>NC_137551.1:30742003-35707003 GCF_963082525.1 Nesoenas mayeri
CCACTCTAAAAGCAAACCCGGAACCACTCAAGGTCTCCCCATTTGAAACGGAGTTTTACTATTTTTCCTATGCTTGTTTAGTCCTGTTGTTTTGTTCTTGGGGGATGAGAATGGGGTGAACTCGCTCGTGCAGGTCTCCCGGATGTGCACGGGGATGACAAGTGTTTGCAACTGGTCTCCTTCACTGCCTCATCTGCAGCAGTGTCCATCCCACATGGTGAATTCTCTCCCTGCCTGCAGCATCCATCAGCAAACTCGCTTAGAAAGTGAGGAGGGGAAGAACGCGGCCATGGTTTCCTAATTATTCCCGGTTAAACCACCCGTTGCGGCTTTTGCCCCTGTTGCAGAGTAACTACTTTGCAACTTTAGGGGAAAGAGATAGATAAGAGGCGAGAAACTGACTCTTGGCGGACTCGGATGCTGTGCTTTGCCCTCGGTACCCAGCGCAGATTTAGGAAGTGGGTGTCTCACGATGCTTGTAGGTGAGAGCAAGGCGAGGGGGGAAAAGTCTTCATCCTTGCTCAGTTCAACAATGCTCTCTGGGTACCCCTGTTTATTCTCACTAAGGATTGGCTTGGGAAAATAGAATAGCCAGGGCACTGTAACATTGGCAATCTCAAAGCTCCTCTTGCATCGCTTTTACAGTGGGGTCTGTGGTTCACAGAAATATTAAATGCTAAAGGGGAAAGGGGGGAGAGAGACCAGAGTTAACGTTGAAGGTCTGCCAAATGTCACCTCAGTGTTACAATGACAAGAAAATATACTTTCCGTACAGCTCCCCTCCTAAGAAATTTGTTCTGAGGGATTTGACAATCTTGCAGATAAAGTAACTGCTTGTTACACTTAACTGATCATGCTCCCTCATGGCCGGCCGGCGTTTCCTCGCTGCACTTAGTAATACCTGTGCAACCTGGGTTGTAGTAGCATTGTCATTGATTTCCAAGGTAACTGCTTTTTAGCTCTTCTGAGCAGACATGTCTGCGTAGGGGGGGGAAAAGTCTTTTCCCCACTCCCTGAAAGGATGATGGTAAAGTGCTATATCGGAAAAGAGAGGAGGCTTCTCTAAATTTTGATAACGGCAGCCGACAATTTAGAAATAAGATCTCACAGCCAACATGACAGTGGATTTTGAGCATTCAGAAAACACCAGGCCAAAAAACTGGAGACATCTTGATCTTTTAAGACAGCTTTTCCAGTACTTTAAGTGAAGGGGGGGAGTGGGGAAAAGAAAAAGAGAGAGAGAAAAGCTGCAAGGAAAATAATACAAAGCCAGCACAATTGGCATCTAGACAGTAAAGAAAAAAGTTTTTGAGGTTAAGAGAAGGAAAGACAAAGCTGTTATGTACCCGAGGGATGCAATTTTAGTGGGAATGGAAGATTTGAGTGGTAAAGGAGGAGCGCTTGCCTCTGGGTTCTCTCTCTTCCAGCAGTTCGGCTGCTGGCATCTCAATTTGAATTGCTGGGTGAGTAGCACTTTCTGCATGCGCGCTTTGCTTTCCGTCTTGACCATTGAACTTCTGATGTGACTTCTCTCTCCCTCTCCCCCCCTCTTTCCTTTCCTCCTGTGTGGAATAAAAAAAAAGGGGGGGGGGATGAAGGGGAGGGCTGTGGGAAAGAAATCAAGCACGCATCTCCAGCTGTGACCTTTGTTAGCGACGTTGTTTTTATTTATTTATTTGACGGTAATCGTCTTTTTTAGTGGGGGAAGCGTGACTTTTCGATGACACTTTAATTTTCCAGTGGTGGCGAGGAGCCGAGCGGCAGAGCGCCGTTTTGTCGCGGCACAATGGTGCGGCGGGGCAGAGTTGTTGCACTCCTCCTCTTTGCCCTTCCCTCCGCCTGATTTTGGGGTTTGGTTTATGGAAAGGGGGAAGAGAGGAGGGATTGAGGGGGGGAAGAAAGAAATCTTTTTGCTCGTGCATCCAGGGTGGGATCGGGGTGTGTTTGGGGGGGTGGTGTTTCGGAGCCCGGTGTACAGCAGGTTTCAGGGGCTGGTTTGTGGATGCTGAACAATGGTTAGCAGCGAGGGAGAAGCGTGTGCGCCTGTGTTCGCTGCGCGTTACATCCGCAGTCACACATTCACACGGTGACCATGACATCACTAGCTTTTCTGTTCTTTTTCTCCTTTGGGGCGGAGGGGGTCACTTCAAAGCTTTCTTCAGTTCAGTACGATATTTCCTTAACTCTGAAACCATGAAGGTAAAAATGTTTGTTGGTTTTTTTTGTTTTGGTTTGTTTTGGTTTTTTTTAAGGAGAAAAAGTTGGTTTGTAGCAGGGCACATATGTTACAGTTAAGGGGGTTTGGTGATGGAATGGTTAAACTCTTGTCATACACAAAACGAGGTTTTAATATTTTTTTTTAAATAATTAAAAATAATATTTAGTAGTTTTTAATTGGGTGCTTTTGATCCTGTGTTTGGTTAACACTCAGTTAAATTTCCTGAATCCTTCAGAAAGCTCAGCTGTAATGTGAAAGATGAAGATTTTAGGGACAATACATAAAAATGATTTCGCCAAGTGCTAAAGGAATGTGAAAAATAATACTGAATGTTGATAAATGTGAGATAACATGTTTTGACATGTGTTCGTTAGCAGAAGTCCATGAGACTCTTCTCTCCCATTAATATATATATTACAGAAAGTGAACCTATTCCTCAACCAATTTGGTACATTACCCATAATTATATACAGAAAATAGAAATGTATTTAATAATTTTAGAAAGCATCTTGTTTTCACAGGAGCTTTGGTGGGAGTTTTCTGCTGTTTTCTTTTCTAACTCTGCCAAGCTTGCTCAGAGAGTGACTCGATCCAGGAGGAAGATTCCTATCACCTCAGTATCCTGTGATACCTTTGCCTGAGCAGCTTAGTCGATTTACTTGCCTTTCCCTGTATATAACAAGGGATAAAATTTTGTAGCATTCATCTAAAATGAATTAATCTGAAAAGACAGTTTAGATGCTGCTTCTTTCACTGCATGTTATTGTAGACACAGGTTTTACGTGGCTGGTGATGGGATCTCGTAAGCATTTTACCTTTAGAGGAATGCATTGTATTGGGACTTTGGGCAAAAGGCCTGACACACTGTTTCTTTTCTACCAAAATATTTGCAAGGTGTTTTAGTTCTTATGTGCATTTAACATCACATTTTTAGGGAAGCTTTGTGGAATTTATTCAAGAAGTAATTGATCTGGACTTGCTTAATTTCATCACTCGGTTGTTTTGGGGTGGTGTTTAATGTTTTTAGCACATTAAAAAAAAATGAAAACGTTTGTTATTTGTTAAGCTATTTAGTATACATTTGCTAGATACTTTGTATATTGTTGTTGAGCACAGTCCGCTATAATTTGTGAACACTGCATTTTAAAAAGCTGTGCTGAAAACCTGGCATTGTATCTTAAGGCATGTATATGCATGTTAGTTTTTTAATAACGCTCTTATTGCCAAATACAAGTGGGTATACAAGTGGCACGCTAGTTCTTTTCATTTCCTGCAGTTTTTTAACAGCCTTACATTCAAGTTCTTACTGTAGACGTAAGTCACAGATACCCTAACAAAATCAGTGGAGCTATTTCTCCTACGATATATATCTGTCTAGTGCTGAAATATGCGATTCACATGCAAGAATTAAAGCTGTTTCTAATGTGCCATTTCAGACAATGCTAGGCAGTAAATAAAATTGTATTACTTGGTATTCAAACAAAGCATGTAACAAATGAGGCCTGTCAGGGCAATTACAAGCACCCTTTTGCTTGCGTTCACTTCTCCCTTCTTCCCATCTTTTCTGAATTTCTGTGCTTGCGTTATTGCTCTGTGTCTCTCTCTTCTCCAACACCCTTAATGTTGAGGACCGTTTTAATGTTCAGGATTGTTTCCTGAAGACTTGCTGAGGTTTCACCCCTCTTTTTGCTTAGCGGTGGTGCATCCAGCACACCTTGTGCCAGTGCTGTGTAAGAGAACTATGATTTTGGTTTTAGCCTGATGTGTGCTAAGTCTTTCTGCTTTTTGTCTTGCTAGACATGAAGGAAAGCTTGCCTGCTCTAAAGAGATAATATCTGTCTAGTAATTAACTCAAGTACACAAAGAAAGCCAGTGTTTGTCAGGTTGGGGAAGAAACCTTGCCTCTCCTTTTGCAATGGGAGAAATAGATCTGGGCACCTCCCTGCCTGAAACTCGGGAGAGTCTGAGCACTACCCTGTCCTCATCATACAGGGAAATCCCTCGGTTGATCCAATAATCTCTAATTTTGAGATACAATGTAAGTCTTGACTGGGTACGTGCAGGCCAGTTTCTGGCCTATAGGCTGTCGTAACTCTGGTGTCCAGATTTGTTTGCCAAGATGTGGCAGGGCAGATGCAGCAGAGTGCTTTCTCTTTATCAATAAAGCATTAAGAGAATGAGTGAGGTAAAAATGTAACTGGCATCCAGGTAATGCTGAAGGATCTCAAAATATACAGCTGTGTCTAAGCAGGTGCTTGCTTGGGTCTGACCTGACATCAGAGTAACACCTCGTGGTCCAAGGATGCAGCACTTCACTTGTATTTAAAACTCTCAAGTTTCTTTTTTTTTCCACTTCTAATTAAAAAAAAAAGCAAAAAAAAAGATCAAAACCCACCCCAAATACCGTAGCAGTAAGATTACAGTCCCCAACAGCTTTGAAAACAAAATGTTAGCACAGTTAATACTCATGTTTTACTACTAGTGTTTTTAATTCTCCTGCACAAGAACTAACAGGCAGTAATTAGACAGTGAAACCCCAGTTCTTTGCCTTTTACGCTAGAGGATTTGGCGTATGCTAATTGTCACCAGATCATTTCACATAATTGCCTTTTGGCGAAATTAAGTGGAAATTTCCTGAACATCTTAAACCCTCGCTTCCCCACCCCCTCCCCTTGGTACCTTCCTTCCCTTACAGGAAGGATACTGAAAATGTCAAGCACGGTGGCTTAGTGCTCCAGCATGCGGGGGGCACTTCGTCACAGTTAAAGGGGGACAGGGGGGAAGAAAACTATTATTTTCTTGAATGAATTGCTGGACACTTGAAGCCAGGAAGCTGATTTTGTTATTTTGTCTGAGAAGTTACTGGTAGAGCATGGGGGTTTTTTTGGAAAGCCTTGCAGGAGCAAGTAGGCACTCGCTGGCCTGGGAAGTGGTCAGGGAGGGAGGGGGTAGAAGCAGAAGGATGCAGATATGTGTCACCGTGTCCCCCCCATCCCTTGTGTCCTTCCTCCCCCCCCCCCCCTTTTTTTTTTTATATATTAATGGGAGGGCAGTGAGTGGTTGGGGTTTTTTTGTCAAGCTCCGTTGGGGAGGGAGGAGCATTGTCCCAGCACATGGTTGTCAGTGCTCCTGTCATCATTTATGTGAACGAAGAAAATGAGCCTTTTTTTAGCAGGGCGAGTTGTGATTATCAATAGAGGCCTTGTCTCCCGCCACAATGGGCAGTTAGCTTAGGGCAGGACCTTAGGCAGAAATCAGCTACATTAAACTGTGAAAGGGCTCGGGCCACTGTATCAGCCATTATGGAGCAAGGGGAAGTAGTTTTGAGGAAAAAAATGCTTAGTCAGGTGTGAAGGCATCCTTAAAAACAAACAAAAAAAAAAAAACCAACTGTGGCTCCATTAGCTAAACAGAGCCAGGTAAAATTAAATACTTTATTTTTCCCAGGAAGTGCTTCATCACTGGCATTGAATTTCTATGCTTGGGAAGGTGGTGAGGACTTAGTTACACACAGCTGGTGGGTTGGGTTGGTTTTAGCTTTTCAGTTCACCTGAATGGTTTGCGGTTTCCTTGCTGAAGTTGGGGGTGCCACCCAGAGCAGCCGCTGATGTGGGTGATCCCCAGGGCCAGAGTGGTGTTACCGGTGGATGCCCTGCTCCAGGTGTTGGTGACATCAGCTGGAAAAGGAAGAATATTCCAATATTTGCAGCAATATTTTGAGATTTGCCTTTTCTTGCAACTTAGCTTTTTTGATTTGGGGGAATATATGTCATTCCTAGGCAGAACCAAGGAGAGATCAGCCTTGAGAAAAAAAGAAACTCTCCTTTTATGAGCATCTTTGGAGCTGCAGAGCAGCTCAGGAACATCTGTTAGCATTTCAGTGGCCATAGTCAGCATAACTGCAATGACACCATCTGGGAAATACAGGGAGACAAGTTATAAACCTATTTTTTAAAGCAAACTGGTATTGAATGGTACCCTTTACTTATCCCAGGGAACAACTCCAGGAGGGCCTGCTAATTCAAGACCACTGTCGACCTTCTGCATCCACCCTGGAGGAAGGGAAAAGGCTGACAAACCTTCTTCTGTGCTGCTTTTGTTTTATTGTATTAAGCTCATAAAGGCACTTTCAGGGCCCATCTTTCTTCAGCAGAAAGGGAAAGCAATGGGGGAACGGGGAAGAGGAGGACATGGCAAAGAGGCGGGCAGAGCTCTGGCTCCGTTTGTTTTCAGTGTCTGTTGATTAATAGGTTTTAAGGTGAATGGCGAGCTCTCATTCTTCCTCTGTTATAGTGGAGGAAGGGGAGGGGAGTCTGGGGTGCAAGAGCATGATTAGTGCCCCTGATGCAACATTCCTCGTTGCGGGGTGTCGGGGGTGCCCAGAGGGCAACAGCCCGTCCCAGCCTCGCCAGCAGGACTGGAGGCTTCAGGTACGACACTTCAAAGGTCACCCTGGGCTGAGGAAGGGGGTCCCTCCCGGCTGCGGCCATGCCTGGGACAGGCAGAGTTTGGGGCAGGAGCATCCCCATCGAGCAGAGTCTCCCGGCAGCTGCCTTGCTGAGGCCGAAGGGTTCAGCTGCTGCGATGCTGCAATGGAATGATGGCTTGTTTTCAGCCTGGCTGGCTTTTTTTGCAGACCTGGTTTTGCCACACCACGTTATCCCAGCAAGGGCAATTCCTCCGGCCTCTCTGGCATGTTTTTCTCTGACTTCGAGTTGATACCATGTTTTTATTACCACAGCCAAACAAGCTATGAATTTGCAAACAGAAATCGCAGTAACAAACTCCTCCTATTTAAAGGTTGGTTTCACTTTGTGTGCTCAACAATACAATGTTTCATCTTGTGCAAGTCTTGTGTTGCTTTCAGAGACTTAGGAACTATTGATTTATGCAGCATGTATTAACTTCTTCAATAAATGGGGAGTATTCATCAGTGGGGTGTATTAAATTGGGCTGTAAATGCACAGAAGCATCTTTCATCCTGTTAATGAAATGTCCTTACCATGCAACAAAGACTAATACACAGCAATTTATACACACAATCCCCTGCAGTTTAAATCTGAAGTTCAGATATTTCTTTTGTTCCCTAAAGGCACCTATTGGAATTTAGGCTAAATGGATCTCAGTTGCCCTCTCAAACATATATCAGTCCAACATTTTTTGTGTTGTTTTGAGGTTTTTTTTGGAGGGGTTGTTTGTTTGTTTGGGTTATAGGGGGGAGGGTGATTATTTCTTCTTCTCCTTCATTCCAGGGCTGCGTTATTGTTTAAAATCATCTGTGTTTATGCACTCTCAGAAGCATTTCAAATTCATATAGAGAGATTTAGTAGTTGAGTCCCTATGGGGACAATTTCCTCTGATTTGCTTCAGGCAGGGGTTATCAAGAAAAGCAAACTTACGGGGTTTTTTTTGCAATTCTTTACCGTGGCCTCTAACCCAGCATAGGAGACCTCAGCTTTCGGTGGGGAGGAGTGATTTATCAGCAGATGACTTGGTACTTTGTAGATGCTGGGATTTGTCTCCCGAAATCTCCACTTGTTCCCGTCCTGTTACCACATGCCCTGATGCTAATCTCTGTGTACCAGCACCGCAATCCTTTCTGTGCCCGACATAACCATACATGGAGTTCTTCAACTTGCCAGAGAAATTCCTGCATCTCACAATGGCTTCTAGCTTAAAAGTACCCTTGATAAAGTACAGGCAGATGTGTCTTGGAGAAGGGCCTTTTGCAGGGGGGGTGGCTGAGGTCGTCTAATAGGTGTCTCCTATTGATGGCTGCTGTGGTTTACCTTTCACTGCCAGTGGATGGGGTTAGGACCACACTTGTTACTCAGGCAGAGCTCCCATTGGCTTCAAAGGAAGATGCATGTGCGGGATTAATCCTGCTCTTTTCCAGCTAGTCCTTTCTTTTTCTGTTTTCCGAGGAAGCTTAGTTAACTCCAGGAACGCTACTTTTAAAGAGCAGCTTATTTAGCGTATTATGCTAAATGATTATGATTAGTTTGGCTTGTGACTTGTGCATGCTATTCTGAGCGGAGTTGCAGTCCCTTTTCCCAGTGTGTGATAAACAGTGCAAAACCGAATACAAACCAAGCCCGGGGCAGTGATAGAGATGCAGACTGATTTGCAGGGACAGTGAATCATGCTTCTCTGTCCTGCAGAGCGTATTTTTGAGCATGTAGATGACAGTTTCTCCTTTTCCCCATGGTGCTTTCTTCCCACACCTCTGCCCCAGCATCATCAGAATGGCTAAGAAGTATCCTATACTTACATCCAATGTCTTAATCTGAATTGCCTCTTTGACTGCAGGGCAGTCACCCAAATAAAAATGACTTACCTGGGGATAAGTTTGCAGACTAAGGCTCAGACTCTTGCTTATTTTCCTTTTTCTTTTTTATTTTTCTCTGGAAGGTATTAAGTAAAATACACAATAATTCAGCACTTGTGCTGTTTTGTGAAGATATTGCAGGGGGTCTTGGTGTATCAAAGCAGTAGGTGGTAGTTTCCCACAGTTTACATGTAACCCCCTATGGTATATCTGGCTTTGGTGATACAGTCATTTAAGTCTAGCTTTCCTCTCACATGTTGTTTCTTGTTTGTCGGCTTAAGTCTGACCTTCTAGTGTTATTCTGTCACTTGCTTTTTTTTTTTTACTAATCAGTTCCAGTTTCTGTGAAAATAAGCTCTCCCTGGCAGACAGCCCTCAATGGCTCTCAGGATCTGGGTGAGGGGTTTTTGCCATGATGTGAAGGTAGCGCTGGGAGAGCACAGAGCTACAGCAGCTACCAGCCACACCATGGGCCACCTAACAGCAAGCATTCACTCAATTCTTGGCCAGCAAAAATATCTCTTATTGGAAACGGTGATTGTTTTGTGAACCAGATAAAGTGGTCATTTGGCATATAACGTCATGTGTTGTTGAGGAGATGTTAAGTTTGCATGGTGTGTAATATGATTTGTTACATGAAGCCCTCGCCAAACCTTTTGGTTACTTTTGGACTGCTTAGGTTAGTTCACTTGGAAGAGAACAGATTTTGGGTTAGAACATCTCCTCAGCTTTTTGAATTAAGGAGCTGAATCCCCATAGCTCCTCTGATGTGAAACCATTGTGGATCCATGCGGCCAAAAGTTGTCCTTGGTTGTACAGCTGGCGGAAGACCTGACGTACAGTCCAGCCAACACACCGTGCTGTGATTCATAGTGTTGGCTGTTGTGACCACGCTCTGTGCTGTGGCCGCTTGACACGGGACTCTCCTGCACCATGAGCGTGGTGTTAGAGGGAAATTGGTCTGTAGAAGGACTGCAAAGAGAAATAAATGCAGTAGAAGTTGTGGGAAGCATAAGCGCTGCTCTTTGGCTTTCTTCTCTTGGATGCATGCATTTTTTTGCATGTTATCAAAGGGGTGAGTCAAATAGCTGCGTATGGCTGGGGCTGGGGAGCCCCTTGGGTTAGAGCATCTCATCGGCTTTTTGAATTAAGGAGCTGGGGTGAGGGAGGCTGGAAGAGCGGAAGGTGAAGCTCTGCTGTGTCTTGACCAAAGCATGATGGAGGGACTTCTTGTTTGTTCTGGGGAAGACTGATGTTTCTTTTCCTCCTACCTCTCAGTCTCTCTTCCCTCTTCCTTCCCCCCAGTCTACAAACTCATTCTCAAAGAATAACTGAATTATTTTTTAAATGCTTTTAAGGGAAGCTCGGCAGCGTTGAGCCGAGATCAGATAATAACGTGTCTGCAGCGATGCGGCGAGGGCGGGTGTGTTTGGGGGTGCAGGGAGCGCACGGTGGGGTCCAAGCGGTCCCCGGGCAGGAGGGCAGCAGGGGAGCGCTGGCAGACCCTGGTCGGCAGCGGCGCTGTCGGGGGCCGCCGTGGTATCACCACTTTATTTTAATGTGATTCCTTTTACTTGATGTTAATGCAAGTTGTTCCTTACTTAAAGTAATAAAAGGAAATGAAGACACATTCTAAAATGAAACCTGACTCTAATCCATTCATCATCTAATACCAGCCTCTTTATCTTTGCTGGTACCTAATCTGGTTAAATGTCCCTGTTGTAGGATTTTAGTGAAAATCCTCTATGGGGAATAGGGTTTTTTGCAATTGGATTACTCGCAGTAAATGGTCCAGCAGTTCGCTTGTTTCAGCTTAATTTTTTCTTTGTGATCTTGTAAGGGTAAGTTACAGTTCAGGCTGCCTTTTCCTTTCATTCATTCACTCTTTTTTTTTATTGTTGCTAAGAAAAAGAGCTTTTTTTTTTTCCCCAAAGCTAGGAATGTGACAGGGAAAACCTCATATCTGCGTGATTATTCCCCCCACAAGAGTGTTAATTTCAATGGCTCTATCTGGATTTTTTGCCATTATTTATATAGCGGAATATTTTAGTAGCCTAATTCATTAGTATCCAGTTTCCATTTATTAGTGTTCTCTGATGAATTGATAATTAATCAGCTCTTCTAAAATATATATATATATAAAATATGCAGGTGATCGCTTGTCAGCTTAATGCTTGCTGATGAAGGGAATACTCTAGCACTACAAAGGCATTTTATGTGGAGTATTTGCAATGAGCAGTAAAATGCAGAAGTGAAGTGAGGACAGGAAGGGGAAAGGAAAAGACCTGCAGGTCAATGAGCATTTGGGTCTCGTGCTAATTAAATGGGGGACTCTGTCAGCCCCTCACTGATGAGTCTGCCTGGATCTTCGAGGTGAAACACAAGATGATAAAATAAAAAGGAGAAACGATAAAGAATTGCTCTTGCTCCGTGCAGGAGCGCGACAGGTCAAAAAGATTAAAGAAACTCAAGAGCAGGGAAAGTGCGTGAGTGGGTTTTAAGCAAGAGGGTGGGAAAACTGCAAGGGTGACGCCAAGAACGGATCTGGAAAAGTCTGAGGACCATGTTGGAATCCTGGGTCCTCAGATTTCTGTGTTGTTCCTTGTGCTGCAATGGGGAGTACCTGGCGCTCCTCTAACTCCATTGACCTTTTTCTCTTGACAGTCTAACAAAGTGCCAGTTGTGCAGCACCCACACCATGTACACCCTCTTACGCCGCTTATCACGTACAGCAATGAGCACTTCACACCGGGAAACCCTCCTCCACACTTACCAGCCGACGTAGATCCCAAAACAGGTAGGTGGGAAGTAATTTTGGTTTTCTTTTTCAGAGGGGGTGCATGGATCTTTCTATTTTGCATGTTAGGGGGAAAGAGTGTGGGAGGAAGGATTTCCCATGCTGGAGCACCAAAGGGGCTTGTAAAATGTCAAACACATGCAAGAACATGGACAAATTAGGGTTTTTTTTTTAAGCCAATTATGTTTCAGAAGGAAACCTACTGAGTGAATTTTCATAAAGCTTCTGCAGAGTGACACCGCAGTTGCATGTGTGAGGTCGTTCACAGGTGTGTTTCTTTGCAAGCCTGATACCCCATCTAGCAGTTCGATCCACCAAGTGCTTGGTTTGCATGCACGACCCAGAGAGTTAAACATGTACGTTCTGTGATCTGCACTTACAAAATTGCATCTGGAATTTTAAAGGTGGTGGGTCATGACCGGTTTCAAAATGAATCTCTTTTAATTCCCCAAATCCCATTGTTTCTGTGTCAGGAGTTCAACCATTTTTCTCCTATAATGTTGAATTTTCATCCACTGTAACTACTTATCTCCAGCTCTATACTCACAACTCTTTTCCCCAATGTAAGTCTACCCACCTCTCAGTTCAGTCTGAAGGGCAGTCTTCTTGAATATAGAGCACCGTGTAAAACCCTGACCAGATTTATTGGTGTTACAGAGTAGAATTTACATGTTATTCTAACTTTTTTAAGAGTCCCTGTTTAACCTGAGGGCCCAGAGAAGCAGAACAGTGTCAATCTTCTTTCTTTGAGCTGCATTAAGCTCCTAGTGACAGTGATTTTTGTTTTTGTTAATCCAAATCCCACAAAGTTAATTGGAAAGGACATCAGAAACTGAATTCACGGCAAAGGAATCGCGCTGTGTCAACCCTAATGTATGCAGATAATTTATCTAAAGTCCAGCCCTTCAATGAGGCCATGCAATAGCTGTTTTTGACTTACTCTGCTTCAGTTGGGGCCCTCTTTTAATTGTGCTTAATGCTAACTTTGCATGGCTTAAAAGGAATCCATCTCGCCATCCCTGGGTATTGCAAGTGAATGGCATAGTCAACCTCTCATTTAAATAATGGTAGTACAGGGAATAGCTTTTAAATGGTTATCGTAAAACATATGATTAACGTCTGTAGACTGTTTACTTTTCTTCTGTGAACATTCTTTCAAGTGTGCAAATAGCTCGCCGGATGGTTAAAGCCCAGTTAATCTGTTTGGGTTTTGTAATGGAGAAAAAGCAATGTCTGCATGAAAATGTCACACAAGGAGATTTAATTTAGAGATTAAAAGCTTCCTGAGCGACTTAAAAAAAATATTTTTTAACCATGAATACAGTACCCCTTCCTTTTAATGCTCTCTGTTTTAATATTGTTTCTGCTGTGTAATTGTGCTCTGACTTGTTAATTGAAAGACCCAGTCTTGTAACCCTTGCTCCTCTGAGTAATTCCTACTTACTCTGAAAGTCAGGAGTGTTAAGATTTAAGCCTTGTGACTGGAGCTGGTTTCTGCTGTCCGAGTAGGAGCTGCACCAGTTTCAGAGGGACAGATGGACTCTGTCCTACCCCACACACCTTCAGCATCTGCCCCCCTGTTTTTGCAAGTGCCTCCAGGGCTTCTCCCCTCCACCCATAGGTTTTGGAAAGGTTTCCTAGGTTTGCTCGAAAGCAAACATCGTTTGCAATTATAATGACTTCGTAGCTGATTTTGGAGGTTACTTTGGAGTCAGGCCATGTTATTGAGTACACAGTCAAAGTATGGGCAGGGCCTGTGCTCTTTTGGTGACTCTGAGACTAAAATAACCATGAAGTTGATACAGGGACTATCTTTCTGTAGAGTGTTTAGGACAGCACCTAACACAGTGTCACACCAAAACTAAAGCTGAGACTCCTAAATTCTCATCCTAAACAACAAAATAATTATCTCTATTTGAATAAGTGTCTGAGGGAGCGAATCCCATCAGTTTTTCTAGTTGAATCTCATTTAACAAGATGCCAAGAGGCTCACGTTACAGAGTAAGACTGTGAAACAGCCTTTGGAAACCTGAAGTGAAGCCATGAGTATTGTAATAAAAATTAATAGATAGCAATTCAGAAACATATGTGCTTTTTCCGTATGTTTTTTTTTATTTTCATGTCTCAATACTAACACTGCTTTGTGTTCTTGTTCCATAGGAATTCCAAGGCCTCCACATCCTCCAGATATATCTCCTTATTATCCGTTATCACCAGGCACTGTAGGACAAATCCCCCATCCGCTAGGATGGTTAGTACCACAGTAAGGAGTTCCATTTTTTTAATTTCCTTTTTCTTTTTTTTAATGTGTAAAATTTATGTTGAAAACTGTGTGTGTGTGTGTGCGCATGCGTGTGTGCATTGAGATAAGTCTGTTTACCGACTGCCACTTCATTGGGTGGTTATGAATTTACCCACCTCATGAAGATTAATCAAAACTTATGCCGAGTCATGTGGTCTTAAACTTGAGCAGCTAGGCAGAGCTTTGCGTGTCGTCTCAACGAGCTGATGACTTGTGAAGCCGGAATTTTTAAACCCTTTTGCAAAAATGTCCTTTTCTTGTTAATGCCCTTTCACTGCACCACATGGGCTTTTCTGAAATTTGGTTTTCTGGCAGCTCAGGGTGGTTCTTTTTTAACAGGGCCATCCTCACTATAAATGTGCAATTTTAAATTTCGTCGGCCTTCCCCGTTGAAACTGTTTTCATTTTTCTTGTGAAACAGTAGAGCTTTACATCGGCCAGTGAGCAGCATTCCTGCTTGAGACGTGACTGGGCAGTTGGCATCTGAGGAATGGAATTTTCTTGCAAACAAGAAAGAGAAATTAGTTTACTTTAAAACTGGCCAAATAAAAACCGTGGAAAGTTAGTTTGAGGTTTTGGTTTTTTTTCAGCTCCTTGTATCCCACTTGCAGAACCTTATTGGGTATGAGGTTCCCCCCAGTAACTGAGTCCTTGTTTTTTTTTCTTATGTTGCCACCTCTACAATTGTTTTATAATGCACTTAAGCACTACCTAGGTATTTTGTACAGTATGTTTGATTTAAATACCTATAAAATAAATTTGCATTGCCAGATACAACAGTTCTCTGCCTTATAAATCAAGACTGATTACTTTTCTCACATGACAAGCCTCATCAATTTTTGGAGAAATCATATTTCTTTAGAAATTAATTGCTCAAAGCTTGAAATAGTTTGTTCCTGCTTGAGGTTTTTTGACCAGCTGTGCTGAAATCCTTCTTCGCAAGTTTGCCCTCTGTAAGGAAAGTGGAGCTCACACCCCATAGAAGAGCAGGGCAGAGCAGGGTCCCCACGTGCACCCAGGTCTTGGGCAGGGAGAGGGTTTGTTGTCAAAGGTTTTGGGGGCCTTTCTCAGTCACAGAAGGGTGGATGCAGGAGAGCCGGAGCTGGGACCTTGGCCACAGCAGCCTGCTGCTGGCTGCTTTGCAGGGTGATGGTACGACTTGTTTGGGTAGGCGCTCTCCCACCCTGAGGCTGAGGCATGTTGCATGACCATCACCTTCCTGCAGAAGAGAAAACCAGAGCATCGCTCCCTGAAATCTTACATTCCTCCTCATTTCTGTTGATGTACTTTTTATGTAGGACACCCGGAACACTAGTAGAATGCAAGTCAGCTCCTTTTCGTCTTCTGAACTTGGAGGGCCTAGCTGCAGTACAGCCTTCTCGTGCTCCTGTGCTGCAACTGCTTAGGTCAAGTTTGCACAGTAACAGCCTCAGCATTTAAAACAAATGTACTCTAATGCCAAAAGTCAGAAACGTATAAAGGCATGAGAGCGGAGTGAAGAAATTCCGTGTTGCCATCGACCTGTGCCTTGTTGCACATCTATGTCTCAGAGCTTTACATCTTGGTGTGCACACATAGGTTTGTCCTCCTTGAGCCCCATGTCATGGCTGCCAAACCATGCGAATGTTGCCACGTGTGGCCAGCTTCATTAAGGAGGCGCTAATGACCTCCTCTGTCACGGCAAGACTCCCATCACCACTGCTGGTTTATAACAAGCCAACACCCATGGTGGACTTGCCTAACCTTAGTGGTTATTTTTGGGGGATGATACCATCACACTTTCTTTTTGCTCTAGGACAGTAGCATGGCCAACTTTGCAGAAGTGACCCAATGCGTTTATTCCCCCTGTCACTGCCACTCGTGCTTCACCATCAACTTCCCAACCAGTCTGTCCTCAACTGGCCTGGATGTCTTCAGCGTAGTAACCCCCCAGAAAGCATCCTGCCCAGTCAGATGACATATTTGAAGGGCAGATGAAAAGAACTAGCCAGCACAGACAAACCTCAATCAGGAAAAGTTGTGTGTCTTTCATGAGGATGCTGTTTTGCATGTTGCTGTATTTTTTAATTATTGTAATGAGGTGTGATTGTCTATTGGTTACCCACAATACTTCTTGGGGACTCTCCCCCGGTAACTCTTGTCAACACTTGTTAATCTGACAAAAGGCTACAAATTAAGCTCTGTTAATTTAATGTTTTCTCACCGAGATCTAAATACCGAAAGAGGCCCAAAGCGCAACTGAAGTCCTTTGATTCACTGTACTTTATTTTGGTATAAATTTACATTCATTATTGTTTTCCTTTGGATGTGTAGCCCTCAATTAGTGTGATGGCTCCATTAAAGCAAGCGAGACTTCGCCTTTAATTATTACAACAAAACACCTAGTTTCAGCTTGGGGAGAGGGTCTCTATTGACATAAGCAGAGGTTATAAAATTTAATTAGCCATTCCTATCAGATTTATGGCATTCAAATTGTTCTGTGTTTCTTTCCTTTGATCCTTGCTGTACAATCCCCAAGATTTTTGTTCTGATCAAATGAGAATAAAGCTTACTGTGCAGAGAGAAGTTTTTTGTTGTTCTTTTTTTTTTTAAACCCTTTTTTCTTTCTCTCATTCTCTCTTTCCCTTCTTTTTTGCAGGCAAGGTCAGCCAGTGTACCCAATCACGACAGGGGGTTTCCGCCACCCTTACCCAACCGCTCTGACTGTCAATGCTTCCATGTCAAGGTGAGTTCAAATGCTGAGGTCCTGAATCGAGAGCAAACGTGTAACTTCTCCTGCTGCCCTCTCTAGAGGAGGGCATTCCATGTAGGAAGCACATTCCTGAAAGCGCTTCAGTTAAACAGTTGTCCTTAGTTTTTCGGTGGGGCAGAAGAGGAGAGGACAAAAGACACCTTCCTGTCTGAGGACAAGAGGGTGTCCTATTGCTGTCATTTGACTTTACGAATTTGTTCTTGAGGGAGAGGTGAAAGAGCGGGAAGTCGTCTCTAGAGGCCAAACTGAACGAAAAAGCTGGGAGAATGGGATGTTGCAAAAGCAGGAAAGAGAAGTCGTGACACCCTTTGCTTTCTCGGTGGCTGTGACCTGAGCAGCCCTGCGTGCGAGAGGGGCGGCTCGGCGGGGAGGAGGGCTGCTCTTCAAGCAGGGTTGGGAGGAAGGTTATTGCGCTGTGTTTTCCCCTACCAAAGCTCCAAACACTGATAGTCAACATAAAAGGGCCTGCCTGACCCTCTAAAGCTTTAGAAGTATATGTTTCTCCCCCTCCCTACCTCCAATTAATTCCATCTAATTTTCCAGAGGCTGCTAGTTTTATTTACAAACTGGTTGGCAGCACTATGTTTAAGTAATCACTAATTGCTCCTAATGATATTTTTATTTTCTGTTCATCTGATTTTCAGTCTGGTTAATTAAATCGGTGGAGGTTTAGGCTTTCCTGATGGGCTGAAACAGCTAATCCATTTTGATGATGGCACATAATTAAATTAGCATGCATTACATAGCAAGGTTCCACATCTCTTCCTTGCTCTGTCCCTTCCTCTCCATCTCTGCAGTTTAATATGTGAAGGTTGGTGTATAGAGGATTTAAGGAGGAAAAGATTGGAGGGGGGAGTTGGTGGGAAAATCACCTTGTTGAGGAATGGAAACCTGTAACTAGAGCTCGTGAATAAATGGGTAGGGAAATAGTGTGGTGTGTGCTTCAGATAAGTAAAAGTGAAAAACTAAAATTTGCCCATGTTGCTCCAGAAAATAGAGAGACAACTGGAAAATAAACTTTTACAAAAAATTAATAGACCCAGCACAAGGGAGAAAAAAATCCTGGGCTGGGGAGAGAGCTGCAAATTTAAACAATGGTTCCCTCCCTCCATTTAGTCTTTTTTAATATCTCTAAAAGACTTGCAGGCACGGTGTGAGGCAAAGTAGAGCTTGATTTAGTTTAATTATTATTAGAGAGGCTAGTCATTTGAGGGAGGGGGGAGATGTGGGAGGGGGGGAGTCTGTATTCCCAAGATAGACTTTATGAAAGGTATCTAGTTAAAAAGAGTACACAGCAAATTAAATACATTATTGTGGTAATGGGACGACAGAAGTAGAGGTCTATTATACTTATGGCAGTTATAGGAAATGTAGGCTCCTTGCCCTGTTCTAGCACATCCTTTGATATTCATTCCATTCAGCAGCAGGGCCAGGACTTCTCAGAATTAAGTGATGGGTCATTATACTTTAAACACCATGGAGAAGCCTAGATTGGCAATTAAACAGCACTTGCTGACACTCGCTTGTGCCACCCTGTGACCCCCTTTAGATTGAGTTGTTGGAGCTCGGGGCCCTCAGCCTGCTAAATTGGTAGCAGGCACTTCTCCTGACGAGGGCTGGCTCTGAAATCTGCCGGCTTCAAAGGGAGCAAGATCATGTATAAACCATAATGTGGGTGCACCGTGGCTCAAAAAATAAGGCAGGAATAGATGAAATGTTACAAGTGCAAGGGGAAAATGAGAGAATAATGACAAATCTAATGCAACTCAAAGCAGAATTGTTGCACAGAAAAATGCATCCCACTGCTTGTGCATAAAATCAAGGCAGGCAGATGACATCCAGTTAACAGAAACATGTCAACAGTGAAGTAAAGTGAGAGTGAGTAAGAGAGAAGCCCCTGAGACAGCCAGGAACAAAAAATTAGTTGTCCTTAACAAGTTAAGACTCATCATTATATTCTGGCTTGGAGCCATAAAAGGAGACAGTGGTGTATAATGAGCTGCTTAGAATTTTTAGGGTGTTTATTGCAATTCATGGAATACTTGTCTAGAGAAAAAAATACGGAGGGATGTCGTAGGCGAAGGTGAGAGGTGTGCATATACGCACACAGCCTTTCTTTTTGTCTCTGACATAAGCCCATACGCGCACACATGCTCAGGCGCACCCGCAGACCAACGAATGGAGTTCAGCTGGTTATCCTTTGTTTGAGCCCAGAAACTTCTCTCCTGGTTTCCCATACGTGGGAACACCCTCTGGGCAGGCTGTGCTCCGATACATGGTTCGATGCCTGTTTCCTCCTGCCCGCTGTATCAGCTGGAGCTCCGGAGCTCAGCCATGGGACAGCCCTTGCCCCAAGTAGCCAGACGTGCTGCCAGTCCCAGCAACAGCCCCGCAGAGCCCTGGTACAAGCCTCAGGTTCTCTGTGCTGGCTCTGCCCAAATACCCAGGTCAGGGCAGAGCTTTGCATCCCCTGAGACCACATCCACATTTTTCCAGAGCCTTCCTTTAAAGGCGGTTCTCGTCTTTGCCTGCATTATGGTGGGATAGACCTTTAGAGCATATAATGCTTCCCAACCCTGAATATTCCCAAAGCTTAGTAATTATAGTTCATTAGTTAGAGTGTGCTTATGAATAGTTTATAAAAGGTTAATGAGTGACTAATAGTGATTTTCATAAATGGTTTAGGCTATTAAGGTAGTGTCTTCAGGTTGTTTTAACCGTTTACAACTCTTTCCTCTGCTTGGAGCATCACCCCACTAACTTCTTACGCATGCAATATGCTTATAACAACTCTTGATCCTTCATTAGTCCTCTGTAATATGCCTTTAATGTAAATTGAGAGAGGGTTAGCTGACTGATGGGCAAACAGTGGACCCACTATGAAAAAACAACTGCTGTGAGAGGAAATCAGGAAATAATTTAACAGAATTACACCAGACAAACACTGCACAGTAGTTAAGTGGTGGCAGTGGAAAATACCTTCTGTAATTGAAATTTCAGGGGAAATTCACTTTTGCTGAATGTAATTACTGAAGTTGGAGTGTAGCCAGGAACTTAAAAATTAACACTCTTTCCCCACTCATATTGCCATGTGAGTTGATGTCTACATGGAAATAAATAGGCACTAGAACTTTGGGCCAAACCTCACCCAGCCACTGAAGTCCATGGGATTGTGTGAGCTACTGCGAATTCTGGAACATGTTTTTATAGCCCTGAATGTAGGAAGGGGTGTGTAAGTCCAGTAGGCAGCCTTGAGTCTTGAACGGAGAGCTGTTCAGTGGGAAATAATGGTCACTGGTAACAAACACACAGCGTCCCTGGGGAAACTGCCACCCTGACAGTAACGACTGAGCCCTAGCTGCCTGTTGGTGAACGCTGCCATGTGTCTGACTTTTAGAGCTCAGTGGGTAAGATCTCATCCCAGCTGAAGTCAGTGGAGCTTTTGGCATCCTTGTTACAGCCAGGCTTTCACACAACATGTGCCTGTAGGCTTCTTCTCCTCTGCTGCCCTTCAGTCCCATTGGGTCACTCTACCATGGGCAAGTACTCCCTTTCTCCTAGAAAGGGATTGGGAAAACATTTTTACCATAAATAAGGGGTGAAGTTATGGGGTTTTTTTTTCAGATTTTCTTCACCCTTCACCATTTTTTATTAGCTGCAGGTACTTAAAACTTCATCAAAAATAAATAAAATATGACCCCCTATGTTTTGTTGAATTAGTTTCCCTTGAAGGTCCTGACCATACAACAATCCACCATATAGGCAGAGTTCATTTTTGAGTGTGTTTAGTTTTTGACCAGATCCTTATTTAAGAAGCTGGTCCATGACCCAGTTATCACAGAGACGTCATGACGTCCTCTCGAGGAAATTAACAAACACCATCTCTTTTCCCCATTAACTCGGTCTTTTGTGGTGTTTGGGAGCCCTTCTCCAGTGATGAGTCAAACCTTATTCAGTTCCACTCTCATGCCCTTCTGTCCTTGTGCTACCACTGCACTCAGCTCTTCTTCCTCGCTGCTCTGTACCCACTGCCCTTCCCACCATGTCCTCAAGTCAAACAAGTGCAGCTCTTCCTGCTTTTCATCTCCACCTTCATCCTTCATTGTCCTGTTGTCTCTGGCTCTTGTTCCAGTTGAACCCTAGCTAGCCCCAGCAGCATAGTCCTCTCTTCAGTCATTCCATAGGATGTGCATCAACTTCTTAATCACTATGCTTATACCACTTTCAGTGAGGTCAGGGTTTTGCCATAGGTTTTTTTTTCCCATGTTTGGAAGTTATTTTTTTTTTTAAAGAAAGCTCTTACTGCCAGTTTTCATTGTTTGCATTGTACTATGGCTGAAGGCCCCAGGCACTGTGGGAGCAGACTTTAAGTATGTCCAATTAAAATACACACACAGAGGCACAAATAGAGAGAGGGAGAGCAGAATAAAACAGTACAAAGGCTCAGTTTGTGTCTTGCTGATGGTGAGGCAATCCTGTGGCGTAAGTGGGACCAGGACATTGGTCTCCTTGCAGCCTCACCATTGTCTTCTCTTCTGAGCTACCGTGCACCAAAGCGTTTCACCAAACATGCACTTCTCTCCCAGATACTTTTGTCAGAGCAGGGAAAGCATTTTGACAATCCACTTTGAGATTTGGATCCATGGGTCTTCAGCAGCAATAGAAATCCATGGAGGAATGACCATTTTGCTGCCCGTTCCTCTCTTCCCTTGCCGTCACACCCTCCTCCTTTCCTGCTCTCCATGCCTTTGTTGGTAGGAGCTGCAGTTCTCTACAGTTTGAACAATTTCACATTCTCCCTGTCAGTCTCTGCTCTTCTCACCACTGCCTTCAAAGACAAAATACTTCTGTCTAATGATCTTGAGTACTATCAGCTGATAGACAAAGATCCTCAGAACTCGTAGTGGACAGTACCTCTTGTTCATGAAAGTACTACTGTGTCATCTTGTGAATGTAGGGAATGTCTGGGCAGTTGGGGGAAGGGATTTAAGCTCAGTAATGGAATTTATAAGAGAGGGGAAAAATAAAGAAATCCCATTATATTTCTGATACTCGTACAGAGTCTACTTATCCATGGTTTGTCACCCAATTTTAAATCCTGTATGACAGAAAAAATCATTGTATATTGACGACAGAAGAAATAATTCTTTATCCCATTGCATGTTCCATATTCTTGGGGTACTTTATTTTGAGAAAAACGGTTCAAAATCTGAGATGAGAGTAGGGATTTGCAGTGATAAAAAAGCCTTGTCATTTGCCATAATCACTTTAGCCTTGGATTTTTGAGGAAGTTATTTTTGAACCAAATTTTTAGGCTAGATCGCATTCCCTGGAGACCTGTTGACTTCAGTGGGGTTTTTCTAAGGGAAAGGCAGTCAGTCGTCATATACTTTCCTTATTCACTGCAAAACCTTTGAGACTGTAGAGGAATAATGATAAGAAGTCTATCTTGCTTTTGAGAAGTTTTGTTCATTCATTTTGGTTAAAAAGTCTTAATGATTGTGCTATGTTTGTGCTGTGGCCCCGATCAAGCAATTAGATTCATGCAGAAGGATTGCACGTCCCTCTGAATCTAGTTGCAGAACTGGGACCTGTCCATGTATATGACCATAAACCATAAAGCTGACAACATTTTTTTCTGTGTAGAAAGGCTAGACTGTTATTTTGCATTAAATTAAGCTTTCTTAGTTTACCGTAATGGGTCAAAATTGGCTTAATTCCACAGTCTCCCCACCTTATGTTAAGGCAATGGGGCTCAGAGATTTATTAGACACAAATAAATATTTTCTTTTGCTCCACCAACAAAATGTAGCTAATGAGGCATCTATAAGGATTATCAAAAATGCATCTAGATTGTGTTGGCATTAATATTTTATTTTGCTGTCAATACGCAACAAAAGATGTCATCCCAAATTCACAACGTGATTCAGAGCTGTAAAAATTGATTCCTTGGTTGCCACAGATAATTTCTTAGCAAAGAAGTGGACTGGTGGATTTTCTTGCAGGTAGCTGAAATTCCACTTTCATCCAAGTTGATCCAGTTGAATTTGCCTTTTGTTAAAGATGTTAAAAATCATGATGTCTCATGTCAGTAATGATAATGAAGGGGAAGATTGGCTTTAATGACATTAGAAGAGTCATTATGTTTAATTTATTGCTAATTAATGCTGTCAGCTTTCATATGCTTTGTCTAGCTGTCATGTGCTTGTTATATGCCTTTTTTTTTTTTAATGTGTGTACACATCCCTCCCCATTCATTCATTTTTATTCTGACGATTTACACAGCTTTCTCTCCTCTAGGTTTCCTCCACACATGGTCCCGCCACACCATAGTTTACATACAACTGGAATCCCTCATCCGGCCATAGTCACACCAACAGTCAAACAGGAATCTTCCCAGAGCGACGTCGGCTCACTCCACAGCTCGTAAGTTGTTGCTTCCCATGTCGGCTTTTTAGAACACACAAGGCTTTTAAAAATACTTGGATTTATGGGAAAGTTTTTGCCGTAAAATGTTTTGGGGGATTTTTTTAACTGCTTTTTTTTTTCTGTTCTAATTGATTTGGTTTAACTACCAAAGTGTGACAGAGTTACAGTCTTTCAGAGTGATTCTGTGACTGAGACAAGTAGTTATTAATTTCACCCATTTTAACAAGGAAATGGAATTTTATTGCTGAAGATTCAAGCTTCTTGACCAGTTTCCCTGTTAGTACCTGGTTTCAAACTGTGAGATACCAGGTGCATAACAGGAGGCAATAAATCAGAGCATAAATGGCTTGTCCAAAGCTGCAGAGAGCACAGATATCAAGTTTAAGTTTGAACCGAGGAGAGCCCTTGTCTGCCTCTAGTGCTTCTAGTCCTTCTTGCCTTTCATGTCACGGCTGAAGCAGAAGGACAAAATTTCAGTTCCCACTGATGATGGGATGCAACTATTTCCTCTACCATCAAGGTCACAAGCCCTCCTCATGAACCCATTTTCCTGGGTGCCCATGTCTTTCCAAGGGTCTTCTAGGGGCTGAGCGGGTACTTGGTGATATTGTGTAAAGCCCAGATGGGTTTTCTTATAGTACTCTCTTAAAACTGTTCGCATACAGCAGCCAGGGTGAAAGCTCTAGTGAACCTTCTGGTCCTCTTCCTAGAGACTAAATTCTGAGGGTTAATGCTTGAGAGATTGAGGGGATTAATTTAAGAAATTCGCAAGGGTTCTCACTGTGAGGTTTCTGTCTGTTGTATCTTTACCCTTCAGAAAACATCAGGACTCCAAAAAAGAAGAAGAGAAAAAGAAGCCACACATAAAGAAACCTCTTAATGCATTTATGTTGTATATGAAGGAAATGAGAGCAAAAGTTGTAGCAGAATGCACATTGAAAGAGAGCGCAGCCATCAACCAAATCCTTGGTCGAAGGGTAGGTAACACGGGAGAAGCGCAAGCAGGGACTGAAACTCGGTAGGATTCGCACCTTCTGAATCTCTGTGTTTTCCTGTTGTTTATAATGGATAGGGAAGTTACTAAACGGAAGACTCCATCTGGTTTTTGGGTTTTTGCAGAGAGTTTTTGCCAATGGGGTCATTCACAGGGAAGAGCGGGAGTTAATTAGTAGCAGTGTTATTTCAGTGTTATTTCCATGACCTGGGAAAAATCTCAGATTTCTTATTTTATCCTAGAAACAGGCAGAACAGTAAATGGGGAATGAAAGATCCTTTGGAAAGTACGGTACTGCTATCAGCAACGAGGAGAGCTAGAAGAGGAGCGGGGATGCCAGTGGGGAAGGGGGGGAGAGACTTTCTCTACATCTGTAACTCAGATCTGGATCACAACAAGTGGTTCAACTAATGGACCCTCTCCCCTGCTCTTTGGGGTTTTTTTAGTTTTCTTAATTCTCCTCTCTCATCAGGAAACAGTGAGGCTGAGTGAACATAAATGATTAGTTGTGACTCAGTTGAGTTAACTAGAGTTATAAATAAAATATGAATGGCAGCATGCCAGATCATCTGTTTTTATCTCTTTTTTTTTAAATGAAAATCAACTCTAGCTGTATTTATATATAAATAATATACTCTGCTGTTAACATGCTTAAAAAAAAAACAACACTTGTGCTTTTTATTTTGTCTTTTTCTCGTTTCTTCACCTCAGTGGCATGCGTTATCCAGAGAAGAACAAGCGAAATACTATGAACTAGCAAGAAAGGAACGACAGCTTCATATGCAGCTGTACCCAGGCTGGTCTGCACGGGATAACTATGTAGGTTCCTATGTAGGTGGAAATTTTTTTAGTAGTAGAGCTTGTAGAAAAGTGTTTGCGACCTGCTGAACTACGACCACACAACTGCACACAAGCACTACTTGGAAAGTGCCTTGGGATCCCAATCTGGTAACAACAACAGACGCTTCCCTCTGCAATACTAAAACTATAGGGGATAAATCCCAGCCCTCCACTTGGAAGAGGCTTCCAGGCTGGGACTAGTAAAAGGTTAGAATTGGGACATGACAGTACAGATCAGTGAAGAAACTCTTGCCTTCACTTGTACCAGCGTCTGGAAATGCTCTTTGGCTTGCTGGTCATTTTAAATTATATTTTATAAACCCAATTCAAAACTTCCATAGTATGGCTTCTCTCCTTTTCACCAAAAAGATGAATAATTAGTGTCTTGTGCTTATCTGTGTGAGAGTGTAGTGGAAAGTGGAAGAATGACTTTTCCTGGCTTCAGAGGAGGACTGGCAAAACCAAAAGCATGACTTGTTTGAAAGTCTTACTCTCAGGTGGGGTTAAATGAATTATTCCATGCTCTACTGTTGTATATCTCAATTATATTTTGCTTTTTTCCTGGCCATGTTATCTTTTTCATTTATTTTTTTTTTTCCCTACTCATTTTTTTAAAAAGTGTTTTGGAGTTTGTGATCAATTTGTAGCATGTTTTTAAGATTGATTCCCACATCTGCCTTTCAGAAAGCCTGTTTCATAGCTAAAGTGATAGAAATTTTTGTCTGTGAAAAACATAAGGCCAGCATTGTAACCACTTACTAATAGTATATAATCCCTTCTTCCATGAATGGTAAGCGGCGCATCTGGTAGTAAGTGTTTGCAAGCCTAAACCCATAAATTCTTGACAGGTTTGTGGATTGGTGAAGCTCTAAACCCTCTTAAATAGGATTGTAGCAGCATCTTGGTGTTCTTTTTTTTTTTTTTAGTTTAAATAGGAATCACCTAAAATTCTCATGGTCTCTAACTCTGGAATAAACCCCGCTTCCTACTTTCCAGACAGACTTCTCTGCAGGTTTGGGGATCAGTAGCTCTAAGACTGGTATCAGTTATGGATAGTGTTACACACTCTGGTTTTGTTGAAGTCTCTCTCTCTTCCATCATCATCAGTGCCTATTTAACCATAATTGCTGTAAATGACATATACCGTGTGCTTTATATGTGGGAACGTTTACCTCCATGAGAATCTGCACTTTGACATGTATGGATGGGAAGAAGATAGTTTGGAGTCTGCAGCAAAGCCTGGAGCAGCAGCAGCTCCCTGTGCTCTTCCACCATTTCAGCAGTGGAGAATACACATGCTCACTTCTTTAGCAATATGAACTTAAGGACGTTTTTCCAATCCTTATGTTCTTCCTCGATCATCTTTTCTTTCCGCTGGACTCTGCCTTGCTCTCCTTTGTTAGCCATTGCAGGTGTAGCTGTGCATGCTTCTCGGAGGAAACCTCTTTACACCTGATGAGGCACTGCTCCTGCTAAACACGTTTTCCCTTTCTTTTCAGCGTAGTCTGGCCTGAGACTGTCAGACCATAGGCTTGAGGTAGTTCCTCAGCACTGCGCAGTATCGTCGTCTTGGGTGTTCAAAAGGGAGTATGGGCTCTACTGAGGTTTCAGGAGCGCTCATTCTGTACAGTGACTGTGCCACAGACAGCGGCATGTACAAAGCCTTCAGTGTTTAGGACCTTTTACTTTTGTCCTCACCGTGTGAGCACTGAGAAACCCTTTCTTCTTGAGCTAAAAAGGACAGGATGAGAAAGCCGGCGCTTTCCTAGCGGCTTGATGCTGTACCCCCAAGTGACCTTCAGGGGGAACCTTCCTGCCTGAGGAGAGCACGGTACCTTTGCATCACACAATTGCATCATCTGCAGGATTTATTTATTTCTCCCCTCCTGGTCCATTCAGAGCTCTCTGAGTTCCCCGTGGCATTTTGTAGGGTCTCGAGCTCTCCACACATCTAGAAGGGAAGCACGTTTGGGCTGCTTGAAATGGTTAAATTGTTAGACATCTCACTTCAGGCACAAGGAAGAGGCCGGCTGTAGCCCAGGTCTTCAGAAACAGAGCAGTACATTCAAGAAATGCAGCTTTCAGCTTGCTCTTAAATAAGAGAAGAGGGTTCAGGGAATCCCTTGTGGCTTCTGGGTGTCACAAGGCTCATTTGCTCTTCCTGAGATCTAATAGATGGTAAGCGGCACTGAGTGCTAGACTCAAAAGTATGTAAGGGTCTAGTCACCTTGCCTGCTGCTTGTCTAGAGAATTAGTACCAAAGAACTCTGCAGTCCTGTCAAAACCCATATTGGTTTGGCTTGGTAGAGGCAGCTGCCAAAGCGGTTAGCAAGTATTTACATCCACATGGACTTGTAGCCTAAGAATTTGTATAGTGCAATGATGGAAAATGTTACAGACCATCCGCTCCAGTCTTAGGAGGACAATCTGAGGCAAAGGCAAAATGGTGTCTTCTGCAGAGCACTTCAAAAACTGCTGCCATAATTACTTCCTTAAGTCCATGTATTAATTTAGCTATGTAATCAAGTATCTTTTCATAGCACAGAACTTAACAAGCAAGCCAGGTGATTCTTCTCTATTTCTTTTGAAAAGGGTGTTAAAGAAGTTAGTGGGACCTCTGTCTGTTCTTTGTTAGGAGGAGTTTTCAAAGCTTGTGTTGAAAAGGGATCAGAAATTCCTGGTCCCTGGCTCCCTAGGGGGTTGTAGTACTTTAATACCTGGCCTGAAGAGTTTTCAAAGGGCAGGTGACTCCTGACCTTGGTTCTGGCCGGCCCTCGTGTCAAGAAGTTATAAGGTCTCGAATTGGAATAGCCCTTGAATTCCCAAATGTACTGCAAAAATTAAGCAAATTTACCACAGTTGCAGTCTGTTAATTATGCTAGTGGCCTCCTTGAGATTAAATAAAAATCAGGCTTATGGTGCTAAGGCAGTTGTCTGGTTTCGGTTACAATGTTACAAAGCTGGAAAAAAATGACTGACTTTAACAGAATTACTGTCAATCTGCATCAATGTACATGGAGCAGTCCAAGCCTCTTGTATCTATCTTTATGTGACACGTGGACTTGAAAATACCACGTTTTTCCCTGTTTAATTCTCAGAGAGCTTTAGGAGCAATGCTTGTCCATCTTGTGTGCCTGTCATGTTAGACTGATGGCTGCTGTAGCAATTGACTCGGAGCGACAACTTTCCATATTCCCAAAAACAACCTCAGAGGTGGTGGAGGTGATTTCCAAGCAGCATCCAGGCTGCAGGATTATGTGCATATTGTTTAAAAATCCTTTAAAACAGGCAGTGCACACAGCTTTTTTCATTACCAGAAGACTCTGGTGAACAAGACTGTGCTTGTTGCAGCCTGGACAGCGGGGTAGTAGTTTACAACCCTGAGCAAGCAGCTAGGAAAGAGTACAGAAGCCTCTTGCCAGAAAACCAGCTTTTGGGGAGGAAAAATATGACAACAACAACAAATCAAAATTCGGTATTCACGTTGTGGGAATTTCTTACTAATACATTCCAGGGAACATATCATAGTGAGCATCCCAAATGTGGATGTGCCAGGCTGAAGCCCGTGTTAACCACTTAGTTGCGAGCCAGACCAACCTACTGAAAAAGATGTTCACCATGTGGGAAGACCTCTTGGCTTCCCCACAAATACATCCAGCCCTTCAAAAGTACTGTGAGATTCTTTCTTCCAAGCGATGTTTATGCCTTCTTGACCACACGGGACTGCTGGTCTGGTGTCTTGTTTACCGACTTCTTGTACTACTGCATCTTCAAAAGCCAAGTTTTCTTGTGCTGGTCGTGGTTGACGCTGCTGGCCTGAGAGTTGTTGGTTTTAGTATGTGGGGAGCTGTGAAAATGAAATTACTCTGTCCCCTTGCACTGGCCTTTTTTGTACTACTTTGCAAAGCCTGTATCTCAGTGTTAGATAAGTTGTCTGAGAAAATTGCTTTTCTCTTTTGAGCCACACTTATTCCTTTATAACTCTTTTCTTGGAAAATGATCATTGGGTTTCCACAGAAGCTGGGCTCCTGGTCATGTCCTCACCTACACTGCTGGAGGGAAATGGAGAAAGGGCCTTTCTCTCTCCAGTCAGAATCCGCAGTAAATTGCATCATCTCGTGGGATAGTGCTTGGGAAAGGGACACAGTTTAGCAAAACATCACTCGTTATTTTTTCTTGTGACAGAGCAAAATGTGGGAAGGGTAGTAGTTCTATCTGGATTTCTTTCTCTTTCTGACTTTGCTTGTTAAGATGTCAGTGCACTGAAAAACCCGCTTGTTAGGTTTTGCTCATTATTGTGGCTTCCTCAGCTTCTTTAGTGGTTGGTTTTGGGTGCTGAGGAGCTCCAGGGGCTCAGTCTCACCTCAGCCATGGACTCACCCACCTTGAATCTCTGCTACTGCCCCTTCTTACTCTCCCCACTTCACAGAAACATGACCAGGAATCATTTTTTTGAAGCAGGAGCATACAAGTGTCAATGTTTCTGTTGTGATGATAACCTTATCTCAGAAGAAGCATCTTGCAAGGTCTTCTGCCCCTCCCCAGCTGTTTATGGTGTGGGGGGGGGGAGTGGTGCTACAGTGAGGGTGTCCAAAAAGGCATGGGGTGGGCGAGCATCCTCTCAGGCCCCCCAAAGCCTCCCCGCATGGGGAGTGAGCTGGCACCATGCTTCGGTGTCTTCCCCGGGGGCCTTCCCGCACCAGCGACAGCCCCGTCGCAAGGAGATGTGTATTGGGTTGTGGTTTCTTTTGTTGTTGTTTTTGTTTTTTAATTCTTCTCATTTGTGTTATGTTTCCTGCAGGGAAAGAAGAAGAAGAGGAAAAGGGATAAGCAGCCAGGAGAGACCAATGGTGAGTAAAAATAAGTCTCAGTCTCTTGCTTAGTGGCAGTGTGGCAGTCCTGGTGTGATGCTCCTAGGCAGGGGGAGGTGGGTACCAGTCTCCTGGCCTCACGGGGAGCCGGCCCATATACTAGACAGCCTTTTCCTTTTTTTTTAAATGCACTCTAATTATTTGCATTTTTATGCCCTTCTAAAACCAGTAACCAAGCCATTGCATGTAAGAGCCTCTTGTGACGTTAGCTGAATTTGTACGTAGTAATTGCAAAGCCTTTAACTGCAGAGCCGTAGCTGTAATGCCTATGCCATCATTTATAAAGTTGTCTGCTTATTTTGCACATATGTGTGTGCGTGTACGTATGTATGTGTTTGGTATTAATTTGGGCTGTACTCGTATGTTCTGATGCATGCCTTACAGTGGTAAATCGCACCCATTTTAAATTAAGGAGGTTTGCCATTCTATATAGGAAATTAGAAATACTGCATAGGCAATCTCATAGTCAATTCTGAAGAAGCCCTGACTTAGTTTTTTTGAAGCGTTTGTGTAATTTGTTCTTTTTTTTCAGAACACAGCGAATGTTTCCTAAATCCTTGCCTTTCACTTCCTCCGATTACAGGTGCTAACGTCATTTTGAGTCATTTAAAATAGTTTATAAACTGCTTTTTAATTTTTTTTTTCCTGCCATTATAGATCTTAACATTAAACACTTATGACATTAAGAAAAAAATACCATCCACACGTTGTGATAGTATTTATTATCTATATATCTTTATTATATGTTTGATAGTATTTTTTAATTCTGTTTTTCGTTTTTGTAACAATTGCTATTAAAACAGTAATACAGTAAAAATAACATAAGAGTTGTACTAACTGTGCAAATTGAATATGCAGTATTTCTTTAAAGAGACTGATAAAGAATGGAAGCAAGTCAGTAATGAACCTCCTTAATCTAATGGCATTTCTCATGGCTCCCACTAAGTCTTCTCACATTAGCATGCATATGCATTTTTTTTTTAATTATTATTATTTTATTTTGGATTTTTTTTTCCTTTCTGCTCAAGCCTGTTCATTGCAGTTCACTCGCTGTACTAACTCAGCACCTTGCCATGCTTTACGTTTTATTTTCTGGCTGATACTAACATACTCATTCCGCAGTCTGCTTATTCTTATCCATTCTTTTAAATACAAATTAATAAAAACAAATAAATTGAATGTTATTCCAAAAGCTGCATTATCCCAGGAGATATAATTTCTTTTTTTTGTTGTGTTTTTTATTTTTTTTTCCTCTTATTTTTATTTTGTATCTGAGTTGAAGAAAAAAGCATGTTCAGGATCTAACTTCCATACTCAGCTTCTTTTCTTCCTTTCCCCCCCTATCAAAAAAGAGAATAAAAAAACCCATCGCAAATCAATCTTGTCTGAAACGTTCTGATAGACCAGCCACAATGACTTTCCTCTACCTGTTCTTTTAAAAGGGAAAGAAACAGTCCTTTATAAAGGGATACTGCAGCTTTAATTGCAACAGCTAATCTCGAGAGTTGAATAAAAATGTGATTATCACTTTCTTTTTAACTTTTAAATCAAAAGTCAATATTTTGCAATTAATAACAAGGACATTGATTTTTATTCCCTTTTTTATTTTTATTTTTTCCTTATTTTTATCTTTCTCTTTTTTCTCCCCTTTTCTCTCTTCCTCTCTCTCTCCCCCCCCTCCCCTTTTCTTTTTTTCCTCTCTCCCTTTTCTGCTCGCTTTCTTGAACTCATTCAGACCTGAGCGCTCCTAAGAAATGCCGAGCGCGCTTTGGCCTTGATCAACAGAATAACTGGTGCGGCCCCTGCAGGTGTGTATAGTTTTCCCAGACTCGCTATGGCTGATTTGCAGCTGGTTTATTTGGTACTTTCCCCTTTTTTTTTTCCTGCCTTGTTGCTTTGTAGCTCTGTGTTGTGATCTAGAAGACACAAGGGAGTGGGACACTGCCATGAGTTATCGTCTCTCTGAAAGGGTTTTGCTTTTTTTTCCGTTGTTGGTCTTTTTTTTGCCTTCCTCTTTGCTGCTGCTAGCCAAAAACCCACTGTAAAACAGCATCAGCCTTAAGCCCGTTTGATCCGTGGCTCAACCACGCTCCTGCCCTCCAAACCTCCGCCCAAGGAAAGTCGCTCCCAAAGCCCTTGATAACCCAGCGTTGAGCGCGGTACCGACACCGGACAGACACACGGCCGTGTCGGTGATATTTTTGTTGTTTTCTTTTAGCTGATTGTGAAAGTCCTGTTTTATTTCCTGCCCTTGGTACGAGGGGAGATTACCAAATAAAACTGAGGTGACTGAAAGCTAAAACGTAGCTGTAGCTAAGATGACACCATCCAAATGAGCTCTATCCACCATTGTGTTGTATTTTTTGTGTTTACCTTATGCTAACAGATGCAAATACTCCAAAGAAGTGTCGGGCATTGTTCGGGCTTGACCGACAGAGTTTATGGTGCAAACCATGCAGGTATAATACTACCCATTAGGCCTTTGGGGAAATAAAAGCAATCTGTCCTCTTAGTGCATTTGTGTGATTTTATTTTTTTGATCTTTTTTCCCCACTCCCCACCTTTCTCTCCCCCACAGCATCAATTGCTAATAATCTTTGATCTTTGGAATTCCTTGCTAATTTAATGACATTTTCTCTCTTTCTTTACCAATAACCTCTCCCTGGTGGTAGAACTGGGAACAAGAAAACTTGAAGTCCTTAAAGCTGGCAGTTTTTTGGCTTTTTTAATATTTTTTTTCCAGATTGTCAGCAAAATGAATGTTTAGTTGGACATCTATATTTTGCCTTTCGTTTGGGTCTATGTCCGCTGCCTCTAAAGGCTTTCTGAAAAGGTTCTGAGGTCTGCAGCACTAGTGTTTTTCTCATGATTAGAGATACAAATGCCAGTGTTTACAGCTTAAGTTGTACTATTTTTTTTGTGTTATCTTGCCAAATTAAACAGCTACCTCTAGGCTTCTACGCCTCGGTAAGGTTTATGTAGATACCAGTTTTTTAAATTATCTGATGTCTTTTTTTTCTGATTCCAAATTTTTCTTTTCCCTAAATTTTATCCCAACAAGTGAGCTGTAAACACCTGAGCTCTAGAAAAAAGTAATTACAACTTTAGTAGGACAATTTTCAGCATTAAAAAGAGATGAAAGATATCAGAGAGCCCAAATTTCAACAGCCCATGTTCTACTGGAGTTTAATTCCATGTATAACTCAGTATGTACTTCTTCTTTCTTGGTGGAGGGATACCGAGTAGTTCTTTTCTCATTCCTTTTTCCTTATATGATCGCATTTGGTTAAATTTGTTGTTTCTTTGTTCTGACACAAGCAGTCTTTGAATTTGGAATATTATGATGGTAGGTATTTCAACCCAAACCACACTCTGTGTGTAGTGATTCCTCTCCCACATTTTCCCCTCTTACTCATGCCAGTCCCATGTGCTCCATCTCATTTAGAATGTAGATCAGACGTCCATCGTATTTTGTGTATGCACGCAGTCTTGTTTGTGCTTAGTGTCGAGGAAAACAGGGATCGAGGGTGGTGGTGTATGTCAAAACAAGGCATCAGGAATGTCTTCAACAGATTGCATATTGTCCCACTCGAGGCATGCCGGTCCAGGGTGTCGGGGTCTTAGATATCAGTACCAGGACGTGTGTTAAACAGGCTTTGAAAGCAGCAGTTTCTTAAAAGAAGCTTTCAGTCCAGAAGAGGTGGGTAGCCACTTCGCTGTGTCAGGAGTCTCATGCTAGCCAAAGGCTTGAATGCTGTGTTTAATTAGGCATTATTCTGTGGTTAGTTCACTCCACGCTATCAGCAGATATTTGTGTACTCTAGAGATAGACTATGTGAAGCCTGTCAGGCTCTGTGTGCCCAGTACCAGAACTGGGGGCACATCATGTTTGTGTTGCTTTATCTTTCCCTAGCTGCCTAAGTAAACAATGTACTTCTAAAACTGCATTTTATCAGCAAGGGGACTCTTCCTGTGGTCTGTACAGTGGTTAGGTTACGTGTGAAGCATAATATCCCTCTTATGCCAGGTTTAGGTCAGAAATCTTTGCAGCTCATCAGAGCAACTTTTTGAGATCAGTTTTGAGCAGTGCGGTTTAGCTGATACCTTTAGACTTACTAATATAGAGTCAGATGCCTTTTTGTTTTTTAATGCATGGAGGCATTTTATCACTAGATATTAGATCATTTCTCTCCTAGTTCTGATCCTAACCACTATAACATTGCATTTGCTAGCAACGGTAGCTTTTTGTAGCTCATCTTAGGTAGATGCTAAAGATGTGCAGTTTGGTACTACAGTAGAAACTGAGACATCTTTGCTCACAGCAACTGAATAAACCATTGTCATTGTCTGTGGCTTTCACTCATGGCAACTCCAGCATTATGGGTTTCCTGATGCTGTCCTGGGGCTGGTTTCAAGGGCAGGATGAGCAGGGCCAAGTCTGTCAGTGTTTGCCAGACTAATGTAGCAGTTGATGCTTTCAGAGCAGTGCACAAGTGAATAATCCTCACTAGTGCTTCTGAGGGGTAGTAATTTCATTCCCACTTCAAGGAGGGCAAAGCTCAGGCACAAAGAGTTCCTTGGATATGTATTAATTCCACTTCACCAGACTTGCCTGGTGTTGTTCAGTTCTGGTAATACTTGGTGTGCAAGGTTTTGGGTTTTACCCATCTATGCCTTCTGGCCCACCTCACCCTGAGATGTACATGACACAGATAATACATGGTGGGAATGGCACAGGCTGGAGAAATGCTCCCTGCCTTGAGCCATCGTGATTTAAGTAAATGCCTTTTCAGACTAAAAGCGGCCACAGTATTAAAGCATTTAATATACAGCAGAAGCAGAGGAAGCAATCTGCTACCTTAGTCCTAGTCAAAGGAAAGTTCCTTCAGGTAGCAGACCAGTGGGTTTCATTGTAAAAAGGTTATTTAACTCTGCAGAGTCAAAAAGTCACATAGACCCCGTTTAAGTCTGCTTTGCCGTGGGAACTCTTCATGCTACAGATCTTATAATAGTGTTCATTTTTTTTGTTTGTTTCTTATTTTTGGCCTACTAGATTCAAACTGCCTCCAGTGAAATATTTAATTGCCATGTAGGTTCAGGGCAATGCAGTTGAATGGCTTCTAGACCACTATCAGTGAGCCAGGCAGAGCTTGGGGGTGGTGGGGAAGTCCTGAAGTCTCCACATTGGGAGAACCCACTTTACCACAGCTATTATCAGCGGGCTTTGTGAAGCATTGCTGCTCTGCTTTGCTACTGGCAGCTGTACACTAGATCCAAACGTGAACTGTGGCCCTGGTAGCGCTGCCCAGCTGAAGCCAGAAGTGGTGAGACCAAGGCAAAGGGAGAAAGAGCAGCAGAAATGTCCTTGGCCAAGAGCCAGAGGCTTCCCGTGTTGTTTGTTGAGGGTAGAAGAATTAGTAGGTTCTGTTTTGAGCCCACCAAATTAATTTTTTTCTGTCTTTTAACGTTGCTCTAATAAAGCATGGTTTATAGCCTTAACTTGCTGTCTTCTATCTTTCTCTCTTTCTTTCTTTTTAACATTTCAGTTGCATGGTTGTCTTAGTTTTTAGCATGTATTCATCTGCAGGCTAACGTGGTTGAAACTCTAATAGCCCTAACCCCTTACATTGCCATGTGGAACGTGGAGCAGAACCTGAGAGCAGAGCCCGAGTCTCTGGAGGAAGGGATGTCACAGCACTGGTCCCTCACTGAAGCTGGTGGAAAGATGGGGTGCTGGGGTTGGTGTTCCTTTCCTGGCTGCGGGAGATGGTGTCTTCTAAGTCCAGGATCAAGCTGGTTAGGTCTCCCTTGCAGTCGAGAAATATCTAGCCCCATTGCTTAGCCAGCAGACCTTGGTTTAACCTGAGTCAAACACAGTTGCCATGCAAAAGGGAGAACATTGAGGACCAGCAGTGGAACCAGGACACCATGCAAGTGGGGAACGTCACCCCGCGGCATTCAGCTGCTGTGCCATGCTCGAGCGCTTCTTCTCATGAAGTTGCTGAGCAAGGGTGAGGTATCCTCTGGAAGGGGAGAGCAGCCTGCTCCTTCACGTTGGTGGCTTTGTGCAGCTTAGCGGAGTGTCCAGAGTTTTAGCAGCAGAGCTGCTTGAGAGGGACTTTGTCATATACTCCGGGCTGTGTGACAGTGGTTCAGCACTTCCCATGGAAAGTGTGCTTGTGAATAGGAGGGCTGGAGAGCCAGCGTTATTAGGGTCAAGGTGGCCACTGAACGTCGTTCTGCCAGATGCTGTGGTGGTTTGCCTCATTATTTCTGTCCTGATGCTGAAATTGTCTTGCATATACTTGGCAAGAGAGATGGTGTGAAACTGTCATCTGTTTTCATTGCTCCTTTACATGATTAAGTGGACAGAGGGAGGAGAAAAGATCTCTGTCGGGTCACTTGCTCATTTGTTTGAGGATGAGCAGCTCTTGTGAGACTCTCATACTCCCTGGTGTGAAATAAGCTCCATGTTGCTCCTCACCTTTGTACTTGTCATTGTGCTCTTCACCTCCTGAAACTGGATCCCACTCTGGAGTTACATGGATGGCCTCTCAGAGGAAAATTCCCCAAAACACAGACGAGCAGCTGTCCAAATCTACCACTCTCCCTTTGAACAAAAAGTAAAACTGAGTCGATTTAAAGCCACAACCTGCAGGCCATACAACCAGTTATTCTTGTTATTTTGGATCATACTCTGTTTATCCTGTTCTTTTCCTGTTTTTTCTTCTGTTTGCTTTGTTTGTTCGTTTGTTTTTATTTCCCCTCTCTCTCGTTCTCTCTATTATATATCCCTCCTGTCCGACTCTTGACGTTTCTAGATTTGGTGTGGTTCTTAACAGAGGAGAAAGCAATGAGCTGTAGTTCGCAGCTGTCCTTGCCTCCCAAGGGCTGTGCATCATAGGAGATGACAGGTGATGCAGGTGTAGGGGTGGCCCCGTTGAGTTGGGACAGTGTTATGGGACAGCTTGAGATATCATCAGCTATCCAGAGCTTTTGTTTTAGAAGGATTAATTTTGTTTTTATTATATTTTTTTATGGAGGAGAGTTGAGTTTGTAGATCAGCGCAGTGGGCTCCAAGAAAGTCTTACCTAATTTTCTGGTTATTGAAATAGCTATGGAAAGGAGGCAGCCTAAAGAGGAGGGGGATGAAGAGAGCATTGGTGAAGCCTTTCCAAATCCATTAGCCGAGGGGAGGTTCCCGAGCAGGCTGGGTGCCGAGGACACCCCGCCAGACCCCCAGGATGGCACGTGGGGCCGGGGTGCCACCCGTGCAGAGCCCAGAGTAGCCAATTCACGGCTCTTTGCTTTAGATAACTGTCTCCGCCGGCGTCTCTGCCCTTTATTCACAGCCGCCTCTCTCCCTGTTTCTAGGAGAAAAAAAAAGTGCGTTCGCTACATACAAGGTGAAGGCAGCTGCGTCAGCCCACCCTCTTCAGATGGAAGCTTACTAGACTCTCCTCCGTCCTCCCCCGCCATGCTCGCCTCCCCCGCCAGAGACTCGAAACCACAGACTGAACAAACGCAACCCCTCTCGCTCTCCCTGAAGCCCGACCCGCTGGCGCACCTGGTGATGATGCCGCCGCCGCCGCCGCCGTCCTCGCTCGTCCTCGCCGAGAGCGCTGCGAGCAAGCCCGGCGCCCTGCCCGCCGCCAGCTGCCCCAACGGGGCCCTGGACCACCCGCCGGCCGCCCTCCCGCCGGCCGCCGCATCCCTGGCACAGCCCTCCACCTCCTCCCTGCATCCCCACAGCTCGCTGGCGGGGACGCAGCCCCAGCCGCTCTCCCTCGTAACCAAGTCCTTAGAATAGCTTTAGCCTCGTTAGCCCTTTCCGTTTCCTTCGGGGGGATTGAATTCTGTTGGGATTTGGGATTTTGGTTTTCTTTCTCCTCGTCGCCGTCCGCTGTTCGTCGTCGTTTTCTCGGTTTCGTTTTTAATTCGTGCCACGTGGCTACATTAGTTGATGTTTTATCGAGTTCATTGGTCAATATTTGACCCATTCTTATTTCAATTTCTCCTTTTTAAATATGTAGATGAGAAAAGCCTCATGATTCTGCCAAAATTTTTATCAACAGCTGTTTAAAGTCTTTGTAGCGTTTAAAAAATATATATATATACATAATTGTTATGTAGTTCCAATAGCTTAGTTTTAAAGACTGATTTTAAAAATTAAAAAAAAAAAAAGAAGCAATTTTGAAGCAGCCCTTGCCGGAGGCATTGGTTCTTTATTATTTGTATTAAATACGAGCTTGCGAACCAATCATTTTACATCTGGTTTTTAAACCTTTAAGGGCACAACGAATGCGGTGCCACTACTACTTCTTTTTTTTTCCTTCCTTGTGTGAAACAACCTTTATTGTGATGTTACTTGTTATTGTTTAAATGTACAGAAACAAAGGGTTAAAAAAAATGTGTTAATATACCTTGTTCCATGGTGTTGTTCTTTTTGGGGGAGGGAACGCTACTCAACAATTAAAAGTATCACAACGCTATTGGACCAGTAGTATTTATTGCTTTAGAAATTGCTTGTTGTATCTGTATGTTGTCCCTTTTTAAATGTTTTTTTCTCCTTTTTTTCTCGAAACATTGTATAAAGTTGTTTTTTTTTTTTCTTTTCCCTTAGTGTAAGCATCTTATATATAACAACTCATTTGTACAAGGTTTTTAAGTTTATATATAAATGTGTATATATATTTTTTTCCGGGACTTTTGTTTTTGATTTCTTTTCACGATTTTATTTTATTTTATTTTTTTTTGCTATACAACACGCAGTTGCCACCAAACGGACGTTCGCAGATGCATCTTTTCAAGGATCAATAGTGTAAGAAGTAAAAAAAAAAATTGCTTTAAAAGCCATTACACAACGAAAAGACTTGAAAATTTAGCAAGGGAAGTTTTAGCGCCGCTGTTTGAGAAATAGCAAGGTCCAAGTGTCTCCTGTTCAGAACTGCAGCTGAATCCCCTGCGACATTAGGACTGCAGGCTATGTGCAAAATTTGTATGTGCCAAAATTCTCAATGACTTTTAACTTTCTCCCGATGACTTTATTATTATTATTATTATTTTTTTTAATGCTGTAATTTTTTTGTTCATCATGTTTTGCTGTGATGTTACATAGGTAGATATGTATGTAGTTTTAATGTCACCTATAACAGACGTGTTTGGTAGCAGATTGTCCGGAAAGCATTTAAAATGAAGAGGTATAAACCCTTAAGGGCCAAATTCTGTATATTAGATTATTCATAAAAGGAAAATCAGACTGCCACTTTTATGTACACTTACTACATACAGGTAGGTAGCAAACTTAAAACACAAAAAAAAAAAACCTAGGCATGTTGATGTTGCAAAAAAATGCTGTATAAAGCTGAAAAATTGTTCATCTGTTCATTCAGTGCCATTGTAGTTGACATGAAGCGATTGTAAAACTGTCTCAGATTTTTCTCTGGTTTATTAAGATGCTAACTATAACATTTTTTGTGAATACTTTGAATGTTTCCTAACAGTTGTGATGTTACTGTTCCGTTTTATGCTCTTATTCCGATTTTCATTTTTAATGGTTTGGAAGCCATTTTTTGTAATGAATAAATGTTCATGCTGTACAGTATCTGTAGCATGCAGTTCTGGATTAATAAAAGCAACTTAGTATGTGCAGAGAATGACTTGTCAACTCATTTATGCGTTGACTGCATTTTGCTCTGGCCACAAAGATTTACAGATTCCTTGACAAAATACATATGTGAAAATGATGGTGATGTGCGGGCAGCTCTAGTTATGAGCAATCCTTCGCATTCCCATGCTGCCACCTGCTAAATCTGCCCTGTCGTAGCCCGCTCCCCGCTCAGCAAGCTTGTACGTGAGTAGCCAGCCTTGAAAACCCTTTCTTATTTAAAGCAAATAGCACGTGGTTTGGCAAAAGGCAAGTGGGACGTGTTAGTAATGTCAGCCCATCACATGAAGTGATCCTGACTCGGGGACAGGACACCAGGGCGGGTGATACCTTCAGTTTTAAAGCATTTTTGTTCAACCAGATGATCCCACAAACACACGGCTGATGCACTATAAAGGTCGCAGAGGACAGGCTAGGTAGCCCTAATGAGTCAGAATCTGTGTGCCGGCCTTAGGGTTTAACTCCTGGATAGATTTGTTGCCGTCCTTACACATACATATATACATTCTTTTTTAATTATATATATATTTTTTAATGCAATGAGCCCTTGTAGCCCAGACAGCTCTCCACACTGAGCATCCAGCGTCTACCCAATGCAGCAATGCCCGCAGATTCTCCAGGATGAGAGTGAACTTAGATTCAGGAATTTTTTATAAAATAGCTGATTTGTTTGGGATTTTTTGTTAACAGAGTAGGGATTGAAGCTTCATAATTTTCAGGAATCTCTTAGAAGCGGATGTTACCGTAGCCCTGATCATCTTGGAAAGTCGCAGCCACAGTAACTTCTACGTTGGCACTTGAGGGCAATCAAATGCGAAGGTCTCGGAGCAGGCTTGTTCCCTGCCGTCATGCTCAGGTAACATGCTTCTCTTCAGTCAGGCTCGATGGACTCTGCGGGAAGGGTAAGTTCTTCATATGGGAAAACGGGGGAAGTGATCTGCAGAGAGCTGGGAACGGGGCTATTTTGGGAAGCTGGGACCCTGCTGCCCTCGCTGCAAAGTGCGATGAAACCAAAACTGGCTGCAAAGCAGTTGTCTGTTGGCTGTGGAAGGAATTTGCTTTGTAGAGGAGCTGGTAGGTACTGGGTGAAGTACTAAATAATGTTTAAACAGAATATATAGTACTTTAAATTAGTACAACTGTCTTAGTGTTTAGTTTACCACCCAAAAACCTTTTTGTTGCTGTTGTTTCAGGCATGTTAATAAAGGGTAATATACATGAATATTGCATCATATTTCCTATTAGAGGGAATAAGTCACGGTGAGTTTTTCACCAGGCACTATTTATCTCCCTTGATCCATGGCCTGATGCTGTTTGTGCTGTGGTCTGCTATGACACTCCCCAAGACTTGAGTGGAACGTGTCCCCTTGTCACCCGTGAGAGACACCTGGGCAGCACGGGTGGGACGGGACTCTGGGACAGGGGAGAGGATGTTGCTATGAAGTTGTGGAAGATGCCAAATCTTGCTGTTGTTGGTAGCCCCAAAATTGAACACAGTACTTGAATTACTCTCTTAGTATTTAGAGTTTCTAGGGAACAGCTTTTTTTTTCCTTTCTCCTGAACGTTTTGCCTCTCGCTGGAGCATGGCCATCCATCAGCCAGACATGTGCTGCATCTCTGCTGGGGATAACTGCTCTCTTCTAATGTAAAACATGGTGCTCCAGGGAGATCTTTGAATACCATGATTCAAAGGAGATACCATCAAGGTATGATTCACATATTCGGCAAAATAGCGTGTTCTTTGCTTGCTGCTTTATTAGCAAGCCTGTGGAAAGCAGAGTCCAAAAACACTGTTCCTGGACAAATTGGTTTTCCATCTGTGTGTCCAGTGAGAGAGGCATGTGTTCAAAAGACAGACTGAGCAGAGCTCACCGAGTGGTGGATAACTCGTGCTGGAACTCTTTTTTTTCTGAGGAAAACAATGGCATATTCCTGGGAAAGCAACTACTTGGGTTTCCGGTAGGTTGTGCATTGGCTGTGTCCTGTGATGAGCTTATGCCTTCAGATTTACCTCCAAATCCCCCTTGCTCGAAGGGCCTGAGCTGGGTCAAGGCTCTGAGGAGAAAATCACCATTATTTGTATGATCTCCCTTTGTGCCCAGGAGTCGCAGCCGAGAACCCCATCAGGCCAGGCATGCTGGAAACATGGTGGAAGGAAAGCCCTTCCCTTGCATTGTACATCTAAAATGGGGTTGGCAGCAGGCTCCAGGGGTACGGTCTGGTCACCCTGTTCACCCTTAGATCCATGTAGGTGAGGACAAGCTCCAGAGCAGGGTGGTGACAAACTGGCGCATTCTATCCTTGTATGGGGCTGCCACGGGACACCATGGGGCCCTGTGTACAGTAGGTAATTCAATGTAGATATTGCTTCCACCTGTTTTTATGGGATAAGGCACGGAAGCAAGTCAATGTACTGTATGTTCAGGAGACATTTATTTTCCTTTAGTTTTGTAAATCTCATTTTTCACTTAGTGTATGGAATTTTAAAAAGTTCAAGCAATTGCTGACTCAATAAAGTAGTGCCACATGGTTTCAAGCTTTGCTTAAAAGAAAAAAAGAGAAAGGCAAGAAAAAAGAGCAAGCTTTAGAGTCCTGTTTGTTTCATTAGACCATAAAAAGATGTGAAGAGAATTCACAGTAAAAATAGTTGCATGGAGCATTGCAACAATCATGAAAGCAACCAATAAAAATGACCTTGTGTGACAGTGCTGTGCAGCTATGTCTGGTACACATAGGGATGCTTTGCCACCTATGACTCTGGGTAAAGATTTTGGAGGGTGATTTGGGAGAGATGCTGCAGCTGAAGACTAAATTCATTGCAGGAGCAGTGGTCTGTGTTGGACAGGAAGGCTAAGGCTTCTGGAGCCTTTAAACTATGAATACAAAATGCGCTCAGAGATGGTAGCAATTGCTTTCTTATAAGAAGAGGTAGGCAGGTACTTTGACATCCATTTTAAGATGTTCTTGGAAAACATCCTGAGACTTCTAAGGCAGATCAGCTACAACTGAAAGCATCTCGATGTTCCATCCATGATGTCACCAGCCCGTTTTAAGGACTACCTGAGGAAAGGAATCTGCCAACCCCTGGACTGATTTTCTTCAGGGATTAATCCAAAATATTCACTAATGACTTGCATCCATGTTCTATGAGTAGCTCTTTTCCTGAAGTTGGAAATGCATTTTATTTGGGGTGGGGAGGTATAAGCCTGAACCTTTAAGGCAACGGAGATCATGAAGTCATGCTGTCTGCCCATCTGTTTGACCCTCTCCCGATAACTCTTGAATCCTCTGGCGTTTTGAACCAGATTTATCAGCGGCAGTCAAACTCCCAGAGATAATAAAGTCCGTGTGAGTTCCAGGGAAATCTCCACCAGCACTGAGACAACAGAGCTTTCCAGATCCGCTGCTGAAGAGAAGGCAGGAGCACTCAGCTGTTCACCGTTCCCTCTGGCAGTGTCCAGATGGCCAATTATCACACGTCTACTTCTGGACCAGCATCTGCGCTCTGCTGCCCAGCTGGCAGGCCAGCAAGATTAGGTAGGAGACATGGAGAGCATTGGGGTGTTGGAGAGAACAAGGAACCTGGAAGAGAGTTCAGGGTATAGAGAAAGCTGGAAATATTGCAGCTGTAACATGTAATATTATGTAAGATCGCAGCGGGGAAGCGAGGGGAGGGGAAGGACAATGGGGAGACAGGAGACGCATCTGCAGGAGACCAGACCTTACTGATGTTACTGCTTACAGAGCAAATCTGCCCTGGAAAAGTAGATTCCATGGAGTAACCAGCTCCTTGTATCCTTCCTTCAAGTTATGTGCTTCCACCAGCTCACCAAGGAGAAGCATAGCCCCATTTGGGAGGTACCTGCTGGCAGGAGCTCTGGCCGGGACCCCAACAGGAAGGTCTGCAGGGTGGGGAAGGCTCATGGTGTTTCCACAGTCTTGTAGCATGAGGAGGAACAGAGTTGGGTACACATAGCAAGAAGGATTTGTGGGGTTTTTTGTTTGTTTGTTTGGGTTGGGTTTTTTTAAGAGAAAAAAATGTTGTTATCTTATTTGCACACGAGCCCACTTGTAGTAGCTGGTTCCTAGGCATTAGCGAACACTCTGGTTTTAATCCTCCTCAGAAAATGTCTCCTTTGCTCCCTTATTTTGTGTTCCCTTTTGAATATGCTGCTGGGGTATTTTTGGATCTAACTATATCTTTTTAATCTGTTCCCCCCGCCCCTTTTCAGCCCCCGCTGCCTCCCTGCCTGCTCCTTCTTCAAACTTATATAATGGCACATTATACAAAATAGCTAAGCAGGTGGTATTTTTAAAGACAGTGAGTGAGCATTTTTTTGGCCTAAATTTGGAATGAAACAGATGGATTTTAAGACTCTGCTTTTTCTATGAATAGTAACCGTTGTTCTCCACTGCCTTAAACACCAGTTTCAAGACCACCTCCAGCAACCAATCAGCACTCCGTTATTTAATTATAACAAAATTCTTAGCTCTGTCTGCTGCTGCATGGGCAAGTGGGGGGCACTGGATCAACTTCTGGAGCCAGACAGACTTGCCAACAATAATTTTCCTTTTCCCAGAGGGCCGAGGGGGCCTGGAGTGGGTTCCAAGTTCCTCCTAAACTGGCTGCTCAGTTTGGGCTCCCTGACAGAGTGCTTGAAAAGGGTTATAGAAAGGCAGATAAATGCACTTCTTGTTGCAAGCTTCCCTGACAAGCCAGGCCTCCAGAACAGTGATCTCATTCCTGCCTCATTATTAGTGGTGCCAGATTTTTTCCATTAACAGGTAATTGAGTTGAAACTAAAATAAGCAAAGTTTGTTTTATCCCATGAATTTTCTTGCTTGCTTGTGAAAGAAAAACACTTTAGAGAGGAGTTTGCTCTTAATGTTCATGGAAATGCATTTACATGTTAGAGATTCCTCTCTGCTCTAGTGTAATTAACCTGACTGGTCTTTTTGTTATTGTTGTTTTGATTTTTAAAGCAAAGACATTGGCGAGGCTTAATTCTTTGTTTTAATGGTTTGAATTGCCTGGGACCAGCAGGGTTGGTGGAAATCAGCTGCTCTGAGTGCAGCCACACGTGTTATCCCGCTCCCGTGTGTGCATTCTTGTTCTGTCATTGACTGCACCCACGGCCCCAGAGGAGAAGCAGGAGCACAAGGGGACAATCCCTTCCAGCACTTCCAGGCTCACAACAAGCTTTCCTTTCCAGAGGGGCTGGGGGGACACTGCTGGGACCAGTCTGTGCCTTCTCTCCTGATGGAAAAGGAAGACGAAGTGGCTGTGTGTGAAATGCTCACGGTCCTGCTGAAGATAGTTCTTTGTTTCTAATCAGTGGGGGTGGAAGGGAGAAGTGTAAAATCTGGGTTATGCATGTTTCTGCTAAGACGATGTTGCTTGTAGAGGAGGAGAGAAACATCCTACCTGTCTGGGTGTGTCGGTGTGCAGGGATTGCCGTGCTGTCTGCCGCTGTGCCAACGCAGTGACAGTGCCAAGGAAACCCAAGCAATTCCTCAGCCAGCAGCTTCAGGCTTCCCAGTGCAGTTAGCAGGATGTGTCCTCCCCCTCCTCAGCTGCAGGAGACCTGGCCCTGCCCTGGGTGAAAGGCAAGGCCCTCAAGAACAGCATGTGAAATGCTGCAAGCCCTTGGGGACAAGCATGTCCTGCAGAGAGGTTACTGCAAGTGCGGAGGTCTTCCCATTTTCCAAGTATCTCCCTGATGGTTCCTAATCCCCTAGTGCTGGGCTGCCTTGGAGGACTCTGCACCACCCTACACATCAAGCAGTGAATTTGCTCTAAAGAGCCCAGAAGCAGGGCTGATTTCTGACCTAGCCTGGGCATCTGAGAGTTACTTGTGGGGTCAGCTCTGGCCTTACTTCTAGGCAAAGCAGGCACCTCTTGTTCGCACCCCTCACCTGTAACCTGAAGTGAGAAAAACCTGCAGAGACTTTGCATCATTTCAGGTACTAGTTTAATGGAAACCAGTTACCAATGGTGGAGAACAGACAAGTTTCATGTTTATGGATTTGCACCTTTGCTTGGGTTTTGGGCCAGCCACAGAGGTAGGCGCCTGCCTACTTTACCCTTTTGAAAGAAGGCATGTCCACCAGTGACACCAGGGCTTGAGTGCTTTGCCCTCAAACTGACACCCTTGTGTGAACCATTTCTCTGTGTGACCTCTTCTCCAGCCCTTTGCAATGGAGCAAAGAGACGGGAGCCCTGGATGGAGGTGGGGGGAGGTTGAGCAGGAAGGATGCTGAGAGCGGGCTGTGGGACGGGGACCACGGTGTGTCCCGCTGGGCCGAGGCCCAGCAGGAGAAGCAGGTGGCTGCAGAAGTGCTGAGCACGGCAGCGGTGCCTGCTGAGCGCTGCCTCAGCCTCACATCGCAGCCTCACGTTGCCTGAGCTCTGAGAGGCCAATTATCAATTCACAGAGCCTGCTCCAGCACAAACGGGACCTTCAAAGGGTTGGGAGCCTTTCTGTGGTTTGTTTTGCTTTGGTGTGGTTTGGTTTTTTTTTATGCCCTCCTAAAAAAATGAAAGCAGAAAGACCCATACTTTAAGGTCAAGTGTATAATTGTTTCTAACAGGAATTTCAGACATTGTCTCTTCCTCTTGGCAGGTATGGCTGTGTCAATTACCCTGGCTACCCAGTGACAGACAGGAGACACAATAACCCGCCATCTGCACTTGAACACATTCTCTCTAAATAAGAATTTAAGGGTTTTTTTTTTGTTTTATCGCAGAACTTTTGGGGGTTTTCTGGTTGGAGAATTTAGCTGTTTTTCACCTTGTGAATGTCTGATGCTGAGACTTCTCTGGCAGTGAAAACTGTAGGAGAAGTCAGGTGGTGACATGGGAGCCCTGGTCCTCCTACAGCCCTTGTCTGGGCTGAGGTTGAGGGTCCGTGTGGGAAGATGTACTGTGTATGAGGTAGGACACCAGCAAATGCCTGTTAATGGCTGAAATGAAACAAGATGCCCAAATTACATTCCTAGCAGTCTGGGATACGCATTAACGAAGTCCCTCTGTTTACCTGGCTCTAAAATGCCTGTAAAAAGATGCAATCAGGAGGCGCACCAGCTTGAATGTGTCGTTCTCTGCAATAAGCATGCTCAGGATATGCACAGCAACATCAGGGTTGCCACGAGTGGGAGGTGAAGTTCCTTCTCCAGTCATTCATTCCAATATATTTGTTTCTGACTGGATTTTTTGGGGTACTCCTTGTTGTACCAATGGTTGGTTTTAGTTCCCTGTTTACTGCATGAATTTTTCCGAAGCAGCAAAGTGGCTTGCTTTTATAAACTTCTTCTCTGCATCAACCCTTTGCATGAGGGTTGACAACTTGGATTAGTGAAAAACCATTGAACAAAGTGGTTTCACTTCAAATGGTTTCATTTTGAGAGAGGATATTTTTTCTTTTCCCCACCTTCTTTAATTTTTAAGTGAATTTAAATTAACATATTCACTCAAGTGTAGGTGATACACAGATAGGAAGGATTTACCGTCTACAAATTTGTTCCTTCATTAAAGCCTTCTGTTTAGCCAAGGACCACCTGCAGCATGGACAACAACAGCACAGATCCCTCTGAACTCTGTCCTTTCTTCAGGCTACCTGAACCTGGATGAGAGAGCTGAGGGGTGTGACAGCTGCTCTGCCTCCTTCTTCTTTCAGATCCTTTCTGTTCCATTCGCACTTTACACAGTGTTCCTCACTGTTGCATCTCGGCACCTCAGGTTCCTTCTAAGAGCCACCAGGTTTACCTGTTGTCATGCATTTCATGGGGATATCATAGTAGCATCAGCTCACTTGACCCAAAGGACCATTTCTGGGGGGTTGAGTTTCACATTTGCAGAATGTTTTATGTGTTTTTCAACAAAAGCATCTGTCAGCAGTGAATATAATGGTGGGACAAACTGCTTCAAGATAGCTGAGATCAGCAAGAAGATCTGGCCTAATAGAACAGACCTTGCAATGTGGAAGAGGACATGAGGACAGGTTGGTTGTACAACATAAATGACTTTAATATTCTAATAGGTTCAGTAAAGACCTTTTACTTGAGCATTAGCATGTTTGAATTTGCACTGACTTGCACCTCTTCTCTTTTCTGGGATGAAGTGCTCGAGACTTCCAATGGTAACTCATGGCTTTGGGTATCCCATTTGATGAAGGAAGATGGTTCACAGCAAGAACTGCATTCCTTTCATTCCAGGGGGAAAGGAATCTGTACACAACGTCTTAACTTCAGCTCTAAAACTGAAACCAAAACAATCAGTAGCTGCTACTGAAAAAATATACAGTGATCTTATTTTAATTTAATCCATGAGATACACCTAGCACACCTTTGGTACCGCATAAAATAACAACATTTTTCATGTTAGAGAAAGCAAAATGAACAGTAGCGTAAGTAATTCTATATGTTAGTTGCATTTAAATACGCTGAAATTTCACTGTTACATATAAGTCCTTTGGATTTGGTCCAACCTAAAAATCATATTTACACAAACTTCAATATTTTGGGGCGATTTTTTTTCCCCTGAACACACCTGCCTTTTTCAGTGGGGATATTGTTCTGGCTAGTTTTCTTTACCTTAACAGAGGTGACTCGGCAGCACATTTCTTTTGACAAAAACACACAAAACCAACACGGATCAGTTAACACAGATGACATCTTTAAACTTGAATACATTTTTTCACTATAAACGCCACCAGTCAACTTTCGTGTAGGTAGGTTTCCATTGTTAGTTGTCAAAGTCTTCTTGAGTGGATTTCCCACTGTGTCACTTTTGTGTGAGTCAAATCAAGATTATAGGTAACAGAGAAGAAAAAGAAAAAGAAGAGAAGGTTAGACCCTCATTTTAGAGTTTAAGAAAAATCTACCAGCAGGTTGCAGTTCGAGTTGGTAATATACATGAAAGGGGGAGTCCAAGCCGTGTCACAGGTATCACTATATTAGGCTTTCAGGAAAAAGCATACAAAACACATATTGTAGTGGTCACACACAGAGACATAAATTTAGGAACAAGATCTGCCTTAGCTTGAACATACTCGGCTCTGATAATAAGGAACAATGGACTGAAGCTATTATGAAACGAAACCCAGGTGTCTGAATGGAGGGAGCTTTTAGTTGAGTTCTCCTGGAATAAAAAAGTCTAACTTTTTTCACAGATATATGTTGTCCTATTTTTTCTCTATTCTCACTTTACAAGACAGCTGATTTTATTTGGGGTTTGATTAATGAACATGATTAAGGTGTTCAGTGCTGAAATTTTCTGGAGTAACATTTAAATGATTTTTTTCTTCCTTCATCTTTTCTGTCTTAAATAATTTTTCTTTCATTAGGATTTTGGGTGTGCGAAGAAAACAAGCTAAGGTATCCTCTCTATCATATCCACAAGGTAATTGCCAGGATGGATTTCAGATACTTTGTAATAGTTTGGAATAGTCTGGGGAGTTTCTAATCCTGCATGAGTGGTGTAAATGTATCTTATAAATTAATTCACTTAGTGAAATTGGCAGAAACAACCTCAATGAGGAAAAGGCAGTGAATATCTAAACCTGGGCAAAAGCGTGATTTATGGCAAAAATAAGCTGTTTGACACTTTGTCTTGACCTGTGTGGGATGTTAACAGACTGCTGAGATGCATCTAAGGAAACTGGAAGACTGAGAGAGCAGAGACCTTCAGCGGAATTCGAAGAGTCCCACAAGGACATAAGAATGACAGAGGCAAAGTCCAGGTCGTTGACGGTGTCTGGCGGTGTCAGACCTCCAGCTGTGGAATTCGCAGGTAAGTTTGACTTTTCTCTCAAAAGGAGTGTGGGTACATTCTAGGTTTGAGACAGACATGCATAGATCTCTGGTCATACTGAAGACCTTTCCTCTTTGCTTAGGTAATTATCTCACACACTATCCAATTTTATTATTGCTAGGAGTAAACCTGCTTGATATGAGGAACTCATCTTCTACTTTTATCTTAACCATAGGCCACAAGCCTGGTTCTCTGCATATGATCCTCTTGAAGTAAGTATGATGGGTCAACACCACACAACATCACACCCCCAGAGTTTTGTCTAAGGGCTGGAACATTATGGGAAGGGTGCTCAGGGATTCAGCAGTATGGAGTAATGTTCTCTTGACTTCAAGGAGCCATCAGAATATCTGGGGAACAAACAAGGCTGAGCTAGACTTGTATGCAGGTCAAACAGGGCTTCTCTCCCTGCAGAATCAATGGCAATTACTAGATTTGCATCAGAGGCTTAGTCAACCAGAGGTTAATAATGTTTAGAATAAATATTTTGGCCTGTGTGTAAAACATACAAATATTCAAGGGTGTTTGCACTGAGGCTTTTGGCTGGACCTCTATAAAGATACAAGCAAGAAGCCAAACATATGTTCTGGCATTCTAGGCTTTGATTCTTAATCATGTTCTGTGCTTGCTTTCAGAGGTTTGCTTTGGGGCCATCTCCAGTGTGAGAAAACACGACAGAGAAATCAAGCAGAGAGGTTGTGCATAACAGTGCAGCGTTCATATCTGAAAGGGGAGCTTTTGTAAGCACTAACATTTTTCTTCTTTTGACAGTAGTCACACATTTTTCCTTGGTTTATCTTAACTGGGAATAACCCCTAAGACAGGATGTCTCCGGGCACTTCAGAGAAGTGCTTTTTGAAGGCAAAGGAAATAATGCTACAGGGCTGTGCCTCACATCTCTTTGACTGCTAAGAATCCTGTAAAACCATTACCGAGTGCAGGATGTGTCCATGGCTGGTCTCAAGTGTAGCTGCAGCACCTGGCTCATGATACAGGAATATCCTCTTGATCTAGGAGAATGTTCACCAGCTTTACTAATATTTGGCTCCCTGACACAGACTAAACCAGGTCTGACAGGACATATAACAAGGCAGTGGCTGGGCATGTAAACTGGGCAATATATCACAGTATGGGGAGAATCAGGGACCAGTTGTCACAGAGAGTGAATTCTGAAAGATTCTCAGGAACAGAAAGAAGATGAAAATAAGGCTTTTGGGATGGGTTTGGGTTTGCTTTTGCTTTAACCTGACATGATGTCCTTCCATGGCTATGAAACTTTTTGGGAATGGCTTTCATACTTTCTCAATGCATCACCCTTTTATCTATTCTGTTTACGAGGAAAGAGGGCTTACTTGTAAGCTGAACTTTCCTTTTCCTTCCCTCTTTCTATCCAGAAAGGTTCCTCTTTCTTTGTTTTTAAGCTTATTTTTAACAGTTTAAAATGCTGTAATGGAAAAAGTTAATCACTCTAAGGAGAGAAGTGTAAAAATTACCCCCAAATCCATTGGCTAATTCTAAAATGTATTTAATCTCTTTTGTAACTTTTTGCACTTTGGTAATTTGATAATTACAAGAGAATGTACTTCATGGCATACATCTAGTATCTGATATATCTGCAAAGGAAAAGCCATGAAGTCAATGGAAATATTTCAGTAACCTGAGGTCAAGCTGTAGTTTTCTGAGAAAACAGAAACTCCATTTCTTTTCTTCCCATCAGTCTTGTCATCTCTTCTTCCTCACATGTGCAACTTCATTTTCCGATGCACATTTCTGTCCTATGACTGCTGGGGCACATGGTAGCTGTGAAAACCTGATCTATCAGGTGTTGAAGCCAATGAATTTTGATCACAGCTCACTTTCCATTGGGCTCTAAATGGTTCTTTCTGCAGAAAATGTCACAACATATTGGTCAGAAACTTGTAAGAGCAAAATGGAATGGAATTTAGAAAGCACCCTGGACCAACAGAGAACATGGAGAGCAAAAGAGCAGTGACAGGAAGAACATGGTCCACTGCTGGCCAAACTGCAGGATAATTAAACCAGAAATAGCATGGGGCAAGAAAGAGGCCAATTAATTCCATCGGACGGATGTCATCTAGCAGTTTAAGACAAGAAGGAAGCACTGTATAAAGTGGAGATGACGGTGGCAATCTGCCAATCTATCACAATCTTCTTTTATTTAAGATGCTTCTTAGTATCTTATATTTCAAATAAAATATTTATAGTTCTGTTAATAGCATGCAGGGATGGGGCCCACTCCAGAGATTAGTCTGTACAAGAAGTTGTCTGCTGGTGTAAATTAGATCAGTGAAGCTTGGGATATTCATGCTTATAGTCTTGTCATCATTTGTATTTTGGGGCTACAGGCTAGGGCAGCAGCCAAGCTACCTCTAGGCACATTACTCTCCACTCCATGTTGTGGCTTCCTCTCACCTTCCTGTAAAATGTTTTGCCTGCATCAACTGTTTCGGGCTTCAACAAGTGATTCTGTGTTGTAACCCTCACGGTTGGCAGGCCAGTGTCGTTATTCCCATTCTCCCACATGGAGGCTCCTGCACCTTTTATAGGAGTTGCCCGAGGACATGCAGGTAAGCAGTGCCAGCTTGGCAATATGCAGCCTCACCATTCTTCTCAGATTCCATGGAAGATGAGAATAGGCCCTTTGATGCTTTCAGTGAGTGCTGCAGCCTTTACCAATGTTATGAAAGCTTGTCAGAGAAGAGCTGCGGGGCCAGATTCAACAGCCACTCATGGGAATGGTCCTTGGGATGTGGAACTAGTCTAGGAGAAAATGTGAAAACAGAAGTGATTTATGTTGAAATGAGGGTTGTGAAGACAGCAATGACCACTGAAACATACACAACAATAACTCAGAACAACCTGTCTCTAGCACACTCTGCTGTGCCATCTTTTTAACCCTGGAGGAGGAGACTGGGAAGAGAAATTTAGAGCAGATCTGTGGGACTGATATGAGTGAATGAATCTGACTTCTATCTAGGTGCTTCTGGGTTCTCATCAGCCCCTTTCAAGGCATAAGGGAAACCATCTTGGTCCTCTGTGATCTGCTCCCTGGGATACAGATAGCAGGACAAAGCAGTCATTCTCTTTTTCTCCCATGGTAAGTGGTCTCTGCTCTTTTGATATTAAATATATGGGGTCTTTCCGGAAGGGTAGTGTGAAATGTCAAAGAGATAATGTATTTAAACATTCATCTGGTTTGCAACCATTTTATACCCACCACACAAAGACATAGAAGGCATCTCACTCATTTCTCTGCACTCATCATGCTGCCATTGTGGGACCAGAAGATAATGAGATGAATAGGAAGCATTCCCACAGCATGAGCAATGTAGGAACATCATTATTAATGTTCGTACAAAATATCCCATCTCTACATGATGTCTACATATCTGAGATACAGCCCTCTGACAGATATAAAAAACCATGACCATCCAACAGCGATCTGTTACTTAATGGAAAGTCTGCTTAAATTTCAGTTTAAATTGCATTTATTATTTATGTCTCAAGAAGAGAGTATGTATACTATGTCTTCCCCTTATAGTGCTAGAGGATTAGTAGCTTCCATTTAAACATACAAATATTGGCCCAGAAGGGTGTGGAATATCTCCATATTCAATATTTTAAAATGATAAAAACTCTTTGAAACCAGTGCAAAAATTAAAATCAAGTAGCCTTTTCCATGTGTACTGAGGTGCACATTTTCATGTGGCTGGGGCCAACAGGTCCCTGCAGCTCAGTTCCCAATCACTGGTTCTTCTCCCTCTGGCTCCTGGTGGGCGGTGAGCGTTCCTCCTGGCTGAGTGTTCCAGCCTGAGGGCAGGATCTCTAAGGATGGGGTTCAAAGGGATGTAGAGATGGACAGTTGTATGTGTGGCACTGGAGGCAATGCATGCAAGGATGGTTGCAGTGGCGTTACCTACAGGTAAACATTGCACTAGATAATAATATTTTGATTTTGGTCATCCATCCTTTTCTCTTTGCAGATTGCCCCCTAGCAGGGAGTGGTTTTCACATATAATCATGAGGTGATGTTTTTAGTTGTTAATTTCTGACATTTGTTAACTCTATTTGCTTGTTTGTTTCTTTCACAAGCAGCTCATTGCACACACTCATTCCTCAGCAGCCCATGTGTAACTTCTCTTGGCTTGGCGTGGTTGGTCTGTGTGACACCAGACAGCAATGAGTGCCCACAGCACTGCAGATCTCACTGGCACAGGGAATCCAGGTATTCGAATAATCGATTGCCAAGATATCTCCTCCTACATTGGGACATACCTGACAAACTTTGTGTTTCAGGATTTTGATTGTTGTTTTTTGTGGTTGTTGGGTTTTTTTAAGCCTCAGAAAAATGCGGTTTGTGTTTTTATGCTAACTCATTCATATTCATATTTGCTACAGTAGACATTCTGAATGCTTTACTTAAAGCTCTGCACCCAGAAGTATACAGTGGAACAGATGGTAGAAAGAGCTAGGATTTTTCTTGATATTCTGTGGGTTGGACAACAACCACAACCTGATCCAAAAAATTTTCTTGTTCTCAAACATTTTGCTGTCAATACACTTCTCAGGAATGTACTCAGAGTTGTTTGGAGACATGGAAAAATATTTACCTCAGCCTTCCACAATTTATTACTTATTGTTTGAAAAAGTTGCCTCTTTTCTGTGCCAACATTTATCATCTTGGGAAACATGCTGGAATATAGCAGTGATATTAAACAATAATATGCTCTTTGCTGGGATAAAATAATATTGCTGGGCCACTGCAGAGGAAGCCAAAAACCACATGTGAAATGGTTCCTTTGGAAGGGCAAAAAGTCTCCAAGTTTGTTAGCAAATAATTTAGCTAGTGGTGCAGACATCAAACGGCTTCGGCAGCACTTGCAAAGCTATTCTGAATATGCATTTCCCCTGGAGTGCTGAGGCACAAAGCCACTGTAATGAAGGTTAGAACCATAATAATAGGAATCCCTCACCAGTAAAAAATAATAACATAATAAAATAATAATAATAAAAAAACTTGCAGAAGAGTTAGGGGAAGAAAGGACACTGTGTGAGTCTTTTAGCAATTCATATTAATTTAACTTCTGTTTGCATGGCCCTGAATTAGGGGCTTCCTTAGCTCCTAAGCAGGAGTGGCAGCTCGATTCCTTTTTCTTTTTCTCCCTGGCTGGAGAGGGAGAAGCTGCCATCCCTGTCCTCCAGTCATTAAGCCACTTTCTTAGCCAAGAATTTCTTGCACATCCACACATGTTTTTTTCCCCTCCCCAAACTATTTTATCTTGTGCAGCCCCTTATGTTTGCTGGAGGTTTCCCATACAAAACCGCGCAGCTACAAATGCAGCATTCTTTAAATATTTCCCCAAATTTCACCCCCCTGCTGAGCTGCATATGACATACTTGATAAGAGCTGCACAGTCTGTGTGAGTAGTAAAATGAATGTCCTCAAGGGCTTCCTCACCGTCTAGTTGTGACTCTTATTGTAGGGTACCCAGTAAGTTTAGGGGAAGAGACAGCATCTTTACCGTCGTGCCTCAGTGCAGCCTGTTAAAGAGAATCGCTGAAGCTTCCTCCATAACCCATAAATCAGATAAATCTTGAGTCACCGGCCTCGTCTGAGTGGACTCAACTTGCTCAACTGGGCACCAGGATCAAGGTGGTGGGTGCAATTGCACCTTTTCAGCTGGCTGCTCTGTGAGCAGTGCACCTGTTTGGGCACAGCTCAGAGTACATCATTTAACCTTCTAAAGACTCATCCCATGAGTGCCCTCACATGCACCAAAGAACAAATACAAACTTTCCTTTGGATGTTCACGAAGGGGAAAAGAGATGGGAAAGGATCAGCACTATGCCTGGAGGGAGAATAAATATAAGTAGAATGGATGGGTGATGTAAAAGGGACAGAGCAACCCTCGAAATTTATTAATATCTACTAATAAGGCACATTTGAATAGTGAGTTTAGTTGTGAAGGATCCAAAGAGCCCCGTGTGTGCTGGAATTGTCCTGGCCCACCTGTGAAGTGCTCCCACCCTAAGGGCAGGGTGCCCCAGTTTCTTGAAAGTGAGCTCTGGACTTGACACAAGGTGTGAAACAAATCTGTGAACCCTGGGTGCTTTGCCCGATGCCTGTTCCTTTATTAGAAGCCCAGAAGCCAGCATGGAATAAGCAGGGTAGCAGTACAGCACGGCACATTTTTATAGCAAGGCCAAATCTTTATTATGCTTCTTGGCCCAGTTTAGTGGAGAACACTGCTGGGCCTGATTTCAGTTTTGATATCATACACTGAGGCTGCAGACCCTTAAGAGTACAAGCTGGAGAAAAGAACATAGAAAATGTTAGGAATGAGAAAAGGCCATTCAACACATTGATGCTTGTCTCTTGTAATACAGCGTTTCCCCCAGGATAGCATCTAATTGCTTCTTGAACGAGCCCACTGTCTTTGCCTCAACAACCTTGCCCAGTAGGCCATTCCAAACATTTATTATTCTTTGAGTGACAAAGCACTTCCTTATGTCTCCTCTGAATTTGTTTTTTGAACTTCCATTTATGCCCCCGCTCCTGTCATCTGTGCAGTATCAAAAGTAGTAACATGCATTGATATTATCCATTCAGCTAAGATTTTTGTATACTTCAGTTAGACCCCCCTTAAATATCTTTTTATTTTTTTTTTAAGTTGAATAGATTGAGGGTTTTTTTCACCTTTCAGTAACTTCTACAATTTTATCCTGGAACCAAGTTGAGCAAAAATATTTGTTAAAGCCTGACTTACATTAGACGACACTGAATGGATTTCTACTATAGAAACACATTTCAGTAAGTTTTTTTACCCCTCTTTGGGAGGCTAAACTATTATTTAGTTTCCCTGATGCTTATATCTGGGTATTTTGACAAAAGTTAACTAGGAAGAGGGCAAGAATAAAAAGCTTGATATGAAATTTGGAAAAAGCTGATAATCTCTAAATTTTTCCATTTATACTGTGGGCATCCATTCCCTCCCCCGCCCCACCCTTCTCCTTCTCTTTCTCCAAGTAGTGGGTTTTTTATACAAGATAATTTTTTATCATGTGGGATTTTACATGGGATTATGCTTTGCACAATCTGTATGAAGAAATGTCAAAATTCATCTGCCATTCCCCCCCAAAGCCACAGAATCAAACAGTCACAGGTTCAGCCCTCATCCACAGCCACGACCGAGGCAAATAGTTCATTACCTTTTTGGATGAAATTCTACAGCATGTGTTATGCAGGAGGCCAGAACCGATGATCTAACAGTCCCTCCTGGCCCTAAAAAATATCTACAAATAATTGTTTTAGATGAAATATATATGCCCTGCACAAAGTCAAAACCAGCAGGCTTTGGGTGGGAACAAGAATTTAAGGAAAGGAATTTTGCCTTAGCCCTTTCCCAGAAGCTGGACAAACAGCTACAAGCACTAGCCTGACTGCACCAGCAGCTGCTTATTCATTGTCTCTCATTTTTTTTCATTATATTAACAATGTGGGTTTGGGTTTTTTTTAAGCCATCTGTACATCTTTTCATTTTCTCTGAATTTTTTCTTGACGCATTTCTAGGAATGTAGGATCCAAGTGAGATGGACGGCTTGTCCGTCCAGTGGGTGCTTGAGCTGGGAGTGTTTCCTCACGGGCTCTTCACGTATGTAAACACATGCTTTTCACAGCATCACTGAGTTTTGGATCAGGTAAATTAGTATCAGGACTAATTAGCTTAGGCAGAGCACTAGTATAATTTATAGTGTGGAAAAGAGTTTGTTCAGCATCATCTTGTGTGTTTTCTGCTCATGGTTACAGTGCTGGAGGCATCGCAGCCACGCGAGTCATTCTCCTTACCCCTGTTTGGGACTGCAGCTGTCAGTCAGCCCCACACCAACGTTGTGTTGGGCTATACTGGATCATCTGGGGGTAATGAGCAAGTCAGCCCCATAGGTCTCAGGAAATTATTTGTGCTATTATACTGTCATAACAGGGAGAGAAAACTGACGTATGAGATGGTAATTATCAGGATCACGCTTCAGTTCTCCTCTGAAAAATCTGTACAATGTTTGCTTTGCTCCAGGCCCTGGGAATCTCCCATGATTTGTCAAAAAATAATTGTTGGTGGTACAATAAATTTGTTATTCAATTCCGGAAGTGTTCTGAGATGTATGCAATCTAGAAAGCTGATTTGTTTATATTCATATTTTCTCTATATTCCCTTACCCATTCTTTGTCATTATCTTTATTTTTACAGGTTTTTTCTCCAGTGTTCTCTAGTTGTTCAAACTTTGTGTTTGTATATTTATTTAAAGGCAGATTTCAAAGGAGTTCAGTCTCTTGGTTTACTGAAGGATTCAACTTCTCGCTAGTACTTCATCTCCCCTGGTATTTTGTGAACGCTCTTGTTCTCCTTACCCATCTATCTAGCACTAACCTCTTTGGTCTCTTTGCTACTCACGTCTGTTACTCACAAACCCCAGAGTCCTGGTTTTGAACCACGGTCCCCTTATATTCAGCACACCTTTGGACATTATCTGCTGCTTGTTCCGCACATTTTTTTTACAGAGGAGTTTTGATGCTTCCTGAATTGAGGTATTTTTAGAAGTCTCTAACATTTTTCTGCACAGATAGGTTTCCATTTTCTTGCCAGGTGCCAGCCTGTGGCATGGATGAGCCTGGACCAAGCCTTTCTTCTCTCACAGGCTGCTCCTAGGATCCTAGGGAAGTCATTTAATCTTTCTGCTTCAACCCCACATTGTACAAATGCTGATTTAAACCTGCCTGTAATGTGCAGCTACAAAGAAACTTTTAGAAGTGGCTGAGGGTGTCAGACATCATGCAAAGGGCTTTGCCATCCAAGCTGCGCCATGGCCCAGCATTAAAGCACCATGTTTCTGCTCTTGGTGAAGGTTTTCCTCACTCCTCATGCAGCGTGTGAGGCCCCTGCCAGGTGAACCTGCAGTGCAAAGGACATCTGCCACGTCCCTTGGATCAGAGCTGCCCGGAGGGAAGAACATCTCTAGGAGGACCAAAACTGTGATAGCTCCATGTCCTGATGGAGATATGAAAAGGTCTGTGAGGCTTTTGTTATCTTTGGCAACCCTTTCCTTCCATTCTGACCAGTGTTTCAGATTGTTAGGACTGCTTGTCCTGTCAGACCCACCAAATATAACTGGAGTATTCACTGGATTTAAACATTTTCAAGTGTTTACAACCACATCTTCTCCCGAGGGGGATCTCTGTACTCACTGCTTGCTGTATTGTCTTTGGCTGAGTCTTTAGAGTTTCTGAATTTATGCGCTCAAAAATCAATGAGCCTTGGTTAGACAAGAGCCCAAACACTGTGACTTCTCATCTGGGTGACTCCACTCCTAGGATTTCACAGGGATTGTGAGAGATATAAATAAACCTCAGCTTTGCAACCTTCAGAGTTTCTATCGAAGTTTTAAGTCTATTTAAATTTAAGGGCCAGATATGCCCTGTGAATCACACTTGAAACCTCAGCTAGTCTTTATGCAGTAAAGTCTGATAAGATATTTAAATATTAAATGAATTATAACTGAGGCTTCTTTAGCCTCTACTAGCCAATGAGTGCTCACAACAGAGAAGCCCATGGTAATGAAAAGCCTGGTTGTGTAAATATTATCACTCAGCTCCGGGCTCTTTTGTGCCATGCGGATCTCGTGCCCTGTAGCTCCCCGGGGAAGCTGGGTGGCAAACGCAGGCGTGCAGACATGTCCACAGCCAGGCCTCTCCTCATGCCGGCAGCATGAATGTGAGCTTTCTCCTCCCCGGGACCTCAGAGCTCCCCAAGAGACCATCCAGGCTCTTTGAAAGTGAAATGAGCAGAGTTTAGACCTTAGTTTGAAATACAGACTGACCACACCTAAAAGAACGTACTGGGACACCCTTACTTCGTTGTGGGCCACGTGGCTGAAACCCTCATCATGGGCATTCTCTCTGGTGCAGTATTTTATGTCAAGCTGAAGACAACAGGATTCTTCCTTCTCCTTTAAAAGAGCCGCAAAAGAGGCAGGAAGAGATAGAAGAAACCAAGGAGAAAAAGAGAAAAAGAAAAGAGAGAAAGAGACTGAGAAGGAGAAAAAAATGAGAGAGAAATAACTGTCTCTCTCAACAGTCAAGGGAATAGGTGACATGCCAGCTCCCTCCCAGTGTAAAGACGTTGTGTGGGAAGGGGGAGATGACAGATAATATATCAAAGGAAATGAATTGCAGTATTAAAATCCTGATTTTGCTTTGTCAAATTTGCAGGTGATTATTGCATAACTCTCTGCAGCTCCTCTCAGTGATGGAAACGCTCTTCAGATCCTCTAGACACAGCACTACTGGTAAAAGCAACAGCTCTTCAGAGAGGTGCTTACTTGAAGCAGAAGAAGGCTTCTTAAATCTCCTTCAGGCTTCTTCCAACATTGTTACCTTTTCTGTGTAGTCTCTATGTACTTGAGATATGTTTTCCTCCCTGACTGGCAGTAAAATTAGAGCTGTGTAGATACAGCAGGGATCTCTGAAGTAAAACTTAGTTCAAATTTATAGTTTTCAATTTGATGTGATAATCAACACACTTCAGAACAATTGTTTTGGTATCAAGAACAAAGGATAACTCCTATAACATAAACCAGTTCATACATGGCAAGCTGGAGGAAGAATTGATCAGTTGTCCACCATTTTAGGTCAGATCTGATAGCGAAACACCACTGAAGGCCATGGATGAGTTTTTACTGGCAGCAGAGGATTCCTGAGCAAACCTTTTAGCACTAGTCATTTTCACAGGTTGCTGAGATTTGACAGATCTGAAAGTCTGAAGGTTGCTGACCATCAACATGTGACCAAAGGATTTGCTGTGATGGAACAGTAAAAAAGAGGCTTGGCGTGGCCAATTGTTTCATAGCAGAAAGGAAAATTGCCTGCCCATGTAAAAAGGATACTGAACAGTGAAAGAATGCAAGTAAAGAAAGAAAAGAAACTAATATTTCAAATTATTTTGACAAAAAAATCTCAATGATTTTTTTTTTTTAAAGAAACCCAAACAACTCTTTTTTTGTTCATTGTTCAAAAATCAAGTCAACCTTTCATTTATTTTTCTGTTTGATCATCTTCTCTTTTCTTTGTGCTCTACTTCTACCTTCTGCTTCTTCATTGACCAAAGAAATAGAGAGAATGATAGAAGAAGAAGAGAAGGAAAGGAAGAAACCAAGACAAAACACAACAAAACCCCCCAAATAAATGAAAAAAAGCTAAAGATTCCCCAGCACTTTGGAAAGGAAATTACTTCAGATTGCTTTTGAGTTTTCCTCCCTCTGTTTTTGAGCCCCAGTAGCAATGGGGCATGGAGAACCCTTGTGCAAGTCTACATGTCCCAAGGGTAAGATGTCTATGTCGCAGCTGGAATGGAGCTCACTGGGAGGTGAGTAGAGCTTCAACTTCAGCAGCCCTGGCCACAGCATACAGCTGCAAAGGTAAGGATTTGTGCTCAGAAAATTCTTCAAGTTTTTTTATAAGATCAGCTGTTCAAATGAAGATATAGCTTCTGTCCTGCAAATCAAGTATATTCAATATTCTTATTTTGTAGTAGGTACAGTAGTACACTTTGAGGCATCCTCAGACTTTCAGCTGCTAAAAATCAGTGCTTTGCCCTGGGAAACAAAATAAACATTGAAAAACCATATAAAAGCACTGTGTCCAGTGTGACCTACCCCTGCCTGGGGGTGGACATGGGAGGTTGGAGGGAAGAGTATTTCTGGCTAACCAGTCTGAAGTGGTTCCCAAACATTGAAACACAGAACAGCAAAGGAAATTTATAACTGCATCTCTCTCTTGGCCTTCCCCAGCCCTTAGTACTCATCATTTGTGCCTTTAAAATCATAAAAGAGAGTTGTAAATGGAAAACAAAATCAAACCAAAACAAAACTCTTAAAAGCAAAGTTGGATCCAAGAAATCACTTTTGCCCTCCAAATCAGGAAAATTCACATCTCATTGCCATCAATGGGGATTCCATGCAAGGTATATCCAATTGGGAACAAAGATATTAGAATGAAAAATTCAGTCATCATCCTTCCTCTCTCTTCCTCCTTTGGCTACCAGAACTGGCATGCAGAAGGAGACCTCTTTGGCCTCTTAATGTTTGAAGTGAAACTTTTTGGGGAATACTGAAATTCACTCACAGTCCCGGGGGAATGGTGAGCCATTTTTTCCACCCTTCCTTATTTGTAGTTTACTTTCTCCTATATACATCTTTTTTCCCTTACTGCAGCTTTTCTGATCACAGTATCACAGTGACTTTATCACCGTCACCTCCTCAGTGTGAACCAGCCCATCCCTTGGAGGCAGAGAGCCATCGTGGAGGTGGTAAGTAATTTGTTTTGTTCAATGTATTTCTTGTTATGCATGCATGCAAAGCCCCTTTTATCTCACATTTAAATTTGTAGTTTCCCTCTTATGATTGGTTTTGTGACATCAAAAAGCTTTCAGCATCTTCAAAAATCAAGAAGAACAAACTCTTAGAAAAATAAAATAAAAAGAAAAAGAAATCCTTCCTAGCACACCCAGCATTTCAGTGCAGCTTTAGAAATGAACAGATTCACATGGGATACTGGCTACTAACGACTATGGAAATAAGCCTTATTTTTTGATCTCTAGGCCCAAACATTATTCATATTTTTTTCCTTAGCCTCAAACAATGTCTTCAGATAGCCCAGGTAAAAGCAAGCCAGAAACAAAACAACATCATAGAGGAATAGCTTTATACAGATACTTTCAGCTACACTACACAACTCGCATTGTCTTTGAACCCAGTGTGACGAGAGAATGATTTGAGACTCCAGGGACGACTCCTGGATACATTTTTACTTCAGCATATTGTAGTGAGACAGAAGTCTTTGGCTTAAGAAACATGTTTAGCAATCTTCTGCATTTGGGGGTGTTTATTATTATTTCTATCACTCTAGTAACGCTTTGGACAATGTTGAGAGCTGAGGTCAAGGAGAAGGCATGTTGTACATATGAGGTTATGCAGATTCTTTTTGACCTTTAAGAAAATGGTTTGCCCGTGCTTAGTGGGAGGCTGAGACTGGGAGTGAGAAAGTCTGAGCCAAATGCTCCTCCTCAAAATCAGGAGAAGTGACTGTAATTGTTAGGCTGCTTTTCAGGAAAGGAGCCACATAAATCCTTTGACTTTCAGTCACCTGCTTACTTTTCTAAGAATGCTTTTGTTAATTGACTTTTTGGGGAACTGGTTAGCATTTGCCTAAGTATCTAGAATGAATGAAATATTGTACCACACTATAAATTAATTGTACATAGACCACTATCCAGATTTTTAAATTCAAATAACTCGAAGAGAAAGGCACTTGAAACACAGTCTACAGAATGGCTGTTTAAGGTTGTCTGCGAAATTGCATCATAAACTGTTTGGGACATCCATTTGCCTACAATTCTATCTTATTTTTGTATATTTCAAGTTCATTCTAGGAGCAATTGAATGGCAAATATTTTTAAGAAATTGATCCTCTGTGACATTTCCCATTCAATACTCATTCTTTGATAAAGAGGTGTGGACCATAGGGCAAGGGATGTTCTTCAAAGCATCAAGGTAGTCACAACCAGCAGATGCCCTACTGTCTTTCAGGCATCCTGGCTTTCTGAGTCATGGTGAATAAGTGATGCTGGCTGGGACATGTCTGCTTTTACCAAAATGTTCTTTAGTCTGGAAAAAACAGAACCCTGTCTTGCTGAAAATTTACAGTTATGAAGGTGGTGTCACTTCATGGACCAGAATGCAGCCCTTTGGAAAAAGTGGGTGGGTCAAATTTAAGCATGAGCGTGATCTTACGTCTTGCTCTGTAGAACAGACCTGGGTTGCAGCGACCACTATCCAGCACTTCCAGTAAAATCTTTTGTCCTGCGTTTTTCCTGGGACAGGAGATTTTCCTTGTCCTGAGTCAGGAACGATCATACACCCAGAGCTGTGGCAGGAGGGTGGGATCCATGTTCAGAACTGCATGCATGAACCCCTCCAAGTAGGGAACACACCTCTCACCATTTGACCCAACACATGCATGCATTTGGGCTCAAAAAATGCGTGAGAGACATCACACAGTCCAAAGCAGAAGTGTGACCTAAATTCTGTGCTGTGCACCAGCCATCTCTCCTTCTTTAATTTGCTCATCATATCCAAGGCAGCCACCTAAAAGAGAAATAATTGCAATAAACAAAAACATTATTGCGAGTTAATTCTGCTGCAAGGATACTTGCAGGAAGTTTTAAATTGACTCAGAGGTTTTGTTATCCCAGCTGTCTAACCCCTGAGTGCTACTGGGACTTGACCCAGAGTCATAGGGATATTAAGGTGCCTAATTCTGGGACAGGTGTCCCTCTCTAGCTTCTCAATGAAATCAGCTCTTCCCTTCTCACCTCCTTTGTAAATGTAGACTGAAGGTACTAATCATCCTGAAAAAAGAGATTTTGGGTACTGTGGGAGGTTTTCTGCTGCCTTGAATGCGAGCAGGACTGAGTCTTATTAAAAAGGTAATTTGAGGTCATTACTAGCAAATGGAGGAGGAAGGAGCCCTTCTCGACGGGCTGAAACCTTCCGCTTCTAACCCCATGCCAAAGGCTACCCTTGGATTTTAGGTGCTTTTCGTTTTGGGAAATATATTATGAGCCCAATGTACACTTAGCCAGAACAATCCCACACTGGGATCTAATTTCAGACCTACAAAGGTTGATTTATCCTTTTTCAGGCTATGTACTCATTTGAACTAAAATTACCCTGCTGCCAACCTCCTTGATAGCAATTACATCTAAAGAGAGAGAATCACTGAACTTCATGTATTGGTAATGGTCTTTCCGTCTATATTTTTCCTTGGGGATAAAGTTGTATGGGAAAATTCGACACATTAGCCTAGGAAAAACAGTGAACAAAAATACATATTTTATACTTGTAAAAAGTATCCTCATGCTACCAATTAGAGACATTATTTAGTGCAGGTATTTTAGTATTATGGTGCCAGTCTGTATATAAAGCAGAACAAAACCATTTTTGATAGTTATTTAAGGGCATCCCAAATACACTCAAGAACAGTGCATTTTAATTTTCAATAATGCCAGCAGACTCAAGCATTCAGATTTTAGCATAACCAGCAGGAAAACTGTTTGATGTTTTAATTATGTCCCAGAAAATGCTGAATGTGTTATAAAAGAAATCTGAAGAGGGGAGGGGGAAAAAAAAGATTTTTATTACTGCTCAAGAGGAAGGACGTTTTACAACATAGCATTAAAAATGTAAAATGGAATAAAAAAGAACTTGGATAGTCAAAACTTTGTCTGCAACAAAGTAGGCCAGAGAAGCAAAATAATATGTCTGTTAGAAGCAGTCGGCAGTGAGAAGTGGAAGAGAGCATTTACATAGAATAGGGCTGCCGGAAAGCAAAAGCCTTAAAATAACCCCAAAGTCTTTTAAATTATGTTTAAGACTAGCCAGAACCCGGTAACCGTTCCCAACAAGGTGTCTCGGAGGATTTCGGAATTCCTGATTAATGTGGTGACCTACTGCTCTCTGATGCAATGCGTTTAAAACCCAGCTGGGTATTCGCAGTCGGGATGAGGCTGTTGGGACTTCCTGGGGCTCTGTCCTGCTGGCTGTGGGGTCAGGCTCCGCGGCGAGACTCAGGAAAGGTGTCCCCAAGGGAGGGGAAAACGAGAACCTGAATCACGGGGAATGAACTGAACCAGATGTACAAAGCTCCAGCAATTCAAACAGCGATAGGAAGTAGAGAAGGGGGGAAAAAATTACTGAGGTTTAACTCTTGCATCACTCAGCAGGTGTAGGAGAAGGGTGAAGGGGGGGACAGCACGGGCACTGTCACCTCCCATGGAGCTGCCCAGTGTCTCCAGTGGAGGGACCAGTGCAGGATGGGGCTGACTGGGGGCTGCGTAGAGCCAAAGCATCTTCTCCACTCATCGTACCCCGCACAGGACACGGTGCTGTTCCTCACACACACATATAGACACGATTTTGCTCATTCCTGGCACTCGACTCTTTCACTGTTCTACTCTTGTGAGCTACCTTAAGAAAGTGACATCCTTGAATTTGGTTCAGATATATAAATTACGCTGTGTCCATACATTCGTTTCTCATAAAGCAGGCTCTCAAATAACTATCTCAAGAAACGTCTACTTCAGATTTTTTAAAACATCAATAACAGTAGGTCTGTATATGTATATTTATACTCACATACATATACAATAAATATGAAAGGCAGGTCCAGGACTGTACTAGATATATACATCTTAGTGTCATTGATGCTTTAAAAAAGCCAGCACAAAGCTTTCTGCAGCTATGGCTTGTGAAAAAAAAAAATAACCCTTTATTGATAAAATCATAAATTATGTATCTAAACAAAAAAAGAGAAAGCCTGTTTTATTATGTAGTTGATAATGTCAAAATGATGAAAGAATTTGGAGTCGGGTGTCAATGAAACAGCACTGTGAATTCTTCAGCAGTATAATATTTCAAAATGTCCATTGTCAAATCTGGGTATTATGATATATGTTTCTTATTTACCATTTCAGTTCTTAGAGCTTCTGTGCTTTGTTATTTGATACCTTGACTATTTGCTTAAACTCTGTACGCAAACACAAAGCTCAAATGCAAAGCTGGAGTATTAAGATTAAAGAAGAACTAGGATTCCAAGATGAAAAAGTGAAATGACTGTCTCTTGTAAATGTGTACTATTACTCTGATTTTTGGAGGCTGTTTGGTAATGATTAAAAAAAAAATCAGCACTGTAAAATAAATGGTCTGAAATGCTTTAAAAAGCATGCATAGTAGAAAAACCTTTCTACAGCAGTAAAAGAACTGTACAGTCTGATGCCCTCTACGAAAGTTACCCTTAGAGGAGCAGCTAAGCCCCAAAATGATGCTGTTTGAATACTTTTTCCCTGTTGCACCCTATTCTCTTAGCACTTTTTAATAGTCTGTGCAAAGTATGGAGGGTTTGTACTCCAGGTGACAATTCAGACAGCGGAGGCATGAGGGACGCGGATGCTCTTCCCCAAGGCCAGGCAGATGCTCTGTGCCCAGGCACAGTCTCCCGGTCCCTCTCGTGACACAGAGCTATTCTCAGGCCACCTGCAGACACGGACACCTTTAGACTCCAGCTCTTGGGTACCAAAATAGTCTCACGGCATTAGACATCCAGGCTGCTGGCTTCTCCTCCCCACCCTCTCATCCCTTCTGCATCAGAGCTGGAACTTGTTACCAAGATAGCAGCTGGCATTGTTATTCAAGACTGTAAACTTTCACCTTTTGAATAGTATTTCTGTGTCTGCGAGGCTGGAAGTCTAAGAGTTCAGGGGGAAAAAAACTTGCTTGACAAGCAAAGCTTTTTCTTTAAAAAAGAAGAAGGAGAGGGGAAAAAAACAATTGCTCCAAACTCAAGGGAACAGGTGAATTGACAGAGGCTGGAGACAAAGATTAGAAGTGAACACAGCATCATCAGCTCGCCCCGCAATCCAAAACCTGTCAGCTGGCACCAAGCTTGGCGCGAGGTGGGAGACGACAGCCAGGGGATGTGGGGGATGCCTGAGATGCAACGGCTTCCTATGGCCCTTTTTGCTTATTTCCATTGTTTGCGCTTGCTTCTGGTCACAGCTGGAGAGGAGGCAGCGGATGGGCTCCTCGGGCAGAACCGTTCTCTGCTGCCTGGGAGGGCAGAAGCGGGCAGGGGTGCAGCACTGGGGGGTCCTGGCCTCCCTCCCTAACACGGCTCAGCATCCCTGGCTGCCCTGCGTGGAAAGCGGCTACAAATCACCAGTCACTTACAGGCTGTTTCTCGGTTTCTGTTTCTGTGTTTTTCACCTTTTTTGATTTGTGGACCATGAAGTGTTTTCCAGAGGAGTGGGTCCCTTTTGAAATGCACATTCTTAAAGTGCTGTGCAGCATAAATGAACTTGTTTTTCTTAGCCACTTCTCACAGACACCTTAGAAGTAGACCACAGAGCTCCCCAGAGGTCCGCAGACCCACAGGTTGAAAACTAGCACTCTAATGTTAATCCTTTCAGCTGTCCAGTCCAGGAAATGTGATTATTTTGCAACTGAGAGAACAGAGACAAAGAAAGTGGATTCCAAAAAGCAGGAATTTTTAAAGTGCTGCTCTGATCTGGGAGCACAGTAACCGCTGGAAGTAAGGGTTGGTTTTCCTACGTGTCTTTCAGATGCTATTGAAATCACTCCCGAAGTGTTCCTCTTTCATTAGGTGTCTAAATTCACATCCACAGGTAGTAAGTGCTCATAAACCCCTCTGAACTCAGAGACATGCATGTCTGCCCATAGCCTATGAAAATCAGACCATTTTGATATACCTCTTTCTAGATACCACTACTTGAAGCAATGGCCATGCCAGGGCCATGGAAGAAATCTGTGTCAGGTTTTGGATGAGATATCGAGTTCTTAGAGCTATTTTCTGTTCATGAATCCTATGAATAAGTCTCCACCTGCTCTCCTGGGATTCCTATCCCTTAATGGGGAGCACACTTTGAACACTTTGATTCCTGCAAGTACATTCAAATTATATTTGGCATTCACAGATTTGTAGATTTTTGAGGCCAGGAGTGCATCCCTTTCTCACCCATTATCCTCTGCATTCAGCCCAATAACTTGCATCTGACTAGAGCATAGTTTTTGTTTGATTAAAGCACATTTGCCAGAAAAGCTTTCAGACCTCATTTGAAGACATCAGGAGAGAGAGAATCCACCTCTTCCCTTGGTGTTTCATTCTAGTGGCTAATCACTCTCAATGTTAAATATTTGTGCCATTCTTGCTAGATTAAAGAGCATTTCAGTACGTGGCATTCCTATGAGATAATGCCTGCAATGAGGTAACCTTTTAATCTTCTCTTTGATAAATTAAACAGTGTGAGATCTTTAGGTTTCTCATTGTCAAACATTATATACAGTCAGTAAATCATTTCTGTGCCTCTTTTCTGAGCTTTCTCAAATTTTGTACTGCCCTTTTTTAACATGACAACTGGATCCCATAGTCTAGCATATGCTCGCTCAGGGTATATTGTCTAACTTGCATATTCTCTTCACTATGAGGGTGAGAAACAACCCACCAAAGTTTAGCCGAACTAGAAGTTTGGCATCTAAATGTTAGTAATGTAATTTAAGATGATCTCGCGGGTTTCCTCAACAGTTAGTGGAGAAAGATGGACACTTCTGAAGGGCATGCTTTCCCATTTATGTAATTTTGCTTCAGGCCGTTTCAGAACATCTCCTCTTTGAATTCTTCCCACTTTGCCAAGAGTCTCAGTGTGTTGCAAGTGCCACCCCCACATCAGCAGCACCCTCTTCTGTCTCTGTCAGGTTCTCGGTTTTCCCATACCTGTAATCAGCAAAGACTTTGAGAGAGCAGGTCAGAAACATTTTCAATGAGATTAAATTTTCCAAAAACAATTTGCAGAGATATTCAGATATGGACCTGATTTTTACTGAGGCTAATTTGTATGCATAAGGCTATTGATGTTTGCTAGCTGAATCCACTGAAGAAAACATCAGCTAGTTGCAGCCCAGTACCACTCATTGCTAGATTTCATTAAGGAAAAATCCCATTCAGTAATGATGTCCTGTTGACAATTGTCTTTTGGAAATCTGCCAAGTAGCCAGCTCTTCACCCATTCATCCTGTGCCTTATCAGTATTGCAAATACCAGTTTTCCATTGAAATAGTATGCGAATTAAACTTAACAGCAATTCCATAATTATCTTGCTTAAGAAATTAATTATAAAGTACCTCTAATCTTCATTTACATTTTTCTGTGTTATTTTTTCTTATTTCTTTCAATTTATTTTTCATTAATTGTCTCTTTTGAGCCAACTACATGTGTTACTTACTTAGACTGTCCTGCTTGTACCATTGGTACAACTATAGGTGTCTAGTGACCACCGTCTTTCATGGCTATAACTAATTAACTCCTGGCAGTCAGGAATGATGTACTGGATCTGTACACTTCTCATTAAAGGAATTATTCTCTATACTTCTTTTTCTCTTTCTCTGTCTTATTTTGTTGAGAAATCCAAGTAATGCTTTATTTACCAGCTGCGTGAGACCTCCAGCATATGCCTCCCAAATGGAGGACCCCCCCAACAGCGCAGTTCTTCCCCTTGATGTGTTGCAGACAGGTCTTAAGAAGTAACACATCCTGTTTTCTGGTTTGTTTTAATGGTCTACAAAATCACCTACCACTACCACCTCCCGAGCTTTCTGAGTCAGCTGATCGGAGAGGCAGTTGAAGTTCCAGGGTTCACTCTAGGCTCTCAATATCTAAAAAAACCCCAGATAACGGCACTTTGAATGTTCATACCTCACCTCTTTATCCTGTCTGTTGTTCCAGAACAGAATGAGATGGCTTCAGGAAACGGCACCACAAAGTTAGCAGTGTGAAGTGGATGATGATGTGTCATTTCCAGAAAGTCTTCTGCTGCTGGTACCTCATGAAGCGTCTTGACAGCGTGATGGCATCCCACAGCTCTTTGTGCATCTTCAGGTAAGTGTGCAGTGTACCCACAGGGCAGCCAAATCATAGGATCAGAGGAGTTAAAGACAGGCACGATCTGTCAGATCACAGAGCACATGCGCCTGCCAGTGAGTACTGTCTCCCTGATACAGCACGTGTCAGATCTCAAACAGATACTACAACCGATCTCAGCCAAAAGGCCAAAGGGAGTTGGATGTGGGGTTTTCTTTTTTTGTATTTGAAACCTAAAATCCTCAACAGTTCAGAAGGGCCTTCTGTTACATACTGATGGGTGGAAAGCTGAGTCCAGCACTTGAGCCTGGTCCCTGTTCTGCCCTAACTGGTGGTGAGTCTGGCTTTGCTCCTGAAGGGGAGACAATGTCTTGAAACAAACCCCTTTGTCCAGCTTTCCCCAAGAGAGTCATGTTGGACATTAATGAAGTGAGCCATCTCATCCAGGCGGGTGTTTTTTCTGAGATGGTCTTTAAGTAGAGCAGGGTGAAATCAAGCCCCAGCACCAGCTAGAGGAAAGACCACAATAATGCCAAGGACCATGAAACCTGTGACATGAAATTCACACTGATCAGAGCCAAGAACTTCAATAATTTTGAGGCAAAAAAAAACCCAAAACTTTTTTTTTAGAAGGCCAACAAGGTAGAAATTTGACCTCTCCTCTGAGAGTACCTGGGACACAGTAGGGGAATGGGAAGGTGGCCATCCTGATGAACACAGCATATCACATTGGAAGGTTGGACTAAGTGACATTTAAAGGTTCCTTCCAACACAAATTATTATGTGATTTCCGTGATTCAACTACAGAAACAGGATAGCAAGCCAGCCTTGAAAGTCACGGTGCATTTAGCTTTTTTCCCTTTTTTTCCTCTCTATGAATTTTTTTATTGCAGTGAAATGTTTGCAACTAGTGATTTTTACTCTCCTTTCCTAAGATTAATTTAGCACCTACTGATGTCTGCTTAGCAGGTCCTTATCTCCCACTGAATTGGCAAAACTTCAGGTGAGACAGGTCTCTTGAAGAGCACAGTTCACTTTCTAGAGCTACAGAAGAGCCTTATGAAATCTGGGCCATTGAGCTGTGGGCCAAAAGAAATACCTCGTGACCATGGGTTCCAGTTAGAGAGCTGGACTTCTCTGTCTCAGCTTGCTGGACAGTTGCTATGATCCATTAGGGTGCACCATACCTCAAGAATGAGGTCAGATGCTTTGCAACAAGCACTTTTGAGGAGCTAGCAAGTCAGAAAAAAACCCCAGTAATACAACAATCAGGGCTTAAGGCACATAACAGTTAATGTCCCCCTCTGATTTTTGTAGGGGAAATTTGGAAGCCCTTCTTCCACAGCATGAAGTACATTGAGCTGAGTAAACTGTGGAAATCACTGCAAATTACGGAGGCTTAAGTGACCTTCTCCATACTTGTGCTAGGCCTGATTGTTTCTCCCCCTTGCCCCATATTATTTACTGTACAAATCCATTAGCATTGCTTTTACTTGCTGCATCCAAGATACTGCAGTCTATCACTGGAGCTATTCACACGACATTTTATGCTTTCTTTGGAAGACAATTGTGTCTTCAATCAAACACCTCTTGACAAAAGGAAACGGGAGCAAGAACTTGAGATGGCATAATGCAGCAAAGTGCTTTCTGTACACCTGCATAATATGACTCAGTCTGCCTTTACTTTCAAAATTATGATGAAAGATTTCTCTTGTTTATGTTTTTTTTTTTGTGTGTGTGTGCCCCGACCTATTGCTTATTTAACCTTGAAGTTCCCTTCATTCTTCCTTCCCCCCACTGCTTCCCTTGTCTATGTCTCCAGCAGTTGTTATTTTCTTTGTTGGTTACGGTTTCTGTAACTGTTTTGCTGCAGTCAACATGCAAGCATTTATTTAGTCCTTTTTCATACCAAGGAGACTGAGTGCAACAGTCATGTTGGTGTAAGTATTTTAGACGATTTGTCAAATAGAACCTAGCATCTCATTTTTAGGACATTCTCTCTAGGACCAGTGATGAAGGACTTTTGGCGGGTTCAGAATTTTTTAATGTAATAACTGAAAGGACATATTTGAGGGAAAAAGTACTTAAAAATTGAAGGTATGATTGGAATGATGATGCAGCACTGGAGGTCCAGCAAGGTCTGCTGCTGAATTCAGTCAAGTCACATTGTCCTCTGGGAGGGTGCTGGACAGATTCCCTGTGGAGGCTGAGGAAGAGGGGAATTATTGCCTTTCTATGCAAAGATAGTTCTTACAGCTCCCACAGGGCAAGTGGAAATCATGCTGTGCTATTGACCCCCTCCTTAGGATGTTCCTATTACAGATCTTGCTTTGGTTTACTGAGGAACACACTGAGGATACAGTTGCCATGTCCTGGCCAGCTGACCCTTTGGTTTGGACTGTGCTGGGTCCTTCATTTGTTTTCCAGTGTGGCTGGCATATCTGTTGTCACTTTTTACTTTCTCATACTACCCTGTGGCAATTTATTTGCCATCTTGTCCGTAAACTTAAAATCTTAGGCCTGATCCAAAACCTGTTGACCTGGGGGTCTGTCTGCTGTGATGAGCTAGGTTTTTGTCAGCTGGTTTCCCAGGTCATCTGAGTGGCAAAAAATGGGGAGGCAGTCTGAAGGCAACTCCAGCAGCAAGCATGTCTTTCCATACAGAAATGTCCCTTAAATCATCTGATCTCTGCTTCTCAACTGTATAAATGTGTATTTGCTTCCATAAAGCTTGCAAACCTTTGTTAATACTGATATTCTTGTTTGAAAGGCTTTATCAAGATTAATGAAAATCTACTTCACTTATCATTACTCTGTCAGCAAAATTTCAAACTCTTCCAGTGACTCTTGGGTTGGTGTTTTTGAATTTGGACCTTCTCACTGTATTAGTGTCATCCCATAGACTGTATTTTCACCTTTTCCTCAAAAGAGCAGCACAATAAAATTTAGTCACTATCACTTTCTTTGTACCTGGGTATAGGCACCACCTTGTCATGAAATCATCATGGATAATTATGTGGTGCAATCGTTCCCTGTCAGTGAAAGGAGACACTGGTTGGTTTTGTCTGGAGGTCTGGACAGACATTGACATGGTTGATCCTTCCAGCAGGTTCACCCCAACCTCCCTGGGAGATGTAAAAACATGTTAACCAGTATGAACCTGGCAAGTTTTCCCTCTGCAGGGAATTGTACAGGCCAGCCTGTTTAGTGTCAACTCTTCTTGGAAGATGATGTGATCTTGTGGTCCCTCAGGCAGGATAGGAGCTGTGAGCCATCCAGCTGGGGTAAAGCACTTCTAAAGCAGAAATTAGGTTGGCAAAGGTGGTGAGGGACTTAAAAGCAGGTTAGAAATACCAATCTCTACATTGTTTAGGAGACTGATGTAGCTTTAAATATTGCAAAATTAGAATAAAATTAAGGCCGTGGTGCTGGCAGATAATAGGCTTTCCTACCTCATGATAAATAGTACCACCCTACCTTTTACCCTCCATTCCCTTGTTTTATAATTAATGCTGCTTCTTTTCAGTAAGAAGTTGTAAATTATGATGAGTTATGTTTAGCTACCAGCAGGTAGTGGCTCTTCATCATTCACCAGGTCAAAAAGAAGAAAGGTTACACAATACTAATCAGCTGCAACCTGGGGTTTCGATGCTAAAAAATGTAAGTACCAACTTTTCTTAGTATCACCAAAACATTAATAAGCATCTCTTTTTTAAACAGAGTACATTTCTAGAGCTGCCATATGAAAAGGCAGAAAACGAGCTTGGAAGTTGGAAGTTGGAAGTATTTATAGTTGATCTTGTTTGCTAGCAGAGCAATACTGAAGGGTCAATTTTTGATACAGCACACAAAATTCAAAAGTGGCTTCCTGCAGATTTCCCCTCCACCCCCAGGATATTGTTCCAAGCAGGTAGCTTGAAATTTCCTAGTGTTCATTGCTGCCCCCGTGCTGGCACCCTGGGACTGCTAAGCCCCATAGTGGTCAGGAGTTATACTGGATGGATCCCATGGTTTAGGATGGAAACCTCAAATAATCTACAATTTTCAGTATCCCTGATGGTGGAACCTGTTCTAACTCACACAGTTATCAGGGTCAAGCCTGCTCAGTCACAGCTGTTGGGAATCCTGCAGATGATTCATAAGACCTGCTTACCTCCTTGATGATTGTCATAATTTGTGCTCAATATTTAATCTTAGATGGCAATTTGTGGCAGGAATCGTTGTTTTCACAGCCAGAAAATGAAGAATGAGGAGTTGGTAATTATACCCAGTAAAAATCCCAAGTGACTTAAAATTTATGGGACAGTTTGTTTATTCTCCACCACTTGTGTGTATATTCCTGTTTAGTATAACCTGCAATTATATAGTCATTCTTCCTACCTCAGAGATATGTGCATTTTGATATTGCATAGTATCCTACAGTTTGTAATAGCTGCCAAATAAGTGAATCACTAGTGATGATATCCTTATTTGAATGCAAAATCTGGCTATCTACATTTTTGCTGGGTTATTTAGCTCTGTAAATCTGTGCTCTGTAAATTCATTGGAGTCATTTGGACTACATTGATATGTACCAGTGAAGGACCTGACTCTTACTTTCTGGTGCCTGAGGTGCAAAGCAATTCAAATACTTTGGGTTAACGATCCTGGACCTTTATTCCTCCCTTATTTCCTCTCACTTCTTCCAATGGAAATGCCACCTATTTTACATTTCTCTGTGATACACTGACTTCCAAGACCCTCTGCTCATCTCTCTTTCCAACTCTATGTAGGACAAGATACCAGTACACATCCCAGCACCAACCCAGCATGACATACACACTTTTTGGGAGTCAGGGAGCCATTTGGAGTTTATGCTTCTCAGCAAAGTCTTTGACTGTAGGTACAATTGCAGAAGCACCTCTGAATATACCTCTCTGGTATTGTTTGACTCTGGATGGATGGACTATAGATTCTTTGCAGAGACAGTTCTCAGCATAATCAGGAAATAATGGGAATTTTTTAATTTTTCCATCCTTGCTTCCCTAACTAATTGTTTTTCTCTCTTTAAACTTATCTGTAGACTTACATTATCTCAGTTAGGACTTGGGAGCCAGCATAAAAAGGGCTTACCCACCAGGTGGCATTTTCTCTCGTGTCCAGTCTTAATTCTAACATGAACGCTTTGTACGTATAATTATAAAACTGAGGGCTACTAAAATGCACCTGTAGAGCAGAAACTTGACTGTTCTCGATTCTGTTCTAATTATTGAGCCTTAGAGCAAAAACAAGGTTTCAAAGAAAACTTTCTGTACAGGCCTCAATAGAGTTAAAGGAAAAACATTTTAAGTTGATGAGCTGACACTTGTAGAAGCAAATATATTAAATAAATCATGATTCGTTTTGGGGCTAAATCTGACTTACATCAACTCTGGAAAAACTAGATCCTAATGAGTGACAGTTTGGTGTTTTCTGTCACTTCCTACAGTAATGGCCCCAAGCTGACACTGCTCTGTGGGAGTCTAATACTTCTGAACAAAAGTTTTTTTGGAGTGAGATAGACAAGGTAGAAATCCCAAGGTGACTGGAAGGAATGTCTAATGACTGGAAAGACATATTTACTGGCAGACTATATGTAAGCTGTGACAGTTGACAGGGCTTGATTGTAATAAATATAGTTGATGAAGAGAAGGCTGACAGGTGAGGACAGAGAGAGAAAAAGAGTCAAAAGATCTGCATTGGCTGAACCCTATTAATGGTAAGTTGGTAACAAAGCCCAGAGTCATAAAAGAAAACAGGTATCGCAAACTGATGTCTAAACACTGAAATGTGTAGGACTTGCAGGCTGCTGTAACAAGCTCAGATTTGTTGACCTTTCTTCTAGCTATTTTGTAAGTGATGTTTTCAGCTGGAATTCACACCAGCAGCAGGCAGGCACCTGATATTTTTAAATATCATGTATGATTAATCATGTAACAGAATAAAACCTGATCAAGGTCAAAATTATTGCTTCAATCTCTAAATTTCATCACTTTGATCAGAGGATTTGATGTTGGAAAATGTGCCTTCACATACTGTGAAGGAAGAAATTTTGCTGGAGATCTACTCTGCTGAAAACAAAATGAATTCCTGTAAAGCAAATTAAGCAATATAAAACCTGAAAACATTTATTTAAGTGCACAGTCTCTCTCTCTCTTTCTCTCTCTCACACACACACACATACACAGATGGAGTGATTGACCCTGAAAATGGAAACAACTCTGGCATATTAAATCGTGACACTTTATAACTGACTGGTCAGAGTTTCAACAATAGGATTTCCAATGAGCTCTGCACTTTCTTCCCCCAGGCAAATGTCACACACTGAAACTAAACAGGATCTTTTTTTTCTTGTTCATCCGACGTGCTGTTTTCTGTGCCTGAGATACGAATCTGTATTCAAAAATGCCTTAACCCTTTGGAAGGGCAGCCCTCCCTCTCCATGCCCCAGGAGGAAGGAGTTTTGCAGCAGGTGTGGGGCGTAGGGGACATCGTGCCTGTGTTGGCACCAGGGTCAGCCTGCACGTTTATTGAACTCCCACTTCAAAAGGCAAGAAAGGGAAAAAAACATTTGTAAGTAATGTCTGGAGGAAAGCACTCAGGAATTGCACAAACTTAATGCAAAGGTTAATAAAGAGGAATATCCCTTGTTGGGAATATCAAATGAGAATCCTTCTAAACTCTGGAAATGGGCCCATTTAACTGCAGGGTCACTGTTTGCTTGCTTTCATCACCACATGCACACAGGTAAAAATTCCTTCACCTTCTTGCTTGTATGAAACACAAAAGCATTTGTAAAATATTTAGACAAGTAAAATATTGAGAGAATTTTCTTTTTAAAAGTTGCAGTTATTTCAAACGCATCTCCTTCTCCCTCCCCCACCAGATGCCACAATCTCTTCAAGTGATGATGCCACTAAATGAATTGTGAGAAGTGTCAAGGAAAACAAACGAGACCATATAGGTGCACAACAGAGACTCGCGGAGCAGCACAATGCTGACGTGTCAATCACACCGACGCTCCCTCTTTGCCAGCTGCCTGTCTCCCACATGGCAGTGGATCCAGCCACTCTGCTTCTCGCCGCAGCCTCTTTGGAACTGCAGGATTCAGAGCCACGTCTTGTCAGCACGGGAGTCGTCAGCCTAATTGGCACATACACACACACTTATACATGCTTCTAGTTGTCAGTGACTGCTTATGCACCTATGCAGGCTGTACAGGTGGGCATGAGTGTATCCTTTCATGCAGAAAGTTCTTCATGCAAGCACACAGATGTTGTGTATCCGTGCACTTTATATACATTATATACACATAGTTGTATCTATATATTTACAAACAGAGTTTCTGTTCTGCAACCCAGCCCCATGAAGCCTGAACTCCCTGTAAACAAATTTCTTATGTACTAAAGGCCTTGAGCCAGACAACTGGAAGCACAACACAAAGGAAGTGATACTTAAGTTATGCTGCAACTTTTCTCTTTTTATATCCGTTTGTATATTTGTATAGGTACTTTACACATTTTTTTGGTTTGGCCTTTTGTAGAGACTTTACCACACCTTTAAGCTGAAGAGAACATGCAGGCTTTCTTCATTCAAGCAGCAGTGTGTTAGAGCCAATGTAAGTCGCTGTAGATGTCTTGACTTTGCTTTGTTATCTCTTTCAGGTTCCAGGACACATTCAAAGTCAGTTCCTTGTCAAAAGATGTAAGTAGAAGACAAAGCAGGAACAATAATCTTGGAGTGAATCCTCTTTCATATGGAAACCGGGCTGAAGTCAACGTGACTTTGACCATTGCCTGCATCACAGTTGGGCTTTCGTTTCTATACTGCCAAAAAGGTAAGAATTCTAGTAGATGGCTTTTTGCTGCTTGATTTTGAATGTGAATATAGGATTAGCCTAAGACACAATTTTTAAAATTTACATGGTCTAATAAAAAATACTGTTAAAAGTAAAAATTGAAACCAAATTTTAGGGAAAATGTTCTGTGGTACAATTTATGAGGAAAGAGAATAATCTTCTTCTAGAAACTGTGGATACTCTGTGGAGTGAATGTTATTGCTGAGACAAGGTTAATCTTGCATCTGTAGCAATTTTTAATGGAAGTCATAATAGTTCTACCACATATTTTTCATCTTCGAATCTACATTGATTTTAGATATCTTCTGAGAGATAAGTTTCACAAGAGGGTAATAATCTTTAGGCTGTTGTATATTGCATAAGATGTATTGTGGAGGCCTGCAACGGTTCTGAAGACTGAGAGTCTCAATCGAGACAAAACTTTTCTGAGCTGACACTTGAGAGAAGACTTTAAAAAAGAACAAAACCAAACTGATTTTGTGATTCTTAGAGTCTGAAGTAGGCCAGGTCCCGCACCATGGTAAAAATAATTTTTAAAGGTCTATTCATGCAACTAGCATAGGAATGAAGATTTTTCATAACCCTTCTTTGTGACTTCTGTTCTGCACACTTGATCAAATGAGGATAAGCACCTTGCTCAAAAAGACTCATACATTCCCAGGTTTTGCATAAAATTTTCCTGCAGAAATTATTCAGTGTGTTCAGATCTCTTCCTTTAGTTTAGACTGTCTCTAAAACTATTTCACAAACCAAACCAAACAAACAAAACAAAAACCAACCAAACAAAACCCACAACAAAACCAAAAAGACAAACAAATGCCTTTTGTATCCTGACTATAGAATCCATGACTCAAACTAAAGCTTCAACCAGTTCAGGGGTGTCAAACTAAATTTCACTGTGGGCCACATCAGCCTCACGTTTGCCTTCAGAGGGCTGAAGGTAATTTTAGGACTGTATAAATGTAGTTACATCTATACACTCCTAAAATTACTTTTGGCCATTTGAAGGCAACCGCGAAGCTGATGTGGCCCCCAGTGAAAATTAGTTTGACACCCCTGAACTAGAATGAACAGCTATGTGTGGTTCCAAACAAGACATGAGGGACAAGTCAGTACCACTGACATGAGATTTATAATTGTATTTAGGTAGTTAAGAGAAAAAAAAAGTGTTTTGATTGCCACAGTGGGTGGACGCTAATGCCCAGGAATTAATCTTTAAAACTCCTATTTTGTCTTTTGCTACTGGTTCATAAAAGCTTGCCAAGTGCATAGACTCTCATTATATTCCTTGCTGTTATAACATTCTGAGAACACCCAGCAAGTTCTTTGTGCCGAATGAGATTTTTGTGAGAAAGAGAAGCAAGTACATGATGCTGTACTTTCAACAGACACCACTGAGAGCTATATTTGGGGACTGATGTGTCAGCTGCTCATCAATACAGCCATGGAGCTGAATACATCAGGGAAGCTTTAAGAAGAATGGGAGAAATAGAAAAAGCATGGGAGTAAGAATAGTGGAACAAAATTATTTCCAGTGTAAACGTGCTGAAGCAAATGTAGTTTTTGCAAGGAGAAGTTTGCCCTGTTGTGTTCCAGGCTTCTCGTTTAGGTTGATTACATGGCAATATGGAATTGATTTCTTGAGCTTAGGACAGTTGGCAAACTTGACTAGACTTAAAATGAATGTCTTTGATTCCATCGACAAAATTAGAGCAGATTTGATAAAGCAAAGATGTATCCTTTGAAGTATTCCCTATCAACATAAGTGCTAAGAACACTTGAGCGAAGGAATTTTAACAGTTTTGAAAGCAGTAGCAAAGGAACATCAATAAGAATTTCAGCTAAGGGCATGCCCACAAGGCACTATACTAACTGCATCTATCCTGCAGGCAATAAGCAATTGCTAAAGATTCCAGACTTTTTAAAGTTCATAGTTCATCTCAGAAAAACTTTACATGTAACTTATGATACGATTTTGCTGAGTGGGTTTGGGTTTTTGTAGGCAACTCCAAGAGGAGGCCTTTGCAAGTTGATCTGCATATAAGGTCGTGAAGAAGCTTTCTTTTTATGTGTCAAATGATGATCTTGCAAGGTATAAAGAGTGCTGATGTCCTGCTATATCTGGTGTTATGATCATGGAAGCTACAATTCTTCCAAACACTTCAGCACATAAATAAAAGCACTAGTCCAAATGCTTTGTTGATTCAGTCCCACAACAGCGAAGAGAACAGCACTGTCTTTTACATTGCAAATTCATCGTGAGTGCTAGATTTGAAGTGCCCATGTTGCTGCAAGATGTTTTTCCTTGACTAGGAAACAATATGAAGGCAAACCAACGATCCAGTGGTGGTTTTGGTCAGGCCAGGTATCTCCTTGGCAATTCCGATTCTGCTAGCCCACTAACATCAAGGCTCTTACTGCTGTGGGTAGTGCTTGTGTTGGGTAACTTGCTGTGGCCTTGCAATTTTATCATTAGCAGGGATGAGCACAAAGGAAGGAAAGAACAGAAGGATCTGGACAGAAACAAGAGGAAAACAGAGAAGGACGTCTTAAACAGCAAAGTTGCTGGCACTTGGAAATGAGTCACTAAACAACTTGGATATTTAATTAAAAAGCTTTTGCTTTTTCATGTAGATTTCATACTGGTGGTACTCGATAGATTTCAATGTGACCACAGCGAATTAGTGGCAGCCACAGTTATGACAATTAGAATTCTTAAAACATGATCATGTTACTGTAGCTTAATGAACTTAATGAGCTGTGGGAAGTAGCATGTGGATGCCCTTAGCTGGTCACAAACATGAGATAGTGAGTCAGTGTAAAGCTCTTTCAGCAAGTTTTAAGCAAACACCTCTCAGCTCATACTTGCAATGAACAAGCAGTGCAGTCAGTTGCTGGTGCTCAGCTGGTAAGTAGAAAGGATTCATTAGACCATAGTAATTAAAAAATACCTAACTCCTTAAAGAAAAGATGGGAGAGACATGTATGTGATGTTTTAGATCACTTAGTGTGTTTCCCCTGGACACATGACTCCCAAATTCTCTTCACAGTTGTTCTTCTTCAAATTTATTATGAAAGAATTACTTTCACAATAGTACGGTAATAAAAAGATTTAAAAGTGGCTGTGAAGAGAGAGCAGCTGAAATGGATTCAAGAGTAGCAAAGTGTGAACTCTTCTCACCACGAGCCTGATCCCAAGGCAATGGACTCACCAAGGTGGTTTTCTCCATTGTCTTCAATAAGTTTGGAATCAAACCCAGTTTCCCACGGTCTAATGAAGAAAATTTAGGACAGGAAAACATTCTTTGTTCTGATATACCTTTTTCCTGGATGTCATGACAATAGCTGCCTTATAAGTGCCCGCAATAAAAATTAGTAATGGAAATTTCTAATTTTTGACCTTTATATTTTCCTACATGAATCTCTACCTTGCTCCATACTGAAGTTTTACTACTGATTAGGTATCACTTTATGAATTCATTGAAAGCTAATAAAAAACGGCTGATTAGACAACCCCAGGCAGCACATCTTAAATAGTCATTAAACAATCATTACAGATAGAAACAGCCACAACTGGCTTCTGTTGAAATGCTGCTTATTATTATATAATCCTTTTTCAAGTCAAAATGAATGCATAATCAAAGCACAAAGCAAATATTTTGAAAATTCTGAGCTGGCTGTGCAAAGCTATAATGCATCAACGAACCTCTAAATTAGTGCTCAAATCAGTAGATGAGGGTTGATGTACAGAAGTAGTAATTGAGGAAAAAGTAGGGATCCATGGGCACAGGTGAAGCAGGAGTTTCTTCTGAAATAATTTCATGTAGAACCCTACAGGAAACCAAACCATTGCAGCTTTGACCTAAAGACACTTGCCTGGTATCAAGGAGAAAAGATGAGTGTACAGTTCTGGTGTGTCTTGTTGCTATTACAGGCACTGTCATTTAAAAAGAGTCACATTAAATGTTGCAGCTGAAGACATGCAAACCTTGAGATAAATCTGGTATGGACCAAAACATTGTGGATTGACACATACCCAATATAATTTCTGCTTTTAACAGACTCCTTAATGAAAACTCACAGGAAACGCTGCAAATAAAGAAGGATATGTTCTGATACTTATTATACCAGTATAAATATGGAGTAACTTCACTGAAACTAGTAGAATTGCTGTGCATTTACTAATAGGGCAAATGAACACAGAACGAAACCCAGAGATTTTGGTAAGACTTAAGCTAATATTTCATCTTTCTGAACTGAGATGGTCACTTCTTAAATTTATAGTACAAAACCTCTGTTTTCTTCCTTATCTGTAAAAACATTTTTCTTAATAGTCCTTACTTAATCTTTACATATTCTGCATGAAATACATGGTCAGGATGTATGAATTTCCACCCTGTACCACCTGCAAGTTACAGGCCAGATCCATTTACTTGATTGAGGCAACACAAGAGTCATTACCACATAGGGCAGCTGATTTCCCCCCCTTAAACACCTGCAAATACAGGTCACCTGGGAGTTTGAACCTATTAAGGTTCTTATAATTGAGACAAAGGCAAAATAGTTTGTAAAATGGTACATGAACGGAAGAACGAGAGAGAGGGAGGGAGAAAGAGAAAGACATTCTGGTTGGATGACAGGAAATCATATAACCATATTTGCAAGTGAGCTTTGGGAGCATGGTCTTTGTAATGGGGTTAGCTAATCCAGATAGTAATAAGGATAGAAAAGTCAGCAATCATAATCATATTTAATGGATTCCAGATGGAGAAATATAATTGTTCTCATTATCATTGTGAAAACTCCAAGGAAATACAATCCCAAGATACTTTACCTTGACAGGCAACCAGGAACAATATCGACATCAAGTCATGGGTTTTGTAGGTAGAGTTGTCAGTTATTTCCTTTTTGTAGCATTCCCTTCTAATGTAATGGTTTGATTAACCTAAGACATTTTGATGCAAGTATAAGAGCAATGTTAATGAAATGCCTGCTTAATTGACTGTGCATTTCTATACCATATGATGTGGTGACTTAATAAATGCATTGTGGAATTAAAAAGAAAACCCAAAAGCCTTGTGTATCATGAAACTTTTTCTTTGTTATGTGGTTAAAATGAAATACGACTGTAAGCACAGGCTTTTTTGGGTGCAGCTGTTCTTTTTGTTTGGGTTGATAATTGGAACCAGTCCCATGGGCCTATTTGATGTTATCTCTTGTTTAAAACTAAACTGTCAAAGCTTATCCCCCCTGTGTACTCAACAGGGAGTAGTTCTGGGGAAACTTTCTTCTTAAGCATTTTTAACCCCTCCTCCCTGCACACATTCTCTAAATTGAACCGGGGCAGTCATGAAATGATGTCTTCACAGGAACACTTGTACGGCAAAATATTTCTTTGTGGAAAACTGAGCCTTTTCATGTTATGTGTCTTTGTTAGAGGGGCCTAAAAGAAAAAAATCCCACAGCAGCAATCAGATGATTAGGGTGCGATTTCTCAGCTCTACAACAACTTTCTGCCCCTGCACGAGGGTGTCCTGCACAGCATCCCCCTGGCATGAGAGGAGCTCAGGGTGTGGGGCAGAGACATGCATGTCTCCCACGGTATGAACCAATATTTGATCCAGGAACATCATAACTGTGTTTCCATACAAATGTGACCTTAATATGCCTGATCTCAAGTTAATGTGTTCAGGCAGCGTTGCACTGCAGGGACATACCCGTTCGGCTGACATAACTTCAGAGTTTTATGTGAGGGTAGGCATGCCCTGCTCATTGTAATATTTAGTTGTAAGCTCAGAATATTTTGATTTACTTAAATTCAGGAGAAGTTATCCCCTGTGTTTTGGTTAGTTTCTTGAATGGCAGGTGGTAGCAAGGAGCATGGCTCCTGCAGTCAGGTGAGGAGATATTCTGGGTTTGCTTCATACGTTTCATTTTCCTCTGCAGTTATTATCTTTGGAATTATGGAACTGAGACAAGTCAACTGTGTGATCTCAAATTAACAGTACTAAAAAAAGCATTATTCTTTTAGCCATAGGACCAATGGGTCTTTTTCTCAGCCTGCTCTTTCAGTTATATTTTTATTAAAAAATCATCAGGCCTTCTGCTAGATATTTTTGTTTGTACTGAAAACTTTGTCAGGCATTTACGTGCATGCTATTACAGTATCTGTGGAGCCAACTTTAATGGAAAAGGAGGAAGGAGAGATAAGAATCACTGACAGGTGTCAGAGTAATCTCCATTGTCCTGGGCAAATGAAAGAGGGACAAAAGTTACAGGCTTTCTAGGTGCCTCTGTCACCTCTTGCATGTCTGGTGTCATGTGCTGCTCTTGAATGGGTCACATGCAGAATAGGAGAACCTTTCAGTTACTAACCCGTAGATCATTTACGCACATGTTGTGATTTAACCTGAGCTAGCAATATAACCACGATAGCTGCTCGTTCACTCTTCAACCCCATCCCCCCAAACAGGGGAGAGAAACTAAAGGAAAGGGAGAAACTTGGCTTGAGATAAACAGAGTTTAAGTAAATAACAAAATACTAATGCACTACTAGCAAATATATATATAAAATAGAAATAGAATATAAAATACAAGATACTCAATGCAATTCCACACGAACTGCATCCACACTGAGAAGCCAGTCCCAGGAAATAGCACCTGGTCCCAATAGCTGATCCTGGAGAGAGGAAAAAAAAAAGGCAGAAAGGCTCAGAGGCCTCTGCAAAATGGTAGTATGGCCCAACTAATGAAATTCCTAAACAGAAATCCCCTGGCTCCAACAAAAAGAGCAAAGAAGCAAGACCGAGACCGGAAGATCCTGACTTTCCTTAAATATGAAGCATGATGCTAATGGGATGGAATACTCTTACTGATCAGGCTGGATGTCAGTCAAGCTCTGCCCACCCATACCCCCCTTCCTCGATTCCTCACACCTGTAGGCAGAGCACTCAAAACATCCTTGGCCCTCAGACCATAGCTATTAAAAACATTAACTCTGTCCCAGGGTGTTATCTCTTGTTCTCAAATTAAGTTCAAACAACAACTCTGCTAGCTATGAAAAAGAAAGGTTTCTAACTACATGAAGAAAATTAACTCATTTTCAGTCAAACCAGCATAGCACACTATTCAGAGTCTCACCGTGTTTTTAAAAGAATATTATGCCAATATATTGGTTTCTCCTCTAGCAGACATATGTACACTGTGGAGAAGATGCAGTGGCCTGCAGTGATTGGAAGATGTGTACTGATACTATGTTCGCCTTTCTATCATACACAGAACATTTCTAATACAGGACAAACATCCAGTGCAGGCTGTGATCTGCTCTCTTGGCCTTTGTTGTATTAGATCTTGCTTTTGTTTTTAGTACTCTCTTCCCTTCTAGTAAGACCAAATGCAAGAGTGTCTCCTCATCTTCCACAAACAATCATCTGTTGCTGTCCTATAGAATCATGTCAGGCCACCTGGAAGAGCCCTTCTGAGTAAAATCAGAAGTAAAACCTGCTGATAGCTTTAAAAACAGCAAAGGAGCTTCCTATTTTGTGCAGCACTCGAAGCAACTAAGATGCTTCTGGCAAGCAGCCTTTTTGCAGTGTACTTTTGAAGGGAACAGAGTGGAACATCTAAGCACAGGCTGTAGGTTTCAGGTCGATTATGTACCCCAAAAGAACAAAAGTGCTTGTGATGCCCATTCATGGAAGAACAATGGCCAGCGTATATGTCCCTCTTGCCATCGTAAACCAGTCTCTGTAGAGCTGTCATATATGTAAGACGGAGAATGATTCTTATGTCCCTTGAGGGATGCCAGGACTCAATACTTCGTAGATAAATATAAGCTTCTATTTAAAACCAGTACTACTGGGACTAGATGTGAGAGGGGCTGGAAAAAGCCATTTCTAAAAATACAGGAAATAGCTATATGGTTACAGAAGTGAATTTCCAGCTGTGGGTAATCATATAACTCACATATTAACAATGAGAATCCACTGTGTAAGGGGGAGAAACAACAATTCACATAAGCTTGAAAGACAATAGGCCAATTCCTGATCAAACTGTGGAAAAAGAAGGAGCAGTGAGAATATATGGAGGGCAGACAAAGTAGGGGACTCATGTTTTGTTACAGAACAGCAGTGGAGAAGGCAATTCTAGAAAGATTGGAAAGGGCAAGGGAAAATGCTCTTCTACATTTAGGAGGTACTGCTTGCAAAGGTGAAGTTAAGACCATGGAGCTGAAACAGTCAGAAAGCCCCTTCGCTGGAATGTCCCATCGGTTCATAGATTCAGCTCTGGAAGCAGCAGCCCTGGAAATAAATCCAGTATAATCCATACAACACCTAGCATCCACAGCTCCCTCAGCGATTTTGAACTGTTTCTAATCCCAGACTGCCTTGCTGATGACAGAGAACTGATTAGCCCATGCGTGTTATAGATGGCAAAACTGAGGCATTCACCTTGTCAGTTACTGAAAGAGTAGAAACAGAACTCATCTGTCTTTGCCTCATTTTAATCAATTTTAATTAGTCACCCAAACTTCCATTTCCTGTCAGGCGTTTTAGCTGCAAAGACCCTATCTCACAGAGTTTTCCTGGAGTGTTCTGGAAAAGTTCATTTTGTATTTTTTTTTTGTCTTCAGCCCTGCTGTCAAGAACTTCAGTCTTCCCTTTTTCTTCCTGTGGGCCTCTCCAGTGCCTATTCCTTTAAAATCCCTTCCTTAGTAATTGTCACTGTTATTCTAAGCAATAGTAGAATGTTTTGATCTGTGGAGCTATGTAAAAACTGTGTTCTCAACCTGTCTCTCTATCTGTTTTTATTCCTCAGTGTTAGAGCTTAAGTCTCGTGGGCTTGATCAGAACAGTTGCTTTTGTGTAGTGGGACTAATTTTAACCAATCATCCAATTGTCAAGGGGTTTCTCCTCTCATTTCAAGAAGGCTTCTTTATAGTATTCTCTTTGGTTCCCCCCCTGCTTTACAGCAGAGGCTGTGCAATAACACTACAGAAGTATAGTTGTTGCTGCAAGGCTTTTTAGGCTCTAACATGATTTCGTCCCCAGAGGAGTGGGGCATATTTGTCTTAATAGAATCATTGTGGCTCATTTCAGTGGTGCAGGCTGCTCTTAGGTCCTGTGCCACAACTGGGGGTTCACTTATGGCTTGTGCTTCTCTGCTCTTCCGTGGCAAGTAGAATCCTTCACTCCACCAATCTGCAAACTCAAGTAAATCACATAGTTTTAGCCACTGACAAAGGATCTGATCCAAGTTCATGGGAAGTCATGGGAGCACCTTACATGTTTATATGGACAATAATCCCCTTAAAGTTGGCCAGTTATGTCCGCAATTAGGGGTTCCATTTCCCATAACCTTGTTATTACAGTGCATTGCAAAACCTGTCGTCCAGCGTCACCTAATCTGCACGACCAACGTAAAAAAGCCTGCATGCAAAAATCTCTCCCTCTCCCTCTCCCAAATAATTTGTGCTCAGACAGGATAAAATTCTTTATGCTTCAGGAAGTGTCCCCAGAGATGCCCATCTGATTATACCTCCTGTCCTGCTTGTGCTGCCTGCAGAAAGGAGTCATCATACCTACAGAATTACTTGATTCTCAGCAGAGTTGAAAAACTGATGTTGTGTAAATGTAAAACAAAGCAAAATTATTTTTTACAGTTTTGGTTTTATATTTCTATTACCTATAGGCAGGATGGATAATGTATGTCTGTTAACAGCTTCCTACTTTATGTGCTAGAGCAAGACCCTGTAAAGTAATCACAGTGTTCAGGTCAAAAAAAATCAGCGTGTTTTACAATTAAAGAAAGAAAAATAATTTTCATGACAAAATGAAAAACTGATTTTTATTTCTTCTGTTTCTGTTAATATCTCTGTCTCCTTGACAGAATGTAAGTTTGTCTTCTCTGGATAAAACAGCAACAAGAAGTGCCATTCTCTGCGATTATTCATTGTTTTTGGAGCTGCAGGGTAAGATCAAACCTTATTTTCGGGGTTTTCAATATTATCTCAGCAACGGAAGGCGTAGACAGCCTGAAAGCTGAGCTCCATGGGTTGCGGGTTTTTGGGGCTAAAGTAAGTGTGCCCAGGACTGCAAGACCCAGTAGAAAACTGGAAAGCTGGCAGCACTGGCTGGCAGTGGGAGTGTGCTCATGCTTTGAAAAGCCAGCAAGCTCTGCTGCCTTGATGTGGAATTTAGCTTGAAAAAGCAATATTGGTGCCTCATTTCATAATAAAATTGTTTATTTGTTTTAGAGGGGTAGGAGCTAAGGACCTGGTCAGAGATGGCAGGCATTGCGCGCACAAAAAAGGCAGAATTGAGAAACAGGCTGTGGCAGTACACCCAACTGAGCTCACTTGCCAGGTTTTTTTGGCTTTGCCATCTCGTTTTCCAGTTTTTACAAATACTTCTTTCTCCCAGGAGGGTGTATGAAAGAGCTGCACAGAGCAGACGGCTGCTGCTCCTGCAGGTGAGCGGCTGCCTGGGGGTGCCAGGTCCCTCTTTTGCTCTCTACTCATGTCCACATCCATGTTTTCAAACCTGCTGCCAGGTCATATGATCCTAGATGCTACTTGTAGGAAGAAGTAATTAAAAACCAGAAATGCACAGTGAGGTGGAAGCCGTGATGTTTCATTCGGCCTGTGCTTTTGTAGCTGGGCTGCTGGAGCTTTGTCTGGGCTTGGTTTCATTTTGAGCCCCAGAAAAGCAAAGGTGACCACAGTTAAAACACCCCTCCTTCCCACAGTCAACAGAGAAGCTTGGGGCCGTGTGGACCCCTCTGTTACACACAGCCTTGCATGCAGCTGTCCTTGTGGTGTTCCTCAGGGACATTTTAATGTGTGCTCTTTATCTGTTGCATTAGAGAAATCTTTGTTGGAGCTGTTGAGGTGTACTGATAAAATCCATGCTTAGGGACTTTTTAAAAAAGTTGTGTTTTGACCCAACAGACCACAACAAGCCTTTTGGTTGTATTCACAGAGGCAAACGAGTACTCAGGGACTCTTAAATGTGCATATTATGTAGCTATTACAAATGCATGTGATGTCTCCGGATACACCTCGGAGTCGCAGCGTGGGGCATGCCAAGTAGCACCTCCAGATATATTTGCTGCCACTGGTAGGGAGGGTATTGCAGCCATGGTTGCATCTTACAGACACGTGCTGGCCCAGTGCTCTTCTCCGTGTTTGTAGGTGAGCATGGCCACACAGCATAGCATGGCCTGGGATGCTGGTCCCAGCCACGGTGCACCTCTGACTCCATCGTTGGCACAGGTGGAGCCAGAGGTTGAGTTTTCCAAGGGGACATGGTCCTTCCCACGAGAGGATCCATATGTGGATGGCATCACCTGCATGCCTTCCAGGCCTGGGTTTAAATGAACTGAAGGCTGAGAGGGATATTAGTCTGAAGGGGTTTTATTTTGTTTTTGTTTTTAATTTGTGCTTGATTATTATTTGTAGCAAACACTCGGAAACAAGTTCAAGAGCCATACTTCAGCTGCAGCTTGGCCTTTCTTTACTGTCTTCTCCAGTTCTGCTTTATAGAGAGGACTAGAGGTTAAAGTGGGTCAAATATAACACTTGTCTGTGCTGTTTGTTTTTTTTTTCTGATTATTTGTTTTTTCATTACTATTTACTGCATCTGACCAAGTGCAGAAAATAATTGTAAAGCTAAAATGAAACAGAAATCATCCAGGAGGTAAAAATGCTTGCAAAAGGTGCTAAAACCAAATGAATCCCTCTCAAAGGAGTCTAAAACATGCAAGATAATGCAGGAAACATTAACATAATATTATCTTAACCTTGTAGATAAGATTATCTGATGCGTGAAAATGGTCATCTTTTGTATTGATTCCACTGTGCCATGCAGCAGTTCTTAGGAAAATGAATGGGTCATTAAATGTTCATTACTTGATAGGCTCTGAAGCAGAAAAGATGTATTAGCAAATGAATTAACTGTTTTGTTGCAGTTTGAATATATCATTAATGTGTATGTTTTTCTCAGGCAGGGAGTGAATTGTATGCATCTGCAGGGCAGCAGTGGATGTTGGAGAGCAATATTTACTTAATACATGAGAGACATTTACACTTCTAGAAAATTCAGGTAAGTGCTGGTCATTTGTCTGGTAACAGGGAAGGGAGAATTTGATGAATTATTTATCCATTTCTGAAGAATGTTATAGGAGCGTTATGCCTCACACGAGTAGGATGCCCTGTTTGAGAGCAGAAGTGACACACTGATGGTAGCAGTGCTGCCCCAGCACCTATGGGGAGCCCCACTGCTCCCCAGAGAGCCCTGATGGGAACCGTAGGACATGTCCATGCTAGCACAGAAGCAGCATCTAAAATACTTTAGACTCCCTGGGCTGCCGGGAAACTTGACACAACAGCTGTGGCCATCTTAGTGCTCCATGGGCTCTGTTGCCCACGGATGCCCCTGCTTTCTGCAGCCCCCGGCAGACCCTCGCGAGAGCCGTAGGGAAGAGGGTGCTTCCAGCAGCGGAGGGTGTTGGAAACCCAGCATCATCTAACCTTGCTCGGGGCTGCCCAGCGGAGAAAATGCTTGTTACACACTGCTTGAAACAACGACCTGGTACTGCAGTAAAAATGCCAAAGGCCTTTCTTGCCCCATCTGCAGGATCACTCCCACCTGTGCCAGCAACAGAAGTTGTTTTTTTTTTTCTATTTTTCTTTTAAAAGCCAATAAGGCTTATAATTACATTTGGGGCTGCTTTTCAAAGCCATTTATGTCCACATCCACTATGACTTTAAGTGATATTATAAGCATATCAACCAATTAAGTGACATATTACCCAGAGCGACAGTCAAGAGGGTGATTTCGGCTTGCACAATTGTTAGAGAAATCCCAGGCTGCAAAGCTGGATAGCAAAACCGTGCCAGGAAACCTCTGCCGACGGTTCTGAACACAGCACAGCTGTGTGTGCGAGTGCAGCTCAAGCTGTAGCTTGGACAGAGCCTCAGAGACTAATATCACTGGTTCGAGCCAGACATTGTGCAGTCAAGAGCTGAGCAAAATTCCACTTTGTAGCTCACTCCTAACCTGCAACACCACCTGCTGTTTCAGTGCACAGTGTCTCCTCAACAGCAGAAATTGCTGCAGATACACAGAGTGGCAAAGCAACTTTGTCCATTTACCCCAAGCATTCAGAAGTAGGTTTTACTTAGGAACCGTGAATAAGGGTGTTAGCTGAAAAGTTGGTAGGGCTGAAAAACAAACATGGAAAAATATCTATAAAATCACTCCTCCTTTCTTTTCTCCATTCCCTCCTTCTTCTCTCCCTTGGTTTGGATTTGTTAAGTGCTAAACCAAAACCTAAGGGCTCCTTCTTGTTACGTACGGAGAGGCTTTAACTGTATTATCCTTCACCTCCAAGGTAAGGTGAGGTGGCAGCCACCTTTTGTAAGCCCTTTTCCCATCAAAGTTCTTGTATCCTCCTAAATTACTCAGCTCCTGACTTTTCCCTCCCTCCATTCCACTGCTCCTTCAGTAGATGCAGCGTTGCTGCAAGCCCTCAACTTGTCTGGAGCTTGTAGGCTTTGAGCTGAGGGAGCTCTGGCTCTGTCTGTTCCTTTGCTTTGCAGTGCACAGTTAAACAAACACGAGCGGGACTGGGGGCAGATTGAGGTGGCATTTTCATCTCCCTGTGCTCCAGCAGTCAGGGACCAGCGGAGAATCAGCAGGGAGCTCTATCTCAGATGAGCATCCCCATGACTTAATGCCTTCACCGTTCTGCTCCTGGGGTGATACCATTTATGGACTTTTCTCAGGACAGGGCCTAACATCTCAGCCAAGTGCTAAATAAGTAACAGAAGGATGATTTCATTCTTCTGTTTAATTTAGGTTTCACAATCTGCAAGAATATCACCCTGAGCCTTCTCCCCCTGACTTCCCAAGCTGATTTTTATTGCTCTCCCATCACTTTTTCTCTGGGAAGCTGGGCTGTGATCCTGCAGGAATAAAAGAGCTCTGCACCCATGCAAAGCCCATGTTCTTGGCACTATCAGGAGCTAAGCTGTTTGTCCACATTCAGCATTAGATTTACATGGGACAAGAGAGGCTGTGTTCTAGAAAACAATGTTTTCACCAGAAGTCTGAGGAGTTTCCAACTTAGGGCTTTATTTGTATTTTAAATTTAGCATTTGCAGATGTTTTATAGGCATCCAACTATTTCAACAAAATGATCACTTGACAATATGATATTGCTAGCCTTGAACTTGGGCCAGATTGCTTTGTTTACATAAGACCACCTGCAGCCATGGTATATTTTCTGACCTTCTATGGAGAAACAAAACTGTGAGTAGGGGAGCATTACTCAGGTCTTTTTTGGTTCATGAATGAAGCCCACTACAACATGTACAGCGGGGTATGAGAAGGAGATGAATTAATCATGACACGCTACAGAGAACGAAGTGCTTGCCATTCATTTAACAGTCAATCAAGTATCTGAGAAACTATACGCCCCTTTGTGGTACAGGAGCACACGAGTCCATCCCAGTCCTACCAGCAGTGACTCAGCGGTGGGAGGCATAGTGTCATGGGTTATTCCTGTTCATTTGGCCTATTTCAAATTTCCACGAAACATTGACAGAGAATTAAAAAACAAAAGGTCCACTCCTGAGCTGAGCAATGGTGAGGTGTGTCTTGCCAAATGCTATTTGTAATGTCAATGTACAAGTATATCTGCCCATCTCATGTTCCTTTACCTTTGCGCAGAAATTAAACACTGTCAAAAAGGCAGGTCTTTGCAGAATGCAAAGGGTAAATCAGGAACATTTACTAGACCTTTGAGGAAAACATCCTCTCTTCCCGCAGAAGTACCAACCAAACTACCTTGTAATATAAGTACAAGGTGAAATGTTAAACACCACTGTTTCTTAACAATATATGACCTTGTTTCTGAGCAACTGAACTATGGGTAGAGTCCAAGTGTCTCTCTGTAAGAGGTGATTGTACTCAGAACCAGCCAAAAAATGTTAAAGCACGTAAAACTTGATGTGTGAATCTTATTGCCATCTGGCCAGTGCAACCAGTTTGCTTATATTAAAGTTCATGAAGAGCAAGGGAAGAACCTCTTGATTAGAGTTGGTTCACAATAAGAATTTATTCAGCAGCTCCAGTCTTGTCTTTTAATGGTTCAGATAAAATAGGTTATTCCCAGTCTAAATTATTATCAAATTTTGTTTTGCCTAACCAGTTCATAATCACTGAGAAAAACTAGAGTCTGGTTAACACATTTGTCAGAATGTCCACCTGTCTTTAAGGAGATGGTCAATAGGCCTGTAAACTCAAACCACAGCAGTCTGATTTTGTGGGTTTTGTTTAGTTGGTTGGGTTTTTTGTTTGTTTGTTTGTATTTGTTTGTTTGTGTGGGGGTTTTTTTTGTGTTTTTTTATTGGTTTGTTTTGTTTTGGTTTTTTTTTGTTTTGTTTTGTTTTTGTGAAAACACAGTATGTCATCCTTACTGTGTGTCTGATCTTCACTGCTCTAGCACAGTATTGGCCCTGATCCTGCAACCCTTATGCATATGCACAAAAGACATCCAAATCAGTGGGAGCAGAGCAAAACTTCCCGCAGGATTGTTCCCCAAGAGCTGTTTGCTGTGAAACGTGATGACAACAGCTCTTGCTTTTGCCTCTGCAGAGGACTTGCTGCTACCAATGGGAAAGCACAAGGTTTGAGTCCAGCTGGGAGAACGTTTCCCTGGTGTTTCCTTCCAGCTGTGTATAACCACATAGTGGTGAACGACCCAGGAGCCCTGTGCTCTTCCCAGAGCCATTTTGTGTGTCTGAGAGTTTAAATGAAGGCTTAGAAAGCATATCATGAGCACAAATGTATCTCCAGGCCTTGAGGGCGTTTTGATTCTGAACCTTGGCTACAGGAATGCCCTGGGTACAACACAGAGAGTCCGGACTGAGTTAATTGAGTGAACCCACTCTAGCAGCTGGACATCACTTGGCAGACACAACATGTGCCGGTGCCACTCTCTCTTTCTCACGAAAATCATTGCTCCCCAGCCCGCCGGCCTCTTTTCCCTGAAATGATTGTTTCTTTGATTCACAATGTCAGTTTACTCTTTACTTGCTCCTTTTACAAATATCTTTCTTACGCCCCCTTCATTTCCTTTGCCATCTTGGCCTGGAAATGGGCCTCGATTGTTTCAGCTCACACAATCTGAGCAGAGATGAGCTGCAGCCAAATCTCCCGTCTTGGGCTAATTAATGACACAGTAGCACAGTTTCCCCGAACAAAAGTCTGTCACATTCCCCGAGTTCACATGTTAGCCTTTGTGCGAATCGAGAACTGACAAAGCACTACCCCAAACCTGTCTCTCCATCGCTTGTATTTCCCATTTAATCTGTTTCTCCTTCCTCTCTAAACTCTTTTCTCTGTCTTTCAGCAAGTGTGAAACAATTTCCTCTTTTCACAGGGGCCTAGTGGCAAGCAGATTAATGAACCCTTAACACAACACGGAACGCTGCTGCCAAAAAATGTATGAAATGCATTCAGCAGTCCCCACAGTGCACTGTGTGAGGGACAATTATAGAAAACAAAAGCTGCGGAGCAGTTCACTTAGGTTTCCAGCAGTCTGAAGGGTTTGTATCAGACCTACAAAAATGACCCTGACTTTGCTTTTAATTTTTATTGGTCAGCACTGGGTACCTTTTATGACTTTAAATGTAGCAGAAGTCAGGTCGAGTGGTAGGAACCTGCAGCCTCCTTCATTCCTGGTGCAACTGCTCTCCAGCTGATGATTTGACATCAGGGACAAATTCAGCTTGCACTACCCCCTGACATTAATGTGCTTCTGCTTGAGCTCTCTGTATTGTCCTGAACTGGAACTTAACGTTTTGTATTTCAGAGGGGCTTTAGGGGCGAGATCCTTTGATTTCTCACTGGCCTTTGCAGTTCCACACTAACCCTGCCCAATGGCTCTATATACAATATTTGGAAAATAGCTTGCTTTCTTCTTTCTTTCTTTCCCTTTCTTTTTTTCTTCTCCCCTCCCTCCTTTTTCCCCCTTTCTTTAATGAGCCTTTGTTGGTCCAGCTTGCTCTCTCAGTCTCTTAACACACTTGTGTGTGGAACACTAACTCCTTGAAATGCGAAACAGATGGATGAAGTGTGGGACTCGGAGATATTTGTTTTGGAACAACGCTGCACATCAGTGTCTGTGGAAGAATTTCCAGCAGCTGGGTAAGCCCGCTGAGAGTTTCCCAGTTTCAGTACAAAAGAGAGTCCCCCAAAGAACTTTTGGCGGTCCCCAGATCTCCCCCAGGGAGTTTTTGCAGCTCATGAAATGCAGACTTTGCACTCCCAGGCTGACATACAGTACTTGCAAGTTCAAGTGCTAAAGGTGAAGTTATTTTATTTTGGGGAGTTTCAGGCATTTTGTTTGCTTGTTTGCAAATGTTCAAGAAGTGATGTGATTTTAAGGGCTGTATTAACAGTGTTTTGGACAGCAGCTTCCATACTAACAAATAAAATTATGCTTTGTAGCCACTAATGACTACAGCCTCCCAACACTCCTGTGGAAAAAAAATAAAAGCAGCCTGGTTAATCACATTTTGTGTATGGGAACACAGAAGGTGAAATCCAGGTCCCAGCTGAAGTCAAAAGGAAAATTCCCTTGATTTCAGTAGGGCCAGGATTCCACTGACTGTGATTAGGAGGCTGAGTCTGCAAATCCTTACTCAGAGTCTGGCCATTACACAGACAAGAAGCCCATTGTAGCTGTGCACTCGCATAAACAAGACTTAGTGGGAACGGGTTCTCAGACCTACGTTTTTATTTTCAAAAGTGGTCACTGATTTGGGATGCCTGGCTTGAGACACCTGAAAAGGCTTTTTCACTGTCAGGGAACGTTCGTGCCTGAAATCCACCAGAGCTGGACGTAAGGCAACACCTCCAAAAAGTCAATCTTGGTTTAGCAATCACTCTCATAAAACTTTGGCTTTTTTATGTCACTGTGAAAGGCCAAGAATAGCAGACTCGGGATTTGGGATTCCTTGTCCTTGGGACTATGTATAAATACTTTACATTTATAATTTATTTTGTGGATATTGGAAGCATGTGTCAGGATGGTTATGCTTATCTACCATGAGTTGGAGTGTTCCCCAAGCGAGGCTGTTAGCCACATCCCTAAGCTGGAATATGCCCGCAGAGACAAGTCACCATGAAGCAATCCATGTAGAGGTGACTTGAGGTTTCTCAAAAAGTATGCTATGCAGCAACAATCCTCAGGCACTGCTGTCCCCACATGCTTCCCAGAGGGACAATGGCAGGTTGTAACGTGGACCTGGGGGTGCAGAGCTGAGATGAGATGGGGACTGTGGGAGCATGAGAGTAGAGCAAGGGGCTTCAAAGGTTCAGAGCACTGCATAAGGAGCAGGAGGGTGACTGTGGGAGGAAGATTTGCTTTCTTTCAACATCAGATTCCCCCCTCATCCCTTTAGCACAGCACATCTGAGCTCAGCCTGACTTTAGTGGCTTCATCCCGCAATGACGTCTACCTTCTGGTGGCCACTGTTCTGCATGGGAGACCAGACACCTGGGCCCCACAGTGCAGGGAAGACGAAAGAAAAGCTGTAGAGACATCCGATCTGAGCCCAGGGAGTACACCTACACAGCATGGGCAGACATGTACGGACCTTGGGCTGGGTGAATCCCTGGTTAGCTGTGCAGACAGCACTGCTGCACCTTTGGAGCTGCTGTTAGTAAGCCAGCAGGCAAGGGAGAGAGATTCTGTGGTGCACCAACCTTGCCTGGGCACCCCAGCAGGCACCCATTGAACATGGTCCCAAGTTCAGCTATTTAGAGTATTGCTGCATTGCAGCAGTTTGCTGTCAAGACCCTGCAGAACCAGGGGTGCAAGCAGAACTTTATGATCTGGGGAGCCCAGAGTTGTTCTTGGTGCCCTCGTCATCTTCATGCCCAACCGCTACCTATTTCTAAAGCATGTTGTGATATATGGTGCAAGCTTACAGCACATCAGCTAGCGTGTGGTAACTTGTGCTTGCACATGGCCCCATGAGGTAGCTGTGGTAAGCCCTTGCATTAAATATAAAGTAGCTTAACTGTCAGAGAACGAGGGCTGGACTGTCTTGCATCTATCATGGCTTGCAAGCTCACAGTGTGATCGTGGAGCAGCTGGTATGCTGCAGATTTTCACCTTAGCATTTCTTGTGGCGAGCTGTTCATGTGGCTAGACCCATGGAGAAAGCACATGAACTGAAGTTGGGCTATTGAAATTCCATAGGGCAGCACCTCACTCATACACACACACACACACACACATATATATAGGGTTTCTTTCTGTGGATTCCTGCTTTCCAGGAGATTAAGATCAGCTGAACCAAAGCTGACAGTGAAACTCTGCCAAAACTGGCAAATGACAGACAAAAGTCAGTTATTGGCTCTGGTTTCTGGATCTCTGTGAATAACTGTACTTGTTTCCCTAGTACCTTTACTGTGCAGATATCAGAGGGCCTCACAAAGTATTACAAGCACATTTTATGTGTGAATGCAACCGATTTAACACCCTTGCCTTTAACTCAGGCTGCAGTCTGATATAACATTATTGTAATTTTCTTAAGGCCACACAGAGGGTGAGAACTGATGGTAGGAGGAGATCCTGGGTCCCCTGACCCTGGTCTGTGCTGTTCAAGCACCTTCCACTGGCTCCAACCTGGATCTGAACCTTGTCGAAGTTTCAAGTCTATTTTGCCTGGTCTGACTTGGCTTAAGAAAATATTGCTCAGGCAGCAAGGGTGGATTGACAGGGGCATTTATGATGAACTGACTAGAGACTGATTAGAAAATATCAATGGCAAAGGAATGAACAAGGAGCTGATGCAAGTGACAGGCTGATGAGCAGTGACTGTAACGAACATGGTGGAGAAGGGGTCCTCTATACCAAGGTACTTAGACTAATCTTTCCCCAGGGTGTTTATTTTACAGTGGAACCCAGTGGAAAAACAAGGGCCCTGAAAGCAGAGCTCTCCAACTGGGACATTGGTATTTCCCTGTCTACCTCTTGACTCTGTAAATTTTTGTTTTCTCCAACACAGGCTCATGTAACTTGGCCCATTGTGTGCTGTGCTGGGCTCAGCCCTGGGGCATGAGGTCTGTGCTGTGGCTCCTTGGATGGAAGGGAACTGAACGTGGGTTAACCAGGCTGCTGCCATCGTGCCAGTATTGGGCAGAAGCTCAGCAGCCATTAAATTAAAGAATGAGAAGGTAAGTCCAGTAGATCTTATCTCACAGATACTGGATCCTCCAAACTCTGAGAGACTCTAAAGTGTTTGGATTTTGAGAAGGTGACATGGTCTGGGCTGGCTGTAGGTGCTTCACACTGTCATGAGCTTTCCAGTTCTCTGGGGAGGGGAGAGGTAGGAAGGGACCATTTTCTGAATGTGCCTACATCCCCTTGCCATCTATATGGGGAGCTAGAGCTCTGAAGGAAGATGTGAGGAATCGCCCAGTGAAAGCCTCCTGTTCTTTTGGCACTTCAATACCTACGACAACTAAAGGAGACATGCCAGCTTCCACCCAGACCTTCAGGAGCAGGGTCCTGAGAGGCGAGGTGCGTGTGCCCAGTGCATTGTCTTTCATGGCTGTCTCATGGAATCAGGTCAGTTTTATTCTCATAGCCTAGATTAGGCTTGTGGAGGTGAGCCACATTTAATAGATGCAGTTCGTCTTTTTGCCAGCTTCAAACCATGCTGTTATTGATGTTAGTCTGTTAACATAAACTTATTCATAAGGCCAAAGAATGTGAATCTTTTATGGGAGGTGGAAAAGATCCTTGGACCAGGATCAGTTTGAGTTCACTGTTTCTTTCTCTCTCTCTTTTAATAAGAAAAGATAAGAAATGTTATCTACTTATTACTTATGTGTTGAGCCAAGACTGGCTGGAGAGCTCAGAGAATGACACCGCATGCTTTCGTGAAGCCCCTCTGAGGATGATGAATGCAAAGCACTACACAGAGACCAGCACTCCCATTTTGTTCTTTCTTGAATTTTGTTGGTTTCCATGCATTTATGGTAATAGCGGATTTAGTGTTTTCACAGTGCATTCATCTCTGATATCTCTGAAAAGTGGGCCTGAGTTAAGGAAATAGCCATGGGCAGGACCATCAGCTTGTCTCTCTCCTGCAAAATTGTCCATCAGGCAAAGTGAATAGCTGGAGTGTTCAAATCCTCTGAATGGTAGATTTCATGAGCTCTGCTGGTGCAATGGTTATAACCACATATTAAAAAAAAAAAAAGAAAAAAAGAATTAATTTGTGTCTGGACACAACAGAGTTGATATTGCCCCTTATTCTAGTTGTATCTATTTCACTACAGATGCATAGTTTTTTCCAAGTCACTCTGGCTGTGTTTGGGTGCTCAGCAGAAAACAATTGAAGGCTGAAGCACTGTCTCCTTAGATCCATCTTGGATGTTAATGTAAGGAGAGTTTTGTTGTTTGCTCATTCAAAGATGTGCTTCCACACGATGTCACACATGCAAGTCCTCTCATGATTTCATTATGTAGAGTTCTAGCATTAAGCCAAAGCTAAACTCTTCGAGGTAGAGCTTTTCTGAAAGAACAGTTTCCTATCGAATAAGTGTGGCTTAATCATTATTATATATTTTGCAGGAATGTGTCAACTCTGATGATGTTTTCAAAGATAAGAAGTTGAAACGAATAATTGTGACACTAGAATTCTATTTCAGTAATGCTGAAACATTTTGTCATAGTAAGAAAAATCTTTATTACCTTCAAAGATAAAAAGGTTTGCTATGCCACTGGTATTTCAATTAATTTTATTTAGACTCTTGAGTCATATTAAAAACTGTTAATATTATGGTGATTATTTTACACATAATATTTAACAGACCTATATTTGGTAGTGCTCAGATAAAATATCTTAATGGTGCTCATTATTTCTTTTTTACTAATTTCCTTTCTGTGAGAAATATCTGGGTTTTGTTCCAATAATCACAACACCAGGATTTCCCAAAGGATAGGCATTCTGGTTCATCACTGTCATCACATGAGGGACCCTTGTTCATGACTTGGACATGTGGATTTGTTCCAAGTGCAGCACAGGCTCCAGAAGTCCCAAATCCCCAGAAGCTCCAAAAGCCCCAAGAGCTTGCCATCAAAGTGGAAGACAAGGGTCACCAGATGGACAGAGACAGATGGAGAACTGCAAAGAAACCAGGAAACACAACAGGTCAGTCTGGTGGCAGCCATCTCAGTGGTTTCGCCTTCAGCTCAAACTCAGATCTTGCAGACCTGTCTTCGTTATGTTACCTTTAACACTTTCATGTCTGGCCGTGACCAAAGACACTCTTATCTGGCCATTTTAAAAGGCCTATGCACCTTACACTTAGGTCTTCCAACAGTTCTGGATATGATTTTGACTCACCTTTGTGAGGTCAGAAGCTCTTGATAAGAGATATCAGGACTCATTTGTAATTTTTTCCCCTTCACATGGCTTTTCTATGATATGTGAGAAGTTAAGCCAGAAAAGGTATTACATACATATAGTAATTAATAGTAGTTGTTTGAAAAATGCCAGAACAATGTACATTATTTTTAAGTGGAAAGTTTGAACTAAAGATCTGTGTTTTATATAGATGTGGCATGCATGGCTGGCTAGTATCTAACCCTTGACCAAAAGTTCTGGGCTCTCAGAGAAGATTGAGGATGTAGCGTTGGTCAATACCATTAAACACTTTCATTTTCCAATGACAAATGACCGTGGGGAACTAGAGATTGTGTTGCCTTACAAGACACAAAGGTAATTTTTATGCTTGTTAACTTCTTCCCCTAGAAGGGATTATTATCAACGTTATTTGGCCAAAAGTGAACAAAAAAGCTTATGATGGAAGAAAACAAAAATGTGCTTTACAATTGTGAAGAGCAACAGGGTTGATGCTGGCAGCACTGCTGACAGCATTGCACTGTTGAACAGCAGGAAAATGTGAACTTTCTTATTATGTGGGTGAGCCGTGTCAAAAACCAGTACAGATTCTGAGAATCAGAGGATATTCACTAATGTTGTGTGTTTCTGGTTAGATGGTATTTCTCTAGGTAACAATAGATTTCTTTCCTGAAATACTGTGCTACAGGAACAGATCCACACATCTCTAGCTGGTAGTTCATCCCCAGGTGGGATCTTCTGAAGGGTGTCCTATGGAAATGAGAGATGAAAACTCTGAATTTCACTGGAGTCAGCTGTGGTTCTGCGTGCAAGTTTCCCTTACAAGCTGATTTGAGGCTGATGAAGTGGTGACACCAGATTGGATGTGTTTCTTCAATATCTGCTAAGATTTGGCCTAACACAACTTCAGTGAGAGCTCTATGTATGTGAAGGCTTGAGTATCATAATCCAAACAAAATACACTGTGGTGAAGTCAGTTCTGGGGTTAATCATGTTAGCCAGTTAACCATGGGTTTAGTCTATTGTGGAAGGAGACAGAAAGAAACGTATCCATTCACAAACTGGAACTGCTGCTGCTATTTTATTAAACATCTGCATTTCGAATGCCAGCAGAAGCTGCTGTTTGAGCATTTTATTGGGATTAAATGCTAAGAATAAAATAAAGATTGCTCCATTTAAAATCTACTACAGGAACTTGGCAGGTTGAAAGAAATCAATTTGTCGCCAGAGATTTTCGTTAAGTCAGTTACAATGAGAAGATGAGGACTTCCGCATCTTTAGATCAACAAAAGGAATAAATCATTGCAATAGCCGGGGTTTAGAGTGTTTAGCCCTTGCAACACTTTTTAGTGGGGCAATAGCCATCAGCTGACTTGAAAGTGTATTTTCACCAAGAAACCTTAAGAGCAGTTGAAACTAATCTTGGCAATAAGGATTTAGTCTGGCTTGCATGCCATATCACTCTATCAGGAAAAGCTAGATGAGTTATGTAATTACATGCAAATGTTTCTCAGGATTGACGTTTCCTACTTTCAGACTGAAAAAAAGGAAAAAAAAGATATGTCTTATTCTTCAGATGCATTCATTAAAGAAATAGAAACTTCTTATTTTTTTTAAGGGTTTGTTTTAGGGAACTCTGTCCTCCGAAATCCAAAATCAGCCTTGGAGATTTGCACATTTTCTCTGAATGAGTGCCTCTTCCAAAGAGCATAAACATGCCAGCATTTGAAAGTAATTATCAGAGATATTTTAAGAGGAAATCAGGGACATGTTGTGGGAATGGAGGGAGATATTTCTCATTCTTCTTTACTTCTTGGGTTATGTTGCACAGACATATGTTGCACATAGAATGAAATTCACTCCTGTGCAGAAAGTCGGCACAAGGCAAATAGATTTTGCTTGAGCCTGAGGGTTAGATTAGAATTAAGTGGTGAGTAGGTCCAATGCCACCCCTCAGTATAAGTGTGAATTTTATTAATTAAAGATGTTCCATTGTTCTGAGCCGGCACTATCCCACTAACACTCCCAACACAACACTCAGACCTGTCTGATGGGGTAGAAGTTTTGAAAGCCAGGAGTGTTAGATGGGGTTGTCATGTTGTCCCTTGTTATAAAGATAAATTCCAATTTTGGAGAAGATCAGATGTGAGATTTTCTTAAGTTGAGGTTACTCAAGTTGAAGTTGTGATCTGAGCTTTTGATTGCACTGCATTAAAAGCTACTTCAGGTCCTGCTCCTCATAAAAGGTGTTACTACTCTTGGCCACACTCTTTTGTTGCCTTTAAGTCAAAACAGCTTATTCTCAGTCAAAACATGTTCTCTACAGATATAAGAGGAGGATAATAGAGGCTTTTTGTTCTTTATATTAAAGCATTATTTATAGAGTTTTGTGCCCTTTTTCACTGCTTCATAAAGAAAATTTGGGTATTTTAACTTCGTTTATTTATTTATCCCTTCTTCTTATTTGTTACAGACACAAAAGCACGGAGAACAGGGTACCAGCATATGGCTAAATATAATAATAAATTCATTTACAACTAATACTTGTTGTGGTGAAGGTTACTAGCTCAAACTACCTAGTAAGACTTCTGTGAGCAATAGTAGACTGTGGTACGCTCTGAAGTTGAAGGCAGCTGTAAAGACTTCCTGTGTGTTTAGATTTCCTGAGAAACTGTAAGGCAGAAGTGCGAGCATTAGCTCTTCTCTGGGAGAAGCTAAAGGGACTTAGCACGGCTACAGGACACAGTGTGAAGCCCCTTCAGCATGCCAGGACTCCGCCTTTTGACTTTCAGCCATCCCAGTCAGACACTTTCCAAGCCACTGCCTGCACTGGAGCCTGCTGATGCTCCAGTCCTTGTAATTTAAGTGCTCCCAGTCAGCCCCTCTGGGATCCAGAGGTGACGAGGGAAAAATTAACACAACAGCCTTGCAAATCTGCCATGCAAGACAGAAACCTTCCAGACCTTGGACCCAACAGTCAGCCCCATCACTTCTGACTCTGCAGCCAGTCGTGGTTTAACCCCAGCCAGTAACAAAGCCCCACACAGCCACTCGCTCACTCCCCTGCAGCAGGATGGGAGAGAGAATCAGAAGAGTAAAAGTGAGGATCCTTAATAAGTAAAGCAAAATCTGAGCATGCAAGCAAAGCAAAATAAGGAATTCATTCACTACTTCCCATGGACAGGCAGGTGTTCAGCCATCTTCAGGAAAGTCAGGCTCGATCACGTGTAATGTTTTTTTTGGGAAGACACATGCCATCACTCTGAACATCCTCCCCTTCCTTCTTCTTCCTCCCAAATATATACTGAACATGACGCCATGTGGTATGGAATATCCCTTTGGCCAGTTGTGGTCAGCTGTCCTGGCTGTGCCCCCTCCCAGCTTCTTGTGCACTTGGCAGGGCATGGGAAGTTGAAAAGTCCTTGACTACTTAGCAACAACTAAAACATTATCAACATCGTTCACATTCTAAATCCAAAACATAGCACTACACCAGCTACTAGGAAGAAAATTAACTCTTACTCAGCTGAAACCAGGACACAGCCCCAGGATACAAAATCCCTCACCCAGCAAGTGAAAGCCCCAGCTGGGACCAGAAGCCTGAGCTGACTCCTGTGCAAGCGCAGCAAGTCATGCCACCATGTTCCTGCTAGGACCACCTGTGCTGCCATCATCACATGGCAAGGTAGGGCACGGATGAATGGGAGAGCAAGGCAGAGACAGAGTCTTCATGACTGGGAGCCATGACTGCCATCACTGGGGAAGCTCTGCCAGTCTTAACAGTGGTGGGAGACTTTTGCCATTTGAGGTAAGTTCTAACAAACAGGTAAGATTAATGAATAAGAAAGCTTCAGAAGGAGCTACATCCCACCTAAGCAGCTCTCTCCAGTGTAAAGGCAACCAGCCATGTGGGGAGTCATGGGTTTGTGAGCACTTTGATCTGCTTCCGTCGTGTTGATACATCTCCTTTCAGTAATTCCAGCCTGGGCTGGCAGGGCCAAATATAGTTCAGATAATGCTATTTTTAAAATATCTCCATTAACTTCAGGAGTAATAGCATGTGAATGAAGAAATCTGTTTCCCATGGTGAACCAAAGAGTTTTTCTGGGAAGTCAGAGTGAGGAGGAAATAACCTCAATGAACCAGTTGATCAGGCCTAAGATAACAGGCATTTCAGTCTAGAGCACTTCCATTTGCTTTGTTAATTTATCCTCATATCCAATAAAGAAATGGATAATTCAACAATGAGTCATTATTAGGCATAGCAAAGCCAAAAATGTATTAGCTGGCAATTCTTAGGCAGTTAGCAGTCATTTGGAATACTGTTCTCCCAGCAGATGCTTTCTCTATTTGTGTAATTTGTGGAAATCCTAGAAGGAGAAAAAAAAGAAAAAGTATTTTTGAGGCAAAATCCTCTGTAGGAAGACTGAATATTTTTATTTTATTAGCATTGTTACTTTTTTCTGTTGGCTTTTGCAGGTTCACGCACTGCTTTTAAGACTGAACTTGGTAAAAGGCTGAACTATGTGCCTTTAAGATAAACCATGGGGAATTAGTATCTAATCAAGCAATGGATTGTCCAAGCACTGTTTGTCCAAGCATTACACAGACAACATGTAATGCTTAAAAGGTTGTGAATTCTTTCAGTAGTCAAGCCCAAATATTTCATATGATCAAATTAAGAAAATGTGAGATTTTGTGCAATGGGGTAGAATGAAGAAGAATAGCTACACAGACAAATTGTTTTAAAGCTTTCTAGGGACTACACAATAGCTCTGGGATCCCTCGGGTAAAAATGAAATAGCTACACCTTAGGAATATAATAGAAAGATATTATCAACTGTGGTTTATAGGAGATAGAAAGAGGATCCAGTCAGACTTCCCACGGAATATGTGAATAATCTATGAGAAAGACTGAGCCCATTAAGGGTAACTACACAGTATATGCTAAACCTTGATAGATGTTACACACTATTGGAAGTCAACTACTTTTCTTTCTGGATAGCCTTTTAATTTATGCTTTAATATAATATTTTAAAAATAATTCTGACTGTACTGGCACTTCTGACACACAGACCATCATTTCAAATCCTTTTATCAGCACATGTATCATTTTGTCTCATACTAGTAATAGGATGGGAGTCAAGGAATATCTATAATTTCACCTCATGCCTCTTAGCAATAATGGAGTTACGTGTTGCAATGAAATACTGTATAGCTCACTATTTATTGAATGAGGCCAGAGTACTGAAGAAGCTGGGTCAATGAGTGTTTCATGCAAAGAACATAAACAGTCTTGGGATCAAGCTAAGGGCTCCTGTGTCTCACTGAGATCCTGAACCTATAGGCTGCAGTCCTGTCCCCTCTGGTATTTTCCTTCTGTCCCTATAAGCGGTGAATCTCTGTTATGTGGCTGGGGTTGGAACACTCCCCTGCGTGGGAAAGGTGCATTCACTGTGCTGCAGGGAAAGAGGAAACCCAGCGAGGTGTCCCAGGTCTTGGCCAGGCTCTGTCATTGCTAACAGTGGCCGCAGATTGTGGTGGGAGGTGGCACTGCAGCTATCACTGCTGCAATGAGCTGTGTTCAGTCTTCTCTTAGAGCCTCCAGGGAAGAAGTGGAAGAGGTCTGCAGCAGCGGGTGCTGTGAGCGGGAAGTGTAGTATGGGGATGTCAGACTTATCCTTTTCCTCTCACTTTCCCTGTTAAAACCGCACAGTGGTGCTGGCCAAAGCACTTTTTGACTAATGTGTTGGCAGCGCTGAAGCACATTCCCACTGTACCACATCTCTTCAGGCACTGGACAAGGCTTGAAGTGTACGAGAGAGGATTTGACCCAAGGAATTCTCTTGGATTTAATATTAATTTAGCTGAGCCGTTTTGTCTGTTTGCTTTTAATGTTACTTTCTGGCAGTACAGACTATAGAAGCTAAGGACTCCTATTGTTGATATTGTCCAAAACACCCAGTCACCCTTCCTATTTTTTCTGCACCCCTCTGAATTTTTACCTGTTTTTCTGTACCTGTCCTTCTCTATCCAGCCTCCCAGAACTCCCTGTCCTTCACCCAGCTCCAGCCCACCACTGCAGATCCCCTCCTGTTCTTTGATTTTCCAGTACTCCACATTGATGCCAACTCTTACCATGTCCTAGGACAGGGGAAATGTGGCCACAGAGCACAGGTGGGGAGATAATTCTTTATTCGGTAGGGAAATATCTGTATGACCTGGTCAGGATGCGAGGACTGACATGAGCAGGAAACCCTGTGGTGCGATGTTGTTGAGACTCAAACTCCAGCATCTAATGAGTCTCCATGTAAACTTGTGCAAGCTGTAACTTTTCAAAGGCCCACAATGCAGTCAAATTTGAGTGAGTTTCCATCTGCAGAAGAAAAGAAGTAAACTTACCCAGCCTTCACCAGTAAGACAAGGCACAGGGTGATGAGTTCATAACCCCAGCTGAATGTACCTGTTTCCAGGGAGGACTCAGCACAGCTTCCTGGAGGAAAAGTATCCAGAAATCCATTTACTACAAAGGGAAAAAAAAGTATATCCACCCAAGCCCATTCAGGGAAATGGCTAGGTCATGTTGGTTAAACCTTTATGTAAGAAAAGTCAGCATGAGGTGGGCATTTGTTGAATATAATCCATCCAAAATAGCAACATTTTGGGGTATCTAAAACCTATCAAAATCACAGGGTAACAGTGAGAAGCTCAGCAAAATTTAGCTGTTGGTTATACCAACTGTACTAGCAGCATTGTATCTTGGTTCTCACAAATTTCATTGAAGTCTTTGCTCTAGGAAGTCTTAAATCCAGTTGATCAGACTTACTGAGCAAGATATTGAATATTCACAGTAGGAATTAAAAGCCAGGAATTGTGGCCAGCTTCAGGATTTGGTCTTTTCCAATAATCAGAGTTTGATCAAAGCTGACTTTCTACACTGCTGTTTGAGAAGGAGCCTTTGCCCCATGATGATGCTGAGGTATCTGTGAGGCAAAATAGTGGTCATGTAATCTTAACTTGTCCTCATTTCCAACTGACAAAATGTATTGAAAGGCACTAAAAATATGTGGCACAGTTTCTTAAGACCTTGTTTCTTGGAGCTGACTTCTGTAGTTTCTACAAGACTATTACATGGCTAGAATAAAGTCTAAGGGTTTCTTATTTAATCAAATGTAGGGCACATGATGGTCTGCAGAAATATGCTGGTGGTGGCTGGGTGGGAAACATAACGATTTATTGCTTTTAAAACTGATCCATGAAGCCCACCAGCTGTGAACATTAGGGCAGAAACCTGCACCAGGGAATACAACATGATGCATTGCAAAAAGAAGTCTCTGTTGAAGTCAGTTGATGGACTATGTGTTCTGGGGCTATGCACAAGCTTTAAAACAGGTGCCAGCAAAAAGAAAGCAAAAGCCAGAATCCAGCTGACAAAGGCAACATGAATTGGGCAATAAGACTACTGGTAACCTGCAGGAAGAAAGGCAAAGGGCAGTAGAAAAATATTGATTTATTAGTGTGAAGTGGAAAGTACATGGGCCAGGTCAAAACCACTTACTTTTCCAAGGAAGTTTTAGTTTGATTAGTCAATTATTTGCAGTGGGAGTAAATGTTATAAGGCAGTGGATGAAAATGCAGAGCCAGTGATTTCTGATTTTTAACAGTGCTTGCTTGCTAAGCATTCATTTTTTAATTTTGATTTCATGGCACTTGGATAAGAGAGAGTGTAGGTGGCCTTTCAGATTTGAGGAAAACCAAATAAATTGTGCTTCTGCTTGTTAGGACAAAATTTGTCGAATCCCTTGTAATGGCATGCCCCTTTGGAGCAGGTAGATGCTTGGCAGAAGGAAGACAGCTCCAAGGAATAGTTTCCTACTGATAGAAACTAGTATCTCCCAGTCAAGTAAGGCCTAAACCAATCAAAAAGTGTGAACCACAGATACCAGTGTATAATTCCAATCTTTGTACAGTAATAAGATTTCATGATTACTGCTTTGAAGGCTGCACTCTGGTCAAGCAAGATAAGTATTGGCAATTTCCCTGAGCCTGAATTCAGTAAGATATCACATGTCACGTTCAACGATGCTCTCTGTGTGCTGTGTCGAGATCAAAACCTGGACTAGAGTGTATCACACAGATCACACTGCTTGTTAGGTGATGGTGCAGTTAGGATGGCACAGTCTATTTTAATATCAGGAATATTCAGGCCTAGGGCTTTTGTGGGTCTGCAACTATAATTGCAGTGAGGTTTTGAAGAAGTTGTAAAGACCAGGTTTTTGCCTGATATAAATTGTCACAAGGGAGGAAGGATTCATTCTACTTATGTACAGCTGAAAGCTTTAAGGTGCCAGAGGAAGCTGCCTTTGAAACATCAGTAAATAAATAGGTAAAGCCCGTGTGGCCACTACCCTTTGCTTAGTGTCCTGACTGATGCTTGAGTGCCACCAAGGTTGCGGACCACCTCCCTGTCACATCTTCAGTGGGGGCACAATGCATAGCTGGATTTGGTATCAGACATGTCAAGTGCTGTAAGAACAAAGTTGTGTTTGAATGACAATGTGGGAGTAAGCATTTTACCAATAATCTGCTTACTAAATGCTGTGTTAAATCTCTCGAACATAACAGAAATCAGCCAGCATTAATGCACTTGTGAACCAAGCCTATTATCAGCAATGAGTTTAAAGATGTCTTACTATTAAAGAGGAGTCTCTTAGAGTTAAAACTGTAAAAATGTGTTGGGTTCCAGACTTTGACACAGTCTTCCAAGTAAAATGAGACAAACTGCTTCAAGTCTTTGTGTTGCTTGGGTAAAATCGGAGTCTTATATCTTCCATTGTTTCTTGCTCTGGAGGAAGGGGAGCAGAAGCTTCTTTTATAACTCCAAGGAAAAGGGAATGATCTGGATTGAGACTGCTAGTTATTGCCACGATACAAATAATAAGTACTTAATTCTTACGAAAATGTTACTGAATTCATTTGCAATAAATTAGCACTAGTTGTTGAAACGTTATAAAGGTTTTTTCTTTGCATTACAGTGATTAAAGCAGATAAATAAGAAGCTGGACAATTTTGTGTGTGTGGGTACTGTGTCTTAGGGCTGCCTCTAATACCCCCAGTGATCTTTCCATTGTTGTTAATGGGTATTTAATTGGGATTTATTTCCATGGAATTTTTGTACCTTCAGATCATTACAGCACCAGGGGAATTTTATAGCCATGGGGATCAACATGGTGTCTCTAGAGGTTCTGTTTGATGAATGAAGTTGGAAAGAGTTGACATATAGTTAGAGACCATTATCATTTAGAAACACTTAGAGAAGTGAGAGCAATCCTTTTCAAAAGGACCCTCTTTGTCCTATGCTGTCTGCCAGCCATCTCTTAAACAATCCAAGGAAGGTATCTAATATTTTCTTCTGGTTTTAATTGATCTTTCCCCAAAATCCTGTATGCCTTTTAAAAAAATATTTTAAAGTTTTAATTTATTTTATTTCAGAGAAGTGAAACTGAACGGAACCATCCATCTCTGGAGGAGACAGCTATTGCACTTTGTTCCTATATTTCCCCAGTTTATTAGAAAAACCATTGATCACAGATAGAAAAGAAGAATAGCTAGGAAATGGCAGCATTGGCATGTGACTCAGGAGAGGCGAAAGCAGTTCTCCATGCCACAGACTTCCTGTATGACCTTGGGAAGTTAACCTAATGCTCAGTGCAGAAGAAAAAACTGGGCTGCTTCTGCTTTACTAGGTAGAAGATTGAGTCAATATTTAAGACTCTGAATGAGCCATGCGTGCCATAAAACAACAAAGGCATAATAAACACAGTTTATCTCATCCTGTGGCTTCTGCAGTAGGATTACCCAAGATACTCACTGTGTTTCACTCAAATAAATCTTCAGGGGTGGGCTATTGCCACCTATGTACAAGTTTGGTGTCTTTAATGTTTTAAAATACGTGAAATTAGTAATGCTTCATGCGGTAAATTTATATAGTGAAGGAATCTTCCACAATACTCAAAGTAAGTCACCAATAATACTTGATGTTTAGCCAAATATTCAGTGTTTAGGGAGAATTTAGTCTGTTGTGATGTGGAGCTCTGGAGGACACACTGCTTTTGGCTTCCTGGATCAACAGGAGTCTTCTCATGAGGGAAGTCCTCATTCTTATTACTGGTACTGAGAAGAAGATAAAGGGACAAGGACACTTCGGTTGCCTTCTTTGGTGCTGATCAGAAAGGACACAGGAAACCATCTACTCAGGTGAATGGAAAACATAAGCTGTAGAGGCAGAGATACAAGGAAGAAAGGTTTAAGTGGTTCTTTGCTAAAAATTACATTCTTGTTTGTGGGATAAAATGGATTTTTAAAGAATCTGTTTACAATTGCATGAATTATATAAGTATCCATTATGTAATTGAATAATAGCATAATCTTCCGTAATGACAGGCAGAAGCCTTCTAATGTTTGGGACAGGACTGCTATTTTCTTCTTACTTGGATATCTTTCAGATCCATTGTTATGCAATTCTTTACATGATGTTTCCTTTCTTCCCTCTTTGAAATTCATCCATGCTAACTGGCTGTATTTATTCTATTATTATGCTTCCTTGAAAATGTCTTTTTCTTTATTTCCTATGTCTTGATAGCATTCCAAGCATACCATGCTGTGATGCTCTTTTTTTCTTGCTGTTGCTGGTTTGATCCTCTGGATCCAGTTCTTGCACCTCTACACCTGTTAGAGCTAACTCCAAATATGGGCTAAAACTATCTCCATGCAAGGTGAAACAAAGGTCTTTGAAGGACAAAGAAGAACTTTAGTGAGGCTGGTTAAAAGCTTACAAGGGATTTTTTTCCTTCGGTGGTTTGAATGGACAAGAAAGGCAACTCACATGAGTAAGCATTTGTGAGTTCAGTTCCTGGATCAAATAATCCATTGGTTTTTTTGAGTATACGCTACTGCTAGGCTGGTTATATTTTTCTTTGAAACGTGTTTTTGCTGGAAATTTTACTACTACAGTGAATTTTCTTGTTTCTTCTTTATTTTGACTGTTCCTTGGTAGCGGCATAATGTGCAGATTTAAAAAAAAATATTTCAGTGAATTAGAAATATGTTTAACGTTGATGGCATTTTTCATCTTCCTTTCAAACGCTGCTATACGGAGTTCATCTGTAGCAGGGCAGTCTTGTGGCTGGGATTTGGGGGGGGTATGCATCTCTTTTCAAAATTATGAAAAACATCTCATTTTGTGAAAAAAAATAAACCACAAGCCCCTTGGGAAGCACAGAGGCTTTCATTTCAAAACTGAACTGCTTCTGTCCACTTTTCTTGGAAAATCTTCAAGGAGCCTCCAGATTTTGAATGTTGATGTTTGCAATCTCCTGTAAAAGAAAATACCCCTCAATTTTTTAAAAAACATTAAATTATATACATATTTGAATATTCACATTTCAGTGAATTGCTGACCACAATGACATTTTTGTGCCCTGGAAGAAATTCGTAGCCTTTTTTTTTCAACTTCTATTTCACAAAGCCACGTTAAACATTTTCTCACAGCATTTGTTAATAACATAAGCAGGTTTATTCCACGATTGGGGATTTGTTTAGCCATAGGCTATATTAGATTGGCCACATGTGGTGTTCAGAGGGCCACAGTGGGGTACGTGTAACACCCTCTACAAGTAACACTGCTGCACTGCTGAAAAACAAGGGAGGAGGATGAGGGAGGGTTCAGAAGAGTCGATAATTTTGCAGTTTAGCTGGGTTTCTGGCGGTGGTGGTGGTTGTTGTTGTTGTTGTTTTGAGTTGCGTGTACTACGTTTGAAGAGAAAGCTAGGACTGGTTGGAGCCTTAATAAGAAATAAAAAAATTGGAGGTGAAAGGGCTCACTGATAAAAGAGCTGCTTTCATTTACTGCTCCAGGCATCTGCTGTAAAGGAGCCAAAGCGAATGTGCGAGCATCAGAGACAGTCGCAGGAGAGAGGAGGCAACAGTCAGAGCTGTGAGTAACTGTACATAAACATAATTTAAATCAAAACAGCTGAATAACAATTTAGGACATAAAAGGAAAGAGAAAAGGTGGAACGAAGTAAAGAAAAACAAACCCCACAAATTGACAACAGTCAAACGAGAGAGGAACGTGGAGGTGCAGCAAATGGAAGACGAAAAATCAAGCAAAGCCATCAGAGACCGGTGGTTCATTCCTATGGTATCCTGCGGTTCCCAGCTCAATTACTCAATAAGGTCTCGTGCTTTCCAGGCCAAGAGGAGCCCTGAAGTACCGAATCTCTCCTTCAGGCTTCTTGTCTTCAAACACAGGGCTCTTCACAGCTCAGCTTCCCCATACTCGCCTCTTTATGCTGTTTTCTGTGGCACCTCGCAGCCCTTGGCTCCTCCAGTGACCCACCATGCTCACTTCTACCACTGCCATCCTTCTCACTTGCCTGGCGCCACTCACGCTCTTTCCAGATAGGTCCTCCTTTCCCCCAGAAGCCCTCCCCAAACATTGCTTACTCCTGCTCGGCCCCTGCTGACACCCGTCAGCTGGAGACAGCCAGTCCCAGTGTCTTATCTATCGCTCATCATCTTGCCGTTCCATGTCACTGCTGTTGTCTCTTTCCAGGTTCACATAGGTCCTTTTACAAAGAGGTTTTCATCCACAATTAAGGCTCATAAGTCCTAACACAACAGCTGTTGATACACTACAGGCACCGAGGCCTTTGTGTCTTCTGCCTTTTCTGAGTCCCACCCAGTGTCACTGGCTGGTGTCTTTACAAATGAGTAAGTACAAATTTGGATTTTTTTCATCCTGTTAAATATTTGGCCTTGATGATACCACATGGCAATAAGTGCCACTGATGACTCAGTTTCAAATGTGTTTTCCTGACATTTTTATTAAATGTGGAGAGCAAGCAGAACACTGCCAGGTCAATGTGGCTAATGGAGAATGCTGTTGATGGGCTTCACAAAGACTAATTGCCCACTCCTTCAAATCCAAAAGACGTTGTTGTGATGGAACAAAGATTCATCTTTGTTCAGTGGCTGGAGAAGAATGGCAAGAGCAGAAGAAAACAGTAGGATAAAAGCGTGTCTCAAGCAGAGGCTGTTACCCCATACTTCTGAGGATGTTATTAAAGGCTCTGCAGTAGACCTTTCGTGAAATGTCTCCCTGACCCCAGTGCTGAAGCCTCCTTTGTGCCTGGAAGAATGAGGGCTTAAACCCTTTCCAAAATACTTGGGGTTTTGCTTTCTCATTAGTGCAAACATAGGTTTGCTTGCATTTTGGGCATGTTTCATTTCTCGGGTTTGTAATATGAGAAAAAGCTAAGAAACAAAATAATCCTCCCCCCTTTATGGGAGACACAGTGTTATTTCCCTCCCTGATCGATATGTCCAATTAGTCCATAAAAGTTCCTCTCTGCTAATTTGATATCCTGTTTTCCAGCTTCACCAACATCTGAGCCATCTGATCTGTGTGTGAGCATATAGTAGGATATGTGACAATATTTTTTTTCCACAGCAGAAATGTGTATATTTTTTCATGCATACATAATTAAAAATGGTTGAAAGCGACTTTGATTAAGCTTTCTCAAGAATTCAAACTAATGTTAATCGTATTTCAGGAGAGATCGTGCAATAATATTTTAAGCCAAAAAAGGGAGGCTGCTTAGGGAAAGCCACCATATAAGTAAAAAAAAAGAGCTCATGACTGGAAATATTTTGTTGTCTTTTATTTAGCCTATACTAACAAGTGACCGCTGTCAAGCAGTTACTAGGATAAATAATACATAATAGCAGGGCTAGAGAGAAATGAAGAGCCATAGACAAGGGAGGAGAATATTGTTTCATCTCAAAATTGAAATGAAACAGAGGCCAAAATCAGCGGGGTGGGAAGTCTGTTCCAGATGGCAGGAGCTGCAGAAGCTATTGCACCAACAGTAGCCAGCTTGTAGGAAGAGGCAGAGAGAAATAATCGAGTTTCATCCAACAAAGTATCAGGTAATGTAAGAAGGGGACTAAGCAGTGCCAAAGCTCTGACTGATGCTTCCTGAAGGGGATAGTCCCACAGTAATTGGGAGGGTCACTGTGACTCAGAAACCCGACGCTGCAGGGGAGGCGGGGGAGGCAAGAGGGTGAGCACTTTTTTCCTAGATGCAACACTGACTCATAAAGCCTTTTTTTCTTTTTTGTCTCTTCTGTTAAGTAAAAAATGATCTGGCATGTTCTTTTTCCCCAGAAGATTTGAAGAGGAGATTTTGGAGGGGCATTTCACAGAGCCCAGCAGACAGTCCCATGTCAGCCCAGGTCGGTATCCTGAGGCAGCTCCCCGTGACCCCCTGTTCTGCCCATGGCCGTGGGACACTGCAGTCCTGCCCGCAGGCTGATGGCATTGGAATAAAACAAAACAGAGGAGACAGGGTTTATCATTGGTGTTCTGTGTTATAGAAAGGGCCACAAATAATTATGGGAGGTGCCCAAAGTCATCCGTAGACATAGTGAGGATGGCAGAAGGGCAGTCTGGTGTTCAGACTGTGGGGTCATGTTTCATCTCCTGTGATCTACTGAGCAGGACTCACTCTTGGGAACCACTAGAAAAGGGGTCAAACCTGTAAAGGAAATTAGAAGTGCCTTTTTTTAAACTAAGAAAAATTTGCTTTAGTTGGGTATATGACTTCTTGTATCCCCTGTTCCTATATAGGAGATATCAAGTCTAATAAGGAAGGTCCTACACATCACACTGGCTTCCAGTACTTAAAGAGCTTCTTATCATGGCCCCTGATGCAGGGGTAAGGAAATACAGCAAAACTGAGGTTTTCCAAAGTCCACACTCCCAGAGATGCCACAGCTGGCACTGCCAGCTGTGTGGGCTCTGAACTCAGCTTGGCATTTTCTGGAGATGGTCATCAACCAGCAGTTTATGGCCAATCAATGTGTAAGTAGGGCTGATGTGGAGAGACCTTTGCCCACATTTGCCTCACACTGAGGACCCAGTTGACCTTAAAATTCATTTCTAAGTTTGAATAAGGTTGAGTAAGGTTTAGTCTTGGAGCTGGTAATCCAAAAGTCACTGTTCAGTGATTTCAACTGCAAGATGTCAGAATTCTTCATGTTCAGAAAGCCTCTTGCTAGTACTTTGCCATGTTTCTGCCTTACAAATCAGTTTCAATTTTGGAATCAAATCAGTTAAGTCATTTGGGGCTTGGCGATTTGACTTTGATTTCACATAATTTTAAAGAAGCTTGGATATAAACACTAACTTTTAAAGATGCCAGGCCTAACAGTTGGTTTAAAAACTGAACAATAAACACACTTATTAACTTGCCACAGAAGATACAGGCACTGAATCTGCATTAGTTATTTGGCAGCATCATGAATACTTTCCTCAAACTGATTTGATGACTAAACACTGTTTAGAACAGCAACCAATGCTGCTGAGAAAAATGTAACATTTAGGGCTATGAGCTCCTTACAGCTCATATTCCTTCCTGAAATTCTGTTCAGCTTTTGGCCTAAACTCTTAATGGAAAAAAAACCTAAGTGATAAATGCCTTTTGAGGCGATGCCAAGATCTTACAAGGTTCTGCTGGCTTCTTTATTTGTTTGATTTTATTTTTTACATCTAAAAATTATTCTTTTTAATTAAAACCTCAAATCACCTGACCAAAAACGTAAGTTTTGTCCTATTCAAGCAACTTTAAACATCTCAAGCATAATACTTTTTGACCAATTGGTCAATTAGAAGTATCATTTTTCTTGATGCGCAACAGGAAGACATAGAATGAGCTGAATGTTCAATGATCTGAAATGTTCAATGAGCTGAAAAATCTGTTTTGCTGGGCAGTGGGAAGACCTTGCAGGAGTCTCACCCCATTGAACTGAAAGGCAAACTGTCCTCTTAAAAGGACAGCATTTTCCAAATAGATTATTTTTTGTGCTTCACCCCCAATTTAGAAAGCAAGCAAACATGCATCTGATACCAGTTTTTGACCCAAGCATCTGTAGGAAAGAAGTGGAAACTTTGCTGCTCTTGATCAGACATATTTTCAAGGCTGCAGTGTATTTTTCAATAGCTGTATTCAGTTTAGTGCTGCCATCGCAGGGAAATCTGAAAGGAACAAGGTTATTAAAAAAAAAAAGGAACAGTAACTACTGTTTTTTGGCAAAACGTAATGATAAACAAACAGAAAAGGTCAAAGATAAATCACAGTTGCTGAAGGGACCTTCAAGACTTTACAGGCTTTTCTATTTACCATTTACCTCCTCAGCTCTGCCTTCTTTTGTCAAAAGTGATACTTTACTGATTTATTTTTTTTACTGTTGTGGGCAGGACATCTGTAAATGGATCTTTATAAGCCCTGGTAGAACATCTCTATTATACCCTGTAGTTATTTCTAGGTTTATGTATAATACCAGTGCAGCCCACCTTGGCAAACAAATATCCCTGAAACCTACAGGTGATGCCACTGGATTTCTAATTGCTGGATGAGTGACAAATCTTTGAAGAGAAATAGCGCTGGTGACACCAGGTGACACACTGGAAAGAGCTTCTAAGGAGAGCTCTGCACAAAGAGGTTTGGTGCATTCGCTCCCCATTTTTTGGAATCATTGGCTGATTCAAACAACATTATTTCAGGCTAACCTGAAAGAAACATTTATCCTTCCTGTAGTCCTAAAATGAATGAAAAAAATCAAACCACAAGAGGAATTCATTTCAGGTTGAAAAAAAAAATCATGGTTTGAGCTGTTACTGTTTTTCATCCACTCAAAAGGGAAATTTAATTCAATTTCTAAATGAAGTGTTCTTTCAAAATGAAAAATCCATACATTTATGTCAGAAATGTCAAAGGGAAATATATTAAACATTCATTTCTAAGTTAGCTTAGGATGTTCTGCTGAACTTAACCTCCATTCACAAGTACCTGTTCTTGGCTTGTACTTTTCCTTTATTTGTTTCAAAATATCAGTTATTTTTGTGGTGTTTGCCTGGTCATTTGATCAAGCTCTTTTCATCCCGTTGTGCAGAAAGCTCCTCTCAGAGCTGCTCCAGCACGGGGAGGGGTGGTGGGGATGCTGAAATGTCAGGTTGTGCTCAGCCTGACACTTGGTGCCATCTCCCGCTTGCCCGCCAATGGTGATTGACGGCATGCGTCAGGTGTCAGGGACACAAACCAGCCTGGATGAATATTCCGTGACAAGCAGGTGGCCAGGCCGTTTTGCTGGCGTGGCAGCCCTGGAGCATTCCTGTGCAGTCACCGACTGCAGCACCTGTTGTGTTGTCCCTCCTCGGCTCCTGATGTCCCTCATCGGCTCACAATGTCCCTCCTTGGCTCACAAGGTCCTTCCTTGGTTCTCATTCACATTTGATGGTGCTGACAACATCGTGCTGGGCCTCAGGAGCTCCAGTTTTATAGGACACTGACAATACCACAGCAATCCAAGATCCCTCCATTATCTGACTAATCCCTCAGCCTGCAGGATAGTTCCTTGCCTGCTTATGGGTGACTCTTTTGCGAGTGGGCTTCTGGCATTTGTCCCACACAAAACACTAGAACAACAACCCGAGAGGAACAAAATTCGCCCTGACCAACTCTTCTGGTATGAAACTTGAGGCCAAGGGGTGGCTCTATCTACCTGTCAGCCTCCACCTCCGTCACACTCTTTTTACTGTTAACTCTCCTATTTTTTGTCATGCTCTCTGCTTGTTGTCTGAGATGAGATGAAAGATTTTTTAATAGTGATGGCATACAGCTCTAGAGACAAAAGGGTCTATTCTTTTCTTATCTTGGACGTGTTAAAAACACACTACCTTCATCCCGCTACTTTCAAAAGGAGACAAAAAGTGAAGCGAACTGAACAATTTTTCAGCACCATTAATAAAACAACCCCAAATGATATAAAATAGCCTTGTTTCACATGACAAACACTGTACCCATGAGCTTTGGCTTCTCTCATAAAGAGAGAGAGAAAACCTTCAGAACTTTTTCTGGGCTCTCAAACTTCCAGCGTGGTTTGCAGGGGCTGTAATTTAGCCCCAGGCATTCAAGAATCTACTTTGTGTGTTTTGGCAATGACATGAAAATGCAGAGAGAACTGTACATCTTGCAGTTGTACGCTGAGCTGGGCGATCTGAGGGGCCTGTCTATAACAGAGGAATCATCTTTTCTTCAATGAAGTGCTACTATTGTTGTGATCTTCAATAAAGGATATAATGGACGCATTCATGTGGTGGCTGTTGTTTGTGTGTCATTCTTTCAGCGTACAGCTAAGCGCACAAGAGTCTTTTAAACTCTTCTCTACTCAGATCCAGTAGTGCTAGCATTTTGTGCCAAACTAGGTTGGTTTTCCCCTGCAAGCTTCTTTTCCTATTATTTTTGGATAAAGCAAATTGACCATGAAATACCTCTTTATTGCAAAACGATATCTCCAAGACTTCACTGTGGGATCAAGGGTTAAAACAGCAGCCTAATGCACATTTGTGTGGAGGTGCTGTTGGTTTAAATATCCACCTTTCTAATAGTCAGTTTGGCCCATTGTAGGCTCATTAAGAAACTGATATTCACCCAGGGTCTGAAGTAATATTCAAAGCTGCATTTACTTCTAGGTCGCATAATAATATCAAAAGCCTTTTTTCATATAAGAAGTCCGAACTGAAAGTTTACCCTTTCATATGAGTAAACAGCATCCTCAGGCATTTATAGGGTGACCTGAATAAAGTTATTTCCTCCTGTTTGATTACAGCATGGGGCAGAGGAGAGATTTTCAAAGACAAAAGGTGGTGGTTTTACCTGAAAAGGCAGAAATTTGCATGAACCCATACAGTAATGGCACAAGCAAAGAACATTTTAGCACGCAACGTGCATGTGCACTTAGAGGTACAACCACTAATGCATAGTCAGATACTTGGCTCTGAATGAGGGGTGATGCTTGGAGGAAGGGTGCTGAGCAAAGGTGCAGCCAGCAGCTAGAAATGCTCATTTTTCAACCATACAACAACACTTTTAGAAGAGTAGTAGGGGAGAAAATGTTACCTTGAATCTGCTCTAAGGAACTTACTTGAATCAATAGGTCTACATTTAAATAAGTTTAGATGTAATTATCCATTACAAATCTGGTTTTATGCCTTGTTAACCAGAGATCCTAGGCACTTTTATTTGAAATTTGTACCAATCTCAACCTCATTTAACTACACAATGTGAACAGTTTAAGGGAAGAGGGGGAAAAAAAAAGAACACAAAACCTTCCAACATCTTTTCTTTTTAGGCAAGTTGAAAAGGATGAGCACCTAGCAAGGTTTTTTCTCAAGTCACTTTTTAAAGATTGTTATTATCTTTTCATATTAAAGTTAACATTACCATATGCTGTTGAGCTTTTGTTGATGGCAATGCTTAAACTGGGATGTTGTTTCCTTTGGAGATTCTTACTGCCAGTCATTAATTTACATTTTTTTGAAATCGTACAGCGAGTGCTTTGTTGATGCCTGTTTTCATTTTGTTTCTCTCTCTTTTCAGGTCACACATGAGGAGTTTTTTTTCAAACAGCAAGTTAAGGCAATGGAATGAAATCAGTGACATCTGCCACTCATGCTCTCTCCCTCCATCCTGTTTACCCATAGCCCCCCTTTTTTCCTTTTCTTTTTATAATGCTTGGGTTTTCATCCCATTCAATGGCTACCCTCCCATTCTGCCCCCCAACCCCCAGTTTCTCCAGTAATTACTCTGGGGAATGCATTTGAATCTGAATCTCTTTCTCTCCTTCATTCTTTGGCCCTTTTTGGCTGCTGATTTGGGGATGTCTTAATGTTCCCATTTGAACTGAGATGTCTCTCTTCATAAGCTTCAGTCATGTCCATTTTTATTTAGTCTCTGAGGAAATCAAAGATCAAGTCATGAAAATGAAGTGTCCAGCACTTAACATGATCCCATGCTGTTTGTACAGGCTTCTAGGAATTGTCCTACTCTGTGCTTTTGGTTCCCTATTGTGGTTGACCATCTCCATAACAATCTAAATAAATGAAATGTAATTAAAAAGAAAAGGGGCACAATTGCCTCCCCACTCCCACTTAAAAAGCCGAATGAATGACACTGAATCTTCTCCACTAGGAAATTTATGAGGCTGAGAGTTAGGTTTCTGATCCTGAAATCTTTACTCATGCACTAATCCTCACACACTTGATTTATCCTTTCAGCTTCAGTTCACACAATGACTCATAAAAATAAGTGATGTAGGATTTGGCCCTCCAGAAACTTGCAATGACACAGTGTTCCCCAGTGTTTTATTTCATTATTGTCATTTTTAACTACTGACTATGCAGGCAGAGAAAATATAGTCAGCACAGAGAGATTTTTTCAATCCTTACTCCAGCAAGTAAAGAGAGTGGTAACTTGTCAGAGAAGGAAATGATCCAACAAGTATACAGGTATATGTTTTAGATTTCTTCAGTAATATATTTGCCCCACCTGTATCCAATTAGTACCATTGCCAAATGGCATCATCCCATTGTATTACAGTGTGGACATGGCTTATTACAATTATCTATTTGGGACAATCTGCTTAAAAAAAACCATAGAGCAACACAAACGCTCCCCCTGCCCCACCCCCCCAAAAAAAAGACAACAACAAAAATCCAAACCAAAACCAAAAAACCAAACTGCATGCCTGTTTCCTAGTATAGCAAACTGTTTGCAATAAAGATCACCACCAAGAAGGAACCAAAGGAAATTCTAGACTACAGTAAAGCCTGATCTGGTTAGTATATGCCCTTAAAATTTAATGTGCACTGTTAGGACCCAGTTAAGTAAAGTGCTCTGTTGCTAAAACTTGGATCGAAGCAGCCCTGATTTAAACTTTCTTTCCTGATGTCATTTTAAAGTGAGAAGAGGAAAGAAGAGAAACAAATTGACACGTATTGTGACAAATTCCTGTAATGGATTAGAAACAGTGCATTGCCGACACTGAAGTCAGAAGAACAGAGCAGTTTGGGAAATGGTTCAGAGATGCTGGCTCTGGTTATTTCTTCCAGTGGAGTAATAAGAATGCTGGAAACTTGCCTTGTGTGTGTGTGTGATCTGGACTCAAGTTCCTCTGGAAATGCATTAAGAAAAGGGAGGTCTCATTGCTAAAGGGTATTGTTCGGAAAATTATACAAAACAACAACCAGCAAAAGAAACCACTTTTGTAGATGATGGGAAATATTAAGAATGGATAAAGTTATTCACACCAGGGTGAATTCTCATGTCTGTCTTCCTATCTGAGAGTGAATTAGAAGACACTTCAGGATTTGTTCTGTTCCTGCCTCCCCAGGTACTCAGCTCAACACCGAGTCAGCTCAAGTATCAGGACTTCACAGAGACCAATTTTGTGGATCGCTGGAGAGGAAGGAGACTGCTCGTTGACTGGTTGGAATCCCATTTATTCTGATTTCATCTTCTTCTGTTTTGGGCAGTACATTTTGGTACATTTAGGAGGTTACCTTACAACATCTGGGAGTCATTTTCACACAAAATGATGGAAAGACAGCCCTCAATTACACCACTGAATGCCACCCCACTGTTGAAAACAGCATGTCCACATGCATGTGTCTCATTTACTGCCTAATTGAGGCAAACTAATGAGGGCTCTTCTTCTGCTGGGGCAGCCGTTCCCCAGGTCTGGAAGCTCACATGAAGAAATCCAACTTCCCCAGGTCCCTGCCCCTCAAGCAGCTCCTGTTCTACAGGAGAGTGCACTTTCTGCCCTGCTCCTGGCTCCCCTGACTTGGGAGGAGGTTTTAGATGCTCTACTGCTGCTGGTGTCCTATTGCTTCCTTCTCACCCCCACAATGCATCACACCTCCCTCCATAGGGGATTAGAAGGAGCTGTTGGTTTGGTTGGATTAAAACACAGAGATTTTACCCCAAACTAACAACATGTTGTAAAACAGGAAGATGCGATGGGAAGGAGGAAAAGAGGGCTTTTCCAGAGAGAAGTCTGCTTGGTGGGTCTAAATGGAGGTGTAAAACTATACAAGTGTGAAATCTTGTTCTTCTTATTATTATTATTTACAAACTACCCTGCACTCTGTCTGACACTGCCTGAGATATCATTTTACTGGCACATGCAATTCTTTGGCTTCTTTCCCTGCTGTAGATGTACCCACAGCCTGGATGGGACATTCCCAGCATGTGAATCTCAGAGATCAAAACACATAATTAGAGACTAGGAGTCTGCTTTGGTCAGGGGCAGCATCCAAAGCAGTATTCCTGGAGTGGGATTTTTAGAGTGGTTTACCAAGGAGAGTTCGAGCTACACACCAGAACACACACAACAGTGATGGAGGATGACAGAGCACTAAGACACCATCAATGGAAAAGGAATACGCATTTTCATACATGTAACACACCCAATAACAACCCCTTTAAAACAATCCTCTGAGCAATTTATACCCTCCACTAACATGCACTTCTACGTAACCACCAAATTGGTGCAGAAGGGAAAAATCTTCGGGCCAGTGGCAGGCAGAAAATGAAACTATTGAGAATTAGCACAGGAGAACATCAGAGCAAAAGCAAGACCATGGTGAGGGGGCCCCACAGGACAGGGGAGCAGGGGAATTCCATTGTAAAAGGAGTCCGAGTTTTGCATTACCCACGTGCATGTGTTACCCAAGCTGCTGCCGAACCCTGGGAAGCTGGAGCACTCAGCCCATGTGCTACTCACGTGGGATTTCCAGCCAGCAGTGGGAATTCCGGTTGCAGAAGGTGGTATTTCACAGCTTGTAGCACCAGGTCTCTGGCAGAGACAGCCAAGGGTCTGAGCAGCAGTCCCCTTCTACCCATAGCCTTGTGCCCCAGTTTCTGTTAATTAGAAGGGGTTGCCTGCTCCCTGCTGACCTGAGGATGGTTTCCCTCAGATGTGGTGTCTCCAGCAGCAATGACATAAGTACTTTTAGTAGAGGAACTGCACTGATGATCCCTACTTTCCCCATTTTGGCAGCATAAAGGAGCTGTCATCAGGATTCATCTGACCTAGTATTATTCACCCCCTCCTCCTTCAAAATATTAAGATTTCCTGCTGCTTTCCTGTGAGTTAAATACCAGGGATTTAGGATGAGCAGAGCAGCAAATCATCTGTTGGCTCTTGCTTTCTATCTCTCTGTGAGCAGCATTTCCTCCAGCACTGATTTATATTTGGTTCCACAGGACAAGAAACTGCCAGGGGAAGTTTCAGTCTTTGACACCAGGGACCTGGAACTGAGCTCACGCCTTGGAAGGAACAGCTGCACAGATGCCCAAAGAAACCCAGACTACCTCTTTGTGTTCACTCCCACCCAGGTTCTTGAGGACTTTTGTGTTTTGTGCCTAGTGACTGCTGCGATGGATGGGAAGTAAAGCCATGAATGTCACCTACCAGTGCATCCTGGTCCCCTAGCCCGTTCCAGCTCTGAACCTGTGGTGTGACTGAGTGCCCCAGGCACTGCTATGATATAATGGTGCCTACAGAGTGTGAAGCTCTAAAGCCAAACCCTTTGCCTCTGGCTACAGTAACTGGATGCACAGCCCGGGAGCTCTGAGTTTTCATCCAGCCTCCAACACTGATCACACCAAAGTATCTCTTATGCTGGGCTCCCTAACTGACCTGTGCCATGTGAAAAGTCCTTTGAGATCTTCAAACAAAAGGTGCTTAAGAATATCAAGTTGCTCTTAATTGAATGTGGCTTCCTGAATAGACCACAGGTGAGCTCAGACTGTACTCCCTAGTTTTAAGAGGAGCCCTGGGCATTTGGGAGGGGTAGTTGCTTTTTCCATCAGGGGTGACTAATGACCTTGTCACCAAATAAACTGTTTTGATTTGTCCATCCAAGCAGATAACTACAGCATTACGTATGTTGATCATGCGCTTTGTTTTGATGAGGTGATGCAAGCAGCCAGCTGGCAGATTGCTAGGACTTCTGCCCAAGGTTTGGGTGGAGCAGGTAGATGAGTAGCAGGGGTGGGCCAGCTGCAACTCTTGATCTTCACACAGGGCTTGCATGGCTCCCATACCAAGGTTATAGTGGGTGACCTGCAAGGGGCTACACTGGCCCAGGACATGTTTGTTAGATGATGAGCAGCTTTGAGATGAAGTGAAGCAGCTGCTGCCAGCCCTGATTGCTCTACAATCCTCTCTGGGATCCCCTTCATCACCTGCCTTTGGGGTCATCTTCCCCCTCTGAAGCATCATCTCCCCTGGGTCCCCCACCTACTGTGGGATGTGCCCCACTGACTTGGCTGCGTACTGAGCGATTGCTGCGTAAGCAGCTCAAACTGGCTTTTGTTCATCTTTTTAGTGGCTCTCCCTCACATGTCACACTGGTCAGGAAAAGACTCTGTTGATTGACTCAGCCTTCAAGTTGAAAACCTTCAAGCTTTTGACTTGACAGTTTTCAGCCAAGTATATCACCAAATAGAGCCCTGTGTAGGGTACATGGATATTTCTGCTTGTCTGCTCCGACAGGTGGTCTTGGAAAAAACAGGTTTCCTAGCTGAAATTTTATTCTTACTTAAAAAAAAAAAACCAGTCAGTCTTAACTTGACTCTCCTAGGGTCTGTTTTATGTCAATAGGGGAACAACTTACTAATTAGGGTAAGACTCTTTAAGAAAATATGTTTTCTATTCCACTGATAGTCAGTTACAAGTGATAACACTGTTAAATGTAGTGCCTAATAAATCTAGAAAAACTACCCAATAAATGTAAGTAATAACAATGATTAACAATAAATTAAATGCAGAGAACTCGGAATGTACCACATTATTTTTAACTAGTCTGGTCCATCGGGTTCTTATTATTCAGTTTGTCCTCCACACCTGGAGTTTATTAGAGTGTAATACAAACTAAACAGTCCCTCAGAGAGGCCACTGGAAGGGCTTAGTATAAAACAATATACAAGTTTAATAGTGGTAACTGACCTTCCTTTCTTTTGCAAAAACGTATCTTGGTAACTTGATTCGTAAGGAAATGTAATGCTTTTTTACATAATCCTAATGGGTAATTTTCTTTTTTGTTTAATTTAGATTATTTTTTGATTCACAAGACAGCAAGACCTATGGCAAACATTCAGTGATCTCCTATTCTTCCAGATACAAAATAGTTACTTAAGACTATTTTGCTTTCTTCACTCGTTTAAAGATCAAGCAAGCAAAAGGGGTAATGCTGTAAGCTCTATGAATGATGAAAGTGTGCGGTTAGAAATGGCTAAACTTCACCACGGTCATGCCCGGCTAAAGGTTTCAAGCAGCTTAAAGTTCAGGGTTGTTCGGACTCAAGTGGCTTTTGTTTGGCACAGTGCAGAGATAAGGTTCACTTGCTGCAATATGAATCCAGGCCCGACCTTTAAACACCTCTAAAGTTGGACTTGGGGTGGTAGCTTAAATCAGTGTATTTTTTTTTAAATGCATACGCACGAGTAACAACCAAATATTCGTAGTGGTGCATCTTGTTTGTAGCTGGATTTTTTAGTTAGTTTTCCTTCAGGTTTCCATTTTTAAATGTTGAAAAATTATCATTGTCTTTTTTCTTTCTTGTTTCCTCCTCCCTTCCACTTCTCTTTTGAAACCACAAGCTATGGGTAATAGTAAATCTGCAAGACAAAAGATTCTTTTCTAATTTATTTCCCTGAATTTCCATTGTTACACTTATGCCATCTAATGGACTACAATGTTTTTCTGTCCTGTTCCCACTTTTTCAAATAAAATATAGTTTAATGCTTCTGAGGTTTTGACTGTTTTCAAAATTTAAAAATAGCTGTAGGAAAGAGACATTTTCCTTACACAATGACCTGTAATATACTGCACTCTGCGTATCCAGTATTGTACTACCGCTGTGCACATACCAAACCTGTATGTTGTTTCAGCTTAAAAATCCCTTTGTTTAGATGTCTTTGCATGCTCTAAAACAGAATGGCAGGCATTGACACTGCAAATCAGCCCATGAAACCCACAAAATACAGTTCAGAAACAATTAAGGGAGAATGTTAGATTCAGTGTTGTTCAGAGGTGCAAATAAGTCAACTAACATATGGAATTTGGAGCAGGAATGGGAATATTTCTTTATAGTCTATATTATCTTCAGACCTACTCATCTTGCAGGATTGGCTCCAATTGTTACTCACTCAAATAGTGATGCCAAAACCACATACAGCTTGCTCACTGTAAGCCTTCATTTTATAATCAAAACCACTTTTATTTTGATTCACTCCCCCTTCATTTTAAGGGATGAGAAACTATTCCTCATTTCTGCAAATATCATCTTTGCTTCCAACACAGACTTGTTCAATTGCTTGATCAAATGACCAGGCAAGCACTACACAAATAACTAATATTTTGAAACAAATAAAAGTGCAATTGGCAATGATTTTTCAGGTGGGTTCTTATTTTAGTTTGGGTTGTGTTTTTTTCTTCTCTAAGTATCTCTGGCAGGAAAAAAATCTCAGAAGTAATAATATTTCTGGATCCTTTTGCAAATGCAGCCAGGAAAAATGGAATTTGCTGCTACACGAGGAGGATTTAACTTAATGGATTATAAAACTATTGGCCAATAAAGTTGGATCCATGGCTCCAGTTCTTTGTAAGTGATCTGGTCCATATTCCTAAAAAAGTTATATTTTGAAAGCTAAAAAAGCACCACAGACCCCAAGGTGCTGTGTTTCAGTGAAAAGCCAAATCCAAGGTGCTGTCATGTGTGGAATGCGCGCTCAGGTTGTGCTCAGAGGAGCAGGCAGTTGAAGGCAGGACTATGCCTGGCCTCCCAAAATGTTCCGGTTGCCAGCAGGTTTTCTTGGCTCATGGAAGTGCTGTTCTGCTTCTGTCTTTCCACTGCGTGAAGTGTTGGGTTTGCAGAGTTTTTTGGGCTGTGCAGGCCATGGGGGAACAGGGGGTGCCCACAGTACATGGGCACTTATTGATTTTTGTGAGCTAGGAGACAATGGATGGTGGCAACAGCCTCTCATCTAAAAGATCCAGTCCCCTGGTGTTCTTGGTACCACAGCTTCAGTGGGGATGCCTGCTGTGGGCCTTACTGAAGTTAATGAAAAATTCACCAAAACCAGGAGAAACTTGAAGGCTCCTTCTGGCTTTTGCTGTAGCTTCTCCTACCGATGGGGAAAACATGCTGGTTTTGTAGAACATGGATCTGCTCTCATTTACACTGATGTAAGTTTATTCAAAGAGGAAATCCTGGGTTACTCTGACTTAAGGTCTGCCCCTGGGAGCCGTCCTGAGTTGTTTTAACAAAGCTGTGTTCTCCAGGCTATCATTTACATAACCGGATGTCTGTCCTGCTTGATCCATGCCCTCATCAATATGCTTAGTGCAGGTGTTATTTGATTTGATTTATTCTGCTTTCTTTGGAATCACAGATTGATCCCACATAAAAATTCCTGGGGAAATCAGGCAGTTTCTGTGTAGCGCTTGATTTTCACTGCACTGCAGCTCCCTAAAAACTGTAGTCTGAGAAGGAATAGTAGAGGCTGAGAATCAAAGCAGAAGGCTTCCACAATAAGCTGAGACTCAAATAAAAATGCATAGACATAGGTAATGATGGCTTGGAGAGGAAGTGTTATTTGCAATTGAATGCATTGAGCATCCAGACAAACAGTAGATTGTTTTTTGGATTTCTTTTTTTTTTCCTTTTTTTTACATAACATATCTTTCGGGAGTCAAAGCCCTATACATAATTAAGGAAGTTTCTTTTTCAACCAGATGCATTGTGATGTGTGCTCTCTAAACAAAATAAATAACCATTACAATATGAGAACCGCAGGATCATTTCATCCCTCCCCCTCTCCCTCCGCTTTGAATTTTCTCTGTGGAAAATCAGACACCATACCCACTGCCTCCTAAGAGCAGCACTGTGATCTTGCAGACTCCTGCATCATGGGAGCCCAGGCGCTGGCAAACAGGCAGCAGTGTAGACCATCTCTGGAAGGAACAAAGAGCACATGGAGGTGGGAGGGTGGGCTGGGAACCAAGGAGCCAGAGCATCCCTGAGTACCCTCCTTCCCGGGCTGTGTATTGACAGAGAAATGATTTCTCCTTATTGATTCCTGCCCTCGTTCGTGTGCATGTCCCATGAGGATGTTTTTGCTCTGCTTGTATTTGTGCTTTCATTTGTACAGGGCTTGGGGATCTCTTGGAGAAAAGTGATATCCAGGAGTGAAATGTCATTACGGTGTGACTGTATTGGCATTTAAGAGGCATAAGCATGATAGGATCTGTCTCAGGGGCAAAATCCTACCCAGGACAAGGACCTCTTGTGCCCTAGGTGCTCCTTGAAATCACTGACCCTCAGAAAGTATTTTAATGGTGCAAGCAACAGGCTCTGATAAAAACAGAGGGTAGCAGGATCCTATTCTAGTCATGTCTACCTATGCATTTCTGTTACTCTGCTGCAGCACAATCAGTGGGTTTGAGAAATTAATATAACATTTTTAAAAAGTATGTGAATCCTGGAAACAAATTGCTGCTAATGAAAATGAATGAAAAACCTACATAGGTTGAATGGGAACTGCCTAGAGCCACAACACTTCCGAAAACCAAGCTACTTGTTCAGGCATTCTGCTATTGTAAATCCTGCTGTCCCTCACATGTCACGGGCTGGGAGGAGGTGCCCGGGATTCCCTTCTCTGTGTAGGCGATGTTGACTTGGTTTTTGGTGGGTTTTTTGGGTGGTGGTTTTTTTGGTGTTTTTTTTGTTTGGTTGGTTTGGTTTGGTTTGGTTTTGTGTTTTTTTGTTATTTACATGGAGATCACCTATCCCATGTTTAAGGAAGAAAAATCCACAAAATTTAGAATTCATCCTGGGATGTCTGGCTCCAGTTCAGTCAGTCTTACTTCCAAGGCTGGGCTTTTGGAGAAGAAAGCAGCACTCAGGACCAAGAAGGCAGGAAGGCTCCTTGCAGTGTCTTCCACAGGGCAAGGGGTGGGAGGAATGGGCATATGATTTCTGCTCTGGGTTCAGGCCAGCAGACCTGTGCTCCTGACAGATTGGGTGGGCTGCGTCTGGCAGGGACTCAGCATGCCCAGAGATCTGTGGAGCATGTGGACACCGTGTCCTACAAGCTGTGGTGGCTGATGGACACCAGGGACAAGTCCATAAGATGGAGAGAGAATGGTCCACTCTTCTTCCACAGCCTTGGTTTTTAAAGATAACCTTCTCTCATTCTGCAAACAGCAAGATGCACAGCTGCAGTTAGACAAGCTGTAGAGAAGTCCCCATTGTTTCACAGGAGCGGGAGAGACACAGAAACAGGGGAGAGTAGTGGTGTCAGGGCTTGGGCATTTCCCATCCCCAGGCTGGTCCCTTGGTAATCACAGACTGGTGGTCTAAAGTGTCCCAGCAAGCTCCAGAGCCCATGCGGCTACTTCTACTGAGATCCTTCAACCTTTTTCTGAACCATTTTATTTCAGGGCCTGGACCACTGGCTCTGTCTGGAAGCTTTAATCAAGGCCAGTGCCATGGGGCTGGCATCATCTACCAGGAAAACCTTTGAATCTCAACGTTGGAGCAATGGTGAGGCTGACGGTGCACTTCTTCCAACCCTTTCCCCATATTTCTTCATGAATGTGTCAGGGTGACCTCAGGGCTAGCCTGAGCCAATCTGATCATTCTTACCAAGCCAGGAGATTCTCAGCTTTAATTTACCAACTTGGAGGCTTTTTGAGGGAAAGAGAGGTCTTCAGATGAAACACTATATTTCAAGATTATTATTGTTATAGTTAATGGAAAGCAGTTTATATGAAACACTCTGTTCTCTCTATGTCCCACACTTCTACAGGACATGCTGGATAACTGGTACCATAAAAGTGTGCTTTTGGCAGGATTCAGATAGCAATAAAGTTATGCACTTTAGATTACAGCTAGGAGTGAGAAGGGGGAGAAAGGAAATTCCTTTGAAAATTATAATTTCAGCATGATAAAGTTGGCTGAAGAAGTGCAGCAACAGATAAAAATCAGCCTGGGTAAAAGGCTGTGGCCATTCAATAAAACAATGAAACACTGAAATGTGCAGAAAGTGTTTTACCGTGAATTAAAAGTGCAGAGAGTCCATCAGTGAGCAGCAGTTAGCTAATGAGAAAAGCAGATGTGCGCATTTAGGAAATGTAAAGAAAACGTAAACCTTGTAAATTTTTATGTATCGCCCCTTGCACCAAAATATGAAAAACAGCTTAGAAAAAACCAAAACCAAACCAACACAAAACCAACTCAAACAAAAAACCCCACCAAGTATGTCCATGAAAGAATTAGGAGACCTAGCCAAAAGAGAAACAAAACACCATTTAAAACCCCCCTCTATTGATATATAGAGAACAGAAATACTGAGATATAGAAAAAAATGCTCATTTTTGATTCTCCTGAACATACTTTTTATTCCCCAGTTATAAAACAGAATTTTTTCCAGCTCCTTTTGGCAAGCCCAATCTGCTGGAAATATTGAATAATGGATATGTTCTATAGGTACATCCTCAGAAGGACACCTACACATGATGAAGACAGTTTTATCAACTGTCTATTGAAGTCTACAGGTAAATGTTTGCCCTAGAGTCAACCAAAATCCAGAGTGGCCTCTGGAAGAGCAAAACATCTAGGGCCCTAGATTTTCATAGCTTGTTCATCATTTTAAGAAAAATCCCTTGGAAGGTAAAATACTGGAAAATCCAATCGACAAATATACCTTCAGGATAGACAAGAGAGTGCTTTTATATCTAAGGCAGCAGCTGGCTAAACTGATTTAAAAGAAAAATACATGTGCTGCTTGGAGGCAATGTTAATACGACCCAGCTTACGAATGTATTGATCTGAGAGGTGATTTTGCAGGATAAGAAGTTCTTGAAACATTTTTCAAATACTTTTTGTTTTGTTTTGTTTTCCTAATCATTAGCACCATTGACACCCTCTATTCATGAAGAAGCAGTCACATTTTCTGACTGACAAACATTTTGAGAACTGTAGCTGGCTTCAAGTAGCTGTAATTTAGGTAAAAAGTCTTCATCTGGCAAGAGGAACATTTCAGAGCTGCTCCATGCATTGCCTTTGTTTGTATATTGGCCCTCAAGAATCTGAAGTTTGAGCCCACTTCCCTCCTTTCTGCAAGCAAGACCATCCTTGAGGTTGGCACTCCAATGTGTTCAGCAGAGCATGCAGCAGCATCTGACTTCAGGCTCTGGCTTGAGCACTGCTGCCTGCAATGTCCTTAAACACTTGACTGATCATAAACACTTGAAACATACGTGGCCGAAATAAATGTCAGCACCTTGCCACCAAGATGTCCCAGATACTAATGCACGTTCATCTCTGAGGAGCAGTTAGCTTGGATGAAATGGAGATTGGCTTGAGGCAACTGGAGGACTGGCTGCGTGACACCGTGTTTTGCTGACTGTGCAGAGTGCCTTCAAACAGTTCCTTCTCTGCAAAGCAACCATGTAGGGTCACAGGATAACTCAGGTTGGAAACAGCCTCAGGATGTCTCTAGTCTAAGCTCCTGATCCAAGCAGATTCAGTGATGAGGTTAGAGTAGGTTTCTCACGGCTTTATCCAGTTGTGTCCCCAAAAATTCCAATGATGAGGACAGCTCAGCCTCTCTGGGCATCTCACTTGATTGTCCTCATGATGAAAAGGTTTCTCTTTTTAACTAATGCAAGTTGTCTCTTGTCATCCTGCAGTGACTCTTGCCATTGTAAGAGCCTAGTTTTATTGTCTCAACAACATAATTTTAGGCACCGGAAGAAATTAGACAACATTGGAGGTTATAGATGGATTGATTTCACACACATGCACACAGCTGGGGAAACTGAAAAACTAACCAAAGTCTGCTGAGAACCTCTGGAAGGTCATTAAAGCAAACCTGTCCTTTACAAGTGTGTTGCGAACTTCTCTTTCCATTTCTCACCCAGATCTGTTGGTGGTCAAGCCCAGTTGTACATCTCTGTGTGTCAGCCTCGTGCGTATCGATCTACCTGCAGTTCATAAGGATGTGCTCCATTCTGCAAGATTCCCTGCAGACATGCTTGGCTGAGGCCTGTCTAAGAAGAACACAGCTACCAGCCCTTCCTGATCAACCTGCAGATCTTCCCGGAGCATTGAGGACTGCTGTCTGATCAACAAACTGGGACTGGGTTTGGTTTCCTGGTCATCTTTCAGGGACCGCTTAATAGTCCAAGCATTGCAGAGATTTCAACTTGAAAAGCAGGGACCTGGCTTGATCAAGACCTCTTTAAATCTGAAGCAGATATCTGTAAATCACATAAGTCCATGGATGTAAAATCTGGCCTAGAGGACATACATCTACCTCCCTTCCTCTATAATATACAGTAGCAGTTAAGTGTAATGAGTGATAATATAACTCAAGTGCCAAAGGGATTAGACATAGAGGGTTCAGCATAAAACACAATACTCAGGGTTTATGATTTTTTCCCCCTTTATTTTTAATGCAGCGAGGCTGGAGTATTTACATTTAATCCTGTTGTTGTATATACATTGCATTATTTTCAGTCTATAAAATTTATATTCCTCTTCAATTAGATTACAGCTGAACCAAAAAGAGGGGATTCTGCTCTGTGAATGCCATTCCAGTTCCTACAGAGCACAGGCAATTGTCACCTCTTTCCTCCCTGCTCCCTCCACCCCCACCCCGCCCTGCTCCTTTCCTTAACTCAGCTGTGCTGCAGCACTTGATCAATTGCAACAGCACAAAAAAATAAAAAAAAGTTAGTCATACATGATCAGCAAAATGGCCCAAATGATGTCATCCATCAAGATGGACATCGCAATTTGCCAACTATTTTCTCATAAATCAAATCACAGTCCCACAAGGAAGAAGAGCAGCTCATGAAGAGCCAACATGGCAGCAGTTATCGGCAGACTGAGAGAAATGCTCCCTCAAGTATACAGTAATTATTTTTACTCAATGGGAAATAAAGAGGGAAGAGATGGTAGTGTAGAACTGGAGAGTGTCTGCCTCACTTCATTACTATTCCCTAGGCAAGGGGCGCAACATATGCTTTTCATTGTGAAGCCAATAATTTTGAATCTTGGGACAGGTGAAAACTTAAATGACATTTGCAAACCTTGATTTATTTCCCTGCTTAACTCTGGAACATGCTTTAGATTTAGCTCTATAAGTTTCCATAGATTAGTGGCCAGTGTCACTGTATTTGCAGTGACCTTTAGCAAGTCTTTCCCTTTTTGTATCAGTTAATTAAATATTTTGGGTACTAATAATGCCATACTGCAGCCATCCTTGCTTTCTTTTTTGTGTGCACATATAAAACAACAGGGGGATAGCATGAACATTTTAATTTTTTATTGAGATTCTCTCTTGCTTTTTTCCCCTCTCTTTCCCCCTCTCTCTCTCTGTTTTTCCCCTCCCATGTGCGATTTTACTTGCTGGAAATCTCATTAAAAGTTATTTATGAGCTGCTAGTGATCCCGTAAGGATTACACCTAATTCAGTCTGTAAAGCTTTTGAGTTACATTGCTTACCAGGAATAGTCCCTACAGCAAGAAAGACCACCTTTCCCATTGTTTGACTTTCGTTATCATTAGTATAAATACTTCATGAGAGGTTCCTTACAAATGCAGAATGGATCACTGACAGGACTTGGGCACCAAGTGCCATTTGGTATGTTAAGATTTTGCTTCCTGATTCTTTGGTTCATCCCATTTTACACTGAGGGTAAACTAATGGTTCATAAAGGTGACATCATTTGTGCAAAACTCACAGAAAGTGTCAAGAAAAGACTGTGCTTCCTTGCAAACAGCCAAAGGTTAATAATATTAGGGTCTAGAGTTGTATTTGTTAATAAAATTAAACCTGTTAGTGAAACATCAGAGGGGTTATGGATCCAAGGCAAACATTTTTTATCTCTCTAGAAGAGAAGAATTCTCTCCTTTCTTAGCCTCTAATTTTATTATCAGGCTACAGTTTATGATTGTTTTTTTTCAGAGTGACAGTGAAAATGCATCTAATACATTCAGAATATCACATACAACATGAGATAGCCTGATTTTTCTGGAAGACTTGGGACATAATGCTCTTCTGTCTTAGTTCACTTTACCATTGGGGCCAGCTAGCATTATAGGAATAAGATGAATATAGGTTTCTTTTTTTCCTCCAATAGATGGATAAGCTTAGGAAAACAGACAAGTTAAATCACCTGCCTGGTGTTTGTTCTTAGGAAGTACAAAAATTAAGAAAATCAGTGAGAATTAATATAATTTTTCACTAGACCATGCAGCCACCTCATTATGCTGTGACTTTGGAAAGGGAACAAGGAACAATCAGTGCAGAAGAGCTTTCCCAGGGACTAGGACGTGACCAGAGACACATCAGAGTGCCTGGGGATCTTATTCCCATCATTGCGAACAAGCATCTGCTAAATTTTAGCATTTACAGCTCTCAAGCCAAATTGGGCCAGTTTATAGCGCTAGAGACTGTAAGCACAGCAAGAGATGGTCCCTGCTCCAATGAGAGAGGAAGCTGGAGTAAAAGGGGAGTGTTATCCTTTTGCTTTACAAATGTCAAGTGGAGAGGCTTATAAATACCCTCACAGAGGTGAGTGAAGTTTTCTGCAGCAGAGCTGAGAATTGAACCTCTGTCTCAAATCCCAGTCCTGACCTGTAGCCACATAAAGCCTGTCCTTCCTTCTACCTCTGCTAATTGGTTTACCCAGCCCACCTGGTGAACTTCAAAACCCCTCCCAGGTCAGCTGTTCAATAAAGGGAGAAGTTTCAAGGGGGGAAAAATAGCTCACTTGGGATGAAGCAGGTTTTGTTTCATCAGCTGTCAGGAAGAGCTGCTGCTTTTGTTTGAAGGAGGGGTGAAGACAGGAAGAAAGAGAGATGAAATCCATGTTATCTCCCAACCGGTCAGGGAGAAGTGGGAGGTGGACAGACACTGAGATGACCTGATCCATCTACCTTGCTTTTGAGGGTGGCTTTCCACTGATCTCAGCTCTGTAGTCCTGGGGCTACTCTCTTGCTCATCCTGACCCCAGCTGATGTCCAGGAAGTTGCTGTAGAGTGCAGAGAACAGTATGTAACATCTTATAAAAAACACCAAAATATAGAAACCTCTCGCTTTCCTAAAAGCAGTGGGAGAGACAAGGAAGGAAGAAGACAGAAAGTATACCCTAACTTGGGATTCGCGACTCAAACTGTAGAAACTATGAAACAATGTTATACCAAGTCACTCCAGGGAATTGCTAATGAAAGAATAAACAATTTTAAACATGTCTTGTGCTTAATTGATTGTGTAACTCAAGAACAAAGACTGCATTTCTTCAAAGTTCTCAGTTTTCCCTCTCATGTAGTACAAAATCAGCACTAGGATTGGTAGTTCACTCATACTGGAGTACCACTTGGCACCATTCCATTTGTAATTGGATTTCCAACTTTTAAAAATAATTTGTCTTTAAAAAAAAAAAAAAAGAAAAGGTTATTTTCCTCTAGGCTAGCAGGAGCTAATAAAAAGAGAATATTTCCCTCGTTGTCTCCAAGTTGCTTCAAAATCACATATATTTGGTTAAGCAAACAAGCAAAAACTTTAACTGTCTCTTTGCAAAAAGCACTGAATGTTGCCTCTGACAAATTTTATTGTCTAGGTTTAAGGGCAGCAAAATTTTGTTTGTTCTTATCAGGAGAGAGGATGTGTTGTCTAATGGTTGAGGCAGGACATTGGGGAGTCCATCCTCCCAAGTTCTCCATGGCTCTTGTCTTCGAGTTGCAGTAGGAAGGCCATTTTGACATTGACTTTGCAAATCCTTAAGCAAGGTACTGAGAAGAGACTGTCAGATGGATAAGTCATGGGAGGTGCAAGGGTGAGCTGAATGGGGCAGCTCTGGAGTCTTTCCACTAGGAATTACACAATGGGACACATTAGATCGATGATGTCACTTGTGGTGGTCCATACTATGATTATAGATAAGGTCTTGCATTATATTTTTTATTATAGGGAAACCTATATGTGAAACCATCCTTATTCCATGAACTCATCAGTGTATGTAACTAATGTCTGGGTAATATATAGTGACTGGTAGAAAATACCGGTCTTTATTTGAGGAAAGTGACTAATTTTTACCTATTTCTTCATAGATTCCTCAAATGAGCAGTGAGGTCTGTAACTGAAGCACATGAAAGCCACCACCTCCCTTCACCTCTCCAAGTGTTGCGTTTCACCTGTGCTGCTAGATACACAGTGAAGGGCTTCAAATGCCATGGGACCAGCACCCAGCAGTGCTAGGAAGTCACCATGCTGAGACAAGGGAAGTGGCTTGCAAGGCTAAATCATCACCTGTGCAAGCTGCTCACCAAAGGCAATGTCAAGCAGAGATAAAAATTCACCATTGCCCTAGAAACAGTGTTATAAAAACAGAGATAATAGCATTTCATTTAGGGTAACACATTTTTTGTTACCATTTCAAGGACCTGTGAAATGATAAGCATTACTTTGGGTTACATAGTGTGGCATGAACATTTCACCTCAAAGGGAATAGGATTATCAGTTGTACTAAGAACCCAGAGTTGAACCCATAGTGGACAGAGGGCCAGCTCCACATCACACTAGACCTCTTCTCCTTGGTTTTGGGCATATCTACTGCAAGAGGAAGAGAGAGAAAGAGAGTGGTCCTGCTGCAAAACACCAGTTTAGAGGATCCCATCTACCTCAGAAGCCACTGTTCCAACTGGATCTGAGGTCTCCCAGAAGCCAGGCAGAAGCCCAAAGTCCTCAAATTACAGCCAAATACAATTACCAGCTGGAAAAAAAGAATGTGCCAAGAATACATAGAGGTGTAGAAGCTACTAAAACAGGGGAAAAAGGATCAAAAAGGAAAAATGTTCTCCTTCTGAAAGAAAATAAATAGGTAAGAAGTTTTCTTTTGAAAAACGCCAGCTAGTTCTGCGTGCTATGAACATCTCTCCCAGCTTCCTGAGAGCCCCACGCGTGGCCTGGAGCAAATTTGCTGGTCCTAGTCCTGTCAAGCTCCTAACAAGTCAGGCTGAAATCTGCTTAAAATTTCCCTTTTCTCATTTCCTATGACTCCACAAGAGTCTACTCTCCACAAGATAGAAGAGAATATCTTAACTCCAGTCTCTCTTTTCCCACCTACCGCCAGCATGCTCTGCTGAGATTGATGTGAATGTTGGGAGAGGTAGCAAGAGTAAAGAATTTCCTTCAGTATCTGTAATCCATCTCCTTTTTAGCCAAGTGAAACACAAATGGTAATCCCCTACATTTAATTTATAAAATGGGTTTCCACAGCTTTCGGGATCTGAAGTTGCTGTAGTCCTTGCTTTTCATCTGGTTTCCACTAGGTCTGCAGTCTCTCCCTACTGACATGACACTCTAAAATGAAAGTGTAATTTGATTGCAGTCAGGCTAGTCATGGATAAGAGCTTCCTCCCAGTGATATGATTTCTTTGCATTTATGTTCCCAACATTTATTTTCCAATTTTTTATACAGTGCCATGTTCTGTGGCAACCATTCTTAGTTTTCTGCCTATTATCACTCCTAAACTTCTTTTATCTCTCTTGGCTGCTTCTTTCCATTAAATATTACTAGCACTGGAATATTTTTTCTTTCAGATCTTTCATTTCTTCTACTTGAATCTAATTTTGTTGTGGTTTTAATATTTGGCTTGACAGAAACACAATTTCCTCTGTTCGCAGGATGAAATTGGTTTTGTTTTATTGATAACTCTGTTCTTTTCTACTTTCAAATAACCATTACACATTCTCATTTGTACAACTGCTCAACTGCTTTGCATTGACAATAACTAACAATGAAAATGCACTGGTAAAAAGTAGAAAAATCTGGTAAAAAAAGTCCCTTTGCCAAGCAATTTTCAAAAAACAGTATTTTAAAAATTTAAATCTAAACTTCACATTAACTGAGATGTGCTAAAAGGACAACTCCAATATGTAATGTTTTAGTTACTTTAATTTTTGAAAATACGTGGGTTTTATACAAATGGTCCAGCTTTAAACGATTATTTTGGTCAAAAACTTGAAGTTTTCCTGGGGCAGAGGAAAGAACTTCAGGTTATAAACACATTTTTCTGTATACAAGTGTTCACCTATACATATACACACATATGTTTATTGTGTGAACAGTTTTTTGAGCATCTGTTATAGTGCAGCAGGGCCAGCCACGCTTCATTTCTGCCTGGACGGAGAGGGTCTGTGCTCCGTATGTTTTTCCAGTGGCTGTGCCAGATAATGTGCAGGATTCCTCTTCACTTCTCTTACCTCTGTTTGTTATTTATCAAACTGAACAACAATTGTATTCAGCTGCTATTTTGCATGTAAAATAATCTTTGCATGGATGAGTGCGGGTCAGACTTTTCCTTTCGCCATAATTTTAATGTTGCATGGTAAATACGCACTTCATCATCCCAGTGCGTTCTGCTCTCTGAAATACTTTCCATTTGGCCAGGGTGGAGAGGATGAACCTTGCTGTCATTGCAGAATGTCACCAATGCGTCTCTTCCTACAACTAGTCTTTGCTTTTGGGGACTGGGCTCAGATAGATCCCGCTGAGTCTGCTATGGCCATTATCTGGTGAAGATGAATGCTCCTGTTCAGGTAATAGATGTTCATGTCTTGGAATGTAGCAGCTATAGGCAACACCTCAGGTCCCATCCTGGAGGATGTGAGTTTTGGGATGGATGTGAGTTTTTTTTGGGGTGGATGGGGAGAACACAGCAATTTGCACTTGTAGGAGATCATGGGGAATGCCTGGGACAGCAAGAAGTCTGCAGGATGCTGTATGCACATTCAAGGGGTGGAGATCCAGCTGTGTAGCAATGACAGGGGAAACTGGATGTCACATCCCGAAATGGATTTCTGCTATGGATATAACTGGGAAATTGCAGGCTGGAAGGTCTTCTTTGCAGTTAAATGCACCCAAAGGACTGCACAAGAGGACTACTCATGGTCGCTCGTGCACACCGATCAGTGAGGCTTGGCTGAGTGAAGAGGCTCAGATGCCTGAGCACAGCTAGGTCTCACTGGCTGCACAGCTGGGCAGGTGTATTTCGCCAGTGGTTTGTCATCCACTCCTATGTGTTCTTGCTCTGCTTCTCTTCCTTCTGCCGCAGGGAAAGCCTTAGTCCCTTGGGGCAGCACTAAGCTGGTTTGCATGGCTCACACTCGGGATCCTTAGGGCACTTAGGAATCTCTAGGCACTACTATAAAATCAAGGAAAAAGCTCAGATCCTTCTGGTCAGTCTGAAGCTCATTCTGAAGAGACAGTGTACAGATGAATGATGGGCACTGTGGCAAAGGAAAACAGGTGTTTTTAGGTGGTGAAACATTTCTCAATGGCTTCTTGGGCCCACAGCAGCTCTGGTGCTGCCTGATGGAAACATGGAGTTCGCCATTGCCCCCTCTGCTTGTTTTGGAGAGTCACTGAACTTGAACTCAGGCCGAAGGTTGGAGACCATCACATGTCAGGGTTCTGCCTGCCCCGCATCAGGGAAGTGTCCAGCAGTGGGGAAGGAGAATTCAAGTGCAGGAAGAACAGCAAAGTTCTGTGTAGTGCAGTGGAAAAATCTAAATTCCTTTATTTGCATAGCTACTCAGCTGTGCTTTCTGCTTGCTCCCCACATGGCTAAGTTTATACTATTTATTTTGCACATCACTGCATTTGAATTCAAGTGCAGGAGAGGGGAACATGGGCACTTTCATTTGTTCAGCGTATTTTATAAAATGCACATAAATGAACATGTGGCATCAGTTGAACACCTGGCAAACAAAGGAGGGAGAGCCAGCTGTTGCCTTTGCAATTAGAATTATAAATTCACACCATCCATCCTCTCCCTACCATACCCACACCACTCATGAAAGCAGAGAAGTTAGCTCTGGGTGCATATGCTCGAGACGAATCAGCCAGAGACAGTGCTTGCTCTATCTGTGAAAAAAAAGAATCTCTCCTTGCCTTTTCCTGTAAGAAGTGATAGTTTTTAAGCCAACTGTGCCTGCAACTCCCGGTTGCTACAGAATTCTGTCTGTGCTGGACAAGTATTTTCTGCAGGGCATTGGACTTTCAACAACTTTGCAGTTTCCAAGTTGAACCCGCTTCATTTCTGACTTCCCTCCAGCTGATATGCGCAGTAGACTTCGTGGTGGAGTTCATAGGTCTCTCTTCTTCTCCTCTGGCTTGTTTAGCTGCTGAGTTATTGAAGACCATGGGTAATAAAAGATGCCTGTGTTGTTCTCCCTTGCACAGTCTGTACTTGAAGGCATTGGTCAGGAATCCTATATGTTAAAAAAACAGGGAAGCAGAGGACCAAAGGCATCTTGGACATACATACTGTACCTAAATGAAAATAAGACTCAGAGACACCACTTGAGAATGTGTGAGTCAATAAAGTTTTATAAAAGAACCCTATAAAACTGCCATGGAAGTTTAACTATTGAATGTATCTAGGGTGAGTGCAATTCATTGGTGCTGGAGGAGGACCTTGAGTACTGTTCCTTTTATCTCCCACGCTGGATCCTTTATTTAAAACATATGGAGGAGGCTAAAGTTTGTTCTGAGCAACTGCAGTGAAAATAAAAATTTGAAACGATGCTCACATGCACACACACACGTAGATACCCAAACAGATGTGAAGAAACTAAGACAGACTGACAGATGGGTTTGCACTCACAGTAAAGCCGTCTCGGGCAGTGGAAGGCAGAGGGGACCAGTTTCTCCAGTGGCAGCTGACAGACACGAGCACTTGAGCAGTTCACAGCCTCTCTGTTGTCCCCGTCATAAGATTTGTAGGTGGCTCTCAGCCAACCACTGGGCTGACAGGTCAGGGGTCGCGACCTGTTGATTTACCAAAGTATGATCAACTCAAACAAATTATCGGTGTCAGAAAGCCCTGACAACTTCAATATGATGAGCAACGAGAGCAATTGTTCATGACATGTGAAAGCAGCGGGAGAGCATTGTTCAGCGCGGTGAGAGCGGGGCTGCTGGTGGGAGAGCTGGGGCCAGCTGTGGTCCCCTCGCCACCCCACAGACCCATTTCCTCTGGCTGGGGCCAAACCAGCCCTCGGGGTCCCACTGGGCAAAAGCATCTCCTCAGTGCAGGTGGAGGCAGAAAGAAGCAAAACGTGTTTCAAGGGATGGCTTGGTTATTTTTTTTTTTTTCTCATCACTGTTGCACTCAGTGCAAAGACATGTTGAGGGATGAGGGCTTTAAATCCGATGGGAAGAGCTAGGGGATTCAGATCTAGGAAAACCCTGGAGCTGGTGGTGTCTGTGTGGTTTAATCAAATGAATGTACCAGCTTCTTCTAGTTATCTTTGGGGGCTGTTGTCAAAACCTTTTTTTTTTCCTTTTTTCCCAGGTTCATTCATGTAGGAAAAATTTTGCCTGGGGTGGGATGGGAAAATTATAGCTGCTGGGCATTTTGCCTTAATCCATCAATTTCCCTTAATCGACTGTGCTATTCAGATGGGGGCAGAGGATAGCAGAGGCTGTTGTAAGGATGTGGGGACTGCAGAAGGGTTAGGGCAGGGGTGTGTGTGTGTGTGTGTGTGTGTGCACCCTCATGTGTGTGCAGGGAGGTGGAAGAGACCCCACACTTCAGGAGTATCCTGATAGGATGAGAAAATCTGGTTTTTTTACAAAGCTGTAGTATTCTTGCAGAAAATGTTCTCGCAGTGAAGGTGTCCGCTGCCTCCACAGCCAGTGGGGGAGCACGAGTGACAATGGGGGTGGCTGTGTGGGTACCAGAGAGCATCGCTCAGGGAGGGAGCGCGACCCAAGCCTGGCTCCCATCCCACCATCTCCTACTGCTCCGCCTGGTCTTGTGTGGGCGGCTTTTCACAATTAACAGAAATAAACAAACAAAAACTACTACAACTTCTCTGTGTGTTTTATTCACAGTGGGCATGTTGCACTCAGCCCATTGCCGTGTTTATTTGAACCCATCCATTTTGCTTTGGGGAAGGAGATGCGCTAAATAAATATAACGATCAACTAAGCTAACAGTTTTTAATTTCTTACTAAAAATCTTCAGAACATTTATTTTGTAGCCACCAAAGTGGCCACAACATATGAGCTGGCAGAGAAGCCAAGATTTTTTGCTTCTATCTTTACCATAATAACCTTTAAAATCTTTTATACATATATATATAAAGACAGAGGAAGGCAATGCTTTAAAATATATATGTCTAACCTTGGGTTTAAACCAAACAAAACAGTATTTAAAGAAACATTGAATAAATTATTTATTACCCTGGTCAATGGTTGCAGAAATACAGTTTATATAAACACATTACAATTCCAGCCATTCTAAGTACTGGGTTTAGAAAAAACCCAAACCCCTTAATGCAATTTTAATAAACCTTAAAAAAGTCGTACTCTTGTTTCAAGCTGAATAGTTCGCTGTTTCTGAATAATAATCATTCAAGACCTAAATCTAACCACAAGAGTTTAGTGCACAGATGAAATATTCTTGCTGGAAAACCCTTAAGAAATGGATGTTTGATTCAGGATCTGAGCCAGTAAAACAAGATGTGATGGTTTAGTGGGACTGATGTTAAATAATAGAAAATGAGGACAACCAATCTGGAAAGAAGAGGTGTGATTTTTTTAGGAGGATTAATTAATAAATTAATAGCTGTGTGCATGGATGGAGTACAAACAAGTCAACAACAGATCGTTATTCTCTTAAATGAATATGATGATCAGATCCCTCCAAAAGAAAGTTGAGTTATTTGTGCTGGAATAAAGACCATGTGTGAGCGGGTGGATGGAGGGAGGGACAGATGGACAAAGGGGTGGATGGAGAGATAAGATACGTGTATGGGGTGTACAGGGACACACACATGTGCACATACACCCATACATTTATATAAAGCAGATTCTTCAAGTGTATCTTTTATTGCTCTTCAAGGGTCAGACTTGAATTCTCTAGCATTTAATCTTATTTTTGTCTCAAATAAAATCTTATTGTGTTTTAGTAGGTGAGTCATGGTATATGAAATTGTGCTAGATTCAGTTATGCTACATCAGAAATAGCTGAAGATCACCCCTTTTCCACATCATATTTTTATTTCTAGAGATAGTCATGGCTCTTTGTAAGAAAAAAATAAAATTAAACAAACCTTTTGTCAAAAAGTGCTGATTTCTTCCCATCAAGGCTTTCTAAAGAAATGTTTATGTTTTTGCATTTTTAATTAAATAGGTTTTTTTAATTGTTGGAACATAAGTTTCAAAACAAAAAAAATCCAGTTTTTCAGTTCAAAACAAGATTGTTTGAAATGTACGTTAATTAGCATACAAAAATAACAATCCCGGTACTAAAATGAAATGTCTTAGAATGATCAAAACACAAACAGGTTTCCACAGCCCTGAAGTGATATAACTTTTTTGCTTTACAGATGTTTTCAGGCTTTTCATTGTTTGTCAAAATGAGAAAAAAAAAATTAAATACACAAGAGATTAGGAGAACAATATTTTGCCCAATTTGAGAGTACTGCTCAGAATAAGTAGGAGTATCAGAGCCTGATACAGAATAAATGAATACATACATTAAAAAATAATAGATCCAAGTAATCTGGTTTTGAGCAAGAAAGCACTTCCAATTTAAGGGTCAGCAGTTTTGACATAGATGTACAAATACTCATGTATCTATTAAAATAAAACTGGCAGGATATATAAATCAATACCACATGCACATCCACCCTCTCTAATCACTTAATTTGATTTTTGTATTTGGCTTCTTTTTTTTTTTTTTTTCCCCCATGCCAATATGCTGCACAAATTTCATGTGGAAACTTCATAGCTAAAACAATCACCACAAGAACCTGGATTAATGATAAACTCTGAATCAAGAGTTATAAGCACTCATCAAGGTAATAGATGATACAACTTAGCCATTTCCTTTCTCTTTTCAGTTTTTCAAAAGGGGCAAGGGAGCATGAAGAATAAAGCCAGGCATCCTTATTTGGTTGAAATAATAGCCAGTATACCAGAACTTCAGACAAATCCTTCTTGCTTTCTTTCAGTGGCCTTAACCATTTTGATCTCATTTCATCACTGAATGGACCCCTTAACAGAGAGTGACCCCATATTTTAGGACTGAAAACATACACCTTGTTAGTGTGAGTTTATTTTTTTGTTGTTTGAAAAGTGGGCAAATGTAGTCAAAGCTCTCACAAAACATCACAAGAGGCTCTTTCTTCTTTCATGGCACATTGAACATGTAAAGTAATCATTGTTTACAATACAGAGGCAGATAGCAAAGACGTGTTTGTTGTCTCATGCTGTATCTAATTATGCATTAGATTTTGATTTCAGTTGCTTTGCCTTTCCGTGTTATTTTAATTTTGAATGATGATCACTGAAGGGAAAAAAAAAAGGAGAAGAAAAGACGGGGATGTGTCAGCAAGGCAGCGGTCCCCCCGCACAGAGCACGTGTAGGCTGGAGCCGGAGCACCGCGCTTGGCACTGGGCACCTCATTACCGCAGGCAAATTGGAGGAGTCAGGGATGTCTGTGAGTGCGATGAAGGGGCTGCTAGGACTGAGTTGGGGAGAAAGATTAAAAGCGTGAAATATGTATAGTCTGGGCAAGTGACGAGGCAGCCCCCCCTCCAGCAGAGGGAGGGGAGTCCTTTCCAGTGAGCCCAAGGGGCTCTGCTATGGAGAAACAAGGCAATACGGAGCAGAAGAGTGATGCAAGTCACATCTCAGGAACTTCTGTGTTTGGTCATGATACAGCTGTGAGATTGGGAATAACCTCCCCAAAGAAGCTGCAAAAGTTCAGTCACCTGGGATGTTTAAACAGGGCTGGGCTGAATGTGGTGGAGTACTCAGTGTTCAGTCTTGGTGATGCCCTGAGTGCATGAGCACACCTTTTGTATGCTGCCTTTTGTTTCTCTCTCCCTCCTTGTTGGATCTTTCTCTTCATTACTCATAATGTTCACATAATTTGAAGCTTCTTAATACTATAATCCTGATGCCTTTTATCTGCTCTGAAGGGCCTTTACACCCAGCCAGGGAGCTCTCAGCCTCCTGGCCCCATCAATTCTGCTCTCAATGTCAAGGGAAAGATTGCAACAGCCCAAGATAAGCATGGGGAAATCAAGCATGGGGTGATGAGAGCAGTGCTAATTTACCTTCTGCCTTCCCATGTCCTCTGGAGGAAGATTAGTTCAAGCAGGGAAGGTTTGAAAGAGGGCTCCCATGCCTGACTGCAATACTGACCTCTGTTTGACCCATGGACAAGACCAGGCTGTGGGTTTTCCAGGGCCACAACACTCCAAGTCCTGCCAAGGATGCTGCCAGGCACCAGCAACAGCGACTGGGATATGTTTCAATACTCCAGCTGTGTGAGTGATCCTAGGATACAGACTGAGACAGAAACTGTCTTCAGCTGGGCAGCAGAAGGGTAAAAATGGATCCTTTTGAGTAAAAAGTTGCCTGGAAAGAGCTGGAGAGTTACAGATATTTTTTTTCTCAAAAAAATTTCCAATTTTTTTTAGCCATCTCTAGTGAGCATATTAGATGAAGAGGATTAGCATAAGAAATCCCACTCAGTGTAAAACTTGTAAATATTGAACAAAACCTGACAATTAGCCAGGAATAAGAAGGCAAAATATAAATACAGAGGAAAAAGGCAGTTAAAAATTAATTAAAATTACCCCCAAAATAAGGATGTTCACTGATGTAAAACCCAAATATTTTGAGATAGTAGAAAGGAGAGATCCTACATCTGCATACAGACATAGATAAATAGATAGAAAAATAAATGAGAGGTATGTGTGAGTGAGTCAGGGGCCTCTCTGTGGAAAATGTCAAAGGAAAGACTCATATAGCTGTCAGCAGACAGTGGATCAGGCCCCAAGCCCTAAGTGGACAATACAGAGTATTACAAATCACTCTTGGGATCAAGGTGCATCCATGTCATCTAATTACGGATAAAACTACAGAGTATTTAACATCTCGTTAATTTAAATACCTGGGGCCATATCATGCCATAAATTTTTAAGTAGATGTCCCCATTGATATCAAAGACGAGTTCACACAATATGGCCCATGTAGCTGAACCTTAAGGGATAAAGCAGACAAAGAGAGGGAGAGAGACACGCAACAAAATATTCCCCTTTCTTCCACTCCCTTTTTCAAGCTCCTTCGTTTCTCTATTATTGGCTTGGTTGCCTGCACATTTTGTTAGCTGGTCCCCAAGTGTGATTTCTATAGTCATCTTTCTGTAGGGATGATGCTGAACCACGTTCACGAGGCTGGGATCCTCAAGTTCAATTTTAAGCTCTCTTTCCAAAATGAGGTCTTCAGTAGCGGGAGGGTTATCGTGTTTCTCTTTCAAACTGTCAGAGGTTGTCAGAAAGATCACAGATTTTAACATTTATTCTGTTTTGTTTGGTTTTGTTTCTGATCCTGACGAGAAAAATGAGAGAAAATAGAGTGACATTAGATTATGTCAGAGAATATTTTACAATTTTCTTCACAAAAAGTAGGTTCTTTATGAAAACATTTTTTAAATCAGGTGTTTAATATTTTTAAAATATCTTTCTCTTTTTTTTTTCTTTGTTTGCTGTTGGCTGGTTGGTTTGTTTATTTGATTTTTGGGGGAGGTTTTTGTTTGGTTTTTTTTTGTTGCTCTTTTTGTTGTTTGGTTTGTTTTTTTTTTCCATAAGAGTCTCAAGCAAAAAGCAACAGAAATAAAGTTCCTTTTCTTTTTTGATAATCAGAACATTTTAAACACCTGTGATTTTGATTTTCACCACTTTTCTTCTGCTTTCTTTTCTTGCTGACTATCAAGTAGTGCAGATTTACGCTATCATTGTTATGATAATGGTTACAGTTTCCCCATCATCTCCCATTTTTTTTCATATTTTTTCAGTCTCGCAACTGGCAGAGAAATCTCTTTTAAAGGGGTAACAGGAAGAAAACAGAATCACTGAATGTTTGAGGTTGGAAGGGACCTCTGGAGGTCATCTTGTCCAAACCTCAAAAAAAAAAAAAAGAGACAAAATAGAGCTATTGGAAAGTTAACATTTTTCTTCCAGATCAAGCTTTTAGAGACAAGAACAGGTTCAACAGGTTTTGGAGGGATTAAACTATTTTTGCATTTTCTTTGTCCAGCTCCTGTTAGCAACATTGTGATAACAACAGGACAGGTGCATAAATCCCACAAACCTGGTACCTTTGACTTCAGTGGAGATTTTCACACTTCTACCAGTGGAAGACCTGCTTTTACGTTATTTAATATAATGGTGATATTGCCTACTGTGTCTGAGCCTCTTTTTCAAAATTGTTCGAGATTTTTGCCCTTTCCTTTGCCCTTAGAAAATGCTCATGAATGCACATCAGATTGTGGCCATCAGTTTTCCTGCTGAGTTCAATGACTGTTCACAGACATAAAATTAAACCCAGGTTCAAGTACCTTGCTAATCAAACCTTAAAATCAATACAACCGCATAGGCTTGATTCAACTTCCACTTTCACTGGAATCAGACACTGAAATGTGCTGTGTGAGGCTCAAACTGTTATAAAAGAAGGAATTAGGTCTTTGTCAAGAAATACAAAAAAAACTTTTTTCTGTTATTTAGTTCTACACTTTAGAAGAACGAAATGAAGAAAGCTCCATTAGGTGTACCATCTCCTATTCTTGAAGAATCTCTACCTAAGAACTTGAGAAGGTTAAGATACCATATACTGAAACACCCTGTCCCTTCAAATGGGAATTCCAGGGCCTTCATTAAAGTTGAAGGATTCAGTTCTTGTCACATAATACAGGTGTCACTAACAAAGTAGTCAGTGGAGAAGATTGTGGCAGAAAGGCCACACTGCAAGAAGATGACATTTCTTTTCACTCCATAGACTTCTGCTTTGCAAGTAAAATTTCCACAGTATTCAGATGATACATTCTTTTTTTTTTTTTTTCTTTTTCTTTTTCACATTAAGAACATTTCACTATCGCTATGATAAAAGTCTGCCTCAACCAGGCAGTTAGCAGGAATAAGCCTTCTCTGGCTATTTTAGGAGAGCTTCATGTTCCCAAGCTACTGTGCTTCATCCATTTTGGACTTTTGCTTTCTGCAAAGACCAAAACAATGGACCCGAACCAAAACCACTCCAAGGGTCAGGCAGAACTGCTGGGCTGCAATGAGGCATCAGGTGACTTTGTCACCCCAGGCTGAAGTGATTTTGACTTTCTCAAATGTTTCTGAAGCTGTTTTGGCAATTTTAATCATGAGAATATTTTTCACTTTCTTAATATCATCACTAATATTGAACTAAAGAACAAAATACACTGGTGTAAAGATTCAAAAGCAATTAGTGATTTGCGTGTATTTAGTTTAGGGCATCGAGATATTCAGAACATGTTAGCAGTTTTTTGTAAGTGCTCAGCACCTGCAGAAATCCTACCCCTTTCAGAAGTCACTAGGGATGTTTCCAAATTTATTAGGAATGTGAAAAATTAATGAACAATGCCATCAAATCTGGAAGAGAAAATACCCAGGGGCAGAAGCTTTCTGGACCAAGCCTATCCTACAGGACAAAACCACTTACCTTTGAAGTTACGTTCTTGGTTAACAACCCCTTTCTATTCTTGATTCAGATTTTCATTTTTATCCTAAAAAAATCCTCCCTTTTTTCCCTTTTCGTAATCCTCCAAGGTTGTGAGAATAGAGTCCCAAATATTTTGCAATGTGAAATCCACAGTTTATAAATAGCAACTCTGCACATGTGTGCAAGAAAGAATCAGAAACTTGTGTAAATCAGACCAAGTCTTTGGAAGCTGATGGAGTCTTTCTATTGACTTCATCAGCTTTGGAGAAGGACCTAATGTAGGAGGTTTTTATTTTTATTGGACATTTAGGGCTTATTTTGGAACATCTTAGTAAGAGGTAGGATGGAATTAATTTGAACAGAAAGAAAACCAATATATCATCAGAATCAGCACCACTGAGAAAGTAAAGTTTTTGAAGAAATGGGCAGAAGGATAAAGCCAGAATTACTGTTTAGCAGAGACAGAGGCCACAAGAGAGAGGAAGAGGCTGCTGAAGTAAATACTTGGACAACAGGGGGAAAAAATCTTAAGTGATGATACAGATAATGCAAGATACACAGAGAAGGAAAAAAAAAAAAGCACAGAGGAAACTTTAAGTGAAAAACTCAGGAAATGGAACAAAGGAAGAAAGGCAGAGATTCAGAGGTCACCTAGGAAAGTTTCTGAGTTGTCTGTATACAAATGCAAGAAGCGTAACAAAGGAACCAGGGGGAAACAGAGACCAATGGGTAACTCATGTGGGATTTGATTGATCATTCCTTCCATTAACTTTGTAAAGCATTTATTGTATGGTACTTAAGTGCACAAGTAGCTGCAGACACATGAAATAGTATCAAGTGTTCTAAAATCTTACATAGGTTTGTATTGTCTACTGGATGTCCTTTGGCCATGGCTTGCAGTGATCCTGGTGATGGAAAAGGATGTCTGAATACCTGAAACTGGGAAGACCTGCAAGGCCCCTTAATTAAGGATCTCTGAGTTGGAGATGTGTTGAGGAACATTCTCTGCTTCAGCAACCTCCCTCTGGGACCTCCAGCACCCCAGATAGCACAGCACCATCAGTGGAAACACTCTTCTTCATGTTCCCTCTCCCTCAAAATAGCTACTTTTGAAGTAGACATGATCCTAGACTCCCTGCTCTGTTATGCATCTAGAAATCAAATACTAACCATTAGGAACTCTCCTACAAAGCCCTTACTACTCCTTCCTCTGCAGATGTAATTAACCATGAAAATGAGGTAATTAGGCACAGCTGGGGTAGATACAACTGTAGGGGATTGGAGGTGGCACTGTGTCTCCCAGATATAAAGAGAGGCAGTTGTTCTTTGGGTCTATGATGTTAAGAAGTTTGAAGCACTTTGAGAAGAGTCATCTCAACTCTACTCAAATGATACACCAGGAGGTGAAAAGCTTTAGAAGGTGGGCAATGAAATACCACATTTCAGAGTCTTTTTTGTCAACAGCAGTCGTGTAGCTTCCCTGACCAGAAAATAGGGCTGTGGTCAAAGGGCAAGTTTCTGGCTTAATCTTCTTCTATTGCAACCATGAGAGCCAGTGTGGCTTAGAATAATTTCTACTTATCTATGTGTTGACAGCTATATTTGAATATGAATATCATCAGTCTTCCCTTTTCCAAAAAAAAATATTCTAGGGGCACTTCTTAAGAGGCTACCTATGCATCTGGCACCGTGTCAGCTCTCTGTATTTTGGGAGAAGCTGCGTTTTAAGCTCAAGGTAGAAGAGTAGTTGAACACAGCATACCAAAAAAATAACAGAACTCTCTTAGCTATACTGCTTTTCACAGTTTCTCTGTTGTCAGGTTTGGGGTTTGTGTGTTTTTCTTGTTTGGTGGGGTTTTTGGTGGTTTGTGTGTGTGCTGGAAGGGGTTGCTGCAAAGTCTTAGATAACTGTGTATTAATAATGTAAGTCATGCACAGAGATTCCACTGTAGGCTTAATTGCAATCACATCTTCAGAACCGCGGAGTTTTAGAGGGAAAAGATGGGTAGAACAAGTAGAACAGGGGGCCTTGTAAGAACAGAAAGAGGATGCACAGCCTGAGGAGCAGTTGCCAGTTCTCTGCCTAACCACTCACAAGTGTTTTAAAGGCCAGGAGAAAGGCTGAGTCAACCCAGTAACATTGCCCACAAAGTTTTAAGACTTTAGATGTAAATAAGTCTGTCTTGCTTACAGTGAAGACAGGATTTTATAAGGATGATTCTGGTAGGAATAAAGTTTGGGCCAAGATGTCTCATCTGCCAGAATACTTGTTATTGAAGGATTAATTCAGCAGCTGTACTTATCCTTTTTCTCCATCCTACCAAACCATGTTATTTATATGTGAAACATATTATCACATTATGAATATGGTTATCCCCCCTCGCAGTCCTTTTTATGTATCTTAGTTGAAGTTACACCGCGTTGAGTCGCTTGTTCTCAGCAGCACAGCCAAGTACAGGAGTCTGGTGAAATATCGCCAAAGGGCTCCAGTAAGCAAGCGTGGTAATTCAGAGGTGGTATATTCCCTCTGCTTCAGTACTGCATGACTGCCTGCTTAGAGGTGGAAGAATTTGTGCTGGAAGCAACCTTTGATTGACACAAAAAACCAAAACCTTATTGTTTCACCTGGGAGTTTCAGCAGTGCTTACCATTGGCTTCTGTTTCGTTACCTTTCAGGTTCATGGGAGCACATGTAAGTGAACAAATCAGACTTTGAAAACATTAATATTTAATTATTTAAGAAGTTCATGCCACTTTCTGCAAAACTGAAGAAGTAGTGACCAAAATCCTCCTTAGGGTGTTACATTTTGCTTACGTAAATTCCTCCTGTGCTTTTACAATGAATTATTAACTTACTAGCAAGTGGTGTGGACTATTAAGGCATTGCTATCCTTTATCCTAAAATGATGCAATTCAGGCAGAAAATAGATACCCATTACTAAAACAATGGAGATGTGAGGCCTTACATGGCTCTGAATTTCTTGCTGTGACTTACTGTTTCACCACAATGAATAGAAAGGCAGTGGGGAACTGCTGCTGGAGCAGCTACACCAGCTTTGCTTCCTGGCACGGCATGGTCGGATTGCAGGACGGTATGGGAAGGATTCTTCTCCAGCTGCTGTTCAGCCCATGCTGTCACTAGACGTGCTCACCCAACTACAGGAAAATCTCAGGGCTGCCCGTGATGTACGATGGAAAACAGCACCAAAAATGCTCAGCTTTCCATTGTGTACTACAAATATCAATCTCCCCAGCACAGTCAGTTCTGCTGGAAGTTCAGGCTATGTTTTTGCATCTGTATTAAAGACCTTTAACCTTGGTACCTAGTTTTCAGGATGTCAAAGCCAAATCCCTAGTTCCTGAAGCACTGGGAGCTCTTAGCACTGTTGATTTGAATCCCAGAGTCTTTCACCATGTCTAGAAAGCAACAAACTTCCTCCTGAAGGAAATCTTTCAGCTTTTACCAAGCTGCTCTGGCTTTTTAAAGCTATGAAACAGAAGCATGTTACTTAAAGGAATCAGTTTGCATCTGATAACTGTACCTCCCTTTCTTGGCTGGAGCTAAAATACTTACAGTAAAGTTTTGCTGTTTTGTTTCCTCAAGAGATAGTATACATATGCCCTAACTCAGTGATTGTCAATAATTTTGGAGCAAAAATTGTTGCTGACCTACAGACTGCTCATTCTGACTATGATAGTAGCCTCTAATTTGAAAAAGACTCCCCTGCAGCTAATGCCTTTGATCCTGACTATCTGTGGTTCATGAAAGGTAATCAGGGTCAAAGCAAGTGGCTATTTTTGTTCTACTTTGTTTTGGTCTTGAACCCTGCAGAGCCTTTTTTTTTTATTTAATGCACTGTATTTTTAACATTTCCCAGAGTGTCTGGAACTTGGGGTAGTTTTTTTTAAATATATGTTGAATTCTGAATAAGTGAATATAGACTTAGATTCCTTATCCACTCTAAATACTATGGTTTTTAATCCAGAGGAAGTGAGAGTCAGTGCTGACACGGATATGCATATGTGAGCTCTCTCCACCAACACAAAGAGTTCTTAGCGAATGTATTACACACAGTAGTTCAATTTTTTTAAAAAAATACATTTAAAAGGCAGTGTATTCTTTCTGCACAATAACTTTCTGAGAAAAACAATAAATGTATTTTGGCTTTGGCAATAGTCCACATTGATTTGTGGAATATCATCCCTGCATTTTTTTTTTTTTTCTAACAAGTCCTGGAAGCAAGAAAGTAAAATCTTTTAAATGGGTCAAATACAAGAGAAGCAAGACTCACCCAGCAACCCACCCCAAGGAAAAAAACATATTGGAATAACTGAGATGAGGCAATTCTGACCCCTTGATGCTGGGATTCAGCTAGCATGTAAGGTGTTTGAAACAAAGCACCAAGGCTGTTCAAATTTATGATTCAGACACACATCAATGAACTCTGATCATATCCACCAAGTACTGAAACCCACCAGCCATCAGCTGACAAGGATCCTGACATGTCCCATGCCTTGCCTGCAAGAATCTGTATCACTGAACAAGGCAGTTGCTAAAACTTTAATGATGAGTCTGGTTAAACACATTTTATGCTCAAGAGAATGAACCAGTTGAATCAACAGTTCTTCGAAAACACTTTGCAGCAAGTGAGTCTATCTAGAAGAGGAATGCGAAAGCAAAGATATTTGATCCATTGCTTTAAAAAGAGGTAGAGCAAGGAGGGGAAGGTGCAAGAGGAGGGAGATGGGGCAGTTGAGTGGATGCTGGCTTTGGAGCAGAAGCTATAAACTGGAGCATTATATTTCCCTGTGGGGAAAGGGGAGGATTCATCATCTGGATGGCCTGGGGAAAGCCTTCATGCCTTCAGGTGTTGAGTTTCTGCTTGGCAGCTGGTGAATGGTGTCTGCTAGCAGGGCAATGCACCCAGTAGGCAGTCCCATGGCCGTCTCCCTGTCCAGCACCGGAGAAAGTGCTTCTCTGTGCACTACCCACAGGAAAATGCCACCAATCTCTTGCTCTTGGTAGGAGCGTGTCCTGTACCTCAAACCAGTTGTGAACACTTCAACTCTCCTTCTTCTATAGCTGTCTTAACTGAATTGGAATGAATTTTATTTCTGTCCTTGATGTATGTATGGCAGGTAGTGCTTTGGAGAGATCCCAGGAAACAGCTTTGTGTTCTTTATGCTGCAGCTCCTTTGGCCTGTCGATAATCTCCATTCATATTTATCAACCCAACAAGCGTAGAGAAGAAGATTGTTCCCAGAGGTAAATCTGGGTTTCCACAGCAGGACAGGTGAGCTAGGAGGGTGGTGGGGCCGTGTCACACTTGATGGGTTCAGCTGCCAGGGGTGCTCCTTGTACTGTGGGAGCAAAGATACCTCCCAAAACCCCCTTGAAGCAAGTGTGGTATGGGCAGGGAAGGGCTGTTTTGGTAAAGCAAATATTTTAAACTACAACATCTTGCCTTAAAATAACTTGTTGCACCCTGCCATGAATTTCTGTAGTGTTTTTATCCCTGTGACACTTGAGTATGTCATGGGGCTCTAGAAGAAGAAGGGAAACTTAAATTTTACTGAATCATTGGAAAGAGCTCAACAATAGGTTTTTGTGTCCTCTTCTGCATGGAAGAAAGCAAATTCAGAAAAAATTAAGGGTAACACAAGCGATCTTAGGAAGTCCGTGGCTGTGACAGAGGAATTTCTTTGCCTTGCAAGGAGTGAACCATCTTACCTCATGTCAAATCATTTAGTACCCAAGAGTTTTTTGGTGGCAAAGGAGTGCTTCTCATGGACATGGAGATGCTTCATTGCTACCTGAGCAAACCAGGCAGTGTGCCTGTGTGTCTCCACCACAGAATGACATGGCTCTGTCTCGTACCACGCAAGTGCCGAAATATTTCTCAGCCTCTTGCCTTTCTTTGTAGAAAATCCTCTCATAATCCTAAAACTTGCTCTTTTTATACACATGTAAGAGTTTGATAGGGTACTAGATTTCAGTGAAAGTTCATTTGCTTTGTTGTTTTTTTTTTTTCTGCTATTGTTTGTTTCAAAAATCCCTTTGTCATCATTTTCACATTCTGTTTCCATTCAAACAAAGAGCAGCTTTACATGGGGAAAGAAAAGGTCAGAGGTTACTTAGAGAATGCCAAAGAAAATAAAAGGGTAGCACATGCACAAATGTTTTCATCATTCTGGCCTGATTTTGCAATCTGGGACTATGGTCAGATTTCACTAACATCACATCTTAGGGCACTCATCCCACTTGCAGTTGCTTTCAATAGAAGGCAAGGGCAGCTTGTTCCTTGAGATACTCAGTCCTTTACAGATGCTTTATAGGACCACAGTAACCACAGAAAGTCCTCATCCAAGCTCCACGTTATGTTCTCTCACAGATCAGAGCAGATTTGTTACCGATTTCAACAGGAACTGTGCAAAGTATCCGTATCTGAGGGAATATTTAATTCTTCATAACATAACAGCGTGTTGCCATGAAACCTCTTACTGTGGCAGAACCCCATTCCGGCACATCGGAACAGAGATCTGCTGTTGCATACTTCACCACTGATTAACTGGTGGAGTTTCCCAGATGTTCGGCACTGTGTACCAGTATAAAACGTGCCACTGCTGCTAAACTTTAGAACTCTACTTTCAAGGACCAATGATTTTCACAAGCAATAAAACTGAATGTATTTAAACAACATCTACATACAAGGTCAAATACATTCAATATCCCCTTTGGCAGTGACTGAATAGCATATGTCTGTGTTTAGGGACTGAAAAAAGACCTTTGGAGAGATTTGAAGAAGTTCCTTTATTTTAGGAAAAAGGCAAAATATGTTCTTCACAAAAGTGATCTTTTGAGCCCTCTTATCTCTGCATGCTGAGGTTTTATTTTCTTTCATTTATCAAAGTGTGACTGCCTATAGAGGTGTAGGCTCATGGCAGGATGGTGGGAAATGCTTCCTCTCTCCCTCAGACCTGGGGATATTCCCAGTTCACAAGTTGGCCCAGCAAGACCCTGTTTAGGAAGTTGTCAAATTAGTGCACCTCAATCCTATGGCTCTGTGAGCACATTTAAAATGCTTTTTGCTAGATGCTGCAGTATTAAATACAAGATCCAGAACAAAGAATTCTTATTATGTCCTAAGAAATTACATTCTTGAAAGCTGTGCATGGTCCTAGTTCTGCATTAAATTCCTCCTAAGGCTTATCGTCCAGTCCTCATGAAATCCAATCTAAAAAAGTTCTTACATCCTGCGAGTGGGTCCCGTACATAATCACTCATGGCAAATTACTCACCGTGCAAATGTATGCAAATGCATTCCCACCAGTTAATCCGGGGCCACGGATACAACTAAAAGTGTGCCTTGCTGAACAAGGAATATAAAGGAGTGGTGGTTATCTTGCTTAGACTAACTGTACATGCCAGGCACAGTTTGGTTTTGGGATTAATATCATTCTCTGAGACAAAAATGAGTGGATTGTGGAGCATCCATGATCCCTCCTTTATTTATTTATTTTGCAAGGTCCCCTTGTTTCTGCTTCTTTCATTTGCTGGTATTTTTAGTGTGCTCAGGAATTATTTGGTAAGATATTCAAGATTTCTAGTGGGATTTCTTGATAATGGACAGATTCTTTCTCTTCATAATGATAGCTGAGCTTCTTGAGAGCGAAGAGACACTTTGTTCTTTGTTCTCAAGGAGACAAACTGTTATTTCTTTCCCTGAAGAAGCTTCTAATATGATGGGTGAAATATCAGGAATAATTAGACCAAATGGTGATGTAAATCCCACTAGAAATAATGCATCCGTTATTTCATTTTATGCCTATCGTTCTAGTTTCTGCCTGATTTAAGTCCACGTGAAAAAAGCTGTGGGTATTCCCTTTATAAGAACTACAATAAATTTCTTCATTGAATATTTACTAGTCCTGAGTTGCTCCTTTCCTGTTGAACAATCATTACACAATTAAAAACCAAGAAGGTAATTTAGCCATTTCAAGAGCTGGTATTGCTTAATTTCAGGGGAGGGGGTGGCTGACAGTTGAAAGGTTAATGTATTTCACTGATTGGGCCCCTGGGGTTCATTTTCTGGAAAAAAGAGCTCTTTCAGTTTTTATTAAGAAACCCATGTAATGAAAAGGGGAAAAGCATCTCATACTTGGCGCATGGGAGGCAGCGGCTGCAGGAGCCCGTGTTTCTCTCCCTGGCTTGAGCGCAGCCATTCCCTTTGCCTCCCTCCCCTGGATATGGGGCAGCAGAATGGGGTCTGGGTCTGGCATGGGATTTGCCATGTCCTGACCCATCAACACAGTGTCCCTGTGGAGGGACAAGTCCTACCAGGACTGACACAGGGACTGTGTGGTGTCCTTGTCATAGCTCTGAGGCTGAGAAGAGGAGCAAGGGGTTCTGAACGCCATGTGAATTATGGAAGTCCTAGAAGTAAACTTGCTTGTAGGTGCCCCCCTTGTGGAGCTGGATGCCATGGGCACCACACAGTGACACAGTGGGGACCATTGCCTCAAAGCTGGGATCTTTTGGCCCCAACAGTCAACACCTCAGCTCCATGACCTGGCCAGGCTGCAATGCCAAGCATTGGTTGACCAACGCCACATTGATGACCAGAAGGAACCCCTTCTTCCCACCCATGACAGAAGGTTTGTCTGGTCTCCAGCCTCAGATCTACAACTTAAAACAAGTAGTGCACCTGGGGAACAAGAAACTAAACCAGTAGAAAACATTGTCAACATTTTTTCTGAAGTTCTACCATCAGACCCACTCTCAGACCCCTTCCCAGCAATATTTCTGTCTTGTACTCCTACTTGCTGCTCATTCCCTGTCATAATCTTGAGTGACAATCGAAGGGCTGTTTTTCTAAGGTTTAAGCAAATGCTGCAAAATACCCTCTTCATGCAATTAAATGCATTCATGCTAACACAGCTTTATGATTCAGGCACTCACTGAAAAAGCTGATAGCTCCACAGTGTTTTAAGAAATAGCAGTGCTTCACACCAGCTTGGCATACATATGTAACTCTTAGTAGGGAGAAGAGATATTGGTCATATAAATTACTTGGTGTCGGTTATTTCTCACTGCAGATAGTGAGCAAAGTTTATTGAGCTGAGATCTTTTTAGTGAGAGTGCACTAAGTCTCACCTGTTAGGTTTAGCATTCAAGTGACATTGCTTTACATAATTTAAATTGCTTGATTTTAATGTCTGCATCAGAAGATTTTAATCCATTATGAAAAGAATTTAGTAAAACTTACGCAGTGCTGATGTCTCTGGCTGATATTTTTATTGTTATAAAATCCCTGAAACTCAACATTTATAGGCACAATGAGGCAGTAAAAAATATAAAATAGAAATGAAATTGTTTGCTTGAGCTGGAAAATACTGAACATTGGAGAAAAGGTTAACAAAATAAAATAAAAATGTCTCAGTCTTCAAGCCTCTAGAAGAATTGTAAGAATGTCCCTTTATTGTCTTCCTTTTTTTTGTACCCCCTATAAAAATTGATTCCCTCTCAACCTTTGATGAGATGTTTTTAGCTGTGTTTGTCTATCCCAAATTACCATGTGAGATGAGCATGAGAAGTGATGTGGTTTTAGTCTGGGGAGCTGTGCTGGGGATGGAGCCTGCGTGCGCACTGCGGAGCGAGGCAGTCGGGAGCGCTGCCTTTGCTGCGGGGACCGTCTCTCTGCTGGCTCTTCCTCTGCTCATCGATGTGCTTTATAGATTGAAACGACTCAGGAAAAGAGGAAGAAAACGTTTGGCCTCCCACTGCAGTGCAGAATTTGTACCCATTTATTTTAATAAAATTAAACTGCTTAGAAATGACTGAGAAAAATTATATTTTATTAAAGAGAGAGAAAAAAAACCCCAGTGAGTTAAACACAATACTAACCAAGAAAATAGAACGGGCGCTTCTACACACCTGATTGAAAATTAGTTTCAAAATTTGAAGCAAAATACCTTTCTGACTCCTAGTTTGGCTGTACTAGGTTCAGGAAATAAAATGCCTTTGTTTTCCGTACTCTGAGCTTCAGAAAAGGATTGCAGCTACAAGGGGAAATTCTGTATCCTGCTTATCTCTCTTCCCTTAGATGTCATGGACTGCTAAAAATAAATATGCAAAATTCAACATATCCGTAATCCTGGAAAAATTGATTGTAACTAACAGATAATGACGACTTGGTTAATTAGTGGAATAAACACAGAAGGACCAAGATAAATTTTGGTAATGAGCCACATTCAAAGAAACCAGATGCCTATATGCATCGTGTAATACAAGTGAGTGGTTTTTTATAGTTTTTGGTGTTAATTTTAGAAACTGTTAAACACACTGAATCGGATAAGTGGAGAGATGCTCGTTCCCTGTGGTTCCCGTGGTCTCGTCTCCATATCCAGCGATCAGAACACAGGACGAAACTCAGTTTTAAAATCAAACTGAAGATATTCCACTTTCTCCTGCATCTCTCAGTCTCAGTGCAGCAATATTCTCGTACAGCTGTAGAAACGCTTGTTTTTCAAGATATCATGAACGCATTTTTCTTAGACAGAAAGAAACACTCCAGCTTCAAGGTTTTGAAATGAATGTACAGGGAAAACATAGCTTTTGTTCATACTTTTAAATACAGTCTAAACAATGTCTGAAGAAATAGTTACTTTAGCTTTAAATATCAGTTGCCAAATGGTGATTATATTGTTTAATTTTAAATCATATGATAGAGTTATACCATCTGACACTGCAAACATTATGCACAAACACTTTTTGTTATCATGAGGGAATGATATTTTGAAATGCACAAAAGCATCTTTAAAAGCAAAGTAAGAAATCTATTTTTATTATGAATGTGAACTTTTCCTATCTCCTTTTCTGAAAATTACAGAGCTCTGGATTGCTTTGCCAACTTGTAGTGGTGAATAACCCCTAAATTTAGCCTTATTTTGTAAAATATGTTTATAAAAACATTTTGCCCTATTGATACAAAGCTAAACATTTTCTTACAGGTATTATAGTTAAATCAACTATCACTTCTCTTCTAGGGAACTTCTGGTAAGAGAGGAGCTTCACAAGGAACAATTGTCTGTAAATCTGCAAAACCAGCTATTAGGTAAGACAGCAACATTACTTAAGAACAGTAAACATTAGCTTAAAATAAAATGAAAATCCCCAATAATCTAAAAGGCTGGCATGTTAACAGCTCTTGAAATAGTTTATAATCGGAAACCTAGCTATGCATTATTCTGCCCTTCCCTCCTGCTTATGGAGCTGTTATTTACGGAGTGCCAAGGGCATTTCTGTCTCATTATCAAATACATAAATAGAAGAATATGCATTTAGTGGGGGATCTATTTTATTGTCAGTCTTCCTCTTCACCCCCCCCAACAGCACACACTCATGATATTTCTTGATGTTTTCTCCTCCCTTCTGCAGCCTGTATATTTCCAAGAAACTATGTAAAAAAAGCCTAAAACAAATAACATCTCCAGCCAGGAGGGTGCAATTTCTAAAGCAAAAGCGACTTACTCTAAGCTCTGGAGAAACATTCACACTTAAGACTTTTTTCTTCCCCCCCTCATGAAGCATTTTTATGTAAGCTTATAATTTCCTTTAAAAGCTATGTTTAATACTTTCCCTTTTTATTTTTAATGTTCTAGAGGGTATCTTTAATGCTAAGCTGTGCCGTGTGTTTTTTAGGAACTGGGATCCAGCTCTGGGTTGAGTCGGTGCTGATGCTCCTGCGGCAGGTTGGAGAAGCTTTGAGTGTTCCCTCCAGCATTCGCCCCAGTGAGCACAATGGTCCCGAGCCAGAGCCGGGTACCTTTTCTCAGGCCAAATGGTGCTGATGCTGTAAATGAAACCCCGGGGTCTCTGGTGGGAATCTTGCCCGAAGAAGGAGAGCAGAACCCGGCTTGTAATGCTCAGCTGGACTCAGGGCCCCCCAAAGTCAATGGGCAGCTCTGACTGCTCAGGGGATGCTGAGTCTGACCTCCAGCTCCTCTGTCCCTGAAATATGCAGTTTGGAAAATACTTCAGGCTCAGGAAAAAAAGGTAAATGTTGAAGAATAGTATTTCTCTGAGGAAAGACTAATGCGATCAGGCCCTAAATTATTATCCTCATGATATCTCATAGATCAAACAGTGGAATATGTGGGAAAATAATTATTTTATATATATATATATATATATATATATATATATATTTAAGTTTAGAAAGTTGATGTCCCCTGTGTGTGGTTGTTGTTTTGTTTTGTTTTGTTTTGTTTCAATCAGATTTTATGAATATTGAATACTGTGAACCAAACACAAAGCAAAAGCTTAATTTTAGTCATTCCTTTTTTTGTGATTTTTTACAACACTGGAATTGTTTTAGTTTTAGGAAGTTAAAAACTAATGAAAAATCGTTCTCTTTGTGGTGGGTCATGTATTTAATTGGCTCACAGTAGGAAGTAAACAGAGTCAAGAATGTTTTTCTTCATTACCCTGAATGTGTACTGTCCCTTATTTGTGAAAGAAAAGATAAGGATGCTGTAACATAATATTTGGGAGAAAAAATAGAATAAGCTTTGCAAATAAAGACAAATGTGGAAGGAATGCATCAATGTGAAAGTAGCCCGTGGAAAAAAAATTATTCCTGTTTTTAAAATAATTTTAGTATAGTTCAGAAAAAAATATTGCATGTGTAGATATATGCAAACGAACACGACAATATGATGGAATTCTTACGTTTTCAGCTTGCATAGACAAAAGGTCCAATGTTTGTTTATGTTTTGTGTGCGTGCATAAAACAGACCACATCTATATTCGTATTTCTCGCTTGTTGTTTCCTGAAACGATTTGCCTGCTTTTCCCTTAATTTTATCTTGATCTGCGCATTAAAAAAAAAAAAAGCTTTTACAAAGAAAAAAAGAATATGGTTAAACTTGTTAGCCCAGACCTCAGGAATTATAAACAAACGGTTAAGTGCGGCACTTTATCTAGATAGACACACTCCGCTCTCCGCCAGCGCTGGCTGCTGCTGCTGCTGCTTTATGCTGCAGTGCCACCTTCCGTCGCCCGGCCCGGCCCCGGCCCTGGTCCCGCTTCGGGTGCGCTCACCCCGGCCCCGCTTCGGGTGCGCTCCGGCCCCGCAGGTCCTGAGCCTCTGAGCCTGCTGGGGAAGCGGCTGCTGGCTTGTTTTCCTCGGGAAGGGTGGTGATGCTCCTTGGGTGGTGGACACTCAGCTGCGATCCCCCAAGCCAAATCTGAGAGTAATTAATAGCGGGGAAATTGAGTGCGATAAGGCTCGAAGGGGAAAAAGCTGCCTGGGAGCTCCAAGCGCAGGAGGCTGCGTGGGGACAGTCCAAACTGCCGTCAGTGCTGCACAGCAGCGTAAGGGACAAGCCAGCAAGTGTTGGGAAACGGATTTATAGGTCTTCACGAGCTTTCATTTCTCTAATTCAATTTATGTAGCGACAGGCCCTTTATAAATATTTCTTACCAGAAACTCTGCATTAGCTATATCATGGTTTGCCTTTTTGTTGTTGTTGTTGTTGTTGCTGTTGGTTTTTTAGTTGTTTCTTAAATTAATTCTTATTTGCAGGGGATTTAAAATATTTCTCCTGAAGCTATTTATTCCCCTTACAATAGCAATGCAGAAAGTTTGATCACTGCTATTTATATTCTAAAATAATTAACGTATTTTGGGTTGTTCCCTTTCACTAAATCTAAACCCCAGCCTGGAGGAGAAGCGTCTGGCACAGTGGAAATTGCCACAACACAGGCAACAACTTTGACTCGTGAGTGAAGGCTTCCCTTCGGTGAACAAATCACAGAGAAGAGGCTGTTGAAAAGGACGCTGCGGCTACGAGGCAGCGGCACAGCCGTGCTTTTGCAGGCAATGAGGAGCCTCAGTCCGCAGGAACCAAAGGCAAAGAGAAACACACTCCCCTGGTGCCAGACCCATTATGTGTGAGGCCAGAACAACCCTTGCTTATAATTTTTTGAGAGGAAATCCCTTAAACACACTTCCCCCCTCCAAACCCAAGGCAGGTGATGCTTGTGGGGGCTCCCCAGGTGATGCTCCATCACGGGCAGGCTGCTCTGTGAGTGCGGAGGTGCTTGGCAAGGAGGGGAGCTGGACAAGGAGGTGGCTCCCCATGGGTTCCTATCATGGCTCACGGCTGATCCCTCCAACCAGCCTCGCTCCAGGTGCTTGGCAAAAGCGCAGTCCCCTTCACTATAGCTTTTGTTATTTACTTATTGACTCCTCTTGCCAGCGGCTCTTTGCTCTCAGGAGGCCGAGCGGAAGGAGAGGGAGAGGAGGGCTGGGGAGAACGGGAACTCTTCTGCACAGGAGGTGGACTGTGTTTCTTTCATCTTTACCAAAGGGGAAGGAAAAAGCCTCAGGAGGGTATTCCCAGGGAGGAAGTAATTCCCTTTTCTTCCACCCAGCAGGAGAGCACATCCTGCCTTCAGCTCTCTGCTCCCCAGGCCAGCAGGGTTATGTGCTGCCTTCTCCGGCCACAACAGCACACAGCACCCACACGCTGGGTGGGTTTAAAGGTCCTCACATCCCCTATGAGGCTGTGATGAAGCTCGCTGCCCACTGCAGACTCTTGTAGGATGGGCTTGGGATGAGCATATGTGCTCCCCAGCAATGGGGAGCACATCTCCTTCGGGTGCTGGGGCCCTGCCCAGTGCTGTCACCCTTGTTTTCAGAGCAGGGTGGGAAAGCATCAATGTCCCCATGCCCAAAGGTGGCAAAGCCTGTCAAAAAGCCCTTGTTCCTCATACCTGGAGTCCATTCCAGCGCTGGGGACCTGGAGGATGTAGGGGACGGACTGGGGGTACCCTGACCCTTCCAGCACGGAGCCTCTGCCTACAGAGGCAGCAGCAACACTGGTGTCACACGGGGCTGCGACTTCATTTCCCACATTAAGTCATTGCTCTGCTGCTTAGAGAAACGTTATTGTTATGTACTAATTTCAGATGAAAGAACTCATGCCTGGGTAGGCATTTCTCCCAGCACCAGAAAAGCATTAAAAACAAAAAAAAAGAAAAAGAAAGATGACTCCCTTGCCTGTTCAATGTCTACAATCTTGCCTTGGCTACTACTGTTGGGAACCCAGGATTTTTTTAACACCCAATTAAATTAGTGTAATTGGGATAGAGTTGCAATTCCTTTGCCTCCAGCTGTGAGTCATAATCTGTTTAGCACCTGAGTGTTATTTCACTTTATTTTTAGTACCTAGCCCATAGTTTGGAAGGAGAGAAAGCAAACCCACCTGTCAGTCAGGATTTTGGGAGGGTGTAGATTACTTATTAATTTAAACATGGCATTTGAATGACCATTCACAGGTGGTTTTAATGCTGTCATTAACTTCTTTTTCGGACCTTGCAAGGGATACACTTGAAAAGAGGAATCCAGCAACTTTGAACTACAGGCCATGCCAATAATACATTGCTGCTACTACATTATGGGGAGAACTGTAAAGCAAGAGGAGAGTTTCTAGCGAGTGGAAGAAGAGAACTTTGTTATAAAAAGGAATAATCACAAAAAAAGAGGAAAAAATGATCAAAATCTGGGCTACCAGTTCAGCCTAAAGTACATTTTGAAATGATGAATCAGCTGGATAGAAAAACATATTCCAGATGTTTTCTTTGTTTATCTCTGGTATTTACTCCATCATGCTTTATCCAGAGGGGTTATTCCATGGAAATAAATGTTACACCAAGTATGATCAGTGAGGAAAAAATATTGTTTGTAGCAAGTTTAAAAGAGAAACTAGCACTGGGCAAATAGCTCAGGATAAAACACAAACCAGACTGGAACTTCGTCTGCAGTTCAGATCCTTGGTTATGACTCAAGCCAACACATCCACTAGCCTTAGAAAAATCCTTCTGAATAGTGCCTGGTGAAAACTGTGGAGAGAAACAACTGTGATGGATCGGGAAACCAAGACCACAACAGTGCTACCAGTGCTGGATTTCAGTGCTGCTGTGTTGCGGGGGGAGAGGGAATCCCCAAATGCCTGTGGGAATCTGCTGTGTCTTGTTGCGTGGTGATGGACATGGGTCTTGGCTTCATTGGGGTCAATGTCTTTAGAGGGCAGTGCTGTGAATCAGAGGGGGTAAGGCCAGGAGGCAACGATGCTGGGCTTGCCCCACAGTGATGGGAGAGGGCGCTCTCCCAGCACAGCCAAACCAGCACCACACAAGAAAGCTTGGTGCCAGATCCTCTGTTCGTCCCCAACCTGAAGAGGTTTCACCTGAAATGGTAAAAGGTTTACAGACATCAGAGCTGGAAGAAATCGCTAAGGTAAGCAAATACCGCTGACTAGCAGGACAGGTCTAGTAGTGCCCCCACAAGTGAATTGGGAATGACAGCAGGTCCCTTCCCCTCCTGATGGGCTGCCTTGAACAAATAACAAAATTCACGGCTCTTCAGGTGATTTGTCTAAAGGGATGTTTATCTTGCAAAGCAAGACTGAATGTCTTAAAAAAAGAACCCCACCTCATCTTATCCATCTATCTGCACTCTTGTGTTGAGGTTTTCTTTAAAAAGAAAATAGCCAAAAGCTAATTGCACGTAAGTTTAGACTTAAGATATTTTTGTGACACTTAGAAGGTGGGGAACAAAAACCCTGTCACTAAATTGATGTCTCTAAAATATCTGCCAAAACAGCTCTTTAAAAAGATATTTGCACCTTTATTTAGTTCCTTCTCGTGAGGAATGTTTACTGCAGTCCGTAGATGTGGTTGTGTCATGTTTCCACTGTGTTTTCATTCAGTGCTGCTCTGTATTTGTGGTTTTCTCATTTGTGACAGTCTAGTAACTGGAGCCATTTGTACCTGAGCAAATAATATCAAATCTGAATACTTTATAAATATTTACAATATTTGGTGTGTCTCCCACTCACATCAAATGCAAAGTATAAAAAGCAAAAACAAACAGAAACAAACAGAACCTGTGTTACGTTATAATAAATATTTACTGTATGTACTATTGACTAAAGAGTCCCATACAGCTATTTAGGAGGCATTGTTTTTGTCAGGCTGTTCTATATTAAAACACTCTAAATGAAGCTGTTTGAGAATAAAAATGTGCATGTTAGGGAGTGATTGATGCCTATGACTTATTTAAGTTTTTTGGCAAGGGGAAGTAGGTGTGTTTTTCGTTGTGTTTTTTTCTCCCTGCACATGTGGGTAGTGAATTAGGCAGAAGTCTGGGGCTTTCTGGCACAGCTGCAGAATTCATTGGAGCAAAGTCCTGGTGCAAGAGCTGGGAGGGAACATGACCCTTTGGGCCTCCAGTTTTGAGCAGAGATCCTGACTGCAAGCAGTCTGTGCTGAAGACAGGGCAGGCGGCAGAGCAGCACCCATGTTCCCCATTTAACAAAATCAACCTCAAAGCAGGGAGAAAAAAAACTGTAATGTTCACAGGACCAGAGAAGCGCTGTAGAGCAGGGCTGGAAGCCCTTCAAACAATTCATTATTTCTGGTTTCGAGGAATAGCTTTACCAAGACCTGAACATGGGGGTCCTTAATGAACAAGCAGAGACTTCTCAGAGTGCCATCAGATCCTGTTCACGGAAGGAGCTCGGAGTTGTACCTGCACACTTGGTGTCATTAGGGACCTCCAAGGCTTTTTGAGTGACTTAATGGAAGGCCTTACTCTCCCTTTCTCTTTAGTCTTCTTGCCTCTCCAGTCCATTTTCTTCTCTTGTTCCTCTCCCATGCAGGATCTTTTATCTTTTCTTCTACCCTGGTATTATTTTGGTAAGTTACCTGTCCACAAGCATTTCCAAGCTTTTGACATATTTATTCTTACAAGACTGCTGTATCCCTTTTTACCCAGACCGATGTATCACAGATCACTTTAAGCCTGGGACAGAGTTTAGGAGATCTGAGTTCAATACTAACCCAGCTGTGTCCTAGCCACCAGCATGGCTTCCTTTTGCTGTGTCCATTTCTTGTCTGTCACATGTAAATCGGCTCGTATTCTTAGCCACTCATCTGCAAAGGCTTACCGGCTTGCTTAAATAAGTTTACTGAACTTAACGTTTGTGAGCAAAGTTCAACAACTGGCTGTAATTTTCAACCCATATGCTCAGCAGTGTTTGAGCCTCTCTTGAGATGACACGAATCAGCAGTGTTCAGAGAGGTTTTTCCCTCTGCCTCATCCCAGTCAGATGCCTGCAATGCAGCCCTGAGGGTCTCTGGGATTTGGGATGGAAGGGTCCTTGGGTGGTGGGCGCACGGGCACCTTTGCAGCGTGGGCAGGAATGTATTTAAATAGAGGAGCTCACTGCTGCAGGGTGTGGGGAGATGGACTGGAAAAGGGGATTAGGTGAAGGCATGGAGGGAAGGATCAACGGGTGCTGGTAGACACACTACTCAAGGTGGACATGCTGCAACCAGTGAGTGCTGGAAAAGCCTGCAGGGGAAGGAGAAATTGCAGGAGAAATCCTGTCCTCTTACTTGCATGCTATCCCAGAGCATAAGACTTCCCCTGCCAGACACAGAGCTAGACCTTTAGTCTGGTTGTTCTTGTATAAATGACCCTAAAAGTTCTGCTCTTTGTTTAGGCTGTGTTGCATTTAATGTGCAGATGCATCTGAACAATTTTCCTCAACCTCTTCAAGTTGAATGGAATCCAAATTTTTGCAGCAGGGGCTGTTACCAGGTACTCTCCATAGCATTGCATTGAAATCTGTGTACGAGTAAAAGATCGGTACTTCAGAAAAATAAATAGATTTGGTCTGAGTAAAACCTCGTAAAAACATCAAGATTTGGCTTGGCCTATTTGTAAAATACATGGCAGATTCCTTCCCTGAGAACAACTTAAATCGTCAATATAGAAGTTAAAAAGCTCATTTCAATTGGAAATTCCAGCTAAATTGTTCCCAGTTAGCACCAGAAAGGAATGCTTTAGACTAAGACAAAACAGATGCAGTCTGTTAGGTTCCCATTGTATGAGCAGACTTCCCTTGCAGGGAGGTAGGTAGCTTTGCACAAAAGCCCCCCTCGACTTGTAAACAGAGATAGAGCCGTCTGCCTGTACACCAGCAGTTTTGTTTCTTCCAGGGACTCTTCCAAAGCAGACAAGGCAGGGATGGAATAAAACCAGCCTCCCAAACACCACCATCCAGGCACAGATTAACCCAGCGTGCCTCAGACACTAGAAAAAACCTCTCTAACAACTGGCTTGTTCCTTGGCCAGGCACAGGCTTCAGTGGCTGTTTCAAGCAATATGCCACAATCCACCGGGCGGCTGGAAAATCAGAGGCAGCTCTTGGTTCTGCTGGGGCCCTCCCTGGAGCACTCTGGCAGCAGAAGGCAGCCCCTGAGCGTGGCTCTTGCAAAGTATGTCCTGCAGCCTCCACAGTCACCGCAGGGGTTTTTACTGCAAGACCTCCACATTAGCCTTCCTCCTCCTCCTCCCAGACTGCCAGGCAATGTGATTATGGTCTCTTTTGCAAAGCACATTGGGTACTGGAGGAAACAGCTGTTATTAAAGCTCCCTTTCGCTTGCATGAAGGACTGGATAGAGCTGCTGCAGAATACAGGGAGTGGGAGGAAAAGGAATCAAAGATACTTTACAGCCTCTTCTCCCCTCTCCCTCATATTTGTCAGTCGTGGAAAGGGGAGTTGCCTACATGTGGCATCATTCCAGATTAACTACTGATGAATTAATTCCTTGTGTGCATGCTTCTATATCCCAGAATAAGAGTGTGTTGTTCCAAATCTCTTACCCTAGATTGTGCAGTTTAGAAGCAAGGGGCTTTTAAGTCAGTGGTAAAAGCAGTAGTGATGAACCCTCATGGGGCAAACTGTGTTTAATCAGATTTAAACTGTTTGGTGTAACTCACTCTGTCTCTTACTAAGTCCTTGTATGGATGTTGTCATACCCAGGTTGGGTATAGGCAAGAGAAGGCCTAGGTGGACACCATCTAATTTACACCGGTAGGAATATTGTCCCCTCAGCTTCCGCATGTTATTTCCTACCTCAGGTGGAAATATTTATGGGGCTCCAGAAGTCAACAAGAGCTTCATTTTGTTAACATCCTTCAGACAGTGTGTCCACCCTGAGTGTTAGGCTGTCCGCCACCCTGTGTTGGAGCGAGTGGCCTCACTGACCCCTGCACTCCAGACTAGTCCTTCCAGCCCGTGTTACAGCCACCACCAGTGGGGTAGCAGCAGGGACTAGTGCATGCCTCCAGCAAGGTTCATTAGGCCAGTAAATGCCACTAAAACCAGGTCTCTTCTGCAGTCTCCATGCCCAGCACTGTTGCAGTTCACTGTTAAGGTGTCTTTTGGTGGCATTCACCCAAGCTAAGATGCCACCTCCCTGCACTGCATGGCATCTTCAGGGCACACAGAGAGCCTTTTGCTGTCCCCAGGGCAGCTGGCTTGGCCAGAAACATTGTCCTGGGCATCAGCAAATTCACCAGAAACATGTGCTATCATACAGGTAAAGTGGCCTGTTCAGCAGAAGTGACACACAAGTGACACAGCTGGTGGCAGCTGTCAGGTGTTAGTGGGAGCTGGCAGCAGGGGACAGTGGGTGGGTACCAGCAAGCTGGCATCCGGCTGTCTTGAGCAAAATGAACATGTTGGTTCATGCAGAAGGACCCAGGAAAGGAGAAAAATGAACACACAATGTGAGGGATGCTGAGGAGGAATATCTCTTGAAGTGGGTCGTGATGATGCTTATAGCAGCTGAGAGGGACTCTCAAGAGTACCAAGAGGTCCTAAGGGACCACAGCAGCTTGACAAGCTTGTCTCTTCACAGCGACAGCTGGGTGAGGAGCAGGACAGGAGGAGACTTGGTTCAAAGTGGGGTGACCCTGGTGCCAACAAGCTCCTATATCACTGCCAGGGACCAATGGAGATATTGCCTCTTTCATTATAATACAAAATAATTCTTAAACCAAGGAGGTAAGCTGCATGATTATCCTAACCTACGTCTTGAATAAGGCCTGCACAGAGACTAGCAGTGCCATGGCCATGGTGACACCTTTTGGCATCTTCTTGGTGGGGAATGGAGTCCATACCTGATGCATTCATACTGTATCAATAGGCATCAGTGCAAACAAAGTAAGCAAATAGAAAATATAAGTCCTAACTAGCATGCAATATATTTAAATATATTTTGGCATACGTAGTGTTGGAAGATTTGGCATCCTATATTCTCCTAAAGCCTTATTGAAGGAAAAGGTCTATTATTTGAAAAATGTCTTTGGACTGCCCCCTACTGCTCCTTCACCCCATTGTTTTTGCAAAGGAAGTGATTCCAGAAGCTATAAAAATGTGTCGCTTTTGTTAAGTGGATTACTTCGCATCCTGTGACATGTAAACTGGCTGACCCCACTGAGAGGTAAAACACGTTTACAATGGTTGTGAGTGACCGAGCCCAGAAGGTAGCCAGCAAAGCCTGGATTAGGTCACAGCTGGTGCAGGGAGGGGTGCAGGGGCCTGATCCATGGTGCTTTAGGCAGGTGGAAGTCCTGTTTGCAAGAATATTTAGGTAAATTTGTAGTTTGTAAATGTGTCTTTAAAGGTGTACGCTTAGACTATACCAGCGTCACTGCAGGACACATTCAGAGGGTGTTCAGCAAGCCCCGGGAGTGAGCCATGCACCACTTCAGAGAAAGGCCACAGCCAACCCAAGCTCTGCGGGGGCAGAGGAGCCTCCCACCGACCACAGGCTCCAATACTCCCCGAAAACATGGCAGGACTGGAAATGGTTTGAGATGCCTCATCCTGCCTGCGCGCTCTGAGCCTATGGTGCATCTCAGCTACTCTTTCCAAATGCTGCTGTTGTTCTCCTCTAATAGGCGGTGGTCACTATGCACTTTCATTTTGTTACTTTAAAACACCCTAGGTAGAAAAAGTCAGTTTTAATGAGCATTGTAGAGTTATTTGAGCTGCAGAAAGGACAAGCCATTTGCTTTGCAAGCACAAAATTAATTGTGTGTGTGCATATGTGTGGGGAAATTCTTCTGGTACTGTCATTGTCTAGTGCTGTTGCAAAGTTTGCATTTAGACCATATATGAGCTGTACACTACTGCAGCAGAGAAATGCAAGAAAAATCCTATACCTGGGTCTACTTGCACAGTTGATCCTGAATAGCATATACACACATGTATTCTTTTGAAGGCATATATTTTTAAAGACATGTTTAAAGGGATAATAACATTTCAAAATATATTTTAATATGTTTTAAGTAATATGCAGGTTTGGAAGATAGCTAGCATTTTTGAAATTTAAAAAGTTAGTTGTTTGAAAAATATCCTAGGATTACCATCTGCATCCTTTACCTGTCCATCAACCCTATTGTTTTTTGAAAAGGAAGTGATTCCAGAAGATGTCAAAATGCAGAGGATCTTGAATAGTATGTAAATAGTAGTGGATAGGGTAGGAGCAGGATGAATGTCCCCCATTGCCATTGCTGCCAAGAGAACTGGCAATTTCCCTTCAGCCAGGGTGCAGTTTCAGGGGAGAACAAATTTTCATAGATTCTACAAATACTTTCTCTTCTTTGCAGACATGTCCATTTGCTCAGAACATGTCTGCAGGCCTATTTATTAATTAGGTCATTAATCTTATCTTGAAACAAACAATCGCTTAACTGTCAAAATTCACATGACAATTTTATTACGGAGCTCTGCCACTGAAAGGACTTTCATCTCCTGGTAGCTGGCTCACTGCAAGATGGACCTTTTCTTATCCCAGTGATGAACTGCAGTGCCCACACTTTTGCAAGTGGCCTTGTTTCAGAGCCCCTCAGGAGCTGTGCCCTGGATTTTACCTCTCTGCATCCCCCCTGGTCCTGTATGTCACATGTTGGCTCATGTATGCATGGAAAACCAAAGCAGGGAGCAGCACTTGGGCTGCTGGTGCCCCAAGTTGCCAAACTTGTGCTCTCTCATGGCTCCCTTCCTTTTGCCTCTTCTCAGGAGAATCAAGATGCTGAAGACATTTTCTCATTCATTTCCCTTGCCAGCTCAGAGCAGAGAGTAACCAAAATGAACAGCTATGCTGCAGATGTCTCTCTCACTGCTTAACAGCTCTTTTCTCTCTCTCTGTCTTTTCTACAGAACTGTATTTCCCAGCCCTTTTTCCCTTGAGACACCCAGCTGAGCTCCCCCTATAAGTATTTAAATCCCCTGCTGTCAGCTTGAGCCCTGCTGATTATGTGGGTCGGAGAGAGCCTGCAAAAACTCAGTGCTCTGAGAGTCTCTTTCCCTTTGCACCTTCCCTTCCCTCCTTCCCGTTTCCCACTGCATCTTGCCCCTTTTGTCTCCATTTAAACCAAATCTGGCTCATGAAGAGCAGCAAGGGCTGTTTCTCCAAGGATTCATTGCATTCACTGGCTGCAATGCACCATCCCTTAGGTGAAAAAATTCATTGTGTCTTGCTGTGCCTCACCTTCCTCCCACCTCCTGTCTCCCTTCCCCTTCTCCTTCTTTCTTTTTCCTCTGTTTTCTCTTTTTCCTTCCATCCGAGGTGGCTCCTGTCTGCCACAGCCATGTGTGCGTGTGAAGTCCTGCGCACAGCTGTGTCCCTGACATACTTTTGCACAGCATCCGACAGCGTGCAAGAGGTTAACTTACAGTGGCACGTACAGTATGTGGCCCAGATGTTCCTGCCATCCCCTGAACTTTCTCATGCGATTCGTTCCATCGCTGATAGAGGTTGTGGACTTGAGATACAGGGGGGAAGTGAAGTAATGGATGGGAGGTGAAACAAAGGCTAGCCTTGACCCTTGTGAGCTCATCTTACACTCCTGCGTGTTCCTGTTTGGGAACTGGGGACGGGCGAGGGGGAGACGTTTTGGGGGAGGATGGTTAAACCCCTCTCCTCTCTGAGGTGGATGTCCTCCATCTCAGAGAAAGAGCAGAGAAGGATTTCTCCAAGCAAAAGCCACAGTTTCTTCCCAAACCATCTTTCCAGCTTTCCTTTGGGTACTGTCCTTGCATAGGCAGCAAAAAAGGGAACTTTGTGCTCTTTCTCAGCTCTGTTTTTGTGTGTAGGAACATCTCAGCTGATGTGTTTGTAGGAAAAATCCTGTCCAACTTCTGAGATATCCTTTGCCAAACTCTAGCATGTCTGAAGAGATTGCTCTTTATTAATAAGCTCACAATTTGGCCCAAGCGTAAAGGGGAGGAAGAGAGGGTTATCAACAGTACTGAAAAAGGCATATCTCTAGAAGACAACCTTCCCTACAAATACCAAAGCAATGAGGTAAAAAAGAGTTTTTCAATAAAATCCTTGTAAGATTTAACAGGGGCAAAAATAATGTATTTTCCTGTAAACTCACTCTAAAAAAAAAGGACCAGTCTGTCTTGGCAGAAATTTCCAATATATATCCTTCCTGAAGTAACTATTCTGCATGGAAAAAAAATCAGCCCGAACTGTCAAAGCCTGATCAAGTAGCTTTTAAGCAACTGAACTTGGTCTTGCATGGGAAAGTATCATGCAAGCTTAGCAATAGGTGTTGTTAACAGTGCCAGCTATAATACACACACACAGAGTTCAGCGTGTATCTCCAGGAAGGTTTTTATGACTGATCAAATATACTTTCCTGAAGAAGTTCCCTTCCAAGTCATGTGCTATTGCTGTGCAGGGCATAGAAATCTCCTCTGGCCTCGCTGCATTCAGCAAGTCAGGGCTAACAATGGGAACCGTGTTTGTCCCGAGGAGGTCACTGCATTTGCAGGGAAGCTGAGCTTGCTGTACAATGTCAGACACATTTTATGGGCTACATTTTTCAAAACACCGCAGGCAGAAAGAAGGAGCATTATCTGCTAAATACTCCAGGGAGAGCCTTTATGGATTTCTCAAGGGGGCTCAGAACTGCTGATCTGAAAAGATGCTAACGTTTCATTGTGCGTTTTGCTTTGCCTGATTTGCATGGCTGAAAGAGGGGTAAGAAAATGGACTCTGTATCAGAACCTGAGACAATAGGCAATGGTAGGAAACAGCCTGAAGTTTGTAGGAAAAAATTCTTTCCTCTGTTTTATCTTTGTCAGGATAGAATTTGGCCTGAGGACTGTAGAATTATGTCTGAGGCTCAAGCCAAAAGGTTTCCACCTCTGTTCTTCTGGGTGACAGCAGTGCTTCGAGAACATGCTGCAGGGAGGAAGAAAACTTGTACCAAACTTACTGGACTTCTGGAACGTGTAAAATCCTGACAACCCTTTTTAATAGGTTATTCTCCCAATTCTTCCACAAATAACATATTAGTAACTTAAGTTGGACTTGGGCTACCTAAAGCTAAGCAAAGTCATTATTTTTTATGTTGGATGCTACTGTGTGCCAGTACCAGCAAGTAAGCACAAGATACTGGGCTTGCTAGAAACATGGAGTAGCAAGTAGCAAGTGTAAAGAAGGATGTTCTTTATGCAGCCCAGCATCCTGATTCAGAGGGATCGCTGGAGGATCAGCATACCTTTTCTCCAGACCTGTTTCACCTGTGGCTTGCAGAGTGCATGACTAGTTAGGAAGTTTTCTACTAGTGTTTTTGACTATTTGGTAGCCAGCTTTGGATGCCTTCAACATCACATGGACTTCCTCCTCCCAAGAGATTGTAGATCTCTGCCTTTTTCTGTTTAACCTAACCCTGAGCAAACAGGTACAGAAGCTCTGGAAAGGCATTCTCTGGTGAAAAGTTAGGGAAGAGTATCTATAGATGACAAGCCTCGTCAACAAGCATATAGCAGAAGAGTTGCCAGTGGTAGGAAATCTATGGGCAGCAGCACTAAGCAGGAGTCAGGACTGGGGTGCAGAAAAGATGGATTTCTTCTTCTCAATTCTTCGTTTTGTTTCCTTGCATGAAAAATGGAAAATAGTGCTATAACCTTATTTAGCAGAGTGCTTTGAGACCATGAAGAAAATACAGTGAGGAGTGCCAGTACAGGGAGGCTCTAAACAGTAGCAGTAAGCTTTGCAAAGGAATCTGAGGATAATTAGGCAGAAACACTTCAATGGGATTTAGGCACCTGTCATGTTTTCCATATTCAAGGGAATTTTTTTCCTCAGAAGAGGGAAAAAAATAAACAGCCCTCAGTTTGTACCGAAAAAAATAAAATCAGTCCAGGGACAATAACAAACTACCCATTATAAAGGCAGGAACAACGAGATTATGAAAAGTCTAAGAAAGTGTATAGTATATTAGAAAGTTATATATGCGATTGTGTTCCTTCATTTATTGTAATATTTAAGTGTATTTTAAATCATTAATTGGTTAATTGGAAATCAGACTTAAATCACAAAGTGAATCTCAGGGAGAAGAACCCTGAGCAGAGGTAGGTCATAGGTTTTAGTGACTGACTTTTATGGCACTGTTGGGTGAGCATTGCAAGGAGTGTTACCATTAACTTGGGTGCACTTGATTAGACTCTAACACACACACACACACACACACACACACACATACACACACACAGAGTTGTACTCACTGTTTTCTGAACCCGATTCATCTTTTCCCCAAGGTGCTTTTGGAGGTTTACCAAACCTAAACATTTAGTTCTCTGGAAACGTCAGGTAGGGTGGAAAGGGTCTAGGTGCCACTCCACAGTCTGGATCTGGCCTGAATGATGATCCCATGGAGTCCACCAATGTTTCTTCAGCAGAGATGAGGATCAGTGAGGTGTCTGATACCAGAGGGGCTGCTGCTGCCTCCACAGCCTCTCCATGCCGCCAGACTGATACGTACAACCCTATACCTGGGGTTAGACCTGTAGGTTGACTTTGCCATGTCAATACAACCCAGAGGAGTCCCCAAACTGGAATCCATCCTCTGGGAACGTGGAGGTTGGGCAAGCCTGTAGAACACTTCCTTGCTTCATGATAGGCAGTTTGGATCACTGTAAGAGCATCCAAACTTCATGTGGCTTCCCTGTACTTTGTGAGGTTTGTACTTTGCTGATTTAAACCTGGCCTCCTGCTGATACTCTGAGCCTCCTTCTGTAAAGAGGAATGAAAGGTACCATTTCACTTAAGTCTGCTCCCATGAAGGTAAAATAGGAATTGTTTCATCTTCAGCATTTCATTAAGTCTCGTAAGAATTACATACAACCCACTCACCCTGACGTTTCAAGGAGAAATCCTTTGCCTTTGTATATTTATACTTGCAATGGATGTAGCCCTAAAAATGAGCTTGGATTTATTATTCATTATGTTTATAATGGCACAGATGTGTGCAGAACTGAGCAATGGGGAGCAGCAAATCAGCCAAAACTCTTCTCATTCCCACTTTTTCTATAACATTTTCTACCTCATTGGGGAATTTAAGCTGTTACAGACTCTCTGCCCAAGAACTGGCAGCCCAGAGAAACAAGAAGCAAAGTTAGGTTGTGAGATGTCTACATAGGTCATTATCTTCTTTGGGAGAAATGTTGGAATAAGAGATTTCAGAATTTAATTTACATTTGTCTATTATATGATCTGCAGATGACACTGGAGTCTTAAACTTAGTTTGGTCTCTGGACTTCTTTAGCCAAAATACTTATGTAAACATCTTCTGATTTCCCCGTAGAAAAAAAAGACATGAAATACAACTTTTTTTTTTTTTTTTCCAATTTCATAGTACAATATTCTGTGTTTCCACCAGATTTATTAATACTTTTCTTAAAATTTTCACTATTCCCATCAATTCTGAATTGTGAGAGAGCAACACTTCATTTTTAAATACAAAACCTAGATACTTTTCAACCCTTCCTCCTCCCTGGGAGCCAAGAACATGCCTTGACTGTGGAGCAGGAGATATTTTATTTCAGCAATTCTTAAATGGAGAAACACCCAATTGATTCAGTAGCAGAAGTGTGAAATCATTTACACAGAGAACAGCCAACTGAGGCCATAATGCTGCTGCTCCTGGAGTGTCCATCCCTGAAAACAAACCCAGCTTGTCATTTATAATCATTTTCTACCCTCTCAATAGGCAAACAACGCATTTGTCAAAATCTTATGCTGATGCTTTCAGATTTAGCTCATTAGCTCTCGTTGTGTTGGTGGGGATGGATCACTTCGAACCAACACCAAACAGCCTCCTTATTTTATATTAATTGTATGTCAGCATTAAACAGCGAAGATGCCTCTTTTCCTCTCATTTCATTATATAGTTTCAGAGCATATTGACAATTCCAGGGATCAGAAGCAAATCCTCTCTCCCAGCCCTACTTATGTGTTTATACTGGGATTCAGTGGATTGGTTTGGATTAAAAACTTTCATTTCTAAACCCTTTGCTTTGGTTTATTACTAGAAAAGCCAGAGATTCTACACTTTATGGGCTAATTTACTCTAGACACAGCCAATGCAGTCACCCCTGGAGAAGTGCCCTGAATTTCTTGGCTACCCTTCTCCCCTCAGGAAGGATTTTCTGTTGACTCGGAACTTGTCCACACTGGGAATTCAACACTGAGTTTAGCTGCAAAACTCTAGCGTAGAGACAATTTCACTCATCCCACCATGTTTCCAGTAACACACTCCCAGCTTTGGAAGCGGGAAGACAGATGCATTCCTAGTCTGTACTGTTCTGATACAAATTGGGTTGTGCTTCAGTCTTGGTAGCGGCGATGTGCTTTTAACAGACCCTAAAGAAGGAGTCTTTAAATCAAGGAAGGAGGTGGTGGCATTCACGCACAAGAAGGAAAGCAGACTGTATTTTCCATTGTATTTCAATTTTCCAGCAGCTGACAAATGCCTAACTCTCTGAATTGTGCTTATCCTTTTCTTGGTTAATTTTCCCTAATTAAGCGGGCACAGTGTATCTTTTGCCCCATCTCCCATCATGGCTGGAGTTGCAATTGCAGGTGATATATCTGTGAGTTCCCACTGTCACACAAATGAGGGCCATGGACAGGACATCCTCTCAAAGAGCCTGGTATTATTGAAAATAAACTTTTAGGGTAAGTCTACAGGCAAAAACTAGTTCACTTTGCTAAGCCTTAAAAAAGAAAGAAAAAAAAAAAGATACACTCTAGTGATAGATAGCTTGAGGTCTCTGAAGCTAACATGTTTAACAAGGTCTATTAAAAAAATCACTTAGTATATCAACTGTAATATTTCTAATGCATGCACCGCTAAAGGCAATATTAGCTTTTGTGACATGTTGCTGTAACAAAGTGCTATTTGAGGATCTATATCTTCTGCACATGCGGTAGGAACGATGCATTATTTGTCAGGCAAAGGTCTACCTGGAGGTCTTAGGTCTGACTGAGGGAGGCCTCCAGTCAGCACATGCAGCAATCCTCCCTCTCCATACACAAAAAATCTTCCAGAGAAGGGCTTAAAAACATGTCGGAGTAAAGGCATTTAGCAAAAGCAAGATTCAGACTTTTTAAAAGAGATGAGACTATCTTGGATACTTACCAAAACCATGATTGCTGCTATTTTATTTGCCACCATGTTCAGTCCATACTCTACTCTTGTGGGTGGAGGATGTTTCCTAGTTTGGAAGAGGTATGCAAAAGTTTAGAGCGTTATTCTATGACTTAAAAAACATACTGTTGCCAGTCCAGCAAGCCTGAAGTACCTGAATTGTCTTGTTGAAGGCACTTTGTCATGTGTTTACATGTCACAGATTCATGGCTCGTATTTGTAAGAAGTTAATTTCCTCCCCTCTGCTGCACAGGGAGCAGAAGTTTATACTTTGTGCAGTGGTGCCCTGGTCATCTTCCAAAGTGGCCACAGTTAATTTAAAACCCAGCAATGTACATGAGGAGCTGGAGTGATGCCTTCCACTGTGCCCAGCGCTGCGTTGCTCTGTAATGAAACTCTAGATGACTTCTGTGTCCAAACTTCACCATGCCCTTGGAGTAACGGAAACTCTAACTAGATGAGGAAACCATTTATATAATCATTAGATAGATCACACCTTGTTGTAGCTGCAGCGTGTAACCACCACCACTCCTCTCACATAGCTGAAAAGAGTCAGTTGTGGACCAGTTGGCAGAAATAACAGGAATTCAGCCAAAACACAGGCCTTTTGCTGCTACACAGGTATTTGAATCAAGAGGCAAAAACTTCACTGCCAACAGTTTAGTGGAAGGAAGCATGTCTGTGTTGGAGAACAAGAGAGACAGAAAGAAACCAGCAGCATCAATAGCTTCACCTACCAGCAACACAAAGAGCAAGAGCTTTCAGGCCAGACACTGGTGGAAAGGGCTTGTTTTTGAGATCATGAACTATCCACTGTTCTTTTAATACCCCTTCTGTTTAGAGGACTGACATTTAAAATGTGCCTTAAAACTTAGTCCATCCTTCCTTCTCCCAAAGAAAACATTACAGGGAATTTCACATGGCCATTCAGATCAGAAGCAACAAAAAGGATGTTCTGGTTGTGAGAACTGTTTCTACAGATAAGATCTGCAATGTGGTTTTGCACAGGATGACCATTCTTGTATCATTGCAGTTCTCACATAAGCCAAGATGCCATTTGCTTTCATTGGTCTTCTTGCTAAAATCTTTTCTTCAGTGGGAATTTTGCTTGGGAAAAGACATCACTGCCAGTCCTTGAAAGTAATAGGAAATCCCATTAATCCTGTTTTATAAGTTGTGTTTAATGTTGTCACATTAAACGTGAGAAAAATCTCTCCTGTAGTCTATCTGTGTGTACATAGAATCTTCACACTACAGTCCTGGAAAATTTATGACTAGACAAAAGAGACATTTTCTTAGTGGAAAGGAACTATGGCAATAAACAAATAAAAAGGCTTTTATTAGAGGATACATATAACAGGAAGTCTGGGAAATACTGATTTAATCTACTGTTCTGGAGGGATATTGCCAAATCTTGGATGGAGTTAGATTCATGTTGGTTTAGTTCTCTGTTCAAAAATGCACAAGCAGTAGCAGGAGTAGAGCAGTTATCCCATCTAGCCAAGAACCAGGTTTAGTTGAAAGAGCCCTTCAGAGCTCTCAGTTTGTCCAGCAAAGAGCTGAAAACACGATGAGCTTACCAGAAAGTGTAACTGAGGGCATGCACACCTCTTAAAACTGCATATTTTTTTTGCTCGAAATCTCACAAAACCAGGCTTTTATTGTGAGTTTTGATGTGCTTCCTGCTTCAGACTAAGTCAGCAAGTCCTTTATCATAGATGGGAGAAGTCATTACTTCTGACCTCATTGATCAGAAACTACCACATTACTAGGAATATAGAGTTCACCTGTTGAGAGAAAGACTCATGACTGAAGACGACTTCGGTCTGTTGCAGGCTGAAACTTGACATAATTCATGGCCAGGAGCTAAACAGACCCATTGAGGGTTGGTGTCAAACTGAATGACCACCGTGCAGGCTCTTCAGTGCATGAACTTCCTTTTTGCAGTGTATAGTCTTAGGACAATACTGTTCTGGTCCATGACAGAAGCTCCTAGGTGTTATTACTGTGTATATACTTGTAACAATTTAAATGCCAAAGCCAAAAAAAAAAATAAATCAGAAAATAGAAAATATTGATTCTACATGCACTACTTTTGTATTTGTCCCAAACTAATCAATTCCTATCAGCTCTGTCAATAACAGCCCCTTGTATTCACTATGTGATATTGATCTTAGAAATAGCTGGAATTGATAAGTTTTGGCAATACTTGATAATTTGAAATGCTGAAAAATGTGTATGAAATTTGTTGCTGTTTTCCCTTCAGTTTTCAGCCAGATAAAGTATTGGTAGCTATTTCTGGACAGAGAGGGGGAAATATATTAGTCTCCCTTCATTCATGTCCTGCTAAACTGGTTCCAGAGGATCATGTTTGTTCAGAGAAGAACAGAAAACTGGTTGCCTTCTTACGTTGAATTTGAGATGATATATTTTTTTAATATATTTCAGAAAGGAAGAAAGCATGCAGAAATAATCAACATAGAAGAGTTAATTGTCACAATCTTCTCTGTTCTTCACTGATCTAGTTCCCATTGCAAATAGAACATATATATTAGACAACCGCCTGACTTTTGTTTAGAAATTATTAGTGACAAAAATTAAGCAGAAACTTTGCTGAGTCTTCCCAATACTATTTAAAATTTATACCTGGCTTTAATCTGAAGTCATCTAACCATGAGCATTATCCATTCTTGCAGTACATCCCCGTGGCCTAGCAGCCTCAAGCTCACCTGCAGAAGCAGCAAGGAAGGAGCGTTCTTAAAAATTTAGTTACAGCTTTCAGTACCTTAAAGTAAACTCAGATCAGCCTGGACATGAGGTGATTTTTTTGCTTTTTGAAACACATCACCACATTCCTACAGTTATCCAAACAACAGCCCATTATATAGTGAGCACTCAATGGACCTTATGAGAGCTACACAAAAGGCTGATCTTTTCTAAGGCTTGTAAGAATTTATCATCACTGTCATCCTTAAATTTGCTCTTCTATTGGAATTTCCTCCTTGTTTGACAACTGCTTTTTCCTTCCATCTATCACAATTTAGGGTGACTAATCAGGTTAGTCACAAACCCTTCAGAAATATACCCTCCTGGGCACTTTTTATTTTAGCTTGGGGAGGAAAGCATTTCAATTTATAATGTTTACGGAAGCCTCTATGCAGTAGCCACGAGGGTTTCTCTTTAGTTTGGATTTGCATATGCAAATTATCCAAACATCAGTTCAATTCTCCCTTTATACAGATGGATGAGATTTAAGGAAAGAAGAATGATCTGGAGATTGGAGGAGGAGAAGGCAGTTCAGATCTTTCTCTGCTCTGCTACAGCATCTCTGCATGACCTGCAGCACTATAAAGTGGATTTAATAGGTTAGACATTAATAGTCACTAATTAATTGGTCTGTAGGGCAGATGAAAAAATTATTATCAAATTTGTTATAAAGTACGGACAATTTCAGAGCTACTGCTCAGTGAAGGGAAGCAATGAAATAACTGCAAGGAATAACATCCATTTCACGTCTGAGACATCACAAATGTAGAGGATGCAGCCATAGCACCTGGGAATTTGGGGATCACTGAATTGTAGAAAAGCAGATGGGCAGGAATCCCTAGGTCAGTTCCTGACAAATGATTGTCTAATCCATGGATTCCTAAAGTGCAGCCCACAGACTTTGTGGTTTTTGTGGAGCACATTTGGGGGGTGAGGGGTGGTCTCAGGCAGATCTAAACAGCAGAAATCCCATTGGCACTGGGCTAAATGACTGGTGTATGAAGCCTTGTGAAGAGAAATGCTAAGAGTTCAGAAAGTCAAAAAGGCTAAAAATTACTTGAATAACCTGGGCTTAAAGACTGCCAATGACAGAAAATTTTGCAGACTCCCAAAGTAATGCATTCCTGCTCTTTCCTGTTCTAACAGGTAAAATACTTTTCCTAATATCTAACCTTCACTTGAAGCTCATTATTTCTTGTCCTGTCCTTGGTGACTGTGAGGAATAGCATGTTCCTTTTCTCTTCGCAGATCTCTTTTACATATACGAAGTATGCGTACCAAGAAATTGTTCTACAAATACATTTATCATAAGATGTAAAGAGAAAGGTAACAACAGATGATACAAAGGGGTTGAAGTGTTTAAAGCATTTTTTATCAGTGTTCATTTAAAAGATCAGTTGCGAGCAGGAGGCTGAAAGGATTGGAAATTGAATTGAAGAAGGATAGGAATCCAGCACAGAACAAGCAAAGAAGCGAGAAAATTAGGTAATCTTTGTGGTTTATAATTGGCTGAACCTGATGAACCTCATCCTAGAATATTTTGAAAGTGGACTGAAATAATCTTAGATACCTGTGGTTATCTTTGAGAAGCCAGGAAAAGCTAAGCAAGATACCAGAAAACTGGAAAAGAGAAAGTGTGGTGCCTACCTTCATACAGAGGAAAGGAAAACAGAGGAGCACGAGAATTACAGACCAGCGCGTATACATTGTTAGCTCCAGGAAATATTAAGCAATTTAGTTGTTTGGAAGCAACTGGGAAAAGGAAAGGAATAACAGCCGGTGTAGGTTTTTCAAGAAAAAAATCATGTCATCCTATTTCCTTTGATACAGGAGTGATGAGCAGAAATGAAAGTTTGATTTTTTTTGTAGGAGTTGACCGTGGCTGATAAGATGATAGGCCTTAAACTGAAGTAAGAATGATTCAGAATAAGCTGATAAGAAAATATTTTAGCAGTGAGACTTACGAAGCAGCAAGCCAGATTGCCTTGGGAGCTTGTATACCATGCACTGGTAGAGATCTCTGTGAACAGGTCAAAGCAATACCCATCAGGAGTGATTTAGATATTGCTGAGATTATTTCAGGGGAGAGGAATACATTGGACAACCTCCAAAAATCCCCCGTAGCCTTATTTTTCAGTGATTGCCTCCATTATACCCCCTTTTTTTCTAGACAGAATGAGCCTCATTCTTTCTGTCTCTCCTTGTATCTCCTGTTCTCCAATCCTCTGATTACTCCCGTTTATCTCTCCTAAATGCTTTCCAATGGCTGCACTTCTTTCTTGCAGTGTGATATGAAGAATTACCAGGTAGACACTCCCAAGTCCCTGGCATGTGCCGGGATGAGCAGAAGGGATTCAGACTCCTCTGCACCACCAGTTTTGTCAGTAAAACACCCAACTCATCTTTAGAGAAAAATCTACCCAAATCTAATGACTAATAAAAAGTGCATTTTTTTTGGTCACATGTCTTATTAAGTTCATATAAAGTCCCTTCTGCATTGCTTCCTCACCAGTTGAGGAAGACATGTTTGAGTAGTCCAGCTCCTTTGGAGACCTCCCGTTCTCAGAAATGTCATATTTTATGATGATGTCAGCATTCCTCTCTGCCCCAGTTGCCTGTTTTTTCAGCCTGAAGTGAAAGGAGTCTCAGCAATAACAAAGCTAAGAAAAATAAAGGGGCATGAATTACTATATTCTTCTCATAGTACAATGATGGAGAAAGGTCCCCATGTTAGGCAAGGGGAATGCCTGTCACTGTTTCAATACTTAAAAATCAGAAGTGATTCACTGCACAGAGCAAAATAGCAGCTGTGTTCAGATCTCGGCCATTCACTGGAGAGAAAGAATAGTTTTCACTCATAAAAATGAGTATGTGTCTTTATTCTGTCGTGGGATAATGATGCACCTTGGGCCTGATCCAAAGCTCCCTGAAATCCAGAGGAAGACTCACATTGGCCTCTGTGCACCCTAAACCAAAGAGGAGAAACTTTCGGAATGGGAAGAGCTTCCTCTTGCTCTTCTTTTCTCTTCATGCTGGAGTCCCACAGCACTGCTGGCGTGCCCTATAAATAAAGACCACCAACAAATAAAACCCACAAGGCCGGTAAAAAAGATATTTAAAGACACAACAGCAATTTAGGCTGCAAACCTCCATGATCATAGACACAATATGTGGTGTAGACGTCCAAGGTGCAGCTCTGAGCCATGCCATCCCTGCTGAAGCTCACAAGTCCCCTGGTAGCTCATGGCCTCAGGGCCACCCACCTGCAGCAGCCCCCTACACTAAATTGTGTGGAGAAAAATACAGACACTGTTCTGAAGCTTGCTGATCCACCAGAAAACAGTAGTTGCTCTCAGAGGGTCAGTTTTTGATCACCAGCATCAGCTCACTCCTAAGGAAAAAAGCAGGAGCTGGCGAGAGTGAAGGATTTTCTCTTTATGTGGCAAACCGGCCTGGATTGACTGAAAATCTGCCCTAAAACTGTGCCTGTAGTCTATGTTGAGATTAAAACCAAATCACCTGAGTTGTCCTGAAAATTCCTAATCATAACGTCAGAAACCTGTGTTATTTATTCCAACAGGATTATCACTGAGAGATCAAGGGTCTGTGACAAACCTTGCTAGTGATATACTGCAAGAAACTTCCCACTCAGATCCTTAAAAAAACAAAATATAAAAAAGGCAAACTGAAGCAAACTGCTCTGCTTGTCTAAGTGAAGAAGAAAGAATTGCAGTTTCAATCATTTAAAGAAAAGAGACTAGTTCATACTTTTCTATTAGGGAGAAAATAAGCCTTCTTCTACCAAAACAGATTCACGGCAACACTTTCAACTGCAGTCCAAGGTGGCTGGAAGAGGAAACCTGCAGAAAGCTTTAGAGCAGTAGTGCTGTGATTGCATTCCAACATCCCCTAGTTGTTTGTTGTTTTGGGGTATTTTTCTTCTTCTTGATTTTTTTTTTTTTTTTTTAATTTAACTGTCTTCTTGTAGAAAAATCATTGGAAAGAAAAGAAATTAAGAAACCTGAACAGCAGCCTTCCCTCCCTCATCTCTATTGAGAGACCAGATAAAAAGCAGTCCTGAAAAGATTCTGCACTCTTCTTCTGCCAGAAGTATCTGAAAAAACATTTGGGCTCCTACAGAACAGGGTGCCTTTTCTGAATAGGTCTCTGCACTGTGAAATACAATTGATATTCTTCTTTTGGCCTCCTCGCCATGCAGCAGTGGTTTATAAAGGCAGAGAAATGGAGGAAAGGTTTAGATCTGAAAAGGGAGTGTTAAATATTTCGCTTACCTTTTTGCAGGGAAAATCAAGTACAACACCTCTCACCACCCAGAAGGTTGCTTCTGGCTCTCTTTTGTTGACTTGGGTTTTGGGTTACATCTTATGTTGAAAGATTTGAGGTAAGGAGGCGGTGAAATTAGAAGAAAACTTGATCTGGAGAAGACCTGAAACAAATACTGAGAGGGCAGGTTGGTCTTATAGCTGGGATATTATGCCAGATTTGTGCTAGTAATTTTTCAGGTGCTGGGCACCTCACTCCTTTCCCTGGCTATTGGGATCCTGAAACAGAAGGTGTTCAGAGATGTCCAAAGCCTTCCTGATTGCCTTCTTATTGTAAATGGTGCATGCACGCCATGCCTGGAGCAGCATCCAGCACTGTCCTTGTTTGCTCCTTGCACATGTCATACCCCCCACAGCCTCCACATTGTCCTGAGTCGTGGTTTTCTGGGAGGACCCAGACTTGGTAGGTCAAGACTCAGCTGAGCAGGTGAAGGGAGGGTATGCTTGATGTCCCATGCTTAGAGACTCCATTTTAGATATTAACAGCAAGGTGTCTGCATCACACGAACCACCAGTGACACTGGAAATAGTTATCCTGTGCTGGAAGCAAAACAGTGCCTGCACTGCTCAGGGCTGTTCTGTGACACTGGGACAAGAGATGCCCAAATGAGACCAGCCACAGGTAGCTTATGCCTTGGAAGGAAAGACCTCCCATTGCCTGGTGATCACCCCATCACCTTTCACAGCAATTACCCTTTGAATGGATAATTCATGTGACATTTGTAGAACTAAAGGCATGTTTGGGAGTTACACAGCGCTGTTCCAAAACATGGGATTGCCTCCTCTAATTTGCAAGAGGTGTCAAGTTTCTTTAAATCTGCCCCTCTCTTTCCAGGTCTGTGTGTGTGTGGAAGTGTCTGCAGGGGAAGATGGGAAGCAGGTACAGCATGGAGTTGTTTTCCACCCTTGAGATGTTGCCAGCACATTTCCTCTGAGGACTTTTGCAAATGTTCCTGCAGACTCTGTACTGTGAGAACAGGCTCTGCTTCCTCTTTGTTTTATGGCAGCATTGGCCTCTTACTTGGCTGCAGCTAGAATTTTTATTACTGGAAGTTGCTGGATGGAGATCCTGGAGATGCAAGAAGGATGAAAACGTGGGCTCTTGCTACCAGCCTGCATTTCTTTTGTTGCCATAGGCCTGGGCAAAGGGAGTTAGCAGTCCACTGGCCAATTTGACTTTAAGAATCTGCTAATCCCATCTTGTGCATCCTCGTGCCTATGCATCAAAACTTATATTTAATTCTCTGCACACGCATATAAATATATGTGTGTGCATCTATATACAAAAACACATACACAGAGCAATTTCCACCTATATCTGAGGTTTGATCCAATATTGCATGCTGAAGAAAATTTATATTTTCTATGGTCATAGATGTTTCAGCAGAGGTTCAGTGTGCTCTGCCCTAGGCCATGGCAGGGGGAGAAGAGTAAGTTCATCTGGCTTGTGTGCCCATAGCGAATCACCCTGTCAAGCTGCTCCCCCATCGCTGTGACCACCCTGATTCCTCTCCCCTTGTGTGATTAGGAGTGTGTCAGACATACAACCAAGTTCTCATCATCACCACCAGTAATTAGGCACCCAGCTCATGTGCTGGGACTGCTTCCATGCCCCCGTTGGTGGCCCTGCATGAACTCATCCTGGCCAAGTTTTGGTGGTGTGACAGGCAAGGGGTGAATCATGCAGGTGTTGCATACCTCCAAAAGTGCTCATGGTTCATCCTCATAGAAGGGCTGGTCCCTGCTCGCCTAGATGTGTTTGAGTCCAGTTCTCAATCTGAAATCCAGAGGTAGCCATGTCTTAGGTATTCAATGTCAGTATGAGACTTTCACAATGGTTTGACAACATCATCATACAGCAGCACTCCTTTGAACTCTAGAAGATCAGTGAATAGGAGTTACTTAAGATATATACACATATATGCTTTTTAATTGAGAGTTTAAACACGTTGTTTTACTGTGTAGAAAGGTAACAAGGGCTTTTTCCTTCAAGAGGAGGTTTGCAATTAACTTTTTTTCCTCTCACAATGCTGGTAATACCTCAACTTTCTAGGTCACTCGAGAAGAGTCTTGGTAGTATTTGTTTAAAATGGTCATTCTTTAGCACAGAAGTTCTTTCTTCCAAATATTTATTAGGCATTTAAATTACATAGTCCTGCCCAAGCAAGCAAAAAGCTGTCAACTTATTCACACTAGCTGTTCTAATCAAACCTCCCTTTTAGGGTTTGTTAACATAGGTCAAAGCCCAAGTCTGAACCCTGCCTTGAATCATACTCAAACTGCTAACACAAGGCTGCTGTGTCCCAGGGTTTGAGGGTCCTGGTATCCTCTCCAGGTGCCTGGCTCAGCTGCAAAGCCCAGCTCTACCCTGTGATGCAGTTTGAATGGAGATGAGGAGGAAGCTCCCAAGCACTGCTCAGCCATTTCTGCTTAGTTTGTACCAGGTTCCTGCTCCATGTGATGCTGCAGCCCTCCCCAGCTCTCCTGCCCCAAGAACTTCTCCATTCCATCTCTAGTGAAGCCACAACATCCACTTTCTGTTCTCTTTTAGACTGAATCTTAACTTTGCCCTCATTATAAGCTGTGTTTAGGTACTGAGTGGTGGGACATGGAGGTTTGCGGTTCAACATGCCAACTGAGTATTTTTCAGGTTTCTGTGTGTAAGCTGCCCTGCTGCTAATGTCTTCACCACCGTTCCTTATGGCAGGAAGGTCATAAAACAAAAGCTGGGTGTCCACTTAACATTTTTACCACGTGTATCCATTGCCTCTGTGTGTGTATGTAGGAACGGGAGCAGCGTTTGCACAGAGCAGACAGGCAGAGGAGCTTTTGGCTCGAATCACAAGGTTGTGAAACTCTTGATGCCTTGACCTGTAACATGCAACTGTAAATTCCTCCACTCTTGTTATGTTTTTCAGGGGTCATGGTCTTTAACAGTTTACTTAGTGGAGGAGGAGGAAAGAAGCCCTTTTTATTGTTGAGCAGTGGACGATAGTTTCCCTCGTCCTGGCAGCTGGCACTGACACAGGGCTGTTCTTCAGCTGTTACTTTGATGGATGGTGCACCAGACGCACATGGAGCAGCAGGAGTGGCAGCAGCCTACACTTACCTGGCTTTGGTTGAAGAAGAACCTGTGGAGCCTGCCGAGTGGGACCTGGCACTGCCTTCCCAGCATTTTCATTGCATTTCACACAGAGGCTGAGCTTTGCTCCAGCCTAATTGCCGGTGGCAAGGGCCTGCTGAAGTGAACTTTTGCTGTGATGCTGCGCACGCACAACCGAGCGCTTGCAGTGACAGGTCTGCATTAGTACGAAATCCAGCAGCAGATTAAGCGAGGCTGGAGTCCTACAGCTAAAGACCTTTAGTATCTCCAGAGGAGGGAGGAGTAGACGTGGTTTTATTGTGCTGTAAACTGTCTTTGCACAGCAAAGCAACCTGAGAGTGTGTGATCTCGGTGAGTCACGACTCCCCGGTTCAACCTGGGATATTCTTGCTTCCATGATTATTTTGGTGCTCAAGGACACCACGGTGCTGAGATAGCTGCTTTGAGTCAGACTCCCAAAGGCACCACCGGCTCCTCTGTGGCTGGTGGCAGGGCAAGCCTGAACTCAGTGTTCCCAGTACTGGTAAAAATAGCTCCGGGATGCTCCATGTGTCCTCTACGCAGCCAGAGTTGAAAGCTCCCAGGCTAGTCAAACCTCCATCTGTGACAGAGAGCAGGTTTTACTCTGTGGCACCGTGGTTAAGAGGAAGAGAAGAGGGTTCAGACTTGCAAAGGTGAAGACCCCAGGGCATTCCATGCAAGCAATTCATTCTGTTGCCTCAAAAAATGCTGTCTCTTCTGGCCACAGCTTTGAGAATACAAAGAGCTGTAGCAGAGTCCAAAGTGACTGCTGGCAGCGTATGTTGTTTTGTGACACCTGGTCTAGGAAATACATTGTGTGAAATTAAATTCCGTTTGGATGTGAGGAAACGGGAGCGTATCCTGAGCACGGCCAGACGTGACCCCAACTCTGCTTGTGCATTAACCCACATCCACACATCTCACAGATTTGCTGTCCAGCCCTGATCCAAGGCTCATTGAAGAGAAGTCACTTAGTGTGCTGCTGCAAGTTTGGGATATAAAGGGCTTAAGATTTTTTTTTTTTAATTCTTATTTTTTTTTTAATTTTTTTTTTACTATTTGCACTATTTTTTTTTTTCCCCAGGATAGAATAGTCCTGCCATGTTAGCTTGTTGGCCAGAGAACCAAGGACAAACACATTGCCTGTTGGGCTCCAGTACCTCTTGTGCTCAAAGAAATTGCCACACTGGTTAACCCAGCCAGCATTAAAAGCTTAACAGAAAAAAAAAAAGGAAGACAAAGATATATTATTTCCTCTGCGTGTGTCTGCATTGCAGAAAATGAGATGACACAAAAAGCATAAAAGAAGAATGGGAGTGAAGGCAAAACACTAGACTTTTCCAAGCATCAATATATTGATAAGATGAAGGTTCTGTGTGCTTAAATTTCACATGGAGGGTTGAAGTGAAAAATGAAGGTTTCTGATGCTAACATATAAAAACCCTTCTCCATTCTCATATCTCTTTTTCTGTGTCTTTAACCACACATCTTTCACCTTTTCAATTTTAAAACGCATGTGGGTTAAGCCTAGAATTTCCTGCGGCTAAGAGGAATGGGGTCTGATTGATCGTAATAAGGGACAGTCTAAATGAAGTGCTTGGACTTGCCCCGGGCGCTTCTATCTGCAGGTGCTGGGAGCCCTTGCCAATATGAATGACTTTTTGGAACACAAGTGATTATTTACTGCTGAACCAAGCCAAAGGCTATGCTCCTCCTTGCAGCTCGCAGCCCTCAGCCTCCAACAGGAAATGTATTTAGTTTTCAAATCCCTCTCCGACCAAAAAGAAATTCCAGCAGAACAGCAATAAACATCCAGAGAGTCTTCTCTTCTGTAGGAAAAAAACCATGAGCTTGGTTTTAAAATGAAATATCCTGTGACTAATCCATCCTAGGACCAGGACAGGGTCAGGTTGTTGTGTGTGGGAGTCAGGACCAAGAGACCAGGAGAAGGCTACCCCACCCCATTTGCCACCCACCCCTTTTTAGACACTCCAAAAATTGCCAACACGATGTTTTCAAACAATGGCTGCAAAAGGGTTCACTGTTTGATCCTCCTCTTCTCAGTTTGTCATTGATTTCCCCCATCAAAATAGTTTGTGCAACAAATCCCAGCTGTATTGCTGGCACTTTGCTAGCCAGTAAATACAATCCAAATGTTAATTCTTTGGAACTGAGAGCTCCGTGCCAAGAAATGAATAATCTGTGCGAGGCTAAACAAACAGTTTATTGACGGGGCGGGGTGGGGTGCAGGTGGGGGGTGGCTGGGCTGAGAAGCAGGCAAGCCCGACCAGAAGGACATCAAAGCTGCTTCTGTCAGAAGACTCAGTCACATGCGATTTGTTTTCTCTCACCGCTAATTCAGTTACGTGTTAAACTACTAATATTCCCAGACAACAGTACGAGCACTTTCCATCACAAATGCAGCAGGCGGGAGAAGCAGATGTTTGCACTCTGCCCATCCAAATTTACCCTCTTTGTCGTCCTAGTTTTAGGAGTGTGGTGGGTGCATTCCAAGCAACTCAGTAGGTTCATCTCTGCTTTGTAAATGGGTGAAAAGAGTCAATATGGAAATTAATCGCCTCATTTCTCTGCTGTGGATGGGAGCGTCACAGTGCTATTTTACTGACATTTAAACCAAGAGTTTCAAATTCCTCTTTTAAAATTTTACGTGTTCTACCTTTTTCTTCTAGGTTATCTAGGAGGTCAAGACCAGAAGCAGGATCAGAGCCTAAATTCCCTGAGCCCGAGGCCAGCTACAGTGCAGACCACTCATTGCAAATGCTACTGGATCCTGACCCCAGCTACATGCTATGGTAATCCACTTCACAAATTCTGGGCCAAAGCCAGGGCAGGATCCCAGGAATGCTACCCAGCCATGTCGCATCCTCCCTCCAACCTGCTGCACCATTACAGAATGCTGTCTAGAGGTTTGTTTGGTTTGGTTTGGTTTTGGTATTTTTTTTTTTTTTTTTTTTTGCAAAGGACTGGATCCTGCTTGAAACCCAAGCTCATTAAAATATACAGATGCAAATTTGAGTCTTAATTTTAAAAAATAAAAGATCTGCTCCAAATTTGCAAGTGTGGTATGCTGGGGGAATTATAGGAACAGGTCACTGAAAGGCAGGTATCTCCACTTGTCCATTCCTCCCAATGGCAAAGAGGGTCCTTCCGAGCCCGTGGTGTGTCTTCTCTGACAGTGTCCCTGTTGGAGACACACTCACCTCTTGGACAGACCTTCCCAGTCTGCAGGCTGGGGCTGCGGGCTGATGGAAGGGTTTCCAGGCCATCGGCACAACCCTCAACACCCAGAATCATGGAACACGCAGAATCATGCAGACAGGAGAAGGTGAGGGCCTGCAGCACGATGGGTTAATAAATAAAAGGCAAGAAAAGTCACCGGTGAGGGGATTGTGATGACAGGTAATGGAGTAGCATGCACGAGTAGTTAAGTCCATCCAGGGTTAATCTAACTCAGGTACTGATGCAGGCATTTAGATAGTGGATAACTCATGCTGTCATTAACCTGTCAGCATTACAGCAGGAAGATTATATCTTCACAAGAATATATTGATCTGGAAAGGGACGTGTTAGGCATGACCAAGCTTTTTCTATGCTGTCTTTTACCACCTGTTTTTCACCTGATCAAAAGTGCTTAATGTGTGTGGTCAGTGTAAAGAAAACCAGAGATGGCTTTTTTTGTCGTCTTCCCATTATCCTGAGTGCAATCTAAACATCTGGTTACTTACACAGCCTCTTCTTTTTCATTCTGATGGAGCAGCGAAGACAAGATTGGTGTCCCTATGGATCTATCACTGCCTTCTGCAGGGAGGCTCACACTTGGTATGTGTGTCCACTGCACTGGAAGCTGAGTGCATAACATGGGACTTTGCTGGAGCTGGTAAGTCTCTTCTCAGCAGATGACTTATGGGCTTGAGGATTGCAGTGTGACAAAGTAGATCCCAGGTTTTGGATCAGAATTGGTTCCTCCAGATATTCAAACCTTGCCAAGGTGTACTGCCTAGAGATGTATTCCAACACCTGTTTTCCTCCAAAACCCACCAGAAAATGACAGCTTACAGCCTCCATTTGGGAAGAGGCTGGACAACAGCATGCAGGACACAAGGACAAGGATTATAGCCATAAATGTGTTGATATTTGAGTGTACTAAAATGGTAAAAGTAGAACCATGGTACTGGCAAATCCACTTAGCGTAAATGGTGATTTAAAGGCAACAGAGTTCTTCTGATGGCATAGTATATCCATTCCTAACAGGGATAAGTCACTTGTTCCCAGCCTGGGACAGGCAAACTAAAAATGGTGTCCAAAGCCATGGCACAGTCATGTTTGCAGTGCTTTCAGGTGACCACCTGAGGACAGGACCATGTGGCAGCCTTACAAGGACTAAAAGTGTAGGAATGAGCCACACACAACAGCAGGATATCTTGTTCCAGTCCTGATTAGAATCAGGATTTCTGGCAGCATGGTGGTGTCAGCTAAAGGTAGCTTTTTTCCCTCTCCACCTCATGTAGATTGGCAAAACATTCCAAATCAGACCTTTACAGTATGAGATCAACAAAATTCCATAGCATCAGCATAAAAATGCTGATACCGGCATTGCTTACACTGGCTACAAGGCTGCATTTCTGTGAGCTGTGCTGTTGAAGCTTTGAAAGGCAGGTAAGATTTTCTTCCATGTTCCTGGATCCGCAGCTTTGGGGATGGGGACAAGAAGATAGTTGAGTTGAGCTGAATGTCACTGTTTATGTGAGAAAATAAAGGTAAACAACAGTAGAGAGTCTCCCCAGTGGCTCTGCACAGGCTCTTGCCCTCCAGACCCACTCCCAGCAGGGGCCGATCACGGAAACAGAGAGGAAGCGTTTGTGTTTCCTTTCCCCACGCTCACCCCCAAGCACTGCCTGAGATGTGAGTAGCATTAAAACACTTTCCTCTTTCCTTTTCCTGTGAATGTCCTCTCAGCACGGCCTTGTCCTTCCAGATTCCAAGTGGAGATACTTGAGGAAGCACGAGAGGCCAAAAGTCTCCCAAGAGCTGTCAAATTTGACATCCAAGTGTTGACACTGTTGAGACAAATCATTGCTGTAAGCCTCCTGAGGTGAAATGGTTTTCAATACTACGGTGGGTACTGGTGTCTCTTGGTTATGAGGCAGGTGGTGGTTCAACGAGTGCATGTGGCTGGTCCCAAATCCTCCTGCCTTAGACTGGGAGTTTGTACCATTTGCTGGAGAACTGTGGATGTCCACAGGGCATTATACGCACATGTATGTGTGTGCATACACTGTTCAAGTGCTCATAAAAAGTGACTGCATGTTATTTATTCCAGCAGAACTTGGGCTCTGTGTGAATGACAAAGTGGCACTTCATCTCCCCTTAAACACAGTCACAAATTAGGACTCAGAAGAGAAATCTCACAAACTTGAGTGTCTGCACATGACACCCTTGGAGCAAACTCTTCTTTCCCCACCTTCCAACTAAAACATCCCCTTGCGAAGAGGCAATACTGCCTTAGCAGGGACTGTACAATCATGGCTATTCCTTGTGCACTGGCCACACAATAATATACCACCAAAAAAAGGAAAAGGACAGAGGAAGAGAAACGAGTGTTCTTAACAAAAGCAGAGTAATATGCTAAGGCAAGGCTGCCTGTGATCTGCTGTTTGAAAGCAGGCGGGCATTGAGTTGTGTTACCAGCCTCCATCATTTGAGGGCACCCTAGTCTTTGATGTTGGCTGCAATTAGCTGCAGGAGTAGTGTAGCAGCCATCTCTGGTGATGGCGAGTCTGTCTCTCATTGAAATGCTCACTTTCCTCCAACCCTCCAGGTCAATGCTGCTGGGACTTGCTTCTTTACTGATGGCAGGAGCACATGCTGGGCTCGTAGATCACCAGCCTTATTGGTGCGTTGGGGATTGGAGGTGAATTGCCTAAAGGAGGGATATGCTGGCATGCCAACACCGCTATTGATTAATGCTAATTATCATTTAATTTAACCTCCAATTAGTTTTAATCAATTGTCACATTGTCCCTGAGTGTTACTGCATGGATGATATACAGTAAGGAAGATAATTGTCTTGAGCTTTTCCTGGCTTCCCAGATGGCTATTTTCTAGCCCTTTCTTTTGCTTTGAATAGAGCGAGGTGAATAATTTATTTGCCAAATTTAGCTGCTTCTTGTGCCTCAGAACTATCTATAAGCAGAGTTTGAGTCTGTTGGTTGGTCCAAAATTTCTCATGACAGGATATCAGTTTTTGGTCTGTACAATGTGTTACAGCCACTTGATCCTGGAAATTCAAGGAGGGCTGATTCACTTTAATCAGGCACACGGTGGGGTCGCATGGCCCTGGCCCCAGCGTTGCAGTCAGTCATAACTCTGGGGATCCAGTTTTGCATGAATTTTCCATAGTCGTTTCTTAAAATAATGGTCATATTCATGTTTCTGTTTCCAGAGCATTTCCCTTCAAAAGGGGAAAGCAGAGAGAAAGAGTTACATCTGTCCTTCAGAGTGGATTATCTTCAGGTCTCGAATCCAAGCTCCAAGCGATCACCAACTCAACTTCTTCTCCACAGGGACTAACTCTGTTACTGCACCAGCCCTCTTAACACTTCTATTTGGTCTTCCCACTGGAGCTAGAGAGACTGGTTTTGTCTCAATATCACTATGATAGTCTGGCCTTTCCATGTTATATTTGAATGGACGATCGCAGAATACATTCGGAGGTACTTGTCCAATGCTAATAATAGCTCTGTCTGTCCAAATGAATTACAAAAAATGTATCAATTCATTAATCAACCCCCCTGATTTCTGTACATCGCTGATGAAACATCAGGTAGCATTCCCAGAAGGTCAATAAATTAGGGCAGTTATCCAAAATTACCTTCTGAGATCTCGCTGAAAGCCAAGGGAAAAGTGAGCAGAACACAGTCCCATCTATTCTTGCCGAGGATCAAAAGCAACTCAACAATACCTCAGGGCATCAAAGACAGCTGATAGATCTAATAATAACATCTTGGAGCCCTGATATTCATCTGTAACCTGGACTGCCCGTGCAGTGCAGTCTCTGTGCTGTACTCCGTCTGTACCCAGACTGACACAGGTCAAGAAAGGCTGAGACAGTCAGGTACTCGGGGAATTCGCTTCCCTTCACAACTTTCTCATTAACCATGCACACACTTGAAGAACAGAAACAACGCAGCCAGATCACCAGCATCCAATAATAGCCTGTTTGGACGCCTTTTCTGCACTTCTCAGACATATTCTGCACCCGCCGGCTGTCCTGATTTCAGGCAGAGCGGTTTGTTCCCCAGCCCTGATGCTGGGTGGCTGTGGGGCTGATCAAAAGCTGTGGTGGATAATGCAGGTTCAGTTCAGCTGATGGGCAGGTCAAGTCCCCACCACCAGTGCTGCCACTCGGCTTTGAGCCTCTGCCACAACCCGAAGCAAGGCAGCAGTGATGTGGGAAGGTGCCTGTGTCCTTGTCATGTGGGAAGGTGCCTGTGTCCCTGTCCCTGCTGCAGCTGCTGGTGAGACCCAGCCTGTGCTCGGGGGGGGGTTCTTCCCTGCCCTGCAGAAGATAGAAAGAACCTCCTTGCAACAGAAGGACCTCCATTGCAACAGAAATCAAGAGGACTTGGGTGCTTTTTAGGAAATACATAGTTCATCACAGCATTATGTCCTGACATTTATTTCTTTTTAGTTTTATTTTTGGAAATAAAAGATCAACTAATGTGTACAACTGAGCTCTTTTTCCTCCTACCCAACCCGTTCTGCCCCCAATGGGTCAAGTTACATGGGCTCAGATGTCCCAAGCAGATAGTTATGACTTGGTTCAACATTATTTCATTAGAACCATTTAAGTTACAGGAGAACTTCAGTGAAAAATAAAACTATGGTAAAGAAAATCCATCGCTCCATAGAAAAGAAAGCTGACCCCACTCTTGCCTTTGTGCACAGGCTGGATAACAAACCCATTGTAAGATTAAAATGAAAAAAGAAGGAAAGCCAAAGCTTGTTTTGTTCATATAAACATGGGACTTTCGATTTACTTTTCACAGAGCTTTGACTGGGCAACAGAAGAAATGTGAGCTATCTCACAATGTTCCCTTGGCATAACATGGTGCTTTCAGTCTCATTATTATTGCATTATATGTAGCACATCTGTTACTGGTCAGGAGCCAAACTATTTAATTCTATTAGATACATCTATACAGCTAAGTGATAATCTACACCAGGTTTATGGAACAAGCACTTAATTCTTGGCAGGGAGCAGCTCAAGGCTTGATACAAGAGCAACAGAATATACGCAGTGTAGTTGTAGATCAGTGTCAGAAACTGGCCAGAAATCATTTCTGCATTCTTCAGCATGCAGGCATTCCAGTGTGGGAAACTATTCATTCAATTTATTGTTCTAACATCTGTAAGCTATTGGACATGGGGGAGGGGAGAGGGAGAAGAGGAAAACGCTCAGAGGGAAAAACGTTTACCTAACAAAATACTAACTCTTTCAGGGGGTTTCATGTCAACACTCTGTAAATAATAGGAGCCTTTTAATGCACATGTGGTAGTATTTACTTTGTGGAGAGGTACACAGAATCCTGTCTTGTTCAGAAAGTTTTGTGCCCCGATGCTGCTCAAGCGTATAGTTTTTGCTGTATGTATTTGTCTTAATCCATCTTTTATCTTGCTAAACACAACTACCAAAACCAAAGTTGCCTCTACTTGCAAGCACCCACAGCACAGGCTGAGCCTCGGGGTGCTGGGCTGAAAGAAAGAGCTCAGCTCCTCAGCTGGATGGGACGGCTCTGCTCCCCTCACAGGGCTGTGGATACTCCTGCTTTTCACTCCCCTCTCTGCAAGACCTTTCCAAGCTTTGGGAGACAGAAGCCCTTAAACCCTGTGTCCTTCACAGAACGGCAAGCAAACATGGTTTTATCCCTATTTTAGAGAGGAGGAGGAAGGGCATGGGAAGGTGATGACTTGCTCAGGGTTGCACAGGATGTCTGCAGCAGAGCTGGAATGGGGGCCAACTCTCTGAACTGTCAACAGCACCTCTGCCTTTATCCACCAGACCATCCTTCCTTCCTCTATGCTGAAGAATTGAAACAACTCCGAAAAATAAAAAAAAAAAGAAGATAGGGCTCTCCACCTGCAGAGTTTTCTGACCTTCCACTGAAAGGGCTTTTCTTTTCCTCTCCACCCCCCGCCCATTTTTTGGTCTCTCAGTGGAAGTAATAGGATCTATTTCTGAAGGAAGTGATGTCAGGAGACCTGGGTGTTCCAAGAATAGTTATTTCCATATGATCCGATTAGGTTCTTACATACTGTGACACATACATTGCTGTAATTTAAACATATCTGGTTCTTTGGACTGAAGGACATTTATAAGAGCCTCCAGCTGGAAAGGAATCCATTTACTCACAGCCTTTGGGGAGCAGCAGCATCCTTAACTCTCTGCTGTCTCCCCCAGCACCAGGCATCTGAAATTTCCCTGAACCATCTTATCCCGAGCCTGACCCAAGCCAGTGAAAAATACCTATTGATTTCAGAGGTCCTGCTCTGGTGCGTGTGGATGTGGCTGTGCTCCACTGGGCATTGCAGTCAGCACACTGGTAATACCGGAGAAGTCATTCCCCATCTGCACTGGTGGTACATGAGTTCTTACAAGAAAAACCCAGTCCTTGGACATGAATTTACAAGCTGGATCCAGGAGGATAAAAACAGGGCTCTGAATGAAGGGAAAAGGCCACGACGCTGTACTATAGTTAGGCTGTGAGCTTTGGGGACAAGTGCTGCTTTCTTTTCCTGTGGAGCTGTACAGCATCTAATACTGTAGGGTCCTGGTTCATGACAGAGGTCTGACATACAGCTATAGTGCAAAAATAATACCATTAAATTCCTGTAATACCATAATGAGGTAATAAATAGTAATAAAACCTTGGAGGGAGGCCAAGTATTATAGAAGGGTCTTCAAAGGCTGTGCTGCCCCCTATTACTCTTGATCTGGAATTGTACATGGCCTTCAACCTCCAGTGAAGCGGAGAGGTGTCAAAGAAATGAGGCTTTTGCCTAATGTGGGCCCACAGTACCCGGGAGTGGGGTGAGGAGGGAGAAAGGTTCGTGCCTCACTCAGCCCCTGCATTTTCCCCTCCTGCCTGGTACAACATCCTTCTGACCACCCACGGCAATGCCAGGTCTTGTCATTGGTTCAGGGGCTTTCAGAGCTCATTCTAAAATCATCCCATGATTCAGCATTGTACCTGCATTTCCCAAGTGCTCCCCAAGTCAGGGGTGCCCAAAGTGAAGCCAGTGACTGGCTTAGGCTTTTTAGGTCTCAAACAGAATCCTGACCAACAGAGAGTGTTTCCAGCTATCCCACCACAACTACTCTGTTTCTTTTTGTGGCACCATTTCTCTTCTTCCCACTCACATTTCCTCAGCTATGCCACTGAAGCAGCCTGGCACTGGACTTAACACTGGGTTATTGCAGTTTGCGCCTTTAAACTTCCCAAAATAAGGGAATCTTTAGTGTGATTTGTTTGGTTTGGTTGGAATTTGCTCCACATCATTTCAGCAAACCTGGTGAGATGCTGGTAGCACAAGCATTGCTTACTCAAGTGAGGTGATTTCTGCAGGCAGGGAAAAAGATTAATTTTATTACAAAAACCAACCTCTTAGGAGTGGTCCATGTTCTCCTAAAAGTCTGCAGTTCATCAGTTTAAAAGTACTGATCTGATAATACAAATTCCTGATGCTGGGCTTTAAGCAGAAGGTTCTCACTCGCCTTTCTGTGCAAACCTCCTTTTGTGAGCTATTTGCTTACATACTTGATAAGCAACTGTCATCCCTAGAAAGTGCCAGCATATGAAAATATTTTGCCTACTATTTTCTCGCCGTTGTCAGATCTTGTCCAGAGTGGAGGACGTGACGTCAGAACACTATTGCAAAAAGATGAGTGACAGGCATTTAATTTCCAGTGTTATTCATCAGATATTTTTTCTTGCACTCTTCCCACGAGAAAGAAAATGATGTAAGTGGAATACCCCAAGGGGAGCAGCTTGTTGTAACTTAAGATTAAGCCTGAAAAATGGATGGACAAACTAAGCTACAGGTATTTCACCTAGCAGAGCTCACCACATTCCTGGAGGGCTACGTGGCGCCTTCATCTGGGCTGAACTCTTGGCTTTGGTACCATCATAAATCCACCTTTGGGGAAGTTAAGATGTTTCTGTCATCCACTGTTGTCAGTTTTAGTCCAGGAGAACAGCCAACCAGTGTAAGAAAATGTTCATGAAGCCATACAGTCTGCCCATTTACAAACAGAGGATCCAATTCCCTGCAATAAAACCAGCATGAGACTGTGGAGGGAGCACCAGGACAGAAATAGCCAAGCAGAATAGCCCCTGGGATGGTGCAGATCTGCTGACAGTTCACACTGCTTGCTGGAGAAACCCCTGACTAGCGGTAGCTCAGTGCTCACGGTGTTGGACAAGATTTCGAGAGGTTTGAGTTTGTTTCCCAGTTTTCTATAATATTTCTGTACCTCAATTCCCCACTTCTGAAAGCAGAGTTAGTCGGGGATTGCACATCCTTCTTGAACGTGGTAAGGGCAGCAGCCCTACAAATCCCACATGGTTATAGACTCGGTCACGCTGTGCTGCATTCTAGAGCCTACAAGTTCTCCACATGCAGTATAAAATAACCATTAAATCATCTGTAATGCAGCCAACCTAACTGTAATTCTATAAGGTGTGGATTGAGGACACGTACCTAACAGAAACTACAGAAAGTATGGGAATTTTTCAAGGAAAAATTTAAAATAGCTTTTGCTTTTTTGTTTTTTTGTTTTTAGTTAAGTAAACTTCTCTCTCTTCCTTTAAGCAGTTTTTATTCTCTCCTTCTTCCCACCTCTTTCTCATATTGTCATTAGGAAAAGTAGAGAAAGCGGATGCAAAGAGAGAAGGAAGAGTAAAACCCCCAAAATCTTCAAACCTTGCTGGTTACTTTGCTTGAGATCATTGGAGGGTTTTGTTTCAAAACTGAAAATCTCTGTAAAACCCAGACATTTCTGTTTAATGAAATGTCTTGTTTGTCACTCGAAAGCACGGCTGAACATCCCAAGGCCTTGTCTTCTCCATTTGCAGGTGGGAAAAATGAAGTGAAGCCCCAAAGTGATGACTGCAAGGCCATAAAGCGGCAGCCAGTGTCAGAAGAGCTATTTAGATCACAGGAATCCCTGGGTTCTCTCCCAGATCCACACCGTAACTGCTCACGAGGAACCCACATGAGGTCTTCTACTATAACAGGACCAGGCTGTGCACAAGGAGATCCCAGAGGGCTTCCCTTGCAAAAAAAACCCCCAAAGCACCTCTACGTCTCAAAATCATTTCCAGAGCCCCTTCTGCAGCAATGTGGTGAGGGGGTGGCACAGCATGGGGCTTGGTAGTCGGTGAAGGAGCAGGTAAAGCTCAGCAGATGCTGGTGCTGGGGATGCGTGGTGGGTGTGGGGAGAGGGGACCGGCACAGGGAAGGGCTGTTCATAGATCTACAGACGCTTGAATTAATTGGCTGCTGTTTACAGCTTGGGTTTATTGCTCAGCTTTTAATTAACTGTTTCCGGATTTAATCTCACAAATGTTCTGTCTTCGTCCTTGTTTAATCCGGCAGTCTAATGGCAAGCTTATTTATGCAGATCAATACTGTTTACAAACATGAAAGCTGCCTGTTGGTTTTTGAACTTTATACGTGATGGCATTGGTTATCAATAGCTGAAGCAGCCCCAGCAGGTGGCATGTCAATATGCAGCCAGTCAATATTCATGGAGCAGCCAAGATTAAAACTTTTTTTTAGCAGGAGTGGGAGGGAGCTGCCTAAACTCCTCTTCATATTCATATATGGAGGATTTACTACCCGCTCCCACTCCTCCTTGCTTTTGTTTAGTTGCAGCCATCCAAATGGAGCGCTAATGAGAATAATCAGGTTATTCAAGAACATCCGTGGTGGGGGGAAAAATAACTGTTCCCACAATCTGCTCTGGACTCTAGTCCTCTCTGAGCCAGCTCACCTGCAAAGGCATTTACCTCTATTAAAATATTTTAAGTAACAACAAGGAAGGCCTGCCTTGCTCTCTGGACTTAGTTTACCATTGATTTAAATTTAAATTACTGAAGGTATTGTATTATTTTCCACTTATTCTATTGACTTCAGCAGGAATGGAAGAATCATTTAGAAAATGCTGCCTTGAAAACCAAGTATGAGACCCCAATGGCTGGTAATTTTTGGTGAGGGGATGCATGGGGAGCGGCTTGTGATGTGAGCCCACTACTGCAGCCTTTTTTCTCCTTGGACCTTCTGCTTGTACCTTGGGCATCTGTTGGCATATTCTGAAGGGATAAAAGGGCATTTTTCATGTGAATTATGTGAGCATGAGTAACACAGAGTCTCAGTTGCTCTTGTTGCTCTAGAATTAGTCTGTGTTAAAGTCAGTGGCCCAGCTTTTAACATGCCGTGTTAATCACGTGAATATCTCTGAAGGAGCAGAGCTGAATGTGTTAGTCACTAGTCAGGGCTAGTGGGAGCTTTTCTTGTGAAGAATTATAGGTGTAAATGTGGAACACAGAGCCTCAGCCTAATTTTATATGCTATAACCTTAACCTACCAAGGCAAATGAGATCCGGCTTGCCTGTGCCTAGTATTTATTTGCAGAATACTCCCATCATGAGCTGCATTCAGGGACCAAGCCCCTGCTGTGCTGGGAATGGTACAAGCATAGCTAATTGTATGTTTGCTATAAACACGGCTCTTACACAGTTGTTACACCTTCCATAAATACATTTCTAATAATCAGCAGACAATAGTGTGGGCAAGCCAGAAGCATAACACAAAGCATAAGAATAAATTTCATTTAATTACAAGGAGAATCTAATTAAGCCCGATGTTCTTAAACCAGTGTTAGACTGGGAGTAACTTCATACACATTAATAGAGTTGTAGCACATGTGACCCATGGTCTAATGACAATGACTAGTCAGGGACGGATCGTCAGACTGATGCATGGTGTGACACTAACTCTGTTCCTTAATTTCAAAGGTACCGAGTAGATAATTTCTGTGCAGAACATAAGTGCTTCAATCCTCTCTTTACCTTTTTGCCTTGGCTTTATACTTTTGGCCATTTGCAGCATTTGCTGACATTTTCCAGTCTGTTTGTTCTAATATTCAGTGACAACTCAGTAGCCAGGAACAAGACTCCTGGGGCAGGAGGTGCAGTGTTTGCACTGGGGTCCCATGGCCTCCCTGGATCGAACACCCTCCGTAGCCTCCCAAGGGGGTGTTTTGTTCTCTGGGTTCAGAGAGAATTTCATGGCAGTTTAATTTTGACTCTCCCCAAATGACTCGCAAAAGGACATCAGGACAGGGGGGAAATGAGGGAACGCCATGGGAATGCCGGACCAGCATCAGGCTCGGCAAAACCAAGCTGGATTTGGAAGCGATGAACCCTTGTATACAGTCGGGCTGGTTAGAAGCTGCTAAGCTGTTCTCTAGCAACTTGTGGCACACCACAGCCTTTGTACGGCTGGCAAAGTCGGAGCAGCTAATCAATTCTGCTTTATTCTCCTAGCCACAGACCCTCGCCTGCAAAGCGCAGCGCCGTTTTTAATAGTGACATCTTGAGCGCCTTTCAGAGTCTACTTGAAAGCAAATATAGGTCTTTTAATAGGTTATTTTAATGCATTAAACTATGGAGAGAAGGAAGAGAAGGGAAAAAAAAAAAAAACCTGGCACATACATCTCTGCAAAAGTTTCAGAGTCTGGAAGAATCTGATCCAGAAACAAAAGCCCTTTGAATCTCTCCCCTTCCCCGCTCCCTCATGCCTGGTTCCCCCTCCCCTTCCTTCCTTCACTTCTCCCTCCTCCCGCTGAGCACTAACAGTGCCAACTTATCAGATACTTTTAGCTGCCAGCTTCCCAGATACTTTCCTTTGAATGTGACCTGGCAGCAGCTCACTGCAACTTTTGAACTGCTATATATGTCATATGCTAAGAAGAAGAAGAAGAAGCAGCTGAAGTATAATGACTACTGGAATACGCGATTCAAGACAAAGTCAAAATGCTTTCAGTGGGGAGCGCGAGGCAATTTATTTTAACTCGTAAGGCAACTTTGCTATCCGATGGGAAGGGGGGTGGGGAAGCAAGTGGGATAATCGTCGTATTTTATCTTCACCTGAGGGCTGTAAGTCCATCACTAGCACCCACAAATTTTGCCTCCTGACAACCCTGTAGTGCCCATAAGAGTTTGGGGTGAGGAGAGAGAGGAGGAGCGAGGGCATGTGGCTGGGGCACCGCATGTCCCTGGCCAAGGGGAGAAAGGGGAAACTGAGGCAAACCGGCTCATGCTGCTGCAACAAGTCTGCAGCAGAAATAGCACTAGGGATCAGCCACCTGGGTTTCCACTTTCTGTGACAATGAGATCCCTCTGTTCTATGAAGGAGGAAAAATTCCCAGCAATCCAAAATACACAGGGAAAGAGGCAGGCAGCTGAGCCTCCCATGCCAGTACCAGTTCAGCAAGTGGCTGCTGTAGGTAGCAATGGTCATTCCAGGTTAATTGGACCTATTTTCCTTTTCTTTGGAAATGTACGGATTTTGACGCGTTGCTTTAAAATTGCAGAAAGCTGGGAAGCTTCTGATTTTTTCAACAGAAAAAGCTTACATTTCATTCAGAAGAAATAGTTCTGATTTTTGAAGTAAAATAGGTTTTCTTTTAGGAAGGTAGAAATGAGCGAATGTACAGTGCTGAGATGTGGTACAAAGTGGTATGGTTTATGAAAAAGATGTTTCAAGTGGCTGGGTGTTTGTCTTTCAACTTTTGCCTGGAAGGAAATGTTTGAATTCCCAAGTTATTTGTTTCAGCATGGAGCGGATGCAGTTTTCATGGTCTGTGGGGTATTCTGCACAGTGGAAAAGCTGGTTCCCAACCAGCTCTAGCTCTAATATGTTTAATTACAACAATGCCAGAGATCTTTCTGCATGTAGCTGCCAATTGAGGCTCTTATTAAAGAAGGAGTGGGAATACTGAGACTAGAGGAAGGTGATTCAAGATTTTCTCTCCAGCTCCCAGGTCATATTGGTGCAGGAAGCCCTGAGCACTCCCTGCACATCTGTGTATCCTTCCCTCAAACAGGTAGACTAGTAATTATTTGTGATAAAGTTTATTAGTGTCCTTGGCACTTTTCAGCAGGCGCAGATTAAGACCACCTTGGCCCCAAGGAGTTTGCTGGTACACTGCCACCCTCGCCGGGGCTTGGCAGGAGACTTAATACAATAATTTCACAAAGCGCTTTGAGATCAGGGGATGAAAGCTGCTATAGAAGTGCAAAATATAATGATTAATTGCCTTTTCTTGGTGGGAAGTTGCTATCATCTCTTCACTTTCTATGACTGGCAAACCGGAGGGAGTATTTAACTTTTAAAAAAAACAACATCTTTACAAAGTAACAAATTAAGATGCAAATCTGGAGGGGTTTTTTCCCTCTTCTTTTTTTCCCTCTCTCTCTTTCTCTCGCTCTCCTTTTTTTTTTTTTTTTTTTTGCTAATTGGCAGAAAATTAATGACTCTGTTTCTGACTGAGCAGATGCTCCCGTCAAAAAAGGCAGATTTGGAATTTCTCTAACCCTCCTTTTAAAAACACATCAAGAAGGCAGTAGCATGTGGCAGGTCAGAAATTAAGCGAAGGTAACTGTACAGATTGTAAAGAACACAAAGGAGGTTTTGTGTATGAGTGAGTGGGGGGTGCTATTTTTCCCCCATCGCTCCCTTTTGTTTTAACTTCCTTGCATCGGATTTTAAGGGGGGTTTTGGTGCTTTTTTTTTGTTGTTGTGGCGTGCCTTTTTTTTTTCTTTTTTTTTTCTTTTTTTTTAAACCCGTATTCTACTGCAGCTCATAATTAGCAGCCAGGCCTCTGGGACCTAATTAACCAATTCAATTAACAAAAAAAGCATACAAGTCACCCTGACATTTGTCAGCCATTAGGAGGGATGTCAGGCTGGCAGGTTCTACCGACACATTAATGATGATTAGCTCATTTGCAGCTCACTTTTACCCCAGGTGTCCACCTGGAGAGACTGGCACAAAACACTCAGCAGACAGGGAGAGGGGCTGGGGCTGGGAAGAGCTTTGCCGCAACTGTGGTGACCCTCAAAGGGAGTTTTGACCTTTCATTGAACGCATAATCAATAAGTTTTTTGCCTCAGTTAAGAGAAGCTGCTGTCCCCTCATCTGGCTCCTGCGCTCACTAACCTTCAGAGGAGCGCTTGCCCAAAGAGCCAGGGGACCAGCGCTTGCCCCAAGGGCTGAAAACCCTTGTTTTTCAACTCCTTCAGTGGGAGAGAGGCCTTTAGAAACATTTTCCTTGTTGATAGCACTCTTTGCTTGCTTATCGCAGCAGGACTCCTTCACTTGGCTGGGGCTGTTGCTTAGTTCAAGCCAAGCTCTTTGTTCTCAGGATTGATTAACTACAGTACTCTATATAACATAGGCAGATATTTATATAGACATCACTTCCGTTCCTGCCTCTGATCTCCCTTAATTTAACTCCATTTCCCCAGCAGCTCTGATTTAATAATAGGTGGCTGATTGTTACGGAAATGAAACCAAGAGAAACACCAGCAAAGATCGCTTCCAGGATGGAAGGGCTTTTGAACCTTTGGAGGCTTTTCCTTTTTTTTCCAGCACCTGAGACCAACTTTCCTGCCTGGGTGGCCAACTCCAGGTCATCTGAGATGACTGGGAGCTCTTGCCATCCAGGGGAGTGCCAGTTTTAGCTGCCATCAGAGATACTGCCCAGAAGGGCTCTCCTGGGCTTGGTAGAGCAAAGACATCACTGAGATTTGCCCCTGGGAGGACTTTCATGGGGCTGTCCAAGGTTCATGGGCAGCCCCATTGACCCGTGGATTTTGAGAGGGTATTCTGGGTGGCACAGCAATGGGGACACACATCTAATATCATGCAGGAGTCAGTTGTCTCCATGCCAGACCTGCAGAGGTGCTGCCAGCACCCTCCCTCACCCTGCCCAACCATCCTGCTTACACCATCTTTTTTCGCCCCAGGCAGCCCAGTCCCAGCTGGATCTTCAAGGTGTTGGATGACATAAACGGAGAAAAAACACAGAAGTCACCAAGGGCTTGCACAGCTCCCCCCTCGTTCAGATCCATCTGACCATGCTTTTCCAGGAGGCCAGAGCATATCAGTTTCCTTCTCATTGCCTCTTATTCTTCTTGTCCATCACATTGCTGGCTGGCCCCAGCCAAGCACAGACCACAGACTGCTATCAAGGAGCAGACTTCTTCCTTGATTTTTGGCAGTTTTTGTGAGTTTACTGCCCACAGGGTGAACTCCTCACATCCAGAGGCAGTGACGACAAAGTGTAAAACCCAGATGCACCCTCTCTGAGCAGGGGAGAATGCCCCGTGAGCTGTTCAAAGATAATCGGGTGCTTCCCTTAATTTCAATTAAATCCTAGCTGTGCCTCTGCATTGACTAATCATAGAGGGGCTGATTCAGCTCCCTCTGCAAAATAGGACCTGTATCAATAGCCAGAGCCAAACACTCCTTCCTGGAAATCTGCAGAGCACAATAGTAAATACAGAGAACTGGGACTATTCATGTATTAACAATGCAGTGGCAGCAACCCTTTATTGTCACACACATTGTTAAACCCACAAAGAGCAACTGGTAGGTTAAATCTATTTTAGCTGGGAAAGCTTGACAAAAATCCTTGCCACCAAGCATTTGATACTGATCACAGTGTCACATCAGGGAACAGCAAGCTCAAAAGAGCAAGTCATTTTTTTATTTCTGAACTTTAGAGGCAACAGCCTCTCCTCTTTGCTGGCTCCCCAGTCTTAGTCTTCTTAGTAGGAGGTGGTTTGTTTTTCTTTCTAATTATTATTATTTTATTTTTTCCTTCATGCCACTCAGTGAGAGCAAATTCAGGGGAGAGGAAGGGAAAGGGAAAAAAAAAAAGAAGGAAACATACAATGCTGTATTGAGGCAACACAGATGGAATGTGAACACAAGCTTCTTAATTCCAAACCTGGGGACAGCAGCAAAGGGTGCAGCTTGCGAGGCATCAGGACAGCTCAGTGACAAACAGTCATGCCGTAAATCAGCTGTCCTCTCATACAGAAACATCCAACCTAGAACGTCTCTCTGAAATAAATGCCTTGGAATTCACATGAAAGGTTTAACTCAGATGGAATTGTTTGAGTTACAAACATGACTATAACCTGTTTGTTTTTCCTAGGAGTTTTCTATGCAATGGGACCAGGATTTTTCCCAATAACACATTATCTGGAATCATGTTAATATTCATGACCTCACGGGCACACTCTGTGGAGGTCCCTGTTAAAAAAACAAACAAACAATGGTCCTTGGGGAGTGCAAATCTCCCACAAAAAAAGATGGGAAAAAATTATAATACAACACCATTTGTCCCCATTGGAGGGGCCACTGAATACTGCCAGGAAGACAAGGGGACATTAATGTTATCCAACTGGCGGAGTTTCCTCATAGGATCCTACTCTTATTTAGTTGATGGCAATGAGTAACTCTCTGAAAGAGCAATTCAGAGCTTCTGAAGTGGCATCACGTGTTGATTTTATAACCAATTTCTATAGGGACCTTGAAGATAGCTCTGCTAATGTAAATGTCTTTCACATTAAGGTGCCCCACTTACGTTCTTCAAGTGGACTTTCCCATTAGTAGGAATTACAAGTCACTGACAGGAGAAAATCCAGGGCTCTCAGTACAAGGCTTCACCATTTTTTATTACCCCCATGCCTCAGAGTAGCAGGATCAGCAGCAAATAGGAAATTACATATTCTGTATTTGCTGGGAAGAGCAGATGACATTGGATCCCTGCAAAATGTTCTATGTGTACATAAGTGAAAAGAGGTCTGAATGAAGACCTTTATATGCTAAAGGACATTAGAAAATACCAATAGGCAGGACATTGAACTACCCACCAGAGGTCATTGTGGCTGTCATACCATGCAAGGAAACCTGGGATTAATGAATTTACAAGCTAAAAGAACCTCTCATCCCAGAGCACTCCAAAAGGATTTTTCAAGAAAAACAAACAAACACTCCCCACCCCCCCCAAAAAAAAAAACAAAAAAAACCCCCACAAACCAAAACAAAAACAAAACAAAAACAAAACAAAAACAAAACAAACAAAAAACCACCCCAAAACTAACCAACAGCAATATAAAAAACACAACAACAAACCAAACAAAAAACAACAAAACCTACCAACAACCAAGGTCTGCTTCAAAATCAAGGCTTCATTAACTCTAATGCATTAGCCCCAAGACCTGCCCAAGCACCATCTTGCTAGATAATATCCCATTAACAGTCTCAACTGCTTCCTTCCCCGCCTGCATCATTTCTTCTTATTGCATCATGCCTGATAAGAGCAAGTCAGATGCAGTGTCCCTCTGTCTGTCACACTGCCAGCATGGGGAGGCTGGAACAAGATTATGTCCTTCCTCTGAGTCTCTAGGATCCCCTCAAAAGGACAATCCTATAGCACGTGTCAAACCACAGCCAAGAAAGACAAAGTTGTCTGCTGCTTTGCCCCATGTCTTCCTCTTGGTTCACCCTGCTGTATTAATGATCTGAGGACTTCCATGCTGACACCAAGCTCCAAATAAGGATCACTCACCTCAGCTCAAGCACCAGGTCCCTTAGAGCTACCCCAGGGTCAAGGGCAAACAGTGACTATGCCTTGATTCTCCTGCCGGAGGCTGAAACTTGGATGTGGTCCCTACACTGAGTTTCTCTGTGGTATCACCACTCTGCTGTGAACCTTATGGCTCAATTTTATGGATGAATTTTATGCCATTGAAAGCCAGCCAGGCAGTGCAGAGAGACTGTTTACTCAGCCATAGCAGGAGTATCTGAAAACACTGACATCTTGTGACAGTTTGGAGTGAGATGACAACAGAAAAAAGCTGGAGAGCCTGCAGGGTGTCCGTGCCTATTTAAGGACTGGAGATTTTAAAGAGGCTTTTACATGTTATTACCATTTGTCACATGCCTTCCGTACCACAGCCTGTTTGTGGACCCTGCTGCTGCCCATGTGAGCAGGTTCACGTGGTCGTTTAATCACATTTAAGCCCCGAGTTTCTGTCTACTTTGCTGCTGATCCATACTGTTACTCTTCAAATGAAGGTATGACAGTCCAAGGCTTGAGACAGTGTCTGAGCAGAGAAATTCCTCTGGAAGAAGCCTGAGCTCCCATCTGCATGAAGTGTGCATGAATGACAGAAAATCTCAGACAAGCAGAGGAAAAGTGAGGGTCAGATTTCTCCAAGGCTCATGCTCAGCTGTAGCTATATTAACGCTCTTCTTCTGTCCCAGCACAAAGTCAGACTGGCTGGCTCACCCGCTTTGGCTTTGAAATGGCCAGCCAGGAATGCTGGTACCAGGGGGATCAGACAGCCCATGTGCTTCCCTCAGCCCACCTGATCCCACATGAGCTGCCTGATCTCCCTGCCCAAAACTGCCCCGAGTCCCCTGGCACCCACCCTGCAGCCCTGCACCCACACACACCTTCCCATGCCAATGACTGTGTGTGCCAGCGAGGGACCGCTGTTCCAGCCATGTGGTGGGGACAGTCCCCTTCCCACCCCCTCTCGCTCCATCCAGCCTGTTCTGTGTCCCACAGGCCCCATCCTCAGTTGAAAATGGCTCCCAGCAGCACCAGGGCTACTGGGCAGCCCCTGCACAGCCACGTAGAATCTCAGAATAGTGTGGGTCGGAAGGGACCTTCGAAGGTCACCTAGTTCAACCCCCCTGCCATAAGCAGGGATATCTTCAACCAGATCAGGTTGCTCAGAGCCCCATCCAGCCTGGCCTGGAATGTCTCGAAGAATGGGGCATCTACCAGCTCTCTGGGCAACCTGTTCCAGTGTTAAACTACCCTCATTGTAAAGAATTTCCTCCTCATGTCTAGACTGAATCTCCCCTCCTTTAGTTTAAAAACATTGCCTGTTGTCCTATCGTAACAGGCCCTGCTAAAAGTCTGGCCCCATCTTTCTTATAAGACCCTTTCTAGTACTGAACGGACACAATAAGGTCTCCCCAGAGCCTTCTCTTCTCCCTGAGCCTGGGCCAGACCATCAGCATCTCCAAGTGTTCATGTGTTCAGGTCTTTGCTCTTTGTTGGCACTTGAATTTTGAGGGTTTATTTATCAAAAAATAAAGATTTTTAAGCCCCTGCCATGAAAACTGAGGTGGCCCTTTCTCCCCCAATTGTCTTTTCCTGCCCCATGGGAGAAGTTCATTCTCAACACAACTGGTGATAGCCAAACGCATATGTTTAAATTCCAGAATCAGGGGATTTTGCTTTAAAATTATAGGATGAAAAAAGGAAATAGAGATATTTATTTACTTCACTATTTGCTTTGGTCTTTTGAGGAGTGAGTTTGCAAACTTTACTAGCAACTACCACGAGTGATTACAAGATATTCATACATTCACATGACTCCCAGAGCTGGCAATTTGAGGCAAATTATCCAAGGCTCAAGATAAAGCTGTGAAAGCTGGTATTGTTGGGACTCAATTTGGAAGCTGTTTCTTAACTTAGCTACATGGTAAAAAAGCAATAAAAATAGTATGATTATAAGACATTAATTATTCCCCACTTAAGAGCTATATGAATGTCATTAAAAATAGGAATCTTACCGAGTGAGTTCAGTTCGCTTCATTTGCAGAGATATGTCATAAAGACTGTCAGATAGATGCTGCAAATTATGTGAAACAATGTAAAAGACCTGATATGAAAATTTAAAATAAAAAAGTTGTTATACTTGGAAAAGAAACAGCTGTATGCTGGTTGAGAAACCAGTCAGCATTTTCCAACTACTTTTATTAAAGAGAAACTAGAGTGTTTTCAAATTTCTTCCTTTGAAAAAACCTGAGGTGTTACGAATACTCTGCTAAGCAGAGTCCAGGTAAGGCTGATGAACTGCTTTAACCAGCCTCTGTTTCCAAAATTAAAGTTCTGTGGGCAGAAGAGGTCGTCAGGGTGGCTTGCTTTTTCCTTATTGAAGTCGTGTTTGGGCTTCACAGATTTTAAAGCCGGAAGGGACTATTATGATTCCCTTGCCTGACCTCCTGCATAACACAGACTGCAGAACCTCACCCAATAATTTTCCCATCAAACCCATAACTTCTGTTTGATCTAGAGCATATCTTTTACATCAAGACTGGATATCTTCTTAAAGACTTCAAAAGTGATGGGGAATCTACCAAGCTCCTAGATAAGATAGTTTGAATTTGTCTAACTTCAGCTTTCAATCACTGGATCTCATTATGCCTTTTCCTGCCAGATTAAAGTCCCTTCTTCCGTCAGAAATCTCTTCCCCATGTAGGTACTTGAAGACCTTGAGAGAGTGATAAGAGAGGATGATATTTCTTGAATGGGTGAAGAGAATGTATCATCTTAACAAAGATAAAAACTTAGCCATGGATATTCTTTATTTTCCCCCCAGTTTAAAGCTGGTAAAAGGTGAAACAGTACACTGGTCGGGTGAGTAAAGATTACTCCCAAGAATAAGGGCTATAGAGTCAGGCTCCGACTCACTCATTGTAAGGTGCATTACTGTGGATTTAAAAATGTCTGTCAATTAAAGTGCACTTCATTTTGCCAGGTACCAATGTCACAGAGCAGGATGCTCCGTTTGCCCACATGATCAGAGACTGTTGGTTTTTTATCAGACATTTACAGTTTTGATCCACTCAGGAATGATTAATTTCATAATTTTTTATCCCTTGCTTTCTAAATACAAGAATAGCTTCACCTCAGGCTATGTCTGTTTTAGAAATGTTTACTACAGGCCCAGCAAAAATAGACCATTTTTTGTGTGAATCTACATGAAGGGCTAATTTTTGCTGTAGGCTAATTGTGGAATTACATAGACATTTCTAAAAAAAAAAATAAAAAAGAGACAACCAACAAAAAATGAAGCATAAGAAAGAAGTATTTGGATGAAGGTGTCTCCTCTCTTCATGGAAGTCCCTGTTTCCCCCCTCTTTGGATGACTAACAAGCCACAGTAATCATTTGGCCAAGGAGTTCATGGGAACACTACACTACATTGTGTATTGTTTATCGAAGGTGGATATTGCCATGGAGTGTATTTAGCTGGAATGCCCCACATCTTTCTGTGGAGAAACAAAGGAGATTATCAATGATTAGTGGTAAGCCATGTGCTCCTGGGATTCACGTTATAAATTCTGTCCTGCATCCCTTTTGACAGAACACACCACTCACTTCCACAAAACCGGTTGGCTTGAAATGCCTGGAAACATCACTCTGTTCAACACCAATATCATTGACTTTTCTTGATTTGTCCTTCTCATCTTCAGCTGCTTGCATTGCTGACTTTTTTTTTCTCCTTGTTTTTATCTCAGTTGGTATTGTGGTTGCATTTAGTATTGAGGAGCACACATGGACTCATCTCTGCTATTCATCTAAAAATCTACAGGAGCATGAGCCAGGGGCTCTGCAGGATCAAATCCTCAAAACAGGAGATGGATGTGACAGCAGGGACTAGCCCTTCCCAGAATAAATCCTGTCTTATAGTTGAAAAAAAACCTTTTTTTAACATCACATTTCACATTGTGTGCCTATTAGGGATAAGGATGGAAATAGCTGACGGTATTTTTGGCCCAGCACACTGATGCTTTGGATAAAGATCAAATTCTGGATGTCTCAGCAGAATTGGCTTTATCAACAGTGCTAGGTGCTCCAGGTTCTCCTGTGGGTTTAGCCACAGGCCCATTGGCAGTGGAGGTCTGGCATTCAGTCAGTGTCATCCGAGGAACTGAAAGGATCTCAAGAAGCTGTGAGGGTTACGTGCATATGGGCAGGTCTGTTTTATTAAAGCAGGCAGGGCACACAGTTTACCTTTTGGAGTCAGTAACTGCCAATACAAACTAAACTTTCCAGTGCTCAGCTAGGAATTAGCCCACAGGACCCATTTTCAAAAGCACTGCTGGATCAGGAGCTAAATGAGACCCAGCTCGGCCCTGGACTGCAAGTGTGGAGCAGAAGAAGGGGCTGTTTGCTTCTTAATCCAGCTGACGTGCTGCATGACCCTGCCCTCTCCACGCTGGCTGGCCACATTGTGCCGTACTCCAGTCACAAATATGTTTAAACATCTCTTTAGCCTGATTAAACACCACTGTCTTTGGTCATACCCAGGCTCTCTTAAGCAAGGAATATTAAACTGACACTGGGTAAATACATTTTTTCAAGCAAAGGTTTTCACAAAAGCCTATTATCATCCCAAGATGTTGCATCACCCCCCCATAGACACTGCAGCCTGTCTCCTTACACACAGGTGACATCTAATGTTCCTTAAATAGATGAAAAGCCTATTTGAAAACAGGTTTCTTTGCACCTGCCAGAAGGTGTTTTGTTGAATAGGTTTGTGTAAGTATGAGGTTTCTTCTCTTTTTACAAAGCAAAGATTTGCCATACACCCTCACTCCAAACGACTGAATGCACCAGTGGGGGTGCAGGATACGTACACAGCATCTCCTCACATTGCCTCCGCTGCCAAATTTTCTTAACAGGAAGGAAAACATCGATTTCTTTTGGCAAGTAAAAGCAGTCAATGTATTTTACTTCCCTTTGTGCTCCACAATTTTTCCAGTCCCTACATTATTAATCTTTACAGATCAAAACGAGAAGTCCTTACATTGTATAACACTAACCCAAAATCCAACATGCTATTCCATGCAGATGGTTACTACACCCAGATCTTTGTAACAGATGAAAGATCACCAGATATTGCCTTTGCTGGATGATGCTTCAGCAGCTACCAGAAATCTGTGTAATGACCTTCCATGATTAGAAATACTGAATTGGAACCAGAGTGAATGGTGGCATTAGGACAGAACAATACACTGCAAAAAAAGAGCAGCCAGAATTCACATCATCGTCTAACTCATGCTTCTATTCAAACTTACATTTAAGGCCATCCGCATGTTTCCAATTCCTCATCTGGTCTCTTCCATTTAATTTACTAAGCAATTTCTCCACTGAGACTATCCTCCAGTGTCATGGAAAGAGCATTCTCCAAGGTGACAGAGCTACATAGACAGACAACTGAAATAAGCCTGGACTTTGAAAATTAACTGAAAAATCCTATGCACCAGAAAGGGAGCCATTTTTTTTACTTCACTCTAGGCGAGTAGAACTTCTGTTTGGCAACAAGATGGGAAATTGAAACATTTTATCCAAAAATCAAATTAAATTGTGACAAAAGTTTCATTCCTCTTGGGAACCAAATTTAAGGTTAATAGTATTTAAAAAAAAAAAAAGTTATCACTACATTGTCTTCCAGAGTAGACAATCTTAACAAAATCCATGTTTTTTACTCAGTTCTTTCCTTTTCTATTAAAAAATGTGCAGATTTGAAGTGTCCAGAACATAAAGATATGCTTTGCCTTGCATTCTGCAGCAGGACTTTTTAGTGAGAAAAATACCAGCTTCTTGATCAAAACTTGAAAATGAGAGTGTATGGAAGAACTCCTGTATGGTCTTTGAAAGCAGATGCACGCTTACTGCACCCAGGCTCCAAGCTGAGAAAAATCTGTATGTTAGGTTGGTGTCCCAACAGAGCTGGTATCATCACCTCTGTACTCAGTTCTCACCCACATGCAAATTTCTTGGAGACAATCCCTTATCACATAGTTTGGACAAAGGTGGAAATAGAGATGTTTTAGTTTTTTTTCCTCAGCAGTACAACATACATAACACATAACAAATGGAAATGATCCAAGATGACCCTGAAGAGTAGAAGAAAAAAAGGCACAGCTGCAGCTAATTATTGTAGACTACCTCTCCATGTACCATCAGCCAGCAAGCTGATCTAGATCCGCCCCACCCCACCTGGGATGGGTGTCACCCTCAGACAGGTGTTGTTCATCATCTGGGATGAAGCACAGCTCCAGAGGAGACATATAGGAGAGCCTTGGAGGAAGCTAACCTGCTGTTGAAGAAAGGCTTCAGAGTGTATCACTTCTGAGGGTAAGGACCTTTGGGCTTGATGGTGGGGAGCCTAGGATGTCATGGTGCAGACTTTGCTGAGATCATGCTAGGTTATATCCTGAGTTGATGGCCTTGGATCCTGAGCTGAGATCTTGTCCCTGAGCTGCACAAGGAAGGGAAATTCCCCAGGTAAAGTACGGGCAAATGGAATAATGAAGAATGTGTTTTTTCTTTCCTCTGTTGAACTTTGTTGTTCTGTTTTTCCTACTATTCAGGAAAGCCTTGCTAAGGGCCTTGCAGTAGAGTGGCCATGATGCTTTCTGCCCTGAGCTGGAAGCCTTTGTGAGACCGTAGTAGATCATTACTGCCCACCAGAGCCCCAGGGAGTGTCAATGTAAGTGTAGAGCCAAGCAATCGTCTTTGATGCTTTAAGTAATCAGTCTGGCAATCCCATTGCTCTTCTCTGGGGCTCTGAGTTTACCTCCCCTTGGACAGAAACCCTTTGTTAATGAAAGCAGCTGGTCTGTATGTATCAACAGAAGTCAGCAGGCTGATTGTGTCTGAGTTGAGCATTGTTTGTCCTGCACCGCATTGGCACATGGACATCCTGCATCAGCCCTGTGTCCTTTTCAGTAGCTGGCTGTTGGCAGGGGTCCTCAACTTCAGCTCAACCCAGATCTGCTCCATCACATCCATGATGGGGTATACAGTTACATAAACAGGTGGAAAGCCAATAGTAAGCAACATAGTGGCTTAGTTAGCTCTCACTGGCACAGTAGCATCCTGAGAATAACGAGGAAGGTGGCACCTAGGTGACTGTCAAAGTCTCTCTGTTCTCCCAAAAGCTTCCTCTAAAAGGCTGGACTGCTCACTGTGTCACAGAATCACAGACTGGTTGGGGTTGGAAGGGACCTCTGGAGATCATCCAGTCCAACCCACCTGCTAGAGCAGGTTCACCTGGAGTAGATCACACAGGAATGTGTCCAGGTGGGTTTGAATGTCTCCAGAGAAGGAGACTCCACAACCTCTCTGGGCAGCCTGTTCCAGGCTCTGTCACCCTCAAAGTAAAGAAGTTTTTCCTCATATGCAGATGGAACCGTCAATGCTTCAGTGTGTGTCTGTTGCCCCTCATCCTGTCATTGGGCACCACTAAAAGGAGTCTCATCCATCCTCTTGACATCCATCCTTGAGATATTTATAAATATTGATGAGATCCCCTCTCAGCTTCTCCAGGCTGAACAGACCCAGCTCTCTGTCTCTTTTCATAAGAAAGGTGCTCTAGGCTCCTCATCATAGTTGTAGCCCACTGCTGGACTCCCTCCAGTAGCTCCTTATCCTTCTTAAACTGGGGAGCCCAGTGGTATCTTGTGGTACTCTGCATGGCTGACAGAAATCTTCCCAAGCACCCAAATATGTTACTCAGCTTGGTTTACCTGTATATGGAATGCAATGAGCAGCAGTAGGGACACACTTCGTACACAAGCTGTGAGATCTCCTTAATGAATGTGCATGAAGGACAGTCTCAGGTTGCTCTTAAAGAAAGCTGAGCATGTGATGAAAACAGTTTTTAACAGATCCTGACTCAATCTCCCTACGTTGCAGGCTTGTGAGCAAAATCCTGCATGCCTTATGTCATGTGTGGGGAGACTTGGAGAGGCTATTAGGGCTGTGAGCCAAGTCCTGAGGTTTCAAGTCTTTTGTTTCATGGTGGTGGTTGTTGTTGTTTGGTTGAGATTTGTTTGGTTTTGGTATGAGGGGTTTTTTTTAGGAAGTGTACTCCTAGGCATATCTGAGTTGTACAGCACCTGTGCTACAGTTTGGTGATATTGTACTGATACCCTACCCTGGGTGATAACATAAAATATTCACTAAGACAAAAGTGAGGTGAAGCTGCTACAGGCTCCCTCTACCAGCTGTGTGGGCAAAATTAAAAATAATAAGAATAATAAGAAGAAGAAAACAAACAAAACCCACCCAGCTAAACTAAATGTGGCAGGAGAGCAGAAGTGCCTCCATCTGAGCCTATGCGTGTGTGAGTTTTATAATAAGAGCCAAATTAGTAGGGTTTTGTGAACAATGTTCTCCTAAAAAGTCTGGTGAATTTTACTCCTTGCTTTCAGCTGTTCCGGTGGGTTTTATGCAGCTCCCCAGAGACAAAAGCTCAGAGAGCTCCTTCCAAAAATGTCATCTTTGCTCTCTCTGTTACTTCTCTCTCCTTGTCATACTTCCACAACTCTAGTTTCCATCTCTTTTAAATGGGCTTTTGGTCTTCATTTTTGTGTTTTAGTGACTGCACGTAGCTGAAAGTTTTTTCTTTAAGTCAGTCCTGAAACAGCTGTGAAGTTAAGCTGCTTCCCTGTTACAAAAGGAGAGTGGCACAGAGACTTAGAAATCTCCTGAAAGGAGGGAATAAAGTGAAAGGATGGGTCTGTGGGAGGCCAGTGCTATGGGTGCCCATGGGATGAGATGTCCCTCCAGGTCAGCATCCCTTGTGGTACCTCTGAGGATGGGGCATCATTTCCTTTAATGTGTAGGGTTTGGACAATGGTAAAAGAACAAGTAATAGTGAAGAGAGGGTGTGGGTTTGCTTTGGGGATTTTTTTGTTGGTTTTGTTCCCCATGACCCCATCACATACAGGGTATGAGACCCAAAATGGAGGCTGAAGGAGCAGGGATCTGCTTGGAGAGCCTGCTCTTTCCAGGATCTGCTGAATGTGCATCTCTGACAATTGCAGGTCTAGCAGTTGCTCAGGCTGGTCTCTGCTCTCAACACACTGAACCCTCCAGGGTAGGTTTGTTTCCCACTGTTCTCTCCTGGCTTCACTCATGAAGCATGGTGTGAATTAATGCCATGTGTATTGCTGGGGACACCTGCCAGCCTGGCCTGCAGGGGCCCAATGACCCTGCGGTGGCAGGGAGCTGCTGGGTGCTCATGACCCAGGGAGGGTTTGAATGACTGACCCAGAGGCAAAAGGCTCAGGATAGTGTTACTAATCCCTTCATCCTGCCAGATCCTCATCTCTTCCCACTTTTTTTTTTGCCTTAAAGGGCATTTGCTGCACCAGCTGCCAGAATATCTCAATTGCATCATGTCAACAGATCCATCTCAGACTGATATTTTATACTCGGAAAGGCTGGGCTTAACTCTTCCATTAAACAATTAAATCCATGCGCACCAAACTCAAAACAGGCTCTGTTATAAGAGAACAATAAATATTGATGACTTGAGGCAAGTCTGGCTTTTATGACGTTTGATGACAACTGGTATCACTTACAGAAATTACATCATAAAGAAAAAGCAATGAAACTGTATGTCATCAGACAACATTAAATGTCAGGAGAAATATGTTTATCCTTTATTTTCAGATGTAAATTCAGCTGTAACATTTAAATGAAATCTAGGGCCATTCTGATATTTATCAGGCACCATTACAAAGAGTCTTGGGGTATTTTTGTTTGCTAACTTGCTCATTGCCAATGGCAGTGTGTTGTTTACGTTCTCGCTCTTTCAAGCCAATTTGTGCCTGGTAAAGCCTCCTCTGAATTGAAACATCTCCTTCTTCCTTACCCCACCCACCTTATTTTTTGACTGTTCTCATCCTCTGGAGGAATCATGGGCTGCCAGCTTGTTGAAAACCGCAGGGTAATCAATGGCAGTACTGGGCCTGAGGATGAGATTTATAGAGGTCTGGTGTTAGCAATAAACCGTGGGTTTATTGAAGATGTTTGGAGATGAAAACACTTTGTCTCCTGTTTTTTTCCTAAGCTAAATAAAATTAGGACTGTCTGGACCACTGCACCACAGTTCTGTGGTTCAAACAAAACAAACCCTCCCTCTAGATGTGAACCTCAAGGTCCTATATATAGCCAATGATGTTAAAATAAATGCTATTATTAAGCAATGGTAGAATTTTCAGCTATTCTGAGTGTTCTAATATCTATTGCTATATACATTTTAAAAACAAACACACAGAGAAAAGTCTTAAAATAAGTGTCTTAGTCACAAGGTCCATTTGCTGGCCAAATTCTAAAAATGCTTCCTTAACTTTGCACAAAGTAATAGATCATGTAAGAAATCTGGCCCAGAGTTTGTTTGTCAGGTTTCACTTTTGATAGTTGAGGCAAGAGTAAAAAAGTTACTGTTTGGGAAGGTATAGGTGGAAGTAAGTCAAAATGTTGCTCTGCGACCATCTAGGAGAGTACAAAAGCCATTTCTCTTTGAAACAGCACCCAACAGCATTCAGCACATCTTATAGCAACGCACATCTTGATGGCATCTGAAAATGCGTGAGCTGTTGGAGCAGAAGAACCATGCTATTGCTGTCATTGTTTTCAGTGTCCCCTGATGTGTGATGCTGGGGGAAGAAAGAATCTGCTCAAGTTTTTTGACTCAACCATAATAGGTGAATGGGTTCTTGATTCTCCTGTAGCCTATATGCAAAAGATATCATTGTCTGCTGTGCATCTCCAAGGTAAATTGTACCCTGAACTTCAGTGTCCCCTCAGACATCAAACAGAACTCTGAATTTAACTATTTGTAAGCTCGGGTAAACCCTCATCTGTATCCTCATTGCCAGTGAAGTCCCCTGAAGATTTCAGTGTTTTTCTTTTAAATGTCTGCTAGAAGGGATCAGGGGAGTTCTTTTTGACTTTGGGGGATCTAAACCCAGACAATTAAACTAAGCAAAAAGTGCATTTCTGGAACAATTTTGTAGTAAAAGTTTCAGTCAAGATTTTATTTGTTGGGTTTTTGTCTCATCAGGGATGAGCCAAAATAGGAGGAGGGAGTGTGTTTTCTGCTGAATGGCACACAGACTGTTCATGGGAGCTGAATAATCATTGCTGGGTGTTAGGTCTCAGATTTTCTGACAATTTTAAAGTAAGGCAGCTGCAGTTGTTTTACACTAAGGAATCATCATATGTTTTTTCTTGTAGTTGAAATTCTTAAAATATTCCTGTTTCTAAAGTAAGCTGAATTTATACACATCTATATGTATATATAAACAAACACACACTAAAGCTCTAAGTCTACTGGGGAAAAAATGTAGCAGTCGAAGTAGGAATATATTTAAGTTATTCTGGGGACCTATGAATGCTTAAAGAAGTAAATAGAACCTATAAAAAAAAAAAAATCAGGCATTCATAAGGACTGGAACATATTCCATTGGCTTTGCTCATTTGCATGTCAATGCCACGATGCCATGCCAGCACAGAGCTGCTTCATAGCAGCACCAGTGTCTAAGCCCAAGGGAACAATGTAAGAGGTCGAATCAGCACATTTGTAGGTTCACTGATTTCTTTTCAGTATGCTCTGGAAAACAAAGCAGAAGTGGAGAGACAGGAGCTGTATCCTACGTGGTGATTTGTCGCTGACCTTTCAGGTCTCCAGCACAAGCACGGTGGCTGGTTTTCCAGCCCCACATGCTTTATGTGGCACAATGTGGTGGAAGGAGAAACCCTTTAATTCCACTATGGGCTCTGTTGTTGTAACACATTGCTGTGGCTTCACAGTCAGCACAGCACCTATCTAGGTACGCTTTGACTATCAGCTTTTCCACGCCTGAACTTAAAGGTCAGGCTGTCTTTGGCTGGGATAGGAGCAGTCAGCTTTAATTACCTCTCTGTCAACTTCTGTAAAGCCTTTTATTTGAATATTCTAGGGCATTTTATGGATGCTAAGAGGCAAATTTGGCTCTGTTACATATACACAGGCTTCCTTCAAGAAAGCTATATTTGGGGCTCTGAGTTGAACCAATAAATGAAGTTTCATACTATCACATCTCCAGATGCTCTTAAGAGGAGCAGCCACCAGCAGCTGTGTGACTTGGAAAGCAAACTATGCAGATATGTAGGGTGAGAAACAGGAAAGATATAGAGTGTGCAGATGGAAATGGTAAGCAAACATTCAGTAGTTACATAGGTGAAGTACTCCTCTGAAATACTCCTTGACCATATTACATAGAATTCTTTTACCTTTCCCTGGTACTTGTCACTGGCTCACGATCACAGCTCTAATTTTGGTGGTTCATGCTCTCAAACGGGTAGTGTTCCCTGTAGGCTCAGCTCTGGACTACTGCTTTCATTAGATGGTTAGGAATTTAGTAGTTCCAGCTCTGAGACCCAATTTTCTTTGTGGAGTTAGCTCCGAGTTGTCTCACCATGACTTAAGATGACTACTTAAGCAAATCCAGCTGTTGTCACTGCATAAACATGAATAGCTACTCTGAATTAGGCCTCCCAGTACAGCTACTACTAACTCTATTCATTTTTAAATGCCTGGGAACTTATGTTAGGACCCCACCGTGCTACAGTACCAAAGCAACAACAGGAGACTGGTGGAGAAATCCAAAATCTCTAAAACGGAAAATACATAGGAAAAGTAAGATCTGCCAACACATGAAGCATTTTCCAAGCTATCACTATATGTCAATTTTAGCTTGTCAACCATTTCTGGCATTAGGCAGAGAATGTGCATGATTGTCATTAATTACCATTTCCCTGCCAATGTAGATAACCAGAACTTTCTTCCACCTCACTGATGTGCAGTGTGACTTTTCTGTCTTTTTTTTTTTTTTCAGTTGAAAAACTTCAAATTATCTTTCTACCCAGGAACTTCCATCAGGCCTTAAGCCTGCATGGTTTGTTTTGTTTTGTTTTTTTTTTTAATTGAAATGATCTCATTTATTTCTGTTCTGTTTTACACTTGTATACACATTCTTGGGCGTTAAATGCTGAACAGTCGTTGTGTAGTTTCAGCTGTTCGTATGTGACAGTAAAACCTTCTCTGCACTGGAACTTTTTTATTTCTTGCATTTATAGATAGTTTCAGACTTGGGCATGGAATCCAGAACCCCAAACTTTCCTGCTGTTGCCATGGGACATATGTGCGGAAAACTGGATTGAATGAGGGTAAAACTACCCAGCTGGAGAAGAGGACATTGTGTTATTAATAAGGTGTTATTAGTGGTAGTAACTAAATCTTTTCAGTAAACTAATTAAAAAGCAGATGTTGCCAGTCTGTCTCATGTTTGGTAGTCACCCTTTCAGATGGTGGACTTCACCTTCCATGCTGTAGCTGTCACTAAGTATAACCAAGGTCTACAAGGAGAGGCAAAACCATTTGGCATCACATAAAGCAAATTTCTTCCTTACTGCTGCTGACTTGCTTGTGGTGTTAAACTAGCAGGACTACAATGATGTTAATCCTTTGTCATTAGCAAGACCTTAGTTATTTTGTTCATTAGTTTGGTGGTGACTTTGAAGGCTCTACAGGGTTTTTGCTCAGATTTGCTCCATGATTCACTGGTTGTTTTCCTACTCCATATTCAGAATATTTATTCATATTTGAACAAATAATGAATAAGCAAGTTTAATAAGACTGAGAGCTATTTTAAAACACTCATTGAAGACCGTTGGTGTATTTAGAACATTTTGTTTAATGTTTTTGTTAACCTAAACAATTGTATTTCCAGCACAAATGGCAAGAATGCTGGAGTCTTCCATAGAGATGTGCTCGGTCACTCCATCACTTTCTGTGAGGCTAAGTTACTAGTTTTCCTCTCTGTAAAGGATAGCATCTGCTCTGCCTGCTACCTTAAGGTTCACTTTCTGAATGAGTCCCTGCAGTTCTGTGACTCAAACTCTGATTTATAATACTTGCTTCACCATCTGAGTTGGTATAGAAGATCAGCCTGTATTTCACACCTTTTTGCAATCTGCCACTGAAGCCAGCAAAGGGTTTAGAACCAAACCGTGGTTTATCTTAACGGTGGGAAGACAGTTTGGAGAAGTGTGGTGGTGGTATTTGTTTTATTTTTGTAATGGAAAAAACACGTTGTTATCTAGATCTCCACCAATTATTCTAAATATATCTAGTTTCTTCATATGTCCCAGAGGGTGTCAGTGATCTGATTTGATTCCTTTTCTTCTCTTAATCACCTGGGCATTAGCATTTATAAGAAAAATAAAAAGTCTTGCAGATTGGATGGCATGGAAATACAGTTTTAATAAAAGTGATAACTTTGGCATGCTTCTGTCGTGCTTCCATCATATTATTCAAGGCAGTTCTTAGATAGTTCTTCAGCTTTTACTGAGTTTACTTGCAGCTTTGTTCTTCTTGTCTGTTATTAAATAGAACCTGATTCATACAAGAGGCATTTATCCAAGTCATAACACCTTGGAACATGCATGTAAGTTGCTGATGAGCTTCCTATCTGATGAAGTGCCCAGAGAGACACATTGAGGTCCAAACGCCTATTTCTATTCTTCACAATAGGCTCCTGTTTCTGAATCAGGGGCTGGGCAGCCTTTCAGGTATTTTTTTGTAGGCACATTGAGTCTCTGCTCTTACTCCTTTATCCCAGAGGAGTTGTACCTTCACTAATTCTGCCTTGACACCCTGAAGCCTTTTGGTCTTTCTCACCTTCAGGCTGTATGACAACAAAAACTAGCCAGGCTTGTTCTTGTAACTCACTGTCAACGTTTCTGCAAGTCAGTGAAGAACTCTGCTAATTGTGCTTATGTGTTTGTTTCCATGTGATTATGTTTAGCTGAATTCTAGGAACTGTCAAGCCTCATTAACTAATCATACCTTCAGTGAAAAAATTGGGTCTGACAGCTTCATGGACATAAATGCCCTCTAGTGACTGGTGATCACTGTGAGGAGCTGTACTTTGTGTTGAGCCCGTGTATTCTTTGGTGAATAACTTGTATGTCTCCCGTGATGTGTTACTTGGCTGGACCTTTGTCCACTTATGGTACTGGTGTGTGCTGGGACACTTTAATGAAATTTGGTTTTTGAGAAAACCTTCACTCTCTATTCTTCCCTTTTAGTTCCCTACTTATGTTAGAGCTACTGGGTGTGAGAAACCCCTCTGGTACTGCTGTGTTTGTTCTGCTTTTTCTTCCCTCTTTTTCCAGATAGCAGGAGCAGATAATAGTAATAGTTGTCACTTTTCCCTGATAAACTTTGACACCACACCTTCCCCTGGTCTAGAGTAGCCCATCTGCAACCAGTGCAAGAGGTGTCTTTCTGCAACTTACCCGTTGGCAAAAGGCATTAAGACCACAAGTTAATGATTTGTTGCTGACTTGAACCAGACATCCTGAACACTTGCAGTGTTGTGCTCCTCTTGGCTACTGATGGCACAGGTTGGACCTGCTATGGTTACTATGGACCCTCTCCCTCCTTCTGAGGTGGATTCACTTGGATCCTGGTAGTTCTCCTTTCCTGATTCATTCATCCTTATTGTGGTGTCTGTTCAGGCTTTCTGGGGCTGTTGAGTCTCTGCTGCTGGCAGCCCCTGCTGAGGTCCCACGTGTGCAGCCACAGCTGATTTGCATCCCTGTGCATCACTGCCAAAGAACTGTCGCTTGGCCGCCTGAACTGACCCTTCTCAGTTGGGTTTGGATTTTGTTCCTTTTAATGCTGCTAATCCCCAAATCTTATGTAGGACAAATACAGGACAGCTAAAGAATGATTCTTTTTTTGGCAAGAAAGCCTCGCAAATGTCTGTAGTCTGCATGTGAATGGTATCTGGAGAGGAGGGAAGAAAGCAGCTGATATTGGCTATGTCTCATGGTGACTGAAGGTTTCACATTAGTCTGGGATGACTTGTTTGGGGCTCTTCTACCTAGGGTATTTGCAATATTTGCTATACAAACATCTTTGTGCTTTTATGCACGTGTATGTCTCTTTTCCAATTCATATGCCTGTCGCTTTTGGGTGTCATTGCCTCCTGCCATGCTAATTAAACAAAAAGGGGAGAGGGTAAATAGCCATACAAATAGAAAATACAGGCTTGTCATACTTGACAAAGGCGCTGATGTTAAAACTGACGTTTTCAACACCATGACTGCTTCCTTGTTATACCTAGCTAAGGGAAAATGCAACTAATGTTGTGGTTTTTAGCGATTAAGTGGTTAATGATTTAATGAACTAAAAAAATCTCATTTGTTGCATCCCTTGGACTCAGAAAAAACCTCAAAGAGCTGATTTTCTGTGTACCTCAGTCCAATATTGCTACCTGCTGGGATATGAACACAATCTCTAAATAAATTGCAAGTGGCCTTGGGCAAATGGAAGAGTTTTGCTTTGATCTTGCTAGAGAGAATGAAGTCAAATGTTCAATCAATCAATCAAATTCATAACTTCTAGCTACAATCGGCCTGACAACAGCCTATTATTTATTTTTAAAATCATATATTTCATTATTGCAAAACACACAGTCTCTCATGGGGGGAAAGGACTAAATTATTGATAAGCCTTATATGTGACTGAGTTTGTTGTTTTTGACATGCTTGTCACTAACTATTGTCAGGAAGAATTTACTAAGATGTTTAGTCTGAAAAGTTGGCCAGGAATGTGTGTTGTGCCACATTTAAACTGGGTAGAGGAAACTTTAATAGCTTCTTTCTTCTTGAATTCCTAGTTGGTAAAGACAGCTGAAGGCAGACTGGGCTTTCTATGGTGAAAACAATGCGTCAGAACAAGCATTCTTTGTTTTAATTGCTGCAAACCAGATGATTCAGGCTCTGAAATTATCCATGAGGTGGGGATATAAAACTTTTAATTGATTTGTATATTTCTGAAAACAGCAATTCTCAGTCTGCGGAATACATATGTAAACAGAAAAGGGAGAACAATTAACCCCACGCCTCAAGAGTCTGTTTTCACTTGTGTTTGTCAAAAGCATCTGAAGAGTGGGTAGGAGAAGAATGTATCAGAGAGGTCCATAGGGAAACTTCTTATAGTCAACCTATTATACAAAAGCCTTTATAGAGATGTTACAATGGGTAGTTTTTCCAGCCCAGCCGGAGTATGTGAGGAAGCTGTACAGACACCTAGATGCAGCTCCCACATGGCCCAGGGGACCCCATGATTGACCTAATGCCATGTTCCCAGTAATGGATAGAATTTTTGTATGAGAGCCATGACCTTTTCACTCCCCTGTTGCTATTTATGTGACCCTTATGGGTCTTACATGTCTGTAAATAAAATAGTTACTAGCGCTCAAGAGACCTAGGTCCCTGGATATGTCTGAGAGTGCTTGCGGCAATACCTGAGCACCACGGGAAGGAAAGAGGTGAAATCCTGGCCCTTTTGAAGTCAATGGATGTTTTTTATAATGGACTTTTTAAGGTCAGGATTTTGTCCGCCTGTGCCTTTAGTCATTACTAGGCAGAGCAAGGAACCAGGTGAGTGCTATGACCCCAATCCAGCTAAGAGATCCACCAGCTTGTACCTCTAATGTGACATAAGGAAAACCAGCAACCACTGTAGAGGAACTGAGGAATGGTGAATCTAATCACTATTAAAAACATCCTTATACATAATTTACAAATAGACATACAAATTCTTGGTGCACTCCTTGTCTGCATCCAAACCCAAATCGTAAGTAAGGACTTAAGTATTTGAGTGATTACCATAAAAAGCATCCAGAGCCTTACAAATATGCTGCATAATGTGTCTCTGTCAATACACAGGAGATACAACTTCCACTCTAACTTGTATAAGCAATTAATGAAACTTCAGCTGTCTGAATTTTTTCTCCCAAACAGAAATCATTATCAACTTTTGCCTTGTAGATCACCTCAACACATAAAAATTTTGTTCATTCTTGCTAGTACAAGTCTTGAACAGATTGAGGGAGGCAGATTGGTGATACTGCCATGGTTTTGCTGGAGGACAAGGCAGGCATAGCTCCTCCAGCCCTGCGGCCTGGGTTCAATCCCTGAGCCTTTGGGTCTGATGCTCTGTTCTTCGTTGTGGTGTCTTTCTGTCATTCTTAGCAGGGCAGAATGAAATTATCCTTTCTGATCTGTAGCACAGATCTTGGCCATCTTTTGGATCTGCTGCTTATTCTGCACCCATTCCTCAAGAATTTTAGTATAGAAAATAGCGCAGAATACACAGGAAGCATCCAAATGGCAAATGAAACCTGTTGTTTTATGTGTAATTCCTGCACTTTTACATCATAGATAAGTAAGGGCTGGCTATTTAAATCTGTTTCTATTATATTTTTGCTCTGTATAACAAAGTCTGCATTTTTAACAGCAAACTTTTAAGTCCAGTATAAAACAAACAAACTACGTCTGATGTTAAGGCTGGCTACTGAAATACTTACAGGTACTTTATATTGAGTGGGACTTCGGGGTTAAATTCTGATCCATGGGTATAATGAAAGTAAAAATCTGCAGAAGTGACTAAAACTCCAGCATCTCACAGTGCCACAGCTCTTGACAGAGAACTCTGAAGATCATTTTAATGGGAAGGTGATGCTACTACAAAATCAAAATGATTGGAAAAATCTTGATTTCCTTTGAAAGGCTTGTCTTCTCTTTAGAGAGTCTAAATAAGACATTTTATTTCAGCATAGTACAATACTGATCTAATTTTGGTTTTGGCATGTCTTGATTCAAAATATTTCAGGTCAGTGAAAGAAGAAAAATTAGATGTTATCATAATCCCCAAAATATTGTTTTAGTCAGATATTGAAATTAAACATTTTACTACTTCTGACTTTGTTCCTGAACAATTTGTTCCATGAGCTTTTTGGGGATATTTCAACACCTTGTATTGATTTCACAATGGTGGAGTATCTATCTCATGGGTTAGAAGTTTCAAGAGAAGGTGGAGGAAAAGCTGAGCAAAAGGACTGATTTAACTAAACTTTAGTGGTCTGAAAGCTGAACACTTCATGCAGATCCTCTGGTGTCTCTCTGCAAGCACTGACAAAAAGAAGCATCATTCCAGGAGATGGTTTGTCCTATGTTGAAGCAGTTGGCTGTGGGCTTTCTCCACTAGAATGAAGATTACTATCCATCTTTGTCAATGGTGAATGGAGGCAACATTACCAAGTTGGATTGGAAGCCTCAAGAGGAAGTTTTGGGCTGGATGGAAAAGTCATTTGCACAGTGAGCATGTTCAAACACCAGAAGAAGGCATGGGAAATTTCCACCCTTGGAGACTCACTGGGTAAGGCCATGGGCAAACTGACCTCTTGAGGATGACTGCTGTGAGGACGAGGTTGGACTAGAGACTGCCAGAGATCCTCTCCAACCTAAATTATTCTGTAATACTAAAGCATGTCCCTCCAGTTTTTCTCAGCAGACTTGAACACTATGCTTTCTTTAAGCAACCAGTCTGCGTGGCCAAAATGGGATCCTGCCCCTAAGACTGCTGCTTTAATGGGAGGTAATCCATTTATTTTAGCGTTTAGACCTTCAGTTAACTATAACACACTCCTAAGAAAAAAAGCACGTATCTTTTTTTTAAGCAAGTAATTAAAAGTGTTATTTTATGACCTTAAGGTTTAAAATGAACACTCAAGTGACTGATTATTATTTTGAGACTATCAGGAGACAGGACTGAAAGTTTTGGGTGATTGCTCACTTTGGAAGAAAAAGGGGAAGACAAATTCACTTGCAGGATGTGTTGCCTGGGAAGTGGCTGAATCACTGCAGCAGAAGCAGCCCACTCCAGCACAGGACCTGGGGTGGCTCCTTGGCTGCTGGAAACCCCTCAGTGCCAACATGGGTAATTACAGGTAATTGGCTGCAGTTTTGTTTCTGAGTACCAGATTGCTGTTGGCCAAAAAAGTCTCGAGGTTCTCTAAACTTGGAAAAGTGCCCTGCGTTTCAAAAATACAAATGGTTGCATTGGGGGACTTCAGGAAAAGAGATCCTTTTACATGTAAAATTTGTATTTTTGAAATTCTTCTTTTGTTTCCCAGTTCTAGCTGCAGTTGTTTCACAGTTTGCCAGAAGCAACAGTGCAAAAAGTCTCTCAGCCTTTCTGGGTCCCCCTGTTCAGACCTGTCAGAAACAACACCATAGATGCATCAGGCAGCGGTTGCTGCAATGCTGCACCAATAAATCTGGGTGGCTTTTGGGACCTTCCATTCCCAGTGCTTGCTTAGCAACTCTGAGCATGAACTCACACCATTTGTCTGGTTTATGTCACATATGATAGTCCTATTTGCACCTAGGTTGGATCCAGACTGTGGATTGGCTTTAAGCCTCACACCAATTCACACTTGTTACAAAACCTGGAAAATTAAGCTTTTCTTGAGCTTTACTCCTGTGGTATCATTATGCCATGTAATTATAGACTGTAATGTTATTTTATTATGAAGGTTTAGTGAGATGAGCAGTTTGGGACACTTAATGCCTAACATGCAGTTCAACTTGGCTTTGATTTCTGTTATGAGATTTATCATCATAGGGAATACACGTTTCACTTGACACTGCCATGTGCCCATCTAAGCTGAGTACACAGACATTTTTAAGACTAGAAAGATTTATTTGTTCTTTTTAATGCCTGGGAGTAAATTTGCACATGGAAAGAATGTTGCCTAAATATACTCCGACCCTTCCAGTTATAAGAGTGGGATAGGATAATTTGCTTTATTTCTGTCCTTCTGAGCCACCTGAGAAATACTTCAAAAGCCTTTACTGTCCAGGTTTCCATTGGACTATAAGTGACTATTGTCTGTTTCAGGAGCTCACAGATGTATAAAATGTATGAACAAATCTCTTTCCTCTTAGCAAGCACACAGGCTCAGATCATTGTGGGAGGGCAGTGCCAGTGTTGTGTACTTTGCCAGATGCTTAGCTGCTGTGATAATGAGGGCTATTAAGGAAGCAGGGATGTTGGATGCTACAATCTATGATAGTGGGGGATTGTGCTTGATGACTCAGAAAGGTCTCCTCGGCTGCTGTGTCCCTGCGTTTAAGGGAGGTGGTGTTTGTCACCTGCTAAGCAGCCTCTGTTTTACAAGCTCGAAGCACTGCGAAGTGTCAACACCAAATTAATTTTTGTGTGTTGGTTGTGATCTCAGACAGTCCCTTCTGATACTTACCTGTTGCAAAAGGGTGGTAAATTCAGCTCTGAGATTTTGGGTTTTTTTGGCTCAGGTAACTATCAGAAGAAGCCTTCTCTTTTCACTCAGCTGTGCTATTGAGAAGAGCAGGGAAATGGCTCAGTTTTGTAGCTAGAGACAGAAGTGTTTTCAAAGGAAAAATGGCACTTGGAAACTGGATTGTCCTGTAATTTCTATTAACTATGTATATTTTGCTCTTAACTGTAATTGTATAATCTCAAGTAAGCCACATGCTGTTTGCCCGCTTACCCATTTAGAAATGAACATGAACATGTAATTCTGCTGCTGTAGGTGGATTAGCCATGAGACCTCAAGAGTCAAAAATTATCAGTTGCTTCTATCTGAATTGATACTTTCTGCACCATTTCACTATGGGAGTGGATGTTGACAGTTAACAGTCCCCTGCACAGGAACGTTTTGTTAACACAGGTACATCATGCTGGAGAAGATCCCTTTGCCATCACATGGCTCAGAAATTTTTACTGGATTTCAGTAACCCCAGAGTTTCAGCTATGATTTTGAGTTCACTTAGCTCTTCATAATCAATCCCTTGCTCTGATAGCACAGTATACCTGCTGCTGTTGGGTTCCGGGAAGGTTACAATTGGATGTTTCCCCAATGAATAGATACATGCTGCTGCCTTACCCTGTGTTGAGTTTGGTTTCCTGTTTTATTCGTTTAATACAGAACTTCATGATCTTGAAAGCTGGAGGTCAAGGACACCTTTTTGCCCAGACTAAAAATTGTGTACCTTACACATTTACCAGATTTGGGCATTTCTGAAAGTGCTGTTGTGTTTTTCTGTATCTTTCATATGAGAGCCTTTCTATTTGTTATGCTAGCATGGTTAACACACAAAAAAAAAGTGTCTCTAGCAAGCAGAAACCATACAGATAACCTAATATTGTCTCCAAGTGGAAAATGGAAGCAAACAAACAGGGTAGTGTGGAATGTCTTGGTTCCTTTTTCTGTCTTTAGCGATGTCCTTGCTGCGAAGGCTTTTCTGATCTGATTTCTGCAGGTTCTTGGTGCTGTTCATTGGCATCTTGTGCTTTACCAACATGTAATCATAGGCAATTATCTGTTTACTCAAAAACATAATTATTGCTGCATTTAATGTTGACTTCTCTAGGAGCCTGGCCAAAATAGAATCACAGAATCATAGAATCATTTCAGTTGGATGAGATCCTCAGGATCACCAAGTCCAACCATAACCTAACTCTAACACTAAACCATGTCCTTAAGAACTCCACTTAAACACCTTTTAAACCCCTCCAGGGATGCTGACTCCACTACTTCTGTGGGCAGCCTGTTCCAATGCCTGACAACCCTTTTTGTGAAGAATTTTTTTCCTAATATCCAATCTAAACCTCCCCTGGTGCAACTTAAGGACATTTCCTCTTGTCCTATCACTTGATACTTGGGAGAAGAGCCCAACACCCTTTGTGCTCCAACCTCCTTTGAGGCAATTGCAGACATTTATAAGGTTTCCTCTCGCCCTCCTTTTCTCCAGGCTAAACAGCCCCAGTTCCATCAAATGCTCCTCATCACACTTGTGCTGCAGGCCCCTCACCAGCTTCGTCACCTCCTCTGCACTCTCTCTAGTAAATAAACCATGCAAACTGAGCTCCATCCCTAAAGAGAGTCTCATTCATTCTAGGGGTGAAGCTGCAGTGAGATTCTCTGAGTACTTAACAAAGGGACAAAAATGAAGCAAGAAGATAATTGCTACATGTGGACTAGAAAAAAGTCTCACACACCAGGTTTGGATGCAACTGGTCCGGGCTAGCATAAAATGATGGGTGCTTCATGGTGTTGTCAGCATGGCTCTATCCAACCCTGCCTGTGACAGCAGTGCTGGAGTCTACCCACTCAGAGCATGGCCAGGTCAAGCACTCACCCCTATTCTGGTTTTTGCTGCACATATGAATTCAGGTGTGATACCTCACTCTGGTCCATGCTGGTGTGTTTCCCACTAACAAGCAGAAGACCTTGGTGTGTGCTGTTGCTAGGATCTGTCCTGCTCCCAGGGAGAGCAGCGTCTGAGCGCAGCACCACTCACCAGTGTCTGTCCTGATCCTGGCACTCAGCTTAGTGTCTATTCACTGATTTTAAATTCCCTCTGTTGGGGACATGATTTCACCAGGGAAAGTATTTTAACTTCATGCTTGACTTTCCCAGAATGACACTGACAATAGGTGATGGCCAATTTCTGTTAGTATTTTTGTGTTATTTTAGTTTAACTTCTTAAATAATAAAGTGCTTAGATTCCCATTTTTATCCTCATGGTAGAACAAACTGCATCTCATCTTCTGAATATAAGACATGGTTATCTGTAAATGCATGGGAGAGAGTGGATTATGCAAATATGGTTATCACTTTGTTATGGTGTTGGTAGCGGTTCGTTGGCTGTGTTTGTATTTTTTTTTTTTTAATTTGAGCTCATTAACTCTTGAGGCAACATGTTGCCTTGTTTTGTGTTGAGTTTTTTTTTCCCTGCAGTCTCAAGACAAAATAAGACCAAGCCCCACTTAAATCCCCTCAGCTCCCTCCTCTCCCATATCAGCCCTTGTTTTCTCACTCTTGAGCTGAAAAGTATCAACCAGGAGCAAACATACAATGTTTTTGTAGTTGTTTCCATAGAAATTAGGCAGTTCTTCTCCTACACCTTAATTGCATGTGTTGCAGATCATGTCATAAGTCATTCTGACAAAAAGGCCAGGGAACCTTAATATTTTTGTTTACAGTATGTTAAACAGATGTTTTTTTCAGTGTAGAGATAAGACTACATTAAATATGATTTTATAAATAGAGGCTCTCACAGCTCAGCTTCTCTCGGGACTGCTCTGATTTGCTCGTTGGATGATTATAATGGATTTTTAATTACACCTGTGAGCCAAGGTGTATATCAGAACTAAATTACAAAGCACCTTATAGTTGATATTTTTCCAGTTTACAATGAGCTGAAAAAGATTTTTGTCCATAAGGACAAAGAAATTATTTTTCACATTATTAAAATTACAGAAGCTTTCTGGGCAAACACAGTGATAACACAAAAGATTAAGAGACACAAACTTTTTATTTGTTTATTTTTATTATTTATTTATTTTGGAAGGTGCTTAGGAATTTCTTCCAAGCAGGCTTAACTCCTTGTGAGCAGCTGACTGAGCCTCTGGGGTTTTCATACTTGTTGAAGCTTACAGTGGGTTATTTCATCTTGGTTTTTTTCTCTAAATTTGAGGTTTGGTGGGTTTTTTCGTTTTGGTTTATTGTTGTGTTTTGTTTGTTTGTTTTAATAAGGATAAAGAAGGCCAATCATGCCATTAAAAAGAATCAATCAAACAAAAGCCAACCAAAAAAGTGCTTGTATTTAGAAGAATGAGGACAAGTGATTTTCATCCTTGAAAGGAAAACATTTAGGATAGTTCAATCTTTTCTGGGTCATCTGCAACTGCCTCTTAGGTTAAGAGGTACCTCTGTCTACCATGAGGACTTGGGTAGCTTGAATCATTAAAAATGGACTGTTTTCGTCATAAATGGATGCTCAATGAAGTAATAGGAGCCCAATAATTCCATATAAACACATGATTGAGTTAATATTCAAAACAGACTCACTTAGTACAGGCTCTTAAATGTTATTTCAAACATAAATGTCAGTCTGAGCCAAGGCTTGCTGAGACCAGTGGAAATAGTCCCAATTTCAAAGTTTTGTTTTGATTACAAGGTCCCATAACTTCTGAATTTACCTGAAACATGGGGTGAAATTCTTGAAACCACTAATGTGAATTAATCTTCCAGCTGCAGAAAGTTATTGAAATGCTTTTGAACATTTTATTTGTGTTATGGTACTGGAGTTGTTTGAAGACCCAGTTATTCAGGTCTTAGCAAAAGGCAGGTTTGGGCTAACTTATGACTTAATTTCAGGCTAAGGCAACTGCTGAATCCCAGAGCTTTGAGAGAAGCAAAGGAGGGCCCATAAACCTTGTCTTGGGGACTACCAGATGTGTGGGATTTGCTTGTTGGATGATAAGGTTCCTGTTGCTTTTTAACTTGATTTTGATAAGTTTTCCCAATATCGAAGAGGATCAGTGAAGCCATTGTTGAGCTCCTGTGCTTTTTTTCCTCCTTCCAACAGCTTTTCCAGATGGTCCAGCACACAGGGATGCTGCTGGTCATGGAGGTGACACAAGCAGCTGTACCTGGGAGCCACCTGTTTTGCACCAAGCACTTGTATCTTTGGAGAGGGCTGGGCTGCAGGTGTGGAATATAACAACCAACACATCTTGACTCTTGGATTACTGTCAGGAAGACTCATTTCACTGTGCAAGTGAGTCTTGTGCTCTGTCTTTCAAAGAAAAGTCTTTGAATTACTGGTGGCATAGTGAACTGGCTATGGCAAATAATTATCCAGGTCTATGCTTCTCCAAGTAGCACAAGAGCAGGTGCTCCCATAATTTGACTCTGAAATGCTCAAGTCTGTTCAGACAAGATGCTTATCTTGATGGGGAGTAAAAAAGCGTGGGTTTTACCCAGATGGTAACCAGTAGCTGGCAAATGTTGACCCCAACTGTTTGTCCCATCAGCAGCTCAGCAGAGTCTTTTGAAGACAACAAGAAGTCTATTTTTCCTGTGTGTTTTGTGAAGGGGAGGGGTTGTTTCTTTATACAACTTTTGGAAATTAGGAATGCTTCCATAAAGAAAGAAGAGTTGACGTCAAACAAAGGAATGGTCACCTACAGATATCAGTTTGGAAAGTCCAAGGACTTCCATGTAGTCAGACACAAGAAGAAATAAAGTGCAAGAAACACAGCAGAATGCTGTGCATGTCCTGCCTTGGTGGCCTTACCCACAGGGCAGCCTTCCCTGTTGAGTTTGCTGCCCATGGATGTGTACATGCACTAAGAGGACAGTATCTGTATTCTTGCCTCAGATATTCTATCTTTCAGAGAGTGAATTTGCTGTGCTTGCAAAGGTATTACTTAATGGCCCACAGGTGAATGTGCCACTTGAGATAAGCCATATTCGAAGCAACCTATAGGCATGTTGTTCATGAACATTTATTTTTCCCTGAGTGGAATTAGAAGGGGACAAACAATGTCGAAAGGCGGCAATTGGAAAAGTAACAAAAAAGCAAGGGGTAGAAGGAAAGGCAGGGTATAAGAAGAGGTGAGCAGGTGAGAAGATGGATGAAATGGAGATGAAAAGAGAAAGATGGGTAGTCAGGCAGCTGGTACTAAATGACTGGTATTAGGATGTGTTTCCAGAAGAGACTTTATTAGCCATTCTGCTCCAGTTATGCGGAGAGCAACTGACTACAGCTGCTGGTTTGGATACTGGTTTCAGACACTGCTTTCACCCAGCACAAGAGTTAATGCTGGTTTGAATGAAGCAATTTTTTCCAGTTTCATAGAGAAAAATGACATGTGATCCCACTGAGCTCTAATCTGGCAGTGAATGGTGGTGTTTTCCATCATAGTGACTCTTGTTCAAGCAAAACTTGTGGGGTTTAGTCATCCAGGGTATCATCATGTCATGTTGAAGCCCCTTGTAGTACCAAGTCAGAGGCAGGCAAAAAGAGAGACTAGGTCTACTTCCAGGGTAACCTTGTCTCTTGGAAATACCAAAATACTGGCTGAATCCTCTTTGATTTATATGTGGCATGCTAGAAGTGGTGTGACTGCGAAGTCAATCTTTTGGGGTTAAGAAGTAATATTGTTATACAGAGTTCTTGCATTGGACCATTAACACAGAGTGCAGAAGGCCAGATCTGTAACTGATATGAATTTTCTAGACATGATTTCTATTCCAGCAAAATTAGTAATTCTTTATCATTTGGTGAGCATCTACCATTTCTTGCCAGAGGCTGAAAGCTGAGACCCTTCCAAAGTGTCCTCCCCATTGCTCTGCTGATTTTTGGCCGGTGTGAGTTGACTTGCACAACCCCTACTAAGTGAACAGAGCAGGACTACCAGTTTCTGACCTTTTTTCTTTTCATATGGGTGAAGCATCAGTGCAGTAACTGAATAATTTCCCTGAAGTTGCTGACTTGAAATGTACCCAGGTAGCATGTTTATCACAGTTAGTTTTCTTTCAGAAATCAAATTACCTTTGATCTCCAAATCCTCCATTTATTATCATTCGAGACCAGAAGGGCTAATTCATAAAAATGAAGGCACAAACATGTTCAAGAAGCTGGCCATGTCCTCTCCCTCTCCTACATTTCTGTGGTGTTTGAGCCCCCGTTGCCACATGCTTTAAAGACCTCCAAATGATGAGTGTGCTTGCAGTAACCAGACATGCAGTAGGGCTGTGGCAACTCGAGTATACAGCATTATAACAAGTAGCTCTCCAGCTGCTGTCAACCTTGACAAGTATCCTATTGAAATGCAGATGCCCATCCTTGCACCGAATGCAGGGAATGGTTCAGCCAGAGTACGTTCCTCTGGCTCTAACGAGGAGAGGGGAAAGGATGGGCTTTTGATGATACACAATCATCTCAGGTTGTCTGTGCCTCAGGGTAGGGCTACGTCATACAGGTGCTTTGCACGTTATTCTGTTATGAAATCTAATATTTTGCCTATTCTACCCACAGCCTGACCAAGAAGATGCAGAGGTATTTGAGGCTAGGGTTTGTCCCTTTGTGGCAGTAAGTGGGATGTGACCTCAGTCTTGACCAAAGATGAAATTTTATAAGCTTTTACCTACAGGTGAAAGATGCTAATAAGTATTTCTGGCATTCTAATATCCTGCCACTTAAGCATTATTAATAAAATCTCCTTTTTTCCTTTAATCACAAGAGCCAGACATTTCTGAGCTTTGCCGTCATTTGAAAAGAAACAAACATGCAACAAATCGCACTTGACTAATTTTGTTAAATTCTACAGGAAAGCAAATGTGAAGTCAAGTCTCTAGAGGTTGAGTCTTTGGCAAGAAGAATTTATAAGCAGAATATGTATCTATTTGTTCTCTGATTATTTGCTCCACTGACAGTAGATGAAGAAAAGACGAAGCAGAAGATTTGTGCTAATTTAGAAAAATGTTTGAAAATGCTGGGCTTGCAAATCCAAATATATTAGCTAAATGTTATTGAATAATAATGAGAACAGGCGTGTATTGACCGAAGGACTTTGGAACTATGCAAAATTAATTTGTATTTATTTAACCCTGCCTTTCAATGGATCTTTGTTCATGTTTCTGTGTCTTGTATTTCCTTGCAAGAGCTGATCTCTTTTTATAGCAGTTCTTTATTTTAGTAACCAGCCTAAGTGCCTTGGTTCCCTAACAAAGCTTTAACAAGAAACGAAGTAAATATACAAAGCAAAGGCTTGCTTCTCAGAGGTGCTATTGTTTGTACAATGGTAAAGTGCTGTCATCTCCACTGAGGCCCAGGCCACCTCTTGCTGGATGTACAGTAACCCCAAATCTTCCCAGACAAATGGCTGGAAGAAAAGAAGTCTGTTATCTCTGACTTGCAAGCAGTGAGCTGAAGTGGGGAGCAAGCAGGAGACTTCTCCAAGTCTCTAGCAGCAGTGATCTAGGCTTTCCCGAGTTGCAACCCCTTACCCCAAGCATATTTCCTGCCCCCTCATTCTATACAGAGCTCTCCACCCGGTGCCTTTTCCTCACAAAGAGAGAAGTGTTTCATCAGATTAAAATGAAGAAGGAAGAGAGTCGTAGGGAAGGAGATTGGAGAAGGGCTTGCAAGTAAAGGGTAGCTATTGAAAGTGAAAAATCAAGATCTCGCACATCTTTGCTATGAAGATGTCCTTCTTGTGCCCACAGACACCAAGCAAGAAACAAGCAAGTTGACTGCATCTTCTTCCTCGCTCTTCTGGCCCCCTGGGTGCCTCCCTGGTGCTTTTGCACCCCAGTACAGCTGTGCCCACCAGCACAGCAGCAGTCGGTCCTGCCCGGCCCTGCTCTCTGCTGAAGGGCACACATCTGAATGTCATGCTCCTGGGGGCCGGCATGGAGCGTGGCCAGGTGCTGTTTTACAGACTGGCTGCAAATTTCCCCATCTCTCTTTCTGTACCCCATGTACAGGGCAGCAGGGCTAATTTCATCACTCCATGCACTCTGTGGGAGAGCCTCAGGAGGCTGTTTTGTTCTTCTCCCTCACTGAGGTGGGATCAAGGATTCCTGGGCCCTTCCTGACTTGACCCGTTCCTCATCTCTTCCTTAACAGCTGCCTCAAGGGTATTCCACAGTTTCCTGCTGCTCCAGGGCTCTGATGGCCCAAACTCAACTTTTCTTTACCTCCCTGAGCAACACAGAGGGTTGTCACTCATCCTTCTTTCATAACAGTGTTTCAAATGTGGAAGATTTTGCCCTCTCTGCCTTTTTATTTCAAGCTAGACTAAGCAAATGTGTGTTTTTCTACTTCTAGGCAGTTCTGGTGAGTTCCATCCCATCTGTATACTGGTGTATCCTGAGCGTGAGTGAGGAGTCTCTTACCCCAAGTGCTTCCACTTACTACCTCTCCATCAAGCAGAGCCGATGTTCTCTGTGTCTCCTTCCTGTGTCCACCAAAGTGGTTAGAATCTCCCCGTCCTTCCCATTTTGGGAAATGCTACCCAAGGACTCTTGGAGATGTCAGTGAAAATGTTTCCCAGGTGCCATACGGTTGAAAACCAGAGATTAAGCAGCACTTGTCAAAATGAACAGAGAAGGCAGAATGTAATGTTCCTCTTCTTTATGTGTCTGGAGGTGTTAAAAGCCTTTAAGCTCTGCTGAGGGCAAGTTAAATGAAGTCCTCAGTATGTTCATAGTGGTTGCACCATTGCCTGCGCATACATGCGTTGTCTGTAGCAACTCTATACTTCGCAGAGGGCTTTGGGAAGTGTGAGAATGAAGCAGATTCTTTTTAATCTCATTGATTTCCTCAGACCATCTGGATTTAGTAAACACTCAAGACGTCTGACTGGACAAAGTTGAACCTTTGCACTAGCAGGTTCATATGTGCATTAAGATCCAGGACTGCCTGCACTCAGAGTGCTGGCTCTGGTGTTGGCTCACTATGAAGCCTTACTAGTGTTTCTGTAGTTTATTCATCTTTAAGTAGGCCTAGCTATAACTTCTTGCCTCATGGGGTGTTGTGAATGTTTATTACTTATTGCTGAGAGCGGACAGGATTACGGAAAGAAAAAAAAAAAAGCTAGTGGTCTTTTCATTAAAATCTTGCAAATTTGGCTTGTGAAAGCCATCCTTGGGAATTACTTGTTGAAGTTGCTTTACACCTTCTTGTGTAAGAACGGCAGAGCTGAGCTTTTAAAATGCTTTTCAAATGAATCTTCTCTCAAAGTGGTCAGGAGAATCATGCAACTGGCTTCAGTGGAAGCACGGGATGTGGTCCAAAGTAAAAGAATCAGCCCTCTGGGAGTTTCAATGAAATCTAGTAACTAATAAATGAAAAGTACTTTTGTTTATCCATGCTGGCAAGCAGCCTGTCCGTAGTGGGAACACCAGTGCCCAAGTATGTTCTTTATCCATTTGGATTTATATGATGCTAAAATGGGAGCCTGGCCAAAGCATGAGGTGCCCCCGTCACAAAAAGCTAGGACAAAATAGGAGCTTAGCTCTGCAAGCCATTTGTGAAATCCACACAAAACACAGGTCCCAGCTCCACGAAATCCCTCCCTTTGCAGTGGTGCGTAACCATAGCTCTGTGTGTGTTGTGCCTATTTGTCTCTGCCCAGGGCATATTTCCATTAAAGATGCTTCTATATTGCTGATCTCTGTGCAATGCAGAGAATATGGTGGATGTATTTGGGTGTAAATGGTACCAAATATTGGTTAGAGGCCTAAACATTTTATGCTGTCTTGCACACAAGCCACCGGCATGTATGTGAGTCTATATCTACCTCTCTACTCACTGGTGTCAGGAAGGGGATGAGTAAACCATAAGTCATTTTTTCTGGGGTTTAAAATGAAAGGTTTTAACTTTGTTTTGATGGGATTGTAGCAGAAGGAAGGTTACAGTTCCATTCTTCCAGTATTGCAAAGCTATCTGATGCTTATTCTTATCTAGCCTTGCTTTGGTCTTGTGTAGTTTTATTGAAATTTGTGTTGATGTTGTGTGTGTCTATGGAAAGGGGGATGTTCCTCTTCATTGTAGCTGATTAAGAAAACTAAGGTTGCAGATAGTCTATTATACTTAGGCTTTACAATGTACTTTAACATTAGGCAGTGGAGTGAGAAAGAGCAGTTAGATATGATGCCTTTTCCTGAGCTTTACACTCAGATACTGGGTGAAATGGTAAAATTTGGTCTAATTATTGTACAGATGCAAAGCTGCTGGAGAAAAATTTGAGACAGCATTCCACTGAGCCACACCTTAAATATTTACTTATTTTTTTTATGTGAGCATCTTTATTACAAAACCTTCAACAGCTAAAACCTATGTAAGATACTTTCTTCAAGTTAGTTGTATGATATTAAATGATACAGCCTAACACAATGTGATAATAAGGCAATCTCTAGGTGTAACTTCGTGGAGGGGCTTTTAAAATCACAGACCAAATGCTTCTACAAGGCATCTTGATTGGCTGGTTTGTCTTCCACTGGAGCGGGAGCGTGTGATTTCAGCCAAGCTGGTAAATCTGAACCCATGTTTGACACCAGTCTGAGGTTGAGCCATTTGTGAACTTCACCCGTATGCAAAGTGATTGGGCTGGAAAGTGTAGGGGAAAGAGGCTTTTAGCTAGTTAGAGCTTTACACTCTTCTTGGTATGATGCCTCCTGATGGGAAGCAGTCTAATAAAGCTTCCATTTTCAAGTTGAGATAAAAGCGTTACCTATCCAATAGATCTGTGTGTAGACACTAATGCCTCTCTGCTTTGTTTTCACATATTATATGTACAACTGGCATTAATTGTTGCATTTTTCTTATGTTTTTCCAGTATGTTTTTAATCTCTGCAGGCTGTATTGATTTTTTTTCTTGTGTTGCTTCTGCACTTGCCACCAGGACCTCCTTGTAGATAAGGTGTTTCAATTCAGTGTGTGATATTTCTTGGGAAAACACTCTAAAACACTTTTTTTTAATGTGTTTTTTTTCTTCTCTCCCCCCTTTTGCGATCTATTAAAAGGAAGATGCTGGAAAAGAATTCAGAGCACAAAGCGGGGACTTGCAATGCCCTTTCTCTTTCAGCAAACTCCTTTATTCTACTATGAGGAATGAAATGCTGCTGTTACAGCAAACAGAGACTTGTGTTTTACAGCAAAAGCTGTTTAAAAGGTTACACACAAACTGTACACAGGGTTGAGCTTGGTGGCGAGAGTGCTTCTGTCTTACTAATATTGCAAAGAAGAAACCACTTATTCTGAAGTCACAGTTGTTATAGAAGGACCCTTTTTTTTAGTGTTCTGTCATCTCTTTAATTCAGAGGTGAGGGAATTCTATCTGGAGAGCAAAGAGTTAAGGTGAAACATTACGCTGCCACAGAATTAGGCTTGAGGCCTAAGAAGAGGGTGTCCTTGGCCATTCCACTTGCATGATGGATGATGATGGGGAATAACAAAGTTTGACATGGGGTGGGCAAATCCAGTGACTGCAGATAGATAAATCACTATATTTTCTAGGTTGTTTAGGCTTATGATGCATTCCTTTAAAAAAAAAAAAAAGTAATTCTTATCTCAGCACATATGAACACCAGACATGGAACAGTCTGAAAATACTGGGGAGGTGGATTCAGCCACCATCTCCAGGCAAGCAGTGCTGCCAGAGGTGACTTGTAGTATATTGTGACTACTGATGTTGTACAGATGTGATGTGCACCACTGTCACTCACTTCCCACCTTCCCACCATGCCAGGCAACCCAAGTGGTTCTGTCAGAAAGTAGCTTTGCTCCCCAGCATGCTGCCTACCTGCTGCCAGCCTCCACCTATGGCCTCACCTCCCTCACCATAAGCTTAGCTGTAGAAACTCGATAGGAGCACAACGGCTCCTGCCGTTCAGTGCACCTAAATTTGTACCATAAACTCTAGGCACAAACTGACTTTGACTGTGAAGCTGAGACAGAAGGGCAGAGGCATTTTTGTCCCCCCCATCCTGGTTTCAGTAGGCAGCTGCCATAGCAGCAGTTGTTCAACGACAGGTCTTGGAGAATCCAAACCACTGTCAATGTCAACCCCTCTTCAGTTACTCCCAAGTGGAGGGCTTTCACTTGGCTTGAGAGGCAGAACCTTCTTCTGCCCTATGCACTCCACTAGCCACACTGGTCACACAGTGCTGCTGCCCTCTCCTTTTCCAGTGTGGACCATGTAAGCCTGCTCCCCAACCTGGTGCCCAGACATTATCCTTCTGATTCCTGAGTACAGCATAAACATGGTGAACATCATGCTGGGCATTTCCCACTGCCTGTGTGTATGATCTGCAAGCTGGTAGCGTCATTTGCCTCAGCCACGCATCATTATCTGGGCCCTCCAGGTCCACTGTTGCTGGTGAGGTACCTTTATCACAGCAGTGTCCACTTGTGCATCCCCAAAAGCTTCAAGGACCACCCTGGCTGATGCTGCAGGGGTGATGACACATAAGCAAAACCAGTGCATGGCAGAGGTAGCTTGAGCAGGTAACTAGCTGCTAGTTTGGTTCTTGGGTATGGAAGACAGGGAAACACAAGCTCCTCTTACTACCTGGTTCACTTAGAACTCAAACCTGTTTTTATCCTCTGTCTCCTTTTCTTTATACTGTGTTTGGGTGGGTTTGGCTGCTTACAGACCTCTGACAATGAGTGATGGGGTGATTGCACTGCATCCCTCACTCTTCCCAGTACTTAGATGGTGAGATTGCTGCTCTGACTGGGGTCTCATGGCAAGCTGGAGGCAGAAACAACTCAGCTCCAAAGCTCAGGGTTCTTCCATAGTACCTGGGAAGCCTTATCTCAGCTGTGCTCCATGTGCCGTCAGCCTTAGATGCTCCAGCACCCAGCCTCCCCTGAGCAGGGAGAGGTGGAGATGAATGATGCTCTCATTGAGCATCAGGACAAGGGAAAATGCAGCAGCCTGAGCATCTTGCAGTGCACGCAGTGAAAGAAAATGCCAGGAGTAGGTCAGAGTCTGGGCTGTGTGGTCACAGGCTGTACCTCAAGCAAAACACAGCTGAAGGAAAAATCAGAAACCTTCCAACCCAATTAACTTGGATCCTAAGCAGAGTGAGCAATGCTACAGCAGAACCATCCACTTCCATCTGATGTCCCTAAATACAACAGTGATCAATTTAAAAAAGAATTTAATATTAAGAATTCAGCCACCTTAATCAAAAATAAGCCCTGATTCAACACAGATGTACAAAAAATGTTTTGAATGTTAGGTCTACACCCCAGCCCCAGAGAGCTGAACGCTGAATAGTCACTGCTCTGAAATGCATGCTGTCTCTTGCAAAGTTCTGCAAAAGGTGAAATGTGCTGTGGTTTGTTTTGCTTCCAGACTCAGCTAACTAACTGTTCGAACTTTCAAAGGAACTGTGTAGGAGTCTGACATTTAGAAGAGGAGAGAAAAAAAGAAAGTGGGGGGGAAAAGTTGAATCTTCCCAAAGAATTTGAATTTTTAGGGTTTTTTTTCGCTTTTCTTCCCCCCTTCCCTGAAGGAGAGTGAGTCTCGAGTGCTGCTGGGCTGCTGTTTGCTCCCGGCAGGCAGAATATCACTCGATGTGTTTCCCAGGGGTGCAAAACAGAAGTGTGTGTGCGCATGGGTGTGCTGATGTCAGGTTTGCTTTGCTGGTAGTAAAAGGGGGGAGAAATCATTCAAGACATCAGCTCTACCTGCATTGCAAGTGTTTCTTGTCGTTAACTGTGCTATCTCACAAAGCTTTTTATGGGTCATGGGAGATTTCAAGCTGGAAAATACAGAGTATACTACAGACTGGTCATCTGCCCGGGAGCCAGACAAACGTCTACTCTCCTTAATCAATATAACCAGGAATTTACCAGATCAAACTAAGGATGCATTTTGAGTCTTTTCTTCCCACTCTGCAGTAGAGAGAATTTCCGTGCATGCATACATTTACAAATATATAAGACAATCATATAGAATATATACTGCTCCAATATATGCAGAATTTTCCCTGTGTGTTTGTATATTTCTTCTATATTTAGTAATACGCTATGGATGCAAATCAGCTATTTGGAAGAACAAAAAAAATTCCACAGCTCACACTGAAACCGCAAAGAGGTGTCTGTGATGAGGTTTTGCCTTAGTGTGTGCTTTCTGAAATACAGCACAAGCTGGGACAAAACCTATTTTTTCCTGAGAGAAACATGACCAGGCAATACAGATTCCTATAGAAGGGTTTTTTTCCCACTGCTGTGCTGGCAGACACACATTCACATAAGTGATCTGGACTCAGATGTATAAAAACTCATGAGGTCTAAAGGTTTGATGAGCAAATGGCAAAATCCCCTGCAATCCTGCTGAGTGTGTGTCCGTGGGTTATTCAGAACAGCTTTGCTCCCAGGGCCCTCACAGATGCTATCAGAAGCTGCGGGTCCGTGTGGGATGTCAGAATGATGCTGTTACAATTGGGAAGCATTTAGCCCTCCAAAGTTGAAATATATGCCTTGTCCAGGCTACACATGGTGGATGTTACTTAGGCTTACGGTAGTTAGATGTGGAAATAGCATATTAGGTTAAGTCCTGTCACTTGCCAGCATCGGATGTGGACTGTGGTCCTGTGAAACCTTATTCACAGAAATGGTTCTTACTTATGTGACGCTTCCCACTGAAGTAAAAACAAACTCTGATGCTGTTCCTTCCTCCGAGCTTCCCTCTGCATCCTGCCTCTTTTGTTTCTGACAGTGGTTAGGAATGCCGGCTGTTCGGGATCAGGCTGTTTTACCACTAACGCTGCTACACTTAAACTGTAAATAGTGCTATACCAGTGAGATGAGAGACAATGAAATACATTTCCAGGGGCTTCAATAAAAATGTATTACTAAGAGAGTATTAATTGATTTAACTATCTGCAGAACTTATTTTTGAACTAAGTTAATATATTGGAATTACTGGATAAACATGAATCAAAACCTCTCTTCTTCAAATAATTTTGATTTTAGCCTTTTTCCCTTATTGCAAAAAATTGGTGAATCTCCTGTTTTCTTTTTACTGTTTTTTTCTAGCAAGATAAGCTAAAAATATTACAACAAAAAATTTAAAAAAACTTAATTCGCATGAAGTAAAAAAAATACGTTGTGTAAAAAAGACAGTAACAGGTTCTCCTTACATTCCTTTTTTTATGAGATTGTCTCCTGGAAATTTTAAGAGTATGTTTTATTAAAATTATTTCAGTGCTTTTATTTTACATATTCCAGTTGCATTTGAAAATATTTCATATTATCTTAGTGGCATATTTTCAGTTCTGAAGAATGACAGCCTTTCGGTGCTGCATGTTTTTAATGCTGGATCGTCTTACATCTGGTTTGTAGATTTAAAAAAAAAAATATATATGTGTGAAATGATTTGCACCAAATTCCCTCATAACAGTAAGAGTTTATAGTAAAAAGAGATTGTGAAAGTGAGGGGGGAAGGAAGAGCTAAAAACAATGGCAGAATAATTCTTGTAATCACTCAGTATAGGATAAGCATGAAATGCAGCTATATTATGAATGATAATCTGAAGGGGGAAGTAATAGCTGAAAGACTGAAACAATTTCAATTAAAATATACTAAGCTTAACTGATTGTGCAGATAAAACACACCGATCCAACAATGATGGACACTACATAAATGCTAGTGCAGATTCCCAGAGCACAGCGAACAGTTTAATTAGAAATGAATTTCAATACAATTATTGTTTTAGCCTAACATCAACTACAACAGAAATCTGTATTTCAGGGTGCGAGATCCCGACGCATGATGCATCTCATTTTAGGGTATTTATGAACCCTGGTTTTGTTTCAGACCTCATAATGGACAGTTGAAACACACAGCAATGAATATATCCTTGTGTCGGTCCTTTGTTCTGGAATTTTATCTAAAGATATAATTACGGGGAAGGCAGCGGCATCAGACAAGACCCCTTTGGCGCAGGAGCCCGAGCGTGGTCCAGCACTTCGGTTATGTTTCAGTGCCCTCTCGTGGCTCGCCCGTCGCAGGGACACGGGGGACACGCAGCGCCACGCAGGGACACTGCCACCCAGGGTTGTCCCCACACAGCACCCCGAGTGGGAACCCCAGCACCCCACATCCCCTCCCTGTGCTTTTGACAGGGCTGGGTCGCATCAACTCCCTGCAACAGCCCTGCGTGCGCATTGCCAGCATCTCTGTTGGGCCACGTGGGCTGGTGTGGATCAGTCATCATCCCACATGGGTCCCCATGCCCTGGGTCACAACCCTGTGGGGCCGGGGCCACCCACGTTGGGGAGGATGAGCTGGCTGTCACCACTGTCTGCAGGGGGTACTTGTTGTTGACCCCATTTCTGGGCCGGCTCTGGTCTGTCTGGCCTCTCGCCGTGCGATGACTCACGCTCTTGTCCTGAACCTGGGCATCAAAGGATGCTGCACTGAGCGGTGCCTGCCTGCGTGGGGTTTCTGTAACAGTCAGGGGTTACAGGCTGTATCATGGCCACTTCAATGCCTAATTGTGCATTTCAGACTTCCCCTGTGATCTATAGGTACATGCCATTTAAAATATCTTTCCTGACAGTTTTGTTCCTCTAACATTTTTATTCACCAGCTGCTCCTGCCTGCCCCTTCCTTTCCTCCCAAATGAAGCAGTGCCTCACAAAGTGCAGTGCTCAGAGCTGGTGTGAGAGGCTGCAGGCTCAGGAACATGCAGATTATGGGCAGCTGCCAAGGGAGCATCCCTCACATGTCACTGTCTACAACTTTCCTGTAGGAATTAGGTTTTTGCTCCCTCCTAGTCCCAAAACCTGCTGCCAGTCATGCTGATTTGTACCAAACCACGTGGTATATGTGCTCTGATACAGGAAAAAAACCATCTAATTCCAAATTGAAGTCACTTATCTAAGCTCGGTTAGGAGTCAAGCTGTGACCGTTACATTCAGATTACTTATGACACAAACTAGATTTAAACACATATCTCAAGAAGCATAAACCTGTGTCTTCTGACTTTACTACAGTTTTAAATGATGGTAAAAGTCAAAACCACCACTATAATTACCCATCTATTTCTCATTGTGTTTTCTGTAGTGCCCATCACCACAAAACCTAGGATATGATGTTTGAAAGTTAAATAAATGATGCGAAACTTAGATCTTTGTTTCACTAGGCGTTTTTTACAGCAGCAGAAATGAGTGCAGGCTGTAAGTCTTGTCTGTGCACCACGTCTTTCATTGTTTCCTTGCTTGTACGGTGCAGCTTGGGAATTTTAAGACAGAGGAGGGTGTATAAATTGTACAGCTCTGTATCACAGGTAAAACTGATCCCTGCTGTAACACTGCTGAAGGTAGGAGAGCTGTAAATGAGAAGGGCTTTTGTTCAATGTTTAGTATAATGGTTTCACTGAGCAGTGCATTGCCCAGCCCCTGGAGCCATATGCTGAGGAAGAGACAGCAGGCAGAGACCACTTGTTGATTTTTGGAAAAAGTTTAGTTGAGCAAGAGTCATAATTCCTCCGTTTTTCAGGTCTCCATGAGACTGTGTAGACATAATTTTTCATTTTGAGGGACACAGTAAATCAAAATCAGACCTGGTCTGGGTAGAGTTTTTCCTCTGTTACTGGTGTCCTCCGAAGGTGTGGGAATTTTAGCAGTAAGATGGTGCTGCATCACTGGTTTTATCTTCTACTGATATTGAACTGATGGTCCTGGTGTTGGGAGGTTTCTTATAAAGATGTTCATGGAAAGCAGAGGATGAGAGTTATTGAAATCTGTGCATGTGCTCATTCTTACTGGTTAGGGATCATAAAGTGTCGGTGGGACTGAGGCATGGCTGGAGGCATCCTTAGGTGGTACCCTGACAGCAGCAGTGACTTGCATGTAGGTGCCACTTCTGCCTACTTCTCCAAGAGGAAAATCCCATTCCTCACAGACTGACTGGGGGAGAGGTCCCTGGTGCTGCGCTTGTGACTCCCACCCTCCTCAGCTCTCCTGGGATGCTCAGAGGGAAAATTGAGGTGACTTCATATGTGTCAGGCTCGCTGCTTACACCACTAGTCATGTCTATGGAAAAGTGCGATCTTCTTTCCTCCCTGTCCATTCTGTTGGGATTGTGAAGGGTTGGCTTGCACCAGGTTTTTGCTCAGTAGAACTCAGCAGAGTTTTCATCTCAGGATGCAGGAACCAAAATTTGGGGTTAAGGTCATAAGCAAAACCCTTCCAGCACCTTCACAGTGTTGCTCTCTGTCAGAAGCCCAAAACTGTACGATTGGTTTGCTCCTGGAGACAGATCATTAAGGGAGATGCTGGTGAGTTTGGGGGCCACAGCAGAGATGCAGACCACGTTGGGAGTTAGAGATTGGTGGCACCCATCTCTCTTTCAGCAGGAGCTGCTAAGCAGAACTGGTGATGGCGTCAAACACCAGGATTGAGGAACATTGACAGGGTCCACACCTTAAAGATCTGGGCTGGTGCAGGTCAGAAGAGAAGAATTAGTAGTCAGCTCTTCTGTTTTCGTAAGTCCTGAACTTTGGGAGACCTGTGAAAAAGAAACATATTTGGTACTTGAAGAGGGTGATAGGGAGCAGATGGGGCTACAGGAGCAGGCAAAACTTCTAATGGGACCATCCAACAACCCTGGCCAGACAGCCCTGTTGCATCCATTAATAATAATACTGTGCATGTGTAGTTCTCAATCCTGTATTTTATGAATCATGAAACAGGGAGATACACTTTCATGTACATACTAGAATACCTTCTTTTCAGACCTCAATATTTCAAATGCCTCTAGTATTGAGTCTGAAGTGGATGTGGCTGGAGAGAGGAGTTACTCCTCTGCTTTGTGAATACAATCTCAAAGGGCCAAGAGCTATGGGATGCTGAGCACCCATTTCAATAGGTCTTTGTGGTGCAGACCAGGCAAACTTGCAGGTCATGTCACTCAAACGTCAAGTGTGTGCCCAGCGGTGGGAAAAATGGAGGCAATTTGTGACTGCAGCCCATTCCTGCAGCTTTAAGTTGAAGTGCAGATGCTCCATTGCTCTGCCAGACCCCGAGCAAATCACTTCACACAGATCAAGCTCGTGAGAGAGAGTTTCTTTATTTGTCCAGATTAGAGTGAAGTCTGTTACCACGACCTTGCTTTTCTGTGACTCCTATTCTAGTAAGCCCTACCTTGTCGCTCACTGACATTTCCTTGAATGCAACTGTTATTTACAGAACAAGAGGTGAATGCTCAGAAGCGTTTTTGGAAGCCAGTGACAAAGGCCAGGTTAATGGTTACTTGTGTGCTAACACAGACTCTGACCAGCGCGGTGGAGAGCATCGCTATCATCTGCTCACGCAGCGCAGGACGGCACAGCACAGAGACTACCTAGAGTAGTGCCATCTCCTCACTTTGCCTCATCTCTCATTAGCAGCAGCCTCTGCAGAAAGAGACGATTCTTTCGAAACTTAAAAAGTAAGCGTGAATGCTGTTCAAAAGCCTGCTTGTTAGCAGACTAGAAACGACTGGCAGCCTGAGCTGGAGAGATATAGGAGACTTAAAATACATATATATGAATCGTATATGCTAGGGTGTATAGAAATTGATCTTTCTATTTCAGCACCACAGAGTAAACAAACTGCATAATTTGCTCTATCCCACCAGTACTTGTCCCCTCTCTTCTGGTTGTCCCCATCTCATGTGTTGCAGCTGCGTTTGGCAGCTTTGCTCCCTCCCTCTCCTCTCTCTTTCCCCTATTCCTTCTCCTTCAGCCAGCACAGTGGGATACCCACTCTTCTATTTGCACTGTTTCTTGCCAGAAAATATGTCCCAGTTCATTTGGGTCTAAGGATGAGTCCTAATCAGTCGGACAGAGGCAGTGTAGGTGGAAAACATAGCACTGCCTCATAGGAGGGCAATCAGAACCGTCTCACTATTACTGCATGTCTATCTGAGACGCAGAGATTTAGGTGGCTGGATGCTTATCTGAAAAGGAAGAGTTCTTGCTGTTGGTGGAGAAAAATGGAATATTTTTCATGTAAATATTTTTCAATAGTAAGTAAATATAAACAGTGTGGTAAAGGAGCAGGGTCATTTAAGAGGAGCATGTGAGAATGATGATGCCGGAACTGAGACCTGCCATAAAATAACAGCACTGCATCCAGATATCCTTCTGCTCTTGAGTGGATTTCTGCACTGAAAGCCTTCAGTGTTCCCCTGTGTACAAATGAATTTGATATCTTCTGAGCTGCACACACATACTTCATACCTAATGACAGTGTGTGCTCCATCTTAATAGATTTAGCTAGGACCCCTGTCCCCCTAAACACGCCTACGAGTGGACGCACATGCTGGAGACGCCTCAGTGGTGCATCTGAGCAACAGCTCCATGGTGTCTTTGTGGTCAAACTCTGAAGGGCCCAGGGTACCAGCTGGTATTGCTGAGTTCGCTTCAATGTAATGCTGACATCTAGTCATCAAATAGAAGTATGAGCTCTATCTGTTTTTGAGTGCTGATTTCAGGCATTCGGTAAGGGATGATCATCCTCCCTCTTCTCACACATCCCAGAAACTGATGGGTTTATCAGCCTTTTCTCACTGTTCCAAAAGACAATTTTTCCTATAAGTTTCCAGATAAAAGCGAAACTGTGAGTACTGAGAATTACAGATTATAAAAAGGTTAGCCTGCAAGAACACTCTCACCTGCACGCCCTTAATCCTATGCAAAGTATTTCCTAAGCCTAAAGAGCAGCAAGAATGGTGAAGATTCATTCTAATGGAAATTTTGAGCATATACTAAACCAACAGGTGTTAAGGGAGCTTTAGGTGATGGGATTGGGGAAAAGCGTAATTTGTGGGGAAATGATGTCATAACTGTAAAAATCATCTCTGACCCTTACTTTGCCCTGCGGTCTGGTGTTGCAGGAGGGTTTGCACTGGAAGGGGTGATGCTGGGAGGCTGAGGTGCCTCCACCATGCAAGGTCTCTGTGATATGGCTAGAGGAGACTCAGGCAGGGGACAGATTGACAAAGATTGTGCAAATTTGTGTGATTCTTTGCTGATTTCTGACAGATTGGGTTGTTGTATGATCAGCTGTGAGTAAAACTCTTTCTTCCCCGCAGTGTAACTTCAAATTACCTTCACTTCTCTCTTCCTTCCTGTGCTGCTTATTTGAATGGAGGTTAGGTGACCTGGCATCCTTTACTCATGAAAGAAACCCCTTAATATATGTACGTTTGTTCTGTGTTCATGGGGTTAATTTATTTTTGGCAAAATGTGCAAGAGAAGCAGCCCTGAAGACAGAAATCCTCCATTTTTCTTCCCAGAAACAGACTGTGTTGTTCACGCTGCAGGGTCACTGTCACACGATTGCCTCCTGCCTCGCCTCAAACAGCACGGGCTGTTTCAGCTGCTGGTACTGTCCTTGGCATTGCTGAGACCAGCGGAATGGTGCCAGCCCGGTGGCAGACTTTTATAGCTATACATTTAGTTGTGGCAACCCAATTTATCCCTGGGGAGCCACAGAGAGTTACAAGCTGGTGGCTTGTGTCCTCCCCTTCTCACTGCCCAGCTGTAATTCATGGGCAGAGGACTTGCTGGCTTCAGTACAAAATCAAAAGGTCATTTAAAAACCAGTTAGCCATCCCTGTTACAGCAGGAACTATCCCCTGTTTAATTGTGAAACTTAACACCATCAGAATATTCCTGTTTATCCCACTTGAGCTATTACGCAACTTCTCAGAAAGAAACCACATTTGTCACTGGGGGATAATAAGACTTATTTATAGAGTAGCCCATGCATTAAATCCTCTGGGCAACTAAGAAAATATAGTCTGGCTTAAAAAAAAAAAAGTCTGAAAAAAAACATCTCTGTGTAGTCCAATAAATGCCAAGAGGGGTGAAATAATTTCTTAATGTTTTTAGACCAAATGTGGTCAGCAGTAAATGAGTGTCAAAGGGATTTTTAACAGACATTTTCTGCATTTCTATTGCTGTCCTACTCCAAACACTTGGTAGCTGTGTGGGATGATCAGAAAAAGAAGAGTAAACACAGCTGAAGAGGTGACTATGTCTTGGCCCTGAGCTCACCAGAGCACCACTTCTGTCTCTAAGCATCTTTCATCTAAAACTACTGAAAATACCTGATATGGAGGTGGCTGCTCTGAACACCAAGTGACATTAATTTTACCCTCAGATGTGGCAGATTAGGAGAAAAGAGCTTTTGTTAAAAACATTTCCTGGAGAAGTCTCAAGGTCCCATCCCAAGGGAGGACTTTTTGGTTTGTCCCTTTAGGGTAGTCTTTCTCTCCTGAAGACACGAGAGGACCTGGGGGCTGCTGTGCCGCCCTTGAAGATCTGCTGGTCCCCTATGTCAAGGGTGGTTGTCACTGAGTATTAACCAGACATAGCACTGGGGAAAAACTGTGAAGGAGGACATCACCATCCATCCCTTTTTCCCCCTGGCTGGTATATGTGTGAAGTCCAGTGGGGGAACTGAGGACCAGAGCCAGGGTTGGTCTCCATGCCAAGGCTTTCACCCATACTTGCATTTTAAGAAGAATAAGAGCAAATTCAGGATGCTGTTGAAAACCAGATGATAATTTATGCAGGTACAATATATCTCTTAATATCTTCCTTCCAACTACATTTCCTGTATGTTGCAGCTTTTATTTTAATTATTGCATTCCAAATGACTTGCTTTCAGTCAGCAGGACTGAAAGATCTTGAAAGACCCCAGAAGTAATTTATGAGCAATTATCTGATTTTCATTTTTAGCAGTCTGTACTGTTCCGATTTCTGTCACCTTGGAATATTCTTCACCACAGTCTAGATAATTTAACTAATAGGAGGGACACCCATTTTAAAAGAGGGCTTTCTAATGACAGGCCCTGCTGGGCCTGCTGACACTGGTGTGGGTAGATGGAATTATTATGGTGATTCTCAGCATTTTCATTAATCTCTTCTGCATTCTCTGGGGTTTCTGAGCTGAAACTTGCCAGGCAAGGTCTTAGCAAAGTAACAATTTTTATTCTCTTTCCTTAGGGTCTTTTTTTCCTGTTGTGAGAGTCTATTAAATAAGGTAAAAGTGGTTCACAAAATTACAAATGAAGATGGTGACAACAGGCTTAAGGCATATATTAGGAGTGCAGTGAGAGTCTTCTGGAGCAGTAAATTCCCTCTTTCCCATACCCTCAGCCTGAAAATCAGGGTCCAGCAGTGAAAGACAGGATCATTTTCGGATGCGGAGACACTGCTCACTCAGAGTTTTGAGTCTGCTGAGGATTGCTCTGCTGGCTCCATGATGGGGACATGGCCACCAGCATGTCACTGAAAAGAGGTCCTATGGCTACATCTCCAAGAGTGGCTTGTGAGATACCCTGACAAAAAACATGCTTAACTCTGGGCTCCGCAAAGGCAGAGGAAAGTGATGGAGTGACCATCGATTTTCCACACTCTCTCTGTCCACGAGATGAAGGAAATTGTCCAGTTCAACTGCAGTTGACCAGGCCTGAGAGGACAGGGAGCTCATGGAAGAGACGGTAGAACCGGAGCTCTTTCTTTACCGAAGTAGAAAGTATTCAAAGGGTTCCCTCATGGGTGCAGAGCACCATGGAGATAGCAGGACTCAAATCTCTATCACCAGCTGGGAAGAGGGTGCCCACAGCTCTTGCAAACCAAATTAGCCCCAGGAGCAGAGAGACCCTAGCAAAATGAGCATTCTGGTCACTATCTGAAATCATCTGATGTCATCCCCCTTAGGTACAGTTTTCGTATTGAGACTGTCAGTACTTCAGAAGACCAGAAAATTCCACTATGTGACTGTACAACGTCGAATACAGGAGGTCTCGTCTTTGTGTGGAGCATTTGGGCGCTACCAAATCATGAATGTCATTTTTGTGTTTATCTTCCCTTTGATCTTTCCCACACTCTGATTGCTAATAGATTCAGCTAGCTTAGAAACAAGTATCTATTGCAGCTATGCTCTTCCATAAATAGCAATTTTATACTTTTAATCAGAACAACTTTTATTATTGTTTGTTTGTTTGTTTTGAAGTGCAGATCTAGAAGCTAAAGGGAAGGAAAGCCAAACCATTGAGAAAGGCACAGGATGTGGGCATGTGCATGTATCCTGGTCCTCTGTACTACAGTGAGCAGACCTGAGCACAAAAATGATTGCTGTTCTCAGCAAACATCGGAGTCTTTAGGCATTTAAACATTCAGCATGCAGAGGAAGAAAAGGCATGGCAACTACCACTTAGCTGGGAGGTTTTGTTTTATTTCTCTCTCTGTTCCTCTTGAATGTGCTTAGAGGGGATGGCTCAGAGGATTCAAACTCCCTTGCTTACTTGTGAGAAGAAAAAGAATTGTCCCTGCTTTGGGAACCCAACTTCTCTACCCAAGTGGGAAGTCACAGATATAGCACATCAGTGGGTAAAAGAAATTATTGCCTTGCCCCCACCCCGACACATCAAGAAGTGAAACCTAGGTCAAGTCTTTTAATGTGTTGCTCATAGCTTCTTTAAAATAACGTTTCCACTGATGCACACCAACGTGATGAACATTTTTCATGTATTATTAATGCATTTCTTTGTACCATGTTCCAAAAAAAAAAAAGTTTTGATTTATTCCACACCTTAAACCCAATGTGACAAACTAGTGAGATGGCAGCGGGCTGTCTCTTTCTTTCTCCAAGATTTGAAAACTGAACTTAAAAGTCTGGAATTATACTCAGATGCATTCCACTCTTGTAATATTAACATTTTTTTTTTATTACCTGAACTATTTTCCCTGTCTCCCTTGACTCCCACAGCAGGGACTCTCATATTATTTCCTGCAGTGTTCCACCCCTACTTTCAGAGACCTGGATTTGAGGAGCTGCCCTACCGTTTATCAAAGCTTTTCCCTTGGTCATCAGAGAGAGTCTTGTCTGGTTTGGGCTCTATGAAATTGTCTGCTTCTACTTTTTTCCTTGCTTTTTCTTCCTTTTCTTTGTATTGAGTTATCTGTTCACAGCTGAGTAATCTCAGTAGAACTGCGGGGATGGAGATCTTCTTGCCTCACGTCAAAGATACAGAACCTTTTGCAGCTGAGCCAGGGATTGGCGATACGGACAGGTATTTATAAGTGCACACACAAAGTAGGTGTGAGATGTCCTCTGTGGCAATTCCTGTGCAATATTGTATTGATCATATATACCTCTGACCTCTTTTTCTGCCCTCTAACCGTACAGTTCACCTCCACCAAGACTTAACTACTGCCAGCCTTCTTTACTGCTCAGTGCCTCTTGAGCTGAAAGCATCTTTCCGGGAAAAATAAAACAAAATTGGGAAAAAAAAAATCAAAATGGGAAAGTCTCTATTCCTTTTCTTCAAGCTGTAGGATTTTCTCCCAAACCAGAGCTGTAAAATTTATAATATCCATTCTTAGATGAGCTGAGATGTTTGAAGCTGAATAGATTGTAGAATAGCTAAAATCATCACCGTATTTACCCTACAGAGATTTAGGAATCATTTGTTTGAGAAGAGAGCAAGAGCTCATTTTTAAGCCCAAGTTAGGTTGCGAGATAACAGACTTTAAACTTTCAGTGTTGTCGCACACAAAAAAATCACAGATCACTTCCCACTGATACCAAATTTGTAGACAAACTCTGTCATCAGCAAATATTTTAAGTATACAGTATCAATATAGGTGACCCAACTGCAGACTGGTGTGATAAGACTCTAAGAACATGTTTTGGTTGGAATTGGTTAGGGGTGAAGTTCTTTGTGTTTTTTTCAACTGTCATGTTTGTGCCTTTTTTCTTCCACAACATAAAGCCTCTGTCCTGCCTGTGCTTTACTTCTTAAGCTCTTTAAAAACTATATCTCTCTGCAATCCTTTTTGTAATGCAGTGAGTCCACATGTGCAGAAATTGTTGGTTGTTTGTAATCTCTGTCCCTTTGCATGATGGTCCTCTGAGGAGGACCCTTTCAGAATAGAAATGAGTCTCCCCTTCCTGAGAGTTTGGAAATCATCTAGCCCAAATCAGCATCTATGATAAAGATGCTGACACCAATGTTGTGGATGGTTATTATTTATTTATGTTCTCATGACTGGGTAATGGAGTTCTCTCACCTGATATTAATAGAAATATCTTTTCACAGCAGCATTATGTATTCGAGCACAGATGATAGGGACATTTTAAACTTCACTAAGCAGTTGCATGAACATTCGCTTGAACAGAAAACTAAATCTACTTTCTCTATTTGTTTTTCAGTAATTTGGGGGAATTTTTTTTCCCCATAAACAGCACTGCCACATTTTCCTTAACAAAACAGAGAGAAAAGAAGTAGAGAAAGATAAGACCCTCTTTGGCTGTGTTTCTCTGTTGCAGCCCTCTCTGAATGTGTGCACTTGAGGGAGAGCTCATCCCTTTCTATGGCTACTCTAGCCGACAACTGTAATTACAAAAACATTGATGTTTGCGTGAGATCCTGAGCTATGCACAGAAAGCAAATTTTGAATGCTAAAGAATGTAAGGAAACAAAATCACATTCTAAGAGACAACCTGCTAATCAGGCAGTGAAAAGGAAAACTGCGTGAGGTCTATACACCAAACCAATATTTACCAGCCTGGCTTAACCCACCCTTACCAGAGGGCTGCGAGAAACTGCTTTGATAATGGTTACAGAACACAAAGCTGCAAGGTATTAGTGCACGTCTTGTAAACAGAAAAAGTGGGCAAATCTACAGAATAAATTATACATAATTTTTCCCCACTTCTTTTGCCTGCCAACATAACTATGCCCATACTGTGCTGAAAAAAGGGTTTTCACAGATTTGTGATGTTAACTGTTGAATCTATATTTATGAGTTTCCACGATGTTTCTGTAATAATAAGATTATTAACATCTTTTTTACTTAGTATGAGGCAGTAAGGCAATCAATGCATGAAACTCACCCGCCTGTAACAGTAGCTGGTTCATTAGCAGGAACTGCTGTAAAGAGTTCCATGAACATTAAGGAAAATGCATTTATTTTTAGCAGGCACTCAATATTCTGTGCAAATCCAGAATAGGAAAGGGGAATGGAAATTTAAAACACCTCATTGATGAAGAATCTTTTCCAGAATGGCATAATTCAAACATTTTGTACCTTTTCTTTCTAGTCCTGCACCTTAAGGTGCTGGTGAAAGGTATGAATAGCCCAGGTTTTAAGGTGGACCCAGAGATGAGTTGTCGGTCAAACTGCTCCTCCACTTTCAGTGTTGACCCCTGAGTGTCATTCTACCAACAGCTGTGCCCACATAGGGTTTTCACAATCAGGTCATGAGAATGTCACGTAAATCTCTTTCAAAAGCCTCGTGCTGTCTTCAGAGACACTTTGTTTATGTTGAATTCTGCTCTGTCCTTAGGATCTTTTTCTTTCAAGTGAGGCCAGGAGAGATGAGGAGGCAGTCCTCACTGTGACTGGCATAACCTGGATCTTGCACCCCTTTGAGAATCCCCAAATCTAGTGTCACCCAGATCCTTTGGTGAGTATTTAGTGGCCTCACGACTGGTTTATGGTCAAAGAGGTTGACTTCAGCAATCAAATCAAACCTTGTCCCTGTGAGGAATAGTTGCACACAGATGGCATGGTACTGAATATGTCATTTTTACCAGGACAGAGTGTGAATATTTTCAGTTATTAAACTTTTTAAAATCAGATTAGAAGTCTCCTTGCTCAACTGAAGAGCTTGCAACAGCATGTGAAAGTGACAGCTGGGGAAAATACCATCATTAGGAGTATTTCCATACTGTCTATGGCTCTCCTTCAGCAGGCAGACATGCTGAACTGATGCACACAGTATTCTCGAATTATTATAAAGTGCCTATGAGTGGCCTTTGTAAGTTTGCTGTGTATTCAGGGAAAGCTCAAACTGAGGATCTGACCTGAATTTGGAATTGAGTCATCCTTTCAGTTAAGTAGAAGCTCATTTTTCATGACAAGAATCCATTTATTAGGTGAACCAAAAACCCCATAAGCAGACAGTTTTAGGATTTCAAAGTGCCTTCATACAGGTTCTAGGAAACAACTTGCAAAACATGCAGGAATTTATACGGAGATGTTTAATAAATCAAAGAGACACTTACAACAATGAACATCACTCAGTTTAGGTGATTAGTTCTTTACAGTCATTAGGATTGGAGACCAGAGTGTGTGGACTAGTCTCTTTTTATAGATGATTGATGGGATGAGAGAGATCAGAAACAATATTGTAGACAACAGATGAACAGAGAATATTAAAAAAGCAATGGGGGGAGGATTGAAGCCCTGCTGAAAGATTAAAGAATAGAAAGAAGTACAAATGAGCAAATCAATTATTGTGTGAAGATTTCTAGGATGTTGTTTAATTCATATTGGCCTGTTCTATATTTAGTTTCCTCACAGTTTCTTTTTTTTTATTGATGTTTCTTTTAGTTCCCTCTCTGGAATCTGATTCTAAGATGCATCATTGAATGATCCTTTGAGGGAAAATGTTACAAAATGAGACCCAATCTAGCAAACATTTTCTGACATGAGCCGTCTTGCCTTAACTAAGCAAAATTCAATGATGCTGCTTCAGAGTACAAAAATTGCTCGAAGAAGCAAAAAGTTTGCAAATATGGGCTATGGAATGGATACATCTGTTTGGGAAGGGAAGAGGAGAGAAAGAAAAGGAAGGGGTAGCTTCATACACACTTTTTCCTTCCCCAGGAATTTATTTTAGCACAGAGTCTATGGGGTGGCTTGCTGGAAGGATGGTCCCAAAGACATGCAGAGGTGGTTGATGTGCAGGGCCTGTCAGACCCTTGCTGGATGTGACACCAGGACTTGAGCAGCTCTCCCATGGGAACCTCGGCTTCAGGAACAGCCCTAGGGCTGCTGGGTTTTCCAGCTTGTCCTGCTGCCTGCAGCCTCCTCTCCCAAAGCATCCTCTGCATGGTGCCAAAGCTCCTTCCCTCCTAGGAGTCATTTGCTTTGACATTTTGGGTCCCACTCAGGTGCACAAGTGAGAGCACTAGCATGGGCAAGGACAATTAGGGGAGAAGAGAGGATGTCCGGGAATGGATGTCAGGGTGGAGAAAACTTGTGCTTATGGGAAGCAGGATGGCAAAGGGAAAATATGAAATAAATACACATTTTTAAAAAAGGGTGTCCTCTAAGCACAGACCACAGACTTTATTGTAACCATATTGCTTTGCTGGCTTCAGGATGTCACTACAGAGGTGACCTCAGGCTCTTCAGGAATCAGTTCTACTTTGGAGCACATTTGAATTAAGTTTAACAATAAATTATTCAGTTTTGCAATGCGTGGCTTAGAGATGATTATAATATCACTGTAATTACTTTTAACATAAACATTGATACATGTTGCCATCCATATCAGCACCTCAACATTCAAAATCTGCAGTGAAAAGTTAGGTGCCTCTCTCAACATACTGTATGAAAAGTGCTGCTTTCCACACAAAATGTCACCATCTACTCAGAGAGTTCTGCTTGCATTTCCCTTTATAAACCCCAGAGGCTGATATTTCATGGTGCTGGGTCTGTCCATTCCCAGTCTGGCCCTTTGGGGGCTCCCCTGGTGGTGTGGGTGCAGAAACTCTCTGGGCTGCAAACATCTCACTCACATCACTTTTCCTGGGTCTGGCTCTGGGTACCCACCCATCAGCATAACTTTTAAGCTTGCAAACCTGGTCTGACTGCAGTGAAGAGAACCGAAACTGGGCAGTGTAAAAGGCAACAAATAGGTTTCAGAGCAGCTTAGTCAAAAAAGAGCCAGTACGGAGGGCTGGAGGGAAGCAGCTAAATAGTGCTGAACATAGTGAACAAGGAGTAGGAACATTGCTTGAGGTTTGTAAAGGCATGTAAGGGGGAATTCAGCAGGAGCAGGACACAAAATCCCTTAGGATTTGCTTACAGTTCCAATAACTAATTTACAACCTATTAGCCCTGCAGTTATTGACCTGGAGCTCACATTTAGTACTGCTGCTCAAGAGACAGCTTTCTTATTCCAGACAGTCTTATAAAAACCATGATCAATTTTGGTTGTTGTCACCACTGTTACATGTAGAGAAGCGCAAACACTGCTATGCTGCTTCTGTTATAAGTTTTAGATACTCAAATATTTAAAATACTTGTTCAGCCTCAGCTGTTTAAACAAATGAGCTTGAATACTGGATAAGTGTCCATAGAAACATCGCTTTTGAGACAGAAAATCCAGGAACAACGCATAGATCTGAGACAATGGATCAAAAATAGGGTTCATAACCTGGGGAAGCTGGGCTTGAAATGAAATCAACATCTTTATGCTCAACCACATTGGCCCTGCTTATCACGGTATGTCAGCCAAGTTAAACACAGAGCCAAGATAAACATAAGTACTAAAGTTGTTGCACATTTCATCACCTCCACATATGAGAACCAAGGAGGTAAGGCAAGGGCTACAACCATGTGCTGGTAGAGTTCTGCACCCTTTCAGCTGGCTATTCAGATGTCTCACTCTGTCAATGTGTAGTAATGAATGTTAGCAAATAAATGAAAATTGAAAATCTTTTGTATATTCTTATTTAAAATGCTGCACAAGGAAAAGTAAATGCTCAAAGAGATTAAAGTACGTTCTTACTCAAGTAAGGTTTGTTGGCTCTATCAGAACTGCATAGCTGTACATATAACACTTGGGCATAGTTACACCTGAAGTTATTTGTCTTTGTTATTTTAGTCATTTAGACAATTAATTGAACAGCCTACTAAATTATTCTGTCAAAGAGTTCCCACATTTTTAGTGTATATGTTACTGTATGACCTCCTGTTAGATTCTCCTCCTGTAAACAGATATCTCAGTGTCCCACTGAAAAATGTGCTTTTAAAGTAACAACACTGTGGTGAATGGGGAAAACCAAAAATCATCAAAGAAATTGCAATAATTTTTAAAGATGTATTTTGGAGGCATATGTTTTTAAATCTAAGTGTTGCCTACTTTGTGCTTGCATGCAAAACAGTATGGGGGTCAGATTTTGTTATGACATTGCTTCTTCAACAGAAAAAATGTAGTTACCCTAACGTTCAATATATTCAGCTTGTTCAGGGATTGTAAAAATAAATTAGTAATGAGGGTGGTGTCATCTATACTGCAGTGTGAGAGGAAGAAAGACACAGATGTTGGATGAAGTGGTACAAAGATGTGTGACATCTCCTGCAGCTGGGCAGCACCCAAGACTGCAGAATCTTCTCCTGGAGGAGCACTGGAGCTGCAGACATTACAGCTTTGCAAACTTGGGTGCCCAGTGGCGTCTGTGTCTTTCTTAGAGTACAGAAAGGAGATGGAGCTGGAAGTCCATGCACCTCTTTCTAAACTCAATTTGTATCTTTGTAGCACATGAATCCAGGGACCAAGGATGAGCTGAGGTCCACAGCAGTTGGTCTGTGTCACTGTACTACAAGGGTCACCTTTCAGAAGGGTAGTGGAGGCTGCTGCCTTCAGTTGACTTGCCAGCTGCTATTTGATGTGTTTTGGAGGCTCCCAGCCCTGACCAGCATGGGGTAGGTCTGCACACTTCTGTGCAAGCTGCTGCCTGGTGCCCCACCAAGCCCAGCCACCCCTTTGTGCTGCTGTTCATCACCCCTAGAGAAAAAAATCCTCATGGGTGTGCTGCTGGGTCCTACTGTCACGTTCTTTCAGGTGCAGCAGCATCACTTGGTCTCTGCTGTTACATCTTCTCCTTTCTTTCCTATGCTCTTACTGTTGTTGTCAGGTTAAAAGCCAAATGTTGCACCTTTCAGAAAACTCACCTCTTCCCCCAAAGCAGCAGGATGACACTGTCAGCTCTTGCCAGGTCTCTTCTGACTGTAGCCCTCCCCCATCAGAGATTACCTGACAGGAGGACAGCTTGTACATGTTCCCTGCTCCCCGCTTTGTCTGGTGAAAAACCAACAGAGTCTCTGGAAGAGAGGTGGTTAACCAGAGAAGAGAGACTATAGTTGCTCTACCTTTGCAACATAAAAAAAATTTCTATTTCAGGATGGCTGGACAGAATTTGGCCCTTGGGATTTGTAGCCTAGGCAGTTTAAGTGAGAGCTGTGCACATTAAATGCAGACTTTGAGGTAGGCCATTGCATCTTTCCTAAAATGATGTTACCCTACGGTCAGATTTTGTTTGTTTTTAATACTCTATAAATCTACTACAGGGGCTTTGATGCATGTTTTTCAGCTTGAAAGTAAAACTGTCTTCCTTTGTCCACCGCTTTACAATTTTAATGCTTTTAGCAGGCAGCTCCAAGACACAAAAATGGGCTCAGAAAGCTACTCAGCTAACAAGAATATCCACAGCTCTGACAGGAAAGATTTAAAAGAACACCCAAGAGGCCATGAAGGGACAGAAAACCTTTTGGCCTGGGCATACACGAGTCTCTGACTGAGGACAGGAACAAAGCTCCACCATGGCAGGTTCCTCTTCAAGGTCTCAGTGGTGTTTATGCACCTTCAGAGGAAGAGACTGGTACCAAATCAGCATTAGAGAGAGGTTGCTGGTCCTGATGTGTACTGCTGGAGCAGGATTGCCTCTCTTCCTAACTAGCTGAGCCTCTTCTTGCACTAGCTTTGAGTTTGTATAAAGCCTTTGAAGAGTTACTTCTGGGTTGTAGCAGCAGGAAAGAGGGAAGAGCCCTTTTGCACGTCCAACAGAACTTTCTGCTGCCTGCACTTACTCTGGTTTTTGTTTGTTTGCTTGTCTTTAAATTTTTACTGTGCTTTTGATCCGAGCCCAAGAATTGAAACCATCGCTGGGAATGTGCTGCTAAAGAGAATTATGAAACAAAATGCAACCGCAACACTTTAAATGTTGATTTAAGTGGTGTCTAGACCTCATGCTGGCTTTCTGCACCAAGATGAATTTCACAAAGAGAATAGCCTTCCTCCCCTTCCCAGATTTTATATTAAAAGTCAATTCCCTATACTCTCACTCAACTTCAGTCTTTCTGTTTAAAGAGGAATAATATGGCTTCTGATTTCTTATTTCATTTACTGTTTGAAAAAGGCTTGTATTTAATGGAAATAGAGGGAATGTTAAAAAGGAAGCATAAGCATGTATTATTAGGTTAATTATAGAAAGTCTCAAAATGGTAGCAGTGGAAAAGGCCATAACTTTATATTCCATGGCATTGCTGTTGTGTCTGAAGAAAGATGTCCCAACCCTCAAGAGATTGGCTTATGCTCTTGTGGGCATGGTGCTGATGGCTGATGCAGGCAAGAATTTCTAGAACTATTGTTTTTATTAAAGTTGCGTAGTAGATGTTTTTATTCCTCTTTTACCATAGGAATCTTCTCTCATCACTCACAGCTATTCTGATTTGTTTCTTCCGGTGTTAATAACCTGATCTGCAGTTAGTGTATCTAACTCCGTAATAACCCCCCACACTAGACACACGTAGGTAGATCCAGTACAGAATATTAATTTGTCTTGGAGGATAGAGAAGAATTATCAGCCAGGAAGGGCTTGAAGTGCTTTGTGGGATCAGAATTCAAGTGTTGTGCACAGCAGCAGAAAAATGGCCAAGGGAAATATTTTTTCAGTGGAAATTCCCATTTTAGAGGAGAAAAAAAAATGTTTATGCTGTTTATTTTGGCAACAAAAACTCTTCAATCATTACACAGAACAATACTTGATAGTCATTCCAAATAAATCATTGAGACTACAGTCTTTTAGGTTTTTCTTTTCCTTCTTTTATACTAGACATCGCAGACAAGGCAGGGCACCTCTTGTGCCTGGAACTGCTCATTAATATAGGAAAAACTGCTGAGCTAGAAGAGTTTATTATCTAAACAGGCAAGGCACAGTGAAAGAGAAGGTACTACCTACGCTTTTCAGGTGGGAAGTGCAGGAATTCTGAGAGCAAATAATTTGTTCAAAGCAGTGTAGACAGCTCTGCAGAAACCCCCAGTCCACCATAGTTCTGTTCCAGTACTTAAACCAGTTATTTTCTTCTATTTATTCTCAATTTTAAAGGAGTTGATAATTATCCTCTATTTTTTTCTCCATGTTTATTGTTTGAAAACACCTAAACTGTCACAGAGAAGTGTTTAATGTCTGATGAGAAAACCATCATCACTGAGATGGACTTGGAGATGAAGTGAATGGGTCTACTCCCAAAAAAGAACATCTGGACCCACATCCTGCATCACCTTTAAAGAATTTTGCCATGCACGGTAACATACTTAATGCACTCCTGTGCCCCGAAAGGCTTGGCCATATCCTGATGGGCAAGGAAAGCAAGATGGTATATGTGGACTCGCAACTTTCAAGAATCAAAGCAGCTCCAAATCTTCTTTTCAGTTTCTTGAAGCTCCCTACTGACAGGACATTTCTACATATAGGAAAGAGGAAGAAGGAATTTCACATGTTTGAACTTTGGTGCACCTTTTAAAATCAGCAGAAGTTGCAAGCAGGTTTGCCTTTCCATAGGGTCTGATGTGAAGACCACATTGCCACAGACAGAGGTCAGAATGAGATGCATCCATAGAACATTCTCACTGGTCAAAATTCTCCTTCAAACAAAGAGAGATCAGCAACCTTGTTGTTTATGGTTTATTCTGTAGATTTATAAATTTATGTGGCACAAAATGATATGAGCATTGTGCTAGCCCTCTGCACATGCTGAGATCTCACTCAGTAGCTTGAGAAGGTCAATTAAGTGTTAAATAGCACCCAGGGTAACAGGGTAAGATGGTTTAAGTGCCATGTAACTTTTTTACATACCATGAGCTGTGCACAAGGGCATATCTAAATAAAATGCATAGGAAATAGCATCACGCAAATATGATCTACATTTTTTCTTGATCAAAGAGGCTGAAGGAAAAAAATAATTAAAAAGTAAAAGCCTTATGCAATGAGATTTAAAAGAAAACTTTGGAGGCTGACAAGACGCATCTGGCACAACTTCAAAGTCCATCAAAGTACATATAATCAATGTTTGTCAATAGCAGTTTTGCATCCTTTAATTTATCTTTCATGGATATAAAGCATGATGTTATTAGAATCCAGTCCATACCTTAATTCTGTTTGAGATTTGATGAATCAGGGGTCTATTAAAATTCAGTGCAAATCAGCTTACTCAAGGACACATTACATAAAGTCATGTGTTATCTAACTCCTTTTATCTTGCTGTGTTTCTAACTAGTTAAAGAATCTGCAATCTCTTAAACTTGTATATGTGACCACCAACACACTAAATCTCACACACATTTTGCTTGTAGACACTTGCTTAAGTTATGCACGTGGGCCATAATTAGAATAACTAAATTATTTGTGAATTTTTTGATGTGTGAAATCTCCTTTAGGACATTCAGGTCCCATAGTCAGAAATAAGGTTTGCCAACATCCAAATTTCAGCACTTGTCACAGAGCCTGTAATCAAGTACTCACATCTTTTCTACCAGAAAACCCCATTCAGGATGGGAAAGGTGAGGCCGTTGTGATTTCACTGGTTTCTTCCTCACATTTCAATGTGTAGACATCCCTCCCACCCATCTTATTTACTGTACACAATTCAGGTCCTCCTGAGCAGACAACTGTATTCATTTTCCCCCTGATGTTTCTTAATGTGCTCAGCATTATATTATTTATCTGGTTTATAACCATAGATGAAAACATATTACTAGGGACTTACTTGTGAATTAGGGCTGTGATCTGAAAAGACTGTATTTCTGCCGCCCTCTTCCCTTTTCCTACTCAAGCTCTAAATGATCTAGGAGCAAAAAAAAAATCCTTTCACTTGTTTTCATAACATGTAGAACAAACAAGATCTGATCAGTAAAGTTTGTCAGCATTTCCACAATAGAGGGTTGTTTATTCTGGCAATAATATTGTAATTTGCTCAGTTGTTATTGTTCTTACAAATACTTCCACTTCTGGAGAGTGGAGCTTACTCAAGAATTGCACTTTTTGTTAAAGAATGGATTCTGGGTTCTCACGTTTGTGGACAAATGCTTGAGAACATGAACCTTAATGTTTGAAATTTAGAAAATAATAAAAAGCACGCTTTCATGTTTTTAAAAGCCTTACATTTTCTAACTAGATCTCACTGTTTTTTTCAGGTAGAAGGCAGAAAAGTAAGTCTAATTCATACTTTTTTTCAATTGACAATAATAATAAAAAAATAATTCTAATACAAGAAAAATACTTTGTTCCATTGTTAATTTATACTATTCCCATTTTGATACTTACTGATTTGAAACATTTTCCAGTGGTCAATGCAGTGATTATCTGGACAGGATGCACTTATGTGATCAGGGCAATCTGTTGAACATTAAACAATATTTGAAGCATGGTTAATTATTTGCACTGAATTAGCTCACCCTCGAATGATTGTGTCTTGTCTGAAAAAACGTAGGCAAGAAGAAAAAGCTAATTTAAAGTAAAAACAAGCATAAGGATGGTGAACAGTGCTTCGGCCCTTCAGGTTCTTCCACTGGTCGTTCTCCTTGGGAACATACATTTGTGCGTGAGTATGTTTTTCTGTTCCTTTTCCTGCCACAGGCCAGCTACGGGAACATTATCTGAGGATCTGCTTTTCGGTACAAGTGAGATGTTTGAGTGAAATGCTGTATAAGGGGGGATGCCCCATGTTTTTAGGGGGCAGACATCTGCAGTGACAAGGAATGGGCCATCTGGGTGTGCTCAATGGCCACCTTGCTGCTGTGACCAGCCACTTTTGGGCTGCAGTGTGGGCTGCTCCTCTCACACTGATGGGACCAGGTATCAGATTAAACAGGCCATGCGTACGAGCTGGCTTGGCAGTTTTGCAAGCTCTTTCATCAAAGGTAAAATTTACCCCAGCCATATGTTTTGGGTGGCTGGATTATCATTGCCACTAACGTGGAAGGAAAGTTGACAGCAAAATATTCAACACAGCTAGAGATGGCCAGAGCCTTGCTCCAGCAGAGCTTGATATACCTACCCAAACTTATTCATGTCCTCTTTAAAGAAGACTGAAAGAATTACTTGTAACCAAAGCAAAGTTAAAAGTCATTTTTTTAAACATTTATTTTGTTCCTCCAAGCACTATGATCAAGTAGAATTTCTTAAGAAGTAATCTGAGGTTCTTTCAAACCTCTGCTTTCTTATCGAGGGATCCTATGTGCGCAGGTTTACATTTACTGAAATGCATTGCAAAATTTCAGATGCTGACATTTTTAAATTGAGTCCTTTATGAAAAATATATAGTAAGGACTTTTAACAGGTTATGGATCTTTTTGAAAAGCTTGTTGGATTTGCAATCAGTGATTTTTCACAGCACAATAAGGTATTTATTAATTAATGTGTCATCAGGACTATCTATCTGCTGATGGCAGTGGATATGGCATACTTGATCCACCAGAGCATGTGGCAGCTTACTGAGGGCATCAGTTCTAGGGTAGTTCAATGCCAGTTTTACAGACATTGTGAGAACCCAATATAATATGAATAAGCTTATCATGAACTGGTTGTGTTAATTTGCACTTAGTGAGGAAGATGTAGGTGCAGTCTTAGACAACATGAAGTCTTGCACAGAGTTTTCCTAACTAGTCCTAAGTGTTAGATTGATTCATTAGCTTTGACAATCCTAATCTGACTTTGTTCTAAATATCACTGTGGAAAATGTAGTGCATATCTCCCCCCTCCCCTGAAAATTCATTAACATTGTTAAAATGCAAAAGCAATTCTGCTGTCACTGAAAAGCAGCACGACAGATTATTCAGCAGGCTAGTTTTTAATAAAACATGGTTTTACTTCATAATTAATATAACAAGGTTTTCTGGCTTAGCACTTGGCATGGATCCCAGAATAAAAAAAGAGGGGAATGAGTCGCCGTGACATGACCATTGCATGACAAACACATTATGAGAGGACATTTTTGCCTTAACGATTCATTCCAAAGAAAAAGTTGCACTGAAATAGTTTGAATGAAGAAAGAACAGACATTGCACTTTGCTGAAACCATGGAAAACACCCTTAAAATCCTATTTCCATCCTTTCCCTGAAGTATCTGTCTTTATCATTCTCATTTTTGTTTGAATCTGGTTTTGGGAGTTTTGGTAAGTAGCACTCTGCTTAATATATGTTATTGGTGAAATACAGAAGTCAAATGTAGATTTAGGGAGCAGCTCATACTGAGTCAGTCAAAACAGAAGAGGAAAGCACTGAGACATTCATGCATCTGGTGGGTTTGGAGTAGGACCCTAAGGCAAAAATTTCCATTTCGTTCTTTTGTATTATCTGAAGAGAAACTGATTTCACCTGTATGAATCCAAACTAATTCCATAAAAGGCAGGAAGTTTCATGATGAGTGCAAGGGAGAACAAAATGTCATCCTTTATTTTAGCATATATGATGCAACTGCACCAAAGATTGTCTTCACACATGACAGGTCTTCTCAGATTGTGGTGGTGGTGTTGTTTTTCCCTTCTTTTAATTATAGAAAGTGCTCACTGATACACACATCAAAGTCGTGTGAATGGGAACTTTTAGAGAAAACAATACATTTTTACTCAGGAAGATACTGTAGTGGAAATGTACCTGCCACAAGGTGTTGTATTGCTAAGTATTCCTGTGCCAAAAAGAAATCCAAACAGCTCTGCTGTTGTATCCGCACACAGACACAGCAATTCAGCTACCTATCCTCCCTGACTTGGGCTTGTATTGAAACAACTTTTCTGAAACACACATAGATTTAAATGGGATGCTGAAACCTTGTGCTGAGTTGGGCTAGAGAAATCTGCAAGAGCTGCTTGTACACCAGGCTGCAGCTCCTGTTTAACAACTCCCAAATGCGCTTCAAGCACACGCTTGAAAGCACCAAAACAAAACAAAACAAAAAAACACACCCAAAAAACCCCAAAACACAAACAAAAAGAAAAAATACAACAACGACGATGACAAAAACCCACAACAAAACAGCGATTTTAATCAACAGAGAGGAAGGAATGCCAGAGTCAGAGAAGCAGAGGTGGCTCTTCACCAAATATCTTGGAACTTCAAAAAATTGATGCGTGCTTAGTTGTGATGGAAAGTGTTTTGAAGTGACCAGCCATGCACAGTCCAATAAGCATGTGCACTGAGTAGTGGAAAACGGAAGGATTAAAGCATCACTTTAAGATCAAACAATTGCAAAGAAAACTTATCATCAGTGCCAATGATAAGTGGCCCACAGCGGACAGGAAGCTGTTACCAGCAGTACAGGTCTTTCCTTGCCTCACGTGCTTGGAGACCAACATTTGAGGGTATCCCAAAGTGATCTCTCTCTGACATCTTTTTCTACCCACCAACAGATCTGTTTCTGTATCAAACTCCCACTTTTGCTCCCCTCACCCTCTCTGCAGTGCTGCGCTGCTCACAAGAGAGTTTTATGTTCCATAGCACCACGAGCCGATCACCACAAAGAGAAGTGAATGCTGTCAAGCCCGTCTCAATTTCTGGCCCATCAGGTGTAATGCCCTTGTGCAGCGCTCGCCTAAATTTGCCTGATGCAGCAGGAAAGCAACAAAGCCCTGGGAGTGCCCCCAGCTAATTGTGCACGGCACTCTCTGAGAGGGAAGCGTTCCTCGCTGACCCCCGAAGGCAATCAGCTTATGCCCTGAAGCGTGCAGGTTGATATCCCGTGTAACTAAAGGCACTTAATGACTTTGCATAAGCTTTAAGTCGAGTGGTATAACCTGCATTCCCAGCACCGGCTGCAAAAGTGTTTGATAGCGTAGCGCACTTGTGTTAGTGTGACAAGGCTGGCTCCTGCAGCCCCCTTGACACAGGTTTGGTAGATTCTCCTTGCTATGGCATTCAAGGCTGACCCAGTTTTCCACCCGGGAGTACAAGCACACCTCATCTACCAGTGAGCAACTTTAGAAACAGCCAGCTGCTACAAAGCCATCTCTCACGGTGCAAAGATTAACTTGGAAACTTTGATCTCTTGGAAAACAGGAGCAGGTAACTCCTGTGCAGAGACTTTTAGCAGGGGCTGTTAGGACAGGACTAGAGGTAGTGGTTTTAAACTAAAGGAGGGGAGATTCAGGCTAGAAAGGAGGAAGAAGTTTTTTACAATGAGGGTGGTGAAACACTGGCCCAGGTTGCCCAGAGAGGTGGTAGATGCCCCATGCCTGGAGACATCCCAGACCAGGCTGGACAGGGCTCTGAGCAACCTGAGCTGGGCGAAGATGTCCCTGCTCATGGCAGGGGTGGGACTAGATGACTTTTGAAAGTCCCTTCCTACCCAAACTATTATGTGATTCTATGAACCAAGCTAGTTTCAGCAGCACATCCGAGGGCTACTGCTTCTTTCCTGGATCCCCATGCGTTTTTTATCACATGCTGCCATGGAAATGTTCACAACTGAATAACGAGTCAAATAAAGAGTTTACATTTGAACTTCTCTGGGTCTCCTGGGACCAGTCACTAAAGAACATGTCATTTACTCTGAGGCACACATTGCAGTACAGTGTGGAAGCAGGAGATATCTTGCCAGCAGAGAGGTGAAGAACTCAGTGGTTTTGGTGGAATCCTTTCAGAGAATGGTTTCCCAGGCTAAAAATACAACATGTGTTGCATGTGTGCTCCAGATGATAATATACCCTGCTTTCATTATACTGCAACCATGGCTTTGGCTGAGAAACACAATGTCATTGCTGGAAAAGCCACTTTCCCTTGAAGTTCAAAGACTGTCACTATCCAAGATGGTTGCAGGCAAAAATCTGGCCGATTGTAAGAGCATCAGAACTGTCGATTCCCTCCTCCTTTGGCGAGAAGCCCAGACAAAGGTTCCCACTGAGAGCTGTCAGTGGGATCAAGGCGTTCACTACGAAAAGGCAGGAGTTGTGCCTGCCCTCGTGGCTCCTTCGTGCCTTATGTCAGTCGTGGATGGTAGTTGATCAAATATCCATGCTTGTTCTCCAGTTCATCCCCATCCCACCTCCTTCTCGGCTGCAAAGCTGTAACTGTAGAGAAGAACAAGTGAAAGGGGAAATATTTGTTTTGCTGCTGTAGAGGCCGCTTTGCGGCAGGTTGCAGGAGAATTTGCACAACTTAGTGCAATTAAGTGAATAGGCCAATTCCTATCAATGCAGTTTAATTTTTGAACACCTGTAGTGCTTTGTTGTAAGGTGTGTATGTGTGTAGAGTTAGTTTTCATCCCTCTGCCCGTCTGTCAAGACAGCTTGAGTAGCTACACTGTCTTCTCTGGAATTCTGTTTTGCACAGATGTAAATTCACAGCCTTACCCTGCGTTGTTGCTTTTGTGCTGTTTCTCTACCTGCTTTTGTGTTTTAATTATTCATTTTGATTGTTATAAGGGGTAGAAAATGTACCTGAGACACAATCAACAGTTCAGCTGCAGAATGCCTGTGGCAGCTGTAAATGATTTCTCTTGAATTTGGGGTCAAATCTTCTTGGCTTTATTCAGAAAGAATTGCCAGAGATAAACTGGACATTTTGGTCCGAGAGAGCTGTAGGATTCTGTCCTGAGACCAAGAAAGCTCATGGTTCTGGCATTACTGTTTGAAATCTATTACATTTCATTAGTCTCTCTTTCTTGAGGAGTTGAAATGGAAAAATGGAGAGTATCATGTATCTGCAGTGTTTAACCTTGGTACAAAGCCTCATTAGCAAAGTTTTGATGGCTCTGTGGAGGAATGAAGCTTTGGTGAAGTGCTAATCATTATGATGATGACAACAAAGGTCAGGTGAAATTAGGATATTTTTTAATTTCAGCCATTTTTCCACCATTTTTTAAAAGAGCCTTATAAATGTAATCTACTCCATGCACAACAATGCACTGCTACCCATTAAAAATGTCTCTCCTGATTTTTTTTTCAGTGTTCCTTTTTTATGAGCCCAAAGTAATAAAATTTAAAATTGCTCTTTGCAAATTCTTCCAGCTTCGTCCCCTCTCTCTGCGGACCTGCTACGAACAGGATCCAGTGATTTTATTCCCTCTTGAGAGAGCACACAAAGTATCAGTGTCGAGCAAAGAGACTGTTTGGTGAAACCAGCCTCACAATCTAATCTCTCCTCTCCCCTCTTTCCTTCTCCTCCTCCTTTTGTTTGAATCTTGCTCCTGGCTGGGCTCAGTATTGCACCTCGTCAGAAGGACAAGATCCTCCTCTGCTGGCCATGAGCAATACGGCACGGCAGGAGAAGGGGGCTCTGCCTTCACTGCCCCTGATCGTACCCCTCCTGCTGCCCCCACAGCTGCAGCCCCCTCCTGGACCCCTGACCCTGCACTCCCCAACTTGTGTCCCCCTCCTAACAACCTCCTTCTGCATCCCTCATCCTGCTTCTTGCATCCCACATCACCCATCCCACATTCTGCATCCCTCATCGTGCATCCTGCATTCCACAGCCCCTCCAGGCACTGAGGAAAGGGTGAGCTCAAACAGGCAGGAGGGAAGGGGCGAGCAGTTCTCCCTACTCTGCTGCACAACACCATGGAAAGCTTCATGTAGGGAACCAAAAGGCTAAAATTTGGCCCTATGCTGGCTAGCAGGGGTGAAAATGCTTCAAGACCACTGTGGGCTGCTGAGTGGTCCAGTGGACCCCAGAAGGGAGAAGTTTCCATGCCAAGAGATCGGGTCTGCCTGGGGTTTTATATCCCCCGTGGCTCTGCTGCTGGAGCTCTTGACAGGCACAGGAAGGGGAAAAGCTCCAGGACAAAATGGGACACCAGAGCCTTTGAATAAAGATTAACTCCTGGAATCTCAGTCCCAGGTGCTCCAGGAGATTTTGTTCCCAATAACATTTGTATTGTGGCATCAAGATAGAGGTTTTCATCCAAAAGCGGGAATCAGCATTTGGGACTCAGCTGCCCTAGAGTACAAGCCACTGCCTGCTCTGAAGGATGTTGCTGGAAACCTGAATGTTTCTAGGGCACCAGTTTACTGCAAGAGGGAGTTTAGGGTATCTGCCCTTTCACAGTCAGCTCTGCCTATGCAGGAGCACTTGAATGGAAGGGGTAGGTGAGTGACCTGGAAAAGAAAGTAGTGTAAGAGAGTGCTAGGTCTCTCATCTTCTTTTTTCTTTAGTGTGTGAGCCATCCCCTTGGGCGTTGTGAGACTATCATCTCTGATCTACAGCTGAGGGAAACTGAGGCACAGAAGAACATGATGCAGTCATGCCCCACACCTCACTCTGCCTGGACTGAAACCCACTGACATTCCCATGTGGTGCCCCGAGTGCAGGGAAGGTTTCATGATCTCACTGAAGTCAAACCCTTCTGCCCCCAAGCCCTTTCTGACCCCATCAGGCAAACAACACAACAGGGCACCTTGGAGAGCTGGGGAGGGAAATGAAATACTTCTTGCTTCATCCTGCTTCCTTTTTCTTTCTTTCATCTGTTCATCCAAAAGAGAGGAGTACACTTGCAGGGTTTGTTTTGGTCTGTGTTTATGGACGAACACTACCACTAATTGTAAATGGAGCAATTAGACCTTTTCCTTCTACAGTCTCCATTGGAGTCTGGCAAAGGATCTGACAAACCCTGTACCTGCACTCAGGAAATAGCTACACCAAGGGCAGGGCTTTTACAGCCTTCTCATTTACCATTGTCTCTATATTCACTCTGGAGGGGCAATTGTGTGAATGTGTGTGTCCTCCCAGCTGCAAAGGATTTAGTTATCTGTGTGTGGCTCACTTAAGTGCACCTGGAAAGGAGCTCTGCTGAGGGGTTCAGGGGACATTGCTCTCATTAAAGTCAGTGGGAAAGGGAGTACTGGAGTGTCTGTTCTCCCTGCCTCAAACACAAGAGGGATGCAAATGTGCCCGAAGCAAAAACTCATTTATATATTCCAGATAATATTCACAAATGTGAGTTCTGAGCTTTTTTTTTTGTCCTGTTTCTTATTCATTGCTTCTGATTTATTTGTTCTTAGCCACAGCCAGAGTTAACTGAGAATGTCTTTCTCCTGTATACTGTTCATAGATCTATAATACACAAGTAAAGAGGCTGTATGTTTACAATTAATTGTATCTGTATTACTGCGTAGGTGCACATAATGGTCATGTGTCAATGTGTGTATGTAGGCTGTCTTTATTATGTGTGTTAAATTGCTTGGAAATATGTTTTTTTTAATCTCACAAATCATGTAAGGAATGAAGAATAGCAGTTCCAAATCTCTTTTACACCTGCTATTTGCATGTGTACTCTCATGGCAGGCAGGTAATCCTGTGCGCAGCTGGCATTTAGAGCAAGAGAGGAAATGAGTTTAAATCGTCATACAGGGGATGTGTCCCAGTATGGAGTCAGTGCATCTCCTTTCAGACAAACATCACTCATGCTCTTCAAAGCCTGAGAGCTGTTTTCCTTCTTCTTCTGTCCCCTTTTGTCCCTTGCCCTTGGTCGTGAGCCAAACAGAAAAGGCTGGAGCCCCACATTGGAGGTCGGACACAGGGCATTTCCTCATGGGAAGTGCCAGAGATGTTCTCCACTGTGCAAATGTTGTTGACAACCTTACAGCTCAGAGGTCCAGATCCCACCAGCTGCACCAGGTGTAGGCTCCTGTGCCGCAGTGCCCATTTCTGCCCTGTCCCAGCCTCTGGCTTGGGCAGCCAGCTGGAGCATGGCCTCTCTTGGTATCTCAGAAAAGCTGGACAAATAGTTGCTGTGTGGTCACTTAATAAGCAAAAAGGCAATTTAACTTGTTCAGGACAGGTTTTTTTTTCCCCAAAGCACACCAGCCCTGCAACTTGGGCTGGATGCTCAGAAAAGCCAGAGATCCTGCACGGGTTGTGGGCTTTTAAAAACATCTTGATAATCTTTTGAAAAAACTCTCAAAATCCAGCCCACTTATGTCCAAATTGGGTAACGAGTTTATCTGGATGTCCAGCACCGGGAAGCTGCGCCATAGACCAAGTTCAGTGTTGGCTTTTGATTTCAGATACTGACTCTTTGCCTTTTTTTATGTCATGCAGGCTTCCTGGCACTTCTCCCTGCCCGACCTGCTGACGGGTAAGTGGTTTCCACTTCTTAATTTTAACTCCTGCATACAAAACTGGGAGGCTGGTGACCTGGTCCATCAATAGCCTTTGCTAGTGTCCAGCGCTGAGTTTTAATAACTTCATGCACAGGTTTTCTGAGCTTAAAATCAAGCCTGTGATCATGTAGAAAGTCTGTTTGACGATTGACAAGCAATATGGTGAGAACTTTCAGGCCTCTACGTGTGCTCTGCATCGGTGCAGGAGACAATACTGCACCGGGTCCCAGCCAGGAGTGTGTCTGGTACCCTGGAGCCCAAACCAGAGCCCCAGCAGCAGTACCAATTTGCAGCTGATCATGGGGTGCTGCTAGACTGCACCTGTAACTCACAGCCCCGTGCCAAGCCAGGACTTTCCTGAGCCTCTTGTGCTCAACACAGCTTTGTGGACCTGTGGGTGACATGGTGGGCTGGACGACAAGTCATGGTCCTGGGCTGCAAACCTCACAGAAGGATAAGCAAAGAGCCTGTCTGTGTGTGCAAATTGAAGGTCAAATAAACAAAGGTTAACTTTCCCGTGCAAAACAGATCTAACTGCGGAACTTATTTCTGCAAGGTTTTGTTCAAAGTGCAAGAAGATTCAAAAAATGTTTACAAGCTTATGCAAGTAAAAATCGTTCAAAGCTATGTAGCATTAAGATGTTGATAAGAGAAAAGCTGTGATCAATGTTGTGTGAGGATCTGTAGCTATTGTGTGAGGATTTTTACATCCTTTTGCAGCCTGCTTGGTCCACATGGAGGATCATGGTTTTATTGCTAAGTTTAGTATTTTTGTGTATTTTAGTATTTCCTCCTCCTCTTAATCTCAGTAGCTCTTAGATCTGAGTTCATAATTTATAGCTAATGAAGTATTACATTAATTTTGCTCCCTTTCCTGGAAAAAACAAAACAAAAAAAGTGTGGCTTTTACCACGCACTCGTTATTCAGCCACGTTCCTGTTCAGACCAGTGGTGTTTTGGCTCCCAGGTCAAACCTGTGAGTCCAGCTGCCTCATAGCTCATATAGCACTGCCTCTTTCACCAAATCAATGTTGTTCTTCTAACAAGATGTGTGCAAAAAACCAAATTTCCAAATAATTTGTGCATCTGAGCTCAGTATTTGGCTTCTGCAAGTATTTGGCCACAGAGTCTGCGCACTTGGCTTCAGGCTTTATGCACGAGCCTTGTGCAAGCTGGCTGGTGTTCTTTTCAGTGATGGAGTTTTCACAATGTCTTAATTCATTCCCTCCCCTATGCTCTGAGGTCCTCACCTCTCACCCTCCACCCTCCCTGCCATCTCCTACTCCCCGTCCTCCCGCGATTCCCCGCTCCTTGAGCCGTCACCGGTCACCTCTCCCAGCGCTGTCCCTCCGAGGGAAAAGCGCTGCAAAACTGCTTTTAAGTTACAGCCGCAAAACTATTTGAAAGGTTTGCCGGCTTTGTTGTTGGCTGATCTCTCTTCTTTCGCAATTTCTTTCTGAAGTCGCAGCTACTCCCAGCCGCATCCGGCGTGGAAGGGAGGAAATACTGTGAGGTCTCGTCTCTGCAGAATTAAATGGAGGACATCTCATTATTTAAAATATAGTCAGGATTTCAGCCTCATAAAAATAACACTACATTTTTCTCAGAGCTGGAGACAAAAAGTATTTAGAAAAGTGGTAGGAAAACTCATCCTGTATAAATTAGGCCAGATTTCAGTCAATCCCCAGAGGTTCAGAGAGCTTGAATAAACGCTGGGTACTTTCTGGCGCTCTTGATGTGTGTTGGCAATAGGCTTTAACTTTGCACATCAGTCATCTTGACAACTGCAGTCCAACAAAGTTACCTCGCCATGCAGGTCACTCGATGGCATCCTAATGCATCACTTTCCCACTCGGAACATTAGTCATGACTTGATCCAGGGAAGGTTTTGAAAACAGTGTGACTGCCGGTGTTGGGATATCTGTTCTCTCCGTAACAGAGAGCCCGTGTAAGCTAATGAACAAGGGGATATTGATCAGAAATCCATCGCTTGATTGACAGCTCTTGGCAATGTGAAAAACTGCAGATGAAAGCTTAAGCAGTTTAAAAGATCACCCAGACCTCAAAGCTGATTTGAAGCTTTAAAAGTCAATCTCTGCCTATCAATTATGGGGGGACTTTTTTGTACTACACAGAGGAAAGTTATTCTTTGAAAATTTGCATGCAGGATGTCTAATTTAATTTCATGTAATAGTCACATTTCAGTGACAAATGTCAGATCACTGCTTTTTTTAAGCATGTTAAGGTTTTCCAACACTTACAAAGAGTGAACACTCTGATTTAGTAATATGTTTAAATCAACCAGTGTATCAGACTTTGTGCATTAATTATGCGCTCAGATTTTTAAAAGTGTTGTTTTTGCTTTACTAAACCTATGGCTTGTTATGAATAATTAAAAAAATGGAATGGGAGCACTTCTTAAATAAGAGATGTGGAAGCCAAGTAGTTATTTAGTGTAGAAGCAATGATAAATAAGAAGACTTCTTTTAGTTTTATGTCATATATCCAAGTCAGAGGTTTCTGTTCTTTGTTTTTCACTGCTTCATGCAGCTGGGGAGGACACAGAGTGGTTGGGTGATGAGAAGCATCACTCATGTGTCCTGTAGAAGCTATTTCTGTTTCATAGTTTCATAAAGAGGGATGGCGATGGAGCAAGCAGGGATGCCGCTGATTTCTCAGGTCGGCTGCCCTCTTGTGTCACCTTGGCCGGTCTCCCAGCCAGGTAGCTCAGCTTCTTGACTCCCAATATGCACATGGGAATCAGGGTACCCAAAAGGGTTTGATGACATTTCCCAAGCCCTTTACACATGCGCCCTTAACTCCATGGCTTGGTCATAAAGTTTCTCTCAATGGTAACTGGCACCCTGTGAGGGGTTTGCTTGGTGCTGCCCACTTGACTTCAGCCCTGGACACCCAGACACGCTGCCAGGTGCCAGCCTGGCCTCAGGGGTGCATTAGCCTGTCCCAAAAACTGCCCGGGGGTCATCCACCCCATCAATGCAAACAGGGGTTTGTGCTCCTCCTACCTGGTAGAGACGTCAGAGATGCAAAATGTGAATTGCATCTTGGCCGCCTGCATTTTAACACAGAGATGTGCTTGAAACAGTTCATAATGAGCCAACAAGTAACTTCATAAGTGTAGTTAATAAATGATTAATCCATTGCTAGGAAATAATGCCAATGTAACAAAATGAAGTGACAGTGCTGTCATTCCTGAACACTGAGCAGTTGGTTTAAAAATCACAGTAGATGCTTCTACCATGGCTTAGCTGTTTGTCTTCATTCGGAGCACTTGTTTTTCCTCTGACAACTGAAAAGGGTCCTCGCCAGCCTCTGTAAAGCACGCTGGGCATGTTTGCAGTCTGCTTTTGGCAGCTGTAGCTCCCCTGTTCGTCCTTCATAACTTTTAGCAGGTATATTTCTCCATAAAAAGGGCTACCCCATACCTCAGAGAACTTCTTTAAAGCCTCTGTGGAATAAAAGCCAATGTTCCCCACTAAGATTTTGAAAGTAAACAGAGGAAACAAAATCAGACTACTTCAGACAATTCCCTCAAACTCAAGCTTGCTTGCAAAATCTCCCCTCCAACACAGTGAGCTTGCAGGCTGAATTTCAGGCAAAACCCTCTTTTTGTTTTCCTTTCTTAACTACATCACATTAAATTTAATTTTGTTCACGGTAGACAATGTCCTTATCTTCCAGCGAGATCCTTCTGTTCCTCAGCACGGCACACACTTCTGCAACACTTGCACACTGTCGAGACTCAGCTCCTGTGGAAATAATGAGCTGAGGAAAAGGAGTCTTGACTTGACATAGCAATAAATGAGGTGAAACTTTCCTCTTTTTTTTTTTTTTTTGGTGAGAAATGAGAGTTGGCTTGTAGGAAAAGGAAAAAAAAAAAAAGACTGTTCTATTTTAATATGAAATATAAAACACCCATTGTACAAAAGTGGATTTTTTCAGAAGCAAAGAAAGAATAAAGATAAAGGCTGCAAGCGAATGAATGAGGAGAGAAAACTAAGATAATGCAGTCGATAATCAGTTCAAGGCAGAGCATTATCCATGGGGCCATCGGTCCAGCCCTAGGGGAGAGCTTTTTAAAATGTCTCTGTATGTAACTTAGCTTTGCTCATTACCATAGCTTGTCTTTGAAACACCAGAGCAGCAGCCATACCTGTGCGAGCAGCTGCCAGCCCTCTTTAATCAACCCCCCTTCCAAATGCGGGCTGGAAGAGCTGGGGGTCCCGCTGACGGGGGTCCCGGGGAGGACACTGGCTGCAGGGTGGCCGCAGGCTCGGCTGAGGTGAGGATGGGCTTTCCAATACGTGTCTGCTGCACCAGGTTCTCACCCCTCGGAAAGGGTTTTGAGGACAGGGAGCCACAGGGGTGTGCCAGTGTCTTGGGCTGCTGTTTCCCTGCGATTTGCCTCGGCGTGGGTTTCTCAGTCCCCACACGCAGCAAGCACCCACCTGCCGGAGGTCGTGCCTCTTGCTGTGGCAGCGGTGGTGCTGGTGATCAAAGCAGCTATGCAAGGAAAACCTCTGAATCTCGTATTCTCAATGTGCTGGGAGCAGCCACCAGCATCTCCCCTGGCTGTGGTGCCAAGCGGGATGCTCGTGCCCGCGCCTCCAGAGCCCCTCTGTGTCCCCTCCGGGGTGTCCTGGCTGCCACCACAGGAGCCGGCTGAGCATCCAGGGGCCCAGCACCTCAGGAGCAGCAGGGAGGGCAGAGCTGGTGACAGCGCTTCTCTGCGGTGGCCATGCTGAGTGAGCTCTGCCCACATCAAGTTGGAGCTGAACTTTGGCCCTCAAGATGACGCAAGCTCTAGACCCACAGACGTCCCAAAGAGACTGAAGGAGGAAAGAACTATCCATCCCAGGGAATAAGTTCTTTCATACCTTCTCTCCTTCTAGCAGTTCTAATTCCTCTGTTCTTCCACCCTCTTCTCACCCCTCCCTGCAGATGAGGCTGATGACTACGAGTACTATGACGAGTACGTACAACCAGAGCAGAACTCCTTGAGCCAGCGGCAGGCAGTGGAGGACCCTGACTGGTTTGAGGACTATTATGGCTACAGCGATACCAGCACAGGTACCTCTGAGAGGCGAGGAAGGGGTAAAATCCCAACCCTGCACTTGCAGCAGGAGCGTGGCAGGCCTCGGCTGCCAGCCTCCTCTCAAAACGCCTGCATCAAAGGGATGAGTTAGGAGGATTGTTTGCAGTGTTCTCCTTTGTATTTCTCTTGTAAGGAGCCTGTGTTTTATCTCTGGGTTTCACAGGATGGATTCTGATCATGCAGAACATTTCTGATTGCTACTACAAAAAAAGCACAGACTTATTTGTCTATAGACACTGTAAGATGTAATTGCTGTTTTCATCGGATATATGTTCTGTAGTTATGCTGAGAACCAAATGTAGAGCAGGTTTGTTTTATTTTTTTTTCTTTTCTCAGTTGCAGGGTTTGGGGTTTTTTTTGATTGTTTTTTTTTTGTCTTTTTCTGCTTTGCCAAACTTCAGGAGAGCAGGAAAGGATCCTTGAGATTGCCTGGGGAACACAAAGGAAGAGACAGGGAAGCTGCCTGTAACATCCCCTGGGTTATCCCCTGGTACAAAGCAAGCGGAGCTGGTGTGTGGCTGTCCCCAGTGCCAATTGCTCCTGGCAGCCTGGAGTGGAGAGGTTGAGCACGGTCTAAGGACCAGCACTCAACTGACTCCCAGGAGGTTCCTGCCTCCCTTGGAGCAACCAAAAGCCACCCAGGGATATTGCACAGAGTAATAGCAGCAGTTGGCTTTTCTAGGGGAGATTTAGTGCCATGTTGTAATGAAGGCAATGCCAAATCCAGATGCCTCCACACTAAGTTCGTGAAGGCAGATGCTCAGGGCCAGCTCTGGCTTTTACGGCATCTGCTTCTGCCACTGCCATGGAGGCAAAACTGGCCCTGAGCAAATGAAGGGACTTACCCCATCATAGCTGCATCATAGACTTGACAAAGGGAGCTGAGGAGCTCTAGACCCAAAGCCATGAGCTGTTACAGCTTGCAATAAGCTGTTACAACTTGCTCCTGTGGCTGCTGAGCTGATGTATAAGCACAGTACGTGTTACACGGAATGCTGTGCCCAAGAAGGCAGCTTTCTGCTGTCAGAAAATGTGACAAGAAAAAGCAGGTGATGGAGATGGAGAAGATGAAAGTAAAACTAAAAGATCTTCATCCTTACCCCAGCAGACCCGTGCTCCTCCAACCCTTGCAAGAACTACGGTAGGTGTGTAAACAGAGGAAGCCGCTTCAGCTGTCTCTGCTCCAAGCCATATACTGGGCCTACATGTGAGAAAGGTAATTGTTATTTTGCCAGCTTATGCTCCTTGTTTTGGTAGCTAATGTTACTGTTACAGCTCTGTCAACGGAAGCGAACACGGGGCTTTATAAGCTCTCTGTTGCTGGTTTTGACAGCCCACCAGAGTCATGTTCATAGGTCTCACGCTTAGCTCCTCATCCAGACCAGGCATCAGGTGTGCAGAACACATTCCTCTGTTCCCTGACAGGTGGGCAGTGGTGAGTTGCTCATTGTTCCTGCAGATTTTTTGCCATAAATATCATGAACAAGAAGTGAAATCCCAAGTTCGCACGAGCCAAATGAAAGCATCATCGAAGTGTCAGGAGAAAGCGTGTCTTCCCGTGATTCCTGCAAGGGGACAGCTCCTGTGAACACAAAAGTGTTGATGGAGTATCTCATGTCTCGGTTTTCCACAGTGGAGGATATGTGTCAGGAGAAGAGGTGCCACAGGGGAGACTGCCTGATTACATTTACCCCACCTCATTTTCAGTGCAGCTGCCATCATCCCTACAGGCAACCCGACTGCCAGCAAGGTGAGCACTCCACAAGGCGCTGAATGAATTGTGGTGCGGGCAGCACAGTGAGGTCACCTCACCATGGCTGGTCAGTGGTGGGAAATCACACGCAGCCCACCTCAGAGGGTGGTCCTGTCCTCCTCGTCCAGCCTGAGTCTGCTACAGCTCCCACCTGAGGGCCTGGTTGGTGATGAGTTAAGCTTGATTTACAGGGTGGTGGTTCAGTCACTGGAAAAACCCCTGGTGATGAGGGTTCTTCAAGAGTTCAAGAGCTTGGAGCCAATAGCCTGAGTGGGAGCTCATCCCAGTTTCCATTGGGCATGCGAGTGGCTCTATAGCGTTCAGCAGTGTGACAAGGCTGTTCTGTGTTTTCCACGTTGACAGCATCTTCAGCGTGCAGACCAAACCCATGCAAAAATGGAGGTATCTGCATACGGAACAAAACCCGATCAAGATTTGTCTGCAAGTGCCCCAAACCTTTCAGAGGGAGATTCTGCGAGATTGGTATGTCACAGCTCTGGGGGAAAGGGCTGGGGTGAAGACGGCCAAGGGCTGGCTTTACCCCACAGCCACACTAACTGATGCTGTCACCAAGTGCCTGGCTACACCGAGGCCACCAGCATCTGCGGGGAGAGCGTCAGAGGGAGAAGCTGACTTCTGCAGCCACCAGTAGCAAAGGGACTCAAAGCAGTTCCCATACTGATGTTTTCTAAGTGTGTTTCAGCAGAGTTCCACTAGTATATAATGAGTGAGCAGACATTTCCAAGAAGTTGCACATGTCCCATGGGGAAGAAATGCCAGGCTTTCTTTAAACACTCAAAAGCTGATGTAGTGGAGATTCTTGTTCAGTTGCCTGTGAATGCCCAGGCTGATGGGATGGCCACTGACACATGGATGGGTGGCCAAAGGTGGGAGATTACCCCAGCCTGCATGCAGAGTCTTCTGCCATCACAGCACCACCACCCCCAACGTGTGTTTCCAAGGAGAGGGATTTGTTTCTTTCTCTTTTAAAAGTTGATTTCACTTCCAACTCCATGTACAACTACATGCTTCATATTGCAGGTGACTCTTCCTCCACCTCACCTACAGGTTCATTTCACAACTCTCCAGCCTTCCTTTTGGCACATCCATTGCGCTAGTGTGATAGCAGCTCTGTGCCCACTTCTGTCTAATCCTGCCAATGCCATTTCTTGCCCGGCAACTGATGGAGAGATTCTGCTTTTGGCATTAAGGCCTCTCTTAGCTGCTAGATCTTTACCATGCAAAGAGGTTTCAGGCATTTGAAGTCAGTCGAGCTTCAATTTGGACAGGTGTTACTCTTATTTCTGGCCTGTGTATTATAAGGAATATCATTACATGACTCAGTAGGTCCTTCTGATCCTCCATAAAGTGAATGTAAGGCAAAGAAGGGAAGGAAGAGGAACACTTTGAGCAAAGAACAAGACAAAAGTCACTTTTATATCAGCACTGTCTTCTTACAGGATCGGATGATTGTTATGAAGGGGCCTCCTCTAACTACAGAGGAAGAGTGAACCAAGCAGTGAATGGCAAGACCTGCCTGCACTGGAATTCCCAAGTTCTCTTGGACTACCCGATTAATGCCTTTATGGAGGATGCTCAGTCTCATGGCATCGGTGAACATAACTTCTGCAGGTAATATTTTGAAGAAGCAACTGTACAGATTTCTATCAGAAAGAGCACTGAGGACAAATTGCTCATGCATTTGGTATACTGATGGTAAGATCTCAAATCTTTCTAGACACTGCCTGTCTATAAAATACCTGGATGTTAGAGGTGCATTCCATAAGTCACCACACTGAAATGAGGCTTCCAGAAGCAACCCTCCTTTCCCTGAATTGGTCCCTCATTTTCCTTAGGGTTAAGATAGGTATGGGAATAGTCAAATGCCAGCAGCCCTACTCTCTTATCTCAGGCATCATCTTTGTCAAATCTTATGAAAGAGTACCTTTGGAAGTTTGGCTCTCATATGGGAGCATGAGGCTGCTCCCCTAAGCACCCTCAGCTCCTTCACTGGTTTCGTGGAGATTTCCCGTTTCACACTGGTTGATGCTCTCAGCTGTTCCCTGCAGGAATCCCGATGAGGATGAAAAACCCTGGTGCTACATCAGAAAAAATCACAAAGTGGAATGGGACTTCTGTGACGTTTCACCCTGCTCAAGAACAGGTAAAGAATTAGAAGTGAGCTATAGGTGTCCCAGGGCAGTAGGTGACTCCCTGTTACTTCACTCCTCCAGTCTGATGTTATGTCTGCGTTATACATCTGCTGTCTCTTCCAACACAGCTGAAGAGAGACCATGGCTAACACACAGCCCCACAGACCCACCTGGAGCAAATGAAATATTCAAAACATGTGGACAGCCAGAAATTCAGAGGACGTTCAAGAGGATCTATGGTGGAGCTAAAACTACAGCTGGCAAACATCCCTGGATGGCATCTCTGCAGATAAAGACTGCAGAAGGCAGCGAACATCAGTGTGGTGGAGTGCTAATTGAGGCGTGCTGGGTTCTCACTGCTGCGCACTGCATTACGTAGGTGCACGTCCTGTGCCTTGGGTAGATGAACAGATAAAAAACAGGATGGTTATTAAAGACAGTTTGGAATCCAAGTTATTTGCAATCCAAATGATGGCTGGGAATCAAATTGAAAGGAAAACAGATATATGAAAAATTAAACACAAACAGGAAAATATACATATACTTGAAAATGGTGCTTACTGAAAAAAACAAACCCCCCACTCACCTAAAATGAGCTAAAATAGTTGTGTGAGAGGAAAACAGGAGGAATGTAACAAGGTTTTGCAATGTATGAAAGAAGGCACTCCATGAAAGCTACAGGAATTAGGATGCTATAAGCAACATCACATATTGCATCATAATTAAGATCTCCAGATATGCATTTTGGTTTCATTTGTTTATGTGCCAGCTAGCTTAGAATACGACATTTCCTTTAACAATTTTGCTGAACAGGTTGCAAACCATTATCCTTGGAAATCAGTAAATCACACACTGGAGATCATTCCAGCACAGATGTTTTTACGTCCAGACAACAGCAAGCAATTGCACTCTTCACCACAGCCACAGTAACAGACTGTGTGCTCATTGTTGTTCTTCCCCAAAATGCAAAGCAAAGAGTATCCATGAAGCTTTAAATCATTTTATTTCATGACTGCGACAAGTTAAGACAACATTTCCAACACCACCACTTCCTTGACTAAGCACTCCTATAACGATCTTAGGAAATCTTCTGGCCACACTCTACAAGAGGAAGCAACATCTTGACTTCCAGATACCAAAGATGCAAGTTTTCAGCACCATTGATAGACAGTGTCTGCATGTAATTTACTTGTTCTTCTTTTCTTTTTGCAGCCGGCCAGCAGGATATCTCAAAGTCGCCCTTGGGAAGCAAAACCTTGAGAAGAGAGAGAATCAAGAGCAAATATTTGATGTGGAGAAGATCATCGTACATAACAAATACAGAGAGAAGAACGATGTCCCACACAATGATATTGGTAAATTCCTTTTATTGAATATTCACATGGCTCCCCTCCAGCCTCAGTTGTTTGAAGCACCCCTCTCCAACCAAAGTCAATGTAAAACTCCCATTGAGAATATATTCTGGAAATAATTAGGCCAAATTATGATTTAGATCCATTGAATCTTTGGGGTGTGAATTGTGATGGGCAGGGAGAAATTGCCATGAGGGTGAAGCAAAAACATAGTGACAGATCCAGCACGTAGCGCAAATAGCACATGAAGCAAATAGAGCTTTGCAAAGCTGGGTCACACACTGGTAAGGAAGACTAGAGATTAACATTAGCTGCAAACACTTATTGTTGTTGTTGATCTTCTTTCCAGCATTACTTAAATTGAAGCCAGTTAATGGTCACTGTGCGGTGGAAACAAAGTATGTGAAAACAGCGTGTCTGCCGAATTCCTCCCTTCCCGCCGGAACTGACTGTTTCATCGCAGGATGGGGAGTGACAGAGACAGGTACCGGTGGGCTGCCCGGGTTTCGGTGGGTATGGCCGTGGCAAGGGGGGCCGGTACTTCCAGTAGCACTTGCCAAACCCAAACGCGGACCAATGCACTTAGTGAAACCAAGGCACGGAATTCAAAACTAAGGACAGCTAAACCCTGCCATGGAAGTTACTCATTAGCAGAAATCTCCAGCTGCTAGACCAACCAAGCCTTTCAGAGTTCCGAAAAAATCCCCAGCGCATTTCTTTTCCCCTGCTTGCCATCATGTCATGTTTTCATCTGAAGCCACTGGTAGAAGCAAGAATATATCAAGAGACAGGCTATAGTATATTTCACGTGCTTCAAGACAGGACCAAGGAAGACGAGAACTTTCACAGGGTTTTCCAGCCCATTGGGTCAGATCAAGCTTTTCAGAAGCAGCATCTGGACCTTCAGATGCGCTGAAAATTTTTTAAAAAAATATATTAAAAATATATATGAAAAATATCCAAAGCTTTTCAAGTTCAACCAGCTCTATCCAAAACTTTTCTTACCCGCAGTAAATCCTAAGGGGAGAAATTACTATGCTTAAAAAAAGATAATGGCAATTTTCTGAAAAATGCATTTTCTCATGTTCTGATTGATGTGTTGCTGTAAAGCAGCAGAAGGAAAATGTGTCACTGAGGCTGCAGTAGGTGTCCTAGCACTTTGTGACTGATACAGCCTGATAGGATACATAGGACCAAATTCTCCCTTCTGATGTAACTCCCATTGAAGTCCACAAGAGACAAGTGTGTTCATTTGATCAGAATGTACCAACAGAACTTAATGGACATTTTTTAAAAGTTCCAAATAAAAAGCCTCTCTTAAAAAGGGTATAGGGATTTTTTTTTTCCCCAACAAAGAATATCAAGTACCCTGTACGTGTTCAAACTAGATGACTCCTTCTTTGAGCAGAGCTATTATTAGCATTTCAGGAAATCACTGCAGAAATGGAATATTTCCTGAAACTCAAGCAGAACCAAACTTATAAACCACCTTTAATTATCTACAGATGTAGTGCTTTGAAACTCTGGCTATTGCCTTTAGATGTCAAGTTATGTCTTTAGATTCACTGTAATTAATCATTGCCCTTAAATATTGTATGAATTTCAGTTTTCATCTGTTTCATTAGCTTGCATGTTAAAACATCTAATGGCACCAGCCTGAGAAGTGCTGAGCAGCTCGCAGTCCCATTGGGACCCGTGGGAGCTGCAGACAACCAGCACCTTTGAAAAGCAGGATTACACGGATAGAGCTGATCGGGGCCAAATTCTGAATACCTGACTTTGCTTTTATTCAGGCAATAACTCAATGTCCTAAGTGAACCCTCCACCTTTATCACTCCAGACTGGCATTTTTTAATTCCCAAGCTAGCACAACCCTCCCCCTGCTCTTCCCCCTTCCCATCTAAACGGCAAGGAAGCTCCTTTTTTGGACAAAGACAACATGTAACAGCATTGGGAGGAAAGTGACTCCATTTTTTTGGTGCACATCCCATAGGTGAAGCATCCAGTCAGCTGTTAGATGCCAGTGTCAGGCTGATTTCACAGAGGAAATGCAATGAACCCAGAGCACACAATCGCAAACTGGATGAAAGCATGTTTTGTGCAGGAAATCTTCGGAGACCCGGTATTGACTCTTGTCAGGTCTGTTGCTTTTTCTGTATTTGAACCCTTATTTTTTGTGTAAATAATCAGGCTGTGCAGGGTAATAGCTGTGGCAGGGTGCTGCATATGTATCTGTTTCTCCCATCAGTGTATTTCAACAGCCATCATCTTTCTTCGGTACACTTTGAGATGTGTATCCTTAGAGCTGATGTTGTCACTGTCAGGCATAGGCAGATCTGTGGAAGATACAGACTAGCCTGGAAAGCTTGGCTTTTGAGGCAATTTGTCATAATAACCTGCAAACTTGCCTTTTTTTATCTCAGTTTTATTACAGCCTCTGCCATGAGCGCCAGTTCTAATCTGATTTTCACTGTCAGAGCTAAGACTTGCAGGGAAAGTCGGGACTGATATTTCTTTTCATTGCAGCAAGTGCAAGTGTGAAGCAAGTTCATATTTATATTGCTGAAAGATAGGGAAGAGTTTGCACAATGTTTCCTGAAGTGTGAATTACCACTGCAAACGTACTTCACAATAGAAATGGCCAGTAAAACAAAAAATGAGACCAACCAGCTCAGAATAAAGTTATTCTGAGGGGGGTGGGAGAGATCGAGTGTTTTCATTTATGCCAAAGATCATATCTTTATCTTTCTGTGCCTGGGAAATTTCATGTGGCCTTGTCAGATATATGTCATAGACCTGAAAAAAACCCAAAAACGTCCATGCAAAAAGTCTGATATCGTTTAATCCGGTACCAGGACTTCAATCCTACTCAGGAACATCAGCATATGATGGCACATCTGACAGGAAAAAAACCCCATCATTACAGCTCCCAAGTCTTATGATGGGAATGGAGCATTCTTGTTTTGGTTCATGTTTTGCCTCATATTTTGAACATGTGTACTTTTGTCTCATCAGGGAGACTCTGGAGGCCCATTAACTTGTGTAGTAAACGGCTTCTACTATGTGTATGGCCTTGTGAGCTGGGGTGACGAGTGCGGGTTACGAAACAAGCCAGGAGTCTATACCCAGGTGACAACATTTCTCAGTTGGATTAAATCCAAAATCCAGTCTGAGTCAAGGTAACTTCATTAGGAGACAGCTCTGGAAGGACAACTGGTAAGCTTGAGATATTTTCTTATTTTTATTATTATGCCTCAGACTGAAAGCCTTTATTGATATTTCCTCATGGCCTATGCGGGCCATCCTTCATCACCATCTTGAAAATAACCTTAGAGCATCTGCTAGAATGTCAGTGACAGTTTTCCCGTTAGGGGCTTTGAAATTTGCCCACATTTTGTAGGCAAAACAGATAAGAAAGTAAAGCAGCTCCAGCTTTTCCCCAAATCAATCAGAGCTGCAATTGACTATGTTTCTGGTTTTGCTTTTCGAGTTCTGAAAATTCTGCAGACTCAGCCACTGTCACCCTTTCCCTCTTCCCCTCATGTTTCCGGTTAGGGTGTGTTTTTTTCTGCACTCATCTGGCCCTGACACCTCAAAACTCTCGGTGTGTGCTCCTAAAGACAGTATCATTTTTCACATACATGAACATCATAATATGCCTGTGTTTGCAAGACTGCAGCCATTGGTATCTGAGGAAGAAGGATCAGGCAGGGGAATTATTTTTAAAAGCACTTCTGTAGGGCAGAAGCCACAAATACCATCAGTGATGCATTCCAGATTGAAAAAGAACAAAAAAAGTCAATATTAGAATTATCTACTTTATTCCTGATTAGAGGATAATTACTTACTACGCTCCAGATCTACATTGGTATATATTTGCTTAACTTTAACACCACTGAGATCTAGGAAGTCTTAAATCTCATTAAAAAATATGAGTTTAAAGGTTTTGGATAATTCTTGGGTTTTCACATGTTTTGCAAGCCAAAGTGTGTAATTTGTGCCCAATGATTCTGCAGAGAGATACGAAAAACAGGGGACTGGTATTAAGTAAGGATATAAAGAATAGACATGTTCATGAAGAGTCAAAACAGTAATGTCTCTTTCATCTGAATTTCACAGTTCACAATCTTCTCTAAGCAGCTACCCAATCTATCAATAGCTACCCCTATTGTGATAATTTCTAACAACCTAATTCTGATTTTTTTGTTTTGGAAGATTTGGAAAAGACTGAAGAACTAATTGTGATCTGAATATATCCTGTTAACCAAGAGCAAATTCTCTGCTGTATGCTCAAAGGCATGCACTTAGTTAGTCAATGACAATTTTGCCTCCACTGGCCTTTGTCTTGTTCACCTGTTAAGCCACCTGAACCATGTTTTTGTATTCTCTTAGGTCAATGGTGCCAATAATCCAAGAACATAAAAATCTCCAAAGATTATTAGTAGGGAATAAGATTATATTCTACCAGTCAGGTTCATTCATCTGTAGTACAAAGCTTTAAATAAATATTAGATTCAGTAATACATATGGTGATAAATCACAAAGTATCCACACAAAAATAAAATGATCAGTTATAAATTATGATGTTTAGGTTGCTTTTTAAAACAAAAAGTTTTTAGATGCCATTTATTGTGCTTCCCAGAAAACTGTGAAGTTACAGGATTTGCAGGACAAGATGAAAATACATGTTATGTTGTGTTTGTGTTCACTTTTGATACAGCTGCATTTTTCTTCTCTTGACTTGCAGAATTTCTGAAGCATCAGGGTTGACTGTGACCTGCTGAGATCCTTCTGTCTCCAATTGGTCCTGTAAAACCAAACCCAAGTAAATTGTGAGGATAGCCAGTGGACTGGAGAAGGTTTTAGCTATTAATCTATACAAATATTTGTGTATTAATAATCACCACAACTGGCAAACAAACCAGCAAAATCTAAATCACTACTCTGCACTGAGCAAATGTTTACAGTGGAAAAGTGCAAAAAATGGAGCTGCTCATGTAAGTTAGATACTACATATGTGCAAAGACTGAATGTGCTCAAGTTCTAATTTCTAATTTGAGCCCTAAATAAAGTGCAAACCAGCAAACACCTGAGTTCCAGGCAGATTGCACACCTGTAGAATTCCCTGGGACCACCAGATCTTTATCACACATAGGGCTGAAGATGTTGCCTGCAGTCCCCACTGCCTACGTTACTCAACCATAGTTGCAATTTATTTCCTGAACAACTTTTCAGTTGGGAATGTAAATCCTGGATATGTCCTGTTTCTTTTGGGCTGAATTATTGTTTGACTTGTTGCTGAAGTTAAAACTTAAATTAAACAAGTACTTTAAGTGCAGAGCTTCTCTTTCATTGTAATTTAATGCTTCCTAACTGTGGGTGCTGCAAGCTCCCTGTATGGACTTTTTCTTTCTTGTTCTGTGACACTGCAGATTGGGAGTCATCTGGAGATGTGACAACATCCCCAAGGGAAACACATCCCATAGTATAAGTAAATCCTGTCTCATGGCACTTCTAGTCCCTACAGGAATTCCTCGTCCATGACAGTGTTGAGTTCTCCTCAGAGGTTCCTTTGAATTAAGGTGCACACAAAGCTACAAAGCTTCATGAGGGAACAATACATGTTCTGTTCAAATAATAAGGATGACTGCAGTGTTCTGGGAGCATTCAAAAGCATTAAAGAGGATGTGTGCTTGCCTGCCTTACGGAGAGCAGAGCTGTTGGGATTTGTGAGAAGAACAGTTCACTTTACTTACAACTCCAGGTCCATACTGAGCAGAAGAACCTCGCAATCCCATTTCTCGAAGGTACGCCAATTCAGCAGCTCTTCTTGCCATTTCGACTTTGTAAGACCCTGGGGGAGTCCAGCCAATGCCTCTGAGCCAGTTCAAGTCTGACTTGTATTTTACCTGAGAGAACGAAACATACACCAGCATATATTATTTTGTTCGGCTCTAATCAAGCGACATGCCCTGAATATTCAAGACAGGACACGCAAAGAGCAACAGGGTTGATAATGAAAAGAATTTTTCATTTTCAGCAAAGAGACTGTAGTTCTTTCAGGAAAGTAATTTTGTTCATAGAGAAGGTCTGCAAAGAACATTGCCAAAGAGAGCTCCTAGCACATGGAAGGACAGTGTTGCTCAGCTATACTTACATCACTCTGCAGTTTGTAGGCCTGCTTTGCATGTTTCACAGTGAGCTGCTCAGGATCCCAAGTGTATTGGTGCAAAGGCTGCCTGTAGTTAACATTGCTTGCAAGCTGCTGGCTTCTCTTAGCATGGAGGAATCCCGGCTGGTTGAGGTGACTCCGGAACTGTGCCCTGTTTTGGGCATATCCACTCCTGTATTCATTGTCACTCTGGAGTTTCCCCACTCTGAGGACATGCCTGATTTTGGGATCATCATCTGCACTGAGGCATCCCATCTGCTGGCCTCTGTCTCTCAGGAAGGCTTCTCTGTATTTGTACTGCAGGAAGTGCACAAGAAGATCTCATTTTCACATTCAGATTGCCTTCAAATTCTGTTATGATATAACTTACTCTCTGCTAGCTATCAATAATGCTTCCTGTAGTGCACAAAGACCAAGAGTTTCTTTGATATCAAACTACAGGGTGTTTCAAAAGATGGACCAAATTTCAAAGCAAATCCTGGTCAAAATGCATCCATATTTTTTAAACACCCTATATATCTCCTGATCTAACAAGAACACTTTAGGAGAATGCCCTTTGTGCTAATTTTTAAAGGAGTGGAGAGACTTAGGGAGCCCAAAATACTAATTTCTTTAAAACAGAGTTCCTCTTATTGTTGCACTCTTGGTCCTCCCCAATACACAGCTCAAGCAATGAAGCTTCTGCATCTTCAGCTTTCTTGCCAATCGTGGTTTTCTGTGTTCAAAGGTGACTCACTTTATTCTAGACCATGCTTTAGCTATTCGTAGTTTAGTACCTATTTTGTTTAACTACATCATAATCTGCCTCCTTCCAAGAACAACTCCTTGAAGAAAAGCAGAGCAGCATGGTGCTGGACATTATTAACGGAAGGCTTTAGTTGTAAATCTTTGCACTTAACCAGCATTTGGTTTCACTGGGTGACCAATTTTTCAAAACAGAACAAGGTTCACTTACATCAGAATTCACCCATTTTTATAGCGTAGGGTGACATGGGAAGAGGGTTGGGAAGTGTTTGAAACAATTCTTACATCACTAGCGATCTCTCTTGAAGCCTTTGCTGTCTGGAATGGGATGGCGTCAATCCTAAAATCATAGCCAGATGCCCTTGTCTGTTCCCAAGATGTTTTATACAATTTCTGTGTTGAAAAGAAAAGAACAAAACAGTCATTTCCCCCTGCAGTTTCTTAAATGCAGTTTCATAACTGCAATAATAAATGTTTTATCCTACTGGGCTTATTTGTATCAAGAGTCATCAGTACCATCTCCAAGGTTTTGATCCAGTTCCATAGCACTTCAACTTCTTTTCTATTCACCATAATGATAAAATGCCTCATCTGAAAAGTGTCACCAGGGTTTCCTTTTGTACTTGAATGTGGTTGGTTTTGATGTGATTTAATTTCTATTAGAAACTGTGATGCATCAGTCACATCAATATTGCATTGATATTGCCCTTATTCTCTCTTTTGATGCATCCATTTGCAGTATCTTGGGTTTCATGGCATCATAATTTCAATACCAGTTATTTCAAGCCTTTCAAATGATCCCTGTCTCTATCCCCAGCCACATGTGGCTTCATTAAGTCATATGGAATAACAGCTGGTTCTAACATACTTAATGTGACTTTGAGGATGTGAAATACATTTATATCCTGAACAGAAATCGCTCTAGATTTGGTTCTTCTTCCATTAGTAGCTTTCTTAAAACAGCTACCAGTCTGCAGGTCGTGCTACACAGCCATGGTATCTTAGCTGACACTTCTGGCTGTCTCTTTCCAATTTTATTCCTTTGCTTTCTGTAAGACTTTGATTCACCCTTTCTGGGGTTTGTAACCATATGAAAATAAGCACAAAATCCATTTCATATTTCAAAAGATCGTCTTCTGTTTTACTGGTGAATCTAGTGCTAGGTGATGCTTAGTTAGAAGGTAAACTGAGATGTCAGAAATCCTGCAAGACACCTGGGGTAGAAGCAATGCGAGCACTACTGTACGTCCTGCTAACAGGTCTAGGTCTGATCTTTCATTTGTGTGCAATCACTTCTTTGCCTTTTTACCTTTTCCTCTGTCACTTCAAAGAATATAAATCTTAGTTGGTTGTTTCACCTACAGAGCACCTATCACCAAACAAGCAATTCAAAGCTTCTTACAAACTAAGGTCACTCTGACCCTACAGTTAAGGACAACAGCTATTTAATCAGGGAACAGTACATTAGGAATAGACTCAGTGCCTCTGTCAGGGATAATGGGGAAACAAAATCCCTTTAAACTAATTCCACTCGCTGATTCAGTTGCATCCAGGTTGATGAACTGTACCTAAGAGATCAGTTCAACACAGTGTTGCACCTTTATGAAGGTAGATTATATAGTCAAAGAAAGAGGATTCCCCCTTCTCCTCACCCAAATAAAAGTAAAAATACTTAAACTTGTAATTAACTGTACCTATAGTGAAGGACTGAAATCCTTAATAGCTTCCTGCTCTAGAAAGCAGAACCAAATCTCAAAAGAAAAATCAACAGACTTTTCTTGATCCCTCCAGCCCAAACCTAGCAACATGTTGGCTGTCCACAGCCTCTGACTTTTTCAGTTTTGGTCAGGCCCAGAGAACCTGCCTTCTACACATACATGAAAGTTTTTAATTCCCAAGCAAGTTTGTTTTCCTTGATGACGGTTACCAAGTCAACTCCCCAAAATAAAAGGCTTACTTACATCACTGATGAGAAATGCATTCTGGCGGGCTCGGATAAAATCCGGATGATCAGGAGGCAAGGTGTACCTGTGTCTGGCTTCAGAGTCTCCAGCCTTGTACAGTCTCTGTGGAGTTGAAAGTTATGGTACTGATACTGGAAGCAATGTCGAGATCAATTCTTTTATGCATTATAGTACAACAAAAGTTAATGCCACTTATAGTAAAATGAAACCTACATCACTGCACTGGAGGTAGCTGGTTTTAGCATGAATCAAATCTGGAGAGTCAACCACGGCAGTGAACTTCAAACTTTCTGGCTTCTGGCGGTACTTTACCTGAGATGGGGAGAGATACAACAAAAACAAACGAAAAAAACCCACAGGATGTTTCTGTTAATGATATATCACAATTCGAAGAGTGTGATAGCTACAGTAAAACACAAAAAACACCCTCCACAGTATTAAAAACATACTATTCTGCTTAAGTCTCCATTGCTCTTTCAGCTAGGGAACAAGGATGCTGCTACATCATTGCTGCGGTGCCCAGGCACCAAACTTCTGGGTTTGTGTGTGTGCAAGGAGGACTTCCCACTGAAAATTCACATGCAAAAAGCTTCGAACACTACACTTTTGACAGCTCATAATTTTTCTCCATTAATGCATGATATTGAGCAGGCAAATGCCCCTTCAGTGTAGTTGTCAATGTTGTATCTTTCTATATCACTTCTATAACCACCTGCTTAGAATTTCATAATGGAGTTTACTGCATTTATTTATTGCTACATGTTTTGTTTATGCTCTTGTGTTTCATTTGGAATGGAAAATATTCAGCAGGTGTCACACAGTGGACTTGCATCTCCCATACTGCTTCTTGGTAACTTACACCTTGTATAAACAGGCTCCCACATCAAAAGGAAATGATAAGCTACATTCGTAAGTGTCATGTAACGAGGAGCCTTGATGGTAAACAATTCCTGCAGACGTGCTACTCCATGAAAGATTTATCAGTTACCTCGCTGATGAGCTCTCCAGCCTTTTTTACACTTTCTATCTGCGGAGATCTCAGAGCCATCCAACCAACTCCTTTCATGAAGTTCAGGTCTGATTTATAGCGATGCTGTTAAAAATGAAAATCGTTAGCTATCAGTTTTATATCCACAGCTATTAAGGTTTTTTAAAAAGACTCCCTGATTCATATTAACATTTTGAGGTTTTTCATTTGCCATGCACATATCACATCGTAAAGCCAAACTGTTTGCATTTGTTCATTCCACTAGGAATTAAATAATGTATCATATGCAAGTTACAAGAGACGGCCCCACGAGTGAATTAGTATGACTCAGAGCAGTAAGTAATAACCTGTTTGTACTGGGTGTAAAAGAACCCCTTTTGAAATAATTTTCTGAGGTGAGTTCAAGTCAGGAATACTAATTATTTTATCAGGTGCACGGTTCTTCATTAACCCCATTTCTAGGAGGACACATTACTCTTTCTTTATTCACATTAAAGGCTTGCTCTGCCTTCTAATCCAGTAAAGAAAACAAGGCAGACCCAATAAGAAGTGAAAGCCAGTAAACAGCCCAAATCCTAACAATTCTGACTTCTCCTTCAGAGTGACAGTGGCTCTATGACTTTAATCCAATCATCCATTTTTTCAGGGTCTTTTTTTTTATTCCCTATATGCAAAAGGGCATAACAGCCAGGTAGCACAAGCTACTAGATAGTGAGGGTAGCAGATAAAACCACTTTCATAGTTTCTCAGGATTCTTAACCTGTGGGGTCTAAAGGCAAAAAGCCGAGCGTTGAGGTTCTCACTCATCTCCTACCCTGTCCCTTTGTAGGTAAGCTCCAAAGTGCATGCTGTTAGGGTCTAAGGACTAAGTCCCCAGAAATGTCACTCTCCCATCATGCGAGTCACTGCCTCACATCAGTAAGTAGTAAAAAGTCCTGCCTTCCTCGATCTACTTACCTGTATGCCATCTGTTAGCCCTTACAGAAGAAGGCAGGAATGGGAGTGGGAAAGGCAAAGAATCGCATCTAGCAACGGCTCCTATACCATCCCAATAATATCCCCAGAAACGTCTGGCAACAAAGAGTACATCTGGGATACCAGGTAGCAAGTACATCGAGTGAAAAAGGAAGATACAAGCTCTCTAGTGCTTTAATTGCCACTGACTTTCATAGCTGGAATATGTGTTAATCTCTGCTCATCAGATCTGACTGAATCCAACAAATGTCCCATTGCTACGTCTCATAATAAACTCCTGAGCTCAATAGATAAACAGCTCTCTGAAGACCTGTAAAGAGGTAGCATAACTTCCTGAACAAACTTTTTCACTTCCCTGCTGAATGATTCAGTCTCTTTTTCCACAAAACAAAACCCATCCAAACAGAGCTTCCTGCTACAGAGCAGCTAATGACACTCTACCATAAACTTTCAAAGTACAGCTGCCTACACCCATGCAGCTTTTATGCATGTGCTCAACAACTATGTCTATTTGAAAGCACATACATAGGATTGTGAATATCCCTCAGCTCTAGAATAAATAACATGGGCCACAGTGATTTTCTGTCAGGTATACAACATGAGAACCTGCAATTCACATATATTCCATATGTGACAAGCAATCAGATATCTCACTGCTACCTATACCTAAGTTTATAAATGCCCTTTTGAAAAACACTGCCCAATGTCAATATACAATTTGTGCCAATCACTCAAAGCTTTGTTATTGCTAAATTCAATTTGCTGTTAACAGAAGGCAAGTCCTTACCTCACTCTGTAACATGTGGGCTCTTTTGGCCCACTTCATCTTCAAGTCTTCTGGGAGTGCTGTAAATTCATGGAGTCTCTTTCTGTAATCTTGATCACTTGCTAAGGCCTGGGCTTTCCTGGCATGGACAAGATTCACCATGTCCATGGGCAGATGGTACTGAGACCACACTTCTTGCGATCCCTTCTTATACTCCTGTTCACTCTGTAATTTGGCAGCATGCACACAATGCAGCAACCTGGTGTCATCCAAAACACTTCTGGCCCCAATGTGCCTTCCTCTCTCCATCACAAAGTTGTGTTTATACTGGTACTATAAAATAATAAAAGGTTAAAAGTGAAAAAGCGCAAAATTTAGACTGGCTATTCTAGCTAACTTAGGAAAAGTCACTGGAGCACCTATGCCTTCTGTAAAAACAGCCAAGGTACGCAGGACTAGAAAATAATTGAATCTCTCATTGCTCTCAAATTTAAATACCACAGTACTTGCAATGTTAAAGTTAAGTGCATCTCTATATATTCTCTGAATATTCCCAAAGCATTGATCACGTTTAACTTCAGATCACATACTTTTATTATCTCTCAAAGAATTTTATTCCTATCACTAGGAATTAGAACATCAGAGAAACAAACAAAAGACACAAGAAAAAAAAAATCTATACAAGAGAGAAACATCATGCACTCTGTAGCCTTCAGATTTGCAAATGCCACCCAGCTATTTTAAAGAGTAAATTCAGTTTTCCTGGATCAATAACTATGTTGAGAAGCCTAAGATGGTGGTCTGAGCACAAGAATAAGCACCAGCAACCCCTCATTCTCATTTTAGCTGGGACTATGACTCTCCCTATGATCTTGCATTTATCCTCTCTCTGAAATAGTGATGATGATGATGATAATGATTATTTATACAGCATCAACAGGGTGCTTGGAACTTTAAAGGGAAGGCCTGGGCCCTGAAGAGTTCATAATGTAGTTGAAATGGGATAATAACACTTATCTACCACACAAGAGACTTGTGGGGATTAAATTACAGTAGCTAATGTTTATAAAGTGCTTCCAAGATGAAGGGCCAAATTCAGATCTGTTGTAAGTGGATGTAATTCTATTATGGACTTGTACCCTTTAGAGCAGATCTGAAGCTGTAACCAAAAGCACTCTGCAAAATATGGTTAAGTATATATTACAAATTACAGCTAGAGATAGTCACTTCATAAAACAAATATGCATGAAATATATTCATATTTTATGACATTAGAGATAAAATATGCAACTAAATGTTGACACAATAAATACTTTTTTTACTAAATTTAGCTTAATTGTCAGTTTTTCCTAGAATTTATTTAATTTCTTGTGAGAAAGGGATGATCTTGGGCTTTCTGAGTAATGGATACCACCATGTCTGAGTGTTTTGTAAACAACAATCCAAACGAGAAGATAATTTTAAATATAAGAAGATTTGTTTCCTCTGTTTCAGAAATTAAGGGGAACACATATTTATAGGAGCATCCACTGATTTTCACTCCCTAACCAGACAGGCAGGTCCTGATTTTCAGAGGTACAAAGAACACTTAGCTTCTTCTGACTTCTTTTCAATTCAGGGTACTAAGCACTTCCAAAAATCAGCTCAAAGCAAGGTGGACAGAATTAGTGGGCACTTTCTAATATGAGGAGCTGAAAGTCTGGAAAGGAAGGGAATCCCCTGATTTGCCTGCCTGCAAATACTGAAATTCACCAGCTATTTCCCACTGGAAGATATTTAACGGAGCTTGGTTCCCGATTAGCAGTGATTCTTAGTCTTCTTTTTTTTTTAATTCACACAAAGAACCTCATTCATAAGTAATATATTCTGTCTCACACTTGTCTCACATGGTTATGGAGTTGCTTTCATTCAGTAAAACCTGCTTTAGACATTGTATTACATGAAGTTAACAGAAATTAGGCAAGAAGGAAGGTTGAATCATTCAACTCACATCACTGGCAATTTCTCTGGAGGCCCTAGCAGTCTGGAACGGGAGTGCTTCCATTGTCAGCTTGTAGCCTTGAGCACGTAGATTATGCCAAGATTCTCTGTATTTTGCCTAAAGAGGAAAGGCACATGTAGATTGCTGGTTTACTTTTAAATGCACAAAGGAACAAACAAAGGAACAAACAAAGGAACCCTCTTTCATTTGTTATTCTGCATTACAGTCTCATTCTTCATAATCAAAGGATTTTTTAAAATTATCTTCGGGAAAGCCTACTAACTCAGACAAAACATGTCTCGTTTTTTATGTAGATCTAATTTACTCACAACCGTATATATGTTAATGGCAATAAATATCATTGTAATCAAATCAAGGAAAGCATAAATAGATCTTAAAAATCCTCTACTTATCCATCTTCCTTGCCAGTGCACAATTCATCCTTCACCCCAAATAAGTATAAGAAATAGAGAAAAAAATCTTACATCACTGAGGTTGGCTGCATTTATTCTTGCCCGTGTAAACTCAGGCAGACCCAGCGTTGGTGTATAGTGATGCTGAATGTCCTCTCCCGCAGCTTTATACAGACGCTGGCAAAGAGATCAACAAGACAATTGCAATTAACCTTCTCTATTGTTTCAATAATATAACAGCAGTACTCAAGCTCTTCATGCTTATGACAACTATAGTCAGCCAGCACAAAAAACAGCTAAGAATATATCATTGCAATTGCAATTGCATGAGGTTTCTTTGTGGACATAAAAAAGTTTTACATTAATTTTTATACATATATCATGATGCCAACCCACTACATTCTTAGCCTTGCAGTGTTATGTTCCCAGCAGGCCAAGAGTAGACCTAAGAACATTAAGGGCATCATAACTGTGTGTTAAATAAAAGGGCAGGTGTTTCTAGCCATATTTTCTAGCTTGGATATTTCCTCCTGTTATTAAAGATGATTTTGATAATTTTCTATGGGTTTTGTCCTATTTTTTAGAAAATTAGAAAAGTGATTCTTTGTTTAGGAGCCCTCTAAAGTGGACCATACTATGCAAATGAGCTCTCTCAAGAACACCCCACAGACTTGATCTTTTGAGGCTCTGTTTCACATAAAAACATGATAACAGGACTCTGTTGTAGGGGTACTATTTAAGCTTTTTAAATGCAACTGAATTGAAAAGTATATTAAATGTTTGGAAATAATAAAATGCGATCTAGCTGTGAAAAAGCACGAATCAGTGATGCTTGCGTTCTCTTTGATGCATTTTGCCTTCAGAACAGGGTTGTCTCTTTTCCACTTTTCCATCCCTAGCTTGCTGCATTTTGAAAAGCATTTTTTCTGATTCCCGTTAGGAGAGCCTACCTCATTAGCAATCATATTGCTGAATTTTGCATGAAGGAGGCCAGGAGAGTCTGTCACCGATGTGTACTTGAAGGAATGTGGCTGCTGACGATATTTACTCTGAGTTCACACACAAAGAAAAATGAACGGAATCATTAAATTGTCTTGTCAGATAAGGGACTTTTTTCCAATACCAGTGGTCTAGTAGTGCTGCTTGTGCTTAAAACTCTACTTTGCAAAGGGTATGTGTCTACTGACCATTAGACTAATTTACTTTTTGCTACTCTGAATTTAGTTTAATCAAGACTCACAGGGGAAATTAAAATAGGAATTAGGTGTAAAAAAAAAAAAATACTACCATGCTGAATTCATTCTGTCTTTGGTGTCATTAACCCTGCCTAGTGGAATTACAGCAAAGGCAACCCAATCCAGACAGAAGGTGCTGCACAAGCCCACTGTATTTTTTTGTGAGAAAAATGAGATTCCACCTGGCCCGTGGTCCTACATCAGAACTGTGAACAAAATAACTGCAAGATCCCCACAAGCAGGGTTCCATTCATGAGAGCACAACTAGGAAGAGTACTCTCCTTTTCTTAATTTCACATCTATGTCAATATGAGCAATAGATTTGAAACCATTTGTGTGATTATGGGCAATAGATTTGACACCAGAAGAGACTGTAAGAAGTGAACATGACAGAGGAAATAAAAATCCAGTTAGAGAGGGGGGGAAAAATAATACCACACAAAAGTGCCAAGTGAAAAACAGAAAAAGACTGTGAATCAGGAGCAGAGCTGAGAACAGTGTAATGTATTGGGCACTCTGCAGGTCAATTTAATTTTGGAGAAACAGTACAAGGTACTTATTAGAGATAGGCATAGCTTTATTTTTAGCTGAAAACAATCATTTAGAATCTAAAATAAATAATATAAAATACAACCTCCTGGGTCTGAAACACAGGAGAAAAGATGATTGCCAAAAACAGCTAGCAAAGTCTGCAAAACCTTGAACTCCATCAGGTTCATCCATTTGAAGTTAGGATATGAACGGAATGATCAAACACAAGGCGGGGAAGACCAGCATTAACCAGTGAGTCACTTTGCCAGCCCAGTTTAATGGAAAGACATCTGGCAAACTCTTGTTTGTAGTGGAGAAATCAAACCCCTCTTTTGTTACCTCACTGATGAGTTCAGAAGCTTTCTTCCTTCCTTCAATCTCTAGGGCCCCTGGAGTAATACATCCAACCCCTCGCATAAAGTTCATGTCAGACCGGTATAAATTCTAAGGAAAACCAAGCAGAAGTGATTACAAGTTTGCATTTGAGACACCCTATATTTATTCATCCAAAAATACACAATAACGGTATTCAAATAAATCCATTAAAATTAGTATCTACCACAGAGACCTCATATGTATATGTACCCCATATTCTTATGTCTATGTGTATGTTCATGTGCAAACAGCCCTGACCGATCTACAGGTGCAAGATTCCAGGGAGCACTAAGTCTCATGGACACCAAATGATACTTGGACTCCTAACTTCCATTTGTAACATTGTAAAAACATTTCCTAGATACACGACTTTTCTTCATTCACATATAATACATAAATCACAGCTAGACATTAATTTAGAAACATATATAAAATATATATAGCTTAGAAAAGTGTCTGAAAATATTTTAAAATAGAAGTCTGTAACTTTTTAACTGGCAGCTGATTTTTACACCTGTTTGAACACAGTTTGCCACCTTTAAGACTGCTGGCTGAAAGAGCTAAACTGATATATGGTAGTATTTTGGGGCCAGACATGTTTTTAAGGTACAGCCTCTCCAGCAGTTTCTGTAGGCAATGTAATCTATTAAAACTCCTTTGCTTAAGGCTCTGCCTACAGAATCATCCTAATCTTCAATTTGTAAGGCATTATCCAGTTGCTTTTACTCAAGTTTACATAGGGAGCTAAACTCACCCTTCCTAGAATTTCCGTGTCTATGTCTTGGGCCAGAGTTTATAAGTCTCTTATAAATCAGATTTTTAACAAACTTCTTGTGGAAGTACACATGAACTTCACCCAAGTGCAAAACAACTCATACACCAGTTGATAAACAGTCTGGATGATTAGCAAGATCTTAAAAAAAGTACTTCACTACCAGTGCCATCATCCTCATTTGCAGACACTTCTATGCCCGATCATCAAAGACTACTTATCTTTTGGTATAGGGTGCTCACAGATGATGTACAACTGCCCAGTAAGATAAATGTCTCATTTCTGAATACAATCAAGGGGGAAGAGCCATTCTTTATCCCTCAGCTGCTGCTCAAATACATACGGTCAGCTGTCATGGTTTGGGAAAGAACAATCATGCATCAGACCCAACCGGGAAACATTGCTGGGATGTTTTGCAGTTACCTCACTCTGTAGTTTGTACGCGTTCTTGGCACAGCGCAATCTCACATCATCAGTCAAAGAAGTGTACTGGTGGAGCAGCTGTCTGTATTCTTGTTCACTGACCAAAGACTGGGCTCTCCTGGCATGTACCAGGTTTATCATATCCAGGGGCAGGTGGAAGTGAGTCTTTGTTTCCTCAAAACCTTGCTTGTATTTCACCTATCAAATTAAAAACAGATCACACAGATATCACAACATGGTAATAAGAATTCAGGTTTTGATCAGAAGAGACATTCTCCATATTTCTTCCAGTTTCCAGTATAAATTATTCTTTTTTAAAAGTAAGTTCCCTAACTTGTTTAACTATACTGTGAATGATCAATACTTATAATTAGAAGATGTGGCAGCCTATTCTTCATAAATAGTAGCCATCTACATTACATCCAATTAACCTGAGATATTATTTGTAAATTTTATTTTTGTTGACTGGATATGTTGAATCTATAAAATCATCAAATCGATTAATGAATTCTTAATTCACTGCATTTCTAGAAAGCACAGCAAAAAGGTGAAGCTACTTCCTGAGGACAAAATGCAAAAAGCTGTATTTATATTAGAATTAGTACAAATCCTCACTCAAAATATTTGTTAGTCTCTATTAATTTGGCCAGTTTCCCTTCATAGTTTTAAATGTTATTTTTAGTATTGGATTTTTTTTTTTCACTGCTTGTCTTTGTCTGGGAAAAGAAAGCCATGGAAATCTTCAAAGATTGTTTTTGTATGACATTTCCCTATCAGATTATGCAAATTTGAGATGTTCAGGCTGTTCATCCAGATAATGAACATCCAGAGTTATTGATGATCATCAAACTGACTTAGAGTAACCTGATGGCTGAATTCTTCAGACCCTTATTGTTACCTGTATGTCGAAGCCCACCATCACACAAGGAAGAATCCCAGTAAAATCCCAGCACTACACTGAAACCCATGAACATTCTCCTGCCTATATCCACAATCAGGCTCACTAGGGACAGTTTTGGTAAGAAGATAAATAGTTCTTAGATTACTTCTGTGCTTAAATTCAGAGAAATATTTGACTGCTTTCTGGATCAAGCCACAGTGTTCAAAATGTGCTGAATAGCTACAATTCTTATAGACAATGAACAAATGACATGATTCCGAGTGGGAACCATGCCACAACAAAAACGTCCATAAACTCATTCATCCTTTAGTCTTTCAGGAATACTGTAAATTGAAAATAATTGCCAAACAACTTTGTACCTCTATCAAATTTAATTTAGTTCTGTACAAAGACCACTACTAATGCTCAATTTGACCTGCCTTTGAGTGATACTTTTACAGACTAAGATGTTCTATGCTAGGCAACAGCAGCTGAAGCAGGGGATTGTGCAAGAATGCACAGTTTTCTTTTATTGCCAAATAATTGTTACTATAAATAACGTAAAAAAATGGTATATCCGTTAGATCATGATTATATCAAAACATCTGGAAAGTAGGAGAGAAAGCCCTAAATTTTAAACAATAATCTAGTCCACAGCTAAGTGTACTTTCCATAAGGAACTACTCACTGTTAGGAAACCAGTTCCAAAATACCCCCATCTTCTTGCTTGTACTTACATCACTCTGTAGCGAAGCTGCATGAACTGAATGAGCAATATGAATATCACCATCCAGGCCACGTGAGCCAACCATCTGTCCTTTCATTTTCTGAAATGCCTCCTTATACTTGTGCTAAAAAGGAATGACAATAGAAACATGAATAGAAGTGAAGTAAGTATTAGTCAAATTGTTAAAATTTCAATAAAAGGATTTTCATGTTGCTGAAAGAGAACTATGGACAATAAATTCTGGCTATACTCAGTATGCTAATAAATCTGAATGGACATTTAGTGAATGCTAGGAAGACCTCACCTGTGCAAACATTTTATAATTTTATCCTATTTAGAGAAAAATAGAGGAAAAAAATTGCACCAATGAACACTTACAAATAGCTTGGGTTAGTTACCCACTGTTACACAGATGGTGGAAGACAAGAACTTGGTGCAGGTGCTCAGAATCAACCTCTAAGGAGCCTCTTTACCTCAGCTCTCTAGCAAAGTCAGAACAACTAGTCTCCTACATTTGAAATTAATCTGTATATCTTCACAATCTGTAAAGGACACCCAAGACAAACCCTGAAGGGTAGAGCTTCCTAAATAAGCTCCCTTTTCCAAAACTTATCCAGCTAACAGTGGATGACAGCCCCTGAACAGTCTCTGTGATCCTCCAGTCACTACAGCAGGGAAGTTGGTCAGCTTTGCTAATGGGTGTTTGTTTTCACAAACCTTCCTTTGCTTAGTTACCAATAACACGTTATTGTGTCTGCACCTCCAAAAGTACAACTAACTAGATTGAGGTCAGATGTTTCCCAGATGTAGAGTTAGCTGGACACACTGTTTCCATCAAGAGTCACTCAGCAGAGCAGAAACAGTCTGGAGTGACTGACATATCCTACTGGACAATATCAGCAGTAAGTTGACATACATCACTTATGATTTCACCCGAAGCCTTTGCAGCCTGGAAGGGAATGGCATCTAGTTTCAGTTGATAGCCACCATCTTTCATCTTTCCCCAGGACTCCTTATAGCGAATCTAGGAAATATGGAAGAGGAATGAAGCAAAGTTGCTCTTCAGAGGGTTGACACTGCAGCCTTTTTGCTATTCTAGCAATGTTACTACACTAGTTTCATTCTATTCTAACATAAAGGGCTAACATAAATTAAACTATCATCACACAACAGGAAAAACAACATTACAAACGTCCATTATAAAAATGTGTTTGTTTGTTCATTCTTACTCTTTCTAAGTTAGGAGAAGCTTAATAAGAAGTTTGTTTTCTCATATTACTTCAGAAATATTTAGACCACAGAATGTTTATATACTTTGGAAAGGAGAGAAATTTACTATGATTCCCTGTGTAGGACAAACAGCAAAGAACTATCAACATTTTAACTTTCCTTTAATCTATTAAAGGTCAGATTCATACCTCGCTGATATTCATAGCATTTAATTTGGCCTGAAGGATTTCAGGAAGATCTGTTGTTGGTGTATACTGATGCTTTACACTCTCACCGTGCTCCCTGTACAGCCTCTGCAAAAAGAGACAAATTTCAGAAGCAAGTACTCACTACACATTCAATCGCGAGCTCAGACAAAAGCATTAACAAACAAGTTTTACAGAAAGCAAAGACTACAGAAAAGTGACAGAAGCATTAATAAAGACATGCAATTGCATCAGTCAAAAAGTATTAAAAAAGCTTTGGGAGTCTGATGCACCTATCAATTAGAGTACACTCGAGAGGAACTCCTTGAAGTTTTGAGTGTGTAAGTCAACGTATATGAAAATTCAGATATTTGAATATTAATTTGATAAGACTTCCAACATATGTGAATAGGGAAAGGGAGAATAAACAGCATTTATTAAGGATGTGCAGCCATGAGTGGCCCAACAGCACTTTGAAATTCCACAGAAATCTGGGGAGCTGAAGTTCCCAAACACATCTTTCCAAAGTTGTTCATTTTTAGCAGACAAATATGATGACAATTATCTGTGCAATTACTCCGAATTTATTTCCAGAGCTCAAAGGGGTGCTCAACAGTCAATGGCAAGAGATTAAAAAAAACTCAGAAGGTGACTGATCCCATCTTAAAACAGGTGTCTACGTGGGTTACTCATCTCAGTCCTTGGAGGAAGAACATAGGGTTGGCCCAGGACCAGCTGACATTTGGGTGTCTGCAGACACATAAGAGGAGTCCTACACAGTTAACTGGAACTTCCCCTACAATGGCCATGCAGAGTTCACCTCTTCCACATTATCTTTCTTTCCTAGTTTATTCTAATTTCTTCTTACACCATCATTTTCAGATGAGTATGGATTGTCACTGTTTTTTTTGGCTTTAGATACGATCCACGTCTTGGCCTCCTTACTTGCCTTACTCAGGTTCATATTTCTGTGTGAGGGTTTGAGACCCTCCAGATGTGAATGAACCTCTCCATTTCACCCTGTAGCCACTTTCTTTAGCAAGTAGGTCCACTTGTACTGCAGCTCCATAAGATAAAAATTAATGAGAGCTCCATGAGTGAAGAAGTAGAGCAGCAGACTGACTTTGACTGTGGCTCAGCAGAACAAAATGACTTATATTTATCCTGCCTGAGATGTCAGCCTTTTGGATCTTATTAATTAAACCAAAGACATAGACACTATAAGTATTACAATAGCATGTGTTTTACACAGTGTCTTTCATCTTCTTCTTCACTTTAAAAATATCTATTTTCACCATAAAACACCCTCTCATGTTTGAAACTTGTCTTTTTTGAGTGACTTTTGCTTATTATTCACTTCTGTATTATCCCAGTTAAGTCTACAATATTTTTAAATCGCTCTTCTATTAAAAATAAACATGTTTAAACACCAAACAGCCTCAATTCTTCTCTTTAAGGTTTCCCCTCCTGGATTTCTCTCTCAGCAGGATGACAGCTTGAAATAATTTATTTTTTCTTCCTTGTCACGCTGTCTTACATTTTGTTTCCAAAGAATATGCAGAAAGTGAAATTTGAAAGATCCTTTTGAAAAGGAGAAAGAACCCCAAATGTGTTCTTCCTCAATGAACCTCAAAAGGCCAAATGTCTCTAAACGTCAAAGGTCAGTCTTACTCCTAAATTTTACTTCTGAAAAAAAAAATCAGGCAGAAGGCCCTTTTTGCATGAAACTCCCATTCACTTCAGTGGGATCCCTATGACTTCTCATTCCAAGTCAGAAACATGTTCTTTGTGAGATGCACCACACCAGAACACAAAGTTTCCTGGTTCCCAAGGATAATCTCAGAGAAAGAAAGAGAGAGAAAGCCAGTGCTTCAATCAGGTCGTTCAAAGAGGATACCACTCTTATAATCATAATGTATATACATTATAACTTACATCCACAGCCTGGTTATAACTAATTCTAGCCTGGATCATCTCAGGAGTGTCTTTAATACTGGTAAACTTCAAAGCATATGGATGCTGACGGTACTTCTTCTGTTGAGCAGAAAAAGATCAAAGCTGTGAATTTTGTGCTGCTCTTTCATGCTATTTGAAAGAGAAAAATCATAGGTTGCTGGAGATTAGAGTGAATTTGTGAACATAATTATTATTCCTCTTTCCTCATCTTTATGTCCTAGGTACTTTCAGATTAATATTTGTTTCAATTTAACAATAACCTTTTGCTGATTAATATTAAAGTATTTCTCCCTAAATATAAGGGAAACATTTCAAAATCAGATTCTGCCCACATAAATACTCCAGAACTCAGGATTTTAAAAGTCTTCTTTTCAGATTACTTCAAGTACAGTATGAATGAGTATATTTTTATTTATGCTTCTTTAAGCAAGAAATTATATAAAATTCCAGTGTGTTAATAACGGCAACCAGTTAACTTATTGTTTCAGGGTTTAGGTTTCCTCGTAACACCTATAGCAAATCTGTGCGGTCATTAATACTGTGCCTAATTGTTATGGTATATTTTCTAGATAATTATATTAATTCTGCTTGCTTGAAAGGACCCATAGTAGCTTCTTAGAGTTCTTGTTACATACACATAATTAAAATGAAGGCTCTTTGATGGCAAAATGATATTTTTTCCATATGGCCAGGTCACTAAAAGCTTCTCCTGCTGCATGAGTTGTCCTATACCCATCAATACTCTTATCTCTTCTCCAGACAGTAAATTTTCCCGGTGCCTGTGATCAGCCCCCAAGTCAATAAGTATGTTCATGGCTCTTAAGGAAATTGTTTCTATCTCAGCGTTTGAGTCTAAAGGCATGTCATTCTCCTTTAAATTGAACTGTGATACACAGGAGTTTATTTGAGGCAACATCCTGATTCTTTGGGGACTCAAAACACCAATGTAAAACACAGCAACTCTTTTAGTGTATTACAAGCTTATGAGAAATGTTTTGGTTGCAGAAAGAAATCCCTTAAAAATGAGCAAACTCACTAAGATTAACTAGGGACAAAACTGGTTTATGCTTTGTCCTGATCAGCTGAAGAGAAAAATAAGTCTCGACCAGAACATCTCTACATAAAATTCCTAGAAATTATATGCTGGCAATTGCTTTTTACCAATATTACAAGGGCTAGAGACTGTGTATATGCAAGAAGGGAGGAGGCTCATAGCCACCTAAAATTACTTAGTACTCACAAAACAGTTGAGATGAGCAACGTAGCAAGTCAAATTTCTACTTGGCAGTTTTCAAAATGGTATACCCGTAAAGATTCTCAGTTACTACTCCAGCCAGCATTGCTGTACCAGCTTTTATGAAGTTCCCTTACTTTACACTAGCTGAGGATCTAGTTATGGTGCCTAAAAAAAAAAAATCTTTCTTTATTGTAGATGATTACATGGGAAAAAAATAGTGTTAGCAATTAGGCAGATGTGAAAGGATGACTGTATTTTTCTGAGACACTACAACAATGGTTAATGCTGTTATTCTCATTGAGTGAATTAACAGATGATTCCCGCATCAGCAGTGGTTAACTAAAAAAAATCACAGGATCTTACTGCAGCAGATTTGGCCAGTAAGACTCCTTCTGAAATAACAGAAACAGAATACTATGAACTTTTAACCATTTCCACCACAGCCTGCTTTGAGGGCCTCACAGAAATGGCACAAAGGATTCTAGAGCTCACCTTTACCTGCAAGTGATATTGGTTTTAGAGAGAAATAAGGATGAAAACTACTTGGGGGCCTATAGATAGCTACAAACAGATGTATCTATGTGAATTTCTACAGCTAAGGTGACTCTATATGAAAAAGGAGCAAGAAGGAACCTGTATCTATGACAAAAGAAGGTTCTGGGTCCAACGACTGCATCTTTTCATCATCTCTGCTGTTTTGCTTCATTAAAAAGGTAGGCTAGTGGGTAGCAATTGAGCACTGTTTGATTGCCATTATTATTCATAATATCATTTGTCACCTACTTTGTTTTTGCAAAGGCTATATGGACTCCTACTGGTGTGTGTTTGGTATCTGGTTTCTCTCTAATTACCAGTCCTATCCCTGGTTTTGAGGGCTTTCATGTAGCATGCCTTTTTCTTTCCCCTTTGAGTGGAAATTATTTTAATTTTATACAGACATTTTGCACACATTATGCAGCAAATTCTGTTACATGCTGTCATGAAATCTCACCTCACTAATGAGTTCTCCTGCCTTCTTAGCCTGCTCCACATTTAATGACCCAGTGGCTATCCATCCAACTCCTTTCATCCAGTTCAAATCTGCTCTGTATCGGTTCTGACAAAGAAAAAAAAGTGCCATTGTTGGTGTTCATATACTTAAAATGCCATTAAAGGATTCAGACATCTCACGAACAACAACCAAGTCAAATTAGTGTCTGCTTTTGTTTTATTCACTATTGCACAGTTGCAGGGAAAGCAAAAAAATTACAGAAAGAAGTAGAAGTATTAGGACTCACTAGCACTTGTGCAATATGCCTGGCATGGCAATTTTTAAAATTGGTCTACACCCTCCTGTGGTTCATAATTTTTACTCTAATGTAGCAAAACTTCAGTTTTATTGTGCATAGTGCACTTTTTAAAAGATCATTAATGATTTGTAATGATAAGAAAATTATACTTAGCATTTCCCAACCCCTATCCTGTTATTATAATGGAGAGAAAGCATTTTGTTTTGTTTTTTCCATGTGTCTTTAAGGAAGAAGAGTACAGTACTGAGCACTTTCCTCACAAAATCTCTCCTACCGATAGTCTACTCAATTCCAGAAGCTTATACAAGCACTACAGCTGGGGTTCCCAAAGAAGCCAGAAGGGTTTTAGCACCTATAGCTCAACAAGACCTGTACACTTATCTATCTTACTCTTCTTGAAAAGTTCTGACTTAAAACCTCAGAATGGAAGGTCTGACTTACAGTAACCATTTACAGTATCAGACAGTTCATCTGATGGTTACAGCTGAGCATGTGGTGCCTATATAAAATTTTGCTAGCAATTTTATTACCATAAATTATGTAACCTCCCTGTACATTAGGTATATATATAATAAACCTACATGATATGTGAATCCTAGTGTTTTATTAGCATTTGAAGTAGGCTTTGAAGAAGCCTCATAAACAGGATGATAACACTCCTCAAAAACACTGCACACCCCAAATATGTCTCTTGAGCAAATAAGTGGTTAATATTTATTGTTTTAATATTAACTGCTTAATAGTTGAAAAATTTGGTGCATAAATATGTCATGGCACTAAAAGCATCAACATCTGACGAAACTCAGCCCTAAGTGTCTGAGGGGTTGGATTAAAGGGTATTGAAATACATTAAGCTCTGGACTTACATCACTTTGCAATCCATAGGCCCACTTGGCCCATGCCACTTTCCTGTCAGTAGGCAGAGCTGTGTAGTGATGGAGAACTGTCTTGTATCCTTTATCTGTTGCCAAATTCTGAGCCTTTTTGGCATGGACAAGGTTAACCATATCCATGGGGATATGGAACTGATTCTTTGTGTCCTCAAATCCCTTCCTGTACTCCAGATCACTCTGCAACTTTGACATTTGAAGGGAATGAGCCATCTGCGAATCTTCCTGCACAGCCTTTACTCCAATCAGCTTACCCTTCATCTTCTCATAACTTTCCTTATATTTAATCTGTGAAGAAAAAAATAGACCATGAGTAAATCTTCTAAGCTGCCAAACTGACAGATCTGCTGGTAGCAAAGCAACTGCCTGTCAGTGCTGTGACATGTTTGGTCCTTCATACAAGCAAGTAAGAAGTTCATTTCCAAAAGAGAACTGGAATGCCTTAGAAATTATTAAGTGTTTTTGAAGAACAGACTCTTTCTCAATAATAACATGTTCACAAAAAGCTATAAGAAATCTTTTCTTTTCGGCACTGAAGTCAGAAGGTTCTTTCAGGTATGAAATTACGATTTTTCAGAGGAGATTTCTACTTCATTTTGAGTTCCAACATTTGTCCTTGAGTCAAAATGAAAATAGGAAAACATAGTCAGCATGTGGGGAAAAACTCTGAATTGCTCAGAGCAAACCTTCTGACTAACTATGGAATACCAGTCATCCAGATGACTTCTCCTTTGCTGCTTAGCACACATTGAGTGAGGCTGGCTGAGGGCACTGAGACATATATGACACATCCCCAACATTCTGGTAGCAACCTGGGCTATCCTAAGAATAAAGAAAGATGATTAAGTCCATACTCACATCACTTGCCAGATCCCTCTTTGCCTTAGCTGTCAAGAATGACAAAGCATCCAGACGAAGCACAAATCCTTTCTCCTTCTGCTTCTCCCAGCTACTCTTGTACAGTTTCTAAAAAGATGACAATAACACAGTCTCTTTGTTACTATCAGTACATTTTATAGTCACAGTGAAAGCTCTCAAGTAACATCAGATTGGTGAACACTGCCCGCACACCAACCATATGTCTAAGGATCATCAGATCTTGGTGTTTTCACTTACGTACTATAACTGTGGATACTGTAACCCCATTATCTCACTGGTTCCAATGAACCCGTCAATGTGCCACTCATCCAGAACCACGTGGCAAATACACAGCTTCAAACTCCAAAAGTGACTAGCCTTCAGAACAGCAGATATGACTAGTATTTAATTGAAAGCAAGTAATTAAATTTAGATGTAAAGTTTTTAGATCTAAGACATTGGACCTTCTCAGAGAAGCAACATAACATTTACCTACAGAACAAACATTTCAACAGGAGCTGTAACTCTTCACAAGAGTGAGGGAACCCAACCTTTGTCTCACACAGTACCTCACTCATATTGGCAGCATTTGCTTTGGCCAGCAGGAAGACAGGTTCATCTTTGCTGATGGTGTACTGGTGAAGAAACTGCTCTTTTCCTGACCTGTACATGACCTGCCCACAGAAAGCAAAGCTTGGTTAACCAGCAGTAGTACATGTTAAATGTTGAAGGAATACTGATTAAAACACCCCAAATATTCAAGAATTTGTTAGGGTTAATTTATTTGGTGAGGCAGTCTTTCGCATCATGACTTTTCTCGCCAGATCTGATTTAAAAGCTGGCCCACAGAGTCAGGTTGACCAAATTACTCATGGCTAAATTTCAGGGAAGCAGAGAAACAACATACATATCAGGGTACTTTAATTCTCTTTCCTAAACTTAGCTACTTATCTGGCAATAGAGCTGACATTCATACATATTCACTACAAGATGTATGCAATAATATATTTCATCCAATATTAAACTGCAGCTACTTTTTAGGTGGAATAAAAGTCTTTAATAGGACACAGAAACAGTGAATTGTAGGCATGAAATGAAGAAAACTAAGCAACTGAATCTGCTAAGAAAATTTGTGACCTAAATGTAATTGCTGACATAATACACCAGTAAGGACTAACATTCCAACTTTAAATGAGAATATCAAGGACTTTTCATGATCCAAGTAGCAAACATCTCCACTTGATATCCTGGGGCAACGTCAACAGAGAAAAGAACTGCTCTGTTCCAATCCTAACCATTCTGTGATTCTGTGAGAAGCCCATAAAGCTGTTGGAGGAGCTGTTAAAAAGCTATGGAAAGATGTCCCATTTCACAAATTGTTGTTTTTCTTACATCTCACGGAAAAAGAAATTTAAAAAAAAGTCCCTACTATAAAGCTTTAAATCCATAGTTACTACTCTGACTTCAACATACATACAGAAAGGCAGCATTGTCCAGTACATAGGAGACCAGCGTTCTCCTCTGATTCAATCTGGTGTCATCTTTGAGACAGACAGCACTCATCTAAGTAAGTGTCAGGATTTTATTGACACAGAGGAGCAAAAAAAGGAAACATGGTAGCTGCCTGGAAAAGACCAATCAAGAAGCAACAATGCTTCATTCACATAACAACTGAGAAGATGACAGTATCTTCAGTTCAAGTTGCAACATATTGAAAGTAATTTAAAAAAAACTTGGCAAGTCACTCCTGTTCCAAAATTAATTGGTCAGCAATTTTAACAACAGCTTCCCCTTCTTTTGGAAACTTAGAAGTGAGCTGCTGTCAGCTAGGTCCTGCCAAGGAGTTCTGAAATACCATCTGCCAGGGTTGCCCAGCGCCAAGGAACAACAGGGAGCATTCTGAAGGCACCCAGTCTGGGAAAATATGCCTATCTTATCATTTTGTTGAAAGTACCTTGACAGGAACAGCTGAAAAATGTGTGGTCTAACAAGACTCGTATAGCTTGAAGTAGTCTGATAGGGCCCTCAGTGGAGAGGAACACAGAACCTGAGATGGACGTATACATATACACACACACACATATATATACATATACACACACACACACATATATGTCTCTGTGCTAACGTCTACCTTGCTTTGAAGCACTGCCTGAGGATCAGCTGGGAATAGTCTTTTCCCTCCAGCTTGCTTCCTCAGTTTTACTACCTCAGTTTTCATGTAGATGACAGTTATGTCTCAGGAATACTCAGGCAGCCTCTCATGCAGCTTTTCAGCCATCCTTGAATCCAGCCTGTATCACCCACAAGTTTGCTGCCAGGACTGTCTTGTAGGGGCATCCCCATCTCCCTCTGGCTTTTGACATCATTTGTGAGAAGCCTCACTTGCTTATTTCCATTTGTATTGTGGTTTGCTTTTTTGTTATTGTTCTAGTTCAGAGAATTCAATGGAAGAATTCATCAAATAAACAAATAAAAACCCTCAGAAATAAATCTCAATAAATTTCTTATATCGAAACACTTCATGACTGGGTCCTCTTCCACAACCACCACCTCCCACTGCATGTATCTCAGGAATGACCACATTATGACTGAACTATTTGCAAAGAGACAAATTCAGTCAAAGACTCACATCACTTTGCAGTTCCTGGCTTTTCTTGGCATGTTTGATCTGAGAACTGTCAGCCACACTGGTGAACTTCAGAGCATCAGCCTTTTGTCTGTACTTTTTCTAGATCAAATTAAAGCAGAATACACAAATGTTACTACAATATTTACCTTCTCCAAAAATGTAGTGTTTTCAAAAACTACACAACTGATAGAGCCAGAATCCCAAGACAATTTCAGCACATACGCTGTGAGGACTCCAGTGGCGAGGAGAATAGTGCTAGAGTTTGCCAAATGCATTGCTGCTGACCTGGCAAGCAGAAATACTCTTTGGTGTCCAATGTAGCATTAATAGCTGCATACCATACAAAGGCCAGGCTGCACACCAACTGATGAGTATCTTCACAAACTATGTATGACTTAAGTCAGGGCCCAAGAGAGCTCATGAGCTACACAGTCAGTATTACTATCTCATATTCCTACATGAGACTTCTCAAGCATATGCCCATGTTGTTCAAATCATTGAATATGCGTTATTGTGATATTTCTAAATTATTAAGATATTTCTAAATTATCAATCAATTAAATTATAACAAGCAATTTCAGTGTCCTGAAAGCAACTTTAACTGAAAATATTCCCAACCATCTCCCAGTTCTTTTCAAAGTAGAGCTCAGCAAAGACACTGCAGTCACGCCTTCCTGGGAGCAAGAGCTATGAGAGCCCTCCACAAGGCTCAAGTCTTGGATGTGGAATGAAACATTGTGCTCCATTCATCCTCTGATACTAGTAGTTACATAAAATCTGTTTTATCAGACAAATTTGCATAGAGACTAAGATTTCTAGTTTAGTAAACAAGACTTCCCTTACTTTTAGTCCATCTTACTTTCTACTTTACATCTGAAGCACATCAAAGTGAGTGGGAAACTTCCATTGACTTAATCAGGCTTTGGATCTGGCCTCTTTTGAACAAATGTCATTGCCTGAGCCTTTTGCATCATCCCTTGGAGAGCAAACTAAGCATCTCTTTCTGTCTTTGAGACAGTACAAGGAAATGCAGCACCCTATTTCAAGACCACAGTATGACACAGGAGGCCAGGCAGACACTCCTTAGATACTTTAGTGGAATTTGTATTCTAACAGTTCACCTATGAAGTGGGGCATTCCACCTAGAAAAGGTATAAATGAATTTTATCATTATCTGGCATTTCAGGAGAGAAATCCTCCTGTTTGAACTGATGGGTGAACGGATCAGTTAATGCTGTGGTTCTGCTCAGGGAACACAAAACAGAAGTTGAAAAAGCACACAGCACTTCAAAGAGGTGCTCACTGCTTTATTTTAGGAACCAGAAGGGAGGGAGGCAGATTAAAAACAGCATGTTTTGTCACATTGCATGGAACACCATGTAGTGACATTCTGCAAAGAAATGACAAAATGCCAGGCTCTGTATGGCAATAGAGATCTCTAAAATAATATCCACCAGTCTCCAGTTTAAGTGACTGTCAGCCATCTCTTGGCCTTACACAGCACTGGAACGAAAAGGCAGATCATTATGGATTAAATATTTGTGGAAGCGATTATTACTACAGCAGACCACAGCAGCAGATGTCAGTCTATCCCTAGCAAGACACTGGATCTGAGAGCAGCTGCTCTTCTTTTGTTTCTAAGATTTATTTTTTCCCCCTTGCAGGAGTACTGAGAGCATGTCAGAGACCCAAGGTATTAGAGAGTGTGATCTCCAGTAACTAACTGGCTTCTGTTCCTTCCTCCAACACTAAGTGGGATTTTATCCTTCTTGTCAAACTTCCCCTAATTTATTCTTCAACCTGTCCTCTAGTTTTCCTAGCACTAGTGAGACAACTCAGTCGTAGCTAAGGAGCTGAGGAAGTGTTCCATAAGGTTAATGGCAGCACGAAACCATGAATTAATTTAGTGAAAGCAATAAAGATCAGCACAAACACATCCCATCTTTACCAATGGCCTAGAAAACTTCCAAACATGGCTAACAAATATCTAATATTTCAGCACTGTTCCTTAAAACTCTATGCATTTTGTGTAGCATGTACCATGGGAATTTCTGATTCTCTTCAGTGCTACTCTGCAAAATGGGTAGGTGAATGAAAAGAGATGGAAGCACAGTTATGGAGACTTCTGCTTCACAAACTTGACAGAAATCAATACTCATATAATGGAAACGTATATTTTTAACCTGTAACCCAGGATATCCTAAATGGTATAATACCTAAACAATGTCCATCAGTTTCTCCATTTCTCAGATTTTCTTTATTAGGAATTCCTTACCTATTGCACATAATCTAGTGGAATAAGAGTGCATAAAGCTTTGAATACACAACAGACAGAAGCGTGAGCACTTTGCTTACCTCACTGACTAAATCTCCTGCCTTTTTGGCTTGTTGTATATTAAGACTTCCTTCTGTGATACACCCAGCTCCTTTCATCCACATCAGATCTGCCCTATATCGAAGCTGTAGAGGAAAATGATATTTATTGGCATGAGGCACACAGGTACAACGTTTGCATGCGAAGATGTGCACCCTTTCTAGTTTCAACCCATTCTGAAGACATTTTAAAAAGTCATAGCACAAATCAAACAGCATCTAGATAAAATGAGTAATAATGTCAAACTGAAAAAGTCTATAAACACTTATACTGCTTGTAACAGTTAAGCTGGGTATATAACATCTTACATCACTCTGGAGACCATAAGCCTTCTTTGCCCATTTGGTTTTCATATCTTCTGGAACCACTGTGTATTCGTGGAGCCTCTTTCTATAATCCAGGTCACTAGCAAGTGCCTGGGCCTTCTTCGCATGCCTCAGGTTTACCATGTCCATAGGCAGATGGAAATGGGTCTTACTCTCCTCAAAATCTTTTTTGTAGGCAATCTAGAAACAGAAGTTATTAAAATAAATTGTCTGTATCAGTGTATTGCAGAGCCAAAGATATCTTAAATCTCCACTCCTGTTTGTGTCCTTATGCAGATTAGGCAAAAAACACATGTGTCAATCAGATCCTACGAGGGCTACACAAAACAGATGGTAGGATGAATTTTGCAGACTCTAGAGATATCTTCTCTATTACAGTACATCTTACTTTTAAACATACTTTTATCTGTTTTAAAATTTTATGTAGAAGTGTTTATATTGTGGTTTTAATAGGATGGTCTTTTCCTGCCCCAAAATAAGGTCATCATCAACCCAAAATTCCCTACGAGAACAAAAATACTATACAATCATTGCAGATTAACAGACTGAGGAAGGAAACCACTTTTTGTTAAATGCTTCAAAGAATTTCTTATAGTGAAAGAAGTAACAGTGGTAGATCGCATATAGTTGCTAAAAGATTAATAATTTTGAAAAATACCTTTTGAGTCAGAGAAATAAATAATTTACCTCGCTACTCATCTTGGCCACCTGCAGAGAGTGCAAAAGTCTTGAATCTTTGGTTCCAATTGCTTTTCCTTTTGTTTTTTCATATTCTTCTCTATATTTAATCTGTGGAAAAAAACACTTTAGGTTAAAGAACATTTCCAATTACGCAAAAGATAAGCAATATGTTTTTCACTGGCAATTTGGATGGTCAAAATTTACAAGGGTTTAGTCTGGTTGCCACTTCAGATTTCCCAGATTTTCCCAGAAATTCCCAAAGGGGCAAGGCTGGTTTAATTTTTGTTGTCTCTAACCTCATTCTTTAAGGCTCACTCCTCGGATGTGGATATGCTTATAAAGTCTTTAGATTAGCTAAATTATCTTGTTCTTAAACCAAAAGATAAGAAAATCGATGATATAAAACCCAAGCAAGGAATTCAAGATTTGTTTTTCTTAATGAGATGGGATTTTGGAACCGTCATTATTGCTGAACACTAGATAGCTGTAGGAAAAGCTTCTTCCTTTTCTGCCTCTCTGCAGGTTAAGAATCATGACAGAAGTTGTTTAGAAAGAGTTTGTTTGGAAAAATTCTATATATGTGTGTTTATGATAACAGCATTTTTGAAGCTATAAACAATTCAAAACACTGAATTTTACTATGGGAGCATTGAGCCATTGTCACTTCGCAGATTTTCCTTCCTTCTGTACATTTGCATTAAAAACAATAATTTTCACAGAGTGAAATTTCATAGCAGAGTCTAAGAAAGCTTCCAACTGCTCAGCAGCCACTCAGAAAGATGAACAGCCAAATACAGGACTTAAAAATCCACATGAAGCGCGCTAAGCTTTATTTCCCTGTGCTTTAGCACCTTATATAAAGAATAATTCCTAGGTAATTAAATATAACATACATCACTGGCAAGATCCCTTGAAGCTTTGGCAGCAAGTAAAGGCAGAGAATCAAGTTTCATTTCAAAGCCCCGGCCCTTACTCTTCTCCCAGCCTTCTTTGTACTTAATCTGAGAAAGCAAAGACAGCAACATGTCACTGACACATAAACACACAAGATCTTCAAATGAACATGAAAATGACTTAAGAGCAAAGTGGAATCTTCTTAGGTCAGAGTTCATTATCATTTTGAGCTAACTAACTGTCCAGGATTGAGTCAAAAATTTTATTATCGGAGTTTACAGGGACTTTAAATCCCAGCACATGCACCAATATTCCTCTAATTTTAAACAGGCGTGGGCAAAAGAAGGTTTTTCAAAAGTGCCTGTGGTTATGTCTTCATACGCAAATACTGTAGATTAATAGAAGCTGATATATAGGGTGGAACAGCTGGTGCTCAGAATCAGACATCACTCATTTCAGGTTTTGTCTTCCTCCCCATCAAACTAGAGCTCGTCAGGTCCCATGCACTGATTATCTATTTGTAGCTGCAGTTCTTTGTGAGCGCTGCTGGAGAGCACCTTTCAGTTGGGCTGCATTCAAAAGGAATCCAGCTCATGTGCTCAGAGAACACCCCAGAATGTGAAGCAAAGCTCAGTGAAGCAACCCTTCTGATCAGATTTGCTTCAAAAGCACACTCATGAGCCACACTATATCACAAACGTAGATGAAACATGTGAGAATCACATGCTTATCTTCTGAAAATTAATGGAAGTTAAAGTGCTAGTTGTTTAAGCTTTTTTTCACGGTTCCACTTGAGATTCTGGTGGGGCAGGATCGCATATGCCTTCACGCATACTATGCATGTACCTAATAAAGTATCCAGGAAGCCCTGTTTTCTAGATTTGGCTTTACATATGGTCATATTTTACTAATATCTAATGATGAGCATGCATCCCACACATTACAGCCACACAGAGCGTTGCTCCACAACCCTTCACCAATGCAACTCAAATTAAACTTAGGGGAAGAACACAAGGTATAAATATGCCAGGAAAAACTTTGAGTAATGTCAACTCAAACCCATGAAAAATTATGGCTCAAAAATAATAGTCACATCAGTAATAAGTCTGGGTTTTTTTCTGGTTTTGCATTTATTTTTCCTGTTAGGCTTTTTCCCTCCAAAACTATCTACAAAAATGGAGGCCTGAAAAATACTTTAAAAATTGAATAGGAGTTAAACTTTTCCTGCAAGTGCTTGACTTTAACACACAGGTCTCTAAATAAATCACTATATTTTGTCACGAACTATGAATGGCAGCAACAGCAGGCTTGATCCAAGTTCACAGAAGTCATCGTGTTTCTTTCCATTGGGCTTTGAGTTATTAGAACTGTGCAAACGTTGGTTCTTCATACAAACGCCACATCAGAAGCAGTTAATTTTGTGGACGCTGATTTACTAAAGCAATTCAAATAATCTGAAACAGTTTTGCAAATAAGATGTCTACCAGTTTCACCATACTTGAGATCATATCCCTTTCTTTTCTAGTTACCACACCTCACGCTGTTTACTGAAGACCGATGGTAAATGCTAAATGCTTTTAGAAACAGTGTCATCATCTTTACATTCATTTCTATTAATGGCAGCACGAATACGAATGTTTCCACATTGCTTGGCTTACCTCACTGTATAGCTCAGCATTGGCTTTTGCCTTGACTAACTGAGGTACGTCCTGCGGTATAGTGTAATTTGTTTTTGTCTTCTCGTACTGGGCTCTGTAGTTCAGCTGCCAAATGTTGAAAAAGTCAACAACAAACTCAGTTATTTTTAACTCACTAAAAATATGACCATTACACTTATTGATTGCTGTTGAATTTCAGGTTATTAGTGCCATATGTTATAGATACATTCTTAGTTATGTTTGACTCAAATACGAGGGCAATAAAGCAATTATCATTTTTACCTTGATACTAGGAAGTAGAATAATTATTATACAAATAGAATAGGTATTGCTTGTCTAAAAGTAGAAAATACCCTATTAAAAAAGCATGCATTAATAAATACACAGAAAATAAATTCCTAAAAAAAGCACACTAAGACCACTCTTAAAAATGGAAGAAAATATTAAACCTACTAGTATACTTGCCACATTCTTGGAAGTGATTTAATTCAATTTGTGTTATTGTTTTGGTTGTAAATCTGCTAATGAACTATCAACAATAAAAACAATCAAGTTACAAATGCTATAAAATCAAATTATCTTATCATTCTAATAAACAGTGATGGCTAATAATGACAAAACTTACATCACTGAGCTGCTGTGCATTTATTTTGGCTTGAGCAATTTGTGGAGTGCTGGCAACAGAGCTGTACTTCAGCTTGTCTATGCTTTGCCTGTAGTTTACCTAATTTAATAGAAAATTTTTAAAAATTTAGTAAAGGAAGAAATGTTCAGACTGGAAAATGAGATTGAGTAGACAAAGTTTTGTTAGCTAATACCCTGGGTAAATCACTACTTAAATCATAATAAATTGAGGTGAGGAAAACCACCAGGATTTCTTGGATGAGATCTGAGTTAATGCTCTGGAACTCTCCCAGTCTGAGGTCACAGTTTTCATTCCACTTTGAAAATGAAATTCACCCCTTCGCCTCAAAACCACAAATAATTTAAAAGATGCAGCTTCAGCTTGTCCACAAAGCATTCCTATCAAACTGATATCCTTAACCATCACTCAGACTATTTTTATGTTTATCAGACTATCTCTATAAAGGAACATTGTCTATTAAGAGGTCTGCCCACTGTAATGCTGTACAGAGAAAATGAACTCACACTTTGTCTTTACCGTGTAATAATTAACCACAGTATTTCCCTGTGTGGTAAGAGTTTTGTGTGGATTATGATAGAAGAAAAATATATATTTATGGTACAAAAAAGTCATGTTAAAGTCAGCAACATATAGGATTGGAGCCCACTAAATTCTTAACACATTAACACAGCAGCAGGAATACTAAGGTATGAAATAAATTTCTTAAATCCCCAAATTATGCAAGATAAAAAAAATCAAGGAGAAGCTTTCTTTCAGACCTGTTGCTGCTAAAGGACTCAGTGCTACACTGCAGGACACAATTACTATTCTCTGTATGTCTTAAATAATATTCACTGTAGTTAATCACCACTTCACAGACATTGCAGATCACATTGCTTACAACTACTTTCTTAAGGCCACTTTTTTCCAGGAAAGTAGAGGATATTTCTACAGACTTGGAGTTACTGAAACTATTTAATGTGAACATTCTTATCTCAGCTATCCACATGTAAACTTATTTTTTTCTGCCATAATGACAAAAACTAGAAAAAAAAAAAGGCCTGAATTATCCCACAGTTCCAAAGTGATCAAGTACTTAAAACAGTTAATCTACTTCTTTACAGAGACAGAATTTTACTTCCAGAGAAAGGGATCATTTCTTTTGGACTGAAAATATGTATTTACTGCTACTCATGATTGCTTAGTGTGAGAGAGTTGCATTCTTACAGAGTTCCAAGTAAGCACATTGGTTATCAGTAAGCAGATGAGCCCTGGGACTGTTTCCAACTAGTAGATGATGATTATGATTAGGGCAACTGAGTCTCTGTAACCCGTTGACTGACATGCTCCAAACCCAGATGGTGACTATGAATTTTTGAGCCATAGGTAGTGCTGAAATATTTAGAGTGGGTAAAACTAATTTGTACATTTTGGACATGAAGTCACGCTTACTTTGTACTCTAAGAATACAACTCTCTCACTAAGCAATCAAACAGTGAACTTTACTTTTTTTTTAAGCATTTTCAAAAACAAAGCTGAAATTGCTGCTCAAGAGGCACTACTGCATCTTACAGTTGAAGTATATCAAGTACTTCCTCAAAAACAACAGGGTTCTCAAATTCTACCTCTTAATGCTACCACCTTTTTCTTGGAAAAGGTATTTAGGCCCTGATAAAGGCAGGTTATATACATCTTAGATAGTCAGAAATGCCATGTGGAGGTGCTATTGTATTCCTGTTGATTTTATAACGCCTGATGCATGTGGTCCTAACTAAGGCACATGTTAAGTTCCCAATGGTAGATGAGATCAATCAAGCCTTCAGTCCTCGTGGGAGGTGAAAGTATGGCATCCACTACAGCCTGATGTCTTTCATTTCTCTGTAAAGCACATATAACCACAGCAGTACACAAATTTCTTCACATTGTTGCAGCAGCAACTCAGCCCCAAGCACAGAGGGCACCTCACTCACATGGACCACATGCATAAAGAAGGTTACGTGACCAATTAACTTCCCATCAAATCTGAACACCTATTATATCATCTTCAGGGAATTCACAAAGAATGAGAAGCCTGTTTAAGTCTCCCTGTCCTTTCAGTGCTTGATGATGCTGTTGAAGCTGCACAGGATGGTGAGATGTTTTACAACACAGAGCAGAGATGGGGCAGAACTTGCTCATTTCACATCACTGTACAATCTGTGCTGAACCGAAGCCAATGACAGGAGGTGGCAGCACTTCGTATTCCTCTGAGCCCTCTTGACCCCCTGCATTTTTTTGCTTTAACTTTGTTCTCACCACCTGTTTGCTCCCATGATTAAATCATCATTTGACACACGCAATCTATCACAGTCTGTCCTACGGAGAGATGATGAGCCATGCAAGTCATAGAAAAAAAAATCATAAAATTATTTACATCTTTCAAAGGGACCAACTTCCTTGTTGTCTGATATGAAGGAGTTAGTGTAGCTGGGTAATTGTAGTCAACACCATCATGTTTGTAATCAGATTTATAGGCTATCTGAAACACAAGGAGAAAAAAAAAAATCATTGTTTTTTTTAAGCTGTCATCTGTTTGAATAATTATCAGTCAAGAGGAAAGAAGAAACAATAATATTAATATTAAATGCAGGAAACAAAGTAAGTTCAGTGTCATAAGTGACAAAGAAAATGAAATTATTTGCATAGTTTAGCCACTAATTGATTCTTTTTCAGCTCCTCAATTAATCCAATGCCAATAGTGGGAGCATTAACTTAACTTCCACCTATGACACATCTCTTTTATCTTTCTGCTTAGTTCTCAAGCTTCTTACAGATTTGTAAATAATGTACTTGAAGGAATGGTATGTAACAAAATAGCTTCTTGACTAACCCAGTAAATTAAATTGGAATCCAGAAATCTTCATTAAAGACTGTTTTTTCAGCAAAGGTCTGACCCTGGCAAGCAACCTTCAGCATCCTACTGATGTCAAAGAAAACTGAAGGAGCTCAGTATGTTGCCAGATCACTGAATTTGCTTATTTTAACTTCTTCCACGCAGTGAGCTATAAATCATTACAAAAGGGTTTCCAGAATTTCCTCTTAACAGATCTATCCTTCAGATCCCTGGTACAATAGGATCTAAAGTTTTCTATCAACTTAATTCTGGAAAAAACTTAAGAAAGTAAGAAACCATACAAGTGTGATTAAAAAACACTTACATTACTTGCCAAGCTGCCAACTTTCATGGCATGTAGCATTCGTTTGTCCATGCCGATACCTACATAACGACCTTTCATCTCATTCTCGTAGGTTTCTTTGTATTTAAGCTGTATTAAAAAAAAAAAAAAAAAAGAAAGAAAGAAAAAAGTAAAAATATTCTGAGAAAATGTATTTAGTTTTTCTATGAGTTTCTATTTTACAGCAGTGAGACATATTATTACAGCTGTGTTCTACTTGTGTTGCACCACTACAGAAACTCATGAGTCCACAACAACCATGGTACTTTAAGAAATAAAAACTAAAACCCTCTGTGGTTTCCTATTTTAAAAGATGTCACTTATGCATTCTTCAGATGACCTGAATGCCACATAAGGGAGATACCGCCACATTCTTTTGCAGCATATTGTTTCATCAGTAATAAATATTAGAATGAAGTAGCAGGGATGCGTTATTTGTATGTTAACAAATGAATACATAATCATCCACCAAAATTGGAGTGTTTTGGTGCAGTTTTCACCAAGCCCAGAGTAGGAAATTCAACAACAATACAAATTAACCGCTCTACCATCTCATCTGTATGGCAAAAGATTTACTCTTCCTGGATTTCAGAGAATGATAGTAAGCAGCAAAAAGTAAAATTATACTTCAGTATCATCAGATGCAAGTAGTAATTTATCGCAACTTATTTTGTTAGTTACTTTCATGCAGTAAACATGTTCCTCTCTGACATTAACTCTGGCAAAGTATCTTCTGCCTGCTTCTCCAGCCAGGAAATGGACATACACAATGGAATAAGTAATTATTAAAATAGACAACAGTAAAAACTGACAGGTGCTTGTGTAGATTAACAGTTCATTGTAAGTAACCTCTCTTCCATATATCGTGGTTTCATAATCCTATCGCTGTTTTCATAATCCTATATAAAATGATCAGTAAGGACAGACTAGGATAGGTGCTGGACAGACATGTGGTAAAATCAGTTACATTCGAATTCCCAGCGCTTGCTTATCTGAAACACACACACAGATAAACTGTGATTCCAGCAGCTACTGCATTAAGCAAGGTACTGAAAACTTACATCACTGGTGAATTTTGAGATCTTGCTCACATTCTTGAATTGTGGAGTATCACAGTAGTTCATGCTGCAGCCTCTGTTGTTTCCAAGATCCTTCTTATACTCCACCTTAGAGACAAAAATGCACAAGGGAAAGATACAGTAAAACCTTAACCTGGCTTTGTCAAGTTCCTCCACACACTTTTTATCAGCCAGACCCACTCTTCAGAGATTTTGATACATGGCTTTCATCAGATGTCATATCACGAAAATTAATATGAAGACTACTTTAATATACTCAGTTACTACTTTACAGGCAGAAGAAATGCAACCTCATCCATCTGGACCTCAGCAAAGTGTATGAGACAGTGCCATGGGAAAAATTATTAGCAAAACCAAGGATCTATGAAGGAATTTTAAGGTGAGTGTGGAGCAAAGGAGAGCAGAAAAAGCAGTGGGTATTCTTTAGCAGGAAGGATTAAACAGGGGGAAGTTTACCAGCAGAATTCTTCTGAGAAAGTTTAAATACAGAACTGGTTTAATATTTTCATTAAGTACCTTTGCTCTGAAGTAGAAATGTTGTGGGTGATATTAAAAGGAGTAATAGAAATGGGACTAAATTCAGCAATGGAGAGAGTGATATAGGAAGGGAGCAGTCATAAAAAATTCAGCTATAAGAGCTCATCAGCTGGAAAGACTAAGAAAGAGAAGAATGTTCCTATGGAGGCTGACCACAGAAAGATGGTGAGATGCCAAAGTAACACAGCCATGAAAAAGCAAATGTAGTCCAAGGTGGGAGCAAGAGGAGACTTTCGAGCAGGCACTGGGAAGCATGTGTGCTGTGTCCCAAGTTCCAGTAAGACCTCATCAAGAAGTTAAATGCTTTCACAGTCATTCCTGTTTGAGGAACATGCACTTACTCTGAGGAACACTCATAGTTAAAGACAGAGATTAAAAGAATTTGGCTTGCTTAGTCTAGGAAAACAAAGGCAGAGAGAAGAAAACTATATCTGCTTGTAAACATCTCAGAAGGGTAGTTGCACAGGGCAAAGAACTTTTTAAACTAAAGGACAATGTTGGCACCAAACACAACAGTAATAAAATGGACAGGAATACACGTAGGTTAGAAATTAGAAGAAGAGGATTATATGATACTGTGCCGAAACAGCAGGAGCCAGGAACCACTGACCCAGGAGGCCCCTCCTAGTCCTACTTCCAGGGGTTTTTCATTATTGAAGGTTTTATACTTTGACATCCCAAGAGTGTAAGTTTTTAAACCGCCATGGGGAAGCTCTAGAAACTTACATTTATTAATAGCTTTATAGCTGATATTACACTATAAATAAATTAATAATTCAGAATCTACTGAGAATTCCCCAGCAATCTTCCCTTGCCAAGCAGAAGAATGCATTATCCGTAATTCACAGTCCTTCGCATGATGGAAGAAAACAGAAACCTGCACTAACAGAATAGTACAAATTTTGGCTCTGTTTGTGTTATTTTGTAATTATCAGTAGAACCTTCTTTGAAAGACTGTAAGGTACACACCCAAGTCAACCTCAAGCATTTATGGTTATAAGTTCACAGCACATTAAGAGCACAATTCAGGGTGGTTTTTTCAGATTTCTATTCTTCATGTGGCCAGAATTAGAATTACTCTTCTGGAGTTCATTCCTCATACTTTCATACAGATCATTGGAAATGCTGGATAACAGCACCCAAAGACCTGTTTCTGCACTTTTCTCTGCAGTTCCTGTGCTACACACAGATCATTTTTTGTTACAATAAGAACAACAGCTTTTTCTATTTGTAGTCCTCACCCATCAGACATGAACATTTGTACGAGCTGCTCTCGAACGCGTTAACAGATCGATTCAATCCCTTACCTCACTGACAAGCTTGTTAACACTTTGGGCTCGTTTAAGGACTAAGTTGTCTTCAGCCGTTAGGGAGTGAAAGTGAGCTGCACCTTTCATCTTGGAAAGATCCTTCTTGTATTTTATCTGAAAAGAAGTAGGGAAAATTATAAAATAAGTGTCTACCTTTTCACCATTGCTATTTAGACTGGCTTGATCAGTCAGCAGAAGACTTTTCTCATTCTTGTTTCGATAAGCAAATAGAACTTGCTAAATTGAAATACTGCAAGTTGTCACTTCCCAAAATAAACCACATATAAAATCACAGCCCTAACAATCCCTGTCTGGCCACTTCACTAGACAGAGGGGGGTTTTTATCCATTTTTTACATAGATTTAACAGCACTGGTTGTTGTTCATAGCTTGAACAGATAATTAGCAGATTCTTGGCTAGTGATTGGTTGGAGCATGTGTGCTCTTCTATTCCTGAAGTTAATTCTCAGTACTTTGATTTTAGACTTCAAGTCAGAGAATTACAGATAGTCATCCAGTGCTCTGTAAACTTTTCCTTTTGTAGAAACCAGCTTTTTAAAAAAGCTGTATCTTTTTGCACTTGCAGTGTTTTTGGGGAATTATATTTCTGTACCAAATCAAGATTTAAATAAGAGATATATTAAATTAATTTAGACATCAGGTGATTGACTTAAATTGGGCTTGGATGGGTGAAGTGAGAGAATACTTATATTGGCCTTTTGTCAAACTTTGTCCAGCAAAAACCCTATTGGGAATACATTTCAATATTTCTTGCGTATGGAGATGCTTATGTTCTTCATGTTCTGTTACTGCTTCAAAAATCAGATTCATAATGTACAAAATAACAAACTATTTTATATGTGCTGAATTGCAGTGTTTGGGTCTTTCATTTTCCAACTGCACACAGTTTCTCAGGCTTTAAAGATATGAAGCAGCTTGATAAGCACTCTAGTGTGAAAATGTTACTGCTATGAACTAACTCTTCTCTTTGCTCCAGGTTTTACAAATTACTAAGGAAACTGCTGACCATTAGCATTTTTAAAACCTATGAAACTGCCATCCTTATCTCAAAAGGTTAAATATTTTGTGTTTAAACTGGGGATCCCTGAGTTTGTCATCAAAATAGGGATTGGTCACAGAAGGTTCCAGGTTTTTATATTCTCTCAGTCATAAGCTCAAGTAAAGAATACAACTGATCCTTTCACTCTAGTCTACTGCCAGTGTCTAGTCTAGGCTAGTAGAAGCAGAAACCCTCAACCATCCATTAGCTCCCCAGAAAACAGACTGAGCCCATCAGCTTGGATGGCCCCATGGGGGACAGGTGTCCACACTACAAAGGCTGTCACTTGTAGGAACCCTTCTCATCAGCAACAGGGTAGTGACCTACAGACTGACCCATGTTTTGTCACTATTAGAAAGAGACCCAAATAGGACTGAGGCTCTTTAGTTAACGGGCTGCATGCAAGAATCCCACACATCACCACCTTTTTTGCCAATTCTTTAGCTTACCACCCAAAACTAAAAATCCCCAGCCTAGAAATAAGCTCAGGCTTGTGAAGTGACAGTGTTGTATTCGATGTTTTCTTTTCCTCCACATTACTTGCTTTGTGCTAGAGGCATGATACATCAAAATATCAAAACCAGTTCAGCTCATTCATCCTCCATTTATTCACTACTGGGAATACCATAGTAGTCCACAGGATGATTAAGGTTTCATTAATAATACAGGTGCAGGTTTGCCAGGAGGGTTAACCTAACAGTAGGGATCCCCATTAGTTGCTACATCCATCCCTCCATCATGCAAACCAGAGCTGTGTCCTCTTCTATTAATGGATATTATTAATCCCCTGAGCTATCCAGTTCCCAGCAATGCAGTGAAATGTCATTGTTGTTTACTTCTCAAGTGTAATTTTAGCATTCTCCTCCTAGGCATTGCTCTGACAAACTGCTGCTTTTAATTGTTTATGAATTGTATTGATTCAGGTTTCATACTTACATCACTTGCCAATTCATTTGCTTTCTTGGCATTTTGATAAGCTGGAGTGATCATAGCAGGAAAGCTTCCTTTCCCTCTGTGTTCTTCATAGTCATCCATATAATCCTGAAGAAAATTCAGAGTGTTTACTCATTATACATGAGCAGGTGGGGCCTTGGGTGATTTCACAAAGCTCCATACTCCTTGTTATTAGGAAAGTTCATTGCTTTTTTTTTTTTTTCTTAAGATAAAGAGAACAAAATGATTAATTGCAAGAATAACATTACCCATTAAATTAACTATGTCTGTAAAATTACTTTTCTGCATTGTAAGAGAAAATTAAGTAGTAATTAGCTGTTATCACGAGAACACTTGAGTATACAACAATATATATCCTTCTAATTTCACCTCTGTTCTTACAGAGATGACATCTACTAGCACTTCTCTTTGTCAGTATGTGCTTTCCTGGAAAACGTATGGTCCCTAATGGGCTGGGCAGGCAAGAGATTTTCAAGTTTAGTGTAGGGTCAGCCTTCCTCTGTGATGTGACGGAAGTCTCTTGATCTCTCTATGGTCATTTCTCACATCAAAACTGACCCAAAATAATATTTCTCTAGTCCAGTGATATATTCTGAACATGGATTCCTTAATGAAGCAGAAATACCTAGATATTAAAGTGGTCAACTCCTTAGGGAACAAAATCACGAAGTTCCACTTGCTTGATCTAAAAACCCAATCTTTTTGGGATTAATACTCTTAAATCTATCTACAGGTAAGTTTATGTGTGAATGTTTGACAATTTGAAAAGCCTTTTGATAATTTAATAACAACTGGAACTTTTTCTAAAATAATAATATACAATGAGCATCCCAAAGCTTTCTATGGCAAGATCTCTGGAGAACACGGCAAACATACAAACAAGTAAGATATAGTGTAATGTATCTTCTCTGTAATATTTCGTAAATCCTTTGTAGCAAAGAGCCAGTTTAAGTGAGAAAAGAATGTGTGACATGTCAAGAATATCATGGAGAGCACATATAGAAAGGATTATAAATATTTTAGGCCTCTCTTGTAACTTCTCAATGCAAAACAATCCATTGTAGGTCATTTTGAGCATCTTTGATGTCACATGATAAGATAGGTCATGTCATAAGTTTGTGAACAATACATTGTAATTATAGTTATTGCATCTAAATTATTCTATAAACAGACACAAAAAATGAAAAATATCCTTGACTAATCAGCTGAGTTAGTTTTTTAAAATGCCATTCATGAGGCTGAATTCTTCAAACTTGCCATTTTATTTTTCTTCTAACTTTCTCAAGTACCTTTTTATATAATTTCTAATATTGCTCATATTGCAAAACAGTATTTTCAAAGTTGTAGATAATTAATTTTAGCCACTTCTAAGATTTCTAAGCATGAATGAAACAGGTGTTCAGCACACAGAATTTTTACAGTCAGATTCCTTAAATTGTCTCATGTTATATATATATATATATATATATATATATATATATATATGTCTCTGTATGGTGTACCATCATGACCTCAACAGTTAGAGATCTAATCCCTTTACCCATGTTAAGTCACGCTTCACTCAAAAAGATCCATTAATTTCAGTGGCTCAATTTTATTTGAATAAAATATCAGAATCCAATATGTGAAGATTAAAACTCAAATTAAATTTGAAGTCTGTGACTGATGTTTCAAAGATACTTTCAAAGAAAAAAAACTTTAATTAATTCTAAAGACAGCAGCATTCCAATGCCTGAAAATGCAATTAGCACTTTTTCAAATTCATTTTAGTTGTTTATTCTTACAAAAACTTGTAGTAGTTCAAAAGACAGAAACTGACTGAAGGCTTCATTGCTACATATTCTAAACTCATTTTCATGAAGGATGGTTTGCTTTTCACACATTGCAAGATGCAGAATTGGACAGAAGTGAAGAAACTTAAAACTCCTGTTGTTTTAGGACAATGTATTTGCTCTTCCTTAATTTCTCCAAAGTATATGGACCTCATGAGAAGGTAGGATGAAAAAATCTAAGACTAATCATACAGTTTTGTTTATACAAAACCACTATTCAATTCCTTTCAAATTCTCTTTAGCTTTATTCAGTTCTATTTAGCTGTATCATTTCCCTAACTTAATTGGAATAGAACTTTGGATGTATTTTAGGAGACCACAAAAATAATTGCATTCCCTTAAAAATGAAATAAAAGCAAAATTAATGCCACAGTCTATTTGGTTCCACAAAAACAGAACCACAACTTGTCAAGCTTACAATACCATTTTTGTAGAATAGTTGAAATCTAAGAGATTTTGTATGATCTTCAGTGCAATTTGCACATATTTAGAACTACAAAGCTTCTAAGATTTCTAAAAACACTGGCAGGGAAAAGATGTGTAACTACCTATTAGCTTTCTACCATTTCACAGACCTTTCACTTTTTCTGCTAACTGAATTTACATTTTCTTTCTCATGAAATGGGAGTTTCCACAAGGAAACACATTTCAGTGAGATGCATAACACCACCACAGTAGAAATGCACAGTGCATACATGTACACAGATAAAATTTGCCAAGGTAGGGCTCACCTTCTGAAGTGACCCTACCATAAGGATCATGCAGTGACAGTGCTCGCACTTTGCAGTCTCATCTCGTAAGTGCCAATGCCAAATATATTACACATTCAGAGCATGGTGCTGTTGCATACCATCTTTTCCTTTGAGATCTTGCTTTCTCATACAGGAAAGCAAAGGGAAAACAGGCCTCACTGCAGTTTCTAAAGTCTTGAGCAATCAGCCATAGCCATGATCATCAGCATGGGTATTTTTGAGATGTTGCATACCTGGCCATGTTGATCGACATTTTCTCTTGCTAAAGTAGCATCTGTTCCAGCTGTATAGCTGGCTTTTCCCTTGATCTCCTTTTCGTATCTTTGATGATACTTTACCTAACAGGAAAAAAAGAATAGGAAAAGAATCATCCGGATGAGTTTGGTCTGATACACAGATGCTGCATAATAAATAATCATCAATGACATGCATATGTTGATAATTAAAGATTGTCAAAATTTCCATTGCCACCAATCTAGACAAGTAAAACATGTCACTTGAAGATACAAAACCAAAAATAGTGGTGTGCTTTTTAATAATGCGCTAGGAACATGGGACCTGCCATTTCAATCAGGCCTTTAGTTCAGCATGTTCAGCACCTCCTGTTGTCAGTGGTTAACCCTTTATGCTCCAGAAGGTTAAAAAAATCGAACTGATTGTAATGTAAATTCATGGTTACCACAGAGCACTTTTTTTACCAGAGTCATCTGATCACTATTAATAAATGGGTTTGTTTCTTAAAGATGTGATAGCCCCAATGATCAAGGGAATTTTAGGCACTCAACCTTCAAGTTTAGACCAAGATTTGCAATATCTTTGCTGAAGTCAATAACCTATAACCTGATGCTGCCCTTTAATCACCATGTGTGTTTGCTGACAAGAATGAGCGTTTTTCCACAGATCAAAGGCGAACAAAAATGTTTAAATGTTTTAGAATCAGTTGCTTTTGCCTTCAAAATTACAGACTTCTTAATTTCCTCCATGACTCTTAATAATGTTATAAATTCACTTCCATTGAGATAGCACAATATGTTCTCCAACAAAAAGAGCTTTCCTTTCAGTCTCCAATGACAAAATCCAAACAACTGTACATTTTGAAGCAATACTGATGTTCTGTTACAATGCTTTTTAAAGAATACATGTGTGTTGTGGTTTTATTTTGTTTGGAGAGGGAAAGAAAGCCAATAAAGATCAGTAGACCAAGGAGTTAAAAAAAACAAACAAATAAAACAAAACAAAACAAAAAGCCCCCAACAATAAGAAGAGCAAAATGAGTGGAATAGAAAGGTATATTGTATAAATCTATAACCATGTCAAATGTATGCTTGTGTTTATATGTATATACTTCATATATATATAATTGCTTTTCAAGAAGTTACTTTCTTAGAAGCCTTTATCCTGCAACAACACATAAGAAAGAATAGGAGAATGAACTATAAGGACCCACTGGGAGCATGGAAAGTCATGGCAAAGCAGAGCTCTGCAAACACAGTCCTCCCCTGATACAAGGTCACGCAGAAATATTGTGGCTGTGTATGTTAGAACTGCACTTCAGCCCCTCTAACTCATACTGGGTTGGGCAGAATGAAATCAAAGTCCTCTACCTGACTCCTTATTTTCTTCCTTTTCAACTGTATGTAAGAGAAGGCTTGGTACAGGGGAGGCTTTTGCCCACAAAAATCCACAGTGTTGATTTGCTAATAAAATGCCTAATTTTCTTTGTGTGCATAGAACTCGACTTTGTCCCTGCAAAAGACAGTCACTTGAAAATCTGTGTATGAAGTGTACTGCTAGCATAACAGAATCACAGAAACACAGAATGTTAGGGATTGGAAAGGACCTCGAAAGATCATCCAGTCCAATCCCCCCACCGGAGCAGGAACACTTAGATGAGGCTACACAGGAATGTGTCCAGGTGGCTTTAGAATGTCTCCAGAGCAGGAGACTTCACAACCCGCCTGGGCAGCCTGTTCCAGTGTCTGTTACCCTTACTAAGAAGTTGTTTCTTCTCAAATTTAAGTGGAACCTCTTGTGTTCCAGTTTGAACCCATTACCCCTTGTCCTACCATTGATTGACACCAAGAAGAGCCTGGATCCATCCTCGTGACACTCACCCTTTATATATTTGTAAACATTAATAAGGTCACCCCTCAGTCTCCTCCAAGCTAAAGAGACCCAGCTCCCTCAGCCTTTCCTCATAAGGGAGATGCTCCACTCCCTTAATCATTTTTGTTGCCCTGCACTGGACTCTCTCCACTCTCTCAACTCCACAACGCTCACAGAATTTCTGCCAATAAGCAGTTAAATCCAAAATTTATGTGAGAATTTATTATTGTGTTCCCGAAAAGAGACTTTGCTTTGGACACTTACATCACTGGCTAATTCATTCGCTCTCTTGGCTATTTGATAAGCTGGAGTGATCATAGCAGGAAAGCTGCCTTTCCCTTTCCGTTCCTCAAAGTCTTCTGTGTACTTCAACTGTAAAAATCCAAGACAGTTCAGGAGCAATTAGATCAAATGCATCTTGATTGCACACATAATCAATTCTTAAAGTTGCAAAGTCAAGCACTCAATGGTTGTCATCTGCCAAAAGGAAGATGAAACATGAAGCTTGAATCTTTACAATGTAGCCTTCAACTACACAACCTATCTTTTGCAGGACCTCTGTGTCTCATTTAAGGTATAGGATGGATCACAGTTGTTTAAAGAAAATACTGAAGTTGCCTGCAAGATGCCTGCTCTATTTATATTAGAGTCAGGCAGCTCTCTTCTTTACTTTGCACGGCACCACCTCCTGGGTATAGAACAGTTCTCTGCCATCAGTTCTGGCAGCCAGCTAGTCCCTAAAATGACCTAGAACTTAATATAGTCTTTATAATTGGAAGTATTAACTACTTACTGGTAAAATGTATCAAGAATATTTCAAGTTAATGCACATTTCAAGAGTCTGCCTTTCAAATACTAGTTTTTTATTTTTCTTTATGCTCATATCTTAAAGTGATTTATAAATGTCCCAAGACCAGAGTCAAAATTAAGTCAGCCTATTTTATTTCACTTACATCACTTGAAAGCTGTCCTCCAGCCTTGGCATGAAGTATTTCTGGAGTGTCTACAACAGAGGTGAACTTCGAAACTCTCTCTTCATGTCCCCGCTTATATTCTACCTGAGGGAGAAAACATATAAAATACATACTACAAATAATAAGCAGCAAATATCTTTTTTCTATCAGAAGGCTTCAAGAGAAAATGACCAACAGCAGTCATGACACTGTCCATTGTACAGTCAAGCTATCAGTATACCTGAGGTCTTGTTTCCTTAAAGTGCATGTCAGAAGCAGACAGAAATGGCCCCAGATAAACAAATTTTCAAATGACACTAGACTTATGTGAGCCATACATTTGATTACAATGTTATGACAATAGTCATTAATGGCCCAAAACACTAAGATCATACTGCAATGACAATGCAGTGTTTCCAGAAAACAATGCAATACTTTAAAATCATTTCTACATGATTTCTTTTTACTTGATTTTTTTCAGTTGAATTGTTATTTTTATAAATAAGTGATTTTCTGTGCATATATTCAAAGTAGCTGGTGTATTAATCAAATTCAATATTGAATATATTTAACTTCAAATAATAAAGAAAGCAAAAATCTTCAAATGTGAATAGATTAATAATACCATGAGGTGAAAATAAAGGTAACTAATTAAACAAACATTTCAGAATGATTCACAATCTTCTTCAGGTTGTGGTAAATTACAGTAAAAGTTGCTACATCTTTCAGGAAATACGTATATTGTCATTTATCCTTATGATTGTCTTCCCAACCCAAGTAGTTTGTTAACCCTGTTTCCTGCATCATGTCAAAGTTTTCTAACTCAGTAGGATTAACAGCACAACAAATAGTCTTTGTGGAACCTACTGCCTAAGTGAATGGCCTAAACTAGGATTTTCCAAATTCAGAAGACTAACAGACAATTAAAAAACACCTGAGACTTACATTACTGCTTAGCTGGGTGGCTCTCTTAGCAACCTGATAACCTGGAGTGATCATAGCGGGAAAGCTGCCTTTGCCTCTCCGTGGCTCATATTCTTCCATATATTGAAACTAGAAGATGAACATTTTTTGGTTTGTTGTTACAGAAGAACCCACTGTAGTTTAATGTGACTCCTCTTTTAATGCCTGCTTCCTAAAAGTACGTATCACTTTATTTAAAAGTAATCAAATTAAAGAACGTATACCTTATAAGTTTTTTAGGTAGAAACATTTCCTACATACCACAGAAAATACTCATCATTCATATTAATAATCCACTATTAATTGGCTATTTTGACTGAGTCACTAACCCATTGTTTGGGCATATACAACCAGCCATAATTCAAAAGTTATTTTCTTGGGTCATGGAAATACAGACAATGAAAGGTATACTCCACAGCAAATAAGACAGGTTTTCCATCATGAGTTCTACTCTACTGAGGAAAACAGCACTGCCTGCTAGATCAGGATATAACCAAGGTCACCTCCGATAACAACGGTCAGTAGTTGAAGCACTTCTCAGTTACATAAACATATAAATATATGATTTTCAGGATGGGCAATAGCATCCTTATGCGACTTTAACCACTTACACAGTTAAATATTGTTACTGACAGAAATAAACATGTCAGGTTCTCCTTTAGTAACATCTTACCAAAGGTTGGCTTTGATGCACTGGTAAGCCTTCAGAATATTATAGCCCATGAAAATAAACTATTCCAAACATCAGCCCACTTACATCACTCAGAGTCTTCTGTGCCTGTGTTATCCTGACCATCTCAGGATCTGGGATGGTTCCCGAGTACCATGATTTTCCCTCCTCGTAGGCAGCATAGTAAGTATTCTACAAAACAAAAATTAAATAACTATCAATCTTCAACCTTGTTTTAATACACAAACAGCTTATCTGACAGAAAAAAAGAAAACACACACAATGCTGTGGAAGTGAAATTTACTCTCTGTAGACATACAGGTGTACACTCCACATACCTTCAGAATGCCAGGGCAGAGCTTGTAGAACAAAAACTGACATCAAGATGTCAGGATCTAGGATCCTGGAGTGAGACTCAAACAACACCCCCCTGGGAATCAGACCACTTGTTCTGAACTTTCAGTGCCAGTGGAACAAAGACACATTGACTATGGCTGTACACGTAGCAGTCCAGACAGCTAACTGTATAGATACATTCTTCCTTCCTCATCTTCTCATTCTTACACCCTGAGCTATAATCAAGTTATGCTGCCTTGAAAAGTTTAGCCAAATGAGAAGTAATGGGTTTTTTAGCTTTGAAATGCTGCAAGTAAAACCCTAACAGCCAGGAATGCCAAGGCCAGTCCTTAGTTTCCTGCAGGCCAGTTGCTTGGAGACATGAGGGATATTTCTTACCTGGGTGGACAGTTGTTGGGCTTTATAGGCAGCTTCCATGTCTCTGGACCTCACATCCCACTGAAAGACTGATTTTAATTGTTCACCCTCTTCTCGATATTTTATCTAAAAATATAATAAAGGATTTGGTGTTAGTAGTTTATTAGTACAGACTAACACACTCCCTCTTAGGAGAAGCACAAGAAGTGAGACAAACAAGGTGAACAGTCTCTTAGTCCACAGTGATACGGAGTCTGCATAAACTGCAGCAACAAAAAGAGATGTATGCAAGACAAACCAACAAAAACAGTACAGTTCCCGCCATGACAAATCCACTTCAGTGCCTGCTAGTTTTGTCTGCACCTTAAGCCAGTTTAAAGGAAGGCTTCTTCCAAAAACAACTTTAGCCCTGCTGGGTGATCCTTCTTGTCTATCAAACACTGACACCATCAGACAGGCAGCCATGGGGCAAATTAGATCAGAGAATTACTATGTAGGCTTTTGCTGGGTTAGCATTCACTTATGTCATTTCCTCCATCTGCCTCACTGCAAAAATCATCAATATGTACACAAGAGTAACAACGTGACTGCACAGAACCAATTCTGTGGGTGGCAGCATCAACACAACTCAGTTTAAGATACTTTACTCTGTCATAATGTTTGTCTGTGTCTCTGTGTTATATCTCCAGCTGCTACAGACCAGCCTATTTTTCAGTGCCAACTAATAAATTCACACTGAAGACACATATGTATATATATCTATGCAGAAAACAAGAGACTATTACAAACACACCTGATCCACCAAATCTCCACAGCCCAGAAGAACATACCAACCACCTCCTGAGAACTTACAAAACTCTCCATCTTCTCTTCCTCGCCAACCAACACCACTTACACACTGCTTATGTACAAAAAGGTCACGTAGCCTGTAGCTCTCGGCCATGCAAAAACTACCTAAGCACTTCCTCCATGCCACCCGTTCTTGGCAAAGGAGCTTTCATGGAAGATTGCATTAAGCCCTAAGTTCAAACCTCTAATCCACATCCAGCTTCTACCTAAGATTTCTGCTATTACTGGAGCTGCACATCTGTAAAGGAGCAGAATATAATACCTGAAATTTGGCATGAAGTTCTGAAAGAATCATTCTGTGTTTAGATTTGGGGAAATAATCTCTGAAGATTGAAATCTCTAAGAAATCTTAAGCAGAACATACCAATGCAGCATTAGACGAAGTAACTATTACCTGCTGGGCAATATTCTACTCTTCTATTTCCCTGCACAGTGTCCATGAAGTATCATGACTGTGTAAATTTAAATGACTACTATATTTAGTCCTGGGTCATCATTTTCCTGCTTTTACTTTTATCATGACAGCATACAGGAATCCAAGTGAAATCACAGTTCTGTTATACAACTCACTCTAGAGACTCAAAAAATAACAGCCCCTGTCCTGAAGAGTGCAAAATCTAAACTGACTGGACAGAAAAACCACTGAGCATGTGTATTATTCCTATTTCATAAATTAAGAACAGAGGTACAGAGACATGTATGATTTGTCTGCTCACATAGAAATTTTGTGTAGAGGGAGCGAGCTGAATTTTTATCTCTGCATTTCAGTCAGTATCTCAACATGACTTATGTGAGGAGATCATGTTAGGATTGAAGAAAAGTGTTACATTTTCTACATAAAAAATAAACTTACCTGAAAAACTCCAACAAACTACAATAGCTATTGAAACCTTTTCCCGAGTTAGCAATATTTTACACATTTGCCAATGAAAAAGTTTTCTTGCACTCAAAATTTCTACAGAAGTACTCCCTTTAAGTATGTACTGCAGAATCAGCTTCTTCACTACCCTTAGCAATTTTCTCTCTGGAACAGAACCTCATTATGTGATTGAAAAGGACAGAAGGCGCCTTAGGTGTACAAAACAAGGGAAAGTGATCTTTGAGCTATAATTTGTCTGGCGTGCATATTCACATGCACTGGAAGTATCAGAGTCTCATATCACTGCCTAAAACCAGAAATAGAACCCGCAGTAATCCCAGACTCATTCCTGACCAGATCTGTCACACACAGTTTAAAGTAAGTGCAATAGTCATTGCTGAAATAGTTACTGCCCATGATATTGCAAAAACTGATGCAAAAGAAGACTGTACAAGAATGATAAAAGATACAGTGTCTGATAAAGGCTATTAATGTACATTAACTTTGTACAGCTAATACAGAACATCAGAATGAATTTAATACACTATAATCTAAGGAATACAACTTCTTTCTTTTATTTTAATGATGGTTAATCACATTCAAACACATTGGTTTACTTACTAAATATAGTCACACAATTAGTACTACTGTGATTCTGTGATTTTAGAGTATCAAAAGACACGACATTCAAGAAAACAGTATTACACATAGGAGTGAGCTATCTATCAATTATTGGTCGCTACTGAGTCTCTCATTTCATTAAGTTCTCAGAAATGCAAGTTTAAAAAAAAAAATAAATTTAAAAAGTATCTGAAGGAAAACAATGCAAGAGAGAAAAGAATGTCATTTGAAAAGAAAGAAGACTTTGAGCACCCCTGGAGGTTTGTCGGGGCACAGCAGCCTTTTAGAGGACTGATGCAGTTGAAAGGGCATGGAAAGCCATTCCATCCCAAATGCTCTGGCAAAACATCTTCAGCAAAACTACGTAAAGTTCCCTGGACTTCATATTTTCTCACAAAAGCCAAATGCCATCTCAAGTTTGTCAGAAATACTTGACAAAGTATTTACGAGAACTTTTGCCTAGATCTTACTGAGACAGAATTCATTCGTGCCCTTTAGTGTCAGTTTCAGAAGAGAGCATAAGCAAGTATTCTTGTTTCAATTGACTCTATAAACCCCCCTGATTTCGCTACTAGGTTTACATAGCTCTGGAAAATACCTCCTGCAGCTTATGTGAACAATGCTTCCATGTAGATTATCAGATATGGCAGGTAAGAAAGTGCTCTCCCTTTTTGTATCTAAAAGTAGAAAAAATTCAGATCAAACCTTTCTCTCTTATGAGTGAATGCATTTTAAAAATTGTGGTTCAAACACGAGCTGAAATTTTACTGCTCTAAAAGAAAACAGGAGGGTAAGTAAAGAATACATATCTACATTATGTAAAGAATACATTTCTAAAACAAGACATGAGTATGATATCAACATGTAAACCAAACCTAAATACATTTGGCTTCAAGTTTCTTACCTCACTTACCACTTCTGACAGTTTTTTTGCATTCATATTTACTGGTGTCTCAAATATGCTTGTGAATGCATTGTTTTTTGGATTATGCCTGAAAAAGGAAAGTGTAAAAGGATATCAGGAATGCACCAGACAGCCCATCATAAAGGTTCTCTTTGAGCACTCAAAAACACAATACCAGCCTCCACCCCTCTATACATAACTTTTCCCCCACTCATACACAGATCTCAGATTACATTGAAGTTATTATTGTATGGAGTAGGTGCCTAGAGCAAAATTAATTTTAATGATCGTCATATCAATGCTGTGTTTCTAATAACAAAAGAGAATAATAGAATAAAAACCAACTGTCATCTCTCCTTTTTCTGCTGACAAATTTGACAGGAATTGATCATTATAAAATAAACCTTCCTACAACAACCAACTCCAAAATCTGCATTTTATACATTTTCCTGATGATTAGCTCAACCTTATTAACTCTTAAATATTCATTTGGAAAGCACTGAATTTTATGGTTGGGTTTATTTTCTTCCCACAATACTGAAAGGGAACTTTAGCATCTTTTAACACACTGGACAAATGAGGAAGCATTATGTACAGTAACAAGAGCTTCCCATCATTTGTGATTCACATAAATCCAAAATATGAACAAAATCACCAACAATACATAATTGCACAACATACATAGGACCAGGTTGTGTCCAAAATGTGATCTTCTATTACATTAAAATGACTTGGCATTTTAAACTTTTGTTTTAAAAAAATAAAAAGAAAATAGAAAAAAGAAAAGTAAATGGAAATACACTTACACTTGACAGTAAGGCTTTTTCTCATGGCTAACAAAGTTGTTTACTGTTAACATCATCTTGCATACTTCACAGTGAAAACAGGCTTTATGCCATGTCTGGAAATACCACAAAACAGAAACCAAAAGACATTATTTGTATTCCATTATTATTCTGTTGAGTATTAAATCTCAGTATTGATCCTTAACATTCTTTTCATAAATATGAAGAATTCTTCTTCAAATATACGTCTATTTAAAGCAATTTCAGTTCTGAACCTAGTTATGAGTAAAGAATTTTTGGAACCAAGAGATTTGCACTGTGTTAAAAGTGGCAATCCATACATTTATTATAGTCCAGAATAAGAAAGAAAGAGAACTGACCTGATCTATACAGTTAATCTTCTCAGCAGGGTAAACCCCATAGCCACATCTAGCACACGGCTGCACATTCATCTTGAAATCCACAGAGTGAAAAATATATAGGTTTATACAAAAGGTTCAAAGAGTATGAAAGTGACTTTTTGGCCTGTGCAAAGCGCACTCTAGACACTCCAGTCAGGGCCTTTTGCCGTGGTCAATGGCTCCCATTAAAGCTCTGAATTGAAGTCTGTTGCTCCGCTTGCTGACCTTCTGTTTCAAAGTCAGCTGCAGGCTGGCTTTTAAAGCTGCCAGTTAGTAAGAGCGGTTATTTTGGCAACTGTGTCAGTAAGTAAGGGAGGGCAGCAATATCTTTCTCCAAATAGAAGAATGAAGTCACAGAAACGAATCATGTTCATGTGAACGTTATAGTCTGATCATTTAGTATTTCCGTTCCACTGTCAAACCAGTTGTCATAAGCCCAGGATAAAGAAAAAAGTACATACAGCAGTAGGAATTAATTATGGTCTCTCCTCACCCTGACGTACAGCAAGTGACTTCACACAGGACTAACTCTGTTTAGCAACAGCTTCATATTAGAAGGAAGAACCACCAGAGATGGGTTTGGAGCTTCCTGCCCGCTGTTGGATCTAGAAGAGCTACACCACCACTGTCCTAGGAAAGTCACTTTTTTTTCCCTTGTTGCCAGCTCAGTATCACCTCTTATGTCATAGGCAGCAGAGCAGAGCACACTCATTTCTCATGGCTTTCCATGTCATCAACCTATCACTCCATCTCCAGCTGTAGGAGGATGCACAGTGAAACGGGCAGAGCCTCTTATCTCAAAGAGTTCTAAACATGATGGGTACAAAACGAAACATCTATCTCCTACAGGGAAAACTTCAGAAAGGAACCATTTTCTTTTTAATAGAATGAACAAAGCAGCTATTTAATAATGTCCAGAGAGAGCAGGCTGGTATAGATCAGAATATAAAGACTCCTTAGCCAAATAATAATATGGAATTATTATGCCCGATATTAGGACTCAAACAAGTTATTAGGGTTGTGAAGTCTGCTCTGTAGAAAAGAAACTGTTACATTCCACTGGCTACAAATGGTTAGGATTTGAGATCTAGATCTCACCTAATTGTAATACCTCCAGCTGCAAGGCTCTATGACCCTGGGACACAGCTAAGAGTTACCTCAACCCAAGTAAAGGCCTGCTCGGTCATCCATCCACACATCTGCACCACCTTCTGTGCCTGCAGAAGTTCTGTGATATTGCTAAGCACTTTTCTTTTCCATAAATGACAAACAATTAAATCAAAATCACTTCTGGCTATGCCTTCTGGGTATGCCTTGAGAGCCTCCTATTCATCTCTCTATGGAAATACACCGTCTTACTTAACTTATTACTTTCACTGAATGCTGACAATGTACTGGCACAACGTACTGTCAGCAACTGGTGTGCTGAAAATAGAGTCTCTAATCTGAAGAGCAAAGGGTACGGCACAAAGTCCTGAAAACACTTGAGACCTTTCAAAGTAAGTAATTAATATCAGTATACAAACAGACATATTTTCATTTAAAAAAATATGTTCACAGAACATAACTTCTTGTATTAAAATAACTGCTGAGTTACCTGATGTTATTCCTTTTTGGGATCAAGAGCAGTTTTAAGCTGAACAAATTACATCACAATAATATTTACCATGACCACATCTGTGAATCAAAATAATTTGGAAGTCTTCCAGTCACACAGCTTTTCATCTTGTCTCAGATTGCCATTCTGTTTATGCAAGTGACCAGGGTCAAAGTGGCCAGGCTGTCCCCTCCTTATTTTACTCTGGGCACATACAAGCTGCTGCCTCTTTATGTTCATCTAGTTCACGAGTTACCATATTGTATATTTTCTAGGTAGTCCTAGTTATCTCCATGCTATCTCAATCCATGCTAGAGGCTCTTGTCTTATACTTTGGCAAGAAAAAAGATGCATGACTCCTGAAACGAGTTCTGAGGGGTACTGAAAGCCGGACATCCCTGAACTACGCAAAAACATAAAGACTTAGCAACTACAGAACAAATCATTCATGCAGGAGTCACCTGAACACCAACGATCTGGCCAGGACTCCAGCCTGGAGCATCAGTGTACCCAGCCCATATGCGCTATGCAACCAGAGAGCACACTACAGGTTCCTGAGAAGTACGAGACCGCGTGTTCCTTCCAATAGGCCTGTCAGACAGCTAGAAGCCCTTCATTTCAGCAAACACGTTTTCCAAGTTCTCCCATTTCTCCCAAGTTACAGCACGTTCAAGAAGAAAAGCACGGTAACCCACAACGCCCCAAACAGCTACTTTCCTTCCCAGCCACGATACTTCCCTCACATCCATAGTGTGCCAGTTCTGCTGCATCTGTTGAAGATTTTGCCATATGTAAGCACCTCAAAACCATCCCGTTGCATGGTCTGTTCTTCACCACCCTGGATTAACTCTGAGTTACTAACAGAAAAGAGAGTTTATTGAAAAATAAGCACTGTATGGTCTCATTACAAAGTATGCACTGCATTTTGATCACGAGAGGAATTAAATCACAAAACCAGTGCAAGTTTGTTATCTTGACAAATCTTAGCAAGACATTTTCTCTTCAGTTAAAAGCTCGTGGCTTTTTTTCCGCCTTTAGTAAGGCCTCATAAAGGCTTTTTGATGTCAATGAAAACCTTAAAAGGCTTTACTTAACAGTAGAACCTTAATCAATGTGATTTAAAAGTACTACAGTTATGTGTAAAGTACAAGGAGACAGTACCTTGAAAGTGCAAATTAGTAGGAAGAAACATTGTTACCTCTCCAACCTTCTTAGATTCACTGAATTAACTGCATAGAAAATTTGGAGCATGTCTGCAACCTGAATCTGAATGTAAAACGCACACATTAGTTACACAAAGTAACCTCTTAACAGTTCATTCAAGTCAGGGCCGCCTTCCTTGTCACTCCTGAGGAGCGGCTGTGCACCTCCAGCCACATGAACAGCAGGAAACCAGGCACCAAATTATGCCAGTCTTATCTTCTTCCCTCTCTTTTTTTTTTTTTTTTAAAAGGTGCTGTTCCACCACACAAACTGGGGGTGTTATCCACTGTTAAAAGCTGCCAGTAAAAGTTAAAACACTAGCCCAGCCTCATCATAACCTACCCAGAACCACGTGCTTAATTAGTTACCTGGACTCTCCCCTGCTAATCAAATTTAGCATAGTGGCAAATCAAGCTTGCAGAAACATCGGAAGAAAGCTAGACAACATTTATCAACACAAGAATCCCCCAAGATTTGAAGAAAAACCTCTAAGGGGCTGCTTTACAAACTTGTATAGTATCTTTTAACATTTTTGCTGTTTTGGAAACCATACAACAACTGTTTACATTTCACAACTAAAAGGGTTTGTGCTGACACTTTCCCTTTGTTGCCAGTGTGGGAAAAGCTTGGGAGTGCGGAGATTTTGCAAATGCTTCTAATAGAGCAAGAGAAAGCAAGAGAGGGAGTAGCGAGAAATGGGAAAAAAAGAACCAAGAGGCCAAGAAGGCCTCATTATTACAGAGCAGAGAAAGAACTGGTGAGGATGTGCTACAATTTAAAGCTTCAAGAAACGTGTGCAAATAGAGCGCAGCACAGCCCATGTGCATACAATGAGACCTCCGGTGTCCAAATGTTCCCATTTATCATGTATCACAACCTAAAAATGACCCAAGCTTAAAAACTCGTAAATTTCATGAAGTTGTGGTGTGACAAATTGCACCGCACAGCCTTCATATTCCCTATAGAGTATCTAACCCATCCTTTCTTGCAAAGTATATAAAAGTCTAACAATTGTCACTTAGGAGACAACACCTTGCGAGTTGCTCAAATCCTCCATCCTGAAACTATCCCCACACCTGCCTCCTAGGTCTCAGCACAGCCTCATCCTTGTTTCCACAGATGTTGTGCAGAACACAGCACCCAGTTGTTATTCCAGACAGGTACTACTTAGTTCCCTCAAGCCTTCTAGTTTGTACCTGCTGCCTACCTTTCAGTTTCCCAAAGGCACATTCCATTGTCATCCTGCAGCTGCTTACAAGGTAGTGAAATGCTTATTTCCTACAATGCAAATATCCAGTCAAAGGCTTCATTATTAACCTTTTAGGGAGTTGAGTGAGTCTCAGGGGATAAGAAAAGGAATGCTGATGCTATAGGTAATACATTGCTGGCTCTTCCCCCTGCCCCGTAATCTATATGGCCAGCTGTGCAATATTATACACAAAAAATTATTTCCTTCCTGACCCTTCCCCAGGCAGCAATCACCCCATGCCTTGAAGCAAGATATTTCCTTCTACTATTTTTTAAATTTCTCTCTTACTCATTACTGAAAACAAGCAAGATTTTCTGAAAAATCTAGCATGGTATACTGCATTAGAATTGGTTAATCTAACATGTAGTTAACAAAGATATTGCAGCCCACTGAGGAATCAACCTTTCTCTTTGTGAATGCCAGCAACCAATGCAAAAAGAAAACAGAAATAGAGGTTTCATCAACAGTTTCAGTCAGAAATTCCCCATACACAATTCTATTAGCAAGGTCTTGAAAACTGGAAAGCATTGTCAGATACAACTTTTTCAATAGCAATACAATGACTTTTAGAAAAAGGTCATTTCTAGGTCTGCTAATTCAGCTGTGGGAGCCAGATGGCAATGGATAAACATTTTTATCAAGATATAGAAGGTCACGGCTGGCAAATAGCTGTGGGGGACTACGGTGGGTCTGTGGATTCCCTGACGGAGGGCATGGGAACAGAAATAAGCCTTGAAGATATGAAGGCCTACCCGTGAGAAAGATGGGAGTAAAGGAGTATCCAGAGATGTTAAGGATGTACCCGTGAGAGAGAAGGGAGTAGAAGAGTAACACTGATGATACCAAAATTAACCAATGAGATGTTACTGCTGTAACTTGTAACCAATAGTGAAAAGACAAATGAACTGGTAAAACCGTATAAAAATGCATTTGTGGCAATAATGGCATCTACTACTTTCATCCTGGAAGAACTTGGTCCATGTCATTTGTCCATCTCAACCGCGACAAATAGCTTCTGGATTTCCTAAGTAACCCCCATACACATCATCAGGAAAGCACATGTGGATAGTCTAAAGTTCAGGTGCCACTACCAGTCATTGCTGGCGACAGCACAGTCTCATTGATCTCCTCTCCACACATTTACCTGAAGATCTATACATTTCCAGTGTCTTTGCTGTCCATAATGATCCATTATGGATTCAGAAGCGGTGCTGGCTTCTTGAAAAGAAGCAGCTGCGTGAGAGGAACCATGGGATTCTGTTAGTTTGATTTTCAGGAGAAAACTTTGGCTACATATCCAACCAGGAGCTACAGGCACAATCCCACAAAACAGAGTGTCCCCAGCAGCAGCACATGGACACACGGCAAGAGCCGCGGTGCCATTCGGACGCTTCTCCATCGCACCGAAACAATGACCTGTCGTGAAACAAAAGGCTGTTTGTTACCACGTCTGTCGTTTTGTGCCAAATATGAGGTGGTTACATTGAAAAAAATGTCGCTTTGATGTAAATCTCTTCAGGTAGTGAATGTTAAACACCACACACTGCTGGGAAGGTGTGTGATTTAGCAGGATCGGAGTTCACATCCAGGAGTAATTAGCAAGACTGTGCCAATCTTCAGTCCATGTCCTGGACTGCTGGGCCTGATGCAATGGCTACACAGCGGGATATCGTAATTAGCAGAGATGCAACACATCGAATAATTGGAAAGATAAGGAAATGCCACTTAAGTTTATACGAGGGAAAAAAATATCCTTAGATCTAGAAAATCTCGTGTCACGACGACACTTTAGGCTTTTCTTTCGTGAGGGTGTGACAGCACACAGCTATTAAAAAGTGGTAATTTCCTTTTTGAGGCGATGAAGTCGTCATTGCCAGGGAAGCCAGGAGGGCCCGGGGCAGCAGCCGAGCACCCTGCCCGGGGAGCGGGGCTGGAGGAGCCCTCGCTTCCCCCAGCCCCACACCCGGCCCACGGCCGCCGTACCGGGCGAAGGCGGAGGCCGAGCCCCCACCGCCCCGGGGCCGGGCCCGCAGTCTCACCCCAGCGGGCGGAAGGCCCGGGCCGGCGGAAAACCACCCCGCAGCTTTCGCTTTCGCTTCAGCCTCGCCGGAGCCCATCGCCAAGCCAAGGCAAGCCGCGGCCCCTTACCAGCCCCTGCCCCTCGCCCGCCCTCCCTGCTCGCCCCCGGGAGCCCGCTCCGCTCCGCTCCCCTGCGCCCCGGGCCCGGCCCGCCGCCTTCCCGCCTTTCCCGCCTCTCTCCAGCAGCAGCCGCCGCCGCCTTCCCACTTCCCCGTGTCTTCTCTCGTGTCCCCTCTGGCCGGCACCCCCGGCCCGCTGCTCTGAACTGCAGATGGCGCCCGGGGGCTGAGGGGTGGGAGGAAGCGGCGCTCCCCGCACTGGGCAGTCGGGTCCTTCGGGGGGATTCACCGGCCCTAAGACCATTTCCTGAGAGGGGGCAGAAGTTACTTGCAGCGGGGTTTGCGGTGTGTGCGGCTGAAGCGGTGGCGGTGCTGGTTTCCTCCGCTCGGGGCTGCCCCTTCCATAGTGTGGGGCTTCACCTCCCTTAGTGTGGGGCTGTGCCCTCCTTGTTGTGAGGCTGCACCTCTCTTGGTGTGGGGCTGTGCCCGCCTTATTGTGAGGCTGCTTCGCCTCTCTGCCCACCTGGGGCCTGTGCGCTCTTAGAGGTTCTTAGAAGATGATTTTAAAGTGTATTTTTTTGTCAAAGCCACGTCTACACCCCAGCTTTCGGGAACTGCTGTTCCCGGCCAGTGACCCGGAACGCGGCGGGGGTGGCGCTGGCAGCCTCTGAGCAAGGTCACCAGGGTGGTTTTCAGACCAGGTGTAAAGGTGCGCTCTTCTGAGTAAATGTATGACAAGAGTGATTTTAATCTGCCAAAATATGGGGAAGGGGTAGGAGTTGCTGATGCTTTCCCTCATGAAAAGCTGGAGCTGGACAAGTGGCTCAGTGCTGTGCTGCCTTCTCTGTTGGTCTTCTCGCCCTGTGCTGAGCTGGTGCAAATCGTTGTGATATCAGAAAAATTACTCATTTTTTGTAGTTTTCTGCCAGCTTAATGATCTAAATAAACTTCCTGATTGGGCACCTCAGAGAAAGACCATTTTTTCATCAAGAAAACGTCATTAGATTAGCTCAGCTGTGTGTGTCTAGCAGTGCCCTGATTTGCTTTTGAGATGGGTGAGGATACTCCAAGCTTACACTGGAGTAACAAAAAAAGTATTGGCTGAAGTGTAGCAATTTCTGTAAGAGGTTGCTTTATGTAATGAAAATACCTTTTAATTTCCAAGAAATGCTTCACAGTTGTTGTGTTTGTTTGGGTTTTTTTTTTTTTTTCCCCTAACAATTGTACATGTATTAGTTAATCATGAGAAGAATATAAAATTAATTTTAAGTGTTGATATAGACAAAACAGAGGAATGAAAACCTAAGATCCCATCCATTGAAGGTAATATAGTTTTTTTCTCTTAGGCACATTTGACTGTGTATGTACACATGAATACACAGCAGATCTCTGGGTGTCTTAGCACTGAATTGCGATTACAAATATTTTTATATTAGTTGTCCTTGCATTCTTCCCAACATCCTTCTTTCTAGACCACGAAAATTTTCTGGGAGTTAATCATAAGATTCTTCACCATAACATTATTTTTACTTTTGTTCTTGTCTTCATTATTGAGGGTGATATTAGACAAGTCACATTTGGTAACTGCCACAAGGTAAACCAGATGGCTAAGCATCTAAGTACCAATAATCTACACCCGCTCTTACTTGATGAAGTATTATATGACATAACTGACTAACCACCTCACGTGTACCTGGTTTAACTGTTTGTTTTATAGAAGCATTTCTAAAATGATAGTATTCATTGAGGGAGGGATGCTTACATTATTGTGCTTTTATTTGTAGATGTCGGGAGATGAGCAGGTTGATCGCACTACTCAAGAGGGAGGTGATGAAGATCGTGGTGATGTAGTTGATGCAAGGCCAGATAGAAGTAGCAGATTCTCAATTTTTGGAAAGTAAGTTACCACTTTTGTTCCTGTTGTTGTTGTATCAGCTGTCATACCACCCTTCTAATGGGATTTTGGTGTTCAGTGTGCCATGTCCACAAGGTCGTAGATGAGCTGGATAGGGAGTTGGTTTATGTTGTATAGGGTTAATGTATGTGGTGTGTACCTTAAAGCATCTCTATATGGTATCTCCCTATAGGGAGACCTATAGTATCTCCTATAAGCTTTATTTGGTAGTTAAGAGACCACTAAGTTCATTTAGCACCAATTATAGTCCTTCATCTTAAACATTGCCCTTTGGTGGAGCTGGGAATTAAATATGCCATTAATTATCTATTTTACTGCATTCAACTCAGCTGATCTCCTGCATCATTGGAATCCCCTGCTGACTATTTAAGTTGATTTAAAGCCTGGATGTGCCATCTAGGTTGCAGCACAAAGCAGCCTTACTGAATCTAGAGACATAACCCGTTACAGATTAAATTAAAAGCATTTAATTTTAAAACATTGTAGTCTCACTGAAGCATAAACTTACTTTCATTAAATGTGTAGGAAGTGAGAACTATGTACTGCTTGTCTATACTCCTGAAAACACTAGGTATGATTGGAAAAGCAGAATATGAAAAACGAACATGCAAAATTTACAAGTGCTATTGAATGTCAGCAAATGGCTACTTCACATTGTGAACTTCATGGATTTAGAAATATTTTGTTAAAGGTGTTTATTACAAAGACTATTGTAGTTATAGAGAGATTTTTAGGGGTTTTTTCCTATTCAATTGAGCAGTAGAATTCAGAGAAAGTACATGGAGAATATAATTTTCTTTTTTACTGCTTCTTTTGAGTCTAATGGAGGTAACAAATCTGTGAGAGAAGTGAAGGTGCTTTAGTTTTAGAAGAATTCTGATGTGCTGTTAAGCAAATCACTTTGTCTCATTTTATCGTTCCTCAAGTATGTTTTATGATGTGTATGTGTATTACTAATTTTAACAGAATCATGTCATGCCAAATAGACAATGTGAAATATGTTTCTAAATCTTGCCGAACATTTTGCAAAGGTTTACTTTAAACTTTGTAAACTGTGTTATAATATCTGAACTGGTCTTCTTTGTAAGAGGTGATGTGCTAATATTATATTAAATTATCCAACTCAGAGTTAATAATTTCTGAAGGAAAGGTAATAATTCTATCACTTTTTTTCTATAAGAAATTTTTCAAATAGTTTATCTATGCATCAGTTTGAGATGCACATGTCAAAATTTTAAATAAGTTCAGAAAAGATGATATATATTTGTGGAAGAAAAGTCCAGTGGGAATAGTGACATAAAAATATTTGGTGCAAGATGTTCCTAAATTAGGTGAAAACATATTCTGTGACAATATATTCTGTATCTGATTTCTTTTGTTTGTTTTCTTAAAACGCATTACTAGTCAGTACCAGAAAATAGGCCAGATGTACTATTAGTTGGAACCAGCTCTATGTCTGGATTGCCAAGGCTTCGTTTTGACAACATCGAATTAATATCTGTAAAATAAGTTGTTTAGAAAGCTTTAGACTGACCACAATTTTATAGTCACTTGTTTTGTTTTAGCAACGCAGTTTTTACCAGCTGTGCAGTAGTTTCAATGAAGTTCTATATTGTATTTATTGTTACTTAAAATATATAAGCTCAATAGGAAAACAAGTACTTTGTATTGTTAAATAAGCACATTAATGTTAATTTAAGGGAACAGAGCAGTGCGAAACTGAATTTAAAGCCGTGCAGAAAGACCAGCTGTTTCCAGTAGCTTCACAGCTCCAATTCACCATTCTCTGGCTGTGCCTAGAGATTTATGTAGCAAGAGCAATAAGTAGAAATTAGTGATAATCTGATTCACTACAACGTATTTCTTTCTGAGAAGTCCATGAGCCTACTTTACCATAGTGGCCACGAGGCTCAGAACAAGCCACGGAGTGGGCAGGTTCTTCTGACTGCACCACAATTTAGCAAAATTATCTTCTACATATTTCATTTTCCTTGAAAAAGCGCTAGCACTGAGTTAATGTTGGTGAGGAAGGGCTGTTTGGTGGGGAAAAGTGTTGCAAGAACTGTTTTGAATTAACACCTGCCACTGGTGGCTTGTTTGGGGGGTTTTAGCCACTAGATGGCAGGAGGGTATCAATTTTGTGTACTGCAAAAATGTGGCCAAAAATTAGGGCGCGCTGGAATTGAGCAAAAAGTTGTGTTTCAGAAAGCAGAAATAGCTGGATACACTCCGGCAAGCCTGCACGCAGTGAAATTTAAACCATGGTTAAGCAAAGATTGAGCTGAGGATCTCAAATGTGTATTTTAATTTTTTATGTGATAGAAACTAGTAGAATTTTTCCCATAGAAATCTTTCTTTTCTGTTCTGTGTTACACTTTTGAGGCTTTAAAAATAATCTCACTTCCCCACAGGATGATTTAATGTCTTCATTTGGTATCTTTTGTCTTTTTATTGGGGACCTCTGTTAGGGAGATTGATAGCAGCAAAGCTATTTTAGCATACAGGAAACATAATGTAACACGAAATGGAATAAAATTGTGGTTCCACTGTGTTAAGTAAAGCTAAGACTTCTCTTACTCCTAATAAAAGCAGTTTGGTGGGATTTTTTGTGTTGCCCTGGGTTTGGGTTTGTTTTGTGTTTTGTGTTTTATTTTGTTTGTTTGTTTGTTTGTTTTGTTGTGGTTTGATATTTTTGTTGTTTTGGGGTTTTTTAAATGCGTCTGAAAATCCCCATTCTCAGTAGACTTGCACTTGCACTGTCAATAATCATGTCTGTTTGTGGGCTTCAGTGAAGAAGCATAGTGCAGAAGAGTGGTGGTGTTAATAGTATCTAGGTACCAGTTTTATTCTAATTTAATTGTATGGAGCATTTTGTCCTCTGGTTACTTTTATCTACTCCAGCCCAACTGTCTTGTTTTACAGTCCCTTCTCATCTGCAAACAGAAAACATAATTTCAATATGTATTTAAGAATTCTTGCAAATACTTACAATTGAAACTCTCTGATTCTGTAGTGCCCTTAATGCAGAAACATGAAATATATTGCAACAAAATCCCAGTAAGGAATTTGAGAGGCTTGTAGGGTACACTGACATATAATCACTGAGTTCTTCAGCTGTTCAACACTGCAAGCCCAAGATATCTGTAATGTATTTATTTCTGCCAAGTCAGATCGCTATAAAGTTTGAGACTTTTCATTATAATTAATGTGAAATTTTGCTGAAAGCATCAGTGTGTATTTAGTATAGTTCAATAGCTGCAATAGTTATATAGTTATGATATCTACCAGGTTTGTAAACTAGTATTTAGATCAAAAAGATTCACGGATGTATAGGTTTTCTTTTCATGTATACAGTGTTTGTTTGGGTTATAGGGCATCAAAGTGGGGAAGCCCAGATTTTACCACTGCATGAACATCAGCTGTTCCTGCCTTGAAATTGTGTTCAACTCCAGATGATGCCTTGAACGATAGCTCATCTTTTTATCATAACTTTTACAGTTTTAAAATTCAAAATCCATATCTGTGACAGAATAACAGCTGATGAATCCTTATCTGAAGGTGAGCTCTGGGCTGCAACTCAGAGGTCTGAACTGAGCTTTTGGTTCAGCCTCGCATTTCCTCAGTGTCTCTAAGCAAATCACTGTGCACTTTAGTCTGTCCTGTAAATGGGTGGTGATCTTTCCTTTTACTATCCTAACTCCAAAGTCTAGCAGAATATAATTTTAATGTTGTTTGGAGTATGTGGGTTCTGCTTCACACAAGCTAAATATCAGTGTGCTTTCCCTCAAAGCGCTGAACATAGAATTTCAGAAGCAATAGGTTCTGGCACCTATAGTCTGTCAAAGTTAATTCATATGAAGACAATAAAGAGATTTTATCATAGAGCAACAGGGGTGTTTAATTTTCATTACTCTCTTTTAAGCCAGAGGTTGGGGTTTTTTGGTTTTCTTAGTTGGTTTTGCTTTTATTATTGCAATTTTTGTTAGATCTGGAACTTAACTTCTGGAAAACACTGCAGGAGGTTTTAACAATTAGTGAAGATTTTGGTCAGTGCATGTGCTTCCCCTTGGCTGCTTACTAGATATACCATTCAGGAAATGCCCAAGTATCTTGAAATAGTGTAAAGTGTAAGTATTCATTAATCAGCAGTCAATATTTGTTTCCAGTCTCCTTAGAGATTTTGTCATGTGAAGCACAGCAAACACTGGCTTATCCATGAACTGTATCTGTAGCAATCACAACAGTGAGTCAAGTATCCTAATTCCTTTTTAGTATATTAAATTATTTCCTTCAGTACAAGAAACTCTGGGCTGTCACCATACAAAATTTGGAGGAGAGCTGTATGTGCTGTCATTTTTAAGCTTTCAATGGAATAAAAAACAAATTAAGCCAAATTTATGATAAACTAAAACTGTTCAAGGGTTAATATACAGGAAATAGTTTATGAATTAAAATACAGAGAGGTTATGTAAACTTTGCATGCTAATTTGCATTGTTTTGTTAGAACTGGTCATTGTATAATATTGTAGTAGTGGTGGATTGGGTTTCCAGAGAAGGATGAAAGATAAATTGCAAAGTCAATTCTGCCATCCCACCTCCATCTCAAGATCTGCTGTGTTTTCCTATGCTGTTACATAGGAACAATGATAGAATCAGAGCCGTGGGAGCCTATTTTCCACTTGTCAGCAAAGGTGGGTCAGGCCTGCATGACCTCAGCTTGCAGGGTGAGAGCAACGAGGGTTTGAATAGCCCCATGGAAAGGTCCAGCGTGACCCACTGCTGACACATGCGGATCTTTGGGCCTGAACACAGAAAGCAGCCTGTTTCCCTCTCCCATGTAGCCCTGAGCATGGTGGGCTCCTAGCAGTAGCAAAGAAGATTAGACTTGCTCTTGAGGACAAGCTGAAGCTGTTTTCAGATGCAGTGTGGAGTACCATTTGATGATGAGCCAAGGTACTGTGCAGTGTTATCTCCTTCCTTCTCTGCCACCTGTTTGGAAATCTCATGAATGAATACCCTAAAAGAGTTTAGTGTCAGTGCTCGTATCAAGCTAATTATAACTCTACAGGCATCTTGCAACTGCTAATCCTTGCCATAGTATTCTCTGAGAAACAGTAGTTGGGGGAGGTTGCTTTATTTTGAGTCATTTTCCAAGCAGTCCATATAATAATATATACCTGTTAATTGTTCTTAGTACCTATGTTAGATAAGAGAGGCTTTATCATTTTTTTTCGTATATTTGGCAATTGGCTATGTACATTATACTACCCAGGATACAATCATGCAAGATTTCAGTTTCCAGAACACCCATGGAGGGTACGTATGTGCACGTTTTCTAGAAATGAGCAGAAAGCCTTTCAACAAGCAATATGCTTTATTTGTAACATTCTACCTTTTGAATGTTATTCGAATATGATGTTGCATAGAGTATTATGAGGCCTGCACAGCAATTACCATGCAGTTCATTAGGAAGCTGAAGGTTAATTACAAATTGATGGTTAAGAGTTTAGAACTTACCCTGTTTTGGTCCTCTCTGCTGCAGGCATTACACCACAAAAATTATATTTAAAATATTAAGTGCAGCTACTTTCTTTTTTTTTTTTCCTCTTCTCTTTTTTAAACTATTGCAAAATATGGACAATATTAGACATAATAGTCTGTGTTGAAACTTTTTTTTACAAAGTGTAGCTGACTTAGCCCCAGCGTGCTTCATATGCTTCGGTTTTCTGTAATAAATAGAATTGCATCCATAGTTTTGATTTGAATTATATTAAGGGTATTACTAACACATAGTTTAAAGGAGATTAAGACATATTTATATGTAACTATCAGAACTGCAAAGATAGATATAATACTCAAACTATGCCAGAAGTTGTAATCTGAGATTTGCTGTTCCAAACAGCTCAACTTCTTTCATTACATAGTGAGTTTCCAGCTGTCCGGCACTGGGTTTCTGTGTTTTCCAAGTTCTTAGGGAAGATTCTGCACCCTAATTGGAGAAGTGTCTGAAACGAAAATGGGACAGAAAAGCTACAAGAGTAGCTCAGAATGTGTACATTGTCTTACAATGAGGGATTTTAAATGTATTTAGTTTCTCTAACTAAATAGTTAAAAGATAATTTGCTTGTACTATACAAATACCTAATGTACTGTACAAATATATAGGTGATGGAAGATCATAAGATAGGAGGCACTATTTGTAAGCAAAGAATTCATATATGGATCCAATGGATCTGTAAATGGATCTTTAAAGGATTTATGGCTGGATAGAAATCTAAAAGATGTTCTGCAGTTTAAACAGAAGCTGCAGATTTGCAGAAGCTACTGAATAAGGGTTTGTGGCTGGCTCTGCAAGAGATCCAATGAGAAGTGTGCTCACACTCAGGTGAGGCAGTTCCTGCACTTGGCATGGTGCAGCTCACTGGCTGATTTTGTTCATCTCTGAGACTTGCAGTTGTGAAGTTCTGTGGTACGCAAGGCCTTGTTGTGATTCAAGCTTATACACTTCAGGTTGTGGTTTCAAAGGAACATACAGATAGCTATTGCTGTGGTTCACGTGAGTAGCTGCAATGTGATGAGTTGTGATATCTTGACTGTTAAACCAAGGACCCAGAGGCCTTTAGGGCTATAATATACATTGGGGAAATACCTGTGGGCTGCAACACTGTAATTTTTTGCAGTTGATATTCCATAGTTGTGTGCAGGTACTAGCAGCTTTATCTCTTCAGGGAACCTATTGTGCAGCCACCAAAGATAGGAATTTGTTTCTGGACTGAGCTTCACCGCAAACCTTCAAAGCGGACAGTTGGAATGCCTTTGTTTCAAACGTGTTTTCCCAAGAGCCATGGCAGTAAACTACCTCACACATTCTGGGCCTAAACATTGTACAAATATGCAAAATAGCGTATTTTAAATTAATTCTATGGTTTATGTTACCCCTGGAAAGAAGCCATGCGATCTGCAGTCGTTTTATGAAATAAGTTTGTTTAGGCTCCATTTTGTAATGGAAAATCTAAGACCTAGATATATGGAGTTACTTTCCCAAAGTTATTCAACAGCAGAAGCAGGATTCACACTCAGTTCTCCATCCAGAGCACAACTAAGTGGTGGGTAAAAAACATCTCCCCGCAAGTGAGCATTTTGGTTTGTTTAATTCTTTTTATCAAGTTAACTGAGCAAAGCATAGCAAGCATATAGTCTTAGCAAATATTTTAGTGGCCTGTGTTGAACCGTTGGAGGTGATATAGTCTGCCACAGGAAACACCATGATTTCTTTTAAAGAATTAAAACATTTTATTTTGCAGATTTTTTGCACAGCCTATAGTGGTGCTGCTATATATGTCATAGTAAGAACAAAAGTAAGTTTTGAATATGTTTGGCATGTTTCGCCATAATTTAAAATTTGTTTAACAGACAAAACAAGACCATTAAAGGGAACAGAAGTCTAGGACAGTTTTATTAGTTTTTGTGTTTAACTGTTCTTGGGTTTTTTTTTGTATTGTATCATGTTGGTTTTGTTTGCTATTCTAAATTGCAGCTGTTAGTTTTCATGTTTCCTGTGTAAGACATCTCCATTCCATAATATGTTTAAATGCTTTTTGGGGAACATTTATGTTCATTTTTGTAGGACCATTTTTTCCTCTGTCTTCTAAATGAAGACTTTCTATTACATTGAAAACATTCTGACTTTAATATTCAGTAATTTTTATTTAATTTTCTTTTGACATTTATCTGGAGAATGCTTAAAAATAGCCTTCTAAGGCCTGGTTGTTTTGTTGGTGCTAGTCTATCAAAGTCATCAGTCATTTGATAATAACTTTCAGTAGGGAAATTTATAGTAAGCAACATTTACTTGAACTTCCTCCTATATAGTTAGTATTGCCCCTTTTTCCTCAGGAGATTTTTGCTTCAACTATGAAACTCTCCTATCTCCTGGCACATAGTTTTGAAGCCTGAGTAACCTTTGTTTAAAAAAATGTTGTAAGGGATATTATTTTTTTTATTGATTTACAATTATTTTCTTTCAAAAGAGTCCTTAGTAAAGTGTTATCTGTCTGAAAAGAGAGAGACGGAAATTGCACCTGCCATTGGGGTGTGTTCAGGAGAAAAGGTTTGTGAGTCCATAGCGTGTGACAGTCAGGTTGGAAATAGAATTGGGATCTCCCAGACATCAGTGTCTTCTGCAGCAGCTCTGGTTAGTGTTTATCGTAGGCCTTGCTTGGTGTTTTAGAGAGGTTGTGGAGTCTACTTCTCTGGAGACATTCTAAACCCACCTGGACAGATTCATGTGCGATCTGCTCTGGTGAACCTGTTTTAGCAGGTGGGTTGGACTGGATGATCTCCAGAGGTCACTTCCAACCCAAACAATTCTGTGTGATTCTGTGCCTTCTTAGTGTGTGACCCAGGGTCACACCATCAAATGCCGTGTAATACAGTTATAGTATTTGGTCTAGCCTTATGGTTAATGCTTAGTCCTCATTTGTTTTTTTTATTTTTAACTATAAAGGAATCATAGAATGTCCTGAGTTGGAAGGGACCCACAAGGATCGAGTCCAACTCCTGTCCCTGCATATGACAACTCCACAGTCCACAGCATGTGTCTATTCATTTTTATAAAAGACAATTCAAGTAGTGACACACTCTTCTTTGTCCAGAAATGTTGCTGCACTGCCAACATGATGCAATATTAATGGGAAAAGGCAACAGGATAATCCATTATTTGCATGCAGCTCTAAATCTGTGTGACACTTTGCCAAAATGGATCTGACAAAGAACAAAGAGTCTGCCTTAAAGAACTTAAGATCTAAAAAGCTCTAGTCAGGTTTAACAAGTGTCTTTTGCTTGTTATTGCCAAGAGGTTTCAAGAGAAAAAAAAAGGAGGGTGTACAATAATTAGAGGTGTACTATATATGGTGAAATTAGTCTAGATAAAAGTATTAAAGCTGGCAGTTTGGAGAGAAGGTTATGTGGAAGACATATTAGTGCATGATCATCAGAAAGCATCAGACATATGACTAGACCACTAATTATTGAGACTAAGGTAGAAACATAGAACAAAATATTGAAACTTGATGTGTTTGATTTATGAACTCTGTTTCCTATTGATTTCTTTTGGAAGAATAACTCTGAATTGGTCTCCAGCACAGTCAGTGTTACTACACATAGCTTGGTGATGCTTTATGAATTCAAACACAATCCTCTTTGCATTTTCATTGTTTCCTGTCTATCCTTTAACATTCTATTAAAAAAACAAAAAGGCAATCCAGGATTTTTCCCCATGAGGGCAAACTTAGCACTTGTAGTAGTCACAAACATTATTTATATGGTGCATTAAATAATTGAAGGAGTGGGGAGTTTTTGACAGAAAGAACATCATAGAACCACACAACCTGCATAAGATTAAATCAGCATTATAGGCTAGGCAAGTTTCTTCAGAGGTCGTAAAACTAATATATTGTCATGTACACTTACTCCACAGTATTGTAACTCAATGGGGAGTTCGTTCAATTGAAGCCTTTAAAGAGGTCCCCAAATGTAAAAGTCAGGAGGGAAACATCTCCGTTGTATGCAATAGAACGAAGAGCACTACAGTTTTAAGATACCTTACATCCCACAAGTGTATGAAAGTTCTGGTGGATGTTGATGGGTTACCTGAGAAGATTTGTACTGTGGACTTTGTCACTGTACCACAGCTACAGTCTTCTTGCCTGCGCCAACAGAAAGGCTGACAGTGCGATGGAAACTAGAATAAAACGATTGTCCAATGCCAAAAAGCATGGGGACTCTAGAAGGGATCCTGAGATATGTGTTTGGTAAAGACAGCATGTTTTTGACGGCAAATTTTCTTTTTAACAGACATCTGTTATCAGTTATTCAAAAATGATCTATGATTGCACATTGTATTAAAGAAGTGTACCAGAGAAAGAACTGTCACAATGTTCTGGTTTATTCTTTATCAAGTAAAGCCCACATTTACTGAACTTCATAGACTGAGAGTGAGACAGTTCTCTTCTTTTTTGTTTATGTACTTCCAAAAGAAATGAATGTAATCAGCTTAGCTTTTTCCACCCACCTCTGAATGTCAGCTTCCTTAAATTGAATAGTATCATAATTGTAGAGGTTTTTTTATCTGCTTGTGTTTCTCAGTACAGCAACAAAAGTCCCTAACTTTCCTGGGAGAGAAAGGGGTTATAGCTCTTTTGAAAGCCTGGACATCCCTCTGTAATATCATCTTTAGAGTTCATTTTGATAAGACATTAATTTCCTCTGAGAAAAACAAACAAACAGGAAAAAAACAAATAGGAAACTCCTCCCATCCTTTGACTGGAAAGTGGTGATTATGGATTTGTCTTTATTAATCTAATCCTCTGCCCATATGTCTATTTCAGTGATCGTTTTTTTCCAGGGAGAGCTGTTTCTTCTGTATGCTAAATGTCAAATTGCTTTTAAGGCCAAGCAACTCATTTTCAGAAGAATGCTATTGTCTGTCAGTTACTATCATCCTCTTTTTAATAATTGTTAATGCTGAGGTTTAGTCAATGGATTGGTGTAACAGTTTCTACCCTAGAGATTGCACTTTCTTCTTAATGTTTTCCTTTCATCCACTGTTCTCTTGAGAACTTTCCCTGCATTATGCAGGTATGGTTCCAAGGGGAGTCCGTGTTGTTGTGGCAGATCAGTTTTCCTAGAGCAGAAGGTTTTTTTACAGTCATTGGCCGTTACACAACGGTAGTAAATACCAAACTGCACAGCTGACATTAGTTGTGTAATGTGATGGAAAATGAAGACCCTCCCCATGGAAACGTATCATGCTGAACTTGAAGTCCAGCAGCTGGTTCTTGCTGAAACATGAGTTACTTTGGAGGGCTGGCAGACTCAAGCCCCAGAGCTTGGCTGGAGCTGGTGAGAGATGTTGAGAGACTGTAAAACACAAGGAGATCCATCTCTTGCACATGGGTTCTTAGGATGTTGGTATGTCATAATATACAATAGCAAAGAAAGTGCAGGAAATCTCAGTAGAAAGGAAGCCAAATGAGAGGAAATCTCCACTGCTAAGAGATACTGCTTTCTGTAATATTGTTATTGAAAATAATCTTTAGTTATAGCTAAATATAAACAATGATATTTTTATCCTCAAATTTTGATATCCATACATACTGAAATAATAATGTACCTAAAGTGTAACAGAAAAGGAAGTTTGTTGTGATAAGTAGCAGTCTTGTAGACAATCAAGTTCACTACTGGTGCAATAGTGTATCTCCATTGATTTTTGACAGAATTTTAGCCACTGGTGGTGATAAGAAGAAATTTGGCCTTTACTATTTAAAAGTTCAATCACAAAATGATAAATGCTATGGGTAACTTTAATTTCATATTTGAAAAGTGAGAAGTTGATAATAATGATTTTCCCATGGTTGACGCCGATAGAGTCTGGACTCGATGAAATCATGTTCACAGTCATGCTGCTGTCAAGCCTAAGGGCTGCATTTAGAGACACAGTAGGGGTGAAAATGCGCAAGCTATATGAGGGTGCCAGAGTGGAGTTTCTGTTTTGCTGACCTCTTGACCAAAGGGAGAGAGGATGAAATATGTGAGAGCCCTGATAGGAAGAATATTTCTAAGGGAAAGATCAGTGAGTATTAATGAAGTGAGGAGTTACTGCACAGCTCTAATTAAAAGCCGAAGAAAGAGTAACCAGTCATGAAATTGAAGTTTCTATTTAGTCTGGGCAAGTTTAAATCTCAAAAGGGGGAAATTAAAGATACTGGATGTCAGAGAAGCAGAATGAAATAAAACTGAGGGCAAATAGTTTAAAACGTTACGTAACAGCCCATAACTAACCTGTGGAAACCCTTTTGGAAAATATGGTGATTAGAACACTTAGTAAGAACAACAGCAGTAAACATTTATATTAACATGTGTCCAGTTCAAAGCCCAGAAAATAAAGAAATAGTTGGAAAGCTTTAGGCTTTCAGTCATAAGCCAGACTGTCACTGACAGGGTTTTTCCCTTATGGACTGATTATTACATATTTATCACCTTATTAGTCATTACTACAAGGTCTGATTTAGCTTGTTGAAACTGAAGAGTTGGACCTTTTGCCATCAGTTAAGTCCAGCCAGGCAATTCCCATATTGCACTATGTTGGCACAACAAACAGAATCTTCCAAAAACAGTTCTTCTCTGGACTGCAGGCCCAGGATATGTAAACTCCACAGCCTCTGCTTCCCTCTTTGTTCAGTTTGGACAGACATCAAAAGATTTCTGGAACTTTTTATTTTCTGCCAGTAAAGAAGCGATAGGCATAACCCTACAAAGCGTGTCCTGGTCACTTAGTATCGTCTTAGCCTGTTGAGCTTGAAAGGAGTCGTTAGAACAAAACCACACTGTCCTCTGTAACGGAATGGGGAAATGATAGAGTTAGGTGTGCTGACAAGGCTTATCTGGGGCATTTACCGGCACAGAGCTTCTGGTGTACTTTTCAGAATACCAGCAGTAATAGCTACCTTCCTTAAACTCCTAAGTATTTCTGCATGAATGAATACAAACTATTGAACTCCGAAGTTAAATCATTTCAGAGAAGTTGTGTTGGCTACATTATTATGCTAGTTAACCCCAGCTGCTATTTTCAGTGAGGCTTTTTTTGGGGGGAGGGGGGGGTAACATGGCTGCGTGACTTCTGGACTAGAATTAGATCATTTACAGCACTTTAGGAGAACGGAGAGTGCAAACTTCATACTGTTGTGCTCATGTGGATCTGTCCCAAGTGTTCACAACTGTTTGTGTGTTGGACATAAACAGAAATTTGTGTACAATTCGCTTGTAAACATCCTGTTGTGTGTAACACCCAGTGTTAGTCATACAGCTTTTTCAGGAAGCCAGTGAAGCCACATAAATCTGTAGAAACTTGAATCCAGTGTGGACTGAGGAAATCAGCCTTTTCATCAACCTGAGTGCTTATTTGTTATTTCGAAATTTCTTTTTCTGTCTTTGCCAAAGAGCTGTCTAGTGATGTAAGACCAGGGGGAATTTTAGGCTAAAATAAGAATGCAAGATCTCTTTGAAAGTCAAATGTAATATTAACATCATAGAGCTGCAGATAATTCTTTAAAATGATTGAAATATTTTCTTGAGGCAAAGCATATGTAATTATTGCTCCCAGAGCCCTCAAGAAGCAATATGCAAGGAGAATACCAATACTTGCAATTTACCAGAAAAAAATGTACTTTCAGAGTATTGGCCAAAAGCCTCAAGTACATATGATTCAATATCTTGTCTAACAGAGGAGGTGATATTAGGATAGTCACATGTGAAAAAAGCACAGAGAAATCCTGCCAGCTGCAGCTATTTAATCTGGCTCTTTGAACAGGACGACACTGAAAGAGAAGAAGCTTTTTGAAAATAGAATTGCAGTAGCATTTAAACATTATGAATCCATCTAGAGAAGGTTTGTTGCAGTTTCCAATTAGTCTTGTCCTTTAGTAATAAAAAAGAAGACACTTGAAGCTAAAAAACAACAATTGTTAAATCAGGAAGGTAAGAAAGGAGATTACCTAAACAACATTTAATCAGTTTGCAGCAATCTCATGTCTACAGGCTATTATTGAAGCAAATAGCTTAATAATTATTTGGAAAGATGTCAGAGTGAGAATAGTGACAGTACTTAATTGAGATTATAGGAAAAATCTAATTTTGTTAAAAACAAACTGTATTATACAGTTATTTGTGCTGCAAAAGTAGGTTATTTTTTCCTCTCAGACAGCAGCAATAAATACTATGGGCCACCAACTGGATTTGACTCCATCCACTGCAGCTCTTTGGGCCTGGCCATCCAGCCAGTTTTTTACCTAGCAAAGCATAGAAGCATATGCCAGTCCAAGCCATGAGCAGCCACTTTCTCCAGGAGAATGCTGAGGGAAATGGTGTCAAAGGCTTTGCTGAAGTCTGGCTAGACAATATCCACAGCCTTTCCACCATCCACCAAGTGGGTCACCTTGTCGTAGGAGGAGATGAGGCTGGTCAAGCAGGACCTGCATTTCATAAAACTGTGCTGAGTAATGTCTGTGCTATCCCTTTGCATCTTTTTCTAATCCAATCTAAGACTCCTGCACATAGCAGAAAGGTCATATTAACCGAGATACACAGTCAGATTAACTGAGAATATTTATAGCTCATTTTGGTTTGAAGTGAGGTTCAGGTATTGTTTTCACTAAAATTTGATTAGTTTTTTGCATAGGTTCAGACTGCAGTTTGGCACTCGAAATTAACACATGACCTGTTCACATCTGTAACCTATATCAGCAGAAACTACCTACTGCTGGGTCTTATTCTTCAGAGAATTTAAGTATGATAGTGATTTAATAAACAACTCCTATCACACCCTTGGGTAAACTGTGTATCTTCTTGTGCTTGGAATAATTATTAAGGGAGATGTGTCTATCCTTCCATGAATTATTTACAGTAAAAGTAAAATATGTCCAGAACCACAGTTGATGAAAGATTATTGCCAGCTTGACTCCGTGTTTAGGCCACTTGTTTAATCTGTGGGTCAGGATCTGTGTTTACCACTGTTGGCTGCAATTCCCTCTAGAGTCATTTTACCGTCATCAGAATCCAATTGCATACCAGCATCACTTCATGGAAATCACAAGATCATTGTGGCTCAATCTGAAATATGAAGGAAGAAAACAAACATTAGAGAAGAAAAAGAACATTGGGTAGGGCTTCCCAAATAGTTTGAATTAAGATAAATAGGCACACTGCATGTGACTGGGCCACTAACAACAATTTTTGTTTGGTTCACCTAGAAAAAACAAGAATGGAAAAGAAGAACAGCCAAAGTCCTCTCTCAGTAATCAGTACCGAATTGTTACACCCACATTCCAGTATAATATGGATTACAAGAAAGTTGGCAAATGTATTATTATAAACAACAAAAATTTTGAAGACAAAACAGGTAATGTTCTTGCCTTGATGATACTCATTACAGACTTGAGAATTTTTATATTTTCATTAACCAATAAGCATTTTTATTTTTAGGACATAGAATTTTAATGAATTTGTTTTATCTTTTTTGATAAACAGTTGTTCCCACAATTTATTCCTGTTCTTTAACTCTCGTATTAGAGCAGCTCTTTGCAGCTTCTTTGCAGTATATGTTTCAGAGAGCACTTCACCTTGTTCTACCAACTTCAAACTAAACCTTTGTCCCAGAATTTAAGGATGTGTTGTTAAAATTTGAACTTTGGCATCTGCAGCCCATGTTATAACTTCTCTGTCCCTGAGCTGCAGCTGTGAGCTACAAAAGTTAATAGCTGTAGCTGCACTCTCTTCACATTCCTGCATTTAACTTTTCAGATCAGGTACAGTTTCAAAGCAGACAGATACTTGTGCTATAGGCAACTTTATAGGTCTTTTCCTATATACTTGGCAAATACGCTAACTTAAGTGTTTAGTCCAAAGAATTTACATCAGTTTCTTTTATGTGGGTATCAGAGGGACTTTTCAACAGATTTTCCTTGGAGTGTTTCCTTGTGTATGTTACACTGTATAACCAAAAGGAGATAGAATCATCCACAGACATCCTATGTTGCAAGGTGTTGGAGGCAGGCCAACAATTTTTAGGGTATGCATTTACGTTGAACCTTGCATTATTTAGCATTAAAACAAATCTCACAATTTGTTCTCAATGCTGAGAATGCTGTTAGAGGATTACTTTAAAATCCTGTCACCATGACATTATTTGTGTTTCTTAATTATAAACCTAAAAATTTACCCTTGAACACATGAATTATTTTGAATTGTGTGATGTGCAGTCAACCATATTCTTTGTTTTCTGGCAGGAATGGGTACACGCAATGGCACTGATAAAGATGCTGGAGATCTAGCAAAGAGTTTTAGAAACTTGGGGTTTGATGTTCACACATACAATGACAGAAGCCGTGATGATATGGAAAAATTACTGAAGCAAGGTAAAAATTTAGAATCATAGAGTGGAAAATACCCATGGAAGTCACTGAATCTGCCCCTTGCTCAGAACAGGTTAAATTAGAACAGGTTGCTTAACCCCCCCTACGCACAATTATCCATAGCGAAGGATTTGGTTTCTGAATGGATTAGGCTTAATTCCCCACCTCTTCCTCCAGTGTCAATTCAGAAATACAGTTTTCTTGTCATATTAAGTGAAGTGCCTTGTCACATTAGATAAGAGTCCAGCCTGTTGGCTCCAGTGGGCTTGACTCAGAATCAAGTGAAGGATGCATTCATGTATTTAAGGAACTCATCACGTTAGTAAAAGGTGGGTTGTGTCATCTTTATCCGTTCCTCCTTATGCCTTCCAGGAAAGGGGCAGTATATGTTTAGTCTTTAGAAAAATGTGTTTGCTAACTACAATTTTTGTTTAAAATGTTGTTTCCTTTTGGCTAAGCAGTATTTGATTTGCAGCTGCTGAGGAGAACCACAGTGATGCTGCTTGTTTTGCCTGTATCCTTCTAAGCCATGGGGAAGAAGGTCTCATCTATGGTACTGACGGACCCATGGCTATCAAGAGTTTGACTGCGCTATTCAGAGGAGACAAGTGTAAAAGCCTTATAGGCAAACCCAAGTTATTCTTCATTCAGGTAATAGCTCTAAGGTAAATATAGTATCCTGCTGCTGCAGTGGGGAAAACATGCAATGTTGGTTGTCTGCTCTTTTCTGTGAAATATGCTACAGCAGTGCATCAAGAACCAAAGACAATGTGTAGTCCACTGTAAAGAAAATGTCCAAAGTCATGCTACGCAAGACATTGTGTAATAACTGAATGCTGAGGATGACTCTAGAATAGTAAAATTAACCATGGTTAGAATAAGCTAATGATGGTTTGGCACTTTGACAATCCACTGAGATCTACAGCCTGCAATACCATTACCTCCCTTTACTGTATGGGATGTATATTTTAAAATTAGTAAGCTAGTGACTTTATCACTGAACAATTAGATTTCTGCTAGAAATGCATTTCTGCTTCTAATACGTGCAAAGTACTGCTTAAAACTGTATCCTTTAAAAAATGTTAATGAATACTTATAACACCTTGTTTCTCCTTATTGGGCAAGCTCTCTTTGTCTTCACTGCTTTCAGGCATGCAGAGGCTCTGAATTTGATGAAGGGATACAAACGGACTCTGGACCTGCAAATGACACTCTGGAAACAGATGCCAATCCAAGATACAAGATCCCAGTAGAAGCAGATTTCCTGTTTGCATATTCCACAGTGCCAGGTAAAGAAAAGGGGGTCAGGGTGGGCATAGAAGCCTAAAAACTTACCACCCATATTTACTTGATTGGAGACTGACCCTCATTGATGATACATTGTATCATGATGGACAAAACACCATAAGGCCCAGTGTATGTTGGGCCAGTGTGGTGTATCTACCCCTTTTACACGAGCTATAGCGGAAACAGAAGAAAGCCCAAATTCAGCAGGTGAGAAGACACAAACATGACAGGTAGCAAAGGCAGTGCTGTTTTCTGGGAATCCTGTCCCTCCCTGTCCCAATTTAGCGAGTCTGTTGAAGATGTGATGAAAGCAGGAAGAGAAACAGTTACAGCACGGAACTTACTTATTCTTAGAGAGGAAAAACATGAAATCTTACTTCTTGCAGTTTCCCAAATGCAAAAGTATAGAATGGTATTGTAGTATTTTGAGGTTTGGAAAGATAATACACATTATTCTTCACTTTAGTGAAGGAAGATGTATGACACAAGTGATAAGAATTAAGCTTTCTCTGTGTGTATTTTTTTTTCTCTGTGTGCATCTCTCTGCCCAGAAGCTTTCACACAAATTATTAGTACCCATCTCTCTGCCATTCCATTCTTCAGCACAAGATAATAAGAAAAAAGAGGATGCATAACCCCATGTACTTTCTTATTTGTCTTTCCTGTAAGGTTATTACTCCTGGAGGAATCCTGGAAGAGGCTCCTGGTTTGTGCAGTCTCTGTGCTCCGTGCTGAACGAGCATGGAAAACAACTTGAGATCATGCAGATCCTCACACGGGTCAACTATGTGGTTGCCACAAATTTTGAATCCCAGTCTGATGATCCACGCTTCAGTGAGAAGAAGCAGATTCCCTGCGTGGTCTCTATGCTCACTAAGGAGCTTTACTTCTGAATGCGTATTTTAATGCAGCCAGTGATGAAAGTTCAGGATATGGTTTTGGGTGGGCATTTGATTATAAACTGAAGTAACACAGTTTTAATATCAGAGATGTAATTACACTAGATTTTTACATTGTATAAGCTGAGGTATCTGATGGATGGACAATATACAAGATTTTAAAGAAGAAATAAATGCTGTTGGCCAACCTGACAGCTAATACTAATTAGTGTATCTTGATTTCCGTTAGTGTGGCTGTCATGATTTATGACTACTGAAGATGTTCTGAGATAGCTACCTGACCCATAAAGATTTATTCCAAAAACCAGATTGTAAATTAAGAACAAAAACATTAAATCATGAGAGTCTTATCTTTTTTTTCACTGCTAGCTCATGGAACCGTAACTTCCTTGCAAATTTCCAAAGACCATCATATTGTGGGTTTGTACAATGACTAAACAGTTTGTAGCTATTTAAAAGGGAGTTTCTTAGCTGAATATATAAATTCCCTCTTTATGAACATTATTCATGAACACTAATGGTTGTTCTGTGCTTAATCTGGAAGTCAATTTACTTAGTTATGACTCTAGCATAAGATGGATAAATAAAAAAATCAATATTTGTAAGTGATTTACCTGAATAATATGGAAATGTAACAAATAGAAAAATCAAAATGAAAATCTCTGTAGAAGATTGGCAAACTGTAATTGGATTTTGCCTTATTAAAGTGCTATTGTAAAGATTTTTGCCTTGCAAATGGCAATTAACTGATAGAACATCCTGAAACAGTGGTATTGCCGTATTTCTGCCTGCAGAAATAAAAAATGTCTGCTTGTTGATTCAGAAGTTTTGAACCAACAGAAAGTTAATGCCAAGGCTTTGTTATAAAACATTCAAATTTCATGTTGAAATGATAGAGTTTTATATTGCAGGGAAAATGTATGTTTAGATATAGGTTCTGTTTGTGAGGAATTTTGCAAAGACTGGGAATACTTACTTGAATCAGAAACAAGAGGTGCCTTTTTAGTTATTGTGTGGTCTTGATTTTGTATATTGGAGTTAGGTCGGTGATGTTTATATTCCTACTTTTTATATTCTCTTTAAAGTTGGTATCTAGCTCAAAAAAAATAAGTTTAATGACTTGGTTAAACTGATAAATGATTAGTTGTTCATCCTTTTCCCAGTTAATGTACTCTCTATGATTTTGAAACCTTCTAAGAAAATAAATGCATACTATTAAAGCCAAGTTACTAAATTATTAAGTTTATTTTCTTACAAATACTGTGGCATAGTAAGGCATATATTTTTTTCATAAGTCAAATTTACAGGGTTTTTTTAATGGATGTCTTGAGCACAGAATCAATAAAGACATTTTTAAAAAATTGCCTATGGATGTCTGCATGTTTGTCACTCAGTCTGGTGAAGTGAAAACCAACGGAAATACATCCCAAAACCTTTCTCAGCTGAGAATGCAGATGATCTTCAGCCTCTTTTCAAGGTGAGGTTTAAAGTGTGAGTTGAAAAGCAGTTTAGAAAAGTAAGCTGGCTTTGGGCAACTTGGGTTAGGCAGACCAATTCCTGCTTCACCGTTGTATGTTTTAGTAAGTGCTGTTCTTTAAATCTGAACTTTGTTATATTTTATGGTAGTTTATGATCTTTCAGGGTTCTAAACGTTGCTTTATCTTCCAGTCATGAGTGGATACAATATTTTAGACCCAGCTCAGGGGAAATAAAGGGACTGTTTAAAAGCTGAAGCAAAAACCAAGCTGTGTCCAGGCCTTTTTCTGCAAGAGAGACAGCTAAAGCTGCCTCAAATGTGCATATTTTTTTATTTCTCGTAAGTGATTATTAATCTCCTGGATTTCCCCTTTCAGAACAGTCTTTTATTTGCCTCCCATGGCAGAAACAGGAATTTCCTTGTGGGTCATATTTCAGAGTGCTTGTATTTATACAAGGACTATAAGAAGGCAGTCACCATGCAGGGCAAGGACGCATTGTGTTTGCTGCAGGAGGCAATACGGAGAACCTGGAAATACTTAAAGGTCTCTAAGGTCTTCTACACCATAAAGACATTTTATCTGTAAGTATTAACACAGTTTGTTTTCCTTATCTTGGCATTATATTTTTATATCTTAATCATTTGCAACATTTCATTTGCATTTTGACTGAAATGCCTCATTGCATTTCAAAAGGTTGAAAGCAATCAAATCTCTTAATGTCAGACATACAAAAATCTGAGGGAGTGTAATCATGGAATTGTTATTGGCTATTCTGAAGCAGATATAATGTGTTTAAAATGTTGATTTCTGTTGCAAAGACAATTAAACACAACGATTAAGAACTTTTTCCCAACATGCAGAGTGATATAGTACAACTGTCATCTCACAGGTTTTTATCTTCCCACCTGCAAATCTTGACTTTTGCCAAAACCTGGAAGAGACTTTTATCCTGTCATAGGTTCTTGGAACATTGTTTTGCAAGAACTGCATCATTTGCCAGTTGCGGTGACTCTGTCACTCATGTTGAAAAGAATATTACATTGCCTTTCATTGTAACCCCAGGCATGTGCCCCTACTACTGACAGTAACAATTTGACTTTGTGTGCAGTCATTTTTAGTTTTGGAAATTGCTTTTTTGTCCTTTTGTTTTGGTAGGCAATAGATGAAAACCCTAGCAGTAATTTTGTTTAACAGTCTGTCGCAGCATTTGTGCGACGAATCTTTCTCCCTAAAAGTCATGTCAGATTTCAAATCTCAAAGTTTTCCCTAAAAAAAAAGACCAAAAAATACATTATCAGAAATGCTCTGCAGAGATGTACAGAGGATGGAAGTTTGCAGTGAGTCATTCTCATTTACAGCGTGGCATTGTCTGGAACGGGAGCTGTGGAAGTCTGGAGCTTTATTTGTGTGTCAGTAGTAAAATTTGGGGTGTAACACACCCCATGTCAGGTGAGTGAGGCCAAAAAATTACCAACCATTTCTACCACTACTCCTGACCGTACCATGTTTACTTCTGGCACCACGGAGTGAATCACTAAATAAACAGAAACAAAGGAAGCTCCTGAAATCTCTCAGTCCAGCCAGGGAGCTCAGCAAAGTACTAGAGAACAGCACTTGCAATCCTTCACATTTTCCCAGGAGAGGCTCTGCAGCTTCAGGTGGAACACATGTTGGAGATTGTGTAATCTTGTTGTAGCTAAGAGACAACTTCAAGCCAAGTCACTGAAAGAAAAGGATTTGATTTTGCAAGAAATGAGAGCTTTGGGGCAAAGAGAAACTTCAGAAAAAATTCCTCAATGACCTTACAAACACACATAGTATTACAAATTGGAAATGTTAGTAAATAATGGAAACTAGATCTAGATAAACCAGCAAGGAATAGTGACATAATTAAAAAACATTCAGTGTGCAAAAAGCAGTGCTGTGCATGCAATCGATTGGCGGGAGTGCAGGGCTCATATACAAACTGCAAAGAAACAGCATTGTATTGGACATGTGGTTCTGCTGCCCTGACACCCAAATGGTGCGTTTCTCAAAGGAAAGGACCAAAAGGCAAATTAGCCCCATTTCCTGGGTAATGTTGGAGGACACATTGCAAAAGCAAGTTGACATAAATAAAAACAGATACTGTCTGTTTACCCCTCTGAAAAATCATACCACTAATGCACCTCTTTGAAAGCTGTGAAGTTTATTTCATCACGGTTGATAAGTTGCTCTGAGGGCATTGTATTAAGATTGCTACAGACTTGCAAATTATTATAATTACCATAGTATCATGACTAGATTTTCTAAGTAGATTTTAAACTCCTTAGGCCAAACTATGCATATTTTATACAGGTATTGTGTCAAGTGCAAAGGAAGGGGCAAAATGAAGTTCTGTTGGCAGGTCTCACCATTTCCCAGGCAAATTTTCTCTCGGCCTGTATAAATTTGTAATTTTTATTATTAATAATTTTGTAAGTACACTTTAATAGAATAAATATTTTATAGTATTATAGCATATAATGTATCATTTCCTTTATAATATAAAATATTAAATATGATAATATTCTTAATGAATAACTATTATAATCATGTATGTATTTCTTTATAGAGTTTTCTATGTTCATTTTTATTTAGTTTAATCACATGAATCACACGAATCACTATGAAAATATACACTTGTGAGATGCTTGTTTTCTCAGGCAACCGTGCATTCAGTGAAACGCTGCTCAGCAGGAAGCAAAGCGAAAGGAATTAGCTTCAAGGTTTTTGCTCTCTACTATCTGGGTGGAAGAAACAGCCAGGATGGCTTCTACAAGTAAAAGAAATTCTGCAGGTACAAGATTTAGTAAATTACTAAGGTTTGTCAGTATTAAGGTTGAATCAGGTTTCAATCCACTCTTATTGATATATAATACTCCAGCTGCCAAGGACTTTATGGTAAACAATAGGTGAAAACCAAGAGAAAACAGCATACTGCAAAATTTGGAGATCTCATCTGGACCTAAACTGTCTCTTAATTTTGACCCGCTTCTTTCTCCCTTAAAGAATCTGTCCTGAATGCAGCATTTCCCTTTATAGCAGAATTTTTCTTGTCCCTAACACAGAGGTTGAACTGACATTTGTAAAAAGTGTCAAAATCCTTAAAAATTAAGTGAGAACTGTAATATACGATCAGTATCTCCAAGGCACTGATGATGAAGCCTTGTCTCCACTCAAGTCAGTAGTAAAAGGGATTTCAGAACCAAGCATTTCTTGCATCACCACAAAGTCTGGTCGTGTTATATTGCTGTCTTTCCCAGAACTTATGTATATTCTCAACTGCCTCTTACTGGCAGATCCAAAATGAGGTTGACTGTCCTCCTTCCAGTCACTGAATTCTTAAAAAATCCTCATTTCTTATATATGGTTTATAGCTGAAAAAAAAATGAATGAGATTGCTACTCCTTTCATTGGGTTTTAAAGTGCATTAATAAAACTGAGATTTTGATCAGAAATCCAACAGTGATTAGGAAATGTGATTCTTAAGCTACAGCTGGCTGCAGAGTATGCAGGGTTGTGAACAAATACATTCAGGCATTTCCCCCCACCAGAGGTTTTAGCTCATATTTTCCTTGTAAGACCTTTTCCTGTTGTCACATCATGATTCACAGTGTAAGATGACCTATCCTTAGCTGTGTTTGCAACCTATCCAACTTGAATGCCATCTACAAGTTTCATTAGGGGGCTGTTTACTGCCTTTCAGATCACTAATTGTGAAATTAAATAAGACCAGACTTCAGAAGTTAAATAAGACCAGCCAAATAAGACAGGGAGTCATTATGTTTTCCAATCCCCCTGCATTGTCACTGTCCTTTATTTACAGTTTGGGCCAGTTGTCAGCAGTAACATTGACATCATGGCCTAGACTTGTATTTTATAGCTTTGGTTTGTGTTTGTCTTCTCAAATTGTAATGTGCTTTGTGGCCATTTAAACACAGAAACCCAGCACTCCATAACAAGTTCCAGTTCAAGCAGGTTTTTAATGATAGATTAATTAACAACGAAGTAAATAATGGTGCCATTCATTTCTCTTTGACTAGTGACAGCTCAAAATACATTATGTCCTGAAGGTGGAGTCTGCAAGCACGGATTCCTCATCAAATCACCACCTCTTCAACTTTTCAACTCACAGGTACACTAGCACAGATTAGTCATATTCCAGCAATCCCTCAACAAGCACCTGTTCTTTCTCTTCTCCTGAATTTTAATGAGACACATTACTTTCTCTTTGGCAGAATTCCTGGAAAAGGCGATTTTTCATCCTGTCTAAATCCAGCAATGGCAATTACATGCTGAAGTATCTAAAAGGCCAGAGCATAAAAGGCTCCATAGCTGTTGATCAGTATGTAACTCAAATGCATCACCTTTTTATTTTAAGTCATGTATCAACACTCTTAAATGTCCATTGATTGTACAGCCATTTGTTCCTGATTGAGGTTCTTGATCCAAATCCCACTGTAGTCCAGAAAAGAGACCTTTGGACTTTTGTAGGCTTTGGGTGCAACTTACAATGTAGGATATATGTAGAAGTAAAAATCCTAAATTGCTTTGATGAAATTTGATACGTTTATGTGAGTGATTCTGATGATGTGGTATCTACAAGCCAGAGATCTTGGCTCCACGATCCCAAAGGCTGCATTGCTGTAGTAAAAGATATTTTATCTCCCTTGAGGACAGTGCTGTGCCTTCACTCGCATGTAAGGAAGAGCTATGGATGGCATAGCAATGATGGGCTATGCCACTCTTAACTGTGCAACCTGTCCCACCTTATGGCTTTACAAAGTGCTGTGCAATTGTGCAGAGGTCTCCTGGCTTCCACGTAGCCCTTGGGGTTGATGCTGGCTGCCCCACTGCCTCTTAGTGCACCAAGAAACTGCTCTGCTTGGCTCATCTGGGTTGATCATTTCATTCCTCTCAGCACAGTGCTCGCTGCAGCAAGGCGGGGTGTTACGGGCTTTGTACTATCACCCTTCACCATGTCATATGTGGTATGAGATACACAGAAAGGGAACAGTAAATGTAAAAGGAAATTTATAGATTTTACCAGTCAGACTTGGAGCCTAATACTCCGGGCTCCTGGAATTGTTAGGCATGGAGGTCACATTGCTGTTGTGCATCTTCTATTAAAAGGATTTACATTGTGAAGCTTTCAAATAATTTGCAGCTTGCTCAGTGGTGTGTGGTTACATTATTACCATCATTATTGTTGTTATTATTCCTACTAATTTAACTTCTTTAGGAGTTAATGGAAGTAGTGCTTCCATTTAAGTATCCATTAAGAGCACTTCTTAGCTGTTCGTCTTCCCCCCACATTAAAACACTGTTAATACACAGTAACTTTCAAATCGAAAGTATTGTTCTGTAGTGGCTCCAAAACGTCTGCCAGGAATCGCTCTTACTATCATTTACTTTCAAGATTCTGTGTGAGACCAACAGCCCCTTTTTCAGAAATGAGGATCCAAAATCTGGATATGAGTCTTTGCAAAAGTTGATTTTAGTTTTTTGCTTGGAAGTTTTCTTCATTGAAAGACCATCTGTTTTGGATGTGTGTACTTACTTACTTGAGAATTTTCTCTGTGGAAAAATGTTTACCTTTTCCCATGCAGATATCATATTATGCTGTGCTTAGAGTAAAACATGCACAGACACATATATATATGTGTGTGTGTATGTTTGTATGTATAGTTATATAGGATGTTACATATGGTTATCTTAACAGAATCATAAATATCGAAGTTGGCATAAGCAATTCTGAAGTTATGGAAACAGTGAGGAAGATGTTTAAATGCCTTCCTGAGCAGGTGATGTCCGTCAGTACTGGAAACAGACGGTACTACTTCATTGGGAGCAGCAGGTAGGCATCGAAAGATGTGCAAATACAATATGACATTACAGTTAAATTAACACTAAGCTACTGCCCCAAGGCAAGATCCTGCTCTCCCACCCCTGCCTGTGTCTCAGCTTCTGATGGCTCAGCTCCCGTATGAAACCATCCAGCTGGTTGATCCAGTGGAAAACTGCACTTTTCTCTGCTGGGTGTTTTTTGCCCCATGGACAGGTTAATTTTTGCTGTTCAGACAGGTGAGCTGACCTTCCCTGTGGCTGTGGAAGTGGTGGGAGCATGTGGCTGGCAGTGGGGCAGCGGCAGTACATCAGTGCAGCTGTGCCCCATCAAACTGTCCCAATTAAGGGTCAAGGAATAGCAGAGAGATTTGTCTTCTCAGCAGCTCCTCGGAGTGAGGAAAACTTCCACTCCTTATGGATAAAACACAGGAAATAATCTTCCCCTGGAAAGTAGGTTGTTAGTCAAGGGAAGGAGATTGAAGTGGAAAATTCCTTGAGGTAAAAGAGATCCCAAAAGGACTGACTGGGGTGTTTACAGCTCCCTGCTCTCCCAGGCTGCAATCCTGTCCTCAGCAAGGGCAGAAACTGCTGCTGTTGTGATCAACCAAAGCTTGGTTAGGCGAGGGAGCATATTTGGCACAGTGCTCCTCTGCTGCCACTTCCCAGCTTCTCTCGTTTCCCAGCCACAAGCATCTCGGGGGTTTTTCTGCCGTTATGCAGAAGAGCAGCTGATGTGTGAAATGCTGATAAGCGCTGAAGAAAAACACATACCTGTGTGTTACCTGAGCGTGCCATCCCATGCCTTCGCCCAGGGCACTGCTCTCACAGCCCACGCTGGGTGGGAAGCGTTCCAGAATTAATCCGACTAAATCCACCGCAAGCATGAAACGGGGCTTCAGGAGGTACTTTTGTGGCTTGTTTCTCCTCCTGCTTGCCCAAACAAATTCTCAAGCCTTGTCAGCTGTCTTTAGCTACTTGCTGAGCAGCATTACACACAGAAAATGAAGCAGAAAGCGCAGTCCCACTTCTCCATCTCTCTCCCTCTCCATGTCTCCTGCACACAAACACAGCCCCCCCTGAATATCTTTTAGCCCCCAGTCCTGGGTTGCACCTCTCTGAGGTCAAACTTTGCCATCTGGCTATGGCCAGCCAAGCACTCTCTCTCAAAAGGAAAGTCCAGATTATCTGCATTGACTTCAGGAAGCGTTATTTTGTGCCCCATAGGAAGGAGTGAGCAGGTAAATGGGATTTCCTTGTGTTTTACCTGTGAGCAGGTTTTCATTTCTGTTGTTCCACCCTACAGGCAGGAAACAGAGGACTGGGTCACTGCGATATCTTCAGTCTGCAAGAAGGCAAAAAGAGATGGATGCTGCCCTCAGGTGACACGTTACTGCACTTGATTTTAGAAAGAAAGAAGTTTGTGATTTCATTAGAAACCTGTGCAAAGGAATTTTACTGTTTTTGGCCTTGCAAGTTGACTCTTGCCTTGATTCATCAGATATTCATTTTCCATATAAATGCTGTACCCTGACTTCATGCATTGAGCAGGCATTGCACAATCTGTGCTGGGATTGATTTTACATTGAAGGACTCTCTTTGAAGAGTAAGCCACAAGGAAATTAGGAGATGGTTGACATTATGCTGCAATGAATTGCACCTTTGATGCATCGGAAAGAAAACTTGTGTGTTATTCTTACCTTGTGCTTTTTGGTTATATTTACATGCTGTTTTACAAACTGACCCTCATCTAGTCTGTCAATGTAGGAGCAGCTGGAAGCTCTGTTAGTTCAAGCTCAGACCCAAGTTTCTGCACCTTGTCAGCCAGCCAGGCCTAATGTACTTCCCTACAGCTTCCACTCGGCTCAAAGTACAAGCAGGGCAAATTTATATCTGCCTGAAAAATGCCATGTAGACAACCACTGTGAGCCATTAAAAGTAAAATTTGGACTAGTGGGATGTATTGGTACATTGTAGTCCATGCCCATCTGGTGCTTGTCTCCTTACACTGCTGCCATCTTATTTCTAGAGCCAAGACCTTCCAAATCCAGAAATCAGAAGCCGGCCAGCCTCTTTGCCACTATTCTTGAATTCTGCAGATAAAACCAATTTTCCGGAAAGGCAAAGCTACCAGAAGGTAAACAGATTAGCCATCCTTAATAATGCGTTTGGTCCTAGGGGTGACTATGAAATTTGATTTGTATAGTTGCTTTATTCCATCAAAAGTTCTATAGAGCTTGTGCAATGGGTACCTGGGTGGTCTGTTCTGCTCTCTGGTGGGAGTCCTGAGTAGGACCTGGATTATATGTGTGTCCCCACAAAGGAAAGACGTCTGAGCAAAGTCTGCATGCAAGTAAAGGCAGGTAGCAAAGCAGAGGTTGATGGCAATGAGAAACAATATTCTTTGGCTGTCTCAACTGACTGGCAAAGATTAGTGGGCATAAAATAAGCCCCTGCAGATTTGCTTTGTCATGCTTTGGCAACACCATGTGATGATTGTTTTGATAGCTGCCTCCCAAATTCCTCCTATATTGTGAGTGTGCATTTCTTTGTCTTTCTCTTCAGGCTATGAAGCCTGGAGGGGAGCTGAGGTCCAGTTCCTCTGTGCCTTCCATATCTTCTCCCTCAATATTTGAACAGAAAGGAAGGCAGGCACTGCTGCTGTCCCAGAGCAATTGCAGTCCTCATCCTCTGGTGCCAAGCTGAATAGCAGTCAAGGGAGGGTTGGTTTTCTCTAGTCACAAAGTGCCATGCAAATGGCACAGGTGGAGAAAGCTGAATTCAGTTGAAGCACCTTTACAAGGAGTCAACTCTTTTCTTTTCTATACAGGAGAATGGACCTTCAGAAGACAAGAACAGGCCTAATTCAGATCCTGGTCCTCATCAGACTCAGTGTGACTCACCAAGAGGAACTTTTCCAAGTCTGGTGAGCAGAACAAATCAAACAGCTCTTGACATGTTCAGTCAGTAGAAATTACTATTGGCTTTTATCTCACCTGAGTTATCTGTAACTACAGATTATTCATCTACTTTCCCAGAGCACTGAGTTGGTTTTCACTATGAAAGTTTCCTAATTTAGTCTGTTTTCTTGTTTATCACTGAAAATAACCTTGTAAGAACTTTCTTGATATACCCTTTGTTTACTTTATCTCTTGTAGGCAGATCCTCAGAGTCTCTGTGCAGCAATTGCAACTCGTGGCAGCTCTCACAAACTTAGTGAGGAAAACTCTGAAGTTGCATTGCTTGAGGATTTGCTCCTCCCATCACATTTCTTGGCTGTGCCTCAGTCTTCCTAAATGGTTCCTTTCTGCAGCCTCTGCTAGTAGCAATTTAATCAGTGTAACTGAACTACAGAACAAGGGGTTGTTAAATCAAGGCATACCTGAGGACTGACCTTTTGTAAGCATAAATACAACTTCAAGTAATTTAGCTTCTATATCTGGCAGGAATGATTTTAAAAGATACAATGCTGGATGTTTTCACTTATAATTGGCTAAGTGTTCTGACCTGTGTTCCCTGAACAAACACCTGCAGCAGTTTCAGGTGTGTTTCAGCCATTCTCTGCCCTGGATTACAGCCTTTGCAGCAGAGTCAGCAGAACAGAAGGCACAACCAAGGCTCCACCACACCAGGATGATGTTTGGCAGCTGAGTTTAAAGCCATATTTATTAGCAGTTTATGCTATGATTTAGAGTGGCTGAGATAAAGGGAAAAGAATCTGTTCTGCTATCATAGCTAACAGAGCGGTAAGTCACATGCTGCAGTCACCATCCGTGTGTACAGGCTGGCAGCAAGTATGAGATAACACAGCTAAATTCAGTGGAAAGTAGTGAAAATAGTTGAAACTACATTGCAATGCCGTGAGCAGTTAGCACAGCTCAGCTGATGCACAGTACTTTATGAAGCTGCAATAATTCAGCTGTGAGTCTGAGCTCTGAAATGCATTGACTTAACCCTTAGTCTGATTTAACCAGTGCTGCTTTGGGTGCATACTAAGGTGCTCTTTCCATCTCTTTCTTACACATGCCTTTTCTGTTTCATTCATTAATTCTTCTCATGGTGCCTCAGAAAGCATATACTATGTGCAGCTGTTCGAGCTAGGACAGACTGACCATGAGGGTTAAAAGATGAGGAATTTGGATTTTACCTTTTCAGCCTGAAGCAGAAATAATAACAGGAAGCTCATATTCCTGTTCCAGAATGTGTGAAAATAAATAATCTTGCCATAGAGCTAACAAGAAACAAAATTGTTTGTTGATTTGATAAAAATATTTCACTTGTCTCATAAGTGCAGCATCTGCTAACATCTCTGGATCTATTCTCTGCTCAGTGATGTCTAGACAGCTGACTTCCAGCTTAATCCCTTGTATTTACATCCTGACAGAAGCATGACTCCACATTTCTAGTATCTATCTGATTCATTTTGCTTTTTATTGGTGGTTCCCTCATCCAGGCCCAGATCTTGAAAACTCTTTGGTCAGTAGCTGTTCCTCATGTAAACAGGTCTATCAGGGTCAGCTGAGTGGTGCAGGCAGGTACCCAGCCACGCAGGAAAGGTCTGGGCACCTGACTCTCTTTCAGTCCACATTTTGGAGCTACCAAACCACTTCTGACTCAGCTATTCAGTATCAGCTATTTCAACCACAGCTTTCAATACCTGAAATGCATCAAAATAAGGAGCCCTAATGTGTATTACCCTGTACTGCTCTTTACTATATTGCAGCCACCTGGGCACCTTTGTCAGGAGTCTGGTTTTAATATCTGTTAGACATACTTGATTTTTTGAAAGACAAACTCCTCTATCCAAGTGCAACACATAAATTTGGACCCTTTCCCTAAGGAGCCTAAAATGAACACTTACTCAGTTGTTCTCCAGGTATCTTTTCTATCTTGTGCTACAGACAATTTCTCCATCATCTCTTTCTCTCTCATGTAAATCTGTAGGAAGTGATCATCTTGCCAATATAATAGACTCAGGAAGGATTTCTCAGAAAAGCACATTTTATTAATGATTTTGCAAAAGCGAGTGTCCTATCTAATGGTAAGCACACAGAATAGGGCAAAAAGCCCCTGCTTGTATCCCTCCCAAATCACAGCCACAAATTCCCTCTCCTATTCCCCATTGGTTGGGCACTTCAGGGTTTACAGACTACCTGACGCCTGCCTCAGTTTACATATTTCATTCATCTAATTCTAACAAGCCCCTTCCCCTTATCAATTTATTTAAAATATGGATTCCTGGCTCTTTGGCTACCCTTCCCCCTAAATTAACTATTTAAATACAGGAATCAGTATGCATTCCGGGATTAGTTCTAAGAGACTTTGTTTTACATGAAGGATTCATAGTCTGATGTCTCTCAGTCCTTCCCCCCCAGCTGGAGTCAGGTGCCAGATCAGTTGTAAAAACAACATTCCTCCTTCAATGGCTCCTTACAAATCCACAACATGGTTCAACAGAGACTTAAAGAACTTGCTTAGCTGTATGTCTGAGAATAACTGTACATTGAGGTTAACTGCGCTGCTCTGGTTGTAAAGCAGCTGGAGGAATGGAGATGCTGGCAAACTGCTTTAGGGAAGCACAGAGCTGCTGCAGCTTCACCTTCTCCTCCTCATTGTCCCAATAAACTGCAATGGTGCCAAGGGGAAACACTGCGTTTGGTCACTGTCAGTGACCAAAGGGTCAGTTTGGGTGCTGATGGGTGCTGTCTGCTCTCTGAAATTTCCTAGGAGATAGAGGATCTCAACTCTTCACAAAATCACCTCCTATTACCTTTCTTTTCTGCAAGTGTTTACTCATTTGATTGATCCAAAGCCCCTGAAAACTCACTAGGAAACTCGTTTGTGACTTTATGTCATGACCACAGAGCCAGTCTTGTTCCTGCTGGAGTTTTCTTAGGCACCTCTTGAAGGACCCTTTGTGGGTTTGTTCTGAGTCCTACTGCATGTGCTTTTTATGTTATTTATACCAGCAAAGAACAAAGATACATTCATCGTCTTTAATTTCTATTCAATGCCAGTTTCTTCTCTCTACATGTAAGAGAGTAATTAGTTTAATTTACTTTACCTTGAAAACAGTAATATATTGTGTGACATGTTTAGCAATTATTAAAATGATCACCATGGAAACCAAGGATGTAAGTGGAGAGATAAAAAACAGTCGCATCGCAAACATGGCATGGGGAATTTTATTGGGAGGCAGCTAAATACTAATTACCATACTCTTCATTATAGTGAAGTCAACAAGGAGACATAAAAGTAAATAATTTATCTTTGTGACTCAGAAAGGTAAACTTGCTGGAGGGATTAATTTCTCCTTGACTTACTAAATTGTTGCAAACTTAGTATTTCGGGTATTTATGAAGGCAGAATATCATTCAGAACACAAAGGATTCGCTGTCAGATCTCCAGCTTTCTGTATGTTCTAGTTCATGGAGAAGTGTGAGTCAATAGACTTCTCGTTAGTCAGGAAAATCCCACATTCCTTCTTTACTTGATAGCAGTTAAAATGTGCTTAAAAAGGAAAATGTCTCCTGATCCACTTCTAGATTTCCTACAGATTTTTTTTCTAGTGTAAGGGTTTTAGAACTAAATGAAATAAAAATTATTTTGCACACAAGTGACCCTAGTGTATGCAGATTCATGCATTAAGTGTTTAACCCAACTGATTTTTAAACAAAATAACATGTTGTGAACAGGCAGTCAATTGCAACTCTCTGGTTACCACAAACCCATCTAGGAAAAGTACAGATATTAATGGCCAGTTTTGTCCAGGTGCAGTGGATCTCAAAAGTATAAGAAGGAGCACAACTACAGAAACCATGTTCACAAATCAGACTGGCTCTGAGTATGTCTTTGTTCAAGGAGAAACTTGTGTTCCCATGTTTTCTGTGGATATTTGCTGGTTCTATTACATCTCCATGTAAATGGAAAAATACACATTAAATAATCTGTATAACTGAACCTGTTCAATAGAAACCCGTTCTTTTAACAGGATAAAAATCTGGGAAAGAGTGAGGAAAATCTGCCATTGTCGGATACAGATGAAGACATCAAAAAGGATGAAGAAGACTATTACCAAACTCCCAGCAGTGTTTTAGCAAAGGTAGTTAATCAGTTGTGAGTTCTGCTGGTTTGTTAATAGTTCCAAAGAGGCGGGAGACATTTAATGAGCCAAAGAAGAACTGGTATGAGGAACTACTAGTACCTTGTAAAAGAAATAAGTAGATAAAACAGTAGGTAATAGATCTTTCATTTGTACAAGAAAAAATACACTAGACTCATTCAAAGGATCTTTCTGGTAGAAAGTGGCATTTTGACAAAAACATTGCTGATTTTGTTGAAATTCCCCAAATTGACTGTTTCATTGTGAATGGCTTTTGGCTATTGCATCACAGGTTTGGGTTGTGGATTTTTTTGCCAAAGTGGAAACTTCATTTAGAAAATGTAGCTGTATATTATTTTTATGTATTTTAACATGTAATTCTGTAGAAGCATCAGTAAGCTGCACAAAATGAAGCAGTACTTAAAAAATGCTGTGAAATACTTAAATACTTTGGTATCTGTTATACATTTCACTGTAAAACAAGGGAGCAGGAGGAATCAGACTGGTAATTTTAAGGAGATTTTGGCAACTCATTTAGCAGGCTGATTTTTCTAGGCTTCCCATGTAATTAGTGGACAGGAGAAGGTAAGTGGCCAGTGTTCTGCAGAAGTCACTGCCTCTCTCCAAAGACTGTATAGTGAAATGAAGGACATGAACAGTATGATTTTCTCATATAATCTTTCTTTAAGTTAAGCACACCCAAAGTCCAAGACTCCTTTTTCAACATGCTTAAATGAAAATGTAACAATTTTTTTTGTGGTAGTACTGGAGAATATAGCTCGTTATGTTCCATCCATCCTGAAAGGAAAACAAATGTCAGTGTCAGTAATAACAGATAACATTAACTTCTAAGTTTCAATCACCTTTCTAGCTCATGGTTTCTGGGAAGTGACTTATCTGGGGAAAGCCAAACTATATTAGGCAATGTGTTTAAACAGCATGAGCACTGAACAAAATAAGGAAATTAAGAAGATTTTTTCTGTAGGCAGAACAAGGATATTTACGTCTCATGCTGTTACATCTTTCCAACAGTGCGCTACTGAACTATCACAGCCAGACCCCACAGCTGAAGATGTTGTCCCTGTGCAAGAGAAGCCAATGCAGAAGAACCCAGTAAAGGAGAACATTTATATGTCAATGAAATCACTGTAAGTAACAACTTCATTAAGGTTTTGTAAATTAGAAGTGACACATTGGTAAAGATAGAGCTGTCATTTGTGGTATTTGCATAACAATATGTAAAGGCTGCATCTTGCTTGAATGAGTGCTTTGGTCTTGGTTCGGACCTTGTGGGAATATTAGAGTGAAATTAAAACTCATCAACATGAAATTTAAACTCATCAACATGAAATTTAAACTCACATTTTAAACTCATGCATTTAGACAGGCTCTGACTATAGGATGCAGCACTTTTGGTTGACTGATACTTCTTCTTCATAACAGCCCATCAGTTTACTCAGATACCGCAGCCAAGCTCCAGCAACCTTTCGGACAGGTACTCTACAAAGCAGGCAGCATTATGTAGTGGTTAAGAGAGAAAGGTAGACATGGAATGTTATTTCCCAGCTTTTCCAATAAGAAGTTGTGTGCTCCTGAGTAGGTCATCTCCTTCCTTCCATTTTCCCATCCAAAGAGGGATGCTGAGTTCTTTGAAGGTTCAGTGTTTGGTATATCACAAAGGCCTGAACTTTGTGTCGCAGTTGTAATGCCACAAGGAAACTTTGCAATCTCCACAGTATAGCACAGTATACTGAAAAGTGGAGAAGTGTGTCTGCACAGTAAAACCAAACCTCTTGAGCCAGAGCCATTAGATGTGACCTGCCACCTACAGACAGTCAAGTCTTATGCTACGTAGTGAGAGGCAATTGGAAATACAGACCCACAAACCAGTTTATTCCAATAGATTTATTCAAGCTCCTCTGTGGCTTTGAGAGCCCCTGGAAGGAATTACTATAGAAACCTCACAAGCCTATACCATCTGAGTTAAAATATACCAAGATCAGCTTTTGCTGCTGACCCCAGCCTTGTTTGGCTCCAGGCATTATACGGCTTATCAAATAAACCTAGAAAGTGTTCAAGCACATCCAAGTTATTGTATCTTCCAGGAGACAGCATTACATCCCTGCAGAAGCCAGTACAGCCAAGGCAAACAACCTGCATTCACTTTCTTTGTCAAGGCGTGTTGTTAGCTGGAATGTTTTCAGGCTTAATAAGTAGTCTTTAGATATTGAAAATGTTTATTTGGGGATTTACAATCCATTTTTAGAAGGAGTTTGTTTTACTTAGCTGTAATTTTGTCCACTGGATATTCTACAATAACTTGTTATTCTGTGCTTTGCTGATGGCTATTTGATGCAGTTTCAAACACAACAAAAGCACCTGGAATGGCCAAATGAGTTCATTTTTTATCACCGTTTCTTTTCAGTAGGTTGCGGGATGACAGTTGCCAGTTCAAGTGCAGAGGTGGTGGGCTCCTGCCTCCTCTCAAACACCAAGACAATGGTGCATGTTCAAGAGACTTGGAAGCAAGCGGAGACCTAAAACTCCTCGAAGGCAGCACCAGCCATCAGACGACCCTTCAGACAACAGGAAATTCATTACCACTTTCAGTGATTCAGTTGTCTGTACTGCTCAGGTAAATGTCTTCTCCAGTTTTCATTACAGAGAAAACAGACTTGTCTTCTCTGTGGGTTTCAGTTGAGGTACTGGTAGAGCATGGCTGGTCTCTGATGTTTTCTCTCGCAGTCAAGTTACAGATGAGACCCAGCTACAGAAGTTGGATATTTTCGTCCCCCTGGCTGATATTAACAGTTACCTAAAACTTACTGAAGCATCAGGACAAATATGGTAAGTTCTGGATGTCTTGTGATGGTGCTTGTCAGATGTGAATGAGAAACAATCGGTGTAGGTACAGAAGTGTACAACCGTACACATCCATGTACAGTTTTCACAGTGCAGAACAGGGCAAGGACAGTGTGTGGGTACTGCAGTGATTCCTTTCTGCTCTGGCTCTTCATGTGCTTGAGTTTCTGTTTATTTCAACTGCTGATGAAAAGGGCTATATAGAATCAAGACCCCTTAGCATGCTGTGTAATAATTAGTGAAGTAGTCCCACTACAAATGCTTTTCTTCTAACATTGGTGTGAAATCACCTAATTAATTACTGCTATTCAGTTTAAGCTTTGATTTGGTGAACCACCGTGATGGAATGTCTCAGAGATACATCGCAGGGATATATCTTGTGATAGGGTAAACAGGGCCTTTCAACTAAAAATCTCACAGGCTTTAGTATAGGTGGCTGATAACCCTTTGTTATTGATGACAAAGCCAAAAATTAGGAAGCACATACAAGGGGTAGACTTCAAGTCCCATTCATTTGACTTCTGTACCCCCTTATGTACACTTAAGTCTTGTGAAGAAAAAAGAGATTTGTGGAAAGAGGTGACAGTCCTTTGGAAAGACATAAAACCTGCCTGTCATTGGAAAGGGTGACAACAAGGAACTTATGGGCACAGAAGGAATTATTGCCAAATCTAGTGAATTCAGTGATTCACTCTATTTCATCAAATCCTTTCTTATCTTTTTTCCCTTTAACCTATTAGCCTGTGTCACTTATATTATTGACCTACATCACACCACTTTAATTTAAGAAATTTAAGTAGTAGCACCTGCAGAGCATTCTGAGACTCTAGTGTGAGCTGTAAGTGAAAAACTGTTACCTAAATTAACCTGACTTGTGGTAGATGCCAGCATAAAATTATCTCCAAATTAATCCCAGCACTGGTTTAGTGGTAAGAATGAGTGCTAGACAGAGATTTTAACAAGTAGGTGTTACAGGCTACAGCGCATACTTATTAGTCTCATTGGAAATTAGCGCTCTCCCTAGACTGTCAATATGAATGAATAGGATAAAGAAGAGGGAGTAGAAAAAAGGCTCAGTGCGTACTTGTGTGCTACCAGTTGATCTTTCGCTGCCACGCAGCACTGACACTGCCTTTTGCTATTCCCTCATCTTCACACCGATCAGGGGCACTCTGTGCACAGAAAATCACTTTGTTTTGGCCACTGACAACAAGAAGAAAAAATACCATTGTAAAAGGGACTGGAAATGGGACCCCATTCTAATAATTGTATCTACATGTAAATTTACAGAGCTTTCTCAGTGGAAATTCATATTGAAAGAATTTGGAACAGAGCACTAGGTCTGACTGTCAGGTCAGCTAGTTCTAAATAGCTTGTCATCAAGGAGGGTCTATCAGAGACCAGCAGGAAAGAGATACTGGAATTTCTGTAAGGGTCCTGTCGGGACAGCAATGGATCCTTGCAGTTATATCATAGATAAAACGTGATAATAAGTTTTAATTCCATTATACTGGGATGACTTTGGAAATCATCTCAAACACAGAGCTAGAACACCTGCAGCAGCATACATGGACCTGCGGTGAGCCTGGCCACCTGCTTTTGGACTGGAATCCCCAGCTCCCACTGATGACCTTGCTTTAATAGCACCAGTCACACTTGCTAACAGGCTGCAATGTCACGTGTGCTTTTAGGAGGACCTGTTTGGATGGCTGAAGCAGCTTGGTTTCAGCTAGAACCAGATCAAAAAGATGCAAGGTCATTCAACCAACCTATGTGTCATTTCCAGAGGGCAGTACCAAAACTGCAATCCTGTTCAGCCATTGCCGTTCTGTTCACAGTAACTGGATATCCCATATGTTTTCTTTATTGTCTGTCATCCAAATATCCCAGTGTCTCACAGTGGGCTGGTCCTTGCCGACTGGGATGTTTGTTTAATCATGGAGACCATATAGTGGCAGTGAATGATCTGCAACCCCAGGACGTGGAGGAGGCTTACTTCTTCATCAGCAGGTCCACAAGAAAGGAGGTGAGCTTGACCAGCCTGAAGGTGATAGTCACATGAATGAAGCCAGAAGAGAAAGCAAGTTGCTTTTTGTGTTTCAAGTGGCTTCATTCAAACCAGTTTACTCTGTTTTGAGTGTGGCATTAATAACTTCAGTAACAAATAGCTCCTCAGCATCATTCCGATGTCGCATCTCTTATTCCTGGGCTATTTGGAGAATGCAAGGTCAGCACCACTGTGTTTAAGGACTTGATCTCAAAGTCTGAGGAACCCCAAGAGATACTGCTGGGCAAGCATGACTTAGAGTTACATGGTACTTTTTGGCTAAGGTCCATGAATCACAAACTTTGGGAAATAAACAGTTGCCTCCAGTGGATGTGTAGTTGATCATAGTTGTTTTGGGTACTGAGGGTAGAGCCCAAACTCCTGCCTCCTCATGGTTAGCAAGCGCTACGCATCTCCTTGTGTGATACCCCTTTTTTTGAAGAATGTGGGAGATTTCCAAGTGGTGCCTTAACCCCACTGTGGTCTACTACATGTTGATACCTATGTTTCTCAGAGATGGAGCCATATTTCAGTATGCAGGTTCTCTGACCCATAACGGAACACATTCATATTTGAATTTTGCTGAGAAAGTTGAGGTCATTGGGTTCTGTTGCCATCTAAAGAAAAGCAAGCTAATCTCAGCAAGGAAAAAATACTCACCTCTTTTAACAGGGCATTTTTATTTAGCTGGTTAAAATATACATCAGGTAGTAGCACAAAAGTTGATCAGATATAACAAGGTATAAAAATTTATCTCATTTCTTTTTCTTTTTTTAAGGTGAAACTTACTGTTTGTAGGATTCCACATTCAGATATCTTCCATGTTAAAGGTTGCTCATGTTCCTGAACAAAAAGGCATCATTGACTAAGTAAGTGCCGAAGTTCAAGGGAAAAGATCAGGGAGAAAATGTGATACATGGAGGTATATGGAGGGTATATGGAGGTATACATATGGGTATATGGAGGTAATCTTTATCCAATAGAGCTGCCAGACATCTTTTCTTGATGAAGTACAAAGAACAGAGAATGTGGATTTAATTTTTATTTTATGTCCTAATAACTTGTTTTGTTGACATGAACGGCATGTGTTTGACTTGTATTTCAGTTACATGAAAAAAATTGAGGGTCAAATCATTTATTAAACCTTTGCACTATGTATACTTTGTATTTCAGTAGGAAATATTGGTTCACACCCCTGCTCGCCCCTTTACGCTGAGTTACATTGATTTATTCTGAACTCCTCATCAGTTAGGGGTGGGAAACATCTTACATTTGGAGCAAAGCCATGTTTTCCCTGGTTTCCCCTTAGCTAGAGAAAGGCAAAGGCAAGCTGAGAGCTGTAGTATTGGAAGGAAGACTGGTAAATAAAGTGTGTAGTGATTCAGTGGGGTCTCCTTTTATATTACAGCCACAAAAATACACTCAAGGGATGACAGGAAAAATAGCTGGTTGGAAAAAAAAGGAATGTGTCTGGAACACGTTCAGGTTCATTGGCAGCCGAAACAAGCCCTAAGTGAGGATGAGCTAATGGATTTGGGAGAGAGAAGGGCTGGCCTGCTCTGTGAAAGTGTTATCAGTAAAGACAGCTTCCCAGCTGAGAGAAATGATGTGCACACGGTGTTCACTGCAAGAGTTCTGATGATACCAAGTACTCCCATAAGGATGTCACTGGTACCATGGCGTTTCTAGAGCAAATGCTCATTTGTTTCCCCAACAAAGACATTTCCTGTAAATATTTCTTTGTGAATGTCTTGTTTCCTTTGCCATCATAGAAACATGGCTGTTTTTCAGGTGTTGGTGCTGGACATGAAACTGCCTGCAGGGGTGATTTTAGTAGTTTAGTTGTCAACAGGGAGCTTTGTCCTGTATTACAGTGACCTCTGTTGCTTACAGAAACATACTGTGATATGGCATGTATGCAGAACACGTACCTGTTCTCTATATGGATATGTACACATTTGTATATACATATTTGTGTGCAAGTGTATTTACACATATAATACATGTATATATACACATAGGTTGCTAGATACATTGTGTTAATATAAATGATGTGGCAACAAACTGAACCAATGCTTTTGAGTACAGATAATTTTATCTTGCTAGATACAACCAAAATAACTACCAGGTTTATCAGACTTGGGATTATTGATATTAAGAGATTTATATAAGCTTTGATTAAGGTGGATTTGGCCCAAAGGAGGTGTTTGTCCAGCCTCCATTTGAATTAGGCTAAGTCAGCTACTACAGTAAGAAACTACACTCACTAAAAGCAGTGTTGATGCCACTTACTTCAGCAGTAAATTTGACAAATGTTCTTTGTATACTTCCTTTAAAATAAAATCTGGGCTTTTAAAAAAAAAATTGTTATAAAATGTTATGTAGTCAAAGAGCATTGGTAACTCATCCTCAGCACCTATTAAAAATATTAATTTCCAGACTGAACGTTTCCACACAACCTGTCTCTTCTACTTTTGAGATAGGAGTGTTTGGGACATGCTTATTTCTCAAGGTGGGAAAGGATCGCTTTTTGATATTTCTGTTTCAGTGCTGTTCAAAGGCCTGTTCGTGCTGAATTCTGCATCAAGACAGAGGGAAACCCCAGTTCTGGAACTACGGAGGCTGAAAATGGAAGAAAAGACATTCCTTGGGAGCTCTTCTCCAAAACTGCTGTGGGACTCCTTTGCTCCGCACTGCTCTTTGAGCACAACAAATCCATTTCTGCCTAGGGAGCCTCTGAGGGATGGATGGGATGGCTGTCCATCACCATACAGGGCTTCTTCCCGCTCTGTGACTGTGTCAGCCTGCTGGGACAGTTCCCTAGGCCTGAATCCTAAAATCGCAGTTCATCCAGGTCAAGAGTATCCACTGAGGATGTCACCCTTAACCTTTCCTGCCCAAGGTTTGCCTAAGCTCTACTGCACTTTAGAAAAGGAAAGTCCCAACCTTCCTGTGTTGTTCCACTCACTTCTCTGTATAATTAGGAAGTTTTTTCTTAGTATTTATCCTAGATGACCTTTTTAGAAAACAAGCCTGATCTTTTCTTGCCCTGTTTTCAATGGGCATGGGGAATACTTGATTTCTACTGTCTCCTGAGAAAACTTCATTCTGGAAGGTGTTTCTTCTGCCTGTTCTCACTTTTATCTTTTTTTTTTGGACCAGACATCCTGCATTCTTTCAACATTTTTTCAAACGTTTCCTGAAAGTGGTCATATGGCACTGAACTGCGAGATGAACACCTTCTTTTCCAGTTATGGGTCAACAAAGGTGAGACAGCCGTAAAGCAGTCTCCTGGAACTTCGTAGAGAAACGTTTCCAAAAAGAGGTGAACTCACCAAAGAAGCTGTGGACTGTGCGTGGTGGTGGGAGGAGATCCACCGCCGGGAAACCTGCACACGGCATTGCTGCTGAAGCAGGTGTTGACAACGTGTGCTGCACCTCTTGGCCATGGAGGAATGTTACTTCTGGAGAAAAATAGGATTTGGGTAGATATAGCACAGACAAAATGATTCCAGAATATTTCAGAAAACTGGAGTATTACTTCTGTACCTTAGTAAACAGTTACTGATATGTTACCCTGTAACTGATCATTATGTCAGTTTGCACAATGATAAATGCAGATAATTAATGTCACATGTTGGCTGATTCATAACACAGATACAATAGAGAATTGACATTGGTACAGTAAATTCTGGTAGGGTGTGTGGAGTTGTCTGCCCACATATGATTAATAAATGTGTTCACATTTTACAACACATTGTATTCTGTGAATACCTCATTTTCTCCTGATGTAGCCCCTCCTCATCTTCCTAAGACTGCCTGTTGCTTTCCAGCAACCTGCAGCTGAGCCACCACACAGTCCTTTTTTAAAAAAACAACACAACTACCCTTAAAAAAACAAGATCAATTTCCTTCTGTTATATTTTGCCCAATGTGAAAATTTTACCTTTCTTCAAATGAGCAAATTCTGGTAAATCTCTGGGCTGCTTCTAGAAGCAACAGCAAAGGGAAATGCATACATGCATGGTGTTACCCAGTGCTCACTTTTAGTCCCAGAAGGCCTGAAGGGAATGTCTTTAGGCCATGCTGTCTGTAACAGGTGATTTTTCTAGGTCGCCTATAGGCATTTTAAACGTGTAATTTAAGCTTGGAAGCAGGGGCCAGTGCTGCCTGCAAAACGTGCCACTTGGAATCGCTCAGCATCTGCAAACTGGGCATACAAGAGACAAAACCCAACCAACCGCAACGCGGATTATGTGATTAGCTAATGATTAACATGCTCCTCGCTAACTATTTTATTTCCTGTCACTGCATATAGCCAGTGCCTTTAGGTTGTTTCTTTGGCTGTTAATTCACAGCACATTACCATGCTGCATTCATTCATTAGTGGCTGCTAATTTCCCCCGCCCTGAACTCTCAAATACGAATCATGCCCTTTGTACCATTCTCCAGCAGGAAAACGGCAATTTTCCAGGACAAAAGCAAGTTCCGGAACACAGAGAAAGTAATGGTAAGAGAAGTCTCCAAATTGGTGTGAGGTCATTGAAGTTAAAAGTAAAATAAAGAGCCCATTGTACAGCAAGCACAAACCAGACCACACAGCCCCCGCGCTTCCCCTCAAGGGCAACGCTACCCAGAACTGGGGGTGCAGTGATGCGCTGATGCAGAGAGCACAAGTCCAGCCGGGAGAGGGTATCTGTGCTGTGTCCACCCTGAAGCAAGCCACACACAAGCTGTGTGTAAGTGCAGTGTCTGGCCGCAATGCGTTATTTAGAGTCACTCCAACCTGGGGTACCCAAGCAGACATAGAATCATTTCGGTTGGAAAAGACCTTTAAGATCAATGAATCCAACCATTAACGCTGTCACTAAACCATATCCCTAAGAACCTCATCATCTGTGTGTCTTTTAAACCCCTCCAGGAATGGTGACTCCACCACTTCCCCGGGCAGCCTGTTCCAAATGCCTGACAACCCTCTCCGGATAGAAATTTTTCCTAATATCCAATGTAAACCTCTCTTGGGGCAACTTTAGGACATTTCCTCTTGTCTTATCACTTGCTACTCGGAAGAAGAGACCAACACCCACCTTACTACAACCTCCTTCATCCTCCTTCATCACATAGTCATAGGTGCTGCAGCGACAGAGGCCATCGATGATGATTCTGCCAGACAAACTGCTGCTGCATAAAACAGGCTTAAGCACATATAATCTCAGGCAGTGCTGTAGGATAATTAGATGGTTTGTAATCAAGCCTAGCTGAAAACCTGAGACAACCACTGACGTGAGTGCTAAGGATGCAGCAGAGCTCCTGTGAGTTCACATCAGCCAAACAGCTGGAGATGGAGATCATCTGTCCTGGGAGCCCAAATAAAAAAGGCAGCAAAAGGGATACTGACCTTTCTCCACATGGCAGAAGTTCCTTGTAAAAGAGAAATCCCCAAGTCCTTGTTCCAGAAGAGAAAAACAAGTAAATCTAAACCTCCACTTCTTGTAATCCTAAAAGAAAAATGAGTCAAGGGGAAAAAAGCTTGGAAGGGTTAGATCATATGCCTTGTCTGCCCTTACTTTTCTGTGAAAAGGGCTTAAATATTAGTCATATGCTATGAAACCCTCTTGGAAAGGGCCACCGCATGTTTGCATTTCTCAGTCATGTCCTTTCTTACCTGGAAATGTTCTGGCAGACTGAAAGGGTCTTGTACATTTGCCCAGGATTTCTGGGCACTTGAACACCCCAAATCTGTGCACCGACCAGCTCCAGTGTTCTAGACAGCGTCAGTCCTGAAACCCACCTGACCACAGTGGTCATCACCAAGATACATCCTTTCTTCTGTTTCTGGAGGTTTTCCCATGAAATCTGTTTCTGTCTATGCTTATAAAACAGAATAGAAAGCCATAGTTTATGCATCCCTAGGGCTGTTGACAGGATATGACCACCATCAGCCATGAAGGTGGAATGATTCTCTCTCCCAGGAGGAGCCCATGTTTTCAAGTATTTGCTCCTCAGCAGCCCCTACTGACCAGTCACATATTCCACACCAGGACTCATTTTTTCCAAAATAATCTCATTTCATTAGATGCCCCATAGAAATTCTGGCCTTCTGCCCTCCAATTTGCCCCTATTCTATCTTATACATCGTTCTGCACAGATGGCATTTTGCCTCCAAGCAGATATCCTTGTGCTCCTGTTTCTAAGAATAAAGATGAATTCTGGCAGCTTAACATTTCTGAGAAATCCTCCATAGTGGAAAGGCAGGTGGGGGGGACAACAGAGAGGAAGGAAAACTGAGTCATGAGAATAGCTGTAAACAGCAAGGGGGACTAGGGGTAGGAAAAAATCCAGTCAAAGACAGTAAAACTGTTCTCTGCTGTAAGTACCTTTTTGTTATATTTGGTGATTCAAAAAAAATCATCAACTTAAGGTTATTCCCTGGCATCAGACAAGTGCCAGTAGTATCTGCTCCGCAAGGCCAGCTAGAGCATTGAAATAACTCAGAGTAAACATGTCAGGTTTCTCTGGCACTGTGATGAAACATCCAGCGCTGCCCCATTTCTGCCCCCCAGGGCCATGGGGTCCCTGTCCCAGCGATGCTGTGGGGTGCTGTTCTCCCCAGAGACTCTCTCTGCAGAGGGGCTGGGAGAAATGAGCTGTGCTGTGAGTGACCATGAAGGTACAGGAGAAAACCCAGCTCCTGCTGTGCCACAGAGCTCAGCTCCTCAGATGGTCACTGGGTAGCAGTACAAAAAAGTAATTTTAGCATTACCTCCCCTGCTACAGCTGTAGGTGTAACCAGGAGCAGGGCAGAGAGCCAAGCAAATAACACAACCGCAGTAACAAGTGAAATCCAGCATGTCTTTCTCTGATTGAGGCGATCCTGCTGGGATAAATGCCTCAGCTCATCTCTGCTCCAAAACAGGAGCTGAAAAGTGGGTTAGATCCTGCTGCTGGCAGTGCTGCCTTTGGGGAGGTCGCTGCTAGGAGCTGACAAATGACTGGAGGGATCAGAAAACATGAACGTTGCTTCCCACAAGAGTTCACTGCAATCACTGTCTCTGCATGGAGGAAGGCGGTGGGTGGCCTGGAGGGGTGGGAGCAGCTGGAGCTGGTACATGCAGAACCTCACGGGCGGCTTTGATCTTGCTGAACTCAGCTCCAAAGTCACCCTTGTTGGCATTCGTGTCCTTGCGTCACCTTTTCCTCGGGTGCACTGCTGCTATCTTTTTCCCCCAAGATGGTGAATTTTTTCCCCTCTTCCATCCTTAACAACCAACACAGCATGCAGAAAGAAAGTTAAATTCAAATGCCAAACGCAAAAGCTTAGAGGTTTTAAGAACCGTTTGGTTTATATAAGTACTTATTGGAAACTGGCACAAACATGTCACTATCGGCTCTGAGATACCACGGCAGATGTGACAGAGTGGAAAAGCCTCTTCCCTGCCAAAGTATTTGCTGGGGATGCGATAACAAGGTGCCACTGCACAGCAGTGGGTAAAGGTTCAGAGCAGAGAGGGGAAGGAGAGGAGGCAGCCAGGGGCTGGGCCGGACTCGGCGGGCAGGCAGCGAGCTCTTCTGTGCTGTCCTTACCTACAAACAGCCCATCCTGTCCCTTTTCCATTCCTGTTCGAATGCTGTAAGTTCCTTCTGGCTTTTCTATGCACTTCTGGGGAGAGCATTCAATTCAGTATGCACATTTATAATCTGAACCAACACGTGAAACTTAAGAGCTCCAATTCCAAATATTTGTACGGACAAACTTTCAAGGATCCCTGTTGTATTTCCCCCAAAATACTAACATTGTATGTTTTAACAATACTGAGAGTTTTGCAAACACAGCAGATATTGAATACAATTTCAAATTAGATCATTTCACTAGAAATACTAAGGACATAAAGCAGCCTGTGCCCGACCCTTGAAAGATGCTCTTAGTTGTTTCATTTCTGCAATGAGCAGCAGCTGCTTTTCTGTAGCTAAGGGAGGATGGGGAAGTTTAGGCTGCATTCTCTTGTTCTCAGAACTCACCTGCTTTTTATCTCCTACCAAAGAAAATTCACCAAAAGTTATTCAAAACACACAGAAAACACATCAAGGCAATAACTGCATCTTTATCCTGAGATGGTAACAAGTCTCACGTGTAACCTCCCTAAGCACCCTTCAGATTCAAAACACAGTCTCAGTAAAAATCAATCCCTAATTGCCTGAAGGACAGATCTTAAGTCATGTTATCTTAAAAAACAAACTTAAACTGTGATTTATCTTAATAGCCTTTACTAAGTACATGTGAGTAAACAGGCTTGATCAGATAAGAGAAACGCTTTAACCATCCCAAAGAAACCTCAGTTCCTTTCTCCACTCCCAGTTACTATCATCAGTTGCTATTTCACATCACGGTTGAAAAAGATACCTGGCACCTTGAAGTTGCCTTTAATTGTCTGTATAGTTTTGTTTTGCGATATTTTCATCTTTGCCTTCCCAGAAGCCTCCTCAGGGATGACCACGGGCCCCGGGAGCATGTAGCTGCTTTCATCTATCCCAGCCAGCCCAGCGGCGAGCTGCTTCCCTCTGCCCCGCGCAAACAGTGTTGCTTTTAGCTCATTTATCTGCCTATGGGGGCGATATGTAATCAGAGCAGGAGTCCTGATGGGAAATACAAAGTGATTCTCTAGAGCGGTTGGCTTTGAAAACCATTCTGGGCGCTGATCAAGCGAGTGTTACGGCTGGCCCTTTGGTTTGCTTTGCCCTCTGCCCCGAGTCTGTCAGCACCAGCGAACTGGAAGAGCCTCTGGGATGTTCACTGGCCCATCTCACTTTAGTAAAACCTGGTATTATTTGTGTCAGTGACACTCACTTGATGTGAAGGACACAGACCGGCTCATCCACCCCACTGTCCAGGGGACCCTAGTCTAGTCTTTCTATAGCACAAGAGACCAAAAATCCCCATCTACTGACTCTGAAGAAGCAGGACCTTTGCTGTAGTCAGAGCCACCACTCTGAACCAAAATAACTAATGCTTCCGCTCATGCATCTTTAATGCCAACACAGCCAGAAAACTGAAAAAAACATTCACTCATTGCAAAACGTGGAGCTGCTCCCTAAGTGCTAATTAATGACACCTGTGCAATAAGGCTGAAATCAGGTTTATCACAGGTCTGTGCTCCCAACAGACTGAACCTGCTGTGATCAGCCAGTCATCCCTTGGAACAACCTACACAAGAGAAAAGGTCTTCTTGTTTAGTTACAAGCAGATGTGGAAATCCCTTTATGTCCTCCTGGGCAATCTAAGCAATCGAAGCCTGTTAGCCATCTTTCGTTACTATAAGAACAAAACCAGTAATTTCTTCCTGAGTTTTGATTCCAAAAAGATGTTTTTCCATACAAAGAAGTCCAAGTAATTGGGTAACGTGGAGATCTCCTACAAGAAGGTGGATGAAATGCTGCAGAATTCAAGTCTATCCACAAAAAATAGCTGGTAGAAGGGCAAATACAAACCAAAAAGAAGGAGAAATGAAAGCAACCAGCAGATCAATGCAGGAATACCTACAATGGAGTGGGCAATGGGAAACACACCCTAGCACATATGGACAAAGAGGAACCCAGCACAAGGTCATTCTGCTCTGACATAAGCCTGCCACTATCTGTTCCGAATCACGGCAGGATTAACTGGATCAGCCCAGCAGATGCCAATGTCAACATCTTCCAAGATACATCATTTTGGTGGTTCGTTTCAGAAGTAAGTTTGCTTTTAGAAAAAAATTATAAATAAGTCCTTCATTCTGGGCAACAGAGTCGAAACTAACGGCAGGAAGCAAAGAGCCACAGAGGCAGCAGGTGTCTCACACCTCCCAGCTGCACCGAAAGCCGATTATTCTGGTTGTCACTGGCATGCAGGTGAACTCACGGCATCACAAACCTGTAACAGCACCAGCACGCTGAGAGCCCACATACGTTCTCATCAGGAATACTCGGTCTTGAAAACAGCAACTATGGAAGCAAGAAGATGTCAGAGCTGTGATTTAGATTTTGACTTTAGGGTACTTACTCCAGCCCCTCTTACTTGGTGCAAAATTAGTCAGGAATAAGACTTCACAGGCCAAAAAAACACGTTTAATTCCTGAACGATGCAGCTACTAGAAGCATTTACTTGCCCAACAGAATGCCCAAATTTGCTCTCTTGTACAAGGCATTAATTCAGGTCTGGTGTTTGGAAGGGCTGTAAAAGACGCATTTTCACACACCTGCTCCAAAAAGGAGTGGAATCCTAAGAATGAGCACACCAATCCAAGACAGTTATCAGTTCTTGCAGTATTGAGCTAGAATAATGCAATATCTAAAATTAAAAAAAGTAAATAAATATCAAATTCCTTTGCTTAAACAGAAGCATTTAACAATGCCATATTTCAGTGAATGTACTAATGTACTGAAATAATTATGAATCAATATAAGAACTACTTCCCAGACTTTCACATAGCTATTTCTCACAAAATAGAGAAATAAAACCAAGTGACTTCACATTACAGACCTTGTCACCTACAAGGATCTGTTTATACATTAAATAAATGCTTTACCAACAAAAAATTGCACCGAAGCTTTTCAGACAAGCTATTCTGGCGGGCTGGGGAGTGATTCTTTACACATGATGCAACTTCTGTAAGTCCTGGAAATTTGGAAAGCATTTTATTTTAGTGCTCAAAATACTAGTGTGTCCTGCCATATACTTCAGTATCAGAAATACAGCACTGATAATCTGGTAGGATTCAAGGGGAAAAAATGCAAAATGAAATTTACCTTTCTGCTGCCAGTACTAATATTTGCCTTTCTTGTTTTTCCAGAATTCAAGTAACAAGCCTGCAAACCCAAATGCATTGAAGGAGACTACAGAGAGAGGAACCGCTTCTGTGCTTTGACCACGTGCTGAGAATTTGCAATACCAGACACAGGAACAATCTTACACAACCAACATATATAGAACAGTCACCAAAGATCCCACAGACAGGTTTCTCAGATCAGCAACTACAGTATTGGAAAATAAAGTATTTTGCTCAGAAAGAACACACAGGCTTCATGTACATCATGTACATTCTTTATTAAAAAAACAACCAACACATACACAAAAAAAAACCCCCACAAACCAAACAAACAAACCCCACAAAACTTCCAAAAAACAAACCTAAAAATCTGAAGTGGAATGTAGGTAGCAATGCCTTTTATAAAAATCATTTTCCAAAGTACATAGGCAGCAAGAGCTTGAGTCAAGTAAATTTTGCTTACATGATTTAAACTGCAGCCAGTTCTGCCTCATGAAACGAGCTTCTCTGAAGCCTGAATCGATAGCATGTGACATAAGGTTGGTATTGTCTCACTTCTTACAATTAACTTCTTTTCAGAAATGAGTAACCTGGAAGTGTTTTCTTTCCCAGCATTATACATCTGAGCATCTCCATAAGCTGAGGAAAACTAAGAATGGGGAAAAAGGAGTAAAATAAAAATAACCTGAAATAGATATTTGCAAAGAAGTTACTAAGTTATGGAAAAAATAAGTAGTAGGTATATGAGCAAGCAAGGTGCATTTTTTAAAAAATTCAGCTTTCTCAGGAAAACGGCAGCTTAGTTCTCCCTAAAGGAAGCTCCGTGGAAAATAGAGTTAAATAAAACTCACAGGAACTCACAGTTCTCACTCCAATCTACCTCCTTTGAAATATACATTCTTCCTTATATTTATTTATGCCTGTTGCCCTCAATCATCCAGTCTCTAAAATGCTTCTCCATCGAGCTTCTGGCTCTCCAGTCACCGACATTTACAGTGGGGATGATTTTCTGTGGCTTCAACCATTGAACAAAACGCTTCATTTCCAGGTAACTGCTGTGTTCACTGTAAGGAATCCCTGAAATGAAACAAACAACAGCAATCTGTTAGGCTACTTAGTTTCTTGCCAAAACAGTTTTGTAAGCATTCCAGCTAAGAAATACTTTAGATAATACTTTTTTAAAATTCATATTTGAGATCTAAAGTTTATAGCTGAGGTAAAATGAAACTCCAGATTTTTCTTATGGAAAATTACCCTGCATTAAGTTACCAAGTAATTCATCAGTGCAAACTGAGTGACACCGAGGATTTGGTTAAATGAATGACAAGAGATTCAACTCCACCCACCGATAAGAACTGAGAGGAAGACCTACAGTTTCTCACAAATGAGTAAAGTATGGAACAAAGTCTTGGCTCTGGAGCTGCGCTGTCACCGCATCAGCTGGGCCAAGACTTCACTGAAGTCTCTACCTGTGTCAGATAAAAGCCTTTATTTGCACAAGGAGGACAGGAGCAAAATGTATGTAATAATCCGCAGTGTTCTCAACTACTCAGCTCCCAGACCTCTCATGGAGAGACCATCTGTTCAGCTTCTCAATGATTTATCAGAAAAAGCATTGGTTACAAAGAACAGTAGGAGTTTGCAGAATACAATTATGAAAAGGATCCACACAAAATCAAATGCACTGAATCTTTACCACACTTATACCATATATAGTGATCCTTCCTCTTGTCTGAGGTTTGATATCCACCAGAGAAAGGCATGAATCAGAGTAGGTCCATCCAGTAGGTTTGAAAGCCAGAACTTGATCAAAATTCTCAGAAAACTTATACAAGTGATCTTGCAAACTCTGTGAAAAGAATATAGCATATACTTAAGCCCATTAAATATAAGTCTAAAGGTTGGAGATTTCATAATGGAGAGACCTCAGACTAAATTTTATTTTAAGGTTTTGATATTAACTCTTTTTATTTTAAGTGCCACCTGCCTTTGAAACTATTAATGATAAATATATAATTAATATATAATATTTATATGTTATATATATTAATATATTAATGATAACTATATAATTATATATAATTAATGCTAAATATTACCATTTGCAGAGCACCATGTACTTTAGCATCTCAATTGCTTCACCTGAATAAGCACATATTAATAGCTATGCATTACAGATCAGAACACATAAGGCATAATCCCATCTTCTTACAGAACTTGCTCTCCAAGTCATTGATTTCCTCCTCTGAGTGAGAAGTCAGCACTCTTGCAGCCAAATGGCGATACAAGATGGTGAAATCTGACTTCAGTGCAAAATCATCTGGTTAACGCAAAGTGCCACTGCGATCCTGAGATCTGCTTATGTCCAGAAGTGCTCAGGGTTAATTAAGCAAACTACCCAAAATCTCACAGCGATCCAGTACATGAGTTGAGTATTGCTCTGAGCACCAAACCATGTTTTACCACGTCCCCATTTGTTATAGGCAGGAAACCACCTCTTATTTCTTTACTCTAAAAAAAAAAAAGTTAGCTTGAAAAAGTTTCCATGTTGGCTAAGTTAGCCTTCAATGTTGTTTTACCTAGGATCGGAAAAATATGAGAGGGAAGCATAAGGAATGTACAATCCTATTCCTGGATAAAGTGAAGTCAGTATTATTTCAAATCAAAATTAGAAAATCATTTTCACGTGTTCTGTATAAAAGCTTCCAGGCACATTGTCGATTTGAAAGCCCTGCAAGACTATAGAACTCAAAATCATAAACTTTATATCAACTGCAGGAAGAAAAATACAAAATAAGGGCTGATATTGAAAAAGTGAGGAGATGGGGATAGATATGCTGTGATAGAACACTAACCAACTTGTCAGACACTTGAAAATTATTAAGCAGGGAAGCAGAAAACTGCCTGTGACACTGTCACACTTAGTAGCACCTTCAGCATAATGCCCAGTAGCAAAATACAAAATCCATCAAACTAGGTACATAAAAGAACAAAAAACCACTACCACAACACACGCTCCACTCAGCAACGGGCAGTATGGCCAGCTGCCATGGCTCTTAATACACTGCTAATCTTCCGTCCTCAGTAGATTAAAGATGCAGCCGTAGTGGTCTAATTCTCCTTCACACTTCAGTTTAGGAAGATTAACGTAGCTTAAGGTAGTAATTAATATATTTTCTCCCCTTGTTTCAATTAAATCTAAATACAGTACTTCAAATACAATGATTACTATATTAACCAACGCTAATCTGCTTTCAAATTGTTACATATCAAGTGTGAAACATCCACATTAAGGATGTAATTTCGATCTCATCAGAAATTATTTGTGCATTTCGATCATAAGCAGTTCTGAAAACCTCACCTCAATGCGAGTACGGGCCAGTAGTGAGCTGAGCAGCAGAGCAGACGTGCACAGACCTGAGAGCCCAGTTCTCTGGACATCTCCCACTGCATATTCAAGTGGCAGGAGCCTCAATTTTTGATTGTTACAAAAAACTGTTTGTTGCAAAAGAACCACGCATGCATTTTAGAAAAGATGGCCTCTTTCCGCGAAACAAGTTACTACTGTGCTTATTTATAACAAATCCACATTCCAATTTATTCTTTTATTTCTTTAGCGAACACTGTTCTAAACCTTCATCCTTTTAAAATTAAAAGGATATTTCATTGCTAGATTGACCTCTTTCAATCACCACAACAGCCTGTTATCTACAGTGTTGCTCAAGTCAGCAGGACAGATTCCTTAAGATAAGAGAAGACTCAAACATAGTTAAACAGTTAATTTACAATCAGCCCTAACACAACTTAAACTCATTTGGCTTATTCATGAACAGCTACTCATCAGTACACACAGCAATCCTCATAATGAGTAAATTCAAGTACAGCAGTGAAGCACCACATCAATATCAAGTATACTTGCAAGATTGCAGCAATCCACAGTTTATTTTTATAAATATTTTAATAAGTAAAATGACACATATAAAAATCATATTTTTTAAAATGTATGTAGATGTCAATCCATTAAAAATACCCAGAACATCCATCTGAGCATGTAATCTCAGTTTGGTATCAACTCCTAATAAACAAACTCAAGAAAGCCAGAGCCCTACATTGGAAAATGAACAAATGAACAAAAGAACCCAAATGAACAAAAAGAACCCCACACAATCCAACAACACAAAAAACTTATTCCTCTGCCACTGTATTTTTGCTGCTTCTGATCCCCTATGGCTTATTCTTTCTAGTTTAACTCTTCGAACTACACACATCTTAGCCAAACACTCAAGTATTGGTCTGTCATAAGGCCTAGATAAAAAATACATACGTCTGGTGATACCTGGCCAGGTATTCAATATTACCAATGGGACTACTTTCATTCTAACTACAGATCGAGACTACCTATATGAATTTATAAAGCAGAAAAGACATGCTTTTTTTCTCAAATATGAACTTGTTTCTTCAACAGATGTTTGGGGCAGTGACACAATTCCTGATGCAGTGATAGAAAACTGCTCAGAATTCAATATTCAAATAAACAAAGATAAAAGGTGATGGAAACATTCAGGCAAGAAAGCACAGTTTCCCTCACTGTGGCTGCATTTGTATAGAAATACAAATATCTTGACACAGATGGCTCACACAGAAAAGATAAATGCACCATACGTTGTCACCGAGTTTCTGGCCAAGTAAAAATCTCAGGTATAAGCACATATTGCAAGGATGCTGCAGGTTTACAAAAAAAAAAAGTCAATCTGTCAAGAAACCATTCACTGATCCACCTGTTTTTCATGGTGGATTTAACACTATTATGGTCACTATTCATTTTTGTTTGCTTCAGTTCTAGGTAGAAGGTACCAACAATAGTCTTTAAACTCTGGTAACAGGGAAAGACAGAGAGGTTTCTGTACTTTTCTAAGCGCCTGTGACTTTTAGGTGAATGACGCTCCCTGCTGAATCAATACAGTGTTTGTCTATAAATCATACATGAACAGCTAAGCTAGTTGTTCACAAATAATAAAACAGCTGACTCCAAAATGAAAAAACATGCTTGATATTATTCCTGAAAATCAACATGGAGAAAAGCAGATTTCAGATGGCCTCAAAACTGCAATTAAACAGTTGGACAATGCCATCACAAGGAAAATATATTCACAATATGAAGACTGCAAAAATACTTCTAAAATTCCTGAATAAGCAGTCAAAAAAACACCAATGTTATAAAAAAAAAAACCCAAACAACCCATAATGTTTTCAAGCAATCTGGAGACTCAATGATCAGGAAAAAAAAGAGACCCTGATCACAGCAGAAAGTCTGTTAACAAGGAAATATATGCAGGAGCATCTCAAAACCATGACCTTGTTTCCTTTCTACATGGGGTAGAAAGGGAAGATGTGGCATACAGGTTGTCTTCGGAGCAGTCAGCTATGGAAACATGAGAGCTTTGCTTGGGCACAGTTTTATCAATAGTTACTGCAAATAAGGCTTCAGTTGTGGTAAACCCATGTACCTTATGCAGCTTTTTCATTCTTTATCTAGAAACAGCAAAGTTTTTCAATAATAAAAGGCAGAAGAATCATGCATACAGTTCTTAAAACTATCAAGCCTGGAACACAGACAGGTTTCATTTACTCTATTGGTAAAAAGCATAAGGGGGAAAAAAAGGGTATAAAGCTGGGGCTTCTGGGAGATAACTATAATATACCATCAGGATTTGGCTATTTGCATTCTACTAAAAAGGCAACTGATGGACAAGATCACAGATGTACTCAATTTACTAAATAAGGACTGAATGTGAAGTTTTGACTGAAAACACTCCCATAAGGATTTCATGGATTTGTAGGCTCATAGCTGAAACTGTACAAGCAGGAAATTAACCCAAATTAAAAAGCAGGATTGTGTTTTTGAATAGGGCTGGGGATCAAATAAAACAGAAGAGGTAGAAGAGACTCAGAAGATAATGAAGGCATTAGCATTTAGTGATGAGGATCATTAAAACTCTGTCTTTCCCAGTAATGAGCCAGTAACTTGGGACAAAACCTGTATAATCCTACACAAAACAAAACCACGCAACTGGGGATGATGACATCACGGTCTGTGAAAACAGGACAGTATAATTCATCGTTATTTAACTAGAGAAAGATTACAAGTAATCAGATAATTTATTCTTAAAAACATCATCTTTTCTAAGATCATGTTTACAGATGCTGCTGGAGCAGAAGTAACATAAATAAACATGACCTCATCTTTAAGCATTTAACATTCTCCACATTTAACTGATACTAAATGCCACCTGGGCATTCACACAGCTAATGGCATCACAGGATGTTTAGCAGGCCCAGCTTAGATGGACACAAAATTACTGATGACAACACGAGAGCACATTCCAATAACTTCACGCATGAAGTCAAAGCCCAAGTACAAAGGGCCATGACTCTTTCACTAGGACTCTCGATCACTGGACCATGGAGTCTTTAATTTTTCCTGGCCCTTTCCAGGGTCCAGACGTCGCTTCTGGTACGCTGCAGATTCGTCTAGAACCTCCTGTTCTCTGAGGTGAGACTCTGCACATGATATAACTGCCTTTCTCTGAGAAGTAAGGCTGTCTCGCCATCCTCATTGTATAACCACACCCTCTGCCTGAACATCCAGCTATGTGAGCACGCCGTACGCATGACAGCAAAATCATGTAGCAACCCAAAAATCTGCAGAAGAAACTAAAATATGTTACTGCTTAAGACAACACAACACATTAAAAATAAATCCATACACATTTCCATTACTCATTTTCTGCCCACCATGGAAGAGATTATAGAACAACACTAAAACACTAAGATATTAAGCTCCATCTCCTGCAGCTCCCACCCAAATTGTAAAGCCTCTTTTTCTCCTTTTTAGGTCAATTCTGAGCTTGACCGGTCCTGCAGCTAAATACCGTCCTGCTCTCAAGGATTTGCTTGAGATGGCACAGCAGGCCTGAAGCAAAACAATAAATGAATCCAAGTCCATAAGGCATAAGCAACCACTGTTTTCCTTTCAGGTTACCTTTAATCTAGAGCCTGCTGCTTTGCCTTAATGCCATTCTGTATTTTCAAGTCTCTTTAGAAAAACTTTCTTTTTGCCCAGGAATTAGTCACCTTTCCTAACTAAGAAATTCCCACAAAAACTCTCAACAACAAAAGCCTCTTGTCTCAAATCTCAGCTGAAATGTGCATTTGAAGTCAACTTAGACAAAACAATGCCTTAAAATAAATTGGTTTACTTCTTTTGCTACCAACGTTAGACTGTGTGTGGAAAAACTGAAGCATGTGTATATATGAGGTGTGTCCTTCACTCACTCAATGTGTGTATTTTTTTATGTGTGTGTTTCCACTGATTTTCAAGTATCCTTACCCCCCTGTAAATAATCAGAAGGACAATATTCTTTTAAAAGGTGAAAATATGATTATAAATACATGAAAACTGAACAGAGAAGAGCATGGACAACCCTATTGCTCTTTTATCAAACACCAAACTGGAAGTTGCCCATGTTCATGTGCTGCCTCAAAACAGAGAGACTCACAGGCAAAAAAATCTTGTTCGTTTTTAACTACATCATACCAGATAAAAGACTGGCTGGAAACAGGAACTCCATGTCATGACATATTAATTGCTAACAGGACAGATCCTGCAGTCATTACATAAATCTACTTCAAAAAGGCCCGCAAAGAGCAAGCCTTTGAACAAACCTCGTCTTATCTTGTACAAGCATCGCATTGAAGTGAAATTACACTTTCTGTGCATCACGTTTGGAGACAGTTATTCATGTTTAATTGCATTTCATTTTCTGTGTGTTGCTACACGTCAAAACTTTACTAAATAAATACCATGTGACAAGAGGTTAAAAAGCACCAAACACAACACTGGTTGCAAGAGCACAAGAGTAACATCAACCAGCAGGTTAATCAACAGACTTTATTTTCTGAACTTACCTTAAAATTAATTTGCATCATGGGAAGAACATGAAGCAAAGTACCACCCCAGTCCACACTGATGAGGGAACTAACAGCTGCTGACTCCAAGCACTGCAGCGTTTTGTACTTATCGCGGGACATACTTGCTTTTGAACCCAGAACTTCAGCAATTGCTTTAAGATTAATTGGGAAGAAATAAGATAAAGAAAATTTCAAGAGTTAATTTTTTGCTTGTTTTGGAGATTTTCCTAATTTCTGTGCTGGTTCATTTTTACTATGAAAAAAAACAATCTTACATATGATACAGTTTTCATATTCTAAAATTGAAAAGAGAAACCCGTAATTGCTGTTAAAAAAGCCCGGCTCCTACATTTTAGCACCACAACTGTATACGACAATTGGAAAAAGAAAGAGAGCAGAAGTACATTGATAAGTTCCAAGTCATATTTCTTTCATAGAATGTTACTGAGCCCAACTGGTACTGGTTTCAAAGAAACCAGAAATGTGCATCTTTTGGAACATGCAACAAACAGCTCATGTTTAAAGACAGACTAAATTTCAGTGAAAGTAAATTTTGTATTGATGACTAAATACACACAAAAGCCCAAACGGTAAGCAACTGCCTGCTCTAGAGTTGGCATTTGGGAAATCATGTTGATTCCTAATGCAGTAATCAGGTGAAGCATAGCACACAAGATTTTCATTAACTAAGAAAAGATGTGTTCTGGTTTTGGGAATGCCTTGTTAAAACTGATTTCATTAAAACGGATTAATATAAATATTTAGGAAAATATGTAATATAAAACTGGAAGGAAAAACTGTTAGGAAAATACAAGTTTAAGAATAACTATATCACTTCGCTGTTTCTTAACAACAGCAAAATATTAACACAAATGTCATTAAGACCTCATTTATGTTTTTTTTAATTGTCATCAGCAATTTTCTTACCACAATCAATTAAATAGGTCCATTCATTTAGTAACCAAATTTGCCTTCTGTATGTCCGGGGGTTGTAAACATGGCAGAAAAACGTGTCTTTCAGAAAGTTAAAACTTATTGATTAGAAAACTAAAAAAGTAGCAATAGAATTACCATATATATGTAACTTATTTACACAACACTTGACCATCAAGACTAAGCAACTCTTTCTATCTCCAAGAAAAAGATCTTTTAACAGCAATTTGGATATTTATTTAGTTATTTTATCCAGTACACTTTTTTTTACATACCTAAAAAAACTTTCTCTTTTCCAATGGAATATGTGCCACAGACAACTAGAGTACGTGGGTTTAAAGTAACTGTTTCAAAGGCAGTATTGACAGCAAACTGGATAACCTCTTGTTGAGAAGGAAAAGTGTATTCCGGACTACAGTATCTAGGGCATGGAAACAAGACACACACTTCATTACACAAGACGGAAGACATCTGAATTTATCAAGGCCCTCAAAACTGCATGCATGGAATAACAAAGTAATGAAAAAGATGTAATCCTTCCCTGTTATTTCAGTCTACTTGCAATCTATTTCTTAGAAATCACTGAGGTACCCAGAAAAAAATTGTTGCAGTAAAGTTTACATTGAATATATCCATCTTTTCCCTACAGCTATTAACTTGTATAACACTGACACTCAGTTCTGCATTTTTTCTCTATAAATACTGAGTGCTCTTTCAAGCTAGATATTTGTATCACATACTAATTACATCCTTATGTCTATTTTTAGTCATGCATACAAAGCATAACATAATGTATAATTCATTTGCAGAAACATATGGAACAGAAATAAAAGGCTGCAGCTGGGCATTAGTCATCATACACAGAAAAATAACTTTATATACATGAGTCAGAGAAAGGTCTAATGAAAACCTGGACAACTGACTTAAGCATTTGGCATTCTTTCACTCTTTGAATTCCTCTGCACTCCTTTTCATAACAGTTGAATCCACATAAGACCAGTGTTCCATGAAACTTTTGTTTCAGAGCTGAACACAATGCATCAATTTGACACCCAGAATTTAATACCACTTATAAAAAATAAACCCATCTCAGCAAATACCTTAACATCTCTTCCACTACCCACTTTTGTTCTCTCTCATGTAACAGCATAGCAAGTGAACAAGTTAGACATACATGGACTTTCAATACATATCTGTTTTTATAGAAGACTAAACAGAGCTAACAATTGTTAAAACAGTAGTGTCATTTATACTTACATTTATTTGGCTCATATAAAGTTTTACTACACTGAAAAGAGGGTTATATATTAAACAAAAAAAAAAAAGTTAAACATAACTTACGTGGTATCGAGGTAAAGGGTGTGGACTTGTTGACCAACCAAAGCAGGGTAGCGCTCCATAGAAGGATCTGCCCTGAAGTCTCCTGTGTGCAGAATAACTGTTCCACTGGGTAGATAGAAAAGGATCATTGTTGACCCTGGACAACTGGAACAAAGAAAAAGCCCACCCAAATTTTGTTAGTTCTCTACACTGATAAGCTGCCTTATGAGATATGCCACCCTTCAGTAGCAGGAAGATGCACAGAACAGCTTTTTAAAATCACAGCTACTATGCAGCCTAATTTAGCTAGAAATCCCCAATTTCTAAAGGAATTCTAAAGCCAACCTTATGGCCATAGAAAATCTAGACTTAAGTTCTCAGTTGAGATGGAGGGCGTGGGGGGAAATCACACCACCAGTAAAGTAATCAAGCATTAAGGGCTCTTTGGGATGCTCAGTCTTCTAGGCATGACAAAGATGCTCACTCAGCTGCAATCTCAGAGGTTCTATTACTTGATTTAAAGAGGAAACAGCATACCAAAGAGAAGCAGCATTCCTATTCAGGAGAAACAGAATTGTGTTACTGCAGATGCATCTTCATTCCTGCAGGACTTACTGAAGCATTTCCTTTTAAATTTTATTTGCAGATTTTAAACATTATCCTCCATCCAGAATTCCCTGGTTATAAATACAATTCTCTTATTGGCCACAGCAAATCCATTGCACCTTCTGCAGTTCCTCGCCAAAGCTGTCGTAAGGGCAAGTGCTCAGACTGGAAAACCAGAGCAGGACTATTTTGGACATGAATCATCTGTAAAGGGTAAATGAAATCTCAAAAGAGGAAAAGCTGGCATGAATTAGAGCTAAAACAACGACCTCTCCAAAAAGTTGAACTTAGTACCTAAGGTTTATATGCCTTTTAAATTGAAGCAGAGGATCATAGAGACAAACAGGAAAAATAAGAAGTGGCCAAATTACATAAGCAACAAGGCTTCCTTCATTCCCAGAAAGGGTTCTCAAAGGACTTCATGGAATCTTATCTCTCCAACTATAAACAAATCTTAAGATAAGTAATATTCAAACCAGCTGTGACACAGTGCTGCATTTCAATATATACTTCAGGGAAAGGACTTGTCCTCTAGCCCACAGCCAAATAAGGCACCAAGAGGCAGAATGGCAAGAGCACAGGCATGGAAGTCAGGTGTTACTCAAATTTAAATCCAGCATTACCACACAGTGCCAGTGTAACATGGGACAAAAATCTCACCCTTTCTTACTGAATCCAGCAGAAGTCTTGTTGCACATTTCAACAGGCTTTTCTTTAAAATTCAATTTGCAAAATGGTTGGCTGGGTTTTGTCTCTCCCGGGATGCAAAGCACATTTTTCTTTAGCTGATGATTTCACTATCTTCAGTTGCAGTTACAGACACCTAACACATTTGATAGTCAAATCGAAGTTGTTCCCAACTAGACACCAAAAACTAAAGTGTTCAGACCACTAGAAAAATCATTCAATCTTTCAACAAGCTTAAAAATTATCAAGCTGTCGATGGTTAACACAATTTACTCATTACAACAACAAACAAAAATAAGCTAAAATTATCAAAAATTATAAAAAAAGAACTCCCTTATTTCAAATCTAACTACTTGCAAGAAATTAGGCTCACACATGCCTAATTCACTTCTGAAGTGAAAATGCATGTTACTAAGCCAACTCAGGAATGTGAAGTATTTTCATCCTTTTCTCAGATCCAGTGAAACCTAAAAATCATGAGAACATAATCTGTATCTGTAGAGCTAGTTATCTTCAATATTCTGTACATACAAATATTTCGCAACAAACGTAATGATACATACTGATTGGCATCGAGCAACAACACCCTGATCCCATTGACTATGCACTCTGTGTCCATCGGCAGCACATGGATGTACTCCTCTTTCACTCGAAGTTTGGTCTTCACCAGGTTGCCAGTAATCTGTAACAGGGAAAGGATTTAATATGGAATAGGAACAAAATCTAAAAAAAGCCTTTGTTTATTTTAGAAAAAAGGCTCTCAAAGCCAGACTGTCTGGCTTAGAGAGAAACTATGAGATCCTGGGTATAATCATGCCTTTCAGTAGCATTTCAAGCCTCAAAAAGCAAACTGAAAAAAAGCTGTTTTAAAAAAGAAAACTTTTAGAAGCCTGTCAACAGTTTATGGATTGGAATCAGAGAGGAGGCAAACTGGAACTCCCCCTGGAATAACATCTGTTACAGACTGCCAAGTCAATAAGAGGAGGTGTGTGAAGCCTTCTTTAAACAACTGAGGAAATTTCCAGGTCGTAGGCCCTGCATCTTAGCACACAGAACTGCAGTCAGGCCAACACCTACTGGAAGGACAACACAGGACACAAGCTTTCCAGGAGACTTCCAGAGTAAATCAGAAAGAGATTTTTGATAGAGGTTCTGGATAGGTTGATTAGGCAAGGTGCCCTACCATGTTACGAGTAAAGAAGTGTGGTTTGGACATATGATAGCTAATGGTAGCAGCAACCTGAAGCACAGAACACACAGGACCCAGCTAAAATAACTCCATTTACTGAATGAGGAGAAAAGATGGCTTCAGTGGAATCTAAATTCAGACTTCCATCATCTGAATAGAGTTATAGAGAAGATGGAGACATTCCTCTCCGTGATGCACACACAAAGAACAAGTTGCAAAAATGGATATTTCAATTGTATATTATGAAAATATTTCAGAGTGGGTAAGCGCTGCAACAGGTTGCAAGGAGACATAGTGGAATCTGTCCTATTTTCAAAATTTGACCAAATCACGCTCTCTGCAGTCTGATCTAACTTTGAAGTTGGACCAACATTGTGCAGGAGATGAGACCATATGGCCTCTAGAGATCCTTTTAAACATGAATTTTTTCATGCTATTTAGACAGGGAAGTTTCACTAATCTTCTTCTTATCAGTCAAATCAGGGTAAGAATTTCTTAGAAGGGAAATCCAGATTCTCCTATTCACATCCACTGTGCCTAATTGACCCAACAACTGACCCTCTGATCTCCCATTTACTTTCATCAGTATAAAAGTGATTGCAGTTGCATATGGATTTGATAACCTCTAGTAATCTTGAAAGGCCTTACCTTATTACAGTAGATTGGAAATGTGAAGTTTTTTGTTAGCCCACAATAGTGATCAGAGTGAAAATGAGTAAGGAAATAAGCCGTGCAGCCTTCAATTTCTCCATACTGGAAGGCGTCAACTGTAAAACCCGTTCCTACAGCAAAACGGGAAGAGAAGTGAGTCAGTAAACACGCATAGTTCAGAACTAGTTTCTAATTAGAAGTTCCTTTTGTTCTTTTTTCTTTCTTCCAAATTAAGAGGGAATACAGTTAAACTCCACACACTTGAAGGAGCCATTTAAAGATGCACATGGTTTCTGTATCAGTAAACAGTCACAAAAAGCATTTTCACTTATTAAAATAAAAGCTTAGCAAAGTGTCCACGAACAAATACTTCCATAGGTCTCCCAAACATCTGCTGTTCAGCTGCTATTGCATACACAGGACAACTAATTAAGCAAATAAAACACATTTATCTGCATTCAGCTGGTATTTTTGAAAGTTCATGTAGATTAAAAACCAGTATCAACGTCATAACACAAAACAGGTAACTACAGCTTAACAAAATGCACTTTGTGATCAAACTTCAATTTCTCAATTATTCTACACTTGATATTTCTCTTCAAATATGCTACCATGTCGATTAATGAGAAAGCAATCTGGGGGTCTTTCAATGTATCTGCTGAGATCAAATGGGACCGATTTGCCCTTGTATGCTTTCAGTGAGGTGCTGTTTGTATAAAGATGTTGCACAAGAACAGCTGTATAGAAGATAGTCCCTTTCTCTGCAAACGTGATTTTTTTAAAAAGGCAAACTTACTGACAAATGGTCCTTTCACACTGGGTTATACTTTCTAAAACCACCAAATAGTGCAGAAAACTAATTCATCTGGTAGCACTAAGGTATTTTTTTGTGTTACACTAATTTCCCACATCTTCTATAAGAACCAGAAGAAGTTTTACTTACTTGAAGCTAGAACTTCAAGTATTTGCAATTTAAAAAAAAAAAAACAAACAAACCAACCAAAACCAAACCCATAGCTAATTAAAAATCACAAACCAAAAAAACCCCAAGTGTCTGAGAGGAAACAGATTGAAAATTTCATGGATGCTAAATTCTAGTAGGCCATAGGGACAAATACATATCATTAGTAACACAGAAAATACAGTCAAATATAATTCAGATATAGTGACAAAAATCAGAATAAAGAAAATATAGATAATAACAAAGCAACTTTAAAATTGCATTGTGGGCACAGCAGTCTGCTCTTCAAATTTATTGTATGTGGAAAATTCTCCAAGCCCATGGAACCCATAAAAACTGGTAAAGAGAACTGAGAGGATTTGAAGCTTTCTAAGCCACTGATCCATCATCCTGTGTTTTATGTGATTGCTTTATGAGATTCTGAGAAATTCTTGGCTGTTTCCTTAGTTAAACTCTTCTGCTTGGTTCTCATTTGTTTTCACAGTTGTAGTGTGTCATATTTCTAATACTCATGAATTTCAAATATAAAACTAAACTCAAGCTTAGTGTAAGGAAAAAATTGCTATTGACAGCTCTCTTTTCAGGCACAACTGAAGCAACATAAAATATTAAATACAGGAATTAGGAATCAATATTAACAAGGGATATATTCAAAATTATTTAAGAAAGGAGATCCATCTTTCAATACTACTTATGTTTTTTACTATGTTAAAAACATGCAAAAGTCAGTCCTTGAAATCATTTTCCTGAGATAACTATTTCACTGTACTTCACTAATTAAGCCATCGCTGGCCTTCTTCTGAATATCTGCATCTACACAAGATTTTCTCAGCTTAGATAGGGGCAAGAATTCATTATGAGCTGCACTCTAAATCATGAAGAGTGAAGAATACTGAAGCCTAAAATTAGGAAAAAAATACAACTCACACCAAAATTTGTTAACCTTTACAAAAACCAAGAGTTTTCTCTCTTACCTGGTATTTTCTTGTAGAATGGGCAGTGTTTTTTTCCTGTTCCTTCACCTGCAACAGGTAATTCTTTTACCTTTTTTCTCCACCTTCGTTGGCCACCAGAACTTACATTTGCACAGGCTCCATTTGCACTTGAACTTTCTGTAACTGCTCCTACATCTTCCACAGATCCTTCAGCTTTCCTTTTTCCCTCTCTGGGCCTCTTTCCATTGGGAGTTACTGAGCTTGGTATCTGATTTCCCTGACTCAAACGAGTCTCTCCTTTGCTTTCCTCTTTTATTTTGGGTTTTAACCCAAAGAAAACACCAATGTCCATTTGTTTAAGTTCTTTTGCAGAACCGGACTTGGCATTTATACTTGCTAAAGAAAGAGATGACCCTGTTTTAGAGGTGGGGCTGGGAAAGCACACAGCAGCTGTATTAAGATTTCCTTCTTTCTGCAGTACTGACTGCAAACTCTCCTGATGAGATGTTTTTTCGACTGCGTTGGCAATCATTTTATCTGCATTAGTTAAAGTGTTACTTGGGTCCCTCAAAACATTACTTTTCTGTGTCAGAGGAGACCCAACACCTCCTCTGACTAGCACTGATGAGGTCTCAGCAAAACTCATGTATGCAGAATCCATAGCACCAGTATCTTCTGTCTCTGTGTTTCCTGCTTTAGCAGCAGAGGAAATGAATTCCAGCTGTTCAACATCCTCACAATTAAGAGGAAAAAAGGATCCACTGGGTAGTGCCTCTTGCTGATGATCTACACATGATGAATTACAAAACTTGCTGTTCATGAGATGCTGAGAAACAGTCTTCACACTGTGATCTAGATGGTTCATTGTATTCACTTCCTCACAGGAGGTTTTTTTAGTGACGAAGTTTCCCATTTTGGTGAGCTCATACTGAGGCTTCTGGTTTAAGAAAAGTTCATCAGGTGTTTTAAACACCACAGAATTAGATTCTTCCTCTTCAATGTTCTGGACTTCAAATAATTTATTTTGTGATATTTTTACTTTCTTCTTCTCTTCCTCACTTTCCTCTTCACTTTCCTCAAAAGTACTCAGTGGAGAATAGGAAATTTCACAATCACTGAAGTCAGCTTTTGACTGTAGTAGACTTGGCTGACTTGTATCTTTCTGACTACAAAGCTCTTCTGTTCCACTTTCTTGAGAGGCTGCAAAGTCATAAAATTCAAACTTACAACTATTATCTGTGGTTTGTGTAAGCTGACCTGTCTGTTCAGACTTTTGAATATCTGCAAAAGAGGAAGTACTTTTACTGATTATATTTAGAGACTTCATTTGTGGTGAACTCTGTACCATCAACAAAGAGGCATCACTTGTGACATTTTTTACATTATTAGATGGTTTCTCATTCTGTGAAATTTCTGCATGACTTGGGGAACAGATGGGCTTTACAGCAGTAGAATATATCATCTGCTCTTCCAAAGTGCTTGCTGAAGAGTCTCCAAGATAATCTCCTGCTCTGCTTGCTGCAAGTAGAAAATGGCTATAGCGCTTGTAGTGGGATGGGATAGTGGAATTGCACAGTAACCCATCAGGACACTCTATGAAAACAGTAAAACGGAAAAGTAATGTTAATATATTTGCAAATACAGTTGGCATAATTATTAAAATAAAATTTTCACATGACACACGATTTAGAAGCTTTTTCTTATAAGTGCAGATAGTGGAGGACAGATGGCACAAGCAAAAACTAGTTTTCAAGCTGCCAAGACCTCCTGCCCTGAGCTAGCTAGAAATGAGAATGGTCCAACCTAAACCAAAACAGCTGCTGCTAACACAGCACTATACCTGAATTAATACAGTCCTCTAACAAGAGTACTTAACCCTGCTGCAATGCTGTGCCAATGTAATCATTTGGCTTCTTGTTTAGAACTGTCTCACATTCAAACAATGAGTTCAAATCAGCAGCACCAGAAAAGGCCAGTAGATGGGTTTCAAAACAAACCAAATCTCGATTCTGAATCAACCTGAAAGTCCATTTCAAATTGTCTGCTGGGTTACATATTAAATTAAAACCAAAACAAACACACACAAAAACCAAACAAAAAACAAGTCAAACAAACCCCACAAACACAATACATAGGTCATATATTCACTGATGTGAAAAAAGTATTCACAATTCAGGTGCCAGCAAAAAAGCTGCATCTGTTCCCTAAGCCTTTTTTGCTGAGAGTTTGCCAGCCTAACTTTTGATGATTTAAGGCGAATGTATCAATCAAACAGGATTTTTAATCTGTTAATTATAGAAGTAAGAGATGGAAATGAGATGTTAGCACATTTGCCTTAAACTAGAAGTCCTGCCAAAATCGGGATTAAAAGGCTCACATTTTACTGTTCCGAAGAAGAAATTTCAATGAAAGTTGCAAAGATGAAAAGCAAAGTGACCGTGTTACCTAAAACAACCTTTACTTGAGTCTCCTGACTGTATGCTTTCCTCTTTTCAAAAGTTATGAGGTGCATTAAGAACATAAGTGGGACACCTGGATCTATTCAGACATGGTATTTCCCCACATGAAACTAGCAATTGGAATGAGTCAGTTTTATTCCTCTTGTACAGAACTCAAAACAAATCTGCGTTTTTTTACGATACAGAAACGTTCATGTATAATTCTGTATAAAAATTTCTAAAGCATAATGAATCAGGACTAACATTTCAAATAAATTAGCCTAACAGACTGATTTCAGCTTCCAACTGTCCATACACAACTGGAGAAGTTGCACAGCAACAGAGATACACAATAATAAAATTTATACCTAAAGAGAAATAAATTTGGTGTCAAACACAGCCTCTTAATTGAAGGGGGGTTAACTTAGTCATTGAAATAGGTTCCATTATTTTAAAAAGGTAAATATACACCTTCAGTTCCTTCAATAAACTACTAAAACTGGAGCTTGATAAACAACTGTGAGTCTTTATTGCTATTCTACAATGTTTCGAGATTGGATTCTGATATGAGATTTTCATGCCAATTTCCACATTCTTCACAAAGAACTGAAAATATTCATATGAAAAAAATACTGACAAATAATCAGTGATAACATTCTAAAAATCACACCAACTACCATCTCTGATTTTGAACTAAATATGAAGATCAAAGTTTGTAGCAACGCTATGTGAGCAGTCTTTAACTCTTCTCTGAAAGCTTCTTTCTTACCCTATTCATACCTTTTTGAGTGGATCCTGGAGTATCCAAACATTCAGCAACGTGCCACCGAGGTGTCTGGACCAATAGCAAAGAGAAAGGCATCTGGCAGCTCGGGCAATATCCATCATGAACAGGCTTTGCATTTTGTGAGCTCTGCTCCGTCAGGCTACTCACGCTCTCCTGGGAGAGCACACTGCTGTCATCTTTACATGGATCTACATCTGGATTTGGCCTTGATTTCTGCTCGCTTTTCTGAAGATCATCAGGTTTTTCTACAGATTTTTTTTTATTTCCATTTTTCTTTCTTTTTGGCCTGCACTTGCCATCACCTACTTTCTGCACAGGTGTAGAGATGCTCTCTGAATTACTCTGATGCTTTTGCTTCCTAATAGATTTGTACTCCCAAATGTCCTCTTCCAATAAAGCATCTTCAGACATGGCAACACATGAAATATTCTGCTTGCTTTTAAACAACAGTTCACAAATCTACCTTTTCTTCCTCTAATACGTTCTCTCTTTCCTTGCACCTTCACTACCTGCAGAAAAGCACCTGAACTCCATTTTAAATAAGCAATACTGGGCCACAAACGAAAGAGTAGTCCGTGATGGGACAGAAGCATGGTGGATACTACCCTAAAAATAATTTAATGAGCGTCTCTTTCAGTATTTGTAATTACTCCTGTTAGACAAACCCCGAGCCTGCAGGATGTAGAAAGACTTGCAGGGTGAGCCATTGCCTTAAGTTATCCCTCTCGTAAGCACCTAACCCGGCCTCGGAAGGTGAAGCCCGGCTCCTTTGATCTCCACCTCACTGCAGAAGAGCTCGGCTGCGGGACCGCTGGCGGGAGTCCCTGCCCGGCGAAGGCCGACCCCGGCACGGCACTGCCGGGAGGGGCCGCGCTCCCCACCGCTGCCTCCCCGGAGTCTCCCGCCGCGGGCACCGAGGGCCGCTGCCCCGCGTTGCCTCCCCGGGCACCGACGCCGCCGCCTCCCGGCCTGTCCCGCCGTTCCCGAAGGCCGCGGGCTCCTCCTCCTCAGCGCCTTTTCCTCAGCTGTTTGCCGCCGCGGCAACGCATTCGCTTCCGCAGCTTCGTCACCGTGTCTGTCGCACAACTTTCCGCACCCCCTCAAAAAAAAAAAAAATCCAAGCGTTTACATTATTGGTGTTTTGTTTGTACTTTCTGGCGGTAGTGTTCGATTTTTACATCTATTCCACTTATAAATAAAAAAGCAGATGGGCGTGAAAAGTAGTCTGTGTTGAATCTGCTGAGCTAGAATCACCACTGGGGGTTCTCTTCGCGAATATGCTGATGTGAATATCAAAGCTATGTAAAAACACGGAATGAATGAGGAGGCCCCTCCCTTTAAGACAGACGAGTTATTACTTGTTTGTGCTCAGGTTTTTGTTTTGTGGAGTTTTTTTTGGTTTTAGTTTTTTTTAATTTACAATTTTCCTCCCCAGCGCTGTGGGACGTGCCGAATGTGCGGCGGTGAAACGCCAGGCCGGTAAACAGGGCTTGCCCAGGAGGCGCCATGGCGGCGGGGGGGCTGGCGGGGCTGCTGCCCGCCCAGACACAGCTGGAGTACGCCCTGCTCGACGCCGATACTCCCCAGGAGAAGGAGAACTTGGTCTACCAGTACCTGAAGAAGATGGACAGCCGGGAGCGGGACCTGACGGTGCCCGAGCTCGGCGGAGGTGGGTGGCGGGGCCCGAGCGCGGTTCGGCGTCCCGGGCCCGCCGGGCGGGCGGCGGCGGGGACTCACCCGGTAGAGGTGGCTGAGCTCTGGCGCTCACCCTGCGGCGTTTTCCTTGGAGTCTCGCCACCTGTGAGGGCCATGCAGTTACGGCCCCCTTAGCTGCCGTTTTAAAAATGCATTTCTAGTTACAGGAAATGCCACTCCTGAAAGCACCAGGAGCAAACGACAAGAAAAAGGAACCTCTTTATAAAAGTTCCTCATGCTTCTGGTTGCAAACCCCTGTTCTTTAAAGCCTCTCTTCGAAATTTATAATAGCTTCCTTAATTTTATGTATTTATTTTTTTATTTTAAATAAAGCCTTTCCTTTCTGTATAATATATTGATATTTCCTGTAGTCATAGTAAGAACCTTACCAACTCTCAAAGCTTCCTCCTTAGCTGCTTTGGTTTCACTGCAGACACTTAGGGTATTTCCCAGCTCTCTTTGCCCATGACTTACCTGTGCTTGTCAATTTCCATGTCCCTGATAGTACAAACAGTGCTGGAGATTTCACCCTCCTTCAGTGGTATGCCCGTTTCCCACATTTCTCTATCTCTTCTTGTGTGAAATCAAACGAGTCTTGTAAGATCTTGCAAGTCCTGCTCATAGTCCTTGTACCCTCAGTGAGGCTCTCTGGAACTGTGGGAGCTCACATCTGACTGCAAGACAGACTCCTCAGGAGAAGAACTTCAGGGTTAAAATCACATGCGTATCATGGGAATGAATTCTGACTTGCAACCAATGGAACAAAGTGAATGTTCTTTTTGTCTAGACTTTTGTCATTAGTATTGTTTCATTTTCTGTGCTCTGTCAAAGCTTATTGTCTCCTCTAAAAAGAGCTTAAATAGGTAGCCAACATTTTTCATTCCTGTTATAATATTTTCTTATGAAAGGTATTTTAATTCTGGTAAAAAGGGGAGCAATACCATAGAATAAATAAGTTTCTCTTTTCTTTAAAATATAAACAGTAAAGCATTGCCCTTATGCGGAAATATTGCATAAATTTGATAAATTATTATTTTCAACAAATCTGAATGCATATGTATCCATTTATATATATAAATATATGAACATAGAGACCAGTCCTCCTCTTAGTGAAGCAGAAAACAAGCCTCCTGCTGGCTTCAGCAGCAATAACTTCTCCTGGGGCAGTAAGATCTTATTAATAGTTTGCTGAAACTATCAGGGTGGAAGTTCTGAGGATTTTTAGATTAGTTTAAAATGTAATCTTTCAAAAATGTAGTTTGCCTTGGCGTTGTATCACATAAATCTGTTTCCCCCCTCCATTATTTTCATAAATGGTATCTCAGAATATTTCCTTCATATCTTGATATCAGTTTCTTATGGGATCAGAGGAATATCAATTACCAGTGAGAAAACAGTGTCTTCATGTCTCATATCAAGTGGTTAAAATAACTGCTGGGGAGTACTACGGGGTATATCTGAAAGGGTTGTGTTTCTTCCCATATAACAGGATTAATTTATATCTGTCATTTCAAACTTTGAAAATTAAGATCAGAACTATAAACACAAAAATATTTCAGTCGTTTCTGAAATTAGTTCTTTAAAAAAACTGTTGGAAAAATCATTAAGAGTTTAACAGTTTTTTAGTTCACTGGCATTTGTGTGAGTTGTAAACAAACAGTTTTTACCTGTATGGCATTGTTAGCAGTTGAATAACATAAATCATGTTTTAAAATGTATGAAAATTGTTCTGAGGCTTGCATGCTCTTTTGATTAAAAGGCACTTATATTAATATATAAACCACACTTTCAAGATTACATTAAATCTTGTTAATAATATTTATTTTAACTTACTAATTATGAAGAATTGTGGAACATAGTGATGAGTTGGATAAATATAGGACTTTTGGTTCGATTTTTCTATTATACTTGCGTTGAAAGCGATGTTGGATTTTTTTTTAGGTGAACTGTACCAAGAACATTGTGTGGTGTTGTGCAAATGAGGGTGTCCACCTTTCCCTACCCTTCCTCTAACTGGGTATCGCTCTTCTCTGAATTCCAGATCTACAATGGTTAAACACTGAAGGTCCTATTTCTCTTCACAAAGACCTTTGTGGAAAAGTTGTGGTGTTGGATTTCTTTACTTACTGCTGCATCAATTGCTTGCACCTGCTGCCTGATCTCCACGCGTTAGAGCACCAGTACTCTGATAAAGGTAAAAGTGCTTTGGCTGGCTTGGAACAGAATTTCCTGGCAGTGTTGCAGGCGGAGTAGCTGAGTCACTTTGTTGCTGGTTGCTAAACAGCTGGCAAAATTTCAGGGGTGCCTGAAATTGTCTTCTAATCTTTTAAGTAGCCTAAAAAGGGTGACTGTGTGTACTCTTATCACATTTTTAAATGAGGTTAAATAAGGTATCTGTTGTGTCTGTATAATTAAAGAAACAGGATATGTGCTTAAAGCCCAAATCTGATATCCTCATAAATAAAGCTGTTTGCAAAAAGCTATGTGAGGATGTAAGATATGAGCTTAAAGTTAATCTGTGTCTGTGAACCTCTACACTTGGTTTAGGAAACAGCTGTGAGCAGAACATAGTAAAGGTGGTAGAACTGATATAGTTAATATTATTTGGGTTTTTTCTATTTTGACTGAAATAACATATGTAAGTTTGGTTTAGATTTTTTTTTTGTATTGGCATCACATTGTATACCATTAGTAGTCCTGTATTCTGGAGAGGGAATTAAGTTCTTTAAATTCACATCTGAGATGAAATCTATCTTCTCGCTCTCTGAGTGAATAAAAATGCAGGGTAATTACTGTTTAGAATGCAGTCTCATGTCATCATGATGACTTGTCAGAGATACACTGTGGTCTTACACAGAAGGTATCAGCTACTCACTTATCTTGGATATTTTAATAGACTGAACAGTGAGGTGAAGAATAGTGTTGCTTTCAGCCCTAAGAATTTATATTAAATATATAGATGTAGTAAATAACATTATGTTTAAGCTTCTGATTTTCCATTTGTGTTTCTGATTGTTTTTGATTTTGGCAGCATTTTTTTCATTTGTTACCTTTTTTCATTTTAACAACCTCTCCCCACAAGCTTTCTCTTTAAAACAATTGAACATCTCCTAACTGATGTAGAAGCGGCTGGAGCACTCTGAACTGGACGTCCATTTCGAGATGAATTTTTTTGTTTGACTTGTATAAAACTTCCTGTCATAGTTGTTATTGCTTGATGAAAGTACTTTGCTTGTAGGTGTTAAACTCTTTCTGCATTTGAGCTATCCTAATAAGTTCTTTTTGGATTTGAGTTATCATGTTGCTACAGGAACTGGAGTGAGGAAAAAAAGATACTTGGGATGAAAGTGAAGGTAAAAGGAAAGAAGAGCAGGTGTGTGGAACATTAATCTTGCATTTAATCTCTTAGGAAACAGAGGATAGCAGTTGGATACAGGAACAGATTAAGGTGCTTGTTGGTTCAAACAAAATGAGAAATACATTGGTGTTTTTCACTAAAGATCTCCCTTTTGGTTGTTTTCTGCTGTTTTCATATTTTTATCGTTGGCCTTTTCAGAATTATTTAATCTTTCTTTGTTCTTTTAGCATTACAGTTGTATGTAGAAATATATCAAGGCAGTAAGAGTTGTGGTGTTTTAAGCCACCGAAAAATACGTCTTCACTAAAGGCAAACATGATTTGCTAACCACTAGGAGAAAAAAGAGTTGTTGACTTGAGAGGCTTGAGAAAGGTAAAAGCTGGAAGAAAAAACTAGAGTAGGAGGGATGTCAAACATATCACAAATGCTTTAAGAATGTCTAGATATATTAATGCAGCTATCTTGATATTCAGCCTTATTCTGGAATTTCATTCCATTTTAGTCTGTTCCTTTCTTTACTTAGTGGAAGTCCCTTCAGTTTTGGTTGGGTTAATTCTGAAATATGTCACCTTTTGAGTGCAAAAAAAAATATTTTGGTGCAAAAGATGAGTGACATCATTTATTTTGGCAGCAGCAAGTCTGATTAAATATATAGAGAAACTTTCCTTTAGTAAACTTCAGATTTGTAAACATAGCATTTACATACATACACACCTTTCATGTATATATTTACTGTGCTACAGAAGTGGCAGAGGGTGCTGACCTAGCAGACGCTATTAGTCAGAATGAAAACAAGCATCTTATTCTGACAAAGCAATATCTCATAATGCGTTTGGATGTTTAATGTATTGTTTGAATATTTGAAGGAATGTTGCCTATATTTTTTCTGTATAGCTAAGAACAAACCTCATTATTGCTATAGTATCTTTTTTGACTGTACATTGTGTACGTACATTTTTGATACTCTGATTACTTTTTTAAAAATGTGATTCAAATGCCCTCTTACATGGAGTATGTTGAAACTTCAGCAGTGTGGTTATCAGACATGAGGTGTCTGAACACAGGAAGCTGTGGTTTTAGGGTGATCCTAAACCATTATATCTATCACTGAACGTATCTACAGTTCTAGCGTCTGGAACTTCAGGAGATGTGTTTCAAAATGAAGCCTGCTTTCCATAGGATTAAATGTCGCCTAGCATCTCTATCTGATATGTTCTTGCTGCTATCTTCAGTTGTGCTATTTCTGTGTTCCGAGTGGCATTCAGAAAGTTATTTTAAACCCCAGTGCGTATTCAGTTCATGTTATCAGCAGTCCAGAAATGACTTCTATAAGAGGGAGTACTTTTTAATATTCAGAAATAGCTTGGCATAAGTCCAGTGTTGTGCTGTTTTAATCCTTCAAGTAAAGTGTTTTAAATGGTGCGCATATTCTTATATCTCAGTACAGCACCTGCCAGTTTCCACAGTAGTTTTCGTCATGAGAGGATGTTGTAACTTATTTGTGGTGTTCAGGTGTTAGTATAGAATTGTCTTTCTAGCTTTAATGATATTTTTGAAGGACAAATATAAAAGCTGCTGCTGATCCTATTACAGATTAAATATTAGACCTGCTGTTTAGAGTTCAGCAGTTAATGATACTGCTACTTCAGCTGTCTGAAATTGCAACATGCTGAGCCTATAGGATTGATAAAGACTGTATCAGTTATAATGAATTTTAATATTGTATCTGTGAAATTGTTATATTCAATTAAGTCTTTTACTGTGCAGCATCTCTTCCAGATGAGTGTCTTTTCAGGAGGGCCATTTCCCTTGGCTGTGGTTTAAGATAAAGCATAACAATATTAGAGTAAGCACCAAATAGCAGAACTTGCTTAGTTAGAGCTTCACTTTGTACATGTGCCTTTATCCTTTACAACTAAATTGTATTCTGCTTATCTAAATTTAATAGCTATTCATCGAAACCTACTTTATCTGTAGTAGCACAAGACAACATTTTCAATTGCAGTGAGTATTTAGACGAGCGTAAATTAGTCTGATTTAAGAACTTCGTGAAGTTCTTCAAGGATCTACACTCACCGTATTTTGGCATATAAGCATCATCAGAATTGGATTAGATTGGATAATGTCTGTTCTTCTTCCATACTACCCTGTACAGACTCCATGTCGTCTTTGCTTTTTGGTTTTACGTGTTTTAGTGAAAAAGTACGATACTATAGGAATCCACCTGTACACATTGTGACTGTGTGAAGGAAGGAAGGAAATGCCACAGGTATTTCAGTGGTATTGATAAAAGGGTTTATAAATGCTAAATGTTTTTATAGACCTGGCTGGGGAAAAGTAAGTACTCTTTTTTGTTGTAAAAATACTTTCTAATACTGTGGTAAAGTTGACTCAAGTTTGGCGTCAACTCTAAGGATATTTTCCTTTTACATTTAATTTCACTCCTCTCATCAAAATAACACAAAGGTGACATAAAAATTTAAAACTACTGGGACAAAGAGGTAGAAAGTTCTCATTTGTTATTTCTGGTTACAAAATGTTTGCACTATCCAGAAATATGAGTGACTTTTGGATAAGTAGTAAGGCTAGTGTCTAAGAGTTTGCATTAGATTAATAGTTCTGGTTTAAAATTACTGTATTGCAGCTTTCTACAACTGCATGGTTACTGTTCTCTTCCTTACTTCAGTTAGAATTGGCAATTTACTTTGACTATACAAAACTGTGCTTGTGGCTAATAGTGTTCTTTAAGTACAAAGTGAGACAAAGTGTGGTACTGATGTGATGTGCTCAGTTTACTTCATTTGGTAGAGATCATGCTAGTAAAACATAATTTAAAGCCCTGCAATAAAGGATGTAGCCTTTTTTTTGCCTTTTTTTTTTTTTGCCTTTTTTTATTTGCTTCTAGAAAGTACTAGAAAGTGGTTTCACTGAAGGAAAGCTCTTAATTCTTTTTCTGTTGGGTAGGAAAGGCAAGTGGAAAATCTGGGGCTGCTCACATAATTGTCTACGTGGGGTGGAAGTGGATTTACTTCTTATCACAAGGGAAAAGCATCTGACATCTGAGCCATAGATTTTTATTTCTCTATTTGAATTTCATAAAAATAAGAAAATAACTAAGCAATTCAAGGAAGCTCATAATTGTGTACTTTTGATTGATTTTAAGTTTGGGATTATGTATGCAGTGTATATAAGCAGAATTATATTACTTTATGCCTATACAACACCTTCTTACTAGGATTTTAAGTTCAGTTGTCCCTGCTGTGGGAAAATCTAAACATTTCATTGTCTTTATTAACCAAATATAGAATATATAGAATACTGTATTGATTTCAGAAACCTATACGTTATTTTTTTTTTACTGTTTATCTAGAATTAAGTATGCCAAGGTAACTCTGGGCTTCTAGAGTTCGCTGTTGCATTTGTGATTCCTAGTGAACTGTGAAAACGAATTCATTTTCTAAAACACCATAGTTGTGTATAGGAGTCAAAAAACAAAGAGATATTATAAACATCTGAGAAACAACAAAGTATCAGTTGAACTGCTACAGGTTACCCATAATGATTTTGAAAGTATCTTCTACCTTAGTATGAAGAATTTCAAGAACTAAGAACTGTTTGGGACATACTAAATATCAACCAGCTGGGGAAGTAATGGTCCTAAGGTTCAGCCATTTTATTGAAATGTTATTTCCAAGTGTCAGTATTTTGTATAGATGGCTATCTATATTCCTACTAGGATGTTATTGCTTTTTGTTGGTTCAAATACTCTTTCAGTCTAGAAAGCAGTCAGTCACATTGGGAGATAACTGTGCTTCATTTTTACTTTTTTTTTTTTTTTTTAATTCAAATACAAATATGTTTCAATGCACAACTTTATTTTTCCTTTCAGATGGGCTTATTATTGTTGGAGTCCATTCAGCAAAATTCCCAAATGAAAAAGTTCTGGATAACATTAAAAGTGCCATTCTGAGGTATAATATTGCCCACCCTGTAGTAAATGATGCAGATGCAACACTCTGGCATGAACTAGAAGTGTCCTGCTGGCCAACTCTGGTCATCCTTGGGCCTCGCGGAAATATGCTGTTTTCGCTTGTTGGAGAGGGACACAGAGAAAAGTTGTTTTTATTTACTTCTATAACACTGAAATTCTACAAGGAGAGAGGACAAATCAAAGATAACAACATTGGAATAAAGCTGTACAGAGACTCCCTCCCCCCGTCGCCCCTGCTCTTCCCTGGCAAAGTGACTGTGGATGATTCAGGAGAAAGGCTGGTAATAGCAGACACTGGACATCATAGGATTTTGGTCACTCGAAAAAATGGACAAATTCTGCACATTATTGGAGGTAAGGGTATAAAAGTTTATTATAGCAATTTTAGTTTAGGATTAGATTGTGTTCACTGGGCCTACTACACTGAGTCTTTTCTTAGAGAACCTAACAGTTTATATGCACTGCCAGAAATATTTTTTCCTACTAATATCACTTTTACTGGATATAGGGGTATATAGCATAGTATCGTCAATGAGAGGCTCTGTTCATGCAACTGTTTGAGGTATCCGATTTTTTTTCCTTGTTTCATTGACTAAGTCTTGTATTTTTGTGATGTCCAATATGAATTACAAAAAATACACCTTGTATTCTTCTGAAAGAGTTGCACATGGGTTTTGATTTAAGGGACTAACATCCACACACAGCAGCAAGGTAGGGAAAAGAAAAGAGACAGTAATGCCTCCCTTTCCAACAGAAGAATGAATGTTGAATTGTGCCATGTAGGGAGGTTTTTGGAGGGTGTTTGTTGTTGTTTTTTAGATCAAGAGCATTCCTGTTTAGGATCCCCTTCTGGTTTTTGAAAGAGAGGAGAGATATTAAGAACAGTGGCATTGCACTAGTACACAGGCACCTGAAAATGAAGTTGCCTTAGTATATATTAAGAGGCCTGTTTTCTCACCAAAACTGAGGCCTAACATATAAACAAGTTATGAAAATAGTGAACGTATTTAAAATTTAGTTACATTTGATTCAAAGTTTATATTAGTAACATTTCAGCTTACAAAAACTAATCTCTTTAACTGTTTTTGTAAAATTACTATCTGCTTTACAATACAGATAAAGAAAATGTAGTTGAACTTGCATACTTTTGTGTGCTTTACTCTTTCATAAATGAAATATTCAGGCTTTTTCTTTTTTATGCTGTTACAGTGGTCAGAGTTACATCTTGATGCATCAGGTACATAGCCATTAGGACAGTCCATCTGTGAGCAACCATAATAGACAGTTTTAGGAAGTAGCTGAATGCCCAAATGGTTGAAAACAATGGTTCCTTTAAGACTCACAGTTAGGACCTGTGTGCCAATGTGTCCTATATTACTTAGTCTGATATTGGTTTATTCCTGTCCCATGGCAGGATCCTGAAAACCACATGAAAATACCAGTGGCACTGCCACTTAGAGAAAAAAAGAAGTTAGAAATCATCTTACTATTTGAAGTAAGAGTGCACTGGATATACAGACTAATTATCCAAGTTAACCTGATAAAGGCATTAGTCTTAATACCTTTCTCCTGCGGGAAGTACAAACAGGATTTCTTATGACAAATGTGAGAGGATTTCGTTTCTGTTTGATGTGTGAGATGGAGTCTCTGCTGACAAGGTACCCGTTAGTGTTCTGGGACAGTCATTCAACAGCAATTCAGAGGAAAGTGTCCTGACCTTGGAGCCAGTAGCTCTCCTGTAGCACTGTGTTGCTCCCCTCCCTGGGGATGTGCACCCTGACACTTCTCAAGGGGCACTCCTGGAATCTGACACAGCAGCACCTCAGTGCTTCATGGCTGTAAAGCTCTAAATTGTCTTCTGACAGCAGGTTGTAAAAGTTTGTGCGTTTCAGTGACTCAGTTAAATGATTCAGTGGGCAGAAGATAATGCAATGAAGTTGATAATACAGTAGTAAATGTGGGCGTGCACAGAGGTTGAAATTACTATATTTGCATCATAAATCATGATGCACACATAACTCATGTATCTAAATGTCTTCTGCTGACACATACCGCTAATGCACTTTAAATGTTACTCCCAGTGAAATACGATGCTTACCTTCATACTGTCATATTCAGGTCATGTTCCTTTCTATTTCTTGATTGTTCTGTGCAGAAGACTGTCACTTGGACTGTCTCACTGTTCTTTTGTGTAATTAGTTCCATGTCATCTTTTTCATAATTGTATTTATGAATGAGAAGAAGCTGCTAATCAAATATTAGTTTTATTTGTGATTACACCAAAACCTAAACCATTGAAATGGAGATGACTTTGGGAATTAAGTTTTTCCTGCTGGCTTGCTTTGATGTAGTCAGGAATAAAAAAATATAGAGTTTTTAATTTCTGTCGTCTGTTGTTGCTGTTGTCCTTCAGTGCAAGGGAACAGGAGCAATTTAGATCCCTGCTAAGACTTCTGTTTGGAAGAGGAGCTTAAAGAAGCAGAGAACTTGTGGATAATGTGTTCAAAGATTAGTAGCACCAGGCTATTTTAATTACATAGCACAGTGACTAAAATGAGACTACACAAAATATTAATAATGTAAACTGCACAAGGTGCTGTGAAAGCATTTCTTAGAATATGTAATTCTCTTACAGGTTTAAATGCATGCAGTCTATTTTAAGGGCTTTTTTCTAAAATTACTTTTGAGTTTTGCTTTGTTTCATTTATAGGTCCAAACAGTGGAAGGAGAGATGGAAGATTTTCAGAGGCAGCTTTCAACTCACCACAAGGGATTGCTATTAAAAATAATGTTATTTATGTCGCTGATACAGAAAATCACCTAATTAGAAAGGTAAATTTTCCGTAAGGAAATTCAAAATTTAATCTCCTACACCTTATACTGCTTACACAGGGTGAAAATTTACACCACATTAATTACTCTCCAAATACCCTCAACAGCAGGAAGGAAATTTGGCCCAGTGTCTTACAAATAAATTCTTTGTGCAGTTTATTTTTTAAAGGGCTACATATAGTTTTGTGCTTCCTTTCAAATGAAGCTGAAATGCACTACTTGTTCTAGGGTAACTTGATTTTTTTTTTCCTTATGACTCTTAGTTGCCTGTTACGAGAAATGTCTATTGTTAGTACTGGAAGCAAAAATTGGTTTTGTTTCACTTCCAGTAGAATCAGATTCTTTGTATTATATAGAGATGGGAGATAACGTTACAGTATCTGAATTTTTGTGTCATATACCTGTAGAAGCTTAAAATAAAACATCCATATCCATTGTCCACCAGAGTATTTCTCTTGAAAATGTCGATGCTTTCTTCTACAACTGCTGAGCAAACCTTGACAAAGTGGTGTTAAATTTTAGTGCGTGTGGAAGAGAATTCCAGGCCCATGGTTTTCCTGCTGCCCAATGCTTCACCCTTTCTCCCGACATTGGCAAGCATTGTGGTAAAATTAGTTATTTTCCTACATGAACAAATACCTGAAATTTGTTAGGATTTGGGGTTTTTTTTTTGACATCTACCTCAAATTATCTGTAACTTTAGTCACAGTAATGTTGTACATTCAGTGTCTATAATTTTGCTTCTTGTAGATTGACCTGGAATTAGAGGTGGTGACCACTGTAGCAGGCATCGGGATACAAGGTGTTGATAAGGAAGGTGGAGCAAAAGGAGAAGAACAGGCTATCAGCTCTCCGTGGGATGTAGTCTTTGGAAATTCAAGTATTGTATCAGCTTTTAACATCTCATATTTACACATACATGACTGTTTGCTACATGATTTCCTGTTTTGGTAATAGTCTGACATATGAAAAAAAATTACTTTACAACTGATTTTAAAAAAACATGTTTTCATATTCAAGTGATAACTGCAGTTCTGCTTTGGATCCTGAAAAAATGTGAACTGTTACTTGATGTGAAGACAAATTCTTCTGTAGCAGGTTATATTGTTACTGGGCCCAAATAAAGAAGGAAATTGTGTTTGCTTTTGTTAGGCCAGTGCTTTAGGCCAGGATCACTTAAGAAGCAACTGCGTTTTACAGGAAGTGGGCATTCAAAACCCGCCGGGACACATTCCTGTGTAACCTCATCTGGGTGCTCCTGCTCCAGCAAGGGGATTGCACTGGATGAGCTTTCGAGGTCCCTTCCAGTCCCTAACATTCTGTGATTCTGTGATTGTTTAGAAGTTCCTTTCCTTGACTATACAGACATGCCTGACCACTTGTAAATATTTGAGCTAAAGAAATAAAAATAATTTCAGTTGGGGACCTCTCTTTATTCCTATTTAGGTGACACAAAATCATTAGACTCAAGATCATGATAGATTCAATCAGATAGGAGAGGAACACCTCAGAAATAACCTTGCAAGCATCAGGAGGTCAAAATTAGATCTTTGTATAATAGGATGCAAGAATTGGCTTCTGAGGATTTAAGTAGCTTTCTTGATTCACTTAGCACACACCTGAGCCTGACATTGCCTAACTGCCATGGTTTCAATTGTTATTGACTCTGAATTGATATTCTGTTTCTCATGTTTCTATTTCAAGATAATTTAGAAGATGCAGATGTCAGTTTCTTAACAGTGACAGAACAGTGCTTTAACGTGGCACAAAACCCTTGAGTCAGCATTTCAGGCATAAAAATTGACTTCCAGTATTGGGATTTCTGGAATCCGCAGATGAATGGGGCGGGGAAGTAGCATGATTTAAATCTGATAACCTTAAATTAGAGGTACTTTGCAAGGTTAGTAAATTAGAACATTTGGCTGACCTGTCAGCATTTGTTATCTTGGGTCAGTAACAAAGCAGAAAAACACAGATTTAGTTTGCGGGAACATGAATCTATTTTGTAAATTCTCTTTGCATACAAGTCTTCTGGTACAAATACATTGTCAGTATGGACACTGGACCTCCAGCAGCTTTGACTACCTAAATAAGCAACTAACATTAATTTCATTTAACACTTTTAGCAACAAACCTACAGGGCACTTTTTTGAAAGCCTTTGTCAATGATCCTTACAGTCTATGTTGAACATATGAAATCATACTTGCAAGAGAAAGGAGGAGTATCTGAAAGAGAATCTCACCAGATGTGGGCTGCTGTTCCTGAAGGCAGGAATTTTTCAGAGTTTTATCCAGTCTGATTTTCCTTTTGTGAACCAGCAGGCAGTTGTGTGACTAGATGGTAGTTTTCAAGGTACCTTGAACCAGCAAGCTGATCTCTGTGGGATGTTATTGCAGAGCTGTTCCGCACATCAGCAAAGACAACAGCTCATAACTCATCAGTGCCTCAGAAACTCAAGCTTGTTAACAGAACTGTGCAAAATATCCTATAATTTTACTTTTTATTTTTCATAATACTTTCTTCTGCATCTGCCAGTATTTGAATACCTGTTGATAATTTTTATTTTTGAGAGCTCTGCTTGTTGAATGTTAATGGATATTATTGTTATCAACATGAACACAGTAATCACTGAATTAGTCACCTGTAGAGGATTAGTCAACTGCACTATTCAACACAGACTGCTGAATTTTTGTGTTTACATAAAAACAGATATCCTGAATTCACTCTCTTCAGATTTTTTCATATTCAGTTAGAACCTACCAGTCAGTTGTCTATTTAGATCTCTAGAAAATATAATATAACCTGACAGTTAAGAAGAGATTAAATCAATTTAACTTCCTTCTTTGAGAGAGTAGTAGGCCAAATTGATAAAATGGTGGTGGTGAGGTTGCTTTCAGTTTCTTTTTAAGATTTTTTTTTTTTAATATGGTTTTGTGTGAGTAAAGTTAGCTAGGAAAAAATTAAATTGCTGTAATAGCTATATAAAACTCCTTAGGAAACTAGAAAACTCCTCCTATAAACAGAGAGAATTGTCAAAATGGAGCGTTCTGTTGAGTAACATGCTACCAGGAGTCTGTCCCAGAGCACGAAGCCAGGGCTGTGTCTTGTAGTCTGCAAAGCGGTTGTCTTACAGCACAGATACTGCCATGAACTGCAGTGACTTTTGTAAGTTTGTTGCCAGACATCAAAAGAGTTTGTCAACACTGCAGCAGAGTTTGTCCAAGTTGTACTGTTACTGCAAATTGCTTGAGCCTAGTGGGATCTTGGGTTACTGTCCACTATGTCACAGGATGTGTTTGTTATTCAGTAAATACACACAAAGCAGAGTTTTGTAGGGAGCCTTCACTGCCCTAAGAAGTGACCCAGCCTTCGGTTGGTGATGCTGTTGTGCTGTCCTGCAAGTAGAGACCCTATTGTCAGCACATTAAAACTGGTTTGCCAGGGTCTCTAGGCATTTGGATGGATGAAGTAATCAATGAGAGTTTCAAACATTACTTTTGTTTGCATCCATGCAGCAGTGCCCATTTTTTAACATATGCTTATATGTATCTCTGTGCTAGTTGTCAGGACATCATGTACACCTCAACATCTTAGCTTCATTATTACAGAATTCAGAAGTTTGACTTCTGTGTTGACTGGCATAGCATGCAGGAAATAGCATCATAGCTTCCCATTTTCCTTAACTCTGTGTAGCTTAAACTGTGTACAAGATGCATTTTTTTTTCTTTCAGAAGATAGACTTATGGATTTTCTATTTTTTAAACAAGTGATGCTCCTGTGAGTTTCCTTTTAATGTCCAAAGCTATGCTATCCAGAACATCAAAGAGAGAAAAAAGTTTAAGCTGTTTATGTATTGCACTAGACAGTATTGAACAGCTTATGCTGACCTTTCTCAGTGTCTCAAGTGGAAAGGTTACCTCAAGTGAAACTTTTTTCTGCATCGTTTATATTTCTTGAGATTACTTCTACATACAGTTTGGAGTATGTGTTGATCAATTCAGAGTCTTCATTGTTTGCATTTTAAAATTTTAATGTATGATTTGTTGTGAAACAAAAAGGTTGAGGTAAAGAGTTATGAGGGTGCAGATAAGTTAATATTCAGAACAGATATGACTAAGTAGCATGATTTCAAGTATCCTCATAGTATTTCCCTGAGGTAACAGGCTTTTGTTTCCCCATTTTATACAGATGCTGAAGTCTGAGGCAAAGAGCTTAAGTGACTGTGAAATACCATTTAAAATAAAGTTGGCACAAATGTTTGTCTTTAAGATAGGGGGGTTAAACACATGCTAGAATTTTCTAGGATTCAGGCAGGCAGTATTATTCCTTGTAATCTTTTTTTTTATTTCTTTAGTTGTGCCCACTGAGCTTGTGTTTTACCCTCCCACTTTTAACATTCTTGAATGAACTCCATAGATTAAGTTCTGACTTCATTGAAGTTGGTGCTGAAATTTACATTGACATAGATTGTGCAGGAAATACAAGGGGAGGGCCAGCGGCTCTAAAGTACATTATTAAATTACTGTGTGCTTTTTTAGCTTTCTCTGTTGTCCCCTTCTATTTTTATTCAGTGGGTGTTGAAAGCAAGTGACACTTAAATGCACAGTTGATCTGAGCATGAAATGTTCTTGATAGCTGCATTCTTGCTAGAAGGAACAGGACAATGACTTGTGCTTGGTGACATAACCGTGTGCTTCACATTCCAAAATCTGGTCTTAAATTGCATGATTGTCATCTGTTTATAGAAACTCCCAAGTACAGTATTGACCATGTTTTCAGAAAACTAGTTGGAAATTTTTATGTCAGTTTAGGTTTTACATAGATATTATTTTAATGAAAATACAGTACCTAATACTGGTACAATTTTTATAGCTCTTAGAAGGTAGAAGTATGTAAGATCTTTTTTCTCTCAGTGTTTTTGCTAGAGGATTATTAGTACCACTGCATTCCAGAGGAAACATTTTTTTTTTCTTAATTATTCATGGTGATTTTTCCCTAATTTTACAAAAAATACAGCAATAATCCCTTCAGCAGTAAGCAGTAAGCACTTCTGGGTGAGCTCAGGCTCTATATGAACAGTTTGGATTTAACTGAAGTTTTCACATGTCCTAACATAATTTGTGTATGGGTTCTGTTATCCTTAAGCAGCTTTCATACTTACTCCTAAACTGGAATTTCTTATTTTTCCTCTAACCATTTGAGAGAAAACTGAGGAGGGATAAACTTGCAGAACTTTTGGCTTTTGTTCAATCAGCCCAACAAACTTTATCTCCACAGGAAGCCAGTTAAACAGCTGACTGAATGCTCTGATTCTGTATTCCAAGCTAAAACTAGGAGATTAAGGAGGGTATGGTACTGCTGAACAGTAATAGCATCAACAGTGATTAATATTTCACATGTTCACTATAGAAATAGGTCAAGAAATTAGATATTTACATTAATATTTTAGTATAAACATGCCTTTGACAGAAGCATATGAAGACTGAAGTCTGAACATAAGGATGCAGTTGGAGTTGTCACTGAATGTCCAACAGTAATCCCACACAATTTAGTTTGACAGATACTTTTCTAGTAAATTGAACTTCCCTGCCTCCTGACAAAATGGATGATGATTGCTTTCTGCAGTAAAAAGAAGCATTTGATTAGCAGAGTTACCATCTTAACAGATGTCAAACTTAGTAACATTTTGATTTGAAATGCCCTCTATAAAAAGTTATGATACTTGTACCTGGATTTATGATTTCTCATTCTCTTTGTTCTACAGTCTGTAGTCTTTTTCTGTGAATTAAATGTCTGCTCATGATAAAGGAGTTAAAACTACAAATCAAATTTCTAATCACTACTTCAAGTACTAGATATTGTTTTTAATGCAGAATTCCAGATGCAGAGTTGCTGAAAATAAACATCCTTGACAAGTCTTACAGAGTCTTTGTCAGGCATGCGGGGGTTGAATGAGACACAGTTTTTTACTGTTCTCATTTAGTGCTGAAAGTGCTTTCAAACATGGAATGTGGGCGTTGGGGGTCAGGGGGGACCAGTGCTGAAGTACCTCAAGTGCTTTGCTTAGATAGGAATGAACAAAATGCATAACCAGTCTTAGCTTTTCTGTAGTTATAGTGATTTATCCTAGCACTAAATAATCTAGTTTTCATGTTAACAAATGCTATCATTTTTGCTTTGTATTTTTTTGAAGTATTTACTGCCGTTACAGTCAGAAAGCCTGAGTTGGAAAACTTGGGTAACAAAGAGAAAATATTTCTTTATAGTCAGAATTTTTAGCTCCCTATTGTATGACACCCCCTTAATATCTACGTCCAAGGATTTTCCCTTGGTGAGAGGGCAGGTGTGTTAACTAAGGAGGAAAATTCCAGAAGCATTTTGTTTCATAAGGGGTTATGCTGTTTGCATGATGCAACACTATGTGAAATAGTGACAGGTAGCACAGGGAAGAAAGAAGAAAATTAGTTTTTACTCCTCCAAAAAGGATGATGCATACTTGTAACAGTCCAGACTCATGGTGCGAAGGCATTCCTTTGGGCCTTTGCTTTCTCTGTCTCACTGAAGCAGCACAATGATTTTCTGGTTGTTCTGACAGTCAAGTTTGGATTTAATTTGCCAAACTTCCGTTGACTTAATTGAAGTCGAGACTTGCATTCACACATGTGCATAGGCAGTGTGCCTATCTGTAAACTGAAGGGTGTATTGTATAACCCTTTTTTTTTCCTTGCTTCTTGAGTTTTTCCAGGGGATGAGTGTACCAACAGTCTTACTTTTTATTTCTTTTTTTAGAGATAAAATTAGTAGAAAAGAATAATATTTTCAAACTTACATATACTTAGAACAGGTCAGTGGTGCCAGCCACAAAATGTAATTTTGATTGCCAGGCTTTTAATTCCCATGCTGGAAGTAAGCATGCAGTCCCCAGACAGGGAAGGTGGAAGCGTGGGCAGTCCTGACAATGGAATCTCTTCAGATATTGCTCCTGACTGGTACGAAATTAAGTCTTTTTTGTGTGTTCACATTGACTCACAGTTAATGGTCAGCAATGTTACTGAACTATTTAAAGTTGTGTATGTGTGCAAACAGGACTGTGAATTCTTAAAACACAGATTCATAGCAGAGGCAGATTCTGGAACGGAATATATAGTGTATAATAACTGAAGAATCATATACTATGGAATGAACACCAGTGCATGCAGATCTCTAGTTCATTATTAGTGAATCTTTATAACATGAGTATATCACATTTGCAAGCCATACTTTGCTTTGATGTGGGCAGCACTAAAGATAAGAAAGCACATACCCTAATAAGGAGAAACTACACTGGATTTTTAAAACAGCTCAAGATAGGTTGGAATGTGGTGCTTAACTGAATAAATTTAGAAGATTTGCTTTGTTCTCTTATGGGTTTTTTATTATAAATTCTTTGAAAATAAATTCTTTCCATTCAAGGATGATAAGGAGTTGTGATAATGATGGTATTACCATAATTTTAGCATGCTAGTTCTTCCTGGCCCCCTTCTCCTGTGAGAACAGTGCAAGGATGACAATGGTGACATGTCCTCAAACTATTTAATCCTCAAAGAAGAGTTTTTTCTGTCTTTTGTTTCAGAACATAAAGAATTAAACTATGTAGTGTCAGGACCATTGTGTGATAAAACACTTTAGCTGTGCAACTATAGGCAGCATTTTTCCTTTTCTAATTTATATATATGGTTTTTTATTAAAGTTCTGACAAGTTTTCCACAATTCAGTATGCTTGTGCTGTTTCCATGCATGCATCCATTCTCCTTGTTCTAATTGCCATCCAGTAGAAAATATTTAAGTTGCATTAAAATTTGTGATGGTTATGGTACTCTTATTTTTCCTGTCTTGTTCTCTAGTTGTAAAAAGCATCTTCTCTCTATTGCTCTTACATATTCAGTAAAATTTGAAATTAATAGCAATACTTTTTGCCTGTGTCTCATATTTGATAAGCCTTTCAGTGTGCAGAATTAGAGTAAGAAGCCTTAACGGGTGAAACATGGGCCCAATAGGGAGTGTTGAAAGTATTGCCTTCACCAGGCAGAGATATTGAAAAAATATTTTATTTAGATCCTTGGGAAGAGTACAGAAGAAAAATAGCAGAGAGTGCTTGGTAGATGAAAGACATTCTCTCTCCTTCTTTTTTTTTTGTTTATTTTAATTGTTTTGGTTTGGGGTTTTTTTGGCACTTTTTTGTTCTTTTTGGGGGTTGTTTTTGTTTTAGTTGTTTGTGGGTTTTTTTGGTTTTGTTTATTGTGATTTTTCCCATGGCAGAAGGTGAGCTAGAGTATTGGGGAATTCTTTTCATCAGTATCAGGAATGGGATTCCTGATTGAAATTGGGGATTCTTTTCATCTGTTTTTATGCATCAATTGTTTTCAAGTTTCAGGGACCCAGGAAGACGATGTTTTATGGATAGCAATGGCAGGCACTCATCAGGTATGGGCCCTGATGCTGGAAGGTGGAAAACTACCAAAGGGAAGGTAAGCAGCTGTAATTAGAGACGTGTGAAATTGCTTTTTGTCATGATAAACAACTTTCAAACCCCAAAGAGAGATAATCAAATTACACTAAAAATATTTTTTCTCAGCCTGTACTTAGCTTGAAGCTTGCTGCTTCTGTTCGGGCTTAAAAGTCATGTGTCCTTTAAAGTCGGGCTGCTTTTTCCCACATCTGTTAGGTGAAATGAAAACTATGACTTGGCAAGGTACATTTGTATAATTGACTGTTACTTTTCCTTGCATTTGCTGAATTATCTAGTGATAAATGGTCAACTGAGATGAAATAAAGTTAGCACAAAGGCATTGAATAATTCCTTGCGCTGCAGTACAGTTGGTTTTGTAACTCGCAAGTACTTGTCCTGTATCGTCTGCTTATGCATAATGTCTGAAGTATTTCAGACCCATGCTTGAACTTGTGTGCTATTTTCCTTTAGTGATTTAAAGAAAGGAGTCTGCCTTCGATTCGCTGGGAGTGGGAACGAAGAGAACAGAAACAACGCATACCCGCACAAGGCAGGCTTTGCGCAGCCTTCGGGTCTTTCTCTGGCTGCTGAGGAACCATGGAACTGCCTTTTTGTAGCGGATAGCGAGAGCAGCACCGTGCGAACCATCTCTCTGAAAGACGGAGCAGTGAAACACCTTGTAGGAGGAGAGAGAGATCCATTGGTAATCACTTCAAACTCCCCCACACTGCCCTACTAGTATTGCTCAAGCCTGACCTGGAGGAACCACTTTTGGGGTGAGAGGGTAAATCAGTTTCCATGGCCATCAATTTCTTAACTTCACTGCTTGGAATGCAAATGTGTGCAGGTTGTGACGCTCAGGTTGTAGTACAAATTGTTGCTCCTCAGATAACAAATTACTTGTTTTTAAAATAGCCAACTTGATTCAGCATTGTGTGGTCATTAAAGCCAGCTGGATTCATAATGAGAACTGAAATGTAAGAGTTTCCATTTCCGTGGTTAGCATCCACACTTCACATTTTCAGTATCCTTGTTTTTAAGTTGTCTTGATTTTTTTAAATTTTATTTTAAGTGAGTGATTTCCATTTAATTACAATCATTTAAATTCATGTCATCATTGAGTAATCAAATGTATTAATTTAATAAAATACTTTTTCAGAATTTGTTTGCCTTTGGTGATGTGGATGGAGTGGGCATAAATGCGAAGCTGCAGCATCCCTTAGGAGTAACATGGGACAAGAAAAGAAAACTGCTCTATGTAGCAGATTCCTATAATCATAAGGTAAGTATATAGTAGCTTGTTATATACAGGCTTCGCAATTTGTACTACTGCAAAGGATTATATTAGGAACATACAGAGTTTGTGCTTGGTTCAGTTAAGCTGAGTAAATAAATGATACAAGTTCCTTTGTGGGTTCTTTTTCTTTCCTTCCTTCCCTTATGGGTCTTTACCATTGTTTTTGCTGTCACATGCTGCCCTGTTGATATGATGATCCCTTGGGGACGGTGAATTTAAAGTGCCAAGTTACAGTTAGACTAAAGACCCTTATATCTGTTCCAAGATGCTGAACTAGGGCAAGAGAGCTGGGAGTGCTTAGTCAGGGATACTGCAGGCCTGATAAAACAGGGATTACAAGAGGACTTGCTTTTCCCTTAAAAAAGCCACCCAAGTTTTGAGAAGTGGTGTGGGTTGCCTCCATGGAATTCTGAGATTAGAGGGATTGTTTTGCGTGATTGTTCTTATATGATGTTGTATAAGCTTTTGTGTCTAGGGGGTTGTTAACTGTACATTGAGAAATGCATTAAAAGTAATTTATTTTAATTTTCAAATAAATTCATAACACTAAATACTTACTGAAATTTATGTGGCAAATGAAATTTTGTTTCAGGTACTGTATAAAACATTGTACGCTTTTTTGCTGTTACTTTAAGAAAAAACTCATCTATTTTTAGCAAAAAAAGTTAGATTGCCAGTTTTGTTATGCTCTTATTATTTTGCAAATGTTTCTAGAAAGGCAACAGACACAAGTAAAACAAGTCATTCAACATACTTTTATACCAGAGGGGTAGGTGCCTTTGAAATTATGAAAGAGAACACTGAATGAAGACCAGAAGAAAAGGTAAAGTCCAGTAAGGAATGGTGGGGACAAAAAGATGATGATGGATGCCATTTCATAAAATATAGCAGGACACACACTTGGTAGCTAAAGTACTCAAAGTTAGTGCTGGTTTCTGAAAATGTGGGTCATAAGATAATGCAGAACTTCTAAATCCTGGTGAGGGTTCTTTTCAGTTAAGATTTTTGTGTCTCTCTTAATCTTAGATTAAGGTTGTAGATCCCAAGATGAAGAACTGTACTACCCTGGCAGGCACAGGAGAAGCAGGCAATGTTATCGGTTCCAGCTTTACACAGTCCACTTTTAATGAACCGGGAGGTTTGTGTGTTGAAGAAAACGGCCGCTTGATGTATGTTGCAGACACAAATAATCATCAGATTAAAGTGCTGGATTTGGAAACAAAAATTCTTTCCACGGCAAGTAATACTTACTAAACAGGCTGATAGTGGTGTTTCTTGATATAAATTACTATTACAGACTTTGGCAAGTAGTATAAAAATCATATAGGTGATAAACTTTTGGGGTACAGTAGCTATATTCACAGAATGTGATGATTTGGCAAATAAACACTGCCTGTCAGCACAGTTGTTGACTGCTTTAGTCTTTGGAAAGGCAACTATTGCATGAAAACAAAGAGATGAATGATTCTCTGGAAAATAACAATACAGAAACATGAGTTATTAAAAATACATTCCAGTTTTTCAGTATGAAGAGCATTTCATGAGCAATTGCCAACTCCCTTTATAACAAGTAGACATTGAAATAGATCACCAAGTGCTGTAATTAACCCATAAGAGATGGTCTGGCGAGGTCAATGACTTAAAGCAGGGTACATAGCAGGCTTCTAAGTTACCAATTCAAAACCACTGTCATAATTGAGCACTGCTGTATTTGCTTATAAACGTGAAGGCAAAACAAATTCGTGCTCCTGTCCATCTTATAATGGCACTATGTTGTCATGTTTTCATATGTATATACATATATGTGACATAATGGTCCAGCTGTCTTCTATGTTTCTTATGTTTAATAGTACATGATCTTAATGTGTGTTTAAATTTTCATATCATATAACATGTTAGTGGCTTTTCTGGGAAAATGTCCTTTACCGTGCAATCTGCACAAAACTCTTGGATTTTATTACCAAAGCATGCAGTTCACTGCCAAATTAGAAGAAAATACCTATAAATTTTATTTATAGAAAAAATACCATGCAACTGTTAAAATTTTAAATTAAGGGATACTCTAAGTAGTGGATGTTCTAAAGTAGTTGTGGATTTTATGATTTTGATAGCAAATATGATTTTTATTTGGATTAATCAATATTATCTTTTCAATTTTAAAAAGTAATTTTGTCCTTCCCTTTGTCATTTTCTTGTTGCACTCTGAGAGAAAATTTCTGTACAATAACCATATTATCATGATAGTTTTCCTAGTCCATGTCAGCTTGGAAACTGTGGTTGTATTGTGAAAGCCTATTTGCTTTCGGTACAAACAAAAATGAGTATTTTGTTTGATTTCTACTGACAGTTGCCTATCCTGAATCCAGAAGTGTGTGATGTTCCAGACAACCTGCCTGTGCAAAAGGATAAAGTAACAAACCTTCCAAAACTGCCTAAATCTGCACCAAATGTTCAACTTCCTTCACTTACTGTAGCTCCTGGCCAGACAATTCAGTTTTTATTAAAGTTGACTCTTCCTCCAGATTCAAAACTGAATGAAGAAGCACCCAGTTCCTGGTTTATCACAGCAGAAGGTAAAGTACTTGTGTTGTTTCAGTGGTTGAACAGAAGTAGGTACGATACAGAGTGGGTTATATCGTGACATGCCAGCAATAAAAGGGGTCTCAGTCTGATGAATCAAAATCTCCCTTCCAGTCCTGTATTCACATTTGACCCTGTGATACAGTACATTTTATTTAGAATTGATACATTTAACAGTTGGAGTTGGAAGATTTTAAAAAAAAAGCATCTGATAGACTGTTTTTCACTTGAATTAATGCATGCTGCATTATTTCTTTTAAATTTTCTTGGAACAAGCTGCCAGCGAGGGCTTGCAGAGGTACTGATGCCAGAACAGTTGAGCTGTTTGCTCCTGAGATGCCCTCTCCACTCTGTCTCTATGAACAGCTTATCCCAGCCCTAATGTCTGGTTCTTGCAGAAAGCTCACCATGAAGCCAAAGCATATTCCTGAAAGACATTGCTTTTTTTTTTTCTCTTCTCTCGTCCAAAAAGTATTTTAGGTACTTTTATACCTAACTACTTTGAACCTACCTTGTTTATTTCATATTTCCATATTTCTGCTGGAATATTTCTATAATAAGGCACATGTTCTTATATAAGAGATAAATCATGGTAAGTCAAGGCAGCAGAAATGACTGACCTTTCTTGCCAGTTCTTTTGCTGACTTCCTGTGTGACCTTGGACAATTCTTTTAGTCACTGTGTACCTTGGTTACTGTGAAATGGTAATATTATTCTTATATTGGAATAATGGAGATATTAGTTCTTGTTATGGCAGTTTTCTCGAGTCTAAATCTCCCAACTGAAGTGTTCTAAAAGAGCACATGGAACGTGTTCACATGGTGTGCAATGGGAGTGGTTTAATTCTAGCCATCGTTGCTATCCCTTACACTGGAGATTACTATGCTCATAACACAACGGGTAGAATAGACTGCGTGAGTGTTCCCTAAAATTCTCTTCAGGACAAAAATAGCACGGTTATCTAAAACACCTTCTTGCACAGGCTGACCATTGGTGGGTGTTCAGACAGGCTGGTCTGGCTGTACCCAAAAGGGAGGATCTTTTGGTGCCCTTGGCAATACTGTGTGAAAGCCACTGTACAAAATAATCCATATTTTTCTACATTCTTTGTGGATTGAAACAGTTTTGCCAGTTTATTGAGTTACTCAGGTGTGACTCATATCCTTTAAGTTTAGTACCTTTACACTCTAGGACAAAATTTTTTATCTCACTGGAATGTCAATACTTGTAAAAAGCATCCTATAGTAGGTGCTGGGTGCCTAAGTAAAACTGCTACCAAAAACTAGTGTTCTTGAAGGAGGGAGGACACTTGGCACTTGGACTCTGTGAGACATTTCTGACTTTGTCGATAAACATGTTTTCTATTAAACTCTGGGCACCCTGAAGTAAGTGATGCATGGCATAGAGAACTGGTACCTCTTGGAGGAAGTGAACAAGAGACCCACTAAGGCAGCATAGAGCAGAGAAAAGCTTAATTGACTGTTTAATGAGTTGCTAAACAGTTTTTTAAAGAAGACGAGCCCAGAGTGTAATTTTCTTTAGTTTCTGTGTCAAGTTTTTGATGTCGAAATTGCACCATTTGCACCTTCAATAGATTTTTTTGAAAGCAATAGAGAGAACATTTATATTTCAGTTATGTTCACTCAGTTGTTGCACTGCATTGGAAAACATTTATTTTTAGAAATGCTGCTGGATTTTAAAATTCTACTTATTTTTAGTAATTGGTCTCTGGCTGAATATACATGCTATACTGGCTTTTACAACGGTAAATACTTGTTAATAGTTATCCCTGCTTGCAGATGCAGTTAAACTGATCTGAAAATAAACATCTCCTCCTCTTTTAACTGGTCTTTTTTTGGCCAGTGTTCAAATGTCCCTGTAGTAGCTTAATGAAATTGATTGCTTTTAAAAGCAATCAGCAAATACTGTACAGGCAGTGCAGTTTGTTTATGTCCCTCATGATTTAAAGTAGTTTCTCATCCCAGATTGTGCTTTTGGAGTACAAATAGACTATTTCCAGGAGAGTCAGGACGCTTTGGCCTACAGAATCTCGGAATATTGTTGAAGTGAAGATATATGTGACGGCTTCAAGGGTTAGTAAAATTGGAGAATGCAAGCAACCTAAACTCAACGTGTCATTTCAAGCTCATAAATTCTAGAGCCAACTTTTAGGTATTTTCTGAAACATGCCAAAAAGAGCACTTCATCCATCTCACAGTAAAATAAAGAATACAATGCAATGACCTAGGTACATGTATTGTCCTGTTCATTTTTCAGTTCACATACTCTTTAATATTTAAATAAATGTGAAACTCAAGATCTGTTGTAAGAGTCAGCCTGAGTGTTGCTGAATTGCAGCAGCCCAGTTGTAAAACCAACACTTCTGTTTGGAAATGCCATAACTTACCTTCAGTTTAGTGCATTTATGGCACATAACTTACCTGGAGTATTAGACCACTGATACAAATGTATAGCAGCTGTTAATTTAAGGAGTTTGTTTACATATCTTAGAATAAATTCTAATATCCTTTTAAGAGCATATAGGACAAATTTTAGATCCATTGCATTTAAATAAGATGTACTCTGTATATACCTATAGTCCTGAAGCAAAGCTATGGATGTCTCCATCTTTAAATGACTGCTAAAGAAGCATTTGTAAATTACTTTTTTCCACAACTGGAAAAATCAGGAAGGAAATTTTCCCTAATGTTGCATATGGAAAGAAAGTCCATGTTGTCCTGTGGGTAAAATGGATGTTTTCTGTAGGTTTCAGACATGGTCTTAAATACCCTAATGATAAAATTTGCTCTTCTTTTATAGATAATACCTGGCTGCTTCAAGGACAGTGTCCAACTGGAGAAATAAAGGATATTTCTCGTCAAACTACCATTCTCTTTCAGTTACCCAGGAGCTGCCTGTCAGCTGAAGCTACCCTGGCTATCAAAGTGTGCCTCTATTATTGCAGTAAAGGTAGCAGTGCCTGCATGATGAAAGGAATCTCGTTCAGTCAGCCTTTACAGGTAGCTAATACAGACCAAGGCAGCTTGGCTCAAGTTGAACTGATCCACACATTTTGAACCAGCAAACCCAGGGGCAGCTAATTTCTTACTTTATTTTGCTATCCACCATTTCTGTAGGAGAAAAACTTCTTTCTGTTTTTTATTTTCCCATAGCTTATCACAAAGCTAAGAAATTATGTACTTGGTAAAATGAAGCAGAGTTCCCTACATCTTAACGTGAAAATTTATCATCACAACCTCATTTCTTTTTATTACAGTAGCAGCAATAATATTGTAATACTCTAGACTCTGTTGCCAATTGTGAATATATTGGATGTATACCAGGCTTAGCAATGAGCAACAGTTTTCAGAGTCCTTTTGAAAGAGCTGGTGTTACTTTGTGATGTTACTGTAAGAAGTTCTTTGCACTGTATGTACTGTTGAAAGAGCTACATCATTTTGGACTAACACTTACAAATTCCTTTTGTGCCCTTATTAAATTTTAATAGAATGTCAAAACTAACAGCTTCTTTCTCTAGGCTATAAAAGAAGTGTCTTGCTTATTTTTCTGCAGCAGCATTTATGACACATATATTTTGAAAATACATCTTAAACTAGGTGCAGCTCTAATTTTATGTAAACCGAGTGTTTTGCTTAACTAGAAATGACTGCCTTATATGCAAACATAGTTTCATGGAAAAATTCCTGTGAAAGGAAGTGATCAAGTTCCTACAGAAGAATTTCACGCTGATTTCTAACAAAGAATGTGCCTCTCTAATCTGTATATATATAAAGAAAAAAAAAAAAAAACACAAAACCATGCTGGAGTTTTTCTATTACATACCAATTTACATTTTATAGTGAGTGGTAGATAATGGTTGAATATCAAAAGTGCAAAAATTAAATGTCAACCATTTCAAGCAGGGTGAATCACTTTCTCTTCCTACTGTTATGGTTTCTCTGTAAAGACTTGACTGAAGACTTCTGCCTTGCAAATACATAATATTAAGAAGAATATTATACTCTTGAAGTATGATTCAGAGTCTTTCAAAGTTACTATTAGTCCCCCAATTTGTAATAGTGGCTGCTGAACCAGAACTACACATTTAATAATGGATTATTTGCATACAGGTTTAGAGGTTCTGAGTTTTGCTAGAAAAAGTGGTAGCATAACCATTGAACAAGATGCTTAGAAACTGTAGTACAAAATTCTGCCTTTGGTGGTTAAGTGTTTCGCAAGTTAAATTCCTTCAATTTGCCATAGTAAGTAGCAGCAATATGGGGGGTGGCTTGTCTCTGCAAGTTTTTTACTTGAAGAGTTTCCACAGTGCTTAAGTGGTTATTGGATTAGGATGTGTGCTCTGGTCATGAGGATCAGTTCTAAGACGATGATTTTAAGTTTGAAGGTAGTATTTTTACATATATTATGAAGTACAGTAGTGAAGAATTTTTATATAATCTTTTCTAAAACAATCACTGTTGTTCCTGACACCTGTCAGTAAGTCCCCAGTATGATTTGTTGTTGCTCTTTCTTACTGAAATGTTGGTCATGAACCCGAGAGGCTTTTGTTTTAAGGGAACCATATGGACTGGTGTGGTTTTTCCTTCCATTGAAATGCCAGTCTGTCTGTGAGTTCTCTGTGTACCAGGAATGGTTATTATCTCACCTGTCAGCAAGGCAAGGCCCAGGCTATTCTTTTTCTTGTGTTTGTTTTTTAAGCAGCTTTTTTAATGCAGTGTTTTCAGGTCCTTTCATAAGCCTCTCAATCCTCACATGCCATTTTGAAGAAGGAGAAAGCTTTGCTGCTTTGTTCACAGATTGCAAATACTATTGGAAGGATGAAGGTAAAGAAACTGCTTTGGGCATTTATCCTTTTTTTTACACTTTAGTACAACTCACTCTTTCAGCATTTTTTGTTTGTTTAACTTCAGATAGTAGCCAGGAAACCTCAGTTCAGCGTCCAGCTAGCTCCCAAATTTTCTGTTGCTTACTGAAAAAAACCAGAAGCTCAGAACAACAAACCAAACTGTTATAGTTGACTTGAACATAAAATTCAGCAGATGGATTTTTTTTCTCTCATTTTCAACTAGAATATTGTATTTGTCTATTTCAATTGGATGAGTTCATCAAATTCTGCCTGTATTCCAGTATTTAAAAGACAAAGAAGTCAACAAATCTATTTTCTTATTGACACTTTTAAATTAATGTATTGCTGTAGGGGAAAGACTGTGTATTCCTAACTTTATTTAACTGTAGTGTGTAATGTTTAAATACGGTATTGTGGATATGTTTTCTATCTAAATGTACATATATAAGTGTGTGTTTAAGTGTCATATCCTTTTTGTTTTCAAGTTTCAGCTTTTAGTCCCTGTATGTGGACACACTCAGAACCACTATGAGCTTCTTGGGAAGGGTGATAGTCCATAGGAGGAAAACTGTTGCATAATCATCCAGCTGAAGTCCAGGATCAAACTGTAAAGGACCTTTAAATATTTAGTTGTAGCCATATTTTAAACAATTGTATTTCAAGGAAAAAAGTTTTCAGCTTTACTAGCGGAGAACAGGAATATATCAGTTTTAACCGTTTTTTTCTTCTAAGTCCATGTTTTGAGGCAGATGACTGAATCTTATATAAACTACGTAAGAGAGGGATAATAGACTGTTTCTATGCTACTATTACTCTTTCTACAAAGAGTGAGAGTGTTCCTTGCTACTGAACTGAAACACTTTATGCTAAAGGAGAGGCAGAAGGTGTGATGCCATCTCAAAAAGACACCCAACCCACTATTTACAAAGAAAAGCTGTATATCCAAAAATGCTTTCCCCCTACACCCAGGAAGTCCTAAGCCTTTTTAGGGAATAACTCTGTTAGTTTACAAGGGAAAGCTGCTTTTCCTGACTCATCTTAGTGGGTTTCACATGGGGACACTGCTCTGATCATTCTCCTTCAGCATCTTAGGAGCAACCGACTCTGTGCTCCAGTTCTCCTGCTCCTTGCTCCATCTGTGTGTTCACTGTGATTGGCCTTTAATGCTACAGCATAACACGTTTTGTTTGTCCAAGGAATAGCATATACATTCCCGGAGTCACTCCTTCCGCTTTGCTTGTTGTGTACAGACATTCGAATGTTCTATAATTAGAAAAACATGGGGTTTAAAAGCTTATAGTGTTTAGAGATACTATTGCCATTGCTTCCCCCAGGCTTTACAAGATGCTTTCAGGGTAAAGCAACAAGTGCCATAAATGTAACCAGACAGACAAGCAGAATGACATGCACAAGAAATTTGTTTCAGTTAAGTACCAGAAAGCATCTTCAAAATATGATTCAGAAAAACAGAAAATGTTATTACTCTGTCTAAATACTGAAAAATCAGATATATTGATGACTGCTATCTCTTTGTATGTTTATTAGTGTTTCCTGGTATAAAAATTCTAAGCAGGTTGGTATGGCTCAGCACTCCCAGATTTGTATCTCACAGTAAACGTAATTCAAGGCCTTTTCAAAACATCTTTCTATTCACTCTAATAGGTTTTGCACCAGATCTTAATAAAGTAATAAATCACTATAGCAAATCTCTAAAGAATAGTGGTCCTGGTTGTATTGTATAATGGAAAAAACTTCGGTGGCATTTGTACCTTTTAGTTGTAGTGTTTCCTTTTCTGGAACAGCTTTTTGTTTTGAATATGTTAATCGTTCCATGGGAAGTTTTTAGAAATTTTATTTAATTAAAGTACAATATGTTTCATTAGACTAGGAAAAAGAGAATGTGGTTTCAAAGAGGAAGCATGATGTGTTTTAATAGCTTTCTCATGTTGTTTGAATACAGTAGTATCTTTCTGTAGTTTGTTCCCTTCTGCCGAAGAACGGGTAGGGATGCTCACTGTGTAAAGCTATTGATGGGCACATATTTTATACAGACATTTTTAGTTTATTCCTTTTCATATTAGGTTCTCACACACCATTTTGGGCTTTTCTACTGGATGCACTTCTTCGTAGTTTGCGTTTTGCCTCTCATATCTTTCACTTGTAAAGCATTATGCTCATGTAATGCTATGGTAATGTCACGATACAAAGCAAGTGCAGACCAGATGAGTAAAACATGAGAAAGTAGTTTTATAGCCTCATGTAAATGCCTTATCTCCTTAGCCTCAGAAAAAGGTGCATATGGCTTCCAGTACATTGTACATATTCTCAGTGCACTTTTTTATTCCAGTGGGCAAATCTTGTAGCTCAGACCATGGGTAAAACTATTTTTTGTGAGAATGTCAAGAAAAACATATTCCTTATCTCTTGCTCAGAGGAGGGGGATGATCAGAATGAAGTGACTTTCCTTCTCGGGCAGGGCTGTGTCCTTCTGTTCCTTTAATTATTGACTATTTATTTTAGCAAAGACAGTTGTATTATTGACCACAAATTATCTTGAATTTTTGATTCCTAGTGAGGTTTTCTACATACATGGAAGCTTTAAATATATAACTTTGTGGAGTTATGAGTGATATATCTAGTGGAAAATGGCTTATGGTTTAGCAGAAAATAGAAGAGATTTATGTACATTCTTACGATCTGTAATTTTTTAAAATCACTGTTACTCATTAATACTTACCTCAATGACACATTGCAGCTTAAATCCCACAAAAGTGTGTTCATAGACTGTGTATTGCAACTGAAAAGTCAGTTTTCTTCATTGTATAATGTGTGAGAGGTGTTGTGTATATGTGTCCTCCAGACTCTGATTGTGCTACCCGAGGAGAATTTACCATGCACAGCAGCTTACCAACCACCCACAGGAACTCTCCACTCGAATCTGCCAGCTCAGTTGTTCATATAATCAATTAAAATTACTGATTTATAGTAGCAAAGATTTAGTATTTAGAATCAATCATTGTAATTTTCATTTAAATAGGTTTGTCGTGGATTAGAGGAGCTTCTGTGTCCCAAGCAGGGAAAGTATAAGAACAGTGACAATTAGTAGGAGACAGTTGTTGAAAATGTGAGTCTCGGTTAATTTTTAATTAAATCAGCACATCTGTCTTAGTATTCTGCAACAGATCATGAATTTGGAAATGATATTTCTAATATGTTACATTCCATTATGTTCATGTAACCAAATTTGACTACCGTCTTTCGTCAGAAGCAGCTGTTCTTACATTTTATAGTTTTTGTACTATCTATAGTCACTTATTTTTGTTAGGGATTCAGCAATCCTATGATTGAATTTCTGAGTTTATCTTTGTTTCTTTGTCGTAATATTATGAGGGATTTTGGTTGGGTTTTGGGCTCTATCTTTTCCTCCCATAGTTTCCCCAGGAAGGAAATGCAGCCAATATCTTGTTACTGTGGAGGGAGCCAAGTAGGATACTTCCCTCCGGTGGCTCCTTGCCTCTCCCTTGCTTTGGGGATGGGGACGTAAACAGCAAGTCCTATGGGGCTGGGATGTAAACAGCAAGTGCTATAGGTCTGTCCCATATAAAGATAACGTTCCCTGGCAGCTCTCTCCAGAAGGGTGTAGTTGTGGTGAGGGTTTTGGGATGAGTTACACCATGAGTTATTCTCAAAATGGGCAGACCTGGCACGTACTGGCTCTCTGGGCTTATCTGCTTTGTAGCTCTCATCTGTTTACAGCCTCTAAAATCTTGCTCCATAAAGAAGGCAAGAATTTTACCCTAACTGTTACTGCAAAAACCTTCAATCAATTGATTCACTAGTAGTCCTAAAATAACCTGGTAATAGTTACCGGATTCTAGGACCTATCTGGACCCTCCCCCATGATTCTAGGTAGCATTAGAATAAGATGATGTCCTCAGGTCAGCTTCATCAAGCTTTACCCTGGTGCAGCTACTGTCGAAATTTTAACCTTTACCTCTGGCCCTGTCCAGTGAGGTCCTGAAGTCATTTCTGGGTCTCCCAGAGCATCCCATCAAACTTGAGTAGCCTGTGCAGGGATTTTGATGGCTCTTGGTTTCAGGAAATGTCAATAATATAAATTAAATACTTGGGCTATTAGGTGATGTGAAAGATACCCTATTTTGCCATCTTGTTGAAGTTTGTGCTTAATTATTTTCAGAGGGTAGCACATTTTTGTTACAGCTGAAAAACTAGAAACATTGGCTATAAGTTGAGCAGTGTTTGTGCAGCTGTAATTACTTACAGCTTAGGGTACCTCTGATCCATTGCTTTCAAGTGTACCAGAAAGCTTGTTGTCCAATTGCAGGCCCTAGGGCTAAGCAGAAGAATTGCAAGTATTTCTTGAGTCTTACCTAGTTGCTTTGAAACACCGTCAATTTTAAGCTAAGAAAATCCCACTTGTAAAAATCTGTTCATAAGTCTACCTTAATTTGATGCTGTGCACTCAATATGCCTCAGGAAAGCAATATTCCACACTCTGTTTTCCCCCTTTCGACTAAGTATTTAGAAACTCAACCCATCTGGCCATTGTTAGACTTCTTGGAAAGCAAGATAATGTTTCCCAATTGATTTTACATTCATGTCTTTTAGAACTTATTTTTCAAACTTCTGATTAAACTTAAATACTTGGTTTTAAACCATAAATTCAATTGATTGGTCCTGTGAGTTGCCTATATCAGAAGTGGCTTCCCAATTTTAAACACTTAGAATTGATGGTAGAGGAATAAAATCACTAAATGTTTTATATTTTGAATATGTAACTTCAAAACTATCCAATTTCACTTTTAAAGGAGAATTAGTGCAGTTAAAACTTTCTCTTCTGTAAATCATTACAATTTTTGTACCATTAATCATTGTATCATAAAAACCTGTGATGGATCTACGTTATTTTATAAAGAATAAAGAAAAATAGTTGTAAAACTGAGTGTAACCCATGTGCTCAAGATGAGTAGAAAATACCTGCCTGGTGTGACAGAAATTCAGCTCTTTTATTACATCATGCTGGCCGAAGGAAAAAATCAGTGCCTTGCATAACAATACTTGAAAGTATTTCTTTACAGAAATACTGGAGTACTGACGGAAATAAGGTATTTGACCTTCATGGCTTGCAAGTTTCAGGGATTTTTAATTCTACTAATTCTGAACCTGTGAAGACTTTTCCTTCTACTTCATCTTTTTTAATTAAGTTAAAATTAAGGTGCTTTTTGCTCAAGCTAATCTGCTTACTAAGTACTTTTTCTTTTTCTCAGTCTTCTGAACTTACTTCTGAAACTATTGTTACCTCTTTTGTACACTTCAGAACAAACTTGGCAGGGAGATTTCCAACAGCTTGTTGAAATTGTGATACGAGGTGGAAAGCAAGACATTCATTGATGTAAAAGCGTGAGGGTGATGCTTCCTGCTGTTTGAGGGTTGGTCTTTGTTTGGTTTGTGGTTTGTTGGGGTTTTGTTGGTTGGTTGGTTTTGATTTTTTTTGTTGGTGTTTTGTTTTCCTGTTCTACAGATCAGCAAAGATTCTTTAAATAGCAGAAGGTTTTGTGTAGAGGCAGCTGGGAAGGGTGAGGTTCTCTCACTGTGAAACCACGTAACTTCATTTAGATGCTGGGGTGTGTAAAAATCCCAGCAGCATAATACTAGTGAAGAAAGTCACATTTGAGCACTTAACACCTTGATAAACGTCACCATATGGTTTAAGGGGAAAGAAAGGCATTTTTTTTTCTTCCTTGAGAACTTCAGTATTGCTTTGTGGACATTGGAATATTTTTGCCTGCTCTCTGAGATACTAAACCTCTGTTTTTCCATTACATGTGATGCAAAGCCTTTCAAATCTCTGAACATTTAAAATATGTTTTGTATTCGTTGCTACAAAATATGTGAAGAATTAAAACTGAAGGCACTTCATCTACAGCTGATGTAGATTGTGTAAGTTCTTCACATACAGCATTGCCTAATAGCGTTCTTAACAATATTCATGGATTATGATCCTTTTTAAATAAAAGGTAAATGTCCTGTAATATTATGAGAACAAATAAATACACTGTAGAAGAAATGTCAACCTCGGATGTCAATTCAACAAATAAACAGTGATTAAAGAATGTACTCTTTCTCCTGTGAAACCTCTTTTTCCTTGTAAAGCTTTTTCATGGAAAAATAAACATTAAACATTTTCTTTCAAGGCTGGGTTGCCTGTCAATCTTTACATGGATGTAGATGTTATGAAATCTGCTTTAAGGGGTTACAGCTTGATTAAAATCCTTTAATTAACATGAACTATTTGTTTCACACTCCCTTTCCCACAGGGCCCTGCGGTCGTGGGTGTCAGGCGGCCATTCGGTGAGCTGGGGTTGGTAAAACAGCGTGCAGTCCTCAGGACTCCCCAGCTCCAGGGTCACCCAGCGGTCTGAAAACAAGAGATCTGCTTTTATCCCATTTCTGCGCATAGGAGAGATGAGAAATGCTGCGCTGCGTGAGTCATGGGCCTTCGGTTTATTGCAGAGACCCCAGAGGAGGCTGAAATAGCTCTCGCTGCGCTGAGCTCCTCTGACACGCTGTTTGTCAGCTGTGTTACTGGGGCTAAACGGTGCCACGGTTTGCACTGTGTGGGTGCCTGTTTAATGTTAACAATTATGGTTGAGCCATAGTTGAACAGCAGCTTCTAAAAAAATACAATTGTTTCATTAGAATTGTTTTACTTGGGTTTTGCAGCCTTGACTAAGAACATATGGACCGCCTGTACTCATACAGGCTTCTCGTGTGCACCAGCACAGCTGAGGACCGACACCACTGTACCTACGAAGTTCATCCCTTATTTATGCTGCTCATTATGTTTTTATTGATACAAGGATGAAATTGATACAAGAATGAAAGCATCATATGCCTGAAGTTCTTACATACCTACTATAGGGGAGCCCCAGCAATAGTAGTGGAGCTATGTTGGGTTTTTTTTTTCCTCCTTTGCTAAAAATTATTCCTCGTGTCTATTAATCTATTCAAATATTTAAAACATTTATACATACTACTTCTAAAACTCAGCTAACTTTCTTTGATTTCCATCCAGATTAAATACATTCATCTCAGCCTGATGCGATAAGTCTGAATTTGACAAATATTCCAACAAATTTATTTGCAAGTTCTGTGTTTTGTTATGAAGTACATCTAAACCTTCTGCCAAGCCTAACTCAGCTGGCTTAGGCGAGGATCTGTGATCTCTCAGCATCCTGGTGAGCATTTGCCTTGGATCACAAAGCTGAAAGTTTACTTGTCTTCAGTCGTCACCTCTGAAAGGACACCTTCACCCCCTACTTTTATCTAAGTATTCCTAGAACAATAAGCCTGTATTTACACAGACTTTTACATTCTGTGTACAAACTTCTGTGCGTTTTGCCGCAAGTCAGGAAGCTGCTGCCTGGTAGAAGTTTCTGTGGTTGCAAAGTTGCTGCTCTAGGAAACAATTAATTAGGTTGTTTCTAAAAGCAAAGGAAAGGAGCCTTTCGTTGGAAATTTGCTAATGGGGCTGAGATATTTTCTTGTTATTGCAAGGGATTCGGCATTCTACTGCCAAGAGGAACTTACCCGGAGATTGGGTAGATGGGGCTTTCAAAGGCTTCTCTCCCTGCCCTGTCCTTCCCATCTGCAGCAGTTTCCTGTGGCTGTTCAATATCATGACCTTGCTGCCTCGTATGTTGGGTTTTTTTCATTTCTGCCTGTCAACCTGTTTTTTTGTGCACAGAATCCCACCAAAAACTGAAAACAATACATGATGGCTGTTTCATGTGCTGCTACCTGTAACAAAATTCTTCCCTTGCTGTAACTGGGCTTTCAAGAGCCAGTTTGTTCTCCTTTGCCCTCTTCCTCAAGCACAGCAGCCTTGAAGCATAAAAGAATAGCTTTCTAAAGTATTATTACAGCAGCACATGTTGTTTCTTCCATTTTTTGGAAAAGCATTAGCAAGTTGTAACCCTTAGTTTAAAAATCTCTCCCTATTTTTCCTGTCTCAGGCATTCCATTAAGCAGAGTACGTGGGCTTAGCAGTGCTCAGAGCTCCTAACACCAGGCGGTGAAGAGTGGGCATCTTTTCCAAACACTGAACAAAGCTGCAATATTAAGGAGTAGTGAGATGATAATGAAGAGGTTGCTTCAGTAAAACCAAATATTTAGTCGAATCTACCCTTGTGCTGTATATTCACTTGTGAATTCCATCCACCATGGAACTGCAATGTTATTTTTTATCTTTGAAGCTATGATTGCAATTATTGTCCTTGAGAATCGGAAAGTCGTTCTAACACTATATTTACTAAAGAGAAGGCAGCACGTCAGGTTTAATGTCTTCTTTACACAGCAAGGCTTGGAAGAGCACACCACTTCCCTGGCAAAGGTATGAACGCTGCATCTGAAATGACAGCATGTGTGACCTGTTTTAAGGAAAGCAGAATCAGCAGTTTGATGGTCAGCAGCAAGTGTGAGCAGCCACTACACCTTCCCCCCCTTGCCCCCTTGCCTTGTGCACAGTGACACACTCATGACTTGACTAAAGCTGTATTGTTTTCCCAGCTGTTATTTCGGGTTGATACAAAAATACAGAGATCGCTAAGAATGAGAGATGTAACTGTTTTTCAGGAGTTTAATACGTTCTTGACACATTCAGCAAATCTTAATACATTCAGCAAATGGAATCACAGGAGAGAATATAAAATTGAAATGTACCAAGCAGTGTGTAGGAGCATCAGTACTTAAATGGCAGTTAAATCCAATGGAAATTTGCTGGCGGCTACTGAGAAACCCGTCATTTAAATTTTTCTCTCCTTTCTGCAGCTGAGTGAAGAAGGTGGATTTAATTAGCATTTTTGCCATGCTCTTAGCAGTGGAAGTGCTATAAAGTGCTGTTGTTATTTGTAGACTCGAATCAAAGGAAGCTAAAGTTATATGGAAATGCATAAAATACAGGAAAAACACAGAACTTTAGCAAGAGGAGTGAAGTAGGATAGATGCTGTATATATATAAGTGTAAGCATATTTTTCCAGCACACAGTGAGGTTGCTGATTTTAGAAAATACATATTTTTAAATGCTAGTGGCTGGAGAGTCTCAGCAACTTTGTGACCTGCTTCTGGTCTATGTAAGTATGTTGCTTTTCACATAGTTCTATATTTTTCTTCCACACTTGGTTTAGGGTCTCTCTTGCTTTCACATCCTGTGGTTTCCTAATCGCTGTGATGCCCTCTGGGACTCTTCATATCACAGTTTTGGTCTTGACAGTAGGAGGGGCTACCTTATAATAGATATCTGACAGCAGGCATGCATCTCTTTTCCAAGAACAGTCCAGCTCAGATGAACCTGTCATAGTCATTGTTTTCCACCTTCTCCTAACATGCAGAAAGCTTGTGGAGTATCTTGTGCAGCAGCAAGCAAAAAACTGATCAGGCTTCTTCTGGATTTAATGTATGGCGAAGCTTCTCAGTCTTGAAGGAAATTCATATTTATGATTAAAGATGTCCCAGGAAAGAGCTAATTTGCTATTTGCAAAAAAACCCCAAGTTTATGTTGTTAGCTTGGAAAACTTGTAGATTTTAAACTGAGAAATGCTCACAGTCAGGTAAAGAAAGTGTCAGAAAAAAATGATGAAGTTATTCTGAAGCAATTCTGACCTGTCCACTTAACAATATGAGGACAGTTGTAAACAATGATATATCAATTTTTTTGTCAGCCAAGGAAATTAGGATGCTCCACTAGGATTGCATCCCAGCATGGTACTACAATAGTAGATCTCAGCATTAAAGTTTACTGAATTCTCCTCGATTTAGGAGGAAACCCAGATCAGTAGAAATTTTGACTCTATGATATAAACGGTGTGAAGGCCGAACATGTAGGTGGAATATATTTTCCTGCTTCCAGCTGGACAGTGGAGTTCACGTGTTTCTCCCAGGCAGCAAATAGATGCATTTATCCCTCCATCGCTGCACTCCTCTCATTAATCTCTGCTGAGTTTCTTCTTAGTAACTACCACTTGATCTTTTTCACTCTAAACCAGGATGACCTTCATCTCTCAGTTCTCCCAAAGCTTGCAGCCCATTGACTATCGTTTGTAGCTGTTTTCACTCACAAGAGAAATGTAGTTTTTCCCTTATTGGAAAAAAAAATATTCCTAACTTTTATATCCATTTCCCTTTTTACACTGATGAAATGTGCGTTGGCAAGAGCTCCTGCTTCCCGTGTTTCACTTCCATATTACATCCCACTGATTTGGCTGTCCCTGTGCTGACCATTGAAATTGCTCTCAGCAAGGTTTCTAATGATCTCTTGCTAACCAAATCTCCTCAGTCTTCTTGGCCTGCCAGTTGCCTCCAACACGTGCAACCAGTCTTTAAGTTGTGAAATCATTATTTTCTTTGCTTCTGTACTTCCTTCTGGCTTTCTGCATCCTTTGGTTGCTCCTTCATCATGTCTTTGGCTGAATGGTCCTTGTCTTCCTCACCTCCAGCTTTTGGTGGGAACTCCTCTTCCTTCCTCCTTCCCATTGCACACTTGGTCTCTGGATGGTACCAAGTTTAGCAACCACCTGCCCTTCCTCACTCCTCCAGAATGGCCTCTTTCTATCAAGCTTAAGTCTCACCCTTTATCTTCCTTTGAAGAATTAAATGCAGCTGAAAACTCCCAATCATCTCTTCACTATTCCTTAATGTCATTCCTTTCCTTTATCAAACAGTCCTGCCGATGACAGACAAGCCTTAGAACTTCAGCATTCATTCAGATTTCAGCATCTCACTAGGTCCTTGCATTTGGACAGTATCTGCACTTTTGCAGATTTTTTCCCCCATCTTTTGTCTTCTTCCTCTAGTCTGAACATTTGTTCAAGGTTTTCTACCTCATATCTCAACATGCCATGTTAGTTAAGAGAATCTTGTCCTGCTCTTAGCTATCCAAAATGTAACTATGTCAAGTGTTGGTTTTGTAGCCTGAGGGATGATGACTGGAATATTTCTTGAATCCAACCACCAGCTCTCCCTCCTTGCTAGTAACAAGCATATGCTGCACCTCCGCACATTTCAACATGCCATTCACAGCATAGTCATCTCCTGTCTCTGAAGTTTTATTAATTTTCAAGATACCAACTCCTGGCCCCTGATTTTTTTTCCTCTTTCTGCACCATTGTCCAGTATTAATCTTTTAAACCTTGCGGAAACTACCTCTGAGGCTTCCCTTCATTTCCAAAAAGATTTCCTCATCAATGCTGGCAAAGCCTTTCTTACAACACGGAAATGTTGTCGACATGTAGGATGTCCTGGACTAAGATGATTAGCTCTGAAACCAACAATATCTCCTTGTCTGCACTGTATCATTTGTTGCCTGGTGGTGTGCATCCATTATAGGCTCTCATTGGACCTTCTTCTCCTCGTTTGTGTACACACCACCTAGTGCCATGGAGTTTTTCCTGAGAGGAACTCCTACACATTATAGTAATATAAATGATATTAACAGCGCTATGACAGGTTTATTTCCCTAGCAGTGCTTAGTCTTAAGAAAGCAGCTTTAAAAATAGGTTCAGAAGCCAGAAAAATAACATAAATTACTTCTACAAAATTTGAAGTTCTGCTTCCATCATTCCGATGTCTTGCTCTTGCCTCTCTGTTTATAGACAAATGTCCCATTGCTTGTCCCACTGAAGCTTCAGCAATGTACAAAAAGTATAGTAAAAAACCTTCCTGAACTGTGAGGATTATGTCCTTACTCCAGGAATTCCAGAAGGGCACGTGGAGTTCAGCTGAGCTGGACGCGTCTATTCCCTAACACTACATCTAAGTCCTAAAGGGTCCAAAGATTTTTATCAGGTTTTTTATAGAGATATTTGATCACATGTTGAAAAAAAAGTTGATGTTGGCCAGAGATGCATCTGTCTTCACAATATTATTGGCTTTTTAAGTTTGTTGTCACGGATAAAGAGTCAATTGATTGGAACAGATGAAAAACAAAAGAGCATCGGACATAGGGTTTGATCCTGCACTGTGGTAGCTCTGTCTTCCACCAAAATGCAACGGATCCTACACACGTGCAAGCAAAGGGATGGGCCTTCCCATCGCGGGCTGTTGCAGAGGTCGCCTTTGGAGTGTCTGCAGGAGGTGGGGTTTGTGGCTGTGTTTAATTCCCATAGAAATTCACTCCACGGCTTTGGACAAGCCACAAGGACATCTCCTGGTCTCCTGGTTGTTACCCTTGTAATGCAGGTCTGAGTGGCAAATCAATATTCTTTCTTAACACCTACCAGACTTCATGCTTGGTGCTGAGCACCTGGAAGATCATGAACAAGAGGTAAGTGGAGCCAGCAGTCTGCCAGGATCGACATCTCCTGCTCAAGGAGAGAAGGTGGGAAGCCTTGCCCTGGGGTGGAGTTGTGAGACCTCCGCGTCAGTGAGGAATCCCGGGGTGCTCCAGCGCGAATACCCAGACGGGCAGATGGTCAGGAAGCCTTTTCTTGGGGAGCTTCTGCAATTGTACATAAATCCTCTGGTCTGGTTTATTTTTACCTTTAATCCTGAAGAATTCCTGTCTGATGTTCTAACCTTATTTTCTCATGTTTTATTAGAACTAACTTGCAAAGCCACATTCCAGCATGCGTGGGATACTCAGCTTGGCTTGTTACTGAAAGTTGCCTTTTTAACTCCTTCACACCTTCCCCTAGTTGATTTTCCTTTTAAGATAATGCTTTCTCTAAGGAAAATATTGGAAGAAACAATGTGCTGTTTTCCCTTTTTAGTAAAATGAAGGGACTTGAAATGTGAAGGGATTGGACTAGATGATCTTTTGAGGTCCCTTCCAATCCCAAACATACTGTGTGCAGCACCTAGTACATTACAGTAACATTGGGAAATAAGCATCTAAGACATACAATTCAGACAAAAAAAAATAATAATACATTAGGATTTTCTTTTCCAGATTCCCTAACTTGGGTTTGTTTATTTTACGGCAGTGGGAGTTGAGAGTACTCAGTTCTTTGTGTATATATATATATAAGGTTCCTAATCCCTTAGACCATAACTAAGAACTGGCCTTGTTGGTACTGGTTTAGTAATATTTTAGGCAAGCTTTTCTGCTTATTGTTTCATCAAATTACAAATTTCTGTGCAAAACTGACAATTTTAATGGCATTTCATTTTTTTCTTCGGTTAGAAAAATGTAATGGTCCAACTTTATAGAATACTTTATCTTCCTGCTCCCCGAATATCAAGCTGTTCATCTTCAGCTAAAATATCTTTTGCTTTTTGGGGGTGTTCTCAGTTTTGACTTATGAAATCGGTTCTAAATCAGAGTAAAATCATTTTCATGTTATTTTTCCTACTGAGAAAGAAAACTCATTTTTAAATATCAGCATTTGCCCAGAGACAAAATGACGTGTCTTTGTACATGGCAGGTGTAGAGGTGCTGCACCAGATGCCCAGCCATGGCAAGTGAAGGACCATGTACAGCAGGAACTGCCTGCCCAGAAGAACCAACAATCCAAGAATAAACTAAAAAGCAGGACCTGGATGTTATGTGCAAAGGGAGTCCAATAAAACGAAAGTGAGATGTTTCAGGCCAGCACGGTAAGCAAAAGCAAGTTGTTAGGGTAGTCCCCGGCCTGCCTGATGCCTACAAGTACCGCCGCTCCCAACATTGCCAAGGTAGGGCTGAGCTGGTGGTGGGGCCAGGCAGTTTATAAGCAGAGAGTCTGGTAACATCTGGGCTCTTCAACGCCAGATCCTCTGAGTGCCAAGGAAAGGTTCAACATGGCTGTAATTTGCTGGTATAGACATAATCTCTATGACTGGATACTGTATAAGACAAATTCTACAAGAGGTTTGTTTTGGAAGACTATGATCTTTGTAGAGTCTACTTGTTGGCCCCCAGTTTTTCAAAACTATGTCCAAGCGCATTGCTGCTGATGGCCAAGAGCTTATTCACTGTAGCAGAGTTCTCTCATAAATATTAAACACATAGCTGCATAAGCACATACTAATTTTTATTACGTGCCTAGCACAGTGGGGCTGTAGCCCTAACTCAGGGTTGCTGAGTGCTGCTTTAATAGGAATACATGATGAAAATTATTGATTTTTTTTTTTCTTAGATGTCCATTATAGACTTTTGAAAAATCCTACACTCTTACTTATTAAAAACCTCTAACTGCAGATCACCTCCTCTCTAGGAGAACTGACAACCTGTTATAAGCAGGCCTGCATGATGACAGATATGTGATTATATTTAAACAGCCCTGTTGTAAAAAGCATTTCCTAGATCATTTTTTTTCCTAGCCTGATATTTGAAAGGTTGCATTGCATTTTCTGCATTCTTAATGAAAACCTTCCACAGTGTGAAAAAGGAGATAAAAGCCCTGAATTAAGCCTGCAGGTACCATTTACCATAAAAAATAAATACATAAAACTTGGAAGAAAAAAAAATAAAAGAAATCTATCATGCATCTGTGAGAGTTTCTCATGGTGGCAAAAAATGTTACAGTCTGTTCAAAGTACAGATTAATTTGAATTTCACTTCCAAGGAAGCTCTTTTTGTTAATCTCCAATGTCCTGCTGTTTGAACTCATCAGCTTCAGAGAAGATAAGAACATGTTGTTATGCAAACTATCAAAGTTTATTTACACAACTTCTTAAAACAGATTCTTTCAATGGTATGGCCAGGTGGCTAATATCCATTGTCAAATTTTTTATGCATGCCAGTTCAGTAGTACACATTCTCCATCATATGAGCAAGATATTGTCCACTGTACAGTGCTCTGTCATCCTAAATCTGGGGGGGTTAATGCACTCTTATCTTTAATCTCCTGGAATCCTTCTTTTCCTTTGATTTTAAAACCTATGAACACTTTCACAGGGCACATTTTTCAATAAACATAATTTAAAAAAAAATCAAATAACCTAAGCAGCTTTAAGTTCAAAATTAAATGATATATCAAGCAGGAATCTTCAATGCAGTGCCAGTCCACCATAAAATCTTTCATCTCTGTAAATCTTAGGAGCGCTCTACTGTTCCCACATTAGTCAGGTGAGCTCTCTGTTGTAAATATTTTTAAGTGGCTTAAGCACTCAACTCTGGGACTCCCAACTTAACGTTATCTCAAATGGATCTAATTTTCAAAGGATGATTGTTCAGCGCTTTCTGAACACCAGGCTGGTTTTCTTCTGTTGTCTATAAATGGAGGCAACAAAGATCACTAATCTCTTTTTTAGGTATAGAACACATTTTTAATATGTTTATCTACAAACTGTTTGTGACAGCTACGCATCGTTAGGTCTTCTATATTTAAAAAGCTATGCTTTTGTGTTGGATATAATTCACTGAATAAAATCTATCAGGAAAAAAGGGAAATAGCACTTTATATACAATGGGGAAATACCAGCTTATATACAAAGGAAATTCTGGAAGATTCATTATCAGTGATTTTCTTAGATCTGCTTAGGCAGCCAGGACAACATTCTCCAGAATGGATGCGGCTGCGGGTTTTCACATCCATAGATCAGCATTTTGTGGAAGATCCTTAGAGAGCTCAGATCCAAACCAAAGGGCATCAACAGTAATGAAACATCTTCCAATGAGCACCAAACTGCTGCTGGAAATCATGACCCCAGATGAGGATCTTGGCTTCACACCTAATCCCCACTGAAGTGGTGGAGGTGACAACAGGAGCTTTTGTGGCTGTTGAGAACATCCCTGACTCAGTGTCACAGGCATTGAACCTTAACTGGGGGCATCAGGGTATTTTCAAAAAAATTATATATTCTTCTGTGTGAAGTCAAGTTACAGCAACTTAAGAAGATGAGTTCGACATTTGTGGCCTATGTCATCAGCAGAGTTAATTGAGTGACCCCGTACGGTGTGGACCACAGTAACTTACGTTACTTTGCCATTGCTGTGAACTAGAAGACCATAGCTCCAAGGTGGCAGCAATAACAAAAGCAAACTCACCTGAATGGTATTGCAAATTCTAGACAAACTCACTGAGAATTCAAAGCAACTTGGATGTTTTTCACAGAGGGGGAAAAAAATAAAAAAGCTAGAAGAATGCCTCTTTTAAGAGCCTTGCACAATACAAATACTTAACAAATGCTTTCACAACCTTGGAATCCAAAAATGATTTTCGCTTCCCTGTCTCTTTTGACATTACTTCCCCTGACAATGACAAGTGCCTCAAAACAGTGTACTGCTTTCCAGCTAAAGCCTGACCTTGGCTGCTTTTCTTCTTCAACAAGTAACACTGCTAAAATTACACATCAGATGAGAAAGAGAATGAATCATCCGGCTATGAAAGACTTATTTTGAAACTGTAGGAAAATATATACCTGGGCGTGTGGTTCTAGAGTTGATTAAATCACTACATTTGCAAATCCTTGGACTTTGGCTCCCTGTAATGTCGATTTAAAATTCTGAGAGAAAACCCACAAGCAAAGTTTGTAGAAGAGCATGCAGCAGATATGCTACAATATCCATGAATATAAACCCAAGATTTCTGATAAGTCATGTGGTGTCGAGGAGGACGGAAGCACGCATAGAATATTGCAGGTTTTGTTCATATAGATAACATTTTTGTTCAGGTTACATCTACAAAAACTCTGCTTACTCATGTAAGAAACCAGAACTTGTTGTCCAGAAGATGTCCGAGTAGGAAGCAAACAAGCATTGCGCACTTCATACCTATTTCATACCTGTTATTGATGGTGTCATGTAGCCACCCTCCAAGAATATACCATCATAGCTAACTGGCATTAGGCTGACTTTGCAGAAAGGTGAAATACTGACAAAAATGGAAAGCTGAAGTTCCTTTTGGGAGGTCCTTCCAGAACCAAGCTGAAGCACAGTGCTGAGGAGACACTAACAGCCATTTTTGTGCAGTACATTTCATCCCCAAATGTGGTTGATCTTGAAGAGCTGCTGCCAGGACTGGGCCTGTTCTGTGGATTAGAGGACTATACCTCTCTCCTAAACCAGAAAGAATGTGCAGAAAGCAAAAATACACAAAATAAATCCAGCCAACATGTTCATGACTTTATTTATGTTGGGAAGGTGAAAGACAGAGCAGACTTTCTAGACTATTTGAGTAATTACAATGATTTAAAAATGTGGCTAGGCAACAGTGTACAGATCTCAGGCTGTTCTGCCAACTCATCTAAGTTCTCATCTGCAGCATCACTTGCTATTTGGTTACTAGACATCCTCACGGTTGACCACTTCAATCACGCTGTAGCATTCCAAAACGTTTCATCTATTTTTTTATTTGTGTTTTGAAGGAAAGAACACATGTCCATGGAGAATATAATTTGATGAGTAACTTCATTTGCCTTTGTGGTCCGCTCTCGAAGTTGGACCAAGGATGCAATGACAAACCGGTGCTAGCTGCACATTGGCTGCAAAGAGAAATCATTGGGAGCTGCAAGGTTCTGCAGCTCATTCTGGCTCAGGGATGCTGTTTGAAGCTGAAAATCTTGGCTACTGTGACAGGGAATGCGCAGCAAAGAGGCAGCAACCCGGGCTACTGATTTTCACTTGAGACACACAAGACGGTGGGAGAAACTTTTCCAAACTACTGCGAAGTGGGACAGGAAATTTTTGCCTGTATGTCAAACATCTCTCCTAACATTAGGGTCTGCCAAGTGAGGTATGACACTAATAATCACAGTTGTGAGATGAACATTCAAGCTAAACTTTCAACAGAGCTCACAGAAATAAAGTTTGTTGATCTTAACGTGTACTGAAGTTTACATAGCACCCTTCATCTGAGAGGTCACTTAAGGGCTATGCAAATACAGACCAGTATATTAATGTACCACTTTATCATATGGCAGTGTAATCCTATTGCACATTGTGCAGGAATATCACATGTATAACAACTTTTAAAGTATTGCTCCCTGATGTACTATCACTTGGAAATCATAGGTAAAGTGGAAGTAACTGCCTTAGCTTGAATCCCATTGCTTGGGCTTTTCAATTACAGAAGAGCTGACCTTGTATTGGAGAAACATTTGACAGAGGAATAACTAATGTAACCGTGTTAGGTTAGATGCTAGGCATGTGCTTAAAATCAATTTCTAAAGAGACCCAATTGCGTGAGTTGTTTTGTCACACACCCCACCTTAGGGACCAACAATCTCTAAACTGTAGAGATGCCTCATCCCACAGCTGCTAACTGATACCTACACCTGGAAATGATTGAGAATATGTAAAAAAAAATGTCAGGACTTCTCTATGCATTTGTAGGAAAGGCCAATGGTACCTAAGTGGGACACTCTTCTCTCCTCCCAGACCGTACAGGAAGATTAGGTACTTATAAACAATTTGCATGGAAAGTCTTTCTAAAATCCCTTTCTTCTCTTGCCCATCAGCACCAGTCAGGACCAGTCGTTATCCATTTGTCCACTTCACATTCAGACCATGAATGTGTTTCACTCCAAGAACAGCCACCTAACTGAGCAAGAACTCAGCCATGGCTCCCAGCATGAGCCCTGTGATGGAGGGGGAGGGAGTGCTCGAGCAGGAGTGGGCTGTTGGACCACTGCTGCTGTCCCAAAGGGAAGCACTAGCACCCCAGTGCTTTGGCCCTCCCAAATGCATGTGAGTGCCTCAACTTAATGTCAGACATGGAGGTGGCTTTTAGGTTCTCCTGATGCTGGGCACTGATGGAGTGCAACCTGGTTGCTCTCCAAGACTAGACTTAAACACCACCTGAGTAAGCAGTCTGAATTCCACCCTTAAGCATGAGTCCTTATGTCAGTATAGTCTGAAGTCCTTCTTGAGCTTTTAAATCCTTGCCCTGAAAATGTTTTCTCTTGATAAGATACATGATTTAACAACCCTTTTAAAATAGAATAGGAAAGAAAGAAAATTGAGAACCCAGGTTCTGCACAGTAAGGTCAAATACTCAGTTTCTTCTCCAAGCTGAGCTCATCATGCTTGGAAAACTCAGGACATAGCTGTGCTGGTCCAGCTTTTCTTTAAAGTATTTTAACCTGATGTCCAAAACAAAGCAGTAAATTAGATGAATCTGTCAGCTGAAATTCAATGTCCTTAGATGAAACTTGGCATGTAGCTTTGCCAACTCAGTTATAGATTTTTTTTATGACTATTTGGCTTTTTATTTCTGCCTCTGCCTTTATTTTTCTACCTCGTCCTTCTTTACTGCCCTAAAATGTACTTTCTATTACAATAGTTGAGCACAAGAAAGCACCACCTTTCTAACTTCTCTAATTTTGCGATTTTACTTAAATATTCTAGACATTAGAGCCATTTTCTATTAAAATTGCTGTTTTCTTTCTTTCTGTCATTGGAACATGCTTTTAAATGTAAACTATTTTTTTCTGAGGTACATGGAAATGAATGTAATGTGGAAATTCACTTTGCTCAAATAAGGCTAAATAAAGCATTAAGAAAGGTACAAGAGCATATGATCCTGATCAATGCAGGGACATTTACTTAATTTCCATTGCTGAGTTCTGTAACTCTAGCACCTGTTAAATTAATTTTTCTCCAGGTAGATCTTAGTTCAAACACCAAAAACACAATGTATTTTGATGATCCAAGTTTTATCAGCGCACATTTTAGGAGTCACTTCACATCAGAGCTAATAGTGCATTGTTTAAAATTACTAAAGAAGATTTTGTACAGTCAATTTGTTCCCTTTCCTTTCTCATCTGGACCTCATAGTGACAATATCAGCACTTTAAAAAGCCCTGTTTGCTGCTTGCTCATAACATTTGAAATACTACATCCTTACTTTGCTTGCAGGTCATTACCATCTTGAGAGGTACCTGAAACTCCATTGGAAAAGATAGCTTGAATTGTCACTCTATTCTCCATCCTCAGCTGATTGAGAGCAATGCTGGTTACCAGGGACAGTCAGAAATCTTAAATTTGCTGCCCTTTCTCTGGCTTCTGTCAATAGCAATGCTAAAGAAACCATGGTTCTTCAGCCCAAAGAGCAATATTTACTTTCTTTTTTTGAATTTGCCATGACTTCTTCCCGAATTTATTTCAATATCAATAAGGAGAGTAGGAAAAAAAATTAATTTATCTTTCAAACTTTTCTTGGGAGGATAAAAAAACTAAGGTAGCTTCCCAAAGAAGCAGAAACTAAGCTGAATATAGTTGACTTTATTAAATCCAGCTTTAAGTTTGACCTTAGCTTCTACAGGTCACATGAAGATGAGCAACTTTTCCATAGACATTTTACATATATGTCCTGTTGCTGACCCATGTTCCTAATAAACTCCCAAAAAAACGACATCATACGCTTCCATATGGCTACAAAGGGAAGTTTGATTTTCCCAGCATCATGCATTTGAAAGGTTTCCTGCAAGTGATATTAATCTATAGACAAATCTTTATCTATACCCCTGTACCGAGTGAACCAGAATTAGACTGCCATACCCTTTCATACTTATAATCATTTCTTAATCAAGTTGGTATCTCAGTCTTATTTATGATAGTGAAAATCCAAATAGTCCCACTAAACACAATGGTGTTATTAGAAGTTTGCATATTTAAAACAGTAATCAGTGCAGTAGTAATGTGTATGTATCTTAGTTTAAATGCAGATCTATCTTTTATATCTATTCAAATATCTCTTTAAATGTTAATGTATCAAACCAGCTATGTCATAAGTATAGCTGCCTCAGAAGGATGTACCTCAGGTACTGAAATATGGAAAGAGAAAATAACTGACTTATGAAAAGGAAGAATTTAACTGAATTCAGAATGGAATCCTCATCTCCTTCCAGCCCATGCTTTTCTCTTCAAGTGTGGAAAAAAAGCTTTAGTCTAATGCAGATCTTCTGTAGAGCAGCTGCAAAATAGCAGCTCCACAAAATCATTGTCCTCTACACAGCCAAAGTGACTCATTAGCAGTGTCAAGTGTTGTTTACTCTTTGATCTGCTCACTTATAGAGCTGCATCCAGAAGCCTGTTTACACAGGACACTTTCCCTATGGTTATTATTTTCTGTTAATAAAAGTACTTTCTCCTCCTATCTCTTCACTACCGGGAGCTGTACAGTCCAGCAGCCAGTTGTGAGGTTGTACCCAGCCACCGGTGGTGGTCCAGCAGCCACACAGGCTCCAAAAAGAACAGGCAGATGGTCCATGTAGGTGGGATATCAAAGTAGTTTTTGAGAATATCAACAGTTATAGAAGCTAACACTGACATTTGGTTTGGAAGTGAGATAGACCCACTCCATGGGCTTTCAATCTTAAAGCCATCTGTAACTTTCCAGAGTTAGCTTGTTTTCCTGGAAAAACATCCAGCACATGTCCCCTCCAGGGCTCCTTGGCTCTTCATTGCTATGTGGATGGTGGACTTCATCCTTCTGTTGTTGCTGTTGAACAACATGCAGTAAAAAAAAGAGCTAAGGATAACCTCATATAGCAATTAGGAACAACCTGACTATGTTTTTGCCATAGCCTTCCTAACAGAAACATATGAATCTAGACAAGGAAAGCGCTACCCTTTGTGGCATTCATAGGTGGAGATTGCTCAAAATCAGATTTTATGACTGTGAAGCATCTCTAAAAACAACAGAAAAATGGGTGAGCTAACAAGTAGAGCTTGGTAGAGAGAGGGAGAGCATCCTCTCCCTCCATCACACTTCAACTGATGTTGGTTAAATTGCATGTTACTAGTTTATCACAATTCAGCCTAAGGCTTTAGAAATGCAAAGACTCATATGGCCTTTCTCCCCTCTTTCCACTAAAGTTCAGACTAGTTATTACACGCTATTTTTATAGAGTTTTCAATGGGAAACCTTCAGCAGCACTAAATGGATCTATTCCTCCTTTTACAACTTTTTTGCTGTATATGTGTTTGGTTACTCCAAAGTCTGAAAATGAGAAAGCAACCTGCCATTATACATCAGCATTTCCAGCTGGCAGACTGTTAGAGATGAAATATCAAATCACAACCACTCTACTGAGATTTAAAAAGGGGAAAATTAAAAGCTGCATCATTTGATTAACCTCTGTGTCTCACATTTGAAAATTAATGATAATGAAGATCACTTTCATGTAAGCCTAGCAATGCTCCTCAGAGCATTTGGAAGCCCAGAGCACTGTCATTTATTAATACTTAGTGTTGAGATTCTCCTATGCAGTTTTTAACAGTTTATACACAAACCCATATCTTAACTGTTTTTTAACATCTTTACAACATGGTTCCTGCAGTATAGAACCGAATTTGCACCGTAACTGCTACCTACCACTTTTCTTCAAGTTTAATGTTGAACAAGTCTGAAATGGTAAGCTGATTATTTAGTTCAGCACTATAATTAGATGATGGCTAAAGTCAAGTACCTGGTTTTCCATGGACTCTGTCCTTTTCCTTTTGCTTTCTTCTTTATTCTTTCAGTTGAATACAAAGAATTGAAACTTCCAGGTGAATGGAATTGTCTAAAGCAAATTAGTTTAATGATAATGCCTTTTCCACAAATCAATGATGCACATTAAAGATTCAGAATGCACTTTGGAGCAATCCAAAATGTGGAAAATAACAAGGTAGCAGGGCAATCCCCCTCTAAATTATAGATTCAGAATTAGATTCTGCTCTCAACCATGCAGGTGTAAATCCATTAATTTCAGAGCAGCTGTTTCAGGTTGACATTTAAGTGACTGAGATCAGAACTCAGCTGGGGAGTTGGTTCTTTCCTGTTGTTTATGGCAAGTAGTAAGTACCTGATGCTTTGAGTTATCCTACCAATCACTCTCTTCTCTACTATGCTGAATTGTAGCATGCATACTGTGTAAACTATGGGATATTATAGGTCTGGTTCTTTTATGTTGTAGCAGGATGTGCGGAGAATTGACAAATATATCTGTGAGTAGCATAATGAAATATTTGGAAATCCAGTTCAGTTGTTTCCATCTGATGACCCACGGGTCCCTGTGGTTTGGTGGAACATCATGTGGGGCTCTTTAAAAGTATTAAGCCTAATGTGGGTCTGCTTCAATTTGCAACAAATGGATCTGTGCAGCCACTGGAAAACATTTTACAAATACATAAATAGGAAAAAATGTGAATCAATGATTTAGTTCTCTTTTTTTCTACTGCATATTTTATTTCATTAAGCTTTAGGTTGGAAAGCTTCCACTTAAAACATTTATATAAGCTTTGATAGTGTTTTCAACCTTTCTGTTAGACACCAAAGAAACCCTAGGTATTCTTTAAATGTGTTCTAACCAATCAAACCTGCTCTTGAACCCTACTTTCCTGCATCCTTCTGAATAAACAAAGCATAGGATTTTTGACCTTTTTAAGGGACAACAGAAAGACACAATTAAATTATGTATTGCTGGTGAAGGAAGAGGTATTATGAAAAAACTTTCACACTTATATGGACAGATCCTCAGCTGTGGTAAACTGAGAAATTCAGCCAGAAGACAATGCTCCCATGAAATGGAGATCTAAGTCATACACTCTCCTGTCACATCTATGGAGGCCAATGTACAGGGTAGAGATGCATGTTGTTCCATCATTCTACATATGATAAAATAGAGTTAAAGAGAATTTGGGGGGTTCCACCCCAGAATTAAGAAGCTGCAGTTGGCAAGAGAGACCGGGTTTAAGATTCAGACTACAATGGGGTTAGTAAGCATCATTTTACCAGCCTTTACCTCTATGAGTGCAGCAAAAGGGAGTTTCCAAAGGGTCTGAAGAGTTTCCTGGCTTGCGGCTTGTGAGCAAATGAAAAACATGATGTTTGTACTCCCTTATGCAGCCAGTCCCAGACTCCTTCATCCTCAGACAGCACAGTCTGTATTTGCAAAAATTTGCAGATAGACTTAGATAAATTTGTCTGAGTAACAAAATAACATAAGGATTAAGAATTGCCTATAAAATGTGAGCTTTGGTAACAAACCAGGATGTGTGGGAGTTGTGCTCTGAGGCAGCAGCATGTCTTGAGGCGAGGAGACTCAGCGAATCAAACCTTCTCAGCATGGTATTAAAACAAAGTTCTTACTAATTTTGTCTTGGCTTCACATGTATGCAATAGATGGGAATACATTCATTTTCCACAGGCAGGAAAGCCCTGTATGTTTTCATTTAGCTAATAATGGAAGTGACAATACATTAGAGGGCTTTGAGAAGGCAGAGGGAGAAAGCAGCAATCTGTCAGCACTTTGTCATTTGAGCTCTTCTTTGTGCATCCATCTGAGATGATGCTGCCCCTTCTCACTCCAGGTTACCAGTTCAGCAGTGGTAGGCAAAGCGTGTGCTCTGAAAGCTGCCCGATTCTTTAGTGGCAGTATGTCCAACAAAAATAATGAAATTTGCAGAAACTAGTGGAAAAGACCATTACGGTTGTGTTGTCTTGCACAAAGTATTTTATGCTCCTGAGCTTCATCCTTCAGCTATCAATGAGGCCATTCTGGATAATGTGATTTTAAAGGGAAAAATATCTAAACAATTTGCTTTGGTGTGCCAGAAACAGGCCTAATTACCTGGAGATTTGCTGGATATGTCTGCAAACCATTACAGGCTGAATTCAATCCTTTTGAAAAGCCAGGTCTTATTCCTCTTTAATGTTCCTTACATCTAACACCCTGATAAGCCATACATATTTGTGGTAATTAGGCAAGTGTTCAGCGATCTCTTTGTTCCTTTTTTTTCTTTTTTATTGAGGAAAAAAGCCCAGTCACGAAGGAAAGTCCCAGGAGACCAACCTGTTCACATCTCTTTCACAATGAACGTGGCCATGGCCAATTACAGGGGCCTCAAGCATGAACAAAAGAAATTAGAGAAAAAGAAGTAATGGGGTCTAAAAATATCTGTTGTATTTATTCAAAGGGAAGAGACTAAGTGATGGGCACGTGGAATAGGAAGCACATGCAGTACCTGGGCTGTGGGCGATGAAGTGCATTAGCAAGAGCTTTGTTACATCACAAATTCAGCCTGAAGGTTTGTTCAAGCTGTTGTGGAAGTTAACAAGTCTCATGATCCCTCTGAACTTTCTCATAAAATGGAGTTTAAACCTCTGTTTGTCAATTTGTATTCACAGGGTGTGCGTGTTGGATCGGAGTGATACTTCCCTACCAGTGTTCCTTCAGTGACTCAGTTTCAAAAGTGTCTAATTGAAGTAATTATTCACATCATTTTGTGTTGCAAAGAAAACCTGAATATAATGGAGGGAATTACTTCTTCCCAAGCCCTTAGCTAGGTAGAAACACCAAAGCGAGTGCTTGATACAGCATTTCTCCAGCTCTAACGGGAAGAAACAGAGCCTGAGGAGCATGAACTGTCCCACTCCATGTCACTCAGGCATGGATTCAGAAGCCTGGCTCCAACTCATCTTTGTGCCTGGGTGCTGTACTGGCCACAGACCTATGGGACCTTCTGCTCCCGTGTGGAATCTTTAGGGAGAGAACCTGTATATTCAAAGGTAAAGAGCTCATCTGATTGCCACCTGTGTTTTCTTCATCATTTTCGTCTGGTGAAAAAGATTTGCGTGATGAGCAATAACATTTCTAAAGCGTGAGTCTGAAAGCAAGTAATACTCAAGCTCAGCCTCATGGAACAAGTTAACCTGATTTCTGAAAGGCTATTTCAGTGCTGTCTCTGCCTTTCTCCTGTCCTTTGCTGGAATTTGTGGTGCTCATGGCCATTCCCACCGGCCTCCTGCTGCTCTCTCCAAACCAGGCATGGCCGAGAGCCACTGAGTGAGCTGGAAAATGTTTGATGTAGGTTCAGTTCGACATCTGTGATTTAATGCTGTGCTAATATTAAACATCTAGCATGTATAATGTTGTTCTAAACCAAGCAATAACTGAGGAACAGGTATGTGAAAAAAGTCTGGGTTTTTTTAATTCATTTTCATACTGGAGGCAGGTTATGAAGTAAGACTGGGAACAGTTGGTCTCCAGCAGTGAATTAGGAACAAGAGACGAAAGTCTCCTTTCTACTGCCTTTTGATAGACTGTTTCATGAAACAACTGGAGATCTGCAAAGAATCGTGGCTACACTTAACCTACTTGCTGTTTTCCATGTATTCAGAGAGAGCTGGAAAGGACTGTCTATACCATCCGGTGACCCCAGGTTACCACTGTTGACTTAATACAATGCCTTGCATTTCTAGTGCTAAAAAATAATTGGAGTATAAAGAAAATATTGTATTTCAGAAGACTTATCATGTTGATGATCATCTGCAGAACAGACTATTTATGTCAGAAAGCACGTTAGGATGGGCCTGTGCCCATCTTCCCATTTATATCCCCATTTATGTTCTGAAGAGGTTCTCAGATAATAAAATGCAGGTTTTCTGTCTTCTCCTCCATTACAGAAAGCAAGTTGCAAAGAAGGCCAATATAAGGGTTGAGAAATCAGGATAAATCTGAGATACATTCCTGAAATCTAAGTTTGTTCCTGCATTAGTCTGCATACATGAAGCTATGTTTAAATTACAGGTTACTGTTAAGCCTTTTAGAGAAAATAATGTGACTTCACAAGCTTTGAACCTTTGGCACTCCCTAATTGCTTCAGTTTGACAAATGGCAGAGGTGGGATTTATAGATCGGGATTTATAGATCTGGATTTGAGTCTGCCTTTACATCAGCCACTGGCCAAAATTTGTGCTGCTTGGTGGTCTGGTTCAGGCCTGTCTGTGATCCAAGCGTTAGGAGGGAGCACACACTTCTCTGGAAAGAAGACATCAATTAAAAGAGACTTCTTTGGTTTCTGCTGGAGAAAACTACATTGTCAAGTAACCACAAACTGTTCAACTTGCTGTGATTTAATTCCTTTACTTAGAAAAACAGTTCTGAACCATCTGTATTCCTACAATAATGGACACCAGCCATGCTTATTTTTTTCATTTTAAGCACGAGCTATTAACTATAGGACCATCCCAGATTTCCTGGTCTATCACTTACTGTTCTCGCTAAAATGTGACATGTAGAGCAAGCCAACTGTTATGGCATGGCCAAGATGACCAGCTCCTGAGGGTTTCCCCGGCCGTGCTCAGGTCCACTCCAGTGCCTTGAACTGGTTTGTCCTCCAATACAGAGTTGTGCTGTACAGCACACGCGAGTCTGAGACATCAGATTGATCCAGGGTCAAACGACAAAGCTGGGCCCGCCTCATCTCCACTGGGCCCAGAAAACTGAGATAAACATCCACCAGATTTTGTGCTAAATTACTTAGATCAGGTGTTCATAATGACTCAGCAACACTGTCAGTGATTTAATCAAAGTATTTGAGGAATGTGCACTGAAAGAAAATGAATTTGGTCAAAATCAACCGGACAGGCCAATGGTGATGCTAAAAATTAAAGCCACTGATTTCCAGAATCCTACTACACTGCTTGTTTATCAAGTATGTGGGGAAGAAGGTGTTTACATGCACACACACACATAATATATATATACACAGTCTCCTCAATTATAAACCTATAAAATACTGTATGAGGTTGCTATTAAAACCACCGCTCTCCTGACATTTTCTGGCACTCCTTTAGGCATCTAACAGAGATGCTTTCATGTTGGTTTAGAATTTTTTTCAGACTGCTGAATACAAATGAAATGCAATGCATTCCACACACAGGGCAATTCCCCTGTATTTATATTAAATGATACCATACTGACTGATTTGCTGAGTCAGCTGTTGTGACTTCTTCATGTATTGTGTCTCTCTGCTGCCTAAGAAGTTACTAAGACAAACTATAGATATCTAGTCTATATATGGAGGACTGATAGAACCAAGTACCTCTTTTGCTCCACAGCAGGTAGAAAGATATTGATTTTATAGATATTGTTATGTTGTAGTGTTTTAGCAATTGGGTGATTGGGATGTGAAGAAACCACTGTGTTATATAATACAAGGCAAGACAAAGCTTTATTAAGCCTGATGTGGGTCTGCTTCAATTTGCAATAAATGGATCTGTGCAGCCATTGGAAAACATTTTAAAAATACACAAAGAGAAAGAAAAAAAGTGAAACAATAGTTCAGTTCTCTTTTTCTTCAGTGCATATTTTATTTCATTTAGCTTCAGGTTAGAAAGCTTCCACTTAAAATACTTGTATAAGCTTTGAGAGAGTTTTCAACCTTTCTGATAGACACCAAAGAAACTCTAGGTACTCTTTAAATGCATTCTAAGAAATCAAATCTGTTCTTAAGAACCCCTTTCCTGCATCCTTCTGAATCAATGAAGCATAGGACTTTTGGCATGTTTTGCCACAGGGTTACATGACACACAGCGAAGGACAGATTCAAGGAGCAAACTCCTTCTGGTGCTTCAGTGCGGATCAGATGCCTCGTTCACTGAGTGGCAACACAGCTTAGAGATTGAATTGTGCTAAAAATGTTGACAGATGCAGGAGATATATCAGTGTAGTATACTTGTGTAATGATACAGATGCTAAAAAGCAGAAAGTGTCAGTGTGGGGGCCCATAACTGTCCTTTTACTTTCTTCCGTCATCTCAAGGGACCCACCATGCCCCATCCTTGCTTTATTTTTCTGCAGAGCAGAAATTCATATAAACGTAGGAAGTTAGTGTGTGCTTAGTGTAGCAAGTTTGCAAGAAGTATACTATAAATTATAAGTAACTGCAGTTTTCTGTTCATATTCTTTACAGACACTGAAAGTTTATTAAAAGACAAAATCTACTTAGGTTCAACGATCTGAATACACAGTTAAATCTGGGAGAAAGCTTCTGTTCTGTTAGTAAGTCTAAAAACAACATGGAGCTTTCTGCATTCCCATCCTGCCCATCAAGAATGCATGCAGTAAAAGTCAGCTTCACAACTACAATAAGTTTTCCAACTATGTGAAGCCCCAAAAAGTCAAGCCTTTACCACTGGCTGTGTTGATTAACACTTAGGTTGTGAGGAGAAAAAAACCCTAGCAGATACAGCATCTTGTGCAGGTACATTTTCCATTGCTGATCTCCTTCTGCGTGCTCCTAATGTCAATGACACACAATGTATTATCTTTCCAAGCCATTTTACTTTGATTTCCTCAAACAAAATGATCTAAGAGTGGCAAAGGTGTATTTTTGCAGTAGTCTGTGGAAAGGTTTATTGCTGCCATCTGTCTCTGCTCAACCTTTGCAGAGCTTAACCTCCACTCGTGTTATGTAGCATTATTGATGGCCTTTACTCTGCAGGAAAATATAGGGGATTTTCACCCAGTGCATCCCAACTCAAAAAGAAGTCAGAGGAAAGTGATTGAATTCTGGACAAAACAAATCAGGCATGTTTCAAGGACACAAACGTTTTATGTTTCATTCCCCTTTAAGCTCTATTGTTTTAAGATTTCAGTTCATTTAGTGTTCTTTTTTGACACATTTAATTTTAAATACAATTCTAGCAAAATACACATTTTCAAAAGGGGAAGGTTCATTTGGAAAATATTAAAATTACAAATGGTTCACTGTATCCAAGAGGAAATATTTCATTTAAAAAACTGTCAAAGGAAAATGTGTTTACATTTAAGAAAAAGTCCTCAATCAGCTTTTTCAGCCACAAGGTATAATTGAATTAAACACAAGTTACAGTCCCCTAAAAGTCATCTCATCCAGAAACAGGAGCTGAGTATCTGATACCTTGATTGCCATCCTCACGACGTTTTCCAGCTATCTTGTTTTATATCTTTCCCAACTTTAAACCAAAAGGACAGACTGTATTGCTGCACCCAGTCTTATTTCTTCTTTTTCTTCCCTCCTCAGAAGCCTCTGTAAGTGCCACACATGTACACTCAGAGCAAGCACCTGCCATCACTTAGCGCGTCTCTTTGCCACCAGAGCTCAGACGTGCAAATTCAGCGTCTCACACCCCCAGTGTGTTGTAGCATGAGGAAGGAAATGGGTTGGCTGCAGTTAGTGAAAGGGTGTTGTTTTAACGGTCATGGAGGCTCAGCTCTGTTGCTATCAGACCTGGCTGGGACCACTTGTCACTGCTTGCTTCACTGCTTGATTTGTCTGCCTAGGGGAGCGCTTATAGGAGGTGACAGGGCAGCTTGGTTTTCCAGCCCGTTCTTCCTTCAGCCCCTTTGCTAAAAGCATACCATGTTTGATGAAATGTAATCTAGACAGATGGCCATTAAGAGTTAGTGTAAATTCAGTGAAGTCTCAGAGACTGATTTGCAGCCTCAGATGAAAACAACTGTTGACCATGAGGAAGTGGGATGGCTTCCAAACTGCTGCCCTGACACTGCAGCCTTTGGGTAATGCGAGTCTTTATTCCCACATGTAATAACTTTATAGGCACCAAATGCCTCCCTTTCTGATATAGCTAAAGGCACCTGCTGCTTCACTGTCACTGGAGGGGCAGGATAAGAATAAGCAAGTATCATTGCAAAATGTACTCTGAGGACCAGCAACTCTGCTTCTTTTCCTCCAAGAAATCATTTTTCACTTAAAAAAACACCCTAAACTTGTATTTTTTTTCTTCTGGCAAGTCTCTCAAAATGCAGATGAAAGCTGCTTGCTCTGATCCCCAATGCAATCAGTGCCTTGCTATGAAGGGCTGTGTAGGCAGACACAGCACCATTTCAGTAAATTTCTAATTATGAAACAGCTAGATGCACCAGGTCAGCTTGAAATGCAAATCATGTTTGTGTGATTCACAGGCACTGGTGACAGTTTTCTCCCAGCTCAGACTAGGTCTTCCCACTTGCTCAACTGAGTTTCCTGCAAAGACACTCAAAGCAAGCTACAATCACCTGGAAACTTTAGAGGTAAATGAAGGGTTTCCAGATACATGATGCACAAAAGGAAAATAAAATATATTTTAGAAGGAGAACTAGGATCTACTAAGGACTTGCATTTATACCTGATCCTACCATCACTGCAGAACCCACCATTGATCCACTTATTTTCCTTCATCTGCATGTTGGAGCTAAAGGCTCCAAGGTAGTTTAATAGCTGTAAGTGTGGTACCAGCACAGAGGGTTCTGGTCTTCATTGGTCTAGCAATCCTGGAGTCACTCAGGAGTAAATGGGAAAAAGTGAAGGAAAAGAAATTGTGCATTTAAGAATGGTGAAATACTGGAAAAACACAGGGGGAGCTGAGCTTTAGCTTTGTTAAAGTGATTTTAAAAAATAGTATTCAGGCAGAAACACCAGAAAGACAAGAGGTGGCTAAGGACTGTGTGGAGGTCAGGAATCAAGAATCTGATTTTCCATGCCCTTATCCTGCATAGCACCAAAAAAACTAGTTCTCTGAGATGTTTACCAAGTAAAATATTTTGTTTAATGAACTCATCAGGTGTTGGACAAGCATAGAAGAGTGGATGGGATTGGGAATGAAAGAATGAAATAAAAGGCTGCAAAGTGGAGACTTTTTTCCACAACACCTGACTGTGTCAACCTGGTCACATCACAGAACATTCAGACATTTTATATTTACTTTGCTAGAGGTAGAAAAGCAATGTCATGCTTGTTTCTGTTTGAACTTGCTAAGTTACGAAACCACAGGTTCCACAGTGGACTCACAGAGGAGGAAGCTTTGCCACCACCTCAAGAGAGTCATGCAGTGGTGTTGAGGAACAGCAGCTACACAGTGGCCTTACTAGAAAAGGTGACGGAAAAAGAAGAGCTCACCTATATATGGCAGAGATAGACAAACCAGTGCAGTTATACCTGGACAATGTTTCTGTCTGTAGATATATTTGTGTAGGGCAACGCAGATCGTGGGAGCATGAAGATATTAGAGATCCTTGAATGAAGACATCTGTAAACAGAGTGCCTGAACAGCCTTTTTGCAGTTCTTGGAGTTTTTATCACATACATGTTGATTCAGAGTGACTTATTTTTTGTAATAACCCACAGAAAGAAAAAAAAAGAAAGGCACATTATATATTTTAAAACTATTAGAAATGCCAGGTAGACATTTTACTCTTTTCATGGAGATTTCCAGAGGAGTTCAATAAGTTTTTTTCACGTGTGCATGTGGTTGTACTTCTAAGGCAGATTCACATGCTGCCTCCCTAAGAAACAACCTAAAGAAAAACAACATGCATAGTCTTATAATCACAGATGTAATAATTTGCCACTCGTTGTCTTTTTAGAGGATTATTACCATCAAACTTAACTTGATTTAAACATTTTTCAAATTAAAATGTAATAAAGTTGTATTTGCATCTGATTAGAATACTATCTGCAGATAACTTGCTGTCCCAGTACCGAGAACAACAGTAGACATTTGAGCTGGTACCTTTGTTTCACAATTACACTATTCATAAATACAGTGTGTACAGTTCTCTGGAGAGTTATAGCAACGCTCTGGTAATAAAGCTAGGGTTGAGGAAAAAGCCCACTAAAACCTCTGATGGTTCTGGGAAGATCTGCATTATATAAGTTGTTTTCTTCAGGCCTGTTTCAGTCTCTCCTTATTTTTGAATGACAGAAGAGATTTATCATGTAAGAAAGTTTCCTGATAATCTACTCAACAAGTTATCACCCTCCTTCAGTATGCTATTAGAAACGGATGGTTCACTTTTACAGTTCATTGGCGTTTACTGCTCCCACTGAGAGATTTCTGACAAGTCTTGAAATAATATAAGACCCATGTGGAAGTTCAGCTAATGTGAGGTACAGAAATAGCAACTGTTAGCTGAGACAAGCTTAATGAAGTCAGAGTTTTTCAGGTTTCAGAGCAATTGGACTTCGTATGACAAAGTGCAGTTGGAGTCTTATCTAAAATTGTGAACGAGGCACCTTTCTGGCAAGCCCTGCTGTAAACACTCAAGTAATTCATTGATGCTATTCTTGTCCCTTGGTATGAGTCACCAGGCACATTGGTCATACCTCTGTACCCGGACAAAGGCAAAGGAGACAGAATACTGAATAACTTGTGTGGTTAAATTTAGTAAAAAATTTTACTTCAGGCTGTTACTCAGATCGACTCCTTTGCTTTGACAGGAGGTGCGTCCTGTCTTTTGTGACACGCTTGAATACGTGCAGGTGCAAAACAAGTGACCAAACCTGCCAGTGTGGATTCACCTGTATGACTTTAGATTCTTCTTTAACCAACTTAGGCACGCAAGGAAGTGCCTCATCAGCACCCATGTAAACACAGACATTTTTGACACCTGCCTTTTGAGGTCCATGGGAGATGTGCCATCCTAGATAATGCACGATCACACGAAATGGCACACGTTATTGCAGGACTTTGAGTGATCTGGTCTGGGCTGTCTGAGGGAGACAGCTTTGTGGTCTGTCTTCCTTGGGCCTCTGACTCATGATTTTTGGGCAATTGGCTCTTCAGTTTTAATAGGAATGTGAAGCGACTTTGGCTCCCATTGCCACCTTCTAGAATAAAAAGGAAGAATAATGGTGTGTGATTCTAACAGGATTTATGAATTAAAGGCATCTTTTAATACCTGTGTTAACCACAAGATAGTTTCCTGAGAAACTGTTGCATCTCCTTCTTCACATTAAACAGTTGCTGCATTTTGCCTCACTAAGAGAACAGATACCGCTGTATTTCTTACAAGAGCACAAAAAGGTTTCAGTACCCTCTTGAGGTTTATGAATCTCTGTGTACATGTTTATTGTTACTAAATATAGATATGAAAAGCACCAATCCTTTTCATGGTATTTAAAACACAATGGATTTTCAGCCTCTTCAGATTTTTTCCTCTTTCAAGTGGGGAAAAATATTCAGCCTGCTGTATGTTTGTTGCCTCAGAAAGATATATGCATCTACAGTAAAATTATAAATGCTTGGTTGCCTGAACCTTTATAAATATTGTCCTTTTGCCCATTGCAAAAGTGATTTCTTCATTAGCTCAAGATATACAGCTAAAATAAACATGATATACAGTGAGGCTGTCCTGATTTTGGCTGGATTCTCGGTCTGTGGGGTCCTTTTTACTCTGGGAAACATAAGATATTATTTTATTTTTGCAGAACTAGTGATAACTTCCTCCACCGAGGACAGAAGACTTACACTGAACTTGTTTTTAAAACATTGCTTAATCTTGGGGCACTATCTAGAATGGTCTCTGTTTCAGCTGAGGTTCAAGTTCATGTCCCTTTGATGCTGTAAATGGAACATGCCGGACTGGCTGACATAATATAAAACATACCTCATGCTTTTATAAGAACAAATTATCAAATTATCTGAGGTTTAGCATGCTCTGCTTTACATGCTGAAAATTCAGAGGTAATGACTTCAAAAGCTGAGTTGTGTTTTCTTTCATGCCCTAGAACTTCATTCACTCATGTTGTCATTCTTATTCCTCCTACTGATCTAGAACACCAAGTTATCTCCACAGAGTTTGTACACAAATGTACCACAACTATCAAGTGAGAAAAGAGATGAAAACCTTTATGTTAGTGTTGATGCCCATCATACCAATTCACATGGTATTTGAATTGGACATTATCCACTGGACGTGATCCTGGACAACCTGCTCTAGGAGATTCTGATTTAACAGCGGGCTTGGACAAGATGACCTCCAGAGGTCCCTTCCAAAATCAACCATTCTGTGAAGTCTACCTTCTCCCAAGAATCAAAGCCTTGCACTTACTCTAGTATGATTAAAAGTAGCAAAATTGCTGTATCAGATACATTTATGTTCTATTTCATTAACAAATTGTGAAGATGTGGATTTTTTAAAATATATTTTAAAAACATAGAAGGGAAATTAATAGTATCTCTGCAGTTCTTTACCCTTTTCAGTCATTCATTGGATCAATTGAGGTTTGTTTTCTTCTTTTTCCAATTATGGTACATTTTAAAATTTCAGTGGGAAAGCGTTTTGAATATCTCAGGATTTGGCTTGTTCTTTTGCACATACAGACTAATTTTTTTTACTACAGTTTTGCATGGTATCCCTTCCCAGTAAAGGAAAAGGAATATCAAGACTTTCTGTATTCACTGCCAGCATCAGTATAGCCACGACATGATTATATCCCCAGTGCCAGTCAAACAAATAAAAGAGTTGTTAATGAGACTCTCTGTTCCAAGATCAGTTGCTTTGATACCTGCTTTTCTGTTCCTCCAAAACTTTCTGCCCTGTATCATCAGATTTCTTTAAGCTCTATTTCTTCTCATAGATCATCTTCAGCATTGCACATGTCTTCATCCAGCAAACAGAGCACTACACAAGCTTAACAAGCTTCTGAAATAATTTTTATATGCTCATTTGCAGTAGGTAGTGCTTCTGGAGTAATTTTTTTTCCCCATATCCAAACCAACCCAGCAACAGCCAAAAAATTGCATCAAGTATCAAGGAAGTGTTGAATTTTCAGCAGTAAGCTAATTGATGTGTGATTTTTCTTCATGCTTCTAATGCTGAGAAGCTTAAAGGTTCCCCAGGTACCACAAGATAAGTTTTGCCACCCTTTGGAGCATTTTCCCATGTGTAGCTGGTTAGATACAATACTGTGGGGGACTAAATCACAAATTTGCTGTAAATTCTCTCTTAAAGATAACATGTAAAATTCTTTCTTAAACATCAGATGTGCTCTGCACAGGGCTGGAATACTAGAACCCTTGTTGAACCTACCGGCTTCTCATATTGATAAATTCATTTCTGTCATGTATAGGTCATTTACTTTTGTACAGCTTCAAAGTAGTTTTTCTTTCAGGTATGAAAATTCTTGTGGGTAAAAACACTGTTATATCATGGGCTGAGGTACATATGTTAAAAAGATCTAGACAATGACCTAAATGTATGGTAGAGTCATCAAAGATAAGAATCCTGTCTTTCCCTTCCAAGGCAAGTCATGTAGCTGATCTGTGATGGACTACTTCTGGATTTCAATGCTGCAGCATGAAAAAACATAAATTAAAAAAAAAAAAAGCTGTCTCAGAAAAATCAATAATATCCATATCAGAGGACTGGATTCTGAATTGTGGTGTCCATTCCCATCCCTATCTAGATGCCTTGGGTCATCCAGAACAGTAACTTCATTGCTCTACACCTTAATTGTCGTTGAAGGAGAAAGAGAACAAATCCCTGTCTGAGAGGGATCAGAGAGTAACTGTTGGAGGTGGTCAGATGTTTATAACAGGAGGACTGTCTACTGGTACCCACACCCAAAAGAAGTGTCCAGAGAACCTCAAAGAAGTGAGTTCACCTGCAGCCCTCAAAAAGACAATCTACAGAGAATCCCATTATGAGTCAAACTCCTGTTTAAATACTAAAAAATTCTTTTGTTTCTGGTTCCTTTCTATTCTGGAGTAAAATGTGGTACTAGAACAACATCTGTAGCTGTAAGGGTGTGTTACTTTTCATATGTCAATGTAGCATTTTTCATGGGAAGGATTAAGGATACCAGAGGCAGCTTCTTAAATAACGAGCAATCCAGGCAACAGTAATTTAGGGTTATATTCTAGTCTTTGTGTTCCTTAATGCCTAGGCTCTACTACTGATCTTTTCAGCAGGCAGATGCCAACATAAATTTCTATTGTTTTTTCCTTCTTTAGTTGAGTTTGACATAGCAGAAAATGTAATCATCTTGGCAGATAGAACATTGCTAGTGCTGCCACGGAGTTGGGAACTTGCCCTGGTAGGATTACACAGCTGTAGGGGTTGACCAGCCTGTCAGCTCACTTGACAAATTCATTTTCTCTGAACTGGTTAAAGGTGATCGCCTTTTAAACTCTTAGCTTCACAAGTTGACCCTAATTAATCTTACCATATGAGGAACTACAAGTGAGATGGTGAAGGAAGTGGGAAACTTGGTGTTTTTAAAGTACTTTGGACAGTGGCTTTTTTGCTTCTGTTATCCATTTTACCATATTAAACTCTCATCGGAGATGGGCCAATCAGGAGAAAGAAATAAATCTCAGATAAAAAACACCAAGCAAATCCTGCTTTCTGTAGTACAAATCCAAAGCAACTGGAATTCTGGCACCTCGGACAGCATAAGGTTTACATTGGAGAAGAGGAGGATTTGGCTCTTTGCTCCTGGGGATTTGTGTGTATAAAACAATACAAGTGAATTTACATTGTTTCTTAAACTGGAGCCTTAAATCATAAAGCTTAACACCCAGTCAGTCTGACTTGGTACTAAACTTTTGGTAGTACAGAAGTTGCAAGGAAGTTACTTCTGCCGCCTGTTAAGGTCTGACGGAGAGGCACAAACTGAGGTGACACTGTGTCAACATGAGAACTGATATTTCCTTGAGCATCTTGGGGTTGCACAGGATTGGTATAGCCTGAGGTGGTAGTTTTTATCCATACAGAGATCCAGTATCCCACCCTTGGCTGAAATTACAGCTTCTCACCTATTAGATGTGTCAGAGATATGTGTGAAAATCTATGTTGAAGTTGGTTCAGGTCTATGCCTTTGAAGAGAAGAAGTCATCCAACATGACAGCACGACTCAGTCAGTAATAAATGGTTTTGGGGGACAAGTAGTCAAAAACTTCCAGTGATTGAAAATATTGCACTGTTTACCTTCATATGGTTTTAGTTGTGAGCAGTGGTAACTAAAAGACGCCATGAAGCCAACTACAATTAAAGGAAAGAGAAGGGAGTCTCCGTGTTGCGAATGTGAAAATGGAAAATGAATACTTTGGATCTCAGGTAACCACGGGAGAGAGAAAATTTCTCTATTCAACATGCATGATGTAAGTGGATGAGTACAAACACATTTTCCAAATATATTTAATCATGCATTCACAGCCTTTTTTCTAGCTTTCATTGGCATATGGACATAAATTTAAGAATAGAACAGAATAGAACAGAATAGAACAGAATAGAACAGAATAGAATAGAATAGAATAGAATAGAATAGAATAGAATAGAATAGAATAGAATAGAATAGAATAGAATAGAATAGAATAGAATAATTTCAGTTGTAAGGGATCTACAGCGATCGTCTAGTTCTGACCACTTCAGGGCTGACCAAAAGTTAAAAGCACATTGTTAAGGGCATTGTCCAAATTCCTCTTAAATGCTGACAGGCTTGGCGTATTGCCTGCCTCTCTAGGAAGTCCATTCCAGTGTTTGACCACCCTCTCAATAAGGAAATGTTTCCTAATGTCCAGTCTAAACCTCCCATGGTGCAGCTTTGACCCATAAGAGAGTGAAATGGCTTCATATCACCCTCCTGTGATGTTTTACTGCTGCACAGCAAGCACTGTGTGCGCTAGCCAGCTCTAGATATTAAAGATGCCTTTGTAACCTTTGCAGCTGGCGCAGCAGTTGTCAGCTGTGAGATCTATGGCTGAGGTGAGTTAATAAAAAGCTTATCTGAGTAGTGGTAAGCGGGTGAGAAGAAAACAGTGGTCTAGGGATTTGGCACAAGGACCGTACAATATAGCAAGGCCACGGTGTCAGTCAGGAGAGTTTTCTTGTATTTAATTAGCCTTCGAACCGTACCTTCTGACTCACTAGAGACCTGGCTGAAGTCCCACATGAAGAGTTGCATTCAAAGTTAGAAGCAAAGAGTTTTGACTCCCCGATGCTAGTCTGCCTTTCGGATCAGTTTGAATGCAGCCCTCTCATCTTCAGCTTTGCCCCATTGCAGAGAAGAGCTGAGTGACACGGCAGACATTGTGCCCTTATGGTGGGCTCTAGGACCCCAGGAGCTACAAACCGACAGCGTCCCAAGGTCCCAAGCTCCCGTCTGAATGCAGAAGCCAGCAGAAAGGGTCCCAGGTTGCAAAAAGAACCAATGTGATGGAAATATCTCCCTGCAATATTATGAGCTCTGTTATATTATGTCCACAGGATATACATTTTTCCCTGTATTTCAGTGAGGCATGTGAGAATTTGACATACTCATTATTTTTTAAATTGGAGAGAGGCATCAGTTTTTGGTTCTAACTTCTTGTAACTTGCAGTTTAAACATCATGATTGCAATATCATTGTGCAATGTAGATGTTACTCTACCACATTACTCTATACAGACTCTGTGATTCCTGTTTGAAGGAGCATTCCGGAATCCTGTATATTTTTAAAATGGCACATGATAACATTGAAAAGCTTTATAAAATCAGTTATTAGGGAAAAAAGTGATATTTTAACTTTGCAGGATGTAAAATCTATGCCATCAATTACAGATTAGGTGTAGTAAATAATGACTAGCCAATTAAAAGTAAAACTGCAAATAAACTTTCCTTTTTTGCAGTGGGAGGAGGTGACGCAGAGACTGGAGGCGTCTTCCTGACACCTCACAGGCTTTCCTGCGTTGCTTCATGTTTCTGTGATCTCCTCAGAATTTTGCCAATTTGAAGAGACTGTGTGGGCCACAGCCACTTGGGATCCTGATTAAGGATTCCAAATTATGTTCTAATTTTGTTTCAGTGTTGCAAGGGTGGAAATATTTTAGCTCCTTGGACTAACTGCAGCACCATTCCAAAAATTCTAAATCCTCAGCTAGAAGGTAGGGAATCAGTCCTGCTGCTCTCCTACCTCCAAAACGCCCTCTAAAGTTTAAGGAAACCTGTTTTCCTCCATCAATTTTTTGGAACAAAGAGCGAAGAAAGGGCCAGAAGAGGTTTTCCACTCGCTGCCTTCATACTCATCTGTTTCCCAGGGTGGAAGTGAACAGATGCAGCTTCTGGCTCACAGCATCTCCGTGCCCCATCACGTTTGCATTTAGCTGCTGTTCACAACTTCTGGGGCAGCACGAGATACACAGACTTCATTTTTCACCAGCTGCTGGGTATTTTTATAAATAGAACTGGATAGGAGAAACACGCGTCTTTTCAGAGATCCTACTGGTTCACAGGACTCGGTTTCTATCACGCAATTCACAAATTCAACAGAAATGACAAAAACGTTCCAAAGTGATCTTGTATTCTCCTCTCACACAAATAAATAATTTCACAATAAGTGTAGAGACATCATACAGACAAAATCTAATGCATTCCTCCTCACGCTTTCTCCAGGTCAAAAACCTGACTTGAAATAGAAAAGCATTTTTTAAAACTATATATTTTGTCTTCATAGGTTATGTTTTCAAGTTTCTCTGCAATCGTGAAAGTTAGGCAGACGGTCTTTTGGGGAAGGTGGCTGACTGCTTGTTTTTTAGTGAGTGTTGTGATCTTTAATACCAAAGGTTCCCAGATCTCACGTGCCAGCCACACTTTGCTGAGAGTAACAGCTGAATTTCATTCATTCTCCTCCTTCTGTTTGTAAGCTGACTTAAGGGAGAAAATTTTTTGGGACAGATTTTTCTTAATTCTTGTATGCTGAAAGCATCTTGCTTGGTTAACAATGCACAGTTAATAAAATGTAGACTAAGGCTGCTGATTCTCAACCATTAGATCCACCACAAATGTGATAACTGCTTCCCCTCCATGGAAAACACAGACTAAAAGAATATCCATGGTTCTTTACAGGTGCTTGGATCTAGAATTGCAGTAGAAGAGTCAGGGTTTATACTCTTTCTGCAGAGAAACACAGACCTCAAAGTCTTCTTCCTTTCCTAATCTTGCTTAATGTCTCTAGGCCTGTTATTATTAATAGTTAGTCCTAACATTTTTTAATTAATCTAAATAGGTGCCAGGAATTAACTCTTCATTAACACAACAGAGCCATGCAAAGTTAAGCATTAGACGGGAAGTGCTACATGAATGGAAAATACAGATGTGTATGTGCATGCATAGGACCTCTATATAGGTAGACTTGGACATTACCTACCATATCTCTCTGCCAAGTCCTGCTTTTTAAACTTTTTAAAACTCCTTTGTAAAGAGCTATGGTTGCTGGTGTTACGTAAACATCGATATGGATAATATGTGTTTGTGAAAGAAATTAAAGGCTTAATGTCATGTGAAAAACAACTTTAAGATACCAGTAGAAGAAACTAATTGTTGTAGAGGAATTCGTGACTTGGATGTTTGGTGCTAGTGAAAATTTTACTACCCATATATTCATTTATAAAACCACACCCTTTTCTGCTTATATAAAGTGCTGTATGTAAAATGACAGTGTGACTGGAGGTGAAGTAATTCATTGAGAAAGAAACTGGAAACCCTGTATTTTATTTGGTGGAAAAGTTAAGTTATTAGTGACAGTCTCCACCTGGGGCTTGTGGTCCCATTCTTCTGGGGTCTATGAAGACTTGTCATAGGAAGAACCTTCCAAATCATTCTCAAATTGTTTACCGAGACCACAGGTGGGAGGTGAAGCAAAGGTGCTGGAAGATGGAGATTTACCATGTCTATAGTAGGAAGACAGGCACACCCAGGCAGTTCACCTTGCCATACAACGCACAGTGCTATATGTACTGCAGCACCATTGCACACCGAGACCTGTACAAAAGTCTCATTCTCTACAAATCTCTGTTGTAACTATATCTGTCAGCATCTGTATCCTGTTCCAGTTTTACACCTTATCTTTCCACCTTCCTAAATATTTGCTTGTTTCTGGTGAGCACTCCTTTTCCCAAACCAACAGCACAGCTGTGCTCCAGTAAAAGCACCCAGCCCATGGATACAGGGGCAGCTCCCTGGCACTTAGGGCCAGCGTGGTCTCAGCATCCTCTGCTCCATGTGTTACACAGGAGAAACACCTCCACTTAATGCTGTGAGATAGCTTGAAGGAAATGTAAAGGATGAATTGCTTCTAAATATAATGGCGCCTGAAACAGATAGTTCCTTTTGTCTGTAAACTCTCTGATACCATTTCTGCTATTCTAAGCTGAAACAGATTTTCTTTTTTTTTATCACAGGTCAGTAGAAAAAAAAAAAGCTGGGAAAATATAATAACAAGTTGCACCTCTGTTTTTTCCCCTTCTTCTCCACACAAGTGAGTCAAAAGGTTCAGATAAGCTGGGGAAAAAAAACAGGAAATCAATGTTCTGTCATCAAGGGCTTCCAGCAGTTCCCTTTCTAGCCATGTCCCACAGCAGGACACAGCGTCAGGGCTCTACAGAGATGTCACCACCCCAGTGCTTGCTGTAGCTGCTGGAAGTCTCTGTGGGAACATGGGCTTTGTGTCGCACCAACTTTTGCCCATTTTAGATATTTCCATTTCCTTGCATCCACTCACAATATGGCACAGAAGGCTGATTACTTCTCTCAGCTGTGTCTCGCACTTCAGGATGTCTTTGAATCATCTTTATCCTAAAGGAAAGGAAAAAATAAATGTCTGGGTCATTGTAATGCCACTGCTGCCTAGGAAGAGCGGTGCTGTTCCTGCAGAGCTCTTTGATTTGGATGACCTGAATAGAGTGCTAAACATTACTGGTTCTGTTGCCTTGGACTCACAAGGTAGGACAAGATTTTATGGTGGCAGCTTCCAGATGTTTAGGAGGCTGTAATTCCATCTGTCATAACTTTATCTACAATTGCAGACAGTAAGATTTGCCTGGATTACATGTGTTTTGGGAGAAGTTTTGAGAGTATTTCATTATTAAGAATTATAGCAATATTACCCAAGGAGTGTGTCTGGGAATAAAAACAGTTTCCCAAGTAGCTCTGCCCAGTGTTCAGGCGAAAGCCGAGTACTTACCTGACTGCGCAGTGAAAATAACATCACTGTACCCCTTATAAGAGAAATAAACCTGAATTTTGCTCTCATGGTAATATGTTAATAGAGAATTTTTTTTCTTGCGAGTGGCAAATGACCAGGGTATTCTCCATGAAAACAAGTTTCAGAGTGCTTACATATAGCATATTTCAGACGAAAAATAAACTCAAGATTGTTTACTGCTTGGGTTAGCCAATCCTACAATCCTTTCCATAAAGCTGAGAAAAAATGAGCCTAATTTCTTAACCAAACTCTATGAGTTTTAATAGAAATATCAATATTTTTTTAAATTGGCGCAGTGAACAAGGATTAGATTTTCATGTGCTAAACCATGGTTTCTCACTGCTAGGCATAGTCTCTCTGTGACAACACTCCAGCCTGGTGTCAATCACTTCAGGGCAAGCATGATCTCCCATCTGTGTAGGAGTTAAAAGAGGGTTTCTATTCTATGTGAGGCTATAGGAACTGTATGGCCAGCATGCCTCTTCTCTCTCATCAGCTGAATTGTTTCTGGCCTTTTATTGCCATTGAAGTCTAATGTAGGATGGAGCAGCTCTGACAGTTCAAAGACAGCACTGATGAACCAGGCTGTGCCAAACAGGAACAAAATCGGAGGGATATGGCAGCAATCTTCATGCAGGTTCTGTGCATGACACGCTGACTTGCGCGTAAGGCGTCTTGAGTACAACCAAGAATCTGGCCCTTTGTTTAGGAAGCTTGATGATGTAACATTGGCATCTTGGACGAAAAACACTAAATCATCAGGTCATTAATACCTTTCACTTTTTGTCAAACCAATGGCAAAAACTCCAAACAGAACCTGGGGCAAAGTTCATTAAGCTGGCAATGGTCCTGGGAATACGAGCCAGGAGCTTAAATCCAGACTTCAGTGAATTCTGTTTGTTCATGTCACTACTCAAAATGGTCAAAGATGGAAAACAACAGTGGACACCACTGTAGGTTAAATCTCTCTGTTTTCAGTTCCTTCTGCATTAAAAAAAGAAAAAAAAAAAAAAAAGTTTTAGCACTTCACAATCATAAAATCATAAGTCTGTGTTTCTCCTCTTCTTGAACAGAGAGCAGCTTGAACTTTAGAGATAAAAGTTAACTCATTTTCCCCATTTTCAGGATTTTGTCTTCTCTAGGCAGAAATGGAGATTGATTTCTGTTTCATAATTTTCTGATATTCTTTATGATGCAAATCCCAGGAGCCCATGAACATGTACAGAACACGGTTCAACAGCAAAGCTGTTGAAACCTTCACACAAGCTTTAACGTACTCCAGTTACATCTTCTTGCAGCTGCTGCAAGTCATATAAGTTTCTTCATTCCCTTATTTACCAGATATCTTACCGGTACTTGCCTGTGGCAGCATAGTGTAAATCATACAGCCCAAACCCCTTCCTACTGTAAATGGATGGTGTTCCAGGCACACCAGGGAGCCTCATCCTTTCATCCTAGGAAGTAACCGGCACTGGAAATATTTGTGTGTGCATGTGTGTGTGTTCCAAAATGAAAACAATACCAAAATTCAGATCCTGATGTTCTGTTCCCTGTAGACACCATGGTAACTCCCAATTGTGTCGAAGTCCTGTGTCCTGTAGTGCACTATGTGATTCTATAAACAGATATGAAGAGCTAACACATAAAAGATAAAAAGCTGACAGCTATAAATAGCTTTATGATTTGTCTGAACGAGGAGTTTTGTGTCATTTTAATATCTGTCAAGCCACACGCATCTGCAAACAGATGCTAAACATATTTTTCCACTCAAATATCCAGTTTAATAAGCTTCTGTTAGCACTGCGTTGATATTTCTGTGGCAAAAAGGATCACATTCTCTTAAACTAATGAATCTATGAAAATGGTTTTAAGAACCAGGACGGAATGCACTTGCTAATAAAGACATGCACTACGGAGAGTTTAATCTCTCCTTTCCCAGAAAGCTGGATGTTTCTCTAATGCCTAGGAGAGATTCACTGGCTGCTGAATAATTACTGCCATAGATAAAGCAGCCTGCAGGCAGCCTGACTTGCAGATGCCCCTGGAATGATTCAGTCAAGCAAACTGGGGAGTTCCTAGAGTTGCAGATTCCAGCTGGACACAGATCAGCTTCAACTATAACAGCAACCTGACTGAAATGCTCTAGGGACGCACATTTTTATGCAGTAGCACCCAACATTTGTGGTATTGCTGGGGTAGGTGGCTGCCATGGGCTATATACCACAGCCCAGGCTCACATTGTGACCATACCTACTGAATATGCACAAAGAACTGATACTTCCTGAGTGTCTAGAGACCCCAAGGTCTAAAAAGGTGATGTACAGGGGCTCCTGTTTTCTGCTGCTACTATGTCAACTGATACAGGACATGGGTAATAATACTGGCAAGGCACATGCCAACTGGCGAGTGGTAGATAAAGCAAATTGTCCTGGCAGACCACATGCAGGAGGAGCTCCTTATGGTGGGACTCAGCAAAGCATCAGGAGACCTGCCAGCAATATAAACATTTTGTGAATTTGTCTCAGTTGTGCTCAACTATCCATGAATAACAAACCACAATAAATGGTGAAAGCTGAAATTTTTCATGTTGGCAACTCCAGCCAGAACATTTGGTTTCCAGTTGGAAATGACTCTTCATTTAGAAATTTCATTCCACTTTATTCAAGAAAATAGATGTCAGAACACCCCACAACACCTGAATCTGAAATGAAATGTTTTCTTTACATCAAAATCCAGAAACTTGTGTGGTGGGGAGCTGGAGGGATTTTAATAATTTTTAAAAATTAGCAAAACCATCGATCATTCAAAAAGTTCTCTTCCTGGCTCTGCCTCTGACTTCTGATGGGGTTTAGGCTATCTCGGGACATTTACTAACCCTTTGTTTTGCCATCTTTATTTGGAGCTGTAGCTATCCCTGCCTGTGTTTGTGTTACACCAGTGGGTTTCTGACCTCAGAAGGGCTCTACACTAACAAATACTGCAACAGTTCTCCTTCCCTCATATTGTCCTCCCAAGACCTTCTAATAGTCTCAGCTGCCCAACCTCACTAAAACCGTTGATGAATGATGGATAAGAGCCTCTCTGTCTTCAAACACCATTTATCTTCTGGCTTCTCCCTTGTACTGCTTGCTGCTGCCTTCTGCAGAAGACTGAACAAGAGAGTGCAGATAAGATGCTCTAAAAGGCCAAATGGGCTCCTGCACTGATCCTTCCAGTGCTGTCCCCAGAGCACCACAATCACACCCAAGCCAGACATGCCAGACATGAGTGGGTCAGCACAATTTGCCCTCATCCACAACTCTTTTGATAACCAGTGTGAGATGAGCCAGGACAGATTGTTCTCAATGACAGACTTGAACTTCTGCTACTCTCCAGTGCCAGCAATTACTTTAACCAGAGCATGACCATATTCACACACAAGATTAGCCTTTTCCATGAATACCAGTACAATTTTCCTTGTAATCCTCTAGTTTCTTTCCTCTTAAGAGTCCTGAGAAAACTTCTGCTGGCACAAATTATCCTGAGTCTACAGAAATCAAAAGAGCTCTGGCAATTTTTATTCCAAGTCAGGTTTTTCTGCCACTTGGCAAGGAGACCCTCAGGGCATTAAGGTAACCTGATAGGAGAATTCAAGTCTTTGTGCCTGCCCTTGGACCTGCCTTACTAAGAAGGAAAGTGGAGTCCAGGGAACAAGAATGAAAGGGCAGCACGTTGTTTAACAGAAATGAATGCCATCATCATATCATCATCAGCTGCAATTGCAATGGATCTCTCTTAACGGCAATGAATCTGGAGTCAGGATTGCATTGACTCAGTTCACATGACCTCAAGAAATTCTCATCTAGTTTCTGTGTGTTTTAATTAAAACCAGTCAGGAAGTGGCTAGTCGGCCACTTTCTTTTATTGGGTGTTTTGGGAAACGTGATTGATGGGTTATATGGATAGTATTATGGCTTGTGCTGTCATAATAACTCTTCATGACTGATAGTGCAGGGCTGCACATTTTACAAAATCTTGTCAAAGTAATAGTAAATAACCTTTTTGAATTAAAAACAAAAAAATCAAGATTAATACCAGGAAAGATAGAAATTCTTCTTGAAAGTTATTTCCTTAATATTTGGATATAATCTACCTTATCCAGAAACATCTGTCTGTGTGCATAATGAAAGAAATACATTTTTGTTCCCTGCAGCAGTGTCCAAAAATGAGGTAGTAAGTATTGCTTCCTGATCACATACAAATGGGGTTTTTATCTGTGCCAAGATCACAATATGAACACTGGAATAAAACTGCAAACTGACAAGAAAAAGGCCACACACTGAAAGCCTTTAGCTAGCCTTTCCATCCCCTGAGCTTCACTGGTCTGCTCTAATAAAGCTCTACTGAAGCTTTGTTTTCTGATGACATATATATTCTGTTAGGAAAGGGCTAACATCCCTAACAGTAGCTTTGTGTCAAGCTGCAGTTGCTGTATTCCTCGATGCTAATGCAGGCTATTAAAACAGAAACTTCAGCCAGTGCCTCTTGGATTGTGGAAAGCTGGACAAATTGGATGTCAGGTTCACTTCCAGTTTCAAAGCTTTTCTATGTAGAGGATTTCAGATCTGATTCCATCAAGAGAGACTATACCTGCTAAATTTGCAGAAGCCACTGAAATGAGAGGGGCTGCAAGTGCCTTGGCAACCAAAGTAAAATACAAACATATCTTGGAAAATTTGAAAAAATTGTCTGGAAGAAAGATAATTCTATAGGGACTAGAGTAGGGCAGAAATAATCAAACATAACTGCAGAAAAGGGGGAAACTGAATTAGAAGCTGAGGTAGATGTTGTGCCTTTGCAAAAGAGACAAGCGGCATGCTGGGCTGCCCAGGGTGGGAGCCTGGTCTGCAGAGGCAGGTGGAGCAGCCCTGCGGCACACGGGCTGGGAAACCTCGGAGCTGGAGCATCAGCTATGACTCAGACATTAGGAAAAATCTTTTAATTGCAAGTGTAGGGAAGCAGTGCAGTAGATTGCTTGAGGATGACACGGAAACTGCATTGCAAAAGATTTTGAAAAATAGGTGAATTAACATCTGTGTGGAATGGGCAAGAATGACAAAGGCAAAGCTGGTTCTGTCATGGAGGAGGGGCAGGGGAGCCCTCCTCTCCTACTTGCCATGGCCATGTGTTTGATTGCTGTACTGGAGTTTGGGCTTGAGTTCTCAGAGCCAACTGGAGTTTCAGCCAGTTGCGTCCACACAGCTTGCACAGGATGGTGCACGAGAACAGTGTGTTTTCCACACACTTCCTCAGTGTGCCTCTATTTTAATTCATTGCTCAAAGGGCTGCACAACATAAAGAGGAAGGCAGCACTCCAAGGAAAACATCCCTGACCGACCTTCAATGCAACCAGCTGATCCTTCTGCTCAAGAGGCCAACTCACTCCAACGCAGTCCCACAGCACTGACCGGTTCACATGATCAAGGAGTCTGGGTTCAGCTACAGGACTCAAACCAAAACAACAATAGGTGCAACTACTATCTCCATGTCTTCTAGGAAATGTAGATTTCACTTCCATGGAAGTGTCCCTTACAACATCATGAGACATGCAATACTAGAAAGTGTCATACTGAGCCAGATCAGTAGCCCATCTAGTTAATCAGGCTGTGACTGCTATTTGTCTGCCCCTGTGTATTTCCCTGTAAATCAGCTCCTTTCTCCAGAAAGGTACCTTTGGAGATAGTTCCACATACTGGCAGTTGGCAGGAAGGCAGTAGAGCAATAGCTGTGTCTTGTAGTCATGAATAGTTTTGCCCTGGTAGAAGCATTATAACCTGTACACAGAGAGCTGTACAAAACAATCAATTCTGCCCATTCATACTGAAAACAAAATATCATAACCCTTTCTGAGACTGAATCTAAATGATATTTCATATACTATCATTCCTTATAGAGCTAGGAATTCAAGAAAACCGACTATTTCTCTGAATAATCCTTTCTGATTGAAAGAACACGCTTGCTAAGGATGTTTTCACTTTTCTTCATCTTCTACAGGACTCTATGACATGCACAGGAGGGAAGCATTCTAAGTAAATCAACCCAGCCTGACTTCAAAGGAAAGTGAACTGGACAAGATGTGCCGAAGGGTTTAACATCTTTGCCATTCCTATAAAGCATTGTTTTGTCCTTCATACTTAGTGAGGAGACACCCACATGTGTTTTCTACTTTCATTGTAAAAGCAGGAAATGTTTAATTAAAATCAAGCTTAAGCTAATTCGTTTTCTCTTATGCCAAAGCAACATCAGCTGCTGAGAGGGAGGATCTGTGAGTCTTGGCACCCAAATGGCCTCACCCAGTGAAGGGACAGAGCTGGAGAGATCTGGACAGATTCACTGGGATGATATCTGAGTCCCTGGGGTACAGGAACAAATTAGGTTGTCAACCAGGAAGGGCAGAACTTGCTGCCTGCTGAGGAAATTAAAATTCGGGTATTTGTACTGGCCCGAACTCTGTCGTCATTTATACAGAATCACAGAAAATAGAGATGGCAAGAAACTCACCAGGAGATGAGGTCCATCTGTCTCACTCCAGTCTGTCACCCTGACGAGCCACAATGACCTGGAGTTACGAGTGTTGAAGTGAGGGCAGCTGCAGACACTGTACTCCGTGATGTTTCCCAAACACAGCACCCGCAGCTTGAGGTACTGAATTAGATTAAGAAACTCTGAGATGTGACTGATTTATATCCTCACTTGATCAGATCAAAGAAACAACACTCCATCCAACTTATTATCCAAATCTTATTATATGGTGCCTTTCATTTACCAAGGACTGGAAGGCTTTTCAGTCCCCTTTCATGAGTCACATGGTAACGAAAATCCTTGCGTTATGTGTTAGTAGTGCAGAAAACAGTCCTATGGGCATGAGTGGTTTGGGAGGAAGCTTAAGGCTGTTGATTCTTTTCCCAGAGACAACTCCATTTCCAATTACATATAATTATGTTTAGAACACCACCAAGGGTAGTACTTTCAAATGGTTTTGCTATGGCACTACAAGTGCCAGGAGTGGCACCAGTTCTCTTGGTGACATGGGAATAAAATAAAAATTAAAAAAACCCCAACAACCTCTGTAACAGGAGCTGTTACACCAGGCCACTTTGGAAAACTCTGCAGCATCATCAAGGTAGGATCCGATTGAGGTATTCTAAAGAACAAAATAATTTCCATTAAAATTTTCACCAATTCATATATTCTTGAAATTGAAGTATTCTTCAAATAATTCAGTGTTTTGGGTCAAGCCTCTCTGTGCAATTTTCTTGCAGAACATGAGTGACCCAAATCAACCTAGAAGCAAATTAGCATTTACAATTTTAATAAATTTCCCAGCCAGGTGTTAACTTTCTCATTTGCAGGGAAATTTTGAGACAGGCTTGTTGAAACTGTGAACAGCTATTTAAAACCCATTGGGTTTGTCATATTTATTAATACAACCATTGACATTTTTCTACAATTTAGAGGAGGTCTTTAATGCTTAGAAGAAGAGCAGCCTGAATTTACTGTTAGCCACGATCCCATTATCGGAAAACACTCCCTGTCCATTGGAATGTTATCCATGGCTCATATATAAAAATAGTCTATAGCATATAAAAGTAGTCTAAAATTTCTTCCTTAGTTACAGATGGGGAAACTGAGGATAAGAAAGAAAAAAGCGCCTCAGAAAGTAGGAGTCCCTTCTTCCATCAAGCTGTAACGTCTTGCAGCAAAGGGAAGGCTGAGAGCCAGTGGATTTCCTAAATAAATTGTCACGTTTATGTATCCAAAGTGAGAAGAAGATAGGTGGATTTGTCCTGTATATCAGTGCTAAAACAGTGGAGGTTTGTCTCCATCACTGTAACATCACTTCTTGTTTTCTCTTCATTGCAACTTTGGTCTATTCTGGCATCATCCCATAATTTAACTGTTTGCCCCCTTCCTCCTGTTTTCCCCAGAGAAGGGGAAGTAAACAGAAGTTGACATGAACTCAGGAAAGACCTCAGGGCAGAACAAGAGAGTAAAGTGGCTCAAGGAGCTGAAGTACAGCAGTGTTGTTTCCTCAGCTTTAGAGGCTATAAAATGACAAGCAGCAAAGCACAAACATGTTGTCATGACAATGAGTAATAAAAAAATGGGGTTTCTCTCCATAGTTAATGCATTGAGAAAAAGGCAACCAGGACAGCAATAAACACTTGATAGATGTCACTGTGTTGAGGAGCAAAGCAGCACAGAGTCTGAAAAGTAATTGCAGTAGAGACAAATTATCTGTTACTAATTAAATGATTCAAACTTTTCTGTCTGTATTGATGGACACTAGTGCCCTAGTACCACAAGGCACAGAAAAGGGTCTGTATAGGCTGATTCCATGGTCCAGCCTAGATCTCATGGACTAATCCAAAATTCTCTTCAATTAGCAAAAGCTTCTCCAGAAAATCAAAATCTAATCTACACAGTAAATGACAGTCTGTGGAATGAAATATGAGGGTTACAGTGTCAGCGTGCAGATCTCTACCCAGAACCCAGGCCATGGGTAAATGGAGATGAAATAGGAAGGGCAGAAGTCAAGGACCTGCAGACACATCCTGCTCTCTCTTCATACACCCACTTGTACAAGGAAAGCTATTCCCCTCTGGCCTAACATCTGCAAACTTCCGCAAGGTTGCAATGCCACATTCAACCCATCCAACCAGGAAAGATGCAAGAACCGCCTCTGGATCAAACATACAGTCCAGTCCAATGACTTGAGACTGTAAAAGAGTTGGGAAATGGAGAGAAGCAGGAGAACTCAACAGAAGTTCCAATAAACACACAAGACAAGTGTGAGCTCTGGCACAGTGCTTTCCACCCACTCAAGCTGGGTGAGTGGAAACTGAAGTGCCAGTGGTCACAACCTGAAGACCCTGGATGCGAGAAGCCAGTGCCTATGAAAAACTCTGAGCTTATTCATTTTTTTAACTTATTTCCCTGTTTAATCAGACCAGTGGCAATGAGAACACCATGCCATGACCTGACAACAGGCTGCCTCAAAACGTACAGTTCTCTGACCAGAGGATTCCTTTTTCCTTTTCTCCTGTGTTCATGAACTATTTACCTTTGATCCTAAGGAAGCAGATAGTGGCTCTTTTCAAACAAAGACAGACTGATAGTAATAGACCTCTGAGTTCATAGGAGGATTTTCTTTGTTTTCAAGTCAAAACCCACTGGCTCAGATCCAGCCAGCTGTCTTCAGTTTCTGGATGTGGTTCTTGAGCAAGGTTTTAAAACTACATCCAGCATTGTTTAATTGATGAAGATTCATATTTTTAAGCATTGCAGAGAAGATATATGAAACAAAAAGGAATCATGGAGGCCAGCCTACTATATTTAATAAACTGTGTGGATCAGCCTATCCCTGGGTCTTCTGTTTTTACAAAATTAAATCCATAGGTAAGTCTCTTCTAGTCTCAGTGTTGTGTCTCTCTCTCAAAGCAGAGAGCTCTTGCAATTTTGTACATACCTTTCTGCTTGAGTGTGACCTATCACATTTGTGTTCTGCTTTGTAACGCTGGGGATTTCTGCTATCTTTTTTCTTGATATTCCTCCTTCTTCATCTGGCCTAGATATTTTCAGGTGTCTTGTTCAAAGCCATTCTTCAAGATACATCTCATTACATTGCTAACTCCGCTCCCTTCCACACGAGTTCTTCTCCATCCATGTTCACAGCAGACCTCTTCCACAGCATGACAAGTCTGGTATCTCTCACAGGGTGCTTATTTTCTTTCCTTTCACAGCTCACCTGAGCTTCCTTCCTGCAATCATCATCTTCACGTGAAATTAAGAACACGTGCAGTCAATCACATTTTCAAAACTAGGTTCTGTTTTAAAGGCAGACCTGCTTTCAAGCTCAGCTGGCTGTATTGTAGCTCATCTGCTGCAGCTGTGGAGAATGGCTCTTGCTGTATCTAGGCATCAGAGAGGGAGTCCTGGCAATTCTGTTTTCATTTGATGGTAAGCTTTCATCTCTGGTGAAACCAGAATTTCCACACTCAAAGCATCTCACTTCCCTTTGGATAATGCACATAAACATTGGGGTCTTACCTCCCAATGTGACCACAAGAGCTCTCCAGATATTTTGACTCTTCTCTTTGAAGTTTCCTTTTGTTTCCCAACTGCTGTTCAGAAATGCATCATTCTGCTGGCTGTGCAGAGTATCAAGGACTTGGAGGTCCAGTGTGGCTGGAAGAATTTTCCTCCCTGGCCACCTTTCTTCTCACAGTCATTCAAAAGCAGTCACATGCCAAACAGGTGGCCACTGTGAGCACCCCTTAGAAACAGCAAGAATAAATGATTGTTATTTTTACCTGGCACATCAAGCTACAAGTGGTCATGGTGTTTATCCAAGGAAACAAGAGGAGACACCCTCATTCCATAGCAGGGTCTGGGCTGTGTTGTGAAGGGAGAAAGCCAAGCTGATACGTTGTGGGTAGCACCCATAGACAGACTGTCTCCATTTTACTCACCAAAGTAACAAATGTGGGAACTTCTCAGCTAGGAAACTACTATTTAACTCATGTTGTATCTAGGGAAGAGAGACAGCGTATATTTTTTGAAATGGAACTACACTATGCCCTAATTAGCTCATGGCACTAGGACTAGCAATGTTGCAGTTATCAGCTTAATACTCATACTGAAGGGATACATCTTATACTACCAAAAAAAAAAAAAGCGCTATTTCTTCTGTCACACATGTAAGGAAATTACTGGGAAGGTTTTTTACTTTTAAAATTAAAGCATTTTTCTCCATTTGCCTGGCTATTTAGTAAATATGTCATCTTGAAAGGTATTATAGGTCACCACCTCCAGACAACAGACTACTATTCTTACACAAAACTTTACTGCTCAGAGAAGAAGTCACACAAGGGTTAAATGGCTTGTCAAAGCCTGGGAGCACATAACCAAGGGGGGATTTTAACTAAGGGGCAACCAGGCTCCTTTCCTGTTCAGTCACACTGCTGTCTGCACTGCGATGATTTCATTCACCAAAACATGTTCATGGACAAAGAACGGGCTCTGCAAAAACAGCCCCTTATCTGCTCCCGCCTGCCTCTTGTCCAAGTCATGTGTGATTAGTTTACTGACACAAACACCCCTCTGGAGCCAAAGCAGCTGCAGGAGCAAGCTGTGCTCTGATACAGTTCATGCCTTTACAGCAGTGTAAGAACAGTAGCTACAGTCTAGGCGAGTCCAGGAGCTTCACTGTTTATAGAGCTGGAAGAAAAATACAGCTTTATGAGGTATCAAGTAGACCTCGTTGAGCTGGCAATTAGAAGAAAAGCCAATCCTGATTTGTAGCAATAGCTGCAGTGAGTATGAAATAGAGACTAGCTGTACAGAACAAATACAGAACAGAGAAATGTAATTCCCAGGAGATGTTTTAACTTGTCTTTTGTTTTAATTTGTCAATAGGAAGCAAGTGGGTTCAAAGTACTGGGGGCTGGGGAGACTATAGGAGTAGGTGGCAGCAGAGCTTCTATATGACATAACTTCAACCAAGTATCTTTTAAGCAATTACTCCTGTGAAAATTAAAACTGTGGGAAGCTTCATTTCAAATAGATCTCTTCTGTGTGGGTTGTTTGATATTTGCTGTGAAAAGAGTTCTGCAGCTGCCTTTCCCTAAGGGTGGCAGGCACTAGTAGGTTCTCTTTACCCAACTCCTCTTTCCATCAACATTTCTAGGGGCTTATTCTACCAGAGACCTTTTGTCTCCTGTCAGCCTTGGCTGAAATTAGCCAACAGGAGGAAATACTTGTATGTACACACATCGCTGAGAATGTGAGTTTATAAGTCTTGCTTCCTTGAGAAGACAAGCAAGAATCACCATCAGGCTTTGCAGTCATTCCATCAGCATTCATTCCTGCTGCTAACAGGGACTGTGGAAGCATGAGTATAGTATATGCCATGTCACAGACCTCCTGTCATGCTACAACAGCTTTCCCAATGCAAGTCTTCTGATTCCAGTTTTAAATTTCAAGATTACGCTTTTGGAGATCCTCATCTTTTACTTCCTTATAGGCAAACAGCGTGGAAAACAAAACAAGTACACTTCAAAGGCTCAGGGGAAAAGTAAGATTAAAATAAAGAAGAAAAAGGAAGAGCATTTAAGATAGACATCATATTTTCTAAATGTACTACCTCAAGAGTTTTAGGCCAGTATGATTCTTCTGGGGAGGAGATCTTTGCCGTGCTATGAAACAGTGTTTGGTGTTAATTAACATAAGACAATTCCCCAGTACTACCTTAGTCCACAGTAATGGAGTTATAGGTAGATTTTAATGCTACATCTCATGACCTGAGAGCACAGTCAGATTATTAGGATGTTTCCATGGTGTCTTTTTTTTTAAATCATATTTATAAAGGATCTTTGAAAACTGAGACTAAAATCTATTTCCCATTTATCTGGCTTTTTAGCACTTACTTGGAATACAACTCACTAGGTAAAATGTTATCCACTACCAATTATTTTAGAATAAAAATGGTTTAGTTGATAAAGCCTTCAGAATAATGTTTATATATTCAAAAGGCAATTCATTTAACAGTTTGGTACGGTAAACAAATCTTTAACCTTCCTGAAGAACAGGAAATATGCATTATACTAAGGTTGTTTGAACTTCTGTAAAGGGAATATTCACTGCTGAATGCAGCAAGGAAACTGAAAAGCAATGATGAAAGCAGAAGCTGGAGACCATGATATAGAACCCACAGGGTCTGACGATGAGACGTAGAGTGAGGATCAGATCCATCCCATTTAAATTCAGGCATTTTAATGAATTGGCTATTGTAGGAAGCTGGGCTCCCTCACCAGTCCATGTAGAGATAAAATATTCTTCAAAGAGAGTTAAAGCACAGCCAGAATGAACATCTCTCTTTACTACATATAGAAGAAGTCTAAACTCTGAAGTTCAGTGATGATCCTAACCCGGAGGCCTCACTTCAGAGCACAAAGTTACTCCCTCCCCAGGCAGCCCAGGCTGGAGTCCAGCTGCCTCCACTGCAGCTTAAATGTCTCTTGCTGCAATTTGTGTCCATTCCTTCATGTCCCGGATCCAGCAGAGAACAGTTTATTCCTCTCTTCTCTGCAGGAACATTTTACACTGTCATTGTGCCCCTTTAGTGATGTCTCTGGAGTAAACGAACCCAGTTCTTTCAGTCTTTCCACTCCAGCCACAGTGTCAAGGCCTCTGGTTGTTCTCACTGCTTGCTTTTGGGATCATGCCACTAGGCTTACATATTTCTAAAAGCTGGCATCCAAATCTAGACACGGGCATTGCCAGCAGACTATTGCCAAGCATAGGTTTGCTACTCTATTTTCAATAGAGTGGAGGGATTATTTTATGTCTTGCATGTGACTCCTGCCTGTGATGCTTGTGTAATAACAGTCACCACTCCACAGAAACTTTACAGCATGTCAGGATTATCAGACCTTTTCACTGAGAGAAAAAAGGGCCTTACCCTTTTAGTCCTATTCCCACAAGAATGTCTCTTCATGGAATGGTAGCCAGTGCCAAGAGTAATAAGAGCAGGAAATGGGTATAAAGAGAAAAAAAAACAAGTTTGGTGGAATCAGTAGGCAGTAATCCCAGACCAAGCACCAACTGAGATGCTGAAGTTGTGAGTTGCAGTCTGACCTTGCAACAGCCCTTCTGGGTGCCACTGGGAAAGTCATTTAACCTGTCTCTCCCTCTGCTTTCCCCTCCTAACTTTGATGTAACTAGCCTCCTTTAGGTCTGTAGAAAGGCACCTGTGTTGCTACATGCCAGATTCAGTCATTCTCACTGAAACCACCAAACCCCACAACTGTTAGTAGCAACCCAAATAAGAAGCTGAGAACAATGCCAGCTGCTCAACCCAGTCTCCAAAAATATGTGAAAGTGAATCTGTAATTCCAGAAACAGTTGAATGAGAGCTGCAGAGCCCTGGGAAACAGCAACATGCCCTAATGTTCATGTCAGAAGCCCTCCTGTGCCTTCCAGAAATGTCTTTCCTGGGCTTGGGAGTCATCAGTCAGAGAGCAAAAGCAATGCCACAAGATGTGGTTTGCAGTGATCCATGAGTTCTGTAGACGGCACATGGTGAACAGCAAATACACAAAGCAATTAGGAAGGCAAAGAGTTCATAGAGAGCCTGTGACCTGAAATACCTTTGCATAAACAAACTCTTTGAATCATTATGAATGATTAATGTGTAAAAAAACCCCAATCTCATTCCTGGACAGACTGCAGAATACAGGGATAAATAAATCATAAGGAACAAGGTGTTTGCTGAGTGAGAATAGCTAAGCTAACTATGAGCTTAGCAGTTTCAGATTTCGAGGCTGCAGTGAGTAGCCTGTGGTTACTGTCAAGAACAGCTTGAACACAGAGGTGTCTCAATAACAGTTTCGCTATTTAAAATAGTAATATTATTCTGTCTATAGGAGAGCTTTCAGATGAGGACTGCAAAGTGGTTCACAGCTATTCAGCTTCACAAAAGCCTGGTGAGAGCAGAGAGAGTATTTATTAGATGCAATTATGGCATTGTTACTAATGCATTACGAATTTATTGGCAGGTAAGTTTTTGCTACTCAGATAGATATGAGGAAACTATATGCATTAAGTATAATAGCTAACAGAGAAAACTTTAAAAAAAAAACAACCAAACAAACAACAAAGGTTAATCTCCCTTTCTTTTTCCCAAATCATTTTATGTGAGCAGCAGGAATATAAAGAATTTCTTGCAGGTGTCATTTATATCTCTTGGTCATTAATGAACTTAGCTTGAAGTCACACTGAGGTATTTGTATATTATTAAATGTCTTGCTGATTGAAGAAGAGTGGAAAAACAGAGGCCTCTTAAAATGAAAATTGAGATAGGGCTCAGGAATTACTTTGTCTCATCAGACATTGAACAGAACTGGAGAAGCGTAAGACTGGCAGAGCTCTGTTAAATGCCTCCAGAAAAGCTCCGGTGAAGTCACTACAACTTTTACCCACACTGACTGACCATCTCTCTCTCCATCTTTTTTAATCAAAAACATGTAATTTCTAGAACTTGGGCATTTTTTCTAAGCATAAAAATATGTGGAATGGTTAAGGTGCCAAATACTGTTGTCGAAGGCAATGTCATTTCAAGAGAAATACATTTTGTTCTACTTGGGACATCCCCATGAAGAGGCATCATGCTGTGGAGGTTACTATGACTAGTGCCGCTCATTGTTTCCCTCATCTTTTACAAAATAAAGTAATTAAAGCTTGAGGAGTCTGACAAGAAGGCTTTTCAGTGGGGTGGTCAGTGATGGTCTAATCCTGCAAGGGGTTAAGTAACCTCCAATCTTCCCCAGATCCCTGGGAATCTGATCTGGTACTACTAGGCTGCATCAGAGCCTCCCTTCTGTCACCTCCTTAGTTTTAAGACCTTAAGATTATCACCTTTCTTACTTCTCCAGTGCTGTGACTCCACCAGCCATGAAGAAGCCCTGAAATCTTCGGTGATTTGGCATCCCCAGGATGGCTTGTCAGGAAAGGTGTAGGGATTGACTGAAGCTGCCAGCACTGCGCTGACATCTGGATCCTGGGCTTTTGGTTGGGCTTTTATGGAGTCCATAACAGAGAGAGAAAATCAGATGCAAATTTCTGAGCAGACTATAGTCAGATAAGGTTGTTCTCAGGCTCCAACACTACACAACACAGGGTTTTAAATATAGGAGAGTAATTTAGCTCAAAAAACAACAACAACAAAAATAGGACAAATTACGGTGAAAAGAAAGACATTGAAAATAAAGCCAGATCCAGGGTCAGAGTTGTTGCTATAGATTTCCATGGGGTATTTTTTTAAGATAATGTAGCTATTGGGTTTTCTCATGGTACACAAGGCAACCTCACTTGGATCTGCAAGACCCCCATCTAGAACGGACGCATCCTACTATTTCCAGTTCTTTTAGCTAATCCTGTGATTATTTGCGCTAAATAAATGCAGTCAGGATGCCCACAGTTTTTGGAGGGGTACATGCCTTGTTACTTTACAGTAGCTTTGCTCCGTTCAATGCACAGTAAAGATAGTATCTATCCGAGTATCTGGCGTGGCAGGTTAGTGTTGTGTATTTGATAGCTAGCTGAGAGGACATGCAGGAGTACAGACAGAGGCTAATAGGCAGCGATTACTGCTTATGAAATCTAAGGCAAGACTTGTTTTTCCTCTTAACCAGAAAAAAATCAAAGTTGCCTTAAATTTACCAAGGCAACTTAGGAGGACCGTTACTTAGAAAAAAGCCTGTCATTGAACATAATGAACTGCCTGAAAGGCAGGTTCAAAATACAAAATATGCAACTCAGCATCCCCTAAAAGCTTCAAAAGGTGCTCTTAATGCCACCAAAAACTAAAAACCATGCAGCTTTTTCACATGTTGTAGCACCGTCTCAGCTATTCAGAGCTCTTTCCCAGGGTACTGCCTTAAGTTAGCATGAACCACGATTGACTTTTCTTGCTTAAAAAAATGCAGAATATATTTTCTCTCAGTGGGAGACCAAACCCATGTCCTTACAGAATCCAAAGCCTCAGTCCTACATCTGGAGACATTTAACCAACAACACTGAGCTGCCCAAATCAGTCTCAGCCATGCACCTGCCATCACAGCCAGCTGGAGCTGGACCCCCAGCCACGCTGCTCAAGTTGGTCTTTTGCCATCCAGAATATATACACAGATTTCCCACACATCTGAAAATGCCCACAAATGAAAATTCTACCCCAAGCCATCTGAATTAGTGTTTTTGCATGTTCCAGACACTAGTTTATGTGCTATAGTTCTCCATGATGTGAAGGAGAAAGAAATGGTTTCCTGACTTACACGCTTCACTAACCAGTGTGTTGATAGCAGAACACTGTCACTGGGCCTTCTCACATCCACACCTCAGTGGGTGCTTGTGAAAGAATTGGCCTTTTGTTCCAATTAAAATATGAGATTACTCTTCCTCAAGTGTGGAACTTTCATTCTACAGAGCGGTAAACTTCACAATGAAGAAATAAAGCAACTTCTTGCAGCCAGTATGTGTTGAAGCAGGAATAGACTAAAACCTTAGAGGACTCCCAGTCATTGTCCCTCTGCTCTGGTCTCTGACCACATTCTCTCTATATAAACAAAGGTTCTGGCCACCACTGTTTTATGGCCTGCTGTAAAATGTTTCGCGAACCCTCTCGAATAGATGATGCCTAAAAAAAGAGGCAGCCCTGGTCAGGCTTTTCTCATAGTGCCAGTGCCTCTGTCTAGGAATCTGGTTGTCAAGAAAGTGTAGGGCTATGCAGAGAGTGAGACCTGGCAAACTGAGCATTTAAAGACAACCCTTAGTTATAATCTGGATTAATGAACACATTACTATTGCTCCAGATTAATATTAGTCCAGAGTGTTAATAAATTGCTTCTGTCAAATAATTATGGGCATTAACTTTACAAAAATTGCATCAATAGCAAAAGACCGCACTGCTTCCAGAAACATCAGACCTGGTTCATTCTTAGCAAAATTTTAACATCGTTTTTGTCCCAGAATAATTCATTCCTGTGGGGTGAACACAATGGTAAAAACACTCTTTGAACTGGGACATCAGTCCCAGGCCCAGTCAGCAACAGCAAGTCTCAGTCCTGGGTCAGATATTTCAAAGTCGAACAAGAGATCTCCTCTGAGAGGGATGGAGTGTGGCTGGGGGATGGAATGTTGAAAGCTATCAGCTAGATAGACAAAGACCCAGCTCTTCAGCTAACATAGATCAGAGCAACTCCTTGTATTAGGCTTCTGTGTAACAAATTAGTATATCTGGTCCAAGCCAGAAGTTTTACTTCCAGTTCAAACCTTTTCTGCACATGCAAGACCAAACCCATTTTCTGAGAGACACTTTTCCAGAGTCACAACAGCCCCCTCCTTCACTTCCCTGAGACCTCAGCCTAGGGCTCTACACTTCTTTAAAATTGTGGGTAGGATTATAAAAAGCATCACAGTTCTCATGAAATACAGGAAAAATAGAGACCTGGCCTCAATCATATAATCAGAGAATCTTTAGAATATGGGAGCACTAGAAAAAAGAGTCCTCTGTCTATTCTAGGAGGATTGAATCTACCTGAACTCACTGGTCAAACTCCACCTTTATCTGAGATTTTGCTTTTTAGCAACAACACAACACAGATTTCAAGGGGGAAGAAGGCCTTGGCTTGGCTGTTTCTCATCATCTTTTTACTCAGTGTATGAGAAAGAGGTGGAAATACAGATACTCATTGTATCTCTTTCATCAACTGAAGTGAATTAATTAATCAACATTCTTGTAAGAGGGTCTCTTGTTGAAAAAGTGCTCTAAACAAGGGCTGGATTTACTGTGGCAAGGTCTTCTCAAGATTTGTGTGTTCGGATTAGGTTAGAGCTTTCCAAAAGGTTCATACACTTGCTCCTGTACACAGTAACGAACACATCAACCACAGCCTTCCAGTCAACAGGAATTAATAGTCATTCACTAGTCTGGCCCCCCAAAGTCAAACTCAGAGTGTGCTTACTAAAGTAGCACACACTACTACCTAGCTTACCTCATGTAATTACGGTGTCACACGCACAGTATAGGGCTGGAAAGTATAACTGGTTTTGTTATTTAATACATTTGTTTTATATTTTTGTAGCTTTTTTTTTAGCTAAAAGCAACTACATACAGTGTTTGGTGCGCTGTCACATGTAATCAAGAGATAATGTCAATGGAATTGCATGTTGTCGCAGGATAACAGCCTCCCACTGTTGCTGAAATGCCAAATTGAAGACCAGGCATTTATGGAAAATAAATGTCAAGTCAAAGCCAAGATGTTTATTTTAAAAACAAGAGACATGGATCTTGTGGCAATGTTCCATCATGTCTCTATTTCTCTAATAACAAATGTCCAATGCGAATAGAGCCAAGTGCCAGTTTCTTCCTGGGACAACAGAGGCAGGGTGAAATTTGATCACTTCACATGAAGATTTGCAGAGATGTTTCTCATCTGCTTTCCTTCAGTTCAGTCAAACTGTCCAGGTAATGAATACAAAATGGTTTCTCAGATGTATGCTAAATTTACAAAGAGATTTAGGAAGACAGCAGGAAGAAAAAGGGACATCAAATACATTTTAATTTGCTTTTACATAGCGCTTTTTCTCCAGGGAAAGAATTACAATAACATGAAGATCACTGAAGTCAATGGGAGGCCTTCCAGGCATTTCAGTTGGCTTTGACCAATACCTTAAGAGAAAAAAAAAACAGTATTTTAAGAGGATATTATATTAATAACAGTGGTGCCTGCATTTGGTTGCAATGAGGGCATGAATGGACCAAGGTTGGACAAGGAAGACAAGATCCTTCTGGGTCACAGTCATCAGAACTGTCACCCCCTGCACCTGGCAGGGAGCTGCTCATCCCGGCTGCTGGGCCACAGGAGATTTCTGCTCTATCCACACCAGCCTCACAGCCACAGAGAAACTGCTCCTGCACTTCATTTCTCCAGTAAAGCTTCCTTAAACCCAGCTTATTACACAGTAGTGCAGATGATCAAATTTATTTTTCTTTGCATGAGGAAAACTGAAGGTTACTTGCCAAGAACCAAGTTGCTGAGACATGGTGAGGAACCATGTTAAAGCCAAAAGTAAAAGCTGAAAACGTCCACATCTTAGACATGATGCAGTCTGATCCAAAGTTGAGAATAGGAGTCTTGTCTAGCCTAACTATAAAGGCTCATGTGATGAGACATCCACTGCTACTCCTGACAGCCTAATGGATTTGATGTCCTACAAGCTCTTTCAGATATTCATATCAAATTTTCTCTTTCATCACATCGCCACTCATTACATTTCCTTGTATTAATCTAAATTATTCCCTCTCTCCCTGACAATATTTTCTTCTTCCAAGTACACTAAGAAATTATGTCTTCAAAAAGCTAAAATTACCTCTCCACCCTCCTCATCTGCTAACCCAACCACCCTTCTTTAGACATTCATCACCTCTCTGCCAACGTCCTCCCTCTTCAAACAACGTCATAGGCCACGTAACAGTACCAAGGCATGGCACACGTTGCTCAGAGCATCCCTGCAGATCCAGGCATGGTCTCCAGCAGCAAGTCACCTGCCTGTCTCCAGGACGCAGAGCTGGCAGCAGCAAATCTTCTGCTCCCAATGCTGCCCTAGCTGCTGCAACAACGAAGGAAGGGGTCAGCCCCATTCCCAGCATCCTGCCCCAGTGCTGGTGGGGATGCATGCCCATGAAATATGAACCTCACCTTGCAATCTGTTCTGCATGGGGACAGATGTCAGAAGATGAGCAGGAAGCTGTGCAAAGCGTCTCAAAGGGCTGGGTTTAAAAATACACCTCGATAACACACTTCAGTGTCTGAAATGTTGAAGCTTCACAGCTCATGCCAACAGGGTTCCTCAAATGCAACATATTTTGATTTTCATCAGCTCTATCCATTATTCTCTATAAGACTGATCTGTCATGATAACTACTGAGTGTTTGGGGTTTATTTTTTTTTAATGACTTCCAAAGGAAAAAATAAATTAGTTGCTCATTAAAAACTGCAATCTTGAGAGCATGTAGAAAAAACCATTTCAGTTCTGGAAGCTCTTCTCTTGGCCTAACATCCTTAAATAATACGCAAACAAAGAGCTATATTAAAATTGTCTTAAGAAGCTCTCTGAAATAAAAATAAAAATTAAAAAGGAAATTTTACATTAAAGGAGATTTGCAGAAGTTGATGTTCTGAAAGGGGTTAAGCCTACAATGATTATTTGGCTGGTCTGTGCTGAAAGGGCCAGAGGGATGTTCTGTACAGAAATCGTAAATTTGCTTATTTTTTTCCTTTGGATATGCATTGTTTCCCAAAGACATTCTGGCTCCAGCTCTGATCTGGCATTCCAGATTGACGCTTGTTGAACCAACAAGGATACTGGGAAGCAACACACAACTATGCGTCTTCTGGTTTATTGCATTCTTGCTAGTAATTTCTTTCACTTCTCCAACCTTTAAGCTTATTTTTTCTTATGGTGGGATGAGGATCTCCAGCTGGAGATCTGACAGGACAGTCTGATAGGCAGAGAGCTGGCATTTTATTAGGTTATGGTATTTATTAACTATATAAAGATACTATAGCAATAATGGATCCAAATAGATGACAGATGGATAGTGCTCCAGGAATAGCAAGCAAAACAGCTACATAGTTCCCTCAATAGTGCTTCCCACTGTCAGTGTCACCTTGGGAAAAGTATTTAAGATTTCATCAGATTCTTATCTGGCTGATTTTGCGTTAAAATGGACTATGCGTGTTCACAAAATTCGTCCAAGTGTCTCAGCTCTGAAGGCTTTGGTGTGGTGATAAACCACAGGGCTTATATTCACTTTAAGTGTTGCAGCTATACTTAGAAAATAAAAAAGTGTTTCTATCCCACAGCTCCACTCTCCTAACCTGGTTTCCGATTATTATTTTTTTGAATCAGGGTTACAGATACCAGTTCAGTACAAATATTGCCAGACACAATCCTTCTGCTTTTCATTCAGCCTAAGGTCTCCCTCTGCTCTTGAAGATGCTGTGCTTCCCGCCCTTCCCACCAAAGAGGGTCACACTTCTGTCCAGCAGATGACGAGCAGCAGAGCAAAGTCCCTGGGAACACGAGGGAATAGTTTGCCAAGCAGCAGGTCCGTGCTGGTGTGCGGCCTTTAGTCAGGGTTAAATAAATAGCGTGTAAATAAATAAATAAATCACTCCTAGGTTGTGACCTTGTAAATCAAGTCTAAGCCTGGAAGGGATTTTTATGGTCCAGCTGGAACAGTGGAGCAGACTTAGCAGAATAAATATATATATAGGGGGGAAAAAAAAATAACTGTGCCTTCCAGTTGCTGCCAGACTGCCGTGGGGAACCTTTGGTGCTGCTGTAAGACATGCTGATAATTAGAAAAAAGGAGAGAGGGGACCTTGCTCTCATTTACCCAACAGCTGTTTCACATTATTTTAAGAGGTTTAAAAGAGGAGTAATACAGTTAAATGCACCCAAGAGTAATCTTCCAGATTTGGAGCCAAATACAGGGCTGAATAAATAAATGAAAATCCAGCCCAACTGGTTCCTAGGACCAGGTTTCACTGAAGTGGATGGGAACCATGCGGGGATTTGCTCGGAATCTGTTATCTGAGCATTACAACCCTAGGATGCTTCATATACTTAATTGCTCATTACCAAATAACAGTACTAATACTTGGAGCATTTCCTAAATTAAGCATGGTTTGACCAGATCGAGTAAAAGCTACCAGCTGCATTTTTAAAAGTCCGGTTTGATGCAACAGAGGAAAAAGGCAGAAATGGGAGCTGAGACTTCTACCTCCCAGCCCTGCAGTGGCTTGATCTGACAGGGATTGGAAAGATGAAGCAATGAGGGCTCGCAGTGGGGAGAAGCCACAGCCGCAGAGCCTGCACGGAGCTGGTAGCACTATCCCTTAAGCCAGAAGGTTTTACACTGGCTTCTAGCCAAGGGGGCTGTGGCAGTGCCCAGGCTGGGGCAGGAGGAACTGGTGACAGGGAGCTGTGAGTGTGGGGTTTGTCCCTGAAAGAGATATCCCGTGGGAGGTGTACATTGCTTTTCAATGGACAATGATGCTGGCAGTGCTGGTATTCGGTATTTTACACTTTCCAGGTGTAAAGAAGGGGAGCATCTGCTCCAGCAGCTCACAAAGGTGTGTCTGGCAATGGAGGTGTGTGAGATATCTCTGGCATGAGATGTGTCCCCCAGCACTTATGTCGTCTTCCCAAGGATGCAGAGCCCACCTGCCCGGGGGCTGCAAGGGCGGTGACAAAGCCTGGCTTTGGACCAGGGTCGCAGTGAATATTTTGGGGGTATAAACCCGCCTTTTCCAAGTCCCATTCCAACTAGTGGGAGGGTGCACCAAGCATTGGCAGTCGCTAGCTATGCACCCCGCGGGCAGGAGCCCACACTGCGCACAGCCCCGCGGGGCAGGATGCGGCCAGAGGGGCGGGATGCAGGCAGCGGGGTGGGATGCAGACAGCGGGGCGGGATGCAGGCAGCAGAGCGGGATGCGGGCAGCGGGGCGGGATGCAGCCAGCGGGGCGGGATGCAGAAAGCGGGGTGGGATGCAGCCAGCGGGGCGGGATGCAGGCAGCGGGATGGGATGCAGGTAGTGGGGCGGGATGCGGGCAGCGGGGCGGGATGCAGGTAGCGGGGCGGGATGCGGGCAGCGGAGCGGGATGCGGACAGCGGGGCAGGATGCGTGCAGCGGGGCGGGATGCAGGGAGCGGGGCGGGATGCCGACAGCCGAGCGGGATGCAGGTAGCGGGACGGGATGCGGGCAGCGCGGCGGGCAGGGCAGGCAGCGGCAGGCGGGGCGGGCCGGCTCCGCCCCCCGATGCGGATTGGCTGCGGGCGGTGACGCGGGGCGGGCGGGCAGCGGCGTGGGGCCATGCGGCACCCGGACCGGCGGCAGCGGCGGCGGCAGCGGCGGCGGCGCCGCCTTCCAGCCCGCGGCGCGGCGGCGGCCGGAGCGCCCCGCACAGCCATGGGCGATGGGTGGCTGCCGCCCGACTGCGGCCCCCAAAACCGCTCGGTGGCTGGCGGCGGGGTGACGGCGGCGCCGCCCGGGAGCCGGCAGCTGCCCGCCGAGCTGCTGTCGCAGCAGTGGGCTGTGGGCATGAGCCTGCTGATGGTCCTGGTGGTGCTGCTCATCGTGGCGGGGAACGTGCTGGTGATCGCGGCCATCGGGCGCACGCAGCGGTTGCAGACGCTCACCAACCTCTTCATCACCTCACTGGCCTGCGCTGACCTGGTGATGGGGCTGCTGGTGGTGCCCTTCGGGGCCACGCTGGTGGTGCGGGGCACCTGGCTCTGGGGATCTTTCCTCTGCGAGTGCTGGACCTCGCTGGACGTGCTCTGCGTGACGGCCAGCATCGAGACCTTGTGCGTCATTGCCATCGACCGCTACCTGGCTATCACCTCACCTTTCCGCTACCAGAGCCTCATGACCAAGGGTCGGGCCAAGGGCATCATCTGCACCGTCTGGGCCATCTCTGCCCTGGTCTCCTTCTTGCCCATCATGATGCATTGGTGGCGGGATGAGGACCCCCAGGCTCTGGAGTGCTACCAGGACCCGGGCTGCTGTGACTTCGTCACCAACAGGGCTTATGCCATCGCTTCGTCCATCATTTCTTTCTACATCCCCCTTCTCATCATGATCTTTGTGTACCTCCGGGTGTACAGAGAGGCCAAGGAGCAGATCAGGAAGATCGATCGGTGCGAGGGCCGGTTCTACGGCAGCCACGAGCAGCCACAGCCGCCCCCACCTCCTCACCACCAGCCCATGCTCGGCAATGGCCGAGCCAGCAAGCGGAAGACCTCCCGGATCATGGCTATGAAGGAGCAGAAAGCCCTCAAGACTTTGGGCATCATCATGGGGGTGTTCACCCTCTGCTGGCTCCCTTTCTTCCTGGTGAACATCGTCAACGTCTTCAACCGGGACCTGGTGCCAGACTGGCTCTTCGTTTTCTTCAACTGGCTGGGCTACGCCAACTCTGCTTTCAACCCCATCATCTACTGCCGCAGCCCTGACTTTCGTAAAGCCTTCAAGAGGCTGCTCAGCTGCCCCCGGAAAGCTGGTCGGCGCGGCGGGGACCCGGCCCACCTGCCAGGGGGCTTCATCAGCACCGTGGGCTCCCCCGAGCGCAGCCTGGGAGGGACCTGGTCCGACTGCAACGGGGGTACGCAGGGCGGCAGCGAGTCCAGCCTGGAGGAGAGAAATAGCAAAACATCCGATTCGGAGTCCAAGGTATAGGGGGGAGGGTGTGGGGGACTGCATCGGGCAGGGGGAACAGATAGGGAGACACATGGAAGGAGAAAAATCCCAGCAGCTGCCTGTTGGTAAAGCTAATGCTAAGCAAACCTGATCCCTGGCTTAGCGGGGAGAGAGCGGGTGTTTACTTAGGAATAAAAGCAGGTGAACTCGTGTATGACATACCTCATCCGAAACTACAGCAAACAGGAAACCCACTGACCGGAGAACAAAGAAAATAAACAGCCTGTCCCAAAGATAGCCAGCTTATATTTAGGAGAAGCTCTTTCGGAAGGGGCTGTGGCAGCGCCCGTCCCTTGGGTGAGTTGTCCCAGGACCGTGCTGCTGGTTGAACCTTAGTGTGGAGGTGATACAGCCGGGGTCTCAGCTCTCCCCCACCTTCCTGGGGCTGTCGGACACCCCGGGGGTTCATTCCCTCACCCGCAGCCTGGGTGTTTTTTGGGGAGGCGCAGGGTCTGTGCTGCAGGTGCTCCCAGTGGAGAGTACGGACCCAGAGACGGGATGAGTTTTAAGCTTGAAGCAGCTGTGCTCCCTCTTCCACGGAGCAGCGATGGAGAAAAATAATGAGGAGCACAGGTATATTTTGAAAGGGGGTAGAAAAACCCAACCCACACTCTTGTGCTTTTTCCCTCTGCATCGGCAAGCCGTGAGTTATTGTGCTTATCTCCTTCGGCCAGACAATAGCAGTCAGGCTGAGAAACTTCTACCTCAAACTGTGCATATTGTACAGGGGAATAAACCGACCGTGTTTATATTAAACAGCGTATTTACGTACCATAAGTAGTATTTTATGAAAAAGGGGTGGGCAGTGAGGAGCCTTCTGCAGATTGTTCATTGTAATTAGAGATGAACAGGGTTGGGGAGGGGAATCCTGGCAACAACAAAAATTTACTGCACATTTTATTGAAAATGGCATCCAAGCCAGTTTTTGCACAGTGCTAAGAGTTGTAAAGTTATTTGAAGATGTTACTTGCACACACGTACACACACGCAAATTAAAATGAAATGGAGGTTTGAATAACACCAACCCTGAAATTGATTTCTGTTTTTTTCTGATCTGTTATAGTTTTATTGAGAGTGACTTTTTATATTATTTTATGAAGGTACTGTAAATATATCCGTATTATAAATTAAAGTATCTTAAGGGACTTTATTTTTATTTCCAAGTGTCCACGTGAATCTGCTGTTATTTTAGCACTTGCGTGTCATTTCCATTTTCCTCTCTGTGTGTGTTTTATAACGTATTTATACTCTGGTGCAATTTACTACTGTGTAAGTAATTGGTCTATGTGCAATAAATACCATTGCAGCACAAGCAAGAGTGTCTCTATAGGTTTTGAAACAATACCTACCTATAATGGGAAGAACAGCGTTTGTTTTTCTACAAAGATGGCTCAGATTACCAATACAACTCTATCTAATGGCTTTTCCTGACACAGTATTTTAAAAAACGTGTTTGAAACCCAATAAGGTTGTGTTCCTGTTGCGCCGAGGTCTGCTGACTTCCCTTAAAATTAATGGCTAAAGGCAAGGTGTTTCCACTCTGATAATGAATACACTCATTTTCTGTAACTATTCCTTTTTGGAATTTTTTTTTTCATTAGGAGTACACAGCTGGGAATGAGGAGACCGGAGTATCTGAGAGTACAGAGGATGCTTAATTTGCAAGCTAAAAACGGGCTCACATAGAAAGAAATCTCAGTATGCCGTACACGCTATTAATTCCACCTCGTGGCGGCAGCGGGTCTGATCCTGCCCGAGCAAGGGGGGTGGTGGGTGTCCTGGGGGGTCCGGTCCTGGTGCTGAGCAGCGGGGTCTGGGGAGACCCCTGCCCGAAAAGCAGCAGGAGGAGGCTCATGCCCTATAAGGGGAGATGGCAGCCAGGAAGCCGGTCACAGGAATCCGGGCTTTTGTTCCTTTTTACTATAGAAAAGGAGATAAACTCCGAGGGAATGGCTGGGGTGTAACCGGAGCAGGATAGGACTCTGGGACAGACTTAAACACTGCTGAAATCGGAGGAAACCTGTGCTGTTGTCACTGGGGGAAATAAAACTGCCTTAGTTTGCAGACTTTATATAAAGCTAATGGTCATGTGCAGTGTGGCTTCAGGGTGCTGCCAGTAGTCACATACTCCTTGGGGGCCAAATTACGATAAGCGAATGTCAATGTTTGTACTGGTCCAGGTGAGGAGGTGCTGTGAGCAGGAGAGCTGCCCACTGGATCCTTGGTCCAAAAGATTGTCATCCTTTATCACTTTATGAAGGCACGCTGCATCCTTGTGATTTCATAAAGTTTTTCATTACTGCGATGAATAGATGGCAGATAGAGCAACAAAGAGGCAGTACAGAATAAAAGTGAAGTTGTTTTTAGCTTTATTAAGCTCGGTATAGTCAAATTAGAAATCAGCTCCCAGGAAGAGTACTTCCCAAAGCAAGTTCTTTAGGGTGGTGGCCAATGGTTTGTTTTGGAAACCATTTCTTTATTTTTTATGTTAAAAACTAAGGAACTTGTCTTTTGCAGTTTCTAATGATGACTTTTCAGGGGGAAAATAAGTTACATTTTTTATGCAAAGACAAAATAATGGGACCAGGGAAGTAAATAACATTTTTCCATTGGTGCTACTGGTGTTCTGTGTGAGCTGCAGTTAACAATGTCTCCTTGATAATAGGGAAATGCACTCCTTAAAATGCCGAGGTGATGTCAGATCAGGTGGTAAGTGAATTAGGCTCTACCACTGAATGATTTCTTTATTTTTTTTAATCTGGTTTTGTCTGTGATTCCAGCAAAGACAACAGGACCAAAAGGGTGCACAGGATGGCGTGCATCATCATGATCATTATTCATAATCTTCGTCTCCTGCATCAGTTCACATACTTAATTTTAACCATCTGAATACTCATGTCCTTAGAATTTAAAAAGCAATGAAAGTTTTGGCTCCACAGGGTCCTTAGGTAGGAAATTGATGGCCAGAACTTGCTCAGCTTCCCCTGCTGAATAACTGCACTGGGTCACACTTCCCCTGGACAAGTGTAGTGAAATGAAACGAAGAAGATGAAAGGTAGGATGAGTTTTGCTCACTGGCCTCAGCAGGGCCAGCAGTGTGTACAAAGTGGTGGGGATGTGTCTGCCTTTGAGTTTGGGCCAGTCAATGACCTGCTGGAGGAGTCTGGAGCCTGGCACGTCGAGCCCCTTCGCAGACGGCCAAGACAACCCACCCGGCAGCGTGGATGGCAGGGGCCGGTCCGTCTTGCCTGGTGTAAAGAAGCCGGTGGCACAGCAGCGGTGCAGACAAGCGGGACATGTGGCACGCACGTGTGCGAGGAAGGGGAGGCTGCTGGCAAGCGGTCTGCCGGGGATCACGCTCAGAACAGCCTGTTCTCCGCGGTAAAGGAGGATACTCTGAAAAGTGTTACGGGGCAGCTGGAATAGTCCAGAGGCAATGAGTCAAACACTCAGGATGAATATTTTTTTTCTTTTTCTGATGAAAACCAGACATGGATTAGCAATTGGAGCTGCGAGTCAGAAGGATAGGTGATAGGCATGCGGCTGCACACGTACATGGGCAGGGAAGTAACAGCAAAGAGCCTCAGGCCTGCAGGAAAGGGAGACCCAGGTAACACAAAAACCCACTCGGAGAAAACATCCAGTGTCTGCCAGGACCAAAATTATTTGGTGAGGGCAGCTGAGACTTCCGCATGCAAGACGCCCGATCCTCAAAGGCGCCGGCTGTGCTCTAAGCGGTGTTTGCTCAGCACTTCTGCAAAGCAGGCTGCACCTCTCCACGTGCTTAGATGGGAAGATATCAGTGGGAACCCTGGCTTCAGTTTTCCATGTGTTCAGGAAAGTGATGGGTGTTCCAGACACACAGTGGGCTACGAAGTGCCTGCAAAGGACCTCCCCACCAGTGAGCGCTGCACAAAAACACTCCTGCAAATTCACTGCACTTTGGGACCACGACCCTCAGCATTATCTGACTGTAGCTCCAAGCAATAACTGATGAACAAATAAAACTGCACGCAAAAAATGTGGCCTAAAATTGTGATCTGAACTGTGCCCATGGCACACGCAGCATTTGACAGCATCAGCCAGGTGTTTGCGATACAGCACACACCTTTCTCCTGCAAATGCTGCTTTCCATTTTGGGTATGCACGTTTTCAAGCATAAGGACAACTTCTTTATCAGCTTTTTTTTTTTTCCCTAAGCCCTATCTGCAGTCAATGTTTTATTAATAACTTTTAAGTGGCTATTTTGCAAACCTTCCTTGTGCTGCACACTTTCCTAATTTATTGTAATTTCCCGTCCGGTGGAGTGCACTTACTTCCTTTATGTAATATATCAGCTGCGGGGCTGGAAATTGTGCAGCTATGAACTGAAAGAGCAGACTTTCTTGAGGCCAAATGTGGTCAGGCATCATTGTCACTGGGAGCAGAATTTGACCTGATAATCTAATCTTACACGAGAGAGTATCTGCAGAAAAGTATTGTTACCAGGGTAAATGACCTCTGCTAATGAAGGTGGAGCAATTAGTCCTATTCAAAGCTGTCAAGAAAATGTTAACTGCTAAACAACAGTTAATGTTGGATAGCTCAAATAATGAGTGTTTTGTTTGCTGGTGTGTGTTAGGTGATGTGTTGGGAAATAATTATCCTTTGACTAGCAGCCAGCTTTGTACTAATCAGAAAGGAGAAGTCATGTTCTGTTTGAAGGATTATACCTAAAAATAGTTCTGTTGCCGCCACATCAACGAGTGAAATGAAGCAAATTCACCAAGATGTGCACACCTTCTTAACATTTCACTTTTTGTCCTAAAAACTCATTGTTCCGCTGGAGCTTTCTGTTTGATCGTGTCAAAAGCACTAATACGATCTCCTGCAATAGCATTAAGCACACTCCCCCGGAGGAGCATTACCCTTCTGCACCGCTGACTCCCTTTCAGAGCCTGCCAAATTCCCAACGCCCCAGGAGGAAGTAAGGAGTCTTTCTCTTTATATAAACAATCGCATATAATGTAAGGCCAACGATATTTGTGAATAATTTTTCTCGCAGAAGAAATCGATAGGCGTTTTATTTGAGATGCTTGTCCTCCCGCCCATCTGCGAGGTGCAGCCGTGGTAACAGCAGGCGATTTATTCATGCAATTCAGTAACTTCAGGCTGTCAAACTGCACTTGAAAAAGTGACCGAGATGGGAAAAGAATAAAAAAGGTGATGCTGGCAAGCAAACCTGGAGTTGTCATTGCAAACAGTAAAAACCAGGGCATTTTTGCCATGATATAGGTGTTGCCTCTTACTGGGAAAAAGTCTAAGCAGTTTGGATAGGGATGCACCAGGCAGATGCACTATAGAAACGTAAGTGAAGATTGAGAGGTAAGACTGTTTCCATACAATTCCAGCAAGGGACTGGCAGCCGAAATATGCTCTAAACATCCCTAAAAGTTTTTCTTGTTATTTTTGGATAATGGCAGCAGACTAAAGCAACCTGAGCAGCAGCTTCTCAGCCAACATAAAGCTGCAGAGCTCCCTGCCCATCCATGGCTCCCAGGAAATGTGCCTCCCTCCTGGCATCCCCCCTTCCCCTTCAAGGGGCTTAAGCTTATACTGAGTTTTGCAGGACCTGGAGGCTTCCCCCAGCCCAGAGCCAGTGTGCTCTCCCTCAGTGTCCCAAGAGGAGCTGCCCCATGGGGTTTGGCACAGGTGCAGGGGTGCAGCAGTGGGGTAAGGGGTGCTGTGCTGGGCGTGCTGGTGCGAGCTGCTGCTCCCTTGAGTCATCGCTCCCTCCTGCAAGCACCAGTGACAGCATCGGGCCCGCTGAGCTGCCGATGGAGGAGAGTTTGGGTTTGTTATGTAAACTGAGGATCAGCTTCCTGGTTCACAGAATCTGGCAGCTTGGTACGCACGTTTGCTTCACAAACTGCCATTTTGTCTTCCCACATGCTCAGCTCCCACAGTTTTCATGGTGGTGATTGCTTGTTCGGCTTTAGCACCCAGCAGCACAAGTTTTTTTGGCTGTGCCCTGGCACAGATGTGAATGGTGCCAGATGTTAGGCATGGTCTGGGTTGGGTCATACCCATTCCTTCCGAGGCTGATGTTTGAACTTATTAATACCATCAGCATCAAGCTGTGAAAGCACCAAATAAATAGGAAATTAGTCCTGATTTCCAGGTCCACAACCTAGAGAAGAAAACAGAAGATTACCCGGGCTTTTGCCGTTTCCTTGGTTAGTAGCGCATCTCAGATGTAGTGGTGTGCTTTTCCCTTCTGATCCTGTGTAATGCACTGAATCCTGTTGTCCTTAATGGGATTAAATGAGGGTTTTCTACTAGTTGGGTGCTCCAGCCATTAGCCACTGTTGTATGTCTCTAGGCAGTGATGTACCCTTGCATGCCTGGCCCAGCGTCTCTCTCAAAGCCATGATCTTTAGACTTCTTCCCACCAGAATTATATTGACAACCAGTTTTAAGCTTGTTGGCACAATGCTTTGAAAGGCAGATTTAAGTGTATACACCAAAGAGTCAATCAGAGCCACTGAAGAGCTCAAAATCTCAGCAGCTGCTAGGTGTATAAGTATTTCAGCTACCAACAAGTCATTTTGCAGAGCCAGGCGAGTGCTGCAGCCCCCTCAGGTGCTGTCAGCTGCCCTCCCTCAAAGTGGGACTGCAGAGTCCTCTGCCAGTGTAAGGAAAAATTGCAGGGACAGCACAAAGGCTCCTGACAAATATTTGCCACGTGGTGAAATTTAAACAGTGCTTTGAGGCCAAAATTTAAAGAGCTCTTGTTAAGAAGCAGGAATTCAGACAAGCCTCTGGCAGGGTTTCCTAGCAGGGAAGTTCTGGGTTAAAGTTGCCGTGTGTAGATGACGAGCCCCTTGTTGACCCGTCCAGTGAGAGTTACAAATGCTGCTGGCAAACTGCGAGCTACGGTGCTGGGAAAGTGCTATCCGTCCCCAGGGATGGCTCACTGTGCCCCCAGCCTCCCTCTCTCTGCTCCTGTTTGGGTGTATAGCACACCTGCCTTCCCCCTGCATAGTGATGGGTGGGCAGGAGCCAGGAGAGCTGCTGGGGTGCAGCTGGGAGCCATCCCTCCTTCCAGGCTTTTCTCCCTGCGTTTGGTGGGGAGTTCAACCTGCACGAGTGCACCCCAGAGGTGTCCTGCGACACCAAGGTGTGTGCCAGCCTGTGTCACCACGTGGGGTTGGCCAACCCACCATTGTGCTGCGGAGGGAGGAGCGCTTCCTCTTGGACTGGAGCAGGTAAACCGGGAGACGTCCTGCAAGGCTCCCATTGCTCCACAGCTCGCCCGCTCACAGAGCCCGCCTTCAGCCAGGGATGTTTTGTTTGTCTGTTCTGCCCCTAAATACACGCTTGGGAGCCGTCAAATAAAATCTCAATTAGCTTGCTTACGACATGGAGAGCGGTGTGGGATGCGTTCCCTGGCAGGCTGCTGCCCTCGCTGCAGTATGGGGGGGAGACCTGTTGCTCACACCCCACACCCCAGCCAAAGCATCACTGGTGCCCTGGCAGGTTCCCATCACCAGGACACCAGTGCAACTGGACTGCACCCAAAATCCTGGATCCTGACACAAGAGCATCTGATGTGCTCATGAATCAGCTCAGCTCAAATACTCAGGCTTCTTGGGGCTTTGATGTAATATTCAGTGCAAGGCAGCTGCTGCTGCAGTAATTGCCAGTAGCAATCGGTATTGTAACACTTCTCTAGGCCACCTCAAGAGCATCCGCAGGAGACGTTTTTTTCCTGTTTCACTGCCAGGTGTTTCCCATCAGCCCATCCAAGCCAGAGCTGGTACTCACACCCTCCCTGGCCCTCAACCCCTCATTGCCCAGACCGGCCCTGCTGCCTCCGCAATGGGCTCATCTGATGGAAAAACAGCCCTTCCAGACGACATTTGTTTCAGCTGATCCACACAAGTTGCACACACATGGGTAATGACATGAGAGGTGTGGGGATGTACAGAGCGACAGGGCTGAGATAATCTGTTTTGGTAGCAGCCCTAGTTTGGATCCATCACTGTGATCACAAACCTCATGTCCGGGGGTGATGCTACGGAAGCTGGGACCCAGACCAGAACCCTCTGGCAACCAAGATGATTAAGGGAATGGAGCATCTCCCTTATGAGGAAAGACTGAGGGATCTGGGTCTCTTTAGTTTGGAGAAGAGGAGACTGAGGGGTGACCTTATTAATGTTTATAAATATATAAAGGGTGAGTGTCACGAGGATAGAGCCAGGCTCTTCTTGGTGACAAACAATGGTAGGACAAGGGGTAATGGGTTTAAACTGGAACATAGGAGGTTCCACTTAAACTTGAGAAAAAACTTCTCAGTGAGGGTGACAGACACTGGAACAGGCTGCCCAGGGGGGTTGTGGAGTCTCCTTCTCTGGAGACATTCAAAACCCACCTGGACATGTTCCTGTGTAGCCTCATCTGGGTGTTCCTGCTCCGGCAGGGGGATTGGACTGGATGAGCTTTCGAGGTCCCTTCCAATCCCTAGCATTCTATGATTCTATGATTCTATGACTTTTTGCCTGAACCATGCTGGAAGAGCAGGACTTGCCACCTAAATCTTCCCTCTCTTCAGCAGCAACACTGAATATTATATTCAAAAGCTTGATGAATAGGCTATTAAGCTTCTCATTGCGTGTGAAAAGTGAAAAATAAATAGTTTTGTACAAAGATTTGTGCAATAGAAGAAAAACAAGATTTAAGTCTGATTATCCACTGTGTAAATACACCAGAGTGAAGAGGATGGGACAGATATCGCAACTTTTGGCAGAGATCTGGACCAAGGGAGCTGAAAGAGCAGTTCAGGTACCAGGTGACGGCACGAAGCTGTCCCCAGCTGCAATAGGGTGACATGGCAACGAGCCACAGACATTGGAAAAATAATTCCCCAGGTAGACCGGCTCTGTTTGCACAACGTCTCTGTGTGGATCCCAATGCTGATGGGCACCACTGAGCTGTTAGTGACTTGTAGGTAATCCCCACCGTGCGCGTCTTCTGGTGGGTGATGTTTAACTGCTTTTATTCCTGCGCACTTTGCTCATGTGAGAACAGGGAATGCAATGATAAAAAGGCTGGAATAATTTCCCTGCTGGATAGTTTCCATTAATATATTTCTCATTGTATAATGTTGCCATCACTGTACAAAATCTGCTAAGATGCCTTTTAGGAAGACAGAACATTTCTACATAGCCACAGTTAAGAAAGTTGTGTTGCAGAGTAGGCTGGGCTTTGATCAGATACTTTTTAATTGCACCGGATGCGCTTGGGCTTTTGCATGGTATGGATTTCTTTGCCTTTATGTTACAAGGCACTTCATAAATTAAACAGTTGATGTTGTCAAATGCATGCCATTAGCACTCTGAGCAGATAATCCATTCAGTGGCCTTAGCCGAGTCTATCACAGGGCCTGTCTCCAGATAAGGTCCTGGAAGAAGAACAATGGTGCTCCAAGCTCCCAAGGACCTCCACACTCTGGTTCTGTGCTTCAGAAGAGAAAAATTATCATTATCTGCATGGCTCTAGCTCCCTTTGAAATGCAGCTATTTTTTACTCATACATTCCAAGTACTTTTTACATGATATCACCAAGAAACTTGAAACCCCTTTGAGAAGAGAAGGATTTCCTCCAGCCCTACTAGTAAAGAAAATGGATAGATCAAGTAGTAAAGTTCAATGACTTACTTAGCATTAAATAAGAGAATAATGAATTGGATTTGTGCGCCTGTTTTTCCTCTGCAGGGAACAGTCAGCCTAGTGGATTTGCATTGCCTTCTGCTTCTGTTCATCAGCCTAGGTGAGTTCAAAACACTGCTGCCTTTCTGTGCTCTCCTTTCCCCACTCTCTTGTCACGACTTCAACTATTCGGAGCTTAGCAAACACATCAAAGCCATCCTGACCAGTGAGGAAAACATCCATGGTTAACCTGTGTCCAACGACGACTTGTGGCCTCCTGCATGGACATCTCTATTTTATGCTAGGTAGCTGCAAGTAGGTGATTCCTTACTTAGGGTGGACACTCGTTTCCTACTATTATGAGCCCAGGCTTTAACATCCTTCAAGAGAGACATTATTTCCCCGCTGGATTCACCAAAAACTAGATGGATGTCCAAACCCCTCCTTTGTTTATGGACTTAGCCGAGCGTGCCAGAGGGCTTTTTATTGGGGAAGGAAGGGAGGTGGTGTAGGAGGAAACTATTACAAAGCTATATAACATAAACAGCTTTCTCATGTAAACTCCAAACACCGCTTGGCAAGGAAGATGTTAAAGCTGAGGGGAGGATGGGGGTCTCATTAGGGAAAAGATATAAATAGCAAGTTGAGAAGCCTAGGGAGTGGGGACATGGGGAAGGGGAAGCAATGAGTTGACCCTGGATGAGGGGGAATCCCACCCATGCTGAAAGCCCTCTGCTGCTCTGCCCTGTGTGTTTGGACCTGGCTCCTCCCTAAGCATCCAAAAATGGGGGAATGCTCAGACAGAAGCCCTACATAATCAAGCAGGAGTTGTATTTGTTTGAAGTTGAACCTGAAAGGTGTTCAGGTCGCCTGAAGACTTTCTGCAGAGCTAGAAATTGCTGCTGCTTCTGTCTGCTCCTTCTTGCCCCAAAGCTTCACTGTGTCCAGCATCTGCCCAGAGTCAGGGAGCTGCTCTCTGCCCACTTGGATGGCCAGAGCAGGATTTCCGTCTTCCTACCAGCCTTGGTGCCTCAGGCTTTCTAGTTTGTTTTTTGTCCGAGTGGGAAATGCATAATGAGAAACTGTTTAAACAACTTATGGTACAAGGAAACTCAGTGGAGTAAAGTACAACATTATAATTCATTTCCAAGGAAATGATGCACTCTCCAAAAGCACTCCATTCAAGCACTGCAATTTAAAGTTCGGGATAATTGCTGGCCGTCTTCGGTGCTGCCTGCAGCCCTCATCTAGGTCTGAGCATGGTGCATGAGGAGGGCAGGAGTCTGCCAAGATCATCTGTGCTGCTGTCTGGTCTTGCTCTCAGCAGCTGCTCATCAGCAGGTTATTGCAGCTCTTTGCACGCAACGAGATGCTCGATGTGGGCAGAACTCTGCTCGTGAAGAGGTGCCAGCCAATGTTATATAAACTCTGTGACAGCGGATATGTTAAGATATACACAAATGTGAACAAGGGCGTTTCCTTAACAATGTTTTAAACCACCCATAACAGCTATGTGGACCAAGATGGCAAAGTGCAGAGAGTGAACAAGCGAAGGAGCATCACCCCATCCCCCAGGCTGCAAGGCTGGTACCTGGGCACACTCGACTGCCTGATGTTCAGGGAAGGTCTGGCTGTTAGAGCTGTCCAGACTGCTGGTTTTCTTGCATGGGTGGGTCTGGACAGCCTGGTGCTGCTGAAAGAAAGCCTGGGAGCCACTGAAGCCCCGAAGGAATTCTCTTGTGCTATTTCCAGCCCTACTTTTTAAGATACAAAGGGCTTCAGATCAGATGCATTTCTGGAGCTTATCTGTGTGAATATTTGACTGCTTATTCAAACAGAACAAAAGCCTTCAAACCTTCTGAGGTCCATCCATCAAGAGCCTTATCTCCCCATGTCACCGCTCGGCTCCTGGCTGCTGCTGCTCGGAGCTTCCCACCATCCCTAGCTCACTTTTCTACATCAACTTCCCATCTCCCCTCTCTGGGCAGCTTCGCAAAATTATCCACGGTCACCTCCTTGGCTCCCTGCCACCTCAGTGATGGCATCATCTCCATCTCCCATGTGTGTAGCCATCTGGGCTATGGTCACAGCCATGACCAGAGCAGAGCATGCTGACTTTACTTGGCCCCAAGAAAGGAGAATATTTGTGGTTTTTTAATAGGATATTAATGAAGCCCAGATAAAGGAATGCAGTCTCCTCTAGCTGAGGTTCGAAGATTGAAATATCCAAGGAGAATATTTCTGATCCCCTCTGGTAGCTGCTGCCACCCTCTGGCAGAGGCATCTTTACCACTACAGTCAGGATGCCTGAGGTCTCACGTAGCAACCCTTTTCAGGGGCTCTACCCCTTGGTTGGTGAGCATGGCACGTGAACCGCCAAGATGCACAAGGAGCATGGTGAGCTCGCAGTGGGGGCATCAGCAGCCTGAGGGGGTTCCTGGGTGGCTGAAGCAGCTGCACGGTTGTTCTTATGCACAATTTCTACAATGCCTTATTCAGCTGTGTCAGAAGAGCCTTTGCAGGGCTTGGTATTGGGGCCACAGGACGTTTGTTGCTTCAAAGCTGAGCTGGCACAAGAAGTCGTCTGCAGTCCTGCTGTCCTGTCAAAGCTGTGGCCAAAAACAACAGGGTGAAGCCTTTGGAAAGAGCCACCCATCCACAGTGCAACCGAGTTAAAATGGGGATCTGGCTTGAAACCAGCTTTTAAGCACATCAGGGGTTGAAATCCTGTGCACAATGTCAGGTATCAGAGGTCTCTGCTGCTTGGTACCACCTGATCTTGGCTTGAATTCACACAAGCTTCAGCACTGAGTGGCCTTTTCGAATGGGGACCATTTTCCTATGGTCCTCTTCACAGCAGAGTCTGACCTGTGGGCTGTTGTTGCTCTTCTCCCAGTGTTTTTAATGATTTTCTGTTTTGATAGTCAGAAGGGTAAAACTAATTCCCATCTCATACATAACAATTAATTTGACTCAATACCAAAAGGATAAATGTACTTTTTATACTGTGGTGTATGATAAGCTATTTATAAATATCATATCACTTCTGGGTCATCTTCAGGGTTTAAAATAAAGTTTAATTTAAACATAATTTTCCAGTGTTGACAGATATGATAAATACTTTTTTGTTCCAACAAAACCTAATTTCGACAATGTTTTGCAAAAACCATCATAAGCTAAGGATTATTCCTTGATTTTTTTGCTTTGTTTGTCTCCATGTTCCAGTGTTTAGTTTAATGTTACGTTCCACTATAGAAAAATCATCTGTGACTGCAGTGATTTTTTCACCGAGGCCCCTGCTCAAGGAATGGGAGGATGCCCTTGGGAAGAATGATGGAGAGAGGTGTTAGGTCATTTCACAGAGGCCTTGGGGCAGTCACAGTAACCCTCTGGACCATTAAGAGACTTGCTTTGCAGGTTCATGGGAGACTGAACGTCATCACCACTGTGAGACACCCTACCTTGAAGAGGCCCAGGACTTTTTATCTGCTGCTGGGACAGCTGTAGCACACATGTTGGCCACAGCCAGAGGTCCCAGGCCTGCGTGACACCTCTGCAGCATGACGACAGCAGCACGTTAGCATTGCTTTAGGGAATCACACACTTGCGCAATGGCCCAAGACCAGAGGGACCTGTCCCTGGGGATCCAATGTTACATGGGACCTATTTTACACTCAAACTCCCTCACTGTAATCATGCCCACTGGTGTGAAGATGGTGGCCACCTCCTCCTCCCCTCCAGAACATCTCTTCTCTCTTCCAAAGGCTCTTTCTCAGGCTTCAAGACTGGTGGCAGAACCTTGGGGCACCACTGCAAAGCCATGCGGCAGCTTTAGACAATTCAGCTAAAAGTGATGTTCAAGGCAATCTCAAAAGCAAGGCAAACAAAAGGGCACAGTGGGACAAATTTTGTGTCTGGAGGGTGAGGTTAAGCAGAAGACCTCCATCTACAGGAGCTGAGCTGAGTCCCTCCAAAATCTCTCTGGACCTTCTCTGGTTTTCCTGCTTTCCCATGTAAACAGCTCTGAGGAAGGTATTTTTTTCTGTAATGAAACGTTTTCATTCTGCAGTAAAATAGCTCTTACATCAGCTGCCATTGCATTGCGGATGCACAGGCTGCACAACAGAGCCCTTGTAAGGTATGTTGTGAGGTGAGTGGGTCAGATCCCGAGCTTGAACAGCAAAAGTACAAGGAACAATGAGGAGGAAAACCAACTTGTTTTAAAGTGCTTCAAGGCTGCTGTCTATCTTGTGAGCCTCACAGCTTGCAGCCCATGCTTCTCAAACCACCTCCCTGTTAGCCAAACAAGAGACGATGCTATTTGGAGAGCAAGTCTGCATGCTAGAAAATTGTAAACTCTGATGCTTGTATTCACATGGACCGGCCTCCACTTGCCTTCAGCTGCTGTGCTGAAATTACTTGGGAAAGGGGCATCCACATCCAGAAGCAGGGGGAGGTCTTCTGGTAGGTTGCCATGTTGCTTAGGCTGCTTTCATGGTGATACCCAGGGGTCATTACCTGGTGCAGGCAGCTATGATAATCCATTCCATGGGAACAGGTACTGGAGGCTAATCCTGCAGTTTTTCTTGGTTATGGTTCAGTTCAGTCACTAAGACTGAGCAAACAGGATTGTCGTAGCAGCAAATCAGGATGTGAAGTTATGGGTGTTGCATGTCTGTGGCTCTGTGGACATTTGTTTCCAAGGCAGACTGGCTTTGCTGAGCAGCCTGCCCTGGCCAGGGCAGCGGGTGAGTGGCTGAGCTGTTGGTGTTGAAGGGCTTTGCTGGCTGGCTCCTGCGGGCCACGCTCACATCTACACTGTGCACCACAGGGATGCAAAGCCCATGGTCTCTACAGCTCTCTTGGAAAGATGCTTTCCCTGGCCCCTCAGTTGCTGATGGGATGGAGACTGCCTGGCCATACATCACATGGAGGAATCACTCCAAAGGCTGGTCTGGGCCAAGGAACTGGTGGAGGTGCTGAGGGAGGACAAGGGGCTGAGCTGCCAGACCTGCTCTGGAGGGAAGGCTTGAGGCACTGCAGACCCTCCTGGGGTTTACACTGAACCAGGGGCCCTGACTCTGCAAAGCTTCAGAGCGAGTCTGTCCCTGTGTAAGTGTGGGCTCATGTCTCCAGAAGACTTCAATGTATCATCAGGTTTTCTTTAAAATCACTGGAGTTCTGCACTCATCCGTTCCCTCTCAGTCCTCCTCTACAGCTCTTAGAGACCAGCGTCCACCCTGGTGACACCCCTTGCTATGCAAAGTCAGTGCCTCTCTGTTTCCATTTTAGCACCTTTTGCTTCTGGTGATAACAACACCGAGCACTCCCCCACCCCCAGCAATTCCCTTCTCCACCAGCAAAGAAAGATGACACATGAGGTTCATGGCACCAGCCTGTACAGTGTCTGTGCCCAGACGTCTGCTCCCCTTGACTGGTTTGCTTTAGGACTTAGCTGACACCTGATTTCAGTAACAGCAAAGCAATTGAGCTTGGTTTCATGGCTTTGTGGCAATCTTGGCTTGAAGCTGCTTTAAATAACAAATTGCAAAATAAGCATATGTGTACAGAGACGAATACCAAACTGCAGGAATGGGAACTAGCAATGTGCAGCTCAGGAAGGCTTGTTAAACCTCCAGTTTGTAGCCGTGCTGATAAGGCAGTTTCCAAGAAGTTGCCCAGCCCTTAAATTCTAGAAACTCTCTCTTCCCAGGTCAATAACCTTTTATGGAGTGAATCCTGGTGTCATCCTACAAGCAAACACGATCCAGGCAGGACATTCTGCAAGTGATATGAGAAAGAGGAAAACACGTTGCTAAGAAGGAGTACAGAAACTTTCTGGGGTAGAAAACCAATGCACACTGTGAAAAGCACATTTGGTAATTCTGATAGTTGGTAAAGCACAAGAAACCATGCTTCAGCTTCATTCTTCTTCGGCCACATCTTCTCCTTGACTGAAAGGGGATGGAGGTGGCATTAGCAGAGCTGCTGCTCTGCCCTTCCTGCACTCTGCGGGCTGCAGCCCTGCCAGGCTTGGACTCCATCCAAGGGCTCCCCTCTTCCCAGGGGAAGCAGGGCTCTGCGCCCCGGCCACCCCAACACTAGCTCCCTTGCAGGTCCTCTCCCTGCTTTTCACCAGCCTTTGCTTCAGACACGAACAGAGGCTCCTTGGAGATAAGGTTTTCCATAACATCCTGCAGCTCTGTTAGCAAAAATGTTCAGTGTGGCTCTAGCAAGAGCACCAAGATGGGGCTGATTACACTCAGTTGTTCAGTTCCCTCGTTTCATCAGGATTTTTTAAAACATCTCATGCAGGTGCAGGAGTTGACACAACAGAGCATGCACCGTGTTAGAGTCCATCCAGCTTGTGTGTAAACAATGCTAATCCCTTTTTTAAACTCTTAGGAGTTGTTTCATAAACACAACATATTTTGATTAATTTCCAAATCATGTGCCATTTCCTCAGCAGGCCTGGTGATGGAGGAGCTGCCCTTGGGGACAGGGCTGCATCCCTGCGTCCTGCAGAGAAGACCCAGGTCCCCAGCAGCAGAGCCAGGCAGAGGCTACCACCTGCTGGATCTTTCTCTTTGAATCCCTGCTCCCAACCTCCCACAATGACATTTACTGATGGTGCAGACCACTTTGTGGGCAAATGCAGAAATGCTGTGTGCTGAGCATCATAGTACAAACCCCTCTCGCCAGCTCTTCACCAATAACAGAGCTATAGAGATGTGTGCAAGCCATGCAAACGGTGAGGATGTTCAGTGAGTAGCTTTGTGGGCCTGACCTGTTCGTTGCTCGTTTGGGGTCTGATGTGTTTTCCAGAATCTGGGTGTGCTCTCTTCCTTGGTGGCCCTGCAGAACAGGGGCACCTTTCTGAGCAGAGGCAAATTGATGGAGTTTTGCTGAATTGGAGAACCTGACATTTCCCCGTTGAAACTCACTTCTACCAAAAAAAAAGAAATTACTCTTCCAACGGTGCTTAAGAAGGGGGAATAAAATTCATGAATACTGGATGGGCACCTGTATGAATTTGTGTGGATCTCACCCTTGTGTGGGGAGTCTTGGGCATCTTCACAGGAAGCGGGGCTGCTTTTTTGAGGGTGCAGGACCTGGTCTGTGTAATCCAGGCAACCCAGGGACATGTTTGTCCCACTCAGGGAGCTCAGCCAAGTGACTCCTGTAGCTCACCCTGATTCCTGCAGCCTTAAGATTAAGGGACTTGGCCCCTGCTTTAGACGGGCAGATTTTGGGGATCTTGGTGGGCTGAATGCCCACTGCTCCAGCTTGCTCAGTGGTGCTTGTGGTGTTGCAGCATGTGCATTTCTGAGGCAGATACTTAGTTTTTGCACTGAGCATGATGAATGCTATCAGTGTGATTTCCTGATCTAGGCTTTCTTAGATTGACCCGCTCTTCTGAGCTGTCCTGAACGTCAGCAGGTCGTGCTAGCTCGCACCTACAACACATCAGGCCTCAGCTGCCCAGTTAGCCAGGCTCTGGGAAGGTCTCTGGAAGGACTCCAATGGCCTCAAATAGGAGTTGACTCATGCCCCATGAGATCAAAATGTCTCTGCATATGAAAAAATATTGTGGAAACTGTGTCATTCATGCACAAAAGCCACACTTCAAACTTTATCACATAAAATACGTAAAATTGTAAATGGAAAGAAAAGTTGCATGAGGCCTGATGCACATTAAAATTGTTGGCCTGTGAAAAATGTCCCTTCCCATAAACACAGATATTTCCCGGGGTCTGGCACGCTAGTAGGCATCCACAGCTAGAAAACTTGGACTCTTTCTGCACTCTTCAAACCACTTGTTTCTCATTTCTGGGCCCATCCCTCGTCTTGCTAAGAGTGACCCACAGCAAACGCTTATGATGAAGTTATCACTATGAGGCGATGTGCCGGCGTGATAGGTGTGCTCCAGGACCTCATAAATACAGCAGCAGCACCAGAGAGTGATGCCTGGGGGCAGAGATGGGTGCTGAGAGCAGCCCATGGACAGCCTGCAGCACTTGGCCTGCTTAGGTCTTTGTGGGAGGTCTTACTCTGTGGTCCCATCCTGCCCCACTGATGGTGGTCAGGCTTTGACCATGGTGCTCAGCAACGCAGAGTCCCTGCAGTTTCCACAGGTACCATCTGCGGCTTGACCGTATTCCAGGAATAGCTGATTGCCATGGCCCAGGGAGCAGAATTTAGCATATCACCTTGAGGAAAAGTGCAGAGGATTGATTGTTATGCATAGCAATGCAACTCTGAGGGAAAAAATGAATTCATGTAGGTATTAACCATCAATTTGTCATACAGCCTCCAAAGGCAGCTTCTGATGCTTTGAAGTGTTCAGTGAAAAGCAACAGATGCTTCTGCATCTCCTCTGGCTTCTCCGTAGTTCTTCGGCACTGGCAGCAGGTGACCGCCACCATGGCTGTTTGCTGCTCAGCAAATGGGAGAAGCCATGATGGTGACTGCAAGTGGCTCTGTCCTCTGGTCTGGGGCCATGAGGTAAATTGTAGCTCAGCCTTTCCCTCTGTGCCGTGGTTCCCCCCTCGGGCAGGAGCACTGGGGACTGGCTGCACTGCAGAAGTGCCGTCTGTCTCATATAGGCTGGACGTGAAGCACTTTCCATTTATTGCTCTGCCATGCCTCACTACCGCCTCCCTGCAGCGCCCCTGCGGCACACGGGTCCCACCTCACACTCTCCAGCATCTGGGCCTGAATGCAAACGTTCACTCTTCAAGCAAGAGTCAAGTGTAATAAACCATCTGCACCATTTGTCCACTATCACAAACAAATTATCCTTTTTTTTTTTTTTTCCCCCAAAACACATTCAGTTCAGGCCAGTCAGTCACACTGTACAAGCCCATTGCTGATCCACAAGCCTGCAGAGTGTGGGAGCTGAGAGGGCTGATGGGCTCTCATGCTCTCCTGCCCCGCTGTTATGGGTTAGCTGTGGAATGTGGCTCAGCTAACTGGGCTGTACTGGTTCCCTGCTGGAGCATGTTCCCCCGACTGACATCAGGAGACATCCAGCTGCAATGACTAAGCTCTTCTTACATTCCAGAAACCCAGAAAGTAAACGTTTCTTGAAAATGAGCTAGTGTTTTGTCTTGGGAGAGGAGTAAACCATCAGCTTGGTTGCTTTTGTGCAGGGGGCAAAGCTTCTTGGGAACCCATGGGGCACCAGACAGTAACACGAGCATCTCTCTTGCATGCCTTCCCAGCTCGTCTCTCCTCCTTTGATGGGTTTGGAATAAGCTCTGGTGGTCCAACTGCGGAGAGTAATGATGTGTGAAAGCTCACTTTCATTTTTCACTCTACTTTTTTGGAAGGTGGAACATTTTACAGTTGACAGTACCATGCTAAAGCCATATGAGGCAAGCAACTATTTTTAACCAGACGGAGACTATCTGAGAGTCTACTGCTGAATCATTTCTGAAGAAATCATGAGATCCAAAAGTGGTGCTGGAGGGACAGGAGTGGAAAGGCTTTTATCGTGCACTTGTTCCAATAGCTGCTCAATTACTTCAGGACTATGATGATGACTATCTGAAAGTGCCTGTGGGGTCACTTCAAGCAGTGACTGCGTTTTACAAATGCTTCTGCTTTGGGAGAGAGGCAGGTTAGTGCAGCTTGAGAGGCTGCCTGTGCTTGCTAACCCCCTTCGCACCCTGCACCATGCAGGGTGAACCATGCCAAATGGCAAAAGGCACTTGAGCTTCTTGGCACAGCCCTTCTCTGAGCCCCCATCACCTCGTATCAGCAGGCTACCATACGCTGAATGCTTGTGGGACCACAGCCTGGGGTGAGGAGGAGAAAGGGTGGCTTCAGCCCTGACAGCCAAAAGTGCTGTTTCTCCCTCCTCTGCCCATGCCAGTACAGAGGTGGCACTTCAAATAATGTGAGTTTGCCAAGCTAAACTAAACTTGTGGCTAAACTGAGGAATTTTCTTCCCATTTTCTTTGTCTAACTTACCTCAGACTCACAGCAACACCCCTTCTCGCTGGAGGGACAGCAGCTATGGACCAAGGCAGGTCCTCACACAAGGAAAGGGAGAGCTAGAAAGTCAGACTGAGTTACAACTGCCCAACAGGCCATGACCCAAATCATGTTACAAGCTAATCAGAATGATTGTGTGAATTAATGCATAGCCTATTCATACCCACAAGGGTGCTAAACATGTGCGCTGTGTTTACCTTTGTTCTGAAGTTTGTGGCTCCATTGCATGTGCAACCGAGTATTTGGCCTTGGAGCCGAGCTGGGAGTCCATGTAGAAATGCAGCACTGCTGGGGCACACTGTGGTGCCACACCAAGGGCTGGGAGGATCGTTTCTGCCTTCAACCCTGCTGTGGTCTGTGAGGCTTTGTGATCTGCACCATTTTCCCATTTTGCAAAGGGAAATCAAACCACCTAGTTTGGTACTTGGCCACTGGCCTGTCTTCTCAGAATCATTGAAACCATGGTGGGACACATCAGCCCCCTTTAGACCACTTTCTTGCTCTGATTTCACAGAAGGTGCTGCTTCTGGGTTCCTCTGCATTGAGAACAAAAGTCAAACCCTGCCCTGGGTTTGCACTGCAGTATGGCTGGGGCAGAGCTTGTGGAGGTGACACCAAGACGTGATGGAGTGGTCCTGTGTCTGCTTGTCATGCAACAAAACATAGCATCTTACTTTTGGAGAGATGGGAAAGTTCAAATGAACTCTTCCTCTACCAAGCCATCAATATCATTCACAGGAGTGAGTGCATAGCAAGAGTAGTTTTAGCTGCCAACCTGATGGCAGCCTCAAATGAGGAGCCTGTTGGCCATTGTAGGTAGGTCGCAGCTCCCTCCAGTGCCTCTGCAGACATCCTAAATGTGAGCTATAAGACCAGGTGGGCTTTCTGGCTGCAAGGACCCACAAGAAAATTTAGCCAAGGGGAGAGGATACATCACCTTTAAAAAGCCACCAGGGCCAGCATGGGATACAGAGCTCAAAATTAATGATCCTTGAAATCAGTTGTCTTTAAAATCAATTGCAAAGTGAAGGGAAAGCAGTGCAGCCTGCTGAGACCTCCACCAACCTCTGCACAAAGAGCCTTGGCTCCATGTTGGGTCGTTATAGCTGTGACTGTAGCTGTCACTTTGTGGTTTTGCTCTCTCTGTGCAATGGAAAGAAGTAGAAGTGGGGCTTGCATCACTACTCGTGATGCTAAACACAGCGCAAGCTACTGAGCTCACACGTGGTCTACGGGGCACTGGAAAGGGGAGACTTGCATCTCCTGTGGGACTTGGTTCCCATGTGGGATGTCCATCCCTGGAGAGGTCCAGAACTGCCTCTCCAGACCCACCTCTTCTCCCTTTCCCCCTGGTTATTTCTCATCTCACCGGTCCTCCCAGGACAGGGCTGTGGGGAAGGGACGGCCCCCTGCCTGTCACCAGCCCCCCGAGCTGGGGGGCCCTGCAGCTGCCTGCAAAGCTGACCTGGGCCTTTCACTTGAGGAAACGTGTGGTTCAGCTGACGCCACCAATCTGCATCCAGCATGTTCACACTTGCACAGCACACGTGGCTTGTCCTGTCCCCATGCCTGCCACCTTGAGTAATGGGGCCCGACGCCTGTATTTTTCCAGAACACAATCTCTTCAGATCAAATTAATTCTGTGATTTCCATCTGCTTCCTCCTCTGCATAGATGATGAAGACTTCCTGAAGCTAACGGCCAAGCTTACTCAAAGCTGGGACATTAAAATCAATCTTTTGTTCTCGGGTACGTTCTGTCGCCTGATGACTCTGGGTGCTAGCACCTTCTTGCCCACAGACCCGCAAGTGCCAAAGCTGCACGCAAAGAAACATTTTAGGGGGAGAAGAGGAGGGCAGGGCAGGGTGTGAAGTGACTTGTTTGTGGGTTCGAGCCTGCCTGGAGGCTCACACTGAAAGGTCTTTGCTGAGAGCCTCCCCGTTGAGTTGCTGCCTGCACGTGGGTCCATTCTGGGGTCCAGCACGAGCATCCTCAATTGAGCCTGCAGCCACATGCCACTTTCCCTGTCCCAGGGTGGGGCAGGTGGTCACTCAGGCACTTCTGAGGACATGGTAACTGAGGGCTGTGGTTTAAAACACCAGATGATCTCTCCTTCCCAGTTTGAGGAGGTGCTTGCTGAATAGGATGTTTGCCCTAGCAACACTGTGTCCTGTAGGTCCTCTTTGCATTAAGAGGAACTGAGATTTTGATGGGAACATCTTGTATTGTGCATGCATTTCCCTTCTCCTGCTTATCAGGGGTTGCATCAGGTTGCTTATATTAAAGTCTAAAATACAGATGAAGCTGTGAAGCATGAATCATAAATGCTACTCATCTGTAGATACGCCAAAAGCACATCCTGTTAATAAAGGGTATTGGATGAATGAAATACCTTTTATACCCTGACAAAAACATTTTTGTTCACTGCTTTTTAGCAAAATACAGGGCTGGATCTGAGCCAGGATGTTTATATTTTTGTGGGGGTCTACATTTGCATTTTTGTATGTCTAGTCTATAACCTGACTGATTGCTAGTCTAAATAGTAGCAGCACCACAAAACTTTCATAGCCTGTAAAAGGCATGGAGCAGAAGCTTAGAGAGCACAGTTTGCACCTGTCTCCCACCCGCAGTGCAGCCACTAGTACTTATGTTACAGGTAGGACCTCTCTTGGTCAGAGATCAAGCCCTTGGTGAAGTGTATTCCTTCTTTCTTTGAAAGAAATGCTAATCATGTCCTTATCCAGCTTTCTGTTTGAGCAAGATGTAGCGCCCTGGTGCTGAGCTGCAGCTTTCTTGGCTTGCTCTGCTCAACGGGTGAGTCTGTTCTGGTGGGATATTTGAGTGCGGTGAATTTTAAACTAATTAGTTAAAAACTTACAAACCTGAGCGTGCAGTCTTCATTCTTACTTCAGAATCACCCTGCAGGGACAGGCCTGGCTGATGCTTTCAGTAAGGTTGAGTCCCTCTTTCTAACACTGTTTTTACTTGTGTTTGCTTTTGTGTTCTCTTGCCTGCCAGTTGGGAGGTCTACATCCCTGTTACACAAGCCAATGTTGTCAGTGTTTTCCTCCTTGATTGTTCTGCGTGTAACTTAGATTCCACTAGCAGAATTTAGATTATGTCATTGCATTATTTTAACGCTGTTTTTCTTGGCTGCAGGTTTGATTTTCTTGGCACTGTAGTTAGGGCATCTTTGCAGACGCGTACACTTGCAGCTGCACACTCTGTTTCCCCTCTTGTGCACCTTGCGCTTGCCTCGGCAAATCCAAACTGCAAAGTACTTATTTTGCAATTCTTTCCTTGCTTGTTCCCAATGGCCAACACAGTTTCTCTTTCCCTTTAATTTTCATCCTTCAGTACTTATCTTGGACTAAAAATGTCCTTATACTACATGAAATGACACAGAGGGCAAGTGTGGTGCGTGCCATACTTCCCACCACATTTTGACAAACTTTTGGCCTCCAGGAACCTAATAGCAAGCTAGGAATACAAGCAACATGCTGTCCTCATGACTCCTTGTTGTAAGATGTAGGAAGAAACAAGAAAAATATTGGCCTAATGATTTTTCTTTGAGACAGCAGTACTGGAAATGCAAGGTTTGACTCAGGGGACAGTCTCTGTGCTGCTGCTGTGTCCTGCTCCTTGGTGGAAATGGTCCACAAGCAGTCATGAAGCTGAGGAAGGTCTGGCAGGGGCTGGGTGTCTGGCTCCTGTGCAGCAGCAAACGCTCAGGAGCACAGAGAAGAAAGAGAAGTGAAAATTGATGGGAGTTCAGAGCTGACACACAGCCCAGCACAGGCAGATGTTTCCCAAAAGGAACCTCCAAAGTAAATATGATTGTGCAAGCCATTTCTGTGCCATGTTGCCAAACAGAGACAGACTTTTTCTTTTTCATATATATCCACTCAAAAGTGCATATTTTGGATGCCCTGGGGTGGAAGAAGGAGAAGTTAAGCTTGTGCTGTCAGCTGTGCTCCAGACCTGGCCTTGCAGCACCCCGAGTTCATTCTGCAGAGTTGCAAGGCCATGGTGCACCAAAAGTTGGGTTTGTCCTTGTGCCTGGATGACCTTTCTAAAGAGAACGCTTCTTTTTGTTCCCCAATCTCGTAGCCTTTCCCCAGCTAGCCAGTCCCCAGCCCCTGTACTTGTTTCTGTGTATTACAGACAGGTCAGCCTGAGGTGCCGGGGGAGCAGCTGGGGAGGGCTGAGCTGAGGGCAGCGCCGGGCAGGGGGAGCACCCATGGGAGCTGCTCCCCACGCTTCTTCTCCGTGGTCTTGTACATCTGACTGGCCTGTTTTCCAAAACTGTCATTAATGGTGCCCAAGCCACGCTTGCCTTCCTCTGAAACCCACCAAGGGCACAAAAACAAACTTAACCAGAGATTTTTTGTTTGTTTGTTTTTGCAAGCACCATGTTTTCAGGAATAAAGTCTTTGTTCAGACCTGGCTTCCGTGTGTCACAGACCAGCCCAATTCCTCACTTCACAGGCAAATTGCACGTATGAAAGTCCCACAGGCGAAAGGCTCATTGCAGCGTCTGCTCCAGCTTGCTGACAGCACAAGCTGGGTTTTTTGCTCCCTGAGAAGCGGATCTTCACAACATCAGTTAATACAGCCAGGTCTGTTCTCTCTCCAGGTAAGACTGGCTCCTTTTCCAGTGCTGCCTCACCTCCTCCAGCTGACTCCATCCCCAGCAAAGGCTTTGCTGAGCTGATGAGCCGGCAGGTCAGTAAGGGAACAGGAGACCCTTCAAAGTCCCTGTGCTGTTGCATGTATCAGATCCCTGGTGGCCGGAAGATGGAAAAACCAAAAGAACAATCTCATGTTGGAAAACATATGATTTTTTCATCTGTATATATATACACATGAGGGACCAGTTGACCACCCCGGCAGAGGGGCTACTCACTGGTCGCAAGGTGCCAGCACGAGGGACGGTGTCTGGCCAGGAGCAGCTCCTCCGAGTCCCAGTCCAGCGCAGGAGCCTGCGAGGCTGCTCTGAGTCACCCTTTGGAAGGGCTTTGCTTCCTCGCTCTCCGATTCAAGGCTGCTTTCTTGGCAGAGGCTCCCCCCGCAGTCAGTGGTAAACTCGCCGCTTTGCTCGGTTGGTTTGGGTGTTTTTCCAGTGTTTGCTCTAATACACAATTAATTAAACATAAGTGCCTCCATTTATTGCCCTCCAGAGAAGCCCTGCTGGCTTGCGTGTCCTGGTCTTTGGGGACATTCCTATTGTTTCAACCACCACCAGAGCCAAGGAAAGCTAAATCACGCTCTCCTTCAGTGCGAAGGGAAGCAGCTCACCCACCACTATGCCTCAACATGGCTTGTGGCTGCCCGAACATTTTCTTTAATGAGAGACACGCTGCAGTGGATTTGGCATTACAAGGTGACCACTACCAGTAAGGTCTGGTCTCTGCCACCAACCAAGGCAAGGTCAAATCAGTTTGAAATAGTTGACTGGTCTTTCACCATCAACAAGCAGCCTCAGAAGATTGCAAGGGAAGTCTGAGAGAGGGAAATGATTTGACGTAATTCAGGTAAAAAAGAATTGTAATCTGCAAGCCTCATGTTACAGGCTCACTGCCAAAACAGTCACATCTTTTTTCCAAGGGCTTCACCTGCTGAGGAGCAAAGGGAACTTGATCCAACCTGTGTTTTGTCGGGTCCTGGTTTAGAGGAGCACCTACATTTTGAAGTGTCAGTGCGGCAGCCCATCTCAATGCATTTAGTGTCAGGATTGCGTGGCCCAAGAAAAACCACGAGGACTTCAAAGCATGAGGTCTGGGGCTACTGGTACTCAGACCGATGGCTGCTCACTTCACCAGATCAGTTTATGAAGCTTTCCTATGCCACTCCTCGCTGACGGAAAACACCTGATTGGCACCAGCTGGATCTTCCTGGAGCCCAGAAATGTCTGATAATAGCCAAGTGAAACAAGGGGCTGTGGATGCTGGGGGAGGGTTCACCTGGAGCCACGCAGGGGCTTCACTGCCAGATGTCCTGCCTCGCTCAAGGAGATGTGTCCCTGCAGCACGGAGGATGTTGGAGCTGTGTAGCCACCTCCAAAATGTTGCAGGTCACAGCCTCACATTGCCAGGGCGAACAGATATTCCTTGCTTTGCCTCAAAGGCAAAGTGACCTGCAGTGGGTCAGGAGCTGCTTGAACACTTGGACTACATAATAATCTCCAGACATTCCTTCCACCCTCAACCATTGTGTGATTCTGTGATCACTGGTCAGCTGCATGTAGTGAAGAGCCCTACAAAACCTGAAGGCCAGAAGATTTCCTGACTATAAGACACCCACCAGTGCAGAACAGCAACAATCACATCTAATGGTGTATTTATGAACATCAGATGAGAACAAGTTGCTCAGCAGCACTCTTATACTGCAAGTTACATTCATGCGTACAAAAATCTTGCAAAACCTGGCACAGACCCACTGTAGTTTAATGCAAAATAGTCTAAAAACAAACCACAAAAGCAAAACCCCAACCATACCTCTCTATTAAGAAAAGAAACCTCTTAAAATAGAGCAGGAAGGGTGAGAAAAATAGCAGCGCTGATTTCCTCTTTCGCAGTTAGCTAGAGAAGCGAACTGCTGGCATTGGGTGATATATTTATTACCCAACAGCTCCAGTACTAAACCAGCTTGCTTCAGCCCCAGTACTTCACACCGCCGTGCTGTGAGAACCCGCCCTCTGCAAATACGGTTGTGCCGCATCAGCCTGAAACAGAGACCGATCTGTAATATGGGGTGGGAAGTTGTTCACCAGATGACTACTTGCAAATAACCACCAAAGCCAAGATTTGTACGTGAAGAAGTTTACCTTCAGGCTGCTGTTTCCAAATAGCAGCGCTAAGTACTTGGGGAGCACAAATAAAACTTGATTTTGGTCACATCTCTCAGCAGTAGTTGTATCTGTGGAAAAGGCTGAGAGAAAAACGGTGAACTGCAAATCAAAGGGTCATTCAAGTAACAGTAACAAGAAAACCTACTGATCCCACCCTGATCCTGGGAACCTAGTGGTAGTTCACCATTAAATTTCAACAGAAAATAGGACACCTTCACTCACTTAAAGTACTGAGAGACATACTAGAATAAACTCTGTAAATTATCCCCACCATGGGTTTTTTGCCATTGTTCTTTCCCTACAATCAGGTTGCAAGGGCGGGACAGCCCACACAAACACGATTCCCTTATTTTTAACATGGGCATAGCCACAATGAACAGCCAGCAATCTGACAACACTGCTTTTTATTTATTTTTTTAAACAACAACATTATGGCTAAAAGCCAAACTACATTAGGTCTCTGCAAGGGAATAAAAATGAATGAATGAATCATGTCCCAAATGTGAAGCTGTGGCCAAGGGAACCAGCCCTTGCTATGGGGACAACAGGTTTGTCAAATTCACATGACACAGGTGAAAAGAGGACACCAGCAGAGGCCACTTACTGGGAATGGCAGAAGGTCACAGCAGTATACAGGTAACACTTCGCTACCCACAGCAGCATATAGGTAACACTTTGCTACCCACAGCAGCATATAGGTAACACTTTGCTACCCACAGCATATAACATGCAATTCTAATAACATCTCAGAAACAGGTTCTGGTAGCAATTCTTAAACTGGAAACATATTCTACTAGCATTCTAGTATTATAAGATTTGTCTAGCTAGCAAAAGAAACTATGTAAGATCACTTGGAAGAGATTCACCTACTTATAGAAATTGTCATTCTGCCACCAAGATGGTTTTGACCCACTCTTTTGGAAAGGCAAACCTGCACAGAAAATGAACCAGTCTTGACAATAATCTTGATGGTTTACTGGCTACAGGAGGCTGCTTCCTACAACACACCGTCACCCGTCCTCCGGATGGAAAAGCCTCACCCATTCCCAGGATGAAGTCCAGTATGAAAGGTGTGCAGCCTCTTGTCCCCAGCTTAGGCAGCAGTCAATCAGCAAAGGGACAAACCACAGACCAAACCAGGCTTTCACACATTTGTATGTTTATTATTTCAAAGTGCAATATATACATAATGTATAGTGGTCTCTTCAAAAACTTTATACAGAAACAGGTATCTACAAAATTAAATCAATAGACAATCTGTGCCTAGACAGACAACATACATACATATATTGGAAGATTCAACATAGTTTCGGTTATAACACAAAAAAGGGAAGGAAACACCCATCCATCTTGGAAAAGCTCTAAATATCACCCAGCTCCCCCTGCAACGCAGCTTTCTGCCCTGTGCCAGATTCAGGTTGTTGTGGAGACACAGTAAATCTGATTTCTGGTGCCACCTACTGCTGACATTGACCATCACACTCATTTCCACTGACAGTGGGGAGGGTGAAGGCTCATTTGGACAGACCTCGTTCTCTGAACCCCCTCCTAGATTCGAATCTCTGCAACATGTGGGAAACTCAGCTTTACACTCCATTCAGCGGAAGCCAGAGATTTCATTTTTAACTTTCTAAAAATTTTTCAGTTATGAACCAAAATATTGTAATGAAAAACATTTCAAGAGAGTAACTTCAGTTTTATTAGCTGGAGATACAACACACTTTGCCAGCAACAAGATGAAAACACATCGAGGAACAAATTGATTTCCACTGGTTTCTGCAGACCAAAATGAAAAATATTGCACAAGTCTATGCAGCAGAACACCAATGATTTCTATAAAATCATAATAAAATGGTATTCTTCAGTTCAGAGGCTCTGTTTTTAGACTGTGACAGTGCTGGACTTTACAGAGGCTGGAAAAGCATAGGCAGCTTTCCTGTAGGGCCTCTAACAACATCTGGATGTGCGATGTCTGAATTAAAAAGAGCACCCTGAGTATTTAAGAAACAGATGTTTAAGCCTGTAGGGCACAACTAGCTACAAGCTTGGAATTTTCCAAAGCAGCCTATGGCAACTACATCTCTAATGGACACTGAGTTTCAACGAGAGGGATGTAGCTAACTGCCCCGGGCTGCCTTCAAAATTAGTTTATTTCTAAAATTCAGTTTATTTGAAGACAGTTTTCAATCTCAGGTTCACAACGCAAAGTTTTCCGAAACCAGGGTAAGTGAAACGCGATTTCTACACAGGCCTTGCTCCCACCTTGCACCAGCGGGTGCTCTCCCATGTGAACCCTCTGACCCAAACACACCTTCGCACAGGAACCGTTCTCGTGACGTGCACCAACAATATTATGCTCCTGACAAACTGCCCCATGGCAACAAGGTGTCCTGGCAGCCTCTGCCACTCAGGAATGAGGAATATTGCTAAGCAAAGCTCCTGGCTGACCCTGCCATGTACTCCTCACATTCTGGGCTAACTGGAGTGAATCATTTGCCAGCGTGCAAGCTAGAATGAAATTTTCATCTCTACCAGGTATGTTTAAAATTACGCCTGTAGAAGATGACTTTGGTCCATGAAAATAATGTGCACAATAAACAATTTGATGTTTTGGCTGCTTTGTGTGTCTCCGTTACCAAGGAAAAAAAAGTCTGAGAAGCTAGTAGTGCTGCAGAGAAGCAGCAGCACTTCCAGGAGGGCAGGAGGACAGGTAATGGGGTTTCTCAAATAACTTAAAAGGAGAAACAATCATCCCAAAAAGAAATAAGAATTTCCACAATGTCATTGCACTTATTCCATCTGCGCCACACCTCTCCTTCATTCACATTGTACACCTGGAGAACATACATTAAATGATTACAATATTAACATGGTATCTAAAATACTGGAGTCATTCAGCTGAATGCCTGAAAATATCCAGAGAACTTGTAAGCTAAAGCGTGTAAACACAAATGTACAAGAGCTAAGCTATGTGTTGACATGCAAATTGTTCTAAACATTTGCTTTCAGCAGGTCAAGTTCAGCCATGAACAACCACCTGTTCAGTCCCTGGAAGCTGGTGACAAACCTGTTTCAGCACAGCCAGGTATTTTCCTCTTCACATCACTTAAGACAACAGTAAAGCAGAAGTAGTTCCATGACTGGGCTGCTCCAAATTCCCTAACGCTGCAGATAACTCTCAGGAATTACAAAAATATATGTATAAAAACCCACCCAGATTAAAGGCTCACAGTTTCTACAATGCTTGGTCAGGTTTTAAATGATTTGTTTCCACGCTCCCTTTCTAAAGAAACAATCCTTAGACACTGAAGGGACCTGCCATCCACGACTCCTGAAGCTCTCTGGACCACAAACCAGGTCTTGATCCCACACGGGCTTTCAGAGATGCCCATCTTTAAAGTAAAAAGGAAGCCTCACTGTCTTGAATCAAACTCCTCAAACCAAATCAGGCCCGTTTGCTCAGTTTGGTTCATTACAAAGCTCACGTGACTCGGTGAAAACAGAATACGCTCCCCTAAGTCACCCAGATGCTCTGAGAAATTATCCTCCTGTGCGATGCTGGATTCGGGCCCCTTGTTTTGTGTATGAGGCAGCAAGTGGTAAGACAGATTCCCCCCTCCCACCCCAAAGGATCCTTTCTAATTAAAATAGCTAACGCATTGCTATTGTAAATGTACACTGAATCTTTTTGCATCACAATAGGAAGTTCAAGTATTTAATAAAAACCCAAAGTATCTATTTACACTGTGATCTGGTCAATTCATTTTTGGTCAAAAGGCAACAAATCTACGCATTTACTGTTGGAGTAGAGATACTTCAGATCCTGTAAATTACTTATCCTGGAAATAAAATGTGAATATGATGTTGTGACTAAGTGGAATCTTGTCACCTTGATACCCTTCCTCCATCACCCTCTCAGCCACTGAAGGACTCAGTAAAAATTCTCAGTTCATGCCACTTTGACCAACTAATTCTTCACAACAGTAGAATTAAGGAGTTGCACAGATTTCTGTGCCACTTTCATAGTCCAACCAATAGCTTAAAATCGCATTTAGATGTATTTCCCATTTCTTCCCATGACTTTCACTGGCTGGTCTCGCCACAGTTAATGAGAAAACTTAAATAGCTTCCATTTGTCTTTGAAAACAGTTTTTCTGATTATCTGAAAACAGATGCAATCATGATGTCTACCTGTATATTTGTAACAATGAGCAGTTAAAACTCCTACCTTTTAAACGCTGTTAGTTACACAGAAGGCTGGAGAACTTCATTAATCAATTATCTGATACAAGACTTCTTTAGATTCATACTTCTAAAGATCAAGGGTTTACAGGATTTGTTCAATTGACACGTTTCAACTACACGTACTCAAAACTGAGTCAGAAATCTTCTTAATCCCTTAGTTTTACTGTTGTTTCACTTCTCCTGAAGAAAAAAACTGACCAATTGAACATTAATCTAAAGCAGAATATACACAATTTCATGGCCACCTCTTAAAACCCAAAATTTTGTGACAAAGCATTTTTCCATGCTTATGTCAAAATGATTAATCAACCTAAGCATCAGAAATAATATGAGAGAAAGGAAGTAATGTCTGAAAACCCTTAAAGCTCAGTAACACTGGATATGTTCAACAGTAACTAAGACATAATTGGTTTTATTTTTTCAAGCTCCATCATTAAGACTGATTCATTACACAGTGCAGAAATCAAAATCTCACTGCAACTCACTCAAAACATAGTATGCGCTGCAAAGCATCTGTATGTCATTTCAAATAAAAGTTTTAGATAAATGTAGTGTGTAGTAAAATCCGGCAGCACCGCAGGCTGGCACTGGGTAGACAGAACCACGGCGATGCCAAACCCTGCACATCTCTCACACGAGTAAGCCTGTACGGTTAAAGGCTATAGATGAAAAACACCAGATGCTTGTGCTGGCAGGCAACGGAATTTCAGGAAAAATGTGAAAAACTGGTCTGTAGAACCTGCCTTTTCTGCATCTTCATGTTGGCTGTTCCATAAAATTTTTAGTTATGTCTGCTTTATTCTCTGTTCCAGTTCATGGTTGTGTTTAATAAGCCGTTCTATTTCTGTTCCTAGAGTCTGAAGGTTTTCCTTTGGGGGGAAAAAAAAAGGGATAGGGTAAGTTATACAAGGAAAATGAGTCCATCAGCACAAAATGCACTAATATGTTAAAATTACTGTTTATGTCAGCAGGTTGATAACATCAAACATCCAGAACAACCACAAATGCTTAAACAGAGCTGGAAAAAAACAAGCTCATTTCAATAAAGGATGAAAAGCTCTCAAGTCGTCTTTTTTTTGGCAGTTACTAATATTCTACAGGCTGTGTAGAAAGTACAGCATTCAAGGGGAAGAGTAATTACAGGGAGGGTCCCAAACCCGAGGTTCATATTTAATCATGTTGTATCACTGTGAACCCAAAGGTATCAGCATCACCGATTCACAACGAGCTGCCTTCTGAAAAGGCTCCTGCTTTTAACAGCACGCAGCTCAGAACCACAAGAACGTGTGGAAGAACTGGCGTAGCTACTCACTTTCAACGTGATATTTTTCAGTAATGTATCTTCTAGCACAGCCTGCAGCTTTCTGTTTATCTCTAAGGAGAGTTCCAACGTGAGGCCGCTGTCTGCGGGGTGAGATGTGTACAGAGATGCCATAATCCCGCCCCGTCTGCTCAAGTGGACTTTGTTGAAGTCAGAGGCCTCTGATGACAACGTTCCAGCTTCTTCTCGCAAAATGTAACTCTGAATAATTCTGGGGGGAAACAAACATTTTTAAAAAAATCATAGCATTACAAGGCAGAGAAGAGTCAGACATCGAAGTAACTTCAGATTCTTGACATAAGAGTAATTTTATTTTCAACTAGTACTGTATTATTAAAAATGCAGTAAAAATGAATTCCTGCAATTTCTAGGTCAGGGGAAAACCTTGGGATAGCACAAGTGCTATCAGAGATGCTGGTAAATGGAGTCACTAAACGATGCACAAGGCTTAAACGTTTAGAAGTGTTTTGAAAAAGTAATATCGCTACTGGAGCAAAAAACTTACTTAAAAATGCCCCTCTCTACTCTTCTTTGCTGAAAGACTCCAGACAGGGAATCTTGAGCTTTCTACAGATGAGATAAAAATTACAGTCCCTGCTCAAGAGCCTTCACAAGCTGTGATCATGTTCTATGAAACGCTACCAGATGGGCATAAATGTAAAGGCTCATTAAGCAAGGGCCATACTTAACAGACAATTGTACTTTCCAGAAGAAAGCATATGTCACAATTTCTCCCTCTCCTAAGTGAAGTTCCAGACATCATCCTGTAAGATGATATTTCCAAGCAAGCGGAACCTCGTCTCACATTAAATACTGACCGCCTTTGGCTCTGATGCACTGTTTGTTTCCTATGCATGCCAGACGCCATCCGGAATTACGCAGATTTTCCTTCCAAAACAAACACAATCAGCACCCTTTTAAGCACATGAAAGGGAATGGACTCTTCTGTCAGCCGGTGGCAGCAGTCCACCTCAAATCACCCACCTGATGTCCATAATGCTACCAAGAAACACTCACACCATTCTAGTAGTTTTAGTAGTAAACAACTCAGGAAATTACTGTACCTGTTGGGGAAAGATAAGGAGGAAAACACCCCAAGACTAATCCCAGCTTTGAGATCTACGGTCACTGCAATATTTTTATTGTTTTAAACATTTTCATTTAGACAATTACTTGTCTGACACAAAAATCCAGACAGAATACTTGTTCAAATCACCAGCTCAACACCGAAAATCATACAAACAGAACTCAGAACATACTTTGTTTTTTTCCTGATTTCCTCCACCAGCTGTTTAATGTGATCCTCCATAAACTCCATCTTCTCATTTTTCCGAGCATGTGCCTTCTGTAGCCTTAGTATTCTCTCAACCAAGACGGCCTTGTCCACCTCGGGGAAGCTATCCACAGCTCCTGCAGACCCAGTGTTCTCGGGTGACCGATCCTCGGTGCTGCTCCGTGCATTAAGGGACCCTGCCAACACATCTGCATTTGTAAAAGCTCTTTTTGCTCTTAGACCAGATAAAACATCTCCATTAGTGCAGTGGATGCATCCATTACGTTTCAGTAGCTTAGGGTTATTTCCTTCAGAATGTCGGTTTCCCACATACGTTACTGGTTTTTCATATAAGCAATCCTTATACCGTTTAGAAGATACATGCTGAAACAGCCATGTAGCCCCCTTGACAGTTCTTTAACGTAAGTGTGCTTGATTCAGTAATGCTTGCTCCTGCACAACATTCATACCGTTTTGTACAAGACTGAGCTGATTTTAAACATATCTGTTTTGGAGTCCACTAAAATTACAACACTATAAAAACTGTGAACAGACTGAAAAAAGCTCTATAAATAAACACTCTGCAGAACTGATCACTTAAAAGAATAGAAAGAAAATATTTCAAGCTCTAAGTATTTATCTCTCTGACACAGTGAGGTTACAGGACACTGACAGAATTAACAACTTAAAGCACAAAGATATTGAGGAAGAAAACAGATGTTTTCAGTGCTAAAGATAACCACTTCTAACTGGGTAGAAAGTAATGAATTTTACACAAGTATACAGACGCCTCTAAATATGTCAATTGATTTCTCATTTACACAGTTGCAACTGTCGATAGTGCAATTAAACCATGTTGGAAGCCACTGCTCATTTCTGTTTTGCCTCTGGCAGCATTTAAGAGGGTCCTCTATAAACTGGAGTCCTCTGAGCTTCCTCCAAACATAAAAGCAACAAAATAAAAGAGCTTTAAAAAGAACCAAAACATTTAAACGTTACCAATATTAAACTTTAATCTACTACATTCAGCCAAGCACATTTGCGTACTTAAAAGCTATTTTGTTGGCTTTAATGGGAGGCTGCCCACACACTGCATATGCACAAACCACAGAAAGAGCAAGGCTCACGGCAGCACGCCATGGCAACCTTATTAACACCAAAGGACTGTTTTGGTAGCCCTGCTACGTGCTATATTACCTGATGAGCTGGAACGGCTCCCCATGCTGCTGACTTCTTTGTCATAATTACCATTTTCCATTTGATCCAATTTCCTCCGTGCTGAAAGTGTAATGAAAAGGTGGTTACCAACAGGAGATTGAAAACCAAAAATCATAGTGTTACACAACATAAAAAATTCTTATTCCTCTCTGACCACTAATTTACAACTCAACAACTGAAAGAAATGGTGGCAACTAAAAATCTCAGGGAGAAAACAAACACACACACAACAAACCACTAAATTAAACAGCCCCTGTCCTCTCTCTGCCCCCAACACCCACCCAGATCCCTATACCCTGCAGCAGTTGCCAGCTGAAGGGGGTGATGTCATACATAATATTAATTGGGAACAATAAGACTTAAATTTGGTTTTTACTGTATCGCTACCGGGAGCTGAGTGCAGTAGTTGTGCCAGAAGCACCACTCGTGCAGTGGGGATCCAGCGGGAAAGTGAACAGCTGCTCACATACGTACAAAGAGAGACACGGAACTTGTCTTGCCCAGCGCCAACAGGATCTCCTCTTTCAAATAATTTCAAACAGATTTGACTATATTCAAATCTATCTGCATTCAGAGCATATGCATTTCTGGGTATTTAATGATTTCTAACTCTTGCCAAGATTAGCCACCAATCTCTCCATATCCATCTTTAAAAACTGAAGCGCTCCGTTTAATATACTAAAAAATAACTGCCATCAGCAATTCCTGATATAGCCAGCAACTGGGAAACTTCTAGTAATTTTAATATACTCCTACACAGACCAGGACCCATATATATCCAGTGACATTTCAGTAGTCACATACAGGATAACAAATACGTATTTTATTTTACATCTAAGCCCACGTCAGAAGTTATATTTAGGACTGAAAATTGATGCCAAAGCTTGTTTCCTCTAACTGCAGTTTCCCCAAGATCTAACTGGCTCACTCACTCTCATCATCTCTAGGGATGGGGAGAGCCTGAAGGGGCTGCACTCGAAGAGACACGACCCCAATCTTCACTGGACACTGTGAAGGGGCTTAGAGATGGGGCTGACTTATTGTATCTGAATATAATTTCAACCTAGCTGAAGTTGTTTCGTGAGATCTTTCAGGTTTGCTGCATGTTTGCGCTTCTGGGTAGCCAGTTCATCTTTCAGCTCATCCACGTGGGTCTTCAGTGCCGTTAGTTCCTTCTGCTCTGAAGCGAGCTGAGCCTGGAGCGTCCCAACCTCCAGCTTGCGTTGATCCTCCTCCTTCTGCAGCCTGGTGGCCTGAAATTTGCGGTTTTATTTTCAGTCATACACAAAAGAATTCCAGCCTAACCATACTCAATGCTCAACAGCCATAAGTCTGCACTTTCCACCTGAGAATCATTCACATGTTACTTTTATTATTTAGGCTAAACACTGCGAATGAATGTGCAGTAAGACTCCTGAACTACCTCCAAAACATCTATGCGATACAGTACAGAGCCATGCAGAGCTGTACAGTCACATTACTTTCCATGACATAATAAGTTCATTAAAAATTATGCTTATCTCATAGTACAAGCAGAACCTAAGAAACAGTTTACAGTAATAAATTTCACAAATTACAGCTTTTTGATTGTTTCAATAACAGTTGCACAGAGAATAACTCTGTACTCCAGAAGACAGAAAGAACAACGCAGTAACATCACCTCATTCCAGTGCCATGCACCTCAGGATTTATTTCCCTCCAGAAACATGAGGTGTTCATACCTGCTGCTATTATTCTGTCTAACTGGTAAACTCAATAACAAATTGCAGTCGGTTAAGTAAAGACACAAGGTGGGATTCACGTGCCACATCTTTGACAGCATGAGACATCTTCCTAGCACAAAAGACAAGCTGCCCAGTGTACTCACCAGATCATCTTTAGTCTGTTGAACACATTCCAGCTGATTCTGGAGCTCTCTTTCGCTGTAAGAAAGCTTATCCACCTGGCTCTGTAAGGAATTGTTTTCAGACTGAAGCTGTGCATTCTTACTGGTTAATTTTTCAGTGAATATCAATAGCTCAGACTCTCTTTTCCGACTACCTTCAATGTCCTTCTGAAGATCAGCAATCAGAGAACTGAAACCATCTACTTCTTCCTTTAAAGCACTGATTTCTTGTTCATCTCTGTCAAAACAATTGTATTTTATTAGCAATAACCTCGGCTTAAAGATATGAAACTCTACTGAAATAAAGGCATTCAGGTAGAGACCAATTAAGGCAGAGGAACAATTAATGACACTGGGGTACCTGTAAGTCACTGGATAGTTTCAAATGCCAAGGGAGTTTGCAGATTCTGTTTCATGACACGTGGTCATTCTGTATGAGGATTTGTCTTTAAGAGATGGGGAAATAACTCCATTTTTGAGGTTCACCAGGACAGCAGTCTAGTGACTTCTGAACCCTCCTTACCCAAGCAGAGCAGCCCCAATTCAAAGGGGACTCATTGCATTAGTTCTTCAGTCACAGGATTTTCTACACCTTTCTAAAGCTTTACCTTCCAACATCAACAGAAAACCCCTCACTTCTCCCACAGGGAGTGTGTGTGTTTAAATTTAAAAATAAAATTAAAGCTTTACAAAGCAAGGGCACATATCACATTTGATTCCCTGTCAGACAGTGTAATCACCAGGAGGCTCAATTCATTTTAAACCAATGACCCCGTATCAAAATGTTTCTTCAAGTAGAGGAGAGGCTCAGGCAATGCAAATCATTAATAATTCTGAAAATGAACTATAATTTTGTAACGGAATTCTACTAGAACTCCATTACTATAAATTATATGCCTCCAGCTACCAAAATGGTGAGTTCATGTGGTTAATGACAATAGAAGTTAGCTAGCATTGCACTACTTAAGGATAACATCAATATAACATCACATGTACAGCACCCTACCTTTACAGTCCTTTTAAGGCTTATTCCACCTTTCAGAGGACTTGAGACTGAACAATTTGCAGCACTGATTTTTTTTTTCCAGCCATTTATGCCGCAAAATATCTCACCTGTAGCTCCCACTTCAAAACCTGTGCCAGGCAGCTATGCTTACACGTTACATTGCCAAATATGTTGTTTCATTACGACAGGAGAAATTTCTAGTTAATGGTCAGGGTCAAATCAGCCAAAACTAAATGTTCAGACCATCCTAAAAGAGACCTCGAGCTTATCCTTAAAGTTCTCCATTGAAGGAGACCAGGCAACACTGGAGGTAATCAGTGTCAAGATTAGCCATAAAGTTCTTCCCAACATCTTTCCTGCAACACTTTATTCTTCCTCCAGTGAACAGGGATAGCTGAACATTCCAGCTGTAATAGCCTTCTATGCATTTAAAGACTTCTCCCTTCCATCTTCTCTTCCATAGGCTAAAGAAACCTGTCTCCTCTATTCTTTCCTCATCAAGAAAACGCGTAAGATTTGTGAATTAAGATGAAAATCCTTCCACTTGCTGCCAAAAAAATGAAAGGCAGTAAGTTTATTTATTCTACACAACAAAAGGAAAAACAGAGGTCAAGATTTCAGGATTTCTTTTTCACAGATGGTAACAGAAATTTCCTGGTCCAAGTTTTTAATCTCTGTTTGAGATTCCACAACTTTATCAAACATTCTAAGGAATACTGGCAACATGATAAAGCCATTCTAAAAGAGAAATAAAAGACAACATGAAACCTGATGTAGGGATAATCGGTGTTGTATAGGAAGGATACTTATAAAATTGATCCAAATGGAATAGGAATGAGAGACAGATATCTAAGCATGTCTCAGTTACAGAGACAAAAAGATAACTGGAAAAACACTTTTATTTCACACTGTGATCAGGGCTATTTTAATTCATTTGGCAAGATCCCAAGTGAAAAATAACTGCTATTGATTGAAGTGTACACTTTGGTTGTCTCCCACAGGTTGCATTTTCCCTAGAAAGGCTGATGACATGGTGGCAACACAGCTGACCAGCACACAGCAAATGGAAACTGCTCCATTGTCTAAACCTTGAGGAAGGCATACAAGCACTGAAATATTTTTAAATTATAAATAAGAACTGCTTAAAAGCACAGGAAGGATACACATCGGTGGTTTCTGCTTAGCCAACGTTTGTCTCTCTCTGTTTATGCACCACCATTAGAATCAGTGAAGTGGAGAGATATGTACCATACGGAAACACGATTATGCTCAGACACTCCTGATGTGTCCATGAATCCAACTCTTCTGAGATTACTTCCCTCACTTCCCTTAAAGTAGCAAACTGCCACAGCAGAATGAATTTCAGTCCATTAGAAATCCATGTGCTCTCTAGCTCTGAATAGAGCATCTGGCAAACATACAAAATCCTTTTTGGTACATTCTTGCATTCATCCATCACAATTTTTAAGCAATCTAGCTTTCCAGTTCAGTTGCTTTTCCCCAGTCTTTCAATAAAACAACCAAAGGGCAGACATCTAAACCACATAACTTCCCATAGAGCACACCAGAGAGCAAGCACTTCTTGTTCTAATAATTAAAGATGTAAGAATTAGACTGATCAGTCTCAATCCCCTCATCTTATAAGAGGCCACCAAGGTTGGCTCTGGTACTAGCAATATTGATTTAGATTGGAAAAACACTTAAATTAGGACAGGGATTCTTCAAATTACATCTCAGAGCATCAACTATTTCAATTAAAAAATACTTTGCACAACCAAGACAATCTTTTACATTGTTTCTCAAAGTGCACAGCTGTACCTCTGGTGTTGATCCTGCAGACGATCTACAGTTTTGACTCTGTCCAGCAAATTCTGAATTTCAGTTTTCTGTCTATTAATGATTTCCTTATACTTGGATAACTCATCTTCTGTTCTTAAACGCTCATCCTCTAGACACTTTACCTGAATAGAAAAAAAAGAATTAAATAAAAAAAAAATCAGAAACTATTTATTCTCTCAAACTTCAGAGTTGGATTATTCTGATCCAGTGATGTCTATAGATTGTTATACAAAGCTCCTGTGTTATTTTTTTGGTCATTCCAAGTAGAACAATATTCCAAATATTTCAGATCACATACATTCAGAAAAATAAACAGGAAAAAAAAGGCAAAAATAATATCAAATTAAACAAGCGTGATTAACATCAGTTTTGTCCAAAGACTCAAACTTAGCAGTCTAATGGACAAAGATCCAAAGACACCACCTTTCCCCAGTTACCAAGCCAATCCCTTATTTTGTCCTCCTCTCTGTTCTTTAAGGTCCCATTGAGTTCAGTCCCTGCCCTGGATAGAGGGACTGGCACGCTAATCTATGGACTACTCAGAAGTTATGGATAGCATATTCTGCTTCCAGAGGTTGCACGTATGATCTCCAAAAAAAGAGCTTCACAGGTAGGAAAAGTTTACAAGTATTCTTCATTTTACAAAGTTACTAAATTTATAAGATATTTACTAAAATGTTTCTCACAACTTTTCAGTCAAATGAGGTTCATACCATGAAACAAAACACTGTTTTGCTATGGGTCCACTGATACTCCCTGATGCTCCTTCAGAAAGGTTGCCCAGAGCCACAGTTACATAGCCCTCATAGTACAGCAGCTACTCCCTAACCACAGTTTCTTCCAAAAGAAGTAAAAATACAATTAAAAGACGTAGTAGTCTTGCTCCAAAACCCAGCACCGTGCCTTTAGCCCCACTGCAATCCAACAAGCACACATTACCTTTGTTCGCAGTGTTCGAAGCTCATCCATGCCTTCTTTAAATGTCCTCTTCAAGTCTTCCAGTTCTTTTATTTTTGCATGATGCACCTTTTTAAAGAGTGAGAAGCTCCTTGAGAAATCTAAACCGACAGTGGCACCTCCTGGGATGTCAAAAAGATCTGGGCCAATGCAGGCCACCACAACAGCTGAGAGGGCTTGAGGCAGGACAGGTACCCTAAAGGATTGTTCTACTTATTCAAAAAGAAAAGCAAAGCCTAAAAGCTTCTTTATTCTCAGAAGAACCGAGAACAAAAGTGAGACTACACAGTCTGGTTTTAGGTGTACAAATCTAAGCCACAACAGCCCTCAGGGAAAGTTCTAGGCAAACTGAAGATGGCATGAGCACACATGAGCTGTGAGCAGGTACTAAATCCTTAGAGAATTTAGCTTTTGGGCTAGCAAATATCTACACAGAACAGAAACTGCTCCCTCTCTCTCCTTGCCATATAACTTGGCAAAATACTGCCTATCATATGAATTTGTGCTGTAATTTGTAGCAACATTCCTGTTCATAAATGCAAAAGCAGTTATTTCATCCTTGTCATATCATACCTTTCCCATGACTTTGTTTTTAAAAAGTTAATCCAAAGTAATGGCTAAAACCATCCTCCAAAAAATCAGGCTTGGAGGCAGACACCTGGGATGTAGTACTATGCCAAAACCAAAAATGTTTGGCAAAAATTCTAAGCAGCATAAAATAATATTCTCAAAATTTAAAACTCATGGCATTCTTAACTATGAAGTTGCCAACTGTGTTGTCTCCACACACCACATATTTACCTCCAGGTGGTCAGACTTCTCCTGAATTTGCTTCTCTAATTCTCCTTTAGTTACTCGGAGTTTTGCATCCAATTCATTTGATTTAATTTCTTCTGACTCCTGAAAGGATGGAAGACATTGAAGTACAGTTTTATTGACAATCCACTTTCTGGTTTTATGAGCATACAGACAGCTTTTCACATCACTAAGTCTCCTTTCTGTAGGTACAGATCTAGCAATTCTGAACGTGTCAAGAAAGCCCCCCCCAGACTGCATGCCAACCAAGACAAACATGTTCCCTTTCATTTAACAGCTTTCCAAGTAGGGAAGTCAGTGACTACTCATCTCAGCTTTGTAGCTCACACAAGTTAATTCTTCCCTACTACAGCTTAAGATAGAAAAGGAGGAAAAAAGGAGACTAAGATGCTAAACACTAGTTTAACATCATGATAAAATGTGCCTACTTGATAGGTTTTTATCATTTCTTGACAGTTTTTCCTTATCTGGTCTGCTTCTTCTTTTGCTTCAGTTAATTTTGTCATTGCATCTTTGAGACGTTCTTTGGTTTCCTACAGAAACAGAAATAAATGATAGGTTAAACCTATTTCTCTCAATTTGGGAAAAGCATTTCTCATAATAGAAGTTTCCTATTTGAGTCTGGAAAAAATTAACAGCCACAAAAACAAAAAGTCAGCACTATTTTTCCTCTTGCTTCCCATTCAATTATTACTTTATGCAATTTTGTTCCAACACTGAAAGCACAACTAAAGGACCTTTTGGTTATGTGCCATGCACATTTTCAGATAATGGATTTAACTCTATCACATAGAAACTAAAACAACAGTTAATTCATACAAAAAGAAAATTAGAAATTGATCACCAGATTAAACAGATTCCTCACACACACACATACTCCCTTCATATCCTTTCAACATTTCCATTTCTGTATCAATAAGTGCACTATTCTGACTGTTGCTGTAAGTATTCAAATTGAACAGAAAACACTTTAGAAACCGATTTTAATACTATATTAAAGCAAACAAACAAAAAAAACCACCACCAAAATACACAAAAAAACAACTACACAAAAAAACCCACAACACAAACCACCACACCAAACAGTATAGAAACCACATTCCTCTGACTGTGTTTCCATGTCATGGTACAAGTACCACTTCACTAACCTTGTGCGAATCCATTTCTGTTTTCAATTTGTTCTGAGCCCATTTTACTTTGATAACATGAGAACTGATTTCTTCTTTCAATTTTTCTATTTCTCTGTTGAGTCGAGTGGTTTCACCATCCTAAGAAGATTGTACAGATTTTATTGATAGATTTAAATCATCCAATTCTACAAGAAGACTCCTGCTCGCTGGCGTAACCTTCTGTACCACTATCTGCAAACCACTGTATTAAGCCAAATTTCCAAACTGTGTTTCTCAAGCCCAAAACAAAGTTTGAACTCCACTGATTTATCAATTTTTGGATCTTTCACATGCAATAGAATTGGGAAGCACAACACAAAGAGACCTGGATGATTTTAAGAGTCTGGTGAGAACCTCTTACTGGCTTCTAAAAAAAGGGTAAGTATTTGGAACTGGGCCTGAAAAACCCTTTTGCTTTATTACCAGCTTTTAGTAGTACAAAAGAGAAAATACCGAGTGAAAACACAGTAAAATAGCAAAAAGAAACCTGCAATAATTTAATGCTATTACAGCCTTAAAAAAAAATAATCCAAACAAGTTAGAAATTCCCTCAACCAGTCATGTGCAACAAGCAGTCTCTTTGATTTGGTCAAAAAAACCCCTAAAGTTTCACAAACCAATGCTCAGGGAAATATTAAAAGGAACTTCAAAAAGATGGCAATGAGAACTTGGTAACTTCTTTCCCTTCACTTGCAGGAAAGGGGTTTTCACAGCTATAAAGCAAAACCAAATGAAAGCAGGTTTCTTTCACCAAGTACAACAGCAAATAAGCGATAAGGTTGTTCTGATAGTGCTTTTAATCATTCACTCAAGTCACACAGCAATACTTAACGTACCTTAGCTTCATAGAGCTGGTGCAATCTTCCTTTTTCCTGAGAAAGTTGTTTGATTTTATTAGTATGCTTTTCTATTTCTTTGTTTGCGTCTCTCACTCTTCTCTCAAGTATCTCCTTCTCCTTTCGGAGGTCAAGCGACTCCTTCTCCCCTCGGACGTATTTCATCACCATTGTTTCCTTTTCATGGCGTGCTTCTTCGCATTTCTTGTTTGCCTTGAAAGATATTAAAACAGAATGAATCAACCTTGTATTTCATAATGAAAGACACTACTAGATATTTTCAGGGCTCAAAAGCCCCGGTTTTGTGAAGACTAAAGTTAGATCCTACTTAAGTACTGGAATTACTCATACTTCTAACAGTAAATACCTACCTAAGTGGCTGCAGCTTCACAGCTAAACATCTCAAATGAGTTATCAATACATTAATAAATTGGAATATAGTTTGATGTTTCAGAAGGAAATAAGTGTATTTGGTAGGTTTTAGTAACAAAACAATTTTGCAGATACTTAGTACCAGTCCTCTGCCTTCCCTCATCCACACACCAACTGCACAATCCAGGGGCTTATTTTTTAGGTGCCTTATGTTCAGTGGCTTATTTTTACAAATCTCCTCAAACCCAGCAAATAGAAAAAGAATCAGACACTGAGCTTTAGAATTCATACAATAGAGAAAATACTTGGCATAATATGATACTAAGAAGGGGAAAAAAAGTCATTTCAGCTCTCAGTAACACATGAGACAAAATAAGAGCTTTGTGCCGGAGTTGAGAAAAATATTAATTTTGTGATAGCCTGTCTGAAAAAAGCCATTGCCAGCTTTTAACTCCTTTTGAACCAAGATCAGCTTACAGGCAAGGAAAATGAGATTTCCCTGAGGGCTCAATTCCATATATATAAATGTACACAGAAAAACAGTTATCGGGTACTATGGAATGTTAACAGCTATTTAGAAACACACTGATGCCAGTTATCAAGAATGTATATATAACCGCACACTAGCACTTCCCATTTTGGAAAATGTACCTAGTGGTCTAACCACCTAGGATACATGTTTCCTACAAGGACCAAATTTGTTCATATGATACTCAATAATTCAAGGTTTTCCGTATTACCTGTTCCATTCGAAAAGCCATCTCTTTATGCAACTGCTGAATAGCATTTTTGGCTGCTGCGTCTTGAGTTACAAGTTTGTCCTTACTAGCTTTCACTTCTTTGTTAAGCTCTTCCATTCTCGCTTCCAGCTAAAAGACAACGTTATGATATAATTATAGGAAAAATAAGACTTTGATCATGTTTTCTACAGGCAGGAACATTTCACACCAAATTAGATGCTTCAACAGATATTTACCCATATTTTACACTTGGGAAGCTGCAACCAGCCATATCAACATTTAGCTTCTTATTACAGTACAAGCATGAAAAATGTCAATTCTCATCTTCAGCGAGACTGAAGATGCATCAAACCAAGTAAAACAAAGCACAGTAATTTAGTACATAAAAACCAAGACTGAGAGCAAATGCTGAGATGGCAGAGCAGAGCTGGCCACTCTCTGGAATTGCTTCACCTTCCATCCTCTCCCTGCAATCCCTGTGCCCACAGAGCAGCCGTGCATCCAGACTGGACTGCGAACTAATTCATTTTAAAAAATAAGCTTCAGTCATTGTGCTGGCACTTCTTTTAGGTGTCTAGTGAACCAAATCAGAGACCTGATCCAGCTGAAGAATAATGGCCAGCTGGAACTCTTCCCAGAGCGCGTTCACTGCGTAGCCGTGTGGGTCTGGTATGAGAAGCAGTAGCGCTAGAGCAAGAGCAAGTGGTGGCTGCATAAGCTGTAATGTCACCCAAAAGTAGTTCAAATTGTCCCTTAGAGACCAGCCCCTTGTTCCAGAGAAAACCCCATTCACCAGGGTTAGTTTGGTTTGGTTTTTAGGGGCTGAGTGGGGCGGGTTGTAAAAAAAGTACAAGATCTCAACGTCAGTATCCGACATTTTTGTGCAGTTCCAAACTGCTACATAGACAACAACACAAAGTATTTCTATTACAACACAATGAATAAATCAAACCCTGATCAGCTTTCCAAATGAATCATATAAAAGAAGTTACATATGCAAACATGTACGTAGAGCTTGCTTACAGCTGTGCATGAAGACAAGCTTTCATTTATTTGAAAGCTACCAGAAAACACAAATTCAGAAATTGTGACATTAAAACACTCAAAAATTAAAAATCTCAAGTTTTTCACTGCAACGTATCTTGCAGCTCCAGGTGCTATCCAACTACAACATAGAAGTATTATACTCCAAACCAGTATTTTTCTGATATCATCTGCAGGCATGTAGCACAGATCCCACTTATCTGAGCAGAAAGCAAAATAAACTCCCTCACAAATATTTTTTTCAGAAGTCGCTAAAGCAATTGCTGCATGACACAGCTTCATGAAATCATATAGTGCTACCACACAAATATAGAAAAGAGCGAACAAGAAAGCAGCTTATGTTGATTTATTCAGGCACATGCAATTCCACTTTGTAGCTTAAAAAGAAGACTTTTCAAATCCATTTTCAATCACATCATGGATTTTAAAGATTCTTTGAAAAGACCCAAAGACACGCTAAGTTTCTATCTTTAGGAACACACTCCTCTGTAACAACACAAGCCCAATACGCTGCTTTGCAAAGAGATGCAGGTGTTAATACAGACACCTGACAACTAGTGTGGCATCACCAGTACTCTGACGAACAGAAACTATAGTATTTTAAATGCTATCTCCCACCAGTTTTCTAAGCTGTAATCGGTTTATAAAGCTAAGCCAACCAACTGCAGGAACACTGGCAGATAAGTCGGTAACAGACAAGCAGTGACACCTGATGTGACACCTTTTCTTCCCACACTAAAACCAGCCCACACCAACACGTGCTCTGTGTTCCTCTCTCTGGCCTCTCATGGTTCTAACAGTTCATTGGGGAAATGTCTGTATGTAGTAAGTGATAACACCAAAACAACGTGCAAGAGACCACAGTTAATATTCTCTACTCTTTATACACATTCCACACATTGTTAACATTTAATAACTGGAACTACACCCCCATCTGCTTCTGTTAGTGGATGTGGTAATTAACAATAGAAGATGAAGATGACAAATTAAGAAACTGAGCATGATAAAACACTCACATAAGATGTCCTTTATGTCTACATCCAATAAATAATTCATCCTATCAGGATAAAAGATTGAAGTTGCCATCTTCCATAAAAAAGTGTAACAAACCTTCAACCTACACTGTCTCCAGCAGGAAGCCGAGGTACCCATAACGTACCCACCATGGCAACCCACAAAACTGGAACCTCTTGACTTGAAGAGAGATTTCCAGATACACAACACCTGAGTGATGTGAATCTAGAAAGTCTGTTTATCCAAAGACACTAAATGCTTTTAGTCAATGAACAATATTTCTTGGAATTGAAAAGTAGATTTATCCTCTTAAAAAGCTTGGGATAACGAGGACAGGCACTTCTTCCTTCTCGTCTATGCTACCAAGAATGATTGTTAAGCAGCGGCAACAGTGACATTGTACACAGGTGAGACACTAACCAGCGCTTCTGCTTTGCTACCAGTACCTGTTTAATAATGTTGAGGTGCTGCTTTTCTGTCTCTGTTCGTTTTTTCAGTTCATCTCTTAAGTTGTCCTTTTCTGAGCAAATGTCTAAAATCAGTTCCTGATGTTTTTTATTTTCTTTAATCAATCTGTAAAGAAAAAAAAAAATTAAATTAAATGCAAGGTACACCAGTACTGGGTTTGTTTGTTTTAAATTTTGAGATGCATGTTTTTTCTACTTTGATCTGCAAATGTTATCAGGAGTTACAGCCAGAAACACCAATGAAATCCACAAAAGCTTTACAAAAACAAAACAGAAGTATGTTGTGCATGTGAAACTTAACTCCAAACCAGCAAGCAGCACCTTCCTTGTGAGCAAATTGCTTGTCTCCAGCATTTGGGGTTTGTTATTGCCCATGATGATGGCAGATATTTAATTCCTCTATATAACCATAGAACTGTAAATGTTAACAATTTTGAGCTACTCGTAAGACAGTACGAGAGCTCTGCCAGTCAAACATCAGAAAATAAATGTATTGTTCTCATTTCGTGGATTGCTCAGAGCGGCCCTTGAAGTTCACAACCTGGTCAGAAATGGAACCCTGATTTTCTAAGTCCGGAGTAGGTATATAACTACAATAGCATCCATGCTCATACTCCTTATAAAGTCCAAATTTTTAGCGACAGTTTGTTCCTTTGCAGCTCCGTTGTTTGAAGTCAACACCTCAACAATAACATATTTAGTGTGACCTTCCAGCACTGCAACAGAAAATTGTTACACATAAACCTCAGAAGTTACACTGTCAGAATTACTGACTGAACAGAGTCTCAAATGTATTTAAATGTTTGAAGATCCAGTTAGATGGTGGATATTTTCAGCCCCTAATTGCATTAATTTGTGAGAGGCATGCATTACCTCACCAAGATAATCAAATATCTCTTTATGTATATACTTTCATGTTTAGCTACCATCCTTCCAAAAAAAATTCTCTAAACAAACTAGTTTCCTAAATTAAAAGGAATTGCAAACTATCAGTGAAAGCAAGCTTAGCACTTCTGAACTGTTTTGTTAATCTATGAATGAATATTCCAGGATGACAAATTCTCAATTCACACAACTGTTGTTCACCTCTGTATCTTAGATCTGATCACAGGAGAAAACTGGGTTATTTCCAGAGCAATGTGTTACAAGAAATTCTGCTGATCATAAACCAAGGGACAAAAATCAACCCTGTCCAGAATGCCCTTTGGACCAAACATAAAATGTTCCACAGCAGTTTTATACTCCTGAGGCAAGTCCCCAGGAGTCAAAGGGGTGCAGCTGGAATAGCAGCTGGCAAAAGAAAATAGAGACCCAAGGCATGTTTATATAAAAACTTTCCTGTGTGTATACATAATATATACATATATGTATATAAACATTTGTCTCTAAGAAAGTAATTGGTCCACGGGCTAAAACACTGACCTGCCTTTGAGTTTACAGTAAACAAGTAAAACCCAAATAACCTGTTAACTTACCATCTCCTGGACTTAAAACCATCTATGCACCCACCACCTCAGAGTCCCACTCCTCCTCCTCTGTAGTTACTGAATGTCTAACCATGCATTCCAAAGCTTTCCTGTCATCAACCGACTTTCCTCACATTTTTTACTTCTGTCAGAGGTCAACGGGAAGAGAATTCTTTCCCTGCTCTGCTTTTTGGGCATCTCTGTCTGCTTGGTTTCCCACCCTTTGACATTCTCCCACACCATCACATCAGAGTGCCTTCCATGAAAAGTAGGACATTCATTTCCAGCTCTTCAAGCACAAACAAATTTGAAGTTAGAGGGTGTATTTTGTTAGCAAAAAAAACCCCATTTCTAAAGCAGTAATAGAATATGAAACACCATGTGGGGAATCGAGAAATCAAGCAACAAACTGGCTTTTGATGAATACAATATTCCTCATGTCATTTACTGCCTAATAGAACTATAAAGCCTAGCTTATTACAGAAAAGTTTATAAGCCATGCATTTCCAGCGCCTTCTTACAAAATGTGGCAAGACATTTGGTTTATCTATACATGACATTTCCAACTCAAAGAATAGCTCTCAAATAATTAGCAACTCGGCCAGATTAAGACAGGAGACTGAATACTACTTGAAAAATAAATAAGCAATTTCAAACTCATAAATTAAGTGCACATAGTGGGAGTAAGTAATTACAAACCGTCATTTCTCCAAAGACACATATAGACTGAATGAATCCTGGACTATTTTTATATTGCCATTACTTTTACAGTATTTAAGTAATTCTAGATGTTGGCAGGCTATTCTGCTGAACAGTTGGCTTGTCAGTTCCTGCCAAATTCTACAAGAATTCAGAGATCTAAGCACACAGTTTTATTTATAAGTACATACCACAAGTAAAAATAATTCCTCACTTAAAGAACATGATTTTAAAAAGCTCATTAACTGTCCCTACAACTCACAAGAGACTACTTGTTTCATAGCAAAATGTTCTATGCAGCTGCACACAATACACAAGCAAAATTGCTCAGTACACACCTCCACTTGTGATCAGCGAACTCAAATACTCACTTTTTTATAGTTTGTTCTTGCTCCAGGTACTTATCTTGCACACACTTTTCAAACGCCGCCAAGGCATGTTCACCCTTCCTCACACCATTTGGGAATTTTCGTTCCTTTGAAAAATCCGCAGATAAGAGTTCAGACTCTATTTCCTTTAGCAAATCCTCCTGTGAGGAAGTCTGATGTATTGTGGAAATAAGCTTCTTTGTGCAGTCTGTGTCATAGGGGCTTTCCGAGTAAATTTTATCACTGGAGTTTTTCCCAAAGTCAGACTCTTCCCTTAGCTCCTGTAATATTTCCATTAACGACTGTTCTGTCTGATTAGTTTTTGGATCTTGTTCAAATCCTTCACCAGATAAAGGTTCGGGTTTTGTGGAGCCTTCTGCCTTTCTCTCAGCGCAGGTAGGGGCACAGCAGCCTGACCCTCCACGCTGCTGCTCCGCATTTTCTGCCGAGGCCTCATCGCTGCTCATGCCGATCACTGTTGAATCCTGGTCTGAGGGCAAAAGCCTCGATTCCCTTCCCGAGATAGCGTCATCACCTCCAGTACAACTGATGCTTGAGCAGTCCTTCATTCCAGACGCTTTAGCAGACTTCTCATTACGTGGGGGCTGGGAAGAGGCATCGTCCGACAGATTGACTGGCTCCAGTGTGCTTTGCATTCCTGTTAAATATCCCTCCATCATCTTCCTTTGGAAATCTAGAAACAGAGTTCACATTACATGAGATATTATATTCAAAATTAAAAGAAACAGAAAGGGGAAAGAATGGCTACTGAGAAGTAAAATCCAGTGGGGAAAAAAATATTTAGACACATAAGCGTTACGCAGAGGTTTTTGATTCTCCAGACTAACTTTTACTTAAATGCCCCAGTACACGTTTTTATAAAAGAGGGTGAGAAATCAAGGATAGCAAACAGGAAGCAGTGGGACATAAATGCCAAGACTTTAAAAAAGCAGAGCTTTTTAGAATTAATAATTCTAATATTTAAATCCACAAGAAATACAAGTAATCACCTCTGAAAAACACCCAGACAGAAAAGAACAATAAAAAAAAAAATCTAGAGCCTTGTAGCTTTCATTTTCCTACACACCATTTGAAAGCAGTAATATACCTTGACCTACTCATTTATACAACATAGGGTAAGTCCCTCACACAGCCAGAATATTCACCTTCCTTACTGTCACATTCTCACTCTCCACCCATACAGTGAAATGTATGTGCAGCCAGCAGCCTAAAGGGAGGAAGGGGCTGAGATTCTCTTTTCCCATCTGCTTTCAAGCACCAATATCCCCTGCTGGAAGAGCACAGATGGTCTGTGGCAGATTTGCTCTCTCAAAAAGTAGCTTGCAGGGCAAACATTTGAGGAGCTGAAAAGCTATGTAGAAAGTGTTCTACTGGGAGAACACCATACTGAGGTCCGAATAGCTAGAACACTCATGGAAGAGCTGGTTATAATGATGCATCTTCTTTTTCAGGAATCCCAGATGGTCAGGTGTCTGGAACGGCTGCTGGCATTTTTAGCGAGCATGAGAAGCCCTCATCCTATTATTTGCACTAGGAGGAATTCATCACAGCAGTCACAACTTTTAGATGCAACCATATCCCCTGATAAATTAGACTATTTACAAACAGAAGGCAAATTTTTCACTTATTAATTCAGCTCTGCTATTCCAACAATCACCTCAAAGGAAGCAGTAACCTTGCCATCTTGCAACATCAACTTTGTTTTCATACTTGCTTTCTCATTTGTTTGGCTTTCTCTCACACATTCGAGTTGTTCAGCTTTGATTCCGCATGGAAGAAGACCTTTGTGCCGCCTGGCCCCTCTCCTTCAAGTCCTGCCTTGTAACCAGGACCTAGTGCTGAGTTTACCTTGTTAGAACAGAGAGATGCATGAATCCCATTAGGTCTGTGGCTATTTGCTACCACTATCACCTTTCACTATTAGGCATAAAAATTCAAAAAGGAAAGAAAAAAGCAGCAGCCTCAGCCCAGCTGTTTCTACCTGGAAATAGCATCAAACAAAAACCCTACCACTAGTATAAGAAACCAACAGCTGGGCTACAACTGCCAGGTAATCAAGAAGAAGAAAGCACAAGGAAAATCGAGTGTGAAAAGGAACATGTGATGACAGGACAACACTCACAAATCTCCAAATGACAATTATACATTTTTAAGTAACAAGGAAACCACTTTTCCTTTTTGGTTTCAAGGCAAAACCCCTCAATGCTACAGCCCTTGAAGTACAAATAAATAGGAACCAGAAAGAAAACAGCAAGAAAAGCTACAAATTACAATAAAGACAGAGAATGCAAGAGTTTATACACAACATGAAACTTTTACAAGGACTCCCCATTTTACAAACAGATATTCTCTGATATGAATCAAAACACTGATTCCCCTTTGCTTCAAAGGGTTTATGCTTAGGTCAACAGTGGAGCCAACAAATCCATCCACTTGGTTTATGCAGTCAAATAATTCCTCTTTTGGTACCTATCTACTTTTTGATAACCTCTGCTAGAAATGCAAGTTCACAATGTACTACTGTTATTTTAAAATAAAACGAACAAAAGCAACAACCCCCACTGATGATCTCAATCTGCAAGCAAAGAGAACACACATTCACTGCAAGAAAAACGATTCAGTGTGATAGTAGCAAAACACACTAGTTCCTACTTAATTAAAAAGCTGTTAAGAAAACCCCAGTGTTTTGAGACTAGTGCATTTAACACAGTCAATAACCATATGATAATTTGCAAATCAGTTAAGAGGGAAGAAAAATTCATCTTCTAGTATCTGTTCCCTCTTGTCATGGGTAGTTCGTAATCCACACACTCAGCTGCAGAAAGAGACCATCTCAACATAAAGCTGAGGTACAATCTTTTTCTACAGCAGTTACTCTGGTGTAAGTTCTTGCTGACACTTTCTCCTGAATGATCAGAAGGGGTTTTGGTTCATTTTAAGCCTTTTCTCAAGTACTTTCCGAAGTGTTATAAACCCAAGAGATGTGCAGTTGTTTCAGGCATTACGGCCTCAAAGATGCTCATCACTGCCCAGCTGCTGCAGTTCACCACTCCCACAATTAAAGTGGTAAAATCCGATGTGTGAACTTCCATTTTGGTTACCACACCTAAGATCTTCCATCCAGCCAGCAAAACAGATGGTATTTCTCTTGATATGAAAGGAACTGGTGAAAAATGCACCCCTGTTAAGAAGGAACATTATGAAGGACACTAAGTTTTCATCTTACTGCATTAGTTCGTTCTATAAATAATACTGTGAATGAGTATTATAGAGAAAGATTAATCTATGTGGAAGCAGAAATACAATTATTTGCATAACTCAATTAGTTGCAGAGCAATAAAATGCTAACAACTTCATATCCATAATATCTGACACTTAATCATAAAGTGTAGGTTTCGTATCAAATGCTTGGGGAATTTGAATAGTGACTGTACAAATCTGTTAAAGCATGAAAAGTAAATTATGATGATTCAGTGTTCCCTGCAGACCGACTCTAATTTTCAGTGGTACCCAGAATATAATTTACCACATTAAGAATGTTCACAGCCTTTCTGATTCAAATACACTGGATTTCAGATCTATCTGCCCACATCTGTCTGAAACTTTTCATGACCTGAGCAGATCCCTTTTTCCGTAGTGCTGCTGGGTAGTACTGGCTTTCCTGTTCTAATTACTAAATTTTAAACAGAAATAAAATGTAACTGTTTGTCATAGGATCACAATATATTTTCACATCAGAAATATCCGAAGAAATCAAGTGGAGCAACCGTCAACAGAAGTTCATCATGATATTCAAATGTCTCCTGAATACCCAGTTTGTTGTGCCTACCTGAGGCAACCAAATATAGCAAATACCCCCTCATAAGGTCAGAGACAGAAAATCATACTAAAGAAAGGGATCCTTCTTTGTAAGCAAAAGGTTTTGTTTGAAAGTAGCTTAAAATGATCAACATTGCCAGCCCAGCAGTAGCTACGTGAAACAGACTGCAGTGTTTCGCATCAAACATACAAATACAGCAACTCTCAGATAATATTTGGACATCAGATACATATTCGACAGCAGCTCCAGGTCTTTCCAGGTTTCACATCCATCTTTTATTATCCTACCCATCCTTACAACGACTCTTCCAAAATCAGGGGAGTTCTAAGGTTATGGTATCACTCTTGTCCAAAATACTGCAGTAAGAAAACAGAATAGCTTAGTGTCTTTTACGATGCCATCAGAAGGCAGCAAAGCAACTAAAAAAGGCAAATCCTGACTCAAGCAGATGAGCTGTTTTATGTAAGGATACGTTGCTTGTGCATCAGACAAGCGTAATGCACGTTGAGTGACAGCAAAGTGCCAGGTGAGCACTGGCCGACCTTCTCGCACTGTTTTGCTGAGCTCGCACCTCCAACCATTTGCTCTGCTCCTTCCTCAGGGCTGATCATCATGTGAACAGTGTGACAAGAGCGCCTTGCTCCTCGGTCCCCTCCGTGTGATGTTCGTCTCACCCTCAGGGTCCATGACCCTTCTGCTCCCTGCGCCACGGGAAGATGTAATCGCTGCCACGTCCACTTAAAACGCCCAGGGTAGTAACTTCTCATCTTGGAATTAGCATTTTGAGATTAGCCCAGCCCAGCTTGCCCACATACCTTGAATAACAAGCCATCTAGGGAGGCTGCCACACAGCCATCGTGGCATGCGGAACACTTTCTGTCACCTCGGAACACTCTCCTCTGCTGTGACAGGACGGCCAGCGCTCACACAACTGGTCTGACCAGTCCTCCGTTCTACAGCTCACAATTAGCCTGACACTTTAACACACCTTCCTGCCCTTGTTCTGAAGTGGAGGAGACAGCAGACCGTGCTTCCCCACAGTGCGGAAATACAAAGCAAAGCAAGTGGAAACTCATCAATCCGAAACCTGGTGATGCGAGTAGCAAAGAACGAGGAACTCGAACGCAGCTCAGTGGAGTTTCCTTCACAGCAATAATGGGTCCGGTCTGCACAAACAAAACAGCTCTCTGCAGACATACACAGAATCACAGAATCGACTGGGTTGGAAAAGACCTCAGAGATCATCAAGTCCAACCCTTGGTCCCACTCCAGTCCATTGACTAGATCATGGCACTAAGTGCCATGTCCAACCTCACTTTAAAAACCTCCAGGGACGGCGAGTCCACCACCTCCCTGGGCAGCCATTCCAATGCCTGACCACTCTCTCTGTGAAGAATTTCTTTCTAATATTCAGCCTAAATTTCCCCTGGCAGAGCTGAAGCCCATGCGCCCTTGTCCTATTGCTGACTGCCTGGGAGAAGAGACCAATCCCCACCTGGCTAGAACTGCCCTTCAGGTAGTTCTAGAGAGTGCTGAGCTCACCTCTAAGCCTCCTCTTCTCTAGACTACAGCAGAATATAGACAAGTTGTGCCCTTCAGAAACAAAACTTCACCTTTTTTTTTCTCCTAAACAGACACTGACGCTTTTTCTCATCACAGATACGTTCTTCAAAGGCGCAAGGAGCATTCACAATTTTCCTCATTATTTCATGGTATTCACAAAAACATTTAGAAAACGTTTCAAAACATTTAAATCTGCATCAGCACATACAATGTCCATTTTAAATATTACATTAGTAGTTGGAGAAGTAGTTAAACTGCAGCCACAGGACACAACATTAAAGGCCAGTACTGGCAAGGGTTGCAAACATTTCTCATACTATTGTAATTGAGATGTGCTTATCTGCTAAACTGCTGACAGCACAACTGCCTGGAATTAAAAGCAGGGAGTGGAGAACCTGCCAATACAAGATACAAGGACTATTAAATGCAGAAATGTCTCACAGGTATGTAAGGCAAAGAAAAGACTAAAGAAACAGTATTTTTATCATTCACTTGTTTTTGCACAATAGAAACATCCTCTATTAACTGCTGATCAAAAAAAAGAACAAACGTGTCAATCCTTAATTTAAGGTCTTCAATGAAGTCTGTGATACAACATAAGTATTGATTATCTAGGGAGAACGTCAAGAACCTTCACACAAGGTCCTGTATAACGTCAAAATGCTACATGATGTTAGTTGCATTTCTGGAATTAAAAACTCTAATAATAGAACTATATCATTGCTGTGAAAATTATGGTAATTAGGTACTTGTTTAAAACTTAATTTGTACACTGAAATGAAAAAAATAATTCCCATAGGAGACATTGATATAATATTTGAATACTCACTTGACTGCTTATTAATCCAAGATTAAGCTACATAAAATAACTGTATAAGAAAGCATATGATCACACACTAATATTTAGTTCCTGGACTAAAATCATAGCAACTACCTGCTGAAATAAAAAGTCAATCAGCAGCTAGAAGACAGATACCACTAATTTTAAAAGCTCCCCCAGTTCAAATTCAAATTCTAATTTTAATACAACTGGTACAGAGTCTGGTAAATTAGGTTATGAGAATTTATTTTCACACGCAGTAACAAAGTAAGTTTAATTATTCTATTTCTAACATCGCTCTTCCAAGCATACTGATAGACAACAGATCTCACAACACAAGCCAGCAATGGATAGCTTTTACAGGTAATATTACAAATTAAAAATACTTCAGGCAATACCTACACTGAATCACCACATTAACTCTGCTGTTCCAATTCACTGGAAGAAAATTTTGTCTGGAAATTTTAGAACACTGTATTTTTCTGTATTAGCAGACAGCTAAGACCTATCATTTTAATATTAAAATTTTAGCCCTTTCTCCCTCCCTTTCCCTTTTCTTTCCCCTCTGTCTGCCCCTTATCCAGTATAAAGTGAAAGAAAATGCGGCAATAAAGATGGAAGACAGAGGGAGGGAAAAAATAAAAACAGAGATATCAAAGTTATTCCTTTCCATACATTCTTTAATAGTAAAGTCTCACTTGAGAGTCCATTCACCGAGCACGGAGAAAAGCAGTTTCTCAAACAGTCAAGCCTTCCATTTCCTCTGCTGAAAAGGACAGATGCACATGTTACAGAAGCTCCGGACACCCTCACCCCTGGGCTGCCCATCAGGTTGTCCACCCCACCAGCCTAAAATCTTTCCCCCGCTTCCAGCACTGCTGATTCCCAGCCACTAGAAGGTAATTGGTGATGAAAGCAATTCCCTATTTGCCTCTGTCTGCACAGATCTAATTAGGAACACAGCCTCTCCCATCATAGCCTGCTATTCTGTGATTACAGCCACACACTAAGAACCTGGTAAGTTTTAATTCAATATTATGCCATTTCAAACTGGCTGCCCTGTCAATCTTCTAATGGACCACGAGCATGATTCTTTTAAATACCTGACTACAAAGGACTTTTCTAAGCAGATGCACTATTAATGCTAGCATTTAATCTCATAAAAAAGATAGCTTGACCTAAGCTATCAATATTTATGTTGTAAATAGTTGAGAAGGAGGAAATTACTTTGCTTCAGGCAATTTCTAAATACACGTGAGACTACATCTAAAGAAACATACTAAATGACAGCTATAGGAAGCATTTTCTGAGGTGTGGCTGTCTAGAAGAATTCACCAACAGTAAGTGAAAAAAAAGAAAGTGCATGCTTTGTCACCTAGTAACTATCACAATGGGGCTCTTTTAAAGTAAACAGACTAAAGAATGTCAGAAGTGTGTGCCTGGGTGGTTCTGTAAGTAAACAGACTGATGGCCAAGGTCCCAAGACATGAAAATCACTGCTACAAGAGGAAATAATATATTTAAGGTACAAAGCTTAAGCATACTGTAGAGAAAGGAGCAAAAAATGGAAGGAGGGATTAATGCTTCACGGGTGTGTCCATGTACAAAATCACATTCAAACAAGGGTGGATTTTGAAAGGAAGTGAAGAGCATTGAGGTGAATAACTCTGAGGTACAAAATCTTCTGAAAGCGGACTAATAACAAGAACTTAATACAATAAATGCAGTCCACCAGACATTCAACCATGCATTATACAATATAATGGCCAGTAGCAGTCAATTCTGACAGTTCTTTTCAACAAGAAAGGGTTTTGCATCATCTTTAGGTGGATGTGTTTCTCTCATAGCTGTGCTCCTGACATTAATGAAGAGGCAATCGTCTCCTCTCCAAACAGATATACACACAATCCATGAAACAGTGAAAACACAATTCTCATCATTAGCAAAGATCACATACGCTTTTCACCTCTGGATATGTAAAAAGCGTCTAGACAGGTTTTCTAGGATATGAAACAAGCTCATTTTTAAATAAAAGTACAATGTAAATTTACAAAGCCAACCCTTTTCCCCTTCCATTGCGTATCTGTCACAGCAGAGTACTCAAATTTCCTTCAAGTAATAAAGTCTCGAAACGACCCACAGCTGCAATACAGACGTGATACATTTCAGAGAGTAGGTGGGGACAGGCAACGGAGCGATGAGCACTCCATGGCTCATGGGCAGATGGTCTTAAGTGCCGTGACCAGACCAGCCAAGCAGCCAAGTGACACAAAAATCTGGTGACACCAACACAAGCAGCCCAATTCACACTAGTCCCCACTACTCTTACATGGATGTCACCTCCACTCATGCATTTGCGTCACCACTTCGGTCTATGCCATAAACTTGCTAAGGAAACACTGAGTATCTCAAAACAAAGTCCACATGCTTACAGGAAAAGACCTACCTAGAAAATAAGCCCCTCCAAATTGCTCTAGAGCAATTCTCTTTACACTGTAATTTGAGATCCTTATTTCATGGTTCTTTCTCAAACTGCACTGTGATAACTCACAAAATTGCTGCCATTATTCTTTATTTCGCTTTTCAATATGGCACCTTCTCAAGATAAGCTCCACCGAAAATCCATCATAAAAATCTAATCAAACACCCTTAAGCAGTAGTCTCTTCAAAGCCTCTGTAATACTCACTAACCTTCCATATTGGTGCTGGTTTCTGAACTCATGCTAAACTAAATTAAACTTCATTTACTATGCAGTTCAGGTTTAGTGTGCAGCTTGCCTTGACAGCTCCCAGGAGAAGGGACAGTGCATGTCCTTTGGCCAGATTCTTATGAAGATGGCCAGAACAATAATTTACTCTTAACATCCTCAGCCTGCCCAGTGAAAGCAATTTTGCTCAGTACTAGGCCAGAAGACTCAGGCCAGTGCTACATAACTCAAATAACCAGCTGTCTATCCCAGGTGCTGTGCTACTATTCTCTGTATCAGATTCCAACTTATTTTACAAGCATCTCTCCTTCTCTATGTCCTCTTCTCCAATTCAACCAAACCCCACTCATTTGATTTATGCATTTACACAGATCTTTTTTTTTGCTAGCAGATCCCAACGCTGTGGGAGAGAGGGAGGAAAGAATAACTTCATTTTGATGCTGGAGGTGCCAGAGGCAGACGCGAATCATTCCGTGTTTGGCAAAGCTGAATTTAGGAAAGGGGACGTACAGCTTGCCTGCATATTTAGAAAGTTATGGGTTTTATCTCTGTATAACCCAGGTGTGAGATGAACAGGAAATCCCACACCCCAGTTAAAGCAGTTAGCAATGTAATGCTTTCATGATGACCTTGCTGTTTGTCCACCTGCAGTTCTTGGGACACCAAAGTGAGCACCAAAGCACCTGACACTGTAGCTGGTCTAAACAGATACTAAAAACCGTTTCCTCAGTTTTCATTACTCTATCTTTCTAACAGCTGCCAAACATCAAGAGGTCTGTTCACTGACATGTGTTATATTTAAAGGCAGAAATATAATAAACTTAATTGCATAGCTTTTTAAAGCTGAGCCAATAATAAAAACAGCAATAAAACCCCAATATATACACATACAAGAAGGCTACTAAAGAAGTCCAAACTTATATGTAAATCTACAAATGAGGGGTCTAGAAGAGCAACTTTTTTAAAAAATGAAAAATATTAGCCTCATAGAATTAAAGCTGTCAAAGAAAACATTGATTGTTTTTTCGGAATGACCCAACAGTAAATTAAAATGCAGTCAGGTGAATTTCCAAGAGGAAATCCCATGCATTTTACAGCTATTTTGAAGATTCACACTTACACTTCAGGCCATGTTGTAGTACACTTTGCCATTACTCCAGCCCCCCAACTATCAACTGAAGTTCTAAACAACACACCCAGACATATCTACCGACATTCACGGTTCTCCTGGACTCAACTACAAATGGAACTTCCATGACAGGTCTGACACTGTTCTGTGTCTTGACCTGAAATGCACGGAGCGCTACAAACTCCCCTTCTCCAGCAAACACACAACTTGCTGGAACTTCATCCATTTTTGTTAGGAAGGAAACTAACATTTACTTTCCAAACAACTGAGGGTTGACTTTTAATTCAGTAATACTGAGTTTCAAAATATGCCTTTTTTCTGACATTATTTAAAAAATTGAGAAAGATCAGCAATGCCCTAAATCTATCCTGAGACAACAGGTTCACATTCATCCCTTGGAAATTGTGATTCAGCAGCAATTTTAATTTTAAAAAGAAGTAATATGACACTATAGCATACATGCAAATGCATAATTAATATGTACTTCACCATTTAAACAACTCTACCTCGGATTCGCTCACGTTAAGCACATGTAATATTAAATCCCAATCCACAGCTTGATTTTTACAAGTGGTTCATTACACTCAAGCAGAATCCCAACTCACAAGCACCTCTCTTCATGTAGGCACCTACTAAAGCTCACGAAACAAAGACAAACACATAACTAACAAGACTACATTTATCATTTATACTTCAATAACTGCTAGCTCTTTCACCAATCATTGCATCATAGACTAAAGGCTCTGGTAAAGAGATATTTTTTATATTGCCTTACATTTCAACTCACTCATCTGTGACATGAAGTGATATATGACTGAAGTTTCAGCAGTTAAAAGGCTTTACTTGATGAAGCTCTGATGTTCATCAGAAGACTCAACAAAAGCAAACACTGCACATAAGCACCATTGCAACAGCCCAGTTACAGACCCACTTTCCTCTTGCAGGTTCCTGGGCCACAAAAAAATCAGAGTACAAGTGATTTAGCCAGTCTTCAATTGTGAATTCAAGTGCTAATATGAGATGCAATAGAATCCAGTGTAACACTAGGGATAGATTTTATTTCAAAGAGTTAATTGGGATTTATTGGCCGAAGAATATCAAAGAGAATGATAATGATTTTGAGAGTTTTCTCAACAAGGCAAGATATATGAAGCAGCCAGCAAGTAAACGAAGACTTAACGAAGTTACACACAAAAAAGCTTCAGAAATGCCATAGTCTTTATTAGGAATGCCATAATTTATTTGTCTGAACAGTTTGTTCCACAAAGGACTATTCCTCTCCTTTAAATATCATGCTACAAAATATCCTATTAGAAACATAATTGTAGATGAATCACAATAGAATAATAAGTACTTTCTATTATCCTTGAACACATTATCCTAAGACGAAGGCATTAAAGTAACCATTAACAACCAGACAACTATTAGAATCACACAACTGCTACTCCATTTCAATTTAGATTTAATTTCCAACTTATGACACTCAGGTAAGACATGAAACTGTAGGACAGCTTACGTGCTATACATACAATTACACTCTAAAATCACTTTGTGGGGTTCTGTTTTGGTTTGGTTTGGGATTGTTTTGTTTTTTGCTTACAGTTGTGTTGTTTGTTGTAAAACCCAAGACAGGCCAACTGTGACTCACAGCATGCGTGGTGAAGCTGGAACACTGAGTCCTCCAGCCCAGGCATAACTTGACCCAGCGCCCTGATTCAGCTCACACAAAGACCTGCTTTGATGCACATGCCTGAAGGGGAGTGGAAGGGTGCACATGCACACTGGGTACTCTCAGGATTTCCTTGCTTTTAGCAGTTTAATACTTATCTCAATTATTTTTCTCTTTTTCAATCTGATGATATAAACACAGATGGTGCAAAGCTCAGCATTTCCATCAGTTCTTTTAACATGAGTCAAGTACTTTAGAAGACACTGTTTACTCAAACTTTAGCTTTGCTTCTCTTTGTTCATGTCACAAGTCAGAGAGTTGAGCAATATGGTATGAATCCCTTCAAGGCATCACTAGCTTTTCTACCATCTCATGCAAGTGGTTAACATCGTGGTCATATTAACTCCACATATGGAGCCAAGTACAGCACAACTCCAAAGTAAACTTCACCAGTTAAGGTTTAACAAGTGGGACTGGATTTGATCCCATCACAACACAAGTCATAGGGTACACCTTGAGAGTGTTATTTTCTGTCTTACTAGTCCCAAGGTTGGAAGCTCATGGGAAAAAAAATATTCAAGGAACAGCATCCTTTTACTGTGAACTTCAAATGAGACTTGGATACTTCAGGGTTTATGCACAGACTCACGATCTTATGTTAGCAGATTTTCTTCAGCACAGAACAACTCTTATTCTTCTAAGCAAAGAAAACCAGACTCTCCTTGACCAACAGATGCAATACCAGCTACACAGCTACCGCAACCTTTCAGGATTTTAGCATCATGCCTTCAACTCTGCTCATGACAAGGCCAGTACCACTGCCATGACACTGTCTGCATTCACATTCTGACACTGGTAACAGCACCTGTGCAGAGAAGGTTTAAAGGGAGGGAGAGATATCAAGTTTCTGACCAAGTTCACAACCTGGACAAAGCAGGCAAGACCTACGACAGGTCTTTTCCACCTACAACTGAGTCATAACTCTTGTTCACATTGTAAAAGTTAGAGCACTGGGAGAACTTCTTACAAAATTGTAATATAATGGTATTGGTAAGATATGGGCCTTGGCATATTTGGCATTGAAGATGCCAGCATGTTTGCCATCAATTGACGCTTTCAAATGTTGTTTCCAGAACGTGCAACACGGTTGTAAAATTCCAACTGCAGCATCACTGTCTGCCTGACCACTGCATACTGAAAAACACCACTCATGATGATGGTAACACTCTGCTGTTTTCAAAACTGACCTTCCTATGGAGTTTCTCCAGTATCCTGGAAACAAACAAGCAAAAAGTTTCAATCCTTTAAGGATCTGAATGAGTCAACTCTAAGTTCTATAGGAAATGGACTTTTGCTAATTAATATAAGAGATAGTATTATATACAATATTATTACATTAAAAAAACCCCAAACAACCAGTATTCCATTATTTAGTCGTCTCTTCTGACACTGTTTCTGATGAGATTTCTTTTTCCCCTCAATTTAAGGCACAAGGGCTATGACTTGAAGAGTTACCAGTAAGGCTTCCCAATATTGTTTTTGGCAACAGGAAGATAATTTCAGAACAAGCCAGCCCAGAACTACGTAAAGGATATTGTCAAGTACTGGAGCCCACATGTTAACAGCAGTTGTAGGTTACTAATTTAACATATTTGCCCTGCATAATAAAACCATTAAATCCAGAAAAGCACTTGCTTTTTTCCATAGTTCTTTAAAAAGCCAGCTTCAGGAAATTCAATATTAGCCTTGGGTAGTGATAAGCAACATGCTTGCTAATTAATACCAAAGAAATCATTCTCTATATTTGGTTCTTCAGTCCTTTTCTCAATACTTTGAAATAATGAACCTCACAATACTAACAAATATCTGTCAACAACTCCAAGTCAAGTCTTTTAAAACAACTGAAAATATTGGTTTTAAGCCAAGAAATGGTGATTGAAGAATTTCTGAAAAAGATGACTCAACGGCAATACAGAACAAGTTTACTGTTCTTCACAAAATTGATGACATTTCAAATTTACAGTCTCTTGAAACATATTCAGAATTTCAGCTTCTCATACTTTTAGAGCTTAAACATCTCCCATAAAGTCAATGGCAACATAATCATTCATAGCAGACAGTAATTAGAGCAATTACATTTCCTCATCAATATAAAAATGCAGCTGTGGCTCATGCTGCTGCAACAATTTCCTTATACAACAAAACATACTGGGACACTGGTCAGATGGCTTTTAAGTATATCCTGCTTGCAATATTTTAACTTCTGAAAAGCAGTTTTACAAGAAGATAAAGAAAAGCAACAATAAAGCCAGGCTACTGTTATTTCTAACCTTACATGCAGATTTAAATTGCGCAAGGTCTTCTCCTGGTCCGCACAGAGTCTCACTGGAAGTACATTGCACCAGACTCACCTGTGCAGACCGTTTTCCAGGACAAGAGCCAAAAATCAGCAAGCCTACATCATAATCACCTTGCTAAAGTTGCAGTAAAGCCTCCTGCTTTCTAACCTAGAAGGACAAGCCGCTTTCGCAAATACCATCTGCAAAAACAAGGACACGTACCCTACCGCAACGCTGCGGCCGGCTCTGGAAAATAACCTTCACACCGGTGTAACGGCAGATGGGGTTTGTTATCGAATTAGTTAACCACGTAGCGAAACCAGAACACAGCCAACCAAACACGGAAACCTAATTAACAACGTGGAGAAGAAAGCTGTCAAGAAACAAAGAGACTAGGAACCAGCACAGGAGCCAGAGACACGGCCCGGGAGCTCCTGACTCCGAAGGTGCTGCTAAGGCAGGACTTTACCCCCCGCACCTCGGGTCACTCGGTCCCTCTCCTCCCCGCGGAACCTGAGCCTCACCCGCAGATCAGCCGAGTGTCCCCACCTGCACCCGCGGATCCCCCGCGGCGGCCCAGACAGACAGACCCCGGGGAAGCCCAGACAGACCCCGGGGAAGCCGCCGGACGCGCGGGGAAGCCTCCCTGTCTCCGCCCCCGCGGCCCCCGACAGCCCGACGCGGGCACGTCCCGCGGGGCTCACCGCCCGCTGGCTCCGGCCCGCCGCGGGAGGCGGCTCATTGGCACCGCAGCCCCTCCCCGAGCCCGCCGGGGAGCGCCGAGCTGCCCCGCACCGCATCACATCACATCGCCCCGACCCCGCGGATGCCCCCGCGCCGCCCCCTCGGGGAGCCCGGCAGCGCCTGCGGGGCGCCGGCAGCGAACACCCCGCACCGGCCCCCCCAAGGCAGCCCCTCACCTGCTCGCTAGGAAGGCGGCAGCTCCCCCATGGCGGCAGAACCCCCGCGGCCGCCCCGGCGAGCTGACACATCAACAAAGATGGCGGCGGCGGGCGGTTCTCCGGGCCCGGAGCGCGGGGCGGAGCGGCGGCGGGGCCGGCCCGCAGTGGGCGAGGCCGGGGACAGTCGCCCCCAAGCGGGCTGGGGCGCCGGCGGGGCCCGTGCTGCGGGTTGGCCCGAACAGCGGTGTCGCTCCGAACGGCCGACGGGGCGAACGGCCACGCACACCTACCAGGAGTGCGCTGGTGGGTTGAAGGCAACCAAACGAGACAGCTGGAGGTGCCCACAGCTCCAGGAACTGAAGCTAATGAATTTCACACATTAGATAATTTAGAACATGTGTATACATATTATTTCAATCAGGATCTGAATTTTTTTTCCCTCTTCTTATTCAAGCACACATTACAACCTTTCTGGGCAAGGGATGTCCTGTGAGGCATTTCATGGTGATAACCATGACCGCAGCCCCGAGAAACTGCCATATCGCAGGCCTTCTTCACTCCAACTCTTTTGGGGGAGGTCACAGATACCTCCTCTTTTGGCAAGATCGGTGCACATGTGATTAGTAGCATCTCTTCTTCCCTAAGAAAAGAGCATCCAGTTTTCCAGAACCAAAACCTACACAACGTCAAAAACCTCTGTGCCCACATGCCATGTAAATCCAGTGATACTAATAGAGTCCAGCTTCAGTTAACACTTCATTCCTTATTCTGATAGGATTTTAAAAATCTGAAAAATTCACTAGGCATCAAAAACCTGGAGAATGTTTCAGTGCTGGGAGCAGCAACTTTTCTGTGGAACACAAAGCTTTTTGGAAGCCAGAGCACTACAAAAATGCCATTATATTTTATTTAATAAAGAATACATTGGAAAAAACACTGTAGCAGACAAGCTGTTAAGTGAAAACAGTTGCATTGACTATAGCGGATCAGCTAAATTTAAGTACTGGCATCTTTCCTGCAGGAACTTCTTGAAGATAAAAAGAGAAAAGCAAATTAAAATTAAGAATTATTTGGGTTTCAAGGGACCTCAGGAGCTTATCTAGTCTAATCCCCCACTCATAGCAGGGCTAACTTGGATGTTAGATCAGATTGCTCCCTTATTTTGGCTCATTTATATAAACTCATACACATACCTATAAAACCCAGCTACGATTTCTTCAGTTCATACCTTGGATGACATTGAAAGTAGAATGTGCTGCATAATTTTACTTACAAACATTAATTGGGAGCATTCTTTCAGACCAAGTTATTTTTCTACTTATTCTTTCCAGGTATTTGGAATTTCAGAGCTACAAATGCAAATTTTGGGGTCCTAGAAAATGTTCCCTTGAATCTTCTTTACAGATCCTTAAAAACAACACTGGGATCTTAGAGAACATCAATCTGCAAACCATTCAGAGCTATAATAACTATCTTTGCATGTTCATTAATTTGGGAAAGATATAGTGCTCCAGATAATTAAACGATATCATAACCTCTAAAGCAGTGAAGGAGTCAGATGAAGGCATATGTCTGTAAAAACATTAGGTATGTGACAGCATAAACTAAAGTAGGTTCCAGAAAGAACTTGTGGCCTCAGCTTTAACCTCCAAATAGTATTTTGAAGGCAAAAATCTAGTCCTTGCTTTGCTCATATTATGCTGCACAGTTCATATTGCTAAAAATACATGAAAATCAGATGTGGAATAAAGATAAGCAAAAAATGTCCATTTTTAGAAAGCAGCGTGCCATGCAACACCAACTTGCTAATTGCCGTGCAGCCCAAGACTAAACTTTGCCTTCAGAAATGCTTCTTTGCTGCTCATGTTCTGCAGCTGAGAGGCAAAGTCCCCCAGCCTGGCTGCCCTGTAACACAGTCACTTCAGTGCCCAAATGCTTTTTATTTGGTCTTCTCTTCCAGTTATTTAAAGGCAACTGCAGGGGCACAAGTGTACTCTGGCCCACATCTTCCTAAGATTTATGCTTCTGCTTTGCTGTACGTTAATCGTGTGTGGCGTAGTGTGTCCCACCAGACCTGGCAGAATTTCAGCTGATTTTCTCACCTGTCATTCTAGACATTTTTTTCAGCAGGACTGAAATCCGGTTAAGAAAATTCAGCCTGGTTAGCAGAGTTGTTCCTGAAAGGCAGACGAAAAGGATTTTTTCATACTCAGCTGGATTCCCCATGGCTCTAGTCCCAGCACGGATGCCCAGGCAGATCTGACTCTTATAATACCTGTGCTTAGGCCAAATTTTCATCTGAACAGCATCTTAGCTCCAGGAGGCAGACACAGATACTTAGGGAATGATAATGACAGGACATAGGAGAGCCCCTTCACCAAACTGTCTGCATTCATAATAAGAATGACTGAATTACTGTAACTGTTAGCCAGACAGTTCTCACCTGGCATGTACAAATGCAGAGGAAGACAATTTCTGAGTGAGAGAACTTATCATCTGAAGTACAGACAGTCCTACACAACAGACTTCTGCTGCAGACAAAAGCTCTGCATTGCAGAGGCAGAAGCAGAATTTGGCCCATATTTTCAAAAGGTTGTTGTTCTGCTCTTGGCTCATGCTTTGTTATCTAAGAAAAACAAAAGTAAGTGTTCATGTAATTGCTCACTTTCCAGGTGACATTTGTTAATTATACATAGTATTTTTAAAACTTTGCCCACTGAATGAGCTTACAGTCCTGTGCTTTCTCCTTCAACTAAAGAAGTTTTGAAGGAAAACAAGCTGGCTGAAACAGAAGATGTGCTGAACACCCCACACTCCTCTGGGACCGCTGGCGCTGGAGGGTCTTGGGTGGCATTGCCGAGGAGGAGCTGGGAGCAGGGTCCAGGCTGGCTGACTCCTGTCCTGTGCATTCGTCAGAAAGCTGGTCTGTTATAATGCAGTTACTGCAGGCTGATTGGATCCCTGCATTTTGCATCATGGCAAGATTACATAAAGAGTTATTATTTTCTTCATTAGGAATTGCTTTCATTGTCTAACTAACTTATTCTATGCGAGCATGGTTTGCCAGGGTCTTCAGGGAGCACCATCCACAAAGGCCCAAGAGCCCCATCATCCCTCCATGGGGACAGCAGCACTGCTGAAGCTGCAGTCCTGTGCTGAGGCCTTACCACCACTGCCTTGGATCTATGCACAGTATAGTTAAATCCTACATGTGACTGTGATTATACAAGCACTCCAAGTAAGTTATACCTGGAAAAAACCTATTTTCATTGTATGTTGTTGGACTGTCCTTTGTTCAGCATGTGGCACAGCGGTGTCCCAGCTGTTTCCTAGGCACTTAGATCCTACAAATTAGAGCTAATGACACACTGGTACAGTTATTACAGAACCTACATGTAGGCAAGCCCAAAGCTCTTACTGAAAATTGCAGGCAAGCCACATCAACCTCCTGCAGGTCCTGTGATATTGTTCCTGATGTGCCTCCATGCTAACAGCACTCTCCCCAGCTGCTTTTGACACTCCTTCGTATTTATCTTTTTCCACTGCTGCAGCCAGACCTGTTATTTTGTCTTTTTAGAATTAATTTTACTGCTGTCATTTCCTGCCCTTTCTTGTTACAGTATCCTGAGGCACTGAAAGTCCCCAGTGACTGATATCTAAAACGCAAAAACAATGAAAACAACATTTGCCCTGGCTCAGTCATTCTCTGCCACTTCTAATGGCAAAAAAAAACTCCATGCCAGTTCACATGCTGATAAAGTTCTGTCTCCAGTGGGATACTTGATTTTCCTTTTCATTGCGTCCTGTCAATATATTTCCAGCACGGTCTATAGTGTTAATTAGTGTCATTTCAAAAGTCTGTTCAAACTGGCAGCATTGTTCTGGTTCAGCAGGCCTTGGGGATCAAAATGGCTGGCCAGCCAGATGTACTAGAAATGGGGTTATTTTAAGTTACAAAGATAGTCTAATTCTTTTTTTTCGAGAGGGGTCTGAATAATAGAGAAGCATTTCTTAATGCTTCACTGAGAGCAGTGCTTCTTAAACACAAGGATTATTGGGCTAATCTTGCAGATTGGGGAACAAAGTGCAGGGAGGTGATGGAGGTTGTATGATCATAATTTCCCTGTCTCCCTCCTCTGATGTGAAACACTGGGCAATTTGGCAGATGGATTTCCTGAAATCCCACCTAATCCTACCTCATTTCCCCTCCTGCTTTCAGAGCAGCCTTCCATACACTCAGTTTCTAGTCAGATTGCATCTGAAGGCTGGAAATTCATTGGAGCCATGAAGAGTGTTTCTTCTGACTTCGGTAGGTAGTATCTGAACCATTCAGAAAAAGCTCAGCAAACCTTTGATGTCTTGCTCTCTGTTCTTCTGGGAATGCTTACCAGGGAACAATAGTTTGTCAGACAGGATCCTAGACTTAAACACTGAAGATTTAGACTGAAATGTTGTCACAGCCAGACTCCAAATGCCTTTAAGGCAAAATAGCTGTGCTTCAGTTTCTTCTCTGTGAACAGAGATAATTATTCCCTGCCGCACAGAACGTGTAAGAATAAAATCCATCACTGATTTTATACACTTTAAAAAGTACAACAGGGCAGGCACTAAAATAGACCAGATTCATTTATGTTTGGTGAAAGTTTAATTGCATAGCACTGGTAACACCCGAGAGCATGTCTAAGTAGTAGCATAACTGCATAACTGCAGCAGTGTTGGGGATGAAGTATGTTTTCCAGTGTAGAGAGAATGGGAAACAAAAGAAGAAAGGGGGAAAAAAAAACTTGTATAGAAAGAAAAGAAGAAAAAGGAGAAATGAAAGCAGAGAATAGATTGGAAATGGGAGATGAAGTGATGTACTTCCTAGGCTGCAGGGCAAAATTCAAATAGTTGAAAATAGAAATGTATCAATTTGATGTATCAAATTTCATGATTCTTGCACAGATCTTCCAGCTGCCTTCTGAATTTGGATGAAACAAGGTTGCCAGACTGATGTCCTGAGATAATTTTCATTTTATTGGAGAAATTACAGAAAGAAGCTACACACCCTTCCTGCTGCTGCACTATGAACAAGTGGCCCGAGATGCGGGTGTTCCTGCTGCTGGGAAGCACTGACAGCCCAAGGCAGAAGCCCAAGGCTGTTCAGGCACAGCCAGAGATGCGACTATAACCTGCAGGTTTGTCTGGAATTATACATTGCTCTCTGTAGCTGGTATTTTGTAGCTCTTAATTATTCTTTCATCTTTTTGCATTACGAAGACCCATAGAGTACATGGATTGCTAAGGAATGGGTACCTTATCAGCACGGGCATGGCCGGCAGGGACAAAGTCATTACGTTGCTCTGCTTAGCGTTTGTGAGGCCACATCTGGAATACGGTGTTCGGTTTTGGTCCCAGCTACACAGAAAAGATATGGGGAGGGTCCAGAGAAGGGCCACAAAGTTGATCATAGGGCTGGGAAGCTGCCACGTGAGGGAAGGTTGAGAGGACTGGGCTTGTTGAGCCTTGAGAAAAGGCAGCTTGGGGAGACTCATCACTATGTTCCAGTATTTAAAGGGGGGTTACAAGGAAGATGGAAACTTGCTTTTTACAAGGAGTCCAATGGAAAAGAGAAGCGGTAGTGGGTACAAGTTATTCCTGGGGACATTCCGATTGGACACAAGAGGGGAATTTTTCACCCTGGGAACAATCAGCCATTAGAATAATCTCCCCAGGGAAGTGGTGGACTGCCCTACATTGGACACTTTTGGTCCCTTCCAGCAAGGTATTCTGTGATTACTAGCACATCCATGGATGTTTCACTGCCTCTCTTCTTCAAGGCAGAGTAAGAACAATGATACTTTTGACTAAAAAAAGAAATAAAATAATAAAGACATCTCTTGCAACACACAGGGTGTGGTACATTTTGTGGCTACCGTGTTTTCAGCCAGGCTACTAACAACCCAGCCATGTGAAAACCACGCAGCCCCGGCGCTGCAGACCAGCGACACGAGCCGAGCGGCGCTAACGAGCAGGCGCCAATCACGGGGCCGATTACACACAAGGCGCGCCGGCTCCGAGCGCCGGGCAGCACGTGTCCCGCCCCGCCTCACTCCGGCCGCCGGGGGGCGGGGCGACTGTGGCGGCGACGGCGGGAGCGGCGGGGCCGCTGCCTCTCCCCTCCGGGCGCTGGGTCTCCGTCTCTCCCCTCCGGGCGCGGGGTCTCCGTCTCTCCCCTCTGAGTGCCGGCTCTCCGTCTGCAGCCGCCCTAGGGCCTCGAGTGAGGAGCCAGCCCAGCCTGGCGGGGACGCCCTGAAGCGAGCGCTGCCCTGAGGGAGGGAAGGGGCTCGGGGCGGCGGGAACGGGCAGCGGGGGACTGGAGTTCGGGGCTGGGCCCCGGCTGGAGGCTGCGGGGTGGGGGCGCTTAGTTTTGTCCTGAGTTAATAAAAACAGCTCAGTCGTGAAAGCTCTTTGCTGGTTGACTTGATTGCAGTGTCAGTTTGAAGACCGCTTCATTTGCGAGTTCATTTTAAGTTGATTTCTCCAGTGTAATGTAGCAAGAGGGTGTTTTTATATTTAAAATAATTATATTGTGGGTTAGGATTTGGAAAGCAGGTGCCAAGAGTTCATTTTGGCAGAGCCTGGCCCAGTCGTTTCCCTTAGGGAGCGGCTCTGGTGCTGGTCCAGGGGCTTTGGGCCTTTGCCCGAGGTTGAGCTCCCGGCCATGAGGAGCCCATGGGAGCAGCTCATCCGTCAGCACAGGGACGGTTTAGCCCAAACAGAGTAAGTTCTTCAGAGAGACAGGTCGCCCGTGAGCCCAGCAAGCTTGACATGCAGGTTGTGACAGCTGCTCCTCTGTGCTCTCTTCTCATGAACGGCTTTTTGTTGCTTATTTTTAGTCTGGAGCGTTTGTTGTTGAGTTCTTCATGCAGGAAATATTCTACTTTTTGCTGTGTGAATTAAAGAAACAGTAGAGAATTAACCTTCCAAAACTGATGCTTAAGTATGACTGGAGAACGTGACTTAAAAATATTTCAATATTTAATTTGTGTGCCCGCCTGAATTAATCATTAAATTCATGCTTTTGTAGTTACCTGGCCTACAGCCACGTTTCATCACACAGCCTCCTTTCGTCATACTCTGATGTGAACATTTACATGATGGCAGAACCACTTCACTTAAAGAACAAAGGTAATAATGTTGTAGATGAAGGTTAAAGCAGCAGAATCACAGGTGCCAACTTCCTGTTGAAAAGCTCTGTTTTGATGCTGAATTTCTGGCATATCGGTCAAAAAAATCAGTATTTTATGAACAAACAATACAGGGTGTTTTTTACCAAGTGTAGAAATAGTACAGAAAGTTTCAACTGCAGCACAAGTGCAATGCAAGAGAGACTTTGCCCACAGCTTGACAAAAGTATCTTGACTTTGTTCTTCCATAATTGTGTATATGCTCGATTACTGATACACATTTTAAGAATGAATATGGCTTATACATACAGCCAACTCCTAATTACCCAAATTCATGTGGGCTTGAATGATTGAAAAACAGGCTAGTTGGAGCATTAGGGAAGTTGGTGCAGATCCGTGCAGTGGGAGTTGGAGTTCCTTTAGTGATGTTTCTTGCCTTCATCAGTGATATCCGATGGATATTCCCTTTTACTCCAAATGAGAGGGGAAGGAAAAAACCCAGACTTCATTCTGAGAGATCTGAGGTAGCTTGGTATGCAGTCATCCTCAGACTGGCGTGTTCATGAAATTTTATGTTAGGGGAGAATTTTAGTTTAGGCAAAGTTTACGAGATCAACTTGCTTCCAGGTGGGGGAAAAAGGCCATGTAAGCTTTATGTTGGCTTGGTGAAAAATGTGGGCTAATAAGCCTGCTGAACTGGAACAAGCTTAGAATGGCGTGTGTAATATACAACTGAACCAATTTTTTTGTAGGTAAATGAGTCACTCACTTATAAAAACATAGTTCCTAGTATAATAGTATGCATACTTAGCTGAATTTTTGTCTTGTAAGAGTTGTTTGATAATAAGCTTACTGGAAAGACCACAAGGCTTATAAGGTATCCATTGGAAAGTGAAAATCTCTTGTTTCAGAGTATTTTGTTTCTGAACACCTGTTGATGTGACAAAACTGTGCATAAGTATAAAGATAGACCACATGTTTAACACTATTGAAAAAACTTGTAAAATTGCTGCTTCTGAATTTCTGGATATTGGAAATTATGTAAACTTTTTTTTTCTTCCTACTGAACAATTGAAATAAGTTTATGGATGGAGGACATTAGGACTGCTATCGAGTGATAACCACAGAGCAGTGAAACTGATGCTTTAATAATTCCACTGGTGATAGGTTTGAATAAATGTAATATCAAGAGCGATAAGAAGTGACTTCCAGAGTGTGTCATGATCCTAGCACCTCCGTTTGCTCAAATGTGGTAGCAGAATAGTAGGAACAGAGAACAGCTTTCTTATTTTCCTGCAAATGCTCCGTAACACAGGCATGCATTAACATTGTTAATCAGATCCCTTTGCAAATACTTCTGCTTCTAGGAAGTTCCACGGAAGGTGTAACTACTAGAGGGAACTTGCTGTTGACAGCTGCAGTTGATAAAGGAAATACTGTGAGTTATTGCACTTTATAATTGCCCCAAATATTCTGAGCATTTCTAGATAGCAGAAATGACCAGCCTATATTGCTCTTTCTAGAACTTTGAAATTTTGACTTTTTTGGGATGAGGGCAGGACGGCTGTCATATTTTTGTACATTAGAATATTTCAAAACAATGGGCAGTTTCTTTCTGGTAAGAATCACCTAAAATTTTTATTCCACAGGTGTCACATTCTGATTTGATTCATGAGAAGCCAAAGAACTTGAAATATTCCTCTGAAAATGTTTTCTCTATTGCCTGTGATAAAAGTCTTTTTAATTCATTAGTATCACGCCCTCAGACGAGGACTTGCCATCATTGTGGTCTGTTTGGTAAGTGCTGGTTGTCCTGTAGTCTGTGATGCAGTAGTATATTTATTGGTGAAACCAGATAAGGAGGTTTGCTTAGAAGTGTCTTAAAATGAATGTGCATTTTTATCTCTCACATGCAAATATAGTGACTGTTCAGAAGACAGTTGGAGGTTTGGAACGGATAAACAGAAGAGAGCATCTCCTTAATCAAAAATGTTTGGTGCTTTCTTTGTCTTTCTTAAATACAGAAGGAATTCGGGACATCTGGGGCAGTAACGTCTGATAGCTACATGTGAAGACAAGTACCCATTTGTTATGTGCTTAGAACTGTAGTGGAACCACCTTATAAAGCAGTTATTAAGTAATACATGGAGTCTGCATCTTAACAGCTGTTGTCTCTTCTGATATAGGTGTTTCTCTCACTTTTTTTTAAGGATCCCTCAGATGTTCACAGTGCAAGCAAATATACTACTGCTCTGCAGACTGTCAGAAGAAAGACTGGCGAGCACATAGTGTTGTATGTGAGCCAGTTAAACAGAAGTAAGTTTGTTAAAAGTTCTGCCAAATAATCTTTACAGAAGGACAATTTCCCTCCTAATACAACTTTAACGACCCCGTAAAGGCACTGTTACAGTAAAAAGTGTTGCTTGTTCTTAGGTTAGTACTAAATTGTTTCATACTTGTCAGAAAACTCAGCTCTGCTGCTTTAAAAGGGTGACTGGAAAGATATTGTTGAAGTTCTTAAGGCATTCTGTAACGTGATTTAAGGCAAAAACAATGTTTGTACTTGTGTCAGAACTGTGTGAGCATGCAGTAAGCATATTGCTTAATTGCATGACTTTGTTATTGCCACTGATGATGTGGTGAAGGGAGGAGAAATGAGACTGTGCTTTCCAGCAGTAGAACGCCCGATGGATTGCATTTAACAGGCGCTAAAGAGGCACCGTTTGAATCCAACTGTAGCCTCAGTGAACTTCATAGATATTTTCTCTTTGAACACAGCTACAATTACAAGAAGTTGTCTCAGCCAGGCTGTTCTCGAGCTGCTCATTATTGCTTTGGATGTGCCAGTTTAGATGCTCAAGAGATCAGTCCCAGTCCCTAATGTGTTTCGATTAAAGTAAGCACCGTTAGGTTATGACACAGTACAAATGACTGGCTGGCTTTGGAACAGTTTAGGGGAGCGATCTGAGCATTTGAGCTGACAATCTCTAGCAAGGAGTGATAGTCTCAGTTCAGTGAATCTGCAACCAGGTGTTTGTAATCAAAGTTCACAAGAGATTTTTTTTTTTTTCCATAAGTTGTACTGCAGCAACTGAACAGGGGTGGCATCAGGGATAATCTGACATATATCTGGGTATTCATTATGTATTCAATTGAAATAGCAACGTTTCTGTTTGTTTGTTTGTTTTTGATTTTGTAGTTCTTGAGGCTTTCTTTGGATTACAGCATTAGCAGAACTCCACAACAACTGTAGGAGATTTCTTCTCCATTTGAATCAAATTTAATTTTTTGTTGTTGTTGTTGATGGCGTGAGGAAAAACACACCAGATTTTGCGTGACAGGGAACTAATATTTGCCATTCTACATTTTGCTAAAGGCAGAATAAGGGTTGACAAAAACCACATACTATGAACACAGCCTTTTTTGTTTTATTTGCAAGTAGGGGTTACAAATCCTACTTGTCTGTCTTTGATTCTTTAAAATTAACATGTTTTTCTTTGATTACAGTGTAAATAATAACAGTGGAGGCATGTCACCTGCTAAAACTGAGACAGGAGTTTGTCTTAAGGTATAGAATATGGTTTTCACTGTCTTGAATGGATCTGTTGTGAGCTTATTGCAATATGCTTAATTTGACCTGTACAGGAAAGGAATGAGTTCCAGATATCATAATTTACTCCTTGTAGAAAGATCAGTGCTTCCAATCAAAAGTGACTGGGAGAAACATTTAAAAATATGTTACTTGTAGAGCCCTTGGCAATACCAGCAGACAACTTGTGCTTTGTTTAATCTTTTTCAGAAAAGTTTTCCCAAAATCAAGACATATGTGATGTTGCTAGAGAAATATTTTAGGAAGAAAACTCCTTTGTCATACACTTCTTTGCGCTTTCTCATTCATCTGTTTAAATTTTTGAAGGAATTCAGAAAGGAAGCTTCATTTTGGGTCATGGGACTTCTGTTAGTTCATCCTGATAACTTTCTGCTGTCCATGCTTGTGACTGTGTTCTAGTAAAACTGATCAATTGATAGTGAGTGACTTTTAGACCAAGAAGTTGTACAAGATGAATAAATAATTTTAGCAAATTTATTTTGAAATAATAGAAGGTTTTGGTTTTCCCTCATTCATCTGAATCTCGAACAAGTCCTTGGACGTAAGAAAGCTTACATTGCATATTGAACAATCAAATGTGTTTTGCTGTTGTAATGTGAGATATGTTTTTATGGAAAATGCAGGATCTTTGGAAGTAAATTAATTTAGCAGTTGTAACAATAATCTCAGTCACTGTGCATTAGCTGCAGTATGTTGGTCCAACTGTAAGATGTTTTCCCTAACAATGTGTAAAAGATATTTTTTCTAATGTTTTTAGGGTGTTGATGCATTAGGCAGGTCACACTAAATGTTTAGACTTCAAATGGCTGCCTACAGTTCAAGCAGTAGTTAGAATCTGCTCTGTGGTGTTAAGACTACAAGGAAGCAGGTGGAATTCAGTTCTGCTTATATGTGGGAGTATCATAAGCAAGAAATACGACTGAATTATCCTGTAAAATAGGTGTGAAAGGAGGAGGTGAATGTGTGAGACCTCAGCAGTTGTTTTGCATTGTCTGTTTGGTATATCCGTGATAATGTTTTAAGTTATTTTCAAGAGTAATACAACATCTGTAGACATCTTATTGAAAGTCAACAAAAGCACTTTTTAACATGCCACTTTAAATGATAAAAAGTTATTTTTTATTTGTTACTGCAAGGATCTACAGCTGAACAACTCCAGTTTAAACATAACTTATAGCTGTTTTAATTAGGGTAATTCAACATCTGTGGATTCCATCAAGACAAGAGAGCCCAGCAAGAAAATAATGCTTTCAGATCTCCAGACTCTAGGGATCAAAAAAGCTATGGAAGTACAGGTACTTTTATTATGGAAGAATCCTACAATGCTTTGTTAGGTTGCATTTGAAGCTTTGTTAAGCTGCATGTCACCTCAGCTCTTTGTCTCATTTTGCTCACATGTAAAATTCTTTTATTTTTATAAAGATGAGTAAATGCAAGCGAAGGCAAGGGGAGTAAGTGAGGAACACTGTTTCTGGGAAGGTGAACATCACTGGTTTTATTCCCTGCAATTAGTTACTGCTAGGTTCAAAACAAAAGAACATAATCAGATACAGGCTGAAGTGCATTTATTGAAATGAATAGTGGTCCTGAATAATATACTGTAGGCTGTTCTGGTGTGTCATCTATGGCTTTTCTCTTTAGGGTACAGTTACAAAGTTCAAGAGTCCAAGTGAATTTTATATACAGATGAGTTCTCCAAAAGTTTTAGACCAGATCAGTAAACTATCTGTGAAACTGCAAGATTGTTACGCTAACACGGTTATTCAGGAGCAATATTTTGCTGTCAAAGGGGAAGTCTGCGTTGCAAGGTGTTCTTCGGATCAGGTAGCATCTCATTGTCCATAAAATAACCATTCTATGTTGGGCTCTTTGTGTTTTGCATGTTTTGCTTTCATGTCTCTACCAGTGAAGGCTGCTAATTAGAGATCAGTTTATTGGGGTAGAATTGTGGTAGCAACTCATTTAATAACATCTGCAACTCAAATTGAAAGTACTGATTTTTATATTTTTCCCCCTCTAGAAACTTTACTTCTATGTGTCTGTGTACTTGAGCCCCGTAGGTGCTTTTTGCGTTACTGTTGCTTGTAGCCTGTGTGTATTCTTAGCAAATTTAAACTACTGTAATTAGATCAGTTTGGAATACGACTCTGCTTATTTAAGGAAGCTACTCTTCATTTCTTCCCTGACTTCTTGGGTGGCATTTCTATAGCCACATCTAGTTTCTGTTTCCCTTCCTATCCCTTTTCTGTATTTCGTCCCGTTTTTCTCCTGTGTTGTTAGCAGAGTCTTGATCTACTGTGTGGTAGCCAATATCCATAGGAGTATAATTTTATCTTCACAACAGTCAACACTACGGTGAGTTGTGTTCATTTCTGTCACTTCAGAATTGGTCAGTGCCTTGGATAAACAAATCTGATGAAGTAAAGCAACACGTGTTGTGTTCTTACCAAGATTATCATTTATTCCTACACAGACCTGGAATAGAGCCCTGGTAAAAGATGTGGATATGTTGCAAAAGAAAGCACAAGTATTCTATATTGATTATGGAAATGAAGAAAATATTCCACTCTCCTGGATTAAAGCGCTGCACAAAGACATTGACCTGTTGTTTCCTCCATGTGTGAGTTCTGTTTTCCTAACAGTAGCTGTGTTTTAAATGAATAGTTCTGAAATGAGTCTAACTCCTGTCTCTGTAACAATTATCGCAGTATTTTGTGTTCAGTGAAAGTGATGCATAAAATCTGCTATAGTGCACTAAGGTTCACCTTCTGAGATCTTCATTTACTAATCCAGCATAAACAGTCGGAGAATCAGAGGAAATGTGGCTTACAGTTTGAACTTAATTTCCTAATTCTTAACTCTTATGAAGAAGTTAATTGAATTGATAGTGCTTCAAATTCCAACAGCAGCTTTAACTTTTCTATGCAAGATTATATTTTTGAGAGCCTTGAGTTGCTTTTTCTAAAGGGCAAACAACCCCCTATCCATCCTTGTTTTAATTATAATTCTTTTCAGGCCATTAAGTGTTCCTTTGCTAAATATGATCCAAAAGAAAAAGGATGGAATGAAGGCATTGCCAGCTTTTCTTCCCAGCTCATGGGAAAGCACTGTTCAGTAACTGTTGTTGACATATTAAAGGAGGAAATGATGTTGAGTTTTGCTGTAGATGTTCTTCTAGATTCTGGTAAGTACTTGGTAGTGTGAGGGGGGGCGGAAAATATAGTTGATAAGGCTTTCATGTTCACTTTCCTCCCCCTCTACCCTTGCCCAGTACCTTAAAAAGAGGAGAGTTTTTTCTTTATTGGTCTTCCCTCTTGTCACTGTCACGACCTGCCCCTTGATTGTTTGGTTTGTTTTTTGTGGGTGTTTTGGTTGGTTGGTTTTGGGGGGTTTGGTTTGGTTTGGGTTTGTTTGTTTGTTTGTTGTTGTTGTTGTTTTACTTTGATTTCATTCTTCTATGTAGAGGTCATTTTAAAATGCCTGTATCTGAAATATCTTGATATGTTTGACCTTAAATTTTAGTAGGGTTACTTTTCCAGTAGAATTGTAACAAATTCAGTGTTTTCTGGATTATCTTGTTTATTTTTCTATTTTAATAGGGGCATGATAATGTGGGACCACAATGTTCTTTTTATCTCATGCATTTTTAATTCTTTAAAAATGATCATATCAATTTCTAGTTCCACTCAGAATTTTGCAGCTTTTATTCTATTTCATATGTGCTCACTAAACAAATATCCCAAGTGCAACCACTAGATATTGTTGCATCCAGTTGGAGAACTCTGAGCACATTTCTATTTCTAACTTAGCGAGCATCAGTGGATAGAGGCGAGCAGAGCTTTTGACCTCTGAGGAGTCTGAATTTAGATCTTCAGTTGGGCTGAGAGTGCTGGCTTTGATTGTGTGCTTGTTGTCATGATTTGGAGGGCTATTTTGTTTGTTCGTTGGTGTTTTGTTGTTTTGTTTTGTTTTTCCTGTCTGCAGAGAAAGGATGATGCAGTGCTAAGAGCATATTTTCATTGATTTGCAACCCACAGAAATTTTGAAGGGATTGATAGTTGATCCTCTTGGCTTGCAAAAATCCCTGATGTGCAGGAAGCTTATCTTCATGTCATAGTCCCTGCAATCTATAACATGATGATTCACCTTAGACCTGTGTAAATTCAACTCTTTGAGGGTTGTGCTGGGCATATTTCACATTTGGTTGCTTTACAGCACACTAATGGCAAAGCAATATAGCTTGTTGGCCTCTTGCAGAGAAGATCACAAAAATGTTGCTGCATTCATGAAAGCTTGCATGCATCTATTCCATGACCTTATAAGCAACTTAAACATCTGTATTCAGGTTTTCAGTTGAAAATAATTATATTTAAAGCTTGAAATAATGCTTCATATATCAGAAATGGTATATGTAACAGCTAAGAAACCCAAGATTCCTTTGTAAATCTTGGTAACTCATCGCATACTCATAAGGACACAAGTTGTGAATCCTTGTGTGAAAAGCTGCAATTAGTTTTTCAGCCAACAGTCTTCAGTGGGTACGAGTAAATGTTGGTTGTTACTGCTTTGCTCATTTTATTTAGTCAAACAGTCTTGGAGTTGTGAACGTCTTCAGAAAACTCAAGTAGCTGAGTTACTCTGAAACTGCTTTTACTTTGCATTCTAAGTATATTAAGTGCTCAACAAATAAGTAGAACATCATCACCTTGTGATAGGGGTATAGGTCAGGCTCAGAAGGTGGTTCTGAAATAAAACTAAATGATGACTATCCTACATGGTAAATTGTTTTCTTTTTTTACATCTGTATTTTAGGAGACTGCCTAGATAAAGTACCTTTGGAAATGAGGTCTTATTTGACTCCAGGAGGTAATGCAAAAGGAATAGACTGTCTGAGAGGTAAGCAAGCAAATCAAACTTCTTACTAAGAGACGGAAAAAACTTGGGGAATTTTAAGTGCTCTCATGTTGTATGATATTCTGAAAGTAGTAAGTATTCTGGCTGCCCACTGGCATTGCCTCCTATTTAAAATATTGGCTAGTGGAGCTTCCCTCAGTTCACTAGTGACAGTAGAACATATGCTTGTAATAGTCTGAAGTACTTGTTTAGTGATGATTATATGAGCATTAATTTCATATAACAGGAGACTTCAAGGTCCAAAGAGTCAGGAATAAGAAAAACAAACAAAACTGCTTTAGCATGTTTTAATTTAATTTAGTGCAGTTTTAATCCTGGCTGGTAAGGTTGCACATTTCAAAGTCAGCTTTTGATCAGCAACCTCTTTTTTAAAATTTATTTTTTATATGTACAGTGTCAGAAAACCATTGTAAGGGAAGCAGAGAAAAAATACCTGAAGATGAAGAATTTCTTCACTGTGCTAACTCAGTTGTCGATTGTATCTCCTTATGTATCGGAGATGTATTCTCTGGTGTTGTTTCCTGCATTGAAAATCCAGAAAACTTCTTCTGTCAGCAGATGCGCAATGCCCGTAAGTGACGTGTTGAAAACAGGATGTAAGAAACCTGGTCTGGCATTTTTCTCTTCAGCAGGGGCTGGAGGGAGCTGTTGCTTATCTTGTAGTTTGACCCAAAATGATGAATCCTGGTAGCAATCGGCCATGCCTCAGTCGGTTACAAGCCATAGTGGTGTAGAGGATGTTTTGGGCAGTTCTAACTGTTAATATCACTCATTAACCTGTAAAGTGATCATTTCTGGGTGGTTTGAGGAGCGCAGAGTAGAAAGATGGTGTGGCATGGATTTTAGCAATCTGAAGTCAGTTTGTACCATGAATATTTAATGTTAAATATGTTCTCTCTCCTGTTCCAGAAATGTGACTTTGTAATTGCTATGTTTATTCCTTTGATGCCTTGTTGCTTTAACCATGGAGGGAAACATTTTCTCATAGGCTGGGTGTGTGGACAGAGCTTTTTTGTTACGTAGTATGGGGAGAATATCTGAGTATGAGAAGGCTGGATTAATAGTGCCCAAACTCTGCTTCGGTGTGTTCTGGTACAGTAAAACAGAAGACTGTAAGTAACATGACAGTGGGCCAGAGTGCCAGGCTGCAGGGACTTCTGGTGCATCTCCAACAGTGGCAATAAACAGATGTTTGGGAGGAGGAAGAGCAGAGTAAGTTTGTGGGATGTGTCCTCACAGCGCTGCCTAAGCCAGTGGTATTTTGGGGGCTAAAAAGGCTTTGGCAGCTGGATGTGATCTGTTGAATCTCCTACAGTAGATTTCTCTTCTGTGTACTTGTGCAGCCTTTAAATTCATAGCGTAGTGTGTCCTTCGGCAGGAAGTGACAGTCGACACCTGCCTGTTGTTTGAAGAGCTGTCTTCCTTGGTTTCTTTCCAGCATTCCTTCACTAGCTTGGTTTCAGTTCCTGCTGGCTTCAGTTGTTCCTGTGTTAAATAAGTCTGTGACTGGTTATCCCTGTCCTCTTCTCCACTGGGATTCCTTAGACTCCAGTGAGGACTCTCTTCAGTCTTACTGATTGAAGAGTCCTAGTTTCATTGCTATTTTGGTATTATGTTAAACATTATTTGAAATAATGTCCATTATACTACAAGATGTTCTTCCGAGCTTTGAACTTAAGATTTTTGTGCTTTTGTAATAATAAAATGATGGTGTATGTTTCAAAACCTATGTGTTTTAACATCAGGTCAACTTGCTGAGCTTCAAGTATCTCTCAATGAACATTGTGGCAAATTTCCCAGTAGTTCAGCTTTCCATCCTGCTGCTGGAAATGTGTGCTGTGCCCAGTTCACAGGTAAAAATGGAGTGAAAATATGGCTGTTAATTTATGTAACTTTATAAACTGGCTTGGTTTTTTTAATACTTATGTTTAGAAATGTTTAATATAGAGTTTATTTTATTCATGTCTGGTTTTAGCTGTTGGTAACATTTGGTAGTGATTTTTAAAAATAAGTATTAATAGCTAATGATGACATCTATAAAATACTAGTTTAAAAAAATACCATAACGTGGTCACTTCATTTAGCAAACTCTTTAACACTGGGTTTGTTTTTGTATAAAGGAGCTTTTTAAGAAATCATGAAGAAATTTTGTATTTATATAGATAGATATGAACACTAGTTCATGTGGCTGGAAATAAAAATACACTTGAAATTTTAGACCCCAAAAAAGGGACAGAAGAAATGGGTTTATATGTAATGATGCTGATAGACTTCTTCTCAAAATGTTATTTAGCCAAGACCTCGTAGTCCTGATTTGTATGTTCATAACTTAGTCTCCACCTGACGCTTATCCCTGATGTCAAGTTTCTACAAGTCTCATGAAATATTAAATCTTGCCCAAACACAGACTACTATGCTGCATAAAACAGTATTTTACGCTAGGAATTGGTAAGCCTGTATGAAGGAAATACCTTTTGTCTGTGAGTCTGAAGTCATGTTTGCCTGAATGCAGTAGGATGAAGACTAATCTCTTTCTCTCACAGATCTTTCTCTATTTCATCCAACTTTTAACAATAAAAAAACCCCTCATATGCCTTTTTTCTGGTCAAAAATGTTGCTGCAATAATTTCTTTGTGATTGAGAAAACATTCCCAGTCATTTATTTCTTTCAATCTCCTGTGGTTTTGCTGCTTTGAATAAATTAACTGTGGGACTGGACAGATAAGCTGAAATAAATGCTTTTTGGCACATTCAGAAGAAGCTGGTACTGTCAATAAGCTGTCTTGGCATTTGAATGAGCACCAGTTTCAAGCGCCTGGCTAGGGAGAGCTGTCAGCTCAGTACCTCAGATGTCTTGGTAAACTTGAGTAAGCCTGTATTTCTATTTCTCAAATATTTTAATTGAATTAAAATACTTAAATTACTAGATCTGTTGTGTGGCCTTTGAATTGCATGTCATTGTGGTCAGCTGAAATACTGTTTGCTGTTTGTTTAAATGTATTGAGCTTAAGCACTACATGCACATAGTGTCAATTTTTTGTTGCAGTATGTATTTGTGAGGCGGAGGTTCTTTACAGAAAGAATGAGTTTGCAATGTGCAACTCATGCAAGAGGTGATGGCAGTAGATGTTGCATTCATAAGGATTTTTTAAAGGTTTGCGTGAACTGTAATGCTGGTGGTGTCTGAGATTTACATTGTATTTCTATATTGGTCTAACCAAAAATATCATTCTATTCTCAGAAGTTAAAAGCAGTACAATGAATATCTGTATCTTCCTTTCTAGAAGACAATCTTTGGTATCGTGCTGCAGTTACAGAATATATTTCTGAAGATTCTGTTTTGGTGAGCTATATAGATTATGGCAATTCCGAAGTTCTTCCTGTGACTAGACTTCGTCCTATAATTCCAAGATTAATGGGCTTGCCAGCTCAAGCCATAAGATGTGCCTTGGCAGGTATGAAATGATAAGCTGTTTTAAACTGCATAGGGGCAATATAAGTGGAGTTAGATAATGATCACACCTTTAGTATCTTATCCTGAAATGTGGGGAGGATGGCGATAACAGTAGGCATTATTTCCAGAATTTCCAGGTTTCTTGTTTGTTGGGCCGTATCTACAAAACATGACAAATCTTTCCTAAAGTACCTGGTGACCTGCAGTTGTATGTTTGGAAAACGTATATATTAACACACCTGTTTAGGTTTTGCATGTGCTTTTTTTTTTTCTTCCTAAGCAAAATTCAGTCATCTACTGAGATGTGGAATTCTTAAATCTGTTGTGGTTCTAACACTGCAGTAAAATTTTATTTTTTTATCTTGAAATTCAGAACTGTATCTGTCCCACTCCCTTGGGGCAAATCTAGTGAAACTACTAGTAGACCATTATTTATTAAATCCAAGTACTACAAAAGTAACTCGTCCCCATTCCTCATGCTTGTAACAAGATTCCAAACCCAATTATTTAGACTATGAACGTTTGTAGTGCTGCTGCTTAATCTTCTGTTGTAAGCAGTGTTACTGTACTTTTCCACATATTGTTGAGACTTGGACTGTCCTGAGAACCTTTCCATACTATCTGACCCTTTTAGGTGTAAAGCCATCATTAGGAACCTGGACCTCAAAACTTATTTCTTTTATGAATCAACTGGTGAAAGACAAAGTGTTCACAGTAAAAGTAGTGGATAAAGACAGTTCTAGATGTGTGGTGGAGCTTGTAAATGCATCAGTTACTCCAGTAATAAATCTATCAAGGTGTCTCATAGAGAAAGGCTGTGAAGCTGAGGAACCAAGGGTGGCCTTGCCAACAATCGGAATGAGTGATGTTAAGAAAGCAAACAGTGAGTACGAGCATGTCCTGCTGAATTGGCGTTATTTACCTCTACTGGAGTGGGTACACAGAATGCAAGTTCTTAACTGGTAAGAACTTTCCAGTCTGGCTCATGAATTCTAATCTTTGCAGGTCTGAAGTTCAGCCGTGGCAACTTTGCCATGAGGAAATTGTGTGTTTGTGTGTGTGTATGTATATATATGTGTATGCATACATAACAACAAAGTTGCAATTTTTGGAAGACCATACTAATATTTCAGTTTCTCTGGTTAGAAGTGTTACAATTTCCAGGCAAAGCAGGATACAACTAGTTGGTACCTGCTTGTTCTTGTGCCCTTGTCTTTTAGCTCAAGTAGTAATTCATCCTCATTGTTTTATGTTTTACACCTAAGCCCTCACACAAAAAAGGCCATTTGGTTATAATCTTGAAGCTGTAAAGGCTACTGCAATCAAACAAATTTTCTAGGACCTTTGCATTTAGTGACCAAAGATTCAATTCGAGAGATTCGCAAATTCTGTGTCAGATTTCTCTGTGTTGTGGGGAGATTCCTAGCTTCTCTCATATGAAGCATGTTAAGCCCCTCTTTTCTATCCTGTGTCTGGTAAAACTGTTTTCCCCTAATCCATTTGTACTGAAAACTGGGGGAAGTCTTCTTGTCAAGGCTCTGTCCAAATACCTTAATTTTGATCTTCCTCACTAGATGGCTCATGGCCAGGACATGGTTATTCTTTATATTTGTTCATAAGGATAAGGAATCCTATATAAAATTCAAATTAACAGTAACTTTCATGGTTGTATCCAAACACATTTTGGTCTATGGCCATCATCCCGGACCTGTTTTGTACTACTTAAGTTTCTTGGTTGCTTCTCAACTCTTTTTAATTCCTTGCATGGAGTGGGAGCTTTTGTATAGAGGTTCTAAACAGATTATCAACTTTTGTCTCACGTGTTTTAAAACTTCTGCTTTTATACTGGAATTTCAACAGATACATTTCTCTGACTTGCAAAATACATTTTCATTATCTTGTTTGTTTTACTTAAACTTAGTGATTAAATCTGCAACTGCTGGATCCAGCATGCTGTAACAGTAGGTCTTAGATAACTTGCCAAAAATGAAGAAACAGTGTATTTTTTGGTTTAGAGAACTAATTGGAAAAATAATACTCTAACATCTGAAAGAAGTTTATAATATACAGTGCAAATTTCTGCAACCAGTCTTTCTATTGATCTTTGTGTTGCTTCTCCTCCTTAGACCATTTCCAGTACTCTCACTGACAGCTGTTTGCCTGTTCTTTCCTCTCTAGAGGACACAACAAACAAAAGAATTTGCAAGTGGAGTAAATTAACTCTTAAACAAACAGTAGATGTTGTAGTGTGTACGCTGTACAGTCCTGGAGAGTTCTACTGTCAGATTTCAGATAAGAGTGGTAAGTTTATTCAGCTTTTTCCTTTCTGCAAGTTCCTTTGCTTCCTGATTTGACATTTATTATAGTTGTAATGCGTTACTGTTTCAAGTGAGCTTGGAGTGCCAAGGCTTATCTCTGAGTTTTTGTATCTAAGAACACAAGTGGAATGATGGAATTGGATCATGGTATGTAGTGACTCTGAGACTGAGATCTGAAAATGTTGAAGGTAACCAGTTGAATAAAACTTAATCTAAGAATGTAGAGAAAAGTGTAAAGAGCTACCATATAAAAACTTACAAAGATCCAAAAGAGATAAAATTACATGAAAATGAGAAAACAAAGCTTTTGAAACTTGACTTCCCCTCAATAAACTCAGGAAAATAATCATGTTCCTCTGCTGCATGTGTAAAGACTTCTGATAGCTGCTGCCTTTTTAACTTACTAGAAAATGAACATGGTGAAATTCAGTGGCTGGAAGTGGAAGCTAAATGCATTCAGATTAAAAATATAGGGCAGATCTTAAAAAATGAGGGAAGTTTATTCCTTGACTTGTCTAAGGATAGTATAGATTCTTCATGGCTTATCACCTGTAAAACATGATTGAATTCCTCTCTAAAAGTCCTTTTATAGAAAAGCCTAAAGGACTTGATATTTAAAAACAAACAAGTAAGCAGGGTGAGATCCCATGATCTGTCATGGCTATAAAATACACTTTATATTTTGGAGTGAAGGCTGCTTGTTAGATTAGTGGGAAGAATTACTGGTCATTTTGCTGTGGTACTGAACTAATTTGTCAGTAAGTATCAGCTGTCTCACCTCTTCCTGCTAATAACACTGTCTAGTAAATTAAATAGCTAACTCAGTGTCAACAGGTGTTTTATTTACTTGAATTCTGAAATTCACAGAAAACTCACATAAAATCTTTTAAAAGTGAACAGTATTGATAAAGTTCAGGTCAGATTATTTTGTTGATCTGGTCCTTTTCTTTCTTTCTTCATAATTTTCAGAGTTACGTGCTCTAAGCTCCCTTAACAAATCATTGTCTGAATACTGTCAGAAAACACCACCGAATAATTTTAAGCCTGAGAATGGAGAACCTTGCTGTGCGTTTTTCCCCAGTAAGTAACAGATCAAAATATTGTATTGTTTTTACAGTGAACATATGTGAACATAAAGAAAAAAAAAAGATAGCTGATAATTTGCCTTGGCAGAAGGTAGCAAAGAATTGGATTTATTTACTAAAAAATAAATGCTGGTAAACTTACTAAATGTGTGAAGTAATTATTTTTTCTTTAATTAGCTGATGGCAACTGGTACCGTGCTTTGGTGCAAAACGTTACTTCAGATGGAACTGTTAAAGTATGTTTTGTGGACTATGGAAACGTTGAGGAAGTACCATTGGATAAAATACGGCAGATCTCATCCTCATTCCTAAAACTTCCGTTTCAAGGAATTAAATGCTGGCTCTCAGGTGGATCTTCATATGGATTCTTTCTCTTATAAGACCTTTTGCATTTAGATACTTGCCACTGTGGGGGAAGGAGGTGATGACAGGGTGTACTTCACAGAACACTGGTTTGCATTTTGTTGTTTTGTTTTTATAATAATGACAGTGTTGCTTCCAGCCTTTGGAAATTGTGGGAGCTGTTATTTTGGCCTTGTGACAAAGCAGACTTGCATTTGACAGAAAAATGGTGGCTCTTCCTTGAGCTCCTGACTCTGCTTGTGGAACCACATGCATGGAGGTTACAGAATCACAGAATGGTTGGGGTTGGAGATCTAGTCCGACCCACCTCCTGAAGCAGGTTCACCTAGAGTAAATTGCATAGGGATGCGTCCACGTTGCTTATGGATTTGCCAGTCAAAGGGAACTTGCTGTTTAGTTCTGCTTCATCTGTAGTGCTTACTAGCTTTTTGTTGCCATCTTGCTAGGAGTAAATGTGCTTTTGTGCAACTTAATTATTTCTTGAAAGTTTTGCAGGCAAAGGAGCTCGTCTGTTTCTATGAAGCAAGTTGTCCTGTCTCTGTAGGGGTGTTTCATTTGATTCCTGCAGAGCTGGACACCATACTGCTGTTTCTTAGTTTTCTGCCAGTTCTCTTCCCCTTCATTTTCCACACCAAATCACTCAAAATTCTACAGAATTATTCTTTCTAATGTAGTCTGCTTGTTTTAAAAATAAAAACTGGGGCAAAAGCAAAAAGCTCAAAACCACATTTTGTCAAGGTGTCTTCTACCATGGTTTGTGTTGTCTTTTTTAAAACATTTTTTTTCTGCTCCTTTGATTAAAAAGGTTATATTAAACTAATTAATAAACAGCCTCAACAGTGTTGTTCTTGCTAAGGCACAAGGATTTACTTGGTAGAATAATGCAGAAAAAAAGCCTTGGGAGTCTTGAGCAAATGTGTTCTTTTAGAAGAAAGGAGGAAAAGGGACACAAGTGAACGGGATGAAGTACAATGTGTATCACTGAGGTAGTAAAAGTAGCTTTGGTATTTCAAGTAGTGCTTTAATTTTTTTTTTTTTAAAAAGCTTTTTTTAAAGGAAAATATAATGCTGAAGACAGTTACTTAATGGAGATGTTTCGAGCAGTTCTCCTACTTCCTAGGTATAAAGCCGGCTGACAGCAAATGGGTTCCAGAAGCCACAGCAAGATTTCACATGTACACTGCAGGGGTAAAGCTTCAAGCCAGAGTAACCTCCCTTTCCAGCAATGGCGCAGGTGTCGAGCTTATTGACAATTCCACAGGTCATCCAAAAGTGATCAATGAGATATTAACCTCTGAAAAATTGGCTGTGAAGGAAGTTCTAGAAGATACAAATAACTTTCCAAACACGTCTGTTGACAAAAAAGGTAATTAAATGAATGTTAACTTTCAGATTGAACAAGAATTTTCACTATTCCGGTCTGTAATTGTGATCTTGCTGTTTAACTATAGTTCACATTAATAAACTTGCATAGTTCTGATTATGTTGTCAGCTTTTAGAGTTAAACACAAGCTGCCCTGCAGGTGGCATTATAGACAAGAAGAGACGGATAAAAATCACTGGGTTTGTTTTAAATGAATTTTATTTGAGTATTTGATAGTAGAGTTAGAAATCTGCTATGACTTGAACTTCTCACATTTACTTTCCAACATCTTATTTTTCGGAGCCTTTTTATGGTTTCCCCTTCTTGAAGTAAAGACGTGCAGTTGTCTGTAAAATTAGAAAGATACTCTGTAATAGTAACTTAAAATACTAATGTGCTTGGAGGAAAGTGCTACACTGAATTTTCTTACTATTTCTATTAGAAACCTCATGTGGACACTGGAAGTCAATTGAATTTGCTATAGGTGAATCTGTATCTGTCTGTGTAACCGAAGTTGTAAGCCCTGACTTGTTCTATGCTGTACCAGTTCAAGTTAAAGGTAAGAAAAAGTATTTACTGTTCTTAATACCAATAAGAAGTCCTGTTGCAAACTAGTTATTAAAATGAATGGCTATAGTGAACTGAATTTCATGGAAATGTAGCTCTGAGAGTAGAAAAATATTAAAAAAATTACAAAGGTGGGAGTAGGGGAGCTTAAGTGTGCTCTTCATGATACCCAAATGTGGTTAGTTACCAAATGTCTTTTTTCTGTAGATCAAGAGAAGCTACATCAGCAGTTGGTTGAAATAGAAAGCTATTGCCAGTCTCATAAGACCAAGCCCTTCAGACCACAGCTGGGAGAAGCCTGTTGTGCCCTGTTTTCAGGTGAGGCGATTGTTCGTTCTTACGTTTCCTTGACCAGTGTAAAACGCGACTTTCATTTTTGCTTTAGAAAAGGGAAAAAAAAACACAAAGGACTTTAAAGTACTTACAGATCTCTTAATTCTGTTACAAAGATGCTTGGCTGCTTGGCTGCATCTTTAGGGCAAAGAAACCATGTGACACTTCAGGAGAGAAAATAAGGAATAGGATGTGTCCTGCAAAATCTATTGAGCTTTAAGAAGAAAGAACAGCTAATTACAGTTTAAGCTGAAATTTGTGCTGTCCTGAGTCACAGGGGCATGAAATTCATGGCAGAGCAATGGTGCACTTGCATCCATACAGACCTCCTTCTGGTTTGGGGGTGCCTGGGTGGTGGTGGCGTTGCTTTGTGTGAGCGTGCAGTGGTGACACTGCCTGTGACAACTGATCATTCTGCCTTGTTAGCCTGGCAAGCTGCCCACACTGACTGAACTGCCGTTCAAGTTAAAAGTACTCTTAACAGTGAGGGAACTTACTTTATTTTCTTAGTCTTTCATAAGAGGGGATACTCTGCTGCTATATTGGTGCAATATTTTAAAAATAAAGTAGCATTGACTCATAAACGTTGACTGCATGCGGATTGTTGCAGATCTGTTGAAGTACTGAAAGTGAATTTGGGTGCTAGACAACAGCTCATAGAAAACAGGATAGATGAATTAACAGAAGTACTAGCCAGACCACAAGAATATGCTTAAGTGTTTGACACTTTAACTTCCACTTTTTTTGTTGGTTTTGGCTCTTCAGCATTACTTTTTAATTTTGGTTGTATTTTGGGAGGGAATATGCATTGGAAAACAAGGGTAAGGAGCTACAAATAGTCTGCGGACAGCCGTAAAGCATTTTAGTTTTAAAATATTTTAGTAAAAATCTGTATAATTTGAGCAGAAGTCTGAAAGCAACACTTAAGTCTTTATGAATATAGCAATCAGAAACTATTTGCTTGTTCTAGGGGCTTGTTTCTTGTCAAGTAGCCTTTTGGATATACCAGCATATTTTTAAAAATCCTGGAAAACTATACAGATTCTTGTTCTTGGGATAAGCTGTGTTTGTAAGATAGTATTTCACGTGTGATTCTTCTTATCCCATTCTTTTCAGGTGATGGCCATTGGTACAGAGCTCTTGTTCTAAAAGTTTCTGAGTCTCTAGTGCAAGTACTATATGCAGACTATGGGAAGACAGAAATTTTACCCTTTTCAAAGGTGCTGCCCATCACTGAATCCTACTTAAAGCTGCCTTTTCAGACAATTACATGTTCACTTGCAGGTAAACACAAAAAACACACAAACAAAAACCAAAACCCAAACATACAAACAAAAACAAAACCAAAAAACTAAACACATGCACCAAAAAGCCAAAACCAAACCAAAAAATACTGAACCAACAAACCAAAGATCCACACCCCTCCAAAAACCCTGACTGGTTGTTTTCCTGAACATTATAAATCTATATCTGTCCTGACGAGTGTTCATTTCTTAATACTGACAAACAACATGATGATCTGCTGTGTCCTAGTTATTACTGCAAAAGCTGTTTTAGAAAGTATGTTTTTAATTATTTATCTGCAGAATAAGCTATTTATATTAGGAAAATTTAAAATAATATTTTCTAAAACAGTGATAGCACTATTTGTAAGGTTCAGGTCATATCATAAAGGAATTATTTATAGAACAAACTTGATTGTACTCTATTTTTTTGCAGGAATAGAGAAAGCTGAGTGGTCTCCATTGTTATTGGACAAGTTAAAAGAAATGTTATTGAATCAATATGTCACAATTACAGTGAAAGGGATTAACAGAAATGTCAATTCAGTAACAGTGGAGAAACTTAATGAAAATGGTAGTCTGAATGTAGCTCACGAACTGGTAATGGAAGGTTTGGCCAAATCCTGCAGGGCTGAAAACTTCAGTACTGAACATCAAGGTACTTACTTTCACTTAATTACTTCTTAATGTAAAATTAATTTGAAGACGTATGGGCATGTGGCATGCCTAAGTGACTTTCCTTCCAAAAATCTTAAAGAATTCCACACATCACTTCTTTAATTAGGGAAGCAGTGGCTGTGTGTATTTTACTCATTCACTTGCTTTATTTATTGTAGGTGATGGAGGTGAGACCAAATGCTGCTGCACAGAATTAAAAATGCAAGTAAGATTCAGTCAAAGCACTATGCGAAATTTTTATTTTCAGAATTTAAAAGAAACACTTTGTGGGAAGCAAATGGAGTAGGGAGATGGTAGCTAACTGAAACATTGAAGATATGCAAAGTGAATATCCCAGTGCTTCTCAGTTTGTTTTATATGTGGTAATAATTAGAGCACCCTGAAACTTCATTAGCCTGTGTATGCAGGCTCAGGATTGTTACCGTTGCTTGTTATATGAAGGTAGTTGTGATGTTTTGCATTGTGTGTAATTTGGAGAAAGGGCAGCTGGATTTTTTGTCAGTAATATGGCTGTGCTTTGCTGTGGATACAGCTTGGCACATAGCTGCACATGTAAGGAGATCCTTATCAATATGCATTTTGAGTAGCAGAGATTAATATTAATATGTGCCATGGTTTCAGTCACAGAGCAAGGGCTGACATTGAGTTCAGTAGAACGCTGGAATTTGTAAATGTTTGCCACTTGAAAGTTTGGGATTTTTCTTTTGAAAAAAAAAAAAAAGTCACTTACAGATATGGCATATTCCTGTAATTTTTGAAAGCTTTCTGGTTTTAAGTTTTCTAATTTATTTTTACTTAGACTATTTATGAAAAGTTAGAACTTTACTAAAAGTAACTTAAAGTATACTAGAAAAGATGCATCAGCCTTTCTCAAAGTGAGGGTCTTTGTCAGAACAATGAGCAAAATTTTTAATTTTAAAGACAGAAACACCTTTCAAGGGTGGTTCAGACCGACTCCTCTCCAAAAACGGGCACTGTGCTATTTTGGAGGTAGGAAAAGAGCATTTCTGTTCAAGGTCGTTTAGACCTTGGGTGCTTCAGGGTAGGTGTAGTTACTAGGAGTTAGTGGCAGAAAGGCAGGAAAACTGTGCTGTCCCTCAGTGTAATTGATTCATCTGTCCCACTGTGGGCTGTTGAACCTTCTTTTCCCTTCCCCTCCCTCTCTCTTTGATTTTACAGCTTGACCTACCTTATGTCTTTTCTAACTTCAGTTTGGTCACTATCTGTTTCCTGTTATTCTTCCTGACTTGGGTAAGTTTGGTTCACTGTCTCATGGCAGACAAAGAGAAGACAGAAGATTGCAATATACCTGAAAATACCAGGAAATAGACATGTGTGAATAACCAAATATAAGATCCTGATCTCAGTCCTAATCAGAATATTTCATCAATTTGGTTTGAGAAAGCTGCTGCTTCAGGAAAAAAAGAGAGGGGAGGGTAGGGAGCATGGGGAAGTCAGCTACAATTGTGCTGGCTTTTTCCCCTTCAGAAGATTTTACAGCAAGGAACTGTGTATTTATTGAAATAATATGGAATTTAGCTGAGCTTGTAGGTTTAGAATCTACCCCAATATGAAATCAGCAATTAAAAAAGAAAAGGATTGTATATGTCTAATTCTGTCTGCTTATTCCACAGCTTAAAAAGCATGAACAGATCCTACTCTTCCTTTTAAACAAGTATGGGAATCCAGATGGATTTGCTGAAATGAAAAGTCTCTTGGAGCACTAAGTCTCTGACACGTGCTGTTTCATTTCTACATATACCAGGTTGCTGCAGTTCCTTTTTTGGAAGAGCAAGTGTATTCATCAGCTTAAAAAACAGTTGCTTTGTAGAAATTCTGCTGTTTAAGTACATGTATTTATTTGTATGCTTGGATTGTTGTGAAATATGTATGTAACTTGAAGGATTTCAAAGCTGCAGGCTAAAATTTATGTTCTGTTTTTGTTTTATACCACCATGTGCTGCTAAGTTTGTTTTGCTTTCATTTTGCTGTTGAATGCACATAACTTAACAGGATGGCTGTTGCATTGTGAGTCTGTTCTACAAACTTACATTTGAAATGATTGTAAAGTTTACTTCAACTTTGGTACCCTTGCTTTTACTTGAAAAACTGTATCTGACCTGGATTAGTCTGCTTTCAACTTGAGTCCAACTTTAGACCAGGAATTAAGATTGTTCTTCATAGATTTGGTTTAAGTATCAGTAAAGGCTGAATCTTGTCTTGAACTGCATATAGGTAGTTCTCTCTAAAATTAATAAACATTTACATGTTTATTAACTAACATGCTGTGTAATATGCGTCTGTGAATATCATTTTGAAGTAAACTGTATTACAGCTGGTTTGCCTGTAGCTGCGTTGTCAGGATTTCTACCCCATCAAGTTTTTTCACATCATAATAGAAGAGTCCCTTTCTGGAATATGACAAAAATACTGACTCAAATTAATGGATTTTCAGTATTTCTCTAAAACGTAGTTGATACCCGATTGTCATTTCTGACTAATCCAGTGGCGATGTTACTCAGGGATGCCTAATTATTGTTCATAGAGCACAGTAGACATTTGCTTATTTAAACTTCAGGGTCAGCTTCTTTGTCCACTTAAAGTACACATTTTAAGTTTGGGCTTTGTGCAAATTGGAAGTATCTTGAGATTTAACTTGTGAAAGTGAAATGTTTTTGTTTGCCTTAATGTTTTATTACACTTAAATTGCCTCAGATTTTTTTTCTTGTCTCTTATTTTTTGTTGCATCGTATTCTTGCAGCAGCCAACAGACAAACGCACCTGGGTCTTCAGAATTCTGGACCAGGATTGTGTCTTGAGGGTCCTTTGACTTCCTGGGACAAATGTGACTTTCACAAGCATTTGACCACATGCAACACAACCTGCTGATGCTTTAGTCCTCCCAACTTCCATGTTCGCTTTTCCACATACCATCTCTCCTGGCAACTAGTCATTGCTTTTCAGAAGGTGACTTTGCGGTAGTCAAAAGCAATCCCTTTGTCTGCACTTCATCAGCAGGAGAAAGGAAAAGTGAATCTTGGCTTGTTCTGCGCAGGCAAAAACCCCTGGCAAGCTGTGGTTGGTGTTTCCCTGGGAGATGCACATGTGGTGCAGCACAAAGGTATCTGGCAATAATCCCTCTAGATGGGAAGGAAAGGAGAAGAGACTGCACATGCTTCAGCAACATAGTTCACTCCTTAATTTCAGATGAAATGTTGATGTAGAGACAAATGAAGCAAGAGATGTGAAAACTTCTTGGACTTCTTGATGTAACCCTGGGTTCCTCTTGTTTTGTTTTTCTCTGCTACTTTTAATCTGTAATTGAAATCTGTTCTTTGAACTGATAAACTATCAGCTATGGATTATATGATTCTAAATGCTAGTATAGAATCTAACTTGAAGTAAATTTCCATGTGTCTGAGCAAAGGGTATTATATGAAACAAACTTTAAGATCAATGCTCCTGGTAAATAAAATAATCTTAATTCTTCTCTGGAGAAGAGATAATTAAAAAAGTGAACTGGAACTCTAGAATAACGTAGCACTTCTGAAGGGGAAGTAGTATAGATATAACAAAAATTATCTAACACTGAAAACCAACAGGGTTTTTTAATCCTTAAAAGATCGTTTTGATTTATGAATCACTATTGTGGGAACTAGAGTGTACTTTGACCGGGTTTGGCTGAAATATTGTATTTATTTATTATTCAGCACTTGGTGTTGTGTTCCCTTCCTAACTTCACATACTGTGAAGCAGATGCAAGGAGTGTTTTGTCTGCACAGACTACGAAGTTACGGATTGCGTTTAATTTTGTGTGGGAAGAGATGTGCAAAGCATTCTTTGACTGAAAGTGCTCACTCTTCTGCAATTACCAATACTTAATAGGTGCTGGAGGCTGCTGAAGCCTGTCAGGTCCAGGCAGTACAATGTTTTTTGGAATCAATATTCTCCCCAGAGCTGGACCACCCTGTAGTGCCTGTGTATTTAAAATCTATTGCTCTGGTGTTGCTTTCCTCCTTGGCTTTTATTGTGGAAGCTGCTTTTTGGTGGCAAGTGCGTAGTGGGGTGGAATCTAGCCCGATGACCTGTCCTTTCCCCGGAGTCACACCTTTGCAGGAAAGAGAACAGCTCAACCCTGAGCGAGGTTTGGGTGCTGCACGCCTGTGGCACGGCTCATCTTGTGCCCGTTCTTGCTGTGAGTTTCTGCATTGCTCAGCTTTCAAGGGTAAGGACTGTTCACAGGGTGAGCACGGGGGGCACCGCATGTCCCGCTGGAGAGAAGTGAAAAGCAGAATAAGGAAAGCTGATCTAGGAATGGGATCTGTACTTCAGTACAGTTTCTGTTGGGGAATAATTTTATTACTAACTTAAATTCCAGTTTATTCTTAAAAATGCAGCTATTTAGAATTCCAAAATACATGAAGTTAACGCTTTTCAAATAACATTTACTCGTAGAGTTCTTTTCTGCTTCTACAGTTGCACATCTTCAGGTGTAAAAATAAAAAAAACCACATTGTTTTAAAAATTGGCTGTCAATTATTCCTCTAGGTGTAGCAGGTTTGAATATGGCACTTTCGGTCTCATGAAGTAAGTTCCTTTATGGCTGTTGGTGGCGCAAGGTAACCTGCAGTCTGTGGTTTTATTTCTGCCTGTTCTGGGGTGCTGACATGTGCTGTACTTGGTCTATTGGATGAGCAGTTACAGCACTGTGACTCTTAGATGTCGCATAGGGGTTTTGGGTTTTTTTCCCCTAAATCCTGATTGCAAACGGCAGGATGTGATGATGAGGAGAGGCTGTTGCAGCTGAACGCTATAACTCCAGGTGTGAATGAGGCTGCTCACAAACCCACCGCGCAACGCCGCGTCTTGCAGGGAAAAGGTACAACGCGACTCAAGCCGCTGATTGTTGTTTTTTTGCCCTCCTTTTTCAGTCGATAACATCGTACCCCTCTGGCTCGGGGGCTGGGGGCCGTGTGGGACAGCAGAGGAGCGCGGAGCTGCCCCGCGGGGCCGGAGCCGCGGCCCCCCGCTCCTCCCCCGGCGGCCGCCCCCTCGCAGCCGCAGCCCGGCGGGGGCGGGCGGGCCGGGGCCGCGGAGCCCGGGCGAGCACATGGGCGGGCCGGGGCGGTGCTGCCGAGCAGGACGAGGAGCTAGTTGTGCCCGGGTGAGTGTTGCCAGGGCGGGTCGGGGGGTCTCAGCCCGGCGGCCGTGAATCTTTCCTGGTTCCTCCGGGGGGCGGCGGGCATCGTGGAGCCCGTGTGATGGTGGAGGGCTCCCAAGAGCCCCATTGCTCTCCCGGCGCCTCGTCCCAGGTCGGAAGACCTGGCAAGAGGGGCAGGCTGAGCCCCAGCCGCTGTGTCTTGCCTGCGGTGCTACTGGGAGCATAAGCTTTGCTCCTGTACTCAGTAAAGGGGATTTTGGTTCTTAAAGTAACAAAAAAACCCCACCACCTAGGAAACCAGCCCTAGCCCATGCTGTAATGCTTTAATTGACTTGTTTCTAGCAGTCTTGGTGTGCAGCCAGGGGAAAGGGCTGAACTTGCCAGGGCAGGCTTTCAGACAGGTTGTGTCTCACGTCCTGAGTGAAAACCTTTCTGCAGAAAGACACAAAGGCAACTCGATCAAGCAGGGGCTGAAGGGTCTGGAATGGTATCTATAATGTGCCCAGGCACTTGCACTTCATTTAAGAAATGAGAGTAGCTCCTGGCTTTGAGTACCTGGCAACAGTGGCTTTTCCTGATGTGGTCTAAGTGTTCTCAGCTGTGCTATAAACTCATGCACCTGTGAGCAAGTCACTTTGTGTCGCTGCACCTTGGTTTCCATGTATGTTAAAGAGGAACGAATATCCTTACCCAGTGGCCTGAAAGGGAAACAAAACAGGGAGGTAGCGGGGAAAATGTGAACAGACGTTAAAATGTGAGCTGGAAATTGTGAAAATTATCTTATGGAGGCTTCTGCTAACTTGCCTCCCATTTTGCTTATTTTGTGTAAAGAAGACAAGGCATCACCAGAGATAAGTCCCCACATATAACCACGTTTCCCCACTTTCTTCAGAGAGGCTGTGTGTGTTCTGACCCATGCCTTGTGCACTGTGCTGGCGTAGTTAACCATATCATCTCCAGTTTGTGTTCCTGAAGATGTCCAGATTTTCTGGGAAGAGTCTAAGAGGAATAAGTAGATTAAATGACTTAGAAAAACATCTACTTTAACTTTACCCCAGTTCTGTAGAAAAATCGTGTGAAAGATTCTCACTTTCTAAAGCACCTTTGGGAAAGGCCTGCAGACCTCTGTCCTGAAAACACATGCAACCAACTGGCTTACCAAGGTGGAATTCCTCCTCTTATGCAGTCTTGGCTGTTGGGGAAGGACAGACTAGAAGTTTGTTTCCTCAAGGGGAAGGCTTGTCATTGCAATCTTTAAGTCCTTATTCCTGCTTGTGGTATTGTGAGGTTTGTCCTTCTAAGCCAGCAAGCAGGTTCCTGTGGTTTGAGGGCTGGCTTTATTAACAACCAGCTTGATGGTCTTTGGCCAGTGGTTTGCTTCTGCCACAGGCAGGGAGCTCCCGTTCTATCTTGTGAGACGAGGTAACAGACCTATAGTCTTTCTTCTGGGAAGCTTTTGGACAAATGCATCGGTATGGTGTGGTGGTACATCTAAGGAATATAGCAGAGGTGTCATCTTGCTGATGTGCACAAAGCTGCCTGCTGCAAGGGAGCAGGGAGCGGGATCTCCTCCCACCTTGTTCTTTGGGAACCATCCACACCTGCTTGCAGTGCAGGTAGATCCATGGTTGATCCACCTCGGGTGTGGAAGTTTCTGGCTGGTACAAGGCAATGCAGGCGAGGACCTGAGCCACGCACCCAGCTGCAGCCTTCCCAAATTCACAGAGCTCAGGGTGGCGAGGGGTGACAGGGGACAGTTAATGTAATTGCACCAGACCCCTTGCCTTGAATTAGCAGTTCTTAGCAGGCTGTGTGGCCAAGTTATCTGTATTCTTTCATAACTTAAACGTAATTATATTTTTTGCTGATTTATTTTCCTGTGCTGCCGTTGGTGTGTGCAGATCATTGTACCCTTTTGCACAGAGCATTTCTTCCCAGCATTGCACTAGCTGCTGCTCGCGATGCTGAGGCAGGCGCTGGGTGGTCTGGCATGTGGCACCCAGCAAAGGATAAAAAAAGAGGAGATGTTAATGGGAACACTCCCGCTGTTGTAGCCACAGGAAAAGACAGTAGCGTGAGCGCTTCTGTCAGAACAAACTACACAGCTAAGCTTAGCACAAGCTCCTGGGTCAGGAAAGTGTCTCTTGTTCTGTAGCTCATGGGTCGAACAGGACTTGATCTCCAGTGTGTTGATTTTGACAGTACTCCATGTAAGCACTGCTGCGCGATCAAAGTCTTTTTATGTACAGGAGCCCTTATTGCATGAGGGAAAAGCGCCTGTCAGAACTGTTATCTGCTGCAGAACTAAGGGGGGTGGAATAAACAAGCTGGTTTTGCAGAATATCTGATGGAAATTTAATCTTGTTTATCACTTGGAGAGGAAAAATGTCGAAAGTTTTAGGCTGAAATTTGTGATGTTTGCTTTAAGGAGAAGTTCAACATTCCCCTGTCATCTTCCTCCCCTTCAGTTTCAAGTGGGCAGAGGAGATGCCTGGAGTTCCCAGCAGAGGTGTCCCACTGCCTCCAAACCTGGGCAAGCAATGAAAGTAAAATTTACTATGGAAAATATAGGTTTTTGTTGCAAGCCAGGTCTCTGAGATGAGAAAAGGTGCTAATGAATTAAAGCAACTGAATAGTACTTTTAAGTATCTTTCTTCTTGTCTCCATAGGGGAGTAACATTTGCCCCAAGGCGGTGTACATGATGCTAACTGTTCTGCTAACTGTCTGTAGAAATGGGGTGTGTTTGTATGGTTATACACAGGATAGCATCTCGTCATGGTGTTTCATGCCAGGCAAGTTTTGCAAGGTGCTGCAAGCCTGTTTCCCTTTCTTACAGAGCCACCAGCCCACAGTATTTTTTGGATCCCCTCTCACCCAGGTGCTTGGCCCGTTGTAGGCACAGCTGTGCTGCTGGACCTGCGTCCACATCCAGGTGACTATGGTGGCCACTGGTGTTGAGTTCACTCTGTGCTTTCAGGTCCAGTTTGGTTCTGTCTCATTAGTAAGAACAAACAAGCTCAGATGTTTTGCAGATGGTGAAAAACATGTTGGGAAAGATGCTTGTCAAGAAGAGCTTTTCCCTCCTCTACCTCTCCTGTCTCAGTCCTCCAAATGAGGTATTCATGGTTACACTCTTAGCTCTACATAAGTCATCATCATATTTATGTGGCCGAGTGACAATCTGGGTACAAAAAAATGGGAGTTTTGACTGAGTGTGATTAAAATATATATATATAAAATTGACTCAGTACTAATGCAGACATTCTTTTTGAAATTCCCTTTCTTGATGACCAGGGAGATAAAATGAAAAGGTCCTTCACATACCACCCCATCCCGCAGCAAAGCTGCTCTCTGAAGTTGCTTGGTTGTTGCTAATCCTGGGCTAATGGTGATGAGCAGTGGGTGATGATGAAGGTTTCTTTCAATTCCTGCTGCTGGGAGTCTAGCTGGGCTTAAAGGCAAAGAATTCATCCTGCAAGTGAGTTGATTTAAGCCCAAGATAAGACTGAATTGTAAAAACGTCTCGACCTGTCTATGTTTTATATGAAAACAGCCTGAAATCTCCCCACACCTGTCACATCTGGTGGCAAGCAGAGGCTTGTCCTCTTTTGGGTGTTGTGTGCTCTGGAATTAGCTCCTAGAAAGCCTGTCCTGGGGCTATGGCAAAAGGATGACCTTACCTCCCTGGCATGTCCCAGGGCTTGGAGCTGCTGAGGGACACAAGGGCTTCCTTGATGAAATCGTGTTCTGTGTTTTCTCCCTTTGCTTAAGCAATCTGGGGATCTGTTAATTTGACAGCGCAGTCTGGTTGGGGGTGTTGAGAGGACATGTTGAAGGGTGGTGCTGGTGAAGCACCTGGAGCTCGGTAAAGAACTGCAAGACACAGCGTTATTGTGTTTATAATCCCTTTGACGCTTACTAAATCCCATCTCCCTTTTGGACGTGTGCAGGTAACTGAGCGTGAGCTGTTACAGGTATCTTGCCTTGTCTGCTGTGAGGTGCAGGCAGCTGCATGGGCTTAATGGGCCCTTGACCTGTCCAAGCTTGTCTGGGATGGGACCCAGAGGTTCTGTTGGCAGAGGAAGGGTCAGAGACTGGTGATGCTCTGGTACAAAACTTCAGGTGCCTCGCTCATTCTTCTGAAGAGACTGCCTAGGTGAGAAGTTTCTGTTGCTTAAAGCTTGGCTTATGTCCTGGGCTTTAAAGTTTTTCATGTCCCTGGGAGTACCCCTGTGTGTTGATAGGGTCTTCCCACCTACGGGACACAGGGACGCTGACACCCAATCTTAAAATATTGAAAACTGCTGGCATCTCGCCTCCTCACTGAACGTTAAATCCAAGGTCAAACAATAGTTCAGTGGGTTCAAACTGGAACACAAAAGCTTCCACTTAAATTTGAGAAGAAATTTCTTCTCAGTGAGGGTGCCAGAGCCTGGCCCAGGCTGCCCAGGGGGGTTGTGGAGTCTCCTGCTCTGCAGACATTCAAACCCGCCTGGACACCTTCCTGTGTAACCTCATCTGGGTGTTCCTGCTCCATGGGGGGATTGCACTGGATGAGCTTTCCAGGTCCCTTCCAATCCCTGACATTCTGTGATCCTGTGATAAGGCACTGCTGGGCTCCTTCCTCTGACTAGTGTGTCCTTCTTGCAGGAGCCAGCGTGCAGAGATGTGTCCAAGGGTGACAGCAGTGGCTGGTTGGATGGGGACAGGCAGTGGGGGTCCTGTGGGACACCCTGGTAACCCATTTGTGACCCCTGCTGCCCTGATGTGTCAGGTTTGCCAGATTACACTTCCAAAGAATTGGCATCTGGCGTGATGGGAAGAAACCTGTTCTGGTGACATCACTAACAAGTATCGGTTCTTCCCAGCAAATGATTAAATAATCATTAAATAATTAAATAACCATTAAATAATCATTTGCTGCAGAGAAAAGTATTTCCTGAGAAAACATCTTCTCTATTTGCTTGGGAAAACAATAGGTTAATAGAACTGGTTATCAATAAATGCACTTATTTGTCTTGAGCTGTGTGATGGAAATCTGCTTTTGCAATGAGAGAGGCAGAGTCCCAGCCTAAATCTGGTCAGATTTGCTCTGTGCTTTTAATCTGGAGGAAAAATAAATATACGTGACTTAAACAGAAAGCCAAGGCCTCTACCAGACACACTTGGTTTAAATTTGGGCATGCTTGGAAGTGTCACTGAAGTCCTCTTATGATGTGACAGCAGCCTTTTTAATTTCAAAGGAAAAATGAGCAGAAAATTGACTTTGCTGGACACTTACTCATAGAAAACGCCTCCCCAGAAAGCCGATCCTCAGCACATGTCAGGCATGAAAGAGCCTGTGGTTGAGTGTTGTTGAAGACCCGTGATGAGGACCAGCAGCAGCGCTGGCCGAGGTGTGGGACAGGTCCCCTCTGCTGTGCTGCACAGCGGGACGTCTCAGCTGGACCCCGAGTGACAGTGGGGTCGGGGGGACGTGGCTCTGCCCTGTCCTGGGGAACCCCTGAGGAGCTGTGTCTGGATCTCCACCAGCTCCCCAGGAGCAGCAGGGGCCCGGTGAGACTCGGCTTTGAGAGGGAGGTGCAGTGAGAGCGAAGAGGTGCAGGTAGCGACCAAAGTTGATTCTGGGTGGCTATGGAGGGGCAGGGAGGAGGGGCGGTTGAGCAGTCCCTCCCTCCCCTGCAAAACTTGTTTTCTCTGCTTTTGATTGAAAAGGAGATGAGTACACAGGGAGACTTTATTTTCTCTCATCTGTGGGAAACTGCAGCGGGTCTGTGGAATCCTTGACAGAAAATATGAGAGTAGAAATCAACCTTGAGATATTAAGATTTACCCTTGAGAAGGATGGGAGTAAAGGAGTATCCGGAGAGAGGAGAGATGTACCCATGAGAGAGAAGGGGATAGAAAAATAACATGGATGATAGAAGAATTAACCAATGAGATGTTACTGCTGTAACTTGTAACCAATAGTGAAAAGACACATGAACTGGTAGAATTGTATAAAAATGCACTTGTAGCAATAAATGGCATCTACTACTTTCATCTTGAAAGAATTTGGTCCATGTCGTTTGTCCGTCTCAACCGTGACACTCATCCCCTCATTTCCATTTTTTTTCCTTTTATCTGTTTCCCACCCTTCTCCCCAGGGTGGGAGTTGCTTTTGCCTCCCACACCGAACGTTTCTGAACTCATCACACACAACACTCGGTATGGAGATGATCAGCTGCAGGTAGAGAAACTCACTTTAGAAATTAAATTAATATTCCTCTCCTTTTCTTTTTTCCTTTCAGATTTGTCACCATGAACCTGTTGTCATTTGAGTCCATCTGCATTTTCCTGCTTCCCCAAGGTATGTGGAACGTTGTCATTTTGCATCGGTGGTTTCTGTCTTGGATGCTTCCCTGTCTCTGTCTGGAGTTCTTCATTCTGAGGAATGAGAGCCAAATTAGTGCCTCTTTGGGAGTTTTATGGATAAACCCCTGAAACGTAGATTCACACAGAAGGGGAGAAAATAATACCTGGAGGAACAGCTTTTCTGGTAATTCAGACACATGTGACTGATTTTTACATGAAGTGTCTAATTGATATGGGAAAAGCTGATGTTACGATGACATAAAGTTCATCGATTTCTCCAGTGCAATTATTTGGTGTCTCCAGTACTTATGACTGTAATCTTTGAAGCCTAAGCCTGGCCTAGCTCTCATTCTTGCTCTGTGTCCCTGCACACAGTGAGCAGAGGGACCGTCCTCCCATGTGCTGGAGTCGCGTCCTTGGCCTTGCTCCTGCTCTGTGTCCTGGGTAGAAGGAATTTCCTCCCGTAGATCCTGTCTAACACTGTGCTGTGTCACTAAGTTATCTTCTGCAAGTGTGAAAGCTATACAGCAAAACAGTGATTTTGCTGCTATAGGTGCTATAGTTTCAAGCCTGCGTGCCGTTTTTTTTAAGGCAATTTCTAGTGTCTATGGTTGATTATCTGTTTGATCCCACAGTTTTGCTGGTGTTGGGTATTCAAGAAATTCATACTGACCAGGAGATGATCGGCAAGATCTCAGCTGCTGGCCAGCGTAAGTTTGTTTTTTAAAGCAAGCCTTTTCTATTTTTTGAATTCCTTTTTTTTCTTGCTGTGGTGTTTGTGTGTCAGTGCTGGATTTTTTGGTGTGTTTTTTAAAAATTATTATTTACTTATGTTATTTTTTGGACCCCATTCAGTCCGTAAAGTCTCCAGCAACGCTCTGACAAGCACAGCGTTGTGGCAGCTTCTGCACTAGCCCAGGTTTCCCCTTGGTGGTATCAGCTCTTCTGGGATGCTGACCTACTCTGTTTTGCCCAAAATTGGCTGTTTGCCAACTGGCTGGTGTTCCTGACGGTTCCTTCAGAGGCTGTTTCAAGCAATCCTGATTCAAGAAGCTGTGTTTAATTACAGACTTGATTCACGACCAGACCTCTCATGTGGCTAATTTAATCAGGCTGTGAAGCCAGCACCAGCCACGATGCTGTGAGCAGGGCTGACTGGGCTCTGGCTGGCCAGCAGACCATGGTCACCAACAGCTCTCATGATGTACATGCAATCAGTTACTTATAGACTGTATTATATTCTCCTGCCAGCCTTTATTTACTTTTGTTTGTCTGTCAAGTGATATATTAGTGTTTTTCCTATGCCAGGCATACCCTGCAGCCCCATCCCATTGCACCATGTTACAGCTCAGACTTTGCACCCTGGTGTGCTGTATTTGGGCGTTTCTCACCGATGCGCATCACCGAGAGCCCTTTGGTGAGCTGCAGACACCCTGCTCACAGGTCTCTGCCGTGGCCGTGCACAGCACAGCTGCAACACGGAGATTCCCCACTCCTTGTACCACTGAACTCCAGAACGACCCGAAGACCATTTCTCCATCCCTACCCATGGTGGGATGGGAGCATGGCATTTTTCTCTGTGAATGCTTGGGCAGGCAGCTGGGTTGTTGCATCTCCACGTTCAGATGAGCTGTGAGGACAAGGCTGATGAGCTGGGATGGTGCTGGCAGGGCTGTGCTCCAGCTCATCCCCACCGCGGTGCTCCAGGCCAGGGCTGGCTGCCCTGTTTGAGAACCAGTGACCCAGAAGGGAATGCTTTACAACTTTCAATCCCTCATAATCTGGTGGTAGAAAACCCTAATTATAAATTCAGGTTTTTGCTAGCAGGAATGATTTGGGAAAAAAGTAGTGATAATAAAAACATGGTGATAATAATGGGGATAGAGAAAAGGCATGGGCCAGAAGGGCTCTGAAAAGGTTGGTGTGCTTGCTCCCTGCATTGAGCTTGTGGATTTGGTTTCCCTTCAGGCTGGTTCTGGTAAATGCTGCAGACGTGACTTTAAAATGTCTCTGTAAGTGCTTTGAAAATGTCTCTCCAGAGCCTGCAGACTGCCTATTTTTTTTTGCCAGTGAAATTACGGGCTTTCACTGCAGCATAAGCGCCTCAGGAACTTGGAAGCAGTCGTGTTCATGCAGGCGGGGTGATACAAGGACACATCTCTGAAGATGAGATAAAAGGCAGATTTTTGTGAAGAGCGTTTCTGTCGGTGCCTTGGAGCTGTTCAGAGAGTCTGTGTTTAGAAAATAAGAGTGTGTCTTGAAAAATGTGCTGCAGATGAGACACATCTGGCTCCGTGGGACTCTGTTTGCTTTGCAAACGCCTCAGGATTCGTGTCCATGCCCTGGGGTGGGAGAGGCCACAGATCCTGTCGACACGGCCGCTCGTTCCACCGTTAATGGTGTCGCTGCATCACCTCGCTGGAGTTGTTCTTGTGGTTTCACTGAGCTGCTGAAGCCAGGCTGGGGACCCCAAATCTCAGGTCAAAGTTTTTCAGCCTGTGCGGGCTGGGCTGACACTTGTGCAGAGCAGGGGTGCAGGAGGGCTTTGGGTTGGGAACACCCGACTGCCCCAATCTGTCCTTAGCAAGTCTGTTTGTCTGGGCTTTCTGCTGTTGACTGTCTGCTCCCAGAAAATGACACTAATAAAGTGCAGTTTCGCAGTGTGTATGTTTTTCTCCTAGTGATGCAGTGCTCGGCTCCCTTAGATGTCCTTTTCCTCTTGGACGGCTCCTACAGCATCGGCAAAGGAAGCTTTGAAAGGTCTAAGCACTTTGCGGGCAAGCTCTGTGATGCCTTGGACATCCATCCAGACAGGGTGAGTGTCAAGAATGTCTCATTTTAGTTTCAAGCAGGTTGACAATGTGTGAAAAGGCCAGTGATAACATGCTGAGTGGAATTGCAAAATTCAACCTAGCAGCCAGCATGGGGCTAGGGTATTTATTCAGAAAGATGCAGTGGAGCTTTGTGAAGCAGTGTGGTTAGAGAACATTAATTGATTTTTCACGTATTTTAAGAAGTTCCATTTGGTCTTGAGAAAAGACATAATAGAATATATATAGAATTGGATAGAATATAAATAGAATAAAATATTCAATAGTCTTTCAAGTTGAAGTTTATGATTTTTTTTTTACCAAGTTTTATTTAAGTTTGGATGCTTATAGTTTAAAATGGTCGGATCTTTTTGTTGTTTTTCCCTGGAAAGTTGCAGAATTAGTCTCTGACAAGTTGATTACCTTTCTGTACAGATGTAAATGATACATTCTGCTTGCTCTGCTTCTCCTCAAAGGTCTCTATTCTAAAATAAGCCAAAAGGGCAGAAGGAAAGGAGTTCATTGCAAGGCACCAGCCACATACCAAGGCAGTTGGGGATCTGTATGCTGCTGTAGGTCTCCAAAATGTCATTGCACTCCCTACCTGCTAGTGGTGCAGAGCACTTCAGTGCTGGTGCTCAGCAGGGAAGAGCAGAGGACTGGCCAGCTGGGGCTGCTGGATGTGGCAGACGTGAGGTCTCTGCATAGCAGGAACAGGAACCTGAGGCAGGACAGAGGGTGGGTCTGGGGGTGCTGTGGCTTTGAGGACCCCTGGTCCATGTGTGGTTCTTCAGAGAGGTCTGGCAGCCTGGGAACAGAGGCAGGACTTGTGTTTTCTCCTGGTTCCCACATCAGGGATGCTTAGACATGTACCCAGAATCCTCGTCCAGACCAACTGCTACCACTGCTCCAGGTCCTAAAATCGAAAGCTGCTGTTCTGCCCCTATTGGAGGGTCCTTTGGAAGCTGAAATCACCATTCCCCTCCATCATTTTCTCCCCTAAGAAATATTTCACCCTTCAGATCTCAGGTTGCAGCCGCACAGCGCGGACAGCTTTCCACAGCTTGGGCAGTGATCGTGAGGAGATAAACAGTGCGTGCGAGGCTTTGAGAGGTGCTGGGTGGCTCAGGTTAAATGGATGTTCCCTTTTGTGGATCATACCTTTGACACAGTCTCCCACAGCATCCTAGTTGCTAAGTTGAGGAGGTGTGGTCTAGACAATAGAGTAGTGAGGTGGGTTGCAAACTGGCTGAAGGAGAGAAGCCAGAGAGTGGTAGTCAATGGTGCAGAGTCTAGTTGGAGGCCAGTATCTAGTGGAGTGCCTCAGGGGTCAGTACTGGGGTCAATATTATTCAATATATTCATTAATGATTTAGACGAGGGAATAGAGTGCACTATCAGCAAGTTTGCTGATGACACTAAGCTGGGAGGAGTGGCTGACACGCCAGAAGGCTGTGCTGCCATCCAGCGAGACCTAGACAGGCTGGAGAGTTGGGCGGGGAATAACCTAATGAAATTTAACAAGGAAAAGTGTAGAGTCCTGCATGTGGGCAGGAACAACCCCAGGTTCCAGTATAGGTTGGGAAATTACATATTAGAGAGCAGTGTAGGGGAAAGGGACCTGGGGATCCTGGTGGACAACAGGATGACCATGAGCCAGCACTGTGCCCTTGTGGCCAGGAAGGCCAATGGCATCCTGGGGTGTATTAGAAGGGGGGTGGTTAGTAGATCGAGAGAGGTCCTCCTTCCCCTCTACTCCGCCCTGGTGAGACCACATCTGGAATATTGTGTCCAGTTGTGGCCCCTCAGTTCAAGAAGGACAGGGAACTGCTGGAGAGGGTCCAGCGTAGGGCAACCAAGATGATTAAGGGAGTGGAGCATCTCCCGTGTGAGGAAAGGCTGAGGGAGCTGGGTCTCTTTAGTTTGGAGAAGAGGAGACTGAGGGGTGACCTTATTAATGTTTATAAATATATAAAGGATGAGTGCCACGAGGATGGAGCCAGGCTCTTCTCGGTGGCAAACAATGGTAGGACAAGGGGTAATGGGATCAAGCTGGAACACAAGAGGTTCCACTTAAATTTGAGAAAAAACTTCTTCTCAGTAAGGGTGACAGACACTGGAACAGGCTGCCCAGGGGGGTTGTGGAGTCTCCTTCTCTGGAGACATTCAAACCCGCCTGGACATGTTCCTGTGCGACCTCACCCAGGCGTTCCTGCTCCAGCAGGGGGATTGGACTAGATGATCTTTTGAGGTCCCTTCCAATCCCAAACATACTGTGATACTGTGATGCTAAATAGACACTAGTTAGAGACTTTCATCTAGGAACCAACCGCAACATAGGCTTAGGCAAAAGAATTTGAACCTTTAATATTTACAGATTTGCTGGGTTGTGTGGGTTTTGTTTTGTTTTGTTTTGTTTTTCTAGGTACCATCCTTCCTCTGCTCTTTCTCTTAATCCGCACGTAGACCAGACTGAAAATTGGTAGCCTTTTCACCTTTGAAGTTGTCAAGTTCCATAAAACGTCTTGTAAGGCTTCTGTGAAATATTCTGGATGTATTGCCCAAAACAGACATTTTAGTTTGTTTGCATTTTTCAGGCATTTTCAACTATAGAAAATGGTTTCAGAGGAGGTAGTGGAAAAATAATTGCTTTGTGTTGCCTACTGTGCTCAGTGCCAGAGGGAGCTGCTTTTGGTAATGGGAAGGTTGCCTGCACAGTGTATAAAAGGCTTGGTATAAAAGGTGTTATTTATAAACTTACTGTCCTTGAGGCTACTAGCTGCTCTGAATGGATTAATAGAGATCTTGAGCTGCCCACGATTGCAGCAGCGGCTCCTGTTTGCACATGAACTTTTTTTTGCTCTGCTTATAGTCTGTATAGGTAGTGCTGTGGTTTATGCTCTTTTTCTCTTTTTTTGAAGTTCATTTTGACTGCCAATGGCTCAACATGCAAAGGAGTGTTTGTCTTGGTCCAGTATAGTGCTCTCAAATCTGCAAACTGATCAAAACGGTAGAAGTCTCACAGGTGCCTTTCACAATCTTTAAACTTTTCTTTTAGGTCCGCGTGGGAATGATACAGTTTAGCTCAACTCCACACCTTGAATTCCCACTGGATTTGTATCTAACCAAACAAGAAGTGAAAGAGCGAATCAGGAGGATTGTGTTCAGGTCAGCTTATTTTACAGCTTTTCTCTTTTTCTGGGCTATGAATGATCCCTGGACTGTTTTTTGAGGTGCAGACTTCTCACCTCTGCTGTGCATACACCAGCCTGATGCCCCCAGGCAGGCGGTGGATGAACGCTGTCTGTGGTCCATAATGCTAAAACATGCAACCTCAGTGAAAGCTGATGAGGGAGAAAGTTTTCAGTGTCCTGCTATAACGTGGTAAATAAGGGAGAGTTTTCCATGACCATCCTGGCCAGTTTTTCTGACCATTTGTGCCGTAGATGGGTTACGTCCTTCCAGGGAAAAGCAAGTGTGGTGTTCCCACGTGGCTGAACAGAGCAGGACAGTGTGCATCTTCATTTTTTGGTGGTTACAATTTCCTTTGTCCTGTGAGGTAGCAATGAATTTTGTTATCTGTACCTATCTGTCTGCTGAATTCAAGAGGATCAGGTTTTCAGACGGAAACCTTTGTTCTTCCTGAGTGTTAAGACTTGGATGTCTTCCTGTGACCTCAGGAAACGGAGACAGAAGCCCAAAGAAACACTCTCCTTAGAACCTCTCAACATCCAGACTTTTCATCTCCAAGAAACATATTTAGATCTGCAAAGAATCTGACAGCTACCCCAAAATAACACTTGTTTTGATGAGAGAAGAGGTATCTGTATGGCCTGCGGGTATCTGCTCATTTGTTAGCTGAGCCGCATTAGGGCTAAAGGTTAGCTTGGCGTTTCTCGTCTATGTCTGATGCTCTCAGCTTGATGTGCACATCACAAGCAGATGTGATCACTTGATTTTTTTCAAGCAAGATCAGGTGACTGGGTTTTGCTGTGTTGCTTTCCATAAGTTTATCAACTCAAGAAAACCTCTTGTGTAATGTTATACGAAAAACTTAGCAGAAAGCAAGAGACATTCCTGCTCTTTGACTGTTGGTTAAAAGTCTGTGAGAGCAGAGAAAGTGAAGCAGTGTTTGGTGTCTGGCACTGAAACTCCTTGATGACAGCACATGGATGCTGACAGATCAAACAGAAATAATGCCCTTGTGCTTGGCTGTTTCATCTTGTTTAAATGAAAAGCCGACATTTTCAAAATAAATAAAATAGGAACAGATTCCAGTTGGCTTCTGAAAAAAACAGGGTGTTCAACGTCTCGGTCGAGAGGCTCCTTGATGTGTTTCTGATAAGACTTTGGCCAGTGAGACGTTTCCCAGGTTCAGCCCTGTGCTCTGGTGTGGAGGTGTGAGTGTTCAAAAGGCAGCGGTATTGGACTGGAGTGAAGCTTTTGTGATTTATTCAGACACTGCTGGTCTCTCTTTGTGAATTCTGTTCAAATAACTTTTGAGTTCGTTGACCAATTTCAACCAATTTTCAGGGTAATCTGGGAAGCTAAATTTCTTATTAATTTCTTTCATGCAAGTCAATGGCTGGTTACAGGAGAAAAACCTTCTTAGTGCTGTTCCTGAGGAAAGGCAGCAGATAAAGTCCACAACTCCTTTGGCTTCAGAAAATCCTTATTGGAGTAATAATGCCTTAAACTCATATTTGCTGTGTCAAAAAACAGCAGACCTCCAAATACAAATTGATAAGAAACTGAATTTAATGAGCTTTGGTGTAGAGTTTATTAACTTTTTTTTGAATCCTTAGGATTCACACGGGCACAGCTTACTGAGTTCATCAAGATTTAGTCGTCAAACTGACTGCACAATGTGTTTTCCCTCATGCACATCACTTTTCACTGAAGCATCTGACAGCTACTGACAGCTGGTCAGGAAAAGGCAGATTTGGACATGCAGTGAACACATGGTCGTTGAGTGTGCTTTGGAATGGTGGAGTGCTGAGGAGGAACCACCTAAAGAATGAAGTTCTAAAGGAAAGGGCCTAGGAGGTACTGAAGTAACAAGTTTATGTGAAAATCAAAGGATAGACAGAAAAGAATGAACTTGGGCATGGTCAAATGCTTTTCTAGAGCAAGCAAATCCAGTGTTAAAACAAAGGAAAGATGTTCAGAAAGGAAAATGGCATGTATTTGTGTCAACAGAGCTGAAGTAGAACATGATGCCTCCAAGGAAACAGTAACGCTTGTGGTTGGATTCCCCTTGCTTACTCTGGATAGAAATAAAAGCAGCCCTAAAAGGCAATCATAGGAAGTGATTTACAAGACTGGTCCTTGCACAGAATTAGAAGACAGCTGGAAATGTCTCCTCTGATCTGGTGGCTTAATTATGAACAGGTCTGGAGCGTGTTCCTGGCCAAGCTGGGCTCTCTCTGGTGTCAAACATCCAGCCAGGGATGACACATTAGAGAACTCTCACATTGTGCAGGTGGAGGACTACCAAGAAAGAAAGAGACTCGTGTCCATGCAGGATTTACCCCTCTGAAATAAGCTGATGTTTCACCCTCCAACAACAAAAAGAGACGATGTGCTGTAGGCAGGGATCAAAGCTGGCTACAACAGCTGAAGAACTTGCAGTGCAGGTTGCCCTCAGTTTTTACAGTGGAAAAAGGCTTTTGCCCGCTGTGTTGTGTTGCAGCAAGGTCATAGCCTGGCGATGATTGAGTGGGGAACACGGGTGGTTGGTGTGAAGCTTCAGCTGGTTGTGTCTGGTGGGTGTCAGCAGGGGCTGGGTGCCTGGGTGGCCAAAGTCTGAGTGTGGGAGGCAGATGGGGAGTTGTGGCAGCCAGGGCCCAGCTGCACAGTCCACCAAACCTCACTCTGCAAGACAGAAGTGAGAGACCTCTTGCCTCCCCTCCAAGGTCTCTGTTAGGTTACCCATGGCTTTTAGTAAAATCTTCGGTGTTTGACTCATAATGTAATCATTCCTGCCTCAGCATGACAGAGATTATCATTTTATATATCATGTTTGATGACATTTCATGGTAAGTGGAACATGGAGCCCAGTCTTGTGTACACATCAATAACAGTCATTTGAAGTCTTGAAAGCAGAGGACAGTCCCTGCCCCACAGAGCTCACTAGCAGGAATCACAGAAATAACAACTAGAGTAAATGTGCAGCCCAGAAAAAACAACCACATCTTGTCCTTCCCCTCCTAGACCTTTGTGTATGGATAGCACTCCTCTTTTTATTCCCTTCTGCTGTATTTTCAGCACCCTCTGCAATGAGGGGCTCCTTCCCAGTTCACATCCAGTATGCCATCACCAAAGGGAGGGTGGCACTGTGTGGACACTGGCAACAACCCTTCCTGCCTGCACCGAGCAGCTCTTGTCTTGGGTGCACTCGTCTGCCAGAGGGACCTGACCTCTCATGTCCCTCCCCGGGACTCTGTGCTGATGTGCAGGACACCTCTCAACCACCCAGCTCCAGTGTCTACGGGCTCAGCAGGGCAGGCAAGTTTTCAGGTTAAAGAGGTGTCCATTATTCAGCAAATCTCATTTTTTAATAATCTTGTAAGAAATGAGTCTCAGGATTTCTAAAGCATCTTTGAGTGAAGCTGTTCCCTGGCAAGCTGTAGCTAATTCTCCTTGCTGCTTTTCCTTGGGAGTTATTGCACAGCTCCAAGGCTTGGTCTGCCACCCCCAACACTTGACAGCAGCCCGTATTACCTGCTGATTTATGTCACTAATGGAATATGCCCCCTTTGGCATCCAAGTCCTCATGTCAGTTTAATACCTTGCTACTGGGAGGATTGCTGAGTATTGAACTGATTGCTTTCTACCTCAGAAACATTTCATTCTCCAGGGCAGAATTCAAGGGCTGCCAAAATATTAAGGTAGCTGGCTCCTGTCTCCAAAATGAGAAGTGAGGGGCACAGCTTGTGTGAACGTCAGTGGCTGGTGCACCTACCCTGTCATACCAGCAATGCTAGTGAGCAGTATGAGGATATTGCTTTTAATTGAGTTTAGCATGAATTTAGACAACTGGAGCATCAGGTGGCTTTTCTGAATGTTTACTTTCCTAGCATAAAACGTACTGGTGAAGCCCTGAAAAAAAAAGCGGGCCTTGTTTTCGGTCCTTCCGAGTTTCCAGGTGTACACTAAGAAGCTTTCAGCATTTGTATTTCCAGGAGCTTTGCTACAAGATGGACAAATGGCTTTTTGTAGAGAATCAAATTAACCTGCAGATCAGCCAGGAAGGAAGAGGCACGGACTCTCTGTGCACTGCTGGACTGTAGACTATCAGTTACAAGGTGGGACATGGAGCTCCATGCCTTGGCTCCTGGTCCGAGAACAGCAGAAGGTCCCATGGAAGAAAAGGGATGATATGTGCCAAGAAGGTATAGGACATCGATGTGTCAAGTGGAAGAAAGAAAACCACTTTGAGATGCTGGTCTTTGTCCATTTTGCCCACTTGAACTGTGCAAGAGGTTGTTGTTAAGCAGCTTTTCCACACAACTCTTAAAGAAGTGAGCACAGTTTTCAGATGGAAAACCAGAAGCAGTTGAGACATTTGTCAAAGCTGGAAATAGGTATCTGAGAGCTGTGATTCCTGCTTCAATTGTAGGAACGCTCTAGTGGAGAATGCTCTGGGTTGGAGATAAGGAAGGGTGGATGGGGTCTATGGGTAGGAAGAGGTTATGAATTACAGGATTAGACAACTCTGTGGATGTGTTCTGTGGCAACAGGCAGAAATGTGCTAAACTCCCCACTACCAGAGGGTGGAAATTTGAAAATAAGATGGTAAATTCAATAACAGGAGAAGAGCTTTGATTTCTGCTTTTCTGATTTTTATCTCCTTTCTTTCTAGAGGTGGGAGCACAGAGATAGGTCGGGCTCTGAAGTATATTCTACGCAAAGGGTTCCCTGGTGGCAGAAACTCAAGTATCCCTGAAGTCATGATCATCATTTCGGATGGGAAGTCCCAGGACAGCACTGCAATGCCTGCAATGCAGGTGAAGGAGAGACACATCATGGTTTTTGCAGTGGGAATCAAGTTTCCAAGGTAGGAAACTTTCCACACAGCTGGAAATGGAGGCCCAGCTAGACAAATGGCAAGTCCTAGCGAGTCAGGCATGGTCTGCTGCTAGATACAAATTTTGGAAAAAGAAAAGCAGAATTTGGAGAGTAGCATAATTTTGGAGTAAACACTAATTTGGTGGTTGGTGTACAGGAGAACCAGAGCGGGTGAAGGAAGCTCTTCCACTAAGTGGAGCTATGCCGCTGCCTGAGAATAAACACACCAAGGTCTTGAAAACTGTTTGAGGGGTGTCATGGTTTTGCATTGGCTGTTTACTGCACAGGGTTTGTTTGGATACCCAGTTCTTTGGGGATGACTAAGCGGTTGAACCCCTCTGTTGCTTGGCAGGTGGGAAGAGCTGCACATGCTGGCCAGTGAGCCCACCGAGCAGCACGTGCTCTTTGCTGGAGATGCCAACGATGCTGCCAATGGCCTGTACAGCACCCTGACCGGCTCTGTCTGCAGCGCCAGCGCTCCAGGTAACCCCTGTGCTGGCTCCATCTCCATCCCTGTGCTTTGAGTGTGTCACTCAGCAAGAAAAGATGAGGCGGTGTCAGAAAGCCTACCAGGGAATTAGCAGGTGTTGCACTTCAAGGTCACCTGCTTCTCATGCTCAAAGTGGAGGGCAAACTTGCCAGCTACATCTTTGAACACTTGCAAGCTGCAGGATCCTATAATATTTCTGTGTCTCAGTTCGCCTCTGAGAATGGCAGTATTGGTCCTTGCTTGTGTCACGGGAGACAGAGGGATCAAGACAGTTGTATTAAATCTTCTGATGGACTTGGCTGTGTGATAAGGGGAGGCCACCAGGGGTTTGCAAGAGGTAGAAAAGATAGAACTAGACTGGTCCAGAGGTAGAAGAAAATCAAATATGTGAATGATTAGGCACCAGAGGGGCTGAAAAGTCATTGCTGAACCCTGAATTGTGAGTTTTATAGCAAAGCAAAGGAGACTGGAGAGTGAGCACCTCAGAAAGCAGGGTAGGCTGGTGAGCTTGCTGGCAGAAAATTTGTCTTCTGGAGCCTCATGGAGGGCTCTTGGAAGCACTGCCTTATATGCTGTTTGCGGGTAGATGAGGAAAACTAATCCTTTCAGAGTGATGTTCCATTCCCACACAGACTTTGTGTCTTCAGGCACTTGATCCTAGTTTGGATTTGTTGTTGGCTACAGGCTGCAAAGTTGAGTCCCACCCTTGCGAACGCAGGACCCTGGAGACTGTGAAAGAGCTGGCTGGAATTTACATGTGTTGGAAAGGCTCAAAGCAGCCAAATGCAGTGCGTGCGTCGCTGTGCCCTTTCTACAGGTGAGCTGCGCACCCTCGTCTTTAAAAGTGAGCAGGGCAGAGGGATACAAGAGATACAGCGATGAGGCTTTTATCTCACAATGACTCTTTACTGTGATGAAGATCCCTAAGACGACTAGTGCAAACATGGTTTCTATGCCCAGGAACAAGCTCTCCCTGCTCTGACCACTACGTGACCTGGGAAGTAAAGGGTAAAAGGAGGCACTGAGACAGAGAAGCAGAAAATGATTTGCCCAAGAGCACTAAAAAGATTATGAATGGAACTGACATTAACTCTGCATTAACTTTATCCCAGCCAAAACCAGTGTGGTTTCCTACCTGTTGAGCCAAGATGCTTTGAAGTTTACATTTCTGTACCTGCTGTTTTGCAGAGGGTTTCTAGACTTGGCTCCCCGTGTTGGTGCTGGTTCTGTTTTTGCCCACGTTTCCAGAGAAGCCCCTTTTCCTTTCCTTGGCTGGGGGCTTGGGAAGGGCTTTCCTATGGAGAGGCTCCAGTCACTGGCAGAAAATACCCCCAAGTCGTAGCATGACAGTGTCAAAACCAGGCGGCACACAAAGAGCTGCGTTGTCAGGTCGATGGCAGTGAGCCGCAGGAGGGAAATGTCCTCTTGCCCGGGGAGAGGAGACTGGAAATGAAAACCCATAAAGCATGTCAGGTCCTTCAAATAATATTGTCCCTGCAGTCGATACAGTGGGAGGAATGCTTTAAAAATGATCCGTGAAGGGAAAGGCAGCTTCATGCTCTCTTTACTGATAAAAAGAGCTGAGTGAAAGTGCTGTTGTACAGAAATTGGTAGTGGGGGCTGTTTTTCCTTTGAAGAGGTGCTTCATGTGTTTGTTTGAGTATCGGGCAGTCACACCAATGTTTGAAAGCCACACCAGATCTGGGCTGTGCATTGATGTCCTGCTGCATAGATGTGCTGGGAGGTGATTGTATGGACAATTTCAGAGGTGTCCTAATGGCTGGGAGCCTTTCCAGATATACGTTGTACCTCGAGCCAACATGAGAAAGCAGTGAGGCTCTTGGTTTGCTTACAGCATCCCAAAAGAGAGGTTTTGGCCGCAGTCTCAGTGAGTTTGAGCAGCCCTAATGCAGAGCACTGGAAGATTAGTGGCATGGTGAAGCCACAGGTATTGGATAAAGAAAAACCTGATTAACGGGGATGCAAGTTTAAAGCAGAAATCCTCTCACTGTCAGGAACCAAGGTGAGCTGCCTTCTTATGTGTGGCAAATATACACTCTTGCTCTATGGTGTTGTTTTGGTTTTTTCATGCCACCTTAGGGCAAGGAAATGATGGAGACAGTTGAAGAATCTCAGTGGAAGGCTCAGCTGAGAACTAGGGATTTCTTCCCCATCTAAACCTTGCTTGTCCACGAGCTGTTACAATGGAATAAGTTAGATGCCAGAATTAATATTGAATAAGAAACTCTCATCACTATAAAATTCTATTTTCATTGCAGCTTAGAGCAAAAAGTTTAACATCTCCTCTGTAGCAATTAAAATAAATAATAATTTAAGCTTCAAAAATACATTCATAATCTTTAAATGTAAAAGGTAGAATTCAAAAATCAAAGAGTAGATTTGATTCAATTATATTTTTTCTTTTGCAACCCCACTCAGAATGGACACTTTCTTTTGAAATACTTGTTTTGAAAACTTGCATTTTCAAAGGAAAATTGGTTCCATTTAAAACACAGTGAGGTCGAATTTGAAGACACCCTGTTAATCTTTAAATTCATGGTAAGTTTTATTCCTTCTGTTTCAGATGGAAGAGAGTCTTGATAAAACACCCATCCAGATGCTTCCGAACTGTATGCTCAGGTAGGACTTAGCCTTTTTCAGAATTTTATTTACAAAGCAGGGAAGGTAATAACTAAGGAATAAAAACATGGGTTTCTGCTCTCACTTGTAAAAATTATGTTCTGAGTGAGATATTGTGATCCTTAGCAAGAAGTTGTGTCATGTCCCATTCTTTTTGTCTCATGGGTATTTATGGCCAGAGACGAGGTTCTTAGGGACATGGTCTAGTGCTAGATTTAGGTTATGGTTGGACTCGATCTTGAGGGTCTCTTCCAGCCAAAACGATTCTGTGATTCTAAGAGGGGTGGAGGTTTGGCTCCTTTTCCACTCAAGGCGATGCTCATACTGGCACAAGATGGGAAGGGGCAGGCTCCCCGCTGACTCCCCATCTTTCCCTTCCCTGCTCTTGTTTAGACCCCTGTGACTCCCAGCCGTGCCAGAACGGGGGCACGTGTGTCCCAGACGGACTGGACAAGTACCACTGCCTCTGCCCGCTGGGCTACGGAGGAGACGTCCACTGCGGTAGGTGTGGAGCTGCTCTCTCCCTCCTTCCTTCTGGGCCATGTCCTGCCTTTGCGGTGCCCCTTGTGCAGCCACTGAGATGACTGGGGTTGGGCTGCAGATTTTGGGTTTTTGTCCAGGAGACAGGCTGACTGTTCTCAGATGGGGACAGACTGGGCCTGTTATAATTGGACAAGGGGTAATGATTTTAAACCAAAAGAGGGGAGATTCAGGCTAGACATGAGGAAGAAATTTTTTACAGTGAGAGTGGTAAAATACTGGCCCAGGTTGCCCAGAGAGGTGGTGGATGCCCTGTCTCTGGAGACATTGAAGGCCAGGCTGGACGGGGCTCTGAGCAATTTGATCTGGTTGAATATGTCCCTGCTCATTGCAGGGGGCTTGGACTAGATGACCTTCGAAGGTCCCTTCCAAGCCAAACTGTTCTGTGATTATCTCATGCTGGTTATGACTGGGAGAGACACACAGGTATGTCTGTTGGTCCCTTCCCTGCACACAGGAGGGACTCCTGATTTTGGCAGTTCAATGTAAGAAACCCAAGAAGGTCCTGATCTTCAGAAAATGCTTTGTACTTACTTTCCCCAGAATCAAGACTTCCCCTTTAAAGTGTCTCAAGGTGTTACAGATGAGGATCTAGTGCTGAAGACTTTCTCCTTTCTCCAGTATATGAGATATTAAAACTCAGAGTGTTTTGCACAGAGTGCCAAGACTGGACATTTCATTTTTAGTTTGAAATTTGCCATCATGAATCTCCCCAGACTCCCATAGGTGTTTCCTGTCTCTAAAGGCTTATGTGGCATCCAACCAAAATGAAGCGCAGTCCTGGCACAGTTGTTCTCCAGCTCATGCCACATCTGGCAAACTATTTGAGTTACTGGACACAATGTCCCTTCTCCACAGCACAGGGCTTCCAGCAGACCCCAGCAGAGGTGCCCAGCATGCTTGTCTTGTTGCCATGCATATGATAAATTGCTGTCTCCCTTTTCAGCACCGAAGCTGAGCCTTGAGTGCAGTGTGGATCTCCTTTTCCTGGTGGACAGCTCGGCAGGGGTCACGCTGGAAGGGTTCCTGCGCTACAAGGCGTTCCTCAAGAGGTTCCTCCAAGCAGTCATGGGCCAGGACTCACCAATGAATGTGGGAGTGGCCCAGTACAATAACACTGTCACGATACCCATTGAAGTTGGCCAATACAAGGATGCATTCAGTCTCATGAAGAGCATTGATGCTTTGAATTTCAGCGGAGGAAGAACTCTGACAGGCAGAGCCCTGCAGTACGTTGCACAGCATGGTTTTAGGAGTGCCCCGGTCTTTGCAGACGTGCAGGATGAGCTCCCACGTGTTGTTGTCTTGCTCACTGACTCCAAGTCCCAGGATCCAGTGGCAGAAGCTGCTAAGTATGCGGGGGACCAAGGTCTCTTCTTGATCGCTGTAGGCAGCAGCTTCATGAGAGCAGAGCTAACTGAGGTGACTGGCAATCCAAAGCGGACAATTGCTTATTTGGACCCCCAGGACCTGTTCAACAGGATCCCAGAGCTGCAGAGAAGAATCTGCAGTGTGGACAATCCTGAAGGTGAGACTGTGATACGGGCATTGAGGGATGAGTTTGTCAGTCCATGAGGAGGTCTGCTGAACTCCAGTGAGGAGGTGGGAAGGACGGAAAGATGAACGTCCTTATTTTGTTTGCGTCAGTCGTAGATTCAGGGGCTAACCTTCCATCGCTGCTGTTTATGATGGATCTCCATCTATTGGTGTGAAAGGGTCATAGATCACTCTCCACAGTCATTGATCAAGAGTAATTAATTCTGCCTACCATTTTCCGCCCTGCTTTTTTTTTTTTTGGTCAGAAAGGAGTCCATATGTACTATATTATAGAAAATAATGTGTTTGCACTCCTTTATCCAGGCTGCCAGGCGCAGTCTCTTGATTTGGCGTTTGCAGTGGATGCCTCGGCTGGAGTTGGCCTGGAGAATTTTGTGCGGCTGAGAGGCTTTGTCAGGAGCAGCTGTTCGCACTTCAGCATCAACCGGGATGTCACCCAAATTGCCCTTGTGATCTGTGGTAGCGAAGCTCACACTGTGTTCGCTTTGGACACCCACACAAGCAATTCAGCTGTCCTCCAAGCCATCAACCGAGCACAATTCCTTGGGGACTCAGCCTCTGCTGGCAGGGCCTTGCTGCATATTTATGGTGACGTGATGACAGTGCAGAAAGGAGCGAGACCTGGTGTCAACAAGGTGGTGGTGGTGCTCACAAATGGAGGCAGCATGGAGGATGCAGCTGCCCCAGCACAGCAGCTGAGGGACAACGGCATCTTGGTGTTTGTGGTTGTCATTGGGGATGCACCGAGGAACACGCTGCTGAGGGTTGCTGGGTCTCCCAGCTACCTGATCCACATGTCCTCCTATGAAGACCTGCAGTATTACCAAGACCTTATAATCGAAAGAATCTGTGAAGGTGAGAGAACATCCCATACTCACTTGTTATGCTGGTGCCACCAGCTGTTGTTATCATAGGTTTTTTGATGCTTTACCAAGGGAGCTTGATATTACCTTTTACATTTTACAGATGGGGAAGCTATGGCATAGATCTGGTGACTGTCAAATTAATCCTATAGGAATAGGAATCAGTTTTCCAAAGATTCTGTCCAGTAGGTGAGACAAGGCTTAGTGTGACTGGCTCTTTCCAGCCCTGACAGGTCTAGGTTCTGCCTCACCTGAAAGAAAAAGAAGTTTACTCTGTTTCTGGTGTTTAAACCTGTAGAATTTGCTGTGCATCACAGTGCTGCTGGGGGAGCTGAAGGGGATATATTTCTACAGGCAACAGTGTTGGTCCCTGAGTGAGGTCTGTGCTGTGTCCCTCAGCAGCTTTGTGCCCAGGCATCTACAAAGTGGTGAGTCTGAAACCTCTGTTTCAGCCTCGTCACCCTTGTTCCTCCTTTGTGTCCCACTACTGCAGTTTTCATATAAGCTCTTAAGATTTTGTTTGTGTTGCACAGGATTTCATCCTAAATTCAGAATCTGCCCAATTTGAAACCTGCAGACTGTTAAATTGGGGTCTTCAGACAGCACGTGATTGATTTTGTGTGTGGAATCAAGCTCTTGTCTCCAGAGCATTCAAGAGAGAAGAATTTTCAAATATTTGTGTAAAAGATCACGTTTGTGCTAAACAAAAGGTGCACTTCATTGGAAAACTTGAGTTCTGCACGCCAGTCTCTGGTTGGGAAAAAGCTGCCTCAGAATTCAAGTTTGAAACATTTGCATGCTGAGTGTGAGTGCTGTGCATGATGGAAATGAGCTTTTCCGAAGGGACAGCAGCCCTGGTTTGCAGGTGGTGGTGGTGGGGAAGCTGCTTCTGGTTCCTTGCTGCACCAGCTACTCTCTCGCTGTTTTAAAATGCTGTGCCTTGTTTCTCATCCAAAATACTCTGAGTTTAACATCTAGGAATTGAGTCTTGTTATGTTTTAACCTGCCTGTAAGATCAAATGAAGAAGCACAACACATGATTAACAGCACAAAGGTCCTTTTCATCTCTGGGCATGCCCGTGGCTCCTTCGGGGTCAGGAAGAACTTACAGCGCCGTCTCTTCAGGGTGAGAAGCCGGTCTCCTGGCAGGCCCTGCAGACGGATTCTACCTGGAGCTTTCCAATGTGCTCCTATTGCAGTGGTATTTTCAGCTGTGTTATTATAAAAACAATCTGCTGTACCATGAAATTAACTACAACGCCAGAGATGAAGGGGAAGAGCCAGCAAGGTTCAGTGAGTCAGGGTAATAACATACCATTTCCTGAGACTGAATAGCTGCTTTCATTTCATGTGCAGGTAATCGCTGTTCATACTAGATAGGCTGGGACCAAGAGCGATGTAAAGATATAAACCCTTCATTCAGTCTTCTACTCCGAGGCTCCATAAACCTCTCCTGGCACATCTTCCTGCCATTCCCTCGGGTTCTGTCACTGGTCCCTAAAGATAAGAGTTCAGTGCCTGCCCCTTCTTCTCCCCTTGTGAGGAAGCTGTAAGCACCATGAGGTCTCCTTTTAGCCTCCTCCAGGCTGAGAATGGTCTGTTTTGCTTTTCTTTGCCATTCAGCCTAGCATGATGTCAATCTTTTAAGCTTCATTAGGAAATTAGCCTCCAGATCAGAACATTTAGCAAAGCCGTTCTTCTTCCTCCAGGTTAAACACAGAAGGGCTTGTCCTCTGTGTCAAGACAGGGTTGTATGCTTGCACCCTCTGCTGTGTTAACGTGGTTTTCCCATCCCATCAGCCCTAGACGGCATTTTCTGATGTCTGGGATATGGTTGCTGTTATTTTTGCAGCATTCCCGATGGACATAGGTCCTGGCTGTCAACACTCTGTAGATGTCCCTGAGCCTTCCGTTCTGCTTGTGTTTGTTGCAGAAGCAAAAAGCCCCGTGAACCTGTGCAAACCCAACCCGTGCATGAACCAGGGCGTGTGCATCCTGGGGTCTGGGAGCTACCGCTGCGAGTGCCACGGCTGGGAAGGACCCCACTGTGAGAGCAGTAAGGATCAGCAGGTGTTATCCGTTCTGCCCAGCACCCCTGGACGAGTCCCACATCTCCACTTCGCCCTTGAGCAGAAATGTGGCTGTGACTCTGACAGCTGTTTGGTGGCCGGGTGTTTGTGCTGATGTGGCCTCTCTCGCATGGAAAGTGGAGAGGTTTGGGCTGCCGAGGGGAACAAGGGCATCTCTGAAGAAGCTGTGTCCTGTTTTACACATTCACTAAGTGAGCTCACCGTGAGGGCACCCCCGGAAATTCTAATATTTTGGGTAGTTGTCTTCTACTGTGTTTGTTCCCCATTTTTCAAGAGCCCTACTAGAAGAAACAAGCCCTCTTTGATTCTGAGGTTGAAAGCTCTGGCTCCCTTTCAATGGGAGGGAGCTGTCTCTGTTGAAGTGCAACCCCTTATTGCTTCCATTGCTTTCTGTGGTGCAAAAGCTTCCCCTTTGCCTCTTCATCAGGGGAGCAATGGCCAGGAGGTGATGAGCCTCTGGCTCCCTGGACATGGTCCTGTGCCCATAGTGGGAAGTTCTCAATTAAGTAGTTTTTTCCCCGCAGTGCTGTGCTTTGGGCCTGGGAGTTCTCTCCAACCTCTGTCCACTAAGGCCAAGAGGATGCTTCTTGTATTTTAATGGACTGAGCATGAGCTTATGCCTTGGTCCTAAAGCCCTTATCCCATGCCTGTTTCTCTTCTGCAACAGGAGTGCTCCGCGGTGATTCTCCAAGATCCCCAGTCCTTCCTGTTCACTCCCACGTGCAGCGGAGTTCCAGTGGTTTGCAGCGCTTCTCCAGAGCCTCCCAGCACACCAGGAGACGTGTGGATCAGTGACACTGATGTGCTGAGTGCTCCAGTTCCCCATCTGGGAACACTCGCTGCCACTCGCGGGCACGATCCAGCAAGTCACCAAAGCCACCACTGCCCTTGGCAGGGATTGAGCTGCTCCAGCACAGGGGCTGCGCTGAGGCTGTTCCCTGTTCCTGTATTGCACAAACTGGGCTTCCCAAGTGCTCTCGTTCTTTTTTAATCAAAGTAAATATTTGTGTTCAAGTATTTATTATTGGCATTTTGTATTTCCTCATCCAGATTATTATTCTGGATTTTTTTAAAAAATGACTTCTTTGAGTTAATCTAAAAATATGTACAAATCTGAGCAATTCTGGAGCTCCTGCTGAAGGGGGATAACATAGATCATGCACTGGGATCCAGGTGCTGGAGTGAATGGTTGTTAAAAGGGAAATACAAGGAAGAGGAAGGAGAACTCATAATGAGTCTCTGTTCTGTTTTGTAAGTTGTCCATGCTGCTTTCTTCTCTTAATTTATTTGGAGTGATTGAATATGCTTTTTAGCTTCCTGGGCATTTTGTAGTCACATATTTTTGATAAGGAGAGGTTTGAAAAGGATTGGTTTTGCAAGAGATTTCAATGGTTTACACAAGTCTGAAGCAGAGCTGTGGCAGTCGGTGTCTGTTGTTGTTCTTGGTAGGTGCATTGGCTATTTTTTCTCTAGATTTGGCCCAGGTCAAATCCAGTTACCTGTGCTGCAAACACACCAGGTAAGGGCAATCCCCCAGCCATTTCCAAATAAAGGTCTGGTGTGTTGTAGGTCCTGGATGGAGCCATGGTTTATACCATCCTGCTGGTCTTTGGACCTTGGTCTATCTGCTTTCAGGCTTAACTCCATTCTTGCCCTCCCAGCCTCGCTGTTATCTGCCAGCCACAGTGACCTGGAGGGGACAGGACCGGGACAATGTTCTGAGCAGCTTCGTACAAGTGCAGACAACATGCAGGTCAGAGGAGGAAAAGGCTTGGACTTCTCCCCCCAGATCTCATAGATACTTTCCTTTCCCCTTTTCCCACCTGTATTTTCACCCCTTTTCTTTCCCCCCCTTTCTTTTGCCCCCATTTTTTTCCCTTTTCCCCCATTTTTTCCATTTTCCTTTTCTTTATCCTCCTGCTGGCCACTGCTTTGCTCTCTCTTTTGCCAGTGAATGTTTTTCTCTTATTCTTTCTTTCTCGCCCATTCCAGGTCAAGTCTCACCTTTTCTTTTTGGCGCTGTTTCTATTGCTCTGAGCATTGCCATGTTGCTTCGCTCTTCTTTTGGAGCTGGCTCATGAGAACAGCATACTTGTCCTGTCCTGAACCCAGCTGGATGAGCTGAATGGCATTTCTGCCTCCCCTCGTTGCTTTAATTGATCTCGTCCCCAGCGCAGCAGCGGTCTCTGCAGCACGAGCTAGTGGGCTGTGATGGTTCGCATGTGTCTCCAAAGACAGTTTGGCTACATGCCTGCATCCTTCAGAGCATCGTTCTCACTGGATCACTAGATCAATTTGCCCATGGAGCTGTAAAATTGACGTAATTGCTCCCCCAGGGCCTGTGGTTCACACTGTTGGGTTGTTATCTGCTGCCTTTCCCATGGTGTCCATCACCTGGGGAGAGCAGGAGCAGCTCTGGACAGGGCTGGGGCAGAGACAGCAACAGTGACTGACAGTGCTTGTGAAAATAGCATCTGTTGTTCTCAGAAGAAGAAAAATCCCTTCACGCAGATGTCCTGGCCCCGTGTTTGAATAGTAACATTAGATGCACAAAGAGAGACACAAATTACTCCACAGGTTCATTGTCAAAAGAATGGCCTAAAGCTGGCACTGAGACAGGAGCAGCACTATTGTACTTCTTGGGAGAAAGAGGAGATTTTATTCTTTCTTTTCACCGCCGCTTTAGTAGATGGTGTCTTAAGGCACAGCAAGACAGAGGCTTAGTTGAAGGCCTGACATTTGGGATAGACGGAGAAGCTAATCTGTTAATGTTACTTAGGCATGGCTGCAGCTAGGCATTGCCTCTGCTCTAAAACTGTCAGTTGTCTCTTGTTTAGGGAGAATGGGCTCGATCAGACTCAGAGCTGACATCTGGAGACGTGGTTTGTATTTTTATGGTGCGGAACCATCCGTGGAGCTGGCTGGGTTCCAACCAGCCTGCTCCGAAAACTCTCCCCAGCCTTCCTGCACATCCTCTGTTGTGTGCAGAGGCAAATATGGCCATTTCTTACCCTCACTGTCCCATTATGTCGCTGGGTTTGCAGCTCCCTGGAGGCTTCTCTGTTGTAGTTTATCTAACAGCATCGTTCGTTCGCTCCTCGCAGGCACTTGTCCTCTGCAGGATCGGTCTTCCCTCTCAAACTGAAGCATATTTACTGTGTCGGGCACACAGCTGTGGAGCTGGGATGTGCTTTCCCAGCCTTGTGCAGATGTTTAAGCCTTTTCCTTGCTTCTCTGCCTGCAGGATAGTTTGTACAGTGCTGTTGAGCACTTTAACTTGTGGCAAATGCGGTTTGGCTATTATCTTTGCAGGTTCTTTTTATTTTATTATGTAGCTAGTAATTACATTTTTAGAGTGCATGGGCTTTACTGGAATGAGGGATGCCGAGGCTCCTGAGTTGGGGGAAACCCTGCATTTGTACCATCCTGTTGGTCTTAAACACAGATAGGCAAATCTCTAAGTGTGATTCAGGAAATGCAGACTGAAATCTCATGCTGGATGAGATACATCTAGCCCTGTGCATCAGTTTGAAACTCACAGAGGAGTTTCAGGAAAGCTGCTTCCTAAAACCCAACCCTGAGCCTCTGGGTGCATCTGGCCAAGGTGTCTGTGCCCAAAAATGCCGCAGGGATCCCTGTGTGCTGTGACCGTGACCTTCCTCCTAAATGTAGCTGATCGCTGAAGCCTTGGATGGTTGCTCAGACCTGCTGCGTCAGCACCCACCAGCCCTCCTTTTGTATAGGACAAAGCACTTTGCAAGGTAAGGAGCTATCGGGGCGTTGGGAGGAGATGGGGAGAGCCAAGCTGGTAACAGGATCAGGATGTGTGGGATGGTCTTGGAGAGACCTGCTGATCCCATGGGCAAGCAGGACATTACCGAGCAGTTGTTGGAGCTCTTTTCTTTTTGGGTGTGGTGGGTTTTTTTTTGTTTTTTAATTAAACATTTGAATTGAAGGTCCTGGCTAATTTCTAGGCCTTTTCTCTTGCAAATTTTAATTTAAACAGCATGACTTGGCTCTCTGACATGATCCCTTATTAAATTCACTCTCACAGACTTGCAGTGGTTTAATCAGAAATACTTAATGAGAACTAACCTGATGGGCGCTCGTTCCCTTGAGGCTGGGTCAATGTTGGTGCCCGGCACAGCCACCCTGGAGCTGGGGTCCCTGCGAAGCCAGCGCTTATCCTGTCTGGCATCAGGGGAGCACAGGGGACGGGGTCTGTGCCAGGTATTTTTTAGGTGTCTGAGCTGTTCCTAACAGCTGTGATTTCCTCTCGCTCCATAGGATTGCTGGATGAACCCTGGCTGGTCGTGGGCGGTGTGCTGACTTCAGGGGAGAGCCAGTTTCTCCTGTAAGAAACTGGGATTTAAGTAAGTGCCATGAATTTCACCCCCTTTAGTCTTACCTTCCCTCAGCAAGGAAAATTGTGCTTGCTTGTGATGACCAAATGCATTTGGTGCCTCTACTGTACAGGCTGCATTGGGGGAGCTGGGATGTGGACCCCACTGTGCCACCCTGCCTGGGCACCAACACCCAGGGACAGCCTGTATAAGGTCCTGCAGCGCTGGCACCGTGTCTGCTGATGCTCTCCTTAAAGCCAGCCAGCTTTGTCAGCTCTCTAGGAGCCTGCAATCTTATTCTTTTCAGTACAAATAAATTAATTTCATTTATACCCCCAGACAACTTATATAAATTTTCAGGCCAAGTTCTACACCAGTAAGAGATATATATATGTATATGGATGGATAGATAGATATAGGTATGTGTGTATATATATTTTTTTCCAAATCTGGCACTTGTGTCATAGTTGAAAACCAGTGTCTAGTAGCTCTCTGGATGTGTTAGGTAGGCTGGTGGGATCTCCCAGTAGCTATTGTAGGGTTGCTCCATGAATTCCAAGCAAGAACTGGAGGTACTAAGGTGAGAAACTTGCTAAGACAAATGGTTTGTAGCAGCAAATTTCCTTCTAGAAGAGTATGGGCTGCTGCTTGTGACACAACGTGGGCACCATGCTGGCCTGGCTGCATCGTGCACAGGTGAGAATTAAAATGGGAAAAAAGTAATGAAGCAATAAGCATTAAATGGTGTGTTTTCCTTCCCTAGCAGCTCTGTCTCCTCACACAGCCATGGCTTTGACCCAGTGTCCTCAATACAGTATTTTGTGCTTTAGATATGATGCCTTGCCAATCTTTCTGTGGGAGCAGAGCTGGTAGTGGTACAGCCACCAGAAGCTCTTCAGAAACTTACCTGGTTTGGTGTCTGTTCTGTAAAGATTGGCCTCAACTACCTGTTTTACTAATTTTTTTCCTTCCTTTCCAGCTAAACCTCATCGTGGTTTTCCCTTCAGTGACTGCAGGAGGCACCAAGCCTGGCACACCGTTGCTATCTAGTGGCCAGAGGAAGGCAGTGGATGCATTTTTCTCTGTTTCGTGCAAAAGGACCGTGCTACTGAGATGCAGGTAGGAGCCTGTTCCATGTATCCATGCAAATTGTCTGGGTTATTGCTATTTTTCGGTGGGTTAGCCATCTGCAAATTTTTTTGGTTGATTGTGCAGTTACCACAGAGGACTAAATCACTTAAAATATAGTCCATTGCAGTTGTAGACTGTATAGCTAAGGGATTTTGTAGTAACTAACAGGGGTTTGATAAGCTTGAAATCTACTGGGGAGTAGGGACAAGCCACATCTGCAAAGAAAGAAAACACCGGTCGCACAATATACTCAACATTTTATTATAAAACCCTCTAAAGCGCCACTTTATAGGTCACAGTTACAACAAAGGAAATGCCTTGAGTTAGGAAAACAATGGGGACACAGAGACATTGTTTAATGGTTTTTGTCTGGGGAACGGGTGTTGCTCAGGACTTGCCTAGTTTACCATCCCCTGATGGAGACATCCCAGCAGGACCACTGAAGCTGACTGGGCTGTGTGGGGAAAGCAGAGCTGCTCTCGTCCATCGCTGTCTCAGTACCACTGTGAAATGTCTGGACAACTCTGGAGGACGACAGCAGGGTGTATGGTGAGGGCATGGTACTACACAGAGACTTAGGGTGTAGTGGGGGTCTCCTGCCAGCTCATCATGGGTCAAAGCAAAAGTGTCACGGTGTCCATGGCCTTGCTGTGCTTAAGAGGAAAGCTGCTTGGGTTCTGAGGCAGATGTTTCAGTGGTTTATTTGCATGAATTTTTTTCTATGTGCAAACCTTGCACAGGGACGGGCCTGAGAGCTGGGGCCGATGAACTCCTGAGGCCGGGCATTAGCGAATTCCTCCATTTGCACTGCAGCAGAGACTTGCAAAGTAAAAACAGGAGCGAGGACACCTTTCTTACCTCCAGGATCCCCTGACTGAACACGCTGTTGCACCCCAGCCCTGTGGTGGTGGCAGGCAAGCCCAGAGCGCCTCAGTAGGACATCCTCATTCCCCACAGTGCCACCACAAGCTTGAGGTCGCCTCAGGTCTGTCAGAGGTTTTCACAGGTTAGGCAGGTACAAGGTTTTGCCTGTGTTTACCTTGGCTCTGGCTGAAGCTCACTGGTGCAGCTGCAGGACCCCAGGAACAACCCAGCCAGGGGACCAGCACTGCTTTAGCTTTGCGGGGTTGGAAAACAGCCCTGAGACAGTCAACTCAGCTGCTGAGCCTGGGCCCCAGGGCTGAAGGACCATCAGCCTTTGATAAATTATTAATAACCATTCAAATGTGATGGTTTGTTTTTTTTTCTTTTCCCCAGAACAGACTCCTCAGGTGAAGCAGATGAGATCATCAAGAAAATTAACTGAATCTGCTTGGCAGATCTTCTTTGCCCAGAGCTCTTGGTCTGTAACACAACTTACAGCATGAGAAGGTGAGCAGGGATCTTCCTCAGTATTCTGGAAAAATCTGCAGGAGGCTGGTAGGAACAAGCACATGTGTTGAGATCCATCACGACACTGATTAAAAATCCTCTGGACAGGCTGCTGTGTGCTTCTCATACATGTCTCAAGCATTGCTCACACATGGGTATTTCCCTCAACTGAAGGTTGGAAAAAGTGCAGCTGAGTGATGACTGGCAGCAAGACAGGTGAGACTTTAGTTGACTGCAACTTGCCATGACAGGTTGAAAACCACCAGGGAATAAAGAATAGTGGAGGCCCCTTCTGAACACACTACTGTAGCTAATAAGAAACCTTAATAACTCATTGATAAACCTTCAGAGTAGAAATACACAAAACACCCCTATGTACAGTAACATTCTTGTTTACATTGACTGGGTTAGGAATTTGATGCAAAGATTGCCACTGGTTGTTATTGTTTTAGCTACGTGATTGGGACTTGTCTGGAAGGAGCAAGATCATTTGGGGTAATTCCTGTTGGCAGCTGTTGACTCGGTTGCTGCATCTGAGCAGTTGGCATGATGTGGAGGAGGAGCTTGGTGTGTGGTTGTGTTTGCACACCCAGCGTCCACCTACAGATGGCTGAATCCCCTTGGCCATGCATGGCAATTCCAGTCTTTAGTCCATCTCTGAAAAACATGGCTCTAACTAGCTCCTTTCTTCTCCCATTCCTGCCATGAAATAAAAGTGAATTAGTCAAAAGGCAAATCTGGCAAGTCGCAGTAGCTGTAATGTGCACAGGATCAACCCTAGCATCTGGTACCTGAGTGTTTTTGGCTACAGGGCAGGCCAAGGATGTCTCTCTTATAAGCAATACACACATTTATTCATTTAAATCACAGCCAGAGCAAGCCCAGGTGAAAAGACCCAGATGAAAACCAGGCTGGCCTGCTCTGAGTGGTGCTCGGTCATGGGTCCATCCCAGACTGGGATGTGAGACCCACCACAGCTGCTCTGCTCCACTGCAGGAGGGGAAAGCAGCATCTGTCCCAGATGGATTTAATCCTGTCCCAATAGGTGTGTTACCTTAGCTTTTTGTAGGACTGTTCCTTTCCCCGTCACCATGACTGATAAAGGCCGGTTTTTTAAAGCCGTTGCTGAATTAACTGGTGAGTTCTCTGCGCTGTTCGCTGGGCTGCTGCTTTTTGCCTGAATCCACAACAAAAATAATAGAAATTGTGATAACTTCAGACTGCTGAGAGAGAGATTGCTGCCTTTCACCACCATCTAGAAAAGCTCAACAGTCACAGCCCACTTGCACTGATTTTGAACCAACATCAGGATGTGCCATGTGGTATGAGGACTCAAGAACTAGTACAGAGCAGGGCTCAGGCACTACATTTCATTGGAACCAGGTTCCCAGGAAGGAATCTAGATGCCTGAATCTTCCCCCAAAAACTACCCCTAGCTCAGCTGAGCGCAGAAGAAGCTGGAGTCAGAGCTGCATGGCCCTGTTGCTCAAACATCTACAGGGAAATACAGCCACTCACTCACATCTCAGCTCCCTTTCCCTTCCCCAGTGCTGCTGTTACCTAATTCTTATTACATTTATATTATAATAATCAACATAAATATATAAATCTACTCTATAAATATATATGAGGTTATGTCTTATAATAATACAATATTGTTATTCGTTATAATATTAAGCAGGTTGAGACTGTGCAACATCCCAGCTGCTGGGATGCTGCTGTGCAGCCTGGGGGTGTCCCCACATACCCGGGGGGCTGCGTTCTCCAGGTGTGTGGTGTCCACGGCAGTGCCCAGTGTCACTGGGCCGGATTCTGCCTTCTTCAGGTTCTCCTTCACCTCCACCAGGCTCAGCTCCAGGTCCACCCTCCGGCTCTCCTTCCTTTTGCACTCTTCTTCTATCTCCTTCAGCCTCTGCTCCAGGCTCTTGTCTGTGAAAGGAGTAATGATGCCAGCCAGGAACTTATGAGGGGAGCAGGGACCATGTAATGTACATTTTCCTTATACTTTGCCCCAACAGGGAGTGCAACAGCACAAGTTCTTGCTCTAGTGCAATTTGAGCTGCATCATTTGGCTCAAAGCACCAAGTCTTCCGCCCTTGCCGCTTGTGAACCCAGGTGGGTGAGGTTTGTTGCCTTCTCCCTCCCTGTGGTCCCAGTTTGGCTCATTTCCACACATCACCCCTTGCCCCGCTCTACCTGTGCTGCCTGTGAGCATTTCCTTCAGCTCCCGCCTCTCTTTGCGCAGCTGGGTGAGCTGAGCCCGGATTTCATCCTTCTCCTTCTCCAGCCGCTCCTTCTCCTCTGTAAACCGCTTCACCTCCGCCTCTGTCCTGTTCTTGCCCAGCTTGGTTTCCACCGCTGCTGCTGCAAAAACACCCCCCAAAAACAAGCTCAGCCAGGGGAAAAAAGCAGGAAGGAACAAACAAAACAAAACACACCTTTCCATGTGCTTAGAAACTAAATGAATGAGGGCTTGGAAAGTCACCAACCAGGAGACTCCTCAGCCCCTTGGACACTGTGAAGATACGGTATAGTAGGGGCAAGCTGAACCACAGGGAAAACTCAATGCCTGCAGCACAGCCTTGCTCCATGTCCCCACCCCAGATGGCACCTGCTCACCTGGCAGCGGCATCTTGGGCCGGTGCGCGGGCAGCAGCTGGGGGCTGCCCGCTGTCACTGAGCCTGGCGGCAGCTCGGCGGCTGGCTGGGGGAAAGCGATGTTCTGCTGCTGCGTCTGGATTTTGACAGCGGGTGTCCGTGGCAGCACTTCATCAGGCTCCGGCTTCTCTGGGTTTTTCTAGAGGGGGAAACAAGGTGGGATGATGTGGTGGGAGGATGTGGCCCACTGATGAGGCCTGGACCCCTGGCTCAGGACAGTACCTGCTCCAAGGTCTCCATCGCCTTACTGCAGGGCTCAGTTTCCTTAGCCACGAGGGCTGTCTCGGCTGTGCTCTCTGCTGCAGGCCTGTTGGCAGCCCTTTCTAAAGATGGTGAGCTGAGGGGTGAAGGTTGGCATGACTTCTTGCCAGCACAGTGTAAGAAAGACTTCACTGGGGTGAGATCCAGGTACACTCTGTCTTGATCCCCTTCTGATTTGCTCTCACTCTTGGGTACTTCTTCCTGCAAGAGGAGAAAGTTCCCCTGAAAAGGGACCATCTACTGCAGTCAGACCTACAAAGTCTCACTGCAGAGCAGCAACAGCATCACAGGCAAGCTGGAGTATTTGCCATAAATCTTCAAGTGCTCTAAAGGAATAAAGTCATTTCTTACAGGGCTTTTTGGTGTACTCATGCAAAGTCCCCTCCTACTCTCCTTCACCAAGTCTTTCCAATGGTAGCAGCAGCCTCACCCAAGGATCACACACTGTTATACTTCTAGCAGCCCCTGGCAGATCCTTTGCCTTTTGCAGGGTGATATCCCTGTTCCCCAACATAGCCTGTCGTTCTTGTCATATGATCATTTTGGTTGGAAAAGACCCTTGAGATCATTGAGTCCAACCATAACCTAACTCTAGCGCTAAGCCATGTCCCTAAAAGCCTCATCTATATGCCTTTTAAACACCTCCAGGGATGGTGACTCCGCAATTTCCCTAGGCAGCCTGTTCCACTGCTTCACAACCCTTTCTGTGAGGATATGTTTCTTAATATCCAATCTGAACCTTCCCTGGCACAGCTTGAGGCCATTTCCTCTCATCCTATTGCTACTTGGGAGAAGAGACCAACACCCTTACACACAGGACTTGCTCTCACAGCTATCAAGAGGAATTTTGACAGACTGGGTTCCAAAGAATCCACTATCTTCAAATGATCCATGCTTTTTGCTGATGGAAACTGTGGGGTTTCATCCCAGCTGCCTGAGGATCACTACAGCACCCTACTGGAAGCCACTCTCCTGTCCCTCAGCGACTCCTCTCCAGCACCCGCTTCTGCCCCCTTGCAAAAGCCTGGATTTCCCTCTTTGCTGCAGTTTGAAAACCCTCCCCCTTCACTGCTGGAGGCTCCCCCCGTCAGATGTTTGCCCATGATCTCTGCAGAGCTCGCTGCAGTGCTGGGCACCTTACCGCAGGCAGGTCTGGCAGATCCACGTCGTCGTACAGCTCATCCTGCTGCATCCTGCCCTTCGGCAGGTTGTCGATGTAGGCGTTGGGCTCAGAGTACTTCCTCTGCATTAAGCTGTGAACAGGCATCAGGACATCCCATCAGGCGAGATCGGTCTTGCTGTGTGGCCGCACCACACTGAGTTTTTGGGGCATGCCTGTGGCCAAGCCCGCCCCACCAACCTGCCACTGCAAAGGCCACCCGGGCACATGCCACCAACCCCATGGCAGCTGTGGTTCAGGTTAGACATGTCACCGCAGGACAACAAGTGCTCTTTTGTCCCACACTGTGCTTTCAAAGAAAGCAACCAAGTCGCAGACGTGAGTGCAGCCCCAACCCCACGGCAGACACCCTCTCACAAGGGGAGGGACCCACCACCCCAGCTGCTTCCCCTCCACCAGTCCCTGCAGCCCCGCACGTTACCCGTGACGTACAAGAAGGAGTTCTTTGCGGCGCTCACAATGCAGGAAACCCGGTCAGCATCCACGTAATCATAGGTAAATTCCTCTGGGTCTGTTTTTGAACCTGATTCCGACAAGAGGAGGCCCAGCCAGTGGCCCATTTCCTCTGAGGACTTTGCCTACAAGGTGAGCAGAGAGACAGTACAGGTTGGAACAGCAATTCCTCTGCACTCCCCAGGCTACTGCTGACTCAGCCTCAGGTAGAGCACTATGCTGGCTGTCCTCTGGGCTTGCACGAGGACAGATCAACGGCCAAGTGTTTGTATTAAACCTGAGAGCACAGTAAAAGAAGAAAGAAGTATCGTTCTGTGTATGGACTGATTCGCAAATTTGGAAGATGTATGAATGCAGCTCTTTGCTTAACTCCTTCCTAAAATTTCTACTCAATCTACATTTTCCTTACAATTATCAACTCGGTTGCCTACAAGAGCAAGAGAAGTCAGTCTCCATGGCTGGAGATGCTGGTGGGAAGCCGGCTTTGGTGAGGAGAATGTGCGGGTTTTGTTTTGCACCAGCAGAGTGCAGCAATGGGATTGCCAAACACGGACATGCAGGGAGACCCAAGCACACCAGAGAGCCTGTGAGTTCCTTAAGCCAGAGCCCAAACCTCTTCCAGGGCTGTTTGCACTGGGGAGAGTTTACAGTGGGATCAGAGAAGAAATTCAAAAAGTGCCCCTTGCCATAACATGGTCAGTACCAAATTCCCAGCTGCAGTGAATAGTCTGACATTCTGCAAAATTAAGAGTTAAATATGGTGCCTTGAAGCCAGATCTAGCAATAAGCCACATGTACCTCCCAGGAGTGGAGGATTTCTACCTGAAGCAAGAAGAAGTGGGCTGATGCAGCCATCTTTGCATCTTTTGCTTTGATTTGAGGAGCTGGAGCAGTGAGCACAAAGTTAAATTCAGGGCAACTGTATCCCAAACTGGAAGGTATATTTTAAGCTTCCAATCTGTTTTACTTAGCAGAGACTACAGTCCCTGGGAAGCCAGCCAGCCAGCCTGTACATTGAGTCTGACATCCCAACAAAATACAGATTCTTCCATTCACAAAATGTAAATTTTCCCAGCACCTCTTCTTTACATCTGTAATTAGGCAAAATTTCTTAGACACAGACACGCCCTAAATCAGAAGCTAAACAAAAACACCTTCAAACTTCATGGCAGGCAGTCTAAGTCAGTTATTTAGCTATAAATATTCCACCCACTGGAAAAATACAGGAAATTGCTCACATTGTCCACCTCCTACTATAATCACGCTGCCGTCAGAGAGAACTAAGATTAGAGATAAACAGCCCTGGATTCAGGCAAAGGAAAGTAACAGATGGAGATGAATTCACTTGCACTTTCAGGGGCAGATCTGTGATCGGTTTACTTGGGATGTACGACCCATGGCTTTGGGACTCTCCATTTTCAGAAGATGTTCTGTGTCCATCCTAACCACCGCCTTAAAACCCTAAGTGGCACTCCTCTCATCTAACATTAACCACCTGAAATGTATCAAGCATAACCTTATCCTATAGTCAGTGGAGAGAGATGGGCACCTCCAGAGGACCCTTCATGCCATCCTAAGATGAGCGCCGAATGGTCCTCTGGAGGCACCAGCATCAGACAGAGCCTGGATTCCCACCTAGGTGGGACACCTTCTAGGTGACCACAGGCAGATGAACCGAAGTCCCACGCTTCAAGTTCTGTTTTGCTGGACTGAGGGTTCCTCTGGAGGACCTCACCGGCATTTAGGCCTACTAAGACACCCAAGCTGACGACTTAAAGCAGAGAGCGCTTGGAGATATACAGCCTACCTCCAGAATGACCCGTTCTTCTCCATTGTGCAGGATGCGGAAGGAGTAGAGATGATCAGGGCTTGGCTCTGGGATAACTTCACAACCTGCCAAACTCAGGGGTTGCTGAGCCAGTTTGCTTCGGTTCTTGTCCTGGTAGAAATGGAGGTGACCATCTTTTACCTGACACCAGCGGGACTTCCACTGGCTGTTCACTAGCACGTTCAGGTAACCTGCAAGCAAGCACAGGTTACTTAGGCATATTTTCCACCCCACAGGGAGAAGGAATTCAAACTCGTTTGTGTGCACAGGGATGTCTGATGAGTAAGTTCTGAGATCACTGCACAACACAAAACCACAGACAACAACAAAGAGTAAAATCAAAGAGACAAGTTGTCTTGTCCATACAAAACAGGGTGAAAATGGTAAAAAATCCATTCAAAACAAAACTATTGGAAGTTCAGGTTAGGTTTGGAGCAGCAAGTTGGCTGCAGATGGTTGGATGAAGCTGTTCCCAGCTGGTGAATACCAGCTGACCCACACAACCCTCTCCTTGCTGACTCCCACACCCTGGGCTGATGCCCAGGAAAAGCAGCACAGGTGCCCTCTGTGTGCATGTCTGGTATTACCTGCCCTTCCTCTTGGGCCACCCTGTGAGCTGTTGCCTGCCTTTGTAAGCCACACAGTCACCTTCATGTGTAAGAGGCACCACAATCCGCATGGATTTACTGGCACACAGACCAAGCAGACTGCGACCTCCAGCCTCCCACAGCAGGACAGCCTGGCACGTGTGCGTTTGAAAGAGATGATGCCTGGTGCTCATCCTGCCCTGCACAGCAAGACCCAGCCCTCAGACAAGTCCCTGCAGAGGCGCTCATGCTGTTACTTACTGGAAGTCTCCAGGGATCTCTCTGGGCTATCCAGGGAGCTGGATTTTTTCCTCCCGAGGTTCATCAGGTTGCTCAGTTTCAGGCCAGTTGTGCACTTCTTCTTAACTACCAGGAAGGACAAAGAAAAAGATGTATGTGGGGCTTTCCCAACTCACAGCCCGCTGTCCCAGCTGGGTGTCCTGCAACCAACAGCCCTGTGGCACACACATCACTTGCAGAGAGCAAACCTGTGACTCAGGGATATGCTGTAACAGTCCAAAGCCCAGGGAGATGGTGAGTGAGCAGCACAAGTCATCTCAGTTAAGTGACGTGCCCAAAACACTGAATCCATATTGTGTTAAACGTGGGTTAGTGCTGACCAAACACTAGTCCCTGCAGGAGCTGTGGGAAGGCTGTTTGCTCAGGTCTTGCTGGGCAGGTGCCGACCTCCTTTCGCTTTCTTACATTACAAAAAATTGAATTAAAAATCATTACCCATAAATATGTATGGCTTTCAAGTCTTTTCCTTTCTAAAAGAGAGGCTCAGGGTGGGGAGGGGAATGTTTATGCCCAAAGAGGCTCTTCAGCATTTTCTGGCTGAGCACATCAGTCAGTGTGTGGACGTGGCTGTGGCTGTGTAATCATCAGGCAGTCCTTGTAAGAAACCAAGTTGGATGTTTTCAGTGGGCATTTTCTTTTTCTGTAGCACAACGAAATGATGAAATCCTAATGTGGAGGGACTGAGCAGCCGAGCTCCATCTGTTGGGTGGCCCCAGCAAGTCCTCAGCATGGATTTCTCTTTCTCTTCAATATGTAGATGGGTCCCACCACTCTTCTAACAGAACATCTCATCTTATAATGTACTTAACTGACCCATCTTATAGATGTAGAATGGAGCTCAAATCCTAAAGTCAGATGCCCTAGTGTGAAGGTGTAACTCTCCCATTGGAGACAGCTCAGTATCTCACACAGGTACTCCAACTTCTCCACAGAGGCCCCTGAGGAAAGTCACTTAGGTTGGATTTATGCCATCTCAAACTGTCACAAAGTGACTTGCCCAGAGACACACAGGATCTGTGTAGTATGGCAGGTATCACACCCAGGTTTCTCAAGCCCTGTCCCAAGTCTGTAACTGCAAAGAAACGCCAAATCCACCTATCACTTCATTATGAAAAAAACAGGCAGTGAATACACACGCAGCTGTCACCCTGCATCAGGTCAGTTTGGGGTGGCAATGGCATGAGACACTACAGAAACCCTCACCGCATGGGCAGGGTCAGTGGCCTGGTTTCACCCCCATTCCCAGGGTAAAGTTTTACCATCTTTTATCTCCGCTGTCTCTGGGTGGCCATCCGTGCTGCTCCCGCTCTCAGAGGCTGCAGAGTACCTCTCAGATACCTCCACCTGCCAACAAGCACCAGACAGAAGCTCTGCAGATGCACATGACCCTTTCCTCCAGCCAGCACCCGCCACAAGTGTCTTTTTCCCCCCTCCTAAATTACAAGGTCAGTTGCAGAGGTTTTCTCCTGCCCTGTGCCCTCTCTGTTGTTTCTGAGCCCAACATGGGCAGATATGACACATGAACCAATCCAGCTAGGCTCAACTCTGAGATGATGTAGTGGCACCACTGATGCCACCCTATCTCCTCCTGCCCTGAAGCCAGGCTGGTGGGGGCATTTGCCAGTCCTCACAGGAGGGCATGAGCAGAGGAACTGGCCAGACACACAAACAGGTGCGTTTTGGGTGTCCACTAGAGACTCATGAAGGTTTCTTTCTCCTCCCACTGTTTTGGAACAAGCTGACTTCAGGGAAGTGTCACCTAAACCTAAACTAGAGACTGGCCCAAGCCCTGGTGTCCAAGGGTCTATGTCTCTTCTGAAGCTCTTGGTGAGCACAACTGCCCTGTTGGATGAGATAGTGCTTCTGCCTGGTACGGCGGAGCCAGTTTTAGGGAAAGATGTGGCAACAAAATTAAGATTGCAAAGGAAAATTAAGATTGTTCCAATAACACTACTTTTCAGCAGAAAAGGGGCCTGATTACCTTAATATCAGTCTTTGCACAGATAAAATTACTTCACCTACAACTATTATTTATTAAAAGAACAAGATGGAAAAGCCTAAGTGCTCATTTTCACTGTAGAGACAAGGTGTACCTTTGGGTAACTGAGACGCAGTGAATCTGGAATGTACTGGTTGCCTTCAGTGCCTCCTTCGCAGAGCAGACCACTGGTCTCCTGGATGACCTGTGCAGAGGGGAAGCCATCACCTGTGAGAGAGCTGCAGTGATGGGATCAACACCTCTTCCCCACCCAGGACAAGCAAAACCACAGCAGGCTGGGACACCCATGATTTAGGCTCCCTGGGATGCTGGGGACGCTGCTGGTGTTGTAGCAGGCAGCCAGCAGACTCTGCTGGACCCAAGCCAGCCAGGGAGCGCCTGCCAGCAAAGGCAGCCCCGGCGCTGCACAGCCCCACTGCTGCCCCAGGGTTCTGTGAAGGCTCCTTCTGCTGCCATCTCAGGGAAAGGGCCTCTTCTCTCCTCCTGTCCTCAGCCAACTCATGTTGGGCTCCCTCCTGGCCGCAGCAGCTGAACTGGGAGGTCCTTCCACAGCCTCCCTTGTGCAGAAGGCAGCAGGGAGTGGCAGGAAGAAGCTATCCCGGGACATGGAAGTGGTGTGCTTGTATACAGGCTTGCAGCGAGGAAGGGAGCCAGAGCATCCAAGGACAGGACTGAGATAAGATACGGTCTCCCAGCAAAGCCGGAGTAGAAGCGTGGGAGCAGCTGCGGGGCAAGCCCCGAAGGCAGCACTGACCCTGAGCCACTGCTCTGCCTGGTCTTTACTCTGCAGCCCCAGCACGATGACGTCGGCGTTGGTGGGGATGATCTTCAGCTTGTGCTCTTTCTTCCTCACTTGCTTTTCCTTGTGAATGACAGTGCAGCCCAGCAAATTCACGTCAAGCTGAGGGCTATGGTCTTTGGAGCTCTTGTAGCACTGGGGAAGGAAGACGGGAGGGCAGGTAAGAAGCTGAAGAGGGACTTCTCTCTGGCTTGCTGGTGTGAGCTCAACCCTAGAAGTGGCTCAGTGCAACCACACATTAAGTGCGCAGAAGACAAGAGGGTCCTATAGGTCCTATGAGGCTGAGATGTCTACACAGACTACACACAAGACATTTCTATACATACAGAGATACACATCCATCTATGTACATGCATAAATAGTCCAAAACACCTCTCACAGATACTGCTAGAAGGGTCAAGTATGTGGTTAGTCAGTGGGATAAGCATCCCTTCTGCTTAACCACCTGAAACATTTCCCCCAAAAGCATCTCTAGGCATTTGGGGAGTTTGGGATTTTGGCCACAAATGTGCCTTTGTGCCCCCCTCAGCAGCCCCATGCCCACGTCACTTCTGAAAATGGAATGAGATCCCCAAATCTCTGGGGACATGGTTTCTGAAGCATTCTTTCTAGAGGTACTTTGGTTTTGCCAACTATATAACATGTCCTGAGGTGCCACTTCCCTCCCCGGCTCATGAAAATAGGTAGTTTTATACAGAGAGTGAAGTGAGTGATCTACCCACCAGCAACCTGGTGTCCTTGATAACGCACAGCTGTTTCGCCCACTGTCCCAGCCACTTCTTTCTCCACAGGAATGCACAGATGCGGGCATCCTTCATCAGCTCAATGGTGGCCTCCGTGGATGGCCACTGATGGGTTGCTGACTTGCCTTTGCTGCTCTCCTCTTCATCGTAAGATTCATAGGAGCTACTAACAGCTTCACCATCTTCTACAACAAAAGCAAAGCTCTGTCATTAAATACATTTTTAGGACAACTCTGAGTCTATTGTTTGCCTCAGCCATGCTCACACATGCAAAAGCTTCCAGCATAGGGATGTGTCTTTTGAGGCTCTTCTACAGGGGGAAAATCAACAGGAAAATAACCCTCATAGATTTTTTTTTTCTTTCTAGCCCAGTATTAATCTCATTGCAATGCTTTGCACCTAATGGTCTCAGCTAGCAAACACTCAAAAGACACTTCTCAGTTGACCACAAATTTGAGAACATTCCCTTAGAGATTTTCTGATGTTTACTGCTTCCCCCCCTCAAAGATGCTTTTTCTACTTTCCACTTCAAGCCAAACACAATTTTTAAGGCAACAGTATGCTACAATCAGCCCTTGTCCTCTGAATGTCAGAAGTAAAGATGGTATTTGCGAGGCCATGCAGCAAGCAATGATCTATTGTATTTGAGATGTCATTCTGCTTTCCCTCTCTGGGCTAACAGGTCTCTCTCAGCATTCAAGGGGCAGCAAGGGGCTCTGTTGCACTGTTGTTGTTGTTACACTGTTGCAGCAGCAAAAATTAGTCATAAGTGGCAGCTGTAAATAACAGTATTCACATTTTTCATGTTCGCTCCTAAATGGATTGCTACGTTATTAGGATAAGTTAGGTTTTTCAATACCCAGCTCTAATGTGCTGTAGGTTATTGGAGTTTTCAGCTGATAGGAACAGCTGGTTATTGGTACCAGATTCATCAGAGACAACAAAAATGTTCCCACTGACTGCAGGGGAATTTGCAATGCTCTGCTGGTGTTTACAGGATGGCTCTTATTTGCCAGGTAAGCTCACACAGCAAGATGGTAAGATTTGGGCAGCATCCGTGTAGGGTTTTGCATTCCTGTCCTACAGCACAGAGGAATATCATTAAGATTCCCACACCAGAATTTAATCTGATTTTGATTCTCATAGGATCTTAATATCCATATGAAAGTAACATTATCAGATTGGTGCAAAATAAAAAGAGGAAAAGCAGCAAGAGGGAAAAAAAAAGCATTAGGAGCTTCACTGAAGAACATTTCTTAAGTCAGGTTTATTTGTTCTTAAAATAAAAGGAACTGAGAAGCAGTAACAAAGCTATAGCCTTACCCTCAGTCAAATCTCACTCTGTGACATCCCTCAAGTGATCAGAGCTGCACCAATTAAACAAACTTATTAAAAAGCAAATGCTCCCTTTCAAATTCTCTGAATGGTGCTGACAGCAGACTACTGGCTTACCATCTGCAGACCCTCCATGTATTGGACTGTCCATCTTTTATGGGAAAACATTACCCCCCAATGCATTATCACTACGCCAGCCTTGTCCACAGGAACCCTGGGCAGAAATTCAGATGGAGTAAAAGTGTTGAGGTTTCTCATTTCTAGAAATACCAAGAAGCTGAATCTCTGCACTGCTAGGGACCCTTCCTTATGCAGCAGAAGGATGCCTAAGGGAACTTCATCTTCTGAACCTTCCTCCTTAGCAACATGAGGCTATTGCTAACTGCCCCTCTGGCCCCTTTTGGGTGTCTCTGGTGCCCCTCACCTAGGCATTAGGTCTCAGGCTGCCACCTTTCTCTCAGCAGGAGACCTTGCCTCTCTTTTGTGCATCAACCACAACTACAAGTGCCTCATGAGATGAGCTTTTCTCTGCTTGAAGAGCTGCAGCCATTGCTGGTGTGGTGACACTGCTGCGGCCTTACAATGGAAAGGTGTTTTCCAGGGTGTGTATCTGGGAAACTGGGACAAGTTTTGTTTGGGTGACTCAAGACAACACTGTCATCATTACTAAGGTTCACTCTATCCCAAGTCATTCTTGTGCATTCATTCTCAGGCACTTCAGTACAATGTCTCCATTTCCACCTACTGGCACTTTCAACAAAGAGCACAGTTTTATCCTCTCATTGCTGTGACATCAGTGGCAGCCATGTCCTCGGATGTCTTCATCTAATCCACTTCTGCTTTCCTGTTTGTCTTCCCACAGCCTCTCAGGGAGCTAAATCAATACCACGATGCAGGAAGCTCCAACCATCTCATACGCCAGAGCTGTCTCTCCCTGAGCAGAGAACCTCCAACATTCGCTGAACAGCTACTTGTCAATACAGCCAGCATTACCACATATCAGCTCCACATCAGTGGCCCGAACTGGGGGAATAAAGCCAGGGAAGTTCTCTTCATTATAATTTTGAGCATGGGGAAAGGCACACAAAAATGCCGCCTTGTGTACATCAAGCATGGGCAGAGAGAAGGGAGAGGTGGTTAACGTCCATGCATATAAAGTGCAATACCAGGGGAAGGCACCTGATCACCTCCGCTAAAACTGAGTTTTGTTTTGGTTTTGTTGTTGCTGTTGTTGTTTTTTAAAGAAAGCACCTCAGGTTTGGAAAGCATGCCATACCCATCGTTATTGTGGCATAAATAACGCCCTCAGTAACCTGCAACCCTGGCCTGGGTCCAGACGCAGCAAGCCTACCAAAAAGACCTGCACAGTCAAAAGGAAAGAGAAAGGGAGACAAAGAGAGAAAGCCACAGATAAGCAGATGTGAAGAACAAGGGCGTCAGTCGGCTCAGCCCCACGCTCCCCCCTTGGCCTGCGAGGAGCACACCATACAGTGAGACTTCAAACAGGAATGTTTGCAACCCGTCCCCTCAAAAAAGGCAATTTCCTTTAAAACAGAACCACTGTCATCGTAATTAAAATCAGCCAGGGCTGATGAGCTGTTTCAGATGGAATAATTATTGCTCAGTTGGCAGTCACGTTGCCCCTTGCATTTTCATTCTATTTCTTATCGCACCCTTCAATTATGCAAACACAGACGAGGACAGTTTAACACATTTCAGCCCAGGAGGAAAGGGAAGCAGCAGCATTTGCCGGAGCTGTAAAATGAAAGGCAGAGGCATTCCCAGTGGAGAGTCAGGAATCCTGCTGATGAAAGAGGGACCCCGAGACCCAGAAGTCTCGCTCGCCTGCTTCATTTTAATTAATTCACCCACAGTTTGTTACAGTGCCTTACAGTCCCACCTCGGCTGCTGCACGACTCCTCTATCTCCTCAGCCCATCTGGAGGCTTGCTTTGATGTCCTTTCTTGGCAGTGCACCCACTAATTTTAGTGATGTTCCTCTTTTTGTTAGGTTTCACCTCGCCCATTTGTTTGAAGATGCATGGGTGCTTTCCAAGGCTCACATTGTAATTCTGCCAGAAACACCACCAGCAGCTCCCTGGACCATCCGCCCCTTCCCTACCCAGCTTATGGGGAGAAGGGGGTGAGCACAGAGGGCTTGGGGTGTCAGTGGGGTCAGGTTTTGACATATTTGGCCAGGGAAAAGCCATGCATGTCCAGACCGCTCTTCAGCAATGGCAGTCACATCAAGGTCTCAAGGCAGTTACCAGCAATGAGCATCATTCCACGTAGAACAGGTACAGGGTACTATTACCATCTGATAAAGCATGAGGGGAAAAAGGGATGGGGAGCCCAGTTTTGTACTTGTGGAACCAACAGGCAGGACTGAGACCCGCAGGTTTCCCCCACATGCCATTGGATTTGGAGCCTGATCTCTTGACGTGAACCAGAGCACCCTCAGCTTCTGTCGCTGCATGGCATGCTACGCTTCAGCCTCTCCCAAGCCCTCCACAGCCTGAGACTGCTGGTCAAACAGCTATCTGCAGCAGTCACAGATTGCCCCATTTTGACAGCGCCCTCATCAAATGGGTTTTTTCTCTCTCTTTTTTTTTGACCATGCTCACAGGGTCTCTTGCTCCCTTAGGCATCTGACTGGCCTGGATTTCAGTGGATGGTGGGCGTTACTGCATCTTTGAGCAGTAAGCTACCAACGAAAAGCAGAGGTTTAAGCTGGGTGTGTGCTTATCGCTGCTGCCAGCCAAGGCTCCGAACACAACATGAGTTCATGGAGCTGCCTGGATAACTTAACCTGTGTTTCCCAGCATACGGATCCATGGCCAGGCTCCAGCTAATCTGGTGTATGTCTTTACATGCCATGGCTCTTAGTGCATTATCCTCTTTCCCAATGTGCAACAGGGGAAAAAAAAGAGTCCATTTATCTTACAGTGCAGGCAACTGGAAACACCTGCAGGGACAAGGCTGCAGTGACCTGTGCTGCCCCAGCTTCAAGAGGGTTTCAGTCCCCTGCACCCCACACGCCACAGCCCTGCCCTCAGCTGAACAACCCACAGCATGTCAGCAAAACCAAGCTGGCACCTACACACGGCAGAGCTGGGGGGACCTCTCCTCTGCACCAAGTGGCACGTTCTACCCCAGCCATGGTGAGCCTGCACCTTTTCCCACCTGAGCTGGGTGTAATCTTCCCATTCACCACTGTAAAATGGCTGCAGTCAAAACGGGATGGTTCAGGGAAACAAAGATCTTTCTACATCCCCCTTTTTTGTTTAGCAGTGTAACCCCAAAGACTCAGTGAGAACAGCGACCCACACTGAGCTACAGCTTGTCCGGGAGCGCAAGGTGCACACAGGCAGCGAGGGCTGTTCGGATACACCAAGCCCCAAACACTGCAAGCGGTGCCAAGGAGCACACTGGGGCTGGAGAGGACTCAGCTTCTCTCATAAGCAGCTCAGATTCAACAGCCAAGAGTTTAGATCCTAATCTTTTACCCTTAACTCTCACTTCTTTGTTTGTCTTGACTCTCCCCGCTGAGCTCTGCCCCACAGAGTGTACATCAGTGCATCCTGCTCCACTGCAGTCAGGGCTGATGAGCAGAGATCCCCTTCTGCAGCAGAGCGATGTAATCTGTCTCATTTGGGCTGAAGTGGATTGTAAATTGATGACATGACAAGATCAGCTCTGCTATTAGATCAGAGGGAGGTAATCTCTCATGAAGGATGTTCACCAAAGGAAGGATGCAGGAATATATCTTAAAAAGTGAGAATCCGGGAGCTCAGCCTGCATGTGACGGTCTACCCCCGAAGTGGGGGGCCCCATGGGTGACAGGTACCGGTGACACTGCTGAAGACATTGCTGGGAGGTGCTAACCAAAGTGGCGAGCGAGTGTGCGCAAAGGCAACCCACACACTGTCCCCTCACACGAAGTGTGGCTTTTTAATCAAGTTAACAGATGGCTAAGCTGCCACAGGAGACACAGCTAGATAAACAGCCAATTATAAAAACAGTTATCACTTCTAACAGACCAACAGAGTCACGGATTTTGAGCCCCAAAGGGATGATTAGAGCACTAGGACATGAATGCAAGCCACCACAGCTTCAACACCCACTCCTGAGTAGAAACCTGTGTTTCAGTACAGCCTATCTGCCAGAAAACCATCAAGACAGGTAGAACCCACAATGGTTTATAGTATTTTACAGTGATGTTACATTAACCCAGGCATACTATTAATACTTATTTCTACAGGAAAGTAAAAAAAAAACCCCAAGTAATCTTTCTATCTAGCACTGGATCTGTAATACCAAGCGTGACCAGCATCAGAAAACAAAGTTATCACATGAGCTGTAAGAAATGCCTGCACTTTCGTTTACTCATTCTCATAAACCTCAAGTCCTCCATTTCCCACATGAAACCCCCCCAGAGAGTTAGCTGTGATATACCATTTACAGAGACATCATACGGCTCAGCCTCTTCATAATAGCCCTCTGGGGATTCGATCTTGGGGACCGGAGGTTGTTTTGTTTCAGGAATCTGCAGAGTAAATAAATAAAAGAATCATGATTTAAGGTAAAAACAGATAATTTAAAACAAAGAGGCATCCTTTTTATTAGCACTGAAGTGCATCCTAGTGGATGAGACCTTTTAGATGCACACACCAGGGTTTTAATACAAACTGGTTGAGATGACAGGGAAGACAGACTGCTGAACAATTTCAGAGTACAGTTAGTTCAAATATAAAGGAGTCATTTGAAACTATCGTATAATTATGTCATAAATATTCTTTTTTAAAATTTTGTTCGAAGCCCGGGGAAGATCAACTCATGTGTTTCCTCAAAAGCAGCAATCCAAACCCATTTGCCTTATCATGAACTGGGACTCCCGCCTGCTGCACCAACATCAACATGGAACCAGAAGGTCAGACATTTCACGCAATCCTGGTTTGACACTGAAGAGCATAACCTGAGCAGTCGCTGGTCATATCTCCAAGGTTCTGACTGATAGCAAACCAACAGCTAAAAATCTCTGCTTTAGGAACTATATCAGGAATACTTAATTGTGCTCTGAGCGAAAAATGAAGGAAATGGATGAACAACACTGATGGAAAATCTGCCTTTGAAAAGAGTCCAAGTGTGGGAAAATCCCTGAGGTGCCTGCCAAGCCCCTCCCTAAACACAAGCAAGGGCTGGCAGGAAAAACAATGCCTTGAGCTTTTAGAAATATGAGGGAGGGGGGAAAAAAAAGAGAGAAGCTAAGAACAAACTTTTTACTTTTCAAGTAATTCACATGGCTGTTGAATGTGAGACAGCAGAGTCAGAGATCACAGTAGGATGAGCACACAGCTTGTACTCTGCCCAAAATACATGGCATCCCACCTCTTGCACCATGATCCAACAGTAGCATCGCCTCGTTCCCCAGTGAGGTGTCCCCTCTCCTCGCCCAGGTCAAACCACCCCCAGTCATCTGACAACGGAATGCTCTGGCTCACACCCCTCCAACTGGCTCCTGATGGATACCTGTGCAAATCCTGGATGGGAGGTTCAGTGTGTGCAGGGCTAAAGCCCAACTCGTCCCAGGGGGACAGGAAGAAGAGCAGGTCCCTCTCTGCAGAGACAGCAGTGTTGAAGGTCTTAGATCATGCATGGTCATTGAACACCAGCTCATGTGATTGCTCCTGGTGGACTGGAGAAGAGCGGCTAGCTGGGCCACCAGCATTGCAGAGCAGTCTAGGGCAGGATCAGTCCCTTTGGAGGTCATGCCAGCATCATAAAATGCAAGTTCAAAGCTGCCCATCCTGCCCTGGATATTCCAACAGGTACTGCTGCCCAGAAGCAGAAAGGCAGCTTTGAAGGAAAAGATTTTCTGGCCAGCAACTGCCCATGAAGGGGGATGCTGCTGAGCCTGTGGGAGCTGGGTACCCTGACCACACCGGCCAAAATCATGCGTCTCTGCTCCCACATGGGCAAGCTGCCCATGGCTCTGCCAGCCTCACAAACTTCTCAAGTGTTCTGGATGAAAACTCCTTCCTATGTGGGTCTGCCAAATGCTGTCAGCAGAGTCTGAGCTGCTTTCCAGAGCCAGGTAGGACACACTGCCGGAAAACACTTGCCTCCAAACACTTAAAGGTTTAGGAACTTGTCTTAATGTGTTAAATTAAAGAAAGAAAAACAAACCCAGCCATTCCAAAGCTTTACTTAATCCCTTCCCTGGCCTGAAAATGTGTGTGCAATTGCCTCCTGCATGCAGCCAGCTCACAAATTGCCTACGCAAAGAAATGCTGTGGGTTTATTTGACAGTATCCCACAAGTGTCAGGGAAAGTGGGGGGGGAAGGGATTGCTCCATTTTGTTTCCTACAGACAATGGGAGCCAACAGGGACTAGGTGGGACTGCACCTCAGCTGCCACAGAAGCTATTTTTTTCTCTTCTCTTTCCTTAAAGGCGTGGAGTTGTTTTGTCTCTAGCTTAAGTCAAAGAGTACACGCTGCATTACCTAACCCAGAATGGCTCTCACAGAACATTTGCCTCTTGCATTACGGCACAATGGAGCACATAAATAAAACCTTCTTGGGCATCTGCATCCGTGCTGCATGACCTTCTCAGTGGATGGCTGCAGAACACAGCAGAGCTGCCAGGGCCACCACAGATGAAAGGTCACCAGTGTCTGAGCCACAGCCTACAGGACTCATTGTTTCAAGGTTGCCTTGGGACAAATTCAAAGAAATTAGTGGGATCCAGCTGGGCTGCCCCTGTTGGGTTGCCCATTGACTGCTGGTGTCAGTAAATACCAGGGACAATCTTCTGTACAGAGCTTTATCACCAAATTTCTCCTGTGCCTCAAAGGCAAATGTAGAGCAACACCACAGCCTCGGCATCGCCAAACCACAGAAAACTCCACAGAGCTAAACCAGATATATTCTGAGGACTTTTCTTAATCTCCCTGTTTCCATGTGAGGAGCTGTGCTCTCTCCTCCACCGCACAGGTGGCCGTGGCTCTTGCCTGCGCCAGGACCAGCAAACACAGACACGAAGATTCATTTCCCCTCAGCAGCAATTTCCACACTCTAACTGGGACCACATTCAAGGTCTCCTCAGCCCCACTCCTTGAACTAAGCTCAGGTATCTTTGCTGCCAACAGCCCACTGACATGAGATGCCCACAGCAAGGAGGTACTTGGGAGGTCAGCTCCAGTGGTGAGCAGGTGGGAGAAGGTAGTTCCCAGCACAGGCCTGGGAGAAGATGGATGGCTTAAGCACCCATCTCAGCTAACATCCAAGACTATTTTTTCTTAAATTCCCTCATTTAGCTTCCCGATTGCCCTATCAGAAAGCTGACATGCACCAAGCACCAGCACAGAAGTCCTGGGGACACCCGGCTGCTGCTTCCCCAGTCATGCCTTCATTCCACCGCACCCCCATGCTCCTGCCCACCTCCCTGCCACGGCCACCACCTCCTCCAGCCTTGAGAAACCCAAAGCCAAACAGCGATCCCTCTCTGGTCACTGCTCCCAGGCAACTCCAGCTCCAGCACTGAATCCCCAGACGGCTGCGTGGGCAGGGCCCCCCGGGGCTGGAGCAGCTCCCAGCAGGCAACCGCACTGTGTCCGAGGGTTTGTTGGCTGCATCCCATCCTATCTCCTTGCTTTCCCAGCTCCTCCAGCTAACTCCAGCTGAGCCACACAGCCCCCTGGGCAGAAGTCCTGGGGCCTCACCCTGTGTCCTCCTTTCTGGGAAAGGAGCAGATCCTCCTCCATGGATGCACCACTCCTCCCCCTCCTCCCCATGTATACTCCCTGCCCTCCTTTCCTTTCACATCCCGAAATCCCAGCTACAGCAATTCCCACGTCAGATCAGCTACTGAGCAGCAACATCCAGGGTCTCTAGGATGACCCGTGCCTCTTAAGGACAGCCTGGCTGACTTGCTGGCATGGAGACAAAATCCCACTGAAAGCTGATGGCGTTGAACTGGACCCTGGCTATATTTATACTGGAGCCTGACCAGATTTATAGCTGCCCTATGAAAAAATCTACAGTGTTGGCAACTCCTCCTTGCAGACCTGTGGGCTGTACAACCAGTGTAATGCCTGGCACAGTCACCCAATGCACAGACAACACCAGGAAGCAAACCTGATCTTCTCTGCTAATGACCAAACCGTGCAAGGCTCTGCCAGTGAGGAAGACCCTGGTGCTGACCAGGATCGCCCCACCACCCCGCAGCTGAAGGATTTCTGGCTTTTTTTAAGCTCATGCCAGCAGCCTGGGCATAGCTGCTTTACAACTTGGCGGAGATTTTCAAAGCAACAGTTAAGAGCCAACCTCACCTTTGTTTCTTTGAAAACCTCAATTCTATTCCTTTTCTGAGCTTGGATTACTGTGTGATGTGTGTAGGCTTCCCTGGCAGGGAATACAGCCTGTTTTACGCATTTCTCCTGCACATGCATGGAAAGCCGAAGGCTCTTTCAGCTGCCTGCTCCACTTGTGCACGAGCTTTGGGGACAGCAGGGGTTTATGAATGTCCAGCCACCCCATAGCATGGCCACCCTGCCGGGGCCACCAGCCAGCCACAGTGCCCACACCAGCCACACACTGACCTGCAGCATTCGCAAGGACCAAATGTACAGCTGGAAACTTCCACACTGGGGAGCCCTTAGTTGAATCTTCATTTTATCGTTATTATTTTTTAAATAAAGCTCACCTGGACTACTTGCCTCACTAACATAGACAGGCAGAGGTCACTCCATTTAGCCGTGCTGCATAGTACATGACAAAAGAGAAGCCTCCAGGGGTTCAGATCCCCAGACTGAGGACTAGGCAGTGAAAAGCAAAGGATTTCCAAAACCTACCTTGGGAGGGGGGAGGTCTGGCAGGCTCTTCTGAGGAGGGGACGAATGCAGTCCTGAGTCTCCGTTGGTCAAGGAGTTTCTCCGATCCAGCCCTGCAATGCACAAATACAATCATATTGATGGCATGTGGCACTTCCCAGCAAAGCGCTGTGCAGGAATAGCGAGGTGCTATTTCAGTAGGATGCAAAGTGACAATTACAGGCAGCACTGCAGGGCCACCATGTCATTTCAGGCCATACCCAGAAATGTGGCACTTGAAGACCCAGCAGAAGAACTGGCCTCTGCTTTTTGGGTATGTTTTTCCCTCTGGAGGGAAAACTGTGAAGTTCAACCCCACTGCTGAAACTTTAAAGGGTCTTGAGAAGGAGCTTGGGCAGATACTACACGGTATCTGGAAATCCACAGCACTTTAGTCCTTGCTAGCACTGATCCCTGCTGCTGTGAGCAGACACAACAGTGACCGTCCCTGCCTCTGCTGCTTTTCCAGAAAACTGGAGCGAATACCACCCAGATCCAACTGCAAAGGTTGCTGCCTAGCTGGGCTGCAGGATGCTTTATCAAAGACAGCCAAGATCAGTAATTTAATTGCTGTTGAAGGAAGAGATGCTCTTGAAGCAGCCCAGGCCAACCATGTGAAAGGGCATATGGCAGCAGAACTGCTCCAGGCAATCTGTGTCTGCCTCTGGAAAGTCAGATTTTCCAAGCAGCCGAATGCAGAGTGATTCAGTAGCTGCAGGATATGCTGAAGGCTCAGAACACTTGTGTCCAGTCCCTCTTCCCCCACCACAGAACTCCTGGGTGGCCTCAGACAAGTGCCCAAATCCCACGACCTCCAAGACAGTGTAATGCAGCAATGCTCAGGAACAAGTGGGAGAAGGGCACAAATGGCTGAAAAATGAAGGGCTTCGAAGGCATTATTCTGTGCAGAGGGGAAGTCTCCATTTACAGTGTCTCTTGCCAAATATTCTAGGAGAAATGAGGCCAAGATATCCAGATATTGCAAGTCCAGTAAATTAAGCAAGGGAATTAGGTGCAAAAGCTGCAATGAGTTGATGTTCCAGCTCCCGCAGTCACCTGCTGATGCTCCAGCCATATTCCTCAGGCACACACAGAAACCACCAAGGCATCACGCAATGCCCAGTAGCAGTTAGTGCTGCACTCAGAAGACATGGGCAGGAACTTTGCTGCATATTTCTGGGCCTTAAAAATAGAAGCTGGAAACCACATTACTTTGTTCACGTCTGGGGCTTGGAAACCACGATGACAGCTCTGCCCTGCCAGGCTGCAGACCGCTCCTGGCCTGATGGCACAAGAGCCCAAAACACGCTTCTTGTGACAAATTGCTCCCTGTGACGCAGGTCTCCTGGTCACCAACACTGGGTAACTTCTGTAAGTCAGGAAGACACGGAGACCCATATATAAATAGACACCAAGACTCCAACCAGCTCTTTGTGCCCTGCAAGTAGGGCTGCTGGATGTCATGTAAGGTTCAGAGTAAAGCAGGGGAGCCTAAGACTGATAATGGGGAGATGCACCCACTGAAACAGCTCATGATTATATTGCCAGAGTCACATCTACAGGCTGCTCCTGGGGGTTGTCCTTTTCTGTAAAGGACCATGGACATTGCACTCTCAGGGCAGACACCTTCCATCAACAGCAGCTGCTGAGGCCATTGATGTTTTGGGCGACACCAGAAGCAAGGTTGAGATTTCCTAAAGCCACAGTGGGCTACTCTCCAGAAAGGGATTATCTCTGCACTCACAGTCGTCCACACAGGGGCCTTTTAGCGGAGAGAAACAGGCCAACTTGCATCCTCTTGCATCAGGCAGAACCTCCCATGTTCAGCTCCACAGAAAAGAAATCATTGCAGCAGCAAAAACCACTGCCAAACCCTTTGCAAGCAGTGGCCATCTGTTCTCGACTCTCCAACAAACCTAGCAATCACCCCACTGCACCTCACCATGCCCGGAAAATGCTGTTTGGTTTCTGTACCAGCGGTTCCTCCTCCTACCACCAACTTTGGAGCACAGGATGGAGACCACAGCTTCGGTCCTCACCCTGCTGGAAACCTGCCCACCTACTCCAGCTGAGGAACAGAGCAGGATGGGATAGAGCTTTGATTTTGAGGCTCTGTGAAGGAAGAACCACCGCTTTAACCTTCATCCTGACAAGACTGCTAGGAGATGTTACAGGGTTTTCTGTTCTGAGGTTGCAGAGGGCAGCTGTGGCTGTGCCCAGCATATGGGCACAAACACCTAATGCAGGATTCCTGTATGGAGAGCCCACAGGGTGTGTGCTGTGCACACCTCTTTCTTCTCCTGCTACACACATCAGCACCACAAATCAGACTGTTTCCTTATTGGGGTGGGACAGAAAGAGTATTGTTTTCCTAGATAAGCATTACCACTTTGCAGGTGTCTTCTGATAAAGATGTCTGTCTAAAACCTGGAACTTGGAGAGAATTCAGAAGAGAGGAAGAAGAAAAAGCAGGCAAAAAGCCTGCTGAAATTCACAGCTGTGCAAACTGTTATTTATCTGTGCTCTCTGTTCTTTGTAAAAGGGAATCCCTGCTGGAATATGGGCTAAGAAGACTGTAGTGACCACCACCAGGAGCCCTGCACTGTGCATCAGTTCCACCTCCCAGACTCCTGCACCTTGGTCCTTCTGTGCTGACTGTCAGAGGCAGATGGCATTTGGCTCAGTGAAGAGCCCCATGGACTTGCAGGGCAGAGACTCTCTGTGTTTCTCAGGTATATGAGATCAAGTAAATGATGGTGCCTTCATCACTCACTGCAGTGAATTCCCTTTCTGCGCCATATAAAGGCCAAAAGCAGCACACTGTTCAGCTTAAATCATTGCTAACGAAATTGGAAATAGTGAGTAAAATATGTTTTTTGCAGAAATAGTATGTTTTAAGGTTTGGAGGGGTTTTTTTGGAACTGATGTATTATTGCTTCAGAAAGCATTTCACCCTGTGCTGCTAGAGCACACCCAAGCACAGCTACAGTGGTGAAGAAACTCTGCAAGGCATAAGAGGTCCCATTGACCTCAGCCACAACAGTGTGGTCACCACATCCCACCAAAGGATTTTGGTGAAAGGAAATGCACAGAGCTGCAGGGCATAAAAGGGGTAAAGGGAGCTGCATAATCCCTGGGGGATCCCAATCACACCCCCTAGCACCAGTGGGTACTACAGCCCCCTCCACCTGCTAAATCCAAACCTGCAGGTCCCACCACTGACCAGGCAGGCACTGATGCCTCCGTGCAGTCAAAGGCAGGATCAGGGCTGTACACTCAGCTGCAGCTGTGGCCGAGGTCCCATACGTGTGTCTCACTGACTTCACCATTTCCAAGTAACTCAGAAGTTTTACTTGGAATAGGGAGGCTGTGGAAAACCGTGAAAGAGTGAAGCTCTGGGTCCCACAGGGAGCAACTGAGTGGGTTGGCTTATGGCCTTGATAGGGAAAAATCTGAAATAAAAGAACCAACTCTAAAAATAAATGGTTTGAAATTTGCCCCTGTGTCTCAGCATGGTGGATCAGTGCAAGCCTTAAATAAATAACTTATATAAAGAGATGTTTCTGTTGCTGCTCAGCTGCCAGGAGCTACTGGGAGGCTGTGCAATCCTCTTGTGGAGCATCACAGCATCACCCAGAAGGCCCTGTCTGGAGATCACATTGGACCTACATGTGTAATCTGGGAGGACATCCTGTCTTCAGCAGTATTTGAAGTTAACCTAAATTCAGCTGCAGATAGTTTAAAAAACAAAACCAACCAAACAAAAAACCCCACCACAAAAAAGTAAAACCAAACCAAACAACTCTGGAAGTGGAGCTGTCCCAACTATATCGCAGGACCAGTATGTCGACAGCAGGCTGCACTGACATGTCCTCTTCTCTCGTCTACTAGGTTTGGAAACTTTGGGATAGGGTCAGCCTCTGGCTACGTGTGCATTAAGGAGATGTGTGTCAGTAATAATCTCACTCCATGCAACTATCAACAGAGCCTTTGTGATGAACTTCAAAAAGCAAGGACGTTTTTAAATAATTATGTTCTTCGCCACACTACAGGTTCAAAACCCAGGAAATCTAAATTGGAAATGAATGTTTTATCTCGGTTTAATTTCTTGGCTCATACACCGCAGAACTCTCGTGTCCCTGGGGAGATGAGGGTGCTCTGCCCCCACAGGTGGCAAGGGTGTGCTCGGGAACTCGCCTCGCAAGGTTGTGATGCTCAGACCCTCTGGGCTAGTGCAGAGCGACACACTAGAGAAGACACACGCTTTCAAGGTCTCAAAGAGGTGAAGTGACTTGTTTTGTGGCCAAAGGAAACATGAGGGCTGCCTTAAATATTTCAGGCACTGGAGCTGCAAGCCTTAGAAGGCAACATTTTTATCCCAAAATAATGCCCTCCAAAGTGCTACTTCCAGGAATAACCTCACAGTGTTGGCAAGGACCACGATTTCCAAAGGAATGTAATGAAAATGGCAGTCCTTCCAGACCATCAGCTGCCTCAGTCCTCAGAGCTGCCAGTAAAGCAAAGCTCTAACCATGTGTGCCTTCATCACCCTGTTAGATATGGATCAGCCATTAATCTTCAGCTGCTTACCTTTGTCTTGTTTCTCCTGGTCACCCTGCTGTTTGTGGATGGTCACTTTGTTCATATAAATATATTCCTCATCGCCACCTGCAACCAAAGGGAAGAGCGAATTCTTTATGCACCCATTGCTTTCACATTGCTAAGTTTTTCCACAAAGACATATGTAAAAAGTGTCTCTGCTGAGCACATTTTGGGGAGAGCATGTTGGTTGAGGCAATGTGCAGAAAAAAAACCCAAGCACTAATAAAAAGCAGAAAAATTAAATGCTTTATAGTCAGGAAATTCCATAAGTTAAAATTTCTTCTTAAACATTAACTTGGCCAAACAGTACATCCTGTGTATCTTACAAAGTGGATTAAATAAACTTAAGGTTTAATAAGGAAAACAGAAAGTATCAGGAATCTTGGGAATCCTTTGCTTGTAAAGCTGGACACATAAGTATAGTAATTTTACATAAACAATTAGAGGTCACTGCAAAAATAATCTTATTTTCTCCTTCTAATTTTCATGTCTCCCCTTCCCACCAGCCTCCAGGAAAATGTTGCTTCAAGACCCTGCAGCAGTTCCCACGGGACCCCACCACCCTGTCCTCGGTTTCCCTTGCCCGTACCGCTGGACTTGGTGTAGACCCGCAGAAGGTCGGAAAGGAAGCTCTTCTTCACAAGAGCAGTGCTGCTCAAGTTCTCCTTGTCCAGTATCCTCAGAAAATCTTCAAGTTCTGTGAGCAGCTGCTGGAGAGCTACAACAGCAACAGAGACAACTGTTGGCTTTTCAAAAGAGGACACACATTCATTCTGAATTTTCCAAGATCTGCTTTTTTTTCTGACCAGGAATAATTCATAGTTTTCCAGCTTGAACCCTTCCTCTAGTTTTGAAAAGAAAGTGGGTCCCACAAAAAAGGCTCCAACTTGCCTTAGGCTGTTCAGACACCAGTAAAATCCCATGTAAATATCTATTCTTCTTCCTATAGGAGCGTTTGCTTGAGTAAGGAAAAGCCTGGAGGGATTTTGAGCATTAGGGCTCAAAAGCAGCTAGCAACACCTGAATCTTGGGTCCCTGCAAACATCATTCAAACGTCATCTAGATTTGGATCTATCAAAGACTTATTTCTTCTTCTTTCCAAGCCTCCTCCTGATTTCTCTGTCTGTAATGATTTTAAAACATTCACGTGTGTCACCCAAAAAAGACACACATATAAAACAAACAAACAAACAAACCAATACCACCAAAAAACCAAGCATAAACATAATTCATAGTTCAGTAGCTTCTTAAGCTGTCTGGTTTGGGTGGTGAACCACAAAGATCTTTGTATCACATGGCACTGAAGACTCAAGGCATCTCAGCCAGCCTCAGGAAAACCTGTCATGCCGAAGACATCCCTGTACACCCACAACGAGCCACTCAGACACACCAGTCCCCAGCACCAATGCCTCAGCCAGGCTAATGGGTCTGTTTTCCTTTTGAGGAGGTGCTACTCAGCTCTGCCACCAACAAATCTCTTCTCTGACAGGGCTCACACTGAAGCAACACGCATTTAATTGCTTGCTTTTGTTCATGTTAAAGTTCACCGTGGGCTAATTAGCAGCAGTGGCAGGAGTCTGTTCCAGGGAGGAAATAACAGAGTATTATGTGGAGGGAGGAAGCGCTATGCAAGAATGACGGTGTGTGGGAAAAGCATGGAAAACCCAGCTGAGGCCGTTCCTCCTCTTTGGAGGCTCCTGTGCTTCCCAACTCCATCGCTCCCCAGAACTGAGAGGCCATGGGGGAGATGGGCAGCAAAGCTGGGAATTGCCACTGCCGAGCTGCAAACCAGGCTGTGACTCCTCAGCACAGCACCAAAGAGTGTGACATAGAGATAATTTATCTGGGGCAATGCTTCATCCCCTTTACTTCTGGCACTTCCATGCTGCACGTGCCCATAGTACCCACGTGAGTCACAGGAAGCACCACTGAACTCAGAAAGTGTTAATATTTTGGTTTCATAGGGCAAAGCCTCTGAAGCACACCTAGTTTCAGTGCTACCGCCCCCAAGATCACAAAGAACATTTGTATAAGACCAGGAAAGAGCCAACACCTTTTTATTTCCCCATCTTTAGCCATGAGATGACCCTTCCTCAGCTGAATATATGTTAGAGGATTTATAAATAAAGCATAATTTACACTGCAAAGGTTTATGTTGCTAACCATTAATTGAAAAACATTGCTGCTCTCAAGCTGTATTAATCTTCACTAGCTTGACTGTAAAACTCTTTAATGACTCCAGATCAGTCAGTAATGGCTCTAGATGAGACTACCAACTGGCAGTTTTCACACTTCGTCTTATACTGTCTACTCCAAGTTAATTCCCTTTAGGTCTGATTTAGGACCAGTAGGGAATGGAAAATACCTTCATCATGCTGTGTTGACTTGAATGTTTTTGCTAGCTGCTGTTTTGCCCAGCTACAATGCACAGCAACCCAGGGAAGGCAAGAATCACTTCAACAAACAACAGCTTTTTTTCATAAACTATAAGAAAACAGGTAGTATTTTTTTACAATATTAGATGCCACCGATATCATTAAACAATGAACTGTGAGTGTTTGGTGGTAAACACATTCGTAACTGGCTTCTCTCAAGTTTCCAGGATGCTGCTGATTCTAAGCTTAAGGAACCTCTACTGCGCTAAATCACAGCCTTGCTACAATTGCCCATCTGCTTCAGTGGCCCAGTTCAGAAAATTTAAACTGAGGTCAGTTCCTGCTGGTCAGGCCTGGTAGACAGGGCATTTATGTGTCAGGGATGATACCAGAAGAAACAGCACCAAAAATACCTAACCTTAATTTGAAGCTTCAGAAGCGGGTCAGCTCCCAACAGCTGCCTGTGTGGATGTCACGATACCAGGATTGCAGGGAAGGACTATAATTCCAATTCCCTCCTCCACCCCCACAACTGCAGAAAATTACTTTATTCTTCTTGCAGGCATCCACAACTAGCATACACACAGGGCTGCACGCTTATGAATAGCACAGCCCATACAGTAGGTTACATTTTCCAGCCCACCAAAGCTGAAATCAGGCTTCTAGTGACTCAAAGCAACTCATTTAGAACATGATCCTGGGGCCACAGAAGCTGGTGGAAAGACTCTGTTAGACTTCAATGGGTTCAGACTTCAGAGATCAAGAGAGATTAATTTTGCTCTTCTTCAGCAAGAGGCAGCATATAAACCATTGCTCCTCCTATGCAAGTATCTCTTTGATCTCAGCTGGACTTTCCCAATCCAAACCTGATACCTGCAAAAATAAACCACCCTTCAAATGAATGAGACCACTCATTGTCTTATATCAGAGGGAAAACAAGTTAACACTTATCAGAGTGATGAATGTGAGAAGTAAGAAGAATGAATACAATGGGGGTTTGTAAGATCCTCTGTGGAAGCAAGAATCGCAGCAGGTCCCAGCAGGCAAACAGGACTAAAAACAGTTGAGAGCCCATGTACATCAAGCCATCTCAGGAACTGAATGCTAGAAACCACTGCTTGATCTCATCTAAAGACCTGCCATGCTGTGGTGATGATATATCAAACATGCTTATGGCAAAACCAGGCTGGTGATTATCCAGAGCAGCCTGAAACAAACGGCTCTTCCTCCAAGCATCATTGTTTTGCTCTCCTTATCTTAGCAGTTTAGAAACGAGAGCACATAAAGAGATGATTCCTGTAGCTAGCCTCGCTCTGCAGGGCAATAATTACAGATGCAAGGAATGTGTTTGCAAAATCAAATGCCTGTAAACAGCAGGATGAGAGATCAGAAGTAGACAAGAATCCTGAGTCACAAGGCAGTGCAATTCTCACAGATGCTTTTGAGAAACCTCCTTCCACAGCTTCATTGCTCTTCTCAGTTCTCATAGCACTTCTTCATGAAACCCCAAGTACAACATGACTCAAGTAATCTTTCAGGCACCATCTCAAATTAATACCTCCACAGCACTTGCAAAAATTCAGCCTACTTTGTGGAAAACGGGAGACAATCTCTAAGGTTGAGATTGGCCCAGAAGAGTTAAGAGAGGTAGCCAAGGTCACTGTGAATATCTCTACTGAATCCAGTAATCTTAAGCCCCAGGAGATGACTTACTCCATCTCCTTAGAAAGCATGGCCACAGATGGGATACCATTAGACGTCACAGCACCCCTCATATCATGCTGCTCCTCCCCGTGACCACAGGCACCAGTCACTGGATAAAACCCATAAGGATTTTGCAACATGCAATAGAGAGAGGGGTAGGAGCATCGTACACCTCAGACACATGGTGTGAATTTTGGGCTTGTCCTGTGCAGGGATGTGAGTTGGACTTGATGATCCTTGTGGGTCCTTTCCAACTCAGGACATTCTATGATTCTATGACCACAGTCAATAGAAAACTTGACTGTTTTGCATCTGCGGTGAGTGTATGATCATCACTGAAAGGACTGAACTTTAAAGTGTATAAAAATGTAGCATCTTTACTGCTGTAATAAGGACTTATAGGGTGCGAGTTCCAATCAGAATTACCAGCTTCTCTTGTATGCACTTCAATCGAGGATGAGAAATGTTATTCCTCCTTTTATTCCAAGACAATGCAACCTTTTTTACAGAAACTCCTGGGCAGCCTTCTGACCACACCGGCCTCTCTCTGTTTGAAGGTTGCAACTATGGTTGCAGTAATAAGCAAAGAATTGCTTGAAACACGACTAATCTGTTTCAACGGCAATTCAGTGGCAGTAGGATGGGACTGAAAAGGGCTTTTTTTGGCAGCAGTCTATGGCCTTTCTTTGCAGACAGAAAGTCTCTTGCATTGCAGCAGTGTCTATCCTAGTTCATGTGAAGCCAGAGCCAAAAAATGCAGCAGTTTGCAAAGCCCCCATTGAGGAAGCACATTCCTTGTAGAAGAGCTGCCAATTTTGCCTGACACCAAGGTCACTGAAAGGTAAATGACCATTAAACTAGATTATAAAAGCCATTCCTACCAATAACCACTGATCTTTGTCACTGTGCTACAATAACAACCTATGTCTACATCTAATTACTTCATGTCTTGGCCTTATGAGGAAATGGAAAGACAGGCTCAGAATGAACTTTCATTCAAGTGTTTTAGTAACCACTGGGCAGGATTATATTAGATCACTCAATCTAAATTTAATTATTTATTTTATCAAGGTAGAGGGGCCCCAGCCGCTGGACAAAGGACTGCAATAAGATACATACTAAAAGACAAACTCTTTCCTCTACCGAGATGAGAGGTGAAAGATAAGGAGTATCATTTGCTACCAGGAAACTAAGGCATAAAGAGATTAAGTGATTTGTCCAAAGATATGGGCATATCCTCCAGCAGATCAGGAGCACAACTGAGCTTTCCCGTGTCCCAGCCTGCTGATCTCACTCCCAAAACAACGTTCCTTGGATCCCGAAATGCTGGGAGATTGCCCACCCTCCAGCAGAAAGCAGGATCTTGGTTTGGTACTTTTGGCTTCACCCCTCCTAGAAGGGGCTGGGCTAAGCTGCTGGCAAACAGCATGGATTCTGGCACCCGGTAAATACCTGCAGCTCGTGGTGTGCCAAGATTTTTGGTCCAACCACCTTGGAAAGTCCAGAGATAGTGAAACTGATATAAAGAGTGATGATTCATGCAAGTGTCATGCTGCAGGAGCAAGGGGGCTCCCGAGGGGCACCTCAAGGTACTCACACAGCCCTGGAGAGCCTCCCCCATACAGGACATCCCATGGTGGCCTTTCAGTCCCCATTTCCCACTGACCAGCCCCGTCTGGCAGCACTGGGATTCCCCAGAGGCTGCTTTGGCAGAAAGAAGTTCATTTCTTGCACGGGTTTCTTTTTTCCTTCCTTGCATAAAATCAATAGGGCAGCTGATGGGCACACAGAGAGGACGGGCGGGTATAGAGGCAGCATTCAGGCCACTGAATAGCGAATGCTGTCAGCAGAGCAGGAGGACCCAGCCCAGCCCTCCTTGGCTCATTTGGAGTCTTACAGTAACAGTCGGCCTTTGCAAGAGGGAAAAGTCACCCAGGATGACAGCCAGAGAAGGCCATTCTCCCCAGCTGTGAGGAAAGGCAGATGTGTGGATGGTGACAGCTGTAACAGCTGGATGACCCCCAAGGCAGGGCTGCCTTCCAAAGCAGCAAAGCAGATCCTTCCTCAGGCAAACCGACACTCCTCATCCTGCTGCTTTCAGGGTCTTGCAGAAGAGCAGGAGAGAAAAGGCTACAGCAACACTTTGGCCCTTCTGCAGGGGTTATGGCTCCTCTGCCTTGCTCTGGATGCCGCTGGCTTTGGCACATGTGGGTATCATGATGCAAGGAAGACACGTGGCGAAGGGCTCGCCCAAAGACAGAGCCAGGACAAAGCAACACCTCTGTTGAACCCCAGAAGGCTACTCCTCTGAAATACATCCCCACTACACTGAAACCCCACCAGCATTCATGCAGTTTGATGAGCAGGGAAAAAAGCAGACAAGTGTGGACTAAAGTTTACCAGCTTGGTTTTAATAATCAGAAACCAGGCTTCAGCTCCCACATTGCACCTGCAATGACTGGCCAGCCTTCCTCCCAGATTTTCAAGGGAAAAGAATAAAAAGCTCAACCCAGCGTTGGCCAGTTGAAACTTCTCAATTTTTTAATGGAAAAATAATTATAAATATATAAATACAGAGAGGGCTCTGAACAACCTGATCTAGTTGAAGATGTCCCTGCTCATTACAGAGGGATGGGACTACGTAACCTTTGAAGGTCCCTTCCAACCCCAACTATTATACGATTTTTTGATTTGTGGGGAAAAAAAAGAAGAGAGAGAGAGAAATGTCCCTACAGCAAAATGAGAAGTACTGTGTTTATAAAAGGCAGGAAAAATAAAAACAACACCCCTCCACCACCACCCCCTCAACCAAAAAAACACCCCACAAAAAACCCCACCAAGCTTCCAATAAACAGTGAACTTTCTCATTGGAGAACCACTGCTGGATTAAACAAAATAAAAGGCAAAAATTCACAAACCCGAGACAAGCTAAAATTCCTCAAAACAAGAAAGCTATACAATTGGAGAACTCCTACAATGTTTTCCTTATTAAGCCAGACAAGTGTCAGCCACTTATGACCACTATCACAAAGCTGTCTGATTTTCAGACATAATGAGCGCTCACAAGGAAGAAAGGAAAAAAAACACCCAGACTGCTATTGATGTACCTAAAATCCAGTACGGCCTGGCTTCACACCCATGTTGGGAGCATTAGGCTCCTCTTTGTTGCAAAGTATGAATCATGGAAGGAGAGAGGCAAACAATGTGTCTTGTCGGCTGTGGGCTGTGAACTGTGCAGATGAACCCAAGCAGCTCTGCGTGGGCTGCTCTGGAAGTTTGAACAAGACTCGTATTGAGAAGCAGCAGCTCTAACCTAAGAACTCTGAACTTTAACAAAACGGCAGCAGAAAATGCACACAAAGCTTTTTTTCAGTTAGCTGAGCAAACAACAGACTTCTCTTCCATCCGCTGGAAGGCGGGAAATAGCATCCAAGAAAAATTAAGAAAAAAATGGGAGAGAGAAGAGAAGCAAAACATTAAATTTACTGTGTCATAAGGAGTTTTTACTGAGCATTCTTGTATTTTAGTGCCATATTGCTTTATTATATGCAATAGAGTGTATATGCATGAAGCTTCAGGGGCAATGCAGTGACGGCTTTTGCAAAGGGTCTCAGTCTTCCCATGACAGATCAACTGGTGAGTCACTGGAGGTCTCACACTGGCAAACAGATTTGTCAGACACATCTGAAAAAAGCCAGTACCTCTTCATCTTGTTGCACTTTATATTAGGAGAGAGCCCAAACTCAGAAGATCCCCAAAGTTTTATTAGGGTACGGACTGCAGGTCTGCGCTCAGCAGAACATCAGCAACTGAAGACTTATCACAAAGTGCCATGGAAGACCGAGCTGGGACCTGGATTTGATCGCATCGGGGGTTGATCAGACCCTCTCTGTGAGAAGTGCTGCATCCTCAGCATGCAGGGGACCAGGTCACACATTGCTTGCGTAAGACGGTAACTCCTGCTGGGGCAGAGCTGAGCTAGGAAAACATCGGGGAAGCAACTAAAGAAACTGCACTGCACTGGTGGAGTAGCCCACGAGGGCAAGTAAGGATCAAACCAAATCAAGATAACTGACAACTAGAAAAAATTAGATCAAGTCAGGGAGGGCAGGATTTTAAAGAGTCCCCTTTCTAAGGTGAACATCCCTCAAAACAGGTGCTAGCACGTTTCCTTCTTAGCAGGGAAGAAAACAATCCCAACAATCCTTACAAAGCAGGACTCGTGTTTGCTGCCAAGCCCCAGAGTTGAATCCTACGGTGGTGTGACACAGAGAAACACCATTTCCTCTAAAGCTGCCACCATTGATTCCCTTCTCCCCCTACAGTCCTTTCTGCTGGTTTTTTCCCTTACTCCTTCAGTTTTCAGCTAAGATAGGTTATTTGTTTGTTTGGGGCTATTTCATTTGGGTTGGTTTGTTTGGGGTTTTTTGTTGTAGTTGTGTTTGCTTGTTTTGTGGGCTTTTATTTGTTTGTTTGTTCCTTTTCTTTTTTCTGTCTTGTGAAGCTTTGCTCTCCTCTCCGTCACTATGCAGTTGACGACCAGCAAGCTGAGTGGTGCTGTTGACATGCCTGAGGTTCTGGATGCCATCCAGAGGGACCTGCATGAGCTTGAGAAGTGGGCTCATGTGAACCTCAAGAGGTTCAACAAGGCCAAGTGCAAGGTCTTGCACCTGGGTCAGGGCAACCACCAGTATCAATACAGGATGGGGATGAAGGGATTGAGAGTAGCCCTGCTGAGAAAGACTTGGGGGTACTGGTGGATGAAAGATTTGACATGAGCCATCAACGCGTGCTTACAGCCCATGAGGCAAACTGTATCTTGGGCTGCATGAAAAGGTGCGTGGCCAGCAGGTCGAGGGAGGTGATTCTGCCCCTCTGCTCTGGTGAGACCCCATCTGATGTCCTGCATCCAGCTCTGAAGCCCTCAGCACAGGACAGACATGGATCTGTTAGAGAGGGGCCAGATGTGGTTACCAAGGTGAGAGGGCTGGAACTGTTCTGCTGTGAGGACAGGCTGAGAGAGTTGAGGTTGTTCATCCTGGAGAAAAGAAGGCTCCGGGGAGACCTTCTTGCCCTCTTTCAGTACTTAAAAGGAGCCTATAAGAAAGATGGGGACAGACTTTTCAGCAAGGCATGTTATGATAGGACAAGGGGTGATGTTTTTTAAACTAGAAGATGAGAGATTCAAGGCTAGACATGAGGAAGAAATTTTTTACAATGAAGTTAGTGAAACACTGGAACAAGTTACCCAAAGAGGTGGTAGATGCCCCATCCCTGGAGACATCCCAAGGCCAGGCTGGACGAGGCTCTGAGCAACCTGATCTAGTTGAATATGCCCCTGCCCATTTCATGGGGGGTGGACTAGATGACCTTTGAGGGTCTCTTTAACCCAAACTATTCTATGATCCTATGATTGTAGCAAAAATGCTGTTGCAAATTTTGTATCCTCCTTGTTCATCACTCTGCGTGGCTACATCTAGAGGAAAGCACATCTCCAGCCCTCTCTGCAGCACAGAATAGCAGCAGAACAGCAGGCATGCTGCTGTCCTAATGTCTGCCAGAGCCTGCGGCCACAGGGCCCCTCTTCCCCAGGGAAAAAGGAAGCCCGAGGTACTGTGTTCCCAAAACAGCAACTGGGAAAATGCGAAGTCCTACACAAGATTAACCATTCACAATGATGGTGACTGACAGCCCTGGAGCAACACCCTGCAGTTTGTACCACTTCAATACAAATAAAGGAGGTTAACTGCCAAAAACATTTGGAGATGGATTTCTTTCTTGCAGGCAAGACACAAATTAAAGGAAGCTGCCAGATACACAGGGGAGGTTTGTTGTTTTGTTTTCTCTAAGAGAGGACATGCACACATACATACACATGCACACGCCCTCTGAGGGCCTCACATCAAAGTATTTTCCCACTATTCTCTGTTGATTTAATGGCATCATTTCTCCAATGAACAATAGAAACACAAGGGGAAAGCAATTATGTTTGAGAAAGCAAAAGCAGGAGCTCAGGGGTCAGAGAGAATGACAGACACGCAGCCCTGGAGTGCCCAGTCTTTTCCTCTCCCTTTCCTCTGCAGCAGGGGCTCCTCAGCCACACCAGCCAGGGCTGGGCCTCAGTTGCTACAGCTGGAAAGCAGAATGACTACACCAGGCTATTGAACTAGTGCAGGGGAAAAAGAGGTTTTAAAAGTATCCTGAAGTATATCAGGGTAGGCTGGCAGAGCCTACAGAAGCATCGTTATTGATTGCTAGATTTCTTTCTTAATAATGTTGCTCAATCCCTTGTCCAAACATTGCACAGAGTCCTTATGCATCCTCTTTGGTATAACCTGGGAGCCTAAGCATTGGGTGGGAGCACGTGGCTGAGATGCTGAGCAGTGTTGATGCAACAATGTGCAAACCTGAGATTTTTCTCTGGAATCCCAGTGTATGACCATCAGCAGGCAAATTTACTCAAAAAAACCCCAAAACAACACTCCTCTCTTCCCCACCTCCCTCCCTGCAGTCTACAGATGTCACCAAGGACCAAAGCTTGCCCTCTAGCAACAGGATTCAAAGAAAAACAATATTTACTAAACTTCAGTTTAGGGTTAAGAGGCATGGAAAGGGAAGGTTTAGGAATGACTACACAATACTTCAGAGGTCAAATTACAAGCCCTCTCCTGCTATGAGTCACCAGGGCTCGGTATCTCCCAGCAGGTCTCCAACATCTACCACCACAGGACACCACAGCTTCCTCCCACATGCACAGGGAGGGCACAGGGAAGGTGACCTGAGGACAAGACTGGGCATACCTGCTCTTACATTCATGATATTCCACCTTTATTCCTCTCCCACACCTCCAACATGACATTTCACTGAAGCCAGGGTGGAAGAGCAGCCTCTGAGGAGCAGGCAGCTCTCCTGTTTGCTATGGATTACCAAAGCAGCTGGGCACCACATGAGCCGTTTTGAGACACATGGGCCCTGTGGGGAAACACCAGTGTTGTCCTAATGCTGCAGCAACATTCCAGAAGAAACAGAGGCTCTGCCTTGCTTCACACCCAAGTATCACTTTCATCACTCAACAGGTTTTCCAGTGCAGTTCAAGTTTTTGGTACCATTTGGCATCTGTTATTAATCCCCACGTTGCTCAAGAAACTCCCAAATACATTTCCTTAGTAAAGCCTCTCTGTCCAACAATCAAACCAAGTATTGGCTGCCTTGGGGAAAACAAGTGTCACACACAGGTAAGAGCTTCTCCCATGCCACCCAATTTTGGCAAGGGCTGCACACACGCTACTCTTCCAACACAGGTGCCATTCACTGTGTGAAAGAAAAATGTTCTGCTAAAACAGAGCTGACAATATTTGGGGGCAAAATGGTGATACAACACTTGTTAGAAGCCAGGAGCATACTGGGTAAGTGACAGCAATATGCAAACCAGTGTGGAACCAGTGAAGACAAAGGGTCAGAATGCCAATGCCATGGAGCCTGCTGGAGCTGCACACCACTGCATGAGGAGGTACAACAGGAGCTCCCATTTCTTTCTCTATGGATCCAGGTCCCATAGGATGCGATGGTCAGGCTCATGGAGCAGAGATCAGAGAAGCAATGGACAATTACATACTGAGATAAGCGACTTCTACAGTGACCTACCTAATGGTTTGACGGCTGATGGACCCATCATAGAACCATAGAATCATTTAGGTTGGAAAAGACCTTTAAGATAATCCGGTCTACCCGTTAACCTAGAACTGCCAAGTCCACCACTAAACCATGTCCCTAAGCACCACATCTACACTGTCCCCCTGCCCACAGCTACTTTGCTGCATGGGTGAATCTCTTGGTATGGTGGAGGCAAGCACTGACAGAGCTGCCATGACTGAAAAATAAACCTTGTGTTACTATTAGGGTCACAGGACAAGCCACCACCTGCACCCTGGGCTTGGTGTCTCATCACCAAGCAGCAGCAAATCAAACTCAGAGATGCACAGGTGGGAAAGTGAAGGCTCAGGTCAAGACAACCACATCACACCTCTGCCTTCTTCCCCAGCAGGGCCTCGCAGGAGCCCATGGGGGCTGAGGCACCAGAGAACCAGCATAAAGACTGGTGTTTCTTTTTTCCATGTGAATCGGAAAAGTTCTCCCTTTCTGCCCTGACTGTGAGGCATGGGAAATGAAAGACAGCTCTCAAACCAGCAAAACAACCATTTACCGGATAAAAAAGATTTTCTTACTTTGTCTGTCTTGAACTTTGTTTACATGAATGAGAGCCAGTTCTCCAGACCGGGAACAATACTCTAAATTAAATCCCTGAAACCCATTACATAAATATGCCGAAGGTATCATTAATCCTATCACAGATTTAAGAGTTAGATCATTATTTTCATTTACCATTTCAGCAGAAAATCTGTGACAAGAAACTGCTGATGAATGAGTCCAAACCCTTCCAGCGAATTCAGCTTCCTTGGAGCTTTTCTAACCCCACATTTGACTCTTTCATCTCCCTCTTAACAGACTTTGGAGTCATCCTTGCAGCTTGCAATTTCTCTTTTCTCAGCAGTACATGCTAATGAACACTTATGTCATCCTCAATAACTGAGGATCCCTTCCTACCCAGGTTATTTGGAAGCACGTACGTGACCGAGGGAGCAGAATGAGCAGGCAGCAGTGGTTTGGGATCCACGGCTCACGCCCAGCTCCCTGTGGCCAGGACAGGCCACGCTGCCCTTGCTCAAAACCACACTGCTGTGTTCACCATCCAAAAGGGGAACATAACACAGTTAAGCATTGGCACTAATAAATTAATAGCTTTTAATGAAAGTAATAACTTGAAGGAACTCTGTTTACTCACTGCTAAGTGCAGCCTGGCTAGCCCATGGTTCTGCCTCCAGCACTGGCCACAATTCAGTCGAGGACATGATTAACATCTTGCAAGCAGGAACTGCCCTCGAGATAGTTTTCTAGTACTCACAGGCATGAAGAGATGCACATCCCCATGACTGCCGGCTATCTGGTAAGGAACAGCCAGCCCCAGCCAACTCAGCAGCCTTCTAGTTTTGCAGAGAAGGTACTGAAACCACTGGCTGTTGAACTTGCTGACAGCCCAGAGAAAAAGAGATGGCAGAGGTGTTGCTTTGCCTACCTGTTCAGGAAGCAGTACATCTTGGATATGGCTTAGGGACCATAGGCTGCCACTGCAAACATCTACTCGACCTTTTGACTTCCTTGCCACTAATTCTGCACTTGAGCTCCAGCCCCAAAGGTAAAGCTGAGGCAGCCAGGGAGCACAAAGCCACAGAGTCTTTCAATCTTCTGAGATTAAGAAAAACATGAGGATCGCTTCTGCTGTGGTTTGGTGCAATTTATTTTGGTTTATTGTTCTCTGTTTGCCCAGGCTTTCTAAGAAGCAGACAGGCAGGTGAAGGAAGAGAAGGACAAACGACTAGGAAAATACTCCCCATTTTTAGGGCTAGGCATATTTTGTTGCAGAATTCACTGAAAACAATTTAAAAACTGTGATTATTTTTGTGAGATAAAGTTTTGGGTTTTTTTTCTTTTTCCTGAAACAAATAAGCGAAATCAAAAAGGTGGCAAGAGGAGGCTGGATCCTCAAAGTCAGGGCAGTTGCCCTCTTGCTCTTACCTCTGAGGTGGGGAGGTAGATTCAGATTCCTCCTCTGACTGAAGGGATTTGAATTTGTCTTCTCTGGAGGCTGCTCCATTCACTTAGGTTACTACAGAAGGGAAGAAATGGGGGCTTTCCCACTCAGGGAGTCCCACCTCAAACAGCAGTTGGGATGTAATCACCATGTGTCTCTTTCTGGTTCACTGAAAAGCTTCTACTTATTCTGTCTAGTGCTTCATCGCTCAACTTCAGTTAAAAAGAGAAACAAACATAATCTCAGGTTTGCCTCCAATACAAGGTTTCTGTCAGGCAGCCTCCCCAGGGCAGTAATTTCTCTCACACTGGCACCAATAAGAGTTTGCCGCTTACCCACAGTCACTGCCTCCTGACACTCGACAGCATGAAAAGCTATCCAAGGGGAAAAAGTGCTTGTCCTGGTAGCCAGATCGAAAGGACAGGGAGCAGCGATCAGCTCCATCTCAGTCTTCGACAGGGACATGTGTGGGTAAGCTGCTGAGCAGGTCATGCTCTGCATGAAACGCAGACCGAGAACCACAGGCCCAGGAGCTGCCAGGCTCTCAAGGGCTGCTCAAGCCAAACTCCTCAGTCTTCCATTGCATTCAAGAAATGTATGATCTAAATATTCTCCCCATTTTGAATAAAATCTGTCTGAAATTTCCAGGTGGGACATGCCAACTTATGCTTCTACAAATTCCCCCTCCAGGCAGGCAAGGAAAGCACAGGAAACTGTTTCTAAGTTGTATAAGAGAAATTTGATCTATAGAAACCTCTCAGCAACAAGGACTTCGTTGCACTTTCCCCACCCATGATTATCCATTCTCATCCAGAGTTCTTTGGAGGCAACACTCCAGCATGTCTTACCCACATCTTCTGTATGCCTGCCTCCAGGTATCATCTCAGAACGGTATTTGAGTGTTTCATGTTGGTATAAAGCAGCAGAAGACAAGTGAAATCCCTGATACAGGCCAAGACACCTCACTGAGGACCAGCCAGTCTACCTCTAGCTAGGTGCTGGCAGATGTATGGAGATAAAGGAGGGAGCGGGAAGAAAGGTCAGCCAAAAAAATACACGTAACAGCTTATACTCCTCAATGTTGGAGCACCTCCATCTTGCCCTGAGCAGGCCAGCGTGCTCACACAGTGCGCCCAGTTCTGGAAACAGCGTTGTGGAGCAGCATGGTGCTCGTGAGCTTTGCCTCTCTGCTAGCTTGGGTGTCTCTGGGCCAGACTGCACACTCCCCTTTTGCAACACTTGATAAATTGTTCCTGGGAAAGGCGGCTACTGTGCAGTTAAATACTTCAGAGATTTTCCAGAAATGTACCTTCTTCAAAAGTCACCATCACAGGCAGCCTTTTAGGTCAAAGCACAACAACACTTCAGCAATGGGGCTGATGCCCTAAGCTTCGGTGAAGATTCACACCCAGCACTGACTGATGTTCAACCCTAGCTTAATTGAGACATTTTTCTGTTAACACACCTCACTGCACCTGGACCTCTGCTTCCCACCTCAGTCATCTTGCTTTTCAATTTTTCCGCCTTATTTTAGGTGGCTGCAGGAACTTGCTCTCCCGGCTGACACGTTACCTTTCTCACACGAGTCAGCAGCCAGTAACAGGAAAGCCATTCTTTGTACTAATAACTGGAAAGGAATTAAGTTATTTTGAAACAGGGGAGTGTTTTAGCCCAGTTAGCTGACTGACAGCAGGAGCACTTCAGAAAAGGCTGCATTATGAGGAGGAAACATCAAAAGGAGAAGTGACAAGGCCAGAGTGTTTGTGGTGCCCAAGGAAGTCATTAGAATTTAAAAGGGACACAGATTGAGCAAGTACACTAGGCTAAGAAAGACGAAGTGCTGCCAAAAAAGTTTATTTAGCTTTCACAGTGCTCCCTAGCCTGCATTAAAAATGCAGTTTCATGAATATCTGTCTCAAAACATTTTTACAGAAAACCCTTGCGATTGTTGAAAACGTGAGAAAGATGCCACCACCAAAAACCAGATGCTTCCTGCTCCCATTTCTCTCTTACTAACAGCTGTCTCGCTTTTATCATTCCCCAACAGGAGAGGGTTTCTGCAGACCCCTCAGAGATAAGAAGTTTCTTAGAGGACTGGTTTATATGTGGCTCAGTTTATCTTCCCTCATCACAAGGGTTTTTTTGGGTTTCTTTTTTGATGCAAAAGCCTCGAGGGCTTACAGGGCCTGTGAGCACTGGTGTTCACTCAATGGTGAGTTACCTGTCAGGTCAGGAGCACTGTTCCAGCTGGAGAGGTGTGATGATCAAACTGAACGCAAAACTTGGTGGTTTCCAGTCACCAAGGATCATTGCTGAATTTCTGCTGCTTTTAGATCTCTGCTATGCCACAGGAGGTTTTGAATTGAGGATTCATATAAGCACATGGCTGCAAGAGCAAAAAGCATATCTCAAACCAGCAGAGACATTTGCTCCGGTTTTCCTCAGCACGCTGAAGCAGCTCACGACAAACAACACGTAGCTCCTTTCACCAGGAGGTCTCAACGCTTCTGAAAAGCAAGAGCCAAAGCTAGATGTCTTCAGTAAAACCCAAGGCCAAAAGATTTGCAGCTCTGGAATGAACCCGAAGTTGGTGTTCCACCAGAGCCATTCCGTCCCATCATTTGTTCCCTACCTGAAAGGATAAATGCCCATTTTCTTGACCCTTTCTCCTGCAGCAGAGACCCTTTTACTCAATGGTTCATATCCAGACAGTGACGGAGACAACTAAATTGAGTCAACAGCCCTCTGAAGGCAAACAGGGCTTGTGTTGTCTCACCAGGTGCAGGTGAGATGTGGTGAGTCAGGCTGGAGGAATGAGCTGGAGCAGCAGCAGCTGGTGAAGCTGGTCCCTCCGGACCGCCCTGCTCCCAGCTCAGTGGGGCACTGCAGTTAAGGTACTTGAGTTGCTTATCTGTCAAGTGTGCGAAAAAAATCTTGCTGGAAGTTTGGCAAGCTTAAACAGGCTTCCAGTAACACTCTGAGGAAGCTCACAGGATGTCATAACACAAAGTATTTACTGAAAATTGTCCCGGCATTCAAATGCTCCTTGTGGATTTAGTTCAAGCTGTGTTGGATCCCATCTGCTTCAGGCTTGTGGATCCAACTGTCATCTCAAAGGAATGGAAGCTTTCACCCTATGTCACTTATCCCCACGGGTCTCATAGGGCTTTCACAAGCTCCTCACACAATTTTGAGGGAAACAGAACTATCTTTGTACAAATGCAACCACTACTGAACAAGGACTCATCATGAGAAGGTATATTAAGGGTGCCACATTTCAGGACTCAGTGGCAGACAGGCAAAGGCATTTTGCTATGGAAGCAGAGATACCTCCTGGAGCAAACTGTGAAGTGGTAGCAGCGGTACCATCAGCCTGACCCATATGCAAGCAGCCACGTGTGGTTTGGGCCATGAATCAAAGGCAACTGGATGCACTGCTCCCCATGCTCACCTCCACAGCTTCTGGATGGAAACGAGTGTTCCTCAACTACATCAGCTCAACAGGCTGGGCAGGTCTACCTGGACCTCTGGACTTGCACTGGAAGCTGGAAGGTTGCAGTTAGAATAAATTGGGTTACTTATAAAAGGAGCATTCCTTTGAGAGCACAGAAGTGCTCAGAGTGTACATAAAGATCACATTATTGCTGTGCAATCACTACAGGTATCTACCTGAGCTGTGCCTTCATCTGGTATAGATCTATACAGCCCCACTGAAGCCTGACAAAAAGGTTTTAATTTTAGTACAGATGAGAAGGATGGTCAGAAAACTCCAGTTTTATGCAGGCACAAACAGACACAGTGCGGAAATTTCCCAGTTCATGTCAGATCCAGATAACTGATTCTGGGGATCCCAAAATACCAGAGAAAAACCAAGATGAAAGTGAAGCAAATACAAGCTGTATTTCATTGAAATGGGAAACCACAAACCACTCCACATTCAATGGAAAGCCCAAACTTTGGAATTTTATTTGATTTTTAGAAGACAGAATTCACCACCCTTCAATAGCCAATTACCCCACTGGGCTACTGGGGCTCTACTCTAGGATGGGAGGGACTGAAGACCAAAACTGAGCTGAGATGGTACAGAATCATGGGCAGCTCCTCTGCATAACAAACACCAGTTCCTCTGGAGCTGATGTCTCCCATTTTCTCCCATTTAAGTCACTCCCTTACATATATATGTATACATGCTACTACCGTTCCATAGTGTAGGATCCCCCCAGGATAGAGGCAATGATCTCTGAGGTTCAGGCCCAGGTTTTCTGGGCAGTACCATCACCACAAAGGCTGTTTATGATCTGAAATACCAGCCAGGACCTGAGAAACTTTCATGAAAAATATTTATATGCAGCTTTGCTTAGAAAAAAATAAAAATAAACCAGCAAGTTCCTGATTGGTCAGGATTTTGTGGAAAAAGCAAACAAGCAAACAAACAACAACAATCCAACCAACAAACCCACAACACAACCAAAAAACAAACAAACTAACCCTCAAACAAACCACACAAAAAACCACCTAACCTTCTACTTGCTGTAAGTGGAAGAGGACACCAGGATCAGCCTTTTTGATGCCAGTGGAGTTCCCCTGGGCCTGATTCATCAGGGCAGCTCCAACAACTTCATCCCAAGGTGGTGCTACAAAACCCTTATAGATCGCACTTAACTGCACTACAAGACTAGGTTAATAGCCCTTTTGCATTAACCCAAAAGCCCACAGCAGCTGAGAATTACCAATAAATTTGGCCTATAAACTCCAGCTGTGTTACTGGTAATCCCTCACCCTCCCAGTGACAGGAGGAGCTAGGAAATTTAAGTTATCTCCCACAGAGGTCCTCTGATAGAGGGGTGAGCACTGGCCATGCCAGCCTGCATCCTAGTGCAGCATCCTGCAGGGAAGCCCAATTTAATGCACAGTGAGGAACCCCACTGGCACTGCAGCCAGGAACCCCCAAACCAGCCTCTTCCTGCATGTCACAGCTCATCTCAGAAATTACTCAGAAGTACTTCCACAGTCTTATTTTTCTCACTACAGAAGGAAAATCCCCACTGATGTCTTAATTTGCTTGCTTTCCTTCCCTTCTCCCACTGCCAAATACAGTTCCAGCAAGCACACCTTACCATGGTGAGACCCAGCAGCTTCTGCAAGGAGCTTGCCCCACGCTAATGTTTGGGTTAGGAAACAGCAGCTGCATTCTCAGACACCTTTCACAAGACCCTGTGGACAAGGGGTCTACTCCAACCTCCCCTTCATGCCACCCAACTCAGTATGAGCTGCTTCTGGTCCAACTGGTAAAAGTCAGATCAGGATCTGGCCTCTGCAGAGGGATAAGCCACAAAACTAAAAACTAATGTTGAAAAACAAACAACTCTTGAACCAAGAGTCACAAGACATCCCTAAACTTCTGTTTGAAAATATTTAGGCAGGATGTCTTGCTGAGCTGGCACATCTGGTTTCCAGAAGGACCTCAGATGGGAGATGTGCTGAACAAAAGTTTTTCAGGATGCCCACAAAAAGAGGGAAACAGGGAGCTTAGGACACACTGCTGCGGTCACACCACAAAGGAAGGATTTGGGGACTTCATCTCACTCAGGGAGCTGAAGAGCCCCAAGGGAGCTATCCCTGCAGCTACTCCCACTCAGCACAGCGATTAGACTTGCATGTCACTAGAAGCAAAGTACGTACCAGGTACAGTAGGTGGGTGATCTGAAGGCTGTGTTAAACTCATATATTTCCTTTAATCCATGACAAATAAATCCCATCTTTTAGCAACTCAGAAAGGCAAACATTTACAAAATACTGTACTGTTGTGTCCGGCCTATTTATGGCCCTGGTTCAAGTCAAGCATGTGGGTAACTCCATCCCTTGCACACACAACTCACTTTAAAGCAAATTTGTGATGGGATCTGAGCCTGTGCTCAGGCTGTAAAGCAGCAGTAAAGCAGGCAGGAGCATACCTGTGCTTTCAGAACTGGCAGTCAGCTTAAAACCTGAAGCATCCCAGTGAGCAGAGAGGAGAAGAGCTGCTGAAATGTATGCTGTGCTCATTTCTAACACATTTTACCTTCCAGTAGAAGCAGGGCTCAAATTTTTGATAGAAGAAAAATATCTTTTCTTTCCCTTGCTACACTAAGTGTGGCCTGGGAGCAGCACCCAGGTGACAAAACTGGCTGGTACCAGCACCAACACAGTCCTCCCTGCCGCTTCCCACTCAGAAAGGCACCCCTTCTCCAAAAAGGTGAGAAGGCTAAGCATGAGGCATTTTGCCTCTTGCTCACATAATAAAAGAAAAAGAAAAATCATAAATTATGACTGGTTTCCAGGTCATCATTATTGTCCAAGGAGCATTAACAAAGGCGAGAAGGCAAATGCAGTGCGTACCCAGGGGACCTAGAAACACCCAGCTGTTCCCAAAATAGGAAGAGCTTGGTGAGTTGCAGCTGGAGCAGGGCTGAGACCCCCCTTCCCGGCACCTCGCTCTCCGAGGCAGCGGGTCAGGAGGTGCATTCCTCTGACAAAAATACTATGAGAAAAAAATGACAGAGTGGCAGCCCCAGCACAGCCCCCCTGGCCCCCTTCACCTCTGTGGTGGCATCTGGACTGAGGGACCCCTGGGAAAGGGCTGCTTCTCACGATGTCCCTGCAGAGCGCCTGGCACTGCCTGCGGCCTTTACGGGATGCTGTGGTGCCGAGAAACTGTTCTGAGATCCTGGCTGCGTCGGGAAGTAGATACGTTGCAGAACTCATTAAAAATAAAAAAAAAATCATGAAATCAGCACAAAACCCAACAGCAACCAGCTCATTGCCATAGGAACAGGTTTAGTGTTACGGCAGCCAGACAACTGGATCCTGTAGGCTCGTGTCCTTCTGGTAACCTTGGGAAAATCATCATCTCTTAATTACAAATCTGGGGCAAGATCAGATATTAGTGTTTGTACTGCCACGTTACATCTTGGCTCTGGCTAAGGCTTCCCTTGGCTCCCAAGGTGCTGGAAGACAAACATGTATTTTCTTTTCATTTCAAGATAGCTGAAAGACACAGCCTGAGCAATGACAAGAACTATATACAATTAGGAATAAATTAATAAAACATTATTAAACAAAGAAACAGAAATCTGTTGGCCTGAAATTCCAGACCAAGACCCTGGCGAGCCCAAGGAATGCAGCAGTGGTTGGGCCAGCATGCTCAAATCGATACCTGGTGCTCCACGATGGAGCAGATCCACTGCAGCAGCAGCCCACCTGCAAAACAGCCAGCAGGGCTCAGGTCTGTGTTTTGGGGTCTCAACATAGCAAGTTTTGTGTCTCAGCATGACACACGACCCTGACCAGATGGGACAGTGGAGTTTTTACTGAGCAAGATACTGCCAGTGCACCTTACACAAGTCTTCTCCTGCCCTGGGGTGCACTGCCTTGCCAAGGGCCAGGTTTTCCAGGTTTTGCCAGTAAGACCACACTGTCTAACATCAGTGGCTGTACAGCCCCCACCCCAGCCCAAGTTACTAATGACATACTTGCTTTGTATCTCTTGCAAGCATGCAGGTTGATTTTGCTTATCCACAAGGCATGATGCTGACTTACTGCTTTGATTTGGGTTACATCCAGTGAGTAAGCCCTTTGAAAAGTTAAGCTAATAGCAGGGACTCTTGGCCCGAGCAGCGTGTCCCACAGGTCACACTCATAAAGGAACCCTTTCCTTTATTCAGTTCCTGTTTCCTGCCCATTTGCTTCAGCAAACTCCCTGTTCTCGTAGTGTGGGTGTGATACATGGAGAGGAAAGGAGCAATCCTGCTCCACTGTACTTCTCCTCCACCTCATACTCTAACAGGACCACGAGCCATTTCATCCTGTCCCTTCCAGGAAGGGGGCTGCTTGCAGACACAGCTGTTCTGCTGAAAAGCAGCTTTTTCAGGGAAAGCATGGAAAGAGATAACAGCACACACAAGTGAGCCTGGACATGCAGATTCCACAAGAAATCAATGCAACAGTGCAGGGGGAGCTGCCTCCCCTAGGTAAATGGCATCCCCAGGCAACTTTGCCCATTAAGAGGAGACCAGCTGCTGAAACAGGCAGAGGAAGGAGAGACCCAGCAGATTAACCCAAACTGCCCTGCTCCAACTTCATTATCCCAGAAGGAAAAGGGACAGGAGAGAACACAAGGAGGGTGCAGAACAACCAGGCTAACCCACTACAAAACAGCCCCAGCACTCCCTCTTGCTTACCCTTGTGTGAGCAAGATCAAAGTTAGATTGCTGCAGGCTGCAGCTAATGCAAGGAGCAGAGGAAATGGCGAGAGCTACACAGACACCTCCCCATCACCTTGGGTGCTGTGGGGTGAACTCAGCCAACTCTCTTATCTTGGCTGCAAGCATCACAAATCTTCAAAGCCCTTCCCTGTGCAAGCCTTTTTCCATTCCATCCCTGCCTTGAGCTCACATGTAAGGATTTTCAAGGAAGAAGCAAGCAAATTTAGCCCAGCAGTTTGATGCCAAAATAGTTTTCTTGAACCGGTTCCTACTGACCACCTCACAGCTGAAACCTGGTGATCTGTGTTGGTAACCAAACCCAAGGACAGGAAAGGAGTGTGGGGGGGAACCCACCATCTCTGGCCAAGATCTTTTGTGCACTGGTTTCTCCCCCAGCCTCTGCAGTGTTCCAGCCTTTCTATTTTGTAAATACACTCTAAGCGCCAGATGACTCAGCCCGCTGCTTCCCCTCAGGATTTACAGCCGGGATAAAGGCAGCGGTGCCGGGGAAGGTGGAGGGAGCGGTTTTACACCATGTGAAAACAATGTCATTTGTTTTGCTGGGCAGACTCGTGCTGTCCGACAGGAACGCTCCCAGCGGAGAAGCAAAGTCAAGCACCAGAGCCATGCAGCACCCTCTGCGAGCGGCTGTGTGAGGCTCCTTGCAAGGTACATCCTGCACAAAGCTCCAGTAGACACGTGGGATCCTGCCTGACCAAGCCCTCCAGCAGCTTTCCACCAACACAGCTGTGGGTGTCAAAGACACTGACTCAATATACTGTAATTTAAAACAAAACCAATCTCTTCAGTTAAAAAAAGAATCCGTTATCCTGAAGACTTACTCCCTTTCCCTCTCCTCCTGAAAAATCAGAGATTAGCAAGCCTTTGGCTAAGAACTGCTCTGCTGGAGGGACGGAAACCTTGACAGTGGTCACACTTAAGGAATAACAGATGTGCCTTTCCACTAAAAGTCCCTCCTGCCCAGCTGAACTCCAGTATGTGTAGGAGACTGGATGTGCCAGATCCTCTGACGAGGAACATCCCAGAGACACTTCCAAACCTCTGAAAACAGAGGGCAGGCGAGGACTGACACGGTGAGCACCTCACTTGGCTGGGCTAGAGGTCAACCTGGCCAGCAGCTCTGCCCACATCAACCATGGCTGGGCAGGGTGGGAGCTCACCTTTCGTTCATGGCAAAGGAACAGCAAACCGTGGCTTGGGAGCGCCTGGGAAGTGACTGACCTGTCAAGGGAGACTTCATGCTGAACGAAACAAATAAACGAGCATTTTCCCTCCAGCCAAGCAGAACTGCTGATGAACCACCTTTCTGCATGACACATTTAGCAGTGCTTCAAGGAAATCTGGGAGGCAATAAATCCATTAGCACAGAAAAGCTCTTTTTCCAGCCTTGACAGTACACTGTCAACACTTGAGATTTTCGTCTGTAGAATAGCTTAAGAGCCACAAGTTCACAGCTACCTGGAGTGTGCCAAAAGTAGATCCAGTGTGATGGGATGGGTGTTCATCCATGCAGCTGTGCTGTGGGAGCATCGGCCCTGCTCCAGGAAGCTAAAACTCCCTTGACTGATAGAGATTGTGTCTCTACGGAGAAGTATTGTAGGATAGCTTGCATGCTCTTTTGTTTAGAAGTTCCTCCTCTGTTACCAAGGGAGTACCTGGCACTAGCAGCTGCTAGGGCTGGAGTGATGCATGCTCCATCCCAGTTTTCTCAGCAATTAAAGAAACCCTTTCAAAGGACTGCGCTGACAACTGAGAGGTTTCACTGCTCCCATGGGGGAGGTGGGCAGGCACCTCTGGAGACTGTCTAATCCAGGCTCCTGCTTGGAGCTGGGTCAGCTGCAGCACATTACTTGGAGCAACTTGTTCCAGTTTCTAACAGCCCTCACAGTGAAAAAGCTTTTTCTTATATTCAAATAAGAAAAAAAAAAGCACCTCCCTTGACCTGCTGGCAACACTCTGCCCAACACAGCCCCAGAGGCTGTTGGCCCATTGTAACCAGGGCATGTTACTGGCTCATGTTCAATTTGGTGGCCACCAGAACCCCCAAGTGTTTGGTTTTTTGTGGTCTGTTTGGTGTTTTGTTTTTGCGCAAAGCTGCTTTCCAGCTGGTTGGCCTCAGCATGTACGGGTGCCCAGGGTTATTCCTCCCCAAGGGCAGGACTTTGCCCATCTTTCTTTCCCCTGTTGGCTCATTCCATCAGGCAGGTAAGGTCCTTCCTAACAGCAGCACAACCCTCTGGTGAATCAACCACTCCTCTCAGTTTCATGTTATCTACAGAACTGCAGAGGACACCCTGCCCCCTCAGCTAGGTCACTAATGAAGATGTTGAACAATATTGTCCTCAGTACCAATACCTGGGGCACACCACAAGGGACTGGCCTCTGGCTGGATTTCATATCTCCAGCCAAAAACCCACTTAGCATGGCAGTTGAACCAGTTTTCACCTCACCTCACCATCCACTTCTCTAGCTTGTACTTTATCAGTTTGCCTAGGAGGATGTTACGGGAAACTGTCGAAAGCTTTAATAAAAATCAATAAACATCCATGGCTCTCCCCTCAGCCACCAAGCCAGTTATCAGAGTTTTACACACATCCAGATGGTAAGATGATAGGGTGTAATAAATAAAGTCAACATTTTCCCAAGCTGTCTGCTCGTCAAAACCTAAACATAAGTAGTGAGGTGCGTCTGGGCTTCTTTATATAGTTAGAGTGAGTAACATTGCATATCTGTGGGTTGTTTGTGTTTCTGTTTCAGGATGAAACTACAGAGATAAGAACACTCATATATCACCAGACAGACAGAATCTAGCTCCCTCACCTGTATTTCTAGATGTTACCTTAAACCAAACAACAAACGCAGTACATAGATATTGTGTGGGCTCATTTTAATCAGCATTCACCTGCATTCAGTTTACAGCACAAACACTGGCACTGCGTCAAGTTACATCACACCATTTTGGCAGCATCTGAACGCCTCCCACCAGTGCAACACACTTTCTCTCTTGGCCTTACTTTTCACAGGGTTAGGAGAACATCTTGTTCAGAAATTTTGTAGAGCGTATACGAAAATCATACAAATAGGTTGATGCTGCTTTCTAAAAGTCTGGAGCTCTCGGCATCTCGCAGCCTGAACATCCCAAGAGAAAAATTCACCCGACATTAAAATCATAGGATGCCCTGAGTTAGAAGGGACCCACAAGTAACACAGAGTCCAACTCCTGCCCTTGCATATGACAGCCCCAAAGGTCATACCATGTGAATAATAGGTGAAGACATCTTGATTTGCGTTTCACCACAGGACAGGGTTGCTACAAGTAGACTGGCCTGTTCCCACTAGAGGGAGGAAGACTACCTGGAGAACCCTCACTACACTGGCAGCACCCACAATCTTTATCCCATTGTAAAAGCCACCCAGAAGCAGCTCCTGGCCACAAGTGAGAGCAGCTTTGGCCAGATAGGATGTGTATGCAGAACTCTCACAAAATACCTAAATACACAGCCTTCAACCATTCTCTGCAGACAAGGGCCCTCCCCACACACCCTCAAGGCAGGAGTTCAGTTACAGTACAAACCACAACCTTTTTCTTCTTCAGCCCCCAAATCCAGCCAGTTCTTTACTTATCTACAAGCCCACCCCCTTGGACCACAACATCCCAACCTGGGCACACATCTGAGCTGGACCAGGCTGTCCCCATGGCTGAGCAACTCCACTGCATCCTAAGCCACAAAACATCCAGTTTTCCATTCAGAGACAGGCTGTAAGACTGGTGCAAACATATTTCTTTTCAATTCACAGCAAACAAAATACTTGCTTTACAGCAGTCAAACAAAATACTTCATATAAAGTTTTCTCCATGCTGTGGTTGGGAAGAGGGTTCAGAAAAGCAAATCAGAATAGTTTATTCAGGGTGAAAATAAAATATAAAAATAACAAAACAACAAAAACACTGACAGAAATTGCATTTGCTGGAGCAAAGTCATTTTGACAGATATCATCTGCCTCTCCTTGTTTAACCCAGCCTTCTAGAGCTAGAGTCCAATTTCCTTGAAGTCAATGGGAGGCTTTCCTCAATATAGTGAGAATTTGGTCCTTAGATTGAAATAACACAAATTTTGGATGCAACCAGTCAAAAAATCCAATTCAAGAACTGGGTTTTTAGGCTGAATATCACATTTCAAACAGGGACATTAACAGCATGAGGGCCTTGGACAGCTCCAGCCAACAGGCAGAATCCAGAGGTGCTGTGGAAACAGGGAGAGTAAATTCCCCAGAATGAGTTTATTTGTTGGCAAAGACAGAGCAATTCCCTTCTGATTTATTTCTAGTTTGAAAAAGACATTCAACAGCTTCCCAGCATTAAGACATTTTCACACTTCAGTCCAAAAAGGGCTTAGAGCTACTTATGCCCAGTTACTGTACATTTCCACAACAGCACGGAGCCTTGGCAGGCTTCTCCACCAGCTGGTGAGCCTCAAATCCGCCAGAATGCGAGGAATCAAATATTTTTCCTCCCAAATTTCTGAGCAGCTGTTTCTCAGGAAAGACATTGGCCAACTTTCAATGGATCTCCATAGTTGCAGGGCAGGAAGTAGATGCAATCACTTTAACATTGCTCATAAAGCCAAGGGTGTCTTCACCTCTCTAGCACCATTTTAAGAGTGATTATTCCATAGTGCAGAAAATGTTTCTTGAGTTAAGCTGAACAGGCTTCGTAGAAATGCAGGAGAAATGCCTAAGGAACTGAAGATAAGTATGTTTGCTCTCTTCGTGTCATAGCCCCCTCCATATTCTACCTGTGAGTTCACTTTGGGAAACATCAAGGTTCTTCTGAAGACCCAGAAACCTTCCAAACAAAGAACCCAAAGAGCTAACGAGACTCCCATGCTCCTCTTTCTTCTTCCTTTTCCCTGCCTTTGCCTTCATACTTTCAGCTTTCCCTTGCACTTGCAATGGCATCTATTATCCCCTGCACTGAGCCCTATCAACTCTAATTCAGTGGAAGATACACGCAGCAACAAAAAGGTTTTGGTGGGTCGTTTTTGTTCGGTTGGGGTTTTTTGTATTTGTTTTTCTTTTTTCTCTCTCCCCTACTAGGTTGGCCAGGTGATTGGCTCAGATGGTGGGCTGACTATCAGAGCAGGCACAGAGCAAGCAGAAGAGCTAAGGGCATTCACGACAGCTCCCTTTCCAGTGGGTGTGAGGTGTTTAGCAACTCAGATCCTCTCCCGTGACAACACCCATGGAGACCCCACACCCACTCCCTTCAGGCTCACACCGGACTGGAAACTGTTGAAGGTTGGACCACCCCACCCCTTTTTCCCTCATTACTCTCTGGCATCCCTGTTAATTCAAAGCCACCCCCACACTCACTTCATGCAACAGCTCCATTCACCAACATTTAACAGCTGACATCTTTCCCTAATTTGTTGATTCAGAACCATGTTTTCTTACACAGCAACACTCCAAAATATCAAATCTATTTCACATGGGGAAGAGTCTCTCATGAAGCCCATTGCTTCCCACCAGAAGATCCGTCCTAGTTAATATGGCTGATGGTCATCACTAAAACACCCCTTCAGTAAGTCACAGTGCAGTGTCCTGTCTCAGTCTCCAAGGTACTCAGAGCGTGAACTTCTCACTGAACTATTCCATGCTGTGTCCTCCCCATTATCCTCACTCACAAACCAGAAAAAGAACCAAACCAAAACACAAAACTACCACATCCTAGACACTCCCAAAACCTCTTCCTGGCTCCAGCAGCAAAGGCGCTTGGCTGGATTCTCATGGCCAGCAAAGTGCCCAGCCACCAGTGACCAAAGGGCAACTGCTCTAAGTTGTGCTGAACCCAAGCAGAAGGGAGTCCCTGGGGCACAGTGCAATTCTGTGCTGCCAAATCCCTCACACGAGCCAGAGCAGACACGTGCATGTCTAGGACTACGCATTGTTGCCCCACTGTCTCAAGAGCAACCCTCCAGTAACATCAGCTAGAATGTCCTCACCACAAAAGAGCACTCTGGTGTTTCCTGCACAGCTGCCAAGCTAATGATGGCTTTTTTTTCCAGGGACAAGCTCCAAGACCACTGCTGCCATCAAGCCCCATCACAACAGAAAACCAGGCACCGGACCCTCCGAGGTGCCGTGGCTGCACATCCTCCTCCAGGACACCGCGTGCAGCTGCAGGGGCCTTTCTGCTGCTCTACATCCCTTCCCCACCACATGCCCTGTCTCACGAGATCACAGTCACACCAGAAGAAAGCTAGAAGGTCTTTGGGGACTTTTGCAACACTATCATCATGCAATGCTGCTGGAGTCTCAACACCCTGGGCACTGAGGACACCCCTGCCCTCCTGGTGCCACCTTCCAGTCCGCAGACGAGGGTTTGGGAAGGAAACCCCTACCTGGGCAGGGGCTTCCCAAGGCTTCTTGGCTACTGCAGCCCTACCAGGAGGGATGAGCACGTAGCCTGTAGTGCAAAAGGCTCAGACAGATGGAAAGAAAGGGAAGAAGTTTCACCTCAAACAACCAGTACGAGGTGGATGTTCATCACAGGCTCTTACTGATGGCCTTCTGCTACAGATCTTTAAGATTCAGACCCCAAATCAGTTTCAGGTTAGCAGAAACCCTGTTTACTTCTGCTGGGTTTGGATCAGGCCCCTCCCAGGTTAAAAAGAAAAGAAAGAAAAAAAAAAGTGCAACAGTTAATGGAAATGCAGCGTGAATGGAGCTTTCACTCCTATTAACAGGTCTCTGACAGGACACAATTTTCCATCCATGCATTAAGCCAGTCCAATACTGACATCAGCTCATTTCCATTGATCCTCATTACATAACAGTGACTTAATTCTCCACAGAATTGAATTTTCCATATGTTTGGATGCTTTGCAGTTGCTACATCATTTTCTTGTTCCCTGCTGGATTCATTATTTATTATCTCTTTGTCCTATACTTAAAAATGTTGGTCTTCACTGCAAGCAGAAATTTCTACAGTCTTGTTTTGGTCTTCTGATATGTTTATCACATCAATTTCCTTCCATCTAAGAGACTTCCACGACTATACTGCAGTACTGGACACATCTATAGCTTTGAGGATTGCCACCAATCCTGGACTGAAGTGACATTTTGTTTCAACATACATTAAGAGTAGTTGACACCCAAGTTTTTATGGCACCCAAGTTTTCAGGTATATTTACTGCTATTTGTAACTCATAAACATCAATTTTAAGAGAACTGAAGGTGTACAAAAAACCCAGCTGATTGCAAAGGTTAGTTTCATAGATTGATACTATCACCATGTGTGTCCACTCTACTGAGTGGACTGTTTCTGTCAAGAAGTAAAAGTACCACGAGCTCCCAGTGGCTTCGCTCAGAGAACACTCAGTAACATCTCGGGTTAAAACCTTTTGGCCGATTCCTGGAAGACTGGAGCCCACATTTCTAATCTCCTTGCCAACATACACATTACTGGTGCTACTCACAAGAAAACGTTTTTCCTTTCATATGGTACCACTGAGTAAAGCTATTAATTTTCACAATATTCTTTATAGTAAAGGCAGTTCTATGCACTCAAGACAGGAGTAAACTGAAGCATGTGAATATCAGAAGCACCACCAGAAACTAGGTATACACCTGTACTGCCAGACTACTTACTGCTGGGTGTTTACTTGGGATTAGCCAGAACTGCGACAAGTTTTCAGTCCATCAGCCTCTCATTTGCTTGTATTTCATAGTTTAATTCTGCTTTTATCTCCATTGACACAATCAAACATAATCCCCTTCACATCCCTGCAATAGCCTTTCTTTTCCCTTCTAGCTTCATTGAATTTATTCTCCACCTTTATCCAAGAAACCTTGCAAGGCTCTGCCAGAGCCAGTGGAGCTATTCACATACTTGAAGTGAATCAAAGTACTTCAGCTCTTCTGTAGATTAAGGTTTAAAAGATCAATTGCAATGCTGATCCCATCTGAGAATACTAGCCAGAGAACAGGCTAAAGTCACTTAATGCCTCTCTTCCCATCCTCCTTCCCTATCTATATTCACACCTACCTCCCAAATGTCAAAAGTCCAGGCGCAGGCAATGAGTACAGTTCCTGGCAGAGCAAGGCTCAGATTTTTTGACAAATCAGCACTTAGCCCCAGTAAGTAACCGGCGATAGTTGTAGGAAATGCTACAGTGCCCACAACTGCACGAGCAGCACCCAGCCCCTGGCACTAAGGAGTTGAGACTGGAAGCAGGACACGAGTGGCATCCGAGCACAGCTGGCACAGCTGGAAGAAGAAAAGGTCTGTGTGACCAAGAGCTGCCTTCCAGCTCCTGAGAGGACACTAATGAGAAGACAGAGCCTGGCTCTCTGGAGAGGTGCACAGTGGAAGAACAAGTGGACATAAATTTAAACAGGAAGGTGCCAACTGGATACAGGGAAAAAAAATTGCTCCATGAAAATTTGTTGTGGCAGCTCTGCCCTCAGAGGTTTTCAAGACCTGACAGGACAAATCTCTAAGTGACCTGCTCTGAGTTCAGTGTTGGCCCAACATTCTATTGAAGTGAATGGGATTTAGGGGAAGACAATCTAAAAGAACAATTCTTGGGCTGAAGAAGCCTTCTCTGTGGCAGGGGAGCCTCTGTCACTGTAAGACTGTTTAAAAAATAAAAAAATAAAGAAAAAAGCAACCATCTGCTTCTCAATCCTTCACAGAAAGAACCTCTCTTCTGTCTCTGCAGGACTTCGAAAACAGTGGTAGTTCCTGGAAACGCATCGGCAAAACAGGCCATGATAACGGTATGTACAAAGGGAAGCTGGAAGAGGAAGAGGAGGATTTGGTGACATCTGGGAGCTCTCAGCCCTCTGTGCTGTGGGACGGACAGGTGGCGCCATCTCCCTCCCACACACCCCCAGGGTGAAAGCACCTGTGACCCTGTTCCTTTGTCCGTGAGCAAGGGCTGCAATCCATCAGCCCTGCTCCACTGGCCAGAGGCCAGGCCCTCACACAGGGCAGAGGCCAGGCCCAGCCCCTTCGCCACCAGCTGCCCTGAGCACGGAGCCCTCCTGTCCCCAGCACGGGTGTCCCTGCAGCCAGCTCAGCACCAGTGAGGACCTTCCTTCCCTCCAAACACACACTCTCCATTTTCTGTTTGCAAGCGTTGAGCTTCTGAACCACCTCCAAGCACAACCTCTGCACTCACACCTGCAGGAGCCTGACCAGATGCATGGTGACATTACAGGAGGACAGCCACTGCCTGCCAAGCACAGGCTGGCTGTGACACCTGTGACAGCCAGGACGGTTTTGATTCAGTGACAGCATGCAGTGTGGATCGCTGCATCCTCAGCACATCCCCTGGTACAGAAATACTTTCTCCAATTTTCGTATCACAGCGCTGGCTGTTCTTTAGCACCATTGAAAATGTTGTGGGTTTTTTGTTGGTTTGGTTTTGTTCCCCCCCTCGCCTATGCCAAGAAAGAAAATTATCTTACTCTACACCATTATACACATCCAATACTAATAATACAATGACTTTATACATCATATCCATAAAAGTAATGAGACCATGGAATAAACCCAAAGAGAACTGAGGCAAGTCTGAGAATACTCCACATTTAAATAGGGAAAACACCAGAAGACGCATTGTTTCTGGAACATGGGGTAAACTAGATGACCAAAAGGATTTATTCACAGAATCACAGGGATTGGAAGGGAACTCAAAAGATCATCTAGTCTAATTCCCCTGCCAGAGCAGGAACACTTCGATGAGGCTACACAGGAATGTGTCCTCTCTGATTTCATCACCTCTATACCAGCAATAGCTTGGGCCACCTAATCAGACTTCTGTTTTGTAACAAATCCTGTGACCACGTCTACAACACAGACCAGGGCAGTCCCTGTGCCAGGCACCTCTGGAGGACCTGCACATCCTTGACATCCCGAGGGAGCCCACTTGACAGTGCTTTGCTACCCAATGGCCTGGTCCCTCTGCCCAGCACACTGCTCCGCTCCCTCTGCTGCCCAGTCTGTCAGCAAGCCAAGCCAGCAGAAAAATAATCTGGCAAAAAACTAGCGATACTCTGCTGGTAGAGTGAGAAGGAGAGTGAACACCAGTGATGGTGCAGGCAAGGAGGTGGGATTGTAAGGCTGAGGGCTGGGCCATCCTTCTCAGTACAAATAAGCTGTTAGATAACAGGAGATTTCACAAAGTGACTGTGCCAAAGAAGTCTCCATCACCTACTGCACGCAGCCACCAAAAAGAATAAAGAAACACTCCTGAAGCTCTCTCCAGGTACATACCTATTTGTTCTTACCCTGTAGAGGACAGTAGCACAGAACAAAGTGTAGGCTGGTGGCTAGATGTAGAATAAAGCTGCAGAAATAATGAACAGCAGCGACACTTTCATACCGAGAACTGCGAACAGCTTGCTGCGTTGAGCCAGATGCGTTTCACCACATCCCCAGGCTCCTGGCCACGCAGCACAGCAACCGACTCGCACAGCTCACCATCCGCGTGTGCTGCGGCCAGCGCAGGGACCCAGCCCGGGTCCAGCTGTGCTTGCGGGGTCAGCTGCAGTGCCACGGAACACAGCTGCAGCGAGCCGGGTCCGGACACCTGGCTCCAAATAAAAGCAGCTCAGTAGCGAGAAGTTGGCCATGCCTGCTCCACGCAACCGGAGCCAACCCTGCGGCCGAGCGGGGTCTGACCACATCTGCCTTCGCATCCACAGTGCTGAGAGTGGTGACAAACGGGACACATCGGGTCAGGGTGAAAAAGAGGCAGCATACACAGATTATGGAGCCTGACCTGGAGCCAGGAGACCCAAATTTTCATCCAGGCCCCACCTCTGGCTTCAGCTGTGCTACAAGAAGTCTCTCCCCTTCTTGGTTTGTCCACGTTGCTCTTTATTCCCATCTCAATTGGACTGATCTTCCCATCTCCAGTCCTTTCTGGCTTCAGGAAAACTCTTGGCAACCAACATCAGAAGCGTGTTTTTTCTTTCTTTTTCCTTCACACATTATTTCAGATGTTATGTTTTTCATTTTCACATAATATATACTATGACTGACGTGTCAAAGCCATCATAGCCTAAATCTTCAGGTTTTATTTCTAAACTCACTATAAAGAATTGTTCCCTGCTACTGACTGAGTCATCTCCTGTAGATCAAAGCCTCTCTTGCTCAAATTGAAACAAAACAGTTTGGCATTTGACTCTTTCATCTAGAAACCAGCTCTGTCTCTGCTAAACACCAGCTCCCTTTCCATATTCAAACAGAATATATTATTTCCTTCTTGCTTTACTATAGCAGAGCAATCCTGCACATTTGTGAATAACAGACAAAAAGGGAACGTATGAATGAGAGAAGACAATTGTATCATCAAGAGCTGAAAGAAAACTTGAAATTCCAACGCAGAATCTGAGATTAGCAAACACTCTCAGGAGCACCATTTCATCAGCAGCTGAAGAGGCTTCAGCCCAGAGCATCAGAGAAGCTGAAGATGTCATGGACAGAGGGGTCTGTGCTACGGTGCAGGCTCCTCTATCTGCTCCTCAGCCCTTGCTGAGATCTCCACAGATGATTTGGCTGCATTTTCATAAAGCGTGTCTCCAGTGTGGTAGAGCCTCCTCATCTTTCACAATCCAAATAATTACGTCTGGAGCAAAGGTCAGCTGTGTCTGTGCTATTAGCACCCAGAACCATTGGCATTTCTGTTTGGTGAAGGATTTGCCAGCTCTACATTCCTCCTCTATCAGAAGTCAGCTTTTGTTATGTTAAAGTTAGATTTCCTGGCATGTCAAAGGCATCTTTATCAATTGCACCAGAAACATGGTTATGTTATCAATAAAAATCAGTAGAACTTGTGGTAAACATAATATAAGTTTTAGATCCAGTTTGATCCTTGTGGTCAGCCCATTGACTATGCTGGAGTGACACCAGGAATGAATTTGGCCCTTCCCACCTCCTCCAAATGTGGGCCAACAGACATTCATGTTTATCAGGAAAAATGAGAACATATGCTGAAAACAGAGCATTTCCAAAAAAAACTTCAGTCCAGCATGGGAACAAAAGCAAACTGAAAAGATTTTGTAGCTAATCAGGAGCGTCAGTGTGTGGTTGTCTGACCAGAATTAAACACTGTAAGAATACCTTAAAGAAAGAACTGGAGTATCTTCCTGACCTACCCATTTCTTAACAGAGACACCAAGGAGCCAACTGATGTAAGAACATGTGATCTGGAAGTGGGACACGACAGTGCATGGTTCTTATCCTGGTTTTGGAGTAACACTTGTTTCAATGAGACACTAAACAGCCTGTGTTAGCTGCAAGGATGCTCCATTTCACTACATGCACAGCACTGATAGGACACCCTACATGTGATTTTCAAACCCTCTCACACAAGTATCATTCTGGCTGTGCTCCTGTTGGTCCCCATGGCTTTGACATTCCTGTGGGATTTGCAGCTGAACACCACAAGAATAAAAGACTCACCATAGCTGAAATGATGGCAACAACAAATAAATTTTAAAAAATGCACAAAAGAAGAAAAAAACCCCACAAACAAACAAACAAAAAACAATAGCGCATAACCTTAGGAGGATGTCATTATTTAAGCCAAAGAATTGAAGGAAGGCTGACGTAGCTGGTCCAAAGCACCGTGAAAGTTAAATCCCGTGCCATTTAATACAGATGTCCGGCAGGGTCACACTTGCCCGCGGTGCTGCCCCAGCACCCCGGCTGTGCCCAGGCTGGGGGGCTCCAGGCGGTGCTCCTTCCTGCAGCACCCCAGGCTCTCCAGCAGGGCATTGGCAAAGCTCACTGCATTCACTTCCGAGCAGTATAATAAAACTGTCATTGCTCTGTCGGTTTAAGAGCTCCAGTGAACTATCAGAATTAAAAATAAATCACCCTGGTTTGGAGAATGCTGAGCCTCCTGGGTCTAGAAAGCATTTGTTTCTCTTCTCAGCCAGACGTGGGAAATCAGCCTTTAGCATGATGTACAGGAATTTTGATTGCCACTTCGCTTCTCCTCACCCCACCAACTCCCACTTCAATTTCCAGAAATAGACACTCAAAAAGAGCATCTGTTTGAACAACCTGATCTGAAAACTAGGTTCGCTGCAGTTAACTAGTTCAGACTGCTAACAGACACGGGCGTAAAGCAACTACATTCTTGCCCAGGTCTGTTCTGCTTCATACATCACCAGTTTCTGATGGCTCAGGATAAGCCGGTGTAACACATTCACATAAACTTGATTGGTATTTTGGCAGATACAGGTGATTAAATCAAGAGCCTGTTGAGCTGAAAGTGTGACTAGTTACCATGATCCAAGCACTCAGATGACAGACCACATTAATAGTGTCTCTACAGCTGTGAATCGGGATCAGAGACAGAATTACAATTCAATATGCCAGAAATCAAGATCATAGGTTAGCATAATAAATACACTTCAAGGTTGATTTACAAAACTGAGGAATTTTCCTAGAACCGGGCCTTAGAGTTTACCCGGACTCAGATATATGCCAAGCCATGCTTGTGAGTGTTGATACGTTTCTGACATGCTTTAATCAGTTACAGGGTCTGTACAGTATTGCATTAGGACAATCAGTACCAAACAAGCCAACAATTCCTTTCAGCACCTGCAAGACAAACGAATTTTCAAGAAGTATAATCTCACTAGAGGAAAAACTTCAAAGCTCTAGTTGCAGCAAATTAAACTGACAGAGCATCTAGGCAACTAGATAATATCAGCTAGCATAGCTTGTTAGAGAAAGTTGAAAGACCCTGTGCATTGATATATGTGTATGTATCCTACAATATGACTGGAAAAGATGGGATAAAGTTGAAGCACTAATAAGAACTTGTGTTTATATAAAATAATACCATGCATAAGTCAAGAGTAAATCATTTACGAGTGTTGCTTTGCTAAATGGCCCAGTAGCTGACTTCTATTTTCTATCAGCAAGAAGAAATGCGACCTTTTGGTTTTGTATTAAGGTGAGCACATCTTCACTGCAAATGTCAGAGAACATTTGGGTTGCTCCTTAGCCCACCCAGCCCCAGTCCTACAGCAAGACAGATCCTTGTCAGCAGAAAAGCGACGTGCATGCTTGGTGTATGGAAGAGGGATTGTACTATTAACCCTGCAAAGTTACAGTTAGTTAAGTTATAGACAGAATCCTGTAACACTCGATTATGACCATCATGAGAAGTTAAACCTCACATTTTCCACAGCTTTCTCATAGACCAGCCAAAAGAGGTGTTGTGAGATGAACTGGTGGGGTGAAGGAGGCAGAGCACGCAATAAGTTGCTCTTCAGAGATGACTTTTTCCAGAGGTCACTGGCTTTTAGAGACACCACAGCTGCATGCAGGCTGAGCATCACCAAGAACCACATTCGTCTATGACTCCACTAGTCAGGCAACAAGACAGAACTAAGCGTGGAGCACAAATACCGGGGTGGGAGGAAACCAAAACCACCCAAAGAAATCACACACACAATTTGCTGGTGACTTTGCATGGCTCTGTGGTACTTGTGACCATCTTTCAATGAGACAGGTGAGGTTGCTGAACTCCACAAGTGCCTGCAGCGCCAGCACTGGTTCCACTTACAGCCCCAGGCAGCAGCTGCAACATGCCCCGGATGAGGCAAGCCGCCCACACAGTGCATAAATATATCAGGAGAAAAAGCACGTAGCCACCGTGCTGCCCGCAGACTTGAGACCCCTGCAGCAGCAGATGACTGAGAGCCACCCGGGTCAGCATGCAGCCTGCTCTTCTGTGGCCTCAGGCTTGGGGAGATGGCTCCCGGCCCACAGGCAGCGGCCAGGATCGCCTGCCTGCCTTAGCATCACACCTCCACTCAAACCTGGTTCATATGGTTTCATGCACAACTTGTCTTAGCAAAAAGAGATAACTTCACCCACAAGCACGTGCACACATCCCTAACAGGGACCAAAAACCTGGCTGCGGTTAGATGAGATGGTGCACATCCCACCGCTCAGCCTAGCTGACTACAGCGAGGTAGAAAGACCTCAGCAGCTTTGCAGATTGAGACCAATTAGTCCGAGCAGTTCTCTTCTCCAGCAAGGCTTTATCATACTTCAGCAGCTGCCAAGCTCAGGCAATCCTATAGTAGATGTGGAACTGTATATTACAGTCACAGCTCTCTGATTCTATATATCCCAGGGCAATGGAGAAGGCTGAAGAGTATGACAATAAAAAGAGCAGAACTTGCCACCACTCAAGATTAGAAGAAAGACTTTTAGAGGTTGCAATGAAATGCAAAATATCCTTGAAGACACTAGATTGAAATAAAGATGACAGGACATGCTCTCCAGCCAAGCAGCAGGGATGAAGTTGTTGATGGGATGGATGGGCCAGATGGCCTCCAGCTGTCACAAGCCGCTTCAGAAACCTCAGCTTGCCACATCTCTGCTTTTAAAAGCAGCCCCAATTTCACTATCACAAGTGGTGGCCACCTAACTGCTACGACTGCATCCCTGTAACCAGCAGACACCAAAGAGTATCTTTGTGTTAGTACTGATTTAGCCTCATTCACAGTGAGACCACCAGAAGTCAGAGCTGTTTGGCACTGGGACTGACCAGACACATGCACTGGCTTATTCCACAGAAATGACAAATCGATGGCGCTACTGGAAGGCCGTGGGGCTGCAGCTGGCTCGGTTGCATTCCTCAGCAGAAGAAATCTCCACATTTCACACACACTTGTGGAGGGACTTTCAGCTAAAGCCACTAGTGACATCGCAAAACCTTGTGCAACTCACGTTCTCTGAGAGCCAGCTCTTTCTTCCCAAGCCTTAATAATTGTCATACTTTGCAGTGATGAGATCTGCAGAGTGACCTGGGATCAGAGATTCCTTTGGAGATACCTTATCTCAGCCCACAGGAGCCGGCACACACGCTTCCCCTCGCCACCTGCCTCGGAGCTCACGCAGGCTCCGGGAAGGAGATTCCCCGCCTTGCAGCAGCCCAAGACTCCCCATCTAACTCAGTCCAAGAGGGAAGGGCTCAAGCCACAACTTGAGCATGAACTGCAAGAACGTCCTGGCTCAGGCTTCCCTGTTTCAAAGCGCTGCTGCCAAAGCGTTATGCAAACTTCCTCAAAAAGCATCCCAAGTGCTTAGCTGCCCACCTCTACGCCCCAAACTCAGTGCTGACTCTGGAAAGCCTCGATGCATTGAGTATTAGAGAGACTGGGAGTCTAAAGATACATTTTTTAAATGATTCAGTCTCCCAAGTTACAAAAGCAAGTGAAAAAACACATGCACACCCCTATGCTGGGGGCAGTTACTGCTCCAGATTATCTCAGGAGGAGGTTCCTACACTCAGAAATGAGAAGCCCACAGGCTGAACTGCCAGCTAAGGCTTGTGGATCCTTATTTCCCAGGCTTTTTCTAAGCCTTGCACTACATTTTTATCCTAAGCAGATCCAAAAGAAAAAAAAAAGAAAAAAAGACATCAGAAAAATCTTTATGCAAGACAGAGCACAGTCCACCCAAGGGGGGAAAATACTGGCTTTTATTAAATTGCAAGTGGCCAAGTCCATATGTTATGTGGGAGGTTCAGTCTGATCCCATAATTCTGAGATATTTACTTCCAGACAGAGCTGTTTATAACCAAAGACAATGTTGCCATACACCAAACCATCCTCAGATGTGCTTTCTATGGAATTTTGCCCACGAAGAAGGCAATAGGTCAGTGGGGGAGAAAGAAAAAGAAAGAAAAAAAAACCCAAGTATTTTAGTGAGTCCTGACCCTCTTCTTTTGAACTTTAGACCAAACCAGTGCAGTTCCCAGCCCTCCCCCTGCAGCACCGTGTCACACAGCAGATCCCGCACTGCCGCAGCTGCTCCCACTGCTGCCCTGGCCGTGGAAAACCAAACCTTCCCCGGCTGCAGGAATTACCACGCTCCCGCCTCCTTCAGCAACAGCTGCTCTTGTGCCCATCCTGGCCCACCAGCTGGAAGTTTAACCACTCTCGAGGGTTTTGGCCCTGGTTGCTCTCTCCTTCAGCTGTGGCTGGAGCGGGAAGCTGGATGCAGAGCAAACGCTCAGCCCCACAGAAGAGGCGTGAAAAGGCACAGCCGCAGCCCTGCTTCACTGCAGCTTCTCAAAGGGTCCAGCTCTTCTAGCCACCCTTAGCAACTTGTGTTTGTTTTGGAGGCATTTTTCCTCCTAAAGCTCTGTACCCTGGATTCGAGTAGTTTTTTATTATTATTATTTTTAAAAAAACAAACAAACAAACAATTTTAGGTGCTGGGAGATCGGTGTCTTCCTACTGAATACTTCTAAACAGATTTTTCTTTTGTGAATTTTTACAGTAATTCATCCAGTTCACACAAGGTCTTACCATGCAGTGTAGCACACAGCAAGAAGCTCCCAAATTTAACCCCTCTTCTCCAAATTGCAGCATAGCTCTTACCATGGAAACACCTTCTCCCAGGTACTGCCGGGAACTTGCTGGTTCACTGACACTTCCCCATCCACCCCAAAACCAGAGCCAAATAAGTGGTTCCAGCCCAGAAACTGGCCGTGCCGGCACCTGCACCAGCAGCTCCTCGGGGCAAGGCCATGTCAGACCCATCTCTGCCCCACAGAGCCGTGCTGACAGTCTGCAGCACAGACTGGACCAGTCTGTCTTGTCTGCTGATCCGAGAGAAACGCACAAATGACTCAACTTCCAAGATGAAGTAAACAACAACACACAGGTCGAACTGGCTGTGGGACTGCAGGATCCCAACCTACCTGCTGGTCTGGACCTGAGCTCCAGCCAGGCAGTTTCAGAGAGGAACACCTGTATCCTAGGTGCATGTTCTCTGCATCATCTTTAATCACAGGTGCAGCCCTGATTTTTGGTTTCCCAAGACGTCCCCCACAGTTCTGGACTCTCCAGTTGCTATTGCCTGAAGAGGCACTTCCGTGCCTTAGATGACTCCTGCCTTCCCAGAGGGTACAGCAAATTAGAGTTCAATGGGGACTTCAAGAGAACAGCATCCCTAATTTCCCTGGCCCAGGCAGGATGGTTTTGTGAGGAAGGCATTGGCCACTGGTTAGGGAGCTTGGGGTTCAGGCCCTGGATTTGCCATAAGATTTTAAGGGATACGGTCAATCCTTCACCTATGCTGTATGTTGAGATGGAAACACCGCGGAGTAAGCATGCAGTTGAGCACGTGCCCAGAATTCAGATTTAAAAGCCTGTGCTGCTTTGGTGTGTAGCCCCACAGAGCCCGGGTGACGTGGGCTGCCCAGTTGCCTGCGTGCCCCCCCATCCACCACCGCTGCTGGGAGCTGAAAGAACCAGCCATGCTACAAAATAAAGCAGCATTTTTGCATAGACACTCCCTGTGTTCCTGGACTGTGGGTGTTCAATGAAAGCGATTAGTGAAAACCCTTGAACAACAAACTTATTGACATGGTATCTCCGGTCCCCAGCGGTGCATAGAGCCTGCTGTCGGGAGAGGTGAAGGTGTGTGGAGGAACGGGAGCAGGACTTGCCTGACAAAAGTCAACACCACAAGAAAAAAGTGATGGCTTGAGCCTTGCCAAGACCACTCCAAAGGCAGATGTGCAAAGGCTCAGAGTTTTTGAGCTCTGCTGTCTCTAGGAGCAGGCTCCTGGTAATTTCAGTAGTGACACAGATGAGACACAGACCCCGGAGTTGCAAGGCTACAGGGGTGCTGCCCCACCACCCTTCACTGTATGGATCCCTGCCCCTTACTCTCAGGAGACAGAGCAAGCCCCAGTGACCATTTCGGAGGTAGCAAAAGGAGCACCCCCAGGCCTGGCAAATGCAAGCACACCTCAAGCCCCATCAAATGGGGCTGAAATCAGCATCCCTACAGCTTCATGCCCATCTGCAATGAGCCTGGCCTGGGAAGCACTGGAGACGCTCGTGTGCATCCAATACAGCTCAGAGCATCCTTAGGTGCCCTGTTCATGCAAGAAATGTAGCTGTGCTAGGACAGACAGAAATATTATACTGGCACAGGTGACAATGCGTAGGATGGCTTGGCAGGATGTACATGGTAGATATATAATTGAGACAGGCTGTGGTTTCAGTCACGGAAAAAGGTTTCATCTCCTGAACCCCCACCGAGTAAATGACTCTGCCCTCCTGCTGCCTATTCCCCATAAACTGTACTATTCTCCAAAACCAAGCAAGGTCACTCTCACATACGTGAGAGTTACTGTATATGTTACGAGGTCACACAGGACATTAATTTTCATCTGCATTTAAAAGATGGCTCAGCCCAGCAGATGAAAACTGTATTGGATTTGGTACAGGGCAGCACATTACCCTGTTTTCTCCAGTTGCAAATCACACCAAGGCAATTAGCTAAACACAACTGCTGTGCTGATTATCAGCTGAGGAGAAACCATGTATCTTTGTATGAAGCCTAGATCATGTTAATATGAATCAATCAATTTCTGACACTGATTAACAAGAGTTTATGAAGGGCCTCAGATTCTTACCAGGCCTTGCATCTTTCATTCCTGTCTCCACTTTGTGGTTTAATCCCAAGCATATCTCCTTGTATTTGCAAGACCTTGTTAAGAACACGTGCCGAAGTCCCAAACAGACCCACACCCCTATCCCCTCCCAGTTAAAACATGTTAACTAGCAAGGAAACACCTTGTCTTTCTACCAAGTCATTGTTTTAATCCTTATCAACACAAAACTGTTGGCTTCTGTTAAGAAGACAACCTCTCCTCCATAGTCAAACAATGCTCGTCTCCTTAGGGGAGCACGGCAAACACCACCAATGCCCTGCAGAGCCCTGGGAGACCCTCAGATAAGAAACATAAAGCTTGTGTCTTTGCTCAACAGAGACAGTGAAACAAGAATGCCAAACACCTTTCTTTGAAGAACTGGGCTGCAAGTCACTCCAATTTCCATTACAGAGCTCTAACGCATAAAAAATACAATAATAATCTCAGAAACCTCTCAAGGCTCACATCACTTGACATTTTAGACTCCATGCATGGGGCTGCATCACAGGGGAATGACCCATGACTGCTGTGACAAGGGGCTGGTCTGGGAGGACTTGATGGGGATGACAGATAAGTCAGGTTGCCAGCAACACACCCCTCATCAGTAGCACGGCATTGAGCACCTCTTCCCCACCAGGGTTTGGAGATGGCTGGTCACAGACCAGCCAGCCATGTCTGACAAGCCCGGGAAGCAGCAGGCAAGGAGCCATAGTGCCGCTGTAACAGGGATCACAAGATGGGTCAGTTGTACATATTTTCAGAGGCAAAAAACATGGGAAGGAGGGAAAAGAGCAGGGAACAGAGGAAGAGCAAGACAGCTCTGTCCTTGTCACTACATAGCTGTGGGTACAGTGACCACCCTAACTCACACCTGCCCTCTGCCAGTCTTCCTTTTGGGTCGGTTGCCTTTTATACTTCACACATACTTCTTGAATCACAAGGAGAAGGTGGATTTTCAAACAGCATCTTCACCAATGGTAGACACTTTTTACTGCAGCCTGGCAAAAGAAAACTCCTGCCACACATCGAGATCATCCTTCAGAGCTTTAACAGCCTAACAATAGTCAAGAGGCAACGTCTCCCTACGCAGCTGGCCTTGCAACCCCATTTGCAGAGGCTGGGAAAGGAAACCCACTCCCAGGAGAGTTTCACAATCCCTCCTTCACTTCCCACCATGCAAGTCCAACAGCCTGAGCTCTTCCCGCTCCATGGGTGCCACCCTGCCAGCTACCAGCCCCAGGCTCACACCCCACCTGCTGAGATTCCTGTGGATTCCAGGAGGGACACCGCTTGTGCGTGGCAGGTTGGAGTTCAGATTAAAGCACATCCCTGCCTGTGTTTGAAAGGAAAGAAGTGCTGTTGTTTGCTGATGATTGCAATCTTCATTTCTCAAGCAACAGGAAAGACCTTGTAGTCAAGTTCTTCTCCACAGAACACCAGTTCATCACTCAGAGCTCTTTGAGCCCATCCATCTCCATCATTACAGGATTTCCCTGCACAAGCACTCTGCCTGGCTAGCATCAAGGATGAAGTTTCCCCATATCAGCAACAAGATATCCCCACCAGAACAGGCACATGTCCCCTGTGCTTATTAGTAGCAACTTGCCTGCCTTCTCCACCTGCTCCTCAGGGCTCCCAACTCCCACATATTCTCCCCCAGCCCTTCCCTCCCACACCTGCCACACCAGCCCCAGGTGACTCCAGCCACCCCATCATGCTGGGGACACCTCCCACCCACTAAATGAGCTATTGCCATCACCTGCAGCTGCCCTGCAGAGCTGGAGATGCCTCCTACCCTCATTAACGCACAACCGCTCCCACGCGTGCACATTCATTACCAGCAACACAAAAAGGACTGGCAAGGCTCTGCAATCAGTTGCACTTGCTATTCATTACACATGTGCAGAACACATCCCCGCTGCTCTGAGGGAGCAGTGTGCATATTTAAAAAGACAATATACAAAACATAGCTGAATCTTAATGAATCTACTGCTTTGCTACTGGAACTGAATGGGATTGTATAGACCCTGCCAGGAAAAAAAAAAAAAAGACCACACAATGTTTGACTTGTAATATAATCTTTAACATCACTTTTACAGTATGTTACTATTGTGCTTATCAGGCCTGCAAAGTATCAATTGTAAGGAAGAAACAGATCAAAATGCAACAGACAGCCATGTCAGAATACTAAAGTACTTGCATAGCCAAAAAAATACACAGTCCTGGCAAAAATTAACTTCACACAATACAATACCTTGACAAATAAAGTCCCCATGAAAGAAGGATTAGGGAAGAAGGGCTGTTAGCTTGAAGGCATCTGCTGAGTCCTAACCAAACCTTGCCAGTTTGAAAGTAACAAGTCCAAATGTAATCAGGCAGAAACGCAGGTCTAGTACCAAGCTCTGTGCTTAAATGTTCAAGCTCCATAAGAAGGACAGAGTTACAAGGAGAGCCACATTTCCTCTCCGTAGGTAAAATTTACTGCAGACTTATTCTGTGCTACTTAAGTGCTAGATCTGCCTACTCCAGAGGGAACTTTTACATGCTAGCAGGAGCAGAAATCACAGAATATCCACACGTCTGAGTGTCCTATGCCAAGGCACCTCACCCTGTCTCCTCCCTCCTCAGCTGGCAAGGAGAACTGAAGTCTGAGAAGTTTCCAAGAGCTGCCCACAGCACTATGGCTCTGAGACGAGCCATTCTCAGTGATAATGACCAAATAGCATCACACAGGAAGCGCCAGAGCCATTGATTGCAGGGAAATAAATGGGCCGTGGGTGACCACCAGCCCGAGGAGATCTGCCAGAGAGAAAGCAAGGAGGCTGCTCACCTGCCCTCTCCCTAACCACCAAACCTATTTGCAGTTAGAAAACAGAACACTCAATGTCGTGTCTGCTAAGTCGGCAAGAGTGGGAAGTCCATGCAGATGGGCAATTTAGGAAAAAAGACAGAACAGGCAACATGAGCCAAATTCAGTGGCTACAGAAAACGAAACAAGAGGCTGCTTTTAGGTGGCAAAAAAAGACCCCGATCCGCAGATGGTATAATATAAAACGAGAGATCTCCCCGCTCCTCCCTCTCTTGTTACCCAGTGCCTGGGGCAGGTACAAGGGGACTTCGCATCCCCGACCGAGGCTGCTGTGCGGCAACCCGGCTGCGCTGCCCGCTCCTGCCCCGGCGCCGCCCGCCGGCAGCCGCGCTCCCGCCGCCCGGCCCCACTCGCGGGGACCGCGATCCCTGGCCCCACTGCCGGAGGTCGCCTCTCCCGGGAGCTGGATCCCGTCCCCACTTGCTGGTCTCCTCCTCTCCACAGCTGGACCCCGACCCTCGCGGCACAAACCCCCCCACCCCTCGGAACTGAGCTCGACCCCACTCGCGGGGACTCCCTTCTCCGGGAGCTGACCCTGGCCCCGGGAAACACCATCGCCTTTGGAGCTCGCCCCCAGCCCGCCGCCACCCCGCTTTCCCACGCGTGGGGACAGAAAGCCGCGGCGGCCCCGTGTCAGCGGATCTGTCACCCCCAAAGATCCTTCCCCACCAACACCACCCCGCAGGACCCGACGTTCCCCCGGCGGGCAGGGCAGCAGTCCCCGTGCGGGGCTGCCGCGGGGCACGGACACGTGTGGGGTCCTAACCCACCTTTGTATTTATCCATGGGGAGGTCCAGCGAGGGGCCGCAGCCCGCCAGCTCCCCAGGCGCTCCGGGACACAGCGCTGCCTCCGCTCCGCCACCGCTCTCCGATAGCCTCTTATTCCGGCGGCGCCGGATCCCCCGACCGGCCCGGGCCGCCCCGCCCCGCCCGCCCCGCCCCGGAGCCGCGGAGCTGGCCGGGATCGGGGCTCCAGGATGGGGAAGGGGGACCTGGCTCTAGGATGGGGATCTGGGGATCGGCCCCGCGCCTTGTCCCGCACGGCGCGGTCCCTCCCCATCGGTGTGGATCCCCTCGGGCTGCCGATCGCCTAGGAAAAGAGCAGGGTGGGGGTCGGTGACAGAAGGAGGGTGCCTGGGCTGCTGGGGCCCCTTGCTGCTCCCCGGCACTCTGCCCGGGGGGGGGGTGCCCTGGCTGCTCGCTGTGTTTAGGACGGTGTCTGCTCTGGCTGCAGTGGGGCTGCGGGCACATTCAGAGAAAAGCCTTGGCCATCCTGGGAGAGCTGCGTGTGTCCAGGGGGCTCCCAGGGCTATGACCCCAGGCAGGAGGCAGCCTGCAGCCCACCTCCTGTCCTGCTCTGGGCTGGTGGGCTGGAAAGACGGGTTCTCCGTCCACCTTCCCGCAGCAGCTGTTGTCTGTAACCTTGAGCCAGTGAGTTTGCACTCTCCAGTGGCTTCAGCAAGGCTTCCTGGTGGGAGCTGCCTCCTGGATAGAGCAGATATCACAGGAAGATGTCCCTGCCCTTGGGTTCCCATAATATTTTTCATGCCTGACTTCCAACACCACAGACAGAGCCACCATACCCAAAATGCACAAATAATAGCCAACAGAGAAGTGGACATCCAGTCTATTCTCAATATAAGACACAGATGACACCCTGTTCCCAAGGCCAATATTTTTGAGACACCACAGGAATTCAATGTGTCTATCAATACTGAGAACATCCAAAGTCACAATAGACAAGGTACACAGAGGAAGTTTTCTCTTGAGAATTGAAGTTAAGCCACCAGCGTGAGGACAATAAAGCCATACCTGCCTGTTACACAGCCTTCTGGCAAGAGGAGAGGCCAGCTGACCTGGATGGGCAGCTCTGCTGTTCCTGTGGAAAGAGATGAAACCATTAACTAGAAAATCAACTGTGACCTGAAAAATAAGAAACCAGAAATCAGCTCTGCATCCTATACCAGAGCCATATGGACTGGCTGGCTGTGTGCAGACCTAGTCTTCCTTCCACTGAAGGATGAGGGTCACACCAGGGGTACATTAAAGTCACATTTTTCTGAGATTAATCCTCGTCTCACTGCCTTGACCCTCACAGAACTCACAGGCTTTGGGGTCTGGGCAAAAGGGAGGTTGGGCCTAGTTTAAGTTTTGAAGTGTGGACAGGAAGACGGTGGTGTGGCCTGCAATGGAAGTGAACCTTTTCTTGCAGAGAGCTCTGGGAATGACAGGTGGATTCCCCAAACCACGCAACCCCTTGCACATTGACTCTGCTCTGCAAGCTGAGCTCTTGGCCACCAACCCACATTTAAAAAGCCTGGAGTAGTTAAAAACGGTGATTTCCACATGTCTGTCTGGTGGTAGGGAGAGCATTTTTGTTTCTGTGAGACAGCAGGGTCATGGTGTCAGCAAGGAGAGGGCAGTTGGACAAAGCCAACAAGAGGCTCACAGAATCCATACTTCCCAATTTTTGGACCTGTCAGCTCACAGACCATTGACATCTATGATCCAAGGGCAGCCTTGGGAAATGGTAGTGCTGTGCATGTAGAAAAACACTCCAAACCTCAATCATATGGCCCTCCCTACTTCTGAAAACAGCTGTAAGCAGGTTCTTTAGGCTCACAAGGGAAGTAAGCAGTCAGGCTGGAAGGGCACTGTCCTGCCACCTATCGGGTCCCTGCGTGTCCCTCCTGTCCCCCACCCTCCCAGGCTGTGCCTGACAGCGGTGACACCTCACAGAGGGTCTGTGTGTCTGGTGGAACTGGAAAGTGACTTCTGCCGCGTGGAAACTTTCCATATGAGAGCAAGTGTAGATAAAGGGCTACTGCCGCTCAAGGAAGCTGAAGCTGGAGCACTTCTTGTCTCTTGCCAGTACATAGCTACCTCACAAAAAGACAGCCAAGCCAAACGCCTGAACCATCAGATCCAGCAAGCAGATAGCAGTCTTTAATGACTAAAGAAAAAACAGTTTAGATAAATATATCTAGGAACGTCAGAATACTTTTCTTAGAGCTCTTTCCAGCTACTTCTTGGCTCTAGCTTTCAGAATCTAGCAGGCTAGGCCCCAATCTTGCAAACTTACTGAAGTGTGCCTGTATCTTGAAGCTGGTGGGTTGTCATTCTGAACTCAGAAAGACTAATTAAGGATAATACCAGTTAAACAAACTAATTAAAGATGATTTGAAAGATCAAGACATCTGATACCTGTGATTCCTGTCTTCAGGTCCCAGAGCCTTTACATGCCCCACTTGTCTCTTCTTTCCCCTCCCCTGCCATGATAAGGATGCTCTGGAATCCCAGGACTGCTGGTTAGGCCCGTGGCAATTGCTGGGCAGGTGACAATGGGATGAATACTAACACCAGAGGAATACAAGTTCTTCCTGTTTGTCCCCTTCCTCTTGCAGTAGGAAGTACCTAAAATACTTTGGGATATTCTTTTTCAAACAGGCTGTTGTGTTCTGGAGTTTGGGGAAATTATCCCTGAAATACTCAGAGGTTGCTTAGTGTAAGGAATTAATAACCCCACTGTTGGTGCTGGTCTAAATGTTTGCCACTATGCTCAACTAGAACAAATACTTCAGTACTGGTTTTTCTGGTGAAGCTTCTTGAAGCCAATAAAATAGCAGGCATCTACCTGTGTACCCATGTATTCCCTGCTTTTTTCCTGCATATTACTAGTGATGACTCAGGTGTGACAAGCCTCAAGGGCCAAGCTCATCCTGCTCAAGATATTTTTTATGTGACACCCTATCCTTCAGTGCAGAGTATCATACTATAGATTATGTGTTTTCATGTTGTTTTCCCTGCAAACTCGTGCTGTATTAACAGACAGTCAGACCGCTAGTGAGATTATCACCTTTGGCTTTCAACCGATGTAATTCTGCTTCTCTGGCCGTAATCCTGTCATTTTAGCTCTTTTGCTTCCTATGAAACAAAGAAGGAATCAAGTATAAATTTAGAAGCCTAAACAAACTCTATAAACAATTATAATGATTGGCTAAATACCTCGTGCAGAAGCATGGTCCTGATCCTTTTATCCACTGTTGACACTGAATTATTTTCTTTCTTTTTTTTTTTTTTCCCAAGTATTGACACTGAGCAGGTGTACATTGCTTCATTAATATTATTGCTGTTACACTTAACCTTTTGCATCAGCAAAGTCTTTAATGTTTTAATATTTGTTTAAAACTTTGCTATGACTTCTCTTCAGTTGCATTTGACTTGCTTTTTCATTGGTTTAAGCATGAGTCAAAATCTGTGAAAGTTGTTGACCAGACTAGTGCCTTGGTTCCAGGAAGGCACTGGGAGCCTCCCAGGGCTCAGTCAGTGAGGAAAGGACCAGAAGAAAGAGAGAGGCAGACGGGTCACTGTCTGCGATAGCATGGCTGTTGCAAGAAAGCTGCTTGGTGGAACAGGAGTGAGTACTCTGTTGGAGAACAGGACATCAATCTTTCACCTTACAAGATCTGCAAGTATCCTGACTATGGGTGACCCTTTAGAGGTCTTCTTGCTTCCCTGTAAAGTGCTTCATGATTCTGGCTGTAAAAGATACGATCAAATTCTCCTCCCAGCTTAAACTGGCCTTAGTTGCTCCACTGACTTCTGTCCAGCCATTTCTGACTTTCACCAATGAAAGGCAAGACAATCAGCCCTAACACAAACAAAACCAGAGCTGTTCAGCTGCTCAGCTATACAAAAGCTTCATCGCTGATACATTCCAGCAATGTTTTGGATTCTCTCAGACATTAACTGTTTTAAAAGAGCGTGGCTGGGAAGAGGGTGGCTGGAGGGAGGGGGGGATTTCCCATTGAGGACAGCAGGACCAGATGTCTTTTTGATGAGCTTCTCTTGGCTTCCCATTCTTTGACATTTCCTTTTCAGCTGTTGAGTCCAAACTGCTTCTAGACCAAATTACAGAGAGCTCTAATAGCTTGAATTGTTTTCTTTCCCCCGTAGATAGAGTACCTTCTGCTGGCCGAAGTATGAGACATGCTGACCAGACAGTGTGCTCAACAGCCAGGCCATTTGTTCCTCCTAGAACCATTTCTTCCTTCTACTTATTTTCCACTTCAGACCATCTCAGTGCTCCAGAGAAGCCCCTCAGTTTTCCTTCTACAGTGTTCAATACCAGTTAAAGAAGTAAGAAAGCATTCTTTCTTCCCCGCCCCTCTGAACTCCACATGGGGATGCTCAAAACCTCTGACCTCAGCAGGTATCAATATTTTAGCATGTAACACAGGTGCCACAGGACCTGGCTATCAGCTTCCTAAGAGTTCTGATACAGATTTCTGATACATAACTAACCACAGTCCAAGTTTTTGAGGAGACTGGATAGGAAATCATGGCTTTCAGCTAAACACATATTAGAAGCTTCATCCAAACTTACAGATTTTACCAGTAAACCAATATTGATCAAAATCTCTCCCAGGCTGGTACAAAAAACCCTGTGTGGACTATCAAGCTGTCACTAGAGGACTTGCCTTGACAGAGCTGAACTTTTGGCACCTTTCAGCACCACTAAAACTTATACAGGCGAGAAGAAAAACTAGTTTTATCAAAATATGGGAAAACATTAATTTTTATGTCTTGCTACATTTTCATTGGGATTTTTGTTAAGTCTCCCCCATCATCACTGCAAACTGTGGTCTGATGTCAACTGTGAGCTCACAGAAGGCTATTTATTCTGGCATTTTTCCAAAAAGGAGGTTTTTTCGGTCCACAGCTCTTTCATTAGGCCTAAACCACTTCTACTCAGCCAAAGTCAATAAGCAGAGCACACTTCTGTGGTCAGTGCTGCTGAAGTGGGAAAGGGAAAAGAATGAGAACCTGTGGTCCATATGTGAGAGCACCAAAAGCTGCAATTTGTTTCAGTGGAGGCTAAAACTACAGAGGAGTCCAAGTTTCCTCCTCAGTCCCTGTGTCTGCTATTAATATTAGACATGGGGGTATGTCAGACTACCTGCCAAAGTAGAAGTAACTACCAGGTAACAGATCTCACCCATGTCAGTCGAATCATCCATGTTTTTTCTTTTATTTTCTGTGAAAAGAGATTTAATTAAGAGTCAAGAAGTCTGCCTCAGTAAATACCAAAAAACCCTTTTCCCATGTAGACCAGTGGAGCTGAATTTCCCCTGCCTTCCAGACTATCATTAAGTATTCTGTTTAAATAGGCCAGCTTCATGCCATCTATAATGAAGTTATAGTGTATTGCTCTGTTATGAATGATGAAGCTGTTGTGTCCTACGGGGAGAAAAATCGCTGTAATCCAACTTTCCTTTTGAAAAGGCCTAATGTATCCACATGAGATCTTCTGGCAGAGACAACTGAGAGAATATAAATAGAAGCTTAAAAGAAGAAGGAGGGGAAGGGGAAAATAACTCCAACAGGGCTGAGTAGCTGAAATTCACAAGTTTAATAGGAAGATGGATGACTGAAGAGCCTGTTCTGTGACACAATCAGGACTTTATGTAGGCCTTTTTCAATTATCTGTAGCTGACAAAATATCACACAAAGGCTGTTTCACACTGCAGGCCAGGTGCCCAGAAATGGGTTTTTTGGAGCCGGGGAGCAACTGGGAGAGTCGCCCAGGGGCACAGGCCACTAGGGTCACCACCAGCTAAGATAGGCGACAATGTGCGTCACCTCACACACAAGTGGCAGGAGCAGAGAGTGTCCTGCAGTGCCTGAGGGCCCTGTACATCCAAGCCATCATCTGCCCATCCCCAGGGAGCCACAACAGACCATATGGGCTGGGAGGTGACTGCACAAGTGCATCTAGTCCACCTTGGACCACACTTTTCTGGACCTCTCCACAGACAGATACAGACACATGTGTTCCTGCTACAGGGGGAGGTTTTTGCTAATGGGCAGTTCTCAGTAGTGAAGTCATTTCAAGAGATCTTGTCCAGGAACCTGTTCAGTAGAAGTTCTGCTCACTCCCCAGCTCCTCATTGACCACCCACCAAATGCTACCGTTGTTGCGGCACTTCATTCTCAGCAGAAAGCTACCACAGTTCAACCACCAAGGAAAGTTGCTTAAAATCACCTGCCCATGGTCACACACAGCGATGACACCCTCAGGTGCTTCAGTGCTGCAGCTCATCATGGTGTCACACAGCAGAGGAGCGGTGGTGAGCTGGTGAGTGGCGGTGGCTTTAAGATCTCCCATGAGACCTGCAGAAGATCCTACCAAACCTCCCGAATTTAAGTGTCTTTAGTTCAAGTTTGCTCCATTCCACACAGTGAGCTAATCTGACTAAAGACATTTTAATTTAGGCTGAAAATGCCCAGAGGGGCATTGATTAGTAAATTTAGTTTAGTTAATTTTGGGTGAACTCACCTGTGCGTCCCCATGAGGAGAAGGCTAAGTTGAATGCTAGCAGCTGTAGAGGGGTTAATTCTGCTTTGACAGAACTGTGGTGGGGCATGGCCAAGCCTGTGGGAGCAGACACGGGCTGCGAGGAGCCTGCCAGGCAAAGATAAAGCAGAGCAATGGACGTGTTCATCCATGTGGAATAATCTGATTGAGGAAAGACCAGATAAGAGGAGCAGGGTTTGTGGAGAAAAGGGAGACACAGGAATGTCTCCCCTCAAGGGAGGTGATTCCATAGGCAAGAGCAGAATGAGGGCAGCAGCAACAGACAGGGATCCTTTGGGCAGCATGAGCCCTCACGAGGCCAAGGTAGTCTCTATGGAGATGTCTTCCTGAAGGACCATTCTTGACTCCGGTCTTCAAAGAGTGTTTTACAAGTTCCTTTGAAGACCCAGGTGGCTCAGTAGTGCTGTCACCATGGGAAAGGAGCATGGGCAGAGTCCCCCATGTGCCCCCAGCCATGGTGGCTCAGGGCGCCCTGCCATCATGGCCACCATGGTCCTTGGCGGGAAGGGACAGGGCTGCCCGGCAGGACGGCAGCAGCTATGACTTCAACTGACCTGTCTATGGACTCGCACTGCTAGAGGTGTTCTCAAATTATTTAAAAACATGCTGCCGCTGAATGGCAGTGACTTCCCTCACCCCTTCCCCTATGTCAGCACTAGCGACAGGCTGGCTGCACGTCCAGCCAGATGGGCTTGCTGATAGGACTAAAAGCTACTCATTTTTATCTCACAGGGCCAGTTTTTCAGCTAGCTTTTCCTCTGCTCAGATGGCTGATCTGTCTGATGGTAACTCCATCACGGCTTGAACTGGCAGAACACAGGAAAATTCTCTGGAGGGTCCTCTGCTGGGATTGCTCCCAAGGGACAAAGAGCACAAATGTGCTTTTCAGGAAACTGAACAATTAGTTGTGGAAAAAACAAACCTTGACTGCCAAGAGCTCAGAGCAACATCAGAGCACCCAAACGGTGTGCTTGGGGCTGCCTGAGCACCACGGCAGATCATTTAGATCAGGTCTGTCTAACTCATTTACACCGGGGGATGCATCCGCCTTGTTGTTGCCTTCAGAGGGCCGAATATAATTTTAGGACTGTATAAATGTAGGAGTAGCTATTTATTTATGAGTTTGACACCCCTGATGTAGATGTTTATTGGCCTCAGCAGAAGTTTGTCTTCAATTACCTACTATTGTTTCACAAACCTGGCCAGTAAGAGGACTAAACCTTTTTATTTTTCTGGAAAGGGGGCAGGTAGAGCGAAAAGCAAAAGCCAAAACATGCAAATAAAACACACTTTTAAATGATTCAAAATATCAATCACTGGCTTTTCTTCTCCCACAATATCTGTGCTTTTAAATGGACCATTTCAAGGGGAATTATTTATGTAGTCACATCAATAAATCTTACTTAAGTCCTTCATATCGCAGTCCTCATTCATTTAGCTGGGACTCCTCTGTAAATGATAATTAGGGTAAGAGCTAACTGAGATACCACAGAGTTTGCTCCTGGCAGTCATTTAACATCCAGCATGGTATCAAGGCTGTAAAGTATGCATTTCTCAGCAGCAGTTCATTCATTGTGAAACCTGTTCCGATTATTAGCTTGCCTTCTGTTTCACCACAAACACTTATTGTCACATAAAGACCTCAGATGATCTGTCGATGAATTCCTTGTGTGGGCTAAGCTGCGTTTGGTATTGTCTGCAGCACCTGACCCAAGTCCAGAAGAGTCAGCCAAGGGGGAGCACTGTTTCCCTCTGGCATAGTCCTGAAGAGAGGGTTGGTTCTACCATCAGCTCTCCAGTACCTGGTGCTGTGGGGGCTGGGATAGCCCAAATAGTGGGAAATAGATAATGGATTTACTCCCAAGAGCAGAGACCTCCAACAGCAAAGTCAGCCTCCAAGTCAGTCTGCTCCTTCCAAACCTGACTTGCCATTCAATGTTCCTTCCTTGGGCTGCCCAGGGAGACACAATTTATTTACACCCAGCCCCTTACTCTTGCCAGCTATGAAGACTGGGAATTTCACTAAGAAGGGCTCTACTCTGCAGAGACTTGTCTTCTCCAGACTTATGTCCAAAGAATATTCACAGTATCACAGTATGTTTGGGATTGGAAGGGACCTCAAAAGATCATCTAGTCCAATCCAGCAAAGACACCAAGGCACAGGTGTCTAGCAGAGGCTCTACCCTGTCTTTGGTTCTGGACACCAATCTAGTGCAGATTGTACAGGTCTTGGAGCTCAACCCTTTCTCCCTCCACCCCAACACCCATACAATCATACCCTTCTTAATTGACTACTTAGGTGTGATGGTACTGCTGGGCTTGAAGGAACTACAGGAAGGTCACCACCTACCCGCTCTGCCATGGACTCGAGACTGTGATTTCGATTTGCACACAGAAAGTGTGCAAAATCCCTAGCAGTTTAATCTGTTCGGCTCTAACTCTTTCTTCGGACTCCATCATCCACTCGTGCCCACTCCAGTTTTCATGCCAACACAACTGCTTTGTGAGGCCACTGCTTAAATCAAAGCAGGGAACTGACTCCATTTCAAAAGAAGATGACGGGGGAAAAAAAAAAAAAGAAAAAACAACAAAAAAACCCCCAACTCTATGGAACAAAATATAAAGTAAAAAATGTTTTCTTAGGCAGGATCAGTTCCCGAATGTCACTGTGAGCGACCCCACAAGCAGTCATGCTGACATATCTGATGGCAGGAAAAAGCTGTGGGGGCGTGGGAATACCTTAAGCTTGCTGAACAGCCGCCCAGTGCTTTGTCTTATGAAATCACAGCCTGAGGAGAGGCTGCGCTGTGTCGTTTTCCTGCTCCCCTTCTCTTCCTTTCCCCCCCAGAACCCTTGGGCCCCCACCACTACCAAGACTACATCCAGCCCGGGATGTACATTTTAATCTGCAGTGTGTATATAACAGAGAGCTGGAAGCAGTGGCTGTCTGAGACCCATCTGACCTTTGGACATACAGCAAACTTCCTGCTCCAGTGCTGCCGGCTCTTTAATCTCCCAGTCCTTAAAAAATAAAAGTGAGCCTATGTGAAAAAATGCTTTGTAATGGGAACTCCTGGAACAACTCTCCTCTCTCGCCCTCCGACTGAGCCATAGAAAACAGTAAATATCTCTCCCAAGGGTCCTTTTTTACAATAGAAAAATGGCAGGCAAAACTGAAGTTTCATTTCCCAGCCTCAGACTCAGCAGCAGACAGGCACAAAAGCTACAGAAAAATAAAAAGGGGGGGAAAAAAACCCCAACGCTCTTGTTCATTCAGAGTTTGGGGAGATTTTTGGTGAGGAACAAGCTGCTTCTGACAGTAGAGCAAGTCACACTTGGGAACTGAGTTTCTCTTTTTGCAGGAGGAAGTGGTCTTGGGCTATAAACTTGACAGCAAATTAGCATTGACATTTGACTTGTTTTGATCTGAGCTATTTACAGTGGTATTATCTGTGTATTTTTGACATACTGTGAAGATTCCCATTGCCAGATGCCTTGCTATGGCTGTAGGATGCAGTGCATTCCACAGTCATTACTCAGGGGTCATAAACCTCACATTATTTGTGAGGAGGAGGGGAGCAAAGTAAAATGGTCTGACAATTAAAAAATAAAAGAAACCCTGGACTTAGATTTCACTGGGCTTGCGTATTTAACTGTAGGGGAATTAAAAATGGGCTTAGGCTGGCTGGCACTGTCTCACTGCGTAGGGGAAGGTTCACAGCGATGATATTCCCCACTGCTCTGGGCTGGGGAAGGCTGTAATGGGGCAACTTCACCATGCGCAGACCTTCCTTAGTCCCTAACCCAGTGGAGATGCCCAGGGAGGCTACAGCAGAAGGATGCCCAGGGACCACCTTCCATGGAAGCACTTGGGGGCTGCATGCGGGGAGTGGGGTCCTGCCCTGCAGAGCAGTGAGGAAACATCATCCTGACCTCTGGTTGTCCAGTGGAAAGCAAAATGAGCAGCGCAAAACTGTTTTTGCACAAAAGTCTGTCTTAGAGTCTGTGTTTGCCTTTCAGGCAAAGAAGCAGATATTTAAAAATGTCCCTGTGTCTTCCTAACTCTTCTCTGGCTCAGGTTTGCCCCGCACTTCCCATCGGTGGCCTGCACAGTATCAGGTGTTGCCAGCTGAGTTTTGCTCACAAGAGGCTACAGTTTCCTAAAAAAAAGTGAGGTTTCTCAGTGCTGGTCCTAAAAAAACAATAACCAAAAAAAAAGAGAATAGAAAATGGGTTACTATGCCCTTGTTCATACCTGGTCTGACAGCTCTGAGGGCTGTGAAGTGGCCGGGTAGGAAATGTCTACAAACCTGGAGGAGACAGAAAAATGAGGGATACTGGAACACATGCGCCGATCTGCTGAAGTCCATGGGCCTACATTGCTGTGGAAAATTGCCCATTAAATGTTCAAAGCAAGGGTCATCTCTACCCCATACGTACAAATCGTTCAGTTCAGAATTAGAGCTATTCCAGTTAGGCATCGCAGCAATACAGACAACAAAACCCCCTACGTTTACACAGTTTTACTTTGCTGAAGCGGTGCTTCTGCCCTTCACTGAGTCAAACTTCCAGCACTTGTAATAAATGAATCTCATTTTCTGATTTTTTATTTGATTTTGCCCAACCTATAGTAAAAATGCAGTATCTGGAGTAAGCCATCCAAAGAAAAGAAGCATCTAACTGCCACCAGGTTGCTGTGATGGATTTGTCCAGAGAACAGTTTTTCTTGTAAGAGTTACAGCACAAATACAACACAACAAAAATCCAGGCATGGCCTTGGAAGTGAATGGGGCAGATATGAACTTTGCTAAAGGCTAACTTACTGGTGGTGTTAAATTCCCCACCTCTTGCTTTCCAAGCAGGAACCTGAGCTCCCACCTCATCTGAGACTCAGTCATTAACAATACCCAACAGAGTACATCGAAGTGAAACACTGGAGGAAACTTTACCTTCATTGTAAGAGAACCTGTGTAGAATATCAAGGCAGGGCAAGGGCAGGGATGAGTCTTAGAGGGCTGAGGAGTGGAAGAGAAGATATGGAACATGTTCTCTGCAGGGCACAGATCTGGGTGCTGCAGGAGCTTTCTGTAGGCTCAAGGATGCTGTATCGCTCCTGCCCCTGAACACAGGGCTGCAGCTCAGGTGATCAATGGCTGAAGGAGGATTCTTTCCCACCCCCTTTGAGATTTTTTTAGGATTGATCCCCCGTGCTATCACTTCAAATAGTAACATCACCATCCACCCCTCCCCTTTACCAAACAAGCCCAGAGGCCAATCCTAATGAGGCTCCAGCTCTGGTTGCTCCAGGTCCCATAACCGCAGGAAGTTCAAATGAACTCAGTGAAGATGTTTGGCAGGTCACCTAGAGAGCTGTGTGTGAGTAGCTTCTTTCCCAGTGGATATCTAGACACAATAACGAATGAAGTCACTTGACAACCTTTCATCTGAGGCAATGAGAGGAATTGCTACAGATTCCTCTGAGGTGCAGTTTGCTTAATTCTGCTACAGACCTGAGTGTTCTGCACATTCTGAGGTGTTTTATAGCCTTATTGCCTTGAATGGCATCGTCCCCTGTCTTCTACACCCAGACCAAGGCTGGGCAGCTGTAACTCCAGGTAATTAAGCACACACCTAACTTTAAATACAAAGACACATAAATATATTTTCAAGTCAGGGTCTAAAATTTTAGCTGAACTTGCAAGGATAAAGAAAGGAAACCATTCAGAATGTGAAGCTGTTGTAACAGCAAGACCTAGTTGACCTTGCTGATATCTCAGGTCCTTTTAAACCACAAACTGACCACGCAAAATTAACACTTCTGTGTGGTTACTGTGAATACCTGTTTCTAGTGACTTAGTTACAGGAAGGCTTGTGTCTATTTTCAGACCTTTTGCCATTATTTCACTGACGCTGTGCAACTGTTTCTCTGTCTTGCTCTGGTCATTCAAGCCTCACCTCTCCCTCTCATCTTGTTTTGTAAGAGCACTTTGATATAACTCTGCAAGATGGAAAAAAAAAAAGAAGAGACAACATTAATCCAGTGATTAAGAATAAAGCTCCAAACTTTATTCATCAACTTGAGTACAACAGTGATGCAGATTACAGTGGCACAGGAGTGCAATATGTGCTGTTTGCAGTATGACAGTGGAAAGACTAATTGTATAGAACAGCAACCCAGCTCAACTTTTCATTATGCATACAAGCAGACTTACTGTACAGACAAGACATTGATTCACTTTTACAGAGACTCAGAAAGAGAGCTGTCTCACAGATGAATGGAAAACACAGGGACACCTCCCTAAAACGCTGGTTTGAAACATGTGGAGGGAGGAGAAAAGAAAAATAAAATAATAAAAAATTCTATTGCCAAAATCTACTGATTTAAAGGAAAATATGCCTTTGAAAAATTAGTTTCAGTTTCCCAAGCTTTAAAAAAAACCAAGAAGCCCCCAACTGTAAGGTCCCCTCACGGGAAGAGTTGTCAGCAATGACCAAGCCACACTGCTAGGACAGGACTGATGCAGTAATGACACGCTGAGCTCGCTGCTGTGAGCGGACACGGCAGCAAAGGACTTTCCTGGTCTCACCAGTCGAGAAAGAGCCTGTTCCAGAGTGTGCAGATGTCAGCGAGAGGCTCCACTGACTTCAGCGGTTGTGCATCTGGGGGTGGGAAACGCTTTCTGAAAGGTGTTCAGTGACAAAAGCCCAGGCCAGTGTCCAGAGGGACCTGTCAAGGCGCCTGAGGGAGCTAGAGACTCAGCCTGGTAAGGCACTGCTGGGGTTCCCATAGCTGCTTCTGCTGCCTGAAATGCTTCACTGCCTAAAGCCTGGGAGAGAGGTCTTGCAGGCCTCAGCTTTGCAAGTCCTGGGAGCAACACTGGTATTAACTCTGGTGATCCTGTTTGCCTCCAGTCTTCTCTTTTTACCTCAAAAGAAAGACCACAATGCACATGGAAGTATTGCCTCTTCACACGGACAAGCATTTTTTAGCAAATCATTAACAGAAATCTATTTCCCTGTTAGAAGCCCTTTGGGCAACAAATAATTCATTTTGCATACAGGCAAACAACATTAATGGCCAATTACATTCCCACTTCCTGCACTGATGCTTACATTAAAATTAATAATATTCTCTCCCTGCCAAATGCGAGCAACGCATTGCTCCTGCCAGCAGAGCTGTCTGACTAAAAACTCTGTATCTTTGCATTGTGATAGATTTTCTTTGCTGTTTCTTACTTTCTTAAGCACAGAAAAGGTGTGTGGGAGGAATCACAAAGCAAAACTCACCAGCCAGAGCAGTCCTGCAACCCACAGCAATAAGGGTGTTTTCACATTGAAAGAGAAAAGGCGCATTGTACTACGATCACAGTGCTCAGTAGCTCTCTCTAGCTCCTCATTACACAGCAATGGGGTAAAAACATACCACATCTTGTCAAGACCAGCCCTTGCCTTGCATCTACCCTGAAGACTATGCTGGACTCCAGCAGGTGTGTTGACAGGGCCAAAAAGTTTGACAGGGCACAAGCTGAACCATGACCTGGGGCTAACCGAATAGGAAAGGGAGGTCTGGAGTCAAGCCCCAAGCATCTCTCTGACGGGGAAAGATGACTGGCATTTCAGGACAGATTAGTTGATTTTCTTATTGCATCATCATTAGCACTGACTGGTGTTTTTTACAGCCATAGGTAACTTAAAGGATGTGGACATCCACAAATACATCCCAAAGGCAAGCAGTGAATGAGTGGGAGAAAGGCTGGTTTCCATTTGGTCTACTCTAACCAGGATACTTCCCAAATATACCGAGATCTCCTCCTAAGACGACAGGAGGTACCAAGATAAGTGGTTCCATGCTGAATTTAAAGGATGTTCATAGTCTTACTGTTTCAAGGGTTAATTTTTCTGTCACTTGTAATATCTTCATAAAATTTATTTCAGCATAGATGCTCATAATCTGTATGGGCTCCAAACTTGGCTTCCCCACAGTCTGAAATAGGTACCACAGGCTCATACCTGTGTTTTCTTTTAAATCTGCTAAACACTACCCTGGCAAACCCTGGAGAAATCAAGCTTACACCAGCTCTCCTCCTTCCCAGAACCAAAGCCTTCTCCATCCATCAATATAACCTGACATGGCATAAATACACCAGGAAGATCATGGCTTGTAGGAAGGGTTTTCACTTAAAAATATGTCTCATTTCAGCATAACAAACTCTTACAAAAGAGGGTCCTAGTGATGTCCCCTGAACAGCAGGACATCTGAACTGCACGGCTGAGGAAGGATTGCCAAATTGCAATGGGGAAGGGGCAGCATCAGTGCGAGGCCCACAGGTGTAGGACTACAGGGCTTTGTGTGGAGAGATGACACCTGTCTTGACAGAAGTAAAACCACCACTGGAGCCACGGAACTACCTTGTCCCACATGCAGCCAGGAAGAAACTTATTGTTTTACTAGTCTAACCTTTCACGGCACACTGCAGCTATGTCCACAATGCATCACAAGCCATATTTAAGTGAAAGGCTACTAATGAAACTGAAAACAAGTGTGTTTCTGAGATGCCACTAAAACCTGTCTTAAATGACACCAGCATGAGATAATAACAAACAATTAAAGAGAAAAAAAAATAAGAAATTCTGTGAGCAAACTCCACAAGAACTTACTTTTCCAGTTGTACAGAAAGTTTAGCAGGTTTGGGACAGGACACTGGCAGTTGAGATGCTACATTCAGGTTCCTAAACCGAGGTGACAGTAGATCATATCGCTTCACTGAGAAATAGTGAACAGTTTAATGATTTCCAAATCTACTCTTCAGGTTGGCTTAATTCTACTATCTTCAGAGATGATGAACAGCACATTCAATTCAACATATTTATTTTAACTTCTGACTCACAGTAGGCTGGAGCTTACACTGAGTTAAGGCACCGGTATAGAGGGTATGGCCAGCTGTTCCCTCTGTAACACAGAACAGTTCTCTGCTTGCTCTCATGGAAATTACCAGATCAGTATCTGGAAGGGGCATAAAACCCACTAAGTCAGATCTCTGGATTCCCTGTTAATACAAAGACTACTGCACAGCATATCAATCGTCTGAGCACTGCTAGGGATGGGTGCTGCAAATGCTCATATATGCCTGAGGAGGCCTTTTAAATGATATTACCTGTGGCCAACCTGTCACTTCACATGGGAAACAGACCCTGCCTTTTGCACATTCGATTTATCACAGAACTGGTTATCCACAAGCCCCACAGACATGAGCACATTTGTGACAACCTTTGTAACTTGGTGACAACTGTCTATTCAACACTATGTGCTATTTGGAAATTCCAGGTTGACTACTCACTTTGTATCTCAACTCCAAACGGGGAGTGTGTGTGCTACACGTGCACCTGTGACTGAGAACCTGCATGTGCACATAATCCCATTTTGCACACCTGTGGTTATTTTGCAATGTCACCCCAAATGAATGGTTTGACAGGCCTTTGCTCTCGCATCACTCCTAAAGAAGAAAACAAGACAAAAGCAATCAGTTTTCAGTCCTCTTGGCAATGATGTTCTTTTGACAGCACTGAGTTCTGAGTTTGATGGGACTTTATCAAAAGCTCAAATGCTTGCAGGAGCTAGAAGAACATAAGTATCTATTATACTTAAGGCATATGCATAAAATCATAGAATGGTTTCAGTTGGAAGGGACCTTTAGAAATCATCTAGTCCAACCCATGACATATCTCAAGGGAATGTTGAAGAGGGGAATTGCAAAGAACTGCCCAAGAAAATCCTACTCGATTGATAAAAGGAAAAATGATTCATTGCTTACAAAGAAAATCTTCCCTGGGGCTACATTTCTGTTTTTATTAGGTGGGAAGACCAGATGAAAGAACAGAAAATGTTGCAGTGACAATCGCTAACAGGCCACTGCAGAAAACACACGCACATCCCACATCTGGCTGCAGCGCCGTTCTTATGGACACACCATCTCCTGGGGTGTGTCTACATGTAGGTGGTTGGGATATTTAAGAGGAATGAACTATAGGCATGAAATTAAAGTTCAGAAAACCCTTCAGGTTCTCAATCAGAAGTAAAGCAGTATTAAAAATAAAGCAGAGAGCTGTGAACTCACTGATTGTGCTCCACTCCAGCAAGATGTGAATCAGCCTTGGCTGAGAAATCCAGTTAGAAAGTAAGTATTTCTGCAGCATCTAAGCTGGGCTTCTCTTCACTCCTTCTCAAGCTGCAATTGCAGCTTTAAATTCTAAGTTGATGAGGCAGATACAAATTACCCCGTCACTCTTCACAGGCTAGGTGACAGGGTTGGGTTTTGGTTTTAGTTTTTGAGATGAGGGAAAAGAGAGAAAACAACCGTAGTCACTTTTTAATACACTGGGTAGCGTATTCATATATGCTGTGAGAAGTTCAATAGTAATCTAGAGATGGGGACAGAAAAATGCAGACTGGCAGCTCACATCCTTGAGAGAGCAAGTCATCAGGTCAAAAAGGTTTACTGGCAAGGTGACTTGGGCTAAAAGACCCATAATGCTCACTATGTTTGAGAGGCAGCAGCACAGTGTCATTTATAGGACGCAGGCTGGCAAAAGTTGGAGAATTTTAATACTTTAGATGCATAAAAACTCTAACATCCACCTCAAAGTTAAGCCACACCTTGCAAGTGACAAACCCTGAATTGCTGAGACTCCAGCATTCCCAAAGCCTGCGAGTGTGAAACATTGCTGTTCTTTCATCGTATGGATTTGGTTTCAGCAGTCACCCAAAAACGCATCTCAAACTGCCAGTGCCCCTAAAACTCCCATTTACTTCTCAGCATTTCTCTAGAATTCTTTCAGATGCTTGTTCTGAAAAATTAAGTAAAAGATGTTGAATTGCTCCTTGCTGCAATCTCAGTAAGTCCAGAGAGTTCACTCACAATTGTGTGTGTCACAGTGTCACCAAGGGCTTGTGTTCAGTGGGGACTGTGGTGCCAGATCTGCAGCACATTCTCCAGCTTGTCCCACCGACTCACCCTCCCCTTCGCTCTGGGGACGTGGAGCAGGTGCTGACCCCTTGTATCTGTCTCTCATACTGACTCATACATAGCATCTTCACCTCAGATTTTATCGAAGGAACCACAGCGACCTGTTAGAACAGGACTTTCTGAACCAGCAAAGAAGAGGCAGGATTTGGGCCATCCTGCCCATTTCATGGTGAAATGCTATTTGGTGATACAGAGAACTCAACACAGTGATACTGAATCTCACAACTACCCAGGACTGTTTCCCCTTCTCAACTTTCCCATTTTTACACCAATGTCTCATTTAACAGAAAATACAAAGGTTCTGATGTCTCCAGTGCCAAAAGTTTCTGCATTAAAAATGAAGCCTCGATATTCTTTGATAGACACAGAACCTAAATGCCCCTCTCCCGTATGAGGAGACAGGCTCATTAGTGCAGCACGCATTGGCAATTAAGCACCGAGAAGAGAAAAAGCTGACCTTGCAGCCACAATGCATTCATTCAGTGACTTTGGTGCTCGTGTCCTCCTCTGTATAGGACTTGCCCAGAAGCAGTTAAGGTATATACAGGCAGTTTTTTAAGCTGCAGCATATTGGAAGAAGACTGAAAGCAATAAGGAGTTCAATGCAGCTCAGAAACTGTCTTGCATGATTACTCTGTCTTCACAAACCAAATCAGGCACAAAGGGAAATAAAAATAACCAAGGCTGGAGCTTTGAAGCTTCAAGAGAGGGGAAAAAAAAAAGTCTGTGCCCTCTTTTCCAAGCACAAGTGAAAAACTACATTAACTAAAAAGAGTGCTTGGCCCCATGCACTGTGCCATATTGACAACAGCAACTGCAATTTAATCAAAAAGCCTCTATTGGCAGAGCATGGCACCTTGATGGTACCTTTTAATTCATAAACATTCCTCCCACAGAGGGATGAACTTGTGTGTTAGCTTGCAGAGAGCCATCCTCCCTGCTGATGTAGATCCTACAACCCCACTGCAGCCTGACGAGCTGTACTAGTCGTCGCCAGCAGGGAGGCTGCTCCGAAATCTCTGGGTGCGAACCAGGGCACACTTAAACAAAGCATTTTCTCACTCTGTCACTCCTACCCACTTGTCTCCTGGACTAAATTACAAGAAAACTGATTCTTCTCCATCATTCCCATTACTTAAGTGATATTAAATTATTCAAATGACTGGTTAAGCTCCAGCCTTATTAATTCAAGCAGAAAGCGTGGAAGGGGGAAGACTTGACAACAGACACAGCAATTCACTTCCTATATCCTAGCAAATATATACAAGTACAAGGAGTCCATTTTCCAGAAATTCAACTGGTGTGCACTGAAGGTGAGCAGGGTGCCCACGTCTGCAGATTGTGTCACATGAAGAAGATGCCATCTCAAAAGAGTGCCAATTAAGAAACTTGTGTGAAAGACTTAATGTGACCACGTGGATACATTACAAAGGGCTTCTCCTTTGCTACAGAGCATCTACCAATCCTCCTTCTCCATATATATATACACATACACACATAGAGAGATGAATAGATATAAATACATGTGCGCACACACATACATATATATATATTTATATATATATATATATATATATTCTTTTCCAGTTTTTGGAGTGGTTACAACTACTTTAGTCTAAAAGGCATCCTAAGGGCACTTCCTGGCTCTAGCAATAAAGTCCATCGTATTGTGGAGAGAAGTAAAGGGAATATCATTGAGGGAGAAGAATAGAACAGTTTCCTATCTTGTATAATATCATGTCACAGGCTGACACCTCTGAAAACTATCATTGTTGTTTCTGAGCCCAGATATTTTCTCCCTGTGTTCCAGGAGAGCACATGTTCATCTTGTTCAATTGCTGTGTACAGAGGTGCCACTATGCAATTTTTCCCTTTTTGGTGGATAAGTAGTTGCTTCCAAATAGTTTGGACTGTATGATACAATATCCTGTGCATCATTTTTTGTTGGTTTGTTTAAAGGGAGATTAAAAGAGTTTTGCTTTTTTCTTCATGTCGTTGCGTCTCCAGAGAGGTAACTTGTCAAACTCCTGTATCGTCATGCCAAAGATTTCTTGAAAAACTTCAGGTGCTAAGTGACGCTTTAAAAAAACAAAAAAAGGAGAAAAGGCAATGGTCAGTCAAAGCCAAAGAGACACAGGAGGAGACAGGAGTGCCTTAGGTATTTCATGTCACTGTATAAGAGCCATTGCAAGAAGTAAAAATGCTTTGGCCGTACACTGATTCGAGTCCTCATGAACTGGGGTGTTCAATGAATCAATATCATTTTGCAACTTAAGTCTGAGAAGTTTACAAAGGAAATCAGGAGAACTATTTCAGTTGCTGAATAAGCAAGAGACATAAGAATGATTTATCTGGAGTCACCCAACAAGCAGTGACAGACCAGGGAACCAAGCCAGCTCCTGCATGCCCTGCCCCAGGCTGTAGCTTGTCCCCTCACTCACATATGGGAGTTCAAACAGACTCTGAGTTGCAGGAGAGCTTTGCAGAAAGGCTTCAGGTTGACATGCTACATTTGAAGTTTTGAGATGATGCCTGGCCAGACTGACCATCCAGCACATTTCCCTACTGTCAGTAGGGAACATTTTCCTGGTGCTGTCCTGTGCACAGGTTACTTCTCGTTCAGCTGCTTTAGAGTGCACTGGATGGGGAAAGTGTCTACCTGTGGCACTAATGTAACACAACATTGAATTTCATTATCAATCACATATCTACTAGTCTAAAAATGTGCATTAATGGTTACTTAAATTTCTGAGGCCCTTTCCATCCAGAAAATGAACTAACTGCAAATGACTTAAATATTCCCAGCCTTCCACTGGGCTGCTGAAATCTTTCTAATCCACAAAGTTCTAAACAATTTTGATTTGTTGGCATAGATTTCAATCCTCCGCCAACTCACAGGACTCGTGGATGAGTTAAAGAAAGCTAGGCTTTGGATCCTCAAGGATGGCTGACAGTGACTCTTAGCTAAGAAGTGATCCAAGATCAAACAAAGTATTGATCTCCATTCCTTTATGGATCTTATGACTAGAAAACCACCGATTTGGGGGTTTTTACTGATTTACAAGTATACAATTAATTGCTTGAAAACATAGGGGGGTTGTGAGAGGCTCAGTCGAGGAGCAGAGAGACAGAGATGTGGGACTCCTGGCCCAGCACCCTTCATGGAGAAGCAGCTGCTTCCTCTGACTCCTCCTTCCCTGCTCCGTGCTGAATAATCTCGCCAGCCTAACAAGGACCCAGACTTCAGTGTTTTCAGCTTTCAAGTGTGCAACAACAAACAACTTCAGCAGGAAAGAGCATTTAGGAACTTGCTTCTCTTACCTCAAGCCTGGTTCTGTCTACATCTTTTAGTATTTTATTTCGCCCTCTGTTGGTCACCATGAGCATTTCATATGGAAAAATCTGTTAACAATGTATAAAAGGGGGAAAAAGACATTTATTTACATTCTAAGGCAAAAAGAACACAACGTGTCTCATTTTTATCACTACACAAACATTTGGTTTCTTTTTCAAAGGAAATCATAGCACTTTTTCCCCCCTAAAGTTGCATGAAAGGCAAGCCAGTCTGGACACAGCAAAACTTGGGTTAGTATCAAACTGACATTGTGTATCCGCCTGCCCCATGGATTTTAACGGTGCATATAATATAGCTGACTTTGGTCAGACAGTCCTCTCTAGTCAATATATCTTCTCATCCACTAATGTATAAACTTAAGAGTTTATTAAGGTAAATATATTTGGCATTCATTGGTCTAACTGATGGTTGCCAAAGTGTGGACAGCTCTAAAGAAACAGACACCTATTGGATTTTTAAAAAGGAACCACATGAAATTTCATCAGAAAAAGCAGCAAACTCTGAATATGCAAGACACTAATTAGTGGGGGCCACTACATTAATCAAAATGCATGACATGATTTTCCTTGCCTTTTTGGATAGTTAAAGAATTCAAACAACTGCCCACTGTGCTTACTGGCTGTGCAAAATTCACGCTTTTGTAGACATATTTGTCGTACACGCTTTCATCTAATTCAGAAGAGTATGTGTCCAGCACATCTCCCATTAATGTTCCCCTTGCTTTCCCTTTACATTGCAAACTTATACAAATCAGTTGTCGACCAATAATAAATTCCTGAATGCATAAATTATTTAGTAAAATGTTTACTGTTAATAGGTCTCAAACCAGTTTAGTCCAACAGAAACAATGCTGCTTAGAAAGGATTTCAGAAAACCATGGGCCTTAAAATCAGTTTCAGGAATCGTCTCTGGCAAATAAAACTCTGGTTTAGGATTTTTCCCTTGGGCAGGTACTTCCATAAATGCCTGGAATGACTGCGGAGAGCTCATGTTCCATCTGACAGAGCCTCTCTAGAGCCCTTCTCATTGCTTGTCTCTGCCGAGCAGGAAGGGAGCGCTCCAGGGAGGTTCTCATCCAGCTCCTACTGAAGCCAATGAAGTTTTTCTGCAGACTTCAGTGGCGATTGGCTCAGCCTTTTCTGTTACTTATGGATCTTGTTTTACTTGCCCACTGAGAACCACCAAAACTCTCCTGGAAAAACAGCTGAAGTATTATCAAATGCTATTAATCCAATTATTTTAAGAGCAGAAGAAAGTCAAGCTAATCAGTCTCCATGCAGAATCAGGCAATTAAGTTCATTCCATTGTCAACAATTATCTCAATGAACTTTTTAGAAATAAAATAAGATTCAGGCACCAGTGAACACACCACTGAGTTTATTGTAAGTGATAATAATCTAAATAATGTGTGCTTACATACCAATTGTAAGTTATGATTCTCAGGAGATTCTGACATTGTCACAATTGTACAATTAAGTCTATATTTGAATTACATCGTTTATGTTTGATACTGGCTACCATATACAGCATTGTAGGAAACTTAAATGTAACTTTTCATACTTAAACAGGCAGAATTGAAGTCAAGATCTACGGTCAGAAGTACATTTTACATTTAGGTATTCACAACAAGGCATGTCTCAATCTGGGGTGCCAGGATGCACAAATTCTGTCCTTTCTGAAGAACCATTCAGTAAGATTTTGTCATTCTTGTTAATTTTCAGTTTTCACGTGTTCCATGCCGACTTTGAGTTTGTTTCTTTTACTTTACCAAGTTTAAGTAGATGTCAGACCACTCATGTGAATAAAAATACTGCCAATTCACACAAGAGTCTTTATAAACATCAACAGAAAGTGACCTACTATCTCATGAAAATTCCCATAAATTTTATCACTAATAATCCCGACAGAATTTGTCACCCAAAATAACATTCCAAATCCCTGGGTGCATCAACAGCAGCGGTGGCTGTAACAATGTCTATTGCACTGAAAGAGAAATTATTTGGAATAAAAAGTAGTATCTCAGGATTTGGGGACGTCCCCAAGGTCTTATTTATATAATATATAAAAACACTTGTTAATATACATTGCACTGCGGTCTCAGCTTATAAAGCCAGGGTTATTGCCTTGTACAGTTTGTCTGGAGGTGACTCGGAAGCACAAGTATAATCTGGTTTGCAAAACGAGCTCCTCACTTAACTGCAGAAATACTGACCCTTGTAACTTTGGCAAAATCATGATTTCTTGGAAGGTTCACCAGCAACAGAGAAAGTTGCAAGATTTAAAACACAGCCCCGGTTGAATCCCCGTCTATATGTTATTTTCATTTTTGACTCAGGCAGCTCTAGTCCTAGCTGCGAAAGCATTATAATTTATATCTTATATTTAGCTGACATTCTATCTCTTTTCCCAATAAATCTCCCAAAGAATTTCTCATCTAGAGAACTCAACGCTATTGAAAGGTGTCAGACTAATAGCGCTGAGAGCTAAGGACAGATCCAGACAGATCTGTAAGTATCGAACTTCCAATTTGAAACAAAGATCCATGTATTTCATTGATTTTTAAATCAAGACAGCCTCAACGGTGTGTTGTGAGCCACAATAATCTGCATCACTTTTCCAACCTGACATATCTGAGGCTTCCCCATTGAGTTTGCCCTGCTGTTTTGGATAGTGGAAGCTTGACACAGAACTTGCTGTTGAGCATCTTCAGTATCTTTGTTTTGTCTCTGGAAAATTCTCAGCCTGCCTGAGCACTAACACCTGGGACGGGCAAAGTCCAGAACAAAGCGAGAGCTTTGGCACATAAGGAGCAGGGAAAGGTAAAGAGAAACAATAGAACTAAGACATTTCCCACATTTTATCTGCATTTCACAGTCAAATCTTCACTGTCTTGAAGGAAAGTGAATAACATCTGCACTTGCCTTTGGCTCCAACATGTTAGGCATAGATACTCCTCTGTCCATTCTCATTCCAGGGACATGACCATCCGGAAGGGACTGCATCGGATACAGGTATACATCAGACACAGAGGTTACACACACAGAGGGAAAAGGCACTCGAGCAGTGGTGACAACAAAGGTGAACTGGCCCTGAGACTTCCTTCAAGTCTTAATAGTTAATCTTATTCTATAGATCACAAGTTTACCGCTTCTCTGAGGCATGCAGAGGCATCCTTCCATCCTCACTGCCATCATGGCCTCTGTCACTGCTCAAGCTGGTGACAGCTCCCTGCCAAGGTGACCAACGTCACTCCCCAGGTGGCCATGGGGACCCCAAGAGAGTGGTGGGCCCTTTCCCACCCCAGGGGCTACACAGGGTTCTCCTCTGGACAAATACGCAGAAGCATTAATTCAGATCCCACCCAACAGCACAAAAAGCACTCCTCCACCTCTGGGCTTTCCTTCCTCTCACTTACTGTATCAGCTCAGGGATTGTTAGTTTTCTTTTTTTAACGGGAAATTCTTACTATGAACACAAACAGGGATAGGGTAAAAAGGTGCTGTTTTGACAGAGGTACTGTTCCTAATGAAGTCATGTTTTGAGTAAAATACATGGATAACTCCTCTTTCCTCCCATAATCTTATTCTCTTTCCAATCATCATGATTTTGATACAACAACAACAAAAGTATCCAAGTAATTAAACTCTGTTTTAGATTGCCATTTCATACTGTGATTGTGCTGAGGAGCCAAGCAGACTCAAACCATTCTAGAAAAAACCCTGCAGACAGGATTTGGAGTAACAGTGTTTACATTTGCAAGCACACCTCTTACAGGCTCATCTGCGATGGCAGCACTGTAGAAAACTACCGACCAGCCATCATGTCTGGAGAGCAAATGCCAGGGTAAAAATGACAAGTTCAAGGCTCCTGGTATGGGAGAAAATTGCCTCCAGAAGAGACTTTCTAAATGTCAGTGCTAGAGAGAGTGGAAATAAATCCACCCTCAGCTGTCCCAGGAGGACTATTATAGATAACTCATGTACAACAGCCAGTAGATTTTTCAAAGCAAATCACAGAGCTGGTGTGAGCTGTCTCACCCCAGCTCTGGGGAGGTAACAAGGAGGAATCTGAGGCTGTGCCTGGTTTTTGTTGATAAAAGTCTACATTGATGACTATGCTTAAACATGCAGGAAAATCAAAGCTATTGTCTTAAGAAACCCTTCCCTGTAGCAGGAATTCAAACTTCAACAAGGAAGTAGATGCTTTTAGTTCTGTTGTCAGTTGATTGATGAAAACCTGTACTCTACCTGGAAATCTGAAAAGAAAAAGAGAAATCTCATCAGCTTCAGAGTGTGGAAGAACAGCAATTACAATCTGTCAGATAACCCTTGTATCTTCTGGTCTGCCTGATCTTTTCAAAATCCCACCCCATTCTCTAAGGCCAGTAACCTTCCTACTTTTGGGCTTCATTTACAAAGTCAAACACTCCAAACATTGCAGTCCTTTTCATTTTGAGCAACATTCTCATTCAGGAAAATCATATTAAGAGACACAAAACCACAATCAAGTGAATAAATAGCCAACTAAAATTCAAATGTGTAGAGCAGGAATCCCTTCACCTAACTTCTGCCACCAGGTAGCCATCTAGATTACTCCAGAGTCTACAGAGGAGACACAAGCACCAACAGAAGATGTCCAGTTGTAGGGTATCTAAGATCATTAGGATCAATATCACTTTGGAGATAAATAGACTTTCAGCTCAAACCACTGCAAAACATTAAGTCTCAAAGTTTCATAAATATCATCAATATTTATTAGGCAATGACTGAAAACAGAGCTCAAAGGCATAAAGAAAATAAATGAGCAGCAACAGCTATTAGAAGATACCACCCTCCTTTCTTCACTGTGGCACATTCTTTCAGACTGTGCAACGTGATTTTCAGAGGAAGAAAACACCGAAACAGAACCAGTACATATTCCTGATAATATACACATAACCTGCCTTCCATTTGCACCAATTCTAAAGCAGTTCCTTAGTATAAACAAGGATCAACTCCACACAGCAAGATAAACCCAAACTGGGTTGGAAGAGTTTGAGTATTGGAAGTATTGGAAGGATTGAGTATTGAGTATTGGAAGAGTTTGAGTTAATTGTTGAGTTTCCCAGAGGAAGTTAAAATGTACCGAGCAAATACAAAGTAACCACATCCACAGCCTTAAAGTAAAACGGCAGAACCGATCAAACACGTTCACTACCGAAGTGGCACGTAAAAAGGCTCCTCGGCCTTACCTCTAACACCACCACTCACATCCCCATAGCTGTTGTACTGACCAAAATCTGTAGACACCGGCTGTAACAGGAAAAGAGGGACACACACATAAATTCAGTGTATGACTTCACAAGCAGGTTGGTATATGGGGAGTAATAACTTGCTTCAAGCCTTCCCCCCCCCCTCAATTTTCACAATGTTTCTTCCATTGCTTTCTTGACTCTTTAACAATGTAGTTTGTGGGAAGGGAAATTTGGTTTTGACTGACTTCAGATGGCCTTACAAGCAAATTTGATCAAACTGAAAGTCCAATACAGTTAATATGGAAATAAATACCATGGATAATTAAAGCCACCTTTTGCTCCTCAAAATCAGCATCTCCTTACCCTATGAAGTCCATTTTTTCCATAGCCAGGCAGAGAGGAGGTTTTGGAGGCTGAAGAATGTGCTGTTGAATGAGGAAGGGAAAAATCTTTTAATGGAAAAATCCCATGGAAACTCAAAAATGAGAACACTTGAGGAATCAACTAGCACAAAAAACCCAGTTAAAAGAATACACTCAATCAAAGTGTCAGCCGACTGGTTGCGTTTGGAATATGCAGCCCCTCTAGTAAACATTGCTGATTTCTGTCCCTGGAAGGAGAGACTAAACAGTGACAGGAACCATCAGTTTAAGCAAAATGTGTTATTGCAATTTCATAACCCAGCCTATTAGCATGTGTGTGATGTACCACCCACTGAATATTTTACCTCACTCCTTATCTCCATTAGAAAATCTCTCTCCTCAAAATTGCTTGAAAAATCATGAACCTTATATTTCTTCTAATTAAAAAAACAACCCCAACACTCCTCCCCTCACCAAAACCAGCTAATGAATTAGGCCACTCTTTGAGAGGAGAACACCACAATTCACTTATCAAGCTGTCTTCCCAGTGGCTTGTCTTCTGGGAGACTGCCTGATACGTGTATACGTGGTGCTCACTATACACTGTTCATTATTAGCTTTATTGCCTACATGAATTACCTGGAGAATCGTATCGACTGGCAGAAAGGGCTGACCTATCGCGACTCTCCTTTTCCATCTCTTCTTTGAGTATCAGTTGTCCCAGACCAGAGTTGAGCTATAAATGGCAATTAAAGAAAAAAATAAAGCCAAGGCATCAGTAGAAATTGCTTACAGAAAGCAAAGGGGCACTTTTTGGATGCTGTTCAGAACAGCATGAAGACAAGCTCATAACCACCTTCATGAGCTGCTCCTCCTGCAGCTGCCGGCGCCGCTGTAGCTCCTCATCATCTTCCTCCCTGCCGCTCGATCTGCGCCTCATGTCAGCTCCTGCTTCCAGAAAACCACAGCACAGACAGAACTTGGTGTATCAGCGCAACCGCAGCTTGAACGTTTCAATGCTACTTCAAAGTCCTGGTCAGTTTGATTTACTGAACAAACAAAGCGGTATTTTCTGGCGGATTCAAAAGACCTTTTCAAAACTCACTCTTAATGAAACTCTCTTGGATAGCCTGCCCTGTGGCTATCAGGCTCCTTATAGAATTAACAAGAAGTGCACATGAGTTCCAAACCAAGCAAGTCCTGGATACAGAAGCCATGAATCAATGTAACAGACAAAAAGGAGCTCAGATTGCTATTTCTGGAAACATGGGGTTTAACGGCACCACTAACTGTACCAGTGGCTCAAAACATAAAGTCTAATTTACATTTATACTTTTATCTAGACTCAGAAAAGCAAATTTGAATTAACATTTCAAATGGAAAATTAAATTACACTAATCTGCTAAATGGACACTCATATCTGGAATAAGGAAGGCATTATTTTTAGTCTAAAAGGAAGCAAACTGATTTGATCTATTGGGAAAAGCTGAAATTAACTAAGAGGTGTCCTACATTTTAGTTCTGTACTGGTTTTGAATAATCATTATTTTCTTGAATATCATTAAGAAATAGTCCAATTTGGACACCAGGACACTTGCATGAATACACAGAATATGACACTGCGGCAAGCTGTATTTTTTCCTGATATAGTTATTCACCAACCCTGTGCTAGAGAAACTCAATGTTTTATTTGAATGAAAACTAAATTTTGCAACTGTGTTTAAATTATTTATTCTTTTGTTTGGTGTCTCAGGCTTTTGCGAGACTTGTCACTGCAATACCAGTAATACTCCCTTTTTTGACAGTTGAGCTCATTCTAGCTCTGTAAGCAAAATATCACCCTCAGAAAGTCAGACAAGCAGCTGAAAAACCTGAGGCTTGTGGGTTTGCTTTTAGCAATTCATCTTGTATGATGCCTTTTTATTTCTCAATAAAATATGTCCACGAACACATTTTTATCTTTATAGTTTCCAACCAGTCCTGTTTAGTTTCTCAGGTATAACAAAACCACCTGATAGCAAATATACAAAGCAGTTTCACTAGAGATATTTAAAAGTTGTCATCCACTGCCTAGAGACTGAGTTGAGAGCCAAAATTCCACACAAAGGCTCCACCTCAGACATGGGCTATAATGATGCTGTAGTTATAACAAGCATTGTCTGGAGACTTTCAAGTATGTAGATGTTATCACTGTGACTTTAATGTTAGTCAGGTTGAAATTCTATATAAAAGACATGTTCAAAAAATTGCCACTGCATATGCAGCCCCTTTAGTTGGTCACTGAGCTCTCCCACTACTTCTGTGAAAACCCCATTGCGATGAAAACCATCCTCTCTCATCCACAGAAGCCCGGAACAGGTAACACCTCCAGTGTTTCAGACACGACTTCATAAATGAACCAGGCTAGATAGCTCATTTTATGCTATGAGGGTCAATAAAAATTAACAGAGGAAAAAGAAAAATGCAAAACAAAAATTAAAAATGATCATGGACATGATTTAAATAAAACATACCTGTAGTGCAACAACACAGAAGGAAACTACAAAGTCTGTAAAAAAAATAACTCTGAAAATCAAGAATTTTTTAGTCCGTTTACAGTTCCACATCAGTCATTGCTTCTCACCATGAAAACAGCCATGTGGTTGGAAGCAATCATATTTTCTGTGGAATATTTGCTATTAGATTAGGACTACAAGATTAAATAGACAATAACTGAAAGAAGTCAGGCTTGTGTGTCACACCACATTTTTTAAGCAAAACCTCTTCTTCTCAACTTGATTCAATAGTTTTAAACTCACAGACATGGAGGTCTCACCAGAGAACGGCACTTTGTGCAGACACCTGGAGTGGACACAATCACTCCCCATTTCTACAGCTCCAGTATTAATCTGCTTTGGTTACCAGTACCTTTTAAGCCGCATTGCTTGTATCATTTTTTTTGCATACCTACGGCCGCAAGGGAGGGAGGACCTGGCCAGTGGTCCGTCTCAATCTTTGGGATCTCGTTGGGTGCTGGTGCATGAGCTGCTGGGAACTTGGAGGACTTGATGATATCCTCGGAGGACTTGCTCTGTGCTGCCAAAGCAGCTGCATCTAGATGGCAATCAGGGAACTTAGCTATGTCATAACTTGCATCAGTATAAAGGTCTTCCTTATTTTGGCAAAATGTTATACTTTACAAGAAGTTATATTCAAAAGCAAACATGCTCATGTTTTGCTTTTCTAATTGCAATTTGAAGCAAAGTAATGTCTTTCTCTTGCCAAGAGATTGGAATCAAATCTTACTCTCCTCCCTCTTCCCCAACCCCAAAATAACCCCAAATCAGCTTTGGATTTTACTAGGATTGCACAGTGTTAGAATGATGAGGCAAGAGTGAGAAAATTCAATCTAACAGTATTTGCCAGCATCTCTTAAGGACAGCTGATTATCAGTGAAGATGAAGCCAGATTTATATGTACTGATCTGTCTTCCCTCTAGGGCAAGAAAACAAATAGTTCAGAGGAACAGCACTAATTTTAACTCTACTGATGCTAATTAGTTCCTGTGTTTCTGTGAAAAGCTGCAAAAAGAAATCTGAAACAAATACATTTATTTAGCAAGTGGATTTTTTTTCTGCTGCATGCCCTTGCTTATAAGCATGCAGTAGTAATACAAGCAGATGTGAGTTTATTAATAAATAGTAAACTCCATTCAGATCAGCTTGGCAGGGAAAGGCACTTGCAATGAAATGAACCTCATCAATAAAATATCTCAGTAGTGGGGCATCCACTTCAGATTTCAGTCTAAGCCAAAGTCTCTTAAAAGCATTGTGAGATGCGCATTATGGCTTTCACTTGCATTATGGCTTTCACTTCTTGATATTAAAATAATTCCAATAGGATGCAGTTTACTTTAAACTCAGTCTTAACTACATTTATCTGCAAACTATTAGCTCAAATCACCTTCTCTCTTATATGAAGCTATCATATGAGAAACAAAGATTCCAGAGGTTTTTGCCCCCTCTATAAATATACACGTATATATTTTTTGTTTCCTTTAAACAGAAAGACATCTGTTCATGAAGTGAAGCACTGTGTTGCTCATCCAACACGTTCTGGGTAGTTTAGGAACATCGGTATTGAATACCATTAGGAATTCTGGGCATTTTATGATTGGGAAGCCTTAGGCATAATTGCAGATATGGAGGAAGCTGGTCAGAGTTTACAAAAGCATGACTTCAAACAGTACTTACGTATTAGAATTGGTGATGTCAGTGGTTAAACATTCACATGTTAATGGGAGGTGAGGAGATACATTAAAACCATAAAAGCAAAACAAAAATAATGTTAAGACTTTTTCCAAAATGAGCATATGGTTTGAAACTTAAAAAAGAAAGAGGAAAAAAACCCTGATGTAAAACCACAGCAGTTCTATTTGCAATGCACACTCCTGACTACAGAATTGACTTCCCAGGCTTTGCTGATCATCTCAGCTCAATGGCTCTTGGCCAGCTGTTCACCTACACCCTGCAGTCCTGCGGATCTGCTGCTTAACCCCAAAGATATTTCTTTGGACAAGGGGTGTGCAAAGAGATGCAAACTCAAAGTCTTTAAAAAGTGGAGTCATCCGTCTTTCACCACGTTACACACAAACCATCTCCTACTCCAAGTTTTCTATTGACAGCAGAAGGGAGGAGTGAACACTCTCCATTCCAACTGGGACCGTGCTCAGCAGTGCTCAGGACTGGCGGGGCAGTGGGATCCTGCCGTCAGCATCAGTTCAGGGTCACTGTAACAACATCTACACCAAAAAAGATCAGAGCACTAGCACTGCTGTCCAACCCGGAATCCAAACACCTGAGGAAACGAGTAGAGCGCACTGAGCTGTACCACGGGGCTCGAGAGTCAAATCAGTCCTCTCAGTGACATGTCATCTGTATTATCATCAATAATTAAAGATTCTTAAAGCCACAGGTACATTTGGAATTTCAGTCTGATCATAACATCTCTACCTTCGCTGTTGAAATAATTGTTGTACTGTGTATAGAATAAGGATATCCCATGAAGCCCCTGTCAGAGAACAGTCTGGTGTTATTCCATTTTAACATGATCAGTACCTCAATTCTGAAAACATAAACTTAAAGAAGTGAAATAGAGGAAGGCATCATAACGCTAAAGAGACAGCAAAATTCCAGTTAATGGCAATTTTTGCCATTAATATCAACATAGCCAAGATGTAAACCATATGATTCAAATGAAACAACATGCTTTAAAACATAGTCACTCAGCAGGACATGCAAAACCAGCTGCTTCAAGCTTGGACTACTAATTCTTTATGCTTACAAAGTAAGAACTGAATGCTTTTCACTAGCCTGCATGCCTTTTAATTCAGTTGACACTCCACTTTTGATGTAAAAAGTGAAAGATCATTTACCATGTTGTTTGTAGATCGGTGGTTTTCTGTAAATGTTGACACCTTGATCTGTGAAATCAAGAAACAGAAACACGGGAATATGAAAACCACTTCAGTTGTAGATAAAGGTAATTCCAACACTAAAACAATAGACAGACCAAATCAAGGATGTAGCACAAGAAAAAGCCAGAAAGCTATTTCTAGCATTACACAAAATCAGATTATTTAAAGAAAAGAAAACACAAAAATAAGTGGAAGGTCAAAGACATGTGGCATGAAGTCCTTTGGAGCTGATTCTGTAACATGTGGATGCATCCAAGTTAGTTATGAACATCTTAAACATTCAGAAGATTGTCAGTGGGATAAAAGAAGAGGAGATGCAAACAGGCAACACATTTCAATGGTGAAGACACAAGCCATTTGGGGAAAACCACCCCAAATAACTTCTGCGGAAAATTGTGCTTCATTCACGTTGGCTCAATTTTCTTTCCAACTGACTGGCTGGATTGAGCAGAGGAGAATGCAGTGAGCTACCAGCACTTCAAAACCCAGAGGACAACATAGCTGCCTGACACAGTTTTAAACAGTCAACAATAGCTACACCTCCGTGAGTTAAAGGGATGCTTTATGCAGTATTAACTGATATATATACTGCTAATTCTCAAACCACAAGAATAGATTCTATTTATTTTTTTCTTTGTAATTTTTTAATGTAAGACCCACCACATTGCACATTATCAATGTAAATCTCAATAAAAACACCTCCTGGAACTCTAATGCAGTAAATCTACAGCATGTCCAAAAGATACTATATTTTTACAAGTAATTATCTAAGAGAGGAAACTAGTTCGGTCTAAACTACCTTCCCACTCAAACCAACACTTCATGTTTTGAGGACACCTACAAATACAAAAGCTAATCCAAAATTAGCACTACAGTGCAAAATCTGTCAAAATCTTTTTAGAAGACCAAAACGAGACACTGGGAACTGGAAAATTAACATCAGAAACCTACTCAGTTACTTGATACTGCCTGTAAAAAAAGTTTTCCGTTACATTAGAATGAAAGATGAAAAAGCATTGTAGAAATACATGCTGTGTATCGCAGATCCAATTAAAGCGCTACAGCACACAACTCAGCCTTTGGCATGACGGAAAGCTAACCCTAGAAATCTGCAGACCTCTCCATCCTTCACTCAACAGGCAAATTCATTGAGCACCATGACGCTGAGGTATTTGGTTCTTGTTAGTGATCTGGTACAGCTACTTGACCAGCAAGTAAGTACAAACACTTCAAAGGTAGTCATGCAGGACTTTTGCGCACATCTACCGCAGAGGGCTCTAAGGAGGACAGGAATGCAGGTTGTGGCTGCGCTGTGCCCGCTCAAGAGGACAACTGTGCCACCACGCTCCGCACTGGGACTCAGAGCTACTCATGCAAGTGTGCTACAGCTTACGCAAGTCACGGTGAGCCAGGTTAGCTTAAGCAGTTAAACCGGCATACCTGAGCCAGGCCCAGGTCACGCTGACTGAAAAATAAGTTCCCACAAACAGTTTATCTGCCAGATCTGAGGGAAGGAGGAAGGGCAGTGAGCTCTGGCAGTGCAAAGGGATACATGACTGAAGGGGACCTGAAGAATAACTGGACATAAGAAGGCTTTAGGTGGCACTGGTGCAGTCAGGAGATGCATGTCACCAATGCTAGGGACACACCAGTCTCATCTCGTCAAAATCCAAGACAGATGAGTTTCTCCAAGGCTGGAAGAACTGCACAGCTCGCTTCAAAACAGAGACTGTTGAGGCATACAAACCCCTGCGGATCTGCAAGTCTCTCTGAGGACACCAAGCCATTGCATAACACAAGTAAAATCATAGAATGTCCTGAGTTGGAAGGGACCCACAAGGGAAGAGTCCAACTCCTGTCCCTGCACATGACAGCTCCACAGTTCACACCATGTGTCTGAGGGTGTTTTCCAGTCTCTTCTTGAACACTGTCAGGTCTGGGGACGTGACACCTCCCTGGGGAGCCTGTTCCGGTGCTCCAGCACCCTCGGGTGAAGAACCTTTTCCTCATGCCCAACCTAAACCTCCCCAAGAAGAAACATCCTCACCTGCTTTGGAAAAAAAGGGAACGCTAAACTAGAACTACTTAGTTGAGGACTGAAACAAGTCACAACAACTGAGCGAAGAACATATGTAATGGCTCACTGATCAACTCTTTTCTGCGTGTCACTGTGAATCAAAACCCACTCCTCCAAAGTCAGCAGAGTTACGCCGGTGCTCAGCTGGTGCAACTACAAGAAATATCAAGCCCTACATAGCTCATAACCAGCTCATAGGCCATCAACAGACCCTGAAAACAAAAATCCCAATTAATCCCCTTCATTTCTTAACTCACTGCTCCTCTCAGCAAGCCCAGGAGCAGGCAGTTCCAAACCCTGCGGGTGCACCCCATGGTAAACAGCATGAAACGATGGAGACAAGACAGAAGTTACAAAGGCTACATTCTACACTGTGACAGGACACCGAGACACATACAGTGCCAGCTCCTACCTGGAACATGGAAATGTTTAGGGGCCTGAGCGTAAGTTGGAGTGAGAGGGCGGCTGTCGGGCCGATAGGGGACAGGGGAGTTCCGACCGCTGGACGGCTCATTGCCTCCAATGAAAGAATGGAGAAAACAAAATGAGAAGAGGGAGAGCAATTAAAAAAAAAAACAAAAGGCAAGCCCAATCAAACCCAAACAAAACAAAACAAATCGGTGGAATCAAAACCTCCAGGGAGAAAAGAAGTTGAACCAAAAATACAAACAATAACAAGAACTGGTAGCCCTGGTGACTTTTTTTTTTTCCTGATATTCCTGCAGAGACAAAAATTGATGTTCAGGCTGGAGTTGAGGTTTGAGCAGCTCAGACTCATTCTGGCGGCATGCAGGCAGGAGCTGTGCGCTCGCAGCTGTGAGTAGATGGGCAGCGTGGAAAAGAAGAATGGAAGGTTACTTGGCAATGATTTAGTACGGAGACTGCTATTTGGAGTTAAATTTGCAGGCACAGAGCATAGTAGTTGATATGCAAACCCAAAATGAAACCAACTCCCAAGCAGACAGAAGCAGATGCTGGCAGTTACTACAGTTCCCTAAACCAAAAGCATTCAGAAGCTAGAGATGGAAAATAGCTGTTAGGTCACTTGGGCCATATCAAAAGGCATAACTGTTCTATACACACTCTTTCACTGGTTTAGTTCTCTGGTAGGAAATTTTTGATATAGCAAAATAATTTGTAAAGCAATGCAGCCCACTTGGTGGATGCACCTGCATCATTGGTTGTACCTCAAATCTCTGTCAACGTCAACTCTGGCTCTGGTGACAATACTGCACTACTACTGATTCAGCAAATCTGAATCTAATGTCTAAAAACTTAAGTTTCATTTTGTGCATGCGGTTTGTTCCATTTGTAGGATTGCTTTTACCAGGACTATTTCTTTGCCTCCTAACAACTCACCGCAGGAGTCCAATGGCCATGAAAGTTCCCTGGTCCCTAAGCATCAAGACTTAGCCAGGTATCCAAACACATGACTGTGTGTGTACCATAAAATAATGTTGCTGCCTTCTACTTCGTGCCATTCTTCACACTAGTGCGAACTCGCCCAGACAAAACCCATCCATGTAAGCACTCATTTTACATGGGTGTGCTTGACCACAACAGTGAAAAGCTGGGGACCATCACCCCCCTTCCATCTTTCAGGTATGAAAAAGGGCTTAAAAAAAAAAAAATCTAGAAAAGCTGATTAACAAAGTGAGAATAAAAAAAAAAGAGAGGGGTTGAGAAATGGACAAAGAAGAAACTGCAGACCTCCTTTCAGCTGCAGGTTTCCTGTGTCCTGTTAGGGGACCCAAAATCTTGGACTCAGCACAGTTCTTATTTATATATTGGGTGGTGGCGGGTGGGTGGGAAAGGAAGTTTTCTTTACACAATGTTTCCCCTTTCACTTGAATGGCCACCTGCCAAACTAAAAGGCACCAGAAGGGAGGAAAAAAGTGCTCTTTACAAACCTCACTACGAGAGATGTGCCACAGAGGCCTCTACCAGTATACAAGTCAACCCCTCTGCACATACGTGGTTTAAAAATTATATGCACAGTTCAGGGAGCACGGCCGTACAAAATTTGCCCAGAAGAATGCATGTGCAAAATTCTATATTTACCACTTGGATATTTCAGCCCTGAATGACTTAATGTACATGATATCCCTCAAACATGATGTTCTTTCAACAATATGAGTTGTTGGTGGTTTTATGTTCTGGGCACAGCGATGCTCGGCTTCTGGTCAGGTAACTGTAAGTGCTAGGTTTACTAACTCTGAAAAGCAGTATGAACAATTATTTAAAATAACATTGTCATATCTCAATCTATGGTCCTTTACTTGGCAATTCCAATATTGTGTTCTACTTGTCCAGCCTTTGGAATACTATGATGTTGAAACACCTAACTTCGTTAAGCTGATTTTACTGATATCTTTTGTTTCTATCGAGAAATGTCGAGTCACTTTTCATCAAAATAATTGTTTTATAGGGGAAAAAAAAAATAAACCAGTATTGAGATGGCCTCAAGATATAATTAATTCTAACATCTGTAACCTTTAAAGAGACAAGTCATTCTGCCCTTCTGCTTCCATTGGCAATTAGTATATTCAATGAAAAAGAATCAGAAGGGATTTATTAACCTGTGGACTGTCTTAACAGAAGAGTCACAAGTACCTTTTACCTGTTGGGAACTGGTCATCAAAATGTGGACATGTTTAATTTGTAACGCCTCTGTCACCAACACTACAAATACAGGGAAGAAACCCTTCTTACGCCCTGCTCTTCATCTCAACTAGACACAACTAAGTATGCTCACATCCATAAATGTATGCTGGCTGATCCTGTACCTGGTACGCAGGTAATTTGTTTACGGAGATCTGGTAATGGTGTATAATGCGTAGGGTAAAAAGCAGACAGCGTGGTATCATCCGGCTTTACAGATGTCTCTGTTGGTTTGTATTTCCTGGGGTTCCTGTGCAGCCTCTCTCTTCCTAATGACTCCTACTAGTACTGACAAACCACTCTCCTTTACACTTCCGAGGACAGCAGCCTCATTACCTCCAGCCGCTGCAGGAGGGAACAGCACATCTACTTACACTCTCATTAGATCATCCCGGATGAGCCCACTCTAACAACAAGGCTTAAGTGCTTCAGATGCTGCTGTAAAGTAACCCACAATTTCTGAAAGCAATGCCAGCATCTGTGGGACGTGCATACGCACACGTGAAAGCAGAGCCGCCTGCCTGTCCCTGCCTCTCAGGGGCTGCTTGTGGCTTCGCATCAACGTAGGGGCTGTGCACGCTTTGAATTTGGGTTCCTTGCTGCGCCTGCACAGGAAAGTCTCTCATATTATCTCAGATATGCCGTAACTAGTGATAGCTCCACAAAGCAACAAGAGTACTCCAGGTCACCAACACTGTAGGAGAAACTAGCTCCCACATACCTGGCATGAAGTCAAACCTGCGTGTGTGTGTGTGTAGGCAAGTGGGGGATGTCAAGAGATAACAGAGTAAATTTAATATAAAAATCAATCACTGGAGCACAGCAGCCTCAGAAATGAAATTCAGAGGCCTTTTTTCTTTTGTTCTATGTGCTCCATCAGGCAGTTCCCATTTCCTACAGCTCCATTTGTTGAGCAGGTTCCCCTGGCAGTCAGGAATATAACTGCTTGCCTATACACAGCACAGGGTAATGCAGGTTCCTGCTGCCTTCTGATGTGTTCACCACTGGGCTCACTGTGGGATTCATAAGCTAAGTCTACAGAATCAGGCCAGAAAAACCCATATGCAACCAACACAGAGTCTTCTGTTAATTTGTCACTCTACTTCTGAACAGACATGGGGAAAAAAAGAGCTCAACAACACCTGATACCCTAAGTCCCACTCAGGTTTTGTCAAACTAGAATTCATCATCTTATCCAGACATGTAGCTCAAAACCGAAAGCCACGAAGCAGCCAAAGCATGGCTGTTTTCCAGCACACAGCTTCCAGCTGCATCCACAAAACCATGAAAGTTGTTATCACACAGAGAGCATTGGATTTCAGAGTCCTGCCTCAGGGAAGGAAAGCATGAACCTGTGAAAACCACAGCCAAAACTCACTCTGAAGGTGGGTAGATTCCTTACGGGAAGGGTCTGTGAGCAGAGGAATGCACATTACTTCTGAGCTTTTTTTTTTGTTACATGGAAATCTTATGGGGGCTTTGCAATACTCTTGAATGCCTCTGAAAAATTCTAGGCATGTGAAATGAAATCCTGGCTCTCAATGAGACTTTTGTCTCTGATTTCAGTAGGGTCAGGGTTTCTTTCATTCATAGACTTGTTTTGATTCTTTCATAGCAAATACAGTACTTTATTGAGACAAGACCAAATTCAATGAAGACTCCAAATGAGATCAAATTAAGCCCAAGCTGATGCATATTACACCCTCTTCCAGCTTGTTTAGAAGATGTGTGACATTAACAAACTCTAAGACTTTCTAAGGCATATTTAATCTCCTCACTCCTTAAAGCTCTTTTCATTCGGCCTTGTCCACAAGGCCTGAGCATTATGCTTGTTTAAACATGATGCTGTATGAAACCACACTGAAACTGGTCTAAATGTCTACTTTTCCAGCTTGAAATAACACAGACATAACGTCACATGCCACTTCCATTATCATAATGATATATGAAAATTATGCTCCTTTACCTAAAGAAACAAAAATATATCTTTATGAAATCCTTCTCACAAACTTATACCAATTTGGTCTTTCTGCTAAAAGTGTTTTTGAGAAAGGCTGACCAGGTACAACCGAGATCACGATGCCTCTTCTTTGAATCACTGCAAATTTATCTATCACATCCATTTAACTACCACAGTGCTACAATTCTCATTGCAGATATACTCACAAGGGTCTAATTCCCTGGTAAACATAAAAATGCCATTCTCAAGGGTAAAATAATGCAGTTCTTTAAACTTTGAAAGCAGACAGCTAGAATACCCAAGACAAATCCCTACGAGTAAGAATAATGGGAGTTGCATTAGGTGCAGGCAGTGCCAGACTAATCTCTCTTTTCTGCTGCACAGATGTAAAAAGTGGCTGCTTGGATACATGTGGTTTGTGAGGGCAAACGAAGAACCATGTGGGAAACCCAGATCAACCTCACCAGTTGATAACAAAACATCCATTTATGAACATGAACTAGTGAAGAGCACATACCACATAGTGCAACTGGACTTCACTTAACGCTACTTAAACGTTGAACGCCGCCCGCCCCAAACTAGGTACTGGGCAAGCTATATTATGTGTAAGTGTTCTCATAGGAAGAGATAAGCGTTGTAATAGTAGAGATGTTTATTTAATAAAAATATTACTAGTCCCTATCATCTTGTCTTTAAGTGCATGCCTACTATTAGTACATATATGTATATATACAGTATGTGTATTATCGGAGTATATCTGATTAGGAATTATCTTCCATCCTATTCCTTTTATAGGACAAGCCAGAGCTTGCTCTGACTTAGGGAACATTATGAACATTTGCTTGTCTTATGTTTTGTGAGCACTTGGCTGATCACGTAACACGCTTGAAAAATTACAAAGGTCTTCAGGCCTTTTGACTTTTTGTACCTTTCGATATTTTGTAGTAATAGGAAGACAAAACCTTTTCCTAAGCTGTTTCAATAGCTATTTATCTTCTTCTTAAACAAGTCAGGGAAATAACGATGATTTTTATCTCATTTAAGTGTAACACAGAAACTTATTGTATCTTTGCCTGCTATATGGGAAAACCTTCCGTCACCACACAGGTACCCAGACACTGAACAGATCCATTTAATAGTACTAATATATTAACAGCCATATTTTTTTTCACTATGAGATTTGGAATTATTTGATGGCCCTTCCCTGAAGCTTCTTCAGTGTTCCTCACGTCACCTTTCCTGCTGGGACTCTGGACTTATCAAAAAGAAACGAAAACTGTGGGGATATTCCCACCACATTAAGAGAGGTCACCTTAAGAAGGTGCTTCTTATTCTCAGCCAGCTATTAAAAGACTACTTGTTCAATTCAGCCATGTGGATTACAAGATGTGGGTACATGCTACTTGCCCCTTCTTAAATGTCCCGCATCCTCTGACGGTGGGCACTGCCACGGTGATATGAACCGGGGCTTTCAGGAGCTTTGTTGAGTTACATACAAGTTGTAGGCCTGTCCAGGCCTAAGACCTTAATATAAAATTTTCAAAAAATCATAGATTCTTACAATGTCCTGTGTGCCATCTCTGGTAAGAACCACAAACAACCCCCTGTCTACAGCGCTTGTTATCCCACTTGGCCTTTCGTAGCGATAACTGACATACGCACCTAATCTATAGGCCAGGTAATTCTTTGAAATCTGAAAACAACAGGCATGGATTTCCAATAGTTCTTCTGCTTTATCTGTTGAAGAAGTGATTTTCTCAACAGAAAAAGAATGAAAACGCCCCTTGAAAGAGTGTGAGCATTAATTTGGATTTACAGTAAAGAAATGTTGAAATTGCAAGGATTATGAATTAACTGCATGCTGAAATGAGCAGCGTATCTATTTTTAAGGGTCCCAATCTTTTAAGTTTGAAGTGAGATTTTTTTTTATAGTGACATGAGAATAAAGTTGAAAGTGCATATTAATAAAAATCATCTAAGAGTAAAATTAGTAATGGTGATCTGAATGCTAGAAGAGCTGTAACATTGCAATCTATTAGCATTTCTTGGAAGTTCATGGCAACAACTCCTTTGCAACTCTTTTTTATTATCTCCCATTTGTGCTTATCTACATTAATCAGTGGTTCCAGTATAGAATCTACGTTCAACTTAGTCAACCGCCTCTTTTTGAGCTCTTGTAGGTGATAAAAGCTGTGACCTTCTCCCCCAACAGAAGAGATGGCACAGCCAGAGTGCTCCAACAGAAATAAAAGTAAAACCACATTCCCAGAAAGTAGAAACAAAACTAAAAGCTTATTGAGCTGAATGAGCTGCTTGAAGGGACATAACATAAGAACAACCCTCCCGCCAAATCAAACCATGGAAAATAACAGATTGGAACAAAAGAGAGAGAAATGACCAGGTCCTCAGGTAGTGTAGATCTCTGCAGCTCTACCACCTTCAGCAGAGCCTGCCGATCCTCACTAGTTGAGGAGAGGCCCAGGGATTTTAATTTTACTTTGTTGGGCACTGATTATTGCCAGCGTGATTAATGATTATTAACTCCCTTGTTGCCACTGATCTTTATATAATCTTTTTTCCTTCCTTCTCCATATTTTTGATCACCTTGCTCTCATCCAGGTGATATTTGTAGTCAGTTTTTAAATGCATGTTTTAAGAACGTGGAAATAATAATTAAATTCAATATGCTAGCTGCTGTTGTGATTGTTATGTACTGCTTTAGAAAGAAGCTAAATTACACACATATAGGTTCTAAATAGTAGATGATAACGCTTCGCTGTATATTTCTGATAGGTAATTGCTTGATGACTCTCCAACTAGGGCCCTTAGAAATGACATATTTCCTCCGAAAAAAAGGACATTATGTCTATTCTAACATAATTTTAAGTGTAACGGCACATTTCGAGGCATGCTCAGCTACACAGCCAACGACCACCTCCCGGAGATACACCTTATTAGCTTTGATGGAACGCTAATAAATCTCCAGGCTGGGGTGTGCTCCCTGGGGAGACCTGGCTCCTTACCTTTGACATGGGGAATGAAGTGGTGTCGGAAGGGGGAGTTGGGGCGGGAGTCATGGTGGGCAGAGCTGGGACTGCTCGTGCGCAGGTGTGACAAGCGCTGCACAGCAGTCGGGAGCAGCTCTGCGGCAGCAGGGAGTCGGGGGGCAGGACAACATGAAAACAAAGAAAAACGATAAGAGAAAGGCAGGGAAGGAGGCCTCAAAGGAAGAAAATAAAAGGCATTGAACAATTAGGATTCTGGAAAGAAGGAAGGAGAAAAAAAAATAAAAGGTTAAAGATGTACCGGAGGGTTAATAAATGTTGGACAAAATTACAGGAAGTATTAGAAGAGAGGCTCAGATTTGAACTGCATCGCTGATTTAGCATAACATTTATTGGCTTAACGAGCTTCTGATCTATGCCTTTTTACCGAAAAATAGCCTGCTACCAGCATGCCAACATCACAAACACTAATGCTCTATTAGTTAAGAAAGCAGCTGTTTTGAAAAGTGCCTGACCAAAAAACGTCAGTCAAGAGGCATGCAAGCTGTTTGCTATTGTTTTAAGACATTCCAAAAATGCTGCCAACCTCGGCTCGGGCACCGCAGGAGGAAAAGGCTGCAAACTTTCTCAAAACTTGTAGCACTCCAATTTCTGAAGAACCTTATGCTGACAACATCAACACAGTGGTTCACTTCTCTCTCAAGGACTATCTGGGAGCTACAGAGAAGTTATCTGGGTCCACTGGGTTTATTCAGAGAAAAAATATTCTTGCAAATAACATGAGAAGTGCCATTAGGAGAAAAATGGTAAATACACACTTGCTATTATTCAACATGCATAACTACCGTAGGAAAATTATGAAGTAGCATTAACAACTACCCCAAAGCAGGGTAGTAAAGATCAAAATGATAAATTCTACAGCATTACTTCTGTGTCTGTCATATAAGAAACAGAAACAGGTAAGCCAAAGCTGAGATCATCGGAACAGAGATAAGTTTGAACAAGTATATTCTCAGGAAACCCCTCAGGCTGCAAAATTTGAAGATTTGACATTTGGATCCAAACTCTGTCTTGAGCCCATTCACCCATCACAGGAGTTACCCAAACAGAGACTGAGTCTGGGGAAGGTCCCTGACTGAACACAGCCAGTGAAACTCAATCACAGCCAAGTCTGGAACAGGGCCTGGATTTGTTCATATCCCTGATACAATTGATACAAACGGAAAAATCTCCCCAGAACTGCCAGAATCAAAAGACAGAAGTTTGCAGCTTTTTCACGCTTTTAGGTCTCTTTCAGTTTCAGCTCTAACATCATCTTAAAACAGAGTCACGCTGCCAACACGAAGTATCAGACACAATTTGCTTCTGTCCCACCTCCCTTGGGCCTTTTAAATAAGGCATTCACTGACAGACACAATTAGCTGCTTTCAGCCCATCATCACTAGGAAATGGCTACAGCATTCAAGTTCCACAGTGGTGGCTCTATTATAAATCTTTAATTTTAAAAGTGCAGCTCCCATTCTAGATGGGCTTTTGGCATCGCAACTGTTCAGCTGTAATCGCCAAGGAAGATGTAATTGCACGATTGTGTCACAATTTAAAAACAGATCACGAAGATTAATTCATTATCATAAACAATAAAATCAGTCTTAAAAAGTATTCAATGAATAGCATTTAGAGACATATTTTTTATGCCATTTGGGTGTGGATGAACTGATCATTTTCACATCTTGCTTTAATATAAACGACCAGTAACTCTGAATGCACTGGGAACCTGAATGACCTGTACATTTTCTATACATAGAACTTGTACAGCACTGCTGAACCAGTAAATGAAGTTCGTATTTTTCAAATGTTCCCAGGCAATTGTAATTAAGAAATCTACCTTATCAACCATGAGTTTACATTTTAAAAAATCACATGCAATTTGGAATATCTGAGGGTTTTGCTGCCGAATCTGAGACTCTATGGCTGCACCAAGCTTTAAATGAATTGGTTTTTCAGGAGGCAGGAATCCTATATTACTGACTTCTGTAATAGTGAAGCCGTAACTTCTGTTTCCAATGGGTGATACTTTTTCCAAACTCCAGAACGAAGTTTGTGATTCACTGTTGCAAATTTTTGTTCCCTTTCACAAACATACAAAGATTTTTAAAATAATTAATCAGAAACAAAACCACACGATCCATATTTATGATGTAAGAAACACGCATCAGCCTAGTGCTAAAAAACTGCATCGATCGAGAACAAAAAAAACAGGTAGAAAATGCGATCTTAAAATATGCAATAATTTTTCAATCCTAAATTTTCACTGCTAAGAGAAACAAGCGCTTTGCTGTGCTACTAAGTGATATAATAAAGAAATAATAGTTTTACATCTACTTGCAATGCAGTTGCCCTTACCAGGTCTGTGGAAATGCTGAGGGGAACGTGACATGGTGGGTGTGTAGCTATGACGACTGTACACTGGAGAATTAATGGAGCCCTGACTAGTCGACCTGTGAATCATACGATCCCGAACATCTTGATAACCCTGCAGAACAGAAGCATTCACTAATAAATGCAAATGCACATCACACGTTAGCAGCACGTTCATAGATCTGAAGACAGAAGCTACTGAAATGACAACTTTCCCTTAAGCTTCCAACTTGCTTCATTATTATTGTTCTCTAACGATCTGTTCCAAGACTCCCATCCATTTTAGTAGCCTGGGTCAGAGGTCAGTCTGAAAGGTTCCAGCTCCACCTGTAATTTCTGTTAAATTCCATGTAATCTTAGATTTGCCCACATTCCCGTGACTCCGTAAAGGAATCTGCAATTCAGAGCAGGTGTGTCCTGCACAAGATCCATGAGCCTTCAGCTGGCAAATGGGGAGACCAGCAAGGATTCAAAGGTGCAGCACAGAGCTCTCTGTGGCTCCATTTACCATGTCTCTTGACTAGATACATCAAAAGGTATTTAGTTTCCAAATTAGATTCCACTTGTATCTGAAAACATGACACCTCATTGTATGGCAAAATTCAATTTACTTGGTTTCCTAGGGAAAAAAAAGTCAATAAAAAAAACACACAAACCCCCCCAAAACCAAGCACTCCTAACACCACAAAGCACACCAATCCAGGGCAAAAGGGACAGGACTGATATTAATGCATGAAGATTTACAAGAAATTCTGTAGTCACTGCTTTTAGCACATAGCAATCACCACAGCTTTTTCATTGCAAATAAGCAACATTTCCCACCCCCGAAATGATAATATTTCTGCAATGGCATCTACTGTATCCTGACAAATTACTACCCAAATGCTTCACATTGCTGTGATGTCCAAATTAACTCCTTGGGAAAAGCAAAACGAAACCAAACCATAGTGACGCTTTTTTTCCAAGACAGAAGAGCAAATATTTTAGCGGCAAACACAGCTTATGTTCAGATGCTTAGAGCAGCATTTTAGCTCATGGAAATCATCCAGCTCCTGAGATGTGAGTTCACCTGTGCCACAAGAAGGACAAACGTACAAGAAGTGACGTCTGCTGGGCAAACAACTCTGCTTTATAGACAACAAATGGGAAGGAGCGGCAGCTTCACTTTTTGTACAACCTGTCAGTAAGAACTTCATGTTTTCTTTTCAGAGTTAATTTTTGTTAAGTTTCAATATTTAGAACACACGTCTATGTGGCAGACAGAGATGGATGAGACTGATCATAAAATCAACACCTGCATTTGCTGAAGCGAACAATTCTAATCACAGTAAGATACTGCCCCCAAAAGTGCCACCAAACTTACTTCTGCAGAAGGGGTAGGTGACAATGTCCTTGGAGACTGCAAAGACATAAAAATAAGGTTACCAAAACATCATTGCATATACTAACATCATTGCAAATACACGGAACAAGGCAATGTAAAATGGCAGAGCACAAATTACTGAGGCCATTGCAGCACTGGAACTTGCGTTTTCCACATTGCTCGGGAACTGGTCCATAAATTACTGAAGCAATTAAAGTTTCTGGGAGAATCTTTAGAAGTGTGATTAATTCAGTCAAATACCATGCAACATGATCTCTCAGCCATCTAATCATCGTGGTAATTAAAACATAGCTGTAAAGATCAAAATCAGAAAGGGTTATTAATTTAATAACCATGCCTATTATGAAGAAAACTTTAAAGTGGAAATCAAAAGTAAATAAACTTAACTCAGAGCTTTGTATGGCATCAGAAATACAGAATAACTTCCAGGAAGAAGCATGTCTTTCCTCCAACACACGTACTCTGGCAAAAATGTGCCTTCCCCCCAAGGCCTTACATTTCATACCCATGCAAAGGAGTATGGAGCTGTCATCAACGGCTCTTTGATACGATCTCCTTTAAGTCTCTGTGCTCTTCCACGGTTACGTAAGGAGGACAGACAGGAATTACAAGCGTGTAGATTGAAAGAACTGCACAAAGGCCAGTGGGCAGAAATATGCAGAATATTATGAAAAGTATTACAAGGATAGGGAAACTGAGGCAAGAAATACCTTTAGAAATGAAGCATAAGATCAGGCATACGCTGATGGATGGTACGAACAAGAATAAAGGCTATGTTTAATTACTAGCTACGTGGCCTTTAATCACAAGGCAATTTGAAGCTGGAAAATCAGGATTTAATTATTTTCTTCAGGCACTAAACTTCAATATTATTTAATTGCCATAATAAACTGGGCAAGAGATTATGCTTTTAAATAAGACCACAATTACTGCAGAATGATACAGCTATTAAGATAATGTCTCAGAAGCAAACCTGCTGATTCTGGTCTAACTGTGACAATAATGTACAACAGCAGCAGTGTAAAACACAGGCAGAATTTCTGGTCATAAACATCCAGTTATACATTCGGCACTGAGAGATCATTAACTCTCACGGAGCTGGTGACACTGCATATGAAAAGTGTCCAAACAAAGGAGTAACATTTTTTATTTGGGTACAGAACATCTCCTTTCCAGCAAGTTCCCATAAAGCTTTTTAAAATCTGCTTTCACTACTTTCCATCAAAGCCCTGAATGTTCTTTACATTCTTGTTTTCCTAATCCTTATAACTGCCAAGCTCTATACAGCAAAGCACCATTTCATTAGAGATCTAACAGCAGCAGTCATAAAAACTTTGCTCTACGTGAAACATACCACACACAGCACTTTGCAGCATCATTCTCCACAAAAACAACCAAGAGAGAATCTAAAACTTCCAATATGAATGAAAAAAAGCGCATGTTGTGATGCACATTCCCATGTTTTTCTATTAGTAATTTATGTATCACTGTAAATAAGCAAATTTCCATAATGTGCTGTGGTTATCTAGCTGCTCAGGGAATGACAGCTGTCAAAGGTTGTCAGAGGAATCTACGACTGGGAAGGCATCCCAAAAAGTAACACACTGAACCCACGACCAACCTGTTATGTACTTTTACTCCATCACTATCTGACATCGTCTTGTTACTTTTGGGAGGTGGAACCACACTCTGCAGCCAACTTGCTGTTCTACCATGCACAGGTGAACTGCCACAGCTCAGACTACGAGTCTGCCAAGGAATGCTTGGTTCCTTGGGGTTTATTGAGGTCTTTTAAATCTGGGCTATCACATAAGCCTATACTAATCAGTTTGAGATGCACTGCACAGCTGTCTGAAAAGAAACAGCTCAGTTCCAGAATAGTATGTCAGTAGAAATACAGAGTGATGACTTCAGAAGAAATACAGAGTCATGACTTCTACTCACTACAACAGGCTGAATGCTCTATCAGTTTGAGATCTACGAGGCTGCTTTAATACCTATAGTTGTACAGGTGATTTTGTGTTCTGGGAAATTTCTGCAAACTTTTACAGGTGTCATTTCACAACACAAGTTCCAGCATCTTGCACCGACCTCATTTTAACCATCTTTTTATTGAAGTAGCAGGTAGGGTGCCTGCTCCACTTTGAAGCACATCTATCACGTTAGAAAAACCACTTTTCTCATTTTAGGACAGCTTGTTTACTAAAAGCTGTTACAAACATTCAATTCTTTCAACAGACAGAATATAGAAACAAAGGACATGCAGGTAAAATGCTGCTTCTCTCAATATTTATGCAGCAAAAGGCAGAGCTGAGAAAAGACCATTTCAGTGTTAATAAGGTTGCTGCTGGCAGGGCCCAAGTTACAGGACACGAAGAACCTGATGGTTTATGGAAACGCTACAACTACGTTAAATGTCATTCTCAGTAGCAGAAAATTTATTTACAGATCTTATTTTGTATCTTTTCATCTCTTTTACATTAGAAACTAAACCATCCCTTCGTGAGATCCCTTTCTCCTCCCCACTAACTGCTGGCGGATCTGTAACTCAGATGCCTGGAGCCACTAGATGGTGCTCTGAGAAAACGTTTTTCCTCACAGACTTCCAGAAAAAAACACAAGAGATTATGAGCGAGAAACTTCTCAACGGATTTCCCTTCCACTGCAATAAAGAAGAAAGTCTCATCCTACGTTTTCTCACTTTCTATGACTAAAATACATCATTTTCTTGTAGCTCGCTCCCTGTAATTAAGGTTTGTCTCCACTACTAGGTTAACTTTGGTGGCTCTTGCAAATCTCCCTTGTACACCCAGAAATCTTTCTTAGCTGAGTTTGGCCTTTTTTTCTGTTTTAAATCATGGTGAAGGGCATTTCTAGCGTACAAACTCCACATCCCCATTTATTTAACACCACCACATACACACACTTTGCAAAGGGAATGCAGGTTAAATCATGCAAACCCCTGCCATGACTTAACGTCACCTTTGCTTTTTAAATATGACAGTGACGGATGCATGATGTACCAATATTGAGGTGTCACTCGATTTCCACAACACAGAGATCACCCTGATAGTCTTGTGTTCTCATTAAGGCAAGGGAAGGGAAACAGGTACAAAGAGGTGAGGTAACTTGCCCAAGGTGACAGAAATCAGCAGTAGCATTGGGTGGAAACCTCAGATCCTCTGAAAAGAAGATGGGAGCGCTTCTGTTTCCAGAACAAATTTCTGTAGTCACCAGAAATTAAGTGGATTTAATTCTGGTGAACTTATGGGGTAAGAAAACCCCCAAAGGCTTCTGCTTATCCCCAGAACAAGCATTGATGGCGGACAGCTTCCACCCTTCCGCTTTGTCAGCGAGAAGCTTCCCCTTAAGGATTAACAAATAGTTCACCTTCTCTGAGATAAGTTCCTCCTCTGTTAATAACAAGAGACTTGTGTTTTAGAGAGTTTCGTGGAATGGGTCAGGCCTGGTGGAGCTGGTCAGAGGTCACCAACACATCTCACAGTGGTTTTGAACCAGACGTCAGCTAGATTCACCAGCAACAAAAATTTGGATTTACTACCTACATAAATTTGAAGGGGGAAATTCTGTAATATTTTGAAGTGTTAATCTCTTATCTTACTCCTGAGCTGAACAGTCTCCTGAATTCTGACTCATTACAATTTAAAATACCAACCCTATAAAACATTAAAGAACAAAGTAGAAAAACTGAGGCAGGTCTGATCTGTTGCTAAGAGAGCAGATCATTAGTCACTGATCTGGGCATCTTCAGAGCACTGGTGCCTGAATGACTTACTGTCCTTCCTTCTTCCTCAGTTCATCTTCACACTCAATTCAGTTACAACCAGTAAAGTCACTGAGATTGCAAGGAAGCAAATTCGTTTCCATGTCCATCTGAATTTGCATTCTGCAAGTCTGATTCACAATCAGATGGCATTACATGACAAAATCTGCTTCACGATCTGCACTGGAACCATGTAAATAGTAATTGCAGCTATGGAAGTTCACTTGATGAACTGGGGGACCCTACAACCTGAAAGATATATTTAAATACAAATTTAAGAGAATGCATTAGATATTTTTTTTCCTGTCGTTGCAGGATACAAGAACCCTTACTAAATGTCAGCAGCTTAAAATGTGAGGCAGCTATTTCTATAACACAACCTGATTTCCCAGGTGGCAGAGCACTTCATCCTGACCCAGTTCAGATTTTATCCAGGATGTCTAGCAAAGTGCTCCAGAAATGTATTTCCCCTCAATATATGTGAAGAAAAGCATTTCGTTGCTCTTAACCCTTTCAGTGCTGTAGAACATCATGGTATTCCCCATATTCTGTTGTGAATAGGGTTGCTGTACAGCATGCCAGGTCGGCTTTTGCCTCACATTCTGGGCTTTGCTGTACCCAAAGCCCAGGATATCATGAGTTATGAGGATGCACACACAGCCAGCCTGCAAGCCTCCCCCGCCACTCCTCTGCCGGCGTTAATGTCGGTGTTTAACAGCGTGTTTAATTGTGCAGTTTCGCACACGAGGCATCGTCGTGATTGTTCCCATTAAACCCAGATCAAACAGACAAAAAGCACTTTGAACAGCAGCAGCAACAATAGCAAGGAGTGTCAATTAGAAACTTTCAAAAGAGGACAGAAGCGAAGCAGGCTCTGAATAAAGCACACAGCAGCATGAGTTGCTCGTGGGTTCATTACCTCTCCAAGACTCTGTCTCTCCTGTCTGTCCTCGTAGGCGGAAGTGTAGAATGGCTCATAAGTAATTAGGTCTGGACGTTCAATGTCATAAATGGCCTTGACTTTGGGAATGGCTGCTAAATCCTTGTAATCAAGGATTTCATTGTCTACTTTTGCCTGAAGGTCAAAGACAGAAGATAAATTAACTTACACAAATGCACTGGTAATTTCTGTTTTACACAATTCATGATTTTTTGTGTATTTGTTGTCACACTGTTGCTACAGAGAACTCTTTTTTGCACTCTACATGTGAAGAGATTGCTTCTTGTTCTTCTCCAGTTGGCCTCCTAAAAAAGCACACAGTGTTTTCTCAGTTTAGGAAAGAAAGAATGTGGCATATATAGATCTAATACAAAAGTTTCTCAGCCCCAGTAGTGAGCTGGAAACTTCAGCTCTGCAAAGGACTTGTGGCCTCAGGCAAGTATTTTCACCTTTCTGCTCCTGTTTTCCCATATGTAAAATGTACAATAACATCGATTCAGTTTGCAGATTACAGAGGTTGAGAGGATTCCATGCAGAAGAGCACAGACAGAAAGGCAACTTAAAACTGTGGACACAAGAGGAAATACAACTTATTACAAGGAAATAAAAGGCAAGCAGGACCGTTTGTCAGGACTGGGTATCAAAGCTCCCAACTGAAATTATTACATTGCACTCAAGCTACACCCAAGCTTTTGACTAAGGCACATGTTGCTTACTAACTGCATGCTACATAGTACTAACGTTGACTAGTTTTCCACCAAAACTGCAAGGAACTCTTAACTAGTTGAAAAATGGAAGTAGGAAATCCATTCCAGAGGCAGCTGAACCCATCAGAAGGAGCCAGAAAGGGGCCTTACATATAGTTTAGATAGGCAATAGATTTTGTTACTTAGAAGATGACTTATTTTAAAAAAACCAGTACTTTTGTACAAAAATACACTTGATGATGAAAACTAAAGGGCATTTTCAAACTGGTTTTCAAATCTTCCACAAGACATTTTATTTATTCATAGTAGGCCGCACAAGGAAATGAGGCTCATCTGTTTCTACTACATTTAGTTCCATTATTCCTGAGTACTAGCACGCCGTATTTTCAGATTTAAGTGCATTTGCTTTCACAAGCTCTCCTAACTACCTCTGGTCTTGGTGGTTCTTAAGCAATACCAAAAATTAGAAACAATACAAAAGAGTTTTTGATAGAGAAGAAAGGTTTGAAATAGTTCACTTTCTAAAAATAGCCTCAAATCTGTTTATAGTTTTGACTTACCACACATAACAAAATACCTTAAGCCAATTGAACCCTTAAAATATGTAGATACATTAATGTATGTTACTTCTGTAATATTTTTACCACAGTCTGTTAATGAGCTGTGAATATGCTTGGATATTCTTAATCCCATATAAATTACCATAGGTATTTTTGTAGACCTCCAGTCTAGGCCATCACATTGCTCTACAGACTGTGCTATTAGGCAGCAGTTAAGTTTTATAAGCTACAGTTCACAAAGTCCATATTACCAGTAGAATGGCAATTCTGCAGGACACACTCTGTGTTTTGCTACCTGTGGTGTGAACACTTAATACATCAGCTAATTTTCCTTGTTGTTGTTGAAATGTTGAAGAACTAGTATTAAACTCAGCAGATAAAATTGGTAATTTGGGTAATTTTTCTGCGTTATTATACATGTACCTGATAAATTTCTGTGGATTACCCTGCACTTATAATTTCAAGGTTATCAGTAAAATCATAATGAACTTCCTCTCACTATCTTGTCTTCCTGGGATTTTCTTTCTTAGCTAGTACCTTCCAATTCTGCCCTTGATTTTGTGCAGGTCATCCAAGAGCACGTCTCATATGATGGCAAATGTTATATGGTCTTTCAAGGAACAGGACTTTTGAATGGAAAGGAGTTTTTGGAGGTATAAGTTATACGTATGTAAAGACAGCAACTTTGTGAAGGCTGAGCTGTTCTGTTATTCATCCAAGTACATTTGAGTTAATATTCTTGCTCCTTAGAATCAGATTGGGAAGCCACAAAAGATGACTTTTCTCACTCTATGGACTTCTCTGCCTAGAAAAAAAAGGTACTGACATTTCCAACATCGAAATGCCTGGATAAATGGAATAAAAGAGGAGAAAAACGTTATTCTTTTGAAAAATTTGGGCTGATCTTCTGCTGATGTATTTCCACTTTTAATTTCTAAGATCTTATGAGCTCAAAAGGCATCAATAATGAGGCCAGGAGGTGAAAAGAGATCCTCTAAAATAATGAAAGAGGAGGCTCAATTACTGAAGGAATCATACTAAACTCTACATCTCAGGTAGTCACAAAGAAAATAGTCTGTCAATAACTTTGCATTTTCGGCACTGTTAGTTTAGTAATAGAAGGATGCTTAATATTGGTTTTGTTCTCAAATAAAAACCACCTTTCCGCCTACAACCAAAACATCTGACTTCTGAAATGGAAGGTGTTGAATCACCCAGGCTGACCATCCTCCCCATGTCCTCCAAGTGCAGACAGCAAATCTCTCCAGAACTGCACATCAAGGGGCACAGACCTCCCCACATAACCCCTATGGCAAATGGCCTCTCTGCCTTCTGTATCTCTTCACATCACCAAGTGACTTCAAGAGATTTACTGTTACCTTTCTAAGGGAAATGTGACCTAGAAAAGGCCTATCCTGTTCTTGAAATTCTGTAATTATAAAAACTACACCTGTCATGGTGAGAATTTTAACAATTTAACCACTAGAATGAAGGCATTAGCACCAGTATAAAGGTGATTTATTTCAGTATGGAGTACATCATGTGCAAGGCATCAGCAGTTTATTTGCCAGAAGGAATACTTACATAGATAGTGTGGCCTGGAGAGCCTGGTATACTGGAACCTGGTCTGGAATAGATGCTTTCTGATGATGTTCTTGTAGGCTGAAAAACAAAAAGTAACTTTTCAGAGCAACCTGAAGCCATTAACATCAGTAATTTTGGTTTTAAGTGAAGAAATCTGCATACATCTTGAAATTAACTGAATTCAGGAAAAAAACTTCAACACAAATGCAAGCATTCTGGCAAATTTCACAAACTTGTGAGGCAGGTGGGCTTTTTTTTTAATTTTTATTTTGTTTTGGTAGGGGAAGGAGTGCTGTGAGAGTGCAAGGAGGTTTGCTAAACCACACAGTGTAAAAGACTGACAACAAGAATGAACAAAACCAAACAACACCTGCCAGAGACACTGCAAGGAGCCATACAAAGTACAATCCAGGATAGTCCTGCTGGTCATTCTATCAAAATGTTAGTTCACAAACAGCTAGAGGTATCAGCAGTTCAGCAGACAAACTGTTGAGAGGCGCAGAGCACACACGTTATCACTTTCCAGATGTTCAACCACTGGATTTCCATTATGAATACAGAACTGAATTCAGCCCCTCTACATAGACATAGAAGGACCAGAATTACTCGGCTTGGGGCTGTTCCTACATCTGCAGCACAATCTAGATTCGACATGAACGCCAAACTGAAATGTCATGATTCCCCATACTGCAAAAGTCCTGAAGTTTAAGGACAACGCTCTGCAAACTGAAATCTATTAAACAGTCACAGCCCTACAGAGCGAGTGCTGTTCAACATTTAGCTGATTTTCCAGCATTTCATCAGGACCAAACAGAGACTGATACCCTGAGGGAGGTTTTGTGAGAGCAGACATAATGACTTATCACTGAGATGTGGGGATCCAGAAAACCTGATGCATTTGAAAAAATATCTATTTGATCAAAAGTCACCCAGGCTACTGTGGCAATTACCCCTAAGCTTGGCACACAGCAGACACACAAAGGTAGTCAACGATACCCACTGGCAACTGAGAAACTATGAACAATTTTTGTTCCCTAATTGACTCCAGCAAACAAAATCCCATCACAAAGCGATGGATCAGCAGTTGACTCCGATGACACTAGTGGGACAGCTCAAAGTCACTGAAAATTAAATCTTGGTAAATAGTCCTTACCTCATCAGCTTCTGACATTGAACTAAGGGACTTCCAGGCACTCACTGAAGAGAAACAAGGCTTGACAGCCTGGCTTGCTGATTTTTCTTAGGAAATATCTGGAGTGAACACAAGAAGGCTACTGGACCTTTCTTATCTCTCAGCACACATTTCCCAAAAGGATCCTTCAACCAACTTCAGAGTCTTTCTACCTTTTATTTCATAGCCAGGAAAGCTATTGGAACCATCCGTACAAAAAATGCTGAAGACTAGTTGTGGATCATACAAGCAGGCTTCCTCTGACTTCATCTGTACAGATGAGATCACCACATTCAGGGAAGGCCAGAGGAACAAAAGACTTTGAACATGTTCCACCAAAAAACGTGAAGATTCAGATCAAACAGAGAGCAGATGTGGCCGTGGACTGACAGAGTCACAGATCCTCCACAGAGCACGTCTGAGAACACTTTCTCAGCTGGACCTTCATGTGCTTCTTTCCTTTTCTCTCTGTAGCTGCAAATTCCTACATTCCAAAAGGGAACAGAAATTTCTCAGCTGCCCTTAACCTCCTCCCATGACACAATCAAAGCAAAAAAACCCAACAACAATCCCTTGTTTCATGGAAATGTTACAAGAATTAAGCTGGAAAAATCTGGCTGTTGTTGAGAAACACTTTATTGCCCCTTCCACTCTGCCATTTTATACCACTGTCTGTTTGAGTGGAGACACATGTAATATGTTGCTGCAGTTGCTATGGAAAACAATTGTTTTCATTACAACATAGGGAACAGTATCAAGCATTTGAGGTACTGTTAGGGGTGTCTCTGTTACCTCTGGCTTTTGGCAGACAATACTTAAAGAGTTTTGTCTGCTCAATTCTCCCTGCTGTAGGAAAACAAGTGTTAGAGGCCGTTACGGCTTCTTCCCACCTGGCAGGCCCCCTCGGCTGCTCTTCACTCTGGATTTTCTATAAACACTGCAGAAAACAAGAAATTCTCAGCCCACAATCCATCTCCTCAGTCTCATCTCTTAGTGTCGCTGCTAAAAACCTTTTCAGCAAAGGAAAGTTTACTAGTATTTATCAATTCAGTGTATTTATTTAATAGACACCTTGAGAAGATACAGTTTTAGCCACATGCTGCTAACAACTTTCTTAGGTGCTCTTAACCCTGAAGCACAGGAGCTGTTGGACTGACAAGTTGTAGCACCTGTTCATAATTTCCTCACTGAGTTTTTGCTCCATTTTCCTCGTTACCATCCCATTAACACAGCCATGAGCCAGATCCAACACCCTTTAAAACCAGTTTTCTATTTTCGGTAATTCTTCTTGCATACATCAGTTTGACCTCCCACCTATCGTCTGGCTCCACATTCCCTGGGCAGGACCCCATCCCGCCAGCCCTGCCTGAGCACACAGCGCTCCACTCCTCCTGAGCTCCATCCAAGCAGGCCTGCAACTCTGTGGCTCCTCTTTTCGCTCCCAGTCCTGTATCTTGTTTAAGTTGATAACATACCCCTGAAGTCAGTGCATGAAAAAGAGGATTTGTACATCTGCTCTCACCCTTCCTGCCTCACTTTGCCCTGTTTCTTGTTTTGAATTACACAGGCTGTTCCCATGGCAGATGGCTATTTCCTACTCTGCTGCTCCCATATGGTCTGGAATCGGTCACAGCTTTGCACCTTCCCCTAAAAACAATTGCATTGCACTTAACATTTGTGCTGCTTGCGCCTTAACAAATCTATGCTAAAGATTCCCTGATATAAGCTGTTCCTCCGGCATCCTTTTAGTTGCTATGGTTGGCTCCTCTCCTAACAGATCAATAATAAATAGCTCCTGACTGAAAATCTGTGATGGGGCACAGCTTTTATTAGATTGCACATTACACCTTGATTAGCATCCCTGATGCTGTTGTGATTTCATATCTCAAACAGGAGGCAAAAAACACACTGCAGTTACATCACTAGAGAACTTGACCTCCAATGGAGTGTAAATTCACTCTAGAGGAGAGCTGATCAGAGCACAGGTGAAACAGGAATAGCAGCTCTCTCTGACTTAACCTTTAACCTTCAGTGGAGATTTCATGTAGGCATTTCTTGCACACTTTATTGGAAGAGATGGGTAAAGAAACTAGAGGAAACACCCTTTAATATGAATGCGTTAATTTAGAGGTATTTCTTTCCATCACGATAGTCCCATCATACTTCTTCTACACTTCCACTGACAAAACAAGTAAAGCTACTTTGCTGCTTCTACAAACAGATTGGGAATACTCTTTAAATGGTTGTTCTTGAAGAATTCAAATGGAGCTTTTCACAAAGCCACTTTTGTGCAGAGAAACTTAAAGCAAATTTCTGTGAAGAACTACAACTAATCTTTTCTTGTGCTGCATGGCCTTTCTCCACATTTTCTGACAGTAGAAGAGTCTTTTATTTTGTTTGTTTCCTCTTCCACCCAGATGGATGTAACAGTGGTAAATATATCAATATGGGATGTCTGTACCAGATACAGGAAGTCTATGAAGCATATGAAAAAAAAGAAATCAATAGAAATTCAGTCACTAGAAAATCATGCATGTCATTAAAGGAGCCAAAGGAAAGAATCAGATCACAAAGCATCTAAAGTATAACCTGCAAGACTTCTCAGTATTTCCCACTTTATCACAGACTTCGTATTTTCATGGTTTTGTTCTTCATTCCATGCATTTGTCTTCAATACAAAAGTTCTTTACCAACTCCATTTGCAGACTGGCAGAGATAACGCTGTCATGCTCATCCTGTCAGGTTCACTGCGAATTTCAGTGCTCAGTTATCATATCACCCATGCATATGCCCCACATTGATTCACTTGTTATTTTAATATTGATTGCAAAGCTTACAATGTTCATCTGCATTTACCTCAGTTTGTCATGTCATCATGCATGGCACATCATCTAAATAAACAACTTCTAAAAAACAAAACAAAACAAAACTGCACTGGAGCCATTCACATCATTCCGATGCTGCTACAATGTGGTGGCTCCAGCTTTCTCAAGTACAGATGTTCAGAATCATGCTCTATGTAAACTTACAAGTGCAGGCACCAAGAACATCTGGCGAAATGGATGCACTGTTGTTTAACAAAGGCATCGTCAGCATTGTTTACAGTACCTGCCTTAGTTTTTTGATAGAGTTCATTATGCAAGGCGGTGATAGTAGCTGCAGAAGAATGAATATGTTTTCACTTAATAACATTTGACATTATAGCTTAAGCAAATTCTCCAAACCTCAGAAGCTATTTTAAGTGAAATATGTTTATAAGTAAACTAATAGACAATTAGTATGCAATTTATTCTACTAGGCAGACACAATTTTGCAATAGCAAAGGATTTGGCTTTCTCAGCCCAACACTTGCTACTCCGAGTGCCTGCTTCATCAGCAACAAGGTTTTACAGATATTCATGACTTGGAAGCAGGGTTGATTAAACACTGGCTTCCTATGGATTTCAGTAATTCACAATGGCCGTGTACTAGACCAACAAAGCACCTCAGTGTTAAACTGTACCCTCTCCTTACTGGAGTGTTTCCTTCAAATGCATGCACTTATTTCAGTCTAAGAAAATCTATGTTATGTATGCATCAAGGCAAAACTAGTGAACAGGTTTAGTTCAAACTCACACAGACACATATTAATAGGTTACAACTAATTTTTCTTTCTAGATACAAAGGTCAGAGAAAAGAATTAATTTCCAGCACATAATAATCGAAGGCACGTTGCTACCAAGCTTTGACAATATTAATCATGTGAACATATCCTTCGCCAAGAGTCAGTGAAAGGCAGAAGAAAATAAAGTGGAAAGTCTAGAACATACTGAATTCAACACCAAACTTCTCAGAGAATTCACAGGATTTCACCCTACAATTTCCAACGTATAAGTTTAATTGAGATTCAAGCCTTTGGCCTGTATTTGTAGCAAGAGCAATGCCAGTATCTTTGTGTCTACTCTGAAGAACACCTGAAGCCAAAATCTGCCTTGAAATACACTTCGTATAATAAGCATATAAATCTAAAGAGAATTTAATACTGACCAAATTTACACAAGAGGAATATTCATCTGACCCTAAGCTTATTTGTATCCTACACAGTCTACAACACAAGAAAAAGAACATACCTCTGTTTTGACGGGGCTGCTCCTAATTGGCCTTGCATATTTTTCTAATACATTGGACAGGATTTGTTTTTTTAATCCGAAAGCTCCTGGATTTCAGCACTGTAAACTCAGACCAGCACATGCTAAGCTGAATGAAAAAAACCCCACTACACTGGCCTAAAAGATGGGTGAAACAGTCTCACAGTTTGCTGTTCTCAGACTCCAACGTTCGATTCCATAAAGCCTAGGGCTGCAGACACATTGCCCTCCTCAGGAGCACTGATAACACAACTTTATAGCTGTGTTTTCTTGATATGTATTTCTGTAGCTAACAAAGAGAGTGGTTAATGAGTTGCAACACCCTGCATTAACTGCTGACAATCCTGTGCTGGAAAACAGGCAAGGGGCTTGCATTTACCCCACCGGATCACAGCAATGGATTCAATCACGGAACACCACCCTGCAGACCGCATCCAACACCAATACCCTGCCCTGGCTCACAATATGACGTCTACTTTGCAATTAGAGATGTGAAGGCAGCACGAGCAGACACAATGGAAATCCAGTGGCACAGACTTGACCAGCCCATCTGCCAAGCACCAGTCTGTACCAGGTGGGTCCCGGTACATCCTTGGCTCTCAGGTGAAGGCTCCCTGTATATGGCATGCGGTGCAGCCACACGGCTCCCCCAGCAAACACAACTAATACATTAGCTCTGCCCTGAAGGAGGAGAAGTGGAGGTGGGTGGTGTTTGCAGATGCAAAGCAAGCTCAAGGAAGTCTGAAAGGAGAAAGTTGGCCCAGAGTCAAGAGGACAGGGAGGACCTCCCAACTCCAGCATGGATGTGCCCCAGATTAGAGTGAGGCAAATACTCCTGGGCATGGAACATGTTCAAACCCAGAACTCTGTACGTATTTTCTCAACTAAAGTATTCATATGTAGCTGGTCAATACATGTAAAGAACCACCTGATTTAACTGATAACATTTTTTTTCTAAAAAGCATGAGCCATTTTTCACGAAAAGCTATTTCTTTTCAACCGTCATTTTAAAGTCAGATGTTTTTCACCATTTTCATTTGCTTTGTATTTGCAGTCTGTTTTTTTTAGAAGAAAACTTTCTGTAATACTGGAAGAACAATACTACAGCCCCATAAAACTCACCTGATTCTAAAGAATAACAATAATAATAATCATCATCATCATCATTTCGTTAAACAAAATAAAAAGAAATGTGAGCATTAACAAGCAACACTGCACCACATGATGCAAAATACAGCGTCAGTGCCCAGGGTGGTAAGTGATAACAGGAAAGCTGTGTGGCAGTAGTAGTAGCAAGCGCAGCAAATGACAAGAATGAAGAATCTTCTCAGTAAAGAAGACCATTATCAACACTATGAAAACACAACAGCAAACCTCTGCAGAGCGTGGCCTGCGCAGAACCAGACTCTTTGGATAAAAGAATTCAGATGAGGAATGCTGTCATGAAACACAAAAGGGAAAAAAAAGAGTGAAAACTAAAGCAGTTTCTCCAGCCCAGTGGTTAAGCTTTTTTTAAATCAAGTTACTAATACCTTCTTGCTAGATAATAATCTCTGCATTATAATATCTATGCTACTTATTAATCCCTGTAGAATGATGAACCACCAGCCAGTTGTAAAAAGTCCTAAGCAATGTATATTTTTTAACATACATATGGTTGCTTTATTTTCTGCTTGTTTTGGCTTTGTAATCCTCCACAAATATCCAGTGGGAGGAAGATCTAAAGCAACCGGTGTTTTTATGAACTCCCTTCTCAGATCCTGACCAGCTAGACTGCTGATTAGTTTATTCCACAATTCAGTTACTGAAGGAAAACAGAACTTGCTGAAAACTTCTAAAGTGACTTCAATGATAAAAGTGCTTTTTGTTTTGTTTTGCTCTATAGGGAAAGAAAACCCAGCAGAGCAGAGGACATCTCACTGGCTTTTTGCAGAACCATGAGAAAATCCAGGCCTGTCCCTGCAAGGGGCTCTATTTGTCAACTCACAAACCAGATTCTGATTCTTACATCAGGTCTAAATGTATGCCATAAAAAAGAAATGGAAGTCAAAATACAGTTTGTAATTTACTGATGACATATTCAAATAGTACATAGTTTCTAGTTTCTTGGGTTTGGTACCTACCTGTTCGCTGCTGCCTTCATTTGATTCAGAAGAAGGAAACATGTCAAAGCCATCGAAGTGAACTCAAACTGATTTTAAAATGTATCTGACTTTACAATGGAGTGTATAGAGACTACCTGTGTCGTACAGTTGAAGTTCAAAATGCTCCATCTCTCCAGCTAGTTTTAGTACAGCACATTTGTCAATGCCTTTTAAAGACATACTAAACCTCTGCATAGAGGCTCTCATTCAGGAACAGGGCGACCTTGGATAGCTGTGCCATAGCATTTCTCAGATGTTCCATTGACATGCATTCATTAGTTTCACTTCATTTTCCTGCAAGAACTCACTGAGGCAAAGCCTTGCAAGTGGATGAATTAATTTACTTTACTCAGTTTAATTAAAATTAGGTGAGGGGGAAGAAGACTGACATGCTTGATTGTGTGATGGAAGAAAAGGAAAATGTTGGAAGATGACTTTGGCCATTTCCACAGGGAATTGCTTTGATAAGACTCCTGGTTCCAAGTGAAAGGGAGGTATTTGTACCCCAACCATCCACTACAAAGCACAAGCATTCTGACACTTAGGCAGGGCCAAAACACTGTCCTACATTTAAATTGTTAAATGAGGAAGAAAATCCAGTCCAGCACAGTTTTGCATTTTCTTATGGAAAGTCAGGATAGAACAATGTGGCAAATGCTGGATGGTACCTACAGTGGTGTTTGGCCATGCTAGATCCCATCCCCATCTAGGGCCAATTATACTTCTGTATTATCAGCACAGCCCACACTAACATGAACTATGCTCAAAAAGAATTTATCTGGACACCACCTATGATTGTAGTAAATTCTCTGCTGAGGATGCTTTACAGACCACTGCACCTGCACAAATTCTAGAGGACGTGGCTTCCTGTACAATGAGCCACACAGAGAACACAACCCACATGATATGCCATGTATCTCCATGCCAGTACCTCTTAGTTTCCTTGTCTGAAAGACATTTTATTCATATACAGTCTCTAATATTCATATCAAGAAAAAATATCAAAGTTCAAAGACCAGCTGAGACATCAAAAAGAGTAAATTGTCCAGAAGATGAATGGGTGAATATGGGCTTAAAATTGCCTGGTGCATGCAAAAAGGCAGGCTCCAGCATCTAGCAGTGCAGCATTATTGCCATCAAGGACCTGACCCAGAAAATTTGTCTGGATATGCTGAAGTGACTCCAAGGGTAAGTACAGCTCTTCTTGGCATTCAAAATAGGATCACTTAAGCTGGGGTTTATTTGGATGGCAAAGGATGAAGCTTCCCTATTGTCTAGCTGTTGTAAATAACCATGCACAACAGGGGATAACCATAGAGCAATCATACAGATGTGCAAAAATACTAAAATATACTGTAGCATTTGCCCTGTTCAAATTTTCTCCTTAGAAGTCTCGCAGTAATTGAGATATGAAATGAAGTGAGTCTCTCTCTCAATAACTGAGATACGAAATGAAGTGTTTTAGTGGCTTCGCCATGTCTGTGTGTCAGTAAGTAATACTATCTTTAAGGCACTGCACGGAGACAGGTACGTGAAGGTGGTTAAGCCTAAAAACCAGAGCAATACCTCTGAAGTGCCTCCACTGTTTATTCTGCCAGAGTGGTGACAGCTAGGCAGAAAAAACATGGGAAAGGTCACTCTTTTAAATACAACATTCAGTTACTCTGGGGGCAAAATATTTCGTGTGTCTGACACGAATTCAGCTTACCCGTAGCTTCTCTTCAGTCTTAGTGGATTGCTTACAGTCGGGATGCCAAACAGTGGAACCTGAGGGAGGTAAAAAAACATCTTTATTCAGAGTAAAGCAGATAACTTCCAGTCATGACAGGTCAGTTATTAAAGAGAATCCCTTCATTGCATCAGATGGTGAATCTGTATGACCTATGCAAGTAATTCACATTCAATTCTAGCTCATGGGAAATACAAGTGAAACAAAAAAATATTCAAATCCTTGGCCTATCTACAGCAGTCTCTTGCTGAGGCTGTCAAATCACTTTGCACACATTCTTAATTAAAACTCAAATAATCTCAAGCAGCACGTCAGCAAGCACCAGCTGGAGGAATTGAAAGACAGAGGGTTTCTCTGAGCAGGGCAAAGGGCAAGAGAAAAATAACTGGGCCATAGTTACCTGATCCGTTCTGCCCTTACACCCTACACATAAAAAGGAAGTTCTGATTATAAATGCATTAATACTTGGAAAGTCTTCTGACTTCCTTGAGCAATACGTGTCATGTTCGGTTACTGTAAACTACTATTTTGATCACCTCTCCCTGCAATTCTGCAAAATGGAACAGGAAAAGCAAAACCAGAAAACTCATGGTGCAGCAAAGCCAGGGCTGTGTCTCACCCACTGCACTAAGCTAGAGAGGCCGGTATGATGCCGGTGCTACAAAGCAGCACATAAAAGAGCCTCTCTGTAGACCATGGTGTTCCATACTTGCCATTGGCACACATGTCATTTCTACCCCTTGCTCTGCAAGGTCGGGGGCATGTCCTGCACCGGCATTTCTATGTGGCGTATTCCAGCTACATATCTTGCTAAGGCGGCAAGGTCTTTGCTGTTTGTGTCTCTAAACATGGGCTTCTTTCTTATGTGGTAAAAAAAGGAAATATCCAGTTGTCCCCAAGGGTTGAGCGGTGTCAGGGTCAATGAGCACTTCCACCCCATTTCAGCTCTCCCCCGGAGCAGAGTGTCAACTGTGGTCACTGCTGGGAAGCTGCCGGCAGGTATCAGCCAGCGGGAAACTGAGCAGAAGCTAATGCCGATTTTTAACACTGACTGCAGCTGCGGTCAAATTCAGACTTCATTCCAGTCACCACACAGCTCTGTCTGTCTGCAGGGGGGAACGTCACCTCTTCACTTTGTCCACAAAGAAACCAAACAGAGCAAAGCCCAGGTCTCCTGCTGGTGACTGTTAGCTCAAGTACAGTCAGAGGAAACCGCACCCTCAGAGCCCAGGAGAGGTACAGGCCAGCCCCTCCCCGAAATTTTGTTCTAACGAGCCCTTACATGGCTCGGTACAGAAGTACAGACCAGCAGGAATGGTTTCACTTCCCAGTAGCACACCGTATAATCATCATCAGGAGACTGGAGAGAACGCTGTGACTTTGGGTCACGGGTCCCTGACATTTGGCTTTGAGTCTAAGCCGAGGAAGAAGAAACTGTGCGTTTGGCAGGGAGAGACGATCAGACACCAGGGAGAAACGTACCACCAGCCTTCTCCATCAACAAACAGCACCCTCAGAGCCAGGACCCCGCAGGGCCCATGATATCAGGAGAGAAGGACGCCCCATGCATTGGCTTAGGAGGGCAGACAGATCCAGGTACTCAGGAGGAAGGGAGCTCATGTTTATTATAAAGCTGATAGAAGGTTTAGGTTCAGTTCTCCAATTCAGCTGTGAGCTTCCTGTGTGACCCCGAGAAAAGTGATCCCTGTTCCTCTGGACCTCAATTTATTTTCTATTAAACCATTGCCACGAAAGAAAAAGTTTTCAGGCAGTATTTGGTACAAACTGGCACAACCTTAAAGACACCCCAGAAGAATGCTGGAACTGTTGAAAGTGAAAAAGAAACATAAGGGAGTTTGGATGTCGTTTTCATGGTGAAACTGAGCTAAGGATTCTGAGTTTTTTGTTTGTTTGGTTGGTTTTTTTTTCACAAAATAAGAGGTTTGAAGTACATGAAATTAAAAAACCCAAATCACATAGAGCAGGTTGAAGAAGTTAAATGCACATTTTCTTCACTATCTTGAACTCTGAGACACCTACAACGTGTCGGTTTTATTCATCCAAACATGTCAATGTGTTTTGAAATGTTTAGAACAGTGTAAATTCTCAAGCTGCATCGCCGCTCTTTTTCCCACCGGAAACGGTTCAGCAAATTGTGGTTATTCCCATTCTTAACATATGTTTGTTTGCTCACTTGGCAGACACCAAGCAACATGTTCATTGATTCAGCTTTTTACTTTGCATGTACCATTGTTTCAACATACAGCTCTCTGAAAACCAGTAACTCGGGCTATCATCTACACATTGAATAAGGATAAAAGACTGTGAGAATCACATAAAGCATCCTTCTAAATGCTAATCAACAGCCTAGCTCAGCCAGAGTCTGCTGAGGCGGTCCATACAGTAATATACTACTAGAAAGTCAATGGGAAAAGAGAAAGTTTCTGATGCTGCTTCCTTTTCATTTTGCTGTGTTGGAGCAGGGTAAAGCCAGAGGGCTTCTGCTAGCATTATTCAAACCATCCTTAACATAGAAAGCCCCAAAATTGACAGCTTGTTTTTCCATGTTCTCCTTTTGCAGGTTTCCCATACCAGTAGCTACCATAAACCTGTCGGGCTCCTCTATTATACAAAGCAGTCCCAACACAGTGCTTTCATGTCCTGTGGAGAGGACAATTAGAAGTGAGAAGGAAGCTGCCTATTTTCATATCTTTTATCAATAATGTGATTTTGATTCTAGCTTCGGTGCTGTAGTGTTGTATTTTTATTTCTGCACCCTAGAGTAAACCCATTTGGATGGAGTGAGGATATACACTTCAGCTGAGAGCTTTGCACAGGAAGGGCTTTTAGGTCCCTTACACTTACAGTATGCTGAATTCAGCAGGGAAAGCTTTGGCAGGACAGTCTGGAGCACACTCAGCAATAATATTATTTAGTCAGAAAACAGCTTGTGGACAATAAAGCAATGCAACTTGGGCTGCTCCTTCTCTGAGCCAGGGTGAGCATGAAGAACACTAGTTCAGAAGGGGAAATACAGCCAAGAAGAGAATGATGGCAGATCAAGGAGCCAGGTTCCTCTCCGCTCTTACCTGAACTTGGCCAGGACAAAATCTAGCTTTGTTTAAGTAGAAGCAATGGTTTCTGTCTTATTTGGATCTGCAGAAGTCTCCACCACAGCCTGCCCCATCGACATGAACTCCAGCTCTCTGCCAGACTGGTGCAAACAGCATCAGTTGCAAGCAGCTGTTATTAATAACAGCAAAGGATGAACTGATGTTCACCTTGAACTCTGCCTGTACTTTATCACACTACAATGTGAGGAAAATAAAGATTACCAGTTGTCAGATGCTGTAACTGCTGCTTTCAAATTAGTCTTTCCAGTTTGCCATCCCAAAGCAGCACTCCCTGCCCAGCCCTCCCTCAGCCTCTCTTGCTCTCGCACTGCAGAGTTCTGTGCAGAGCTGAAATAAGACAACTCAGGTATAAGGTCAGTGAGATATGAGAGAGACTGACTAGTAGGGAGGTCAAACTACAAAATAACACAGGTCTGCTTCAAAGGAATTCCTTAAGGATAGCATCTTATTTTGGAATTTCTCCAGAAGGAATCTCTCCTCAGGATTTCAAGAGATGGCTGCAACCACACTCTCATAATTTTTTCTTATTCTTTTACAGTCATTTCAGGTATAGTAAGCAAGTTTTCTAACATAAGGATAATATACAAAATCCCAATAATATATCTGCCTTTTTCACTTTGATTTCCAGCTTGCAGAAATGTGTATTATACATCTTTCTACTAACATTAATTAATACTACAGCAAGTAATAAAAATAACTGTAGCTTAATAGTTAATGTGCTACCTTCTGGGAGAGTAGGTGGAATTCAGATCAAGGATCTTTTTCAGTCAAAGGGCATGTTCTTTTTTTATATGGAAAGATCACGAATAAAACATGTTTGGCAATACCTTGGAGTGTGAGACTGTTAATAAGAAAGAGGAGATAAGCAAGGGAGGAAAAAGAGAGATGTAACCAGATAAAAGGGAAGCGGGCAAGGCAAGCAAATATGATTACGAACGGGAGGAGACTATCTGCCAGTGCACATGAGGAATGAGATCTGCATGACTCAAAACAAGCTCGCTGCAGTCTTTGGAAGTTTTTCTATTGCCTTTTACAGTTTGGAGTGTGGTCCAGAAGAGCAGAGAAATTGATCAGTAGAATTCAGTCTGGTATCCCATATATCAATCTGTGGGCTACGCTATCTGTGAGATACCAAACTCAGAGGCAGCCCAATCAATTTCATTTTTGCTACACAGCGTTTGAGAACACAGTCAGCCTCAGCAAAGCCTCCATTAGGAGCACACATGAGGGTAAAAGCTGAGAACACTGTAATGAAGACAGGATGGCTATGAAGTCCTCCTTGCCTATGTTTACAGTTTGTAAAGTCCTGAGGTCCGTGACAGAAAAATGACCCAGTCTGATCGCCTTGTTTTGGAATGGAATCATCCTTACCTTGCAGATACATTTCTTCTCCTTCTGTGAACATTTGGTTGCACCTGCTGCATCGTGCACAGCTCGGATGATAATGCTTGTCACCTGCCTGAACAAAAATAAAAAAGGAAAACGAAGGATCAATGCATTGCATCGCTTTTTGAGCACTCACTAGTTGCTGACAGACCACTGCCGTTTTTCTTAGTCCAGTCTACCTAGCCCAGTCTTGTCTTCAACAGGGACCCAGCAGTGATTACTTGGGGTAGAAGGCTGTAAGAAACAAGACAACACAGAACAGCCTTTCCTCTTCACACCTCCCCATTCAGGTGATCAGTGCTTTAAAGATTTCCTGGCTAGAGGCTGTATCACTATCTATTCTCCATGATTTACCCAACACCTTTTTAAATCTCCATCTAACAGTCCAAGGTGGTGGATGTCACACTGCAGTTAGATATTTCTGTAAACCTGCTGCCTTCTCATTTTGTCAAACAACATGTATTTACTCTATTGCCCCATTGTTACAGATGAATTTAGACAATGAACAACAGTTTTCATCCTGCCATTCCGTTCCTTGGCCTTCTTCCCAATGCTGCTGATATGGGCATTAAGAGTCTAAAGACACTTCTGGGACCACCAACTCAATTCAGAAGATACACTAGCACAGACAGCATGAGTTGAATTCAAACTACTGATGTAAAGATGCTAAATACTCTAGATGCTGTTACCCAAATCCACTGAGCCATTCATCTCTTAAATACATTGATACTCATAATAAACAGATCTGATCAGATTTCAGACCTGTCAAGACAGGAAAAAAATCAAGGCACAGATATTAATATGATTTCTTCTCCTTAGGAGACCAAAATGACCATTGTATTCACTTCCTTGTATCAGATATGAAGCATGCAATGTCCATATCAGGCTTTTTCAACAACAAAAAAATAACTGTTCCTAGAAAATGACCCTTAATAATGGCAAGTAATGAATTCTAAAAAGTCTTTAAAATTTTACGTGTCTTTTCAGACAAGTGAACCTCAAATCCTTTTTCACAAAATATTCCCATCCACTGAGATGTTGTATGCAAACATCTGTTTACTCTGTAGCTGACTTGAAAAATGTCATAAAATCCTACTTCATTGTACTCAAGATTGTACAATTACTGAATTCAACCTTTCCTTATGTCTATTGCGACTGAAACCAACATATTTTTGGTTCACATTTGACATTGGTTATACAGGTTTAATAATTTAAAGTATTTATATGAGATGATAAAGTATATGGATTGAAGTACCTAACAAATACCAGACAACCAGATCGACCACCCGGTCCTTCTACAGGGAACGTTGCACCATTTAATTTCCATGTTCTCATTTGTTCCTGCCTTAGCAGCGTAGCACCCAGGTTAGATTTTAGGGATGGTTGGGAAAGGCGGCTGTTCATAGAGACAGTGGCATTTGTGGATATAAACATTTATCTTTCATTACCACAAAGAACAGTTCCCACCCGGAACTTTCAGCAACACAAGGCCAGAGAAGAGATGCAGTGTGCTGCTAATTTATTGATACGTTCACTCTGCACTCCTCTTACTAAGATCCTGCCTTTGCTGTTGATTCTTGCTTCTTAGAGGGCACCAAACAGGGAGACTAATGCGATTTAGTATTTTTTGCACAGCAGATTTAGACCTGTCAGGCAAAAAAAGGGACTACAGTAAAAGGGAGAATAAAAGGCCACTATAAGATATGTCTATTTGAGGAAGAAAAGCTAATGAGGGAGGAAACACACAACTGATGCTTGACTTGCAGCAACAAAACCAATATTGAACTGAAAAGGAAAAACACAGTTAATGGTCTTTGTATCATTTTCATTACTGGTTGTCCTCTAACTCTCACAATTATTTAACCTCTGAGGTATCCCATCAGTTCCATTCAAGACTGGAATTTAAGAAAATGAAGAAACTGTGAATGTAGCTGAAACATAATGCCAGCGCCAAAGCACAGGTACTCTGACCTTGAGTGCAGACATACAAAGAGCAGCTACTTGTAGATATATGCGGCTTAGGACTGTCAACTGACCAGGGTTCAAAGTTAGATCTCAGACAGCTCAGGACCCAGCAGAAGCCAACATCCTTTTCTGCACTTTCTGCCTGACACAAACACTACATACAGAGAAACAGCAATTTTATCTGTATTCAACAACAACAACAGAAATCCCAGCTTTTGAGCACTCTTGAAGTTCTTCAGCAGAGTGGGGCCCATGGAGCTGCTTGTCACAAGTGATTTCAGATGTACTTGATTCAAACATGATGGCAAATCTGATGTCCTGGGAACCACTCCCAGGTAATGAGATATAAAAAATTCCTAAGAAGGATGAATCACTGCCAGAAACGATCTTCTCCAAACAGGAAGACAGTAATTGAAAAATAGATTTGAAGTATTAAAACAGGAATCTTTTCTGGGCTGAGCCTGTCTCATCCAGCTAAAGAATATCTCTGCGGCATAACGATGCTGCTGCTTCACAGAGCTCAGATTTTCAGTAGGCATGTGGATTTTTCCAAAATAGAATTCATAGCTCCTCAAAAGGTATTCATTAGGGTAGCTAAGTAGCTACATAATCTGAACTGGAAAGAGTACAGAGCCTGTGATTATTATTTAACCTCTGAGATATCCCACCTGAGGTGGGATTGTGTCCTGTGAGATGCTTTACTAAATTCCCAGACATGAAGGATGGAAACCTTTGTGCATAAGTATTATCAGACAAGACAGGTTTTATAAAGAAATCATTCCTTACCAAGCACTTCAACACTCAGCTAAGGCAAAGTGGTTTTAAGAAGGGTACTTAGGATCCAGCAGAGATATCTACATTGTGAGAGGACCACGGCATGTGGACAAAGCAAATCACAGATTCACACCTGTACAGTTCCAGCTTCTGTTCTTCAAGTCTGGCCTTTCAAGTGGTTTTGGTTTGGATTTTTTTTTGAGGTTTCTGTTTGGTTTTGTTTGTTGGATTGGTTCTGTTTGTTTGTTTTGTTTAGGAACAAGAAAGCCACATTTAATCAAATGCTGCACTTCATCGTCATAAGCAAAAGCTGCCGATCCTCTGGGTTTTGTGTAACTACCCTGGCGGTCCTTCCCCAGGCTTCTGAGTGTCCTGTTCCTTGTTTTGCCATTAATTCACAATAACTTTGGTCGGTTGCTTCTACTAGCTTGGTCCTAAAGGGGTCTGTATCTGGTCCATCTAATGCTAATATTAATAAGTCTTCCACTTGCCCTGATCATCCAATAAACATTCCACTTTTTTTTCTCCTCATCACAAAGTTTTTCTTAAGGTTCCTTTAGAAAAGGGCACCTGGATTCAAGCACTTGTCTGTTAATTGCTGTAAGCAGTTTACATGTTTTTAAAAGCCAGGCTATTTATAGGGGAAACAAATCCAGAATTCATCATAATATTATGTGTAGGCCTGTGGCATCTCTGAAGACTTTATTCCTGGAAAAACTTCTGACATGCTACTGTCAAGAGAATACAGTTTAAATGATGTACACATGTTTCCTCAAAACAGCCAAAGAGACCAATTTCAAGTTGATCAGATCTTTCTCCAGGGCTGAAACAACTGGCCACATTTCAGCCTAGTGTGTGCGATGATGAATCAACACCACACCCCAGATAACACACGTTTTCTAAGTGGATGCGTGGACACATTGCACACTGGAGAGGTTTTGGGGGACAGTTACACACCACAGCAGCTGCAGTGGTTGTTGAACACTTCCCAACAACCTTCATGTGCTTTCCGCCTCAGTAATGTTTCTACGACTTGGAAATGGAAACCTTTCTTCAGTGGGTAGTCACTGGAAAACAATCTGCATCTCAACAAGACTAACCTTGCTGTAACCATCTGCGAAAACTTGTTGCTAAAAATTTGCGAAGTCACAGGAAAACCTTTTGGATCTAGAAGGGGATGAAATATTCACACTTTCCAAATATCGGGTCTTGCTCAGTTCTTAGGCCACTAAACCATCATTCAGTATGGCCAACGTGCAGCTTCTTGTAACCTTATGCTGGGGACTGTAGGGCTTGTATCTCAGTCCTGCTGGGTGTAATACATAGCATTAAATCAGTGCACATTTGCCACGATCGTTCTTCAGCCGAGGTGCAAGATAGTTTAAGTCACTTCCCACCATGCCTGGCTCTTCTTACCCCTTCACCTCATATCCAGCAATCCCTTACAGTTACCTTTGCTACACAAGGACTTCTCAAGCAGCGCCCTGCACCCTGCCAGCAGCAACAAACCTCTTCCTTGTTCAAAAAACAGCTATGTGGCCACTAGGTTTTGATCCATCATATTGCTTCTGATCCCTTCTGAATCATTGCTGCTTCAGTTGAGGTCTTCAGGATGATACAAACCACCAGCACAAACTATGACACATACCTTAAAGAACTGTCACTAAACTAAGTTTAGTTACTAAACTAAGCTGAATTCATTGCTGAAAATACCTTAGTTTTGCTCAGCTAGAAGTGCTAAAACCAACCAAAACAATATTGAACATCATTACTATCACTTTGCATACAAACTCTTGAATGGAATTGAATGAATTGGCAGCAAAGTTTCTTGTCAAATGAAATACTAAACCTACGCGTTACTGTCACTGCTTATAAACTCTTTGTTAAATCAACTGGCACTTGCATTTGCACTAGAAGCAAAGAACATCAGTTATCCATTTATAACAATATACAATCTCTTCTGACTTTCCTATTTGTCTTCTACCCACACTGACAAATCTGAAAGAGTTCTCAGATTAAATCCCATTTGAACACAGTAGACAGAAAAATTTAGGTTAAAAAAAAGCAGTAGTATATACTCATTTAGCATACTCCAGAGCCTTAGAATTGCAGAATGAAGAAACATAGCCAAAGGTATAAGTATCATTATAAATGCAAATATATGTATGTTAATTTTGAACAGTTTTCCATGGTTCTGTAAGTCTCACTGATTCATGATTGACCAGCGATATATGCATTCTATTTATTTTCTAGATATTATTAAATATATCTACTACACACAATATGTACATTATATGCATATTCATGTATAGAAAACAAGGTTTAACATGCACAGTACTACGGTTTTCTTTATTCTGCTAATTTAAGGACTTACACAGGAACCAAGTTTTTAGGAACACTACACTTCAGTTTCATGATCTAAAAAGAAGGTTAAATAAAATTCAATGTCCTTCATAAAATACCTTAGAGAAACACTACCAAGGAAAACCATTACAGAAACACATCCCTCATGACCAGTCCCGAGACTAAAACCAAGTAATCACCGCTCCTCTAAGGCCTAGGAATGATGGTTGGAGGCTCAGTTGTCAGGATCCACAGATGATGGGCTTCACTGGGGACCTTGGTGTGTGTATGGTGCAAACAACATGTCCCTAGTAACACTAGCAGAAGTACAAGCTCTATTATGTATTAGAACAATACCGTGACCTACAATAATAGTTAATAATGACAGACCAAATATTTCATAGATCACCAGCTATCAATTTTCAGCCTTCTTCCAGCACACTGTTCTCTTCAATAACTTCAGCTGGAAAATACAAACCCTCCTTAGCTGATGTCAGTGGGTACTGCAGGAACGATTCCAACCCGGCAGTTACTAATGAGAAGTACCTGCACTGAGCACACACGGCTTTAACCCCACAGTAAAAGCTGTTCACAAGCCCAGAACTGCATTTTCCAAATCCATCCCTTCTGTCCCCACTTCTCACACGACTTTTATTCTCTGAGTGCTTGTAGAGCTCTAGTCTGATTAAATAAATGTTTTCCTCTTTGGGGAATGTGAGAGCTTAAGATTTCCTATTACTCATGCCTTCGGTTGTGTCCTTCCTTCCAGAACAACAGTGAACAAGAGCCAGAGAGAACAACAACAAGAATCCCGCCAGGAGAGCTCCCATGCCAGTGGGTCTGCTGGAGAACAACTGATTACCAGCAGACATCTTCTGCCGGCCAAAGGACACAATTAAGTGCATATTTGTTGTGTTACATTTGCACAGCTGCACTCACTCCCTCTCCATTCAAACATATCTTAGCAGCCACCTGACAAACAGCTATTAAACATATACAAAGCTTTATTTTTCTAACATTATTTAAATACCAGAAAAAAATGCTGCGGTGTAGCAAAGTACATTTAAGAGTAAATGCTCCCTCCTTTTTATTTTTTTTAATTTTTTATGAACAGGTATAATGGGCCCATTTGATGGATAAGCCTAATGAAATATTCAGTTTGAGTAATAACTCTGAGGAGAATGACCTGATTTCTTAACTCTCTTAAGGAGGCCTGAGAAGCAGCACAAAAAATAACTTGGACTCATTTCTTAAAACCCCTTAAGGAATGCTGTGAATTGTAAAACAGGAACTGTGGCAGCAGCCTACCATTTTCCAGTCAAGCTTTATTTTAATTACTTGCAGAGGTCACAGAACCTTCAACCCTGTTTGATGTTTGGTATAACATCAAATTCCATTGTTCCTTCTCTGCAGGCTTCACAAGCGGCTGGAACAGCATAAACGCTACAAAGACCAAAATTTGCCTCTAATAACATCCTGACCCAAACTGTCCACCCATTTTTCCCAGGCTCTTATCTGTTCAGCAAGCCACTACAAATATCTGTGCTCATATACAAAAATAAAAGCACAGCTCCTCTGCTTGCAAACAACTTCAGAATCTACCATAATTTTCTGTTAGTACCAAAGGAAGGAAAGCATAATACAATTTAAATGCTGAAAAAATTCTAGCTGGACTAGTCCTAGTTTGATATGTATCTTTAAAACCAGGCCTTTCTAAAGCTGTTTTTAACACGACTGTCACAGCACCTCAATAGCAGCAGCCGGAGCAGCGGGCGGCTGAGCTCGCCGGCAGCTCCCAGGACACCAGAGACCCCATGGGGGGACAGCGGGAAATGGAGCGTGAGGCCGAGACTGTAAATCTGGACGACAACACGTATGCAAGAGCCATGGAAGACCCTCAGACACCTCCAGCGCTTGCTGGGCTGCCTTGGGTAAGCCCAAACTGCAGCTGTCCTGCTGCTGCGAACACTTGAGCTGTTAAATCACACTTAGTTTCTGATTTTTAGGCAGAAATACTTACCAGCATCCCAGCAGTGACTACCAATGTCATGCAAGTATATTCCTTAGCAGACGAACTATAATAAACTGTGTAACTTATCAGTGTTAATTCTGTAGGCATATAATACTCCTATACTCATTAGTTGCTGCTAACAGCAATGCAATTATCAGCTTCTTGGAATATAATTTTTCGTTATAGCAAACATGTGAGTAACGATTGAGGCTGGATCCCCAGCTGTGCAACTGCTCTGCTGGCATGAAGTAACAGCTGAATATCAATGGGACCTGACTTCAGTAACATCTCTGTGGTCACTTGTTTCTGCCTGGAGTTCTCGCTTCGCTGCAATCCCAGTGTTGAGCGAGCTGCACACACAGATGAAATGCTGAACTACTGACTATAGGCCTTGTGGGAGCTACTCATTCTGTCTTCATGGGGCAAATCCACCTATTGCTACCCGCAGGACCAAAGCTATGAACTTCTATTATCTAAATGTTGAACATCAAGAAGATGGTACCATAAAGAAGGTAATTCCACTCAACTAAGAAATGTAGCCACAGTAGCCCAAAGTGGCTGGCTAGAATACTTTGGGTGGTACAAAGGAGTAAAGCTTTATTGCCTATGGCCAGGTTTTCTACAGCATCTCTGTTCAGATCCCGGGTTATATTTATGCACAGAGAAACCTAATCCCAGTGAGTGAACATATAGCTAATCAGAAATAATCCAGAGGAAATATATATACTAAATTTTATTAAGATAATGTGTATATTCTGAAGAAAAAAAAAAAGGTAACTATTGGATGCATGCAGTGTTTTCTTTAGGTGCATGTTCTGTTTTATAGTGAAGAGCTAAGTGAATTCAAAGGATTTTCTACATACTTTCATTCTAATCTAATTACAATACAAATCTGTGGATTCACTGGCTTCATTTCCCTTATATTAGGTGCCATTCAATTTTCTTTTAAACCAGACTGTTTTTAATTTTGAACTTAATAGCAAGTATTCGGCAAGGCCTGATGCAAAACCCTCCTCTTGTCTTAACACAATGCTGGAAAAGGTCCAGTTCATAAGTACAGGTGTGGACTTTCTATAATACATTGTCTGTAATCTTAGGGTTTTATCTTGTATGCACTTTGTCCGGCATAAGTTTTTGACATGAAAAGATACTTCACCTAAAAGCCTTGATTATACCCACATTCATACTGCTGAATTAGTTTGGAATCAGAATCAACCAGCAAAGCTACTTTACAGTAATTTCACCAAAGTGCCAAGGGCCATTTCAAACAGCCTGGTAATACTGGCATGACTATAACTTTGTCTTAACCAGCCAGTAAAACACCTCTACTGACCACCAAGACAGCAGCACAGCTCTGCTGAGCCGAGCGATCAGTCTCTGCAGCAAGAGGACAAATCCATCCTAGGCACAGCTCCCAGCCTGCTGAGAGCAAAGCAAAGCCAAGCCCTGAGCCTGGCTTGAGCGCTGGTTACACGGCACAAGGCGAGGGGCGGCACGGAGCCCTGTGAGTGCATTGTGTACCGGACACGCACCGCATGCAATCTTCCGTAACACCAGGAAAGTCCCACTGTCCAAGTGATCTCCATGTTTCCCTTCGATAGGTGATAACAGGACAGCCGAGCTGTCAGGAATACGTGAGCACAAGAGTGAAACAAAACCACATTTCTCCGTTTAACTCTCTGCATGAAGTGACTGTTGCTCCCTTGACCCGTCCCCCAGCTGAACTTCTAATAACAGAGTTTGCTGTACAGGCATCAGCAGATCATGGTAAATGAAGTTGTATTTGCAAGTGCTGCAACAGTATCGCCAAAGCAATGGGATGTACCTTGGAAGACGGAGATATTACTAGTTTCTCTACTTAGAAATAACTTTCTCAGTCAGTAGAACTATAGCTGACTTCAACCTGCTTAAGTTCAACTAGAAAAGTCAGTAACAAACCTCCTTTGTATCTCAAAAAAACAACATTATTTCATAAATCAGAACGCCTTGCATGTGACAGCAGGCAATAAATACAGACCTCATCCTCATATTAAAAAGTTATTTCCAGTTCCAAAAGTTAGCAATTGTTTCCATTCTGATCATGATTTGATTGCATTTATAGACAGAAATAAAGAGCAGTGTTATATGTTCACACATATATATGTGCATGTGCAGTTTTAAAGGAACATGTTCCTAGATCTTAAAATAACCATAAAAGGATAAACCCAGGAATTTTTAAGACATCCTACTGAACGTCCCAAATTCTGTATTCTAAAATACAAACAAAAGAAGTGATCATGGTCCATATGCCCGAGGCACAGAAAATCAACTGAACTGAAAAGAACTAAGATACTATTAACCAAAAAAAACCCCAAGGCAATGATTAAGTCATTAAGAAAGATAAAGTGACTAAAGAATATGTCTAAAGACAATAAGAGCCTTCATTAAAGCTTGACAACAAAAAATACATTTTTTAAAAAAAATATTAAAGTGACATATCAAGCAAAAGTCCCTTGTGAGCTGTAAATGAAAAATAATGAAAGATGACACAGAAAAGGCAGGAATATTCAGAAGGTATATCTTTCAGGTCTGTATTTGACAACAATGAAAGATACACTTTTGCTGTTTGATACTGTTTATGGAGCAGGACTTTTTTGAATAGTGTTTGCCATGAGTCAACGTTTACAAATTCGGAGAGTTGAATAATTTGTGTTCAAGAGTGTTAAGAAAGCCAGGGCCAGGCAGCTCTGACAGATGGGTGTGTTAGCAGGGGAGGCTCTGCTGAGCCAGACCCCAGCCAGTACTTCCTCCTGCCCACTGCATGGGCCAAGATAAGAATATAAAACTAGAATATAAAACCCTTCCTGGTAAATCTGCAGATGACTCAAAGACAAGGCTTGTTTAAAGCTAGCTAAACACAACAAGTACATTTTAATAGTCAAGAATAACTTGGCTGCAAATGAAGAAAGCAGAGCCCTGTGAGATCGAGGGTCACGTTGTGGACAACAGCAACTGAGAGAGGTGGTTTGACAACATCACTACTAATTTCCCAGAATGCTTTTCAATCCCATTGAAAAAAACTATGATAACATCCAAAAGCTAAAGTTCGACATATTCAACCCCAAAATGAGGTAAAGCTTCTAAAAAGTAAAGGTAATTTAAGCAGCAAGAGGGAAAATTTGTGGCCTTACAATCACTCTGCAGTCCTCATGACAAGGCTGCGTAAGCTCTCATTTGGTTTCCAGGGAAAAGCTCTATGATTTTGAAAAGAGAAGGTCACGCGAGATTATTTTAACAGTACCTTTGACCTTAAGATCCACTTCAATGGGCTTTACATAGAGAGAAGCTTTTACATATGCAGCAAGATGCTCCTAGGGAACCCAGTTTTGGACCATTCAGTAGAACTATTAGAGTCTAAGGTTACACGGGGAAAATCTCATCTTAGTTAAATGAGTTCACGGAGAGCTGTCTTAGCCCCTGGTAGAGCAGGGGCTTTGCTGCTGGAAGGGAAATATTGTTGATGTGGCTTGTAGTTTGGAGAGACACTTCAAGTGCAACACCAGGAGAAGTTCTGGGGCTGGGTGTGCTGCATCAGCACGGGAATTGTCACTGACCTGGAGGGTCCAGCACCAAAATGGGGTCTGCACTATGGGGAAGGTTGAGAAAACAGGTCAGTGTGGCATCAGGCACAACTGACATTAACCTATTCAATGAGCAAGTGCAAACCACTATGTAACTGATGAAGCAAGCTAGAGCTTGGGAGACAAAGCAACTCACCTTGGATCCAAACAAATGCTTGTAGCAGAGCCAAGCACAGAACTCAAATTCTCAGAGTCCCAGCCCTGCTGCACCTCCCCATAACAAACCACTAGATCCAAATAACTGTAGCTGATTTTCTTGTTCGCCCAACACAAAACTGTCTTCCCAGTTCTGTCAAAAGGCTGTTTCAGGCAAGCTTTGGCGTGTGGTTTAGCAAAGCCCGGTCTCCATTCTGATGCCTGCATTCAGTTCAGAGGGAGTGTCCCAAGAACAGAGAAATAGAAGTTGCGAAGGCCAAAGGAGGGGGAAAGAAACTAAGCATGAGATCACACAGTACATCTGTAGAAAATAACCAGAGAATCTAAAATAAAAGTAGCCTGCAAGAAACAAAGCAGACACAAAGCACTCAATATGTACTAATTTGTACCTGGCAGACTCATAGATTGTTCTAATAGGAAAACATGTTAGGAGTGAATTGAGCAGGGAATATTCTTCTTTTAGTGAGTAGAGCCTGCTCTTGTAGCAAACTGATCCTAAAACTGTCATTCCAACTATTCTCATATGATAATGCTTTAAAAAGTCTACAGAATAGTTTTTATCCTTGATTAACTAACTGCAAAGCTACCTGCTGCCTTCGGAAATCTCTTCCAGCTAGGGGTCACAATACACAACAGATGACAATTTAGAGAAGGGACAGATTTTCTTCGCCTATTTTTCTTCTCAGCCACATTGTTCTTATCTCCAGAGTCACCAATACATAACTACGAGCCTGGATTTTCCTACATCCAGGCATTTCTCAGGAATCCCTGTTTTGTATTTCTCACTAAAGTGTTCGTTACACTAAATTTAAAATTGACGTATCAATGGACATGGAGGTAACCAGCAGATAGTTAATGCAGAGAAATAGTTGTCTCTTTTTCAAATAGAATAACCTTGAACACATGTCAGATTACCAACCTGCACTCTGCGCAAAGCAAAGCTTTTTATGTTTGGCAAAGTCAATTTTTTCTGTTCTGCTTTTCAGTATTCTCACTGCCGATACCTGTGATTTCCAATTACAGGTGCAAAACTATGCGAGTGTACTTTTGAATCCTGGCTGGCACGAACATGGCATCAGGCTGTATTTGTCAGAGTCAAGACACGGGGATTTTACTCCCTACCTTGTTTTCTTCAGCTCCGCATAAACTCAAGATTTCTAGTTACCACAGGAAGATGGTTCCAACTAAATGACCATAATACAACATATTACTACAGTAGTGAAGAGGAAGGAGGTGATGGACATGAAGCAGGAGGGGATACCTAACATCATTCGCTGCCACTCAGTTTTCAACTGAGTACAGGGGGTCCCTGATTGCTGCCTCAACAGCAGCTCAGCAGCCCCGAGAACTGCTAAGTCTGCCTAAAGTCTTTTTCTGTCTCAGTTCTTCCTCTCCTTATTATTAGGAAAAATCATTTGCCAGCCAAGATGCAAGCACTTTACACAATTCAAAGCAACAGAAGATCCATCTGTATGCATTAAAAAAATATCCATCTCTGAACCCTATATGTAAAAGTCAATTTCTTAACATTTTGACTCATACTGAAATGATTTGCGATGCTCATTTCAGAAATCTTTGCAAACCACAAACCATCCCAAGATAGTTTGCACAGACAGTTTAAATGCCAGAGCATCTGTGTTGTTGGTGATGAAAAGGTGCATTTCTTGCTTTGTGCTATTTTTCCATCTTAGAAAGAAAAAGGCTTGTAATAAATGTCATATTTCCCAGGTATCTATCCAAAGAACTATCAGACCTCTATGATCTCCTAACGTAGCATGACCATGTGATTAAAATCTACCCATTTTGTGCTCCAGGTGGTCATTTCAAACACTTAACCACCCACAAAATACCCAGATGTATCATATTTCTTCACCTGTAAAGCACCTGCTCAGTAAAGACAGGTGTTAATTCTGTGGGTTTCAAAGTCCCTAGAGATTTTAGACATATCTTTCAGTCTTGGGTTTGTTTTTCTTTCATTTTGTGCTCTCCCAGCCCCCAGGAAAGCAGCCAAATGAGGGAGAGGACGGAGCCCTCATAGAGCGAACACAAAGCACACCACCCAGGTTACAAACAGGTGACAGCTACAGACTTGCCCCAACAGGCTCTTCCCCGCTTCTCAAGTTCCAAACCTGTTATTGCTACATTCTTCCCAACAATGACTTTTTACAGGGGACAGGTTTAAATCCTATCCTGCTCTTCTAGAAGTCAGCAGCAAAATCCCCACTGATAGGAGGACTTAAAAATGAAATATCACAATCCTGAAAAAGAAAATAAAAGAATCACCACTTAATCCATTTTCTCCTTGTGATCTTAGTCCAGTAGTAACAAAAAGTAACCGACTGAAATAACTTGGTATTGCCACAGAGAGCCTCATATTGCCCTGTCACTACACCCCACTGACAGTCAGATAGTGACACTGGAGGTAGTTTTGTTTTCAGTGGAAGTACTTTGGTGCAGGGATCATGATGAATTTTGTATCTCTGTTGTGGGCACTAACACACTGCAAGGGTTTAAAAGACGAACAGAAGCAGCAATGGGAGCTCCAAAATAAAAAGAGAGACTTGTTTTCCCTAAAGCAGAGTGTCCCAAAAGGAGAACAAGACGTGTCCTGCAGTGACAACCATGCAACTGAATTCTTAGTACAGCTACATAACAAGAAAAATAAAGTCATCCAGATAAGTTACGCTCATACTAAAAACTGGTTTGTGTTATGTGCACCCTGAGATATGAAAAAGCTACTTGTTTTACGTACCTGTTGTGTGCTACTGGAATATATGCAATGGCTAGATATCACAAAGGCTGCTGTTGCTGGCAAGAAACTTTATACTAATATAAATTCCTCTACTGAAATATAATTTTGAAGTACTTTGTTCAGCCCACTAAAGTCTTTCAGTAATATTTAGTGCAATAAATACACTGGAGAATATTTAACCAAATCAAAAAGGTAAAAAGTTAAGATGCTGTGCTAGGAAATATAGATCCAAATCAGCAATACTGTACTCAAGAAAGCAATTTAGACAAATAAGTTATATTTTTATAAGCACCTGCAAGATTTCACAAATCCCTTTGTAGCAATAAGGAAGCTTTAATTGGTATTTTTTCAAATTACTTGCTACAACTTGCTTTTCTTATTCACCATCCCTACACCCTCTTAACATTCTTCCCCTTCCTATTGATGTTCAAATTGACTGAAGGATGGTTTCCAAACCACTGCTGAGAAGTTAATGCCTTGTGATTATGCTCCCATAGCAACCAAACTCCTGTTGGGGCTCTGTCAACTTCAGATACCCTTTGTCATCTTTATATATCAAGTCTTTCTCAACTACAGATACACATTTCTCTTGCCAAATTAATTCTTTTGAGATGCGTGGGGGGAAGAAATCACCTAAATCCTGTTAGAAAGATTTCTACATGAAGCAATTTAAGTTAGTTTTCTGGAAGTATATTTATTCCAGTGTTTTGCCGCTGTGCATGGTGTGGTGTTCTAGGCAATTACACTAGTATATATTTCATCAGAGAAGGACGGTCTAAATTAAATTGAATTTCTGCTCCTACTCAGCTACACGACCTGCCTGAACCATTTACCCATATCCTGAGTTATTATTAAACTTCTCATTTCCCCATTTTTACACAAACAAACCCTATATTACAAGGAAAAAAAAAAAGGCATTCTAGGTTACTGATAAAACATGTTTCTCAGGAAAAAGTCTGGGAAATTGGAAACAACCTCTGACTTTATGCAACAAATCTCCAGAAGTGATCAAAAGAGCCAACAAGCTATATTAAGAATTATTCAAGGTAAAGAATCATATTGTTCCTCGATACATCAGCAATCAGCTGCAATCAGAAGCAGCCCAAGCTCTGTGCCATTCTCCTCTCTTTGCGGCAGCTTAAAAACACGTGAGCTGCACTCTCTTCTGCTGAAACACAGAATTACACGCAGCCTTCCAAAAATCTTTTTGGTGCACAGGAAGAGAAGCACCAGCGCCCTGTTCTGGGACCACTGGCAAGCTATTCAGTCACAAAGCTGCACCTCTTCTCCCCGCCAAAGCAAAGCCAGGACCCCGTCCAGTTGAGATCTAGTCTCATAGGAAGGGCTTTACCTTCTGACGATAGTTCTTAGTGTGAGTCCATCCCGTCGTCAGCCCGACTGGCCGGCTCCTGTCTGGAGCAGGACCTGGAGCGATGGGGGACGGTTTCTGTGCCTCCCGTTCCCGCACGCACCCTCCAAAAGCAGCAAAATCCTCCTTCCCTGCACATTAAACTCACTCGGCAGCAGCTCGGCCAACCCATTCTGAAAAAGGAAAAGGGGGAAGAACACCGGCCCAGGCAGGGCAGGACCATTTCTCATCACTTGACGTTGATATAACTCGGAGCATTTTGCCCTTGGGGAGAGGCGTCTGCCGATTGTGAAATTAGTGCTCTCTTTCTTTGGATGTTATTAAATATTACTTGCAGAGCTCCTGAAGAATTTATACAGCCTCCTGGGTGTCAGTCTAGTTTTGTCAGACACACTTAGTTACACTGAGGTTATATTCTAGTCCAATGCAGATAAATGCAGGCAGAGTGCTGGGGTCGCTTGCCACACCAGTGCATGTATCCCTTGATCCTATTTGCACATTTTGGGTGGGATAATGCTTCAGACATACTCTGAGAAAATCTGATTAATTTACAGTAGGTCCTGTGCACTGACCCTATCTGATCTCTATCTGACCCTATCTGATCTCTCAACTGGTATTTTCCACAATCAAAAACGTCCTGTGGTCTGCAGGATATACCTGTCGGACAAACAATCACAGCATGCGCTTCTGCTTTTCCTTACAATTTACCTGGGACATTCAGGCAACATGTTCATGTTTCCTCACTTACTGTAACAGCAGTAAAATGAAACATAAAGCAAATCACAGAGCTAACAAAGCATGCACTGAACTCCACCGCTGCTTCTCATTTGCCTTTTCCCCACGCATTTTTATAGTGTCTGAAGATGACAGTGGCGACTGGGACATACTGGCTGAGAATAAAGTCTCTCCCAAGCCTGTAAGCCATCCAAACCAGCCTAGTGCTATGAAAAAAGAATGGTAATACATTCTTCAGGGATATTATTTTACTACAACTTCAACATACCACCAAAACCCAAACCCGTTTGGATCCATCATATCATCAGTCTTTGTTCAGTCCATCAATTGCTTCATTTACAGAAGTGTTTAAAATTTTACTTTGTTCCAACCCGTATTACCAGTATAGGTTGCATCATTAAAATCCAGTAAATGACACATTTTGTGATACTTTCTGCATAACTACTATGAAAACAGCCTTGCTAAATATATCGTTCATCAGAAGATGGTATGTTAGCCTTTCATTTAAAGTTTCTGAATGGAATTGAATTAAATCTCTGTTTTAAGAGATTCTTTACATGGTTCCTCAATCTATAAAGCATACTGCTATAAGAACATAGGACCAGGCGCATGAATGTACCGAAGCACCAAACTGAACTCTGTGCTAGATGGATCTTTGCAGAGAAGGGTGATGTTTTCACATGAGCTGTCAGCCTAAATCTTCTTAAAATAAATTACTTCAAAACATGTAGGTTACCAAGTTTCCCTGAAAGTCAATCAGCTGAAGCACCTGAACACTGATAGCCACATGAGCAAAGTTGCTTGCATGGGTAAGCGTTGGCTGAAGGCACATCCTTGAACAATATAAACACCTATTGTTCGGATAAATAATTTACAGTTCATATGGGAAACAGCGACGTTGTTCTGTCATTTATGTATTATTTATTTATTTAGAACAGACTCATTCACATGTAAAGAATCGGCAGAAACTTCCCTGAACCCCTCAGAGCACAGATTTCTAAATCTAGCTCTGAAAACAATACTTGAAGAAACTTGCAGGTTCCTCTGGCTCCCATTCTTTGCCTCTTAAAATATGGACACAGTTTCCTTACACAACCACAGTGGCTTTTGCTGTTTGTTTGTGGTTTTTTTCCTCCCAATAATTATTTATGTCTAACTTCAGAAGTCAAGGTGCCTCAGAACTGAAATCTTTCAGAGTTAGCTGCAGCACCAATAAGACACCTTAAAATTCTGACGCATTGAAGTATCTACGAGAACTAAACCTCCTTCACACTAAACACCACATCTTAAACTACTACTCCTCTTTAAAACCGGGGGAAGCTCAGCATAAATAACAAAATCAGAAGCACATTTAGAAGTTGACCTTGCAGGCTGAAGCCAAGGGAGCCTTCTGGTGCCCTGGCATTTCTCTTTCCAGCTCCATCTGTTCGAGTGGCGAATCGTCACTGCTCCCAAGGTGGGTACAAGTGTCAGCAGAGCATGGAAACACACACAGGGCAGGCAGGACAACAGGAATTCGAGCTACACACAGCCAGGGGAAATCACACAGTGACTTCTTATTTGCAAATGAATAGTAAGCAAACGATATTGGAAAAATAATGGGTAGAATAGCAAGATGGTTGAGGGATTTGATAGCAGATGCATACATTTCTATCTCTAGATCATGAGATCAGATCCTGTTCATATCAGTACAAGTTAAAATTCTAAGACCTGAATCTTATTCTCAAACTTTCAGTATGATTTCATGCAAAATATCCACCTTTTTCTGCCCTGCTGTCTTCTTTCTGCAGAAGCAAAAGAATACTACTTAAAATTTTTGTAAAACCCTTCAGATAAGCAAAGATGAAATACATGGATGTAGGCATGATCCACCATTCTCTGAAGTCAACAGAAAGCTTCTCATTCATATAACATAGTTTGAATTAAGCCCTGGAGGAATAGTTATATTGTGTATAATAAACACACCAAAAATTATTTAGGCCAGTATCTTTCAAATACCTAAATATGTGCTAAAGTTTAAATAAATTTGTGGACTTACACATGTCTACACAGAAATCTGCAGGATTAGGATCAGATGGGCATCTTTCAATAGGCAAGCCTTGAGCTATAAAAGATAGCTGAGTACAAAGTCTATGTGAAAGTCCTTGCTCTCTCTGCACTGTTATTGCCTGATAAAAACATTTTGAAACAGAATTAATGGGAAATTAGTAATTTTTCACAAATAAAGATTCTGTTTGAGAAACCAAAAGTAAGAATACGGATCGGTGTTGCCTTGACAACATTCCCCGAAATACTCAAGTATTAAAGGATCCAAATATGCTCAAGAAAGTTGCAATATCTATTTCATATTGGATACTTATCACATTTTTGTATTGGCATGCACTCATCTATCATCTGTGATTATTTGTCACAGAAAGTTATATGCCAAATAACACATGAGAAATTATCTGAGATGCCTTAAATGCACATGGTATTTTTCTTGCATGTTTTCATGGCTACTGAAAGGTGTTAAATCTATGATCCATGATATGTGGATATTAGCAAAATAAGTACTGTTCTTCTCATAATGCATTTCTGAACTGAGCAGAGCCACACTGAGGAACAAACATGAGCAGAATCGGTAAGCTGGCAACATTGCAAGGAATCTAATTTTCTCTTTAAATTTAAAAAAATATATATATTTTACTGGAAAAATAGATGTCACCATCCTCTGTGAACCAAAAGCAGGGATGTAATAAGAACAAGCAGAAAATAAAGCAGAACTACAGTGGCATGCTGCTAATCACTTCTGACCCATTAGAGGGAAGGCTTTGTAGACAATGTACTACATACCTCCCTCCAGTCTCTTCTAACAATTTCTTTAGCTAGAGATGATGAAACAGTGTCCTCTGCTCCTGACATAACAAATTATTTTATTGACAAATTAAAAGGAAGATAGTGATCAGTGATATTTTATTTCCTACCAGATGTTAGTAGGTATAACTTGGGCTGGTCAGTGATGCCATAACCTCTACCTACTCAGTTCCTGTAATTGTGCTACTTTACACCAAAAATGTGGTTTCCTTCCCAAGAGAGGGAGCAGGACAAGAGACAACTTGCATGATACAAATCATCAAAAAACACCCACATTTGCCAAAGAAACGTTGCCAAAGAAAACAGAATACAGTAATCCTCCGGTGAGAATCTTGAGCTTTATTTAAGTTAAAACTTCAGGTGTACTGAGAGGTTGTGGGTGATTTCCTGTACAAGATAAGCAAACAGTTAATTTTCCTACCTCAGACAGGTCTGCAGCCCTCCCTGACCTGTGCCATCTTGTGCTGGGAATCACCTCCGATGGCTCTGTGGCTGCTTCTAATCTCTCATCTCTGTTACTACCAGTGGATTTCTGTCACGCTCTGACCCCATCCTTCAGACTACCTTTCCTGCCCAAAGGGGACACACGTACTGACACATGATTTTCTCCTCTTAGGTTTTGACTTATTCATTCCTTTACTCTAATTTAGGGGGATTAAATACTGTACCTTTGGAACTGTTCATCTCTGACAGTGTAACAGGTTCAAGGATGTGCCAAGAAACTAACCCACGGTTCTGATAAATTGCTCTGATTATTGAATGTTTGCTGCTCACCTGTACCTTCTGCTCTTCTCAAGCACCACCTAATGACAGAAGGTGCTGCAATGTCTCTCTGCATCTGCAGATGATACCTGGAGAACGCTAAAACATGGACTATCTGGACTGCTAATATATACCGAAATGCAGTTCAGCCAATGTCTGAACAGCCTCCCTGACTACACAGTATTAATACTAATTTTTTGGTGAACGTTTCTAAGGACTTGTCCAGTCTGTACCTTTCAGATAGCACTCAGCCTTTAAATGGCATTTAAACAGATCAGGACAGAGTTGCACCATATGAGTAACTCAACTACAGGCTTTACAAGAAGTTGGTCTTAGTTACGTATTTAGAACTAGTGCTGCCATCTACTGTATTATTATGGGTTGTGCCTCTGATAATGAACGAGAACCGCAAATATTCAAGCAAAACTTCTAGTCTTACCCAGAACTTAGCATGCTTAATATTTCCTTGTATTGACAAAACCATCCAAAGGGTCTGTTTCTAATTCATCAGCCCATTCTGATTCTGCAGGGGCAGAAAAATCTCTCTCTTTTTTATCTGATTTTGATTCTTAGAACAGGTAGATCCTTGCAAGAGGCTGGGCATGTTTCATAGCTTCAGCAAAATGTTGTCTCTTCCTCTAATTATAAACAGTCATCCGAAGAGTAAGAATTATGGAGTGAGAAACCAGACTTAGGGCCAAAACAACTGCATCAAGTTTCTGCCCAGGACACAACGTCTTCGATAACCTGAATTTCAGGCTAGATAGTGATGGACAGCTAAATTCTAGTTCAATTAAACTAATCTGTGCTTAGTGCCAATAAATTTGGGTTACACAGATGATGAGGGACCTAGAGCACCTTTCACATGAAGAAAGACAGAGAGAGCTGGGTCTGTTCAGCCTGGAGAAGCTGAGAGGGGACCTCATCAATTATTATAAATATCTCCAGGGTGGGTGTCAAGAGGATGGACCAGACTCCTTTCAGTGGTGCCCAGTGACAGGATGAGGGGCAGCAGGCACAGACTGAAGCACAGGAGGTTCCATCTGAATATGAGGAGAAACTTCTTCCTGTGAGGTGCCAGAGCCTGGCCCAGGCTGCCCAGAGAGGCTGTGGAGTCTCCTTCTCTGGAGACATTCAAACCCGCCTGGACACGACCCTGTGTGATCTGCTCTGGTGACCCTACTTTAGCACGTGGGTTGGACTGGGTGATCAACAGAGATCCCTTCAACCTCAACTATTCTGTGATTCAGTTCTGAAAAGATAAAGTTCACGATCCTTTCAAAAAGCCAGGTTTCTTTCTCAATGGTGCTAGGACAAGTGACCCGAGTGCAACCTTGCTATATTCACATCCACTACACAACAGTCTCCACATAGGAACAGTTCATTTATTCCCAGCTCTCACAGACTCCAATAACCTCCTGGTTTATAATTTTCTTCTCCATGCCGCTGAATAGGTTACATTATTTGCAGGTTAGAGCACTTATCACATGCATCTAAAATATTTTTAGAATTACTTTATGCTTCCCAGTCTCACAAATCCAATTCCTTCTCTCCTGCAGTGCTTCCTGCACTGGAATGCAACTCTGGTATCGCCAATACACAGTACTAAACTGGAAAACTCATCACTTAGACAGGAATTGATAAGCAGGTGGTAGCAGACCACTAGATTAAAGTGAGAGACAGAGCATTTCTACTCAAGTGAAAACTCAGACTGTTCTCACTAATTATCTATGTGGGTCTCCGAAGGAATTAGATACACATTGCAAAGGAGGCAGACTAAGAGCGTGGCTCATTAAAAACTGCACTCCCAGTAGATGCAGTGACAAATGCACCAGGTGTCCACACACGTTCCGAGTCCCTCAACTGGTGGTGACCATCTGGTTAATATTCTGAACACTCAACCAGAGAAACCTCCAGAACTAAAACCACAAGTTGTTACCACTTTACATCAAACCTAAAACTTCTCATATGAGGGCTGACACAGTCTTATCTGTAGAAGACATGACACTAAAAACAGAACCAGTAATACACATTTACTAGCAAATTCCAGCTGATTTTTATAACACTTTCACATTTATTTTCTGTTATTAACTGCAAAACATAGAGTACCTGCAGTTTCTTCTTCACAAAATGCACCTGTACCTGAATTTCTTCGTGATGCTCCATTTCTTCCACAAACTTTATTATGGTTTATTTATATTTATTTATTTATTACAAGGATAGTGGGCTATTAAAAAAACCCACTAAATCCAGAGTCAAGCCATACAGCCCAGCTCCAGACCTGAGCTCAAAGCTTAGGTTCTTTCTATTAAACAGAGTTTCCTACAGGGAAAGGAGATAACAGTTTTGCTTCTCATTATCTCCGTGATAGTGTGACAAGGAAGGTCCTCTGCATTTTTTGCCCCCTAAACATTTCAGTGATGGCACAGAGTAATCCATGCAGAGTTCAAGGATTCCAGCTCAAAGAGGACACATCAGAGCCATGGGAGATGGAGATCAGTAGTGACAAAAGATACATCTATAAAGTTTTGGCCGATTTCAATGGTAATGCTGAGGACTCCAACTAAGAGCCAACAAAAGAGATGCTTCAGATTTTTCTGCCTTCTTGTTTCTGATCACACAATTTACCTCTCCAGCATATTTCTCTCTCTCACCTTCTCAGCATCATTCAGATCATCTGGCCTCATTTGAGAAGAGAAATCTCATGTCCTAAGTTTTGGCCAACTTACAGTTGCCAAAGGTGATTCTAATACATAAATTACCTCTGCAAATATGTCAGATCTGGCGCAGAACAAGCAGTGCAGTAGACTTAGCAGATCACCATTAAAAGAGAAACATAGAAACCACAGATCTATAGAAAGCAGTGCAATTAATTCCCTATAATATACTTTTCCTGATGACTGCAAAGCTAAAACACTGAAAATATTTCTGAAAATTAGAACCTTTGCTCTAAAAATCAGCAGAACTTTCACATGAGAATTTTCTATTCTCTGCAGTTGCATGAGGGTATAACACCTACCTCTAGGACTTTCCCAGTAATGAACTGGTGACATGCTTCGCATTTGACTCCAAAAAGAACTTGATAGTCCTTTTCACAATAAGGAATACCATCTCTGAAAACAAAAATCCACAAATTACAAATCACGTTTTAATAAACGGGTTACAGCATAACTTATACTCTTCACTTGTCTTCAGTCTGGAACTCTTACACACAGCAATAGGCAAACGGGAGAGAATTAAAGGGGAATATTTTGTAGTAGAAGGAAAAAAACCCATCATATTCCCATTAGTGCCTCTTAGGATTATTCTTTAAATTCCCATCAAGAAAAAGCATCCAGTAGAAACCACTGAAGTAAATCTCATTCTTTAGAACAGACTCTGTTCACCTACAGGTGGTGCAATGCTAGGGAATCAGTGGAATGAGAGTGGGATGAGAGGAGATCACATCTTTACCATAGGCAGGTAGTTCTTGTTTAGTTCAGCAAAAAAGTCTTTGGTAGTCTGCAAGGGTATAATCAGTTACTTTTAAGTATAAGGTTACTTAGTCTTTTAGTATGAAAAGGAACATATATATATAGTAAAAGTGGAAACACTAGTCAGCTTAGGAGTATTTCTCAGGCACTAAACTTCTGAGAAATTACAGATGCTACTTTTTATTAAATATTATACACCCATTAATGACATGTTTGTAAAACATACATTGTTTTTCTAGTTTTTCTCTTTGTTATATGCTTAAAGGGGGAACAGAAGCTGCATCTTCATTCCCTCTATTTCATCGTTACACCATTTGTCCCCATTCACTTCCTCTATAGTTCCTTCCACTCAAAAACCTCTTCATTAGTTTCTTACATGGAAATGTGAAACACAGCATCAGATCAATCACATCATCGCGTTTACTCTATTCTCTAGCAAAGGCAAGCAATGGATAGCTTTCTACTTTTTAGCCTCAAAATTACATGTTGGAGAACAAAATGTCACAAAGCTTTATGTGGCTAATACAGAAAACATGCAGCAATTCACCTGATCCTTTGTGGAAACATACACCCCCATCTATTATATATTGGTCTTAAATATAGACTGATATCATTAAAACACACCTTTCAGTTACACATTTCAGTTCAGTTTCCTTTCCCAACTCAGCTTTCACTGAGAACAAAGATTTTGTCGTATATGGAAAGGTGGTCAAAACTGGATTTTGAAAGGTGTACTTTGCTGCAAACTCTTCTCCATTGACTCATGCCAAGAGTGCAGAAGAGACACAGAGGTTACTTACTTGCTGATGTATTCCCCGGTTAGGACCTTCCCACAGGCCTTGCACTTAAAGCACCCGAGGTGCCACTGCTTATCCAGAGCTAGCAATGCTTGGCCATTTTTTATGTCTCTTCCACAACCAGCACAATCTGCAAATAAACAAACAAATGCATTTGTTGTCAGTTACTTGGTTCATTAACTCTCATTAACCAGCCACCCATTGCAACCCTTGATGACCATAGGGGAGAATTATACAGTAGTGCAGATTTGTCTTTCTTCCTGAAACAATTCTCAGATTCAATCTTTGTCACTATAGATATATTCAGTAGCAGAGGGAGAAGACCTCCTTTGTTTTTTATACTGTTTATGACTCAAAGACCACCAGACAAGCTCCATACAAACTTCGCATTTTGTTACACACAAGCTACAAAAATCATCACTGCAAGAAGTTTCCATCTTCTAAAGCAATCGCTGTTATTTCTCATTTTGCTTTTATCGAGAACTTGACTGCTGAGACGAAGCTGAACACGGAGACCCCAGCGAGCACCATCTGCATGTCCCCGTCGGGTGGCAGCAAAGCCCAGCGTGTCCACCCAGCACAGGGCGGTGACACAGCCCAGCCGGGACCAGGGGGACAGACCTTGTTTCAGGGGGGGCCCAAGGCAAGGGTGACAGCAGGGTGACAGCAGCCAAGCCTGCATGGCAGGGCAGATTGTCTTCCACCTGCAGCTGTGGGAAACTGTAGTTTTCATGGTCTCTAACAGGCACAAGGACTCTCGCTCAGCGATTTTGGTACTATCTTAGCAGCTGACACTCACTTTTCACTGCGATTCTGAAAGGCTCTTTGATGGCAGAATGTAAACCTGAAGCCAGGAGCACTGAACGCCCTCTGTCCCAGAGGATGCCACAATGTCTCATGTCACATCACAAATCTTTGGCTCAGCTCCAAGCTCCCATTCCTCCCCATTCAAACCTAAAATACTCAGGAGAAATTTCCTGGTAAGAGGCAATTCAGCACATGGTAAGATCTGAAGAGACTGATGTGGCAGAGAGCACTGAACTGCCAGGGTTGTGCTACAGTTCTGTGCCCAGCCCGAGGGGACAGAGGGACAGAGGGGAGGGAAGGCCTGGAAGAGCAGCGAAGCAGAAAGGGAATGCCCATCAGCTGAGGCACACACACAAGCCACAGAGGAGACAGCCTGGAACAAAGCATTTTCCATATTTTATTATCCCCAAACTCGGTGTTTCTTTGGCGAATGTAACATCCCCTCCACGTGACTGAAACATCAACAAAAAGCAACAGAGACCAAGAGGAACAGAGAGATCTTGGCACTTAGAGCTCAGCTCATCCTGGGGAAAAGCTTGTCCTGGCTGCACTGCTCAAGCTGAGAGAACAGATACAGCCTGAAAAGCTTCATCTCCTCATGGCTTTGCAGCCCAGGCTACCCCACGCTTTGCAAAAGGGCAAGTCCAAGTTTATTATCACAACTGATAATGAGAGTCACTCCTTTTGACACTAGAAAGCCTGACTTTTGTTTGCTGGATAATGGGCCAAGAGAGCCCCAAATATTATAAATTCTGTGTATTCCTGCTATCCATGTCACCATTTGCAGCATGTCCCTCCTTCTGTCAGCATTACTCTTCTCAAACCCCTTGGAAAAAAAAGGAAGGGGAGACTAAGCCCCATGGTACCTTGTGATAAAATGCAAGTCACAAGCTGTTGACACGACTTGGACTTGAAAAACAACCCTGACATGACCTAATACCAGGACTTTACCCTAGAGGACAAATGCTGCAAATTGAAATGATAAAATGACAAGGACTGACACCATGTAATGGATCCCTCTGCTCTTCAGTGCCAGCTCAAGGCTCCATGCCACTCTGTAACGACAGCAAAGGCTGGACAAGGTCACCAAGGAGGCTCTGGAATTCCAAGCATGAGGCTGAGGAGGGGAGAAGCAACGATCTGCCAGGGTGGCTTTGGTACCCTGATCTTGCCTTCTGTTTTGGGAGGATACTACATCATCTCTTGAGGTCGCTTCCAGCCTATTTTTCTTATGCTAAATACGAAACCCTGCGATTTGCCTCCCAAGTGTGGGAACAAATGGGATCTTTCCTCCAGTCTCAGTGGGTGCTGAACTGCAGTTCTAAACAGCACCCATTCCTCAGGTTCCCAGCACTGCTGCCTTCCCTGGTGTGCCAGCTTCCACATTCCTGACCTGGTGTCCTGCCAAACCGGGACACATTCCCTGTTACATTAATCCCTCAAAAAAATCTGCTTCTGTGAAGCTGAAATTTCTCAGATAGGCTTCTAACTTCTATGCTTTGCAGATATTTTGTTTCTAATTGAATTCCTGAAGCAGTCAGAATAGAAAAATCACTTTACACAAAAGGTCTACCTAGTCCAGTATCTTTATTGGTGCCAAAACCACCTCTTTGGAGGAAGCAGGGATCCATGAAGTATCCCTACCTATTTAGTTGCTTCTTCGTAAGCCAAAGGTCGTGTTGCTGTGCTTATTCTTGTGCTCATGTGTGATACAAGGGGTTGATAACATGCTTTTCCTATTCTATAGCAACAATGACATTTACTTACTCTTTCTAGACTCCTTGAAGTGTTTTGCAAGAGTAAATTAACATCATTATTTCCATTCTGCTAATATCACAGATATGTTTTATGTCTGGAATCAAAGTAAGCGAATAGCCCAGTACTGTCATCTTAGGCTGAGATGGCTTTTAACTAAACCTGATTTTAACTCTGGCAAAATGGTTGGGTATATACATGAAAAGCAAGCAATTATCATTATCTCTTAAAATAGAAAGCAAATAAGGCTGGCCTGAGCTAAAAAAAGACTATTTGTTCAGCCAAATTCTACAAATAAAAGCCATTTATGATCTCAGGCCTGCATGAGAGACATTAAAGCCTCTGGCTGAATGTCAGCAGCACACAGCATATGCAGGCAGGATCTCAGTACCACACTAAGCACAATCTGCATGGGCCTCACCTCTAACCAGCACACACTGCGAATAAAAGGGCCGTGGGGTATGACAGAGTGGTCCACAACCACAGTCCAGAGCTGAATTGTACTAAAAAAATCTGACAACGCTTCTTGAAACTTTGTGCAATGGTTCCCACCACATTTCTCTCCAGCTTCATACCTGGGTCTGACAGACTGGAACCCCTGACCTTGAGTTTTTTTTGTGTCTTATAACCCAGATTCCTCCCTACTCCCATTCCTTGCACATCCACACGTTCAGCTGTGCCAGGATAACGAACAGGAGGAAAGTGCAGTGTACTGGTTAAAGTGCAGAGTGAGCAGTGCCATTCCTATATGCACTTACAATCTAAAGAAAAGCATACCACAAAAAACACTATTAGGTGCAATTAGGTTTGAGCTAAAGGATGACAGCACTGATTCTCAGAAGAAATAGGAAGTAACACTGTTCATATGTTTTGTGTCCACGACCAGAATCTTCAGCTGTATGACAGCCATCTCGTAATCAAAACACTGCAGTACGACCTCAATAAGGACCCAACCAGAATAAGGTTATCCGGGAATGTCAGTAAGATAATGTATTCCCCCAAATCCATCCTAAGCAGGGGAAAAGGATTGTATCTGAGAGCACTGGACATGTAGTTACGCAGATCACGGTGGAGCCTCCCTGGGCTGCTTGTGACACCAACAGCTGCAGCTTCTACAGGCAACATCCACTTGCTCAGAAATTGTATAGAATTGAATTCGCTCTCATAACAGCATTAGCTGACAGGACCATTTTTTAGCCAAGCAAAAGCTTCTTACATGATTCCCTGTCAGAGATGCTTAAACATACCTGTTGTGTCTTTCACATACTCTGGCTAGGCCTGCTCAGTCTGAAGATATATCCTAACGTATTTAAGCTACAGCTCTGGAAGAAAATAGTCCAGAAGGGTGTCATATTTGATGTGTCCAGATACAAAAGCGAATACCAATGCCTGATCAAAAGGGCTGTGATGTGGAGTCAGCCAGCCCAAAAGCAGGGAAAAGTGGGGGGGCAGGACAAGGGAAAATAGCACAGCATGATAATATTACGGATGATTAACACCTCCACCCCTCAAGCACTTTAAGTAGCCTCACAAATAGATGTAGCCCAGGGTGAGCTGCCACCCATGACACCTTGCCTGTAAAGATATGAGGAGAAAATGTGTTTCCCTTTTTAGCGTCTGCATCACCCCAGACACCCAGGAGTGACACATCCTGCACAGCAACCCATTCGTCACTGCCTAAATTAAGTGGTGGATTTTCTTCCTTTGCCTCCCTCCCCTGCGCTCAGCCAATAGCAGGAGCCCCCATCCCTGCACAGGCGATACAGCTGGATTAACCCTGAGCACACTGCGTACGGCATCACCCGCTCCCGTTTCCATCGCTTTGAAAATTCACCAGCAAATAGACATTTACCTCACATTCTCTGCTCAACCCATATAACTGAATAAAGGGAAATCACCCCTCTCCCTGCTTTAGTCCTAATGAACATGCTTATGCAAAGTCACGTGCAGGGACAGTTTTACACGAGCATGTTAACTCTGCTCAGTGAGCAGAGTTAATTGCAGTCTGACTTAATGATCCATAATTAAGTCACCAAAAAGTTCCTTTCAATCCTGATGGCCATTAGTAGCACATGTCCAGATAAAGTCTGAAGCTGTCACAACCCCTGTGAGTCACATTTTATACTCCTTTTGTTACTGTTCCCCTTGCTATAAAACACAGATAAAGTAGATTTATAAAGACAGCACCAGCAGGCTTCTGCCCTGAAACAGGTAAAGCAGGGCAGAATGAGGGGCATTATTATTATCACCATCAACAAACAGGTTTTCATTGGACTTACACAGAAATACATTGTCAAACACAGCTGGACCTAAAGAGCAATCTATGAGGAACAGTGATTTGGAAGTGAAGGAAAAGCAAATATCACTGGAGTCAAGGCCAAGAAATCTCTAATTGTAAATAACTCTCAGCAACCCTGAAAAACAACCTGCATCCCAGTAATTCTCCTGTGGCAATTTGAAGGCTGCACAGTTTTAAGTTCGCATAGAGTTATGAAGATCAGAGTTTTTCCTCAGTCACCCTTTAAGCACAGATCAGCTAAAGCCTTTCAAAGCTCTATTTTAAAGTTAAATGTTTTGATGATATCACACAGGCTTTTCCAGATCATCAGGATATTTCTGTCAAAGCTAAAAATACAACCTCACTCTGTCTATTTACAATACAATAAACACTTCCAAAGATTAAAGCACAACCATTTGATCATCAGGGCAGCGATGAGATCTGCAAGTCAGAGAAGGACATGCAGCATTGGGAATTTTACATCCAGGATTCAGGTCTGAGTGTGTAACTCAATTTTGCAAAGAAATCCGCTGCCAGACCCTTCCTCTTTGCCAGTTCAAGGATGGGAAATGTTTGTCTGAACAAAATGGACTATTGCCCTTTTGCTAAAGGCAAAACAAACCCATGCGGGCAGCCTTGTACTCCTGAAATCTAACAATAAGAGGCTGGGTACATACAATGGAGGGAAATCAGTTCCCCATGGGAAGGGGAGTATAGCTGCCACAGTTTATTATAAATGGCAAGTTGGGCAAAACCGACATTTTCAAAATAAATACTTAGGGAAATAAAACTATTTTAGTTGATTAAATATGTAAAGAAATCACACTGGCATGAACTGGCATTATTTGCTTACAACACAGGTCCCTGTTAACCACCTACAAGTGCCTAACGTTGACCCGCCTTTTTAAGAAACTGCTTAACATACATCTTAGATATATTGTTACTGTAAATAGCTCTTGCATCATCTAATGTAATTTAAATTGATTTGTAAAGATGAATGCTCTTCTCCAAATCTAGTTTGTTAATATGACATTATTTTATCAAAGGAGTTTTTATTTTTCCCCTCTGATTTGAGGTAAGTATTTGTGTTGATGTTCTACACAGGAAAAGGAAACAGTATTTCCCTTCTTCCCACATCTTTCTACACCTCTTTCCCAAAGGAAGCCCAAGCAATCGATCTTTTAACCTGTTACTCCTGCAAACTGTCCTTGCAAGCAACATACCACCAATGAAGCCTTTTTCCATAAGATCAGCCTCAGTGTCGTCTTCAAGCCCATCTTCACACAGGTGCCTGAACTCAAAACCAAAGGGTGAATGAAATAGGAAGAGGAAGAAACAGCAGACACGCTACACACTATTTAAGAGAAGAGTTTGAATTGTCCCATAAATGAAAGATAAAGGCTGGGTTGTTTGGTTGGTTTTGTCTTCTAGCTTAGCACCCCTAGCTGTAGAACTACTCTGATGGATAAACCACAGCCAGGTATATCTAAGCTGAGACTCGTCTTTACCCTGTTACTTCTTTTACCACACTTCAGTTCTGAGTTCCAATCAAGTTCAAATTCACCATTCCATCTCGCAGTACCACTACTGAATTGCTCGGTTCACAAACGAGCTTCAGTGTTTAATACCCAGCTCATGGAAAGCACATTGTGTCTCTTCATCTGCAGACTATTTTGGGTGATTTTCAACTGTTACTCTTGGAAAGCAAGCCATTCCAACAGGGTACAACCTCTGACAATAGGAATGAAAGATACGGCAACTTTTAGGAAGGTTTTTATGCCATGACAAGCCACAGCAATTAAAGATCTAGCTAAAAACTAATTAATTTTTCATATTCCTTTAAAGTGACCTCAGAGTCCTGATGTACTACCTGGCAGGTTTACTGAACGTGACAATTCCTCTTATCTCTGGGGATCTCCTTCGGTTGTGTTTTCCTGAGCAATTCCTTGCACTTCCCCCAGAATGTTCTTTGGAATTATCTTTTGATGAGTAGCTCTCTGGAAAAAGCTAAGGACATGGACCTATTTTGATTCCAAGTTCAAGACGGGGTTACGCTTAGAGAAGTAAAAACCAATACACTCCTATAGTCTATTCCCAGTTGGTTTTGCCTAATTTACATGTAACACAAAAGAATGGAAAATAAAAACAAAAGGGTAAACTGGACTGAAAATACCTTCCTGAAAAACAGTCATTTTTGTGAAGGAATATGTTTCAATAGAAAATTCGTAATTCAGAAACTTCCTGCCCTGGAACAACTGTATTCTCTATACAGCTCCTGCCCTGTCTCTATGACCCCAAAGTCAGTCAATAACAACACTTCATATTCCTCCTGAGGATCAGCCAAGGCAACTTACTATAAAAAAAGCAATGAAAATACCCATTTGAGTAAAGGAAGGCTACTCAAGTAATTTAGCCACTGTTAAGAAACAGAAGTGAGGACTATAATGAATCCAAGAAAACAATTCAAATTACGAAAACACCTCAAAAATTGCAAAATTCTTCAAAAGAGTAAATCTCCTTTAAGTAATCACAAAAGCGGGTCAGTATCATGGGAAGGATGTATCAAGGTGTAATCTAATGGGTTTTGCCAGAAAGGAACTGTGCTTGGGTTTGCACCATTTCATGCATGTTGATTTGCTTATTTTATTCTTAAAAGTAGGGGCAGGGTAAAACACTAGAACCACTGTATGCTCAATATATTAAGCCATAAATATAGTTGCCCTAGATTAAAGGGGAATTAAATACCGATATATGTACATATCAGTATTTACATATATATATATATATGTGTGTGTATATATATATACACACACACACATATATATATATATATATATATATGTATGTATGTATATAACAAAAGGATTTCACTTAAAACCAGCATTTTAAATTTAAGATATTCAGATGAGGTCTGAAAACACAGAGAATAAACTTGCTCTCCTTTTCCCACCTTTGAATAAATTCACATACTGTAAGTTCTGCCGCTTTTAAAATCCTTAAGGACATTATGATTATGATCCAAAGTAAACGGTTTTATAAGCTACATATCCTTGACAAATCAGTTGTTCCAGAATTAAAATAAATTGTAATGAATTTACTTTCTTGATCTGTTTAACACATTTCAGGTAGTTTTCTAAAATTAAAAAAACCCCACAATGCTATTTTATACATTCTAATTGCATTTCAATTTCCATTCAAATAGAGCTTGACATAAATGATGAGCAAAAACAGTCGTTAGTGAACAAAATATAGATGTTAAAGAATATGATTAATTTATGCAGAGCTATATCAGTTTAATTAAATGTGTATAAATATGGAGTATCCTCACGCTCATCAATTAGCCTTTCCTAATTAAAAATCTAAATGTAAAACAAGGTTATGATACATTATTCTAATCAAGGTTTCCAAGGTTCTCACGTAAACCATGATTAAAATCAGTGATTTAAATCAGTGTTTGAAATCAATCCATAATGATGTCTGTGGTATGTCCTGATTCTATGGCAAACCAAAAAAGGACATAGGGGACTAAATGAGCCCCTTAAGTCCCCAAAATCCTCAACTGAATCTCCAGTACCTAAACATAGGTGTGCGAGCTTGAATGCCACAGAAATGAGTGTTTCTGTATTCTTAGCACATAAACCAGGAACCATGAAACCAGAAAAATTTGTGTGTTTTGGCACAAAATAATATTAAACCTTTAAGGTTCAAAATTATACACAGAATTTTTTAAACTTTATTTTTCAAATGCATGTTCAAAACCAAAATTGTTGAGCCTAAGTTCCCCAGGGCATTCACTGTTTATGGATATTGTGTGTATCCCATAGGCAAAACTGGGCTCAGTGTCTTGCTCTAAAGCCTATCTGCATTTGTACAATACCTATATTTACTATGTAGCTTTGACATACTGCGTGAAATTGTAGGATATTCCCCAAGAATGAGCTCAAAATCATGTGTGGCATGTTGCCTAATACCTTTTTAAAGCCAAAAAACCACTGCAGATAGCTTGCTCACAAATAGCCAGCCAACTATTGCCCTTTGCTTTTGAAATCTTCCCTATGGACTTGAAGGAGTTTTCAAACAGCTCAGGAAAAAGGGCTAAAGACCAAAATAATGAAAATTGAGTCAAATGGGGCTAAGTATTTACAAGTCCTAACTGCAGACTATTCACAAAAACTATGATTAAAGGGAATTTTGCATCCATTTCATCCACTCAGCTAAATTCTAACGCAGAAGTATGTGATGCCTAAGCTTCAGCTCAGAACACTGGCAACAATCAGCTGTATCTTGATCTAATGAAAGGACAGTTACGTCCCAAATATAAAACTGCATTAAGAATTAGATAGTCTTTAAAGGATGACTACAAAGCAGATTTGCTTCTCCATTCGGATGCTTCACCATTTTCCCCCACTTTCTGGGCAGTGAGGCAAATGTTGATCCCCATTTTTTCCTGCCTGCTGTAAGGTATGTTGGCTCCGCTCCACTTCAGCATTACCAGAAACCTCGTTGGAAGTTTCAGATATTTGCTGGGAGCTTTGCTGCATCTTATTGGAAGAGATAAGGCTATTGAATAATTAACAAAGATATCTTTCTCCCATAAGTTCATTAAGCATTAAGCTTATTATTTATATCACAATAGAGCTAAGATCCCCATTTGTGTGGCAGGATCCGATTGATAGGCATGAAAGCATTTGTCCCAGAGAACTTACATTCCCTGAATCAGAACACAATGTGCAAACCAGACAAGGACAAACATACAAAACAGTATTGTGAAACCTCCTCGTGGACGCCGGCTGGTCGGGGAACAGCTGCCCCAAAGATTATTTATGCACATATAACGCTGGCCGATCTGAAAACCCTGCTCCACATCCTAGCTGTGCGGGGATGCCCTTAAATCACAAGGAGAGACCTTACAAAGAAAAGGGAACTGACTTAACTTCTTCATCCTTCATTCCAAATCGCATCATCACTGGGTATCTCCGCATATATAGAACAAGAATATATTTCACTGAAAAAAAGGAAACTTAAAATCTCCACCATCATTTTAAAAGATCAATTTTTCAAATGAAGGTTCTTGCTAGGTGATTGTAATGCTTCCGTTTCCTTTGGATAAGGAGCTTTTTCCTAACCATGTAGAAAGCCCACTTTTCACTTGAAATGCAATTTCTTAATTAGTTCATGCACATCCCTCAAATAATCCAACCTTTCAGCAAAAAGGTAATCAGAAATAACTAAAACTTCCTAACCAGCACCCAGCCAAGGAACTAACAGACAAAGGGCTCAGTCTCAGGTAGAGAAATAACATTCTGATTATTGAAATGCTTTACCATGGAAATAGTGAAGTGGAATGCCTAAGGGAATAATCTATGTTTAAGAAAGAGGGAAATGTATTAAACTGTGTTCAAAGACACACAGTCTCCGCAGAATTTCAAACACGTATTATAAAGCTCACGCTACTCTTTCAAAGGTATCTAACCCCAATGTGGATGAAGAACAAAGCTTTAGGCAGACTTTAGGTTCTTTATTTCTCCTTACACAAGTTAAAACCACACACATTTTCTAATTTTTATCCCTTTAGCATCAATAGGTAGGACTCAGGCAGTAGCACAGTACTCAGTACTGCATCATCTAAGCACCACATCATCTTTAATTCAAGTATAACCACAACATATTAGTAAGCTAGGGCAGTGCTATTTCTTCATTTTGCTGGTAGAGAACCAACCCTTCAAATTTACCCTGATACATAAAACATGTGTAAAAAGACCAGAAAGCTACACTCAGAATTCCCAGGTCCAAGGGAATTAACCACTAGATAATCCCTCCTATGACAACATGGAAACAATAAACCACGAATCCACAAACTACAAAATAACAACAACGACAATGATGACAAAAGTTTAACTTGGCTTTAACTCTTTTTTTACCCAAAATTACAGTAAGAAATTAGGGGTAAAAAAACCAAACCAAACCAAAAACAACACAAAAAACAAAACCAAAACCCATATAACATGAAGATTTTTCAAGGTGGCCTTCAGAAGCAGCCCACTGAATATGCGATACAAAATGCTGAGGGCTGGTGAAATGAGGCTGTCATCTATGCAACAGAGATACAATAGGGGAGATCTTAATTAGAAGAATGTAAAATGGGGGGAGGGAGGGTAAGCACGGTACCCATCACCAAACAGCCAAGTTGCAGTTTTGTGTATAGTTTAGAAATAACAGATTCCTGCACAAATGCTTCTCTGGAGAGACAATATGGACCATAACAATGTGTGTTAGCATGGAGCTAGAACACAATAGAACACAACAGAAAATAGAAAGAGCTGAAGATAGGTAACAATGATGTTGTATACAAAGGACACTGCTTAAAACAGAAATAGTAGTTACCAGGATACCTGACTTAGAACTATTGATACTTCTTTATTGGGAGCAAAAGAAAATAACTTCCTGCCTTTGGCAGAACCTTGAAAACCATGAACAGCGATCAACATCACACCCTTAGACGGTGCTGTCCAGTTGTCCCCTGCTGCCGTGCTGCTCCACATCCGTCCCAGTCACTTTGCTTTACAGATCACATCTCATTTATCAACCTGTCACACCAAATAAAACAATAACAAAAAAGAACACCACCCCTTTACTTTCCTGCAAAGCTGTCTGCAGGTATTTGGTGTTAAATTTCCTGTCGAATAAAATGAATGAATGAAAGTCCCAAAGCTACTGGCATTGTATGCATCTAGCAGTGTCTAATAAATAGGGTGGACTATATTATGAATTATCATTACTCTGTAGAACCTGTATAATGAAAAAGATTGTCTTAGAAAATTAGAATTCGAAAGTAGTCACTGAAATGATTCTTCAAGAAAATAGCTATAATTATTCCAGGTAGTATATGTGCAGTAAAATAAATATATTATTAATATAAATAAGGTTAATAAGTACTGTGGACCCAAATAACATTAAACAAAAAAAAGGAAAATTAATTATCCAGTCCTTTTCCTTCTGATTTTCATTGGTGTGCACCACAAGAGCATAACCACGTTCAGGTTCATGTTATTCAAGATGTTAACTCCTGTATGTAGAGACATTTGATTTTCCTTGAAATCACCCGACGAAAGCTGTCAATAAGCCTTTCTTTTATGTGAAGTAACAGACATCAGAAAACTGCATGTCAGCATTAATGCAGACATTCTAGTGGCCAGAAGGCTTCCTTTTACATTACATAAGCCAAACAAACCTGATATACTTGCAGTCTATTGCATTTCCTCACTTTCAACTTCCCTTATTTTAAGGAAAGCCTCCCCTAGTAATCTACTTGGAAGTAATCAGAGGAAACTGGAAACAATGCAGGATATAAAATAGATGCATAGTAGGAATAAGATTCTCTTCTAAAAGAACTTGCATTAAAAAATAATCCTTTCAGAAAAGGGCAAAGCATTCAAAAAAATTGATGTATCTGATTCAGCCAGCAGGAGGACAAGGAAGCAATCTGGAACAGCTTACACTAATTAAAATTTACTCTCCAGTGCCAGCAAGAAAGACTTCTCTGTATCCAAGTCAACTCTTGGACAAAGCCAAAGCAGCAGCTGGCATATCTCTGAAGACAGAGGATGCTTCATTAGTACTCTTCTAATTTAGTTTTTCTGAACTTATAAACACATGCTGGTCTCACTTTTATTTGTCTTGGTTTGGCAAGTTTCGCTCTAAAATGACGAGAAACTCTATACTATATCTTCCTACAGGTCTTTCTTCCTAAAGGAACAAGATGCACAGTGGCAGGTACTTGCAGATTTCGAAGCAGCGCATTCTAAACTGTTAAGAGCTGGAGATCTCTTGCTGTGTGTATTGGTGAGGCAGTTTGCCTAGCAGGACATAATAATAATAATAATAATAATAATAATAATAATAATATCATCACAAGTAGCAAGGAAGATTGTTTTCTATTCCTTGCTCCCAGTGGCTGCAGCGTAGAGCCCAAGAAGCAATTCAAGCAGAGCCTCCAGCTGTCAGAAAATGACTCTCCAGCTCTTTTGCTTGCTCACCATCAGATGCCTCAACTCCATCATTTGCAACGGGCAATTTTGGCACCTGAAGTCACAGAACCGGGAAGCGGCCACACTGCTGGACAAGTGTGCCACGTTTTGAGAACCAGATGTATTGTGATCCAGATAGTTGTACATTGAACACCAGTTGTTTGGGAACCAGTGATTGTGACAGGCCTAGAAAAAGAACATCACTCCTGCCCAAGGGCCCCTTGCAGTTCCTTGCCAATCATACCTCCCTAATATCAGTAATTCACATACAATTTCCACATCATTCTTTTGTCTCAAAAGGATCCTCTGGGTGCCTGAAGTACCTTATACATTTCTATTTTGGTTTGTAAGTCCTGTAAGGCTTTTTTCAGGTTCCTAAATTCTTCCTTAACTGATTAGACCTGTGCATTTTCAGCTCCAAATCTACAGTTACAGTGGAAACCTATCACTTAACAGACAGAAAAGCATCATAGCAAAAAAAAGTCTCTCATTTTCTCTTTTGTAAGTGTCTGATTACACGTTCTCAGGCAAATCAGATAACCTGAGATTCACTCGACCCATCCACTGGGCACAAACGTTATCCAACTTTGCCTTCACGTTGTACTTCAGAATCCCGGGATCTCAAGGCAAAGTCCCAGTACAAAATACACAGTGTCTCCCTGAAGGAAACCAACGTTGGTGGAAAACTACCCAGTGTCACAAGGAAAACTGCAGCTATTTTGAATTATAGAACTATACTCGGTAAATCGTTACAGATTAGAATGCTGAATACAATCCAGTAGTCAGAGAAAGAAACAGAAATCTCCAAAAATTTAAAAAGTTAACTACTAGAGACAGATTAATATTGGTAATTTACAAATTATCTTCTAAAAACATTAAAACCCAACAGCAAATTAATTTCCGTCCCAAACCTTTCTTCGTTCTCTTTCCCTTTAACTTGCTTTCTCCCTTTTTTATAATTGTTTCCTGAAGTTCTGATCACAGTATCACTGTATCAGTCCACTGGAGGCATAATACTAGCAACATTCCTTTAAGGGATAATTTAATTAAACTGCTAAATAATAGAAGAAAATTAATTTCCTCTTTCTCCGCTTTTGAGTACTTAAACCTGTGCAATTATACATGGAAAAAAGAAATGAACTTATCAACTCTGAAACCCCAAATTCCATCAAGTACCTTTCCAGTACCTAAAAAAATCATCCTTTTTAAAATCCAGTCATTAGGGAAAAGTTGTGTGTTCATACTGAAATGTGTGTCACTTCTCATGAAGACAAAAAAATAAAGAAAAAAAAATATTATGATTCCCAGAGAGAACCCACATTTCTAAAGGTGAAGAAAAGCGAAAAAAGCCAATATATCGCGTTAAATTACTTTGAACCCAATGTTGATCAGCCTGGGAAAGTGAGAGACTTCAGAAGGCAGATTTCATACTTACTGCTGGAGGAAGACAGTTCTTTTGGACTGGAGCACATGGGCTGAGCGCACATCTGACACAGACAGTCCCTTCCATTAAAGGTAACTCGATCGCCTGGTGGAAACGGACGCCTGGAGAGTTAAAGAGAAAAATGTATTTTAGCAAAGGTTATGCCAGAAATTTTCCTCTGTTCCCTATGCCTTGATTTTGCTGCCTGCCCGCAGTGCAATCAATATTTTACACAAACTCAGGCCAAATAGTTTCTGCAATGTGGCCTTGGCAAAGCCAGACACTGGAAGCAACGCAATCCATGGATGCAAGCAGAGCAGAGGTTACGCTTGCCTTGTATTTTGGTTTAAAAAAGTTATCAGACATACTTTATCTAAAGAGTAGGGACAGTGAAATCCTTTTAAGACACAACAGCTACATTTATGATGGTCTCAGCGTGATGCTGTGAGTAGCAAATGGTACAGAAAAGAACTCAAAGGAAGAATCAGAACTGGTCTTGATGCCAGTGAAGGAATGTGGAACTAGTCACTCATAAATACACTCATCTGTACTCAGCAAGGAAATAGATTACATTGCTGTTAACTCTTACTTGGTGTGTAAAACAGAGGATGAACAACATTTTGTATGAGCATTTCACTAAAATGAGAAGGTTCAGTAACTCCAAATCTTTAGTAAGACCCTCCTACACCACACCTCGCTCCAAATCTGTGCTTGACAAATGAACATCTGCTTGTTTCCACAAAATAAAATGTTTAAGGCATTGTTCTAGTTTCCTTTCCACTGCCATTCCTAAGTGGGCCATAAATAAACCAGCAGCAATACTGCATTTCATGAATCTATTACAATGACTCATCTTCTGTTCATTCAACATAAAAAGATTGATGGAAGTCAATGTACAGAAAATTAATGTCATGTTTCATACTGTGTCACCTACTTTCACACTGTTCTTGGGAAATAAAACTGGAACATACAAATCATATGATTACCGACATGCAGGATATTCACACACTGTTTAAAACCAAATTGAAAAATGATCAAAATACTTTCAATACCAAAGATCTTGAAAAACGTACCAGGCTATAGAAAAAAGTTCTTAAACTACTCGTCAGAGAGAACTGTGAAAGATCAGGGTAGCACCCAGCAAGTCTGCCACACTAACAACCAGACACATCATATGACGGGATCTCCAACAAGGTACTATCCCAGAATGGAGATTCTTGCCTTTCTTGTTCATGTCGTCCTCCTGCATTAAGTTTCAGATGAAGGAACAGGCTCTGTCTTTTTTGCTCCTCCCTCTCGTTTAATTCTACCTACATTGCTATCAGATGCTCCTTACGTGCCCCTTGGGCATTACGCTGAAACTTATTGAAAAAAAGTTCTGTTTTACCCGTAGGGCTCAGAACTGCAGAAATTAACCACTGGATTATCATCTTCATTCCAGCTTAGTAAGTACACACATAACACAGGTGGCTTTCTGTAGAACCACCATGGCACCATAATATCACTTTACTTTCCTATTATGTCTACAAGATTGTTTTTACTACTATAAAAATGTGCCATTATTATAAAAACCCACAGCAGGTTTATTTCCCCTAGTGTATCCAAAATATTTTACCGATCACCATAGCAATAAGGTACATGCTAAGACAGCCTAAATTCTAGCATGGTCCCAGTGCCTAGAGCCAGCTATCCATGGAGACTTTGGGCTGAGTTTAGGCTGCAAAGCTCAGCTGAGATTTTCAAGTATAGAACTGCTCAAATGAGCAGGTTATGAGAGAAAATGGAAGATTTACTCAGTAACTTCCTAAATTCTATATGAACATCTTAATGAGAGTTTAAACAAAAGTACAAGTTAAAAATGCCACCTTCTGTCCCATCCACACAGTCTTAGCCAACTAACTTTTTATTCCCTGTAGAACTGAAGACTGGTCTCTTACTGGGGACAAGAAATAGCATTTGGGAAGAGGAGGATCACAGTTGTCCCAAAGCCATATGTTCTTACGTGATACAAAAATGAAGCTCCAGTACATTTTCAATTGTTTAACAGTTCTTATAGCCCAAATTACTTGTCTGTTGTAGCATCCAGAACTTTGTTTTGCCTCGTTTCTCCCATCAAGCTGGGCTGATCGCCTGAATCAACCCACGTCCGTTATCTCAACCTGTAAGCCTAATATTTAATTATTTCATATGTGAGGGTAACTTTCTAAGAACAGGGAACTATATGTAACAGAGAAGCTGTGTTGCCCAAATAAGCGAGTGGTATTTTGAAGACCCTCAAAGTCAGACTTGCAGCAGGTTTTCTTTACAGCCAAGTGCTTCCCCAATAGAAATATGTCTTGAGACATGTGTCTCATGGTGACGCCTTTCTCCCTGTTTTCCTCGTGCTGGGGTCATGCCACGTTAGTTCAAAGAGATGACTTACTTGCAAACAGTACAGGCAAAGCAGCTTGGATGGTAAGTCTTTCCCAGAGCTGTCACTACTTCGCCTTCCACGAAGTCCCCACAACCGTTGCAGCGGGTCCCATACATGCGCTGGTAATCCAAGGTGCAGAGATATTCCCCATTCTTAATGAAAAAGCCTCCTTGTGCCAAGTCACAGCCACACACTGGAAGAGAAAAAACCCCCCCACAGATAGATTAAATACACCTAACTAAGGATGTCAGCAACAGCCTGCTGCCAACAGATGAGATGACCTTGGTGGTCTTACTCACTTCTACCACATTTTTGCTTTCTCCTCCTGTCACTACATGCTTTGGCATCCCAGGAGAGGGCTGGTATTCTCTGGCTACAAGAGAGCCTGTAATAAAGACTTTCTTGGAGGAATATACATAATAACAACTTTCAGGTGCTTGGTCCTCACCAAGACCTCAGTTACCTCCAGTCATCCATTTAATCATGTTACCAGTTATTTGTACCAATACAATCTTGCTTTCACTTCTGGACCTGGAGGTGAGCCGAAAAGATCTGATTCCATAAATAGGTCAGATTTTACTATATTGTACACCAGCATACATTTTTTCCTGCAAGCATGTGCTTTATTTTAAGAAACTTACAAGATGTTGCATCTTTTTGAAACAATGAATATTTTAGAAATGTTGTATGGTTCAGAGTAACTCCTCCAGTCCCCAGATAAGACTGAGCTGCTCCACTGTTGCTGCATTAATACTTTCCATTTTGCTGTAAAAGGTATGATCTTTGAAATGTTCAGGTTGCTTTTACAGTTATAATTTAGACATAAATACTGTGAGAAAGCTGCAGGGAAGAGACGATCAAGCATTAAAAAAATCAAGCCACATCTCCACTATATACACTTCATGATATATGAAGCCAAACTATGTAATAGTATATAAGATACTGAATAAAGCAACTAGGAATAAAGAGTTTTCCCCATCTGTTTTCTGAACAAATTCATGTTCCAAGAGCTACTATTACCTTTGAGTGCCTCATCTGCACTGGTCTTGTGTCTTCTATATACTAAATTCCCTGTATTTCATGGCCTACAGAAACAACTCTAATATCTGGATATAGACTTGATTGGCAGTTTTTCACTGTTAGATGCTTATTCGCCCAAACCAAAACACATCACAATCAGGTGCCTGTTTTGCTTTAAGGGAACATTCACAGTGCTACATGGGCATTTCTGCTTGGGTTGGACAAAGGACTTGAACCTACCGCTGTCCCACAGTAGCACCAAAACCATTACTTGTTTCATGCGAGCTTTTAAAACTCCTCTTTATTCACCTCCGTGGAAAGGCATAAACAGGAGCTGCTAGGTGAATTCTTAAACAAATAGATATAGGACCCTCCCAGGCCACTCCTACTGCTCCTCTGTATATTGCTGTGTCTGTGTAATTCAGTAAGAGAAACTACTGTTCACAGTGGTCTAGGATGCTAGGTTAACTCTGCAAGCAATTCCATCTCATCCCTCTTCATACCATACAAGTACATTCAGATCAAATATCAAAATATCAAATGTGAGAAATTCTGATTATTAAGGGAAAATGAATAATCAGCATTCTAGGTCCCTGCAGCTACAGAGTCCTTGAAAAATTAAAATATGAAATATAGAAAAGATTATCAGGGAAACTGGGATCAAGTAATCTCTCCACCACAAACTCCAAGCAAGATGTTGTGCATGACATTAATTCTCTCCTCTTAGCTACCTGCCTTGAAAATCAAAATCACAAGGTGTTTGGGGCAGGGATTGCAAATCCTCCATGTGTGCCTGTTGCCAAGGCTCAGAGGTCTAAGGAGTGTTACTGTAACAATAATTAATAGAATAACAATAAACAGAAAGCACTAAAATGCAGCTTAGAAATGAAGCAGTTTCAGTGCTGGCATTCTTTCGGTTTCACATTTCTGCATAGAACACTGTGAATATCTCATGTACAAACAAATTACATTTCACAGTGGCATTAAATCCACAAGCAGTCAAAACTGAATAATGAGTAACTTTGGAGAATTACAGAGAACTATTGTTAAGGCTCTAGTACAATGCTGCAAAATGCATTAAGCTGGTTTTCAGGTACACCTCCTTCCACTTTTTCCTTTTGATTTCCACTTTGTTTAAAATATTATTTTCAAACTAATGGTGCAATATCACACAACTATTATGCAGAAAATACTGTGACCTCTGGACCACATCACATTAGACTCTTCCTGGGCTGGGGACCATCTGGGCGTTTTCTACTGCAGGCCCAGAGGTGAAACCCAAGCATACCCTGTTTCCCCGAAAATAAGATCCACCCCACAAATAAGCCACAGCTTGATTTTTCAATATTTTTGAGGATGCTCAAAATATAAGCACTACTCCAAAAAAAAAAAAGTTCTAGCTACAGTTCATAAAAAAAGACAATTTAAATAGTGTCCATGCAGCTACACATGTAAAAAAGGCATCTTCTAGAGTGAAAATTAATATAAGACCCTGTCTTATTTTTGGGGAAATAGGGAACTTACAATAGGTTTGCTTTTCTAAGTTACCTTTGGTGGATCCTTACGATTAAATCATGGAGTAACTGAGAATCCTATTTTAATGCTTAAAAGTTGTTAGGGATTATTTCAGTATTCAGACTGTTAGATCCTGGGTTTATGGTGTATAAACTGGAGTATTGTCATGGAGTGGTCAATAGCAGATACTTCAGAAGCTGTTACATTTCATAAAGAGCTCTGGAGTACTCACATGTCTATGTGAAAGTTTCCTCCTAACCTCCTTTAGTCTGTAATTTAACTTGAAGCTTTAATGTTCAAATCAATATATAGAAATCATAGAACCATTTTGGTTGGAAAGGACCCTCAAGATGATTAATTCCAACCATAACCTAACTCTAGCACTAGACTATGTCCATAAGAGCCTCATCTACACATCTTTAAAACCCCTCCAGGGATGGTGACTCCACCACTGCCCTGGGCAGCCTGTTCCAGTGCTTCACAACCCTTTCCTTTTCCTAATATCCGATCTGAACATTCTCTGGCATAACTTGAGGCCATATATTTCAGCTTCAAGCTGAAGGCACTGAGCATGCTGCTGGATCTACCTCCGAAGCTGCATATGTGAACTCTCTGGTTCTGTACTATGGCCCCCAGGTCTACCAATGAGTCACTGTTTGAAAAATTCAGTCACGATGGCTCTCCTGACCTGCCCAAGCAATGAGTCTAATAAAGTAGGATGATCAAAAGTAATTTTCAATGCAAACTCAGTTCTAGTTTCTTCTGAAAATCCAGCTTCAACATATCATACAGAGGTCTTTGGTAGATCATTGCTTGCAAAAAAACCACTGCAAACTCCATGCAAACCCTAAAGGGCTCATGCACTCACAGTTATTAAGATCTAGCCCTTTTCCATGGCCACAGAGATTCAAGCCCAGTGACAAAAATGGGAAATAAAATTATTTGGCAAGTCTTGTAAATACAGTAATTACTATTATTTAAAAGAAGCTTCCTGTATTGTATTGCCCTTTTCTTTATGAAGTCTCCTGTCCACCCAGTCTCTCTTTGTCAATAACTCAGAATGAGTTAATTCTCTGATACAGGCAAGTCATGAATTCAGGCACAGCCAGAATTGCTTAAACCACCAGCAGCTCCATCATTTTTGGCCTTCTCACAGCAGGAAGCACACACCAATCTGCAAGAATTTAAGACAAGTCCTGGCAACCCCACGCCACAACGGATTTTTGTGGACAATTGTGTTCCCATCACTAATCCCAGCTTTAAGCTCCACAGGCAGGCCGTTAACATCCGTGGTCGGAAAAACACTGTTCCAGCTGCTCTCGCTGGGAGTCAGAGATCCAATCGGAAGGAATGAACATGACTGGATCCACACTTGGTGTGCAGTGTGCTGTTCAAACAAGGAATGGATTTAAACAGCTCTTTTGTTTTTCTGTTTTCTTTTTATGACTGTGCAGAAGTTATGGTTCTGACAACAAATCCCCTCAAGCTTAAACACACTGCCTCGGCACACATGTTTATGACCACTGTAGAAATGCCGCAGAAAAGATGGACCAGTTGTGATTGTTTTTATTAAAAAGAAAGACCATCTGCCCAGCATCGTTCAATGTGCACAAACAGCAGAAGCAATGAAGAAAAACCAGCTGTGATACAAATATCAAGTCATCAAATAAAAATGAACACCAAAATGATGACAGTTAATAGGAAGAACTGAATGTTCTTTTGGGGTTTTTTTCCTATGCTGATGGAAAAAAAAACCACCCCACACACTTCAAAATTATTAATTAGTGGAGCCAATAGTGATGTACAAATCATGCTTGAGAAAGCAAGAAGTGAGAGGTATTCCCTAAACATTCATCACATGGAAGCAGTTCTACAGGAGAATAACATTTCCCCAAGACCTTTCCTGCTGGATACGGTGGAAGAAATTAAGTTTTACAGGACCAGAACCTCCCTTCTGAAACAGGAGACACTGGGAACCATTTCTATCCCCTGAGGTACCAGAAGCATTGCAGGGGGGAGGAAATCAGCATTTTTATTTAAGTAAAAAAGAACCATTATATTCGACAATGTAATCTTTTCTGTGTAACCTCTTCTGGGTGTTCCTGTTCCATCAGGGGGATTGGACTGGATGAGCTTTTGAGGTCCCTTCAATCCCTAACATTCTGTGATTCTATTTCCAAGGGACTGGGATCATTCTTAAGTTGAGTCACTTCCAAGCTTTAACAGCTATGATGAAAATGAAGAGATATGATTTTTTCTAAGTGAACGGAAGTAGATTTGATCCTATTGAGCATTATGTAGGGTTTCCATAAGGGTATTGTCAGTGAGAGCTGAAAAAACAGGCCCTCAGTAAAATAACTCCATGTTGATGTTAAGGAAAAATTGTTTCAACACTGAAGAAACAAACCCACACAAGGAGACTCTATGAGCATGGGCTCTCAGTTTGCAGAAGTGAATGGTATTCATTAGGAACACTCTAATGATCTGCTTTGTCACTGTGCATTAAATAAGGTGCAAATTCAATTTCCTGTTGGGGTTTTATTTCTTCCTTGTATTTCTAAGCTTCATAGAATAATGGTGCTGTTCTCAAGTGGGAAATATTCATACAACATTTACCTCTTAGGACATAATGGATTTCTTGTTGGAAGGTAGAAAGGAATTTGGCAATGTTTCCATTTATCATCTACATCTAAACAAATACACAGGAAAAAGTCCCCTTTTCTTTTTTTTCTCTGCCTGAGAGTTTAACAAATCCAGTATTGATGAAAGCAAGCCTCATGTTCTTATTAAAGTTTAAAGTTTCCACATTTCAAATGAACTAAGTCTCTCTCTGCCTTCCTTTTCCTCTTATCAGCACTCCTCTTGATGGCATAACCTCCGGTGGTTCCTTAAGTCATTTAAAGAATGAATGTTCAAAGTATCATCAGAAGACCACATGAGAATGGTAAATCTCAGAAGCTGCGCTGCAGCACTGCAGGAAGATTAAAAGGCACCATTAAGGAACTGCATAAAGTTTTTTGCAAAAGCTGCAACAGGGATCCTGATAACTGTTTGTCACACTCCTGTCACAGCAGGTTGGGGTTTTTTTGCCACACGCTGATGAGAGATGCATTTCGATTTAAGCTGTTTGGAACGGTGCGCAGCACTCTCAGTGGTTCTGGAATCTCTTCTCATTTCAACAGATTGACTTTATAAACAACGCTGGGAAGACAAAAAAGCTTTATATACATGGAACAAATACAGGTGATGTTAAAATCTGCTTCATTATCTAGTCACCAGCTGGTAGAAGGGTTTAGCAACTAAAATATCTCCTGTGCAAAACGTGAGACTCCATTTCTCCTCTTCTCCGTTAAACTGGCCTGAGATGTCCAGCAGAAGCGTGTTTTCACCTCCAGCTAGGACCTTCTCATCTTCCCTTGAAAAACCTTCACCCTCCATTTCAAATATCCCGCCTGCACGACTCCTGAGTGCCACCGGCATTGTCACACAAGGAATTCCCAGTGGGGAACCTGAGTGAATCCTCTATGCTCAGAGTTTTAACTTAACTTCCCAATCAACGCCATGACGCTGCCTTTAGTCCTACAAGGTCATTTTTCTTTGGTTTTCTCTTTAAACATCTGAGATACAAACAATACTGCACGGTGAAAACTTTCCTGTCTGCATCTGATATGCATATATTTCAGCCTTTCTAGCAACTTAACAGACAGTAGCTAGTACCTGAGCTCAAGAGCAAATAAACAACAGCCATATAGAATGCAGCAATGTGACAGCTTCCCAAACAGAATATCCATGTTTTGTGCACCAGGATGGAAACAAGGGCAGGAATCACTCAACCATTTAAAACACCTTTCACATTAAACTAAGAACTAGGTGGAGATCAAAGTCATTTATGGGTCTGTGGGAAATGAACCTTGAAGAAAATGCAATCAGTGGAAAAATGTCAAAGTTTAGCCTGGTATAGCTTGGCTGTAACTATCTAGATGAGAGATCTCTCCAAAAAATATTATAAATAAGCAAACCAAGGATTAAGAATAGAAAAAAACAAATCTGCCTCATCCAGACTTATGGAACAAGCCAGGCAAATAAAGGACACATGACAACAAACCCAAGTGTCTTTCCATATTCTTATAATGATGCTCTGCCGCACTCATCAAGCACCTGTAAAGCATCCTGCTGGCCCTCTACTTTCAAAGAGATCCAGTAGCTTATTAAAATCTGACATGACATCTGTCAGCATTCATCAATAACAGCCAAGTAGTGCAATAAATTTCATTTCCTGTCAAATGTTTGGTCACTGAAAGAGACTTCAATTCCAACTACACTAAGATCAGTGTCAACTGATTGCTATTCATGGCATTAAAACCCCACGAGCAAAACAAGGATCCACTTTAGAATGGGATGAAACTGCTTGGGATTTTTTTTTTTCCTGTCAACATCTAAAGCAAAATTAACAATTCAGTGTTTTATGTGAAAATAGAAAAAATAACTTGGAAAAGAAGACCTAAATAAAAGAGGACATTGCTATTGAAAACAAGCACAAGGGCAGGAAAGGGTCCAATGACAGAGCAGTGTGACACAGACCTATGGGTCCAGTTTGCACCCTACTGCCAGTGCCCATAGTCACCTCAGCCACGGTGCCTCAGCAAGGGCTCCTTGGGAATTCTTATAGAGACTCTTTCCCACAAGTGTTGAGGGTGAGCAATGGCTTTCACTGCCAAGGGGTTGGATATAGTTTATTACCTGCTGCACACCCAAAACAGCCTATTGCCATCCCTAAGGCTGCTGCCATTAATAAGGCAGAGCTCTCCCTGCTGCCTGTATGTCCAGGAGGGTTTGGGTCTTCTGGAAAAACCACAGACTGGTTGGGGTTGGAAGGGACCTCTGGAGATCATCCAGTCCAACCCACCTGCTAAAGCAGGTTCACCAGAGCAGATCACACAGGGTCGTGTCCAGGTGGGTTTGAATGTCTCCAGAGAAGGAGACTCCACAACCTCTATGGGCAGCCTGGGCCAGGGGTCTGGCATCTCAAAGGAAAGAAGTTTCTCCTCATATTCAGATGGAACCTCCTGTGCTTCAGTCTGTGCCTGCTGCCCCTCATCCTGTCATTGGGCACCACTGAAAGGAGTCTGGTCCATCCTCTTGACACCCACCCTGGAGATATTTATAAACACTGATGAGATCCCCCCTCAACTTCTCTTCTCCAGGCTGAACAGACCCAGCTCTCAGTCTCTCTTCATAAGAAAGATCTTACAGCCTGTCTTGCAGCAAAGTTCCCAGGCCCTTACCTGAACCTGAGGTGAAACACCAACAGGAATCACCGCAAGAAAAAGAACAGGCTTCAGGACACGGTAGCTGAGCTATGCAGATGTAGAAATGGCAACTACAGCTACACCAAGGCCTGCTCTCCTATCAGACTACCTGAACACATCAGTTCACAGCTGAATCCCGTTTCCTCTCATGAGAGAAATTTTAACCTCCATTAGCTTCCCAGGAGCAGCAGAATCCCAGTGCTCCCTGGATTTTCTAAACCATTCAAACCTGATTTCCTGTCCTTTTACATGTTCTCCACGTCTCTCATTAGGCCTCTCTGTGCACACAGACAACAGCATGCCCCCCTTTTCATTTTTGCACTTGATTTGTGTACTAATCTCTTCAGCAGCAAGTACTGCTCATTTTCACCCTTAAAATCTTGACTTCCTCATTCCCTTCCATGGGACTTTCTATCACGGAGAAAGGATGCAGAGGCATAATCCTTTAATATCTTGAGTCGGATCCCCCAAGTCTTGACCATCCAAACCAGGATATTGTAACATTTCTGTCCCTTGTATTTGTATTCCGCTGGTAGAGCATTTCAGGCTCATATTTACCAATGTTTTGTATTTTAATGACTAAAAATGCGCTTTTCTTTACATGAAAGCCAACACACTCAGGTTTAGGAAAAAAAAATGAAAATACAAACACTCTCGAGAAAAATCAAAAGACTTAATAATCGTAAAGGCTGTTTCAATAACCAAGCTGAAAAGGGGAGTTCACAATCTGGTGTGGTGTATTGAAAGAGAATTACAAGGCTGGAGAGCTTTTATATAAAGCAGGCTCTTTGGCTCAGTGATTCAGAGCTTCAAGGGACCTCATATAATTTCCCAGTGCTCAGGAAGGAGCATGTTCTATCCACCAGTTAACGTTACCATGTCCATAGATCAGTCTCTGTTTCAGAAGTGTTTGTGGAAACGCAGGGGTCTTTTCAAACACTGCACTGGGTATCTATCACAAGAACGTCCTCATATTTAAACTTTCCATCCACTGACACTGAACTATTAATAGCACGAACTACCAGTTTACAGCCTCCTCCTGCCGCCACAGAAGGAATCTGATGACAGACCAAAGGTCAAACAAGTAATGATTTAAAACACATTCCAGCCTGTTGATACAGTGTCTGCTTACATGACCCCAACTTCTACCCCATCCTTCACGAGAGGAAGATCCGGTTCAAAGTCAAAGATCACAGAGCATCCCAAAATCTAAACTTAGGAAGCCTCCCTCTTCCCAGTCAAGCACATTGAACTACAGATAATGTAGCCTTGCAGAAGTCATCACATAAAAGAAATAGACACGTGCCTGGAACCTACACATACCACAAAGGATTCTAGAAGTACATATTGATATGGGCTTTCCTAAATAAGCTTGAAAGACATCTAACTCAAAAGAGGAAAATCAGCATATTTGTTCCATAATTAAGAAGCTCCTTTATGCTCACTTAGAGCAGTGTTTTAATAGAAGGGATACTATCTCTGTGGGATAGTCCGGGTTTGTGGAATGCTTCCTGTATGCCAAGACTTGGCTTTGGCCTTATAATTAGTAAGAATATTAGCTAGTAATTTAGTTTTGATATCTGATATTGCTACGGCATGTAAAACATTCATACACAGTGAAACATTTCCACCTGGCATAACCTAATCAAATGACAGACATATATGCCACATAGTGAGGAGTAGAAAACCTTAAGACACCATCCACATTCTCATGGCAGGACTGCTTATTTATGAGGTGGTTTTTTGTTGTGGGTTTTGTTTTGGTTTAGGCTACTATATGGAAGCTACACTATGTTTTCCTATTCGTATTTGACATCAAGAACAGGGACACTGTCTACTTTTTAAAAAAACTCCTACCACAAATTCTACATTACCTTGTTAAATTAATACAACCAATCTCTACATGTACCAAGCTACATAAACTTTTATATTGTTACTATGAAAGCTTAAAGCTTGTTCTGTTGAGCAATACACTGTACTGAAACCAACATTTCCCTCTAACCCAGAAGATGAATCATAGGCTTAATAATAAAGTCTTATTTATAGCAATTTTGCAAGCCTCAAAGTTTCCTTTCCTAGTACATGCAATAGGGTAAAATGAACAATCAACTGACAATAATAGAAAATTATCATTTGTATCAGATGACAATTTGAGATATTCAGATCTCTGCTCAGGGCTTGATCTGACACATATTTACATATGTAACAGCCATTGCAGTGAACAGTCTTAGTTTTTCCAGAAAAGTTATTCATGTACATAGATGCTTACAAGAAAAACTTCTTACTTTTTGTAAGCTACTAATTCATTCTTGTTAGTGTTAATGCTATTAAAGACAAAAAGTAAAACAATGAGTTATCCAGCTCGGTCTGTTCTCCCTCCAACCGCCTCATTGAACTCGCCCTCCTCTCAGCCTGCTGCTTCCATTGCCTTGTAACCATTAACAATTTGGTGTGGTTAAAGTAGCGTACTCCTGGAAAAACAGAAATTAAGACTTATTTATTACAATGAGAGATAATGTAGAATCCAATTAAACTTGCACCTGTAACACACAACAGTGTAATTCCTTCACAAGGGAAGCAAGTTTGCAATAAACCAGTCAAAGACAACCGCTCTGAGTAGAGCTCCTGGGGCTGCGCTCCTGAACATCCCCTGTCCCTGCCCCGTCCATCAGCCCCTGTTAATGCCGCTCTGAGTCAGCTGCCGACTGCCACAGATTCTTTGCCTATCGGGGGGCTGGCAGCCCTCACCTTCTGCGGGACAGGCCATGCCATTTTCAGCTCTTATCTGGAATCACAAATAGAACTATCCGGCCTCGCCAGGCAGATAGGACAAACCAGCTGTATGCATTTGGTTCTCCACAGCAGGGATGCAGCTAGCTGCATCTTATCAGGGGTATGGACACACGTCAATCGACGGAGGTTTTACTTGTCATCTTTATTAGGAGTTGGTTACTCTCTTCTGAGAAAGCTTCTGGAGATGGACAGAGCACCAAACTACAGGAGAAGCCAATTGTGTGATCATGTAACATGACACACAAGCATGTCCTGCGCTGGCTGCTTCAGCACGGAGGGGTAAGTCACCATGTCCCTGCAGCGCAGCAGCCACCACGGACACGGAGTGCCTGTGCATCTCTGACATAACCTGGGGAAGTGGGGTTACGATCTTATCAAATACAGTCCGATGTAAACACAACGTTGAGAGCATGGATGACAATGACAAAAAAAAAAATAGGAATCACATACAGAGCAAAAATAAGAACAGGTTCACACTGAAACTTTGCTACTACACAACTAGTGTGACAGCTTTACGAGGAAATAGATATTTTTTTTTTCCACAGCTTCACTAGACTATAAGACTAATCCTACGGGCATTTTCAGCAGGTACAACAGCACTCAAACAAGTATGTGCTTGTTGAAGTCTTACACACCGTAGATGTATGAGTTGAAGTCTCAAGAACAAGCTTCATTAAACTGGAAGGAAAAAGCTGCATCTACAGGTGCCTTGGATGTCAGACACATTCTGGTCCCAGTATCAGGAGTATCCCAGTATCTCCTCCAGCTAACATCACACCCTATATGCTGAGGGGGTCTAGCTCTAATTCCTATAGAATCATAGTCACGTCAAATTAAAAGCCCATTAGACTAAAAGGGAAAAAATTGCTTACTCAAACAGCTGTGTCCCGCTTGTACGAACCATGTGGTACGAACACGCAATATATGTAAATAACTATATGGTTTAAACAAAAGTGTGCTTTCGCTTAAATATGAGAGACCAAGAATAAACAAGCAGGTAGAAGATTCAAAATAGGACTTGGAATAACATCTCACACATCCTCCTTTCCCTCCTCTCAGTGCAAGACAAATGAACACAAAAAGGATGACATTTACTTGCTGGTAAACCCAACTAATAAGGCACAGACTGGACGAACAGCAAGAGAAAAGTCTCTAAAGATTCAGCACTGCTCTCTCAGTTCAAACTGGGATGTGCAAATACTACAAACAGGTAGAAGCCACACTCACCCCTTTCTCCTAAACAATAGGTAAACACACGCAACCAGTCACCTTCTACAAGCTTACAGTTTCCTTAACAAACTACTGATAAAAATCAGAGTTTCATTTCCATCAGAGAGCTTTCTATAGATCTCCCTTCTCTGGTGATCTTCATGCAAGCAGTCATGAGGCCAATAATATTACAGAATATCAAACTGTCATCAGCTTGGAATTATATCCATGAACAGAAGCCACAATGAGTTTAGATATTGCCCTAGGGAAGAAAACAAAAAGTATCCTAGTAAACCCAGCCTTGCAACAGAATAGTTAAAGCACAAAAGCAGTGTGTAAGTAACTAAAACAAAAGTGAAAGGAGAAATGGCAAGATTAATCTAGCGCATTCAGCAGGAGAACAATTCCAAAGCTCTGCTACCCCTGTCCTTTGCCTATTAGGAGGGTACTTGCCATGCTGCTTTCTGCCTGGTCTGAATTACCATTCTTCTTCATGACTTCATGATTCCTGTTGGAAATACCCTAATCCAGGGTCTGCTGTACACTGAGACCACTACTCACTATGGGCAGGAACAGTAAAAGAAACCACTTGTTGCTGGTTTTGAACTGCTTTGGCATTACACAACATCAAGTACTGCTTGAAATAGAGCAGCTCTACCACAGAGAGGCATATGCATTACGCCAAGAGTTTCAGGAATGGTGCAGACAGTGCTCCTCTCTGCCGCCCATGATGGGCTGATACCATTCCAGTTCGACACAAATGGAAAACATCAACATCCAGAAGAAAGTGAAGCTTATTTTTTGAGCTACCTAGCTGTATTTAACTAAAACCTGCAGGTAACAGACACACAGAATTTCTTAGATTCCAGCTGTTCATTTTTTAGTACGCAAATAACTCAAGTGACTTTAAAAAAAACCCTTTAGCAACATAGGAAAACAAATATTTCTAAGTTCTGCTATATCCCATCTATTTATGAAGCAGAAGAACAGAGTTATCATAATCACACTGCTGTTCTAGTCCAGTCACATGTGGAACATGAAAATATAACAAACTCAGAGACTGGGCTTGAGGAACTTTTCAAAGTCTGGATCTGCAGCATATGTGCTAGACATGGACTTTCAGAAAAGATAACTTAGGTGTAAGGGAAGCAAAAGTCTATTCTGCTACCTCTCTTTTAGGTACTAAGTTACTCTATATTACTCCAAGTTACTCCAGCACCTTTCTTCAAGTTCACCATCAGCCCAAAGCTCTTGCACTGTGTTTACACTGTGCTATGCTAGGACTGAATGCAGCAGACGCTGGTTGTGCAGGAACAACCCTTCTCTTGTTCCACATGGGCCGATATATTTCTCCATATTTTAACCTTTCATCCTACGTACTGCGGAGAGTGGTACTTAATTTAGCCAACTCTGTATTGTTGTTCACTAAACAGAAACCATACGGAGGAGTCAGGATTGCCTCCTGCTTCAGAACACCCATCTTCAAAGGTGATGACTTCACAAAGAGTAGTTTTACAATTACTTAATGCTCCATTAAACCTCTTTTTTACAAAAAGCCACAGCGAGCCCTTGTTGTGGTCACAGAGAGCCTGCCATGCAGCTTCCTGACAGCTTTTAGGGAGGTATAAATACAAATATAGAAACACGGAGGTACTTACACCTGCTGGCAAAGCTCAAAGCAGAAGCCCAGTGATGGGCAGGGCAGGTTAGAGGGAGAGGCTCACACCATGGAGGTCCTTAAGATTATGAGGCCAAAAGGAAGGGAGAAGCACAGAGAATGAAGGGGAGACTCACACAGTGGAAGAGTGTGTGTGTGGGGACCAGGGAGAGCCCAAAAAGAGCGGGACATCTGAAGGCACGGGAAGGCAATAAAAGGTGGGAAGTGCACACAGCAGAGACTTGTATAGACTTGAGGGAGGCCAAGATTGTTGGAGGCCCCTCAGACAACTGGGAGGATAGGAGATGCAAAGCCCTCAGAGGCTGAGAACAAGAGAGTCAATGAGCCTCAGAGTGAGCAAGGAGCTCACAAGGGGAGCCCCCAAGCAAAAGAGGCTCTAAAAAAGGGGAGGCCACCATAAAAGTGAGAGTCCCAGAAAATCCCAGCCTGTGGAGAGGGAGGCCCAGAAAGTCAGTGAGACTGAAAATCATGGGAGACCAAGTGAGGGGGAGCCAGAAAGGGAGGAAGGCTCGCACAGGGACACCTGAAGCAGTGGGAGGCTCAGAGGATAAGGTCCCGTGGAGGTGGAGACCTAGAGAGCTGGGGCCACCCAAAGTGTTGGGTGCCCAGAGAACCCCAGCCCAGAGAGAGCTGGAGCCCCACACAGCAGAAGAGGGGACCCAGCCCACAGACTGGAGGCCCAGCTAAAGGGAGGTCCCAGCAGGTGTGTGTATACACTTATACACACAAATATATATTATGCACACATATACAGTGTGCACATACTATTTCTAGAACTTAGTCAAAACCCAATCACAAGCAAAGTAAGTTAAGAACATTTTTTTGGCCATTCAGCTTAAAAGGTCCAGCTCAGCTTTTTCTGGGGGTGACAGTGTGAGCACAGCCGCTGCACACGTCCTTTGGCTCCCGCTCCTTCCCATTCTGTAACAACCCTCTGCAATGCTCACTCACTGAAGCACCTCTCCTAAAACGGGGGGCTGAGCTGCCCCTCTCCCCAGCACATGCTCCTCAGTGACCTCCCTGCGTGTTTCTCTCAGATATCAGCGCCCATTAGGTGCTTTTTGGTGGGGTTTTTTGAATGCACATACTTAGTTTCAGCAATCTATTCAGTTCAAAGTACCATAATTTTCATAACTATTCCTAATGAAAGGCAGTGGTTGCTATTAATGGTCCAAAAATCCAGATTTATCCAAATCCTTGAAAAAGCACTTAGCGCAAAACTACAAAAAGACAGAATTTTCTTAAGCATTCTTAGACCATATTCCTTTTCACCTCATCACACTATACAATCTAAACATATCCTCATCCCATATATGGATATAACAGGAAATACATACAACATATTTTAAACATACAACATATTTTAAACCAAGTCAACTATTTATACTGGATTTCTGTATAGCTGGGACTATACTTTCTCTTCCTATGTTTTGCAACTCTCCATAAAGCACTTCATCTTGGATGTTTAGTGTAGTCCCACTGTTTCCCAAATAAACAGGAAAACACACACAAACACACACATCACCAAAGCAACCAGAGTCTAATTACGGCCTAACTCACTATGTGGGAAATATGAGAAGCTGTCTACATAGAACTGCACAAAGTAAATAAAATTGAAAATAATATTAATAAGAACTAAGGTTTTTTTCCATCTCTTTCAGGTATAATTATCTATTGTGTAGTTTGCGCTCAATGAACAGTAGAAAAGAAAAAGAATGAACACATATTCAGAGCAGAATGTGCTATTTTGAGTCTTCTAGCAGCGGCAAGTTTATTCTCCCACTCCCCAATAAAATGTCTCATATAATCTTCCTTTTCAGTTAAATCATAGATGTTTGCATGTTGAATTTGTGCCGTGTGGAACTGATCACTTTGCTGCTTGTACACGTGTGATTCAGCCATTTCACCCCATTCTTTAACCTCTCCACGTACAAATTCTTCAGATACTAAGCAAGGAGAATATCCTGTAATCGGCCGACCACAGGAAGTGTGACATCTCACCACTGGTTCAAGGTACATTTGCACAAACTGACTCATTTCTAACAGCTGGATATCAAGGTCTTACCTTTGCAGGTGAAGCATTTGATGTGGAAGTGCCTGGCCTGAACACGAAGCACTTCACCTTTACACGGCTCCCCACATTTATGGCAGTGGATGACGGGCTTTTCGGAGGGGTGGTGAGGCTCCTGAGGATGGGCCACTGTAAAACAACAACAGATGATGTTAAACTCAATCAAAAAAATAATATTTTCTCCTGTACTTATATTTGTGTTCTCAGACACATGTCATCACAAAATAAATGTATCCATTCACATATTAAGCTCATCTAAGAAGTCACCACCATACAATCTTTTCCTAAACCATTAACTTAAGCCATTCACATCAACTACTACCTCTTTCCACAGAGGCTGCCATGGAAAGACGAGGAAAAATTCCCTCCACAGTTTCAGTGCCACAAAGTGTTTCAGAATGCCTGAGCTTTCCTTTCCAAGAGCCTGAGTGTGTGCAAACCATTCAATGAGCACACAAGGCAACAAGAACTGAGCTATTTTAAACCAAGAAATAATACAATCCAAGCAAAAAGAATGAACAGAATGCAATTCCAAATCATGTTTTGGGAAACCAGATGAACCACGCAGCCTGAGTTTGCATGCAAATGACCATATTAAATAGAAACTACAATCATCTCCGTTTTGCTACAGCACATACCTAAAACATGGAAAGCACATCTGAAAAGAAGCCAGCGTTATTTGTTTCTAGCAAAAATGTCTCTCCGCATGCAGATTAGCGATATTATGAATAAACAGAAATAATCAAAGCATCTGCAATATAATCAGGGAGACAAAATTCCAGGTACTGGTAATTGATCAGCTGCCCCACAGCAGAGCTTGGAGAAGAACAGGAAAGGTTTGTGTCAGCTTTATTGTGTATTTCATTGTTGTAATAAAAGTTTTATTGCTACCCATTTGGCTTCTGTAAAAAAATGTTTAACTTGTTCTTCAGATGTGTCCTGTGGCAGCTTGGGGCCCCAACAGAAACCCAGAGGTGTAAGCTGGGGCAAGATTGAGTCTCAACTGTACTGTTTGAAATGGAAAGCATTATCCAGAACGTTCCCAAACAAAACGATGTTCCTTGAAATCTCCCTCTCATATCCCATTCTAGCAGTAGAAAGTTGTCCGCATGGTAATACTGTTCTCAAACTAGTGATGCTCGTCAGAATGTTTGAGAGAAAACGTACCTCTCTGTCTTTATGCCATTCCTGTCCTGCAAAGGACTGAGTGCTGTTACACCTACACCATTCTCACTGTCACTGGGAATCATCTTTATTATTTCTATCTTGGTGTTTGCTGCAGATCTTTTCCTTTCCTGATCAATTCCTGACATCTACCCAGCCAGGATTACATTCTTTTTCAGGTTACTGCATATTCAGCAATGTAACAGTTGCCTTGTTCAGATTTACTGCATCAGTTTCCTTCCCTTCCTCAATGAACTTCTAGGTAAAAAGCCCCATCACTTAATGAAGTTCTTCTATATTATACTGTCCTCTATAAATGCCTTAGTGAAGAAATTCTGCATTATATCAATACAAGATTAATGATAGAAAAGCCTAATATGTGATTACAGAACAGGAAGAGAGGATTACAAATATCCCAAGCAATAATTTCTGCTGCAAGTCTAGCCAAACTAACAGGGCAGCTGCTGTTTGATTTTTCACCCCCCACATACTGCAGTCTTCAAAGAAAATAGTTGAATTTTTCTACTCAAGCTTGAGGTATTTTCATTGCAATAATATTCCTTGAGCAGTTGGCAACGCAAACCAGTATTTCAATTAGCAGCTCCATTTAAATAACAGCGCAGTGAATGCCTTGACTTGAGTGAACCTCATCTAATAGTCTGCAATGCCATCATATTTCTGGAGTGGAAGTTACTTTTCTTCCAAACAGGACTATTAACTATTAACTTGTAACCAAGGAAACACATCGTTTATGCAAGGAGAAAGAAAGAAGAGACAAGCAGTAGCAAATTAAACTATTACGAGGAAAATCCCCTCTCTGATCCAGGCAGCCTGAGATGGGCCTGATGCTAGCTGAAGAAAAGGTAATAGAGTTTTTAAAGTTGCTCAGTGAGGAACTGGATCAAGGATCTGGGCAAACATTCTCTTAGGATTTAAACGGTGAAGCGTGAAACCTGTACCCGCAACATTCTGCTCTCTCAAACTCACAGGTGGAAGACACACTAACATATTCTGCATGCCAGGTTCCAGATCTGTTCTTGATCTGAAACCCAAGTTCTTGCTCTTTACTACAGAGCAAACAAATGTTTTCAAGTCTGGTCCAAAGATGCAAGTTCTTTCCAGTTGTGCCTTTAAAGCCATTTAAATGAATACAAATTCTGCTCTTTCCAGACTGATCTCTTAACTGAAGCTAATTATGGTGCTTGTCTCACTGGCTTCAATTTGGCATTGTAGGTCAAGACTGAGTAGCTGACTTTCGTTATTCTGCAAGGAATTGCTTGCAAGCCTTTTCCTTTGGATATCTGCAATACACATGAGGCTTCTCAGTGGCAAAGCTGACTCTTTATGGATACCAGTGAGGACAGAATGGGAAATTAAAGGAAAATAAATACCTTTACAAGCAGTTTATTTAAATGTTTTTGACTGAAGTCCAGCCAGCCTACTGGACATGTAAACTGTGCACTGCTTTGGGTCTGAAAATTCTGGATTAGGCTCATTTCCTTACAGGGATTTCATATCTTGAGAAAGTAATTTTTTAGGCTCTGCCTGCACCAACACTCCCCACATCAGGTGCACACTAGAGGACAGATCCTCAGGCATCATGCACCAGCAGCAATGGTGCAATAACACAGCTCTATATCGTGACTAAAACAATAACGGACTCCACACAGTATAATTAGTGACAGGACGTGAATTTAGGATCTGGATAACCCAGGTTCCAACCCCTGCTCCACAATCTCTGGGCTCTTGGGATGGCATACCCTTTGCTCTAAAGGACTAAAGCCAGATGATGAAGTCCAGCTCAGTCTCTGAGTCTGTAACCTGTCAGCTTAAAATCAGGTTATCTGAACGTTTTTCTCTGTGTCTTGAGTGTCCCTGACTGTAAATCAGGTGTAACAGCACTGTCAGCCTCACCCTGCTGAGAGAGGGAACACAGAGGACCAGGCTCCCAGGCACTGCGATGGGAAGAGTCGCACAAGCACCCAAGACCACCCAATTCAATCCTGATGGGCTACATGTTCCACATCTGCCATATTTCTGGAAGGAGCATTCATTGGAAAGCGCGTGAGTGGACCAAAACTAACTTGAGGAGCTGCGTTGCCTTTATCAAAGTTTCAAATCCAAATATATTATCACCACAACTACCTTCAAAATGAAAAGAACATAAATCAACAGCTTTTTGAGGGAGTGATGCTGCCAGAGCAACAAATTCTTGGTTCAGCATCGGGGCTCACAATTGTCGTCCTATCATAAAATACATATGTACTGTGTGGGTAACATAATATAAACACAAGTCAAGTATTTACCAGTTCCAGTATATTGCGGTGAAATGATACTTGTCCACATGCAAATCATGTCAGATTAAGTCAAGATGTGATCATACCAGTCTAGCTTAACCTGTATAACAAGGTGCATGGATCTTTTTGTGTAACACTAAACACAATGTATCGGTCTAGCTCACCTCAGCAAGGTGCAAACACCTCCTAACACAATAGATCTCGTTTCAAATGTCATTCCATCGAAGTACCCAGGCTACTAAGTGAACTGTTTTTTTAAACCAACTGTAGTTAAACTAGTGAAGTGTCTACACTTGAACAACGGGATGCTGGAAGCACGCATACATATCAAACAGCTGCAACAATTTATTTGCATCTTTAGTCTTATTTTTATTCCTTTTTAAGAGTAACTATGAAAACTACAGTACCTATAGAAGCACAGCTGTCACAGTCTTCACAATTGTACTGAGACCAATTACAAGAGATCATCAATAAATCTTTTTCCAAAGTTTCTGGTTGCTTTATATCAGTTTTAACTTCCAATGCTATTGAGTACTGCCTAAAGATGCTTTTTTTTAAGTTAATGAACATACATGAGATATGTAAAGGGGAGTCATGTAAAGAAGAAGAGCTTTTCAAGAACAGCTAGGCTGAGACTTCCACTCTTGCTTACAAGACCAGCTTAACTGAATAATTAATGATTAATTAATGCTTTCTTTAGCTCATCTGGGTTTCCAATAAGACAAATCAATGTCCTATTTAATATCCAATTTATTGACTGGGAGAACTGTGAAGTCTGGCTTACATTGTTTAATGCGGGGGAAATCAATAGTACCTTCTTCTATGACGAATATAATCTTTGTCACTGGAGTATTGCTTTGTGCTAACATCACTCCATAGACATATCACTATGATTTTTGTCATACCTTATGTTCCATTGTGAAGCACGCAACTTCATTACATTTTGCAACTGCACTATATTGATGTAAATTCAAAGCAACCCTACCAGCTTGAGAATACTCATTACTGCATTTTATCAGAGCATCTCAATTCCAGATCTGCAAAGAAACAACTAAAAAGAAAAAGGGAGAGAAAAGACCAATAACAACCCAGTGTTCATATGAGAAACCTAAAGCACCTTCTGGGCAAAATGAAGGAAATAAATTGCTGTGCTAAGTTCAAAACTGTCCTGTCAATGCTTCTTTATGTAGAGCAGCTCATTGTACAAAAGTTTAACACCTATTACACGTTTTGCTGCATCAGCTAGAAAAAGGACCGCAATACTCACACCAAACCCTTCTGAACCAGAAATTACAGCAACTACCTGAACAGTAACGGTTGTTGAATAAAAGAAAAACAGGAAAATAAATGCTGCAGCCTCCCTTATTGATGATCCTCTCCCTGAACACAGAACTGTTGGGAAAGCAAAGGTTGAAGCTAAGTGACTCTCAGCTGCAGATTCCTGCTGGCGAGACTCCATGTCTCCGCTGCGAGCCGCACAACACTCAGCTCCGTCCTGGAATTCAGAAAGAAGCTTCTGGGAAACGCCTTGCTCTGCGTATGCTGCAAAGCAGAGGTCACAGCAAGAGAGGCCGGGTTCCATTCTGCTCTAGATTGAAGGAAAAAGCAGCTTCCTCTAAATTTAATCACGAGGAGGATATAAGCTCCTCTCCTTTTAAAAGGGAATTTCTGTAGTTTTCTCATTTGCACGCCTACCTTCACACATAAACTTGGAGTTACACTCAGCCAACTCCAACCATGCCGTAGCAGGTGTAACTTCAAATCTCGCACTAGGATATACAATTTCGGTGATGTGTAGCTCCACAACCTGGGGGCACTTTTGCACAGCACGGAGAACGTGCTGTGCCCACAGCAGCATAGGCAAGGGGACACTCAGGATTTCACAGCTTTGTCCTTCAGATCTTGAAGAGTGGCCTAATACAGACAGCACGCTCTGAAATGCTAACTTTCAATTGGCTGCTGTGTTTTTTTGGCCAAAACCAGAACTATTAAGATGGAAAAATAAAGCAAGAATTTAATGGCATTAAACTATTATGTGTTTTTGTGCTAGCATGCTTTAAATTTCCCCATTCCTTTCTGCTTCCAGGGATGAAGGTAAAATGACTGTACTGGAGACTGCCAAGGCACGAAACGCAACCAGATCTTCCTTTGGGCAGCAGCGCTCCCTGCCTTCTCTCTCCAAAATACCTGATTTGGCTTTGGAGAACTTTTCTTAAATTAATGTACAAGATTTGAAGCTCAAAACATGAAGGTTTTTACAATCGGACACTGTCAAGTGACTGTCCTGTACCTGCAGCTGGGCGGCCGCTTGCTGGGGACAGGACAGCGGGTGGCTGGCGGGCACTGGGACCAGGACAAGCAGCTGTGACAAAGCTATTCCTGGATGAAAGGTGCAAGAGAGACACCTGAGAACCAAGTTAAAGAACCAGACCTGGCTTATCACTTCTTCTCCATGCTCCCTTTGTAAAGAAAGGAGAAAAAGTAATTTTCTCCCATCCTTTGTGTTTTCTCGCAGAGGTGAATGCCTGTAACCTCTGGTTTGTAAAGCCTGTCTGTCTATAGTCCGTACGCTATCCAAGGCATTGCTCTTTTGTAAAATCTCAGCACAGTGGAGCCTTGAGGAGTTACTGAAATAGCCACTAAAAAGAAGGGATGAAAAACACGGTGTTGTTTTCCTTATCTGCAGCCTCAGTTCTTGAATCCTCAATCTATAAGAATCCTATCAGCTAAGGTGACCAACCAGCGACTGAGACTGAAATCAAACCTCCAGCTGTCAGGGACAGATAAAGCAGCCACAGGTATCAGGCAGAGATCTTGAGGAATTCCAGGATATCCTAAAAAGAGGCACTCCCATAGAGAGATACTAGTCAGCTGCATGCCCACACATGTACGAAAAAGCCTAAGGCAAAACCCTAGACTGTAGCCATACTACCGCCATTCAAATCACAGCTGAAGAATAGTTTAAAAACTCTCCTTGTCAATTTATCTGTATCACTCCTACTGAGTGCCAATTCATCTTAAAACTATTTTTGCTATCCACATATAACCAGAGTAGCTATTTTTAAAAAAAAAGACAGGAAAAAAATCTTAAACTTGTAGTTATTTGCCATAGTTTTTACATGTTTACTGATACTTTCCAGGTAAGCATTGTTATGTCCCCCTTACAATTAGCCTGCTGCTGAAAGCAGCAGATGCAAACGGACCCCAGCAGCCATGAGAACACTGCGGGACAGCATCTCCTTTGGCACTGCAAAAGCAAGTGACACATGGCACATACACACAGGTGAGAGCACCCCAGCTGCTCACACTCCCTTCTTTGGGGTGTTCATGGGATGGAAGTTAAAGCTTAGCAAGTAGGACACCGCAGGAAAGAAGGCTGGATGACGTGAGAAAGCCACATAAAGATGGATAGCACAGCCCACACCTTTCTGATTTAGACCCAGAAATCACGACTAATATCCCGGGTCTTTGTCTCTGGTTTTATTCTGTACTTATTTAACAAAGTGGAGTCCTAAGGAAAACTGACACTTCTCTTACGTATCCTATTCAATTATCACCATAATATACGCTTCTCAATTCTTCAGCTAGAATAAAGTACACCAGAGGCATCTACCCTCAAAACAGCCTCTCACAGCCAGATGTGAGGCTGACTCAGAGTAATTAACAGATTTGTATCAATTCTCTCCACATCCCCCCCACACCCTTTGGCAGGTACTGTAACAACTAAAAGACTTCCACAAAATGCTCAGAGGACAAGGCACGAGTCCAGCCCAGAAACAGGGTGCATTGCTATCTTGAGAAATAACATCTTTAAAAGGAAAAATAAGTTATATGGACATTAACAAGGGAAAATTGTTAAACTAGGATGACAGACTAGGGTAGCTCATAAGAAAGGCAGTTGAGAAAACATTGTTAAGTCAAGATATCAAACACTTAATTTGCATTAAAATAGAGCGCAGAGATTTAAAAACCAGAAATCAAATTTTTAAAAGAAGATATGAAACATATACTATTTTTAAATAAGCAAGCCAGTATTTAAGTACTTTCCTAGATATTTGTAAGCATGCACGCCACAAGGATAGAGCTGATGCAGGTAAAAGAATGCAGTAAAAGATTATAGAGTCAAGTGTCAGGTAATAACCTAAAATATTAAGAACTTTAACTTGAAATCAAAGCGTGAATAATCCTATGTTATTTACAAAGAAAATTAAGCAGCTTTGTGCCACCTGCATACATACATGTGGAAAGGCTAGGAAATGATGAGCTTTAAAACACAGCAGGAGAAAAAAACCCACATTTGTTTTAAAGTTTCAGAACACAGCTACAAACGTGCTTCTCTGTATTCTGCCTGATGTTCCCTATCCTTCTCCCAACCCTCTTCTTTTATCTAGAGTTTCGATACAGCAAAGAATTCCCCACTGACCAGCCTGCAAGACCCGGGCCCAAGGTCTCAGCCTTATAAAGATTAAAGCATCTGAATGGGTCAGAATTAAGGGAAGTATTTAACACCGGCACCTGCTTCATCCTGTCTGAAAAGTGACCATCTTCTACAAGATACACAAAAAGTCTCTGTGCTAGAATAGACCTGTGGTTGTTCTGTGATTAAAATACATGTGCTTGACAGATCCAGCTTGCCACGATTTTGATAGTGATTGAGAGACTAAGAAAATTCAGTTGCATTTACATGGTTATAACCTTATCTGGACTCAGTGAAGATTACACCACAGATTCTGATCTTCTGTAGCTTTGGCATACAATTTTCAGTTTTACAGTGACAAAGCATAAATCTCACTGTTTTTTAGTGGGTGGTTATGCCTGACTGCGTAGGCACTTGGGATATTCTACTCTTGTTTCAAATCCATCAGGAGCCTGAGCACTTTCTCAGTTTGTCAGGTACGAACACACCTCATTGCCAACTCAGCTCCCGATCCAGTTAAAACGCAGCAGTACCATTGATGCTGTTCTCAGTAGAAGAGCATCAAAGCCTATTTAGAAGGACCTGCCATTCTCTGAAGCAGCAGCACTGTCCTTCATTTGCTGAGCAACAATTCCCACCATGTCTGTCCACGCGTGTTTGCCTTTAGTCACTTGGCAGGTGAACAACAGCACATTCTATAGCATCATCTCTACTGCAGAAAACAAAACAACTTGACAAAATCATTCAATTTATGTTTGTTACGTGCAATATCTTATATGACTATTACTGTTTAAGAAAAGCTTTAATCCTTTCAAAGCAGAGTCAGGAACAGCTTGCTAACTGAGTATGATCAGGAGCTGTTTTAAGCTCAAACAGGGAAAGCAATAAACAGTTTTAAAACTGTTTTCAGTAATGAAAGGACACTAGTGTTACAACGAAGCCTGCATCAAGCTCAGATGTGCTGTGAAACAGATGATGTTGAAACAAATGTTGACTAAGCTAAGCCACTCTTTGAATCAAAAACTTCATTACTCAACACGATGGTTAACAGATGGATTACTGATTAGCAGTTAGCAACCCAAAGGGAAGAGGCAAAGTGAATTTAGTCTGCCATATTTCTACATTAGTACACAGTAACTTTTCCCAAAATGGATCATAATACATATTGGGTGATAAAGGGATAACGAACCCTGATTGTTTTATCTCATGTTCTGAGAATGCCCCTAGTGATCTGCATCACACACATATACAAGTCCTCTGCATTTGCTTGCACAACCAACTTACCGAGGGACAGTATTTCTAGATAATCAATCTTTCAGAACTCCTTACTGAAAGGTTGGAGGATCATTGCTAATACATCACATCTGAAAGTCTAACACGTAGAAACTCCTTATCAGCCTTGTAAGTAGTAAAATAATTTTGAGTTATTCCTTCAACACACCTGCCATACACAAGAAGATCCAGCCACTATTTCAAAGAGTATTTAGGGCTTGTTTTGTTTTGTTTCTAACATAGGAGAGGGGTACTTAGAAACTCAAGAGCTCCTAAGAGTAGTCTGAGCAACCACCTCATACACATCACTTGATATCCGTATCAAAATCTTACTCAAAACGATGAATAAATAAACAGAAGTGTCAAACTATTCACTGCAAATCCTCAAGGATGCTCAAGGCTGCACGAAAGCAAGTTGCTGAAATTAGCAGAAAAGGCAATTGCCTTTTCCAGACAGCACAGAAATTCTGGCTTACTGATGAGCGCTGGTTACCCATAATAGCACTGAAATGTCAAAAAGGTGTCTTAGCTACCTTAACAGCAGCCCACATGGGGATTTTAGTCAGCAGCAACACACTCAGAGCTCCCCTGTGCTTCCTTTTTTGAGGCTGCCAAAAGCATTTCAATACAGTAAAAGGAACTAAATTCCCTTTTGAGGCAAGTCAATATAAAAATGCTAATTTTAAACACCGATTCTCCCACTGTTTACCCTGAGATTACCTGAGGAGGACCACTGACATACTTAAGACAGTGGTCTCCCTGATATCTTTTGGTATCTTCATAGCGATGTATCACGGCTGCAGTTTGATGCGTGTATGAAAAATAAGGGAAAGCCTGCACAGAAACAGGCCTGTCTCAAGGATCTTTCAGAACAGAATCTGTAGTAAAGTCTCTCCTCAGGTACCACCAGCAATCTCACCAAGGGTTTTGCAGAAGACCCTGGCGGAGACCTGTCCTCAATCAGTGCTTTTGAACCGTGGAAGCTCTGTCCCCACACTTAGCATCTCTTCTTCTGACCGAGCTCAGACTAAAACTAGACAGGCACGTTAATGAGCAGCATAACCCTTCACATGGCTCCTGACTCACAGGATGGTTTTGCCACATACAGAGCTGGTAAACCTGATATTTCAGAAACCCTGCCCTGGGCTTAGCTGGTCATCTTGGCACCCAGACCTCATGAAAAATTGCAGTATAGAAGTCAATTCCTTGATGTCTATTATTTCTGGAAGTCTGTCAGCTTCGAACACTATTTGGTAAATGGACTATCATAAAGAAAGCACTAATGACTGATACAGTACCCCTGAATACAGCCTGTTCCTCTGGCTAGCACTTCATGTACAGAACAGCAAGCAGACACTCTTCAAATCCATCAAATCTTGTTCTGAGGTGCCTTTGAAGAATTAAAAAAGAAAAAAAGTGCAAATGCAACTGCTTCTTTGAACAAGCAAGCCATTCAGGCCACTTATTGACTCTTGTTTGATCGAGTAGTAATAAAAGATAACCCTGACCGTTCTGCAAGGCTGCACTTATATTTGGATCACTTCTTTATTTTGGTATCAGTTTAAGATCCTGCTGCTGCACCAGATCCTGAACTAAGACAAAGTTCCACAATACTGCCATGCAGATCATACTAACATCTGTGAGACTGAACGGGTGCTAACAGCACTGGGAATTGGAGAGCAATCCTGTTGACATTGCCTATTAGGCTCTCATATCGCATAAATGCAACATTTCACTTGCGAAAAGCTGGCATTGCTCAGTTTGACCCTTATTTTAGCACTTGCTCCTCACTTTGCAGTTTTGAGGAGACTCCTCCACTTTCCTGCTTCTGTTTTCATATCCATATGGAATATAATAACGGGTAACATACACGACTAAGCTACACAAGGCATCTGTCATTTCTGGGTTTATAGCATTTTTGATAAGCCAGTATTATTTATCTCAACCTAGCTAACACCACAAAATGACCGCTATTAATAAAATACACAACTTGGCTGCAGAAATATCACAAAGCCTCTAAAAATGGAGTCCAACTTTGAGACAACACTGGAGCAGTTACTGAGCTTTATTTAAATCCCAGTGATTCAATTAGACTCAACAAGATACTCTGCTGAACAGAACAGGCTTAAGACAATGCCTAAGAGTTCTCCTCAACCAGATCCCTAGTGAGCCTGAAAGCTATCCAGGCTCACCGAAGGCAAGGATTAATCATCCTTTTGGGGATGCTCACTGTTCTCTAGGTGCAAAACCAACTCTGTTATAAATAATCCTTTTTAAATTAGTTATGGATTGCCCCCAGAAACAATGAAATCCTGTTCTCTGGTTTCTCCCACCCAAAGGACACAGCGCATTTTGATTAGTCGAACTTGGTCGTCTTTTCCCCCGGTACGCATTAATTTTTCCACAAAAAGAATTGACTTTCCCACAGTAGCAGGCCAAATTATCACCCTAACTTGCAAGTACTTTCCTACCAATCTTCCTAACTCCCCTCTGGAAAAAAATCTCTCTTTGCCCTAGCTTTTAAACATGCACAACTTCACTATGCCAAGACTCTATCTTTAAAAGCCTTGCCTTTCAGATTCTTCTCCAAGAAAATGAACCATATAGTTCGCAGTGCACTCACTTGTATTCAACATAAAATTCAATGATTCTGTAACCAGCAGGGCTGGGCGGTGAGAGTGCTGCAGTGGTGACTGGTGTGGGAAGTGGTCACGGACCACACTGTGCTGGTCACAGCTGCTTCCAGCCATCTCAGCGATGGACAAAATGGACCCATTGCACATCAAAACAGAACCAGAGAAGCACATAGCACCTCTGCAAAAACATGTACATTAAAAAGGGCAGTAAATATTTGAAGGGACAGACGCTCAGCAGGAGACACAGGAGAGATGCCAGAGCTGCAAGGATGTGGAAAAATGGAGGAAACACAGGAGATAATGCCAGTGCAGGAGAGACACCAAAGCAGGGCTAAGGAAAGAAGCACATGTTTCTCTGTGTGTTTGCTTGCTTTTATTTTCAACACCCAAATCAGTAACTAAAAGTTTGTTCATTGCCAATAAATTACATTGATTGAGCCTCCCCTACTCAAACCTGGTTTTTGGCCCTCACCACTCACTGTTTAACTGCCTCTGCCCATGGCTGAACCCATGAACTCTGTGGCCTCAAATGCAATGACTAAAACCACTAAGCCCTCCTCTCCAGTGAGATCAACAGCAGAAGTTCTCCCATTTCTCACTATAAAATAGCTGCCATCGTATCTTCAGAGAGCTGGCTCCTACATGAAGCTGGGATGCAAGGAATGTATGGAATTTCACTACAGGGAAACAGAGAAGCCTTCAGGCATGGCAGGACTGCACACTGTGCTGGCCCAGCTCTTTGGATATGAATATTCGTACCCTCATGTGAACTAAGTCCTATTTAAAAAAAAGCAACACACAAACACATAAAACCTCTAACAAACACACAGTGCCTGAGCGGGCATCTCTTGGGTTATTTTTGTTTCTCTCAGTATGAATACTGCACACCAGAACCACAACTTGAAACCTAATATTAAAAATGCATTTAGAAAGAGAAAGTACAGAGCAAGCAACGCCATAAATTTTCCAGTAAAAATGTAATTCCTTTCAAGTTGTTTTGTCTTTAAAAAGTAATAAGATAATCGAGAAGATATTCACATACCACTGGATTTTGTTGGGGTTGTTTTAGAAATGGAAGCAGTTAAATCCCAAGACTAAGATTTCCTTGTCATAGCTGTGAAACAAAGTAAAAGGAACTCTCTGCTTCAAAGACTTGATTCAAATAATCAAGGCAGACAAAAGGAATGTTCTTATCCTCATTTTACAGATTAACACAAGGAGAGATCAAATTACTTCCGCAAGGTCACCTTACGAGTCTCTAACACAGAACTGTTCTGTAGTTTAGTACTTCAACTACACGAGTACGTTTTAACATCTACTACTCTGCGTATTTATAAAATGCCTTTTCTGTTGCTTGTACAAGTTAGCACATTGACTTAAACAAAACAAAACCCTAAATGTCCAGCCCCAAAAGCAAACTGTCAAGCAGAACTAAATTTAAAACTAGGTAAACTGAAGCAAAAAGAAAATAGAACACCCCAGTCCTGCCCCTGCCAACGTGCATTGCATAATCTTGTCATGTGCTCCAAAAGCAACAAACTTGGAGACTTTCCCAGGTCACGCAGGGTTAAAAGTTCCAAAGTCATGAGTTCAGATCAAGACTATGTTTCATTAACAACCATGACACTGAGACAGCGTCAGGGCTCAAAGTCCATTAGTCAACATTTTCTTGATTCACATTGGGAATAAATGCTGAGACTGCAAATAGAGCACTGGACAGACAGTGTTCCAGATCAAGAACACCTTCAAACTAACACACAGGTAACATTTGCATGCCTTTGGGGAATAACCCCATCTAAAGCAGTTCCGTTTATAACAAAAGGAAAAGTTAGACTAAAAGCTGCTTTGGAGACTCACAGCTCTCGGCATATACGAATGGAAGAGCAGACAAGACTGGAGCTACTGCAAGCGCAAAACCAGCCCTCTTGGTCATAACCTTAGAGGGTATCAGTATCTTGCTCTACTGAAAGCATGAAATAAAACCAGCAGAGATCTAAATTGCTCCGCAAGACTGAACTAGACCATAGGTCAAAATATACAGGAAATGCTGTTAACATTTTGGTGAACTTCATTTTCTGTGTTGCTTACTAGGAAAACCAGCACCAACTGAACACCCACAGAGACAGTGAGAACATGGAAACACCATGTAGTTTACTGCACCTTGGTACTCGGTAGGTGCCAGCACGTACCCTCCAACAGAATCAGTGTGTGAAGAATGGAAATTACAAAGCCTCTGTACCTGCTTCCTTATTCCAAAAAAATCTTCAACCCTTCCTCTTCTCTTATCCTTCCGAGCATGGAGAAGTTTGGCATGAAGAGATACTAATGCACAGGTTTGGCCAGGCATGACCCAACCCAAGATCTCATCGGGTTCAAAGCTGACTCCCAGTATGTTTTCACAGATTAGCAGGTGAATGCTGGACCATCTTTTTATCAACTGGTCAAGAAATCAAGAATCAGGGCTAAATCCTCATCTTACATGAACTAACGGAGGTAAAAATGAAAATACAACACTTATCACCCAGCAATATGGCTACCAGGCTCACAATTCATACACAGACCTCAACATCAAAGCACTAATAGCGTCGATTATTCAATATGGGTTTTAAATCGCAGAAGAGACTAATGAGACATGCACGTGAACATCTAAACTTTTGTTCTGTTTAAGGATATAAAGAGAGAAAGTTGCCCTTGGATGCAACGCAGTGGCAATAACATAGCTGAGGAACAAGATAATACGGGCTCATAATTGGGAATAGATAAGTACACGGTCAGAGACATGAAAATGTGATATCAGTCAGACATAATTTAGGAAGCGCCATTTGGTGTCAGCAGAAAACACCCTGGCCTCAGGATTTTCTTTGTGTATGAACCAACCAGGCAGACACCGAAATCTTCCAACAATATGAGCATAATGAAGCATGCTAATTTGCTAAAAACTGTTACTAACCATTTCGCACTTCAGTGAATTGGAATTGTATTTTTCTAGCTGAAACCAGCCCCTCTAGTGCCCAGTTAACATGTTTATGAACAGAGACCGGACTGAACGCATCTGCAGCTTGTTCAAACAGCAATTGAAGCCCCGGCTGGGAGGGAGGGAACCTGCTGCACTGAGCAAGAGCATCACTCCATAGAGCCCTGTTTGGAGCAGCTAAAGCAGCAATAACTCCCGACCTTCTGACTAAAGCAGAAGGGGGAAAAATAAATAAAAAGTACCAAAAAAAGGCAAGGAAGAAACAAAATAAATAAAAAAATATCTGGAGATATTATTTGAAAGTAATAAGGCAGAAAAGTACTAAACAGATAACTCTGCAGCCATGAGGTACAAAATATCAGTAACTGTACCACAAAATTAAAGACAGCATTTAGTTATTTTAGTCTATTATCTGTGTGAACAGGGGGAAAAAGTTATATTCAGCATCAATATTAGTAGTCATTGTAAATAATGTATTAAACTTTGTGGGGAGGGGGAAAGGAAGCAATTTGAACACAAGTCTTTTGCACATTTTCAACCATTTATTGTCAATTTTTCCCCAGTATTATAGGAGGTTTTCTCCCATGTGTTTTTTATAAAAACAACAGGTTTGTTTTAATTTTATTGCCGGTATATGACACCTTTCCTGGTATAGGATGCTGAAATGGTACTTACAGAGTACCGCTGAGGTAGAGCCCCATGTCACACAGGGCACCAAGCAAACTGAGCATCAGCTGGGCAGGGAGCACAGACACATTTTATGTACAGTCCAAGTAAATTAGCAGCCTGATTTAAAAGCATATCTTAGCAAATAGGCAACAATTAGGCTAAGTTGAATGATACTACACTTTTATGAGGAGTGGCATAGTTGATTCAAATTATTCTGAAACCTGCGGTTTCAAGGATTTGGGGTGAAACTGGCACTTAAATCATCTCTCACATGGCTTTCTGATCCTGGTAGCAGGTCAACAGTTCACAACTGACATAATAAAAATGATCCTGTAAATCTGAAGCAATAGATCTCAAATCTGCTATGTAGTCAATACTATTTATGCTAGGCCACTGCTTTTCATCAAGAAAAATTATGGGTAGGCTGTATAATGGTTATGACTATAACTCTCTTGATACATCTGACATACTACGACAGGGTAACGAGGCATTCATTTGTCCTGCTCTCTTCCATTTAAACATCTATGAAGCTAAATTCACTCCATTTATTTCATTTATAGCATTAAAAAGAACCTTAATGTGGGTGTTTAGAGTTGAAAAACCACTCACTCTTACTCCACATCACTACTTTTTACATCTATTTCTTCCCTAGTTTGAATTTATCCCACATTCTCTTTTACAGAGTCCTCAGAAGAACACAGATCCTCCTCTTCACAGAAAGAGATTAAGTCTGTAATAACATCATGCTCCAAAATCACATCCAATCCACTACTCAAACACAATTCAGAACATAATTCACATCTTCACAATGCAATAAATCACGCAGATCACTAATACTGCAGGGAAAGACCCCATGACCATTTCTAAATTCTTTGACTAGTAAATGCTTCAGTAGGAAACTTAAAACATTATTTATAGGGAACTGAAACCGATCTCTAATTTACAGCTGCAAAGTTCAAACAGTATGCAAAATCTCACATAATCCATTTTTTTCATTAAAAGGTAAAATAACACCCTCTCAATTCAGCCTTACTAAATATAGCAATGTTTGTCTTTAAAATTTTAAGCTAACTGCTTTGGTGGCCAAAGCTCTTTGAACTGCAGCAAACAGAGGTGAAAAACAGTCAACAGCAAAGCTGGGTTAAATGACATGAAAAAAAATTACACGTACACATAGAAGGATCCCAGCTGTGCAAACACTCTAAATTAGGTGTGTTCCAGATTCTACCCTTATTAAAACAGGTACAAAGATAATCAGTGCAATCCACTGCAGGTTTTGGCACATCACTTTTACAGAAAGGAAAACAGCAAGTGTCAATCAAAGCATGATTAATTTTAAATGTGAAGGTTTAAACCTCAGGTGATTATGGCTGGCACGTTATGTTGTTTCTACTCCAGTCTATCAATAAACATAATTACCTTTTTCTTTCACCATGGCAAACAAATTTTCTTCGTAGTGGAAGCAGCAAGAATTAGCTGAAGTAATTTAAACACAGTCTCTTTTCCAGCAGTGTGTGGCTGAGGTGGATTTAAAATAATACAAATAAAAATAAAAAAGAGGCAGCTTATTCCAGATAATTATATTCCTCGGTCAGATTTCCCACAAGATCTGCTCAGCTTGTCGCTGTCTTTTCTTCTCGTGCCTCTCACCTTCTTCCCCTGTGGTCTAATGGCAGCTCCCGCCCTGCCTGTGGACTCTGCCCCTTGTGCTGAACAACCAGCCCCAGCTGCTGCTGCGGAACAAACGCCGAATTCCACCGTCCCTCGTTCCCAGCCCCTGACACCACCTTGCATTCCTCTGCCCTCCCGAGCGGGGCTGGCAAGGCAATCTGCGAAAAACCGCGAGTGAGGAGATGCGAGAGAGAACACGAGAGCTGTTCAAACACACGCAGAAACATAAAGTGCTATCTATGAGCTTCCTATTATTCTATTTACTCAAGCTGAGCCAGGATCAAGAGGGGAAACCCAAGATGAACAAGTGCTGAGGCAGGCTGGGCACGGTGACTTTGCTATGGTGAGCACCGCTTATCCACTCCTGGTTTTACTTTGGAGCTGTTACCAAATGCCCATTACTAGAGCACAAAATATGCTAATAGTCTCTCAATGCCTGCTGACCACAGCACAGAAGAGAGTAACACAGAATCTGCACAAGCTGAGAATACTGACTCTACTCACTGCCTTGAAGCAACAATAAAGATGATCAAAATGAGAATTGTCACCGCTCGGTGAGCACCCGGGTTTAGAAGCAGAGCCAAGGACCAAGTACCAGAGATGAGATTTTTGCCATGAGTCAAGATAAGAACTACATTCTGGAACACCAAATAATTGTAAACTACAACTCCTCTAACACTATTCCTCTTGAGATGACGGCCATACGTACTCACTGCCATAAGTACTCACTGAACTGAGAAGAGAGTTTGTGCACTGAAACGGCAGCACTCACACGGGAATTTCACTCCCCCGACAAGGCAAAGCACCACTGACCTTCCAAGTCATGGTTTTCCAGGCACTAAACTCTACCTGAGAAAGGACTGGTCAGTAAACTGATGTTAAACAACAAAGCAAACAGCCCTTCACAATACTGTCAAGTCTCATCATCGAGTAAGCTTCAGAATATTTCTGTTTTCTACTAAATGATACAGGTCAGAGGTGAGAAACAAAGCTTTTCTAAGCATAGTTTTATTCAAAGTTATGAAGAAGAGCTCGGAGACACGATTAATCAAAACCCTGAATGCCCATTAAAAACCACTTAATCCGTACAATTTTTAATACATAAATACTGCCAGTATCAAGATTTTGGGGAACCTCTGTCACTACTACTATTATTTGCCACTTTTTCCTTATTTGTAACTAACTTCATTCCTCATTTTAGGTAGCTAACAGTGACTTCACCAATACAAACCTATCCCATCATAATTTTGCTTGGAGAGTAAATTTTAGTATTTGTGGCTTAGATGCAGAGAAAATTACAAAGGAACACAAATTGACTTGCCAAAGATCACGGTGACCCCAGTAATAGAGAACAACATCAAATGTGAAGATATTCTGGGATAGATTATAGGCAGATTCATTGGGCTACAGCTTCAGCTTGACCCAAACCCAGTGCAAATATGCTTTAGGTTACACAATGGAGGTGCAATTAGATTTATACTATGTCCTAAAGCATAGGCTATGTTCAGCCCAGACTCGAGAGCTGGACTTGAACTGAAGCTCACACCTCCACAATGGAATTCCTTCTTAATGCTACTATATGTAGGGAGAGAGAAATTAATGTAAAGAAACAAGCTGTAGGCATCAGCCAGACAGAGCAGCAGATGGCTGATACCTGCTGGAAAAAAAACAGAGCACAGACACAGCGTTAAAAATATTTGCAGTCAATAAATTCCAAATGTTTTGTATAAATGCCACCCAGAACAACAGAAAGAAATTAAACAAGCCAATCTGCCTCACCCAAAAGATCTCTGTTATTCAGTGCTGTTCTTTGATAAATAACTAAGAGAGAGAGGCAGAGATTCAGGCACATGCATGGAAAAATATAGTTATTCTATTCTAACAAATCTAGGCTGGCTTTCTATTGTTAGCAGTCTAACGTGTAGGAGAAGCACAGCCCAGGCAGTCTGACATTCCTGCTTCTATGACTCACTGTGTTACTATTAATAACAGTGGAGGCTCCAGCGGGGAGCCGGGCTGAACCCCACCAAGGCTGGGGCACAATCCATTATGTCACATTTCTGACACATTGGAGATGTCAGGTTGTAACTCAACCTGGCTGTGTTCTTTTTCAACCCGTGTTTTGTAAACAGTCAGGGGACAGCCCCCTGAAAGGGGCACATCAGGCCTTCATTCATAAATATTTGATCTGATGTGCGGAGCAGGGGCTATGGGCACTGTTAACCCCTTCCTGGGATCTGCAGACACCCTCAGAACACTCGCAATGATTATCATCCAGTTTTGGTGCCGGCAGCTGCTGACACAGAAGCCGCCCGCCGGTATCTGGACTTGGTGTTCTCTGAGTTCATTACCTCCATTTTTCACATGTGCTAGAGATTAGCGCTGCTCTATCTCATCTCACCCTGAGCAGAAGCCTTTCCTCACGTTGTTCAGCCACAGAAAACCACGATGTTGGACTACAGATTGTGCACAAAAATAATTGAAAAATACAGACTGCAGGAAATTATACTGGAGATTTAAGAGTCAAATTTAATTTACTCCTGAATAGAGATCTAAAGAGCAGACATTGGTATTGGAAATAAAATCTTTTTACACCAGGATTTTTGATTTTTATCTCATTGTTTTAAGCCTTAAGACTAAAATTTATCCTGCCGTACAGTTCAGAATCTACTCAGATATCCTAAACTGGAGATGAAAAAGAGAGCAATTTTAGAAACAAACCCCTAGTATTTATTGTTATTTAGAGGTGCATATTTCAAAGGAAAGCAACATAAACTTTTTTCTTTAAATAACCTTTTGCACTGTATAAATTAGAGTCTCCCTTGAATGGAATATAGATGGAAGAGTCACCATGAGTACACTATAGGTAAACAACATACTTATGTTGCTGTTATTTTCAGGTGAAAAATACCCTGTGCATTCAGCAAGAGGCATGAGAGCCATGCTGAGAAAGAGTTAAACCAGTTTGTTTTGCTTTTTCTTGTACCTTGATAATGTTGAAAAGCACATGTAAGATACTAAGCAGTTTAGCCATGATTTAAGATTTGTTATTCTCATTCTAAAAGTTGGCTTTCATATTTTTATCTTGTACTCATTCTTCATAGATGAGATCATGGCTTAGAAGTATCAGTGCACGGTTTTTATACAGTTTCTTCAAAACTGACAAATATCTCTTGTTCATCAAACAATGAGGGAAACAGTCTGCTAGCAAGCAGAAAAGGGGAGAAGTTGTTCTATTAAATAATATCCAGAAAAATACCCTCTGTTTAATGTCCTTGCCTCTGGCAAACAGCCTGGCACAAACAGTTTTGACAAGAAATCCTGCCAGAGGCTTCCACAGCTTAACCACCGTACAACCCAGGTCAATTGAGAGCCATCGCTTCTATAACGTCTTGATTATGGCATTTTGCAAAATACTCCCTTCTCAAGGAAGGAAACACCGTTCTCTCATGCCCTTAAAGAAAAGGTGACCCACTCTAATTGTTATCCTGACTCAACTGTGCCTGCTCAGAGTCAAACCAATAATGTCAACATGAGATTTCTTGCAAAAGACCTGTGACCCAGCAGTGGTCCGAGTGCCCTGATGGAGACCCAACAGTTTCCAGTTTTAGCATCCTCAAAAGCTGTACAATTAAGTATTTCCTGACTTCTGTTCCCCTTGAACATACCCTGCTCCAGCAAGCTATTCCTCTGATATCTCTTCCTCAGACATTAGGACAGATTGTCCATCTTCGGAGGACAGCTCAAGCAGTGGTGCTGCTCAAGGACTGTAGCAGGCAGGGAACCGACTCAGGCAAAGCTGGTAACACTGGTGGAGATTCAGATTCACCCAGACACACTGCTGAGCAGAATTCAGCCTGTACTTCACAAAACTGTCCCCCACAGGAGGTGTGAGGAGCTGGGTGTTTGCTCCTGTAGACAGACATGAGGTGTTGAGTCAGGCTGTTCTTGCATGTGCTGCTCCTGTGCCTCTCCAGGCTCTCACAGTGCGCCCAGTAACTCTGCTCGTCTTCCCAACCTGCAGGCAAGCGGCAGGGGAAGCTCCTTTATGGCAGTTATTTCATTCTATAGCTTTTCCATACCCTCCACACAGTTTTTGCTCTGTAATGGCTTCATACTGCAGCTTGTGCAATGGACTTCAGGCTGCCAACCTCTCCTCAAGCCCATCTCCTCACCACACTGCCCTGTGTGGAGCCAGTAGAACATGAAGGAGCAATGACGACCCCACAGCCCGATCTCACCTCAGACCCTCTGTGCTGCCCCATCACAAGTCTTAAACAGTCTAGAGGAGGGTCCACACATCCACCAGAGATGAATAATATCCTTCTTTCTTAAGACATGCTATGGTCCTGAAACCCTATGTCTTGGGATAATCACATTACCTTACAGATAAGACTGATCCTCAAGCAAATAATGCCTGATGCTTAGATCCTACCCACAACTTTTCTGCTATGCTGGGTTTTTCTTTGCAGCCTATGTCATGCTGTTTTGAAGACAGTCTGTAATAATGGTGTCTACAGTCCTGTATCATCATTCTTTAAGAGTAAATGAAATTAAAATTTACCAAATACATCAGCTGATTCAGCAAAATACATAATGCATTCATTCTGATATTAGTACTTTTTTTAATAGAGCCATTTAAATTAGACTTCTCAGGAATAAAACATCTATTGGGTTTTGATGTATTAAGAGGTCTGGATTTCTTAAAATTTCATTTTTTGAGGTTCTCACAAGAAAAATTGTCTTAGTAGCCTGCTATTCTGTGTAACAGTCATAGTTTGCAAAATACAGATAAACCAGTAAGAGTAATGTGTAATTTATTGCAAAACAAAATAAAGAAACAAGGATAGGTGGCTTTGCTCCAAACACTAAGAAGTCTATAACACACGTTTATGTAAAAAGCACCTGAAGCCTCCAGATCATCTTTAGAAACAGATGAGAAAAGTTGGTTACATTATATATCTTTGCAGTGGTCCCCAAAACATACAAAGCTCAGTGACGGGTCATCTTCTTACTGTAGGTTTGTACAGACGTTTACCCCTGAACACACACTGATACTACTGATACAACAACTGGCTTCCAAAGTTCTTATGCTATTGCTAATCCTTAGAAAGGAGATCAAGTTTTCTTAACACCTGTGTGAACTTTTACACCGTGCACACATAGGTGATGCCGAACCCAGATACAGGACAGCAATATGCTGTAGTGACAGCGGGTTAAAACTCAGTACTTTTTTAAACTACTGTATAAAATCATCACTGTTCACCTGCTATAAAGTAAAATCATCTAGCCAAATCTTGATCACAACTAGTACTATTGCTGATAAAAACAACTTGCCAAAGATTACAACAGTACCAAGGATGTAACAGAAATATGGAAGTTATAGAAAGGTGACAAGTATGATCAGAAGTTACTTGTCTAGAAGGAGATACTAAATGGGTAAAGATACTTCTGTGTTGAGAATAGACCTGGAGGGAGAGACATAGTGCAAGATTTAAAAAACCATGAGTAGCATGAAGAAGGTAAGATATGGTTATGTGCTGTTTATTGCAAAACAAGGGATCGCTGTTTACTTGACACATACTTGCATTCTTCCCTAGGTACCTACCATAGGCCACAGGCTACAAGGCCAGACAGGACTTTTATTCTGGCTTAGGATAGGGGCTGTTCCACTGCATGTAACAAAAAAAAGCAGCAAGCTGCTCCGTTTCTCACTTGCTGTGCCCAGGTCTTGCAGGTTTTGCCAGGTTTAGGCAGAGAATGCTGTCAGTAGCTATTACTGACCATAAGCACAATTACTGCTAAAAACTGCAAATAACTTGCAGGAAGGCGGGAATCTCCAACAGGAAAGCATATATGCAAGTGTCACACTTTACTGTGCATGCCTAAAATTAAGGAGATTTGATATTGATAATCCACCTCAGAATTGGATTAACGCTGCAGAATAACCCACACGGCCTGTCTTGGGAGTTCTTGCCTCAGTGAAATCAGGAGGAATGCAGCAGAACCCCCAGTCTAAAGAGCTTCTCCATGAGAGGTCCATGAAATACCAGACTGAAGCAGCTTCCTGCCAATCAGTTAATTTGCAGAGCAAAGAAACAAGTTCTTTGTCTTGCAGCCTCGAGAGACGTGACAGATCAGCTCATTAGGCATTAACCTTCAGCGTGTGCCTCGGCAACACAACCCGCAGCAAAGCAGGTGACAACAAAAATACGCGGTCCCCTAAGATGAGGCAACCCATCATGTGGGCACTGGATATATACCACCCTCACATTTAAACTGGACTAACCAATTTTCACTGTGCCAAGTGACATATTCTCTTTTTATTCCATATTAAACTACACATAGAAATCTAAAAAAAGCTTTAAAAAGGCACCTAAAACTGTATTGCAAATGTATTTCACTCCCAGCAGCTATTTCCCAGCCTAGTGCCCTACCAAATGAACCAAAAAGGACCTGAAAGATAAAAATATGCTTTCCAAGTCGATACAACTTGGCTACATAGTGTAATAATATATTCCAACAAGCTTTTACAACAAATAGACTATATCACCTCACATCAGCTTCTGAACCTTTCCTACTAGTGGCTCTTTGATTTTACCTGCTGGCTATGGAGGTCACTTGCTTCAGTATGCAGAAACGTCTATCTTTGAAATTACTTGTTGCTGTTTCAATAGTAGGGTCATCATAAAGTTATTAAGCTGACACACAACAAATTGATATTCCAAACAGAGTAGGTAAACCGATTCATACATCTCCACCAACCAGATTTTTCGAACGGTAACTACAGAAATTATTTTGCTGCTGCTCCATAAGAAGGTTTGCTCACAGTTAGTTACACCAAACCGGATGCCTTATTGCCTCTGCTTCAAAGAAAAGGGTCACATATTTTAAAGGAGAGTTTGCAAACTTAAAAAATAAACAATACTTAATCCTCCAAGTATTCGCGTATACTGATAAGCTAGTTTGGTTTATATTTTTGCATTTTACAGTTTAATGCTGCTATGATTTACATGGAAACTGCACTGACAGCTCCACTGTCTAGTTCACAGGGTAACAAAACAGTGATAAACATTCCCTGGTGCCATAATGTTTCTGCATCCCACCATAAAGACCTGCTCCTTACAGGAAAATAACTGAAAACTGAAAAAATCAAAAGCAAGATCATGCAAAAACCGATCACAAACTCCCATTCTAATGTTTTCATCTTTCTCTCTCTGCTTCACCTGGGTGAAGAGCATTCCTGCTTCCCTTTCTTCCCTTCTGCTCCCCTCAGCTATTTCCATTTTACTCATAAAAAGCCCTCAGAGGCCTACCAAACATCTGCTAGTCTCTCAGACTAAAAGGTACCTCTAAGGTCCCTGTATGCAAAAGTCTACTTAGTGACAGCCCCATCTCTCAGGCATAAAGGAAGAAAAGGAGCCAACAGCAATTATAAGAGCATCCATCCTCTCATCAAACAGTACATAGCAGCCTTCCAGTACCCAAAGGGACCTACAAGAAAGCTGGAGAGGGACTTTTTACAAGGGCATGTAGTGATAAGACAAGGGGTAATGGGTTTAAGCTGAAAGAGGGCAGATTTAGACGAGATATAAGGAAGAAATTCTTCCCCATGAGGGTGGTGAGGCCCTGGAACAGGCTGCCCAGAGAAGCTGTGGATGCCCCATGCCTGGCAGTGTCCAAGACCAGGCTGGATGGGGCTTCGAGCAACCTGGTCTAGTGGAAGGTGTCCCTGCCTGTGGCGGGGGGATTGGAACTAGATGATCTTTAAGGTCCTTTCCAACACAAACCATTCTGATTCATTCTGTGATTCTACATGAGGGACATACGGGAGTGGATGAAGCAAGGGAAGAGGATGTATACCAAGCTCCTTCTCTTCTACTCCCTCCATGCTCCAAAGTCAAAGTTGCAGTGAGTGAGGGTGGCCATTTCCTACGCCCTTCTCTCTGCTCTGAAGTGTTCCTGCTATTTCACCTTTAGGATAAGCAGAGCAGGCCCAGAGAACGGCTTTCAGAGGAGAAGAAATAGCAATACGCATTTCTCTTTTCCCCATTCCAGTGCCACCAGTATTTTACCACTAGTAGAAAGGCTAGAACTTCTTCAGCTTGAAAGCAGCTTCCATTCCAGATTCACCTGTATCTTTCCTGTCTGCGAGAGGCTGTGGTCACCTGGGATGTCCATGTTCTGGCAGAAGAGAGGCCATTCTTGCCATCTGAAGCAGAGGAGGGTAAAGCCACATCTACCGTCCTGCTTCAGCCCTGCCCAGGAAGGGGACGGCTTTTCTCTCCGGGTTGTTTAATTAAAATACCAAAGTTATACAACTGCAAATAATGGACACAGGGGAGGAAGTTTCAATCAGATACAGAACAAAAGCAGGACTCCCTGTAAACAACGGCAGGGGATGTGCAGCCACAATACAGCGGGTCTTTCCAGTCTGAGCTGCCCTCAGTGCTACTGAGTCACAGAGCAAGGGACATCTTTGCTTCAGCTTCCCTTAACCGTCTTCTCACTGCTGCTGTTGCCTACGTATATAGCCACAGAGGAAGCAAACCACAAAACTCCCATTATTTCTTTCTACTTAAAGCTGATTTAGCTCTAGCATCTAATAACAGTAGGAACTGCAGTTTTGTTCTTTTTTATTGGATAATAGATAACAAAGAATTTTGGTGGAGAAGGAACAGCGAGACCTACAGAGGTAAATGCAGTTGCTCTAAATCGTGCTATGTTAATGCAGATTAGTGCTAAACCACTGATGTACTACTAAGCAAATTAGCTTGGATTGATCTTGAACACCAGCAGCAATTTATCCCCCAGCAAATGAAATCCAAAACAGGAAGCCAAGGGTTAAGACACTGAATGTTCAAATACTTGATGTAAAATGTGACAGTGATTAAGTTGGAGTGGAGATATTGCAAATGGGCAGAGGATGAAGAACTGGTCCTAATTGATTACTTTTTCTTCTTAATTAAATATATATATATATATATATATATAAAACTGTGCATATTTACAGAAGCAATGATTTTTATGGCCTAACACAGAGAAGCTGTTTCAGCTGTATTTCTTACTCAAACACAAACCCACTACTCAGTATTTTTCACAAGTCTATTTGTCCCTAGAATGCTGAAGTAACTGCACCAGGTGAACTTTGTTCACTGCAGCCACTCTGTGAATCCTGCAGTAACACAAGGAAAAACATCTGCTTGTGTTTAAGATCCAATAGGTGAGCAGAGAAAAACTGTCCTGTCCTGGTAAAGCTGATGAAATAAGCAACTACATCTTCAACGGATGCAATCACTGCAGGATCAAAGCCACATCAGCACTGTTACAGCAGCAAAGGGCAGAGAAGAAAGCAATTTCTCCAGTATCAGCAAGAGAGAGAGGAGGAGGGAGAGAGAGAACTTTCACCTGTGGGAAGTTTGCAAACTTATTAACAACAGTGTAATACCCGGACATTGCAGGAAGCATAAAAGGGAGGTTTCTCACTCTTTGATGGTCTTTGTCAGGGATGTGTGATCCTTATGCTGGACCCCAGTGTTTGCCGGCAATTCCCAGAGGTGTTGAAAAGCACCGTAGAGAGGGAGGCTGCTCCCAGGGTGATACCCAAGTTCGATGACTTGCTTGGTCCATGAGGCACAATATGCCTAGAAACTTCTATTTTAACACTGCAAGGCTGTTCCCCAAAAAAATGGGACTTCAAGGAGAGAGAAATCCAGTTTCCCCAAATCTGAAGACACTAGGGCCACATACTTCTTAAAGACAAAAAGAACAAAATAAGCAAATGTCAGTGCACTCAACCAGGTCCTTAGCTGACAGTGATCTGTAACCACAGAAAAAGAGTCTGGAAGACTCAAAAAAAATCACATATGAGCTGGGTAGGCTCAAGCACCTAGAGCATTTGTGAGATTCTTAAAACCCTCCAAAAAGATTGTACAACATGCTCAGGCAAACTGTTCCACCGCTTCTCTGCCCCCGTATCCAGAAAGTGAGTTCCCATTATACAAACTGGATCTTCCCTGCTGCAAATGCACTTAATCTCTTTCTATGCTTCTCAGGACAATACAGAACACATCTCCATTTGACAACTCCCCATTTGTCTGAAGATTGACTAAATCCCTCACTTATCTCTGCTCTCCTAGATTCAGCAAACCTAATTCTATTCATCTTTTCTCACAAGTATTTTTTTTTTGCTTAATACTATTCACATTGTATTTAACTAGATTGCTTCCAATTTATCAGTATCTTTCTCAAAATGTAATGTCCAAACCTAAAGACAGTATCAAGCAGAGTCCTCTTCAGTAACAGGAACAGAAAAATTCTCTCCCTTGCTGTTCATATCTCCAGCTGACACAACCCAGAAAAAGAATGGCTTTTTTGCAGCAGTGTTATATAGTCGATCTATATTTACAGTGTGATAAGTATAATTAACCTGCATGTATTTTTCTGGAGTCATGTTAGTTATTTTCCATTCCTCATCTGTACAAGTCAAACACTTCACACTTCTATTCACCAAAATTCAACTGCACAATTTCAAATCATCTAGCTGACTTGTCAGGACTATTCTTCAGCAAGACAGTGTCTGAATTCAGAATCATATAATACTCCTAAACCTGGATTACTACAAACTTTAAAAGCATGCTCCCTATTCAATCATATAATCATATAAGTCAGCATCATAAAAAAAGAAAATTATATAAGGACTGAGGCTAGGAGAGAGCGCTCACTTGAAGGAATCCATTTGAAAAGCTATCAAAAACTACCTTATCTGAAGTACATGAGCAGTCTGTACAGCACCTCCCAGCATCTAAAGGGAACCACCTGCTACAATGCCAACAGAACCTGGATTTTTCTCTGTCACATCACCACCTGCCACTTTCAGGATTGCTGAGCTTTGGACACCTGACAAGTTCACACAGCACCATTAAAATCCTACGACTGTAGGTCACATTAAGTACACATTCTGGGGAGAGCTACTGTGAACACCATTAGCAGGTAAGACCAAAGATTAAAATATGGTCTTCCCCCTCGTGCCTTCCTTCTTTCTGCCCAGGTAATGACGTGGACTGGTGGTAAAGAAACTGCAGCCTTCAGGGTGATTTTAGGCTGGGTACTAAGACCCTAAAATGACAATGGTGCACAAAACTTCACTTGCTCATCTCCTGAGCTCCAGCTTTCTTGCCATAACACAACAAGAAAAATCCCACTGATACCAGCCAGCTGATGTGTGGGAACTTAGATGTTAAACAGTAGGCAAAGACAGAAATGCTTATGCTGCAGCTAGTATTTTAGAATTGGATGTCTGGTTTAAAACCTGTCAAGCCCATTCCTCTCAAGAACACCCCACCTCTGTGTCTTCCTGCCAATCACCATGCTGACATCCTGGACACTTCCCCCCAAACACACACATGTAGAAATCAGGCCTTTTTTTCCTCAGACCCCCATTTCTCACAGGCTTTCGGTTCTCCATATATTTTCCTGCAGCAGTCCAGCCTGCTCCCTGGTTTTACCACTGAGCTGTTCTCATGTTCTCTGGATTCCCCCCATGCCTTTCTCATCCTCGCAGGTTCTCTTTGTCTTCCTTTACATCTGACTGATCCAACACAAGCAGCCATTCTCACAAGCGCTGCTTTAAATTAAGACTGTTACATAAATAGTTACTAAACTCACACATGAGGTCAGTTAGGTAATACGGTATAGATCTCCTTTCCCTCAGGTGTATCCCGCTGCCACATCCAGAGTCACCAGTTTGGAGGGGTGTACCAGTTGTCATCTGCACGAGTGACAGATGACAGTATCTCATACAAGAAGCAACATCACACAGTTCCAAGCCAACCTGCTCTTTAAATTTCCACTGCTTTTTTGCAACCAACTTTGAACTCTTGCTCGTTCTAAATATCAGACATTTTTCCACAGAATTCTTAGTATCCGAGTCTGGCCTACAGAGGATCAAAGCCACGTGCTGACCCAGGCCTTCTAGGCTAAGCCAGACTTGGTTGCAGCAAACCTCCTTGCAGCAGTCCTTGGCCAAACTCCGGGAAATGTAGAATGAGGGTCCTTTCAGTGATTCAAAGACTCTTCTGAACTCTTTTTTAAAGTTTTCTTCCATTTTTAGAGTACTTTTGACTGTCAGTATCATACCGCTATTTAACCTCCACCATTCTCCTAATGAAGAGGATGGAATTTTATAACACAAGTGCTAAGTAAAAGCAAGTTGCAGGTTAAATTGAGGAGACTCAAAAGACTCACTTTTCTGTATCCTAAATAGCTCTGTACTTGTTGATAATTCAAGACCTTCCAAAAACCTAAAAGATGAACCCTTCCTGATGGTTATGACTCCACTTATGAGCAGCAAGGACAACATTTAGTGATTCTCCAAATGCCTTGAACAGCACAATTTCTAATCTCTGTTTGTAAAGCCAAATACAGACAGGAAACTGTCTTTCAGCAGAGTATATAAACTGCTAAATCTCCTAGTACTTGAGGCACCATAATCCCCAAGCAGGCACATGGCTTAAGAGACAGACTCATGCGTTTTGCATCTTAAAGTCACATACAGCTTTTACAACCAGGTCATTTTCAGTATCATTCCACTATTTTTGCTCTAAGTAGGTGAGAGTCTGATTGCAATTGTTGTAATTTAAGTAAAGCCGAAACACCAGACACCTTGCAGCCTTTCAGATAGCATTATTCACGGCACTGGAAAGCAGGACCACAACAGCCATCCTATTGCACAGTAGCACCCAAACTGTAGGATGAAAGGAAAAAACAGCCCCAGTGGTTATTTGCATCACCTATCGCAGCATAACGCTAATCAGAGCCTGTCCCACTAGCTTTGTGTTCGCTTACAAATGAGTGAAGAAATGCAAAACTGCAGGTTTCTAGATTCATTGAAGTCCCATACAAATTAAAAGAAAATCGTACCTGTGTGAAAAGGTGGCTCCCAGCTGGCTACAATGGCAACGAATTTCTTTGGAGGCCTACATGGATTGATCATATAGCTGATCACTGTTCATTCAATTAATTTTCTATCTTGAATTGTGATTTATCGAAGCGCCTAGATGGCAGAAGTTTTCTCCAGATTAGCAATGTGAAACACTGGGCAGGGGGTGGCAAAGTAGAATGATACCTGCATTTTCTGGTTCACAGCCATATTATATATTTGCCCCATGTTTTAGCAACACCTTAATTAAAATTGTAGTTTTAAAATAACCAATCACTCAGGAGCAGTAACTATCCAAACCAGCAGCTGGGGTTTGGCCAGTATTACCCTTGCAGTGTGAAGTTCATTTGGTACAGAGTTGACTAGCAAAAAGCTGTTTGCACAGAGGAAAAGATGTTACCTGACACTGACAAAATGACAAACTTGAAAGCAGATCTTTTAAAAATACTTGCCTACTGTATACAATCACTCAGTATTAACATTTTGAAGAGCAGAGTGACAAGTATGTAGCAGTTTTCTTATCTGCCAAGTACAGGCAAAACTCCAGCACATAACTAGTTTGAGTTATCAAAACCGAGGTCCATATAGTAAGTCCTAAAAGACAATACCTTTGAAATATATCTGAAAACTTCATATTAACATTTATAGCCAATTACATAGATCGGAGTTTCCAGGAAACTTTTTTTTTAAATGGATTTTAACAAATAAATCAAGCTGATGAATTCTAGATCTAAGTCCTCCCACCACTGACAGCTCTAGGAAGGAATAAGCCAGTGCTCAATACTGATGAAAAACACAAACTGAATTTTAGGAACTACTGGGAGGAACAGAGAATATTGTTATGTCTCTGTACACACACCCACATTATGCTACATGCTGAATACAACTCTGTTACACGATTTTTCAAGGGTTATAGTAGAATTTACAAAATAAAGGTAAAAAGGATAATCAAAGGCACCGGGTCTAAATAAATTATGACTGCTTATCTTGGAACATGAAGTACCTGGATAAAAGATACAACAGAATTCTAAAAAACTCACAAATGACAACATGAAGGTGAGCACAGAAAGACTTTTAATCACCTATTCCAATTCAAAAATGAGGAAGCTTCAAATGAAGCTACTTGGCAATAAGTTTAAAACAAACAAAAGGGAATATAGTTCCATAAAACCCAGAGGAAGCTCTGGAACACACCACTACAAGATGTTGTGCTTTCAAAGGCATTTTTCTAGCTTGGGTAGTTCTGCACATTAAAGCCTCCTCTGTCCCAGGATGGCCACAGAGAGAGAGCTGCACCTATATCCAAACAGCTTTTGGCTACTGAGATTCCAATTTGGCTTTCTATTCTTCTTTCCCTCCTGTCAGTGATAAAATATTTCTCCACACCTGAATACACTTGCTGTCATAAAGTGTATTGCCACTACGCAATAAACAGGCTGTGCAGTAATTTAGCCTATTCGCCAACTAAAATCCAAGATGCGATGCCAGTCCTCACTTACCCAGATCCTCAGGAGTGTCGAATAACCGCTCGCATAAGTAGTAGTCATCAGGATTCAAGTAGGGCAGTTGCTTCAGCAAGCTCTGCTTCGGAATGAGATACAAAACCTCTGCAATATCCCCATCCTCAATTATGGACATCCTTTTGATTGAATTTCGGAATTTCACCTTTTCCAGCACCAATTCTTCAGTTTTACTTGATCCACACAGCTTCCCAAAGCTGTTTAAGATGGGGAAAGACGGCATTTCTATTCAGAAAGCAACTTGTGGTGCTTGTAGTCAGTCTACTACTCACGGCACACTGCCCTTACCAATCCTTCTCTTTTTCTCTTATCCAGCAAAGGAGATTAAGGAAGATATATTTTTAGTGATTATCTTCAAGAGATTATGTCAGTATGCTTGGTCAGGTGACTGCCATCTACAACTATTGTAATCAGCTGCAACTCATCCCTGGGAATGCAAAAATCAGAAGCAAAACCATAAAGAGTATCTGAAAATCAGATTAATATTCAGGACAAGAGAAAGAACGTAACTGAGGTATATAAGAGGATTAGTTTAAAATCAAAAAACCTTGCTGTGTCAAAAATCTTATTATGGAAGAGTCATCATGATAAGCTACAAATGCACATCTGTGCACATAATCTACCACGCCAGGTCGTGCATGTGCTATGGCAAAAAGCTTACAGGAAAGGTAGAACGTGTTGGTCCTTCTTTTTGAGGAATGTACGAGGGCTGGTAGCACTGCTTCATAAGCAGATTTCTTTGGTGAATTCCTTCTGCAGCTTTCACTGCCTATTCCAAACAAAAGCCCTTAAGCTTTCCCCTAACTATTAAGGGTTGGCTTGCTTGTGCTCTTCCTCTCCGCTTTCCTGTGCGGCTGACAGCAGAAGCTTTGCAGATACCACAGATACTTCCTGCTTCACTTACAAGAAGTATTTACATTAATCCAATTCCAGTGACTTGCTAATCTAATCATCTAATGAATATTTCTCCCTGGGTAAAGGCAGAGTTAATTATCAACGGGGCACTGGAAAGTCACAGGAAATTCCACAGCAAAAGAGAGAAAAGAAAAAAAAGAAAAAAGAAAACCACATCCATCATCTGCAAGAGAAAGTTACAGGTGAACCTCAGACCAGGACCTGCTCAGAGACAAGTTCAGGTTCAGCCAAACTCCCAAACTGTGCAGACTGTGTCTGGCCCAGGTTTCAGTTCCCCTTAACACAGAGAAGTTTGCTACAGCTGCAAAATGACCTGCTGTAATAATTGCACTGCTTCCAGTTACGCCTTTGCTACATTAGAAGGTGCAAAAAACACTAACAGGCTTACTGAGCACAGAGAGAAACTATCATTTAATTGTTCCCTTGAAACCCAGATTTCAAGTACTATCTATAGATGGAGGCAGGCTTGGAAGGGACGACTGCTTTATTTACTATTTTAAAGAGAAAATACCATCTCACAAATCAAGATTTTGATCATCTAGTATTACACAACTCCTATAAGATCCTTTGCTTTTTATTTGTCAAGTAGCAAGACTTCTATGTTATCTTGAAAATAAGCCTGAAATCACAGTTCCCCTTAAACAGCCATTGTGCTGGGTTTGTAACCAGTCACAGAGGCAGTGGGTCAAGGCTGGAATAAATCAGCACCACCACACTAAATTTAATGGGGTGATGCTAACGTATATTTGAGAAAGAGCTGTGGCTCAATAAAACAGCAATTTGAGTCCTGCCTTAGCGTACCTTCTATCAGATCAGGAATACAGCAAAGGCTGTATTTCAAGTGTTTCCCCTAGGAAATGAAGCTTTGTGGCAATTTTTCACTCTCTCCCAGATTTCACAACCTACTGACCTGCACACCACAGCCAGTTGGTGGAAAAGGCAGATCATCTCAAACTCCTAAAGCTTGCGCCACTTCAGCTGAAGGTGGATCACCATTCCCTGCCTAAAGCAGAGGGATGACTCATAGGAGAGGGCTGATGCACTCTTAGCACAGCTATCTCTCATGTTAGCATAGGAATATCTATTTATTACTGGATAATCAGTGACGGATGTTGACATCTGACGACAGCAGTGCCAACTATCCCATCTCCCCGACACATCAAGGTGGACTTTACCCTTGGAGGTAGGCGAGGTAAAAAGTACACATTGCCCTGACACTAACTCAGAATCCTCAGAAAGCAGAAAGGTGAGCTGTGCAGTAACTTGTTTAACTGTTCCAACATTTGCAATCCCAGCTTGAGCTTGGGGGGCAGCGGAGGTCCGCACCCCTTTCCCACAGCATCTCCACTATGGCAGCAGACAGTCCGTGACCGCTGGAGAAGGGTCTGATGTTATTTCAAACAACAACATGTAATCTAGACTCCTCCCACCAGCAAGACGTGGGATCAGTGGGGGACCATGGGAACAGCTCTGTTTAGACAAGCATTTTGTGACCCTAACATGTCACTGGAGAAGCATCCTGCTTAATTAAAAATAGGAGAGACCACTCTAATGATGCCCCTTTCCTACCCTGGCTGTTGCTGCCATTGTCTGATAACTACAATCTCTAAGGCCACATACCAGCTGAAGCTTATAACACAAAGCAATATGATTTTTTGGTGGTTTTTAAGTACAGAGTATGTCTTCGACAGCCTCCATTGTGTTAATATGCAACACAAAAGAGGGTAAGAAGTAGAACTGAGCAAAACAAGACCAGGAAGCATCACAACAGCTCCCAAGCCAGACAAAGGGTTGTTTGGAGCATTTGGCTCCGAGGGTCAGATCCTAGTGTCCAAGGTAAAGGACAAACAGCCCTGTACAACACACAGTTACCAAGCATCAGCATTTCTCCATAGCCAGAATCAAAAAGCCAGTGGTAATCTCCTGCCGCTTAAGTCAAGCACTCGATTAAGTGGGAAAGATTGATTTCTAATGTTCTTGCTGAAGAGATGAGAAAAAGGCAGAAAACACAAGGGCACAACCCTGTCCTTATGCTTCTTGAAACACATTCTCAGGAATCCAAGGCGCCCAACCCAGAAGCAGCGTTGAGGAAATTTCCTCAGCGTTTGCCAAGTAGCAGAATATTTCCAGATGACTGCCAACTCAGAGCCGCACCGAGTCCAAGCATTCAGTGCTGGGGGCTGGAGGCTTCGCAGAGCACAGTTTGAGGTATGGGCGCTTTCCAGACTGACCGTTCCCACAAGGGACTGGCTATGAGACAAGAATTAGGCAGACTAGCTACTTTAAATATTTTATCTCCTTACCAACCCTATAAATATTTTATTTCTCAATATTTTCAGCCATCTCAAGATCATTTCCTGCTCAATTCCTTCTGAATTTACCAAACTCATTGGCTATCCCGATGAGAAAAATACATATACGCTTCATATGCAGCCTGGAATAGAAGCTTCTGTACTAATGTTACTGGAACAGAAGAACCAAAATAAATTTGAAAGCAATCCACAAGCAAATTGAACAACAGAATGGCAGGTGTTGAATAAAAGCAAAAATTAGACACCAAAGGCTAAAATCATAGAAGAAGAAACATCTTTCCATCCTCCTGAACAACACTCAGGATTAAACTGGCCCTTCAGCTAAATAAAAGGCAGAAGTGTGTAGTGCACTAATGCTGCCTTTAATTGCTTCTGCCATCAGAATTAAACTGCCTGCAAATACATTTCACTGCAACTTTATTCTTGCATTGAAAGCAACAAAAATGCCAACCAAAAAAACCAAAGAACTCGAACTCTGTCCTGCTAGTTCGGCAAAACATAGGTGCAAAGAAAAACCAAAATACAGACACAGAAAACAATGTAAAACACAATTAAATGTTCCTTTCCCCTGATACCATGTCAGACAGTAACAGGCTTACTGCACAGGTAGATGGCCCCAACTGATGTTTCACGCATCTATCCAAGGCAACAGGATAATCTTCTTCTCCCATGTGTGAATTGTCAAAAGATATTGAGAGTAAGGAGAGGGGGAAAAAAATATATTAAAATTAAAAACATTCTTCACAGAAATGAAAGATGAGCAAGCATTATGTCTATTTATACCAAGAAGTATAGTTATCCAACCAATCAAATAATTAAAAGAGCAAAAGAGAGAGTAAAAAATAATTCTAACATTCAAGTTCACACACACACAAACAAAAAAAGAAACAAAAGCTTTCTCCCTGTGGTGAAATCACTTCACACGTGCAGCTTTTTCCCCTTTAGACACATGTAATTTACTTACTCAAGACCACAGGGTGACATACAAAACGCTCAGCTATTTACTGTGAACATGAGGAAACGCTTCATTACATAATGGAGACCAAAAAAAATAATCCACATGCACATCTTTAATTTCTTTACCTAAATGTCCAAAACAGGCTGTCATCTTCTGGGCATAGTGACATAAGCCACTGTCGCTGGGGGGTTCCTCACCCAGGACCTGCTGGCTCATGGCTCCAGGAGGAGCTGCCTCTCCCTGCAGAGTCAACCAGCTCCTCCTCGCTTGAGACTGAGAAGCCAACGGAGCTTCCCCTTCCAATTCATCTCCATTAATAATTCAGGTACCACATAAAACTTGCTGAGCTTTAAAAACCGGTAGCGCAAAGCTGCTTTGTGGCTTTTGAAGTAATCATGGTATAGTCCTTTAAAAGTATCACAGCTTATTATGTTCCAATGGTTTACAGAATATATTTTCAAATGGCAACAAAATCCATTCTTTTGCTGCACAAGTGCAACTATTGGTGGCATTATGCTCCGAGATCACTAAGACATTTAAATTAACCAGCTCAAACCCAGAAACAGAATTATCATATAGAAAAATGCATTACGATATACTCCGGCAAACAAACACATCCACTACTGTAACAGCACCACTAGTTCATCCTATATTGCCATGCACCACTTCTCAATGCTATAGATCTTCTGGGGACTAAAAACAAACAAGAAAAGAGCCTAAGTACTAAGATATTTTCTGGCACTTTCTAGGATGATGTATTTCAAACAAAGGCACCACAGCCAGGAGCACCAGGAAAAGGGTATTTTCTCAGCTCCATCACTGCAGGTGAAGCTCATCTCATCTTGGCTGAGAAGAAAATACCCAAGAACCGGCCCAGCAATCCTGCTCTGAGCCAGCTGCAGCAGCCACACATACCTGCATCTGTTCTGCTCACCGGAGACCAGAGCAGAGCATTGCCAGACTGACTAGGGGAGAAAGAGCATTAACAACAACAAATCCACTACAAATCACACGATCAGTGACACCTGTTCAGCTCAATACTTGCAGAACGGCTTTGGCTGTACTCTCTGACTCAGGTGAGCGTTACCAATGAAGAACAGGTGTTCCTCATAAACAAATATGTTCCTGGTCCACCACACCTGTTTTTTCCTCCATTCACTTAACACTTGCTGCTTCCTCACTAAGATCACATATACTCATGAAACAATATTTAGTAGAGATCATATAATGACTGCTGATGTCCACACTGAGAATTGTTACTACTAGGGAGACAAATTAAAAAGAGATCTGTACTAGTACATCTAGATGTAAATTTTACAACAGATTGAGAAGCCTAGTTATTAACATTTAATATTACTTAAACAGTTTATTGTCTATAAAAGCATAAGGCATTCACATCGTTTATCGTGCTATGGGCTGTGAAGGATCCACATAGACATGAATATTACAGTCCACAGGTCTCTACCAAGTTAGTTTACTGCTTTCAGCCCATATAAGGTTCTATAAGGTAAGCTATACTACTGCCTGTGGCAGGAGGAATATAAAGACCACAAAGCCTCAGGGCATCTCTATACTGGAAAAAAAACAGTGGCTTACTGAAAAGGGCTAACTGAAATTGATATCAAAGGTAAAATGATTTGTGTTATAACTCAGCTGAGCAACGCAATTAAGCACGAGTCTCCCAGATAGGCTTGTTATCAAGTTGTCAAGTCAAAATTTTTTCTTGACTGCTATTAGACCTGACAGTTAACTGATCATCCGCCCAGCTCCACCCAAAACACCTGTTTCTGCAGCACACACATGCAAAAAGCAGCATCAAAGATCTGTTTCAAAGTCTGTCCAGTCCATGAGGTCTGTGAAAGGATAGCAGCAAGTTCAAGTCTGAATAGGACATTTGTATCATCTTCCACTACAGCAAATATTAACTCTTTGAAAAGCCATCTGGGGATCTCCTGAGGTTGTGTGCTGCAAATTTGATCTCATCTTTATATGTCTACAGCAAGATTTGCACACACAAACTATTTTGTTAAACTAATTCAGAAATAAGAAAGCAAATGTTATTTTATGCATTGATTTCTCCTTGGTGCTCATTCCAAAACACACACGAAACATCGCTTTGCCCTTTATTCTTCTGTTACAGTTTGCACCCAAGAAAAAACACAACTACATTTCTATCTCAGGCTTAACTAAGACCACATAGTGACAATTTCCTTTCCCAACTGATGACATTTGCAAAATCTTCCAGCTGAATTAAAGCATTGTGCTCAGCTTCCTGTTATCAACCATGGCTGATAACTTCATGGCACATGAGCCCTTGATAACAAAAGAGCAGCTTTGCTGGGCAGGCAGCAGCACGAGCTCTTGGGAATGCTGTTCCCTTTGCTGTATGTTCAGCAACTGAACCTGACTCACTTCCCTAAGCCCCCGTATCCACCAAGTGTACCCTTCAGTGAAGATAAACATTAAACAAACAAAAATATCTAAACAATAAGCTTGAGATTATATCTAATCATCTTCTTCTTGGACAAAAGAGAGAGCAGCACCAGCCATTTACCACCATGTGCTTTTATTAGCTGGGCTGAAATAGTACACAGAAAAATCAATCACCAAATGAAATATTTAAATGATGGGAGGGTGGGGAACAATGTCAGGTAGCAAAGTACTGTCTACTACCTCTGGAAGCCTTAAAACATTCATTTTAAGCATCAGGTATCGGCTACTATCAGGGATCACACATGCAACCACTGGGAATGAAATGGTTTGAATCCATTTCATAATGACATTGTTTCTATATCGGATAATCCACTTCCACCAAGAATACTGCAAATAAATAAACAGAAATTGTTTTTAAGAGTTGATCTATTAAGCTTATCTAAAAGCAAGAAACAAAACTGTCTGTAGAGTTCGCTAACATAAAACAAAATACTAACTCTGTCGACATCACTGTTCTGTGAAACTGGAAAACAACAAACAATATCTTTTATTTTCCTTGTACTTCCCAAACTCACCAATTGGAACGTTTTTAAAAAAGATTTATTGAATTATTTTTTTTGCCTTCTGCAGGAACCTGGTATCTTTGAGGGTTATCCAGTTTCTTTTTAAAAATTATTTCTTCTACCAGGTTTAAAGCTCAAGCAGAGACAGACAACTAAATCCCCAACCTGTGACAGAAAACAGGCAGTGCCTTTGGAGGCACACAGCTGAACATTCATGCATGCAGAACTGGACCTCAATCTGCCAAAGGAACCCAGAAATAATGTGCAATTCCTATGGCACTGCACCTGCAATGCTGATTTATTTTCCTGTTGATGACCAAAGGCCTCCAGGATGATGCTGCACTAAGACAAGTGCTGGCGAAGAATGTCAGCAGCATCCAGATGAGCTACTGCCACATCCAGAACAGCCTACGGAGATCCCATTCCACCACATTTAAATAAGCAGCAAAACCATATGCTGAAATCCATTTTTAGTATTTAGTGCCATCACAGCTACCAAGGTATCTGCTTCCATAATCAATTATTCAAATAATTAATAAATACTGAGATTAATAGAAAGAAATTAAGACCGAAGGGCTGGAATGCTAACCTGGGATTTGAGAAACCTGCAGCCGCTGCTCTCCCACAGATTTGTTCATCTCTGAGCCACCCCCTTAATCTCTTTTATTGCATTTCCCGTATCACTTTCCCCCCTCACACGGGAATTGTGACAATTGGTACATTAAAGACTGAAGTTTCCAGGTTTTGTGATAATGGGAACTATAGAAGAACTACAGACCACACTAGGGAGTAAGTAGTTAGCAATAAAAAAAGAGGTCATGTAAAGCATAGCTGAGTGCTTCTCCTTGATCTTAATTACCTTCCAACTTCATTACTGTATTTCTTAATGATTTTCCAACAGATTGCAGCCCTTATTTAACACTAAAAGTGCTCGTTTCCCCTGGAGAATCATGTTGCCAGATAAGGTGAACATAACTAACTCTGTACATCTTCTCTCATCTGAAAACTCCATTATATCTATTCTGCCCCAAACAAGCAAAATCTCTGTTACTCCAGTTGCTGTGACTAGAGGAATGCACAGTTACCCACTTATGACAAAAGGCATGATTCAACCAAAGGCTATTCACCTTACTTTATCAATTCTAATGTTTATTTCAGACTAGCCACGGGAAAAAAAAAAAAAATCTCTGTCCTCAACTATTTTCAGACATAAAATTACAGTGTGTGCATTAATGGATCCATCTATTGCATTATTACAAGATGAGGTGGTTCAGCATTTCATTTCCTGGCAGCACAAGGCAAATCTATTGATCCATAATGTCAAGAACACTGCACCACGTATTCCTACAGCAAAACCAAGCCTTTTTACTTACAGCAGGAAAAAAACAACAACTGTAATTGCTGACAACTGATGCAATTTTGTGGGTAGGATATAGTGAGAGCTATATGAAATATAAATATAAAAATGCTGCATCTCCAGGATAAAAATGCTGCAACTCTGGGAGGCACAGGCTAGCTCTGGGCACCTGGCTGTTCCAAATTTCAGTCCTAGTTTCTAAAAGTTCCAGCACCCATTGCTCTGAGCGTAGTCTTTAACAGTCTGCTGCACCGCTCCATTTTCCCAGCAGCTGGGGCATGATGGGGATGTCACAGACCTACTGAATGCCATGCTCCTTGGTCCAGGCGTCTATGAGGATGTTGCGGAAAGGAGTCCCATTGTCTGGCTCAGTTCTCTCTGGGCTGCCATGTGTGGCAGATGCACTCGATCCCCCAGTCACCTCCAGCCAAATCCGCAGCAGTTTGGTCCAGGCTCCAGAGGAGGGAAGGGCCTGAGCCATAACCAGGCCAAGAACTCCTTCCAGGAGACCCACAGGGAAGCAGAAGAGCAACCGAATGCCGGTAACTTGTGAGCGCACAAGTCTCATACACACTTTTCTTACTCTCTGCTATTTGAGTACGAGTCAACCACTTTCTTCTAGAAAAACGACAGCCTGGATGAGCCCACTTTGAGCTCTCCCTGCTAAATAAGTGAGCTGTATAAATCATTTTACTACTCAGAGGTCTGTGTAAGACTCTGTATGATTGAACTGACTCAACAGCACAATCCCAGTGCTTCCCTGCCTCAAAGTTTACAAACAACCCCACGACTTCAGTGGGGCTGCGCACTGGGCTTGAAGTTAAAGAGACTCTTCAGTCACTCTAGGGAATAATTAGCAAAAAGGATCCTGGCAGAAGCCGGCAGCCCTTCAGATATTCAGTAACAAAATGGTTTAGTTTTGTTTTGTTTTTTCCTACTCAGCAATGTTTAGGTATCTTTTATTCAGATATTTGAGAAGCAAATAAGTACTGTGGAAAAGCATTTAACATTTTTAATATTCTTCTGTTTACTTGTGGTCATTACTGTGTAACAGTTAAGCCTGTAATAGCCTGGAAAGAACAACAATCAAAACAAATAAAAACCAAACAAACCACAACTAAATTATATTGGCTAAAGGCCTGAAGAGCTGGAGATGGTACATTAAAATAGCTCCCTATTGTGCTTCATATTAATTTTGCTTTCAGACAATCGCAAAGGTAGCTTCAAGTAAGCAAAGACTTTCAAGATAAATGTAATTCCTTTAATCAGACTTTTTTCTTTTATTTTCTTGAACTTCAATGTTTTTCTTCCAGCTGAGAGAAGAAACTTTGTAACATTCCCTTCTCAATGTAGACTTCATAGTAACTGAGACAGGAATAAGCTGGGAAGCAAAGAGATGGAAGTTGAAAGCTCAGTGTTCTCTCAATCCTCACATTTATTTCTTGCACCTGCATAAAGAGCGATGTGTTACAAGCATGACACCAAAGAAAGCACCACTCCACTTGTTTTGTATTAAAATCAAGTGGATATTATTATTCTGTCTCTTCTGACAAGTCACGTGAGTACAGAAATATGCACAGCAACTTTATTCAAATGCTGAACAAATAATTATAGCAGAAGAAAGGTTTCCCTAGGCCACTGCAGGACTTCTTGAACATCTTTGTTTAACATTCCCCATTCTCTCCTAACAGTGGATCTTCTCCGGTAGATGTAGAACCAGCACAGGTGATCATTAGAAGAATTAAGTATTTCTCTTGCTGCATCAAACTCTCAAGGTCTCCAACATCACAGCCACCACTGGAGCATGGTGTGACTCCAACAGAACAACTATTGCAGTCACAGTGCCCTCTCCTAAGTTCAGCAAAGCCCTGAAAGAGATTCCTTCTTCACACTATAAGGACTAATTTAAGCACCTACCAGAAGCCGGCACAAACTTTTTGTCAACGCCTGTCAAAACTAAGAATAGGAGGTTACCTTTCTATATAGTGGAAAGTATGGCAGCAAGATACAGGATGCCAGAAATGACATCAGGCTAGTTCATCCGCTGCCAACATTCCTACTAAAAGCAGCTTTAAATACGCTGTGTTGGCTACTCTTTGTTTTGTAATTAAATGAATCCTACAGCGCTGCTGAACCTTCCCCTGGCGGTCAGCGCTATCTCCCGCTGCCATCAGCCGCGCTCGCCCCGGCCATCGACAGCCACGTTAAAGACCCACAAACCCGCAGATAAGCAAAACTATGACTCCACGAGCAGCTCACTTCTCACACAGGGACTGTGTTGTGTACAGGCAAAAACGAGGCCTGGACACATCTGAAAATACAACTGATGGGGCAAACAAAGGGTTTGGAATTTGTTTTAATTTATTCATGACAGGAAATCACATATATGGCATCATCTAACGACTAGTATTTGATAATCTGAGAATTTGACCATTCTGGGTACCTCAGGGTCTCATTTTGCTTGGTTATTTTCCTCAATATTTAAAAAGGACAAACACATCCTTGACCTGACGACAGGTACAGCTGGGATTGTTTCTTTCCACCATCACTCAGCACACTAGTGGCCTTATCTCGTGGTATTTCCCTGACATGTACAATATTGTGAAGCTGTGCCCATCAAATGCTATGAGAGTTATTCAAAGGTAGCGCTACATCAAGAGTCTTGATCCTGCAGGGGAAGTAGAGGGCATCCAGCACCTAGCAAGCTACAATTTTGGAACAGAAGGTAGGAAATAAGGTCTTACAATACTGGGAATAATAGTTTCAGTGGTATCATAAACATAGGAATGGTGAATGAGTCAAATGGAATAGCTACAAGGAATCTAAGACCACTTTGCCAACTGCTTGATTGATATTTACCATATTATATTTGCAACAATGATCTACAGCAGCATTTCTTCAGCAAGAATTTCTTGATCTTATCCTGCCAATGCTTGACCAAATTCCGTCCTCCTGAGGTTATTTGGGTTTGCCAGTTAAGGCCGTGTGTGTCATGGGCTGCTAACAAAAGGAGTTTTTCCAGCAGGTGAACTTTAAATGGAAGTGTAGGTTTAAAATTATTTTTAAATAAACTGTAACTAAAACATGATGTAAAGTCCAGATGGGTACATTAAATTTTGCATCTAGACAGTTTCTCCACAATGGGAACTGATTCTGCAGTTTATGCAGAGTGCAAAGAACTACTAGTGCAAACCAGGAGGTTTGTTCCTTTGTGGTTTTAAGTGTAAACACTCCCTCAGTCTAAAGCAAAGTTTAGTTTTATTTTATTTGTGTTGATATTACCACTGTGGTACTTGTTTAATATACAGATTTAGCACTGACACAAATCAATGACAAAAAAAACCTCCCTTTCGCATGCAGATCAGCTTCAGCATCACTTCTGGCATTAACACTCTCTACCCATCTTTGTTTTTTTGGTAGCAGTTTTGCCCTGGTACAATTTAAGAATAGTTCTGCAATGGAGAACAGCAAAACAACAAGAATGAAAGCAAGTAGGCAAGCCAGCCAACCTGTCAGGCTGTGCTAATAAAAATTGATTGATGAATTACTTCTAGCAGCGTAAAGCAATATTTTCAGATGAATCAGTTAAAACAGGTACTGACTATCACAGGACTTATCAGTGGTGAACCTTATGTTATAAACATATGTTGTGCATATTTCAGATTGAAACTAGCTGGCAGCTTCCTGTTATTTCCTTTTTAACGATGAATGAACTACAAGATAATGCATTATTTTATATTGGTTTTCTGATTGTTTTGTTATTGAGTTTTTTCCCCACATTTATGATTTATTTGGAATCCAAACCCTTCCAGTACTTTTCCTAGAATCAATTAATTGATTCTGAAGAAGTACAAGATTTCAGTTCTCCAGCTGCTTACCGGATTATCACCAGAATAAGGTCAGGCCTTGCAATCCCAAATAGACAACCGGCAGAAACAACCAGTGGATCATTTTTCTAGAATGTGAAAGCCAGCATGTGAAAGTGTTTAAAAACTAAAGAAAAATAAAACTTTCTGTTCCCATTACCCACTTTAATGAAATTACATGTGTTCATCTCACAGGACACACCAGTGAGAAGAGGTTTTCACATCCACAGACGAGGTTACCTGCACTGGCCAAAGCAGGCAGAGATATATAAGCAAGACCTCCCCAGTTCTCAGTCTATCTGGCCAGGAGGTGAAGAACCAGGTATTCAGCACAACCTCACTGTAATGAACCCCCACAGGACTTGGGCAAATGTTAATTTGGTCAGTATGTTCACATAAGGATATAGTAGTTTACCACATTGCAACAATTTAACCAAATGCTATTGTATTGTACTTCTGAGGAGATAAATTTATATGGACATAATAAACCCAAAATAGTACTTTAGAAATAAATAGTAAAGAAATAAGGAGGGAAAAAGAAGAAATTTGCACACTTAATTCAGCACACGTTGGGAGAAACAACATAAACAGAACTGTTATATCTAGTTCAACATTGGGTTGTGTGGCCTAAAAGACTAATTAGCAATGGAAAAAGTATTTTTTTGTTGTTGTTATGAACAGTAGGTAGAAAGTTGGGGTTGTGTGCTTTTTTTAAGGTAAACTGATACTTTTCATGATGATAAATACAGAGTTCTTTAACATGTCTACCTGTACCTTTTTTAAGCTCCAGACCCATAAAGATAGATGATATCTGTGTGAGACATTATTTTTAAGTGACAAATATTGGATTAGACAATATAAAGAAAAAATAAGACTTTACTTCTTCCAGTTCTAACCCCTGAAGTCAAAGGGTTACCCTAAAGGTTTTTTAATCTGCCAAGGCATAACAGAGAAAACAACTACAAACCCTTGAGTTACAGAGAGAGCTAAATATATCTTTTTATATTTATGCCTCTTCGCCCACCTTTTCAGAAGACTGTGGCATAAAAAGAGAGAAATGTTTACTAAGCAAACTAAGATGTGCATGCCTCTTGGATTCAAAGAGTATCTACTTTGTTGTAACTTACCACCAAAACTGTGCTGAGCATGCTTTTGGTGTTTAGAAGCGAAGCGCTTTGACTCACACCTCCTGGTAGCTCCGTGCGGGTCGCTGCACGTTGGGACTGTGCACTGTACGGTCACACCTGCAGCATGTTTGCTCAGGAAACAAGGGCTGCTCGGTGGCAGCTGCTCCAGGTCCCGCTGCCGGCAAACAGCGGTGACACACAGTGGCAGGACAGCCAGGACTTGTAGGTGTTGCCCGGTCACTAAGTCACACTTTGTACAACGTTTCCTCAGGTTACGTTCCAAAGAAACCTGCCCCTCAACAGCACCCTAAACCAGATCAGTTATCAGCTTTTCATTCAAAGCGTTAATTAATAATACTCTGACCTTTTGTGCCACATTCCATTACAAAACTTCAAAAGCTTTTTGTGCAGAACCTGCCCCACAGCAATAGCATCATCTTTACCAAGAAACTGCAAGTGAGGTACCTCTCACAAAAATACACATGGATAACAAGCCTGGTTTTAATTGCACTGAGTTGTGCTCTGCTCATTATATTAAAAAGTCCAGTCCGGGGGACAGACACATGGCTACATGCACACACTGGTCAGCCCTGTCACAAAGTTCACTGTTCACAGAATACAACAGACTGAGAAGTTTAACTGTTAAATCAGTAAAGGAAAAACAAACTAAAATAAATTGCTCTAGCAACAAACATCCCAATTTCAGTCCAGCAGAACTTCCTCAGCCTGGTTTTCTTCTGTAAATCCAAGAACTAATGTCCTATGGATGGCTTAACCTATGACATTATCAATAGAGATTTCAATAGCAGAGCTATAGCCCAGGACGAACCTTTGCCGCTTGCGGAGCTCTGATGTATTTCTACTTCCATTTGGGCTCTCAGGCAGTAATGTTCCTGGACCTCAAAAGCTACAGCCTTTCAGAGGACAGATGACAAGCTGAAGGAACAGCAGAGATCCTTCTCATTCTGTGGCTTTACTCCTCGTATTTCCTGGGTTGAACAGGACTAAGGGAGTGGCCTGAGCAAAGCAGGTGTGTCCGTGTTCCCAAACAGTTTAAAGGAAGAGTGACTATTTTCCTCTAGATAGTCCATGAGTCATCAGGACCATGGTGTGTTGCCTTTCAGTGACATGTTTCCATGTATTGACCATCTCAGAGCAGCTGGTATGATTGGTAACGTTCTTTTCCATATGAAGGGACCCTAACCAGCCCCAAAGGTTGACTCAATTTTGTCCTGAGACTGTTTTCTTTCTCTTTCACTCTGTCTCATCTCTACTCCACTGCTTTTCATTTACAGATATATTGCACCTAAACAAAAAGGTAAGAGCCTGTGGAAGATGGCGATCGAAGAAACACTGTTTATCACTTTCCTTACACACAGCAGGGAAAGTAAAAGTCCTGGGCATCTTCTATAGGCTCCCACAACGTCCCACCCAGACAGAGGCAATTAGGCCAACTCTAAGTGTAGACTTCCAGGCATTTCCTTCTACGCAGTTGCACAGATCCAGAGACAAACTGTTCCATGAGCAGCTGAATTAATGAATCGTTTCTCTCTGACAGATTTGCGTGCAACATCCTCAACACCCAACGGATTTGTTCCGTCTCCATGTAACATCCTCTTGGCAATACCATTCCCAGAAATACTCTCAGTTCCTTGCCATTTGTCTGCTTTCCCAGTTCCTCTCCATGTCCTTTAAATCCATGCACAGACCCTTAAGCTGTCTTCCATAACTGCTCCAACATCTTCAGTTTCTACCCATACCTCCTAAACCACACACTCCTTTCACTCTCATCTTTCTCCTGTACCCCAATGACTGTTTAGTATCTTTAAGTTCTGTTTCCCTGAAAGGAGGAGGGAGGGAAGACTGACAGAGCACTTGTATAACCCTCATGTCCTAGGAAATGAGACTGAAAAGCAGCCAAACACAAGGTGCAGACACTGACAATTTGCACCCCGAAGCCCTCCCTGGAGCACACTTACTGTACTCTGTACTTTACTATGGATTGAGAGATGCTGCCGTAACACAGATCACATTTTATCCCTAAGATTTCACTTTAGAAGACAAAAAAATGCTTTTTCTCCTCTAAACATGCATGAAAAGATGCCAGAAACACACAAAAACTTTCGGCTTCCTGGGTGGGAACTGCTAAGTCCAACCAAATTTTGGCCAACTGCGTTTCATCCCCTGCTTCAAACACTAAATCCTGAATTTCCTGAACTCTTTACTTCATTTTCCCCACAATGAATTGTCATCTTCTCAGTCAGCTTGTTAAAAATACACACTCATGCAGACGCACAGACAAATGTAAACACAGGCACAGAATCTGGTTTCTCTGCCTTTATTCTCAGTCTGGCGTTCTGCTCCTCTGGCTTTACACATTTCATTTGCTGCCAAATTAAGTGGAGAGCAGGACAGGGCGTTCACTCCGCTTGGACTTTTAACGTGCCTGACTGAAAACTATTAGCTCATCAGAAATGCTGCTTTCTCTCCACCCCTGCTCTTCTTTTTAATAATCGCAGCACTCCACGCTTTAATTACCGTTACTACCACTCTGATGTGGTAAGCAGATACAATCATTCCTATTCTACAGACAAAAAAATTAAAGCACTACATTCCTACAAAGTGCTGACCACCAGCATTTATTTATTTTACTTCCTCTGCTCCTAGATACGACTGTGTATTGTGTATCCAGCTCAGGTACAATGGTGAAGAGAAGTTCTGTGCGTCCAGAAATATGTTTTCCTGTCCTCATTGAGAGACAAATTCCTGGAGTTTCCCCCAGTGTGACTTCTGCAGGTAACCACATTTATATCTTTTTTGTTTAGCTGAAGAGATGAAAGAGAAGGAAGATGAGAATGATTCAATATACATCTACATACTGTACAACTCATCACGCTCACACTAGCTATTATTAGTAGCTATAGCTTTAGATGCTATATTCGAGACACGTATTAACTTGTCTTTTGTATAGCTCTGTAGGCACATACACGTCGCCTCTGCAACACAATTGATTATACATTGATTCTCATTTATGTTAAATTAACTGACCATAACTAGTAGTTTAGTACACGACGTGGGAAGCGATCGCTTCCCACACATTGTACTAGTCCTGAGTCTCATCTTGGTAATTTCTGTACACGTTTCCCAATGCTGAAGGTCTAACCTCCAGAAATTCTGCAGCATTTGAAATCTGCCAGTGTGCTGCCATAAACATTTTATGTTGTTCCCATGAAAAAACCCACATAATCTCGCCAAGTGACTAGACTTTGAAACATTGCAGTCTATTATGCTCAGCAGAGAGATGTTTTTGTTGGCTATTAAAGCTCAGCAGAGACTTGCTGGCTATTAGTTCTCCAGCAATTTTATCGGATTTAGCTTATTCCATCCTACACAGTTCTCAGGCCTATTGTAATTCCTACAAAGTGACTGAGAATAATCAATCCCCATGCTGCAAGGGATATGCAGAGCCACGCTGGTGCCAGAAGAACAGCAAGACAACACTGTTCTCTGCGACTCCACTACACAGACCAACAATCTGACACTTCTTAAATTTAAGAATTCATTTGTGTGATTTTGATTTTCTTTTATTGCCTTTTTTCTTTTCCTCTAGACTTCATGTAACCCAAACAGAAGCAGCCACAATTACAAACTATCTGCTATCTGAAAACCTACTGATCAAGAATGTTATCAGCTGCTTCAGACAGCTACAGGATTCAGGAGGCAGCAGGTTCCTGTCATGCCCAGTGGGAGACACACAAGGCACCACAATTTCTCCTTCAGATTTCAAAAGCAGTTCTTCCTAGACAACATTAGATTATATTAGCTCAGCCTGCACCCTGGAAGATTTTATCCCTGTTGAGATATTCTTCCCATGAAGAAAACACCAGGCAAACTAAGTGATCTGTCCAGAACCACAAAACTCTGTGCACAGCTTAGAAACTGAGTCTGGGTTTTGTGCATCCCAACCAAATGGCCTAACAATTATACCTTCTGTTGAACATCATTTATTTAAAACAAAACAAAACCACAATAGAAAAAAAAAGACAGAGACTTTAACGAAACCAATAAGCTCTTACCAAAGGAAATGAACTTACCCTGTTCCTTCATAGCTTATCTCCTTATTTCGTCTCATCCCAAGTCTCACATAAGAGAAATTGTCCCTACACAGTTCCCGCGGTGCCAGAACCTTTTCACCAGAGCTGGTTCCGAAGCGACAGCAGCAGAACCAACAGATCACAGGAGGAAAAGCCCAACCTGACTCTTGCTGGTTCCTCCAGCAGTTCCCCTCACCTGCCAGTCCGGGCTGAGGCTCCTGACTGCTGGAATAGCAATTCTGCTGCTCATTTGCAGCTTCCAGTGGTGACTCCTCCGGAATGATTTCCTCATCCTGTGAAATTATTCCATCACTTCCAATGCCTCTGTCTCACAGCAGAAACCAATTTACAATAACCTCCTCAGAGCTTTTACATAGCAATTATTTTCAAGTGCAACTGTTTAGAACAAGTGATATGCCATGTATTCTGTGCTCCAGAAAATGAAACTTTATAGACATAAAGTGTAGCCAGGCAAACACTTATTTCTTGTGCATTGCTAATTGCATCTTAATTAGAGCATTTTACATGTATTTATGCGCTTCTCATTCTAGTATATCCCAGAGCATTTTGTAAACTGTCACACAGTTTTAAAAGGAGACTGTATTAATACAGAACTACCAGTACCCAGACACGTCTAGAATCCAGGGCAGCAGCCTGTGGATAAATTCATTATGAGAAAGCTTTGGCCAATGGCAGAACACTGAATCTCTGTAGTTAGATAAAGACCTTTCCTTCCCCTTCAGATATCATTTGAAATTCTTGCATATCCATTTCATTTGATGATCTCACTGCTTTAAAAACATTCATTAACTTGTACAGTATTTTAATTAGGTAAGGCATAAATAAAGATCTAAAAGCTGCAATGCCTCTGCTAGTAGTCAAGAGGAAGTGCTTAAGGGAAGAAAAAAAGATGAACCAGGGCAAATATTGAGTGGTCCTTCTAGATTCTCTCTCACATTACAGCAAAATGGTGGTTTAGCTGGAGATGATTGTCTCCAGATCAGTGTTTAATAGCTGCCAATACACCTGTCTCTGATATTCCTTTCAGAATGTCTCTCTCCTCTTCATTGCTTTATACTCTGAAGCAGTGAACTCCATCCTGTATTCCAGTGCTATATGAAGAAACACATCCACAATAGCTTTTTTTGCTTTTAAACCTGCTGATTCGATCTGGTTGAGACCAAAATTGCTATGTCCTCAAGAAAAAATAAAAAGCAAACAAACCAACCACTTAAAATAAAATAATCATTCTCTACATGCTTCCTCTGCACAAAGATTTTAGAATATTTTATCATGTCTCTCGACACCACTCAGTTTTACAGGTAAGCAAACATAGAGGCTCATTTTTTCCAACAAAATAACCTGAGAGAAGACTTAACATCTGCAGGAATACAAACTCTTTGTTTTTAGAGATCTAAATCTAGGCAGATAGCATTCAAATTTCCTCCCATATAGACACCAAATGATTTTCTCAAGTCCCACACTGAGCTAGTGACAGCCCTGATGAAAAAGCCCAGGCGTCCGTGTCCTTACAATCATTATCAGAAGGCAAAGAGCGGGAGTAAATTCCACGCTCCCCAACATCTCTATGCAGGAAGGAAGGAGACTGAGTCAATTCTCCTGGGATTTCAATGTACACTTGCAAGAGATGCAAATATTCCAGTTGTGATACACTGAGCTTTAAATAGTTTCTCAGACTAAAAAGGCAGTGTCCCATTACACTTCATTTAAAGATTTACTTAACAACCTTGTCTTTCCTTAAGCCAAGCGAAGTGTTTGCAAAGCTACAATAACGCGCAGCCTCTCTCTGCCTTTCCACTCTCGAAGCAGCTTGGGAACTCGCTGATACCAATTGCTTTCCACGACTCAGCTTTTAATTCAGGCGCCAGGCAATGGATCACAAATGGATAACAGGGAGATAAAACATTTGGCAGACACTCGACTATCATATACTTTCTGTTGCCAAGAAATAAAACAGAGCCTATTAAAACCACCTCATTAATTAACTTTTCCATAATTCTATTTTTTATTGGCAACTTGTTGGTTAAGCAAGTGCTTTATCTTTCAGAAGGAAAGTGTGTTAAGCTTAAGGAGTAAATTTTAGTGAGATCCAAGGCTGGCATTTAACAGATCTTTACAATAAATAACTTTGGGCCAGATACTCAGCTAGTTATGGTTGATTTTGCTCCTTGATACTAAAAAAACCCCACAAAAAATACCAACTCTCTCTTTGAGAATGATGATGTTAGTGGAGGGATCAGTTTACATCCGCTGACAATCTGAATCCTAACTTCTTGCCATCTTTTTTCCTTCATCTTTGGCGAGTTACTAAGCGCTGTACTACATACTGAAATCCTGACCCCTTGTTTCAGTCATTGCCTTTAAAATTTTACAACAGATCTTTTTGAACGGTGCTAATTTTGATATAAGTTGGTTGCAATTATGATACACTTGCCAAATGATTCTCAGGGAAAAGAAAAATATTTTGATTCTGTCCGTAGCAAGATAATATTTACATCCTTGATTTTTTCAAGGAAGACTATTAACCCTCAAACAAGTGAGCTAAGTCCTAACTGAAAGTCCTGGCTGAAGGATTCATTCATCGTGAGCAATAGTTGTAAAGATTGTCAGAAATACAAATGTTAGTCTCTATTATACTAAAATAAAGCCTAGGCCTGTAAGCACTGTACATGAAAGAAAACATACTGGTGTTCACGTATGCATCTTGCCCATGTGAATGTTTGCTACAGCAAGCTTAAACAACCAGAAATGCAAAATACTACACTCAGGGTACGTCATTGCAAACGCAACAGTATTTTTTTAAAGAAGAAGACACTATAAACAATGCCTCCTTTTTCCCTGTCCACTTTTTTTCTTTCATGTCAGGGGAAACTTCTTCATATGTTCTGTTTATGCTCTGCAAAGAGACACGGAAAAACAGGGATGTAGTAACAATTTTCTCTATAAAAACCTGCATGAAACTGTGGGATTTCCCAGCTCACAGCATAAACAGTGATAGGCAGAAGTCAGGGTTGCAAATGTTCTTCCTCAGCCTTAACACAAACGGCATTATCTGTGTCCGGATTTTCAGTACAAGCCATCACACCTGGCTGGCAGCTCGGAACAGTGTGTGGTGTGATACAGCAGGACGTGAGCGATGCTCCGTGTTCCGGGTTCCTGAGGCCGTGCCCGTTCCCAGCAGCCAGATTCACACATCACCTGGTGGGACTCTTTAAAGTGGAAATTGATTTAATTTACCAGTGTCTTTCTGATATTCCATCCTTTGCAAGAATGGAAAGAAAATGATAACGCAGTCTCTAAAGGGAAGACTTCACTGTTCTTTTTTATAAGACATTTCGGTGTGGCACTGCATAGAAAAATATCATACCCAGATGGAAGGAATAGATACAACTTCCCAGTGTCTCATGTTCCGCTGTCAGCAATCACAGGCTATTACACCATACAACTCCTTACAGAACCTTATCAAGGTTCAACTTAAAACATGGATCACTCACAAGTTCCACTGGCAGGCCGGTGTGGAGATTAATTTTCTTCTAGCTCCTATACGACATTTGTTAATGGGATGTTCATAAACCTTTTTCTGGTGACATCATCCACTAGTTAAAATGGTTCTTTCCCCTTCACAAGTATCATATAATTTTGGATGTACGTCCTGACAGGTATATTTTCTCTTTTATTAGGCTGAAGCAACACATCCTTGTTTAGAGCTCTATCCACCACCATCTTGCCATCAAACAAGGCATAAATGTTCTTCTCTACAGTCATTCCCCCCCAAAAAACCTCCTTCTGTACAGCAAAAATCCTTCTTAGTCCCCAAGCACACAAACGTCTCTTACTTAGTAAAACTGAATTTCAACCTACTCCAACAATTTGCCCTAAACCCTGCTGTACAATGCACTAATCCCCATTTGACACCGAATACACCTCCCAAATGTGTGTCACCGGTATACTTCATTAGCAGCCCCCTATGTTTCTCTTGTCCACCTTACAACACGTGTATGCACTGTAATATCTTCCACCTTTATTAGTAATTTCTCAAGAATAAATATTCAAGCCTACAAATTTGTCCATGTTTCATTTGCCCTGTTTTGTATTACCATGTCAAAGAAAAATAAATCTCTTATCAGTCACTCTTGCATTAAGCCGTTCTGGTAGCTCAAGTTGGGTCAGAAGCATCATTCTGTAACCAGAGTAAAAAAACAATGGTTAAGTTCTGTCTCCATTTCCAGAAAAAACACAGTATTGTTTCAAGAGAAAACAAGAAGTGCAGCCATTTTCATTCTTATTTTAATAAAGCCTACAGGCTTCTACAGAGGGCAAGACAGTGCTGGGCTAAGACCTGTAACAAACACAGTAACATCCCTGTACCAATTAAAATCTGAACAGGTGAGAGAACCACTGGACAGGAGACAAAATTAGGACATAGAAAGGAATTAATTAATCTAAAGTTGCACACCACGGATCAGTAGGAAAGCCATGCAGAGGACTTAGAAGTCTAGGCAGGAACCCACAAGACAGTTTTTCAGTTTTGTTTGTTTGTTTGAAGTACGGATGTGCCTGATGGGAATATTAAAAATGAGAACAAATGAACAATATAGTCCAACTAAAAAAAAATTACTGTCTCAATATGATAACTATTATGTAGATAAATCACCAATATATCTGAAGACCAAGGCTCAAAAATGTGCTAAAAGAGGCAAATCTGAAAGAGTTAAAGGCTTTTATAGTCCTCCATGTGCTTTAAGTATAAAGCACAGTTGATAGGCAAGAATACTGGAAGAATTCAAATGATGCCTTATAGCTCTTTTTTTGTTGCTGCAAGGCAATTTTTATCACAGCCTTTTGGACTGTATAAAAAATGCTTTCATTAAAATTTTATTACTACTGAAATTCCTACATATGAGATGTGACTCTAGACCGAGAAAATTTCTTTCTTATCACAAGAATTAAAAAAGATGATATAGAAATGTAAACAAAATGGGTTTTTTACAACCTCAAATTCAAAACCTGTCTGGTCAATAGCCTCACTGGAAATATCAGGATGTTAAACACTAGAGAACTTGAATAAATAATGTTTGGGTCTTGGTTTTGTTGTTGTTCGTATTTTGTTACAGTAAGCAGAAAAAAAGAGTGCTAGCATAACAGACCTCAGGAGTATCTGCACTCTGTTTATCTAACAAATAAGCAGTAAAGAAAGTTAAACAGTCAGAAACATGCAGGATTAAAATTGATAGTGAAAAGGAGATTTATCCTTCTTTTAATTGACATTCACATGATTTTATAGTTGCAAGTTTTATTTAGAAGTAGGGCAATGGCATTTGCTTCTAGTTAAAATGCATAAGGGATGCCTCGCAGAACCAGCGTTTCTGTTTATTCATTTAGTCTCTGTTTTCAAAGGACAGAAAATGAGAACCACATCCGCTGCTACCTGCTACATCTAACCAGTAGTTCCACATTACATTATAAACCACACTCTAGGAGTTGTCCTGGTTTTGTTAAAAAACAAGTTTCTCTTTTAGTGAATTTGCCTGTCAGCTAAAGCTTCATATTAGTTGCATTTTCCTGGAGAACCAGATACATGTTTTGGTAAACATAGCAATGGAATGCAAACTTATTGATAAGCATGGATAGACATCTCACAAGAGGGGCAACGGTGAAGAGGTGACCAAGAAACTGATCAACTGTGTATAACATTCCATTCACATGAATATTTCATATAAAAGTGAGAGATCACGAGGATCTCATCCCTTTTCGTCCCTTTTGCTTATGGCCAACATTAGGAGAGGACCTTGCGAGTCGTCCCTGTGAACTGAGGCCTAGTGAGAGACTGAATCCAGCTCCGGTTGGCTGCAGAGTCCAGTCCAGGACTTCGGGTGCTGGCTCCGCAGTTGCTGAGACTTTCAAGATTGGTTTTGTATATTTTGTATTATTTTCTCTATTCTTACTAGTAGCATTAGTAAAACATTTTTGATTTTTCCAGCTCTCTTCTCTCTGTCCTTCTTTCCCTCCCTATCACCTGTCCTGAGTGGGAAGGAAGGGGCAAAAAGGGGAAAGCGGCAGGGAGAGGAGGTTAACAATACACCTGCCAGGGTTTTATTGTCACCCCGCAATCTAAACCCTCGTCAGGAGTACAGAAAGCTCATCCAAGTGCAACTTCTTTCTCCATTCTGCCCAAATTGTCTGCTAAAGTAAGAGGAATTCTGACCAGGACTTACACATGGGAGAAGAGACTGAAGATACAGAAATTCACATTGACCATCACTCATTTGTCAGGTCATTCACCATCAGGAGGAGAGAGTTTAAAAGGAAGAGCCCTAACAAGAGCAATGCTTGCGGGGTGGAGAAGGAGATCATTTCTTATGTGAATGCTGAAACTCCTCCGGTGTCAGATTCTTCATTACGGCTTTTACAAGCAGCCCGCTGATATCCTTACTGTCCCTTAAGGTATGAGTAAGGATAAAAAGATTTCAGCCTAAAAGAAGTACAGCCTGTGCCTACCCCTTGCAGATGGCAGATTGGATTGCTGAAGGGCAGGAGCCCCACATTCTGCTGCCATCAGAGTCCCTGAGTCTTAAAAGAGAAGCAAGAGAATAAATCAGGCTGGAAGGGACCTCTGGAGATCTCTAGTCCAACCTTCTGCCCAAAGCAGGGCTACTTTCAAAACCAAATCAAGTTGCTCGGGGCCCTTTTCCATCAACTTCTGAAAATCTCCAGCTTGCTTACCCTCTCTAGCCCATATTATCAAGGGCTCAGACACACTCACTGTGGGAAAAACGAACCAACCAACCAACCAACCAACCAACCAAAAAACCTCTTTCTATTTAGCTGGAATATCTCCTGATGCAATTTGCGACTGCTGTCTTGCACCCTTTCATTGTGCACCAAGGAGAGTTGGGGAAGAGGGCTATGGAGAAAACATGGACCCATTCAGGTATGATGAGGATGGAGCCAGGCTCTTCTCGGTGACAACCAATGATAGGACAAGGGGCAACAAGTACAAACTGGAACACAGGACGTTCCACTTAAATATGAGAGGAAACTTCTTCTCAGTGAAGGTAACAGACACTGGAACAGGCTGCCCAGGGGGGTTGTGGAGTCTCCTTCTCTGTAGACATTCAAACCTGCCTGGACACATTCCTGTGTAACCTCATCTGGGTGTTCCTGCTCCAGCAGGGGGATCAGACTAGGTGACCTTTTGAGATGCCTTCCAATCCCTGACATTCTGTGATTCTGTCATTCTGTGAATAGCTGAAGCCAGAAATGGTATCAGCCCTTGGCCTTCTCTTGCCCAGGCCTACACAAAGCCAGCTCCTTCAGCTGTTTCATCCAGCGTGCGAGGCCGCATTTATTTTTGCCGAACATCTCAAGCTCCCTGACGGCCCCTTCCTCCAGATTGCTTAAGTCCCTCCGAACGGCAGCCCTGCTCTCCTTCCAGGGCACTGACCTGGTGTCACTTGTGAACACGCTAAGGAGACATTCTGTCCCACAACCTGGGGCCCTCATCGAGATGTTGAACAGCAGTAACTCCAGCATCAGGCCCTGAGGCACATTGCTTGGCACAGACAGTTGGACTTCAAAACACCGACACTTTGAGCCTGAAGGTCTAGTCAGGTTTTCACAAACCTTGTAGTCCACTCATTTGGTCCATAACCCCCAGTTTGACTACAAATATATGATGGGAGATCAATTTGTATATGTGCTGGCTTGGAGAATAGTGAGTGCACTCGAGTTGAAAGCTGCACCCCTGCTACACACTGAAGTCCAGACAAAACAGGTTAAAGCGTGATCGCCACTAGGTGACATTTAGCAGTTGCTAGTGCTAAGAAAAGCTGTTTCACTATTTCAGAAGCCCACGGTGTTCATACACATCCATCCTAAATGGAAACAATCAACACCTGGGAATTCCTCCCTTTCCTATGGATTACTAGTAAATATTTACTCCATTTGTCCATTTTTCCTGTTATATTCACTAAAGGGATACCACCCAGGCCTTTTAACACCTCATTTTCGTGTTATGTGGTCTGTTTCTTCTATCTAAAGACTGAGCTGTTAGCCATGCACCCCAGATAAATCAGAAAACAATTCACCCTTTGGCATCTGAGAACCCATGGAATGATTTTATGAACAAAAACTAACACAAGCCAATGAGATTCAGCTGGCATTTAACTGAGCACCTAGTCAGCAATTTATGTATGCTGATGACACCCACACACTAATTCTACTAATTTTTATCATGAGTTTCACATTTGTTCCATGACAAATCAAATGTGAAAAGAAAACCACCACCCAACAAATCGTTTGGCCTTTTAGCAGGTTGTTTATGTGCACTAAAGGGAATCAGAAGCCCAACTCAAGGTCAACTGTGTTGCCAAAAAAAGGCAGTTCAAAAGAAATCCCATCTAGACTACATGTCTCTGATGAGAGATTTGAAAGGCTGGATAACACATACCTTACAGACACCTACACTGGAAACACAAAGCCTTTGTTCCACTCCAAGCATTTGTCCTTTTTACATAGACACCTTTACATGGATCACATATTCTCAGCAGCTCAGTTTCCAGATAGCTTTATTATAGTGTCACTAATTTTTCCAGCTCAGAACTATTTTCAGCTTCAGATTGAATGCTATTTTTAATCTGAAATACTGGCTCATTGCTAGGCTTAATTTTATTGTGTACTTAAAGATGCATTTTGGACGGTTCTCATGCTTTTGCAGTGCCAAGAAAATTTTCCTGGTGATCTCTGGACTAAATTTACAATTACTATTCTCTTTTCATCAATCTAAAATGCTAAAATAAACTATGGTGTTATCCATCCATTTCAAAACAAACAAGCAGAAACCCTTAAATGCTGTATTGAGTTTTAGGCTCAAAATTCAAAAGCAGGCATTTTGTATCAAAAGATACGAGATATAATCTTCCTTATCTCCAGGCCACCTACACCCTATTCAAGAGGCAGTAGAATACCTTATCCAATTGTATTTTAAAATCTCCAATTGATCTGATCACGCCAATTCCCCACCTCACTTCCTAGTGAGGCATATTCTTCATTATTAACATCAATTAATTTGCAAAGCAGTAATTCCTGGAAATCTAGAATGACAGTCTCATTTTCCAGAAAGTCAGTTTTAGCAAATTTGAGAGTACAAGCAGGTTCCAAACTAGACAAATGAGCTGGGTCATCAGAGAAAGTCATTATTGTTGCTCTTTAATTATAATCACGTAAGAAACAAAAAAAATCTAATCCTGGGAATAATCAGCAGTACCTATGTCCTGATATGCATTCCGCTCACACTGTCAGAAATTAAAACCACTGCTCCTCAGTGCAAATGGTGTTACTTTTGGGTAAAACCACACTAAAATCAGGAAAAAAGCTTAAGTGTTTCTATCCTGCTGAAATTGTTTAAAAATAATTAAAAATCCCAACTCTAGTGTATAATGCAGTTAAAGCAGATGAAAAATCCTGGATATCTAGAAGGCACTGCTTCCTACTCAACTCTGCCATACCAGAACAGCTGCTCCTTTCTGACACAAACACACACACCAAATCTAAATGCACCTCAGAAATTTCAATGCATACTATGAATATAACTAGTGTAAGGCAACCTGATGGAAGATGAGCTGGAAATGCCTTGGAAATATTTTAAATGGCTCCAATGCCTTAGAGAGGTAATTAAATGTCCTGTGCTAGAACTAAATAATAGATATGCTTATTTAAAAGTAGCTGAAATGCATGTTCCAGATCTGCCTGTAGTGACAACTCTTGTTTGCAGCTCAGGAGAAAAAAATTCTGTTTAAGGAAAAAACGACTCTTGGGGAAGATGGCTCCAAATCTTTCCTTAAATGAATTCCCACCTAGACTTCTTTCCTTGTGTAAGCCCATTACACAGTGCACCAGTGAGGTCTCTGCAAACAAATGCTCAGAGACTCACAAACTAGGGCTGCACAAACAAGGTTCCACTGTTGCCAGCCCAAGTGACCTCCAGGTTGCGTCCCTGGTTGCCCCACCAGAGGACTACAAAAACCAGCACTGTGTTCTGAGATGACACTGTCTATTAATATTCCAGAATGGAGGACGAATGCCTCCACCTTTGAACCACATGGGAGAAGATTTAGCTGCCCTCAGAATAGGTTGAGAATGACCTACAGGAGCCGCACCTGCTCTGGTCAATGCGAGGAAGGGAGAGGTGTTGGTTCCCCAGCCTGGACATGTGCCCGTCCCAGCACTGCAGCCACCAACACAACTTCATTAGCAACAGCACAGCCTGCGCTGACTTCAGCTCCAGGACATCTTCCATATATAAATCTATGCATGAGCTCAGTTTTTAGCCCAGTGTAAAACTCCAGCTTCACAAGCAAGGCTTTAAGGTATCAGAGTATTTTATGGCTTGGTAGTGGCTATCACAAAGGAGATGAGCTCTTTGTGATCCTAACACACCTTCTCATTGCAGAGTATCTCATTACTGTCATATTCCACAGCAGGAGTACTGTGGAAACAATCAATTCAGTATCCAGGGACTGTGACTCGTAGGAAGTCAATGCACTTGGCATCTGAGAAGAGAGAAGATAAAAAGCACCTCTGCACATCCCTTAGAATTACCCCATAAAAGCAGAGGCCTTTTCTAGGCAGCTCTGAGCGTAGAAGGGATATCCTGGGCTGCTGAACTAGTGCCTGTGACCAGCACAGTCATTTAACAATTGCGTATGACAGGGCCCTGAATCTGAAGAGACATTCAAACAAACATCCTACTCTGAGCACCAGAGAAAAGAGTCTGTCAGAATATTTTCAAGCAATATTTTCATGTGGCAGAGTGGCACAGGCAGAGCACAAGAGTGATATTCCAGCTTTAATTTACAGAGGGAACATTACAAACAGCTCGGAGCAGTTCCCATGCATTCAGCCTTTCCTCCTTTTTCACAGCCTTCCTGAATTTAAAAGGGTTTTTTTTCAAAACAATCTTGGCTGAGTCACTAATAAAAACAGCAGCAACAACAAAAAATTACACGCTGGGACTAACTGGCAATGTTTGGCAGTACAAGGAAGCCTGCAAGGCACAGGGCCAGACAACTGGAGCTCCTTGGCCAGGTGGTGCATTTGTTCCTCAGGGAACCTGGCATTAGTCTCACCCAGCAGCTGAACCACAGAGTCATTCTGGCTTAAGTGTTGGAAAAAGTGTTTAAGACTTGCTTTCTCAGCTTTGGGTGAAGGTGGCGTATACCAGAGCCAAGGTAAAGCAAATGTAAATTAATGCACTGGGAGTAGGAGCTGGGTAAAATTTATGAGATTGGAAGGAGTCCTTAATCCCTGATGGCAGCTCGAGACAACGGTTTCACAGAGGAGGGACGTGGGGACATGGCCCTGGGGTGTAACACTGTGCTGCCTGCAGCCCGCTGGGACACTGCAGTCTCCCTCTTCATAATCATTACCTGTGGCGACACTGAGGACACAGAGCCAGGTAGATTTATTTTTGAGTGCTTCCAGTCATCATATACAGACTGTAATGGGTTTTCTGCCTGTGGACACTTCTGAAAATTCATTCAAATTAACTTTTGAAATAGATTACAGAAACTACTTTTGCGGGCACTCTTGTTCCTGAATAAGAATGACCTTAATCAATTTCAGTTAGCTCATTACAAGAATAAATTAAGATCAATCAGAGCCCCTTCAACTCTGAATTCACTTCTTTATTTAATTTGAATTAACTGTTCCTATGTCTCTCCATCAAACTACGTAAAACTATTAGGCTAGCGAACAAATGGAAAGAAACAAACTTCCCTGCGTTATCTCCCTGGTCATTACACTCTAAACCCCACATAACACAACGTGTTCTCACACAAGGCTGTTACAATCTTGTTTCTAACACAAAAATAATCATGGCTATAAAATTCACTGTTCTGGATAGAGCAAAACTATCTCAGTACTAACTGAAAGTGATACATTGCTACATCAGAAAAAGCAGCAAAAGCAAATGACGCATCTGTCAGGCCTCACTCCAAAGGCAATCGGGGCTGATGATGCCAACTGCGACTTGAGCTGCACTTGACAGCCCTCGGGTTCTCCTCGAGCGCAGACTATATAGGGACCACAGAAGGAGCTCAAAGCAAATGAACCAAAACAGCCTGTGTTTTACAGAAGTCTTCAGAGCTGGAAACAAGCTCAAAGATCAGGTAGCAGTCGCTGAACACTGAGACTTTTCCTTATAACCAGGGTTGCTAGCTGCCTCATTAGGGGACAGGAATAACCTGTTTTGACAGATTTACCACTCTTGCCATTTTCCCCGAAACCTTTAATGAAGTTTTTATGAACCATTTCCTTCAAACAACACCCTTTCGCCAACTGACAATGCAAGGAAGTTACATTTGCAGAGTGGAACAAAGTCAAGCAGACAGATGGGAGGCAAAACAAGCTGAGAAGAAACTCATGCTGCTTGCCAAGCATCTTCCTAATATTTTGCACAACAAGCTGTAAGCAGTATTGCCCACTTTCTCAAATAACACATCTTCCCTAGGATCATGATGTTCAAGTCATCTTCTACTCTCTTATAGCATTACTACAAGAACAAAATTAGTCATACAACCTTTTTGCCTAACTGGAACAGTAGCTTCCTTCTACGTGTCAAGAATCTGCATTTAACCCCAATGATTCTGTAAAGCAGTGAGCACTGGAAGACTTGTGCAGTATTCTACTGATCAAATCTGTGTGACATTGACTTTCTAAAGAGAATCAGCCCAGTGCTAGTGTGTTAACTGAAGGCTTCACCAGTTACTTCGAAATTCATAGGAGTGTAAAACTTTGGGATGCCAGAGGCTGAGATGTACTGTCCGTGAAACTTGACATAGCATAAATCCTGGAGAATTCGTCCTTATGTTGCCACCTATTTAAATTACTACAGGTTTGCAAGCATGCATGCATGCCCGAGTGTGTGTAGTGAAGCACGAGGGGGTGATAGTGATTCTCTCTCTTTGTCTCTAGCGCTACTTCACTCTGCACTGTTGTGGAAGTTCCACTACTACCGGTACCCAAGTCTGAGCGGAAAGGCAGTGAGAGGGAGGCAGGGAAGAGCAACAAGAAGGTGGTAACTGAAAGCCTGAAACGGCATCCAAGATGTCTGAGCTTAAACCCCATCTCTGTTAGACGTTCTGAGGAATCTTGAGCAATATCATTTGTTTCTCTCACAACTGTGTGCACTGGAAAATAATGGCTGGTTTTACTTGCCTTAGGTCTAACACTGAAACTGCAAAAACCCATAAATCCTTAAGAGTGCTTTTGTCTTCTTCAGTTGAAGGTTTCCTGAAAGTTCTTATGTAACACTCAGGAGACAAAGGAGAAAGATACCAAACTTTATGCTTTTTACAGAGTATATGCCGTCCATCCACTAAGTAACCTCTACAGACGTGGCACTGTTTGTCCCAGAGAATTCAAAGAACTGTACAACCTTTAGTGGAATATGAAGTAGGCTGATACACCAAACTCCCAGGTCAGTGAGCAGGAGGGGGTTTCACAGCCAGAGAACCTGTGGGATAGGATTTACAAATACAGCAGCAGGACAGAACTGCTTGAGGGTAAATCCATGCCCTGAGAGCAGAGCAGACTGTTTGAAGCCAATGAACTTCACGGTATGACTGAAAGAGTTTCTTTTAACCATGAACAACTTTTTCTCATTGCTTTACTCTCTGTCTACATTTTGTCCTAGAATTAAATAGCTCAAATACTGGTTGTCAGAAACATGCAGCTACCCCTATCCTCTCCAAGACAAAAAAACCCCTCTTAAGATAGACGAGAGAGAAGAAGCAGAGATGACACAAGCTAAGAACAAAGGTGACTTTGCTAAGTGTCCTACCTGCATGCATTCAAACCCATAGCCTAATGAAGACAAGTTCTATGAGACAATCTTGCATGGGATGACTTGTACCAGTAAAACTGTAACAGAACAACAGGAAACAAACGAGCACATGCGATAACTGAATCAGCAAACTGTAATGCTTAAGGCTAGAAGCCGTCTCTTAGGGGGAATACAACCACTTCATGCAACACTGAGACAAGAAGTGGAAAGTACCATAATCAAGTAACCAGAGCCTTTCATATCCGTAAAGTAAACTATTCAGTGAAATGTAAAAATGCAGCAAGCAGTTATGTGTGGATTAGGAAAACAAAAAATAACTATCTCATTAAAATTTGATCTGGGATTGCTGAGGTGGTTTCAGGAACTTGAGTATCGTAATCTTGATTTGGCAAGGAATCCAGCAGCACCTTCCCCATGAGCACACAGACACGCGGCCGTGCCCTCCCAGCCCTGACACACAGAACCCCGCAGAGGTGCAGCCACCGACCCTTTCGCCTCCAATCAAACTCGTTCGAGCATGAGTCACGTCTGACACTGCCTCACGTGACAAAAATGGCATGAGAAGCAATGTGGTGATGAGCAGCATGATTTGAAAGATCCAGCGAGAACAGAAGACAAACATCTTTAAAAGTATAATTGTCAAAAATCCAACACCAGTATAATACAAAGGCCAAGCGTCCGTCATATTCCTTACTCATGGAAATTTCATGGTGAGAGCTAAAAATGAAAACCCCAAAGTAAAGTACCCTGTGTAGTGGACTGAATGTATGCCTTCCTTCCCCTATCACATCTCTTTACTATTCTGGTGTATTTCTAGCCTTGTCAGTGGGCTGGCAAGCTCGGTTAGCAGTACTGCTTCCAGACTGGCTGCTCTTGGTGCTCCAGTACTTCATCATAACTTTTGCCTCTTGAGAAGACTAAACAAGGAAGGAAAGACGAAACTAAAATGCTACTTGTCATGATGAGTCCTCAAGAGAAAATGGTAAACTTTTTTTCCTCCACTTTGTTGCATCAGTAATTTGCTAGCAAGTCTCCAATTCTAAAAGCTCTCCTTAGCACTGCTGCTATTATCAGTTTCAAATTCAAACTCATTTGTACTTAGCACCTTCATGGGCAAAAAGGAGACTGTCAGGTATATCTGCATAAGGAAAATATGTGGTGTTGCCCGTCCTTTCACATTATCAGTATTCAGCAATTGTTCAGGTAGAGCTTATAAGTAACCCTGTTCATGGGTACAGATTCATCTCAGGCTATTTCTGAGAGATAGTTTCAGTTGAATAGGAATTATTTATTTAGAAACTAAGGTTGACAGATCCAGATAAATTGTCCACTCTTCTTTAAAGCATTTGGTTTAAATGATTTTCTTTCTGTAAATGAATGTTTATATAGGACTGGATGAGAAGCCTGCCTGGAGAGCACATCAAATACAGTATCATATTCATATTTCTGAGGCCATCCCTGATACTGCTTAAAACAGGCAATGCGGTGTGGTAAAGGAACAAGACAGGGATGCCAACAGGAATGGAAAACAGAATTTCCAGGCAAACTATTGAATCTCTTCCTTTGCCTGATTAAGGCGGTCTGTGCATCACTTCTCAAAAATCAAATTCTAACTATCTGAAATAGGCACCCAGAAACTATGGTACCCAGATTTAGTAGGTATCCTAAAAAAATTAGCCGAGTGTTTTTCAAAGTTTATTTAAGGGACAGAAAGGATCCACTCCCACCATTCCATTTCCATTAAATCAAAATTCAAGGAAAAAACATGCACATAAATATGATTTGCAAGTATTCACTTAAACTCTTTGGTGCTCCAGCTTTTTTATTTGTAAAGTGCTGCTCTATTTTCTACTTCCTTACAGCGTCATGTAGCACCATCACTGTGGTATCCAACTACCGGAGTACCCAAATTTGTCCAAAGCAGCTTTCAATATTAATATCTAAATCCTGCAAAATACCCCAAAATCTTTGGAGAAACACACACAGGCTTTCAACCCCATGCTATACTACTTTAAATATATTAGTGGCAGACACTTTACAGCAGCTGTATGCTTCGCTAGCATTAGATTAAAGCGAGTTGCATTTCTTTTAATTAAAAGACAGCGATTATTTAGATCTTGAAAATGAGAGAAGTCAGAGTCATCACCAATGGCAAGCCAGCTGTTCTGAAATGAAGAGAAGTGACTCTGACAAATGTCTAAGCCTCCTCCCCAGCATAGGCATTCTGGGGACTCTATGGGGCAAGAGAAAGGGACTATTAACGGTAGAAGAAAAGTCTTATAAATCTGCCATTAAACCTGTACATCTTCACTCATCAGGTGAATTTTCTAGGCAAGATAAAATAACATGAGGCACTACAGACACATAAGCAATATCTGCCTAATTTAACCAGACAGCCAAGAGGCAGGGGAATATTCCTAAATCTTTCTGTTTTCCGTTCCTTAGCTGACCCCATCTATTTGCCTATCTATGCACTGCTTCTCCTATATGAATTGTAAGGTTTTACCTTGGCTGCTTCTGTGACGTTTTAAAACATAAATGTATAGTAAAGTGTTGTCTCTTTCTGTTTGGTTTTGGTGTTTGTTTGCTGGGGGGTTGTTTGGTTTTGTGTTTGTTTGTTTGATGGTTGGTTTATAAACTCAGTAACACAGTATAGCTTCCAAAACAAAAAGAAAATTGTTCGACACACAATTTTCCCAACTTCCAGGCTTTTGAACTTTCAAAATGGAAAAAAAATACCACAGTTACAGTTAAAGAAACACTGTGGGAATGGTACCCTCTTTAAAACAGAAAATGTTGTTTATTTGTTTTTTTCTCGTAAGTTTTGCACAGCTATGGAGTTCATGTTGTAAAGAGTCCAGAAAAAATTAGATCTATTTCATTTATGACTTTGATGATTACTCAGATGCCAAAAATAAAGAGAACATCAGTGCCACGAGGTTTAAAACAAAAAAATAACTAAAAACCTAAAATATCTTCCTAATGTCCATCTCATCTGTCACCTGCTCATGCAGCTACTGTCCAGTCTGCATTCTGCCAAATCCCTTTTAAAACTGGTGAAGGAAATCCTATTCATTTGCATGCAGCTGCAAAATTAAAGAAGGTAATCTTCCTACTCTCATTTGAACCTGAAATAAAACACAATGGTTTAAAAACCGGAATCTCAATACTTTTTAAAATAGGAACAGATATTATTGATCACCTAATGTAATACACTTTAGATAAGAATTATGCAGAACACTCAGATAATGGCAGCTACTTGTAACGAGGTATGTCTACCATGGTCCCAGATCTGATGAAACTTCCAGGATAGATACAAATGGCAGAAGTAACATCAATACTCTTTCACTCAAATGAATTCCAGAGAGAACTACAAACCTAACTAATTATTTGCCAAGTCCCCCAAATCTTAACAACATTTTGCTAGCAGGGAAGTCATTTTTTGGTGTTATCTGCCACTAAAGGCAGCTTTCCCTGGGCTAAACAGTATGGCAATCTAACTGTAAATAAATACATAAACAAATAGAAATAAATATTAAATTTAACAGTATGGCAATCTAACCATACTTATAATTTCTATATAATAAAACAACAACAAACAAACAAAAAAAAACCCTGCAGAACACTAGACAGTGTTTAGAGAAGAAGAATGAAAAGAATACATAAATAATTCTGCATCAGAAATAGCCCTGAAAAAAACATTCTTCCATCCTCCCTTCTGTTACACAAAGGCCAAGAGATAATGGAAAATGTATGTCTGCTTTACATTTCTGTAATTCTAAGCTCCTTAGATTCCTAAAAGTTACTTCCAAAATCAAAGGTAAGTCGCCATTTCCAAGCCTTTTCATTCCACCTCCGGCATTAACAACATTGTTTGACATAGGATGCAAAAATTATCACAGGTAAAAATCAGTAGCTAAAACTAAGCTTCTAAAACTAAGTTTTAGAAAATTCTTAAACGGTACTAACAGAATGAAGCAACGTTCTGCCTCAAAGTACCAGCAACTACCCAAGGTGGGCTTGCCCAGCATCCTAATCCTTGGAGATGCAGGTTGCAGGGCTCTGGGAGTGCACCCTCCCCATTGCTCTGAAGGGGGACTGAAGAATTCACAAATCTCGTGTGCAATTGCTACTCTAAAGATATGTAAATCCTTTCAGTTTCAGGTCAGTCTGACAATGAGTGACTTGCAAAACACCTAATCACAAACTACCAAGACTACTGACCTTGCAGTTTTATACATTTTGAAGCCCACACAATTAGTTGAGTCTTCCTTTAACACATATCTCGAGACTGTTGGATAAAGTGTCCTCTAGATGACCGTTGCTCATTATATGCTAAAATGAATATGTAACCAATATGTAAATGACTCTTTGGGGTGTAAAAATAGTGATAAGATCTTGTATACAATGGCTGTTACTTTCCTTGCTGGCATGCTAGTTTTATTCCACCATCCTGGCTTGTGCAACTCTGTAATAATATCTCATCTCTGTGTGCTATACTCTTTATTTTTGCAGAGAACCCTGTTTTTGGGACAACAAAACCACTGGGCAAATGCAGCAGCCTCCAGAGTTGTACAGCACCTAACAGCACGTTCAGATATTGATGCAAAGTGCCACATTTACATCCACACATACTCACTGCACATCTATGCTCTGCAAACAGAAGCATCTTTTCCACAGGCAGAAGGTGAATGTAATTTGAAGGTGGTAATATGATTAATGCCGTTGCTCTGTCAGAATACCTCAAAACCACTGACTGAGCAATATGGTGATTGCTATGCTTGCCATCATCTGTTTTTACTGTATACAAAACGCACTTTTTGCCAAGACTTCCACAAAATACAGTTTATTTTAGTGAATGTGGAGGGTTGGCAACTGAGGAGATTATAGGATGCCTACCAGTGAATAGGATTTACACTCAGAACACACATACCTGTGAAGAGCATAACACGTTCTAGAAGATGCGTCATAAGGCCAAAATTTTGTAAGAGCAATATTTACAGAATACACACACTAATTTGGTCTTGGGGGAACAATCACAGAAGAAAAAAACCTGTTCAAAATAAAAGTAAATACTATATAAATACATAATATATAGCTTTTCTGGCAACAAAGATGATTAAGGGAGTGGAGCATCTCCCTTATGAGGAAAGGCTGAGGGAGCTGGGGCTCTTTAGCTTGGAGGAGACTGAGGGGTGACCTCATTAATGTTTACAGATATCTAAAGGGTGAGTGTCACGAGGATGGAGCCAGGCTCTTCTCGGTGACAATCAATGATAGGACAAGGGGTGATGGGTACAAACTGGAACACAAGAGGTTCCACTTAAATTTGAGAAGAAACTTCTTCTCAGTGAGGGTGATAGAGCCTGGAACAGGCTGCCCAGGGGGGTTGTGGAGTCTCCTGGTCTGGAGACATTCAAAACCCATCTGGACACCTTTCTGTGTAACCTCATCTTGGGTGTTCCTGCTCCGGCAGGGGGATTGGCCTAGATGGTCTTTTGAGGTCCCTTCCAATCCCTGACATTCTGTGATTCTGTGACTCTGTGATTCAAAGCCTCAAACTTTAAAAAGAAGAACAACGGATATGCAGAATTCTTCAGACAAGAAGCACTGTGCTGATGTTAACACTCTACTGACAATTGCTTGGATTTTTAAAAGGACACAAAGTACTTCTGCAGATAAACACACCCCTCGGACTGCATTTCTTGCAATGCGGACAATTACATAGTTCTCAGGTTTCCACAGAGGAAGCTGATATGAAGACTCAAGGGGAGAATATGGACTGGCAATCGCATGAAACGTACTGGCCTGATCAACTGCATTTATGGGGCTTTATTTCAGGAAAGAAAGGCAGCTCAGATCCGGCCAGCGGTAGAAGCAGAGCTGCCATGCCCAGGCCTGCTACAGGCATCTAAAAACTGTTTGTTGGCACTGTTCTTAACTCTAAAACAAATACAATATTGACATATAGCACTTTCCCTGACTTTCTTCAGTCTCACAATGCTCTTATGATACTGTGAAGTATAACCTCCTCACCTTATACCCAGGACTTCAGAATCAATAATTTTCTAGTTTCAGTACAACTAGGAATTTGGATAAATTAGTCTCACTGACTCCATTTATTTGTACATTTCGTTAATTTATTTATTTTAACATAAGCCTGTTGCAATGAGTTTCAAAGTCTAACCAAGCACTCTCATTTTTTCCCTCTACAGGTTTGCCATGATTTGTATTTAATGAGTACCCCAATATTTTTGTTAAGAAGAAAGAAAATGGATGGTCCTTATCTCTCTCTTCTGTACCATTTGTAATTTTAGCTACTGATATGACACGGAAAAGGGATAAAGAATGGAGCCTAAAAAGATAATCCCGGGGGGTTTAGTCTTTCATCATGTGTTTCCAGCATAGATCATGTTAATCTCCCTTTTCTGAACTCTCTCCAGCTTAAAATGAAGTAATCACAACTGCAAAATACTGCAGGAAAACCTGCATCACTGATCAACAGAAATGCACAGTACCTTTTATTTGCCACACTACCCATCCCCTTTGACTCGTGCCTTCAGTCCTTATAAGCAGCCTGAGCAAGTGCTTGACAGATACTAATCTGAACACAGAGTATTTAAGTCATGATGAATATTTAAGAGAAAAAAATAAACCCATTCTTTATATTTTCAGCTTTCACTGTACCTCCTAGCCAATAGTAAACTATTTCTATTAACAGCTGCTAAGAACTTTGAACAGTATTTTTAGTATGTAACCAAGCTCAGGGTATTTTTAATCTATGATTATACATTGTCTAAATCAGATGAGCACCAGTTAGGAGGTTTAGCCAGATTCTGTTCTTGTTATCATACCCTCATATAACTTGAGACTGCTGCAAAACAAATCTTTATGAAGGGTATAACAGATAAAACTGAGCAGTCCTGTCATTTCTGGGGCAGGGAACATCTTCAGGAGAGCTTCACCTCTTCAGACTCTGCAATAAGTTACTCGATAGTTACTGCAGTTAGATTGAAGTTTTCCTAAATTCCATGCACCGCGACACTGTGATTTTAGCCATACTGGGAAAATTAATTAGTTTCCCTGTGTTATTCAGATTTTCTCCAGTGCAGCATGAGATGAGAATATGGCTGGTCTGCTGAAAACTCTGGAATTCTGCAGCCTTGAGGAGGGGGCACTGGGTCTTTTTTCACTTATTTCCTTGCTGTTTCCAAATAGTAAGCAGCTGAGGCGACAGAATCACGTTGCCTCAACCTTCTGTGTGTATTGCCAGATTCTGCTAAAGATTAAAGACAATTTTCCAATTTTTTTTTCCTTTATCTTTGGGATTCTGAGGGAGCGTCTCATGGAAATGAAGAGGTAGGAGGTAACTATCTTTGTCAGAAAGGCAAGCCGACTTTGCACTGAGTAGCAGGGATATCTTTTCCACCTCCACATTAATTACTTTTTGCTTTGCGCAGTATTATGTAACGTATTGCTGTGAAACTGTCTTGCAGCTTAAGTTTCCCTACCCAAAACAAGGAGGGACCTGCTCCCTTACTGCCACTGAAATTGCACATTGGCAGGAAAACACAACAAATCAGTCGGAGATTTCCAGACTGCACCGCTGAGAGGAATGAAAGAACAAGTTACCGTCAAATGGCTGCAAGTCAGAGAAAAGGGATACAAACCATCCCTGCCAGGGGGTTTAACAAACGGAGAGATCCAAAAAAATACTGCTTGCTTCCCTCTCATATCACTGAACTGTGGGCACAGGAGAAAGGATCCCAGCAGGCCACCAGCTCACACCGACAACAGAGAAAGCAATAAGTGATTTCAACAACCCCTCTCCCACTGTTCTCTGCCACAAGCGGTGGAAACAGGATGCACATACACCCAAATAAAACCTGTAATTATTTTAAACTATTTACTGAAACGCTGAAAAAAAATCTCTTCTGTTTGAAGACCAGCTGCTTTTACTACACTGAAGTACAGTAACAGGAAAAAGGAAATATAACAAGGAAAAGAAATACCACTAAAGCAACAGAGATGCAAATACCTTGATACCCTCCCCACCCTATTGCTTCAGTATGACACTACGTGGTATATCAGATCTATTTCAGCACAGGAAAGCCTAGCTCAGTGGGTAAAGGGCAGGGAAGTCCAGCAAAGTGTTAGTTTTTCATTTGAGGTTCACCTTATGCTCTTCTCTGGTGCATATGCAGTATCACAACTGAGGGAACAGGCGAAGGTACCAGCCCGGACAGGCAGACTGCTCAGCCCTGACTCTTTGGGGGTCACTGGGAAGAAAAACAGATGGTCTAGAAAATTACTCTAACCTTGGGACATGGACCCCCTTTGCCAGGGGACATGACAAGTGATTAAAGGAATTGGGAGAGTCAGAGTGGGAGCACAACTGAAAAAAATAGCTGGGATACAGATTCCAGACCCCGAGACTGAAGTGAACTTGTGAAACACTGTGCAAAGATCTGTAGAGCCTAAATTTGTTCCTTATACCTACTACACTGTGAAATAAAATCAGCTTCTTGCTAGAAGAACTGACTTGCCTGTTTCTTTTACAGGTGAAGCCTGTAATTCTACAGCAATGGAGGTGTGCCGAGGGGCTACACAGGGCAATCACAATGCTATGATGTCTGGACCAAAGCTGACCTGCTCCAGGTCTAGGCCGCCTCCAAAAGAGCTGCAGACACAGCTCCAGAAGACTTCAGAAACTGAGTTACAGGCAGCAAGTTCCTTTGGACATAAGAATGTCTGACAGTCACTATGTGTCATTCCACCTTTCTCTCTTTCAAACCCATTTTATCCCCAGGTGTGGCAGTTGCAGGGAGGAGCCTTCAATGGGGCAGCTGATGGCTCTTTAGCACCTTTTGTGCCCCACTGTGCCCGTCCCCACATACACACCCAGGGTGGGACCAAGGTGCTGACAGTCACATCCTCCCCTGCCCCAGGACAGGGGAACTTCACCTCCACCAGCTGGGGTGGAAGGAGGGGTGGGACCCTCAGTTAGCTGACAGGGCCCTCAACAGAGGAGGTGCCCGGAGAAGCTGAGAAGCTTCTGGACCATGTTGTAATGCCCACAGCCAGGTGTGACCAGGCTATGAAATGGGGTCCCCTTTTGAGTGGTCTTCTCGGAGCAGCAGATCTGTGAACTGGAGCCCTCCCCTTAGACTGGGACGTGTCTAAGGAGACTTCCCGGGATTGAGAACATCTCACCTCCTTGTTCGAGTGGTTATTTACTGGATATATCCTTGAATGAGTCCTTGCCAAACCCAGACTAGTATGAGCTCTCACCTCACCCAGGCGAGTGATTATTTTCTTGTGGGTGCCCTGGAGCGAGAGGCCTCTGGTTTTGTTTGTTGTGAGTGTGTGTGTGCACACTGTGGATCCTCATTATTCTTATGTTGCCGTACCCCAGTCATCTCCTCAACTGATATCCAAACTCATATTTTCTGTTGTCAGAGTGCTAAATAATTGTATAAACCCTGTTTCTAGTTGGTTTATTGGCTACACTTTTCCGGCTAGAATAAAGTCTGTTTTGGAACTTGTTGTCCGCCTAAAATTGACTTTTGGGGTGTCTCCGTGACACTAGGGATGCAAAACTATGTCCCAGGAATTCTGGAATGGCTAATGCAAATCCAATCAGTACCTACAAACAACCTGCCAGCAAAGACGTTCATTTGTTCCCAAGGGGTAAGCTGTTTACACACCAGCACAGCATGAAAGGAAGATGTCCTGCTGGAGGAGTGAGGCTGGTCCCCAGGCACTCAGGTCTGAAGCACCTTCCTCTGCCCAATCTGCTGGGGGATAAGTCATATTTAAACTTGACAAAGCCAGCACTTACACTCAGAAGTGACCTAAATTAGTGGTCACCATCTGAGGATGGCAAATGTCCTCCATGCATCAGTTTTACCTTTCAGTTTTTGTGGAAAATGTATTTAAGACCGATATTCTAAATCTGGTGATTCTTAGTGCTCTGCTAAAGATCAGTAGGTACATTAGAGCTAAAATCCTGTAAGGTAAAGCTTTATTTCAACGTTCTGGTCTGAATAAAGTAAAGAAATAGATTTAAAAGGCCATTTTTACATAGATGATCTGTGTAGCTAAAGTTAAAAATGGACCAGAGATATTAAAGTCTCTGTCACACCTTCCCAACGCAGCACAACACCAGCACACACCTCTGCTCCAAAGCGCTCCCTACACAATGGCACGTCTCCCTTGATCTGCAATGAAGAATCCACTACTCTGCCATGCAAAGTGAATTTTATTAACTTGATTCAGGATCTGTCACTCATTTTTCAACATCTTACATGTACCTATAATACATGTCATGGTTAATCCATTTGATGAGCTCTGTCTATTTGTGCTTCTCTGACGAACTCTCGTCAATTTGCCTGTCAGTCCAGCTCCTTTACAACAACTTACCAGAGTCCAAATTATTAAAATAAAAGCTTTACATAGCTGGTTTTATTAATAAATAAGTAGATAAATAAAGGCTACAAACAGTTTCTCTGTTTCTGCTGTCTGTTTAGATTAACAAGTCCCCGGGCACTGATCTTTCACAGTGTGTAAATGGTACTTCATACAATGCCCCTCACTCACCCAGCCTTGCTGGGCTTCCCACTGCAAATCTAATAGTATAAAGCATTTTTTTAGAGCAAGATTCACCTTATCTATCAGTAGTCATCCAAAAGATAAGCATCTCTTCCACACTAAATCATCAAAGCTTTCTCTCCAATTAACAAGTACTTATGAATATTAATTTATCAGCCTTGTCATCTTTCTTTTGGGATGACTTTTTATGCCTCAGTAACCATGCAGGCCAGACACAGTCCATGTCACCTTAGTTATGTGTCAATGTATTGGTGCCAGTTTCCTCAAAGGAAAAAAAGTCTTTCCCAAACTAAATATTTGCCTTGGATAAGTCAACTCAAAACAATTAGTGTTAAAGGGAATCTCTACAGTTTTAAAAATGGAGGGAAAAAATGGCTTTAACAGATTTAAATGACCTTAAAGGTCATTCCAGACTCAGGTGCTTCCCAGGGCAGGCAATGGACACAAAACCAAATTCTGCCTTGCTAATAAAACACAGCCCTCCCCTGCCAGCAAGAATGCCATGGAAATCAGTTAATTAACAAATGAGGAAGAATATAATTACAGATTGTAGAATATCACTATGAATATGTCATATTTATCACTGTTTCCCATCACCACATAAAAAGAACATGTCTTCAGCGCAGTTAGCTTAATTTACAAGCTCCAAAATAATCATTTCTCACCTCTATTGACATTTCTGGAAGTTATTTTTGCCTTAGAAAAAGCCAACAAGAGGATCTGTGAGGCATGTTATACAAAACAGCTTGAGGCTTTTATCTGCCTAAAGAACCAAATAACGGTGTTAGAAAAGTGTTATTTCGGCTCCCAAGCATGTTCAGAATCAAATTTCACAAAGAAAAAGAGTGACCCAGTTCAGCAATGTAAATACATGCCATCTCATCAGCTTCAAAGTTTAGCTGAAACAACATTCAGCTGCTACAGCTTGCACTTCACACATCAAATTCCATAAATATTCCTTATGATTAACAGGACCAGATAAAGAGAGGGTCATAGCATTGCAGGGACGAACTGACAGAGGTCACTTCAAAGGCCATGTTCTTACAGCTGAGGCTTTGCTTGGGAATCCTACCAGCGGTGTTCTTCAGATGTTTGCATTGCTTCAAGCAGCAGGTCAGCAAGAGGCACTAAGGGAACACTAACAACCCTACAGGGAAATCAGCATCACCACAGCAAGCAAGCTATTCCCAAAGCCATCCCAGAAATAATCCCTCTACATTTGCCTAGGAAAACCACTCTGCATATCTTCAATTCATCCCTAATATGATCTCCTTTACATGTGAAAGTTATTTTTAAAAGTTATTAAAGCTGGATTAATTTTATTCATAAAGCCTGTTCTTATAGCTGTATTGAGGAGTCAAAGATGAGCTGCTTTTGTAGATTCAATGTGTTTCATATTTCCTTTTTGATAAAACACACCACCAATGTTTTTGAAAACATGGCCATATGAGATCTGCACACTAGTGTTAGGACCCTCACACTGTAGTAAGGCTGAAAAGGGACTTCCAGGCGTCAAAACCTTTCCACTTCTCTACAGCTGTTTATAACAAGCAAAGAAACACAACTTCCCTCCAGCCCAGCCTGCTGATTAATTAACTGATGCAACAGCAACGCTGCAGCTGCGTTTGCCAAGTTATCATGCTCGGGACCATAATTAACACAAAGGAAGTTCCAGTGGGAATCAGGCTTCAGTGACATCAGTGGTAACAATTAAAGCTCCTGAAGCTTTCACAGCGCTTCAGAGCAGCTTCTTCATTCTCTGAGCAACCCTCCAGTTCTGCCAAATGCCTCTTGGAGGCAGCTAAGGCTCAAATGCTTTTACTGGACTCAAGGGCCATCCTGGCTGACAGAAACCTCTGACCTAATGTTTTGCTTCTAAAATAACAATGTCTTGCATGTACTTCCCCTTTATCCTGATTTCTTTCATATAAGCAATGGAAGCACAAGAGGGAAGCCCAGAACTAAAACAGGGCATGGAGATTTCTCCCTTCAGCCTGCCTTTTGGATTTGTTGGTAAATTTTGTAGCTCAAGGAGGTAAGAGATTATAATATTGGCTAAATATACTGGAGTATACACTGGTATTGTTTTGGCTGTCTTTCCCCAACATCCACACACTCTAAATCTTTACAGCTCTTAGCCACGGATATTCACGCCTCATGACATAAAACCTGAACACCAGACGAAAGCAGTACGGTATAATATGTTAACATAGAGGATTTTTAGTGCTTTTGCTTTACCTAGTGGAGATATTCCAATTTTCACCCCTGATTAATACATCAACCCAGTGCCAGTGTGCAACATCTCCCAATTCTGTCCGGAGACATCAGTCTATCCACAGACAGCAGTTCCCGAGGAGGCAACACAGTTCTGTCTCCTCTAAAGCAAATGCAAAGAGAGGATATCTTTGATCTTTTATTGCCGAACTGCTTCTGATGCAATGATCTACTTGCAGCTGACATTTGAAACTCGAAGCTAAAACGAAATCTGCAGATGGGATTTGAAGGTCATCCAAACATAGCTTTAAACCTGCTCTATTTTGCTCCCTAGTGTGGCTTTGATACAAGCCTCTGGTTGTAAGTTATTCTGGACTTCTTCCTCTTTAAGTTGATCATCTAGTATATCAATTTATGACTGGGCAGGTAACATAAAATATACAGTTACAGATATTTTTCACAATTGTATTTTCTTTTAATGCAGTTAAGTTGGAGAAAGTCGATTTTGTCTTTTAATTTACCCTGTTCAAATTAAAAAAACCAACACTTTTCTTTTTCCCTGATCATCACAAGACACATAACTAGAAATAGATTTGCGTTATGAAATGCTGTAGTAAATGTCTCTTCTATCTTTTCAGGACAGTGTGTTAGAGATACTGAGACACTCTCTGGGTTACCAAGTGGACTTCAAAGAACTCGTATTTGTAATTCAAACCTGTTAATTTTCGTACCTATCCACATTTGTGCAAAAAGGCCAGCTATGCATTTGCATAAAAAGCTGACTACAACCCCATGCAAAAGATTAGCCCACATCTGCATGACACTTAAATCCTACTTAAGCCTATTTGAAATATCATTAACGTTCTTCTTGCACAAATGAGACAGCACCGCTGTGGATTAGGTAACGGGAGACACGCTTAGTGTGCTGGAGATGACAGGGAAGGACCAACACAGCATTACTAGGTTATGCCATCATCTGTGCTTTCTAACCTCCTTCACTGTAACAGCCTCATCTTATATATCCTCTCCTATATCTCGACCTGCACCTGCCATCATAGATCACACCAACCACTGACACTCGGTATGTTGAATCACAGAGTAGGAGAAAAGCTGCAGCACTGAGGAAAGCCCGAGTTGGCCTGTACTTAGCAGTGGAGCATCACAGAATTAGGGCCAGCTCTGCATGACATCAGTGGTAACACAGACACAAAACTTCCTAATTGCCATGCTCTGAACGTCCTTAAACATACTAACAACAGCAACTTGCTATAAAGACTCAACTCTTTTAAGTTACATCCTTGCTTAGCAAACCACAAAGTCAGGAAGTGGACAGACCTAAGTAACCAATGCTTCCAAAACAAAATCCCAAAAATCTAGTGATGCAGGTGACTTCACACTACAAACCGCAGTCTGAGTTTGGACCATGAGAGTAAATGTTGCCAGGCAAGGCCTTGAGCCACCTCATTTGCCCCATGGCCTCAACAGGCAGTTGTGTTCACCAGATTGGCATGACAGTTTGCACTTGAAGGAAAAGACCAACTTAGAGGTGACGGCTGATGGCTGTGATGGTGAGAGGTCCTGCTCAAAGTGGGTCCCATGACTGCTGCCTCAAAGTATTTTCATTCCACCATCCACTGATTTTAAGGCATCTATCTACCATCAGCCAGTCTGATCTCCAGAAATAAAATTCATGATGGTGCATTTGAATCTCAGGAAATGTCCGCTAACCAGATACTTTACAATGAACTTGACTAACAGTAGCACTAGTGCGTTTTCTCACCGAGTGATTCCGTATCTGGGCTATATGATACTCCATTTCCCATAATTTGCACCACTTAACCATTTCTTCTATACCAAATCTGAAAATCCAGGTGAGGTGATATCACAGATCAGCTCCTACAATCTTCCTAAAGACTTCTCAGAGCTGTTGAAGGGAAGTTGTTCTGCAGCTCCTGACCTTCTCTATGGCAGCGGTTTAGGCTCAGCCCCTGGCTCATCTGCACAAGAATACAAGCACTTGTGTCAGGTCTAGAACTGCTCTTCTGGACATCAGGAAAGGCAGAAAACCACTACGGGCAATAATTTTAATTATTAAAGAGCATGAGCACCAAAATGAGGGAGAATTGATTTAGCGAAGTTCCTCTACTGTATTGTGCATTAAAATCATTAATCCTCAAAGCTTTGTAAAAATGGACCAACACAGCTGTTTGTGAGCAGCTGTCTGCAGCCGAGAAACCAAAGCCCAAGAGCAATAGAAGTCCTTAGCTGTTGGCTAGACTACCTGTTTACAAAATAAAGATAACACCTGAAGCTACATACATTTATTATCCTGCTGGTTTTAATTCTGTCCAGCTGTGCCACACACAGAAAAAAACTTAGTGACAGGCTGGGCAGCAGACTAGATAGAAGTTTGCAAGAACGCAACCAAAACGGGTAGAGACATTCTGAAATGAATGCCTAAAACCACATGAAAAGCCTAACCACAGCAGCAGTCGTCATACCCAACTAACAATTAATCACAGTGATATGAATTTCAACTCAGCCTATTCATCAAAACATACAGGTTCTTTCCTAAACCTCGGGCCGCTGTGACTTCCCTTGTACTGTTACCCAAACTATCTAAATTAAAGCTGTTATGTCCTATGGCAAGTTACAATCACATCTCTGATCTGTAGACAGGAGCAACATAAGGCTTTGTTTCCTGCATACCTGGATTTCAGTGACAGAAATATAGTTCATGCTCCTGTATATGGCACCACCTCCAGCCTAACTAGGCTCGGCCTTGATACCTCCCTTCAAGAAACCACAATGATCTCCTTTTGGTACTAACAAAACATTTACAAGGCCAACTTACAAGTAGAGGGAAAGTGACATGAAAGTAATATTCTTCCTCACAGAGATAAACCTGAAATACAGAATACAAGCATCTTTTAAAGTCAGCCGATTGGAGACACAGGCCCATTGGTGCCTTGTTACGGGGGTATGAGAAACAGTTAAGAGCTGTTCATGTGATCCAGAAGGAAGATGGACATCACAATCATGGACTGCAGAAACATCACCAGCAATAATGTTTGCAGAACATACATTTGGTTACCCAGAAGGGTGTTGACAGCCTCATTTTCAAGGAAATAGAGATACTGTTATATGAGGGAACTTGTCCACTGAATCTAATACCATCCCCTGTACACTGTACACAAAGTCAACACACAAACCAACAGTAAATTATTCAACCACCTAATAATGCTGTATTCACTTTCTTCTGCTTTTGGAGCCATCCCTTCTGGAAAAGTTGGGGCAGAAAGCTCCAGCAATGCAGGGCCTGGGGAGATACCTCGGGAATACGATGCACCCTAAATGCAGACCAAAAGTATAGGTTCTGTAATCATGAGCTCTGGGCCATTAGCAGGTCTCAAATTCCCTACAAAGCTTTACCAAGAGAGAAGTACTTATTATTTAACTTGGATAGAAACAAAGTGCTGGAAATTATTTGACGGGTTTCCATTTACTTATCCAGCAATTTACCTTGAGCATCCCAAGTATTTTCACATCAAGTTCCCCCAGAGATGAGAAAACAAGATGAAATTTCTCAGTAAACCGCATAGCAAATGGCCACCTGTAAGACCTGCTCCAGTCCTGGTGTAAGTTTGCTAATTCCACTGTGCTTACTTCAGAATTGAATCTGGGCCCTGTATCCTGCACTGCTCCACTTAACACAGCTAACGTGTGTGACTAAAGCTCCGTTCAGCTCCAGATGGCCAAACGTCAAATACATTGAAAAACACCCATTGCCAAATCTCTGCTTAAAAACAAACAAACAAACAAACCAACAAACATGCAGAAGAAATTAATATGAATTCAGCATCAGAAAACATAATGAAACATAATGCAACATGCTGCCTTCCCTTCTGCAGCTCTCTTTTACAGGGTGCTTACCTTGTAAAAGGTAATGAAAAGATGCAAAGGTAACTAAAACATGCAATAAATCTCTGCCCCTGGCTACTGAACAATGTCTCAGCTCTCTTCATGGTGCTGACAGTGTTCCTGTCCTCCAGAACAGAAAGCCACCATGCTCTACATCAGGGGTAAGACCTCCATGCTCCTACTGGCACACTAGTTATAACAAAGAGGTATTAAAACTAAATAACAACTATATCCAGGTACTGCACTTTCTTTGGAGAAGATAAGGAATGACTAGAAAGCAAACTGTGCACTAGGAAAAGAAAACGATACTTGTCTGTGGTTCGGCTCACCAGAAATCATGATCAGCAGCAGCTGATCATGAATAACTGAATAAAAACATCTATATACATGCATATACAATTCGTGAAGTTCCTCATGTTTCCAGCAGTTTTCCAATGTGGCTGCCAGGATGGCAAGAGAATTCAACAGAGGTGCTCAGTTCAGAGCAGGGTATAGCCCTGGAGGGAGGAAGGGAGAGAAAGAGGAAGGGAGACCAATATTTTGATTAATATACAGAACTCATTAAGAGTTTTATATAACTTCTCTGCACTAACCTACATCTGACTTCAGTCATAACACACTAGAAACAGCTAAAAGTAATTTTCACACTTTCCTTCTAGGATAGCATCTTATCTAGATCAGGTAAAGCAGATTGTGGATGAAATACAGATTTTACTGAGACTCTTGTAACTGCCAGGATGAACAATTTCCCAAAGACAATGCCTACTTTTGTGCTTTCAAATGAGGGGGAATACTTATTCACCTCCATGTAGCTTAAGAATCACTGCATATACAATTAACTCTCTTTTACACATGCTAAAGTATGACTATCTTCATTATCAACTACATTTCTAAATACCAATGTATTGTTGAGGTTCTCTGTACTGCTGTCATATACAAATGAACATGAAAAAAAAATTAAAGCAAGTCTCCAAAATAGGGTTTCAGGGAGAACACAGCTGAATAAACCCATATGTCCCATAACACAGAAGCCTGTGTTACAAAATACTAATGGTGAAGGGACTTGAACGAGCTCTGTGCCTTTTCCAAGGTAGGATGAACTGTCTCTACCACCCATCCTCTATTCAATGTCTTCCTTTACTTCATATCCTCACCAAAAATCTGACCAATTCATCTCTCTGATCAGCACAAATCTGGAATTACTTTGCTGGCCTCCACAGTTATTCCAGATTCACACAACAGCAGAGGGACAGCTTGTCTTCAAAGAGCTCCGCTACTAAAAAAGCCTTTTTGTCAATGTATTCTTTGCCCATAAAATGAGCAAAGCCATTCAGCCAAGAAGCAGATCAGAAATAAAAGGCATGCTGATTATTTTTTGAAGCACTCAGGAAAGATCAAATCGCTGTGTCGCTCTCACCCTCTGATTCTGCAGAATATTGTGCTCAAGTGTAACCAACAGTACTGCCTGACATTTTCAAGACATATAAAACAGGAAAACAGCCATTTTTGAAAGGCTTTTAACTTCTAGTTCCCAGTGAAAAATGAACTTGATGCTAAACATTTGCGCTCCCAAGATGAAGCATTAAAAGTAGCGTGCTTACAGAACCCATAAATATTAGCAGTAAATAATGTTTGACAGAATGAAAAGCCAAATTAAAGATTTCCTAGTGGGTTATTTTGCATATAGAAATTAAGGAGGGTAGGGTAGAAAATGAAACTTAATAGGATTCAAGAACTCATCAATCCATGATGAGTATTTTTCCTGCAATACAGACTGGGGAAGAAACATCAATTAATTCTTCACTAAGAACTCCGCACTTGAAAGAAATTCTGAGCAGGCAACACTAACATGCATTTTAAACTGACCAACTCTCCTCATATTGGTGTCAAGACATCATTTTTTTACCCTAGAACTTGGAAAAATCCCAGAGACTCTAACTCTTCTATGGCTGCATTTTTGCTATAGCATTTATTGCTGGAAATCAGAAAATGAGAACGCACTAAGTAAAATGAGCTTCCCTGCCAGCATGAAGGAAGATATATTCTGATTTAAACTATTAAGTTTGGAACTTAATAGCATTACTAGTGTTTGGCAGCAACGATGATTCCTGTGGAATTTATTTTCTCATCCCGTTATTCCTTCTGTCTCTCCAATTTCACTTACATTAAGTGAATTTTGTAAATAGAAAAACTAGTTGTTGTATTCATGAAAACACTTTTGATCAGTTCTGGCTGCACCTGTGGTGCTCTTTAGATAAGTCAGAAATCAAGAGGATGTCATAGCTGATCTCATAATTAATCCATTCCCAGAGAGTTAACATAAGACTTTTGTCAGTATTATGCTTTCTAGTTCCTTCACATTCCCCAGCTGATGGGGTTTCCTAATTGTCCTAGGAAATCTCTTAATACTTCTGTGTGAAACTACAACTTGCAGTGCAAAGAAAGCATTAGCAGAAAAGAATTAACAGTGTATTCAAGGAAAACAGCAGATTGTACTCCCAAGTAGCAACACAGACTGTAACTCGGCAGGATGGAAACACAGCTGGGCTGGAGATGTTCATCTCCATGAAGATCAGTCCTTTGCTACATAAACACGGAAACATGGCACCAAACTTCATTTTATATTTTTCCCCTAAAAAGTCATATGCTTGCACATGTGTTCCCCCCTCCCTTCCCAGGCCCTATGCTTGTGTGATATAGATAAAGAAGCAGAACTTCATCAGGCTGGGAGAGAAACCTAATTGCTTAAAAATCAGAGCTGGCAGAGCACCAGTTTCCACAAGAGTCTGTGAAGCGTTCAGAGGTTTTAGGCAGCTCAGAGTTTTACCTACGGCAATTTCAAACCAACACTTTCCTCCACTCCCTTCAGAAAATCACAGAAATATTTGCAGCAAGTGTAAGGACAGTTGTTCCAGTGCTCTCCTGGACTGACTGCTGGGCCACTCGGGGCGTCCCAAAAACAAAGAAATCAAAACAAAAAGCTTTTTGACGTCGGGACACTTATTGTAACTCTCTAAACGTTCTCTACTTCCATCTCTTCTAATCTGTTCAGGTTCAGGGCCAGTTCTGGTCTGTGTCAGTTCCGTCTCTGTAAGAGCTGGAAGAAGGATTTCCAGGGATACTCTCTGCCCTCACTTTGCTTTAAATCTGTCTCTTTTGCTCACTGTTCTCAGGTGCCCTTCTATTCTATTCCACTCTCTCCAGCTCTTACTCACCATCTCCTTCACCCACTGCTCTCGTGACTTGTCTCCAGAGGAAAGTGTGGGAAGCAAATGTAACAAGGGCAGAACAAGGCTTAATCTTGACCTTGCTTCCTCAGAAAACTGAGTCATAATCTGTATTAGTAACACACAGCTCTTGCTGGACCTGTATATTTGGAGGGAGAGTTCAGCTATGGAAACTGAGTATCATATAAAAAACGTTTCACGTAACTCTAATGATCTTTCAGAAAGGCGAATTGTGTGGAACAGAGAATGAATTAATCTCCTCCCCTCTTTCAAATGGCTGCAGTGAGCGCAGGTGATTATAGTTTCTTTAGCTGCTTTCTATACACAGACTCCAAATCTGTTTCTGTGTACACATACACATTCATACGCACGCACAAAATCACCAAAGGGATCTTTGCGGGGATCAGCCCTTCCCTGCAGCCCCAGCCACAGCACCCATTAGTTTTGGCTGGCTGCCTCCTAACCTGCCCCTCGGGCAGCAGCGCCAACAACCTTTGCTAAAAATACCTCCTGAGCATCATAAATAGCAAGATGGTAGGATTCTTAATCCCCCTTCAGGCACGCAGGCTTTTTGCTTTTGATAAATATGCAGTGGCAACAATGGACAGAGAATAAAGTGCATCTTCTAACACTGGTCTGCTTGGCCTGTGTGCCTGGCAGAAAGGAAAAATGAGAACTCCCGGTATCCACAAAAGCAGGACAGAGAGGGAAAACGCTATCGCAAAAAGTCCGCAAAATCTCCCAAACCTAAATTTTGAACATGTTTTAGCATAATACCCAAAATGCCCAAAAGACAAGACCAGCGTTATTAAAGAAAACTTTCCATCTGCAGATAATCTACATTAAGCAGGGAGCCAGACAGCAGGAGAACACACAGCAGAAGAGGGGAGAGGTCGAATCTTGCCCTGCTTAACTTCTGCCCCACCACGAACCGTGCAGAAAAAGCCACAGAGCCTGGTGGAAGGAAGAACAAGATGTGGCCCTTCCATGGCACCTCACTCTTGAAACACGGTACCAAACCTGACACCAGCCTCTCAATATCCCTGCCACACAGATTTGAAAAATCCCCACGTTATGTAGGGACTGAGGTCATGGCACATCTAGATATACAAAGTACATTAAAGATCATAAAATCAACCACCATTTGAGTCTAAGTTTTCAGCTTCTCCTTATTGAATGTATTATGGGTAGAAATCCAACAGTTCAAAGAAACTTTACAAGTCTTTCAGCTCTGTTAACCCTTACAATTCTGCTATTTTAAAAAAACTCAAATTATGAGGAATAAAAGGTTAAATGGCTCTTTTTTTGTTGTTGTTTAATTCTTCTTTAAGTTTTAAAATATTAAACCTAGAAAAAATTGCAATTGTCCAGCCACAGGGAAGAACATCACAAGCTGTGTTTCCTACACAAACATGTATAGGAAAACATTTACTATGTTGCAAGTATGGAAAGAAACATGGTATCAGTGTGGTAACTAGAACACAGTCACAGACATTAGCCACTTACATTTTTTAAATTTTAAATGACATTTTCAGAAAGATAGAAAGCAAGATAATGGCATCATAATTTTATTGTAAATTGATCGTATTATATATGAACATAATCAGTTAATCAGAGCCTCTTTCTCTGAAACACTGGCCTCCAAATGTGGATTACACATCCAAGTACACAAAACGTTTTTGTTATTCATCTCAAATATCAAAACATCTGGCAACGGAAACCAGAAAAAATATTTACAGACATTTTTGGACGGAGATTACTTCAGGTCAAGTCAGCAAGCATCCCTAAGCTGCAATCGTCACATTCTTTTTTCAGTTATTTTGGATTTAGCCAGTGTTACTAAGAGAGAAATACGACATAGGCTTTTTACAGCAGCTGTCAGTTCAACAGTGATCAAAGTTTTATTAGATCAAAGTCCGGACTGGATAATTTTGGGATTATCTCCAGCTCATAAGGTAGAATAAATAGTTTTGGATAACCACATATTATTACATAATATTGTCTTCTTGCAATAAGTTTTGTTCTTATTTACATATGCCACAGGTTTTTAATGGATTGTCTGATTATCATTTAATTGTTTTATTGGCTTCCTAGGACAATACAAGAGAAAAGTACGCAGCAGAAGGCCATAGATGCATTCAAATCCTGTCCCATGCACCTACATGCAGAGGATATTCATAAGAAGAGGTGAAACTAAGATTAAAACAATCAAACTGGGCACAACTCCAGCGAAAGGTAATAGGTCTTACAGCTCTGATGATCAGAAACCACTGAAGACATCTGCAGATTTCTTTTTACGGAACAGGGACATTCACACACACCTTAGCACAGCCTGTTCATGCGTGTACACATCCTTCTGACTGGGATAAAGAAAGTCCTCGGCAGAGAAAATTAGTATACTTACATAATGTCAGCTTTCATTAATAGGCATAAAAGATTGCTTCATGATGGGTAATACTCTGCATAATTCCTTGTGCAACTAAACCTAATTTTAAAGGTGCTTAGATTTGTGCTTCACTCAGGTGTTCTTCCATTTAAGAAAAAAAACGGGTTTTCTTTTGGTTCTCACTCCAAGAAAACCATTGATTTACACACTGTTTATTGACCATAGGCTCAACTATATCCCTGTTCCACTGAACAAGGTACTTACTATTATCCTCAGTGAAACAGCAAGTCCTAAATCCATCTCTTCTTTTGCATTCTAATTCTATGAAACTCATTCACCTTTCACAGTCTTTATTGAAGCCAAATCTTCCACAAACACAGATTAAAAGAAGTGGCAACCTGAGAGACCAGAGAAAGGCAGTACTTTGGCATAAACTGTTCTGCATTTTCTGTATGTGTAGGGTCACGGAGAGTCAGAGCTGGAACATCTTTTTCTGAGCTGTTAGTATACCCTCCTAGCTATGTTCTTTTATCATTAACTAGGTTCCATCTCTCATCTAACCTGGTTGTCTCCCATACTTTCTGATGCCAAAAATAACCTGAAAGCTTTCATCACTAGTTGAAAAGAAACGATAATTTGAACAGCAGTTTTCCCGACTTCTCTTTTGATCAAAGATGCCTCATGCGAGCCTGATGTGATAGAAACAAAATCAAGTTTATAATAACAGTAATTAAAGCAGAATCCTTTTACTGAGCGAAATCCCACAGTCCTTACTCATACAGGACTTACATTGGAGGAAACAGTAGTTAAAATGAGAGCACATTAGAAACCACTAAGTTGAGGTTTCATGGATAGCAAAGAGAACGGCATGTACTAAAAAAATGTTACAAAAACTGTTTCAGCTTTGCACTTTGGATTAAAACGTGCCCATCTCTATGACAATACATGAACTGTTTGTGCAGTTCCGGAAACAAAATAAACCATCTTTATTAGTAAGGAAGGAGTGAACCAAAACTTCTTATCGTGATGTCCTCGGAAAGCCCCCTGTGATAAGACCGCTTACTTCTCTAAGCTGTCTCCAAAAGGATCACTACTAAGCACCATGCCGGTAAGTCACCAAGAAAATGTCCATGCCCGTGAAACACAAAAAGACCCTGTTGGCTTTATCAGTCAACAGCAACATGTACTGCACTTCTCAGCACGCTCCAAAAAGAGCTAAGCACAGGTCTAAGGGCCTCACGGAGTCAGAACCTCACAATCTGCTGACTGACTTGCACGTTTCTTCTCTCACCCTCCTGTAAGTTGAAACTGCAAATATCCCACAGGGGAAGAAAATAACCTTATGCCTCACTTTTGAGAACATTCTCTTTCAGATGTTTCCTATTTCGTGCTCCTGCCCAGAGCACCCCTTGGTCACAGCATCTCTCCTGTGTCTCTCAGGCACCCCCCAGCACAGCAGGGATCCCAGCACCCCTTCTCTGAAGGCAGAGAACATCCTGGTGTCACAAAACACTCTGGCTCATCATACCTTTTTACACATCAGTCTTTTTTAAAATGATGACAACAAGTCCTCCTTCCACTTCAAAAACATAGATCTTAGATGAACAAATTAATCATTTTCACAAGTGTGAAGTGCATGCAATCTTTTCTGGCCATGGCCAAGTAACTCCAAGGCTATGTCATCACACCACAGTCACCACCACAGCTGAGTTTGCTGAGATGGGCCACAGCAAACCATTCGCCACAGCTCTGAAGTCAACACAGGCTGCAAAATCCACACAAGAAATTGGGCAGGTACTCAGGGAGCTCCCATTCAGCCCTCGCTAATGCTCCATACCATCAGCACCACCCTGACTTTAACTCAATGCATGCACATAAACAGCAGGCATGGTGTTGTGGATGTGCCCATGTTTCATGGTTTACATGGAACAAACTGACTCACCCAAGCGCTAATTCTGACTTACAAATGGGAAAAGGAGAACGTAAGTCTCCTCCATCACAGGTGTACCTTGCTGAAGCCTTGTTTACAAATTAAAGATTTCCCTACATACCATATGGTACTGGTAAACGTACAGAATGTAATGCTCAATAATGTTTATAGTATTGAGACTCTAATTTGAGTATGAGCTTCTAAAAATTAAGTTCTGAAAACATGCCACAATAAGGGCTGAGCATTTAAAAAATGTGCGTCTCACAGAGGTTTTTTCTTCTATTTCTGTGTAAGATCTAAGAGTTTTCTTTGGGTTTTAATGAAGAACAACATCTAATTATAAAACCATTGTACCTAAACGGCATATGATAAAAAAATAAGGGGCTACTTGCTGGTCTTGGAACTTATCAACCAAAGTCTGCTTTCTGCCTTTACGCTGCAAACCTAAGAAATACACCAGTCACATGAACTAACCATGTGTGGTTTTCATTTTACTAACAGATTAGATTAAAAATAATTCAAAATATTCAATCCGAATCTATTAAAGAAAAAAAAAAATCCCCAAAAGATTGTTTTCAGAGACTGCAAAACACATGAGGTTCTGGTGTTCTTCACTAAAAGCAATTTTGCTGGCTTTTCCATCCATAAGCTGATGCTTATTTTCCTTCTGTGCAATTCCTTTCAAAGCCATGCATCTAAAATAGATTCTACCTCATTGTCCCAGTTTCCTCTTGTTGTTGCCATTAGTCTATGCAACTTTTTCCATGCATTCAGGACTAATTTTCATTAATCACAAAAGTTAAACAGCACAGACGAAGCTTTGTTGAGGGAGAAAAAAGATGGGACAAGAGACAAAACTTAAAAAGGAGCAGCTTAAAAGAGATACTACTGATTAAATTGTGCATTTCAGTAACATTTTCTTCTTCCTCATCAAAACAAAAGCTCTACCAGGCCTAAAGATTTGGCTGCAGCTACTGATTCTCATGTACAGACAAGTACAACTTGCAGTGACAATCCAGGTGCTCTGAGCTACTTAAGCCACTAAATTGAGGTTCAAGCCCTATAAGAAGTAACTAGAGAAAAAAAACATAAGTCTTTACACATATTTGGAATAATCATTTCACTTCTTGTCTCACCTGTAAAATGAGGCGAAAACCTCCCTCACACCAGTGCTAAGGTGATTTATTTGTCTGGAATGAGAAGGGCTTGATCTACATTTGTTAGAAAACCAAATAGGAAAAGACAAAGATTGTATTATAAAATAAATTCTTAAGCTAAACAATTCTACTACTTTCACTATTGAGTAGGCTTAAAAATGTAATTACCTTCTCTATAACACCCACACTTGCAGCAACAGAGTGACACAGTACAACTTGCTAATATTAGACAGCAATAATATTTCCTTAACACTGGCTTCTGTCAAAATGCAGTGATTTTTGTTATGGCACAAAAAAAGCCTAAAAAGACATCACTATTGATAAACGTCCTATTTCACGTGCCTTCTTTTTCCTGAATAAGTTGCCTACTAGACTAAATACAGCTCACGCTAATTCTTTCAACATTTAGAAATTTAGCAAAGATCTTCCTACTGGGCCATAGCAAACACTACCATTTGGGCCTGTTTGCTCTAGCATAACTGAAGATTGTAATAGTTAAAAATAGCCGTTTTTCCATTAACGCAGACCTTCATGATAACAAGTCGTTTTGACAGTTTTTAAGCAGTTTGAGATAACATGCACAAGTAGGTCACAGTTATACTTGGCTTTAGAAAAATGTCTTTCATCCAGGGGATTTACAGCTCTTTGCAAACAAGCCCTTAGGTAAGCAACAATCTTATAAGGCTTCCTCCAACACCCAAATTCAGTCATGTTTGAGTCCTAACAGCAACTACTTAGCAGCTGAAAGCAGAATATGAAGCTTTTTGCAATCTGCAAAACTGAAAAGCCCGACTGACGTCAACAGCAGCTCTGCACGGATCCCAACAGGCTGCGGAGCCCGGCCTGAGAGCCCTGGGAAGGGCTCCAGCTCGACAGGGAAGTGAAAAGAGATTTTCAAAGTTCGTTTAGGCTCCCAGTTCAATCAAGTCACAAGATTTCCAAAATGATTATTTCTTCAAGCTTCTGGGAATACTCGTCGACGCTCTTGCACCTGGCATGTGGTCAAAACATCTGCTAGAGCTGTACTATGAGGGAAGCGGTGGAAGAACGTTAGAGACCTTACACTTCTGTAAGAGCAAGGGGTGAGTGGCAGGCATGAGGGACTGCAACAACCTCCCCTGTGAAGGGTGGAATAAAACAAAGAATAATGTCAGAAAATTCATCTTAAAGCACAGGTGAGCCATTGGTCCTCACAGCAGCCCCTACGAAAAAGTTAGCTACCATTTTTTTAATATTTTACAAATAGAGAAGCGTAAAACTCCTCATTCAGAGTTCCACTTGAAGCAAAATTACATGAATTTGTGTTATCAGTTATACTTTATGTATTGACTTACAATCTGTCATAGTGTCATTGACTATATGGGTAGTTTTGGTTGAATAACAATAGGGAACTAGAGCAGAAGAGTTAAAAGGAACGTTCCAAAAGTACAGAGGTACTGCTGGATTCCAGGAGTTTCTTCTGTCATCTCTCGCAGTCAGTTCACTAGACCATGCTGCCTCCTGGAGCAAAAGAGATGAATAGAGAGCTGCACAGATTGAACACTGAGAATATTGTGGGTTTTCTACTAACCCTTGAATATCTTCTGCAGTTTAATAATAAAAACGGCACAGGTGAATGTTTAACTCATTTGCTATTCTTGTTATGTTTGGTATGTAATCAACAAGCAGACAGCTCCAAGTGCCTGATGCATTCAGAATAATAACGACCACCTTTCGGACAGCTAACACAACATAAAATATTAACAATCAATATTCCCTGAGCATGCAAACCCCAGTGATACAGTGGTTTTAAGAAGACTGCATATGCATGAGGTAATCTGCCTTCATGAAGCAAAGGGCTCCTATCTGACATTTGAACAAAGCCCTAAGCCCATACTGACTCACTTCTTATTTGAGTTATGTTCTTGTGAGTAACCTCATTAAGACCCATCATACCATGTAAGTGTGTAAAAGTAAGCTCATATGTGAGATTTTTAACAGCAGTAATGTTTAAAATGGTTATTAGTAACAATGGTATATACTGCTTTATACACAAATAGCCTGAATACTGAATAACTGTACTGAATAACACTATTTACTTGCAGAGACATGCTTATTTTCCAAGTAGGTACATTTGTTAAAGCATATATTGATAGAAATTAATATCTTAATCTATTTTATGAATCTTATTCACCACCTCCCTGAAGTCCTACAGACTCTCTCTCACTCTCTCTCTCTCAACAATTAATTACTCTGAAAAAACTAGATGGCCGGGTAGAGGCTGAGAAAGAATTCACCCTTCTTCTCCAGGCAGCTCTCCAGCAGAATCTAGCAGGCATCAAACATCATGTGTTGTGCAGATGAATAGGAATGAGGGATGGTGGGGGGGAGGAAAAGGGAATATGGCCAGTGGAAACATTCCCTGGATTCCCATTCTGTACAGTACTGTTGTGGGGAGTCACCTGCAGAGCTGAAATGGCAAAGTTTCTCTGTTGCTTCCTCAAATCCGGGTACCCCTTTGAAGACAACATGTTATAAAGCTTTGCTGGGTTTTCCCCACAAGTACTAATGCAGCCTTAGCACAGCACCGAGGCTAATTTGTTCTTCCAGCAATTGATTCTTTGGAGATGGATATGGTCCATTTCTTTCCTAAAGCAAGGATAACACTGTGCCATGAAGGAGAATGCTGCTCTAACACCATTTATTATGTATATCTGAAATGGGTGTGATGCTTTAGGAATATGGTCCTAACCACAAAATGCTGACAACCTTTCAGCAGTCGCCCGATGCCTTCCATGTGCGTGAAGCTCATCTGGATGGCAATAGGAATCCAAGCAAATGAAAGAGCTGGTCCGTGCTGAGCAATATTTAATAGATGCAGAAAAATAAGGGGATAAAAAAAATGTATCCTTATATTCAGGAGTTTGTTAATTTGTAATACATAATTTTGACAAAGTATTTTTTCAATTTGGAGATAACTCAGGGGTGTTTTGACTTGTCATTATTGTGCAGGTAATTTTCTCTCTTCCTTCAGGGGAAAAAGAGATGCTTACAAGTATTTCTGCTTTGTTATGACAACGTTCAGAAAATGCTTAACTTTATGCCTCCAGCTCTTTAATTGCTACTAACTATAATAAAAAGAAAATAAAAAACATCACAAAATGAAAGCACCAGTCTAGGGCCACACCTGCATCAGTTTCTCAAATCGGAAGCAGAAGTTTGGGAAGAGGCAGGATCTGCAGTCAATCTGTTCATCTCCAGCCCAAAATTACCAAATGCACCGTCAGAGCCTACGCACAAATTCATGCACAGGACAAAAGCTATTCAAGTTTAGGCCATTATTAAAACAAATGCAAATTTGGAGTAAAACTTCAAAATATTAATTTCAAGCCGGATGCAAATGTCCACCACCAGAGGTATAATCTGCCGACTGGATTTAGCACCACACCCTGAAGGGATCTCTTGCTTTACAAACGACAGAACAAACCAGATGCCTCAGCAGCGCCCAGCAGACACACCAGCACCAACCAGTTAGTATTTCCTAAGTAGTAATAACCACCGAGTTCTGACCCTAAACCTCCCCCACACCACCATATTCCTTTCTCTGCATACATACGCTCCCATCACCATCTAAAACGCACCAAACCGCCGCACCACCACCGCTGCCCCCCGTCGCTCCGGGCGCTGGGAAGAGGCGCAGCGGGTCCCCACGCCTCGCCCGGCAGGTGCGGGGGCGCCCTGCCCTGAGGATGCTCTGCGGCGCCCAGCCCGCTCCGCAGCCCCAGCCGAGCTGCACAATGGCACCGGGGAGGACACGGCCGGTGTTGGGGTGGAACCTCCTCGCCTTCCTCTGCTCCGAAATCGCCCGCGCAACCTCCGCCCAAGCGCAGCGAGCCAGGCATTGCAGCACCATCAGGCGCCCAAGGTCAAGCGCGGCTCCTCCGCCCGCGCCCCAGCCGCTCGCAGGGACGCGGAGCCCGGGGCGGCACAGACCCACCTCTGGCAGACATGGCTCAGCCGGGCGAGGAGCCGCGGAGCGGCGGCGGCGACAGCGCAGGGACCGCGCCGCCCTGCGCCCTCCGCGGCGGCCGATGCGGGGGGCGGCGGCGCTGGGCTGGGCCGGGCCGGGCGGGTCCGCGCCGCCGCCGCGCTCCCTCCCTGCCCGCCGCGCTGCGGGGCGGCGCCGGGGGCCTCCCTGCGGGGCGGGGATGCGTGGGTGCCGCTGTCTGTGGGTGCCGCTGTCCGTGGGTGCCGCTGTCCGTGGGTGCCGCTGTCCGTGGGTGCGGGGCCGCGGCGGCTCCCCTGAGGCGTGACTGCGCGGCGGGAGCCGGAGGAGCGCGGAACACGGCGATGGTCGCTGCTGGTTCGGCAACCGGGAAATGTCGCTCGGCGGGGGTGCGGTCCGGGCGGGGATGCGCGGGGGGAGAGCCGCACCGGCAGCAAAAGCACGGCTGGAAAAAGCACCGCCAGACCTTGTGCTCCTTAAAGTGCTCGGGTAGGCGGGTATTCTTCTGAAATCACTGCCAGTGCTGCTCGACAGCAATGCAGCTCGTTTATGATGTGACACCGAAGTCTGTGGCACAACTTGAAATTCACCCACGGAACAGCAACAGAGCAGAGCAGCTATACACCTGTATTTCTGTATGTGAATAGGATATAAACATAAGAATTATAGCAATGTTGCCTTAAATTTTGGCATTAACATACAGAAAAGAGGACTCAGCTTCCTCCGAGCACTTTAATAAAAGCAACCAACTGCAAAGCACCAAAGAAGACCATCAGCAGCTAGCGGACACCCCTCCCCACGGTAGCTGAGCCTCCCATCTAATAAAGCCAAATACTCCCAAGCCACACTAAAAAGAAAACCCCTATGCCACTCATTTATTAGATGCTGGCAAGAGTTAAGCAAAACAACGATCCAGTTCGTCAAGAACAACAGGTTAGAAGGCCACATCAGAATAGTGAAATTAAAACATTAGAGCTGACTCTTATCAATTCCAGAATGAGCAACAATGAACTAAGAAACAGAAAGCGCAATCTGTGATGTTCAGTGAGGAGCCAGCACACAACCTAAGTGACAGGAGAGACTGAATCACACTCCTCCACGCTGCTCTACCATACACTATACATCTTCATACTAGCATGAAGCCTACACAAATTTTCCATCAAAATAACTAATTACCAAAATATTCAAATGTAAGAGAGGTAGGTGGCAAAAATCACATCACTGCGTGTCTGCAGAGCCGAGATGGGTGCTAGTAACAGGTGTTCCCACTGCTATTGGAAGTGCAGCCCGGCCAGCGAATCTGCTCCATCAGAGGATCCCCTGGCAGTGCTTTATGCCACTCACCTTCCCCATCACCCCTGAGTAGGGAGTGTGTATGTGTGAGAAAGCAGGGAAGTGGCAGCAGAACGGACATCACACACATGCCTTCTCCTCAGGTGATAAATGCACAAGAAATGAATAGATATGTCTGTTTCTCTGATACTGTGTCCGTGCTCGCACACAGCAATGACTTATAGCCGCATCCAGCTCTATTTGCCGTGGATTACCTCAGTGTCTCCCACCCTTCGGTTCAATTGTATTCATGTTGTTCTGTTTTCTTGCCCATTGCAAATGTTTCTGAATCCTGCAACAGGAATGAAATAAATCTTAGGTTCTTCCTCTCCTTCCCAACTCCTATGGCATTATCCTCACTTGGTGATCTGACACCCACTTGAAAAACATTTCCTTTCCATCTTCTTTTCTGAAATGAGTAGAATTTTCCACTTGCAAACAACTCAAGTTTTCCTTCTTGTGAAAAAAGTGAAGGTTTTCCTCAGTCAACGCAGTATGACAGCATTTTGTATTTTTAATTGAGTCATTTCCTATGCACTTCCTTCAGTGAGTTTCTAAGTAGCACTATCAAGGGTTCTCCCATGTGGCACTTACGAGATGGCTTTAAAAAAGAAAGGCTCAGGAACACGCAGAAATTAGCTTTTTAATTAAGAACTTCCTTTCTTTATACTGCTAGGAAGTAGGAAGGGAAAGACATTTGTAACTTGGGTTTCTATAGAACACAAAGACTTTATTCCATTTATTGTGTAAAGTTTCTAAGGCAGAGAAGTTCAACAGACATGTTAGAGAATGCTAAAATGGATCAGATACTGCACTCATTTATTAAAACGAGCTTTTATCTGCGTTTCTGCTGGAATTGAGGCCGATAGAATTCTATTTTTCTATCTGTCCATCAAGTCCCCTTCAAAAATTTTCAGATTTGGATATGGAGAATTTCAATTCAAGTTGATTAAAAGGTATGATTCAGAAAGAGTTCTACAACCCTACAAGTGCTGTGGAAATTAGCACAAATATTAGAACAAGTTAAATTAAATGAAGGAGAAAATCTGCAGTGGGAACTCAACAGTTACCATTGCTGGAAGATGTGTCTTTACTAGCTACAAGTACCAGTCAGGCAAACTGCACATGTGCAGCTGAATCAGCTCCTGCAGTTGCTGTCTCAAATGCTGCCAACGTGGAAGGGAGCTGAAGAAGGCAAAAAAGGGAGGTACAGAGAATAACCAAGACATCATTATTACTATTTTACAGATGAAGAACTCAGATACTTAGACAAAAGATGTTGAGTCAGGTAAGATGGACAAGCCAACCCAAGAGTTCACTGATGCTTCTGCAAGGGGCGGCCACGTACCCTCCTGTGTGCTCCCTCTTTTCTTACTCCAGCCCTGCTCCTGCTCCTCTCACTGCAGCACCATCACCACTGGTCTGACCCTCAAGGCTCATTCATTAGCAAGAAGTCGCTCACTTTCTTGCCCTGGGTTTGCTTTCTGCCAGATAAGGATACTGAAGAACAGAGAAAGAAACCAGAGGCTCAGATAAACAGCGGTGCTGACAGAAAGCTAGTGCAGAACTGCACAGCCAGGAAGGGGTGATGAGGAATCATTAGAAGGAAAAGAGATGATCCTTTTGAGCAGGCAGCAAGCTGTTGAGCTGTTTGATTGACCGAGCCATTTCCTGACTACTTTAAAAGTCCATTAAGGAGCAGTGATTGACACTGCTTTATTTCAGGCATCTACCTGAGGCTTCTGAATTAGTCAACTGGGAAGCAGGATCCTACCTCCTACATTTTCTTACTGACTATACAGACAGACTAGGCTTCAAACTCAAATAGTGGGAAAATAAAATTCACTAACACCATCTTTTAAAGGTATTTGTGCTTTAAGAGATGCAAACAAGCAGCTTGGGATTTTTTAGAGACACCAAAACAGATTAATATATTTTACCAAACAGCAGGTGTTTTCAAATCCCCTGTTGGTATTTTCAGATGTCTAAATGCCCTAGAGGAGCGAAGTATGTTGTTCAGGGTCACAGAAGAAATCTATGTCAGAGCAAAGAACAGAAACTGCATCTTTAAAGGAAAGTATCCTAAATATTGGACTGTATTCCCTGTGCAGCATACCTTGCTGTCACTTAGCCACTATGTATATATATAAAAAACTCTTAGAAGAATTATAATGTCCAGATAAGACACTGAAGGCTGGATTCATAAGTTTGAAATGTGAAAACATTAATCATTTTTACTGAACTCTTAAGCCAATACATTTTCCCACTTATGATCTGCACAGCAATGTGGGTGAGAATCTCCCACTTTGCTTTTCAGTAGCTTTTGGACCACAACTCACCAACGTAAAACGCGACAGATATTTCCTTTGTCAAACTTCACATTAGCAAAGGTGTTTATGAATAAAATACCAAAAATAGCAAAGATTATTAATAAATCATAGTCAAAATATCTCTGCACTCATATACATGGAGAAAGTTTTAGGAATCAGAAGCGAAAATCCACCTGTAGTTGCAATTACAGTAAGATGAACTCTAAGAAGCGTATGTGTTCTGCTGTGAACAGTCATGCTTATATGGGATAGAAAGTTTGGGACCAACGAAATTAATTATCTAAATCAATGTGGAAGTGCATCAGTGAGTAACTTGACATCTGATCATAACAGATACTTATGTTCCTTCCCGTACTTCTGAAAAACAAACACTACTGATGCTGTCTTAGTTCTTCAAATGCTATTTTCTTTACAATTATTTTCTCCTCTGAACACTGCATTGCAGGGCCCTCTGGCTGAGAAGGATGGAAGTGGACAGGCCTCCCTTCAGAGCACATCAAGATCATTACTTAATTAGCTGGTGGACACAATTTGATCTGAGAGACACAAAGTACTGGCTCTTCTTCAGGAACTGAATGCCTTGTTTCTTGTCATAGTCAGTCCAGACAGCAACCCCTAGTCCCAAACCTGTCACTCACCAGTTGTACAGCTAAGGCACGTGCCTGTGTGTAGACACAACCTCTTAGACAAAATCTGCTTGAAATTCTGGTGACTGTTTCACAAGGATTCAGGACATACTTGTGAAAGAACATGGGCCACGCAGCCAAAGTCACAGTCTTACAGTCATGGTAACAGTAACTTGGAATCTTGAAAGATTCCTGAAGAAATTTGGAAAAAAGGAAAAATGCTTTTATCCTGTTAGTCTTGTCCAGTACAGTCAGGCACACATATTGTGGATATTTTCCTTCTCTTGACTGTTGACATTTACCAACAAACTTATCTGTTATGCATGTGAGATATTTAAACCTCAGGTCTAGCTGAGTTTTCTCATGCAATTTTTTCTTTCTATATGTTTAAAAAAAAAAAAAATATACCAGGAGGTTTAATTTAGTCAAGCATTTTTTTTTCCTTTTTGGTCGCCTTTTGAATCTGTTGGATTTTAGGGCTGATGTTCATTCTCTGCAACATTCAGTTGTTTACTTCACAGCAAGTCACGCTGATAGACAGAGATGCCAGCAGATGACTGAGTTCTCCAGCTGAGCACATCGCTGGCGTAAAACACGAGGGCAGGCTGCCCTCTGCGGGCTATGATCTACCGCCGGGATGAATTGTTTTGCAACAGCTCATGGAAACTGCATAGTGCTGGTACAAGATTTCTATGCCTGAACACAGAATTTTGACGTATGTTGTACCCGTAATGCCAAATATAACAATTGGCTTACGGCTGCCTGGTTGTCACTGCCAGAAAGGGCGAAGGAAATGCAGACTGCACGTGTCTGATGCAGCAGTCATGCACCCCAGGTACAAATAACAGCTGGATATGACACCACCTGGGAATTCCCAGAGACCTACAGAGTGGGGAGAATGGCTCCTGAACACAAAAGCAGAGAAAATAAATGGATGGAAATACTTCTCTTAGCAGGTGATCTGCCAGGCAGGAATCAAGGACCGTGCCTTACAGCACCACTTCAAGATCTAATCAGGAACAGGTTCCATTAAATTAGGCGTATTACAAACACAGGGCTGCTTACTTCAGCGTTTCACAACTTGAGCACTGAATGTCAACCTAGTCCAAAGCAGCCTGAGGCAAAAAAAAAAGGGACAAGCAATAAAAACATTTCTGGATGATCCCAGATCTGCTACAGACTTCATTTTCTTTGCTTGTCAGTAGTGCCTCCAGCTCAGCTCCTTAGGGGCTTCATCCAAGTGCAGACGCTCGTTCCTGCAGGGCTGATGACTCAGAAAGAATTACAAAGGATCAAGTTGTACATTTTCTGGAAATGCAGTTTGGCTCAGAGTACAGCTTCCGAGCATGAAATTCTAATTGGAAGTGTTCAGATGGCTCCCTCTACCCTCATCCACAGGTAAAATAATGCAATGGTGATGTACATGGTCACTCTCACCTCTTTGGGAACTACACAAAAATTCAGTCAGTTGTCAAGAAGGGCCAGTCTTTGAATACAAGACCTTTCCTAAATTCACTGGGGTTTAGCTGTTGCAAAGATGCAAATGTCATGTGGGATATGATAGCCACAGGGATAAGTCAATGTCTTAGTGAAATCAAATCAGTCCTGTAGCTTCAAATAACATAATTTGAGAACCAAGTGGGACAAGTGAACTGCTAAGATGATGGGCTGTCATGTGTAGCAACCAAAGCTTTTACAAGCCAAGTAACACACAGCAGTTAACCCCAGAGGTACCACGACTAGTTGGTACACTGATTCATTCTACATAGGATACATACGGTTATTTTTTCCTAAAAATAGCTATGGGGGATTCTCTCTTGCTGCTTTGTGGCTTACAGATGAAATGAGGTCATCTGTGTCATCTGCAAGTGAGAGCAGCTTCCTACCAAGAAGCCATGAATGGAATTCACAGGAGTTAATGGTCACCTTCCTGGTGTAACAAAATACTGAAGAACATCACTGGACATTTGTCATGTAATTGTATGGATAGTGAACATTAGTATTTGGGCCTTTCTAGACAATTGTGCTATCAATAATTTAAAATGGATAATGAAGCCACTACTGAATACCTTGCATCATAAATATTTTATACACTTGCTTCAAAATTAAGACATTTTACAATACCAAAATTTATTCTCAGATACCATGAAAGATTTCAGTTATGCCTCAGGACAAAGAAATATGAAAGGAAACTGTCAAAACCCTAATTTTAATTGTGGAGAACTGCAAAAGAGAGATCTGAAAGTTTCTATACTTGCACAGTAGTAGTGTGCCTGAACTATTTTGCATAACACATATTGACTACCAGGATCAGCTTTTGCTGACGATTAAACAGATTATGTGATGACATTTTAGGGATTAACAGATTATACCCCTAAATCCAAAGATGTAAGTAACAATGAAATCTTATCATGTATTAGAAAACAAATAATGCAGTCAGAGCTGATCTGAAAATGACTTTGAAATCTCTTAGAAGAGTCAAGGCTAAGCATGAAAATTATCCACAGAAATACATTCAGATTCCAGTTGCTAGAATTCCCTCTCTGTAGATACACAGACAAATAATTGAGGGACCCAATTTATAGCAGCTGGACCACTCAATATTTTTTTCCAAGATTTTGGGGCAAAACACAGTTTTATGTCTATTTATCCCACATTGAGACTCTTGCAGTGTCAATATAGCATAAACCCAGATGTTTATCCTTAATGTCTTTGCTTCAAGCCTCTGCTACCACACAAACAGGTAAAGTTGTGGCCCTGCTAACCTGCAGACTTCAGTGAAATTGGCTAAAATCTCAGTGACCATATTTGAGAGTATTTTATCTGGTTTCAATAACTTATTATATGCTAACACTTGCAGATACCATATGCAAGAACATTAATATATTTACTTATAGAGAAAAGCTTGGATTATAACACTTCCAATGGAATAGAAACATTTGAGGGAAACATGATGTCTTTGGAAAATAAATAGCTCATTTCACTGACAATATGTACTTCTGACCTCCTCCTGTTTTCCTCTACAACCCCTTATATACGCTAAAGCAGGGTAGTATGGACAGTGTACCTGAAGTACAAATTAAATATCCTGCTGGGAATGCATATTAGTCCATCCAGTTCAGTGTTGTGTCTTCCACAGTAGCAATGAGTGATGGCATAAAAAGACACTTGCAGATGTGACAGGTAAGCAATTAGACAATAAATTAATGACTCAGAAGATTGTAACCCATTAGAGGACGAATGTCTCTACAGAAGGAACAGATGTGTAGATGTGGAGCAGGATGCACAGACCAGGAAATACCTGAAAATGGGATTTAAAGAAATACTGCATGAGCTGATTACATAGTGCTACTAGACAATCAGCAAGGAGGGAGGTGCTGCACACAGCTGAGAGCACACACAACCAGAAAATTCATGACATACGATGCTACATATGAGACACTGATTAAATTTGGGAGGAGCGTAGTTTGGTCTTCAATCCCACTGTGTGCTCTTCGGTATCCGATGCACAGAATGCTCACTTTCTATTAATAAAGCCCAGAATCAGAAAGGTATTAAGATGATTTTACATGTCTCTTTAGCCCTCCTCAAAAGCAGAGATCATGCTGAGCCACTAACATTTCCTTCTTTATTTCATCCCAGTAGTCACTGAAAACATAGATGTCAATCTGGTTATTATAAACACAATAAATTTCTGTGCAGAATATAAATAGTTGTTATGCATAGCTGTATTAGCAGGTTTTCATTCTAGAGTACAAAAATGTACCTTCCAAATTCTCACCCTTTCTAAAGCAAAAGTCCAGACTGCAAGAAGTTTTTCTGTAATGCAGACAAATACATCCATTAGGGACTGGCCTGGTGCCATCAATCTACATAGCAGAGAGATTTTCAGATAGAAAGGCTAGCACATTATCTCACTGTCTCACTCCATCTAAATTGATTTAATCTAGACAATTTCATTAATTTGCAAGGAGAAAAGTTAGTTCCCAAAAGCTCTATCAATTAAAACAGCCTCACTTTCAAGCTGTGTCTTAACTCACATTGAAGTGAAACATTCACTGCATGCGCCACCCCAAAAAAAGAACTACCTCACCAAAAAGCCCAAACAAAACCAGCAGAGCTCTGCTCTCAAGAGTATTAAAATAAGGAGTAATGTTTGTGTTTATTTCAGTGGAAACAACATCAAGCACGAGCAGGTGAAAATGTACTGTTGCATATGACATTGGTAGCCTGTCCATAACTGAGTCACCTCCAGCTGCATCACCTCCAATGAGAACAGGAATTATCCACGCAAAACGTAACCTCAGCTCAGTTCTTTTGCACTGAAACTGGTGAAATAATTTTTCCATCAGTTCCCAGGGATCTTCATTAATGGGCTGCCGGTATTTATCTATTAAATCCTAGCTGTGAGAAATACGTTCATACACTTGAGATTACCTTAAAAGAGTATTAAAAGAAAATCTACAACTTTCAACATGTACAAGCACCACCAACTGGATTCTGCAGTGTGGCTACAAAATCAAGATCAGTATATTGGTAAGTAAATGTAAGGTTATTTGCAGAGACTCAATTTGTTTAATAAGCTTAGGGATAATAATATAATTGTGGTATTTTCTTTGTTTCCTGTACTGCAAGGCATTTCATATTGAGAAGTCTTAAATAGAAGTCACTTTTACAACCAAAAGATGAATTCAAATCACAATGAAATGTTCCGTATTAAAAAAGTGCTTTTATATACATCAGGCACTCTTAGAATAATAAGAGGCCCTTAAGTACTAGAAAAGCTTTACCTCACCATCTGTGAGGAGGCGACTTATGATTTCATAAATTGTGAAGTATGCTTAGGAATATTCTCACTGTTATAAAACTGTCTCCTTTTATATTTTCATGATATCTTACTGTTTCTTTATGCATTCCACTGCACAGAGATGAAGAGGCCCAGGCACACCCAAAAGGCATTTTTGCAAAAACAAATGGATTGCAAAGAGCATTTTAAATTACTATGTTCTCTTGGATACCTTAATCAAGCACACGTGCCTTAAATCCACATTTTCTTCAAAAATTATGCAGGCTCCAAAACGGTATCTATGGTGAGAGAATGGGAAGGTGCCCATTAATATGGTAAACACCCTCACATTGATAGCAGAAAAGCTGTGCCGCTACTCAGCCCATTGCTGACAACATATTTGCATTCAAACGTACAACTTGTTTGTGGTTTTTTTACTGAAATCAATACAAATCTTCAATATGAACCATATAAACAGGCTGAATGTAGCTCCTGAAGTGTACTTACAGTATAAAAATACTATCGTAAATAAAAATAAATACAAGTATTTACATATAAAAATATACATAAATATTAATAATACTCCTGATGCATTGCAAAACTATAGTAGACAACACTTAAATTCACCTGAAGAAGGGTTTGCCTCCTAGAGCACTTAAAAAGCCTAACAGAACTTTTAAAGTTAAATCATAGAAGATAGGCACCTTCCAAATGCAGAATCTGTCCAGTTAATAATTACATAAATGCAGAGATGGTACATGTTTCATCATATGACCACCCATATAGCAAATTTACATTTCCTAAGAACATCTATAGAACATAACTTAAAGAACCCACAACAAGCAGATTAAAAAATAAAAAACAAACACAAAACCCCCAAACAAATACAAAACCATAATTACCTTATAAATTTATGTTATTTGATATGTCTGGATTTTGAGAACGAAATAGCTAGCTCTGCTCCTTAGCAACTTCAGCAAAGGTGTCGACATACAACTGGCATTTAATTCCATATGGTACTTGGACTGTGGCTCTTCAAGCCTGCAAAGCACAGGGGTAGTAACAACAGTCAGTACAGCAGAATCATTAGTAAGACTTCATCATAGGATCAACAGTCATAGTCAGACTTCCTAGATGACGCAATTTAAAACACAGCAGTTAAACAGTAGCTTTGTCCTGTCTTTTGATTTGTGTGTCTCTCCTTGCTCCCATATGTTCATTCATCTCCAAAAATTGATTACAAAGTTTTCCTCCATTAGGTACAACAGATCCTTTTCCCTTCCCCATACTGCTCTGTCACATCCTCAACGTTTCACTCTGCTCCCCCAGTGCCGAATCAATCCTGTTCCCCAACATCCATTTGCACAGTGTCCAAACACTATCCCATGAATGGCAGCTGTTCCTAAAACATCACAGCGCCCAGGAGCCACATCCTCAACCTCTGCTCAGCTCAGCTCAGCTCTGCTTTCCCTGCAGCGTGGCGAAAGTGGCAGGGATGATTTTTTTTCTCTTAGGTAGGTGGCTTGGAGGTGAAGTAAATCCCCCTTAGTTTCCTCTCAAAGTTCTGGAGGAAGAGCCAGCAGTGAAACAGGCAACATATGCACAGCCACAAGCGCTGTCACACTGTGGTTCCCTGCGAGCCCCAGGGACACAGCCAGGACCAGCCCAGCAGCAACATGTCACTGACTTTCTGAGTCCATCGCTGCTCTGTGGAAAGCCAGGTATGGCAACGTGTCCCTGAGGACCGCGCAGACGGTGACACATCCCAAGTGTCCCAGCAAGCGGCCAGACAGGCATTTCGGGCACCCCCGCCGGGCCGCTCCCCACCTGCCCCTGCCAGGAGCGCGGGGAGGCCGAGCTGTGCCAGCGCGCACGGAGCAGAGCGGCCTGTGCAGACACACGGCCCCGGCCGGAGCCTGACCCCGCAGCGCTGGGCGCCCCTTCCCGGGCGCTGCCCGCAGAGCCGGGGGCGGCCTGGGGCAGCCCGGGCTGCGCCCCACACTGGGGATCCGGCACAGGGTCCCCGTTCTGGGCAGCCCCGGCACAAGCGGCCCGGTGCGATCGGCAATGCCGGGGGCACGGCGAGCGGCGTCACCGCGCGGGCGGGAGGAAGCGTCCCAGGCTTCCCGGGCCCCGGGCCAGGCGGCGCCGGGCAGATTAGGGCGGGCTGGGCCGGGACCTCCCCGCGGGGCGGCGGGTGCGTACGGAGGGTGGCGGCCCCTGCAGGCCGCGGCGGGGCGGACACCCGGAGCCTCGGCAGCCGGCGCCGCAGCCCGGCGGAGCCAGTGCCACGGTGTCCGCCGGCGAGCGACAGGCAGAGCCGGCGGCCGCCCGCCCGATCCTCGCGGCCAGGCCCCCGCATGCAGCCCTCACCCTGGAGCGGCGGCGGCGGATCGAGGAGCTCTCGCGGTCCTCCCGGCAGCGGCTGCTGCAGTCGCGGGACAGGATGTTCTCCAAGTTCACCTCCATCCTGCAGCACGCCGTGGAGGCGGTAAGGCCGCCGGCGGGCCCGGCCACGCCGCGCCGGGGATGCGAGCCGGGCCCAGCCGCCGAGCGGGCCCCGCGGGGAGCAGCGGCGCGGAGCGGGCGGCCCGGCCCGGTCCGGTCCCTAAGCGCGGTGCCCCGGGTCTGCCGCCTCCCTCCCCCGGGGCTCGCTGCCGGGCCCAGGGGCCTTGCCGAGTGGCGTACCCGCCGGCAGCCGCGGCCCCGCCGATCCCGGCTCGCCCGTGCCGCGGGGAAGGGAGGCGGAGGCCGAGCTGCCCGCACAGGCCGCGGCCAGCGGCGGCCCCGAGCGGTGCCCGCCAAGGCAGCGAGTTGCCCCAGCGCGGGCCGGGGCTGCCGGGAGGGAGGGAGCGGCTGCAGCCCGGGCTCTGCGGCCGGCCCGGCGGGAGCAGCCCGGGGCTGGCCCGGCAAAGCTCTTCCGAGCAGGCCCGGAGGCTGCGCGGGGCCTGAGGGCGGCCCTGGCCCGGCCGTGCTGGGCGCCTTCCGCACGGCCGCTGAGAAACGGGGTGAATTCAGCAGACTAACGGGGATTTTCTTCTTGTCGTGGGCAGCAGACAATGGCAGTCGCTGTCTCTGGTGCTTTTGTGTGCTTTGGTCTCTTCCAAACCCATGTCAAACCCATGTTTTCACCCTGGTTTCTTTTTTTCTTTTTTTTTTTTAATTTGGGTGGGGTGGAAGGGGAAGCCGAGAGGACCTGGGGTTGTGTATGTTCGGTCAGGTTTCATCACAGAGCCTCACGCTGCTGAGCCCAGGGCTGCCCTGGGGACAGGGAAGCACCAGGGCTTGGTTCTGACGCTGCTGCCATTTCTGTAGGCCGCGTCCAGCTGCCCGCTTATTTATTGCCTGTTTACCGTCTACACGATTTATTTTTGTTTGTTTTTCGGTGAGGTGGGTCCTGGTGGTAATATCTGGGCATTCAGCACCTTTCTCAGTAAGCCAGGGCGCCTGTGGGACTGAGTTAGAAGAGGTGTATGTTTGGTTAGGTGCTAAAAACTGGTTGTGGAATACTGCTGGCAGGGAAGGTGGAAAGTGTTGAAGGGAAACGGTTTAAATGGTTGAAAAAAGAGCCTGCATGGCAAATCCTGCCTCAAGTGAGGGGCACCCTTTGTGCATCAGTGTGTGCTTTGATGCTGCATATACTTGAGCATACAGTTGACTTTATTTCTGCCTGTGGTTCTGCAGTCTTTAGCGGGACAGTTCAGGGTTTAAAGTTAAGCATGTATTAATTAATTGCAGGTTCCTAGTTTCCTCTCGTAGTGGTAGAGTGGCAATTGGAAATAAATCTTTTAAGTAATGACCACATATGAATGCCTTCAATAGACAGTGCTTTCCCTGGAGGAGAAACAGAAATGAGTGGCTGCCTAACTAAATAAATCTTGTTATAGTGAGATGTGCCACATTTTTGAATAAGAGTGGATGACTAAGAGATGCAGGAGTAAAGGAGAAGTTATTCTTTCAGGCTTACTGATCCAAGATAGCTAATAAAAGTTATTCCTAGAAGAACGTTTGGATTAGTGATGTGTACAAAACAAAACAAACCCAACAAACAAACACACACCCCCCCTTCATTTATTTGAGATCCGTAAAAAACTTGGAAAAATGAATGAAAAAGGGGAAAAGTAGAGTTAGTAGGGACTAGATGATCTTTATTAAGAATGGTAATAAAAAAAACTCAAAGAGAAATAGAGTTTGATAACATCACTCTGCAAGTGACAGCTATCAAACAATATGCTGTATATCCTTGTTCAACTCTGGTGTCCCTTTTAGAATTGCCTCATCCTGCTAACACCACTGTGATGGATCTCCTTATAATAAATACTGCACTAAATTGCATTTGCAGGGTTGTGACAAATACCAAGCACCACATGCTAGGAAAGAAGCATGGAATCACAAAAGCAAGAGGATGTTAAGAATGTTTCTTACTTCAGCTGCGAAGTTTGACCTAGTAATTCAGGCATAGAACTGAGAAATAGAAACTTTTAACCAGTTTGGGGGCTGTATGTGACTTCAGATCATAGTTTCATTCTCTCTTTAACTGAAGTATGCGGGCTGTTTAGCATTTCTACTCTGAAAATGATGGCGTAAATCTGAAAATTGGTGTAAATCCTAAATATTAGAGAAGTCCATCTTGATGCTGCCTGCTGTTTTCAGAACCTAGAGATTTTGGAGTGGAGCAAGTATAGCTCATGCAACCTCAACTGGACCCTGTTTGAGCCCTCAATATTAACAACATAACTGGTAACTAAGATATAAATTCTCAAAGATTTTAGGTTTCTACATCCCAGAGGAATTCAGCTGCAGCTGAACAGGTTTCAGCTGAGCTGGACACTTAAATACACAAGCCTAGTGCCTAGGCTTGGCTTTCACTGGGAGGGTGACTTTAAATCAGGATGGTTGGATCTCACCTCTCCTTTCTCCTGCATGTCACTTATAAAAATGTTCCTGTCCTGCCTCTGGGCCTGCAGACTGAGAGATGTTTTTAAATCACAATAGTTCCTGTGTTACTAGATAATCATTATCTTCCCCTCAATATGCCACCTCTCTGAACTATGACGAGGAGTTCCAAAGGTTGATGGTCTTATACACATGGGAGTATTTTATGAGGTTAATCTTAATGAATCTGTGACAGTTTATATACAGCTTGTCTCCAAGATGTTTGCTTTTTGCTATGCATTTCTGATATACTTTTATCCCAGATGTATTCCAGGAGTGCCACATTCTCAGGAATGTACAAAATGTAGTGCACAATAACAAAGCAGCAAGTTAGACTTCTTTTTTTCTCTTATCTTGTGCTCTTCACTCATATTTACCTAGACAAAATAGCTTGTCTGTAAAGTGGTCACTCAGTCTTCAGAGGACTTCTGTTTGTGTTTGATTTGGGCTGTCAGGAGATGTTTCATCTTAACAGTGACCTCAAAAGGATGTTTTTGAGCTGTCTACCTTGAGCAGGAAAAATATGATTGTTTTTGAATTTTGCAATTTGCTGTCAAACAAGATTATTCTGTCACTCTCTCAGTATCTGGGAGTGAATTTAGATTTTGGTGTCTGTTGCACGTTTTTGGGACCCCTCTCTACCAACCTGTTATTCCACTGTGTCTCTTACACTGGCACCTTAAAACGCTCATATGTAGTTTCTTTTCTGTTCATGTTTTGAGGCAAAGCTGAGCTTTGAAAGAAACTGAGTCACTTGCTACAGGTACTAGTCCAAAATCATTAACTGCATAACTGCTCAGAGCAAGATTTATTCTTCTTGAAACCACTTTACTAGATGTAATGACCTCCCATTACCGATTGCTTTGATATTGTGCTGCTATTAACAAATTATGATGGCAAAATTTAATACATGGCTTGCAAGCATGTGCAGTCTTAATTTTATACTTGAAAGCAGTGACCATTATAAACTCTGTTCATTCCCCAGCTGAAGAAATAAAGTAAGTGTTCAAGCATTAGTCTTTTTTCAGATTTCCCTCGGGGCAAACCTTCACACTAGTAAAGTAGTAGGACTGAAGAAGAAAATCAAGCGACTGCTGCAGTTTTCCTTGTTTTAGTCAGGGGACTGTGTATGGACTTCTTCATTTCTGCTTTCTTTTTCTGACCAGACACTACCTGTTATTCTTTTATACAGTGTTTTCTTTACTTTATGGACTAGTCCAAAAGATATTGCAGGCTATCAACAGCTTTGGTTGTTTCCATTCTTTTTGTAGTGAATCGCACTTCTGAAAAACATATGTGAAAAATAGGACAATAATTTTTAAATGCACAAGGAATTGCTGTTAAATACTGAATATTTATAGGTTTGTTTGCTCTTGAAATTATTTCCTGCCTAAACACAAATTCCATATACATCTGAAAACTATGTGGAATTGTATTTTGTAATGAGCAGACTGTAGTTCTGGTCAAAGATCGATAGTTCTCCTGAGAACAGCACTTTTTCTGGGTTTGATCATTAGTAACGCATTGTCACCAGAATGATAAGGCAGCATGTGTTAAATTTAGCTCGTAAGTGAGAACACTCGCTCAGTCCCAGGAGCTGGACTGCTGGAGTTGGGGACCAGATGGAAGAGCTAATCAATGTCTGCTCAAATGGGCTGGTTTTTAGGAGTGTTCAGTGAGTTTTGGCTGTTTGATATACCAACACCTACGCTGCAATCTTTAAGATGTCGGGTTTTTTTCCCGTAAAGGAGGAAAACTTCACTTTGAGATTAGGAACTGATAGTTCAAAATTAGTAAGAACATGCATAATTACATCAAAATGAATTAATATAACTGTGAGAAATAACTGCACTTTCAAGGTAATTCCTTCAAATTAGACAAATAGCAGGAATTAATGGCCTTCACAGTTATGTACACTTTTAAAAAAGAGTGATTATTCAGGTTGGCAACTGTGACATATTTCTTTTCAGCTGGTAGCTAATAATTCATCCTAAAATAGAAACTACACCTTCATCCTAGAATTACCTGTCCTAGTAGGGTTAAAGCATGTCAACCAAGTGTTCGGGACCTTACATTTTTCTAATACTTTCCAGTGCTGGGCTTTGTTTGTGTATAAGCTGGTACCTTAGTCTTGGTTTGTACCTTAATTTTGTGTCTGAATAACTAACTCAGTTAAGAGGATTGTGGTTTTTTTGTGTCAGTAGGATTCCTCTCTCAGAATGATACATATCATTGCTGGAGTTACATCTCTGTTAAATATTCCTGAGAACAGCTGTGCTGTAAAAAGCAGATGTCCATCTAGGTGCATCTGTAGTGGGAAGAGGAATTTGGGGACGGCAATACTTTAACTGAACAAGTAAAGAAATACAATTTTTCTGTATCATTAGGAGTTGTTGAGTCTGGTAGCTCAATGTAGGCGAAGCTGCCACAGCTCTGTATCACCAGGTCCAATTGGTGTCAAGATCAACTGAATGTTCCCAATAGGTGAACATGTACACACAAGCACAGGTGCACGTGTACACTAATGGTATCTCTGTTTGGTAACTCTGTCTTGCAGTCCTTGACAGAGGAGACTCTGAAATGAGTGAATATTTTAATTAAAAATGGCAGGACCTGTCCCTGAGTTACCTTTTCACCTCTGAGAGGAGTCCATAGAGGTGTTTGATGGGAGGGAGAATGCCTGTATGCACAGTTCTCTCTGCGGTGGATAAATTATTGACAGTGCTGAGAAGTGAAATCCTTTTCCTGGCACTGCTCAGAGGCACTAAATTCATCTCGAGGCAGATGAGGCTAGAAGCAGCAGAGAGGAAAAATCACATCAGTCAAGGATAAATCTTTAATGTTATCTATTATGTATTACTTTGGAAGTAGAGTGGTCTAAAAGACCTGGTATTCCTCAAAAGTGATCTCTGTGCCATTCATCAGCCCGCCTTGAGTTTTAGGTATAGTTTTATTACAGAAAGATGCAAAATGATCATTACATTGCTTGAAATACACATCTACAGCAGCAAGTGTGATATATGGAGCATGATACAAAATATCATGTGCTCAGTCTTCAGTTTGTTCAGGTTTTCTTCTGAATTTCAATAACTTAGTAAAAGAAACTAGTTTTGTCCAGTGCACGGTGTCCTGATATTTCTTCTGTGGTAGCTGAAGTGCTGCTCTCAGTGCCCAGCCCTGGAAATATGGAAGACTTAATGAGCCCACAGACTGTCAGGGAATAGATAAGCAATGTCAGCTTGATTTCCTCATTGCTGTTTGTAAGGACACATTTCCACACAGGATGCAGGTGTAGATACTTATCGCTACCTTTTTAAAGTCTTACATTTCAAAGTTCTATATGCAAAGGATTGTTAACAATTAGCATTCCGCTTTCTTGTCACAGCAGGGCACTCTGTTCATACTCAGCTTTATGTCTTTGCCAAGATAAATTTTATTGTCATTAAATTCAAGTAGAATAAAAGGCTGATGTGGAGAACTTCCAAGGCTTTTATGGAGACCAGCAGTACCCAGTGAAGATTATACAGATGTCTGAACTATGTGCTTCTGTTTGTGCAAGAGCTGAGGCAACTCAGCACTTTTTAGGTCCTACGAGGAGACACTAAAGGAATTCAGAATGTGCTATCTGTAGGTTCTGAAGGGAAATAAGAAGTGTATTTGTTTAAAAAAGGAACAACCAATCAAGCTGTGGCAATCAGCCTGATGTGCAAAAAAAAGAAGAAAGAAAGTTCTTTTAAAAGTTGTGGTTAACAGGAGTAAAAAGCATGGCAAAAACTATATGAAGCAGCTGTTCAGTATTTTTGAGGGAGAGAGGAGAACAGAGTGTACAGGAAGGGATGATGGCTCCAAGAGCAAATGTAAAAGAACATGTTTTTTTCGACAGGACAAAACTGAGAGCTAAACAATTCTAACCTACGTTTCTATTGTTGCTTTGCTGTATGAGCGATTGCTTTTGTTGCTTCAAATAGGTTGTCTGATCATAGAGACATCACAGAGATTATTACTGATATTCACAGTCTAGGCAATATGACATGGGGCTTTTGCCATGAATAATGTATGTTGTCCTTGTTAAAGGTAAAAGAGCATAGAGTAAGAATTGTAGCACTAGTCTGCAGCGGTTTACTTCCAAGTATAAAATAAAATTCAATTTAATCTCTAAGGAAATATGTTTATTTCATTCCTAATTGGGTTTTTTTGTTATTTTTTTTTCCCTATAGCTCGCACCTTCCCTTCCATTACAAGAAGATTTTGTTTACCACTGGAAAGCAATCACTCATTACTACATAGAGACATCAGGTAAAAGAAGAAAACATTCTGATTTTGTCTCTTTATTGTGAAAATTTGAGTTCCCAATTTCAGTGTTGTTAAAAAGTAAAGATTAAGGAATACTAAAATGAGTCGTGTCTCTTCTCAAAATGCCAACAATAATTATTAGGAATTAAAAATATTGTGTACCCTTAAAAAGTAGGTTAAAAAAAATGATTGAGGGAAGGTCTTTTCTGAGGACCATGTAGAGAATTGTACCTTTTCACATCTGACCCAATTTCTGTCTTCACATATTCCATTTAATCTGAACAGACAACTACAGAAATGTAATTTCTGCTGTTGACCTTTTTATTGTTTTGCATCAGGGATTTTCTTCTTCTTTCCAAGATTTTAACAGAAGTTATTTTGTGGTCATAGATTTTACCAGACCATCTGAACTCTGTGTGCTCGGTATTAGGTGTATTTCCTTTAGTGTCTTGTTGCCATGAAAAACGTTTTGATAACATAGCTCTGAAAAGTGAATTGATGAGAAGGTTTAGAATACATTTTGTTAAAACTTATCCAGCCCTTACTTTGCTCTTCTTAAAAATGGGTATTCTGATTAAATATGGCTTTAGTTGCTTTTTCTTAAACTTTTCCATGGTTTCCTACAACAGTTACACAACATTTAGATTTTTAATTCTTAGTCCTAGTTATTAAACTATTAAGTTTTAAAAGTGAATGTTACCATGCTTTCCTCAAGTTCTGCATTTCTGCTAGCTTAGCTATTGAATCTGTATTTGTGTCTGGGCCTGGTGATCTTGTTTAGATAAATATTTACTCCTAGAAGCTGAAACTCGACCCTTGGTTCTAAACACCCATCTTTCAGAACACTATGTGATGTTTCCCAAGGTAGAAATGACAGCGTGGCAGGAGAAAACCGATACCTGCGATTATGTGGTGCGGAATAAAAGCTGACCTCTCTCCCAGACTTTCAAAAGTCTGGTGGAAAATACGTTTCCACCCAGTGGATGTACTTCTGTCCTCTGCAGTGGGAGCAGAATTATGCCCAGGAAGCTCAAGCAAAACACTCCAGGCTAACTGAAGGTTGTGGTAGAGAGCAAAATCGCTCTGACATGGCAGTTTTCCTTTGTGATCTTGTTGCCATTTGCATGCAAGTGACAGTTATTTTTAGGTTATTGCATAAGAAGTAGTAACCATTTCCCTAGTGGGCTATATTTCAAGTAGTGTGTTGCTGAAAAAAATAAGATGGAAAATCTCCATGTGAGGACGTGCACTACAACATGTTAGTGCCAGCTCCCACTGCCACTGGCATAAATCCATGACAGTTCCATGACTTTGGTGTAATGAAATCAGAGTATTACCCTTTCCTGCATCAAGTTTGACAGAATGCTATCTTAATATAGAAAGTATAAAAGACAAATATATAAACTTCGGAAGAATAAGCAGCATAGAGTTTGGGTTTTCTTTGTTGTTAACATTAGAAAAACTATTTATTATCTAGTTTGTAAAGGAACTGCTCAGCTGCAAATTGAGCTGATGTTAGAGGCTGTTTATAGATTTCAGAATTTCCATGTGAGGAGTAAGAGGAAGTTATGAGGACAGGGTGGAGACTAGCTGGAAAATTGGGAATTGAACGTTTCTCTCCCTAAGCTTGGTTTCTGGCTTTAAAAGTTTTCCTTTTTAACTGTCTAAATTAACGCATGTTTTGAAATTTGGCATTTCACCTTTTCCCCATTGCAAGGTTAGTTATCTGCCTGGTGCATATTCCAGTTTACATTTCCAGATACTGTCCTGAAAATTTGATTTAAGACATGTTGAAAAACTTACATACTATATAAAAGATTCTTTAAATGAGTGGTCATGGTTTTGAATCTTAAATTTGGAACTGAACTTAAGAAAAGAGAGGACAATATTTTAATCATTCTTAATTGCTCGTCTCTTCTATTTAGATGACAAAGCTCCTGTGACTGATACCAATATTCCTTCTCACCTGGAACAAATGTTGGATATTCTAGTTCAAGAAGAAAATGAGAGGGAATCAGGAGAAACAGGACCATGTATGGAATATTTGCTACATCACAAGATTTTGGAGACACTCTACACACTAGGAAAAGCTGATGTACGTACTTCTCAGCAGAGATTATCTTTTGTGTCAGCTCTTGATTGTAATAGGGACTGAAGTTCTACAGTAGGTGGTAGTGTGGGACACTGAACTCTAGCAAAGAGCTGTTTGCTTATGTTACTGACACTATTACAAGAGTGAGACAAGCAGAGAGACGCTAAGGCAGAGCTCTGAGATTCATTACTCACCACTGTTAATATTGACTGTGAAGCCAGAAGGAGATGAAACGTTTTTTTTTAGTCTAGAATTTTTCTGGCTTCTACAAGACAGTCCCTCCCTGTCATTTGTTCAGTGTTGGGAGATTCTTGGGTGAAAAGTGGTGTATTAAATACTAATTTTGTTTAATTTTTCTAAATGTGATGAGTTGCTGCTCGGAAAGACTTCTGTGTCAGAAAACATTAATTTAAGCTGATCCCCAGACAGCTTTCACAGCTGAGTTTTTGGTATGAGTGCAGCCCTTGGCAGTGTTGTCTGGTTCTTCGCAGGTCTGCTTTGTGGTAAATGGGAAATTAGCTTTGTAGTCTTGGTGCATTCTTGTTGGTGTGTGTCTTGGCAGACTTAAGAGCTCAAATGTGTGGGGCTGGTGGGATCATGGGGTGAAATAGCTTGGCAGCCCTTGTGCTAGAACTTTTTGTATCATGATACAGATGCAGTTAGAAATCATGGTATATTCTGTTCCAAGTATAAATGGAGCTCTCTGTTGTTTGATTCTCAGTCAGTCTTTTACAGGTTGTGAGTTTTTAATCTGCTGGATTTTACATATGTAGACAATGCAGGGTACTAGCTGTCTGAGACTGGATTGTTCTTTGCTCTGGAAGGATGCAAACTCTACGATTTCTGTTGCTCTACCAGTCCTACGATCAGGCTGAGATACCTGATGAATTGAAAATACTTGCTCAGAAATACAGCTCCTTCAATAATCTATAAACTTTGCCAAGGAACTGAGATGAAATGGTGACATATGTGAAGTGGGTAATTAGTAATGTGTTTCTAAGAGTTGAGAGAAGTCATTTTGCACTCATGCAAATACGCCTGCACAACCAATCCTTGTACAGCCTGTCTTTATCCTTTACCGCTTGTGAGTTGATACATCTGAAGTAAACACACAGTTCAGTGCTTGCAAGATGTTGCAAAGATCTGTTGCAAAATGAATAATATCCTTTCACAGCAACCACTTAGACTTACTACGTGATTGTAGGTGCACCCTGATGGTACACAGTTGGCCGTTCTTTTCAATGGATTGCTTGACAACTGAGTGGCAATTAGGGATGAACAATCTAAGGATAATTACCTTGGAAGGAGAACAGGGTCAGGCAGCTGCCATTGCTGGCTCTTGCCACCCATGCTCCATTCACCTGTGCAGTGAACCAGATGAGGGAACTGATGTGGTTTAAAATTAACCTATGGAATAACAGCATTTTTTAACATGGCAGAACACATTAGAGTCAGGAGGGATTTAGCTAGAAACAAAGGTACATAAAGGACCATGAGCCATCAGATCTCATGGAGATAAAGAAGTGCTTTCATGTGATATGCATGAGGGACAGTAGAATGACATTTATTTATGATTTATATTCTGCTGAATCTCAGGGAAAACAACAGCTTTCTCTTGTCCTGGAACATCTGTGCATTTATAAACACTTTATCTGTTAAGGTTAATTGCACATGAATTTAAAAAGCTTTTGTAGACATTAAGATGTTTATAGTTCATCATTGTATATTTGCACGTGCTGACTCACTGAATTGCCGGATATTGTGGCACAGTACTGCAAAAGACAGCTGATCTGTAGCCAGTTAATTCAGTTGATTTCCCCTTAGCACTGTATTGATAGGGAATATTTCCTGGAAAGACCAGTAGAAGTCTGCACTAGAGCAATTAACTGAAAGTATGAGTAATCTGAAAAAGAAAACAGTAATGAGATGCAACTTTTTTTTTGTTGATTTCTGTGCATATTGATAAAAGGAATATGTTAACAGATGATGATATTTAAAAAAATATTTTCAGATAAATTATTACTGTTTCTTTAGCCATTTTGAGTGACAAATTTGCATCTATGTTTCTCTCTGCACTTGTTGTATTTTTGTTATTGTTAATCTGGTTTTGTTTCAGTGTCCTCCAGGAATGAAACAGCAAGTTTTGGCTTTTTATACAAAACTTCTTGGAAGAATACGGCAACCTCTTCTTCCCCACATAAATGTGCATAGACCAGTGCAGGTACTGTTCACATTTTAAGTAAACTATGTTTTTGCATAACAGGTTTCTCTTATTCTGCTGTATCTAATAGTATCTTTAATTCTTCCATTGTCAAGTGAGTTAAAGAAACTGCTCGAGTGCAGTATCAGTTTTAACATATTGACGATTAAAGCCTTGAACTGCCCCTGCAATGCAAGTCATAAGTAATAAAGAAATCTTGTTCATAGCAATTGAAATCTAGAGCAAATGTTCAAGTCAATGATCATAAATCTTTTTAGTATGTACACAGAAAAATAATTCAGTCTATCATTCCCAGAAAAAGCTATAACTTGCTCTCTAATTGTTCACTTTTCTTTATGTGACAGAAATTAATCAGGCTGTGTGGTGAAGTCCTGGCAACACCAACAGAAAATGAAGAAATTCAGTTTCTGTGTATAGTATGTGCAAAGCTGAAACAGGATCCATACCTGGTCAACTTCTTCCTTGAGGTAAATCAAATCAGTCACTTCCAGGTGTATTTACAGTGTCACAGACAAAATCTAATAGAGAGCTGGAGGTATCACATTGTGCTTCATAACTGAGTTTTCATTCGCTCTGTGAGTTTTTTCTGCAATATTAGAAAACAGGTGTGTGTGGGGTGTTTGGTTGGGTTGGAGGAGGGATGGGGGGGGTGTTTGTTTTGGTTTGTTTGTTTTTCTCCCAGAGACTTGATACATCTGGTTATTTTTACTAGAATTTCATTCAGAGCTCACAAATATACCTGCCTGACGTCCTTGTCCTTTGTAGTGAAAGGACTTTTGGAGTAGGGATATGAATTGTAGTGTAGAACGTTGGGTGAGGGAGGCTTTGGATTTCTGATGTTGTTTTGTCTTCAGCCCAATAAAGACTAAGGGACATATTGCATGAGGCATTGGAACCTTGCAAGTTGCAAAGTGTTCTGCAGGACTGGGCCCTTATTTGGCAGCGGCGCATATGGTGTAGCTGCAGTGCCAGCTCACAATCTACGACATGACATTATTTACTGGCTGTAAGAAAGCCAAAAATCTTTACTCCCTCTTTGAACTTAATATGTGACATTGATGAAATTAGAGTGGAAGGAGAAATAATTTCTAGACTGACTTTCTGTTCCCTTGTAGAAGGAGCATATAAAAGTTTAATTTATAAAAGTCCATTTAGAAAAGCCTCCTGCTCCCACTTTGATGTTTCCTGTGGTGAAAAGATGTAGATACAGTGTCCTCCAGGAATATTTTAGAAGCTTTCCACAAACAAGATCTGTAACAGCAGAGGCTGCTAAACCACAAAGATACATTATTTTCCACTGAGTATATGGATATCACTTATAAGGTAAAGAATCCATCTTGAGTTTATTTTTACCTTAATTAAATAGCACCCTGATTGCCATTGCATCCACTGTAGTTGTACAAGCAGTAGAAATGGTGTAAGGATTGAAAAGTTAGTGTTCGAACACGAGAAGCACTCCGAAGCAAACTACTAGGTATTTTACACTCAGAGTATGGTGGAAGTCCAAACCAGGATTACTTTCACTGTCATTTTTGTACGTTGTATGGCTTGAAAAGAACCCTCTGAATTACTCTTGTACTCAAATAATGCCCTTGAAGTCCAACCTGAGAACCTCAATCATAAAAGAACCTCAAGTGTTTTGTTAGACATCAGTGTTCTTCCCCAAAATAGCAAGATTACAGTATTAAAAATCAGACATGGAAAAACATAATTCCAAATTTTAAAGAGATCTCTAGTTTCACAAAATGCTGGTGATAGAGTTCAGGCAAGCTGAAGAACATTTCTTGTAGCTCCTGTGTCCTTCACAACATTACTCTAAATGTCATAGCCTAAGGCACACGTCTTCACAACATCTGATAGTTGTTTCCAGATAAGGTATTTGGGGTGCAGAGTTCTCCTATATTAGAACAGAATATTCTGGTTGTTCATGTGTATGCCACTTCGAGGTGCTGTTGTTGTTTTTGACCTTCAAATGCACGAAAGGGTAAATTTACAGAATTAAATGGCATTTGTCTCTCAAATCTCCCAGCACTTCATACACTGAAATGCAGATAGGTCTCTCCAAAGCATTCTGTTTGTATCTGCCAGTTTTGCTTCGTTCTTTGACTTTTCCTGATCAGTTTCTACAGTATTTTATGAACATAAAAAGCGGAGTATGTACAAACCCTTTATTTCCTTTGTTCATATCATTTCTGTATCAAATAGTTTGTTGATAGAGTGCTTTTTATATTTTAGTAAGCTCTTTCACCTATATTGCATAACCAATAAGGCTATATGGCGTAACTGTATCTCTTCGGCAAGTTACTTTTGTTGTGGAAATAAACACTGGAGGAACCTTTAAAATCAGTATACTGATTTTATTTTGGCTTTAATTTATTATTTTCTTTAGACTGAGTTCTCCGTGGTTTTGTGTAGAAAGAACATACATAAGAATATTTGACTTATCACCTCTATTTCAGTCATTATTTTATGCTGAACTTGTTAACTCGTGGTTTTCCTTACTCATTTGCCCCATCTCATCCCATCTTACAGGAGGATTCTCCTTGCAACTGGTTCCATGCAAAGGGACACTTTGTTCTCTGTGTTTCTGTTTCTGCTCTTGAGACATTAAACAAGTTCTAATATAGTGTCCTTTAAAAAGTTGTACTTGCATTTCATAAACTGAACAGTAGTTTTACTGTTCGCATCTACTTTCATTACTACAAATTACCAGCTTTATATTTCTCACCATGAATTAAGTAGAGATTCTCATTAGCTGTGATAGCACTTCATTTTTTTACAGAATTCTTTTTAAATCTACCTGAACTTAGACACAACATCATCCACCACAGATTTTGAAACTCTGATAGGTACATATCATGAAAATATAAAAATGTATTTTAATGCTGTCCGCTCTCTGTTGGTGCAGAATTCAATTAGAGAAGTACTTCGTCTAGAGACCATTGACTGTGTGTTTTATGTCACCTTTTCTGTTAGGTCATTCAGGATCCTGTTTTGCACCTTTACAGGAGGCAGGTGAGCAGCTAAGCTGCAGAATTGCATGATAAGGCAATAGAAGCTTAAATACACGCAAAAACTCTGCCTGTGTGTTGTTCAATGTACGGACCACTTTGTGTCACCTGCCAGTGGAAGAGCAATGAGCTATGGACAAGGCATTTATACATTGCTATATGTTAAGTCATCTCAGTGACACCTTAGCTAAACAAACAACAGCCTTTCGAATGGCAGAAGAGTGCAGACATGAAGTAATAGGCTGGTGTAAAACAAAGTATTTTCTAATTTTTGAAAAAAAGTAGCTTTTCTCTTTGGCAACCCTGCCTGCTACTTGAGTAGTGCCAGCAACAGTGTATAATCCAAGAGTGAAATGCAGTTCCAGCCTTTAGTTCTGCTTTATGGTCAAGGCTCATCGTTGTGATTCAGATATTCCTGTGTATTGATAAAATATATGAGAGGATGCTGGAGGACTTTAAAAGATTTAGGGATAGACAAGCATGGATCAGACAGACACATTCTGGTTGCTTGGCAGCATTATGCATTTCACACTGTAAAAATAGATACATATATATGTTGAAGGAGTAATTTTTCTAGTATAGTCAAAAATCATACTTATTTTATAGCATGTGGTGTGCTGCTTTTACCAGTGGCTTGCCTCTCCAGGGAATTGGTTCTGTGAGTGTATCGCAACATTCTGTACAAATTCTCCACAATGAATGCATGTCAGTCAAGCAAGAATTCACAGCAGTTCTCTAGTTTGCTGCCTGAGATCGTGATGTCCCTGCTGGTTTGTATATACTAAACGCCATTAACCCCAAATGGTTACTCTTTTAAATTATTAATGCTTGAGATATATTTGTAATAATTTTGGTGTTGTCATAGAGAAGGGAAACCATTTGGATTTATTATCTCACTACTATACTCACTTGAAAAAATGCCTTGTGCTGAAGTCTAATTTATGGTTCTAATAAAGTATTATTCACTCGTGCTTATGCCAGAAGAACACTGAATTCTTGCCTTGCTGTGAGCTGCTTCTTGGTATCACAGAGCACAAATTTAAATGTCTTTTTCTGTGAAGACAGATTTATGGGAAGACAGGGTGGTTGCTTTCTTTCAGGTCTAAATAGAGATGCTTTGTAGCTTCTGAGAAGGTTCTTTGTGGTCTCTTGTAGTACTCAGTGCCCAATGCTAAATTCTGGTATCTCCTCTCCATTTAATCTATGGAGTTTTTTCTTAATGAGAAACACAGCTTGAGAGTACTCTGCTGTCATTAAAGTTGGAGTTTTTTTGCCTTTGCTGTTGAAGATAAAATCTCAAGAAGTTTAGAATGCATTTAGTTGTATGATGCCAACTGGAAATAGTGTTTCAGATGTTAGATGAATTTGAGGCCTTGACCTAGGAAGGAAAGTTTTATAGTGTGTGCTGAAGTCTAAAGGTGCATGAAATGGCAACGAAAAACCTCTATCAAATAGTAGGCAAAGCAAGTGAATATGTGCCTTCATTGGTGGGCAGAAAAAGATGTCATCTCTTTGTAAATGGCACTTGAAGCAGAATGGTACAAGGCTTAAGAGAAATATAAACAGATTAAAAAATGTTCTAAGTTTAAAAACCCCTACACTCCCACAACCCATTACGTTCTACGTGGTTATGGCATTGTAGAGACCTGCTCCAAATGCTGGTGTCAAAAATCTGCCTTTAGTAAATTTATGTTTCAGAATAAACAGTAATTTCAACTGTGTAATTGCAACAACAATGCTTTGCAGAGCAAGTTAAAAGCAATGGCTTCCAAGGAATCAGCAGGTGTGATCACAGAAGACATGCTCAAAGGCCAAGACTCTTTCACAACAGACACAGGACAGACTGTTCAGCCTGAAGAAATACCCGCTGCTGCTGGAGCGGAGCAAATGGAGAAGGACGACGACCTCCTGCAACAGGCAGATGATCTCTCGTTCAGTCTGGATGAACTAAATGTCACAGCATCACCCGAGTCCTCCACTGCTTGTCCAAATCAAGACTATAATTTAGTGAATTCTCTACTAAACCTCACTAAAAGTCCCGTGAGTTGTTGGGTGTTTTTTTTCTCCGTTTAATGTAATAAAATGAAATAGTTCGGATGCTGTGTTAAGTGGGCAGAAGAAGTGAATATACATGTATGTACACGCTGTATTTCAACTATCAAAAGCAAAACGAGGTTTGTGTTGCAGGCAGATTTTGTAAATTGGCAGTTCAGATTATAGTAAAAATACTATTTGAGAAAATTAATATTAAGTTTGGTGATGATAATATAGGTGTTTTTTGAGCAAGTTTTATAGGATGCTGCATGTTTCCCAGACAGGCTGCATAGGACAATTATTAGTTTAAATATACGACAAGATAATATTAAAAAAAAATGTTTTCAATTGTACTGATTTAACCAAACCCACTTTTTTTGTAAAGGCACTGGGCTATCTGGGGTGGTTTGATTTCTTTTAAAAACAACTGCTGTATGTCTTACCCAGCTCCACCCTTGAATTCATACTCGGGTTCTTTCAGAAAACTCAGAGAAGGGTTGGGTAAGCCTGTAATCACTACAGCGTTGTTGAGAGCAGAAAACTGAACCTGATGATGTATCTCGTTATTGTTAAGTGATAGTTTACATCGTCTAATATTTTGGTCTTAAGCTGACCTACAGCACTAGTTCTGTCAACCTGAAGGTTGCAGTTTTACTTAATTCAGTAGAATTAAGTTTTAATGACTGAAAAGGCAACAAAAATAGATGCATTCACTCCCTGGTGGGGGGGGATGGAGAGGTTTTATTTGGGAGACATTTGCTTCTTGGTTTCAAGTGAGCTTTTTTCACCCTCTGATTAATTCTTCCATGCCTTCTGCCAGGATGGCCGGATAGCAGTGAAGGCCTGTGAGGGTCTCATGCTTTTGGTGAGTTTGCCAGAACCAGCAGCTGCCAAGTGCCTGACTCAAAGCACTTGTTTATGTGAATTGTTGACAGACAGGCTGGCCACTCTCTACAAAGCCCTCCCTCAGTCACTGGATCCCCTAGACATTGAAACAGTGGAGGCAATTAACTGGGGGTAAGAATTTTATTTTTGTATTTAATACCCAAGGTGACTATACCTCTCCCTGAAACTAATTTTCTGTAGGTAGATAAGATATATAAAATACTCACATCCCCATGCTAAAGTCTCAAGAGCAGAGCTGGAATCCCAGCTGCAGAGTAAAGGTACGACTTTGGTACATGTGATTTCTGACACAGGGCCAGGTTTGGCTGCCAGTCCCTTGCAGAGATTCCTCAGGGGGCAGTTCTTTCCACTGAATTACATTAACAATTTGTGGTGGTGTAGCTGCAGTATCAGGTACAAAATATTTTCTTGTTCAGATGTTTAGGATTTAGGAAACATACTGTACACACAGCACCATAAGCTGCTGCAGGGGACAGGAAGAGTATATTTGATAACAGGCTGTTGTTGCAAAATTTTTGCAGTAAAAAAGAAGAAGGAAAGAGTAACTGCATAACTTACTGGCATGAAGTAAAAAATACATGCCTGCTAGCCTAACTGCTTGCATGGTAGATTCTCAAAACACTTCTCTTTCCTACTCTGCCTTCATTATTATGAATTGTTCCTGATATATCAGTAGTGAGGCAAAAAGTAGGTATATGCAAAACAACTACCAAAGTTTCCCATGGTTGGAGTTTGAAAATAGAAGAGACAAACCGACTTTAAATGGTGGTATAAATAGCTGTTGGACTGCTTTACCAAAGACAATGGTGAATTTATTATTCCATAGAGCCTTTAAATTGAGATACACGTGTTTTTCTGAAAGGTGCAATCTAGTTCAGGTATACACTGTGGGGCTGTGGTGGACTTGATTGAGGTTGTTTACAGAGTAGAGAAGAAAAATTGCCTTCATTTTATGGTTCTCTGACTACAGGAGTTACTGATTCCGTTTCTGTGGTCTTTATTTCCTGGAAGAACAGATTAGGTGATCAGTTTTCCCTTCTGACTCAAGAAATGCTTAACCAGAATTATTCTGCTGTCTATATTGTGTGTCCTTTAGCGTTCCACTGAAAACCTGTGTGATGATAGCACTGCCAGATGAGTAGACACTGTCAGAAAAGCTTTTTTCATGTTCACTTCGTTGCAAGTAGATCTTTACTTGTTCTGTTAAGTTTAATAAAAGTAAAGTCCAAGATTTTTCTGTTATTTACAGACTAAGTTTTTTTCCCTGTGTTGTCTAGTTTGGATTCCTATAGCCACAAAGAAGATGCATCTGCTTTTCCAGGGAAAAGAGCGTTGATTTCATTTCTTTCATGGTTTGACTACTGTGATCAACTCATCAAAGAAGCACAAAAGGTTTGAAATTTTTACCGACGATACAAATATATTCAGCAAATAAGTAGTTCCAGTTGTTTCTTAGCTTTTTAGTTTGAGACGCACCATTTTGTACTTTTGTTTCAGACTGCGGCTGTTGCTATGGCAAAAGCTATGCGGGAACGATTTTTCATTGATGTTTTGGAACCCCAGCTGATGCAAACGTGAGTAGCATCCTGCAAGACACAGCACAACAGAATTGGAATCAAGCTGATTTTCTTTTTTCAGCTGAAATCCACTGCATATCTGACATGAAACTTTTTGTGCAGTTCAGAGATTGGAATCCTCACATCGACTGCACTATTACATCGCATTGTTCGCCAAGTGAATTCAGACGTACTGCTGCAGGAAATAGTTTATTTTATACTTGGAGAACACAGAGAGCCGGAAACTTTGACAGACATCAACAGACATCCATTGCGACACAGATTAATTGAGCACTGTGATCATATTTCTGACGAGGTGAGAAGTGGTTACAACATAATAATGTCTGCTGGTCAGTTCTGTCTTGTGCAGAGGCTGTAAAAACATCATCGTGGGGTCTTCTCGTCTTTATGTCAGCTAACTTGTTTTGCCAAGGGAAAGAGTTCTGACTGCCAGCCCTGCAAATTCCCTTTAGAGAATGACACTGTTTTTTCCAGCTAGCACATTGTTCCCACCAATAAAGATTCTTTGCTAAATTTGCTTGCCCCTATGCATATGTAGTTGGGCTGGCTTATCGATAAGATAGGGGAAAATCAATTTCTGTAATTGCGTTTTAATTTGCGCTTTGTTATATGTTCCGTCGCACTTATTTTCCGTGTTGTGTCAATTCTGTTGTGTTATCATATAAGGTATAGTTAAAAACTTCTATTATATAAAGTAAGTGTTATCAGAGAATACACGCAGTGCTAATTGAAAGGTGATATAGTAACTTCAAGCCCTTTACACACAGTGAACATTGTTAAAATAACTGACTTGAGTAAAATCCCTCCTCAGGAGATGCTTGTTTCATTTTTTCCATGAAACAACCTCCACACTCTGCTTTTTCAAATCAAATCAAGTTTGCCTGAAATACAGATCTATGCCTTCACATATCCATTTTTTTCAGTGTGCTTACCTGCTCACCCCATCCAAATCAATTCTGTTTATAAATTAGTTGATCGTTGCAAAGCTGAGCACTCTAAAATCATCTTTAAAAACTGTCTCTGTATTACTTAAAGTCAGTCGATTTTTAAAAGCCTATATCTCCATGTAAAAATCTTAGCCTGTAGTTCTAGTCACAGTATCCCATTATTACTTTATTTTATTCTGGGTATTTATTACTAACATTCAGTCATGTTCTGTGTCTCACTGGCACAACAATAACCATCTTCCAGCATGGATCTCATTGTAATATGGAAAGCTAAGTTGTAAGTTCTCTGAATGTTCTTTGTATTGTTCTTTTGGCAGATTTTGGAACAATTCTTGTTTTACAGGAAAACAATACATCCACATATGGATTTTCAAATGTGTGTGAACTCTTCATCCGTGTTTATACCACATTCAGCATAACGATTTCCCCATTTCTCTTAGGATTTTTGCTTCCCTCCATAATGTTAATAAGTAATTGCGATATTCTAGGATGTGCAAACCAGGTATAAGGTAAAAAGTATAAGGCAGCAGTGCCTCCACTTACTGAATTTTCACTTTTTATATTGCAGATCAGCATAATGACTTTACGAATGTTTGAGCACCTTTTGCAAAAACCCAATGAGCACATTCTTTATAATTTGGTTCTGAGAAATTTAGAAGAAAGAAACTATATGGAATACAAGCCTCTCTGTCAAGAAGATAAAGATGTGGTAGAGAATGGACAGATTGCAGGAGCAGTGTAAGTTTCTTTTTTAAGGGAAGTGTTCACAACAGCTAACTTGGATCCTTATTTTTAGAAGAAAACAGTTGGCTTTTTTTCAGTAATTGAAAGAAAAGTGAGCACAGATAGCACTTTGCTCTATGTATTAATCCATATACATAAAGTAATACAGAAATTATTATATCAGCAACTGATGGAAATTGGTAGAACTGTAACAGCAAGCTAAAATTATCAAAAGCCTCTTTCCTGAACAATAGGCACCCAAAGGTCTTCATGTATCAATTTACTTAGGCCTCTACCTAGCATAAGTCTATACATACTTGTATTATTTTCAATAAGATCATTCCTGAAAGTCAGTCACTTGGGTTTCTTGCTTATATTTATGTTCTGGAACAATTTTTTGATGGAAGAACTTTTCTGGGACACTTTACATAAAATCTTTTTAAAGACCCTATGTGACTCTTGTAACTCCTGTTTTTTTTACTGATGGAGGGGTAAGGACTAGTCACACCAGCTATTTTAGGCATCTTCATTTAGATATTTCTGAGTTATATAAAATAATGATAAGGTTTCCTGGAGTGTAACTCTCTGTCATGTAAAAAATGTGAGTTTGAGTGATATAATGCAGTGATCTTGTAGGAGTCAAAAATCTCTACTACAATATGTTGTTCAGATCAAGAAGTTAGGATTTTCTTCAAAATGAAGTTTGTAAAGGTTCATGTCTCTGTATATTAGTTAGATAAAGAGATGTGCATGTGATAGTGTTCTGGAAAACATCCCAGTTGCTCAGAGAAGAAAAATAGAAAGCATGCCTTTTGACCCAGAGATTTACATACCTTCCATAACATTCTGTGCATGATTATGTTTTTGTCTACTATAATCTTACAGAGACCTAGAGGAAGATCCGTTATTTACTGATCTGTCTCCAGACAACACGTTGTCAACTCAGGAGTGGCTCAGTGCTTCTCCACCTGCCAGTCCAGAACATCCAAGAAATGATGGGAAGACTGAAGTTCATAAAATTGTAAATAGGTAAGTTGAAACAAACACTTAAAGAAAAGTCTGAATGTGTGGGTGTCTGCACATACTGTGCAAATTAAATGTACTCTGTAATTGGTGTTATTCTGTGCCAGCTGGTAAAATGACTCCACAGAAGGAAATTATGTGGCATTTTATCAGCAAGCGACTCCTGAAAGATAAGAGCTTACAATGAGTAAAAATAATTCAACATTAAAGAGAAAAAAGGAAGAACTTTATAGCTAATAGTGTAGTTGAATACTCAGAATTAATGGTGAAAGCCTCATTGATTATAAAACTTTCTTTTCTCAAAAAAAAAATGCTATGTTTAATCTGCTGTTACAGGACTTTACCTTCCTGGAGAAGTATGGGGAGTCTTGCTATAAATGTTTTTGGGGAAAAAAGCCCTCTAACTTCCTAATCTTTCTTAAACCCATATATAAAAGTAAATAATTGCCATTCTAGAGATAACCTTCTGTTCCCCTGAAAATCAAGAGGCGTCTCTGTCACCTGTAACACACCTCTGTGCATGTTGCACATCCTGCAAATTGGATATTGCCAAGAGGAGCGGCTCCGCTCTAAGCAACTTAGTGATGTAATTATCTTAGCGACTAATATTAGGACAAACACTGTTTGCTCTGTTAGTACACGGTAGCAAAGCAGCGCTGGTATTTCAGTGCTGACCTATCTACTTATCCAGAAATAATCGAAGGTGTTAGGCAAAGGAAGCAAGGAACCTGAGGGCAGGCAGCAGAAGATGGCATTGTCTCTTCTTGCCCTTTTCCTCTGGTACTGTTATATATAGTTATGGTGGACATGATTTGGAGCAGAGATGCAAAGAACAGCCTCCTAAATTCACCCCGTGTCATCTCCTTCAGTGAACAGAAATGTTTTCAGCATCTGCAGTGCTTTGCAAATTTGTATTTTGTCAGATAAGATGAACTCCATACGAAAAGTCACCTATTACATATTTCTGCATATAAATATTTCGGGAGCTTCCAGCAGTTCCTGGGGCGTGGAGAAAGCTGAAATTTAGAAACAGAGCCCAAAGACTGAGTTTTATTCTGCTGTCCAGAAATTTTAGGGCTTTATTGTTTAAAGACAGTTCCTCTGTCATAAAATTCAGAATTTCCTGACACTTTTTAGGTCTGATATTGGTGAAGTAATAAGAACGTAGAGTTTTTGCACTACATACCTGGTAAAGGCAATGTTATGTGTAACTGGGACATTTATAGGCAAATATTTATGTTCCTAGATGTTTGTTTTTTACCAGAACAAACTATGGTAAATAAAACTGCCTGTGCAGTAGGTTAAGAGGAATTTTAACTGCAATTCTCCTTCTCCTTTTGCTCATTTATTCCCCAGTAGATTTTCTATGCACTGTAGTAAGATTGAGTGTGACCTTTAGCAAATACTTGACCTGGTTATAAATATTCCTGTTCATCTCCATTCTGTCTGCTAATTCTCAGAAAATGTTTCCACTGAGATTTTTACCTCTAGTGCTAGATATGAAAGTTCTGAAGTATATATCTTGTTATTACGAGCAGTAGTTAGAATAGATGCACTTATGTATTCTCTGCTCTTCACATAAAGTTACGGTAGAATCTGTGGATTAATTGGCCAGACAATTCGGTATTGTGTACACTGCTACGAATGGTGAGCAAGTATTGATCTGGTGCTCTGTGGATTGTAGATATTCATTAATGTACTTATTTTCTCTTTAGTTTCCTCTGTCTTGTACCTGATGAAGCGAAGTCATCGTACCACGTGGAGGGTACAGGTTATGACACTTACCTCAGAGATGCCCACAGACAAGTAAGTCAGTGAAGTCTTCCTGAGTCCTTGAGAAGTTGAAATGCTATGAGTATATACGAACGATTCTATAAATAGTCCTACTAAATGCATCTTTAGGTAATGGAAGATAGGAAAATTCAATTTTTATTTTCTAATGAAAATTTACCTTTGGAGATCTTTTGGCGGTGAATCCACCTTGTATTACTCCAGTGGGAATGATGGATGAGATTAAATGCATTAATATTCATATAACAAATACGTTCAGAATTCTATCTGAACTGCAGATAGATTCTTAATTTGCTTTTGCATTTATCTGCATTCTCTTGGAGAATCGCCTGCCAAGCTGTTTGAAAGGACTAAAGGGAAATTAAAATGCTGCATAGTAGTTATGCAATCTGGGACTTAAAAAATAAAGGCTCATCACAGGGAATGCGCAGCCTAAGGCATTCAGGTTTGAAGTTGGGAGTGTTGGTAGGTAGAGAAAGGTGTTTGATTTCTAGTTTTGAAATAAATGCAGGTTTTGTTCTTACAAACAATCTAAAGTTTCCTTGGTCAAAGGACAATCACCGTATATTTGCAGCTTTCTTATTGAAGCCCTGTCCTTCTAAAATAAAAATAATGCAAGGGAGTAGAGTAACTGAGAGAGCTATATTTAGTAGGCACTATTATATTCCATAAATATTCCATAACCTCTGACTTACAATATCAGCAGTTTAAGGTGGGAAGCTTGAATTTCAGTACTTATTATATCGTTTTATCTGTAGTCTGAGGAGAAAGAAAATAGAAAATAGGGAGACAAAGGTTGATGTAAAATTCCCGTGTTCTATTCTTGGATGCCAGAAAACACATATCATCTTTGTATTTCTTTCGTGCCTTGGGAAAAAGAGTATTCTGGGAGTTATTAGAGAACAGAATTGGTTTCTATCAGTTCCTGACAATGATATGGCTACTCTTAAAATATTTCCCCCCTAAGAATAGCAGCCTATTGCTGCTATTACATCCAAATAGCTGTTCTGCTTCCATATTTCTATTCCTGGAAGCCTGCACAAGTAGGTAATGTACATGCAGTGCAGAATTTCTGGGTCTGTTTTGTCTCTCTCTTGCTACTGTTTGTTCCTGGGTTCTGTATTTTCACTGCTCTAACCTGTGCTCCTTTCAAGGTGTAATTCCTGGAAAGTGAGACATCAGGCAGCCCACAGCAAACCAGAGGCAGAGCCTGAGAAAGTCTGGTTTGAGTGATAGGAAACAGAGAGGGGAGAGAAAGCCCTGACGTAGTTTTCATTTGGATCTCCTGCAGATACACCTGCCTTTCATCTCCTGGGAATTAGGGAGCAGTATCAATTGGATAGCGAGATAAACTACACGTAATACAGTGAAAGTGGGGTAATGGACTGAGAAAAAGAATGTATACGAATGCAATTCTTGTTCTCCACTCATTGTTTCTGAAGCTACCCTAATAGCATGAATGTCAAGAAGAAAATGAGGTGCCTGCGTAGAAACGGATAGCATTTACATTAGAGTGACATTTCTTTTTGAACTTAGAGTTATTATTTAGCTACAGATTATGGTTTTAAGGTGTATGACTATTAAAAGGAAATTAAATTGTTTCCATGGAGGTTTGAGTCTTTTTTCTTCACTACTCTTTTTAGTTCCGGGATTATTGTGTCGTCTGTTTACGGTGGGAGTGGCCTGGATATCCCACATCTTTGGAAAAGTGCAATTTAGAAGCACCATTTTTTGAAGGACACTTCTTGAAAGTCCTGTTTGAAAGAATGGGCAGAATTCTTGATCAGGTAAGAAAAAGCAGGTTATGAGTTCCATTTCTGATACTTTCATCACTACTAAAGGACTAATCTCCATAAGGTCCCATGTATTCTCATCACACAGATGTCCATTGAGCATCATATGAATGTTATTGTGTAATGTCCCAAGTGCTTGGTAGCAGGTCTCTGTAGATTGCAGGATGTTACAGTGATCAGTGTTATTCAACAAAAGCAGAGAACAAAAACTCTCTTATCTTTGTTAGCCACCATTTGTGTACCACATGTTTTCTTGACCAGAAATATCATTTAAATTGATGAGTAACAAGATAGTATCTTTAAGATAAAAGATGAAGATAAGATAGTATCTGAGGAATCCTTCAGTACTAGCATCACTGGTTCTGCTTCATTTTCTGGCATTTACACTGAGAAAGCATCTACATTTTTCAGCAAATAACATATTGTACAGCTCCTTAGTGCAACATTTCAGTGAACTTCAGTGTCACTTCTATGGAGCTGAATGTTTCATAAGAATTTTGTAAGAATTTTCTGAACTGCAAATTTTGCTGGTTTTAAACCTTTTTAGTTACAGAGAATTTTTTAGGATGTTATCTGATAGAAGGCTGTCTAACTGAGTCTGCTGACATATGGACAGAAATAAAAGCTCTATGTGAAGAAGCAGCTTTCCTTAATGCTCTCAATTAGTTCACATCACAACAGCAATCTGTCTGAACAAGGCAGCACGTGTTACTAGTTGCTTTCCTTCTCTTCTTGTGAAAACCAAATAATGCTCACGGCTTCAAAGCTTCCTAATGAATTGACTGACTCAGACAACTTTAAAAACCTTCTACAGTTCAGCGAGGTAGACAGTGGAATGGATTTATGGAAGGAATTTGTGTCTCTGTCTGCAGAGTAACTTTTCCACAATAACTCAAGATGTAGTGATCTCTATTACCTCTAACATCTCCGGTCCAGGGGCTGAGAGCTTCATGGGTTAGATTGGAATGAATCTGTTGCTGGAATACCAAGTGCAGAAGTAACCGCTACTGACTGGGGGAAATATGTGCTTTCACTTCATAAGATCTGTAAGACAACTCCCTTTGCAATGCAACAGTGTGTGGTGATGAATTCAGGAGTGAGGTACCTAAATATTAGTTAGGTGCCCACCTCTAGTCAGTGGAAATTTTGTCAGAACAGCCCCGCTATCTCTGGAGCTGTTAGACTGAAAAGCAAATCTGTTTTACTGTGAAGTGAATCACCATCTCAGCTTCCTTGACTCTGTTGACTGGAAGCTTGACTCAGTTGCCTGAGCTATCTGTTGCCATTTTTGTGGTGCTCAAGATATTCCCACAAGCTTGTAGTTACAACAGAGATCTTGCAGGATCCACCCTCTGTGGAACCATCAACAGACCAGCAGATGCTCTTGAGAGCCTGAGATGACATGAGATAGTTGTGTGTAGGCAAGTGTATGAAGTGTCAGATCTTTGTTGAGTAGGCTAATGTGAGCTTAAAGACATGTAGACCAATCTAAATGTATCTGTCTTAATCTGAAGCTGAATTCTTCCAAATCTTGCAGTCTGGAAAAGGGAAGAATCTGTTCTCTGATTCTTCAACGGGATGCTAACTTTTGAGCATTAAGATGATAATTTGAGGCCAAGAAATCATCCTCTTCTAGATGTGATTATGCCACTGAGGATGTTACTGCTGGTGTGCAGTCAAAGGGATCAAGTGAAGGCCTTGTAATCCACTTCAGGTGAAACAAACAAGATTAAGTTAAACCATCTGGGTGTCGGTAACATCTTCAGAACCATGTAGGTGTGTACAAGGGGAATGTCTGTCCATCTCTTGTCAACGTCATCTGTTCCACCACTGAACAGATAGAAGGAAATTCCACTAGTTTGCAAGCTTGGGGCCGAGTTAAAATGTCAGCTTGTTTTCACTGTGATGAGAAAATCAAAGATGGAAAAAAAAAAGTACTCGGAACACAAGCTATGGTGAAAATACTTGCTTTTATGGAAATTAGTTTCTCAGTAGAATTAAAATCCTTTAAGCTAGTCATTATTTTTTTCCTAGAAAGTTAGGTAGTGTTTTTTTCCTTATGACTGATCAGCGTCTTCCAGCATCTGAGTGTTGCCTCTCCCATGTGGTTGGTTAGGGAAGGAGGTAGAGAAGAAGCTCAGAATTTCATGCTGCCTTCTCAGGACTGTCTCATCTCGCATAGGATGCTGCCACAAGATGACCAGGCCTTCTGCAATGGTTCTCTCCAAGAAAAAAGCAAGTAGGAGAGGTGGAGAGAAATGCCACATTAGCTGTAAACATGGATTTGTGTGTCTCAATTTCCTGAGCTCATACACTTCACAGTTATACAGCAGAAGCAAGCAGATGTTCAATCTAGGCTGATTTTGTGCTGTTTGTTTAGTTACTGAGCTGAAGATATATCTTAAAGGAAGAGGACTTATCCTACAGTAAACAAGTGTGCAAGAAGTTCAAGTGGTTGTAGCAGTTACGGAGATAATAGCATTTAATGACTAACTTTCATATTCACATCAGTCCTGTTGTGGAAAGCAGAGGTTTTGGGCTTGTCTTCTAATCTAACTTTTTATCTTTATATATTCATATCCCTGTGCATAAGGTTGTGGTAGTTAAATAAACACTGGCTTGATGAAAAGAAGCCAGCATGAAGTAACTGAGCCCTGTGTTTCCTTTCTTTGCAGCCCTATGATGTAAATTTACAAGTTACGTCAGTGTTGTCCAAACTGTCCTTATTTCCCCATCCTCATATACATGAATACCTTTTGGATCCTTATGTAAACCTGGCGTCTGGCTGCAGGTCTCTCTTCTCTGTCATTGTCAGGGTGAGTAAACACACAGTTAATATTTACATGTGGCTGTACAGCAGTGATGTATTTACTAACTTTGTAGTCAGTGGTGGTTGCTGCTGGCTAGTTTAAGTTGGCGAATGGCTTATCACTGAACATAGATACTTATGCTCTTAATTTGAACATCAGAATTATGGATTTTCTACCAAAAACATTGGAAAATGTATTTCTCAGCATTTATTTTCATTCTGCGTGTCTTGAAAGTTGTTCGTTTGCTTAGTTTCATTGTGTATATGCAAAATCACCCCTCTGGCAATGATATTGCTTTAAACTGGATTCGGTCACATCGTTGTCACTTGCAGGCGATGTCAGGTAGTGCTGTAAGAACAGGCCAAGTGCTGATTTGCACCAGGTTCACACACAGGCAAAGGACACTCCTGAGTATTTTGTGCCGTGATGTGTATCTCTGTTCATCCTATTTTTCTTTCTGTTTCTGATGCTGACGTCCTGGATTTTTCAGAAGTCCCTTTCCTTCCTTTCCCTCTCGGATTCCATCTCTTCCTGCCAGAGCTGCATCCTACAAGTGCTGGCTGAGTGCCTGTCACACTGCGGCTTCTCAGTCAGAGATCCCTTCCCTGCCCCACGCACCAGCTGTTATTAAGCTGGTCGGAAGCCTATTAATGGTCCTTGCCCAGTACTAATGGAGGGCTTACCTCCCTTTTTCCCAGCAGTCCTCCCCATTTCAAAATATAATCTTCACTCTCTCCCTTTGTGCTTTCCCGAAACCCAGGAATTTACTGGTCAATTGCCTACATCAACATTTACTAAGACAAATTAATTGTTGGCATAATTAAAATAAGTCATACCATTTGTGGCAACAGCTAGTAAGGCTCAAGAGTTCCTGCCCATTTGGATCTCTTTACTTTCTGCACCCACTTACCCTTTTTTGGGGCAGAGCAGATACTCTGCGTGTTGTTTTGTGAGCCTGTGAGGATGCTGACGTGGCTCTGCATCCTGGGCACTGGAGGCTGCCAGTTCACCTTGCTACCGAGCACACTTCGAAGGTGTTAACTTTGTGTGTTGATGACATTATGCTCCACAGGTCGTTGGGGACCTCATGATTAGAATCCAGCGCATCCCAGATTTCACTCCCAAACTTCTGCTGGTCAGAAAACGCCTTTTGGGCCTGGAGCCAGAAGGGCCCATGTGAGTAAATACACTGCATATTCTCCAAGACTCGCGGCTGGTTTTTCTGTGTGCCAGTCTTGATTCTCTGCTGATTTTTTTGTTTCTCTTTCTCAGCATTGACCACATGACGTTACTAGAGGGCGTGATTGTGCTGGAAGAATTCTGCAAAGAGCTGGCAGCCATTGCCTTTGTGAAGTATCATGCCTCGTCTACACCATGAGCAGCCTTGATGAGTAGCCAGGCTGTAAAAGCACCCAGCCTGTTTCAGACTATTGACAATACCTAGAGAAAAGGAGGTGATGCCTCCTGGCAAAGTGTCGGTTGGCAGAATTGGAAGAGAAGTTACTCCCACCAGGTGTTGACATCGCAATAGAGAGGGATTCAAATGGACCTAGAATATGATGGAAGGTGTTTGGGGATAAACCAATACATAGCATTTCTAGCCACTGTGTGAAGAGCTGCAAAAGCTGCATGAAGAACCACAGACATCAGACCTTGGTTATTCTGTTATAATGACAATGTTTAGAGAGTTGAGTCTTTTGTATGTTCTGGGGCTCACACACGCCAATTTGCTTTTTGTGACCATGTTACTTTTAAAAAGCAAATTAATTTTCTAACATTTTTATGTCTTAATTCTTTTTCTTTTCAGTTGGATACAGGAAAGGAAATCACAACTATAGTTGCAATGTATGTTATTAAAAATGAAGAGGTTAAAAAAAATCCATCAATCCATAAACAGTGGGATATATTAATGAGGGATCATATTTGTTTTGGTGAATCTTAAGGACAACTCTGAGACTAATTCCCCAATGGAATACTCCAGGAGATATATCAGTATAAAATCAATACTAATGGAATTAATCCTGATTCAGCATCACAACCATAACAAATATATCTGAAGTGTACGTGTTTCTGGTATGTTTGTCTGTGTCATTCCAAGTGATTGCTCTTCAGGTCATCTGTGTAACTAGATTTGCTTTAGGTTTCTGCCTGTGAACTCCAGTTGCTTTGGCTCATGTCACCTTTACAGGGAAGTTAATTGTAGGTCATTAGTAGTTGTTGTTGAAACAGTATTTTTAATTTCTTTTAAATTTATATTTAGCCTGAATTGGCTTAAGAATCTTTTGTGCCTTGAAAACTGGCAGCATAAACATTCTGTCATTTTTTGAAATGTTTTGATTGCTTATCTAACCATTGCAGTAGTGCTCAGCAAAAGATTGACTGATGCCAATTCAGTTAAAGCATTGATACCATATATAGGACCAAAATTTACACCTTCTTTTCCTAGTGCTGGGACGCAGAAATGTCTCTCAGTGAATCTTTTTCAATATGAATACTATCAGCCAGGGCAGGCGTTTGCATTGCAAATGTTCGGACTTCAGAGTGCTTTGCTTCTATTCCTCCAGCGTGAAGGGTGCTGCAGCCTGCGCTTCCCCCAGTGCCACCTCTGCACCGCACGTTCAGGTGTCCGCGCTTTAACCTTCAGGTGACACTGAGGGACTTGGATGAGAGGCCTGTCCTGCTCTCCACACAGATGTGTGGTCCCTCTTTCCCCTCCTATAAATATCATAGCGTAGGCAGGCAAGGTGGAGTTGAGCTCCTTGTGTTTATATTGTATTCGTTTGTCTTTCCTACCATCCCATTTGCACCGCTAATCACATTTCAGATGTGATTGCTCATACACAAATAGGGACTAATTTACTTGGTCACTAGAATTTTTCTGGATTTACATGAAACAGATTCTGCTCTGAATCCATGCCTTTGAGGGTTCTATTATTTTTTTAATATTTATGGAACCTGGATGTTGAGAAGCCTCAATTTAGCAGGTTAATGAAAACAGTGTCACAGTTAATGGGCTATATTTATTCCTATCACAGCAGTGAAGAGGGTCCAGCTGTAAAAGCTTCCAGTACAGGTTCAGCTGGAGAGAGCAGTTCTGGAACCAGGGAAATATTCTGGCAGGTAAATCTTGTATTCACTGGCTCCCTATACTGGGAGGCTTTTGTACAAAGCGTTGCATTTATCTGGCAAACAAAAGCGTGTTTTACTTCCTCACCTCCTTTTTTTGTGAAATTTAGCCCCAAAGTGTTTTCAGGTCAAAGTAGCATAGTAGGATAAAGATTAAAAAGTGACACTTGCTTCATTTTTGTTCTTCAGAAACGTAACTTGAAAGTAGCAAATAATTTTTAGCAATGTGTATTGCAGTCAGTCCATATTAGAAGCTTTGTTAATGTACACATAGTTTAGAACACGTAAATGTCTATGCAGAGGATGTTGAATACATACATTTATTATAAATAAGGTCCAGGTTCAGCAAAGCAGTTAAACCTAAGCTTCATTTCAATAATTTTATTCCTAAATCACAATTTCTTACATGAACAAAGCTAAGCTGTTGAGCACAAATGTTGATGCTTTCCTGAATTTGGGTCTTTGTTGGTTTTGCTTGAGTTTCATTACTTTTTCCTCAAATTTTTCTATCTTTATTATTTATTTTTTTAAAGTGTATGTTCCAGAATACTTCTAATGTCTCAATTTCAGTGGAAACTGGAAGTGATATTATTACTATAAACAAAAGTGAGAGAAATATTAAACGAAATCAGCAAGAGTACTCCAAGTAATACAACAATTTATAAAGCCGTTCAAGAGATGCCTGTTCTCAAATGAAAGCAGTAACATCACGGCTTTTGTCGTTGTTTTCAGTGATACCTGAGCTCATGACGCTGAGGAGTTGTATCAATCAGCTGCTGGAAAGACTGCTGCAACCTCTATGCCATTTAATGCAAAACAGTCTGCTGAGCTGGAAACATAATTTCTTCATGCTTGTCCATGAGAAAAAGTAGGTAGATAGAGCTATAAACACTCTTAAGTTCAGCATATTATTGTTCAGTCTCCAGCAACACTGCTGATGTTCTTGCAAACTAAATGTTATTTAGTTGATAAGACATGGACCCATCCTGATGGAAGTGAAGCAATCCAAGTTGTTTTGGCCTAAATGGCTTTTGTGAGTGCTGCCTACAAGCCCTTAATTACCGTATATGATGACAATGACCTTTATTTTTGTAAAAGTGATTTAATCTTCCCTCAGAGATGCAACTCGTTTAATTATTTTTTTGTGGTGATATTTTTCATGCACTTTTTTTCAAAAAAAAAAGAAAAGGTTAGAAGTTAGTTCAAGGTCCATGTTTTCACCTTTCCAATCTATGCATGTCATTGAGGTGCCCATTTTGTTTCTGTGTGCGTGTTTGTATGTGGTTATTTATTACCCAGAAATGGACCCTGAGAAAAGACGTGGCCTGAAGTTCACAGCATATGCATGTCCCGCAGATGTCAGTGGGAAATGCAAGTGCTTATCACCTTAGAGAATACGGCCATTAGTATTAGATTGAAATACTTGAGAGGTAATACTAGAGTATTTTTTTTAATTTCAAAAAGCAGATCCAAACCACATTTTAACCCTGATGCACATGTGTGTAAATAGGCACATTTTTTACTTCTTTTCCATTTACAGTATGTATTTGATTTAGACTCCAATATAGAAAATTTTGTAATAAGCCATGTGCTAACTCTGGTAGAACAAGTTTGTCCTTAGTTTCTCATATGATTGTAATATTCCTGGTAATCAGATCCTGTCTGTGTAATGTTCTTACTATGTATTTGTCTGTGCAATATAAAAGCTGTGATTTGATACACAGCTTGAGTCTGGTTGTACATCACCTATGTATATATATACATATATATATAAGGACCAGAATCCCGAGCTTACTTACACTACGATTAGTGTAAGGATTGTTGCACTTGATTTTACAGGGCACAAGTAATCATGGAATGGCTTTGTAAATGCATGGTAATTTCTACCATAACCTGCTGGGTAATTTCACAAATGACGTTTTACTAGTGCTATTTGTCTTGCTGTAAGAAATACTAAACCGAAGTGCTACGTAAAATGGAAGGATTATGTCATAGACTTGGGGCTACATGGAAAATCCATATCTGATATTGTGTATCATGCAAGGTTTTCAAGCCATGATCCTCAGTACTTTCTGTGCCCTGTAAAATAGTGTAACTATATAAAATCTCTATCCTTGTTTTGCCTCCTGCCTTGTTTACATTAAACAGAGGATATTCAGTAAAATTTTTCTATTAAACTTTGTGTAGGTCACTTACTGAGCGTGTTGCCAAGGTTTCGCGGGTTTGGGATTAACAATGAAGAATTGTTGAAACAGCCACATTACCAGACGTACAATAATAAGTTTTATGAAGGAGGTTGTGATCAATTCCAACTTTTTGTGCAAAAAAAATGCATGGAGGATTAAAAGGGATATTCTCAAAATAAATTAATTTCAATGAAGCCACTGCTTCTGTTATTACAGAATCCATAATAGGTTTTGTATGGATGACCTTGAGACAGAAAATGTGTTAACATTTTCCATCATGCCTTTGATCCTTAAGTCCTTTCATTTCTTGTGAGTCTGTCACTGCAGCATCTGCTGGGATAAACCTCATTCCTGTACGGTGCTGCAGCTCACGGCGGGGGCTGGGAGGGAATCAGCTCGTTCTGGCCCATCAACAGTGGGAGCAAAAGGAAATGGCCAGACTTGAGTCACCCTAACGCAGATTCACGTCTGATCTTCCCGAAAACCCTGATACCTATCGAGGCTGCAGCTCGTCAAGACCTTGGTTTTCTATTGCATTTGAGCGCAGAGTGTGTCAGTCACAACATGAGCTTATTGAATTGGATAGAAATGTCATGTACGTGAGTAAGCATTGTTTCTTCCTTCAGGCCCTTTGAGGAATGCTTTTAGACATATGTTTTTATATATTTTAAAATTGTATTTGTTGGGTATCTTTTCTTAGTATCTCATCTAGTTTTGATGTCCTTGAAGTTTTCCTCAGCTTTTCAAAAATCTCATTGCATCGTAAGATCCCCTCTGAGGGCTCCACTTGGATGTTAAGCTGCTTCTCCTTCTCAGTATTTAGCAGCTGCAAGTGCTCTTGCATCTTTTACAAGAGAGCTACAGCAAGATGATACACTTGACAGCTTTTTTAACAGCTCTCAGCATCTTCCCCTCCTCCTCTTGGGTCTCAGAGATTGTCATCTCCCACCCCAGATCATTTATTTGCTGTGCCTTGCTTGAGGCATTTTGAGATTTAGGGACTTTTTGCTTCCTCAAGCAGTGAGGAAGATGTATCAAAATTGCACATTTTGTGTCTTCTTGTACTTTTCTCTTACTTTTATATCTTTGAAATGACTGGATTATTGAAGCATGATAATGTTATGGCAATTGCATTCTGACGCAAGATTTTGGGGCTCTACATTCTACTGGCAAAAGACCAGAGTATTATCAGTGTGTGGTCTCTACTTCATATTTGTTAACTCATTTTACAGATTCACAGTCAAAGCTCTCAACGTAGATACAAGTAGTGCAGGATCTACCGAATTTGTTAACCTTCAGATATTAGCAGAACCAATGCTGTTGAAGCCCTAAGGATTTTGCCAGTTTGGTATGTGATCTAATTGGATTAAAGTACAATAATAATAATAACGCTCAGAGAAGTGAATCTGTCAGAACTCGCATGAGCCCTTTCAGCCTAAACCCACATGTTCCCGGGACATCCTTTATCAGCTGAGGCTCCCTCTGAAGGATAAGAAAGAGAACTGAAGAGCAATTTGGGACTCAAGCAAAGAGCATGTGGTGGATTAAAGTTTTCAGGTCTCATAAGATTCTTGGGAATGCCAAAAAAGAAACAAAATGTGTACAGTTAAATTTTTGGACCAGTTGCTGGCGTTGTCTTTGGAGTCAGATCCATGAAGATAAAAAGAAGCATCTTGGAACATGGTCTATCAGCAGGCTATTTAAATTGATCTTACTAGGATATATATTCTGAACTATTTTTCATCAAATCCCTGCTGGTAGTATAAAACCTGCTAGAATAGTGCTGTGGAACTGACAGCTTTGTCCATGTCTTCTAACTTTGATGAAGTAGATACATCTGGCTTTACCTTTCTGCTCATCGTAACTCAGTAGAGATTTGTGTGTGTCCCCTCCCTCTGGAAAGACATTTTACGTACTGAAAAATAGGAGAATGTGAAAGGAAGGATCTCATTGCAGTGCTGGGCTGTAGGAGCATGAAGAAAAGCATGTTCTTCACAACTTTCATATTCAAAAACGATGAACCTCACCATATTCTGAAGTGACCACAGGAAGTTCTGCAGAAAACCAAAGATATTAAACTGATTTAAGCGAGGAGGGCAACAGAGGTAACGAAGTTTAGCATAGTGCAATTATGGCTTAGGGTTAGAAGAACATTACTTCCCAATAAAAAGATTTGAAAGCCTTAAGCATCAAGACTCGAGAAATTACGGAGCCTAATCTATCAGAACGCAATTAAGAATGAAGTAATGTCTTTGAGGAAAGCTGGTATTCCATGTCAGTGAAAACTTCTGGCCATGAATGCTGCTAGACCAGGAGAAATGGAAGGAGGCTGGAACCTCACACTTTAAAAACCAAACTGGACAAAACATTGAATGTTTCAAGAGGAAACCAGCCTGTCGGTGAGGAGATTTAAGTAAACATGCATTTACATCCTCAGTCTCCCAGCTAATTAATGGCTCCTGAATAATTTGTATTTGTTCTGCAAGAAAGCAGTGAGATAGCTGATCCACCTGAGCGTCTCCTATAAATGAGGAAAGTTACTGCAATCTGAGAAAAGCAATTTTCAGCGTCCCAAAATACAACTCGCTTCCATAACAACCTGTTTGCAGAAGCGACCCCCGTTGCAGCAGTGGGTGGTGCAGCTGCTGAGCGGGGCAGGATCCTCCATGCTGAGCTGCCTGGGATGCAAGGAACAAACCACCTGTTCTTTGCATCGTCATTAGCCCTCACTTGAGAAACCCACTTCTGCTTCCCTCATCTCCGCTTCTTCAGGAAGCACCTGTCAAGCTCATATTTCTTAATTTGGGTCGTGAATTTTTATTTCCTAATGTTTTTAGAGGCTCCTATTTTCATCGTTAGCAGGATGTCCATCAACACTCTGTGTATTCCCAGCCAATTTTCCTTTCGGCTTCTTGTGAAAGAAAGAAATCTTTTGTCTTGTTTATCCTCCCTTTGAGACTCACGTTCTCCTGCCTTATTAATTCCATCCTTTCAAAGCCCTGAAAACGTTTCTTGTCTTGTCCTTCACCTTGGGGGCTGTGCCGTCAGCAGTTTGTGCAGCGCAGCAGGCAGGGAGTGTTGGGGACCATACAGACAGAAGCTGAGCTGCTTCTCTGCACCCAGCTCCAGCTGTACCAGCTGTGTGGGAAACCCTGTCTACACAGCAAATGTGGAACCAGAATTAAAGCCCAAGCACCCCAAAATCAGTGGGAATTTTGCCATCATTAGAAACGGTATGAAGTCGAGCACTCTCTGCTTTGTCGTGGTTGAGGCGGACAAACGACATGGACCAAGTTCTTCCAGGATGAAAGTAGTAGATGCCATTTATTGCCACAAGTGCATTTTTATACAGTTTTACCAGTTCATGTGTCTCTTCACTATTGGTTACAAGTTACAGCAGTAACATCTCATTGGCTATTTTGCTATCATTGATGTTACTCTTTTACCCCCTTCTCTCTCACGGGTACATCCTTAACATCTCCGGATACTTCTTTACTCCCATCTTTCTCACGGGTAGGCCTTCGTATCTTCAAGGCTAATTTCTGTCCCCATACCCTCCGTCAGGGAATCCACGGACCCACCATAGTCTCCCACACTGCTTCACAAATTCAATTTGGCATTTCTGATGAAGTTTTATGTCTTTCAGAAGGAAAACAGGAATGAAAACTATCAGAGAAGAAAAAAACTGGTTTCACAGTATCACAGTATATTTAGGATTGGAAGGGATCTCAAAAGATCATCTAGTCCAATCCCTCTGCTGGAGCAGGAACGCCCAGGTGAGGTCGCACAGGAACATGTCCAGGTGGGTTTTGAATGTCTCCAGAGAAGGAGACTCCACAACCCCCCTGGGCAGCCTGTTCCAGTGTCTGTCACCCTTACTGAGAAGAAGTTTCTTCTCTAATTTAAGTGGAACCTCTTGTGTTCCAGCTTGATCCCATTACCCCTTGTCCTACCATTGATTGTCACCGAGAAGAGCCTGGCTCCATCCTCCTGACACTCACCCTTTATATATTTATAAACATTAATAAGGTCACCCCTCAGTCTCCTCTTCTCCAAACTAAAGAGACCCAGCTCCCTCAGCCTTTCCTCATAAGGGAGATGCTCCACTCCCTTCATCATCTTTGTTGCCCTACACTGGACCCTCTCCAGCAGTTCCCTGTCCTTGTGGAACTGAGGGGCCCAGAACTGGACACAATATTCCAGATGTGGTCTCACCAGGGCGGAGTAGAGGGGAAGGAGGACCTCTCTCGACCTACTAACCACCCCCCTTGTAATACACCCCAGGATGCCATTGGCCTTCCTGGCCACAAGGGCCCAGTGCTGGCTCATGGTCATCCTGTTGTCCACCAGGATCCCCAGGTCCCTTTCCCCTACACTGCTCTCTAATACGTAATTTCCCAATCTATACTGGAATCTGGGGTTTCATGAGTTTCTTATGATGCCTGAAGAAAACTGCATAGCTTGGTCGTGTTTAAAAGACAGACGCTTAAGGAGACACATTCTATTGATTTAAAGAGTGCGTCTGCACACCCTGGCCACAGTTCTGAGCTCCCAACAGCGTGTTTGGCACCAGCTCAGCACAGGGACAGAGGAGCCATGTCTGCTCAGGCGAGTGGGGGACAACTGGTGTCTCGGACCAAGGGAAGCGCAATAGTTTGTAACCCGCAGAGAGGAACTTACAGCGTGGCCACAGAAGTAAAACATAAGCCAAGGACAGGAATATTATTTCCTACATATAGGAAATATATACCTCCTATATTTCATATTTCTGATTGCTCAGAATTGTATTGTTTGGATGGTTCTTTGTTCAAATAACCTAACATAAATTCCTACAGAATGGAAGCTTGAAGAATTTGAAATCAAAATTCAGTCACCAAAATCTCTTGGCCTTGCTTACACAGGCAAAAACTTGTCAGGATCATATAAGATAGACATTTAGGCCAGTGCTATCTGAAGTGTTCCCCTCTCACAGCTGTATGCCAGAAGACAGCTTTGCTGTTGGTAAATAAGACCTCGCATGAACAGCTTAGAATTCTGCTGTTCCCTGATTTTTTGCTGAAATTTAGGAAAAGTAATACTGGGTAAATCACGCATCAAAATTGTGTGAGCAGATTCATGCTCTATATAGTAAATGTCTGCTTCCCTGGAGCCGTGATCTCAGCATGGATCATTAAATAAGGAGTTGGTTTAATATCGACCAACAAATCACAATAAAGCTTGATGTTTCCAATATGGAAAATATGCAGGAAACTGGATATATCAGGCCTGATTTTTACATTCTAAAAGATCAAAAGTGAGCACAAACCCTTTTTTCCCCTTTTATAATTAATTCCAAATGTCAATTTGATCTACTAATATAATTCTAATTGCCAGTTTTCTAAAATAGGGTTTCTTTTTTGTTTCTAAATATCAACCAAACTGAGAATGAATAAATAAATGCCTTGATCTGATGAAAAGTGATCTGTTCAACCAGTGGGACAGTACCACAGGTTCTGAGCTAGCAAGTGGCAGTACATTATGATGGATAGTTTGGGATTATGGTATAAATACTTATCTTTTGTTTATTTGCTTATTTCATTGTATATCAGAAAGAAGCAAAGGTGTGAGAACTGTAAACAATGTGATGCAAATAATTCCAGCCAGCATGTGCTGAAATGGCCAGTGGTGCCATTTCAAGGAACATATTACCTTTTACCCTTAATCACTGTGTCTTGTCCTGCTTAATGTTTAGTTATTTTTAAGCAGCTTGCTTCCTATCCACACACCAAGGTGGTGCTGAGTCATCTGAGCAATTTTGTTGGTGGGTTTGAGTGACAAATACATTTTTATTCCATGTGACAGCTGAATGAGTTACTTTATTAATAGAGAAAGCTATCACAGGGGAATTACATATACAGGCTTCATTTAACTTTTTAAAGTACGGGCCATATAGATGCAATTCATCTTTTCAGGTATTAAAATGTTTGGCAGAAGGGGTTTGGCTTCTTAGTTTTGACTCAGTTTTCTACAGAAACTTTTTATGCTCAGCAGCTCTACGAACAACTATCAGAAGCCCTGAAGATATTGCTGATATTGCTTCAACATTGGCCTCGTGGTTTGTTACTTCAGTAGAAAACAAGAGCCAGCTGACCCAGATGCCAGGTGAAGATCTCTGGGTTGAAACTGAAATTCAGTGAAGGAAACTTGCATCGTCATGAGCAAGGTCAGTATAATTGTGTAACTCAACTATTTCAGCAGCTGAAGATTCCACCTCATTGACCTATTTATAGGTTTATATTCATTCAGTACCATTTATCCTGTGGCTCCCTGAAATTTTATGAACATAGCCAAGGAGGCACCAATCCTGCATGTAGTATTTAATGAGTTGTTTTTCATTAAGGCAGGTGAACAGCAAACTCTTGATGTTGGGCTGATCCCTGTACCTGCAGCTCCCTACTTTGGGTGATGAAGCTGGGCATTAGCAGTATCTGAGTGGGATGGGAACAAAATGATAAAATTAAGAATAGCATAATAATGCAGCCGTGTAGCCCTGTTATATCATATTGCCATTGCTTGTAACAGGCCACAGGTTTTGTGCTGAGTTTGCAAGGCCTCAGGCCTGAGGCGCCAGGCTTCCTTTGTCTGAACTTTTATTGACCTGCCTGCAGCCTTGTTTTAATTTGATTTGGCTGTATCAGCTATTTTTGCTCTGATCAGGTGGCTGTGCCTGATTTGTTTTACCTTGGTTATCATCACAATGGTACTGCTGTGGTTTTACACTCTAATGTCATGGATACAGTACAGAGAAATAAAAATGGGGCTGGTACGATGGCCGAGGCCTTGAGAGCATCAGAGCAGAGAAATACTGCTATGGGGTGAGGAGTGGTGGGGCACGGGCTCGGCATTGGACACCCCACGGTGATGGACTCACACACAGCCCATTAAAAACACACAGTCTTGGACAAAACCACTTCTAGGGAGAACAAAGAAATAGCATCTAGCATACTTAAAAGAGGTTGTACATAGCAAATTCAGATGTGACACAGAGCTGCAGAACAATGTGTGAAGAGGAAAGGTGTAAAACATGTTAGGAAACGTATTAAAATAAACCCAAGTGGATCTTAGGGTCAGGGTGACAAAACCATCAGTGTGACCATCACAGTCCTGCAGCAGCCCCAGCACCAACCACAGAGCCCCAGGGAGCAGGGGAAGGGGCCGAGATGTCAGGAAATGGGGCAGGACATAGGAAAAGCAATTTTAACTGGTTTGCTATTGGCATTTAAATTTTTCATACTCAATCAAAGCAGCTTCTTTCTGTAATAATTAGATCTGGGCTGGTAGTGGCTCTTGGAACAGACTGCAAGGGTTTCAACTATACTTGTAATAAGTTATTGGATTCATATATAAGGTGTGTTTCCTCTCTGCCTTTTAACAAATTTTGGGGCAAAACAGTGACAAATACATTTTAGAACTATAAAAAGAAAGAGAGCAAATGACAGGATCAATCACACCAGGAAAAATTCATTCTCTTGCTGCCAAGGAGAAGATTCTGACAAAGCAGGGACAGATACTTTTGTCTTCTGATGAAAAATAACATCTGTTTTACTGTTGTTCTTGATCCTGAAACCCTCCATTCTGTGGAAAAGCTGCTTGTGGGTTTTTCCTGCATGAGAACAGTGACATTTGACCTGAAATCTGTCTGAAACCAGGACTGGGGATGTGCACAAGGCTGGTGGTTAATATCATTCTTCAACATTTAAATGGTGCTGCAGCCCCAGTTTGGAGCTTTTAGCTGAGTGCAACCATAACATCCGTATTAAAGACACAAGAGAACACCTGAGCCCTGCCTCCAACCAAACATTTTATAACAAGAGCTCTTTGCCTTTGGTTTGATTGTAGACATCTCTACTCAAGTCAAATTCTACTCTGCTACTGCCTTCAGGTTTAATCCGAATAAAAAATTACCACTGTAACAGTCAGTATGACCAGACTGCAAGAATAGAAGCACAGAACTTCATTCGGATGCTCATCATTACTTAATACAGCAACCAGCGAACATTAAAATTTAATTTTACCAGAACATATTTTCCTTTGGATTGGGTCCCAAATAATTTCATCCTCTATTATTGCATTGTTTCAGTGACAACATACCCACACCATATTTATTCTTAAGGGGGTCAGTGTGCATGTGGGAAGCAAAGTGCTCATCAGTGGGTGCCATTCTCAGTATCCATTTGTCTCATGGTTTCCCAAATCACTGTTACGAAGCATTTCCAGGGAGCTGATACGTTTTAAACCATTATGTTTCCTACCATTTATAAGCACGTCTGAGCCAGAAATCATTCAGTGGCTGCTGCTGCATCCTTCAGGGACAAAATGTTCTAAAGAGCTAATGTTGCTCTTTCATTAAGAAACCTATTCAGAACCACAGAGAGTGATTTTGACAGTGCAATTGGTAGTTGCTCTAGGGTAGGAGCTTGACAGTAGTCCTATTTTAAGCTAAATTAATGTATACTGTTTATTTAAAGAAGCAGAATCAGTTAAAGATTTTGGTATGCACACATAAGTATATACCTGTGTGTCTTGTGCACTTGTGCCTCTCCAGATTGCACAAAACAATTCTGAAGAAGAAGAAGAAGAAGAGGAAAAAGATGGGGAAGGAGGAGAAGGAGGAGAAGGAGAAAGAGATTCCTATAAACTCAAGATAAGTCATTTCACCCTGAGTGTATCATGTTTTTCTAGCATAACCACACTTTGATTTTTCATATGTTTTGGTGGGATTAAGCATGGGCAGAAAGAGAAAAGAAGAACATTTAGTGAACAAGAAAGGTAAAGTGAAGGGCATTAAGGTTCCAAGTGACAGAAAAGATTAACTGCTTGCAAAGATGAACAAGGGTATAGTTTCACATTACAGTTCCTCTAGTGGTAAAGCTGGTTTAAAAAAATTTCTATCCTTAGCTGCCGGGCATCATGTTTTGTTCTTGCTGAAAGTTATATATAAACAATAACATTTCATTTCATGGCAACACAGCCCAAAGAGTTCAACTAGCACAGCCAAAGGTTATAAACTGCTGCATGGAGATGGAAACATGGACGAGGGTGGGTCCAGGCAGCAAATTTCACAGAATCACAGAATGTCAGGGGCTGGAAGGGACCTCGAAAGCTCATCCAGTGCAATCCCCCCGCCGGAGCAGGAACACCCAGATGAGGTTACACAGGAAGGTGTCCAGGCGGGTTGGAATGTCTGCACAGAAGGAGACTCCACAACTCCCCTGGGCAGCCTGGGCCAGGCTCTGCCACCCTCACTGAGAAGAAGCTTCTTCTCAAATTTAAGTGGAACCTTTTGTGTTCCAGTTTGAACCCATTACTCCTCGTCCTGTCATTGGTTGTCACCGAGAAGAGCCTGGCTCCATCCTTCTGACACTCACCCTTTATGTATCTGTAAACATTAATGAGGTCACCCCTCAGTCTCCTCCAAGTTCAAGAGCCCCAGCTCCCTCAGCCTTTCCTCATAAGGGAGATGCTCCACTCCCTTGATCATCTTTGTTGCCCTGCACTGGACTCTCTGCAGCAGTTCCCTGCCCTTCTGGAACTGAGGGGCTCAGAACTGCACACAATATTCCAGGTGTGGTCTCACCAGGGCAGAGTAGAGGGGAAAGAGAACCTCTCTCGACCTAAATTTGGCTTCACCAAGAAGAACAGGAAGGGGCGGCACGGGAGGCTGGTGACGTGGCTGAGCCATGGGCTGGGGGGCTGGAAGAAGCTGTTTTCTGTCCCTTGACCCATCATCTCTGGTACTGCAGCGTTAGAGAAATATTACTGAACGTGTCTCTTCAGAAGGGTGTAGTTACATCTCATTAATGCAAGTTTGATGGAAGATGGTGTACAACCCCAGCATTGTTATCAGTCCTTCTCATCTTTATAAGTGCCACTGCACAGGTAATTGCAGACTTTCAAAATTAGATCTCCTGGTAGAGCTACCGACCACATATACTTGTGTCTTAGTAAAATGTTCTTTGCAAGGGCTTTGGAGATCAAAGACAGTCTGGGCTTGATTTGAAACCAATTATCTACTGCTGTGTGGACCTTTGAAAACTGAGAGGATTTTTATTTCCTTTATCCTTTGATCCCCAAAATGAGCAATATAAAGATAAGGAAAAGCAGAACAAAAGAACAGATGTACCAAGTGAAGAGTGAAAAGGGAAAGCAAGAATGTGCCTATATGTTAGTTGGATAGATTAAAATAGATAGATAGATAGATAGATAGATAGATAGATTTATACATAGATAGATAGATAGATAGATAGATGATAGATAGATAGATAGATAGATAGATAGATAGATAGATAGATAGAAAGAAAAACTAAGCAGGTTGCTGGATTTGAAAACCCCAACAAGCTACCAGGTATCATTCAGTTCAGTATCTTTGCAACTCAGAAAACCACCTAAACACAGAGTTGCAATATGGATTAACCACAGATGTCCATAGGAAGGATATTTTTTTGCTTCATATGCAACTGGAATCACAGAATGACTCATGCAGTTGATGCTATAATACTCATGCTATAATACTTTAGGTACCATTCCTGCAGCAGCACGTTGCTGTATGTTTGATCTTATTGTCTAATTTCTTTAACCTTTCTCCCACTCTTTCCTTGGTTTGGCTTCATATTGCAGAAAGAATCCAGCCCTGCCAAGTGTGCTTTATGGCTCCAGCTCTAACTTACCCCATCCAGCGCTGTCAGCACACTGAGGCCAAGGGAAGCAGCTGCAGATCCCTTCACTTCGGCAGCTCTTACACCCACTTTTGTGGCCCTGCTACTTTCATTTTAGTTTCACTGTCCGGGGTCAGTCCTTGTACTGAGACAATTAACACTGAGCATCTGAAATCTGATAGGGATTGAAAGCAAAGGGTGAGTGGTTGCCACCTGGTGAGAGGAGGAGAAAGGAGGGGGAGGATGGATGAGCTGGACCTTTTCCTTTTTCATCCGGCGCACATTAGTGGATCAATGACTGAAATGGATGAGGGTGCTGCTGAAGTGTCACTGCAGTGTAATGATGTAGCTGCTATTAATGGCTAGAGCTCCAGCCTGGAAATTATAGTGGAAGAAATGGATAAAAAAATAAATTCTGAGGGCTCTGAGTTGGTGGTTTGAGGATTGCAATTCAGCGCTTGCTTTCATATTTCATAAAATGTCTACTGTGCACATTTTCAGAACTTCACCTGTTAGTTAAGGAAGGAACAAAGTCAATAAAGTGTGTTTGATCATGATTCTCCTTCCATTCCCGATCTGTGTCACACAATCAGCAATGGTGGATCTCTTTAAATCAAGATCTATTTCTTGCTTTTCAGCAGATGTGTTTGCAGCAGGGAAATGTCCCTTCGGTCCTCTGGCTGTCTGGATTCAGAGCAGATGTACAAAATATTATTGGCCTGTGAACTCAGTGTATTTCAAGATCAAATTCCTATTACACTAAAATCACTGGCACAACCATCGTTACCTTCAGGTAGCCTGGATCTAGACACAGTAAAAAAGAAACAACTGACCAAAGGAAAGCAAAAATCCCACAGCAAAAGCCCCTCACCTTGCAAAACTGTTGAAAAGGGCAAATCTGCTGTTCTCAGCTAAATCTATGACCTCAGGAAGGCAGCTGGACTGATATCAGCATCCAAGAGGTTTTTCTCCATATTGACTTTCTTTGGGCTCCCCTTCTACAGTGATTACAGAGGTCAGAGGAGCGAGCATGAAGAGAGGGAATTTATCTCCCTCTTCACTGAAAATGATGCAAAGCGGTGTCATCTGCTTCTGAGCTGTTACAAAGTAAATATACAGGAATCTATAAGAAAGCTGTCTATGAAAGCACTGCTTCCCCTCGCACCGTTCAGCACTAACCCACTTTCTGCCGCTTGCTCTGAGGCTTTTCCCTTTGTCCGCGCTGCAGGCGGCTGCTGTAGCTGCTGCCGAGGCTGCGGTTGCCTGTTCTGCAAGCAGGCAAGGGGAAAACATCCAGCACGGACTGCGTGAAACAACCAACCAGCCTCTGGCTGGTTAATGACTGGTTCTGAAAAGCAGTTCACCTAAAATCCACAGCAGTCAGGCTGACCGGAGCGAGGGGAACTGCCCTTCACAGGCTTGCGTGATGCTGCTGGGGCGCCCGTGGGTCTCCTCTCCAGCCCTGTCTGCCTGCCCGCTTAATTCTCCACAGCTCTCTTAGTGGATGCTTCAATGTGTGCCAAAAATGTTTTTCTCTGATTTCAGACTCCTAATTTTGTTGTTGTTGTTGTTTTCTATGTGCTTTCTAAATAGTGGAGGCTGTCTGCTAAGGCATCTCGGGGTGAGCAGGGAGAGGAGACCATGAGGTAAACAACAGCGGATGATGGGGCATAAATATTTCAGAAAAATGTGCCGGCATAAAAGGCTTTGCTGCAGCTATTCCTCCTGAGGGGTCAGGTTGCAAAAGCCTCTTCCTCACTCCCCCAGTGTCTGCCTCCTTGGCTCTCCAATGTGGACACATCCATAAATTTCAGGGATAGAGGAAGCAGGAGAGCAAGTATTTACTTTGCACCGGTAAAACAGTTCTTATCATTCTGTCTTGTCGCCGGCTAATTAAAACTTACACATCCAGTTCATCATCAGTCAAAGGCTGCAAACCCTGTGCATTGCCAGGCACTTCTGCAGCCATTAAATCCAGCCCGATGTATATGTGACTGTTTTATGGTAATTGCACGGGTTTGTGTGAGCCACGTTCCGCCTGGCTGCGTGGACACTCGCCAGCAGTGGTTTATAATGGTAATTGGCACATCAGTAGTTTGACCCTTTTCTAGCAGACTATTTCATAGACAACGCTTCACTGGAACTGGTATCTGTCTCAAAATACGCATTATAGAAAAACTGTAACACTCTACCCTAATGATCCAAAACACAGATTCAGAGTGCCCTGGGGATTTCTGCTGTGCTGGTTCAAGAGGCTGCTGTCCCTCCATGTCCCCCCAGCTTATCTGTCCCCAGAGCAGAGGAAGCAGAAGGGGATGATGCATCTGCTCCTCACCAGCCCTGGTTCCCAGGCATCATCTGCCACATCCTGCAGAACTGTAGCACAACAGGATGGTCAGCCTGAGCTTTCAGCTGTGCTGAGAAGATGAGAACATCTTTGTCCTGCTTAATTTTAATGGAAGCTGGAATGCCCGTCCTCTGAAGTAGCCTGTAGTGCTAAATATCATGTTTATAAAGATTGATAAAGAACTTGTGAAACTACTGAAGACTGTGGGCTAAACCATGCAGCCATGCACTCCCTAAAAGTCACATTGGGCCCAAATATTATGGACTCAAAAGCACCTTTAAACCACTCAAGCTGTGCGAGTTATGGTACCTGCCAACTTGGGAATTCTTTCCATGGGTGGATGGATTCAAACAGTAGGACTGCCCTGTAAATAAGAAGGTTATTCACAGTCCAGCACAGCTTCATCTAACATTTATGTTTTCTAAATGTGTGACAAGCAGGTTTCCTGGAGAAAGGAAAATAGAGTAAAATCTCAAGTTCTGGGTTCATCTGAGGGCTCCCGGGTTCCTCTCGTGCCCTTGAGAGCTCAGCCAGCCCTGATGCAGCTCAGCCCTGCAGCCAGGAGACAAAATCCCTCGTGGGGTTCCTGGAAGGAAAAACGCTGTCAGAATCTGGACATCAGACACTTCGCTGCTGGAGCGTGGAACATTTTAGTAAAGCTCGCTAGTACATTTAGTGTAAGACATTAGAGATCAGGAAACATCCAGCTGTTCAGCAGACAGAATGACCAAAATTTGAGTCCAGACACAATCAACGAAACAAGCTCCTGCCCTTCCCTTGAAGAGCCTGGTTTCATTGATTGACCAGTGTCTCCATCTGGGTCTGATATTGAACACTGCTCACCCCTGTATGAAAGAAAATGCTGATTCGATTGCTTTGCTCATTGATAGGTTTTTCCTTCTGTTTCTGATTATGAGGAACGATAGTGCTAAACAGGACATTAGAAAGTCAGCCAAACATTGCAAAAGATACAATGAAAGCCTATTATAACAATCTTTCCTTATTTATATTTTATTCTCTGTCTGCCTCCCTCTGGATACTCACGCCTATATTTATGATATAGAATCAACATAATTTCAAACTTCTTTGTGGGAGTTAGTTTCTTTACTTGATCTATCTTGAGAAAATATGGCCAGAATATGGCTTTTCTTTGTCTAGCACACTGCTTGGAGATAAACTATTCATCTTTGGGTTTACATGTAATTTATTAAGTTTTAATTAATAGTACAGATGATGCTGGACAATTATTTTTTCATCTTTTCCACTTAGCATGGGAACTGGAAAAATAAAGCTTAGCGTATTCAAAAAGATTCAACAAATTGTTTCTTCTGACATTATGTAACTCTTGAGACTGGCTTCATTTCACATAGAAAATGTAAATCTAATATGTGTTGTTTGAAACTGCAAGGGAAAAATAACAGAACCAACACAGTGGTCCCACTTTCTTGTCCTCTAAAGGTCAACTGTGAGGTTGTGACACACCGTTAAATTACTGGTGTGAAAGAAGCTGAAACACAAAATAAAGTATTGACATAGGAAATGAAGAAAAAGAAGACTTGAAGAATTCCAGGTCACTATATTGTAATTCGCAGAACATCCGATTGCTCTGTAAATATTACTTAATTAAATGTACTTAGATTGACAGCAATATTTAACTCCAATTCCATTAGAAGTGAATCACTACCTGCAATATTAATTCCAGATAGCGCAGCAGAAGCAAACTAAGAGTAGCTCTGAATTTACATCCTGATCAAGAATTTATGGTGCAGGTCCAAAAGCATGGAGTCAGAGGACAATATTAATTTATTACAAGGTCATTTAGACCTCTGCCTCCTTGATTCATGTTCTCTGCTCCCAGCTTTACAGGAGACCCATGTAAAGGGCAACAGCTTAGTCTGAATGTTATGAAGAAGAATGAAGCGAATATGGTCTCCCCTTCAAATTTCAGCTTCCAGAGAAATCCGGTACTACATCAAACAGATATTTATTTTGGATGCTGTGGGTAGGGAAAGGCAGTGGCTGAATGGGAAATCTGACATGGCGACAAAAAATGGATTGACGATGTGTAGCAAATGAAGTTCTGTCAATCAGACGAAATGTCAGACTCTGCTAAACTAAATGGGCTTGTTTATCACTGTAATTATGTAGCCTCACAATGATAAGGAATTACATATACATGTCATACTCCGTGCCAGGAAATGTTCTGCAGAAACCCAGTAAATTTAATTATGAGAGGAGAAAAAATTCCTCTGTTTCATGATCTATCCACCCCTGCAATGATTACTCTGGGGAAATTCCCACTGAAGCCAAGCAGATGGTTCCTACCTTGTTGTACGCCCAGCTTATTTTCTTTTAAGCTACAAAGTGGTTTACAATGTCATTTTTCTCTGGACCTGCCTTGCATTTGGCAGAATTCTGACCGCGTGTGGATTCCTTTTTATTGTATATGTGAATGAATTGCTTGGTTTCTTTTTTACCTCAAACAACAAACCCCACTTTGGATTCAGATAAATAAGGACATGAATCAGACAAGTATCTAGTCCAAACATGCTTTCAACAAGATGACTCCCATTGACTTTGTTACAAGTGGGTCAATAATCAGATTTCATGTCACTGAGCCACATCGTGTCTGGTGCGTTTTCAGAAACATCCGTATTGACCTCTTAAAGACTTGTCTATGGACCAGTGGTGTGTATTTCTGCTTCTGAGCAATCCTTCACTCCCTTTTTGCAGAGATAAGTAAGCTTGCAGTGAACTTGAACAGATGTTAGTTCGATGAGGGGGCTGCTGCTTTCTCTGTGCCTGCTGGCGACCTACACGGACCCTGAGGGCAGGATGAAATATGACTGTGACACTCCCCAAGGCAAACTTTGCCCTTGTGCCAGAAGCCACCTCGAGCCCTACATGCTGTTCAAGGGATTCACCCGGGACAGAGGGTGGTATCGGATTGTTCTCAGCAGAAAGGTAAATTTCTGCTATTTCTCCTTTCTTCTTGAATAAAACTCCAGGCTATCGGGCCTCTCAGAAGAAATATCAGACAGGTTTTGGAAAACTGATGAACACTGATAACTCTCAAGAAACTTTCCTTTAAGTCAAATCTTTGTAAAACTAGAAGTGCCCTCATTAAAGGCTAAACCTAAATTGACAGGTGCCTGGTCAGGGAATGGTATATACTTTATCTGATTTGAGACCATGTAGCTCCAAGGAGTTCTTTAAAAAGTGATAAATCATTAATCCCCACAATCAGTTCAGAACAGCCAGAAAATAAGATGAAATTTCTGTCTTTGTGCCACATATACCTCCAGGCATCTTCTAACAAATTTCTCTGCAGTTTAAATTCAGCTCTCTACTTCAGAGTCAGAGAAAGAGAGGGAAGCTGCCTTTGAAAGTGAAGAAAATAGCTGAAGTCTCTCATGAGATGTAATTTAAAATGGACGTTGTTGGGAAAAAAATGAAGTTATTTGCAAGCATTATGGCATATTTTTTCTCTGATATCCATTAAGAGCACACACAATACCTGGATGACTTAACCTGTGACCGTTATTTATTGTAACCTACTTTTTCCCCAGAGTGAATGCTTGAATTTGTATCTTCCATTTATCGCTAAGTGCACTTCTGGGAAGGGTAAATAGAACGGCAAAGGCCTGGGTCCGCAGGCAAGAAGCACACAGCAATCAAAACCAGAAAGTAGAAAAATGGCTGTGTGACTGTCCTCTTTGCTCCCTGAGGCAGGACGGGCTGTATAAGGCTGGACCCAGCAGAAAGGAGAAGACCCTGCGGCCTGTTCCCTCCTCAAATAGTTTGCTTCAGTCTCTCACTATTTACCATGCAATAAAGAACCCCTTTGCAGATTTTGGGGAGAAAAACATTCACCCAGGAATGGTTCCAGTGCAGCGATCTGTGCAATGCAGTGATTTGCCACATAGCACCTTTGATGCAGAATTACTGTGATGATCAAAGCAAGTTTAATCAGCTCAGGGGTTTATAAGCGTTTGCAGCCCCTCCTGCCTGCCTGTAACCGGCTGGGATGTCTCCTTCTCTTTGGACAGCAATGATAGAGGGAAAACCAAGAATAGCTGCATGGCCAGCCTTCCCCCAGGCATGTTTTCACCCTCATCATTCAATGGGACGACAGATGGAAATATTAATTAGGAGTGGTAGATGTTGCCAACTCCAGCCTTTGAGGGAAGGGCTTCTGAGGGAAGGTCAGCCTTTCTGTCTGTTCCTTGCCCCATGGAACCTCTGAAACGAGCTCAGAAGATTTTTCAGAAGCATTTAGGAGCCTATGAACTGAGGCTGGGCCTACCAGCATCATACAAGGCTGTTGCTTCAGCTGCCAACCCCAGGCACAAAGCAAAGCTGATTTTGGAGACATGATGGTGACTTTCTGACACGCAAGCATCTTTCTGAGAGCATCTGGTCAGGCTCCACTGTCGTTTTATGCTTGTCAGACAATGCAAAGCTTTCTGGGGAAAAGCAAGTGTACTGTGGTGCTGAATGTCATGAAAACCACAGTTTTCAGTGTTACAACAATTGGACTTTGAAGCTAAATCTGGATGAATGCTTCTGAAGAAGAAAGCAGTTCCTCTTTAAGTTGACTGAACCATTACGCTGTACTTAAAAGAATGAGGGAAAAGTCTTGCAAGTCTTGTCTAATACAAGCTGCTATTCTAAGTTTCATTCGTCCCCCAGCTGGTATTTCCTGCTCTCCAAAACACAGGGGAAAGCTAAGATGTTATTTAATGGGATTTATCTGAAAGAGGAATCATTATACTCTGCTATGGCACAAGGAATGTGGGTGGCTGAGGGAGCTGCACGGCTGGTACCTGCCCAGCAGTGTGTGCTGTGCACACAGCCCTGGTGAGGGAAGAGCAGAGAGGCTGCTGTTCCATCCCTCTGCCTCTGCCGTGGCCCAGACAAATCTAATCTAAGCTTTATTTTTGAGGATTTAAGTGGGGGAAAGCCTTGCCCTTGTTTTCCACACAAGAAGTAAGTTTCCAGCAGCTGGATCTGCTGGCTGTGGAGCAGTTACAATAACTGTTCTGCTATTGCTGAAAAATAACTTATTAATTTGACTACAAAATCACAGATTCCTTTTAAAGTGCCTCTCTCCCACGGCCAGTATTGAATGGGCAGATTCCCATACTAACTTTCTGAGTTGCTATCATTTGCAGCAGTTCATCCATTCCAACTCTTTCCCCCTTAAGCTCTTTTGGACTGAAACAACCATAAGCTCCTTGTAGTTCATTCATCAGGGCTCTGAGTTTGGCAGAGTATCAGACTGATGCCAGGACGGCCCCGGCCATGGGATTTTTTTTAAGGACGTTTAGTTCCTGCCATCTGTCTGTTGGCTCAACTCTACAAAATGTAGATTGTGTTGCCTTCCCAAAGTTGTTTTTTTCCCTTTTGGAGTGCTGTCAGGATATGCAATCTGTCTCTGTGAGCATTCCACTGAGACACCGCTCGAGATGTGGTAAAATGCCTTCAACTCTTACATGTGTTACTTTATTTCTTAATAACAGGTGATGATAATAATGCATTACCATGCACGTCACCTGAAATGCAATGAGTACAAAGAGGTTCCAAACTTTTAATGGGAACTTATTGTATTTTAGGAACAGTGTAACAGCATTTTCTATGCTATTTTCTCATTTTGGTGGTTTAGACTAGGTTGTTTGGTCAAGTTGAGTGACAAGTTTTTGTGCTGCCACTCATCTGGATCAGAGCTTTCCACAGTGGGGTCATTTCATTCCGCAGCGCAGACAACGAGGAAAAATTGGAGGCAGCTGCACTGCTTCTGGGTTCCTCTTGCTTATGTGCAATATAGTTACACCCCACTTCATCTTTCATCTGTATTTTCCCCTGAGATGCTTTGGAAGGCGGTGGTTATTTCAATGACATCTCCTGGTGAGCCTGGCTTTGCCTCATGTTGTTAGACAGCTGGTTAGCCCATTATAACCATTAGAGCCATTGCCCTGGGTGCCTGATCCAGTTTGATGCTGAGCATGTGCATGTAATCCATGAAAGGTTTGAACGCAGAAGTGGTTTATGAACAGGGGATCTCTACTAGAAGATCAGATCGGAGGATGCAAGTCTTCAGTGAGCTGCTCTATGAAACCTGAAATACATCTGAACTGAGCTGTATGTCGTGGTCCTGTTTCCAGATATAACCTTTAAGAAAGGGACGTTCCCAGCAATGAACCTGAAGGTATGAAAGGTTCTGTCTGTTTTGGTAAATAGATTATGAGTCCACCAACATTTGAGATATAATTTTAAACTCTGCTTGAAGGGCCACCTAGGCTTAGATTAGACCTTTTACCTTACAAGTTTCATTTCCTTTAAAGGCCCTAAAAATATTATATTGATAGTGTGTTTCCAGATAGAAGCCATATGAAGGAGACATTTAGTTTACAGAATGAAACCATAAAAATCTAAAAATGTGGGAGTGCAGCTGGTTAATATCTGTGTTCCTGTCTAATTGACAGATTTAAAAAAAACACTGTCTTAGCTTGAAAATACAATCACTACTCTAACAAAACAGATCTTCCCAGTCTTACTTGATTGCAGGGCTCACATTTTGTATATACAGCTGAAGTCCAACTAAATTACCTTTGTGTTTAGCTGACCACAGTACTTTTGCAGACAATGATGATAAATCTGCCACAGATAAAAACTGGATGTTCTGAGTTTCAGTAAAAATCAGTTATTTTTTTAAAGTGGGAATAACAACAGAGGCACAAATTAGACAATGTAGGATTTAGATAAATTTAGGGTTACAACAGCTCTCTTGCCCTCAGCCAGTAAAATGAATAATTTAGAGTCAAATATAGGGGCACTGCAGGACTAAAGTATTGCGTTATCTAATTTCTGTTGTTACTCTGAAGTGTAAGCAGCAAGCTCATTAAATATGAATGGAGTAATCAGGCAAATTCTATGACTGTGTGCGTGAGCTTCTCATTAATGTTTCACAAAGAAGCATCAAGAAAGACTAAATAGACTGCACTGGATTTACAAGTAATAAATATACTCCAGAAACAAAGTAACTTAATGACCTCCTATGAACAAAAGGGCTTGAACCAAGAGAATACTCAAGCGGAGTATCTTTATTGAAGCAGTAACTCAAGCAGATCAACTTTCGCACATCCCTGGTCACCTCTTGATTATCATTTGCCAAAATATCATTGCCGTGGTACATCCATTTAGTGCCCCTTTTCAAAGCTACATTTACACACTGGTAGTCCCAGCCACCACAGCCTCCCATGATTTTATTACAGCACAGCATGATTGCTGTAAACTGGCTTCTTAGCAGCACACAGAGCAAACCTACAAGCCAAGTTAGCAATCAGGGCATGATGTTGAGCATCCTTTACCTCTCACTGACTTCAGCAGATAGCACCCCTGGGATCAGGCTATTCAGCTGTATAAGCAAATACTGCTTCAAAGTGAACTTCTAAGCTAAAAGAAAAAATACTTTGGCCTTTTTTTTTTTCAGCTTTCCAGGAAGGGGTTTTCAATGTCTAACACAGGGCAAAATTCTTTATTTTAGTTTATTTTATCTTTGACATTTGAGATTGGATGTACCGATGTTCCTTTTGGAAGTGGCATGCGAACCAGGATAGCACAAATAGTAATTCCTTTCCTCATCAAGCAGTTTGAACAGAAGTTCAATTTAAATTAAATCAGTTTAAAGTGGAAAAATCCAGACTGACTTCCTAGGTGACATCAGATTTGTAGTTCTAGCAAACAGTCTCTTTACTAAGCAACAATATTTCTGAATAAACTTCTCAATATCTTTTCTCCATAGTGATTACTCTAAAAAGCAAACTTTCTCCTTCTACATCTATCTGTCTATCTTTACAAATCCCAGAAGATGAACAGCCAATGAAAGAATGATACAAACACATGAAAACCTGCAAGAAACGTCAGAAAACTGACAAATGCTCAACTCCATTTTACTTTCTTGCTTCGAAGAAAAGTACAGGACTTCAGATGTGATGTGCAAAAATATAGCCTCATCTGAGGGCCATTCACTATCCATGATCAAGATATGGGATGGGATAACCCAGATGGGGTGGAATATCGACCCAGGTCTGTGTGCTGGTCAAAATATTTACTACTGAATTCAGGCAGACAAGGTAAATATGGAATGCCATTTTATTGATTGCAGCCCAAAATAAAAAAAGCAGAACACTCATCATTTTTTTTTGCTCTCTTTATTATTAACAAGGTATCTGTAAAATCCAAGTCTTTCTTCTCTCTGCAATTTCAAGTGCAACTTCATAAAACTAAGACACTCTAAGTTTAATCTTAGAGTTGGCAGTTAGCATCTTTACAGATTCCAAAGCCTAAACAATTAAAAGTTGAATACTTGACAGCAGATGGAACAATTTCTGTCAACAGTATTACAATGTGCATTAGAAATGTACTTCACTGCCTGGAGCTGGGTGATTATTGATTCGGGAGTTCTCGTTAGCGATGCAATCGGCAGCCCCGGCCCGTGGGCCATGGCTGCTTTTTGCCTGCACTTCTGATTTAATTGGAACAAATCTGTGGCTACTTGTGCTTATTTAGGGTGAGATTCTGCCCATAAAAGAGGGTGGAGGGGGCGTGCTATGGTTGTTCTCGTGCCAGCAGGTTATCTTCCAGGCAGAACACATGGAATGGTCACTGACACCTCTGGTCAGGGCACACAGCAAACACCTCTCCACCTCCAGCTTCATTCCCAGGGCAAAGGAGGGCAAACCCACAGTTTTCAGCTTCTTAGCACAGGTATTTGCTTGGGCTGGTGATGTTTACAAGCCTCTCATAGCAAAAGTGGTGTTAAGCTACATGGGTATTCAGGAGCAGCTGCAAGGGGTGAGCAATCAGTAGGAAGATCAACATGGGGATTGTGTCTTTGAGAGTTAAAGCCAAAAGAACTGAATCTTTCCAGGGAATAAAATAAAAAAGGTGGCTTGGAGAAAACTGTCAGGTTAGTGTTAGGTTGAGAAAAACCAGTCTGTGCCTGTGTGTGGTCTGACTCTTGTGGGGATGTCTCCAGTTAGATGAGAGATTTGCTATTGAGGTCATGTCTGGTGGGTGGTCATCCACTGATGTTCCCGCTCTTCTTGGCAGGAAGAACCTGAGCTCAGCCATTGCCCTTTGTAGCAGTTCTGGACAGCCCTTCTTCAGTACGAGGAGAGATATTTCTTTCTTCTTATGAACATATGGTAGACCAGAGCTTTTAAGAAATTGTTACATTTTGGACTGTAACTCAAAGACACTAAGGTCCAGGGAACATTTGCCTCTGTGCTTCTTTTAACTGCCTTTTGCAGAAATGATTTCCAGCTGGCTGTTCGCTTTCTTTTTCCTTTCCTTTCCTTTCCTTCCCTTTCCTTTCCTTCCCCTTCCCCTTCCCCTTCCCCTTCCCCTTCCCCTTCCCCTTCCCCTTCCCCTTCCCCTTCCCCTTCCCCTTCCCCTTCCCCTTCCCCTTCCCCTTCCCCCTCCCCTTCCCCTTCCCCTTCCCCTTCCCCTTCCCCTTCCCCTTCCCCCTCCCCTTCCCCTTCCCCTTTCCCTTCCCCTTCCCCTTCCCCTTCCCCTTCTTTCCTTTGTGAAGTGTCAGGCAGTTAGGAAAGTGCAGTGAGGGCCTGGGACACCTGCTAACAGCTATGCCCAGCTCTTTTAATGATACTACATGATCTAACTCGTGTAGATTGAGGCGCCCCAACTGTGCCCACTGGGTCAAGCTTTGCACCTTGTAAAGAGATCAAAAACATTAATTAAGTGCTAAGAATTTCGGGAAGGAGCAGAACGCACAGCAGAAGGTCTGGTCATGCCACCCTATAAAACCCTAACATGGCCATATTTTAACTGCTGAGTAAAATACCGGTCACCCCATATCAAGAAGGTTATTGCAAAATCTAAAAATAGAGGGAGAAGATAGTTAGAATCATAATGAATATCATAGCCAACAAATAGCCTCTGTCTGAAGAGGGACTAAATAGAAAGCTTCAGAAAGACTTAATAGGATTCTTCAAATTGAGAAGAGATAGATGATGGGAGAGCGAGATATGATTTAAGGCCTTCAAAATAATATGAGAGATGGGGGAAATAAATGAGTGAATTTTTCATTTTTCATTGTATTAGAATCAAGAGGCATCTCGTACTAGTCAAGGTAGCTTAAAATAAAGGGCAAAATAAATAAGACTCCTTCATACAACCTCCAACTAACTTGAGAAAGTCATTGCCAGAGAGTAAAAGCTGAATGTACATATGGCTTCAAAGCAATTAGGCAGATTAGACAACGGATGGAAGATATATTGATAATGGTTAAATCTAATAGTCCACACTGAAGCTTTGGCTAAAAATACCTCCCACTGATGAAAACGAGAAGCTGGGAGGGCAACTCCATGCAGTCTTTGTTCCTGTGCTTTCCCTAAGCATTTGCTACAGATTTCCAGCAGTGGGCTGGGGACCTGAACCAACCCAGTTGTTTGTGCACCTTTGCCACTGCTGAAGCCAGAGCACTTTGAATCTGGAAGTTCAGGAATGGTTTGGAAGAGAAGCTCTTAGCTCTCCACAGATGGAGGCTTCATAGGCTTTGGTTTTCATGTGTCAAGAAAATTACACAATATTTATTTAACTTTGATATGGCTTTAATGTTAGATGTTGAAGGTGACTTTTTCTGGAGGTACAATCTGTTCCTTCACTCAAATGAGGAGGTGAGGAAAGAAGGTCATTTGAGGTGCTGGAGCTCAGGTATTCTCTTTGCTGAGCATCCTTCTCACAAACCATTAATTAGAGTCTCTATGTAAGCCCACAAGCTGTGAACAAGTCACCATAGGGCTGATGAGAACACATTTATCTGAAATAATACAAAGCCAGATGAGAAAACAAGTATAAATTTGAACTACTAGTAAACCTACAGATCTATTTTGTTTTCCTGTCTCTGAGCATCTTCAAATCAAGACTGAATGTTTTTCAAGAAAACACACTTCAGTTCAACTCATACTGCTGAATTTATTTTCTAGCCGTGGCATTTGGTAGCTTCTCAGATTTAACAGTGTCGAGGTCCTTTTAACCTTATGTTCTGAATTTACAGAGAGACGGGCTGGACTTGAGTTGTTCATATAAACAGTCCCTCATGCGATGCCTTATTTCACATGCACAGTCAGAGAGCTCTTCATTGTTCCTAATTAGGATGCAGCTTCTTGGGAAATTAGTTCTTTGACAGCAACTCTAACAAGAAACTGTGCAAATTTAAATGAGAACTGAGAATCTCACTGAGACTTTTATTAGCAACAAAATCAAAGATCTCCAAAATGTATTTTGTTTTTCTTTCCCTCAGCATCACTGAATCTTCTTATTCCAGACCATGCTCAGTCGTCTGTCACTACAGACACCCCTGGGCACGTATCAGAGACTAAAAGCAACTTCCCAGTCCATATAGATCTGTCCTCACTAATGCAAGGTATTTAGAAAAGTTCCATAAGGAACAATTGAAATAATGTCTGTGTCATATTTCTCTGTAGCTCTACACCATTTGTGACCTACCAGCGATCAGGAAAAACTGCTATTCTCTTATTTAGCTAACTGCCAGAACTGTGTTTCACATGAAGAAGGTACAGCTAAAAATTTTTGGATCCTACTTTATTCTGTCCAGTTCAATGCAAATTGACACTATAAATCTGTATTAAATCAGCCATCCAAAACCTCTTCGTGTCTAAACTATTCTCAATTTAAAACAATCCCTCTAACATCAGAGAAGCCAGAAGAAAGGTAGAATGAAAACATTCTTAAACAAAATCCTAGATGCAAAATCCATATTGGTGTAAACCTTAATTGCTAGTCCTGTTCTGAACAAAATACAAAAATCTGTTCATGACATACTTGCAGTTTAGGAACCTTTTCTCATGGGGAGAACACCTAACAAAAATTGCCAAACCTAGGATCAGGGTATGTCATGGGTAGTTATACCTTTCCCTTGCACACAATAACTGATGTTCTTTCTTTTCAAAACTGCTGCAGTTGAACAAGATACTGAAGAATCTACTTTTGCTCAGAAGAAGCACTCAAACACATTGAATTATATGCTCTGTGTCCACATGAATGGGACCAATGGAACTAATAAGGTGAAGAGTTATTTATCTAGGCCTTATTATCCAAAGAGATGGAACAGCCAGAGGAAAAAAATCTATACATATCAGGTTTTGATAGTTCCTATTACAGACAAAATTCTACTAGCTGACAAGGGAGCAGTTTACACATCTAGGACCTAAACTTTCAAACAGCTACAACTCTGTTTTTACAGGAAGAACATGAGGCATGATTGACCCCCTTGGAATTATTTGCTCTGATTTGGATACAGACGATAAAGCTGGAATCATAAAGTCAACACAATACAGAAATGGCCTGTTGCTACTGAATCTACTTGAGAGCTGTAATGCGGCATCATTTCCTTCTGCATTGTGGTCTGTGAGCACTACCTCAGGAAAAAACAGCCTGAAAGCACACAAAAAAAGTGAGCATCTTTCTGGAGAAGGTCAAGTGAAATGCTGCATCTCTGCACAAGCAAGTGATGGATTTCTCCTCTTCTGCAATAGCACTCATCTGCTGTTTGCACATGCAACAGATCCTACCCATTATCTCTTCTCTATAAAGCGTAATTGCACCAGGTCCTCGAGGCATTATTTTGCACAGTTCCAGTGACCTGAGGTGAGGGTTTGGCTTGCCTCTACCAGACCTACCATGTTCCATGCAAAAAGCAACATTGCCCTTTCAGCCATTTAAGGAGCCCCTTTACTAAGGTTGCAAATATAGTCAGTAACTCTAATCACGCTTTTGGTTGTTGTGGATCTTGGCTTGGTTAGGAATCGTTGGAGATAAACATCCTATTTCAAATAGGCTACTGAGCAGATGGTAGTGACTTTTAATCACAAGCAATATGAGGCAAATCTGAAATAATGCCCTTGAGATGAACAGTTTGCTATATCATTCCCACCATTTCGAATGCTGAATAACCTTGCCCCACGAAGAGAGCCATTTGTGATTTACGTACACATCTATTTCCAGCTCACTAAAATACTGACAGTCATTAATAGTTTTTCGCAATTCTTATTTTGGGCCCTTATCCAATGCCCACTGAAGTCAAAGCAGACATTTTCTTTATAAGCCTTTGAAGACTCTACCTGCTGCAGTAATGAAATGTTTTAATTGCTGATGTCGAAGTTTGGAAGACCTACTAGAACCTCCTGCTCAATACTAAACATGAGAGTAGGGAGTAGTTTCTTTAGACACGTGAAACCCTGAAACCCTGTCCCCCTCCCCAAAAAAGGCATTTTTTTTAAAAAAAAAAGCTTTCTGCAATTTGTGGAAACAGTATTGGGGATCAGATACTGACCTTCAGCTCTTGTCCTATGCCTGTGTCAGGAATTTTGGACAATTCTCTGCTTAGGTCAGTCCTGGGAAGTCAGTACCGGGAGTTTTTTCACAGGCCCCATCTGCCACTGCATTATTGGAAAGCCGAGGTGCTCTTTGCATTAAGGACATCTTTATACCATGAGTGGAACTCTCATTTTTCCATAACGTCCCTCTGATCCTTTGCAATGTTTCCAGAGCGGTCTGCTGACCCAAGGGTGCTGCTGGCCATATGGTGTGACAGGTTTGCATTTCAGTCCTTGGGCTGCAATTTCCTTTCTTGGAAGCTTACTAACGCCATTTCTTAATAGCAATGTTTAAATAGTTTTGCTCGAGCTCCCTTACAGAACAATCCGTGTTTAAGCTCTTTTTAGCAGGGAGCTGGTGAGAACAGCTTTCAAATGCTTAGCCTGACTAAACCATGTCTGCACCAAAAACCCCACCATGGTTTACAACATGCCTTCCACAACCCTGCTTAAAATTTAACGCCATGTAAATCAGTAGCAATATTCTGACCAACCTTTTACCCAACTGTGGCTTTGCCATTTCATCTTCTGCAGAAGGACTCCAACACCTTGCTTCCATGTCCTACACCATTCACTAGGGAATCCACCCTTGCAGCTCACGGCAACAGCAAACACTTCCACAGCCAGATTACAGCAGGGTGCATTAGGAAAAGTGTGACCAGCAGGTCGAGGGAGGTTGTTCCTCCCCTTCTACTCTGCCCTGTTGAGGCTGCATCTGGAGTTCTGCATCCAGTTCTGGGCTCCCCAGTTTAAGAAATTACTGGAGGAAGTCCTGTGGAGAGCTACGAATATGAAGCTTAGAGCACCTTTTTTATGAGGAGAGACTGAGAAAGATGGGGCTATTCAGCCTGGAGAAGAGAAGCTGAGAGGGGATCTCATAAATATTTATAAATATCTCCAGGGTGGGTGTCAAGAGGATGGACCAGACTCCTTTCAGTGGTGCCCATGACAGGATGAGGGGCAGCAGGCACAGACTGAAGCACAGGAGGATCCATCTGAACATGAGGAAAAACTTCTTTCTTTTGAGGGTTCCAGAGTCCTGGCCCAGGCTGCCCAGAGAAGCTGTGGAGTCTCCTTCTCTGGAGACATTCAAACCCGCCTGGACACATTCCTGTGCGATCTACTCCATGTGAACCTGCTTTAGCAGGTGGGTTGGACTGGATGATCTCCAGAGGTCCCTTCCTACACCAACAATTTTGTGATTCTGTGTAGATGAGATCTAAGCAAATAAGAGATCTAAGCACACCAGAGGGTATGTAGGGGAGGCCGGTTGGCGTTGCTGGTGGCAGGAAACCATCGCCCATCACAGGGACAGGGTGGTGGCAGCTGGAAGCTCCAGGCCCTGAGGCAGGCATGAAGTGATCCACTGACTATGGTACGCGCTGAAGAACCACACGGGGACCTCGAACCTGCTCTGTGCAGTGGCAGCCATTGCCTTCAGAGGAAAGATTTGTTTCTCTGAAGCTCTGGGAAGGACTGGGAACATGCAGATCCCTTAGCTAACCATGTGTTTATTTACCCATAACACTGTCTCTTTGTGGTTTCATCTGCAGACTGTTACAACCGAATAAATGAAACGCAGAGATTAAACATCCAAGCTCTCGGTGTCTTGCTCCAGCATGGCTTGCTTAAGTGCCTTGGGAGCACTGTCAGAGAAATGAATCTGTACAAATCGGCCTGGAGAGGAAAACGCACCTGCTGTGCTGCTGTATGGAGGCGAGAGACCCGAGCGCAGCCTGCCTGTACTCCTATATATACGACACATAGGAAGGCAGGAAGATTAACGGACTGAGCAACTACTCAGCAGAATATAATTCTTTCAAGTTGCGCAATGAAGGTAAAGGACAAACGTGCTCCCCTCCCGCCGCCGGACTACAAGTCCCAGCGGCCCGGGCGGGGCGGAAGGCGGCGGGCGGGCCGGGGGCTGCCGGGAGCATGGCTGCCCGGGAGGCGGGCGGCGCGGTGCTCGGCAGGTCGGCCGAGAAGCTGTTCTCTCTAAGCGGGCTGTTCGCGGTGTACAAGCCCAAAGGCCCCACCTCGGCCGGCGTGCTCAACCTCCTGAAGGAGCGGCTGCTGGCAGGTAGGGCTGGGGAGCCGGCTTGGGCCCGGAGGTGAGGGCTGGATGGTGAAGCGGGGACATGGTGACAGGGAGGTGGGTCCCGGGGCAGGAGCGGGCCGGCCGGAGGGAACGGACGTTCAGCCCCGGGTGTTTGGGGCGGGAAAGCCCTTCCCGGCGTGGCTGTGGGGGAGGTCGTGTCTGCGCGTTGGTTGGGGTGCCAGAACCACAAGCTCTGTCAAGCTGCTGCACCCTCTTCTGCACTCAGAAAACTAAAGGAGACCTCGAACTAAAGGAGACCTCGTGGTTTTGTTTTGTTTTAGTTTGTTTTTTTTTGTTTTGTTTTAATTTGATGGTAGTTCACAGCCATTGCATGGCCCAGACTGAGGAGTGAATCGAGTTGTGGGCTCCCCGGTTTAAGAAGGATAGGGATTACTGGAGGGAATCCAGCGAAGAGCTACAAAGCTTGATGAGGGGCCTAGAGCACCTTTCTTATGAGGAGACACTGAGAAAGCCGAGGCTGTTCAGCCTGGAGAAAAGAAGCTGAAAGGGGGTCTCATCAGTGTTTATAAATATCTCCAGGGTGGGTGTCGAGAGGATGGACCAGACTCCTTTCAGTGGTGCCCAGTGACAGGATGAGGGGCAGCAGGCGCAGACTGAAGCACAGGAGGATCCATCTGAACATGAGGAAAAACTTCTTTCTTTTGAGGGTTCCAGAGCCTGGAACAGGCTGCCCAGAGGCTGTGGAGTCTCCTTCTCTGGAGACATTCAAGCTCACCTGGACACATTCCTGTGCAATCAGCTCTGGTGACCCTGCTTTAGCAGAGGTCCCTTCCAGCCCCTGCCGTGCTGTGATTCTGTGAGCAGAGCCATTCCTGAATACGTTCTGGTTCACTTTGTGGAGCTGCTGGGTCTCTGCGAGGCTCAGCATGTGGGTCATGCAGGAGGGTGAGCTGTAAGGCCATATTCACCACTTGCTTATGTGGGGCAGGCACTCATTCTCACCTAAGGTACAGCACGATGTGAGCCTCCATTTTGAACGGGTATGAGATTTGCCCCAGCAGAAAGCTGCAGTCCCGCAGTGCGCAGTGCAGGGGATCCCGGCTTGGCAAGCTGTGGAGCACGATCCCAGGGACAACGTGCACCCCCCTGCCAGAACGCTGTCAGCAGCATTGCTGCGAAGCAGCACTGGCAGAATATTCTGCTTTTAATAGCAATAGGCAGTGGAACTGAAGTAAATCACCAAATGAGTGGAAACCACAAAGTGCTTCAAGGAGTTTGAAAGCTGGGAGCACAGTCTGCAGAAACTTCTTTTTCTGAACACAGGGAAGCATGGGTGTCAGATATTAGGGGAATAAAAAGTGTGATCATTGCAAAGGTGTGAGCGACTGGCCTAGGCCAGGGTTGTCAAACTCCTTTTCAAAAGGGGACACATCAGCCTCACAGTTGCCTTCAAAGGGCTGAATGTAATTTCAGGACTGTATAAATGTATGAGTAGTTACATTCATACAGTTCTGAAATTACATTCAGCCCTTTGATGGCAACTGTGAGGCTGATGTGGCCCCCGGTGAAAAGGAGTTTCCCTGGCCTAGACTATCTTTATAATGGATGTGGGGACTTGATTATCTAGTATAGGCTTTTGGGCACTTGTTGATGAAGTGAGAACATGGGCTTTCAGACAGGCTTGTTTAGGCTGATTTACTCTGTAGTGAACTGTAGTGTAGGTACTGACTTCAATTCAGCTTTGCGTGGAAGAGATTTAGCTGGATCATATCCGATTACCTGATGTGAAAGGCATAATGAAGAGATAATAGAAACAGGTAAGGGAGCTTAGAGCGTTTGTCGTATTTAATACTAATAAATAAGAAGAATAGGAATCTGCAAAATTCCTGGAGTTATCAGCTGCCTAGGAAGTCTGGTGGGTTGAGATGTTCCAACAGCTTGAAAGTGGCAGTGAGCAGGTTCAGTTCATTTCAAGTTTCCACATGCAAACAAATGTGGTCCATTATATGGAAGTAAATACAAGAATTGCTCAGACTATGTAGCATAGAATCGTGTATAGTAGATGATTTTGGGGACTCTGCCGGTAGTTCGTGAATGCTTTGTTAATGAAACGTCACAAGTTGACTGTCCACCAGGTTTTCTAGTAGTTTTCTTTTTTCTGAACATCTGTTCGTAATGGTACATAAGACTTGATTAGAATCTAATTGAAAATAGCTTGAATATTGGTTGAGTTTGGGAATAGATCTAGATGAATCATTAGTCTTATACCGTATAGCAATTTCTGCACTACTAATTCATAGTTTAAATAATTGATTTTTATCTCCTTTAGCAATCTGGAAATATGTGGGCTTTTTGCTGTGTTCTAAGGCCATCCTATAATGCTTCCTTTCCATTTCTATTTGCAGAAGCTGGTGTGCAAACAAATGAGAACAAAAGAAACAAGGTTTTGAAAATTGGACATGGTGGAACTTTGGACAGTGCAGCAGCAGGAGTTCTGGGTAATGAAAAATATAAATACAGTCATCAAAGGATTTTTTCAGGAAACATTTTCAGGCCTGTGTGAAATCAGAGGTGGAGTAACAATTTGGGATACACAGTGGGGGCTTTGTGGTTTTGCAGAAAGGGTAGGTTACTGTGGAGGAGCACTCTGGGTTTAATTTCCTCTCCATATACTTTTACATGCATATAATGTCTTTCTTAAGAGGAGGGTGTATTTCCACCTTCACCCACCCAAAATCCTGAAATAATTTGTGGGTTACTGCATGAAAATACAGACTTTTCTGTAATTAATTCTAGATTACCTCAGATTACCAAATCTGGGATTTTATAGTCATCATAATTTTCTAAAGTATTTGTTCCAAAACTAGTGCATTTTTGGAATTTTGAGGGAGCCTTTGAGGTTATAATACTCCCCAAATGAAAGATGTATAAGAGAAATTCAGCTGCTGCTTTTTTTGAGGCTCAGCATAGAAATATATTTCACTTCACGCTGAATAAACTGGAGTCTTGCTGAATAAACTGGATTTGTCAAAGAGATTATTTTATTAAGGAACAGGATGTGTAAATCACTGTGGATTATTTGGGTGTGGATTATTTCCATGTCATACGTTGTCACCGATAGTTCTGTTGATGAGTAACACGTAAACCACAGCTTGCTTAAATTGTAGTGTTATAGCTCTACTGGGCTAGAGGAAATAACAGCAATGCCTTTTTGGTACTTAAAATCAACAGGTACAGACTATGAGTAGACATTGGAAGTAAATCCCCTGCGTTTTGATGTGGTGGCTTCTCAGGAGGAGGAGATGTTTGCTGAGACTGTATCTCATAGAGGTCTATAGGCTGGTAATTGTCTTTCTCAGTCACCTGTGAACATTGCAAATATAACATTCTTGGGCTAGAAGTAAAGTCGTTTTGTTCCAATTTCCTGTACTATGTGGCCACTCACTCGAAAATACCTTGTGTGTTGCTGAAGCGGACATTTTTCTTTTACACAGATGTTCCCGTTGACCATACTACTGCTCATGGTGGGAAGTCAACAGCATTGATCTGTAGGAAAAGAAAAATGGCTTGTGCTTCTTAATGGCCTCTCCCACTGTTCTCTCATACCCAGCAGTCTCCAAAGCCTGCTCCTGTGGCATGACAAAAAGTACTTGGGCTTGATGTGCCTGGTAAAGACAGAGAAGTGCATCACCTTAATATGCTATGGATCAATCAAAAAAGGCACAGAATCTTTTATACCACTGCCATTTAAAACACACAGAGAAAAATCAGTGGTAGCTGGATCAGAAAGAACAACATTGGAGAGGGGCGGGAAAGGGAATGTGCCTGGATTTCTTGTGGGTTCAGGTATTATAATGAGGAGGGGAGGACACAACAGAAACAAGTGATTCAGTAGCACAATAGAAGTATTTATTTTCTGAAACCTCTAACCTTTCTTGATCCATACTGCTGTTTCCCAGATCTGATGTACTGCATGTCTATAACGTTGTCCATGGGAACTAGCTGGTACGGAGTCTTTCTTAGTGTGCCAAGTATATACTGCAAATAACTTTTCATCAGAAAGTATGCTTTTGTCTTTCTTTCCTTACTGAAACCAAGTGTAAGCAAGGAAGGACTTTAAAGACAGAGGTAGCTGATCTATGGTATGTGTGAGTGAAAGGCAGCTTAGAGACCAGGTGGCATGTGATGGCCCCACGCTGGTAGGAGCCTGGAGCGACTGCTATCTGAGAGACACAGTCTTTTGCCTGTCCCCATCTGTGGCCTCCATTGCATTTGGAAGGTGGTGGGAGCTGGGACTCGGCTTCTCCTTCTCACTATTTGGTGTCATATTTAGATACAAGAATCAAGGAATTGTAGGTCAAGTCTCAGTGAGTTGACTTAGAGACTATCTTCTTTTAATATCTATCTAGAGCTGTGGTTCCAGTTTAGTGTTTTCTTGATGTACCATAGGAATTGTAAATATTTGGCTTGTTTCTATGTGGCAGTTATGAACTGCGCTTCCATAGTAGAAGAAAAGATGAAAAAGTATACAAATTAAAACCTAGTGGTAAAGATTCCGAGGAGAACTATGGTTACATCTTTTGAGAATGATCACAGCTTCATAATGTGCACTCTGCGTTATGTAAGGAAGATTGGAGGTCCTCTGGCCTAGGAGAATCAAAGCCATTTATGAAAAGGTAGAGCTGAGTAATGATAATTCTTTCAAAATTAAAGTAGATATTATTTAAGCCAAACAGCAAATGCCATTCAAGAAGTGGTTTAGAGGCTGGCATGTTAAAAGTAAAAAAATCAGTTAACCCTTGTTACACTCTGTGTAGTCTGGCAGGTTTAGTTTTTGTTTCTTTTCAATAATGCACATGCTACACAAGCTGATGATTAAATGGGAAGATTGTTGGTGTCTTGTTCGTAAAATCATTCAGTGTCCGTTTCAAATTATTCTGTTGAATCTCTACACTCTTCAGAAAATTTCAACTCAAGAGTTATGTTGAAGTGTCAGTGATGCCATTGCATTGCAAGAAAAGTGCTTGGTTTAGAAGTTTTATCTGTGTGCTTATCTCCTTTTCTCAGCTGTGTTGCAGCTCCTTCCTATCTGGTGATTATGAAAGGAACAGGCTGAACTGAAGGTGCACAAAAACCCAAGCACAAGGGCATATGTGACTAGAAACCCTCAGGAACAAGAGGAGGAGTAATCGAGAACAAGTAGTCTAGTAATTCTCAGAATATAAAGACTGAGAAGCAGTAGAGTACCTGTGTTTGTTTGTTTGTTTAAAAAAATAAAGTTCATTGTCTGATTTGATGCTTTTGGTACTTGCTCCTGGTTAATGCAAAGCTGATTTCCTGCAAGCTCCCTTAAGTCCTGTAGTTTTATTGAAATCAAGGACATAAGCTGTTACGTATTCCATGAGTGGTACATGAAACTAATTTCCTTCTAAAATTTTCATTGTTTCTCATCTTCCTTTTGTTGCGATGGTTTTTTTTTTTTGGATCACTTTACGTAGAGAAAATAAATAGAAAAGCATATTCAAGGAAAGCACCTTGTTGTAAAAAACTTTAAAATAAAATAAAGCTCTTTTTCCATCTGCTGCTTTTATGACAAGCTGACTGTTATTTTGCAGAATACTGGTTTAAGATTGAAAAGACAGTGGTCTGTACATACATAATAATAGGAGGGTTTGGTTATAGAAGATTTTTGATAGAGGCAGTTGGACCTTTTGATTATTTTACTTTCTTGCTGTAAGCGTGATAAACACTTCCATTGTACTATCTTGGCTGTATTACTCTTGGTCACTATCAGCCTTTAAAAGGGCTATTTAGTTACAGTGGAAGCTGGATTCATTATTGGTGAGCCATAGCCTTCATCAAACCAGAGGCAGCGTTAATTGCACTATCCATTTCTTTAGTGATTCAAAGATAACTTTATCTGAGTGGTGAATTAAAGCATTTTAACAATAAATGGAGCTTATTTATCTTCTGCTTTAAACTTTTTTCCTTTCACTAGTCTCGTGTTGTTTGAACATCAGATGTACTTTCTCATAAGCATTGATTCTGCGCTAACAGAGCATGAAAGGCTGTATTTCTGACTAGCATAACATTTAGTAATGAATGGTGTTGAATAAGGGAACTGCAGAGCTGGTTTTGAAGTGTCATTTCTCCTTCTGTCTTTGCAGTGGTTGGTATTGGAAAAGGAACAAAAATGCTGAGAACGATGCTGGCGGGTTCCAAGGTGAGGAGTGCTGAATGACTTGGATTAGTGGGGTTTGTTTGTCTCTTTGTTTTCTTTTTCTCTTCCAAGGAAGAGCTGCATCAACATGTGAAGATCTCAGCCATCCTGCATATTTAGTTTCAATGTGAATTTCAGTTCCTTTTTGCATTTAGTCAGAAATTTGATGAAGACTTTTATGCCCAGAATGGTTGTTTTAAAACCTTTGTCTTGTTTTTTGTACAAAATGTTAATAAAGACCAAGTTCCTATTTTACAGGAAAATTTCTATAATATTAAGTGTTTTTAACCAACAACAACCAAAAAAAGGAGAAAATCTGTAATGAAGACGGCAGCCAAATGATGTTTTCAGGATGTAATTGTATATGACAGTTCAGTTTTTTGGTTGTTTTCCTTATGTGTATATAACATAATTGTTATTTAGCTTGCAGTAGCAGATGGTCTTTATTTCTTTTTTCTCTTCTTAAATACCACGGGGCCTAATGAGTGTTTTGCGTTCGTGATAGTAGCGATCGTTCCAGATTGCAGCTCCTATAGACTGGTGCTCTACAGGCACATGGACAGGCACATGTAAGAAGCCAAAGGTAACAAAAACCCCGTGGCTGCATGAGATAATCCAGACTGGAGCGTTCACAGGTGGCAATCTTGTTCATTGCTGCTTTTGATTAGTTGTACTATGTCTTTGGTGAGTGCACTCCAGATTGTAGGTGTGACATACACAAACAAGTTCATGTACTCCCAAGAATAATCTAGTGGTGTTGATTCCTCATTTGCAAGTAGGTTTTATCCATTATTTTAAAATGAGAAGTTTAGGTAAGAATGGCAGATGCAGAAATCAATTAAGCTTTCTGGATTTCATCTTATATTCAGGTAAAGTCAATAGTGAGCTCAGCAAATTGAAAGCCCTTCTAATGCATTTTATTCTGCTATTTTTCCCATTCTCTCCTAGTCTGAACACTTCAGCTCTTTACAGGTGTCGAACTGGTAACCTGAGGTAGAATTTCATTGACAAGCTTCAGTTCAACTCAAAGGAAAATAGTGTTATAGTGTTACAGAAGAGAACACAACTAGGATAAAAAGTTGTAGCTGTAGGGTCTGATCCAGAATTTACTGCAGTCAGTGTAAGTCTCTGCAGCAACTCTAGTGGGTTTGCAGTTGGTTTGTAGGACCAGATTTCAGAAGCATCTGTGTTTTGAATATACAGTAAGCAGCTGGAGCTGGATTTGCAGTTGAAGTGTAAGCAGTTACCACCCGGCATCTCCTTCTGAAGAACTTTTAAGTTAAAAAAAGGCATTTGGATACTTCAGATAGATAAAGTCATCATAGCTAAATATTTGAAAATTGTTGACTTAATTAAATTGCTTTACATGTTTTTATCCCTTAAGCTGATGTTCCCAGTGGAAACAGCTGTGATGGATGAAATAGCTTCAGCCTTTTTGGCAGAAGAGAGTATGCACAAGCTCCTTGGCATTGTGAAGTCCTGTAGGCAGTAGGAGTGTTATCCAGCCAAACGTTGTGCCCAGATACCTCAAGAAGGATTATAGCTGCTACTGAGGGACAAGGGAGGGGAACTTGATTCAATGAAGCGAAGTTACATCCTTACAGTAGATCAGCTTTTTCACTGCAACTGTTTGTGTATTATGATGTGATGGAGAGTGTGAGGTAGGTACCGTCCTTGCCAGGAGGCATGGCAGTTGTGAGTCTTCCTTTGGAGCTTGTCTCTGCTTTCCTATTTTCTAGTTATACTTGAATAAATTAGGCATGCAATAATTTGAGAGTCTTAAAGAAGGTGAACGATCTTCCACAGATACCTGTCTATTTCTTTTTTTTTACTACACTGACAACAATGGCTCGTAATGTAGTGAGAGATCTCATACAGATAAATCTATGACATGAAGATTTTGGTATTGTTTTGTATCCTGTGCATGTGCTAGGAGTTTATACTCTTGCTTCATCTTGTTTCACCATTGTTGATGCTAAAGTGTTTGCTGAAGTGTGATGTTTTTCTTTTGTTCCTTTGATTGCTCTAAAGATTCAGATGAACTGTCTGAGCCTCTCTGGTTAGGATTTACTGCTTGGTTATAGGAATGTATCTTGTGAAGAAATATTTCAGTCTAACATTGTTGGCAGCAGAGCTATGCTGAGTGGCCAAAACGTATGTTACTGCAGTAAACTCCATATGGTGGCTCTGCCAGAGATTGGACTATTTCTGATTTTTTTTCCCCAACATTGTGTGAAACTTTCATGACTCTGTGTGGTAGCTCGGAACATTATCACTTGATTCACAGCTCATACACATTATACAAGGAATGTTACTCTTGCAGTGTAAATCTAGTTCTCCGTTGGTTTGACCTCCTTGTGGATTAACTCAAAACAAACAGAAATGTGCAGCCAAGGGCAATACCTACTTAATGTTCCAGATTTCTCATTGAATTCTTAATATTTATCCAGAAATAAAAATATGTGCAAGCTGGCTTAGGTTTTGTTTGTTTCCAAGTGAGGGTGAGAAGCAGAATACACTCTTGGATCTGGAATTTAAATATTGAGTATTTAATACACATTCCATAGGAGAATTGCTTTTCCTTCTTGCTTTCTGGGACTTGGTCTTGCTTGGACTTTTTGCACTACATTATTTTGGGGGAAAATGTTTTACCATGGTTGCGAAATAAAGATAGTAGAATGAGAAAATATTTCCTGCTTCACCAGTAAAATGAATATGATGGGTGTGGGCCCATTTTTTTTAATGGTAAATTGTTTCTAAATGACTCAGTCTTATGGGTGACTAGTCTGTCTCAAACACAATGTAGAAGTGATTTCTGAGGGGGGAAATGGGTTAGAAAATGCTAGCTAGCAGCACAGTTTCCAAAGCGGTAATCCTGTTTTAAAGCCTCTCATCTATCAGAATGTGCTGTTACATAGAAGCAATGAGGTAAATGATCAGGGACTCATCAGAGAAGAAAATAAGGAAGAGCAATAGGCAATGAAATTCTCCATTATTCTAATACTTTGCATTTGGAGGAGATGTGTTTTCTGAGACATACAGCCTTTATTTTTAGGTGGGATAAAACAGGGTAATTGAAATTTTCAGACTTCAGTTCTGTGCTTAATTTGTGTATTTTTCAGTGAGATAACATCTGGGTTCACCCTATGAGAATTTGAGTCATACTATGTGAGTGAAGCCAGAACTTGGACATCAACCAAACGGTGCTTGAAATGCTGGTCTCTCAATGAGTAAAAATCGTTGGCATATTGGTTTTATCTGAGGATGGAACTCATCATGGTCCACACACAATCTGAATCCTCAAGTACTCGGTGATGTGAGGGGAATTGTCTGAGTACTTTGTCCTGCTTGCACAAGCTTGGGCAGAGACTAGTTAAAATAGAAAATTCAGGCTCAAAGGTTGTGGCTTCTCCAGAACAAAGCACTATGCAGAAATAATAATTAAAAAAAATAAATCCCAAACTACATAGAGTAAAACCCAAACACAAAGACTAGAAAGAGAATACGGGCACAATGAAGATGCATCAGTGGCCTGATACGTGACAACTTCAATTTAGTATAGTTGTTAAAATCTGACTTCTTATGAATCCTGGATGGAAAATGAGTGTTGGTTCAGTGATCAGGTCTCAAAACTTGCCAGTCACACTTGTGTCCTGTGAGAGAGGCTTTGCCTAAGCAGGAATTGGTTCAAATCCCGTGATTTGGGCTTAGACTTAGTATGTTGCAAAATTGCTGCTTTAGAGGGTTGACACCAGATGCTGCAGAAGACTGTCCATAAAAAAAGGTTATTTCTTTACCTCCTGTGATTATTTTACTGTCCTAAAAATTAGGCTGTAATTTGTATCCCTTAACTTCTCATACAGAAAGGTTGCTAGCTTTCTCCATGAATTCACTTTTTTGAATTAAGTCCTTGGCTTCCATCTTTTGGCAACGAGTTAAATGAATTAATAATGCATTAAAAAGTACATCTAGTAGTTCTATAAGGAGCAGAACTAATGAAGCCTTTTCTTGTGACTTCATTTATTTACAGCTCGTTAGATGCCGAAACCCCATGTGGACTCTTTGGTTTCCAGTAATACAGTGGGGCTCCCTCTGGAGCCTTTTTCTTAGTAGAAGCGACAACAGATTTATTTCCTCTATTGGTCTGTTTTCAGGAGGCTTATAAGAACTTGCTATCTCTGCAACCTCTATTCTTCTGCCAGCATTTGTGTATTTGAACATTAACATGCGCATCGTGATGGTGTAAGCACTATTCCTTTGGAAATCCTAATTTTCTTTTTAAAAAGATGGTGGTTTTTGTGTGTGTGTTTTGGTGGTTTTTTGTTTGGTTTTGGTTTTGTTTTAAAATGTATTTCAAAAGCAGCTTGTGCTGCAGTTGATATATTTGAGTTACCAGCGCAAGAAAATTGCGTTGACTTTTTCCTTTTGAAGGATCCTCTTGGTTGTGTGTGCTCTTGCTTTTAATCTTAAAAATATCACCAGCTGAGCTCTTTGCTTCATCACAGTATCACATCTTGCTTTCTTTTGGAGCTGGGTAAAACCAAAACTACTTATTTCATAAAGTACATAGTGATATGTTCTGTTTTCTTTTTTATATTCTTATATTCTCTTAGAAGGGCAAGATTTGCCGGTAGCGGTAATACTTTTTATTAGCCTAATCAGCATAGCACAGAAAACTAGGCATTTGGATATGCAAGCCCTTTCTTAGGTCTAAAATAGACTGGAAAACTAAGTGTATTTTAGATTTGATTTGAGTTCAGTGAAGGAGGTATCTTTTAGACCATTTCTGAACAAAAAAGTAGTTAATGCTTATGTCTGTAGTATTACCAACAATTCTTTGTGGGCAAGCAGTTATAGGTAGGACCCCAAGACTGTTCGACACATATGGGCTGCATTTTATTACCTACTTTAACATAATAATGTAAGAAAACAATTTATCTCCCGTGTGGTGTAGCAAGGTTTTGTTCACAACTGATTAGCCAAGCTTCCAGTCATTAGGCAGGGGGGACTGTACATGCCTACCTGATGATTCTCAGATCCCATCTTGCTTGTGTTCTTCTGTGGTTTTAGTTGGGCTTCCGAATTGCATTTATATCATACCCAACTCTCTATATTTGCCTTGCAGGAATCCAAGTAAAAGTGGTTTGTTTTTGTCTTTAGCTCTTGCCCTAGGAAATTTTTCATCTGCAACATCTTCTCGTTTTTCACTCTGTGGTTCATGCCCTTTTACATTCTCACACCTTTGTGGTGTCCCATCCACAGTTACCAAGGCTCTGACTCAGTTTCTTTTTGAAGTGAGATGGGAGAGGTAACCAAAGAAAGAGTGCAGTATGTGACCTGCTCATTTAAACAAAATGAATTGTAGCTACACAAAATGTCATTACTTTGCCTCTGTTCAAGCCCAGAGAAATTATTGTTTCCTTACAAGGGAGGTAGGAAAGCAAAGCAGGAGATGATAAGGTCGTCTCCTAGGGGAAAAAGAGAGCCTGGTGGATTATACATTGTGGCATGTGAAGGGGCTGGTGTGAGGTAACATTATAGTGTGCCATAAATCTAAAACTTCTATTGAGCCTGTGTTTTTTCTGAACCCAGCAAAGTTATGAATTTTAGTTCCTAGGCTTGTTTTGAAAGGTGTTTTATATGTTTCCCTTGAGGAATAGGACTAGCAGATCGGAGATGGAGTGATTGTTTTATGAGAGATGTTAACCCACGGGCAGACGGATGTGTAGAATGGGTAGCTGAATTCTTCCTGACATGTAGTGGTTGCTTAATTTCATGCATTTAGTTACTGTTTTGTTTGTTAAATGAATTTTATTACGTTCCCCAAATATGGGTATAAGACAAAGAAATCTTGACATTTCTATTACGCGGTATTTGTTTTCTTATTGTGCAAACATTCAAGGAATATTTCCTTGTATGTTTGCACAATACAGTGCAAAGATGTCAAGTCTATTAATAAAACTTGTCCTACTTACATCTGTAGTCTGTAACAGCTATATCCAAGTACTGCTGTAATAGTTTGCCTTTTTTTTTTAACCGCTGCTGACACCTGAGAAAGTTTTTGCAGAATCAGAACTTTCTATTGTAATTCCACAACCTCTTTCCAGAGCAGAGGAAGTTGGTTCAGAGTGTTATTTATGCAAACGTAGCGTTGGTTTCTATCCGTGTGTATTATTTTACATTACTGACAACGGATTTCTTGTTCCCTGAGTGCCTCAAGATATTAAGTAGAGATCAGTGTCACTTTATGAAAGTATGGTTGTCCTCCTCACAAGGAAAATGCTTATATAAAAGGAAGGCTGGGAAAATGCATGAATGATGTTGGCAGTTATGTGTTTTGAGAATGTGTAGAAGGTGTTATCAAAGCTTGGAGTGGTGTCTGTACAAAAGACGCACCAAGAGAATGTTTAGCCCGCACAGTGGAGGATGCAGGAATCAGGAAAGCGTTAGCTGGATAAAATGGTCTTAAATGTGCCCCTTGCCTGTTACACATTGTCAACATTTTAATTACCTGTTACTGCAAAACATACATTTTTTTTAGACCTCTTTTTTGATAACAAATCATAAGGAGAAAAGAGGCTGATTTGAGTATGTGCTCTTTCCTGCCCTGCCCAGTATCCCCAAAACAAAGTTGTAGAAGAAGCAGCTGTTAAATAGTGTAGCTACTTTCCTGTAGTGGTGCCCTCAGTAGGCTGGCTTAACATGCTCGAGTCTCTTTTATGCTCACCCCAGAGGCCTAATCTATTAATAGCTCAGCTTCATGCTCTATTAATATTCACACTTTTTTTAAACTGTTGAAAATCTTGAGGAGACTGCACCTATTGTGCTGCAGAAGCTCTTTCCTCCAAAAATGCAGGATATTTTAAGAGCATGCTCTAGTCTGATTTTTCTGTTCTTCCATTCATGAGGTCAGTGTCACCTTCTTTCCTCTTGACCTTTCTATAATTGTGTATATGTCTGTGCTACATGTACAGCTAGTTCTTGCTCGCATTCTTTAAAAAAAAACCCTCCAGACTGCAACATGACAAAGCTATTTTTCTCTTACTAAAAATCACAAGGAAAAAAAAAGATGTTAGCAGATTTAAAGTAGCCATTCTCCATTGTTTTATGTAGTGTTCCATTCTAGTAATTTTGAGATGCTCTTACCACTGCCTTCAAGAATTTACTGCATCTCCACGTTAACAATGGCTTCGAATTCACCTAAAGGCTTTCATGCATTTAATTTTGTCTATGAATTTGTATATACCTATAAAGTCTTACCCCTCTGGAAGGGCTATCTTATATTTCTGGGCAGAGAATTTCCTTACAACTCTGTTTCTCTGACAGAAGCTGAAGGTCATCTTTGTTTGTTTTGTATAATCTGTGGTGTAGCTGCCAGACAGAATGAAGAGGCAGGTACAGAACAGGTGTTACAGCTGAGGATGAAATCTGAGAGCCAGCCTGAGACATATTGGTAAGATAAGTCTCAACAGAGAGCAGGCGTCCAAAAAGGTGTATATGAAGAGACTGTGGGTTACAAGCAGCTGCTTTTGCACATTAACCTGCATCCCCTCGTGGATATTCTGAGCCTATATTGTGTTTAGAAGTGACATGTGGCTGTGATGCTACCTCAGGTGACCTAGTGTTTCTGTTACTGGTGAGACTGATCCTCTCCCATCCCTGTTCCTGCTCTCTCTCTCACACCAAAATTTAAACTTGCTGCAGTTTTTAGCTATCATCTTAAAGCTTCTCTGAACTCCAGGTAAAGTATTTTCTGTGGGTTCCTCTGTTACAGGTGGTTCTATTCCTTCACATTGAAAATCTAGTCACCCCACATGTTTGAGCTTTTAAAATAAGCTGACATAAGAGGTCAGAAAATCCTGTTAATCCAAGAGTAAAGATCAGATAGTTCTTCAGCAATGACAGTACAATTACAGCATCTAGCAGTAAATAAAATTTAGTGCAGGCTTAGCACAGAGTCAGCTTTTTCTTTTAGGACCAAAAAAATGAATGGTAGAGAAGAGAAATTGTAGTGTTTGTATATGTTAAGAGGACGTGTTCGGTGTTTGTGGTTTGGTTTTTTGGTTTGTTTTTTTTTGGAATTTGCTCTGTCGTAAAATATGGAACTCCTCCAGCATCCTGCAGCCTTTATTTTGCCTCTGTGCAACCTGCTTTTAAGAGATTAGGGCTCTATGCTTTTAATATATTGGAATCTGCTTAGTGAGAGTGCTTTGTTTTGGGAAATAATTGAAACTATGGCAACCCTTGTTTTTTTTCCAGCTTATTTGTCTACCTAGTGTACTTCTTTGGTTTGGGGGATGATTAGCATACTGGAAACCACTGGTAGCTGCTGCTGTTATACAAACAGCAAATATCAGTTCTGTGAATACTAAATCCAGAGCTCCTTAGTTGTGCTTTAGAAATCATTACACACAAAATGAATATTACTGTAAAACTCAGAGTTTAAGGCAGGGCTGTCAAACTTGTTTTCAATGGGGGCCACATCAGCCTGGCGGTTGCCTTCAGAGGGCCAAATGTAATTTTAGGACTGTATCAACGTAGGAGTAGTTACATTAATACAGTCCTAAAAATGCATTCGGCCCTTTGAAGACGACCGCCAGGCTGATGTGGCCCCCATTGAAAACAAGTTTGAAAGCCTGGTTTAAGGCCTTGTCACTATCTCAGTGACCTAAGTCTACGAAAATGCAAGTGCTCATCCCAGGCGTGCAGACTGATTGGGTTCAGCACAGGAGCACTGATCCTGATCAGCGCTTGCCTGCTGCGTGTTCACTCTCCTTTCCTTCAGGTTCTCTAGAGCACTTGGGTTTTTGTTTGTTTGTTTTGTTTTATGTTCCCTCAAACATGTCAGCCACAGGCAGACATCAGTTTACATAAATTGACTTGCGAGTGTGACTTCTCTTGCCCAGCTTTCAGCCTCTTGCACAGGGGACTGTAGCCTTTTAAAATTTGTTTTCCTTTACACTTCTATGTTCACTTGCTGCTGTGATGAGAAAATGGGTCATCCTTGGATGAACTCTTATGAACTGCCTCTTCCAGAGAGCTTGCTTGCCTGGGAAATTCTTGCAGTGGGAGCCATCTTAAAATCTTCCTGACAGTTACTAGTGACCTTATTTCGTAATTTCTTACGTTTCTGTCTAGCTCTTCCAAAGTGTTGCTTCTCCGTGTTTGAAAAAGCTTTTAAAACATGTGATAATTTAAGATTTCAAGCCTCTGGCTTCTTTCCAAATACAACTTTGATATAGTAACAGTTAAAACTGAGAAGCTCTGTTCCCTGGGCTGTCTGGTATTTGCTCTGATAAGTGGGGCAGACATGCCTGGCGCTCAGCCCAGGGGCTGCAGCCTCCAGGAGTGCCCCGGCTGGGCTGTGCAGCCTGGACCTCTGCTGGCTCTACAGCCCCTTAACAGGAGAGGATTCTTCTTCCTTCTCCTCCTCCTCCTCTTTTCACAGTTAAATACATACACCTATAAAGTCTGGCCTTTTTCTCTGGCTTTTTATAGATATGATTTCCCTTTCTGTGTTAGTATAAGGATTTGGATATGAAGTAAAAAAACAGATTATGGCTATTCTCTTACTAAAACATTATTGTAAGCATCCTATGGTTTATTGCTTGTGAGAATTTTGACTGTGCCCTGTGGTTGTGACTTTAAACCCAAATTCCTCTTCCTAAAATCTGACAGATTTATTAGAAGGTTTGTAATCTGTTTCTTTAGGGTTCCTGTAATCCATTTCTTTCTCCAGTTCTGGCTTTTATGGCTTGTTTCTTTCTAGTCACAGATATGGTGGTAAATGTATGGCTGCTGGGGCACTTCCCTGTCTTTCTGGTCTTGTAGAGACTGCACCCACCATCCATGTCCCCAGCTGTGTGACAGAGCTTTTGCATTACATTGTCGTTGACAGAGTGCAGTGGTTTGTCTGTGTAGAGCATCATCTTCAGGATGTCTCACTAGTGTGAATGAGTGACTTATACTCAAGGGCTTCTGATCACTTTGCCTTTTGTTTCAGTTGCTGTAACGTCAAGAAAGTGGTTTTCTATAGGGCTGTGAGACAGCTGTTCCCTAATTCAAGATAGGTGGGGGAAGGTCGCTGTGCCCTCAGGGTTGTTGTACTGTTGTACAATTGTGAGGTGCTGCTTTGGGAGCCTGCAGACCACCCTCAGAAGTTGGAGTTAATGCTCGGTGCAGCAGTGCTTGCAAGTTGTCACTGGGAGTACTTGATCTTGGCTTTTAGTGCGCTACAGTTGCATATTGTGGAGGCTCAAAGGGAAGCTGAGGTGTGCTGCTTTTGATCTTTCAGTGGTTTGGGTCTGGGTCTCAGGATGAGTAGAGGAAAAGGATGTAGGGGCTATTGAGAGGCAGAGCGTTCTCTGATGAGCTGCTGAGATAGGGACATTTCCCATCACAGTCTGCACTTTTAATGCTTTTCCACTGCTTGCAACACCTACTACCTTGTGTTTTTTGTTTTAGGTTGAGTGGGTTGCAGGCAGTGTGGTTGTGAGCAGTTGCTGTCTGTGTTCCTGCAGTGATCTGTAATTTAAGAGTAGAGGAAGAATGCCCCTAGATGTATTTTATAAAATTGGAAGAAGTAAATGATCACCACCACAGGTGAGAAAAGGTCACCAAAGACTTATTAAATGACTCAGAATCTGTTGGGTGCTTCTGAGAGCAGTATGACTTAGAGTCTAAAGAGAGTTAATGCTGAATTTTGACATAAAATAAGAGGAACAATAGATTAAGTCTGGACTCTTACATTATCTTCTACAAGCTCCAGGTCCTGCACACCAACAAAGGGGAAATAAACCCTATTAAATGGCTAGTAAGAATTATGATATATAATTGTAGATACCTAAGGACACTCCAGAGACTGATCATAAAACAACTGTAATTCTTAATTTCCTGACCTGTTATAGCTTTCTTTGTGGATTATTGCATTGCCGGCTTGAGTCTTTTGTGACTCTATAAAGGCTTCTGTTAGGAATGGGGATTTGTGACTAATGTTTAAGGAGGGCTTTTTGCCATTTTTGCAGAAATTAAAGGGTAAGTCAAATGTTGAGATTTGGATTGTATTGTTCATATAGTTTGTGTTTACATATAAACAGATGGTACTATTTCTCCATTGCTGGGAGGTCAACTGTAACATGTTTTTGTAACAGCCAGCCTGAAGCAAGATAGCCAAAACCAGAATTAAGAGGAAGAAAGTAGTTCAAACCGAAGTAGTATCAGTACTTTGATTTGGAAACATCTGAAGACTGTGTGTGAGGCTTCAGACTTTGAGATTTAGAGTTTTATTGAACTGCTAAGTTAATTCATCATGTTAAATTTATGAAGTTCTGCTCACATGTTTTTGTTAACCTCTGGAATAGTTACTGAATAATGTCTCTTTCTAGCTATGCTATTACATGTTAAGAACTAGATCACTGAATGTCTTGGAAAGCAGGCAATTTTATGGTCCTAAAAGCAGGTAACTTACTTGAAAATTTGTTTAAATATTTATTGTGGAGCAGCCTTCATCCATTCTTCCTTTAGTTTATTTCCATATATTCAAAAATATGTAAACTTCAAGAATTTGATTTCGAAATGCCTAATTTTGCAGTTGTCTGGAGGTTCAGACATCTGCAGTATTTAGGAAAAACATAGCCTTAGTGTGGTAAGCAAAGAATACAGTTATTTTTATATTGAAGTGGGCACTCCACTGCCTTTTGTCTGATTATTCCTGCTGCTTCCATTTTGCAGCAGTTGCTTGAAGAAATACATTCAAGTGGCAGGTTGTCACATGGAACAAAATCAAGGCATGTCTTAGTAGTCCCTCTTTGTAGGTGTCATTTATGTGCCCACACTATTATTACTTGAGCTTGTCTGTACTTCTCAAGTACATGAAAAAGGATGCATCGCATTAAAGAGTAAAATGTTCGTGCTTTTGCATGTTTGGATGTGTTTCAGTAGAATTTGCTCAACCAGGTTCTAGTAGATGCATCCTTTTACAACTTGGTTCAAATTTGTGTTAGCTCAGTTTGGAGTAAATTCATTGAAACCTTACTGGGAATTAGGCATTGGAACACTTTGATTGTTCTCTCCCTCTCTCTCTCTTTCTCTCTCTCTCTGCTTTACTTTGAAGGGCCCTGGATTTAACATAGGGCTGAGAGAATTGGAATGGAATGGGCCAGGCAGTGGGTCAGACTGCAGATTTTAATACCTGAGGGTATCTCCAGACTTGACCCAAACTCATGTTACAGAGTGAGTCTTCATGTGTTGGCAGCCTAGTGAAAAGACATGGGGCAGCTGGTTCACGGGCAGATTCTGTCAGCTCCAGCAGCTCCTGCCGTACACCCACAGCGTGGCAGTGCTGAGGGTGGCAATGGGGAAGAGAAGGACATCAGCTGATAATGCAGCAGGGACAAGACCTGCTGGCCTGGGAACAGGTTGATCCCTTCTTGCAAGATACAAATACATACACTGAAGAATTCTTTAGGAAGAGTGGTGAAACAGAAACATTTGGAGAACTCGTGATGAGCAGAGATGTCACTTGGTGGCCTTGCTTGCTCTCCTCGTGCTAATCACAAGGTCTTTACCAGATTCCAGATGTTCAAAACTCCAGCTTTACGCTATTGCATATCAGTGCATCACATGGCAGAACTGTTGTAATGCTTTGCCTTGGAAGTGGGGGTTCTGCTTTCACAAGTAAAGGTCTTTGTGACTTTTTTTTCCTTTAATTTTTAAGGAACAGAAAAATTGTGTGTGAAAGGTACTCTGTGTGCTGTGCTTCAGCAGTGACATATGACACCCCACAGAGACTTTGATTTTACCACCCTATTATCTTCTTTGTGGTATTGATGTATTTATAGTAAAAATTAGATTCCATGTTGCTTCTCCCTGGGGCTTCTAAAACCAAAATCATAGGTGCATGTAATGCGGGATTTAATTTTTGTTTAATGTCTTTTCATCTTTGCTTTTAGTTAAACGAACTTGCTGGATTGGCTATTCAGACAGCAATCTTCCTGTTCTGATTTGAAATAGTTGGTACTTGCAGTCTTTATTAAAAAAAAAGGGGGGAGTGGAAAGAAACAACCTTGAAGACCTGACTCACTAATCTCTCTTTTTCCTTCCCAGAAGTACACTGCCATTGGACTGCTGGGCAAAGCTACTGATACATTAGATGCTACAGGAAAAGTAACTGAAGAAAAACCTTATGGTAAGCATAAATGTTTCTGTGTACTCGATATAATTTGAAGGCACAAATGGTCTCTATTTTAGAAAAGCAGAAGAGACGTTTGGAAGTCTATGAATTAAATGTAAATGTGAAATCAAACTAGGGTTATTTCATCTTCAACTCCAGTGCTCATATAATGGAGACCAGCCTCATGCAATTATGGCCAGTACAAGTGTTCATTTCTGTTGGAAGAAAACAAAGGAGACATTAGGAGGGAGAAAATAGGATTGAGCTGGGCTATGCCATTTTAAATCTTTGACAGTCTGACAAATGACATGTTGTGTCCAGTAAAATTTTCTTTCAGTGTACAGTCTTATGAGTGCTCTTTGAGTAACACCCTTCTGGGCCAGTGGAGGAATAAAATCATTAGATCTTCCCTCTAGGACTCCTCTTTAGCTAAGACTGCTCAATGTAAAGTGGGGGTGGCATAAACTACTTTCTACATATGTTCCCCTACCAGATCTTGTTCTGTGTCTGTGCATTCTGTGTCCTAGCAACTTTAATAAATGAACTTTTCTGACCCACAGAGCAAAATGCAGGAGTTTAAGTTCTCAAAGCTAATCCTGACTGTGGCTTTGTTGGAGTGGACATTCCACAATACCCAGGGCAACTTAGAAAAAATGGAGGACTAACCAGGGGCACACCAAATGTATTTACCATTAGTTCTTTTATAGCCTGGGAAAAAAAGTAAAAAAAAAACAATAGGTAACTGGTTGCTTAGCAACTCTTATAGGTCCCACACTGTTTGTCGTGCCTGGTAATAGTTACATGAAGTAAATTATCTCTTTTGTTAATAACATGATGAAAATGGTAGCCTGGATTCTACCTCTCACCTCCAGTCTCCTTTCTCCTGCAGTTTTTCTTTTTGCATGAGGCAGGCAAGTGTGAATTTCTTGTCCACATTAACTTGATGGATTGTTCTGAATAGTATTATTTACTAGTTAATATTATTCAAAGATGTTGGATCATTTGCTTCTGCTTCAGGATCAAGTTCTAAGTTTCTCTCTAAGCTTCTGAAGGACTGAGCATCCCTATGGTGTTAGAGTTGCCAACACTTCATGATGGTTGGAAAACACTTCCTTGGTTTTTATGTATTCCTCCCAGAAAGTGGAATGCTGTGATTCTACTGCACCGAGTAGGATTCGTTTTAGATACTTGCTCACATATAAGCTGTGAAATATCAATTAAAGTACATGCAACTCCTATGAACAATTAATTTAAAAAAATCTGCTTCTTGAAACACTGATCTTGCTTTTTTATTTTGTACTGCTTACTGCAGACAGAATACAGAATGGTGGTTTTGTGTGTGTTTCTTCCACTGGTAGCTTTTGTTGTAGTAACTCCCACCTCTGCACCACCTCCTCTGTTACGGTGGCTTAGCTTTCTGTTAGATTGTGTTCTTGGGAAACTGTTTTGGGTTAAAAATACCCCCTTTTGAGTTGCTTATCTTTTTAAACAGAGATCAGTTGCACGATCCAGTTCATCATACGGTCTCATGAAGAGCAGTACTGGTGTTGCTGGGGCTGTGCAGTTTTGGGTGTTGGATGAAGTTTCCTTTTGCTGAAGCTGATGGCTGAAAGAAACGCTCATGAAATTGGTCTCCGTTGCTTTCCATTTTGGTGTGAATCAGTCAGATTTGATTCTTCAGAAAGAAGAAAGAGGGAACATGCATCCTTTTCTCCATGCTATCTACATATTTTTTTATTTCCTTCTTCTTCTTCTGATCAAGCAGGTATTTCTCATCTTTCCGGTGTCTTCTCCAAAGCAGCTTGTTTTCTGCATGATTCTCTGGGTAGCCTGCTACCCATAATCCTACTTGGTACTCCAAGAACAGCCAAACCAGATATTTGAGCTGAATGTCAGCTTTCCTTTGACACCTAGAAGGATCCTGGGAGAAGGAGAGCATCTGCTAAGGAACAGAAATCCTGCAGTGCCAGCAGCATCCAGGATTGGGCCTTAGTGCAGAGAAGGGGCACAAAACCAGCTTGCAGGATATATACAACACTTCTTGTGGTCCAGTGGAGTCATTCTGGAGGAAAGTGCTTGCAGAAAGTTTCCTGCTATATTAACTATAAGAAAGTCTTACATTGTAGTTCTCGAAAGTGCCCCTAGACAGCAATCTAGAAAGCAAACAGTTGTGTATTACAGTTAGTTGCAATGAAAGGATGCACTAAAGAGAGCTCCTTGGGTTTAACCCCCTCCACAAATTCTCATGGTTTTTTGTTTGTTTCTTATCAGACAGCAAATTTACATTTCCACATGAAATAAGATTATGGTTTCATACAGCTCCCAGTATATCTGATGCTGACTTTGGAAGCAAGTAGTGTTTCACATTCTGCTTTATTGAGAACATGAACATTTTTTTCCCTTTTTTTAGTGTTTGTAACTATGTACAGGAATGTACATTCTGAAACCCACTTCTGGCTGCCTGCAGACTATATCCAGACATGGAGAACAAAATTCATGAGGATTTTCTGCAGGTCTCTCCTGATTATGCTGGTGTATGTGTTCAATAGCACTACCTGAATAATTTGGAAAAAGTAGTCCTTTCAGCATTCTGCTTGTCTATTTGTTTGCAAATAATTTGTGCCGGGCCAGACTGAGTCAAGGTCATCTGCTCTAGTTCTTTTGAACTGGCCTGGATAATTCTGGTGTTCCGTTTGGTGTAACTTATTAACAAGTGCAGGGCAGTATCACCCTTCAGTGGAGGCTTCTTGAAGTTATGGCATAATTGGCACCTTTTGGTTTTGTAACTTTAACTTCCTTCCTGATTATAGCAGGAAAATTGATTAGCTGTCACCACTGTTCAGAAGCACAACTGTTCTTTAAAATTTTCTTGTTAAAAGCTAATAGGTGTTTTTGCAAGCATTGGAGGCCAGAAGTTTTTGAGTGCTTTGGGATGCTCAGAATTATAGGGAATGGTCCACTGGAAGATGCAGAGCCTATGCAGAAATCACAGAACCATGCTGTCAATCTAAAGGCTTGGGAAGAAATTTAGAAAGCAGCATTGGATTGGATGTATTCTAAATAGCGTTCTCACAGAGCCAGTACAATCATTTTGTTCTAAGCTAAGGCTGTCATTATTCCTGGGAACTGGATGCGGTTGTCGCATGGGCCAAACCTCGACAATCCTCACTGAAATCATTGTGAAACAGGGTGGCAGTGCCTGTACCCCTCCTGGGAAGCACACGGAGCTGCAGTTTAAATCCAGCTTCTAGCAAAAACTCCTGGTCTGCAGTACAGCAGATACTTGGTATTTGCAATGAGGATATTGAGAGGAACAAGTGAACTCTTGGTGGCAAGTTCAGTGACAGATGCGTCCTGCAGAAATGTCTCTCAGCCCCTTAGTCTCAGGGACTGGAGAAGGAAAGTCAAATGGGAAAAGTTTTGGAACTGTTGGTGCCAAGTAGCCTTTATGGGTATGTTCATATTCCATGCTTGGTGGAGGGTTGAGTCCAGATGCTGCCCTAAACTTGCTGACCAGACAAGTTGTTAAGCTGCTAAATTCAAGCCTGCAGCCGGGTGAGTGAGACCAGTGAGCTGAGGGGCCAGTTCTCCTGGGCAGCAGGACTGTTCCCCCCTGTGCTGCTGAGGGGCGGTGAAGGAGCTGTTTCCCGTGTGGCTGTGTGCCTGCAGAGCCATAAGGCCAAACTAATGCCTGCGACAAATACACAATTTAGACATCGTGAAACTTCTTGTTTGAGACAAGACTAATAGTGCATTCTTTATAACTGAGAACTGGATGAAAGCTCCACCAGCTTGTGTGTTCTAGGAGAGGGCAAGGTGCCAGTTTGTGCCATGATGTATTGCAGAAGACAAATATGATTTATTTTCAAGCTTAGCAAACTCATCTGTAAATATTTACTTTGACAACACATCACACAACTTCATTTTTTAATGGCTTAATGCATCCTTTCTTGCATTGGGAATGTTTTGGTTTTTGGTTTTTTTTTTTCTTTTCCTTTCCTGATGTAGAGATTGCCTATAGCGTGGGTGAGATTGCCTATAGCGTGGGTGAGATTGCCTATAGCGTGGGTGAGATGTAACCTCTCAATTAGGGGAATATGAGATCAGAGCAGGAACTGAATCAGGTGGCTCATCAAATGCTCTGACCACAGATGCAGCTCGTGGTATGAAAACTGAAAGAGAACCCCAAGTGACACTTATGCTTAGATCTTAAATACTAAATTCTAGCATGAAGCAACCTGGGGTTCACGAGACGGCTGACAGGATCACCGGCATAGGGCTGGGTCATGCTAACTTTCCACCACATAATTTTGGTGCTAAACTAGAGTAATACAAACAGAAGATTGAAATAACCGTATAAGAAGCTCTTCAGAATATCCAGACTTACTGTTTTGTTGTTCCTACCCCATATTCTGATGTACCTCAGTGTCTCTCAGCATCCCTGACTGACTTTCATGCCTTGCAACCTCACTGTTAATGACATTTCTTGGGACAGCTGCTGGAGCCTTGGGACAGCATCTGCTCTTGATGCTGCAAAGTGTGCTTGGCAAAAGTGAGGTACCACCTTGCCGTCTTCCAAAGCTGCTGTGGAAAGAAACCTCTTCTTTTTTACGTACAGCAAGAAACACATTTGTTTTGTAAGGTTTGCAAGTAAAGGGATCTTCCAAAACATAATGAAGGCTCAATAAATCCATTTGGTTGTTTTATGTTCCAGAATGCTGTTGCCTTAGCAGGGTGACTCTAATTGAATATAACTTATGAGAAAAAGGACTAGTCAAGTCCTAGACAGCAGAAATTCACTGAAGTGCATTGTGATTACAGATCTTATGTTTTCACTCTCTAAACAAATTAGAGATGAATGTCATCTCTATTGAATAGTATTTCAAAGAACCAAAGCAATCAGCTACTTAGATTATAGCCGTCTAATAAAAAAGGGACAGATGTGTACGTGTACTTCTAAAAGAGAGTAGATTGCCTAAAGCAGCTATTTTTCTTTTACAGGATTTCTTCAGTAAAATTGCTTTACTTAATATATAACAATATCCTGGTATGCATTTTCAGGTTAGTTGTTTGATACGGAAATTTGATATGTTGTTCCAGATGCAGTTGTTTTCTTCACTAGAAAAAAAAAAGCAAACCCCACAATGCTTTTGTTCTGTAATAATCTGTTTTCTTTTCCCTGCAGTTCGATACTATTAAAGAGAAGTGTCCAAGGTTAGATGAGCATTTTATTCTTTTTGCTTCTTTAACAAAAACGAGAGTAGGACAATTTTGTAGTTCTTGCGTAGTTCCCAAGAAAAATGATTTTGCAGTCCCAAGAGAGAGAAATTGCAAAAGAAAACTGTGTATATTGGGATTTCTGCCCTTCTGAAAGCGTCCAGACTGTCTTAATCACCTTGGACAGTTTGTTCCACTCTTTTGGTGACAATTTACCCTCCTACCTACATTCTGGTTTTTATCTCTTTTCTTTGGTGTTTTTCACCCAATCTAAATTCCGATGGGAGGGAACTCTTCATTATATCTATTTGCAGAACATGACTGATGCCATTAGAGCCATGGGAATAATCAGTGCTAACATACTTACTGTTTTCTTTCTACAGACCAGATAACAAAAGGAGATCTGGAAAATGTACTGCAAAAGTTCATAGGGGACATAATGCAGGTTCCTCCACTGTAAGTTCCACAATATTCAGATACTCTTGGCACATATGTTTAGCTGTTGGAAAAAAAAAAAGACACATTTTGGCAAGAGGCTTGAGGCAAGGCAGTCTGAGGAGTTCAACGTTTGCAGGTCATGCCCATTTGAACATCAAGCACAAATGGTGACTTGGAGTCCGTGGTTTACTGGGGTAAATGTAAAATAGTGAAGCAGTCTTAAATGGCTTAGGAGGGGTTGGTGAGTTCTATCCTGTCTTCCAGTTAGAAAGCAAAGCTCCGAGTCTTTAATTTTATCTGCGGGGTAAGGAGAGGCTTACTGACATGTGTGTGGAAGTGCCTTAAATGACTTTGAATTAGTTTTCTGAAAAATTAGGCTATGAATGAGTGATGAGTGACTGAGCTTCTGTAGCTCAGCAGATTTCTTCTAGTCAGGTGAGCCATAGTAGCTGGCGATGTGCAAGCTTTTAACTTGTGACAGGTGGCTTTTATGGTGATTTAAGCTAACAGGCTTTCCTGTGCATTTACAATGGGTCGCTTACCGTGGTTCCAATGTGAGCCCCGCAAGGTCAGTAATTCAGTGAGTGTTCTGCTTCATGTGACCTGTTTCAAATTACCTTCTGCTAATATGAGCAACATCTTTTTCGATTTTTCTGCAGTCGTCTTTCTTGTCAAGACCACAGTTGGAGCTTTGGATAAAATTCCATGTAATCAGTGACATGAATTTTTTGCTCTATAGTGGTCCCCTAGACACCCTAGAACAAGGCTACATAACTTGGCAGTTGCTGTTCAGGGAAGACCCTGTTGTGAGCCGAGGAAAGGCGCAAGGCAGAATTCCAGGGGTTGCCTGCACAACACTGACAGAGAGGATGCCCTGCAGACTGCTGGAAGACACTGGGGCAGAGGCAGCTGCAAGTGTTGGACCCCTTATAGAAATACTTCCTTTTCATAAACTACCAATTGAGTGATGAAACACTTTTAAATCTCTACAGCAACAGATAAATACAGGACCATCTCTTGTTCTCCAGTTTATGTAGCTACTGGCAAATTAGATGATTCTGTCTCCAAGAGATTTCAGAAGCACTTGCTAGGTTGTGGTTTGTTTGGTTTTTTTGTGAGCGCTTGGAGAGGATTAGAAGGGTAAAATATATGCTGCTGTAGTACAATATTAACAGGATCTTGAGGATGGGAAGCTTGTTCTGTTACAGCCGTATGACACAAATTTTCGTGCTCTATCTGATCAGCTATTCTGCTTTGAAGAAGGATGGAGAAAGGCTGTCAACTCTGATGAAGAGAGGAGAAGCAGTCGAAGCAAAGCCTGCTCGGCCAGTACGAGTGTACAACCTCTCTCTCCAGCAGTTTCAGCCACCACTGTTCACACTGGGTAAAGGCCAAAGAATGTTACATAGAGTGATGTCCCCAGCTTGTTAGTGTTTATTTACACTCTGAATGGGACTAAGATAGTGAAATGAGTTTCATTTCCCTCAGCTACTTATTTTGGTGTGAGCCCATGTGCAGAGACTTTCACTGTGCAGTAAAAGCACCATATTCTGTTTTTAGGTTAAGCTGATTATATGTAATCTTCCTGTGAGGGAAAACTCTGGGAGGCTGGTCAGGGGATTATTTGCATCTGTCCATGGTCTTGCAACCTCCAGCTCACTCCTTTCTCAGGTCTACTTTGCCCATTCTTTTACCCAGGTGCCCAGACCTGCTGGCTTCTCTCCCAGGGTGCACTTCAGTATCAGTTACTGTCAGGCCTCTTTCTTGGTTGAAGAGGCAGGATCTTGTCCTTCCTTCTGTTATAAATGAAGAAGCGTGGGTAGTACATTAAGAAGCACATGAATAAATAAACCAAAAAGACTTGTAAATGTTTGATGCTACATGAGGTCAGGATAATGTCTTGCATTGATCAACTGCCTAGCTGACCCGTAGTCCTCTGATGGACCAGATGTTATATGATGAGCAGGTATGAGTGACAGAACTCAGTGCTTTGTTACTTCAGCCCTTACTTTATGGTTGGGTGACTGGCAGCTGATCACTGGCAGAGAGGGAAGGGAAGGGCTGAGAGAGCAGGGAAAGTTAAAGGCAGATTTTAAAATTGTATTGGTGCTGCCTGTGATCAGTATCTTAAAAGCACTGATAGCCAGTTTAGACTTTACTTGAAATAACTTGTTTTCTTCGTTAGAAATATGAATCAACCTTCTGAAACCTTTAAAATAAATAGCACTGAAGCATTTGTTAACATACCACAGCAAGTACTTTATTTCTAGTGAGTTAGTTCAGTTGCTATTGTATTTGCTTTCTCTCCTGTCTGGGTTAGCAATCTCACCCGCACATATGTTACAGGATGAATAATTGATGTTGCATCCTATAAATATTTTATCACTGGGTTGTTTGCTTAGCGCATTTTTACATTTATGTGGGGGCATGCTTTCTATGTAAAGTAGATTTTACATTGTATTGGCAATTTACCATGTCACTGTTAACATTCCAGATGTTGAATGTGGTGGTGGCTTTTATGTCAGGAGCCTGGTCAGTGACATTGGCAAAGGTAGGCATGAAAAAAACTCATTAAGGTTTAAGGAATGAATGTGTCTCTTGAAGGAAAAATTTTGTCATTTTCTATATCTCCAGTGACCAGACCTATGTGTTATTTTGCAGAATTGTAGTGGTATCACTTGCTTTTGTATAACACACTGTTTTCCACTGGAGCTTGAGGGAGTGAAGGCTAAATTGCCAGAGGACCTTGAGGGGTGGGGGATAAAAACTGAGCAAGTAATAGCACTGAGCAAGATAAAACAAGGCAAGGTGGGGATTTTTTTTTCATCTCCTCCGTATGTTAAATCTAATTCAGATTAAAAGTGAGAAGAAGAGGAAAGATACTATCTTTTTAAATGTTTTTTATCAGATTTTGAAAACAGATTGCACAGAACATTATCATGCACATAATAAACCCTATCTGCTGGAAAGACTTCTACATTTCTCATGATTTTTCTAGTGTTTTCTTTCTCCTTTGCCTGAACTGTGGTTTTGCTTTCCCACAGGGTTGTTTGTCTTGTGCTCTGTATCTATCAAGCTGCATGATGGAGAACAGATAATACATTTATTTTTTTTTAAAAACGATACATTTGCAGATCAAAAATGCAAGTGATGTGGGATAACCCTGTGCATTTCAATGTGTTATTCGTACTTAGGCAAGTCAAAGATGCTGTTACAGCCTTCTGAGCATACTGGCTTATGTTTAGTCCTTCAAAATGGCAGACCAAGATAAAGCCTGTCCTCTGCTGCTTTCTTTTCAAATATTTAAAATGCAGTAGAAATCTTCCTGCATCAGAAAGGACAGGAGAGAATATATTAGTATACTTGTGTGCTTGCAAGTCATCTCTGGTTGCTGTTATGTTTTATATCCCTCATTATGTAATTCTGTCCTGCTGGTATTTATTTAATGTATCAGAGCATTTATTTGTATCTTTTAATTTTTCCTTATCTTACTTTATATTGTCCTGATAGGCAGCACAGGATAAAAACGTCCAAGATCCTCCTTGAAGGCAAAAAGTGCTAACGCCTCAAAGTCTGTGGAAAAATAGTACATGGTCTCCTAAATCACTTGCAAATACAGAATGTTCTGCTTATGTCTAATGTCATTATTTCCCCTTTTTCATTCTGATTTAAATCTGGAAAATGTTTTGACAACTTTCTCTCAGATTTTGAACCCTTTGCTACACTGGAGATCTATTGAAATTAAAAGAGTTCCTTGGCTCAAATTTAAGTTATAGTTGACCGATAAATCTTCATGAACTTCCCTCTCAAATAAAGCAGAATAATGTAGAAAGCTACATGTAAAAATGTATTTTCAATGAGTTGCAAATAGTTAAACCTGACCATGCACTTTTTCTAAATCCTCTTTTCTCCTTCACTGTAGAACTCTCTACCTGTGCCACTATGCAAGAGCTGACCCGAACCAAACAGGGGCCTTTCACGCTAGAGGAGCATGCCCTTCATGAAGACAAATGGACAATTGATGAAATTGCACGATCCTTAGAGCATTGCACGTCTCTTCTCCCGGCAGAGCCATCTCATAAAAAATTGAAGACAGAGCATCCTGGTGAAACTGCTGTGAGCTGTGAAGATAAGTGATAAGTTGGGTCAAGGAAAAAGACTGAATGATTGAGACATTTTAAGATTGGATTTGGATTGTCTTGCCTCCTGTGTAAATTTACAAGTCTGTACTGGGAGGGTGACAGACTGCAGAGCAAGAAAAATGGTTCTTTTGTTTTCTGAGGTTAGAACATACACTGAAAATATCCAGTGCTTGCTGTTTCCTGATCTGTTTGTTTTCCTTCTTGCACACTGTAAATGAGTCTGCCACTGATGTCAAGTCTTCATAAACTTCATAAACTAAGCTGTCGTTGCTGATTCCTCAATAAAAAAAGTTATGAACCTTCAGGTTTGATAAATGTGCTCTAAAATATTTATTTTTCTTTATAGCTGTTAATTGAACCCTGAAATACCATGGTGACAAGACCGTGATAGCTTGGAGGATACAAGACGGTGGTGTGGCAGTTTGCTTTCTTGAAATCCATTTCAGGAAATGTCAATTTAACTGTAGCTTTTCCTATGCAGCTTGTTCTTTCAGTCAAATGTTATCTAGAGTGCATTAAATGTAGATGCTAATATTTTACATTGTCTGAAATATCGGTGTAAGTGCATAGTTTTAAGTATAAACAATCCCTGAAAATAACAGTTTGATAACAACTGCTCTGAAGAGTGCAGTCATCGTTATAAGTGTACGTATCTTATTCTGGTACAACATCAAAATTTAATTTAAAGTATCCACAATTTAAAGTATAGTTGACTGTTATGCCCTTCATAGGGCTTATGGAATTTACTTTTGCCATCTGTGCGTTGCTCGAGCTGTCTCTGTGGTTTGGGTGAGGGCTGACACGCTTCTGGGCTTTGACGGAATATGGTCCTAACTGGGCAGGAGAGGGACCCGCCATCAAGGATCCTCGCTGAAACCATTTTAATTCACTGGGGCAGCGAGGGCCTGTTCCAAAGTTCGTGTAGACAGAAGAATTTGATTGCACTGATTATTTTTCACCACTGCTACCCTTGGGATTTACAAAAGGACTAAAAGCCAGTGCTTTGGGAATGCTAAAAGGCACCTCAATTTGTTTCCTTGTGTGTAATGGACTATCCTGAAAGGACTTCCCTTTGTGTCCCCGTACATGTTAGCAGCGGCTCTATTTTCCTCTTCTTGTAATGGGAAACGTGGTTGAAACATGAGTGACATCTGAGAGAATGTCCTGCTTTTGAAATTGTCACCGAAATGTCACCAAAGTGGGGTGGCCTGGCTGCTGCTGCAGGTTTATCCTGTGGCCTGCTGGGCTTTGTACAGTTCCTCCACCTTTGGGTTTGATGCTGGTGCGCAGGGACTTGACTCTCTGAGTGACCAAATGCTGTAAAGTCAAGAGTTTGCGCTTGGGTGAGGGTGTAACTTTGTGAAAGAGATGTGAGAATTTCATTTAATACTCTGTGTTAATGGACTTGATACTTTGCACGGTAAGTTATCTTGGTAGCTAATTATTTCTATTGCTTAAAAGAAGTTGTGGTTTATTCCCAACTTGACTTGAATCTCCACATGCTGCATTTTATGTCTTTGTCTGCACCTTACAAAAAGCAATTTCTCTGTGTGCTCTTATGAAGTGAAATGCTCAAGTTCTAACCTTACTTTCAACCTAAGAAATAAATATCCTGAAGTTTCTCATTGCAGAATACCTTTCCAGACATCTATAGAGCTTTTTGTTTTCTATAAAATAAGAAACTGAACTCTATGCAAGATGAATGGAGCTTTTTGTGTAGATAGAGTTAATGTTTTATTGTTCAGTAAACAGACAGTTTTCTTCTTTTGTATGTTCTTATAAAGACCTTAAGGCAAACGATGAAAGTACCACGAGCAAATTGAAATGTTAGAGCACTGTAGCAGCATATTTAAAGTACAATATGGATGAACTAATCATTGTAAGAAATTTTGGTTTCGGAGGTGGGAGAAAAGAATTGTGTTCAGTAAGAGAACAGTGGGAGATTTTAGTTGTTTCTTTTCAGGGTGGGTTTTTTGGTACTTTGGATTGGAACAGAGAAGAAAGAGATTATTTCCTAAAGAGATCAAATAAAGCAGAAAACATCATTTTCCAGTATACTTGTCTTGAATGATCAAAGTCTTTGATTGAAACACAGCTTCTCTTATTGTCTAAATCTGTTTTTTCCAATAACCTAATTTATGTTATCCCAGTGGTCTTCTGGATTAAGTTCTCATTTTCTTTATTTATCTTTCTGCTCTTTTAAAAGTAGCCCAGTAGATGTAACTCTGTTAGTTTTCTTGTTTCATCCACAGGGATTTGTTTCTTCAAAGATTAGTGCTATTTAGAAATCTTTCTATTAATAGGGTACATTTGTATACAGTGTTATAAGTGTCTAGCACATTTTTTATCTCATCTGTTTGTTTAATGCTCACCATGTTTTTTTTGCTATTCCATGTAAGACCCCCTGTTATTTTTAATTTCAAAAGGAGAATTGTATTTTCATCAGCTTTCAGTTAGCTTGCAACTGGTCTGTTGCAATTTTTGCTAACACATCTGTGATCCTGAGAAGACAGGATCTGTTCCATAGGCTAGTCACTCGAGAGAGTGAAATGGCAATCGAAAGAAAGCGTCTTGTTGACATCAGCAGATTTTAACTTAGGCTGTAAGTCCTAATACATATAGAAAGTGTAGGGAGAGGAGGAAGGCAGTTGTACACATTCAGGTGTGTAGATCATGTTTCTAAAGACTGGAGGTATCTTTCAATTTACAAATGCAACTTCCCTCAATGTTTTATTCCTCTGAAGCAAGTCGAGGCTTTCACCAGCTCTAGCTAGAACTTATTTTCCCTGGGATTCCTCTCATTTTCCCCAACACCAGGTTCTGTCACCTCCAGAAATAAATGCAGAACAACTTTATCTCCAATCAATGACCAACTTCTCACATAACTTGTACTGCACTACAGAAACCATTTTACTTACAGGATGGGTAGCAAGTATGTTTGGTTGTAGTTGTAAAAGGGTGGATAGCACATACACCTATGGCAGAGAGCAAATAGCTGTTCTTTGAAGACACAGGCTAAAGAGTGCGCAAAGTGAACAAATTATGCAACAAGAGCTCATTTTATGACTGCTCGAATGCTCTGCCCTGGGTACCCCCATGCTCCAATGAGTAAGAGATCCATTAGTCCCAATGAACAGTAACTGGCAAGCCACTGAAAAATCTAGGAATAGCTTTTTTTAGACATGTTTTAATGAGTGTTTAACCCGGTATCTTGAAACTATCCAGATCTGGAAATAAGTGTTGTGTTCCCATGGGAACCTAGGGAAATACTCATTTTAACCGTTTTATTCTTACTAACATGCACGTCCCTGAGATACTAGAATTCAGAATTGTGCTACAGCAACAGAAAAACGTAGTTTTTTCAAGAATAAAATATCCTGGATCGTGATTACTGACAGTCATGATATCTCAACACTAAGGGCTATTTAGAGTGAGAGGAAAAGTGTATGTACGGTATTTCTGAGACTAGTAGAAGATTTAATACTGAGTGCCCAGCTGAGACAAACAGTAGTTAATAGGAATTTTATGCTACTCTGGCCAGAAAATCTTAATGTGTCTGTGATTTACTGTTTAGAATATATCCTTGACACAGACTGAAAGATTTGTCTTATTTTAACGGGTGTTTTTCATGGAGAAATCCCTGGTAGAAAAGCGTGTCCTGCTTTTTGATCTGAATATTGTCCTTCTTGAATTTGGGCTTGTGATCTTTAGTCTGTAGCAAATTTTATGTGGTCTGGCCCTGGCTCTGCTGCTGGTGCTGCTTCAGGCAGATTGACAAGGGCTTCATAATTTAGCTCCTCCTAATGCCTCTGCCTGGCTGGCTCTCTTTCTTCTTTATTTAAATGGTAGTTTTTCTGTGCACTTCATAATATATTTCTGCTGCCAGCATGTTAAGCACTTTTTTAATACTTTCTAAGCAAAATCAATGCGATCTTTATATGTATGTAAAAATAAATAAAATCTGAGCCGTTAGCAAAATATTCTAGGAGCGCCTTCGTCAATAACAAAGCATTTAGCATCTTACCCTGCAGTTCTGTTTTTGATTTATATGTTTATTGAAAGAAAATAAAGTTAAACTTTATCCTTGAATTCTGGGATACCTTAGGACTTTGTTTTTTAGTGTAATAGATGGTGAAATTTCTATTCTGAGCGGGGATGTCACTGAGATTTTAACGGCTGGGGTCATTCTGTTTGCTCGGCAGTCAAGAAATCAGTTGGCAACAGTAAGAATTTTATTAAAAAGGCTTTAGAGACAAAGCATGTGTGTGCACGTGAGACTGTGACCACAATGTTCAACCAGAGGCAAGTCATAGAGATGGTGAATGGATTCAGCCAGCCTGGAAAAATTACTGTCCCTATTAGAAAGCCATCAGGGTTTCTAATAGCCATGGGTTTAATTTGCTTCTTTGTGAGACCTGGTTAAGGAAATCTCCAGTACTTAAGAGCATGTCGAACAAGCAGGTTTGTCGTCTGGATGCTGATGTCTCCACTGCGGGTGATGAGATGGCAAATCTTTTCTTACTGTCTCAGGGATCAACTGCTGAGATCGTGTAGGTGTTAAACAGGCAAAGCAGGAAATTGGTAATTGGGAGAGGATGGTTTCAGTGCTCAGGACAAAAAATGGGCTATACTGCAAGAAGAAAACCATATCTTTTTTTCCAGTTCTGTTTTGGGGGAGGTGTTGGCGACACTGACATGGCTCAGAGAATGTTTTAGCATGGCTGCCTGAGAAAAGCCTAATGTTTTTATTATGAGTGTGAATGTCTTGGGCGTTAATCCTCTTCCCTCCTCACCTCTAGCTCAAAGAACTGGGGTTAAATCAAAGCAGCAGCTTCTCCTCGACTCCTGTGTCTCATTGCAGTGTGTGATGTGGGTGCTGAAACAATCCTGTGCTCAGACTGTGGGCTGTAAAAGGGCTTATGTGGCTTGTCCCAGAAGTTGACAGTAACAGAATGAGCAGGATGAGGAATGAGGTGATGGAATTTGTAGTATAAGCACACAAATGTCTTTAGAGCTTACAAAATAGCCTTCTTCTTCCCAGATGTATTCATCTTAGGTTACAGTTCTGTGCCTGGCCTTTCCTCTTTGCATCCCATTAACTTATCTGCTGTCTGAGACAGTTCATCCTAAACCTCTCATCCTCTCCTTGGGAAAGCACAGAGCAAAACCACATAGTTTCTGAGGGGACAAGAAAGCTGATAACAAAGTAGAACTGAAAAGGATGAGGTGTGTCTGGTCCCTTTCTTACCCTCCACTTTGCATAAGAAAGATATAGTCCTGAATGCTTTAGTACCATTTCTCCAGGATTATTTTAGATATTTCAGAATTAAGTACTTCAAAGTCAGATCTGCAGCTGAGTGAATGCATTAAAAACAAAATACATCATTTCACAGATGTCACTCTACTTTTAGTGCCTTCAAAACATGATTTTACAGCTTAAAAGGGGGGATGGGTAGAAAAGGAACTGCAAGAGGTAAATGCATATTTCAGTTGCTACATTTTTGAAATAGATGAACTTATTTTAGGTAATCATGTAAGAAAATACATTAAGTATTTTAATGGAGAAAAGCTAAAGAGAAAGGACACAATTTTTACTACCTTTTCTGTTTCTTCTAGCACATAAACCAATTAGCTTAAATGCATCATTTCAAAGCTTAAGAAGCTTTTGTGTGGAAATGCATGAGAGGCTGTTACTGTATGTTGATGTGAAAAAAAGCATTTATTTTCATTTCAGTGGTTGAAAAGATAAGTCTCCTATGATGCCCTTCAAAAGGCAGTGTTTTACCTTGCTTATATTGAATTGCTGTAAATCCGTAGCGTAAGTTATTCTTTCATGAGTGGTGGGTTCATGTTAAATCATTTCCTGCAGCTGGCTTTCCTAGGGGTCAACAAAACTGCTTCAAGTGCTGCAGGTACACAATGCGCATTCCCACTGTAAATGGAACATTGCATACACACACTACATGTATTTTAAAACAAGATTAATTCTCTATAATCTTTGTTATGCAGATTGCTCCTTTAGTAAAATGTTATCCAGGCCACATTAAACCTGGCAGCTGCTTTGCTGCATTGCTTTGGATACAGTTTCTTCTTACTTTTATACTCTAATTTGACAAAGGGCACTGGCAGAATGTTGATAATATTTTTTACTTGTCCAGGTGATTAATGTCACCCAGCGGCTGCTTATGCACAGGGAAATTACTGGCTTGAACTTCTGTACTGACTAGTCAGGATTTCCTAGTGCTGTGCCCCGCGTCTCTGCCAGAGCAGCCAGCAGCGCTGGCTCAAAGCAGCTCATGTCCACCTCATTTGTCCCTTTCATGGACTGGCACGTGAAGTGTTGATGGTGCAAATTCTGTGCAAATAAACTAGACTGTGTAAGGATCAGCCCGTATGTCTCGTTGTGTTGCTCAGTGAACCTCCAGCAAAAGATGGAGGAGACAACAGGGGGTAGTGACGTCCTGGGCCTCCTCCCTCCCAGGAGGAGTCATTGGAAAACCTCAGCGAGGTCTATGGGTTCATAGCAAACTTAAAACCTGTGATGATTTCTCTTGACATCAATGAAATGACTGCTTTCCTGCTTTACTAAATTATGTGAATTATTACACACTGAATTAAGGCCTTATGTATTTCATTTTCATCTGTCTTGGTTGTTGGTTTGGGGTTTGTTTGTTTGTTTGTTTGTTTTTTGCTTTTTTTTTTAGTAATGCAAACCAATGGATTAAAAAATTGGTATTTATTTTTACAGGAGAAAAAACGGGTAAAATAAATGGTAATGGTGTGGCACAACACTTCAAGTTGTTCCATGTCTAATGAATATGTAGCAGTTCTATTTTCTACTTAAAAACAAACACAGAAAAATTGTCAGTATAGAATTAGTGTTGTTTTTTAAAAATGTGTTTATCTTGCAAATGCATTTCTCTAGAGAGTGCTATTAAAGGCTGCACAGAATGGAGAAACCTATTTATTGAGTGTGCTGGTGATCTGTTTCTAGACTTAGGGATGTGTAACTTGTATTGAGTTCTACACCATTTCCCTGCACCAGTTTGATCTGTTCTCCTCCGCTGTGTTGTAGATGTTTCTTACTGGAAAGGGTCCAGTGGAAATCCTGTGTACTCATCCCCACTTTACCTTGATGAATCAAGGCTGATCCTTTAGAATTGTATAGAAGCGACCCAGAAATAAGCCATCCTGCCACAGAGAAGGCAGTATATGATTAGGATTTGATTAGGATTTAATCTCTCTAGTTTTCTTCTTTCATTGATCTAGAAGCAGAGCATGTTTTATGGCTGCAAAGGAAGACAAAGTCCAGCAGGGTAGCCTTTCCCATGCATGTGCAATCTGATCCTGAAGGCACCAAACCAGACAGCTTTTCCAAGAAAGAGCATCTTTTAGAAGAGCTTTCAGTCTTTGGATCACAGGAGTTAAGGTCCCACTATTTTTCTGTGTGTCAAAATAATTGAGTAAGCTTTCCACCTCTCCTTTGCTGAAGGAGCTCACTGATTCTGTTTTACACTTGCATTGCAAGGCTGTTTTTTGAGCTGCTCAATCAGCTGTTGAAATTTCTGCAGGTTTTTGTCACACATCGGGTTCGTTTCGGAGAGCTCCTCCAACACTCCCTTTTGGTTTTCTTAGCTCATTTCATTTGGAAAAATATAAGAGGGAACACCTGGCAGCATCTCTTTTGTTACCAGCACAGATGTTGTGCTTTGTGCCTGCTCTGGTGTGAGACAAAGCCGGCCGTGGGAAAGAACCCTGTGTAAGAAAACCCACACTTTTCTCTTGTCCCTTCTACAAGGTGTTCATGCTTGTTTTTGTTCAGCTGGACAGCATTTCCCAACCCCTTCTGCTCCTGGGTACCCAAGAATCATTTGTATCTCACTGCAACAATCTAATGGTTTCGTAACTAGCCCAAGGCTATGAAGCAAAGTTACAGTCTGGGGATGCTGCTCTTTCCTGAAGAGAGGAAAAAACTGGCCAGGAGCAAGGAATTGTGGAGTGGCAGAAACAACTGGGAATTCTTGGTAAATCAAGAAAAATGGCTCGTGTCTGAAAACACTGGTGTGGCACAAGGCTGGGAAAACAAGTGAGATTTGGCTTTCTGGGGTGTTTTAGGGCATTTAGCTTTGTTCTTTCTTAACAATGTTAGAGTGCTCTCAGAAACCTGGTTTGTTGGTATCAAGACAAATCCAGTTGCAGGTTTTGGGAAGCAGTGTTTGTTTATTTTCTGGCAAACCTTTATGTATTTGTATATCCTTAAATGCACTAGGTAGTCAGAAAATTCGAACTTGCACATGCACTGGTGCCCTTTCCAGAGACCTCAGCTCCAAGAGCAGTGAGTACCCTGGGGGTCCCCTGCAGCCTCTTTGATGGGGTGCAGGGGAATTGCTCAGGACGTGGGCATTTTAGGGAAGGGGATTGCTGTGTGTAAAAACAACAATCTTCAGCCGCCATGTTAGTATGTTTAATCATGCAGTGAGGAAAATGGTTTTTTCAGTATTTATTTCTAAGTAAGGTCAACTCAGTAACTTTTAAATTATATATAAGCCAAGCAACATGCATCCTCTTGCTTTTTGGAGATTTATTTGACCCAAAGAGACCAATGAGGAGCTGTTGTCAAGTGAAGAAAACACTTTGCCTTCCATAAAACTGATAAAACACCAGAAGTGTAGCCACTACAGAAGAAATTTTAGCCTGCCTTCAGGTGTACGTTTACCTGAATTTATTGGCATAAAGGAATATAAAATTTTCTGATGTGTCAGCTTGTTTCATTCCACAGAATGTTTTCTTATTATGGGGAGTTGCTTCATTGCCGTAATTATAATTTGATCCCATTGCTATATGCGTCGCAGTGTATGAGTGCAGAGAGGGGCGCAGTTCTTGACCCTAAAATGTACAATCTGTACTGACTACAGCATAAGCATCTGACCTGATGAGCTGAATGGTAAATACAGGGAACTTCAACCAAGCACAGCTGCCTTTTTTTTATTTTGACGAGTATGAAAAGCCTTAAAAAGAAAGTGAATATCAAAGAAAGTGAATATCAAAGAATAGTTTTTAAAAGGAAAAAAGAAATATTTGGATTTTGAAACTTTTGCTTTGTGAAATGAACCTGTCAGCAGTCTCTCGGGGTTAGCAGGGAACTGTTCCAAAGTGTAGGTTAATGTATGTTTGGAGAGGAGGATTATTAGACATGCCATTGAGTATTCTGGTCGTTTGGTTCAGTGAACTTTCGCTCTGTGGGCTTGACTGCTGGTGAAGAGGTTGTTCCTCGCTGGGGTCCTGTTGAGTCACTAATACTTAATTTGAGCTTCTCATTTCTGGCAGCTGCGTTGTCGGTGTTGGCCAGTCTGTTAAAGTGTCAAAGCTTGAAAGCTGCCTCACAGCTGGCTGAGTGTAGGTGATCAAAATTAACTCTGCAGGAAAGATGCATCTTATCAAAGAGCACAAGATGTACTATGGAGGAAGAAATCTGTGAGGAGATGGGCAGGTTTATTTTTGCTGTAAAAATGGATTTTATTATAACTAATCTGCCTTTGGTTGATCAACGTTGCACTAGTCTGTGCAGTCTTTTGCAGGCTGAAGGCAAAATGAAAAGAAACTGCAAATTCACAGAAGTTCTCCAAGTCAAAACTATGACGGTTGATTAAGACTTGTCAGTGTCATAAGCATGCGTCATATAAAGGCCTGAGTATTACTTACTACTCATCTGCTTGTCTGCCCAGGTATGTATCACAAAGGTTGAGCCCTGGAAATGAAGATATTATTATTATTATGCTTTAATTTTAGAAGCAAACTCTAGAGGCAGGACTGTTGACACATGGTCACAGGGTGTCAGGCAGGGCTTTAAGGCAATTATTGAGGCATTTAGCTCACTTAGAACAGGATCTGGCATGTGAATGTGAGACAGTGTTAATATGAAACATTAGCGTTCCTTCCTAGACTACGTACATATCACAGCAGATGATAATTTTTACCTCTCCATGTGCTTCTCAGTTAAATAGAAAGCCAGGCATATAATGAGGAGAGGAAATAAACATCCATGTTTATGGATGTGGACTCCTAACAACAGCTAAGCTCAACACATCTCTTAGTCAGGCTGAGATTAGCAGTTACCTGGATAATGGCTCTTGTCACCAAACTGAAATGCAACTTGCAATGTCATTTAGGAGTCATTATATTTGGTTATTGGAAATATAACCTGGTATCTTAGGGCAGCAAATGCACTTTTTTGTATAGAACTATTTTTTAAAATATTTTTGGGACTATTTTATAGTTCAGTGCTACATGCTTTAAAGCCTCCAGCTTGCATGTGATAAAGGCAGATGTGATCAGAATTCCAGCCTTTCCAGAGCATACTGCTGTGCTCCTCTTGCCCATTAACTAATTGTAAAAGACCTTCTTGCCAGTTCTTGTAATTAGATCAGTTTTAACCAGTTCTGCTCAAAATTGTCTATGAAATGCCCAAATATTTCCATTGACTTCACTGGCATTATTCCAGATTTATATTGATGTAGAGCAGAAATCTGCTCTGGAGAATGTGGAACCCCAAAGGCATTTGCTAAACCCGTTTTAAAAATAATAATATATATCAAAAGAAAGATGTTAAAGTTGAATGTCATTTGTCATTGTCTCCCATTTGCTTGTATCTAGTTACAAAGGAGGAATGCCAGAAAGCTACCCCATTAGTTGTTGGTTCAAAAGCAGTTCAAAAAGAAAGCCCAGTGCCTCCAGGAATATCTTTCTAGCACTGGTCTGATCTCTGCAGATTCAGAGGTGTTTTAAAGCAGCCTGTCCTTGGGCTTTGCTGGCTGGAAGTACCTGTTATCTGCAATCCTGTTTAACTTGCAACTTGAAAACGTAATTGAGGATATTATTTCAAAGTGCAGTGCTTTCTGAAGCTGCATTTCTGAGAAGGATTTTGCACTTTAACAAGTCGTCCTCTGCTACAGTCAACATTGACCTCTGTCCTGTTTTCAGTAAAGGTAAAGCTAAAAGGGAAAGTCTTTGGCATTCTTTATATTTAATGTTTCAGCTAAATATCCTTTAATGTTTCTGTGGTCAAAAATGCAGATGAAATTTAAATTCTGTCTTTTATTATTTTCTTTAAAGAAGGACCTGGCTAAAGAGCATATTATTTCATAAGTAATTCATTTTTCTCTGCACTACCAAAGGAGTTCAGACATAAATGCTACTGTTTTATCATGTCACATATTTGTATTGCACCTATTACTTGGGGTTATAAAAATAATTTGCAAATGTTAATTAAGGATTCCACCCCAGTGAAGTGGTGAGATGTCAACAGATTCTTCCCTGGGAAAAAAATGAGTTAGGAGATGGCTGATGGTTGGCAGATGATGTACAAGTATGTGGTGAGAAGGCTGGTTACTATCTTACCAACCTACTTAAGCTCACCTCATTGTGCTGTGTCTGCCCTCCCTTTACCTGCCTCTTCAGTCTCAAGTGATTTATGGCAAATATCACTTCCCAGCATGCACAATAAAGCCCTGTTTTCATTTTAGGCACACCGTAAACTAATTGTTGCTTGTGGATTTGCCATAGTGTAGCTGCTGGTGCATCTCTGAGAAGGACCAGCTCTTGGGCCGGCAAAGCTTAGGCTGAGCTTTACATTGTGTTTCCTGTGCAAATAGGAGGGCAGGACAGACCTCAGGGCAGGATGGCCCCGTGTCTTCACCTCCGTGGTGCTGAGATTCACCACACTTGGTTCTGAGGTGCACACGGGTGCCTACACAGCCCGCTTCTCCCCTTTTGGAGAGGAGAGAATAAACAGCTTTGCACTGGGTGGATGCTACTCTGAGCAGCTGGGCTGGAGAGCGCTCAGCTCTGCAGCTACCGGGGAAGAGTCTCCAGCCGGCTGCAAACTCTGCGCCTGCAGTCCTGGCTCTGCTTTGTGTGCTGGCACGGTGCTCCATTGTTGTCGTGCCTAATAAGCCCTGAGAAATGACCCATTTAACGCTGCTTGCTGCTCTGTTTATCAGTAGTCTAAGGAAAAGCTTGTAATCAGCTTGTGATTAGCAGGTAGTGAGTTTTGCTGAGCAGCGAGGAAAAATAGTGAGGGACTGTCTTATTTAAAATGAAGGTGTCCTGTCCCTGCACACTCCAGCTGTGTGGTTATACCATTGCACCACCATTAGGTCAATACAGCCAAGAGAAAATGCCATCATGCAGAGGTGAAAGGCAGGAGAAACTCAAATCTGCAGGTTCCTGGGGTGTCAGGCTCCTGGGATGGGAGTACAGTACACAGTTTCCAGCTCTGAAGAAGAACCAGGGAAGAGCTCTGTGACCCAGCCCTCGCTACCCATCAGACCGTCTGCCTGTGCAGATCCCGGTGGTCACCAGCACCATACGAAATGTGGAAGAAGACGCTTATGACCCATAGGAGCAGCGATGCCCTGGAGCATCAGGCTGGGTAAGAAAAGGCTGAAGAACTCTGGGAATGTTTGAGTGGTGAAGGGTAAACTTCAGAGCTGTTCCATCAGCTGCTACAGCTTTCACCCAGCAGAACGTGGAGCAGAAACTTCATGGCTGGAAATGTGTTCTTTGGTCTCTAAAATCCTCATAGATGGTTTCTAATGGGGCCTGATCTGGACACCCTGAGGAACTTCTGCTGCCTTCTCCCTGCCATGGACCGAGATTCAAGGCCTGCAACAAGTTTATGCATTATCACAGTATCACAGTATCACAGTATGTTTGGGATTGGAAGGGACCTCAAAAGATCATCTAGTCCAATCCCCCTACTGGAGCAGGAACGCCCAGGTGAGGTTGCACAGGAACATGTCCAGGTGGGTCTTGAATGTCTCCAGAGAAGGAGACTCCACAACCCCCCTGGGCAGCCTGTTCCAGTGTCTGTCACCCTTACTGAGAAGAAGTTTTTTCTCAGATTTAAGTGGAACCTCTTGTGTTCCAGCTTGATCCCATTACCCCTTGTCCTACCATTGTTTGCCACCGAGAAGGGCCTGGATCCATCCTCGTGGCACTCACCCTTTATATATTTATAAACATTAATAAGGTCACCCCTCAATCTCCTCTTCTCCAAACTAAAGAGCCCCAGCTCCCTCAGCCTTTCCTCATAAGGGAGGTGCTCCACTCCCTTCATCATCTTTGTTGCCCTACGCTGGACCCTCTCCAGCAGTTCCCTGTCCTGCTGGAACTGAGGGGCCACAACTGGACTCTTATCCTGGGGGAAAAGACAAAATTCCTCCTGAGTTCACTGCCAGGTTGCAGAATTGTGTCTTCTGTTAGGAAGACTAAATTTAGACCCTACTGATGCCATCTGCAAGCAGAGATCAAAGGTCAGTCTTGCTTAGATCTCCTTTAGTTCAGGTCCTAACCTGCAGCTGCCTCAGCCTGCCGTCAGATGCCTGGAGGTGGGGGCTGCTGCAGGGTTACACTTGGTTCTAGGCCAATGCAGGAGGAAAGAAATAAAGTCCAACAGTGTATGGATCGCAGAACGTACAACTTGGATTTTTTGTATGGTGATGAGTGTGATTCTGATTTTGCAGCCATAGGAGTTGTATCACATAAAGTTCAGGTGTTGAGGCTAGATTTTCTGGGAGAGATAATTTATTTTGTTTTCATTTATGTGATATCAGAATGCAGCTAGGCTGAGGGGTTTTATGTCTCTTCATAGATACTCAGAAAGTGGAGATACTGACCTGTCAATTGTACCTGACGCTACTGTTCCAGAAAAATCTCTTCTGTTAGTAGCTCTATCCTGGCCTACTTTCCTTCCAGCAGCTGCACAGCATGGTCCTGTGGTGTAGTTCAAATCTGAATTTATGAATGTCTGTTCAAGTACAAGTTGCACTTTCATGCCCTGCTTGTTCTCAAACATGTTAAAGCAGTTATAAAACAGAGAAGGGGATGGAAAGGAGGCGCAGTAATGTAGTAATAGTGGAAAGCACATTCTCCCTTCTAGTCGTCTAAGAAAAGACGTGGTAAAAGATTCTGAAAGAGTGCTGACAGCTTGCTGCTCTAGTACATGGCTCGGATATTTTAGGGGGGGATGTTCGTCCGTGAAGACATTGCTTCTCAGTCAGAAGAGCTGGTGAGCTCAGCTACAGCAGCAAAGCACAATCAGTTCTGTGCTCCTGTATTCAGAATTACGGTTGAAAGCATCAATAACCTGGAATGCAACGACAATGAAGGGCTTCAAGCGGTCAAGGACAAAAAGCTTTCTGAATACTTCTGAAAATCCTAAATATTAATCATCACAGTCCTTCTACTAACTGTTCCCATGCACGAATTGTAGCTAACCTGTTTCAGCAATAAGTATCTTTGACCCTTTGTAGGGTGAATTCTGTAGGGTTATTTCCCTAAGTCAGCACTTAACTCCTCCTTTCTATTTATAACGGTTTATAGCTCTCCTCCCTTTCACTCTGTTTCTGAAACTACTGTTTCTATACACAATCTTTTTCTTTTCCTGAACAGCTGAATCTCCCCTTTCTTATATCTCTTTGTATTACAGAGAGAGACTCCATGCCAAAGAAGCTGGAACTTGACTGATGCAGAATGGGAGGAAAGATGGGGCCCAGAGCGGTGGGGTTGAAGTGGTCAGTGGTGCCAAGGAAATTTTCTGATACCTGCCCTGGTGCCTTTTACCTCTGTATGCAGATATGTAGTGCTCCAGTCCCCGAGGACTTAAAGTAAAAGTAATAACATGTGTTGAGCAGGAAAATATAATATATTCTTAGAGGTGTCTTTCAATATCCACCCATGTACCTGAGAAAATGACAAATGAAGACAAGGCAATATTCATAGTGATTTTTTTTTCTGGTTCTCTGTTACTGTCTTTCACTATCCACTCTTTACTTTGTCTCAACATTACCTGTGATCACTGTATCAGTAAGAGCCCAATGTGGACCAGGATCTGAAAGTGAGAGATGCTGGATAAACTCAAACCAAAAATGCAGTCCCTGCCTCAGAGAGCTCCCAGGGCTGAGTCACTGCCAGGCCATGATTAAGGGCAGAAGATGAAGATGAGCGTCAAGGGTGAACAGGAATGGGAAAAGCTGACAGTAGTAAGGACACAGAAAGGGACTGCACGGTTCAGGTGGGCACTGGGAAGGCACTGGTGGGCACTGGGAAGAGGAGAGGAACTCGTGGGAAGTGTTTGAGTGGGAAATGCTGAGCTCTGTTTTAGTCAGAAGGGATTGCTAGAAATCTGTGGTGCACTACTGGGCTGTGATTTTGCTTGAATAAAGGAGAAAGATTTGCCTCTTCAGCTTAGACCTGAGTCATGAGGAGAAACGACAGACAAGATGACTCAGAGATAAAGCACTGAGGAACATAGGGGACCAATAATAAATCTCACCGTGACCCTCTTTTCACTTTACCTCCCTTCCAGATCTAGAGAGGGAGATGAGCATCCTCCAAAAGTGTTCTGGAGGATCAATTAAAGATGAATACTATTTCCTCCTTTCCTCCTGGTTTTCTTCATGTCTTTAAATTCATTTGTTTTCAGTTCTTCCTTGACAACTCAGTACTTCTTCCAGGGGTTCCTGTTGCCTTCTAAATGCTGTCACTTCTAGATCTTCACTTTTCATGCTTCTCTTACCTGCTCCAGCATCTACCTATTTCCAGTCTCAATCTTCCTTCTTTGAATCACTTTCCCAGGTTTTTATCTGTGCCTTTTCCCTCCTTGCAGACCGGAGAAGGTGGGGGCAGCTTTCTTTAAGCCAAAGAAACGTCTGTGGGTATGTACCTTAACTCTCTGAAAAGCAGAAGTTGAATTGTGGTTTGTGAGGTTCCCTATCTCAACTGATGCAAGGCAGTTTGCCACATAAGGGTGTTACAGAGAGCTGGAGTCTTAAATTTTGAGTTAGAGATGCCAGCAGCGGTTACCAGGGAAACTTCTAAAATTGCACTGGCAATGTTGCTGCTCAAATACTATATCAGATCTTTGGGAAATGGCACCAAGTGAAGAGGCTTAGATTGAGAAAGCAGCACTATGTGAGACTCAGGGATACTTTATACACCAGTAAAATAAAAATCCCTAAAGCTGCAGGATGATACAGCGTCTCTAACTCTGCAACCCTAAACCAGGAAAATAGCATAAATTAAGTAAAAAGCATTGGTTCTGTTAAAACTTGATACAGACAACAGATTTGACATTTAATATTTGTTAACCTCCAATTTCAGTTTTGTTTTTCAGTGCTAAGAAGAGTTGTTTCTAACAGGTAATTCACAAAAATTGTAAGTTGTTACTAGAAATGAATGGGAGATGTCCTGCACTCTGCCACCCCTGAGCCCCCGGACATGGAAAAAGTACAGACATGTATTCATGCATATTTAAATGCATGCTAATCAGAAAGAATTTTAGGATCAAAGCAAATGTCAGAAAGCTGTAAAAGGAGGAGCTCCAATTGCCCTTGAACAATCTCTTTAGCTAAACGCTGCTATACCTTCTCTGGTTGAGCAGTTCTGAGCCACAAGATTGGGGTAATATTTTAATCGCTATATATTTTTCTTATCCTGGCTCTGTTTTGTTGTCAGAGGATGGAAAAATGTTGTCCATTGGGCTGGATGGTCTTGGGTCTGACCTGACACAGCCATGTTTATACAGGGACAAACATCTGTCCTTCCCAGAGCTGCCAGTCCAACGCTCCTCGCAAGGACCGGCCTGTTGTCCTGTGCTTGTGGACCTACTGGCCTAATGGGAATTTGTCCATGCCTGGTCTTAAGGAATAAATAATATTTCCCATATATTACATGTCTAAGTTGTGTGCGTTTTATTATTATCTCCACTCATAAAAGTGTCTGCTTTAAGGTATGAACTATACTAAGGAGAAAGGTGTATATTTCACATTATTAACTAAAATAGATGTTTGTACATATAAGACAACTTTACATTCAAAATATATTTTCTAGTCAGGTAAGTCACACATATTTATTATCTGATAACAAATGTTGTTGGATCAGCCTCTTGATTCAATAGCATCTGTGGAAATTACAGTTAGATTTTAATACATGTTAAAAATATCTCTTCTTGCACGGTGCTGGCTGCAGCGTATTGATGTATTAACAAGATAATTTTTACCACTTTCATGCAAGTGCTCTAAGAACATAATCTAAACATATGAGGAATGTACACAGGAATATGCTACATATACATCTAGTGACAGATAATTTGCCAACTTCAGAATTTGGGAATAGGCTGCTGTGTGAAGCTGATTGCTGTACTGATTTCAAACCATAAAGAATGCAAATAATTAATCACAGTGCAATTAATCAAAAGCTCATCATGCTCTAGATGTTATGCAGGAAACAAAAAGCAAATTCCTGTGGAGTTGTGAGGAAGTTATTCCAGCTGCTCCACCTTACAGTGCTGCTGTAGGTGAGTAGGAGTACAAGGTGATTTGCTTAGCGTGGATACCCTGATACAGGAGAGTAACTTTTCTTTTAAAACTTGGTGATCTTTGAAGATAATACCAATTTAAAATTATCAGTAAAAGAACAAGCCCTATTTTAATTTTGCCTGCACAAAATTTTGTGGTTTTAGGATTTACCATGACAGGATCTGCTGGCCGGGAACATTTATGCAAGTCTAGTGGTGCGGAGCAGGCAGGAGGAAGGCTCTGAAGATGGATGGTGAGGTACAGCGAGAGCAGCTTGTGGTTGTAGGAGGAACTTCAGGAGTATGTAGCGACTTCCTGACACCATTCCTTTGTGCTTCCTATTGTTTCACCAGGAATAAATTTTTTGTTCTTGATATGGGAAGATGTTGTCCTGAAAACTTCAGCATTTTGAGTCACATGTGTGCTGAATGGGTGTTACAGTCTCCTCTCCCTCTCCCTCCCCTCCATTTTTTCCCATAGCAGAGAGCTACTAGTGATACAGCATCTCCCTTCTCGAGGAGCAGAGCTGACACAGAGATCAGCAATTCTGAGAAGCTGTAGGAACATTTAATGAGATGTAAAGCAGCTCTTCGTTCGGTTGAACCAGCTGTGGGCTGCCATGCTGACAGCTGGTGGGGAAGGGGCAGATCATCCAGCTGGCATTGGCTCTCCAGATGTTTGCAGTGGTTTGCTGGGTGGGACAAGACAGGGTGGCCCAGCAGTGACCCAACTCCACACCTTCCTGAGCCATCATTGCTCATGGTGTCTTCTTGCTTAGGTGTGGGGTGCAGGCAATGAGAGCAAAATGGTCCCTTTCCTCTGAGGAGCAAAACTGCACTTTCTAGACAGAAGTGAAGACCATTTTTCCCTAGCTACCCACAAAACTCTGCAGGAGAGGTAGGGTTGTGCAGCATCACATGCATATAATTCTCACTCATACACTATATTTTAGGCATAGTTATTTGGTGTAGACAATAAACACACAAAGCTATTTTATGAAAACTTTGAGCCCTTAATTTAAATCCTATTTTTGTTCTTTACTCTTCACAAAGACGCAGAGAAAGGTTGATAAAATGTGAGTGAGTATATTATAAGATATTCCTGCTTCTTTAGGGTAATGTTTAATGATCAGTCAGCGTCTGAGTTTACATACATTAAATATTTATTTTTCTTCTGTAGAGCTGAATGGGGAAATGCGCTCACATTCCTGCCAGATCACTAATTGGGTAACTGCAGATGCTGAGGGTGTTTCTGAAGCAGCAGTTTTATCTGCGGTACTTGTCTCATTAAGGGTTTTACTGTTTGTATTCCAGAAGTCATGAATTCTCCAGCTGGGGCCGAGGCTTTGATAAATTGTCATTTCATATTTTTGAAACATAACTTTATTACCTCTGAGTAATAAATATTGTCAGGTTGCGCTTTTTTAAACAATTTTACAGCACAAATTTCTGTTCCTTTTCAGTGTTTGCAAAATCATGGTTTTGTTGAAATCTGTGGGTTTCTACTAGCTGATCTGGCTGCAGAAACAAGACTATCCATCTTGCATGTGTGTGATTTCTTCCCGCTCCTCTATTTATTTAATTTCTGTGCTCAGATTTCTGGTGGGAGTGTTTTCTCAGACCTCTTGTTGCTGCACTCAAACTAGAACCATTCTTGGCCGGCGCAAAGGAGCCTTGGCGTTTCTGCAGGGGAACAAAGCTCAGGTGGTGACTGGCAGCTGTGGGAATGAATCCTTTCTTCCTCCTGGTTCTGGCTGGTCTGACGCCAGCACCGATCTCGTTTCCCATCTCATCCGCCCCTGGGCTATTTCTGGGGAATGTCTTGGCTGCACCACTTGAATCTGCCAGACACAGTCACAGTCCCCTCCGCCACTAAGGCAACAGGATCAGCTTTTAAGGTTGTGCTCAGCATGATTCAGGGAAGGCAGATTGAGGCTATAGCAGCTGATCCTGCCCTGGTGCGACCACATCTGGAATATTGTGTCCAGTTCTGGGTCCCTCAGTTCCAGAAGGACAGGGAACTGCTGGAGAGAGTCCAGCGCAAGGCAACAAAGATGATTAAGGGAGTGGAGCATCTCCCGTGTGAAGAAAGGCTGAGGGAGCTGGGGCTCTTGAGCTTGGAGGAGACTGAGGGGTGACCTCATTAATGTTTACAGATATATGAAGGGTGAGTGTCAGGAGCATGGATCCAGGCTCTTCTCGGTGACAACCAATGGTAGGACAAGGAGCAATGGGTTCAAACTGGAACACAAGAGGTTTCACTTAAATTTGAGAAGAAACTTCTTCTCAGTGAGGGTGACAGACACTGGCCCAGGCTGCCCAGGGGGGTTGTGGAGTCTCTTACTCTGGAGACATTCCAACCCGCCTGGACACCTTGCTGTGTAACCTCATCTGGGTGTTCCTGCTCCGGCAGGGGGATTGGACTAAATGATCATTCCAGGTCCCTTCCAATCCCTAACATTCCGTGAATCTGTGATCCTGCTGGAGTTTGTATATAAGATCATCCTATGTCCTGTCTGGACTTACTTTTTTCCCCCACAGGACAAGGATTCCCTTCCAAGCTGCATCCTTACGCCTGCCCTACCCCTGGTTGTGGTGTTCGCAGCTTCATTTGTTTGGCTGTCCTCTACTTGCCACACTCTCTCCTTTGTGTTTTATGGGATATCCCTCCTCAGGAACTCTCCTCTTTGTCACAGCTGAGCTGTAACATCAGTTTAGCCCCACAGAATCGCGCTGAGCTTGCACAATGTGTGCAGAGAAGGATCCTCCTGTCCAGGAGGGTCTGTGCTCAGCGAATGAATCACACACTTCTCCTTCTCAGGAGAGCTATTTTATCTATTGTTTATTTTAAGTTCTGCCCCAGCTTCATTTTAGGAGCTGAAGCAATACCTTAACTCTTTCATTTCTGTGGCTTTCGTGTGGAAAATAATGTTCAAATAGCATGCAGGTGCTAAGTCTCGCACTTGTTTGCAAAAAGCCCCGAGATACTGAAATACTGAACACTTCAGAAAATAATAATAATAGTAATAATAATAAATTTATACTGTGCATTATTCTGATGTCACCCTTAAGCATGCACCGTTTGCCACTCTGTGATTGCATAGCCTAAATATGACTTTAAAAGTGAAGCCAATGTTGAGTCTTTAAAAGAGTTTTCCCTAATGGAATTTTAAGTATAGATAAATGAACATATAACATGCTAAGCCTTTTTTTGTTGTGGTGGTTTGGTTAATCTTAATAGCTTGCCTAGTTACGACTGGTTCTTTTTCTTGGCACATTAACAATATTTATACATGGAACAGCCTAAGGAGGCTTTATAGCCAAAATATTTGAATTCACAAAGGGTCAAAGCTGCCATTCTAAAAACTCCGTTTTGAGTTACATTAATGAAATCCATAGTTAGTGATTTCTAAGGTCACATCACGGCAGGTTTACTTATCTCTTTGTAGCCCATGAGCAGTTTATTTAATGACGGCTGCTTTTGTATGGAAGAAAAGAATTCAAGATAGAATCTCTGGCACTTTCGTCTTCAAAAATATTTAATATTTATGCTATCACAATGAAAACTTCCTTAACGTAATGACAACTGAAATCATTCAAAATATTCCTGCAAGAGGTAAGCTGTCAGACTGACCGTCTGCTTTCGAGTATCATTTCCACTTAACCTGACCATCCCCCTCCTTCTTTCCTGATTTATTTGCCTTGGAGCTTTCAACTCACATGAATCTCTCTCTTGCCTGTCAGGTTTCATAGAATATTTCTTTTATGAAATGGGAGTTATTTTTAGGGTGGTTCTTTTTCTGCAACTAAATATTTATTATTCATCTGAGCCAACGAAGCACTCCACACTTACAGTGTTAGCTTTAAAAGCAAGATTTTTCCTTTAGAAGTACATCCTCCTAGAAATACAGTAGTGTATGTCCATCCACATCTGTATTTATTATGAAATATAACAGCATAGGAGGCTTTGATTAGTTGGTTAGGTCATTTTTCGTGTGATAAGATACAAATAGAGGAAATCCAGCCTCAGTGTGTTCTGTTTCAGCATAATCTACTGAATCAATTGTTCCTATAAATAGTTTTAAAGCTAAAGTACACGGTCATGGATCTGCTGCCATTAGCCAGTGGGTTTTAGTGCCTAAATTATGAAATGGGGCTCATTTACCATGATTTTTTGAGTAGAGTGATCTCAGTGAAGGTGCCCACAGGAAAATTATGAGCCGTTTCTATGGAGGATTCTTTTTTTGGTCTTCAAATCTTAAATAAGATTCAAGCCTGAGCTTGAGCAGTCGATTTATTTTTACAGATTCAGGTAAGTTTATGGTGATTTATGTATCTGAATGTAATGTTAAATTTTGTGTCCATGGAACTCAGGGATTTGTCATTACTTTATACACACAGATGAACAGATACAGATATACAGGTGAAAATGAACCGCTAATAGATTTACATAACATCACATCCTGAAAAATTATAAAGAAAACTCCAGGAAACCCTTAACAAAACATTTAAGGGTAGAGACCAACTTGTTTTCTGTTCTGCCACAGTGTCCTGATGCCAAAAAGGCCAGATTTACAGTAGCCCAGGCCACACCACTGCAAACCAGTGCAGGTCACAATGGGACCATATGTAGTGTTTGAATGAACAAGAGAAACACTGCTTTCAGTGGGCTTTGTTTTAACTTGTGAATGTATTTTCTTTAGAGTTTAGATCCTTTAGTTGATCAAGCACACGGGTATCATGCCCAACTTCAGCACACGTTATAGAAACTGCTTGATGAAACAGTGAAATTAACCTAAAATGCAGGTTCCAGGGCCTTTCCAAAATCTGGGCAGTAAGTGACGTTTCAGGTCCTGTAGCAGCGTTGCTGTGGTAGCTCTGTTCTTGTAACGGTACCAAAAACACCCCACAACCCAACAGTGGCGAGATGTAGCATCTTTTCCAAGTTTTTAGACCAATAGATACAGAAATAGATGAGATCCGAGGCCTGACAGCTTGCCAGCTTTCTTCCCTTTATCAGCTTTTCTATCCCTAGTCTCTAAAATCTCGTGTTGAAGAAAAAGCAAAAAGTGAAGAACCCTGCTATGTTTTATAGTTTAGAAATGTGCATCCAGACAACAGCATTCACAGGAGGCTCTGACAGTTTTGTCAGCCTTTGGTAGGTGGTTCCCATGCAGAAGGCTGGAAACCTGAGAGCAGAATGGGACCCGATGTCTTCAGTAAGTTAGTTATTAAACAATACCTGAAAACTGAGCTGCAATGATTCTCCTCTTCAAAGTGAAAATTAAAGGTATATTATAAAATCTCTGTATTCTACTACTTCTAGGAAACTTGACATGTATCCTAGTCCCACCATCTGCATCCTAGAGCGGGTACGTTTCCCAAATACTGTAGCTTTAATTTTTTCCCCTGGAAATATTGACCATTTAAGACACATGTCATTTTGGGGGGGAAACAAAGAAAAGAAGTGTTTTATTCTGCATGGCTTTTGGCAAAGGTAATACTTACAGTAGATTAAACCTACTTTTTCCTCCCTTTTTCATTTTAATGCTTGGTCAGGACACATTAATGCTCCTGTACGATTGCTTAATGGTTTTGTCTCTTTCTACAGAGGTCAGAAAGAACTATCTTTCCTTCTGCTCAATTTTTAGAACTTATTTCTGTATCCCCTGTTTATTATCTGAAATGATAGCATCCATTTTTCATTCTGTTTTTGGCTTGTGCTCTTCCTGACAGCAATGCTCTGTGCTGCACATTGCTCTGTAATCCTCTTAAGTCATCATTTCGCTTGCACTGTAAATAGAAATCCATTTGTGTAATTAATGATTCTGTTATTACAGGAACTTTTTTTCCTTCAATTTAATTTCTCTTATGCATGGATGTCAAACATGCCATCTTTAGCCTGGAACTACCCAACATAATGTGTTTAGGGGTCATCATCCTACTCAAGACAAAGTCAAGGCTTTCAGGTAAGAGGCTACATTTTTGACCTTATGCTTGCGAGAAGGTTTCTTCTGGAAGTGGAAATCAGTTGAGCAACAGTTTTTGCCCAAGCCAGTGTCTCTGAGCGTGTATGAACTTCCAGGTCTCGTTACTCGTATTTAGAAGTTAATCCCCAAATCTGATGTGTAGACCAGCAATCTGTTAACTCCCTTCTAACAAGGGTAGGAAAGCAGAAGATGCAAAGCTCATGAATGAAGGGAAGGAGTGCAGAGGGAATCAGCAACTGCCTTGTGGAAGAAAAAGACAAGAAATGGAAGAGACTGCAGAAAAACAAAGGTAATAATAGCAGTGATCCCCAAAAGGAGATTAAAAATATATATATATATATATGCTGAATGCAAGAACACAACAGTGGAAAACTCACAACCTCCATATACACTCCTCATAATTAAGACAGTGTCTCTGAAGGGTGGTTTATATTTGACTTTCATTCTTTGTGTCAATCTTTTCCTGACAAGAGATCACTTTCTGCTGCTGGCAAAGGAGCCTGCAGCACCTTCAGTTCTTCTTGGACTTTCACCACATGTGAACTCCAGCTCTTTGGCAGAATAACCCAGCTAGGCTATTTTGTAAGAGAGAAAACATGCACAATCTCTGCCCCAAGCTTTTTTCTTCCTTAGCCATAGCTAAAGAAATCTGGAATATACCTAAACTGAGGTGGGAAAATATGAAAGTAATTCCAACTTTACTGTAAAACTGTTCATTGATAAGCTTTCATTTGCAGCGAGATGGGAAAACTTTCCTTATTGCCTTTTAAACAGGGAAGCACTTTCAGGAAGTACAATTTTGAATTCCCTGCCTGCTGTGAGGAAAACATATCTGTGGTTTTCTCTTGGATCAGTCATGTATTATAACTAATTGAAATGCATACATTTTTCAGTGCATTGATATTTAATTTCTTCAGAGTTTCCATATCTGAATTTGATATTTTGTATTAAAAAGGAATTACCCCAAACCCTTCATTATAATGAAAAACCAGAAACCGAGAGATGTCAGACACTGAGGTAACCATACTCTTTTATGACCCTGTCTTGCCCTTCACAAAAGCCAGCTTAAGATGGTTAGAACTGCCTGTGATTGCTCATCTTTTCTAGTCATTTCTTCCTGCATACACATAGCAGAAGAAAAGTCTTGTGCCAAAGAAGATTAATGAAAATCTACATTACACTTCATTCAAAGCATCTGCCTACTTGGGAAGTCATGCACTGGCACACATACTAATTAGAGCAGAACAAAATGTGCCTTTTTTTTTTCTTTCTTTTTGGGAGGAAATTGAAAACCAAGAATCTATTTTCTCCCTAATTTTTTAAAATGGTCACACCAGCTGTGCACGTTAAATATCTTATAAGCAATGTCCATTTTGTAACCGAGACTGCTGCAGGGGTTAAATTAATAATTCTGCTTTCTCAGAAAAAGCACCATAGAACAATCATCCTTGAAAAGGGAGAATTCTACTTTTCTACAAAGGAAAAAGTCAAAATGATCACTAAAAATATATGTGCACCCTGAATGATCCACTGATGCTCTTGCACATAACACTATATACTAGCTGCTGACTAAGGGGGAAACCAGATGGTATATTATGACTAATTTTTACAGTGGGAATAAAACAAAGGTAATAATATGCCTATTAACAGAGAGGAGTGTTGAGGAATTTCCTGAAATTGTGGAATGAAATGTGCTGTAATATGTGCTCATCCTGAACTGATTCTCCTGCCTTGTGGCTGTGAGAGCAATGGGGGGAAGGCAACTGAATCCATGAGACAGTGAAGTTGTTGTTTAACCAGCACAGGTGTTGTGCTGGGACGAACACTCCCTGTCCCTTTGCAGGTTAATGGTTGGACTTGATGATCTTAAATGTCTCTTCCAGTCAAAATGATTCCATGATTCTGTTCTTCTCAAAGACAGGGTAGACCTAGGATGTCATCCACTTGCATTTCCCTGGTCACATCTGCAGGCGAAGACTTTCCCTTGCCTCCAGCACTGGGAAATCCCTTTGCTATGGAGACCAGGACCCAGGAGCTGCAGGTGAGTGGTTGTGATGGAGCATTGCAATCACCAAGGAGAAATTGCAGAGTTTTTATGAATTTAGAGGATCAGCGAGTTGTCCTGTCAACTATGAATGGCTAAGAGTCCTCAAGGAAATGATTGCATATGATAGAGAAGAAAGGGCTGATTCTACACAGTCATTTATCATTCCAGAGAAGAATTCTGGAAAAAAAAATTACCACCAAATGTATGTATTAAAAAAAAAGGAGCGTAATTGCACTCCCATGTATCCACTACCAGGAGATGGATGTGCTTGAAAGAAAGAAAACTTTGCAGAGCTCTTCATCTAGCTTACAACATGGCAGAATAACATCCTTCAGTCTGTCAATTTTTTCGCCATCAAAAAGCTATGAAATTCAAAGAATTGTGTTCTTTATACATTATTCAGTTTAGCCTTCCAGTTGCAGACTTTGTAAATAGTATTTTTAGAGGTTTTGAAATGATGAGAAGAGAGGGGCTGGCCAATTTTCACTAGACTACTTTACAATTTTCAGCAGAAAACACACACACAAAAGCTCCAGTGCTATAGAAAAAAAGAACAGTGGATGAGAAACACAATCACCCATTTTTGCTGAGTGTGTGGCTACAGAAAAAGGCCATTCTGACAGTGAAATGTAGTTTGAGTGAAAAAACAGAGTACATGAGCTATGTGGCTCCAATTTTGTATGTAAATTGCCTTCTCACACCCTCTCAGTGCTTTGGTGACACACAAAGAATGTAATTCTGTATTGAGCTTTTTATCTGATGTTAATTCTCTGTGCTCACTGCTCCCTAACTTTCCACCACTGTGGTGACATCAATTGCATCTTAAGTGCTTCAACTCATAAGATATTAATCATATATTCATTTAAATTCTTCATTTTCCTCCATTAGTATTTTTAAAGTAACTCCCGAAGGTTTTGAGTTCCCCTTGGGGCTAAAGCTAAATTTCAAGGACTTATTTCAAGACACTATTAGAAATATTTACTTAACCTTTTTTTTTTTTAAGGAGGAGATTGTTGCATTTCTCCAGTTCTACTGGACTTGGGGGGCCTCAGTGAGACACCCAGATAGTATTATAGTATTACAGTTCAGCAAACTGGCCTGGAAGATTTTAGGTTGAAAAGCTGGAATTGATTCGCCCTCAAAAATTCATGATCTAGATATCTGTCCTATAAAACCTGGACCCAGCAAATAAAAACCTGAGAACTTGCATTGTCCATCTTAGTGAAGTCAAGTCAGAGAAATATTAGTATTGATAGCCATAAAGAAATTGTGGGGGAGAGGAATAAAAAGAATGACAGAAAGTATTTGAGGTAGAACAGATTGTAACACTGGCTTGAGAGCAGATCAATAGTCACTTGTCCCAAGTACATTTAGTTTGGAAATTAGACATTTTTTCAATGATTAAAAGACTTTGGCTTTGCAAATCGTTTTATAATGGCGGTAGCAAGAGCAAACCACCCAACAGATGTTAGAATGGCTAAGGATGAATGATTTTGGGAATGTTATGGCACTTTTCTTACAAATGCAGGCAGCTTAGGCACAGGGTGGGACCTAAAATGCCCTGGTCAGTCCTGGTTTTCCAGAAACTTTCAGCCTTTGGATCTCATGCAGACGTCAAAAGCAAAGTGACGTGCTGGAGGAGGCAGGTCCGGAACATCGGTGATCTGGTATTTGCAAAGTTCAGGTTCTGTCACAAACTGCCCTCTGTCCTACAGAAAAGATGGGGAAAGAAGGCAAAGATGACTTTTTATTTTCAGAAGTGTCAATGCAAGAAGTTTAAAATGATGCTAAAACCGTTTATAGCTTTCTGCATCATATCTTCATTTCCTCAGCTGTCATTTCCCTCCAGTACAAATAAGCTATCCCCAGTAACCCTACTGGGAACCAGCACTACGTTCATATGAGATGAAAATAGATTTAAGTCTGAGAAGAGAGACACCTGAATGATCTATGTTCAGGTGTAAGTTCAGTGTTTCTTTTAATAGTGCTCAAGTTTGAAGAATGAAGCTGCACTGAAGGGGTGGCTCAATAAAAGCATCTTTGGCTGCTGTATTGATTGCATGGGCTTGCAGGCATCTCCGGCTTCAGGATAAAAAGTAAGAATTTATTGTTTTTAGAAAGAAACACTTAGAAAGCTCTGTAGGATGGGGTGTGGAATTAGCCTCCTCACTTCTCCTCCCAAATATTGTAATGTCGTGAGACACTAGGAAGTTTTTAATATAAGAAAATACACCTTCAAATTGATAAAGTAGCCCCTCCATGCACTCACACACTTTGTGACTGAGGTTGAGCAAGAAAATTCTGCCTTGTTCTAACTGTCTGTCCAGACTGCGCACTGGTTTTCGATGTGCACTATTTGTAATAAGAATGAATAAATAAGTAAAGACGCTGTGGAAAATGGTCCAATCTTCAGTGTGCTCTCAGAATCAGAAACCAGCACCTTATCACAGCAGGTGCACCCAGAGAGAGCATATCAGGACTTGGAACACTGACATTATCTTCTGTATTAAAGCTCTCCCACTGCAGTGAAGAAAGGAATACAAGATCTCAGCAGTTTCAACACTTAAATATCAGAAAAATGCCGGATAATAAGTGAGAAGAAAAACCATTCAGTGGAACTAAGCCTGGCATGGACTGGAGATAATGCTAATAACGTGTATCAGGTTGTGCCCTCATCTCTGTCCTCTTTTTATTTTGATTGTTATAAACAAATTCCTGACACTTCATTGTGTCTTATAGTGCAGGCCTTATTAAAATTATTATACTGTTTATTCTCTCTGATGTATTAGGATGACTTGACATACTGTTACGTTTCAATTTGGAGGTGCTGGAGTTAAAGAGAATTAACGTCTTTTGAAAAGGTGGGAGGTTTTTGCTTCTTTTTTTCTTTTTTAAGGATTGCTTGTTTTTTTGTGTTGTTGTTGTTGTTGGGTTTGTTTGTTTGTTTGTTTTAGTATTTTGTTTGTTTGTTTTACTTTTCTCTTTCAGTTCCTTGTGGTGCTGGGGATGAGAGCAGGGAGATGCTGAGCAATATGTGCTACAGGCCGTATTTCTCAATTTATGTTTTAACTTGCGTACTAACGAGCCTCGGGGCAGCTGAGGTTTGTACCCTATGGGTTTCCTGGCATTGCCCAGGATGAGCAGCATCCAGGGCTGTGGCCACACTTTGATTTCAGAACAAGTCAAGGTTCTTGCAGCAACTCAGGACCAAGTGTGTTGGCTAAAACCTGCTCCGATGTGTCACGCAAAGACAGCCTCGAATTAGACAAATCTGAAGAATTTAGACCTGTAAACCTGCAGGAGGCTGCTTAGGATAACAAGTAAATCCAGATTTAAATATTTAAACTTGTAAGTATCTGAACATTAATGCGTAAATGTGAAGCCCTGGAAATCTGTTTGTCAGCCGGTGTGTAAGGTGAGGTAACGTAGTTATACCACAGCGTTTCCTTTGCACTTTCAGTGCAGTGTTTTACTTCTGTCAAAATCAATTGCTGAATCGTTTTAATGTGTTTATTTAATTATCTCACTGATGCGAATTCATATAAAATAGGTCTCCTCACTATAAAGGCAATCTGTAAGAAAAGCAAGCTCTTAGTTTCTGCATATTTAAGAAATGCTGGAAAAAGAAAAGTCTGTAGGATTTAGTTAGAGACATGGGTTTAACTGTGAAATAGCAGGAATACATCAAGCTTGCTTATTTAGGAAATGCTGAGAGCATAATTGGAGAAGTATTACCATAGATGTGGCTTTGTGTTTCATATACAGACAATTTTCTTTGGAGACAACTAGCAATGACAGAGCTCTTCACTGAAAACACAATGTTTGGATGAATTGTTGGGTATTCTTATGTCCTTTCTTCCATGTTATGGACTTAAATAGAAATGACCTGATCTGGATTTGGCTAAGAGCAGAAGAGCGATCAAAAGTATAGTTCTACTCCAGAACTGGACAGTGCATTTCAGTGTATTTCAGCTTCAAGTTTGGCCTCAAAATTCTCACAATTATTACTTTTTAAGAATTTTTTTAATAACTGGCTGTTGTAAGGCTCAAAACAGAGAGAGAATTTGTCACCTCATAGCACAGTAAGATCAATGGCAGGACTGCAAAAGCCTAGTCCCTTCTGATCTAATAAAATGACGCTTTATCTGTAAGAAGGTGTAAAATTACTTCCTATTTATGCACACCCCTGCTGAGACTAAAATTAACCTAAAGAGGTGCTTAATGGCACCTACTAAGCCATCATATTAATTAAACAGCTTTATAACATTTACTTTCCGGGAAAGCGCCTTTTCTTTTATTTGTCTGCCATGTACACTTATGGCACTGTAGAAATGATATATACTGATAACTCTCATGTCACTAGTGACTTTCAACACTTTTTTTTGGGAAACAGCTCCTACACTGTTCTTGGCTATATATATATGTATATATATATTATCATAAAATTAGTGCTGGCAAAATATCTCCTGCCATCACAGACATTGACAGCTGAGGCAGCCTGGAAATGTCAGTTAATTTGACCATTTCAATATTCATACTAAATTTTGTCTCCTTTTTAAGGGAGATAAAGTAAAAGAAGGGAAAAGGCTGGCCAGCAGAGGAAAAGATGGGGGTCTGCTTGAAATAATTCAAGCAAGGAAAAAACCCTAACTAAATACAGTGATAAAATTTGTAAAAGATGATTGATGACAATTAATACTAATTCTTTGCTTATCATATACTTTCTTTCAGTATCACATTGTCTGAGGATTTCACAGATACTCAGGAGTGCGGCTTTTCTGGCCAGAAAGTGCTTTTCTGCTGGAGCACCAGTGGAGCAGAGAATCATAACCAGGTCTCCTGCTTCACAGTCCCATATTTAACACTCTTCTGCTGCTGCTTATATGTCATAGTGAAATTGGTTCTGCTCTAAATGGTTGAGAAAATGAGATTTGTGGCAGAAAGGTAAAGCTCAGCAGAGGATTGTACCAACACGGATGGGCTGGATGAGAACCTACGCAGGTATGGGAACATTTTCTGCTTCCCCATTTTTAGCATCGTATTTCAAATGGAACTGACAAACCTGGCTGCATAAAGGTTTCATTTTACTTTCTCTTTATATATACATTCAAAAATTGCTGGTTTTCGTTCTGTGTAAAAATGATACACATACCTGTGTTTCCAGACTTTTTGTCATGCAAATCTCCATGTTTTTCCTTTTAACCATTTCAGTAATGCTCCCGGCTGTAGATATGTCTCTGACAGAAGCCCAAGGGATGCACACACCTTTTGCCTCTGTGGCCGCCCCTTTCCTAAAACTGGGCTTCCTACAAGTCATCAGAAAGTCATTTTCTGTATTTTTTTTTTTCAAACTGTGTTATTTGCAATGAATCTGCTATTTTGCACTCAATTCTTAAACCTTTATTTTCTTTGAAAGTCTAATTTGACTAAGGATTGGACCCTAAGTATCTATTCTCTTGACTAGTAAAATGGTAGCGTACTCCTGTCAAAGAGTGTAACAGACTGAAGTTGTCAGTGCGGGTTCAGAGGTGTCCAAGGCAGCATAAGAAATGCAGAGTTGCAAAGGGAGGAGGGCCGGTGCTGCTGATCCGTGTGGATCCAGTTCAAAAAAGGATGGCTCTGAGTCATTACTTGATTACAAGAGAAAAATTTCAGCCAAAACAGCCATCCTCAGACGCTTGCCAATGCCAGCACAAGCAATCCCTTTCAGAAAGGATGCCATGCACACCTAGAGCTATCCCTATAAATGTCTGGAATGCAGACCCTGGAGTACGGCTGAAGCCTTCTGCATAAAGGAATTAACAAGTCTGATTTAGGAAAGAAACCAGAAGAAATAGCTAGTACTGACAAGAAGGTATTGAAAGCAAAGCCCAGGATCCCATGCCAGTTGGCAGGCGGAATAATCAACCAGATTTTCATTAAAAGGGTTTGGATCATTTTGAAGTGGGATGCAGGAATGTATGCTTGGGTTGCAATAACTAATCATCTGAAGCTTTGTATAAAATAACTACTCAGCTACAGTGGCTGAGTCAGTCCTGCCCACCCTTAAGTCCTTTCACTGGCTTAGATCCCCAAAATTGGAGCATTGTGGCTCGCTGAAAAATACTACATTCCTCTGTGTACATTAAAAAAAAAAATTAGTAACTTTTTAGAAATGATGAACGGTTGAATTCACACTAATTGTCTGTTACATTGTAACTTGCATTTACAGATTCCCACTGTGATACAAAAGCTGAAAGTCTTTTTCCTTCAGCTGGTTAATGTATTCAGAGTCTTTTAACTATGGCTGGAAGTGATGAAAACATGTCATTTTTCTGACATGTATTCTCAACCAAGAATTCTCTACTTGTCTTTTGCAAGTACAATAGACTGTCTATAATAATATCTCAGCTGTAGCTGTGGTATTTTTGAAGCAGATGCTCATGTTAGTCATCAACTCTTGCTCATATTAGTATGCCTTAGATATACCAATATCTCTTTGAAGGCAACGAGGTTTTTTTTCACGGCATAAGTACACTCCGACATGAACTGGGGCTGCATTAGCCAGTCCTGTGTGTCGAGATCTATGCCAAAGGCAGAATGTAAAATACTCTGAGACGCTATGGCAAAAGGAAATTGCAAAATTTATCTAAAGCGTATTTTGTAGGTAGCATTCACAGTGCATTTGGGAATGGCTACCATATGAACTCCAGATCCTCTGGGCTTTGAAATCCATTCTGGGAAACATATTTTGTCTTCATGTTTTTCAGTTGTGGTGGTTTTTTGTGTGTTTTTTGTGTGCGTGTGTTTGTAAGTTTGTTTTTCTTGACAGAAAGTAGATTATACCTTGTTTTGTTTCATTTAAATTTAACTGGGAACAAACAAAAGGAGAACTCGGAAACTCTTATTTTGTGTATGATTTCAAGCCCTTGCATTACAATTTCATAGCTGTTCATAAAGTCAGCTGGGGCACTGCTGTATTTTAGAAATGATGAGAGATTTAGGGCACTATGTTGGCAATGTGGATGAGTGAAGTATATAGATAAATAGCTATAGAGGAATGGGTATGTATACTCGCATGCAAAATGTTCAATGTACAGGAGCAGAAGGCTGTTGTAGTGCTACATTCTTGCCTCTAAGGCTGAGAGCCCACACGTGTGCTTCAGAGGGTTGTCCCCATCCTTTGCAGATGCTGCTGGTTTCCACATGTCCTCTGACCTTGTTCTGCAGACCCTACTGAGAGTAACGCTCCACACTGAGCTCCCTGAGCCATGCCACCACGATCCTTCACCCAACTCCGAAGCACAATGTCTGTTTGCCCATTTAAAGAGCCCCAAGTACACAAATCCCACGGTGTTGTTTGTGAAATGCTGTGATTTGCCACAGAAAGAAAGGATGTTACTGCAGCAGACACAACTACTTTTGGGGAGGTCGTTTGGTGGCTGTACAGCAACCTGGTTATTTCAGGTATTGTCATTTTATCTTTCTCCTGTGAGCATGGATTTACATATCTACAGAAAGAGCAGTGAAGAATTATGATTTCAAGAAACGTTCACCTTCTAGCTGAGACCACAGTGAAATGATTAAATTCATTTTAAAATAGGAATTTTTAGAGACTAAGCTGACAAACTCGAGAGGGTTCACTGTAGGGCTACAAAAATGATTCAAGGTTTGGAAAACCTGCCATGTATTTAAAAGCTTAATTAGCTCACTCCTCTTTAGCAGAAAATTAAGATGTGTTATCATCAGCCTACAAAGACTTATTTTGTTGTTTCTAGTGACAGCTGCTTCCTTCTCACACAAAAGCATAACAAGATCCAGTCAAACTACTTGGTGCCTGAAAATAAGGAACAATATTTCTAATTAGATAGGTAACTGACCCAAAGCAGGATGGGTACTTGAAATCTTTAAATCAAGACCATTGACTTCCTAGAAGGAGGAACTGAGCTAAACCACAGCTTGGTCAGGGCTAAAGGACATTTACCACCAAGGATATCAGAACTGTCAGTCTGCAGGAGGAGGTATGATGATAACAATCCTTTCTGCCCTTGTCATCTGCGACTGTATATACAGGAGACAGGTACTAGAGAACAGACCTTCTTTGGAATAGACGGTATTTCAGCAGCCTACTAAAGACTTCTAGGCCAAAGCGAATTCCATAATAATGACAACTAAAGCCTAGCTGGCTAGCTTTCCAGGTGAGGCTTTCGAGTTAATCATGCAAAGGTCATTACTAATGCCACTCAAGCACAGCAGAATATGTAAAACCACCTCTAAACCACCTCTGACAAAAATGTGTTGCAAATCTTATCTTTCTCCCTAGTCAATTAGAAAGTGTTATACTACTATTTTTTTCTTTTTTCTTCTTTTTGGTAAGCTGTACAGATTATTTTTAGAGTGACTGCTTTACAATACAAGGCCCATTCCTACATATGCAAATTATTCTATTGGAGTTTCAGGTATACAAATAGAATTTACTTGAAATTGTATTTATGAAGACTTGCATTTCTTTAACATTAAAAAAATATTATATCACTAAGTTCACTTGTCTTTTTACTTTAGAAAAGTAAATAAATACTGCAGTGAGATAAATAAATACTGCCTGCGTAGGCAGGCAGACGAAGAAATCAAATGATTTTGGAAGTGTGCTGCAGAGAATGGGAAGATTTAATATAAAGGATAGCATAAAATATGACTGTTTAAAAAAGGAAACCAATTGTCCTTCTGTTTTGAAACACAAATCTTGCAATCTTATTCATAGCTTGCTACCCACTATCACATGTGGTTTGCAAAATTCTTGGTGAAAATAAATATATTTTTCTTTCATTGTAGAGAAGACATTTCTATTCAGATATAAAGCAAAAGTTCTAATCATTAAACCTTTCTTCTTTTTGCATTTTCTTCTCCCATTGCATAATTTTCTGTCCCTCGGTAGCCTTTTTCCTCTACCTTTTCTCTATAATTAGGAAGCAGACACTGTTGGAATCCTTGTTCGTAGAGCAGGACTGACATTGTCAGGGGTTGAGTCTTTTGCAGAGGATTCTCTCTGTGCTGCGCCCCTGCAAGGAACATGCTGCCAATTATTTTTAGGGAAGAACCAACAGAGTAAACATCTCTCTTTTAATGGTGATGAGACCTGGCTGGGAGAGTGAAATAACGAATCTTGTAGAAAGAGGGAGCTGACCAAATTATTGAAGGATAAATCGCTCCTGCCATGTACTATGAAAACTGGTGACAAAGCAAAAATTTCCAAACCCTGGAAGGTTTTATCCATCTCTTGAATAACGCTATTTTGCATTTTTAGAGCATTTCGTATCTTCAAGATGCAGAACAGATGTTTCTTAATTCTCCTAATGATTCTGTGAAGCAGGTGAGCATTATCTCGGCTTTACAGATGGGCAGAGGAGTACAGAGGGGTTGAATGATTTGTCTTGAACTATGGTGTGAATCAATGTCAGAACCAGGAATAGGATCAAGAAGTGCTTGGGAGTACATGCCCGTGCTGAAACCAGCCAGCCACACTGTACCCATTGTCAGAAATGCAAATTAATTTTTAATATTCCTGTTTCTAAAGTGACATTTTGGATTTTAGAACAATTAAATATTTATTTCATTATGTATGACTTCATGAACCTATAATTTATACTAGATAGATGTATTGGCTTTATTGCCCCATGATAATTAGATAGTCCTTGTTGATCTAATGGGCTTGTCATTTTTAGTAATGTATCCATCTGCCCAAAGAAATATGATTATTTGCCTATTATTTACTTAGGAACGGAGTGAAACAGCACACACATCAAAATTACACTGAGCTTCAATATTAAAATTAAGAGGTTTTCCGTCTCTTAGATGCAGATTAAATATACTAAATTAATTTGCAACTACTTCAGTTTTCTAAGCAAATTTAATTCTCTGGTGTTTATCAGGCTGGCAGCATCGCAATCCTCTATTTACTTAAAATATTGAATATTTAAACTGCTGATATGTAGCAATGACACGAGCAGATTGCCAAGAGTTTACAAATATCAGTCAGCCTGCCTTTAGCAGGAACAGAAAAGCACCCACTGCCTCCGACTGGGTCATTCAGACCTGCCTGTGGGATGGTGATGGACACTAATTGGGAAAGAGACAATTACACCAAGAGAGGTTTTTCCTTGATCCCAGCAATCTCCTTTTGCTTCAGAAACTCATGAATTACGTGACTGATGATAACACGATACTGAAGTCACTGCAGCCATGGTATCACCATAAATGTAAGTTTAAAATTCCAGTCCTTTTGCCCAGTCAGCCTCAAAATCAATTTCTTCCCATGACCAAATCTTTTTTTAATCAAAAATGTCCCTTCCCAGAACCACATGGCTCCTACTTTCCCTGTGCAGAAATGAGTGTTGGTCTCCTGGCCCAGCAAGTCTTAAAACTCTTGTTTCACAGGCCAGACTTTGGTCCCTTTCATGATGAAATGCAGGTTAAACTGCATCTTTTGTATAAATAGTATATAGGAAACTGGGAATATCATGACACTGAACACAGAAACCCTAAAAAGTATCCTGACATTTTTGCAAAAATAAGCACTGCATTCTCAGCTAATAACAAATTAAGCATTATCGTATTTTTCATTCCTGCCTTATTACACTTATGATAAATTTGGAGAATCCTACAGGTGCATTCAGCCAGAGAGCCAAAAGGAGGGCTCTGCCAGGTATTTTTAAATAAATGTGTCCTGTAAAGGTTAAGTACAAATGATAGGATACGGCATCTTTGTTCAATTACCTTAATGTTTTAAACACAGTGTTACTGTCACATAAGTCAAGCCAAATAACATTTTAGAAAAAAACAAGGATTGAGGGAGGGGGAAATAGTGACACAAAGGAATCTGGACCCTACATAAGCCTACGAAAAAGACAACTACAGGAAATGGAATGGCTTGGACTGTGAATGGAGACACTGGCTGTGATCTTGCTTTTGCTGCTTCTTTCTCTTTGGGTCCCAACTTGGGCTTCATCAGTCTGGGTCCACGCTCCTTCCGCTCCCCTGCTCACCCAATTTCTACTTAGCTTGGCAAGGCTCAGAACTAATTACTGAAGCAAGAGGTCCTTATGTGTTTCTCTTCCCTGACCTCCCCATCATGCTCTGTCCCTCTCCAGACAGCTCACATACATGCGAGAAAGAATTTGGCCAGCATGCTACCAGAATAGGAAGAATTTAAAAGGGAGGTAAGTCCTGCAGGTGCCTAAAAAACACCTGCCAAGGATCCCCAGGGTGCAGATTAGTGATGCTATTTACTGTTGCAATAGATGTAAATAACTCTGCCACAGAGCTTAACGTGGATGAGATTCCTGCTACAGGGGTAAGTTTCCCTTTTTCTGCAGCTATTAAATGTGTGAGAGAGGGGACACCGCACAAGCAAAAGGACTGGAGAATGGAAATTGTTATGTCAATATTTCTTCGTTTCGCATGATCTTCTATTTCTCTGATAATAGGTTAGATATAATTTTTGCCTTTCTCCTGCACTATTTATTAAAGGACATCCTATTATAACTTGTTTGACAGTCACATCTTTCTTGTTTATAATACAATTTGACTGACAATATGTGATTTGAATTCCTCATTTTAACCGGCCTGACAATCATTTCTTTCTCATTTATAGTGCAGTTTGATTGACAATAAGTCAGGGGATTGGCAGCTGGTTAGTTTGTTTTTCCCTGAATGCATATTTCTAGCTAAGACAAGACATCTATTCCTAAATAGTCTGGTAGATAATTTGTACAGAATTCTAAAAGAGTGATATACCTCATTACTGTAAAAATAATATTGTTCTTTGGCTTTGTACCAATTTCACTTTTAAGATGATGGTTTTCTTTCTTTCTTCTGTGCCAGCTGTGTCTCTATTTTTCATCAACATTATTAAAACATTGTAGAATTGCAGTTTATATATTAGGAACTGTTATGTAGGTTCTCAACAATTTTTCTCCTTAACAAGAATCAGAAGAGCTATCATCTGTTTTGCAAAAGCAATGCCCATATACTGTAACAGGGATGTCTGTTTGGGGAATTCTTTTCAGTGGTTGCTGCTTGTGTGTTGTTGACTGTAGCCACTCACAGGATGTCTTCTTTATTTTTACAGAGGAATTCTGGCACTCACTGTGTTGTTGCCAAGTGTCGTTTCTAAATAAATAGACTTTCTCTGATACTTGGCAAACTATTGCCTTCCACTAGTGGGTCTCAAAACCAAACCCAGCATAGTTTGTGATGATGTAATAGCAAAGGGGTAGTTTGCCGCGACCTTCTGCAAAACTTGGCCGGGAATCAATGGCAAAAAGGTCCACGAAACATTCCCTCTGCAGTAGAGTAACAACCTGTCAGGATGTCTAATGCATCTGTACCTTCCCTGTGATGTCCGAAGACAAAGCAAAGTGAGAATGTGGAAAACAGCTATCCTAAAAAGCAGTTTTCCTTAGGAAAAGAAAAAGAGAGAAAAAGATATTTGCATGAGTGTTCCCCTGTGGTTTCAATCAGATTTACTTCAGGAGTGCAGCCGCTGTGGAGGTGGGTTGAAGGGCAAGGGAGAAGGTTCATGGGTGGGATATCGATCCTGGTGCCATTCCCAGGATGAGGCAGCAGATTCTGCAGCCACTTATAAATCCATTATTCACATTAGTTCTGGTGTCCACAATTTGCAGGGTACTGCCTGCCTTATAAAGGGCATATTCTTCATATGCCCTATGCATCCTCACAAGATGTATTTAATTAAAGAACTAATACAGCTACAGAGACATACTAGTTGTTGATATTTTTGTGGAGCACGCATGAATTCTTTAACTAGAGAGATGTCATCTCTCAATAGTTTAAATGTGCCGCCTTCACATGCAAATATTTTGTATACAAATATTGGAAAGGTTTTCTCTAGTCATTCAGTAAATATTCTGCTCAGAAATAGTCTCAATTTTTTCATAAAGAATACGGTCAGCTACATCATTTAAATATGCTTGAGGGACCGGAGATTGAACAAGCAAAAGTATAAATTGCACTTGAGCTACTGAGGAACAAAAAGTAGAACAGGTATGTTTGTGTCTGCGCTTGTTACTAAAGGATGAAAGAGTGAATAAAAGCTTTAAATGGAAACCGAAAAGACATTAGACTGCAGGAATCAGATGCAAAAATATTCAGTAGAACAAGAAGTCTAAAATGAGAGCTAAAGGCACTAAGCCAGAGGATTGAAATGTAAAGTTTGTTCACAGTGGAGAGAAAAATATTTATTCCTTGTTTTCTATTCCAAATATTTTTTTTTCTGATGCTGCAATCTCATGCTGCTCTTTATCTCAACCTGTGACATCGCTTATTCCCTCTTCTCAAAATCACTGCAGCAAGTGGTGCATTTAATCAGCCTCTTTCCTAGATGATGCCAAATAGGGAGCATCTTCCCATCAAACACCTGAACTGGTGAATTCCCCCAGTTAAAGACCCCCATTTTAAACAAGCAAGAATAACACAATAAAAAAATCAAAGGGAACAGAAATAAATTTTAAAAATACTCCAGGCTAACGTAACACGGCACTGAGATCTGTACTCGTGCAGAGAACTGTCGGCTGCAAGCATGCTAAATGAAACATGTTTTACATCTGGATCAGAGTTGGTAGAATTTTAATACTGCTATTGTTTCTGGGGATTTTTTTACCTGGACACATGGCAAAAATACAGTAACCACTATTCCTATAGGAAGGATTTCATAAAACAGAACAGTTGTGTTGTCTCACTCCTATTCACTTGGTATTCAGCATAGTGAATCAGACAGTGATATTCACTGTCACCTTTTTAATTAACTACTGATGGACTGTTTGGGGCACAACAGTAGGCAGTCATGGGGTAGAAGCAGACACGGTTGTTCTTGCCACTTTCCCGGATCTATTTAAAGTGGTTCTTACTCCATAACTAGGAGCTGACGCAGCTACTTCTATGAGTTGGAAAATAGATACATCCATGAAGTGTGGGGTTTTTTTTCTTCCCAGGGTTACCCTAAGCTGTTCTTTCACTAGTAGTTGAATTTTTAAAAACTGGTTAATTATGGAACCCCCCCAGTTAAAAAATGGGAAAATAGACCATTTTGTCCTCTGGTGAACTATACTGGAAGACTGTAGTGCAGGAAAGAAAAGTATAAGACCAAAACTGGAGGCTCTTCATTTTCTAAAGATGAATGGTCTCCAAGATACAAAAAGGGAAAAGAAAAATAGCAGCTTGTAGGCACAGAGAAGAAAGGAAACATGGAAATCCAGCTTCCCAGCTGGGTAGTCTACTCCTAGGGAACATTGCCTAAAGTAAATATGCAAAGAAAATGGTAAAATCTACTGAGTTTTATTGCCATTTCTCTAAGAAACTGTCAAACAGCTTCCTCCTATATTAACATTTAGCCATTAAACAGTTTTGCAGGTAATATTTATTCTTTTTTCCCCCATACTTCCAATAATCATGTCCAAGTTACATGTTCATAGTTTTAAATAATAGGGAAATTCTTATGTCTGTGTGAATTTTTTTCCCCTTATCCTCATGTAACTACAAATACACATTCTTGCCTGCTTTTTTAATCTAATATAATACATCCCGGATAGTACAATAGTTGGAAGACAGATTTGAGTGGGGTTTTTTTTAATTGACCACTCCTTTTTTATAAATATATTTTTCACTTTTAAGGAGGAAAAGAATATAGCTAGGCAGATGAGGCAATTTTTACTCTTTCCACAATGATTGGTAAAACATACTTAAGTTACTTGATTGAAAGAATTGCCTTTCAGCTTTGCTGAGTTATAAACTGAAGGCATTGTGATTGTCTAGCAGTTCTGCTGCAGAGTTAACTGAGTAGATGAATAAAATATTGGCATTAAAAAAACACAACACATTTTAAGTTAAATCTCGAAGCAGCTGAAGTATTTCTATAGCAATCCTGTTGGCTCGTGCTCTAAGTAGTGACTTCCTTTGCTTGTTTTGTGTTTTGGGTCAGTACCTGCTGCCTGTTGGAAGGAGCACAGTCACCTCCAGCCAGTGCACACCGGAGAGGGGAAGGACACTCCAGTCTCCACATTTGGGACCACATCTGACTGCAGCTGCTTCATGGGATTCTGTTCAGATACAGTGGTAAAGCAGCTGGGGACACGGGCGGTTTGTACAAATTGGTCCAGGTCTGTGTTTTGGGTTGATGCTCCCCAGGCTGGGCTGGTGCCCTGCTGTGCAGAAAGAGGTGAGGGGAACACAAAAATGGTCTGGAAGGTTGTTAATGCCCTTAATGAGGCATTAGCTTTATTTAATACAAAGCGCGATGTGTGTCATATAAGGTCTGGTATTTCAGGGATGGATAATTTGAAATCTAACAGCAATTTACCACCCTAACATCAGCCAAAATGTCTCTATTTGGATTTTAATTCTTCTCCAGTGAAGGGATGACAGCACTGAAGATTAAAGCTTTTTTTACTTCTCGTTAAGATCTCAGCAAAGTGCAGATTTGAAACACAGAAAGAGGTTGACCTTCGTATTAACCTGAATCTCTTTTCCTGTCTCTTCTTGAACATATTTTATTCTCTTTATGCACAGTGGGGCTCTTTTTTCATGTGCTCCGCTGTTGAACAAAACGCCAAAAAGATGGAATGTGCACTTTTACATCAAAGAAATGATGAGACCATATAAACTCATTTCCCGTGTGACTTCTTAAATTGTTGCTAAGGAATTGAATGAGTCTGCTTGAAACAATGTGTCCCTTTAAATTCTGTTTTCTTATTTGTCTTAAAACACAAAGCTGCAGTTTCATGGAGATTCTGATCCAGAGGCCACCAAAATCAATAAAATATTCTTGATTACCGCAGTGAGCGGTAGATCAGATTTTTCAAGTATTTCACTGTGTTGTCAAGGGTTTAGATTGCGGGGTGACAATAAAACCCTGGCAGATGTATTGTTAACCTCCTCTCCTGGCCCCTTCCCTCTTTTGCCCCTCCCTGTCCCCCTTCCCACTCAGGACAGGCGATTGGGAGGGAAAGAAGGACAGAGAGAAGAGAGATGGAAAAATTACCAATGTTTTACTAGTGCTACTAATAAGAATAGAGAAAATAATACAAAATATACAAAACCAATCTTGAAAGTCTCAGCAACTGCAGAGCCAGCACCCAAAGTCCTGGACTGGACTCTGCAGCCAACCGGAGCTGGATTCAGTCTCTCACTAGGCCTCAGTTCACAGGGACGACTCGCAAGGTCCTCTCCTAATGTCGCCCATAAGCAAAAGGGACGAAAAGGGACGAGATCCTCGTGATCTCCCACTTTTATATGAAGTATTCACGTGAATGGAATGTTACACACAGTTGGTCAGTTTCTTGGTCACCTGTTTCTCATCGCCCCTCTCGCGAGATGTCCATCCATGCTTATCAATAAGTTTGCATTCCATTGCTAGATTTACCAAAACATGTGTCTGGTTCTCCAGGAAAATGCAGCTGATATGAAGCTTTAGCTGACAGGCAAATTCACTAAAAGAGAAACTTGTTTTTTAACAAAACCAGGACATGTGTAAAACCCAGGACAGGCTATTTTAAAAAGAACTGGCCATCTAGTGAAAAAAACCAAAAAGCCTGCTTTATTTTGTTGTGTTGTTTTTTTTTCAGCTAGTTACAAATTTTACCTTCACATAGGCAACAATTAAGTGAAATCCATTCTTACTGAGCGGAATGGATCTGACAAGGACAAGAAAGGTCAAGCAGTAGTTAAATTCAGAAATCCAAACCAGCGACAATATTGATTTACCTCAGTTTTTCTCATACACAAAAGTGATGTGCACTAGAAACAAACATGGGAACAAAATCCACAATTTAGACTCTGCTGGAGGGAAACCTTCCCCCATTCTGTAAACCAGTTTTGGATAATCATTCTCACTGCTGGGATGAATGATTTGTTAGTTCTACAATGCAGTAAGTTGCTAGAAACAGTCTTGATTGGAATTGTAAAGGCATTGTAAAGCAATTAAGTTCTGACTATTAACAAAGCTCCCACAGGGAGCATTAATTTTTAAAAGTAGACAAAGACTGCATTTAGTAGCTGTCTAACTGTGACTATACTGAAATATGGAAAAACGCTACAGCAAGTCTACACTGTTGTAGATATTCCTTATCAGTTTCCAGAAAAGCATTTAAGCTTATGATGAATTTTCTTTCATTTTAACTAGATATGAATTAAATAAATTGCTAGGCCCTCTGCTTAATAAGGAGCAATTTAAGTCTCTGCTTATTGCCCAGGCTCAGATTTAATTGAAGTCTCCTTTCCTCTGCATTGGCACCTTAATCCTCTGAATTGTTACGGTATTTTTGGAGTCTATAATCCAGAAAATTCCACTTTTCTCCCAGACCCAAAGCATTCTTCCTCTTAAAGATACCCATTATGTGTACCCGTGTTCCTTTCCAGAGCTCCAGCCTTTGGCTCTCTTTAATTTACAGTTTATTTCTCAATCCAAAGGCATGCAGTCATTTAAGCAGGTAACATCACAACTGTTCAAAATAGTGATTTCTTACTCTAGCAGTCCAAGTCAGTGCTGGAGAAGACATTAACCCTTCTCTGTGTATGTCCTACCTCTGATCATGCTCAGGGGTTGACACTTTCCCTCTTCCCCTCTTCCCAGGCTCCTGTCACTCTTATCTGCAGTTTTCGGTTGCTCAATCTCTATTTTATGCCAAGAAAAAGATGCTGCCTTTTATGATACCACACTGGGAAGGCAGAACAATGGAAAAACATGGATTGCTACCAGTAAAATATGTTTAACTGTCTTCAAAATGCTGGAGTGAGCCAGCAGTCCCCATCAAAGCCTTTGCGAAGCCATCAAGCCAGTTTCTCAGATTACATTGTTCGTAATCTCACTCGGGTTATTTCCCAACAATTTAGAAAACGTGCGACTGGTTTTGTGTCTGAAACGAGTTTGTCCAGTGCTAAAGTGAGAATACAGGATATTTAACAAACAAGGCTACCTAGCGGTCTTTAGGAGCCTGAGTAACTAGATGGTTCTAGCAATTCCGTTACTAAAGACAGTTCAACCATCTTCTGAATTATGTAGAGGTGGTGTGGGTTTGTGTGTGTGCGTGTGTTGTGGTTTTTGTTTGTTTGTTGATGTGGTTTGGGTTTTTTTTGCTTTTTTCTTTCATTTTTTCCTGGTAGCACATTTCTGAGCCAAGTGATTGAGCCGGGCTTTGTTCCACACTGCTGGCTCTGAATCTGTCGACACAGCAGATGCAGGAATTCCAGGTCCAGAGACTCACGAAGGGATAAATGGGCAAATTTCATCAATGCTTCTGATTGCCGAACTGCTCGTGGTGAACATTTATTGTCTGGTACTTAGAAAGGAGGAGCCTAAATATACAGGTACCTTCTTAAAAAGAATGTCTTGTAAACTGCACTGAAAGTGGAGGTTTGATACTATAAACTCAGAGCAGGCACCTCTTTTCAATACCTATATCTATTATAATACGCTGTCATGTGAGATACCTCAGCTGTGATTCCAGAGGATGGAAGGTCATTGGCTTCAGTGTTCTTGAAAACAGAGAAGAAAAGCAGTTTGGAAGGGAAAAACAGAAATCTCCAGAAGATCCAGTTTTCATTTTCAAACCAGTAGGTTGCATTTTTAATATCCCACTTCCATATTTTTTCCTTTGCCATCAGAAAGAAGGATATAACAAGTTCATACACCTTTAATCTAAGAAAAACTGGCAGACCTCACATGTCGAAAACTGGTTTACAAGCAGCTGAAGTCTTCAGACTTCCAGGAGTAACTTCATTACAGGATTTTTCTGAGATACTTTCTTTTCATTAAAAAAATTGGCATTTCCACATGATAAAACCTTTGGCGTTTTTGTAACGTGTAATAAAATAATCACTACCATTAGGTTTGCTGCCATTTTTCATCGTAATTAATTTGAGGGGGATAAAATGTCTCAATAAATATATTTTTCAGGCTAAAAAATGACTTTAAAGAAGAGGAAAAAGACAAACTTTATGCAGTGATATTGGAAAAAATTGTTCTGCTATCTGCAAAATTCAGCAATGTCATTTTGATTAAAAATAAAGGTGAAAAATCTGACTGAAGTTTGAGAGCCTTAGAGACAAAAATCCTTCAGTGAGCCAGAGAATGAGAAGAGCATCAGACAGCAGTGTGAACTTCGACATGGTCTCAAATATGTGCTGCTCTGGAAGAACCTTTTCTAGAAGCACAAGGGCATTTGTCTACAAACACTCCTTAAACCCAGGTGCTTAGCTTATCTGTTATCTTTTGCTTCCTTTTCTTACAAACTGATGAACAGCACAAATTAAAACAAATGCTAAATTCAGCAGCTAACTAGCTATTAACTGGTAAAATATGTGTTGAAACAGTGGCAGGTAACAGAGGTTTTAATTTCATCTGCAGTTATCAGGCCGATGAGTTGAGGGACTGAGCTCGCAGGATAAAAACCAGGAGAACAAGATGTTGTGCTGTCTTTTTAGAAGGCAGAACCCCAGTTTCAGTGCTTGTGCTTCCAGAATGTCATTGCTTTTTGAAAATAAAACAGGGAAAGTCCACCGTTATGGTACTTCCTACGCTGCTGTGGTACAGCATGAGTGATTCTCAATGTCTATGTTTGCACTTTGTTGCTCTCTTTAATAAATCTTTCTCTTGAAGAGAACATCCATGCTGGGGAAGAAGTGAGTCTCTGGTAATGTGTCAGAGCTAGAAAAGGCAAGAATGTTACTGACCTCAGCCTGGACTTGCAATAAGGTTAGTGCAGTAATTTGTGACATCATCTTGCTACCTGTTTTAATTCCAAATGGGCACTGGAATATGTAGTTGTATAGTTTGTATTTCAGAATTTGCCTGTAAAACCTATAATAAAGAAATAGTGAAACTGAGCTAAGTGATGTTGAGAATAGTAAGGAAATAATGACTTCTGTTGAGATTTTAGTAACATTTATTGACTTCATATCTACTTAGCCATATAGTTGAAACCAACAACAATCCTGATTTTGCAGGACTGTCGATTTCAATGTTCACTAAAACAAGGAGTCTATAGAGTCATTAGGTCCTGCATATCTTCATAAGAGGTATATTTTCAAGAACATTTCAAGGTGACATTCTATTAAAAAAATGCAAACATCAGAAAGAACAAAAAAGCATTTGCATAGAAATGATCAGAATCATTCATGATATCCTAATTTGTACATATGTTTTAGGATGTTTATGAAGATTCCAGGGATGGTTGCTATATTAATTTCATTAAAATAATAGAAATGTACTGATTCAGTGCATTACTCTCTTAAACAAGTCATAAGAAAAGATTTATCTCGGTTATCCAATGATAAAAATTATATTGCTCAATTTCCTCTTCTTCTTTAGTGCATGTGGTAATACAGAAAAATCACTATGCAGAATGCTTTATATCAAGGGAATCCCAGGGCACAGTAAAGGAGTGCACATTGAAATAACGAAAAACACAGTTTGGGGCTATTCACAAAATTAATTATCAGTGTGTTTATGAATGTTAAACTCTTAAGTCTGTTACTCAGCTATGTGCTGATAAATTATGCAGGCATATAAAAATGGAGCCTGCTTTAACACAGAGGAAGAAGATCTTATGATGCTGAGGACATGTTCTAATTGGAAGAGAATCTTCACCATGGTTGCATTTACCATAGATGACTTTTTTTAAAAGAGGAAAAATATGAAGGAAAAATGAAAGTTATATAACAGATATAATTTTGCCTAATAATCAATTCCCTTTCAGCACGATGGAATAACTGTGAAAGTGCCTTGTGGAACAGAGATGTGAGAAATGGTAGAGACCAGTCAGAGGTCTAGAAAATATGATCTCTGAAGAAAGACTCTGTGAACTGAGGCTCTTTTAGATTAAAAAAAGAGAAGGTTAGGGCTCGGTGACCTCCCTTCCAGCTTTATATTTCTATGGTAATAAAAGGAACTGAAAGAGGATCACTGCATCCAAAGACATAATCCTACCTTTCAGAAAATGAAAATGATTTCTGTATAAAAGTTGAACTGTCACCTACCCTACAGACTTACATAAAGAAATAAGGGGACATCAGTGTTCTCTTACTCTCAGAACAGGCAGGAAAGCATCTTGCCTGGGATGGCAAGACTTTGTTTATATGCAGGAGAGTGGGGTGTTGATTAAACTTTTGCTCTTGCTGGAGTGCTCTTTGTCTATTGTTTTATTATTTTATTTATAAATATTTAGATAAAACATCAGGTGATGTTTGGAATTATGTGTTATTAAACCAGTAAATAAGTGGTTTTTTAACCGTGCGTTGTAAATGTATTTACAAATGTCTTCATAAGGAGCACCTGGACACCTCAGCAGGTCTTGACAACATAAATTTCTAGCAAGACTCCTAATCAATAATATACATGGAGTACATGCCATATGGCCATATACTTTCCACTGGGTTAAAAAACTGTCTTTTAGTTTATGAAAGTCATCTTTATAAAATCGAAATTGCTCTTGCAAGCAATCAGATAAAAGGTGGAGGAAAGTGAACCCATTGAAAACTGATATAAACTAATTGGGAAATTCTTCTCTGTTCACTGTTCTAAAAATAGTCTGTGATAACGTTCATGGGGCCCTTTTTTGACTTGCTTACAGGAGCACAGAGATGCCTTTTTGAGTTGTGGGATATTGCATACATGGTGCTGTGAGAACAGGTAGGCTGAGGAGGGAGAAGATGGATGGAAGAGGGGGTGCATTACAAAGGCTGGTCCTGGTTTAGAAATTAAAGGGAGATAAACAGAGTGCTGTGACCTGCCCATAGAGAAAACCAGTGGTAGAATCAAGCCAAGGACTCAAGTCTCTTGATGCCTTGTTTAGTGTTTACTCTCCGCCATGGTTTCTCAAAACCAATTCTGTTTCTCTTCCTTGACTGTGCTTATATATGTAGATTGCTCCTCTGCCTCTGCACTTTCAACCTGTCCAATGCAATGGGGTGTTAGCCATATAAAAGGTTTTAAATAGATGCTTTTTCAGATTGTGTTCACATTTAGATTATTTTTCAGCAGGAACACTGAGTGTGTGACGTTGTTAATGTTTTCAGTTGATTAGACAAAGAAACTTTACAAAGGTTAATGGTTCTATTTCTGAGAAATTATAGCTATGTGCTTTGTCTTGTGGACAATTGCTGCAGAGACTTGTATAAATCTGGCATATATGTTCTTGTATTTTAAAAATTTCATTCCTGAGATTCTGCTTGGGAAGGAGCGGTTTTAAAAATTCATTATTATTTGATTGCAAATTGGACGTCAGCCAACTAAATTTTTGAATTTGAAAGAAAATGCAGCATCAGCTTCTCTAGAACTATAATGGAATGAAACTCTCTAAGCACTCATTAAAAGGGCTTCTGACATCTAGCAAAATTAGATGAGGTGTAAATCACTGAACTACCATATGTGGGCTTGAAATGGAATATTTAATTCTGTAGAATCCAAACCCAAGGCTAAAGGGAAATTTAACTACACCAGTGTAATACTTTGATGATGGAAGGAGCGATACCATTTTAAAGGTTTTATGTTTAATTTAAAAAAATATTTATTGAGGGAATGTCCACTGATATCTACATTGTTATCTGGCATACAGGCAAATGCTTGAGGAATAATACTACAGCACAATAATAACTTTCCTCCACTGAAGAGTTTCTAAGGGCTTTATAAATATTATTAGAAAATTCTGATTGTAGAAGCCTGATCATAATAATTATTTCTCCCCTTAGCTTCCTCCTGATCGTTCTGTGCCCTTTGGTACAGTTCATGTTAGGGGACATTTGCTATTGCTCCTCAGTCACTGAAGTATGGAATTGATTCCATTGTGGAGAGAGAAGGGATCAGGAGCTATGAGCGAGTTTTGCCTTCGATTGCCCTTGTATTCAAAATGCAGCTGAAAAGTGCTGTTTTTTCAATAACCGTGACAGTAGTACTAAATATTTCTATTCCTGCTCTTTCCATTGACCCTTGTTGGCATTGAAGCTTCATAATTCCAATCCCATGCAAGTTTCAGTGAAAAATGCCCGACCTGAAGTCTTTATAAACAGACATAAGGAAAACGATGTGGGAGCATCACCTGAACAACCACATACACAGGAACACAGGTCTCACTTTGTTATACATTGAGTAAGTTTGATTTTGATTCCTCCTGGCTCTATTTGAAATACAGCTTTGTGAGATTATATAGTTTATTGTATGGTTTTACAGTAGTAATTTAAGTTGTCAGGCTGTGATTCAACCTTTAACTGAATTTTCAATAATAAAGGTGAAATGGTGTTGTTTTATCATTATTATTCTCTAAATGCCTTTATGAAAGCAGGTAAGGTTTCATTTCACATGCCATAAAAGTGTAACTGCCTCAAAATGAAAACCAGTTTAAACGGAAAAACATGTTTGTTTTCTTGTTTATATTGCACATAAGAATGGAGCAGTTCTGTACAGAAATGTACTTACTTGTGAAGGAATGGATGAATAGACTTCAATTCCTTAAGGAGAACTATTTGTTTGTCTCTTCAAGCCAGACAAGGTGGGACTCATCAATTACATTTTAAGAGCAATCACTTTGAAGGCAAGGGACAGAACATGTGAGAAAACTGGCATTTGAGGAAATCTTATGCAGAGTTTCAAATTTATTAAGAATATAGATATTCTTCAGAAAAGGCATGAGCTTTGAAAGACTCAGGATGTGCAGCATTGTGCTGAGAATAAGGAAGAGATTTGATCCCTTCACACTGTTCTCTGGAGTGGGGAAGCGGAGCAGTGGGAGTGTGTTGGGATCAAAGGATGGGTGGTAATTTATTTTGTGTCCTTTCCTACAGTTACTTTGATATCCAGTCTAAGCTGAAATGAATAATGTTCATTTCTTGAGGAAAATATGATGCATTTGAAAACCAGTGTTCAAATGAGCAATAATCCAGTCTGGCTCCCTTTGTGTTATCCAAAGCAGCAGCGTCTTCAGCTTGAGATAAGGGTAGGAAGACGGCTTAATTTCAAAGGTTTTCACTTTTATCTTAGACTGGGAAATCTGAATACTTTAATGGGTTTAGGTTTTTAATTTAATTCCAAGTTGCTCATCATTTCACCTTTCAGCTGGGCCATAGAGATAATTCAATCATATTTCCCTTGACAAGTCATCTGACTTACACTTATATTTCTCTGCAGATGTGAAAAGCAGCTACCATAATAGAGAGTGTGACAGACCCTTTTGCTTTCCCTCCCTCTTCCTCCCTTAATTTAGGGACTGTTCTGGTCTCACTCCATAATGCAGATGTCCTCTGACACAGGTACGTGGAAAACAGCCCTTGAATGGAAACGTAATGTGGTACCTCAGCATAGACACAACACCCAAAGGTTTGGAAGTAAGGCCAGAGAGCAGTCATCAGGCAAGAAAATAATCAAATATGCAAAACTAGCCTATTTTGGAGGTTGGGGGAGTGCGAGCTCTATTTTTGCCCAGAGTTCAAATGACATATTCATCTGTTTACATACATTCTTCCCCCCAGAATGGTTTTTCACAAAATTTCCTTTTATTTTTTCTTTTTTCCCCAGAGCTATCCTCTTGCTGTCCAGCTCATAATCACATCTTAACTTTTGACCCAAATACTTGAACATGGAGGAGGATTTCCTTATGTGATTCTTGATCCCAGATGGGTAATCAAGAAAGACAGAAATGAGAGGCAGTAATTTCTTAAATTAATGTTTTTACTGTTAGGGTTTGCAAATCAATTTTGTGTATGAAAGTCCCTATCTTGGGAGTAGCCTAACCAAGCTCAAGCGTTTCACAGATTTGCATCAATGCACACTAAAATCAACATCATGGCATTTCCATGCTCAGATAAGGTCTTGCTTCTTGATATTCACCTTCCCTTTGAGGTCACTAAACATGAAGATAATTTTTTTCTCCAACATTCATTTCATCCCCTCTGTTTTTATGCTACTCCTGAAGGTGAAGACAGCAACAACTGCTCAGAGTTACCCAGTGCTGAACCACATGATACTTTGCTGGTTAGAAGTCCTCAGGTGTGAACTGCTACCATCGCCCCACAAAGGTGTTTCTGCCTTCTTTCCTATAGGCAGCTAACTCTACTACCAGTGTTTTCTTCTAGTTATGCAGCAAACAGGCATCAAAGGCACATAAATTACTTTTCCCTTGAGGCCCAGACTGTAGTTCCTGAGTTTATTCTCTTCAATTGTAGACCATATAAACTTGTGAAAGCTCAGGATCTAAACCTACCCTTCACATGACATGCTGTTGTTCTGCTGGTATAATTTTCTGACATTCTTTACAGAGATGTGGGCATTGATTTTTGCCCAAATTACAGAAAACCCCTGTATTGCCTGTTATTTATAAAATTGGCATTCATTTTATATTTGGCAGGTGTTCATACACAACTCTGGACATCAAACAGTGTTTTTAGTTGAGGAATATTTGGGGCCTTACTGAACACAGTCCCTTTCAGCTGGGGAAGTAACACCAGGATCTTTCTTCTTCCTATGGGCAGCTTCTATTATAGAATAAGGTGTGTATGTAATTAATTGTATGTGAACTAAAAAAACAAAACCAAAAGCAAACAACAAGGAAAGCAAAGAGGTAAGATCAAATTATTCTCTTAAAGCTTTACGTTAACATCAAGTTAAAACTTTATAACTTGCCTTACATTATGGTAGCTCCTCAGTCAGTAAATGATGTAGACAAAGTTTATGACAAATTATTTTTCTTGATGTAATTAGACATTTGAATTATTGAAATAGATGGAAAGTTGCTCAGCCCAAATTATGATTTTTTTCACTTTGTATTTTTGGTAAACAACAAAGCAATCTTCCCATAATCTAGAAAAGCAAGGGAAAGGGAGAAAATACAGAAGCACGACATACAGTAAACTTAATTATACTGCCATGTAAAAGAGTGTTGTGAAATAAGAATACATTGCATCAAATTTTTTTCCATGAGATTTCATTAAACCTTCCAGCTCTCAGACTTCTTAGAGCCTGAAGCTATTTGCCTTTATGGCATAACAAAATTATTTGTAGTTAGTGGTATAACCCATGCAGAGTGTTACTTTTGATGATGGGTTCTCGGTCTTGATACTGATGCACAAGTAATAACATTTCTTTGCAATGATGAAACCACAGATCCGTTCCAGGAGATGTAATAAAAAATTGTATTTCATAACCTTGTTCTGAATGACATTTTAATAACTAGTATGATCATGTGCAACTCTGACAGAAGTAAACTGTGATACATGGATTAATTTCAGAGGGCTGGATGTACGCCTTGTCTTGTAATGATGGTGGACAGTTGAAGTCAATATGGCTGGGAAAAGCACCTGAGAAAATGCAGCTCCCCCATCTTGGCTTCAGTTTTGTGAAATTGCTCTTAGAGGACTTGAAGAAGTACCCATCAGAATGAGACGGAGAATTTTGAGAGGAAAACTGATCAAAAACGATTGGCAAGCCATTGTAATGTGGTATAATCCTTGTGGAAACCAGTCTTCTGATACAAAGCACTATAGGAGTTATTACGATTTCAAGCACACATCTGTCCCATTTGAACTGAATATTAATATTATCATGCCGCTTGTGAGTCATTCTGTGCTTCAGCATTTTTTATTTTATTCTGGCTTGCTTGTTCTATTGCTTTACTCTTATCATTATATATGTGTCCTTTTTTTCTATTTTTCATTATTTTATTTTAGATTTTCAGATAGTGAAAGAGCTCTTGATGCAATCATGTTAATTTTTGATGTACTTCTAATCTTTCCTCAATGTTAGGATAATTTGCTGTTGTGCCTTTATCTCTTGCATTCCTTTTTTCCTTATCGCTTCTCAGATACTTGCATTTCCCTGAGCTATTTGAAGTCCATTACCCTTATTTTGTTATTCGCAATTTAAAGGAAGAATGGAAGACTTATCATTTTTATGATCTTTTTCACTTGAATTAACTTCCACTTTAAGATTCTCAACCATTTCCTCCTAAAGAATTTGAATTAAATCTAAAATAGCTAGTTTCTGTGTAATTTCCTCCACTTCATAAAAGAAAAAGCGGTCCCTAGCACATTTGAAGAATTGAATAGACAGTTTGTGGTCTGCCTTACTGCTTTTTCAAACGGATCCTCAGATATTTGTATCCCCATCTCACCACCAGGTCCTGTCATGTGGGCCTTTCCAGATTCTGTCTCTCGGACACCTCCAACAGTTGCTATATTGAAAAAGCCTCCTGATCAGAAAATCTTCGGGTTAAACCTGTCATTATGTGCACCTTATTCTTTTTCTGTCCCATATGTCAATTGGTATTCAACATATCCTCCTGTCCCTTTTTCCTAGACTTCAGGAGAAGTAAATACGCCCTTTACAAGCCACAACACCTGACTTTTCCTATGGCTTTTCTTCTAGAATTTGCTATGCCCTTCCATAACTACATCCCAGTGTTGCTGTTTACCCAGCCACACCTCTGCGGTGCCATTTGGGTCACACTGGGGTATTATAATAACATAAGGTCTGGCACATCTCAGCCTGCAGTGCTTGTGGATTTGTGCTTCAGAAAGGAGGTTGTAGCATGAAGGGGGTTGGTCTCTTCTCCTGACTTGCAAGTGATAGGACAAGAGGAAATGGCCTCAAGTTGCACCAGGGAAGGTTTAGATTGGATATTAGGAAACATTTTTTCACAGAAAGGGTTGTGAAGCAGCAGAACAGGCTGCCCAGAGCAGTGGCTGAGTCACCATCCCTGGAGGTGTTTAAAAGACGTGTAGATGAGGCTCTTAGGGATATGGTTTAGTGCTAAAATTAGGTTATGGTTGGACTTGATGATCTTAAGGGTCTCTTCCAACCGAAATGATTCTATGATTCGATGTTTGATGGCTCAACTTCACATTCTCCCTTTCTTCTTGCAGTTTTTTTCCTTTGTTTTCTCTCACTCCTCCCTGCCTTGGCTCTGACCACACAAATGCAGAACCCGCACCCTGAGAAGGGGAGGAGATAAAACCCGCAGAATTGTTTTCACCGATGCCTTTTAAAACCAGTTCAAAGCTTTGCCCGTGGAAAGCAGCTCATCAGGCTGGCACAAAGGTTCTTCTCAGCAGACAGCTGGCCAGCTCCTCCCAGCACGGTCTGATCCTTTACCCCTGTGCCACCGCACTCAGGGCACAGACAAGAGCAGCATCTCTGCTCGGAGCTTCTTCAGCCTCACTCATTTCACACCTGCAGGAACACCAGTGCGCAAGTACACACACAGGAGATGCCACACGTGAGGATGTTTTGCTCTTTTGTATGCGTGAAACTTGTTACTTGAGGGAAATAAGATAATTTTTAATAGTGATTACTTCTATCATTATTTCAAAATGCAGATATGGAAGGTATTACTTCATATCTTCAGGAAAATTAATATCTTAAGCTAATTAAATAGTCACTTGTGTGCTTGTCAAAATATTATATTTCTACATGAGAATTATTTGTTTAAGTTACTGAAAACAATTTCATTGAATTAATACAATATGCCAGTTACATTCCTGGCATATAATATCTGTTTCGACATTAATACGGAGGGGAGAATTTAATCTACTCAATTCTTTTTTTGACATCTGTATAGTAGACAAGACAGGGGTCAATGCACGCATAGCCTCTCATTTTTGCCAATTTCATGCAAATCAAAGGGCAAAAAAAGAGCATCATTTTATTCCTTTATTCCATTATGCCTTGTACAATTATTGTTTCATTACCCTTGTTGCAACCTATTTGATGTAATTGCTTGTCCATTTTTTTGCAAGTATCACTTTCCAAAGTTTAATGGCACAACTACTCAAGTATGAATTGAGAAAAGAAAGAGTAATTTTTAAAAATAAGTAAAAGAGAACTAACAGAAAAATTCACTAGGCTCCAAAAGTAGTAACTGGAAAGGAAAATGGGATTTTAGGAAAAGCAAATTTTTCTTCCTTATAGTGTTCAAACAAAATATTGAGAAATTAAGTATTACACGAGTTACTACAGTAGCCATTATTAAAATGTTTTTTAAAATAAGTGTAAGAAATCATCAGGAGATTATATTGAAATAGAATCACTAAGACTAGGTAATATCACTCCAGAGGAGCTGAAGTGTGATACAAAGATAGAAATGTTATTAATCAAAACGCTGATTGTACTGTTGATTTAACAGTTGTCCAATATTTTCCTTGCCTTTTTCATTTTGGTTGGTTGTGATTTTGTTGTTGTTTTAGTTTGTTTGGTTTTGGTTTTGTTTGTGGGTTTTTTTGACATAATTCGGCAAACCAGCCTTATCCAGAAAAATGTGGAAACCTCTGCCAAATTCTGAAGAAGGGGTGTCATCCTAGTGAGGTCAATGGAATTTCACTACCATCAAATACATTTTTCAGCATTTTGCTGAAATTTATTAATAAAAAGAACAAATCCAGAAATAAAGGCTGCAGTGGTATGAATCCTAAAGATCATTTCCTGATTTAGAAATGAATGAGAGAAAATAACTCCAAGTAAATGCTTTCTCAGCTAGAAAACGTCTAATAGCTCTGTCCCTTTGGGATCATTAAGGGTATTGGATAAATTCAGGATACCTACTAATGATGTGTAAGAAAGGTTGACTTGTGAGACAGAGCTTTGCTGACAAGGAAAAAATGCCCTAGCTTAGTCAAGATTAAGCAGGATTGTGAAAAACTCCAGAAGGAATAGCAGTGAAAATGAAATGCAGCAGAAAAAATATGCAGAAAATCCTCAGCAGAAGGGATCTTTGCAGTGGAAAATGCCAGTGTTTTCCAGATAATTTGTAATAGATTGCAGGATGCATCAAGGTTTCGGCATGGCATCCAATTACATATCTATTCAGTGGAAAGACATGTAAAAATTGATTAAAAAAAACCCTCAAAGTATCAAACTAAGTCAAGATCAATGTCAGTAGATTCATTCTGTCATAGACGGCAAGGCTATCAGGTATAGCTTGGCTATTTAATTTTTAGTATGTGTACAGAAAGTACATAAAAAGCATAACATGACTTTATTTCCTGGTTCAGTAACCTTGTATTTGAAAGGAGACAGGTGTTTCAAATAATAACAATGTCACTGTCAGTGCTGAGAGAACTTTGTTTTGTCTCGTCTCTTTGTTTTTCTGAAACCTCTTTCATTTTTCATTTTTGGACCTGAAGCCAACTTGTAATTTATCGTGTTATTCTTGATCCGAAGTCTTCCAGGGTGTAGAAATGTAATTATTTTTTCTTTTTCCTGACAACAAAAATCTACAAAGGAACAAATATTTTGGTAAAAGTCTGACTCTTTCTTCATAGAACATATTTTACACTTTGGCTTATGCACATGCATTAAAAATATAGAACTGACCCTAACTTTTTTTTTCTCCAGATATTGGTTTTTGATAAAGTAACATAAACATTAATATCCCCCTCCTTTGTTTTGTAGTTCTTCCTGAGTTCTGTAAACTGCCTGCAGCATTTACAGTGTTCATTGTACGGCAGTTCGCTTGCCAATATTATTGGAGATGATGGTGACACACGTGACTTATTGCTGTAGCAAAACTTATGCACAGGTGTTAAGAAAGGCAAGATTTTCTATCAAGGTTTAATTTTAGAAGGCTGCCAGTGAATCTTCGGTGAACTTTTCTAAATTAAAGAAATAATTATAAAAAGAAGAGTAGGCAAGGGAAGTCTTCTATTTTTAATCTTATCAAATTGATGCCTCCCAAGAGTTGACTTACCAGATAAGACAAACACGAACAGAAAATTGTAACACACAGTATTCTGTTAGCACTGGAATCTGCTGAGTAGGGATACGTTTCTTTTACTTCATGGAAGAGATTGATGGTTTTCATAATATCAGAAATAGTTACATGGAATGGCTCAGGTGACTCAGTGTCACCCAATGAAAAATTAGCATGGGATTCAGGAAAAAAAAGTCTTATGTCATCCTCCATCAAAGCGGTGTGTGCGTATTTGGGAAGAAAACCAAGTTACACCCAATTTACACTTGCAAAGTTCAGTACGAAGCCTGTAAAGTGCACACCAGAAAGGCTGTACATTGCTCTGATGTGTTAAGCTAGAATGGCTCTTGAAAGCGTATAAAATCACTCTGTAGCTATTCCCCCACTGCAGCAGCCTACATGCTAGTTCTACCAAATGTCATAAACCCAACTCCAATCTATATATCCCTGCCCAGAAGCAGTGCAGAGCTCAGCCCCTTTTACTTTATGAGTTTGGTAATGACTGTCCCAAGGAGAAGGGAAAGGGCATGGAAAACATTTGTTTCTCTTGATACCCTTGCAAAGAGGTCAACCATAATATTTTTTTTTTGCTTCCTCTTCTGTTCAGCTAGTTACATTGTTCTTCTTAACATCACTGCAAAAATGTGTCTGCACTAGATAGCCTAAATAGGACTTAGCATCCTAAAGGAATGGTGTTGTCTGCACCAAGGTGTGACTGATATCAGGCTGTAGGAGAGGGCCAGCAGAGCAGGGAGGGGTGGGGGTGTGAGGAGGGTGGGTATGGAAGAGAGGATGGATTCTGTTATATTCTTGTCCTCAGGGTCTTGCCAAAATTCTGAGGAACCGAAGAAGTCTGAGAGTTGTTTCCCTTTATCCACTCTGCCCTGCAGCAGCAATCATATAGGTCTTAAAATAAACTTTAAGCTGTTTTGCAGAGTGAACACAAATGTATACTAGTGTTTGGGTTTTGATAGCAGTAGCTAAGAAGCCTTTATACTTGCCCTTTTTGTTTGTTTGTTTGCTTTCCTACTACAATGGGTGTTTTCTTGGAAGGTTTTGTTCACCTAACCTTCTACATCACTAGCCTAGTCTGTAATCTGTTTTTATACAGTAACTTAAAACTTTTGCTAAGTTATTCAAATGCTTCTAAGTTGTAGATTCTACCCAAGGCATTTTAGTACATTAGTCCTTCAAAAGTGTGATTTCTGTGTCAAGAACCGAAAGGATGAAAGGTGTAAAATGTTACACTTCCAAGAAAAGTGGAACTTACAGATACGCATGTAATGATGAAAGGATTGGCAGATCTGACTTCTCTCAGCCGGATCTGTTAACTTCATCTGTCACCAAAAATATCCCATCAAATCAGCATAGAAGAGAACCAATATTGGCATTTGCACACCATTCATTTCCTAGGGATATGAAATATCTGCTGCAGTGACAGGACATACAGCAGCCAAGAGGTTTGCATTTCTTCATGGTCATAGCTTTCAGCCAGCAAATAGCTGTCCAATGTTTCCTCCTTGCTGTTTTAAATCCAGAAACCTTTACAATTGTGTTTAGGCTTTGGGTTATGATTCTTTATGCACTAAAAGTACTACCATCATATTCTCTGCTCTGCTTATAACCATCCTGGACATTTTCTGATGGCCTATTTTTGTTTTTCACGCAGCTTCAGAGAATTACCTAAAAAAAGCTGTTTAAGCTCGCCCAGTGTAATTTATTATTATTTTTTTTGCATTCGTTACCAAATAAGAAAGTTGGCATTTAATGGGCAAATGATGCACACTGCTGACTTCTGTAGATTTGAAGCAAAATCTTCCTTCAGTCTGACAAAAAAAAAGATAGTACTGGCGTTAGAATGTTTTTGGTTGGTATATCAGAATTGGGAAGGTGGAGGAGGAATGTGTCTCCCTGCCATGGTAAGCAAAACCATTGCTCAAAGAGTAGACCTGAACTGACTTTGTGTCTTGGACTATAATCTCATATTAACTGCATTTCTGGTCTCATAACGTTATTTAACAGAGGATAGTTGTTCAGCAGCCTTGATCACATGTAGTATTGTACAATTAGCAGACTGTTTGACAAAGGCTTCAGCCTCAGCTTTTTTTCATAAAATATAAAGCAGCAACACAATTTCCATTTCCGCTCTTTGCACGAACTCCCCAATTCATTACAAAACACATACAAAGAGTTGTCTAATAGCTGAGAATTGTGTCTGATCCAGAACAATGAAATTATCTCAGCTCTGTTAGGAGGACAATGTACAGACTCCCGGACTGAGCGCAGCTCCTGGGCCTCCTGACACCCTCTGGAATGGAACTGGACAAATGACCTTTCACCTCTGTTATCTCCACACACTTTCAGGTATTCCCTCCATAAAGACTGCAGACTCCTTAAGAGTTTGTGTTGTGCTTAGCTTTGCCATCCTGATCTTGGTTGGATTCCCATATCCTATATGGACACTGCTGGATGTTATTGTGCTCCTTACTGTAGGGCTGATGTACTTCTTTTTTTTTTATTTCCTTTTTTTTTTTTTTTAATTAATTAAATTCAGGCAGGGTTTAATGGGATGCCTGGGAAAACAGGTTAAACCAAAACCCACACAGTTCTTACGCACTCCAAGGGTAAGAACGATAGATTCTGGAGAAGTGTCAATTTGGATCTGATTTCAGACTCTAACACGGGTCACTTTGGATTTATCTGTTTTGAGATGGTATCGGGAGATGAGATTAAATGCCTTTTCTTTATCTTCTTGGAATAGAGACTTCATGTCATAAATTCTCAGTTTCAGTGCTGGAGAAACTTTCAGAGGGTTTGATTGTTGTTATTTTCTTCTTTCTTTGACAGCAAGGCTCATTATTTTTTCTTGAAAAAAAATTGAAGCATGAAAACGGGTTATAACTAAGTTGAAAAGGATGGGATGTGCGTGGCTTGTTTTGACAAAAAAAAAAAAAAAAAGGACATTTTAGGCAACTCTATAACAATGATTACTTTTGTAGTGCTCAGTTTACAAAGCTTTGAACTTTTGTTACCGCTCATCAGGCTGTAAGTGGAGGGCAACGTCCTGATATGAACCGAGAAAAGAGAAGAAGGGGTAAATCTTAGGAGGGTAATGATTTCAGAACAGGCTGCAGCATCTCTTCTAGCATTAAGATGTAGTCCATAGGAAACCTCCTCTGAACTTCGCAGGACCTGGGGCAAACAGCGGCCCGGCTCCTGTGGAGAAGGGCTGAAGGGAGCAGCCCGGGACACCCCAGCGCCTCGGGCCGCTCTCCCCGCAGCAGCGCCCGGCCGGGGGGCTCCGCCGACCCCCGCTAACGGGCGCTGGGGATTCACCGCCCGCCTCCCCTTTCGCAGGGTCCCCAAGCTGCGGGCGGCTGCAGCGCTCCGCCGGGTGGGCCCGGTGCTGTATCATCTCCCCCCGCATGGGGTTTGTTTTTTTGTTTCAAGTGTGGGCGGGAGCGCTGTGTGCGGAAGCTCAGAGCGCAGGTTGCTGTCGCTGGGCGCAGCGCTGGGAGAGCCGTGTGAGCTGCCGGTGTGCGCTTCTCCCGGCTGCACCTTCCCCGCGCCGGGCGGAGCGCAGGAGCGTTCGCCGCCCTCCCCCCGTCGCCGGCCAGGCCGGGCCGGTGACCCCCCCGCCTCAGCCGCTGGGGGACGGGCGGAGGGACGGATCCAAACGGACGGGGGGCGTTAGAGCGAGCGGGCGGCTCTGAGAGATCACAATTAGCCTTTAAAAATGGCTGCTTGGAAGCTGTCAGCTGGGACGCGGAGGGGCAGTTAACCCTCCCCTCGATTCTTTTCCCCGTAGGGTTAATAACGGAGCGGGGATAAAGGCTCCTCAGCCCTCTCCTCGCCGCCGCGTCCCCCTCTTCCCGCTGGTGCGGGATGCCGTAGCGGCTTCGCGGCCCGGCCGCCCTTACTTCCCATCCGACTGGCGAGAGGGCGGCAGCGGCCCCCGCCTCCCCGCGCTCCTCCCGCTGCCGCCTGCGTGTGTGTGAGAGTGAGCGTGAGAGCCGCGGGCACAGGCACTACAAAGAAGAAGGGGGAGTCGGGGGCTACATGGTGGAGGGTGGTGTGTGTGTATGTGCGCACACGCCGGTGGGGGGCATATCTGGTGAGGAGGAAACACAAGGTCAAGAAGCAGCTCTCCTCCTCCTCCTCCTCCATGGAAGAAGACGGGAGCGATGAGCCCTGAGGAGGACGACGAAGAGAAGGGGTGGATGGCTGAGGGCTGCCGGGCTTCCCCTCGGGAGTGACGGGGCGCGGAGGAGGCAGCGCTGGGGTCGGGAGGGAGGAGAGGCCGACGAGAAGGAAGCGGGGGGTTTGAATCTCTCTGGCTGGATTATTTCTCCTCGGGGGACGCTGCCCCTGCCCGGGGTGCGCGGGCGGCGCTGCCATCGCTGCCGGCCGCTCCTCGGCCCATGGCCCCCGCGGCGAAGATGGACCCGGGCAGCGCTGCCGGGAGAGCGGGAGCTGCCCCCGCGCCTCTGGGTGCCTGGAGACCTTTCCCTTCCTCCTGCTGCTGCTGCTTCTCCTCGCTCCTGGATGTGAACAGCTGGCTGCTCTTCTACGGCTTCTTGTACCTGGCCCTCTACGCCCAGGTGTCCCAGTCCAAGTCCTGCGACAAAATCTCCTGCTTCTCGGGTCATTGTGTCAATTCCACCTGTGTCTGCGACCAGGGCTGGGTGGGAGACCAGTGCCAACATTGCCAGGGCAGGTTCAAGTAAGTCTCTGCTTATTACGATTCTCCTTTTTTTTTTTTTTCTCCTCCCTGTTATACCATTTTCTTGTTGTTTCATGTGCCTGGCTGTTGTGTGGTATATCTATATCAATTTCTATCTCTATCTATATATTTTTTTTTTCACGTGTCTGGTATGATTTTGTTCATATGTGGTGGAAGTATGTTGCACAAATTAAGGATGAAATAGGCTCCTCCACCTCATGGCCCCTTCCTCTCAGCACACAGGGTGCAGTCCTCCGGTGGAAAATTGTACCCGCTGACTTGCTGCTGAAAATAGGCTGCTCAACTTGATGGGAACTGAGAGGCAGGGAGAGATTGGCCTAAAGCTGTGTCCCTGCTGTCCCTTCGCGAAGTGTAATGGAAATGACATGTGCACTTCATAGAGCTGTCCAGAGAGCCCAAATTTCTAGTGGATTTGAATGACTTTTTCCTTCTGGAAAGTGAAAGTGTTTTGCTCGTTCCTTTCTTTTGAGTGTTTCAGTTAAGCAAACATTGAGTCAGGCAGATCCAGGATAACATAAACATAGCTTGGTGAAATGTACATCACTCACAACAAGGCTTGCAGGAGAGGTGTGAGTGGTCAACCTGAAACAATAACATTTTAGCAAAGAAGTGAGTGGTCAGTAAAGTTAAAACTACCTTCACGTTCTCAAAAGTGGATGTGATACTTATCGGTGGGAAGGAAGCGCAGCCTGATAGTTGCTTTTCTATATGGCCTGGAAAAGAAGACTTAATTTATAGGTCTGTCACTTCTCCCCACGCCCCTTTTGGTATCAGTGTAAAGACTGCCTGTGAAGAATAAACGTTTGCTGTTATTTCGCTATATAACCTTGGACAGGACATCTCATTTCATTCCCTTGTAAAACACCCCTTAAAAGCTAGAACTCTATTAACTATATTGACATATACAGCTGTAAAGTGTTATAATATCTAGCTAATAACAATGTATTGGTGAGGCTGTGTCTTACAGAATTCAAATTCTATCTTTGGGAAGTACTTTATTGGGTAAAAGGATCAATAGTTGTCTGTTTTAAATGGCGTTTAAGTTCACTTTTCTCTTTGAACTACTAAAATTAAGCTATATAATTTACATCTCTTAAATATTTAATCCGAGGTCACTCATCCCTAAATAAACAAAACATAAATCCAGTAACTTGTTATTTTGGGAAGTTGAGTAGCTGGGAGTCAGACATGTTGGCTGAAGTGATGTGTATGCTGCAGAGAAAGAAACAATTCTCTGATAGTATCTGATGAGTTATTCCATCAGTGAGATTATAACTGAGATATAAAGATAATACAAGGCAAATATTATGCATCTTATCTACGTATGAACTTGGTAACAAGATTTTTAAAGTTGGTCATTTGTTGCCTGTAGGTATTGAAGATTTTGGGCTTGCCCTGCCCTGTGCTATGGCACAAGGGGCAAATTGCTCGGTGATTGAGAGTCAGGAGGCCCAGGTGAATCTGCTTTGTGTGTGATGACCTGCAGGAGACAGGCTTGCAGAGCTATTATTTCCTTGCTTTAAAGAGATTACTTGTATCCTTTGTCTTGATGCCACTCACAAACAGACCCTAACGCGGCAAGGGCTGAAGCAAATTTTCATTTCTTAAATTTCAAAGCTTGTTGTGAATGAGTATATTCTCTGAATGGTTACTGGAGCCATTATCTAGCCCTTTAAGGTATTTCCTTGATTATCTGTTAAACGTTTACGATTCTTTACCTCGATTGTATTTGTTGGGTGCGGAGACACAGTGGTTACGTTTTTCACTTCTGGTAGAAAGTTAATAATCCATCCCCACCTAGAGGAAGTTCTGCCTGAATGTTGAACGGGCACCTCATCTGAGCTGAGCTAACACAGTGGTTAATTGATGTGCCGCTAGGAGTTTTGGTGAAATCGAAACAGATTTCCTATTAACTCCTCTGTATTATTTCATGCTTATCTTTGGAAATGACAGTGATGCTTGCATTATGATTTTTATCACGGGAGTAAGCTGTTTCTACTACTTTATTTCCCCCCCCCCCCGCCGATACCCATATTTTTACTGAGGATATTTTCACGACGGTATATTTGATATCTCATCTGTGGCCTTTATTCTTAGAAGTAAAATATACTCTGCAATGAAAAGAAGCATCCTAAGATCTAAAGCTTTAAGCCCTGTGCATTGGGGATGGCATGAAATATGTTAATGTGTGTTGCAATGCAAGCAGCAACGGAGTAGTTGTATTTTGAATCCTGAAAATTCAGATGGGTGTTGAATGGGTGATGAATCAAATCTACCTATTTCCACTGAAGAGCTGGAAAATGTTAGTCTGCCTTATGGTGGGGTGATTAAGATGTTTCTGACTTCTGTGGCAATTGATGGCTTGATTTATTATTGTGAAACATTGGCATGTTGTTTCTGGTTGTCTGTGGAGCCCAAGTATCTGCTTTATACACCAGCAGCCATAGCTGGACTTGTGCAGCAGTGGAGCTTTAATTTGTCTTTATATTGGATGTATATCACTCCTGCAGCAGTTGCTTCTGTCAGTAAGAGTTACTGTGAAGCATGTTTCAGAATGACATGAAGATTGAGAAGTGTGTTTGGCTATTACAACTGTATTAACTATTAATTTATGGGTTGTAGATAGGATCTATACAAATGTTAGCAGAACCTTATTCCAAACACATTGTTTCAAAGTTTGAGCAGTTACAAGTGCCTAGGTGCATCCCTATTATGCAAGATTAAAATTGAACTTCTAATGATCTAAATTAGATGTGTAAAGCCAGCTTTCTGTCACTAGATTGTTTAAGGAGTCAGATTTCTAAGGGCAGGTTTAAACCACTTGAAAACAAAAGGGTCTTTATTTTTCTTCATGTAAGTGAAGTGTGGTTATTTTTGCTCTTCTGGAACCGAATGACTTGCATTGGAAAGCATCAGAAACATCATCATAAGAGAAATAATCTACCTAGGTGTAACTTGGGTCCGTTAATACTTTGGTGAGAGGTGTGTAGTATTTTTGACTTTATTTTCTTTCTAGACTGAGAAATAACAACATAGCAGAGAGACATAAACGATCAATCAATATTATTAAACAAGTGTCAACTGACAAACTATGGCAACTTTGCTTTTTCTTTCTAGAAGAATTACTGAGTAAGTAGACTAATGGCAAATGTTGCTCTGGACTGGATGAAAGAAGGGTGGATGGGGGGGGAAATGGGAAAAAAGCTCCTCTAGCTCTCTTTTATTACTCTTGTTTATCAACTTAAGTCTTTACTCCTTGTATTATAAAGCATATGGTAACTCATACAGTTGGAAGTGTTGTTATTCTTACTGCATTGCATTCACATCCATCTCAGTCACTTTTTAGAATCATCTAGGCCTTGTCTCTGTCTGGCAAGAAAATTATTTACTCTCTGTTCAGGATGGATATTTGAATGTAGTTCTGACTTCTCTCTTAAAGTGGTGGTGGTGTTGTTATAAAAAGGGAGGGGAAAGGCCATCTGTCTGCCTGCCTGCCTGTGGGAGACAGGTGAAAGATAAGGAAGCCAAAGGGTGAGCAGGTTCTGTTTTTATAGCAGGGAACTTCAAACAGCACAATTCCCAAGAGGTGAACAAAATCACAGACTTAAAAAGCACAATGTCCAGCTTTATTCTAACAGATTGATTTATTAAGGAAATGAAACTTTTCATGCTGCATCTGCCACTCTTTCTTATCTTATCCTATGCCTTCGTATTTGTTGATCAGTCACAGTTTTCATGATGTTTGGGCAGGAGGGAGAGGCTGTCCAAATCGGTTGTGTTTTGAGGCTCAGAGAATTCAGGGAGAAAATACATGAATGGCCCAACTGCAGGAAACACTGCAGTCATGGCTTCTGTGTATTCAGATGTCAAAGTCAATCAATCTTGAGATGCAGCAGTACAGGAAAACAGTTTTCATTTGTTTTGCTACTCACAGAATGGCTTCGTAGAAGAAAAAGGAAAAAAAAACAACCTACCACCAACAGTTTCCTTCAGGTTGGAGCAAAAAGTTACCTCTGTTCTAGCTCTGATTTGTACACTGGCATGCAGAAGGGCATTGGGGAAAAAATGCATGTAACTGCCCTTCTTCTTAAGTTTTTGAGTACCTGAATGACTGGAAATATCCCATCTCTAAAATGCTGTCTTAAAAAAAAAAAAGTAGATATTGTCTTCAAATTATTACAATTTTTTATTTGATAACTTGTCCTGATTAGCATATGTAACGAAGCAGACTGTACAGGATAGGTGAGCACCTTTGAATACCTATGCTTCAGTTAATCTGCTTTGCCTGCTCCTGGATACCTGGTTGTTATGGAGAGAATAAGAGCCAATTGATCTACTGGATTATTAGACCTTATCTCCAGATGTTCTTACTGTACTTCTAAATTACCTCCTGCATGTTCTCCTTAATTTCTAAAGCTGCTATAAGGATTCTGCTTTCTTCATGGACAAAACAATTTCGAAGTACAAGAACCTTCACAACTGAAAGCTTAAAAGGGTGTCAACTTTTATTATTCCAGGCAAAATCCATATCTGTATCCGAAACTCTGAATTCTGCTGTCAGCAGAATGACTTGTGCAAGGAAAGTGTCCTTAAATGACAGTTAAGAAAACCAGTATTGTTGTATAAGAAATGATCTTTAAAATGAAGTTAATTTTATCTGCAGCCAGTTGAAGTTCATGCTACTGTGAAAAGGGGTGACATTATCCCTCACGCTTCTCTTTGGTTACATCTTTCTGCTGCTTATGTAAGCATTAATATTCCTGTGGAAATTTGAAAAGTATCAACAGGAACATCTCTCCCCATCTCCCAGCCAACTTTTTAAAAGCCAGCTCAGTTTCCTTATATTACTCCATTTGCATAAGTGTCCTGCTGACCCGGAGGAGGTAGCAGGAATGAGCAGGTGTGGATGGGAAAATAAAATTGTCTGGTTTAGAAATGGGACAGACTTAGTTTGCCTTAACTTTAATGTAAGACAACATTCCCATTAAACTGATGCAACTTCTATTATACAGGCTATCCGTGGCAAAACTACCTTTGTCGTCAGCGTGGCCCATATCTGATTCAAGACATATGCATAAGTATTCTTATTGACATCAATGGAATTGTGAGATTTTTACACCTGCAAATTGTCTTTTCAGAAGTCAATGCTTGAATGTTGATATAATTAAAGTAGTGGAAAGATCATTTATTATGATTTTATTATTATAACATGTGACCTTTATTTAAATTGATTTTGGTAGTGATTCTTTGAAAAAGTATTTCTTCCAATGTGAGTAATTCTCTATCTATAAAAAATTTTAAAATACAGTGATAGTTCATATGATAGATTTTGAATTCATAAGGAATATATTTTTTATTAAAATATTTTTTGAAATGTAGAAGCACAAGCCATACAAGCATCCTAAACCCCTCTGACGAGCTAAACAGCCTGCACTGAGAAGTGTTTTTTGAAAGAAAAGAAATCTTTCTGAAAAGTTTAAAAAATTGGGGTTTTTTAAGTGTTTTTTTTTTGGTGGTTGTTTAATACTTTCTATGTAGAATCATTTAGGTTGGAAAAGACCCTTAAGATGGAATCCAACCATTAACCTAACACTACCATAGTCTACCAGTACACCATTTAAATTACTTCTATGGGTTTTCATAGGCAAGGCGAGAAATGGACTCTCTGGTTAGCTGTTCTTAAACCTTGCCTTATGCGGGCTCTAGGGTCACTTTGAATTAATTCCTGTTGGAATTGCACATGCTTTAGAAAAGCATCTGTACATGTCTGAAAACACATCCAGTGCTGAAAGTCTATTACAGGCTTCCGAAATTCTCCCATCAATTAGTTATCCTCACTGTTTTCTATAACCAGCAAAAACAAATGCTTAATCCCCCTGTTCTAGAAAATCTACCCTACCTCATTTTGTCTCGCTGAGTTGCCCTGTTTTCTTGTGTTTCCAGTCATGCCTTCATTGCAGAGTCATCCGTATGTCAGGCTTATATTCCTGTGTAGGTGAAAATACTGTCACCTTGTCCTCACTGAGAATGGAGGAGGTGTGTTCCTTGAGTTGTCTTGAGATAAACCAAGTTATTCCATCCTTAATTGCTCTCTTGGTTTTCAGCCTTCCCTGTTGCATTCCTGAGCAATGAATGCCAGAGCTAGACACTTGTTTATTGGTAATGGTGGTACTGGTGACCTGTAGAAGCAGAGCAACCTCTCCCCTGCTGCTCCGTGTCCCGCTGTGCGTGGCTGCAGAGAACATTGTGAATCTGAGCCCTGTGCTGGCAGCTCAGTCCATTATTTTCTGCCTCACGTCTCCTCAGAGCTGCTGCATCCTCAGTACCAAGTGATTGATGCGTGGCCCTGCTTTTCTCAAACTAGTCTGTAAACTGAACGTGGTCTCCTCTACTTGGGGTGATATTTAACGGTGGTGCTGCAAACATGTATGTGTTTGGGATGGAGCAGTCCTCTTTTCAAAAAAACCCACCCCTCTTCCCTCCAAGCAATATATAATTAACAACGTACAGAGTCCCTTCCTGTGTGTAAGTCTGAGACCATCTATAGGATTGAATCCAAATGCAAGTTAAGCAAAGGGCTTGTGGATTCTGGAGTCTAGTTTGTTTGCAGACTGAGCTGTTCGTTACTTAAGCAAATAAGTGTGGGAACAGATGGCTGATGACCCTGTCAGGTCTACAGACAGCACCAGAGGCTGGTTGCTGTTGCTATGGGTATGAAAAAACCTCAATGGTATTGAATGTATGTTTAAATCTATCCATAAATGATGTATAAATAGCTGTACAGGTTATGGCATTTAATATTTATTATGTACGAAATTTAATTTGGCAAATAAATAGTCTCATCCTAGTGTATCTCTTCCTTTAACCAAAAAGAAGGCATGATGATTGTATTTTGGAAGGCATTACCATATTTCGTGTCATCTTTTAAAAATGACTGTGAGTAGTTTTTGAGTCTATAACACTGCACTAGAAATTGATTTAATTGTATGAAAATGTAGGCAGAAAAGGTAGGATGTAATAGAAGATGCTGCAGGAATATCTTTGGGATATTTTTACACATGCTAACCAAAGTGCTGGTGAAAAGAACCTTACTTTAAAATACTACTATATAGGCAACTAAAAAAATGCATTGAATAACTCATGCAGTATTGAAGAATAACTATCTGTCAGTGTCCATGGAAATTATTAGCTGTATAGTCTAGTCTTATAAAACATGCTACAAAGTTGCTGTGAAGAGAAATAAATGATGATGATGATACCTGAAAAGGTGGGCACTCCAGTGAACTGCAGCGTTTAATGCTAATAAAGGAATATTAGTAAACTATGAGCAAATGTGTGTTTTTGTGTGAGATGGGTGAGCAGCAGGAATCTTCAAACTAGTATTATAGGTTGCCATCTATATTACTAAAAACCCATTGAGTAGATGTAAGAGTCGCATTAATTTCAGAACTCTGTGTGGAGTAAGACCCTATAGAGAAGCGGCAGCGCTGAGCTCAGTGCTGTTGCTTAGTGTTCATTCACAAGGTGCAAGAACTGAGTTTAACTTTGACGTCTCCTGCAGACAGAAAAACCTAAAGCTTTTAGACCTCTGGAAAGTAATTTAGCCAGCAACTCTATTAAGTATTCTAGGGTAAACATCTGAAACTTGGTTAAAGTAACAGCATTTGGCAAAAACTCAATTAACTGTAAAGTCTCTGCCCAAATTTACAGCTTGTGTCACTTATCTAGAGAAAATGGATTCCAGGATCTGTTTGAATCAGTATTTTATATTTCTTAGCTAAGGATGGAAATGTGCTGCTACTACTACCATACGATGACAAAATATCTAGTTTGCTCGTGTTTAGAAACAAGGTAGCAGTAGAATATTTACAAGCTTTAAGCAGCATGTACCTGAGAATCATAATTTACATAGGGAATTCTGAAACAAGGATATTCTAGGGTTACCTGGCAATGGAATGAGTACTGAAGTACTTAAAGATTGGATGCAGACACATAAAATGGCACTCAGCGTCTACATTTTCCTATGTATTTATTCCATAATTTATGTGCTTCAGTGTCTCATCTGTAAAAAGGAAATAACACTTCCTGTAAGGTTAAAGACTTGAGGTGACCCATGATTGTAATGATGGGGGACAGCTAATGAGCTAAGTACGGTTTTAGAGTATTTCTTCCTAGAAGGTGATAAATACAATGGTACAAAGTCCCCTTGTCCAAACTATGTCTTATATCTCAGAGTAAAATTACTTCCTTATTAGATCAGATGAATCTAAAACTTGCAGGCAGTCTGTATCATTGCAGAATACTTGAGGAATAAATTATTCTCTTATTTAAGAGAATCCTTGGAAAAATTGTACATTGTCCAAGTCACTGATAAAATTTTATTTCAGAAGTTAACCCTCACCCCCTAGAAGACCCAACTCTCAGTGTTGAATTAAATCTTATAAACAAATATTGTGATAAACTGTAATACTTAACAGATACTTTGAAGACTTGCTGCTTTACTTGTATGAATACACTGGTCTATATTAGTCATTACATTCTTATATCGGTATCAAAGGACCATGCATTGTGCATTTGCAGGATGATTGCATTATGTTGTTACAGAATTGTGAGTCTGGATTCACAGTCTTTAAATGTAGGTTTTTATTACAGACATGCACTTTTATGCATAGATAGGTGTTTATTCTCACGTTTTTGAGTTTTCAGCTTGTTCTCTGTTACCTTGAAGGCTAATAATGCGTCTTCAATGAAAAAGTGGATCATGTTGAGTGTGTCATGTAACTGCTGGGATACAGGAGCTGGGACTGAAGAAGGATCAGAAGTATCACAAAAGGACCAGATCTTAACTATCTATGTTACCAGTTGTGGCAGTAAAGTGTGAGGAGCAGTGATTTTGATCAAAAGCCTGGGAGGAGAGCTGCGGTTAGTAATGTCTTTAAATACTCTGGTGAGCTTTGTAGAAACTTTCTGTTCAAGGTGCAAATAAACAATCAGGTGTCATGGAACAAGACAGATGTGCTCCATTGATTGCCGACCTTGCCCCAAATCCAAGGACAGAGATAAATTAACCAGAAAAATATTTTGCTAGTCATGCTGCAGTTTAAAATACTTTCCTTTTTGTAATGGATAGTAGTGGTGAATAAAATATGCTAAGGTTAATTTTCTTCTCAGCTTCCAAAACTCATTAAAACTTTAGTACCTGACATATAAAGGAATACTTGATAGTTCCAGCTTTATTAGTAAAAGTGAAATGCTGAGTAATCAAACTGTAGGATAGTTTTCACTCAGTTCTTTCCTGAATCTAGAGTGTGTATGTGTGTGAAAATATCTGCTTCTCACCAAAAAAATTCAAAACAATTAAACCAAGACAAATGCAAAATAATTCATGTTTGTGTGTGCAGACACAGTTTACCAATATACTTTGGAGGATACTTGATAATCAGATATGTTTCTCATATATGCAAGATGTACCAAAGCACTAATGGGGAAGAGCGAAATGAACCATGTGTTTCATAGGAAGTATCACAGAGCTGCTGTTATTAAATTAAGCTGTGTGCTGTAGTTCTCTCGTATCAGCAGATCTGTTCTGTTTGCTTCTTAAGTCAACTGAGGCTTTTCTAATGGGTAACTTAAAACATTGAACAGGAGCTCCAAGGTGTTCTTGGAAAAAATGACAAATACTGGACAAATGACTGCTTTTGAAAACACGAATTTGCACTTGTGTGCACAGCTGTAATGTCATGTTAAGACAGCTGTGTTAGAAAATATTTTTGCAGATGTTTCCTAAACCTAATGCTGATATAAGTATTAAATCCAGAATATTTTTATTTAAAACTTTTAAAAGTGTAGCACTTTGTAGGAATAATCTGTGGGCATCTGTTTTAAAATTAAAATGATACAATTTTTCTAGAGCCTTTAATTTGCAAATTGCTTATACGATTTTAGTTTTAGTGGGGGGGAACCATATCTATATTCAAGGAACTGCTTGCCTCTACACAACTGTATCATACTTTGTGTCAGGATGTCTTATTTAAACACTAGGTAGCCACAATGGCCTTATTTTTTTGAGCTGTTTTACATGTAGGAAACCTGAAGCTGTGTGGTTGTCTAAGGTAATAATAATAACAAATAAGTGACTGATTTTTAAATGGAAACTTGGGAGTTTATACAATTTGCTGTTAATTCTGTTTCAATCCTCATTTTAGGAAGACTGAATTGTTTTGAAATGGTACATTCTTTTTCTGCCAATATACAGTATAGATAGACATGCTTTTATGTTACATAGTAAAGGTCTCAGAAAAAAAATCAGGTACAAGAGAGGATATGAAGCTTATAATTCAGGATCCATAGCTGAGGAGTTTTGTGATGATGTTTTAGACTCAATGTTCCAAACACATACTGTATGTCATTCAGTGAGGGTATGGATGCTTCTGTTAACATATGTATAAATGTTAATATATGTTAGAGGTTGATGAATATGTAGTGAATTATCTTGAAAGGTGTCCTCCAGCCAGGACATCAAAGCTGGACTGAGTTTGTACTTCTGTCTTCTTGTTTTCAAAGGGGGCAGAAGGGAGATGGGGGAACAAGCAAAGCACAGCTTAATATATTGAACTCACAAAAGCTGTTCATTAACAGGAACATTGCTGGATAATTTCATTTTCAATTTTATATACGTCCTTGAAGTGCACTTACTGCTTTTGAGCTTTGTATGCATCCTGAAGTCTGTTCTGTAATGTAAAATCATGAGGTGTCAGGCAGCTGAACCTAAGTAGAATATTCTTTTAGACGTAGGTTTTCTGGTTTAGATTGACTCTGTTTGGAAGTAGCAATTGGACTGGAAAGCAGAGCCAACATATGTTATATTCTTTTGGAATGCTAGAGGCTTGCAGTGTTGCACTGAAATGGAATTTGAGAACATCTTCCTCTGAATTTTCCCTTTTCATTATCTTATAGCTTTGAGTCATGCTCAGTAAAGATCTTCAAAAGCCTTACCTACTATTATTTAAAAAAACCCCTGTGGTTAAAGTTCTTGCCTACTAAGGGGATTCCTTCCAGACTGCTATACAGTTCTTTGACACATCACTTGTTGCTCTTCACAGTTGCTATTTTTTTTATCATTCTGATAAATTTGACTCTTTAATTCCATCTGCTAATGAAAACAAAAGCAGATGAATGACATGCTTCGTTTTACTCCTTATTTTTAAATACGGCAATTGAGAGTTTGTTTTTCTGTGATCAAGGGAAGCACTGTGCAATGTGTGATATTCTAGTTTATGTTGTATCTACAATTTCCTTTTTGCCTTTATGTAATTCACTGGGTATGAAGGTAAATAATTGTGCTTCAAGTCTGGGAGAATGACAAAACTACCAGATGCTAATGTTGGTAGGAGCATAGCTGCACAAGATGTTTAGTAGAAGAAATGTGCTTTTTTTTTCCCCATAGTTATGCAGGTGCACACTTAGGCTTCAGTGTACCGTATTACTTATTTTGGTGTTACTTGAAAGCATTCTAGTTTGAATTAAGAAAACCCCACTGTTTGATGAAGGAAATTCTCAAGTATCCTATATCTAAAAGTCTACACATTTTTAAGCAGCAGCAACTTATAGGGTTTTCCTCCCTGATGAGAACTTTGTCTCTCTTTGTTTGGTTTTTAACAGACCAGGAGGATTTCTGGGATGATGTCAAGACAGCACATTATGCAAGTTCATCTTCAGTACCTTGTGTATTTATGAAATATACATATTCTGATGATAAAGTTTAAATGAGAGGATGCCTTTATTTTGTGGTTGTTTCTGTTCTTAAGGACAGCGGATCATCCTCCATTCTCTGCTCTTTGCTCGTTATGTTCCTCTTGGTAGGATATAGTTCCCTTACAGTTAAAACATGTTCTAGTCTAAAAGATCTTGTCATTGCTTCCGTATAAAAGTGGAAAATGCGTTTAAAAATTGGGATGGAACGTCTGGAAGCCTGAAAACTGTGGATCTGAAGGGAATTGTGGAACCGAGGTTAGCAGGTTTGTATGTATGGATGTTGCAGTGAAGAAAAGGTTGCATATTCTGGCTAATACATACTAGCTTTACATGATTCTGTTTGTGCATGTGCTCAACAGCATAAGGTAGTAATATTGTTCAAGGCATCTCTGTACTAGATTTCAATGGTAACTTGGGTTACAGGCTGTGTATATCCAGCCTGCTTGCTGCTCTGCATCTTAAGAGTGGATTTTTTTCATGATGGGGTGGACTTTTTCATAACAGGTATGAGAGTTTTGGAAGATACTGTCTGTCCTTAAGAATGTCAGAGGGATATTTCTTGTGTCTGTGTTTTGTTTTATTTGTTTGTGGTTTTGTTTGTTTGTTTTTCCCCTATTGTTGAATTTTACTGAGTCCAGATTGGTCCGTGTGGTTCTTTAAGATTTTATGTGCATGTATACTTTATGACTCCTAAGTTACTCAGTGAGGTAGCAAAGAGAAAATTGTGTAGCTGTGTGGATATGTGCGATGTCTGCGTATCAGATATACTCTGTATTTGCTCATCTAATTAATCACGTTGAAGTTTTGGGAGGAGAAAATAGGCTTCTTCAGAAAGTAATTTTCAGGAGCTGTGTGGATAATGAACATGGTTCAGAGGTTCCACGTACTTGCAGGAGTATTTGCTTGAGGCAGGATTTGAAAATCTCCCTAAGGAGGTCACGCTGTGCTAAGTCAGGAGTGTTGTATAAACAGGTGGAATTTGAGCACCTCTGTAAAATAGGATTTTGGGAAGCATTTCTTGTTTTTAGGGACAACTTACACATCATCAGAAATTATTAATGGACTTAGCAATAGTTGTAGGATAAAATTTTAATATTCCGCATAATTTAATATTAATATTTAATAATACTTTTTTATTTTAGTTCTAAATTTAATTTCTATTAAACTTATATTTATGATATAACAAGGAATAGTAATACTGTTCATAATTTTGCACTTGCAGTTAAACTGCAGGCCTGACCCTCAATTGTTATAGTCTCAAGATGATGTAATTAATCTCTTTAGGGTTTGTTAATTTGAAGGTAAACTTCAGGAAACTTATATAATGGAAGGGAGAATCAGACTCTTCAAATTATGTGTGTATGACAGTAGTACATCTTTTATATATAGGTGATGAAATGTTTATTCTGCATTTTTTTTTTTAATATATAATGAGTATATATGTATATATCACCGTGTTAAATTGTAGAATATTGAGTTACTTTACATATTGTACTTATCTTATTTTTTTTTAATTACAGTAAAATGAAGGAAAATGAAATTTCCCAATAAAAGAATGCCAGGATAACAGCAGGGAAGAATGCCACTGACAATTGCTATTTTTTTATACTTTGTACCATATGCTCTTGAAGCTTGTGTGGCTGGCTGCAATCAGGCATTTTTAGAAGGATTTTTAAATGATACAAATAAGTAGTAAGTTGGTGAAATAATCTTTTCACCTAATGAGCTGTTGGAGCCTGTATTTATCTTCCTGGTACTTTTAGAATCAAGTTGTTAAGGTGGTGTCCCATGCTAAGAATGTGCTTATTATACAAGCAGTTGTTGTAGGTGTGATTTAATTATATTAGTGTTGCCCTCAGAAGGAAAAATAATTATTAACGGTGTGTTTTTAGTTAGGATTGTGGTTCCAAATATTTTCATTGAGTTAGTGATGTCTAAGAGAAAGTTCTCCTTAAGCATATTTTAAGCATGTGAAGAAAGGGAAATGCTAGTTTCGGTTCAAGTGGAATTCCCGATCCTCTCTTGAAATATTTTTAACTTATCCTTGTCAGAAGCTTCTGTAGAAAAATAACAGTTGCTATTGTGAAATCTCTAGGAGCTTTACTGTGTTTGAGTACAGAAGAGAAATTAGAATCTTACCATGGAACAGAATGGACACTTGAAAAACAAAACAATAACTGGACTATGGTGTGTGACCATTATTTTGGAGTAGTTGGTTTCTGAATTATGCTAAAGAGCACACAAGTCTGATAACATGATGAATGTTGTTCTTTGGTGTAGGGGTGAATGCTGGAAGGTAGGAGAAAAAGATCTTTGAATAAGTGTGGGGTTTTTTTACTAGTATGAAATATGAATATTTGATTTGGTAGCAGTTTAAGCCTGTTCTGTTGCTTCATTGGACTAATGCAACATCTTATCTTATTAATTCTCCTTACCTTTGTAATAAATGGCAGTGTCTGTATTGTTCAGTCGTGGTATCTGTATTTGTCAGGAATGTCTGAAGGTATCGGTGTCATGGGAGACCCTTATTTTCTCAACTAATATTTTCTGTTATTGGTACTAGACATAACCCGATGTTCTAGGAATCAAACAGTCTTTTGTAGGTGTCCAGAAATGTGATCAAAGTGCTATTAGTGATGTCAGGATCATATCTGAAAGAGAATTGTTCTGTTTGTCTGTCTGAGGCACTGAGTTTGCAGGGCTGTATGCTTGTATTTCTTATCTAACATTCCTGTGGATAAATGCTAACTGTTGCAGACTGAGCAGATTTCTTATTTTCAAGTAGTTTTCATACAGCTTTTTTGTGTTTCTTTGGCCGGATACACAAACAAGTGTATCAAACTAGTATGAACTGTTAATAGGTAGATTATATTATAACCAAATTTTCCCAAGTGGAGCCTGAGAGAGTGGGGAGATCTGAATGAATTAAAACTAAATGTTTGATGGCAGAGTCTGGTTTTGTTTCTTCCTGGAAAGCAATTTGAAAGCAAATAAATGTCCAACAATCAATAAATGTTAAGATCATCATGAAACTTTGAGAGGGGAAAAATGTAGAACAATCAATGATAAAAAAACCTCACTTGCAAAATGGTAATCTGAAGGCTCTGAAATAAGTACTTAGGGGTTGTCCCTATTTAAAAACTGCCATGTGATAGTGAGTTTGAGAATTTAATTTCAATGAATAATGCTTTAGAGGTTTCCTTATTGCCTTTACAATAAATCATATGCTTTCTTTTCCTGTATCTTTGACTGCTTTATAAATCTGCAGAGAAGTTATGGATTTATTTCATATTGCTGTGTTGTGAGGAAAATGCTTATTATGTCATAAATAGATTTAATTGCATAATCTAATGGGAAGGTGGACTGAAGAGAGGGAGAAAACATAAATAGCATTAGAAATTAACAGATAAAGGGAGAGCTAAGCTGTACAAGCAATGCAGTAGTTAAAAAAATACAGAACCAAATAGTTTTGTTTTTCCTTTAACTTAAGTAGTGATTGTAAATGACAGTGTACAAGTAAAGAAAAAAGTCTAAATGTCAGGGGACTTTGGACTTCATAGCATAGCTAAAACCTTTTACCTCTGTTTTGCTATTTCTTGTTTCAGCTACTTCAGTTCTGTTTTCTTTCGAGCTGGCTCATCTCCAGTGTGTATCAGCGTTGAAATAAAATACTTTGTTTATGGCTTAGATTTCTATCAGCCACTTGTGAAACTCTCCTAAAGACTCCTGCTCACCTCAGGTCTCTGGTAAATGTGAGGAAAAGAAACTATGCAGTCCCACTAGAGCTCTATTGTAATTTTAGTTCCTTGCAATTTAGGAGACTGACAATAATAATTAGGCTGTTTCTAACATCTCATTCAGGAGCTACAAGTCTTGTATTTGGTGTGGTTTATTTATTTATTTTAATGAATGGAGGTCAGTGATGCTGGAGCATGCTAACTCTGAATACAAGTTTATGCCACCTCACTGATGATCGTCTTTCACCACCTGTGTACAGTTATTTCATCATAATAATGTATTTAAATAATGACTGAACTAGTATTGTAAGTTTAAGGTAAACCTAGCAATTTAAATTATTAACAGGAGAAAACAAGTATGATTTCTAAAGTATGTTTTTAATTTATAATTCTCCAGTTATTCTCTAGATGAACGTTGCAGTTATTTGAAACTCTGAAAAAGTTATAACCTAAAAGACTGGGGTAAAGAGGTAACTAAGAGACCTATGGAGGAGGGAGCAAGGCAGCAGGGAGTTTTAATTTATCAAAAAAGTGACCAACACTGAGAATGAGAATAAAATACTAGAGCTGTCAACTTTGAACATAAATATTGAAACTTATTTCTGTTATGGTTCAGCTTTCCTAAGACATTTTTGGGCCTTGCATTAGAAATTGCAAACAGCAATTAACATTGTATTTGTTGTGGGCTAAATTACAATTATTTGGTCCTCATGATATGTTAATTTCTAGTAGTTATTGGAAGAGCATTGTAATTTTCTGTTATTGAGATATAAGATTTAAAAATTGCTGGGTGGTTTTGCCTCAGCTTGTGAATTTTTATGTTATAACAACATGAAGCTTATCAATGATGCCTAGTTCCTCAGGTCTTGTAGTCTCCTTTTTTCTTATAAGTGCTTTGATTTTTCTGATGACTTGCCTGCCTTCTCAACATTCTGGCAAATTGGGATTAATTAAGAAGGTGAGCAAGTTGGGATTAATTAAAAAGGCTTGTCTGTAAAGCAACAGGGATTTGTATGGGTTTAAAGGTGAAGTCTTGCATATAAAAGCAAAGCATTTCTAAACCAGCTCTGTATATGTATCTGCTTGTATATCTATGTATATATATACACAAATATACTTGAAAACAGAATTTTCTAGAGTCTACATGGAAATCCAGATTGGTTCAGATGTTGGTTCTTTGGCTTGAAGCAGCTCCATGAGTACTGCAAACCTTCTATTTCCTGGGCTTCGTGCCTCTAATCATTGTGCTGCTGAATGAGAGTGGGGAGGAGGAGGAGGAGGAGGAGGAGGAGGAGAGAGAAGATTTTCATCTTATTCTTACGTGCTCGTATTTTAAAATAAAATCACTGCCATTGCATTTCGGTGAGCTGTGTTCCCAGATTGCCTATCAAGATATCGGAGAAGTTAGGTTGGTGGATTCATATGTCAGGGTGGACATGACAGCCAGCTTCATACAACCAGTTATGTCCTTTTATGAATGCCTGGAAGCATCACTGTTGAAGAGTTCACAAGCTGCAACCTGGAAAGAAATGAGATGGCTGTTAAGAATAGCTGTCTTCAGGACTGGGCAGCAAGGCTAAGCATTTTCAGTTGCAATTTGGGCTTGAATACTGCTTTTATCCCACTTCAGTCTACAAGCAATTCTCTTCCTTTTCCTCTAGATTTCTGTCTGGTATTACCAGCCAGAGAGTTCGAAATTGTCGGCTGTTGACATCTCTGCAAAGCATTCATCTCGCCTATTTTTTTTGGTCCTCTTTCTGTTCCCCCACCCTTGCAGGATTAGTGCACTAGTCCACCTACACTATCTCAGGGGCAAAGGTATCAGTTGTTTGCAGGGACCTAAAATGTGTGTGAAAACAAAATGTAATGCCTATGTTTTTTTAATTATTGCAGTAAAATAAAGCCTTGTTTTACTATACCTATGCCTTACTATACCTATTACCTGTAAGTGGCATATTTTTCCTTATCATACTATACTCAGGGACATGTTACATGGAGCTGATGTTATGTGTTTAAAAAAAATAAAGAACAAAAACCCCACCACAGGCCCCTGCAAACAACTCCAGCAGAAAAACTTGACACATGAACAAATAATTTTGTAAACGTCTGCCTTTACAACTTTGTGTATATGTTTTAGATAAAAGAACTCTTATGCCCTAGTCCCAAACTCTGTGGAGTGAAATGGCAGTATTTTCTAACTAAATAGGCCATAATCATGTTCAGAGGTTCTGGAATCATTCTTTTTTGATTTAATTTAGCCTTTTACTCTAGATTTGTTCACGCTATCTCCTTGGTATGTGCCTAGTTCTGTGTGCATATAGTCACTTAGCCAAAAGAGCTGTTCTCTCTCCATCGGCTTTTCCTTTTGTCCTCTTTGTCTATACGGAGTGTGTCATATTTTTACCTTGGATGCCATGCTAGGTTAAGCGAGTGTCTTGTTAGTAGGCTCTGATTTCTTATAGTCACTCAAATAGTGTTCTCTGTTCATGTTCTGGTTTAATCTTCCCAGTTCTGTTTCCTGGGTATGACTTTGCCTGTCTCCTGTACTTTGACACTATTTCTGCCCGACCGCTTCTGGAAATCCCACCTCTGGATCATTGCCTGATCTCCTCTGGAAATCCCCCACTGGAGGATCATTTCTCTTTCTGGCTCTATCTCATTGCTGACATACAGTTATTCTGCTGCTGTTTTCAAGGTCTTATTTCTTCTCCAGGTGGATTAATTTAAAAAGTATTCCCCTCACTTCTAAGTGCATGACTTTACAGGCTAAATTCCTATATTTAATCTCTTCTGTTAGTTAAGCATCAACATCACCTAGCTCTATGCATGGGGTATATTAATCTCTAACAATATGAACAACTTTCTGCTATTAATAAATTGCTTTAGTATCCTTTTAAGATCAACTTTTGGCTGCCTCCCTTATCCGGTGTTAATACCCATAAAGGCTGAGATTTTTGCTTGTGGGAAACCTGTTGGTCCCATTTCTATCCAGCTTGTTATTTGCATTATGGTTCTCATATTAACTTGATCTCCAGGTTTATCTTACTGCAAAGCTTATTATTGAGTCTTCATATAATGGTAATTTTCTTTATGGTTGCTTTATCAAAGATAAAGTGTGTGATTTTAATAAATTTATGAGGCTTTTTATTCTACTTTCCCCTCACATTCATATTTTTAGATTAAACTATGAATATAGAATAATGAGAAGCTAGACTAATAGTTCTATTAATTCTGAGCAATTCCTTCCCTTTTTGCATTAAATTTAGGTACAGCATTTGCTAGAATATGAGAAATGGTATAATGGAATATATTTAATAAAGTGCCTGCTGCGTAACTTGCAAGTTCATGTCTTGGGTCTTTTGTTTCCCAGTATTCTTGTGTAGAGATCCTTGTCTCTGTTCTGGTAAGACAATGAGTTTGAGTTGTGTTACTACTAAAATTGTGATATTAATCAATTCTATACACTTATTTCTATGAAATGTCTTGCTTTTGCAAGATAATACTTTATATCATCATCCTGAGTGAAAACTGTCAAACATGTGTTTTGGGTTGTCTTTAATTTCTGTTGCCTCACGCTTCCTGATGTTTTTGCCAATTGTTGACAAGTTTGCAACATATATATGTATATACACACACACACACACATACTCATACAAACACATAATCTAATGAATTTTCCTTAGCCATGAACCTAATTTTTAAAAATTTGGGCAATAATTGGTTCTTCTAGGATTATTAGTGCTACACATTAAAGCTCAGATGTTTTGGTTTTATGGTTGGTTGCCTTGTCATGTATCCATTCCTTAATAAAATAAAAAGGTGGAATTAGAACAGGAGGTAATGCTGACAAAGTTACAGATTATAATCACAGCATCCCAGTTTGTTTTAAGATGTAATTAGATAATAAGTAATTCAAGGCTTCTTTAGAGTTCTTAATTAGATATGATGATTTTAGTTTCACTTGGAATTTGGGCAATATTTTAGTTCTGACATGAACTTCCACCTCATAAAGCAATTTTCATGGTGGCTATAAGGTAAATAGCACAAGGTTCATCTCCATTGCTCCATAATCTTTGATTCTTTGGAATAGAAAATTAATTGTGCTGAGTACTACTAGAAATACAGACATTCCATATTGCTTCCCTATTTGCTCTCCATCAATTATCTTAATTACTAATTGTATAATTGAGACTATGAAATACATCATAAGGTGCTATGAAGTGATCGAACACTAGCTGTCAGCTGGAGAGCAAGTTCGAACTGGCAATAAAAAAGAAATAATATCTACTTATAACAAATTTATAATCCCATGGCATGTATTTTGCAAAGTAGTTTGTAAAGCTGAATTATTTTGGTGCTTGTTTAGTTATTAAAGGTAGCAATCAGTGTATTTGACTAATCTTCATCTCAGATTACAGCTGGAGTGCTAATACGTATGTACAGCTGCTTTGACTTTTATGTCTACATGGATACCCAAATTAATACTGGTACATCATCTGTGTGTATAACACTCTGCCATCTTCTTTGTTCTTTTTTTCCCTGCACTAGAAAAACATCCACTGATGGTAAATTTAAATGGGAATATCTAAGACTTAAGGATCACACATACTGGTTTAAAAAGTGCTAATTACTTACATTTGATACTTACAGTAATTTGTCTGATGTGAAAAGCTTTGGTGCTGTTACACGTTCCAGTAATGGTCCTATTGCTAAGTACTTATGCACCTCTAAGATCTGCTTTAGTTTGTCTGGTTGTTCTATTGTCAAGTAAGATTTGTTTTGGAATTGTGTGGTGGACAAGAGATTTATAATTAATTACATGAATTTTACGAAATCCTTCCCTGAGCAACAATAATGTTTATACAGGAGAAGGTATTAAAGTATACATGTGTCCAGCAATGCTGTTCACAGATACCTGAGTTTGATAAACAACAAGAAATGTGCATTATTTATCCACACCTCACTTTTAGATAAAATCATTTAGGTTGGAAGAGACCCTCAAGGTCATCGAGTCCAACTATAACCTAAATCTAGCACTAAACCATGTCCCTAAGAACCTCATCTCTATGTCTTTTAAATGCTTCCAGGTATGATGACTCAAACTGTGCAGTTTTTCAAGACAGGTTCTTTTGTGTTTACTCACAAATCATTAGGAAAAACCCAACAAAAACCAGAACAAGAAGAAAATCCAAACAAACAAACAAAACCCAAAAAACCCCACAACAAAACCAAAGAAAAAACAACTAACCCACAAAAAAAAAAACCCAACGAAAAACCCCAAGAAAACAATCTGCTCTGTAATCCATTGAAAATGGATGGTTTTTTTGTCAGTTTACAGCTGAAATATAAGCTAACTTATTGCTGCTTCTGTGTGTTTCTGTTGGTTTATATTTCAATCCATGTTTCTTGTCAAAAGCAAAGAGATACATCTTATTACTACAGAAGGAACTCACCACCCACACTTGTAAGAAGAAAATAAATTGGCTTTGGAGAGTTTTTAAACTTGGCTGTTGATGTATTTTACATGCTCATTAACTGTGGCACTAAGATCAGTGGATTAAATATATTTTCAAGGCAATGGAAACATCTAACTAGAAAAGTTGACAGACATAGCAGATAAACCCAGTATAAACACTGTAAATCTTCCAGGTTTTGTGGGTATTTTTTCTTTCTTTACTCATTTGAGACATGCAATAAATCGCGTGTCGTGTAGAGCAGTATATAGCAGGCAACTTTCTGGATGACTTCTATGTGTTTGGTTCACTAGCAGTGTCATGAGTCCTAAGATGTTGGTCCTCCTGATATTTTTACCTTACTTTTCAAGAAGAAAGCCCAAACAATACAGAGAAGACTAGGATACTATGCTGATGGTGTTTGTGAGGGCTGACCCCTGCTACTGAACGCGTGAGTGAGCCAGGGGAATGGCTGTTCCTGATAACCAAAGTAAATACAGCAGCTGAGCATCCTCTGGGAACTTAGCTTTTTGAGTCTTGATTTCTTTTTGAATAGAGGGCTACCAGAAAATATCTGGATTTATTGTCACATGTCTGGTTTGATAAAGTAACACTACATGATCAACATAATGAAATATTAGGAAGAATGTCCATCTTTTTCCTGAGATGAGAGGGCTAGGCTGACTGTACCTTTTTGCTTTAATTAAGGGGTGACTTTGCTTTCTGGATCCTTCGGGGACTCATTTAACTGATTCAATGGTGGATTTTTTTTCCCCATATCAACATGCTTCCTGTGCAGAAATCTGTGTTTGCAGTATCATTGGGTACAGAGGGTGCATTGATCCTTGTTAAATATTGCCATATTAAGCTGGAATCAACAGCTCTTGCAAAGCTTGGAGCCTGCAAGTGATCTGTGACACAATCTGCATGTAAAAACAGATCCAGACAAGTAATACTTGAAGATCTCTGTGATCTTATTTTATACTTAAGTTATTTTTATAATTATTTTGATCTTACAAGTGTTTAGGAAGGCTCTGGTTTTAAAACGAGAAAAGACAATGCAACTTTTTGGCCTCTATGTCTATGTGACAGCGTTGCAATGGGGACTTTTCAATGTTGACCTAAATTTTACCATCCATCCTCTATTAATCTGACTTCTGTTTAATTTGTCTTTGACATTGCTGCTCTTTGAAAAGAAGTCTCCTTCAGGGTGTGTGGTTGTGGGTCTTTTTTTTAAAATTATTTTTAAAAGTTTTATTTAGTCTTGTGCCTTCACTGTTGCGTGTGCGGTGTCATGGTCCATTCGGCGATGGGCTTGTGATGGTTCTTTTACCTTGATCTCAGAGTGCAAAATTAAGGCGACCAAAATGCCAAGGGGTTATAATTCAATCAAGCAGTGTTACTTTATTAATTTGCCCATAAAGCAGCATGCGATAGAGAGAGAGAGAGAAAGAAAAAGAAAAGGGAAAAGAAACGGGGAAAAAGTAAAAGTAAAGATGAGAAATGAGGTTGCGTTTATTACCAGTCGAGTTCCAAAGGCGTCCCTCTGGTCTCTGGTCCCGTGGAGTCCTGCCTGTCCTCCGTTGTGGTTCGGGATCCTCTGGCGGGAGGATCTTCAATGATGTTCATTCTGGAGTCATCTTTTATGCTTCTTCACCACCCCCAGCCCACCTTGCTCCCATTGTTTGAGGCCAGTCTCCGCCTAGACTTCGCAACCCAGGCTTGTACTGCACAGGCTCGAGAGATTCATGCTTTCTTTTGCCAACGCTTACGTGTCCAGCATTCAGGGGTCTTTCTCTGGTCCATTGGGTGACCTCAGGACCCTTGGCAAGCTTCTGGGCATGCTCCTTTTTGTTGGCCAGTGTTTGAGGGAGCAGGTGAGGGACATGTGTAGCTGAGGCTGCAGGTGAGAACACGTTCTTCTGGATGGCAGCTATTGTCCCCCTGGGTCAAAGAGACCCTCATAACAATAGCTTTCAGGAGGCGGGGGCTGGTTTGGCTGAAGAAGCAGGCAAAGTCCACACAACAGCCATTGTTAGCAGGAGCCACCCCTGTATCGGAGAAAACAGTTCAACGCAATGCTTCTCCTCGGGCCTCTCTCCAAGTCATTGTCCATCTGTTCTTTTGATCTCAGCCTCAGTTCTCTAAGTTCTTGATGGCGATGTTCAGGCAAATACTGCTCCATCTTCGGACCAGCTCTCACATGCGGTTCCCTTGAAATTTGTTTTTCTCTGGACTTTCAGGATAGAAGTCTCTCTTGACCTGAGACTCTCATCTACTGTTACTGCTCCTTCAGTGTCTTGTTGGATTATTTTTCTTACCAAGTCTTAAAAAAAAAAATCGAAACAACTACTCCATCCTTTTTTTTAGCCATCATTCTCTGCTTGTTTGCTTGTCTGTATACTCTGTCTCTTGCTGCTGATTTTAAAATATGTTCTTCCAACTCAGCCCATTTTATTTCTTTAAATAATCATGCCTATTCATCTACTGAGGTAATCGGTTTTAGAACTGTCTGAACTCTAAATGTCCAACAGCTCACTAGTGTAATTAGCATTCGTTGCAAATCTCTCTGATGGCGTTAAGATACAATCTTTGGACATTGTTTGACCTGTAAATTTATCCAACTCCCACACCTTTAAGGTAACAATTTTTTTTATCTTAAGCTCTTACGACCGAATCCATAGTTCAAGAGTCAAAAATCTGCAAGTAGACACGGGAAACCAGTCTTTCAGATACTCTTTTAAAAGAAAGACCTCACGATCCGTGTTAACTGTTTTTCATTATATTTTTCACAGAAATTATAAGCTGTGTAACCGAATTCTTCTGAGCAGTTTGCGTTAACATTATTATTAAATGTAAAAGTGGCTATGGCCATGACTTGTGTATTTTGGTTGCCTCAAAGAGTAGAATATGCTGACATAGGTTTGCAGTGCTTCTGTGGACTCGCTTTCACTGAATTTTTGAATGTCTGAATTTTAATGAATTTCCAAAAGCTGATATGCCTAAAAAACTGTGGTGCTAGACATCCTGTTGATTAATAGACATAATCTCAAGAGCATGGCTATTGAGAACAAGAGTGTGACCTAATAGATTCTATTGAGTACCTACCATTGTAGTACAGCATAACTTTTGTGGAATGTTTTGTTTAACATCTGGGATGTGCTAGAGTGTTCTTTTGTAATTGATTCTAAAATAATTTTTATGTTGTTCTCATATCTGAATTTTCCTATAGCAATTGGATCATGTTTCATATTTAACACAATAATTGATCAATGTATCAATGAAAAGGTACTTTCAGGATATGTCATGTCAGTCAGGATTATTTGAATGTTATTATATATGAGGTATACTTTGTATAGAGGATTTTTCTGTAAACTACATCTGTTTTCAAGATTATTTTGGTCCACAATTCTTGCCATATTTTTTTTCTGTATTTCTTTGTATTATCATATTGTCCAGAATCTTCAAGTTAAATTATTTCTGAATTCAACATTGTGATTTATTTTTCTTTTGCTAATGTAGCATGTTGGACAGCTGAGTTGTTGTGATGTTTTAGAATGCTCATGTCAGTGCTGAGCATTTAAAGACCTTTCCAGAACTCTAAGACTTGGAATATATATACATATATAACTTTTGTTTTAAGATCAATGTGTGGAAAGGGACTCTATTCAACCTTACGAATAAAAGACACGACTCTACATTCTGGTCTTGTCCATCACCAGGAGCTGCTTGAGACTGTTATATTCTTTTTATGAAGGCATTTATGCAAGGTAACCTGTGACCAAACAATATGAAGCCATCCCATTTTCTGACAGAATAGCAAGTGGCTACTCAGAGCTTCCTTATGACTTATTCATGTGTCCCAGTATTTGCTTGTGTCAACTTATTAAATGCATTACTAAAGAGGGTTCTTTCCTATTTTGAAGCAGGCAGATGTTATTGACCTCATTTGGGCTGTTACCTTATCTCATATATGCAGTGAATGTATCAATGTTTTATGCAAACTAAGCTGCAGTGTGGTACTGGGGAAATCCAGACACAGGTGAGCAGCACAGATCTGAATGGCTGTGTCTAGCATGCAAAAAATAAAAAAGCTGGATAAATGGAAGATGATGTGGAACTACTAATCTATACAAATGCATAATTACTCCAGAAGCTTACTGAAAGCATGTTCCTTGCCCTCCCTAGTTGTATTGTGTGCCTAGTAGTTTAAATCTACTTCTGAAGACTGATGCTTTCTGTCCTAAGTATTTACAATTTAGCCACCAACTTAAGAGACAAGTCACTTGGCCTGACTTTTTCCAGGTTTCTCAGCTGCTACCTAAAGGGATCCCTCTTTCCTTGTTGGACATGTGTAAAGTTTCTTGTATGTTTACAGCACTCTTCTCTAATGAATAGTAGAAACACTAGTGAGAAGAATGTTTGGAACTAGAGCTCGAAAGTGCTGAGCGCCTTTTAACAGGTTTCTGAAGCTGGGCTTTGCCCTGTCTTGCCCATCAGACCATATTCTGTGTGGCTGCAAACCCATGCCAGAGGTAACATGCTCAGGGCATTGCTAGGGATGGAGAGAAGGAAGGGTGGCTCTGTGTGAATGGTAAATTTACAGAGAATACATATTGAGTCTGGTGTTTATAGATTATCCGTACAGGAAAAGCTCACTTATGCAAGTACCTGCTGGACTTAGTCTTCTTCCACACAATGATCTTTGCCTGAATATGATTCTAAAGTGAGATTTTATTGTGTGAAGAGTGGATATGTTCTGCTGTGTTTAATATTTTTTTTTATCATTAATATGCGCTGGAAACAATATAGTATTTGTATCTTCTTTGCAACAACATGTGACTATTGCAGATTTGTACCGAAGTAACTGAGGCAAGGACTACTTCAATTTTCAAGCTTAGAAAAGTTCTTAGATCTCCAAGTTTTTTGAGACAGTACAGGGTATGCATTGAGATTCAGGAAATATGAGTAAATACTTCCATAAAGCTGACTTACCAATGTGAAAGTGAAAGCTTTTTAAAGCAGCCTTTTCAGTTTAAACTCCCTAAAAGTATCACATGTAAAATGATGCACGTATGCTGTATAATCCTATGCTTAGTAAATGGATTTGCAGCCTAAGAACTTCTATGAATCAGAACACTTGGAGCCCTAGGCTGGTTGAAGAAGCAGCATTTTAAAATGTAAAAGGATTAAAAACTTGTATTCCCAGTGACTTTGTAAGCAATGATTTAGCTTATTTTCTAACTAAATGCAAAAGCTGACATTAGGCTGGCAATTCCCAAAATCCAGGTTGAAGAAGCCATCTCAGTCTTTTGGATTTAGTGTTTAAAAAGTAGCTAGTTTACTATACTAGTCATTTGAGTGGGAGAAAATGAGATAAAAATCAAACTGATCCGGAGTGTCTCCCTTGGTCAGGAGATGAACCTAATCCAGTATCACTCTGGATCTGATGCCAAGCTCCCCAAGGTGGTTGGGTTAATTTTTGGTTAGATGAGATGCAGAGATGGAGCAGAACCTCTGTAGGAGATGGTGGCTTGTTCTACCTTTGCAGACTGCTTCACATCTGGCACCTGTTTTTGGGGAATACACACGCTAAAGTAAAAATGCAAGTGTGGAATTTATGAACAGCAGGCAAAAGTGAGCAAATTCACAGATCAGAATAAAACTCTTTCCACAAGTATGTAATTTATTTACTTATTATACTTCATTTGCCGTAATTTATGTAGTTACTGGAGCTAAATTACCACGTTTTGATGAACGTTTATATTTTCCTTCCTTTTTTTTTCCTAAATTAGTTGGTATTTAAAAATGTCTCTTTCAATAAACAAATCTTAAAATTTTGTCTCTTAAAGCAGTGAAGAAAATATCAACTTCCTAATTGTATATTTTCAGATGCTGTAAAATATATCTAATCTTGAAGTAACTTTCCTCTCTTTGCAATTTTCTGTGGCTATTTTATTTTTCTTTTTTTATAAAGAGTATGCATCCATAGAAATGTGTGTTAGATTTCTGCAGTTTTGAATAAAAGCTTATTTTGGGGATGATTCAGCAAATCCTCTGGCTCTTTTTAGGCTGCTGATAACCCTTCAGCTTCCTTACTGACAGACAAGCCCTGCTAGAATTAGTTGGAGTTTTGCTTGATGCTATGTTCCAGTTAAATGACCTACTAACATTCCTGTGCATAATTCTGCCCTCAGAGCTGAGATCAGGAGTGATTGCAGCTCGGATGAATGATTTAAGAGCACCTTCTGGTGATTAATGAGAGGCCAAGAAAGTGCTTGTTTTGACTATGGGGCATGTGTTTATAAACACTTCCCAGAAGTATATCCTGAAAACAGATTTGGTATGTTTTGTATAGGAGAACGTGCAATGTTGTATTATACTTTTCAGCCTTTCCACTCTAGAACCTCTTCCCCTCACCTCATCCCTACCTCTTAATCTTTTCTCTTGTTTGTGAGCATTGCTGAGCAGGTGCTTGTGCTGGGTAAGAACTAACAAAAGAGACGCAATAACCAGCTCTGGGTTTAGGTGATGTAGCTTTTTTCCTGAAGCAGCATTGAACGTTCTTTTGTCTGTAACTCCATGTGGACCTGTCTCAATTTCTGACATTTTGGTTCTGGCAAGACTTTGGTTTGGAAACAATCAGATGTTGAAAAGATTATTATGTTACATGTTGCAAAAGTATTAAAAAGGTTTAAGGTCAATGGCATGTTTAAGTGAAAGTTAAATTCCCTGTGACTTGTTGCTGTTATTAAGCTATTAAGCTTGCATGAATTCATTCTTGGTAGTATTTTCTTTAAAATATAAATTGTTTTTCTATTGATAAACATTCAATCAGTTTTGCATCAATGTTACCTGATCAGCAGGAACTTCAGAGACTTGAGTTATTAAAGGTAGTATCACAAATGCCAAATTTTAGTCCACAAGCTGGGAACTGAATAAAAGCAATATTACAACTTCCTTTTGCTGTTGTGAGAGGTTCCTTTTGATCCAGATTCGAAACCAATTTTGAAATTCTGGATGAATAGTGCTTTCAGACCAAGTTGTTGGTTTGTCATCTCTGCTCACTTATTTTTACCTGTAGTGAAACTTTGAAAAGCAAAACCAAGCATCCCAAACATTTAAAAATAAATTATCTGTACTCCTAACTAAAACAAACCCCCGAAACCAAAACAAAATCAATCAAACATAACACCTGCAAGATGTTTTTTGTAATTGGGTTATTCATAATAGAGAACGTATTATGTCAACATGTGTGTTGTTTGGAATAGCGGACTGGAAAGGTACTCAGGAAACCATCTAGTAGAGCAGATAAGGTTATGCAGGCAAGGAAAGTTGATTTTATTTAAAACAGGATTGGTTTCAGCTGTCATCCTTGCTGCAATAATCTTCCTTCAGCCTAAATACTTCCCTTTCAGGTGTCTGTCTCTTCTTTATGCAAACCAGTGCACTTTCTCAATTTGCTATGTATTCCAGTTCTGTTTAAGCCAATCAAATCAAACAATGGTTACTATCTTTTGATGTATCTTTCAAAAGCCCTTTTGTATAATTTCTGTCAATGCTAAGAAATTTACTCAGAGCTTGACTGTTCAAGCTTGACTGTTCAATGACTCGGTAAGTGAGGTGACCGGGGCAGTTTTAGATTTCTGGTTTGATACTAAATTAAAAAGCAGCTAAATGCAGAAGGGCGTACTTGATGGCATGTTTGTAAGTTGGTGTGTTAAATAACAGAAGTATCTCTGTTTCAGTCTGCAGCTGCTCAGAGTTGGGGCAGCTTCTCTCACAGCACGACCCATGCAGGGGTGCTGCTGCTGCTTCTCCTTTGGCTTCCGGTTTGTGAAATCCCAGAAGGGCGGCATCAACCCATCCTTCTCATTCTCCTTGACCATTCAGCTGTGTTGATGCAATTCTCTGCTCTAGTGCATTTTGCTACCTGCATCCTCACTTCTCTGAGTGTTAGGGTCACTGCTTTTAACTGACCCTATTGCAGAGTGATTGCTTGCCTTCTCATTTCTTTTCCTCTACTTGTTTCCAAAAGCCTAATTTACTGGCTTTAGACTTCAGCATATGGCTTCATTGACTCTGCTGGCTTTTGGGCACTATGCTGTGTATCAGAAGCTCCTCCCTGTGGACAGGTGTAGCTTCTGTTGATACTGTTTTGATCAAGAGTGGGTCTTTGTTTCTAATCTGTTCTGCTTTGTTTGAACTGAGTGAGAAAAGATCAGCAGTAGCTCTGAATGCTTTTCATAGCACAAGTTGGATCATCATTCTCCAAGAGGGAAGTGGGTGCAGCCTGTTATCCTAGGAGCAATCCTAAGAATTTCTGCTCGTGGAAGATGGCCCTACACTTTCTATATCCTCTCACTGATAAGACGGGACAGGCTGGCTGTGTGTCCCATGTGCTGTGCCATATCCCTGTAAGGACAGTGTGAACAGGCTCCTAAAAGCTCTGGTCTTGTAGGTGTGCATCCTGCTGTTGTACTCTGCTAGAGGGAAAGCGAGGCATTCCAAACAGTGTTCCCCTGTCCTGTATTCTCCTTTCATGGGAGACTGGTGGCAACAGTCCCTGTGACAAATTCTAGATGTCCCCTTGCCCCCTATCCAGCTTCAGCTCTGTCTTTTGAGCAACTGGCTGATGTTGCTCAGTGCCTTGGCAAGCCAGAGCAGGGGCGTTTTGGAAATCTCAGCAGAAATTTGTATGGTTTTGTTCATTGAATTGGCAATATCTTTATCAAGACAGGTTTTGAAAGACCCAGTTTATTGTAATTTTTAAGCTTAGCAGAAAGAAATTCTAAACGCTTGCGTGGTAAGTAAAACCATGGAGTGTTCCGTTGAATAACTTCAGAGTTGTAGCTTTCATAATTATACTGATGTTGTGCCTCATTTAAACCCTAAGCCTATATAAGACTCTGCGAATGCAATAATGTGCATTCTCAGTTGAGTTTTTTCATTGAAACCACAGGAATGCAAATACAAGGGGCAGTTTGCAGAATGGAGCCTTTTCATTTTCCTGGATGTGTCTTTTTCAGTGTGAAGTTTTAAAAATGTATATGCCACCTTTCAGAGATTCCCATTAGTTCTGCATTGTATATTGGTAGTTTTTCATGTTTTGTGCTTCATTGCAAATAAAATAAAAGGTAAGAGAGAAAATCCTGGAAAAATTGAAGCTATTATCATTTAAATAGCATGATTAATTTTTGTCTTGTATTCTTTTATGCTTCTGTGGACAATAAAAATAACAGCAATATCTTCTGCCAAAACCAAACAAAATTTTTCTGAATGTGTGTGGTGCAGCCTAAGTCTTATTTCAGAAGGGTGTAAGACTTGTATAGATCTGAATTTGTCAGGATATTTCACACCACCAGCTCTGGAGATGCAAAATTATTGCATTAGCAGGTCATCTGTTAACAACTCAGTAAATGGGAAGTTATTTTTAGTTCGGTAACTGATGGATATAACATAGAGTTCTGCATATGCCCCTGTTTCCTAACACTTCTCATCACTATCCGCAAATTGTTCTTGGTGTTTCATTTCAATTGAGAACCTATGAGCTCAAAGCTAAAGTTGCTAGTGAGTTTCTTTTGTAATTTTAAACTTGACTTCAGTATTTCATTAGTTGTGGAGGTGTTGCACCAAGAAACCTCAAAACTATAAAATCCATCCAAACAAAAAATACCCCAGACTCCTCTACCAATGTGTGAAATGTTTGATTCTGTGAAACTGGCTACTGGAATAGTTAGGACCCAAAATATCGTAGTCTTTTGTTTCTGATATATCTTCATCCATTTCTAGACGGAGTATTGGAAGTTGCTAACAGTGTTATGACTTCCCCATGAATTAAAAAGTCAAGCAGAAAATATGAGTGAAATGACACCTGCCAAAAATGATGTGTTCTAAAATGACACTTTTTAATTATTGGTAAGAATCTTCTATATCCCCAAACAGGAATGCCTTGTAATATCCCAGAGACATGAATGCTATTATTCCATATTTCTACAGCAAATAGTGGGATGTGCTTTGTATTTAAGGCAAATATATAATGTCCTGATAATCACTATAGCCACAGAAGCTGGAAAGTGATTATCTGTATAATCATCTAAGACAGTACTTGAAACCTAGTCATCCCTTTGAATTTATTAATCAATTAAATTTTTAAAGGAACTGTTATCTCTGATCTCAACATTTGTACTGTTTGAGGTTTGTATTCAGGGACTGGGAACCTCTTGTGAAGCAGCGTGTGTGCTGGTGGGAGGGAGAAAAGGAGTTGCTGTTTATATAAAAATATAGATCTAAAATTAAAAGAGAATGAGGATGCTGAATTTTTAAAAAAGAGTTGAAAACCAAACAAATAATAATATAAGGTGAAACAAACTTCTGCTAGTGTGGTCTTAGGGCTGCTGAGAGATATGTGATGTCTTTGGTTTTGTTTTTCTTTGGAGTATGTGTATGTCAAAGTTTATTACATTTGGATAGTTTCAGAATTAATAAAGCTGGTGGGAGCTGGTGCTTGCAGCTTTTTGCAAGGAGGTAGTTTCCTACCAGGAGGACTTTATGGAAACATAAAATTTAATGGTGAAGTATTGATTGATATAAATAAGTGAAAGGTAGAAATAGCAAAGGTGTTTGTTAGAAACTTGTCTTAAATAGACAATGAGAAATTTAGGTGACGTGCTGGATTTGGAGCATTTGGCTGTTACCTCAGGAAGCTTAAGTTAAAACCCTGAACTAGGTCACAAATGAAAATGAGATTTATAGTGATGTACAGTGAAACAGTGGCACAGCGCATTACCTTTTTGCCAAGTACCTCGGTCTGCATTGTCTATATCCTTTGTGCCCCACATTTTAAGATACTGTAGCATGTTTGATTAATTGTAGAAGTCTTATACACTGAGCCATATATAGAATAAATATATACATACATGTGTTTAAAGTATATATATGAATACCTAAAAATTAGTAAGTAACTTATCCTTCACTCAAGTTAATCTTGTGGTTAAGTTGAAACATGTAGGCAATCTTACTTTAACTTAGAACATGCTTGGATTGAAATCTATTTTAGGCAGCAGAATGAAGTTAGAGATGTTAACAAAATAATATTAAAATATGTTATAAAATATGCTCAACCATGTTACTTTTGGAAATAGAGGGGCTGCCTTGTAGAAAATGAAGCCTACAGAAAAGAGCTCTAGTGCTTAAACTGTAACTTACCCTAGGGACAAAAAGAATAACATGTTACTTCTGTGTAATCTTAAAGTAACATAATCTATTCAGATACAGAACTTTTCTAAATTAAATAATAACAATGTTAATGTGGTAGGAAAAACGTAAGTAATAAGACCACTTCAATCAGGCAGAGTTGGCAGAGTGTGGTTTTGTGTGGTTCCCCCTCCCCACCCCGTTATTTATTTCTTCATTATTTTGGCAACGATTGACTGTAAAAATAACTCTTGTCTGAAAGGAACATTATGAAATGTTAGAGCATTGAGGTGTCTCCTTGCTTCGTGACAGATATTGTTATTTCTACTTGCTCCAAATAGTAGCTATCTGGATGAATACATGAGAAAACTTCAGGGCTGCTGTTAATATTCTGAATCAAGATGGAAAAGTCAGAATTTTGAATATTTTAAACCTTACTCTTTTTCTGAGCAAATGAATAACCATGAGTGCAAGATGTTCAGTCAGTGACTTGGGTCGACGATCTGCCTCTTAAAACAGGAATTAACTGACTTTCGGATGACATCTATGAACTAGCGTGGGCAGTTCTAATACCGTAGATGGTCGTCTCATATGATTTTGTCCAACCATGATGTTAAAATAGGAGATACCAAATGTGTGTATTATTCCCAATAGAGGAAGTTTTTTTCCAGGTCAGTCAAGGATATTGTGCTATTTGCAGTATATTTGAAAAGGCACTGATTTCACAGTTGAGGCGAAGAGGACCACTGCCACCTGGAAATATTGGCAAGATTTGAACTGTTAATTGGTGTAGCAATTCTGTAGAAAGAATGTAGTTCAGTTAAACTCTGTGGACTGACTCAACTCCACTCAATTTTATAGAAACCTTCCATATAAATATTACATGTAAATCCGTCTGGATACAAGCAGATAGAATAAAAACTTTTTTAGTTGTTGATAACTTCTAAATGAGTGGAGGGGATACACTATTTAGTAGTTTGGGTTTCTTAAAATGTAGCATGAAAACCCTCCTCCCTCCCCCCAAATGGAAAGGTTTGCATTTAGAAAGTATTTTCTGACTTCAGGTTAAACCTCAGGAAATCAGGTCAACCATTTTTCAGTAAAATATGTATACTTGTGCACTTGTGTGAAATGATTAAGCTATATTGTCTAAGAATTTGTTTTTGTTCATGTCACAGATACAGATTCAGGTGCTTTTGTAGTCTTATTAAAAAGAAGATTATTTCCTGATGGATATCTACTGTGCTCATTAGAGGAGAACTAGAGGCACAATGAGAGCTATGGGGAAGGAACAGCATTTCTGAAGATAATCCAATTTGTTAAAAATCATTGTGTGTGGCTTTCTTCTTGTTACATTATGTGAATTTCACCATTCAAAAGGCTAAGTATCCATTGAAGAGCAATAATGCATTTAATGACAGATTTGAGTGCTGGTGTACTTTGCCTTGCTGCCTCTCTTCAGTCGGTGTTTCTCATGCTGGCTGCACTCTGCTCTTCTCCCTCATACTGTATTAGTGTCTTGGCAGAGCCGATTTTGTCAGATCTTGCTGTCTTTCTTATTTTTTTTCCTAGACCTGAGCCTTCTGAAAAAGTTGTTTCTCTTCTTGGAGAAGTTCTGTTATTCCCAAATCTGGCTTCATTTACATAGTTACAAAAATAAATACTTGACACTAGTAGAGAAAATGGTGTTTGTTTGCTTAGGTTCAAGGCAATCACCATGTAGGTGTTAATAATAATAATACTAAAGATATGGCTTATACTTGAATATTTTCAAGAATACACATATGTACTCTGAAGAACAATCTGAAGATAGAAGCCATCCTGACTTTTTCAAGACCCATGCTATGAAGCTCCACTTTCAGTAGCATTATTTGCTCCATTTACATATCAAACTGTTAAATGAAATGAGTCCAGTCATTTGTGCAGTGAGAGAGATTACTGTGCCTGTTCTTCACCTCATCTCTTGGCCTGTGTTCATCCAAAATTCTGTTATTCAGTTTGTCAAAAAAATCTTTAAATAGAGCATTTTGATGTACACAGTTGCTGGAGACCTATGGGAAAATTTCTCTATGTGCCGAAAAAATAGAAAGCTCTTTTCTATATGCATTTTTCCTTGCACTTAATATTAGAACTGTGAGGAAGAGGAAAACCTCATGTGTTTGTGCCTCTAATTCACAATGCTGATGTCTGCATAGTTTTAACCAATGAAAAAAAATGGCTCTGTGTTGTAATTGGTTGAATGACTTCCATTATAGTATACAAAATTAATGCAGCTGTCATGATGGGGACCTTCTACATATAGGCACTTGAGTTTTAATTTTAATTTTTGTTATTACTGACCTTATGTTATTGCTTTGTACGGTGAATGAATAATGAATAATAATTCAAAAACTGACATAGCTCGGTAATAGAAAATTGGCTGTTATGGAAAATGTTTTATAAATATCTTTATGATAAATATACACAAATGGAATTTCATATTTTCTTGTAGAGTCCATTGATTTTTAAGCAGGATTTCTCACTATGCAGTGTGGCCAGGAGTTACCATCTTTTAAGTGAATGCTTATATCACAGAAACAAAAATAGCTTTCCCTGCTGAGAAAGTGATTAGAAACGAAACTTCCCATTCAACAAGCTGCATTGAACTCATGTAATACTACCTGAAAAAGTCGCACTGATGGAATTGGATTAGAATTTCTACACTTCAGTAGACATAATTAACCCCAGTAAGATGAACCAGAGTAATATCGTTTAGTTCCTTCTGTGGAGGAATTTTAGAGTCAGAGAATTCCAGATTGTATACAAATCAGCATGCATAAAGGGAGTTATTCTCATACTTACGTTCAGGAGAACTGGCTACATTAAGGGCATTATTTAATTCTGCTCTGGTTGCTATGCTGGTCAGGCTACAGCTGGAGCAGAGGGTACCACATTGGTGAATTGGAAAAGCTCTGGAGGAGCAAAGTCTAGAAAATTATGTATAAGGAATGCTGGATTAAATTGCTTAATTCAGAGAAGTCTGAAGGTAGATGTTTGTGATCGGTAAGCAGAAAGAGGAAAGGAATTACCTGTTTTCCAGGCCTGCTTTGAGTAGGACAAGAAATAATATATTGAAGTTGAAGTAACAAAACATTAGGTTAGACATTTAGAAAAACTTTCTAATAGTAAGGGCCAGTGCTGAATTAGATTGCCTAAGAAGATTGTAGACTTCTGTAATTAGAATTGTTAAGAATTGATTAAACACAGCTGTGAAGAAAGAGTTCAGTAGGTTTGATTTGGACTTGTGGTAGGTATTAGGTTGTGTTGTAACTGAATGGCAATTTAAGGTTGTTTTTATTTAGGGGGGGGAAGGAAGCCAAATACTACCTAGCACTGTGAAGAGATAGAAGAAAATCCTTAAATAGTCTCATACAGTGTTTCCACAGTAATTTTAATTTACAATAGAATAAGTATTGCGATTACCTTTAATGTTACTATATTACTTTTCTTTTCTGCACCTGGTTTGCCTATCGGGTCTTCATAAGATTGTGCTCACATTTGCTTATTTCTAGTCACTTTATAGATTCCCTTTTAAGTCTGACAGTTGCAGATTCAGGCAACTTATTCTAAATGACCTGTCATGGTCTATGTTCTGCGAATTCATATAATATTATGCAGCCTAAGGAAGGGAACAGATATTTTGAAACGTTTATGTAAATGACAATAGATTGCTTAAATAAGATGCTGTGTAAGTTTGTACTTTGAAAGGAATATCTACTTCTATGCAGTATTCTTTCAGCAGTTTGGGGGACTGTTACAAAAATGTACTATAGAATAGTAGCCTTTTTTATAAATAGTAAATGAGGAAACAAATCACCTGTTGGAGTTAAACCTTTAAATTAATGGTTTGCACCAATCTAAGATTATAGCCCTGCTAAATTTATTAATAAGAAACACAAAAGCCCCCAAACCCCAAAAATTCCCTCTCCAAAGAACGACCAAAATCCACAAAGTAAAAACTAAACACTCAAGGAAAAAATAGATTCATGTTACACAGTGTTAAACTTCTTGAAATACAGAATATATTGTTATTGGGAAAAATATTGTTGTATTGTAGTCTTCATATTTTCTGGGATTTCTGAATTGTTTTGGAGCCTGGTTTTGTTTAAAATAAGTCAGAGGGGAGGAACTGAATACTTGAGTTAAGCAATAGAGACACTTTACAGAAGAAACTGTGACTTTGTCAATGGATAAAGTGGGGCCTATTGAAGAGCGAGCCTTTGATTAGCTGGCATGTGAAAAGTTGTTGTGAATGTCCCTACTGTTTCTAAATATACATTTTTCTATTAATGCAGAGCCATATGTAACAAGTATAGGAGTGTGACTGGCATATGCAAATATTTTCTTAATGTATTAAATATTTATTCCTCTTGATTAGTCACTGAAGAAAAAGAAAAACTACAGCACGTTCAGTATATTCTGTTTTAATATACATTATGAAAAAATAATCACCAACAGTAGGGTTCTGCAATAAAAGTTAAAATGTAGGAAAAACAAATGAAAATTCTTAGGATTTTTGTCAGGTGCCAATCAATGCTTTATGCCTGGAAATTAAAACGTGGCATTTTTGGCTTTTCAGAACATGTTGTTCTTTAGGTCAAAAGAAACAAACTAAAACAACAACAATCCAAAACTCACTAAAAATCAAACCCAAACAAATAAACAAACAAAAACCCAAACAAACAAAAAACCTTCTTACTCTCTTACTCAGCATTCTCTTCTGGATTTCTTTTGGATATCACAGTGCTTCCTCGATCTGGTTTGTTCTGTAATGTGGCCCAGTATTTTTTTCCCTTCTTTCTTAACATATTCATGTGATCTTGTCTGGAATACGTGAAGAGCCTCTTTCTCCAATATAAAGGTTAAGCACAAGATCTTGAACTAGAAAGATTACCTCAACTTGTTTTTATGAAGGATTCGATCTTCTAACATTTAGGCACAGTTATTAATTTTTATTTTTTTAATAAAACAAATTTTCATAGAAGAAGAAAAGGAGATGAAGTAAAATTTTGCAAGAGTAAAGAGAATAGTCCATGACTGATGCACAAATACTGATGTTGAGTTGAATCCACATAGCAAAATATGCTCTGTATCTTATATTCAGATATATCTGAAATAAGAATTGCAAAGTAATCCAACATTTCATAACATTCTGAATAGAAATGTGACGCTTATAAATACAGAGATAAATTAACCTCTTCATAGCTCCTTTTATTTGACAGTGCATATTTGTAATATTATGAATGTACCTTATGCTTTATGTCTCTTAATGCACCTGTACTATAAACCAGACCTCTGCCGTCCATCAACCAGCAGTTTTGTGGATCTTCATGTTTTGCTGATGACAGAAAATACCCAGTGACTTCTGGTTTAATTTAGTGCCCCTTTCTGAAAGATTTGACAATATGATTCTTTTACAAGAAGATACAGGGGATGACATAACTGCATTTTTCACACATCTATACATATTACAGCCAGGAAGGGCCATTTTAATAGCTTGCTCTGACGTCTTATGTATTGCAGGCAACAGATTTATTCTGGCTCCTCCTTCATTTTAGCCTCTGCTTGAAATGCATCCATCTTATTTTAAAATCTCTGCAATGGTAAATATAAACATGAATTCCAGCTCAATTATATTTGCCATTATTTTATAACAGTGGCAGTATTCCAGGGGAATATAGATAGCCCTTTGCTGCATGTTTCGATTGCTCTCTGTTGACTTCAGCCTTTAGCCCTTGCGTTTCTGGTATATGTCTCTCTTCTTGGGGAAACAACCTCCAGTGCCTTGTATCTATCATGTAAACCATTACTGACTGATCAGCCTGGTGAGTGACTGCTCTGTCACTGATGCTTCTGGATGTCTTTAACTCTGCTGTGCAGCATCCTGACTCCTTACTATAATTTGGTAGCTCCGTGTTACACTATACAGAGACGGCAAATGTTCTCTTGGCCTGTGTCTCTAATTCTTTATAGGTTCTGATTATAACCCTGCCAACGAAAAATATATTGTTATGTTTATGGAAGCTGGCATGCAGTTTAACATGACAATCTACAACATCTGCTGCTGCCCTGTGCTTTGTGTTTCAAAAGCTAGAGTCAGGGTTTGATCAACCAGTGGTGCTCGAACTTGTTGTTCTGGCTGTCCCCTCATCCCTGAAGCTTTCTCAGCAAAGAGCTGGAGCGGGGTGCAGTATTTAGGCATCATTCTGACTGTTCCATTTCTGTGATTCAAGAGTGTGGAGTCCTGTTGGCTCATCTGGATTTTGATTAGTTTTTGACAGGATCACTGCTTGTTGCAGAGCAAACAAACTATGTCCACAAATACCCAGCGTTACATAATAGAAAATACTGTCTTTGATTCGGTAAGAGGTTACCTGAAAGTTGTACTGCTTATCTATGTGCCATTTGTGCGATCTGGGATTTTATAACCTTTCACTGCCATTGAATACTTGTGATATTTCACACTTCTTGCAGCAAAGTAAGTGTTCTGTGGCATGCTATAGAAGATTTGCATCTGTATATCAACCATATGACAGCGCTAAAATTATTTTGATTGGAATTTTATGCGTTACTGCCTTTTTTTTCAAACAAAAACAATGCCCAGCATACACTTAAACATGGGATCTGCCCCTGTAATCACCTTTGCTAAGGTTCTGCTAGGGGCCAAGTGTCAATATTGGCTTGATTTATAAATCAGTAATGTGCAACTTAGACCACTAAATTATAAGTTGATATCATGTTCAGCATTGTCCAAAGGATGTAATTAATATGTAAAGAAACAAGAAATAACCCTGAAAAAACTATTTGCCATGTATATAAACATGAAAGTATACCTTTAGGAAAAGCTGATATTTCTCAACAAAAAGAAATATTGTAAATTTAAGCTCCATGTGTCTTTTGCTTTCTTCAAGCAAAAGTTTTCTGTGTCCAGACACTGATGGATGTGAGAGCACCTGGCCGGAGCACGGGCAGCCGTTCTCCATGGCCATCACTGCAGCTTCTGCAGCAAGGGAGCGATGGGAGTTACCAGCCTCATCATTCATTGCTTTGCTCATGAGATCACCCGGTGTCTGTAGAGTGCTTACCAGCAACCATTGCTTTTGGGGAGTTGTGACCTGCAGTGTTCAGAGCAGCTCAGTGCGTTGGGCTTTATTAGAGAAATGTTCTCTCAGCTCTCAGCTGGCTGAACTATGTGGTTGATGTTTGTGGTGTGTTTTGTTTTGGTGTGTGTTTTTTTGTTCCCCCTCGTAGTCTGTCGCTCATGTTACCAGCTGTTCCTCTGCTTTTCTTCTTCTTATTCAGAAACACGAAATACATCATTGATACTGCATTCATGCCTTGAAAATGTTTTGCAGTATAATTACTGGGACAGCTCCCCATATTACAGAGCTTTGTGCCATTTCATCAGAAGTAAAGTGTGGGTGAACATCTTCACTCAAACCACCAGCAATTGGAACTGAGTGTCTTAAAATGTGCCTAACAAACTGACACTAGTTCTTACAGGACAGGTGAAAGAACCTGTTTGAAAATTTAAGCATTTACATGGACCGTGTCTTAAATTCTTTCTTGTGCCCGTGTTATTACTTCCTTTCCACATGTTTGTAGTTTTATGTTTGTAAATACAAACCTTTGTTAATAAGTATGTAATTAGTGTTTGATATGAGTTCAAATGTAAATGGGTTGCAGTAGATGTGGTAGTGAATGTTTTTAAAATTGGAGTATACAGCTTCGAAGAAAGGAGGATGGCAGATGCTGAATTCTGTTCAGTGAGGCTCCTGGTGAGAAAATTTAACTGCCACTTGGTCAGTTTGTTCAGCATTTCTTCTGGACTTTGATCTAGTCTATTTGTTCATTAAAAAAACTGAACCAAAACATAAAACCCCATCTGCTTTTTTATCATTCAGTGATATTTATTCTTCATTATTATCTTTCCATGCTATAGTGAAAGAAGTGAGCATTTCTAAGTATGTATTTATATTCATTATCATTGTAACATTTAAAATAATAGGATGGTCAGTTTTCCCAGTGGAGTGAGGCCACCAGTGATGTCTGTTAAAGCCTGAACTATATAACATAATCATAAAGGATGCAGAAAATGGAGTAAATAGTGAAGTTACTGTGTGCTGAAGATAATAAGCTCTTTCAGAAAGCTTTTATGATAATAGATTATTGAATTTCATCTGCTATTTTATCACTGCATAGATTAATGTGAAGTAATATATATGAACGGAGGAAAAAGGTTCTATTTCTACATTAAATGAGTTTCTGTATGTAATGGATCTTGAACTGTCCATTATTACTCAGAAAGAAGTTATAGCAGCTAGTTGTGCTTAAAATGTCAGCATAGTAGTTGTTACAAGAGTGAATAAAATGGTAAGATGGGAATAGAGACCAAAGTGGAAATCATTATTATGCTACTGTCCAGATTCACTTGTGTCTAGAATATAATATGCTGATTTCTGTGTTGCACCTCAGAAAAGGGTATGGGAGAATAGAAAAGCTGTGTTAAATAAAGGCAGTGGGGATGATCAAATGTAGTTATTCTGTATGAGAAACAACTAAGTGTAAGTGAGCAAGGATTTTTCTGGTTGGAAAAGGGACAGTGGAGAGAAGGGAGAGAAACAACAAAGATTGTTACATTTTGAGGAGGATAAAGTATGTGAACAGGGTACACTTGTTCATCCTCTCATTCAGTATCAGTGTTCTGTTTTCCCATGTCTTGTCACTGACCAGGAACAAGCGAGGGACAAACTGGCAGATATGCTTATTTCAATTTATAGTTTATATCCTGATTTCTCTAGATCTAGGACGTTTTCCCCACTGCTGCTGTGCTCTAACTTCAGATGTAAGGCAATGACAAAACAAGCAAACCAAACCAAATCAAATCACTCTTAAACAAACAAACAAACAAAAAACCCAAACCAAAACAAAAATTTACATTGGCTTGGATGCATTTGGTGTGAAGGATAATTTAAATTATGTGTAGTATTTGCTTGCTACTGAATAGAAAAATTAGAAGTCTTGTTATTGCCTAAGGGAAAAAGGCAAATCAATGAGATAGAATAACCAGAATTCTAGTTTTTATAAGCAAGAATAGTGCGACAAGAAATACGAAGAGCGTCTTAACTCTTTCCTTCACCTTCAGTTTTCTTTCAATCTGGGAAGAAACTATTGGCATAATGACGATGTCTGTTCTATTGTGTTTTCTCTGGTTTATTACAGCACTGTTTTTTCTCTTGTAGGTTAACAGAACCTTCTGGATATTTAACAGATGGACCAATAAATTATAAATATAAAACTAAATGTACATGGTTAATTGAAGGATAGTAAGTATTTATTTTAATAGCTTAAACTTTCTGACAGTTCTTGGTACTGTGTATTTTAGAGAAGTTGAAACGGCATCTGAGCACAATACAAACACATGGAGTGTATGTGGTCTTTGTGGGGTTTTTTGTCCTTTAATGTTATAAAGATGAAAAAAAAAGTTGAAGCTGAATTTTCAGGATTGCTTAGAGTTGGCCAAATTCCATTCCCATTCAAATTGCTGGCAAGTTAGGCTGATGTTGGAATTTGTCCAGTGCTTCAAGCTCTCAAAACTCTATGATAAAATTGTTGCCTGTTTGAGTACCTTTACATAAGTTCCAAATGTGGTTACAGGATGCTATTATTTAACTCATTATCTTACTCTGCAGTGATAAATCAGGGATAGCTTGAAGTACAGAGTGCTTCCAGTCTAATGATAATTATGCAGCTATGTGTTGCTCAAAAGCGAGTGCTTCTATAAAGTCTTTCTTTTGCACTCTAGTTTTCCTCATGTATTTAATTTTAAAGTCATATGGTGTCCACAGTTTCATACAGCAAAGATGTCACATATCTTGCTAATTTTTCAGTTTATGCAGCACAGAAACACACAGATGTCTACAAAGAAATAATGAGACATATGCACTGGTATGGTGAACTGTGAACTGCACAAATTTGTTTAATTTCAATGGGACTTTTTTCCCCCCAGGCTGTTGTTCAGGATTTTGCTGAAGAACTTAGCTAGGTCTGAGTTCTCCTAATGTTCTAGAAGGAAATTACACCCTTCTCTATTGCCATATTGTCATAAGCTCAGTTACCCTGGATATCTGCTCTGTGCTGCAGTTCAGTAATGATCTATCTGATCTAATTTAGTCTGCTTATATGCAGATAGTAATTAAAGCACATCAGCAATGAAGCAGATAGTTTGCAAAATCATTTCAGTAGGAGCTTCAATATGTAGGGGACTAGGGTATAGCTGAATATCTTTCTGACATAGCCAGGCTTGTCTATTTACTCAAGCTGGCTCAGGAATATTTGCGCTGCACTATGCTGTGCTGAAGAGGAAACGTGGTGCAGGACTGTGTACAAACCCTGCTTTGGAGTTGGACTTTGCTCTGTTCCGCCTCTTCTCAGGAGATGGTAGAGAGAGGGGGAAACAATATGCTGCACAGTATGTGGAAGAGTAATGCAACCCAGTAACATTGTGTGTGTTGACATTTTGCACGAAGTCACATATGTATAAAATACTCCCTCTTAAATGAACAAAGAGCTCTCTCCAAATGATCTCTCACACATACAAAAAATCCTATATGTTTTTCAAAAATGTCAAACTGTACTCGAACCTGTCAGTAGTGGGGGGGAAGTAAAAAAATTAAATCATCAATATGTTGCATGGAATACATTTAGCAATTCTGTCAATTTTGTCATATAAGAAAATCTCTGCTTCGGAAATCTTACAGCCCCCACCTGAATCTCTACCAAAAACTGGTGAAATCTGATCCCTAGTTATATGTGTGTGTGGGGTGGAGGAGAGAAAAAAAGTATCTTACATTGATATTGCTTGCTGTTTTAAATTTGTATTTTAAGATTTTTATTTTCAGTCACTAGTACAATACTGGAACGATGACATGTAGGGGATTTTAGGTCTTGAAAGGCACTTTAAACTTCATATTCCTGACATTGTAAAGTAAAGTGAGTATACTAAAATGGAATATTTTATTTGCCCTAAATTTGTGTTTCTGAATATGATACAACTTGGTGAATTTAAGTCCCTTTAGCTTCAGGGATTATTAGACTTGGACCAAAGATGTTATTTTTAAAGCTCTCTGAGATAAAGTGAAATATGTGCCTGCCCTGAATTTTGTTATTGAACTCCTTGAAATGTTTAGTTAGTACTCAGGGTTTTAATAGAGTTCTGCTGGCATGATCCATTTTGTTGTAAGTTCTTCATGAGCTCAATATTTTTGTTTTACATATTTTTTTATTATTTTTTTCAGCCCAAATGCAATACTAAGATTAAGATTTAATCACTTTGCCACAGAATGTAGTTGGGACCATATGTATGTATATGATGGAGATTCAATATATGCACCTTTAATAGCTGTATTTAGGTGAGTGTATTTGCTTTTTAGTCTAACTGGTACTATATGGTTGATTTTATTTTGTGGGGAAAAAAATACCATTAGAGGGTTTAATTTCTTAAATATCTTGCTTGCTTTCTGTTGTTAATATCTTGAGAGCATGTATGTGGAGTTATGTTAGAATTAATTGCAACACACTACATTTTTGTTTAGGCATAAATCCGTTGTGTGGTTTGTACTTAATGCTGACATTACATGGAGTGTTAATGCTCATAGACGGTCAATCAGAAAATCTATTTTCCAGTAGGCTTCCAGTACTGACTCCTGAGTTAAATTAAATGTGGCACTGGCCAACAGTGTCAGTATCTGATCGCACTTTAGGGACAATTTTGCAATCTGTGACTCGGGTAATGCTGCACTGTGTGTAAGGTATATAAACTGGTTGCTAAAGGCCTCCTTCATTTCTGTATGGAGAAGGAAGAGACTTTTTGGGGCCATTTGATACAAAAAGCTGTCTTACGGCAGTAATTTTGTACACGTTTCCTTAGGTTGCTAAACTAAGATTGTGACTAAGTCTTAGTGGGTAAAATTATCAAATTCTTCAAAGCCCTGGAGGAGACCTCAAATTTGCTGTCATCTGAAATGACAGCATTTCTTTCCTTTTTGTTATACTATCATTAGCTTATGAGAATTGCTCCACAACTGAATATTTTTTCAGGTTCATGTTTGTTGTCTAGAATCACAGTATTAGTTTGTAGCAAGGTTTAGAAATAAGCATACAATCAGCAATAATAACCAATGAGCATAATGACTGATACTGAGTGAAGACTTTTTTTCCCTCCTCTCCCAAAGACTGATTAAAACCATTATTCTCGTTTTCTTTCCCAGTGGTTTAATAGTCCCTGAAGTGCGTGGAAATGAAACTGTTCCTGAAGTAGTTACAACATCTGGCTATGCATTGCTGCACTTTTTTAGTGATGCTGCTTATAACCTAACTGGATTTAACATTTTTTACTCGTAAGTATTTTTTAATAAGTAATTACTTTGTTAATAAGCCTAATATTTCTTTCAGCAGAATGACAGATCTAGGGAAAGTGTTTATGTATTGATTTTTATTAATAGCATAAGAGTTAGACTTTGAGTTATGTTTGTAAAGCCAGGGAGCTGGGGCGGTAACGAGTTGTCATTAAGGTATGAAATAAAAAAAGGGAAAAAAAAGAGATAAAGTATGTTGTTCTGAGTAAAGCCACATGACTATTCCAAGAGTGTGTTTTTCCTGTGCAACATGGAACTAGAATGTATCCCTTTCCATATTTATCTAACACTTGTAGTTGTCATAAGCTATAGAAGGAAGATTACATCTGCTGTTGATTCTCTTCTCTTGAACTAGGATAATCTTTTGCTTGATTTTTCTTGATGAGTATACTTTTATGGCTTTTGACACCTTCACCCAAGTCCTACTTCTATTTTTGTGCCAGCCACAAGGGTTTTATTCCATTTTTTTCTCTACTTTTGGAGTACTTTCCCCTTGTATTGTCCACCTCAGTCTGAATTCTGCCTTCATAGTTCTTATCTGGACACTGTAACTTTTAGTTTCTCTGGCAAAGTCTAATCTGGTATGTGCTGCTTCTCCTCCAGTCTGTTTTTGTGGGTCAGCAGCTCTAAAGATGAATCCAGTGGGCCTGAGCCTTTTCCTTCTTACATGCACCAGCTGTTGATTGCAGCTTCTCTCTCATTTGGGACATGCTTGTGACACATGATGTGGTGTCTCTCCATACTGGACGCTTTAGTTGAAGAGGGGATTGCTTAGTCCCGTTGGACCCATTTCTTGATGTGATAATTTTCCCATGATTCAAGATATTCTTGTTCATTTCTTGCAATTCCTTTGGATTCTGAAATACGATTTTTTGGGATGTGGTGGCCAGCACTGCACTTCAAATGTGGAAGTACATGTAATATTTTTGTCATATTCTTTATTAATTTAACATACATATTTGTGCTTTTGACCATAGTTATACTCTTGGAAGAGGTCTTTGTTAAATTGTCTGTGGAAAGATGGCTTTTGTAGTTTGCAGCAGTTTGCCTACCTTTTACCAGGTAATAGATAGCTATTCAGAGGTTGGGAAACCTCACCAACTATGTTGTACTGGAAAGGGCAGTCTAGAAGCCTGGGCATTTTTAATTGTCAGTTGATATCAGTAAAATGCAATCACCTGGCAGACTTCTCTACTGTAATTAGATACATTTTTCAGTTATCCCTGAAGCTTTTATTGCAATTTTTGTTTATCTTGGGAGCAAATGGCAATATGACATGGCATTCTTAAGAAATGAGTGTATGTGCTCTGCATTCTTTTCTGACTTGGTAATGTGTTGCGTGCTACATATCATTACCTAATTTTTTGGAAGAGTTAAAATGAAAAAACTGCCAAATTTGGAATTCCATTACATATATAACTCACAAAATTTTATGTACTCTTTTCTTCTGTTTATTCTATTGCAATGGATACTTCTTTTTTTTTTTGTGAGCCAACAATAGTAATTTTTTATGTGCTAAAAGTAGTACCTACAATTACTTTTTATGGCTGCATTAACTTTTAATGGATCTGCTGCACTCTGCTTCTGTTACCTTCTTTCTTCCTTGGTTTGATAACCCAAAGCAGTTTTTGACTTCATCTTTTACTGCATCTTGATGGACCACTTGTGTTCCTTTATTTTGGGCAAGACAGCAGCATTGCAACAGTTGACTAAAGCACCATACCAGTTGCAAACACTGTACAAGTTACTCCAGAACTCTGAGTAAATGTTATGTTCCTTGTGGTCGGGCAACATGCATCCAACTCTTTGGAGTGGAATTATGTCTACTTTTAAACTGGTATCTCTATTACTGGAAAGACTTAACTGTTTGCCTTCCTGCAGAACATTCTCTGCGGGAGAGTGAAGTCAGGGCAGAGGTGTTTTGGTTTTTTTCTTTAGTGTAACACAATCAGTTCTCTGCGGTGTGAGTCTTTAGGAAATGAAAACACATCTCCTGACTGTCCTACCACAAGTACATTTGGCCAAAGGCTCTGATGTTTTCAGTTCTTTTTCTTTAGTCAGAACAAGTAGTAATGATTTATTCTGAGTTTCAACACCACCCTTTGCTGTGAGTCACCAAAAAGGGTTTGAAATCTTCTTTTGGACTTCACTAGGTACATGGTGCCTGACTTCCATATTCAGTTCCTAGAAAATCTTGGACCCCCATACTTCAATGTCCTCCATCCCTCCTTGTTTCCAAGAAACTGCCTGCATTTCTGGAACCAGTTTGCATAGTTTTGCAGTCCGGTTGCTTGTGATCTCAGTGTTTAGTAGGGTGTTTCGCAGAAATGCTTAACTCCCTTAGCACCAACAGGCTTCTTCCAGCCCAATTGTTCATCTTTTTGCATCTCTGACTCCGAAGTTAAGGAGGCTAGATTAAGGCGGCTTTATTGTTAAGGTGTCAAAGCATGAAGTGCTACCTGTAACTGGTTTCAGGATATTAGCCATCTTTTTTCCTTTCTTGGTTTTCCCGATTTTTATTCTCTTTGGATGTTAGACATACTGTTTTATAGCATGGACAAAAGCCACTCAGAAAAACCCTTTAACTGTATGGTGGGGAATTTAACGGTTACTGCTCACAGTCCTTTCCAGTGTGGGTGTCCCTAGACATACAATAATAATAAGCATTTGAAGTATTGTAAGTAAGAAGCATTTGAAATGACTGACTAGAGTGCTTTAGCTGAAACATAGAAAAGATAGGTGGTGATCTGTCCAGGTAGGGCCTGTCCAAGTACAAGATGTTTGTGATCCTGACTGCATCACAGACTTTGTATGTAAGCCTGGATTAAAACCTTTTCAGGTCACTTGCCTGTAAAATCATAATTAAACTTTTGTTTTATCACTACATAGGAACTTGTTGGGCGGGGGAAAGCAAAGTAATTTATCTAACAAATACTCTTGGAATACTCTCAGATAAAACCACTATCATGAACTCTTGGTTTGTCATTTCCCTTATTTTTACATATTTTTTTTTTTCAGAATTAATTCTTGTCCTAATAACTGCTCAGAACATGGAAAGTGTACGACCAGCATGTCCGTTCCAAGCCGCGTGTACTGCGAGTGTGACAAGTATTGGAAAGGAGAAGCCTGTGATATTCCCTATTGTAAAGCCAACTGCGGCAGCCCTGATCATGGGTACTGTGACCTGACAGGGGAGAAGCTGTGTGTGTGCAATGATAGCTGGCAAGGTAAGGTTTTGTTCTTTGGAATGAAGTTCATCTTTAACGAAGAATTGCTCTTAATGAATCCTGTCTACTACACGAATTAGCATATATAAAGAATATGCATAATTGAAAAGATAATTTCTGGAGTTAATTTTAATGTGGACCTAGATGTTTGTACTTGAATGACGTAAACGTCTTACAGCTTTGATGTTTTCTCGCTGAAGATACTGCGGAAATATCTGACCTAAGCTTTCTTGTGGTGGGCTTTCTTCTTTCTGGGTTATTAATTTGAAAAACTAATGGCAGTAACTACACAAGAACTGTGAGGGCTTCCGGAGACTGTTCCTCCATAGCTTAATTTCCTATTCTATTAATAATTTTAATGTCTAGATGAATTTGGTTTTCTTCCCCCCTTTCCTAATGTCACATCATATTTTTAGTGCTTCATGAAGTAGGTATTCACTGTCTGATTTTTAGTTGTATGTTATTTTTATAGTCTCAATGAAAAAGGAAGTTAAGCAGCTTTGTTAATGATGGTACAAAAATGTGGATGTGAACATGTACTATGGAGTAAGGAATGTACTGTAAGCATTGCTGTAGTTTTATTCCCAGCACCATAAATAATTGTTTCTTATTAAAGGTCAGTTATTTAAGGTCCTAAATGTTTGATTAACTTACTGTAATTGTGCTAGATGTTTGTGATTTTTTTTTTTTTTAATCCTTTATCATTTTTGTTAGAAGTCTCAACACAGAGCAAGTGAATCCAATTGAAATTGCCATTCTTCTCTTAAAAGAACTATTAAAGATTACTTAGCTGACATGCCCCCTTCCCATTACTTCCTGTCTCTACTTTTGTTTTATTGCTCTTTGTCAGAGGAAATGACATTTTTTACTTCTATTAGCTGTTGCACCTCTTAGACCGAAGACATGATGAGATTTAATACATTTCTCTTGTTAATAATTAATGAAGTTGTTCATTAAAAGGCAGTCAGCGCACCCACAGAAAGGAAGCGAGTTAGCAAAATGGTGTTAGAGTGGAAACATTGCAGCCGTGTTACTGAGTCCCGCAGAACCGGTCACGATTGTCGTGCACAAAAAAAGATCCTGGAAGCTTCATCTCTGTAAGAAAGCCATGAACAGAATTTGCAGCAAGAACATCACCCTTTTATTTGTGTGTAGTTTCCTTGCAGTTTCAGATCGCTATGTACAAAATGGGGAAAAAAATCCCAAATCTTCGGAAACGCTTTTTAGTCTATGCCTTCATTTACAGTGCTAAAATCTTCATTAGAAGTTTTTAGGAGGAAATAAAATTCTAACTTTCACTATTACTACCTCTTCACGTGTAGCATTTCCGTACATACCATCTTCCTTTTCTACAGTGAGTAGGATTACATAGAGATAATTTGCTTAGCTGTTCCTTGGGTTTTTGCCAAACTTACATAGTTTTCAATTATTTTTTTGTCCTGTGCCAGATGAGCTGACTCACATACATAGTTGTTTTTCCTTATTCAATACAAAAATATCAATTTTTCCTTAAGCTCTCTGAGAGACTACTTGCTTCTCTGTTCTATTTATTTGCATCTATATGCTCTAGACTTTCTATGCTGACAGTATCTTCTATGTAGGTTATTTGCAGTAAAAGAACCATAAATATTTCTACTTCTATTAGTACTCTTGCTGTCAGGTTTTCCTTGTGTTTGGTAATTCAAGCCAACTGGCTCAAACAGGGTCTTTTTATGTTGTGTTGTCTTTCTTTTTTTTGAATATGTTTACTCCCTATATTGAAAAAAAACAACATTTAACTGCATTGGTTGAAATGTACAATAAATAAAAACCATGGTTCATAACATAAAGAGTATTTCATATTTTGCAACATGTGCACATGTGTAGTTTGTTTCTTTTTGCAATGATGACATCTTGTGGATGCTTTGGAAGGAGCATCTCTGAACAAAATTTCACATTTAAAACAAGTATGCTGAGAAAAGAGAACAACACCGTTCTTTGGTAGAATAATTGTTTTGAGTAAAAAATAGGGTCCTCTTGTTAATAGAAAAATTTGGTAGAAGGTTGTTGTAGGGGTTTGCAGTTAGCTGCTCGTCATAGAAATATTGAATAATGCTGTGACAATAAAAACTTCTAGGCTTGGAAAGCAGATATAATAACAATTTTATTTTTAACAAAAAGCACATTTAACAAGAATGTACTTGTTAAATGTGCTTTTTGGTAAACATTATTAAAAATAATATGTTTATTTTTAATGATGTTAAATATTTCAGAGATAGCTGGTCTCAGAAGTACAGGAAGAGAATTTAGTGTTTACTTGAAATCTGGTTAATTTAAAATACTCACGCAACATAAAGGAGGCTGAAGTTTTTCCTGAAGAGTGATTCTGCATCATGTTATGTTGTCCTATTACTGGTTAATGTGTCTTGATATTCTGAAGTAGCATGTGCCTATGTTGACTGATACAGGCTGTGGATGTAACTCGGGGGGAGGAAAGGGTTAGATGGACGATCTTTGGAGATGCTGAAGATATTAACTACTATGAATGGATTGTATGCTGATTACAAGTTACATTATGGGTCTTGTTGATAGAGATGCTCTTTGTTTTCCTGAAGCAGCTTGATTTAATGCCATGGAAAGGAAATAACTAACCTGTCACATATTTAATAGGCTAAAAAATGTTTGACAGAAGGAATTAAAAATATGGCTATCTATAAAATGTGCAATAGCCAAGTAATTAATTGGAGAATTTTCCAGTGACCAGTTTTTGCCTGATGTTAAACAACATTTTATAAAATATCTCAATTACTAAAAATAATTTTTCCTGATAAAATGTTGGGGTAAGGTAAATAGGATTCACTGTGTGGTAAACAAAGGAAGATAGTTTCATTTTAAGGAGCTCTAAATCATCCAGTTCAAAGTCATAATTTAGAAAATTGTCTTAATATCGCTTAATATAAAATGATCTAGGAATAAAACCTGCAAGCTGGATTGGCAAACAAACACTGTCCGAGAAAGAGATTGTTAAAAGACTTGCAAATCACTATAGGTAACAATTTTAACATGAGGAATTTTGGGTGGGGAGCAAGTGACCCTTTCTCTGAGATAGGCATTTTGGGGATAACATTGTATTCTAGTGCCCAGTTTGAGGATTGTCACTTCAGGGAGGAGTGTAAATACCAGTGAGAATTCAAGTCATGGCACAAAACTGGTGTTTGCTTCCTGGGAAACAGTCCTGGGGTGGGAAGGTGAAGGAGTTAGTGGTGATTGTAACACGTAGTGGAAGTTCTTCCTATGAGCTCCTGCACGGTCATGGTATCTCCCTGATCCAGTGGGATGTGGAGATACGCTTGGTGCTGGTATCTTTTTTCTTTCTGCACGCAGTGCAAAAAGAGTTGAAGGCGCTATTGAACTTAAGAGAAACTTTATTGGTGCTTTGATCATTGACCATGAGTACTGCAAGTGACAAGGGGATCTAATAGGGAGGAGTTAGGTGTGTTTACACTAGTCTTTAAGAAGATCAGTAGGGTATCTTCAAACCAAATTGCATCCTCACAAGTTTACTGTGTTTTGACTTGCATCGTCAGGTGGTTTGAAAACAGAGGAATTGGATTCTTTTAGATGAAACTACACCAGAAGATGAGCTCCAGGTTTCTACATAATGCACACCAGCCATAAACAGGCACTCAGTCCTGAGGATCAGATCTAGGCCGAAGTTAAAACACCAATAAAAATTGTAGAATGTGTATAGTCAGTTGTTCCTCTCTATAGATCTGCTCCTCGCAGGTAGAGATGTAGCAGAAGACCAGATTCTGAAATTAAACTAATTAACTTTGAAACAAGTCTATTGGCAATTTAGGCAGCTTGAATTTTATAACATCTCTGTAGGGAAAAATGAGCCTTTTTGTAAGGAGGAAAACAAACAATGAAAGGGTAAAAGGAGTTCTATGACTACTGCACTGTAAAAATCAGTATTTTGCTTTGCTCATTACTACAGCATTTATTCTAAAAGCATCTTGAGTATGGCTAGAACTACTATGTTGATGTGTGTCTATACTCGACTTAAATTATCTTGAAAGGATGAACTGGTGTTGAGTTCATTACGACTGTTTCAGTTGGAAGGCTTTGAGGTTGTACACTCTTGGCCAGCCTTATTACTCACTGCTGAGGTTTAGCAAAGCTGTGCTTGTGTGGCATTGATTCATTGAAACCAGTGGAAAAGGTCTGAGATATGAGCCCATGCAGTGACAGTTGAAGTGCAGCACTGGAAAGAGCTCGTGACAAATTCTGAGAGGTCTGAAAACTGCGATTTTGGCCAGTTGTGTCTGGATGTTCTTGAACAGAAAGCACACAAGTAAGTATTTTCAGAGAAGAGGGCCTATGAGATAACATTTGCTTTGGACAAACCTGTTTTCAGAAGGAAAAAAGATATCAAAGCAGGTGTCTTATAACTGTTCTGACCCGTGGTAATCCCCTATGTGTCTAGATTTTCCTTTTCAGGTTTTCTACTGGCCAAGGATCAGTTCAGCATAAGAAACATTCTTATAGTCCTGTTAAATGCTATATATACACATGAAACCACAAACCCAAGTAATTCTTTGCTCTTTCAGTTTTATGTTAAAATCCAGTTTCTGCACACCATAATTGTAAATTGCATTATGTGTCTCGTAGAAATGAGAGTTGTCTGATAAAATTTTGCATATACAGAATTTATAGGAAGGAATTGACTTAACATGAATGGTTATTTGATATATGTACTGGAAACACGTTCTTCAGTTTTGTGTTCAGATTGAAGTTAATAATCTGTCAAGCATCTTTGGAGGACTTTGTGCTATTTGTAAGCAAAATATAGCTATTATAATTAGAAATTTAGTGTCTGAAAATTCTGGCTGAGAAAATTAAATATCCTTATTGCAAAAGAAAGAACATCACAGATAAGTGAAGAGCCAGCTTCAGTTTTAAATACCTATGTGGTGTCATCTGATGATTAGTGAAAGCAGGTTTTGTAGAAATTATCTAATTCATTTCAATAAATGGTTGGATGCATTAAAGTTGTTGATAATGCTCTCCGTGTGCAATTAAGCTGAGATTTAGGGAATCCCCTAATATTTGTGAGTTTTAATGAAAAATGCAATCCATTTAAAATAGATCCATGACTTCCTAAATATTTATTTAAAATGTTTGCATGTAAATATCGCAAGGTAGAACATACAAACACTTGATTAAACTGATGAACGAATGCAGTACTATATCCTGAACACAAGAAGGGGATAGATTGTGCTGATTTCCCTGGTAAGGGAAGATACTAAATTTAGCTCATTATCTGTGGCACCTTTAATTAAGAACAGGAAGAAAGTGATTCAGGCAGCTCAAAACTTATTAGCCTGATTTCAGCAGTGTGTAAAGATTTAGACCATAATATGAAGAAAGAAATAATTTAACATAAAGTGTGATTGAACAGTGAAACAGTTGAAATGCAGATTTATCAGTGTAGTTCATACTGAAATTATTTGTTAGAAAAGTGACAAGAAAATGTACTGTTTTATCTGAACCTCAGCATTTGATGATAGGAAATTGTTGAAATTGAAGAAGTCAGGGAATACACAAGGGAACAGTAAAGGAAACACAGCTTGTTAATTGTGAAATGTGAGTGGGTATGCTGAACAAGTAACTTAGGATGGAGAGGTATCAGTACTACTTAAAGACTGATCTTGGGGCTGATCTTGTTACATAACTTTTTATAATCTACTCATAAGACCACTGATGGAATCTGGTAATAGAAAGGTGGGAGTTACTTTAAATATGAAGGAGGACCCGAATATCTTGCAAAAAAGGGTTAGAGTAATGTGTGGGATGTAATTACTTCAGTATAAATTGTAAATTAATACATTTAGGGACTAAGATTATTAAGAATTTCTTTTATAATCTTGGATTTAAGTGTGGAATGTTACATGTAAGAAAACTTGCTTGTCTATCTCCATTAGAATATGAACTAATTAATATTCTTAATTTTATATACTCTATGAACTATAGGCTGTAAAGTGTCAAGTACACTAGAAGGATGATTAGTCACAGGATCTACAGTTAAATAGGTGAAAACATTAGTACTATATTTGCCTTTTGTTGCTACGCTTTTATGAATACAAATTGAAACAGGCACAGAGGTAGAACCATTAGGATGATCAGATCTATGGGAGATACAGAATGTAGTTTGTTTAAACTAGTAAAACAGAGGTTGGGAGGGAATAGCCTTGCTGTTTATAAACAAATGTGAGGTGTATAGATTTAAAAGATAGACCAGCTCTTTAATTTTAGTGGTATCAACACTGGTAGAAGGTTAATTGGGGTAAACTGCTCATCAGTACATGTAGTTTGAAAACTGGAAGGAGGCTTTTGACTATTAGAGCTGTGAAGTTTTCTAAAAGTTGTTAGCAGAGATATTAGGACTTGATATCCTGCTGACATTAGCATGGAATCTCAAAATCTGAAATCCAGTGGGTGCTGTCATGCTTCTTTTATAGGACAGTAATAAGCAAAACAATTTTTGTTTAAGATGACAAATCCCATGCAGAGACATATACAAGACTATAACTCGTGCTCAGTCATGGAAGACTGGGAAGGCTTTCCATGCAGTGTGCTGCTGGTAAAGACTGTTGTGGCGTCAGGCCTTATTCTTCTGCACCAGCCTAGCTGATCTCGAGGTTTAAACCTAAAGTCAAGCAGTAAAGGGTGCTGTTGGGCAACATACACCATAGAATTACAGAATGTCCTGAGTTGGAAGGGATCCACAAGGTTCATTGAGTCCGACTCCTGTCCCTGCAATGACAATTCCACAGTTCACACCAAGTGTCTGAGGGCATTGTCCAGTCTCTTCTTGAACACTATCAGGCTTGGGGCCGTGACACCTCCTTGGAGAGCCTGTTCCAGTGCTCCACCACCCTCTGGGTGAAGAAGCTTTTCCTGCTGTCCAACCTAAGCCTCCCCTGGCACATCCTCTTACCATCCCCTTGGGTTTTGTTGTTAGTTGCCAGAGAGAAGAGCTCAGTGCCTGCCCCTCCTCCTGCCCTTGTGAGGAAGCTGTAGTCACCATGAGGTGCCTCTTGTCCACGCTGAACAAACAAAGTGACTTTAGCCTTTCCTCATATGGCTTCCTTTCCAAACACTTCACCAACTTCATAGCCCTCTTCTGGACGCTCTCCAGTGGCTTTATGTCCATTTAATACTGTGTTGCCCAGACCTGCACGCAGTGCTCCAGGTGAGGCTGCAGCAGTGCGGAGCAGAGCGGGACAATCTCCTCCCTTGCCCGACTGACCATGCTGTGCTTGACGCAGCCCAGGACACAGTTGTCCCTCTTAGCTGCCAGGACACACTGTTGGCTTGTATCACTGGCAGGCAGTGCAGCCCTTTGGCTTGTCAGACTTACCCTGCAGATTCCCCAAGGCCAGGTCACCCTTGGACGATCCACCCTTCCTGGCTGAGGGAAGAAATGGGACTGGATAATAGCAACCAGATGGCATTTCAAGAACTGCATCAGCTTGTGTACATTAGGATTTCTGACTGTTCCATGCTGCACAGAGGAGGCTGTCCTGGCACAGCTTGCTACAGTGCTGCTTTAGTTGGACACCTACCCAGGATCTTGCCGTCTGCCATTAAGTCTCCTTTGGAGCTGGACTACCTGCAAAAGGGGGGAGGGGAGATAATTACATCCCATATGGATGCTGTGGAGCTGGTCACTGCCAGTGTGCAGGTACATGAACTGCAGCTACTACTAGAGTGCTGGTGAGCCATTCCTGAATGACATTTATCTTTTAATTCAGGTAGCAACTTTGTATTTTTATGTAAGTACTACCCCATCACTTTCCTGTGAGGATGACTGACTGTTTGGTGAAACTTCCAAGAGAATTTTTGTTGAAAGTATAGTCAGATATATTATCTTTTCTCAAAAATATTTTTGTAATCTCAAATTCATTATCATATGAAGATTTTATTGGGTACTTGAGAATAGTGATATTTGATTTGTATTTGTGGTGGTTAAAAAATTATGTTAAAGCAATAATTCTCCACTCAAATGATCAGATATCACACAAACTATGGGATACACAACAACTACTACTTTATTTGAATGCTTTTTTAGACTGTATGCAAAACAGGACTGTGACGTTTATGTTCAATGCATCAATACTTTTTTTTCCTGTGATCTCAAGGGAAAAAATTAGAGTTGAAGATGGTAGATGATGTTTTCTCATTAGGTGGAAATTGATCTTACGACTTGAACTACTGGAACAGATTGGTCCTTTGGCAGTTCATGAAACTCCTCAATAAATAGACATTAGATTCCTTCTCATATGTTGTGTGGGTAAATCTCTCTTTTGAATGTATAGAATTATAATTGACTTCCAATTCAGATTTATAAAGTTGTTTGCTGTTGTTTGCTGTTGCTTTATTTTTTTGCCCTTTCCCTCCACAGTGGATTGAGTGACACATTAGGAAGATAAGAAAGAAATAAAATTTTAAAGAAATGGAGAAAAATTCTATTTGTATAGAAAAGAATAAAACATTTTTGAGATTATCTTTGTCCTACAGGTGTAGTGCTCTCTGTTGCACAAAGGGCATTTATTTAATCAATGTGGTGTTTCTGAGAACATAATTATGCTAAAATGATCGTGGTGTTTCATGGTGTATGTACTTAAGAAGGGAAAGCTTGTAAATGATATTTATAAGTTGTACACTTAACTTGTCTTCATAAGGCAGTAGTCACGTATGAGCATTTGCTCTTTAAATGATGTTTCAATAGAAGTGAGTTTGGGTTTTTTCAACTAGATATTCCATTTTTGTGTTTATTGATACATACAGTGATAACTCCATGAATGTTTTACACTTTCACTCAAGAGGCTGTCCTGGCCATGCAGTCTTACTTGTGGTGGCACAGTCATGTGTGGTGGGCAAGGTGAATCCTACACAAGAACACATCCAGATGAAAAGCTAAACTGGCTAAAATAAAAGCCAAGTTTTAACCTGGATGCTTCCCCTTGTCTGGTTTATGGCGCAGCCATGTGAGAACCAGTGCCAGCAGCGATGTGAGCTGGAGAGTATGTAGTGAGAGGCAGCCAGGGTTGCCTCTTCCAGTGGCAGTGTCAACTGATGGCACTTTAATGCATGCGTGTGTGTCATGCACAGGCTATTAATGTGTTGTCTGAAGAAACCGAGGGGGGGACCTACTGCTTTCAAGCTCCTGAGTTCAGGTGTGTCTCCTTAGACTGTGTTCTTCTTCCAGGCCAGAACAGGATGTGGGTTCATGGTGTTTCTTACCTCTCCCTCACCTTGCTAGTCATTCAATGGAGACCAGGAATGAAGCACTGAGGTTGTAAGAAAGTTATATGACATTATTTTAATCACCGATCTGGTTAGCGGCATAGTTAAGACTTCTACATTGTTAACTTTTTACATGAAATATTAGTTTGTGCTCATTTTAATGTGGTCATTGTTGTCTAAATACAGAATAGATAAGAATAATATTTTGTATTTCCTGTATGAATTCTTGTGGTTCCCTGACTCTAGAAACGAAAATCTCAAATCGATTGGCCTGAGTAGTTTGTGTGTTTTATTCTTTATTTGCCACTAGGGGACACTGTTGACTGCTACATTTCTGTGCAAGACTGGTAGCTGAAATGAGAGACATCAATGTGTTTTTATTTTCTGACTGACTGGAGGCATTGTTTTCATAATTCTGAGCTCTTCTCTGATCAAATAATATTTAATCAATTGTTTATTTTTAGGCACTTTTAGATTCAAGTCAAGTGTTTCCTGCAGTGATTTACCAAACCAGAATCTTGCTGAAGTTACAATTTTATTACAGTATCTATTATTAACGCTTAAGAAATAATATACTGAATTGTTCATACTCTCATTAGACCTCATTCAAATACCATTAATCTTTTCTGGGTAGAATGGACATGGAGTGTCTCCATCATTTAATGAATGGAAGGTAATTTGGATACAAGTGGACATGATTCTTCTGTAGAGTGCAAGAAAAGTTGATAACTGGTTAAATACAGATTATTTGTCATTGTGTGTAAGAATTAATTGTAACAAGTTGCCCCAAAACTGATAATACACATTGGAAAAATGTAATCTTCCCTACTGCTGCCCCCCAAGGATAATGTTTTAAAGTTACAAACTGGATGTAAATTACCTATTTAGCTTATTTGGTAAACCTCAATAGCTCTCCCTTCTGGATGCTTGTCCAGTCTTTCCTTGACTCAGTGGAAAACTTTGTCTCCAGAGCATCCTTTGTCAAGGGAGCATCCTTGCCAAGGAGATCTGATACTTTCTACATGAAGAACTACCCCCTCTTGTTTGTTTCGAATGTGGCTTCTTCAAGCTGCATTTGATAAGTCTCAGCTGTTACAATCAGTGAAACCATAGACTCTTCCTATCCATCCTCAGTGTCACTTTATAGACATCATTCATTCAAAATTCCAATAAATTCCAAATTTTCTTTTTTTCCAAGAGAAAAAGTCTCTGCTAACTTAGTAACTACAATCGCAGAAGCCATTTAATTAATTTGAACATCCTTATTACTCTTGTGTAAATAGTCTCCAGCTCTTATTTGTCTTTTCTTTTGAATAGAGCACACAGTTTTCTAATTGTAGCAAACCACTGATATATACAGTGAGGCAAAAGTGTTCTCTGTTCCTAATATATGATTTGCTTTTTTGACCACTGCTGTATGTTGAGGTGGTATTTTCATTTGTTCTCTTAAGGTGAGACTTTACTACTTACTAGCGATGGTTAGTTGAGAGGCTACTTTCTTTTCAGTCAAAATAGAACATACATTACATAGTTTTAAATTTATCTGTGTTGAATTTAATGTGTAATCTTATTGCTCAGTCACATGGTCAGACAAGAACTTGTTCTGTTGTTCTTCAAACCTCATCTTACTCTTTCTGCTTTCCAGTACTTTCCTTTATCAGCAGACTTTCTTCATTGCTCATCCTCTTCCAGGATCAGTAATGTATACATTGAATCCTTGTGGGACTCCATGGGCGACCTCCCTCACTCTAAGAAGTGGCCATTTACTCCTGTCTACTATTTCTTACTGTATCTTACAGTCAATTATTTAGCCATGCAAAGACCTTCGTTCTCTTGCTACAACAGTATTTGAAAACAGTTTCCTTGTAAGTCTTTGGTGAAGAATTTTGTTAAAAGCCTTACGGAAATCCATATCAGTGTATTGATTGGATCACCTCATCCTGATATCTTCAAAGGCGTTCAATAGCATCAGAAGACAGGCCTTCTCTTTACTAAAGCTACACTGATTTTCACAAGTAGATGGCAATTATCTATCTACTAATTCTGTCCATTCTTAGAGTTTCTGCTGATTTGTCTGGTGGAAACAGAAGGATAGCAGGCCAGTAGTTTTCCAGATCTTCCCTGGAACCTTTTTAAAAATTTGATATCAGGTGTGATATTTGGGTTACAGACTAGTTGCTATGTTTTTTGTGTGTGTTTGCTTTTTCTTTTTTTAGTATGTTATCACTGCATTTCTGAAGAAGGTCATGCCCAGTCTGACTTCAACAGCCTTTGCTTTTAGTAATGTCTTATAATAGCTTGAGGGAAGGATTTATCCCAGTCAGGCCAGCTGAGGGGGACATAACATTGAGTATCAAAGTCAAATTACAGAAATAATTTAGCTGTCATCCAATGTCTGTATGCCATCACTGGTGATAAAAATTTCAGTTCTGTGATTGATAATGCTGAAGGTGGAACATATTGGTGTCCTAAAAATTCAGTGTTCCCCACTTAGAAATAACACCAGTTAGTAATGCTGTACAGTCTCTGACAAGAGGCAAATAGTGCATATGCTGTTGTCTTTTTTTATTTTTAAGCAAATTTCTGAATATATTCAGGTTTTAACAAGATCTTAAAGCTCATACCACATCTAGAACATGAACTAATGATGAAGAGATCACATTTTGGTTATTACAGAACAAATGAAAAAGAATTATTTCTGCTATTCATTATTTTAATAATCATGTACCTTAAAAATGACACACTTTGCTGACTTTTCCATATTTAGCAAAAATCATGGCGTAAAATTTCTTCCAAAAATAATATATAGTTGTGGAGTTTAGTAGCTTTGTAGGTGGAGGGATCTGTAGAATTTTAGAAAGTTTAAATATTCAAATCAATCTTTTTAGATAGCACTCTATAGTGTATTTTACTCTCAAAAAACCAAACCAGAATGATTTTGGCAAAGGGGAAATTTTGATTCCCAAGACTTATTATAGTATAATCTATATTGTAACTTTATTTACTGTAGTGTTATTTGCTTTGATATAAGCTTACTCTGGTTAGTTCAAATGCAGGCTAGTTTTTCTCCAGAGGTAACACACAGTGTATACTGTGCTACACACTTTAGACCTATACAGCATGTAAAAATATGATGCATTATGCCTTTCTTTCAATTTGTGACTCATACAGTTTGTTTTCTGAGAAGAGTGCAGAAATGTATCATTATTATTTGAGCTATTCTAACGCTTTCAATTTGACTGACATCCCTTGTTGTCAGTTGCTTTTTCATTGAGCATGTGCTAAACATAAAACTCTATACTGTATTTTATCAGAATGAGCAATCCTGACATCTGTAATTAAGCCTCCCCTGTTTCTGCTTTATTGGCTTTAACATCCCCTTCTAACAGATTGTACAAATTGCACATTTGTTTGCAAAACAGGCCCAGATTGTTCTTTGAACGTCCCTTCCACGGAGTCTTATTGGATTCTACCCAACGTCAAGCCCTTCAGCCCTTCCGTGGGCCGGGCGTCCCACAAGGCGGTTCTGCACGGGAAATTCATGTGGGTGATTGGCGGATACACTTTCAACTACAGCTCCTTCCAAATGGTGTTGAAGTAAGTGATTTCTCCTTGCTCATATTCCTTCTGATGTGGCTTAGGGAAAACAGATCTTACCATGGAGGCAGCCTCTATCCTGCAATTTAATGGAAAGTTTTATGTGTCTTTAGATTCTTTATTAACAGGGTTATTTTCTGCTTGCAATCTTCTTGTGATTAAAATAAGTTAAAATATAGGTAGCGTCGATCTATTTGTGATACTAACGTGTAATTTCTTAGGTTTGTGAAAACTTGTGATGTGCTTTGCTCCAAAACATTAAAATGTTTGTAGTGATAAAAAGCAAAAGAAATCCGTGTGCTGATATTTTTCAAATAGTACATCTAGAATACTATTTGCATTATTGAAGGAAATTTATAATTATAGGAGACTTATATGCACTTAGCCTGTTAGTGACCAGTCGGTAGGGTTAGACAAGTCATACATATTTCACTTCTTATTGTTTGTATAGTGACTTGTATATATATACAGGCCCTAATGTGGTACGTGAAAGGAATAGGATACATTTATTAGCCAATTTGTTTTGGTTTTGTGTAGCTCTTGTTTTCTTCCACATCTTTGCAATCATCCAAACCAAATCCCGTCATCTTTGGTGATTTCCGTTTCTATGTCATCTTATTTTTTACCTCTCTTCCATCTTATTGTCTTTTAATCCATTAATGAATTAATTGTTAATGAAAATTTAATGGAAATTAGAACCAACCATACAACTGAGAGAGTGCTCAACAATAAGTTTTCAAAGCGGTGCAGAAGATTGTGGTATAAGCAGATAAGCGTTGGTTGTGTGTGGGTGTTTGCTCTAACACTTAGAAGTGGTCATATTATTGCTGTTAACGAATGACCATGTCACATAAGCAACAGTGACTGATGAAGTGTTAATACTTTGCCAAAGAGAAGTTAGTTCAAACATACAAAAGTCTTTATTTCTCTGCACGTAGAAAATGTTTACTTTTTTCTCGCTCTTCTAGCTACAATTTGGAAAGCAGTATATGGAACGTAGTACCTGTATCCAAAGGGCCGCTCCAGAGATATGGACACACTCTTGCTTTATATCAGGTTTGAACTCTTCAGCATGCTATTTAATTAATTTCTTTGTATGTGCTGTTAGCTATCTTAAAATGATTCATCATAAATGCAAATTTTGGAAGATAATGTAATTTCTAGTCCCTAAGTATTTTGTATTAAGTGTCATCTTCAGTACTTAGATGTATTGCACAATTTTTGGAACAAGATTGTGCAATAGATCTAAGTCACTTATTAGCTGACTGTAAACATTCAGAGCTAAATCCATCAATAAAAGGAGCTTTATGTAATTGGAATTGTTTTGATAAGGGAGGGAGAGACCCCACATGGGCAGTGCCCTTACTGACCAGGCACCGTCCCCAGGGGATCAGTCCTGGATGAGGCTGGTCAGGGCCATTAAGGTCTGTTAATGCCCTAAGGACAGCAAGACATAATTTTTTTTTGTTTTATTATTAGTAAAGACCATATTAAAATACAAATCGTACTGCTGTAAGTTCAAATAAATATGAGTTACTGGCAGTTTTGCTTCTACTGGTATCATGTAGTCTGCTTGCTGTTTTATTGACAGCGCTTTTAAAGACTTATTTCACACAAATACAAAAAGACTAAAAGGAATCTTTGTACTGATAGAATATATAGAGAGAATTTATATTTGTTAAAAAAAAAAAATAAATGTTTTGTTAATTTGCTAATTTTTGGCTAGTTGTAGTCATGTCACCAAAATAGAAAGAACCCAAGTGAATGTGGTGTATGCTTTAGCTTTGTACAGATGACAGCAAACTTGTTAAAAGTGGCAGAGAAATACAGAATTTGTATTCCAAATTTTCATTTGTTTGTATAAGACACCTCCAGCTGGAAAGAACAAAAGAGATTGTGTCAAGTCAGACCAAAGCGTTCATCTAGCCTGATAACATGTCTTGAATAATGGGTAACAGTGAATTCCTAAGGAGGAATATAAGAAGAAATGACAAGAACATATAGAAGCATGCTCAGAGTACTGTCCTAGTGTGAAGCTGGGATTTTCAAAGTTACAATAGTATTTTTGTGGAAAGATTATGAATCCATGTTCTACTTTTTCCAACTTTTCAGGCCGTATATTTATTTTAGCATTGATACCATCCTGTGCCCAAGAATTCCAGTGTATTTTGTGAAGAAATACCATATTTTGAGAAACTGATACTCGCTATTTAATTTTGATAATCCCCAATTCTTATAGTATTTTCCATTTATTTTCTCTGTACCACTTATGATTTTCTGTAAGTCTGTCATATCCTCTACCACTTATTTTCAATGCTAAAAGTTTCTTGCATTTTTAATAATCTCATAGCAGGCAGCAATTTCATGTTGTCATTGTTGCTACCTCTTCTAGTTCTGTTATATCCCTTCTGAGATCAGGGGAATCACAGTCTTTAGTATATTGATACCTCAAAGATTGATGTAATAGAATTAATGATCTATTTTTTTTGTCCTTTTGATACTTGACGGTATTTTAGCTTTTTGAAAATCTACTGTTGGCTTTGAACAAATATTTTCACAGAACTATTGATTATAACTTCAAGAGCTCATTTGAGTCAGTTCAAAACCCTCTACCATATATACAGAATTAAAATTGCTTATTATTCATGTGCATCACTTTAGGCCTATCTCTGAACTTTTGTTTACCCTTTTATTTGTCCAAGTGTTGCACATTAGGTGTTATGAGATTCTTCTCCAATTGTTTTCTTCTGACCGTTGTCTCAGCTATTTTGAGTAACATAATATTGTCAAAAATAATTGTCATTTTTCCATTCACCTCTGTGCCAGATTTATTTCTGAGTATTGTGAACAAACAAATCCCAATTTTAGATCTGTGTGGGACACCGCAAATGACCCTTATTCATTTAAGAAGTGACAATTTTTTCCCTATACTTTTCTTTATTGGATTATTTACCCTTGTGTTACCTGCCTTGATTGTCTCAGAGCATCTCAGTTTCTTTAGGTCATGAGGAACCTTGTCAAGCATATTTTGGAAACTGCAGGTAACCGTTATCAACCAGACCTTTGATTCTTTCAGGGGAATGCAGTGATTTGAAAGATCCAACAACTTCTGAAAACAGAAGTTATACTTTCCCACAATCTGTCTGTCTTATCCGTGTGTTCACTGAGTTCTCTCTGCCTGTTGCTTTTCAGCCTCCTACTGCTGACACATTTTTAAGGAGGGAGTTGCACAGTACAGACATGGGTCAGCTGTTTTGTTCTTAAATTCCTTCAGAACTCATCCTGGTGACTTGTTACTGATTATTTTGTCAGTTTTATTTTTTATTTTTTTTTTACTATAGCTTTCTGTTATTAATTTCTACTGTGGAAATACCTATAAAGTCTACCATGAAGAGCTCACGGGGAAAATTAACTTCATTTTATTGCTGTGGCTTTATCTCCTCAGAATACCCCTTCAGACTGTCTGTGGGCACCACAAATTATTTAGCTGTCTGTATTTCTAATGCATTTGTAAAATGATGTGCTAGTACTTTATATGTAATATTGTAGGTAACTCATTAAACTGTTTCATTGCTTCTCTTTATATATCTCTGCGTTTTAATCCATGGAGTTTTTGAACCTTTATTTTGAAATAGACTTTTTCTTCTAACAGTCTCCATTATCCTCCTGTTAAGTTAGGCTTTATTTTATTCGGAATGGGAATTATTTTTGTAGTAGGAAGCATACATGTGGTACATGTGATCTGAGCAGATGTCCTTAAAATTCTTCATATTGTCATTACAGATTTTATCCTTTTAGTTGTACGTTTTAGTTTATTTTTATGATTTTATTTCCTTTTATCTAGTGCTGCTTTTGAAGTTAAACAGAATTGTGTGTGTGTGTTGTGTGTGTTTTGTGTTTTTTTCCTTCTTCTCAGCATCTGCTGCTCTTCCAAAGATGTAGAATCTGTAGCTGGCATGGTTAATATTGCAGAGGTGCTTTTCAATAGTAACATGAACTAGATTCTGTGCGTGCCCTAAGATGAACTCAAAGATCGCTTTTCTTCTCATCAGTTCTCTGATTCATAACTCATGTATTAGCTGTTCTTTGAAAGGTCACATCTTTCTGACCGGTACCTTTAGCTATTACAGTTCTTGTAGAATGTGGACCTTTTAGTGGGGAAACATTCAAGTAATGTATCATTTAGCAGTTCAGAATAAAGGCTTAAATATAATTTAACCTTTTTATTTGACAGTGCTAATATTTTAGAGATACTTTTACCAGCAAATATTTAATATAATCTGTGTTGATTCAGAGATCTTTTCAGATCTCTGTGAGGAAATGCAACTCTTTTTAATATTAGTGAAAGCTAAAAGCAAGTGTACTTCACTACACATGTGAAAAAGCTGTTGCTGTTGTCAAAGGCACATGTTAACTAGTAATCAGGATTCACTAATAATGAACACAGCACCGCTCATGTCAAGTAATAACGTTGCTTGTACTGGTGATCATGTCAAATATCAAATATTACGTGGGCCAAAAGGAGCTGATCATGTAAGCTGAAGAAATTTCAAGTGAAAAAGTCCATAATTCTGAATTAAATTCTAAAATTAACTTAAGATAAACTTCTGTCATTTTTCCATTCAGACCTTTAGTCTCTTGTAAAAACAAAAATAATTTAGTGTGAAGAGTAGTAGAACATAATACCTAGAGATGGCAGCTTTGAGCTGTGTTTTGAGCTGTGTATTAGTCATTGTGTAATGTTTCCTTTATACTTGAGAGAAAAAATATCCACAGAGAAGAAATTAGATTAAGTTTTTGACTTGAGCTCCCGAGATTTCCAAGCTTAGCACTAGACCCGAGTGAGAGCACAAAGCTGGTATTGCCTGATTGTGGTGCAAGGCAAATTGAAGCTATATAATTGACTCTGTAGAGAATGAAACAAGTTACTGTGCCCATTTCCCTCAGAAAGCTTCTTTTTTTTTTAAAAAAAAAAATATTGAAGTACTGTACTTCTTTATTCTGAAGGAAAAAAGATCAAAAAGACTCCCACTGATGTATAGTTATAACAAGTGACTAGAACTTTTTATGCATTTATAGAGGAGAGACTATGAAAGTGTTCTTGCTTTTAGACCAGCTAAACTGTTAGACAATATTACCTTCAGTGCCTCTTCAGACCGGTTATTGGAGAGGTGCTACCTACATCTATTAGCAATTGGTTCTCCTGTGTCTTAAAGATTATATATAGTTCCTGGCATCTTGATAGTGAAAGATGGCAACATACTTTGAAATAATTCATGTAAGAAACAGGATTATAAAGAGACTGGAGGAAATGGCTTGTGAAGTTTTTAAGGTAGGTACATATAGGGAGTTGCACAGTAATTTGGAAAATACTAGGTCCTTATAATAAAGTTAGAAGGGGCGTTGCATATGGAGTGAGTTTATGCTCATTGCTGGGATTTTCCTCGGTAGTGGGCTTGTGGTTGTGTTACAGAGCTTGACTTTGTAATTAAACTGTTGCTGGTAGTCTCAAGACGGTGGAAGGATGACTGGGCATTGAGTTTTGCTTCCTTTGAGATTGACAACAGGAATTAAATAAGCGGGCAGGCTAACATAGTAGTAATCGTAAAGATGTTTTCCACTATACGGACCATTTTATATGTAGTCAAATTTAATTTGAACTCATTTAAGTGTTATGAATGTTACTTCCAGTTCCAAAGCTTTATTAAAAAAGGGTAATTGTTTTTATTGGTTTTCCAAATTAATTGGTATTGGTATTGAGTCCGTATATCTGTTCTTCTATTTTTTTATTAGTCTAATCAAAAGCTAGCGTTAACAAAACAAAAGAGAGTAAAAACTTTTTCAGCTTTTATATGAGATAAAATCTTTCACCACTTGCTTTATTGTATTCTTTTATATGCCTATTTTTGTTGACTATTGTACTATAATTTGTAACAGCACTATAAATGTGAAAGTCTCTTCCAGCTATTTTATTAGTAATTATTAGCAGATAGTACTGCCAAGTATTTTATGACTTCCAATTCTATCTCATGCACACCTTGCTTTCTATAATAATTCTGATTTGCAGACCTCAGAAGTCTGAGAAGTGGGTAGGATGAGCTTTCATGCTTTCATATGTAGTCTAGATAGAACCTTATTCAGAGTTCTGTTTCAATTAAGTGGACCTTACTCATCAAGAGATTGGCTCCTGTATGTAAAAGTGCGATATTTTCCATTGCTGATTTCAACGTTGTATTCCAATCAGTATGAATTTTGGAGTCTAAGCATGATTAGCTTTTATGTCTGGCATATCTAAAAGCAGATGCCTAGTTAATGCTTTCCTATGCGCTCTCCATTACTTACTCCTCCTTTCCAATATGTTCAATCTAAATATTGAACATGCGAAAGATCAGACCAACTCTCTGCTAAAATTCCATCAGTTTTAAAGCTCTGATCACATAGTCTTATTTGTGTGTTTTTCTTCAGCCTCGTCTTCTCTAAATGTAGGAATGTTCACACAAACAGGAAGCAAATTTCCTTGTTTTTTTCCTCCCAAAAGCGTGCTACCTGACCTTCCTGTCCTATATTTGGAATGCCACTGTAGTCCAGGCTTTTTATATACATATATATATAAAAGAAACATTGAATCCTTCAATGAATTAATCCCTTTAAATATAGCCAGCAACACTATGGAAAAACTTGAAACTATGAAGAAGTAAAGTGACAGCTCAATGTTCTGACATACAAATCACTGCAGGATGTGCTGTCTTGAATTTGACTTTGACCCTGTTGGGAAGCTTAGGTTATAACATGCTCCTTGTGTCATTTAGCAGGTTTCTATTCAGCGAGGATATAGTTCCACAATAAGCTAAGAATAATGAAGTAGGTTGCAGGAGGAAGTGAAGATGGTTTTCCAGTCTATTAGTCCTGATCTAGTGGGAGGACTGTGGGATCAGGTGGAGCTGTTGATTATTAATTGTATTTCTTTTGATATCACATATAAAAGAATGTTCTTCATGTTGTTACTGTATTGAAGGAGGTGATAGTGGTCCGGTGAAAGGAAGAGGTGTTAGACAGTCCTAAACCAGGTGACTCGTGTTGAATGCGGAAACCAGGCTTGTGATGGATGAGTTATTGCCAGATGACTTTGAGTTTCACTTATATTTTGCTTGAAAATATCCAGGAATTTCTTAATGATGTACAGATTAGACTAAACACTTAGAAATTTCAGGTAAGTGTAGAGAACATGAGTTCTGATGAATTTTTGAGTCCCATTAGTTTACATGAAGTTAATTTATATACTAATGCATGGGTACAGTCTGTGGGAGGAGAACAGATTGATAGTATCGTTTTGAGAAAATGAAGAATGACTGTTCTTCGTATGGTTTGCGAATAGTATTTCTTTCGCCAAATTTTCAGCAATGGATAGGATTTCTATAATGATTAAGACTTGGTTCTGAGACAGAAACTTCTGCGCAGCCATGGTACAGTTAAGAAATACAAAATAAAAATTTTGTTATTTTAACATGATTAATTTACTTTCAATTTGTTGGAAATGCATTATATATTACCCCGTTATTGCATTTCCTTTACACTTCTTTTTTCTTTTGGTAACTACTAGATAAGATTCTTTCAGAATGCAGGCAGGATTTGCATAACAGTGTAGTGTTCTGAGCTACAGTCAGAGGACCTGATAAGTATTGTTCTTTTAGGAAAGAAAATTGTAAAGTCTAAAGGATTAAAATATGATAAGTTTTAGAAAAGTCTTGAATTGTTGCAGTTATATGGAGTTTAAAATTGATGTTAACACTGAGATGTGGTGTAGGGAAGAGACCCTGTCCAAGGTCAAAGGATTCAATGTGGAGTATGTAGAAGAATGACTCTGGTCTGCTCTGTGGTCTGACTGGGACAAGTGGATGCTCTTACTTGCTCTTTTGGTGCATAACTTAGTGGCTTTGTTTCAGTACTTTCTCACTGTAAAATGCTCCTTGGTGAATGGATTTGAAGTCTTGTTAAAACTACCACAGAAAAGCTAGATGATAGTGTTAGGGCATGATTTTTCAGGAGTTGACATAGCCATGGAAATCAGGAACATGGGAGAGCTGAAGTAAAGCATACTGTGTCACTGGTTTTTAATCTTTTAATCTCTATTAAAAACCAGGATTCATCTGCATATTTGGTGGAAATTCTGTGGGTTACTTTGTCAGTTTTTATGAAACTTTGAATGCACAAATCACCATGTTGATTTATGAATGCGCGCTTAAAGGAGGATTTATTTTTGAATTTGCAGCCTTTATTAATTTGCAGAAATCAGTGCTTTCACGTAGATCCTGACTTTCTTTGTCACTGTAACTCTTAAGGATAAATGAACATTGAAAGACTTTATTATTTTTCGGGCTTCTAAAAGAATTTTGCCCTCAAATTATAAAGTTCAGACTGCTAAACTGATTGCTATTTGATTACCAGAACTCAGAGTTTTTCCTGTGTCATCTGTTTAGTCACACAACGTAAGTGGCTTTTCAAAGTTTCTATTTTTACGTTTGTGCATTTTGTTTGTTTTAAAAAATATATTTTACTTTTCCATTTGGATGTTGTTCATGATCATCCAATGGATTATTTTTGTTATTGTTTATAATCTAAAATCAAGCAAGGAAGAGGCTTTCCAGAGATGTACCTGTACTGAAACTGTGTTTTAATGGAATCACAAAGAATAGCTGAGGTTGGAAAGGTCCTCTGGAGATCACCTTGACCAGCCTCTCTGCTCAAAGCAGGGACAGTTACAGCAGGTTGCTCCAAACATTATCTAGTTGAATTTTGAACATTTCCAAGGATATTCGATTCCACAATGTCTCTGACAACCTATTCCAGTCTTTGACCATCTTCTCTATAAAAAGAAATGTCTTTACTTACATTTACATTGGATTTCTTGGAATCGAATTTGTGCCCAGCAACTCTGGTGTGTTCACTGGATAACACTGAGAAGAGTTTGGCTCCCTCTTTCTTACCTTTTCCTAACAGGCATTTAATTTTATTTGAATTATTTAGTTATTTTAAAAACACATTCTGCAAAGATGATGATTATGCTATCAGTATGACAAAGAAATTAAGAGGAATTTTACTGTCTCAATTTTTCTTAATTCTTCCAAATTAAAATAGTTTATTATTAATACTTTTTATTAATACTTTTTTCCTGTATTTGAGTTATCTTTTTGTTTCCGTTTTGGCTAGTTGAAATGTGTGTGTCTATCATTACTCAGTAAGAAAAATGCTAGATTAAATGCGTATTTTCTTCTTCTCTTGATAAATGGGATTTAAGTGTTTCGTTCAAGTCCTGTCTTTGTTCTTATGATTCCTGCCTTCTGCTGCCATTCTCTTTGCCCAATGTGCACGGTCAACTATTTACAGATCATATACCTTTTGTCATCTTTATTGCTATGGTTCATCAAAAATTTCTACTGAAATAATTTTCTCAGGGAAAAAAAAAAAAAATTTGAGAAAATGCAAACATCTATTGAACAATTTTGGTTCCATTGAAGCTACCAGGAGCTATAACTGTCTGTTTTCTTGGCTGGAACCTGAACAGGTGCCAAGAAATCAACTGATGCGATCTTTAAGTAAGAATGTCATGAATAAGTGAGCTGCCTACCTGCTCGGTCTACAGCAAAAGAATTCTTATTTGTGCTGAAATTCCCTGCTGAACACGAACTCTAAATTACAAGTTCAATGTACAGTGTAATTTTATATAATTCAATTTGCATGTGGTAATATTTGTAAGAAATTTTCATTGAAAAAGCACTAGGTCTTTAAAGGTTTCTATAACTTCTTAGATAATGTTATTAATGTGAACTAATATATATATATAAAATTACAAGGGTAATTTATTGAGTAAATGCTCACCCTCGCTATCTGCCACTCTGATTAAAGTAATATCAAAGCTTTAAAATATGAGTCTGTTGGAGGCCTTGTATTTTCTTGGTCCTTATTTGCCTGTTTTGTTATCTGCTCCTTGGACATTGTGCTTCTTGGTCTTTACCGTCTCCAGGCTGAGGAGTTTTTAACACCTTCCATCTTGGCCAGATTCTTGACAAGCTTTTCCTCACTAATTTCACAAGGACTCTGTTTTATCCTTCTGTTGTTGTTTCTAATCCTATTCCTGTTGTAGTATGCTACCTTTTTATAAGCAAAGATCTAGTAAGCTTTATTCATTTAAAGGTCAGCTGTTCTTTTTGTACTGGTACTCTTGAAACTCAGTATCTTGTATTGTCTCTGCCAGAAAGCCTCACCTTTAGCATATAGCTTGATTTATACTTAGTTTATAAGTTATAAAGGTACTATAAGTTTATAAGAGGATTCGTTCTTTTATTTGACAGTTCCTGAGGCTGTTTAGGACCATTTGTACTTGCATGCATACTACAATCTCTTCCTTATTAGGCTTTCCATATAGATATTTACATTCACGTGCCTAGGATGTTGGGTTTTTTTCCTGTGCAACTCTGCATGTAACTTTATTTATTCTGTATTTCTTCTGCTGACTTTGGTCTGTGAGCCTTTCTCCATGTTCAGCTGATAATCACTAACTTTTTTCAAGTGTTTTTTCAGCAGCACTAGGAGCTTCTTAATCTCAGAAACAGCCCTGAGCAAAGCTTAGTTAAATCTGTCTTTGTGGTTGATAAAGCAGTTGTCATGACCTTCATGTCTTTTTCTCTGCGAATAGTCTTGTGTACAGGATCTGCTGTGTCATTTATAAAGATTGCTCCTCACAGAAGTGTTCTTTTATCTGAACTTTGAATCATTTGAGCAGAACTGAGAGGAGGACTTTTCTCACTGCTAACTGGCTGAGTAATTGTTTCAAAGTTCATGCAGCTCTTTAGGTCACCTTTTTTTGTGTATTGTCTTTCCTCAGTGTCAGAAATATTTCTTTTCAAATACTGTTATACAGCACCTACAACTCCCTAGTTAGCTTCCTTGTTCTGCCATAGTCTGTTAACCGCATTTAAAAATAAATGATTAAATTGCCCACTATGTTAGTGATGCTGATTTGCCTTTTGAGATCTATGTGGCAGTGTAATGAATATTCGTTCAAGGCACTCCTTTGGATCAGAACCTTCTTACAGCATTTGTGAGTCTTCACCAAGCTCTTTGAATTGTTTTATCTCAAAGGAAGAGAATGGATTCCCATAGATGTATCTAATCCTGCTACAAATTCTTATTGAAGGATGTGAACATCTTTTGTTCAAATGCCACCAGTCCAAACTAATTGGTAACACAAAGTATCACTGCATAAGAGTGATTTTAAGTTCCCAATCAAGATAAATTTACCTGCCTTGAATGAAAAAATAGGTGAGAATGTTGGAGAAATCTCAAGTGTCCTCTTAAAGACAGGTCAGGCAGTTTGGTCAGTCATTTACTGAATAATCTCTGAGTAGTGAGGAAGTTTTTCATGTGGTCCTGGACTCTGTTTACCATTAACCACAGGTATGTAGGCAGCATTATCACCCTCTCAATACTCTGTTTTGATGGACTGAACAGACTGTCATTCTATTGATGATTTATCTTTTACATGCCTGCCAGTTTGAGTTAACCTTTCTGACATGTATGATGATAGTAGCATGCAGTTTACATTTCTGTTTAGATCCCATCAGGTCCTTGAGCAGTAAGTCTGAAATTTCCTCATGGTTCATCCAAATGTCTTTTATTGGGTAATTCCTTTGTCTTCTAGTTTCTTTTTCTGAGGCTCAGTAGTCCCTACCAAGCAAAACTTTACCAAGTGTCCTAGGCCTGTCCTAGACCCTCAAATATGACATTGAAGTATACAGGAGACAACTGCCAACTGTACAAACCCCATGCAGGTGGGATGTGGCATGTCTGTGGTTCTTCTAACAGAGACTAAGTGTCATTTTCTGATCTAGAGATTTTTTTTCTACCCGGGATAAACTGCTCTTTGAGTTAGTCTGTGAAGCCAAGAAGCTTGTGCCATGTGCGTTGATTTGCAACTCTAGGTGAAGTCTGAGATACAGTAGGATTTGTTTTTGGTCAATATTTAAGTAAATAATTCGTTACTTATCAAAACAGATGGCATTGCTGTTTGAGGTATGTGGTTCATGAAGACTGGAAAGTGTGTTTTGCATCCCTTTAAAAGAACTCAGAATACTTCACTATGGGATTCAATTTTAGTAAATGTGCCCAAGAGGATGCTATACATACGTTATCCCTTTTCTTTGGGTTCTGATGGCATAAGTTACTTTGCTATGAAGAAACAATGTGCTCTTTTATGCACGTGCTGAATGAAATCCCCATACACTGTGTGTGTGGAAAATCACATTTTAGTTCTTTGAACTGTTCCTTAGGAGACAAGAAAGAGTTGTTCCTTCCTTCCTTCCTTGAGAAAAAGCTCTATCCTTTCTGCTTTTTATTTTTTTCTTTTTCCTTAGAATGCTGCAGTATGAATTAGAAGAGCCATGTAATTAAAGCTTTTCTGCTTGAAGTAATCTGGTTGAGATTCATTTTGGTGTCATTTTCGCAGCTGAGCTTATTTTTCAGAGAAACAGTCTCCTTATCATCATTGTTGATTTAGTTTAAATATAATTTTCTGGGATTAGAGTCTGATATTGAGCTGGTTACTGTAAGATTAAACGTGAAGATTTAAATCAGATTGTTCAGCACAGAAGTACACAGTTCAGACGTTATATTTCTGTAATCCATTATTTGCTTTCTCTTCTCTCCCAATTTTTGCAGGAAGATATCTACATGTATGGAGGCAAAATAGAAGCAAATAATGGCAATGTTACTGATGAGCTGTGGATTTTCAACATACACAGTCAAACATGGAGTACCAGGACTCCCGCAGTACTTGTACATGGCCAACAATATGCTGTGGAAGGTCATTCTGCACACATAGTGGAGCTGGACAGCAGAGATGTGGTTATGATTATAATTTTTGGATATTCTGCCATATATGGTTACACAAGCATTGTGCAGGAATACTACATCAGTAAGTACCTTTCAAATCATTTTTACTGCATACTGATTAAAGAAAAATAATCCCTATTTCTTTTTTAAAGCAGAAAGAAAAATATGTATTTTGCAAAATAAATAAAACCTCATCTTTTTTCCTTCAAGCTGTGTAGATCAGATTCCTTGTCAAGCAGTAGCATTTCATACATGTTTAGGGTATAATGGCTCTGGCTGTGTTATTGTGTGCATGGCTGTGGTACTCAAGAGGGGTAAAGCCTGAAACCAGAAACCTTACTTTTTTACCCCAGTCTTATTGTTTTTACCACAAGTAGATAGAGTAAGAAAGAATAAATAGAGCAAAAAAATAAAAGGAAAACCAGAATACAATGAACAGTGCTTACTACAGTAATTTAGTTTGAAGGTTCTTTAATGTTGCTATGATGCTATATTTTAATTTTCAGAATGTAATAACTTCATCATTGTATATAGGGTTCTCTCTGAAGTGTATATGTGTTGCTACTAGATGAATTAATGCCTGTGTGGGATTCCCTTTGTGAACTGTGAGCTTTTCCTAGGGATGATTTTAAATGCTAGAATTAAATAAACCAAGAGGGCTTTTTTTTTTTAGTCTTATATTTTGTACAAGATATTATTTCAATAGCATAAACATGGAAAATCTACAACACTTGATACATTTTAGGAATATTTATATATCCACTAATTCAAAAGATATGATCCTAGTTGTCTATAGAATTGATCTGAGTTCCTCAGTTATTTAAGCAATCACAGAAGGCATAATAAAAATTTTCAAAGCAATATTTATATGTTAAGGCAAAATAATTTTTAATAGTTCAGTTTAACTTCTTTTGCACGTATGCATGTGTATTTAAACACTATTTAAGCAGATTTGTGGGCTGAGGAAATCCCTTCAATACTCAGAGGATTCTTATGCTTCCTGGCATATTATTTCTGTTGATTGCCTTGAAATTTTTTAATAATATTGAGCAAAGATAAAAGAGAACAGGAATAAGAAGGAGAACACACTGAAAAATTTGATTTAACTGCATAAAGCTACTGTAAGACCCTGGTCTTAGAATGGTGTTTCACAACAAAATTGTAAGATTTGAGTATTGGAGGCCAGCTTTTTGAAAAACTTAATTTCTGCAAGTTTTGTTTTAACCTATTAGAGATATGTTTTTCTTGAAGACAAAAATAGGTTGCCCATTTCTTGTAATGTCTGTTAGAATGTTGAATTATTTGCTTTTTCACATGCTGATTATTTAGTCTGGAGCAGAAGTACCAATATTATTCTCACTTATTGTGCTTAGTTTAATTATGAAGAGGGGTACATGACTCACTTCATAATGTAAAATTTTCTGTCTGCTGGCTTTTATTGCTGGCCTTAAGGTTGAAAAGTACAACTTGTTCCTGTTTTAATTCTTTTTAATATTAAAGCTATGTTTGTGGATGATTAATAAAACAGACTATAACTAAGCTTGTATAAAACAAATAAAGAAAAAAACACCTTTCATACGATGATGATAAGCTTAGAACAGGAGAAAACACTTCTTTCTTTGGTAGCTATTATGGGTCTGAATTATTCTCAAGTTTTTGTCTCCTTTCTGAGTTAATTTTATCACATTCTAGTGATGAGTGTAGTTTATTAGACAAAACATGCTTTACTTGCATCAAATATAAAGTACACTGTAACAAAATAGGGTATTTCTTTGGACGCCCATTGATTTCATTGAGTCTACTCACATGACAAAGGATTACTGACACATACGGTGCTTTGTGAAACATGGTCTGTATGCTGTAACTGAACCATTTTTGCTGTGGATAATTCTCATGTTTCATTTTACCTCATTTCATCTCCCTCCTTCCCCTTCCCTATGAGTTAAATTAATTTTGTGGCAAATTTTCCTGAATTCTGTATCAGCTGTATCATTTATCCACAGTTTTGCAGCTGTAGGATCATTTTTAACCATAATGTTCCAGATAGTGGGTTCACCTAAGAATGACTAGCTGTTTTGGGACTTCAGTATCTCAGAATCCAAACTTAAAAGACATACAATCATAGAATAGTTTGAATTGGAAGGGACTTTCAAAGCTCATCCAGTGCCACCCCTGCCATGAGCAGGGACATCTTCACCCAGATCAGGTTGCTCAGAGTCCTGTCCAGCCTGGCAGTGAAGTGATGGACATATTGCTGTGAACCACCTGAGAAGGAAAGAAAACTTGTTATAAAAAGGCTTCTGACATTATGGAAAGAAAAATTAGAGTCAAATTTTCTCTCTCTCTGCTTGCTTTTAAAACATACATTGTCCTAACATTTCAAATTTTACTGCTTTATTCTTTCTAAATGTTATCAGCCATGGCTTTTAGTCCTAATGACTAAATTACCTAAATACCTGGAAGCCTACTGAAAGAAAGAGGCAACTTACCCTTTCGTTCATATGAATTGAAACATCTAGTGATCCAGTTCTGTTAATGAACTTGATATGTGGAAGACCTTCTTTAGTTACTGTGACCCTGATTTCCATGGGGTCTGTGTCAAGCAACATCTGAAGAAGATTTAATTATTTGTGGATTCCCTTGCTTTTCACCTAGGTACGTAGTTCTTAATAATAAAACATGCGAATCAAATGCATGTGTGGTCTGAACACTTCGCTGGCATTTTCTGATTAGTGAAGAAAGTAATTTCTGTCAACGTCAAATAAATTCTGGAAAAATCAGACATGGTTTGCAGGCAGATTTTCACCATACAAAAGCAGAGGAATTAATTTATACTCCTAAGGTATGGTGGTTGTTGCAGTAAACAGGGCTTCCTATTGTCCTTTATCGCTATACCTAGACTTACGACTTTTGAGGAACCAATAAATCCTGGTATGGGAATTATGTGACTGATTTTACTAACTTGAACCATAAAGCTTTTCTGGGTTACTCCCCAGGGAAATTTATTTCCCTTTAGGTTAGAAGTACCTCATAAACCTTCTAAGAATCTCAGTGTGAGTCTCAAGGTGAATATAATAATGGTGTTTTGTTTCAGCTGAGGTATATAAAAGCTCCTTCTATATTAAGAAACTTCTGGGTAAGTCTTCTATGGTATTTTTTATTAATATTTTTTAGAAGACAGATTTGTTTGGATTAGCAGCAGATCACTTTGAGGAGTTTCACGTGACTCGTTTGGTCGATCGAATACTTTATCTAATCTGTTGATAGAAAGAGTGTGATCTCTGATTATGAGAAGTTATGTAAATACCTTCAGTAAAAAAAATGGGTTTCTGTTTAAAAAAATGGGTGAAGATCTATATCAATGATTTTCTTTTAAAGGCAGATCATATGCATATTGTCTTTAAATTCAGACAGAAGTGTATTTTATGTCTGAATGATGCAATATTTAAGATGCTGAAGAAGCATGAAAAAGTCAAAAATGAATATATACGTTTCAATATTCAAAATTCAGGCAGCTCAGCTAAATTTTAGAAAGGGAAATAGAAGGAGAACCTGTAATGCCACTTTTGACTTTTATTTCAGATAGATGTAATGAATCTCACATTTAAGTAGTTATCCAATGAACATGATTTTTATTATGCAAGAAAGAAGAGCTATTCATATTCCTGCCCAACCCATCTAAAGCTATGCAATATACAATTTGACTGTGACAGTCTTCTAAATGCTACATGAACCAGTCAGATATAAATGCAAAATATTCTATTATGCATATGATCAATACCATTGTGTAAGTTTATGTGGAAGAAGAGTAATTTTTCTCCGAAAAGCATATATATTGATCTTTAGGACAGATTGCTCTTTAAATGAAAAAATGAGGATGGTTTTGGTGATAGGTATCTACCGGTTGAGTCCTCGCCATCCCTCTTACATAAATTTTATCAAGTAAATCTATTTGTTAGCAAGGAAATATGTATGTAAAATACAGTATTATTGGTACAAATTTGATGTTGGTGTTCAGAGTTGCAGTTCTTAATAGCGTAATAATATCCAACGTAGAGATTGGAATAAAATACTAGTTACATTACACTACCTATAAATAATGTAAATATACAGTGTCAGAGATAGTGTATTACACAAATATTCGTATACACAAAAAATCAGCACAGGCATTAAAATTTAATCCATAATTCATAACTTGCTATAAGCACTTGTTACTGAAAAAAATGTGACCAGTTCATAGATGCAGTGCCTGAAAACCATTTAATGAAAGTAGAATAGCGACGGTAATAATGGAATGTCACGACTCTTTTCACTGAAGAGAAGAATCCATAGGAAAAAGAGGTAATCTCAAACTAGCCACATAACAGATAAAAACTGAAATGACGTTTAAACTAACTTTCGTATGAAGCACGGTGTATGATGTGTGCTAGATGTTGATAAATAACTTCACGAGGATAGCTAGTTTAAGTTCAGAATTATGAGACAGTTCTATTCTGGAAGTCCTTGTCCACATTTTCTGTTCTTCTGACATAATCTTCAAGAGGCTGTTAGTGAATAATTTCTTCCATTTCCCATCTGTAGAACTGGCTGTAGAACATCATAGGCTCTTCTGAATGGACTGGCTTCTGCAGGAGATACCTCCTGCCTTGCTGCTCTTGTGACTTTTGTCATCAGATGGGATGATGGAGTGGCGGGAGGTGGGGAAGACATTTCAGGGCCACAAGCAACAAGAATTAACTTAACCTCTCTGTCTATTGTATTTCTATTGTAAAATATTTCCAGTTGTGTTTTATTCTTTGGTCATAACAGCTGTTGTGAAGGGTTTTATTTGGTGTCTCCTTGCAGTCATTAATGATGTGATGTGAAATGTGGATTTAAATGTCGGTTTAATAAGCTGCAATCAAATTATCTTGCTGTGGGGTTTTGAGCAACTGAGCAGGTACATTTGCAGTTAAATAACTAAGAAACAGTCATTGGAAACTGATTTTAGCCTTATAATTTTACATTTTACTAGCAAAGTGTCTGTCTGTATCCACATGTACTTTTGAGCTACCTTACATTAAGCTTCTGACTACTCACAGCAGTTCAGTTTGAGCCAGACTTCTCCAGACAGTTTCGCCATGGCTGGGCACAGGGATTCCTCATGCAGTTGAAGCAGCTGGAGCTCTGAATTCTCATCAGCCCTCTCTCGTGGGACAGAGGAGAGAATTAATTGTAACTTGTAATTTCTTGTTTTCCAAAAGGTCTGGGCTTTTTTTTGTTTGTTTGTGTGTAATGAACTCACATTGGAGAGTGTAAGATACTGCCTGATACCTGTAACAGTGTTGTATTTGTGATTTAATTTACAATAGCAAATAATAGTCTAATAACATTATCCAATTGCAGGTATTTTGAGTCGTTGGTATAAAATTACTTCTTAAAGCAAGTATCTTCTTATTGTTGTATTTATAATTATAGTGAAAATGAATTAATATATTTAATACTTTTAGTATTTTGTGTTAGTAATAGTAAGCCTTCAACCTATATGTTTTGTACATCTGTTCCAGGGTCTAATTCTTGGCTAGTACCAGAAACAAAAGGAGCAATTGTGCAAGGTGGATATGGCCATACTAGTGTCTATGATGAACTGACAAAATCTGTTTATGTCCATGGTGGATACAAAGCATTACCTGGCAATAAGTATGGATTGGTGGATGATCTTTACAGATATGAAGTTAATACTCGGACATGGTAAGCGGGGTTTATAATGTAAGAAACAATTTTTTGTAACTGAAAAAGAAAACATAAACATAAAGTAAGGTTCTAGAAAAATAATGTAGATGCCTCCGTATCCTTTGCACATTGCAGAACAGCACATTCTCTGCAACAAAATGGAAGAATTGTGGTTAGTTATTAATATTTTGTCAGTTCCTTGTCCCTCAAGTTTATTGCGGCTTATGAATGCTTCATATATGTTATGTATAGAAATTGATGTTAAGTGTTTTTTCTTGCCTTAGAGATGAATTGAGATCAAGAAGTACTTCTCAGCACATTTTATTCTTGCAATTAAATATTTGTATTGAGCACTAATGGCTTAACTTTAAGCACGCAACACGTACTCTCAGATCTTGGAAACATATGGGTTTGATTTCATGGAGGTTCTTGATTTTGAATGCCACTAAAGCACGGTTATTGGAAACATTATTACAAGAATTTTTTGTCCCTTTTAATTTATTTTTAATTTGCTGGGATTTAAATGCTCTCTTATTATACTTTGCTCTTGGAACAGAGTGATATTGTGTCCTTTAAAGGTCTGTTTAACCATGTAATAATTATTGGAAAATTTTTATTCATTATTCATATAAAAACTAATAATGAATGCTTCTATCAACTCTATACTAGTGTGGCGTTCTCTCTAGCTTGTAGAGAACTTAACTATTTTACTCATTTTGTGAAAGTTACACTGGAAATGAGTTGTACTATGGGACTGAAACCTGGCTGAGGATGGGATAATGACATGTAGTAAAAAATCCTTATTTACTCTGTCTGTGACATAATCAGTGTCCAAAGCACTCAGTGAGGCAACTGAGCCCGAATGTGCTATGAACTAGGAAGAGCTGGGATCACGATGGCTTTCTCACACCCATGTCTGTGGCTTTTTTCACACTTGCATTTGCTTGTCCCTCACTCTGTTTTTCTCTCGCACTCGCTCGCTCTGTTTCTCTGCCTCATCTGGCTGAGGTTCATACCTGTCACTAAGTCTTGGCATACAAAGCTGATGACTTGTTTTATTCAGTGGGACATGGGTTTTCATTTCTTCATATCAATTAGGCAGAAGCTTTATGTTTCTTGGAATGTGAGGGGGTAATATCTTAATTCCTAGTGTGAACATTATTTCTGACACATGATGGAGAACTATAGCATGTGTAATACCAGCACTGCTTTGCACTACTTGCATATTGCTGCAGCTGGCAACTGTGGGCAATGTGATGCTGGGCTTAGATAATGGCCTGAAAATGGAAGCACCTGCCGGCTCCTGGGTATTTCTGTTACCATTATAATATTGTGCTGCTGTATGCAGCACTTGGCATCGGTATAGTTAACATGGACTGATGTTTGCAGATACACATATCTGTGCATAAATAATGAATTTAATGTAAAGTGTGCTGAGACTCTCACATAATTTGCATGGGGAGGGTATGTGTTGGAGAGTTCTGAAGATTGCTCTCATCAGTGATGCTAATGAATAGTGAAAATCATGGACAAATTAGCAGGCCTGATCAGTATTATGCTTCCACTTCTGCTGAATCTTGGGGAAAATTTACTCTTGTCAGGAAGGATGAAACTTGGCATGCAATGTGCAAAAATGAGAGGAAAAACTAACCCTGTACAACATGTGGATCAGCTCTGGGGCAATACACATGGTTGACAAGTGGAAAAGTGAGTAGCCCAAAGGAAAAATGTGAGGGTTGCTCATTGTGGAGAGGAGAGAGTCCTTAGTTTTCTGTGGAACAGTCTACAGCTCTTTAGGCTTTTAGTGATCAAGACAACTATTTGCAGACAGCTGCAAGGCAGGATAATCAAGACAGAGCCTAGTGTATAGCAGTTAATGTAAATTAGGAGGTTGGAGCTGTAGAAAACTGCTAAACCAAAAGACAGGAAGAAATCTGTAGTCCAAATGATAAGGACAACTTGTTCTTAGTATATTATAATTCTTTCAACTCATAGCAGCAATATTCCTCCATTACTAGTTGAAAATAACTGTTGAAAATAATGTCTAGTTCTGTTTACATGTCACTCTTCATTTTGTATGTTGCTAACTGCTAAGTAGAACCCAAATATCATGTTGTTTTAGATAGATACCATAAGTATTCTGTATGGAGCTACTTCCTGGTTAGAAAACTACACTTACATGGTGCTCTGTTTTCAATGTAAATTAAGCAGAAATACACAACAAAAGTGCAAGTCACTTAAGAGAACCAAAAAAAGGGGTTAAAACCAGAAGCACACTGGTGCTCTGCTGGTGGCTTGAGGGAATTACCGTATTTTTAAGCAATTAAAAAAAATATCTCATTTACTTGCATTTAATCTTTGGTGTTTCCTTTGACATTCCTTCTAAGGAATGGGGGGAATCTATTTAAATGACAGTAGGAGAACTTAGGTTTAATGCCTTCCTCTCAGCTTACCCAAACCCAGTGATGATGTGAAAATCTTGAACAAATGTTATCAGTGCAATTCAAGAGAGACATCAGAAGAAGAGATCGTAAAGTCAGTATGTTTGTTACAGGAAATAAATTACAAAACAGTTTAATTTCAGGTGTGAGCAGTGTGCAGTAACACCAGTGAAAGTGAGAGCTTAAACTTGAAAACTGCTGGATTACTTAGGCAAATAAAAGATTATTAGGGGAATGTAAGTAATAATCAGCTCTTCACAAGTTGATCTACTTACCTAATTGAAGCTGGCAAAACCCACAAATTGTTACTCTCTCCCTTGCTAAGATTTATCTGCTATGCTTGAATCAAGTTTGTGTTCTGTTCTACTCAGCCCCACCTGCCACTTTTAAAATGTGCTGTTGAAAGCTCTTGGCTACTCTTGGGCTGGTGGTGTTGGTCTGGCACAAAGCAAACTGCACAGATAGGCTGAAATAAATGAGGAAACAGCAAAGACTCAATGTGAGGGGACTATTTTATTGTTTTTTGTACTGAAATTCTGTATGTTTGAGTTTGCCAGCCTGAATATATTTATGAAGCAGTGCAAGTGTTCTTCATCATACCTCAAACAACTTCTACCAGTTATTTTCCAGCTCTGTGTTCACTTAATTATAATAATAATAATAAAGTTGTCTCCTTTTCCAGTACTTGGGATGGTCTAAAAATTATTTTACTCTTCTAAAGAATTCTTTATTGGATTTCTGGATTGAAAATAAACAACTTGGCTAAGGATAGGCAAGAATAGGTATTAATAATATGAATGGGTTTTCATTCAGTTTTGAGTAAAATTTACCATATCATTAGTCAGTTCTGAAGAATGTAAACATGATGTAATTTATTTCTGTGAATTATTTGACAGACTTTTTATTAATTAGGAAAAAGCATGGCATTTTAAATGAGTGCTAAATATACTTCTTGTAACATGAGAAAATTAATAATCTTAGAAACATCAGAATACATTTTATCATATTTACTGAGTAATACCTTTAGTGTAGCATTTTCCTTGTATTTTGTATTGTATTAATCTATACATTCTCTTGATGCACATATATAGTTTTTCACATGTTAGTATGTATTAATTCTTATATTTTGCAGGACTATTTTGAAAGAGAGTGGCTTTGCAAGATATCTTCATTCAGCTGTCTTAATCAATGGAGCTATCCTCGTTTTTGGTGGAAACACTCATAATGATACTTCCCTGAGTAACGGTGCAAAGTGCTTCTCTGCTGACTTTCTTGCATATGATATAGGTATGTATTGTATTTTTCTCATTGGAGTTTTAAATATCACCATGTGGCTTTCTCAAGTCCAGCTAATGTGGTCCTTTAAAGTCTTGATTCCAAACACCTTGAAGTTATGTATAATTTATATTGTAAATTAAAGGCAGGCTTTTGTTCCATAATAGTCTTAAGTTTTTGGTTTGTGGGACAAAGCACAGTAGTTGAAATGCTCAGTTTATAAAAATGTGCATGACATGATACTGTCTTAGAATATCAATACTGGATATGTTAACTAAAGAATTGCATTTTGGTGTTATGAATATGTACTGAACAGAGACCCTAGTGGTTATTACCACCAAATGTTGATTTATTTTTCATATTGAATATATATGTAGTACTAATAAAATATGATGCTGAAATTTGAAAACAAACAACACAGAAACCCACACAGAAAACCTAAAACACAAACTAAAATATTTTTCCACAAATAATCCTTGAGAGTTTCCTGAAAAGGTTTGGAATTGGAGGTATTGCTCAGCTCACCACAGTGGGATGGTGAGGTCAGGGTTGGCAGCACGGAGACATGAGGCCGGGATGGTAGGGGGTGATGCTCAGGAAGCTCTGAAAGCTGTAGCTGCCACAAGGTGAAGAGTAATTTGAAAATGCAGGAACTCCACAGCACATGAAGCAGAGTGATAGGGAAGAGCCTCTTGGAGACTGCTTGTGGTAGGCAGCTGTTTGTAGCCAACAGGCACAGGTTGGGGCTGTTGACAGAGATGTATGGATTTTGCTGGAAATTTTCCTCTGACAGGTTTCTTCCCCTCCTCCTGCCTCTTCCTGTGCATTTCGGATTAGAATGTTATTTAGAAGGTTCCTGCCTTGGAGACTGAAAGACATGACTTGATCAGAATAACCGCCCCAGTGTGTATCTGTTCGCATGGAGCAACACCCCACCCACAGTCTACCATGAGCAGCCTTGCTGAGTGGGAGGAAAATTCTGGGGTGTGCTCCCCACCTATATAGACTAATGGGATAACTACATTAAATGAATCAGGGCAATAATAGACTATGGAGTACTTCTGCACCGTCATGTTAAGGATAAACTCTGTTTCCATGGACAACATCACAATGAAAATGTTTGAGCTAGTTGTGTTTAGTTTCATGGGCCAGAAATCTCAGGAGGATGGTGCATAAAAGATATTTACTTTGGAAGCACCAAAACTCGCTAGTATGCAGTACAAATGTCAAAATACAGAATTCATTCCCAGTTATAGGAGTTCAAAGGTAGAAGCGAACAGTAACAAAAGAACCCCACAAAACTTGAGTGACAAGCAGCTGGGAGGAGGTTGGGCTGTCGTTCAGGGAGAGTGAGATGATTGGAAATGGCAGCTGACATGAGATAATGTTTAATGGAACAGGGTGCAAGTCATACCCTTAGGAAATACAAATTTCCTCCTGCAAACTGAAGGCATGTTGATGGAAATGAGAGTGGCTGGTGTGCCCAAGTCAGGAGTGGCATGTGGCTGTGGAAGTTGCCTATGCAGTCCTAATGATAAGAAGAAAATAAAGCATTGAAGCTGTTCTCAAGGCCCTGGATATTTTAGTAGAATTTTGGCAACACAGATTTAAGAAAGACAAACTCAAACAGAGCAAGTGGTATTAAGGCTGACTTGAAGCATGAGGAGCCTTTGGGAGATGATAAAAGGATGTGGTATATTTAGTTTTGCTAGAGAGTGCTTGAGAGCAGAAAAGATTGTTGTTTATAAATATATGATAAGAATACACTTTGGAGGGAAGCTGCTTAAGGTAAACACAGTATTGTGACAAGACTAGATGGGTGTAAGTTTTCAGTCTGTAGAATGGTTCCAACCATTAGAGCTGTGCAGTTATGGAAAAGCCTCCCTATAGGATTGTGAAAACTGTAAATTTAAGCGAATTTAATGAGTCCATAATCTGGTTCCTGTCTTGTTTATTGCCACTGCTGTTCTTCCCATACATAGTTTTTTCCCCTTCCCTAACTTTTTCATGACCATATTTTATGCATAGGTTACAAAGATAAACACACAGGTCGTATTTGGGCCAAAAAGCACAGCCCCTTGTCCTGGGAGCTAAAAATTGGGAAATATTATTGGAATAGTCTGGGAAATGGACTTGTGCACAATCCTGTTGTGAAAAGCTTGGGGATAGTGGCAGGAACCATCTTGGGGAAGCGTTTATCAGCTGATTATGGTCTAGAAGAGAGTGAGACATGATCATTTTTACAGGACTAGCTGATGGCTCTTTATGGCTTTCTGTATAGATACAAACACAATATGTTTGCTTTCATGTGAAAATAATCAGTAAATTGAATACATGGAACCATATATGTGTTTAGTTCCTGCCAGTATCACCAAGTGTGCAATTGACTGTATCCCTGCATTACACGTTCTGTAGCTGCTCGTAGGCATCTGGTGGTGTGAGCGATCGATTTTATTCTCATTTCAGTTTACATCTGGTTTTAATTTTTAATGAAACAGAGGTCCCTCTTCATTTTAGAGGATAATATTACTTATTGTTCTACATTTATTTGTAGTGTGCGCACTTGAAAATCAATAGTATATGTCCCAAGATCTGATTAAGTGTAACTTTCTGACTTTCACACACCAAGAGTTTTTTGTCCTATTTCATAAAAATGTTGTATGCTGTGTTGTTGCTGTTGTTTTCTTAAGGTGGAACAATATTTTAATTCTTCTAGTTGCTTATGATTTTTAGTACAGTATTTGTATTTTCTTGCAAGTCACATCCTCCATGTTTATCAAATCACTGAAGTACAAAAGAAACAGATGTAGTAATTACTCTTTTAAAAAATTAAATCTATGAAGATTGATTTAATACAAACTTAATTTTCTCTATTATTCGTGTTGCAGAATTAAAAAGTCTCACAGCACACATTAGATACCGATATAGTTTTTCAGATAATAGTAAGTGCTTCTTTTACTAAGAAATAGATAATTATGGAATAGATACATTTTAGAATTTTATTTACCTTGTATCACGAGTTTTTGAACAATGCTTGGAAGACAAAATATATGATTCCATCAGTATGTTTCCTAGATACCTTGCAAATGATGGAGTGTTATGCTCTTTCTTGTAAAAAATGGGTGCTTTCTGGAAACCAGCTGAATCCTAGAGATAGAGCCTATACTATTTACGTTCAAGTCGGGCTGTAGAGTACTTCTGATTATATCTCTTAGTATATGTGGCATAGTTTTATGGATAGATTGCTTCAGCTTTTTATTATCCATGAAAACACTGACTGTTTTTCGTATTAATGTGGAATAACTATTTGGGAGGTTTAATCTCAGTTAAGTTTAGCTGTTGAAGAGGTTGGCTTCTAATACAGTCTGGTAATCCAGACTCCTTCTCTGGTCAATGTAGGGAGATGGGGATCTCCAGAGAGCAATTAATTTTATCAAGACAGGATAGAGCTGCTTTTTTTCTTCTTCTTTTTCTGGAATCGATATTTGCTGTCCAGGTACTGAACTAGTCTACATGCGTAAGTTTGAGCCAGTTAGACATGAGTGTTGTTATCCAAGAGCTCAGCTCAGTTATTTGAAAAGCTTACTGCATCTGAATGTGTTAAAGCTGAAGACTTGGAGGTCTGGAGATGTTATAAAAACCATTATGATGCCCTAATTTTCACAGTTTCATATTGCTTGGTGTGTTTACTTAAATGGCAGTAAACATATGATAAACCTGCTGCATAAAGTGAGCTTTAGAAACCTCTGATATATTAGAAACCTCTGATGTTTTACCACCAGACTTGCTGCCAGGTTGCTCTGGTAACTCCTTGAAGATCTACAAATGGTTGTCCTCATAGAGATGAGGTATTTTCTGACCATACTGTGGCTGCTTACATTACGCTGCAAGGGGAACCTTGGCAATGGGGACAGGGTTGCCGTTGGGCTCAGATGCTCCAGTTGACTTGCAGTTTTCTAACCAATGTTGGTTGTGATATTTCTTTATCCAATTCTCACCAAAGTGTCATAGCTACCTGTTCAGTGCATAGAAAGAACCTGAGGGGCCTCAGCTGGTGAGATCCTGCCTGCTACAGGTGTTACTGTTGGTGTTCAAACTAGGTGCTTTATTAAATTATTCCATTATAGCATTTTGAAAGATACTTGTAGCAGTTTTCTCACTTAGAAAAAGGTTTTGTGTAGGTGTATATAGCAAAAACATATATGGAGTGCTTCTGCAAATTTATGCTTTGTGACGGCTCTTTGGAAATCAGGAAGTTATATACACAGAGGACAGTTTGTGTACAGTCATCATACAAAATAATGACAGTTAATACTATACAAACTGGGATGTGCATGTCTGAAAAATCTGGTTACATAATTGTAATTAATTAAAAGGGATTTATCTTTCAAAATAAGATACTATCTTTTTCTTAGTGCTGTGTAACTGAGGAACTATATGTTAGGAGCTGTACCCTGAGTTCTTCCAGTTCCTTAGCACTACTTTGTAATATCGAATAACTGCTTATCACCACTGACTTAAAATTCTACAAAGTGCTCAGATCCTGCAGACATTAGTTTAAATAAACATGTAATAGAACTAGAGGGGAAGTGTGACACACATCAGTATGGATGTTTTGCTTATGTTTTCTTCTTGGTACAAAGTTTGACATTAGTTCAGTCTGCTTTTTGTCCTTCAGGAGCAAAATCACACAAGTCAGTTACTGTTACTGTTGGCCTCATGTCTCACCACTGCCTACATAGTGTGAGAGAAATATTTATGTATATATGTATAAACAAATGCACGCAAGTGCGCATGTTGAAGAACTTGTTTTCAGCCCAAGTGTAGATTAAAAATTTCAGAGCTGTATTGTAAAACTTTAGGATGGATTTTTGAAGTATTAGTTTGGTATTAATATGACCTTTTCTTCTTTTTATTTTGTGAAACCGTGATTCAGGAGCTCTGCATGCCCCCGCCCCGCTTAGTTTAGATTGTATTTTGAGTATTCAGGCACAAACTTGGCAGCTAAACATTGATTAATTGGACATACGGAATCAGCATTTAAAACGGAGAATCAGATAATCTAACTACTCTGACTAGTATTAAAAACAAACAAACAAAAACCCAAACAAACAAACAAACCCCCCAAAAACCAAAGAAACAAAAGACGTTTACTAAGGATATTGATTTTAGTTTCTGTCCAAATGTTAATGTTTGTAAATATATTTATATATGCCTAAGGCAGTTCCTGTAGTTTCAGTGCATGAAATATTCGGTCTCTGTCCTTCTGTTTCACGTGTGCCAATTGCTAAGGTATCTGGATACCCTGGGAATGTGCACAGAATGACTGACAGGGATCCTCTATAAGAGCCAAAAATCTGAAATAATTGGAATGCTGCTTGCATGCTTCATAGTGGTAGTTATTTCACAATTTTCTGTATCTATGGAAGAACTGTAGTATCTTACACATTTAAGATAATGATATAGTTTGTAATGTTTCTTTTTATAAGACTTGTTACTGTCTGGGTTTCAATTTATTATTAATATGGATTAAATAATATACAAATTGAATTGCTTACGAAAGACAATATTGAATGTGAAATGTTAAGTCTCTTCTAGGGTATTCAAACAAAGCTTAAAAACTTCCCTGTTTGGAGAAGAAACTTCAAGATTATCTTATGAGACAAAACTTTTGTTTTGCTTGTAATCAAACATATTACTTGTATTTTGTAATAAAATAAATTGGTTACTCATAAATTGCTTGTAAAATAAGTTGTTTCGACTCTAGTCTTTGTCACCAACAAAATGAATAAGTTTAAATGTCAAGATTTGTTCTTTTTCACTGCAAAACCATCTATTTTTTTACAATTCTCCCTCCTTCTGGAGTAACAAATGGATTATCAATCTGCTATCACAAAGAAAATGTAAAGCAGCGGCTGTGATAGATTAAGTTTTATGCATTCCTGAGCACTTAAGTCATAAATGTAATTCTGATTCAGTCTGTAGTAGCAATTACCTCCATATCACTGTACTATTAGAAGAGCAAAACCATAATAATACAAGGCACTAATTGCTCCATTTACTAGTAAAGCCCAAGGTTGTTTTTTTTAATATTGCTTAGGGAGTCACTGTTATGTATATAGACTCTGCTATAGATGTTAGATCTATATCTTAAATTCATGCTATTTAAAACAGTTTTCCTTTATGTTTTCATGAAGATGAGATTTTTATTATCTGAATAAAGAAAAATATTTATGCAGTGTGGATTGAATTGGAAAATAAGTTTTTGGTCGTACCTAACTTTCTTGGTATTTTAGTTGATTATGGTGTTTAGTTGTCCAGAGTCACAGAAAAAAGAGAACTGGACAGAAGTATCATGTGTGTCTGTACTTTGTGAATCAGCGTTTCTTCTTTTACCAGAATAAAACTGAGTAGTTATTAGAGATATGTATAGAGAACATACAAGTATAATGTGACACTGGATTCTACATAGTATATAAGGCTGTGAGTGTTACAGAAAGTGTGCGTAAGCAGAAACCAATACATTGCCATTTCAAATATATTAAAATACTTTGTTTACCTTACAAAATTATTTCTCAATTCTAAAGTATGCAGTCTCATATATCTTTTCTTAAAGGTTAGCTCCAAATGTAGTAAGAGTTTGTCACTAAGCCTTCCTGCCAGTGCAGAGTTACAAATGTGATCCTGGAAGTATTGAACAGTGGTTGGTCTGTTTTGAGTGTGTCCTAACAACTTTTGCTCCCTATTGCTATTTTGGTTTTCCTCCTCTGTTCAGTGGAACAACATTAACTTGGAGTAGTGGAGAGTTACCTGACTTGAACAGTCAGGGTGTTTTCCTTAGAGATGTCAGCTGTAGGTTTAAATCCCGTAGGGTAGGAAATTAACCCATTTCTCCTACATCTTGGATTGTTACTGTAACTGCTATTAAACTATATAAAATAAGTATTATTTTCCTTTTATCATATTTTGGAAGCATGAACCCTTTCATTCTTTAAAGGTTTGAGAGGTTCCACCTGCAAGTTCTGAGTGGACATGGTGCTTCTGCTCAGTCTTGAGTGCAGTATTGGGCATTACAAAGAGGGGGAGGAAAGTGAAGAGGAGGTATAAATCATCTTCTCTTTGGTTCAATGCTTACAGTTTTTCATCTGAGTTTCTAGAGTGTTTTCTGCAATGGAAATATTTCAGTTGGTTGATGTTCTCTTACATTCTCTACAAAATTTTGTAGATTTGGGAGTGAGTTGTCAAGACTTTCAGGGTCATTCTGAGTCTTTTTTAGTTATTGAAAATAATTGAGATGTCTATAGTACATTTAATAAATCACAGGAAGAAAGGGGAGAGTGATCACCTTTAAAACAGCTTGTAGATGTGTGGTTCTCATAAATAAAATTTAAATAGGATGTATTTGGATACTCAACGTGTATAATTTTCAAAACTCTTTTGTTAACTACATTCAGACATGAATTTAATGGAATGTGTTAACTTGTCTGCTCCAGTTTTGCCCTAACTTTTAAGAAATACATTGTTCAAAATCAGATGTGAGTGGCAAATGCAAACTTTATACTGCTTTTTGCTCCTAAACAGATTTTTAATGATATCTTCAACTGTATGTCTGAAAAGCAAAAGTCACTCGTAAAGACTTGCAGGGCTAAGAGGATAGAACTAGGATGTTATATTTCCCTTGTTTTTCCTTCAGTCACATTTTGTTAAATCTGATCTTAAATATTTTAAAGCAAATCTATATTGGAGTATTTTACTCATGTGACTATGTTGATTAGAAATGTGGCCTTATTTTTCTATAAAATCATAGATATGCTATTATAATGCCATTGTATTGCTGTAACTGGTTGTATTTTTAGTAATCTGAGCCATAGCGTATTCTCAGGGCATGTCTTTATGTCCCTTGTAGACAGCCTGAACTCCCATCCAAGTTCAAGTTCTCTGAAATTTTCCTTACCGTTGCAACATTGAGAACTTTTCTATAAAATGCATTGGTCCTGTGCTCTGATGCTCTAATGCAATATTACCAGCCAGGTGTAGATGAGAAGGATATGGATGACTGGACTAAGTGCAGCGTGTTGAGGCCTGTCCTGGTGGAAGGGGGACCCTGGAGTGCGCTGCCCTATTCGAAATTCATCTGGGTTTTTTCTCTGCCACCATCAACTGGATCACATCAAATCCTGTGCATTTTTGTGGTGTGTTTCATCATGTAAATAATTTGTGTGGTTGATGAATTCACTCTCAGAGACAATTCTGTATCATCTGGTAACCACATTGAATCAACACCAGGGAGGACTATGGATCTTTTTCTTATAACGCAGTAGAACTTGATCTTGAAGTTGAAGCCCGACTAACACAACAAAAAGTCCATGTATTCCTCCTTGTGCTTTTCAGTGACTAAAAATTCTGCTAGTTAGTTTGGAATGAGCAGTATCACTCCTTCATCTGCTTATAACGGCGTCTATTAAAAGCAGTATATGCTTCTATGTGCTATGTATTGTACCTAGGTACATTGAGAGAATACAGTAAGTACAACCAGTATATATCTTCCACTTACTATCCGTATAATACTTCAAGAGTGCATGACATTTTACAGAGAAAAGTACGTTATTCTTTACTACTTAGAGCTTACCTTCATTAGTAGACATCATCCAACTAATATAATGCGTACAAGGCTGTAGTATCAATAAGCAATGTTGAAATTCATACTGTGTTGGCTGCTTGTTACTTTCTTCTTGAAACTGTACAGTAAGTCTGGAAATTTGAGTACTTGGAAATACTTAAAAGAATTCTAAAGATGACAGGCAGAGATGAAGCCTATTGGAGTCAGTTGGTTAATTATCTGTATTTTGTATTAACCAATCTGTACAGAGAAACTCAGATCAGGAATTTAAAGGTGAGCAGAAGTATTATTCTTGCACAAAGCTCTGTTCAGTAGTCACTGAGAAGGCTGGGAGGAGATAAGAGAGAAGGCTATTTGTAACGTGCTTCCTTCTCCCTTTTTTTCTTGTACTTTATTGAAAAGACCTGCCAGTTTGATAAATACCGTCAGCAAGAAAGGAATTATTATATCTCCAGCCCTCAGGGGTTTCTTATCTCAAAACTGGCCTTTATTATGGTTTTATGGTTTTCCTTTGGCATTAAATCCCTCTTTTTCTTAAATAAATTTCAAATTATAGGAGACACTACGGATTTGTATGTATGTTTGTAAACATACAACAAATAACATGCAACACTTTCCAAGATCAAATGAAAGTTTAGTGTGGGTTTTAAAAAATAGTTTCCTTCACCATCAAAGGCACACGAGCCCAAACATGCTGTTTCTCTTAATGTTCAATGACTTACAGCAGCAAGGACTTGATTTCAGGGTATAACAGCAAGATTTTGCTGTTCAGTTGTATCATTAAAATGCTTGCTTTTTAGATATTTTAAAAGGGCGATATTTTCTTGAAATAGAAATTCAGGATTGTTGATCACTTATTGTCCATTAAATGATATTGCTTCTAGTCTGAATTTCTAATATAATTCAAACACCTTAGAGACATCAAATAACAGTATTATGCTAGGGGATACACAACTTTTACATATAATACTACTCCTACCTTTGTCTCGACCCTGTGATCATAAACTTCATCTGAAGCCTGTGATCCTAATAATCATTAATTGGTGCCCCAGTACTGTGATGTCTTTCATTGAAACTCTTTCAAGAAAATCTCCCTGGCCTGTATGTACTTTCACCATTCTATTTAAGTAGAGGAAATAACAAAAGGACAATTGTGAGAGATGAAGTCTTTTAATAATATATGAATTTTATTACAATACAGTGTTAACAATTATAGTGACAGAAGGCAGAAATTGAGAAAGAGGTGAGATTTTTGGGCATGCATTGGTCCTATATGTGAATAAAACTATTGTATAAATGTTATGAATTATTTTATAAATGTTTTCATATGCTTTTGTTTTGTCTTCCAGCTTGTGATGAATGGAAGATTTTACCAAAACCTAATCTACATCGAGATGTCAACAGATTTGGTCACACTGCTGTTGTCAGTAATGGGTAAATGAAGTGTATTTTACATTTTCCTGACTGTTTTTCTGAATGAGAAAACCACGGCAGAAATTACAGCTGTGTGAAGTATGGTTTAGTGTCACACAGCTGATACAATTTGTTAACATGAAAAGTAGTGCTTATCAGGGGCTTGGTAATCAGTACAGCTAATCATCAATTTGTTGTGCGCTGGAATCTGTTCAGTGGCTTTTTGTGTGAACCTTGTAGTGTTACCGAGGTGCTTCCTTAGTATTGTGAACTACACTGAATTTGAAATTCAGTACCAGCTATAATCCTCACTTAAATGTGAGAAATCTTTTTCTCTTTACAGCATGCTATAATTCCTTGTTTTTCTACAAACATAACATTAAAATACATAACTAAAATTTGCTTGGAAAAAGCAAGATTTTGAAAAGATACTGACTTAATTAGAAACAGCATGATTTTGGAGATACTGATACAGTGATCATCATTAACCACTTGCAGGAAGAAAAGCCTGGCAGCATCTAGACTATATTAAGTATATTGCATCTCCTCTAGAAAATGTAGCGTTATTTGCATGTTGTTTGCTGAGTAGAGGAGCTCAGTAGAGCTTCATCATCTAGAAGGAGCAGATGGAGTGGATCTGGAGTTTGCTAGATTTGATGGTTGAACTTAGATGCTTCCCTCACCCCAACTCCCAAAGATAAAATTGTAGGACAAATCTCTCCTTTTGGTGGAAAAGCTGTAGAAAACTGTAGTCAGGTTTAAAGAAATTTTTACTGTTTACTTGTCTGATTTTTACTACTGCTGGTTGCCAAGTGGCCTAATGTCTGACAGTTGCAGTATGACAGGTGACTGTCTTAATGTGTATTACTGATCTTTTCTATGTTATTGATCACCCTAATAAATTCGTTATTTAAGTAAATGTGGGCAACTTGCAGATCCTCTATATGTGGATATTGCTTAGGTCAGAAGTTATGGTGGTGATAAGTAATACTACAAATAAGAGTTGGACAGATTTTAAAAGAGTAGTAAGTTATAGCTCTGGACACAGAGCACTTGAACTTATCCAATGAACAGGTTACTTTGTTGAGAGAAGATTGCTTGGAATTAATGAATTCTGCAACTGGTAGTTTTTCATCCTGATTTGTGTTGTTTTAAGACATCTAAGCTATGTCTGATATTTTGAGAACTGTCACTTCCAATGAATTAGATTCAAGGTGGAAAAGCCCATGTGTTGTTTGTGGTGTGGTTTGTGTGTGTGTTTTTTTTTCTTCCTGAACTTAATTCTATTTTTAGTAGAGTTATATGTTCCAAAAAGTGTAATGTGAGATACTCTCCAAAGATTTCTGCCGTTGGTAACTGTATGATTAATTCTGTCTTAAGAGTATATGATACAACTGAGTCTTTCTTATTATCTTTTAACTAAGACTAATCTTAAATTTAAATAGGAAGGGTACGGTCTCAAATCTCGTCTTCCAGTTCTCATGTTACCAGCTTCTGCACCGTAAATGTTACAGAGAGAAATATCCATGTGCCAGTTATTGCTGGCTGTCTTTGAAATCCTCTTGAAGAAAAATGTTCTCCTTTCCTGCAAGCCATTATTTCACTCTGTTCTCATTATCTAACTACAAAAATGAGTAGTTTCCTCCATAGCTGCTCTTACCAGACACTTGGTATGTGTCACTCACTAATACGTATAGCACAGTACACTTTAGGCAATTTTTTTATTAGTCTAAACTACCATGGAGAAATACATTAAAAATTTGACAGTCTTTATAATGGAACCGCTGACAGTCTTTATTAGACAGGGATGAAGAATGCTTTTTATAATATTGTGTGTGTTGGTTTTTATTGTATATCAAGACAGCTAAAGAAATATATATATAAAGCTACCATAACAGTTATATTTACTTGCATTTTTCTATTAGGTCCATGTATATATTTGGGGGTTTTTCGAGTGTTCTTTTGAATGACATCCTTGTGTATAAGCCTCCAAACTGTGAAGCGTTCAGAGATGAAGAGCTGTGTAAAAATGCTCGTCCAGGGATAAGGTGTCTGTGGAACAAGAAACACTGTGAATCCTGGGAATCTGGCCATGCTAATAACATCCTTAGAGCAAAATGTCCTAAGAAAACAGGTAAGTGAATTCTAGTCTTACAGTGTCAAATTTGCAACGTGATGTAGGAGATAGTGGAGGGAAAAACCAAAATGCCCCACAGAAAAACAACCAGGTGGAACTAGTGATTGGACTGTTCCTCTCTGAGAATACCCAAGGCAAGAGATTTATGGATCAATCTTTTAAGTCACTCAATTCTGGATTTTTTTTGTTTTAAATACAGGGCAATAGGAAAGAAGAGTGCAAGTTTAAGGTCCTAAGGGATACAAAACATAGGAGGTTTCAAAGAGAAGATTTTATTTCCCTGGGGAGCTAAAGCATAAAGTGACTTTAGATTGGATTTGGCTTAGTGTGTTTGAAGCATTTATAAAAGGTTGATCTTTGAAATATTGTAACTGAGTTAATTTTTCTATTTCTCTACCTTCTCCTGTTTAAGGATGTCAGTGTGTGTATATATATATGTATGTATACATACACACACACACACATATATATAAGCCTTTGTATTTTTCTGATTCCAAGAAAGCATAATAGCAATCAGAGCACAGATGGGCACTGCAAGTGATATTGGCATTACAGGCATATGGCACTCTCATGTCTGTATGTACCAGTATCCGAGAGGGAAAGCATTCCTGCTTTCGGTCGATTACCTATCGAACAGGAGTATTTGTGTAGTAGAAAATAGTACAGTCACAGCTGGAAACAAACTAGAGGCAAACGAGCCCTTTGCAGTTTGTCAGAATGGGTTCAAGTTTGTCATGTGAATTTCTGTGCAGCATTGTGATAAGTATATTGTTTGAAACAGCAATTTAGTGCTATGAATAACTGTTGCACCCTATTCCTAAGTATTTTGGCTTGTCACAAATAAATTGCTTGTGAAAGTGGTGTTCTTATCCTTCACATGAACAGAGTATGCGTCCCTGCTACATAAACCTGGTATTTTTTCTGTGCTCCTTTCCTTGTAGCACAGCATAAAATTCCTAACCAAACTTTTGCTGTGTGCTACATGTATGAACTACAATATAATTACCCTGCCAGTCTACTTTGCATGTTTGTTAAAAAATTATTAGCTCTGCTATTATTTGATGCTTCAAGACCAGTTTGTTTATCTGTTAGCTTTTATTCGTTTCTGAACTGGATATAAAGTTCCAAACTTGGAGAAAAGGTGCATTATATAACAAAAATGTTACCTAGGTAACTTTCTGAAGAACTGCTTTTGTACAGTTTCATAACGTTTAGAGATCTAGAGTTTAGAAAGTTGCAGCTCTTTATAGAAAGAAAAATCTTGAGACACTAAATTCAAAGGTAATACAGATGAAAGTGGATCCTGCAAAAACTGATCGTATCAGCAGCTGTTTAAAAAACTAAACAAAATAAAGCACAGACAGGCTGAAGGAAAATCAAAAAGAACGGTTTCTAAAGTACAGCTGCTGCAGCGGGAATAAACAACTGAACTTAAAAGAGATGAGGTGTGCAGAATTCCAGTTCTGAAGAAGCTGTATGGATGGTGCCACTTTGCTGTTGGGGAATCCTTCCAGTTTCAGGTGGTAATATTCTGCCAAAACACAATGTTTCATATATTCTTTTTTACCACTCTATTGTTATATGGTTGAGGGTATCGTGAAAAAACACCGAGGGTCAATATTAAAGGATAAGCAGAGATCTTAGTGGGTTTTGAAAAGATCAGTTCTTGGATAGTAAGGCTTCCCTGGCAAGAGAAAGAGCAGAACTGTAACTTAACAGTCCTTCTGAAGTTTATAACTTGAGTTAGAAAGACTTAAAGTGTTTGTGTGTTGCTAATATCCATTTCAGGTTTTCTTCAGGTGCAGGTTGATTGCTATGCAAGAAGGCGATGGTAAATGTAGTGAATAAAAAAAGAATTAAAAAAATCTGTGTTAAACGAGTGAAGAATGAATAGTTTAAGAAACTTTCTGATGCTCTTATGTGGTATGCTAAGAAAGCTTGTATGCTGCAAATCGGTGAATGTTCCTTTAGTTGATATGAGGCTTATGAACCTTCAAATATAGTTGTTACTAAGGGAGTAAATCTTATTAACTGAATAAAATTGATTTCCTACAGTAACTTAAACCTTTATTAATGGCTGGAGACCAATAAAAGGATGTATCTGAAAATACTCGAAGCAAGTGTTTAAAATGTGGTATTATTCTCCTTCTGTGTGATGTTTCTCTTTGACTTTCATGTGTGTTACAGCGGCTGCAGATGACAGATGTTACCGATACGCGGACTGTGCGAGCTGCACTGCCAACACAAACGGCTGCCAGTGGTGCGATGACAAGAAGTGCATTTCAGCGAATAGCAACTGTAGCATGGTGAGTCTCTGCAAATCTATCATCATGTTATTAATGCTCTTTCTTTTCTAGCTAAAGCAGAGGCCTGATTTAGAAAATGAAAGGGGAACAGTGGACTAATAGTAGATTGTTTTGAAGACAAACATAAGCATGTTTTCCTGGCTTTTGCAGGAAAAATGTTGCAGAGGGCTGCAGCAAAGCTATCTATTCCAGGGAAGAAAAAAAGTATTGTTCAGGATTGCATTACCCTACTTTCTGTCTCTTGGGACAAATATTATGTCCTAATTAATGACATTTGGAATGTCCCAGAGTCATTATCAACTTGGATTTTGTGCATGTACTGTGTACAGAATGCAGGCAGAAACCATGGAATCCCTTGAAGGGTAAGGGTGGCTGTTTGTTTTTTTCCCCTTTCAAACAAGGCCATGTTAGTCTCATTTGTCTTGGTATTCTGATCGTTGATCATCATAGAAATGTTTTGCTTTAAGTTGCATAGTTACTTGTCATCTTATTAAAGGAATATGAGCCTCAATCACCATGAGATTAACTGGCTTGTGATGATTTGGTAAGATTGTTCTGATCTTTGTAATTACAAGGAATAAGAACATATTGATTCATATAAGCTTGTTTTTTTCTATTTTTAACGTTGCTTTTATTTTACATTGTTGTCTACCAGCTGCTGCATCTCTTGCTTTTTAATTTGATTTTCGACAAGCTTATAATAGTATTTGAGCTTTATAAATTTTATCTCCTTATATTTTTCAGCTAGCCACAGACAACTGGCTGTACTTGAGTTCAAAATCCTTTCTTTACACTCTTCCATTAGTAAAAGTAGCTTGCTCTCTGGTTTGAACCTGATGCAAATCGATCTTGTTCTCCAGACAAATTAAGGTGTGAGTTGAATTGACTCTTAACTCAAATTTTGCCTGTTCAGAGTGAGCACAGCCAGCTCTAATCACTGGCATTTGTAGCTAGTCACTACTAATAAAAGCAATGCAGACACAAATTCATCAGCAGCCACGTTATAAGTCTCTCAGAGGAATTTCACATTCCAGGCACTAATAGTTAGTTTCCTTTGTGATCTTCAGGGGCTCTTCCTTTCCTAACACATTGTACTATATTAGGTGCCAATTTTCTAACTGTGTTTTTCAGCTTTTGAGCAAGGAACAGTTGCTAAGGAGCAGACCATCCTCATTCCTAGTAAATGTGGAACATTGGGTATTTTAGCAGAAGGTTCTCTGTTCAGTATTCTTCTTTGACAACCTTTCATGGCCAAGATTATTGACATAATTAGCAACTGATGTGCCAGTCATCTCTGTATCATTGCCTGTCTTTTATTCAGGGTTTGAAGTGGATAGCAAAGACTGTTAGTGCAGTTACTAAAGAATGGGATAGTGAAAATTAATAGAAAAGATTTCTGAAAAGAGTTATTATAAGCTAAAGGTGCCTATTGCAAAATGAGTATGTTGGCTGGGGGATGATGTAGACAGAATTTTGCAGCTATCGACATAAACCTACCAAAATAGCATCAACAGAATGGCACCATGTGGAGAAATGGAATGGATCAGGCTGATTATCCATTTTCATAGACTGCTACTTCTGGACTAGGCCCACAAAATGAAAATGTTGTGACAGTACTGTGATGGTGATACGGGATAACAAGGTGTAGTTTTAGAAACGTCACAAGGAGAAAGCCCCATTTTTGCAGTTCTGCAAAGACCTTGATCTGTTACTTAGATCATAGAACATCTGGATGAGACAGACAATAATGTTTTAGAATCTGTTGCTTTCACATCATGGAAACTGGCCAGCATACTAAAGATATGTTGGCAATCAGTTTGGCATTGGCCTCATGGTCATGGCTATTTGCAAAGCAGTGGCTGCTCTGCCGATTGGAAGGGCTGTAAAATGCAGAAATATCCCTGAAATAACTCTGCTTGGACAGATGTACTTCATAAGTAGTACTGATGCACTGATGATACACATATACCTGCCCATGCTCACCAGCTGATGTGAGTCAGCAATTAACAGCACACTGTTTTCCCCTGCTCTGCAGACTCATGGATCATCAAGGTATATATCGTATTCGTATCTGATGCAATTGCAAGCGCAGGCTTGCAGAGCCAGGTTGTTTTGGAGGTCTGGCTCATTTCAGCACTAGTGAGCTGTCTTCTTTATGTCCCATAAAAACTTAAGTGGGATACTTCTGTAGTCTGGTTTTAGTTGATCCCAATGGTTTTGATTCTTTATATCTTCAAAATAACTCTTCCAGTTTCCTGGCTCCACACCAAACTCAATTTCATATCCGAAAAGCAGACCTGAAAGGCAAGCGTCAGGAATTAACAAGAAATGGCTTCCTTCTCCTCTTCTGTTGATTTACTCCTCTACCGGAAAAATGGAAGGAATCACTGAAGTTAGGGTAGCTGTAATAATATGCTCCACTGGCTGTCTACAGTGTTGGCCCGTAATCCTTCAGTTTATAGAAATGTTAGCTGCACACACTAAAAGTCTGCAAATAAAGTAACTTATTCCCATATTACCTAAGGAAAGTATTTTGAAGGCTTGAAATGCAGCAGTAATATAGTACTAATCTTTGCCTGAAAAATGTTGATTGAGAGAATGTTTTATTTTCAAGACCATACAAATGCTTGGAAAAAAAATTGAAATAAACCCACTTTCCTTATGAAATTTCAGCTCGTATTCTGAATCTTCACTTATTGAAATACCTTTAGTTTTACTGTAACAAACAGCAAACATATGGTAGGGAAGAATAAAGAAATTGGGATCAAGAACATGAGGCAATAGCACATGAATGTAACACTTCCTCGGTGACAATATGGACTCTGATGTGTCTTTTCAAGTGAAATGCATGTGCTTTTTTGTTTGGAGAGACTGTGATGGGAAGAAACACAGCTGAAGTATTCCTGCATGCAGTCTGTGGTGCATTTTTGAAAGCCTCGTTGTTTTTAAAAGCTACAAGGGGAATGTGTTGCTTCTGTAACTGTGACCAACCACCCCCTTATCTCCAGTAGCAGCCTCTGGATTTCTTGTGTGTTGGTCTCCACACATGCAATATGATAGAGCCCCAGTTGATGTAAGTAACCTAAATACAGCCCAAATTGCTATGTAATTAAGAGTGTTTTATATCTAAGTGTGGCAACATAAACTAAACATTGTCGAACACATGAAGGGTATGATAAAGAGCATCTTGCTACAGGATATCGGGTATGAGAGGATGCTTCAAAGAGAGCTATAGTCCTACATTGTTAAATATTTTTACACAGTGCCTTAAAGAGAAGAATTTGTGTCTTTTTGTAATGCCTGCACTGCTTCCAGAAAGTTAACATCCTGTTTCATGATGGGAGTCCTTGGATGCTACACTAATACCAATAATAATTATAATAATCATAGCAATCTGCCCACATTTGAGGAATTAAAAAAATAGTCAAGGGGAAATATATAAAGTAGTAGAAGGAATTGCGAATATAATTAAATTTATCTTGGAGGAAAAAAAAAGAAAGTATAAGACTAAGGAGTACCCAATAGTAAGATCTGGGAGTAGCTTCAGAGAAATAGTAGCAAACCTATTAGATTAATTATTTATGGTTAGACTAGGCAAACTGGACAAGATTATACCATTAACTTGAAAAATCCAGGAGGAGAAGAGAAGTACGTTATTTAATAGCAATTTCCGAAATTCCAAGATAAACTACTGTAATATTTTCGTTCTACAGTAGCTCTGCAGAAAATCACTGCAGTTCATAAGTCTGTCTGTATACCACTATATCAAGATCAGTACTGAGAAAACCTAAATCATACATAACAGGGAAACTTTATCTATAACATGATTTACTCATACTTTGGTATGTAAACATTATAAATATCCTAGAGCATTAGAGAACTTCAGTAGCAGATGGGTTGTCATATTTCCGACTTTTTTTTTGGGTTTGGTAGCTTAAGTTATAACCTTAATAATGTGTTAATACAAATTACCTATTGGATTCACATCTACATTGAACTAATGAGATTTTCAGGCAAGCAATGTTTAAATTGGATTTAAGGGAAATAAGTGCTGGGAATAAGGGAATAGAGCAGAGAACATTATTACAGAATAGTCACTAGTACTTTGAATTTTATTTTAAACATTAAATAACCAGTAGACAACAAGCTTCATGATTAGAAAGTAATAGAACAAATATATTGATTTTGTTGGAAGATCAAAATCTATATGTAATATCACTAAAAAGTATATAATTTTCAAAAACAATCTGAAGGCTTAAAGATTTTGAATATGTCATCATGAAGTGTTAAAAGTGAGTATTAGATGCCGTATTGTAAATGAGCAGGTGGTGGTCACTGGTCCTCTAAAATTCACTGTAAAGCATCTCTCAGGCAGTTTTGTGAATATGCATCATGACTGAGTGAAACTATAAATGTAGATTTGTACCAAAGATTTCTTTCTTTTGTGCTTTACTGTTTGTATGCATTTCTTGGCCTAGATAGACTTTCTTTTACTTTATCATTGCCTTTTGCTCTGTTTCATACTGTGGTGTAGATGCCTCCTCCTAGAACTGCTTCTCAGCTTCTTTCTGCTTCACAGTAGCCTTTCTTGTAGGCCAGAAAAATACTAAGTACCTTTTATAATAAGCTCACTGATGAGCATCTGATACAATAAAGGCAGCAATCAAATCCCTAAACAGCAGTGTTCTTCAGCAGGAATGAAACTAGTCCTGTGTGAGATAGAAAATTCATTTTAACAATTGCATTATTTTGGGACTTAAAAAAAATAATCCGAACAACATAAAAGGAGGCTGGTTGTCTGCCCTGCCCTTCTGACTGCAGTAGGTTGATGTCCTGTCATCGCTATTACTCCAATACCAACAACTGTGTAACTTACTGTCATATTGCCCCTTTAGATGTGCTTTATCACACTCCAGAAAGGAAAGCAACCACAACTGTAATGTAAACCATATATTTGCTATTTAAGCGCAATCTGGTTTTGCTACTATGTATGAACGTATCTTTTGTTGTTAGAGAGAGACAAGAGTTGTTAGGATTGGACAAGGTGACATCTCAAGGTCCCTTCCAACTTCCACCATTCTGTGATACTGAGAGTGTAAGGCTGTCTTGTATGACGACTTAGTTTTAATTATTAACTTGAAATGAAGTTAGTATGGACAACCTCATGAGATTTTATTGTGTCTTAATTAAAAGTACTCTGTGGTAGAGGAAGAAGACTAACTTGGAAGGGAAGACCCCAATTTTCAGGGGAAACAAAACCCAAACCCAACAAAAAACCCCATGTAAAATACCTTCAGTGTTTACTCCTTTTCTTGTATACTAAGGTACCAAATGAATAATGTCATTCCTGGTTTTTTGGTCACTCTTTGACAGAATGGTTTCCTGTAGGTTCTGTAAATTCTATACTAGCTATGTTGCATGCAAGTTTAGATCTGTAAAATAGCATGTTTGGAATTTTTGACAAATTCTTCTTGTGTTTTGTGACTACTGGTCTAGAGCTCCTATTTTTTTTCATTTAATCTAGATAAAACAAAGTAGAGGATATTCTTGCACCTTCAGTCAATGATGTGTAATTATTTTACACCTTTATCTTGCACCATTTTTTGTATTCTGTTTGATTATTTTACTTTAAGCCGCATAGAATGAAATAATTTAGTGGGTGCATATCCTTGATCTTTCTAAGAAACAGAGATTTAGTTTAGTTATTTAGTTATTCCTGTGTTATGTACAGGGAAGTAACATCTTCAAAGTACTGCTTGACTCACTCGAATCAGTTGTGTAGGACAGGTGGGGTGATCTCTGCTCTGAAGATGCATTTTGTACTCTCTGCCAACTGATAAGGGAATCTAGATAAAGATCTTAAATTCACTGTAGCTTTTAGGTGGCTGTGATTTTTCTGGGAGGCATCCACTTACATTTCAGTTTTGACTTCTGGTTTGTGGGTAGTTTGACAAGTATTTGAGATTGTGTTTTGTCCATTTTGTTTTTTATAGTCAGTTAAAAACTACACCAAATGTCACGTGAGGAATGAACAGATCTGCAACAAACTGACCAGCTGCAAAAGCTGCTCGCTGCACCTGAACTGCCAGTGGGACCAGCGGCAGCAGGAGTGCCAGGCGCTACCCGGTAAGGGCTGTGGGACCGCGATGCCGCTTTTATAGCTTTCACAACTGAGTAAATCTCTGGTGTTATTGCCAAAGAATGTTTGTTCGATGGGTAGAGCTGGGTTTGTTTTACTCGTGCTGACTCTCCTCACCTGACTGTGCCTGGGAACTGTTCGATATATCAATGCTGCCTTTAATCTTGTTAGGAGAGCTAATATTATTAGCGAAGGCATAATGGGATGTACCTCTGCCTAAGCCAGCGATGAGTTCTAACCTGTGGGAGATCAGTGAGAGCAGAGCTGAATTGCCATCCTGAGTCCCTTACTGTTACATATTAACTGACACTGTTACTTTTGCTAGCTGAGGTATTATCTTCGAAGTTATACTTCAATTATACTTAGATTTTTCCTGTGCACATAGAGCCTAAGATCTAGTTTCTTGATTGTCTGATGTTGGTAATACTATGAAAGCAGTGAATTTTAAAATGTTAATACAAAATATTTTCAGAAGGTGACTGCTAACATTCTGAAATAATATTTATACTGTAATTCATAATCGTAACTACATATATGCAGTGAGATATCAGAACCTTTTCCACTTGATCTTTATGTCCAGATGGGATGAAGGACCAGGTTTTTTTCGCACAAATTATTCATTAAATAACATAAATAAATTTGTTCTATACAGCTTAAAACTGCATTTGTGTTATCTTTTTAAAGATTAACTATAACAGTTAACAGCTCTGAATTATTAATCTTTTAATAGTTATCTGAATCTGAGTAATGCTGAAATATGTTGAAGAGGAAATATTTTCTGAGATCTTATCTGAATTTCTTATCATTTTGATTACATTCCTACTTAAGCAAATCTAAATGCAAAGGCAGGATGATAAAGCAAAGATAGGGGAAAGATGTGATCTCTTAATTCTGAGACAATTGTTTTCAGATTTTAAATATAACATGTTAGGTAATGTGATTGTTTAAAGTGCTATTGAGTATATACATAATCTAATCTTTAATATTTAGTTGTGCACAAATCTGAATACAGGGAAGAAATAATGTCAAAATTATATTGTTTCACTGAAACTCAGGATATACCTTATAAATATTTTATAAGTTGTTAAAAGTTTCTTTTAATAAAATTACACTACTCAATATGTTACTACTTGGTGTTTTAGAGTTTATGTGACATGACAAGGGAAATTGAGTGTGGGATGTAGTCTGAATTATGATCTCAGGAAGATAAAATTCAGACTCCCTTAGGTTTTGAAAATCTCTTTTCAAATCAGCTTTAATCATATGCTTTTTACACTAGCTCATCTGTGTGGGGAAGGATGGAGTCACATTGGAGATGCCTGCCTCCGCATAAATTCTAGTCGTGAAAGCTATGACAATGCCAAACTGTATTGCTACAATTTAAGTGGGAATCTTGCCTCATTAACAACCTCAAAAGAAGTGGAATTTGTTCTGGATGAAATACAGAAGTATACACTTCAGGTAACTTGAGTAACAGTAATTGATGCTTATGTGAACTAAATTTGCTTTGAGAAATCTATTTCAGCGATTTGCCCAAAGAGAGGAAAGATTATGCCTTCAAAGATATGTAGCATGGTGCTAAAGACTGACGTAAGTGGTGTGCAGGGCGGTAAGGAAGTCTCTTGTTTGAAGCTAATGACACAGCAGTTACCAGGTGTTTCTCCTTACCAGATTTAACTGTTACAGGTTCCTGTTTACATTCAAGATGTGACTCGAGAGAAGGGTTGGAACAGTCACCTGGGAAATCCCAGCCCTTTTCAATACGCTGTGACAGCAGGAATCAAAACAAGACAAAATAATTTTCACTGTAACAGAGAAAACATCCTGGCTTTCACATCAGTCTGCGTAAAACTGCTCACGGGGTTGGTTTTGGGTGGTGAATAGCTGGGCTGCAGCAGTGATGACGGAGCAGTAATAAGGTGGATACTTCCCCAGAAAACCCCATATAACTGGTATATGGGATCAAAGGGTCACAGAGAAACTGCACTAGTATGTGAAGCATGTAGAAATTCCCTGTAGAGCAGCACCGGAATGAGCCAGGAGCTAATTAGCTTTCTGTGATAATGATGGGAGAGGGCTGAAAATTCTTACATGCCTCTGGCAAATACAGGAACCTGCCATCAGAATATTCCTTAGGAAAGTGATCCATCTTAATTTCTTAACTGTGGGACAAGAGAAGGGAAGTTGGAGATTAATTACCTTTCCATGGGTAGTCAGGTTCATTTTTTTAGCAGTCAAATATTCAAATGATTATTACTTTGTTTAAACTGTTGGAAAGCTTCCTACGTCATTGGTACACATATATGAAATATATGTATGCTGAAAATATGTCAAACACCATAGTTGTACATTCAGGCAGGATGCCTTAGCAGAGCAAGATTCCATTACAAGAAAATCAGTTCATCTCTGCAAAGGACATTTTAGAAAGTGTGCTTTTTGGTTTGTAGAACATGCAGCATTTCTTTGTATAAAACTCCTAATTTTTAAGGAGCTTAGGATTTTACAGTTACAGGAAAATTATAATTATGAATAATATTTAAGGCTTATATCAAGCTGATGTGTCATCTACAAAGTTGTGTTGCAGATGAATTGAGATGCCTACAAAGGAAGTGGAAATTAAGGTTTGATTTTGTGTTATAGTAGATCTGGATGCAAGAGTTTAAAGGTGTATCATGTGAATCAAAATATTCTGTTATCCTTTTTATTGTTCCATTTCAAGGAGGAGATGCAAACATAGGTTATGTGCTCAAGCGTTCTTTCTTTGGTTGTTTATTTCCCCAGTAAATATAGGACCTGGACAAAGCAAAATTGTTTTACTAGAAACACATGGATTTTCTATTATTTGCTAATAAAGGAGAGAGAAAAGTAATTCTTCTATGTCAGAAGATCTCCCCGATATTGTACTTACCACAGCCTTGAAACACATTCTGTCTGTCCCCTCTTTGATATGAGATAATGTTGAAAATGTAATTGAAACCAAAATAACGAAATCACAAATGGCAATGTGGCAATGATTTCTCTAGTTATTTATATTGCTGCTTTTTTTTTTTTCTTTATTTTTTTTTTCTCTTTCCCAACTCCTGTTAAAACACTGCACAGGAGGCCTTCAAATCTAATAGTGTGTGATAGAGTACTGATATTACCTGACTGGCTTGAGGGGTAGGTGAGAAATGGCTTTTTTAAGTGTTTGGAAGCTAGATTTTCCTTGTATTTTAGAGCTTAGAATTTCTACAAGGTGACATCCTGCTGAGCATGTCTTTATTTACATGAAGTGCATCATGAGCCAATGTGATGTGAATTTGAGATACCTCACATAGAGTTTATGCAATTATAGGCAAATGTATGTACTTTAAAAGTATATTTTGGGTTAAATGATCATTTAGTTTTCAGAATCTCTAATGAAATGCTATCATGACTTATGATGGTTTTATGGTATGGTTTTATGATGGCATTTAGAAAAATAAATTTGTTTAAACTCATATGTGTCAGTCCAGTTCCAGTAACTCTGTATGGGGTGGCCTGAATGAATGACAGAGGCTCCCTGAAACTTGGCTTGATTTTCTCTTGTCTGCTGTTACCTCTCAAACTGCAATCATAATGATTTGAGGTATTTCATTTTAGTTGTTTTCCTAACAGGTGGTTATGTGGAGTTCACAATGTAGTCAGAGCAACTGTAAGGTAAACCTATGCCTTCAGTCTGTATTATTTATGGTGGAGTTTTGACTTGTGTACTTAATATCAGCGGCTTTAAAATCTTCTGCCTGTGTGAAACAAAGGTTTTCAGGATTAGTGAATGTGTCAGAGCAACATTTGGAAATAAGACTATAGGTCTGGTTTTATCTGCTTTATTTGATGTTCTTGTACTGAGAAAAGGAAAACAACTCTGTCAACTGTTGTGTATTTTACAAACTGTTAAAATAGTATTGGTAAATACTGCAACCTGGAAGGACTTAGGAATTCTTTATTGTTCATAGAAACAATGTGGGACTTTGTAAGTTGTATTCTAATACACTAAGTCCCTGTTCTGGTACAAAATCAGGACCATTTCTTCATCAGGTTTAGGATAATACAAAACACTGATGCTTTGGGAAGAGGCTGTCACTGTCTCCACACCTGTTCCAGACCTCATTGTGTATCAATAATTTCTCTTAATTCCAATACCAAATTGGAAATGAATAGATTTTGTTTTAAAGGATAAGGAGAAGGTTCATTTGGTACTAAAGTAAGGGACAAAAAGAAGACCTTTGTAGTGTGAAGTCAAAATGATGTTGAATTTGTACATGTATTCTAATCACCAATAATTTAATGTCTTTTTCATTGAAAATAAATGAAATTCTTTAAGCGAATGACAAAGTAAACACAGTGGCTAGACTACAGATTCTTGTATTAGTGCAAAATGACACGATGTTTTTTCGTATATGCTGTTTTGTTGACCTAGTAAGCAAATTATGAAAGAGAAGATGGGAGGTTTTTTTTGCAAAGTAGATAAAACAACAGCAGTATGAGGTTAATTAACTGTTCCTGCTAATATTCAAATGTTGTATACTCATTTAAAAGTACAATTAGTTCTCTTGGGAGTTTGCTCCCAACTGTGGGATTTAACTAAAAATAATAATATTCTTGTTAGCATGCAATAAATTCTGAGATTTAGTTTTGGTGTAGTAAGCATAAACAAAGATGAGAACAGTTTTTAAACAATGCCTTTCATTATATAAACTGTTTGCAACTTTTCTTTACCTTGTTCTTCTCAGGGTTCAACATCCTTTTTAAATTACACTTGAGTGTAGGTTGCCGTTAATTAGTGAGCTTTGCATGGCAGTGTTATTCCTTGTTAGCTCAAAGTATTCTCAGAGGGCTGTATTATTTTATGGTTTTATCATATGTTTGGCTGTAGAGAAGCTGACATCTACCTTTTTTTTGGCTTTTCCTGAATTAGTCCCACTTCACTACAGTGTCTATCAGTCCCACTTTACTATTGCGGTTTGAAAAGTCTAACAAATTACTTCAGCAGTTCATCTCCATGTTGAAGTTGTAGCATTTTCTTCCGACTTCTAGGAAGTTCAGAGCTCAACTCCCTTTTCCTGAGAAGAGAACCTGAATTGAAAAAACAATTGTCCCCCAGAAAGAAGAAAATTCAAGAGTATTGTTTTTAAAACCAATTCCACACCAGCAAAATTTGAAAAGAGTAGAAGAAATAAGTGCTATTATGACCTAATCTATGACTCTTACTACTAATTATGTCTAGATTTCATCATACATGTCTAATAAAGACTGAGACCCTTAAAAAGCATGTAGTTTGCTTCCAGTACTTTTAATATGTCGTTCACTGGGTAAATGAAATACAAAATGTGTAGATATCTAGCATTATTATAATTCAGTTAAGAACAGAAACTGCACAGTGAGGCAGTAAACAGAATGGGTGGTTTCTCATCATATAACTCCTTTTTTAGTAAGGAGGTGTTTTGTTCATAATGACTCAGAAAGTAGGCAAACTAACTGCAGTCCCTTCTCAAAACTCTGAATATTGGTATCACTAAGGGACCACTGCGATGCACACATTAGAAAATGAGTTAGAAGTGTATAGTACACTTCCAGGGCAATTTAAGATCCAAAATGGAAGGGATTTAAGTAAAGGTGGGGATAAATTTCTGAAGAGATATATAATTCCTCAGCAATTTGCATAATTAAGAAACAGAGGAGGATTTTGAACCTCGGTAGTAACTGGCTGTTCAGTAAAGGTTGACTTGCTCACTTCACTCATCTGCAAATTATTCATCCTTCATTAAATAGATGCTGAGGCAGCAGTATTGCCCCAAAAATGTGTCATGCCTATAAATGATCACATTCACTGTAGATCACAAAGCAACTTAGTCCAACTTAAATTTTCTGAGTAAATAGTGGATTTAACATGAAGTATCAGGTCTCTAGTTAAGGTTACACATTTTTATTTTTTAACATAGTTCCATAATTTCTGCTTAAAAGAAAATTAAATATGAGTGGTTTAGAATAAGAGCACATTTCTTCATGGATAGATTCTGATTCAGTTGCAGGTTCTTCTTCAACTCTGAATCTGAACAACTTAGTCCCAAATGCAGTGAGGACAGCATGGGTTTTTTTGGTTGTGTTTTTTTCGACATCTTGAAAATATGCATCCATCAAAGCCTTGAGGAATAAAGAACAAACTTTCTCTGAGGAGTAACTTTCTTCCCACTTATGTGTTGAACCAAGATAATTTGACCTTCCAATAAAGAAGCTGGTATTCTTGAGAAGAAAAATTTAGACATATTTGGGGCTGCTTTCATGTCAGCAAGTGTTTTTCTGAAGAGTTGATTTGTACTGTGTTTTTCACCCACCTGGGTGAAAAATATTTTTCAAGATGCCCAGAAACTAGAATCTTACATCAGTGGGTTCTGGGTATGGAGAACAGGCCGTCTGGTTTCCTTCCTGCCTGTCCTCTTTAGAAGCACCTCTGGCAAAATATTTGAAGAAAAGGAATCAGTTTCCTACATTCATTTTACATTAAACAAAACAACCATAAAGTTCAAGTGAAGGGTGTTTAACTCTCATTATTTCTTAAACTGGAGGAAGAAACTGGATTGACATTCTCATTCAGATCTTTGAAATCCCTGAATTGCTTCAAGTACTTTGAGACTCTTAGCTGTAATGACTGAATCTTGGAGTTTAGGAGATAAGGACTAGATTTATACTTTTTTCTGGTGAAGAAATTGGTTTGATAAGCACAGCATACTGGTAGCTGCAGGTGTCAAAAGTGAAACTCCCTGAATTCTTTATTCACTCTTTGTTTATTCCTATTGGCTTTTGTGCAGTGCAGCAGAAGTCATTTTTAGTGATAAGCCTTAGTGATATCAACACACAATCTCTGCTGTCACCAGCATTCTTCAGCTGTAGTCCACCACATCATGGATTTAATACTACATAATTAAACATTTGCTTTAAGCGTATACTTGGAGCATTTTGGTGGCCTAGTTCTCAGCTATTTACCATATTTTAATCGGATGTTAAAAACATGTTTAGGATGCCGAAAACAGATTATCCAAACAACATGCCCAGAGAAGCATAAGATCCTGCAAGGCAGTAGCTTCGATGGTGTGTATTCGATAGCATGCTAATCCATGTGCAGATCTGTATTTTGCTGTGTTACACTAGCAAAGAGCCAAAGATGGTTCATATGGAATTTGAGATACCTCACATGATGACCATAAGTTGTCCAGATATTACAGCTATTAAGAACGATTATGACTATGATATGTGTTGCTTTTGCTTGAAGTCTTTTATTTCAGGTGTGCTGCTTTTATTTCCTAAGGCTGCTCTGACTTTCCTGGTTCTCCCAGGGACTTTGTCAGCATTAAAGGGGTCCTGAGACACTGCTTAAGTAGAAGAATTTCTCTCCAAGTGTTACTGCTGCAGTGTCAGTTTTCATTATTTGCCTGACATGCTTTTCACCATAGCTGGAATAGGATCTCAGTGTTCTGTATACTGATGCCGAGGCCAAATTATTTGGCAGTGCAATCGAAACAGTCTGTAGTATATTGAAGGTTGTCTTAACTAGAATTCCTCAGGCTGAAAGCAGGCATTTTTTGGCTTATTTTAGGCCTGCGTTTGTAAGCAATTTATCCACCTAAGCCTAAGCTCCTGACATTTTTTGTACGTGCCTGGCTTGCTTGCTTAGCATTTTACAGACACATGTCTAAAGACACGCATATATATCTAAGGTTTTCTGATGCATGTGGACCACATACATATACAGCAATCTAGGCAACTAAATAACAAATAAGACAACAGAGGTATTATCTACCTCTTTCCAGATGTTCAATCTCCACTTGTACTACTTACATCATGTACTTTCTAGTACCCAGAATGTGGGAGGGACCTCTCACAGGCACCTGGAAAGTTGGTCACCTGGGGTAACAAATGAAGTTATGAAGTAACTACAGAAGTAAGGAGCAAGAATGGGTGGTGGCATTTTTTCTGGATGTTTTAATTGCCATTAGAGTCTCCCAGAGTGCTTATGGGTTGATTTCTTAGTCATTTTTTGGTTTACTAAAGTCTGTTCTTGCACCTGTAATTCTGTTAGTTGCTGTAGCAATTTTTGTTTGATCATGCTCCAAACAACTGATAGGACAGACGAAGAAGACACCATAGGGAATACGTTTTAGAAAGGTCAGGAATACTGATTATCTACCTACTGTGTATTAATTTTTTTTAAAGTAATTACCACTAGTATTTCTAAAGAAAAATTAATAATCCTTATTTCAGTTTGGTATAATGGGGCAGGGGATAAAGAGGAATGCTCTGATCAGGTATAAATTTAAGAGCTCAAAGATTTTTCAGCCATGGATTAAACCTGATTGGCCAAAGAAAGATGTGAGATCAAAGATGAAAGATGTATCTGAGAGATGATGGCAGTGACTCTTGGTTCACTTGTGCAATAGCACATAGATCTTGAACCACGATAGGTTCCTTTGTGGTATTTTATAATGGTTTACTTACCTTGGCCTGTAAATCACATCAGTTGAGAACCTAATTCACAATCAGATCATCTCAGCTTTGGAGCTGACATGTGTCCTTTGCCTGGTGCAGACAGCTGTGGTGGTTGGTGCTCTGGTAGTCCCTGCCACCACATACCTGTCACAGCCATCGTCTCTATGTATCTCTGTTCTGTATATTTAAACTGGGGTTAGTGAAAACTACCTGCGCAGAGATTACATGAGGAAATGTTTGGTTTTGGTATCTTGAGATTTTTACGGTGATGGGAGTAAGAAATGTATGTAGATTTATCCTGGAACAGGCAAAGGGCTTTTTTTCTCAAAATCTGCTTTGTCTCTTGGTAATCACATAAAGACAAAATTATAAAAATAAGTAGAATTTGTGTGATGTGATTTTAGGGATACATCCTAAATATCTTTTGAGAATGCTTTTTATGTTTTTTAGTCTAGTTTCTTTTATAACTTGTAAGTCAATAATAAAGAGTATATTCAATGTGTATTTAATGGCATTAGAGTTGTGGTTGTGCCACTTTCATGTCTGTCTCTGAATTGCCTAAAGATGTTGATCAGTGTCAACAGTCCAGATTTTAAAGAATGGAATATTTATCCTACTTTTTTCATGAACTTTGATTTCTGTGGCTTGCTGTTAACTTATGTGTATTTTATTACCCACATTCATCTAGCAATTAATAATCAGTATAGCAGCCACTGGAAAAAAAAAAACAAACCACAATTTCAATATGACTATTTGGCCTGGTTTATGACTGCATCAAGTAATAGTAACCTGAATTGACTTTGAACAGAACAAACACAAATTCATACATTTTTTTTAGTAGAACAGAATCAGATGGTGGTGGTTTGTGTGTCTGAGTTGTTATTTTTCTTTTGGTTTGTTTTTTTGGGAGTGGTTAGAATTCAACAAGGTAGAACAATTAAGAGAAAAATGGTATGGACAACAACCGAGATGATAAAGTGAGAAAAGGACATGATAAATTCTCTCAAAATTTGAAGTGGTTGCTGCTGAGCTGTTGTTTGAAATTTCAACCCGAAAAAAGGCATTTTAAGTAATCTCGCATTTCTTTCATTCTGATTCACAGAAAATTTCACCTTGGGTAGGTTTACGCAAGATCAACATCTCCTACTGGGGATGGGATGACATGTCTCCTTTTACGAATACAACTCTGCAGTGGCTTCCTGGCGAGCCCAATGACTCTGGCTTCTGCGCGTATCTAGAGAGAGCCGAGGTGGCGGGTCTGAAAGCGAATCCATGCACTGCAATGGCAGATGGTCTCGTGTGTGAAAAACCTGTTGGTAAGCAGCCTCTTACCCTGAGTTACTGTCAGTGTCATGATTAGCAAGCTGTTTGGGTTTTTGTTTGGCTAAGAGGGATTTTTGGACAATTTGGATTAAATAATTACAAAAAAAAGTTACTTTTAAAATTTTTTGCAATATAGGGACATTTAATCTGTAAAACAAATACTATTTCTAAAGCAGTGTGTGTCTATTAGAGAATTCGTTTCCATGGCTTAATTTGCATTACACCAGAAATACTTTAAGTTGCTTCTATATTAGTAGTAGCCAGTGACAACAGTGATTGTAGCGTGACAGTGTCTGTGAAGGTGTTCAACAAGGCTGATGTTTTCTTTCTGAATATTGCTAGACATCAATGAATATTTGAATGGTCTAGAAGACTGAAAAAGCCAAAATTCTTGTTTCCATCTTTTAGGTTTGTTTACATGTAGAGATTACTGTGGCAAACAGTCATGTGACAATTCAAATTGACATTTTTGTGCTCCGATTGTCCTGTGTTTTTCTTCATAACTCTGAGGTGGAGCATATTAAGTTCTTCAAATTTGTCCTTCACGTTTATTTTGTGCGTTTGCTGTGCAAAACTGGAAAACAGCTGCATTGTTGGTGTGTTGGGATCACTGCCAGTCAATCTGATGGTCTTGTTGTGAAATTGTCAGAGTTGTTAACTTGCATAACCAGGGCGTGATTTTACCAATCCTTTATTTTCTTATAAGCAATTCCAAATAGTAGTGTATTCACAAAGTAAATATTGTACGCTTGTTGATACTGACATCAACATTTCCTAAAAATGTCATCTTTCACCATGTTCTTAATTTTGAGTTAGTAGTTCATTATTTACCAAATGTTTCTCAGAATAGTAAAATATATAGTCAGAGTGGGAGAGACATCTCAAAATGTAAAGGATACACTAGGTGGAACACAAATGACATTATTAAGATGAATTATTTTACAATTAGATCAACATTATATGCATCTGTTACTAATGTCTTGTTTTAGGGCTTTTTTGATCTTGAGGTGCTTAAGTGACTATAGAAGTCAACATACTTCAGCCTTATGAGAATACCTTTATAGTTCAGCTGATTTTTGTTAGTTTTTTCTTTTTATTTTTATTAATTACAAACTGCAGATTGGATACATACATACTAGGTCAAATCTAGGAACAGCGTGATTTGGCCGTACTGTATTAGCAGGTGAAGAATGGTTTGAGAACTTGGGTTGTATTGAATATGAATCATTATTATACAAAACCAAGGCAATACACAGGAGGACTTAATCCTGATGTTGCACAAGGTACTTCTGTATGGAAAATATAGTGCTGTCTATGCTTTTGTGTTCCTACCTAAGAGTTACTCTTCTCTTGTTCCTGTACACTTCATATTTTTATTTGAAGTCAAAGCAAGGGTGAGGAGTTAGGATATGCAAGTTGTTTTTGTGTGTTACAACTCTTTGAGATGACATAAACCACTAAACTAGTAAAAAATGCAGTTACTAGTAGAGGAAAAAGAAAACCCCCAAACCAACTAACCACCAACAAAAAAGTCCTAAAGCAGCTTTGCATTGAAAAATGTGTGTTACTTTCCCTTTGGATTCTAGTTACTTTCATATGTACACTATAAGAAAAAATTTTAGGGAATAAGTTTTAAGTAGAATATTTGTTACTTATACACTGTTAAACTGATGAGAACAATAGACCCAGAACTCCAATGTACTTCCTATAGAAGAATGTGACTTATTTTATGTCATATATGTGCAAGTAAAAAATAACTTAATTGACATTACCAGGTAATTAATATTACATTTACTATTTCAGTATATAGCTAAAATTGCTGCAAAATTTTTAAATGGATTATTTAGAACTATAGAATGACTCATGCTGAATATTGCTTAATGATTTTTATAAAATATTACTGTATTTATACACTGCACTATAACTTTAGACAAATTATTTATAGCTAATTAAGGAAGCAACCACTTTTGCTTCAACACAATTTTTCTAATGGAAAATATAATTAAAGAAAAAGAAGGTGGAACTTGTGTTCAAAATTATAAATGTTTGTGATTCCTTTCCAGTTAGTCCCAACCAGAATGCCAGACCCTGCAAAAAGCCGTGCTCCCTGCGAACAACGTGTTCTAACTGCACGAGTAATGGTATGGAATGTATGTGGTGCAGCAGTACCAAACGATGTGTTGACTCAAACGCCTATATAATCTCCTTCCCATATGGACAGTGTCTAGAATGGCAAACTGCCACATGCTCCCGTGAGTATCTTAGTGAACATCCATCCTATTAAATATACTGTTAGGTTTGTTTGTTTTTTCCACTTGTAAGATCATCTAGCTACTAATGTGAGCAGTCAGTACTATGTTATTTTCTAGATACAGATAAAATATTAGTAATTCTTTTATGATGAAACATACTTATTCTGTTAAAACAGATAGTAAAAAACATTTATTATTTTTGGATAAAGGAAAAATACCATGGTTATTTGTGTAACTAGCATTAGTGTATCAAACAATGACCATGAGTTAGAACAAAATACTGTTAAAATTCAGGAAAAAATATAAAGACCTTAGACTTCTATCACATCTAGTTGTTAAAAAAAGGAGGTGAGTTGGATTCAGGGTTTTTAAGATTCTGGTTTATTTTGTCACTAGAATCAAAGTCGTCTGTTTTCCTGCATGCCGAGTTAAACAAGGCAGGAGAGTTCTTGCCAAGCAGCGAAGGTGCTCCCCAGGTGTCCCCTCTGGGAGCACGTTTCATCAGAAGTTGATACAATGCCTCTACAGGAGAACAGGGAACCTACTTAATGAACAGTAAACCGTTTACCTGAAGCTGCTGCTTTCCAAGCACCTTAAGATCAGCACCATGCACTTCCAATGTAAATTGGTGCTGTAATTCCTATAGATGCCGGAGCAAGCTGCCTGGTGCCTTAGATTCTTGTCTCAGTCATGGTTTGTTTAGAAAAGCTGGTGCCCTAGAGATGACTGGTTCTTAGTGTCTTCAGTGTCCTTCAAGATTTGATTAATGAGGTCTGGTTTAAAACTGATTTTGTGTCACATGATTTGCGTTGATTTCCAAGAACATGTGAGCACTTTTTCTTCCCCCTCCCCCTCTTTTTCCGTATTTGGGAAACTTGAGACAGTACCTCCTATTTGGATTTTTCCAGGTCTAATGATAAGAGAGTTCATACTCCAGCTTTCTGCCCTATTAAAGTTGTTTTGAGATTTCATTCAGATTCTTAACTGTCTGTTTTCTTGATAACTCTGTGTATCCTCAGACTGGTGGCAGGTTTTTTCTCTGACAACTTTCATTACTTTTAAGTGATATTAATAGTTGCTGAGGTCAGAGTAGCTAGACTTATTCTGCTGTCAATTTATTTAATTAAAAATGAAATTGCTCTGCTTAGGCATAACCTCTATAGCATAGATTCAGGTATTACCCTTATTGAGTAATGTGGTCCAGGTAGCTGTGAACACAAGTATTAGTTGGATATAGTGTCCTTGCTGCAGCTGAACCAATTGAGAGGTTACTCTCATTTAGAAGCCATTTGAGTGCCCTCCAGAAAAAAAACCCCACAAACCTTTAAAATACTTTTTAAAAAGAAGAGAGACTATTTCTGGCTTCCTAGTAGGATCTTTCTTGAAGTTCATGTATGGTTTTGTAATTTATTTTAGGTGTCTACAAAGATAATATGAGAAGAGACAGGGACCCATAGTGATCAATATTCAAATGATTCTGATGTTAATTTGATTCAGTGTTACAGCATTAATTTTAAAAATTTAAGGTGTCGCGGAAAAAGCTCATACTCGTGATCTCTAATGATGTTCCTCAAGATACTAAATTGCTAATTCGTTATCAATAAGAAATGGCAGTAACTTCAGAATATGAATTTTATTTGGTTCTAAACAGATTTCTTAAAATATGAGGAAGACCATTTCTATAAGAAATTAAAATTAAATAAAACTAGTAGAGTGTAAAAACTAGAAAATTTGATTGTTAGTATGCGAATTAAAAAATGAAACCTGATTTGCTCTAACAGATGAGACTCTTAAGATACAGTTCAATTAAATGGGATTGAATTATGAAGTTTTGTTTAAGAAGATTTTTTTTGAAAGATGTATAATATGCTAGCTTGTTTTAAAAGTTCTATATAAGAAGACTGAGTCATGTTTGTAGATGAATACTCAGGTATGATCCTGAGATACTTTGTACCCAAGTAAATTTTTTGTTTGAATTTGAATTATCACAATTTTTGGATTATAATTATCACTGTTATTTAGATTATTGACTTTGTCCTGAATTCTAGAGTTTTTCTGTTGGAAGGGCTGCTTATATCAATAAAACTAGTAATATATGCATCCCATAATACATATTAATAATAAGCACTGAATATATATTTTATAATGGGATTTAATTATGATGTGTAATATTATTGTTTTGCTTCATTATCTTTGTTTATTTGAAATATTTATTGCTGCACTGTGGTGTAACAAACACCTGCTGTGTATTTTGTGATCTTTGAAGTACAACTTTTGAAGAAAACTAAGATATTATTCCTAATGTTAGTGAATTTTTCCGATTTGCATGAGGAAACAGAAATGCAAAATTATTTCTTCATCAATTTTTGTAAAGTCCTAGCATCTTATTTAATGAAACAAACAAACGTGAATCAGAATGCAGACCAAACAAATAAAAGCCCTTGCATTAATATTTTGTTCCATAAAATGAAGCTCAAAACTGCTCAGGACTGAGGACCTGTGGACAGTGTTTAGAACAGCCGGGGTGTGGATGGTGCAACGATCCCACTAACACTGGAAAAGGACAATGTTTGGAAGGATCATCAAGAGGCCCGATGAAGCCCATTGGCATGAACTCTAATGAAATGGTGCTCGATACCAGCCTTTGTCCAAAAGAGAAAAACTATGAGTGGTCTTTCATCCAGTGTCCAGGTAAGATCTCTTTCCATTCATTCTTATCTGTGATAAAAGAGATGTTTCTTTGTTTAAGCACACCAAATGAACATAATTATTTTGAGTAATACAAATAATATTTGCGTGATGTTTGTTTTTCCAAAGTGTTTCCTAAGTATATAGTTTGGTAGTCTCTGTCTACTGAAGACAAATGTGCTCGCTATCATGCAGGGTAACATATGAAATTTAATGCAAATAGTTTAACCCAAGTTGTCATTTTTTTGTAAATAAGTTTTCACCTATCCTATCCTCGTACTTTTTCAAATCCAACTATATGAATTTGCTTCAGGTTTTCATAGAATCATTTCAGTTGCAAGAGACCCTCAGGATCGCAGAGTCCAACCATAACCTAATCTAACTCTAGCACTAAACCATGTCCCTAAGAACCTCATCTAAACGCCTTTTAAACGCATCCAGGGATGGTGACTCCACCACTGCCCTGGGCAGCCTGTTTCAATACCTGACAACCCTTTCTGTGAAGATTTTTTTTTCCTAATATCCAATCTGAACTTCCCCCGGCGCAACTTGAGGCCATTTCCTCTTGTTCTAACACTTGCTACTTGGGAGAAGAGACCAACCCCCTCCATGCTCCAGCCTCCTTCAGGCAGTTGCAGAGAGTGGTAAGGTCTCCCTTCAGCCTCACTTTCTCCAGGCTGAACAGCCCCAGTTCTCTCAACTGCTCCTCATCAGACTTGTGCTCCAGGCCCCTCACCAGCTTTCTTCTGCCTTCTGCTTCCATTAAAGAGCACAGTTGAGAAATTAGGCAGCTCTGGCTGGCCAGCTGCAGGCAGGTCCTGTGGCTCACCTGCTCACGCAAATCCAGCTGACTGAGAATGGGGGCTGCTAAACCTCTGAGCTGTGCCTCCCCTCTATCTTTGAGACGTTTCGAGTAAATAGAATGTATGCTTTTGTAATCATAGAGAAACTTTGAAGTCTAAATTTAAATCTTTCCCATATGATTATAGTATTTTATTATAATTTTCATTGGAAAAGTAAGGAGGGCATCAGGTGCTTTAAGACAGCGGAAGCTGAGCTGGTACGGCCTCCTGTGTGGAAATACTCAAATCCTGAAAGCTGCCTCGTTGCAGCCCTGTAGTAATGCAGGCAAATGAAAAGCACACTGGGGAGTTTGACAGACCTTCACTGGTAATTTGCAATAAATAATACACTTTACAAGACAGCTTTGAAACTTTTTTTTTTTTTTTTTTTTTTTTAGAATAAATGGTGTAATTGTGCTAAAGTTATTTTTCCAGCAAGTGTTCCTGTTACTCGTAAGTTTGGAAGCTGGCACTTCTCTAGGATCAAACTTCTATGGATATGTGCAGCTATGTTTGCTTGGTCTCCTGGGTACTTTTTTCAGCAGCATATTCTTTGTGTATATGCATATATATGTGTGTATGTATATACTTAAATGTGTGTGTATTGCTATGTTATTTAAAAAGTGGGATCTCTGAAGAAAGTTTTTCATTTTTAAAAAAAGTACATAGGTAAAGAATAGATATTTTTTTTTTTTTCATTAGAATAGATAAGTGAAACTTTAAACCAAGTGAACACGACCAAATTGTCTAAATTAAAAACAGCCCCCCCCCAAATATTCTAATAAAAAGGAGCCTATAGTGAATTTACCTCCTAGTTCTCATTTAAATGATTATTACAGCATCTCATTATTTTAATTATTTTAAAAATTATTTAATAATGATATGTCCAGTTCGATTGGACTCATCCATATCATGGAAAGTTATTGAATTGTGCAGTTCTGGAGTTTCTCTTTTTTCAGTGAGATATGTATGTTTAGGAAAATCAGCAATAGTTTCATTTTTACATGGTGTGCCATGTCAATTGAAGATTATATTGGTCTTCTTTCTTGCCGCCTCTTTCTTGCCGCCTCTTTCTTGCCGCCTCTTTCTTGCCGCCTCTTTCTTGCCGCCTCTTTCTTGCCGCCTCTTTCTTGCCGCCTCTTTCTTGCCGCCTCTTTCTTGCCGCCTCTTTCTTGCCGCCTCTTTCTTGCCGCCTCTTTCTTGCCGCCTCTTTCTTGCCGCCTCTTTCTTGCCGCCTCTTTCTTGCCGCCTCTTTCTTGCCGCCTCTTTCTTGCCGCCTCTTTCTTGCCGCCTCTTTCTTGGCCAGCCAAGATGCCAGTCACTGTGACATTTAGATCCAAAATCCAAATGCTAAATGCAAGGATCAGAACTATTAAAAATAAGACTTTTAAAGTTCTCTCTCCCCAGTAGGTAGAAGTTTGAGTGTGAGCTATTCTCCATCACAACTGCTTTTCAGATGTGTCATAACAAATTGCTTGTAGGTGTGGGGGTTTAATTTGCTCTCGGTTGGTGACTTACAGCCACTTAAAGGTTTCTTAAGTGACTGGGCAGCATTTTAAATCTATGAGGACCAGATTCAGTCACTCACAATGGCAAAAAATACTTTCTCGCATAACTTAAACCCACACGTCACACAGTCAACTTCTGTGGTCTTGTGTGAATTCAAGTTGTGTCACAATGCTGTTTTAAAGAGGTTCTGTGTCAAAGTACAAATATATATGTGGGTTATTAGTCAGGATTAAACTCCTCAGAATTACATTCTACTGCAATTTTTTAATCACAAAAGAATTATTTTATTCTTAGGAGCAATTCATTAATAGGTTTTTAAATGTTTTATTCTAGCTTGCCAGTGTAATGGCCACAGCACCTGCATCAACAGTAATGTCTGTGATCAGTGTAAAAACTTAACAACAGGAAAGCAGTGTGAAACGTGCATGCCAGGATATTATGGAGATCCCACAAATGGAGGACAGTGTACAGGTAAGTCGTTCTGGTGGGAGGAAAAAAAAGATTGAAATGGCATTTTATGTAATGTGAATTGAACTTTTTTATTGTAAGATGAAGTTAACTCTTCTTTAAAGGTTAAATGTTTATTCAGTAATACAGATGTGTTGATCAGCTAAATTAATGATTCAAAATAAATTTAATATTTTTAAGAGAAACTGTGCATTCAGAATAATAATTTTGCGGTTGTTGTTTGGTCCGGATGCTGAACAAGATGGTAATTTCAAGATGCTCTCTTGGGGCAAGGAGGAGGAAGAAACTCCTGTGGGACACAGCATGTAAAATCCTGGTGTTTCAGAGAGGCATCACTTCAGTCTGTGTAAACAATCCTCTTTAAAGCAGTGAGAAGGTACTTCTGGGTGAAGTTCAGTATCTACCATAATGACTCATAGCACTGATTTATATAAATGTGTGATGCTAGTGGAAAATTATGCATTTAACAGTCCAACAAGTCTTAATAACGCATAATTTAACCAGAAAAGCCTGATACACTGCGGATTGAATGTACCTTCACCTATTCAATCTGTTTAGGTTTGTAATTGCTACGCTGGAGGATTCTCCTTGAAGTGAAAGAGAGAATGAAATCCAATACTCCAGATGGTTTTTGTATATTGCCGTAGGGCTGCTTTTTTACTTGCACGGGTGATTTTAAAGTTGACAGTAACTTCTTCCCTTATAACCAAATGGGGGCAGGGGGTTGTATTCATTATGAAAAGTCGAGATTGAATCTAGGAGGGTGCTAGAAAGTTTTGTCCCATAAATTTTTCTTGCCTATTATTGATGTTTCTTTAACTGGACCTTTTCTTCTCAAGGAATATTTATTTGTTTAAAGGGTTCACTTGTTCCTCAGCACTTTAACATGCAGTAGTCAATGCATAAAGCTGCACATCTGGTAAACTCAAGCACAATATGTAGAAAATGTGTTCAAGGGGATGGAAAGATTAATGTCTACCCCTATTGACAATTGCACATTTTACTGGTGCTTTATGATGCTTTAAATAATTCTTAATAGTTCTCTTATTTCCTGAAGTTGACAAAATGTTCTTTTGCTGTCTATATCACCTTTATGGCAAAATGATATATTAATACAGCATTTGCTCTTCAGGGATACATTAGCTTTCAACCAAATAAGCATTCCATCACCTTTAGTGAATTATGTGTAGTGCAATAATGGCTAAAATCAATTTATAAGACTAGTAAAATTATACATTTTACTACTTGTTTTTTCAACCCAAGTCTGTAACAGTACATATTTTTTATTGGTAGACATGATTTTAACAGGAGCTATTTAGACTAAAGAATGCTTTGAAAAATGAAGATGGTAATTATTTTGAATTCTTTATCTGCATTAGTTTATTATATTTTGTAGCATAGAGCTCATAAATCTGTTAAAGTCTTTAAGACATTTTGATGAATGTGGTAATTATGATCTGTTGGATTTTCTTCAGTATCATGATTTTTGTTCCTGTCATAGAGGTGCCCAAATTGTAGCCAGGGATCCCTGCAAGAAAAAATACCCGCGATCCATAGATAAGTCGAATTAATTTTACTTGCATTTAGGAGGATTTTGGAACCATAGTTGAGATCAGGCAGTGCACAAATATGAAGAAAAGAGAGAGTTCTGTTTTGTATTATGGTCTTGTGTGTTGTTGTTTTCCTTCATTCTGGTAATGCTTTTGGTAACACAGAAAAATTAGAAAATAGCTGAAAATGAAGACCATAATTAAAGTAAAAGCATAGGGAAAAATCTTAAGCAGAAGAAAGGACAACCTGCTGAGAAGCTGAACTTGAGTGTGACTGAAATAATTAGAAGATGAGACATGGAAATGTTGTGGAATAGCCAATCAGACAAAAGAAAACGTGGCAAATTGAGAAAAGAGCCATCATCCTCCTGGTCCTGTCTTGTGTCTACTTTGCTGCTGCTGCTGGATGAGTTTCTGGCTGGACACAACCAAAATTTCTTTTCTACTCAGTCTTATCCATCTGTACGAGGGTTGAGATTGCCAGAGCACGTACTGCGTTTTTTAGCATTATTTTCAAACTTACTAATCATCTACTTAGGTGTCAATGTTAAAAAAAAAGAAGAAAAGTTACTCCACCTGCTTATCATCTTGTCATTTTCTTTATGGATGGTATTTTAAAAAATTATTCTCAAAATGTATGAGATGCCAGGAGAGAATTCTTTATGGTAACTTAAGACACACTGTGAGTGTATAATACATTTAATAATAAGGTAATGTAAGCACTTTGCTGGATTGTCACTTTTTTATGAAGTGATAACAACATCCCAAACAGCGTTCAGTTCTCCCATAAATGTAGTACCATTGGTGTTGCTTTTGCAGTAGGAATAGGAGTCTGAGTACCAGCACAGCTGAAGATTGTGTTTTAGCTTACACTGCTTGCTCTTTAAGCAGCCTCAAAGGTCATGGTGTTTAGGACACTGGTGACCATTCTGTAAAAGCTTCCTACCACACAGCCTCTATGCATCAAGTTTTTAGCGCAATTCTGTGTTGTTTCTATTGCCTTTATAGAACTATCACCTTCCTTGCTATCACACAATTGGACATTTTCAGTGCTAAAGGTGACAGCTTCCCACCACTTTTGATTTGTAATAATTCTGTTTGAAAGTGTGAAGTTAATTGTTTACTGGAAATGTGTACTTTTTACCCAATCTTCAACCTATTAGCAAAAGTGAACATATTTCTGAGTGTACACCATGTGTGCATCAAGTCAGCAGCATCTTTTACAGCCAGGTGAGAGGTCTGGCTGGCTCTTTTGTTATTCCAGTACATAGGGTGTGAAGGACAGAATAAATCCGAGCTTTTCTGCTGTTCTTTCAGAGCATCCACCTCAGTAAGAACATACCTGTTGCAGTATCTGCTTTTCTTCCATTTTGTGTACCTTGGTACTTTTTGCCTATGTTTATATACATATGGGTACATCTACACGTACTACTCTCTGAATTAGTTCCACATGAACTTGGCATGTATGTGTTAGCCATCCAATGTACCTATGTCTACAATAACTGCCTCAGGAGATTAAAAAACCAACTAGCCAACCAAAACTACAAAAAAAAAAACCTCAATAAAAGCCTATCTTTACAGCACCTTGACTTAAGTGAAATTGACCTCAGTAATAAAATAGCTACCTAGGTATGTTTGTGATGATTTCTGTTGGTGAAAAGAAGAAATAATAATACTTGTGACTTGTTGATACCTAAGATATATCTTCAGTAACAGAGGGAAAATCCATGGTGTACAAATTATGCTGCTCGAAGAATGTGATTATTCTGCTGAGTAACTGACATCTGAGATGTGGAGGTTTTGAGACAAGAGGCTGAGGATAGCAAAAGTCATTTCTTCTTGTGTCTATGAAAGAGAGACATAAAAGATGTTAAGCTCCTTGTGGCAGCTAATTGAAAATTGTTGCCTTGGTTTTTAGGTTCTGTCTAACTTTGAAAGATGTCTACTGTGTAGAGTTACAGATTGTTTGTCTCTGGCACCGTTTCTAACATGTTTACCTATTCAGCAGCAGCAGCAGCAGCCTTCGTAGCAGGTGTTTGTGATGCCAGTTCATGGAGGAGCTGACACCAATTTCCTTCCTTCCATGTCTCTCCCAAAGAAATATTGTTGAAAGCTACCATGGGCACCATCAAGAACAGAGCCCTGTTCCTACAGAGCACAGAGGGCAATCAGTGTGCTAGGTATTTGAAAGCAAAATTCAGTTTCATTTGAAAGGAGCACATGTGCACAGCACATCTTATTGCAGTCACTTTGAAGTAAACTGTAGTCTGATTTATTAGAACACAAATGTCAATTTGAACACGATTATCTATGGAAAACTAGGGGAGATGTACTAAAGAAAACCAGTTGGAAACAGCTCTGCCTTTTGCTACCAAATTATTTCAAGGTGGATGTCTTTTATTCCAAATTTTCTTTTCAATCCAACAACTTCTTGCTGTGTCCAAGCTGAATCAGACTCCATACAGTCCACATTAGATCTTAGGAAAGTCTCTTTTTTCCCCTCTCCTCCAGTTTCTTTGCATTCTGCTCTTTAATATAGAGAGGCCTCTTCTTTTCTGAAACAACTCCTAGTTTCTACTCCTGCTTGAGGTTTTCTACTTCTTGTCATCTTCTCTCTCAACCCTGCCTGCTGTTCCCCATAATTTTTGCCAAGTTTGAAATTTTCATTTGTATCCAAGGAAGAAGCAGTTTCCTCTCCCATCCAGAGAGTACAAAGGAACCCTTGGTGCCTAGGGCAGTGTAATCAGGCAGTCTTTTTGCTTGCACCCCAGCCATATTCTTAGAATATATGTATTAACGCATGCACATATATATGTGTGTATACATACACTGTGCACAGATTTGTATATTAAATTGTAATACAGCGGATTACAGAATTTCACATATTACGGAAAGCAACCTGTCTTTCATAAAGGAAAAAGTTCATAGTGTGACAAGGAAAACAATTCAATGCTCTTTTTCTTTTTTTGAGCTAAAATATGCTCTTGTCTTAGTTGATAGAAAGATGGCTGGTAATTTCCCTCTAGGCTTATTTTCTAAGGTTTCAGGAAGTTATACAAGCAATGAGGGAACAGAAAGCAGCAGTCTTAATTTTTCACTTCAACACTATCACTACGTATCTTTTAAATTACCTGTAGTTTGGGATTGTATAGGGCAGGTGTAGTGAAGCATCAAACTAAATATTCTGAATATAAATATTTTATTACTGTATTTATGACATAAGCTTAAAAGTGGAAAAAATTATTCCCAAAGAATCATTTTGTTTAGTAAATATCATAGCACAATGACATTATATTGGAATTTTAGCCTCAAAACACCCAGATGCTAATATAACATAGTATTAGGATCTGTATGATGCTGCTTTAAACAGGCAAAACTAGGCAGATGCTGTTGGGCTGAGCAATACTTTTTGAAAGGAGAAATAAAATTTTACATTTAAAACCTCATCAAGGGATTTTTTTTCAGTAACCTCAAGTAATTTTGTTCTATTGTGTTTCAGAACTTTACTGTCTATAGCAGTCCCAGCCTTAGTAAATTTTTCAGCTGAAATGGGAACTGAAGATGGTGTCTGTCAGGGAAGTCCCACCAGCGACTGCTGTTGGAGATATACGTTAATTACTTTTCAGGGCTTTCACAAATGGCTGTAGAACTGGGGGATTTGTTCTCTTCATGCCAGCAGTCTGAGCAGTAGGAAAGTGATAATTTTGTTTTAGAAACAAAGGAAAGGTATTTTGGAAGGGTATTTTAATGTGCTTTTTATTTTTTTTCCCATCTGTGAGCATGGCTAAGCAATGCAGCAGGTTGTCCAGAGAGGCTGCGGATCTTCTACCACTAAGCTCTGTCTTGCCATGTTTAAATAGTGATTTACACGGGATCTCTCCTTTTTCTTTATATTCATTGGCTGGTTGAAGATTTTCAGTGTGCAGAGTTAGAGTAGTGTCTTATAATACCTTGACCCAAGTAATTTTTCTTTTTCAGAGGATTGATTATGAGTTGACTTCAGCTGGTATGACTATTCTTGCTATTCTTGTCTAGCTGTAGCTCTTTTTTTTTTGCTCCATTCACCATAGTGTTTTATGATTCTATATTTCTTTAGAAATGCATGCAAAACCTACATCCATCATACAAGCAGCCCAGGAAGCTTTGTACAGTAATTACTCTCTGCTTCAGTAAGGTGCTCTTTATGTTGTTTCACCCACTAGTTTTCAATTCTGTGTCTTTTGTAAAGCGGAATTAACACAGCTGGACAGGGAGGAGACGTGCTGCTGGCTTTGAGTGGCTCTGCAAATCCATGCCTTGACTTACAACGTGGGAGGGTTGATCCAGTGCTTGGGTCCTCATGCCTTTCCTGTCACACGGCAGCTATCCCTGCTTTTGCTGGCTCATAGCCTTGCAAAATCCAGATCTAATGCTAGTAGAATGATATGCTTAGCTTTTCTCCTCAAAACACATTCAGTGGACTGAAAAGTTGTAAATGCTAGATGGACTATAAACTAGCAGCTGTAAGAGGATCACAGTATTGAATTCACACCGTGAGACCCAAAATAGCATTTGATGACTGTGCAGTTCTGTCAAACATTACATAGGCAAATCAAAAAGAAGAGTCAACCCCCCCTCAAATGCACAAACAAAAAAAAAGCCCCTCAAAACCCCAACCTACAACAAAAATCCCTTGCCTGATTGTTCATTACAATTCTTAGCATAAATGCTTGTGCTAATTTTTATAGTCCAGTAACCTTTCATTGGTTTTTTTACCTTTATAATATGGTTTTATGGTTGTACCCCTTTTTTTTTTTTGCACATGCATTTACACCTGACCTAAGTGACCCAAATGCTTCCTTTTGAATCAATGAGTAAGTAAACTTTTTTCCGGAAGATTGAGGCATCTAATAGTTTTTACTACCTACATGCTCCTAGCTATTGTTTTTGATGAACTAATCATCAAAGCACCATCATGATGAACTAACACATCAAAGCAGATATTTGTGCTCTGAAATGAGGCATTCTGTGCGCATTGCCTGAATTCTGTGCATAGTATGCTTAGAATATATCCACATATAAGGCCAGTACTAAGATTATGTAAGAGCACATGAACTATAGTTAATTTTGTTTAAAATCAAGGTGCTGGAAGGAGCATCAGCTTTTCATTTCCATCCTGATACTCAGTTGATCCAAAACTGTACTTCCTTAGCATAGAGTAAACCTTCAGTAGTCAGAACAGATGAAATAATTTGTTCTTTGGGGAATGTAGGTGTCAAACTTGTAAACTTCCAAGGTGTCAAACTTCCAAAGCTGGAAGCCAGATGCCTTTGTACTGAAATCTCATTTGATAACCTGCTATTGCAGCTTTCCCAGCCTCTGATATCCATTGCTGGTATCACTTCCAACATCTGTTAATAGCAGTTCTCTGTGGGGAACAGTCATACAGACTGTCATTTTGATGAAAATATGTATGCATTATTATAAACAGTGATAACCAAGGAAACAAAAAATACCCGAGCTCCGTAAAGCTCCATGTTAAAGAGATTTAATTGATTGTTTTTGTAACCTCTAGAAAATTATATGCTTCTAGTGAGAACAACTAGTTTAGTGTATTCATTTGTTTATTTTATTTTATTTGCATTAACCTTTTCTGCTGGCATGACCATGAAGTGCTGACACGTGTCCACAAGCATGTTTTTATTAGCCGTAATAATAGTTGGTTTTAATGGCACAAAAGCTGCTGGTCTTAGCTGTTCACCTTCAGTGGGCAATGACCTGATGTTTTGGTCGTATCACATATTATTTAGAAACAAAAGACAGATGTTCACAGTCCAAATTAATCTAACATAATGCATTTCTGTATGAGATAATTATATTAAGAAGGTAGAAATTTAAAATACAACATCTAAATTTTGGCTCTCAGGCGATCATTAATCTTCCCATTGAGTCCGGCAGTCGGATAAATTTGGTTATTGCAGTCAGGTAAATTAAAACCAAGCTGGAGTACTATGTTTAGTTTTGTAATAAATGGTGTAAAGACTGTTTCTAAGAGACTTCAAAACACCCCACAAGTTTCTGCATTTTTAAACATGATTCCTCTCTTGTATCTAAATTTTCAAAATAGATATTGGGATGTGTTCAGCCACACGAGTCTAGCTGGTACTCATAGAAGTCTCATAGTTTTTGATCAAGTTTAAGCTGTCTTGCAATCATTGGTGTCCCTCATGCTTTTCAGCGGGTGGCGACAGCAGCAACTTTTGCAGTAGACAGGTGCGTGCAGACACGTCCCTAGAATGCAGTGCAGGCCTAAGAGGAAAATATTGTATAGCAGTAGTAAAAAATATTAATTGTCAAGATGACAGTAACAAACCGAGAATACTTAGTTGCTAGTAGTTGGAAAATGGGACCCTGTAGCTTTCTTTACACCTGGTAGTGCATTTGGCACAAGCAGCTTACTGGGAGCTACAAAGTTCTAATGGGGATCAATTTTCACCCCTGTTTGCAATTATATTTTACTCTTCAAGATGTTCGTTCTTGTGCTGACTCTGACATCCAGACTCTGCCTGTGCCGCAACACATGGAGTCTGGATGCTGTTGTCCATAGAGGTTGGCACCCACACTGATGTGAAACTAATGAGAAGGGCACTAATTAAAATATATCAATATGTAGAGCTTGGTTTATAAGTTTTTAATAGAAATATTAGAGGGCTGTTCAGTGTTCACTTGATATCAGAAAAAAGCAAGTGAATTCTACTACTATTGTAGACAGCCATAAATTTGGTCTTTGATCTTCTATAGGGGAATTGTATTTGGAAAATGTTTCTGGTCCAAAAGCTTATATTCAAGGTCCTCAAGTCATGTGTTGGGTAGGACTAAGAATAACGACAAAGAGCATTTAACTGCCATCTGCAAGAAAGACTAAGACATGTGGAAAGCATAAAGGAACAAAGCATCCTCAACTGGCAGCAAGATAATTTTCTTCTGCACCTTTTTGAAGTTGAACTGAGAATGAACATGAATTGATAGGAGCTATGACTCTCAGAGGATGACATGACAGTTTGGGATACAGAGTTTTTACGCAGTGGTCCTGTTTAGCTGCTTCAGTGTCTAGTGTGTATGGAATTTACTTATGCATTAAAGACTGTGGGTTTGGGGATTCCATCATTAGATGTCTAAAATTTTAGGGGAAATTTTAAATAGGCTTAAATATTATGTTCTAGAAGTTTTCTTTTCACAGTGGCTAAGTCTGTGTAGTTGAAAGTCAAAAGCATCTTTAAGTCCAGGCACTTTTTGGTTATTCACATAAATAACAGATATTCAATGGACTGGAAACTTATGATAGAGACCCCAGGAGTCTATGTGCAAAAAGATATTTTATATAAGAGTGGATAAATGTTGGAGATCGGTCAAAAAGAGAGTATGGAATGCTTCATGCTGTCTTCAGGTACTAGAATATGGAACTAAATTAAAAAAAAAAAAATCACTTCCACTGTTTGTCTTTTACCTCAGTTTCTAACAAACTCTGGGTCACGAGTTCATAGTAAAACTCTGATAAAAGGCTGTAATTTAAGATTATTCAGAAAAAGAAAAGCTCACATGGTGCTAAATTCCAACAGAAAACATTACTTTGTTTATGCTATACAAACAAAATAACTAAAGGTTTCGACAAACAAGGGGCCTGTCAAGAAATCCCATTTTGCAGTAATGGTAGTGGATTGTTTCTATGGGTTTTTTTTTTCTTTTTTAAGTGTTGAATAGAAATGATGACACCAATTGCTCATTTTTATACAATACCTTATTATAGAATAAAAACTCTTAATATTAACTAAAATGCTGGATTTTTTGTTCAGTAGTAGGTAGCGAGTTTCAGAGTACATGTGAAATATAAAGAGATCATATCACAATAAGGTATTGAAGACAAGCTTCATATTGCATTTTGCAGAGACCGTTAGAATAAGCACTTTTTTTTTTTTAAGAAGACCTTTTTCCCCAAAAGTGATTTGAAAATTTATTTTGCTTCCTTTAGTGAATGCTGTTTATTGAATAGTGTTCAAGACAGCCTGAATACTGAGTGAATAAAATGCCTGTACTTGGGTTTAGTTATGAATTTAAATTAAATTCACTCATATAAGAATGTGTTCCAACTAAGTCCTGTGCTATGAAAGCTGAAGTGGATTGCCATAAGAACAGGTTAGTTGAGGAACTTGGAAAAAATAATCTTTAATAAATTGCTGTTCTAGTTTTTTTTCAACTGCCAAGCAAAACATGCTAGGCAAACTTTTCAGTGTGCTATTAATTGTTGTGTATATATACAGTTTTCTTTTTGCTTTGTTGTAGATTAGACCTGTATTATAAAGTATGATTTAATTGTGAATTAAAAGCAAAAGCTCACCTAAAGCTAGGAACCTTTTTATAGATACACCTTTATTCCATAACCTACTTAGACTAATCCTAGGTAAAGGACCTGGAGTTACACTGCAAGGAAAGTGCCGTTGTCAAGATGTGTTTATATGTCTGTAATTTTACATGAGAATAAAAGAAGAAGAAACTCTTGAATGTAACATTCCTCATGATTAACCTCCAGAGAGAGATTATTTGGGTGGCTGTGGGATTTCATAAAGTTTTGCCAAGGTGTCTTTTTGAATGATTTTCTTTGATTGCATACAGAAGACTTTTATAAACCTCTTTTCAAGCACAACTTTTTGAAGCTACTGCTTGATGGTACTTACTCGTCAGGATATGTGTGTTCATCGCAGAGTGGTCTGATTTTAGGAACAGCAATCATGGGAAGCTAGTGGTTCAAGCATCAGCCTAGGATGTGCTATTGAAGAAGTCAGTGTTTAGGCTAAACAGCTCAGTGGGTTGACCCTGACCAGCAGCTGAGCATCCCTCAGCCATTTGCTCCCTCGCTGCCCTCCCCCAGCAGGGTGGAGAGAAAATAGGAAGAGCAAAAGCAAGGAAACTCATGGGTTGAGATAAAGAGAGAGCAACAAGTGAAGGAGACAGGGAGTAAAAACAAACCAAGTGATTGGAGTCACCACCTTCCCACAAGCAGACCGATGCCCAGCTAGTCTCTGAGTGACGGCTGTCTCCCAGACCATTACCCGCCTCCAGATCTTTATTGCTGAGCATGACATTATATGGCATGGAATATTCTTTTGATCAATTCAAATCAGCTGTCCAAGACGGCATACCCTTCAAGCCAATTTACGTAGTGTTTTGTTTTATTGTCACCATAATGAAAAGGTAATAAGTAAAGTTCAACCCAGCCTAGCAGTTCCTGACCATTAAAATTCCTTTTATTATTCATAATGAAGATTAAAATAGGTTAGTTGAAGTATATTTTTGATTCCTTTGAAAGAGATTTTTTTTTTCTTGTATAAGTTTTCTTTCCATCCTGCACAACCACAATGTAACTGTGTAGTTATAACTGTGTAATTATATGTAACTATATGTCTAGTAACCAATTTTATCGACTATGGTTTCGTTCCTTAAGCTTGATTGCTACAGTATGTTGCTTTGCATAAATGTAACTTCACCATCCAGTGAAACTGATTCTAATTTACAGAAGTGAAGTGAGAACAAGGTAGCTTCTTTAAAGAAAAATAAAAGAAGGTAAATCTATTTCTGAAATTTTACGGATGTACAATGAATACTGCATTTTAAATAAACTTAATCTAAACTTACTTTAGGTCTATCATGCAACCAAAATATCTGAAATACTAAAAAGAATAGCAACAACTTGTGCTATCTTAACCTGTTTAAATAGCAGGCATTTTGTGCTAATTCAGCATCTTAGCCTGACATCTAAGAATTCAGACATCCTTTAATCCATCACCACTTATTACTTTTTTAGTTATTGAAGAGATACAGCGATTTGATTTATATTATATTCCTTTCTCTCTCTGCTTATTTTATCTTTTCGCAAGGATTAAGGACAATTCCATTGTTTTCACTGATTTTGGTGATCATATCCTCCTGCATGTTATTGTGTAACACAGCTCTTGGCAGTGATGAATGAGTTTCTGTCCATTCCTGTTTTTGTGTTTTTCAGATTTACATGCCATACATTTACTTTATGGAATAAGGAATACTTATAAAATATATTTCTGATGTGCTGTCTGAGCTGTGAATCAGTATGTTCACCTTACTAATGAAACTGTAGAGTCATTGGTTTCCAAAAGATGTTTCATGAGGAGATAGGCAGAGCATGATTTAGAAACTCTCAGCTGTCCAGAAACAGTGATTATTGTCTGCTTTTTATAAGCAAACATATTTTACCTTGTGTTGAAAGAGATGTCAAGAGCTTATGTAACCACTGTGTCTAAGCTGAGAAGGTGCCAGCCTCCGATTGAGGGTTGGAAGTTGTAAGTTGAAGGTGACATTTTCTTAAATCACTGTTACTGGATCCTCAAATAAGCATTCGGCTACAGCCAGAGTCTTCTCGTCCCAAATACAGTAGAGATTAAAAAAACAATGCATTCATTTTGTTTGTTTGTTTGTAATTTTTGAATCTGCCCTTTTAGATGTTTCTAGGTGCTGAGCAGTTCTCATTCTCATTACTGTGTCCACCCACAGTTTCCTTATTATTCTCAGAAATTTAAATAGAGACATCTGCAGTCAGTCAGAAATTCCAGCACCTCAGTCCATAATCCTTCCCCAAGATGCGTAACATGCAGCATGGTATCTTCTGTCATTCACTGCAGTTTTAGAGCCTAAAATAATAATAACAAATTATTTTATTTTAAATTTGGTTGTGTACCCATCAGTTTAAATTAGATCCATGGGCCATGACTGAACCTCCCAGTGTCACAGGAGACCATGGAGTCACTTGTTTGAATCCCTACACATGAATGTGCCACCAGGACAGAAGAGTCAAGAAGTGTCATTTTGCATTGAAATGATCATCCCTCTTTCTAAAGGGGTCTTGGAGTCCCCCTGCAGCCTCTTGTGAAAATAGCTTTTGAGGCACCGTGCAAATCACTTTCCAACTGGTAGAATGAAGATTTTCAAAAAAACTCCTGTAAAGGCGTTTGTTTGATTGCAGGTGATTCCGCCTTCATTTTCTGAGTAGTAAACTCAATACATTATAATGGCAGGCTGCATTAGTTATTGAGGGGAAAAAAAGCTTCATTCATAGTTGAACGCATTAAAAATCAGTCATATTTTGTACCTCCTCATAGCTAAATAGGAAAATTATTTGCTGACTTCTTTACATTTTGTGGTGCTCTTGTCTGATAAATTGTGCAAGGCATTTCTCTTCTTCGGGCTTTTACTCTGAATGACCAGATACACACAGAGAGTTGCAGTCACCAATTGTTGATTTCAGTTGTTTTTCACCTTAGATGGGAATTTATTTTGACATTTAAAGCCTCTATGAATAGCTACTGAGTGGTTTTAAATTGTTTTGTTTTCATACTGCCTTATAATAATCTTTGATTTATTTTTTTTTTCTGCTGTTATATTTAAAAAGTTATACATTCTCTTTATAGAGGGGGGGAAAAACTAACAACCTTCTGAAGGGAGGTTTTTTGGCCAAAATTTGCAAAATAGCCGGTAGACAACCTACTGTCTTTTCAAGAAAATTTAAAAGAAAAGGCTTTTAAAAAAATGTACTAAGTCTTTGGTGTCTGAAAAAGTCATATTAAACGCATCTCAGATTAGACGTGCAAAGGTGGATGTGTGCAAAGTCATCAGTTTCTGTATTTCCTTTACAAAAACCCAAACCAAACAAAACAACGCCTGTTTTAGTTTTTACTAAACCTTGTAGAAGTGACTTGTTTTTCAGTTATTCTAATTTTCTCTTGTGTTTTCACATAAGAAGCCCCTTCACAAGCAAGAAAACTAAGAATAATTTAAGGAATAATATTTTTAATCTTGTAGGTATGTGAAAGCAACATCTCTTTAAATACTTGCATGTTTAAAGAACTATATTATACATCACATGTGAGTTCAAGTCAAAAACTAAACTCTATAAAACCAGCAACTTAACCCACTGGAAAATCTGTAGGCTATTTATTTCTTAATAACATATTATATTTAGAAATGAAAAGAGTTAGTGAAAGAATGCAAAGGAAATTGATCAATAGGGCATGTTAAGCTTATCTCCAAATGAAAAGCTCAACGTTTTCACCTGGAATTTTTTATTTTTACATGTTCAAAGTAAGTGTAAAAGTTTTGGTTTTTTCACACGGTTTAACATGGAGAAAAGAAAATTGGTGCTACTGTAGTTAATGAGCTCTCATGGAAATATTCTGATTTGGCATTTTTAGTGGTAGAAAGTACTGTCCACCATGTTATCCTAAAGTATCCCAAGAGGAAGCTATAAAAATTCTGTAGGGTATTTCAGTATTGGCATGAAAGATTCAGGCACAGCAAGACTCCTGTTAATTGTTTAAGATTTTGTTCAGTTCAAAATAAGAAAAAATATCCTGTCTTTCAATGTTAATCTTCTGTGTTGCATTTTCATTATCTACTTATATAAAACAAAATTGTGTTTTTTTTCCAAGCTGTCTTTGTCATGTTAGTTACTGGTGATTAAAGACAAATTTAGTGTGATTGCTTCAGAGGTATTTATTATAAACAAAAAAATCAATTCACTTTTCAGGATGAATGCTTTAAATGGAAGAAATAATGAAATACAAACAGTGCAGAGCTATTTTTCCAGTATAAAAATGGTTTAAGGAAAAAGACAAGCTTTTAAGTGGAGAAGGTTGCCATAGGATTGTGTTGGTGTAACCAAACTAAATTTTGTTTTCTGCAACAGAAAATCAACCTTTTTGTTGTTTCCCATATTTATTCTGGGTTTTTGAAAAGAAATATCCTACTTCTGGAATCTATGTATCAGTTCAAAAAGCTAAGGAAAATTCACTTAAAATTTCCAAATTATTTGACTGTGTGACACTGTGGTGCTTTTCAGCAAAAAAAGTAATTGCCTTACTAGTAGTTAAATGATTTCAGTAGGTGTAGGTCAGGGTCAAGTGAAATTGTCTGTGTTTTGCTGACTAGAAATTCCAGAAAAATGTTAAAATCCCCTTCGGGCCTGGGTGAATTGTGGTTTTGGAATGGGAAGTGGTCAAGGACAAGAGCATTTCTGTGACCCCCAGGTTGGCCTCTAAAGGCAGAGCAGCGGGCAGGTGGCAGCCCAGTCCCAGACAACAAATTTGGTGCCTATTGAAAAAGCTGCAGTGTTGTGAGGAAGTGTCTAATTCTACAAAAATGGCTGTCTGGGTGATTTGGTACGTTTGCCTTTTGAAAAACACATTTTTTATCTGGTATTGTTCTAGTAAAATTATTATCTAATTTTTATGAATATTGCGAATAGCTGACCTTGCTTTGCACGATACGTATATGATATATATATCTATATATATATAAAAGATTTGGGTAGCTGCAGAATTACTGTATATCCTGTATACAGAGTCCATATCCTGCCTATACAAAACCTAAAACTGTATCTGTTGCTTATACCTTTTCTCTCTGGCAAATGTAGTGTCTCACAGCCCTTAATACTGTGTCGATACACACAGGATTTTTGTATTTTCTGTACTGTTATTGTGCTATAAAAATAGATTTGAGCCCAAAGGTAAATCACAAGATAAACTAAGTAGTTATATATGTGCCAATGACTCTAATAAGACTGATTTAATGAAGGTTAATTATGTCACTATAAAATGACAGTTGCATTTGACCTGCACATGCAGCAGTCCTTTCTAATACTGTCCACTTTCTTTTGTACACTTATTGTTTACAATTTTTATTACTTATTGCTTCACAGAAGTTCTTTAGCTTAATTATAATGATACTGAATTAGTGACATCACATAAGTGTTGTTGGGCAAATGTGTTTACTTTTACATTGTCTGAGACGTTGAATGAATGTATTTGCTATAAAAGTAACTGCTGAATGGTAAAAGGGTATCAAGGGCTTCCAGCTAAATATCTATTTCTAGAATAATAAGTGACTAGAGAATTTTGTGATATTACTAATGTAGGAAATTGTCTCAGAAGGGCAGTTCTCATATGAGTAGACTAATGGATTATATAAATGAACACTTACAGTGAAATTGAGCATTACCATTTTACATCTCATATATGTTTACACTTGCTATTTCTTACTTTGCCTAGTTGTGTGCAAAATACTATTTTTTTATGCAACGTATATGTTTATTGATGCAATTTATGCCTTACCTGTTACTAAAATTAACAAAATAGTGCACCTCAATATATAATAGCATTGTCATAGGTTTCCTTTAAAAAAATCAGCAAGGTGTCTTAAAGGAATGATCCATGTGCAGTTACTGGTTTAGTAATCTTTGAAGTAAGCAAACATATTAAATTAAAGTACCATTCGTAGTGAGCTCTATTTGAGAGAAAAATTGCTCTTGCAGTTGTATGTTGGAGACGGGGGCTGAGCAATAAGTGTTTCTAAATTCAATTGTCTAAAATGTATGCTTCATGGAAATAGTGATGGGTATTCTTTTGTTGTCAGCATCAGCAAGAACATTTATATGCTGAGCTAGCAACTCGGAATCAATCATACTGTGGTTTTACTGTTTAATAAATTCTATAGGCTTGTGATTTTGCAGCATGGATTTGCTCTACTGGATTATATTGTTTTCATATAATCTTTCTGTTCCACTTGGAACCTGCATGTTGTACAGAAGAGTACTGTGAAGTGCTGTTTCCCTAAAAATAGACTAGAGATTGCCAGGGTGGAGGGATTTGTTTTTAACACTCTAATGTCATCATTTCCATTAATATGGGAAGATAATGACTAAAATAGATTAAAATTATATTATGTAAGCAGTTTAATTATTGTAAGCCATAAGTTGTTTATTTTAAATATTTAATGATAAATAAAATGTTTGTATGGTAATTAAGGGTTTAAAATAACTCTTTACCCAAAAGTGTATGTGTATAATATAAACCCAAGATGGAGACGAGTACACACAGTAGTATGGGAAGACTCTTGAAGTTGGGCTGAACTCACTGTTTCTATCCAAAGGTGCAGCACAAAGTACATGAGCACCTACAGCAGTGCAGTAGGTCACCCCCATATGTTTTATTGTGTTTTGATGGAATATCCTGTCTTTTCATTTGTGGCCATTGCCTCTTCCTCTATTAGTGGGTTCTAAGAGTCTGGTTCCCTCCCATTGGCTATTTATACATTATCAATAAGATCCCCATGAGACTTTTCCGGGCTGAATCCCAGCTCTCTCAACTTCTAATATTAAAGATGCTCCAGTCCCTTAATCACCTTGGTGATCCTGTGACCATCATCTGGTTTGGCTTCGTTCCCGTGAAATTATGTTCAGGGACATCAAGTATAATATAAAGCAAAACACAGTAGGAGGGGGATGACTGGGAGATTTGTTACAAAAGTTAACTCATCTGTGCCAAAGTACTTGATGTTAATGAGACATGTCATGAGAAGTCTTTTCTTGTATCTTCATGTGAAATATGAGCATCGGTAAGAAGTTTTTTGTGTTTTGTGTGCTGAAATTTACTTTGGAAGGCATAAAGCTAATAATAATTTTTGCCTAATAGAAAGTTCTGAAATCCAGGCATTTGAGTCTTAAGCTTAGTCTTACAATTAAAAACAGTTAGCTCTGTGTGAATTATGAAATAGAGAATGACAGATGTACTTTTTTCCCATGAGGAGAAGGGAGACATGCTATCCTATCCTATAAATCCATGTTATATCATGCAGGTATGATTATCTCATGGAAATTACATCATTTGGAATTAAATTACTGTTATTATATAAAGTTGGGATGCAGTTTTTAATTTTTATTTTTATTTTTTTTTTTTTTTAGAGAAGAAAATTCTGTATATTTCACTTTGACCAGTTGGTTTGCAAAAATTCATTTCTGTATTTTGAATACTGGATACGAGTGCTTAAATTTGGAGGAAACAGGGAATGGGAACAGAAGTTATTAAGACTGTTAGAATGTAATAAAGTACGTATTAAACTTGCTATGAAGTTAAAGCAGAATTTCAAGCCATTTGCTGCATTGATGACTGTCAGGGAAGATTTGAGAGAAGATTAGTGTCATCATAACCTTCTGGAAGTGTTAAAGTGTCTGAGTATGATGCTGCTATAAGTACTAGAATGTCATCTAGCAGTAGAATCTGAATCTGATGTACCCTGTAGATAGTTGTCTCTTCTCTAACAGTCTTGTACTGCTGTTTGCATGGCCGTAAAAGATATAACCGCACTGGTGAGACTAGTTAAAGTTGAGTCTAGACTTATTTTTTTGTTTGTTTGTTTTTAAATTTCTTTTTATTTTTCTTTTTTTTTTTTTTTTTTTAAGAGTATTTTTAAAATAAAGTAAAAAAATAGACTTAGAGAACCTTTCCCTGTTGGGCTTGTAGACTTGTAAGTGGTGTTATCTTTCTATTTGTTTGTATCTTTCAGTTATGGATCCAATATCCCTATCCATAAGTGTACAGGTTGTTTCTCCTTACATTTAATTTCTCTTAATCCAGAAAATCTGTGTCAGTCTGCTTCATCCTCTAATTTTAAGCCCACTGTCTTTGTCCCAAATAAAATAATTCATGTTAAGAATTGGACATTATTTGAAGCATAATCATGATAAAGAGTATATTACTGTGAAGCTAAAATCACTTGAGAGGTGACAAGACAAAAGGTTCACACTGTGCCTAACCAGACATGTGGAAGAATTGTGGCTTTCAAAAATCCACACTGAAGGATGTAGGAACCAAATTGGAGAAAGGAAATCAGTTAAGGGATGCTGAAACTTGGTAAAATGCTCGAGTGTGACAGAAGCTGAAACTGACTGTCTTTATTGGCTGAGAATCTTGCTAGGATGCCTTACCTGACTGCATACACAGCCACAGAAAATAGGAGGTTGTTAGGAGAGCACTAAGGCACAAATATGGGATCTCAGAAATTTTTCTTGACAGTGTCTCAAATACATTAATTAAGATGGGGCAGACAGGCCCAGAAAATCAAAAGCGATAATGTGATCCTCCCACCAGCTAGCATTAAATAGTCTGAGCCTGGGATTTTCAATCAGAAATCTCTGCTTACCACCCTGCGGTTCTACTCGAACTCTTAAACCTTTTATTAAATATACAGGAAAATAAGAGAGAAGCATTTGAAATGTGAAGTATTAAGTATAGCTTTCATTTTAACTTTTATTTCCTTCTCCTTCAGCTTTAGGGAGTTCTTACAAAGAAAAATAATGTTAAGCATTTCTTTAGATCAACATTAAAGAGAACTGTCTTTTTGGAAGAAGGAAAAAAAAGTTACTTAATACAGGTTTGAGCTGCAGCTGCTGCTGGAACTTAAGGCTCATACCTTGAAAACAAATGCATGGCAGTGGAGAGGGCTGGGACCTCAAAAAATATGGAAAATATAAATTGTGTCTGTTGTGCTGAATTCTACCAGCTAAGAATGATTGGTAGAAAATATACTTTTAAAGCTGATTCCAAGATTTGGCATAATTCTGCTAGCATTAGACTAAGAAAGATGCTGTTGTAGCTGCAGTAAAATCTGTTTACTTGCAGTGTTATCAGAAGATAAACCATTCCCTCAGAATGGTTAAGGAGAGAAAAACAAGCAGAAAATATTAAAGAAAATATGGAAAGAGGAGTATGGAAATGTTGAGGTAACGCATAATTTAAGTCTTGTCTTACTTTGACATCAAATATAGCTTCAGGTTGCTGTTTATTAATTAGCAAACATAATTCAGATTCAAAGCTCATAATTTCTTTTGTATTATTTGGAAGTAGGCCAGTGGAAAAAACCTGCAGTGAGGCAAAAAAATAATAGCATCTAATTTTTTTTTCCACTGAATGTACTATAATGGTGATAGTAGATGAGGGAAAGGCTGTGGATGTTGTGTACTTAGACTTCAGTAAGGCCTTTGACAATGCATCCCACAGCATTCTCCTGGAGAAGCTGCAGCTCCTGGCCAGGATGGGTGTATCTGTGATGGCCAACGAACTGGCTGGATGGCTGGACCCAAAATATTGTGGTGAACAAAGCCAAATCCAGTTGTTGGCCAGTCATGAGTGGTGTTCCCCAGGGCTCAGTTTGGGGCCAGTTCTGTTTAACCTCTTTATCAATGATCTGGATGAAGGGATTGAGTGCACTCTTGGTAAGTTTGCAGATGACACCAAATTGGGTGGGAGTGTTGATCTGCTGGAGGGTAGGATGGCCATACAGAGGGATCTGGACCAGCTAGGTTGTTGGGCTGAGGCCAGTTCTATGAGCTCTAACAAGGCTAAGTGCCAGGTCCTGCATTTGGGTCAAAACAACCCCAGGCAACGCTACAGGCTCGGGGAAGATTGTCTAGAAAGCTGCCTTGCAGAGAGGGATCTGGGACTGTTGATTGACAGCCAGCTGAATATGAGCCAGCAGTGTGCCCAGGTGGCCAAAAAGGCCAATACCATCTTGGCTTGTATCAGGAATAGTGTGACCAGCAGGACTAGAGGAGTGGTTGTGCCACTGTACTCGGCACTGGTGAGGCTGCACCTTGAATCCTGTGTTCATTTTTGGACCCCTCATCATAAGAAGGACATTGAAATACTACAGAGAGTGCAGAGGAGGGAACAGAGCTGGTGAGGGGCCTGGAGCACAAGAGTGATGAGGGGCGGTTGAGGGAACTGGGGCTGTATAGCCTGGAGAAAGTGAGGCAACTGCCTGAAAGGAGGTTGTAGCATGGAGAGTGTTGGTCTCTTCTCCCAAGTAGCAAGTGATAGGACAAGAAGAAATGGCCTCAGGTTGCACTGGGGAGGTTCAAATTGGATATTAGGAAAAAAATCTTCACAGAAAGGATTGTCGGGCATTGGAACAGGCTGCCCAGGGAAGTGGTGGAGTCACCAGCCCTGGAGGGGTTTAAAAGGTGTTTAGACAATACTCTTAAGGACATGGTTTAGTGCTAGAGTTACGTTATGGTTGGACTTGATGACCCTGAGGGTCTCTTGCCGCTGAAATGATTCTATAATAATATCATCCTGTTTCTGCCATTGCACTTGTTTGATAGCATATATTCACATGTAAGTGCTGGTTTGGTTATGCTGTCCTTGGGTACTAAAGTGTTTTCTTTGTCAGTAATTTCATGGAGTGGATCTGAGCTCCCACTAGAAACTCTTTCACTCTTCCACAAAGTCGCATGTGGCTATGTCTGTTACTTTTACTGTATATTTCATTTTAACCTCCCCCCCTCCCTTTTTTTTTTTTCCTCAGGAAGGGTGATAAAGATGCGTGGTGTCCAAAGGCTTTTATATTTTAGTGTTTAGTAAATAAAAACTCCTAAAGGAAATTCTGCTTTCACATTTGCAATCTATTAAATGAGCACTAACTAGGGGAGCAATCAATTCAAACTGATTCGTAATAGCTTCTGTATTTGCCAGTATATTGACAGCTTTTGGAATATGACTTGGAATGCAGCCTTTTAACTCCTTTATAGCTTTCATGCTGTCTTGTGACGGTCCATCACTGTTAAGAGCAGTTACCCATAAGCAGAATAAGCTGTTAAGAATATGTTCCTTTGTTTTTCACTGAAAGTTTAGCAGAGTTTTACACAATTAAAATTGACTTTTGAGGGGTGGATTTTCCATCTTAAGGTGTCTAAATCATTTTATAACTGTAGAGTGGAAAACATTAATGGATTTAGGAAAACAAAACAGACTATATAGAAGCAGTACTTCAATGAACATTTGTTGTAGAGAGTCAAGATCATAGCAAAATTACTAAATTTAGCACTCTGTGGTAACTGTAGGTGTTGTTCAGAAATATGCTTACAAGCCCTATTATGAAAGGCAAGAACATCATGCATCACTATATGCTGCATAGACATTTCTGGTATCTGGAGTGTGAATAGTACAGAACACCATCACAGAAGTATTTGTTGTGTAATATTCCTTATCAGTAGAACAGAAACTTTAAAACTGAATCCATCTGATAGAAATTCAGTATTATGATTGTAAAGTGGAAAATAAACTTTTATTATATAGAATATACACAATAAATAATATACGTATACATAATAAATCTTTTATCTTAATCATATTTAAAACTTCAGTGAAAGCACAATATGATTATTACACTAGGTTCAGTTACTTTGTATTAAAGAAAGACTTTAAATGTAGTGTGAATATTAGCAAGTAAGTATTCCAGTATAATATGAGAACTTCTTGATACACCGTAAGTTTTGTATGCTTGGTTAGAAAAGGGAGGACTGCCTGAACAAGACAGTCATTTACCTAAACATGGGAAGGAAAAGTGGAAAGAAAGTACAGGAACTTGAAACATAAAGGTTTGTCTAGAGATGAGAATCAATCAGGCCACAAGAGTCAGCAGATGGCTGTGGAGAGGTTTATTTTAGCCACCAAGTTTAAAAAGGAGAGGGGTGACGATCTTATTTCTGTGACTCTCTTCCAGTTCAAGTTTCAGGAACTTTTAAAGGTGCCTGGTTTTACTTCTAGAATATACTTGTTTGCTTTTGTCCAAAGCAACAGTTCGAGTTATAATAGAACTTTTACCAAACATCTGCAATAATACATTCTCTAATTAGACATTTGAAACTAATGGAATTTTGTCTTTTGCTTTTGCCACCAGTGCTTCACCTTGTATAGTAAAGATGTATTGTTAGTAATTTTCTGTTTTGCTCATTGAAATGATAGACTTTAACAGCTATTCTCAAACTGCTGTTAGTTAAGGTGTGGAGGAAATCCCCTAATGACACATGAATAGTCTTAACTCTGCCAAAAATAAACTAGATGATGTGCTAGTGAAGTTTTCTTTAAAGAAGTTCATAATTAAAGTAGCTTGTAGGAAATGTATTTAAGATGAAGTATAAAATCAATGAAAATTCCTTTAGTTTTAAAGTAAAACATGGTTGACTAAATCTCACTTTTCCTTTTTGATTTTATAGCTTGCACATGCAGCGGACATGCAAACATTTGCCACATGCAAACAGGAAAATGTTTCTGCACAACTAAGGGAATCAAAGGAGACCAGTGTCAACTGTGAGTACAGTTAAATGTAGTTCAAAGTTATTGCAATTCATGTCTACTGTATAATTACATTTTTCCTTTCTGTGTTTTGCTTTTTTTTTTTTTTGATTTCCCGATTGACCAGGCAATGTTTTAGTGATGCATCTAGTATTATTACCTACATTTCTTGGGAAATGTCAATATTATTTAGTCTTTTGCCGAAGAATCACATCACAAATATGAGTAATACTTTGCAGACACTACAGATTAAAATTACCCTGTAAAAAGAAGTAACTGGAGAATTGATAATACCGATAGTTGTCTTTTTTATTCAGTATTTTTTAAACTTATAATAAGTAAAAAATATTTGTGAAATTGGTAATTATATTGAGTACATTTGTCATGTCTCTTGATCAGAATCTACAGTGATTAGACTTTGAGAGGTTTGGAAACATAGTAAGATGCACAGTGTTTTAGATATTTTCCCATATTAACTATAGAATGGAGGAGCTCTGTCCTGTAAAGTACAATTAGTGCATTGTGGTTTTACTGGAATAGCTTATTGTCTTTGTTTAGAGGAAGAGCTTGCAGCTTAAAATAGTGCATAACGACTGGGTGAACTAAGAACAACGAACTACTGGAATAACTTGTCGAGTAGGAGAAATCGCATGTTAAAGTTAACTATGAATAGACATATTCAAAGTTGTTTCTTTCAATTCATCCTATCCTGCCCTATCTAATAGGAGCCTTATTCCCTTCACAATTATATTTATTTTAAATAGTATCTGGCCCCAGAATTGTCTTAGCAATGTTGTTTGGAACTGGGGAAAAGACGTAAATACAACTTGTTCCTCTCCAGCAGAGAGAGGTGCCAGAAGGTGATGTTCTGCTTGGCATGGCACACATTCTTTCACTGAATTTGTGGATTCATCTTTGCACTTAATGAACTGGCTTGAATCCTCCCCTTAGTGCTTTGCTTGATAAATAGTCCAGAAAGAAAAATATCTGTTGCAGAGGTGCTGTGTATATTGGTGAGAAAGAGCTGTGCTGGCAGGTGTGCTGCTGCAGTGGTACCCCTGGGACTTCTTGTGTAGCCAACTGGAGACTCTCACGATGAGATGGGAAACCAAGGTTAGGACTAAACGATGAATTTTTATCATGACAAAAGCTCAAGAGTGATAATATCTTTAAACTCTGAATTAAGTCTTCACTGAGAAGTTATTTTTTTCCTTTTTCTGTGTCCGAACATTTAATGAGTTCTAGATGCTGATGAGTGGTTTGATTACCAGTATGCAGTACGGACACATGTTGATATCATTCTATAACACCTATTTACAAAGAACAGGGGGAAAAAAATAGATCTACTAATCTGTGCATTGTACCACTCTAACTAATGGAAGCTATTTCTTTGCTCATAGCTCCAATCCTCTGCCAACAACTGTTCAGCCTAAGGCACTCTTCACATTCCGATTCTCCAGTCTGTACCTCACATGCCTATTTTGCTATTGCTTTTCCTTTGTCTTGTGTCTATTTCATCACCGTTTTCTCTGCCCTGACTTGGAACTTTTGTCTTATACGGTGGGTTGTGCTGCTCGGCTCTGTCACTCTACTGTCTTGAGTTTGTCTTTCATAAAAGGATGTTTTATTCCATTTACCTGAACTGAAAAAGTTCTGGTGGTAGATTTTCCTGTCCTAGTCAAGATTTACATCAATGCCAGCAAATGGAGGAAATGGGGATTTGAATTTTAACTTTTCCGGAGTCAACTTTAAATTACAGTTTCAGACTGAAAATCCCCGATTTGGTCACATTTCATACAGTCGCCTTCTTAGATTCTTATAAAGACTAAAAGCTTATCCAAGGCAAGCTCTGGTGTTAAAGTATTTAGTATTCCAAATGCTTTCTTTTGGATGAAATAAACTCTGCAGAGCAGCCACTTTCAAATTGTTTTTGGCTGTGCTCACATTTCAGATTGTGAGCCTCACATCTGCTGGATTCATAGACACAAATATTAGCATAAAAATTGAGTTTTTGCTCTTAGTCCTTTCCTAACTCTGGTCTTTAAAATAACAATTAAAAAAAGTTATTTAAGCTGTCTAGTTTATGATGCACATGTAGAAAGAGACCAGTTCCACTTAGAGACACTTTGAACATATTAGCAGACTATATCTAGGATAAAATTTCAGTACGGGAGACTCATTGTTAAGATCACTGGATACCGAGAGCAAAACTGATAACCAGAGATTTAGAGTTTTGTCATCAGATGATACACTTATGATTTGTCATTTTACTCTGCTGCTTGGTTTGCGAGCGTGATCCATTCACGTATGGAAGTTTTAGTTAAATGTGTTTTAATTATGTCCCTTAAAACATCAGGAGATGAAGAACATAAAAAAGTCACTCCTGAGTCACTGAATCCAGTCCCATACTGCCATCTAATTTGTAAAATTCATATGAAGAATGTGAACTTGATCAGATTTGTGTTACGTTTGAAAAAATATAAAACTATTTTCTTTGTAGAAATTATCCTTACACTTGAAACCTGCATTGAAAGTATCGTAATGTCATATACATACATAGTAGTTTTCTAGAAGATAAAGTATTATTTTAAATCAGCTAAATGCATTACTTGTTTTTATTACTTTATTATACTCTGCATAAATCATCTGGAATTTGATTCAAAGTGTGAATACTGTTTTCTGTAACTCCGGATATATTTTTTTTCCACCCATTAGATAGATTGTTGTGCAGTCTCAGCAGCAAATCTATAACCCTGTGATTTCTAAAATAAGGATTTCTGTGAAAATTCTGAACTCTTACTGTTTGGTGTGAAAGTAAGATTTATATTCCTGTCAAGAATCCTATTGATTAGAAAGTCATAGCTGCAGGGTTGTGTGTTATCTCCTGCTCCCCCTCCCTCTGCCTTTTCCTCCCTGATACTTTTATATCTGCTCATCACGTGCAATACACAACATGCCTTGGGGCTGAGTTTTTAGGAAATAAAGGAAACTTTGCAACCCTTTCTATTTATTTATTTATTTTCTCCTCCCTAGCACAAGATGGTCTGGTTATTTGTGTTTTTATGGAGGATTTTTCTCCCCTTTTTTCTTATTTTTATATTTATTTAGAATTTGTTTGAGTGTATCCATCTCTCAGTTATGTTGATTTCTGAAATGTGCTATTGGATAGCATGAATCACAGAGGCATTTTAAATCAAAATTAGTGTTCTAATGCAGCTTTGAGCATACATTTCCATTAGAATGGTTGGATTATTTGAAGCGACTAGCCTGTAAAACAATAAAACCAGATACAAATAAAAATACTTAGGCTTCTTTCCCCTTAATTTCATAATGAAATGTGCCGTTGATAGTAACAGGAAGATCATATAGACTTAAAACATATTTTGGAGTGAAAACTATTACTTTAATGTAATTTTATTTCATTTTCTGTACTATTTGATTTGATAACTGTTCATTTTATTTCCTCATAGAATTTTGTTCACAGATGTTTCAAAGTTTCCATAGGTTTCAGTGTATCAAGATGCAGGGTTATTATACATCTATAAGTTTTCAGGAATAGGCCTATGGAAATGTAAGGAATATGCTAAGGGGACTTTTCAAAGTTCGAATTGTGATATTAAACAAGAGAAGTTTTACTGGTTTCAAGGAAGAAAAATCTGAAAATTACAGAACTGAGGAGTTAAATCATTTATTGAGCAGTTTCAGTATTTCTGGGCTTTTCCAGGAGACACCTTTCCCCTGGAGATGCATCTGTAGTTTTTGTCATCCCTTGTCAATCTTTGCAAATCTGGACAAATTCTGAGCTTCTGGAAAGATTCCAGAGTTACAAATGCTCGGTGAAAATAGGGTTTCATGGTGAATTTTTCAAATTGTCAGGTTTTACTGGATGTGCTGTAACATTTATGGCACTGTACTTCCCAGTTACAGCCATTGCTGTTGTTTTGGGGAAAGCAAATCAATCTCTTTTGTTTAATACTTTCCACTGGGGCACATTTTAGGCCATTGGACGTATCCTGTTGGTGTTGAAACTGTATCTTTGAGTGATGGGCAGATTGGATCTCGTGTTAGTGTATGTAACTTCCCAGGCATAATTCAGAATAAGAGTTGTTTTACCTACCTGGGAAACATTAAAATGTTGAGAATGTCTGCTGTGGTATGGAAAAAGAAGAGCTACCAGAAAACCGTGTAAGAACTGGGCAAAAACTGGGCTTCGAGACTTCTGCAATGAAGAACAACTAGGTGGAAATAAGATGTTGAGAAAAAAAATCTTTATTTTATTAACATAATATTTAGTAGTATATTTTATGTAATTGTAAGAAGGATAAATTCAAGAGTATAAAGCGTGTAAATTCATGGTATTCTGGAATGAAAAAGTGATGTTTTGCTCATTATAATTTTGATAGATATTCAGACTATTCATTTCTTAGCCATACTGTTATTTCTTCTGGAGAGCTGGATGAAATTCTGTTTAATTTATAAAAATATACCCTAGTTATTTGGTAAAATCTTCAATGTATGCAGGCTTTAAAGAGCTGTTTAATAATGTAAGTATCCGTGCATAAATAATAAGCACTTATTGATAGTCTGATTTACATAAGAATAAAATCTTAAAATATCCAGCTGTCCTCTTGTATATAATTCCCCTCCACAGAATGGTATAATTCCTCTTACTGGATGGAAAAACAGGTAAAAATATACTGGTTTATTAGTCAAATTCACTATTCTAATGATATCATCGCAGCTTTATTTGCAGATAGCAGGGTAAATCTGTTCCCTGTTGCTTCCTCTCAGAGCTTCATTTTTTGCTTTCTGGTAGGGGAAAAATTGACAGCAATCATATAACGAATTCACTTCATTAGAGTTTCCTTTATCAAAGAAACACATGTGCATAAAAACCCCAAACAAACAAACAAAAACAACCTGGGGCATTCTAGTTGATGGAGGATTATTAAAAATCTTATTCTTTGAATAACTACTTTTTTCTGATAGAGAGTAGAATCCATTTAATACTAGTTACTGTGGTGATCTGTGATTTTTCCAAAGTGAAGTTAAATAGTATATTTAATGTTTTAAAATACTAGAGAAAACTACTTTTTCTTTTTCTTTTTTTTTTTTTTCCCCAAGATTTTGTTTTCATTTTTCTGTCATTTTAGTCATATTCCACCATTGGTTTTACATATTTGATGTATGTGACATGAGGTGTTTTCTAGTTCATGCTGAGTCCAGTTCTTGAGTTTTCTGTTTAACAGAGAACTCTGGCAGTCTCTGCATGTTTCTCCATTAGCGATGAAGTTTCAAGGAGAATTCCAGGAAAACCTGGCATGGAGATCTAGGTGGGTTTAGTGACTGCTTCTGTTCTTATTGAACGGCCAGAAAATTGTAGCTTGCTTCAGTAAGGGTAGGTTCGAGCCCTCAGCTGGTTCTCAAAGACCTGGATTGTTGGGTTGCTGAGGAGAACAATAAAATAAAACTCTCGCTTCAACATTAAATATATGTTTCCAATGTACTAATTTTCTACTCAACGTATAGTAATTATTGCCAGATCTATCAAGGACTTGAGATAGTGTGTTGTTTTTTTTTTTTTTTTCTTTAGTTCATGTTTCTGGCATCAATTACATTTGCCTAAATTGCAGCTTTCATTTAAACAATATATCTAATAGGAAATATTCAGAACATGACCCAAATGCACTCTAATGGCTTGAACCCTCAGAACACACTTGAGATGTTTTTTTTTCTTCAAATTTTAAATTAAAACCTTGTTGTGATTCGCAATGGGCCTTGTTGCGGAGGTTTTTAAAATGGATTTTGGCAATACCGTGTGTCACTATCAGCCTTTTTGTTGATTTTATTTTTCATACTGTGGTAGGTTCACACTCCGCTCTTTGGTATATTCAGTATACGATATGTAAAGTTCATGAGGTTCTCTGGGATTTCTCAGAGTTGCAGGCTCTCTGTAAATGTGAATCAACACTTTGCAGAATTATTGTTACTTGCAAGCATTACATTTTATTCAGGAAATTGCCCGACTTCGTAAAAATAGAGAAGAACTGGAGTCTGAATGTCGTGTATTGTTCCTAGAAGGCAGTGTTCTCGGGAAAGAAAAGAGAAGGAGCCAATGGCAAAGTGAGCAGCTGCAAGCACTTAGCTGAGAGCTTTGTACATTGTTATTTTATTGCAGGCCAGTTGTGAATGTGTTAAAACTGAAAAACGCTGCAGTATTGATATTGCAATGTAAAACTAGTTATGTTAGCAAGATGCTTCTTGCCAAGGGATGCATTAAAACCGGCATATTTAATTTTCTTAGGTGTTCTGTTCTGATGAAATATGCCTTTTATCTTTCTGAGTTCAGTACTAATTGTCTGGAAAATGGGAAACATTTTGAGCGTGAGGGTTTCTCTTTGATAAGGATAAAGTAATTTTGCTCTTGGTTTCTAAGTTAGGCTCTTCCATGGCGTATTGTATGCACATATATAAGGATGTCTTTTGGTTTGGCAAGCTCAACAGAGCAGAACATAAGAACCACTGGGCTTCAGTTGTCCTTGGAGGTTTTTTATATTCATTATTTCCTCTCCAGCCTACCTCCAAAAATACAAACTGCAGAGTAAAACAGACTTTCTTTACAACTTTCCTGACACTCCTGCCTGTAAAATAGAAATGCAAGCAGTGTGCCTGTCTCTTGTACCCAACTGCCTGGTGTTAGTATTTTTGCTGGATATGGATTTAATTAAGTAATACCTTTTTGGTTTCCTATTTGAAAAAATATTTGCTGCTGGATTTTCTTTCAAAATAAGTGAATCAAAATACAAAATACTTTTGTTTTTAAAAATTGTTCCTCCTGTGCCATGGCCATGCCATTCAGTGATTGGCATTTGAATAATCTGTTTTGCTTAGTGCAGGATGTATCAGTGGAGCAGTGGAACAGGCTGCCCAAGTCTTTCCCCAGTGACATGCCAGTGAGACCTGCTTTGAATTCCAGTGCTTAGGACGTGTCTGCTATAAAGCAAACTACTTTTATAGGAAGTGCTAGTGTTGCTATGGTCCCGATTGTCTAAGGATGTGTAGGTAAGGTAATGTTTTTTTAGTATTATTTTTATTATGACAGAGTAGCATAGCTGGCAAGAATAGACAAGTGTGCAAGTTCTTTAGGTCTGAAATAGATCCATAAAGATTCAAGGATAAATATAAGCTGAAGGCAATTATTCTTCCTTTAATTAGGTAGGTATTGAGTCTGGACTGGGATGAATTTAGGAGTGGGAGTGAGGCTGATGGCTCCTTTCATACAGGAAAAAGAGAAGCAGGAGTAGCCTGTGCCATGTGCAAGAGTTCCTGGGAAAGGAGAGGGAGGTTATGACTGCTATAAACCTGCTTTGTTATTGAGGCTGATTTTTTTTGTTATCCAGTGAAGTTGTGCCTTCTCTCTTCTGTGCTTGTTTTTAGAAAGCATTTGGGAAGTTTTGAAGCTGTTCCTGTACAGCTAATGAGGGGGCGAAGGGCCTTGTGGCTCAGGCTGGCTTACATCTTGCCTTGGGCTAACTTTAAAGCAGGATTGCACATATCTGTCTAGCACAACACTTTGCCTTAGTCTCAGACAGGTTTACAATAGGTTGCTAAGTCCTACAATTTGAGATTTGCTGTTGTTGTTTTTCCCTCCAGTTCAAGCTTTTGAAAATGATACGGGGGCTGTGCTGCATTGCATCCTTTAGGGTCTGCCATGAGGGCGCCTCAACTGCTTCTCTGTGCCCAGGACTAGAACTGCCGTTCAGAGCTAGCAAGGCTGAGGCTTATGAAAAGTAACATAAGCCAAAAATCAGTGTGAAACAACTCTTCTTATAACGCAACCAGCCCAGTGGGAGAGGTGCATGCAGTAACACCAATTCTTGGCACTGCTGCTTTGAGAGGTTGTAAAAGGAGAGTGGAGTGTTTCTTGTATGGCAGCCAACATAGTGTTGTTCAAATTCCAGAAAAACCTTGTAGAAGGTTGCTGACAGTGGAGACCACCTTCTTTCCAATTCTACCAACCAGCTTTCTCTCCTAATCTGCATGAATCAATAGCCCCATACTCTTTTATTTCTGTCCAGATAAGATTCTGTGGTCTCCACACATCATAAATACATCCAACCTGAGTATCATGGTTGATAACTCTGTTCACCATTAATATAATTATTCTGTTCTTTTCATGCTGCTATGGTTGGATTATGAAGTGTCGTTGTAAAAAAAATCTCACAGATCATAAATTGTTATGTATAGGATAAAATCTTTGAATTACTTTAGTAGAATACTTCTTACTACTCCTTATTAATAAACTCCCATGCCTAAATATAGCCAGACACTGTGTGCCTGACCTAACCATTTTGCATCTTCACTATTCACTCTATCTGCTGTTAGATTCCAGTTTTTTTCAGATAGTAACAGCTTGTCTGCCTGGTGTCCTGTGTGTCTCACACCTTCCTGGTGAATATTCTGATCCAGCCATTTCTGTCCAGAGAAGCTGTGTATACTCCTAGGCCTGTAAATGGTTTTGATTGGCAAGTCCCAGTCATTAAAAACACATGTAGGTGAGAGTGCAGGTAGCTGAGAAGGACTCCAGCTGTGTTGTCCTTGGGCATCTAACTGTAACCTGTTATCTGTGTGTGCAGTTGTGGTGGTCCTTCTGGATCTGGGAATTCAACTTGAGCACTGGGCATCTAACAAGTTGGTTGTGAGATAAGAAGCGTTACAGTGCATACGTCTTTTTGTGGATTTGTCCTCTGATCCATGCGGTTTTCATGCTCTTCTTGTTCCAATATGTCTTGCTTAAGGAAACAGTGCAGATGGATTCTTCTCTCTGGGTAGTTGTCCTTCTTTGAAGTCTGTTAAATCTTTTGTTTCAGACTTTATGCCATAAAATTAACTCCTGAAGATTTTTTTTTTTTTTAACAGTTAAAAAGAGAGCTTATTTTTTTCTAAATCTCAAAGACAAAGCTTAATCCTCCATCTCTTCCTAACCCAAACCCCCACTTCAATTTTTAAAAGTTAGAATATTTGCTGCAGGCAGGGGAGAAAAAATAACACAGATTTCCAGTGGAGCATAAAGTTGTTTGGGACTTCCCACTGCTTTGGTTAAAGAGGTTCTCATTATAGAAGGAAAAGAAAGTAATTGCTGGCTCTTCTGGCTACTCATCCTGCTGTCATCAGAAAAAAAACCCCTTCAGCTGAGTTGTGACTAACAAAATGAGATATTTAAAGGAGCTCTTTTAGAAATTCTAGTATATACTGCGATATCATAACTGATTAAATTCATTGTGTGCTATGTTATAGTAACAACCCTCTGCATCAGTATTTTTATTGCTGACTACTGGTACTGGAGCCAGCTTTGGACAATTAACTATGGAGCAGAAGGGAGGAAAGTGATATTTCTTTTGTGGAAGGGGAATATTTACAGAGAATTTTTTTTCAAAGATTCAAGAGTGAACACTCCTACAAAACTTTATGGAGGACAAAACATTTTCAAGGTCAGCATCTTCCTGAAAACAAATGTTACTTGTAGAGTTTTTCATGGGCCTTTTATCTAGAATAGAGAATTTTAGAAACATTATTTTTCCCTGCATGAAACACAAACACTAGTTAGCTTTAGTGTATATATAAGCATTTGAGAAATTGATGCTATCAGAGTGATTTTAACTTTAGTCTTTCTAAGGAAGATCTTGACTAGTTATGTGAGATACAGATCAGCCTTAAGAATGGCTTATCAGTTTTATGTTTCATGATTGGTCTTTTGTGCTGGAAAAGAGCTGAGGAGGAGAGCCCAGGATTTTGCTATCATGCCCACTTCCTTGCTATTGCTCATAGTCCATATCAGTATCTTAGACAAAGGCAGTTTGTCAGTTGTAGGGAGAGGGAAGAAGAAGGGAAATAAGGCAGAAGAAGGGCTGACAGCAGAGTTGTTGTCTCCTAAATCAAAACTGTATTTAAAAAATACAGTTCTGGTTGTGTAAAGCCACCAGTTTTGACGTGTTTCATAAACAGGTTCTTTTTATTAGTTTTCAATTTAGGATAAGATGAATCAATGAAAACTTCCAAAACTGTGCCTGAAAGTGCTTAGAGTGATATTGGATCATGACAGTGATGACAGCATCAGCAAGAATCTAAACAGGAGATAAGGCAGAATGTCTGTGAGATTTTAGGAATCAGACACCCAAATGTTCACGTGGCAAAGAACCTCGTGGGAGGTGAAAACTTTGTGAATATTTCCGAGAAACCTTCCCCTCCCCTGGCTCCCCAGGAACCCCACTTCTACACTGCGAGAGGAGATGATGTGTTGGCCAAGCAGCTCCATCCTGAGGTGTCCTGCTGGTGTTGGTCACGTTGGCTCCTACCGCCCGCCAGCACTTCGGATTAACCAGCTGCTTCTTGCCCCTGCGTGATGCAACTGCTCGTTGCTTACAAATGGGCACCGATGTGAGATGTTAAGTAGCAGATGCTGATAGACTGTTTTGATTACTACATCTGGAGATGCATTTATTGTTTATGATCTTTGTATAGCTTAACTTTTCTCCTGTGGTTTCCACCAAGGATAAAATAGATACTTAATGTTTTCTGGTAGAAGTGCATTAAAACATTATAGTCAAGAACTTTTCATGAAATTCTTTCCCCTGAATCATTTGTGGTGGCACTATACTGGGGAGCTAGCAAGACTTCTTAAAGTATTGTATTAGGGGGAAGGGGGAATTGATCCATTTTCATTAAATTATTAGCAACAGAAATGAGTTTTGGAAGACTGTCTGAAAAGAGTAGAGTAATATTGTAAAAAGCATTAGGATTTAAATACATATATTGATTTAAATATGCAAAAATAAGATTTCATTATGTACTATTAGACTTTAAATACTCTGTAACAGGATATTTTGCATATTTAGAGCAGGAAGAATATTTTGATGATAAACAGTTGACCTATGCAATTATTTTGTCTTATGAAATGAGAAGAGATCTGCATGTAAGTTTCATGGGAAAGCAGTTTTATAGGTAAACCTGTCCTGAACATCCATGTTTTACTTATTTTCAGTGTACAAACTTAATTTTGATAGTAATCCAAACATTTGATTCTTTTTTAATGAAATGAATTGTGAATTTAACAAAACAGATTCGGTGAATCTTAATTTCATCTTAATAGATCTACGGTCCTTTTGGCTTTTCTCAGCTCTTTAAAATTGTTTCCATGTTCTCAAATCTTAACCCTCAAATAAAATATTATCCACTGTGAAGTATAGATCTGGGCTTATAATATATATCTGATAGGCTATTAATTTGGTAATTAGTAATTGTCACAAGAGTTGTTAGAGTTGAAATAAACATCTGCTTTAATCAATTTGTCATTAAGCTAGTACAAGTATATAGGTAGCAGTGGGAAAAGAAAATACCAGTGTGATAGCTCATAGCTCTCTATGTCTCTATCGACACATACCTAAGGTTGAAATTAAAGTAGTACCTGTTTATGTTACTTGATAGGGAGCGCTCAGTACTCAACTAACACAAAATACCATGTTCTATTTTCTTTTCAAAATCTTACAAGTAAAAGAAATTAAATTATAATACAGTATGATAAAAACTCCATTGATAGAAATGAGTATGTCTATTGGCTTTGCCTTGTGATGTTTATTCATTTTATTCACTAAGAAAGGGGAAGAAAAAATAGTTTTTACACAGCAACAAGGAAATGCTGAGGCAGATGGGTAGTGGTGACAGTATTTTTTAGCAATCTCCTGGTGATGGAAAGATTGCTTTTCTTTATGGTCTCTAATAGAGGTAATATGCATCTTCCTACTGCCGTTTTTATTTTCTGTTTTCTTTTTTTCTCAATTGTGTACCTTTACAGATATTATTTTTAACTTTGTTGCCAGTTACTAGTTATTAATTCCTTCAGTAGTTGCTGAAAGTGTTACAAGAAGTTTACACACAAAGGGTTAAAATTATGTATAGATAGCACTAAGAAATATATTTTAGTATTGAGACATGGGAGTGAGAAATGCCCTACTTATTCCTTTTTTTTCCATGAAGCTGCTCATTATTGTGTGGACTAAGCCCATCAATCACACAGTGCTAAATCATGCTTTAAGAACCCTCCATGTGGGGAATCTTGCAGTTACAACAAACTTGTGTTCTTCTGCAGCTGTATGTGCAGACACCTTCAAGTCGGGCAGGTTTTCTTATGCTTTTCTGTTGTTTTCATCCTTCCCCATGTCCCCAGTACAGGCAGTGGTAGAAAAACTTTATGTAGCTTCTGTTTTATTGATGGGCTAACTATAATTAGAGATTCTTTTTATTCTGTTATGCAGATAAGGGTACTACATGCAACATTTTAAAGAGCCGCTTAGAAAATGTTGGCTGTTTGTCTAATAGTTTAACAAGTAACATTAAGAAAAATAGGGGGCTATAAAAACTAGTTTGTTTCAGAAATGGAATAAAGTCCTAGTCTGTTGATCACTTATTATTCTTTCTTGCTGCAGATTTGTCTATATAAGATGAATGTGTTTCACTCCTGTTTACAAATCTAGAGATAGAATACTTGATATAATGTATTCTGCGGGCTGATCATATGTAAGCACACATGCTTAGATAAACAACCTTTTTTCTTTGCCTTTTCATTCTTAGCCTGGATTATAATGTGAATGACATAAACAAAATATGAAAAAGCATTAAGTTAAACAGTATTGCTGAAAAGTGTCTTTAAATTTTGCCTTTTATAATATAAACCAACAAAATTTGACATGAAAAGCATGACTCTGTCATATGCAAGGGATTCATTCAGGGAATGATAAGAGAGGACATCAACAAATAGTGTAGGACCAACCCTATCTGTAGTCCCCAGCTGAAAGATAATAATGTCTTAATATTAGACATGCTCCCTTATTCTCCTCTTCTTTTGTACTGAAGAATCACCTTTAGAAAGTATAAAATAGAAATTGAGCTGTATAACATTTGCATGTTTTTTTTGATGGATGTGTTGAAAAGTAAGCAATGTTCTTTATCTAGCTTACTAGATAATGGGGCTGGGGAGCTTGATTATAAAGGCATAAAGCAATCTGAGAGCCCTGATGATATCCAAAACTTCAGCACTGAAGCCTGAGTGGTTTATTAGATTATCACTTCAGAAAGATTGATTTACAGCTTCAGTTTTCCATCTCCATCTATTATTTTTATATTACAAGAAAAGGAATTTTTCAGCAATTTAGAAAAAGAACAAAATACTAGAAGTCAAAGTAAATACTTGGCTAGAAAAGCTGTTTTAAATACTGATGGGAGTCTGATTTAGAATCAAAACAAACTTACAATCAGTTCTGAAAATTTTCCACAACGCTTTTCTTTCACTCACTGTTACACAGAGCAATGATAAATTTAGGAATACTGAATTTCAGCAGGAGGCCAAAGGAAGAACAGTGAAATTGCCAAACTAACATAAGAAATGTGTCCAGACTGTCACACTGTCCTGGAAGCAAAGTTGTTGGGCTGCTTACAGTGATGTGACAGGAATTAAAAGGTAAAGGAACAGTCAGATATGCTAAAGGAGATTTAATAAATCAGATTTCAGAAAGAAGGTTTAATTTTTTTAAAAAAATTTGGCCTGGAAATGAAGATCTGGAACAGGATCTGGAAAGAGATGGGAGCAGCAATTACTTTTTAACAGATGCTTCAAAATGACTTTCTAATCCTGTTCTTGTTTAGATCATTTTATCCTTTCTTACGTATAGTCTTGACATAATCACAGATTTGGGCCCTGGTTCAGATAAATATTTAAGTACACAATAATACCTTGTTACTTAAGTTTGAGTTTGTATTTCCCCTCTTTGGTACAAATTGGGGAATGTATGGTTTACTTTTACTTCTGACTTTTTCCTGCTCTTAGGAGGTTAATTGTAGATGATCATGTATATTGTATATTATATATAATGTAATATATGTATATGTAATATATACGTATATATATATACACATGTATATGTCATGTAATTGTATATTATCATGTATCAACAAGAGTTTCACAGAACTAGTCACAAAGTTGTTCCCATCCACTCTTAATACTTTGTCTTAATTTTTTTTCCTTTTCGTTAATATTATTTGTTGTTTTCTAGACTTGGTAAAGGTAAGGCTTTTTGAGGTAAGGTAATGAAAAAATACATAAAGAGTGCTTCATGTTGAACAGAAAGCTTGTCTCCTCTGAATTTATGAATAAAAGAAGAAATAACAACACACTGAAACAAATTAACAACTTTACTGCTGTTCAATGCTGTCCAGATAAAAGTAAAATACTTTTAAGGTTCTAAGTGGGAATTATTTAAATACATTATTTGGGGAAGATGCGCATTATTATTCTTATTATTTTTTAAAAAGAAATTGCATTTATTGCTGAATTGTACTTAAGGATTTTTTTAACCTTTTCCTGTTGTATTTAAACCACCCTGACATGTATAAAATCAAATGCATTTTCCAGCCTTGCTTTTAGGGTTGAAAAAGGATAAAACTTCATTATGCTTTTTTCTTAATGCTCTTGTCTTTTTGTCATTGACTTTAACAAAACCTTTTTGGTACCATTAGTTTGTTGAATTTGTTCTGCTTTTTTTTTTTTTTGAAAATAGTTGCTTTTTTGAAAAGTGGTTACTGCATGGTGTAATAAATGGTTGGACATTTACCCTTCAGAAGCTTTGATTAGAGCTTTCTCTGTGCTCAGTTTTGTAGAATTGTATCTGCCCATTTTTCATCATCTACTCAATGTTCTTAACTATTCCTGTGCACTAAAAGCTATTATAACATTGCAGATTGTTTTGAGACTTAATTCTTATGCCACAGGATGTTTATTCTTTTAATTGAAATATTTGAATGCATGCTTACTCAATACCTGTCCTCAGATTTTACATTTGACGCTTAATTTCTGCAACCTAGAAATCTCTTGTCTTTATTATGTTTCTATCATATGAAATTTTCTGCAACATGGATGTCATTTAAGTACTGAATGTTCAGCAAACAGTATTTCTTTCATTGGGGAAAAAAGAATGAAAGAAATGGTGGCTAGTGTTGCTTTGTTATAAATGTTATAGAAGTTCAAACTAAATTAATTCAGTTAATATTAGTGTGAACCCAAATATTCGTGTGATACATCGTCTTTCGTAGTGGATATATCGAGCTATACACCAGATATATCTAGCTTTATGTGTTTCTAAATTGTATATTGTATCTACTTTTCTGCCTGCTTATAATATAGTAGACGGTCATACCTTCTATTAACAAACTCTAATTAAAGCCACCTGGTAATATGTTTTGTGAGTATTTTCTTCTGCAAATTTTAGTCATAAGTAGGCGTTATGAATATTTCTCTTGAGTTCTTAGATATTTCTTATGAGTAGTTTATGCGAATTTGACATTTTGTCTTCTGCATAGTGCTCATTCTTCTTGATAGTAAACAAATAAATGAATCCAAGATTGCTCATAAAATATTCTACCATTTCAAAAACTATGTGGTGCTTAAGATGCTTCTCCAAAGCCACTTTTGAAGTAGAACTCTGAAATCACGGAGTTGTTTCAGTTCTATTTTCTTGAAAAATAACAATCCAAAAGGTCACAAAAAGTGAAAGAAAGAAGATGGAAAGCTTAAAATTGTTGTACAGAAAGTGCCATTTTTTAAGCCTATCTTTTGATGGTTGCTGGGGAATTTTAAAATTAAACCTTTAGTTTTGATCCAAGAGTGAAATGTTTGCTATAATGCATTAGGTTGCTCTGCAAACATAAAATAATCATAGAGTGAATTCTTGGATTTTTTCCACTCTCATCTTCCCAAAAGAGCATTCAGCTCAGAGTGCATCTCTGCCCTCTGCTCTCAGTTGATTTCTCTCTTATTTATGGAAAATGTGACAACTACTTTGTTTTTCTGACGTGATGGACAATTTCAGTCACCAGAATTGTGTTTCAAGTGACATTAAAATATTGTACATTTCTAAGTTGAGGATCATGTTACAAATTATAGCATTAATTTTGCATAAATTAGAAAAATGATGTGAAAACAAGTGAGAAAAAAGACCCTAGGAATGTGAGAACAATTGAAGAGATGACTGTATTTTAAATCATTTTAAAATCACTATAGTAATACAGAATATATGTTCTACTGGTAAGTATTGTAACTGAATTTTTCCTCTTAAGTACCAATTTTGAGATTATCTTTCACTTAAAAAAAAAATCGCAATATTAAAACGATTGGCTAAATACTTGTTCTGAGGGAGTTTATTATTCTTTGACTTAAGCAAAATAACTTGGGACAGATTTTCATGCTGGCACGCAGAACAAATTTAATTCAAACTGAGATGAAAGGCGGTTAATGTAATTGTAGCCTATTATCCTATGCAGGCTCGAGTTAAGAAACAAACCAACAGACAGTCAGAAAATGATGGATAGAAAATAGAAATGCTCAAGGCTGGTGAAATAAGAGACTTGTGAAGGGATTATGCCATAACTGTTCCCACACAGTTTCTGCATCACTAATATCCCACCTCTACGGTATGTTTGGATTAGTAAACAAGATCGTTGTATGCCTCTTGGGTTCTCTTTATTTCTTTTTTGACGTCAAGATATCCTCGTTAAGTAAATTTAGGTACTCTGTAATCCTGATTTTATTTTGCTCTTAATCTACCACGTTCGTCAGTCCTTGGGTTGTGGTAAAGCCTGCTGCTGCAGCACCTTTTTGTCTTTTTTAGTTTGCTATCACACTGGGGGAAGTGGTCGGTCACATAGTTTGTCTTTGATCCTAAGCACGTCTGTGGGGCTCATTGCTAGTAAGAAACTATTATTTTTACTACAGTAGTCAGTTAGAAAATAGTAAATAATAATCAGCTCTCAGGCTTTCAACTGTAAGAATGGCTATTTTGTTTAGCTGTAAGGATGCTGTGGGAGACTGTGTCAAATATTTGGACAGGCATGTTGCCCAGGGAGCTAAGAAAGCACCTTCTTTCCTGTAAAATGACTGATTATACCTAGTCCAACACATACATCTCCCATAATTCTAGCAGTAACTAGTTTAAGCATCTAGTGTGATGTTTACAAGATCACATATGAATCAGAAGTCCAACTAAAGTTGCTGTCTTATAGCCTCTTTGTAGAGGGATTGAATCTTCGAGGTGCACAACTGGGATGATAAAATAGCATTTTGAGGAGTGTTGGCTTTGACTTTCCCAGACAGTTCCAGCTGGGATGCAAGAATTCTCTCATCCATTGCAAGTTATATCACCGGAGCTTTTATGGTAGCTAAATCAAATTTTCTTTTCTTTTCTTTTTTTTTTTTTTTTTTTTCTTTTTTTTTTTTTTTTTTTCTTTTTTCTCCTTATTTTGTCATTGTTTAGGGTGAGATTTTGTGCCTGTTATTCTGAAAAACACTTCATCCTGTGCTTTGCCCTTTGGGAGGTGGCTGGGATTACTCGCAGAGTGAAGTCTCTATTCTGCACTATGCTCACACAGGAGCAAATGTTGCTTTCCATGGTTGTATCTGCAACCTGCCTGCCAAACCCAATGTACACAGGGTTTGAACAGGACCAGGACTCCTGTTACGAAATACTTCAGAGTCTCCTGCCATGAGGCTATTGTGTCATTTCAGTTAACTTTTCTTTCCTTTTTTACAGCCTTTGTTTTAAAGTTTTCTTCTTGAAGGGGAGAGTCAGCCAAGACTGGACGTGTTGGCAGATAAAGTAGTGTTGTTGCAACATAAACAGTAACATACATTCCCACTTATTTGGTACTTCATACAGAAGTATCAGTGTTATCTCTGCTCCAGGAAATTCATGAGATTATGTGCTGTAATGGACTAATGGAGACTGGGGCTCTTCACAGGAGAGGGACCAGAATAAAGCAAATGTGTGTATTTATCTTCACACTTTCTTCACCCACCTATACTCTTTTATATGTTCTGCTTTTCATAGATATTTCTGTATCTCTTGGATTGGTATCTTTTTTAATAAAGTAAAATCAAAGCTGGTGCAGGCTAGATGGGGTCGATATCCTAGATATTAAAAATGACTTAAAAAAGAGGCCAGATGTGGTTATGATGGAACAATGGTAGGCAATAAGGCATGAATATGATGGATATTGCCATGCAGGAGGGTAGATAAAGCTCAGGAAAAGAACTTGTCAGGACATATGGGATAGATTTATAGATGCTGGAATGGTCTGAAGGACAAAACTGTAGTTATAAAGACCAGAAGGACAAGAAGGAAGCCAGGAGTCTGCAAGCTGCCATGCCTCCATATTTGGTTTAAAATTGTCACTCTCCCATGGGTCACTTGTGGAGTGTTTTTGGAGGTGAGCTGACCACTCGTTGTTCAAGGAGGAGGAATGATTCTCTGACATTTCTGTAAACGCTGTATGAAATAAGGATGCTAAGTCAATATTCTGAATATGCTTTCTGAATATCTAGATAGAAACTCCTTAGTCATCTAGGTTATTGAAAGTAGTTTGAAAATATCATGCAGTAGCTAGAGTTTTGGCCTCCTAAAAGTAAGAATGATAGCTTGCCAGTTGCATTTTACTTAAACCTCTAATATTTATGCTTTATGTTCATATTATAACGTCACTAACACTGCAGAAGTTGTTGTTGGAGATAGATGAATAATCCAGATAACATCACTATTTTGTAAAATTTCCTAGTACTGTAGCACTGACAGGCTAGAGAAAATTGTTACACCCCGATTTATTCATACTTTTGCCTTCATTTTGCATTTAATATTCTTGAACATTTAATATATGAGTAGCATTTGGACATGGCTAAGCTGCAATCTCCACTCCCAAAGAAGTGATGTGCTTTGCTTCTTAATGGCCGTTTTTATCTTGGCTTAGTCAGAATTTATCATATTTTTTTAAGTATTAATTGCCATATTGTAATAAATTTTAGACTTAAATGACAAGAAAAACAGCAAAGTTACCTTACATAATTTGAAGTAGAAAGAGAAAAAGTAACTTGCCTGTCTTCATTGATCTTCTGGAAATTATGGCGTATATACTGCATCTTGAAATATATGTTTCTTAAATTGCCTTTTCCTTAAATTGCCTCAAAATTTACTAGTCTTATATAAATAGTGGTTTTATTAAAAGCAAACAAAAAATGCCACCCCAAAGCAACAAATCAAAACCAAACCACAAAACCCAACCCAAAATCTTGAAAACAAAGTAAAATGGTTTCAAGGCAGATCAAATGAAAACAGATGAGAACACTATGGTACTCTATAATACTATAGCACTGAACTTTCTGCATGAAGATTGTAACTGAATATTTCTTTGCAATCATTTCCCTCAGTAATTGACTACAAGTTAAATTTCACCATAATAAAATAATTGTATTAACACACTTTTTTTTTTTTTTTTAAAAAACAAGATGTAAGCTGTTTAATAGTTAAATACACTTCCTGCCAATATTGATACAGCATTTTACAATTCAGTGATGGCTAATAAAAATACAATAAAGCACTTGAGATTTATATATATGTATATTTAAAATACAGTCTAATTGCTGTGGACATTTACAATACATTCACTCCAACTGTCAGGGCCTGTCAGAATATTTAATGTTGCTGAAAAGCTACCTCTTCTGCTTTTGAGGACTTGTTTCTGAATAACGAAAATAGACAAACAGCCCTGGAAAGTCTGAGAACATCAGCAGCAATGAATAGCATGAGAGATGTTTGTATGAAAGTTGTTTTTTTTAATGTCCTTCCTATTTGTTTTCAGGACACCTTTTTCATTTTGAAATTACTGGCAGAAGAGTTAATACCTATGAACATGAATTTTGAAATGCAGTTAACAGTGTTATTTGAACGGGAAGATTTTGAAAACTGAAGAAATTTAGTTATTTTAACCAAAGAGCTATGCTTCTTGTTTCTGTGGTTGTATGAATATTCTTTTCATTAAATCTTAGTGAAAATAAAATCAGTGTTCCACTGAGGAGAACTTTATATTTAAAAGAATTGCAAAAGAAACTGTTTACAAACTGCTTGTGCTTAGGGGTACAGATTTATGAATACTCTGTTGTTAACTTTTCATTTTTATATATATATATATATATATATAATCTTTTAAAATAATGAAACATATGTAAATTTTGTGAACTGTTCACTGATTTTTGCAATGGAAAAATTCAGGAGGAGCTACATTTCACTTCAAGCAGTAATAAGTATTCATAAACTGTGGATGATTATTTTCCCATTGCTGCTTCAGTTTTTTCTAGCTGAAAGAAGTGAAATAGTTGAGAAAACTGTGCTAATATTTCTTGGAGATATGGTTCAGTGTAAAACTAGTGTCTTATTTTGAGCTGTCTATATTTCTAACATTTAGTTTCCAAGGGCTGGAGAAATTCTGAAATAGGTCAAAATGAGGGAGAAGAAACATATGTATTTCTTCTTCCCTGTTTTGAAAGAACAGTTCTGCTAGGCAGGAATTCTACTTTTCCAAGTTCACCCTTTTACATACATAAAAGTTTGTGTGCTTCACTGCCAAAAATATGGTCATTCATAGAAAAAGGAGAGTGCCAGAGCTAGAGGGTAAGGCCATGGACATGAGATTTTCTGGTTCAGAGAAAGCAGCATCGAATCATTGGCACATGAAATCTATTCAGTCTGATTCATGAAGATTTACAAAGATATTTTTTTGTCCAGATAGTTCTAAATGATGGCTATAGGTTACTTCAGTCTTATATAGAAGAAGAGATCAAAGGATAATCTAGAGTTTATTAGAAAATCTTATTTCTTAACTAATTTATCTTAATTATATAAATCTCTGATGTTTGTCACCTCTTTGAAAGTTTTTTTTTCTCCAGTAGTACAATACATTCAGTGATTTGAAACAGCATTATTTCAAAGGGTATATGAAACCCCTATAATATTATTCTTGGTCTTGCAGGGAAGAAGGGTTTGAATAGCATGAGAAAAATCTGGAGATGAAAGATGCACTTATGAAGTGAAAATATTTTAGTTTTTCTTTTGGTGAGATCAGCCTAGATTTAAAAAAAAGTATTGCTGGCATAGGCCTTTTTCATTAGATAAAGAGGAGACAAATTAATCTGCAGAGAAAACATTGTCTCAAGACATCCTTATGTGCACTTACAAGAAAAAAACAAATAAATCATTTCCCCACATTATTAAAAAGTCCTAACTGGAAACAGAAATCTGAGGTACCTTTTACCCTTTTAGGTTATCATTATCTTAAGAGGTAGGCTGATAATTCTTTATATCTAAGATTGCTCATGACTGGAAGGATCTTGGCACTGAGAGAAGTGAAAGTGTCCAGATTTTGCATTAGAACCAAAGATGCTTTGTTGTAGCTCAAAAATAAATTGAGAGGACTATTCTCATAATTCAGTATTACTGAAAAAGATTGGGACAATGTAGCGCAATGTCAATATGGTCAAGAAGGAGACCCTTAACTGTGAGGGATATATTTGCATTTTTATATTCTTACTTTGTGCATTTCACTGCAGCAATCTTAGCATTTCTGTGGAAGAATGATGCCACTACTGAATCTTTTAAACATGCATGAGACACGCTGGTGTAGGAAAACTGTGCTGGTTGTGCGGTTGCTCATGTTCATTGCTACTGAGCACAGCTGTTTGCCTGTGTTGATGGTTAGAAGATGTGCCCGTTCTTTGGTACTTATGTGTAAAAGCTACTGAAAACAAACAGGCCTAAGTCAAGCCCTGGGGATTTTTGTTCTCTTGCATCTACATACAAGTGTGAATCAGGATTCTTGGTGTCAGTCACTCGCTATTCTGGACCAGCTGTTCACTCATGAGCAGCTGAGGTTGGTGCTTTCATCCATGATCCACCACTCTTGAGCTGAAAATCTGCAGTTTCTATGCATCACTTCCAAAATGTTATGAATTGCAGCCAGTTACAGTTATTGATTACAGTTAAGCACATACTTTGGCTAATTTTCTCATTGCTGGACAGGTGCTTTTTGAATATGAAGTCTTACATGACTTTCCAGAATGGGTACCCAACAAGCAGGGTTAATACCCTTGTGTGAATCTCTGCTGAGCTTGTGTTACTACACTGTTATTACTAAAGGTTTGTCAGCTGTGTTTAAGTATCTGTAAAAGCTGTAGTCATAGCACCATGGGCATATTTTTAATGCTGGAGATGTAGTAATATGTAGTAGTATGTAGTAATGCTTCATAGTCCACTTATGATGCCCCAGGACTAACTATATGACTAGAGAAGCCTTAAATTTGGCTTTACAAAAGCTGTTTGAACTTTGGTTATGATGTGTTGCAGGTAACTAAATTATCTTAAATAGTATTCCACTATTCAAAAATCCCATAGCATCATAGAGCTGTAGTATCGGGAATGTCCTACAAGATCAAGAACTGGAAGAAGTAGATCAGAAGCAGGAATCAGTGATGGAGGACAGAAAAGCCCAGACCACTGGCTACACAGGGGACAGAACGAAATGTAAAGGCTAGAACAGAGTAAAAGATGAGTAAAAGTTGAACAGTCATCCTAGAAGATATTACTTATCTAAAAACTGGGGCAAGTCACTGCTCAGGGCTCGAGAATAGTCTGCTAAGGCCATTAGTCTTTATTTTTCAGCAACCTCTTGTAGATGCAATGCGGAGAACCCAAGCAAAATCCCTGACCTGTCTACGACCAGCTGCAGATCAGAAAGATCACGGCTTTTCCCCAGACTCTGTGAAAGTTGCCTGTTTTAATTTGCACCTATTACTAATATCATATTCTGATGGACAAAATGTGAGATAAGGATCATAAATCTCTACTCAGTATAGTTGGCAACATTGCGCCTGGGCCAGAACAAGATACAGTTGCCTCAGCAGGGAATCAGTTGAATAAAATATTGTCTTTTAGAGTGGTCTGACATACATTTTTGTCTTCTTGAGAGTTTGGCACTAGAAACAAACTCAACTAGAGGAAACACCAGATCTACTTAGGTTACTCTTTCCCTGTTTCTCTTTTTTTGCTTCACTTTTAATTGAAAGTAAAGGTTTACCAATTAGTGGTGGCAGCAGAACAGCAGAAAATCCTACCTTCATGATCAAAGCTTGCATGAACTGTTACCAGAAGGTTTCCAGCTGATCAAATCACTAGTCTAGAAAGCTGTAGATCTAGGTTGATGGTATATTCTTACAGTTCAGGTGAGGAGCTTGAAGGTATATCCTTCCTTAAGGGAGATACCAGTAAGCACAAGACAATTAGACACATGTTCCCCTTCTGCCAGTTCCTTAGCTTTCTTTAGGTTGGAAGATGTAGATATTGTGCACAAGATCATACAAGTTGCTAAGCTTCAATGCAGGGTTATTTGTAGGCTCTGTGTTACAAAAAAGGCTTCCATTCATTGAATAAAACCCCTGTGAATATTAATTTAAACATATACTCTTGGATACATTTATGGTATTTAAAGAGAAAGCCAGAAGTTATCAATCACTTGGTCGTAAACATGATAATTTTTTTTTAATGCATTTGTCCATACTATTTATTTTGAACTACCAGGAAATATGGGGAGGGGGAAAAAAAAGAAAGTAAAAGAAAGTGGTTCAGTTTTGAAAGAATAATTGAGAGAGAGGTTGGGGAATAACTCCTAATAGCAGGCCATCAGCAGGTCAGTGAGCTTGATGAATTGAATACTTTTGTATTGGAACAAGCTGTAGAAGTTATACATAACCTGGTAAGAGCCTTCCTCCATTTGTCCTTGTAAATGGGAGCTGTGTCTTTGGAGACATGCCAGAGTGGAACTGCTCATTCATTATTACCACTTAAAGCAAATGATCATAGCCCTATGGCACATAAAATAATGAGTGTAGCTCCCATTTCACAGATATGAGGCATATATTATGCTTCACATATGGTCTAATGTGTGCTGGCTTTTGGAAAAGGTACAAAAATTACTACAATGAGTAAAACTCATAAGGAAATAATTCAGCAAATAGAAAATTTTGTAATTGGAAGTATAATTAGTGACTAATGCAGAGCAATACATATACTTAATGAAATAGGATAGGATTAAAAGTTAAAACTAAATTTATTCAGAAGCTAGCCTACATGCTCATGTGAATAATCTTAGATGTATTCCTAATCCTATTAGTTTCATCTTTTCACTCCACTAAGTGTTTAAATAGCATCTTTCATTTGAATTAAAGTAGGCTGCCCTAACTAGTAAGAACTTCACCTCATCCTGTTCCTAATATACATTATGAACGTGTTCTGCACCAGGGAACGGAGGAAGCGTAAGAGTGGTGGTCCAGGGTTCTTTCTGTATCTTGATAAGGGCTGGCAACAAATGGCATAGTAAACTAACTGTTCTGATAAGATGGAATAAAAAGAGGAATACAAACAGCAGGTAAATCTTATGCCCCTTTGGTTGCTGGTAACCTGATGTCCATGCAGCATGGGGTGGACCCAGTGTGGATTTTCTCCTGATGTGCTATGTGCATCCCATCTGTGGAGAGGTTCCTCCTCCCTCCCATACTGTGCTGCCTTTTATCTTGTGCCAAAGCAAAATCATATATTCCCCCCTGGCAAGCTGGAAGGTTGTCTGTGACAAGAGCTGGCACGGGGCCTCCCAGCACCTTCCCAGCAGTGACTGCTCCTGCTCTGGATGGGCTTCTCCAGCCTCACGAACAAGGACCAGCACATCAGACACGTGTTGCCCAAGATCACTGGCTCCTTGAGTTCAATGTCTTTTTGCAGGGCTCCCAATACAGAAAGTATAATATATATGATAATATATCAAAACACTTTGCTGTGGTGTAATTCACTGTTCTTTTTCTATTATGTTATGCATATTTTATCATTTCATCATGCATTATGCTGAAACAACTGAAATGGATGGCTGTAAAATTGCATTGCCTCTTTCTTTTCAAGATTCTTGAAGGTCACTTCTATAATTGACAGGAAATTAGTAATTATTTGGATTTGAATGAATACTTAAGAATACTTGCATATTGCAAAATATTCCGTACCTAGTAATTTTTGTATTAAGTATTCTTTTGTGTGTTCTTTTAAGTGGTGAAACCTGTGGTGCATTCGACAGATTTTATACATATTTTTATTTTATGTATTCTTGTGTTATTTCTGTAATATAAGTAACAATGTAAATACCAGAAAGGTAGATGTGATGCTGCTCTCTCCACGGGAGATGGTTTCATCTGATTAGGAGGGTGGCTGAATGGAGTAAGGAAGCTGTATGGAAGCAGCTTTCCTTTTCATAAAGATTTTCAGGATTTTTTTTCTGTTATTTTAAAGTTCTGTTTTGTGTTGGGGCCAACTAAGCTTCTTTTAGACCCTGGGTCAGATCACCACAGGTGAGTTCTGTGGCTGGGAAGAGTTTGCAGCAGAATTTTACTCTCCTGATGGAATGTTGTAGAGCTTATTCTTGCTTGTGGTTGGATGTTCCTCTTCCATGTCATACATAAATTAGTGCTATTATCAGTCAGCAGCAGGGTAGGTTTCTTGCCTTCTTCCTCAAACTCTGAATACACAGTTATTTGTATAAAATGTTTTTGTCTTGTGGTATAAAAGCTCGGCATATTCTGAATACTGCCTGCATTTAATATTCTACTTTGCCTTTGAAACAATTCAGAAAGAAGAAAAAATTTCTCTTAGAATAATCTCTGTCATGTTATTATAATTTGTGAGAAGATAGACTGTCTCATTTGTTTGACAGTCTTACAAGGAAATAAAAGAAAATTCTTTTAAACTCTTCATTCAAAAATGATCCTTTTCCCTTAACTCTTTCTTCAGACTTGTCAACCTAAAGACACTTTCAGACACGAGTCTATTTTGTACGAGGGTAATCTGTTTAAGTAGTGAGCTGCTCTTTCAATAATTTAGTTATTTTGTGATGTTTAGAAGAAAGGATGTCAGATAGACCAAAATTATTATTTGAGATTATTTTCTTCTTTCCAAGTGCATGCAAGAGATATTTCAGCATCAACCCCTCTTCTCTAAATTTTGTGGAAAGGATGGTAGGGCAAGAGTGTCTGTGTGGTCAGGACCATGAGTTGTGTGCTGCACTTAAACTTGAAGCATATGGTTTTTTGGTTTCTTGAGTTTAAACAAAAGCTTTCTATATGAAAAAAACAGTTGAATTTCTGTTTAGCTGACCCTTTAAAGAGCAGGAGTGAGAAAGGAGACTATCATTGGTAACTATAGAAGAGACCAACAGAAATACAAACATTCTGTAGTCTGCCACTTATTAGATGATATGACATGCAAGTTAAAAGGTTTTTTTAAATGATACTTACAAATAAAATAACACCAAAAAATCCCCTTGCAATTTAAGTTTCTAAGAAAGAAGTAACGGAAAGGTGGTCCAAGCTATTGAATGATCCAAGTGTCCACTGGGAAAAATATTTATATGGAATTTAATAGGCAGTGCTAAACTTTCTCTTTGTTTTATGAATTATTCTCTATATTTAATAGGAAATTATAATCTTGCCAAAGACTTCTGTGGAATAGCCAAGAAAACTGAAAGCATAATAATAATAATTTTCTATTAAGGTACTTGGCTTTTTTAGGGGAATATTATATAACTCAATTTGATCACTGCGAAGTTCTGTAGAATATTTAATGTATATGAAAATAACTAAGATATTTCTCTGGCTCTTATCATGCACACATCAGCAGCAACAATACATTGTATTTAGACTAAATTTCACCTGGTGCCTTAGACGTTCAGAGGCAACTGCTTCTCTTTGTTGAAGTTGAGTAGCTGAGACACTGCTGTGCTTACAGAGCTACGTATATGGCTGCAATTTGTGTCCCCAGAGCCAGTTCCCATGGTCTAGCTGAAGCCACACAGCTTAGGATGTGTCTTTCTAGAGGAGACAGGGTGGCTTTGGGTCATCTCGAGGTCCTCTGGTGCTGTGAAAATGTAATCGTTATTTTATGTTTAGGAGTATTTTGGGGGTTTTGGTTTTTCTGTTGTTGTTGAGGTCTTTTTTTTTTCATTTAAACAGTTGGAGATAGTATGAAGGCTGTTTTGCAGCCCACTAGTGGTGTGTGTGTGGCTAAAAAATGAAGAGTGTATGTTCTGTTGCTGAAGCAATGGCATGAAGATGTGGAAGCTGTCTGAGTGTGCACAGCCTGGTCTTGTATCATTTTAGAATTCTGCATGTTGGAGGAAGATGTATTTGGGAATGTTTTCTGCAGTCAATAGATGGATGATCATCCTGATGATTAGCTGTTGTCTTGGAGAGCGCCAGATCAAAACCCACCCAGGGAGACAGCTATTGCTGAGGTGACCTGCAGAACGAGAGAACCAGTGCTTGGTCTCCCTGCCTGTCTCTCTGTTGTTCAGTAATGGAGACCTACAACCTGCCACAAGTCCTACAGTAGGCAGCGACTTTACACACATGACTGAAATTCCTTGTTCAACAGCTCAAGTCACTCTGGGTTTCATTTATAAGGAGAGGTGCCTCTGATAGTGGCACATCCTAATTAAGAACCATATAAAATACTTTATATTTTCATGTATTTGTGTGACTGTTAATGAAACTCATGCTATTTGGAATAAATATTCTGGCTGCATTTTTCTTAAAACTATACTGTGTTTAATGGGAATGTTTGATTTTGTCTTTCTTTCTCCCCCTGCAGCTGTGACTCTGAAAATAGGTATCTTGGAAATCCGCTTAGGGGAACATGCTACTGTGAGTACCTATGGTTTTAATGTTCAGTACTTAAAAGCTGTTTACATATTATGTGATAATTTAATTTCCTTGGAAAACCAAAATATTTTTCTTAAGATCTCCTGAAGCCGGGCATATTGGTATTTTGACTGAAAAATAAAAAGCCCTACTGGGATTCTCTGTTTGTTAATTTGTCCACAAGAATGCAAATTAAAGTCTACTAAAAGTTGATTCCTTATGTCTGCATTAGAGGGACTGACCAAGCCATTGGGATGTTCTCTGTATCTCAACATATGTGGACAAAAGGAATAAGTAATTGTGTTATTGTTTAAAAGACAGAATTTGTGGTAGGGAAATACAAAGAGGCTGAACAGCAGCCTATGGGGACGGAGTGATTTAGCCGGTCTGCCTCCCGGGGACACCATACACAGCTGCTCTCTTGAGTGTCGTAAAATGATACTGTGTGTTGTCTACATGTTCTTTTTGTTATAGAAAAGGTGCCTCTGGTAAATTTATTTTAAAGCATTACATTTTTGATAGCCATAGTGAAAGACCTGAAGGGATGAGAATGCTTATTACCCATGTGCAGAAATCCCTTAGTGAACTCTGCCAATTTTACTGTGCCAATGTTGATGTTAAGTAGTAATTTTAATCATCATAGAAGTGCATGTGATGGTGGAGAACTCTTAACTTTTGTACATACCTGCTCAATGTCAGGCAATTGGATCCATTTGTCTATTGTTTCCTAACATCATCCCTACCTCAAACTTAAATTTACATAAATGCATATATCTGAATATACTTATAGCATCCATTCTGATCTTTGGCCTTGGTTTTTAGCGTTTCATTTTAGAATGCACACAAAAGCTTTGTTTTAGAGTCTCCTTAAGGCATCGTTTACCTAAGAAACAAATGTTTCTTTTTTTTGCTAATGTTTCTTTTCTACCTTAAATTGTCTGCATCTGCAAGGTATGTTTTGTGGAACAAAATTGACACGTACTACATTACAGATGCTGACATATCCTTGGGCCTGAAACATTTATTCCTCTTTCCAGTTATTAAAGAAATTTGGTGTCAGTGTTGTTTGTTTTTTTTTTCCGCTCCTTAAACGTGAAGATAATGATTAAATATTGTATTTTGAAGAGACTGTTAACATTGTTGACAGTTTACATAAAAGAGACCAATTTGAAAATACTATCTAAAACTATCTTCTAAAGACACTGTTAATCAAATATATTCAATTCCATTTGTTGTCTGTCGCATGAGAAATTTTCATTATTTCAAAACAAATGTCAGAATTTGGAAGAATGAGTTTTTGTATCTATGCATTTTATACATTTTGTAGACCTAGAACTAGATAATGAATATATAAGAAATTCATACTATGAAAAAAGTGCTCTATAGACTATTTTGGATATGCATATTATTAACAACTGACTTGTTCTTTATAAATAAATATTATTACACTTAAGAGTTGGAAGAGTAATGACGGTGATGAGATTTGTAGACCTCAGGCACCTCCATGAAAAACCTTATTTGGTTGCTATCATGTTGCAGGTTGGGTCTATAAATCACGTTGGAGACAAACTTTACTGTATTCAAGATACCCTTTCACCTTTAACTCACTTCTATTATTTGTCTTCTCTCACATTTCAAAATATTTTAAAGATCTTGTTATTCTGGAATGATAAATTTTCTTTTAATACTTTCAATCATTTAAAACAACACATATAAATGATTTTTGGAGTTATTTTACCTGGAGGTAATAAGGAGCCAGTGCTAATTTAACATTGTGAAATTCTGTATTTTCTACATTTAGTGGCTGATGCATCATAATGGGAAATAATTTTTAAATTTGTGGATAACTGACCTAAGATTTCAATGACAATAGCTTATCAGCACTGTTCATTACCTGCTAAATCATGTATTAAAATATTGATATGTCATAGACATGCTCCTATTTATCATCTGTGTAAGTATTTTAAAATATAGCCTTACAATGGACTGTATAAGAATGTTTCAGTTTGTACAGGACAGGCATTTGAATGGTATTTTTCTCTGCTTATTTCACTACTCTTTAAGAAACTTTCTCCTTTGACACTTATATTGCTGGTTTGGTTCTCTTTGAAGTGAAGAATATTCTTATTTTTGTACAGCACAGGAATAGTTGTTCCTCAGGAGGAAGGAAAACACTGAGGAAAAAGAAATTTTATATAATTATGAGCAGCAGAAATTTAAGAAAAAGAAAAATTCTGGGTGTATTTGTTTATAACATTTAGAATAAAATTCAGTGAATGGTAACAAAATGGGAACACAAGTTGTAATTTGGTTGGGATTTTCTTCAGGAAAGCTTTTAGTCACATGCTTGAGCTTAGCCATCTTCACAATGACCAGTTTTAAGTTTCAAATTGAATCCTTCCCACCTCCACTGGCAACAAATACTATCCTAAATTGGAATGCTTTTCTAAGCCAAAACCTTAGAATTCAATCCTGAGCATATGGGTAACTTTTGTCTGATATTGGGTGACCTCAATTTCTCCTTAACAGCAGGATGTAGACTGAGAGTACTTGTTGCCTTAGAGGAACTTTCCGCAACTTGTGATATTGTGAATGCCCACTGCACTATAAAAGTTCAGCTGTTCTAATGTCTTTCGGCTCTCTGCCCATCTTATCTGGTCTTTACCTAGTCCTCTCCTCCCTCTTGCTATTCTCGACATAGGAAGGGGTAACAGACTGTTGATGTAGATCCTATATTAACATCAATAGATTGTTTAAAGTAGTAAGTAAACTCTAAACTTAATAGAGTTAGATCCTGGGATAGCACAGGTTGTTTTAGTTTCTTCCTTATTTGTTTCCTTTCATAGTGATGTAGGAGAGTAAGCAGAATATTAATGCTGTACATGGATTGTGTTGTGATTGGAGAAGTAATCTGAACACGAATAAAAACACAGGAAAATTACAGATATGTGTAGCATGATCAAAAAGAATGATAATGAGTAAGATGCTGAAACATTGCAGGAACTTAATGTGAATACAGGTACTATGCCAAAAGGATAAACACAGGTAGTAGCAAAGCCAGCAAATCCTAGAGGTAACAGGATCAGTTTGTTAAAACATCAGATTTCAGTCTAATATGGCATTTCAAAAAATTGCAGCGCTGGACATGAGCAGTTCTTCTACTTATCAAAACTTCATAAAAGTAGAGTAGAAAATGCATAGTAGATGGGACATGCAATAGTGTATGATTATCGTGTGACAGTTGTTGCCCATTGCTTCTATTAAAATTATTTACATTTAATTCTTCATGACTTCACTGTATGATAGAAAAAGCAAACCAGAGAGAACCAGCTTCTCTGAGAGTAAGAGAATGAGAACAAGCCTCACAGATATAGAAGTCAGAAAAATATTGAATGTATAAGAATGCCTGAGCAGCTGCATGATGGTCTATCTATTCTTGTACCCTGCTGTTAGTAGTGGCTGAAAATGAATTGCCGGGGAAGAATATAGAAAACAGGCAAACATGCAGTGATATTTATTTATTTAGATCCAACGATACGCAGCTCAGGAACTTTTTAAGAGGAAGGATTTCTTGAGCCAAAAGCCTTTGGCATGCCGTTGTTTAGGAATATCAGAGGAAGTTTTATCAAAGATTTCTTGTATGAAATAAAAAAAGAATATGAATACAAAAGAAAGCTTCATGAATGTAAAAGCCATAGTTTTGTCTATGTAAATATTTTTGTAGGTTGAGTGCAAGTCTGCTTCTGGATTGTATCTCTCTGTTTCTGGGAGAGAGGCTCTATATCACTAGGCCTTTCTGTTAGAAGACAATCTTTCTTTGAATGATCAATCTATATAAATGAATTCTGATTGGAGGCCAGAGATGGTTGTGCAGCTGACTTATGCATGTACACAAACCATAAATAGAATGCTTTGTCATGTTACATTCATACGTCTTGTTGTTATTGTTCTTCGGTATCTCGGCCAGTGTGATGCATAATGGTGACACCTAGATAGCAAAGTATGAATCCGAATTGCTGGATTAGTTCTTTGCACATCAACATTAGAAATACATTGTTGTCAGAATCAGTGCTCCTGGGTGCAGCAAAACCAGATGGTTTTAGACTGATTGGGAAGAATTGCTGGGACAAATGCCACTTCTGTGATTCTGACCTGGGTTACGTACAGACACAAAGTTTAAATCATAAATTTGAAAAATAGTTAAACCATTGTTCTAGAGAAAAAAGTTTCCATTTATAATTCCTGATATGTTACTATACAGAGGGTGGATTTCAGGCTTGCTAACAATGACTTGTTTTGAAAGGATGTGATACTCTTCTTCATAAGCCTCTTCTAGATATCCATATTTCCAAGGTCAAAAACTTTCCGAAATGTCTGTTTCATGTACATTACTTTGAGTGTCATCGTTCCAATGCTACATTTCAAATGAGAAGTACAACTGGTATATTCTAATACTACTACATGCAGAAATGTAAAAGCTTACAACAAATCAGTACTGTGAGTGTAAATTGTATTGTTTGCTCACATAGTATTTAGAATGTCCAGATGTGTTGAGCTCTCAAGAGTTACCCGTTCCACCAAGAGAATTTGTAGCTATAGTAAGACCAGTCTAGGAGCCAACTAAGAAAACGTAGTTGAAAAAATGTACATAGATTTACATACCTTAGTTTCTTATCCACTTTTACACTTTAAAAAATGTTTAGAAGCATTTTTTTCTGATTTCTGGGTACTACCATCAACAACGAACAAGTAGCTTGTCCATTTGATTCTGCAAATTGGTTGCTCTTGTAAAAGAGACAGTGGTAGTGGGTTACATGGCGGCACACTTAAGAGTATGAAACTTTCATACATTCAAGAAGATTTTCTCAGCAAAGCAAGAATGCAGTAATACTGCAGTAAAATTGCAATAAATTAGGAATTTTGATTGATCTGGTGCTTATCTTTGGGTTGGACAGACAGTTTAGTGGGTCTGTGGCAATCTGTGAACTCAGAAAAGCAGAAGCTTGTCTTTTGCATTCAGAAGTGCATTAATGTATCCAGGGTATACTGTAGAGTTTACTGTGCTGTAGAGCAAGCCCGCTTTTAAATTTGTTAGAGATCAGTAGATCGTGACCTTTGAGAAGGATTAGAGAATCAAGGAATAAACAGAGGTTGGGAGGGGTGGGTCATTTACAAACAGTTAAAACATGGAGGGGCTGAATGATTCATAGCTTTTTGTAGAAGTAAAAAGCCAATTTATCGATCATTTATTCCACATCTTCACAAGAATATATGCCGCTGATGGAGGTATTTGTTGGATTTACAGCCTTTAAAAAAAAGGAGGCACAAATGTCTGTACATAAGAGAGACTGAAAGAATGTGCATATTTTAACTGTTTTCCTAGGTTCACTGTGTTTCCTTCTTTCTAATCTTTCTCTCACCTCAATGTTATATGAAATGTCTTTTGTGGATGGCCTCATCAGTGACTCATCAGCCACTATTTCAAATGTTGTCTAAGATGAAGCATGCAAAAAAGGAAGGTGGTGCACCCGTCTGGAGAAGTCTTAAGGGTCAGGTGTATTACAAAACACCAGCACCACTGAACATTTCTGGTCAACCTTGTGGGCATAGAGGAAGGAAATGGAAAGCCAGAGAAAGCATTGTTCTCAGAGGTTTACGTTGAAAAAATCCAATATTTTGACTAGTAGGAAAATAATATTCCTATTTTTTTTAATTGTCTTTGGATAAATTTAATTAGGGTGGTTTTTTTTTGGAGGGGGGGAGGTATGTTTTGTTTTGTTTTTCCTCTACTTAAGTATACTGCATATGTGAGCTACTAAATATTTTGCAGCAACTTTCTTGGGGAGTGAGTTCAGTAATTGGTTTATGGCGTTACCATCCCATTCTAAACTCTGAGCCATAAAAATCATTATAAGTCATAACACTATTGCTTATTTTGTTGGCATACATACAGAAAGGGTAGCAATAAGCAATTCTCTCAGTATGTCAGCAACTCGTGAAGATGAAGAATGATACTTTCATATCCAAAATTGGTAAGGAAGCATGAAATGTACATTCAGTGATGAGACTCAAGATAATATCTGATATCTCAAGATAATATCTGGTATCTGTGCAAGGAGCTGAGGAAGAGGTAATTTTGCTTCTAGTTGCAGAACCTTGTAAGGATTCTAGTCCAGTCCTGGGGCTGCATTAGCCCCATTACTACTGACACACCAGATCTTCAAAAAAGGACAAAGTAAAGGGAAGTTCTAGTCCTTACCTATAATCCTTACCATTTCTTATAGTAATTTTTTATTATAATTCTAAACCTTTAAGTTACATTTTATGCAATATTTATGGCACCTGAAACAAAAACAAACACTAATTTCTTGTATCAGATTTATTTAAAATTCATCTGATAAAAAATTGCCTGATAAAAATTAAGAAGTCTTAATTACCTTTTGATGTCTGGGCTTTGGACTAAAGGCTCTGGTACTCCTTTAAAGGTGTTACTTTGTATTTTTCCTTTCTGACCTTTTGTTTGTCTGCAGCAATACTCAACCAGAAAGATGATTTAATACTGGACAGATTAAAAGTAGATAATTTATGACAACGTAGTACCTCTAACCACTTTGTAGAGACATTGGTTCAATACTGCCTCAGAGCAAAAGTGTCAGATAATATATCCTTATTTATGTTGTCAAAATACAGTTTAGGCTTAATCTGACCTATTGATGTTGTCTGATAGTTCATTCTACCTGGTGTTTCCTTATAATTTGGACATATATAGTTTTGCTTTTTTTCTAGGAATATTCTTCATCAAAGTTATGATATAAACCAGTTTTCAGTAACTGTTGTTATATTGCTAATGTTATAATTTCATGAAAAAGAAGGAATTAAAACCAATAAAAGAAATCTCTGTAAATACTCTGCCAAATTTTCTCTTGTGATCTATTGCCTTGCAATAATCCAGCAGGATGAAGGGGCATCGTTATCCTCACAGAAGAGCGGACATAATCGGACATAAGTGACCTCCCTGAAGGGAATTGTTCTAGAGGTTGATGGGTGCTGGCTCTGGAATAACACTTTGCTCTGGTTGCTGTGAGTTTGTGAGTGGCACACTGGAATCTGCCATAAATCACTTCTGGGGCTACTTCAGCCCTGCTGCTTGGATATTTTTGTTGTTGTTGTTGAAGAGAATCTGCTATAATCGGTTTTCCTCATAATTCTCCAGCTTTTGTCCTCCATGTGGGATGTCACTACTATTTTGCTGCTCCCATAGAGTTGTTGCCCCTAGGTGCCAAGCAGGTGATTTCAGCAGGGTTTAGTTCACAGCCTATTGCAATGTTTGCCTGTTGTCAGTGGTACCATCGTACTGTGGTGGCCTCCTCCCTGAATTGGGAACTCTGTATGCACTGGGACAAAAAAAGATTGACTTCCCTACTATTTCCCATACTACACTGACATGGTGTGTATATATATATATATGTGTATATATATATATATGTGTGTATATATATATATATATATGTATATTTTAAATTAAAGGAATTACAGATGTTGTCTTTTCCACTTGTACCCATGAGATCTCACAGCAGATAGAGCACAGTTACAAGAGGATTTTACACTAGTCAAGAAATGCATGTATGGTCTAATAGCTGTTGAAACATGCAATACAACCTCTCAGCAAGAGGATACAATGTTTTTTTTAAGTACTCTCTCTGTCGGCAAACATGCATGTATTAATGTATGCATTCATGGACTTAGAGCATGACATTTTTGCTAAAAATAAAACCAAAACAAAAAATCAACACTGAAACATGTATTAGAGGTGACCATAAAGCACTAGGTGGCAGACTTGCTATTCTTAGACAAAAATTAAACTCAAGAACATTCCAAGGAGAGTATTTTAGAAGATGAATAGCAAGTAACACTTTTAATAAAAGTATTAGCAGAGATTTTCCAGATATTTAAAAATTATGTTGAAGCTTAAAGGGCGTAAACAATACATTTTAGCTATTGAAAAGGTGTTTGTTTTAGTTGAGCTGTGAGATGTATACCAGCAGATAGATGCTTTGTTACTGATTTGTAAAATTCATGTTTCCTTTTGGGACAGCATTAATTTGAGCTAAATACATATTGTAACTGTAAAACTGTCATGCTTGAATTATTATAAAATAATGAGTTCCACCAATTATATCTAACACTGATTGACTTTGATACAGACTGAAACAATTTTTATTATTTATAAATAGGGTAGAAATAATGACTCGCACTGTCTTTTGAATATATGGGCTTATACAAATAAATTCTATTTAGAAAGAAATGTTAGCGTTTAAAGAGCCTAGTGGAACAGATTATAGTTTGAATCAGACAATTCTAGAATGGTTTGAGAAAAGATTAATCTCAACAAACCCACCAACTCAGAACCTATAAAGAACAACAGACAAAAGAGTCTTTGCCGTGAGCTAAAATAACCACAAACCAATTGTTGCCTTCCAGAGAATTAAAGCAATAACCACACCAAGAATCTGAAGCTCCTAATAAAGTATAATGATCTAACCCCAGGCTCTTGTGAACTCATTTGCCAAATGCCAGGTTGGCTTGCAGCTTTCCTGGGCAGGCTGAAGAAACAATTTTGCTGCCAATAATTTTCAGACTTTACTGTGAATTGGAGAATGTGTTCATGTATGTATTTACTACCCTGGACAAACTAGCTTTTTAATTCTGAAGGAGAAGAGAATAATAAACATACATTATAATATATGCAAATAGGAGTCTGAATTAGAGGCCTTCATCACCTGACAGACTGTTCTGCAGATCCCATAATTATTTTTATATTATTATTTATTTCGCAAATATGTCATCTGACAGTAAAATACCTGTTAGTATAAAATATAAAACAGTATAAAGTATGGTTATTTATAGAAGTATAAATTTTGAAAACATGGACAAGGAAGAATGAGAGATATTCAATGACTAGGAGAACTCATTCGCAAGAAATACTTTGCTTTATAGGGGACTCTCGCTTATATGTGAAGCATTTTTTTAAATGAGAAGGAAACTGATGCAGATATTTACATATATACTATATTTTATTAATATTTTGTTCGTACTTTAAGCTGGGGTTCATAGGAATGAGTACTTTTTGAATCCTTGTGCTGTGTATACAATGTGCTGTGGATGTGTTTGTTTCCCTAACATGTCCACAAAGACAGGAGCTGCCACTCTTCAAACCCCTGGGAGGCCTTAGACCTCCCCAAGACTGGAGCTGTAAGAAGCAGATGGAATAGGAAAGGATCCATCAGTGTCCCTTTACCTTCTGACAGTGAAGGGAAAACCTTTGTGGTGGCTTTAGAGTTTCTTTGCCTCCCTTGCTGGCTTCCAAGGGAAAAGAGAGAATTCTTGATCAGTAGGAATTCAAGGAAAGATCGGTAGTGAAATATTGAACCAATTGAATGGGAAAACAAAACTGAAGTCAGTTTGCATTTTTTTTATTTTGTAAATAAATGACTTATGGTTTGTGGGAGAATTTGTGTTATTTCCTTTGACTGGGAGTTCTTAGACAAACTATTCCATGTCGGCTGGGGTACTTTTCTCCACTGGCAAATATGAAGCACTTGAGGATAGTTCAGCTTCTTCTGTTGATACAGGCTGAACACCTAACACAGCTGTCTTGTAATTGTAAGATACACAATTCTGGTGTCTTGGGTCCTGAGCCACCTAATCTTAGCACAGGTATTTGTAGGAGCGAAGAGTTGTCTGTAGTGTTTTCAGCTTCAGAATTAGTTTTGTGAAGCTTTTGCAGAGTATTTGAGTGAGAGACTCTGTAAGATTGTTTAAATAAATTGAGGGTCATTTATATCTCAGGATGATGATAAAACCTTAGATTATATAAACTTTAGGAAATCTTAAGTTAAATGTGGGTATTTTCAAGTTCAGCTTTCTGATGGGCTAATTCAGCTCAGTTTCAGCATATTGTTAAGTAGTCCATGAGTCCTTGATATTAATTAATTGTCATTTTTTTCTTAGCTTGTGAATTTTGCTTTAAACTATGTTCCAGAAATATAACCTATTGACAGCAAAATATAATTTGCTAGTCACTTGATACAAAGGGTAATGCTGATATAAAATGGAAGAGCAGATTGTGTGAGGTCAAAAAGCGGGAGTATACATTAGCAAAATAGATACATTGGCAAACAAGACATTAAGGAAAATTTGAAAAATGTATCTGTCAAGGAGTAGGAAGATACATTGGTAGAGAAGTAATATATCTATATCTATAATATATATCTCTTTGTCTGTTATGTTATGAGTAAATAAATATGCTTTACTGTGTTACCCCCTTAAGGAAATGCCACATCCATCAGAATATATATGGAAAAATAACATACTATGCAAAATGTGGACATAAAAATCTTTAAAGGGCAAAAATCTCACTTTTTTTTTTTTTTTTTTTTCCTCCTCATCAATTAAATTAGAATTTTAGAATTCTACTCTTATTGAGTAGAAATAGGTACCACTTCTGGATGGCTTTGTGGAAACTATAGCTAGACAGATTCTCAAGTGTTAGAGCCGTTCATGGCACTAGGAATGGTAATTAAAGAGAATCACAGAATGTTAGGAAATGGAAGGGACCTTGAAAGATCATCCAGTCCAATCTCCCTGCCAGAGCAGGAACACCTAGATGAGGTTACACAGGAAAGTGTCCAAGTGGGTTTTGAATATCTCCAGAGTAGAAGACTCTACAACCCCCCTGGGCAGCCTGTTCCAGTGTCTGTTACCCTCACTGAGAAGAAGTTTCTTCTCAAATTTAAGTGGAACAACTTGTGTTCCAATTTGAACCCATTGCCCCTTGTCCTACCATTGGTTGTCACCGAGAAGAGCCTGGCTCCATCCTCCTGACACTCACCCTTCATATATTTGTAAACATTAATGAGGTCAACTCTCAGTCTCCTCTTCTCCAAGCTAAAGAGCCCCAGCTCCCTCAGCCTTTCCTCATAAGGGAGATGCTCTACTCCCTTCATCAACTTAATTGCCCAGCACTGGACTCTCTCCAGCAGTTCCCTGTCCTTCTGGAACTGAGGGGCCCAGAACTGGACACAATATTCCAGATGTGGTCTCACCAGGGCAGAGTAGAGGGGCAGGAGAACCTCTCTGACCTACTGACCACCCCCCTTCTAATACACCCCAGGATGCCATTGGCCTTCCTGGCCACAAGAGCACAGTTCTGGCTCATGGTCATCCTGCTGTCCACCAGGACCCCCAGGTCCCTTTCCCCTACGCTGCTCTCTAATAGGTCATTCCCCAACTTACACTGGAACCTGGGGTTGTTCCTACCCAGATGCAATACTCTACATTTGCCCTTGTTATATTTCATTAAATTTTTCCCCGCCCAACTCTCCAGCCTGTCCAGATCTGGCAAGATGGCAGCACAGCCTTCTGGTGTGTCAGCCACTCCTCCCAGCTTGGTGTCATCAGCAAATGGTGATAGTACACTCTATTCCCTCATCCAAATCGTTGATGAATATATTGATTAATACAGGCCCCAGTACTGACCCCACTAGATACAGGCATCCGACTGGACTCTACCCCATTGACCACAACTTTCTGGCTTCTTCCCTTCAGCCAGTTCACAGTCCACCTCACTACTCGATCGTACAGACCACACTCCCTCAGTTTAGCTGTGAGGATGCTGTGGGAGACTGTGTCAAATGCCTTACTCAGGTCAAGGTAGACCACATGCACTGCCCTGCCATCATTCATCCATCTTGTTATGTCCTCATAAAAGTCAATGAGGTTGGTCAAGCATGACTTCCTCTTGGTGAAGCCATGCTGACTGCCCCTAATGACCCTCTTATCCCTAATATGCCTTGAGGTGGCACCGAGGATAAGTTGTTCCGTCACTTCCCCAGGGACAGTGGTGAGGCTGACTGGTCTATAGGTACCCGGGTCCTCCTTCTTGCCCTTTTTGAAGACTGGAGTGACATTTGCTTTCCTCCAATCCTCGGGCACCTCTCTCGTTTCCTGAAACTTGGCAAAGATGATGGAGAGTGGTCCAGCAATGACCTCAGCCAGCTCCCTCAGCACCCATGAGTGCATCACATCCAGACCCATGGATTTATGGATGTCCAGATTGCCTAATTGCTCCCTAAGATGAAGACGGGTCATTATTATAATGAGCAGTAGATGAAATGCTGGAAAGTGTAAAACTAATTTAATCTAGGGAAGACAATGTACAACTTCATCGTGCAAATGCATCATTATCTTCATGTTGATTGTCAGGGATTGGCTGCTGCAATATATGGTCTGTGAGGATTGAGTTTAGATTATACAAACAATCAGTGGTTTTCAAATACGGAGACCAAACACACTGTCAGTATTCAGTACAGTTTCCTGCTCCTTGTTACATAGTAATCTATTTCATAGCAAAACTATGTCAAAACGTTTGTGTATGATATATATCAAAAAGTAGTGATATCTATCAATTGTTCTGTATTAAGCAAATCATCTGAAAAAAAACAAACCAAATCACACACACACAAAAACACGAACAGAACACCCCCCAAAAAAACCCCAAGAACAACAAACCCAAAACCAAACCAACAAACCCCTACAAAAACACAAACAAACAAAACTCAAGTAAAACACGCAGGAGGAAGAGGTTTATTCTGTTGGTACATTTCAGTTAGCAGTGCTTTCCATGGCCAAAAAAGTAATGAATTAATGAAAGTACAGATGTATCTAGTTCTTGGTTTACAGAAAAAACAGTGCTAAGAAAACTAATTTCTTTTAGTCTCTGTCAGCTGTTTGAGGTGGAAACTGAGTATTTCATGTCACTTTCAGAAAGGAGTCAGTGAGTCTTGCCATAATGGGCAATGTTCCCTCTCTCAGGCAAAGAATAAATCTCCTCCAAAGAGTGGGCAACTGCTTTGAGGTTGACAAAACCAGCTTTTTGGGCTCCATTTTTCCTTTCTCTTTTATTTCCATTTGCTTAGTTTAACCAAACAGTTTATGATTTTCTGTGCTTAACTGGCAGCGCTATGAGCTAAACTTGTGGGAATTGGGGAAAAGAATCTGGATTTATTTTTTTCTCAAGCTTATCGCTTTGTAGTTTCGTCTCTGCTAAGGGTTGAGGTTTTTCCTCCTCTCTGTTTTAAAGGCTGGTAGGCTGAATTATGCAATATTATAGGTATGTAATCCCATTTGTGAATGTTTGGAATTTTAATATAACATCAATGTTTTGTTCCAGAATTGGCATTCAATTCTCAGCATGAGCAAAAAACCAGTGAGAATCTTATCATTTAAATGAACTTTAAATGTACATGATGATATTTTACAAGAAAAGGTGCTTGTGTTACTTTTCAAACTTGTAATGCAAAGGTGTTCTACTATCCATTGTACAAGTATGGTGATTTAGCATATCGTATTTTTTACAATACAAGTATCTATTGCAATTCATGACTTGAAAATAGGAGACTGCATAGTGAGGTATACGACATGCATAATTTCTGTCCAGTATGAAGTGCAGTTTTGCTGAAAGTGTTCTGGATTTATTTGCTGTAAGAAATTTTACTTCTCAGATCTAACATGTTAAAATTGTTTGAGAAATGGCAAAAAAATACCAGCAAAGGTAAAACATCTCAACTTCAGCTTACGTTGTGTATTTTATACCAATCACGTGGCATCAAGCAACGTGGGGCAAGATCTGACATTTGCCCTGTAGATTCAAGGTTTCTTAAGCAAAGTTCAACTAAATAATGAGAAAAATGAAGGAAGAGAATTTTGAAAATCTTGAGATATTACAGAAGCACCTACTTATCTGTGTGTATTTATAGCCAATTTACAAAGTGCATATTCTGTCTCCTTGTAAGGCCTGATCAATCAGAGGTTGCCTCTTTAATTGTTGAGATCCATGTTGAATTATCCAAGAACCAGGACCAATGCTCTGCCAACAATCCATGCAGTACTTACTGTGTGAAGAGCTCCTAAATATTCTGAATTTCTCTGGAAACTTGAGCATATACATGTGTAAAAGTATAAACAGTTTTAAAATTAGTATTTATATTTTTCTCATGCCCAGTGCCATTTTATGGGCACTGACGTATTTCAGAAATAAAAATCAATTCCTTAATTCATTAAATTTTGACTGCTCTTATTAACTATATGACAAGAAACATCTTTCTTTGGCACATGAACTCAAACAGTAACTTCATTTTGTTATTTCTTAGATGTGCCATTTCAGTTGTCAGGACAAGCAAATAGGAGATTTCTTCTGTGTGTATAGACTATATAACTAAAGAAAAAATAGACTCAGGTTAATGGGTATTGATGCTAGTATATTGTAAAATGCTGTTACATGTTAGAGTTGTAACATTAATATGAGTGTTGTAAAGCTGGCGGTGCATCTAGATCATTATGAAGGAAATTTCATGGAGAGATAAATTTGAATTTCTGTCATAATATTTAATGAGTTTTTTTTTTTTCTTGTTTTTGTTTAAACTTTTCTCCATCTTTCCTAATACTTCAAGAATATTAAAAAGAATAAGATATTACAAAGATTGTCCACTGTGACAACAGTTCATTTACTGAGCGGTCCTTACTATCAAGTAATAACACTTATTTTTGACTAATTATAATGCCCATGCCATGCGCTTCAAAATGCTCCATCATCAGCAAAATCTAGACCTTTTTTCTAAAATTGATGTTTAAATAACTGCCAGTTGGTGCACTCACTTTGTTTGTTTGTTTGTTTGTTTTTTTTAACTAATATTTTCTTCATAATTTTCTAGTTCATTGGTTTCCAAACTCTGTTTATGGACCATGGTCCTGTGCAGAACTTGTAAAGGGTCTGCAACTGTCACAGGAAGCCCATCAATTGATACAGTGTTTTCAATTAAGAGTTTGGTGAAAAATCTATGGAAAAAAAAAAGAGATCTGGCTGTGGTCTACGGTATTAAAACTTTAGGAATATGATCTTTAGACTGTATTCTTAAAAGAAACCCGGTAGTTATATATATTCCTTAGTTTTCAAATCTCAGCAACAAGTCGTCCTTTGCTTACCATAAGGTTTACATTCCTATATATTTACTTCTATGAAAGTTACAGTGAGGTGCATCTCATCTAATTAGCTTTTTAAAACTTATGTGTCCAGCCTTAATTAACCTTCTAGCTCTTTCTCTAGTCAGTAGAGAGAATCAAGGATTGCTTATCTGACCTCGGTGCATATCTGTCTTAGAAAAAGATCTGTCATCTTCAGAAAGTTTTAGTCAATATGGACTAAGCCTAGATTATTAGTTTTAATACTGCTCAGATTTTACAGTATCTGGCTCTCCCTTAGGTTCAAAATTGACGACTTATTAGACCTTTCAAAATAGCAACTGAAAATTTCATAAGAGAAAAGATTTCTGTTTTAAATAAAATTTACTTACTCTATTTGCTCATTATGACACTAATCCCTATGTCTTTTTGTGGGCGTTTTAGACTAGTATGTGTTTTGTTTTGTTTTTTAAAGTGCAGTAAAAGAAACAATGAATTGTTATTGCCAAATGTTTTTTAAAAACTTTGGACTTCTGTGAAATTCATTCTCGCATGCTCTTTCTTTATATGGAAACAGGCATATAAATAGTAAGTGAATTATTTTGTAGCTTATTCTGCTCTCATTACATTTAGCAAAAATGCAAGTTTTGCTAGTTGATAGTAAAGACTTCACAGTAAATAACTTTTTGTTTTGTCACAATGGGCAAGTAATGTTGGACACCAACATATTTCAATATAACAATGCAAATGAGGCAGTGGATGACTGTTAGATACAGACAACAGGGGAATGAATCAGACAGCTGCTCTGAAAGTTCAAAATAATTATCCTGACTAAAATAAGTCTGGTGGTAACCCCCTAACTTTGTAATACAAGCAAAATTTATTTCGGTCACAAATGAATATGATTTATAGCATTTGATAATAGAGCCTGGTGTCAAAAGCAACATTTTTGCTGATAGAGAGGAATATGAATAGGACTGTTCTCAACAAACTCTTACTGGAAATAGAGAACAATCACAGGAAAGAGCAGGAGAGAGACAAACTGCCTGTGCAATGACGAGGGGAGAGTATGAATTTTAGAATCAGCATGAATAGAGAGTTCCCAGAATAGAAGGATGTGGGAAGACTGATTGTGGTGGGTCTGATGTTGCAATTGTGAAGGAGGTTTCTACTCTTACTTGAAAAGTGATTTCAAGAAGTAAAAATAGACCAGCACAATTTTATGAGGTTTCTATTCACAAAATTAGTTCTTGTAGCTCGGTAGTGCAAAATTATGATGAAAATGTACCAGCTCGGGCACGTAATTGTCTGTTTGCCTTTTAGTGTAATGAAGATATTAAAATAATGTTACTGGTGGAAGTGAATGGTTGAAATATAAATTCTTAACTGTAGTCTTAAAACTTTTTATTAACATGTATGTAGTTGTACAAAAGGACAGCCATTTATTCAGTGAATGAAAAAGCTTTTCACCTTTTCCTACCCATCCTTTGCTATTAAATATTTTAGTTTTCTGTTTTATGGCTAGTACTCTAAGACTATGCCATCTCTTCCTTCAGATTTAGTGATTACCCATCCATCACCATTGCAAGGTGTCCAAAAGGATTCCCTTTTCGGTTAGCACATGCTAACATATTATTTTATCCATTACACTAGATTTCAGTGTAATTTAATTACTATTACTAGTTATCAGAAAAACAAGTGGAAAAAACACTTTAGTCATTGTTTGGGTAAAGATCATACATTTATAAAATGTGATAATTAGGATGTAGTTTGGAATGAGTATTGTGAATAGGTCTGGTTGCATGCTCTGTTCTCATGGTTGTCTGACATATATTGCAGTAATTTTGATTTAGTACTTCTGGTAAACCTTAACTTTTGGAGGCAAAATGCTAGGCTTTTCTCAGAAATTCTTGATGTGTATGAAAATATTCGGTATGTTGTTCAGTCTGAGAAATGTATATTAAGAAACTACGTGACAGGAGCCATGGGAGAATGGCCAGTGGCCAAAGCTAGAAAATCCTTGATGTCCAGTTATGTATGTTCTTGTTCCCTTTCTGGGAACTGAGCTTCATTCTTCCCTCTCTGCCAAAAGATGTAGTCAACTGAGATGCTCTACTAGAAAGATTTGGGGAAAGGGAGAAGCCAGCTCAAAAGTAAGGTGATTCTCTAGAATTTACTCCAGCCTGAGTTGTAAAATTACTTGATAAAACCCCTTTGTTGACATTCTTTTTTTTTTTTTTTTTTTAGGCAGTGGGTGCCAGGAAAGTGGTTGCTGGCACAATAATTTTTAATTTGCTTTTTTATTAGGACACAATTGCACATTTTTTAATAACATGCCTACACACTATTTCCCAGGGAACTTTCCCTCTGCAATGCACTGAATGAATTTGTGGAGGATGAATCAGTGATCATGTAATGGAAAGATGAATGTATGTTCCTTTCCCGTTTGGTTGTAGAAGTGGAAAGAATTACAATGATGGAAGGAGCTGCAAAATAAGAATGATTGTATGTAGTGTTATATAATTCAAAATATTATGAAGTATCAAACTGTAGGTAGTTCAGATTGGCTACTCATGACTAATGGATGTTTTTTGTCTTTGGTCTCTTTGTTTCATTTCCCGTCCTATAAAATGAGACTAATAATGTCTGCTCATCTTACAGTAATGTTGTAATAAATTCATTAACTTTTCTGAAGAACTCTAGAAAATGATAGTGATGAATACTATAGAAAACCACATTAGAAATTAATTCCGTCTTTAGAAAAGGGTTTGTGTAGTATGTAGCAAATGAAGCATGGGCCCAACACTGAGTGCTGAACATAGAATGAAGTGTTGAATGGCTGCCCATTAGGTGAGCACTCACCCAAAAATAATTCCCAGGCACCTCTGACTGTAGTCGTTCATTTTGCAGTCTTAATATTCCTCTTTAACATGCCTTTTTCTATTTAGCTTTATCACTAATTCATACTAATCATCTCCAATTAAAAAATATTTTTAACAATAATTACCAATGTAATTATATATTCTTAGAGAGTTGTAGTGGTACTCAGAAATGCTAAAGTAGAATTTCAAATCTTTCAAGAGTTCTGCCTGGCCTTTATTCTTTTGGGAACATTCTGACATTTTAGAAAATGTGAAGTTTTCTTTTAATACAAAAGCTTGAGTATGGGAATAGGTCTGTTCCTTGTTGGATATGAGTATAAAACTCTCATATTAAGCCATGTTAACCATATAAAAAGTAATGACTCTTTATTAAAGAAAGAGAACAGTTTCTTGAAAAAGTAACAACAATACTTGAATTAAAGGATTGCTTTGAAATTTATTCTCCTCATTTAATTAAATGGTTTTCTTTGCGTAATTATTGTTGTGTTATCATATGTGTTCATTACTGACATTTTGAATTGATTTTAATGACTCCTTTTGACTGTGAAAGAGTCAGGGTTTTGAAAAAATAGAGATGTGAAAAGAGTCAATAACCATAATTCTCTGTTATATTTGACCGTCGATGGTGTCAGGATGGTATTGTGGTCTTACCTCCCAACGTTCTTTTTCTACTTTATTCAGTGAATTTTAATGCAAGCTAAAGCAACATGCCTGGGAACAGAAATTAGTGTGTGGGTCTCCCCTTTCCCTGCTGAGTCCCTGGGTCATTTGACTTCCCCTGGTCTCTGTCTCTCTGAGCAGTTTGAATCTTTTTTCCTTTGGTGTGAATAATTCTGCTGCTTTTCCCTTGCCTGTGCTAAAGTAGCAGGGGCACAGACCCTGGTAGGCAAAAATAGAAGGTGTTTGGTTTAATATTGTCAAAAAGAAGGCCGCCTGTAACGTGTTTTCCTGGTGAGATCACAGTATCACAGTATCACACAGTATCACAGTATGTTTGGGATTGGAAGGGACCTCAAAAGATCATCTAGTCCAATCCTCCTGCTGGAGCAGGAACGCCCAGGTGAGGTCGTACAGAAACATGTCCAGGTGGGTTTTGAATGTCTCCAGAGAAGGAGACTCCACAACCCCCCTGGGCAGCCTGTTCCAGTGTCTGTCACCCTCACTGAGAAGAAGTTTTTTCTCAGATTTAAGTGGAACCTCTTGTGTTCCAGCTTGATCCCATTACCCCTTGTCCTATCATTGTTTGCCACCGAGAAGAGCCTGGCTCCGTCCTCGTGGCACTCACCCTTTATATATTTATAAACATTAATAAGGTCACCCCTCAGTCTCCTCTTCTCCAAACCAAAGAGACCCAGCTCCCTCAGCCTGTCCTCATAAGGGAGGTGCTCCACTCCCTTAATCATCTTTGTTGCCCTCCCTCTCTGAAGAGGAGACTGTGGCGGCTGATATTTTTGCTGAACTCTGTAGCAGCTGTGCTTGGGATGCACTGGGCTGACTCCTGGAGCAGCTTTGGCTCAAAAATACTCAGCTTTTGGATTCCAAATACTATGTGTGGTGGGAAATTAAGATCTGAGCTTTGGACTTGGAGTGTGTGTACGTTATTTCTGTGTCCTCAAGAACTTTTCCTGTGAAACTTTAGACATAAAAGCTCAGGGAGTTTATAGATTGTGCTCTAGTGTGTGGTTGTTTAAATTCTGTCTGGCCACCACTTTAGTCACGTATATCTTTTATCAGATTTGAGATGAAGGTCTGGGCTGCGTATCTGATCCAGTGACACACTAGACATTTTAGAGTCATTTGTGCCAGCACAAAGTAGGATGGGATTATTGCTGTTGTAATGCGACGGTGCTTCTGTCTCTTTCTCTCACTCATTGATTTAGGAAAACTCTGAACAAAATTTTAAAAATATATATATATTTCAAACATGTTAAGTGAGAAAATGTTAACATGGAGGATACTGATGGTGTAAAAATATTAATTGCTGGATATTAAGATTTTGCTGAAACGATCTGAAACTAAGATGAGTTTTGCATCTAGGCAGGAACAACCTCAGGTTCCAGTGTAAGTTGGGGAATGACCTATTAGAGAGCAGTGTAGGGGAAAGGGACCTGGGGGTCCTGGTGGACAGCAGGATGACCATGAGCCAGAACTGTGCTCTTGTGGCCAGGAAGGCCAATGGCATACTGGGGTGGATTAGAAGCGGGGTGGTTAGTATGTCCAGAGAGGTTCTCCTGCCCCTCTACTCTGCCCTGGTGAGACCACATCTGGAATATTGTGTCCAGTTCTGGGCCCCTCAGTTCCAGAAGGACAGGGAACTGCTGGAGAGAGTCCAGTGCAGGGCAATTAAGTTGATGAAGGGAGTAGAGCATCTCCCTTATGAGGAAAGGCTGAGGGAGCTGGGGCTCTTTAGCTTGGAGAGGAGGAGACTGAGGGTTGACCTTATTAATGTTTACAAATACATGAAGGGTGAGTGTCAGGAGGATGGAGCCAGGCTCTTCTCAGTGACAACCAATGGTAGGACAAGGGGCAATGGGTTCAAATTGGAACACAAGTTGTTCCACTTAAATTTGAGAAGAAACTTCTTATCGGTGAGGGTAACAGACACTGGAACAGGCTGCCCACGGGGGTTGTGGAGTCTTCTACTCTGGAGATATTCAAAACCCACCTGGACACTTCCCTGTGTAACCTCATCCAGGTGTTCCTGCTCTGGCAGGGAGATTGGACTAGATGATCTTTCGAGGTCCCTTCCATTCCCTGACAGTCTGTGATTCTGTGGTGAACCTGTATTCTGCATATTTCAGAAAGATTTGGGTTATTTAGAAGAGCAAGTAATAGTTAAAAAAATGGTGTGATTCCGGGAAATTATTTTTCAGTTAGCTTTTTTAAAAATAAAAGAATGCAACAGTCATTCTGTAATGTCATTTACATTTTTTCCATAGTGTTCAAGGTAGCTATCTACCTAGTCTCTTTGGAAAATCATTATGGTTAATTGACACTGTGAATTTAAAATGTGTTGAGAATTAACTGTAGATTGAGGAAATGTGTTTTGAAAAAAGGTGGGATTCATATTCTAGATCTTTTTTGTTCTTACACAAAAATGAGGGATTCACCAAAATGAAACACAGAGTACATCAGTGGTAATTCTAGACAATCAAGCATTTTCTTCTATAATTCACCAAAAATAATTTTATACATTTTTATATTTAAATTTTGGATGATAATGGCTGTTGATAATATTTTTCTTGCTGCTATAGAAGTGTTGTCATTTTATTTTCAGAGTTTGCCAGATTTTGAAGACAGTTTTGAAATCTTGTTTATATACATCAGCCAGATGAAAATTATAAAATTGCTTTTATCAGGCCTTGCTCATACAGCAGTTTGATGATTATGTTTAGTATTTTTTATTTTTGTGCTTTCATTGTCATCCTATACTACAATATAAATGCAGTAAGATTTTTTTAAAAAATTCTGTTTATATGTTATCCAAATTTCTTTCCTAATTGAAGCAATGTGTTCTGTGTGTCTCTATAAACAGAAGCAGTTATGAAAAATCTCATGTGTTTATGTAAAGAGTAAAAATACTTGTGGTGGCTTGTTAAAGGTTTACAGTAGAAACAAAAATACATACAGAGAAATCTCAGGCTTTTCTAAATTCATGATTGTAAATATACACAGCGATAGTTATCAACAGAATATACTGAATATACTTAAAATAGCTATTTCTACATTTAGCTGTTATACATTTGTCTCTTTATACATTTAACTATTCAGAAGAGGTTGTGCTCTTACAACTGAATTTTACTTTAAATTTTGTACTTAATTCCAGGCTAAGCTGTTGAGGCTGAATGACAATATGAACTGGGAAATACGGTGCGATGTGCTGTGTAATGCTTAGTTTGTTTATGTGCACTTACAGTCTCTTGGCACAGATAATGTTTTAGGGTTATGTTTGGGATGGAAAAGCTGTTTGACTGCAATCTGTAGCAGGTGAAGCCTCCGGAGAACAGGGATGTGGTGTTTTCCCTGAGAGCTGCAATTACACTTTGGGAAAGAGTTTCCTGAGGTATATGCTGAAACACATGGAGAGAAGGAGGATAGAGAGTGAGACAGACAGCAGCAGGATCCAAAAGATAAAGGAGAGACTTCTTTACAATCTCTTTTAATTTCCCGTCTCACTTTAAATTTCTGCTTAAATTAGTTCTACTAATTTATATTCTAATAAAATCTAGCTTTAGAGCCTTCCAGAGATTTGGGATGTGTAGTTTAGGAATAGGTCCAGGCAACCAGAATAGGCTGGCCAACCAGAAAGTATGAAAGTGAAAAGCTGTTCATATGATGGAAAGACAAGAGTCCCGTGTCTGTTCCCCATTTTGCCTTATGATGTTAATTTATATCAGTGCTGGTCTTTGATTGATACTCTGCATCTCTGAGAGGGCAAAATCTGGGCTTAGAAGATGACTATGGCATTATAAAATAGCCTTTTTCCATATATTTTGAGCACATTGACAATATCTTGCCCAGAAGGCACTGCTTCTTGCATCCTGTAGCCAGAATTTCCATGGGAGTGCATGCTGTGGTGCTTGTCCATCACACATTTGCAATAACTCTATTTGCTAAAGCAGTTACTTGTATTTTTTGGGACCCCAAGCTGACCAGATCAGGAGATTTAGAATATCTATACATAATTCCTAGCCTTTTGGCCTTGTTACTCATGATTATTAAAGGATTTATAATTCCTTTAATAGGAGGTCAATCTCTACTTGCCATCTTTTGCCGTCCTGCTACCTTTAAATGTGTTCTGGTGTGATGATAATTTCACTTTTAAATATGTTGATATGTCACGCTGTTACTAATGGAGTAAATGAGACTTCATTAATTAGATTTGCATAGTTCTAGAAGTGTAGAGTAGTATTAATAAATAAATGGGGTCTTTTAATATTTATTCATCTTTTACCTGCATCTGCTTGCAAAAACCTGATCACAACTCATTATCTAAGACATCGAGATCAACTTATTTGAATAATGGAACTGTCGTGGCTAATAATAGAGGATGTGAACTTTTCAGCTTTGGGGTATATGGTAATTCCATTCATGTAACTTCTTAATTTTCTTTCCACACTCAGTGTAAAAAAACCAACCAAACAAAAAAATAACAACCATTTTATTTAACTGTTAAGACAGTACAGTGGGCTGAATTCATACTCCATTGACGAGTAAGCTTTGTTTTCCCCTCCTTCTGTGTCAGGCTTCCCATGAGACACAACAGAGTGTATTTTTTTCAGATAATGTGTTGCTGCAGAAAAGTTGATTGTCAGCACTATGCGAACTAAGTCCCAAAAAGGCTGACACAGCTTTTTCCTGCTTTGACTTAATCCTTTACTTTCTTTGTATTTACTGAGTTTGTTGTTATGATCACATATTTTTTACTTGTAACGCACAACTTGTATGATGTAGGTGACTAGTAGAGTGTCATCAAGAGAGGGATCAAAATGGGTCTTCAAAACTATTTGATAGGATGTAGCATCAAAGATGACTTGCATCTTAACCCTGTTTTAATTTGCACAGAAGAATAATCTGGATTGAGTCACCTCAGTATTTCCTGTCACAGAAGGAAAAACAGAAGCTTTTGATCCCCGTAGAGCTATAATGGTCAAAGAGTTAGAAGATTTGTTCTGTTAAATCTGGCCCTGTAAACGCAGCAATCAAATCACTCCACCGCACCCATCTCTGTTTCACAACTGTCTGTTGCACAAGGATAATGAATCTGCTGACACAGTTTACATCTCTGAGGGCTCTGCTGTTTCTTGACTGACTGCACTGAACATTACCTGCTGGGATTCTCCATGGCAGTCTCTATGAATTACAGCAATACCCATCTCTGGTGACCGGGTCTTTTTCTTACATTATGGATGTACTGGGAACCTGCTTCACCCTGACAAATCCAGGCCTTGCCCCTACAGAAAAGTTCCTTTTCAGTCATTCCTGGTGCTATCACCCAGCTAAGGGTTAATCCAATTCCTTAACTTCAGGAACACAATGGGATGGCTCAAAACTTAGGTCTTCTGACTTGTCCCAATAATTTTCTGCTCCATCCAGGCAGGGTTAAGTGTGGTTTGAATCATCTGAGGTTGGCCCTTTTCTTTCCGCACCTTTGCCAACTTCAGGTGGCCACCAGGGCATTGCTGGTTGGTGTGTGGGACCAGAAATGGCAGGACCTGCCTGCCAGACTCCATTCCTGACACAGGGTGAAAGAAAATGGAGCAAAACAAATGTCATTTGGGAGGGAAATGTCATCTTTTTGGGTCAATACTAAACCACCACTTATTTCTCTTGTATGAAGTTTTTATTACGTGTCGCTTATTAAATCTCTTAGAAAGGACATGCTTGTTGGCCACATAATTTCCGTTCAAAATTCCACTGTGGTGTTTTATAATTAGCAATGTTATTTACTATAGCATCATGCCTTCATACTATATAATTTTGCTATAGAGGCAACTTTTTTCCAGAACTTTAAACCTGGTAATTCTAAGATGTGTTACAGGAATGTGTAAACCTTTTATATAACACAGTAAAGTGTTTGCCTGTAGAATTAAAATATTTAAATGAATTTTGAACAGAATATTTGAATAATTATTTCAGAGTAAAATTAGGGACCTGATAACACTACCAATACTTGATATTGTATTTTGGAATAATTACAAAGAATGACTCAAGTTATGTGTAATTGCTGCTCTGACTGATAGAATCTGTTTCTTACATTGGTTTTGTTGTTGTTACTGCTCCACTTGAGTTTTTTTTTTTTAATTACTTCAAGATATTATAGTGCAAATACTTAAACAGTGGGATGCATGTGAATAATTCTGACTTGTAGATGACTCCATGCTTTTTAAAATAAAAGTGAATGGTAATTTTTTAGCTGCTTACATAACGTCTCATTAATATGGATACACTTGAATCTATTTTAGTTTTAATTCCTGTTTTGCCCACAGACAGCCTTTTGATTGATTACCAGTTTACCTTCAGTTTATTACAAGAGGATGATCGCCATCACACTGCCATAAACTTTATAGCAAATCCAGAACAGGTAAGAAAATACTAGCTTTAGATAAGCTTTGGAGAGTCATGATCAAGATTTCCATTGGATTTGACTATGATGAAAGGTTTGCCAAGTGCCTATATTTTTGAGTCTTTTGAAAACTAGAAATTATTTCAGTGTATTCATTGAGAAACTTTCTAAATGGTAGATGTACTTCAGATCAACTAATAATAAAAAAAATATTAGCATTTTATAAGTGTTTTATTTTTGTTCTCATGGTTAACAAGTTTTGGTATCTTTCTGAGCTTAATTGAAGGAGTATAACTTCAGTTAAGAAATCTTTATTAACAGATGAGAAGTAGTTTTTGAATTTTAATTAAAATGTAGCCATTTGCCATGTATTTTCTTGAGTTTATGAAGAAAATTATTTCATTATTTTTATCACAATCTGAACAGATGACTAGTGTAGTAATATGCTTACTTGTACCCTGTTCTTACTGAAGCAAAACAGAGAATTGCCTTTGGCTCTGAATTATTGCCATTTATGTTTAAAATGAAAAAGAGAAGGCGATTAAAAGGCTGTATTCAATTATGTGGTATATTCAATACACTCGGTATATTTTGTTAACTTCAATATACTTTCTTTCTTTTTTTTTATCCAGTCAAATAAAAATCTGGATATATCAATTAATGCATCAAACAACTTCAACCTCAATATTACATGGTCCATTGGTTCTACAGGTGAGGGTGAACTTTGGTATGATGACTTGTTCCCATGTGATTTCATGATCCTTTAAGCTATTTTAACCTGATTGTCTCTTTGTTGCTAATTTTGATAATAAAACTTTCCAAATGTGTTCTTTTGCCATTATCATTATGCTCTTATTAATTATATTATTTAAACCTCAGATGATAATTTGCAATCTGAACAAAGCTTCATTAATATGTTAACTTTCTCTCCTATTCAATTAAAATCACTTTGGTAGTAAAAGCTTGTAGTCTATTTAAATTTTAAAAATAATAGCGTTATGAAATGCTGTGATTTTAATTAAGATAAATTGCTGCCTTAACTACTGCAGAGACTGAGATTTTAATTTCTTTGTTCCAGTGTTCAAGCTAAATTTTTAATCATTAACCTTAACATTGATATCAAACAATAAAGTTCTTCTGTGTATGCTGATAAAAGGAGCCGCTTATCTATTTTCCTCCAACTTTGAACCCCATTACTCTTCTTTGTTTTAATAAGAAGAAAATCTTTATTTAGACAGTTTCTCTGAATTGATTCTATTGACTTTCTGAAAACACATCCAAGGAGAAGCATGATGCTTAAAATGAAATTGTCCTGAAAAAAGAACCAAACAAACAAAAGTCTTTTTAGACAAGGTTCAGACTTTGTCTTACATAAACTCATGAATTTCTTCATCAATGTAATTCTGAAGTATTTTAATGTACCATAGTTAATAAATTCTATCTATTCCTTTAACTTAGCACAGTCACTTATATATTTGCAAAAACTGATGTGTTTATTAGAAAGTATGTTATTAGAGATTTCATGAACAATTAAAACTCTACATAAGTAATGTAAGAGGTAGATAAATACACTTCTATGCTTTATTAACCTATGAGTTTTTATTGAAGTGGAATGTAAAGTACTAGAGGGAAGCATATCTACCTAGTTGACCATAACAACTTTCTTCTAAAATTAGTGAAACTTCTACCTGTTTTATGGTTCACTCATAACCATTTGAAACCAGAGTAAGAGTTTCTGTGAATTCTCATTGTGTATGTGGAATACATTCCATAATAAAGGATTATTAAAGTTGTAGAATGAAGACACCAAAAGTAATTCAAGAATTTAAATTTGTTATGCAGATTTACTTTGGCATATTTAATGATAATTAATGATGACATAAATTTATAAATATATATCTACACATGGTGTGTGTGTTGTTTTTTCTTTTGTTTTGTTTCTTCTTTAGCTGGAACAATATCTGGAGAAGAGATTCCTGTTGTTTCTAAGGCTAATATTAAGGAATACAGAGATAGCTTTTCCTGTGAAAAATTTAATTTTCGGAGCAACCCAAACATCACTTTCTATGTCTATGTCAGCAATTTCTCCTGGCCAATCAAAATACAGGTTAGTATGACTGTTTTGTGCTTATAAAGATGTTGATGTCTTAGCTTTACATTGAATTTCACATTTTCACTCACACAGAAAGTATGCAAATATTATTATTTGTATGCTGTATTTTCTGTGTATAAGAGTTGTATGATGATGCTTGTGCTTTCCCTAGCAACTCAGACTTCAGACTGTTGATTTTCAAATCTGAAATTAAAATTATTGAACATAAATGTTTATTTGTAATGTATCATACGCATTTTGACGTATATGTAAAAGAGGGCATACAAATATGTATGTACTTAGCTATCTGTGTATAACCTTTCTTAGGTTGAATGTCTATATCATATTGCAATTTGACAGACTTCAGTGAACGTTAAGTGTATTTGGTTAGAATTTATATTATTTGAATTCATTGCAATCAATTTAACTGACTGTTTTCTGAAATAGTCACTGTGCAATGGTAAACTGAAAAAAAACAATCAATGCAGTGATGGTTGTTTTGTGCTGTTTTGTTTTGTTTTCCTCTCCCTAAACACCCCTTCCCCCCCAGGTTTCAGCAATATTGATACTTACCATTACTACAACAGTCTCCTGCACCAATCAAGGAGCTCTTAATGTGGATGACCAGCTTTCACCTATAGCTCCCTTACAAAATTGATTCTTAAAAATTGTTTTGTTAAAATGATAACAAAATTTCATCATTCGTAGTGATTTGCTCAGGACACTGCAACAAGCTCAAGATTCTTGCCAGTTATCCATAATTACAAGTATTGTACAGATTTCTGTTTTCGTGGGGGAAAAAAAACCCCCTGTTTTTATAAGATCCAGAGCCTGTTTTATATATATATTGTACAGATTGATAGATATAGATACAACAAAGTCATTTTCTAAGGAGTCTCCTGGGTTAAAGCAGTCATATTCTAAATAAACTGATGGAGAAATACTATCACTGTGTTAAGTAAAGCTAGACATTTCTTAATAATAAATGAATGTTAACTGTAAATAAAAGTGTTACAGAGTGTTGAAGGATTAATTTGTGGAACTTATTAAAATTTATGCATGTAGTATTTCATATAAAATAACCCTGAAGGTTAACTGCTTTTTTTAACTCTTCATATTAGCAGTATTTTTTACAGTCACCATTCCCACTTTCTAAAGACAGAACAACCTCAATTGCCAAATAGCTTTCCTAAACAAATCCATGAAGCAATTTAGGCTGTAAATACATTACGCATTCCCTTCACCTTTCAGATTGGAAGGTACCTATGTCATCATTATAAGAAAAATGTTATTAAGGTGACGTATTCCTAAGACGTGCAACTCTTTGTCAGATGTCGGCAGATTGCGTCTCCTTCCTGTGCTGTTTCCACTGTGGTGTAACACCTGAATGGCAATATGTTTAATGCTTGATGAATGGAATCCCTGATCATTGGTTACATCTCCTTTCTTTCCTTTCTTTCCTTTCTTTCCTTTCTTTCCTTTCTTTCCTTTCTTTCCTTTCTTTCCTTAATCAGACTTTTCCTTATGTGCCACAGTTGTATTATTTTTGAGGCACATTAAAATTCATCTGTCTACACAGTTCTCTCTCAAAGATGATGGTGCTTGAGTATTGCATTCCTTTCCTCTCCTGCTAATTTTTCATAGAAAGCTTCTTCCATCTAGAGATGCAGTCACTCCAATTTTATGCAGTGGAAAAGGAATGCTAAGATTTGATTATAGAAACTGTTTCAGGATGTTTATATTGTTCTCTGTATTTGCCTTTCTAAATCAACAAGACTATATTTAGCTCTCAACTTTTTAATGCTGTGATTTGTTCTTTTTCAAGGAAATATTTGAAGTTCAACATTACCTGTATAGATTTCTGATGTTTGATGCTCTAGCAATAAATGAGATCTTCAAATGATAAATGGAGTAGGGAGCTTTTTAGAGAAAACAAGTTGATTTAAAAATAAATAAATAAATAAATAAATAAACTTTACGCTTCTCTATATAATAAGAATTTTAAAAATATATGAGCCTTCCTAGGACTTAGGATTAAGAGAGGTAAGTCATGGTTCATCACTATGCAGAGGCTTATGTTTCCAAGGCTCGCGGTTCTAATATTTGTGATTTTCTACACCTACATCTCTTAGCATGCCAGCTTTCACCTTCACAATATACAAATGTGGTTTATATCAGTCTGTTACTATATCAGAGAATATCCATTTAAAATACAATAATTCTTACAAAAATGATGTTACTGTTATACTAGTGAAAGGCCTCTTCAGGAGAGTCAAGATATTGATGATGGATTTCAGTTTTGGTTCGGAATGGGGAACTATTCTAGATGGGCTCTGGATTAATTTTCAAATAGTCTAGACATTAATCTCCTGAAATTAGCTGCCTTTCCCTTTCTGTGGTGATTAGGAAGTTAGCTTGGTGTTCTAGTGCAGGGCTTTGAATGTCACAGCAGCTGGCCGGTGCACAAATGGTCTTAGATACCAAACTGTTTGCATCGTGGTCCTGTCCACTAATGCAGTCATGCTGCATTGGTCAGATCATGTTGGTTAAAAACGTAGTGATATTTTATATCATCTCTGCACTGAAGGTTTCTTTTAATCTTGTTAGAGCTAAGGAAATTGCTGCGGCTTCCTTGGGAGGTATGCTGTTCATAGGAATAAGTAAGATAGCAACATGAAATTTGGCACATGCCTTTTATGCAATATTTTCTAGAGGACTAAATACTCATTTCAGCACATATAACATTTTTCAAATACAATCTGAATACCAGTCTCCAGTATTTACATTATTCATTGTGAATTGTCAAGGATAGATTATATAATGAATGAGATCCTAAGGAAGCAAAAATAGTGACCTTACTTCCCTTGTATTGGGTATTTCCAGTTGTGTTGTTGATATGCATTTCATCACTCTCCTTTTATGCCTCCTGTGATGCTGGCACTGGAGCTGCGATCACTTGTGTCTTTCATTGGGAATGTTTGGCTGTTGGATCTGGAGTTACTGCTCTTACAGTTTCAATTTCTATGGGAAAGGGAAGAGCACTCATTATACAAGGCATTTAGTTTCATTTTCTGTCAGTTGCCTTTATTGTATCTATTTTTACCTTTAGTTCTCCAAGGTTTTCATGACTACCAGGAAAACTCTACATCTCAGCAGGTGATTGTTTATTTCAATCAGTGGCTCACAGTTGTTTCCTCAAGTACTTTTATTATGCATGTTACCTATTCAGCAAGCTTGGAGTTTTTTTTCCTAAATCTTAAGAGAAATCCCCGGTGATTCTAACACAAAATAACCTCTTTTGAAATGTGATTTCCTGACTTTGAAAAAAGGATATGTGATGGTTGTGTCCATACAACAATTTCCTGAAGATGGTCTGTGGTAACTCTTTGCCAGCAACTACTGATGAGCCTAATGACCTCAGAATACAAGTTCTTCAGCACTGGATAGCAGTGAATTACTTACCAATCATAGAAACTATGTAGGACATTTTCGGTTTCAGATGAAAACCTGCTCTCTTTAGAAAACTGCACTCTAGGTTGCCATTACTCAGCACCCTTCTTCTATCTGTAATGGCCATGGGCGCACAGCTGGGTGCTCAGTCAGTAAGAGGGCTCTGCAACCCTCAGGGGAAAATGCTGAATTTAAATTTCCTGATGCTAAAAGCATTTTATTTAGCTATAAGATCTCTTCTTCCGTGACATCAAAGGAGAAGCAGAAACATGGCATAGTTGCATAAGGGGTCATTAAAGAGGTGGTGATATAGGACATCTTCAGCTTAGAGCTGTTTCCACAAATAGACCTGTTATCAGGTGTAACGTAGAGAGCTACCAGTTTTTCTTGGAAGTATGTAATAGTTATACATTGACACACAAATATCGGATATCTTCCGGTTGAATTACTAGAAAAGTTTATATCACACTTTCATGTCCTGTAATGCAGAGTTGACTGGAAAGTAAGGATGAATATAGACCGATAAGCTTAGTTGTTCCAGACTTTAACAGGCAACAGTAGTTTATGCATTTTCTCGAAGGAAGTCTTTATAAGATGTCATTGTTATTAGAGGGCTCAAATGTCCAAGTAAAAGGACATTATTTATCATCCAGAATTATGATCCCTACATTTGACTGAGACGTAGTCCCAATCCTTTTACTGTACCACGTCTTATATATCTGTTAAATAGGAATCCATGAGCAGATGCTGTTGTTTAAAATAGGCTGGATTTTTGAACAGAGTATGTGGCAAAGCCCCATAACTTGTTTCTGTTTATTTTTATTTTATTTTGAGAGTAGATGTAATTCAGACTCCACTGGTAATGGAATTTGAAGGCTTTAACATTTATTGAAAAGCAGTAACTCATACTGTAGCCAGCACCTCAAATAATGGTCAGTGGTCCCTGAAGCAGTCATAAAGCATGGGCTTCTGACAACTATGCAAATATTAATACCGGCGGTAACAACATGTTCTTTAGTCTCAGAAAACTAATTTTACGGCAGGGGATTTTTGTCATTGAAGCTGGTAACAGATGTCTTTCCTTTTTTATTCTTTTTTTTTTTTTTTTTTTTTTTAAATCAGTTCCTGCCATATTCTGAGAAGCAGCAAGTGCATACAAAACAAGCAAATACCCTTAAAATGCTGTCCTGGCTATCTGGTTGACGTACTGTGTCCCTAAGGAAAACAATAGCATTTCTGCTTCCGGATCAGCTGCTTTCATGCACCTATATCTCTTTATATCTGTCAAACTTGTAAGTCTGATCTCAACTTGTGCCTGAGCAGACAAATTTTCTACCAATTTTAACCCCATATCTGGAGATAATAATAACTGTTCTACCAGTTATTTCCTTTCCTCCCTAAAGTGTAAATGAAAGGATCACAAGTGTCTGAGTTTTAATTGGGAGGGCCAGTTTAAATTACAAAGTTCAACCTCAGCAAAGCACTACTTCACAAAATGAGGTTTGTATTTAATGAAAAAAAAATCATGTTATTAACTTTTGATCAGAGAATAGTTAATCCCTTACAAGTTTCCATAGCATAGAACAATTATTGTTACAGTGAAGTTAGAAGTGATGTTAGTGCACATGTAGAATGCCCAGTTGTGTTGGAAAGAAGGAATTTAATTATTCTTGAACAAGTCTACTACAAGCTTTAGTAGCATATTGTTGGGTTCTTTTTTTTTTCTGCACTGTTTTTTTCTGAGGAAAACTGTCTTTGACACCCTGTATTAGTTTGTATGCCAGAACAGTATAATGAATTATGGTAAGATTTACATTTTATTTGTATGTAGGACAACAATTAATCAAAACTACTTCATATATAAATTTTCATGGGATTTTCTTTAAAGGGAAACTAGTGTTCTTTCAGCTTAGTGGCTCCTGTTTCAGAATTGATTTTCTTTCCCCTGTTAATAGCCTGCCTGTAGCAACTGAAGAAGGAGTGTAATGTAAATCAAGAAACATATCTATCCTTGTAATAAAATTTACTGTGCAGCATAATTTATTACAGCTTTTTGTTGTTGTTGTTGTTTTGGAGTTCGTTTTGAATTTTTCATATTTGTGAATGACTTATGTTGTAAAAGCTCCAAAAAGTAAAAACTTGTCAGTCACTGCCATTAGAAGTTACAACAGCAGCACAAACCTAATTATTAAATTAACAAATAAAGATCAGAGCTTTTTTATTTTTAAAACCTTACCAAATATTACAAAGGTCATGATTCTGGAGTCTTTGGTTGGAAAATGTGTATTTATCCACATGTAGCTGTGCTTGTACAGAGCCTCCTCCTGTCAGTGATCACTACACCTAAATCTAATCTCTGATTTATGGTGAATGATTCAATTTCTAAGTGCCTTAATGGTTTTCATGGAGGCTGCTGAGTAACTGCATATAGCTATGTGTGAAGACACTATAACTCTTGAAACACTAAATAGGTATTGATGATGAAGTGGATACGTTACCTTCCAAAATGACTTTGATGTTTTGATGTAAATATAAAATCCCTCTTGAAAAGAGTTTTGAAGGTAGAGAACAAAAACCTGGGAAATCCACCAAACCGCCATGTAGTTACAGTTCTGCAAGCATCATTACATTTTTTTGGAATGGAAAAAAGTAGAGGGTGGGTTAGTTTATGGATGACTTCAGGTATAACCCAAAATGTAAATTTATACTTAGCTTTAGTTTTCAGTAGGCATGATGATATTGATAAAGTCAGGCTTGATAATAATAATAATTGGCATATATTTATGAAAATTATCCTCAGCAGAGTTGGACGCAAAACTCAAGCTTAATGTGCTCAGGTTAGGCACCAGGTAACATCTGTACTAGAATCCGAAGGAAGCGATGTGAAATTGCTGGGCCAAAAGCAGGAGGTTACTAGGACGACGAGACTGCAGAAAAACAAACAGAAGTTTGAACATAGCGAAGAAGTGATTCAGGTAAACAACAGATTTAGTTGTATACAGTGCTTTGGAAAAGACTCTGAAGGAACGTTATAGTATTTAGTATTTTGCCAGGCCATATGCATTGACTGTAGACATTAAATGGACAGCAAGGGAATTAGCTGATGATTGTAATGTAGGAGAATGGATATCTAAAAAACCAGAGATTTTGGTAACAGATTACATGGCTACACATGATACATTTGCACTTCAATAATCTGCCAAAGTGGCTTATCTAATTAACTTTCTGGGTGTGGCAGAGTGGAAACATTTAGTTTGTTTGACAGAAAAAAAATCTGAAAATTCAGATTTGTATCTTGCATAGAGTTGTTTCTTCTATCTGATTAAAACATGAAAAGATGTTTTCATTATTTCTCAATTCAGTGTAAGCAGAGGTTTTGCTCTATAGCCACTAAGTGAAGGAGTTCAGAATAATTTTAAAATTGAAATCAGTGGGACAGCAGCATGAAGGTAAAGATTCAGTTCTTTCAGCAATAGATTTTTAAACTAAACTTCATTCTGTTTTTCAACACATTAAATACCATTATTAAAAATCCTGTGTCGTAGTTGTATTATTACAAGTGTATCTGTTACACATGTAATTATTGCATTCTCTAAAGTGGTTGAAAATTACTACCCAAATGTGGACTGTTACAGTAATTATGATTACCTTTTTTTCTTTCTGGGGTAATCAAATATAATACCAGAAACCTGTGGGTTCTTACCTTGGAAAATTGACTCTCTGTGGTACCTATAATTTATTTCCTTGTAGCTGCAAGACCAATTCAGTGGATAATAAACCATAAGATTGTATAATATTCCCCAAAATTTAATCTCCCCAAATGCAACGTAGCATTTTCCAAAATGCTTCCCATGAATCCTAAAGTATTGCTAAAATGAGGTGTTTTCTGATGATTAGGTTATACCTTTTTTCTTTAGAAATAACAATAGAGCTGTTAACAATTGTCTTAAAACACACCGGAAGAAGTTTGCCAACTATATTGTGCCAACTTCTGCTCTACTCTGCTTTACTCCACTCTACTCTTCTAAATGAAAATGTTAATTTCTTGACTCTCCCTGGTACATTTCTTTTTCTAGTTCCCTTTGGAAAGGTTTAATATGAGCCACCAGAATATCTGTAAATACTTAACATAGTTGGTATATTTCTCAGAAAGCAGATACAGTGCTTAGTAGTTCAGCTGATGATTTAAGAGAACTGAAACACCTAAGTAAGACATAATTAGTCCTCAATGATGCGTAGTTTTAATTGGTGTATAATTCAAATATCTGAGATAAGAACTCATGTAACTGATGTGCCAATTGTATAGGGTTTTCTTTTCCAGACAGACCAAGGTACCATCTACTGGTAGCTCTGTAACACAATAGAGATGTATAGATACAGTATTTGCTAGTAAAAATTATCTCCCTGTGATGTTTAGTAAGTAGATATTGAATTTTTTTTCTCTAATTTCCATTTCCTTTATCTACTTAATTAAGTAAATTGTGGTTGGAACACTTAGAATGAAATAGAAGGTATTTCTTGAAGATAGCTTTTATTTGCTCAGGATTTTTTATTATCTATAGGAAAATAAATCAATTACTCATCTTGGGATTTTGGGAGGGAACATGTGAAAGGGTATAGAAACCAGTTTTTTTTTTTTTAAATAATAAGAAAAAACTCTTCAAAGATTAAGATTCTCTCTGAGGAGAACATCCATGCCTTGTTGAACTGCGTCAGCCTATAAAGGTCATATACAGTGGCTCCCACACAGAATAATTTGAAAGTAAATGTTTGGCTCATAGGGAATCAGAATGGAAATAGGAAGATAGTGGTAGGGAATAGATATTTTCATCCTATTTATTATGACTGTCCATTCTAGAAACCTTAGTTACCCTCTCCGTCCAGGATTTTGTAGATGTGAACAATGTGCAGGATTTCTGTTTCTCGTATTTTTGTTTAAAGTTGCATTTGTGCTAAACTAGACCAAATAGATGTTTTTCAACTTTTCTGAGTAAACAAAATGACAGAGGACCAAAATCAACTTAAAAATTCCAACATAAGGTGTTTGTGAAGTAGGCTTCCCGGGAACCACACATCTGCTGAGTAGTGATGACAATTTTGTCAGCCTCACCAACATGGTGACGGTCCTGACACTGACAGGAATTTCAGGTTTTCAAATCAGAGCAGCTCTTGGGTTTCCAGGGGTCATTTTCTTACAGATGTTTTTGCTGCTCAAGCTACTCTGAACTGTCACTCAGAGCTACAAGGTACTTGGGCTAACTGGATCCCCTGTCTAAAAATACAAACTAGAGCTCATTTACATCATAGGGTTGTCCTTCTGCAGCAGCACATGGTCATGAACTGAAGGCTATAAATCTGACCTTGGAGCACTGAACTCACAAGATGTGTCATGGTGAACTGTCTCTGAGCCAGCGACCCTGTAGTTTCCAGCTCTAGGTAAACTTGACAGCAGTGACTGGAAATGCAGCTCTGGGATTTTGTTTAGGACTTCACATCTTAATTCCTCAGGCCATGACAAACTAACTAGAAACTGTAGGGTCCTTACAGATGAATATGCAGAGGGCTTTATCTCCCAGCTTTCCAAAAGCACTGAAACTTCAAAAGTTGAGGCTGTTCATCTGCAAGGGCAAAAACTCATAGACTCCGCACAATCCAATATAAATTCAAGCAAAGCCATTTATTACAGAAACAAGCATCCTTATATATGCAGTTATTTCCTGATCACGCGTCCACGCTCCAGGCATGCATTAGCTGATTGGATATTGTCTATGTTCATGAGCTGTCTGTGTACCTGAGTCTCACTGCTAATAGGTCTGTTGATTTACGTTGTATTTTCAGCTTTCCATGGTGGCCTTGAAATTCTTTTGGGCCTGGCTAGTTTAATAACAAATCTCCATCTAATAGAATCCCATCCACACATTAACTTCAAGAAAATCCCTCAAATCTCCCACATTCATCTGCAAGATCATTTGCAGGAGCGAGCTAAGGGGCCATTAGCATCCTTAGCACAAGGGGGCCTCCTTTAGATTAAGCAGACATTCATGTTCAAGAATGTTTATTTTAATGAATCAGTATTTTTGATGGCACTAATGTGTAGTAGTTACTGCAGTGACAGATGCAGATAGTTAAACTTTATATATGCTACTAGAAGACAATCGTTGAGAATGGAACATAGCTGTCTTATATTGGTCTTTGAGACCTCTTCTGAAGTATTTTTGATGTTATGGGATCATAGAATGATAGAATGTCCTGAGTTGGAAGGGACCCACAAGGATCATCAAGTCAAGCTCCTGTCCCAGCATATGGTAATCCCACAGTTCACACCATGTGTCTGAGGGCGTTGTAAAGTCTCTCTATTTTTTTTGCAAAACTAGATGTTAATATTTTAAGCATATGGGCAATGTAACAATTTCTGTGATGAAATAATGAAATGAAAATATTATTTAGTGAGACTCCAGGATTTTGAAATCCAGAGCCGTTCTGTGGTTCTTCATGGATTAACTAATGCTTACGTCTTTTGAGCTGAGCTAACCAATGTGAAGACATGAGGAGGTGAAAGATGACAAATGTAATTCCTGCAAAACAGAAAATAATAGCATGAAGTTGGGTGGAATCACAAGCTCTTTGTTTAGCAAGAAGCTCTGACCTGCAAACTTGACTGTTAATTGGGCAGATAATGGGGAGCTACTGTGCTCTTTGTTAGATTACAGTGTGAACACTCACTTCTTTAGTCTGTTTGTCTTCATTACAAAGTGTTTGTTAATTTTGATTTTGAAATGCTTTAAGGCCTTTTAAATTGTGGTAATGATGTTATTTTAAAAATTCTTGAATTCTTTATTATCAGAAGGCTAACTGCATATATTTTGAAGAAATAGAAAGAAAACAACAAACAAAAAAACGCCACCAGCCACCAAACTGCTTGGTCTATATTATACAAATGTATTTTGTGCCTTCAGGCAGGCAGTACACACAGCTATCAGGCATAAGATAGCCAGATAAGCATATTAAACAAGAGGGTGGAGAGCTTGCAGGTCATGTGCTTTTTCTGAAATCTAGCTTTAAGTACATGAGTTATTTGTCATTACTTCTTCATGTAAGCACCTGATTTTATTGCTACCTTGGTGTTATATCTCATAGATGATAAATCCAGAAGGGGCTGCTGTGATCATAATCCAAAATGAGGCATGAACTAAAGCATAGGTTTTCACAAATTAATTGCTGTTTGAACTACACTTTATATTAAAAAAAAAAAAATAAAAAATGCAGTCTTGACTTTTCTAGAAATGTAGAAATCAGATACACACTAGACTCCTACTGAATAGTTCTGACTGTTAATTATCGCCACGTGATTCATGGTAGGTGTAGCTTTCCACAGGCTGCTCTTGAAACATAATTTTATGTTAGAAAGAAGAGCTTCTTTCTATAAAATATATGCTGATGTTGTAAATAGAATACTCCATCACCTTTTCTTCAGCTTTTCTCCAGTCTTACTGTCATTCTTGTGGCTTTTCCTTGAACCCTCCAGTATATCAGTATCCCTTGGGAATTATGGATGCTGGAACTGGATGTGCTTTTCCAAGCATGATTACATCTGTTTCACATACGGGGTGCATGATGTGCTTGAGGGGGCAGAAGAAGGTAGTTTTCAGCAGCTCCCCCATGGACCACATTGCACTCCTGAAGGAAGTAAAGCAACCTCAGCACCACCTTTCCAGCTCTTCCTTCTTGTGACTCCAGTCCAACCTTTTCTATACATTCAGTATTTTCCTCTCTACCTTCAGGGGTTACTGTAGCCCTTTCACCACAGCATTGGGAATTTAATGATAATCTATCATAACCTCAAATGGTTTTCAGTGTCACTGAGTCCAGAATAGCATCCTTGAGAATGATCTTCATTCTATGATTCCACGTTTATGCTATCAAAGGCAGGTTTATTTTTTTTACCTTCCCCTTATTCTCCCATTCAAATGGCTTGTAAAAGTGACCTATTATTCTCATTTCCTTCTCTCAGCATGCCAAATAACATATATATTAATAATGATAGTGTTTTCTTGCCACTTATTAACAAAAGCTCTAAATAACACTAGAAAACAAAGATCCAAGTATCTCACTGTGCCTTGCATTAGAAATACTTTTGCTCAAATGTGTATATCTATTGGCAATTACATGTTGCTTTAACTAAAGTTTAATACATGCCATGGTGTATTTGTATTATTCAAATTTCTCAAAGTGGCGCTTTTGCCAGAAGAATTAATACAATCACTTTGTATGTACAAACAGAAAAATATCCAGAAGTCGAGGTTCTGTTTACTTGTATTGTATCGCTGTGTATGTTGATGGGGATGGTCTGTGTAGATGTGAATAGGTGAGTAGTAATCTCCTGTGAAAACGTGTAAGAACTACTGATTATATAATACTTATTTTGAATGCATATATTCTTAAAATTGATAAAATCAATTTTTACTCTATTCCTACGTTATTATTTATCTTACTTGAATTTCATTTGTAGTTCTTTTATTCTGTTACCCCCCGATGAACACAGTTTACACACAACTGGGGGAAGGTGAATCTTCTGCCTTTGCTTCCTTTTTTCTTCTTGTTCTGTGATGTCCTCATTTTACTTTCTTGTCTTTTCCTTTTATTATTATTCTTTACTGTGACAAGAAAAATATGCAAGTCTGCTGTTGTTACAGATTGCAATCTTGTTAAAATTGCCGTATTAACTAGCAGTCCAGGTAGCGAAAAACCATTCAAGCTGTCAGATATTCTCAAATGAGTGAAATAAAAGCTGTTTGTATGTATATGGAATCATCATTACTCCTTTGTCTCATAATACCGTCTTTGTGCAGGCTTTGAATTGTTTTCATTTAAGGTAATTTTATTTTTATTGTATTCCCAGTGGTAGTGTCTGAGAAATTCTCTGCTATGTACAAATGAGAGTTTTACAGAAATGACTAATTTTCACTGATAACCAAGTTCTATATTAGTTACCTCTAACAGAAGTGGTTCATATTGAGTTTCTTCATCAAATTACTATAGATACAGCACAAAATGCACTTGCTGTGGATACAGAAGTCCTGAGTTCAGGAAACACAGAATCGTTTATGTTGGAAGAACCTCTGAAGGTTTCCAGTCCAACTCCCTGCTCAGAGCAGGGCCAACTCCAAAGTTACATCTGATTGCTCACATCCTTGTCCAGTCAGTTTTTTCCTTTGTATCTCCTCTTACAGTTTATGTCCATTGTATCTAACCCTTTTTGTGTGCACTCCTGAGAAGGCTCTGACTCTGCTTTCTCTGCATTCTACCCATTTGGTAGTTGGATACGACGATAAGGTCCTTTCTTTGCACTCTGCTAAAGACATTCAAAATTAATGACATTACTATGTGGTAAAATGTGAGCTCAGTGAATTTAAAGAGAACATTAAGATGAATCCCATGAATTCAGTGCAATTCAGTGCGTTGTCCTTTTAAGTCCTTCTAACCCCAAGGATTTAAAAATAATGAAAATGGTTATAAATCTTGAGGTAATTATTTAGAAGAAATAGAAGATGGTTTATTTTGGTATTTATCCAGTTGTTAGGCCTTTTTACCTCCATATTTATATCTGCCTTCTTGAAGAAAAAAATATTACTCAAATGGCATCTGGATAGCCTCCTAAGACAGAATGAGATGTGGTTGTTGTGGACAATAATTCCAATCATCATCAAAACAAAATGTGTGAACACTATTTTCTGAGATAAATCTAGTTTTAAATTTTATCCTGACAGATCTTTATTTTTCCCTTTTGTAGTTACTGTTCCACCGAGTAGCTGCTTTCAAGACTATAAGCTTCTTATTATGCCTGTGTAGGTGTATTAACATGTAATGCTCGAAGGTGATGTGGTCAGATGTTCCTTTCCCAAAACCACCTGAGAAACTTGTAACTCTTACCATGGAGGGGACTTTGTGATACTGGTAGTTACAAGCCACATCCATTGTATAGAGCATAACATATGAACTGCCTTTCCAATTTGATCTTTCTTTTCAAATGATATCTTTCCTGTGTAGCATAATCATTGTCCTTATTCAACTTGTGGTGCATTCCCACCCCATTTTGGGCATATGATTATTTAAATATACATTCCTTTATGGAAAATTTAACAGTGCTTGTGTGTACACAAAAAGGATCAGAAAGAAAAAGGATAAAGGATACATCTCCAGTAGCAGCAACGATAAAGAAGGCAAAATATAGAGTAAAGCAATATTTAAACTGAAATAGAAGGGTGGAAGCTTTACAGTTTTTAATTGTTAATCTTTGCAAAGTTGGTGGCGAGATGTCAGTGGAGAAAGTATTCATAATATGTATATTCAAAAGGTTTAAAAGGAAACCTTTGGCTCTGCTTTCCTGTTGGGGATGAGCATTGCTCATTAACATGACTGTGGTGTAGCTGTATCACTGCATCCACGCCAAATCGAAGGCATTCAGTGGCATTCTTTGAAGTGCTTATGTCAGCTCTTCAGTGGGAATATAACAAAAGATGTGTGTTCTTCCCTAAGTAACAGCTATATTAGCACTCTTGTGGTTAAATCCCATGTGTATAAGTAAGAATAGATTTTTCCTTAGCTGTTGCTTTCTCTTTAGGCATTAGGAAAGGTGAAGAACTATTTCATTTGCATCACACCTGTATTAACTACTGTAAGCTGATAATGCTTTTTTTGTAAAATGATTACACTGATTTTTTTTTTTTCTTTTCCCTAACTAATAATACTTCATTTATATTCTGTGGGCATTAACCACAGAACTTCATTTGTTTGGAAAATCCTTTTTAAAGCTCTATTCATCTGTGGTCAGGCTAGTGGTAGTAAAAAATCGATTGCAGCTGTATTATTTGCAAAGTAATCAATTCACTTCTCCATTCTAACTAGAAGAGGCATCCTGAAGAGCTGGAAAAGTTACACTCATCTGATATGCTTGATCTTGCCTTTGTTTCATTGTAAAGCCTGATACTGATCTCTTTACATCTGCTTCCTTTGAATTTTATTTAGAATTCATATAAATAAAGGCTACTTGAAAACATCTTGAACATAGATGTGATCACCCTGTTCTTTTGACAATCCTTTGTCTTATTTGGTTTTATTTTGGCTCTTCTTATGAGCTGGGCATATTTAAATGTTGCATTAATCTTCTGTGTTAATTATTGTGACCTGTACAATGTCTCAAATGATGTGTGCAAAGTAAATTTAGAAAGGAAACATACAGTAACTTCTCAGTCCTTGGTTTTCATGCATACTAAGCGTTATTCTCTCCAAGATTTGATTCTATTATTAATCTTTTCATTAAAATAAATTTTACTTAATTTTCACTAACTGCCAATGTATTTAGTAATTTACAGGAAGTGAAAGGCTGCAAGTTTTATGTGCTGGGCTCCAGAGCTTGCAAACACACATGGAACATTGAAGTCATCTTCTGTCACCTCATTAATAGGAACATAAGCTTAGGGCTGGCAGGAACCTTTTCTGTCATCAAGGTGATGTTAGCTGATGTTGCAAGCAAACATGTTCATAACCTTATCTATCTGTTTTTAAAAGCAGATTTCCTCACTATTGAACTTAAAGTATTTCCACAAAGCTCTGTTATGTCCATGAACTTAATAATTCATTTTCTACATGTTTGTTATTGTACAGCCATCTTCTGTTACTTCAATAGCTCTTTATTCTTCCTGGTGTTTACTCCCTTTTGTGTATTTATCCATGGCAATCATATTCCCTATCAGCCTTTGATTTACCCAGCTCAGCACACTCTGTTCTTTGCTCTTGATAAGATTCATTTTCTGTTCCCCTCCTGGCTGCCCTAATGGTTCTTCAGCTTCGGTTTGAATCCATCTTTGAACAGAGTGACAGTGCAGTGTATAGTCATTAGTCTGTCAAGACATTGTTCTGCAGTTAGACAATTAAATTGCCCAGTACCATTGTCACAATTTCGGTTACTCCATTAAGATGCCGCACTTTCCGTTTGTGTTTTTCTTCACGTTTGGTTGCAGTTTGAGCAAGTTGCTTTAGTGGTGATTATTCTACACCTGGTGTAGTAGCCAAATGTAAAAGAGCAAGACTTCTGATTTTTGGGAAAAATAAAAGGCATAATACTGTAACATATTTAATGAACTGAACTCATTTGAAGTGACAAACTCAAATGATATTCCAGTATTAGTCTTTTAGAGCAAAATTAGTCTTTTAGAGCAATCAGTGAAAATCTGTGTGCATAATTGAAATGCGTAGACTCCTTATCATACTACTACTAATACGAATGAATGCTCGCAAACTTACAAGTGTTCAATCAGATCGTTAAATGGAGTTTCATCTGTGGGATGCTTTCACATAGTTTATCATTCACAGTCCTAAACTGTGTGATACTATGGTATTAAACTGTTGGTTCTGTTCAGGTCCACTTATGTGCTCTCTCCATCAGCATGAATACTGATTTACTGGGGTTGTACTCACTATGGATGAATTGCTTGGTGTGAGTTTTTATTTTTATGAAATACCCTACTGCTTAAGTTCTTGTTCATATTTTTTTAAACTGATTTTCACGATATTTCAACATAAACTTTGTTTAACATTACCTTTATTTAACCTCAGTCAATGTGGTAAAATCAAGCAAACTATGGAGAAGATTTTTTAAAATTTTGATGTTTTCAATTTAAATTGATGAATATACAAGGTACAGTAGTCACAATTTACTGGCTAGATAATAGCGAGTGTTCTAAGGTTAATTTTGTTTTCTATCAGAAGAAACTTAATGGTAAACGGTACATCAGTGCAAGAACATTTCTAGAGTTCACAGAGGGAAAGAAATTCAATTTTTAATAATGATATATAATATTAATAAAGTTTTGAAAGGAATTTTAAACTTAAAATGTAATGAAAGCAAGTTGTTATTTAAATGATCATAATAAGTAATATTGCACTTTTAAAATTCTATTGCTAAGCTGACACTTCTTGTGCTAATATTGTTCAGACAGTAACTCAGGATACAAAGGGAAGAAAATGAAAATGAATACAAAGACATAAACCAGAATTAGTTACCTTGAAGAACAGTGTTTTAAGTGAAACCTATAAAGCAATCCTTTGCTCTACTCAGCTTTTTCTGGTTTCAACTTAAAGGTTCAGAGGACAGTAAAAAATACAAAGCGGTCTAATAAAAATGACTTGAAATACTGAAATGATTTCACTTGTTAATCTCATGAAGGGAAAATTTAAAGGGTGATACAGCAGACAAGCAGCTGACGATGTCTGACTGATGGTGGGGCAAGGAGATGGACAAAGAGGGCTGGAAGAAGAAATGAGCCTAAATACTGGTGAGATATATTTAGTTTAGACATGCTAAAAGAAAAGATGTCAGAGGTAGTTTCTGAAATCTGTAAAATTAGGGGTTTTAAAACAAAATTATATAACCATCTTTCTCAACAGATTTGTTTCTACTTTGGGCAGGCTGGTATGTCCCATCTGCTGTACTTGCTGTGCTTTTATTATGCTTTCTGTGATGTAATTTTCTTTTTTTCAGTATTCCACAGTTCTTCTCTTTTGATGTGAATAGTTTGTAACAACAAAAGTGAAGTGACTCCATTAATTTCATCTTAATGAAGGAATTAAATCATCCTTTTCATGATGTGACAGGCAGGTGCCCTACTAGTTATTCTCAGGAACTGTAGAGGGAAAACAGTGGTGGGGACGAAGAGTGTTTACTGTTGTCTCTGAAGTTAAGGAGGACCCATAATTCACGATTTGAAAACAAAACAAAAAAATCATAGAGCTAAGCAGTGATTACTAGAAAGCAGTTAATGGGCTTCAGAAAAACTGGTCCATTTTTCAGCTTTGTAAGTTTTGTGTGAATGTTTTAAAAACAAATGAAATTGGTCTTTTGCCAATTGACTCTTCTTTCACTGACAGTTTGTTGACACTTAGAGCCCTTTGCTCCACAAGGAACGATAATACAATTGGTCTAGTACATACTCTTCAATTGAATTGACTATTTTGCGCTGCTGCTCAGAGAATTGATAAATTGCTACAGCCTTCTGTTCTGAAAGTTGGTAGGGTTTTTTGTCTTTTGTCTTAGGAATAGAAAGGATGAAAAATAGCATTAAGAATTGGTTAAAGTCATCACTGAATTTGTTTTGACTAATTATATCATTGCAGTCTTAGTTCTGTGAAATATTTTAGGAATTAATCAGTGTTTGCTGTCATTTCTGTTTCTGGTTTAATCATGTAGGTAAAATAAACTTTTATATTCAGTATGGCACTACTGGGAGCATATAACTGTTTTGAACTTCCACCAGCAAAGTTATTTCTTTCACCTGAAAACATTGTTAGGGGGAATGTTTTTCTTGACTTCATAAGGTGAACATTAATGTTGTTTTTGGAAAAGGCTCTTGACCTGCAGACACAATCTGAATGACATGTTATTATTAAGCAGGTTAACAGAAGTTTCCAAAGTTATTATTTCATCAAGAAGATATGACAGGAAGCATTTTTTTTTAGCCAAATCATTATTTTATTGATAATTGCTAGTGTTCTTCCTCCTTCTTCACAGACACATTTCCCACTTCTCAAGTTAGACTCTAAGTCCCAGATCACAGCTTAGTAACATCTTTTAAGTCATCTAGATGTTTGGATGCACATTCTTTGGGGAGGCTGGGGCATCTGGCATACTGTGGATGACTTTAGAAATATCAGCCGTTATTTATCTGATTTTTATTTCATATCCTGTAACAAATAGGTTCTCTCTAGTTATTATGAAGGAATTGAGGGAATTCAAGGGGTTGCTTTATCTGAAGACATACATTTGGGAAATACGGGTGGATCCACATACTAAAGAATTATAAGGGGCAGTAAATAATTCTTAAGTGGCAACCTTTTATTCTTGAAGCACATTAAAGAGAGCAGAGAAGCGGGAGGAGAAGAGAGAAAATACATGTAATGTCTGCTCAAGAGGAATTGTTGTAGGTACTTAATTTTTATCCATTTCATGTCCTTTCCTCAAGTCATTTGATTCCCTGTTGTGGAGTGGGTACACGTTTCTCCACTCATACAATGGGACCACCATGGCTATCTGATATGAGGAAAAGCTGAAACTTGTTTTATTCTGGACAGATTACAGTTCTTACTAATATAGAAAGAAAAGTGAATCATTATGCTGTAGTTGGGAAGTTTATGGGTGGGTTTTATATGCTTTTTCATTTGATTTGTGTTTGACATTACTCATGATTATAATTACTTTAGGAAATGCACTAAAAATGTGTTTTTATACCTTCCACTTGAAACAATGTTAAACACTCATGTGACCTTCAGCAGATGCATTGTACTCTGTATATCCTGGAAGGGTGTCCTATTTTATTTATTTTAAACAGTTGTACTGCCCTTGTGCTTTTACAAGGCCCCAGACATTTTGGGGACTTAACTTCCAAATATCTCACTGCTGCAAGAGATAATGTTTGATTAACCCTCAACCAAAGATAACTGTATCCATCAGGATATACAGAAGATCAGTTAAAATATTTCCCAGAAGTGTGAGAAGATGCTCAGCAAATGCTCAGATAAGCACAACACCCTTTTTTTTTTGGTTGTTGTTGTTGTTGAATTTACCCCTCTATCAGTGAAATAAAATAAATCATAGCCCAAGGGTTAATCAAAATTGCTACTAGGATTTGAAGACATGGTTAACTTACTGTAGTTTGCATTACTAATGCAAGAGGTGAGTTTTCCATTTATTTTTATAAGCTATATTAGTTCCTCAGAGGTTTTTCTCCTTTTTCTTCAAGTAATACTGAAGCTGAGCTTTTGGTCGTCATGGCAAAATCAGATAAGTGTTCCATATAGTTTTATTTCAGTTCTGTGTATTTTATTAGTTAAGGGCACACTGTGGTCTCAACTGAGTATAAAAGCTTCTGAAGGATGCTGGAGTAGAGTAAATAATAACACACAGCATCTATAGCTGTGATTGTAGAGCTGCTCAGTTAATGGGCTCTTTTCTGTGAGCCAGAACACTGCTTAGATATTTGCCATTTTTGTGTGTATGTTGAATTACCTTGTTCTGGGAGACGTACTAGAAGTATTTTCTGTCTTTCTCATGGCGGTGATCATCCATCTCTTACTAAGAGATGGGCCCTCATTTCATTCCTCATGTGAATAGAGGAGAAGATTAAATCAATCAACTGAATATTATTCAGTCAAACAATGTGTGATATATTTTTAATTATCTCCCTGGTTTTATAGAGTTTAATCACAAAGCTTTTCTATTTTTGTCCTATTAGTACATTGAGTTATATGCCTGAAACAAGCACTGTGGATGTAGCTTGATGTTTGATGCTGTTAGAAGGTCTTGGAATTTTTTTGTTTTTGTATTTTTATCCCAAATAGTAGTAAGTAGCATACAAGAAAGATTGCTCTGCTTTAAAACAGGCATGAATATTTCCAGGTAGAAAAGTCACTAAAGCTCTGAAGCAGTTTGCTCTGTTTTCACAACCTGGTAGCCTGGAAGTGCAGGAGGACAACGTGCCTTGAAAACCTTTGCAGCATTAGACTGTTGCAGTGCTCCAAGATAAGAACCTTGTTGAAGGAGATTCAGAACTGCATGCTGGAACTCAAAAGAGAACCAAAAACTCCTACTGAGGTTAGAGCCAAGACGTTTCAAGAGGAGAACTGAAGTGGAGACTCTTCAGGTTGTACACTGAGATTACTTTTGTACTGAAGAAACTAATGCGTGTGAAGGCATTGAAATATCAAAAAAGTATTATAAAGGTTGATGTGAAGTATTATGATTTGTTTGATTGCATTTTTTTATTGAACTATGTTAGAAATCAATTTCATTTTAACTATTGAACTATGCAATCATCAAATTAAAATTTTGAAGTTAGTAAAATTGCATCTTTGAACAAAGTGCTTAATAAGCTAAGGAGCATCGGGTTTCTACCAAATACGACTTTCAAACAGAACATTCTTCTTATTATGTCCTTATCTACTTTGATTTTCACACATGTTAGCAATTCTACTGCCTGACAGTGTGAACTCTTGCTGTCATTCTTCTTTCTCCTAGGATAGCTGAGATGAAATGCACATAAAATACCTTGTGAAGAGCCTTCAACTGGGCCAAAAGTCTTTGAGATCAAGAACATAGATATTATTTTTTATATGATTGAGGATGGTAAATTGAAAAAATGGAATTTAGGACTTTAAGCCTGATTAGGGCTGTGCTTTTATTTTTGCTTCAGATATGCCAAATGTAAAGATGCTTGTACCATTGAGTTCCATCTTGCAAAGTAGTCAGAATGATCTGTTGGCACCTCATAGTCATCAAAGGAATTTTTAAAGAAAAGTTTAATCAGTTTAAATTCTATGTTGCAATTCCAGTTTTCTGTAATAATACAGTCTCATATTTCTGTACACATTACTTCCCTGAGTGAAGCATTCCATTATTCAGAAGCAGAAAGAACAAAAGAATTTTCTGTCTTCATCAGTCATTTCAGCTTCCAAAATGAAGGTCTCTTTAATCTTCTGTGTAGAAGTTGGTAGAAGTTTAGTGTGAAAAATATCCTTTTTGATTATTTTGTTTTCCTTTGAATTGTCCCTTTACTCTACAAACACACTGTTGGTAATTGCTCTGGTTTAAGCTTCATTACACTCCTTGTAGTTACATATCTCCTTTTTCTAATCTGATAGTTATCATGTGCTAAACTTTTCTAAAGAAAACAAGCAGTGTTTGTGAGCATGCTAGGAGAGTAGGTTTTTTTCCTGTTTCTCTATGTCTGTTGCTACTCTGTCAAGAGTCTCGCTGTCTTTCCATCCATTTTCCTTAAAAACATCAATTTTTGCACAAGCAATAGGGGGTAAATGTGGGCATTTATTACTGCTATTCTGATAATAAGAATAATTGCAATGTAGTGCCAGTCCTGAATCAAAACCTCGTTATGGTGGGCTCTGTAAACCAAGAACAAAATGAGAATATTTCCTCCTTCTCATATTTCTTTGATGTCAAGAATCCAAAATGCCTTTTACCAGCTGCTGTCCTGGATGGTGGCTGTCCCATCAGCAGTGTCACTTGTCGTGGTGGCAGCAGGTACATCATTGGCAGTAGCTGTGTGACGGTCTGTTCTGTTTAGGCTTCTGTTGCAATGTCACTGGATCCCTGGGTCTTCAGTTTCTCCACCTTAATGTTTGAAGAGCTTTTTTTAATAATTCTCTTTAAATTTGAGTAGAAATACTTTCATTTAAGAAATGTGTAATGCAAACCTTCTAAATCAGTTTTAAAAACATTACTGTAAGTATTAAGCTCAGTTTTTGTAGAAAACTTAGCTTCAGAATTAGTCAGATGTCTTCTTTTGTTAGTTTAGGGTAATTTTTCTGACGTCTCTTCCATACAGTTTTTTCAAACCTCTATTATTAACTCAGCATTCACGTCTCAATGAAAACAAATTCTTCCTGTGGTTGGGGGCTGTGATGAACAGCCTGAATATTGCATGTTGATTGGTCACAAATTGCTTTATATATGAACTCCCTATTTTTGCTTTGTGATTGGCTAAACAAGATATATTATCTTTTATAAAGAAATGAGTGTAGTTAATAGAGAAAATGGTATAAGGAATTACTGATCTTTTTATTCTCTCAAGAAACAAAGATGGGAAGTGCTTTTTCAGTTAGGAAAAGCTAAACTGTACAGGTTATGAAGCCTACAGGACATTGTGAAGCATTTCCAGAAAAGCTTTTTTTCTGACCTTGTGTGAGACTGCCAGAAAAATTAGATTCACATGACATCAAAACTTAGTTTCAGATTTAAAGCTATTTTTCCTTGTCACACTCACAACCATAACAGTTTTCTGCAAAGCAGCATCAGTTTTCTGCACTCAGAATTTGCTAATCCTCCTTTCACCAGATACAGATTTCATTCAGTCACAAAACATATTTAAACTATAAGCCTGAAACTAATTTTTCCTGAGTTCTGCATCAGTATTCAAATAAACTTGTTCAGCAATATTAACTCAATTTTATTTAATATCTTCCGCTTGCATATTCTGTTGTACTAGAAATAAAGTATGTTGGTGATAGGCATAAGAAGATACTAAATTGAGAAGAGATACAGTGAATGGGAGATACAGATTTCTAAAGCTGTATGTAGCCTGATGGGTACATTTTCCTGGTGCCTTCTACTTTTCATTTAAATACATATATTAAATATATATCTCAATATAAGGAATATATATGTATGTTCCTTGGCATAATTATTTTCCATACACTTCCATATTCATTTCCATACACAAGTCAGAATTACTTTAGTGTCAGAAGTGTATATTGTTACAATCCTGTTTATCCTGAGATTAAACTAAAATCTGCCCATTTAGGCTGTTCATTATGGTACACTTTGTTAGTGAAATCATTTATGGAATAACGTTTTGGGTTTTAATGTATTAATCTGGATGATGGGGTAGAGCGAACCCTCAGCCAGTTTGCTATTGACACAAAACTGGGAAGAGTGGCTGATATACCACGTGGTTGTGCTGCTGTCCAATAGGACCTGGAAAGGCAGGAGAAATGGGCTGACAGGAACCTCATGAAGTTCAGCAAAGGGAATTAGAAAGTTCTGCACCTGGAGAGGAACAACCCTGTATACCAGAACCTGCTGGGGGGTGCTGCTCAGTTGGAGAGCAGCTTCACAGAAACAGCTCTTGGAGTTCTCTTGGACACCAAGCCAACCTTGAGCCAGTAACACGTTCTTGTGACAAAGGCAGAGAATGGTATCCTGGGTTGAAATAAGTGGAGTGTTGCTGGTAGGTCAAGGGAGGCAATCCATCCCCTCTCCTCAGCACTGGTGAGGCCAGGCTACATCTGGAGAAGTGTGTCCAGTTCTGGGCTCCACAGTGCAAGAGGTACAGGAGAGAGTCCAGCAAGGGCTCTCTAAGATGATAGAGAGACTCGAATATCTCTTTTTTGAGGGAATGCTGAGAGAGCTGGGGCTGTTCAGGCTGGGCTGGAGAAGAGAAGAAAGGACAGGAGGATCTCATAAATGTATAGAAATACCAGAAGGGAGGGTGCTGAGCCACAGCCAGATTATTTTCAGTGGTGACTAGTGACAGCACCAGAGGCAGTGGCACAAACTGACACACAGGAGGTTCCATCTGAACATAGGGAAACATATATATATATATTTTTCTTACTGTGAGGACCGAGTCCTGGCACAGGTTGTCTGGGGAGGTTGTAAAGTCTCCCACCTTGGAGAGATTCAAAACTTGCCTGGATGTCCTGGGTAACATGCTCTAGGTGGCCCTGCTTTGCAGGGGGGGCGGACAATTCCAGAGGTCCCTTCCAACCAAAACTACTCTGTGAAACCCTGATATATGTATATATATATATATATATAAAGATTTGAGCAGATTAAAATTTGAATACAGTAAAAATAATGTTAAGAGGAGATGCCCAGATTTTTGTCCTTCCATATTGCCTCTAAAAAATCCAGCTATCATATAATCCAAAACAATTAAGTGGTAAAAGGGGAAAAATAATCACCCCATTACAGACTCTTTAACTGTCCCTTACACCTCACTGCTTTTATAATAAAATTCTTCACTCTTTTTTTTTTTTTTTAGTTTAATGTATTTCAAGAAGTAAAGCAGCTATTTTCAAAATGCTACAAATATGTTGCAGACAAAAGTATCATTGCTTGAGGGTAAAATATTTTGTCAAACAGTGAGCAAAACAATGCAGGGAATTATATCCTTAAGCATCAAATGTTTAATACACTTAATGCAGAAACTGAAAAAAACCTTTAAATTGTACAATATGTTATTGTGTAGATACATTTTGTGATTATTTTGTATCCTGGAGGTAGAGCTTCTTATCATGTATCTTGAGTATTATCATGGCATTTTTTAAATTTTCAGTGAATATTGCAAAATGAAATTCTAATTAAATATTTTAATTGCCCTTTATGGATTTAGCCTAAATACAGGTATGTAAATAGCAAATGACAGTTACTGATGGGCTTATCCTTGCTTATTACATACTTCTATTTGTGAAAATGTGTTAAATACAGATTGTTACAGCTTATTTTTTACTGATGTTCACCTGTCTTGAGGTAAAGACCAGTAAGTACAATACTGTGGGTGAAAACATGCTGACAATTTGGCGGATGTCTGTATTGTTCTTTAAAGTGTCCTTTCGTTGTACTTTCACTTGTAGTATTAGAAGATCTCAAAAGGAGAAGATCGGAGAACTCTAAGGTCACTGTGAGTGTCTCTCTGAAGATCTCAGAGTTCAAACACATTCTTATTGTCCAGAGGGACAGCTGGTATTCTGGATCTGAGAGGAATAAGATGCTCTTTCATGGTCTCTGGATAACCAGGAGGCCCTCTGGCCAGCACCAAGCCTGGGAGAGCTGCTTGATTGCATAGAGTTCCCAAGGGGGTGGTTTCAGCAGAAGCCTCAGATCTCTCCTAAAAAATCCTTCTTGTCTGTTTCTGAATAGTCACAGTGAAGTTGTTTCTGTCTGTTTCCTTCAAAGCATGTTGAGGAAGTAACTGGTTAGCAACAAAACTCAGACACAAATAAAAACATTTAGTCTGAATAAACTAGAAGTTACATCTTGTGCATATACTGATAAATAGTTGTCATCAGTGAGAATTAGCAAAATTGCTGTATAACAGGATATTCATATATACTGTTATGGTCTGGTGACATTACGGTTGCTATGGCTGGCATCCAAGATGCACATTGTCTTGTGTCGATGTTTTCAAGCAGATTAAGTATGAAAACTGTGTGTGCAGGTTGGACTCTGCATTTTAATACTTGTAGATTTATTGAAAATTGTGTCAGTGGGAGGTCATTGGGTCACTATTCTGAAGCCTGCACAGAAGTATAATATACCATTATACCTCGGTACTGTTCCACTATTGCAGAGCAAGAACTGCAACATGTTCTTTTCAGACACTGTTGAATAGAACGGGTTAGGGCTGAAACAGTATTTTGTTTGTGTTTTATTTTTTTTTATTTTATTTTGTGCTGTAAACTAAAGAGTAGGCGGTGAAGGTGTGTACTTGTATTGCAACCCTGCGTATTCAGAGTTTGTGATGAAATTCAACAAAGAATTGTGATCCAGAAGGTCCTATTGATTTTCTAGTGTCTTTGAAGCCTTTGATTTCCATTGTCTTTGCTTCTCAAGATAGTACATAGTTGGGAGATCCAAGCTTTACCTATTTTTTGAGTTTTACGCAGTAGAGAAGAACATAAGTTGTTCAGACTTTCTGTGACAAGGCTCCAGACTATAAAGGCAGCAAACATCATTGCATTAGCCAGACATTTATAGAGTACTAAAGCATATTACCATAATGGAAACAAGGAGGTTTTTTGCTGCTGATTTCATTCAGCTGAGATTCTCGACTCCAGATGAATAGCTTTCCCTCTTCATCTTATTCTTTTCTAACTATAGTGGATCATTATTAAGTGCTTGAATTAACTTAATTCTTTATTTTTCACCTGAAGGTGGGCATCTAAAACCTTGTCCAAGTAAAATGAATCCAATTTTTTTTGTATTATTTTAAAAGATAAATTTAGAGCTGAGAGTAGTTTTTATTTATTCATCTTTGGAAGGAAAAGGCTTTTGAAAAAACTTTGGCAAATTAATCTTCCTGGGAGGTAGGCTACAAAAACTGGGTTGTTACTTTGGACCCCTGTTCTATTTTATTTCAAAAATCTCCTATATTTTTTAATAATTTGAAAGATTCTTTTATTCCTTTAAATTTTTATTTTGATAAAAAAGTAAAATACATTAAATATTTTCTTCAAATTAAGTTGGAAAGTATGTTTTATGGCCACAAGATAAAAAAATGTAAATTTCAAACATTAGTGTACTGCATTTTTGAAGAGCAGTGGTTGTAGCTGTATCTTTCACAAGGATAAGTCCGTACCAGTGTGACATGTATAAAATACGGAGCACATTTGTAGCTCAGTTCGTTTGCAAAGGAAGATATTTTTTTCTACGTGCTAGAAAATTATGCTGTAGAGTTATTTGGCATGGATTCCAGATTTACTTTTAGTAACAATTATTTTTATGATTCCTAATACTTTTCAGTTCTATCTTTGAAGGAACAAAAAAACCGCAACAATAAGCAAACAAAAAACCCACCCCACCAGACTAGAACCACTGCAGGTTAAAGAGCAGTCACTTAAGAAACTTTAGTACTTCATATTCTTATGCAATTGCCTACTAATCAACATTTATCTATCACAGCTAAAATTGAATTAAATTAGATTGAAACTGAATTACAAGGTCCTGAGTAAATTGGATTTGGTAATTTACTATTGAGTCAATCTGCAACTGATGTCATAATTTAGACTTGCTCCTTATGTGAGAATGATGCCAAGAATTATTCCTCCCTTTGCAGCTTCAATTTGAGTGTGAAGAGGAATGTGCTTTTGCTAATGGTCATGCTTGAAGTACAAAACTAGGAACCGAGCATATGCTAATAATGAACATGTTAAGATGCCATTACAGGTCTTTCGGCTTTTATCGAGAGACAAAGTTGGATCTCAGTGATTCTCAAGAATACTCAAAGTAAGAGCTGTATTATGGTTCATGTATGTAAAAACAGCAGATTGAAGATGTAGGGGAAATGTTGCAGATGTCGTATTTAGTTGTATTTATAATTATTGTTTTTATATATATTAAACACTGTCTTGTGAGCTTTAAGGAATTTTAAGCTTTTGACCACTGACTTGCTTATGATTTATCACCCTCCATTCTGACTGCTGGCTTGCAGATATGTGGGAAATTATTTTTAAAAGAGGTATTTGAGGATGGGGTCCATATCAACTTTTTTTTTTCATTTTAGTTGTCCTGCTTCAAAAAATACATTTTATTTTTTTGAATCTTAAGAAGGGATGGTTTTACACTATTTCCTACTCTAAGATATAAATTGGGAGACTATTTTATTATGTAATAGCGTGGCTTCCATAAATGCACTCCATTTATGAAACCTCTTACGTATTTAGGGCGATTTCATAACATGCCATATTACTGTGAGTTGTTCTTCCTAGCTGGAACAACGGCCTTGGGCATGAAGCCACACAGTTGGGCAAAATAATGGCATCATTTTATAGCTTGATAATGGCACCATTAGTGCAAGATATTATCATATCACCTTTTTATGGATACTTATATTTTAAACCAAGTGCTGTTATATGACATCTGAGTGCAGCATTGGAACAGACTTCAAAAACTATAAGTGTAATTTCCTTGCAACAAATTAAATATTGTAACATTTACATAGCTATTATCTTTATTCTTTATAAAACAGTGAGCTGCTTCTGTAGACATATAATTGAAGAACGTATATAAACCCAACAATTTTGCATCTGAAATAGGTATGGAGTCATAAGGTGTTTCTTGACCCATCAAGTGTGACTTTTACTCCCAAACAGATGGATGAAAGGTCTACTCTTGGCCCGTCTGATGCAGTTTCTGATTCTTCCAGTCTGATAGAGCTAATGATGCTCTGGAGGTTATGCAAACTGTGGGTTCAAAAAGTCACCTTCTGACTGTTCTGGAACTTGAGTTTTAACTTTAGCCTCAGTTTGTAATTGTTGATCTGCTTAGAGACTGCAGTCTCATCTTTGAAGTCAGGCTTTGCCTCTAATAACACATCTCCAATTGTAATTTGAATGTTGTGGGAGATCTACTCCACCTAGACAATCAGCTTTTTCATGTATGATAGTCCAATCCACAGTAATAAATGTTTCGGAGAGATTTTCTATTCTTTAGTAGATAGATCAATCTCAACTATGAATGAACTACAAATACTGAGGTCTGTGGACAAATGAATACTTGGACCATAGGCCCCAAAAACCTGGTTTCCTCAAAACTAGCAAATTTGATAAGTCCATTTAGCATCATAGTTTATCCTTTTTTTTGGTGCAGAATCATGTCTTCTGGTTCTCATCTTCTGAAGCTGCCAGTGAATATTCATTCCATAGTGTTTCACTCTTCATGTTGCCACCGTTACCTACGTTTTCTTCTGTCTCCTCTCTGGTGATTCAGATCTTATTCTCTCTCCTCTTGAAAGACCAGTGTGTATACTTGTTTACTCTCTCTACGGTACTGAGACAACGAACTGGAATTGGGAGTCCATAGAAAGACACATAGATAACAGTAATTGGTCACAATCCACAGTTAAGTATGAGGTTTTACACATTCAAGATATAACATATAATGCAGCAAAGAAGCTCGGGGTAGTAGAGTAAAAAGGTGAAATTGGAAATATCACTTATTGCATAAGATAACACGTTACGTTTGTGTGGTTTGTTTGTGGTTTTTGTTTGTTTTGTTTTGTTTGTTTGTTTTTTTAAGGAGTGTATTGTGCAATTTTATTAGAACTCCTTTGAATAAAATTTAAGATCATTGTCTTCTCTCTTTGAAGTTACCTATGCCGAAGAACAAATGAGTTGTTGCTTAAATATTTGATCTTGAAACCCATGCGCAGTTTGGAGTTTAAAAAAGTTGTGATAAGTCATGTTGAAGGAATTATGGAAAATGATGAATATTTTGGATTGGTTTGAGAGCTGTGACTTGCCTGTCACTTTAGTCATCTTTAACAGATGTGTCAGCTGGAATACTGGTATAATGACTTCGCCTAGGAAACAGATCAAAGCCTATCAACATTCAATAAGGAAGGAGTTGACCTGAGATTGCACTTGAGTTCCAGTATCTTTGATTCCTGTCAGCCTTTTAAATTATAACACAATGAGTATTTAGAGACCTTAAAGAGTCAGTAAAATTTATAGATAGAATTTTAGTAGATAAGATGCAAAGGAAAATAAAGAGAAATTCTTCCTTTAATGCGAATAAGGCATCAGAAATTTTCATGGTGTAGATGTTCTGTATGGAGATGTGTTCACCCTTGGCATTAAGATTTTATTTTTTCATAATTAAGAAAAAGCTAATAAATTATTAAAAAATAAGCAAAGAACATAGAGATTGCAACAGAGCAGTGGTTTGTAATTTATATAGTTTTGACTGAAAAATACACAAAGATTTGCAATGCATCCATTAATCTTTAATTTCAGAATACTTGAAATCTGTCATCTGAATTGATTGATTTTTGGAAGGATAGTGAGCAGAATTGATTAACTTTTTTTTTTAAGACTAACATTGGAAATGTATCCATTTATCATTTTTTTAAAAAAAATAATTTTGAAGAGTTTTAAAGCTTTAATGCCTATGGCTTATTATTATATTAGTATTATTGGAAATTGAAAGTCAATATGGATTTACAACATCAGAGTACCAAAAGGCAAGGTCCTGAATTGCCATGGAAGGATAAGGCAATCCTGGTTCAGATAATTTACAGTATAAATTAAAAAAACCACAAACAAACAAAACCCCACAAAGTATTTGTTTTTCTTAGAATTTCTCATTTTTACTATTAATTTTGAGAAATAAAGCATAGTTCTAGATACTTCACCTTCTAGACATTTCAGGATTTAACTTGAGACTTCATAGCCATAAAAAATCAAATTCTAGGTCTGAAAATAATTAGTTTCTTGAATGCTGATACACAATATGTACATTTTCCTTCAATTTTAATTTGACTATCATTCATAAATATCCTTTATTTGAAAAGAGAATATATGTCTATCTATATATGAAGACTCTCAATATAAAGCGGACCTAATGTGTTATCTCTTCTGCTTTTTCTGTAGTAATTGTTTATTTTAGTCAGTACATTCTCTATCCTATTTTTTTAATCCACTATTTTAACTGGCACGAGACATTAAATACTGATGATGATGGAATAAAGACTCGTCTTTTTAGTAAAGAAAAATTTTGGCTAAATCTGGTGCAGTACAAATGCAGACATGTGAAAGGATTTTTATTTTCCTGTACTTTATTAAACTTCTAAATTTGATAGAATGTAAAAACTATAAATCAGCAGGGATTAGTTGTGCAAATCAGATGGTTTGATGTTCCATGGCTGTGACTCACATGAAGAGTGTGCTGGTGACTGCCATTGCATTTTATCTTCAACTCCTTTTTTTGAATTCTAATGTAGTAGCTTCTTGAAAGTTTATGCTGGTCACAGCCTTATTAATAGATTTTTACCGTAGATCCAGTTGTAGAGATATTGATACCTGGGACATTTCAAGCAACTCATGTGTGTATGTGCATAGCATATATCAATCTCTATTATTTTTCATTACCATTTGGTATCGAATTTTGCAGCTATTGAGCTTCTAAATTAAGTGCAAAGAATTTTAATACTGTAGTTAAGATTTTATGTATACCAGGAATCAGGATAGGAAAAGACAGTCTTACTACAGCAATTTCAGCTGTTGTCTCTTAATTTTATTAGTATCTCAGAATCACACAGTGGTTGCAGTTTGAAGTGACCTCTGGAGGTCATCTCATCCAACCCCTCTTCTCAGGCAGGGTCAGGTAGAACAGATTGCCCAACACCATGTCCAGATAGATTTTTAAGATCTCCAAGGACATCTATCTGGTGTCTTTCCTCCCTAATGGCTCCCATGTAACATTTTATTTTGCAATACCAGAAAATGCAGTTTGTCTATGAGTTACAGTAATAGTCTTGAGAGCTCTGCAGACCTCTGTAAACCAGCCATAGAATCACAGAATGGTTGCAGCTGTAAGGGACCTCAGGAGATCATCTAGTTCAACCCACGTGCTAAAGCAGGGTCACCAGAGCAGATCACACATGAATGTGTTAAGGTGGATTTGAATGTCTCCAGCGAAGAAGGCTCCACAGCCTCTCTGGGCAGCCTGTTCCAGGGCTGTGACACCCTCAAAGGAAGGTTTTTCCTCATATTCAGATGGAACCTCCTGTGCTTCAGTCTGTGTCCGTTGACCCTCATCCTGTCATTGGGCACCACTGAAAGGAGTCTGGTCCCGTTATAATGGAATGCCTTTCACTGTGGGAGAGTACCTCTGATCACCCTGTTCCACATTCTTGTTTTCCTGTATCATCTAAATTGGGTCATTCTAACTTTTCTGTCTGTTAAATTAGACTCAACATCACATTCACCTAATTCATGTAAAGGACTTATTTAACATTCAATTACTGCACACAGCTGTTGTTAATGTTCTAAATTACAACAGTTTTGTTGTATTATAATCATAAGCAATTTAATAAAACCCTAATCAAGGAACAGCAAAAGGGGCCAAAAGGGTGCAGTCAGGTTTGTGGGCACAATTAATTGTCATAAAATGTGATCAGCTTTCCAGCTTGTCTATTAGGAAAAACAATTTTAGTTTCTTAGGTAGGTTGAAATTAAATGAATGTTATTGTACACAGATTGAGTCATGGAGTAGATATAGCTTCACAATGCAGTTCTTCAGATCAATCATGAAAAAGCATAGAAATGCTGTTTACAAACTATAAGCACTATATTGGTGCTTCTCCAATAGCATAAGGCAGTAAATATATATTAGATTACATGTAGTGTTAAGCATTTGTTGTCCTTACTGGAATCAGGGCATTTTTTTTTCAGGAACTTTTGATATAACAAACTTTGAATGATTACTCTGTTTCTATCAGAATATCAGTTGGCACTTTTTTTTTCTTTTATGATATCAATAGACATTCACAAGATGTCCCTTATTTTATAAAATTGCTTTGAAATTAATAGAGAACATAGGTTTCTTTGGTAAAATACATGGGAGAAAGTTAAGTTGTGTTTGGATTAGATAGTATTGTTTTAAATTAACACTTTTAGTGTGGATGTCTCTGTACTTGTCAGCTTTGGTAGAATGGAGACAAAATTGAATCTATCAGAAATCCTTTTCCTTTCTTGCCTCCTGTTACTTACACAGGGGCTTAATAACCCATAGTAACAATTTGTGAGAAGGGAAATAATCACAGAATCACCGAATGACTGTGGTTGGAAAGGACTATCTGGAGATTTCTGACCCCAAGCAGGGGCTTTGTCCAGTCAGGTTTTGAACATCTCCAAGGATGGAGAATCAATACCCAACCTGTCTTAGCAGCCTATTCCACTCTTTGGTCATCCTTGCAGTAAAAAAACCAGAATCCTATTTTTTTAATGGAATTTCATGTATTTCTAGTTGATCTGATTTTGGTTTAAATAAGTTAAAAAAAGCAATTAGTATATAAAGCACTTGAACTTGCCATTTAAAAAATATTATTGAGAATGTATTTTTACTGTCTGTTGTTGTATAGAATATCTCATTTGTGAAAATCCCCTGTAATCTTTGAATATGGTCACATGGTTTATTTTCATTGAACTGTTTCCCAACAGGCGAAGTCAAGATTTCAGTAAACAACATAAATCAGCATTAAGCCCTCTACAGATACATAAAATAATTACAAAACAAACTCACTTTCAGCTAGAAAGCAATTAAACATTAGTTCTCAGAAAAAAAAAAAAAAATTCAAAATCTTCTCTAATTTTCTGTGTTTTTGTCTCAGTGAAAACCATGAGTAAGTTCTAATTTGGACAGAAAGGCGTTGGGTACAATGGAGTGATCTTGGAGATTTCTGGAAGCACTGGGGGGAAGCAACAGCCCTTCTTTTTTAGTGTAGTCAATGCATTTAGTTGAAGATATCTTCTGCAGCATTCTGAAAGCATGTTGAAAAAGCTTTGCTGGAATACTCTGAGGATATCTGTTCCACATGGCTGTTGGCAAGAATGATACCTTTAAAATCTGTATGTGAGAAAGTTCACCCTGCAGGGATTAAACAGTATATTTTTAATGTCTTCATGGTATTTTTCAACACCTTCCTATGCCTGAAGCCGAAAAGTTTGGATTGTCTTTTAAGGTATTCCGCTCATTGATGAGGGCACTGTTAATATTTGTTCCTCTGTGCCCTCTTCAATACTAGTCTTACAAGAGCCTACAGAGGCTTATAGAGTACTATAATTGCAGTTTGTCAAATATGATGATTTTACAAGAAAAATTTGAGGGAAAATTGCTTTTTTATATCTAAAAATTTTAAGGAAAAGATTTCAGGATTAAAACCTATGTTTTCACTTAAAGTGCGAAACTTCTTCAGTTTTCTTATTTCATAAAATTAATTTTTCCTTATAAAGGCTGTTCAAAAGTGTTTTACCACTTTGGTGGTCACCTCAGCCAATAACCTTGTCCAAACTAGTAGCTATGGGAACAAGTAGCAACTTCAAGTTTCCCAGGTTTCTACAGAAAACCTGATACTTAGTCCTGACATTCTGTCTAAAATTAATGTGAATAATTGATGCTTTTTGAAGTATTTTCTTCCATTTGCTTTTGTGGTGTCTAATAATGTGTGCACTACTGTAAGTGTCTTTCCTTCAGTCAGTAAATTTAAGGCCATTTCTCTTGTAATCTTGTTAGGAATCTTGCAGGCACTGGATTTTTAAGACCCTTAATCTTCTGTGCAGTGTGTTTAAAATCAGTCTTTGAGTCCAAAGCTACTCATGCAGGACAGGCAGAGCTAGGTTCTGTAGCTTTGATTCTTAGGAAGCAAAGTTTTGTGAAAGGATTTCTTACAAACTAGTGTATTGCACTTTGAAAGATGTCCCTAGTTAAAAGCAGAAATAATTTTTTTGAAGTATAGAGGAAGGCTGGAAGATACCCAAACTTTACTTGACTTATGCTTCCAAATAGGTTTCTTACTCATTGCCTAACTCCCCTGACATATAGATTCAGCACAGCAAATGAGGTATTTTGAAATTCTAAAGTGTATATTTGTGTAACAGAAAGTGAATTCATTATATGTTTTTTCATGCATGATCTTTGCCCTGATTCGTGTACTTGTTTTGTTCAGAAGATGTTACTCATTATTTTGGGATCAAATTCTGCTCTGTAGACACCCTCTCTGCTCCTATTGAAAAGAATCTAGATAGCTGAATAGGTACCCCTAAAATCAGATATCTCAATATTTCTGCCTTAAGTCAGTATGAAGTTTGAGAATGGAAAAGGCACTACCTGTGTTTCAACATATTTCAGGCCAGCGTGATGATCATGTAGGGCTCTTGAAAAGTATTTTCCTTTGCTCTCTGAAAGCAGAAAAACAATCTATTTGTTTTCTTTGGTTTTGGATTTTGTTTAAGCTCTTCAACACCTGAATGGTTACTGTTTGTTTGCACATGCCTAATTAAACAATTAGAGCTTCTCGAAAATACAGATTTAAAAAAGTGAGAATAAAAAGTAATCTCAGTGCTGACAACTTTGAGTATTTTTTTTCTCCTAAATGGCTGAGGCCCCTAGGAGTTCAAGTGAATGTTAATGAAGTGCCTTGCCATATGTCCATAAGGTGGGAACAGCCCATTCTGAAATTTACAGGTAGCCTCCCAGGTCACAGTTCTAGGTGATACTTCTCATGGATTACACTGCCATTTCTGTATTTCAGTTATAGAGCTTTTGCTACAAAGATTGTTCTTTCATGGAAATGACTGTTGCCAGGGCCTAACAGGGTAGTTCATGGTGTCATTTCCAATATGCTAGTGCCGCTAGGCTAGTTTCTTGGAAAACAGTTTCAGCTGAGCAGGCCCTGCTCTTCTCTTTGGTTTACATCATTCTGAATCTCTCTGAAACCCATTTACTCATCCACCTTTCCTCACTTAATTACTGCAAGTTATAAAAAAAAATAATATCAAAGGTTCCTGCTTACTAGCATTACTCATTTCTCTGCATCTTTTACAAATGCTCTCCTGGATTTGACAGCATACAGTCAGTGATACGATATGTGATGTATCAACAATTTATCACCCTGACTCTACAGGATGTACTACAAGGTTAAGTAAAATCTAGAGCTGTCAGTTATCTCTGCTTTTTTTTTTTCAAATCTATTTTAGCTTGCAATATAATAGCAGTTTCAAATGAGGGATAAAATTAAATGAAAGAGAGTAAAATTAACATAACAAAATTGGATCACAATGTGTTCTGTTAATTCTCATAATTTAATTTTCATTTTATCTTGTAAAAGTCTCAGTTGCCACTTTCTGGATTTTGATCACCTTTTCAAGGAAGAACATTAAACTCATTTTCTCCCTTTACATGTTATATCCTTTCCTTTTTATTATGCTAAGGGTTTTTTAGGTCACTTAACCACTTCTACTTTATTTGAATCAATTAATATTTTCACACTGCTGTGACCTGTTCTTTCAACAGCAGATCTGTTAGAATGGTCTTGTCCTTGTATAGATAAGTGGACATCATGCGTTCCATGCAAAACCACAGACTTTTCCTCCAGTGGAACATACATACAGAACTGAAATTTCATCTGTTTTGCTTTTTCCTCATTTCTTTTTAAGTTGGATATTCTAAATTGTATTGATTACTATGTGTCCACTTATCTTCACTCTCATGTACAAACATCTGACTCCCAGGCCCTTTGTTGTGCCCTTCAGTTTCTCTTGCTATTCAATGTGGATCTTCAGTTACAAACTGAAATAATAATAAAGCAGATGGACTTTTCCCCTGTACAGTTTAATGAGGTTTCTGTGTTATAATTTGTCATCATTTAACAATGATAGCAAAAAAAGTTTCACTTGGGTATGTTTCACCTTCCTGACCTATCTTTCAACTAGTTATTCCTATTTATTTAGTGAGTTACTAAATTTCAAGAGAGGCAGGACCAAACATTTCAATTTCTTGTCTTACCATTCTGGTCTGACATCCTGGTCTTTCTGAAACCAAAGAGAAGTCAGTAGGTGTTTACTATTAATAGTAATGTAGTCAGTATTCACCTCTGCAGAAAAAAGTGAGACTTTTTTTTTTAATTCTAGTTTTATTCTGTGATAGCACTATGTGTAGGATGAACAAAATTCAAGTATTTGTTCTCTGGACAGCTGCTGGAATACAGTTTCCTTCCTCTTTTCAGAAGTTTAATTGCATCAAATATGTTCACAATGACTTCTGCTCTCATTGTACTAGTGCTATTTACATCAAGGAATTGAAGACACTGTCTTTTGTGGCCTTATCAATAGGTGGGGAGGGGAATGAGAAAATGCATCAGTGAATTTCTCTGCTGAATGGGAATGCTTTTTTTTGTTATTGTTGTGTTACACATTAGAGAGAGGAATCACCAAGCAACACGCAAAAGATCAGAAAATGTAATTTCTACAAAGTGCTATTATATACATAAATCTTCTGAAAGACAGATACCTTTGGGATATCGTAGGCTGTAGACTTCTGTGTAATCCATTACCCATGCTGATATAAACCTTTGATTTGTGGGTTTAAACCTGAGGCTGAGTAACCTCATAAATATGCTAATCCACTGTAATCAAGAGAAGTGCTCTTGCAAATACAAAATTTTTATTCCACAGTTCCAACAGCTTTATAGCATGCTCTACATTTATAACAATAAACTTTGGGAAATTACTCTCTTCATGTTTAAGAAAATGCATTGCCCTTTTCTTGGCATCTTACCCAGTGAGTTTTACATATGTTATTTTGAATTACATGATCTTTATGCAAAATTCAGTGCATGTTTTGCCTTTTCTAACCAAGTATTTGATTTCTAAAATGAACAAAATATTGCATAAATTTTAATAATTCAGCTTTTGTAGCCCTATAAAAAAAAATTATTATTATTTTTTTTTTAGACTGGAGACCAACCAGTGGGTTAAATAGTAGATTGTCTGGCAAAACCAGCCCTACTGTATATTTAAGAAGATAAAGACTTAGCGGATTTTGAAAAAATCTTATCCTTTTTAGTAGCACATATTTCCTGCCTATGTATTTCTACACATACATGGGCATGAAATTTAGATGCTATAGCTATCACATTAGGTTCTACAGCCATTCAGATGGTTCAGTGTAGATTATAATTGCATTTTTTTTCAGGAAAGATGAAAAATATTTTCCATGTAGGAAAGAAAACGGGACATTTTTCATGTTTATAAACTTCAGAATTCAAGAACTCTGGTGTTCTTTGGGGGTGCATTTTCTGTGTCCTAATAAATCTTCATTGAATGCTGTTTTTAAAAACAGTAGTGTTTATTTATTTTTTTAAGAAATAAACAACAGTTTTCTTGACTTGATATTTCACTTACCAGACATTGCAATTCTAATATTTACTTTGCTTGTTTTGAGTAATCCCATTTCTAATTCGTGTCTAAAGAAGACTGAGTTACTTTAAAAAAGGAAGAAAAAATGAGTCACTTCTCAAATAATTTATTCCTTAGTTCGTATGAAATACCTGTCAAAAATGGTTATTTTCCAGCTTCTGAAATCAGTAATTATGATTTGGTTTTAGGTGCCTGAAGGACTGAAATCTGAAGACTGGTAATTTGAACAATAAACTGTTTTCCAGGGTGTTAGGTTTGTGCTTGCCAGATTAACTCTACAATGTAGATATAACTCTTTGCATATGTATGTGGGTTTTTTTGGTGGGGGTGATTTGGTTGTTTTGGTTGTGGTTTTTTTTTTTAATATAAAATCAGGGTCCAATTTTTGGTGAGCTGACACTCACACAAACAACTAATTCACTCTTCAGAAAGCAGGGTTATATTTTGGTTTTAGATTTAAATGTGGCATTTTGTAGAAACAACTGTTATTAGCCTCTTTAAATACAGAAAATAATTCAATACATGTTGACTTCTAATTCCTTTAGACATTTTACCTTGAATCTCAGATAGTCTTTAAGTACATCTGGTGTGTTACAGTACCATGTTTATATTTCTAGACAGAGTAACAGTACTTCTGAACTACTTACAGTAGTAAAACTGAAATCCAGTCATGAAAGATGAAATCCCAGAATTAGTTGCTCTTTGACCACTCTTAAGGGAGCTCCCTGCCCCTGAAAAGCTCTTCTTGCTTTCCAGTTTGATCTGATTACTTTTGAATTTTATTTTGTTTAATAGTCCACAACAGTAAACAAATTACATATTGATAAATAATAAAAGGTCAGTTATGCTAAGTGGTCTGGATAGCTTTGTAAATTAAACTCATTTGAACAATATGCATTTTAGTAGAGCCAAGTACAAGATTATGAACTGCATACAAGTTGGAATAAGTTTCACATTTTGACGCTTGTGGATCCTTCCACAATATCAAGTACCACTTACTTGTGTCAGAAGAGCAGGATATACAGATTTACCAGAGTTACGATGTCTGTAGTCTGATCCCCAAACTGTTGATTTTCTCCTGTAGGCTGTAAGAAGCAAGTGAGGGATTTAATGTAATCGTATTTCCAGCAGATGTGCATTACAATAGTCAGGGGAATGACTACCTAAGTGTGCTATTTTATGAGACATTTTGTGTGCTGTAGAATGATGTTTGCCCTTTCATTTGCACTCACTTCCCACAGGTTGCTTCTGCCCAGTCTGTGAACATTTCCATTCAAAACATGTAGATGATTTGATTCAACACGGACTTTTGTGGATTGTGCAAACTAAGGAGCACAACAGCTTTTTCTTGTAAAAAATCTGGCTCCGCATGTACTGTACAGCAGGATGTTGGTAGACCCACATGATGTTGCAGGAGGATTCCCTGAGTCAAGGGTCAGTGACCAGGTGGTTTCAGGTTGACATGTTAAGTGCAGGTGAAGTGGCTTAGTGCAAGATACAACGTGGTGGCTTTTCTAGTTGTGCTGCAGTGCTCTGTCTGAGGTTCACTAGAGGAGAGCTCAGACCTTGTAGTGCTGACTGATGTGTTCTAGAACTTTGTATTTCTTGAATTTCAGAGGGTTTTTTTTGTTTTGTTTTTTTTAACTCTTCATGTGGGAAAGGCTTTTGAGCCACCCTCTGCACCTTAGAGTAACTGCTGTGAAGTGACCCTTTCACCTCAGTGACATGTTCTCAGGTTCATGAGACAACTTTATAAAGTTAAATATACCCTGACACAGTAGCAGTGACCCTGGGATTCTGACTTGATCCTCCAGGAATTTTTTTCTTTTAACGTTCTATGTGGATTCTATAAAATATATATTTCAAATAGCCATGCCATTGTGTTGTGGTTGAGACGGACAAACAACATAGACCAAGTTCTTCCAGGATGAAAGTAGTAGATGCCATTTATTGCCACAAGTGCATTTTTATACAGTTTTACCAATTCATGTGTCTCTTCACTATTGGTTACAAGTTACAGCAGTAACATCTCATTGGCTATTTTGCCATCATTGATGTTACTCTTTTACCCCCTTCTCTCTCACGGGTACATCCTTAACATCTCCGGATACTTCTTTACTCTCATCTTTCTCATGGGTAGGCCTTCATATCTTCAAGGCTAATTTCTGTTCCCATGCCCTCCATCAGGGAATCCATGGGCCCACCATAGCCCCCCACACCATTGTGTCAACAATTACAGAAATGTGACTTAAAAATTTGCTGCTTAGTGGTAATGGCTAGGCCTAGGCATTTTCCTGGATATAAGAACCCTGGATGAAGTCCAAATTGCTTCATCAACTTTTAGCCACAGTTTGACAGAGTAACACGATAGTAGTGTGCCAGCACCAGTAGATCTAAATGTGCACCACTACTTCCATTCTGACATTGATGGAAACATCATATGGGCCTTTTGGATTTGAGGGAATATCTTCTAGACTGTCTTATATGAAGAGACAGCACTTCAGTTTTCCTGTGTTAAATCAGAGTCATGTTACTGTTTTGTTAATGCAATATTTTTATTGAACCAGTTTTTCTTGGAAATATGCAGCACTTTGAGGAGTGCAATTAATCTGTGTGGGCAACTGGTTTGTTTAGAATCATAAACAATGTATAAAGTTGGAGATTTCCTACGTTTATTTTTTGAATAAATATAACATACAATTTTGACTTATTCTGGTATCCTAGAGCCACAGAAGTCTGCCAGTTGTTTGAATAGGATTCTCTGTTATGGGAAAGGATTCCTGATGTTTTGCAAGCCCATCGATCATGCTACACTACATAAGAATGAAGGTATTACTATGCAGCATCCAGATAGTTTCTCACACTGTTTAGATGCAATGTCACCAGTCTGTGCTTGAGCTAATTTAGGTTTGACAGGAAAAAAATCTAAATTACATTGTCAGAATGGAGATTGTTTTTTCAATAGGAGTGAATTGGAAAGGGACTTACAAACAGGCTTCTTCGAACATGAATTGTAAGGTTAGCAATTTAGGTCAGAGGATCATGGAATTTTTTTAAGATAATTGAAGACAAGCATGCAGTTGTCATAGTTTTATCCATAGTGTGACTTATTGATGCCAGCTTCCTCAGATAAAAAAAAAGTGATGCATCAAGGATCTGAAAAGGGTGAAGAATCTATTTTACTTTGAAAAATGTCAATGTCAACATTAAACATTTTTTGTTTATCAGAAGACCAGGATGGCTTGATGTTGAGAGTAACAGGGTTTGATATGTCAAACAACAGAGCTTTGATTCAGGATGACCTTAGGAAATTTGAGAGTTGGGCCAACAGAAACCTCATGAAGTTGAACAAGAACTGCAAAGCCCTAACCAGCTTGGAATTACCTAACTTCAACTGGAATATCAGCCAACAGTATGCTCTCATTCCGATTCAGGCAACAGCCAAGTGGGTGGCCTCAGTAGGAGAGAATTACCCCCTTTTACTCAGCTCTGGTGAGGCTGCATGTGGAATGAGACTCCCCTTTTTGGTGTCTCAGTTCAGAAAAAAAGGTATTGGGAAGCTGAGTGGGTCAGGGAGAAGTGCTACAAAGATTTTTAGGGGCCTGAATCACACAAACTAGTTTGAAGCTGTGGAGCTTGGCCTTGTTTAGTCTGGCAAAGAGCCTCCAATATTAGGCTTACAATTGCTTGTGGAGGAGTTATAGTTATGATGAGGCTAAGTTTTTCTCTGTAGTAGCAGGTGGTAAAACAATGGGAAGTGGTCACAAGCTGCACCTTGGGAAATTCAGAATGAACATGAGAAAAAAGTTATCAATGCTGCATTGAAACAAGTTTCCCAGAGCGGCTGTTGAATATCCCTCATTTGAGGTTTTCAAAACTTAGCTGGAAAAATACACTTTTGACCTGATTTGGTGTTGACAGTAGCCTGGCTTTGAGTGGCAATTTGAACAATATGATCTTGAGATATTTCTTCCAGTCTACCTTTCCATGTCTATGTTGCTAACATGTAAGAGCTCACTCCATAACAAGTGTAGAGTTCCTAGTGGGAGACTTTAATTTAACAAGTCTTAATGAGATGTCATAAGAAATCATAACAAGAAAGCTGAAGAGAGATAGAAATCCAATTCTAGCAAGTAGCAGAAATGGCTTTTCCTTAATGTGGTTTGACAAAGAAATCCATATCATCATACAATGCTACTCCTTGTAGCAGAATTTAGTTATTCAACTCTGCTTGACAAATTCCCTTACTCCATTCCATTCACTTCTCTATTTAATTTTTCTGCCTGCACATTTAATCTAGCCAGGCTTTTAAAAATCAGAGTTTTGGAAGATGTTATCTAGAAATCTGCTGTTTTGCACACAGTTTAGAGGAGAACTCAATCCCGCAAAGATCTGTGGCTAAAATAACTTCTGGTACTATAGGTCTTTGAGTCAATTAATTGTCAGCTTTTTTAAAATTTAGTTTTGAAACACGTTGTTTCTCCCTTGTTGCATTTTAGTTTTCTTTCATTCTCTCATTGACTTTAATACTCAAATTTTCAATTTCTTTATAATGTCTGCATTAATCATTATGAAGATATTTTGCATACTGAATAAAACTGTAATTTAGAAAACAGTTCCCCTCCCCCAGATTTTCTTCTTCACAGAATCACAGAATGTCAGGGATTGGAAGGGACCTCAAAAGATCATCCAGTGCAATTCCCCCGCTGGAGCAGGAACACCCAGATGAGGTTACACAGGAATGTGTCCAGGTGGCTTTTGAATGTCTCTGGAGCAGGAGACTCCATAACCCCCCTGGGCAACCTGTTCCAGTGTCTGTTACCCTTACTGAGAAGAACTTTCTTCTCAAATTTAAGTGGAACCTCTCGTGTTCCAGTTTGAACCCATTACCGCTGGTCGTACCATTGGTTGTCACTGAGAAGAGCCTGGCTCCATCCTCCTGACACTCACCCTTCATATATCTGTAAACATTAATGAGGTCAACCCTCAGTCTCCTCTTCTCCAAGCTCAAGAGCCCCAGCTCCCTCAGTCTTTCCTCATAAGGGAGATGCTCCACTCCCTTCATCATCTTTGTTGCCTTGCACTACACTGGACTCTCTCCAGCAGTTCCCTGTCCTTCTTGAACTAAGGGGCCCAGAACTGGACACAATATTCCAGATGTGGTCTCACCAGGGCAGAGTAGAGGGGCTGGAGAACCTCTCTGACCTACTAACCACCCTGCTTCTAATCCACCCCAGTATGCCATTGGCCTTCCTGGCCACAAGGGCACAGTGCTGGCTCATGGTCTTGGAGGTTATTAACTGAGGTTTTCTCTGTGTGATGTGCATTTGTTCTTCTGTGTGCATATACACAAAATTAAATAAAGCAATAAAATACTGGTATATGCACATTTGAATTTAATAGACAAAGTGCAAGATAGGAAAAAAATCAGCTATGAAAACCTTTTTTAAGAATGTCATTAATCTAACTTGAATATAAATCTGGATTGTCTTTTAGCCTCTTATGTCTCCGAATAGTGGAAATAATATCCTGTAATTATTAAATTATTTGAGAAAGAAAGGGTTGGCTATTTGGATAATCTAGTGTATGCCATCATGAGAGACAGGACTTCAGCATGCAGAGGTCATCTCTGGAAGCTGTTTGCCAAATGCTGACGTGATTCCAAGTCTGATTTTCTCTAAGTTATCTTTCATTTTCTATTTATGTTATCAGTATGTGCTGGTTTGGGCTGGGATAGAGTTAATTTTTTCCATAGTAGCTAGCATGGGACGATGTCTTGGATTTGTGTTGAGACCAGTGTTGATAACCCAGAGATGTTTCAGTTACTGCTGAGTAGTGTTTGCCCAGAGCCAAGGCCTTTCCTGCTCCTCACAGCACCCACGAGCGAGGAGGCTGGCATGCACAGTAAGTTGGAATGGGACAGGACTGGGACAGCCAACCTCGGGTGACCAAAGGGATATTCCATACCATATGATGTCATGCTCAGCATATAAAGGGGGGAAGGCGATGGAAGGGGGGATATTTGGAGTGATGATGTTTGTGTTCCTGGGTAACTGTTATGCGTGATGGAGCCTGGCTTTCCTGGGTATGGTTGGACACTCACCTGATGACAGGAAGCGGTGAATGAGTTCTTTGATTCACTTTGCTTGTGTGTGCGTGTCTTGCTTTACCTATTAAACTGTCTTAATCTCAACCCACAAGTTTTCTCACTTTTACTCTTCCGGTTCTGGTGAGCGATTGGCTGCGTGGGGTTAAGTTGCCCTCTGGAGTTAAACCATGACAGGGTATGAAAGTTTTGCTATCACTAATTCTCATCATCTGGTAGGACTGTTTGTCAACATCAAGACTAAATTCTTTATTGGCATCAACACATTCTGCCAGCAGGCACTTAGCTCCGTATTGCTTCCCTGATCGTTTCATCCCAGCAAGAAGAAATATTTATTCTTCCTGTTTTGATACTATGGTAATTTGCAGAAGTACCCAATCAGTACTTAGAAACCATGGGAGAAATTTATCTCACCTAATGCTATTTATATTCTAAATCTGGCATTAGATCTATAGTCTAAACTTATCATAGACTCCCTGTGTTGTTAGCAGAGAGAAATGGCAGCTCCATAGGGTAATTTATTCCACGTTATGAGAGTCCCACATCTGTTTTACAGTCACTCACCTATGAAGTGACTTCCTAACTCTGCTGATTATTATAAACTAGCTGACTAATTTTGACAGGATTTGAACATTTGACTAGATTAGACATGTTCCACATGGCAAAATTCAGATATATTTTCTTTAAAATTTCTTTTTCAAGTTCTAGGAAAGCCATTATATAGAATAAATGTGTGGCATTTTTAGCCTCCATGTGAAAGTGTTTCATAATTCTCTAAATTCGTCAGGATCAATTTGGTTTAGGTTTCCTACCATCTACATTTCACTTGTGCAGGTCAGTCTTCATATTCGAAGTCAAATGTGAAAGAACAGTCTACCATTTTTTACCATCTCTAAAAAAACCCCACATAATTGTAGTTATATTGAAGCAAAAAAATCAGAGTAGCTGATCTTTTGTTATGTAATTGCTGATTATTCACTAATCATGTATTTCCTGAGTTTAAATATATCCGTAAGTGTGTGGTTTTTGTTGATTTGGTTTGTTTTTTTTCCAACCAATTATTATAGATTATATAATAGTGTGTTTAAAATAGTTTTTACTTGGGTCTCTGCACAGTGTGCATCTAAACTTCACTTCCAACAACAAATAGTAATTGTGAAAATTTATTTTGTATCTAAATTTTCCAAGGTCCTGTTTCAAATTATCACAGTATTTGATCTTTCCCATTTTCCTGATAAAAATGTTATACACAAAAGTGTGCCCATCTCTGCAAATATTTTCCTCATCTCTCTAAAGTCATATTTGTTATCTAAAGTCACCTCAGTTAAAAAGTGTTCCATGAGAAAGTTTAAAAGAGGATGGACAACAAAATGTGTTATTTTTATTCAGTCAGTATCCACTTCTGCTTCAAAACATACATATTACCAGTGTGGGAATGTGTAATAGTTTTATCCAAAAAGAAATTAAATCACGGTTTTGATGATACTGAAGAAAGTAATACTTCCGTAGAGTTGAAGTGTGTATAATTCACACAGTCCAGGCAGTTTAGTTTGAGTTATGTCTGACCTTATTGTATTATATTTCCAGCTTTAATAATGAGACCATCTACCATAGTTTTACCGTGTATTTATTTTAGTTTCTCTTATTTGTTCATTCTTAGTTTATTAACAGTGGAAGATTTGCATTAACAGAAGTATTTGTTCATTGTCTGAGAGCTTAAGTAGACAGAAGTTTACATTAGTGGATAATGTCATGAAATGGAGCATAGCTTAAAATTGCTTTGTGTGTACATTATTTGAATATATGAACCATTTCATGGATTAGGTTAATGTTTACTGCAGATGTGGAACTGTGATTTAATTCACTCCTGTTGTGCCTAATTTTCCTTTTTTCCTGGTTTTTGTTGTTGTTGTTGTTTTGTTTGTTTTTATTTTTCCTAGATTGGTTTCTTTAGAATTGCAGAGACAGCTTCTAAACACCTATATTTTTCGAACTAAAATGCAATTCTGAGGCCAGACTTACTATTTTCTTATGAAATATGTCCATAAGTTAGACTTTCAAGGTTGTCTCATTTTTGTGGTGGAACAGATATTGACCTTTTGTTCTGTAGGATTGTATTTTTGCTGTATGTGGTACTCAAGGTGAACATTAAATGGAGTATCTAGAGCAGTGGAGAAAAAAAATCTGGTCCTGCAGACATTAACTTTTGAAGGTTGGAAAAAAACTCTGTGTTCAAAAGTTGCTTCTATTTCAACAGTCCTATTCCATCCATCATAATTTGGTGAAAATTATATTTCCTACATCATGCATGTAACCAAAACATCAAAAATTAAGAAATACCATACATTTATATGCTGGTTATAATGCATCCTTGTATGTAGTGCTCTCTGGTGTACTCTACTGGATATCTGACTTTGGAATCCTCAGCTGATATAAAAGATTTATCAGCAGTCACAATGCCTTGTCTTCCAATTAGGTCTTGTGATGTAAAGAATCTTAAGTGCATTCTTCGGGTTTTATGTTTGTTTTTTAAAAAGACATTGTTTTCAAAATGTTGAACATGGCAGAGAAAAGAGACATATCAGTAATGGTTGTTGGAGTAATCACCACAGCACATTTATCACCCATCAGCTTTTTCTTTATATACCTTTTTGTCTCTTAAAGACTGTGATCTGTAACATACATATATATATATATATATATATATATATATATATATATATATAAAACACAGTTTTCTTTGCAATCTTTTCATTCTGTCATTGTGATTTTTATGACTCTGGATTTCAGAATGTATCTGCATTTGTTTTATTGATATTACTTTGATCTAATGGAATACAAATGTAGCGCACTATAAGATTGTACATGGAAATTAAATTTTAATATTTTAGTTCATCCGGATAAAAACCCAAGCAGAAATACTGATAGAAAAAGCACCTCTGTTAAGACTATTCCTAAAGTTAAAATGGGAAGACAGCTTTTGTAGGCAGAAGGTTGTATCCTTTATTAAGCCAGCTGGATACCTGGAAAAGTTAGACAAACTTTCAGATGCACAAGTTCTTTCTCACATCTGATACAGATGCATCAGACTTCAAAGCTAAATCCAAGTTGAAAGCAGTTGCTCAGAGTTTATTATAGAGCATTTTTCATAAAACTGTCACTGTGGCTCTTACCTCCAGGTCCTGCTCCTCACAACTCCTTCACAGGATGAACCTTGAGTCTAGGATACAGAAAGCTTGGACTTTAGCAGAAGCATCAGTTTTATGTCACGTTAGAGTTTCTTTGCACATGTTTCTCTTTTCGTTTTTCCCAGGTTATAAGCTATCTACTTCAACTTGCCTACTTTATCAACTCTTCTCCTACCTCACCTGTCCCCTATACTCCACCCATGAGAACTACGAAATAGAGATACGTTTTATGATCTAATATACTTAAATGAGAAGTCTTCCCAAATTCTATTTTAGTTTGAAGTCCTCTGTTCTGAACATCAAATAGAGCTTGTGTGCTCAAGAACTTGACTCAATTTTGTCTTGTGGAAAATAATATTGATGCATACAACTTGTTATTGTAGATCCTCATAGCTAGAGCTTCACCACCATTAGAACATTCCAAACTACCCCACAAAAATTTGGTACAGATCGTCTAATCATAAGGCAGCTTTCATTAGTGATGGAGGTGTCTCTCAATTTTTTTTTCTTATTAAACACACAAAGCTAAAGGAAAGCTAAGCAACTTTTAAGTTTTTCTGTTAATGAGATATTGAGATTAGACTTTGCCTTGCTGCAGTACAAAGCTAGGAATTTCTACGTCCTGTAATGTTTTTGTTTTAGCGAATTCATTTTTAGCTTGGTAATCTAATAACCATCTGATAGTAGGTTTTCAGCAGCAAATGGCAAGACTTTAGGTCCGCTACAAATCAAACGGCATTGGTTGCATGCAAGGGATATTCCAATACTATAACCAATTTCTAAAGAAAATAAAATGGAGTAATGTTATGAAATCAGACTAAAGATTTTGTTGCATATCTTGAAGGGCTCACAACATGGTTATTTTTTCTTTTAGGTACAGTTTTGCGTGTCTTGTGAAAATGATAACTTCAGACTCAGTTTACATTTTCTAATTGATTTATTTTAATTTCTTTGCTGTCAATTGCAGACTATTTAATTGAAATAAGCATCCATTTTGTAGATTTCTGTAAAACTTGTCACTGTTTGTGTTGCGTTTATCTGCAGCAGTATTGGATCATAAAGTCTTTTAAGCTTTTAGCCCTAGCTAAATAGGGAAAAGAACTTCAATTGATGAGAAGTTTTCTAGTGGTTTCTGTAAAAATGAGAAAACTGTTTGGTATTATGTCTAGAAGCTTGCCTTTGAAGAGGAGCATAGATCATGGACAATTACTGAAATATACCTGCATCTCTAGCCATATTTATAAAAGAAGATAGAAATAATATTTATGGTATTCATAGTCTTATGAGACATTTTTGTGAAAGTTAGAGCTACTTTGGCATAATATTAATCTCTACTATTTTTAAGTCCAAAGTAAAAATCTGAGGTTGAAAGAATTTTCCTTGTCTGTGTAGGCACAAGAAAAAAGACAATAGTATTCATATCTAGATGAAAATCCTATGGAAATAAATCTCTTTAATTGTATTATGGTTCTCTGGGTCAGGCTTAGATTCACGACATTTACTTGCTCCTTCATGCTCTACTTAAAATTAAAATATGTATTCTTTTGTTAATATTTTATGTTAAAATTAGTTTAAGATATGTGGCACTGGTTCTTTGGAAAATAGTGTAGTTAATCTTTGAACCATGAACTCTAATGTAATCATTAGGAAGACAATATTTGATTAAAATTTGAAATTACTTCTGGGATGGAACTTCATATTTTACTATGTTTTTGTTCTAAAGTATGAATACTTCCAAGAATAATCCATACACAAGCAAGTAACTTTTACAGACAGAAGTTCTTACATGGGCTTGTAGACCTGCATTCTAGCAAAAGAACATCACAATTGTCTTAATTAGATTATTTGTTTAATAGAAGGTGGAAAATGTAAAGTCATTCCTTTTGTGTCTGGTTTTTGTGCAAAAATGATCTATCTCATCTTGTGCTTAGGGATATGGAAATCATTACTAAGGATGTGAAATCATTAAATGTTTATAAAACTGCGTACTTCATAGTTGCTGTGTGTCGTAAAAGATAAATAAAGGCACTACAGTTTGTTATAAATATTGGATGTAAAACTTTCCTGATATGATTATGATGAGATTGCAGTTTTTGACTGCACGACTTTCCCCTGACTGTAGTTATTGCTGGACTAATGTACGCTGTTAATGAATACTGACACCTTGAATGAAAGAATTGAAGTAATGCGAAATATAAATTCTCCTTCAACTAATAGCTTTTTCACAGTGTCACAAAAGGTGAACTTTGTTGAAACTGGCATGTTTTTTTCTCTTTGTATTCATAACCTGAAGTATAGTACTTGTAAAAAAACATTCTAGAAAAGCTGGCAGTTAATTTGAATACTAAATATTATTTGAAGGGAATCCAGCCAGCATTTAAAATACAGATTGAATACAGGAAGCTTTTTGATTTTGGTACATGGTAGCTTTAAATAATTGTTTATGCTTGGGATGCACTTTATATTGGCCTAAATAAATCTTTTCTCAGGTTTTAGCTTCTCGTAGTGAAATAAAGGTTACATTTGCATTAACTTTGACAATTTTGTCCACTCTGTAATTTCTCTTCAATTTTTCATATTCTTGCTCCAACCTCTTTTCATTTTGATACAGTGTTCATCCTGACAGTACCCTAAATTAGAGTTCCTGAGAATTTCAAATTTCTGTCTATATTTACCAAATGTGAAAACATTTGTTGATTAAAATTGAGTAATCAGCAAGAGAGTTCTTTCTCTCTCCTACCCTGTTCCCATGTGGCCTTCAACTTGTCTTTCCACAGGCTCCCAGGCCAGAAGGTATCTTTTGTCCTGATCCAGCCACAGCAATCAGCTGAAGATGGGCACATTTAGATTTCCTCTTTAGAGAGGAGACAGACAATAGCACTCAAGAAGTTTAGTACACTAAATTGTATTCCGCTTCATTTATCAAGTATCTTGCCTGATATTTTGGGCTGAGAAATTTGAAATATCTGCTTCTTGTATCCAATTCCAGAATTCTTAAAATTGTTGGCATTGCTTGCAATTGTGCATTATTGCTGAAGAGAAGGCAGAAGTTACATTTCAGAGATGTGTTTGAATGGTGGTGCGCCCTATTTCTGGAATAATGCAGTTTACATGCTTTTCTGTCCTTAGATCTTAAGTAATCTGGCCTATGTTAGCTGACACAAGGCACAGTCATACCATTATATTACTGAAGTTTACATTATATTTTTGCACACCCCCCCACCCCCCCCCCCATTTCTGAAGTATCATGACTTATCATTTCAAAAGTTCATGAATCAACTGTTAAAGGGAACTAGAGTAATTATGTGTAATTAATAGTCAACATCAGATCTCAAATGCACAGCAATATGCACAAATATATCAAATGCACAACGACAACAATTATTTGAATAGGCTAGGAATATAGTTAGATAAACACTTGTGTAATTCAAGTAGAAGATTCTGTATATCTTCAGTTTGATAATTATACACTAGGAAAAACTGAAGAAGACAGGGACTTAGGGATATTTGCAGATATAACTTAAATATTAAGCACTGTTCTTAACATTAGCAAAAAGTAATTATAATGATAATTGTAGGCTCTATTGCATGCAAGCGTGAATGTGTGTCTGCGTGTATATGCTGTCTTAGAGATAATTATTAAATCTTTGTGAAAAATTTCAGTAAGGAGTTGAACTAAAGCACGTTCTGTACAAATGTAGCCTAAAAGAATATTTGTTAATTTGTCTTTAAAGTAATTTGCTTTGAAACTTTTTTTTAAATTAACATATGCATTTATTTTAATATGATGTCATTAAAATATTTTAAATGTATTAGTTTTAAGGACAAGATGTTTTCTGTCATTTTTAAAACTTTGTTTCAGTATTTTCATTAAAATGGAAATTTTGATAGTTGGCTATCAAGTAGACAATTTTTATTGATATGATTTCTTAATATTTTGCACATTGTTTTCATTGTTTGTATCAATCAAGTTTTACATGGATATTGCTAATAACTTTACTTCAAGAGAGGGACTATATTCCACTGTTTGTATTTTGATATAGGGAAAGACATGGGAGTTAGAAGCTCATCTCACTTTATGGTAAATGCAGGTGTATGTGCTCTAGACTGAAATTACACTTGAAACTAGTCATCCGTGAAACCATAAAGCCCTAGCGTAAAAAGAGCTGTTGACTCTGAAAATAATGTAATTTACTTCTATTTTATTTACAGATTGCCTTCTCCCAGCACAATACTATCATGGATCTGGTGCAGTTCTTTGTCACTTTCTTCAGGTAAATTGCATTTTCTGTTTTCTGAGTGAAATCATGTTGATTCTTTTCTATCAAACCAATATCTTAACCAGCTCATTTATCTTAAGAAATGCCTTCAAGCAAGCCTTTAAGCTGTTTTATCTAATTTGCACCAGTGGAAGATCCAGGCCATTGCGCTGTAACTACAGGCACCTGCTAGAATCTTTCATATGTTCAGTGACATAGTCTTCACAAAGATTAGCTAGATATGTACTGTTTATTATAGTGATTAAGAGAAAAACAGCTATACTGACTTAAACTAATAATTTATGTGTGTGATTTTTTTGTAAACTCTTTTGAAGAATTTTTAAAAATAATGTTTCTGTTCAATAGCTTGTTACCTTTAGCAAAACTCCCCAAGTCACTATAATGCTTTCATGTATTGATTGTGAAAAGCAATAGGTGATGCCTGAGACTTGGTTGTGGCAGCAGTGCAGGAATGAGCTTTAACTGCAAATGGACACTATTCTAGGATCTAAACAAAACCCCACTGAAAGACTTCTTAAAAGTTCAGCTGTCTTATAAAATGTCACAAAGTCGAATATACGTAATTAGTTACGGTGCTTTTAAATCTTCCTGTGAAGATATTCCCCAATAACCGTGAAGTGTATGCAAAATGTGAACAGTGACAGACAACTATGTTCATCAGACTTTCTGTATTTCTAGTACCACCATGCATTTTTTTTCACAAGTTCACAGTATAGCCTTTCTGTATAGCTCTGAGGAACTTTACTTGAAGAGTTCTATGAACAGGCTGACTTCTGTTAATTGCTACCACCAAAAATGAGCAAACACTGAAGTCTTCTGTACCCAATGTATTGGCTAGTAGAGAGTGGTTTAGCAGCTGATGCAAAGCGTTATTTCTCCTTGATCACCACAAACAAAGCAATGAAATGCTGGTTCCCTGAAGATCAGCATAATGTTTTGGGATTTTAGTGTATGGTTTTTTTCTCCTGGGAAGTCAGCAAGATCTAAAAAACGATGATGCTCCTGAAAACCTTAAGAAGGCAAACCCCTATAAAAGAAAGCAAATTCGGTCCAAGTACAATCAGCGGGACCCTGTGAAAAGTAGCAGAGGTAGACTAAAACCAATTTGTTTCTGTTCTGTGCCCTAATGCTGGTTTAAAAAAGGTGAACTGTAGGCTGTTTGATGGTGAAGCCTTCTCTATAGATATATTGCATTAGCTCTTCTGGTGTGGTGGTGTATCTGATATTGTTTATTCTGGGTAAATGCAAAATCACCGTGATCCTGATGAGAGAATAGCTCACTCTGCCTAAACTATAAGCTAGCTGGGAGCCAAGACCAATGTAATCCCTCTTACAGAGAGAAAGGTTGTAGGATAGATGGCAGCTACCCTACCACTGCATTGACTTAGTCCCAGTTTAAGTGTTTTACCAAGGCTTTCAGCTGGTACTCAGATCACGAGGGTCTTGCAGCGATCTGCAGTGTAATGTTAATAATCAACCTGAGGAACCTAGTTGCAGAAATCTGTGAAGAAATCAGGAAATGCTTGAGTTAGTGCATTGTGGTAATCCAAGCAAGGTACAAAAAGTAATGATAGGGCATCCTCCAAAGGCACATATAAATTAAGCCAAGTTTTGATGGTTATGATGCAAAATAGTGTTTATCAAAATGATTTTAAAATTCTGATGTAAGATTGTATGGTATTCTTCTACAACTGAAATGGTCTTAAGGTGCCTGTAGACATAGGCAGCGTGTCTGGGAGTTGGAGCTCTCATATTGTGAAAGAATGGCACACAGTAGATTCATACTTTGCAAGGCAGAACCGAGGAGAGGAGAGGAGAGGAGAGGAGAGGAGAGGAGAGGAGAGGAGAGGAGAGGAGAGGAGAGGAGAGGAGAGGAGAGGAGAAGAGAGGAGAGGAGAGGAGAGGAGAAGCTTGAGTTGGTTCTGAATGAAATGACTGCCTAAAAAAAGTTGTTTAATTGCACTATGTTTCCAAGTTGATTAACTCTGCTAGGAAAATTAACCTATTGCTTGATCAATTGGCTCTTTCCAAGACACAAACAGTACTTTCTGTGTGGTTTTTTTTCAATGCACAGAGGCATTGGAGTTTTCATAGGTGTTAGAAGTCCATTGTTTTCTTATCACAGAACCAAAACAATCATGCGTAACATCACAGCGATGCTCCTGACTCAAAACTGCTGCGAGTGCAGCATCCTCACTGACATCAGAGCTGGCAAACGATCAGTCCATGGAAATGATCCAAAGAAGAAACTGTCTGGTTGCTTGTCAATGGACTAGGAGTTGCAATGTGTTGTAAATAAATGTAGGAAAGCTACTTAGTGTGTCCTTTATGGAAAACCAGACCGAGAAATCTAGAATGAAAAGTTTCCAGTTTAGACACCATTAAAACTTTCAGTAGCTATTGATTTGGATGTTATTTCTACGGGATCACTTACTTAAGCAAGCTATAGAATATTTCTAATAGGAAAATGTTGCAATAACTCTTCCCCGACCCCCTCTAGTGGGTATGGTCAGTTATACCCAAAGACATCATCAATATGTCCTCTCCAAAGTGGCTTTATCTGAAAATTTAGTGTCAACAGTTCGTAGCCTAATAAAATTATTTTAATAAGGCTTGGTTTGTTTGGTTGAGGTTCCTTTTTTTGGTTTGTTTTTTACTTTATGGGAATGCAGTATATGAAAAAGTAGCAAATTATGTTGTAATAACCCAGGCCATATTTGCTAGCTTTATTGACAGAGAAAATAATTGTGTTTAAATACAATTTTTATGTGCTTGATAAGAAAACGTTTCAACCTGCTTTGATAAAAATGCATTTGCATGTCTCCTATCTAGTATTATATTTGCCTTATTTCTGAGCACATGGCAAAACCCTGTTCACCCTGTCTGCCTAGCCAAACTGGTAAATAGATTTATTTGGTAATAGCAGGTATTTTTAAGAAGCATTCAAAAGTATAGCTTAAAACTGTTCTTTTATATGGTGAGCGTTCCAGAATAAAAGATGAAATCCACATTTTACTGCTTGAATCAAAAACAAGTAAAGCATTTTTAGAATTTTCCTGATGTATCAAGATCAACAATTTAAAACTATTTTTCTGTAAGGTTTAGAAATAAAAGCTCTTTTGAAATATATAAGCTAAATATTGCAGAAACTGTAGTGCTCCACACTATGATATTCATAGTGAAAAAAACCCCAAAACACAAAACCAAAACAAAACAAACTGGTTCAGTGACCTTTTCTCTAAGAGTAGGAATGAAATATGTAAGAGTAGTAACAGATTTCTAACAGTCGTATAGAAACTGTCACATTTGTGTTGCTTTACTCCGTGCTTTTTAGCTCATGCCTTGAAGACTTTTAACCGTCACACAAATTGAGAAGTGTGTGACTTTTTTTTTCCCCACCTGCTTTGAAGCAGTACAGATCTCATTAGAAAATTTCACAGGCAGCAAATGTGAATCATCTTTATTCTTATGCTGAAGAAATTCAGTCCCCACAGTTAAAGAAAGTCTATTCCTGTATTACCCTGCCCAGTAAAACACTCAATAAGCTAAAGCCTGACTTTTTTCTAAACTGTAAGTGATAACGGTGTTTTCAGCATTTTCAAATCTTACATTATTATGTTGTTTTAGCTGAGTACGTAGCCAGGACATTTTATGCATTTCATAATGTGAAATGAAGTATCTTTAGTTTCTTAAAACATTATTTATGTTTTTCTTTAGATCATATTTTATCATGCATAAAAATTGACAATATTGAATATTTGTTAGTTTTTATTGTATATGATTTAAGCAAATCCAGGATTGAGAGCAAACAAACTCTTGATTTCTAAACCTACTTTTAAATAAAATGGTAATTAACTTATAACAGTATTCATGCATTTCTCAGAAAACTATTTGTATATGCAACAGGTGTTCTGGTAAAAAATGTGGTTTTCTCTAATAATAAAAAAACAGGCAAACATGAAATTGGTACAGGCAACAAATGTTAGCTATTAGTATTTTTGTGATAGGTAATGATAGGCAACTACTACTGTCATAACTATTTTTTAAAGCCTGTTTGAAATACCTAATACCACCCACTAACTAATCAGGGACTTTCTCTGAGCATACATCTTCTTTTTGCTCTCAGAACAATTCCTTCCATTGTCTTTGGTTCTTGGGGTAGAGCTGCCAGCCGGTGTACTCTAGTCACTGTTATAACGGCTCCTTACTACTACGAATTACAGAATTTCCAATTTGTAATAGGTAGAGCAATATTAAGTATACAGATGGATTTCCAACTTTGAAAGTTGGAAAATCTTTTTTTTGGTGTGTACTTTAGGAAATTCTGTGAAAAACTATGGTTGTTTAGGATCAGGGGTACTAATCTTTCCGTGAGCACTCTGGGCAAGAGAAAACAATATTCAAAATTTGCCCAGTGTTTATTGCAGGAGGAAGGGCTGGACATTTATAGTATGACTGGTAGCATGAGCTACAATAGGGAATCCAGTGGTTACTGAAGAACCAACTTTATCACCCCAATGTGCATGTCTGCATGTGCCAAAATCTCAGAACAGTCCCCTCAGCTGCATTTCAAGCTGTGGGAGTGGATGGCTGCACGTCAGTGGGTTGTACCAGAGCTCTTGAGAGCTTCAGATCCTTGATCTGCCATCCTCTGTGTTAATTAGCAATGTGTTAATTCCTTCGCTTTACCAGTATCCATTGGTGTGTCTGCCTGGCTTTGTGTTATTAATATTCCATTTTGGCATGCTTGGCTTTATGAGATTGATTATTGATCTCTGTAAGGAAGACAAAACACGATGTGTCAAGATCAGATCACATCCACAATGGCTAGGTTCTCAGAAAATTGGTAAGTCTTATAAATCTAAATTAGAATATTTTCTGGTAACATGAAAATCAAGTTATCTTAGCAAAATGGATTTTACATTTGGGGCTAAAATAAAATTGATTTTTCCTTAGTGATGCATTAAGCAGTTTTCACCTCACTTAGCAGCAAATAGTTGTTGGACTTCTACTGGGCCAAGCACGTCTATACTGCAGTGAGCAATCGGAGGTTTTTGTTATTGTTGTTGTTCTTTGTTTAAAATGTTTGTTTTGAAATGTGGAATGTAGCTTTGTGTCTTTTTACTCTCTGAATCACCTGGAAACTTTGTCATCACTGTAGAGTTATTTGATATATTCATATTTCCTGAGAAGGCAGTCACTTGTTATTGATCTGCAGGCAAAGGAGGTTCCCCAGTGCCACTGCACTGGTTGGTCTTCAAAACAATGGATGAGTCATTGAGTCAATTGGTAAACAGAACTGTTTCCCATTATTTCATTCTTGTTTTTATTCTTTCCGTCTTTGTCCTTTGAGTCGTTGGGAAGTGCAGGTGAATGCACTAGTGCTTTCCATATTGCCTGTTCCTCAAAGCAAAAAATAGTTGCTCAGCTTGATATCTGAAGGTGACGTATGTACTTGCTTGATATACAGCAGATATGGGCTTTTCCTTCAAGTAGGTGCATTTAAAATTTTGCATTTCTCACTTCCTGTAGGTATCAAATAGAGTAATTGAAAGCTGTTGGTTGTGCCTGATGAAGTGCTTAATTCAGTTTCTGCTCAGTTCGTAATAACTAGAAATAAGTTCTGGAGATGGTTAAGTGCAGAGGGGAGTTGCAGGCGGTAACAGGATTTAAGAGATTTCTTTTATTTCTAGTCTTTTTTTAGGAAAAAAAAAAAATCTTAAATTGCACTCTTCATTTTGTATAGTGCTGTAGCCTAACACTCCAAAAAACAATTTTGTCACTTCTTCTGCTTTGATTCCAGTGAGATTTTTATAAAAGCTGCCACTTCTGTAGTGGTGTTCAGCCCAGAGGTCTCTGAAGGTGGCACCTGAAATACCCTTCCCAAGACTTCTGAAGAAAGTCTGTCTTTTTTTGAAGGCTCGATACTTTGCAGCCTCCCTTACTCTGAGGCCATTCTGTAATGTTCTCCTATCGGGGATGTGTCTTTTTACAGCTGCATTGTATTTTGTTTCCTAAGAAGGATCATATAGATTATTCATAATTTGCCTGTGATTTGTTTTCCTGCATTTTATATGATATTTTCTTAAGTCCAATTATTTAATTGTTTTCTTAGACTAAAACAACATTGGCGCTCACACCTATTTGTCTTCTAGACTGCTTAATCCTGATCATTTTTTATGAAACCCCAGTTTGGTGTAGTTTAAACAAAAGAACTAGAACAGGATTTAATCTGTGATGAATGGATTAGAGATTTTGCTTTTGTTATTTTAATTCAAAAGAGAAGAAATTGTGTCTTCTTATGACAGGGTATATGTACCAGTTGCAAAGTCAACTTCAGAATTTTGTTCCATATAAGTATATAGTGAAGTGGGGAAAGGACTGATGAAGAAAAACAATCACAAAAAATAAAGGAAGTAAAAAATATTAGGGTTTTCCGTTGGGCAATAATGTCATTGTCCATTACAGCAAGTGACAAGCAGCTTTCTGCCGCACTCTGCCATTCTGTCTTTGCAGACACAGTTGATGTCGCGTGCTGTGAAGTGAGTGACATCGGAGAAATGAGCAATCTGTTTATGGCAGTAGAGAACTATTCGGAGTCCATGTGTTCAGTTGTAATAAATCACAGAAAGAGAGAAAAGTACTAGACTGGTGTGTTATGCTGTGGATTTCAGAGATACTAAAATATTAAATCTAATTATTACTTTTCAGAAGAGACATCTGAATTGAAAGCACTTAATGAGCTTTTTTTAAATGGAATATTAATAACAATGTTCCAGTAAAATTTCCTGATACAAGATGAAGCATTTTTTGTGGAAGATTTTGTTTTCTTTTAAACTTATTTATTGGGCTTCAACAGAGGGGGGCTACATTTTGTCAATAAGAAGCAAAATCATGGAACCCCTGTTGTGGACTCCAAAAGCTGCACTAAAAATTGAGCATTCAAAAGTAGCTACATCATGTCTTTATATTGCAAAATTTGAATTCTCTCTGCATATGTGACCCAATTATATTCTATATTGTGTTTCCATGTGTTCAATTTTTTTTAGTCATATTTTAGGAAATCACTATACAGTTTCAAAATTATATTTCTTTCCTTATGTGTCTTGAGTCTTTTAAGTTGAAATTCTAAATATCATGTTGAGGGTTAACAGGGGATTTGTTTTATTTATACAGTACAATTACAGAAGAATAATGATGCTGCTTTGGCCTGGAAATCTAAAAATCCTTACTCTGTCTTCGGGAAAATTTCTTGTTTATGGGGTTTTTAATTAGGAGAGCTATGCCTTTTTTTACACCTACCACTTCAAATATATTCACCTATTTGGATAAGGCATTGGAAATGTCACATAATGAAGGGAAATGTGTTAATTCTCTGGATTATATTTGAGTCTAATAGATTAAATATTGCTGACGCAGCTTGGTGAGTCTCTAAATGTATTTTATATTTCTGTGATTTATTATCAAACTATAACATCTGTACTAGAGAAAAAGTGCAGCAAAAGAAAAGAATGAGGGAAAAACAACAAAAATAATGAGAGTCCTTTTATTTGAAAGGCTGCTGGAATGTGACATTGGTCGGAAGCCCTTCTTTCCCAAATTCACTAATTCAGCTTGATTAGAATAAATGAGTATTTCCCCCCCTTAGTTTTTAATCTTAAATTTTTATGTAACAGCAAAATATTGGAAAAAAGTTGAAGTAAAAGCACAATTATTTTTAAATAGAAACAATATATTCAATTTCTAATTCTTGAATATTACTGCAGGAAATATTACATTCTGTATTTCATAATTTTTCTGCAAATTTAATGGCATAGTTTTTTTTTCTTTCTTCTTAGATCTGTGTTTTTTATATACAACATCACTTGTTGAGAGAAATATAGAGTATTTCACCCATGAAGGGTAAAACCATAAAATTCTATGAAATATGAAAGTATTTTCCATGAGTAAAAGAAACATAATCACACTTTATGGGTGTGATGCTCTATTTATTCTATGGAGATTAATATCAGTTTATGTTAGATTAAGCCCCTTTGATTGTAAATCTTCTTTATTTGCTGCTTCAAAGAGGTGAAGGGAAGAACTGCTGAGAGTTAAAGTTCACATCTAGAGCTTTATTGTGTAATATATTTCAGAGTCCTTTTAAATGGTTCGCTTTTGTTTGATATTGTATTGGCTGAATGAAATGTGAAAGTTGATCTTCCAAATAGCATTCTGATGTGCACCATATCCATTTTCCCTTTTTAGTTGTATATAAACACTGTTCACATAATTGGTCATTCATTTATACTTTAGTAGTTTCTGGTATGGCTTGTGGTATATTTAATGTGAAAAGACATCTTTATGTATATATACATGAATTATGTATGTAGGAAAATATAAATATAAAATATGTGTACATGTATACATTATAGAGTTACCTTTAAATAATTATTTAATAAAGTTATTTAAAACCCCCTACATCCTCTATCACATTTCAGCACATATACGTAATTGAAAAAATCAATACCTTTTTTTTTTTCCATATTAGCCTTACTGCAAATAATAAATGCTTCACTCAAACACATTTCTTTCTGCCTTACCTCCAAGAATTATTTTGCTGTTTCATTGCACAGCAAAGACCAATAAACCCAGGCTTTGTAGAGGCAATTGTGAGGATTATTTAAACTAGTATGGGAGTCTATTTAAACTATTACAGTGGATGCCTGTACTGTGCTGCCCCACTCAGTACAGGTGCTCTGGGTAGCAGTACTTGAGTAGAGGCAGCTCATAGACTTTTCTGAGGTATTGTTGTTGTTATTTATATTGCTATTTATCTAAGCAGTAAAACAATCACATTCTATAACAGCATTCTTCTCTCATAATACCTACATATTTTAATTTTATTTTTGTATATAAAATATATATATTCACATATATTTCATACACGTATACTTAAATTTTTTTTCAAGTGGAGTCGCTGTGTACATACATAAGTGGTCCAGGTGGTTGTGGTGCAGACTTCTAAAATATTTTAGAAAATAGTATTATTGGGATAATTCAGACTTACCTTGTGGAAGTAACAGTGAGCTTGGATCATGCGCGTCCTTCCTTTTTGGTTGTTGTTTGGATGAGCAGCTAGAGGTGGTCTGAGAGACAGTTAATGAGAATCCTTCAAAAAATAAAAACCTTATGAACTATGCAATAGACTCCAGTGGTAGCAGATGGATGGCATCATTTCATTAGAGTTGTTCAAGAAGCATCTAAAAGTAGGTGCTGCCTTCGTGGAGTTGGCAAGTCAAATCTGACTCAGAATGGGACATAGATCTAGGCTAATGGAAAAATACAAAGCAACAGCCATATTTAAGTATGTACAACAATAAAATGTATGTAGGTGAAGAGAAAAGGGTTGCCCAGCTATTAGTTGATAGGTTCCAGAAAATGGAGTGTAGCCATTGCACAGAGCTGCTGGTCCTGTTAGGATTTCTCAGGACCAGCAAGAATAAGAGGAGGACAGTCCCGTATCACCTGGATGGTAATCCTGGCTTAGTTGGTACCATCTTTCCCTGACTGTGGCAGCCAAAGCTCCCTTAGACCAGGCAGCAAATGCTGGTGGCTGATAGGTCTTGGCTCTGCAAGGTCAGGAAAGATTTATTTTGCTGACCCAACACATGCATTTCCATGAACTTGGAAGCTGCATAGTCTACTCCATCGCCAGCTACGGCCACTTTCCCTCTATGTCTTCACATGTTTTAATTTGCAAACATAACACTTAATTCCCAGAATCATTCAGAACTGCTAATCATTGAAATATTCCTACTTATAACAGTGTTTGTAAAGCTGTGTGATTCAGAGCAATTTAATTAATCATTAAAAACATACAAAAAAGTTATACTGCTCTCATACATATCAGACTCCTAATATTATGTTTAAAGTGCTTTGTACTTCAGATAATCCTGTTGAAATCTTTGGGGCTCCTTGTCATGTGTATATTAGTTAACACGAGTAAGGATGGCTGAGCCAAGCACATCATAATCATAAACACAATGTTCTTGTCAAGTGCAATGAGAGAAATCAATTGCTGTGACAATAATTACTATTCGAAGTCATGGTTTTAGAAAAATAATTGTTCAGTTATTTTTATTTTAGAATTGTGCTTACTTTATAACATATCAATTAAAATGTGCTCTATTTGCCAATAAAAATATAGTAAACAATATGTCAGAAAAACAATTCTTAGTAAAACAGTATTTGTGATCTCTTGGGAAACTTCTGCAATAATAATTTAGAAACATTAACTTAGATGTGAAACTTTTCCTTTGCATGTATCTACATTAAAAAGCCACTGAGCTTTTTTGCCACTGAGCTTTGTTCCTTGTCAAGAATAAATGTCATGGGTGCTCAAAGTAGGACCCCACACAATTTTTAATGTTAATAGAATTATAACTGTACTAGGCTTAAGGTAAAGTTTGAAAAAGTCCTTGTTTTCATCTAACATGTAAATTTATAATGAATTATTATGCAAATAAGTGGCTTGAGTAAAATCATAGAAGAAACAATTATTTGTGCATGAATGTTTACATACATTTTTGGACATTTTATTTTCTCTTTGCATGTTAAATAATAAGAGAATGGGAAAAGAAATAGTGAAGGATGGAAATTTTTGTTTTGTTCTGTTTGCCTTCCATTTACAATATTGGTCATTAAAATATTTATATTTAATTCATTAGTTCATTTTACACCACTACAAAACTAAGTAAATTATTTCATTTTAATGAAAGTACTCTTTTGATGCAATATGTAACTTACAGGCATTAGTATTTAATGAAAAAAGGAGTTCTATAGTATGTTTATAATGCATTCATAGAGTTTAAGGCAGGAATGTGTCATTAATTCCCCCGGTCCAACCACTCTGACCATTACATTTCACAGATTTTCCCCTGTATTTATCCCTGTAATTTGATTTTGTTTAAAGATGATCTACAGGTTTTGTTTTCATTTGCAGAGACCGAACAGCAACATATCCACTAATTCCCTTTACAGTTTGTGCTAGAGATTAATCTTAGTTTTCAGTCTGCCTACTAAACACACAAAATTGTTTCTCAGTTATGGAAAACTGCCCTCTCGCTCCTCTGCCAGGTCTGTGAACCTCACTAAATATGTCCAAATATGACCTCTGTAAGTGAAAAACTTTACTCCATACATTGCATAAATAGTTATGCAGGTAGCCATTATTCCTTACAGTTTTCAGTGTTCTGTGAAATCAATATTACTCTTTTCACACTACCTAGAGCCCTTCCAGGAAGACCAGCTGTCCAGCTGAGCCCCTGCTGCTGGACCCTGCCGTCCTCTTGCAGCCCTTCCTTGGCCACTGTCCTCTGCTGAGCTGGACCTAAACTATTATACTTATGTCCAGGGCTTCCCATTCTCTAATTGTTTCTTGTCTCCTACTCAATACTGAGATGATACCTTTCAATCAGCCTTTGATACACACCACTGGTGATGAATTGCTCATTTTCAAGCATTCTTTTTTAGTGTTTCCCCTTATTTTGTTCCACATGGTTTGAAGGGGCAACTGTGCAAAGCTGCATCATTATCTTCTGGCAGATAATTTCTTTTTCTGGAGACTACGAAATCCTGATAATGCTTGGGCTGCTGTGATTTTAAGTGTGTCTTAGCATGATAATTGTCTTGTTGGGAGGATTTACATTCAAAAGTGCAGAAAGTCATTCACTCTGTCTGTACTCTGGCTCAACGTTTCATAAGCCATCTGCATTGCAAAGTTGTCTGTTTATTCAGTGTCATTCAGAGTCTGGACTAGAGGGTCAGAAGTGATGGACCCAGTCTCTGACCATACGAACAAGTCTGTGTAAGCACACTTATTTTTTGTACTCCCTGTTTACCATCCGTCATTTTGTGTATCTTAGATTATCTGGTGATTGCAGCATAGTCAAATATTCTTTTCCAGTATATATAACATCATTTTATGATAGAGAAAATAAATCATCATAATGTCTGAGTTAAATTCAAATGTGTCTGCTTCCAGCCATTGTTTCCTACCATGCATTTCTGTGCTAGATGAATGAGAGCCTTGGTATTTTCTCCCCATGGAAACTCATGCACTCCGTAGGCAAGTCACCACTTAACCTTTTTGAAAAGTGAAATGACTGAGCTTGTTAAATCATTGTCAGTAAAATATTTTCTCCAACCTTTGAATACTTTTTGTGATTCTTCTCTTTATTCTCTCTGTGTTTCCAACCTCCTTTAGAATAATGCAAAGACCAGAGTATCAAGAACACGTCTGACAGTATGTTTTGGCAATATCTTGTAGAATGAAAAATTCATCTCCCAAATGCTAACTACTGCACACCTGAGTATTTAAGTTTGTTTTAACCCTTTTTTCTTCAGTATCCCTGCAGCAATTCATACTGATTTGGTCATTCACACTGATCTCTAAATTATTTTGGGAATTCTTCATTTCAAGGGGTATATGTATCCTTTGCTCTGTAAGTGGGGCCTAGATTCCTTGTCCTTATAAGTACAACTTAGCGGTCATTGCGTTAAAAAAAAAAAAAAAAAAAAAAAAAGCTAAAATAGGTGCAATTGACCAGTTGGCACACTGTGTGATTTCTTTGTCTTTATTACCATTAATAATTTTTTTTCAGTCTTTGTATCATGTATGGACCTCTCAGCTATTCTATATCAGATCTCATCAAAACTGACTGGATCTGATATTGTGGGAACCTTGCAAACCTGTCTAGAACTTTCTGTTTCTGATGTTGATCCCCTTCTGAGAATTTCTTTCAGAGATATCAGCTGGCCAATTTTTAATTAATTCATTTTGCACTGCACAGATTTCTGTTTTGCCATATTATTTGTGATTGTGCTTTCTTTTCTTCCATGTCTGTCTTAAGATGGAGCTAACAAGTGTACTGGGGGATTGGAGAGCATCCATCTATAGTTGTCCTGCTGTTATACTGTTTCTCTGTGATGTTAGTGTCTCTATTGTGTCTCCTTTCAACTGTCTATTTACTCAAAAACAAAAAGAGGATTTTTTTCTGCTGCCATTCCATTCCCCTAGCCAAGCTGACTGTATTTCTTTATACCTTTTTAACTTGACTGTTTTTGAGATGCAGTGATGGCTGCTTCAAGATACAAACATACTATAGATGTGTGCACTGGCATCCCCATGCTCTCTGTTTTGTTCCTTATTCGTTTTCTAAACTCTCCTAAAATCCTATTTGCTGTTTGACTACCACTAAACATTCAGTTGGTATGTTCAAAGAACTATCTTCAATGACTTCAAGACCATTTTCCTGAATGGTAATTGCTAATTTAGAACCTATCATTGTGTATTTGTAGCTAGACTTTTTTTCTTGTTCACATTGCCTTCAGCTCATTGGCACTGAATTTCATTCTCTGATTTTACTGCCAAGTCACTCAGTATTGTGAGATCCTTTGCAGTCAGCTTTAATTTTTATTGTCCTAAATAAATGAAGGCTATTATCTCACCACAGCCTGGAACCAGGTTAGTTTGACAAAATCTGTTTTCCCTGTCTGTATTCTCTTTGTTAACGTGAATTTTGGTATTTTTTTCCTTCTGATTTCTTATATTAAAAACCAGAGAAGAAAGTCAAATATTGCAAAGAAAAAAATAATACAAAAGTGTTTACTTAACATTTCACACTATCAAAGCTGTAATTTCCAATGATTTCTATTTTTTTATGGGTGTGTCTTTGAAACACTTGTCTCTGATTTTTACTTTGCACAGGAGCTAAATGGTGTTTTATCTGACAGGAAAGTTTAATGTGTGACCCAGCTCCATCATTGTACAGAGCACAGAAGCAATTTGGCCAGAGTTTCCAGCCAGAACTCTCCAACTTTTTTTCTTCTGCTTAAGAGACTTGTTCAAGGAATTAATAAATGTGAAGGGCAGAATTTTCTAAGGAAAGGGATTCAGTTCCTGGTCATAATGAAGCAGTAGCACAGGGCAAGGCTCTCTTAGTTTCTTGTGGCCAGCTGTCTTGATTATATTCATGTTTTTCAAGTTTCAGTAGCTTTGAGTTCATTTTAAACAGAGCTGCTGGTGTTTCCCAAATTTAGGTGTTTGGAAGGACTGTAGAGGAGGAGAAAAGCAAGTGAGATGGCTTGCCCTTATTTCATGCGCAGCATGCCAATTTGTAGCAACATATCCGTTCTCCGATGTTGCCCTGAAGCATCTGTTGCAGTTACTAGCTAGACAATAGAGAATATGATAGGGAAAACATTTCTAGGAAATAGTATTTGTAAGTAGCTATTGGTGTAAAAAGCTTAAAAGATACTGCTGCGAAACTGAATCTGTTCTGGTGGTCAGTGGGCAGGGGTTAAGGTCTGCTTTTCCCTAGGTGCCAAATATAAATTGACAGTCAGCTTGTACTTGCTTTGAAAGGAGCCTGGAGAAAGGGAGACAGGCAAAGATAAATTTTACAGAGTGAAAGCAGTGCATCAAGTGGTGTGATGCATTAAACAAAACAGTGGAAGTTCTCTGGTGATCAGTTTCTGTCATTACTTTCTTTGTGTTACTTAGATATTATGTTGTAAAAACCCACTTAATATAAACTCTTCCAGTAAGAAATAATGTGTTAATAAGATGGTGTATCAATTAAAATATTCTTACTGCATTAGTTCCTTAGTTTCTTTCAGTGAAGATGCCTCTAGAAAGATGATTTACGCCAAGACTCATTAAAGTGTAAGGCTGAGATTTCTCTTCTGAATTCCCCATGGTTCTTGAACTAGCACTTGCCCTCTCGCATCCTTTTATTACAGATCCTTGACTCTTCCAGCAATTTTCTATTAGCAGAATGGTTCTTAGATATGCTGAACTGTTCTGATCCATTGATCAGAACCAATCAAAATTCCACGTACTCTTGTTTTTAAAAGGATCTGTGCCAAGAACCAATAAAAGCTCAACACAGTATTTAAAATGATCCTACAAGGAGAGAAGGAGAATATATCTTCCTTTCCATAAAAATCCCCAAGTCCCAAAGAACATTTAAAAACTGCTAAAAAACTGCTGGTAGTTGACATTGGCTGTTAAAGGGAAAGTCAGACTTTGCATCTAGAAATGATTCTTTAACCATATTTTTACTTTAAGGTTCAGAATAATCAGCCTTCTTGGAGCTAAACAGGCAGAATTAAGTTTCTTATGTAAAAAACCAAGCTGTTAATTGTGTTTTCTACACACAAACCACATTATATATTTGATACTTTTCTCTCTGAAACTTGGCTTCACTCTGGCAGGATTTCTCAAGGATATTCAAAGAAGAAATTGATAAAAAAGAATTTTGAAAGCTTGTAGTGAAAAGAGCTTTGGTTGAATAAGATAGTGATAGAAAGCCGTATCAATTTGTATTATATAAACATCAAGGAGAGCTTCTGTTCTGGAAAGTGCCTTTGAACATACTCAGAACAATGGTATTTTTTTGTTATTGTTAAATATTCAGCAGTATAGCTGATTCTATTGTCCTCAGACCAAGGAATGATTGGGTGCTATCATTCTATTACCTTAATAGTGACATTAAACTACAGTTGCCATGAACAGTTTTCCAATAGTCTCCATATTAGGGATAAGTATTGAATGCCATGAGCTGATACTGCTGGAGAACTATCTTCTTATCTTCTAGGTCATAAGTTCTGTTTACAGCATGATACAGGGAAACGTTGTTACTGCATGGATAATGATTATATTTTGCATTTATGCACAGTTGTCCTCTGAACTTCAGAGAATTCTTGGTATTTCCTATATTAGTTAAAGAATAGATTTTGAAGCATTTTGGCAAAAAAACCCTACAGATGACTTGTATAATTCAGTAGGTACAGGGTTCTATTAACTGCAAACAGTATGTATAGCAGGTGTGCTAACGTGACTGAAAGTTTTTCACACACATGACTGAAAGTTTTTCACACAGCTAGAAAAGCCAGATATTTTTATTAAAAAACTGTCTAAAAAGTTAACATATCTTCTGACTGCTTACATTAAGTGTCAACTTTAGAAGCCTTTTGTCAGTATCCAGAAATTCACTCAAAGAGGTTGAAAGTTCAATCATCTTTCGACCAAAATCCTTTATGGACTAAATCTTCCAAAGACAAAAATATTGGAGCAAGAGAGAAGATAAATACTCCCACTGTGAACTGCAGAAGTTTAATAATTTTGTTGGGGTTTTTTTGCTGTTTTTTTTTCTTCTGTTGTGTCTTTTGGACTGTAACATAGTGATGTTCTTTGGGATGATTTCCCTGAGCAATTCGCTATAGAAATACTCAATATGATAAAACAGACCTATTGTCATGCACAAACCTGATTCCTGAAACTAATCATACACCCTGAATATTTATCAGCATCCCAGGAAATTTTTCAGGATTTACAAACTGGGAGAAGTATAAATCAGTATAAATATTTTTGCTGTAGTTCATCCTCTTTTTCCATCTGCTGGATGTGGGACATACATTGCATATTTGTTGGGACTGTTGTGGGTATGTGGATGGTTGTAATGGAGCTTATATCATGCTAATGGAGATAGTCATAACATTTTATGGAGGCAACCACAGCGTCAGAAGTGTATATTCTCTTTTGACTTTGAACTTGGGTGGTTGACTGTTGTTTGTCATCCTGGTAGAGTTTAGTTTTTGTCTATTTTTGTGTTTTTTTTTTTTCCAAGCTTAGATGTATTTTTATTACCTTGAATAGCCTAAAACCATAAGCTTTTTCAGACCATTATGTTACAATTACTTTCTTTTTTATTTTTTTTTTGTAATTGCAGTTGTTTCTTATCCTTACTGCTGGTAGCCGCTGTCGTTTGGAAAATCAAACAAACCTGTTGGGCTTCTCGACGGAGAGAGGTATCAATAACTTTAAGATTGTTATGGTAGCCTTGTATTTCAGAATAAATTGACAGTTTTGATGAACGATCACACCTCCACTTTATCCTGTATACACAACTTAAATATCCCTCTAAACATTTTTATTTTTACCCTTGACTTTTTTATACTGAAGAATAAAACTTTGTTTCTTCCTCCTGTCAAGAATGATAGAAATTGCAGCACTGGGTTGCAGAAAGCTAAGTTTTCCATATGGTGGAATATTTAGAATATATAGGATAGAAGAGAATAAAATCTTTCAGCTGGAAGAGACCTACAAGGATCATTCACCAGGGGCCACATCAGCCTCATGGTTGCCGTCCAAGGGATGAATGTAATTTGAGGACTGAAGAAATGTAGGAGTAGTTACATTTATACAGTCCTCAAATCACATCTGGCCCTTTGACAGCAACCGCGAGGCTGATGTGGCTCCTGGTGAAAATGAGTGTGACACCACTGATCTAGCCTGACCACTTCAGGGCTGGCCAGAAGTTAAAGCACAGTGTTAAGAGCATTGTCCAAATGTCTCTTAAACACTGACAGGCTCGGGGCATCAACCACCTCTCCAGGAAGCCTGTTCCAGTGTTTGACCATGTTCTTGGTACAGAAATGCTTCCTAATGTCCTAATGTGCAGCTTTAAACATTCCCACACATGCTGTAAGTGGATGGCAGGTGGAAGAGCTCAGTGCATCCCTATCCATGTCCCCTCCTCATGGAACTCAGAGTGCGATGAGGTTGCCCCTCTGCCTCCTTTTCTCCAAACCAGAGAACCTCAGAGTCCTCAGCCACTCCTCACAGGACATGCTTTCCAGCCTTTCGCCAGCTCTGTTGTCCTGCTCTGGACACATTCAAGTACCTGAACATCCTTTTCAAATTGTGGGGAACTGAGCTGCACACAGTGCTTGAGGTGAGGCTGCGCCAAGGCTGAATACAGAGGGATGATCACCTCCTTTGACCAGCTGCTTATACTGTGTTCAGTGCATCTCAATGCTCCTAATAGTTTCAAAACAATAGTGTGAAAACCTTGGTAAGTTGAGTGAATACAGAGGATCATTGTGTAGCATCTCATACTTTCTATGAAGCAGTTTGATGCTGGGACTTAGACTGTAGAAGTCATCGGAACATACAGTAGGAGACAACTGTCTCTGCAAAGACCTTATATTTTCTTATTATTTTCTTACTATTTTTTTAAGTCTAAGCAAAATTTTATCTCTATTAATGTCGGTAGTTCTGTCATTAAAACCATGGCACAATTGAAGCTTTTCCATAAATGCTGATGCATAAAGTCACCTTGTTCTTTTGTTGTCTAAATTGTTATGCCCATATTGGAAAATTTGGCCCAAATGTTTGTTCTTACCCGTTAAACAAATTATTAAATTTAGATGAGATTAAACTTAGGCTATATATACTGCTACATGTATATAGCATGGTTCAGATGATGTATATTAATAATTGCAATATTTCATTGTGTTCTTATAAATAAGATGTATCTTTTTAGACAGTGATTTCCACCCCACCTTGGAGCTTCTCATCTTGATAGTTTTTGAAAACAGCACCTACTTAATGGTACTGTAATCTAGTTTGGGGTTTTTTTTTTTTTGTTTGTTTTGTTTTGTTTTTACAGGCAAGACTTTTTCCAATTAATTAATTTTTCTTAATATACTGGCACAATGAATGTTTAAATAACTTTTTTTTTTTTTTTTTTTACTGTAGATCTACAGTGAGTTTATATATGCTTTAAAAGTGCCAGGTAACTAGAGCACTTACAATTTTCCTTCACTGAAATTATGGCATACTGATGCCCAGGCTTAGCTTTGAACTGGTGCTATGAAGAAAAAATGTATATTATTGTACTTATTTCATTTAGGTAGTTTTTTATTCAGCTGAATATTATTAGCCATATTCTTCCTCTAAGGGCAAGTGCTCATATATTTGTTATTAGTTTGCAAAATACAGATGGAAGTTACTTTAAACCACTGTATTCTATCCAGCTTATTAATATTTTGTTTGAATTCATCAGAATACTTTGTTAATAGTTCTGTGCAACATTATATTGTGATGGAATGTAGCAGTTATTTCATTTCTCATGTTAATAATGTTGTTTTATTGACATGTTTAAGAGCAAATATGAAGATAGGAGTTTACATATCTAAGGGTTCTAGTCTGTTTTCCATGGTTACTCTCCTAGGTGTTTGAAATATACCGTGTGTTTCAAAAACACAGACCCAATTTGAAATCTATATCTCTGCAACCACAAACAACCCATGAATGAAACTCTTACCACTTGAAAGCATTACTACAACTTGAAAAGCTTACTCAAATTTTATAACTCATTAAACTCTCTGAATTATAATCTTTGTTAACATGTGTAACATGTTGCCATTGTGAAGTACACTGCTTTGAAATTGGGTCCATCTTTTTGAAATACCCTGTAGTAATTGTAAGGTAGTGTGTAGGCATCATCCCATAAAAAACACATTCTCATATAAAACGTTTTTGAAGTTTTCCAAGTTTTATTTTCAGAATGTCATTAAAAACATTTCTGAGACTGTATGAAAGCTTATATAAGCTGACTGACAAATACAACATAAACGTAAATCAGCTTAATTGGAAGAGCAAAATAGAAAGAAATACTTGGCAACTGGATTAAAACTTTCAGAGATCCATGCTCCAGTTCTGATCCTTGCTTTTCCTTGTGTGCAACTGGATAAACTTAGTTGTGTCCCATTCAGAAATGTTCCTTGTTTAATTTCAAAATTACATATGTATTTTTTCCTATTTTAAGAGGTATGAAACAGTACCTAGAGTGTGGTAGCAAGAAGAATTTTAAATGTTTAAGCAAATGTCTTATGTTTTCAATCTACTAAGGCACATCAGCAGCAGTTCATGTCAAATACAAGTTTTTGGTAATGCTCCATGTAATATTTTCCTTTAATCTGGATCAGAGAACATGTTTTTATAGATAGCATTTTTGTAATGTTTTAGAATGAAGTGTTACAAATAAATTACACGAATAACATACAAGTAGAAGGCGATCTCTTGCTGAAAAGAATTCTGGAGTACCTACTTTTAAAGCCCACCCGTTTAGTCTGATGAGCTTTCTATCTCTTTCATTATTCTTGAAAGAAATTTTTCACTCTTTAGATGTTACCTTCAATGTAGACATAAACTACAGTAAGAAGTGAAACATAACAAGAACAAAAATAAATATGAAAAAGCATGCTGTTAATAGCTATTCATCCATTTATTGTTCATCCCAATCTCTCTTCCCCTAGAGGAGGAGAAACATCACTATCTAGTTCTTGTGATCTTTTAGTAATTAATTTTATCAGGGTGTTGAGGTAAGCAAACATTTTAAAAAAGTTTTCATAGACTTCTACGGGTAGCTGAAAATTCAGAACTTTGTCCTCTTTACCTTTTGAATTTAATGCTTAGCTAAATTGGGTCATTATTGATTCCAGTTTGAATGTAGCATGGCATCAATCCGATGAAAAGCAAGAGCAAGTTGTTTGCATTGTGTAGTGGGAATGTCTTAATTTTGCCATGAATTTAGAAATCTTCTCTCGAGTTCCTTTCCCAATTTATTGCTCATTGAGCAAATATTTGCTTTCCACTGCTCAGAGCACTGCCCAAATCTTACTGAGCCGTTCATTTGAATTTAGGCTCTGTTACATGTACATGCAAGAAACTATTATATGTATACGAAAACAGACAAATAAATAAATAGTGTCTTTTGAAAGATTTTAAATGATGTTTGTCAACACTGAATTTCACTTTCCTTTCCCCGTATCTATTGGTCTTTTGATTTAGTTAGTTGAAACAATTTTTCCCTAAGTCAAGCCCTTGAGTTTTGGTAATATTTTGTACTCATGACAAAATTTTTCTTCTCATCTTTTTCCTACTTACATAGATGCCTCTTAATATATACTTTATCTAAGGCTTTTTGAACATCTATATTTATACTTTAACTCCTGGCCGAGCTTCTCTTCTTCCCTGCTTTCTGAAAGAGCAAGAAACAGCAGATAGACTCTCACCTTATACCATCAAAGTTATTCATCTTCTGCATTGAAAGAAAATGGGAAGCATCATACTTTTATTTCATAGTTCCAAAAAGATCAATGAAACTTTGAGCAGGAGAACATGAACAACCTCCTGCCTGGCATCCCTTGACACCTTCTCCCACCCATCCCTCCTGTGGATCTGTGACACTTAAAAAAGGGCTTTTAAGGAAGGCTCAAGTAAGATAGTGAAATATTGCTCATCTGAGAGAGCTTTAGCCTTGAAAGGAATATTATAGAATATGATGATTTCCAAATCATTATACTCATGGCACTGTCTTTCTTGATAAACAAACCAGAAGGAAATGGGAACATTCTCTTGGATACCAAACCTCAAATTCCTGCCTACAGAGCAGGATAACATTTGCAGGCAAGCATGGAAATTCACGTGGGAGTAGACAAAGGGCAAGATATATTTGTCAAATAAGTTAAAGGAGTTTCTAAGTATTGCAAAGTTTAGGAGCAGCAAAAACATTTTTAGAAGAGTCATATACCACATAAAAAGATCAGGTGTGTACTCTAGGTTTTAATCTCTCATCCTTCTTTTTCCTCTGAAGACTCACAAATCTTTCTACCAGTGCCTTTCTCGGTGAAATTTCACTTGTTGGTTCGCTGGATGAAAAACTGAGACCTGTCATTTTTTCCCAAAAGATTTGTTAGGCCTCTTGCATTTTTTACCTGGAATTCACCCAAGAGCCCATCCATGCAGTTTCAATCTGAATCTGTTTTCCTTCTTTATAGAAAAATAAAATATATATCACCCAGATTTACTAAATAAGAAAATTGAAGAGAGTATTATTTGTTGTCTCTGCATGTTTCATATCTCAAGTATTCATTCAATCTTCTGTTGAGAATGGGTACAAGAGAATCTATTCATACATCATTTTACTGAAAAGCTTGATAGGTTGCCTGCCAGTTCTGTAGTGGCTCGAAGCTTTTCTCTCATGAACTTCTCCTGATTGAAAGGCACCACACTGCAGATAAAATTTGCATCCAAATGATTTCTTATTAATAGTGTGTCGAACTTTTCTTTTTGCTGACAAGGTCGAGGTCACTAACAAAGCTCATACAGATGAGATTACAAACGACACAACTTCTATTTGAGGCGTTTTAGCAACGTGTTTGTCCTTCATAAAGTAAAGCAGTTGCTGCTCAGATGCCCTTTGTGCTATTCATTCAGCCAGATGTTTTAAAGAAGCATGCAGTCACTGATGGACATACAGACGTACTCTTCCTCTCCCATAACAGACACGCACAATATGTTGTGTATTGTTACATACATTTGTTTATATTGGATCAGTCAATTATAGGCTGCCCAGGGGAGTTGTGGGGTTTCCTTCTCTGGAGACATTCAAACCCGCCTGGACACGTTCCTGTGTAACCTCATCTGGGTGTTCCTGCTCTGGCAGGAGGATTGGACTAGATGAGCTTTTGAGGTCCCTTCCAGTCCCTGACATTGTGTGATTCTGTGAATTAGTGCAAATGCAGTTTTACATGAAAACGTATTTTTTACGTATTATTGTAATTACACATCAGAAAGGGCTTACATATCTTAAAAGGATGACTTAGAATCTTATTTCCTCATGTAATACATGATAAGTCTCTTGAGAAAGGAGGAATTAACACATCATTGCACATTTATGTAAAAATGTTTGAAAGCATGTTATTATAAGTGTAAAGTGCTTGCCTAACTTTAAAGGTTAATATCATTCCTTTATTGGAATTTTCATATTTATATATAGCATTTCATTATACAGTCAGCTGTGTACCATTTGCATGTCTGAAAGAATAGCATATACAAGCGTAGAAACATGGAATTACAGAAAATTCTTGCTTTCTACAGTGTGTGGGTGCCACACAACTTATTACTTAATTTTATTAAATAAGCTTATGTTTAAAAAAACCCCACCTCTCTACCCTTAATATTAAGGTAGTTTTATTCTCTTGAATATTTGAAGATTCTTAAAAAAAACACAAATAAAACTGAAATAGAATATTTTTTTAAATATTTCATGTAATAGCTTTAGGGTCATTTCTGTGGTAACCCTAGTAAGAACAAGAAAGTTCAGTTATGTTGATAGTACTAATGAATGTAGGCAACATGTTAATTTCAGCTAGAGCTTTTTTTACTTTATATTGTAATGACACTTTAATTTTTAAAGTATTCCTTTAGAAAAGGCAATTATGGCTCTTGGTGGATGTAATACTGTTAATGGAGTGAACATGTTTGGTTTAGCAATATCAATATGCATAAAATATGGCGTACTCTTGAACAACAACCAAAGTAGCAAAAGGAATACTTTGGTTCATCTGTATGTTTTAATGTGGGCAAGGAACTAGGAGATGTAAGGAATCCACGAAATATTAATACATAAAGTATCCCAATGTGTAATATTATTAATGTGTGTAGGTCCTACAGGCTTATATGCTTTATGTTTAAAAACAGTTAACCTCACAGGTTACCTTTATTTTTGGTAACTTCGTGTCTGTTGCTTGGCAAATATCTTACATGTCTACGTACTTTCTTGTAGACTTTGTGAGTAATCCTGCTGAAGTCAAAGGAGCTATTCATATGAGCAGAATCTCAACTTGTTATATTGCTCAAGCTCTTCTGAAATCAATAGAGCTATGACTGCTTATTTCAACTATGGATCTAGTTTTATTGAGGATAACTGGGGCATTTATTTCAGGCTGACATTTTCTGTGTTCTTTCCAACCTAAAATTTAGGATCCTCTGTGAATGAACCTTTCAAGTGATATGCCTTGTCAGTTGACACTAGGTCTTGTCTCAGGACTCCTTCTGCAGTCAGCATGGAGACACCTCCAACTGACTTGTCCCACCCAATTTTCACAGTGTTCACTTTGATACTTGTAGGGGGCTGGTTTGTTATTAGCAATGTAAATAATCCAATGAATCAGGTTTCCTATACTGAGAGTTAGCCTTTGCTTTAATTTTGTTAAACTGAGGTTGTATTTCTAATAATGTCACTTAATAAAAATAAGTGTCTGATTGATTCCTATGCTCACATCAGGCTTATTTCCTGTAAAGAGAAGTATTAAATGGTACTAGTGACAGACTTATTATTATATTGGAAAGATTTCTTTTGGAGGGTGAGTTAAACAAAGTTGATCTAATGCAGATATCAAAACATCATACAGTGTTAAGAGTCTTCCATGAACAAGTATCCTAAGACTAGGGGCATGAGATTGAAGCACCCATTTTAGTTGACATCTGTCTGTCTCCTGCCAGATTGACAGCTATCTGTCTTGTGTCAGGTCTCCCATTTTCAGCAGAAATCCACCACGATGTGACTGCATAGAGTTGACCCAAATTTTGTTTGACCCACACACATTTCTAAAGTTCTGTGCCCTTTATGGGGCTGGCACAGCCTACAGAGGCAGAAGTCTGTTGGAAAGGTGTTGAAGTAGTATGTAGACCGGAGGAAATTAACTATACTAAGAAAATCACCATGGAGGTAGAAATAAAAACAGAAGCTAAATTATGCATGAAGTGAAAATATTCCTTTGAAAACACTACAGGTAGGCAATGGAAACATTGAAGCATGGGGTGAATATGTGTAAGGCAAAAAGTAGTGATGTAGTCTCCTTTGCAGACCTTGCTTTCCACAAGTTTCTCAGTTTCATCTTAAATAAATCAGCCTGTCCGAAGGAGAACTGAAGAACATGGTTTTATTTTGTTGCTGTTTTGCTTTAATTAATGCTGAAAAAAAAAAAATCTATAAGTTGGAAGTAGAGAGCTGGCTTTTGTCTTTACTTTTTCTGGTGACCGTGTCTGGAACAGAAACAAAGCCAAATCAGCTATTCAAACATGTACACCGGAGCTGTGAAAATTTGTTCCTGCTTCTGGTAACTCTAGTCCATTTTTCTTAAAACAAGTACACATAAACGTGTGGGTTTTGTTTTGGTGCTTGTTTTTGTTGTTTTGTTGGCTTTTGTTTTGTTTTGTTTTTAAAAGTAAATGTAAAAAACACTGGAAATCAGTGTATGTGTGCAGATAAAACATCCGCTTTCAGCTAACACAAGACACTTATGAAAGCTTGCTAAGAGCTTGGTTTGTTTCTTCATTCCATGAGAATTCAGAAGATAAAGAAGATAACAAATGAGAATAGATTTTGCAAGGAAAATTGTGGGCTACTTCTCTTTCTTAAAAAAAAAAACAACAACAACAACAAATAAATTATGGAAAACATGGAAAACAGGTAGATCTTTTAGTTGTTTCTATGTATGACCAGGTAAAGAAAATTGTTTGCTTTTCTTAACATAATAACCACAGTTCCTTAAATTTGCATAGTGTAGTTAGCCTGAAGAATCCCAAAAGGCAATAATTAAAACAAATTAAATTCATTATATATGATTCCTGGGTGTATGCATAGAAGGAAGCTTGGATGTAGTTATTAGTGATGATAGCAGTATTTTAAAATTCATAGTTGTGTTGAGTAGAATTTAGTATCAAAGTTGAGATTTCTAAATATTAGTATAAAATACTGCTGGGGATACTAATGTTATAATAGACTGTATTAATTCCTACTGTCTGTCACAGACAACAGATCTTACAAGTGTACTAGGTTAAGTTTTCAAGCTGATAGGAAGGCAAAATTGAAGTTTTTTTAAGGGAATGAGCGAACTGGCCAAAATGAAAAAGGCTGCCTGAGGCAACTGGCCACTTGGCAGAGCCTAAGGAGCTTTCGAGCTCTATGGTTTGAGAGGTTTCCATGGGACTAGTTGTAAACATAAGAGCATTAGGAGAATTTTTAGCAAACTACCTGTCAGCAAAAGCAGCAGACAGTGAGAAAGGCAATCCTTAGTGGGGGCCTGGGAAGAAGCCAGCTAGCTTCTTTTGAATTTCTGAGAGGCAAAGTCACTTGGATTTGTTTCCACAGTGTTAAAGGAATGAGGATGGTGAATATGTTCTATGTAAATAAAGAGGATTGCACCAAAATAGATGGTTCATTTTTGTCGTCTTTACAAAAACAAAAGAGCAGGTGTCGAATATTGGCCCAAAGTTGTAGGACTCTTCTTCACATTTGTATTCCCTCTTTGTTTGCTGTATAGTGTCAATTTTTTGTCTCTTCTTAAAACACGAACAAACCTCCTGTTCCCCAAAGCCCTATGAGAAAGAAGTAAGTGGATTTAGTTGCAAATGACAAAAATGCTCAGAAACTTGGAAGAGCTCTGCTGTGAAGAGAGAGTGAACAGGTTTGAGGATTTACGTTAGGAGCTCTTTGAGGGAAGTGCAAATTCTCCTCTTTAGTTCCTCCTTAGCTATTCTCAGAGTTTGGGGCAATTTTAGTGGCACTGAGTAGACAACTTTGGGCCAGGTGAAATGCAATGGTGGAAGTATAAAGGAAACCAAGTCAGAATGGTTATTTGTCCAAAGAGCAGGGAAGCAAACCAAAGTCCAAGCCTAGAAGATATATATAGTTCCTCTCTCTGCTTCTTCTTTCTACCTAAAGTTCTGTTTATTTACAACTGAATGTTAATCGTGTCTTCTAAAATTATTAAATCATGGTAACAATAATTTTGGTTTCTTATAATGTCTGTAACATTTGCTACTGATCTGTAGACAGCTGATGTTAATATTTTTGATACTTTTTCAGAAATACCTCTGCTTCCACAAATATTCACTGCTCCTTGCAAATATGTTATTTTTTTCAGAGCTGATTTTAGGTACATTTCTGTGTGTGTGTGCCATTGTGTTGCAGTAAAGAGGGATTAATGTCATGACTGAATCTATTCCAAAGTGTTTGCATTTCGCATTGCCCAGCATGGATAATACCTTCTAAAAGAAACACACTGACCTTTTTCTTTCTTAAAGTCAGTGTTGATAATATGCACAATTATTCTTTCTTTATTTAAAAAAAAATTGTTTGAAGGCACTGAAGTTTCTTATATGTGGATGGCTCCTCGCTACAGTCAGTGCTTTAATAATTTTTGATGCAAAGCAAATGCAATGATCAATGCAACTGGAAATTAGTTAACCTCACCAAGCTATTATTTCAGTGCCTGCACAATTAATTGATTTACTGTCTCAGCAGAATGTGTTCAGTGCTGTTAATGTCAGTATTGTTGCTTATCAACAAACTTCATGGGGAACTTCTCCACTTTCTGTAGATATTTGTACAGACATTCTTTGGTGTGATCCCCCTGAGCAAATGGCAACTGTGCAGTTCATCTGGGCACCTTCAAGGCTTCTTCCCCTTCTCTGGGTAGAAGGAAATAATAGTAGGTTCACAGTGACAAAATTTGCATATGTATGTTTGTTTCTTGAGGAAACTGGGAATACAAAGTAACAGTGGAATCTTAGGCTGGAAAAAAATAACCAAACAAAGAAAAAACACAATAAAACCCTTCAGAAGAAAGTATGGGTGTGTGACACAGTCTACAAAAAGGTAGTTATTCTTTCTTAAGGATATAATGATGCAATGTCTGTCCTTCCTGGAGCCACAGTTTCTATTGCTCCAATAGTTCATAAACAATAGTTGAGAGTTAGTGTGACCTGATATAAACTAAGCTCATTGCATTCAATTTCAACAGATAATTAATAATTAACATATAACCTTTGGCTTTCCTTTTATCTTCAAGTATTGGCAGAAGTCGCATAAAAATACACTATGTGTGGAAAAAATGCTTTGAAGTGCAAAATTTAATTAAAATTAATGTAATGTTGTTTTAGGACAGTTGTATAGTAGCAAAAGTACTACAGGGAATATGAATATATGAACAGACTATTATTTTTATCCATGCCGTTCAATTTATGCACAAGTAACTTCTGGAAAACAGAATACCACTTGATATTTTGGTTGGAATTTATTGGATTGAGTGCACCGTGGCAGTTACATTGTAACATCAATAAATTACACTAGACTGCTTTAACAATCAATTGACCCATGTCTAATTAACAAAAATGAAACCACAATAAACCTGTAGCTTGAGCTTTTTCAGCTTTTTGTGCTCCACATACACTTTGAAAATCCCAGTTAATTAGACTTAGCATATCTAATTAGCTGTAGTTTCTTAGTCTTTTATATTTGTTCAGCCACTATCAGAAATGCTACTGGATGAGATATTTGAGTTTGGAGACTCTCGTTTGCTTCCTGGTGTTATGGGTACCATTGTGCACATTGCTTCGCTACCTAGGCCATCAGTTTCCCCATCTGAACGACATCAGTTGTACAGGTCTTCTTTATATGCTTTTCTTTAAAGATGTTGTTGCTGTTATTTGGGAAGCTTATTTCCATGAGTTTTTTACTTTATTCCCTAGTAATTCTGTTTGTCCCTAGGAAATTTGTTTAAACATCTATCTATTTGGGAAATGGAAACTGGATTGCTCTCTTAATTGTTTTCTGGGTGCCTCACTACTAATCAGAGATACAAGGACTGTAAGTTGTGAAATACAGTCTATAATTTTAGTGTATTATATTTGTTTAAATATTTGATAATATACAGTATTAAAGTACGAAATAACTCATATGTATTTCATTTTCAGCATAATTAAAATCAATCACCCGTTTATTAGGAATTTATCCTTTATGGGTATTCTAATGATTTACAATACTGATTCTGGACTACTTTTTACCTACTATAATAATTTATGCCTTCAGAAAGTTAAGGAAAAATATTTTCAAAAAAAGGAAGCTGTTTGCAAGCACCTATAGGGGGGCGGAGTGGGGAAATTAAAAGCCCAGGTGTTTTTTCATGAACAAAATCATATGAGAATCATATTAATTTCTTCCAAGATAGGATAAAAGTCTTTTTGAATGTAGGGGAAAGCATCTGATGCTTGTACAGTTTGGCATTATAAAGGCTTTAAAAAATCTACCATGTGATACTTCAATAGGTAAGGCAAGGAAGCATTGTCATGATCATGTAGACGTGGAGTAGATGCCAAACTGGTCAGAAAGACATACTTTGATGTTAATTACCAGTAAAATAAGGTGTTAGCTACATGTTGACTGTGGCTAACTGCATTAACTATGGGTTAACTTCAGAGATTTGGCCTAGCTCTAGAACTCGTCAGTGTTTTCATTAATGACCTAAGTTACGCAATTAGAGCATACATATATTAAATTTGCAGATACTAGGAGCTGGGTTGCAAGTGTGTAGAGGGAAGGATTATACTTCAATAGAATCTCTACATATGGAAGAGAATATCCATAGTGGTGAATTCAAGTTTTTTACCTGGTAGAAATAATCATCTTCACAGAAACAGCCTAAGAAAGAAGCTGACACTGCTACAATTCTCCAGAACTGATCGATGGCTTAGAAAGGTTCACAAGCTGAATGTTAATTCAACAGCAACCTAGTTACAAAAAAAAGAATATGTTACTGATTTGCATTGGTAGAAGTAGTAATTCTAAGGCATCTAATTCTTGTGCTTGTATGGCCTCAACTGGAGCATTATGTCCAGCTTTGATCCTCCAGTTCAAAAAGTGTATGGAACATTTGGAAATGTTCAGAGGAGAGCTCCTGTAAAGTATGGCTTTCTTTAGTTGTATGGTGTAAAAGAAGAACATGGGAAGATGTGATAACAGCCTTGAAGGTAGGAAATGGAAATATGCATTTGTTGTATATGTCGTAGAAATACAAGATGTGAGGCACCTGTGCTGTAGCAAAGAACATTCAAGTGACAAAATGAAAAATAATAAAGTATAATGACTTGGGTAGTGTATTTCTGGAGTAGATTGTCTTAGGGATTCCAGAGACTCTCTATCTTTGAAAGCATTTTAAAGTAGGCTAGACAAATATACGACAGAAATTGGAAGACATAGATATGTCTTTGCAGGGGAGTGAATGATCACTTGACAGTCTCATGAAGTCTCTTTTAACCATATGATCTTATGTTTAAAAAAGTCAACTTTATGCTGAAGTCAGGTAAAGGTATTTTTACGTATTATAGAATCACAGAATATTTTTGGTTGGAGGGGACCTTTAAAATCACTTAGTCTGATGCCTGGTGACATGGGCAGGGATATTTTTCACTAGATCAGGTTGTTCAAAGACCAGTCCAACCTGCCCTTGAACACTTCCAGGGATGAGGCATCCACAACTTCTCTTAGACTGCTTACTGCTCAGTAATATGAAATTACAGCCGCATATATCTGATTTCATAATTTTTGTTGACCTTTTTATCAAGTAATCTCTAGATCATGAACTGTCTTTGGTGGTTTGGTGGGTTTTTTGGTTTGTTTGTTTGTTTTTTAATTCAGCATGACTAAACATCTCACAGGTTCTTGAAAGATAGCAACTTTGAAATGTTGAAAGTGCTGGCAAGTGCAGTAATAGTACCTGCACTTCCTCATTAAAGACTACTTTAAAATCTACATGAATTAGATATTTATACTTTTATTGCGAAACTGTGTCCCAAATGAGGATAAAGGCAAGTAATTATCCTGAAGTTCAGGGTTTTTTTTCCATTGAAAAGGCTTTTAAGTGGCAGCTTTCTTCTTTGTAAATCTCATATGCATAAATGCAGTCTTTGATGTTATTGATGTCGTGTAGTGTGGTTAAAAAATTGCAAAATCTCAAAGAGTAGAAAATTAGGGTCAAAACCACACCCTTACCTTTTATACTATTTTATACCATTTCAGTTCATGTCCATCCAGCTGGCTAATTGAACCAGCCTATAATTTGTTTTTCTAACTTTAACTACTATTTACATTTTTGCGATTTGAGCTGGATTAATTGTTCTGGACCTGACTTCCCTTTCATTGTGCAGTCCTACTGGCTTCTGTGTGAGAGTTGCAAGCAAGGCAGGGTAGCTTATTTGAGATTGACATTGAAAACCACGCACAGATCAGAAATGGAGCAAGTTTATGTGTTGTGGGGTTTTTTGTTGTTTGGTTGTGGGGTTTTTTGTTTGTGTTTGTTGTTATTTTTTTTTATGTTTGTTTGTTTGTTTTCTGTAACACATATATTTGTGTTCTAGTTCTCCAGTAGCTGAACCAGTTTCACTGGTCTTTTAAAATTCACGTATACTTTTTTTTTACAGCAGCACCGTTTAGCACATGTAGAGAATTCTTATAAAAGGTAGAATACTGCATCTTTGTGAGTCATTCTTTTTGCTTTCCTGTATTCCGTGACAGATGATTTATCTATACTGTAGATGGACAGTATCTTATATTTCTACTACTTTCAGAATGACTTGTTTGCTCACATGAAACTACAATAATTTAAGCATAGCTTCTTCCTTTATGTAATTAATAACTTATATATAACCTTTGGCTTTCCTCTTCATCTTGAACCATTGATACAAATTACATAAAATCACACATTTTTTTTCAAAAATGCTTTGAAATGCAAATTCTAATTAAAATGAATATAATGGTAATTTAGGACATTTGTGTTGTTGAAATACAGTGTTTGGGACATCATCAGTACTTGAATATGGCATTAGTTTTTCTGTGTTATTTGTGTCTAAAAAGTGGTTGTCAGTAAAAAATTTGGATTGACACAGTGTGACACAAGAACAAAATTACGGCTTATTAAATTGTTTTAAATTGTTTTCCCAATTGAAATGCATGCAAATAGAAAGTGAATAACACACCTACAATTTGCTTTTTATTTTGTTGTTTTCTATTTCTACTTACAAGGCTGTTATTAATTGGAAGTAATACTGTGGCATAGAAGCTATTGCCAAACACCTTTTTGACAAAGATATGTATCTACATGCTGAAAATCTCACTTTTAGTGGAAGGTAAGCAGCTTCATTTAGATTAAACTTTTTTGATGGAAGAGGAAAGTAAGTATATATTTCTAACATAAAGAAATGAGGTGATTTAGCTGGATTGCTAGCAAAATAGAATATTGAGAAATATAGTCTAGCATCCCAGCTCTAAATAGGTTTTTCTAGTAGTTGATACAGTCAAGAATTCACTGTCAACCCATATAAAATTCTCATTCATAGCTAAGACTTATGAAGAAGGGATTATATCCGTCTGTTTTGCAAACATCTCAGCGTAGCTCAGCCTGACATCATATTTTTGAAAAAGTTTCCACTATCTTTGAAGGATATTTCTCTAATCCAAATATTTTACGGGATGCTATTTCTGTTACCATCTTGAGCACTGGCTTCGTTTTTTCATTGTAGCTCTGTAAGTGCCCATTTACTGCTCAGTCCTACAGCATTCCTACATCCAGTACAGATATTCATAATTTATTGGACTTCTCACTTCAAGAACAAGGGAAATATTATGCTGTATGTGTTTTGTTGGGGTTTTTGTTGTTCTTGTTGTTATTTTTGTTTGTTTGCTTGTTTTTTTTTTAATTTGTTTTTGTTTTTAAACTCCTTTCTTCTTTTGTTTGATTCTTTCCAAGATAAGCTGTGGGATGTATCTGTCTGAAAATACTAGCTTTGGTTTTCTCCCCATGATGCAGGGAGGCCTCAGGCAACAAGCTGTCATGCAAAGCTTCCGTACTATTTTGCTCAATGTCCTCCAGGTGGGAAGGCAGTGTAAATGTTCACAAAATGTTTGTCTGATCAGAGACTCAGCTCCTGGTAGCCTTAGTCCCTTAATGGGACTTGACCTTCTGTTAACAGTTTGGGATGTACTTAATTTCAAAAGCAGGATTTACTGGACTGCTACCCACCAGTTGAAGAACCTGCTTGAAGCTGAAGTCTGTCAAAGATCTGTTAGTGGTATTGGTAGAATGTCAGCATTTTTTACATTTCATATGAAAAATATTGATTTCGTTCACACATTTGTTTCTATATGAAAACTCTTTCCTATTTTACTCAGGGCGGTGTTTTCCCCAGAGTTCACATTAAGAGCTAGGTTCATCTACTAATCTGTGCCCTCATATTGCTGTCAAAAATAAATCAGATACAATAAAGATTTTCAAACTATAAGTAAACAGGCTTCTGAATAACCTGTTAGTTATGGCCAGTTAGTTCTGCCTTGTAGGATGAGGTAGCCTAGAATATGATGAACAGAAAGTATACGTCTTTCTCTAGTTTACCATAATAACATGGCATAAAGGGATAATGAGCAAATAAGGAATATGCAGACATAACTCCATCTGCATTTAGTACTTTTTCTAGATGTTCTAGGAGGCAGACAAAATTTTGAATAGATAAACTTGTAGAAGGGAAATCCTATAGATGCTATGATCAGATTTCCTATTGATTCAGTGGGGTTAAAATTTAGCACTTTAAAATAACGTGAGTTGCTCTAGTCTAGATGGGACTGTTCCCCATCGTGCATATAAGCCTTCTAGCCTTCAAAAACAGTTGAGACGTGCAAGTGCCGCAAGATGGTGAAATGTGCATGGTGAGTTCATATTGTAGCTGTTCTGAACCTACCTCTGCTATGATTGCTTTGAAGAAGCCAACACAGTTTGTACTTTGCACCATTCCCAAACACTCATTTTATTTTAAGCAGGGAAAAAACATGTTCTAAAAATATAATTTTTTTTTTTGAGGAAAAAAGCTAATTTTTTATCATCTTTTATTTATTATTGTCTTTGATTTTCACACCTCAAAGTGCCATAAAATCAGCTTTTGATCTCCATACATTCTTAAAACAATCCAGTAATTAAAGGAACAAAGGGAAAAGGTAAGAAAGTAAAATTGTTTATGAAAGATAGTGAATCAAATGATATGTAGGGTTTTTTTTGTCTGACTAAATTAGAATGTTTTGGCTCAAAAAAATTACACTGTGACACTGCCTCCCTGTACTCACACAGAAGTTTGTCAAGTGGTGCTCATGTGCTTTTGATAATAACAAACTAATTTCTGAAGAGTTTCATTCCCATTTTAGCTGTTGAGCATATTTAATGTGACTCATTAATGTACTTGTAGAATTTCTTCTTCAAGATAGATGTTTGTTGAATCCTAAGTGAAGGTGCCTTTGATGTTGAATGGCTTGTGGCTGTGATAACAACAGAGTAACTTGTGCAAATTCAAGTACAGTCATGTCTTGCAGCAGGTCATTGTTCTATGTGTGTGAGGCCAGCATACATAGTATGAGTCTCTGAAGAGATATACATTGGGACCCACTGGTTAGATAAGGAAAAAACCTGTCTTCTTGGTGTTTTAGGGAGGTTATAATAATACTTTTATTCAAAGTGGAAACTCATCCTTTACAGAGTGGTGTTCTATTTGGAATTGATCTTTTAATAAAGAGAAAATAATACTAAAATCAGTTTTAAAAAATTATATGTTTATTGTTTTTCCATGGTATTGGCATCCAATGACATTCTCCCAGCTCTGGAGACGCAGCTGTGTTGCTGCCTTAATATTTGTGCTTAAATGATGTGCTTTACTACTCAGCTGCTGGAAAGCATGGGCAGGTTTTGGCACATACAAGTTCTCTTGAAAAAGAAGTGGCAACCTCACAGGTAAAAGCAGGCTAAGGATGATGGTTCTGAGTTTTGCATGAATAATCAGTTAGACATTCAAGGGAAAAGGTTAAAGGTATCTGAGGGCATTTGTTATGGTCTCAGTAACGTTTATACGTGTACATTATTCTGACATTATCAGTGTTTCTTGCTGCATAGGAGATGTCTTTGACAGCTAGTTAGGCTCAGATGGGGCTTATCTGAAGGCTGGGATGAAGAGGGTTCCTGGAAAAAAAAAAACAAGTTGGCACAAAATGAGAACAGTTGGCCACTGACTTAGTGCCAGGGAGCTGCAAACACCAGCAACGCCCAAGGAAAAGGGGAGCCAGGGGTGACCCCAGCATGGGCACTGTCCTCTCCCACATAGCACCGCCTTGCAGGGCCTGAGCCAGGTGGTGGAAATGGGGTCCATCAAAATGGCCCTGGTGATGAGCCAAATCCAAGGGCCATCCAGGGTGCCCAGATAAGTGAAAAACACTGCAGAAGCAGACATGGGGCTTGAATCACAGCTTAAAAAATGGGTCCAAAACCATCCAGTCAGTATGGTTATGGCAATTAAGACCTCTTAGCACCCTCAGAGTCCTGACGCTTACCCTGAAGGTTGTTGCTATAATTTTAGACAAGAGGAATAATGTGAGTTTTCAACTACATAGTTTTGTGAGTTCTTTCAAAAATAATGTTAGCTTTCCCTAGAAAAGCTAACTTCATTTGTATCGTGCTACAGCAACACTTCTTTCATGTTGATCTGAAATTCAGTTATGCCTACTATTTTGTTATACAAATATACAAATGCACCCTCTATCTGCCACTTGCTTAGAGAGCTTCCAGAAGGAAAAAATAGCCATGGCAAAGGTTTGCATGAGAAGCCTCTGCAAGTAAGTGACAAACTTGTTCAGTTATATTCGTTTTATTACATTAGTCTCTGCCAGAAAATATGGGAAGAGGTTATAATAAGCATATTAATTAATCTTACATCTTTCTTCCCTTTCTCCTCCTGAGTTTGATTGTCTAGTTGTTATCTTTGATTTTTCTCCTGTTCTCATTTCCTCTCAGATCACATACATCAGTTTCTGCTTTCTGTTAGTCATTATTACTTGTCTTTTCTATTTTACTAGTACTTGAATATGCTCTTATGAAACACATCTAAGCTGTGTTGTGTATTTGTTAAAATTGGCACTTCTAAAAGGTTAGACCTCTGCCTTTTGGCTGTTGTACTTGAACTCAATTGTCAAAATGATTTCTGTAGATTGATGACTCTTTAGGGAAAGCAGTGCTTTTGGCTGAGTGCATTGCTGGTACATAATAATCATTAAAGACTAAACTACCTCTTGACTGTCAAAATCACCATACAAAAGGTTTAAGAGGACAGAAGGGCAACTTAGTATAACAATGAAGAGATGATGCAGCAGTGTATTATTATTGTCTTGTGCCAGGAGAGCACTTGCTTCACTACCCAGGGCCAATGCAGGAAGGGAAATGGGAAAATGAGGACTCTCAACCTCTCTCAATTTGGACATGAACATTTAGGGCTCTCCTTTTCCACAGGGATCAACCTAAAGGTTGAGTATTACCACTAGCAATGGTATTTCCAAGTTTCATTCATGCTAAGCAGTTAGACAAGACCATGGTTTAGCATCCGCTCAAAGGGTGAGAATAAAAGGAAATATAAACAAGTTCCAATAGGAAGAGATTTAGATCAGATGGGTGTAATTATCTTATATCAGGGGTATGAATGGTTTAAAAGCACATACTATCAAAAAAGGCATCGGGTGTCTATATAGCACAAACATCATAAGGTATCTATCAGTGCATTGGTAGAGGGTTATATTTTTAATTCTCCAGAAATAGTTCATTTGCTGGAAGCTTTCTGAAATAAAAGGAATAACTATTCAGATTCCCAGATGGTTATTTACATTTGACATTTTTTTTAATTTAAAAATATCTACAAGCAGCATTTTATTAATGTTTTTAATTTAAAAAGTTGTCTCCTCATTAGTGGTACACGTACAGCAGTATGTGAAGCAATGCAGAAATTGAAAACACAAGCTGTAATACATGGTTTAAATCAGAAAAAAACAACCGGCATTGTGAATTTCCGACACAGTTAACAAGTTAAGATTGTTTCTTTCAAGTCAGTGCATTTTCTGGAGGAGTACAGGTGAAGGAGAAAATGCAGAAAGCTCTCATTCCATCGTTTTGTTTGATGTTAGGGATGAATTTATAGGTCATTACCTACATATTTGTTTTCCACAGTTATTTGCTTCTGCAGCTTAAGCCACTTGAATGTATAAATGTATCGGCCATTGCAGTGTCTCAGAGACTGTCCTACACATAGAAAAAGTGCATTTGCAAAAGTGAAGGACCAGCTGAGGCTGTCAGGAGACTTGCATTGTATCTCCACTGGGGCCTGAAACTTGATTGGGATTCCTAAAATTACAGAATTCCCTGAATTATAACAAGTAGCATAAACTGAAAGTAATATGTGATGCAAGTTTTTAATCATAATTGCTCACCTTTTTATCTCTCTACATATATGTGTATTCCATATGTCAAAAAACCCACAACCCACAAAATAAATCCTTCACGCCCTAAAAAAAAGACATCCACAAAAGGAGCGGACTGAAGGGCTGCAAAAAATGTCAATGCTCATGCAACTTTCAGCTTCTGCCTCTGTGATAGGAACTACTGAAAGATTTTGGTTCTTGGGGATATTAGTTGGCTGCATTAGATGACATGGTAAATTGAGTGCTGCAGGGTTCGCTCTTTTACACCCATATCCTTAGAACTTTCTCTCTTCCATATGCTCATTTGTTTTTCTTGGAAGAGAGTATTAATATCCAAAACCGGATTATATTCTGAATTTAGCATCAAGGTTGATTCCATTTCAATGCATATTTTATCCCATAAATATTCCATGGCTTCAGAGAGAGTTAGCTCCCCCTTCAAATTAGGTTTTAAAGTTGCCATTTGCTACTTTAATGCTATTAATATTTTTTCATCTTGTGTGTATTTTCTTATCCTTTTTTTAAAACTAATTTTGGGAATGTGGGTCTGGAACACAACTTTATGTCATGGGAGTAAGTTCTGTGGCAAATTGTACCACTGTAGAATAATTGTTTTCATCAGTATAACTAATAAAGTCTGAAAAGTCTTAATATTTAAAGTGTTTAATTTTACAACTATAGCCATACATACCTTATCTATTTTATCTATTTTTTTTATGATTCCCAGTCTTTATATGTTGAATTTTATTGTAGGTTACACAAAGGAAACAGACAGCAATGATCACTGGTCTTGCTTTAAGCTGTTGGGATATTTTGTATCTTTTAGAACTTTTATCTGGTGATGCAGGGGTACAGAATGTTTCTACAATGCACCTTGCAGATCTGTGTTTGTTTGTTTGTTTTCATAGCATGCCATTTTTAAAAGAGGGTAAATTAAAGTTACCACTGCAGCAGGCATTTTAGTACCTGAAGCAATATTTTGTACTGTTCTGTATTACTTTTGGCATATGTTTGTTCTGATTTTAAATGTTTAGAATGAAATCTGTGCATATTTGTTACATATTTCACAACTTGCAGGTATTTTGAGGTACTTAACATTTTCTATTCAGTACTAATTGGCATTTTTCTTTCAGTATGGAGAAACATATTAATCAGTGTCAGATAATATTTTGGGTTGTATCTATTAAAATGAACAGTTTTGGATACACAATCTTTAAACCTTCCAAGCTTGACATCACTGAAAACTAAGGACCTGTTTACTCTTAAAATGGGATGTGCGAAAGGTAGGAGAGATACTTATCCACCGTTCCCGGTGAATTTGCTTTGCAATCAGTGTTCACATCCCTGTATTCAGTTTCTCTTATCAATTGTCCACAACTGTACCAAGTTTGTTTGAATTTTTTGTATAATACTTTCGATCAGAAATTAATTAAAATCAATTTCTGAGGTCCTGGTGACTTCAGTGAGAGTTGGATTCTGCCCCGTTATCTAGACTGATGTCCTCATCACCTTTCGCATCCATACCAGACATACTTTAGATAACAACACTGTAAGAACAGAACACTGGCATCATTGCAAATGATTGCATTTTTCATTGTTAGGCAAGACAATAACTGTTACAGTACTCTCCATGCCTTTATTATGGCTGAATGAAATATCATCATCTAAGTTTCACAAAATGGACCTTAATAAGAGATGTGTGAATAACAACAATTCTACCCAGTAGAGGAGCACCAATATACAAATAACTCATAGATTTTGGGTTTGTGGGAAAGGGTTGGTTTTTCAGGTGATTAAAAAGGCAAAAACGTTTTATGCCCTTGCTACAAAGTTAACAAAGCATTATATTGCCACCTGGCCATCTGTTAGGATAAAATGGTTGTTATTTTCAGTGATGTTGCTTTGATTTTTTTTTTATCCAGACTTGTGATTCACATTTCATATATTATACAAAGGTGCATTTTTTCCAATGTATTTTAGTTGAAAACTTGTTGATAAATTTTGTGTACTCATAGCTAAATACTCACTTTCACTATTTGCTCATGGAAAGTTATATTTTATGCATCGTTTGAATTATTAGAGAGGCAGCTACCATTTTTTGCTCAGTGTTATGTAAAGCAAACCTACCCAATTATATTTTGCAGGAATCAGATTATTTCTCTCACAGCCAGCGTGCCTTGCCAATTCTTTCATGCTCACACAGGTGCACTCTCACCTTTCCTGTGTCCCTCCCCAGCTGGCATATGCCTATGTGGCTGTCTCTGTGCTGCTCCTGTTCTTTTAGTGACTGTATCAGGTAACACTAATTGCACCAGAGTGATTCTGAAATTTATTTATTTTTCATTAGTAATTTCATAGACATAAATAATTGCCTTTCATTTATGTATAGCACATTTCATGTGTTTTAGGACAGAACTTCTAGTACCTCTTGTTTTTAGAAACACAGAGTATGGAGATTTATATACACACTGTGTCAGCTTATCCTTGAATTCTGTTGTCTCAGGTCGAGAAAAACGGAGGATTAATTTATCACTCTATATCTGTATATCTTGTGCTGGGAATACTGCTTTTGTTATTTTCTGTAGTTGTGATGATTGGAAACATGCTTTAAATATACAAGAAGTATAAGATTTTGATTAAAATTTCACTGAAGATTGTAAAAATTCTGTAAGCAAAGCCCATGTTTCCTCCTACTACCCACAAAGAGGAAACACTGCAAATGGTCTATGCAAGGATTATATTTGCTTTGTTTGCACATCTCAGCTACTTTGTTTTTTTTTGAGGATTATACAAAGTGAACATATGTGGAATATTGCTACCAGCTTGCATTCTTTGATAAATCCGGACAGGCAGAAGAATGCTGGTGGCAGAAAGTCTAGGATATGGTGTTTCTTATGGTTAAAGCAAAATCTGGAAATTCTACCCTTTTTGAGCAACAAAGGCCAGTGAGATTAGAACACAAATTGCTGGATGAAGGTGTTTCACGTGTTAAATATCAAATGTTAACATCAAATGTATTTGGTAATAAAGTAAATGTTTCCATTCTGTGATTTCCATAGGTCTTCTGCAGAATATGCATGTAGCAGAGATACAAGCAGAAGACATTTCCATTTATAATTAGAGCCAAAAAGTGGTCTTTTTTGCACAAAACAACTGATTTGTGCTGAGAGGCTTTTATGTACCTGGGGACTGTTCCAGCTGTTTTGTAGTTTCATGCAGCCCAGGGGTGGTAGGAGTCAGGAACTGTCGGTTCAGACCTTTGCTGTTCTGCAGACGTGAGCTGGTAGCATTGCACAGGCTGTCGGTGCCAAGGCTCAAACTCTGTGGGCTTTCCTGTCACTCTGAATGACCAACTCTGGAATATCACTGCTAAACTGAGAGGGGAGCTAGGACTACTTCAAGGAATATTGTCTAATGTATGACTTCAGAGAACCTTCTCGCAAATTTTTGCCTAAGGACATAGAGGCTATGTGATTTTTCTCCATGCTCCTTATCCTCCTAGAATTGGTTATCCTTTGGTGAATGGACAAAAAAGGAGAATTTGCAAAGATAATTAACTTCAGCAGACATCAGGAAAATCAATGGGCAGATCAAGGACAGAGACCCATCCTAGTTCTTTCATTGAGGGAGGGACCAGCACACCTACATGTGTTGTGTTTGTCAGTAACCAACAAACTGCTCTGTGCATAGATGCAGTAACGGGTGAGTAAGCGCAGCAGGACAGACACAGAGGACTCTGGGAAACCTGGTATCCTTATGAGCAAATGAAGGTGAAGAGTCAGGGGACAAAGCTCACAAATCTTTAAGAATCAAAGCTTCATTAGTTCTGCTTTAATTTAATCTTTTACACCTTTAATCTTTTTACACCTAATTTAATCTAATTACACCTTTTATTCTGCCCAGGTACCAAGGTCTTAATCATACAGGTTATTGTGGCTTTTGGTAGAATATATATTCCTGAAAATGAAAAAACCAGACCTTGTTCATAGGTGTTTAATGTCCATCTCACAACGTGCATGGCAATGACTTCTGTGTTAATAGCTTTTTCACTTGAAATAAGTAGAGAGGACTTGGAATGAGGCGGATTATTTTGTGCTTTAACTGCTGTACAAAAATTCTTAATCTGTTTTTAATAGAAATGCATGCTAAAAATTTCATCTCGTCGTAGTAGAGACATCATAATCTGGTTTACTTCAGGGTTTCAAATGCTGTGAATTGGTCTTAGTCTACATTTCCTTGGTGGTCTTGATAGTCCTTTGCTGAAAGGCATTGTCAGCATCAAAGCCATCACAGATAGTTTAACTTGCTGCTGTGATTTCCTTGCATACATCAAGGTTCTAGGACATCCTTTTGCTTATTCATATGGGACATCCCTTATTTCTCTGAAAGATCAGAAGGAATCTGAAATTAAATCAAACTGCTGAGTAAAGTGGCATAATACATTTTTGAAACATTTATGTGGGTATGTAAATTCATCAGGCTCTGTTATTAAAATATTGTACAATGCTTTTCATAATTTTCACTTGTTCTTTTTTAATATTCATCTGATTGAATAGCTTTGCATTTTCTGATAAAATTTTTTACTATTTTTTGATCTCTTTAATTCTGCTTCCATAAAATATTGTAATGATGATTTTATAGATACATTTTATTTTCTAGCTAAAACACATTATAACCTACACAAGCAAAATTTTGAAAGAGGTATCTAAATGAAATATAAGCCTTGTAAATAATACATACTTTAGAAATATGAAGTATGCAAATGTAAAATTATGCCACATTCAACTCAATTTTACCTTCAGGAATAAAAACTTGTGAGGAAAAAATCCAATTTTAACTTAGTTATCTTTCTGTGTCACTAGCAAAACACCATAGGAAAAAACACAGTATTCAAATTTGTAGTAACAAATATTATTTGCTAAAAAGAGAATAGTAACAACCCTCAGCCCAAAGTAGAGCTGAACATCAAAGCGCGAGCGTACTCTTGCATTTGTTATCTGACGTCTGAGGCTTAGTGTTGCTGACATCTGGAATATTTCTCTATGTGTTTGTATAATGTGTTTCTCTCTCTTTCTCTGTTATTGATCATACATCCATTTGCCATGCAGTCAGATTTTCCTAAATGCTTGGAGCTTCAGTTTTATTCTCCCTTCCTCTCTCACTGCAGCAATTTTACATTTGTTAAAATTTTCCTCAACAAACAGTGGAAAAGAGTCAAAAGTTCAAGAGCAGACCAAAGACAACCACCAAATGGAACTGTTGCACATGGAAAATGTCATGTAGTTGTTGTGGTTCATTTGGATTTAAGGGAGATTAAATTTGTGTTACTTCTCTCTGACCAGATCTTTAAGTCAATAGTTGAGCGGTATTGGGACAGGTTGACAGATGGTTCATACACAAGTGGGGTAGAGGATAAAGAAGCACGGTTCAGTACAGTGGGGGTAGACGAAGGAAGTATAGATATTCTGTGAACAATTCTTATATTTCTGTTGTGTTGGAATATTGACTTATCTCACTAATTCACTGAGGAATCCCTTCATTGACTTCTGTGTTCATAGATTGTCCTGGGTTTCCAGTGGGGCCAATGTTGTGAGAGATACCCGCCTGGCCCTCTTTTTGTTTAGTAAAGAGATTGTATAGCAGTTGGATGTATATGTATTTGTGTGTATATATATATGTGTGTATATATATAGTATATCAGTTTAAAAAAATTTATCCCTTTGAAATACTAGTGGGAATGTACATTGTATCATCCTCCTTTTTAAAATCAGCAGCAACATCAACCTGCACATCCTAATTATCTGTATCTTAGTATCCACAGTGAGCATACAAAAGAGTACTTATAACTCTTGGATTAATACAGATTTCTATTCATAATTTGTTTCATTCCTGTTAGGAAATATTATCTGTTCTAATGGCAAGTAAGATTTACTTAATGTCTTGCAAACACGCAAAGTAACCTAGTTTAATAAAAATTTGCAAGGTTTTAGTTTGTTTTGCTATGATTAGCTTTAAGTTTCTCTGAAAACTTAAGATAGATTTTGCTTACTCAGCTTCTTCCTTTTTTCCCATCCCATTGCTGAAATCTCATGGGCCAGATAACCTACAAAAGCCCAGCAGCATAGCTACTGTGATTATAAACACTTAGATTCCCCAGTCAGATTTTATTTTAAGTTACTGTGACACACTCTGCTCTTGAATAAATGTTTTTATTTAAAATGTGTAATCTGTACTGAAGCCTTTTATAACCGAATCATCGAATAATCATAAGACAAGGCCCTGAACTAGCAATAGAAAGGTCAAGAGAACGTGGTCAATAATTATGTGATCGTGTTGCTACTTCAGGCAGCAGGCTGTCTATGTTGCCACAGTTTATCAGGCTTTTTTACGCAATGGACAGAATTGTAGCTGACACAATGTGTGTGTTAGATCTCTGTCAGGGAACTTTAACAGAGAAATGTATTCTGATAACATGAAACATAGCACATAGGGAGTCAAAACAAATGAGTTCAGTTTGACCATTGTTGGGTTGGAAGTGTGGACTGCAGCAGCCTCAAGAACAGATCTGAATTGCAAAGAGTCTGATTGTTAAGTGATTGCAATCGTTTACTGCCATAGGCTATAAAAATTAAAAAGGTCTAAGTGCTTCTTTCAGACAGAGATGCAGAGACTAATTTTACATGAATGCATATCCTAACAAGATTAGCTGGCTTATTCAGGCGTATGAATTGCACTTCTGTTCTTCGTGTTAAACAAGCTTGTATCATCAGACTCACTCAGAGCTTATCATGGTCTCAATCAGGCCTGTACTTTCAGTCCATGTTTTTCCTCTGTCTCATTATTGTAGCACTAAGATCTCTGAGGTTTTGCCTGTTTTCATGCAGACCTTTTGCTATTTGTCCTCAGTTTGAATTCTTCATTTTCTATGCTTATGTTTCTTTATTTTGAACATATTTTTCTCCTAAAAACTCTGTGCATAATGGAGAATAACGTCATAGTTTAGTAACACTGTGTTAACGAAAGAATGAAAAGAATGGAAATGATCCATTTTTTACAGCATTTTCTTTGTTTTGGAATATGCTATATCCCTACAACCTCAGTGGTGCTATTAGGACAGCCACTGTTTCTACAGCAATTAAGCAAGCAACAGTTATTTTCCTGTAATGGAAGTAAAGATTAATTTCATATGTTGGTTAATAGTGAAATATTTAAAATTACTAGATTACTGCAAATATATATAAAAAAATTCTTCTGAAATTTCTTCAGCTTCTAAGATCAAACACATGTATTTCTTTGTTTTATGAAGCAACCTGGCTGAAAAACCATTAATACCCATGTCATTTTAGATGGAATAAAAATTTTCTGTTATATTGTGCATCAATAGATTTTTAAGGGAGCTAAACAGAATTTTGGTTTGGACAAATTCGGGTGGTTCTTCATTTCCTTATTTTTAACTTTTGCAGTTTGTACCTCACCTTCAAATTCAGGACTAGTACATGTTGTGCGTCACCTCACAGGAGTTGGAAAGTTCATTTTTTTTAATAGATCTTGAAAACACCCATTTGTTTAATAACTTAATCCCAGATCAGTAAGGATATAGGTAGCTAGTGGGTTTTTTTTGTCACTTTGTATTCTTACCACCTTGCATATACTTTTAATAGTAGCAATAGTGGTCATCAATGTGAACTTTAGTATCTAGAACCTAAGCAAGGCTTCACTCTGATAGTTGCTTTACACAGGGCATGCTGTTTTCCAAGCCCCTTGTATAAACCTCAGGGTATGAAAGTGTGTGTGCCCACATGTGCATTTTTCTGCTGAGTTTCCTTTTGTTTTTTTCCCCTAGAAAAATGACAAATAATTTTATTACATTATTTAAAATTTCATGGACTTTATATACAAAGGGAACAGTAATAAAGCTTACTAACCCCAATTTTTATGAAAAACTTCATATGTTAGAAGGTTTCTGTGCTGCATGTTCATATTATTGCAATAACTTGATAACAGTTATTAATAGTATTTACACTGCATAATATAATATTAATTTTGCATTAGTTTAATCTGATTACATTTGACTGTATTATTTGAACACAATTTGAAATCTTGAATGCCCTGGAAACCTCCTGTTCTTTAGCCTTGTTTTTATTATTGCTATAGACTCAGTTCCTCCTTTGTCATTCAGCCAAACTTTGAAAGTTTAAATCTTGCACGTTAGAAGAAACATAAAGGAAGAAGCAAGTTGGCTAGATAATACAAGAGAAAATAAAGAGGGAAATAAGTAAGGTAAAAATTAAACATGAATCTTGGAAACAGTATTAAAAATAGTAACAAAAAGGGGGACAATAACATCTAACAGTCAATCTTAGATCAGCCTCAGAAAAATTGCTTCAGTTTTGACTCTCAAATACTTTCTGTAGTCTAGAAAGGACACATTAATGAAGAGTCTGACCAACATTCTTGTTTTATGTGAATGTGGTTTAACATGACATTGGACATCTTTTTCAGGACCTAGATAGAAAAAATTTCATGTTCATCAGCTTTCTTGAGAAATCAGTTTTCAGTCTCTGCAGTGGAAACCCTCCCTATCAATTTGATCTTTGACAGCCAAGAACTAGACTGGTTTATTAATTGTATGGTGAGGTCTTCTGTGATACATGTCATGTTCCATTCCTCATGAAGCAGAAAAAGCGGCAAATTGCGAGTACAGATTTTTGAGACAGCAGCTGCCTGGTAGCCCATCTGAGAACAGGTTTAGAAACTGATGAATGCCGCATCTCATCTCATCAGAGCTACTCTGACAGGTTTAAGAAGAGGCCAGATGCCTATACATATGGACTATGTGTAACATGACTATACATTATAACCAATGTGAGCATCCTAGAGTATGGCACTGTATTGCCCTAGCCATGCTCAAATTAGCTTTATGTATTAGGAAAAGTTGCTTCATTCTGCATTTATATGAGTCTTCCAAAGGGTCTTCAGAAGAAACAAAACTCAAAATCCAGTCAAGCTAGATTTTGAGATGAGGTGCTGTCTGAGTAAAGGACAGCAGTTGAGATGAAGTTTTATAGCCTTGTGGCTTGATTTATTAATTATTTTATCCATTATTAGCAAGGCACAATGTTTATTGACTTCATTCTTGAGGTTTTTATATACAAGTATCAGCATATCCAAGGAATAAAACTTGTCTCTCATGAAGATGCAGCTGATAAAACAGATTTGTGAGTAATTCCACATCCCTGTTAGCCACAGCAGCTCTTCAGTCTCAGTATCACAAAGTCACACACCGGGCCTTCCAATGTGAGATCTGAACTCAGGTATTCAAATTTCAGATGAGGCCAGAAATCCGTCCCCTTGTATTAATAGTACTATCGCTTTCTGTGCAGGTGAATGGGTTTTCATATGTGGTGTCAGTGAGAAAACGATTGCAGAAATCTGTTCCTCTCTTGACTAGAAAAAACATGCTGTTTGTCCTTGGACTATGGGAGATTGGATAACTCAGAGAAGAATAGGAGACAGTGCAAGCTGAATACAATGCAAAAGATGAAAAATAACTGCAAGAGCAGCTTTAAAAACCTATACTTTCTTCAAGTTTCCTCTATATTGTTTTGATTGAGATCCAACACGCTGTTTGTCATGTAGAAAAATGTATAGGCACGTAAGTGACTGAAGATGAAACCTCCAAGGGATTCAAAGCCAGCCTGGAATAGCTCTCGGACATATCGCTGCTGTTTGATGCACCTGGTAGTCAAAGCCTGGGTCAGTTACAGTGAATGAAGAGCAGCAAGAAGAGAGATATCATTCTAGTAGATCTTCAGATTGTTTTTTCTTTCCCTCATATTGTATGCCTCCTTGATCCTTGGCAGCATCCTTACCCAGGTGAGATTTTCAAAGGAATTAACAAAAATGTCCTCCGTTATTCAGAGCTGGCCGTAACAAAGTGATCATGAAAGCTGGAGATCAGACAGCTGCAGTAAGGGACACAGCTTATTAATTTTGGTGTAGCCCCACGCTGACATGGGTCTACTGATTTGAGACTGAATGGTTTGCTTTTTGTTAAGCTCCACTTTACCATAAGCATGTCTTGCAGAATAAAATGTATTTGAATCTTTTGCCAGGCTTGAGCAAATGCCTTATTACAGCATTTGAAAGAAAATAAGAATTTTATTGCCTTGTGTTGCCCATCGTGACACATTCAGATAGCCATCTAAAGCCAGATTTTCAACAAACAAATATGTTAAAAGGGTACAAAAATACGTAGACTTTTTAATGAAAGGAGTATCATGAAGAGGGTCTGTTAAGGGGAGTGGTATCCAATTATGTGGAAATAATTATTGTTTAGCACGACAATAGCATTTGCTAATTAACTGCTGCAAATTTCCTTTATGTTTGGTTGTCTTATCTACTTGCTTCGTAACATAAAGGCAACCACATTCAAAGTTCTGAATAACCAGCTGGCTGCTTTTCAAATGTACAGCCTTTGAAATTGATTTGAAACTCCTTTGTGCAGTAAAACAAATGTAAATTGTTGACGTACTGATGACACTGCACATACTGCATTTCTGTGAAAGAGTGGAATCAATTATTTTTCCTTCTACAAAATGAATCACCAAGATGTAAACCTAAGCAGGATCTTTTCTAGCTTGAGTAGAAACATCAGATTTGTCAGTGTTTTTCCACAGGTGACATTTATGATTCACATTTTCTGTGAATTAATTAATCTTGTTTCTTGTACATTAAATTATTTCAAGAATTTACTGATAGATTTCTAATTCACATAATTAATGTAGAACACAGTTATCTTGAAGTGTATTGCTTGTATTGAGAAGCTTGAGTGGATGAAGAACTGTCTGGGTTTTGGAAGCTTGAATGCATATGTATGCATTCTTGGGTGGCTCAGACTAGGAAGTGCAATGATGTGATTAAGCACCGTCCTTTGTGGCCACCTAAGATCACATTTTCTTATCATTACATGTAAAAAAGAATCTGTCAGCATGAGTAAGTCAGTAGCTCATTACATTCTTGGACTTCTAAAAAATTTTTATTCTTGCCATGAGGTTATATACTCAGATAAAACTTACTGTTTTTCTAGTTTTGATACTCCAAGTTATTAGTAAGTTAGAAAGTGGGAGTGAATTCTTCCTTTGTGCAGAACATTGTTAAAAACTTATCTCTGCCTTTTTCCTTCTCAAATCCTATGCTAAGTTAGAGGAGATAAGCTGAGTCTTCAAACCAAAGAGCTGCTGCCTTGCGATGTTCATTAAGAATAGCTACCAAAATATTTACCTAAATATCAGCTACCTATATCAGCTCACTTCATTTCCATACTGCTGACCTATAGTGTTTTGAAAGATTTGGTTATTAACTTCAAAGCTAACTGTCTGTATTACTTGGATGAGCTATAACCTCAGCTGTTTTTTCAAACTATTCTGTAATGGTTGCAGAGGTGATTTACCCATCTTCATTTGTAAAGTGTAATGAAATGACTTTTAATCAGATGTACTACTAGGGTTTTTTATTATTTCTGTTTTGCGTTTGTTTTGATTTGGTTTATTTGTCTACATGTCTCCCTTTAGACTGATAGGAAAGGCTGAACACTGAGAAAAGCAAAATATCTTCCTTAAAAAAAATCCACCTGATGGGCTAGTGAGCATGTGTTAATATCAGTATTTGGCACTTTCCTGATAAGAAAGGCTGATTTTAAGTCATAGTCTCCAAAGTTAAATATTTGGGAGATTCAGAAAGATACAGGTTTTTTTTTTTAGATACTGGCATTAAACATCTTTAACATAGAGATTTATATTTGAGCCAACAATCAGCTGCATGGCAGAATTTCTGCTGCTCACCGTACCCGTTCAGAGCCCTGGGAAGCCTAAGGGTACCTGCTGCCAAATGAGGGGTGAGCGTACGTGCGTAGATTTGGTACCAGATTCTGCCTGGGTGGCAGGAGGCTTTACTCTCTGGGGACACCTCCAGCTCTCCATCCCAGCACACAGTCTTTCTCCTCCTTTTTTTTTAAAGGACAGAGCAGCAAGAGGCTAATTCGGCATTGACCCTCTCATCCATAGAGTGACATAACGTAGTACTTCTTATCCTGGCTCAGATTTGGCATTGGGGTAATGCAGAAGTTGATGTTTTACTTGAGCTCAAACCTGTAAAGCTTTTCAGCTTGCAGCAATATCGTATATGAAATGTGAGGCATCACTGTTAAGGTACCTACAGTTGACATATATCTCAACCACCACACTGCCTAAAGAAAATGATAATAGAACGAACTCCCTCAAGGGTACAGTATAGTAGGCAGTCAAATACAGATCTCAGGTCTCTCTGAGTCATTGAACTCTCAGCCACATCACTATGGAGCTTGCTTTAGCACTAATACTTTGTGGCATATGAAGGACAGGAATAATCTTTCTCAGTATCTCTAGTCCATGCATAGAACTTAACCATGCAAATGAAGATATGGATATGCTTTACTGAACTGGGATCACTTATGGTCTTGGTGCACTGAAGAATGATCACAGAAGAGTTGGTGAAACTCTGTTTTAGCTCTTTTTCTCCTTCAGCTGACTTAAAAGAGTTAAGAGAACCTCTCAGTCCTGTACAGTTTCCTGGCTGTCAGTCAGTTGTGTAGATGAAAAGAATCCACTAAGTCTAAGTTTTTCCCTGACTGCTAGCAATCAGATAGCAAAGAAAGGACTCTCTGAGAAATCTTGTAATCCTACAGTGCTGTATGCCCTCTTTTGTCTCTCCTCATTTAATGAAACACATTCCTGTCGTCTACATCCTAGGAAAAGATATATGCAGCTAAGGAAGCTGGAAGTATTATTTATGTTAACTATCACTTGTAAAAACAATTGAGATCTTTGCCTCACTGGATTAGACCTTATTTTTTCTTCTAATGTATAAAGACATAGTTGAGAAACACTTTCTCCTTCCAAGTATGTTTAAGGTCAACTTGGAAAGACAGGAAGAAAGGTTGGAAGAGAGAAAGTAGAAGTTTGCTTAGCATAAGCCTCCTGCTATTTATTTACATACCATATGCTTCCTCATGCACATTCACACCGGATGATTTTATTTGGATAGACAACTGAAACATCAAAAAAGTAACAACAGTTTTTGCACAGTGTGAGGTTTCTATTACAGCAGCTTGCCATCCACTGCTAAGTTCACTTTTCAGCTGAGCAGTTTTGAATGCAATACAAAGACAGAAAACTGGCACTTAGTTTCATTGTCACAATATTGAAAACCACCACAGTTCATAACCGTGCTCATTTTCCGTCCTTTAAAACAGTTCCAGAGCTTCCAATATCACATTTTAGCTTAGTGGCCTGAAAAATACACTTGTGCAAATGCTCTGTCTGCTGAATGTCAGTAATAATTTCTGAACCCAGTTGCCAACTGCAACTGGATTACTTAGACACAATGTCCAAAAGTCCTCAATTTCTCCCAAGTCTCATGAAAACTGACAACTGTTTAGAGGAAGGAAGACCAGATTTGTGAGAGCAAAGCCAAGAGAGCTGAGAATTTAACTGGTTTTGTGCCCCAACCAGCCCCTCGGTTAGGGGACATGTGTTACCCAAAACAACCATCAGCATGACCCCACCACCAGTCACCCAACACAACCACATGCTGGCTGTGGTCCGGGCCATTTACCCAACTCAAGAGGTGAGGAACGCAGGAGGGAGGAGGAGGAGTTTTCCTGGGAGGTGTGAGGGGCACACGGGGGAGGCCTTATCAGGTGGGCATCTAGAAGTGTTGGAAGGCCTGTGGATTTGAGGAAGGCTTAATAGAGATGAAGATGTAGAGGATATGAGAGGAGTGGAAAAAAAAATCTGTTAGTGTATCTTTCATCTCCCTTTCTTCCATTTCTGTTTCTCTGGGGACTACAAGCAAGAGATATTTTTATATCTCTGTGTAAATAAGGTGGGACTTTATGACATAGGAATGAAGAATCCAAAAGCTTTGTTTTGTACCCAGAAGTGTTCAGATTTATATTATATCTATAGAAATCGATAATGTCGTGGTTTCTAATGTGCATTCCACTTCTTGGAAAATAACTTGAAAGAAATGTTTGGTTGAGCATAATGAACAATATGTTTATTAACAAGGAATTATTTAAAAATCTTTGTGTGGGGAAGAAAGGAGCTATAGGTTAGTTCTTTTTTCATGTGAAGAAGTACAAGTTAGAGGGATGGAATGAAGTGAAAGAGAAGGAAAGGAAGCTTTATGCACTAGCCTAATTGAACCTAATTGAACAGTTTATGTTGAGGTCTAAATGGATACATGATTAATTTCATTTTCCTGAAGTGGGGCTCAGGTCTCCAAAAGATGGCAAAGCAAAGTGTTAGATACCCATTAAACCTACACAAAGAAATACTGCTTTGCAAATGTTTGCCACTTGAAGTTTCAGTACTGCTTGTCAGCTTAAAATTAACAACGTACACAAAAATAATTGCCAAATCAGCATCTCTGGGACTTCCTAAACTCACATTTAACTGAACAACCTGTTTTGTTTTGTTTTGTTTTTCTAATTTTGCATCTACATTAATATGTCTTTCCTTGCATTGTGTAGGAAGACTCTGACTAGTAGAAAAAGGGAACTATCTGGACTGTGATCCAAGTGCCTTTAAATACAATTTCATAAATAAGGAATGTTCCTTCTGAGTGGCTAAGTGAATAAAACTTGGCCTGCTGTACTGGAAATTGAGGCTGTAATCCTAGCATTGCCAGAAGTGAACACTGTGCAACCAGAACTTTCTGTTTTGTAAGGTAAGAGAAATCAGATCTCTTCAATATTAAGGGCTCTAAGCTGACAGAGTAATCAATACCAGTCAGTAGCAAAGCTGAGAGAACTCTGGTCCTCCCACTGGAGGACTCCCCTCTTCTAAGCCACAGGGATGACAGTAATAGCTGCTGTTATTGTTTCCAGAGATGTAGTTCTGTGTCTCTGATGAAAAAATGTTTAGTAGAGGCTTGGAGCATTCTCAGGCTTCAGTTCAAGAAAATATAAATATGTTTTAGACTTATTGTTCTTCAGTAAAGCAAAAAAAGATCCTTGTGTCCTACTGAAACTTATGTTCAGAAGACCAGCCTGTGCCCACTCCATCACCTTAGGGCGCATTAAATTCCATCCAATTAAAATAAACACTCTTTGAACTAATGATGGGTACATCAACTAGCTGTTTATGTAGGTTGAACTCCATAGATCTTATTAATGTTTACGCTTTCATTATGTGACTCAAAAGATCAGGTTGTTTCATAAATATTTCTAATTGCAGACAAATTAAAAAAAAAGTTACACTTTCCAGTATGACATAGAGGTTTACTAGCAAATGCTTTCTATATTTGTTCAATGGTGGTGATCAAATTTGTTTAAATATTTATTTGGGAAGATCAACTGGGCATTCCTATCCTCTGTTTGGCTCAGTTTTCCAAGGGATCACTCATATGTAGCTCAGGACACTCACAGGCCTATTGGGATTGTAGTATTTATGGTACTTAGCTGAAACAGTTTTGTGTTTGGCTTAATCCAAAAAGAGTTTAGTGCAGAAAAACTTCTCTGTGAACCTAGCCAAAGACAGGAGGGAATGACAGGGGTTTAGCTTCAAAACAGCACTACTGTATTTGACAAAAATGCTAATGGTACTTTATTTACATTATATATTCCCCTCTCTCCTGTCTTGCCAACCCCTTTCTGCTCAGCTTCTGAAAAATGTTCTGCAACACTTCCATCCAAGATACTTATTCACAGCTGGACCTACAGTAAAAATCTTGAATGTGTCATCTGTGCCTCTTTTGAGTTAGAAATTATTTGGGATATGAACTGTATTTCTGTTTTGTAGTTTTCAGCACTGCTGTAATATTTAATTAAATAGTAATAATAAAGACCAATACATACTGAGTTATTTGTAGCGAAAACACTGTTTCTTTTTTATTCTACAGTGTCATCTTCTATTTTAAAAATCATTTTAGTGTGAAAAAAATATTATAGATGGGTGCCAAAAAAATCTTTTTAATCTTTGCTTTTAGCAAAGAGCACAAAAAGAAGTCTTTTTTAAAAATCTGTTTTACAGAAGGTTTGAGTATGTGCCTAATAAAATTCTTTCTGGACTGCTGTCCTATATGCTTAGTTTCAGATTGCAGAAAATTTTGTCCTGAAGTTATAAACCCTCTGAAATAGGGACATAAAAGAGTATCTAACAGACGATTAACTATAGGGGTAGTATCAAGCGTAGCTTTAATGTCATACAGATCTCGCCTTTTAGAAAGTTTCAGTATACAGTGATGTGAATTTTAAGAGGCTGGATTTTTTAGAAACCTCAGAAGGAAATGGAGCCATCTTATTTTTTTCTTTGCCATGATAGAATTCTAAACTCATTTATGACCCAGATTTTCTCCCCTTCTGAAGACCTCTTGTCCGCGAGAAGCACTCAGAAGTGAAAACCAAGAACACACAATACTAACTACAGCTTTCAAATGAACCTCACATCACCTGTTATCTCTGTCAAACTCCATTTTCCACTGCACTAACTGAAGAAAAAGAAGTGGTCACCGTAAAAATGCCTTTAATATGGCAGTTTCAAGTATCATTAAGCTCTGTTCCATCTGCTTAAAGAGTGTGGTCATCTAATTGCCAAGAGCATTGTTACAGACCAAGCAGCCGAGCACATAGATTTATCATATGGAGTCTCAAAAAATTCAACTCTGTTGATGTTCTACTGCTTTTTGTTGAATTATTAGGAATTCACTCAACAAGTTTGTAGCTTCCTCATTTAGTGTTTAGTCCATATAGAAAACATAAATTGGCAGTTGAAAATTAGGGGCTTTTAACTGTGTGGTGTATAGTTCATCATCTCCTGTTGGCTCAATGATTAATGTTCCTTTAGGAACTTTTAAACTGTAAGACTCGAAGCACTCTACAGCAGTAGGTAGGTGTCATATCATTTTACAGATTAAGACGGAGATATGACACTAGTAAGTCTTAGATGAAATGGCATATACAGTGAGGAAGTTTTGTAAAGATCTTACTGCTATCTACTGAACCTTGTTTCCTTGTGTGGTCTCTGTGCTACACATTTTACCTCCTTCTGTCTTTCTCCACTCTTTTACTGTTCTACTGTACTTCTCTTTCACTTTAAGCTACCTCTATTTGTTCAACTCGGTGAATTCTGAACACTTTTGAAACCCTTGTGTTAGGAATTTTAAGTTTAGCATTACTAACTTAAAGAAAGTGAAAGGTCTTGAAAAAGATTTGGTGATCAACTGCCTCTACTCTACACTTCATTTATTTGTCTCTCTGTTACTTTGCTATTACTTCCCTCCCTACCTAATTTGCCAAGGAGTAAGGAAGACTTGGTGCAAAAAGGGGAAAGGAGGAAAAAAAAAAGGAAGGATGAAATCAAATGGATATTCAGAAAACCTTAGATGAAGCATTCCCAACAAATATCCTTTAAGACATCATTTTTGCTGAGAATATCAAATGAAGCATCCCATTTTTTCTTTTCCTGCATCCAGATCAGCATTTTAAATAGGTATAGGTAAAAGCACCACATACTGCAAGTAGCATGAAATGTACTGTCAACATATTCTGGTGTGCTGGCTGGAAATGTTTGTAAGCTAATAAAATCAGAATTATTTTCTTGAAATTTGAGCTCGTTTGCCATTCTTGGCAAGGTCAGTAAGTCAGATTTGAGTTTGAAGTGTTTATCTTCAACATCTCTGAGAGAGAGCGAAAAGATTCAGGAAATGTATCTCCTTTTATATACATAATAATCAAAGGAAAAACTGCAGCAGTTAAACTCCTCCTTTTTTTCAAAACATTTCACGAAATAGAAGATATCCTAAAATATTTTTTTGAGGAATTTCTGAATAAAATAAACTTGAATGAAGCATTAAAGGTATCATTTTGGCAAAATGTTTAGTATACTATAGTTATAAATTGCAGGACAATGTTTTCGGTAAGATGGAACAAAAGTGTAGTCACATACATGAGATGAAACTTTTTTACCAAAATAGTTTAAAGCAATAAATATTATGAGTTAATTGATAATATTAAATAACCAAGCTGTTTCTGATGGTACAAAGATCAGTTAAAGCATTGACACAGCCATAATTACTGTCACTTCTGAATAATGTGTTTATAAGTGTACCTACATACATGTACAAATTCATTTATTAAAAAAAAAAAAAATAAAACCAAACCATAAATAGAGGCCTTTTGAATGCTCATTTCTCATTTTGTAATGATTAAGAATTTGGTTTGTTCTAGAATGCTGGGTATTCCTGGGAGTATCGCATATCGTATCGCACAGCTGCATTGAAACTTGTGTTTCTGAATCAAATTGTGGGTTTATAGTACCTTTCAGAAATAAACACTCTTCTTTATGAAAGAAGTGATCTGTATTTTGCTAAGTAAGAAAGAAAAAAAGCAGCTTTTAAGAGAACATGGAGTTCAACATCTTTCTGTCTCTCTCTCTCTAGTGTTATAGATACCTGGTTGGCTGCACAGAAAGTTATAATGTCTAAGATTTTAATGTTATTTTGGACACAGATTAAAGTATTTCTTTGGGTAGCAAAGCTAAACTGTCCTTCTGTTAAACTGCAGAAGAGTAGGTAGTTGTATACCTCAAAGCATATATATTTGAACAGAGTGCTTGAATTTGTAATGCTATATTATATACTTTGAATTCAATGCACAGTCATCAAATTAACTAAGAAGGAAAGATGCAGTCCTCCTTTGTGTACTTGTCATCTATATAAGGTGCAGCACATGAATGAACTTTTCTGATTTTAAAATATATATTTAAGTAAATTACTTTAGAAATAACGGTTAATGAGAAAACTCAATTTGCAGACAGTGTGCTCTTGGAATACTTTTCTGATGTTCCAAACTTGTTTCCTCATATGTAATTATTATGCAAATCTTGTTGCTTTGGTAATGACCTTTGGCATGGGTTGTTTTATAATTGAGCAAGGTTATTGAATACTGTGGATTTTTAAGGTTTTGGCTGTTGTTTTAGCAGTGATTTCTGTGACAGTGTTATACATAAGATGCAAAGACTAATTGCTGACAGTAAAAGCCTCTCCAATTGTAACTGATGCTTTTCTACTTTTCAATATGTCAGGAAATTATACATTTAAATATATTTAAAATTTATTAGCTAGTGTTTCCTGAAATATGGTTACTATGGATGGCAGCTCATCTTTTCCAGTAAATGTGAGAACTGTGATTGTGTCCAGCTTTTCTTTTCCAGCTGTCACTAGCAAAGTGTCATAATATTTAGAGAGATGCTCTATACCTGTCAGAGTTTGTTACAGTTCAGTGATGCATGATGAAGTGTGAGGGACATAGTTTTCCTACACTACTAAAGGTATAAATGCAGTGATAATACTTCACAATGACTCCTTGTTCAAGGTCAGTATGAGGAAACTCATCTGTATTGTTCAACAACTCACTTACTAATTCTAGAACACAAGGCCAATTTCTTTAATATGTCTATAATTTTATGGAAATATTCCTGGGTATTTATGAGAAACACAACAAACTTTTATAACAAGTGCAATTTTTCCCTACAATTTCTCTTTCAAAATGAACTGATTTAATCATCTGAAATTATTTCTTTGTTCAAATCCTTTGAAATGAAATACGATAGCATTAAGCTTTTGCTATTTTACCTGAGGATTAGTCCTGCTGGTATTTGAAGATATAACTGAAGGGGTACCTCTGACTAATACTTATTCTGGTAATTTTATAACACCTTGGAAAAAATTAAAACTTGCTAGCTAAGGGATTATTATAAGCATATAAGAATAATATACAACTAACTCATTAGCCTTATTCTTCTATTTTGCTAAAATATGCAGCTTTAGGGCTTTAACACCTTAGGTGCTCAACTTGTTTTGTGAATGCCATTTAAACACATGCTAGTGTGAGTTATTCTATTAGAATACTTGCATGTGCTACTTTTCCACTTGCTAATTATCTAATAAAAAGACTTGCTAATTTACAGATGTTCTGTTCCTGCACTATTGTCCTGAAATATTTTTTTCCTCTATACTATTCCCTTGAAATCATAAAGCCATAAAGGAGGTGTGACTAATTGCATTATTAATGGCATATTGAGGTGGTTTATATCTTTGGAAAAGCTTCTTTTGAGATATTTTTAAATCTAAATAAATACATACAAATATTTCCATCTTCTGTTAAAGATCTACAGCTCTGCAAGCTTGAGTAACATTTTATGTTTTAAAAAAATGCTGTTTAAATCATACAATAGAAAAAATCCTTTACACAAAACAGTTTCAGGTAGAAAGCAGTTTTGAAAATCTGAGATAAAATGGTTACAAAAACAGCTTTAAATCACAATAAGGATGAAAAAGCTTGGTGTATTTTCTGAAGAGTATACATCTCAAGATCTCATTAAATTGTGTCGGTGGGTTGTGAGTCGTCCCAGAGCAGCAGTAGCAGCATTCACCAGGCTCCCAGTAGCATCTCTCCAAACCTGGACCAGTGCAGCACAGACGTGCTGGTGCCACTGGGGCTGAGCTGGGCGAGAGCCTTTGAGTAGACTCTCTACCCCCGTGAATCCTTCTTACTTCCAAGTATTAAACGCTGTAGCATTTCTTGGGGCAGTGAGGGGTTTTGACTCTCCTGATATCTTTACTCATCATCTGTCTTTTGCCTTTTATTTCAACATTTGAAAGACATCATATTTTTTGCTCTGTTTTGGGATGGGGCTTTTTCCTCTTTGTTTGCCTTTTTTTTTTTAACTGTACTGAGTATAAAGGAGGAGAAGTGAGACCCGACTGAAACATGATCTATACTCTAGTACATATGCTAGTTTAAAAAGAGTCTACCTGAGACTCATAAAGTCAGCAACTTGCTTGGTCAATTTGTTTTCTGGGCACAAGAACAAGGAAATATGCCCTTACTTACTGCAGGTTTTGGCTCCTCTTTTATCACTTTAACCTCCAGGGCAATGATGTACCAGGACTGAGATGTGAGCAGGACTTCAGCTTCCAACAAAGGGTCCCTTCACAGATTTGAGGGGAAAAAAATGGTATATATTTCTTGCTTATGTCACAGAAGGAAGCATGGATTCCTATGGAGACCTGTGAAGGTCTCAATAGTAAGATTGACTGATTTTGATGTGTTTTTGCTTTTGGTTGTAATGTAGGTTTGTTCACCTACACATCAATTGATGTTGACATCAGAAGTTTCTGAATAGCTTGAAAGTATGCTACAGAGATTACAAGGATTAGTTGAAGCTATAAATTTTGCTGAAGAACTAAACTGCTTTAAGCCCTGAAAACTTTACCCTTATCCTCAACTTTTATCTTGCTTATTGAAAAGCAAACCAATGTCAATTATGCATTTTGCTATTTGATGTTAAAACAGAAAATACTAAAGAACTTTTAATATACAGGTATGAACTGAAGTGTGATATTAGGCCTGAAGCCCTACAGTAAAGCTTACAATCATTTAAAGAGTATATCAATATATATATACCATTTAGAGAGTATACCAATAACTTGCAATTACTTTTATTATAATACATTAATCTATTTACTGCATTTGCTCCTTTCCTTAAATATGTATGAGAAATACCTCCAGCTGCATAATTGTAAAAGGAACAAGAGAAGAGAGACAAGAATTTATTTGAGGTTTGTAAAAATGCTTATACAGACAAGGACTGAATATCTCAATGTAGTTAGCAGAATGAAGGTTAAGAGATGACGTGATTAGAGTTTATTTCCTCTTTAGGGGGAAAATTACCTTCTTTAAGGTGAGTTCTTTAATATGGCAGGAAATGGTATGGCAAGATCCTATAAAGAGAAATAGAACTTTTCAAAGATTTCAGGACTTCTCTATCACTAAATAAATGTTGTACAGTTGGTACATAAACTACTGAGGGCAATTATTTCAAGTATGTTACGGATCAAGTCAGACTGGATGGTCATAATATCTCCTTGGTGGGCCATTGGTCTGGTCCTTACGTAAGCATTAGAATGTCACCTTCTCCAAAAGAAAGCACCATTCTTCTTTTATGCACATACTGATCTATTCTTTCATTTCTTAGTTTATGAGATCTGATGTGTCTCATCATGAGGTAGGACAGCTGCTGACAGGTCTGTATTATAGCTGTCATAGCTTACTTGAAAATAATGGCAAGTGCCAAATAACTACAATTAGTTTGTATGTCTTCTGTTTATAGTCAATACAGGTAAGTATTTTTCTGTTGTTCTGCTTTATTGTCCCACCTTATAACCTATTCTGCTTTAAACATTGCAAATTTCTGCAGCCATGCAGCATGGGAAAATATTGGAATATATTAACAGTAGGTTGTCATTAGTTTGAGTTGATCTCCTTTTGTCAGTGAACTATGTATTGGCTGCCAAGTTATGTGTGGAACAATTTTGTTGTCACTGGTGCAACATAAAACCCTACCATGCAATGACAGTTGCTGAGACCTATATCCCATAAAATGTACTTTATTTTTTTTCTTCCTCTGCAGTGCTCAGGAGCAACTTAGACCTCTTAGACACTTGGAGATTTACATTGAAATAATTGCCACCAATTATTTATTTATTTATTTATTTAAAACACAGATTGCAAATATTTTAAAGCATTTACTAGAGTCTATGTCATATGCTGCAATTAACTTGCCATTACTTGCAGCTGCACTTTCCAGTGAAAAGATTAGAAGATGGGAATTTATAATCAGGAAACCTCCACACAGCTGTCAGAAAAAGTCTTGGGATCAGTACAAGTCGTCTCAAGGGATAACTTGAAAGGCAGATTTGAACTGTGAACTTCTATGTCAGAATTTTGATTGCCAAGGACCATTCTAGGTCACACAACAAGGATAATGAGTGCTACAGACTTAAATGCTTTTGGACAAAAGTTTATTATAACCACACAGAGAAATAGCCCAAATATGTCACAGTAGATTCATGGTTATTACTGAAACAATGCATTAATGTTGGCAGTCACTTGAAATATGGTATGTATATAATAGTTTCATTTAGTATCACTTAAAGGTCTCTACGGCAAAGAGGCATGACCTGTCACTGATGTATGCTGCTATAACAAAATATGAGAGTTATCCCTTTCCTTTGACAAATTTCAGTTCACTCATCTACTGTACAAAATGAGAGGAATGTAGGATAAGTTATTAAGAACTTAATTCACCACTTTGCTGGCTGGTTTTTATTCCAAAAATTCAGGTGATACTCCTCAAAATAAGAAACATCAGAAGACTAAGTATATTTTTTATTTTAATTTAAACAAACAACACTTTACCCCTTTACTCACAATGAAAAGAAAAAGTAGCTTTGAAGCTTCTTGGTCTTTTGTTTGTTTGTTTGTTATTGGGGTGGCTTTTGTTTGTGTTTTGTTATGTTTTGGTTTTTAATGATGGTCTGAAGTATTTCATTTGAAATAACGTTTTCAGATGTATATGTAGTTTATTCTTAGAAGCTTAATTCGGAAAAGAAATGTAGCATGCCAAAATAAATATATGATAAGTGTCTGTGTCTGCCATAGAAATGACACAAACTAAAAGAAATTATTGCTTTCCTGAAGGAAAGCAGAAGTTGCCTTCTCTAGTCTCTGTCTGCTGTTACCTTTGGAAAGAATCAATGCTAATGTTACTGTCGTGCTATCATGACATGGCTTTTAGGCTGACTTGCATGTCCTGCCATCATGGTTGATAAGATAATGAGTGTCAGCTGTTTTCAATAGGAATATGGAAAACAAGATTAGTGCAGTAAATAACTTTGCCATTGTAACTGATGCTGGGAAAACTGTGAGTTTGTATGTTACCATAAACTCTGATAGCATCTAAAGTGACAGCAGTGATTTCAAAATCTCTAGTGCTTCATTTTTTAAATCCCTGCAGTAAGTAAAGTAAGTAAAGACTGTGGAAGTTCTTGTAAAAACACCCCTACAACTTTCATTTTACATTTAAAAGAGCAAATGCAGTTAATCTGATAGTGAAATCTGTCAAGTCTAAGACTTTATTTCTAAGATGTATTCAGAAGCGTGGCCCTGTTGGGGAGCCTGTATTGACTGTGTAATTCAGGATGAAACAAAACAGTGAAAGAAAAGTTTAATAAGGTGGAACTGATTGGGTTGGACATTTGTATACCTCTGTGAGTATTGTTTAATTGTCCATGAGATTGGGTTGTTAAATAAGCAGACTAGTATAAACTGAGTAACAGAAGAAAGAGAATAAGAGATCACAAAAATAATTTTCTTTCTAATGTATAGTTCTTAATTATAGTGTTCTACACTCAGTGCTGTGTGCTTGAAAGCTTACATTTAATGTCTTTGTTGAAGGAAGCAAAATAAATGTTGTTTACCAATACTGGAATTTCTCACAGGTACATATCCAAGAATTCATGGATTGAGATGCTGTTTGACACCTGGAAGGTGTAACAGAGAAAAGTTTAGGATGCATTGGTGATCATATTTCACGAGGACACAGAATGAGTGACTGACTGATAATTAGATGTTCAGATCAGGAATGCACAGAGTGTTGATTTTTCATTCAAGTATGATGGTCTTTCTTTCAGATGTAAATTAATCTGTTCTTCCTAATCCACCTGTGCCAGTAGAAAAAGTTATAATCCTGTTTCTAACCCCAGCTGCTCATCACTGCCATCTGCTGAAAGTTATTGTGCTCCCAGCTGTGCTGAATGAATTGCCAGGCTCAATTAGCCCATTTCAGTCTGGGCTAGCAAAGATACATGGTTTAAATCATTTAAGATAACCTGGGGCTAATTATCTTTGGTAAAGAGGATGACAAGTGACTGAGTTGGCTGTCACCATGTGTGGGAAAAGATACGTGTCTGCAGCCTTTGTTTTCTAGTTATTTGGTTATCCCATCCAACTCAGTAATTCCTCAAGATGATCCTGGACAGCAGCTGGATGTTGTACTGAGGTGAGACTTTCCTTTAACTCTGCTGGCACTGACCAAGCTGGCATATACCAATGAGAAGTTTGGCAGTGGGATGGGGGTGTGGAGGGATCCCCAAAAATATTTTTGCAATTGTATATATGTAGTCCATGAAGAAGTTGGGGGTTACTGTTCATTGGAGAAGACTGTACAGTAACTGAACAAAAGCATCTATGATTCTTGCCTTAATTTGTTTACATGTAAATGAGATGAGTTGGGAGCTATAAATGAATATATTTGATTTATCTTGGTTCTAAGCCAGATTCTCTGCTTTCTGTAGGCACCACAGAATTTCAGGTAATAAACTGGATAAACTTAAAAACATTAGATCATTTTACAGGTTAAGAGTTGATGATACTTCTGGTAGTCTGATAGTCCATTATTTGTGCAAGGGGAATCTGTATGAACTGCATATTGTGTACACTGTAATTGGCCAGAGCCACTGCAGTGTAGTTAAGGACACATAGTACCACATATATTGCACGGGTCATGGTAGTCTGGTTTTTGCCTTGAGATAAGTCTCTCATATAGCTCTGTGCCATCATAAGAAATAATCTCGCTAAAGTACCATTGATAATGAACAAGGCAGATGAAGAAGGCAGCTGGGATCACTGACATGCTTATAACAAAGTAAATGTAAGATTTTATTCTTCATCGTCCATGCTCAGGCATGTATGGAGTACACAGGGAATGATACTGATTTCAGCCTAAGGTAATTTCTCTTTATTACATACACATCTTGTAGAGCAAGGGTCAGATCCATATCTTCCATGTGTCTTATACAATATTTTTTTCTCTAAGAAGGTAGATTTCTCATTCTCCAAAGCTGTATGCTTGTCTGAAATGAGCGTCTTTGGCAAAAGTTAGATTAAGGTTTCCTTCCTAAATGGCGAAGTGGACCTCAGTGCCTCTTTGTTATGTTTTCAGAAGTCTGGAGTATATAAGTGACACCACTTGCCCTCACATGATCATTTTTCCCTCTCCAAAAATAATTTTATAACTGAGTAAAGCTTTCACTTTTTACACTTAGGGTACTGAAATGTTATGTAATAACACTGGTCCTATAGGTGTTCAGTTGATATTATCATTTACAAGCGTTATATTCAGACATGACCATTCCATTTAAGTTAACCCAAATAAAGCAAGCTTGAGAGCACCATAGGAAAAAGAAAAGTTTCTTAAAAGGTTGTTTTGTGGTTTTGTTTAGCTTGGGCTCTGTATGTGTTTTGTTTGTTTGTTTGTTTTTTGTTTTGTCTTCAAATAGGAAAGCAACATTATAAGGCTATCATGAGCAAGTGATAACTAAATGGTATTTTCCTAAAGACTTTTTTTTTGCACAGGACATGTAACATTGTGAATCTCTCTTTTTGTAATTTGGGCTGCATTAGGAGTGAACTGATAGATGGTTGTGAGAAAAAAAGGCTGAAAAGTAGTTCACCATGAAGTGTTTATGTAGTGTTTAGTTCTTCATTGAACAGTGAAGGGAAGCAAGCATAAAAGATAATTAACTTCAGCTGAAGTATCACTTGAGCATTAAAAAAGGATTCCCCTGGGACCAATATTGACTAAATTTTAGAAACGCAGATTTCTAAATGGCTGATTTGATGAAATGATCTCTACTGCACTGTTTCATGGTGAACTAAGTAAGATGTTTTGAGAAGCTACAGAGTATTTTGGATTTACGATAATTGACATGGGATGTCTGCCATAAGAGTGACTTACTTAATGTGAATTAACACTTACAAATTTCTTCAGAAGTGTCCCTTTGTAGACCAACATACACAATATGTAATTTGATTTCTGTTAATAATGAAAACACCTGTTTCATGAAATCATCGTATTGAAATCTGCCAGCAATAACAAGCATGCAGTAATGAAAATGATCTGCAAGTGCAAACTCTGCAGGATTCGAAGTTAAAAGAAAAGCTTCTGTGGTTTTACACCAAGGAGGATGTGTCTCATTGTAATTAGTATTTTACCAATGCACTGTAAAAGATAAATTGATTCTTCGTAGTGCTAACAGTGGACATGAGATGATTTAATTTGTTGGCATTGGTGTTTGTGGTAATGAAGTTTTAGAGTCAGAATGGGATGAATTTAAATATTCATGGTGCACTAGACAGACTAATGATGTGAATTTATTTTGTCAGAATATAAAGTACGGGGGATGCACCCTATTATGAGAAGGTAGTTCTGTCTGTAGCTACTCTTTAGGACCATTGGATGTGATTTCTTGTACTGTAAGTCACACTGAAACTTGTGCATATCTTCAAATTCAATTACAGTGCAAAGTTATAAAATAAAATCAATTGCATAAAAATAATTCTTTAAAATATATTTCCAAAAAAGAAGTATTGAACAATAAAAGCCAATTTTTAGTGTTCATTTTTTTGTGTCTTTATAGCCAGCAAACATAAAGAAACAAAAAATCAGAATTGATTCCTCATCATAACAGGATTCCAGAGATGTCACTAGTAAAGTCAAATGAAATGACAGCAGCTCTTCAACTATTAGAATTAGTTCATTAATTTATCAAAATCAAGCATGTGTATTTTGCATAAATCAGATGAAATTGTGACTTTAAAAACATTCGTATGAATATCTCCATCAGAAAGGTATTCTACAGTATAAATAATTACATTCATAATAAAACGTGGTATTCAGGAAAGTCTTTTAAGAGTAAGGTTTTTTTCCTCACTTTCCAGCTTCAGATACTATCACGCATTCTCTGTGTTACCCCACTTGTTTATTCATGTTGATCCTGGCTCTGAGTGAGGGCAAAATATTCTGCAGACACCAGGAGAGTGAATTGTGTGCTGCTCTGAATTTACTCTGCAAGAGAATGCTCTCCTTGTATTTTTCTTGGCAACCATTAATAGAGACATTTTAAAATACTGCCAGGGCTCTGGAGGATCCTTGCTATTGATCTTATCTGAGGGAAACGTCTGCTACCCTGGTCTTGATTGTCTCCAAGTATTGTGCATTCAAAAAGTGCAAATTTTACTCTTTCTGGTGACATGTGGTGTTAATACAAGTCAAAGAAAATAAAAATCTCTTAGTAATAGAATTTTACAGCAATATAGTAACAAAGTCAACTGGAATATGTGTTGATTTCTACAAGATGATGTATTATCCCCAGTATACAGATTTGAGAGTCTTTTGGCACACCTTTCTGGAGAGAAAGTTGGGTGAAAGACGAAAGTAAGTACTATTTGTAACAGATGAGTGAAGTAGTCACTATTTTGTTCTGTGAAATTAAGTCTAACCAAAGAGAAATTGTCATGGCATGAAAGTCATGACACTCTACCACTGTTCTATTGCTAAGCATAGGTGCTAAATAGGAAGAGTTTAATATAGACCCATATGTTGGAAGGCCTCAAAAGTTTCAAACAACATTATTCAAAAGTTAAGAAGTCCTGAATGTAGGTTTTCTACAAAATTAATGAAATACATTCTGTTTCCAGTTTTTGAAATAATTGCCGATTATTTGTTATGAGAAGAGACAATGTCAAATTCTGATGCAGACAAATAATGTAAGAAACCTGAATCAAATTTGTGGATGTTGTGATATGATTACTCTCTTATAATATATATATATACTCATACCCTTTTAAAAAGACTGAACCATCTTTGAGTTGATACTTGAAAATAAAATGAATCACTAGAATAAGTGATTTAATCCCTATAGGAAGTGAGTTGAGGTAGACCAGAATCTGGCTACTACTCCACTCTGAAAAGTTCCACAAAGGGGATAATGTGAAGACTGAAGTGTGAATTTCAAATTTTAGGATGGTTTATTGACTTACAGTTTTCTGTCAGTACAGAATTCTTTGAAATGTACCACACCATCCATATACCTTCCTTAATGTGAGAGAGCCCATTGACTCTTCCACCCAAATCACGCATTTACAAATCCTGCAGTGGGCTTTCTGGTAATGTGCCCACTATTAATTTTTCTTCCTGAATAGTAATTTTCTTTTTTCTTTCCTTTTTTTTTTTTTTTTCAGCTCCATATAGAATACTTCACTGTTATTAAAAATAATTCTTTAACACTTGTAAAGCATTTTTTAAGAAGTTTACTTTGAACACAAGCATTCCATTAGGACCCAGAAATAAAAGCACCCTAAACCCAAGATACTCCAAGATCTTAGGAAATAGTAACTTCTTCAAGAATGGATTCCATTCAAGTTAATAAGTTAATGGACTGGCAGATGACATTCCAGAGTGAGATCACAGCATCTTTGCACGCCAGCCCTGAAAGTGATTTCTTTCTCTGTCAGTCTTGCTGCTGTTGAAATCTATGGTTATCTCCAGTCTGTTCTCACTGGGAAAAGGCAAAGTGACAGTTCATAAGATGGACATATGTGTAGTTGCTATGCCAGTTCTACTGTTGTGACCAACATTTACCATATTACCTATTCATTTATAAGTGAAGTCTGTAATAACTGCCTGCCTGTGGCAGAAAAATGCATTTCTGTGGTGTCCAGAGTTTATGGTTTGAGTGGAAATTGCTGGGAATAGTTGCTTCTCAGGGTATTTATAAGAATTTTCTTGTTGATTGTCTAACCAGTTGATACTGTGTCTGTGGGTGAGAAAGATTTTACTGACTGATATCGAAATGGCGAACAATAATATATGTGACCAGGAGGAAGAATCCTGAGCCTTTCAAAGAATCACGAGGCACTGAGTGGGAGCAGACTCTGCCCTCTGTGATCAAAACCAGTTGTGCTGGACACTGTGACTGTATGAGGGACAACCTGGAATCCCAGGTTGACCCTCTAAATGAGGCCGTACTATCTACCTTTTGAATTACTCATTATGGTATATTGTTTGGCCAGAAAATGTAGACTTTGGAAAAAAAGTGGTGAGTTAGAGAGAAGAATAACCTTGCCTTTTTGTCCAAAACTGAAGACAGTGCTTCAGGTATCACAAGTCGTATTTATGCTATGGGTTTTGCAATGGGAATGCTTTACATTACTGAATACTTTATATTACTTCTGGTAGAATTTTCCTCAGTGTTCATTGTTTGTTGTAAATTTGAAAAGGCATAATAAAATTATGAAACATTTAGCAATTGTGCCCCAGCCAAAATGGCTTACATTCATTTTTGAAACATCATCTGTTTCAGTAATTAGAATACTTACAGTTAACAGGGACCTGGCCCAAGCTATTTGTTTTTGGATTGTATTCTATTTAAGCATCTGCCCTTGAGTTAATTTTTTTAAATTTCTCAGTATTGTGTAGCTGTGGTCTGCATAATTAATTCCTCTAAAATATTTTTCTACCATTAGTGGATGCTGGACCCTTTCAAACTAAAAAAATCTTGACATTTTGAGTGTGGATAGAATATAGAATTATATTATTTTCCATTTCGAGCAACTTCTTTGATTTTTAAGACCTTTGGCATGCGAGTGAAAGAGTCCCCATTTTCACATCACTGTTTTCCAGGGTAAAAAAAATGCAAAGAAAGACTTGAAATTATGCAACAACATAAGCAAGAAATATTATGCTAGGGTAGTAGATAATTACGTGACCTTTGTTATTTTAGAGTACAATGGTTTCAGTTCACTTACAGTATTTTAAAAGTATACTTTAGGAATAGGTTGACATATATGCGTAGTGTTATCCTTTGTGTGTTACTTTACTGATACCTCTGTTTGACTTATTACTGAAGAAGAGATGCCGAGTTCTTATTTTAGAATATTAAAATATTTAAGAACATTGAAATATTGGTCATTTGAGAGACTTATATTATTCTCTCAGAATCAAAGTAACATGAAAATATTTACAGATTTGGGTTTTTTTATTACAGAAGTTCAAAAATCAACGTCTTTAATATTGATAGTAAATAGAGGGAATATTGCCGGTACGTTTTGGTTTCATTTTGGATCTCCTTTCTTTTTGCAGGGTTAAGAAAAGGAGAAAAATGTTTAAAAACCAGAACACTGGTGTATGTTGAGGAGCTCTGACAGAAGCAGTAGAGGCAAAATAATTTGTAATGACAGTATAGCGTGTGCCTATATCTGCATCAATGTATATACATTTCTTATATGAAAGAGGATTTTCTGTTTTCCCAGCTAAGTTATAAGATCATATAGAGATGAAGAAAAATAATTTTGTATGCCTTACTTTTTATTCAAATATATCAAAGTACTTCACAGAAATGAGGACTATCATTCCAATTTAACAACTGGAGAAAAAAAGGTCTGGGTTGTTAAATAACACACTGTGGTTCACAGGTTAAACCTGGGCAGAGATGGGAGCACACTGCTTCTCTGCTCTCCAGTCTACTGTCAGCTCTGACAAATGCCAGCTTTAGCGTATTCCTGTCACTAGGTCATGGCTAATGATATTTGAAATGTAGATGTTAAATGAAAGTGTGAAAAATGCTTAATAGGTTTTTCTTTTTTTTTGGTCAGGAAAAAGTTATGCATAAACCACTTTGTACTTTTTATTGAAATAGTTCAACTATTAAAGCATATTTAACAAATCCAAATTTTTGATGCATGTTATGCCATAATTACTATCAACTTTTATTATCTTTGGCAAATGATCATTGCTGTTCTCTGAATGACTTCACCTAGGCAGATTTTTCCGTTTCATGCAACAAAAAAAGCAGTTCATTAGTTCCTAGAACAGTGCTTGCATTCAATCACCATATTAAGCAATGACCTATTAACAGGATGGTTCAAAGGCTTAGAGATACATGTGTTTGGATTTAGGTTGACTTCCACTGTCCTAGAGGTTAAACTCAGTCTTTTCTAGCTCCTAGAAATCATCTTGGAACAATGACTTTAATTGAGTACTGGTTAGTAAGCAAAGAGTATGTAGAAAACTAGTATATTTGAGTATCTTTAATCCTAATGGACTTACTGTCCTCATACTAAGGAATCCTTAGCTGTATCATATTTTAGGACCAGTCATCAAGCTTTGGTTTACTGGTTCATATTTTTCTAACAGAAATGCATGAGTATTGTAAAATGCTTATGTTAGCATTTTCACAAATCATCATCTTTTGTAAAAGAAAAATCATCTTTGCCAAGTCTTGGGAAACGGGGGAGGTGCCTGAGGACTGGAGGAAGGCAAATGTCACTCCAGTCTTCAAAAAGGGCAAGAAGGAGGACCTGGGTAACTATAGACCAGTCAGCCTCACCTCCATCCCTGGGAAACTGATGGAACAGCTTATTCTTGGTGCCATCTCAAAGCATATCAAGGACAAGAGGGTCATTAGGGGCAGTCAACATGACTTCACCGAGGGGAAGTCATGTTTAACCAACCTCATCGCCTTTTATGAGGACATAACGGGGTGGATGAATGATGGCAGAGTGGTGGATGTGGTCTACCTTGACTTCAGTAAAGCATTTGACACAGTCTTCCACAGCATCCTTACAGCTAAACTGAGGAAGTGTGGTCTGGACGATCGGGTAGTGAGGTGGACTGTGAACTGGCTGAAGGAAAGAAGTCAGAGAGTAGTGGTCAATGGGGCAGAGTCCAGTTGGATGCCTGTATCTAGTGGAGTGCCTCAGGGGTCAGTACTGGGGCCAGTATTATTCAATATATTCATCGATGATTTGGATGAGGGAATTGAGGGAACTTATTATCAGCAAGTTTGCTGATGACACCAAGCTGGGAGGAGTGGCTGACATGCCAGAAGGCTGTGCTGCCATCCAGAGACCTGGACAGGCTGGAGAGTTGGACGGGGAAAAATTTAATGAAATATAACAAGGGAAAGTGTAGAGTACTGCATCTGGGCAGGAACAACCCCAGGTTCCAGTATAAGTTGAGGAATGACTTATTAGAGAGCAGCATAGGGAAAAGGGACTGGGGGGTCCTGGTGAACAGCAGGATGACTATGAGCCAGCACTGTGCCCTTGTGGTCAAGAAAGCCAATGGCATCCTGGGGTGTATTAGAAGGGGGGTGGTTAGTAGGTCGAGAGAGGTTCTTCCTTTCTACTCTGCCCTGGTGAGACCACACCTGGAATATTGTGTCCAGTTCTGGGCCCCTCAGTTCCAGAAGGACAGGGAACTGCTGGAGAGAGTCCAGTGCAGGGCAATGAAGATGATTAAGGGAGTGGAGCATCTCCCTTATGAGAAAAGGCTGAGGGAGCTGGGGCTCTTGAGCTTGGAGAAGAGGAGATTGAGGGGTGACCTCATTAATGTTTACAAATATATAAAGGGTGAGTGTCATGAGGATGGAGCCAGGCTCTTCTCGGTGACAACCAATGGTAGGACAAGGGGTGATGGGTTCAAATTGGAACACAAGAGGTTCCACTTAAGTTTGAGAAGAAACTTCTCAGTAAGGGTGACAGAACACTGTAACAGGCTGCCCAGTGGGGTTGTGGAGTCTTCTACTCTGGAGACATTCAAAAGCCACCTGGACACCTTCCTGTGTAACCTCATCTGGGTGTTCCTGCTCCGGCAGGGGGATTGGACTACATGATGTTTTGAGGTCACTTCCAATCCTTAACATTCTGTGATTCTGTGAATTAATATGTTTAAATTTTATTGGTGTCATGTTAGAACACTCCATTCTATTTGCCCTCCTTATATAGAGATGACTGCAGAGAAAGAAATTTTAAGAGTAAATGGACATATTTCTAGGATACCTGAAGACGTTATAGTTCATCTTTGTGATCAAACTGAAGATGAAAATTTGCTTCGTATTTATGCTTGATGTTTATTTTTCAGGGAATAAAGAAAGATATTTTTTTTTTTTGTGGGTTGTCGTGTTGGGTTTTGTTGGTTGGTTGGTTGGGGTTTTGTTTGTTTGGGCTTTTTAATGCTTTTAATTTACATTACTTATTCACTACAATTAGATTGACAGTATGTTGTCAATTGTCTAGTTATGTATAGTGTTTCCTGCTGTGTGGCTGTTTTAGAAGCCCATTGTTTCCTATTGGGTTTATTTAATTTTGATAAAGGGAAAATTATCTATCTTCTGTATAAAGGATTTATTTTGTCGTTCATTGAAAAGCTAGATGTACAATCTTTCCAGAGCGAGGAATCTGTTCCTTCTCCTAGGAATGGTGTAGACTCATGAGGGATCAGTGATTGAAAGTTTTGCTTTAGAACCCTAGTTCTGCTGATGTACATCCTGTTCGTTGTGAAGTTAGGTCATAATTCTACACACAGTCATTGTCATATCTCTTAATAGTTTTGTTTGATTTTGCTTGTAGAGAATTGTGGCTTCATTTGTATATATTTTCCTTGTCTTTTTCAGACATAACCAAATGATGTGTTTATAAAAATATTTAGTTCCAAATATTTTATATGGCTCAGAATTTAATAACTTTGCATTGTGTTATAAACATAAAAACCCCCAAGATGATCATAGGATTAATAGGATTTTTTTATATATATTAGTAAGATTCTTTTTTAAGTTTCTGTTTTCATAATTGTGTTTTAAAGATACGAAGATAAATGTGCAACAGGGAACTTAGAATTGTCAGTAACGTCTGTTGTGTGACAGAGGAAAAAAGTAGTTTGATGACATCATTTTCCTATGTGGTTCACAATCATAATCATGAAAACCAGTAGTTGTTCACCTTGAGTAGGAAGAGAAAGAGAAGTGAAATCTTAAGGGTATTTTTCACTGTTTTCTTGGTATGTGTGGCCAAAGGTGTTGTTCCAACCATACTCTTTCTTCCATGAGTCAGATATGTATAAATTACTATTACTGAAAATTGGTTTTAATAGTTTTTCATACAAAAGTTCCTTAAAGGAATAGTTTTTCTGTTTTTCCTGCATTTTCTTAGCTTTAATTGGAGAGCATATCTCTCCAAGTTTCAAGCTGTATCTCCGGCAGAGCTATTATACCTGTTAACGATGGATACTCAAGCTGTTTATTTTGTTTAAGCCAGAGAGATTTGAAAAGCAACCTTTCACTGTACAAGTCCTTATTTCACATGAAAAAAATGTACAGTTTTGCTAAGCTATCACTTTTAAGAAAATAATATATGCTTTTTTCCTGCCTCTGACAAATCTCTGAAAAAGTCAGAAGCTTCAACTCTGCATTGGCCTTTACAGATTTCTTCCAAGAGAAGGTTCCTTCTACCTTTTTCACTAGGAGGGCCACAAAAGTACCAAAACACCATCCCAAAATACCTACTGAAAATAAGAAAAAGCTGGTTTTGTCTTCTTCCAAATATATTTCCTACAAAGAATACTGTATGTTTCATAAAACCTAGTAAGATTAACAATGGAAGCAATGCCATTACCAGTTTATCAGAATAACTAAAAAATATTTATGGTTATGTTGGCTCATCTTGAATGTTTATTTGTTTATTTTGTTTTTAGTGTAGCTTTTTTTTTTTTAAAGAAATATTTTCTTTCATAAGCTTGAATATTGTGCACCAAACTTTTCTTACATTCTCGCACAGGAAATAAAAAGGGCAGGGCCAGGAACTAGGAACAGCAGAGCACTAGTCTCTCTCCAGTTCGCTATCCTTTGCTTGATTTTGAAACTTGGACTCATTCAGACCTTTGCACAGGCTGTCAGACCATGTGCCTTCCCCATCCATATGCAGAATCATAGTGTCTAAAGCATCCTAACTAGAGAAGCACATCTACAGCTAGCACAGGAAGGTGACCAGAGAACTCCATGGAGATCTCTGTGATAACTAGGTGAGGCCTCTAATGGAGAAATGGGTTCACTTTCCAGATCTGTATTCTCTGCCTCGTTACAAGTTTGTTCCCCACTCACTAGCTTGCAACTGGTTAATAGCTCATGTTACTGTTCAGTCCAGACCTCTTCCCTTTTTGTCTATGAGTTCTTACAGTCTGCCCCAATAGCCCTTCACCTCCTTCTTCTCCCTAGTAATTTCTGCCTTCTGTGCCTTAGGTAAGTTCTGCCTGCCTATGAACTTTGTATTTTTAGATCCTTCTCTCTCCTGTTTTCCCCAATCACTGAGCTTTCTTCGTTCTTTTCAGTACCTTTCCCTATGGCTGGGTATTGTCCAGGTTCCACTTCCTCTCAACAAAGTTACTCATCAGCTGTTGTCAGTCTGCCTCTCTAATGTCCCACTGATTTATGCTGATCAGTAATACAGGGCCAGCTATTTATCTCTGTGTTTTGTGTTTGTTTGTTTTTTGGTTGGTTTTGTTGTTTGTTTTTTTCTCTTTTTCATTCCTACTGTGTGGGCCCAAGTTTTGCAATAGTTTATTTTTAAAACAGAATAGCATCAGGTTTTAATAGTAATTTACCTCCTAAATTGTTGGTGCAGTGCTGAGCTCACATGATAGCTTATCCCATGGTAATTCCTCAGTCTAAAAAGCAACATCATCTTGTCAGCAACATATATGTGATCCAAATAAGTTTTGTGGGGTTGAGCATGTAGACTTCAAGACAGATAAAAGCAAACCTTTGGTGTTGTGAACAACATGCTGTGTTAGGCACAAGTCAATAGTGGAAACAGTAACATAACAGGAACAATTCATCCAGCCTCCCTTGGCCTTGAGTGTCATTGGGGACTCCTGCAGTTCTTTTGTTAGTAATGGATCTTCGTAAGTGGATCTGGTCTTCAGATTCCCTAAGGAAGCTTTTGTCCCCTGTGCCTGCTTATCCAGATGATGTCTGAGAGTTTCAGGAGCTTTGTCATTGTCTGACTTGTAGCTAAAGGACGTGCTGTTGGCTGTGGTCCAAGATAATTCATTCTGTTGCTTGATGTCCTGTAGCCTGGGGATAAGGAGAAGGTGACTCCACCGAATAATGAAGACTCTAGTCTTATTGCCTGGATGGCAATTCTGTACAATAATAAAAGAAAATAATGAATGTATTTTAATTATAGTCCTCTTAAAAATCCTTTGCCTTAGCATATTTTTCCAATAATGCTCGACTGAAAAAACAAACTCAGAAAATATACAGATGTAACTTTGTTAATAATTCATACATACATTTTAAATGCAGTTTGAAAAAGGCACGGAAACACAAGAATTACTGAGCTCTTTGGGTTTTTTTTTTTCTTCCCCTTTTGAACAACCTCATTATATTATATTTTCAAGGAAACTTTTTCCCATTGTATTGCTTTGGAGATAAAGAAGGCATTTGAGACCACCATTACCTATCTGTGGATTACATTGAAATGCATTGATTTCTTTTAATTGCAACTAACGTAATATCATCAGTAAAAGTAACAAAGATTTGGAAGTCATGAGAAGAAATCTTCCCTGAGTTTGTGATAGCACTGTATATTTCTATACAGAAGAGATTTTAATAAACCTTAGTTTTTGGCATTTCATTTCATAGATCAGAAAGCAAGTAATTCTAGACTTCCATTCTTTTCCTTCCAAAAATGAGAAAACAAATGTAAATGATTTAGAAGCAATTAGTTGCAGACATATTGTCCTGGCAAACCATTCTATTCCTTTCTAGTATCTAAATTTTGAGGCAAGGTTGATTCATCTGACTCATTGATGTGAAACAGGGGAAAACCAAGGCTGCCATTCTAAACTGATGTAGGTTGTTTTCCATTCTAATTTTATTGTTATAGAAAAATAAGACAGTTTCAAAATCAGTTTGAGTCAATAACAGTGTAATAGCATCCTAAAATGATATTATTATTTATTCATGCTTAGTTAAATATAACTGTAACATGAAATAAATGATTATCTGTTTTGGATATAATTTCATAATAAGGCCTTTGAAGGTCGTTTGAACTACTGCACTAATTAATGTTTTATTTCCAGCCTTCCTTAATTATTCTTGCCAGATGGTCCTTTATTTATGTTATTGCTTGGAGTTTCCAGCTGAGGTTGTTTGATTGTTGAAGAAAAATATGTGATGGCACCATAAGATAACTGTAATTGAATTGTTAGGTATGTTGGAACATTCAAGCCTTCTGTCCCTGCTTTAGCCACATCTGGGAAATAAGTTTGTTAACAAAGTGCTTTGGCACCTCATCGAGTACTTGATGTGATATATGAAAATGTTTAGAGCAAACTCAATTAACATAAAAGCCTTTAGAAAAGAGAACTCTGGTAGCTTCTCATTCATTTATGAATTACAAAATCTTCTGGGTAAAATGCACAAATGGATAAATTACCAGGTGGTTGGTTTTGTTTTGGCTTTTGTTTGGTGTTGTTTGTTAGCATCTGACTTACTTTTCTCATATCTAGACAATATTGCTTTTGTGCTTATAATAGGGTACATTTACACTAGACAAAATAATGTGATGAAAGCATAGTAGCACTCTTATTGTGGGGATATTATGTGGCTACCTTTGGGAAATAATATCTCAGGAATGCTAGTTTCTGAAAGGGTTAAGTTCAACACTGGGAGATAGGAAATTTTGGAAAATGAATGTAAAAACAGCATTTACAGAAAACTACATGTTTTGTTTTAAGCAATCACACAGAATCACAGAATGGCTGGTGTTGGAAGGGACCTATGGAGATGATCTAGTCCAAGCCACCTGCTAAAGCATGTTCACCTAAAGTAGATTGCACAAGAATGCGTCCAGGCAGGTTTTCATCAACATTGTTTGTGTTATACTAGTAAATAACTATCCCACTTATTCTTTGAAAGTTCCATGGCATCAGGTTCTGTATAGCAACACATAAACATACATGTTCAAAAATATAATAGGGAATAAGTGGAAGAATGGTATATGATACTTTACTAATGTGTAATTTTGTTCTGGAAGTGTACATAAAATATTTATTGTATTTCTTTTCTGTCTTTCCAAACCATTGTTTTCACCATTTTTCTATAATCATTGCAAGATGAGTTTTGGGAAATGGAGAAGAGTTTACAGTCCTAAAACCAACATGAAAGAACATATTGAATATGTTTTACAGATACATGTGTCAGGGGTAGCTGGGAAGAAAGAACTGAGATGTTTGTGTAGGAAATCGGTCAATGGATAAACAAGAAAGGTATTGAGGCAAAGGTTCAAAATCAGAAAATAAAAATTCTCATATAGAAAATAAAAAGTGAAATGTATTTTTGTCTCACTAATAGCTCAATACTGCGGTAGACTTAGGTAAAATGCACTATGAAGAAAATGTAAATCAACTAAAAATTAGAATTTATAAGAAAAAGCTTACCACAAGAATGGATAATAAGAGGTTGTTGAATAAGAATAGTTTTAGAGAAGATGAATTTCCTTTTTTTTTAATTTTTGTGTGTGTGTTATGATTTTATTAGCACAGTAGATAATGCTCTGGAAGAAAACTGTCACTTCAGTTGTGGAAATTGCCTCCCAGTGTTGAAAATATGGGTGTCCTATATAACGTTTCACAAATCTATTACAACGTTCAGAAATACTCTTAACATGTTGTGTTGTCTTTTTCTATTGGAGTACGTATTTAACAGCTCAATGTATTTCCTTGGCAAATCCTCCTTTATTTGCCATATGTAGTTTTCCTGAGCAGCAGATAGAGTCTGAGTACTTGGAGGAATAGAATATTCTCTCCCTCAGCCTCGGTCAGAGATACGTGTTCGTGGCTTGGGAGTACTCTGAGTGTCAAACTCTCTTCAGAAGCTATGGAAGAAGGGAAGCAGCTGCTGTCTTTCAGAGCAGAAATGTAGGTTTTCAATGCACACTCTGCCATGGAGCAGAATGGAATCCATACAATGGAGCCCATCACACAATACAGATGTATCAAATTAAGGCTCTACCCGATTGGTTTTTGCTACTTCCTGTGTAATTCAAGTGCTTTGTGATTTGTTAACTCATTCGGCTGTAAAAAACGTTATAAATATGCATTATCTGAATTGCTGCTCTGAAAAATGGGACCCTGGAGCTGGTGGTAACATCTCTGCAGCGGTGGTGGAGTGAGTGAGCACTTCTGTCAGCTGCAGGAGATCTCCCCTTTCATATTTAAATCTAGTCTGTGTGCCAGAACAGAAATACAGACTGTTCACATGCTCATCGTACAGTGTTAAACATTCATGTCTGAACCACAGATGAAAGAGATCCCAGAATTTCTTTAACAACTCGTTAAGCTGATCAGTAACTGCTTTGAGCACGTGGTTACCTACATAAGCAAAATAAGTAAAAGAAGCAAGAATACCAAGGTGCTTTCAACTCTTTTCACTTTTAGCTTTCTTCTTTTTATCAATTCATCATTTATCTGCTTTTCACTTCCCTCCCTCACTCTATAAACCAAATCTCCCCCAACAATATTGCCTGGTATTTTTAAATAAAAATTTTAGGACAGTGTATGAACTTCCTTCACTCCTCTTCCCTCTCTTCTATATAGTGTTGCAAATTAATAAATCAAGGGCAATGCCTGTAAGTTCCATGGCTGCCTTGTAGTCACTGTACTTGATTCTGCTGCTGTGTAGACAGCGTCTTTTCCGAAGCCTCAGCAGAGGTTCTGCATTTTGCTGTTTCCACTCGGTGCAGCAGGAAGGAGGGTGGTCAGCTGGGAAGGGACACAAATCGTAACAGAAGTGAGCTGACCTCTGACTTCAGTATCTGTATGAATGAGAGATTGGCCCCGGGTGGTCTCTTGCCACAGCAGGTTTTCCCAGTGTGAAATGCCAACATGAAATTATGAATTTTCATGCTTTTTAACTTCGGGATATGCCTGCTAACTTTGTATTTTTGTAAAGTCACCATAGTATTACAGAGATATGTGCAGAAAGAGGTATTAATTTACCATTGTGATATTAATTTGTATCAGAGTAATTTAGCAGTCTTCTGTAACACTTACTTTAATGCTCCTGCCTTCTATAGGGATTTACAAAACTCCTGTGCAGAAAAAGAATTCCCAAGTAAAAGATTAAGTGTTTGTTTGGGGTTTTTTAACCTTATTGTGTAAACCTCTGCATTCTTTGACATTACATATGTTTTTTCATGGTGCGGAAGATCAATATTAGTGTTTCTTCTTGCCCACAATGCAAGATGTATTACCCAAGGTACATGACATAGCACCCAGCCAAAGCATCTGCTGAGATTTGTAGGTGGTGTTGGGTTACAACTGTTTTTTCCTGGAGGCTAAAATTGCCTAAATCTTGGCTCTCACTGTGCTGTTTTTTCTCTCATTATATATTTAAGAGGGTCAAATCATTCATCATTCTCAATTACTGGGATATAATTCACTGCATGCAATGTGAGCTACAGACCAGATGCCTGGAAAATTCCTGCACTGACCAATAATCTGAGGTCCCAGTACACATTCTGTTTTTAATACAACAGTAACATGTGTGTTTCCTATTGAATTATTTGCAGAAGATGCATACCCCGTCCAGGCTTCATCAGACAGGTGGTTATCAGAATAAGACACAATCAGGGAGACTCAGAGCAATATAAACATTCTGAGCTCTGTTCCTTTTATCAGCCTATAAAATGCCAATAACATTTAAAATGAATAACTTGATTTTATTAAAGGGCAGGTTCTGTCATGGGAACTTGTGGTTGCAATGTGTCTAAATGAATTTCTCTTAGTGGACTGGAAGTCCTGCCCTTCAGTACAATTACAGGTACTAGAAAATAAGTGCTTTCACTTTGTGTTTCAGCTTGCTTGTAATTTACTATTTTTGCATAAAATCATTAATTCTTCATGGTAAATTCATCAGAGCTAACGTACAGACATCATGCTAAAATAAAAACAAAATTCAGAATAATCTCTGCGTAAGCATTCTAACCTGCATACATTTTGTGCCGATTCTTGAATCATGCCAATGAATTTAAGATACTAAAGGAATTTAAAGACTGGGGAGGTTCTGGGGTCAAAGAAGTCTTAGTATCTGGGATTCCTGAGTGGTCAATACTCACTGTGTTAGGTTATTTTAAATAGGAATCTGCAGCATTAACTTGGTTTGTGTCTGGCAGAGCTTTTAAACTGATTAGTTTTTGGACTTCTTAAGTAAACAAAAACACAAACCAAAACAGATGGAAACACGCTCAGAGATGGTTGATCAGATAAGAGTGTGATGCTGTGAAAGCCCATACTACCCATTCAGCTCAGTGGCCTAGTTTAGCCCAGTTTTCTGGCAACGTAGTGTTAGAACTGGATTTTAAGGACTGATGGGAAGGCTCACTATGGCCTAAGTTTTTGGGTAGCCTAAGAGTGGATATAGGAGAAGGTACAAATGGCCTTCTAATCTAAGGAAGATTAATGATTCAGGAGCTGCGAAGATAGCATATGAGAAGTGCTAGATAGGAGATAATAAATTGCAAAGAATTTTGAAGTAAAAGATATGTGATATGATAGGGAAACCAAGGAGCCAGGGAAGGGATGTTAAGCAAGGGATGATATGATCAAAGTGATGACAAGATAATGATCTCTCTAGAAATGCTGTGAATAGACATAAGTGGGCCAGGATTGCATTTGGCAAGGCTGGTGAGAGGGCTGCAGTGGTCGAGGTAAAAGCTGATGACCACGCGAGTAAGAAACAGAATTTTGTGAGTTATTAAATGTGCTCACACTGTTCTGTGGTTGCATCTTAATATGTGTTATTGGTGGTGTTTGCAAAGCCACAACTCAGTCAGATGAACTAATCTTTCCAGTCCTTTTTAACTACAGTTTTGTGAAATACTGAAATTGTTAATTTTGTTGTTTACTGATAGTCCTAGAAATGGAGCAGAAACTTTTTTGGGTCAACGCAAGTGATTTTTTTTTTCTCTAGGATTCTCACTTTTATAAAATATCAGGAGAAATTAAATGGTAAGTTTAACGTAACGTGTACTTTTAATAAGTGCAAAGAAAACTTTGAAATGAAAGATTATAATCTTAGACTTAGATGCCATTCATAGACCAGTGGAGGACAAGCTTTCATCCAAATGATGTGCCTGGTTCAATTGTTAAGGCACTCACGTACATGTGGGATTGGAAACACAATTAGAATTATTCCTTTGATTTATCTGGAGCAGTGCGATAGAAATAAAACTTTCAATTTCTTAAGTGTGCCCTGGCTCCTAAGCACCGTACCCTCTGTTCTAGAGCACCATACCCCCTGAGCCTGTCTTGTTAACATTTCTCACTGAGGATAAATGTTAATTGGATCAAATAGAAGGAAAGGGTGACAAACACCTTCATCGGCTGGGGGAGATACTAGGTTCTTTTTTCTCCAAATAGTTAATTATAGATATAAATTGGAATGACTTAAAGACGAATATTGGAACTAAATATGGGTTTTTTTTAAAGAAGGTTCTATGCTAAATTCATAAACATGCATAAGACTGATGTAGTTAGCTGTCATATGTTGCAACAATTCAGTTAAACAGAAATTGAAGAAGTTGAGTTACTTTTGAACATGACAGTATGTCATGTGACATTTTAGGTTAACATCTAGTTTCCAGTTGACAGAAAAAGATGATTATTTGCAGACAGCCCTTATTCCTTCTGGCCTGTATCCTTTCTGTGACATGAGTGGAGTGCATTGACTTCACTTAGTTTAAGTAAACTGTATGGAACAGCACAGCCTTTCCCCTGTCCTCTTTTTGCTGACTCTCCACGTTTTTCTGTTATAGCTGCACTAGAATTGAATGTATTTCCTAATGTCTGTAGGAAATATGATGATGTAAATGCAATAAGAAATGAATAGTGATGACTTAGGAAAAATGAAGTCATATTCAGTGCAAATAGTGAAGCATGATATTTAAAAAGAAACCCAAACCTTCAGTTTCAGGTTTTCAGTTACGTAGTCTTCACCAATAGGCATCCTACCTTTTCTCTTTCTTTCTTAGCGACAGATGGTGTGGTTTACAGAACGCATAAATTCTTTTATAATAGCTGCTTACTTACAAATAGAATTTGAAATCCTGAGGTTGCAGTGACCAACACAGGAAGGTTTACAAGGGTGAGGACTAATCAAATTGAATAAGGACTTCAGGTTTTCTTTGGGAAAGCCATGTGACTGCACGTAACTGCAACATTCCCTGAATCTGATTCACCTGCGGTTTTGCTGGTGTTTTGTGGTTGCTGTTTGTTAGTTTGTTTTTAATAACAATGTATAAAGAAAACCAAACTGGTTTATGTATCTGTAATACTGAAATGAACTTTGAAGATTACCCTGCTCTAGTGTTTAGGCAAACTGTTACATTTGCTTAGTCGTCAGTGTCAGGGACTTCTGGTTAATCTTAAATATCAATGGAAACACCATCAGTTGTTTAAAATCATATCATACTATACAAAAATACTTTTGCACTATTATTTCAAAGGTTTGTCAGCATTCATTAAGTACTGACACTTCTAAAAGTAATTTCCTTTAAAAAAGAATAGCATAAGTTTTCCATTTAAACAAGAATGAGAAATGATACAATTACATTTCCCATGAATAAAGAAAGAGCTTTGCTGCTGAGTTTGAAAATGAATTATGTGGCTTTTTAATGTTACTTATATTTGTTTTAAGACTTATGAGGAAATTGATGATGATAACTATGATAATGAATAATCGCTTTATATAAATATCCATAAAATTCCTTCAAGTATTGTAATTAAACATTTAAAGATATGTACTTTTCACTCAGTCTTTAACCTGTCACATAAATAGATTAATCATGAATAAGGAAGTTGATCATTGGACCACGTGATCCATATCTGAACCTTTTGCATTATGCTTTAGAAGTTGTAGCCATAGGCACTTGAGACCTCAAACATTCTCTTCCTAAAGTAGAATTTTATCATTAATATGAGGATTTCTGCAAAAACTTTCTATCTCCCATTGCTGGCAATGGAGTATAGGCCATCTGGTTGTGAGGTAACCTCATCATCTCCTCATCATCTATTTCCTTAAGATCTAATCCAATTTCACCTGCTCATTTGTATTTTATATATATATATATCTATATGTGCAAGATGTATAACTTATTATACAGCTGTTGAGTTTTTCTTTCATATTTGTTCATGCTATTTCTGATTTCTGTCTCTTTTTTACCCATTTGATGGCTTTAGGGAGTGGTGGGAAAGCACTGTCCTCTTCACGGGCTGCCCACTTCTCAGGAACACAAGGAAGTAGATAGGGTACCTGTACTCTTGTTCAGAACCAATGTCACTTTTTATATGAAAGTCTATTTTTTAAAAAAAATATCAAGGATTATGGAATATTTTAAAATCATTATGTTCAAGCATAGTTTAATGTTCTGACAGTTACTTATTTGATTCATGTCTGAATAAAGCATTGTTTATATTTGGATGATTATAAGGGTTGTTTACAGAAAGTTACCTGGCAGCAGTTTTTTATATTATTGTCTGTATTGCTTGGTTATACCTTTAAAATGTTTTTCCATTACTATATTACGTGACCACTTGATAATATTAAATGGTTGTAACTTCAAAAACCTTTTGGAAAGTATTGCTATACATATAAATGGAAAACTGAGATTTGGAAAGACTGAAGTTCTCAAAAGTGTTTAAGTATTGGCCTTCTTCTAGACACAAGTCCTACTGGACCCATGGTCATATTAAACTGTTCATCTCCTGTAAGAGATTAAGAGACATTGTGGATATGGGGGAAGCAATAGATATGGAGAATATTGTCTTCAGGAAACTGTCAAAGTTGGAGAGGGGGCAGAAGCTACATTGCAAAACAGTCTTGGAAAACTAGAGAAATATATATTGATGTCTGGCTGCAGTGGATATCAAACTGATCAGGATTCAAAAATAAAGTGGTGGGTGGGGTGGGGGACAGAAAACAAGATCTATATTGATGAATGAGGTCTGTGAAAGGCATGAAGTACTTTTCCACTCTGCTTGGTTTGAGCAATGTTTCCTTTGAGTCCTATGTTAAGTCCTGAGCCCTGGAATTCAAAGTGCTCTCTGGCTTTAGAGAACCCAGAGAACAGTATTTTTGAAGTCTCTTTCACTGTGTTTTTTTATAATCAATGATTCTATACCACATGTCCTTAGAAGAACAGGGTCATGAATCCAGATCTTGCTGTTCTGAAGCAGTGACCCATTCACTAGACATAACCGTAATATTTATTCTTCCCACTATCTGGCCGTGGTCCAGTCTGGGTTACATTGTTTTCTTTAAATAGATATCCTTAGTTTCTCTTTGAGATTTTAAGGGTAATTTTGGAAGGATTTCTTGCACTCCAAAGATTGATTTTTCACAAGGGTCCAGTGGAACCTATCATAGACAAAATATGATGTCACCAGGAAAGGGAGCACACAGTGTAGACTTCTCTGCCGTCAATATGCTGATGACTTAGGGCTCTGTGATTTATTTTCATTAGATATCATCAGTGAAAGGTCTCCTTTGTCTCCGCCTTCACAGAGTTTCTGTGAAATTGGATTTGGGTGACAATAAGCTGGCTAATGCTCTGGCTAGGAAAAGCAGACACTGCTCGTTTGGGAACTTGAGATTCGTCCTTACCTGTAGGGAGCTTCACCAAAGGTTCCTTTTGTTCATTGAGATCTAATGGGCTTGGTGGACAAGAATGGCTTTTTGACATGCATTTGGGTAGGCATCTGAAACTTTTTACACTGGGATTTGTACTTTGTCACACTAATCCAAGTTTATGTACATGATAGTTTGATTATTGCAGTGACCTTATTTGCTGTTCTTCATGAAACCACAGAGAGCACTTGGGTCCTGCTGCAAAGGCGGAGTCGGGCATGTTAGGGATGTTGTCTGATGTTGGGTCTTTGGCCAGTCCCTTGGCTTTTCAGTTATTTTTTTGCAGAAGTGCAGAGGCTGCAGTGGTTCTTAATAGGCTTACATGATTAAATCCTGATAACTATACAGATCTTTGCAGACTGATGATCCAACTGGTTGCACTTCATCTTTGTTGTGGCAAGTGAACATTCTCAGTGGAAGAACAATGATCTTCTGAGACATAAATCATCTGTCTCTTCTCTTATGAAGATAAAGCTGCTTCTCTTCCTTCACTTCCTTCAGAAAAGAAGTTTGTAACAGACTCAGTTGTTGTTGGTTTTTTGTGGTTTGTTCTTCTGTTTTGTTTTATTAAGGGTCTTTGTTGGTTTATATTTTAATAAAAGAAAAAAAATAATTTTACAGACTTAAGGGTTGTTTTTTTTTCACTTTGCCCTAGCAGCAGAATAGCTGGGAGGCATCTCGATTTATAGTCGGTAGTTCAAGCCAACACCTCACAGAAAGTAAAGACCATCCAAAACTATACAGGTAATCTGTTCCATGATTTTTGGTGATTATGTAAAGTTACATGGAATAAACATTTCCCAACTGGAAACTTTTTTCTCTAGAGCGTATTCTGTTTGAGCACAATATCTCTAAATATACACTTCAGTTACAGTAGCACCAGGCCCAAAATCTCTTCATGTACTTATGGCCAAATTACTCATCTCATTTTACAAAGTCAGCAATGAGAATGGATTACTGGGTCATATTATGTTGTTATTTTTTCTTCAAGGCAGTGTCTTGTTCTCTTCCTTTCCATAATCCACCTGGGCTGCTATTAAAAAAATACTTTTTTTTTTCCTCCTTTTTTTTTATTTTTCCCCTCCCATTTCTAAAGTACAGATCCCAGTTCATGGGATAAAAACAGTGTCAAACATAGAACATTGTTTCAGGCTTAAGATGCGTATAACCTAAACTTGCATGGACTTAAAGACTTCAGTACAAGCTCTTTACTGCACTGAAGGTGTGCTCTGCAGCATGGAAACCAGTTACTGTGAGGATAAGCATTTTCATTCCCAGTTCCTACAAACCAGTGGTTACATCAATGGATCTTGCCTATACGTGGCAAAGAGAAATGCAAAAAATAGTAGCAGAGCTACTTTTTGTAACAGCTGTCACCTAATTCCTATCTGCTTTATAGAATATACAGATATTTGAAGAAATATTTGAAATAGCTATATGTTCAGGAGTGACATTGTTTTATCATAGGGTCTTCAACTCATTTGTCAGAAAAGGGGAAGATCTGTTTAGCTGCTGTCCACACTGTGTTTCATAAGGAACTGGCATTATAAAGAGCATATACAAAGTAGAGATTGAACTATAAACAAATAATTGTTTGCTTTCACTGTCATGAAAGATACAGCTTTAAGATCTGCGAGTGCATTATCATCCTGCAATTTAATTTAATGTAGTCAAATATTAACTGTTGAATGAAAACTGACACACCACAGAAGTTACTTCTTTGAAGCTAATGGAATTGTCTTCATGTATACTTTTAATACTATCATCTTTCATTTTAAGTAACCTACGTTTCTGTAATGGTCTTGGAGTTCAGCCACCTGGTTTGAAAGATGTCATTAATATTTTCTTTAGCATTAGTCAACAATTAGTTTTACCCAAGTAAATATTTACTAAATATTTACTTTATAAAATTATTAAACTTTATTTTCAAATATGTATGATTTGATATGTTCATTTTAATGCTTAATTTTTGTGATTTATCTTGTGAACTTGTAGCAATATTATTTGATAGAAGGACTTGGTAGCGCTTAATATCACTATAACGCATCACATAATGTGCTGCTACTTGCTGGTATGGCACACTGTGAGATAATATACTTTTTGGAATATGTTTTAACTTGTATTCATGTTGATTTCTATTAGTTTTTCTATTTTATTCTTAGAATCTTTACTGTTGGTTGCAATTATCCCAGGGCCAGCACTGTGGTACTTTGGCTTCTGCCTATATCAGGCAACATAATATCACAGATTATATACCAACCTCTAACAGTATGATCCTAATTTTCTGAAATTAGGCACCTAGACTCCTCAGACAACTAATCTGAGAGATTAATATGTGTGCACCCATGACAAGTAGATGAGTGGGGAGTAAGATTTAGCTGTGATTAGGGATAGCCAAATATAGTTTAATCCTATTACTGCCATACCTGTTTAGCAGCCAGTTTTAAAACAATAAGAAAATGAGTTGCAGCAAAAGCCGCCTTTTTTTTGGTCAATACAGTCCAAATGATTTGTTTAATAAATAGAATGACCTTACTCTGAAATAATTTCTCCCTTGGCATAGCAATCATTTATTACTGAATTTTTTTTTGTTTTATGCAAATATCAGAAATAGTTCAAAATTAGCCCTTAAAATACCTGAACTGGTCTGTAAGGTTGCTTTTGTCATTAAAATGACTTCCTTGGATAAATTCTTCTACAAGGTTTTTGGCTTAATGGGCTAGTTGAGAAAATCTCTGCCTTTTTGTTTTGGAAGCTAGAATGTATATTTCTATTTAAGCAGTCTGTAACTGGGAAAAGAAATTATGCAGATGGACTAAGTTTCTGGAATTTTACCAAACATAGTACCTACTGCTACAAAATATAGTGTGCTCTAAAGGAAATTTCTGTGATTTTTCACAGCCTGATTTTTAACAGTGTCTTAGATTTTTTTTTGGCCCATCAGTGAGTTATGTTTTGGGTTTTTTTAAGGCAGTGAAGATAACAGCCCAATGACTGGTATTACGCATTTATCCCTGAAAATGAAATTTAACACACACATTTGCCCTATATGTAACACAGCATGAAAAGATGATGCTAAAGTGAAAAAACGTAGACAGCTGTTTTTCTTTTCCTTTTTGTGTACCAATATACATACTGAATAGTAGTTAGTCTTGCTGTTTTAAATTGTTATTTTGTGTATGTGTAAGACTGGGGACTGATCAGTGACCCTTACATTTAAGCAAAGAGCAGGAAATTTTGAGTAGAATAAGAATTCCATATATTTATGTACATTTATTATGTTTTCTTAGTCTCTACAATTATCCTACCATAAGAAGGAGTCTCTATTGAACAACCCCTCGGTCACATTGTTGTTCTATATTATATATACTTTTTCAGCTCTGCTTTACTTTGATTCCTTCATGACTCAGTTCTGGTAAAACTGCCGACCTGCTGTCCATTTACCAACCATGACTGACCTACTTTTGATCCTGTGTTATTCACCTGTTCTCTTTGATTTATGCCTATATGGCAAGCTTGCTCTTCTATTTGTAAGACACCTAGTGATGAGAGAATAAATTTGGGGCTTTTAAATGCTACTCAAAGATGTTACCATTAGCTAGGTGCTGCCATTTACAACACAGTGCCTTGCTAGGGATGTTTTAGTTTGTGAACATTTTATATTCAAGGTCGCAGTCCGGCTGGTATGTTTCCATTGTTTTCACTCACAAAATAATTCCTAAAAGTTTGGTTCCTAACTAGAAAGTTATTTTGTAGCAACTGTCCATAAGCGCCACCAAGAAAAACATTTTCGGTATATTAATTGAATCAAATTGGTAGTAATTTTGTCTGGTTGTATCTGAACACCTTTTCTTTATTTCCTGACACAGCTTCATTTCTTTGCCCATGTATTCTGAAGCATTGTGTATGGCTGTGGATATGAATATTCATTTGTAAAGATAGTCAGTTATGTTTCTTGGAAAAAAAATAAATCAAAAATTCATAATCATGACATGAGATGCAGGTGGGAAGGTGGGATTCTGGATCTGAAGGTTAGATACTGCAAAATGCAGAATGTCTGTAATGCACGTTGAAGTGAATTAAGGTTTTAGAATGGGAGCAGAAGTCCATCTTTGAAAATCAGGGTTTAGTTATAGCAAGTGATACATAGAATTAGTGAATACAGTTAAGTAGAAGCTCAAGTAATTATCTAATTTCCACATACTATAGAGTGTTTGATTTCCTAGTTCCTTGTTTTCATACCCTTCAACTCATGAAGAAAGGCAGAGCATTGCTTGGAATGATTCTAGGAGGAAATAACTATAAGTAATTACTATACGTTGATTTAAGGAAAGTAGACTAAATAGTATGAAAATGTCCTTAAAGCGAGATCTGTTAGATTTTTAATGATTGAAGATCTTTTTCTTGGCTAGGAAAATTGAATGCGTTGTATTTTAATTGAAATGAAGGTAGGACAAAATACTTAGAAATAAGTCATCCTTATACTCTCCCTGCAAAATAATAACAAAAAAATAAACCCAGCTGTATATGACCAAGTACGCATCTGTGTAGTGAATGCAACTGTCAGATATTTTGCAGGAATAGTGAAAGAATGGGTTATTTCAGTCTTTCTCTTAGCACTATTCACATACAATAGTGTCATTGACAGGCATAACATTTTTGTAATTCCATGAACTTGATCTCTTGAGAGAGTGTGAGTTACCCCTAGGACATAGTACTCATTTGTCTTGCTTATCTTAACTCTACCAAATGGTCTTACCAGCTATCTGATGATCAACCAAGATATAAAAAGAGTTTGGATTTTTGTATGATGAGTGTGTATGTTACAAAGGAAAGGAACTGGCTCACAATCTCCTTCTACCTCAGTCAAGTGAGAAATGCTACTGCATGTGATTCTTAGTAACAGGATAATTCAGTACTGCCTTGCTCATTGCAAGAATGCTCAGCTGATGTAAATGCGTAAATCAAACTGTAAGCTGATTGTTTAGTAAGACATCAGCATACAGAAGTGACTGTATGACTCCAAAATGCATCACAGACGTTTGCCTACATGGTATTTTCCACTTTTACTCATAATTATCAAATATCCATAAAACTGTTTCTTACTTTCAACAGACTTTCATTTGCTTCTGAAAGAAATGCAATAGTCCCACTGGTGTACCAAGTGTATGCTGTAGCTTCTTCCAAGCTTAAGGATGGATTTTCACAAAACTCATTTGTTATATTAAACTATTAGAAAACTATCAGGTACCTACAGTTGGAAGATATTCCAGATAGTAAATAAAACCAAAGCACATGGTAGAAAAGGAAGTTACTAAAATCACATGCTGAAAAGACTTTTTTTTATTTCGTTCTGTGTTTCCAGGTAAAATCTCAGACTCACAATCAATTCAATAGTCCATGGAATAGTTTCACCAGAGGTCATAGTTTATCTCTGCTGATATAGCCTGACACTGTTCTTCCCATCTCATCAAAGTCTCTTACGGAGCACAATCCCAAGAATACTGGTTGACAGTATGTGCTTTCAGAACTAGAACTTTTAAACTGTGATTAGTGTTGATTTTAATGAGAAGAGCTGAAGCAATTTACAGATATTACTTTTGTAGCTGCATTTCATCTGTTGGCATATTGCATTTTAAAACTTTTTTTGTTTTTCAAGTAATAACTTTTCCAAATCTACTATGTAGATTAGTCAGAAAATATACCATTGTGGTGTTTGTGGTGTTTGTTGTTTTTTTTTATGTAAGTATTGGCTTCATGTTCTGTCTCTCTTCAAACAAAATTACGTGGCTTTTTCTTAATCTGAGATTTAATAGTACAAATGTGATTTTAGAGGTCTTTATGCTAGGAAGATATTTTACATTTCCTTAAACCTCATTTATTATGTTAAAATATTAGAAAGTTCACAGGACTTTTGTTAACACTGAACTGTTTAGAGTTTGCACATGATAACGAAGAGTAGTGACATAACTTTACAGTGATGTTACTTTTTTTTTTTTAAATGAAGTGTACTGTCCCTCAGTACCAGAAATTCATATAGTAATTCAACAGCTAAATCTAAATTAACTGGTCTGCCACAGAAGCAAAACATTATAATAATTTTATCTATATTATCTAAAGTCTTCCATTTATCATTTTCTATGTATCATAAAGTAAATCCTGTTCATAGTTGTGTTTCTTTCTTCTTAGGGCTTTATTTCATGCATTTTTCATGAAATCATCAAGACTTCAGTGTTTTCCTTGAAGCTGGTTCCTATAGTACTATTTGTATAGTCCTATAGTGTTATTTTAACTCGCTAAATAACTTTCCCTCCAGCAAGTAGGATCAAAGTGCTTGGCGCCTTTAGTTATTGTAAGTAACCAGGACAGTTGCTATTTGAATCTTTGGTAAGCAATGATTTATGGTGTTTTGCTTGAAGTCACACAGGATATCTTTGTCCCTTGGGACGTGGGGAGTGGGGAACTCCCTCATCACTTAAAACAATCTCTAATTATCGTACTTTATAATTATTAGCATCTGCACACATTCACTTGGTATTGGTATCTGGCATTAAGTGTCATGATGAAAGCTCTTTGTGATTTTCTATTTTCCCATAGTTGTTTGTTGTAATAAAGCAACTTTTGGTGGATAAAATGAACGACAAGATTCAGAAGTTAATGAGTCTAAAGGAACATCTGTTAGAAGGACCTTTATTACCATACCTTTCCAGGGAAATGAGAACATAAGGCAAGACAGAAGCTGATGAAGAGCCTGTTTGGCTTAAGCAAATGAATAATGTGGCCCGGGACAGGGGATGAGATTTTGAGTTGGATACTAATAAGCATTGCATTGTATTTGGCAGTTAACCCCAGATGTTATCTGGTGTTCCTGGCAGGATCCACTTTTCCAAGGCATCAAAACCAATATATTTTGTCCAGTAGGCTTAAAAAAATACCTATCCTTTCATTTAGAATGTGAAATGGTTACTAGTTTAAAATTAAGTTTCTCAAATCAACCGTATGCCATTTTGTAGAATTCAGTGAGCGAGCAAAGAAACATTGTTTTCTTTTGTATTAAGAAAAAGAAATCTCTAAGTTGTCTGCATAATGTATCGTTTTATTTCTCCCTCTTTCCCTTTATGATCAACTGTGGTAGTTAAAAATGCATTTTGTATAAGTGGTTCTAGACACACAAAACAAGCTTTCACACAACAGGCACTCTGAGATGAAAAAACAATTGCAACAATACTTTTCACACAGTGAAACCTAAAGCACATTTATTAATCACTCAGTCCCACATTTAGTATTTTGAAGCTAATGCTTTTATTCTGACATAGCAAACAACATATAATGAAATAAAATTATGTCTCTAGACAGATCTGGTATTTATAATGAAGAGACAAGAGTCACTCTTGAAGTTCTCATTGATGCTAGCTCTTTATTATTGAACTGATTGACTTAAACATCTCTTTATTACCCCAGAGACATTAAGCTTCTGAAAATTGGCCAAGTACTTTTTTTTTCTTCCCACAGACTAGACATTTGATGAGAAGTTTGATAGAACTAACACAAAGAATTTTAAAACTTGAGCAGTCTGCAGTTAGATTGTGGTATATCTTTAAATCAGTCTGATCCTGGGGGAGGTGGGCAGTGATGATATCTACAAAATTACAGCTGAAAAAAGGAGAAAAATGTTTTGTTCCGTAGCTTGGACTAAAGAGACACTTAAAAATGTATCTTGAAAAGTTCACAGGATGTTTTTAAGAACATAAAACGAAGCTTGTGTGTATGTAGATTTTGCATATTTTAACTCTAGTTGGTTTTCTAAAGTGGAAAGTTAATTGGAGATGGGGGAAAAATGTGACAAAGGGGCTACTAGGAAAGATGCATCTGTATATAACAACACATTCGGTTATGTGTAGTCACTCGTGTGGTTCAGAAGGCAGCAGAATACTGATCCTTTGCTGCGTAGACTGAAAGCCTCCAGTCTCTCGTGCTTTTCCTCACCACAAGCTTCTTCTCCCATATCTCATGGCTGCCCTGATTTACTCCAGCCTTGAATTCCAACCTCGAACAACTCCCCCGTATTCAACCCAAGTCTAAATTTTCTTTTAATGCTAAACAAGACTGTGTGAGCTGTTTCTTTTATTGTCATTTGGTATACTAAATTCTTCCCATTTGTCTTTAAGGTGGTTTAGCATACCCTGGCTCAGTATGTCCAATTTCTTTATGACCAGCCTGATCCATTTTGCTTTGTTTTCAGAACTGGATATGTTCCTTGATATTAGAGGCATCAAACTTGCTTTCCAGGACTGTGCAGAGCAATTAAAATGAAAGTTTTCAGGCCAATTATTTCTTGATATTTCTCTGCTCTGCTGAATAATAGACTCAGATGATATCACCCAGTGGTAGCATTATCACAGCACACTGCACATTCATTTTCACTTACATATAATTATTAAATCTTAAAGTAATTTTAAAGATAAATTTCAAAACTATCATATGCACATGCTGAAAGAATGGTTGCTTTATTATTAAAATAATATTTTTGTACTAGATCCAATTCTATCTTTCATAGTTTTAAAAATTTCTGTTACTTTTGCAGTTCTTGAAAATATAATGTTTTCCTCTTTTGCTCAAATGAGATTACTTAGTGGGAATAATGACCATGTAAGCAACTTAGTACTTCTTACAATTCATCTTGAGAATATATTTTAGTCAGTTGAAAGAAATATTGCTATTTGCCATGAGGGAGTAGAACCAGACCAGCAACGTTTTCATTTAATAATGGAGTTACTTTTAAAACCCAGATTCGGTTTCAAAAATATTTCATCAGATTTTGAAATTTTGACAATCTCAGTAGTTACAAGGTTTCTGTAGTGGTTACAATTCCCTTCCTGCGTTAGTTGTTCATTTGGGAATCTGATTATTGAGTTATGAGAGAGTTCAAGTCTAGTATTAAATTTAAAATTCAATAGTGATGAATCCTTGTTTAGCTTTGGCATTACAATAAATACAATTCGGTAATAGTTACTATCAAGTGCTAAGCTTCAATATTAAGTAATATCTACCTTTTGTTCTCAGTGTTTTCAATACATGATATAAATGTAGCGTGTTGGGATATGGAACTCGAGACAATGTCTTTTGCCTGATTATGTGCTTAGTAACTTAGGAAATGACTGGTATATGGCTAGATTATTGTGGTTTGAATTCAGAGATGTCCTTCAAAGCGAGCAGATAAAGATCTCAATAGGGCAAAGGGACATGACTCAGTATTTCTACTCGTAAGTAATGTTTTGATTTGCAGCTTAAAACATTTCTAGTTATAAATCTTTGTAGTAAGCATACGTATGCATATCATGCATGAGGGAAATAAGTATTTTATTAATTTATAGTAATTAAATACCTTTATTTGTGTTTCTTTAGTTTCACAGAGGACAAAATCATACATTCTTATGCTTTAAATAGTTGTTTTTTCTTAGAGTGCCCCAGTGTTCAGCACAGATGGATGAGTAAGCATCACAGATTTTATAGACACAGAACCTTCAGTGAGACTTGAAGTCCAGAAAATAGCAGTTTAGCAGTAATTGTAATTACTACTTTATTTTGAAGTAAAAGCAGTTTTGCAGTTATATGAAAAAAACATTCTTTTAATGGATATCAGTAATTTACAGTCTGTTGCTTGTATGTGTGGTTTTTGTTTGGCTGTGTTTTTTTTTCTGCTGCCACCATTTTTTTTGACAGTGGATTGAAATCCCCTTGTAAATGGGCACGATTCCATTGACATTAGTAGTAGTGCAGGCATTTATACCTAAAGAGAATTTTATCCTCTTTACTGTCAGTTTATAGCAATGTTCAGTGTATCTGGTAATGGTGTTTTCTGAAGGCAGACTGAGAATTGTAATAGGAGTTGCATTATATAGCTAAATGCTTTCTGTTTTTGAATGTGTGTATGCCTCATTCAGATTATCTTTTGCTCTTCATCAAAAATTAACAAATTATATTATAAACTCTCTGGACCATATACTCCCTCTTTCCTTTGTGTGCACAGCAGTTAATGCAGAGAAGTCCTGGCTCATTTAGGCAATATACTGTATATAAAAATAGTAATACAATTTAATTCAGCTTTAAAGTGAATAGATTATGTGCAGTCAACATCCGTGACGAGGGGCTCTGCCTCTGTTAACAGACATGTTAGTTGAAATGGTAGTTACTTTGGTTTTATTAGAAGGATTGAATTTCTCTTTCTTGAAATTTGCCTTCACATGGTGTTTCCCATTCTGCTGCTGCTGTTGAGGCAAAGCTAATGAAAAAGAACAAATGATATTTTACAGTGGAGTTCAAATGAAATTTTAATCGTTTGGTTTTACCAAAATAAAAATTACAGATCTATTATTAGAGTCTTAATCTACTCCTTTTTCTGATGCCTGCCATTGCATTAGTACTCTAGCTTTTCAAAATAAGGAGGCCCCGATGCTGATTTTTATGCTAGTTTTACACATATTCATATGTTAGGGTTTTTTGTTGGTGTGTTTTGTGGGATTTTTTTCATTGGTTCTGTTTGTTTGTTTGGTTTTTTCTTAGTTACAAAGATGTGAGGGAGGACTGCCTCTGTGGATTATTATTTGTCCTTTATTGGTCTAATTACTTTAGAATTGCTACACTTCATACAAATTCCTCTGGAGTCTGCAAGTCTTTCCAAAAAGATACTGATTGTCTCACAAAATGGATAGTACAAGGACACACCATCTGTGCTACTGCCATTTTAGTTCTTTACACAACACCAGGATGTGAATGGAATTCCAGTGTTTCTGTGTTCTTTTCAGCTCACTCCTCCTTAACATGGGGGCCATCCACACCTTCTTCATGGCAGAGTTTGTGCACATTCCCAAAGTGAAAGCAGATGCAAATTAATCTTTTTCTCAAAGTCAGGGATTTAATCAGTCCCCTGCTTTTGCATAACAAATGCCAAAATAAGGAGGCATTCAAGTTGCTTGCAACACTTTTGTTTAATGATACTCTGTGTAGCACAGTCCATCAATAAGTACACTGTGTTTCATTCTATGGTTAAAAGCTCTGGTGGAAGTTAGGAGATTCTTATTTCTTGCTTGCATATAAAAACAAAATAATATTTCCATCCCTGAAAGCAGTGCATTCTAACATAACAGCTTTCATTTGTTGTGTTACTGTAGCAGCCTTGGTCCTACTAAAAACATCTAGGATGGTGGGATCATCTGGGATCATCCACTGAGACCTCTCTCCTTTAAGGAACTGGTTGATGGTAAGGTGCAGGATGGAAAAACTAAGATCCTGAACCACTGGCTCAGAGATAATCGGCAGGCAGATCAAAAACTTGAAGAATAAATCGGAGAACGGCAGCAGTATGCTGAGCTGTTATCAAAAGCCGCAGACCCTGAATAAATGTTTCACAGGATAATGTCAGAGGGAAGTATTTTGTCATGTTTAAGAACACGTCTCAGTTGGTTTCTCTGTACCATAAGTGCTAGATTTTGAATGCTTGTAGTTTTCTAAAACATTAGGGTATAAAAATTGGTGAGTAGATTTTTACTCATCCCGTGATATTATGTTTGCCTTTTATTGAACATGTCCAAGGAAAATAGGACTAGCTTGTCTTGCCTGTTTGCATAGGAAGTGTTCTGTGCTCATGCTAGTTGTAGGCTCGTATCTGCAGCAGTAAATTAATACCTGAAATCATTGTTCTTCAGCTAAATTGCTTTTTAGCCCCCTTTTTGGCCTCACCCTTTATGTGCTACTTCAATAAGAGACACCTACTAGTATTTATTGTAGTTTTAATTTATCTCACCGTTCTAATAAAATCCACATAATTTTTGCCCCACAGCTAAGAAGAAACCAGATTAAATTTTCTAAAATGTTATTTTCTTTGGAGAGTTACTGAGTTACTGCTCTGTGTGTGCATCTGTATGGATTGAGCAATGTTTACTGCTGTGGCATGGCCTATGTATGGGTCCTGGGAAAAGCTTATAATTCCAGAAATCGTCTGTATATTTGCAGTGTAATTATTTCCTATTTGAGCATTATCCATGAGGAGGAAAAGATTATTATGAATGTGTGCCTTTTTTCTTTTTTTTTTTTTCCCTTTTCCCCTCACAATAGTTGCAGGAGAAGAATGGTAAATTTTAGCTTTTCTCTTTTTGCTAGTCAAGCCATTGTTACATTGGTGATTAAATCTCTTTTTGTTCTGTTGATTTTTTTTTTTTCCTTTTTCCTCTTTCACATTTTGCCTTTTCCTCTTTCTTTCCCTCCCCTTTTCCCCCCTTTCCCCCCCTTTCCCCCCATTTTTTTCCTTCCTCCCCTCCTTCCTCCCCTCCTTCCTCCCCTCCTTCTCTCCTTTTTTTCTCTCTGAATACACTATCATCACTGTTCAACACACATCTTCCAAGTGGGGTCAAACAAAGGATGCTCTTCTTGTCTGTATTCCTAAATTGAGGGAGTAGTTGGTGGACCAACTCAAACACCCTCCCACTCCTGAGGGGGCAGCTTGGTCTCCTTGTACCACTGCTGCCTCTCATTGTGGCTCTAGGAGGCCATTGGGGAGGAGGCAATGTGAAGGAGCACGGGAAGAGGTGTTCCTCACACCTCTTCTTGGCTGCTGAAAACTCACAATAACTGATTTCCAAGGAAGCAGAGCAAAGAAAACCTGCACAGGGCAGGTTCTGTTTCTGAAGGGAAGAGCAAAACCATCCCTAGTCTGCCCTGTCTGAGGGAGAAGAGAAAGGCAAGGGGCATCATGGCAGAAACTCAAGTTACTGTATTATCTGCAGGAAGAGTAGGACAGGAGGGACAGTGTGGGTTCCAGCGAGGAGTGGGGGGATCGCTCCTGCACCCCCCAAGCTCCCCACACCTGCAGGTCTGTGCCCGGGCGGCAGAGCCGGGTCCTCGCCCCAGCTGGGGGAGACTTTGCCCTCCCCAAATCCATTTTGTAAGAGCGATTAGCTGAAAGGCATCTTGCTGCTTATGAGTTCTGCTACATACAACATTAAATACATTTTAAAGGGGCTACAAGAGAGCTGGGCAGCTGAGAGAGAATCTTGTAAACATTTTCCATCCAGTTTTTATTTGTTATTGCTTTTGTTTCGCACAAACATTCTTGTGGTTATAATCTCTTTCCTGGTAGCATTCCCAATGATCTTATACATAGTACTGCATGATAAGAAGAAACTGGACAGTCTTGTATGTATCAGTATTGTGCTAGTTTTATTGACAGTAATAATGAATGAACATTTTTTCTAATTTTCTAGCTCCCTAGGTTTTAAATATTTTTTAAGTATAGGTGTGTTTCTTTTGGGTAGATTGTTATTATATTTTTTATTATAGCATGAAACACTTCCATAACAGATTCAGACATTTTCTAGTTTAATATCAAAATGGAAATAATAATAATAAGCCACATAGAACCATACATCAGAGCTGAGCTAAATCCCCAAAGTCAGCATGATCAGAAAGAAGAGTGAAATGTCAGACCTGGCGTAACCCACTTCATTATGCCTCATTTTCACAGTGCTCATACAACAGTGGATGATCTTAAACATCATAATTGAATAATTATAACTCAGTATGTTTTGCCTTAGGGCATAGTTTCAGCTTTTCCTGATGTGGCAAATAATGTTCCATGTCATTTTGCATTAAGAAACACAGTGGCCAAGCTCCGTGTTATGCACTGGTACTTTTAGACTAACAGCACACAACGGTCTGCAGTATCAGGTTTAAACACAACTCTCCAAAACTACCTCTGTGGCAGATATTTAACAAGACTGGTTGATGTCTGAAAACTTTTGCATCAAAGATTTGTATAGTTTTACCAGAAATAGTGATATGCCAAGTTGTTTTGAGGTGTTTGTGTCAATGTGGTATGCAGGTTGGTTTGTTAATATGGCTAATAATTGGACCTTTAATAAGAAATCATACGAAAGTAGTAAAAGAGCAGTCTGTATTGAGTCACATATATTTAAGGTACCATTGCTGATGACGTTTCTTTTAAACAAGTAAATTTACTTTGAGAAATGCAGCTGACAGAACACAATGCATTGCACACAGCAAGGTTTTGCATAGAGGTTTACTCTCTGAAAAGTAAATGTAATTTATGTCCGGGTGAAGTGGCGTTAGATGTCCTTTTCGCATACAGTAAACTGTACGTCCAGCCTCTATTTTTGCCTCATCACAAAAATAAATGACGTGCTCAGGGAGTGCTAGATCTCATCACATCACAGCTTGATTCTTCTGCACTGCTGGTGAGTTTGCCAGTGGCAACTGAGTTGACATTAAATGAGTTTGCTTCTGGAGAAGAAGTGCCCCAGGAGAAGAAAATATGAGAGCTGTTTTGTCCAGCTGAGTCACAGCTGCCAATCTGCAGTGTGTATGAAAAAGGGCCAAAACATTGTCTGGAAATACAAGATTAGCAAAAAAATCTAAGAGTAAATTCAGCAGACAGGGTGTCACCTCTCAGCTAAGTATTATGCCACACAGTTCAGATTTGTTTATTTTGTGCTTATCAGTTTGTGTTATTCCGTGATGTACATTAGGATCAGAAATGTTTCTGAATGACTTCAAAATGTTCCTCATTATTTGTTACTAAGGTTAAATAGTGTGTTTTTCTTTTCAAAAATATTACTTTATCTAAATGTCAGCTTTGTGTGAGGAGAGATTTCAGGAAAGATTTCTAATGAGTGAATGAAAAATTGAATTATTTTCTTTCAGGTCAGGTGAACAGTGATCTCTGAAACGTTCAGAAGGCTGCTATACCTTCTGAAAGCTGTAATTCCAGGTAGCATGAAGTGCTGTTTGCCATTATCTGTGTCCAGCTCCAAACCTGGGTTACATCCCACTACAATATCTTCCAGCAGTTCAATTGCCAGTTCTGTACGGTGTAGAGCAAATGTGATCCCTCCGTCCAAAAGAGTGCATTTCTACTTATTACAGGCTAGCTGGCTGAAAGCTTGACATTCCTACCCACTGTCATGCACCACACAAGAACGTGGTATAGGGTTTAGCTCCAGCTTTCCATGTCTATCTTTGCTCTCCATTGTGTATCACTGAGTGACCTGGCAATTCTTTTTCCAGAAGAAACTGGCTTACAGGTATCTTGGCTTGTCTAGCAGACTGTAGCCAACATGATTCTTCTGTTGACTTTCCAGCTGTATTACAAAGTCTTGTTCACTCAGCAGTGAAAGCCTAATATGCAGTGGAATTAAATAGAATACATGGAATTTGGGACATCTATATGTATGTAAATTGTTTGCATTCATTTTGTGTAAAGCCTTACTTTCACTTACTAAAAAAAAGTCATGTTAAATATATTCAACTTCCGTGTTTGAAACAACCCATTTTACACCATGGGGAAAAAGAAATAATGATATCCTGCCATTCTTTCCTACTTGTACTTGAAGCAAATGCTGGTGTAATTATTACATTTGCTGGTGTGGCCATCTATGTAACTGTATATAGTTTCCTACATATTGTGAATATTCAATGTATGCTTTACTTTAAAGATGAATATGAAAGGGTTTTTATTATCTAATGAAACAACAAAAAAATCCTATTTAGATGCACAATATAGGTAGTGGATGAAAATATCAAGGCTACATTTTTATTCTTTGAGGTTTCATTGTGGTTTATTTACTTCTAGATACTGGAGAGTGTTCCTTTACACAAAGCCCTGTAACTAGTTAATAGCATTTTATTACGTTAATACTCAAGACAAGGTGAATCAAACTCAAAAATAATATCCAGGTCCCCATGTTGTCTGTGTGTAATTGAATGCAAAAATAATTGCAGAAACAGAAGTTACAATTTATCAGGAAGAAGAAAATCAGGAATTGTCATTAACTGGGAATTTAGAAATGGTTATTTTTCATAGATCATATGGGGAAACACCATCACATATTTTTTTTTGTGATCTAGGAAGTAAATATCTGAGAAAAAAATGTTAGATTTTCATGGCTTCTACTGAGCATTTTCCTTGACTCTGCTTTTCATCGTTAATTTTCTTTCTCACGTATGTGATTCTGGTTTAGCAGATCCTGGGCCTCGTCAATCTGAGTGACACGAACTCTCACTATCGGTGTAGTTCACCTTGTATGTTTCATGTTTCATTTTCTGAAAATTGGGTAGGATGTGATTAGGGAAGGACCTGATCTCTGCTGTGTACCTAATGTGGTTAGAATGCAGGGACATAAAAAGTAGAGACACTCATCTTCAGTAAGCCTTGACTCATTGAATATAAATGAAGAAAAGAGGCCTAAGTAGCTGGAGTATTTAGTGTATATGAATCTGTGCTCCTGCATCTGTGAATTCCAATGATATTTTTCTTCTGGACTAATTCAGATACAAACACGATTCATTTCTGAGTTGAGCACTAAATCGTACAACTTGTACTTGTGCAATCAAAGAAGCCAGAGTTTTTATAATAAAACCACTTCTAAAATCCATGCTGGAGCATACAAAAACTGCTTGTAAGAAATACAGGGTGCTCAACAGGTCAACAGGAGCTATTTTATTTTCAACACCGGATGATAGACTATATTTTATAAATTTTATAAATTTTTGCCTATCTCAATAAAACATGAGGACTCTGGTACCACCTTATATAACACAGGAAAACAGATATACTCTCAAATTGCTTTAATTGGTATAGTCACTATGTATCTAAATTGTTGGTACAGTAGATGGAAGATTACATATATGGGGTGTGGCTGGTTACACGTTCAAATAAAATAATTTCATCCACCACATTTTAATGTATTTATTTTTATTTATTATCATTTGTTTATTTGTATTGGAGCACATTTTATGGCACTTTCATTTTGAAAGTCATGTTTAAATTCGTTGACATCTTTTGCCTTGAAAGCTGCAGAGAATTAGGTCAAAATTTCCCTCCATCAAAGACTGAGGAATTCAAAAATGACTTTTGCCTGTAGGACAGGAATGAATGCATGTTAGTTTAAAGGCCAGTGAAATATAACTGCAAGCAAATCTTTACTGTTGAAATCATAAGATTCATTCATCCGAACTGAAATGGAAGAGGATCAAAATCCTGATAAATTATAAAACAAGGCAAATATTCAAATACATTTTAAAAATTATTCATTTTTCTTTTCTGATAAGTAGTCTTAAAAGAAACTATTTGTAGGTACAAGAGTATCCCTATATGAAATTAAAGTTAGTAATGTTATATTTGCCCACCTTTTGTGTTGGAGCATGTCCAAACCAGTGTATGTTAAATAGCCATTTTGGAGTACTTATATAGGGTAGATTTTTGTATTTGATTTACAGATATTGGCAATTGTAACTTGATTCTAAACATGTATATTGTCAGAAAACAAAAGTATTAAATTTTTTCCTACTCCATTTGAGTATTCATATCATGTTAGAGAAATAATCTGTGGACAATATAATTCTTGCCACTTTGAACCATGTATAAGTTTAAAAAATAATATAATCAATTACCACATACCACATACCATACCACCAATTACCAAATTATTTGTTAGGACCTCTTTGGAGGTATAACTGATGCCAGTCTTTCAGACTCATCTCGCAACAATGCCAAGCTGCCTGTACTGATGTCTGGTCTCTGATTCCAGTCTGGGCTTTCCAAATCAGTGCCCCACACGGCACTTCTCTTGCAGTTGGGGCATGAGGAACAACCGTATTGAGCAACCAAAGCCAGGCTTCCTACTGGATGAGAAGCTTCAAAAAAAACCCCCTATATTATAACTCAATCTAACCCAGTAAAGAAAAACGTATTTCTTGTCTCCTCATGGCATTAGCTGAGGTCATAGGCACCTTTTGGCAGTGTACCCAACTCGCAGTGTAAATCCGGATAGTTTTTCTCAAGCACTGTCCGAAGTAATGAACACTGATGAAGAAAGAGTTCTGCACCAAGGCAGGGAAACTGGAATGGAGGCATTCTCCAGAAGTTTTTCTTGCAGTACCTTTAATGACTGCTGTACTCACCTCTATTCATGTCTGGCAGGGAAGGATCAGAGAATCCTTTCAGATCATCACACCCCTCCACCACTGTTACACTTCACATATTTGTGGTCATTCAGTTCACCTTTGCTGACAGGTGTCAGATCTTTGCTTCAGAGAAAATAATTCCCTCCTCTGCAGTGCGTTAGACTTACCTGATGTTATTTGACGTATAGAAACCGTGCTAGATCTGATGGTGAGTGTGATACTTACCCAGATATGAAGATAGGTTTGTTGGTCCCCTTTGGGTGAGAAAGGGAATATAAATGTATCTCTGTAGTGGTTATTATCATATTTAAGTCATGTGTGTTTTTAAAATACACCTATTTTAATAACAATAGTTCATGTAATCAAGACATTACTTTTTCCATCTTAAAATTCAAGCAACCACCACAGCCCCAAGTAAGAAAATAAAAACTTATGTTGAAGGGTTTGAACATTATATACTAGATTATTTCCCTCAACTGCAAATAAGTAGGGAAAATTAATTAGCCAAATCATAGTTGTCGTGCTCTTTTTAAGAAGCTCCTGAGGGTGAGTCCTTGCTTTGCTTGCACTGTGATAAATTTAGGTCTGTAGAGGAAAATCACTGAGATGTGTGGCACCTTTGACTCATAGATCATATCTTTGTTTTCTTTTGTCTCCCAATTAAGGATGGTGTTGTTTTTTTTCTTGGTAAATAAATTTCAATTAATGAAATTCCAGCTGTCTCATACATTATGGTGGTGTAAATTTTAAAGCATTTAGCAGATGCCCATATAAAAATCCATTAACACATAGCAGGTTCCCTGACATTTTAAACCAATATGACTCCAGCTGGAACAAATAACAGAAAACAAGTCCACACTCTTGAAAAATTTATGGTGCTCTCTAATGTAGGTAAAAGATTCCTTTGCAAAAAGGGGCATATTGTGGAAGAATATAAAAATGTCTCTTGTTTTCAGGTTTGCAAGAGGAAATTAATGAATACATTTTGTTATATTAATTGGCTCTTTATACAAACTGTATAAGATTCCAGGTAAAAGACAATTCTTTCTCTAAGTTTTTACTTAGTATTTATCACTCCTGGCATCATGTGAGGGTCTCTAAAAATTAGCAGTCAGGTATTCCAATAATTTACTTGTCACTAAGCATTTCAATCTTATACAATTATGAAAACAACTTAAGACTGCCATAAAAAGCCTATTAGTAGTTCACTAAAAATCCTACCAGCAAAGTCAATCTTGGAGAGGAAGTAAACGAATGAGAAAGATGACCTTGACTTGCCTAAAGCTTGCAGTATTTAATTTGGAAATGGGCCATATTGGAAGAAAACAGGTAAAGGCGATTTGCACATAATGCCAATGTGCACGGAAACTCTGATGGAAGAGTCTGGAAATATACTTTTGAAAGTCTGCTCATTCTGGTCAAGTAATCATTGCAATATGTGAATTTTTAAATACCTATTTTCATTTATCTGTATTAAGAAAATTTTCTTTGGGAGAAGAGGGAATCTGGATGCTATATAGAAAACAGTCTTTTTGTTCTTTTGGTTTCTTTCTTAGTATTTATTATGGTAGAAATACTAAAATGGGCTTTTTATCCCTGTTGAGTAAATTCACCACTATGCAGAGGACCAGCACAAGCCCTGTTTTGCATTTGAATCCACCTGAGCCTGTGAAGTTCAATTTAAATGATGGAGAAGGCTTGTGATTGCATCCATAGCAAAGGGATAAATTCTTAATACAAAATATTTTGTAAAGTGATATCTATGTAAGATTCTTCAATGATTTTCTGCTGCACTGTGATTTAAGTTACTACACTGTCATTGTCTTGAAATAACCATGGCAAATTCAAATTTAAAGTCTGTCAGTCAGAAGGAAACCGCTAACAATTTACTGATAGTGATATTCCTTTAAAATTGCCAACCTATGTCCTAACCACCTACAGTTACAATGGCATTCCAGTACTCATCTATTTTAAGGATCTAACTGCAAGCATAGATCACTATGTAAGGTAGGTATATACAGAATAATGTCTGTAGAAAGGCAGGGACTGCAGGACTGCTAAAAACATGTTTAGCGCATTGCCTCCTTAAATGAGAATGAGGGTTTTGAGATCAAAGCAAATGAAGGAAACTAAACGTGGCTGGAGATTTTGATCCAGCCAAAGTGGCTGTCCAGAAAAACCTGCCACTCCTGCGAAGCCAAAGTGCTGTGCTTCCCTTTACCTGTGTCATTGCCACAATGCTGTACTTGGCTGTCCTCTCTGTTGTAAATTAGAATAGATGAAAGCTGTCGAGCCAAGCCAGTGATGGAGGCTAATTTGATGTGATATAATTGATGAACTCTAAAGCGTCCCACTTCTCCCTCTTGAAACAGTCTTACTGGAGCTCAAAATGCCAGAGTACTTTGATTTACGCTCTCTGTCACTTACATTGAAAGTCTCAGTGTGGCAGCAGTGAAGGATTAACTTCTTCTCTGTATTTTTTTCTGATCTGTATAGTATGTACACACACAGACTGTTCCTTGTAGGAACACTACTGGGAAAATCTGATTGTATTGTTGGCAGATGGATTGTGCATAAAATTATTATCAAGATAAAGGGAATAACAACCTGACTTCTGCTACTGCGGATATTTCCAAGATAGTCTCTTGGAATTAGTGTTGTGCTTCTTATTTCAGAACTGAATTTTAGACTGTAGGATTATGGTGCTTAATGTGTGAAAGCCCTCTATTTCTGAAATTCTCATGTAGTTTAAATATTTTAGGAGATTAGACAGGTTCTGGTCCCTTCAGTAGCTGTAGCTTATTAGGTAGCAGTTCAACTCTTAAAATAATTCTCCATTAGAATGTTACAAGCTTCAGACTTCCTTATCTCTGCAGTTACCTGTTACTGATGTTTTTCTGTTTAAGACACTTGAATTCAGTGCAAACTGCCTTAGTTTCCTGGTTTCTTTCAAAAGTAAGGGATGGTCATTGGCGTTGCTTTCTTAGGTCTATAGCAGGAGTGGAAAGCTTTGCGCTCAACTTATTGTTCAAGTATTCTTGGGCAACCACCATTAAACGGTGTAACATCTTACATGTGATTCTATCTGCTAAAACAGTTGTTTCAAACTTAAAAACAATGTGAAGAAAGGAGAGCTGCATTAATTCACATGATTACTCTGATCAGGGAGCAGAACTGCATCTGTTCCAAAGCCGTTCTCTTCCCGGCACAAAACAAGTTGGCTGTGGCCACAGGCCATTCCAACCAGCAGCGTGTGCCATGTTCTTGCTGACTGGAAAGCACTAGGTGTGCTGCACAAATCTGTGAAGTTTGGAGTATCTCTTTGTCAAGCACCCAGATTTCAGATCAGTATCCTAGTTTTATGTTGATGGACTAAAACAATTTTCACTGAAAATGCCAAATAGACAGGATCTGTTATAAGGGTTTTCTGTACTTTCTGAGTAACAAGACTTTTTTTTCACACTTCCTGGTCCTTGTTATCACTTAAAACTATGGCTTTACTCATGATTCATAATTGGATTGTTGATGTGAAAAGTGCTGTTTTTTTGAGCTCCCGGATGAGGCTATTGAAAAACAAAGGCTATCAGTGGCAGGATGAGGCTCATTTTTTCCTGAAAAGGAAGGCAGGTAACCAAGTAACACAGGTTTTGCTTTTGCAAGGAGTGTCTAGAAGAGCTTTATTCCCCCACTGCAGTAGCAGAAGGCAGCGGGGCGTGCCTGTGCAAGTTGCAGCAATGCTGTTCAGCTCCTTATGCTGAGGATCCATGTAGATCAGGGCATTTCCACTGTGAGACAGGCAGGACTGCTGTAAGTGTACATCTTTTTGGTCCTCTTTGCCAGGCAGTGAAAATGATGGTTATTCTGCTTAATACTTAAAGAAATAATGGTTGAAAGCATTTAAAGCTATAAATCAGTCAGTCGTGGTACATCACCAGTTTACCTTCCTTAATGGTAATGTCATTTTGTGCTGTAAGTAGCTTTTAAAATACCGCTTCAGAATAGCTGTATAATTGGCAATGATGTTGCACTTAAAAGTTGTTTTTTTTTTTTTTTTAATATTGTCACTTTATCAGTCTACTAGTAGTCTCAAATAATAGGTTATTTTAAAGAATTCAACGTAATAATAAAAACAAACTTCACCTTTGTTGGAATACAGCCCCATTTTCTTGCTCAGTATTTTTTATTTCTCTTCTTTCATATTTTTTTTTTTACTTTTATATATTACGACTGAATTTTGAAAAGTAGAAAGAAAATAGTGAAGAGAAATAAATATAAACCTTGGATGCAATGTTATCTGAAAAAAATTCTTAAGATTTTGAGAATCTGAAGTGTATGTGGTGTAGCATCCAGATATGTTTCAGAAACAAATAGCTTCAATTCAGTCATTCTAATTTGGACCATACGTTTTCACATTAGTTCACATAGGAAACAAATCCAGGGTCTACCCTTTTTGTTGTCTTGCAGGTTAAAAGATGCATTGACATTATTTGCCAATGAAAATACAATTGTCCTGCACCTGAACCTCTCTTTAATAGTATGTACACCAAATCTTTCTAACTCTTTATGTGCTAGGAAAATAGTCTTTTTTAAAAAAGCACTTAAATCAAGGCTTCTGTAGAAGTCTCTTAGTACTTTAGTACTGTAGTACTGCTAGTACTGCAATGAAAAAGGGATACAATATCAAGCAGTAATGTAGAAAGATGGGTTGGAGAATACTTGCTAAAGGTTTTCAGACTGGATAACCTGATTACATTTATTCTAGAACATATAGAGAACTGGGTAAGCATGTATGTGATCCCAGAGCCTGAAAGGGTTATCTCTGAGACTTCAGCTGGGATAAGTGGGGTTGAAGAAAGGGGTAATTGTAATTCCTGTCTTGAAAATTAGGGGAAAAAGGAAGAGCTGGGCAACCAGACACCAGCAAATTTATCACTAATTCATAGGAAAGTACTGGAATAGACAATTTTTAAAAATAATCTATAAGAATTTAGAAGAAAGCAAAGATGTGAGTGGCCATCAGTGCTGTTTTTTCAGGTAGAAATCATGTAAAGCCAAACTTAATTTCTTGATACACCAGACTAGCAGACCTTTTAGACAAAAAGGAATTGAACGTAAAATTGTATTCTTGGAGTAGTTAGTTATAAGTTTTCATTGTGAAAAGGCAAAAGTACATCAAGTGGGCTTCTGCTGGAATCTGATTCAGGTGTTGTTTAAGAGGTGGACCATGGCTATTGCACATGTAACTGTCGATGAAGTAAGAGAGGCTGCAAACAAACTATAGGAGAGAATTATAATTTGTACAAAAGAAAATGAGAGAATTTGAAGCAGTTGTCTGGAAAGCTACAATTCCACAATTCTTTAATTGGCCAATACACAATTCTGCACTGAGAAAGAAGTAACCTCTGCAAAAAAAAAAAAAAACAACAAAAAAATGGTAGGAGGAAATGGGCAATGAGCTTGGTAATATTAAAAAATGAAGTGATCATGAATCAGAAATGAATATAAGCCAACATACTTCTGTTGTAGCAAAGATGCTGGCATAATACTATCAACAAAAAGATCTGTAAGGACTGCACAGTGACCCTTCTATTCTGCTGTGTACAGTTCATGCACCGCCTTTCGGCAGAAGTGTCTGGCACTTGGAGAGTGTGGAGGGGAGCACTGAAAACCAGAGCAGGAGTGGGGAGAGAATATTTACATACCCACATTTGTTTATGGTTGAGAAGGTTAAAGGAAAACTTGAAATTTATAAAGAACTCCTGTAAAGGAGAAGAGAGTTTTGGTGGGGGTTTCCTCTCAGTTGTGAACAAGAAATGTTCGCCAGCGTAGACAGGACAAGAAGAAATTGGCTTCACAGTCAGCACGGGGATTTAATTTAGAGTTTAGAAAAGACCTTTCTGGTAAGAGGATCATCAGGCACTCCAGACTTCTGGAGTGACTATGGAACCTCCATCACTGGGGCCTTTTTAAGAAGCATATACATCTGCTATAAGGATCATAATCACACTGCACCCTGCCTTTGTGTAAGACCGATGCACAGAGGTGGACAAAGTGATCTCATGAAGTACCACTTTTTCCCGGTTTCTTTTATTAGACTGTGTTTACTATCTTTAAAGCAATCTGAATTGCTATAGGAACAGCTTAAAACTTTACTTCAGAGCTGGGAATTATCAGCTTGACATCTGTTGTCTAAAGTAACTAAATAAAGCCGTTTTTAACGAATGTGATAATAATGGATAATATCCATGATTGCTCTTTTCAAAAGCAGTAGCTTAATAATGTGGATAGGATGCACTAAGATTTCGTTAATGTAAGGTAGCTTCATACTGAGTCTATTCAAGTTACAAAGATGGCACTTACATTGAATGTGCTATACTATCAGTGTTAGTAATTCTTTAGAAGACATTTGAAAAGTATTATTTGCGTGACACAATTGTAAATGAAAGAGTCCCAAGGAGCAGTTTGCATAATGAAATACCTGTATCTCTCATATTCTGAAATAATTTATTTTAACACATATTTTAATATATTCATTTATAAATAACTGTCCTTGGGCAAATACAGTAGAATGTCTTATGTGGAAACATTTTAACATATATAATAAGTGGATCTGGTTCTCCTTTCCTCTGTACACAGAATTCGTTTGCAGAATAAGTACTTTTAGAAATTTTCTGTTAATTGAAAGTGGCTCTGCCAGCTGACAGCAAAATAATCAGCAGTTTGCTGAAACGATTTTTAAAACCCACTTGATTAGGAAAAATAGTACAGTTCTGGGGTTAGCAAGGCCTACAGAAAGACTTGAGTACCTCAAGAGGAACCTTTAAAATGATTATAGTTACAGAACGGTGTAAATGTGCAGCCTGGATTCATAGTGATCTAAGTGAAAGAGATAATAGGATTAGGTCTTGTTTAGCACTTAAATTTGAAAGCAGTGAATTGAATCCCAAGCTTATTGTTGATTCTTAGCACCCAAAAAAAAAAATCTTCCCATGCTAAATTAATCTTTAGGGAAAAATTCTGAAGAATTGATCACAACTTTATTGTAACACGAGGCTCCATAAATTACTGGCAAATAAGCAGAAACCAGTGTGTCATTTCCATTGTAATAAGTAGTTTTTCATATTCTGAGTGCTTTAGAGATGGGAATTCTATGCCAGAATCAAAAAAGTCCAAAACCTGAAGTCACAGTAGATTCACATTTTTCTCTTCGCTTGCTAATGTGCAATACATTAAATGTCTGTTCCTTGGATCTAGCAACAAAATGACCTTTTCAGGGCTCATCTTTTTTTCTCATTTTTGATTTGTTCAAGGGAAATTACAGACGACTGGTATTTGGTTTCCAAAAGGGATACATAAAAACTTGACCTTTTGGAACTGTTATTTTTTGGGATGTGTACACTGTATTTTAAGTATGTCTTAGCTGTTGTTTGCTGGACTATGTCTAGTTTAAATAACCCTTCATTTTATTTAGTATAAAGCTAGGACAAGAAGTATAACTCTTCTCATTTTTTCCCATGACAGACCTTTGCACACACCTGAGAGCACTTTTTCTTCAGGCAATTTTAAAAGAAAGTGGCATACAATAGGCCCTAATATCTTAGGAAGTTTCCATAGAATCTGTTCTGCAGTGCAAATAGCGTGTTAGACTATGTCCGTTATTGTAAAATCTCATTGCCGACCTGAATGTGCTCTTGTCTAGGGCACTTTCCACTTAACAGAGTGGGAAATGAGACACAAAGAAAGCAAGTAGCCAGGATTATTTAGGATTGTTCTCTCCTGATGGGAGAGAATGAATGAATCCAGATTGTCAGACCACTGTCGCGGGTATGGTTATTCCTGATCCTCGGTTTCCTAATCTGGCTTTTGTCCATCTCTTAAAGTTGCTCTGTCTCCTGCGATCATGGAATGGTGAGCTTTTTTCACCTAAAAACCACCCCAAATAAAGGACTATGAAATGCCTTTCCAGTGAAATCAGCTGATTTGGAAATTAACCTAGTCAAATAGGTTATTCAACATGTAAACGAGAAATTGCTCTCCTTTCTAGCTATGTAAAAAGCTAATTTAATTTGAAGAGATTTGTAACACCAAGAGTTATGATGAGAAAAGTTACAGAGAAGGCAATCTTTGTATTGTGCAAATTAAAGCAAATAATCAGAGCTTCACTGAAATATTGCTATGAGAATGAGAATTTAAGATTTTTGAAGAGATTTAAAATGTGTTTCTAACTAAAATGCCTGTGGTAAACTCAGATCTGTATAGTTATTTAAACCCATTTAGATTTCTTCTGTTGGTTAGTTATGGCAATAAGAAACCTCAAAAATATCCAATGAATGACTGAATTGCACTGCTTACAGAGACTCTTTTTGCAGGGCTGTCCGTCTACATATATACATACACACATATATTTAATGCTTGGAGTTCATCAAATGCAATGTGATCAGAAATTAGTCAGCAGTTCTCTATTAGATTTTGACCTTTTTCCTCATTGCACACACTTTTCCTATAAAACTCAGATTTAATGCGTGGCATTACTAACAGTTTTGTTAGTGGTATTATTCACATCATCAGTTGCCAGCATAGAAACAGGAGAGGAGGAGACCAATTTGTAACTGCAGTTTCAGAGCTCAATGATGAATAAGCAGAAATGGAATTTCAGTTTAGACTTTCGGAAAATCTTCATCACTAGGAGGGTGGTGCAGCACAGGACTGTAGAGGAGTTACCAGAGAGATTGTAGAATTACCATTCTTCATGGTTTTGAATACTCACCTTAGCACAGTCATGGATATCCTGGTACAATGTTGGTAGTGATCTGATCTAGGAAAAAAAAAAGACAACAACAAAAAAGAAAATCGATGTGAAGGAAGAAAACCTGGAAAACTTAGACAGTTTTTGCTGTAGTTAAAATAGTGGGCCCCATTTCCACTGCCATATCCTTCATTATTTCTGAAATGGTGCACTGAGACTGCTTGGCTCTGAACAACCAAAAGGAAAACTTTCTTGATCTGGTGGTCAAAAGTCTTCCTAACGTTTCTAAAAATGTTTGCCACCCTTGATGCTTACTCTAACCCCCACGAACCTGGGCATCCACACTTGTCTGTGCATGTTTTCTGGCGCACTCCAGCAGGCACATTGCTTGCCAGTGGGCTAAATCAGCCCGGAAAGGTGCCAAACAGCAATTGAAAGAGCTTCCAAAGGATTTTTCTGTTCATCCTATTATGGCACTAAAATGCTCTCATCCTTTTCAGCTTTCCTAATCTATCAGTCCCTCAAGAATGTCTACTACTGTATAACAAAGAGGAAGTACACCTGTCCTAGTTCCTACCCTCTCATGTACTTTATTACATTTTTTGCAGTTAGGGCTTTTCTAGGACATTTATACTGGAAGGTGAAGAGAAAAGCATAGAAAAAGCACTGAAAAGTCAGAAAAACAGTATTCTATTCCACATGAGAGACCAAGTAATAAAAAAAAAAGGTATTCTAAATAGCAAAAAGAAGCAAAATGGTAACACTTTCTAAAATAGAAAAGATTTGAAACATGGCAGCCTGGGATTTCTGAAATGTTGTATTCTGTTAATGTTGAATCATTGTAATATGTATTTTGCATTGAATGTTTTATTTTAAATGAATACAATATGGACATTAAAATACTTTGAAAATAAGTCTAAGTGTTATGATCCAAAATTAACAAAATTGAAACTTTTCTACTTCAATAAGAACTTTGCAACAAATACATTTTCAGTCCTATGCTGAGAAAGTGATGTTTTGAATTTCCCATAGTTTTAAGTGAATATTTAGGCGTGTGCTTAATATTTGAATATGAAGATTAATATTATAGGTTAAATTTGTCATGAAATATTCAAATATCGCATGTTAATAGTCTTCATCTATTCTTTTCTCAAAGTAAATATTCCTAATTACCGAAGAAGTATGTATTTCTTTTTTGTTTGTATGATTTTTAAATGAAGTATTTTTTTTGTATGACTACATAAGTAACACCAACGTAGTTTCACTTCCCACTATCCTATGTTTATTCTGCCTATCCTATGTTTGTTCTGCCTCAGCTATTGTTAAATCTGTGTAGTTTTTTTAATCTCTTTGACTGCTGAGAAAAAGGTAAGGAGGAGCTTTTTCACTCTTCCCATAATGCCCATGATCAGAGAGTTTCCTTGTTTTTTGGCCTATGGCTGAATTACGGGAATTCCCCCATACCTGTATGGGCTACATAAAGCAGCATGTGACTGGAGCAGAGGATGTCACACCTCAGTGTCACCTGCCATGCCATAATCTAACTCACCAGATTTTCTATAGCTGGAACTTTTCCTTCGTCCCAGTCTTGATCTGTGGACAGTTGCAGATAGTGTGATTCAGTGACCTTTTCCAGCCACAAAACTGATTTTAAACATCATCATGTCTTCCTGCATTTCTCCTCATTGCATCTTATATTTCCTGTTCTGCACCTTACAGGGAGCTTTAAAATGCTGAACAGAAAGAAGCAGTATTTGCATAGGGAACTTGTCTTTGATGAGCAAGTGCTCAGCTGCCAAACTCAGCAGCGCTTCATGGGCAGCCGACCATTTTAAAGATTTCATTCTTGTTTACAGAGCTAATTAAGAATCTTCATAGTAGTTTTCTGAAATGACAGGGTATCAAAATTACAGTGACTGCCTTGTGAATGAAAGGGTTTTACTGAATGCCTGACCAGGAGCAGAGGTGAAGAAAACTGCTAGCCTTAAGAAACAGAGAGCATATTGAATACACATTCCTTTATAGTCTGTATTAAGTAAATATTTTAAATAATGGTTTGTTCATTTGCAGCATAGCTTATTCTGCTCATTTAAGTACTTTCCCCAAGCAGTTCTGTTTGTTTAAAACAATGTTTGGTTTCCCATTAAAAAGTAAGCATTTGCCAATAGCTCTGTAGACGTACAATACTCTAATGAGTTCCATATGGCAGGATCACTCTAATAACATTGTTTTCTTTCAATTTTATTATTTTAGGAAGAAAAGGAGCTAGATATAGTAATTCTAGCATGTAGTGACTCAGTATTTTATGCTTTAAATTTTTGTGGTCTTTGTCAAGTTGGTGAGACTGGAGGGTCATAGTAGTTCTTTCTGGCTGTAAAATCTATGAATATATCATATTGATGCAAATCAGTACTGATGTAAGTAAGTAAGTATACAGAGAGCATCAGTTTCATTTTTAAATGAAGGGTTAAAGATGCATTTTTAACCATCTAGATATTCATACTAGGCTTTTATTTATTCTGTATGTAAAACATACAGTTTCACCCAGAGAGATATCAATTATCCTCTTGGTATGATATACTGGGAGCCCATTTGTGCAGGCACTTAGTCACAAATATGCTGCATGCTTATAAAAACCAGGCCTTAGGGATGTAGTGGGTATGCATTAGGAAACTACTGTAATGATTTTAATTTTAAGATTATGAGTGCTTCTTTAGATTTCTATAGACTATCTGAAAGTGCAAGTGAAGAAAAAATGCATGAAAAGTATTACAAAACAAGTTTGTTGCTTTGTAACAGACCCTAAATCAAGAGTGTCTATTAGTAAGCTACCAGCAAATACCTTTTATTCTTTCAAAGGTTTTTATGAACAGTATGTCACAGTGCTAGTGTGAATTACATTCAAATGCCAGTTTCTAATGTTTCAAGTTTTCAGAGAAATAATAGGGAAAAAATGCTAAGAAAATGAAACTTAGATCTTTTCTAATAAAACGTTTTTGTGAGCATTTTGTCTCTTCAAGATGCTGTGACATCCTGCCCAGTTGAAGGAGCACACGACTTTAATTGCACAACTCATTCACTTTAAATATTTAATAACGCTTTTATTAGTTGCACTGAACCGGTGAAGTAAGATCCGCAATATCTAGTGCTGGTCATCATTTTTATTCATCATGGTTTAATAAGCATTATAATTACAGATTGAGGAAGAAATATGAGTTAGCTTTGTGGTTTTGCTTGGGACTCCTGTGCACGCCGGTATGATTGGAAAGGGTTATGCAAGCTCTGTGAGCATAGCTGATCGTATTCAAATACACTGATGCAGGCTTCCCAATTCTGACACATTATTCTTCATATATAAGTAACTGCAGAAAAGATACTGCATAAAATTATGAGTCCTGACACTATTAACTCCATCTGGTTTAGCAGTGAAGTATGAAAATTTGAAGGCCAAGTGGACTTGAACTTGGCAGGTGTTCTAATGCATGCATTATCTGTGGAATTAGAATTCAGCCATTTTTACCAACCATTTCGCATATTTGCTTGCAACTTGCACAAATAGCAAAGTTATTTAGAGTGAACAGTCAGTTAGGGAAGCTTTCATTTGGAGATTTCATCAGAGTTCAAGCTGAAAGACCATTTCTGGGCAACATAAGCCCTTCAGGCTCCATTCTTGAGTAAATATAGGTGATGATAATTTAGTATAACTTTCTCAATTTTAAAATTACAAGTATGACTATTTGCATGCTATTTGCATTCTTATGTTTTAATGGGAGGTATAGCAGGGCAGACTAATATCTGGTGCGTTTTTTAATGTTTTGTTAAAACATCATTTTTTCCTCATCAGCAACTTATGCGGGAGCGACAGCAGATGGCCAGCCGCCCCTTTGCTTCTGTCGATGTAGCACTGGAAGTAGGAGCTGAGCAAACAGACTTTCTACGAAGGCCATTAGAGGTAGGAACAGTGGTGCTGACAAGGGACCATTGTGATTTGCATATTTATATTGCTAGTCTCATCTGCATCTGCTTCTGAAACCAAACAGCATCTGATTACCTGGAGCTGACAAGTTTCAGCTACATATGTTATGCCATTTTCAAGGTGCATAGTTTTAATAGCATGACATGAGCTGTAACAAAAGCCACTGGAGAATCTATTAGCCTGGGCTGGAGTGACAGTCAGCTCACCTGGCGGTCCTTCTCTGATGGATGTGAGCTGAAGGATTGTAAGATGCAGGCATTAAGGAGGGAGCAAACCTCATGCTCAATCCTTCAGGTACACAATGCCCCCTAGTTAACATCTGTCTTAATTAACAGAGATTACAGCAAACAAACAAATAAATAAGGCAGCTGTGAGTTGTATTTCAGTGTTGTATTTTATATGTGCAGGTTTAAAGAATACAGAGTACACTGCATATTTTCATTTGTAGATAATGGCTATTATACATTACTGCATTCTTTTATTGTAATTGCAGTACATTGGGAAAGAAATAATAATATGCAAGGCAATGTGATATTGGAATGGTGTAATAATGCATGAAATGGATTCTGGAAGTTTCACCTGAAAATAGAGGACGAATTACAATATGTGGATAATAATGAATATCTAATCTAGGTTGGGCTTTTGGTAGCTCATAATCCTCTATTCCTTTACTTTTATTTACAATATTGTGTTTACAGTTATTACTTTATCTTATTTATGGTGGGACCTGAGAATGAGGTGTGATAGCTCTGAAATCTTTCAAGATTGTACTTTTCTTTTCATTGCTGCCAATTCCTCTTAAATTCAAAGCTTCTCTTACTTTTCTCAATAGCCTCTTTCAAAGGAAGATTAAATACACTCTATCAAATCTCTAAGGTTCATGGAGAAGTGAGCAATGTGAAAAACAGATTCATAGCAGAAAGAAAAAGAATCAGCTCTGGAGTACTTAGCAAATTGAAGCGCTCTGTCCTGCTACTGTATAGGAAGCAATCACAACTGTTCGTGCTGACGTAATTTAAATACTTGGAAAGATAATGCATAAAAATGCCATATCTATTTCAAGCTTTGTTATTTTCTGATCAAATCCTAGAACCTCACATTCTTCACCAATATCACCATTTTTCTGTCTCCTTTTACATTGGAACAGAAGACCTCTTGAGCTCCTCAGGCTGGGGACACAATGCACTGTAGTTAAAAGTTAACTTTCTTTGAATGTGATTTCATTGTTTCTATGCTGATATCTGGGAGCAATTTCTCTGTTGTCTTTTCAGAGGGAGGCAATGAGTGGGAGCTCAGGCATCCAACCTCTAATTCTGCACATACTGATTATTTAATTACACTTTAGAAGTAAACATCACAAGTTAACTGCCACATTTTCTTTTCTCATATCTTTCATTTAGCACTAAAATAAGTAGATGCTAAAATATTTTAATTCTATTTTACAGTTTTTATTAGCTTTTTCTTCCTAGCCTAGCATTTTCTAGTAATTGTTTAGTATTCAGTATCCATAGTGGTTTTTTTTTCCTAATTAATACATAGTTATACACAGAATGAAGTCCATTCAGAGTTTCCTTGGAATTACAATATACTGATCTATATCAAAACAAAGCATTGTGCTGAGGATTAAATGAATGTGATTGAGGGTATTGATTGTCCTTTGATGTACATTCTGTAAGAAAGAGCTATATTATCATCTATCCCAGGTCTCTCCTCCACTTGCAAAAGGACACTAAAAGTTCTAGTTGGCATTCTCTTCTTCATACTCAGCTCTCTTTCAGGTTGAAGGGAATTTGGATCACACATGTACTTCCAGGATACAATGCTTAAACAATAGGATAGTATGATGTAGCTATAACTTAATTTTGTTGTAGTAAGTTAGAATCGTTAAATAATTTTAATAATTCTGTGATATTCGATGCCCATTGCGATCTTTTAAAGTTAGAGGTCTTTTGGTAAAAATGAGCAACAGGCAGTAATTCTCTTCAGAATGTTCCACCACCGTTACAGAGATCTTGCACTGATATACCAGGGGTTCCAGTTTCAATGGTGGTGCATTGCATCCCCTCACCTCATACTTCTGTTGACATTGTAATAACTCCGGCACTTCCAATGACATTATATTGATCCACGGGTCCTTTGGGCACAGTGTAGTGTCATTGAACTGTAAGACTGCTGTTCGTTGATGTAATCTGGCTTACATAATGGTGGTTTTGTACAGCTGGTGTTCTACATTAATACTGATAGGCTGATACATGTCAATATTCATATGAGTATCTACATGGTAATTCCAGTATGCCATTTGGTTAGCTTTTGGTTTATTATTTGCATTTATTTGTAAATATCCAGAGCAACTGTTTCACTGTGGAGTTTTAGTTTGCAGTAGTAAGGCATTTTTTTGCCCATTGTTTGGAGAACATATCTAAAAAAGGTAAGAGTATGCTTGCAGTACTTGAAATGATAGCCTAGCTAAGACACTTATAATGCAACTGATAATATTTGGGTCTATTTTCAGTTAGCTGTAATTTGCAACAGATTAAAATAAAATCCTGAAAACAGAGAGTTGAATCTCTGTTATTTTGGGCTCTTTTTCTGCTTTGGAGTCATTACCAGCCAGACTATCTTTCTTAATATTTTGCCAACAAAATAACTCTGTCTTGATATTAACTCCTTCAAAAAACCTTAATCTGCATCATATTGCTCCTATTTCCTGCTGTCTTAGTGGGTTTTCAAGCATTGGCAATAGCCTTTGCTCTTCCCAATTTAAACCATATTGTTCATCAATCTTTACCTCTTCAGGCTGCCTTTCTATGTAACTGATTCACAACATGACATTAACAAATCTCATCTTGTCATCCATTTTGTCATGTTGGCCTCATATCAACTACTAAGTACCTTATTGTCAGTTTAAATTTAACATGGAAGAAATCAAACTTAGTTTTTCCGCTGCTCTCCTTCCCTCTTGGTATCACATCAATGACTGTCTTGCTAATGATATTGATAGCATGGTAGTATCCTAAATCTGTATTTGTGAAGCAAAACCTATTCCTGCTGTGGCATGATATTCATGATACACAGTTGTCCTATTTAACCCATGCCAGCCCTAATCTGCGTCTTCTTCTGCTTCCTTTACGGTTGCCATTTCCCTACTCAGGAATGAGGAACCCACCCCTCACTCTTCTTTCTCAGTCTTGGGAAGAAAAAAGAGCAGCTGAAAGTTCCTCCAGTGGAGGAGAGGAAGGGAAGTCGGGAAGGCAGAGAACCTCTGTGTCCCAAGAGCAGAACGGGCAAGGATGGATACAGAGAAGAGGCTGGTCCTCCCACGAGCAGTTTCACATAGCACAGGCTGTTAAGGAGCAGAGTAAGAAAATACCAGAAGGAGCAACTTGATTTAGTTGAATATGTCCCTGCTTGTTGCAGGGAGTTGGACTAGATGACCTTCGAGCGTCCCTTCCACACCAAACTCTTCTATGATTCTATGATTATATGACCCTGACAAGAGAGATATTTGGTGATACCACCATAATTTTTTCAATATCAGAAACATAAAAAACTAAAGTAGGATCATAGATCAACAGAAACAATGCTTCTTATCACTCAATGCCCTCAATGTTAAAATGCTTTTTATTCCTTTAATTTATTTTTTTCTAGACATCTAAGCCATTTCCAGACTTGGTTGCTTTTTGCTGCTCAGTATATCCCAAAAGCTAAATCATTTAGGCTATCTTCATATTCTAAGGCTCCTTTAGGCAAATTTTTTTTCCACACAATATAAATCACTCTTGAAAATTCACTTCCACTGCACTGCTGACAGTCATTTTAGTTAATCTATATGTTGAGTGAAAAATAATGAAAATGTTTTTTTCTGTCCTGCTTTGTCTAACTTCTGGGTATTTTTCAGCTCATTCAGAGCCCATGAATTTTTGTGAAACATGGACAGATTTTTTCTTTAGGCCTGTGAGATAAAGTGGGCACTACTGTAAACTCTAATGTGTGGTTATGCTACATCTCTGGACAGCAGCGTCTACTGGGTTACATCTGCTGGAGTAGAGGCAGATGTGTTATTGCCTGCATAAAAACCAAGTGCAGATTTCCTCTTATGGTATCTTTACAGTATAACTTGGATGTGGGTTGTTTGTTTTTTGTTTTTGTTTTTGTTTTTTTTTTCAAATCGATGTGCTTTAATAATTATTTCTGCAGAAAAACATGCAGTAAGTCTTTCAATCATTTTTCCATCAAGTTACTGTGTTTCCTTTAGAATTGTCAAAGATACTAGATTGTTCTCTACTTCCGACAAGGTAAGATGATCTAAAGATTTTTGAATTAAAAATGAAATCTAACTTTGTTTCTCTAGCAAGCAGTAATATTTAGGGTACCTTAAATAAGTTTTGATTTTCAGGCACTTCTGATAATTACGAAGTAAAGATAAGGCCATCATTTCTCATTTATTTGATTAAAGGAATTGGAAGATATGAACTGACACCAGTAGCTATTGTTATACCGAGAATGGCTATTGGAAATGAGAGTGACTTATTAAAACAATTTAAAATCCTGTACCAGATGTTTGTGTTTATACCAATCAGCTGTGTTGCTGGTTTCTCCTGCCAATAAGATTTCAGGATCTTTTAGCTTGCTTTACAAATAAAGTCTGTTAAGTTGTGTTCATTTTTTGTTTAATTTGAATAATGCAGTGAGTATTTCTTGAAACTGCAGCCTAAGCATACTTTATTATTTTGTACAAAAGGAAACTAGTTGTGTGCATCATCAGCATTACACCTGCATTATTTTGATGACATAATGTCTAATACCAAGGAACAGACTCTCCCCAGCTCTTTGTTACAGGTCATCACATTGCCCTTTGATATTCTTGTTTTCTAATTTTGGTCTCAATGTCAGAGGATAAATTCAGTCCCCTCTTAAGAAAGTAATAATTTATTGAGGAGAATGACGAAACTGTACCTATCTTGATTTTGGTGACCGTAAAGGCAATACATATTTGGCAACAGGATCTATTGAAGACCAGTATACTTGCACTTCTTGCTTACTTAAGAAGTAATGCTATATAATTTACAAAGTTACAGGTGATGCTCACACAGGCTTATTGGGGAACTGAACTCTGGGAACTTCAGAGAAGTTATTTGTGTCCAATATTAATAACTTATTATAATTTTTGTTGAAGATGTAGTCAAATCTGATTATTTATTGTTATGCTGGGGTAACTAGACATTATCCCACGTGACTTGTGGGAAAGCCAGACATTCTCCTGAATGTGGAAGGATTATTTCACTGGCTAATCGATGTTTCCATCTTTGTCATGGTTAGGGCTGAGGAAGGTGTAATGCCAAGTGTAGTATAAACCTGTGAACCTGTTCAGTCATAGTCACATTGAACAAGTTGCAGGGTGTTCTGCATGATTCCAGGGACTGCAAAAGCTGTAGCTGGACTCAAGGGACCAGAAACATAATTTAGAGAAACCTGCCCCATTCATGCTTTTCAATGTCATTCAGAAACAAAGACTGCACCATTTTTTGTAACCTGTCCCTTAGAAAGCTTTGGATATACATGTGAGGAGTTGCTGTTTTTAGAACTTTCAACACTGAGTTTGTAACTTTCCTAACTAATATTTTTCTATCCTAGCAAAGCTGAGTTTTTTTACCCCTTGCTAATTCCAAGTTTGGATTAGCAATATTGTCCATATGTTATGTCTGTAAGCCAAACTCTGCTTGGCATTGGGAAGGTCTTCATAAAGAACTGTCTGGTCTGTGGCACTGCAGCTCAAGAAGGACCAGAGGAGAAAGAATCTAGATGAGAACAATGTGAGCAATCAGACTTAGAAAATGTAACTACAAGGAAAAGTCAAGGAAATTGGAGCAGACTATTGAAAGGAGTCAAAATAATAACCTTCAAATATGCAAAAGGTTAGTAGCAATCAGGAGGGCAACAATCTTTTCTTTGTGTGCACTGTAGGCAGCAAAGGTGTAATGGACTTAAATTGTAGTAGAGGAGATTTAGGCTGGATATCAGGAAACTCTTCCCATAATAAAACTGAATCACTGAAAGCAATTGCCTGGGGAGGTGGTGGAATTTCTTTTATTGGAAGCTCTTTAGAACAGGTTAACAAACATTTCTCAGGTACCATGTACCTATAGCTCCATTAGCTTCTCTCCTTTCAGCTGTCTTTATTATTATTCTGATTGCCACCTAGCTCTCCCTTCTGCATATTCTCTGAAAATTTTCCATTTCTGTTGGGTGAACATCTTAATTACCTTCACTGCACCATTAGTTTTCTGTTACTGAATATTTCTGACGCTTCTTTTCACTTTTGCTGTTTTCATGATTCACATCCTCAGTTTTCTTCCAAGTTCAGAAACTGCTAAGTCATCTCTGACCCCCAGTATCTCTGTGACTTTAGGTCTGCCTAATAGGATCTACAATCCATTCCAGAATAGCTTCAATATTCTCCTTGAAGTCTGTATTCATGGGTGCAACTATTTTTATCTTAACCAGTGCATTACCATTTTTATAGTCTTTTGAAATCCATGCATCCTACCCTACTAGATCTCAGAGAAATGTAGTCTGATGATACACCTGACACTGAAGAGAAGAATCTGTATTGGATCAGATTTTCTATTTTTCTGTATTACTCAAACATCATTGCAGTCCAGTGCCTCAAGAACTCCAATATTTTTGCTACACTTTGACCTTGATGGCTCACTCCATTCTTTGCCCATTCCTTCAGTCCCATTCATCTGGAAAACTTTCTCCTAAACTATTGAGCCACTGTATTTTAAATCCTACCTTCAAATCTGTTTTCTTCTTTGCAAATGATCTATTCACCCTGGGTATCCTTTTGTGATATCATGTGTGAGGGATGTTATTTCATACAGAAAATTTGCATTTGGTAGTTCTTCCATTAGAGAAAAGCATTTATCTGAAAGCAGCCTTGTTTGGTCCCTTCAGTAACTTATTCCTCATATAATGAACTGTTTTTCATTCAGTAAGAATTTTAGATTTCACACTATTTAATTCCTCTTTCAGTGGTCCTGTGCAACAGTGTAGCTCTACCCAATTAAATGTCTTTACATTTGCATAAGATTTTTGTTGCTTCTCTCTAGATTTATGTCTAGCAATCTGTGAATGTTCTGAGCCTGTGATTCTGAACAAATACTTAGTCTAGTTGCTCATGCAGACTGGTCACAGCTATGATTTTTTGTGTGTGTTATGTATACTAACTCTATTCAATGTAAAGTGTATTCAATGTTCAATTTCTTGCACAGAATCGAGTAAACAATGTTTTAAGATTTATAAGTAATAGTCTTCTACTTCGGCATATGGAAGATCTAAAATAGTCTTAGAAGTGATGCCTGGGAATAGCCACACCATTTTTTCATTTAGACCAAATATTTTTGTGTATGTTTATTGCTAAAATGTATTCTAACACCTCAAAACTTTTTGATGTTTTGACATAGTCCTTAAATTCAAGAAAGTTTTGAAAAATATTCTAAATTGGTTCTGGAAAGTGCCAGTCTCTACATTTACAGAAAACACATTTTTATTCCCCATATTCTCTTGTTTGCTTGCTTATTTCTGTTGAGTTAATTTACCTTCATGAGCAAACAAACATTTTAAGAATGCGCATGATGTATAGGAGATTTTTCTACATGCAGCTTGATGTCCTAGTATTTCGTACTAATAAGCGTGTAAAGCCTTTGCTTATTAGCTTATGAGCTCTAAGATCTGTGTATTCACAATTAGTTCTGAAAACCTGATTTTGTTAAGTTCTTTTGACAAAAATGTGTCTTTCCACTTCACAAAATTTATTTGGCACATATGCTGCATAATCAGATGACTATAGAAATTGTGTGGATATAAATATATGATTTGTGTTGAACAAAATTGCCAACAAATTTAATGCTCAATTGGAACAATTAGCAGGAATTTTGGCTGACTAGCTAAATGTAGGTGTTTCAGTGGTATTGGCATGCTGTGAATAGAAATTGTTAAATTATTGTGTTGCACATAGTTGCAAATTGAAAGTATCAAAATAAATATTCTGGTTGTTTTCAAGCAGAAGTGTTTAGTTGTGTCTGAATGACACTGTACAGGTCTTATCTTCATAAAAATTAATAAATACAATTTTTCCAACATCCTATTTCATAAAGTAGATAGATACAAAATTTAGTGAATGCAAAACATATAGTATGTACCTCTAATTTTGTCTTTGAGCAATGCTTGCTTATGGGAATCTTTCCTTTGGATAGCAAATCCATGATAATGAGATTCTTTCCAGAATTGTTTAAACTGAACATAACTAAAAAGCACATAGAGTGAGTATTTCCTCAGTTTGATTGACTGGGCTTTTCCGTGCACCTGATTTGCACATGCCATTTTCTAACAGGCTACTCTTTCTCGTTGTGTATATATTTTCTTAGTATTTCTTTTGGTTTTAGCTCAAAAGTTACTTCTCATCTTTAAAGTAGGACAGTTCTCTCTTTAAAAGGAAAGGAGAATAAGAAAAAAAAATAGATACAGAAACTGTATTATTTCATCAGCTATTTCCCATGTTTCTAGCTGGAATTGGCTACTGTATAGTGTTAGATATTTGGCAACCTGTAGTCCTTGGCTTTGCTTTAGAGAGTCTAACTGTGTGCCATTCCCTAGCTCCGTACTTGAGCTTTAGTTCTTCCTGCCAACAACAATATATATTTGAAACCAGAGAAGACAGGATGCTTCTTTCTTTGCTTCATAGAACTTGATGGCCTGCATGTAGTGTTGGACAATCTAACAGGTTCTGGCAGTTTTCACTGAAGTTTTCTTGTTCCATAATTTCTGACAAACTAAATTGAGTCTGAATTCATACTCATTAATTAATTGTATCGAAGGCAATGCACCTGCCCTGGTCAGCAGGTGCTTAAACCTCACCTAAACTCCAGAGAGACATCCAATGTGCTTGCTTTCCAAGACTGTTCAACTCAACAGGCACTTTCCTACTTGGTCTACAGACTCAGCTTTCAGAGAGCTATTAATTAAATTTTGCTTGAGTCTGCAGAAAAGGCTGAAATATTATGTCTGGTCAGGACAACAACTTAATTTCAATGATGGCAAAATCTTGCACAAAAATATAATTAAAATAGCATTTATCCATGAGGTAAGAAAGCCCTAAGCCTGCGGGGGACTATACCCAAGTAACCCCAGGTATCCTGTGGGATTAATCGGGTGGTGAAAGGAGAACAGAATAGAGGGAATCTGCTCATGTGACCTGGGCGCTTCTCTGGAAAGGGGCAAATGTGAAATGTTCCTTATGGGTAGGATCCAGAGCTCCAGAATGTTCTCTTTCCATCTCATTGTCTAACTTTCGTTCTGCCTGCTGTGCTTCGGGTATCATGGCTCTTGAATTTCTGGTTGCGTTGTGGCTCAATTAGAAGACGGATGGAGCATGTTCCTGTTTAGGGAGATGATGAGCCTACTAGACTGAGTAGAGCCTGAAGCATGGCTTTCTCCTTACCTGGATCAAGATCACTGTTCTGATGTCTGCTCTACTGTACCAAAGGCACATGTGGGTCCCACTCTTATTATGTACCCATTATCAGAGCTGAGGGAATTTAATATGTGTGCTGCATAGCATTCCTTCTTGTTCCCTGTGTTCTCAGTGGAAGAGGAGGAGGCCTATTTTTCACAGTTTACTCTTTCACAGATTGTTTGGAAAGCTATGGTAGTAATTGCAGGTAGATTAGATTACTTCTTTGGTGTGAGGAACCCAAAATTTCCAAGAGGCTATGAGGAGGCTGGGTATGTAAGTTATAAAGGATGGATTCCATTCACTGGCAAAGCAGAGGTAGAAACAAAAAGCTTTCAGTGTTAGTTTCAGTAATAATCTCAAGAATTTTCTTATCATAGAAAATACTGTAATATTAGAACTTCAAAATGAGGGGGCTCCATCAGGATTTAGGGCCCAATAGTATGATTCTTTTAACAGTCCTGAAAGAGCCTTGTCCATGTACATTGTCTTTTGGAAATCAAAAGATTATGAATGGTATACTGCAGTAAAGTAGAAGCTGCAGTAAAGCAGAAGTTACAAAGGCAGCTAGACTGCAGTTGAAGTTGGGAACATCAGTAAGATTTTATCAGACCCATCTTCACAAAGGAATTCCTTTTAAAAGTAAGCAATATTTGTGATATGTGATCACTTCCAGTTAAAAATGTAGTGTACTTTACAAATCTATTAGAGCTTCCTATAACAAAGACTGTAAAATGTTATTGTTCATTAGTGTGAAGTAGTAAAGTTTTTTAACAGATATGAATGAAATACAATTTTCCTTTTTTAATCTTTGGTATATATTCAGGTCATTGGAATTATGTTTTAGGGTAGAATCTTGCTATTCCTTACATTATATCCTTGGCAAGATGACCTTTTTCTTATCTTTATTATCCAGCTTTCAGTAAGAACCTGAAAAGTTTGAAGGCACTTGCTGTCAGCTTCTTGTCTCAACTCTTTAGGCCTTTGAAAAAGATGTATCAATATTGAACCAGCTGGAGTTAATAAAGTTATTCTGTTCTACAAGAAACTTACTGGTTGTTAAAGGAAAAGCCACTGGGTTTTTGGAAAAGTAGACAAGCAATCTATTTTATGCTGAGAAGTTTTTTCAAATGGTAAGGATCAGGAGGAATCAAATGTACCCTTCTGAACACACTTTAATATCAGTTTATGTGCAGACAAGGAAGGCATTATCCAGTGACTCACAAACATAATTTGTGTTTTGCAGCACAAAACACACAAGTGTAGGACACTCTAAGATCACCACTAAATATACCAAGAGGCACTGACATGACTTTGGCAATGAGATCCGGTGAGATCATTTTCCTCTGGGTACATGGATGCCGTAAAGTACATATTTCAATTTTTTGCGTGAAGAATATTAAAAGAAATAAAATATATTGCCATTATATAAACAGCACCAGCCAAACATCATAAATTGAATATGCATTAAAAAGATCTGCAAAACTTACTGTCGTTTGCTTCTATGTACCTTCAGGGCTTAATCATGAATGTTATTTGAATGACATTCTCCCATCACTCACTTGCTGAACTCAGGGAAGGTAGAGATGCACCAGATCCAAATCCAGCTCAGTTTGTATCTGCTTGAGCAGATCTTTGTATCTGCTAGAGCAGATACAAACTAGGCTACTGAAATAGTACACCTATTCTAATGGATTTATTGAGGAATAGTGAATTTGTGTGTATGCTTAAATGCAGAGTAATTGCAGGAGTATATATTTTTTTAAGTTGAAAACAAGTTTTATTTTTCTCATTTCCCAGTACAATTAAGTGGTAGAAGTAGTACTACAATCTGAATATTTAATTTGCTTTTTCACCAAGATAGTTACAGCATCTCTTTCTGTTCTAGTAGGAAACTTTCATGGACAATATCCATTGAAGTGAGTGCAAAATGCAGTGTTGTTATGATCTAACAACAGTTTATAAACAGTTTGCCACTATTTTGCAAAATAAATAGCTAAAGAAGATTTTAAATAATCTTCTCTAACCCAGATGTCTGTCTTATTAGTGACTTTCTTTAAATTATATGAAGATGTAACAGATCAAGGTGAAAAGGAAGCAAGAGGAGACCTGGAAGGGGTGCACGAACAATATAGGGCCCCGAAGAAAAGCAATAAGTAATGTGGGGCCATACAGGAAGAAGCATTAGGAGCAACAGTTAAATATCCAGAAAACGCACAAAATACACATCCAGAAAATGGCACAAAACTGCTCCTGTATTTCTCCTAATGTGAACTCTGCGCTGAGTAACATGTTGATAAAATTTGCATGCAACCCAAACCATATTTTGCAAAGCCTCTTAGACATAGTGCTAGAATTTGCATATGCACTGCATATGGCCATTGATATTCACAAGAGGAAATGGCATAATACCAGTGCATTTAGTGCAGGAGTGGGTGATGTCAGGCTTTCTTTCGTTTGATGTATTTGTTTTGCCTTGCATTTATGTGAGAGCGGGCGGAGTCAGAGAAACTTGTCTAGAATTTGGGGTAAATGATAAGGAGGTTTGTGAAAGTTTGCAGACCAAGTAATATTTCAGTAACATTTTTTACATAATCCTAAGGAACTTATGTTTCCTGTGATACTTAGAATTGGTCTTGTTCCAAAGAGTTCATTGTGCAAGATGAGAAAAGGAAAAAGTTTAATCACAGACCTTTATGCAGTGTTTTAGATGTACAGTCTTAGCCAATGAGTATTTTGAGGACAAGGTCTGAAACCTGGAATTTATATTCTTTAGAAACCCAGCACAGAAAGCAAAGGGTGGTCTGATGTTTTTACAGCAATCTCTGCAACAGCCTTTGCTACTGAGGTGCACTGTTACTGTTTCAGATAGTTTTTCAAAGGGCTTAAAACGTCCAAGTGTATCATAGAACTGTAGCTTATGTGAGAGGTGAAAATAGTATAAATCAACTCATTATCTTCCAGAATGTGGGGCAACAACTTTAAATCAACGGAGAGAGGCAGAAAGCATTACTCAAAAATGCTGCTTAATGAGTGCTGGACCTGAATAAGAAATTCAAAAGCTCTTCTGTACAATGGGTTATATTGGTCATTGTTTGGTACATCTTCTGTGTAACTGTAGGGTCTTCTGAATGCTTTTCCCTACTCACCTCTGCTTGCCCAGCTTTAACTCTGACCAGCTTTTAATCAGTACGCAAATATTCTCCAAGCACCATTCTGTTTGAATATTTCTAAGGAAGAGGATTCCACAAACTCACTGGCCCCTGTTCAAATGTTTGACTGCCCTCATTGTGAAAAGCTTTTTCTTACTATCTCATCAGAATCTGCTTTCTTGCAGCTTCTTTCTGCTGCTCGTTTTCTTACCCCTGTGAGAAAAGCATTGTATAATTGGAGTCAGCAATAAGATCCCACCTTCGCCATCTGCTCTTAAGACTGAACAAATCCTGTGCTGTCAGGCTTTCCTCCTAACTTCCAGGCCTCCTGTATCTCACTGTTTTGACAACAGTCTTGCTAAAGTTGAGATTAATGCCACCCACTGCTGTATCCCACTGAGCCAGTCATACCATCACTAAAAGTAACCAGGTTGATGTGGCAAGCTTTGCCTTTCATAAATCCATACTGGCTGTTCCTAACAAAATTCTTATCCTTCATAAGCCAGGACAGGGCTTCTAGGAGGATTTCCTTTATAGTTTTCCCAGGGAAGCAGGCTGGCCAGGCTGAATATCCGCAGGTCTTCCTTCTTCCCCTTCTTAAAGATGTCTGTAACATTTGCCTTTTTACAGAGATCAGGAACCTCCTCTGATCACCATGACTGAAGTTGATAGCTTTTTCTCAATGGCATTGGTCAGTTCCCTCAGTATCCTATCTGGTCCTGTGGACGTGTTTACGTTTGCTTAAGTGGTCCTCAGCTCATTATTTCTTTACTATGGGTAGTATGTGTACTCCCTACTAACTCAACCAGGTGAAAATCATTAGCAAAAACCAAAGTCTGTGTTGCTCAGGATTTCAGGCTTTTTCTGTGTGCATAGAATATTGGATATGAAGTTCTCACATAAACTAGAGCAGCTGTGACATTAATTTAATCAAAAAAGTGCAGTGAAGGTACTTCCTTCAGTAGAAGCATTTAAGACTGGTCAGTGTCTGCTTTTCTGCTGCTATTTATTGGTGAGACATAATTTTTGAGTTTTTTCTTCCTGAGTCATCCTGTAAATTCCGTATTTTTTCCCAAATTCTACATTTTAGTAGGTGCAATGAATACTTTTGTATGCTATGCACAGTATTTTTTTAAGATTATGTTTAAATTTTGGCAGTGCATGTGCAGTTACAAAATACAGTTATGAGTTTGCAGCTCATGTATGGTGAGATTAGTTCATTTTTTTGAGGCTTTTTTTTTTTTTAAGAGGCTTTGTGGTAAAATGAGTTCTCAGAATAACAAACCTGAAAGGGTTAATGAAGATCCCACTCACAGGCTTTTACTTATCCTCAGCTTTGACCAATTAGCCAATTAGAAACAGCAGCTGTAAAAGGTGCAAATAAATAACAAATTTGCAGGCTCTTCTAAAAAAGCTGTGGAGTTGTGCTGAGAGATTCTGAAGAACTTTGTGTGGAGAGTAATGGTTGCCCATGGAAAGCAGCCCTGGAAACTTGGTGAGCTGTGGAAATAAAAATCCCCCTTTTTCTTCTTTAGCACAGAGTGGTCTGGCCGGAGTTCAGTGAAGTTAAAGTGAATTGTACTAAAGCTGCTTGCTGTACAAATTGGCAATTCTGTTTTAGTTCTTCAAAGAGGAAACAAAAGAAAAATAGATTTCAAGTACCTATTACTAAGAGTAAATGAGGAAAATGTTTTTCTTTTCATGTCTGATTTTGTCTGCTAGGTTTTTCCTTCTTTCTTCTTTTTCTTGGTAATATGTCAATCATAGTTTTTCTTATTTGTGTGTGCCAACAGCACTTTAAGAGAGCCCACTATTAAAAGTCATCTCTCTTTCATGTGTGTTAGGACTCTTTTGCTAGTGTCTCCTCTGAAGCTTTCCAGGTAGATGTAACTTTTCTCCCCACTGTGGTATTTTGTTTTGTTTTATTTCGGTTTTCAGGAAATAGGCTGGCCACTCATCTTAATCACGTTAAAGTTTCACTTTAATAGGTAGTATCTGCTTTTTGGAATAGGTGTGCTCATCTCTGCCGCATCATAAAGGTATCATCTTCTTTCAGTGGTTTATTAACATCTTTTAGTCCTTTAAGCGTCTAGACTGCATATTTAAGGTCAATGGGTCTCTTAACAAATATAATTGATACAGACAAACATCCGAATAGCATAAACTGTATATTATTACTGGCTCCAGTTGTCAAGCACAGATTGTGGCATTTTGTACTTTTGGGTACTGTGGTGTGAGTCATCCCAAATACCTTTCTCCTAAGCATGTTGGATCACTAAGCTATATGAACAAAAGAGTCACTGTGTTAAAAGGATGTTCTAATTGCTTTCACAAAAGATGTGGTCATGGAGTCTGCACCTATGTTTAGTAGTATCCTTCTAATCTGTCTTCTGATTAGTTTTAGCAATCACTTTGTGTTTGTTCACATGTAACTAGCATCACGTCTTTTTCAACTCATCTTACAGATAAATTGCTATCTGTAAGTCAATCATTGCTATATATTAACTTGCAGCTGTGAATACTGTAATGCATGTCCTAATCTTTCAAACAGATTCACGTGCAGTCCTTCTAAAAGTAGTCCATCTGACTTAACTGCGCCTGCCTACTTCCTTTTAAGTATGTTCATAAAATTTAGCAGGATCGATTTTATACTCAGTTGCACTTTGATATAATTTACAAACAGAATTACTTGTGTGATTATTGTATCTGTATCTTGGGAGCAAACTCTTGATCACATGATATCAAACTGCTTTGGAAAATGGAGAAATGTTTATTTTGGAAAGTGACTCTCTAGTGTTAAGTACAAATACTTAAAACAAAAGTAATTAATTACTCAACTTGCAAATTGAGAAACTGTCCTCTGTATGTGATTGGATCTTACTAATATAGACCACTGATCTACTTTGGATATTTTAATCTTCAATGAATGTGATAACAGATTTATTAAGCATTAGTATTGGTAACCTTTTCCTCAGTTGGAAGTTTCAGTGAAGGCAGAGTATTAACAATTATGAGGTACATAGTGAATCTTCTAAAATTTATATTCAGAAATTCACTGTCACTAATTTCACGCGATCATAAGCAAGTTAAAGTCAATGTGACACAAGGAAGGGTACTCAACTGTCTCATCTTTAACAAATGACAGTAATTAGCCATATTTCAAGCAAAAGATAAGATAGCACAGATAAGAAAGTTCATATTTCATACAGTGCCTATTACCAGAGATGTAAGGCCAAATGAACTCTCATGTTACGCTCCTTTATAAGCTCTTCTGTCACAGAATGTTAGACTAAAATGCTGCTTGTAAAATAAGTTTTAAGGCAGAGGAAACTCTTGAAAATTGATGGCTTTAGTGGGCAGTCTGCATTAGTTTTTACTTTGATAAGGACTAAAGGAATGCTCATGGGAGTTAAAGCAAGCCTGTGCATTCTTGTTGTGTTGTCCTTCCCGCTGTCAGTAAGGGACTGGCAGTTTGATTTGGTCACTTCCACAGTGACTCAAACAGGAACAGCTTTGTCTTTTTAAATAGACTGCAAATAAAACAATTGTTCTCAGGTATCTAAAAGTTCTTTGTTGCTTATAAAGCCTTGTATGCATCACTGACCTTATGATATAGGGGCCTTGGAAACTATCTGTGCAATGGGAATGAGACTTCACACATTGAGCAAAGATCAAAATCTTTCCCTTTCAAGACTACAGTGGTCTGAGGGTCAATAACAAATAGCTGATTAATACTGCAAGGTCCCAGTCTCTAAAACCGTGAATAGGTTGAGTAGCTGGTAAATACATTTGATTCCATTTACCTGCCATAAATAAAAGGGTAGAAAGTTATGCAAAGAGAAATGGCAAGTGATGGAGTGATTTAAAGCTATGACATAAGCCAAGTCCTGCCCACTGCAGTAGCTGCAATAAGTAACATATCTATACAACTGTTGCAAAGTATCAAAGGGGGAAACATAAATGTACGTGCCCTTTATGCAAAGCATACCTGTGTGATCACAAAATGCATGTGAAACAGGTGAGTGAGACAGGTGGTGCATTTTTGGAGGGGAGTGGTGGTAAGAAAGCTGTGGAGCAACTGTTGTTACAGTGCTGGGAACGTACACACAAATGAAGTGTAGAACGGGTGCCGTCTACTGTTACAAAGGGCCATCAGCTTGAAAAAGACGGACACAAACCAGTTTATGCTGCTTAGTGCAGGACTGAGACGACATCTCTGGTGACACACACAATCTAGGTTCACTCATAAGAAAACTATAGTACTGCCCTGTTTGATTTCTCTTTAGGATTACTTGCAGTGTTGTATTAGGTATTTATATGTGACATATTCAGGTAATAGTACAAATATGTATGTTACATGAAGTGAGCACAGATCAAAATTAAAAGGAGTGACTTCAAATGAATTAAAGGTATTCTTTGTAGTGGAACACGTATTTCTATTGTATGAGCACTACCTGAAGTGTTCTGTTGATGTGTTTGCGTGTTCAGAGAAAATCAACACTATTATAGTTTGTTTCCTTCCTTAGAACATGAAGCTGAGTTATTACCGTACTAATGATGCGACACAACGTGTTTTTTAAAAAGCTGGCAAGGCTCCTGTTTATCTTGGGTTTAAGTGTCTCAATTAACAAAGTGAGGTTATTGCAATATTATTGAAGAGTTATTGGTATAATGTAAGTGGTATTTGTGGGGTATGGAGTCATGCTCTTTGAAGTGTGAGTGTCCTTCTGCTGGTACATAGTTTTGCATTATTTAAATAGCAAATTGTGTACAATGCAGATGAGAACTTTTGGGGGAAGACAAATATTATAGTAATTCAATATTTCAGTAGCCTTGTAGCTATTTGAAACAGTCTATTAGTAAATGATGTTTATTTACATCTTTAGGTATAAAAATGCTTCTCGTGTAACAGCAGATATTCATCCCCCTTTACACACAGGAAAACTGACAAGAAAGCATTGGAAGCAAGCCCAGGATTTTTTTGCTGCCCATCCAGTGACCTACTTGTAAACGACAGTATTTATATTGGCCCTTTCTGTCTTCAATCTAGATGTGTCCTTCAGCATAACAGAAGCCATACAATATAGCCCAGTAATTGCTATAGCTTCACCTAAAAATACAAGGCTTAACTAGAACTCATTCAGAAATATGTTGTCAATTTAAAAATGCCAAAGAGACGTTGGGATAAATTTCTCCCAAAAGATTTTGCTATTATAATGCCCATTGCTGTTGTAATCCATTTTTAGATGCCTGACTCAGAACTGAATCCAGAGCCATGTGTACATGTGTTGTATAAAAGCATCACTGCACTCATCTGTTACTGTTTCCCAGTTCCCCCTTAAGGATGAATAACATCCTGAGTCTAGGTAGGACCTTCCATTTAGCTGTACTGTGATGCATACATCTTCCTTAAAGTTGTCTTGCTACATAGTGTCTCTTAATGATAAATAACAATTTCTTATTTATCATCTGAAAGTTTTATAGAAAGGCTTTATTACCATGTAATGATTAAAGTAATGGATTGTATGGAGTCAAATATCAGTTGTTATAGGATGCCAATAGAAATAGTAGTTGCTACTTCATCAGAAGTACAATTTATTATAAGCTGCCTATATTTTAACATATGCTATTACTTGAATCAAGCAATTCTGGTGTTGAACTGAAAGTAAGTTCCACTTGTGGTTTTTCAGTTACGTGGTAATACCTTGCAACCTTTGGAATACTACCTTTTTTATTCTGATGTAATTGCAGATTCCTGTAGTTCTAATTTTGTAAGGATTTAAGATGAGGCACAGACTTCAACTGAATTAAGTACGGCCATGTTTCTTTATGGAAGTGTTCTTCCAAACAATTTCTTTTTAAAAATTGAAGCATTAAGTGTGTTTTATAAAGTCTATGACATACTGGGGGTGAGGTTTTTAAGTCTGCTACCCTGTTATCTTGATTCAATGAAAATAGATAGGTTTTGAACCTTCCAAGTGTGGTTATAATAAACATATAAACTCTCAGTTGAGAATACTTTCCTTCCCTCCCTCTAAATGGAAAAACTCAAATGCCGTATTTCCCCCCTGCCTTTCAGGTATCAAATACTTGCTGCCAGGGTTGGAAATAATGGTTTGATTCCTGACAGCATATGTATGCAAGGTGTTAGCTTTGGTAATGAAAGTAGATTGAGAAGTTCCCATCTCTGATTGCCTCTTAATTTGTGTCGATATCACTGTGGATCAATACGGTAAAACACTGCAACAATCTGGTTCCAAAGTTTATCCTCCAGGCAAAGGGTTATTTCTGTTATTACCAAAGGTTCCTTGAACATGGTCTAAATAACTCTCTATTTGATGGCATTTTTGAATTGAATTTTTAGAAGATTCAGTTATATGTCTGCAGTGTTAAAGTGTTCAGCCGTACCTATTCTGCACTGTTCTGCTTCCAAAATGGGTTTATGTGATCTGTCCTTGTACCGCTATGCGCTGACAGCAGTTTAGGGTGTTCCAAAATGGTTGTGTAGAGAACACAGTGACTTCCTGAAGCTGGTCATGCTAAGCTGTTCCTGCAACAGTAAGAACAAATGGATTTCAGAAAAAAACAGTTAAATGTTCTCAGGGAGTAGAAAATAAAAATGTTTGACTCGAAGTAGAATGTTCTGCCATTAGTCTGACTTGAAGCTAAAGCTAGAATACTTCCTCACTTATGAAAAAGTTTTGTGTGAGATCTAATAAGCAATGATGTTAGTGTAGTGTTGGTTGTGTGCTCTTTTATTTTTAACTAGGTTGGTCAATATCTGTGTTCAGCCTGCAGTGTTGTCCCAGCGGAAGTTCAGTCTCTTAGCTATAGGATAGGCTTAGTCAATGGATTCCTTTTTGCCAACAGAAATGATCCATGGGAGCTCCCATAAGGAGAAAAGTCATGAGGCTAAACACAGCCAGCCTTTCATGCTGTAAAGGAGAAAGTAGTAAGTAGGAATCTGACCTGTATTTGAGGTGACATTTCAAAGACTTTGCTGTTCAACTTTTTTCTTTATTAAATCAATTCATGTTATTAAAGGAAAGTTGAAAAGGCTTTTGAAACCTTTTAGTTTATTGCTGCTTGTTTGCGACTATGGTTGATCTTTCTTGAAGTCACAGGCTGCAGGTGAGTGTTAATACAACATTTATTTAGAAATAAAGTGATCTGCATCAGCTAATGAACATACTGCATGCTGGTGTGAGGCAACTGCAGTTGAATGAAACTGGCGGTAAGTTTTATGCTCGCTGGTGTTAGATACGAACACAAGTTGGGGGACGTTGTCAGATGCCTATGGCAAACATGCTGAAACATGATTGGTTTCTATGCCTTGTTTCCGAAGTAAAGAAAAAGGCTGATAGTATATCGATTTCTGGAAACTGCAAACTGTTGCAAGAACATATATTACAATTGTAGACGTAGATTTGCGTGATTCCTAGATGTAAAGCTTTATGCAGATTAATAAACTCTTAATTATGTCATCTTAGTTTATTGTTATAATGTAACTGCATATTTATACTTGGGTAATGCTTAATGAAGTTTCAGTTTTGAAATCTGAAAGGGTAAGTGTTAAATAGTTTGCAGCTGACGGCTTCCTAGGACCCAGTAAGAAATTGACGTTTTGCATTGTTTTTCAAAGGCTCCAGATAGATTGCTTTTTCCTAAAAATATCCTTGTTCACAATTACTGTCATATAACCTGAAAGACTTTACAAATAGGATGGAGAAAGTATAGGATAAACTAAACTTCTTCCTTGCCCCAAACTAGAGCAACTTTGTCTTTTCACTGTGCTTATGAACCTTCTGTTCCCTGCATTTTCTTCTTCAGCACCTGGGCATCAAACTTTCCAGATGTGCTAAAACAAAGTGTGGTTAAATGTATGTGTAGTTTATTTGCTAGCCTGCATGACCTAAGAGACCCCACAAAGTATTTTGATTGATTTGGCCTGAGCAGCATTGGACACTGCAACTTTCCATGTTATTAAAAGCTCAGAGTCAAGTCTAATCCTGCAGTAGTAGGAAAGCATTTGGAACGAAAGATTATGCCAGTGGGAGGAATGGGGTTTTCTGGATGTTGAATACAATTGCTAAATATTTTCTAAGTAATCAATGGTGAAATTGAGTTATAGGCTCCTTTAAATTATTTACAGAAGAATTTGAATTTGCAAACTTATTACAACAAGCTGCTGCTTTTAACAACACTCAAGTTATTGAAAATTCAATACTAAAATGAGTTATTACAAGTAAGTTAGCTGTCTGAAATTAAATTAGGTGATAAACAAACTATTTTTCTGCTGTAAATTGGCATTCATGACAACTAGTTCTAATATGCACCTGAACCCATTATTCTTGGCACTTCATAAAGTGGCAATTGATAGCCATTTGTATTTACAGACTCTTATTGAATATAATTTCTCAACAGGAACTAGCTAATCAATTAATTAATCATAGTGTTACTCAAGTTTGTTTTTATATTGCTCTATTGTTCAGAGAATTAACTGTTAACTTTCTATTAAAATAACTCAAACATTCTAGTTTCAGTGGCTGAATTACCAAGCTTAGACTAATTAAATAAGAGTTAAAGCTTTCTGAATTACCAGCAAAACTGAAAATTATGTATGCTAAATTGCAAAACGTACAACATATCCTAATTCTATTAAACTTATCATTATGCATAAGTTATCAGTATTTCTAAATAAAATGTTTAGTCTTGTGTTCCCTCTTGAAAGCTATTTGGGTGCATGCAGGAATATGTAGCCACTTCTGAAAAGACTTGAGGTAGTAATTATCAACAATATTATGATGAAAAGCACCATCAGATAATGTACTTCTAAGACCATCTAATACATCTTTGCATCTTTCTTCACATTTAAATAAGGCTTTCTTAAATGTCAAAGTTGCAAGAAGTAATTCCTTCCTCCTGCCAGGTCATTCTGGACAGATGCTCTGAATAGGTGAACTCTACTGACTACAGTGACTGTGCACAGATTCATCAGTTTGGAGGGCCCTTCGGGTCCAAAGGGCTTCCCTGGAAAGCAAGGATCAACTCACCTGTCTCTGACTGCAGTAACAGAACCTATATTATGTATTTCGATTTGTGTTGACATAAATTTAATTACATAAAATTAAAACATTAAATGAGCTCTCCTCTCAATAAACATGAGTCCTGGCCCTGAGCCCTACTTTGCCCATGTAGGCACAGCATTGCTCTTACAAATTAGGAGAATGGCCTTGATCACCTTTGTTTGAATAAACAGTAACAACACTGGCTGTAGACTTTACAAAATGCAAAGTAATCTAGTAATACTGACAAACTTATTCGCTAACTCATATAATCGGGGAAATATTTTAAAATGTAAATTTAGGTTATATTTTATTTGTCCTTTGAAAAACTTGTATGACTTCCTTTTCCTAGCGCAGCTTGGTAAAATAAAACCTGCCAGTCATTCTGTGTCTTGGATAAAGTTTGTCAAGTGACAGTTTTCTTAGAATAAGTGTAAATTAGGCTTTCATTAATACACTAATTTATCAGGAAAATGTAATTATTGCTTTGTAAATATATTAAAAGTTTTTTTTCATGAAATACTTAAAACAAAAATACTGAATTTTATGAACAAATCCAGTCCTTTAACGGGTGTATTCCTGAAGACCACTGTGATAGGAGACCTTTGGAATGGACTGAACCAGAATCAATAACCATCTTCCAAAAGAATGAATTCTCTGTATTCTTCCATGTCTGTCTTGCTCTCTTCAGGGTTCTCATTGTCACCAAGTATCTTTTGGAGTATTTTTAAGAATTGGACTGAAGCTGAAAATATGAAATTAAAAATGAATATTGAGTCTTATATAGATCAGTTACAGGGATGTAGAGCTGGGTTTGTCTGGATTCTCGAACACCTAAAAGCAATAACCACAAAATTCATCAGAATTTTACTTTAAAAAGGTGACTATAACCAACTCTGTAGTGAAAATTAATCACTTTTTGAGTTGGGCAACCCGTGGAGGGACAGGGAAGGAGGGGAACAGGACTAACCAGGGTGACAGTGTTCAATCCCCTTTTCCAGAGTAGATCTGGGAGCCTAGAGGAGGGTGCTGCACTGCTGGATTTTGTAGCTGTTGATATTTGGAGAGGACTTCATGTGTCCATGGCTGGCAGAGTGATATATGGACAAAGCTGGATGTCATGCAGATTTCTCTGGGTTTTACAGTGCAGTAAGCAATGACTTGCCTCAAGTCAATGCGTTCAATTTAAATTCTTGTTGTTGTGAGGGGGTTGGGAAATTGATGGCAAGCATGTCCTTTTAGACTAGGCCATGGTCTAGTTGATATTGACGACTTGTGGGGACATAAAGTTTATTAACTCTTTGTCAGAGGCAGCTGAATCTGCATCTCCCGCCTCTGTGAATCTTGTGGCAACAAGGCGGTGTATATAAAGAAGCTCTGATCTCATCTCCATTTCATGTATTCTTTTGGAAGTAGAAAGCTGCTATGTCTGTCTGAAAGAATCTGATCCTGAAAACATAACATTGATTGACACTGAAAGCATCTATTTAAGTAAATTCTTTAGTGGAATGAAGGCCATGGAACTGTAATTTTGCACCTTATCCTATATTAGCATGGCTAGACATTTGGCTTTTGCTGTCAAGCCAGGGATACTTTATTCATGGAAAGAAGTAGAACTTGTTGCTTCTGAGAGAATTGTAGAATTAAAAACTAATTCTAGTCTTGTCTAGGTGGCAATCAAGAGGATTGTATCTTTTATTTAGGTCCCTGAGTAGCACTTGTGAATTCTTCTGGTTACCTCCAGTTCTCTTCAGCAGTTTGTACTGAAAGAATTTTTTTTTTTTGAAAACTTTTTCAATGTTTATAATTATATATGTGATGTGGGAGGTGCCTTCTTTATTTGGTCACTAAATAACTGAATACAGTACAAGAATTTTACTGATTAAATAAGATCACTTTCATCTTATGAGTCATTGCTTCAGGGAGGTGTAAGGTACATTGAAGTCATCCAGGTCCCTGTTTTCTCCCTGTAAACTGAGATACTGTGAGTAGAAGCTGGAGGGAAGACGGGGGCTCTGCCCCTCAGAAACAGGATTATCTCAAAATGGCCTCCACTGTCTATTAATTACCATCTAGCAGATCGAATGTGTAAGATATTCGACACATCTCATTGATATATATTTATAGAACTAAGGTAGAAGATTTTTTTATTTTTCTAGTAAATAGTGTAATCTAAATTGAAATCTGACCTGTGGAGATGGGGGAGGTTTAGCATGAAAAGCTACTACAAAATTTCAGATGTATACCTTTTGTCAAATGTCTTTTAACGCAGAAGAGCTAGAATGCAATAAATCAGTTTAGATACCAGGGAACTTGATTGGGATGCTCAATTTTACTATAATAGACTCATCTAAAACACTCAGCCCTTTTCAGCTCTTCTGTTCTCTTCTGAAATTGTTCCTAACAAGAACAATCTTTAAAAATGGGGCATTTGGGACAAGTTAATGATGCTATAGCTACTCAAGATAACCATTGTCTAAGACTAGCATTTGCTGCCTAAGCAGAAGGCTGGAAACAGTGAATGGTATCTAACTTTTTCTGTAGCAGCTTGGAGAGGCTTGAAAAGAAAGATGCATTAGCCATTAGAAGAGGTGTGCAGTTAGACAAAACCACAGGTTAAAAAAAAAAAAACCACAACACCCACAACTTAATTTGTAAAAAGAAACATAAAGTAAAAGAGAGGTTAACATAGTTTTCAAGTTGACTTCTGCTTACATTTGCACCAAGTTAAAATCCAGGAGTTGGAAATTTCCTTATTCTGGTTTAATATAACTTCCAACATTATTTCCTTCATATTTTTATCAGTGTTTGTTCAAAAACAGTCTCATTGCAGCTCTTCCACTCACCTCCTCTCCAAAATGTTAATGTAATTAAATGCTCACCTTTAAGCTACCAATTGTGTTGGTGTAGTGCCATATTGAACTATGTATCCTGCATAGCATAACTTGCTGTTAATGTTTGATTTGCCCTATCGATAAATCTAATTTAAGTGTTCAGTGTGACCATTAGCAATTTCTCTGTAATTATGTGAAAAGATAAAACAACATGAGGAATGGAGACAGTTTCAGGCTTTGAATTTAGTATTTCAAGGGAGGTTTGTGTGTGTACACAACTGAGCTGGAAAGAAAAATGAAAATATTTTTTCCCCAGTGTATTTCTGTTCTTTGTCAACATTCTAATCACTTCAATATTTAACTGAATTTTGTGTTCCTTTTTGCAGTGAAAAGGAATATATCTGAGTATGAGGAGATGGGGGTAAATTGTTTTTTAATGACACACTTCCTGTCTCCAAGACCCCAAGCCTTCCCATGTGGAAGGAGCAGCCTGAACTTGAGAAAGTACATGTTGTCAACTTAGACCATGATATTCCCCTTCCAATAGATCACCTCAGCCAGTTCCAGCCTGCAAATGAGAAGGTGCATCCCTGAGATGTTCTTTGGCACAACTTCCCCCATCTGCACCCATTGCCAAGTCTCAGCCCTGCTTTGGAAAAGGAAACAGCAGTATTGAAATGTATTTGCAAGCCTCTTTCATCCTGGCAAAGAGGCATGGTTGACTCCATTAGTGATAAACATTAGAACGCTGCATGCTTTTTACTTCAGAAGCTTTTGGCCTTGGAGGTTGGCTGTGTATTTCTAATCAATTAAGAAAAAATGGAAAGAATTAGGAAAAACAGTATATATTGCATGCAGAGATTACATCATGTAAGTTATTCTGTCTTTTATTTACTAGGGTATTTGAAATGCATGTAAAAAGCCACAAAACTCGCTCCTATTTATCATTCGCTGGTAAATTGGTCTGTGAATATAGCAATGGGGGGGAAAGCAAATTGGTGGACAGGGAAGAATCTAGCTAAAAGTGAATTCTCTTAAGAAAAAATGTTATTTGCTGCTAACAAAGCTAAGATTTCCTTTTTTTCTTAATGGTGGGTTAAATAAGAATGTACAAATAAAGCATCTTTATTCACAGTGGGGCGCAGCATCACAAATGGCAAATCTACCTCCTAGAAGACCTGGCACTGGGAGCAATCAGGGCCCATCACCTTGTTTTATTTCATGTTCGTGGTTTTAAGTCGCATCTGAATCTGAGCCCATATTTTCACCTGATTTAAATGAAAAATTATTTCCTTCATCCCAAGAGTGCTATGTAAGCACTACATTTTCTAACAGCAACATTGTCAGGGTATCAGACTACTTTCTTCCTCCTTTATGTTGTGTTTTCTGACCTTTCATTGACTTGCCAGTATAATTAATGATGCATTATTATACCCCACTGCTGACAAAAAGCTCCATTGTTTTCTTTTGTTAGTCAGGGCTAATTATCTGTAAAGTCACCCTTTTGAATTCCCTACATTCAATTATCATCTATGCATGTAAAAAAAAAAAAAAGCTATTTCATCAAAAAGCAAAAAGTTGATTTCCACTACCCCACAGTTGTGTGGACATATACAGGAGTGTCCTTTCTGTAGACTCTTTACTTTGAGTAAGCGTTGATTGACACTCACTCACTCACCAGAGTAGTATATCAAGTCTTCCTACATAAACTTTCCCCTATAAAGTGGAAATTAAAACTTTACAACTAAATTACTTCCTGCTTATAATTAAGATATTTCTCAGTGAGGGGAGAGTGTGCAAGTAGTGCTATAGGGCTTGGGCTGCATGTGCTGTGATTCTACTGAGACATAAAGGCTGGAAGGGACTACATGCACTATATTTCTATATGCAGGTGCTGGCTCTCATTTTTGATGGAAACATAAATCTCTTTGGAATGTCAAGAATTGACTTTATCTTTATACTAGTACACATCAAACCTTTCTCATCAAGAGACACTTAGCACTTTCTTTCCTAAGGGGAGCTTGGTGTAAAATGAAAATATGTATTCCTTTTATCACATGCAAACTCTGTTATTCTTAGCAGTTCACTTCAGTTTTCTGGGTTGGTTTTGTTTTCATCCAAATTAAAGAAAAAATAAATAAAATCCAAAATTTTATTTAATTGGCTTTCTCCCTTTAAAAACAGCATTTCTCTTCAGTCGTTTCAGTGTTATCCATTTGAAGATAAAGAGCTGAAAATAAAAAGCTACAGACAAAGAAAGGCTCGGACTTTAGGAAAGTTTGGCATTTTTTAGAGGTGGATGGTATGTTATAAGAGGTCTTTTAAAAGTACTTCTGTATGCTGTACTTTGTGCAGGGCAAAATATAGAATCCCTTAAAGTGCAGTTGCAGAAATGTTAGATCTTAATGAAAGTGCTGAAAATCTGACTGACACTTGCAAGATTATTGTGGATGTGCTAGACTTCTACAGTCACTGTCAGTCACTCTGTGACCTGCTCAGATGCTAAGCAGAGCGATGAACACAGCATAATGTCCATCCTTGAGATGAATACTGTAAATTCAGGAGCGGCATGTGATCTTGTGAGTGAATGTGGTATTTTTGTGCGTCTCAAATAAAAAGGAGCAATATAATCTGACTGCAAGTAAGATCTATACCCCTATTCTCACAACAGTAGATGAACACATAAAAGCTTTTTATGGCTAGTACACTTAATTGAACTATTCTAAAAATCTTTATATCAATCAACAGGCAAGTCTGTCCTTTAACTATGTAATAAGTGGTAAAAAACCTAAGTCAGGGTACCTGGCCCTCTGTAAAACATTTGTAGGCTCCTTAACTGCGAAAAAAAAACTTAATAGAAGTCCATTTAACTAGCAGAGCACTGGAGTGTTTGAATTATATGGCACTCATTATATGGGAGCAGTAATAAGACTCCCATTATCAGCCTGGTTGCAAAACTTTAGCTTGCATGCTTTCCCTCATTAACTCTTCTTGTACCTTTCCAGCCCTTGGACAGATGCAGCACAGCACATGTACTTGTGAGTTGTGGAGTGAACACAGAAAGCAGAGTATCTGGAAGTTCAGTAATACGAACTGTGTAAATAATGTCACTTTGTGATGCTATGACATCTTGTGAAAAAGTAATCAAAACCTCTTTCTGCTGCAGCCCTTAAACAAATATGACAACAGGCAAATGTCCCATTGTAGAAAGTGCTAGAGTCAAAGCAGGGCCCTAGAGCAGGTCAATTATTTCAATTATCTGGAATTTGTGATGAAAAACAGCAGCAGCTTTCAGGAAATATGCACGAGTCTGGCTATTGCTTGATTGGTTATGACAGTCACTGCCAAATATCATGTCCCATCAGGTTTTGCAAAGGGAAAGCTTAGAACAGGTGGATTATTTTAGTTACCTATGCACCATCAGAGGAGTACAGTGCAGTTCTCAGGAGATCTAACAGGCCACCGATTGCTTGGTAAGCCTGACATCACTGGCAAATATCATAAGGCAGTAAGTAATCACAGTAGAGGCAGAAAAAGTACATAGAGCAGATGGATTGTTTCAATTATAGGGGCCCCTTGATGAATAAGAACTTCAACTGCCATCAGCAGATCCTGTGGCAGGCAAGTAATAACTGCATTGCTATGACATCACTTTAAAATCCGGTGTGGCTTAAGTATTTCAACAGCTGTACAGCTTAGATTTGTCTTAGCATTGACTTGACCCACAGCGAGCTTCAGTGCTGAGAACTGAACACTGAGAAAATTGCTTGAGTGCTTCCAAGCACTTCATGGTATTTTGCCACTGCAGGGAAAACATTGAACCAACACCAAGCTCACTGCTGGTACGTTATTATTTTTTTTGTACTGCATTTTTCAGAAGTCAGCAGGGGAAAACTAGGACTGCCTACTGTCAGGTGCCAGAACAGAAAGTAATATCTTAGTTCTGTTTATGAATAAATTTGGGAAGGCCTGAACATCCAGAAAATGATCCTTAATTGCATAATATACTAGGTCCAAGATCTGATAGACATGAACTTTGTTAGGAAAAATTGACCTAAGAGCACACTCCCTCATTTTGCTTTCAGTCTTCCTCCAGGCTGTTGCTGGCACACTCTACCTTAATTTCTCTTTTAACGTTTTTCTTGATGTTAAAACAAGTTTGATGTTTGCTTTTTCAAGAAGATACATGGTACCTTGTTTCATTGTCCCCTTTCAGCTAGAAGTTGTTTATTGACTCTGGTGCACAGAAATCTAGTTTACACATTAAAAGCTAAAGAACAGAGGACACTAAAGAATTAATAAACTTTGATGCCTAGAGTGTTTGGTTTTTGTTTTTTGTTTTTTTTCTTACAAACCAAATCCCTTCTGAGTTTTATCAGATTTAAAGTCTGAGATCTGCTTTGGTCAGGCCTTGGAGGCAGAATAGAGAGTCAATAGGAAGCTTCTGTTTCAGCTAATATGTCTTGTTAACATCTTTCAAAAAGTTAATATTATAAAGGATTTGATTTCTAAATCTATCAGTATCTTTGCATTTACCTCAACACAGAACTGATGGAGAAATATCTCATTTAAGTAATTAAGCCAGTTGTGCAAACTTAGCCTAATGGGAGGAGGGGGGGTATAATTTACATTAGAAGATGGATGTCAAAGAATTTTTAGCCAAAATTTTAATCCTATCTACTCTTACATTGAAAAACTAGATAGGACCGTCACAGAAAAGTCCTGAGGGCAATTTAACTATATTAATTCTAGAAAATACAAAACATAGCAATTAAAGATTTTTTGGAGGCTGAGTGGAGTAAAAGAGCCACAACCCCTTTTCCTTTCCCATCATATTGCTTTGAGATAATTAAGGAGGAATATTGATTACATTCCATCCAAGGAAAAAGTAATCCTCATTAGTATCCTTTATCTGACCTGTCCATTTCCCATTACAGGGGAAACAGCTACTAATTTGAGATCAAGAAATTACTTTGATAGGAACAAATCTCTCAAACTGATGAGGAAAATTGAGCTTTTCCTCCATTTGCTACTGGTTTCAAATCTGCTAAGTACCAAACACTTGTCACTTCTGGCCATTTCTATCCAAAATTGAATAGAAGTTACTGAGACACCATTACAACTTCAGTGTGATGAGTGACATTTTAACGGCATTCATGTGGCAACTGCTTGAGATTAGCTCTCCTTTTTTTTTCTTCCCTTCCTTTAATATTCTGATCTTACAGTGTGTAGTATTAACTTGGAACAGTTCAAATCAGGTGTGGACTGAAGCTGTTACACAGTCTGCTCTTCTGTTCAGATGGGGTTTATGCCTGTTCCTGTGAGTCAGAATGCTAGTAGTTATACAGCTGGCTTAAAAATAGTAAGACTAAAATATTAGGGTTGAATTATACCCTTTCTCACGTGTGATTCACTAAGTTAAGACAGGAACGTTTTTCATGCTTTGCTTGTAACCATCAAAACTTGATACTTTCTTTTGAGAGAGGTTTCTTATGTATTTCCTTCAGAAGCTGCAGATTTGTTAGTAATAAATTTATTTCAAGTACTGTAATAAAATGATGAGAACTGACAGCACTGCTTGCAGAGAGAAGGTTTTGTGCTTTTAAAATTATGCTGAAGATCAGTGCACCTCCAACTTAGTCTTGTTACAATATTGAAGCAAGACAGGATTGGTCTCTTATTCTAGAAACAGTTTGTGACCCAGTTGTTCAGCAGGATGGTGCAATAGCAGAAATTTGGGAGCATGCCAAAAAAAAACAGTTGAGAAGATAGGAAAGGGCTAGTTTTTAGGTGAAAGCAAGATGCAAAGCAAATACTGCAAAATAACGAAGGCAAAGAGGAACTGGAAGTGACTGTGGAGCAGTGGGTTGAAAAGGGACAGGAGACCCAAAACTGGTAGAGAGACTACGGAGACCAAAATGGAGTTGTGAATGATTCAGAAGGAGAAAGGCAAAGGCTAAAATCATAGAGGGGATTGATGACCTGAAGAGAGGCTACCAGAAGAGAAAGAAAAGAGATGGAGGAAAGTTAAGCAAGATAGATGACGTGGAATACTGATGACCAAGTTAGAGAGTGGTGGGATTGGTTTTGAAACCAAGATTAGCTGACAGTTTTCCCTTTTATTTTCTTTTTTTAGTTTTTTTTTAGGCAATCGTAAGTTGCAATTGGAGGGGTTATCTTTTACTTCCTGTTACATTATCATGCACTGTTAAATAACTGTCTTGTTTCCTCACAGAGGAAACTCTGCTTTTCCCTACTCCAGTAAAGCAATTTCAGTAGATACAGGAACCTCCTCATATTCTAGAATTTCATATTTAAAACACTTTGTAGCACTGTAGTATACAGGCAGGGTGTTCCATCACAGTTTTTTATCACTTTAGATATATTGTTCATGGAAAGCTAGAAGGTAGTCTTCCTAAACTGCTGGAAACACAAGTGAAAAATATTGTGTTCATATGTGTGTGGTTTTCTAGAAACTCTATTTCATCTTGGAAACCTAAAGGATTGACCAAAACCTCAAAAACTATAGGAGAAGGGTTTCAATGTGCTGTGGTTTTAATTGAGTGTCTCTGAATCACCATTTTGAAATTTTTGACACAATACTCTCATACAGTGGTCCTAGAGATAAAACCATTGAAGATTGTATTTGAAGGAATGAAGATAGTTTTTATTGGTGTTCTTTTAGGATCGATCACAAGGACTGAATAATGCTCCCAAAGAAATACGTTTGGATGAAGATGACTGAACATGCAGATCCAAAGGCCTTTTAGGATGTGGTGAACCTTTGGCCTTGGATGAAGAATGTTCTTGGATGAAAGAACTCCAGCTGAAAGACTTTGTCTTTGCCTTTTGCCTTGAGAATTGCAAAGATATGAAAGACATAAAGGAAACAAAGATTTGCAGCTGAATTCTTGCAGGGTGCGGTTCCAGTGGCTGACACTGGCACGCAGCCAGCCTGCCTCATTACTGCGGGATGTCACATGCCTTGTACCCATTACCAGTCTCCTACGGTTTCCCAAAAGCCTCTCACACAATTTTATATTTTTCTGCTTTCTATTTGCAAATTATATTAGCAAATTTGCATTGCGTACTTTCTGTAGTGAAATTAGCACCTCTGGGATTTTTGTATACCATGTGTAGCTAAAAAGAGAATATTTATGCTTGGTTCATCAGATTATAATATGATGCTTGTACTTGCAGCTGAACAGGTAGTTAAGTAATAATCTTTGTTTTTCTTCATGGGTAATGACTTGTCTAAGTTTAAAATGGCAAGAGTTCGCTAAGTGAGTCAATGAACTGACATTCGCAATAAGGTCAACCATGGCTACGTGGGCATTCGGATGGATTTCTTAGTCTAACATATTGAACTATGTGAAGTCAATAGGAAGACATCTAGTGACTTTGTAAGTTTCCTTACTAAATATTCAATATACTTGAAACTTGATTATACATTTAACTATTTCACTTCTTGAAGTGTCCTTATTTTCACTTTGTAATAAAATGTAGTTCTGCTAGACTGAGTCTGCTTAGCCTTTTAGAATATGATTTGAACCACAGATTTCATGTAACAGTGTTTGGTAAGGCTGGCCTTCAAAGCATGTCTGTACACAGACACATTAGCTAACATTCGTTACTTAAGTAATTCTACCAAAATTACCTAAGTAATTCTGTCAAAAAATGATGACTACACAGAGAGAAATTCTGTAACAAAGTTCAAGGGCTTACTTTGCTTTTATCTCTCCTGGAATCAATCCACATGGAGGGAGGCATAGTGATTTTCACTGTCCTGGTTAGAATTCTGTAATTCTTGTTTTCATACCCACTTCCACACCTTAGAACCTTTTGTGCCAACTATGCTTACTCAGTAGGTGTGTCAGAATTCAGACATTTACAATATTTCTGTATAGACACCAGACAGACTTCTCAAAGGACAGACTTGAACAGAAACTATTTAATCAAAAAAAAGCATCCTGCACCAGGGCAGCCTAGGTAAGCCTAGCCTTATCAGATGAGGATATATTAGTTTACTCCTAAATGTCCTCTATGACTTCTGAAAGTTTTTCTTCAACAGTTATTTCCTCTTGCCCTCCCACCCCATTTAGCTTTACAAACATAGTTCTATAAGCTGTTTCTAGCCAAGAAATAGACTTTTCTGAATGATAATATGGACACTGTCTCAACAACAATTAGCTTTTGACCTGAAGAACTGGGAGACACTAGCTTGTCTTCAATGATTTTGCTTGCTTGTATTTTGTCCTCGCATCTCCCTGTGTCTCTTCTTCCCCCCCCCCGCCTCCCCCGACTCCTTACTTGGCCTTAATTGATGGTAAAAATTGTGCATGACTGTTGGAAGTGTCAGGTACTGCAGGGTCTCTGTGCTGAGCTGATGAATATAAAATAATCCATATTGAGATATGTATGTGTGTGTGCGCGGTGTTAATATAACCTGCTTCCAACTAGAAAATAATATATTGAGACTATTGAAATGTGTGTATACCTTAACAAAGCTATGACTAGAACTTCAGATATCTATACGCTGGACAGTTCAACTCCATTGTTTACAATTGATTATTAATGTACTAATGGTGTTTTGTTACTGCCCTAATAAATGAAACCTTTACCAATGCTTTGCTATTGAGTAGTGTGTATGGCAAAGAGGCCCTGGGTATTTCTCTAGTGAGAGACAAAGAACCAAAAGACATATCTGGCTTGACCAAAACAATGTGTTTTTTCAGTGGTTGTGCCCCCAAATGAGATCAAGTCAGTTTTTTTTCCTCTCCTTTGGCCACCATTAAAGTTGATCAGCATTTCTGATTTTTATATTTCTTCCATGTCACATAGAGTGTGGTTGTGCAAGTCTCGCTAAGTTTGGGGCTACATCTATTTCTGGGTCAGCAGGAAAGTACATGCTGTTATTGCAGAGCCATTTTGTTTTCTATGTGATTGTTTGAGATGCTTCACAGAAGATATAATATAAACCAGCAAACTTTTCTGGTTAGCTATGTGGCTTTCAGTTCAGCTTAGTGCTTTGTTCTGTTGCTAGAGCTACCACACTCTATTAAAGATCTGTTGCTGCACCCAAAAAGTCAGGATTAAACCACAAGATCCTAGGAATTCCTCTTACACATTTTTTTTCATTGCATGTTAAGCATCAGTATCACTGCTTTGTTGGTAAATCCTCAATGGGGAAAATGTTGTGTGTTTCACTTCCTTGGTCACTAGTGTGGTTTCCTCTAACTTGGGTAGAAATTCACCATGCTTATTTACTAATACTCAACTAATTAAATGCACTATGAATTTATGATATAAAAGAACTTTAGAGGGTAATTTCTAGTTTTAAAGCTGTGTGAGGGTTTTCCGTTTTGTGCATGTTCATAGAAGTTCTTTACTTCAATCACCTCTGACAGGTCTATCTTAATGTAGAAAGGACATGGGAAACAACCTCTATTAGGTAGTCTTCCCTCTTATTTTCTTTTAGAGGGGTGGTGTAGGGAATGTCTTCCTTCAAATCCAAGCCTCTGTGCTTGACTTTTGATTTGGATGTAGAAAAATTCTATTTTGTATTCAAGATAAGACCTGAACTCATCTTTTGTTAAAAACATTGAGCCAGCCTTAAACAGATTCATATGGGGGCTTTCTTTTCACTTCTGTTTTCTTCTGTTTGTTTTTCTTTGTCAAAGAAAAGTGTAAAGGGTGACATATCTACTCCACAGAGAGTAGATGCTTGGTATTGGGGATTCATTTATCATGAAGACAAAGCATAACAAGATGCTGAGCCTGAAAGTCAAGGAATTTGATCAGGAAAGATGATGCCCATTTTAAGAAGCCAAAGTATTTTATTATTGGAATGCATCATTCAGGGAATATGATAGATTTTCCATTAGTGGAAGTCTTTGATCAAAACTGCATATCTTTCTGAAAGAAGAGCTGCCTCAAGAGCAAGCAGCTGAGCCTGTTGTAAGAATTATTGAATGAGGAAGTTTTGCCCTTTTTTAATGCAGGATGAGTCAGATATGGAGACCATAATACCACAAATAGTAGTAGTTATTGTAGAAAAGTGAGATTAGACTTTGCTGCAGAAGTGGCACTTGAAGAAAATTATGAAAATGGAGCCTAAAGCAACTGCAGCTCAAGCTGCTGGCATCAGAGGACATGTATGACAAATGTTATAGTTAACTTTGTTATAGGTAACCTTGTGTCTGTGGGATTTCAGAAATGCCTTTTGAGGCAGATGGGTGCTTTTGTGTAGGTGGGAGACTGTTAGAAAAAAACTGCAGCAGTTTTTAGCTTTACAGGTCAGAACTATAAGTTCCAAGGTGTGATGTTACTTTGGACTTTTGTCTTTAATTGTTAAAACATTTACACAGAAATATTTGGGTTCTAGGTCCCTTTCAGTCTGATGGGTTTAACTCTAGGTGTCAGGAAAGGGCTACAGCTATCATGTCAATATATTATGTTGTATGAGCGTGATATATTCCCTTATTTGATGCTGGGCCACTGTAATTGCCAGTGCACAGAAGCCCAGCAGCAGCAGAGAATCTCCTGGTATAAGTTAGGGTGGTAAATTTTGCTGGCAAGAAAAGAGTCACATTTTTCGCTTCTGGGCCTTTTTTTGGTTGGTCAGTTGGTTTTTGTTTGTTTTATTTAATGAGAGACAAATAAAATTCTAAGATGCTGGAACATACGTGCATGGAGCAAACCCCTAGTTTCCTCTCAGCTGAACCAAGCCTTGCCTCCTGCCGTCCAGGGCTTGGCGGTGGTGTGGACGGTGGTCCCCAGGCTGGTGTCTGGGACATGCTCTTTGTGAGGTGACAGCTGAGAGCCAGATCTACAGCAGTGCCACCCGTGCTCAAAAAAAGGCTAATTTGCCTGGATTTCAAGTAGGTACATGAAGCTTTGTTTTCTATTGGGTACTCCTTAATCACCAGAAAGAGGAAGATATCTAAGTTAGGTGGAATGGATCAACCCCTGTAGCCTTTGCAGGTACTTAATTCTCCTGGCTGATTCTATAATTACTTAAGACCTCTTAAAAGGCTCAGTTCTTTCCTCTCTCTTCCCTTTCCCCTTCCTCCAGCTGCCTTCCCTTTGGCATCTGTGCCCAAATAATCATGTGTGTTCACAGGATTTTCACTAGGTAGAACTCCACTATTGCATGAAGCTGGCATGGTACCTACAGCATCATCTCCACCACTGCTGAATTACAAACATAGAATGTCAGCCCCTGAGTGAGCTTAAACCTGGACAGAACAACTCCCTTGGGCAATTCTAGGGATTTTTCTGTAAATTAGACAAATTACAGAATTGATTTTGCAGAGTTAGGTGTCTAAGAATGTTAATGTACCATCAGTATTTCTGTTGTAACATCTTATTCTTCAGAGTTCTTGTTAGTGGACATGGTTAATAAAATCTTCAAGTGCTACAGACCCTGCTATTGTCAGACATGAGGCTGTTTTCAAATTGCTGCATGTTTTACAGGCACTCTTCCAGACACAAGGACACGCTTTAACTACATAAATTTTCAGTTGTTTTCTATACTTTCAGCAATGGTCTAGAGGTTTTTTCTGCTCTGGGCAGTAATACCTTTAAATTCTTGGAGCTATGTGGTAGTCACTGATCCACCAGATCTTACTAAACTTTGTTTTTTTACCTCTCCCCCTGTATCTGGAACTGCATGCTCAACCCACTTTTATCTTTCTGGGAAATCTAGGCCTTTTGTTTAGCCCTATCCTGTGATTTTGACCTTGTCTAATGAATATCTGTGGGTTGTTCTTCCAAGCAGTGCTATTGCTTATGCCTCATCTCTTTAGCTTCACTTTTACAACCTCACTTGTTAGATAGCAGGTATCAGAGAAATTATCAGGTGACAATTTTGATTGTAGTAATTATTCTTTTCTCCTATTATGTCTGTCTCCCTTCCTGAGAATGTTTGGTCTGTTTTTTTACCTTGTTGTGTATTTATTGTGGAAATCTGTTACTGTAAATGTGGTCACATTATTACCTTTTATTCATAAATGTCCAATATTCCTGCTTCTGATAGGTAGAACCATTATGCTTACATTAATTGCTGTTGCTGCATGATATGGGATAAAGAGGATAATTTTCCTTTGGGACTTGGGAAATTATTTTCCTTCATCAGAGTAACAGTTTTTTAAGAGCCTGAAAGAGGTGATTTGCTCCTAGACACTTTATAGAGGGAAAGCTTTAACCATAAAACAATCTTGACACTGGTACCAAACACAGTGGTTCAGCTGGTTTCATTGTCCCTTTCTTCTGTTGTCCAACATGCACTTGGCATGTCACAGGCAGCTTTGAAGCTGGATTCCTGTTAGGGTATATGAGGCCATCCTGTAGTTCTGAAATAAGTCTCTAATTCTTTGTGTGTTGAGCTTTATAACACGCCATGCTACTTCCTCTGTATTAGAAGTGTCACGTTTTGATACTTCCTCCTTTGTATGAACTTCTGTATTCTGTTGCTCTTCAAAAATGCTTCCAAAAAGCTATATGCTTCAGAGCCTAAAACCTGAGTTGTTCCATACTGACGCTTCCGAGCAAGAGGGTAAAACATAATTTTTAAAAGACCAGAACTAAGACATGAATATTGTGATTTTGTTTAATTTTTCTTTTTGAAATATAGTCCAGGCTACCTGGAGGCTTTGCATGGGTCCTTCAAAGGTACTCTGAAGTTGACTGGGGAAATTGTGTATCTACAGAAATTCCATTCCATTGAAGCTTCTACCAAATTTTTGGGTATTACTCCAGCAATTTCAGCATTAATATTGAATATTCTCAAGTAGGATGCCAGAGGAAGACCTTTTGTTGTTTTATGATTTAGCTTGTATCTAGCGCTTGCTTAGCAGGATTGTCATAGATGTGAATATCTCTGAAAACAAGACGTTTAATGTTTTTAAATGATCACAAATTAGATATTCCCTCCCCTCCGCCCCCCCCAAGAACATAATCTTCAAAATTCATTGTTCATGTTGAGATCCAGATGTTTTCATGATCCTAATTTTTTGCCATTTTTCTCCTTCACCCCCTTCCCTTCCTTCTCTCCCCCCAGGTTTTCATTGTCTCCTCACAAGGTATTCACTTTGTGAAAAGTATCCACAAGAAGAGGGGCTAGAAGTGGTAGTCAAGTGATAGGCTTTATTTTGTACCAAGTCATACAATTTAGTTTTCAGATAACACAAAAAAAAACTCAAAAGCCAAAATGCAATGTAAGTTGTCAAAAAGCTGACACTCTAAATACCAGAAAATATTAACATCTATTGTCAAGAAAAGTAAAAAGTATGAATCACTCCATCTCCATGACACATTTCAAAACTGCTACACACAGCACAAATTATAGTGTGTTTGATGGTATCGGGGATAATAGTACTTGAGAGTTCCTCTCTGAGCACCCAGCGCTACTACTAAAAAGGTTCAATTGTCTTGGCTTACACTATAAAGCTGCAGAAAAAAAAAGAAGATTAAGGTTCTGAGGTCATCATTGCTAAAAATAAAAGCTGATACAGAATTATTGTTAATAACTTCAATCAAAGAAAAATAGTTTCGCATTCTGTGTATTGCATTCATCTTGCAATACAAAAATTATATCTACATGTAAAATGTGGGTTTATGTTCTTAGTGCCTTACAGAGTATTTCTAGTGTGTCATTCCCTTTTTCACCAGCTCTGTTCAATCCTGCATTTTAATTCCTTTTATTGTCAAGTTCCTGATAGGCAAATCAGGAATGCTTCCTGTGCTCAGCAGTCATGTCAGTCTTAAACAGATGAGTCAGAAATATGTCAGGAAAGGCTGAAATATAAAAAAATCTGGCCTGTCTGAAAGCTCATGAGGATTTGTCCTCCTTTAGAAAGGTTGGTACCTTCGATTTTTCTTGCATTGCCCTTAGCTGGTGGTCTCCTGTGCTTTGAAGAGAGGGGGAAACAGGTTCACTGAGAACTGCAGGAGATGGAAGTGGCCACTTGTAGGCAGCATCTTGTTTCATTTCCAGGGAGAGCAGTGAAAGGTAAGTATTTTGTCCAGAGCAGTTCCTCACGGAAATTCTGGAATAGAATACGATTATTTGGCAATACTGAAAACAAACAAAAATTGGTAGTAAAGACTTCTGGAGGGAAATCACTGTTGCTTCCAGAGAAACCTACTCAAAAGTGAAATAAAGCACAATACTGAAAATTCTAAATTATACAGCTTGGGGGAGTGAGGGGGAGTTTGTTTTGTTTAGCTCATCCATTTTTGTTTGGGGTGTGGAGGGTGATAATTGTTTGAGGTGTGGTGTGTTTCGGTTGGTTGTTTGTGGCTTTTGTTTGGTTGGTTTTTATTTTAGCTAAATTCACTTTATCTCCAAAGTAATCATTGAATCTGGGAAAATTCAACCATAGTAGAAGGAAAAGCACTGCAATATTAATGATATAATTATTTTTTTATTATTCATGTGTAAGAAACAAATGTAATTTCTGCTTTTAATGCTGAATTTTACCCTACACAAAGGGGTGCAGCTCCTGCCTATGTAATGCAAAGTTTGATAGAAGGAACCCCAGAGACAGTGGTTGGAAAATCCCAGTGGTTACCGAATGTTGAAATGGATCATATAGCAAGAGGAAGAAGAGGATATAGAACATCATAAGGCCTGTTATTAATACATTAACCTACCTGGAGAGAAAATAAATTAATTGTAAATCAGAAAAGAGAACATAGATACTAACAAACTGCCTGACACACAGTATGCATCTTCGAGGATGAAAAGGCCGTTGGAAAGGCATTGTCAGAACAGGTCTGTATTCTGTGTCTCTGGGGTTAACTGCAGTATTAAAACAACACAATCAAAAAAGGTTTTTAAATTATGTTTTGTTTAGGTTGTCTTCACCATTACAACATCCCAATTGCCTCCAGCAGTTCATTATAGAATGCAAATACTATGCAACTTGCAGTTTGTTCTTTTGACCCTCCATGTATAAAACAACTGAAAAGGATGGCAAGTAGCTGATTCCGTTCAGTTTTGCATTCTCACCAACAGGACTACGTCCCTTAATCTCGTCCCTGATGTCTGCACAGAATTCTAGGAGCCAAGGGACCTCCAAGTGCCATTAGAGACAGAATTACAAAGAGCCCAGCAGATTGTGCAATTACTATAAATCCTTTTTTTGTTTTTCCTTAAACTAGTTAACCTGAAGGCATTTGGTGTGGATATGATTAAAGTAGAATAAGAAGCAATATAATTTTTTGTGTTTATTTTAGAAATTAAACTCTGATGTGAGTTTAGTTTTGTCCAGTAAGATCTACTTCAGTTATTTTCCTCAGTGAAAGAACAGAGGATGATGCTACAGTTAAATCCAAAGACGTTAAAAGGGCAAATCACACTCTTATTGAGGAGGAAAGGTGCACGTTGGATATAATAGTGCAATATGGTAGAATAACTTCCCAAGATAACTAATATAAGCGCTGCTGTTTGAGAGAGGTGAGTAGTTGAAAATGATGTTTGAAAATATGGAGTCTGGCACAAGTCAGTGTTGAAGGAACATGTGAAGTGGCCTGTTGATATGAGTTTAATTCCTATCATGACGCCGTTATTTTTAAAACTTTTTTTTTCCCCAGTAGTGTGAAATTACTTTCAGAGATGCTACCCAGTTCAGTGCTGACCTCCCTAGTACTCAGCATTTTGTCTATTTGGGTCTCTCCATGTATTTCTATCACGAGGCAGAGTTTTACAGTCGTAGGTGCAAATAGGATTAGTTCTTGTAATAACATTTCAAAGAGAGGCTTTCATTGGCAGAAAGCAAGTTTGTGCAAAATGCTGATGACATAAGCAGTGTGTTGGACGATATAGCTTGAAAATGAGGCTGCTAAGAAATCTTTAAATCAAATGCAGTTGTGTCCAGGAAGAAATCATTTGCATTAGAAATTTTGCTCTAGCTTGCTGCACAGGCTTGGCAGCCCACGCTCCCTCTGCTTTGTGTTATCTCATTAACATTATTATTTGGGAACCAGAGTCAAACACGTACATTGGGTAACAGTTATGACTACTTGACACAATGTCAGTAAAATGCAATTTTTTCCATATAATTAGAATTTTAACAGGAAAGAGAGGAAGAGGCAGAAAATGAGAAATTAGCTATTTCCTGTACCTCTGCCATTGCACGCATTAAGCATCACTGGTGCGTTTTGCATGATCTCATGGCAGCCCCTTCACAGCAACCTGATGTGTGCCAGATTTAAAGATAGGATGAGTAAAATAAGGAGCGATGAGTTAGAAATGTTGCTGTAAGGAACAGCAGACCTTTTAGATTTGCTAAATTTCAAGAGGTCCAAGGCAGAAAACTGTAACTCTGATCCTGCTGGGAATCTGTTTATGAAAACACAAATTTTAAGTAAAGCTTTCCTAAGGTTTCAGGTAAAAAATGGTACTCTTTAGCCTGAACCCTCTGTAAGATGACAGTGAAGCTTTTTATTATCAAAGGGAAGTTGGTAGAGTAAGTTCTATTGAGCATTAGGGCCACAGTAGTTTAAAGTCTTGTTGGTGGTGTTTCTTGGTTTTGTTTTGTGGGGTTTTGTTGTTGCTGCTTGTGTTTGTTTGGTGGTCTTTTATCTTTTTTTCTCTTTCCTTTTTTCTTTTTTTTTCTGTTTCTGAAAGAGAGCTTATTTTCTCACCCAAAAAGAAAGGTTAATCTTCAATGTCTTTAATATGGAGCTCAGATTTCAGAGATCAATAATCTCTGCATACAAGCAGACATCTGCCACCAGACCTCCATCTGGGACAGATATTGGTGAGGCTAATGTCCTTAGAATGAAAAAAAAGTCAAGTTATCCTGTGTCATCTTGGAAGGACATGATCATTAAGAACCTGCATGCCTGCTTATAGGAATAATCGAATAATAAATTAGTTTTTCAGCAAAGTGCATTTATTCAGCACCACTTACAGCACAATCCAGATTTTGTCATTTGATTTTTAAAATCAGATTAATGTAGTAGTTCTTTTCTCTCATTGCTTTTTTGTATCTTTGTGGCTGTGTAATTCCATGAACTCTGGTTATTCTTTTTTCGAGTTATTACACACATTGCAGTCCCAAGTCAAATCAGAATTTCCACTGGGCTACGCAGTGCAAGCTTGTCGTAAGAAGATTCTTTACACTAAAATGTTTGCTTTATAGTTGAGTAGAAATGAGGAAGGAAATAGCAACACACAGAGGTGAGGTTACTTGGTGAGGGTCACAGAATAATTAAGTGGCAGAGCAGAGACTTTTTTGAGCAAAATTTACTGAGATTGATCCAGTCAGGTGATAGTAAACTCAGTAGTGTGAAACTTTTCCCCCTGCATTAGCTAGAGATCTGTTAGAACAAAATAAGCTGACATCAGAGCAAAATACTGACTCATTTTAAGTAAAAACCAAAATCTCTCTCTTTGTTCCTCTCTTCCTCAATTTTCCTTTTCTTTTTAAGATTCGCATATTGCTTTTATATATAAAGTTGCTCCATACATATTAGAAGTTACAATGGGATTATGATAGGCTGCTTCTAATTCTTGCCCTGCACCTCCTGAGATTTAAAGTAATTAGTGATAACCCTATGATACTGCTGCCTTTTTATTTTTCTTCCAAGATCAATGAAATTGGTATAAAAATTTACCCTGTTCTTCCCTGCAATGCTGTTGGAAAAAAATATTACAAAATTACAAGTAATATTATAACACACTTCATTATGTGTTCCTCCTCCAAGTTTGACAATAACATAAAAAGCCACTTAATTTGTTCATTTCATTGGAAATTGAAACTGAATTTTCATAGTAATTTGGTCAATATTGCATCTAGAGTAGTGATTTATGTTCTTAAGTGTATGCTTTGCTCTTCAGGCTAATGCCGCAGTCTCTCTCTCTATATATGAGCTTGTCTACTATCTATTTGTATGGTATTATTCAAAATTAAATGCTAGATTCTCTCTGATAATCTAAGCAGAGTTCAGTTAACTCTGCAATGTACATTAATCCCCTTTTCCTAATTCATGTCACTCTCTTTCAATCTGATAGTCTGATTCACCATCTTCCTCTGACATTTTAAATCTTTGACAGCACACTATGTTTAGACAGCATCACGGCTTTTTCTGCAGATGACGATACGATGACAGAAACCTCTTCTCTTTTATTTTTTTGGTGTCTTATGTTACCAGATGTGTATGAATAGATAGCAATCCAGTTAATTAGAATGAAGTGAAATAAATCTCAGCTTGAAAGGATTGTGTCCCATTGGAACTGCTGTTGTAGCAGATACAGGAGTTGAAGCTTGAGTTGAAAAGTCCCTATAAACATAGGTTGTACTGACCGAAAGTACAACATTTCATCTCTCAACTGACAGAGGCCCCGAGTTTGATCTGTGAAGCCAAGCTGCTTTTCTGGTTAGTTATTGTTCCTCAGAAAAACATGCAGTTGGACATACATTGGGAAAAAACATCATGCTCAAGATTGTAATGAATCCAGAGGCAAATTTTTGTTTGAAATTGCCCCTTGATGCATGAATTTCTCCTGACATATTGATCCTGTCACTCTAAATCCATCAAATCTTAATAAAGTATGGATGCAACTGTTCAAGTAATGAATACACACTTTTTAACTTGAGAACATAATGCAATAGTCAAATTACAGTATTCCCTGAATTCTCAGACCCTAATCTTCCATACTGATGCTTCAACAAAATGTGGGGAAAAAAAAGTAAAATTCGATAGATGCTGTGTTTCTTTTCAAAGACTAGCTAAAAATTTGCCTTATCAGAGTTGCTTGTTAGAAGATTAAACCTATACTAATGAAAAAGGCTGGTTGGGGGAAATTTTCCTTTTTATTTGTTATATTAATAGTGGGAAATATATAGGGAAATGAATTAATTGTAAAATGGTTTGGGTTGGAAGGGACCTTAAAGATCATCTAGTTTCAACCCCCTGTCATGGGCAGGGACACCTTCCACTAGACCAGGTTGCTCAAAGCCCCGTCCAGCCTGGTCTTGGATACTGCCAGGGATGGGGCATCTACAGCTTCTCTGGGCAGCCTGTTCCAGTGCTTTACCATCTTCATGGGGAAGACTTTGTTCCTTATATCTCATCTAAATCTACCCTCTTCCAGGTTAAAGCCGTTACCCCTTGTCCTATTACTACATGCCCTTGTAAAAAATCCCTCTCCAGCTTTCTTGTACATCCCCTTTAGATTCTGGAAGGTTGCTATAAGGTCTTCTCAGAGTGTTCTCTCCTCCAGACTGAACAACCCCAACTCTCGCAGCCTATTTTCACAGGAGAGCTTTTCCATCCCTCTGATCATATTCGTGGCCTTCTCTGGACTTGATCCAACAGGTCTATGTCTTTCTTATGCTGGGGACCCCAGAGCTGAAGGCAATACTCTAGCTGGGGTCTCATGAGAGCAAAGTAGAGGGGGAGAATCACCTCCCTTGACCGGCTGGTCATGTTTCCTTCGATGAAGCCCAAAATGCAGTTGGCTTTCTGGAGTGCAAGTGCACATTGCTGCTTCATTCTGATTTTTATCAAACACTACCCCAAGCTCTACTCAAGGTGGCTCTAAATCCATTCTCCACCCAGCCTGTATTTCTACTTGACATTGCCATCACTCATGTGCAGGACCTTGTACTTGGCCTTGTTGAACTTCATGAACTTTCAATTGTTAATTAAAAGTAAAATTATGAAATTTACACATTTTGAAAAAAAAGTACAAGTATATAAAATGAGCTCTGTTGGAAGTTTGATGAAGCATCAAGTGTATGGTGACAATTTCTGCCATTGGTTATTCTACAAAACAGGGAACTGTAAAGAAGCATTCATTATCACTCTTTTGAAATGGAAGGACTGGGGATATCTTTTGATGCTATTGTACTAGAATAGCACTGTAAGAAGTGTTACACTGGTACTCCTAAAAGTACTCCAAGGAATTTTTTTTATAGATTTCACATTTTACACCAAGAATCATGCATTTAAAATTACTAAACTCTTCTCTGAGTATGAAAGTCATTGAAGAATTCTGTGAAATCTCTAAGGTTTAAAATAACTATCTGTCTATATTTATATATATATATATGTGTGTATATACATATATACACACGTGTATATATACACACATACTTATATATATGTATATACATATATATTTGCAGGAGGAACATACTGTAAGAGAAACAATAGCTACTCTATGCTCCAGTCAATTGGTAACTTATGGCAATCTAATGCACCACTGTTACCAAGGGTTCTGGAAATCTTTCTCTGATTTGTGCTACAAAGCTCCAACTTTTTAATTGTGTATTATGAATCTAACATCTTTTACTGGTTTATTATTAATTTTTTTATTTATTTAATTCAGTGCTTTCAGTTAGAAAGTGAAGCAAATTAGCAGGCATGTGCACCATAGGTAGAACAAAGCTTTGGCACAGCTCTATGGAAACCCCACAAAGAATTCCTGAAACTTCATAACATCATACTAACATCAGTACAAGATCCAACAGACATAAACTGACAGCTCTATAATTTCACCTTCCGACGTAATATTCTTGGAACCTCATAAAAATGCATAATGAGTTCTTGCTAACGAATCTACAATGTTATGTGTAGTTATATTCTCCACACTTACCAATGAGGACTTTTTTCTTCAAGGAAGCTTTAGAAGTTGATGGAAAGCAGGTCAAATCACTTTTATTCTTAAAAAATATCACCAGAAAAAGGAAAATTATTGTAAGTTTAATAGATACATTTCAAGTTGTACTCTGAAACATCTCCTTGTTGTCTCAGGATCAGTCATTTGCAAGTCACTGGAAAACAGATTGGGGAGTGATTCTTATTCTGATAGAAGTTTATTAAAACCTACTAATATTTCATAATAGTAGCACAACAGAAAAATAATTGACTGTATCTTGTCATATGAGAACACCTTATAATCTAACCAGAAATCAAATATAATCATATTTATCTATATGAGATGTTTACAAGCTGTCAGAAAACAAGTCATGGGAGAATAGTAATAGTTTGTAAATCAGTAGATGAGATCAGATAAATAATTTGGTGAGATTTTGTAAATGCATGTGCAGTGCTTTAGTTCTCTTTTTTGGATTATGCACTTTTTTTTTCCCCCTTTCAGGATTATTCTTCCATTGGCTTAATGTTCAGAAAGAGGAATATGTAAAATGTAGGATTTATGAGAGCTTCTGGCATTTATGGTATTTTTGATTAATGCATTTATTAGACTTGTCTGAAAAAATAATTCATTATTTCAGCTTTTCTTTGTAGTTCTCTAAAAAGCTGCCATGATCATCAAATAGATCGGGGCATGCAATAAAAGCCATGCAGCCAGTAGTAGAACATACTGTCATATAACCATTAAGACTGTTCTAAGAGCCAAAATGTTGGAACTAAAAGTATTTTTAATGACTAGAAATTGCTTGAAGTGCTTTCTGAGAGTTGAAGGGTGCTGATTTATTTATCTCATGTACTTACCTAAATTAATTTGGTTAAAAATACTTTGGTTTTAATCCTCTTACAGTGAAATTTATGTTAATATGTTTAGATGGCACATCATTTTGTCTGAGAGAAAGAGTTAAATAAAACTGATCTGAGTATTGTCCATAAATAAGAAAAGGTGAACAAACTAGCAAAACAAACAAAAAAAACCCAAACAAACAAACAACAAAATAAAACCAACAAAAACAAAATTAAGGACTGTAATCTTACCTGGATTATAGTAGCAATTTTCAGAAATGACCTTGCAAGAAATGCAAAATTTTGGTAGCACCTTCTTCCTTTCTTCTTTTAATTACTCTATAGCATGGCAACAGTCATTTCCACAAGTACATCAGCAGCTGTTTTAAGTAATTTTGTATCATATCTATATGAGTGAATTTATTGTTCCATCTTCCTTTTCTTTTGCTTTAATACACTTACTGAGAGGAAGTGCATTAACCTGTTGGGGCATATTGTAGATGTAATAAGCAAGTTAAAGGACTGAATGCTTTTAATTGTACTGGGTTGCTTTTTTTTTTAACTGGTGGATAAAGGCTATTCACCTGGGTTTATCTCCTCAGCATCCATTTTTTGCCTTATTCTACTCACTGCATTGGTTCTTTCACCATATTTGGTAGCCTGGTGTCCAAGCTGCTTCTTTGTCAACCATCGCTGTGATTAAACATGTCCTCATCAATGAGAGTAGTTCCTCTCAAGACTTTTTCCTGCCCTACCACATAGCTCTTCTTGAGCAGTTTCCCCCAGCTCCCATCTACCTCTTGCTGCCTCTGTGACTGATAATCTTGTTCCTTTTAAGCACTGCCTCATTTCTGCTGCAAATCTTCATTCACAATCACTGTAGTATCTGAATATCCTTGATGAACATCTGTCCCTTCGATGACAGGTTTACCCATCAGTATGTATGGGCTTTCCCTTGTACATACGCTTGTTTTCCTAGGTCTGGCGCTAGTAAAACTGAGCAACCTACTGACTTATATACAGATTGAAATTGTATTTGTTTTTCTTGACTCTTGGTTACAACTTGCACTAACAAACTGTTACGCTTTGTTCTATTGGCAAAAGCAGTTGTATTATGCAGCAGGTATTGACGCTGAGTAACAGTTTTATCCTTCCTCTTTCATGATCTATAAAGTTCAGGTAGAAATACCCACTGTATCATTATACACATACATGTAGCATGAGCAGTGTAAATAGGAGGGTCTGAGAATGTGAACCTTCCCATCATGGTAAATAATTTGTTTATTAATCTACTCTAGCTGTTTGACTTCTCTTATCGTTCCCTTCAAAATTATAAGAAAGGTAAGACTGGGGGTTATATCTCATCAAAGAAGGAAGAATTAGGCATTTATTCTTTTTCGGAGTCATGTACATAGATTCCTGAACATTCATGGGGAGGGACAGAAATTAACCTTTAAACTTTTTAAGGAATTGGGGAAAAAAAAAAGGTGGAGACACTTGATTTCTTAGAATGTCTTAAAAAATAATGAAACTTCAATGAGATGACATTGTAGAAGGCTTTATGATTCCAAAAACCTCATGGATAGTGATACCTTTCCATTTCTACATTTTCTGTTCCAGCATGTCCCGGACCAATAAAAACTTAATTATTTCACTCATAACTGAAGGTTATTATGACAGACTGTGCCTAATTTATTTCCTTACTTAAATGTGTCTGCATTATGCAATCACTGCCAAAACAGCACTACCTAGGAACCTGCTTCTAATTGCAGAAGAGTGAAAAAGTGAGGGAATGCCAAGAGGCTTTGAAGCTTGTAGTGCTTTATACCTTTCTGTAAGCAAGTACTGAGAGGAGTTACTTCTGAGTTCTGGTTTTCTTCACTGGTAAAGTTGAGGGGTTTTTTAGGTCAAGGAAGACAAAGAACTGATTAAAAAATGTAAAGGAAAAAACAAATACAAACAAACAAACAACCTCACTTTGGGAGAGAAATAGTACTCATTTTTCCGGCAACGGACCTAGTCTTCTAGAGAGAACTGGGACAAGATGGTTAAGAGGTAGGAGAAACATATCCTGCTTACATAAAATTTAACTCACCAGCCTGTTAATCTCATACTCTGCAGGAAAATGAGATTTCCCAGAAAAGCCATTTATTGACTAACTAATATATTTCTGCAATGAAAATCAGGCAAGCTTTCAGGCAAACAAGCCCCTCTTTCAGTCTGAAGAAAGAAATGGCAGTCTTCAAGTCGTAAATGATTACTCTAAGTTTGATTAGTATAACCAACATAAATGGTTAGTTTGAGAGAAGCTAGCTCCTGTGAGCAAAGAGGCACGCTAGCAAAGGAATATATAGTTTGATGTTCTCAGCTGCTTAGTGGCAGTACTCTGCACTCTCGGACCTTTGCATCAGGTCCCTATTACCCCCTTTATCTGAACACTTCTGCTTGTGTTCCCCAAAACAGTCACTCTGTTAAATGAATCAGGAAAGAGTTATCCTACTTTAAAAATCTTGCTGTTACTTTTTGGGGTTGTTTTTAAGGTAGATCATTTCAGCAGTCCAGCTCTCAGGGTATGACTACACAACGAGTTGTGCTGGGTAACCCAGCAGGGCAGTGGGCTGCGATGCAGAGATGAGAAGGTGACATCAGTTCCCAGCCCAAGAGCCCAGCAGTTAGGGCACTTGGAATTTTAAAGGAGATACTGTGCTCTAAAATGACTCTCTTAAATGTATGAGATTTTGTATGACAAAATTTTCAGTCGTTTTTACAGTGAAGAACCAGCAGCACACGCAGGATGGCACAGCACGCATTGCAGACAGGGATATATCCTTTAGCCTTCAAACAAGAATTTCAGCGCTGTCATTAAAAATAATTTCAAAAGTATCCTAAGGATCTGAATATGTGTGACGGGGGAGAAGGGAACTGGAGCTCAGGTGCAGTAGAGCGAATGTGTCTGTAAGAAATGAAAAAATGGAAATTAATTTGGGCTAATGGACTTACTCTTGTACTATTTGAGCTATTCAGTATATCTGCTGCTCATTAAAAGAGCTTTTCTATAAAAGAAAGCGAGCAAAAAGGCCTCATAATTGCTGTACACTGTTACCATAGGTGACCATATAAATTACGGGAAGAGTTGCAGATACACAGCATTTTTGTTTGCATCTGCTTGAGGGGAAGGAAAAAGGGGGAGGGAGCTAAAACTCTCAGTACAAGAAAAGCAACAGCAAATCTCAAATGTGGTGATTCATTGCTCATCCCTTTTCATAAACACACACAAATTAGGTATAGCCAAGTTGATGGACTAGGTTTTAAACTTCTACAAGAAAACTTGCTAATAATACAATACTTTTTATTGCTTTAGTTTTATATTTAATGGCTTAGAGATTGTTGTGGTTGTGTTGTTTCTTTGGAGTTTTTTTTCCATTTAAGAGAATAGTTATGGAAATCTTGATGCTGGCAATCATGTAAATTCTGTGCTTTATTGTTACGAGTGATCTTTCATTCTCCATTTTTTTCTTTCTTGCCATAAACCCTGAGCTGGTGTCATTAGTGCAGTCCCATGTGTGTTACTGCCTGTGAGGTTGGCAGCAGCATGGGCTGTGTTTCTGCAGGAGCTGGCCTGCCAAAGCACAGATTCTTGGTTATTACAGAAACCGACAGATGGAGGTGCTGATAGCTAGAGAGAAGGTTGGAGAGAGTGATCTGCTCAGGAAGAAGAAAATTATAATAATAATAATAAAAGACCCAAAACCCTCTAGCTGAAGATGAGGAGCACAAGCTGGCAGCTCTTTTTGAACAGGGGAAGTGCTGGTGCTGCCCAGGCAGCTTTTCTGACTTCAGGGGCAAATGCAGGGGATTTGCCTTGTGTCTGTCTTGTGCTCACTTGCCAGGTATTTTGTTCCTCTGTGCTCCCATAAGGAGTGTTCTCCTTTCTCTATAATCGCTTCTCCTCTTCCCTTCTCAAGGTGTCAGCTGTGATGCTGAGGGCACAGTTCATTCTCTGAAGACAGGTCATTGCAAACATCACTTGTTGTTTAACGTTGAATAATGTCCTCTCATGGGACACAAATATTTTGAGTATAAAAAGCAGATATGAGAGCAAAACAAGCTAAATATTTACTGCCTAATCAGAGGTGAATGCCAGTCCATCTGTAACAAGCAGTTTCATTTAATCTCATAAAATCCAGGCTGTTGGGGTGTTTCTCGTTCCTTCTCATTGGTTTTCAGTTAGATGCTCCCATCCATTAAGGTGCCTGAAGGAACAGGGAACTCAATTTCTCCGTAGGATACAAAAAGATTTACTTTCAAATGTTGCCTGTAAAGTACCTGTTCACAGATTAAATTCAGCAATATTTCCTACTTTGTCTAACATTTCTGACATCATTTGTTTCCAACTTTGAAACTTACAATAAGTTCTTTATACATTTAATTCCATTCAGAGTTTGAAACGTATTCGACATAGTTGTTGAACCTGTTATTGTCCTCGATTCCAAAAAATCACTTTAATAATAACCTGTTCACTTTTAAGAAGAGGTTCACTATGAAGGAATAGACTTGCTATAATCTGAGTTTATGTGTATTTTTCTCAGCATGCTACCTACTCACTTAACATTCAATATCAAATGCAACTATAAATTTTACTGTAATATCTACAGATATCAGATCACATTAGTGCATTTTAAGCTTTACTGACTACTGTATATTATCAATGAAGCAAGTAGTGCACCTTCTTGTTTTATTAATTGCAAGGTAATAATCTGCATATTGGAATAAAGGAGAATTATAGAGCTAATGGCTTCTACACAACAGTAACATATTTTTAATGGCTTCTACACAACAGTAACATATTTTGACCCTTCTGTATTGTGTTTTGTACATGGGTCCTTTAGAAAATATGGTCAAGAGTTGTTATTTTTTTACTCAGAGATTTTGTGAAAAATTCCTTAAAAGAGAGATATAGATCTTAATGCATAAATTTTGTAGAATGACTGCTGAAGTTGAAACTTCATTTCAAGAAGCACCGAGCTTTGTTTAACTCTGTATTTTTAGTATCTAGAGTTACTGAACCAGACTTTACTTAATTAATAACTATAGGATGTGAGGCAGTTCCAGTGCTGCTTTTTCTATTAACTTGCAATTTCCTTTAGGAAATGAATAAACTGGGGGGGTGGGGGGGACAAGGCATGGCTGCTGAGAGTAAATGTGGTACCACTGTACATTGCCAAATTCATTTGAATGAGTTAACAAACATGGTTTATAAATTGAGTAAGTTTAATTCCATAGCTCACGCAACACGTTTTGCAGGAAGAACAAAAGCAGAAGAATTTTTAAATTGGATAAGGATTGAGATTAGGAAAACCAAGGGATCATTTGTAACTGTTCATTAAAATAATATTCTAATATTAAAATTCACTTGGAAGTTTATCACTATCAATGCCATATTTACGTATGATATTGAAACATATTTCACATATAATTCACTTTTTGAAATATAATCTCTATTACTTTCATTGAATTTGCATTTTGACACTGAAAGTAGCTACTGGACTGCTCCAGCTCTTAAAAATTTCATAAGGTTTGGGCTAAATTTTAAAAAGTTACCTTTGTTTGGAACTGGAAATCTACCATGGAAGTGTAAACTGCTCAAAACTGATAGTTGCGTTAAAACTAGAGAGTCTGATCTTTTCCAAACATTTTCCATGTGGATGAAGAAGGACAATACTAATATTTAATGTTATTCAATGAGTAGTTTAGTCATAGTTTTGCCCGTTAAATTCAGTATACCTATATTTTGAATCTGTGTTTTAAATGCTCTAATTTCAATTAATTGTAGGGACCCTTAATTGAAATATCTTGTTTTCCATCATTATCAAGTAAGAATACCACTGAAGTAGCAATGTCATGTGTTCAAACACCTCAATGACTGTAAAATTTTCTATCAGTATTGCAGGACCTACATTTATTGCAAATATTAGTATTTTTAGGTATGTTTGGATAGGAGAGAGTCATGCTTCTGTTTCTACAAAAATACCTATTTGAATATGTACAGTGAGTTTTCCACAAATACTAGTTTCTTGTGTTGAACATTCAGTAAATATGCTTGCTGAAACCAAAGGAATTATGATTAGACAACTATCAGAACACACAAAAAAACCCACCAGCCAAACATAAAAAACAACCAACCAACATACCAGAAAATGTCTGTAAGATTTTTTTTTTTATTATATACATGTAAACATAGGACTTTTGGCTCTGAAACTATAGTATGTTTTATATGGCACAGACTGCAGAATCAGTCGATGTAGTTTCACTGTCATTTAACATTTGCTCGTTAAGGAATCACCTTCCAGTTATTTATTAGACACCAATGGTCAATGCATGTGTTTGTAGTCTTTGATATCATACATTCATCATTTATGTGAAAACCAGTTAAAAATGTGTCTTTTGTTTAATTTAGGCTATGTATCAGCATCTAGTCATTTGTGTACCTGGAATTATTTCTTGTTCTTGATTAACATGTGCTAGTGAGTTCATCTGATTGTGTCTTGTTATTAGGCTTCTTTATTAAAGTCACCTTTTAATTTCCTGAGTTAATTAAAGATTTCTGTTATTTTTACAATCTTCCTAGTTGTGTGAGAGCATGTATAGTACCTTTTACTCATTTGGTTTCTTGTAATTTATCATGCTGTCAATGGAGTTGTTGAACTATTACTTTGTATTTAATTATTAGTAATGAGTGACTTAAACAAATTATGTTATAATAGCTAACCTATACTTGTAAATGATATTAAAGTACTATCTTTAATTCATGCTGAACATAGGCGCTGAATGAAAGCGACGTTTCATCATTTTGGTCTTTGTAATGGATGTAGTATAATGAAGGTGTTAGTTTAGGTTTAATTTTGCTTAGTACCAAAGAGCTAACTGTATTTTTTTCATCTATTCTTTGATTTCTGCGTTCTGCATTTGATCAGGACTAGTGGAAAAGCACCCCTACCTCCCAGCCCCTCAAATAATTTTTGAGCTAAGTTTACTATTGGCTGCTCATTTAAGGGTTCCATATGCACCTCTGTGTGCCTACAGATGAATGAGCAGTCAAAAACTATCAGTAGCAGTGGCAACTGGTACGAAAAGTTGACTTCAAGTCATTAGAAGTCATTATTTAATTAAAAAAATAGAGATTGAATGTGGGCCATTAAATAATTACAATAATGTCAGCATTCCAAAGAAAAAAAGTAGGAAAAGAGGCTAATTTTTATCTTGATGTCTAATGTAAATCTTGCAAGCAGTCGTGATTACCGTGTCGGTCTGTGTGTCCTGCTGCTAGAATGATAAGCTTCCCCAGTGCCATACCCTTGGCATACCCTTGTGGGAAAGCTGTCTCCAAAAAATTGGTGAAGTTGTTTTTGAGTGCCCCCAGTTAATGGGAAAATAGATCCACGTCCTGGATGAGTACTTTAACTTAAAAGATTGTTATACAAAAGTCCATTTTTAACATGAGGTAACACAAATTTTTAACAAATCAGACCCCTGTGTGGGATTTAGATGAAGATGAGCTGCCCCTCTTAAGAGACTCCAGTTTCAGCAGAGTGTAGGTAGTAACTGAACACGTAGCTCCAAGTGAGGACTTCTCTGCATGGAGTCAGTTAAGTGATTGGAATGGTTTCTGACCCAGGTGGAGAAGCTCAGTGAGTTTATGGATCCTCCAAGATAAAGCAGCACAGAAATATAGGCAAGGAAATTCTGTTGCTTAAATTAAATTCTGATAAAGTCTGAGGCAACAGGGAACCATGGAAGATCTTATCCCTGTAGCAGTAGTTTTATAACCTCTAGGAAAGAACCTCCACTAACATTCTATACATTAGTGTATAACAGGTGATCCATCCCACTTGGAAGGAATTAAATATTCATTAACAGTTAATGTTTGTCCGTCATATGGTGGTACGATGTGTGGGAAACCTGGGCACTATTTGTTATTTTTAAACAAATGAAGTAGGACTTTTATCCTTATTTCTTACATTCTTGGTAGAAACATTCATGCAATTATTTGGCCTTGCCTCTATCTTCAGTCTTACTCCATTCTCAAGACAAAACTAATTTATATAAATATATAATTTTTATTTTACTAGCCACGCTACATACTTGTGATGATCTGTTTGTGCATGTAAATGAGCTGATTGGGAGAAAACCTGTCTGATTTGTATTGCAATAGGTATCATCATGAGATTGAATGTAGAGACAGGAAATCTCCATCAACGAGAGAAATTACTTTCAGGATTTTGAAGTGTTAAACCACACATATCTAAAAGAATACCGTCCTGTGCTTGCGTACCTTCAAATCTTTCCTAAGAGCTGCCCAAAATAATGCAATAGGCAGGTCTCAAACCTGTAAAACACTTCTCCAGGGGCTTATTCATAATCAGTGTCTGTTTTCTTACAGGTCATTGTGCTGGTGCAACTTCATGTGGTTGGGTGATGTTAAGTTCAATGTGGCAGATACGGTTCAATCATTTGTTTCAGTTTGGGAAGCGGGAATTAGGTTGTAATTAGCTACATCGGTTCATTTTTGTTTTCTTACTCTGACCTGACCACTACGGCAGAACATGAATTGCATGGCTACAGGTTTTAGAATGAGCTATCTGCCAAGTCTTTGATTTTAGTATTGATTATGAATAATTTAAGATGTATATCCCAAAGATTTACAAACCATATCCTGTGAAGAAACCGAAAGGTCTATAGGTAATTTAGAGACTTAATGAATCAATATTTGAAATTTTCTATTTGGTATTTAACATACTGAAAACATATCTTTAATGAAATAATAGACATTGATTTATTTCTGAATGTTTCACGGTGAATACTTAACTATTGAATATATAGTTATATTCCCGTACATCAAATAAGTTATATTTAAATAAGAACATAGAAGGCCTTTGGAAACAGCGTAATACAGCTTCTTTAAATTGGGGATATTTATAATTTTTAGAGAAATTGTAGTGACTGACTAAACAAACAAACAAATTTAAGAAAAAAACAATCACAAACCACACATAACCTTTTATCCTTAGTTCTTCAATATTCAAAAAGCTGAGCATATAAAAATTTGCCTCTAAGTATTACATGTTGCAGAGATGTTGATGGTGAAGGACTTAGATACCTGTTTTAGAAGCTTGGTACAGTCAAAAAGAATAGGAACTGCAAATATATGTTATAAAAATCCCTCTTATTAAATGCAAAACAGACAGTAAAAATAGTCCTTGCTAGATGAAATTATAAACTCAGAAAATTTTAAAGTCCGGTTTTCTATTTTTCAGCATTATGCAGTTGAATTGATGGAAGCTATGGCACCAGTTTTAGATTCAAAGTATACAAAAACTAGCATAAGAGGAAAAATTTCACATTTCTTCTCTAAATTGCTTCTTTTCTAAAATGCATAATGTATTTAGAGTGTGTAATCATGTGATGTCAGTTAGTGTTATGCCTTCTTCAGCATGACTTGCATAAGCTCTGACATTCAAGAATAATGTGGCCTTCCTAAAGTGGTATTCATTGAATGTTTTCATCTTTTATATGCGTGTGAGCAAGAGTTTGGGAGGACTGCATTACTCATAAATGAGCAATATAAGAGTTATATAGATCACTCCAAACAACCATCAATAAAATCTCTCTAGATCGCATTGCCATACATTATGCATACGACACATGTTTCACAGCAGAAAAAAGATAGAAATTAAAAACTCTGTTATGGGTTTAGTTCTCCTGTTCTTAGATTGTAAAGACAGTTCCTTCATTTGTATTAGTCTAAATTTGAAGTCCTGAATTAGGTGCTGTGTCTCTTATTGGAAAGGTGTGAATCTCCCAGTTTAGGTTATCCAACCCCTTAATTTCCAGCTCCTAGGATCACAGGATATAGCAGACCCAAAAGTGCTCACTGGTGCTAAATTGAATATCAAGCATATATATCATGAGTTTTTACGTGAATCCCAGATCTTAAGAACAGAAAAAAGACTTGGCATTTTGAGTTAGGAAAAACTATTGCAAAATATGTTTAGATATTTTTAAGTCAGTTTTAAGTGAGGCTAGGTCTCCAAAAGAGTGTTTTGGTTTGGTTTGGTTTTCTTCTAAGTATGGAACAAGCAAACAGAGGTGTGCAAGTTATAATAATGTCCTATGTGGGATACGGGAGAATATTAATAATTTGCATGTGCATAGTAATGAAAAGGAAAGACAGCAGTAGGTGCCATATTTATATATCCTGGTAACATGTTTTTAGAGGATTTGATGAGTTTACTTTCAGAAAAATCTGGAAAATTGTGAAGATTTGATGTCTCATGTTATCCAATCTGTTGCAGTCAATATGAAATAGATGTGTTATAACAAAACTGGATTTTGAGGGAGATCACTGAGTCAGAGAAAAGTAGAACTGCAGAAAAAGGAAGATGAAAGTTCTCAGGGTAGATCTCTGATTTGTGGCTCTGCTTTCTTCCTTAATGGATTTTTTTTTTTCCTAGGCTTTGGTGATTAACAAGTTCATTTTATGTCATTATTTTCTTTTCATTTCCTAATGATCCTGATTAACAACTGAAGACTGTGTAGTAGGGATCCAGTTACATAGAAGTGCTGTCCAGAAAACAGTTCTAATAGTTGGAGAATCAAAGACAAAATAAAGTGGTTTGAACATAAGAGTCACAATGATCCCTTGTTGAAATATTGGTGGAAAGCATAAAATATTATCACCGAGATATTAGCACTAAATGAAAATGTGAATATTGCCTCTAAAGTCATATAATGCCAAGTTACATGGATTCTGTTGTGTTTTCTGCTCACGTGACGCGCTATGTAAAAGCAGCCACTTCCATGTACATGTTTTGTGCAGATGGTCCAGTCTTTGTGGTCATCACACAAAATCTTCTTTGGTATGGATTAACAGGAATGTAAGTAATACCCGTAATTTTCAATAGTTGTAGCAAGGTACCAAACAGAACAGGGAAGGATAAGAAATAGCTGTGATGACAGGACTGACAGTGCCTCAGAGGAGCTGTATTCCCTTCCCCAAGAGCAGCACCCTTGAGCTGCTTCTGTTTGGTAAAAATGAGTGATGCCTACTGAGGAAGTAATTTTAATTTTAAGGAGACTCTCTCTATTACTTTCATTGTAGGAGTGTATGATCTTCATTATCCTCACTTCTGATAGCTATGCTATCCCTTACTATTGCTAAACTACCTGACACTTCAAAGGAGCAACAGATACCTGTAATTGTTGGTGTTTTCTCACAATAACAATGACTCAATTAGAGTGAAACCAGTGATCCACAGTCTAGATTTTTAGTCACTTGTCTTTTTCCAGTTACTTTCTGTATTTTCGGGGAAGTCAAGATTTTACAGCAGGACTGAGTGGTAGCGTAAGACCCTTACCAGCCTTCACTAGCTCACAATAAATGGCTGGACCCTGTTACTGAACAAGGGTTTGTTTACAGATGGTCAATTAGGGATCTAACTGAATCTTTTAGAAGGACAGATGGAAATTGATTAACTTCTATATCATCTACATGAGCAGCCATTAATAAGAAGCTCTTACAAGACAAAATAAAGTGATATATCCAATTAACATCTTCAGCTTACTCAGCAGTTCACTGAAAATTAGGAAACTCTAATGACTAAAACCAGGCAAACTGGAGGAAAATTACCACTATGCAAAGAGAACTTTAATGTGGACATGAAAAAATGTTTTAAATATATAAAGAAAATGTAAAAATAAAATTCAAAAATATAAAGATCAAATGTATGACATGTTAATCCACCAAATTAAGCTTGTAATTATCTGTGTGTTCAGATACTTCCCATAACTGAAGGTTACACAGATATAAGATTTTTCTTAAATGAAGAAAAATATTCATATATTAAGTTATATTACTTATGGTAAATTCATAGAAGTTTGAATAGGGACAAAACCAATTGGAATGTGAAGGGCAAAGATTGCTTAAGCAAAGAGTGTTAGCTGATAAACAGACCAAAAAAGATAGTGTTTGGAATTGCAAATTTCAACACTAGGTGATTCTGCAAAAAACAAGGACTTTGCAACAATCTGAACTGGAAGTCATCCAGAAATGTTGCAGCAGAAGAATCAGGGACAAGGAAACTGGAGCCAGTAGAAACCATTCTGGCAATTTATGATCAAAGAGAACTAGAAGACATCTATTAAATTCTTAAATACATTGATGGCTCCAGCACATCTTAGTGCAACTAATTTCCATCGATATTTGGGGAATTATGAGAAAATTCTCTGTATGGGAATGAGGAGGATTTATCTTTCAAGGTCTTTGACATAATTATGTTTACATGTTTGCTTCAGCATAACATTCCAGAGATTTCTGATAGCATTATTAGAAATAATGGCATGTACTTTTGTGTGTAGTCTATCTGCATGTGTGTATAAATGCCCTTATATATATATATGTATATACACACATATAAAACATGTCCTGTCTACATGGAATATAGCAAGAAAAAAACTAAGAAAAATTAAACAAGAAAAAGCTAAGTTGTTGCTACATGTAAAGGGAAATGGGTTTGGTTTGCTGTAGGCAGGTGCTGAAGATTGCCTTAAATCAGTGCAGCTGTAAATGTTAAGTTGCTCAGTTAAGGAGGTGGTCAGACACTTCTGAATTGTAGCTCTGTCTTCATAAAACATGCCCGCTTTGTCTGTGACCCATTTCTAGAATATCCTTTGCCCCACACATTTCTCACACTTAAAATATTTTATAGATATTTTATCACCTTCAGCATACAGTTGCAAACAGAACAAATCAGCACAACTAGAACTTTTTAACTGGTTCCTTAGCTGTGCTCTTTTGCTTAATACTTTTCCTCACTATGGCAGTATTGTACACTAAAATAGATGTGGCACATGTAGTTCAATACTTCTGTATATTCTTATGGAAATCTAATTGTGCTCTGATTGTATAGTTATATTTTAAAACACTTTTGTTTTACAAAAATGAAAGGCAGGAATCTTCAATGTAACCTGAGACAAGGCCAAGTTTTAAATTAAATTTTAAGCCTCAAATAGGACTGAAATTAGGAAAAAAATGTGAATTGTCCCACATCTCAAAGATAGCTGAGAAGATTCTGAAAGACTTGAGAAAAAATGTCCTGTTTGACCAGAAACACAGTATATAAATTTGAAGGAGGTTATGAGCATGTGACAATAAGTTGAGAATGAAAACAGCTTTGTAATTTTAAGTATAATCAGAATGTGCTACCATACCTGTCTTGAAGGTCTCTATATTTTGAAATATTAGTAGCATTTTAGCCTTTTTAGGGGTTTCTTTGTGAAAGCAGATGGAAAGGCTTCAGAGAAGGAATAATTGCTTATGAAGTCTTAAATATGGTTTTCATTTCCGTATGGTATAATAAGACAGCTTTCACCTGCTTAACTTCAACTAGAAGATTGCCCTGTTGTCTGTCTATGGGCAGTTTAATTGTAGCAAGAGAGAGAGGTGGCTAAAGTACCAGGCACAGGTTGAGCTAAGGGGACTTTACCTGCCCATGGTGCAGGCTGTTGTGTTTTAAGTCACCTGGCAGTGACAGCTGTGACCTGCTCCATCCCTGGGGATGTGCTCAGGGACAGGGACCTCACACTGCTGAAGTCCCACAGGCTTCACTGGAGCCAAGATTCAAATCTTTACTCCTCTTCTTGTATGATTAACAAATAAAACAACGAGTCTGAAACCTCTGGTTATGATATGGCAGGCCATGGAAAGATGCTTTCTGAGTGACGCACGTGCTTCACAAAGTCTGCTAAGAATGAAGAATGGTTTAATTGCTATAGAGGCTGGGGTTGGCATTTAGTAACCACTGCTGGTTTTGTGCTGCTGATCTAGCCACAGGAATTAGGACTGGGTTCCTGTTTTTCACTGTTGCTGAACAGGGAAACACTGATTTGAGTGGCTGCCCACAGGAGGGGGGAGATGGAAGAGATGCGAGTTTAGTGCTGAATAAGTACAGTGTGTGTCATTTTATGGATGGCTGGTATTGTGATACATTATCTTTTAAGACCTATAGAAATCCTGTCTTGTAGTTACTATTGAAAGCAAATAACCAGAAAGAAAACATGCGTGGTTGATAACTTTACTGTGGGGTGCAGCGTAATGCTGAGTGCTGTAGTTACAGCGCAGGCTAATAATGAAGTGTTTGTTTGGAATATTTTACAAAGCTTGGTTTCTATAGTAACAATCATCATGAATACTTTCAGCTTCAGAAATAACATCTGCCTGATCTCAAATCTCAACCCTTGTTCAAGTAAATAAGATCCTGCTCCTTCTGCTTATTGAAGTAGTCAGTGGCATTTATTTCCATGGGAAGAGCACCCTAAGACTGGGAAAAATATTGGGAAGGTGTAGGAAAAGAGAAGAGGAACCAGAAGATAAGGGTGAAATAGAAGATTATTAGCCTAATAGTGGTGACTGCTAAAATAAGTGAGAGTTTCCATATAGGACAAAAGTAAATGTGTTGTACCACTCTTGTGACTGAAGTACAGGACAAACGCTCCTCTGTTCTACTGTTGGCAGTGGATTAAGCTGCAGAAAACTGAGGGAAGAGGAATAATTTGGTTAGATGTGAAAAAATACATGAAATGTAGTACAAAGCTTCATGGAATGCAAGGATTTGAAGTGAACTCCAATGAAAGGTTTACAAATCTGTGAATTTTCAAGGAAACTCTTTAAAATAGAGGTCAATTTGCTGTGAAAATGTTGGTTTAGGTTTGGTTGTTGTTTTTTTTTTTTTTTTAAGAAAAGATCTCTAAAGTGTTATCTCTGCTGCTAAATTGTACAATATAAAATTTAAGGTGAAAACACTTCCTGAAGCAAAATAACAAGTTTTTCTGTACTTTGATGCAGTAAGGATGGAGACTTGAATTCAAAGTGAATAGTGATTTTTTTGTTGGTGGTGACTGTGTACCATCTTAGTGAAGAAAATAATAAGAATATAACATTTAAAATAAAATAATTAGAAGTTCCTACTGTGCTCTGGGAGACACTTATGGAACAGAAGTGTAAACTGAGCTAGACTATGTTTCCATATTACTGCTTTCCAGTTAGCAGTGCTCTAGGGGCTGAGCAGGCTTGCAATACCGTCCTTCTTTTTTTAAAAAATAACATTTACTTTCCATGTAAGTTGAGTAAGTAAGTGAGATTCAGCAAATCCAAGTTCAGCAAATACTTTATACATTAAATCTTTGCTGATTTAGTTAAAATGATGCAGATTTTTGTAATGTTTTAAGGGAGCACTCTTTTTCTGATTTTCTTACACTAAAAAAAGTCTCTTTTTGAAAAATATTCCATCAGTTATGTTAAGCTAACATGAGTAACACGGATAAATAATTTCATTCATGCGAGTAATCCTGTTTGCTTTAATGCAACAGTTTCTCCAAGCAGTAATTCTCATGTGTCTAATTGTTTGTCAGATTAGATCCTGTAAGTTTCATTTATTGTGCATTTTCAGTGAAGTTCCTAATATGTTTGTGACCACTGCAAGCACTAACAATCTTGATGGGAAGCATCTTGGAAAGTAACATTAAGTGATAATACTTGAGTTTGAATTTATTTGCAGGATTTTTCAAGGAGACCGTTAAGGAACAATAACATAGTGTCAGATTTGCAGCTGGTGTAAATCAGCATTGTTCTGTTACTCAAGTATTGTGTTGATTTAGGCAGCTGGAAGGTTATCACGAAGATATTTGAGATTTGAATTAATTCATAAGATTCAAGGGAAAGACTATACTCAATTATGCTCTCAAATTGATGAACGGGCAGAGTGGGTGATGGAGGTCCTCAAGAGAGGGAAGTGAGAGATGCCTCTTGCAACACCTTTGCAAAGCTCTGGCTTGTGCTTTCACAAGCCTGCCAGGTGCCCTCTCCATTTCCACCTCGTTGACAGTAACTACTGCCAAAACTGCTAGTCAGCTTAGTATATGCAGTTGCTACTACTCTGTAATAGCGTGAAACTACATTCCCTACTTTTGCTGCTGTCTCGTACCTTTTCCTTGTGATAGAGAAGTCTTTTGTTGCTGTTTCTTCCTACTGCTGGAGCAGCTACGATCTCATCCGCAATATCCACACACTAGGATGAAAACTTCCATAGACTTACAAGTCTTAAGTAGTAGGATGATTTGTCTCAGAATTTTTTTAGCTATTGTGTACACATTTTACAGCTGTCCTTGGACCATATCAAGGACAATCAAAATAAAAGATACGTCATGCTTTTGAACATTTGGTTCGTGTCTTCTCTGCATTCAGTAGGCTGTGATCTGTGGAAGCTGTCACGATATCAAGTAATTTGTTATTCTGGTGCCATTAGCATTTTTTTTTCCTGTATTAAGAATATTGCCAAGTTTGCACTTTAATCCGTTCTGCTGACAGCTAGTTTTCACAATGCATCTTGATTTAGTTCTCTTTTTTATTATTACAATTCCAGGTATAAGCGCTTTAATTTATCATTCACTAGACATCCTGCATATGGCCAGGAGGTTACAAGAGAACTTTAAAAGGCATTGCTGAAGAAAAGTTCACTGAAAGTGTATTTTGGATGACATATGCTGTACTATATTTTCTTTCCAGCTTTGCAAGAAATGCAAAATACAGCATAATAATTTCAGAACACTTGCCTTTCCTAACCCTCAAGTCTGGCCTAGATCTCCTAAATAACAATCAAACCTTTTATTTAATGATGCTGGGATGCTGCAGAGCTACAAAGATGAGGTCTCTGTGGTTACAAAAGCCACCTGCTAGTCAGAACTTCTGGCCGAGATTCATTGTCACAATGACCAATTGAAATTTTATGATCCATCTTGAGCAAAGGACATTTCAGAAATCTGTAGCTGACTTGGTTTGCTTGCCCTTGACAAAAGTAACCTCTACTGTGCTCATCCTTAGCTCAACATGCCCCTGCCTGCCACTGTAGCCCCTCTTGTTACTCTGCAAGTTAGACAGAACTTAAACTGCCCCTAGTACTTCATCTTTCCCGCCCTGAAAAGCTTGCAGTGGCTCTGGAGGGACCATGTCCTCTTTTGACAGGCTCTCTGCAGTCTAAGTTAACTGGCTGTGACATATGGCAGTGAAACTTTGGTCTTAAATGATCAGCCCAAGTTCAAACAGTGATGGACTATCAGTAATTTGTCACCAATGAAATGTCAATGTTCATAGACAAAAGCCTTTAAAATAAATTTGTGAAGGAATAACAGAATTCTTCTCTTCATGTTTTTAATCCTTGGAGAGACAACAGATATACCCATCTGGGAAACAAATGTCCATTAGCATCACTTCACTGCACAGCACCGCTTTGACTTACAGAATTTGAGACGGCAGCAGGAACAATTTACAGGAAGGTATCTGGGGAGACATGATGCTTGGTATATGCCACAGACATAGGGTCTCAGGTGCTTTTCCCAACAGGATCTAGCTAGCTCCTGCCAAGATAAATGTCTTTTCACAAGCTGGACGCTAGCATTGCCAGCCTTTAATCAGACGCATACAGCTTAATAGGGGAATGTTCTGGAGGCTCTTGGGGATACCCCTGGCAGTGAGCCAGTACAGCTACTACACACACCATCCGCTGTACGCTATGTTCAATATTTCACAGATTAACCTGAAATTACTCTTATTAGTGGGCAAGATGGAACAGTAAAGTAAAACCAAGTTCATTTAACAGTATGAAGAGACAGGAAACTGCATACATGGGCACACAGAAAAAGAAATTAAATGCAACCTGCCTTGCAGCTACATGATATTTTGATTTAACTGCCATGTCTTGTGTTCTGTTCAACCACTTGTGAAAGTCAAGAAAACTGCAGGATGGTTCACACCAGTGTCACAGTTCAGAAGCAGCAACCTCTAGGCAGTAGCATAAAAGCTGAATAGGAAACCAAACTGGAAGTTTTTCTGGAAACCCCGTTGAAAATAAATGCATCTGCAGGTCTCTCTTATAGCTTTGTCTTAATAAATCAGTTTTAATCAGAATGTCAATTCATAACTCTCTTGCTAATGAAATGCTATATGACATAGTATTAGGTTTTGAAATGAAGTCTCTTACTAGATTAACTGAGAGTAACTTTGTTGCAGATAAATATAGTTCTTATAATAAAAATATGGCTCTTCTGAGCATAAACATTTTCAGATTAATACATAAATTTAACATTAGTACATAACCCTTGATAACTAACAATTACATTCTTCTCAGAAGACTGCAAAAATGAATGCAGCCTATCACTGCATATTGAGTTGAGATAGAGAGCTAAGACAATAAATTGAAAGGTAACAATGCATTTTTGCTCACTGGGGCCATAATCTCCACTTGGTAATCATAATGTGTTCATTTTATTATTGATTCCCACTGTTTTTCATATGGAAAATAATGTACCAATATATTTTAAGATTTTGATGGCTGTTTTGAAACATGGAAATTGACTGGTATTTATATTCTGCTAAAACAATGGGACAAAATTTCATTCTGAAGGTCGAGTAGAGTTGGTAGAGTCCCAGTAAATCAGTGCTAGCTGAATGACTCAGTTGTAGAAGCAAGGCTGTTACCTCAAGTCTCTTGCAGTATAGTTGGAAGAACTGTAACATATTCCAAAATGGTCTCCAGCATTTACTGCCGTAGGTAACATGCTTATGTACCTTGCATGGGTTAGTGGGACCTCCTTAACCAAAGTTAGAAAACACTGAGAAATCCTCAGTCAAAGAAGGTGCAGTGTAGAATCCCAAAGCGTTGAGAACATTCCGTCTCTGATCCAGCCTTCTAGGTTTAGATGAGGTGAAGCTTTCCACTCAGTAATTACAAAAAAGGCTCTTTACAGGAGGGATTAAATGAAAATCTTTAGTGGATGCTTATAATTTCAGTAAAACCCAAGAGTGTTTCCTTTGCCATCCACAAAGCAAAGTTCAGAACTCCAAAGGTGTTTATTCTGTTGTGATATTTCCTGCAGTATATTTCTCCTGGCACATAAATGATGTTTGGGGAAAGCTTTTTTTTTTAAAAACTTCCCCCCCCCTGTTGCACTGTCATTAAGGCTCATTACTCATTGCATAACTCTGTGGAGAAAATAATCAAAACTTTTGGGTGTCTGGGAAGCTCATGCTCAAAAGTATGTTAATGAGAGTTAGTTAATATGTTAACATTTAGAAGAGCAATGTGGTATAGCACTGATAGTCTGAGAAAACAGCAGTACTGATTACAGGTACTTGAGTGCTTTTCTGAATCTGAGACTTGCTTACCACAAACAAATCGAGAAACTCAGAAAATGACTAGAGAATTCAATAAAAGAACCTGAAGCTAAAAGAAAATGAAGATGTTCATATTTGTAATAGAACAGGCTAAATTTTGTTTCCTCCTTTTCTACATTCCTTACCTCTTCAGAGGACACAGTCGTATTTCTTTTCTCCTCTCTGAAGTCTTGCACATTGAACTCTAGAAATGTGGCTATTTACATTCTGAGTCTGCTACTCATTCTGTCACAACAACAGATTTGGTTGTTTGTTTGCCATGCCATCAAGCTTGGTTTATGTGGAATTCATCAGATTAATTCTATTTTAATAATGTGATTAAAAAACTAAGTTTATATTGGCCTCATCATTGTTAAAACAAAAAAGTATAAGTCAAGCTTTTTTTTAAGAGATGAATTTTTATTCATAATTAATTCTTGTAAGTAGTACTAAGACCATATTAGTTAGGAATCATTACAATGATTAATGCATAGTTGTTTGCATTTTAATACTTGATTTATATATCAGATCTGTATTTGTGCACACTGTCAAACTTTATTCTCTTCTTGTCAAAATACTTATTACTGCTGACAGGTGTAACACGCTCACATTAATCCTTAATTCCTTGATTCAATTTTCTAATTGCTTTTTTGGCATGAGTTTGGAGCCATTTAGTCTTACGTGATCTATTTGTCTTATAGTATAATAATGCACTTTTAAAAATTGGATGCACCTAGCTTAGAATGTTGAGCAGAAAATACACGGAGATATATTACTTAGTATGAAAATCTAAACTTTTGTAGCACTTCTGTGAGACACCACTTCTTGGAATACAGATAAAGCCAAAACACTTTATGCTTTTCATCTTTCTGTATTCTCAGTATTAAATATTTTCATTGATAGGTTTGTATTGATGCTAAAGTTTCAGTGAATTTCCCCCAAAAAGGCTCTGAACCCCTTTAGGGGATCCATGAATGTCCCCTTAGTCATCATTGCGCTCTCCTGCTCTTCTCACCTCTTTGTGCTGCCGCCTTCTGGTGCCCCTCCTGCCCTGCCAGAATGACAGAATCACTTCCCAGCGTCTTCTGGCTCTGAACTCTTAAAGCTGCTCATTTGTGTTATTCATAAACAGCCAGAGAACACAATGCAGTTGGTTATTCTTGTCATTATGAAGCAGGTGTGCTAAATTGCTTACAAATATTTCTACTACAGGTATTAATATGGCATATACTGACATATGTTTTGTAATGCCAATGATGGTAGTATTGTCATCTGTATGTTGTTATGGGGTGGGGGCTTAGGGGCGGCAATCCAGCCAAAATTTATTTGTTATAGAAAGAGATTGGGATGAGCAAAGAATCTTCCCAAAGCTTGGTAATTCCTCACAAACTTATCCAGGCAGCTGGACTTTTGCGAGGTCTTTGTAGGATTATAGGATTTTCAAGAAAATAACAAAAAATTGGACAATGGAGAACATTTTTTCTGATAAAAATATGGGACCCCAGGAAGATGACTTCTGTTGCTTGTTTTGTGTGAATAAATATATGGCTACACATTTAAATTCTGGGTAAAACCTTCTCTCTTTCTTTTTTTTAAAAAAATCTAATTTAATTTTATTATTATTCTTGTATGTATTTCCTACTCATTCCACTTTTTTTCTTCTTTCTACATCCACAGATTTACTCCTCTTGCTATCAATAATAATATATATTCTTTCACCATTTTATTCCTTCCTGGTTTTCTTCCCCTTTCTATTTCACCTTCCCAACTGACATACATCTTTTCTGTCTGTCATATTGTGTGCAAGAAAGAGAATATAAAAGATGTTTTTAAAAAAGTGTGTGTTTATACTGTCTTTCACTGATAAAGTTTTATTAACTTTGTGATTGTCATTTGTGTTTTTTGGCAAAAATGTAAGTCATTTTCTGTACGGGGGGGGGGGGGGGGGGGAGAAGATAACTCTAGCAAGTAAATCATGGTAGCTAAGTGCTTTGGGCAAACAAACATGTGCCTTATCTCTTCCAAAAAACCTGTGGAAAATGCATGATAAATGGCACATTTCAGAGAACATGTTATGTCACTGTGAAATAACTTTGATTCATGGTTATGTATTTATCTTTAAACAACTGACAAACCTCAGGGTATCTAAGTTATTATCATTTGCTCTATGCTTCCATGGGGGTTTTTGCTAGTGAATCTGAATGATGTGAGGTAAGATAATACATCTGCTTTTTCAGTCATAATGTTCTGTAAAGAATCCTCATTTTTTTTAAGCACAAACAGAAAATTCTTACTGTGTTTAGTTTTTGGATGAGGTCCTCTGAAAAATATTTATCAGAAATAATTTCCTTCACTTGTGTTTTGAAAAGCATTAGTGTAAACTTCAAACAGAAAAGGACAGGGTCTGTTAATGAAAGGTTTTATATTACACAGCAATAGGAAGTATCATTATTTTGATTTATAATAAAGTAATTATTCATCAAATTAAAAAACATAATGGTAAATCTGTTTGTTTCAGTTGTGTATCTACATAAACTGTATTCTAAATTACAGTTTAAAATGAAGATTTCATCTTGCCTGCCTTTTCAAATAGAAAAGAATCATTATTTAATTTGCTGATGTGAAAAATCAGGAAAAAGGACTTAAATGCTCTATCGGTTGCATTAGTAATACCATCTATTTTAATGGCAAATGTGTAAGGATTCAGGTACTGTTTTTCTAGCATGTAGTGGAAGATGATCTGTGACACCCCATGCAAAGGTATTTATTTGTGAATTCTATTTACCATATTAGTGAGTGGATAGGAGTCACTGACTGACCACTACCTCAAGTTACAGCATTCTGTCCATGGACGTGAAGAGCACCTGGTCTGCTCTGTCCACAGCTCCTGCTGCAGGAACTTCCCTCGAGCTGGACAGTCTGTTTTGCATGGAAGGTGCAGGAGCATGGCCAAAGCACAGGGGTCGAAGTGAGATGAACTGAACTGGCATGAAGGATGAACATTAGGAAAAGGTTCTTCACCCAGAGAGTGGTGAAGCACTGGAACAGGCTCCCCAGGGAGGTGTCATGGCCCCAAGCCTGACAGTGTTCAAGAAGAGACTGGAGAATGCCCTCAGACACATGGTGTGAACTGTGAGGTTGTCCTGTGCAGGGACAGGAGTTGGACTTGATGAACCTTGTGGGTCCCTTCCAACTCAGGACATTCTATGATTCTATGATAGTTCTAAGTACTGGAATGAAGAGGCACGTATTTAAGTCCAAGGGGAGATGTGATGTGTGTGTGACAGTTTGAAAGTCTTGGATTTTGATAGGTAGGAGTGAATGAAAGTGTGTAGTAGTGGGAGAAGTAAGCAGAGAGGTCTACACCAGACTGCTGTCGGGGCTGGGTTGTATTATTTCATGCCTATGCTTGTCAGATTAGATTGAAACAGCCTAGAGAACAGACTAGCTGCTAATCTGAATGATCCCATCAAGACCCTTTTCTATATTAAATGTCATGATCAGAAGAATTACCCTGGTGTTATTTTTGTGCATGTGCAATCAATGCTGCTAATATTAGTAAGGTCCTTATTTTGTTTTCCCTCTTTTCTGCATTGATTTTAGTATAGAATCATATCATACAGCAATGCCTGTCTAAATGTTTTGCTGATAATAGATCCATGGCAGCCAACAGATATACACCAGCTTACACAAGTTCAGAATCTGTTCTCTTCATCTGTTCTTTTGCCTTACATTGAGCCAACATATTACCAACAAAAAACCAAACCAAAACAAAAATTAAATGCTACAAATCCAGTGCACCCAGTTGAGAACATTTTTCTTATGTTGTTTTTTTACAAAGGGTTTTTTTTGTTTTGGTTTTTATTTAGCTGAGGCTTTTGGAGTTCTGCTTTTCTGTTTTATCTTTTGGTAAGATTCAGTGAATATAAGTTGTCATTCATTATGTCATGGAAATTTTAAATTAGATGACATTCCTCACCCAAGTTATTTTTAATGCTATCGCCTCAAATAAATCTACAGAAATGCCTTTCAAATACGACCATAAAGTAAAAAATTATTATATTTATCTATTGTTCAATTTATTGCTGTATTCTCTGTTTCCTTATCTTCACTGAGCAGTAATAAATGTTGGTTACTTGGAGGCAGAAAACCAGAAAATTATAATTGTTTTACATGATGGAAAAGCCTTTGTTTTCCTTATATCTAGTACTTTGCAGTGTATTTAACTTGGCTAAACTACCATTTTTCTTGGTATACTTGAATCAGTTGACATTTACATATACATTGCATTTTGCGTGAAAATTGTAAGTTTTATGGCTTTGAATTTTGAATCAAAACATCAAACTGTTATTTTGCCTTGGAACATGACAGACATTCTAAAAAGTTGCAAACAAAAAAAAAAGACCACACCAAACACACAAAACAAAAGCTTATGCTGAGTTTGACCTGATGTGTTTTAGAAGTATCTTTAATGCTTGACTAAATGTTTAAGCTCGCAGAAGTAAAATGCCTATCTATTAGTGAGCACAAAACATAGAAACATGGAAATATGGAAATATTGTAAATTGTCATATTAGAGACTTATTTCTCTATGGCTTTGTAGACTGCTTTTCTGTTTTGGAGCTCCTACTGTCCTCAGTGTTGTTAACTTGAGAACAATGTGGCAGCAACCATTTAATCAAGAGCTAACTGCAAATTAAGAGATGTGTGTAGCTACTAAGAGGCCGATGCTTGGTAATAGCACATACCTTCCACCAGTGAAAACTCTACAATTGTAGCTTTTTACAAGACAAAGTAAGATGATAGTGGCACAAACAATGTTTTTAGAGTTTTTAAGCTTGTTTATGTATAGTAACACTACACCTGTTTTCTGCACATGCAAAAAGACTCAGGAACGTCCTGCCTCACAGAAATAATTTGCTTACCAGGGCAGACACAGAGAAGGCAGACTTACTGGTGTGAGAAACTCAAGAGGGATTTGCTATCTTTGCGTATCTGTATATAATATAGATTTGCTTTCATTTTATGGTTCTGGCATTAGAAAAAGTAGGTAATGATTCCTGTTGAAGCACAATTCTTTCACATGGGTGCTTCCTATTAGATTGGGGGAAATTCTGGTAGTCTGAGCTACCAGTGTGTATACCATAAGATTTTGCCATTTTCTAAGCTTTAAGAAATTGATAATGCTACAGTTAGTAAGTATAAAACTATAATTTTGTTGTCTTTGTGATAATTTCATATTTTCTGTTTGGTTAGGTTTTCAGTGTGGGCTGTTGAAGCCCATTTTTAAGTCAATTAACATGGGTAGGACAACCTGTTCAAATGCAAAGAACTAATTGAGAAAAATATTTTCCTACTGTTACAGTGAACCTTAAATTAAAGATGTATGAGTAAAAATATAATGGAATCTTCACATGTTACATGGGTATCTTCCTTTTCCAGGGTGCTCCTAAACCGATTGCCATTGAGCCATGTTCAGGAAACAGAGCAGCAGTCCTCACGGTGTTTTTATGTCTGCCCAGAGGACCATCAGGAGTCCCACCGCCTGGTCAGTCAGGTAAGGCTCATGTTGGTGAGCATCACATCTGTCCTCATGCAATGCAGTGCAGTCCACTTGGACAAATGCACCCGCACAGCTCCAAAATAATGGCACATCAGGTGAACATGAGTGGCTACTCAGTCAAGGTGATGTTAAGTTTAGGGACAATATTTATTGAGGAATTGTTTTTTGAAATTTGATGTGGTATCCCAAATAAAAGTCTAGTGATCAAACTAGGCTAGTGTACCATGACATATCTCATTAGCACTTCCTGAAACAATAAGTGCATACCTTGTTGGGAAAAAAAAAAATATATATGCAGCCACTTCTATGGTTTCAGTTCAAGTTGTTATAAATAAAGCCGTATAAGGAATTGAGCATTCTCAGACCAAGTTAATGTTTGATGCACTAACTTCCAGTTAAATTCCTTTGCACCTTGAATCCCAATGCTGTGCTGTCCAGGATTCAATTAAAATATTAGCATTTCCCAGAATGCCTGCCTGATGAAACCTGGGATTTTTTGAGTGTCTGCTTCACTAGGAAGGTGCTCACTTTGGAGATGATCCCAGCCCATTTTAGAACAGCATTTGCATTATCTGGAAGCACTTGTCGTGGCACTCTATCTTATCTGATCTATGCTAGGTTGTTGTACAAAACCATTACAACCGCTGATATAAAATACTTCCTAGACAGGAAGTACCTAAATACATGTTTTTAATACTTTAAATCATTACCTACAATGATATGATACAAAATGGTCATGACAACAAAGATTAGACAGTAACGTGGCACTGCACAGGTGAGCAGTTTACCATTTCAGAATTTGTTGGAGTTGTTGCCAAAACGAACATGTTTGTAATGAACAATGTGCCCAAAATGAGCCAGAAAATATACTTTAAGGCTAACTTTTATTATTAAAAGCCAAAAAAAATCCATTTAACCTTCAATAATCCATTTAAGAGATTAAAAGGTATTGAGTAATGATGATGAGGGCAAACTCAGTTGACTTATGTTGGAAATAAACTCAGCTGAGTGTCCTTTCTTTTTCGTTTGGCCTGATGACTATCTGTTATTTACTTGGGTTTTTTAGTTTGGTTTTGGGTGGGGAGAGGCATTTATTTATTTATTTATGCATTTAGTTGTTTTCCCTGCATTCTGAGATGAGGACTTTGTTCTTAAAATGCTCTTTATGGCTTGGAATATCATTTCTGGAAGTGCTATGATAATAAAAGTGTTACTGATGCTTGTCAAATACATTTCCTGGAAGAAGTATATAGATGTAAGTGCTCTGAAGAGAGCAATGAGAGAGGAAGGATGTTTAGCCTACTCTCTGCTATGTTTTAAGGGAAAGAAAGAGAAACAAAGGTGTTTATAGTCTTACAAGGAAAAACTTTATAGAAAGCAATCAAAAGTAATTGTTGAAATTGAAGATTAAAGGTTTTTTTTTCTGTTTTCAAATTTACCTATGATGTGCTTTTCGACAATAAAAATGTATTTATCTATTTACTTCATAGTCAGCTTCTGTTTAGTATATACAAGGTTTTTTTAAAGTAATTGCTGTTCTTTGCTGTATGTAAAATATGGAGGGAATAGGCTTTTTGAAATAGGATTTGGGTGCAACAACCCAGCAGATGTGTCATTTTGAATGTTTCTCAACATAAGATAAAATACACCATTTAGTATTTCAAAAATATCTAAAATTTTTAGTCTCACAACTTTCATTTTGTTCAGGGTCAAACGCAAAAATAAATGCTTGAGGTGTGCAGCATGCTGATTCAACCATTAGGTTGTATTAGATTATATTGCTATAATCATTTTTTCTTGTGTGTAATGAATTTTGGTACTCATGGACTGCTTTCACTGTATGTAACCATGCATAGTCTAGGCAGAAGTGATTATGCAAGTTTGTTGGCATACCTGTAGCTCTACTAATTCACTTCATTCCTGTCCTGCAGCACTACCCGCTGCTGCTTTCCTGGGCTTCCTGGGAGCAGATGCTGTGAACTGTGCCAAGTTATTTGAAATTATGTGGAAGCTTTGTGCAGCAGACATATGTTTGCTGTGCAGTTGGTTTCCCTTATGACCTAAGCTAGGTTAAAACAATGATATTTAGCTGGATGAAGGTGGTGTATTCAGTAATTATGTCTTGCAAAGTAATTTTAGAATCCTCTGGTACTTGCATTTTCAAGCTCATTAGGATCATTCTAGGATAACACTGACAGTGTATCAAGCATTTGTTTAAACGATACATCAGTGGTACTGGTTATCAGTTCATAATGAGATACTATGTGTTTATTTTTTATATACATATGTCTGAAATACAGGAAGGAAATGCTTGTATTGTTCTGCATTACACTTTCTCCAAAATCAAGAAAGCTAATTCTCTCCACAAATAACTAGTCTGTGCTCTACTGAAGTTGTTAGAGTTGTAATCCTGTATTTTTAAGATCTGAATTTAATCAAACATGAGTTTTACTTGTTTCCAAGATTTACATTAAACAATATTTTACTGGAAAATTTCTCTGAATATTAAAACCAACAAACTAATGAAAAGGTTACTCTTTCTGCAGCATATGTTCTATACTTCACCTTTATTGGCAGCTGGAAGAAAAGTTGAAACCACAGATGGTGGGCTTTGGCCAAAGGCTATGCAAGGCAAAAACTTCTCTAGGAGAGACCATATGTCCCAGTGGAGATCTGAGTGCTCTCTGCTTCCTGCAGAAAATACTCAGAACTTTACAGGCTTTCAACAGCATTTAGTTCTAAGTGCTAAGCCTATAAATATACAAGTAACAGCTAGACTGACACAATTAAATGGCTTAAAATTAATATGTGGTTTAAGATACGTTTTGTACAGATTGGTCATGTAGATTTGGATGAAATATTGATAACAATGTATTTACTGAAAAAAACAAAACAAAACACTTCTATTCATTGTGACACTTTTCCAATGAAGGAACGATTTGTAGAATTAAGCATCCCAAAAATCTAGAAGTCAATACATGTTACTGTTGTACTAGATTAGGTGTAGCACAATAGACCTTATATCCTCTTTTAGGTGTAACTTAAAGAGGATCCTACAGTTCAGTTATACTTCTCCAGAGTAGCAACTGTATTTAAATGAAATTTTGTTAGATTAAGGCAGAAACTAGAACAACATTATAGATTAGAATGACCTTAAGGAAGTGGATGGAGGTGGTGATTGGTGACAACAAACATGGTTCCACTAAGGACAAATTGTGCCTGACAAATTTGGTGGCCTCTTCTACAACAGTTTTACAGCATTGGTGGATAAGAGAAGGGCAACTGACATAGCCTACCTGGACTTTTACAAAGCCTTTGACACCATCCTGCATGATATCTTTGTCTCTGAATTGGAGAAACATGGATTAGACAGATGGACCACTAAGTGGTTAAGGAATTGACACTTAAAGAGTTGTGGTCAATGGCCAAATGTCCAAGTAGAGACCAGTGATGAGTGATGTTCCTCAGAGGTCAATGTTGGGACTGGTGCTGTTTAACATCTTTATCAGTGACACAGACAGTAGGACTGAGCACACTCTCAGCAAGTTTGCTGATGACATCAAGCTGTGTGTGGCTGGTGTGGTCAGCAGGCTGAAGGGAAGGGAAACCATCAGGAGGGACCTTGACAGGCTTCAAATCAAAGTTCAAAGGTTGAAAAAGAATAGTAAATCTCTGTACGATTAATGTGTATATCAATATGCATGCATCATCGTATGTGCATAGCAGAAAAAAATCACTTGTTGAATCACCAGTGGGCAGATTATAATATACAATGTGCATACATGTCTTACAGATTTTATGACACACACTGGAAGTGAGAGTTCATGTGTTATTGCTGTAGCGTCTGACCCCATGCTTCAAATCACTTAAACTTATTTAATATAAAGGAGAGCAGCTGCAACCAGTTCTCTAGGAAGAACTAAATTATATATCTCAAAGGTTATTGAAAAGAAACAAGAGCTAACAAAACAAAAAAAAAAAAAAAAAGGAAAAAAAAATGAATAAGAGGATAATATATAAATTACTTAGTGCAGAAAAAGGTGCCAATGAATTACCAGCAGTGAAAAGACCAAGAATAACTCCATCAAGGTCTTCATACGGCTCTGGTGATATATTGGGCTATACAGAAATAATAGCTTGGTGGTATGATAAATTCTGTTACAATAACTATGATTATGTCATGATTATTATTAAAGCCAACTAAATCCCACACTTTGAGGTATCAAGGTGTTGTACAATATATTTATAAAACTCAAGCATGTTTGCTTTGTTCTTGGATAAGGCCAGTAAATGCTTTGAAGCACAAGGAGAAATGAGAAGATTAGAACTTTTCAAAACAGTTCAGAATCAAGGGATGTAATTTGTGAATTATTTTTAGGTTATGTTACTTTCACACAGCAAAATTTCCTTATCTACCAAGCAGGTAAAAGTGGTAGAAAACCCAGCAAATGTGCTTCCCTATTAAGACAGTGAGCTGAATGGTCTCTGTAGGTGTATGTATATGTATTAAACTGTAGTAGACATCTGACATCTGGATGGCTATGACTAGGTGAGGTGAATCTAACTTAATAGTTAAAAATAAGACTTGCAAATTAAAATCGAGAACTAAATAAAATATAGTACTTAATAGAGCATCTTCAGTGGAAATAATTTCACAATGGAGGTTGTGGAATGTACATCCTGGAAGACTAAGCAATATTCTGTTCCTAAAAAGATAGATGAAGACAGCAAAATTTCGTGGTAGGCAGCCCTCTCCAACAGTGCTATCTGAAAGTTACTTTCTAATATCCTTGAATCAAAACAGAATTTCATATAATTCTGGCCACACTAACTGTGGTATTCAGTCCTACTTAATCAGCAAGCTACAGTAGGATCACAGAATCAATAAAATTACCATGCCATCTGCCTTCCCTGTACTCACCATCATAATGAATAACGACTCATTAAGTGTTCTACAAGACAATTAGCTCTGGATGGGGGTTTTCAGTAACAAGGCTCTCTTCATTCTATTTCTAATTTTCTCAGATTAAAATACAAAAAAGGTAATACATATCATAAGAGGCACATTAAAATAAACATGAAATAATGAGTAGTTTTAATAGAGCATTATATTTAATTATATTGCTCAGTTGTTCTGGCCGTTGGAAACAAAACCATAGGTTAGGACTTTCCATATGTGGAATGAGTTCTTACGTGTACTTATCTCAGTATGCCATGGAATAGTTGCAGACATACACCAGGGGTGAGTAAATCCCATAAATTTTTATCTGCTACAAAAACATTACTTGCACAGTCCTTTCATACTTGCAGAATAAATTCAGTAGGACTATAGGGATGAGTGAAGATATTCTTGCAGAAAAATGTTCAAGACGTTGATGAAAATATACTGCCATTACGATGTACAGAAGGTGGTTACTGTGAGCACATATATTATGTATCTTAGTGTTGAATCCCCTATGGCCTTTTCTCATGTTGGGGCATATTTAAAGAATACTATAGAAGTGAAAGTATTAATTAATGAAAAAGTTAAAAGAGAATATAAACTCAGTAGTACAGTGTGATATATGGAACACTCATTATTAAGGGCCTACATGTGCATGTTGAGGGGTCAGGCATTTCTCATATATTCAAAGGGAAAAGAGAAGAGAAATACAGGGAAATACCTGAATCTGATCCTGCATTAGCAAGTATATCCATGTGCCTAGTGAAAAGCTCCTGCCTCTCCGTAGAAGCAAGGCTGAAGAGTCAAGGGGGAACTTCAGAGGCTCATTTGCTAAGGTCCACTTAAACCTCTTGTCTTCTCATACTTATGTATTCTGGTACAGTATTTCACCTCTTTGTAGACCTTTTCTTATACTCAGAAAGATGAGAGAAAAAAGGCTTGAAGCTTACTTGTGTTTAGAGCGGAGGACTAGGCCAGATCATTAATCTTGTTTGTCCTTTGTGTGGTCTCTGTTCAAAATGGAAGACAACAACTCACAAGTTCAAGAGCTGTATGTATGGTATAATGTCAAGTAGCTGGTAGAGAGAAGTGTTGGCAAGGTATCTTTTGGAATAGTACTTACACTAAGTATGTACTTCATGCTATATAAAATGTGGTGTTAAGTATTTATGATACAGAGTATTGCATGCAGCATTTTGAAGGCATATATGGACTAATGCCTATTGACAAAGAAGCCTTCAGCTGAGCAAAAGGGAAACAGGGAAAGAGAAGAGCTTAACCTAGAGAAGATGTACTGAAGTTATCTAAAAATGCTTTATTTCTCTTGTTCTTTCATTTAGAAGTGGGATTTCTAATTATTCTTATATATAGCAGGCTTTAGTGAAGAAAGGCTATGAGTAATCAGTGCTGGGAGAAGAAAAGTGGGGGTAGAGGTAGAAACAGGAAGATATTAATAACTGGTAGGTTATTTAGACTCCTAAACATAGAAACAAGTATAGAAATGTAATTTTCATAATTGAATTGAGGGATACTCCATATTATTTACCAATATCTTGCCAGTTGAATGGTCAAAAAAATAAAGTTAAAATCATATGAGAAAATCAAAAGTTTGTTGTAATAGTTTAATGACTGTAACTAAAACTAAGCTACTATAGAGTATATTAAGCAGTAACTTCAACTTATTGACACTGAGAGACTGGTTTGTCCAGTGCCATGGTCTCCAAAGAAGTAAAATCTGGAGTTCTCTTTAGTTAACTGGAGGTGCTTAGCAAAGTAGCTCTTTAGTACTTGGGGGAAACTGAAATCACAGTATCACAGTATGTTTGGGATTGGAAGGGACCTCAAAAGATCATCCAGTCCAATCCCCCTGCTGGAGCAGGAACGCCTAAGTGAGGTCGCACAGGAACATGTCCAGGCGGGTTTGAATGTCTCCAGAGAAGGAGACTCCACAACCCCCCTGGGCAGCCTGTTCCAGTGTCTGTCACCCTTACTGAGAAGCAGTTTTTTCTCAAATTTAAGTGGAACCTCTTGTGTTCCAGCTTGATCCCATTACCCCTTGTCCTACCATTGTTTGCCACCGAGAAGATCCTGGCTCCATCCTCATGGCGCTCACCCTTTATATATTTATAAACATTAATAAGGTTCCCCCTCAGTCTCCTCTTCTACAAACTAAAGAGACCCAGCTCCCTCAGCCTTTCTTCATAAGGGAGGTGCTCTACTCCCTTAATCATCTTCATTGCCCTATGCTGGACCCTCTCCAGCAGTTCCCTGTCCTTCTTGAACTGAGGGGCCCAAAACTGGACACAATATTCCAGATGTGGTCTCACCAGGGTGGAGTAGAGGGGAAGGAGGACCTCTCTCGATCTACTAACCACTCCCCTTGTAATACACCCCAGGATCTATTCTGAAGACCATTTTACTGAAGGAGTTGCTTGCTTTTAAAGAGTAAGGCCTATTTTTGGAGTGCCTATTTTTGGCTTAATTCCATTCTTCTGCACTGCATCAAATGAGGGAGCAGACTGTGTTTATAGTATTGACACTGGGAAAAGAACACAGTGGTAAGTGGCAGATGGTGCTGATGATTACTTTAAAAATATTTATGGCAATAGCAAACACAAAGTAGAAAATAAGACCCAGTAGCCACCACCACCCCTTCTCCAGCCCAAACCCAAATCATTATTGCAACCCATGGGGTAAAGTCTACTTGAATAGCACTGAGGTTTTTAGCATAGTAAGCCTTGTAAGTGATGAAGAATGAGGTGAGTATTGATTTTGTCTGGTCTTTTAAAGCTTTTTAGGTAGTTCTGTTATGAATTAGTTTTTACATCATTCTAGCCATAGAACCTCAATTCGTTTATATTCTGAATAATGTTTTTGAAAAGGCCATAAGCACTTTAATATGAAGAACATGCAGTATAATGTTAGCAATGTGTCTTCCACAAATCTTGGCAAAAATAACTTATTGATTGGACAGTAAACGCTGCATACAAAAAAAGTTATCAACTGGAGGAAAAAAAAGAAAAAGTAGAACAGAAAAAAAAGTAGAACTGAAGAGGCAGAGCTTATTGTTTTAAAACTTTATCACTATATTCCCTGCCCTAGAGAGACTCAATAAAATGAGACATATTACTAAAAACTGTTAAATACTGTGAACATTTCTTTGATGACTAGTTATTCATTCTTCAAAACAAAACTGTCACTGTTTCTCCAGAGTATCAGAAATAGGGGTTTTATTTTCTTTTGGAGGCTTTTGCAGCTTCAGTTGCATGAAGAGCACCTCACGAGGCTGTAAAAGCTCTGAACACTGTGAAATATTGGTACAGTCATGTACATCTCCCCCACTTTTCCCAGGGGTTGTTTGAACCATTTTCAGGTTGTGTTCAGGCGAAAATTTGGTGATTTTCTTCCTCCCTCATCATGGCAATGATGGATATTTGATATTCTAAACTTCTGGCTGTGAACAGATGCTCTAGAAGCCAAACCTTGAAATGAAAGGCTCTAACCTGAAAGAAACCTCATCCTTCAGCCATACTTGCCCGCTGACCATCAGCTGAAGTCCTCAGGAGTTTTCCTGTTTTCTTGTTGGCATCTATCACCCACAATGTTTTAACATAACAATCATCTCTCTTTTCCACCTTCATTTTGCCAGGCTAAGGCAAATGAGGTCTGCTTTAAACATGTTCTTCAGTCTTCTGAACACCTTTGTAGCACTGTCTCAGTTTCAGCTTCAGTTCAGCTGGTTTTTTACCTTGCATGACCAGGTTTTACTCAGAGTGCCATGTGAAATCCCATCTGGCCTTGCCCAATGGCACTAACATTTCCTTGCTTTATGTCTCTTAACACTTATTTTTAAAAGAACCATTTTTCCCCCTTCCATGTTGGTCATTCTGTAGCCAATTTCTTACATCCCTGCCCTTCTTCTCTTCCTCAAGCAATGAACTTCTATGGTATAAGTTTCTGCTTGTTCCCAAAATGCACAGCTTTGAATTTTGCGCTGTTGAATCTGAGTGCATTTGTATTCCTCAAGTTCTTGTGGTCATGCATCTCTTTCTGGTTTATATTCTGCTCCTTCTCTGTATCGATGATACATACCAATGCTTGTCATGATTGAATTTCAACAGCATGCTCCTACTCTTATGCCAAGCTTTTTAATGAAAATACTAAAAAAAATGGTCAAAAGATTAATTCTTGTTGCTATGCTATACCTTCAGCAGCCACCTTCTTTCTCTTCAAAACCACTCTTTGTTCATGCTCCTTCATGCAATTGTCCACCTTCCATAACTCCTGTACTAATTTCACATCTTTTGTGTCTGATGACAACTTCCCACAGTATAAGATAGGTTTCAGAAATCTAGATAATCTTCTGTATGTTCTTACCCAGAAAATCAGTTAATTTACTGTAGAAACATATTAGGTTCATCTGGCACAATCTTTGATGGAGTGTTGATGCATTTTGACCCATTTTAAATTTACTTGCCTTTAATTATTCTTTCTCACCAAGTATCATATAGCTGAGTCTGATTAATAGAGCAGTAAATAACTGAATATTTTTTCTTTCTTGAATCTATATAATTTTTAGTATGAAATAAACAATACTTACTGTTCTCAATTTGTATTCCACTGCATTTGACATGACAGATCATTAAATTTCCGTGTTACCAGCCTTCATTTTCTTCTTACAGAACTAGTGTTCTGATTACTCTAATGTCAATCCATAAAATTTTTGTTGTTTCTATTTCCATATCCTCATTCCATTATCAGTGTTGATGGGTAACTTCTTTGATAAACATTATCTCCCTCCTTGAAAACCACCAAATAGTTCACTCCTGGGATAATATCTAGAAAACACTTTATGTCTGCCTCATTATTCCTACATAATTAGTCTTCCTTTTTTTCCCCCTTCTTATTTATTTATACAGTGAAAATCTAGATGTTTGCTATAATAATGCTATAATAAATTTTTGCAAGATCTAACTCAGCTTGACTTTTGGCAATTCTTATTTCACTTTTACCTGTCTATACCTCTGAAACACATCCTTCTTGGTTGCTTGATACTTTTTCATCCATTTTCATAGGCTTTCCAAATTTAAAACATGTGCATAACTTCCTTCCTTTAGAAGTTCATTGGCTTCCATGTAGCACAGTTACACTGTAATAGTCAAGAATTTTTCTTGATTAATGTATTGCAGATCAACAGTAACCTTGCACAATTGCTTTCGTGTTGATGTGGAATGGGACAGATTTGTAGCAGTGATTTGTCCCTTTGAGGGTCTGGACGAGATTAATGGTAGCCAGGACCTTGTGATCATTACCTTGTCAAATGGCAGGGGCAGCCGAGGGATCTCACAATGAATCCATGTGAAGGGGTAGGGAACTGCTGTCCTGGAATATTTTGCCCGCTTCAACTCACAGATCCTCACCATAATCACTTCCTCTGAACAAAATGGCAGTTTACAACATTTGGTTTTATTTTCTTTTTTAGGCTGTGAAGACTTGTATTGTTGGATGTGGTTTTTTTTTTTTTTTCCTTTTCACATATTCGGTGATCTTAAAGGCTACAGGATTAGTAGGATTTGGAAAGTCAGAGTACAGGGTATACAAAGAAAAGTAATTCATGAACAGGAAGAAGAAAATATTCTGTAAAGTTAGGTCTTCAAATTTTATTGTCTCCCAGGCAGACCCTTAGGCACTCTGCAAGGCTAAGATTTCCATAGTTGAAAGAAATTGTAGTGTGCTTTTCTTCTGTTGATATTTACTATACAGATGTCAATGAAGGAAAGAAAAAGAAAAAAAAAAAGTTATAAAAGCAACTAACAAATATGAAGTTTTCAATTGAGAATTTTGCTGAGAGATGTTATGTGATACTTATGTCATTTTTAATAGAAACCTAATGGAAAAATAATCTTTCACCAGTATGATTTACTTTACACAAATGGCAACATTGGTGATAATGCTATTAAGCAGTGTTTTGTTCCACTCTCTTGATATTGACACAGAGACCCAGTGTTTCTTGCATAGAAAACATGCATTAATAGGGCTTGTCTTATCTGCATTCAGCCCAAATAAATGTACAGATTCACCTTAACAGAGCATCTTATTCAGCCATGTTCCACCTGAAAAACAAGCAGATGATTTTAATTTTGTACTGTTAAACTTTTGAGGATTCAACAGATGTCTAGTTAGAGTTACAAAATTAGGTAAAGTGAACAAATCACTGTGCAGGTGACCCAATGGATGATAAATGTCCTTCCTATTTGAAATTGGTGGTCTGGTTTTATATTCAGTCAACACATACTAGGTGGAGCAGATGGCTTACAGTTAAATTAAAACCATAAACCTTTCAAAAATGAAGTTATATGTGATTTAAATATTTTATCAAGGGCCCCATCACCTATTTTGCCTTCCTCTAACTTTGAATTCCTTAAAAAGAATCATCTTTTTTTTTTAATCAAAAGAAGTCAAATCTGTTCAAATCTACCACTAGAAGGAGTTGCATTGAGACCTGTCCTGATTCTCTAGTCATACCATCACAGAAAGTTTCATTCATCACCGGGACAATACAATTGCCCATAATGTACCTTCTCACATTTATTTTATCACACTCTAGGGTAAGGTGCTTCTACTGTCTATTTTTGGGATAAAGCTATCCAAAATTATACAGAGAGCAATCAGATTTATCATTCTGTGGCATTTGATGGCATCCATCTGTTTATTTACAAAAGCATTAAAGACTTATTGAGTTACTAGACTACAGAGAAAATAAATTATCATCTGTAGTTAAATTCAGTCCTTGCATCTGCTGTCTTTTCAGCCTGTATGATGTTTTCTGAAATTACACTGTCTTGCAGACCCAGACTTCAGGAATACATTTACTTCACAGACTTTTTATGCCATTTCAAGTGAATTTCTAATGCATGAGCAATCTGTGGTTCAGAAAAATGTTGACAGAAGGATGTCAGGGCTTTCTGTTGTTAGCAGTTTAAAAGCATGATAGGGACAGTTCTTACTTAAAAGTAGCTCTTAAAAGTTTGGAGCTGCTCAATTTCTAGAATAATTTGATCCAACCCCTTTCAATCAATATTGTGCAACTGCTGTGGGAGTTTAAAGCTTCTGGACACAAATAAATTAATATCACTATCATTAAGTAAAAAACTTCTAAGATGGATGATGGGAGATGAACTACTCCCAGTGCTCTATCTATTCAATTCCTATTGTCAGTAGAAAGGAAAAGATGTAGGGTTTAAAGTTCCAAACTTTCTGTTAATAAAATTGAATAGCAGACTGAGGAAATCCTAATGGGATACTTACTTTCTTGTTTTGTATCAGTGAACTCAGTTATTTCCCACATCCTTTCTGGTTGTGGATTAACTGTCCCGTAATTATGAAATCACTAGAAATGTCCTTCTGAAGGATCTAGTTTGGATCCAGCAAAGATGTTGACTCAAACCACCTACACATAGCTGAAAGCGCAGGGTTGATGTTAATAAGCTCATGGTTGTTAGAGAGGTTGCTTGTTCTGACATCTTCCTTTACTGCGACAGCTTCTCACTTTCTCCTATTTGTGTGGCTTGGATAGTTCTGCTTCATAATTCTGGAACCGAGAGGTATAGGGAGTATTGTTGAGAGACATCTCATGTGTCAGCTCATGTCCTGTAGGAATATAGTAGATCCAGGTTAGTACTATGTGTACAAGACAAGGGCTGAGTTCTGCATCTCTTTGCACTGTCCTTTCTGGGCATCTCGGTGTGGCACTGTGCTTACACATACAACCAGCTAAACAGGACATCCAGATGTCTTGTGGAACATGAAATGTGAAAGAGTATAGAACCCAGCAAATGTTGCTTCTTGGAATGAGTTTGAGCTCAGCAAGGCTGTCAGAACTCGTACACCCTGATGATTCATATCTAAGTGCAGAACTGCTCGAGAATTTCTGTGGGATGCACCACTACACATTCTGTAGTACTTGCACTAGGTGGACAGGCTTTCCTGATGTAAGGGCTATTCCTGTCTGAAATTTTGAAGGGAAGTTGGAAGGTGATTTTTCTTCTCTTCTTTACAAAATGCAGCAAAGACAAAGGTCTGCTGAAACAACAAGGGATAAGTTTAGGCATACAGAATTAGAGGGTCCCTAAAATTAAAACAACCTGTTTAAAATATTGTGTTGTATTTTTGTTTTTTGTTTGTTTGATTTGTTTGGGTTTTTTTCAGTACAAAAATCCAAGGAACAGTTAAATACAAAAAAATGAAGATAAGGAAAATATAAAATGAGATGAAGCTCAGTTTCTATAAATATTACTGGACCTGGCAAGTAAGTCACACAGCAAAATGCATATATTTTTTGTACTGGAGAAGATGAGCTTGAAAATGACTGAGAGGTAGTTAATATGGAAAACTGGTAGGCAAAATAATCCATCCAAAAGAGGACTGTTTTAAACTAGCACCTGTATGTGAATAACTTTTAAAAGGATCCCTTTTTATAAATCCAATCTTTCTAAAATTCTTGGATTACAGAATACCAGGTTGGAAGGGATTTCGAGGATCATCTTGTCCAACCTTTCTTGGCAAAAGCACTGTCTAGACAAGATGACTGAGCACCCTGTCCAGCTGTATCTTGAAAGTGTCCAATTATGGGGAATCCACCAATTCTCTGGCTGTTCTCACAGTGAAAAATTTTCCCCCATGTCTAATCAGAATCTCCCCAACATCTGAAAAATGCTGATATTAAGTGAATTTTCCCAGTTGCTAAGCATAAAGCATGAATCTGAACAGTAGCACAAAAAGACCACTCTTGTCACTTTTAAGTCGTTCATTTCAATAACGTTGTCTTAAGTGCTCAAAACATGCTAGGGTGTAAATGAAAGATTACAAAGAAAATCACCATGGCAAACTATATTTAGGATTGAGAGTGACTCAACATGACACAATCATGGAAAACTTATGATGACAATGTATCTACCCTTTTCACCCATTCTGTGCTTAATTGCTACTATTTATACACATATTTATTACTTATAATTCAGGATTCAATTATACACAGTCTTGAGTATCTTCTGTGAAGTAATTGGTGTTCTCAGCTTGCTTTGAATGCAACTGATTGTAGGTGGGAGTTAAAATACCTAGACCTTGCCATAGGAAAACGCACTAAGGCACTATACTTGGATATCAGTGATCATTATCCTTGTCCTCTGAGAGTGATATACCAGCATGATATCCACAACTGCAGTTCAAGGCTTTGGACCTGTCCCTGTTAGCATCATTCAGGGCACTTTTCCAATACATGACTACTTCAGGCTTGTGCTGTCTTTTCCCCATCAACCCTTGCCCTTCCTATGTATTTGCAGCTGTATCTGCCACTGTGTCTCATCCCTTCAGTTCAAATTCACACAACAGTGGATTCAGGAGAACTTGCTCTGTAGTGAAATGTTTCATGTGACTAGTGGTAAGCACAGAAGTTTTAGATGGCTGATTGTAGTTAATCATATCAAAAAAAAGAAGAAAATACTTGCTAGGACTTGCATCTAGTGGAACTTGTATCTAAAGTAGATTTACCGGACCCCATCTGTTTGTGGATGGATGGTGTTTATGCTCTCTGTAAAATGGGAGTACTACTTTGTGAGGATGTTGTGGGAACAACTGAATTAATGTTTAAAATGTTTACAGATACATTGTTGTGTCATAGAAAAAAAAAATCATATAATGGTATAGTGCATAACATCATTCATTAATTTCCACATTCCTTGTATTGCCTCAGCAGGAAAGTTTGAATTAAGGATGGAGTTAATTCTTCTTCAGTATTTGCTGACGAATTTTCGAATCAGTATCTCAATGTCTAAGATATTCTGTTTTATTTTGTTTTCCAGGGAAACGCAGATTAATCCATTATTCTTCCTTTAGATAAATGATTCCTATCAAATATACTCACATGCAGGAATCTTTGTCCACAGTAGAGAAATACTGATTAGTCATCATAAAGGAAAATAGATAAATGATCTTAGATAGCACATTGCAGCTGAGATGAAGTTTTTTGTAGATATATTTTGGTTAACTGAAAATGTATCAATATGCAAAAAGCATAACAAACCATCAGAGCATAACACATTACATTCAAGAGGAGACCGCATCTTTTCCTGGGGAAGCAGTAAAGGAATGTTGGCCATAAAGTGCAAGATGATCTAAGCATAATTGTGAACTTCAGATGGGATTTTCTTTAAAAGGGAGATATACAAGAGATTGTAATTATTAAATTCTAAATACCAACTACTGAAAAATATCATTTGAATAAATTCTATTTGCAGTTCTATATGGAGAGGAAGAAAATAATGGGGTGTTTTTTTCTGGAAAACAGCAAACCATGGCTGGCAGCACACTGAGCCACATCCTGAGCTGCATTAGAGGATTGTTCAGACTGGCACAGGAGAAGAGTTGTGTGTAGCTTTATATGGTGTGTTAGACTGAAATTAAAATATATCCTTTGATTTGCTGGTTTCTGATGATTTAAGAATAGTTGCTCAGAAAGATATTTGGAATAGAGAAAGCTCTAATTTGTGTGAAACAATGCATTAAAAGAAGTTAATCATCCACCTAAAAACCATTATCAGCTACCCATCAGCTTTAATCGGAACAGAATCTAAAGAATGTCCCAAAAGAGGCATCGAATTTCTTCTGCTTTGTAAAGAGCTTAGTAATGCAAGATACTGAGTGTGACAAATACAGCTAGGCATAAATTATCCCCTTTTCTTCTTGGAGCTACTAGAGCTCGAGGTCCCACTTTCCTCCACTAAAACACACACGGTTCCACCTTGGTTTGTACTGGAGGTAATCTGGAATGCCATTTCAGAACACTTTGCTAACTCCCATTATTTTCAACAGGACTGATGCCAAGCTCCTTTCAATGTTGATTACAGAATCATAAAAAAATAAGGCTGGAAAGGACTTTTAGAGATCATTCAGTCCCATCTCCCCTCTTCAAGGCAGTATCAGCTGCATGTAAACAATTCCTGGCAGATGTTTGTCTAACCTGTTCATAAAAGCGTGCAAAAAAGGAGTTTCTGCTTCTTACCTAGGAAATTTTTTTCCTGTGCTGTTAGAACTTTTTCCTAATGGTTAACCTAAATTTCTTCTGCTACGATTTAAGCCCATTACTTCTTATCATGCCTAAAATGAGCATGAAAAAAGATTATTTCCTTCCTTCCTCTTCTATGCAGCCTTTTATATTTTTATATTTCCCCTCTATCACCTTTCTCTATATCAAAATAATCCCACTTCCTCCAGGCTGGTCAAGGTCATGCTTTCTAGACATGATGGGTTTGAATTAGTCCTGTACATTATGCTTATGCAAAGACATGTACAGCAAGAGCATAGAATACTGAGTACTGGAGGGAAAAATCGAGGATTTTGAAAGGAAATATTCCTAAAATGATACCAAGCATTGAATACCGTTTCTGCAAGAACACCAGTTTATCTTTCAGTTTCTTCTTCAATGTGCCCTTTTCACATGCTGAACTTCCAGCCTCCTTACATTGTTCATTAGTGATGCCTGATACAGCTAAAATTATTTGCTGAAAGACTGGTGTATCTAAAATCAGAGGTTTGTGGTATGTGACATTGTAAATCTGAAGTTGGGCAATATGTAGGAACTACAGAGTAACAGGAAAATCAAGGCTGTACCTCATTCTTGTTTTCTACTTCCCAAATCTTAGTTTTACTAAACGACTTGACACTGAAACCAGAAAGCTAACTCCACACTTCTTCCCAAGTTGGGCTTTTTTTTAGGATTTCCTGCAGAGATCTTGGCCTTAGGCTTTAATTCCTTCTTCCTACAAACATGCCCATCTCTTGCCATACACAGCAGAGTCAATGATTCATGTCTGGTACCATCAGCCAGCAGGGATCAGTTATTTCTGCAGCATTATGGCACTTTGTAGCAAGGTGCAATGAAAATTACATTTAATGAAGAGGAATTTGTCTTAGGAAGCAAGTGTGACTGAAGTCCCAGCAGAGTGGTGCATGGCAATTTAGGAATTATCGTATGATGTGCATTTTGTTTACAAGGATGTGCAATTCCTTCACAAGGGAATTTGTAAATTATTCAGGTAATCCTTACTTGTGGGATAAATATTGTCTCTTAAGATTCACATATAGCTGTATAATCTGGTAATTTGTTGTATCAGTATAGAGCTAAGAAATTCTGTGATGAACTTTCAACAATTATTAGGCAACTAGAGCTTTATTCGAATGGCATTTCCCCAATATTAATATTATGCTTCAGTGATGCTTTCTGTGATTTTTCTCCATTGATCAAAAGTAGTGATATGAAAAGAATTTTTTTTAGAAAGCACCATTCTCCTGCATTTTCTTATCATAAATTATTGGGGTTTTTTTTCTTCTGTACTAGATATATGAAAATACTCCAGATAGTCAAATGAAAAACCAGAAATCATGTCAAGCATTTAAGGCTCAGTTTCTGCATTAGATTTAGAATTTGTTTTTTTCCAACTTCAGCACAAATAATTTTTCTACACTTACAGGAGGCCACTTTGCACTTCTTCCCTGCTGTGACGGTCTCTATGAAAAATGCAAGACATATTGGATTTCATATCCCAAACCAGACAAATCCCTACAGTGGACTAAAATGTAAAAAAAATAATAAACAAATACGACCGCGTTAATAATCGGTCCCACTCCACCATTATATCCCAGCTATCCAAGAAACTACACCAGCCAACAACAGACAACATCCTGACATTGTGCTACACAAAGCTCGAGGAACACCCAGTGTTCTCCTCCAGACAGGAGGAATTACACCATCAAATCTCACTCAGCAGGTTCTAAACATTTTTTATGGATATACTTGTATACTTTTTTTCTAGCATATTTCAGGTGTTCTAGTAAAAGTTTATCTCCCTGCAACCCATTATGTCCTATAATTGACTAAGGGACAAAACATAATGATTATTGCGGTAAAATTTTAATGATAAATTTATTTATTTACACATTCACCGATAGTACAAAAATAATGTAAATGACAGCTTGACATGCTCACTGTTAGTAAACTAGCAAAGTAATTATGTTTAAAAAGATGAGTTACAACCAAAAGATTTGTGCTCACACAGTGCAGCTGGTATGGACAGAGTTGAAGTAAGCAAATGCACAATATTTTGAGACAAAGTACTACCTTTCTCTTTCAGAACCACGACATGCTGCTATGACTGCCTTTACACCTATAGATACATCTCCAGAACCTTTTACACATGAGGAATTGTATCACTATAGTGGTATCAGTGCCAGCAAAGATTTAGTTTTTTAAATAAAAAACCCTCAGAAAACTCCCAAGAAATTTCACGAAACAATTTCTGTAAACAGTCAAATTAACCAGCTTGTACTTTCCTTTTGGTGTTTGTTCCATGTTTTGACTAAAACCATTGTTGTGCAGTGCCTGATCAGACTTCTTTACGTGGTGTTGCATTGCTTGGGTGCTTTTGGTAAGACGCTTCTACATTCTCCTCTTCCAATTTCCCTGCCTAATGACAATAGCTGCTGTATGCATTTTGTTTTCCCTTTTGACAAGCAAAAGCTAAGAGACTTTACTTGCCCAAATTATTTTTTCTTTTGATATCGAATTGCATGTATGAGTTTTAATGCTGCATTTCTCGCTTTGAGAGCTGAAACCTTTGTTTATTCAGCTGAGCACTGGCAGTCCTGGTGCAGTTTTTCCAGCAGGGCTCACTGATCTGTCTGGTCCTTCACTTTGAAGGAAGCTGTTTCCACTTATTCCTTAATGCTCCTGGAGAAGTTGCCAGCAAATATGGAGGTTTGTAAGGGCTATTGAGGTTCTTGTAATTTTTTCTTATAGAATGAAGTGGAAAAAAAATACCACATTTATGTCACAGAGAGCACCAAAGAATAATCAGGTCATAGTAGTAATAATCTGTAGTGGAAGAAGACGACCACATCTGAGCACTTAACCTGCTTCATATTTGCAAGATTGAACTAAGCATAACTTGAAGTTATGAGCTCTTAACTGTTAGTTGGGGTTTCTTTTGGTATTATTTATATCTTTTGGATTGCAATACTAGAGACCCATTGAATAGTCAGTAATGAGTAAAAGCCTCACCTTCAAATCAGTAGTTCTAAGCACTCTCCAAAGTACAAGGAAGAGAATGGAATATTGATTTCTCACAAAATCATATATTAGAAAATGAAACAGCTTTAAAATATGGGGTGAATTACCTCATTGGCAACGCTTCATGAAGTGCATTCTGATCTTCTTTGCTTTTGGATGCCACTTGTAGCATGACTCTACCACTCTTGAATTGGAAAGCTGTTCTGCCAGAGCCTGAAAAGGAAACATTTTTTTTCCTGTTCCAAACATTTTCAGCATTTCTAGCCAAAAAATTTAGGTAAAGAAATAGATCTCTGTTTAAAGAAATAGAAGCGAACTACTTGTTATTGCATCTGGAATCTTACTTTAACGTATTCTTTGTTTTGAAAGCAAGGCTATGAATTATGCTCATTTTGTGACCTGACCTGTCACAAATTAAAGGGCTGGCTGATTTTGACTCCATAGTTATGTGCCTTTCTTGCAAACTCTGTGTATGTTTTAATGCCATTTTCTTGTCCCAGACTGGTAAGGTTAAAATGGGAAGAAGTGAACCTGCTTGAAGTTACAGGTCTGCTTGTAGTTTGCTTCATTTTAGATGCAATTGAAACCAATTTTATTTCCCATTATCGAAGAAGAAAAAAAAGCATCCAGTCTTATGTATATTGACTGCACAAAGAAAGAGAGATATGGTACAGTTCGATTTCCTGGGTCTCTCCTTGACTAAATGAGAAGGCATTGTTAGACGAGGCTGTAAAGTTAAATACCCCATTTGTAAACTGAAATGCCAACATGGAATCAAATTGTTATAGTAGACAGCTTTTTTTAATTGTGATGTTCAACATGGGTGTAGTAGTACAACAAAAAATAGTAGCTTTTTTTTCTTTTTCAAATTAAATGTGATCTTTGTATGGAAAAATATTTAATTGAGAAGAAACTTCTGTCACTGTCCTGTACTTACAAATATATTTCACGCTAATGCCTTCTCCTTATGAACAACAACAGAAGCAGAAATGGAAAATGAAATCAACCTTAACAACACATACCACTCTTTCATGAGCAACTTTAATTCTTCTTTGGCTGCATGTAGAGCGGTGTGTCGATATCACAGAACAAAATATTCTGACTTCTGCCAGACTTTTAGGACACTTCAAGGTGTGATTATAGAAAGCAGCATTCAACAGACTGAGCACGTTATGACATATTACTTCGAAATGACAAGAAAATGACTACTTTGCCGAGAAGGTAGATATTGCTGCACATAATCATCCCTACACATATGGAAAAAAAAAAGTAATTTGCTATGTTTTGTTTATGGAAACAGTTATTTTTCTTATTTTAATGGAAAAAGACAAGACAATATTATTTGGTATTGGTAAGTTAGCTCTTCTTTCCACGTATTTAACTTTCGTTTACGCATACCTGCATATACATTATTGGAGAACATGACAGAACGTATGGCACTGTAAGATAAAGGACTTTTTTTGTGTGAACTTGGCTAATAAAAAAAAATAGTTATGAAATTATAAGTGCTCTTAAGCAGATGTTTAACAAATACAAAAACAAACCACAAACACACAAACAAAAATAACCTGTACTATTTTAGAAATGTTCAGCATTTGAGTGTATTTCTAAATACACTGCTTGTACTTATGCTGACTTCTTAGACACTAAACAGACGTTTATTTTCTAATTCTATTACTGATTCACTCGGGGTGTGTAGAAGGCATAAGTAACTATATGTAAGGTTGTCTGTAGCTGAAGCTGGCTATTTGAAGCAATTAACAAGTTTAAATGCAACTGCTGTCACATGGCTGCCTATTTTATCATGTTAAAAGATTTGTTTGTGAAGTGCTTTTGTAGTTACACATGAAACATGTATTTAGACAAACTTAGGGCTATCTGCTAAGTTTCCCAGCACATTGGAATGAAAGATTTTTGCAGAAAAAAAAATGGTTGCTTTCAAAGGCAATTTCTAACACTTCTGTTATTCACAGAAGACTTTTAAATTTGGTCATGGAAAAAAAACCCCATGAACTAAAGAAGTGCCATTTCTTTGTTCCCTGAATTCAGTCCAGTTTAGTGGAATCATAAACTGTAGAACATCACAGTTTTCTTTCTTTTAGATGCATTTCATAGGGAAAAAAAAAAAATGGTAACAGGCCAAAATAATAACTGAACTCAAACATTTTTAAAGATTCAGGTTCACATTGCTGCCAGCGCAGCTGCAGCAGCCCAGGCTGCACTGTAAAGCATTGGAGCTGCTGGAGCACTGGGGAGGAAGGAGCAGGGCCAGTCAAGGCTCCCCACTCTACAACTATTTGTTTCTTCTTTTCCTTTTCCCCTTCCCTGCTTTCCTGCCATGGAGCCTTATTGTTTTATTTGCCCCATCTGGGACATCACAGAAAAGATAATTTTCACCCATGGGGTTATTGTTGACAATTCATATATTTGGTCCTGAATGTAAAATTGAAGAGTTATGTGATGCAGCTGATAGGTCCAGCATCAATTACTGGGGTTTGGGGGAGAACATTGCAATTAGGCTAGAAGACTTTTAAAGCCTTTTTCCCTTAAAACAAACAAACAGCAAAAGCCAGGAAAAAATCCTTCAGAGTTTGCTTTAAAGGGAGATCATTGAAACTGGTAAGCCAAGTTCTTGGAAGAATGTTTTGCCAGATTTGGCTCTGTAGCCATCGCTCTTTTCCCCTGTGTGAGTGCATTGTGGTACAGCCTTCAGTAATGTAATATTGCCTTATGTTTCTGCAGAACACCTGCAACGTTCATTGCTTAGGTTGGACATAAGAAAGGACAAAACTATGTTTGTACAAACAGCTGCAATGTTCGAATGGTTGGTATTACTACTTACACATGTTTTAATGTATTCTTCTGAGTGTGGATACTGTTAGACACACACATACTTATAAGGGTGGGGGTATGTGTGTGTGGCTACACATGCACCTGTAACTGAGGAAATGTGGAGTTTTTTGTTGCTGAACAAAAAGAGCTATCAATTTATCAGAAGAAGGATGCTGCAGGGCCAGCTTAAACATTTTAGTGCTGTAGATGTATGATTTTAAGCCCTGGGTAAAAGCCAACTGAATATGTCAGAGAGATGATTTGTCTTTGGATGATAGCAGCATCTCTCATAAGGCACTCCACTCAGTCTATGGGATGATATTAGTGGTGAATGTGGAGAATGCTCTTTTCCAGTAGCTTGAGGTGTACTTATGTGAAGCTAGCTGGTGAGTGACATGGTAAATAAAATCCAGAGGAAAAATGATATACAGGTAAAGATGTGTTTTAGTGCAGGCAATGCAGCAGCAAAGGCAAACAGAAAGAGAGCCCTGCAGTAGGTATGCAAAAATAAGAAGAAACAAATGCCTTCTAGAACTTATGGTCCCTTGAATGTTTTTATCTGTTATGCCAAGTTAGACTAGGAAAGATCTAATTAACAAAATAAAATATTCTAGTTAATCTTTTACTAAATCTTGTATGTTCCCTGCACTTAAGAAATACATGTTAGGAACAGAATTTTTCCATTTGGAGAAAAAAGTATCATGCACAAATTAACTGTGTAGGTCTGTACTGGTACATTATTTTACCATGTAGGTAGTTTAAACCACATTTTTTCATATCCTTCTGACACTAATTCTAGCACAAGAATCACATTAGTCCCCGTAGTGGATCTCCTTTCCTGACAGTAGATTTCTCAGCAAATGAAAAAATCATCCAGTCATTTCTCTCTAATTATGTGTGTCTCTAAATACCTAATTATCATTGGGAACAAATGGCATGCTACAAAGATAACATTATGGAAGACTGTTAATCTGTTAAGATGCTGCTTTTGAGTTTTATGCAGTTGATGCAGCTGTTAAACAGAATTTTTGCCACCTGGACATATCATTATTGGTTTTTTATAAAATTCAGAAGCAAACTATGAGAAGCCAGAGTACTGGACTTAGCTTCTTTAGGCATTCTGCATGCCAGATAAAGAAATATGTCCTTCATAATCTACTCTTTTCCATGCTTTGAACTACTATGGCATTCTTAGAAGGTGAGTCTGTGGCAGCAATAAATATCAAAATATTAAATTTTCTTTCAGGGTTATTTGGTTTATTAATAGCTTGGTTTGCATTGTCCACATATATCTGGCAACACAGAATAACTCAGTGGATTCATGGAACTTCCTTGCCAAATACCATCTGCATAGAAATTACATGGTTTTGTAGAATACTTGATAATTGTGTTTAGGTGGCTTAACTGTAATTAATGTGTAATGTGTATTTGGCTAGAAAAGAGAAGTTAGCAGGTATTTACCTCATGATTATTTCAGCATGCACTGCACAGTTGTGTTTTGTGGTCATAGTAGTGCAGGCTGCCAAACTTTCTCAGCTGGTGTTAAAGTTGATTGGTCCTGAGTATGTCTGAAACCTCCTGGATCATGTCCTGAATCCTGAGGAACATAGTGACTGTACATAAAGCACAATTTACAGCTGATGCGTGCACACAAGTAATGCCACTGCTTGTTAATGATGTCATCAAATATTCTGAGCTCAAGGACATTACTGATCACCAGAATTATAGAACATTATTTGCAACAAAACCTCCTTCTACCACTGAGCTTTTGGATTTCCCTATTTTCATTTTTTTTTCCATATCAATCCTTCAGGCTAAAAGATTTTACAGGAGACATGTATGAACTAGAGTGATTTCATTAATAGAGGTAAACACAGCTGTACGCACATTATCTATTTGTACTGACCTGCTAATATGAAACCTAGAAAAAAAGCAGTCTAGTAATAAGTTGAGAGTTCAGTTCTAATTAGCAGTCATCATGCTGCCACTTCTATGTAATCAAATCAGCAAAATACTGACAATATGAAAGAGAGGTGCTTGAAGAAATCTAAGTTTGTGAGACCCATTAATAATCTGATCTCATAGGAATAAAGCTAAAATTTATTCCCTATTTTACTTTCATGAAAAAGTTAATTAAACTAATCAGCACTTTAAAAACCACAAGAGAAATCCTGTCCCAAATTTTGCTCATCTGTATACAGGCAGTCTTGAAAATGGGAATGAGAATATCACCATGCCACATCCCTTGCCAGAATCTGCAGGCAACTTGTAAGGACAGCTGTAAGTGGTGTGAACTTCCCCAGTTGTGTCTATCAGTCCCGATGGACTCAGCTTCTGCATTCCTGGAGTTTTGGAGATGTTCTAGAACTCATCAATTTTTGCATCCAGAGACATGCTTATGGTGTTTTGTTTCTATTCTCTTCTGGGATGTGCTTGCAGTGGCTTAATTATCTTTATGTCTTCCCGACATAGTAGATGTTTGACTGGATGGCCACGTGTGTTCCATGCACTGTTGTGAGGATCTCGGCAGAAAAGCCTGAGGAGCTAGACTTGGAATCCAACCTGGCCAGGCCTGGACAGAAACCATGAGCAAGGTAGCTAAGAGAGAAGTACCCAGGCAAGACCAAGGCAGACAGAAGGAGGAAAGGAAGGCTGAATTTTAAAACTACCACAGGAAGTAGCTCAAATTAAAGGTCCCAGACTTTGCACAGAGCAGCTGTCAAGCACTCACACATGCTGTTCCTCTGTCTCTTTTTTGAACAAAGTATGGGCCAAGGAATGGAAACACACACTAGAAGGCAGCGATACCTTAAAACAGGGAAGTTGTGAACATCTCCTTACATCCAAGTTCGCTTTAAGGGAGTTGGTTTCAAACTCCAACTTCTTCAGGTAAAATGGAGAAAGGGACATTCTGAGCCTGCTTACCTTAAGGCACAGGAAGCAGAGCCCCAATACCTAAACAGCAAAATGCAGCAACTTGACAAGTTTTATTCAGAGGAGAGATTATTTAGCTAAAAGGCACAACTGTGAGCTAGATGGAAAAACAAGAGAAACATGAAGGACATTTTACTGTGGTGACTAAATGGACTAGTATTGTTGGATAATTTAGTTTTGATGGAATTTGATTCTTCCATGTTGTGGTGTCTGTGTGGCAGCGTCTGCATCCAGCACTCCAGCTGGGTTATTTATGAGAATGTTTGCTTGTTTGTATTATTCTAGTGCTCGGAAGCCCTAATCATGGGTCAAGCCTGCATTGTTTTAGGCACTGAATGAACTCAGAATGAAAAGGCAGATCCTCTGCCATAGAGCTTATAATCTAAGTCTAAAACGAGACAACAGATGGGGCTAGACAGGCAGGGTGGCATAAGGAAGCAATGTGACAGCACTGGTCAGCCAAAAAGTCAGTGTTCAAAGGAGAGCAGCAGGCCAGCTATGAATTTTCTATAAGCAATATATCAAAGACAGGATCTGAAATGAGATAATTAAGACAGCTTTGCAGATGACTGTAGGGAACTCCTAAGAACGAGTCAGCTTGATGGAGAAGAGTTTTGAAAGTAAAGCCAGACATCTCATTTTTTAGGGCACCGAAGAAAGCATACAGATAGTGACAATATCACCAAAATTTTTAGATGAGTACATGTTTTTTTGCATCAGCGTTCTGTCTAAGTAGGAGTGAGCTAAAGCTGCATGCCCTTGATTTACTCTGTAAGTGTGGAGCCACCCTCTGAATAATGCTCCTTCTTCTCATCCTCGTGAAGGATTTCTCCCCCATCATATCAGCAGATACTTCTTGGCCATGGAGACTTTGATGAGATTCACTTTTGAGGGCATGAAATCCTTTGTTTGGCCAAGGAGCTTACGAAATACTTCTGTACTCCCAGAATTTCAAAGGCTACTGGAACAGAAGCCTGGATTTGGAAGTCAAATAAATTTATTTTTTCAAGTAGAACAGGAAAATAATCACAAGACCATGTTTGATTGTACTGGACAGTTGGTAAACAACTTGACAGCAATTTCATCATACCATTACATTAGCTATTATTTTATATGCCAGTTGTATTTGGCAAATTACAATTTCTTTGGAAAATAATACATGACATTTTAAAGAGCTGTGATCCATATACGCAAAGCAATAAATGCAAGATAACTACATACAGCTAGATGGCGTTAACTGAGTTAAAAGAACCTTTACTTGGAGATCTCTTACTTTAATATTTCTGTATCCCATCATTATATTAAAAAAGTTCTCTGTATTTAAAATGACAATTGCTTGCAAAAATACATGATAAGCTTTATGTTTGCTTTCAATTTCCGCATTGTACATAGCGAAGATAAGAGCACTGAGTATCTCTTAACAAAATGAAGTCTTTCCACATGGCACCCTTCTCCCATTAAAATGTATATTATGAACCCAAGAAGTATCTTTTAAAGTACTTCTATAACTGAAATGGGATTTCAGTTTAGCTTAATTTGTGAATTGCCTGAAGCAAGAATTATCTTTAATGCTGTCTCTATAAGGCTGCTCTCACAGCTGTTCTTAACCAATTCTATATCAAAATAACCAGGATCTGTTTCACTTACATTCATCTAGAAGTTTGGTTTCTAATCTAAGTTATCTAAGTTTCCTCAACAGTCAACAGCAAGAATGAAACACTTGGAGAGGACATCTTGTCCTATTCTGCTACATGATCTTGAAATAAGATTGTCTTTTAAATTGTACTCTTAAGGTGGCCCTGCTCCTCTGATGTCTGCAAGAGTGACCCTAGCTGATTGGCTTAGTCTGGTCACCTCACTTTAGGCAGCTGAAGTTGGATGAGATTAAAAACAACCTTTGAAACTGAGGTGAATTGTCTTTTCTTTCAGCTTGTCAAATGCAAAATGAAGTTAGCAGACGTATCTTTGACCAGCAAATATAGGAAGAATGGAAGAAGATACTGTTTAGAGCCAGGGTAGCACAGCTTGTATTAGTTAACCTGGATGTTATACAAGTAGAAGGAAGTCCAGGCTTAGTAGTGACTACTAATTTTAATAGGAAATCACCTTGAGAAGCTCTAATGTTTGAGGTAATGTAAGAACAATGTCATATATTGAGTACTGTGTAAATGATAATATCGTACACTGATTCCTACATTATGAAAAGGATTTACTTAAAAGAGCAACGTGGTTTTGCATGACTGGACTGTTCTCATACCAATGTGTTCAGCCAGGAGGTCTTAACCTGTCTGAACCCTCAGAGCACTGTTCTGCAGACTAGATTACTGCTGGCACCTTAGTGTGGCAACATCTATTATGCTGCAGACATCTGATCTGTTGAATGAAAATTGGGAACTTGCAAGAGTGTTTCATCACCCGTAACATATTTAATTCTTACAGTATTTACTAAATGTAGATGCCTTTGAGTACACGAACTGTGATTCTGTCTTACCTGCTCCTATCTGTCCCCTGTTTCACTACTTTCTCTGTTAAAAGTTGTGATAGCCCTACTGTTTGAAGGACTTTTATGTAGTTCTCTGGGCTTGTAAAATAAGCCTTTTTTATAAATCATGTTTTTTAAAGTGTTTCTCCAAGTGATTTGACATTCTTTCAAAAGTAAGATAAAAGTTTATGTTCTTGGAAATGATGTCTCTAAGAAGTGTACACTTTATATTTTATTCATTTTGATAGCTTATGTCATGATACATTTGATAGATCCTGAAAGACACTGTCAGTTTTAAAGATGCAGCCAGTAAACTTCTGTTATTGATGAAAATATGCCCCACAATGGCCAGATGCCTCTGTCTATGTAAAGAGATTGTGTCAATCTTATGATATTTTTCTTTACGAACATTTTTATTGCATGATTTTGGTCAGTGTTACGTAATATATTCCAGGAAAGGAACATTTTACAAACAATAAAAAATCAAAAAATAACACTTTTGCAGCTGAGGAGCACAAATTTCCTGAAATTATAATCCTTACATAAGACAGTAGTGGTATCCTTTTAAATCAAAGTTTGTTCTGAAAATTGCAGAAATATATATTTATGTTTGTGTGTGTATATATATTTCCAACACCTAAGAAATGAAAGTAACAACAATTAGGACTTCATGGTTTGTTTGCTAGCTAGACAGAGAGAGAAGCAGAATCCTAGCAAGCAAAATTTGGGATTAACGCATTGCCAGTAGTAGAGAGCATCCATTATTATCTGCTGAAGATACGACACATAGCTGTTCTGAACGTTGCAACTTTATCTTTCATAATAAAATATGTTGTAGAAGATTTTTTTTTCCTCATAATGGAACAAATTTCAAGGGCAGTATGGAAATTCAATGAGTTGAAAATATGAATTAATCAGTAATGCTATTTAGTGCTATTTAAAATAACATTCCTCACAAAAAAAAGTTCAATGAGATAAATTCTTCAGCTAGAAAAGAAGTTGAAATGCAATTACCAGATGGGAAAGTTTAAACAGATACGTTAGGCTCCTTCAACCAGTTTGACTTGTGTATTACAAAGTGAGAGCAAGACTGACACGAAAGCATTGTACATGCACTGAGGTGCAGTACAAGCGAGAATGCAGTGTAGAGATAAGAGACTATTTAAAATCCTGCCAAGCAGTTCCCCTGGTTTTGCTCTATTTACACTAACTGATTCAGCAGTGAGAGTATAGAAAGACTTTTCTTCATTTTGTGAAGGAGCGGTAGTTGTGAAATTCCATAAGAGCAATACTGTGATTTTTACTGAAGCAGGAACCTCCTCACCGCTGTGTCTTGAGCTTTTGCCGGCAGTGAGAATCCAAGCAGTTGTTACAGTAGTTGTTTCACAGAATAATGTAAAGTAGTTGTTTACAGCCATATTTTTAAACTGAGAAGAGATCTGAGTGTTTTAGAGCTGTAAAAATGTTTGCAGTTCTGCCAGAGCATGTCTACGTGTGGAATGTGTTGCTAACAACTCGTTTCCACATTCATTCTGTATCATGAATATCTCCTTTTCCCTCCCCTTCCTACCAAGTGTCACAAAACATTTACTATGTCTGTAGCCACCCAACAATAGAGACAATACCAAATTTGAAGTATTTGGCTGGGTATATCATTCAATTATCCTTAATAGCAATTTTATTGAATACATTTTCCAAGCCACAGTATTTGATTTTTAACAACTTTTCTAGGTGTCTCACCCCCAAAGAAAACTTTAAGGCCAACTCAGTGGAAAGTTGCTGCCATGTAAACATGAATTATTGCATTTATCTTTTCTTGAGACAATGCACCACGGTGAATTTGTGGTCTGCCACAGTGTGCAATCAAGAAGCATCTCATTTTGGTTTTGTAATGAACCGTCTATGAATCTGTGAGTTTAAGGCAGGCAGTCATGGGAACCTTGTCCTTGACAAGGACTTCACTGAGCAAAGGCCCTGCCACAAGACCTGCCTTGTTGCAGTCCTACAACGGGAAGGACCTTCCTGAGCTCCACTCAGAGCCCTCTGTGGGCAAATGCTGTTTCTGAACAAACTAAGGTTTGTTCTCACCACTACTAATGCCCCAGCATTAGGGTTTCTCCTAGGCAGTTCATGAATTGCCTGTTTGCATTTAGCTATATGCATTAACAATGTACTATGAAAGTACCCTGCTATATGTTGAGAGATCATCGTGTTTCCTTTTGTTTTGTTTTCATGTCCTTTTGTAGTGATTTATATTCTTATTTTACTTACGTTCTCAAATAAAGTGTGGGAAACATTACACATGGAATTATTTTAATGCTAAAAGCTGAATTGTTTATAATGGGTAAACCTAAGTATATTGTATAAATAAAAAAAATATTTAATTAAAAGATTATTTTTAATTTTTTTTCGGAATTAGTGCCATTGAAATAGTTCTATTATTTTACATGTGTATGATTTCTGATTTGGTCTCTTCAAAGCACATTTTTCGTAGAAAGCAAAACAATTTAACATGTATAATTGTAGTTTAAACAATTAGGGGTATGCATGATGAGATTAAAAGCCTGAAGTAAATCTTACCACACTGGGACCAAAGCGCAGGAGAATATACTGTCAGAATATACTACGTTGGATAACTCTGTTTAAGGTTTAGAACATATGGATGTGCTTTTATAGTATTTTACATTTTCAGTGTTATTTTATCACTGTATATTCCCAGAAAGTCGAAAAAAAAGCATTTCCCACTCCTGATACATGCCTTACAAGTGCTTGCTGGATAGCACAATGCTGTTTTATATATTGCAGCAGTAATGGATCCTTTGTTATGGGTGTGTTTGGAATATTGATTTCCCTTCAGTCAAATTTTATAAAGAGCTTCGCATCCTTTTTGTGCATTTCTGGTCTAGACAGTCTAGTTATTACTCTCAGTTTGTGAAAGAGATTTTCAAAGAAAATGTTGCTGTGTCCACAGTTGCATCAAGGCTGATGGAAAATTGCTTTGAAACAGATGCAGGCTATGCTTGAGGGTCATTCTGCAGTTCTGATGTTAAGCGTCCTGAAACCTGTGGGCAGATCATCTCTTTCCACAAAAATTTTTGAGGGAGACAACTGTAGGAAAGGAAGAAAGCATATGAATCTTCTAGAACTGTTATTAGATGCTTCCATTAAGGGTTAGATACTTCCCCCATTGACAGGATAGGTCTCTAAAGTCCTGATCAAAATGCCTGTGTAGAAGTTGAAGCATCCAATGGGTGCGTTGACTTGATGGTAAGCATTTGTGTACATATCTCCAGGAAGAAATTGACAATATGAGGAATATTTCTTAAATCAAGAGCAACAAAGTCCAACAGATAGGAAATCCATGCAGAGCCTGTCCTTCAGCACTGAACACCCATTTCTCTTCCCTTTTTGATCTAGGTTCCGGGGGAAGCTGCTGTTCTTGGAAAGAAACAATTCCTCTCAAAACTCCTTTTTCAAGAGGAGGAAAGGGAGTTCATCTGCTGATGGCTCCACAGGGTGCTGAGTCCACTGTTGAGGTTCACTGTATCTCTATCACACATCTCCAAGGGAAGGCCAGGAATGGTCTAATAGGGATGAGCCTGGACAGTGCAGGCCTGTGCACCAAGGTCCAGCAATCGTTTCATACAGGAGACAGCAGAACCTCAAAGAGGATGCCTTGTGCATCATTAATTAGCCATTCACTGAAAAACTTCAAAATGTAATCAAGAGAGATTAGTCATGCAGAAAATGTCTAAAAATTTCATTATCACAGTAAGAACCACAATGTAATACTATATGTTCGCTGTCTGGTTTCTGTAGAGGGTTTGTGCTCCTGGCATGGAGTACAGGGCTTTTTTAACAGCACATCACTGGATATGGAGAAGGTATCTCTGAAGGGCTACAGTCCCTTTTTTTTTTTTAATGAGAATCATAACTTTTTTAGTATCTTTTGGTGCTTGTAAACCTCTGTCCGTAACCTAGGAAGACCTTTCTGTAGGCAATATATTTTCTTCTTCCTTTTTTTCTGTCTTCTGTTCATATTTAAGTTTTAAGCATTGGCTTTGTCCCTGTTAAGGGACAAGGTTCATCAGGCCTAATTACATACAGCTTGTAGCACATCACTAGGAGTGTTAGAAAACATTATTGCAGTGTGGACACACAGCTGAGTTTCTTCAAAATTTTTGTGACTGAAGTGCAAGTAGATGGTGATGGTGACCTGAAAATGTATGATATTTACAGATTAATTTTAGGTGGAATTTGTGTTGATTGCTTACAAACTGACAAACACCAAATGTGTTGATAGTTTGATGACTTCTATTTTGTTTTTCTCATCTGGAAGCTTTTTTCATGGGTTTGTTATCATTTGCTAAAAAAGTTTTGTATACCAGACAGTGTAGAAATCCATATTTTCAGATAATTTGTTTCACCCTGAAAGTACTGAAATATCTTTTCTTACTTCTTCAGTTTGTAATGTTGACAGTATAAATTGTCAGCAAATTATTAGTGAAATATGTTCAATTTGGATAATTTTATATATGTGTATATATATATTTGTGTACATATAACTGATACATGACAAGGCACTTTGGCTTTTCTGTAATTGCTCCTATTTATGTCTTCCTTCCCGTGCTTTATTGTCATGGTTCTTCTGATGGTCTGCCTCCAGGTCTGTTGACCTTTCAGGCTATTTGCTTGATTCCTGATTTTCAGAGAGTTGAAGACATGAATCATTGACTTACCTACTTTGAGCATTTGTTTATCAAAGTTCCTTTAATTTCACCTTATTTAAGTTCCCTGAGTTCAGGCTTTAGACGTGAATGTTAAATCTTTCTTGCTGAAAGGGTTAAAGGGCCCTTTTAGGACATGATCTTTCCTTCCTTAGAACTTCCAAAATGTAATCAAATAATTTCCCCTTACCTGACTTATTAATTGGACAGCTTTTCTGAAGCCACTGCTTTATTTTGGTATATATTTCTTCCAAATGTATAATTTCATATTTAGCTATAGTGGCAAAGCAACTATAAATAAAAAATATTTAAATAGAACCCATTTAAAAACAAAGAGGTGTTTGGTTTTTTTGGCTTGGTTTAGGTTTTGTTTATTTGTTTTTCCTATGGGTGCCATCTTCACCACTGCTGACTATTCTTGTGTCTACGTTTGTCATCACTACATTTTATTATAAATGGCAACAGTGAAAAACACAGGACCTGTTAAGGGTGCATTGGGAAAAATAAGTGTTCAATAACTATTCCCCATGACAGCTATTTTTGAAGGTATTTATGTTTATTGTTCTGTTCTTTGATCTTATTTCTAGATGTCCTATCTAATCCAATGGTTTCACATCATCTATGTATATGATTTTTAGATGTGTTACTAAATCGATCACTTATGTTTCTTTCTTAAAGCTTCTGTCAAAGGCCAATTCAGACTGTGTTCAATCTTGATTCCTCTTTGGACATGCTTTACACTGAGTTTTCAAATCTGATGTGATACCTTCCAGATTTGGATGCCTCAGCTAGGTGTCTCAAGGAAGATGGAATGAATTTGAGACCTTTGTCCCCACTACAAAGACCCGATCAACCTTGATCTGATGGATTTCTCTAATTTAAGCAGTCTGTTCCCACACATGTAGTGTGCCTCTCTCAATCCTCACCTCTTAATGTTCTCTCGCTCTTTCATGCTTCCATCTCTGCAATTTCTCTCATTTCAGAATATTCCCCTGTTGCCCCATGCCCGGCTTAGCTCCACCGCAGCACCTTTCTTCCCTGCACTATTAGCATCATCCGCCCCTGCCCTGTCCTTCCTGGTACATCCATTTCATCTCTGTTCACTGAATGTTTTGTTTATCCATTTGGGATAAAGCATATTCTTCCTGTGTTTTGAAGCACTGTACAAATGGATATATCTCTATATATTTTCATAATTATCACATTGCACTTTCAAATAATACTATGCCTAATTCTCCTATTGTGTTATTCAGTTTACCCAAGATTCTTATTTCTATTTATCTAATGCTGTACAGCAGTGTGTTGGTCAGAAAGCTTTGTACTGTAATTGAGTAACAAATTATTATTTTATTCTGATGTGTTTGGTGAACGAATTTTGCAGTTCTTTCAGCTCAATTCATTATGATCAAATGGAGAAGCATTTGTTTCAATAAGATTTTAATCTCTAGGACTATCTTTTGCATCAGTGACTTTTCATTGTTAATTGCTTTCTTGTCCCCCATTAAGGTGTTCTTGCAATTGCTTCATCCAAACTGAGCTCCTTGTCCACATAGGCAATTTGAAAAGGTTCTTTTCTACTTTATAGGTAATATAACCATTGTTACCTCCTTAATCCAGCATTATGTTTTTGTGTATTTTACTCTCTCGATGCTGACCTCTCAAAGGAATCGTACAAATGTCCTGAATTCCCCCAGATACATCAGAATATAAAGAATAATTTTATTATTTCATAGCACCGATTAAGAACAACAGGTCACCTAGCCTGTGCTGGATGTTTATGAGTGAAATACCATTATTAATGATTTAATATTAATTTAATTTTAATTTAATATTAGTGATTTAAAAGACACACCTCTACTATCTCATAGTCATCTTCCTGAGCATGATTTTTATTATAACTTCTTCTGAACCTGTTGTTACTTTAAACCCCATGAGTGGCACAGGAAGCAAAGACTTCAAACAACAGTTTTAAATATGCCCCCAATCATCTATGTTGAAATAACAAAATCAGTGGGTGAGTCAAGTGGTTCTCCCTTTTTGAAAATCAATTGGTTGTGAATTTGGTATTTTAACACAGTTGACAGAGAACATACAGAAGGAATTCAGTAATGAAAAGCATTTGGGGGTTTTGACAGGTCTTGGCTGAAATGAAGTCCTTTGAGACCAGCATTTGGAGGCAGAGGTGAAAGTAGAAATTGGTTTACCTGAAGATCTCCGTATATGGAATCTAAATTTTCAAGGGAGATGGCCTGCCAGTGTCAGGGCTTATCTTTTGACACATCAAGCCTTAAATCTATCAAAATCTGGAAACTTCTTGACTTTTCATTGCAACTTCTGTATGTGTGATTTTCTACACAAATCTTTGTTTGCACAAGTCCTAAAAGTTTCCCAGAAATTTTGTGCTGATGTTACAATCTGTTCAAAACTACAAATCTTTTTTACCTCGGTATTCTCTGCTTTACTCTGTGCATAATCTATTTTTAAATAAACTCGTTTACTTATTCTGATATCAATATTAACCATACAAGTCACTGAATTTTTCAGCTTATGTATTAGTTTTCACAATTACTTAGTCCAGTTCTCTCTGAAAAAAATCTTGATTAATGTAGTCTTATTGCTCCATGGATCTATGCAGTATTTATATTGACAGTTTTTAATGTAAAATAGTATTTTTATACTTGTGTTAGAACTGCAAGGCCAATGTAGGTAGGCAGGAGTGAGGTAGATTGTGTTCTTTCTTGTACCTCATTAATATAGCTATTTACAAAGGTCTGCTCAGCAGTAGCTGTGTAACAGGATGTCAGAAATATAATTTGAAGCCTCTGAACTACACAGGGTAACCAAGAGCTGATTTGCAGAACTTTTATTACCTAGTAGGTTATTGCATAAAAGAAAAGTCTAGCTAAATTTTCATGTTTGGCTCGACTTTAAAAGTCTGTGAGTTAAGGAGATCTGTGAATATGTTTATTTTAACGTGAAAATTGAAGCACAGTGAAAAAGTTGTTGAGGCTGAAAGCTCTTTGGTGCAGTGGTCACACATTACACCCAACACAGTGGGAGCTGTATCCCTGGCTGGGCTGAGAAGAGGTTACAGGAAGATTTCCAAGTAACAGTAATAGCAATTGCACTGAAAAAGAAAATGAAAACCCATTACACTATTTTGAAGTGCCATTCTATCCATGCATACTGTAATATGTAGCATACATAAAATACATTTCTGTGTGATTTTAAATATTATTCTTAAGTGCACCTAACCTAATATTTGAAACCTGTGTGATAAAATTGGCTGTGTTCTAGGAATTTTTCCCTAGCACTCAGGGCATGCACAGAGTTATACCATTGTAAAATAATCCTTTCTTGGGGTCATACTTTTATATCTTTGGAAATCAAATTACTAGTTATTTATTTATTTACACGTGCAGTATATATTGGCTCAAAAAATTCAGCCATGTGTACTTAGGGCACTGAAGGCAGAGCCAAGCCTTGAAGCTCTCAAAGGTGAGTCACAGTGATGCGCCATATTCATCTTGAATTGTGCAAACCAAAAGATATTGCTTCCATTTGAAAATATTGGCAGCAAAGTATGTTAACTGTCATGTGATCACTGGAATGCTCTGTGCTAGCTTTTGAAAACATAAAATGTAAGAAAAAGATGAAAAAATCCATAACCTCATATCAGACGCTGCAACTGCTAGAGTGTTCAGCAGGAGTTAAAGATGGATAAAAAGTAAAAGTTACAATCCATAGCAAGGACCAGCAGATGAGCTGCGTCCAAGACAAACAGATTCTTCATGACACTGCTCTGACATTTTTTTTTTATATTAAAAATTCAAATGCAAGTGTTTAATATGTCTCATACACATCAGCTCTTTCTGTAATTCTGGGACTGGCACAGTTTTGCCCTTAGTCACTTGGGGATTGCTTTTCCATCTGCTTTGATCACATTGTGCTCCTGCAATATTCCCACCCATTATCCTTAGAACTCTGATAACTGAATCTCGTATCATCTACCCTAGAAAATAAAATAGCACGAAGTGGACTCTCAAATAAAACTGTGGATGAGGATAAAACAAAAATGGAAAACAACAACCCTGCCAAAATGCTTATTAGCACTTTTAATGTAAATATTGCTATAGATGAGGATTGAAGCAACTCTCTCAGGAAATTGTAGCATGAATATATTGAATGTACAGCCAGTATCAAACCTTTTCTTTCCTACACAAAGGAAAGCATTTATCATGCTGGTAACACAAGGGACGGAAAACAATGCCAATTCACAAATAAAACCTCTCATGATTTAATATTGTTGTTTTGTCCCCTGCAATCCTAGAATGATAAATATTGTACCTTCTTTTGTCAGTATCAGAAGCACTTTCATATGTGGAATAAAGGCTCATTCATTTTATTCGTATTGAGTTTTTTTCCAGATTGCTTTTTCCAAGCTGTTTCAGCATACATCATACCAGAGATGTTGTGCCAGCTTTCTTGTGGTCATTCCAAAGCTCCACAAATACCTGTGATGCTACTAGTTTTGTTTTTATTTATTACTATTTTTCTTAACTTATTTATATTCTTGAGGCTTTCAGTGGCCTCACTGTGCTTTGGGATCTCCTTACATGTAGAGGGGTACAAACATATACTGAATGTGTTCACCAAACCCTTGAGTGGTACATGCCATGTACCTGTCCCTGGAGTGTGGTCCTCTGGGAAGCTCACAAGCAAAGCCTGTTTGGTCTGTTACTTTTTTCCCCAAAGGGAAAGGACAGCCCCATGGAGCAGACAGCACTTTTCTCTAGGGGCTTTCTATGCTGTTTGCTCCTGAGAAGGTGCTGTGAGGGGTCAATACCTATGACATTTATGTAGAACACAGTAGTCATCTCAGGTGAAATGTCTGTAGCTCCATCCTCATCCCAAATCGCGAACAATCCATTATGGTTTTGCCTAGTATCACAGTCTTCCAGTAACTCAAAGCACATCATGATCGCAAAATGTTTCACCAAAAGTAGTTGTCTTTTGCAAATAATCTCAGTACTGTAAATAGACCTATATTATTTTCAGTGGGGAATACAAAAATGTTAAGCTCATTATGCTTTAAGAAGAGCTGTCCTGGCTTTGTTGTGATACCAAACCGTCTCTCATTGAATGATGGCATTAAGAAACATAGTCATTGCATTAAACCTAGGCAAACAAGCTAATCACTATATTAGCATGCATTAGTTAATTTGTGTGTAGCACTTTGGAGATAAGAAGCTCAGTATTTTAATAGTATTTTTCCCTCCCTGGACACATCTCTTGTCAATATGTTGATTTTATCTGGGTAAACAGCAAGGCAAAGAGTAGGAAGCCAGGTGAAGACTGCATCATGACTTCATCCTAGATGAAGTACCAGGTTGTCTAAATTATGGAGCATATGCAGCTTCAGTAGAACACAGCAGTGACGTACCTGACCCTAAGGGCTGTTTGTTCCTGCAATAGCCTTCTGGCCCTACGTTCCTCTCCTTGAATTTCACCCTGGTGGATCTGGAGAGGACTTTAAAAACACTGTCTCAGCCTCTGTGGACCTTCAGCAACTTCATGCACATCTCACACTGGCACAAAGGAGAGCTGTATCCTTGAGGCCATTCCTGTGAGAAAAACGTATTTCTGTCATTTTTGCAGAATGATTAAAGTACAGTTAAACACATGAAAAATGAAAAGTTGCAAAAAAATGTGTGCTAGTTAGCAAACAGCTTTTAAGCTCTTGAAAGTAAATTCTTAAAGCACGTCAGAAGCTAATAATGAAATAAGGCTGGTTGTATTTAGGCTATTCACAATCTACTTCATCACTTGTAAAGAAATAATTACACCACAGTTCAAATGTGAACAGTTGTTTCTATCTCTCTTTGTGAATTCTAGATGTTTGTATTTTTCTTGGAAAAGAATTGCCCACTAAAATGAGAAGTCAGGAGAAGGGTAGATAATATAAATGATGTTTGCAGCTTTTAAAATCTGCCATACCACCACCTCCTCACATTATTACCACCCAAAGAGATGAAAGAATGTGGAAGGTTATTAGAGTAGTCTTAGTAACTGACATCAGATTCACAAAGAGAATTCCTGATTATTGGAAGTCTAGGTAGAGAAAAATAAGTACTTTCTAAAGGCAGTTAAATAAAGTGACCACTCAAGCTTAATGGAACAAGAAGCAAAAATAAAAATGGAAAATGGAGAGTTGTTTGGAAGGAAGACAATGAAAAATTGTGTAGGAAAAAGCTGGGAATCCTATGTATTCTGATGTCATTCTGTTGAATGCTTGTCCAGATGAGACAGAACAAACAAACTCACAAGTTTACATATCTGAACACAGGCCTTACAGAAGTTTAGAGAAGTCCCTCTGACACTTTCTCTTTGAGGGGAAAATACCTTCTACTACTGAGCCTCACATGTTGCCAAATCCCATTCCCACAACTGTTTCCTGCACCACCAGCTTTTGAGATAGAGATTATAAAATGTGGTGCCCCACATACTAGAAACAAAGTCCAGTTTGCCACTGATTACCTACTGTTTCAATTCTTTGCATCCAAGATTGCAGAAAGCTTTTGATGAACTAATTCTAAGCAGGAACCATGCTTTTCATTATCACCTTCTTTTCTGTTCTGTATGAAAATGTTTGTTTATGGCTGCTTCAGAGTCTCAAGTGTGTGGTGTCTAATGGTATTGCTTTAAAGTTTTATATTTTATCTTTATAACTTAGGATAATTATTTATAGTTGCAAATGATAATGTAGCAGCATTATGGGAAACAGAATGCTGGATTGCACTGCAAAGGGAAGAGAGGATTCAGGGTTTATTATATTTTTATATTCTAGAAGGCAGTTCAGAGGCGACAGAAGAAAGCAACTCAAATTGTAGCAGTTCTCAGAAGCTGGGATAGTACAAAACAGATTTCATTCACAACACACTCTTGTATCATCATCACTGTATATATAGCCATTAAAGTATAATTGAAATATAGAAAATCAGGAAATGAGAGAACTGAAGCCAAGTTTTTCACATGTGATCAAAAAGCATATGGGGAAAAAGCAGAGGGGGAAAAGGTCAGCAGTTAATAGAAAATAGAAGACTCAACATAATTCCTGCTTTTAAAAAACAGATGGGAGATTTAACAAAATTGCAGTAAGAGAATTCTAATGTCCTGCTGAAGGTTTGTTTCTCCTTCATCACATAGTAAAAACTTTTTGAAAATACCTAAGTGAAAACTAGGTCCTAATCACATCCTGGAAGTATGAAGCCAGCGTGGCGCTTCATAAAGTATGTCAGTTTTTAATAAAAATATTGCAAAGAACATTACACAGAATTGCTCTAAGTTTTGCCTCCAAGAACCATCCTGGCACTGGAAAACTCCAAGCAGAGTGCATCTCTTGCCACATCATCTCCTTTGTTTCAGTTCTGCCACATCTTGCTCCCATGACTAGTGATGAGGTAGGGCTGCTGTAGTAGCTCTTCAGTATCTGAAGGTTTATTCTGAGTGCATCTTCTGTGAGCTGACGTTGCTGGGAAATGGACTTTATGAGAATTTTTGGACTGTATTTTTGTCTTGGTTTCTACCTTTTACTTTCACATCCATCTAGTAACATATGTCTTGTTCAAAAGGAAATGACTGACATTTTACTTTGTTGTATAAAAAGGTAGTGTGCACATCAGGCTGAGATTTATGCCAAATCTGATCCCAAGAGAGGAATATTTCACAGCCCCTGTATATCTTGTGGATGTGGTTCCTAAAAAGAGAGACACCGAACTTAAATTTGGTGCATCAGGAGGATCTTTCTCAGGTTTTTCCAGTTGAATCCTCTAGATGAAAAGGGGCATCCAGAGGAATGCTTTAAATGACAAAAGTTATAGTTCAGTAATCTTTGTAGCCAAATAGTTCTTTCAAATTTTATAATGGGATTGATAAATGAGACAATGATTGCTACTTGTTGAAGTGTGAGTACACATAGAGGTAGGTAACAACTGTGACTATCTACTGTCAGTTTTCTAGTTTTTCCTCTCTGAACTAGGAAGCGTGCCTAGGGCATATAATGTGATATGTAGTGATATGCAATCATAGTATGACTGTCTCACAGTTTCAGGCATTTCTTCTACCTGCGTGTATCACACAAATAGAAATGCTTCTCTGCTAGTATAATTTTACTGATATTTATCTATATTGACTGTTCAGGACCAAGTATGTAATTAATTATGATCATCCAGTGTTTGAAATGGAACCTTATTTCCATACATTTGACAGTCTCTAGGTCTAAGTGTGTCATTTTGCCTGTTAAAGTCATAATATAGTGAATTCAGTATAATATAGAAGATTCAGGAAAGAATAAATGAGTAGCTATATAGCTTGCCTGTATATACTGGAATCCCATTCAGAATTATTCCCTTTCAGTGCTGAACAGGATTCTGTTAGGGCTATTTGTATAATGTCTTTGGGTTTTTAAATGTGTGGGGTTTTCTGTTGTTGGTTGGTTTGGTTTTTGGTTGGTTTATTTGTTTATTTTTTAATGGTTTGAACTTTTCAGAGTTTAATCAAGCTTTTCTGCCAGAATTAATAAAAATCAATGTTCTGTAATAAGCTGATGGTAGCTTTGCTGATGGAGCCACCCTAATATGGACAGCAAGGCATGCATGACTTTTTATTTTTCCTAATTGAGGGCATTAAAAAGTACTTAAACTACAAATACCCTTAGGTTAGAGATCCTGAGGACCCTGAAGTTGTCACTTTAGTGACACTTTAGTAATATTTCAGAATATGGTTCAAAATTCTCAGTACGCTTTCTGTCCTATTGACTTTTGTGTTACACTCCCAAGTTTCTTTCATCACAGTGTCTGCTGGCTATGTAGCTGGGGACATACTGAATGTCTAATTGTGGAAATCAGCAGATTATTGAAAAACTGGCATTGTTATTTGGCCAGAACCAAATTACAAGCCGAACAGTTGTTAGAGCAATGATATATTGCAGCAGTACATTGCAAATGGAAAACAGGTCCAGTACTTTGTCAGCCTTGGAAAGCAAAACTTGTGAGAATGCATTATGGGAAAGCACGGCAGATACCATTCCCACTTCTGATTAAGATGCCGTGCTATTGAATTTCTGGTCAACTGTAATCATTTGTGTGTATGAACATTTTCATCACTTTCTGGTTTAAATAACATTTTTGACAGTGGAAAAAAATCCAGCACCTGCAAAATAAAGGTGCAAGAGTAAGAAACAGCATCTTTGAGGATTATTGCTCTGATCTTCTTCCTTAAAAATAAATGATGATGTAGGTAGTACTGGTTTATCTCCAGTGGGGGTAGAATTGGTCCCTCTTGGGCCCTTAAACCTATTGTCTTTAAGGTTGTGTGTTTTGTCTTGAGGAGAAGAGTAGTAAAACTGTAAATCTGACAATATGTTATCACCCAGATGGAACATTAGGGAGTTATTCACAAAAGCTGAATTTCACCTGGCGAGGTTAATCACCCCAGATTTCCTTTGAAGACAGGAAGAGATCTGCTCTAAATCACCCCCTGCAAGTAAGGCCCCTCTGGAGAGAAGCGAACCCCAGTGAATAACTCTGCCTTGTCTCCTTCTAGATGTTCTCCTGATTCCCTGTTTGTGTTTGAACCTTCTGTTTCCTTGATGCTCATGCACATATATGCACACACACGTGCCAACATTCTAATTGTTTGATTGCATGAAATGATAGTTCAGCATTGTATTCGTGGAGTGCTGATCACACTCTGTATACAAATGACAAATCTCTGTTTCACAGGTGTTCGTCCTACTCACAATGTTTAGTAAGGGTTTAGCTTGCATTACAGTGGGTAGACAGACTAACCTGCAGGAATGGATTTGGGTAAAAAGCTTTAAAAATGTTGTAACTGAAGCTCACAGTTTTTTACAGTTTTCATATCTTCACTTTTCTCTGATTGGCATATGCCATCTCAATAAAAGGAGATTGCTGAAGACAGAGACAAAAATAGTGCTGTACAAATAACCTGAAGTGTACCGGTGTGGACAAGGCAATCCAAATGTGCCTAATCACTATAGAGAGGTTCATAAACTAACCCAAACTGGGTCACAACTGGGATACTGACTTCTAAACAAAACCAATTATAATTCTGTTTGTATTTATCCAGGTATTGCTAAAAGTAAGTGAAAGCAGTGCTTCTTCAGTACCCCAAGTAGATTTTTTTCTCTTCTGCAGAAATGGGTTTACAAGATTGAATTAGATTCTGGCATGATTAATGCATCACACCAAATTCTTGCAGAGTAGCAAATTAGTTTATAGTGATTTTCCTGAAAACAAATTAAATGGCTGCACAACATCACAAGAATAGAGATGTTTTTCATAACATATGGATAAATGATTCAATGGAAAGGAGATGTAATCAAACTGAGAATGTAATAGTTTGTGCAAAAAAATAATCCAAATGTTTCAAATTATTACTGTCCACTTTAGAAACATGTGTAATTTCTTGGATTTTAATATGTGATGTGCAATAAGGAGTGGGAGAGCATCAAAGAATTAAGCTGCATGAGGTTTGCACATCTTCTATGCTGACTCTTCATTTTTAGGTGTTTTTAATAGCTGTCAGTTAAAACCCAAACCCCTTGTTTTGCTAATAACGTAAAAAAACAATTATTTTGTGAATTACAGGTGACTTGCCATTTGTACATTGATTGATAGCTTTCTGAAAATGTTAGTTAACCTATAAATTTGCTTTTTTTCCCTAAACATGTAAACGTATTTTGCTACTGATACACCTGTTTGAGAATGTGCAAGAAGTAGAGGATAGAGAAAGTCTGATCCCATACATGATTATTCATGCAATTATTATTTGTTGCTTATTTTTTAATGTAAAAAAAAAAAATCACACAATCTGCCACTATTTTTGGATAAAATAAGCCATGTTGAGAAAGACAATGGAATAGTTAGGGGCATTCTCAGTTTTCTGTAATTACCCTTTGTGGTCCAATGTCCAAAAATTACAGTAATGGAATAAAATAATGGTCTAACAATAGATCACTTTTTTGTAACTACTGTCAGGGTAAAACTTCTTAGATAAAAGTACGAAGATGCTTTAATTCTCTTATCTCTGCTATTCTGTGAGAAGAACATAGTTCCTGACTAAATGTGAAGCCTACTTTATTAATTGTAATTTAGTACTGGTGAGTATTGCAGCTTTAGGAGTTGTTACTAAACTAGTCCAAATGTAACCATTTCCTAAGCCTAATGTAATATCTAAAGTGAGTTAGTAAGAGGTTTTGGGAAGAATGTTTTATCTTCAGACTCAGTAGTCAACTGCAATTCTTTTTTTTATTATTGTTTTTGTTTGGTCCTTGGAGTCAATCATATTCTTAATATCACTGGACAAATCTGTGACAAACTTTACCAGGGAGCCCCAAGGAATAGGGTGCAATAACTAATATACCTAGTAATGTTGTTTAACAATCATGGCTTAAGGTGTGCTTTACTCTTTAAATTTAAAGATTTTTTTTTTTTTACAAAATAATGTGTCAGTATCTGTAGTGCAATTTTCTCCTTTATTTATAGAAAATGTATGTATTTGACTGTAATGGAAGTCTGTATTCCATACACCTGATTACCCTTCACCATCAGGATAGGTTACAAACCAGTTTTATGTAATTTACTTTTCATTTCCACGATGTTTTGCATTTCTTCATATTGATTTGTATTCCATTATTTTCCCTTGAGTCTATGTTAATGACATTACCCTTGCTGTCCCTCCACTCTTGCCCAAGTATTCTTTGACTGTCATTCCTCTGCTTCCTCACCACCGGACTGCATCATTTTCCTGAATTCGGTTGCTACAGCCTCTCCAAAGCACCATCTTCCCTCTGCATAGCCCAAACAAAAGCCCTTGCCCAGGATCTCTGCAGCGAGTTTCTGAATTACTGCCACGCTGAACAACTGCTGTCTTTACCATGTTTATTTCAGGCCTTTTTCTTGACTTCTTTTAATCACAGAAATCACATTTAGTAGCTCCTCACATTCCCTTTTTTTATTGCCTCAAATATCACTATTCATCTTCAAGACCCACCATGACTTACCGTTCCCTGCTTGTCATCTCTTATGTGGTTTGAGATGAGAGGTTGTCTCCCAGCTCAGGTCAGCAATTATCTCAATCTTCCTCTCCCACTTGTTAAGTGCATTTCTACTCCTGTCTTTGCTGCCTTCCCTGGGCAAGCCACACAGGTTGGATTGGTGTACAGGTTTCATGATACAGTCCAGCTGAATGCAATAATCTTGTATTAGCTCCTTTTAAAAGTAGTCAGTGAAGGAGAAGCTGAGGGAAGTGGGGCTGTTCAGCCTGGAGAAAAGGAGGCTGAGGGGAGACCTCCTCACTCTCTACAACTATCTGAAAGGAGGTTGTAGTGAGGTTGGTGTGAATCTCTTTTCCCAAGTGACAAGAGATAGGATAAGAGGAAATGGCCTCAAATTGGACCAGGGGAGGATTACTCCTGTCGTCGGCAGGGTGTTTGTTTGCTCTGTGGAGCAGAAAAGAGCCATCCCAAAGTGAATAGTCAATCCACACTTGTCCATAGCCACAGAGACCAAACAGCCCATGCTATCTTTTGGCCACTGGCAGACAGGATAGTTGAGAGCACCAGATATTGTACAGACCTGGATTATAGACTAAACTAAAGATATCTCACACTGAAAGGGATGGGGAAACTGCCGGACTGTATTAAAAAAAAGAAAAAAAATCACTACTGGCCCCTCTAAGGACAAATATTTCACACAAATATGTAGGGCCATTTCCTTTTCAAAATGAGAAAAATTGCAAAAGGCTGAACATTTCGTAAAGGATCCTTTATTGTGTAGTCTGCATTTCCCACAAACTGACAGCAAGTAATTCATAACTCTATTCTGGGAATAGGAGTTTCTTAGCCCCTTGTAGATAGCTGTTATTACTAAATACCAAGGGTATAATACAAAGGAGCATGACATCTCCTCTCTTCTAGTGTGTGGCTATTTAATTCCACACTGTTATTATTTAGTTTGCTATTGTTATGGTTTAAGCTCTGTCTCATATTTTACTAATTTAATTAAGTTATATGTATAAGAAAAGGAAAACATACCTCCTGGAGTCTTGGCTGTCTTCCCATCTAGCAAAACATTATTACTGAAAAAAAATGATGGGGTTACTTGCCCAAAGTAATTTCCTAGTTAGTTTAGTTTGTTTAATGTATCTTTCTCATAGTAAAAGTGGTGTCAACTTAAAATATACATCCATGCAACAAAAAGGAAGAGAAGCCTGTTTTGCGGTGCTGTCAGCTTGTCCTTATTAAAAAACAAATCTAATTCAAATAAAAAAACATTCTATACGATGAAGACATCATGAAGATAATTATTCTTCTTGGCAGTTGCTTATGATTGTTTTTCTCTGTGACTATGCCTGTGATCTCTGGATATTGTATAAGGACACCTGCCAGCTCAGGACCCTCAGATACACATGAAGAATTTGACTATTTTCTGACTTTGAAATGAACTTAGCCCTATTGTGAGATACAGTGGTTCCTCTGACCATGTACAGTCTTGAACTTCAGATGACTCTTATTTTTCCTCCTGGAAAGCAGGCACTTGAGTATCAGGTTTATATGTGGTTAGGAGAAGGTTTTGTGGATCATGCCTTTGAATCCCAAATTTTCTTCTGGTCCATTTTATGTGCCTTTTGGATGTCTCCCAACATGACTTGATCTATGGCACAGGAGTGTGTAGCACAAACAACATTCTGGCCTTTTCATTCACGAAAATCAATCTTGAGTTAGTCCACTTGGAAGAAGCTTGCTTAGGAACACAGGAAAATATAGGAAGTACGAGACAGTCCTGAAAATTTTACCAAACAATTAAACTGAATAAGAATATTTGTAGCAAAATATGTCATAGAAAGTGAGGTAATTTTTTTTCAGTGGGTACTCAAAAACACTTCCCTAGTAGCAACCTTCTTGAAAGTTATGTTCTTCCGCCATTGTAGGTGCTATAGCTAACATACGTATTTCCTATGAAGAATAAGTGTATGCAGTTCTGGCATCCATAAAGGTTATGGTGAATGTGATCTGTTTCATCAAATTAAGGAATATATAGTACAAATTGCATTATTAACACAGTAGTTTTGTATAGAAATGTCATTTATACACACATAATACACCTTGTGGATTTACAGTTCTTTATAATTCTTTGTAGACTTGAAATAATGATAACTGACAGATTTCATTAAAATTCCCTACATAATAACTGGTAGTTTTATTGGCGAGCATGAAATTGTCTTCACTGGCTTCACTGTGTGCTATGGTCAGTTTCATGAGGCACTGGTCTGTAATTCTCATCACTTACTCAGTACGTCTTCAAACTGCTTAGATCCTTTTGTACAGATATTTATGGAATGTCAATGGAAAGACTTCAAATATCTGATCCTTTATGATAAAAGGACTCTGTCTACTATTAGGCGAGCAAGAATCAACAAATGGCAGTGACACAAAGACTGCTGGGTGCTGAAGGGTGAAGCTATTACTTTAAAAGTATAGTGTGTACCCGGTCTTTTCTGTTTAAGTGTCTCTGTATGGCAGCTGTCATTTTATTTTCATTGCTTAAGGTCACCTTAAGCAATTACTATAATTTTGGTTAAAATATCAAACAGATCCAATTCATCTGCCTGAGTTGTAGTTATTTTATTGTCTTCAGCTTTCGGAATGTTCTGATTCTGCATAACAATGAAAATGTGTAGAATGTAATCAAATGAAGACATCTATCCAAATGATATCTTTTAAAATTGAATTTAAATTGAAAAAAGCATTTCCAGTTACCTGCCTAACCATGAATCTGAGGTCATTCTTTGTTCCCTTACTTTTAACAAAAGGGGTGGTAAGAACTCAATTCATTTCTCATTAAAATGAACAATAGAGGAGGAAAAAACAGTTTTAAATATGCACGACAGCATGTAAGACTAACTTTTTCAATGTACGTTTTTTCTCTACTTTGAGAGATAGTGTAGCCTTACATCAGTTCAAATGTAGCTGTATACAATCAGCGGAAAAACGTTTAAATATCCCAGCATGGGTATTTCCATTTAAATCTGATTACAGTGAAATAAAACTGTAGCTATTAAAGGTTTAGAAGAACTACAAATACAAGCAGTAAAAGAAGACAGTTAGTAAATGAGGTAGTAAAACATTTCAGCAGGGCAAACAGTTTATAGCACTCAGCCTTCCTGTAGCAGCCTGTGCTATTCACTACAGACCCGTGCACTGTTCCCTGAACTGCACTTAAACCTGCAATTAACCTTTCACGCCTAATGAAGCTGTTTTTCTGCAAAATTAAAATATATAGTACTGCCTGTTTTTACAGAGACTGGGAGGAGAGCATCTCGAAATGAATGACTTTTTCACATGCTTTTGTTTGAATGCAGAATTGAAGAGCTGTTTGTATATAAATCGGGAATGCGCTTTTCAAGGCAATCTCATTTGATGTGCTGTATTTTATTCCTGTACTTATTAATTGTTTTGCATAATTGTATAAAAAAAAAATACACAAAAAATTCACACACCAGTAATTTTATGATTAGCCACTTACTTCCTGAGAATAAACTATTACCATTTAACTCTCATTAGGAAAGACAATAGTTCTGCTAAAGATAACCAAGTTCATATTGCTTTCTCTGGTATTTTTCTCATTGTGGATACAATTATTTCTTACAAATATATACTTTCCACTTATGTATTTGACTGGGCTCACTTCTTAATGATCTTTCCCTACATATCCTGAAAACAAGCTAGAGATTGTTTTTGCTGCATAGAACTAGGTCAGGTTATTTCTATAACATTTAGTAGAGAAACAAAATAAACTTAAAAATAGGTCCAGTTATGCAGCTAGGCTTGAATTTCCAGAAATTAGACTATTAGAGGTGACCCATTGATTCTTCATGTGGACACTTACTGATTCCACTGCTGATTTTTGCCACCTTACTCAAGAGTCAGAATCAACCAGAGACCATGAACTTGTTTGGAAAATGCCAGTTTGGATGTAGGAAGAATATTTAAGTGGCAACATTCAGGGAAGACGGGTAAATGACATTGCTTATGAACTAAGGTAACAGATATAGAGCACTATACAATTTACAGCTCCAACTGTAATGACTATAAATGTATTCACATTTGTTGTTTGGATACTAAACCTGTAAAATAAAGGGAATGTTTTGGGGTTTTTTTTTGCTTTTAATGAATATTTAAGCTGCAGCATTTTTATCAAATCTTCTGTTGTATTTTGATGTAAATTCTTCTTGCTTGCAGTGTCTGTGCATCAGCTTGACTTGGTAAATGAAATTCCTTTAGACTGCCAGTCTGAAATAATGAATTATTCCCCCAGTTAATTGTATTGCTTTGATAACAAGGAACTGTGCTGGGCGTAGAAAACATAATAAATGAATTTCATCAGATGATATGTGTGACATTTTGAAAAATTATCTTCTGTAGTGACCCGATTTTAATGGAACTCTAACAGCATGCCAGTATATCCCAGTAGGCAGCATTAGATTTGAAAGAAATAGTTCTTCCTTTTTGTTAATTGTTATGTAAAGTGAAGTTAACATCATACATCCAAGTGTATTTTAAAATATCTTATAAAAATGGAAAACCGCTTTTCCTAATAATATTAATTCCATTTAGCATATTCCCTAAGCCTAGCTGTTAAAGGCAGGATCATATGTAAGCAACCATCAAAATGTCATTTAGGTTTTATCCCTGAACCTGCTGATACCAGATACTGCTGGTACTTTAAAGGTGCCTCAAAGATTTCAAAAGTTTAATTTATCGAAGTTCAATTTAAGGCATCACTAGCTCATGCCAGTAAATATATGTGTCTGTGAGAAAAACAACTTAATTAATCTTGGCTCTTACATATCCTGAAATGTAGCAATGATAATTGCACTTAGCATTTTACACCATAGTGACATGCGTTTTCAAAAAGCTGTATGCACATTAATTAACTCCTGTGACATTTTTGTGAAGTAAAAAAGGTAGTGTTACAGTGTGCAATAGCATAGATGTTTTCAGGATACCGGAAACCTGAACCGAATCTGACAGTATATCATATACCAAGAAAGAAGCCTGTAGAAATACTTGGAAGTGAAAAATATTTTTTGCACCATTCCTTAGTTAGATAAGTGTTGTAACAAGGAATTGCATTAATGATATTGCCAAAATTGGGTTCTGTACTATTGACCTGAGTTAAAAAATGGAGACTGCCTGTTAAACACAGTGAAAATTATTTTCAAAGGTTTCTTTGGGGAGTAGTACTGTTACTGGTTGGAGATTGAGATGTATGGGGCAGTATGGAGAACCAGCACCATCTCTACCCGCGTTATGGGTACACATAGATGTGTTTTTGCAGATACAAGTGTCATGCCTTTGTTGCAACTGTGATGGAGTAGAAGATATGAATGATGTGAATGCTCCTGATCCATTTAATTGCGATATTGCATCTGTGAATTTAAAAATTCAGAACTACCATTTATTAAATATGTTGTCAATCACAGCATTTCAGCACAAGTCAGTAATTTCTAGCAAGTATGCAGTAACAATCAAATATAAAAGTAAATTCTTAAACTGCTAATTTCCTAAGCGTGCCTGTCTATGACCTCTGTAATACTCTGCTAAGATTATAACAGGTCAAAAGTATCGACAATCTAACCAGAGTTTGAAAAAGAAGAGTTGAAAACATTTTGAATTTACCCAGGCCAACACCATGATGAGTCACTGTCTGTTGACACATCCAGGCATTCTGGAAAGATATTTTCATAGCTTTTAATTCATGGTAAATATTAACCTCTGAATGTTTCTGAATTAGGGAGCCGTGTATATAGCAAGGGGAAATATTCAAGGATACAATTTTGTCTTAACTTTGTCTTTCTCTGGAGATTTCTGATTGGATAGTTTCACCGATTTCTAAATGCAACTCACAAACATTTAATAAGAGAAGATCAATGTCAGTGAGCTGCAGGTCCATATAACCAGGAAAATGGTGATAAAGAGAGGTGATGTTAAGATCACACAAAAAATCAATAAGAGACTTAATCCTGATTTCCAGTCTACTGTCTTTACTCACGTTTTTTTTCCATTTCTTCATTGCGACCAGGTAGCATTTTAGAGGGTGTTAACTTGTTATCTAACTCTGAAATAAAGCTGATCACTTCTGGGAAAGTACAAAAACTTGGCATGAAAGGAACCAGCACACTGCTTTGGAACTCTTTCTCAGGAAAGCTGGGCATTAAATTTTGTTTTCCCTTTATTTATCTTACAGGTCTTGCAATTGCAAGTGCACTGATAGACATTTCACAACAGAAGCCTGCAGACTGTAAAGATAAGAGCTCAGGAGTCAGAAATCGGAAACATCATCTTTCAACACGTCAAGGAACTTGTGTCTGAGATTCAAAAACTACTATTGTATATTCTGTAATGTTTTCTTTTTAAATGGCTTCCATTGAAAGCTATACTACAGCCTCAGTTTTTATGGAGGCAAATCTATGAATGAACATATGAGGTGCTGTGCTCTGTTGTAGTCACGCAGCCTACTATACCCCAAAGCAGTACGAGTATGTTTGATGAGCTTTAATAAAAAGAGTGGATTCTAATATCAACAAAATATTAAATAAAATACCTAGTATTCTTAACCCTGAACATATCAGAGCAGGGAAAGTCCTTGAACAGAACTCAGAAAAACTGTACATCGTTTTGTAATGTAGAAGGAAATTGTATGATTGAAAATTAAGCAAATTCCAGGGAACTAAAGGACATTTTTTTATAGCTTAATGTACCAATGAAAATTGTACAGATTTTTCCCTGTAATCAGCATTAAGATATCTTTGCAGCAAGCAGGAACTCAATAGGATCATTTGGATTTAGGTGCTCTTTTGTCATTGCCGGAAATAGGTATGCAGCTTTTGAATTTATCATGGGTATAAACTGAGAAGACCACACGTAACATTTGAAAGATAATTCCTTAAAAACATTGATTTGAGCCTTTCATGATTATTTTACTTTACCATGCAAAATCCTCAGAAACTGCAGCAGAGTGATGGCTGGGCTTTCATGGTTCTGTATGTAAGAGTCTATTCTGAATTATGTATTTTACAAAGAGTGCATGTGGGTCCTCCATGCCAACTAACTGATTAGCACTGTTAATTGAGCATGGAAAAGCTTCTTCTGCAATAAAGTTTGCTTTTTCTTCCAAGACAGTCTCCAAAATTGCAAGGAAAGTTGAAACTAAGGAAGGTTTAACTTCCTGTTTTTCTACTGCTCCCATTTCAGTATTGAAATTTGCTGGTATCTATATATTGTACTGACCTCCAAGCAGAAGAAATGAATCCTAGTCAGCACTTTGACCCATCTTTTTATAACGAAGTATGGATGGCTGATAATTTTTTTTTCCCTAGCTGCAGAATTTCATCTTATTCTCACTTTCACACCATTTAAGGAATTACCCTGCATAACAAAAATGATATAAATAAATATTTAGATATCCAAGTTGCTTCCAACAGTGGTTCTCAAATCCAGCATCCACTATGGAACCTCAAACAATCAGTACTTAACAAGAAAAATCCAATTAAAGAGTTTCCTTTCTATAGGACATTAGTTTTTGGGGGCTCAGTCACCACAACAGATAACCTAGCAAACAGCTTCAATGACTCTCAGTCTTTTTATTTGTGCAAAATTCATTAATATAGTAAGGAGTAAGGGAACGCTAAGGGGTACGTAGCAGATGTGTCATATTCTCATTTACACATTACATGTTGACAGCAGTATAATATGAAACTAGTAGTTTTGTATGAGCTTGTTGAAAGTACAGTTTCTCAACTCCAAATTTGCCACCATACTAGTGCAGGAGAGTGATACCGAGGTATAGATACCTCATGTAATGACAGACTTTTGGTAAATATGAAAGATATAAAAAGATAATTGATGTTTACTACTATATCTGTATTTTTCATGTTCTTTTTATTTCAGGAAGATGATGACATTTTACTGTTTATAGTTGACTACTTAGTTACTTGCATGCCATGGTGGTGCGGTAGCGATAATAAATCCCTGTTGTGAGTTGTGTTTATTTTGTAACGCCTTTCATACATAGAAGTACTCAGCTTAATTTGGATGAGGACTAAATGTAAAAATAACTATAAAAAGGAACGATTGTACAGTATGTAGTTATATCTTATACAGGAATATTAGGTTGTGTCTAACCATGACTGCTCTATTGTTTTGATAAATTATGCACTCATGAATTATGGTATAATTATTTCTTATGCTGGCATGATTGTTTCAGTATTTTCATATCTCAAAATAAGATGATTATCCTAAAATAATGCCATTATGATCTTGTGACTTTTATTGCCTATTCTGACCTCAGTCTCTTAAACTTTCAAAATTCCTTTTTGAAGCTTCTGTTGGCAACTTTCAATCAGTGCTACTTAGCATAGTGAAAAACATGATCTTTTGAAAACGAAAACGAACCTTTCTGTCAGTTTTAATGTTGACCTGTTCAAGTGAATATAAACCAATGGAACCAGTTTATATGATGCATACACTTATGAAAAGGAAAGAACCACTTCTCTAGAATATATTTCAAACTCTGTATTATCCTCAGACTAAACATTTCACATAAGAAGTATACAGTGTGTGCTTTGTGAATGTACTGGAAACCCTGTACACAGAAGGACCATGTAGCCTCTGACTGTACTCACCCATGAAGGAATATATTCCTCCATATCTCAACCAGAGTCTGGCAATTACTTGAAAAGCAGGTATGAGTTTTAAAGGGAATAAAATATTTTATAACAACCTTGAAGATGGGCAAATAACTATCAGCCATTTTATTGTGTTAACAGTTAAAAACATTATTTTATTATACAAGAAAAGCATGTTTGTCATGGGATCATTCAGCATTTTCATTCACTCTGAGAATGTCTTTTTCCTAAATTATCTTTCTTCTCCCAGGGTCCCTGATTGCATGCAAATGGTAAAGACATATAATAATAAAATAAATAAATAAAATTACTTATATAATGGCCACACTTAAATACCAGAAGTTTGCCAACACACCTCAAACCAAAGCTGCAGAGTAACTGTTACAGCTTTCTATATTTTAAAGGTATAAAAATAGCATCCTGTATCTGATAACTACATTTTGTTAGTTCTTGGCAAATGCAAACTTTTTGATAATGACTACTGTACATCAGATGAGATGTTTTATCAACTGTCACGTTATGATTGCTTCATGAAAAAGCCAATTTTTAAAAAACTCTGTTCTCCAGTTTAACTTTTGAACTCTTTCTTAGAGTCAGAAAATGTTGAATGGCCTGTTTTACCATTGATGTGATTTATGTTGGATGAAAAATGAACGACTAAGCACTGTTCTGGAAAGTAAGGCCCAGTAAAGTTCTGATTGTCAGGATTCCACCTCCACTCCATGGATTCTGCTGAGGGAAATTCAGAAGCTAATAATTACTGCTCAAAATACAAGATAGACTGTCCATGGTAGCATGAGTTTGCAGGTACTTTAGTTCCCCTCTGTACTTGTATATTTATATAAAGTCCTGAAACAAATCAAATTTGTACACAAATACATAACACTTTAGAATACTCACTTCTATTCATTGCATTCCTATAAAATGCTATTTTACGTATACAAAAATGCTTATCTATATGTTGCCACTATTAAAATTTTATTAAAAAAATAAACCAAACAACAAATTCTAGATATGTTAAGGCATGAAGATGCCATTAATTAGGAACATTCAGATTCATCTAATTTGAAATTTTAATAGCTGACTGCTGTCTCTATAGTTGAGTCCCCTCTCATTTTCCGAAATCAAAAACATTTGGACAAGTTCAGATCAGGACGTGTAATTTGTTGTGTAAAATCTGCAGCAGTAATTATTTTCTAAATAATCCAATGTAGAGAGTTGGAATCCTGATGGTAAGAATTTTAGTTTGGGATCACTTCAACAGATGCTCAGTCTTTATGCATAATAACTTTCATAATATTAATCTAAAATATAAAATCATTATGTATCTAATTTCATTACCATTTTTTAAAAAAATCATCTGAAAGGTTTCTTGAAAATAAAGGAAAAGTCTCTGTTAAAGGTAATTAATAATTTCTCTGTTTTCTTAAGCAAAGCTGACCTTTCCAGAACGCTTGACACTACTGGGGAAAATGAAATAAATGAACTTTATTTTTTTCTGTCTCTAAGGTGCCACATTACCTGAAAAGCTGTACTTTACTGATATTTATTTCAGATCTTCTCTAGAGTAAAGTATGGAATACCTGAGGCTGTTTCAGGTGCTTATAGCAAATAATAGCAAAACTAATGTTTTCTACAGGTGGCCAGAGCTTCCCATATTTTCTTCAGCTGTTCTTGCTTGTTAAATACTAATGAAGAAGAACAAATCTGTAAAAAAATAAAAGAGGGCTGTTATTACCCCAGGCTTTCTTTCATTGATACTTCCTTGGTTGTGTGCATTGAAGGTGAGCCATGTTTTGGTAAAAACCATCTCTTTGCACCTCTTCAGAGATGTTAAAACTTCTTATTCTCTAAAATAATAAAGCAAGGTTGGAAATTATTAACAAAGGTGAAAAAAACAACAAAAAAACCCTGTTTAAAACATACAGGAAGCATATATATATGTATGGAATGATGTAATTGGTTTCACAGGTGATCTAAATCACAACATTTTCTCAGTTTCCTTACATGTTCTCACAGATTGAATAGTATGAAGACTTTAAAAGAATGAGTGGTTATTCGTGTGTATACTAATCGCCATTTCTAAAGAAATAAAACCTTAAATGTATTTATTCTTCCGAATGAGGATATAGAAGTCTGTTTGAAACACTGTATAGAGAATGTGATCAATTATCAGCTGTTAACAATTATTATCAATTGGCTATCAGTATTTTCAGCATGTCTGAGACTGAGTGCATGAAGTGAGGCAAGTGTCTTCCATCCTATTATATAATTTATTTTGTAGTGTATTTTTCTGTAACAGTTTTTATATACTAAGGCCATAGTGAATTCCACAGAAAGCTTATAAGTATTTGGAGTTTGAGAGAATCGTTACTCATTTAACAATAACCATTTACCTTTCTATGTTACCATCAAACAGTGCTTAGCTATATTCTTTTCCAACTTTAGCAAATGCTTTTTTCTTAAAGACCTTTTATTAGTCAAGACGCAAGAAAAGAATAAATTGAAGCTCTTTATAAACACTTCCAGATCTAGAAGACATCTTTAACAACTAATTCTACTGAAGGTGTGAGTCTTTTTAACATCCCTTTTCAGGTGAGCATTTACCAAAAGTCACTGTTATGACATGATTTCTGGTGGTTAACATAAAGGATAAATTATTTTTTCATGTGAAGTCCTAAAGCTCTTTCATTATTTCAGCTACAAAATATACCTGAGGAAATATAAATACAGTTTTGAAACTTAATGTTTAGGATAAGCACTATGAATGTTCTTATGACCGAACTCTACCCAAACTGTCTGTGTCCTAAAGTCTCCTCTTTCCTGCTCTGCAAAGCACAAAAAGCCAAATGGTTGGGTACAAAAATCTTTCTAAATATATTAATATAGATAATTTTGTTTCTGCTTCTGAAGAGATGGTTAGAATATGGCAAATCATTTTTTCTGCTTGAAGTTCCATAACTGAATACTTAGAAATGATAAAATTAACCTTACTAATGGCATGGGAATATCAAAGATTAATTAATTAATGTTTAGAGAGTACTCAGAGCTCTTTAGTGGTCTAAAAATAACAGTCACTGTCTGAATGCTAAGTATATTTTAGATATTAAGTTATTTAGTATCAGATTTATTTAATAGTGATAGATGTTGCAGATTTTTATTCCACAACTTGGAGTATAACTTTAAAAAAAAAGTAAACATTTCCTGGCAGATATTAAATGATTACGGCTGACATCTTTGATTAATCAGGCTTCTCAGATGTCTGATTTTACCTTATTTGTGCTTTTTCTCCTCCAAGTAGCCATTCTTTGTACAGTACCTTCTGCTTCATTCACAGTTGCCCAGACCATAGGATCCCAAAGGTGCTCCACTATGTTGATGTTCATTGTAGTCTGAAAATGTCAGTGATTGTACCATTTTAACCATGTTGAGGCATATCAGGGATAACTCATTTCCATGCCTTAATCCCTTATTTATATTAAGTGGGTCAGAGATTTTGCACACTGTTCATGCTCCATCTTCTTCACTGCAAATAATGACTATGCCTTTTAAAAAATGTTTTATGAAGTTATAAATTCTTCCAATGTAGCTCAGAGTCCATGGTATAGCATCATAAGATTTCTTAAAATCTGTGATTGTGTATTCATTGTGATTATAGTGCTATGTATTATCAAATATTTCATGAATATATTTAATATTTGGTAGGACACTTTTCCAGAATTCCCACCAGTGTTACTCAACTGTTCCTCCTTTATAAAAAATAAAGTAAAGCCTTTTGAGAGAGTTTTATAGAGTTTAAGACAGGCACTGCACTAGCTTTTATATTGAGTTTATGAAAACCACCTTCCATTGCTCTGAAACTTTTTCATATATCTGAAATCAACAGAATTACTCTGCACAGCCTTTGGCTTCATTTACCTCTTTCCGCTTTTAATAATTTAATGGCAACTCTGTCAGCACATGGTGCTGAGCTCAAAGGGTTGTAAGTGCCTCTTGGATCTCCTCAGAACTCAGCTCCACAAACAACTCAGGTCCATCACTCTGTAACTTCCTTCTTTGAAAACAAAATATTCTAATTTTTCAGCAGATTTGCAAGAAAATGTTCCTCCAGATATAGATTCTGCCTTCTCAGGCATTAACTTTCCTCCTCTGCTCCATTCTCTCCACCATGCCATTCAAATAATGTTTTTTGCATTGTTTTTTCTCTCCGTTTTCTTTTGATTTAATTGCATAATGAAACCACTCCAGCTGCAGGCTGATCCTGATTCCTTTGCAAATCATTTTATCTTTCTTCTTGGAATTATGCGGTTGGTTTCTTTAGCAATCCTAAGGTGTCTACAATCATCATACACGTAGTATCATCTGCTCACTTCACACAGGAATCTTCTAAAGCTTCAAACCTGTCCTTAGCTGCTGCTCAGTGATTCCTGAATCCATTACAGTTTGTAAGTTTCATTAATATTTGTAGTATATATGTTAAATTTGACTCTGATGGGACAAAGCTGTCTCCTGTACAGGCCTTGAAAGTTTTTATATCCAACCATTTGTTCCCATTTCCCCACTATGTATTTTGTCTTCTTTTGCACCATATGCCCTCAAAACATTGTGTCCTTAGTTTCCATCTTTTCCTTAGACCTCTGCAGTTTTACCTGCTTTCCCAAGCCTCATTCAAGTGTTTTCAAAGCTTTAGTGCTTATTTGTGAAGAGCAAGCCTTCAAATCCAAGAAATATTACTTTAATATGACCCCACTCCTTTAGCCTGTCCAGGTTTTTATGGTCAGCAGAGGTCTCAGAGTCACACATGTATCCAAGGTATTGTGTTTTTTCAAGATCCAGGTAACCCCAGCCAGAGCAAGCGTTACATCACCTAATTTCTGTAGTACTGTAGATCTGGGAGTTGTTTGTGCAATAGTTGGATGGGCAAGGGTTTGAGAAATGTAGTTATTTTAAGTGAATTAATCATACTACTGTATAAGTGTTCTTGTCTTACATAACTTGATTGCCATTTTACGTGGCTTGCCTCCCACTGTGCCTCTCCCAGTCCCATCAAAAGGAAAACATGCAGCTTTATGGTCTCCTCACCAGTAAGCCACTGATATTACTAATGGTAGGCTTTATGTTATTATTTAGTTTATTTCATAAGCTAATCAATTTTTCCAAAGGACCCTTTAAAATTGTATGGCTTAATGGTCACTCAAAATTGAGGCATTTAGAACTTGTGATTTACCCAGTCTTTGCTCAAGCTTCTGTTACAACAAACTGCCTTTGTTATAAAAATTACCACCCCAAAAGCAGTGCTTTGAAGCTTGGTTGGCTTTTGCCTGCTTTGCAAAACCTTGCTTTGATGGCAAACAATTGCAAAAGATTCTTTATTTGTGTTCTTGTGACAGTGCAGTGTGCAAGCAGTAGTTTTGCTGTCTGGGAAGGTCAACTTTTTTGTTTATAGACTCTAAAAATGAAGGCCAAGAGGAAGGGCATCAGTGGCTGTACCCATACAAATTATGATTTCAACAACAACAAAAACAGCATCACTAAACTCTAAATAAGTAAAACTTAAACCAGTAAACAACATGACATTTTGCTTTCTGTCTTCTCACTTGATTGTTAAGAGTGTGATATACAGATGCAGTTCTGTTTCACAGGAGGAGAGACAAAGTGCTAAACTGACACACACACATATTTATATATGTGCTTTACCTAGAGAAGTGTTAGTTTGGCTCAAGGTCTGTGTTTTTGCTTTAGAATCCATATGGTATCTTCCTACAAAAAGAGAGCAGCGTCCTCCTGGGGGCTGAGGATTTTTCTGACTTTCCAGTTTTACATAGTCTGTAGCTAAAAAGGGGTTTTGCTTTATGAGTGGATACCATCCTTACTTATCTAGGAGAAGAATGAGCCCAGATGAAATCTGTGAAATCTTCAGGCTTCCAGTTAGACAGAAATTCATGGCTATGGACCAAAGAAGGATTAAGCAAAGTGGATTTAGTGTAAGAGGTTGGCTATGCCACTCTTGTCCTTCAGGTGCTACAATACTAAGGCCGAAAGTAACATTTAACTCAAGTTCTTTAACAGATTTTAAGATTACCCTTTTGAGGTACGTTAGGAGAAATTCATTGATGATGTCAGAAGAATGGCACAGGTTTATAGGAACTGGCAGCGAGCCCAAAGCTTTCCTGTGGTGTAGGAACTCATTTAATTTATTACTATGATGTTTATCCTTTATATTTATCCTTTATATTTATCATCTTATCATTCTGTCAACTATGTACATTCTATTACGTTGCATCAGGCTTTTGTATGCCCAAGACTGTAAAGATATACCTATATCACATACCAGAGTACAGTGCAGATCTCACCAGCTGACTCTAGAAGAGTTAGTCTGGGTACCAGAAGGGCATAGCTGCATCAGCACTGTACTGCACCCCTGCTAATCACTTACTGCTCTGCAGAGCTAATTAGCACAGTGAGAGAGCACAGGATACTGGCGCTGGTACAAGCCAGCTTGTTCCCAGCTAGCTCAGGTAGTCCTGCACAGCATTTAATTTTGCTGTCTAGTTTCTAAGCTAGCAACACTCACTGGATTAGTCTTAGTGCCAAAGCGATTTAAATAACAGCCCTACCCCGGGAATACACTCAGTGCTATTGAATGACATTTTTCTGCAGGATTTCTTCTATGAGCTGGTGGAGCAAAACAAATGTTAAGATATTTGTATCAGTAAGTATATTGTGCCCTTAAAAAAGTCAGTTACTCCTTCTCCTATCAAGGCTGGCACTGGCTGTGCTGATCTGTGGAATCTGAGTCATAGCTTAGAAAAAACAACAGTCAGAAGAACTGTGTACCAAAGAACAAGCAGCTAAGGAATAGCAAATATTCCTTGGATTCCTTTTGAGCCAGTTTTTATGAAAGTTTGTTGCCTTTTTGTTTGCTATTTGAAGCTGCACAGTTGCTCTCTGTACCCACATGTCTGACATTTTGTTACGTACTTCTGAGTAAAACTCTCTACCTCTAGGAGTATTTAAATTTGTATCAATAATGAACAGCTTTCATTCTTTTTCAGTCAATGTTGGCATACGCAAAGCAAATTGAAAGCTATGATCAACATAATAAACTGAAACATCTATCTCTTCCAGTCAGCCATTACCTTGCTATTTTTTTTTTCACTTTAGATAAACAATCTACAATGTGTTTACTGAGGCTTGTACTGATATCCCTCAATGGTATAGGCAAGTCTACTTTTATTCCAGCAGACACAGAGAATAAGCCCACGGTGCACGGTGCGTGCAAACCCCTTTGAAACCTAAGATTATTTGTTCTCTGACTGTTCTAAGGTAATTAAGGAGCATTGCATGTTTCTCAATTAATGATTCCTCATTCAGCTGGGGATCTTTGATGCTAATTTGTTTTAATCAGGACAGAGACGCTAAAAAACTAAACAATTCAGTGAAGAGGAACTAGGAATTTTTAATCAAGTGGAAAAGATCTAAATGCTATGAGGGACACATCCATCATAAGTTTTCACTTCTTGTTCATTTAACTTTGTTCTTTCAGGTCTGATAAAACACTGTGTTAATCAATGCAAGAAAGTTTGTTAAGAACATGTAGTATTTTTTTCCTCCAGTTGATGTGAACATTTGTGCAAAAACAGGGAGCTGGAACAAGAGCTATGATATTAAACAGCATTCACCACTAGATCTTAGTTACACACTAAAATTATAGTTTCACGTTTTGGTCAGACATCATATGGAAAGGTGTCAGTCATTGTGGTCTTAATATGCTAGGCAGTCACTGGAAAAAAATGCTGGTTTTGTGGGGGATAGGATGCTCTCCATTTAAATGTTAATTTTTAAATCATTTTGGTATCACACTACATGCATACGTTGGGCAAAGTGACCTTTCGTATTCTTCTTCACAAGAAATTAGTATTTCAAATGCTGCAGCCCATGCTATGTGAAATCACGTGGTTTCTGAGTAGACCATGTATACGCTTGATTAAATAATGTTTTATTCTTAAGTACATTTATTTATACCACTGAGGCAAAAGCACTTCACAGTTTTGCCTCCTCCAGCTGCTTTCCCATGATAGACGTCAAGTCTTCCACAATGAAAATAGTACCAATTTGCATCTTCTACTCCCATGGTTTCTACGGAGGGGTGTGCTCCTAAGCCCTGGCTTCCAGGGGTCTTCAGCCAACTGACAGAGTTAAAGCCATGAAGGACATCTAACTCCAAATAGTAGATGTTCCTGAATAAGCAGTAAGTTGGCATCTGTTCGCTTAAAGGCAAATTGTAGGTGCTAAGGAATTTCCAGATCAGGAGTGGCATTTAATTGCTTTGAGGTTTTTAGTGTTAGGAAACATCCTCAGATTGCAAATTCTCATGTGACCTCCAGCATCTTCCCAGTTACTGCTTTTAATGCACAAATCCTGTTTTGGATAGGTACCTAACGTCGAGTTCTGAATCAGTTCCTGGCAAATTGCTGTGTACTAAGCTCTAAACAGCGCCAAAAATACACAGAGAGCCAAGATGGCTTCCTGCCACTTTGTCCTTCATTCTTTATGACTGTGAACCACCGTGTTTACTTTGTAGTTCAGGAGTCCAAATGAACAGAAAAATCCTACTAATAATTTCCTAATGACCTGTCTTAAGGATGCAATACATGAACTATAAACTCTCAATTTTCTACTTTTTTTTTTTTTAAAGCAAGCTTAAATACACCACAACTAAAAGTAGAATTCTACATGTTAAATGATTCCTGTACAAATAGAAGCACAGGTTTTGAAGCGTTTTCTATAGAAGATTGCTTTTTTCACCCAAAAGCTGTCCATACGCTGTGAAACACAGTTTGGGTGCTTGAACTTAAGCTAATTGAGAGTTCAACATTTTCCTTTCTTCAGTGAGTACCCTGCTCTTTTCGTCTTCGAGATGGCTTTCCCATGTGCAAAAAATGAGCTGTAATTATGCCCAGCTCAAGGCAATCTCAGGATCTAAAATATCCTGCCAACCAGTGTGTTCTCAATCTGCCTTGTTAGTTCACAAAATTGTGCATGTGCCTTTGCTACAGTCTCAAACCTGATAATGTCACATCATTGGGACAGGAAGCATTCTCTGATCTTATCTGAAGTGACACTTGCAATTTCAAGTCCTAGCTTGATGAGATCACATTGTCAGGGCTCCACGTAAGTGTGATCTTTCCTGATTTGCAATTGTATCTGTTTTGAATGATCTTTACACTGTTCAAGGAAAAACATATGATAATGTATTTTGTCAGACGCAAGGATAATGAAGGGGTGATTTCATGTTTCCACTTTTAGAAAATTCAATTCATGTGACTAAACTCAGTCAGTTTTCTTACCAATTCCACCCCATCTGTCTAATTCTATTTGAACCTGGAAACTCTAGTACCTGCAGTATATGAGCATGTATGTCAAGGTAGCTCATCCCTTTCATAAAACAGATGAGCCTTATTACCTTTAAACCTCTATTAATTCCATGAAGCTCAGAGCTATAAAATGGTTTGCCCATGCTGGAGTTTTTAAAATATATATTATGCCTTTAAGTAAAAATATTTAACATAGTAAAAGCTTGTAAAGTTGAAGAATACTTAAATACCTACATTGTGTTATTGGCAGTAAGTCTGTAACACTTAAAACCAGGAGATTCTGAAGTCACATTTAAAATGTTTTTATTCCTGATATTAATTTTCTTTAGATGTACACCATATGGGAAGGAATTCTTGCAAATGCGATATTCCCCTTTTTACTATATAGATTATTGAATTCTGTAACACCTGTAAAAATAGAAGCAAGAAATATTGCATATATCTAACCTGTTAAGACTTTAGGTGTTTCTGAACCAAACAATGGTGATAAGGTACAAAGACTTAGACTTTCAACCCCCATTTAGTATGCATTATGACAGAGCCCTACACCAATGCAGATGGCCAACACAAAGAGCAAGTTTTGACCTCTACTTTAACAGTAATGTGATAGCATCCAATATTTCTGGTTTGTGGCAAGACAGATTACAACTGTTTGACTAAACTACCGCAGAGCAAAAAAGTGAAAAAATATTTTTTTGCCCATTTGAAGTGCCAAAAATAAAAGGCAATAAGAATCTTGCTTGAATAATAAGATGAGAATGGAGTCTTGGTCTTGGAAGGCTGGAGGAGTAGAAATAGAGGAGTTTCTTGGCAAGAACTTCTGAAATCCATAAAAAACCTTTGACAATTATTTTTTTCAGGTGAATATTATTTCTAAATAGCCATGTCCAAGCCAGAGGGAACATGATTTGTTAGATTTATTCCCATATTGCAATAATAATTGTATCCCTCCTACTACAAGATTAGATAAAGCTACAGTTTTGTTCTATATCACATACTGATATACGACCCAGATAAATCACTAAAAATATAACCTAAAGTGTTGCATTTGGACTGACTAATCCTAGACAAATACTATTTCTTTAATAATGAAGCCAAGCCCAAAATGCATTGTATTGTAAGGGAAGTGACAGTTCTGCCAAAACCCAACATAACTTGCAAGATGCAGGCTCATGTGAGATTACTGTGTACTGTGCTGACTAAGAAAAAGAAAGGACAGAATTAGGTTATTGTGATGCTACCATATATATTAGGCCATTGCTGAGACGAGCGATGCATATATACTGCTGCCTTTGTGTATCCCTTCCAGAGTCAAAGTGGTCTCCAAGGTTTTCTTGTATTTTGGGTACAAAGTAGGCAGATGCCTTTATTCAGAATATTAATACCTCTTATACCGAATATTATCATGTTGTATTTATCATAAAGCTACTCAGATTCACTTGAAGGAGAAAGCTGTCTTGCATTATTTCAAAGGGACTGGATATATTCGATTTACACAATGTGGTTTTGTATTTATTCCCATGATGATGTTCAAACTTTACGACTGGATAGTCTAAAATGTTACTAGATGGTAACAATCTATTGCCTGGTCAGCCAGATTTTTGTTGTTTAAAACAGCTTAACCTTTCCCTACCATGTTATAGCATATATAGAGCTTATTCCAAACCCTTTTATGCTTTGATTGAAAGATGTATTTAGTAGATAGATTTCAAATGCCCTGTGATTGAAAATCTGCATCCTGTGGAGCCATTTGCAGTAATCTGTTCTTGGCCTAATGCTAGTTATTCTTTAGCAATGATCTGGAAGGAAATACAAAATGTCTGCTGGTAAATATTGCAGATGACATAAAAATTAGTGGAGTGGTAAATAATGACAGGACAGATCATTTCTATATTCTAGATTTGCATCGTTCCGTAAGGTGAGCTCATCTGAACAATATGCATTTTAATACCATCAAATACAAAGTCATATGCCTGGGAACAAAGAATTCCAGTCACACGTACAGAATGGCAGAAAAATACCCTTGAAATACAGTGGTACTGATGAAGATTCAGACATTTGTGATAGGTAGTGTCTGAATATGAGCTCCCTGTTCAATATAATGGCTAAGAGAAAAACATTAGCTTTGAATGGGTAAGCAGCGAATGTCAAGCAGGAGGGAGATGAGTTCATGGTACGACTGAGATAATTGCTAGCATTCTCTGTCCAGGTCTTGTTTTCACCCATTAAGAAAAACTTTGGAAAAACAGAAAACGTACCGAGAGGAACAAAAGAATTATTCTGAGCCTGTGGACAAAAAAATGCCAATAACATGCAACTTAAGAAAATTAGTATACCTAATTTATCTAAGAGTAGGTTAGTAGTTGAATTGATAGCAGTCTTCAATATCTACATAAAAGAGCTATTTTATGCTTGTGAAGAAGTGTGAATGCAATACTAAAATGGGTAACAGTATCTAGCGGATGGAAGCTGAAGCTAAACAAATATGGACTTAAACCACACAGTGTTTTAAAACTGAGGGTAATTGATTACAAGAACAATTTATCTACTATCAGAATTAATTTCTCCCCTCTGATTATCTTTTTGAAAAATGTACTATTGTCTAAATAGAAGTTAATTTAAAATAGATTATTGTAACAATCCCTTTGGTTTTACAATCTATTAAAGAGACATTACAAATCTCCAAATATGACCCGGAATGCAGATTTTTATTTGAAGGAGAAAATGTTTACAAAATGAAAGACCTATAGGAATATGTGCTTGATTCATTTTAAATCTCCAAGAGAAGTGTTTAAAAGAAATAAGAAACCTCCAGTGTTAGCTGCAATCCAAATATTATTCATCAGAATTTAAAAGAGAAACCAGAAAATCAGTGACATGAGTATCTGTTAACTGTCTCAGCTGTCCCAAAATGCTGAAGGAAAATAACAAGCTAGGAAAGTGCGGCACTAAGAATTGAATATAGTAATAGCGTAATTATCAGCGTATTGCTTATGATACATCTTGTTTATTGCCCTTTTTAACTTGCCACTGACTTTCTCTTTTTACCACTGAAATGTAGCCAGGATTGTGACATAAAACTATAGCCATTAAATGAAAGAGTCTTGATGAGACATTTCTTGAAATATTGGTATCACTGCTCCATATTTCTCTGGCTCATCGTGTGAGGGAATGAAGAAAAATATTAGTGAGGCATTAGAAAATGTTTGACCCTCTAGTAATACTCTGTACTAAGTCATGTGAAAGAACTGCTCCCATTGCTGGAGACACACAAGGTAAAAGACATTAGTATGATAATGACACCAGGAAGGGTCAAAGTATGAAGAAGTAATGAGAACAGACATGTCAGAAGGATGAATAGGTGTGGTCATTAATTTCAGTCAAAGAGGCAAAAACGTAGATTCTGGCAAGATTTAGAGGACAAGTAGAGGCTGAATATGATGCAATGGCTGTAGGGCAGACAAGAGTAGAACACATTTGGATAAGGCAAGAAAGAAACACTCTCCCTGCATGTAGCATTTATTCTTTTTTACAGGGTAACACCTCATTCTGCTACAGGCTGAGCTCAGGGACAGAAAAGGAAAGAGAGCTGCCAAAAGGCAGACTACTTTTGTCTACCAGGTATAGCTTTTCAAAAACTGCTCACCTCAGTTGATTCAGGGTCATGTTTCTTTCAGAGCAAATGATGGTAAAGGCAATGACCAAACTACTTGTGAAAGAAAGTGCTTAAGTACAGAAACTCATGGAAGATAAATTTCCCAGAACAAGAGCAGCAACAAGAGGAATTTTATAATTTCATACCTTTCCTCTTGCTTTAGAACCATTATTAACACTGCTGTGTAACGAGTGTATATAAACCAGGGGCAAGGATCTCAGCAGGATACCATCACAATAGCCCTCAAATCCTAGTGACTGCATGTGTTGGTTTTATAGCATTGTTATGCATGATACTCACCTCATCATTTTTTCTGGCTGAACATCTACAGGAATGTAGTAATTCTAAATATGCAGTGAAGATGAGAGGATATGTATATGTATTTTAATGGCAAGGTCTTAAACACTGATGTAATAGAAATAATTATCCAAATATCCTTGACATTCTGATCAAAGACACCCAAAAGCAAAAAGTTAAGTTATTTAGTTTAAGCTGCCACATTTCAATTAACGTTCAAATAAATCTTTCCTTCTAGGATGAACAGAAATGAGTTATTGACATAATTATACCAATGAGGAGAAAGAACTTTAAAATGCTAGTTTTACCAACTGATACTAGGAACCTATTTCTTTTCAATACCCCATTAAATGCTTTTTCTTTTTGCCAGGGCCTCAGTTCCGCAAAACATTTAAATCTTTGAAGCAACTTATTCTATTCAACAAAACACACAGTTTCATACTTACCCATATGTCCCATTGACATTAAGCACATACTTAACTTTAAGCACACAATTAAAGGCTTAGCTGAACTGGAGTCTAAGCTCTTTATAAAAGAAGTTAGTTGCAAAGAGAAAATGAGCAGGGGTTCATTTCTACTCAACTGCGCTTTGCAGCTAGATCTGTATTTAAAGAGTGTAGTGCCTATGAAAAAAAAAATAGTTAATCCTAATTCCTCTTGCAGAAGTCTCTAGACAGAGCCAACTGCAAAGGAAGACTGATTGGAAAATTAGGATTTTAGGACTAGCAAATCCAGGACCATTCAATTCTAGTCACCCAATTACTGCAGATAACCATGTTGCCTAATGCTTGCTCGATCTTCTTTGGCTCTAGTGGCCAGATAGATCCAGAACTGAGAAACCATTGCCAGATGCCTGTTTGGTTACCTGGGCCAAAACCAAGTCTTTGGTGGCATTTTGTAGAAGCTAGTATTTCTGGAAAAGATGTCACCATAGAGTACAATCAGGAAGGTAAAACAATGTAATAAGCATCCTTTAGAGTGTGAAATCTTTAACTTCCATCTTGTACTGCTCTGTTGCTTCTCAGAGTTCTTATTAGATTTTGATGTAATGCAAACCCATCACCACGGTTGGACACAGAAGTTCATTATTTTAGTGGATTAAGCTGTTGTTGCAGTTCTCGAAAAGTGTTTGGAAGAGATGTTAATTTTCCTTTTTCAACTGTCAGGCACTTTTCTCCTCAATTACCTAAAAACCAGACTGATATCTAATTGTATGTATGTGTTAACTTTAGGCCTCATGCCATTCTCATAACGATTTATGATTACTGTTATTAATCTTTGTCACACATCATAGTTTGGGTTTCATATCACCTACAAGTCTTTTCTTGTAATAAACAGCATTACTTATGTATGCTTATCTAATTCAATAAACAAAAGATTCCAAGAGAATCTTTATGCTACAGTTAGATTCAGATAAATAGTCTTTTCAGCACTGCTGTGAGTACAACTGACATTTTTGAACCAAAACTTAATAGAGAGCGACTAGAATAGCTGACTCCTGATTTTTTTGTGGAGATAAAATGAAACTTCAGTCTTCAGACAGTGCTATCATTGATTTCAGTCTTTTATCTCCCATGAAAACATCCCCCTCAAAAATAATTTAGCCGTGGATTTAGCAAAAACAGAAAGCAGATTTTATCTGTTTTCAAGCTACCCCAGTAATACAGTTATCCAACTTTATTAGGGCACACAGATGCTAGCTGGAGAACAAACCCACTTCTAAACTTACTTAACCCATTTCTTACCCTGACAGGAAGAAATATGTTTAGCATGTACACTTGGCAAGTCACATAGGAAGGGTTTGTTGCTGGGAACAAAACAGATAGCAAAAAAAGAGCAAATGAAATAGTAAGTGGAATGAGGTGTCCTGGCTGAGCCATAGTCCCAAATTCTGGGTTCCCAGCAGCTTCATGTGTGTCATTGTAGCCTTGCTGCTGACAGTGTAATACCATTCTTCCCTTCCTCCTGCTCTACATGCTCCTTATTGATCGGATTTACTTGAGCATAACTGTTATTGCAAGCATCGTGGAAGCATTTGGTCATCTCTTTCCCACAGGTTGACAGAACTCATCAAGCCTGTGGCTCTGGGATAGCCCAGCATGTATGGCCTGTGGGTGGTCCATGCACTAGGCATGGGACCACCTAGAGCTGGGAAGGAATAGCCAGGAGAGGAAGACTGCTAGTTCTCATAAAAAATGTGCTTGTGCTCTTACCTTTGCTGACACATAATTTACTTCTGTGGTCAGAAACGCTGTCCTCACTGAGGGCCCATGTTGGCGTTCCTCTGGAAGGTTTCCTGGCACACACATCTGGCTGGCTGGTGGCCCCTGCACCATTGCCCCCAGGACCCAACTGTCGTCGTGTCAGCCCACTTTACCAGCATTCCTGTACTTTATGGGCCTCCCTGTAAATCAGTGCACTGTTGACAACCCTCAGGCCATGCAAACTCTGGGGCAAGACCATGGAGCAAGGCTGTTGTTCTCTGGTGAGTCCACAGCATGCTCTGCTTGGCAGGAGGAGAACCGTGAGTAATCTACTCATGCACTCAAATTCCCACACATGTTGAAAAAGTACCGCCTGTGAAACTCTGGCCTAGGAGCACACCCTATCTTTAGACTCAAAATGCTGTGGATAGTGACTGTGACCTGTGAATCTTGCACTTGAGCCTGGTTGGTTGGGTACTTCTCATTCTTGGACACCCCTGCACTTGTGCAATCAGTCTTTCAGAGGACTGATCTGGGGCTGCAGGCTGTAAGCTGCCAGGGTGGCTGCTTTAGTATGCTGGAATCATCCTATTAGAAGTGAGAAGAGTATGTGCCCTGCTTGTACTATGGAGTACATGAAAACACATGCTACTAGCAGTGTGTGCTTCACTTATGCAGGCCTTGTTAATCAGCCTTGTCAGATATCTGGTGGTGGATATCGGGCACGAAAACCTTACAGTACGGAACATGCATACGTTGGCCAGGTCTTCTTCTCTACCAGGACATAAAGCCTTAGAGTAGGATGGAATAGGACTGCGGGAGGTCTGAGATCTGAAATGCACAACAGAATGATGTAGATAATAACAGGTAGCCTCTGTATTGCTGCCTGGGCTTGCAGGTCTGTTCCTGAATGACTCTTCCTGCAGGAGTCAATTTCCAATGTGCAGACTTCGCAGGTGCTTAGTTTCAGGAATGTGAGGAGAATCAAGTAGTGCAATGAATTTATGGATGCTTGGTATGATAACAAGAGAACAGGATAAAAGCTTTTCTCTAGTTCAAGACGAACACAGGAGGGAAGGAGGGAGGAAACAGAATTTGCTTATGAATGTGTAGTAAAGCCTGAAGCAAGTGTACTGGATGAAGGAGCAGAGAATCTATTTGCATTAGGCTAGCTGTGTGTGGTTATGTTCATCTAGTAATTGGGCAAGTAAAATCTTTGGGAAGTCTTTCCCTAAGAGCAAGTTAAATGAAAGGCAGCAGTTACAGAATAGATGTGTGCAGAGGTGTGGAGGGGAGGAGGAGGTTGGGTTTGTCAGTGTTCTGTGGAGCGAGGTAGGAAACTAATGCTCTTTGTTTAAAAGTCTGATCTTGCTGTGGAAATTCTTCACTGCTATTACAAAAAAAATACAGTGGGAACCAAATTTAATTGCCTAGTTACTGAAGAGGAGAAAATGGCGACCCTATTGGAAACAATGGTAATAAGGTGATAGCTCATGATCCTGCCACAGGCTTTTCTTTGGTAGGGTCCTGATCCTCAGAGTTGCTGAGTGATGATGTGGTCTATACAGTGGAACTCTATGTGGAAACAGATTGGAGAAGGTCAAGTTTTCCATGATGGCCTTTGCTCCGTGTATCACTCAGTATGGCCCACTGTGTACATCTCACCGTTCTCCCAGAGCCGTACTACAGCCAACTGGTAGAGTTGGCATATATGCCGGTTTGCTAAAAGGAAAACGTTGAGGAAACCAACTATTGTTTTCATTTTGATAAAAATGTGGTTGTACATCCTATGCTAATTGTAACAGAGCTCTTTAGCTGTCTGTCTCTGCACATGCATCTCTTGCAAACCACTACTTACTGCAACTCTCTTCACAGTGCCTAGCAGCTGGTGCTGCAAACATAGCAGCTTATTGAGTGTTTCGTGATGCTGGGCACTGCTCTGGTGGCTTTAGGTGAGAGAACCACAAGATGATTCAGTGTTTGTTGATCCCCCTATTGTGTTCTCTATCCTGAGCTTGAACCCCAGCTTTCAGAGCTGCAGTTCAGCTATCCCCTAGAAAGCACTGGGACAGCTGCTGGTTGTAGCTTTCAACGGTTACAGCATCGTGGGCTCAAGCTAGCTTCCAAAAATCACCCATGGATGATCCCTATGTCTGCAGGGGAGGTATATACTCATGTTTCTTGTCTCTCCTGTACATGCAGAGTGTGAGGACAGGCAGGAGTGAGAGCTGGCACCACAGCTCCCTCTCCCCTCCTCGCAGAGCACAGACTGCTTCTGGCTTGCCCATGCAATTTTGGTTTGTTTGGTTTTCCCCTCATCTGACCCCTTACCAAAAAATTACTCAAGAATTCTAAATCCTAGGGGCAAGCCATCCTGCTCAGTGCTTTGTTGCAGCCCATGTTTGCTTAGTGCAGAAAAGCCTGTGTGTAGCTCAGGCTGTGTACAGTACGTGACAGATCTCAGAGCTGTACAATGCTGAGATCGTCCCTGGGATGTGAAAATAACAGTCAGGCAGTGAAGATCTCTGACAGTCAATACATAACACAAAACTGGTAGAGGGAGAGTGTATGTGAAAGGAAGTCACATGTAAAATTTAATGGGGGTTGTTGTTTTTGGTTTAGTGTGGGGTTTTTTTTCCAAAAAAAAGCTAGATATGCAGTTTCCATGGACACACATTTTTATCTTATAGTATGTTTCCTTTTATTAAATATGCATAACAAGGCTTGCTCAGGATGTGAAGTCTGGTGTTTGATTTTCTTTACATTGTCACCGGGGAATTACTAATAGGCAAGCAGATTTCTGAAGACATTTAGGACAGTTTTACCTTCCTGCTACCAAAGATGGCTTAACCCTTAGGAAGCCAGTCAGATACAGGGAAAAAAACAAAGAACAGAGCGAAGGCAAACTCCTGTATTCGGTGTGAAAGGCTTGTCTTCCCCTTGAATGTCCCATTTTTCTGCTGGGTCAGTCTTTTCTCTCATCAGACTTCCCAACCATCTAGTCCTTCTCTAGTTTTACCTTTTTCTTTAGCCTTGAGAGCAGCTAATATTTATTACTGACTTGAGAACTTGTAGCTGCATGTGGAACAGGTAGGTGAAGCAAGAAAACCTGATGCTTAAGGGGGTAGGATTTGGGAGCTTTTTTGCCTGTTTTATTTTGGGGACATCTTGGTTTAGAAGAGGAAAAGGTCTCGTCTACTTTTCAGGATACCCTGGGGTGGGGGGGGGGGGTGGGTACAGTAGTATCTTACTAAGGTAAACCCTAAGCAGTGAGTTATGCTGAACTTAATACAGTGCAAAAAAAGAAGAGAAAAAGTAGGTGTGTAGGGAGATGGGGTCTTTTTCTTTTTTGAGCTTTATTAAATTTTAGTGCAGAATTATTTCTTTTGGCTAGTTCATGAGAAGGAATTATAAATACATATATTATGTATAGGTGTATAGATATAAAATATATATTACATATACATGTATATAAAATATATATATACCTTTACTTAGCTTATGCAATAGATGAATGGTTACAAAAAGCTATCTTGCCCATATAGAAATTGAGCTCTGCCCTCAGATAGGGGGCAAGTAAAGAATAGCTAAAATATCTTGATTCACACACCAGTATTCCATATACTTCTGTAAACCCAAACAAGATACAGAAAAAAAAGGTCATGTTATTCTCTTTTTTTAAAAAGTTTTCCAGATCCCTTCTTTAAATTAGTTTCTTCTTTGATGCTCAGGAGCAACCGGTGCCAAATTCAGCAAGTTTATTAAAAGCTATTGATCCCACATTGTTCTATGTTCAGGTCCCCACCTGGTCATCTGGTTCAGATTCATACTGCTTTTTATATTATTGCGGCCTTCTGGAATCAGGGAATATATATTTCTCTGTCAGGTTTAATGGTGAGAACATTGTCAGTGTCTCACTGACGTGCCATTTGGAAGAGAGAAAGTGAAAAATTCAGAATTATCCTATCAACTCTACTTTACTCTTCCCATTAAAAAAGAAGAGTATAGGGCAGGTTCCCCACAAATGTCATCACTTAAATCTGCTTATACTGTAAAGTCTTCTACCTGAAAGCTCTCATGAAGTTTTTATCCATTAGCCCCTTCTTATCAGGTCCATTTTATATTATCTTGGACACTGTGCTGAGCAGCAAACTACCAAAGCCAAGAAGCAGAGCAAAGGGCAGGTGACATAGAGGCTGTTGTGGAAGGAGGTGACTCATTTGGCATTTCATCCTGATCAGATTACTACATTTAATTTAGACATTGGAATGTGATGTCTTCTGACACTTCTTATGGCAGGCAGAAGGAGAAGTGAATGGGGGGAGAAAATGCTGCGAAATGAATGCGGCAGGGCAAAAAAGACTTGTCGCCATTCTTTTGTATTGTTATGCTGGCAAATACAAAATAATAGCTTTCTAGTACAGGTTTAGAGCGCCTTGGACGTGATTAGGAGGCAGGTAACACTGAGTGCGGCACATGTCCTTGCTGGTAGAGGAGAGGCCTGAAAATGCGTCTATGGAGATCGCATAACTCCATCTTCATGAAAGGCACGGACAAAGCGATCTGGACTGTATGAGGACCTGGTGGCTTCAGTTACATCCCTCTTATATAGCAAGTACAGGATCCTGGCAAAAGCTTGTGGTCTGACCAGGTGTGTGGCCAAGTGCCTTAAAGCGCTTTTATTAATCAGTGTTAATTTATAGCCTGAATGGGAGCCAGGTAGTTCTTCAATAAGGCAGAAAAGGATTCTGTGTGGTGAATCCTTGAATTCCTTATCCCAGTGCCACTGATGAGAGCGTGAAAAGGAATTAGAGAGCTATGTTTTTATCCCTTTATCTGTGCCTAGGTAAGTGTTCACACCCTTTGCTTTCCTGCCTCAGGGAGCTCACTTGTGCATCCTCCTTTTACCATCACTGTCCTGTGGACTTGTGGGAAGCAGGCAATCAGAATTAGCGATTAACATTGTTTCACTGAAGTGCCTTTAGAAGAGATTTGTTAGCTGAAGCCTCTCCAGTGATAATGATTTCCAGCAGGGCTGCCTGCCCAGCAAGGCCAGTGATAACCTGCCGCCGAAGTACTGAGCAATGCTTCGATTAGCAGCTCACTGCAGTATGTTCAATTTGCACTTAGTGTGGACACAGTCTTGAGTTGCTTTTCTCACTAATCTTCTTTGGCATGGAAAGGTAGTAGTGAGCTGCATTGCTTAAGGCGTGCAGACATGGTGTAATATGTGTAGTTTTGATGACAAACAGGGATCCATATCGATGCTCCTACTCTGAGAAGGTGGTCTGTAGTCTACAGCTGCCAGCGCTGTGTGTGATTAGTCAGCCCTAATGCTGAAGTCTGCAGATTAATATGTTGCACTTCTCCCATTATATCCCTTCTCCATGAGGCAGTCTATCTCCTGCATCAGTAATGACCAGCTGCAGAGCCTCAGGGTTTTGTCTAGCTGCTTTTAACTGATCTAGCACTTCTTATTTTTTCCATGCTCTGCCCTTTCCTTGATTGGTAAATCCCCCAATGGCTTTAATCAAGCTGTGTTGAGCCTAGCAGCTCTGGCAAGTTTTCTTTTGTTTTAATAAAAGGTGAGTTTGTTCCCCAGGCAGGTTCTGCCAGCTCAATTTCAACTATTGCACATTTGTCTTTGAAAAAGGGGCCTCCCATCTCACAACCAGAGGCAATACAATATCCCAGGTGAACTCCTGCAACCTGCCCTTTCCCCTTCAGAGGAAAAAGGGAGTTTTCCCTCCTGCTTCCCTGAGGTCAGTGTTTTGCCCAGTGTATTCTTCATTTGCAGCTCCAGGCTAATGGACACAAAGGGTTTAGTAGTGCAGCTGATGCTCAGCCCAGCCCCAGACCTCAGATGGCCACTTGGGCTCTCCAGAAATGTCCTTAATTAATATTCTGACAACGATAATGTTCAAACCTGCAAAGCCAAAGTTGGGCACCCCTGAGATCTTGCTGCCTATCTCAGCTCTCAGCCTCTCCCTTTCTCAGGCATTTGATCAAAGCTGGGAGAAATGTTTCAAGTAAACAGACTTTGGAAAATTGCACCTAAAGGGGGAGAGCAAAACTTCTTATGATTTTGGTCAATGTAGGGGAGTGGATTTTGTTAGGAAGCTTTATCATTATTATTATTATTAAAGTAATACAAGCTTTTGCAACTCCTGAGTATCCCTGCAACTTGTCCTAGTGTTCCTTTAGGATATGTTTTTCCTTTTGCCAAGGTTGTTTTAGAAAACATTCTCAGATTTTTGTATAGAGTTTTTGGGGTTTTTTTTTAAGCTTTCAGCTATCAGTAAAACCAGAAAATTCAAAGGTAAGGCTAATTTCACAGGAATACTTCCAAAATTCAGAAACTACAAGTGTGCAAATTGCTATTATAAGCATCTCTATAATGCATCTAGCCTTGTATAAATAGAAGTGCTGTGAAAAGTCAAGATGAGTGCAATTTAAGGCTGTTTCAAAATTGAAATATTGAACCAAATAGTGTGAGAAATCATCAAAATTTATAAAATTTAGTTATTTTTTTAATTCTATGGAATATAAATGAAAATCTGTCATTCCTTAAACAATGATTACAGAAAGCAAGTATTGGCTAACTAATAGAGGTAGGAGGGATTTAGATACCATCTGCCTCTCATTCAGTAGGTCATTGATTAGAAATAGTCACCACAAGATGGAGATCTGGATTTAACCTCTTTCCTTGTGCGATGGACATAGAAACCACCTTCCAGGAGAAGCTGCAGCTGGACACCATGAACTGAGCCTGTCTCTCTTGTGTGAAACACTTTAGTGCTCCTGGAAAGAGTGAGGAAAGAAGGGAAAGCATGTGAATCTCTGTGGAAAACCAAGGATTTTCAGCTGGATGTGGAATTGCCTTGCAGGTCTTGCTCGAATTAACATATGCATGGACACTGTCAGAGGACAAACTACCTCATGTCCCAGGAGGGGTGTATGAACCCTTAAAGCGAGGTCATGCCAGGATGGGTTGAATCAGATCCTGTGCACATTTCCCTTAGGCATTACCGTAGTTCCAGGTATATGATTCAAGCAAGAGACCCCAAATGTCCTGCTCCTCACCATTCTCTAACATCTTGCATTCTATCTAGTGGGAAGGTGGGGAAACAAGGGAACAGCTGCAACTATCCATCTTGCCTGAAAAAACAGCGCGCAAACCCTGGCAGGGCAGGAGATGGCACACTGCTTTGTGCTCAGAGGAGGTGGACCTCAGTAAAAATTAATTGAGTGGATCTGTGCTAAAGTGTTGGGTAAAAGATAACAAAACAATCTACCAACTCTTCTGGGAGTCCTGCCTCAATATTGTTTTTTTTCTCAGATGGAACCATTAGGAAATTTGACCTGAATTCAGAAATGCATTGTTTGGTGACTTTATTATTGACTGAACAAAATATGTTTACCCAGCACCACAGCAATATAAATAGCTTTTATCTCCATTACAAACAGGCTTATTTTATCTATCAGTGATGTACTTTACGTCTCATATTTCTTTTACAAACAGGTTTGTTTTACCGGTGACTTACATTAAATCTCATAGTAGAGTTCTGCCAAACCTAATTTTCTTTATGGCCAGATGCAGACCAAAGAAAAATAAGTACCATATACTCCACATTCACAATCAGGAAAATAAGGGGCTTGGCAATTTTTCCTTTCCCACTCAGATTTTTGTCTGTACAGAACAGAATGAGAGGGAGATATTGGGGCAATTCCTGAGGCTTTCCAGTCATGGAGGAGAGAGAACTGGAGGAAACTGGTGAAGTTTGGGAGCCCTGCAAATAGTGAGTGAGACAGGGAGGAGCTCATGCCTAAGCTACCATGCAGGGCTCCAACAACTGTAATGCTCCCTCTGTATGGATCACCAATTATACAAATGTCATTAGATATAGGACTCAGTATGTCTGCATAAATAAACCTCCCAGGCCCAGATCGGGAAATTATTGCACTTGCTTTCCAAACACAACAAAGATTAGCATGGTGATGAAGCTGTGCACTTAGCATTGAAGACATGAATGCATGAAGTCAATTATAAAAGGAAAGCTCTGTGGTGCACAAATAATTGGTACAACTACAGTGGATCTTCCGTGTGGAATATATCCTTAGTGTATTGCTACAGCCTTCCTACACAACCAGAGAAAAGTGACTGATTAGAAAAAATAAACACACCTTACAAAGTAAGTGTGAATGGAACAAAGATGGGGACTGGAGGTAGCAGTAGGGTACATATTAATTAGTATTTTGAAAGCCCCAACTATGAATTTCCATACTTTGAGATACTGAGGTTCTTTTAAGTGCAGCCAGAACTCAGTATCCTCTGAGTTGTTAATAGCTGTGGTGATCATTAGTCCTGGGCACCCAGTGAGTGTCAGAAACAAATAAAGACATAGTTTATGTTCAGGAGTATTTGCAATCTGAATTGAAACAGGGCACAGTGAATGGAAATGATGAGCAAACAAAATACGAGAGAGAGGTTGTTAAGTCAGAGTTTTGGTAGTGCTCCAGCACTTCAATGAGACTATTTTAAGTGTGCAAGTTGCTGTGGTATTGCTGCATCTCCACAATGCAGCTTTGCTGGAGGTGGTACTCAAGCTTTCTCCTCACAAAATTATAATAACCTGATGCCCTCAAATCTTTGAATTAGCTGATCTAATTTAGACACTCAGGCCACAGTCATTTCAGGATGTACACAGCCTGTCAGAGAACAAGTTGCTTCAAAAGCTCTTGTGGAGTTGATTCACATTAATACCCCTCCTGGCAGCTTGGTGAATCCAACACACTCTCTTCAACCTTTACGTCTCTTGAGTGCCTGATTTTCCTCTCATCGGCCACTGAGGTAAGAAGGCTGCAGATAGGTATGTTCTTGAGAGAGCTCTGAAGAGGAGTAGGATATTGCTCTCCAAGAACTGAGTGCTCCCCTGGTGTATCATTCACAGGGTTTCACATTTGGGATGGAGAATTTCACCACTTAGATGAGATTTTGGGGAAGTTTTGGTGCTATGCAGACCAGTGCTTAGTTACAGCTCTATCCAGAGAGTGCAAACAAGTACCACATCTGTTATGCATCTCATTAATGAGATAAGTTTAAAACTGTTTAAAACTCAAAAAGACTCACGTTAGGTCTTGTTTCAAGCAGCAAAGGAACATAAAAAGTATTTAAACAGTTTTCAGTATCCTGTGTTACACTCAATTTAAATAGGATTCTGTGTCTAAATGCTGGGCAGACTTTTCCACAACTATTTAGGATTGAAGTGGGGCTATCATAATACAGACAAGAAATCAAGCCAAAATTAAAAAAGATTCAAATATCATTTTGAAGAAGCTCTAGCTGCACATATAGTTGCTTGCACAGTGGATGGTCCACCTGACAAATCATTAGAAGGCTGGAGAAAAAGCAGAATGAGCACTGAATAACAAGATGGTATATATACTTTTAGTAATGGTGAGTTATTGGTCCATTATCTGACTGGGTTTTCCTCTCTCCCTCCCTTCTTTTTTTTAGGGTTTATAATTATGTCCACTGTTGTAGTTGAGCAGATTTTGTGGGGTGTCTGACATGTCCTGTTTTTTTAGCTTTCATTTATTACATTTCCTTCCTTCATATAGCAGTAGGAGGGGGAAGTTCTGTCCTGTTTCAGGCCAGAAGGAGGTGTTAGTGCTTGAATGGCTGTGGTGACATTTCCCATGTAACCTTTTGGCCTCCTCCTGTTTGGTGGAGGATGCTGACCATGGAGGAGCCCCTGAGATAGTTTTAGAAGATCACTTATCTTCAGGAGCAGAACCTGGGTGGCTGTGGGGCTCTGACAAGCTCTCCTGGCTCACAAGTGGCGTAACAGGATTCAGATCACTTTTTGTCTTCCTCTCGCGCTTCTGCTAAATAAGAAGCACCATTCCCTGAGCTGCACCAGTACTGTGGAGGTAAGAAGAGGTTACGAACAGAAGTCTTCATTCCCTGCATGGCAAAGAAGTAACTCTCAACATCTAGTTGCCAAGGAGCAAAGATCCTCCTAAGGAATAATGAACAATGGAGAAGCCAAAAATACTATCAGAAACTATTTGGCAATATATCATGTTTTTACTTTGTCTCAAGCCTTCATCTTATGATTGCCTTGATAAAAGTGTAGAGCAGAGAAAAAAATGATGGAATGGGCAAGGAATATAGATAATTTGTTTCCTGTTCTATGTCACTGCTTTGCAGAGAGGACGTTCATGTCAGGGGACATTTGCACCATTTTTCAAGTTCTGTGTCAATCTTCTAAAGAAGATATCTGTTGATCACACTCAAATTTATCTAGGGAGTATATCTATCTTAGCAGAGAGGAGAATAATTCATTTTTCATATCTGCCAGTCAGAGCAAACATCTGTCCTTATAGTGAGGAAAAGTGATAGTCTCCATATCCATATCCTCTGTGACAAGTTATCCCCAAGGAAGGGATGAGTCTCACTACTAACACAATCTGTGGGAGAAACAGTGGTATGGAGCAAGAGCAAGAATCACTTTACTAAAACAAATAATATTTATCCCTAAAATCTCTCATTTACATTCTGCCTTATTGCTGGGAGAATTTAGCACCATCCCCAGAAAACCTCAACCCTTTTTTATTTGCATTACTGTTCAGATTTAAGGAAATGGAGTACAGTTTCTCAAAGAGAGGCCTCATGAGCTGCATGAGACTACAGACTGCAAGGAGACACCTTCCTTCTTTAAGTCCCAGCCATAGACTTTGGGCTTTCCAGTCTTATCAAGGTGTTCAGGACTATACAGTGTCTTTAAAAGGGAAATCAGACCTTGAAGTAATAGAGCAAAGCTTATCATGTCCAGTGGCACAACACAAGAGTAAAGGAATAGTGACTATAGACTTCGGTGAAAACACAGGAAGGAGAAAGATAAAATGAATGATAATTGGGTTGTCATGTTTACAGTTCCATGACCTGTACAAGCTTAATAGAGTTTATTAGAGTGAAAAAGCCATACCTTCAAAGCTGCTGTTGGAATGTATATTGCCTTATAGGGTTAATTGAGGAAGGCCCAGAATTCTGTAAAATCTTCATAGTGCCATTTAAATGGGTAAAAGATATATTCATTCTTATGTTGACAGAATAAAACAATTAAAACAGTAGCTCATAGCTGTACTCACATATTATCTGTTGTATATTATCTTATCCAACTTTGATGTATTTTCTTTATCCTCTCCATGTACTGGTGCTGTCAGATCACCCCTCTCCCACTTTCCTTGTCCTTCTTGTAACAGTAGACAGTGTTTTCCTTTCCTTCTCCTTACTCTACCCCCAGCACTGCATTATGCTCCCCCCTGCCTTCTGCCATAGACTATCCAGGGTGTTGTGTTTTGGATCTCTAGTTATGAGAGGGTAGAGAGAGACAAGCAGCAGCACCTACTCATAAAGCTCTGGAAAGCCCTTTCACCAAAGCTAGTGGGATATCATATTTATCATTGTTGGCTTTGAAAGTTTACAGCAATTTGAGAGAGAGCTGTTGATGCAAAACCTTTATTATGGGAGGAAGCTTTAAACTTGATAAAATATGGGCATGAGTATGGCTATAATATTTCTGGGAGGAGGGAGGAGGTTTGTGTTGCTTTTCTCAGCTTTTCGCTTTCAGTTTTGACTTGTTTTCTCCTCGCTGGGTCCATTCTGCTAATGCTTCCCTAGGATACACCTATAAAACTATAATTGTTAAGGCTCACTAGCTATGTAGTCATATTTAGATTTTTGAAAACAAGCAAGACATCCTTAAGGGCTCTTAAGAACACTAGCAATAATGATAACTGAAACAGTGAGAGATCTTTCCTTTCTTGGGTAAAATACTTCTGCAGGACAATGCCACAGCCCTGGCTATATTCCATCAGTCTCATCTTCCCTGGCTCACTGTCATGGCTTGCTAGTCCGGAACAAAGCTCTCAGACATGTTGCAAGAAATAAAAAATCTTAGACAGAAAGAGAGTTAATGACCACAGTCGTAACTATTAACATCAACTGAAGCTGAGTTAAAGGAACATGTGGCAGAGCTACGCACTGGGCTCCCTTTGTGACTCTTTGATCCTGTGCAGCTGTAGAACAATTCAGCATAGCAACACCTCCTGTAAAACAGCTCAGTGACTGTGCTAATTGCTAAACTGAGGAAAAACAGCATTAAATAACACAAGGGTGACCACACTGTTTCCGCCTTCAATCACTCAACAACAGATCAAACACCAAGCTCTGCTGATGAAATGCGATGAGAAGGAACAGGAGAACTGGCGCTTGTGCTGCACTTAAAGCCTGAATCTCATCTAATGCACTCGGGGAAATAAGTTGAGGATAACTTTAAGGCATTTTTGGTGTTTGGGGGCCATCTTTTCTGTTTCTCCATCAGTGCAGAATAGGTACTTATTCCTGATGAATGAGTTTGGGGGCTGGAAGGAAGCAAGTGTCTGCAAAACCCTAAATGCACATTGGCCAGCTCCAGGTTTCTGATGGAGAACACTCGGAGAGGAACCATGAAACCAGCTCTTCACAGATGGGGCAAAACTTCTGGCCAGAGGGAGTTTTCTGGGTAATGTTTCTGGCCCTTCCGTAGGAAGTCTTTAGGCAAATAAAGAGACTTGAAAAGATTTTAGCCTGTCTGAGAAATGGACTGGTAGGTGCTGAACTGAACTACATTGAAAAAGGTAGTGGACCACCTATCATAGATGTGGATACTTATTATTTAAAATTCTGGGTATTTTTCATTATGAAATTAAGATAGGTTGGAACTACAGGAGTGGGATATTACCTTGCATGTTTTTTTCCCTTGCAATAAGTGTTGCACTATTTGCTATTTGCCAATCTCCAGCGGGCAGCCTGTTGTCAACTACAGTCATTGCAGGTGTTCTCACTGTAAAGATTCAGAGACTGCAACAAGATGGAGATTAATTTGCAGGTCTTACCTAAAATAGCCCAGTCCATGTATTTTAAGCATCCCTTCCAGTGTAAGACAGTGATAAATTAGAAATCCCTGCCCCAGTAAGGCTTGTTAGTAAATCTGATACAGTTAGCTGACAACTCTGATGCATGGAGTTTCAAACCTGCTTTTTGGAAACCCTGCCCTCTGCCCACCTCCCACCCCATTGTTAGAAAGTATATCCATCAAATTTTACATGGGATAGCTCAGATTGCTAACGGGATGATAGCAACAACATTTTCTGCATTAGCAGCTCTCTACAGATAATGTCTTGAGGATTGAGAGAGGGAGATTAAGTCTGAATAAATATCCCATGATATTCATATTTAATCATTGTACTTAGAGACTGTCTAATCAGTCAAAGCACCAACTGTTACTGACATATAGGTTTCATAAAAATATATACAAAATTGAAGCAATAAGCCTTCTCCCTTTAAATTCACCTTGAGCCTGTAAGCGGCTCCCAGGCAGAACTGTGACCTTACAAATAGAAACGGATGGCTGTAATGAAAGAACCATGTTACCCAGTAGTGGCAAATGGTGACTTTGGACATAGCTAAATGGTTGGAGGAAGGGAGAAGGAGAAATTGCCTATTGAGTAGCTTGATCTGGCAGATTGTGTACATTTGTAACCCTATTAGCTTCTGAGTTTGGGACAGATTAAGGCTGTTAAACTCAAGCACACATGCTTTAAGATCACCATCTTAGAGTCTTTAGAGTATTTTCCTCCTCTCAGGAGGAGGGGAAGAAACAGCAGAAGGAGAGGGAAGTAGTTTAGGAGAGACTAAAACATTTCTCTTTCTCTGGGTACAGTATTACAATACTTGGCAAAAGGCTGGCAAGTGACATTTTGGGGGAAATAGGAAGGAGACAGTGAAAAAGGATTGGGACATGGCCAGAGACGGTGATTTGAAAATTGCTAGAGGAGACAGGGCAGATATACTTCTGATGTGCTGTAAGTAGAGTGCACCATAACCAGTTCGGCTGAGGTGAGCTGGCATGTGCTTTCACAATGAAATTTGGCTCCTCCATCACATGAAATATTCTCTGGTTGCTGCCCCATCATTTAAGAGCATGGCATTCTGCTTAGGACAGACCAAGCTGTTCTGTACCTTTACAAACAGTGAGTATCTGTAGCTGTGTCTTGAATGATTTCATTATAGCATATAATAGAAAGCCTCTCCACTGTAAGCATTAGCAATGCAATTTCATAACTATCTGTTCAGACAGTGCACAGGAGCTTGAAAAACAACTTGAGACACTTTAGTGCCTCCAGGAAATGCCATCCGAGAATATGTTAATCTGACAAATATGCGAAAGGCTGTCCCCTATTGGTGAACCATGAAGAATACCACCTTCTTCTTTTTTTGTATGTATGTGAGATGTGCTCCTCCCTGCCGAGAGGGGAACAATCCTTACCCTCTCATCAAACGAGACAGCTGAAAAGTACAGAGACATCCTGCTGCATCTTTTGCCTTGCAATGTGAATTTGATATTATCTGTACCACCTTTAACAATGCACTTGAAATTAATCAGAGGAGAAATGTCTTATTTCATTATATTTAACCATGAACATTGATCAGTTGCACGCAATTTTAACTTCAGAGCTCCATGTCCAAAGTCCTTTCTAAAAAGGGAAAAACGTTACCCAGACATGCATATGAACTTTTATTATCTGAGTCTCTGAAAAGACACACTCATGGGAAATGACTGTACATCTGGGAAATTAAGAACCATTTACTATGAAATTCTCTGTGAGAGATGGACAATATCAAAAGAAAGATCCCCAAAACATCAGTCCTTTGCCCATTCCGTGTTTTCATTGCAGTCGTCTTAGCTCGTCTTACTTTAAGATTCTCATGTTAATTTCTGGCATACTCAGTCAAGTCTCTGAGGAGACCATAGCAAGACCAACCATTCCTTGGCATTTCAAGTGGCACTGGAAGCATCTGACTTCCCTGTCTGTAGTCTGAAAAGAAAAGAAAACAAAACATAACATAACTTGGAAACTACATAGTCCTCAAATCCTTTCTCAGGCTTCCTTTGTGTCACCAGAGACTTGTTGTGGCTTTATGTAAACTAATGATTTGCATCCTTATGGCAGATCAGTCAGATGATCTATCAGGCAAGCTCAGAATCAGGTAGACTGAAACCTGTACACCTACACAGTGTGCAGCTTGAAAGCTTTACTTTGGATGTAGCTTCTGTGGTCCCCTAGACTCGACTTCCCCACCAGCCACTTTGTTAAAAGCTCTTCAAAGGCCCAGTTGTTGGTGCAACCATCACATCCCCATTAATGGTGGTCACACATTTGGTACATACCCGGACTGGAGTTTCAGGCTTAATAGCCTCCAAAAGCTGGTGTGCACCAAAACTGCTGCACAAACTGAACGAGCACAGAACTGCACCACTCTGCTGAACAAAACAATCTTGCTTGTGAGTACTTTGTAGGATGGCAGTGGAAAACTTTCCACTGTTATTGCTTGTATCTTAAATAGGCAGAGATCATCAACTCCCAGTCCGGGCACTTCTGCCACTCTTTTTGGGAGGAGGGTAGATCTCCCAGATTTGGTCCATCCCATGATGTTCAGATAGGCCCGCACTTTTCACTGATGGAAGTAATTTAACTTAAGGTGAAAAAAGGAAAAAGGCAGAGAAGAGATGCTTATCGTGACATGCAGCAGGATAGTGGGCTGAAGGTCAAAATATGCCTACTCTGGTCTGTAATCTAGAGCTTCTGACAACTCATCGTTCCTCAGCTGCACGAGATCTGTGAACTGCTCAGGCAAGCTCCTCCTTTCCTGAGAGTCAGGACTTCTGTATTTCCTCAGCTTTTCTTAGAGACAAGAGACTTCAGTGTAGTGAGGCAAATTTGCATGTCCTGACAGTATTTTCTCGACAGTCTCTCAGGTTCACCATTCCTTCACAAAGGGCAATAGCTTCTCCTACCTCTCACCACCTAGCCTTCCTGCTCTCCAGACACCCTAAGGGTCTTGGATGGCATTTCCCAGAGGGAGTAAAGTGTCTCAAGCTGGTTTTCAATAGCTTTTTTTTGGAACCCGAGGAGGAATTAATATTTTACAAAAGTGACTGGGTGGGTGGAAGGAGAAACCTGAATACAAAATCCGCTTGTTGACTGGGATTCTGGGAAGGGAGCAAAGGAAGAAAGCTTTGCAGGGAGTGTTTTCAAGCTCTTAAGAGCATGTTTTTCCAAGTGCTGTTCTTAAGCACAAAACTGTTAATAATAAGAGCACAGTAGGGTAGTATAAATGACACAAAAGGCACACTTTCATTGTAAAGCTGAACTGTTTGTGGTTTAGTAAATTTTTCTTATTATGATAGAAAAGACAAAGGAATAAAAGTTTTTCCTTCTCAAAATCTACCATGCCTAGTAACATCTTTTGCTAATAAAAAGCACCCAGCCTCCACCCCTCCTGACACGTGTTCTTACCCAATTAAAGTCCTCCTGCAGATCTGTAGGCCTATTGACAACTTGTTCCATGTCACTAAGCCTGGTTTTCTGCCGTACTACTGAAATAACAATGCAGTGTCTCTTAAATGGTCTTTGTGTTAACAAGTGGCAGGAGAGATACACTTTTGCAGGCTGCCAGCCTCCTACCTGGGATCTTCACTCAATTGTTTCCCTCTCTCTTTGTTTGCCCTTCTGTCTTGTTCTGGGTGAGCAGCAGAGCTTATGTACCAACAGGAAGAGATTCAGTTTTCTTTTCTATTGTATGAAATCAATTTTTGCTGTTGTTTGCCACCCCCCCCCTTTTTTTTTTGCTGTGTGGTGGTTTGATGTGTTTTGTTTTGTTTTGTTTTTTTTGGTTTTGGGGTTTATTTTTGCATATTTCCCCTGGGCAGGTTGGGGGTGCAAAGCACTGAAGTGTGCAAATTTGCCACAAAGGTACACAGAGAGAGGCTGCTATCTGTGAGCACATGGAGGGGAGGAAGAATCTGTGGGAAAGAGTAACTAGTGTCCCTTAACGTGAAATCAGTCTGCAAAATCTTGATGGAAAGCAGGAAATCCTTTTATGTGCAGAATACTAGGAGCCCAATTCTAGTCCAAATAATGAACCCCTCTCAAAGTATAACCTGTAGATAAGCTGTACAAGCAGCATTAATGCCAACTATCATTTCAGTTGCAGTCCACCAGCTGGTGCAGGCTTTTTGTAAACCTGAGTATGCTGCTGAAAGCAAGGCAGTGTCCCCCATTAGCAGTTCAGTCACCTTCTCATACAAGTGTATGGAATCCAGGTAAAGCTGATTTCACTCCCTTTTCCGGAGAAACATTAGAAGCAAAGTGTGTCCCAAGCTCAAAACACTCAACTGAGGTTCTCTGGTCATGTCTTCCTCAAGTGTTCACTTGGTGGCAAAATCTAAGGATGAAAACAAGCAGCTTTAAGGAGGAGAATATATGACTGTAATGCCTACAAGATGGCTTTGTAGTAATTTCCCAGCTGTTTCACAGACTGTATAAAAGGCTTGGGTGGGCATCTGGCACGGTTTCTGTAAGCCACTGAGGTATGTAACTCCCACTGAAATTAAGGCAAAGACCTTAAATAACATTTTAGGAGCTTTGCCATGTTTTATTATTGATGTATAAAAGAGAAATTATAACATTTCCAGGGTTTCCCTCCTTCCCCATTTATGTATATTTCCCATTTAGATCTTTATGTTCATTGCTGAATGAGATTCTCCCAGCCACATACGGAGTTTGGCACAAGGATCCCACCTTTTGGCATCACAGTAGCGTTAGGCACAGCTCAACTATACAGACAGAAGAGCCTAAGTGATCTGTAGCCCTTGAGTTATGAGGCTCTAGCACAGTGCTTGAAGGAGAACACCTTCCCTCTCCAATCGTGGTTACACATCTGGTAAAAGAACCCTGAGTGGATCATCAATGGTTCTGCAAAAAATACATGCATGAAGGAAAGAGCTGCATCTTGTTGCTTGGCTCTAGGCCAACTCACTCTGCAGTGTGAGAGAAAATGCCTAATACACTGTTACCTTGGTCTTTGTTTTGTTTCTCTGATTAAAAGCAAACCTTTGTCTCCTTCACTGGATGCATTTGTTATCATTATTTCATTGACTAGTGCATATACAGCTGTTTTTAGCCTCCACTTAAAAGGCAGTGAGTTTAAATACTGATGTGTAGAGTGCAGCAGGATAAATAAAGACGTACTTGAGAAGACATACATTTAGTCATTTATTTTTCTACCAGCAGTTTTAGAGAGTTGTGAAGGTTTTTTAATCTAATCCGTTCAGTTAGTGGTATCGAGAGTAAAAGCTTTTGCCTCAGCTTGGTGTTGATGCTTGGTCGGGTCTTAAAGCTTCATGGTTTTTTGACACTGCACCGAGCCTGAAGCTTTGATGTCTGAGACTGCTGCCTGCACAGAGTAAATCTTATTTTAAAGTTTATCAGTATGAAGACTGTGCTGTTTCTCAGACATACACACGTGCATCCACGCACAGCATCTTTCCACTACTTTTAGCTACCCAGAAGTTTCCTTAGGATTAAATGATTCTTTCACATACTGTTCCCACACAGACGTTGCCATCTTTAACTGGAAGCTCGCCGCATTTGTGGGCTAAGGTGATACATACTTGTGCTTAGCAGTGCCAATTGAGGGCCTAAAGAGAAAGGAAAATGTTTTTCTTAGTCCACTACTGTAGCCACTGCACCTGGTCCACATTGGTTGTGCATCTCCATGTAAAAGCAGCAAAGGATGGAGATAGCGTCTGTGCACCAGTGGATACTTACTCCAGTGACAGTGCTGGTTCACTGTTCTTAACAGTGTCATGAAATAATGTTTCTTCAATGTAAATGAGGAGCTGCCAAAGACACTGGAGGCGACTTTTGGTGCACGGATGCAAACAAAACCAATCTCCAGGGGCCTTCAGAGAGCTCGTTTCACAGGTTGGCACAATAGCTTCGGCTGCAACCTCTCGGTTCCCCTTTTGGCTGGGTCTAGGGAGATTTATGAGCCCCTTCCCTGAAGCACAGAGTGCCACCAGTTGTCAAAGTCCAAGTCTGCCTTTCATAGGCTAATGTAGCACATCAGGGCACGGGATTAGTGGGATTAGCAGGATCAGTGTCTGAATTGGAGCTATTCAAAGCTTTCTCCAGTGTACAGATTACTGCTGGCAAGAAAGAGCCATGGCTCCCCACGTGAAGGGCAAGACACCGACTAAGCAGCCACTCTGCTGTTACAATCGGTTTCGCTTTTCCCAAATGTGCTTTCTATAAGAAGCAGACAGTACAGTTCGCACCTCCACGTGTGCCTTTGTGCCAGATGTAAGCTTTTTAACAAGCCATTCAAACCAGTGGCACTTGTGATTGCCTTTGTACATCTCCTGGTTTCCATCCACACAAGTGAGAGCACAAAGAGATTGTGCAGGCTAAAACCAGTGCTGAATTTCTCTACGCAAAGTTGTGAATCAAAGAGCAGCATCCAACATAATTCAGTCTACCTGATACTGAGGGCTAAATATGTTGTTATTCAGTTCACTGTCTTTTGAGGAGACACTGGAGAGATTGTATTACCAGAAAGAGAGACTGAAGGTAGGCTGGAAGTGGGAGTTTGTGGTGAGTTCACAGTTCAAGTCACAGCTATCCCACACCTGATACCCTTAGAAACACGACACCATGACTCTGAAGAGCTGAGAGAGCAGAACTTTGTTCCCAGCACAAGTAAAAAAATATCTTAGTGCAACAAAAACTTAAATCTAATCCAATATCACCTACAATTATGAAGGATAATGCACAAAATCTGCTGTTCCAGGTGTTAATTGCGGTGCAGCATTTCAGGAAAACTTAACGTATGCAATACCTGCCAGTGGGACTTTTGCTCCTAAATCCAATAAGCCTTTTAAAAAATCCTCACTGGCTCCCTCAGCCATTGCAGTCACCACTGCCAACGTCTCCTGAGGTCTTTTGCACTTACTGGGGAATATCTGGAAGTTCTCAGGGCAAGAAATAAACCAGAGTGTTTTTCTTCTGTTATTTTTAACAAAACCATCTCTTTATCAGCCACTGTTTAAAGAGCTGGGGTATTCTCTCTTTATCACCTATCATCTGCAGTTGTGACCTAGAGAAAAAGCCAAGTATTCAGCCTTTTTCTTTCTTTCTTCAGAGTAGCTATACAGAACTCAGATGAGGAGTATATTGAAATACATTAGTAGCACAGAAAACCTCCTCCACCTACTCAATCATCTTGGCATTTTTTCTTCCAGCTTCTCTTTATCTTCTATGTACAAATTCCATGAATGAGGAAAATTCTTTGAGAATTCATGATTCAAGCTGTGGGTCCAAGAAGTAACTGGGGACAAGGAAAGAAAGGGCAGGTAAAACATAATTATTTGTACACTGCTTTTCCTCATCTGTCTGTATAACTCTTTCCTATGGAAGTGTAAATGCCTTGGTATAAAGGTCAAGATATTAGCACACTGGCATGATTCAAACAATCTTTGCTAAATTCCTGCTATTGACTCTTTGTATGACCTGAGGTAGGTGCCTCATTTCTCCCTGTCTTAGATCTCTATCTGTAAAATAAGGATAAGCGTATTTCTTCTCTTTTCTCTAGTCTATTTGGACTGTTAGCTCTTTAAGCCTTGGTGTTAGGTGTGGATGCAAACACATCCACAGCCATGGTTTTCAAAGAAAAATGATGGGAATACAACTACATAAGACTGTCCCTGAGCTTCAATATCTGAAATTAGCTGAAATATCCCAGTTTATGTGGCCTCAGTGTTACTGATAGTTTTATTATTATTTATATTCTTTGTATCGGTTACAACACATGCTTTTAAAAAAGGTAAAATAGGTATGAGCCCTTCTTTAAAGATCATGGTGTTTGTGATAATCTTAAGATACTTTCAGACCACTGATGCTTGTAAGAAACCTCCCAGGTGACCGGTTCATTTTTAAGTGCAGCTTTGATCTGTATGGACTTTCTTTTGAAATGTCTTGCTGGCCAGTGTTTACAAGAAGTCACTGGACTACAGAGATCACAGGCTCATCTGGCATTGAATTCCCTGTCATCCTCAAAGGTACTATAAGAAAGTGTGGCAGAAAGTGCTACGCTATTTAAATTCACAGCAGTAACAGCAATAAAAGGTTTAAATGTCCCCATGAACCAGCTTCTTAATATCTGTGTGGATATTAATATCTTAATATCCCATCAATGCTACTTCACTCACACCCCTGCTGTAACTGAGAGGAGCAATCAGGGAGATAACGGGTTTCCACAGCAAAGGTGGCCAAAGATGCACTTTCCCCCTGGCCAATTCCCACCTACCTTCCTGCAGTTCATCACCCCTCAGCTGTGTTGATCCAACAGTTTATTATTAACAGTTATTTTCGGGCTGTTCATTTCAGGAATCCAGGTTACAGCTCAGCTCTGCAAACAATCACGGTGACACCAATGAGGCGTATCAAATAGGGGGTCAGGAGGGGACGTGCAGAACGAGCAGCTGGGAAGCGGGGACTTCTAAGGCTGGGATTGCTGCTGAGCCAGCACGCAGTGTGTCGACCCATGTCTCACTGCACACAGCCTGATGTCACCCTGATGTCACCCTGCCGGCTGCATGTGAATAAGCATACGCGCCTTCCTAAGCTGGGTGCATCGCGGATTCCTAAGGCTATTCATGGCATGGCATTCCTTGGGAGAATACCTGTGCTAATTCAAATGTTCACCTCATGGTTTCTAGGAGTTGGAGGCATTGCTAGGAAACATAAGACATCTGGACACACTGTGACAGAGCAGGGGCACCAAACACAGAGCCTGAGATCACAAACAGAGGAGTAAAATAGAAAGAATAATTGTATAGATTGACTTGTCTTGAATTTTTATTTTTTCTTTTATTCTGTTTCAGAGGGTGAATGGAGATGATGGCTCAGTTTCCATCTTGTAACCTGTAATTTTAACAGTGATCTCACTAAAACATTGTTGAATCTCATTACACCTGAGTTACCAAAACTGATTTCAATTTGCATGCTTTTGCAGTAGTCTGTGCTAGGTAGGATCACAACATTTATGGTCTCCAGATGGTAGCTGTTTTGATAGATGAAGGTCACATCTTTTTAGATCCATTTGTTCTGTATCTGTAGGTAAATTGGCTGAGATTTGGGGCTGCTTTGAATCAGAATGAATGGCTGAACGATGGAACCTCAGATTCCAGGCAGGACAAGAGGGTAACAACTGAGAGCTAACAAGGATACATCTATTGATCAACAGACTGGCCAATGTCAGCAAGCACTTTTTTAATCAGGAAAAAAAGCCATACCTGGGGATAGATACCATGAAAATTACTGGCAGGGAAAGGAATTAAATTCACAAGGAGAATATTGGTAAATGTAATCTTCCTGTAAGAAATTGTAGAGATAAACCCATTAACAACCTTCTGTTTCTGCTTCTCTTAGCATTATTTTTCTCTTTCTTAGCTGCAAAGTTTAAGAAAGCTTTGAATCTCTTACAAATTATATAGACCTTTATGCCTATTTGTCTACTTACTTCCATTAACAATGGTAGAAAGAATTTTCTGTCAGTTATCCTTGACTTCTAGGCTTGATTTGACTCTTGTGACTAGCGTCACTTCCAGAATCTATTTGAAAATTATTATATCCATGGTTTTCTTCCACAGAAAAATTGGCGAGCTTTCTGACAAATGGTGTGCATAACACACAGTTACATTCTCGCAGGTGGAACATGCAGCCTTAAAAATGACAGAATCAAAGCCTAGAAGAAAGTACAGGCTGGAGAGGGCAGAAAAAGGCTGGATTCTCAGAAGTGACTAATGATAACAGGTGCCTAGATCTGGCTTTCAGCTAGCTTTGAATGCCTAACCTCTGAAGATTAGAAGCATTTAAGATGTCTCAAACCTGAGCCAAAATCATCTTCACTCTGGAGTTTGCTCACTGATTCTTCTCTCTTTGGGCTGATGACTTCATTTGTCCCACAGGTCCTTTATCAATGCATTTCCATATCGTGCCCGTACTCCTTTCATCTCGCCTCATTTCCTGAGAGAGCTAAACTACTTGGAATTCTTTTCTTTTTCCAAATTGAGAGTTCAAAGGATGGATTTTTAATTAACTATTCCTGATGAGTGGTTTCATTAAATGAACAGAAGGGAAATTGTTCTAATAACCTTCTGTGTTGCAGAGGAGAGGGATAGCGAATTTGAGATCCTATGACTAAAAGGGCAGCCTTCCGCAATGTTGAGAAGTTCCCAGACCCATAATGTGTTGTCTTCCACACACTGATGTGGATGATTTAGGCATGATGCTACACCCCTGCTTTGTTGAAATCCAGATGAACTCCACTAGTTCAGTGCCTTCCATTGTTCATAGTGGGAATTGTCCTGGTGTGGTCACAATGGTTCACCAGAACTAGGAGAATTTCCCTGTGAAGAAAGATCATGGATGCAGAGCCAAAATCTTAGTGCCTCTGGGTCATTAGGAGAATATTTGTACAAGAAAATGCAGTATTTGACTATTTTGGGGTGCTGCACGTTAGTTACAGAGCACCCAGTATATTTCTTTCCAAGATAATTGGAGTATTGCTGCTATACGCTGATCTGAACTGCATCAATAGACACAGTGCGCCTTCCTAAAGCTGTGATGGCATCAGCCGCGGTCTTGACAAAAGACATGTAGGCTTGTGAAGATTTTCAAGTTATTATTAAGATCAATAGGGCCATATTTCATCTACTGTGTTTAAGAGATATGACTAGCTTAGGAGAGTCTGTGGTGTACAAAGCTTAGAAGGATAGTACGTACTCAGTGACAGTCGCTGGGTCAGGCTCCAGAATGCCTGCAGACTTCTCTGAGAAGTCAAAAATGGGCTGTTAGCAATGGATTTTCACAAGTTAACCTTTTATCTTGTCCTTTTCAAAATGCTGTCATGTAACATGAATTATATGCTACCAATTAATTTTCCTGAAGTGGTTGCAGTATGCACTGATGATAGTTATGTTCTATGATTTTAGAATATGCTTTAACTGCATCTTCTGTACGATGTAGCCACTCAGGGAATCTTTCAGAGACACAATTCACTGCAGACAATCCATGTCTTATGCATAGTCACGCAAAAGGAAATAAAACAAATTAAGAACGAAGGCGTCAGTTGTCTTTGAATGTATCCAAATTCTTTCTCCCAGGAGAAGGCAGAAAGACAGTGATCATAATCACTGTTGTAGCTTGTACACCATTTACAACAGTGATTAACACTTGTACGTATGTTCTCCCTGATTTCAGTGGAAAATCTATGTGGTTTCTGTGAATCTGGAAACCCTCAGATGAGAAATTCATTGAAGGTTACAAGCTATAAGGAAACAACAACTAGTTCAACAAGCATTGCTTTCCAAACCAGCTTCAGCACAGGAATGTAACATCACTGGACCTCGCTTTGGCTACAGCCTTGTGGTTTGGGCACCTCTGAAGGGCATAGTATGAAATTGAACTCTTTTTGGGACAAGCAGAGCCTGATTTCTGGGTTTCCCACATTTTGTAGAGGTCTTTGCGAAACAGAAATTAGCAGTAGGAGGCAGCACCAGCACAGCACCCTGCTCAAGCAGTGTTTTCCATTGAGATCCTGGGCATAATTTATGTGTTTTTCCATGTATCCCTGAGGTGTGATAGCACTTTAGATGGGAGACAGGCGCCTTTCTGCTCCACCCAGGCAGCCTCCCACCCTGCAAAAGTGCTTAATGAGCTTTGGAGTCCGGCATGAAGGTGCTGCCTGAATTAAGTCATCTTTGGGACTAGGCAGGGTGGAGAGCAAATACTGTACATCACCTTCTGAGAGGCTGGCTTCTAACTTCAATTTAATCCCTATTTAGACTGTTTGAATCTTTATGTCCTCATCCATAAAATGGATTTAACAGCATTTGGCTGCCTCTCAAGACAGCTGAATAAGCACATAAAGGTGGTGGTGTGCTTTAGCACGAATGAGATCTTATGAATACTGTAAATGAGTATACTCTAGATTAAAAAGCTAGAGGTCTTTATTTTGCTGAAAATAACTGAATTACTAAGACCACTTCTGACAGGGTATCTCAGAGAAAAACCTTTGTATTTTGTGGGGAAAACAGTGGGGTCAGACCACATCAAATGTGGAGGTATATCCACAAATATGCATAGAGCAGTCCAATATTTGCACCCTGGGGAACACACCCCCCCACCCTCCCCCTTCATTGTTGTTGTTGGTGGTGGTTGGTTGGATTAGGTTTGTTTTTTCTTCTTTTTTTTCCACAACACAAGACTTGAGTAGGGGCAACTACATTAGAGAGAGATCTGATGCTTCAGATCACTGCCTTTGGGCTCTAAACCCCAAAAGTGATGGAAAAATTCCTAGCCCTTTCAGCCCTCCGTTTCTCATGGAAACAAAGGGTCAAATGAGAGAAAAAAAAAAATCATTGTTTCACAGATGAATTATGTAATCCAAATCCACCAATTATTATGATATGTGCTTATAGACTTTGACTAGTGCGAAATATCTACTCTATCTGATTATTTTATTGTGTAGAAGAAGGGGCAGACATGAGTATGAACTGCATAGGTATGAGCAGACTGTACCTGCTTGCCCAAAGGTACAGAGGAACTATTCCTCTTATGCCTGCTTTGCCTCTTGTCCTTTACTCATGTGTGTATCCCATCCTATGCTTGTGCCCATTACTAATGGCCGATGCAATAAAATGTTAATTTTTGTCAGGATCAGGAAGCGATAACTCTAAGCAAGAGAGGAAAATCATGGCATAAAATGACTTGAACTTTAAATTGCTACTTGGGGCTTGAATCCAACGGACTTTATTGCTTACAATTTGAAATGGAACAAAACACTCTCTTCTCGGTATTTTTTCCCAGGTGTTTGAAATATAATATTTCAAATCATCCTCTGCTGTTTATCAGAAAACCAGCTGCAGAGCAGAAACATGTAAGCTGTACAAGGCAAAATGAATAGAGGTTGTCATTCTTTCTGGTTTGTCTCTTCCTATAGGCTTTCTGAGGTTCCCTTGCAGCGATACCAATCATATGTGATTACAGTGAGCATGTTTATGTCTGTGTGCTTAGTACCAATTTCCAAGGCGAAGACTATGATTTTATTGTGTATTATTTATAAAGTTCCTGCCAGGCCTAATGCTAGCTTCATGAGAAATCACTGTTGAGTATCTGAACTGAACGTGTCTCATGCTTCTTAACAAGCATATCAGCATACTGTCCAGAATAATGAAGAACCATGCCCACTTCACACTGGGGTAAATTTTAACCATTCAATTTCTTTATCAAAAGATTGGCCTTTCTTGTCAATAAATACTTTGTACTGAGGGTGCCACCCGACAAGAGAGTCAGGGTTCTTTGCACGCGTTTGAACATTATTTCATCATCGGCATTTTACTCTGGAAACTTTGGACTGTTCTCAGCTTTCTGAGTCAGCAATTGGATCATATTTATTTAGGTCTGGCTGGGTAAATGTATTGATTTGTAGCCTGTTATTGTTTTGTGCCTTGTATTTATGTGGCTCTAATGGACTGAAAGTGTTTCAAAACTGAAAAGGACTAAAATATAGAGCTTTTTCTCTGAGTAAGTGCAGGGAATATTATAAACTTGAAATCTGTTTTAAAATGTGAATTTACAGCATATATTCTGTTATTTTAAACCTTGAGATACTCTGCCATCAAGTAATTGAGCACAAAGCCTTCCAAGGAGTAGACAGAAACTAGTGTTTGGAGGGAAAACAATGAAGTTGGCAACAGAAACCCTTGTCAAATGTGAGGAATGAGCTTTGAAACGAGCTCTGACTTTGCTTTAGCATCACTTACTTGGTCGAACAATCTCACCCCCCCAGGCCAGATGTCACCATATGGCTGGTGACTACTGTCCATTAAAGGCCTGTCGTGTTTATCATCTTTCACATGTGTTCTGCCTGTTGCCTCTGAGAGGTGTCTGTCCTTCTTTGAAAGGAGGTGTGTACCTAGACTCGCCCTCATCCTTGGTGCTTTAAGTTTCCAAGCCCAGTTTTAGTGTTTTGAACCCCTGCTCAGTGACTGACAGCCCTGAGAACTGGACCAAGTCTGCATTTCCAGCAGTCTCTAGGTACCACAAGATGGTTTGAGGAGAAACTTAGAGCTCAAGTCTTGACTCTGATGAAAAAGGCATTGTGGAGTTGACCCAAGCCCCACCTGTTGCTGCACCTGCTTTGATGCAGATGCACCACCCCCCCCAAAAGCACCAGCCAATGGATTACAATGGTCAGGTACACACATCTTGGTTGACAGACAGGGCCCTTGACCAATGAAATGCCTCAGTTGAGATAAGTTTCTGGACCACTACCATAAATGACCACAGCTCAGATTCAACTAGGGTATAAATGGAGACCCCTATAAAGCTGCTGGTCTTTGGAGCAGCAGCTCTGCAGTAGAAGACTGTTCTCCTTCAAGGATTAAGACACCTTGCCTTACTGGTAAGTGATCTTTTTGAGAGTCCTCACTTCTTACAAGTGGAAAGGTGTGCATTTTGAATCATCATTCTGGAGTTTTGGTATCCCTGGAGCCTGAATTGGCTGTGTAGTCCTAACTGATATCTGAATTTGTGTCGGAGTGCTGATTTTTGATAAACCCTATTTCTAGTTGTTTTTTTGCTAAACAGTTCTGGTTAGAATAAAGTCTGTTTTGAGCTTCCTAGATTGATTTTTGGGGTGCCTCCATGACGTCCACTTAACTAAGGGGCCTTTTCGGAGCCTGGCTAAAGAAATACAAATGTTCTGACATGTACCTCAAGTCTCAAGGCATCTGCTGTGTTGTAACAGCATCAGTCACACTTATTAAGGAGTTCTTGCACCCTTAATTAGTGAATGAAAGGTGCTAATAACGATCCAATCACCCACTCATTTCTGAGATTGCTTAATCTTTATATGACAAATTTGATTCTAGGAATTACTGTGTGTTTGAAGTTAACTGGATGTCCACATATGCGTGGCTGGGCTTTCCTAGTAATCCCATACAGTGCGTGTATCCAAGTCACTGTTCACTGGCTCCTTGCAAATCCCAACAAAGCAATTACTGATCTTTCTGCATATTCATGAATTTTCAGTTTCAGGTATAATGAAAGTAAAATTGCTTTCAGTAGATATTTGGCTATGACGACTTTTGCTGGTCATAATTCTCCCTACAGTCTGTTGTTTCTTCAGATAAAAATTATATTTCTCTTGTGCCCTGGAATCTCAACCTCATTTTTGACCCAAAATATCCTCGGAGAGTTATAAAACTTAGATGATATAGCTGCACATTACCTAGTAATGAACATAGTGAGAATCAGGCCAGGAAGATGAAGACAAGAGATATGAATTAATGTTTTAATAATCTTCCTCAGATTAGAAGTCACACAGGCAGGGATCCCAGTAACTGCTGGTGCCGAACAGCTTTCCCAGTATGGACTGATAATTGCTTTATAACTCTCCAAGGAGATGATACTCTAACATCTGCAAGGGCAGATGGTCACTCAGCTACCAATAAAGTTATGACCTTGTCCTAGCAGTATGGTGCCACTATGTACTTTGGTCAGAACTGCTATTGACAATGCCGCAGCTTTTGCCGAATACAAAGGAAGCTGATTTGGTTTGATTTTACTTCCGTTTAATCCTATGCAAAGCATTCTTTTCTACTAATCCAGGGCAGTCACCATTTTCATAATGGAAAACGAGGACTGATTCAGTTTCTGAGAGAGTAACACTGATTGGAACTGAAATGCAGCTGTGAATCGTGTCAGGTGGTTCTACAGTGGTATGACAGAATTCTTGTTGGAGTGATGTCTCTGCCTGTGGCCTGCTGGTGTTTTCCTTCTCTGGTACAGGAATCAAGCAGTCTGAGACATTTTGCAGACCTACACGACGCTGGCCTTACCACACATACACCTGTTCTCTCCATTGAGATCTGCTGTGCTTGCTCTGTGGTTGAAACCACCAGAGGAACAGTGTCTTGTTCTTGTGTTTTAGAATATGAAGAATCTTCAAAGTCAGCACAAAGACTGGGTCTGCCACTTTGAGATGTCAGAATAGAGACACGATAGAACTAAGAGGAATGGATTTATCCATAACAGGCTAAGAGATTGTCTTATGGCACTATGCAAGATGTAGGACTTTCCTGAACATTTTGTTCAATGGTGGAGAGCACTGTACAGACCTTGTGTGCTTCTTTCTACGTTTACTTACCTTCTCTGCTGAAAATGCAACACTTCTCTATTCTGAACTGATCTAAATTTAACATCCAGCCAGTCTTTTCAAAGCTTTGTCTATCGGATGGAAAGCTTCCTACTTTCCATCCCTTGCTAGGTACTTAGAGTCAGTCTTCGAGACAACACGTATTGTTTTTGTGATGAGATTGCACTGTTAGAGATTTATTATTAGCCATGTTTTTCACAGAGTCTTAGACTCATCCTTTTGGCTCATCTTGGATCCATCTTCAATTTTTCAGCACCAGTTTAAGATTTCCTGAAAAGTGATGATACTGACCCAGATGGCTTCCAAGTCAGGGCTTTCACAACAGACAACACAACTTCCATTCCATGAATGCTACTATCAGTATAGCAACAAACTATTTAATCTTACATTTTTAAGGACCTGACTGCTGCGAGGGGGTACAGTGTTGCAGAAATACTGCACAACGAAGCCAGTGTGCCTCAATTGACTCTGTTCCTCCATTTGGGTGGTTCAGAAAATTTGGCTTCAATACAAGAGGGAGTACATCTGCAGTGGCTCTATCAGATATAGTCTTCTCAGTGAATTGCACTGATGTCAGTAAACCAGAAAATTTGGAACAGGGGCAGTTAGTAGAGAAAATGTGATCACTGCAACCTCCTCTGTTCTCTTTAATGTACCCTCTTGCTATGTTCCATATTCAGAGTTACCTTCCAGTTCGTCAGCCACTGTTAGTCCAGTTTCTGGTTGTCGCGTGTTTAAAAAAGCCAGTTAACCAATAAAAACCTCAGCCAAGCTCCAGATGAGCATCTGGCACTGATTGTTGAGATGTGCCTGTGAGTAACAGCAAGCTACAGGAAAGCCAAGCCAGTATTCAGACATTACTTTTTGGCAATGGGACTTGCTGTGTTATTTTTCATCTGTACTAAACGGAAAGGGTCTGGTTTTTGTTTTTTAACCTTGTTGTTTCAATGCCAGAACAGTAGAAATATAACACAAGTTAAAACAATAGCTCTTAAAAGATGTGATACTTCCTTTCATCTCCTGTTTAGTAAGCAGCCTTGGTAGTGCCATTTCATATAAAGAACTGCAAAAATAATAAGGTCCAGAAATAAAGTAGTTCCAGCAATGGCAACAAAAATTACTTGCTTTGTCTTTTTATTGACTATAAATGTGGTGGAAAAAAAGCCATTTCACATCCTCAGCTGTAACTAGTTAATTATTTTGTGTTGTTTTTTGTAGATGTTTCTAACTAACATTAAGCAAAATGTACATTGTGGAACAAACCATCCATACAGGATATGCCATAATTACTGTTTAGTAATTTCACACTAGCAAAAATTTATTAAAACTTCACGACTCATTAATAGTAAGTGATCATAATCTAATCGCTTAATAGAAAAGGAAACTGAGCTAATGATAGAAGTCCTGATTAATGTTTTTGACCTTAAGACAGGAAGTAAAGTGAAATTAATGTCACTGGGTGTTGAAAGTTAAGTTATTGTCAAGTGTAGAAAGTCTCTAATCATAAGAGAAACTCCTCAACTACAAAAATGTTGTGTTCTTCAGCAGAATAATATTCCTTTTCTACACTGAGTGGCATTTTTATAAAAAAATCTCACTGCTACATTTCAAGCAGAAGACTGATTCATTTATCATAAAAATCAGTTTTAAAAAGTTATCTAAACACATGCACATATATATATATATATATACATACACACACACGCACACATATATATCTATGTATGCTCCAGGAAGAAATCTCACAGCAATACTTAATGTGCTAGCAACCTGTGGGCATTATATGCTGCTGTTCATCTCTTTTTTGGTCAACAGGATTCCTTTTATGAGCTCAGGTTAAATATTATTCAAAGGAATAACACAGCAGAGCTCACCAGCCAGTTGCCTAATCACATATCAGATACTTGGGCACCACCAGACCTGACAGGACAACTGTTTCTACAGCCAGCTGTGTGCCTGGAAAGCATCATCCTTAGCTTAACATCTGGCTGCTGCTGACGCCCACGAGGCTGTAGCAAGTGGTGGCATTTGCGGTGCAGCAGGTTCTGGGCTGCACTAAGATGTCTTGTGTACTGACCTCAAGCCAGGGTAATGTGCCAGTATAACATCTGCATAGAGCCCAGTGTGCAAGAGTTGCTGTGTCTGAGGTCACACAGGTACCAGGCTGTAAGTGGAAAAGCCTTCTGCTTCAGCAGTATTTTTTTTTTCTTTTAATATTTGATGGTTTTTTTTTCTTTGAAATGAGACATTAATGTAAATCAGAGTCACCAGGACATGCTAGTTCTTAATTATGCTGCAGCCCCATGTGCTGCATTTAAGGAGAATGAAGTTTTGGAGCCTCTCACAAATTAGTCTAAAACCATCCCACTGAAGAGGTTGAAGGCAGATGACTCAGCCTTTCACTCGAGAAGGCAAACTTCTTCCTATACACTAACTCAGGTTGTTGGCACTCCAAAACTCGGTTTGAATAATGTTGCTTAGATTATTCAACAACTCCCATGACGAGCAGAGTGGGAGAGACAGTTTATTGCAAGTAGGATCAGAATCCTGGCTATGTGAGCTGTAAGCTCATTTGACATTAGTCAAAGTCACAGAGGGAAGGACAAGCCCTTTCTAATAACGTCACTCAATATTTAGCCTACCTACATTTGTATTAATAATAAAGCCCTCAGGCAGAGAGTTGTGTACAGCCATTGATCTGCTCAAAACTCAGCGTTGTGGTATTGACAAATATTGTTTTGGAGACAAATAAAAGCTAAACTGTATTTATAACCACCAGATTCTGACCTCTGCCGAGCAGGGAAATATCACTGCTCAGCCAGGTTAATACTACCTTTGAGGCCCCTCCAATCCAGAAAGAAGCCAGCAGTGGACTGACAAATGTAGATTTATATTTTAATTTTTGTTTTTTACGCCTGTATAGCTCTGTGTGTGTACTTTGTGACATACTTTTGGAACTGCCTCTCTTTTAAGATTTTTGTGTTAACGTCTCTTTTGAAAGCAAGAGAGATGTGGCACTCTAGCAAAGCCGGAGAGAAATACCATCTGCTTAGTTAACCTCACTGAGAATCTTGGTAGAATGTTGTTCTTTTTTTAAGAAAAAAACATATACAATAGCAATTCTGAGGCTTGAATGCCAGGTCTTTCCAAAGCAATTGACTACTAGTCCTTTTTTTTTTTATAATGCTACGAAACAGAAATGGGTTATTAAATACTGTGCATATTATGCTTTCTACATCAATGCAACATATTTTCTAGAATCCTCTTTGGAAAAAGCAAGCAAGCAAGCAAAAAAAACCCCACAACAACACCCAGAACCTTCTGCACAATTTGGAGCAGTATTTCCCAGTCCTGATTTTTGGCTTGTTTCTGGCTGTTGCTTTGCAGTTTCCTGTAATTAATACAGGTTAAAAAATATAGTGATGCAGAATTAGGGGGTGTAATTTGTATTTTGGGCCAAAAAAGATGTGTGTATCACCAAAACAGCTGAGTTATTGTTACCAAAATACTGTTTCAGGAAATCATACTCCTGTCTCTGAATGTAAAACAGAATCCAGCATGAAATAGGCAATAACACAGGCAGCTTTTGTTGCCAACACACAGGAGCTATCAAGTGTTGGGGCTGGCCGATTGCTTGGGCAGAGCGGTTGGGAGAGCTGGAGGATCATGCTTAGAAAATGGTTAGCACCACCTTTCAAATTCCATGTCCAAGACAGCTGAGACCCTCTACTGGTTTAATGGCACAGTGGAAGTGCATCGCTAAGAGAACTCCTACTGGGCAGCTGGCCGATTTGCCCCACTATCATATCCAGCCCATGCCTGCTTTGAAGATGTCAACCTGCTTGCTTTATCTTCTTACCAGGGTGTAATTTATAGTGTTTCTATATAACTAGAACCATTTAATGGAAATTATTCTATAAATGTCTTTAAAAGTAGTTAATCCTACTGGTCTGGGCATCACTAAAGCACAATGTGACCTTGCAAAAGTCAGCTGAATTGCCACATGTGATGGGTGGTGTTGGTTTAACACCTTGCCTCCTGGCCAGCAGGGAGGAAATGCAGTTTCCTCATGAGGACACTGGTCCTCTCTGTCACAAGAGAGTGATGCTATTGATACTATTACATATACATGCAGAAGAATAGCAATGTGGCATAATAGCTTATATTTGTGCACTCTCTAGGCAGACTCCGGGTACTGACCCACTTGGGCTTTGTCCAGAAAAGTGGCCTTGTTGCCATTATCTCTCAGCCCAGAGGGAAATTGTCAACAGGAACCTACATGTGAATAGTTACAATTATAAGTAAAGAAAAAACAAATCAGCAAAACAAAACCTGAAAATCAAACCCACAGATGATGCACACAAAAGAACCCATCTGGTCATGCATAGCTGGCTGCTTAGTGCTGTCGAACACAGCTTGGTTTCATCTGTCCCCGCAGAGGCTGCTGCTCAGTGAGTTTGTTGTGGAGCTGGAGCTCCTGAATGGAGGCTTCACTGCTATCCCTCTCTCTCTCCACTCCTCTTTAGCAGTGCTTTTGCTGTGGCAGCACAGAAAAATAAGACAAATGGAAGGAAAGCCTAATGCTAGTTTGCACTGTCAAATATTTTGATTGCTTTTGTGCCTCCTATTCCCCAACTTTGTGTCTTGCAAATGGTTAGACACTTGAGTTGGCACTGAGGAGCTGAAGTACCTGCAGCACTTCATGGACAGGATCATAATAGCAGCAGAGTGACGCCTAAATCCAAACAGCCTCCGTAAGTGGCCCAGGAACCCAAATGGAGCTGTTGAATGCTCCCAGATTCTCTTGCCTTTCTCTCCCACCTCCAAGGACACATATCATCTGAGCAGGAAACACTGCCAGGACAGCTGAACATCTCCTCCAGCTTGTGTCACCCCATGCAACCCTAGCCCTTTCTGGGCTGCCAGAACATGATCAGTGTGTAGGATGGTGACCTGCTGCTTTGTTAGTTGGGAATGTGTTTTTCAGCCCTAAAAGAGCAGCCCTTTCATCTTGGGTTAATGTGCATTTCTACCACTCCGATTTTCTCTTCTTGCATCCTGCCCCCAGATGTTGCTTCTCCTCTTTGAGACAACAGCAACTGAACCTGTTTCACCTTAAAGTGGTCGGAGGCTCTGGCCTGCCCTTTGCTGTGCAGCAGTTTTCCATAGGCAGGTGTGACTGCTCTTTGCCCATGATGGATGTATTCATTGGTTAAGTCTCAGTTTGAATGAGTAAGTGCTGAAATAATTTTCCTGGTTTTCTAGTCAACATGAGCAAATGCATCATGAAGGCTTGTTCATCCACCTTTCCCTTTCCCCTTCCAGCAGATGCTGCATTTCCTAAAATAGCCCTTCCCTCAGACCCTTTTGTCTTCGAGGCCTTTGCAGCTCTTTTGCTCCCATTGTGTGAAAACAGGAGCGAGCCTTTTCTTTCTGTCCTGGCAGGATGAAGGGGTGGGATGGGTGTGGAGGCGTTTGCGCGCCAGAGAGCGAACAAGTATGAATAGGGCCAGCTGGCCACTCTTGTGCTCGTCTTTCTATCATTTCCATCTGATATTCCCTGCTCATTGTCATTTTGCAGGCCACGTTCACTAACACAAAGAAACTGGGGAGCAAGCAAATGCATGGATATTTAAAGGGAAAAAGCTTTATTTCTTATTTTCTTAATTCATAGTGGACTGTAAAATGGAACAATGAGATCAACCTTCAATAAGCTTGTTTTCCCTTTTTTTTTTTTTTTTGCCAGGCAAGCTTCCTTTTCCTTTTGCATAAATCAAACCAGAACAACCAACCAGGAAATTTTTCTCACAAAACCATGCTTTTTAATAAAAAAAGAGAATAATATTTATTGAGAGGGATTTTTTTCTGTATATGTACAATACTAATGCAGGAGGATTATGCTAACAGAAAATGCCAAACATGGTGAATTGACTTCTAAAGTGTGGACGGTCCAAAGAGCAATGTCCTTAGAGCGATGTCTAAGTAAGTCAAGAGGAACAAGTGAACAGTGGTTTTATTTTTTTTAACAACAAATTACCAGCCATTATGACTGAAGACCTGACACATAATAACCTGCAGTAACATGTACAGAAATCCATAAGACAACATAGAATTTACACAAGAAGATAATTATTTGTGTAAGAATTTACTCCAGAAAATGGAAGCATGTTCTGGACAGTTTTGGAAAATGGAAAACAGAATTAAAAAAAAAAAAAGGCGAACATTGGATATCCTCAGCTCACAGTGAATGCCAGTCTTCCTGGGTCCAAATGCTGTTACCTTTATCTGCATCATTCTGCATACCTTCAATTAATCCCTTTATTATGTGATGTAACAAACATTATTTTTATCTGAGCCTTCCTCTGCTATTTCCTCTTTGCTGCAGCTCTTGTCAGCCTGCACTTTACACACAAAAAGAAGTGCAAATTTAGACATACCCTCAGGTGAAAGACATGTAAACCTTCCCAGCATGAGTGGTATTAATCATAGCTAACAATTTCAGCACTAAGTAATGCTACACAAAACATCATACAAACCCTGTTAAGCAGACTCAGTAGCAATAATTTTGGGGGAGGGGAGAACACAGAGATTAATAATTGCCACCAGTTAAGTTTCCCAAGTGTTGCAGTGCTTTGAGGCAATTTCTTCTGTTACCTACGTTTTATATTATATTATATTTTTATTCTTATTCAGAAACAATGAAGGATACGGGGAAGAGTTAGAGGCTGGGTTTATGCCTTATTTCTACTGTGACCCTCCCAGAGAGCAGGTAATGTAAAATCCAAGACCATAGTTTTTATTTCAATTTTTACCACCACTTTTCTTTATAAATGGTGTGTGACTCAGCTCGGTCCAGGTTATGCACTCCCTGTTGCTGGATGCAATCCTTTGTGGGGCTTTGTTCCACCTCTAACAGTCCTTACCAACACTCTTCCTGAATTAACGGCCATGTAAGGGTATTTTTCCCACCTCAAAGCATGCAGAGGATGTCATTAATAATTAGGCTTGGGGATGCGGGAAGGAGATGCTGTGCTCCCATCAGCTGCATTTTGGTTAGCACACTCCTGAGAGAATTGCTTCACCTCTCAAAAGGGGGAACAGAATGGGCCAATTCATAAAGTTAAAAAGTCTTCTACCTATCAGGACATACATTTACATTTCTCAGCAGTGTTCTCCCTGCAGTATCACCTGCTACAATAAGTGGTGGTTCCCTAAATAGGAACTCTTGCATCTTCAGGCTTTCTCCTGTTTTTAACAGAAGCAGCCTTCTGTCAAGTATATCCTATTCCATAAACATTATCAGGAGAGGACAATGATGTTTTAATTTTATTTTGAAAATTACTCCAGAGTTTCAGCAGACTTGCTGGCTTCTGTGCTTGAAAGCATTTACATCTCCCTGTGGATCAGTAAATCTATGGGGTTTAGCTTTCGTACCTAAGGACAAGCGCAGTGGCCAAATCAGCTTCTTACTCTGTGCAGACCAGCTAAATAGTTGGAGCTGGCATGATCTGCTTGTAGCTCTGAAAATGTTTATTAGTGTGGTCTAAGTGAACTGTGTACTGGCTAGACAGACCTGGGTGATGAAAGAGAGTAGGTACAATATGGACCAGCTAGTGCCAATATGCAGGTTACTGACATGTGATGGACTTGTAGGTTATTGAGATCGGCAGCAAGAACTGGGTGGCATTAGTCAACTAATTCCAGCTCTTTGGTGCTTGCAAGCAGATCAAGCGAATGAACTCAGAAAAGGGTGGAATGGGGGCTTTACTGTTTTTTTTTCTTGTCTGAAATAAAAAGACACAATATTTTTCCACTTAGAACAGCAGCAGGACTTTGAATGTCATCTCTTGTCAAAGCAATGTCCAGCTGAAGGAGTCCCAAGGAACTCTGCATCGTTACCAATACTGGAAAATTGCTTGACATGAGCTGCCTGACATGAAGGAGTAGTGTAGTGCCACACCACCATCTCTAATTACTTATGTTTACCTATAACATCAATTTATAGAATGAGTGGCTTGAAGAAGCCTGAAAACAAACATTGTCTCACATACTGGAAGCTGAATCCTCAAAGCTCCTGTTCAGTTTCCTAAGTACTGAAGGCTCTGGATAGGGGCTATTCAATGCTTTGGAGAACATTAGTCTGTAAGAGGTCCATTATTGTGATATTTTGGCAGGAGGAGTTTGAAGTGAATTGCCCTTAAATCTATGACTCATTTTCTCCTGGATTCTAGGAAATTCTCCCTTTGACAGATTAAAAAGTAGCACAAAAGATTTAAAGTGTGTTGGAATCATTAGATCAGGGGGAATGGGCTAAGGGGAACTCTTGCTGAAGTGGGGTTGGGTTTGGCTCCTGTAACCTAGGCAGCAATTAGTTCTAAGTGGATCCATGGCAAAGTCCAGCTATTGGCACCTGGCAAAGATATAACAGCAGAAACTGCAGCTGCTCAGGTTAAATGTCCTCAGAGAACTTTATTGAGTAGTCTAGATGGCACCAATTTATAATACCACAATTTATCTTGATAAGAAGTGCTACTGAGAAATTGGTTGACTTTCTGCTCTTTTAAACTTCAGATAATCTTTAGGCTACATCTTGAATTTGTTGCTCTGGCTTTTATGAATGATAAAAGAGATGGAGCATCTCATTAGGAGTTGCAGGACTTGGCTTCTGATTATTGAGATGACAATATCTAACATGCATCTATTAAGCGTAACTGTTCCCGTAAGGCAAACATACTCGAAGAGAACATGGAACAAGGGTGTATGAAAGTCAAGATAACACTGAGTCAAAAAATGTGAATTTGCCACCTTCCCTGATTTTACCTTAAAAATGGACCCATCAAAATTTGCCATTGAAACTCCTTACTCTTGGAAAAATAATACTACTTGGTGAGACTTCAGCTGTTTGACTTAAATTCTAACTGGAAAAATACATTATAAGTATTTAAATATTTCTAAAAGACTGTGAGAGTTTAAAGCTTTTATATCCTTATTCAGTACCAAACTAAATTTCAAATTCCATCTGGGAAATACGGACATCATGTTTCAGCTTGTTCTAGTCAAACCAGTGCTAAGCAGATAAAATAGGAACTTGCAATTTCCTCCCCCTGTAAAGGTGTTGGTTGTTCAGTACAGATATTTTTGTGATCACATTTTTATTTTTTTTCACAGAAGTGAAGGCTGTAATTAAAGAAGAAAAAATAACACTGAGGCAAATCTATAAAAGTGGATTACGGTAGAGTATGGAGAAAATGACCTTCCAAAGTTAAAGGAGAAGCTGAAATAGCTGATAATTGAAATGTCATAGGAGAGACTGAGCTGGTAAGAAAAAGCAAATATTTAAAGATGAGAAATATTTAACAAGTCACTGGATTAATTTCTCTGCCAAGTTCATCACAGGCAAATATATTTCTATTTGATGTCAGGGACATCAGGTAGAATCTGATTAACCTTATGGGCACAAAAGAACCATAGAAGCCTCTTTAGCTCAGAATAGTTTTAATGCAGAAATTCTGTCAGTGAACATTTGTTTTCCAGTGAGGTGCATCCACCTTTGTGTTGAAGACAGTTGCATTTTATGAAAGTTATAACTGCTGTACAAATAACTGCTAATTCCTCCCTCTCTTACTGCTTGCTCTGAAGGAGCTGCTGTTCCTAGCAGAATCCAGCTCTTTTACTACAAGCCAAGTGTTAGATACTCCTGACTCTTGATGTACACAAGCTGTATGTCCCTTCAGGGAGCTGTTCCGAGTTTTGCTCTTCTCCTTCACTGGTTTCTCACCATCTCTCCTCCATGGAAATGACGTTGTGATTAAGCCAACAATCACACATTAAAACTAGATTGAGATTTCAAGGTGATTCCTTCTGTTTTCTTCATCTCCAACCTCACTGCACAGGCTTAGCAAAGGTATATACTTTCGTGTTTTCAGTCTGCTGATTCAAACTGCAACATCCCTCAATTTGTGAACAGCTTCATATTCAAAAGGTTGGGACATAATTTCATTTAAAAAAAAAAAAAAGCTGGGAATAGGTCTCCACACAGAGTCTGTCTACGTAATACTTTGAAATGATTAAGAATTCCTGTTCCTCCTCATTCTTCCTAATGACACAGTGGGAATGATGCTGTTTGGTGGGAAGTAGCTGGTGCCCAGTGAAGATGGACGAGCGGCTCCTGCTCAGTGCTTGGGACCTCCCTCCAAATTCTCTTGGAGCAGCCGGGATCTCATGGAGCTGAGTAAGTGAAATGGGGGCTGGACCCCTCATTGGTGACCAAAATCACTGCGCAGACACTCCTGTGGCGCTGCTGCCATGGGTGGGTGTCACTCCCAGCACTGGCTCCCCTGCATTGCAGCAATTGCTGTGATTTTTACTACTAATGTGAAAGGTTCATCTTCAGTACCTCTTTCACTAGACTAGCTTGTGGAATTAGTTCAATATGTTCAATACTGCAAAACCTTCACCATATATTTCAGTTAATCTGGATTTTATCTTTGTGTGTATTACTTTTAAGAAGAAGAAATTTAAACATCAGATTATTTAACATGGTGGAGTATACACACTCCTAATAATACTGATGGCAATGTCTGCTCCATTATGTTAAATGAAAAAATTACTTATATATGTATATATAGCCCATGATTTAATTTACACACAACTGAGTTGGTTAAACTTACAATTTAAACATAGGTCATCCATATGTACATCCTGTATTTGGACAGTTCCTGTATTATTGTTACACTGAAAAACTGAATGTATTAAAAGAATATATAAAGCCCAGCCTAAAGTTTTTCAATGGGCACTCAACACATGGCATTTTAGTGACTAAAAGGGGCAAAAAATTGAACAATTTGCACACTTCAGTACTGTAGCAAATGACTGCATTGACAAGGTCACCATGCTAAATTGACACCATCCCCACCACATCCAGCTTCTAAAAATCTTCCAGTATTTGCATGGTGATTCCTGTAAAAACCGTATTAAGTGTCAGAATCTTAAGCTTTTTTTCTCTCTTGCCTGCTTAATAAGCAATTTACTCTTTTAAATTAAGAATTCAGTGTGCTTTTAATTTACACAGGAAAAAATGCTTGAGTGCTGTGTGTTTTTTTTCCTGTGGTAACATGGTTAGCTGTATAAAACATCATTTCTTCCTCTATTACACACATAATTGTATTTCCAAAGGTAACTCTCATTGAAACTGATAACTAGCAATTTATTTTATAATCAGAACCTAATTAGGTTGTTGTTTACAGTATAAGTGATCAATAGCTTTTATTATGGATCACACAGTGTCAAAGATCTAATAATTGGTATTAAATATAACAGAGATGCTGTAATCAAACCAAATGTGAAAAATCTTCAAAAAGTGTGTACTATACTGGGAGGTTATTAAAATTCCCGATACTGCTTAAAATATTTAATGTGCTGAATACAAATGATATTTTAAAGAAAGCTTTGTGGATCAAAGAGAGATTTAATAATTGTAATGTTTATGAATTTGTTTTGAAAATATTTTTAATTGGATAATGTCAGACTTTTGAATTATAATGCTGTGTTCATTAGCATTTCAATAGGTTATACTATCAGCTCCTTTTGACATAAAAGAATTTGATTTATTTTTAAAATCATGAATCTCGTCATCTTTCTTCTGTTGTCACTAGTTTTCAATAATTTGATTAGCTTCTACAAGAAGAGCAACAGGAACCACATGGGCTTTGCTGGTAATGATGTGCCATATATTTCTTCTCTGAAAGCAGCTCTGCTGCCTTTGAAAGTAATTTGCAGTTTCTTATCAGCACAGAATTAAAGAGTAATATTGTCTAATTTGTTATGTTCAGTGGCACAGAGTATCGTAGAAGTCTATCACATACACAGTGCTTTGAAACCTATATTATGAGACCATAACCAAGAGTCCGTAAATTAATTTCAAAATTTATGAAAATGTTTATTATTAAGTAAGAAAAAGCTCAAAAGATGAATTTGTCAATAGGTTTAATAATCTCTTAGTAAGACGTGTATCTTGCAGACTCCCAAACGTCATTGCAGTTTATAAAACAGTAATTTGCACTTTATAGCTGTATTGCAAATAAGTGATCTGGACATTTCAGAGCAGGACAGGGCATAATTGTGTGAGTCGCAGTGTAAATCTGTAAATTCCACATGATGAACTCCTTGCTTGGTGAAGTTTTCTTCTGCTTTCAACAGAAACAAAAACTGATTGCTGTTGGTGATTTAGACATAACTGCTTGTAACAGTCAACAAGCCATCACAGTAAGGTATAAAGACAGCCCTTAGGAGAAATGCTGCCTATTTGATGACATTTAAAGCTTTAAAGAATTCCTTCTAGATACCGCAGAAAATCACCATGAGCCAGCACAAGCTGTCAGTGTCACTGAATGAAAACCAATGGCAATATTGCCATCCAAACTATTAAAACTATTTGTGGAACTGGTCTTGCGAACAGTTCATCATGTCAGCAGGGCCAAGGTTGCCAAGGTCTGCAGCAGGAACTACCAGGGTGAGAAAAGCCTGTCACATGGGCGAGTGTGCATGACGCTGCCTTGTAATTGGATCAGCCATCCTTTTGTGTTGATTTTGGCAGTCTGAGAAATAAAACACAGTTTAAATGATACCCTGCTACCTCTTTTCCCTCTACAATGTTGTGATAAGGGAAGGCATGGAGTTCCTGTAACATTCTGAGCTGACATTATCAGCTATGTATAAACAGATAATGCTGTTTTAGTAGAGCAAATAAATTGTATGTCATTTTTTATTAAACAAACAGTATAATAAGTGGACTATATTATCACGGGAAGCATAGAAGACCATAGACTGTACAGCTGAAACCCTGTAGCAAAACTTGTTTCTACTGCTTATCCTCAAATTTAAAGAAATGTATCTTTATCAAGCTTTCACAATGGCCACTTCTTGTTAATTTAAATAATCTTCACCCTTGTTAAGGCTAGATGATTATAATTAAAAGATAAATGTACAGTTAGAAAGTTCTATGCCACACTCTATGAGAATTTAACTGAAAGACATACATTATACCTGTATGTGAATTATAATGGCTTCTCAGCAGGGAACGCAGAATCACTTACAGTACATAAACATTTAAAGAGGAAAATGCTAATACACTGAAAGAGTTTAACATCAGTAGCAATTTATCAAATGAAGAAGTTTCATAAAGTCCACTCTCTGGGAGAACATTCACTGTTAGACATCCTTGATAGTCTGAAGTTCAATCAATTTTAAAAACAAAACCATTCAATGAGATAAACAGGATCTTAAGAAAACTGCCATCCTCCTTCTCAGGTAAAAGCCAGAATTAAAATAATTAGTATTAAAACAATCCAACCAGGTCGCTTCACAGGCAAATTTACACACTGTCTCTTTAGAACACTGCATGCCCAAAAGCCTTTTGGGTTTGGAATGTAGCACTGCACCAAGTATTTCACAAAGCCTCTAAATATCACAAGAAGCTTTTTTTTAGAGAGAGAAAAAACAAATTCCAGCTGACTGAAACTGTTCTAGCAGGAATACCTCAGCTTAGCTCCCAGACCTGGAATTCCAGATAAAGAACAGAGGACAGGAAACAGATATTTTTTTTAACACGTCCTTTTCTATGCAGCTACAAGAAGACTGATGAGCTTAGGGACAGACAGAGTGAGAGTGCGAGTGCCATCAGCGTGAGGGGTGTGCTTGTAGGAACAGCGAGTGAATTCTCCGAAGATATGTGACTGGTGGAGACTCCTGCAGTGTTGTCTTTCCCAATAGCATTCTGCAAGACACAATACTTTCCTTGGTCACCATTACACATTGTCATTGCAAAATATTTAAATCCACACACTGAAATTCATCTTTTGTTTGTTCATGTCCCACCCTCCACCGTTACCTATATATCACTGTCACAGGTTGGAAGATACAAAAGGCATAAGAAAATAGATGTCAAAATGACAGTATTTTAAAATTACTTTCAAGGATAAAACCACCAGTGCAGCACAATTCAAAATCCCTACTTTAGCAATGGTTCCATGTGTAAAACCTACAGCAATTTTTTTTTTAAAGCGATTTGTGTTTATCATGCCTGTTCATTTCTAAAAGCAAACGCAGGGCCTGGAAAGAAACCGCAACTTCTGCACAGTCAACAGAACTATTTGTTTGACAATTCATTGCTTCTGGATAACAATAAATAAATTTGAATCCATGGGAACAGAAGAGACAGAATTTCCAGATTATGAAAATTTTCTCATGTGTTTTTTTTCATGTGGTTTTTTTTTTTCCTCTTAATTGCTGCATTATTTACATTTGTTTTCTTCTTTGCGCCCAATAATTAAACAGCATGCATATGCAAGTACACAACTTGCATATGCAGAGTAGCAGGAATATTTGTCATTGTTATCATCTTCAGTTAAAAAAAACAAAACAGGTATAATCACAGAAGTAGAACAATTTAAACTAGAAGCGAGTACAGGATAAGATGGACCAGCAGTTCCTGGGCTACAGTTACAAGGGCCTCCTTGTTTAAGGCCTTTTGGCCAGCACAAGATGTCAATGGATCTGTTACCCTCACTGCATTGTTCCCTCATGCTATTAGGCTTCATTCTAGTATCTACAGGAAATTTGTAATAGAACCTAAAGAACTAGGAACTGACTATATAACTGTCTTTTTATAGAAGAACTGGGCAAATCTGGCATGGTGAACGAGACCCTGAACGATATGGTCACATCCTTTTGGTGCTTTACTGTTGCACAGCTGGTCTTGCTTCAATGACTAGGTTACATGCTTCCACATTGCAAAAAATAATTTATGTACATCACTAATTATTAAGCTTCCTGAGAGACTCAATACAAAGGATCTGGACTGACAGACATGGAAACTGATGTAATGTTTGCATCTGAAGGGCACCAAGCTGAGCAGACTACTCAAACAGCACTGGGAGGTTCATGTCTCTTGGGGCTGACAGTCTGTCTCCTGATGTGTGAGCATCACATCTCCTGCTGTGAACATCACCTCATGCCTTAAATTGGTCATTTTTGTTAGCCACGGAATGATGTGCAGTATGTTTCTCTGTATTTGTTAAAAGCCATATCATGTTGTATTCCTGCAGATTATTAACTAACTAACTGTATTTGCTAGGTGCAATGGTAATTGACATAGGACCTGCCTACATATGTATTACACAGCTATTAAAATATAAAGTTAGGAGAGGCCACTTTGAGCCCAGCTCTGGATTTCAGAGTAAAATAATTCTTTACTACATTGTGCTATTTAAACACAACAAGACTTTAGTGTGAGGTAAACCCATTATAATCTTGACAGACTTTGAACATTCTATATTTTGGGGAGCCACCTGTGCTGTGAAACATACAGGATCCACACTCTTACCTCATTAAGACACAGCTCCGTATCTACAGATTCATTGGATTTCCGCTTCTTCTGTGCCTATGAACAAATACAAAATTATTCCCTGTAAAATTTATACCTACTGCAGCACAAAACAATTAGATAAATTTACATGAGATGTCATACTCCTGTAATTTTGACAGTGTTTTGCACATGATTAGCAAATAAATTCCATAAATATAACTGCATGTTTTCCAATAACATTCACATTCTGATTTGAATTCACAGCAAAACTTCAAACAGTCAGCTAAGGGTACTTAGTAATTACAATGACGAGTGCCATCATCTGCAGAGACCGTTATGTTCTGTGGCCCCTTAAAAGTGGTGCTGGATGTTCAAGAGAAGACGGGAAATATGACAGTTAATACTTATCATAATACCACTGCATATTAACAAAAAATCTACCATATTCCTCAGTTTCAGGAAAATGTACAACACAGGAGTATTTTAACCTTACTGATTCTTGCAATTTCTCCAAGTATCATTACGAAAATACAAATATAAATTTAACATATTGCATGGCTTCCAGAGTAAATTCTAAAAAGTCACCAAAAAAGAATATTTAATGTCTTCTTAACATATCTACCTGTAAGTCAACTTGAACTGCTTGTTTACATTGCATTCACTGATTATTATACATAGAATATTATTAAATGCAGGAATATCTAAGGTGATCAAAGCCTGAAAAAATGAATCTGCTATATCTTCAGCCATGTCTTATGATGACCATCCACCTGTTGCTATTACTGGGTGCTCTCCACACTGACACAAGTAAGAAGCATTTCTGGTGGCAGCATCATAGAAAAGGAAAACAGCAGAATGCACTCTGTCTTAACATCAGAAGGTGTTTAGTATTTCCATTGCTGAAATGAACATGACTGGGCTGGGAGTTTTCTGCTTTTCTATAATAGCAATAGCAATCCCCGTGGTGCCGAAGATACCTGCAGTAAATGGTGCTGTGGGTGATTTAAGTATTTCAGTGATTCTCAGAATCATTTTTTTCTTTGTATATTCCAGAAACTCAAACAGCACTTTTACAGGAGCTACTAATAATTAATGTACAATCAAGTCATAGAAAACTTGGATTTACCCACCAAACCTACTGACTGCACTGAGCACATCCGACACTTCCTGGAAGTTTTGCTGGACTTGCAATTTATTTCCTGCAAAAAATGAGGATCTGAATCTCACTGTGTTGCATTCATTTTACACCGTGGAATTCCACTGGTTTTGGAAGAGCTGATGTGAGGAAGTGCTGAGCATTATGATTTTATACTCTCAAAAATTTAGTTCCATGTACGGCTATTTTACTTGATATCTGAGAGCCACCGGTGCTGCCTATGGATACAAAATAGTCTTCGACCTAATTACTGATTTTAGAATCCAAATGAGGGGACTGAACTTCTCATGAGGAAGCACATTCCCTGCTTTTCATGATACTTTTGTATTTCTAAATAGATCTATTAGAGACAACTGAAAAACTAAAAAGCTGGGACTTAAGAGGAAGACAGTTTAGCTATGGGAAGAATGCATACTGTATCTATGTTGATAGTTTTCAAATATATGACAAAATAATAGCTCAATTCATTAATAAACGCCTTCTGTGAAATTTCTCTCTTACATACCCTTTCTTCTAATTAGTAACATTAAAGTGGTTATGGTAAGCATAAATTTAACTATCTAAATGGAAATAGAAATGCCTGGAGTAAATTTGCTACAAGAAGCAGCAAGCCAGTGAAGCCTTCCTGCTGTGACTGCAGTGCTGGTGGCATTCACAGAGGTTAGAAAACTCCTTTTAATGGCAGCTGGGCAGATTTTAACTCCTAAATGGATGGCTCCAAAAAGATAGGTAAAGAAGGATAAACGGAATTTCAATCCTGATTTTCTTATAGCCTAAACACTGCATTGCGTTGGAACGTGAAGCTTCATAGGATGCCTCAGGTTCAGAACTTCAGATCTTGACAGTCTGAACCGTAAGGACCATGCAAGCCTCATATTTCTTAGTTTACACAAGTATCTGTTGGAAATACTGTGCTTTGCTGCTTATGCCTGCTCTGGATTCATAACAGTGTGCTAACTACAAGTCTACTCTTGGTAGTTGGTCTCAACACCAAAGTTAGAATTTATGTTCCTTCTGTACTCTCAAATGTAAAAAAGGGAAAAATATCATTATTTCGTCTATGTGCAGTAAAGTATTCCTTTACTTCATTCAGCCTGATAAGCAATAGAGTGCAGCAGCTAAAACATGCTTACCTTTGAGAACACTATTTTAAGGGTAAAATCAACAGCTAGAAACAAAATCAACATTTAAACAAAAAAAAAAAAAAGCTTTTCAATCATTTTGATCAATATTCCCTAGCTTTCATTTGGAAGGCAATACCTCTCTGTATCCATATACTTAACGTAGTCATTCTAACATCAACAACACTTACTCACAGGCATCCTCTATTATAAAGTCGTCCTTTCTTAGGATTCAAGAGTAATTTTAGTAAACAGGCAGGCTTTTCTCTTATCAAAACAGAAGGGACAATATCTTCCATTTAAAAACACAGCAAAAATGCAGCCTCTTTTGGTGGGGGTGGAAGGCAGAGGGAAAGAAAAAAATAGCATTTTGAGGATGAGATGAGACATTATATGCCAAGTTTCAAACTGGAAAAGTACGTTTTTACTGTTGAGTTATAAACCTGTAAAAACGGGTTATAATGGAAATGCTGGCATAGGCTGCACTACTATAATACAACAGTGCATCACTAAATCACAAGTAATGGAAAAAAAAACCCCAAACACCTATGTGTGAAGAAAGTGCTATAGAAAGTGTATGTCCTGTAATTACAAGGGGAAAATTCTTCCTGCCCTACTCTTAGGTAGAAAGGACTCTGTGTGCAGCAGAACTGCTGGTTTTGTGCTACAATGAGCAAATACCTTATTAGAGGTAAAAAATCAGGGCTTGGAGGTTATGCTGGTAGCTTTGGTGGAAACATACCCAGGCTGGGAGACATGTATTTGAATTATGAAGGATACCCTCAGCCATCAGATATTTACCATACAACAGCTTCCATTGTCAGAAAAGATTACATTATAGAAATGTGTGCCCATCACATACAGCTGCAGACAATCCTGATGGAACATCTATGCCATCAACAAATTTGGGAAATGAGAGCTGTCCGTTATGCAAGATGCCAAAGATTCACTGCCACCCTCCATCTCAGGTCTCCTACATGTCTAACGTACAGGCAAGGAGGTACCTTCAAAGCTGCTAGAAGGACCTAATTCTACAGGAGTAAAATAGCCCACACAAATGGCTAATAAGCCCGTATTCAAACTTCTATTTTTTAATTGAATTTTAATGTAAAGCTCTTATGTGGTGATGAAAAGATCTATGGGAATTTCATCATTAAATAAAAATGCAAGCAGCACTAGGCTGATAAAAGATATAATAATAATAAAAAACAAACAGTAAAAGAAAGGCAGCTTAAAATAACTGGTTAAACATATGGAAAGAGCAATGAGATCTTTTCTACTGAGGTAAAATAGCATTTGCTAATGACTTATACACTCAGCTGTGACATGCCTCTGCCTGTAAAACAAAGTTATGTAGGACGGGTTGACACTCACCCGGCTTCGCAGGGAACTATAATTCAGTAATGTGGGCTACTTCGAAGCAGCTGCCCCCATACTGCCAACAACCTTGCACTTACTTAAGCTTTTATATTCTGTAAAAATGAATATCTGCTTTTACTGAGAATCTTATCACTGTGGTAGCACAAGCAACAGATGATATTTGGAGATAATCATATTCATGCACCTCCTGATGAGCTTTTCAGTATCCTGTATGTTAGTCACACAAGCCTTGTTTTGGTCTTTGCAAACTTTAGCTTTTAATATTCAAACTGAAATGTTCAACTTAGTCAAGAGCTGGTAGACAAACCAACCGCATGTCCCAAAAAGAAAAAAACTCTCATGATCAGAAGCAGAGTATTACTTATGTACTTCTGGGAAAGAAAGAAGAATTGGGGCCAGCAGAGGAGCAAGTGGAGAAAGGAGAAAGGAATATTGCTGATAGAGATATTTCTCCTCCAGATACAGGACTCTAAGGACCTCTAATCCTTCTAATCCCACTGGCTCCTAGATGAGTTCAATCATATGTCCTTGTTCAAACACACCCTAACCAAGTCTTCTCTTGTCCTGCATCTCATAACCATCATAAGATCCTCCCAAACCTAGTAACTGTGCTTCCCATTCCCCAAATCCTTCTACCTCCATCCTTTGCAGACCCTATAGCCCCGGATATATTCCCCAAAATGTTACCTTGCAATTATGCATTCAGCTTCTACAAATCACAGCACTACATGGTTAATCAATGCATTAAACACTGCAGTGGTATCTCACCAGCAGTCAGAACACACATTATTTATGGCTTGTCATCCAGCAATATTTTTATATATCCACTACAGCATGCATATCTATGTACTCACAGCAAGGAAAGGTCTGACTGGGGACGGCTCCAGACAGAGGTGAGCTGTAATTCGGAGGGAGAGGAAGGAAGGGGAATCACATAAAGGGAATGGAATAACTTGGACCTGAATTCAAAAAGGCACAGGGTGAGCATCTGAACTCAGAAACCATCCCTTTCTGTTCGCTAGACACTTTGGGCCTTATGTACTTTATGGAATTAGATATCACAGTGAGAGACAACACAAGTATCATTACAATAGATACCTGCTATGTGGGCTGTTTTCTCAGCTAATTTTAATGAGTTTGCTTTGTCCTCTCCTGAGATGCCTGGTTAGTTATGTCCATGTTAACAAGCCTTTCTGAAGAAGAGATACAAATCTCCCAGAATACATCCTTTGAATGACCACACTTCTGAAGTAGCTATAAGAAATGAGGGTGCTTGTTCTTTTTGTTCTTCTCTTGTGTTGATTAGAGAGATTTACTATGCAACTAACCTGTTTTTTCCAGCAGCAGGACACAAACAATAAGCAGAGCAATATACAGACTGTAAAAATGCAATCACTTTAACTCTTCCGTGCTCACTAAGCAGTGAGTGTTATCTACCACAACTGTCAATTGTATTTTCTTATTAGCACGGGAGTACTGTGCCACGCTGGAATATAAATTACTTTCAACAGGGAAGGTAAGCAAAGTGTGGGTCAGAGACACGGGCCACTAAAATAAGGATCCAATTCAGCACAGAGTAATTTTGAACTCCATACTGTCCAGCCAGGGTGCAAAGCTATTTAAGCTATAAAAACACTCAGCTTTGCACAATCCTATAAAAAAAGAAGTCTGATCTTTTTTTCTGCCTTTTTTTTTTCCGTGCTGAATCAGCCCTCAAGATACAAGCTTGGGGCATGAAATTATCGGTCGTCATTCTGCACAAAAGCATTACAGTGCTGTCATCCCACTTTGCAGACTGAAGAAAGTATCTTTTAAAAACAAGACACTACTGGCACTAGTTTCTGAAGCTATGTAGACAACACCCAGTACAGTAAGAATCATATCACAAGTACTTTCAGCTGGAAGACATTAAATGAAACAAACCAATTATCCCCTTGTGCCCAAATATGCACTGGGGAAACACACACAGAGAATTACAGGCTGCAGTGCAGGCAATAAACAGTTTATCAGTGAGTCCCTTCAGATCCCATCAGCCCTAAGCTCCTGTCTCCCGTAGCTTTGAACCTGTCCTAAAATCACACAGTTTGTCCCCATTTTCCTACAGGGGCTGCCTTCGTGCCCAGCCACCCTCTGGTTTTACAGGTTCAAGCGCTCAGAAATCCCCATCCAAATCAGCAGAGACCTGTTTAGTCGGCAATAGATTCTTGGTGGTTTTGAGTACTTGAGCATCAGAAACAAGGGCTAGAGGGCAACCTCAAAGCCGAGATTCTTGTTTTCTAGTCAGAAAATGGAAAAAGGGATGGTGGGTCTCCTGAGATCATCTCCACTCATTCCTTCAGAAGGAAAGGGAGTTGAAACGAAAAGGCTTCACCACAGGGCAGGCAAGAGGAATCCTCTGGGAAGAAAGGTTGGGACACATATAGGTCCCTGTTTTGCTTCCAGCTCTTTGGTCACCAATGAGGTAGCACTGCCCTGTCTCTTCTGGACAGGGCCAGGTGGGATGGGAATAGTGTCTCTTGCCCAGACCACTGGGCAGTGATGGAATTAATTAGCTCTGGTCCAACAGGTGTCCAGGGCAGAGACTTCAGTCTCTTGATAGCTGTAGATGGAAACACACTTAGCAGCAGATATCACTTCTGAGAAGTGGTCCTAAAGGCTGATAAAGTGCAATATAAATAGAGAAAAGCCTCCTCACTCCAACCTCTTCAATCTTAAAATTAAGAGAAAATTAGATTGGGGGTGAAGCTGAGATTAATCCTTCCAAAACAAGTGTGGAAAGAAGGAAAGATGGGTTGTACTGTAGGAATTCCTGCTAGACCAGTCCCAGATCCTTATGTTAGTAAAGATGAAGCTTAATTAAGGCTCATCTCTCACTGCACTTATATGGCTGGGACAACATGACATAAAAACTGCCTAACACCAATCTTAAAGGTTTTATAAAAAACAGATCCTGTCAGAAACACCAAACTGATCAAACAGCTTACAAGGACCAGACACAGAGATCTTCAAATATTTATTTCAAGCAATTAGTCTCCCAGTGAGCACAGCACAAAATATGACACCCAGCCAAGGCAACGGAACTGACTGACTTACCTTTCATGGCAGCACAGTAACTTGCTAACAATTTTGTTTTCATGTTCAGTCATTTATTTATCTGCATAAAATGAATTTCTATAGTCCTAGATTCTTGCTTCCTATTTTTAGGGGATATTATGCAATTCTCCTAATATGATCTTTTTATGGATTTGCCTCAAGCAAATTTTTTTGCCTTAAGAAGGGAAGAGGAGAAAACAGAATACTAAAAAGCACAGATGGAATAAGTTCTGTTAGGTTAATATCTCAATGGCTTAGACTGCCCAGGTTTTCTTTTTTTTTTTCCTTTAGTTATGAAACTGAACAGCCACGTGATCCAAAGTCAAGTTGTTTAGAATTTTAATATTCAAACCCATTTCCCTAGTGATTCACCACAGCTACCAACCCAGTGCCATACAGAGCAGCTACAGGTAGCATCTGGCTGTTGCACACTGAACAGCATCTAAAGAAAAGCAGCATGAACACAAAGCCATTACAATCCCAATTAAAAGACATACTCAGCTTTTAATTTTGAAACAAAGATAAGTCGCTGAAGAACTACAGATCCCACAACACTTCTCCAGGCTGGAGTGTGTGTCCTTGCATGTCCAAATATGCAAACAAAGTTGTTCTGCTTGGCAGCAGGAGAAGTACCTACCTCCCCTATTAGCCTGGGCTACGTGGTGCACTGGAGTGTGCTGTAAACACTCCTGAGCAGCTGTCAGCCATGGCTACTCAGGGACTAAAACCAGCTCAGCCAGAACAGCCCAGCCCTGCATTGCACTAATGAGCCTTGAAAAGAGGCACCAGACTTCGGCAGCTACCATGCCTCCACCCCGCATCTCACACCTCCCCGTGAGCCTTGGCAGCTGCCAGCTGGAGGTGGCTGCGATGTGCTGCTCTGTGCACAGCGCCTGTCGCTCACCTGCGAGTTCTCTGTCACACCGAGCAGATGACAGGACAGTCTGTGGCTGAGACCCACTGCTCAGAAAAACTTGGGGGTCTCCCAAGCCGAAAGCAGAGTTGCAGGGAGAGAGCTCAGTGGGGATGCTCACATCACGTGGCCTCAGGAGACCCCAGCTCTGAGCTGTCAGTAGGTGGAAAGGATTAAGAAACCAATATTACACATTGCTTCTGCACTCGGACAGCAGGATCAGGGGTGCTGTCCTCTGGTTCTGCAGCTGGGAGGAAAGATCAGGCAAGCTTGCCTGAACACCAGCTTGCACCAGGGCTTGAGCACTGAGCAGTATAGGAACCTGCCGTTCGTGCTATGCCAACCTTAAGCAACTGGTATTATTGCTGGTTTATTGAGCACGGCGTTCACTCATACGTTCTAAAAGGGAAGGGAAGAGAATGACCATGAACATCTGCTTTTAGTTAAGTGACTAAAAATGTTCACGACTTTTTATTAGCCGTATACGTATGTGTGTTTGTGTTGTGAGCACTGGCATGGTTACGCAGAGAAAGAAAACACTGAAAGCATTAAAAGGGTTTCGAAAACACTGTAGATAACAAGCGACTTGGCTCCAATTACAGGGAGGAAAAAGCGAAGACTACAAATACTAAAGAAACCTTGCACAGAAAGGTAGAAGAAACTAGCCACTTAGTTGAGCACCCATCATACAGCTCTGCCCTCCCCTCCTCAGTCTTGTTTATGCATTTCAAGCCCAATGTATTAATTTCCTTACATCCGCAGTATTGTGGCTATGCCTGTACCCGAGTCCCATTAAATCATGACGTGATTTAGAGACTGTTTTTCTTTTAAAGTAATTCAATCCTGAACATCTGTGATTTGGATTAATTGGTTAAATTTTGCATTTTTGGCACAAGCTGCTCTCCAGAAGTGCCACTGAAATAAAAATCTAAATCATTTTCTCCTTGTTCCTTTAATCCTGCAGTTGAAACCTGCAGGTACACAGATGTATCCTAAGAACTGGCAGGGCTGAAACTTCAGTGAACTTACTGCAGCACTTGCCTCAGTATTCATGTTCCTTTCTAGCACTGAAAAGACTATGCAGAATAAAAATATCAAAAAGACTTTTAAAAATAATGCAATCAAATTTAACAAGGTGAGTCTATAAAAAAACCCAGATTATGGCATACCACAGTTTTGACAGGCAGTTATTCCCTGAGAATTCAGCCAGAGCCACACATAACACATAAAAAATTTTACCCAAATAGTTAATGTTTTGGCAAAGCTCAAAGTCATTGAACACAGGATTTTTTAAAATGCTAAATGTAAGACAACTTCAAGCATAGTTGCAAGCTCTGTCTATATTCTTTTCATTAGAATACATGCCTTTATACTTTTGTAGAAAGGTATAAAAATTCACTGTTAATATTCCTTGTTAATAAATTCTGATAGCATTTTACTTTCTAAAAGTGAATTAATATCATACAATTTTGATTGTCGTCATTTTATTTTCTGTGACAAGCATATGTTTCAACAGATTTAATTCATCAATGAAAAAAAAAGCCAGTTGGTCTTGTCCTCAGATTTCCATTAGCTAAGCTAGACCTTGGTTTGTCCTGCCAGCTTCCTAAACATTATTAAAAGGCCCTTGCAGTATGGATCTTAAAACTCCAGACTTGCGAGAGACTTTGATGTAGCATCCTACATTCATTCCACCCCCTGAAGTGAGTGAAGGAGAGAAAAATCATCCCTTTTCAAAAATACCAGGAGTTAAATCCTAACACTAATTCTAATGGACTATACTATAGTGAACTATACTTAAATGGATGATATTACAGTGGCTTTCCTCATGTCCATTATTTACACATGAATGATGCTCTCACACACAACAGTTACACTGTAGTTAGTGAAGCTATTCAAATAAGCAGAGAAACTCTTGTGTAAGAGGAGTCTGCAGAATCCTGACCTTAGAAAGGTGCCTTATTCTTTACTGCCCTGATCTCACCACACCAATGGGAATTCTTCCACTGGCCAGGCAGCAGCACATGTGAAAATGAAAAGTAACCTCCCGATATCATCTGCATACATGGCCTTAACTTTGGGCTCAGCAAGAAGTTCTGAGAACTTTATTCCAGCACTGAAACAATTTCTTGGACACAAAAAGTATTGCGAATGTTAAATGTCTAACAATTATTACCCTATTAAAACAAATATGAGCCTATAATAACCAGATTATGCAAATAATTATCAGATTATGCAAAACTGTATTCACAGGATCCTGCTTTGCTTCATCACACAAATCATTCACAGAAGGACAGAAGGCTTTCATTTATGTTTACATTTATTATAATAAGCGAGAAAATACAAATAGATGAATGCTAATTAATGCAAGTAATGGAGATCAACGGGATCACTTTGGGTGTATTATGTAAGGTTTCCGTACTAAACTGGAAGAAGCTTTTCAAGATTTATAGTGATTAGTTTGCCTAGTTTTTGAAGCATTATGTTGTGGCAGACTGGATGGTTCAGGGGATTATTAATGGGATACACAGCCTTATGTTCCAAGGTAGCTAGTTTAATCTAGTTCAGGTCAATACTGACAACTATTCTGTAGTATTTTTTGAAATAAGGAGGTGGTTCTGGAGCACTTCTTCTCTTAAGACGACAGGTTCAATGCACAAAAGCGGCACTAAGTTGCACCTCAGCCTGTGCACTTTATCAAAGAGACTGAGGAATTAATGGGATACATGTTTATAACATCACAAAGCACTCAGGATGTTTCCCCATGCCCTCCATTTCCCTTTCTGTGAGATGAGCTGCTCTGTTAAAAACGGACAGTCCTATATCCTCAGATTTTTCTAATTTCATTGTCAACCCTACAAGAGAAAACTTGCAGGTGTCCTGCACTACTGAATTTTAACATCCTTTAGTGGGACTCAAGAAATGGGAAGGTTTCACCTAAAAAAACATCTAGAGAGTGGTATCTGAAGTGAATCTCGATTGATGATAGTTGGCAGCAAATACTTCCCCCAAGTGCATAACGGTTTTATGAATAGCTCTGGACTGAGCTAAGGCAAGTAGAAAACAGCACCAAATGATGGGGGGGGGGGGTGTGATCTACCTACTCATGCGTCTAATACTCACAAGCATCAGCTTTGTCTTACTAGCAAGTTTCAGCGTCAATACATTGTCATCAAGTTGCAGAGAAGAAGCATTCCAAAAAATACATCTGGGTGTGTGTCAGCTACAGCAACAATATGGCTTCTTGTGTTAGTCCAAACTCCAGACCAGTGGGTGGAAAGTCAGCAGTAAACCAGCATTACTAGAGATTAGGGATGAGTATAATGCAGCCTGTGTCTTTTGTATATTAATATATGCATATTGTATATGCACATATGCACACCAGCACTGATACCATGTATTGAGCTGTCCCAGTGAGAAGGGAATATAACGGGGTGAAGAGATGCCATGTTCAGTGGCCAAGATGGGATTAGCCTCTCCGGTATTTGAGAACAGCAACCTCAAAAGGGATCTGGAATATCACTATGCTGCTCACATTCAGTGACCACTTGAACAGCAGAGGACATCGCATTTCTGATGTGCTGTGCATGGATGAACGTAATTGCACTACAACAGGCTTTGTACATAACAAAGAACAACAGATGATGAATGAGGACTCACAGAGCATATATGAGCAGATGCATCTCACTGGCTTGGAGATTATTTGGAGCTGCAATTTTGCCAGTTGCTCTCTTTAAATGTTCATGAAACACCAGAGTCCCGTCTCCTGTTACACCGACATGAGCCAGCGCGACTTGTATTTCAGAGGCTATCTCTGTGATGTGGACTCAGGGTGACCAGTTCAGCTCCCAAAGAGCGGAGCTCTCCCACTAAGTGCACTTACCAAAGAGTTGTATTGCTACTAAACACAATGTTGTATCTGAGCCATCAGCCTGAAGGTGAAAAGTCTCTCCTTAATTAATGATTCCTAAGTATTCTCACTAAGCTGCTCTCTGGGTATAGACAGGGTGTGTTTTTTATCTAAGCATTTTCAGTTGTGCCTGTAACAATCTGAATTTCTCATCTGCAAATAAGCGTGACTGAATCCTTAGGAATAATCAGGAAATCTTAATTAAAAGTAAAAAGGGCTAGACCAACCCTTGATGAGAGCATGATTCCACAAAAGGTTGCCAGAATTTGTTGAACTAATTAAGTTCAAAATCATTATTTAAAAAAAGGGACATTTTTTCTTTCTGAATTCGCATTTGACTTCTGAAATTGTATCCAGGCAGTTGCCTGCAGGAACAGATCCCTAAATTTGCCCTCAGAACCAGATAACTACAGTGCATACGTGACTGAAGTGTGCAGAATAGCATACTGACATATAATTCATTATATAATGGTCTTCAACCATTTAATTTGGATACATGCAACTTTTAATGCACACCTTTGTCTAGAGGAGGACAAGCGCTTGTAAAAAAACATGCTAAACACTGTTGATCAGGAAAGTTCTGAGCAAACTACTTTTCTACATTTGTGCAGACACAAATTTAGGAATGAGTTTTCCCAGATACTTGTAACTGCTTTGCTTTCATCTGTGCACACTTAATTTACATGCCCACTTACAATCCAACTGTTTGCACAAATTAAGTACTTATGACTGCAGGTAGCTATTTAGATCCTGCCTGGTACATGTCTTACCTACCATGTACATAACAAATGTGAATGCACACATTTCAAATCTGAGCATGAATTCAGTACATCCAAATGTTTATGTGCATGTGGTAATGCATGTCAAGCCTTGAATTAGGGACAACTTGAGGCTTCTGAAAATGCCAATCTGGAAAAATAAAGTACTACCATGTAATGCAGTATTTAGTAAATTACTTCCCTGAATACCTAATTCTTTTTTAAGAAAGACATGAGGGAGGATAATCCTATAATTCTTTAGGACACACGCTGAGTGAAGCTATGAAAAAATATCCTGCATTATGGACAACAGTGAGTCTGTTTACTTGTGGCTCACAGAAAGAGCTAAGCACGCAGGAGGGCTTAACCTCAGGTGGGATTATAAAGCCAAGCCCACTGATCAGAACTACAATTTGGTGCGAAATAGTTAGGCTCTCATTCTCCAAAGTACAGACTACAATAAACATTTTGAACTGCTATTGATTTTGAAGGCAAGCAACTGAAATGGAACAACATCTCATGTTCTAGAACTCAACAGCAAGTTGAAAAATGTTGTGGAGTAGATGGTTTGAAGGTAATGTATAGATCTATTATGCAGGTCAAACAGCTGATTAGAAGTCATCGGGATAAAAAGTAAGATAGGAGATACAGGGTGTGATTTATTTCCTGTGTTTGATTACCAACGTACAGTGACGACTTTAAGTAAAATGAGCAGAAAGGTTAAAAGCAGAACCAAAAATATGCTTATATTCAGAAGTTTTGTAATAATATTTTTTTAAAAATTAAGAGTATATGTTAACCAATTTGGTTAGAAGGCTGTGCTTCATTTTCTGTCCTATAAACTTGCTTTGACTACTTGAAAAATTTAGGCATGCTACGGAACATGGTCCAAATTTTAGCTCTTCAACAGTATATTATTTTTGCAGCTATGCTGCCTTGTCACCAATGTATGATTTAGATTGATTACTTATTATTGTATTCTAATTTCCATTGGGCTTTTCTATATTTAATTTGCTGCTGGTTACAAGGAAGAAATGATTCCTAAAAAAATCTTCTTTATTATTACTGAAATGCTTTTGATTACATCTGCCACAAGATAACTGTCAGTCTGAGTAGCTTATTTTTTAAGAACATTAGTTTATGGGTGACATAGAAATATCAAAGAATGATGTCTAGATACCTAAGGAGTAACTGATAATTACAACGTACACTTAAGGATAATTGCAATGTACACAACTGTGGAGTTATTCCATTTTTACAAGTGTATAAACAAAAGCAGAGTTTCATTACGTCGTGTGATTGCCTCTTTAGACTGAAATGACTTTATATGAATAAACATATTTCATGTACTTGGGTGTGCTGTTGGCACAGGAAGGCAACGTATCTTCTTTAATCAAGGATAAGGAAGTGGGGTTGCCTCATACATTTTTTCCATAATCAAAATACAGGACTACTCCAATCTCTTACCTGCACCCCAGTATGGCCACAGCCCCCAGCTCCTTCCCCCTTCCCCACTGTAGCTCCCAAGGCAGCCAAGCCAGCGGTGGCATGGTGACTCCCCCTGTGCCATACGGGCCCAGTGTCACTCCTGTTAAGCTTGAGCAGGCTTTCTGTCCCCCCGCAAATCTGCATTTATCCATAACATCATTAGAAGGAATACAGAAAAATGTATACTGATGATCTCCTATCAGAAAAAGTCTATGAGGCAGTTGAGTGCTCAAAGATGACAGAACGGATCTGCAAGAAGAAAGGACCAAAAAAAAAGAAAAGCTAGAAAAAGGATGTAATAAAGGCTAATGGTTAACTGGAAGTGAGGTTTCAGAGATGGAGTAGATATGCCAGTAAATTGAGACTAATAGTCTAACAACTCACGTCACACAAATAGGCAGAACTAGTCTTAGTTATTATTTCCTGAAGGAGAACTTTCCTCCATGATAAAATAGTGCATTTCTTCAATTTCTATTATTTCCAATAGGGAGCGTTTCCAAGAGTACAGGAAGGTGTTTAAAAAAGATGCTTAGAGCTGCTATCTGTGTATGAATTTAAGGGAATCTATCTCTCCAAAAGCAGTGTGATCTTCTTTGCTGGTGCTGCAGAGATGTTTACACCTCCTGAGGAAAGGTTACAGTTCTGTGCCAGGGAAAGTAATGTTCCCATGAGACTGAGGGTAAGAGGATGAACAAAGCTGCCACATCCACTTCCACAATTGGCAAGTTCTCTGAGATGCATAAAAGGAGAGAATATGGTAAATGCCTCCAAGCCCATTTTCATCCAGTGGATAACATCAGGTTATCCTTTCTTTTTTTCTCCGAGCACTGTAGTACTCAAATTCATACACCTTCCTCAAATGCTTTAACTCTACTATGTTCTTCACAATGATTCAGCTAAAACCAGCAACAAAACAATCTGAGCACTTGAAACTACTAAGAAATAGACAATTAAACATTTGCACAAGGTTCCCAAGGCTTGTTGAGAACTCTGCTTGATAACTGCTCAGGACCTGCCACAACAGGGCAGTGGCTTCTACATCCTACCCAATTCTTATATTTTTTAAAATTATTTTGGACTGAAAATAAATCAGAGCTGTGAGTATAAGACAGTGAACTTTAATCAACACTTTGATGTAGCAGTAGGCAAAATAACAATCAACAGCTTGTCCCAAACAACAGCATGGGTTTGGTGTGCTCTAGGAAATAAATAGCTATTTTATGCAAACAACCTGTTGATTATTAAGAAGTGCAAAAATGTTCAGAAATGTCTGCAACAAGAAGACTGTAAGAGCCAGCAAGAGTGACAGCAAATCAGAGAATTATAGCATGATTTGAATGCAGTAGTCATCTATGAGCTCTTTTCTACCCACTCATATACTCAAGGACTCATAAAAAAAGATGTTGGGAAAAGACACTGGGGTGGGCAGCCCCACAACCCTGCTCCAGGATCTGGGACCATCTGTCCATTCTCTGGGGATTTCAGGGAGCAGGACAAGAGACAAACTTCATGTCTGTGCACAACACACCATGGTCCCCCTCCTGGAGTGAGCCTCCCACACTGTAATTTGTCTTAAACCATCACACTACAAAACAAAACCACCAATACCTGCTTCAATAAGAGTGTTTAAAAATACATTTCAGTTCATAGAATCATAGAATGCTAGTGATTGGAAGGGACCTTGAAAGATCATCTAGTCCAATTCCCCCATGGAGCAGGAACACCTACATGAGGCTACACAGGAACATGTCCAGGCGGGTTTTGAATGTCTCCAGAGTAGAAGACTCCACAGTCCCCCTGGGCAGCCTGTTCCAGTGCTCTGTCAGCCTCATTGAGAAGAAGTTTCTTCTCAAGTTTAAGTGGAATCTCTTATGTTCCAGTTTAAACCCATTACCCCTTGTCCTATCATTGTCTGTCACCGAGAAGAGCCTGGTTCCATCCTCGTGACACCCTTTGTATATCGATAAACATTAATGAGGTCACTCCTCAGTCTCCTCCAAACTAAAGAGACCCAGCTCCCTCAGCCTTTCCTCATAAGGGAGATGCTCCACTCCCTTAATCATCTTTGTTGCCCTACGCTGGACCCTCTCCAGCAGTTCCCTGTCCTTCTTGAACTGAGGGGCCCAGAACTGGACACAATATTCCAGGTGTGGTCTCACCAGGGCAGAGTAGAAAGGAAGGAGGACCTCTCTCGACCTACTAACCCCCCCACTTCTAATACACCCCAGGATGCCACTGGCCTTCCTGGCCACAAGGGCCCAGTGCTGGCTCATGGTCATCCTGCTGTCCACCAGGATCCCCAGGTGCCCCTCCCCTACACTGCTCTCTAACGGATCATTCCCCAACTTACACTGGAAGCTGGGGTTGTTCCTGCCCAGATGCAATACTCTACATTTGCCCTTGTTATATTTCATTAAATTCACTCTAGTCCTTTATCCAAGTAATTGAGGAATATATAGAACAGTACTGGCCCCAGCACCGACTCTTGAGGCACTCTACTAGATACAGTCCTCCAACCGGACTCTGCCCCATTGACCACGACTCTCTGGCTTCTTTCCTTCAGCCAGTTCACAGTCCACCTCACTACCCGATCGTCCAGACCACACCTCCTCAGTTTATAAAAGTCTCGCTAAATCCTTTTGCTTGCCTAGAAAATAACAATTCTTTGCAAAAATGGTAGAATTGATCAAGATTTTTTTGTTAAATTTTGAGCTATTCTGACAACTGCTGGGCTATTTTCAGACTTTAAAAAAGAAAAATCTCTGTTTTGACAATTGTATTAATTATCTGAGATAGTACCAGTCTTACTTTGATTTTCTTCATGTATCCCTGTGGATACACGTTTTTGAGAATAACATAGTCCATTAACATAGTTTATAATAGTAAAATATTTATTGTTTCTAGAGCACTCAAATACACTGTGTGGTTTTCAGAATAAAGGCTATGAGGTGATATCTTAGCTTCACCGAAGTTCACTGTAATTCATTGAGTTTTTAAGCTCCAGAGTACCTTTTCATTATGAGCCCGTGAAACAGCTAGTATGATGGGATTCTGGTCTGTAAGTATGACTTCTGCAAGCTAAACCAAAAAAGCACTAACGATTTCAAGGATTCTGTTCTTGTTCTCCATACCATTAGAAACCTGGTGGCATGATCGCTTTTGCCTGTACTTGCTTCACAACCAGATCAGCCGGCTGGCAGAACCAGAGCTACTTTCACTTGAACAAGTATAAATGGAAGCAGAGTCACAGCTAAAACCCAATATTTGCTGTTAGCAAGCAATATGTCTTAAACAAAGCACTTTGTCAAGTCCCATAAATGCACAATATATTAGGAACTATACTTCCAAAGACAATATGATTAAACATCTACCATCACAATGCAATGACCTAGAATTTTTATTAGTAGTAGTTATGCCTTAAAATTAAATTACAGTACTGTACTCCATTTTATGGCTGTTTTTTGCAGGCTATAGTGAGCTCTCTGTTTTAAAAGGGAAATACATGATTGACTAGATATTTGATTGAGAACTAAAGTTGGCTGACACTAGGAATTCATTTAATATGATGAAGAACCACATAAAGTAATAACATGGGCTATGAATAGTTTGATTTGGCTTATCTGATGTGATCCAATTTTCTCATTCAGGTTTATTCTAGCAATTTTCCTTTTTTTGGGGGGTATTCCTATAAGAGGATATTGATGTGAAACACAGAAACAACTGTGGCTTGGGGGAACACTGCAAATGCTACATCTGCCTTCAGTAGCAATAATTTCTAAAATTCTTTCTGAGGATAAGAACTATAATGTGTCCATAGAAATTTCCATTTTCTGTAAAGGTGTGTAGTACATTTTAATAAAGCTGTATTTTTGTAAGTCATTAAATTGGTTTTTAGTAACTTCATACTCATTTTCAATTGAACAATTATTAAACTATAAAACAAAATTGCATGATTCCTAAAATGGTAGTCTGGAGTTTTACAGTCTGCTATAAAGCGCCATATTATTATAATAATACACTAAAGATGCTCAGACTATTAAAAGTTTTTTTTAATGAACTGTAAAATATTTTATCATTGATGAAATAATTCTAAAGTATTATTCTCTCCAGCAGTATACATGCACAATATTTTTGTAGAATGAAAAGTATGCTAATCAAAAAACCGTAATTTAAACTGTAATTTTAATATGCAAAATAACACATTTTGCTGTCTTTCAATAACATAAGTTTATTACACCTGACTTCCAACATTAAAAATGTTTCATTGGAGTATTGAGCATTAATTGTAAGGTCCAGTCCTATGGGCAGCTCTACATGCCAAAGAGACTGAATGTTAACCAGTGTACATCTGTGTAGCTCTGATAATAACAACAGAGATGTGCTGACTTACACTATCAGAGAATTTTACCCTGTATTTTAGTCCTTAAATTGTGACTGATCTTGCAAGGGGGCCTGATGTTCAACTATGAAGTTCAACCAAGGCTGGTAAATGAGAACAATTTTCTACTGACTACTGATGGCTGATGTCTCATCACAATGCTGTCACTAAGATGATGCATCTGAGCCTATAAAGTGTGATATTTGGCTACATCCTCAAACTCTTCCTCTGATGTTCAAAAGAGAGGCCAAAGACTCCCTGTACTTAGAAATTAATCAGCTATTACGTTGGTGCAAAAGTAACTGTGGTTTTTGCACTGCTGAAATTTGCCATTTGAGATTGGAATACATTCTTCAATAAATGTGGTTATGTTATACATCACCTTAACGGGCTTTCTCAATTTATGGTTTTTTGCTACTGACTTATTACTTGTTGTTTATTTTATATCTATTTTAGACTATGGAAATGATGTTAGACAAAAAGCAAATTAGAGTGATTTTCTTGTTCGAGTTCAAATTTGACACAAAGCAGCAGAGACAACTCGCAACATCAACAACGCGTTTGGCCCAGGAACTGCTAATGAACGTACAGCACAATGGTGGTTCAAGAAGCTTCACAGAGGTGACGAGAGCCTTGAAGACAAGCACAGTGGCCAGCCATTGCAAGCTAACAATGACCAACTGAGAGCAATCATTGAAGATGACTCTCTTAACAGCCACATGAGAAGTTGCCAAAGAACTCAACGTCGACCATTCTACAGTCATTCAGCATTTGAAGCAAATTGGAAAGGTGAAAAAGCTAGATAAATGGGTTCCTCATGAGCTGACTGAAAAATGAAAAAACCAGTCATTTTGAAGTGTTGTCTTCTCATATTCTACACAACAACAATGAACCATTTCTAGATCAGATTGCAACGTGCGATGAAAAGTGGATTTCATATGAACCAGTGACAACCAGCTCAGTGGTTACACCAAGAAGAACCTCCAAAGGACTTCTCAAAGCCAAACTTGCACCAAAAGAATGCCATAGTCACTGTTTGGTGGTCTGCTGCCAGTCTGATCCACTATGGCTTTCTGAATCCCATCAAAACCATTACACTGAGAAGCATGCTCAGCAAATTGATGAGATGCACCAAAAACTGCAACACCTGCAGCTGGCATTGGTCAACAGAAAGGGCTCAATTCTTCCCCATGACAAGACCCAACTGCACATCGCACAACCGATGCTTCAAAAGTTGAACAAATTGGGCTACAAAGTTTTGCCCATCCGCCATATTCACCTGACCTCCCACCAACTGACTACCACTTCTTTGAGCACCTCAACAACTTTTTGCAGGTAAAACAGTTCCACAATCAGCAGGATGCAGAAAATGCTTTCCAAGAGTTTGTTGAATCCTGAAGCACAGATTTTTATGCTACAGGAATAAACAAACTTACTTTTCATTGGTGAAAATGTGTTGATTGTAATGGTTCCCATTTTGATTAATAATGATGTGATTGAGCGTAGTTATAATGATTTAAAATTCATGGTCCAAAACTGCAACTACTTTTGCACCAGTCAATCAGATCTTTAACTTCAGCAGGATTTCCATAAGCTTGAAAATAATCTATCATGTGTGGTCCTGAAAATCTTTGGCAAAGATGGTGAAGAACCCATGCACAGCCTTGCTCCAAGTGGGAGCAGTCTATGATTCCATTTGCATATATGTATGCATACGTTCTCTGCAAAGCTGCCTTTTGGCACTGAGGTCCACTGTTTGCACAGTAATCAGCTGGACTGCCGACCACTTTCCTGCCTTTGAACACTGAGATTGTTATACAGACTGAAAAGTCAAACTTGTCCCTTGCTCGTGATGACCTCACCTTCTCTGATTCTGTCCAAAAGGTGCAAGAGTCATGAAGAAAATTAATACAGTCTCAGGGAATTCCATGCATCTACAGTTTTTGAGCACCTGTTCCAGCACGGTGCTGAAGCAAACAAGGATTAACCCCACTGAAATCAATGGCAGTGAAATCAAGCACTCTCCATTCTGGTAAAACACAGGAAGTGCTGTTCAGTGCTCCCCAAATTAGAAATATAAAATTAAAGATGAAACTTGAAATTATCCCTGTCAGTCAGATTTTAATCTGAACATGTAAAGCACACAAGACTTCTTTAGGTACAACAGAATTGCTACCAGAGCAAATTAAAGATGTTGCTTTTTCAGAAGAAAAGCTGCCAATAGGTGTTCTCTAAATCACTTGTACCAGCAGGCTGACCCCATTATGTGAGCTAATCCTGGAAATACAGGAGGTAAATTTAAATCTTTTCATATGAAACATCTAGTCAATATTATTCTTTTTCTGGCACAGCACTGGGAGTTTTATATTCCTATCCATCTTTTGCCCAAGACTATTACTTTCTGCATTGCTGCAATGCCCAGAAGAAGAGGTCCAATGTGACTTCTCAAGAGAGACAGAGCAGGCACAGCATTTGAAAAGGACAGTGCTTGTTTTTTCACAAAACAAGAAGAAACAGAAAGATCTTGGGCTGTGTGAAAGGGATGAGGGAAAGAGGGTGCCAGGCATACGGGCAAATTAATACTGGTGCTCAGGGGATAAATCAAGTTCCTTTTGTCCCTATCCCAGTGAACCGTCTCAGCAGTTGCATTATCCCCTCATCAACAACACTCCTACACGTTGCCCGTGTTTCCTGCTTATATTCACCCACCACCCAATTACCTGTCCATGAAGCTCCACACCTGCTGTATCTTGATCCTCAGAACACTGCACTGAAGCTTTTAACTCTCTCCAAACACCTACACAAAGCTTTATAATAATATTTAGCACACGGGAAGCTACATTAAATAATTACAGATAGGACTTCAAACACCAGATTAGCAGATCCTTACACAGTGCTGAAGATCTGCAGCAGATGGATCTACAAATGCAAAGCAAAGCCATTTTCAGTCTGAGTCATGTTTAAGTCCTGGTCTCCTCAGAGAACTGTGGGCCCTGTCTTCTTTTTTTGTCCTAAGGCTTACCATAATAGGTATTTTTTTAAATTCCAAGTTTATAGGGCATTATGTGAATTTGTGGAAGAACAGCTCGCCATATGACCCATGTCTGTTCTCATCACTCACTAACCTTACACGCAAATAGAAAGAAACGACAAATTTAAGTATCTAGATTTCTCATTTTCTCCTTGTTCCCCACAAAATATTTGAGCTTTTAAATTCCTATCTCATCATTTTTTAATTTTGCTGCTGAGAGTACAAAGACATTAATGTACTGGACTCTGAAGGGCCATGTATCTCAATTATGTACGTCCGCTGCTTACACTTCTTCAAAAGCACAAAAACCTTAAATTCCATCTGAATGCTAAAATAAGGTTAACTAGAGCATGACAATCATAATAAACATGGGGGGAAAAAAGTATAGAGCTAGCTAGGGAGTTGATAGATTTTGATGCATAAATTCAGACTTAAATGTCCTTAACTAGCTTGACTTCCATCATTTCTGTCTTGCCCAAAATGTCCTCTAAAATATTATAGCAATCCCAGTATGAAAGTCTTAGTTTTTTTCTTTATCTCTGCTGCTGATGTAGTAACAATTGGACTAATCTAGACTAATCTATCACTTTAAGTTTATTTCATTATCATCTTTTCAGTTCCATGCATCTCTCCTAAATGCAGAAGCAGCTTTTTTTCTTGAAGAATACATGGTGTGAGCACACATCCAAGCTCATTCTTTTATCCCTTTCAAATAATCCAACATGACGGTTCAAGCAGTGGTCATACACAAGAACGTGAGACTGAAAGACCATAACCATTTTTTGACTGGTGTACTGAAAACGAGTTACGATTCAGAATGAAGGATAAACAAATATGTCAGTTAAATAGAAAACGTTAAAGTGGAGCTATCAGAAAAAAAAAAGACTGGAACGGCAATTACTTAATAAAATACACCTGTATAAGGAACATGCTGTTGGCATTCGTCCACCTTTTTGATCACAGTATTTATAAATTATTTTTATGTGGTGCTGAGAACACTTTGCAAGATGTCAAGCACCTCAAAAAATACTTGAATATAGCATTTTATATAAAACTAACTACTATTTACTCTCTGTGTTTAGCAAACTTTGTTAGAAGCCAGGTTTATAAAATAATTCACAGGGTGCTTGACAAAGTTAAGCATCTTTCTGGCAAAGATGGAGTCCTGATTTAATTTAAGCATAGAAAAAGAGAGTATGTTACACAAATCCATGCATATGTAAACATAAAACAAGCATACATCAGAAATCAACATTTCTCTGTACCAACAAGAAATAAGAAAATACCACCATAATGGGAGAACTGTAAATTCTTGTAGCAATGCTAAGTTGAAATGAAGAACAATTTCTAAACAGCATCACTGAAACAAAACTACCTTTAACAGGTATTTGAAATAAATACTGAGTACAAGAAAACAAAGAGTATTTAATAGTTTCTTTAAGCATCCACAACCCTTCCCATTCCCAGGTTTACATGTGTACAGAAGAACATGGCACAGTGACAAAACCATTCGGGCTTTTCATACAACCATTCTGAACAAGTCAGAAAAAATGTATCAAAAATTGCTCAGCTGGTGACACTCTTGGCAGACTGGGTTAGTGCTCTGTATTTTACAAGCCCGGGAGGTTAGTATTTGCGCATTTCTATGGCAATTTATACTAATCAATCACTTCCTGCTCTTTCTTCCCTTACTGTATTTATTTCTATGGCAATTTATACTAATCAGTCACTTCCTGCTCTTTCTTCCTCCACTATAGGTTGAAACCCACTAACTAGGATGTGCAGCCTTGTGGCATCTCAATGATCATTTCCTTATCCCCTCTCTGCCATTGTCTTCTTGTGCTGAGACTAATGCTTTTAACTCTACTTTTCACACTGTTTAGGCTATATTGCCTTTTTGAAACCTTTCAGCTCAACTGCTAAGTGTATAACAAAGCCCTTGAGATTGCTTTTGGTCGCACTGGTTCATGTTTTGAAAATACTACAAAGGCATATTTTTCATGGGAGGAGAGCCTTGGAATGAATACCCTTCTCCAAGTGCGATATGAATGCCTCCAGTTCTTTTGTAAAATTTGCACTGAGGTTTAAGTCTCACATGCAAAGTGGCACCATACTGTCCAACACACACAGGTTTCTTTTTAAAAAAGTGCGGGCTTGGTTTTCCTCTATTTGTAAGCTATTTTTTTTTTAAATGCATTAAAATGTAAGAGCTTTGTTCTCTGTGCTTCAGTTCTGACACAAGTAAGTAGTGAGCACCAGAATGATGTACTTCACAAGAATAAAACTGCTTGATTCACATAACTTAGTGACCTTTCGGTGCAGACTTATCTGTAGCTTCTACAAAACAGCAGAGATCATTTTCCCTATAGACCTTTAGTTCTTGTGTCAAGTATATCAGGGGTGCACTTGAAGTCATAACAGCTTTAAACTCGTGCTGATAAACCCATGTGTGATGTGACTTCAATATGCCAGAGTAACAGAAGTAAGGACAGGGAAGAATTTAATTCATTTTCAAAACACTGGAACATCCACTCAGGCTTGAGCAACATTTGCAAATCAAACCAAATCCAATGGGATTTGTGATCACTTGCCATTTCTTCAGTTCATTATTAATCATGTGTACTTTGGTAGCATCTGGAGGCCTTACTCCGTAGGGGACTCTATAAACACTGAAGTAAAATGTGATCTCTCCCATAAAACAACATTTTAATATAACATGAAGTGAATTAATAATAGCCTATCAAGGTCCTGCTTTAAATGCAAGATATTCCAAGTTTCAGGTTTGAAAGATTACATTTACTCTTTAGCACATTCTATCTGCTAAAATGACTACTGCGTATAGAAATACATTCCAAAAACTATCTCCCTCTTGTCAATAACTTACAAATCTTAACTAATAATGAAGGCACAGATATGAAAAATAGAATTAAAACAGAAGGACCTAAACTCAACACTACCTACCATTAACCTGATATACTTTGTGACTCTGTAATGACTCTAAGAAATGTTAATTCACATGCAATTTGCCAATGCAAAATAAATGGAGAAACTAGAAAAGGACAGAAGGTGAGAGAGTGGTGCAGGAAAAATTACGTACAACGTTTCTGAGAGATACAAACCGTCCATCTTCGTGAACATGGAAACTTTGATACAGTTTAATATGAAGAATACAAAATCAATTTTTTATAACTAAGTGAAATGTGAATGCTACAAGTGTGGAAGAGTTGAGGAATCCAGAAAAAAAAAGCATCTTAATACCAGATGAGACCTTAAAACTCGGACATTTTAATTTGCGCTACGTAGCAATTTTCCTTCTATAAAGGCAAAAATAAATAGGCCAATCTGATCTATCCCTGACCTAGTTTTGCATTTAAAACATCAGAAATGTTTATAATCCCAGATTCTAATCTGGCCTAAGGATGTTTTCGGTTTATATTTCCTGTTACCTCTTTCCTGCCTTGATTTTGCTGTTGTCTCCTGCCCAAGTTCTTCAAACTTTCTAAGAGCTGCATCTACTGCCTTCAGCAAGCAATGAGCCTCTTTAAATCCAGAATCAATGACGCACCATGAATAGCCTAATTGATGTGTCAAAGAAAATCACTACAGCCATTGGCCAAAATCACATTGTGTGTGACCTTGACCCCAGTTCAGGAAAGTTCCTGATTCAAAATAGCTTCCATCTCTGTCCAGCTTTTTCACCATGTAGTTTGCAGCACCACATATTCTCGAATACACAGACCTACTCAGCCAGAAAACCTCTAAAGTTTACTGCCAATAACATAAGAAAGACGGCAGCAGTACATACTAGCTGACATTAAGAGTTCCCTCTGAATTTGGATTACTCAGGGGATTAATTTAATCTGACATATCCTGGCAGGGTTTGGAGAGTGCCACATTCATATCCAAACCTGTGATAACAAATTAAATACTACACCCTGTTTCTGTGTCAGAAATGCAATACAGTCAACTTTGAAATACGCATGTTTCTGATTTAAAACGAGAGTATCTGATATTTTACAATATATTTGGCTTATAACTACAACATGGGAACAAACCGACATGCCAATTTAAGCAGGAATCTCTTTATGCAGCAGGAGATTACTCTGTACACATTCCTATGAAAAACTTTCATCTATGCACTGCAACAAGTACAAGGCTCTTACCTGCAGGTTTGCACATGCTGGTGAATCGTTGTGGGTGGGTATTTCATTGTTGGTGGTCTCTGAACCTGTGTTTTTAAGTCTGGAAGCTGTTGTAGTTGTGGCTGTCGTGGTCTGTACTGGTAAGATTGGCTGCCACACATTCACATCGGTACCATTGCCGAAGGCCTGAATTGCATTTTCTGTAAAAATAGATTACAGGTAATTTTCTATTTCTAAACAAATGGCAGAAAGCAGAACTGACTTTTTAATCACGATGATTATTATTATTCCACTGAAAATGTGTATTTATAGAAACTCATTTTTTGTGCTGAAAAACGTGTCTTAATTTTGAACATATCAGAAACATGAACTAAGTGTCTGGGGTCATATAATTACCTGGTGCAGCCTCTTCTTTGTAATGTGCCCAGTAATTCTTGACAGCAGCTCTAGAACTTACTGTAATCACGTTGGTTAACATCCAAAAGCCTCAAAAATTTACTTTCAAGATTTAAAATACAGCTTGAATGTTATATCCTAATTCAGGCAGGTGGTGTAACAGCAAAATAAAAACAGAGAGCAGGGAAAATATTAATTCATTTCTACAGCTTGTTGTAGTAAAACTAATATGCCTGTAACTACAAAATGGTTTAACTGAGACAATCTTTTCCTTACAGTTTTCAATCAAAATCTGCATAATTAGGTGAGGGAAGTATGCTTAAACTAAAACTTTGGAATATAAAAGTTAAAAAGCTTATCATAGTTTCATGGGATTAAAGAGTGTGTTTATAGCAAGAGTAAATTGGTTGGGGCTTTTTATAAACAAATAGAAAAACAGTTTTTAATCAGGTCTTTGGGGATTCAACATGGATTTAGGGATTTCTTATTTCAAATTCTTTGTACAAGAAATCAAACAATTTCACTGGGGACTAATATGTGGAAGTTATTAATACTTCTTCTCAGTAGTATTCCTTGCCTTATAAAATAATTTACATTTAATTCTCATCTGAAAAGAAGATGTATTTTATTCTGATATTAGGTCTCAGAACTCCAATGTGCAAATAGAAGAATTTGTAACCAAAATCAGCACCAAAATCAGCTGAGTTGATGGAGAAAAAGAGGGAAGAGTGGAATGATATTTTTCTTGGTTTCACCTGAATAAGGCAATTCATAAAGCAATATTTTCCTATGATTTCCTAAAGTAACGGTAACTCTTTGCTTCCATTATTGCAAAGAGGATTACAGGAACAGATGCAGTCCTTCTAGTTTTCTAAGTAATAGAAGTCTTCACAATTTGTTGTCTTCAGTTATTTCATAAAATCATACTCGATCCTTATGGGTCCTTTTTAACCTATCTATTCTATGATAGAATCATACAATGGTTTGGCTGAAAGGGACCTTCAAAGCCCATCCAGTGCCACCCCTGCATGAGCAGGGACATCTTCACCAGCTCAGGTTGCTCAGAGACCCATCCAGCCTGGCCTGGGATGTCTCCAGGGGCGGCTCATCCACCACCTCTTTGGGCAACCTGGGCCAGGCTCTCACCACCCTCATGGTGAAAAATTTCTTCCTCATGTCCAGCCTGAATCTCCACTCTTTTGGTTTAAAACCATTACCCCTTGTCCTATAATAACAGACCCTACAAAAACATCTGTCCCCATCTAAGCCCCCTTTAAGCATTGAAAAGTCGCTCTAAGGTCTCCTCGGAGCCTCCTCTTCTCCAGCCTAAAGAACCCGAACTCCCTCAGCCTGTCCTCATAGAGGTGTTCCATTCCTCCTCATATTTTTTGTAATACTCCAAACATACAAATTATATTATAAATATGCATTTTATATTTTGTTGCCATACATATTTCAAAAAACATAATGACCAAAAGGTGTTTAACTGCTCTAGTAAAGATTCTTTCAATAATTTTTATTAACTAACTCATTGTTTTATGCTTTTCCTCCCACTTACCAGTTCTTTTTACTGCAGTATAAAGCAGGTGCAAACAAATCCTTTGAACAGATAGATAAATATACTGAATCCCATACAGTTCAGTAGGAATTCTAGAGTATGCCATGACATTCACAGAGCAGCTAAAAAAAAAGTCTTAAGATGGATTTCCAGAATTTAAAATGGGCCAAATCTTAATTGGACAGGCAGCAATTTGGATCACTGCAATATTTCCCATAAACCTGCATATTCCAATAAAGATGATAAAAGTATAAGAAAGGTAATACACAGCCCCAAATTTTAGGGTGGAATATATCTTATTTAGGGCATATTAATTGGGATGTTTAGCTTTCTTGAGATTGGTCCGATTTCACAGTTCCGATATAAACACATATTCTGCAGGAAAACTGCCAAGCTAAAGAAACTATCTAATACATGTAAAAATAAAACAATGCAATGTTTGTCTTTGTTAGGACTAATTTTTAAAACAGACTGGAATTTTCACACCCACCTTTTGAAATCACAATATCCCCTCTAGTTTCAACTTAACATCTTTTGCAAAAGGCTTTTCAGCTCTAGAGTGGAATTTCAGGGCAAGTGCATACAGAGGTGCGAGAAAGACCAGGATTTCAGGTGTGTACGTAGGACACGGCAAACTCAGCTTCAGGTGTGAATGTCACCCTATGTTTCCTGCCCTCAGGGTGCAGTCTCAGCTATTCCACTTCACATAAAAAACAAACTGGGGTTTTGAATAAATATTTCAGCTAGGTTTCCCACATCTTCTGTAAATGCCCCAAATCACTGATTTGTTTTCCAGTTTGAATGGCAAGTATACTTTAGCAAAACAGACAAACAAGAAATTCGTAGTTTGATCTCACTATGAAAAAAGGATTTTCGTTTTGTCTAAAAGAAATGGGAGGGACATTTATATCATCCGATAAACAAATGACATTTTCTTCAGGCACTGCAAGGCCCATTAATGACAATAACAATTAGAAAAAATAACTGGAACTTTTCCCATTCTCTGTAAGAGAAAAAACTTTTTATAAATCAGAGACATCTTCAATTTCTTCATGAAGACATCTTTAACAGCAAGGATGACTATAATTTGTCTCACAGTAACCCCTAATGTCTTTGATTTATTTTCATTAATGCTTTCACACCAATAGCAAAAGAAAGGACTTCATGTTCTAAAAAGAACCTGTAACATTCTAGCAATTACTACATTCAAAAATGAATAAAATCTGATCTATTACAGTAAATGGCAGCCGCATTAGGTTTGAAGATGGTCTGATGCTATATTGCTAACTTTTACCCAATAACAGTCTGACCTGTTTCCTGTTGGTTTTGTTGTTGTTGTTGTTTGGTTGGTTTGGTTTGGTTTGGGGGGGGGAGTGTTGTTTTATTTTTTGTTTTGTTTGTTTGTTGTTTGGTTGGTTGTTGTTGTTGGGTTTTTTAGTTACATGATATTGAGTGATGGATTCATTCTTCCAAAGCTTAAGAAACAGTGTATCAAATAGCAACTGAAATCACTCTTTGTATGCAAAGCTCCCCACGTCTTCACAACATGCTGCCCGTTGGGAAGCTACCAATGGAAATTTTCAGATCACTACACTAAAATACAGACTAAGCCCTGCATTATACTAAAATACAGACTAAACCCTGCATTAGCATTATCTCAAATACATAAGGCTGGATGGGATAGTCTGGATCATCAAGTGCCTTTGTTGTTTTTGAGAAAAGCAATGATGTATGCTTCTTTTAATTAGCTGATGAAATATGACCTTTAAAACCGATAAGATTTTTTTACCCCCAAAACCCCTGCTGGAAGCCTATTTCTTAACTTTAGTTTGATGGTTAACATTTTTCCAATTTTGAACCTAAATATGTATGGCAAATATCTCCCTTTTTGATCTTCTGCCAACTTTGTCCTCTAGGTTAAGTAATCTTTTTCCCTCCCTGGGCTTGCCCCTCTAATGCAATTTCAGAGGACAATCACGTATCTTTTCAACTTCTGTTCTGCTAGGCTGGGGACGCAAGGCTCTTTTGGTCTCCTCATTTGTCCAAAATTAAAACTCTGATGCACACTCCACATCATCCAATTACGCTGCTCCAGGCAGACAGGAAATTTGAAAGGAGAACCTGCCAAAATCGACTCCACTGAGCTATTCTGGAATTTATAACAGTCTCTAATTTTGAAGTGAGTTTGACTGAAAAAAAATCAATAATTTAACAAAATCTTGAAATTAGGTACCATCCAGACCTATGTTAAAACCAGGCATCTGAGATCAAGTAGCCTACAAAACCTGAAGCTTGGCTATAAATTGAAAGCACAATCCAATTTATACTTACCTACAGCAAATCCTTCATATCATAAACTACATGTCTTTTTTTATATGAAGTTCTTAAATTATACAGAAGCCCCTTAGGTGCTGCAATTTTTTGGTACAGCTGCCGCCTGACTGTTAGGGTCCAAGCATGATCTGTGATGTAAACAAATATCTATATGATACAACTTTACTATTTGTATTTCTTTTCCAAGAGCTTCTCACATTTGCAATCTTGGCCATAAACCACAGTATCGGGTATATTTGCTTCTTTGTTTAATTCCTACACCTACAGCAAAACCATGCTTACAGACTGCAAGAGATGGTCTTGATGTATCATAACGTATTTAAACAGTAAAGAAATTCCAGAAAACATAGTAAAACACACTTAAAGACTTCTAATATTGTACTCACTAAGGCATATATTGTCCTGGAAGAAATTCAGAAATTTCTCGCATTCGTCTATGTCGTTACCGCTGTTGCTGCAGTCACACCATGGGGCAACGCTGAGACTGTTTGAGTCTATGTAGTTTGGTGTCATCACTGTACCTGTTAACAAGGGTGAAGTAAAGTACCGTGAGCAGCCTTTGTACTGAAATATTCTCTCCATAAGAAGAAGACAGCAAACAGCCCTTGGTAAATCATGTATTCAGAGCTGGATTCACAATGCAGAGCCCTGGCAGGGCTCTGACTTCCAGAATTAACAGCTCCTGGCTCCCTTTGCCACCCAGCGCTGTGCCACACTTCACACCCTCGCATGGTTTGAGTGCGACCACTTGAGGGACTGTAACATGACACACATAGAAGACCCGTTACTTTCCTCCAAATATGTTGACATTGCATTCCCACAGAGAGCTGCATCAGCAGAACTGACAGGTGGGAAACCACGGCACAGGGAGGGATGGATTGTGAGAAGGAGGGAACCTCTTAAAAGGGCTCTGCTGCCAAATCAAACATATGCAGACCTGCGCCCTTAGAGCTGCACTCTAAAAGTCCAGTTTTTCTTCCTTGGTTGTGTTTTTAATCTTTTTCATCCTATCTGTAAATAAATGGCTGAAACTAGACATCAAGACCTGAGTGTCCTCCTTGAGTCTGCAGCCAGCCTAGAATGCAAGGAGAACACAAATCACGCTGAGAGGAGCCCTAATACATCTTGGGAGTGTGTTAACCCCTGAGTGCTCATTAGGGACCTGCCAAGAGAGTGGGTTATGGCAATGTACAAAGCAAAAACATAACCAGCATGCACAAAATGGTACAGTACATTCTTTGCAGATAATAAATTACTATTAATCTTGCTGTGCCACTACTTTTTTCTGTAGAGTGATTTTTTCCTAAGCATTGTCAACAACTTAAAACCACAAGGTTCTTTCTAACTTCATTGGGTAAATACTCTCACATTTATATGTCAACTCCAGGCTATCAAGAATGCAATGAAACCAAAGAATGCATTTTGTCTCCTAAAAGATATACAGCAACTGTTTATCATTCATCTGGATCAGGCAAGTTATATGATCAGCACTTATTCAAACCAGTATCTCACTGAAAGCATCGCCCCAGCAGGTCAAAGATCTCAAACTTCCCTAAGGATAGAGAAGCTTGAGCATTTATTTTATTTGTCTGACCAAACAGGAAAAATGGAATAAAAAATGGCAGGTACCCCAGACTTGTACTGATGACAGTTGTTTCAGGAAACACGTTCCTTTGTAATCTACAGTTCTAGGACAGGCTATATATCATGTGGAAATGCGGTCACATCTCTTCAAAACTGACATCAAGGTAGTCATTAAGAAGATGGAATAGATGAAGGATAAGTATTAGAGACCCAAAATGTAGACTAGCAGAGAAAATTTGGTCCATAGGTCCAGAGTCTAAGAGTCTGCAGTAACACAGGAAAGGGCTATCAAACACCAAGCTACAAAACAGGAACATTAGAAATAACACAAATCACAGAATGACGTCAAAAAGCCTTTCAGTCACCAGGCAGTGCTGGGAACTGAACAAATCAACATGCAAAATGCTTCATACATGACACGGGGGACAAAGGAGAACAGACATTAAGGGCTGGCCTGAGAAAGGCAGTAATGTATGTGAAAATGAATGCAGTTCCACTGCCAAACTCACAAAAAGCATCTTTTGTCTTGTTTTGGGATGTTTTAAAATTATAATGTAATCCTGTACCTTTATCTATTTCCAGCTTTTACCAGATAGTTGCAGTAATAACCACTCAAACTCTACATGAGATTAGCACATGCGTAAATAGCACAGTTCAAAATTTATTAAATGGAGGTAGAGAATTTAGTAGAATAGGCAAATATCATTTGCACCGTTAATGAAAACTTGAAAGTAGATAAATAGAAGAGGAATGATGTCAAATTAAAATAAAACAAATTAAAATATCTGTCCATTATTGGTTTGATGGTTCAGTACACTATTTCAACCATGTGACATGATCTGAAAAGAAGTGAGAGAAATGAAAATCAAGAGGATTTTTGCAAATGGAAAGAAAAGAGTGGGCTTCAAAAGAAAAAAAAGTTAAGTAGCAAATGCTTAGTGAAGGGTTAAAATACCAAAAAGGTATTGAGGAAATTAAAAATGCCGCTGGGGTAAGACTTTCTTATCTCTGCGAGGTAATGAAGGAATTAAAATGGGCCAAGACAAGGGCTAAAAGTTTAACAGATATCAAGCTATGATCAGAGTTGATGAACACAGGAAAGACAGGACAAGGAAAGTGTATACACAGCACATGAACTGTATATCCAGCAAAAACAGAGTGGCTGAAAGAGCAGCTAGTAGAAAATCAGCCTGTCATTTAAACCCGGGGGCAGATGTGAACCCAAGCGGATTATATGCTTAGTTTCCTGGGGTGGATTTTCTTTTTTCCCTGCAATGTGTGTGCTCTCCCCTTCCCCCCTTCCCGCCGCTAGCTGGCATCTTGGAAATTCTGCTGAAGGACACTAAAGGATCAGAGAAACCATAGTGGTTGGCAGTAAAATCGGACATGCTTGGTTTTCCTTGTTCTATCAAATAGTTGTGTGGTGGTCTCAGTAGCAGGCAGTCAGATCTCCATATTTTAGACAAAAGCAGAATTAACCTGAAGCTGCCAAGAGGCTGCCCAAATTTGGGTCAGTTAAGAATAAGGAGGTGGATGGTGAGTCCAGGAAAAGCGGCATGTGACTGAAGTTCCTTTGGCTCGAAATGACTCGATTTATTCCTATGAACTCTCACGGAATTCCTGGGAATCCCAGGGAAACTGAATTTATTGAGACAAGGGAAAACGTGTCAGAAAGTGAATCCTACAGAAGATCTGGAAGTCAGCAGATAGAGCAATACCTAATGGACAGGGGAATGTAGACAGGTCCAGATAGTTTAACTAGGCTGGAACCAAAGCACTGAATCTCAACGTGGGTATCTCCACTCTTATTCTACATTTAATAATTTTAATATTTTTCCTTTATTTTTTAATATTAATTTGTCCCTATTGCTACAACAAGGAGCCTAAAGAGATGAATGAAGATTTTCAAAATTCCTGTAAAATATGCACGTATTTAAAATTATATATATAACACTGATGCAAACCTAAAAATACCCTATTATACAGACTGTTCTTCATTTAACTGGTAAAGCACCTCATACAAAAATGTGCCTGACTCTATTTCCACTTCAGTCATTCATTTCAGGTGGGATTACACTAATTTCAGTGAAGTTAACGCTGATTTACATCACTGTATGTGACAGCAGAATCACATTGACTGTACCTTCCACAGAGAATCCTCAATTTCCTGAACAAACTCTATGGAAGTGCAATTTTTGCTACATTTAATGAAATGGCTAAATGAAATAATATTTTATTTTAATGAACAATATTTTACCTTAATTAAAACACCTGAAGATCCTGAAGCTCTGATAAATGAATGGATCTGTAACAGCTTTTACCCATAGTCTGTCTCTTATTCCTGTGTTTTACATATATTAAGCAGACATCTGAAAGATTGTGCCTCTGCTTTCTGTCTCAGCATCTTACAAATTTGATAGTCTTCACATAATTTACTCCACTTGTATATCAGCTTAGTACCAGAAGCAGGAATTTACTGCTTTAGCACGTGGAAGTTTTGTTTTGGTAATTGTCTTGGTTTATCAGAATTACTACCAGAAGTAAAATGTCTTGTAACACTAGGCAGTTCCTATCTTTTTGCATGTGTCTAGGGGCTAGCAGGAAGAAAAATGTTTGTTTTTCTCTTTGAAAATTAGATCTCCTTTTGATTTCAGCTCCTTAGGGATCCATTCCACATTTGCGATGTGTGACAGCGTTTTGCATCACGGTCATCCACAGCAACACAAAAACATGTGACTGTATGAACTGGGTCATCCTTGGGGTTAAATTGAAAAATGGATCCAACGAAACTGCCAGCAAAATTCACTAGGTCCAGGAAGAACTTCTTGGCAGCTCTTAGCCAGAAGTATCTATTAGTAACAGTTACTGTTTGCCAGCAGCGAGACTTCTTAATCTCATTGACTAGATCAGATTTCAAGGCTATTCAATTCTTTGTTTTACAGTCAAATGACATTCTGTCATAACTGTTCATATGTTATACCCTTTGCATACTGTCTTCATCTCTTAAGTCATAAAAGCATATCCTTTGTACCCATCACATCTTATTTTACCAGTTGCCACATGGACTTACTTCACTTGCTAGCTGCTAGAGTAATAAGAATAATAACAATAAGCCAGTGAATATAGCTTTCAGTCATTTTTCAGCAAACCCAGCCTATTTTAGAAATATTTTATTTTGGATATTATCTCCAGAGACATTTATTTAACAGCAGGATCTGCTTCAGGGCCTCAGCTGGGACCTTCACGGCCAACAGAAAGGGATATTACTGCATAGCAGCAGGTGCAGGCTGTAAGCTTAAAAACATCTTATCTGGTGGCCTTTAAATTTGTTTGTTTCAGAGTTTTGACATTCACTTATTCTTTATTGCCCAACCATGGTATTTCTACAACAAGTCACCTTCCTGAGATGGTATCCTTCTTCCAGAAATCAAATACCACATGCGGGATATGGAAGATGGCTTGCATTAAGGCATCTTTGTGCCGGTTGACAGCCAGCAAGGTGACAGCAAACAAAATGAATTATGCTGGGGAGGGAAGAGGATTTCAGAATATGGTCTCGGTTCACCTCCATTGACAGGCATCTCAGAAGACATTTAGAGTGGACATCATGGAAAGAACAGCAGCTGGAAGCGAAACCAGGCTCGGCTGGTCTATTGTCTCATTTCTCAAATGTCTTGTAAACTTTCCCAAAAGACCAAGAGCTAAATTACCCAACCTTGTGAAGATAACACCAAACACAACCAAGCTGTGGTTTCACTTGTTCCTTTTAACTTCCTGATTCATGCTCCTGATCAAATTCAACAACCTTCATAAGATTTACTTTGTAAGCTTAGCTTATATTTGTTTATTTCAAATTCAAGCACCTTTCTCTCCTTATCTTTCGTCCTAATTTCCTTGCAATATAAAATTTACTGCAGGAACCTCTCTAAGGTAAAACAGGGCCAATGGACTTAGGTGGAGAATTTTGCTTAGTATCATGTTGTACAGTATTACATTCCACAGCTTTTATTTCACCTGGGCCTTCAAAATATCATTTGGGTGTTTTTCTTAGGCCAAGCAAACCCCCACCCTTCCCTGTGTTCTTACCAATAAGCCCCGAGTAAGCGAGGAGGCAGTCAGCATAGTTCTCCTTCAGACAGCTACTAACAGACCGTGACTCGGGCTGGCAGTTTGTGAAGAAATCTGCAAGGCGAGATCTGCAACATGAAGAAAAATGCATATCTTTAAAAATCAAGCCTGCGGGCATTCTTACCTTTTACACTCTTTTTATTTTTGGACAAGGCTTAATACTCTTTAACTTAAATATATATTGGACACATTTCAGCTGATGAGAGTTCCTTTCTAAGACGCATCTCTTTCCAGAATCCATATTTTGAAGGCAGAACAAAAAAGTGTAAGAAAACAGTAAAAAAGGACAGCGAAACAGGGACATGCCTGCCCTTTATTAAAAGAAATGCTCTGCCTTTTCATGCCAAAAAGAAGACAAAGAGCAATTTTATCATATGAGCAGTCATTTTGCCTGGATCTGAACTCATACTGGAATCATTCTACAGGGGCAGAACACAGTGTCTGCTGTTTCACTGATTACACAAAACTGTATGTTTGTGCTCACAGAGTCTTCTTACTACATGACTTGAGGCAGGACCTGCTTTGCTACTGCCCGCGGTTTCCAGGGGATGGGCTCCTGCTCTGGACTGGTCTGCAGAACCAGCTGGCTGAACTGGGGGAGCAGGCAGATCCAGCTGGCATGGTCTCCACAGACCCCTGGAGCCACGGTACTGAGAATCTATTTGTTCCTGTAAAATGTGCATTTATCCGAAGTCTACAGTATTCAGCCCAGGGCTGAGAAGAAGGGAGTGTGTGCTCTGCATCGACTTCTGCTGCTGAATGGTCATATTATCTTCACTTACCTCAGATACCCCATGTGCAAGACGGGTATCTTATGGAAAGTGCTTTAAGACTAGGAGGGAAGCTGTATTGCAATTAACAGATTACTACTATGTTGGAAAATGAAAAACAAAGGAACTAGCAGCCAGGAACTCTTCTTGTTATTTGCACTTTAAAGGCCAAATAATGCTTCTGTTCAGGTCTATAAATCTGAGAGGCATCACTGAGGTGGGCCAAGGTCCCACATCCCACAGCCTCTCTCCTGCCCATCTTGTCCTGCTCTCCTCAGCTCCGTTAGTGCTTTCACTTTGGCTTGTAAACTTGGAGCAGTGACTTTTGTTTATTTATGAAGTCTCATTTAGATCTTTATCTCCACAAACAAAATCATTTAACCTCCCTATTCCATATTTCTATGAAAAAGGGATGAAAACGTTCTCTTCCATATAACAACTCACAGTGATGTTTCAGGATCAGGTGCTTAATCTTTGCAAAGCCCTCTCAAAATCAGAATACTATAATCAATGCCTTTTCTGCACTGCCCTAGCATTATGTAGATTTGCAATATAAATGCTCTTTTTTAGTTTTGCAACGAAAACACAAAAGTTAGCAGAAACAAGTGATTTGCAAGTGATTTACTTTATTTGTTTACATGCTCCAGAGACTAATTATCTTTCTTTGCTTTATTGTTTTACCTATCTCAGAATGGGATTGGATGTACATCATTAATTGGCCTGGAAGTAATGATGGGCAAACTTCAAAAGGTTCACAGCCTTACTTTGAGAAAGCAACCTATAAATAGACTGCATGCAAACTGTACCTGAATTTATCTGAGCTGTTCTCATTACCTCTTTTTAGTTACATCCCTCACTAACTGTACTGACACCAGGAAACCCATTATTGCCTTCAAATCACAGTCAACTGCAAGCTTTTCACTCCCTCCATTCCTTTATTTAACCATTTAACCTTGAGATGGACATCTGTACCCAGTTGCCTTTAATATCTTTAAAAAGCCAAGCTCTCTACCAATCCTTCAAGATGCCCTATATTTGTATATAAACTTCTAAATTTCCATAAAATCTCTACTTTGCTGGTGAACTAATACTGTATCTACCAGGAGACAGGCTGACAAGAAATGGATTCCAAGGCATGGGAAGAGATAAGTAGCAGCACCATAAACAAAATCTGGACAAGGAAACCCTATGTCACTGCAGTGATTCCTCTCTGAGTCAATTATTAAGATAGTGGCTCAGATCCAGCCTTCTGAGCAATTATGAACAAAGACGGTTGACAGTTTCTATGGTTTCTACAAATTCTACTACGACTCCAATGAAGTCTGTTTTCGGACAGAAGAGAGCCTGTTACAGCTCTCTAGTATGAAAAACTGGTGGAAAGAGCAAGCCTGGTGTATGTGCAGTATTTTTGCATATCTAAAACAAAGTAGCTTCTCAGATTAAAATTTCATTATTTATATGACCATAAATAATTCTTTTTGGAGATACAGTCAGGTCAGGATCTTGATAATCCTGAAAACAATTTTTGCAATCATTTCACGATTCTTAAACATCTAGTTCTCCCTTAGATTATTAGGTGCATTGGTCCAGAGATCATTTAATACCTTCCTCTTCTCTAAATGTTTTTAAGGACTGATAACTATGGAATAATACCAGTCATTTACTACCCAGTCTACTTAAAGAGTTTATTATTTGTAAACCCTAAAGGAGGCTAAAAATTGCTCTGCCGATCCCTTTTGCATACAGCTTGATTTCTATGTTAATTTCTGAAGAATTTTTGTGGTCATAAAAGGTAATGATCTGACAATGTTGCACATTTAAGTTTTCATAAGCCAAATACAGTTCGGATAGCTCTGGTCCTAGCATTACTGGACATCATCACACACTTCCTCCCTAGTGAGTCATCCAAACTTCATGCTATCAAAGTTCTCACTCTCTCCTGAGCTGTTAACTACACCTGATATTTATCTGGATTCATTTTCAGTGGAGATAAAGTTAAGGCCAGCAAATAAAAACAGAGACAGACCTCCATCAGCCACAAAATAACTCCATCATTTTCAGTGAAGATTTGCTGATTAACACTCACTGAAGATCTAGCGCCAAACACTTCCAGTAGAGTTGGCACTGATAAAATTGTGCTCATCAGCAATACCAAAGCAGTGGTCCTACTATTTATCTAGGGAGAGAGAATTAGCCTAATTAGGAACCACAGGATCATGTATCCTAAAGTATTGCATGTGGGCTGTTTAGGTAAAAAAGAAGATCCTTTTAGGGATGCTGACAAAGAGGAATCAGCTGATAGCAGTCCTATAAAAAATATTCATACTCTGTTAACTTCGCGTTCCTTCAGCAGGAAGCAGTTTGTGGGTATTAATTTATGGAGAGGACAAACAGAACTTGCAACGTCTGTGCCTTAAGGGTGCCCGATTTTACATGTGCAATGTACATACGTGCATCTAATTGCTAGATGGCTGGATAGAGACAGGCAGTTTTGTATTGTACACAGCATGTAGCAGGACCACTTTTGAAAGGAACTATTAATTTCTTTGTCTGTTGAAGAATCAAAAATCCTCTTTGTGAACAGCGGCATTAATGATTTTTTTTTCCTTTCATTGCATAGAACCACAAAGAAATCTTCTTCCTTGGAAGAAAAAGAACACAACCAAAACCAAAACCACAAGTCTCTTTGTAGGGCAGAAAACCCACAAATTAAATGGGTCCTATCTTAGGCCTGGAAAATCTCCTCAAAGTAAACTGCAGATCTTCTGGAAAGATTACTTTAAATATTTTGTATACCCCTGATGGAAAAAAATTGGAATAATCCTATTGGGAAATTCAAAGAAAACCTGCTCAAACAATAATCAGTCTCTTTGAGAAGAAGAGCAAAAAATACCAAACCTGCTATTCTCTGATGCTTTGTATTAGCACCAGTAAAATCATTTGTAACAGTTAAAAATACAAAGAAGGCAGAGTTAATTTGTTTTCCTTATGACAGTGGTTCTTCGAATACTCAGCAGGATAAATCAAAACTTTCAAAATTTGCTTACAAATAAGCTTTGTTAATAGAAGTATTGTGTTTTATCTGCATATAATTTTTGAGGCAATTTAGTTTTATATTAGCACAGTCTATTGCATACGAAACATTGATTAGGTCTTCACTATTTTTTATCCTCAAGGTTTTGTAAAAGTTCTTTGATGTTCTGAAACTATCTTTGATATTTATCAGTTCTGCCTCTTAAAAGTTGGTCAATTCAGCTTCAGTACTGGTGCAATATTTCAATTGATGATAGAATAGCGAAGTTGCAGAAGATTTCTAAAACTGCATTTTTAGTTTGGATCTGGTGTAAATTGTGGCCTACTGGAAAGCAGATCTAGGAACCAGACACATGAGTCCTCCTCAAGAATCACCCCCTACTTCTGGGCAGGCCGGAGGTGAGTTCCCTGGTTTCTTTTCTTCTATCTGTTTGCATCTTCAGTTGCTGGTACCCAGGGGCTGAGCCTCGAGAGAGAGAAATCTTCTCTCTTAGCCTTCCTTTTGCAGTGGGCACAATTTAGGACAAGGCAAAATGGCCTCAAGTTGCTCCAGGGAAGGTTCAGTTTGGATATTAGGAAAAAATTCTTCATGGAAAGGGTTGTCAGGCACTGGAACAGTCTGCCCAGGGCAGTGGGTGAGTCACCAGCCCTGGAGGGGTTTAAGAGACATGTAGATGAAGTTCTTAGGGACATGGTTTAGTACCAGAGTTAGGTTATGGTTGGACTCGATGATCTTACGGGTCTCTTCCAACCAAAATGATTCTATGATTCTATCTTCAGACCAAGAGAGACACTGAATCCAAATCTCCTGCTGACCACACACATCTGGGCTGCAATGTCCAAGTGAGTGGTTACAACTCCTTGACCTGTTATCGAATGCAGGGAGTGACGGCTGCTGCTCCTCGGTGCTCACCTGAGTGATGTTAGGTGAAAGCTGGACATGCTCGCTCCCACCTCTCTTTACATTGCTGCTTGTTGTTTAGGTACCTATTTATGGCTCAATAGCAGCAATATAAACAGTACGTAAATGCCAAAGCTGAGTGACTGGGGTGACTACACTAATTAGTCAAAGCTGCTCTAGGGTCTAGACATCATTTGGCAGACACAGTACAGTCACGTAAGGGAAGTGCTGCATCAATATTCAAAACAGCAAAGAGGCATAAATCTGACACTGAAAAAATTCAGACTAAGTCAATGAATATGTGTCATAGTGACAAATGACACCATTATACGAAAAAAAACAAGCCAAAAAACTTGTTCTTCTTCTGTGGGGGTCAAATGCAGCACCCTCCTCTGTAGCTACAAATAGCTCCTGTATAGCTGGGGTGGTACAATTTCTGCTGGGATGCAACAGTGGCAAGAGGGGTTGGTATGTGGCCAAGCTAATAGTTTCATTGTTGGAGGAACTTTTCATTTTCTCTTCATTTCATAAACACACAGTGAGTGGGCAGCAAGAAAATGAAGTAAAGGCTACATAAGAAACTCTTATCAACCAATGAGCCAAAAAAAGCCTCTGAGCAGCTCTACCACAAGACAGATGATCCTCCCAGCACTTAGTAATATAGCTTTGACCCTTTTTCTTATTATTAAAAGGCACCAGAGCTGTGTAATACTAATTCATCTCAGACCTCCTTAGTTATGTACACATGCTACTGAGCACCTGCGAGCAAGTATGAATTTTGACAGTTTTTTTAAATGGCCATTTTTACATATGTTTATTAAACAGCAACGCTTAGTTTTCTTTGGTTGCTCCCCTCCTTCTCAAACAATGACAGTGTTTGTGCCCTGAGGTCACTGATGTCCTTGCCCACCATGGGGTTTCCCCTACCCAGCCTATGGCCCATGACCCCATCCCAGCCCCCCAAACTTCAGTCCCTGCCCCAGTGATGCTGTAGGACCTCAGTCACCAGCCCCCCATGGCCCTGCCTGGCCATTGGCCCCGCTGAGCCAGGTCCACCCATGGGCCAATGTCCCAGGTTGTCCCCAGGGAGGTGTCAATGCCCAGAGCTGCCTCTCTCCCTGGCTGGTGTGGTGGGACCAGCCCTGCCTGTCCCAGTGGGGTCCCCATGGACCCCAGGGAGCCCCTGGCTCCTGCTGCGCCCTGAAACACAGCTCAGCATTCGTACCTTCTGGAGGTGCGAAGGAAGGGTAAAGAAGTCAAGATCCGATGGCAGACCATTGGGCTCCCAAGATGTGAATATTGAAATCTTTTTGCAACACCGGCAGAAACCATTACAGTATCTTGGACACTACCAGCTACTCACTGAAAGAAGCTAGTTTTTATCTGGTTTTGCTTCTGTTTTGCTATTTTAAATGACTGGCAACCCAAGCCCATGCAAATATTTGATTCTGGATTCGATTTATCTCTAAAAATCGTTGTTCATCTGGAAGTAAAATACAGACAATCCCCAATTATGTACAAGCAGCCAATTTGGATTGTGGAATAACTGGATACAGAAACAACCAGAGGCCACACAAGATTCATTCTGATGTGTCTCAGCATCACAAACGCTTGCTCAGAGCATCAAGCATGGACACAACAGCTCCCAAAGCTGGTTCCTCCAGCTGAGCACCCACACTCAGCCCAAACTGGTGGCTGACTGTCTGTACTGTGTTTCCCACCATATCTGCCAGTACTTATATTATCCAGGCTTTTTGTTTACCAGAGCCCTTCTCAACATCTAGTACCCCAGAAAATGGAGACGAAACTATTAGAAATTCAGTTGTGCAAAATGCAAGATATTACCAGTACAAACATAGTATTCTTTCTATTATTCTATTAACAAAACTAATTTTTCTGAGTAACAAATGTTCTAAAATAAACATACCCCACATATACATTTTATTACTGCATGCAAAGCAAAATAAATAATCTACTATTTTCTGTTAATGTTATCCTTTCCCATCGCTCGTGTCATCTACTAGAGACCTTTTTACGTAATATCTACTACAGAAAATCAAAATAACTTAACAAAACACTAAGCTCATAGTTTATCAATGTTAGTTAAATCCTTTAGCTGACTCAAGATCGTGCATGAGAGTAATTTTAATTTAACTTATTAGGGGTTCTTTGGATTTAAGGAAAAGGCTCAATGTGATTCTAAACAACTATGATTTATTTGCAATGGGGTAATATAAATATTTTTACACTACTGACCTTTTATGTAATAAAAACAATTTTAAAAACTATGGTGCAAATCCTGAGCATAAGATAATGCAATAAATAATTAGAACAGGGATTCTCAGATGCAGTGACACAAAACAGAATTTTCTCTTTCTGTTTGCAAAAAAAAAAAACCCAAAACCTCAGGCCATTTTTTAGAGGTCTGTTTGAGAGAACATCTGGAAAGCATTCCACAGGAAATCAAACTTATATTAAAGATGTTTTGCGGGGCTCTGTTTCCTTCCATTGACTTTAAGCATGCATAATGTGTTTCTGTCTTCTCAGCTGCAAAGAAAATACTTCTCTGAGAGTCTTCTACAAAATGACAGGCTGAACCGTCAGTCTGTGATTTCTATCAGAGGAGCCTGCTAAGATTTCTATTTAGTCTGTCTCTGTACCAAAGCTCTCCAATAACATGAACAAATCCACTAGCTGCCTTCTGAGTACCATGTCTTTGTATATTTCCATTTTATTTCATTTCCTTTATGCTGTTTAATTTGTAGCTTCTAAATATAAATGATGGTCATGTTTAAAGATGTCCAAGCCTCAGAGTGTCTCTTGATAGCGTGTTACTCAGGAAAGAACTAGTGCATTACGGATAGAGTTGTTCTCACTTCATTAGCTGGGCAGACAGGAGTGTCTTTGAATTACAGGCTGGAAACATAAGAAAATCATTGTCACTCTTGAAAAGCAAGCCAAATAAATTAGTGCCACTGCAGGTCCTTAAGTGTGCCACTAGATGGTTAGGTGTTTATTAACAACTGTATCATGAGTGCACACTGAAAGGATGTGGTTCCAAGTACCTGAGAAAGACATCCATGCCAATAATATTCTCTGTAATCACTTGAATAAACGATAATAGAATATTGCTGGCTCAAGCATGAAAAGTTTGGAGACAGAGAATAATCTTAGAAGTCCAATACGCGTTATGTCTTCATGAGAAAAGTTTCTGTTGGCAGATGACTGGATCATCAGGTTTCCTAAGGTTATGCAGGGAGGTTCAGACTGGATATTGGGAAAAAATTCTTCCCGGAAAGGGTTGACAGACATTGGAACAGGCTGCCCAGGGCAGCGGTGGAGTCACCATCCCTGAAGGTGTTTAAAAGGCATTCAGACGAGGTTCTTAGGGACATGGTTTAGTGCCAGAGTTAGGTTATGGTTGGACTCAATGACACTGAGGGTCTCTTCCAACCAAAATGATTCTATAATTCTATGATGCTTTTTGCACAGGAAAATCCCACAGTAGTACTGTGATGTGTGGGGTGACATTCCTGAAGGGAGCAGCTCTGTGTCCCCTTGTCAGAGACCTGGCTGAAGGAAACAAGGGGCGCCCAGTGTGTCCTTGCACTCAATCATGCAGGGTCTGTGGGCAGCCAGCATAGCTGAAACTCATCTTGAAGCTACTCTAAAAACTGTTCTGACTTCAGGAGTAAGACAACAAATATAAAATGAGAACTACAGCAGATAAAATCAGATTAGAGTCTCTTTTTACGTGAACCTTTTCTTTGCCATACACAAAATAACCCTATCAAACAGCAACTAGAAATGTTCTGGCACCAGCAAACCAATATAGCACTGATCTTATTCAACATATTTTACTTGGTTTTATAAGCTATACGGATATATAACGCTAGTACAAAACCCAGTGATTTGTAGTACAATATTGCAAAATAAACCATTTTTACCAGTTAGGGATGATGTGGCTGTCTTAAGAGGGGTTTTTTTGTCTCCACTGTCAAAAGAACCTGAACATAGCCACTGAGCCTGAGCTGACAGCCTGTGATATATCCAGATGTTTACAGAAGTTGCTCTGAAAGATACTGTCCATTCTGAAGAATGACAGTTCTCAACTGGCATCATGGTTGGTTACTGAGATGTATCTCCAGCATTTCACAATGCCTAATTAGAAATGGGAGCATTGCAACAGAGAGGACAATTACTGTAATTTATGCTTGAATTACAAAAGAAAGTGAACTGAGTATACAAACAATATGGCTTTAATTTAACAGAGGTCTTAGTCATATGTGCTTTTTAATAGAAAAACTTGCTGTAATGGTTTATAGAGTGTGCTTGAACAAATATAGTGTAAGCACAAACATGTGAATGTAAGGTCATCTATTAATAATCTTAGGCAGGGGTCACAGTCAGCTCACACAGAAAATCCATATTCAACAGTAAATACACACTAGAAAATGTTTTCTGTGTCACATACTTTAAAGCCAGCAGATAATCAAGCATAGGAAACAACCACCACCTCTGCCCAGCAGTTTTTACAGATACTCATACATTTACATCTGGCTTCCACTTAACAGTAGTTACCCTATTAGTAACATGGTAGTGCTTAAAACATAATGAAAGCAATGCAATTTCTATGCAGTAAACATTAAAATGCTAAAATCTGAAAATATGCGTGTGGCTGTCACTTGCTCTGTTGAGAAACAAAGTTTTATTTTTAGTTGCAGTGCTTACATTTTCTTGCAGCTATTTTAATAGACGAACTGCCACCAGAAATATTCTCTCACTGAGACCTGATGTAGAATGATATAAATAACCTTTACAAAGTCCAGCATAATGGAATGGTAAAATCAGTTGACATTCTTTTAATTAGCACTGTCTGAAGATTTACCTACATAGAACAGGAATAGCCAGATTCGTACCTGGAATAAATCCACTGAAGGCACTGATGTCAGAGGAAATACAGTGGGAATGGACTTGATATAATAGCTCTGTTATTCACATTAAACATACAGCAGCTTCTTGCCTATAGCTTATATATGTTTTGAGGTAAATGAGAAAACGTTTTGATTTATTAAAGAAAATGCTGTTCTGTAACATATACACACTTTCTTTGCTCCAGAAACAGCAAGCTAGCCAAATATGACTGGATGTACATTAAAAGGGATCAAAAAAAAAATCTTTTCTTCACCAGACTTAACAGATTAGTGGGTAGAAACTCCTCATGCAAGCCCGTGGATGCTAAACTGCTCCCTACAAAAATATCTCAACTAACAACTGAACGAATCAGTGGTAGCAGTATTCCTACTAGAACCTCATCCAGCAAAGCAATTAAGTGCTTGCTTAACCGTACGGACACAAGTAGCTCCAAATTTAGATCTCTGTTAAAGTTTAATGATGAATTTAACTTTCCCGGATTTCAACATTTTTGACCAAACATACTACTAACATATGCAGTTTAATCTTTTCCCCTGATATAAACACAAAACAGGTCACATTTGCCTTCCTGGTTTGTGTTTCTAATCTGTAGTTGTCATATTTCTTATAGTATAGTTTTCTTTTCTCTCTTAGAATACCAAAACAAGCCTTTCCAGACAAAATGATGATGAGGGACCACATCTGCGTGATATAAATTCCCGCATGTTCTTAGAGCTAGAGTTTAGTGGTGGCTGAACGAACTTCAGCCCACTGACTGATATGGAAGGCAGGGTACCTAAATATGGCCTATTTGTATCCAACTTTATGATTGCTGTATGTTCACACACACATACTTTATTCTCTCTTTCACTTTTTCAACCCTGTAGAGAGGTAATAATAAATATTCAGTGCCACAGGTTGTTCGTATCCTTAACAGTAACCAGAAAGGACTATCAGGACCTCAGCCACGTCAGCGATCCTGCCAAAGCTTCACCATGCAAAACAGAAGTCGGCTGAACCAAACAGCTCTGACAATGTTGAGGCATAACTTGTGTTTTACAGATAATGGGCACGGAAGAATTACGCTCCCTTGCCGTGGGGGCTGCGTTTCAGGAATCAGCAGAGGTTCTGGCTGACTGAAGGGAGCCGCTTGCAGTTTTGAGCTCGCCTGACAAGGGAGCTCAGCATAAAGATACTGTCTAGTTACTGCTTCTTGGAGCATAAACCCCCTGTGCTGAGGCTCTCTTCGCTGTTAAAGCACAAAGTGATGGGAAAGTTGGGTGCAGGAATAAAGCTGGGCCATTTTTCTAACTACTATATCCTTGCAACTTTGCTTCCCTTGAAGAAATGCCAATCACCCGGCAAGTGTTTAATCTTCAAGACCCTCTTAAGTAGAAAAGAGAGAGTATAAATAAGGACTGGCCAACCAGATCCTGGGACTGCAGAATGAGATCCGTCTACACTCTAACAGGGACAAAGCACTCTTGTTTTGCTGGGTGTTGTGATTTTTGGATTCCAAAGGGATTTATATATATGTTTTAAGGAGGAACCGCTTGATTCATTCAGAGTTTTACTCAGACTGAAGAAATTTAAAATTACCTTTGTTTATGGGGGGTGGAGGGGAGAGTAATACTCTGCCTATTTCACTCTGCTAAAGAAATACATCAATGTAATGGATCATGTGAGGGACAAGAAGGGAAGAAAATAATACAGTATTGCAGCACTTTCTATCTTTGCCTTGACTTGAGAGGGTTTTTGCTTATTTTGCAGAGACTGCATTAATATTTTTTCTTCCGGGCTAGCAATTTCCCACATACATACCCCACTACACCATCATGTGTCCTCTACAGAACAGCTTTGGTCCCACCTCCCCCCAGATCCCATTTTTTGAATTTTCTCAACTGTGATCATTTTTCATTATTAATTTATTAAAATGAATTAACACCTTAAATAAATATGATGCCTCTAGCAATATAATATGCACGTATGCATATCTATATATACACTTGTATATACACATATAAAAATCATTCTTCAAATAAAGGCTATGCTTATAGATGTGAGGTGAGCTTTTGGGCATGCTGCAGTATAGGGGCCAAAAGGCAGCTTTAAATTTTTTCCTATCCCACTTGCTATTGTGCAGACACAGGCCCTTTCCTGGCAAAGCATTAGTGTCACACACAGAGAGATCTGGGAGGATTTGCAGGTAGCCTGAGCTCAGACTAACCCTATTACACTGCAGACATCCTGCATCTAGTGCAGGGTGAGTCAGGCAGCACATGAGGTTTTTCACCAACTCCCTGACTCGAGTTTCCAAACATACAATACAGGCATAGCCTAAAAGTCTGTAGAAATCAAGAGTGTCCCTGTTTTCATGTCCTTAACAGCATTACAAAAACTATGTTGTTGTCCTGGTTTTGCATAACCACAGCAAAACAATCATCTCAAGGAGCTGCCAGAGAGCTTTGAGTGCCAAACTGATATAAATACCCTGGAGGGATGCAAATCCAAGTCTGTTACAAAGAACTGTATAATGCGGCTGTGTCCTTCATGAAAATAGCCACTAAATGTCCTTAGAGTACGTAAAGTTAGAGGCAGCCTGAGACTGAGGAGTCAGGCTTAGTAGCTGGACAACTGAATTGTAACCAGTATAAGCTACAAGGCTCTGAAAGGGAGGAAGCACCTATGTTTTCTCTTATTTACTAAATTACAGATGATCACTGGACTGTGGCAGGATAGTGAGGGAGGAAAAGAACAACACATGGAGGAGTACGTGCCAGTAATAGAGAGAACTCAAATGCAGCAGAGAGATGGTGAAAGTCAGGTAATGACTGGGAGATCTGGAAAGAGGAGATGAAAGGAGAGCAAGCAATGGGAAGAGGCGTGAGAAAAAAGCAAGGGAGAAAGTGAGAAGAAATGAAAATATGTCTAAGGAATAGAAAATTTGAGGAAAAGGGCATATTTCTTCTTCCTCTCTCTCCTCACACATCCCTTTAGCACACTCCTTGCTATTCTTAACGCTGTAACTGAAGAAGGTTCCCATCCAACACAAGCCGCTGGGCTCCCCTTCTGCTACAGCAGGACAAAAAGGGCTGACTGCACATTGACATCTCATGACAGACTTGCCTGCAGTGTTGAACCATCCCTTCCTCTGGCCAGTCTTATCCATGAGGGTGTAGGGTTTGCAGTCAGTAGTGGTACATGTTGCAGGAACAGCCCTTAAGTCTTATGCAGAGAAGCCACAGGTGTAAAGCTCTTGTAAATTTGCACATGCTTTAAGGAGAAGAAGCACAGATACAGTGCCTTCCTTCCCATGGTAAATTATCATTAAAAACGTTCAACAAAATATAAAGAAGGAAAATTAATTTCTTGGCAAGTTTCTTACGTTTTCAGGAAACGTAGCAAGCAGTTGAGCTTTTGTTTTAGCTTTTACTGTGGATGAACTTTTATGCACTGATGAAAAAGTCTGCATATTTTCACAGAACGATCCTCTAGCTGCAGATGCAGGTATCTTTCATACAGAATTGAACGGGTGGTTCCAACAAAATTAAGACTGGATAGAACAGGTGACCAGAAACCAGTCAAAAGGCAAGAACACGCCAATGAAAGCACATTTATAAAGATTTAGTTCTCTGAATACACACTGCAAAAAAAAATCTTAATTACATTTTCAGGGAGATGACCTATCTACTGAAACCTAATTGGACATTTCATTATTATCTCTCAGACATCCCACACAGAAAAGTTATTTCAATACATTATGCAGCCATTTTTTTTTTTCAGTATCAAATAGCTGTAGACAGCAAAATGTTCTTTTTACAGAACCAAAGGCAAAACATTAAGAATAATATTTATTTTAGAGCCTGTCTTCTGAAATTAGTCAAGAACTACTTTCTGTCTATTTTGACTTAAAAATGAGCCTCAATGATTTGACGAACCATTTTGAATATAGTAATTGTGTAGGACAGGAAACATGTTACTAGACTCTTATTTTAACAAAAAATGCCTCATTTAATGCCACCCTCTTTTCAGATGTTTGCGGCACATGACTGGATTGATAGTGATCTTTTAATAAATAATGTGTCTGTAATCATTATCATTCTGGTCAGTGCATATGAACGCATCCAGGAGACAGAGGAAGGATGCAAATTCAAAACACAGATCTTTAAAAAGACCAAACTAATGACTCTCACTAACATTATTCAAAGAAAAAAAATATTTGAAATACTGTCAAATGTGATAGTGGGAAAAGTGAAGCACACTGTGCTGCATTTACGGCAGACTGATATTTTTAAAACATGCCAGTCACCTTTCTGAAGTTTAATTGGTGGCTGAACTGATCAGAACAGGAGGTTCCTCAGAGGTTTGAGCTATTTCAACACAACATCATTGGTGAAAGTCTTTGACCGTACACTGATTTTCCTTAGAAGTTTTGTTTATGTTCATATTAAAAAGGAATTCTAATGGCTTCTTTTTGTTCTTTAGGGTTTTTTTGCTTTTCTTTTCAGTGAGCATTGACTGGCAGGCCTGGGAGACTCCAATTGCTTTCAAAGCTGGATACAGACTGAGATACAAGCAGAGGCAGCAGAGAAATTACAATGAAAACGAACCATTCAGTATTCTGAAGAAGTTGAAAAATTAGGACCATTTACATAAATCAGAACTTGTTTGCATTTCTTGACATTTCTGTTCTCTTTTCCCTTGACTGAGAGTTTATGTTTTATAACAGATAGATTAATAAATTAAAAAAAAAGAAAAAAATAAGCAGAGCATCCTTCCATCTCAGTTATAGTGGTACCTGCAGTTTGGCCAAACTGCTTCCCCTCTCTCAACTCTGTTTCAAAAACAGATTCAGTGATATATGTATCCAGGACAAAGCTTTTAAAGACTGTCCAAATCGTATGTTAAAATACTTATTTGCACAGACCAAGTTGATATTTTATCGAGAATATGGGCAGATTCAAACCTTGCACTTCTGAGTAAGCAGCATTTGTAAAACAAGGAACTTTCAGAAACATTTTAGAACTTGTCCCCCTTGTCTTAACTAGCATTAGGAAGATTTAATAGATACAATATGCACGCAAATAATAGTTTCTAAATGACTCTGTTTCACAGTAGGCAGACCATATTCTCAAATTGTTCTCCAATTTAGATACACTTTCTGATTTCAAAATTAAATAGAAGTTATCAGATCTAGAATTATATGCCTACTGATTACTGCTTTTAATTATTCTAAACTTATATGCAATTATTATGTAGACTGATATTTATCAGTGTCGATACTTTCAATAGCAGGGAGGAGATCATCTCCCTTTTCTTTCCTCTCCGCCCAAGTCCATGTTTTCCCATAAGACAAGGGTAACAAATTACGCGAACTCCCTTTAAGCGCACAAGTCACAGAGACAAAATGCTTTTTGCCGTATTATGGATAGGCTGGAATAGCTTTGCTGCTGATTCCTCCTTTCCATGGCAGTAGAGACGGAACACTAGCAATTCAGACAGCCCAGGAGGTAAAAACACCCATGAGAGATGACTCTCAGGAACACAACAGGTTTGTTTTACCTCCAGGCATAAGACACAACGACTCAAGTGCTGCACTTGCTGACTCTGCCCAAGACCCCACAGGCATTTGGCCACCTGTTCCCTTTTTGCCAGTGCTGCCCTTCCCCCTCACAGCCAGGTCTCATTGAGCCTTGGAAGAGTCCAGACTTTTCATTTTGGTATTTTAAAGCAAATAAGCCACCTGTAAAGAAATCCACTCACCCCAGTGCCAGCTGTGACTTGGGGCAACAGGAGCACAGATTCTACCAAGCCTTCCTCTGCAGTGTTGCAGTGGAGAATGCACAACACCAGACTCGTGAAGTCAAATTAAACAAAATGCCACTAAAAACTGAGCTGCTGTGACAACATTATATCAAAGCTGACCAAAGGAAAACATAGTCATGAGGGAAGTAATGGCATTCATTTAACTAAGTAATTCCTAAAGCCTGAATAACAGTCCTTATAAAATCCTCTCTCCCATTTCATTGGCATTATAACACACTGGGTGTTTGGCAGAAAACACAATAAAGATACTGTAACTCTATTAACGGGGCCTGTGTATCGTGAAGACAATATACACAATCAAAAAGACTAATGGCACAACAGGGAAATGGAAAACAGGTGGTTCTGAGACTACATGTATCCAGCTTTCATAAATTGCCATAGTATCAGCTCCAAAGGTGCTAAATGCAACTCACTGGACTGAAAGAAGAACCCTGCTCTGATTTAAATCTGCTCTAATTTGAGTCAGCAGGAAACTGGCTCCAGGTTTCCCCTGAGCCATGGAGGTGAGGGTGCTGCCTCCTCACCTGTGAAAAATACTCAGGCACACCTGAGTTGCTATGGCCAAATGTTTAAGATCAGCAGTGTAGATCTCACAAAAAACTTCAAAGTAAATGTTTTAGCAGGCATATGTAAGTACTTATTAAGATTTATATCACGTCTTCAGTGTCCTTGACATTTTACAATAGTGTTTATTTCCTTACTTGCTAATTCAGAGAACGGGATAATCTACAACAAATTTACACATTAGAAACGAGCAAGATTCTTGGGCATGACTTCATAAATAGGGCATTAACACAATAACATTCTTGTATAAACATACACAATGCTAAGTAGGAATAAAGCATTTCCTAAGGGCAGGGGAGGTGCTATATGCCACTGTTGTGTATGCTGAAGGCAAAAGGATGGAGTTTGTCCTGTGAAGCAGCATCTGCGCTGCCTCTCCAGGACGAACACCCAGAGCAAAGAGACTGTGAATTAGGTCAGTGAATCAATGACCCTCCCGTTGTATTGGCCCCGCACCTGTGTCAGGGCAGAGATGATAAACCAATTTTGAGGCTAAAACAGCTCTACAAAGACCATGGGATCTAGTCTACAAACATGGACTCCTTTTTTCCCAGTGAAGATAAAACCCATGAATAGCCTGTGTATTGTGATCATTTATAAAGTCCAACATGTGGCTCGCATTCACAGTTATTAGTGCTCACATGTAAGATTACAATGAAAATAAATCCCATTATAATGAATGATTCTATTTTCACCTGGTCACTAATGGGACATAAAATCATTCTGAGATACCATTCACAGAGACACCTAATGAAAATGTTTCCAACAAAAATCTGTAAAAATTAAATGGGGGATTTTAAAGATTCCTCCCTAATGCGAGGGAGTAGCTGTGAACAGTTTGGAGAAGGCACACACTGTAACCAGATGCAGGCTTTTGTTATTCTGTTAAGGATGTCAGAAGCGTTTGCTTTATTCTTTGACTCATCCTTTTCCCTAAGCAGATATTCTGACCCTTAGTCCTGGCAAATCCAGCAGTACCAAAAAGTTCTCTCTGGTACCTCATTAATCACTCCCCTGCCATGTGCTATCTTACCTGCAGATGTAATTCTTCTTGCAGGATTCTTGTAAATTCAGGCAGTTTGGTTTCTCCCTGTCCTCATATGAACACACAGGAACAATAGTCTGCCGTCTCCTTTCTGTACAGGCTACGTCTCGACAGGAGCAGAAGAGCATCCCGTAGCTGTGCTTTGGGGGAACTTTGTCAAAAAATAGCCGGAGGGCCTTATGACACTTCCGCTTGTTACAGATTTCATTAGACGTGCTGCTGGTGCAGGGGGTAATGTAAGCAGATCTGAACCTCTTGCAGGTATCATTTAGGTTACAAGCTTTTGCTGCATCCAAGCAATTGTTCCCCTTTGAAAGTACTGGCTCCACTAGAAAAAACAACACAACAGCAGTAAGAAATGTGTCACATTTATATTGTGTTTAGATGTTTTGTGTTTATTTCACTGTCAATGAGATCCTGATTACATTATTTGTTACATACAAAACTTTCAGTGCCAGAAACTGTGACCAGTCCTTCTGTTTCTTAGACTAATGGTTTAACAAGTGAACAAGAGCACAAACATGCTGGCAAATAAACGATGATTACACCAGGCAGGCTGTATTTGACCTTCTTTGTAGCAGACATGCAGGATGAACATTGGGTAAGACTTGGCCTCACTAAAAAGCTATTAAAAATCACTGGTAAATGGGAAGCCATACATTTGGCCGACTGCACAAGAACACAGTGAGAACATGGGCTCCTAACTCTGGTTTTGTAAAGCTCTGACGTTTTTGTTGTTTTTTTTTTTCTTTAATAGTATAAATGACACTCCAGTGTCTACAGCAGGTAACAACATTTAAAGGTAATTTGTGAACTCTGCAGAATATAAAAGCCATATGCTTGTTACTACAGTTTTTGAGGTATAAAAACAGCCAACCCAGACAGAAAGAAAAGCAGATGCAGCCCCACGACTGTGAGCTAAGGCCACCTGTAAACTCCATGCTTAGTTAAAGACACTTCTGTAAGATCTATAGATGCCACCTGAACCCTGGAAGTTTTACGAAGTTTACAAGCATTGAAGAAGCTGATGTAGAATTAACAAGTGACTGTGAAAGAAACATTTTAAAACAAGGAGTATGTCTCTCTTCCACACACACACTACAAGGAATTATAGAAAAAAATAAACTCGGATAAAAGTTAAGACTATAACTATACATTCAATTTTGCAATATATTATCCAGACATTAAAATCCAACAGATGCTTTGCTTAAAAATGAAGGCAACTGGCATTAGAAAGCAAAATTCAATTAAGAATAATTGTAATGCTGCTTTGGATATTAGGACTGCCAACATCACAGATTCAAGAAAATACATTAACTCCCCGTTGTTAAAGACTTTGCAAGCTTAACAAAAATTTTTGCAAATCTCTAAAAGTGTGCAGTGACCTCTGAGCGGGGCTGGCCAAAGAGAAAACATCTCAAATGATCTAAAGCTCTAAGCTCCTCTTTAAAATATATATATGTGTGTGTATATATATATATATATATATTTTTTTTTTTTTTTCCTAGATCTTCCACTTTTTCCCAAAAACTCAGTCCAAGGCCCTTCTAAAATTCAGTGCCACTCTTCTCCATTCTCCTACCACTTTGCCTCCTATTCCTGGATCAGGACATCAACATTTTATCTTTCTCCATGGTAGGAAATGATGCTGCAGCTTGGCTAATGTGCTGGACTGAGGTACCACAACTGCCTAAACTGGCTGTGCCCAAGATGGGCCTTGGTGCCCAAACACATCACCTGCTACTATCCCACCTATCTTACCTATCCAGAAATAATGCAATGCATAAGTAGCATTAGATTTGTTTTCCGCTCTAGTGATACACTGGAACTATGTTCAGTGGGTTCATACATTTAACCTTTGTACATTTAACATTCACACTCCCAAGTCCTTCCCAATCCCAGTTTCTTGCAAAAAAATCTGCAACTTTTGCTTCTTCACATATTACAAAATTAGAAACATGCAACATTTGACTATAAATTAACAGAGCTAAGCATTTCTTATAATAGCAGCCTACCACAGTTTAAGCAACACCAGATGCAGAAGAGATGAGATATCCAAAATACAACCCTCTCATTAAATGGTAACATTTTTATATAAAATGTTGTACTACATTAATATACAATGATAATCTTAACTATACAGTATATAGAATTATATGTTTAACACAAATATAATTACTATGTAATCTGCAGGGCATATAATTATGCAATATATGAATAGTACATGCTAATTACTATGTGATTGCAGAGTAATTACATGGTTATTTGTGCCTGGGAGTCAACTGCTGAATTCCACTCTTCAAAACAAGATTCTGTGGAAGAGTTCTGAATGGGGCATTTTAATACAAACAGACACCAGCTTACTGTATGATGTATTATAAAACATTGTTTAAAAGAAAATCCAAGATGTAATAAAGCACCTCTTTGCTGATAATCATACCCACATCTTCCATTAAGGGTCCAAAATGTAGTAAATGTTGATATAGAACTAAAAAGCACTGTAAATATGAACATCTCAAAAACCAAAGGGACAGGTTAATCAATCTTTTTAAAAATAGAGCATAAGCCAACTCACTGACCACGCAAGCAGCAGTGAAAATTATCTTGGATGAAAGTTGAATTAAGTGCAAATTGTTCATAAACAGTAGTTACGCTCATTCATATAATTTGTACCTACCCAAGATTCAGATTCTTCTACATGTCAACTCTGACCATGGACCAGGTCTTTTAGTGTTTATTTTTCTTTCCAGAACTACCCCTGGCTGTAACCTGCCACTTGCCTTTTCTATTTTGATACATATGTCTCCAGCTATTGCTCCTGGCATATTTATCACCACATTACACAAATTATTTCTACCTTTTAAAACCAAGCCTAAAATACAGCACATAAAAGATATGCATCAACTGAATTTGAATTAAACAAGACTGTCTGAACCAACTCTTCTCATTAATGCCAGCTTCTCCCAAGCTTTTAAATCATGTTTTAATGCAAAATTTACAATCCAGAACACACTTCATGCTTTATTTTTATTGCAAAAGTACAACATCATTATTCCTAAGTCCTGTGGTAACTACAAACAGTCAACAATACTGAGAATGTTTCTGAGGATTACTTACGCAGCAGTAATACATAAGGTCAACAATTCACCCTGCTTCTGTTCTGCAAAGCTTGAATTATTAAGACAGGCAGGAGTTTGGCTCTAACTAGGTACTGACTACGTTAAGAGCAAATAGATCTAACCCAGAGCTACTTTTCCTGCCAGCATCCTTTGAGAAAGGTCTGTGTAAGGAGATTCTTCTTCAGTTCCCTTCTCTCTTGAGGCGCTTGGATATGGATCGGGGGGGTCAGAGCAGCACCCTGGGAGAAGTAACGATTCCTTCCCACCACCATTTCCCCACCCAGCGCTTCCTCTCTCCCAAGCCCACTTTGCCTTGGACCCACTCTGGCAATCTCAGCCAAACCACGCAGCTTTCCACTTCTGCCAAATCACTGCAGGCTCCAAGGGAAGGTACTTCCAGGCAGGTGGTAAGTGATGCCTCATGTCCAAGGCACTGGTTCCCAGCCACAGCAGAGCAGATCCACAAACACCAGGATGTCCCATCAGAAGTCACCAGCAACTGCACCAGCAGCTCCCAGCTTCCATAGGGTTAGGATACCTAAAAACGTCCTCCTGCCAGGCAGTTTGCTGTACACCATGCACAAAAACTCTGGGACGGCAATAATTAGCTCACTGACACTAAATTACCTCTACGTGGATCACCAGTTAACAGCTCTTCTCCTGCACATGTAACATGTTCATACAAAATGAGAGGTTTTTTCTGATAAATTTTACTGATGAAACAACAGGCCTTGTATTATAATATCAGGTGTTACCACTTGGACATTTATCTCCTGAACCTGCACGACCCTGGCCCAATTCTGTCACAACTGCAACGGTTCTGGACTCAAGCTCCATATGACAGAAGAAAGAAGCCAGTCAAACACTCTAGTCTTCTATCCAGGGATGTTTCTAAAGTTTTAATAGGGTTTCCTCTGCCCTGTGTGATCTTCCGTATGCTTCACCCTCTTTCGCAGTCTCTTCACCTTAATCTTTCATCTTCCCTGCATTTCCATTTCTATTTCATTTCTGCACCAACCAAGCCTTTGGCTGTTAACCCCACAGTGCACAAAAAGGGATTCTCAGTGGATACTTGGATCTTCTTATTCGTGCTCCCACTAGATGGAAGGAGCAAGAGAACTATTACTTGTTCTATAAGATTCTTATTAAACAGCAAAATGGACACTTAGTGTTCAATTTTCTTGCAGCACATAAAAAGCAATTTACTGAGGTTGCCATTAAAATCACAATTACTATTTGCAAGTAATTAGCATTAGTAGTTTTTCTAGGGGTTTTAGTGAAGGGAATGCTATAAAGAGAGTGGTAAATGTTAATGTGATGAAAGGCAAAATTACAAAGTGATAGAGGTGACCACATGGGTATGGACCTACTCCAACACAGGCGTAGAATATGGCAGACAGGAACCAAAAACCGACCAGAATAAGGAGGAGAACCGTGATCCCACTTTAATAAAAGTGCTGCTACGGGGTTCATCAAAGTACTTCTGCTCTGTAAGAAGAGCAGATTAAAAAATAACGCAGACATAGGAAATATTGTCATCTGCATCTTAATGGATTTAAAAAAAAACTACCATTTTCCTGGACAAATTATTTCTAATCCCAAATGGCAGAGAAAAAATAAGTCATGAGACTGATACACGTACATGTTATTCTGAGGTTCTAGTTGTCTTCTACTCAGCATTTAGAGAACAGTCAGATATACTTCAAACCTTTTCTGTAATTGTAATAGGCAGGTGCTTTCCTTTTAAAATTAAAGCTATTACATTATCAACAATATCCAGAGTCTTCAGAGTACCAGCAAATATGACAAGATGCATGCTAAAATTACAACTGATGGCAGCAGTAGGTACACCAGGTGACAAGGATGTTGAGACTGACTCCTGTGTGCAGAAGGGCACAGCCAGAGCTACAGCAACAAAAGGACCTAAACAAACAACACTGCCTAAACTAAGACTTTAGGTTCTTGAGATAAAAGCTGGAACATTTTACATTCCTGGTCAATCTTGTAAGTCTCTGATAACACAAATTCCAAAGGTCCCTAGAATTCTTTTCTGAATACACCTACAAATCTGCTTGAGGAGGTAAAGACTGTGTCCTGTCCGAGCCCTATAAAGAACATTTACATTGCTTATTGTGAACCAGCTGACATAATTTGGAAGTGTGCATCACTCAGCTACCATGCTTTTCACAACTGCTATGCTTAAAGTCTGTTGTGAAACACCCTGGCCTTTGTTCTTATGAGGCTCCACTGGTGAATCATCAGTCAGGATCTAGCAGGCTTTGGTTCAATGCCTCCTTTAACCCGGAGACTCAGAACCACTGCTCTCATTTCCCAGAATCATTCTCCAACCATCTCACTGTAGAGTGCTCTCAAGAACATGCACAGGAAATGGTGCATATTGCAAAACACAAGAGAGAGCATGATTCTTCAGCCCAAGGATGAGCGCTCTCCCTGGGAGGTAGATTGCAGGGTTCTGGCTGGCACCCAGGAAGGGGAGTTATTTCTCTTACAAGAGCAATGACTGGAAACCAGGATTCCCTTCCTGAAGATGACTCCCTTAATTTTAAGCCTGCAGAGGCGTGATCCCCCTTGTGTTTTCTAATCCCTTTTAAAGAAAAACATAACCTTTTCTATACCACAGCTCCTCCCCTTCCCTCCAGACCAAGCTACTGCCTAACCCAGGCTTTGTGAAAAGCCCTAGCAAACAGCAGAGAGCGGAGGCATCCCACTTCTATTCTGATCACTAACTTAATGACTAAAGCACCATGACATCTTCTTCTAGGTGCGCATTAAAAGAAGTGTGTCTGTCTACTCCCAGGAACATATACGGATTGCTGTGTGGACAAATGCACCTGCCTGGGGCTGTGAATTTGGGTCTTCAGGTCCAAAGTCTTTCAAGAAATCTCAGTTTCTGTATTTCATTTTGTTCGTCTTGACATTTATTGTGCAAGGTTTTTTGTTGGGGTTTGATTGTTTGTTTAATACAGTATCCTCTGTGTATTTTCTAAGGATTCTGAGCATCTTTTTAAGGATTTAGGATGTCACCTGGAAGCAGGCTCCTGACTTCTAGGTGGATAAATCTATTTCTTGGTCTGTTCCTGGAAGTTTAATTCTACTAAGAGGGCCGCATGCCCTACATGCTGCATTTTGCATTACCCAGGTTCACCACTGGATCTGGGCTCTAATACTTGGCATAACTCTTTTCTTCATTTAGAGTTAGGTCCTGCTACCTTCAGTTGACCATTTCTGAGTGCATTTCATAGACACTGTAGATAAAAATTGCAAGGGAAGACTCCTGTGCTGGATTCACGTTGATGAAAATGGGGAGAAATTATGTCTTAAGATTTCCTTTGATATTTTCAGTCTTTTCTGGGGAGGAATGGGGAAAGACTGAGTATAAAACTCAGAGGTGGCTGAGCCCTGTGGGTTGGCTCAGAGACATCTGCTCGACTTACAGGTTATGTGAGAGGAAAGTCTTATAACCCTACAGTGAACTGGTTAACATTTCCGTTCCATGAGAGCAGGGAGGAAAAGGAAACCCTGCTCCTCAGTGTTAACAACATTGTGGTCTGCTGCTGAAATTCCTTCTGTCTTCACTTACACAAATATCCTGATCTATCACCTTTCATTTCTGCTACAAATCTAATGAAAGATTATGCCAGGGTCCCTTATTTTCCACACGGCACTGAGGACAGCAGTTTTACATTATATTCACGCCAGCGTAGTTAAATCAATCTTATTCACTAAAGTTATTTTGAATTTTCAGTAATCTGAATTCAAGAATTTGGCTCTTTAATTCTGCCTTTACTTCTGCTGTCCAAGGTATCTCACATAGGAGGCAGAAATGTATGAATAAAATCAGAGACTGGTAAACAAAGTAACTTCCAATTATTGCAAACTGATCCAGTCACTGTTTCTCACATTACTGCACCAATGACTTCAGTTCTACCCTAAAGAGTTTTAGGGCGTAAAGGTCATTTTAACGTATCTGCACTGCACTAGCGTTAGGGATGGATTACGCATGACTGGGACCATATACAGAATATATTTTTTTTCTGAGGGAGAGATCTTAGTCATTCTCCATACAATTCATGCTCTGTACTGAGTCAGAGGCTGGTTTTGTGATGTGGAAGGCTATTGCCACGGTTTCAGCTGAGTTCTTCTAATTAATTTCCCCTTAAAATATTCAAAGTGGAAATGTGTTGCTGCCTATGCTCTCATGTTACACAGTTCGGTATTTTATTATTAGCTAAATACTAAGTCAACAGAATTGAGAAAGAACTAGCACACATAGAAGTACGGAATAAACCTGCGAAAATATTCAAACCTACACGGTTGCCATGAGAAGTGATTTACTGCATGCAAGTTCTCAAGACACAGTGAGAGACTGTTTACCAAAGTCATGCCAATTTACAGGGCAACTTTCAGCATTTCTTTTTATTACTGCAGAATTGAATTCACAACTTGTTTCCTCTTTTCCTCAGACTTGATTAATTACCGTGTTAACATAACTACTGTTCTCCTGCTTATAATGGGCTCCCTCTAAAGTGCTGCCCCAGCAAAATAAACCAGGATAAAGCTTCCAGCTCTTTGCTCTAGCACTGCAATCCTTTCTAATCTCACTATTTTTCAAATTTATATTCCATTCCAATAAAGCTTGTGTGAATACTATAGCAAATCAGATAATACAAGGTTATGACCCTCGTAATTGATCCTTCAAGGTTCTTTTTTTCCTTTTTCGAGTTGACGTGGTAAAATTACATTTAGATGTGCTTGTTGACACTTGAGAATTCACTTTGTTGGTCATATAGACTGTTTCAGAGAGATCACATTACATAATGATGTATTTCTAGTGCTTTATTTCTTCTATACCTACAACCCCATTAAGCTGTAAGCAAACCTCCCATGAGGCTGTAAGACAAGTATCAAGGGGGCAATGCTCCCATACTGCTCAGAGGGAGTACAGCTGGAGGAAGTATTCTGTGAGGATACAGGGTTAGACATTAGCTACCATTTTAAACTATTTTCAAATAAATAAAAGCAGCTTAAAATCAAAAATTTACATTTCCATTTGTAGAAAAATAGGCATTTTAGTGAACACAGACCATGTATGCCGGCACTAGAAATCACTTATCATCTGTAGCAATGGTTTCTGTATCACATGACCACTGGAATAAAGTGATTAATTGGACTGTCTCAGTAAATGCGATCATTACACTTTTAATTAACCTTTTCAACCTCTTGCACCTTTTAGTTTTGTTATACATTAGATTTTTGCAGTTTTCCAGTTATTATGCTTGACTAAGCTTAAAATAACGCAGAGGTCTCTTAGAAAGATAAGAAAAACAATTCAAACAGCTCTGACGGTTCCTAATAAGAAAATACCACTGATACTGTCATCATAAGGGTAGTTATAAATCAGGTGGAGGACAGACATTCTGAACTCGGTGGCTACGTTCCCACCTAATTTTTGTTTTGGCAGCACACTGTTATTTAATGGCTCCGGGTACCAGGAAACTAGCTTTTGAAAATTCTTTCTCAACCTAGTTATAATTACTCCATATAAATCATACAATGATCAATTATAATAATCTTAGCTTCATCCATTATTTAAACTTAGCATTTGAATCTGCACAGCAGGAGTGCAGGAAATTCCAAAGTCCCTTCTCTGCTCGCTAACAACTGCTTTATTCCTGAAGTCATGCCAGTTATAGAAAAGAAGGGGCCAGATATGCTCTTAGCCATGACATCGAAACCTGAAATAACCACAGATTTCAAATGCAGACAGGTTTCTGGCTCTGAATATAGTATTTTTTTTCTAACCACACTAGCTTCCTGTTGTTGAAACGAAATTCAATGTGAGATTTTGCTTACTTCACATTGGTGCACCAAAATCAGAGGTGTTCTACAATTATATACACTGACAGCACAGTATAGTCTTACTTTAAAATGGCCTAGATCTTTCTCAAATATATATATATGCATACAGACACATTTGTACACACAGGTGTATATGTACATAGAATGTTTGAATACTATTTGGCTTCATGTCTCGTTTCACAAGATAACTGCTTATATATTTATTAATAAGCATGAGAAATAATGCAGATGTTTTTTGTCTAACTTAAGGCGGATTTTAAGATACCTGAGCTCAGTGTGATATTGACGATAAGTCTAATGGAAGGAGGAAAGACACTTAAAATAAATGAACTTTCACAAAGGCTCCGCAAAAAAATTCAAACATTTTTCAGTAAAATTTTAGAACTCTTAACTGAATTTTGAATGAGTAAGAAGGATTTTTACAGCATTTTAACAACCTATATATTTTTGTCTAGGCGAAATATTAAGCTCCTCATTACTATTTTTTGCACCTGCTCCTACTTTAATCTTAGCCATGATGTAAGTGATGAAATGTAAACATAAGGTCTGTTTTGATGTTTAATATTTTGAAATTTTCCAATGCTATTTTAGTGTTTCAACTACATGCCAAGAATTGGTTTGTCAATAAAGTTGTATTTTTCTGGTTTACTTTTTTCCAAATCATTAAAAAATAAAGCTGTTAAAATGTGGGAAGTGAACACATAAAGAAGTCTTGGGATATATTAAAAAAAAATAAAGTGGTGCTTTTCCATACAGAGAATCACACTTTTTCTCAACATCAAAAGAAAGAGTAATAGGTCAACTAAAGGGAAAAAGCTCAAAGGTGGGAACGTGAGGGCTCCAGAGCTGGATGCAGCACTCCAGGTGGGGTCTCACCAGAGCAAAAGGGCAGAATCACTTCCCTTGACCTGCTGGCCACGCTCCTTTTGATGCAGCCCAAAATATGGTTGGACGTGTGGGCTACAAGCGCACATTGCTGGCTCATGTTCAGTCTTTCATCCACCAGCACCCCCAAGTCCTTCTTGGCAGGGCTGTTCTCAATCCCTTCATCCCCCAGTTTGTACTGCTACTGGGGGTTGCCCTAACCCTGGTGCAGGACTTGTTGAACCTCATGACATTCACATGGGCCCACTTCTCAGTTGAGAAGGTCCTTGTCCAGGTCCCTGTGGATGGCACCCTGTCCCTCAGACGTGTCAACTGCACCACTTGGGCACTCAATCCCAATGTCTGTGTCCTTGTTGAAGACACAGCGTGGAAACTGGCGCTGCTTTGAGTGAGATCTCAATGCCCTCCAAAGGTCTCTTCCCACCTTAATTATCTGCCTAATCTATGCCCTAAGGTGTTTTTCAGTAACTCCATGGCCTCTCCAAATAGCTACCCAGTATTCCCTATACATTCTACTAATTTTTTTTCCTGGTATCTAATCTATCACTTCCTGCAACCTAAGTCCCCTATTTCCTTCCTAACTACTCTCTTCCATTTAGCAATGGCTTTTTAACTTCTTGAAAACTCTTCCTCCCATCAATCTATTCTTAAGCTAGTCCTATACCATCTACTAATTCTTTGTAACATAAGTCATGTTTTGTAGATATCTAAACTTACACTATTTTATTCTCAGATTTGAAAAAAAAAAATGGAGATCACAAAAAAATCCATTGACCAAGAATAGGAGTTGTACTCAGGAGATCGCTACAGACAGACAAAACCTGTTAATTCAACAGCTGCTGAAGCATAGCTTACTCTAGCCTCAAGCCATACCAGTGTAGGTAGGGATGGTTTACACGCATTGACTGTCTACTGCATGAGTATATGTTTGCTTATCTATGACAGCAGCTTGCTCCTGATGGCTATAACCTGAAAAAAAGAGTCAAAGTATATAAAACCTCAGTAGAAAAATTATCCTGCTTATTCTGTGGTATTACTCTTTTGGAAGGAAAATCAAGAGAGGACAGAGGGCTGGAGAAATGATTGTGAATTGAGCCTGACAACAGCAGCTGATGAGATAAATCAGGAAACATCTGAAAGCAGAGAGTGGGGAGAGATACTCTCTCCAGCAGAAGGAGAGGAAAGCTCTACCTTCTCTAAAGCTTCTCTAAAGCTCTCCTGCAACTCCTATCAGGTAGCCACAGATGTCTCTGTGGTCATGACAAAAGTACATTAGCACAAATAAAAAAGAGACTAAAATCACAGTGAAAGCAGCAGCAACAGAATCAGGGCAGATGCTCAATTAGTGACAGCAGCAGTAGGCGTGGGGTGACGGTTGCCATCATGGCAGCAGAGAGAGCAATAGAGTCAGAGAATGGCAAAAGGCACAGCAGCTGTGGAGGCACCGAATCACCCCCCCTTTCCCTGCTGGTAGTGAAAACCATTTGGGGCAGTTATCTGGCCTATCTAACAAACAATAAGAGACTCATTCCATTAATCTGCCACCAGCTGCTCTTCTTTTCTCCATCAGTTGGTCCCAGTGCAATCCCACTGAATAGAAATGAATGCACCATAATGTGAAGAGGGCAGCACTGGTAACTCTTGTTCTGCTTATGGCTTTGCTATGGATCTGCTTCAGGAGGCTCAGGTGAGCTGCAGCCCGTGTTCCTGCTCTCTTCATCTAAAGACTCGTTGTTGAGGCTTCAAACACCAACAATCATGGAGATGTGTGCATTGAGGCAGGTGCACGTAATGGGACAAGGGAAGTAAGTAACTTAAATGATACTGACTTAGACATTTAATAATTATTACACTAGTCACTATCCTACTGTGTGTGCAGAAGATAAAGTACAAAATGAAGGTAAGACAGCTGTGTTTCATATATGTCACCTACATGCAACTGGCTGTTTATTAACTTGAGATAATTATGTTATTTAATAAGTTACACCATAATAATAATTAGACCACTGTCTACCGTAAATCCCCTTTCACTTCCACTTATGCCACATACGACATGTAGCAATAGACACAAAACTTATTTCTGTTCTGGTCTTTGTCCTGTTCTTTGCTAATTCCGCTTCCCCAAACTAGTCTGGTTTACCTTTACTCATGTCTTATAAACACCCAATTTCTCCTGTTTTCCACATGTAAAAATGTAGGTTTTCCTGAAAAAAAGGCAAGCAGGATATCAAATTATTTTGACTTCACTGTTAACTACATAGCACTTGTGCCTCTCTTTGCATTTCTGCCTGCATGTCTCAGCTGATTGTTAGAATCTGATCTGAAGCCCACTGACAAAAGTATTTTGACTTCAATTTGCTTCAATAAACCCTGGATACAGGTTTTTATGCCTTAATTCATTTAAATCAACTTAAGCATTTCATTAAGTGCTATGACGAACTGGGCACCAGCTTGCACTCTTCTTGGCTCCATTTTAAAATGTAAAATACCTATGGCACGTATTGGCTTTTCTTTAGTGTACATGTTTACAAATATGTGAATGCACACTTATGTAGGAGTAAAATGAAAAAAACTGAGAGAAACAACTAGTGTTACACTAAAAATAATTATTGTTTCAACACTAAAGTAAAATGAATGTCCTCCTAATTAGTGAGGAATGATCCTCACTAAGTAAAACGACTACATTATTTACATTTAAATAGTCTGTTTTATTCAGAGCCACTTCATATACACACACACTACTTAACTGCAGCCAGTTCTGGAGTAGCAAATTATATAATAGCTACCCAGCACCAGTAACACTGTTCAAGAGGCACTGGAGGGACACGGGTGAGAGGTAAACTAAGAGTGTCTAGCACTCCTGTAATCAAAACTATAACATTTACCAAAATCAAGGCTTTTTGTTTGTGTTTTGTTTGTTTGTGTTTTTTGTTTGTTTTTCCTAACATAAACACTCCTGATCAGGTAAAAAGTGTTACTGCTGCCAGGAACGCAAATCATGAGACTGACATCCCAACTCATATTCTGTTTGGACACTTGTGCAGTATTGACCTAAATGGATGGTTTTGAAATAGTAATTCACAACTATTAACAATATTAATCACTTTCCCTTCATTACAGGTGCAGCCAGTACAGTGTTGCAGAGACAGCAACTGTACAGTGCACCATAGCTGTACGGTGGTAGAGTCATTCTCTGGCACAAAACACTGATCACTATGGGATCTGGTAACATGCAGACTAGAGCTCCCTGAACCTCCTTGCATAAACGCAGCTCGAATTTATGACATTGTTCTGACTTTCTATGTCACCAAAGCCATGGATGTAGGATGGGTGCGGAGTGTTTGTATTGCTAATTTCTGCCTGTAAACCTTGAGGTATACCGAACTGAGCAGAAAACATTGGTGAGTCTCAGTTTCCCATTTTTCTCTACTTCTTTTTCTTGAAGAATGGATTCTGTAACACTGTTAGGAAAATCCTGGCAGAAAGTTGAAGTACTTAGAACCCGTGTCCCTCACAAACAGGCTGATGAGGAGTTTCTTCTCAGTCCTGTTGGACATAGGAGATTAACAGCACCCTATGTATATCTGCTCCTATTTAAATACTTCTTCATCCCCATCAAAACCAAAAAAGAGTTTGCTTATATACACCTATTGATTAGTATCAATAGCAGTATTTTTACTTTTAAATATGCTTACAAATGCATATATTTAGTTAAAAAATAGTACTCAGATCAAAGTCTGTGACCTAATCTAAACCTGCATCTTGAAGCTAGTGATGTTCTAAAATTATTGTGATATACGAAAAAGACATAAAATAATAAAGAGCCCAAGCCCCCCAAACAAGGACAACAGACAGAAGCACTGAGAACAGAATCTCAGCATTCACTACACATGCGTTTCTCAATCAGCAAGAACTGCTGCTCTGCAAGGCCCTCATACAACTCTGAAACTTTCACATCTGATTAAATATACATCCAACACAATTCTATAGCTTCCTCTGCAATTCAAAAGCATGAGAAAGATTAAAAACACTATTGAAATCAACACCAAACCTTCAAATAAAATTAATCACGACAAGTTGTTAAAGCTAGAATGATGCAGAAAGGAGAGAGAGCCACACTACAGTAGTGCACCAGTAAATAAATAAAGTACAGAAGTCCCACATATCTGACATTTGAAGAACAAAACTATCCATCAATGCCTTGGCACGGATCGATCAAACAGAATGCTACTGCCGAAAACGTAATAGTATGATGGTAATAATGTAGCCATAAAGCCTCTACTCTGTAATTGACTGCTTCCACTTCAAGCTAGCATGTCTAAAAGAGTGACTAATGTTCACCTAAAGATTTCACTTGCATTGAATGACAATCAGCTTACACCTCGCACTATTCTCTGTAGAATGCTTATGCTGGGTAATTGTCAAGGGACATGAGCCAGAGGGGAAATAGTCTACTTAAATAAGAAATTTTTTATGAAGAATGGTACAATAATCTCAAAGGAAAATACACAGTTTCTCATCTGACTGTAAAACACAATGCAATACTCTACTTCAGCCAACACATTCCTCTCCTGAAGCAGAAGCATCAGGAGTGATTCCACAAATAGGTCAGAGTGGGTTTTATCTTTCAAACAGCTATTTAAACTTTCAGCAAAGTATAAAAAATACACTGTATGCTTCCCAAAACTACAGCCTATATCCTTTGAATAAAGAGCATATTTTTGAGAATCTACAGATTGACTTTATGCTTTGGTCAGATTTTCCTTTGGTAGAGGGGGAAATAATGCAATTTCATTGAAAGTCAATAGTTAATTAGTGTTATAAAACCAAACAGAACTATACACTTCAATGCTATAATCTGCCTTCATAGCTTGCTTTTGTGATCTTACAGAGTAGACTATCTTAAAAATAGTATGACATAACTGTTTATTTAGTTTTAATTCAAGAGACTAAAATGGATTTAAGCATATTTTGTACTGAAAAACTAAAGAATCAGTTTGTTTTTTTAAAATTTTTTGAGGTCAGAAAGAGAAATTTAAATTAGCTTCGTAAGTTTCACTGCAGATAAAAATATATTTATAATTAAACTTTTTGAAACTCTCTAATGGACCATGAGAGTAAGTCAAATTGCTCTGTCGTCTTTGATATATACTTAAAGGTAATTGGCTAGTCTTAGTGATGTATTTTTAAAGAGCTACCTGTTGATTAATAATGTTTCAGTATTAATATAACCACTTTGTGTGGATCAAGAAACATCAATAGCAGAAAGGCATATTTATCCACAAATTAACTGGATACAGATCTGCTACTTTAAGCCAAATGGGGCTCATTCACTCCTTATTTTACAAGAGATGAGAGACAACTGTAACAGTGAAGATTAAAGCAAAACTTGGTTTTATATTTTAGCTGCATACAATGGATGAAGTTCATATTTTTGTGCTCTTGCAGAATGCATAAGTAAAGGACGTAAAAGCAAAACTCCCACCTGTGGGAATCTGTGACACAGTAGTTTTGTATTTTGGGGCCTTTTGCTCAAATGCTGGACAAAATGAAACATATGGTACAAAGGACTTTTTTTTTTTAAATCCAGTTAAAAATGGATTAAACTAGTAAATGATCTTGTAATCTAATCCACGTAGGCAGAGCTTTTCCAGTCACACTCATCTCACTGTCACCCAACAGGCTCCATAAGGACACAGAGATTTGCCGATTTAAAGAGATATCTGAAAATAATACCCTGGCTTGCATGTGGTCACCCACCACAGAACTATATAGCTGAACATGACAAGCTGCTTGCAGATGAAAGTTATCTACCCGAGACTACAGTGTACATTCACACACTATATGTAAATATGTGAGAAAAAAAAAAATACTTAATTTCCATAGGAAATGGCAGACGGAGGAGTGTTGTGCCTTCCTGCTGCAAACACTAATGAATAAATTCAGGAAAGCCCAACTGTCAAGTATTTTACTGAGCCATTTCACAACCTGTATTGTGCTGTGAAATTTTAACAAGATCAGAGGAATTCAAGGCTGGAAGGAACTGTAGCGGCTATCTTGTTCATTGCCCTGTGACAAGCCAAACTGAGCACATCCTTTGCAAAATATCCACCTATATCTACCAGTGGAGGTGATGCTACAGTCTCCAAGGTATTTCATACAGTGCCTCGTTATTCTTAAATTTGTATTTCTTTTCCCTAATATCTAACTTAAACATCCCATGCTACAATTCAGACCAACTGACAATTACCCTGTCATAAAGCATATTAGACTGCTTTGACATTTGTTCTTAATGAATCTGCACTGACCCTCCTTATCACCTTACATCCCCTGGATGCTTTTAAATCAATTTTTTTAATATCCTATTCTATCATCCTTCCAAGCACTGATTTGGGAACTGGATCATAATTCCCTGGGCCACTCTTTTTCCTAGTTTTATTTTATTTATGGGAGGGGTGTGTGTGTGTGTGTGTGTATATATATATATATATATACACATAAAATTTATCTTTTTAATAAGGCAGGTACTATGTTAGTCCTTTCCCAGACCCCTGGTATCCCCTCTGTCTTCTGTGAGTTCTCAAAAAACATTGCTAATGGTATAGCTACAATTTTGGCTTGATTAGTACTCTAAAATTAATTTCACCAGGCATTTGGAGCATTTTCAGAAGAAAATCCCTAACATTTCCTGTGTGTTTTTCTTCCTTTCTACTCAAGACACAATTTCACTTGAAACTAAAATGGAAATATAAACCCTTAACATTTTTGGTTTTAGTGCCAAGTCATGTGATAGAAAACATACCATATGTTACAAGTCAAGCATCTTAAAACTGCCTTCCTAAATTGCTTGTCAAGTTACGTTGAATAATTCTTAGATGATCCTTTATCAACAGAGAACAGTTGTTCTCAAAGATAGAAATCTGGTTTTTCACCTCCAATACACACAGATCATCAAGGAATAAACAGACGCAGGAAGCGAGGCCTAAGGTGTTGACACTCTCTGGTTGGTTTTTTGCTACTCTGGAGAAGGAAAACAAACTTTCATCCCAACTGGGAAGTTCAACCATATTTCTGGTGACTATTTCTCAACACAGTAGCCCAGATAAGTATTATAGAAATATTCTGATAAATCACACTCTGAAACAGAGCAAAGTTGGCCAAAATTTTATCACTGTTGTTTCATTTATGATAGAACATATAAATGGATAGCCTTTCTATTCAAATTAAAGCCACCTACAGCAAAAGCAGGATCTTCCAATGTGCACTCACATCTCCAGAGCTTCAAAGCCCCAAGCTAATAGCAAAGTGTCCTTATTCAAAAGAGACCACAAAGCCACCAGGCTAGGACAACCTATCCAGTTGCCCCATCACCCTCTTAAACTTGTATGCAATCATCAGGAGGAATAAAATAAGGACCTCTTGAATCTCAAATGCATGAAACTGCTTACCTTCCTTCCTATTTACCCAAGCTGGAAGCTGGAACCCCTCTTGATCTCTCTTCTGGCCAAAATATGGGCAAACTATTTGAGCTAGGAAAACGGTGGCTAAGGCTACTGCTATAAAGAATGCGATACAGCTGAAGAAACTCAGCAAATCCAGAGTCTCAACAGTGGGAAGCAGGACAGCACCAACATGATCACTCACTGCCCACAGCAAAGATGGTACTTGAGTCATGATCCCCAGCGGTACATGGTTGTGGATCCAGAAAGTCAAGGACTACTACAATGTGAACTTTGCGGTTGGATCAGTAATGGACCTTTTCATAGCATCTGTCCTCAACAAAACTAGATGACTTCTTGAGCCTTACAAATAATAGGGCCTCTTCTATCTGTTCAGGTAAGTAATGAAAACAACTGGACTAGAGGAGCTAATCAGTGCCCCAAAGCCCTATTCCCACAGAGCCGTCAGTCAGTCAGAGCCTGGGGAGCTCAAACCCACTCTCTCAGCATTTCCTAATCCATCAAATCACACTAAGGCAGTGAAGGGACAGTGCCAGGGGCATCAGTTTCCATTTCTGAAGGGATCCTGGAAGAAGTGTCAGTTTGCTCAGCATTTAGCCCCCAAGTCACAGGGAGCTGAAAAGAGATGGGATCAGAGAATACCACATCAAATCAAATGTAACCCCTCGCCTTCAGATGAGTGCCACAGCCATTAAATGATCCCCCAAGTGCAAAACTATGGAAAGCCCTGCTGTAAGTAGAAGTTCCTGGATTAAGGACTTTGTTGTTCCCTGATCAGCAATTCTATTCAAGGTAAATTAAAGTGTTGGGATAGAGCTACTACTATGTTAGAATGGCTCTTAGACTTCCCTTCCCCGCTGAGTCTACAAAAGCTTAGAATAACCTCAATAACAGCATATCCACTCCACATTACGGTAGACCATGTAAACTGGATTCCACAGCGAGATCTCTCAGGCTTCTGAAGCAACAAGGGCAGGAAGGAAAAGTAGAAGCAACACAGTTTATTATAATAAAAAATTTGCTGTGGATCTACATGTCCTAAAATGGCAGCTACTGGTGAATCAACAAAATAATTAGCTGCTTCAACAAATACACAACTTGCATAAAATGTTTGTATTTTATTTGTTTCCTATGCATAATTGTAAGGTCAGCTTTGCCTTTCTGTAAAAAAAATTAAGCAAGTTTTCTAGTTTGTCTTCACCCAAATATTTCTGTAAAACTCATTAATGATCGGACTGCTTCTGGAAAAGCTCAATTTGTATGTAAAGCGTCCTGCAAAGTAAGTTGTCAAGAGCAACTTGGCACTATATCAAATGAAGTTTAACATTTTCCTACTTTCTTTTAACCAATCTCACAGGTGCTTTACATTTTGCTATATTTTTATGCAATGCAGAATTCTAAGGCACAACAGTCCCCCAAATTCTCAATAAGTTAAGCAGATGCATAAGAAGTAATTCAAAAAACAAGCAGTAAGACTAAGGAAAAAAGCCATTAAAGATACCGAGAAAGCTTTTACCAGGGCAAAGAGATAGGTCAAGTTGTGCAAAAAGGAAATACAAGGAGCAGTTTAATGGCCTTAAATGCATCAGTAATTTTACAGCATTTGCTTTTTTTTTTAAAGTGAAAGGATGTACTCAGTACCTAAAAGCTACTATATTTAACTGGAAAAATGAGTGACCACTGTTTACTACTACAAAATCCAGGCCGTAGGTCCATGACAAAAAATGACTGTTTACTTCAAATCAACCAGCTAAAAGGCTTTCATGTATTTAAAATACACATTTTTCTGACTTTTCATCCAAGATTCCTCATTGTCATTTTTGAGAAATTGCAGCAAATTAATGGGGATCTCTATCTATGGTTGAAAATATTTTTTGTATAACAATGAAGTCATTACTCTTTTTATTTCTGTAAATTCCATGGGAGCAAGAAATAGAAGCACAATAAAAATCTTTTTCATAACAGTTGATTAGAAAATATGGCCTGCAGAAAATCTAGCTCTCTTTGCACTTTGCACATTAAGAATCCAAATACGTTACCAAAGCTGGGATTTTAACCCCCCACAGCTTTAGCACAAAGAAGCACATTAATAAGATACAATTTAGATTTGCATTTTTTAATAAGCAAGGGGATCAAAGAAAATATGAATGCTGAAGGGATGTTAAATCATGTGCAAATTCAAACATCAAGGTGTACTACAGAATGAAGACACATTTGCACTAAAGTGCGTGCAGTAAGGTTTTCCAGAAGTTATGGTGAACAAAATGTTCTTCATGAACTGTTTGGCTGTGCCTAGTGTGTTTGGGAGAGAAACAGATTCATTCAAGTTACACCAAATATTCTGGGGATTTCCATATATTAACGGTTGATGGCAAATCAGCAGGGATGGTGGAAGACCAGCAATGAAAGGATTAATCTTTCTAATAACCTGTCATTATGGACTTTGTCCTGTTTCTACATGAATGTATGAATATCTAGAGCTACAATGTATTTTCATACAGGCATCAGGATGGCATATCTCATTAAGGTGACCACACTGCTGTGATCTACTGGGAGTAACCATTAGCATGGGTGTACCAACCACAACGGACTAGTACAAAAGACTGCTGATGACCTGCCATTAAAAAGGGCTATGTCTGCCCATCTTCACATCCCATGGGGCAGCTGAGCTACCTCCCAAACGGCAGAATGCAAACCGGTACCAGCCCTTCTGCCATCTGTACATCTCTAGGACAGCTGACAGGTACATAAAAGGGCATACGGTTGTTGAAAAGGGCATCAAGAAAACAAGGAGCAAAAGGCCTTGACAGGCTAATGACAAACATTCTTTTATGTAAAACTGTTTTACATTTTTTGAAGAACTGAGTTCAGAAGCTAAAGCTGCCTCCAGGCGTGAGCAGCATTTACTCATCAGATCACCACAGGCCTCGATGACCTTGGCAGTCTTACAAGGATCATATTTTTACATAGATGAACTGTGCCTGAACAATTTCTCCAGACAGGATTTCTATCAATGTCAGGTACACTTGTCTTCTCATTCTACTTCCCCTCTCCTTGATTAAACATATTTATAGTGGACATTTAAGAGAGGAAAAACAAGTCTTCACTAACATGCAAGTTTAATAAAATTAAATCAATCAATCATAGAGCTAAAATAGTGTTTGCAGTTATCACACTCTTCACTGCTTGCATGCTTTGTCCTTCTGTCTATACTAGTGATTTACTTTGTAAGTTCATCAGGATAGGGTTTATCTTGTATTCCGTGTTTGTGTACAGCCTGGCAGAACGGTACCTTGTTCCCAAATGGCTCTTGACCGTTATGCAATAAACATGATTCATACGTGCATCATCTCCATCATTCTTACAAAGAGTGACGGAAGATAATGCCTTTTGAAGGAATCGCTTTCAACACTTCAGTGTGCAGCAATGGTGTACACTTATGGTAAAATTCCGGTCCTGGAGTTTTCCATTAATTTTGAGGGTAAAACACTCTGTGTAATTGGAGTATACAATGAACTATAGTCTCTGCTTGTGATTGGACTCTCAAAAATCCAGAGTAACTTTGTTGCTTCATCGAAAGACGTCAAGCTCTGTCCCATTTAATAGCCTTCTCCCATCTTCAGAAGAGACCAACACAGGACAAAAAAATCTAATCTACAGATCTTAAAGCGTCACACAGAAAAAACGAGGTTGATATTTATTTTTTCTTTACATGAATAATGTCTAACAGAAATCTATCTATTCAGTTGGGGAAAAAGTATGTTCTAGCACCCATGGAGTAGCCCCTACACAAACACAAACACTAAATCTATAAGCAGAATTCAAGATTTAGTTCTTAATTAACATTTCCTGCCTTGCCCCTACCTGTACAAATGGCAAATTAAATGACACCATGCCACATACTCACCTATCTTGCTACAGTGGAGTTTAACGAAGAAGAAAAAGGTTCTAAAATGTCCTGGAGAGCAGCTGTTATCGGCTGCTGTCAGACAGGGATAGATGGGCATCAGTTCTGATTCACTGCAGAAATTGTTCTATTCCTAAATTCCTAACACATGCATAAATCATAAGAGGCTGAACAGAGCTATTACTCTATATCTGAACATTATGATTTTTTTTTCTTTTTAGTGGAAAATAAACTTGGTCAAAACCTTCACCAGAAAGACTTCTAAAACTTGCCCTAATCTTTGCTGATTTTCTGTAATATATTTATTAAGTCCTGTTTTCAGTCACAGAAATACAATAACAGATAGACAAATCTGTTGCTTTGAAAATGATAAATGTGTTGGATTTCTTGATTCAACAACAATTCAGGTAGTGGCCTGTGAAAATTTTAAAGCGTGGTTGCTTGAATGTAAGATGGTATGGGTATCACGTGCCACAGTAATCATCCTGGATACATACTTGAATTACTCACTGGAACAGATCTATCAAGCTTTATTGAGTTGGTAAAGGAAATTGCTATAAAGATCAACTTTGGTTTATGAATCTGGCCCATAGAAAGAAAGGGAGAAAGAAACATTTATTCAAATCAGTTTCCAGCACAATAGCTGAAAGCAAGCAACAGACAGTACAATAAATTGGTGCTTGATCTAGTACTATTTGATATATTTTAAATATTTTGTAGTAGGCACAGTTTTATATGTCTTGTTCAAAAATTGCTCCATTTAGTTATTGAAACGACACATTAATGAGAAATCTCAACAAAAGCTTTTTTGGCTCAGCCAAACATGAAAACAAAAAACCCTACAAAATTCTAATTTTCTGTACAGCACTGTCACTAGATATATAGCATGGATACTGAATTGTAGACCAACTAGAATAAAAGAATCATCCTTTTAATGAGTGCCATATATCACGACAATGTCAATTTGATTAATGTAATGGGGCCACATTTCAGAGGAAGGAAATTACAGGTCGCTAGGTTAAGTTAAAATGATGTTATTTGAATGATTTTCTTAATTTTGTTAAGAATCTATCAAATATTTTTCTTCAAATAGCTTATGTTTAATCTTTAAAATCTCACACCATTCTTCTTGCCTCCAACCACTTTTAACTCAGAAACCAAGAAGCGTGAGATGTAACACACTTATTATACAACATCTGGATTGATTAGAATTTTTTTTTTTTTAAAAAAAAAAACAACTTATGAATCTACTATGAAAAATAATTCATTAATGCGTTATACACACGAGTCCCTTTTTTTAACCACTGATTTTTAGTAAACATACAGTTAGGTTTTTTGCCTTGGAGATACAAACAAAAAATGACAAGCAAGACAAGGCATAAGAGTCTAGAGGATGAAAATGAAGATTTTTGGAGGCAGAGGAGGCAGCTTGGGGAAAGCACAATATAAAAGAACATGATGAAAAGCAAAACAGAAGGATGCGATAACACGGGGAGAGGCAGTTTGGGCAGAATATGTATGTAGGGGAGAGTGAGAGCAATTGAGGCTTAAAGATAGAGACTAAGAACATGAATGTGATCTGGTAAAATAAGATCTAAAGGGTGCAGAAAACTTACAAAAGCAAATAAACAACTAGCCTGCCAAAAAATGAATAATTGCATATGTTTCTACTCAAAGAGTTTTTAAAAAATTAACTAGATGCAAGGAATGAGATTCTCCCCTCTACTGAGGATGACGGAGAACATTAATATAAAGAGGGGGAAGTATGGAATCACCAGAGGCACAGAGGATGCTCCAGAAGACAGTAGCAGATGGAGAAAGATGACATCTATTCATATACACCCTTCTAACCGCTTTCGTTTGGGGGCAGAGAGGGGACCTACTACTTTATCTTTAGCAAACACAGGAAGGCATAAAGCAAGACTTCTATAAATCCATGGCTATCTCAATCCAGTCATCTCAAGTCACAGTGCAAAAGGAATATGTCAGTTAAACCAAGTCAGATGACACCATGTCGGTACACTGAACATCTGAGCACTTGGAGTAGCTGCTTTGCACACTCTGCAACCTTCCTGCCCCGCAGAGCATCACCAAATGCAGGCAGGTTTCAGTATGAGGACATGGAGTTTTGGAGTCTTCCTGTGTCATTATTTTGCCCAACTACCCACAGTTGTTTTAAAGTAAAATCAAATCTGCTCTTGACACAAACTACTGAAAAAAAAAAAGGCAAAAAAAAAAAAAGCTAATGATATCCAGCAAGTTGAAGATGAGAGTCCACCATGGATTTTTGCAAAATCTGGTTTACATTTGATTTGAACCAGGCAAATCACAGTTCAAATCAACAGATCCAAATACAGATTTTTATATTTGATGTTTGAGCAAGTCTGCTTTTTTAATCATTGCATATTTCTTCCTACTACCTCAAAATATTAATAAATTAATCACTTATCCCCCTAATAGCTCAGAGGAGCAGCATTATACTTACAATTTAGAGCTATGGAATCTAGGCACAGAAAAAGTATTTGACTTGTTCAGACCACACGTGAAATCTGTGTATTCACAAGGGATTTAAGAGATAACTTGACCAGAATTCTTAGGTCCTCCAGTAATTTCTTAATCATAACAGAATCTTTCCATACAAAATTTTGAATTTTGATATATCCTAAGGTCTTAGTTAACATTCCAAGTAAACAGACCTAGGCATTTTTCCAAGTAGTATTAAAAGGACGATTCTTTTGTGGGTCCCAAAATCTAAATTGTAATGAAGCTTTTAAGGTAACTTTATGCATGGTTAAAAAAATCCTTTTCATGCATTTTAGAGAAGAAATCCAAAAAAAGTCTTGAATGATTTCCCAAGTAAATTTGAAACTTATATTTTCATCCACTTAGTGATTCATCAGTCAAAGCTACGTTCCAAGTCTGAAAGACTTCCCAGTAACATTTCCAGAGGAAAACAAGATTAATTTTGTTCAAATGTGGACAGTTGAAACGAGCTCTTACCTCAGCTAAGTCTTTTCTTCTTAAAATGGCCATAACAGTTTTTCAGGAAACAAACTTGAAAAGGACAAACGCTTCACTAGCCAGTGGTAAAATAATGATTCATAAACCGTAAACCAATACATATTATACAGCAGGACAAAGACCCTTTAAGTCTACTTTGCAGTAGGAGTTATAATTCAAAATGGGTTAAAGATCAATGACCAATGTACAGTTTAGAGAATACATATATTATCTTTTAGCCACCATATATTTAAAATATTTCAAAGTAGTATGGACCACTAGGCATTTAGCCATACATAGATTTATGATATTCTTATGGATACTTTTTTTAATTAGGAATTATTTTAACATGTTCTTTTTGAAAGCACAAAGGCATATGTCAGTAACAACTATGAATGATTAATTCTTCTTTTATAGAATCTTAATTTACTAAGCAGGCAACATGAATTTGTCTAAGATGAGCCCTAAGTATATCACAAATGTTAAGAGGGCCAGGTCACTGTCTACATTAATTTGATAAACAAAGTGATGTTTTTCATTATTAAAATGTGGTTCCGTGAAGTATAGATTGAAAAAGATGAAAGGACACTGAAGAAAACAGAGATCGATGAGATTCAGCTTTGCACTGCATTGCCCAGAAGCAATCTCAATGGCCTGTAATCTAAGAGGGCTTCTGAAAAAACAGGTGAAATCTATTTGAACAGAACAGACCTCCAAAAAGATGAGCTCCTTCCATGCATTGTAGTGAGAGAACTCAAGGGAAGGAGGAGTCAGGGGAAGGATATCTATAGGCAAAGGTTTGTGAAGCCAAAATGCAGCATCTGCAGATGGCAACACGCTGCCAAAAGGTCTGATGGCATCAGGTCTACTCTGTATGTTTTTATATAGCAGCTCCAGCACTGAGGGAACAGTCTGTGCCCCAGTCAACTAGAGACATATAGAACTGAGTGCCTGATGAGTGAAATATGGCCTTAATAGTATAAAGATACTCAAAGTTCATTAGCAACTGGGAAAGCCATTTCAGTACCTCTGGATCCTACAACAAACCCTAAGAAGTTAATCGGAATCCTATTTGTCACTAGTATTCTTCTATGGTAATATTATTTGAAAACTCCCTTAGCATGCTAGTCAATATTCTCATTTGCATGATGTGTTACTTTCCAGCACAGTCTTTCAAACAAAACTGCTCTGAAAACTAAGGCAAACCACTTTGAAAATAGGACATAACATATTTCCAGCCATGATCAAAACTCACGGTTACACAGCTGCCACTTATTTTTAAGACTGCTCAGTTGAGGTCTCATTGACTTGGAATGAAAAGAAGAAGAAAAGAAACTTTGCACACTTTTACCAAAAGGACATTTAACAGGTCAAGTTCTTATTGTGCATAAATGCTTCAACTCATGGAAACACTCACATACACAAACACTACAGTGGAACACGAAACTCAACATACTGCTGTATAGTAACATTTGGTAACTAGGATTAGGTGCAGTGAGACTTTACATTGTTCAGCTGCTACAGTAAGTAAGCTGATAATGCTTTTCTTCTGTGACCTCATGAGAATGTAAGTACCAAAACACAGCAGTCTGTGCTGCAGTGTGGAGTATACAGAGAGACCAAGAGACAATGGGAGGGAGAGCGTGAAAAATGGCAGAGGGCACTTAGTAATGAATAAAGAAAAAAACCACTGTTAATTTCCCAAGGGGTGGTTATATTTAACTGACACATCTGCAATCCATGTTTAAATATCATTAAGGGAGTTGGTTTTCAAAGAAAGGTTATAAACTGAAGTGTTCAGAAACGACTATGTAATGCTGTTTACACAGCAGAGTGGCTGCAGGTTTTACAGCTGCGTGTTGGATACTGAGAGCCACCAGACCCAGTAACCCCACAGGGATGCTCACGTGGAGGTACTCCCCGCCAAAAGGGATGCTCACAGAAGCAAAGCAGCTTAATACCAGCCAAAGAGGTTGAAAGTCTCAGACACAGTTCTAGGGTGATTAGTACAACAATAGCCTCTCCTGGGCCAAAAAAAGCCACGTCGAAGTACTGCTTTTATAGATTCTCATCATGGTAACTACATTCCAGCTAAGCAAGAGGCTTGAAAAAGCAGCAAAGGACAGCAGTAGGAATTTTAGTGATGTGGCATTTGAAAAACACTTCATATATAAAAGGAAGTCTTTCTTTTCAGAGGTCTAGCAAAAAGCAGGTCCCAGTTTACTTAAGAAAATCTTTACTCCAAAAAACATCTTCTAAAGGCATTCAAGGTTAGTGGGAACTCTGAATTAGTTAAGGGCCTCAAGATTCAAACTCCATTCATCTGTGAATACGTGCACTTCACGTTGAATTTAAAAGCGCCTAAAACAAACAAACAAGTGAACCACAGTAGTTTTGGAAAGGTCAAAAGCTCTTTGATTACCAACAACATTGGTGAAGTGTTTTGGACTGCTAGTGTAAACATCTTCAGCATTATGGTAAAGATGAAAAGATAGAGAATGGCAGACAAGGTACAAACAAAGACACTATTTCTCCTGCGAACGCATATGTGAATTCTGCATGTGCTAGTTTGCTTGGAGCTATGTTAGGTCATGCTGTGTGACACACATTTGATTTGATATAAGATTTAGAAGGACACACCTATCAAAATATGTTTATAAGCTGCCTGCAGAATTAGTCAACTGCATTTTGCCTACATCTGAAGTAGATGTGGGATGTTTATTTGTAGACCCAAAGGCTAACTGCAGTCCAGGAACGCTGCTGGAATCATGTTTAGTAGAAAAAACAACTGGTGTTCATTATATTGCCACCATATTTATCACTATGTTGTTTGAATATGGAACTTGGGAATTAAGGCTATTTCCCTCAGCCTGTTAAAATAATACAGAGCAACATCTTTACTCAATTATTGCTTTTAAATTATAATACAGCAGAGAAAACATAAGATGAATTAAAAACCAAAATTAATAGATCTGTTTACATCTGTACACAGGAACACTGGAATGAATTACACCTATTGCCATTATAAAATAACATTTACGCTTGAGTAAATGAGGTGTTACACTCTGTTGCAAGAATATAACTGTGTATTGGAGAGGACTGTTTAACACCAGCATACATAGTCTGTGTTCACAGAAATTCGTGTTTTCATTTCAATCTATTATTGCATAGAATTGTACAAGCCAATTTCTACCTGACACAAAGGTGTTTCCAAGAAGAACACCTATGGGTTTTCATCTGCTTATAGACTTCTCTCTTTTATGTCAATGTCCTCAGAAAGGGGACAAACAGAAAAAGGTATACAGATTGGAAGGGACTATTCCTGCATAAGGGAAGTTCAACATACGCTCCCATTTTCTCCCGTGTACCCAAGGACCCACAGACACATTTCTTGTGGTACTTCTAGAATGAAATCTTTTGTCTGCAGATAAACACAGAATTAAAATCCAACCTAATATGTAAACTAAATTCAAATTGGACAGGTGCAACATCTGTACGTGTGGTACAGATGGTACAGACATTACCTATGGAGCATGTTTTCTCCTTGCAGCCTGACCACTTAAACTCAAAAGTGCCAGTGTGTGGCACTTCATTCTAGAAGTACATGGCTGAACTGCTCAAGTGAAACAGAGATCGAACTGCTAATTGAGTCTTCTCCCAGAAAGGTTTTGCTTAAATCTATGAGAATACAAAAGGCCAGTTAATGGAAATACACGTGGAAAATTTTGTTTATTCAGTTCAAATCATATAGACAGGTTAATTAAAAATTCACAAAGGATTTGTTTTCCATGTATCAAGCCTAGGGGTTCTTGGTGTCGTGTTTAAACAGGTGAATAAAAGAGAAATGAAGGAAAAATAGATATGTATCCTGAAAGAGGAATTTAAAAAGAAAATCAATATCCCAGGCAATAGAAACGACAGAATTTATCATTTGTGCACATAAATGAGGGGGCAATTAGGATATGAGCTAATATAAATTTCTTATTCTTTTTGTAGTCTAGTCCATTCGGATACTTTAAATTTCAGCATACTATGGTGAACTGATACAAGACCTGTCTCATGAGAAGCCCCCAAGCAAAGAAGCAGGTGAGAGGTAGTGAATCCCCACATGGTGCAGAGGCCATCTGGTTGGGGAACAGAAGGCTAAGGGCCAAATAGAGAGAGATTCTCTCTCTCTCTAGCCCAGAAAATAAGTAATGTACTCCCAAGGAAGAGAAAAGTTTGTGTAAATTCCTTTTGGAATTTATCTGGGATAAAAGAACAGTTGGAAGCGACCTTGCAAGATCATCTGGTCTATCCTTAATTAGGCATACTCAGGACTGGACTGAGTGCCACAAAATGATGGTACCAGCCAGATGTACTACAGATCTGACACTGAAACCAGCTCCAATGGAAGCCGGTCACTTCATATCCTGAAAACATCTTTTCAACGTACGGAAAGATTCTTCTTATTTGAGATTTATAGTTATAAATAATTTTCTTTTTCCAGATTCAAAGAGGATGAAAATGTAGGGGCTGAAACAGTAACTAGGTGTACAGGCACTTCAACTGAGGCCCTGGAGTTTATCCAATCCTCACTAAAGTCAAGAATAATTCCATAGATTTTATGGGTAAAAACACTGGTGTGTCATCAACTTGTATTTTTTTCTCACTTTCCATAAAAGACTGTTTAATATTTCTACTGATTTCCATCTAAGGTGGGAAATATTTCTAGCTGGCACACCTGAAGGAAACAGCTCTGTCCTCCAGGGAAGCAGAGAAAGATCAACTTTAACCACCAGAAGACTATGGTTTCCTTCAGGACAATGACACAAAGGCCACTGCAAAGGCAGCAGCTCACAGCTCAGCTACCAAACACCGAAGACGTGCCCCCAGTGGCAGACACCACCAGCAAAGGGCACAACGTCACTATATCATTGATTCTGTTAGAGCAGGGGTGTCAAACTCATTTTCACCGGGGGCCACATCAGCCTTGCTGTGGCCTCTGGAGGGCTGAATGTCATTTTAGGACTGTATAAATGTAACTATTCTTACATTTATGTTCCAAAACTCTGTACTGCTGACAGAGTAACTTTCGAGAATAGAAAGGGTGCCTTAAATTCAAGTACAAATCAGGTAAGCTTTGAAGAATGGAGTTTTTTGCAATGGAGTAACAGAGGAGAGGCGATTAAAGTAGAAAATGGCATGTGTAAATGTATACCGAGCTAAACACAGAAACAGAAGACAATGAACAGGTAACAGATCACTCAATAAAATGTTTAGATAAGTATTCATATAATATATGGAAAAAACTGCTTAAAAGAAAAATATCTTAAAAGACTACAAACTGATTTTTTACACGTAGCATGCTGATACGCAAATATGATTTACAAAACATGCATTAAAAAAGTTTTTCAAACATACTATTTTTTCCTCCCTTTTCTTACAGGTACAGATTTTTACTGTATATTGCCCACTTTTACTGTTTTCCTGGACACAGTTACAATATTAAAAAAGCAAACAAGGATAACTGATATTCTAGCAAGTACATACAAATCTCCAACTACAGGCTGAGCTAGAAATTCTCTTTGGGAAGAGAGGAATTGCAACCAATAATTCTTTCAGAATATAAGCTTTTACGAAAATAAAAAGCACATTAAGAGCAAAATGGTATACCAGGTTATCTCGTGTCATACTTCCCAACAAAAGCAATGGTTTTTCTAGAGATAGTCAAGAAACTAAGCTCATCCTGAGTAGCTGGGGAAATGTGGCAACTCCTAAAATCTCTTTGATCTGAGTACCTCCAGAGGAGCTCAAATGCACACCTACACGTATGCAGGCTTGACAAATTTGTCCACTGTTTCCCAGCCCTTATGGTTACAAAGATCACCTTCCAAAAGTGAAGTGCACATAAAGCAACTGAGGAATTGTCCTGTTGAAGCTGCTGGGGTGGAAGCGTTTGACACAAATCAAAACCCCAAACCAAAAACTAACTGAGGAAACAACACAACCTCCACCTCTCAGCTGCTACTTACAGCTTTCTAATGTGGCAAAAACCCCTAAAATTGACAACACTCCTGTCATAACATGGATGCTGTTAAGAACTATGCAGGGCTTCTGCAAAGGTTTCGAAAGTCATATAATTTTGATGCTGCTGTAAACTGGGAAATCTGAGAACTGAAGCACAGGTGAGCACCAACTTCACTTTTTTAAGGAAAAAAGCACACAGAATTTGAGCCAGAGGAGTATTACAATGGTTGAGACTCCTCCTTTTTAAATCCAGAAAATAAAGCAGGACTGAGCATTAAACAGTAGAGCAGATACGACCTCTAGCTATGCCAAAAGGACCAGATAAAAGGTAGAAATTGGAAGGCAGAGAAATAGCCTAAAAAGGACACTTCACCTTCCACTTCAGACATGGTTATGCAATTCGAGCATTTGCATAGATGGAAGATAGGAGAAAGAAGCAAAAGAGCAGCAAAAAAAGGAGTAATCTATCTGAGATTTACCAGTTCAAAGTTTGTGTCAAATCTAGGCTTTAGACTAAGCTCTGAAACAAAAGCTGGTGAAAGTTGTAAGTGCAAAGAACAAAAATTACATTCCCTCTGAGAGGCTGTCTAAAGGTCAGACTTCTGGCCCTTGGTTTCTTTATCACCTTTAAATGTAATTCTCTGCTAGCAGCCATCTAGAACCAGCTTGCAGTAATGTTTCAAACATATCTGTGCTGGATCTTAGCTGGAAACTAAGCACTTAATCCAAAATTATGAATTTCCAGGCCTTTGCTGAGCTGCTACAAAAGAGAGATACAAAAAGTCTATAAGCACTTTATTTACAGCCCTGAAGTTTCCATATATTTGAGGTTAGACCTGGGACTTTTGGTCGTGGCCATATTGCCACTCTGATGTTTCTAAACTATTAGGCAGTTGTCCATAACCGCACTGCTACTGGGCAGAGCAGTTTTCCATTTAGCTGATAACAAAGTCCCTCAAGATCCGCAGAGGAAATGTTCTCTCTCTCAGACCTAAGAAGCTTAAAGCCTACTGGAGTTTATTTGAACTTGCTTAATAAACTGGATGCTGCAAAAAATGCGGTCATTTTAACACGGGGCCAGGATAGAAAACGGGATAGTGACAGTCATGCGATTCAATTATTTCTGTTAAATGCATAAGCAACCCTTGGAGCAGAACTGGAACTGTGCTCCACTTCCTCAGGAGAAGGCTGATGTATAGGTTACAGAACCATTATCACTCTTATATCCTCTCATCTCCTGTTTGTCATGGGGTGTTAAGTCCTCATGTGGACACAAGGCCTAATTAATTTTGCAAACCTGACATAATGTGAGCATCCAAATAGATTTAAGCAGTTTCAAACCAAAGGAAGGGAAGTGGGGAGGGGAAAAAAAGGAGGCTACTTTAAGCTAGCAAAACTGCCTTTCCCCTCAAGTTCTTGAACTGCATCATCATCCATCACAGCACTGTCTCAACACTTGAGGGCACAGGAAAATCCTGATTAAATGGACAGGGCTTGGAAGAAATCCAAAACATCAAACCTCAAGCTGAGTTAAAAAGTACGTACTATTGTGTAGGACTTACTCTCAGTGCCATGTAGATCTTAAACTACAATAAAGACAGAATTGTACACTGCTTGTTCAAAAGAGACGTAAAGACCTTATTTTTTGAGTACAAATTGTATGTGACTTTAATAGTATGAATTCTGTCAAGTGGTCCATAGAATAAATTTGCACGCAGTTCAACATAACATGTGCACATTAAATAGGATTTGGCATTAAAAGACCCAACATTGAATGGAAATCGAAAATAAATGCCCACATTCTCCCCAGAAGACTATTCACCCCAAGGCCTCAGGCATTAATTTAAGTGAATGAGGAAGCCACTGGGGCAGCTGTCGGTAGCTTATTTGATTTGTGAATAAACAATGGCTTCATTTTAAATGCTATTTACTCCTACTCCATACTAATGTAAAAATCAAAAACACAAAAAAGAACTGACTATTTAAAAACACACATTTTAAGAAAGCTTTTATGCTGCAAAGTTCTCCACTTCAACATGGTCAGAAAATAAAATAGTAAGAACTCCTGTTGCATTATTAATTTTAACTGCTACTGTTAAGAAGCCCTGAGGTTGTATTTTATACTTAATTGATATTGTGCATTTGGCTGTATATTAATGAGAAGTTAGGATATCATAGGTCATTCCAATAAAATCTTTGGGCTTGTCAGCTTGAATTATTTATCTTTACATCTGTAGAAAACAGTGGCAATATGATAATTAGAGTAGCTGATACATGTTGTTATAACTTGCTAGTACAATCAGGTACATCATGTCCAAAGTGCAGATGCCAATCCAGTCTGGCACTAAATAATCCATCAAACAGATTATTAATTATAAACACTTTCTGTGCATATGAAACAGCTTCCTATTGTCAGGATTCATAGTTACATGTAGGTTTTACCTTGTGCAGAATTCAGAGAGGATCTGTCTAGAAAGATATGGTTTTACAGCCTTTTTCTAGCAGAACATACATGCTGAACACTTTTGGGTTTCCATGTAATTTGTAATTTAAAAGACAATGGAACCCAGCTGCCCTACACTCAATTTCAAGTTCACATCTTGATATCTTGCCCTATGATCAAGTTCTCGTTTGGCATGTAATGGTAGTCTAAGAGAAGATGAAAAATTTACATAAAAGGAACTGTTTCAAACAATAAGCAAATTGTATCTGTTCATCAGTGCAAAATCCAACTATAAAGCAAACTGAGTGCACAAGTCGAAACTGCCTTTGTGCAACTGGCACTTTCAACAGCCGATAACCCAAGACGAAACTGTCCTTGAAAGCACTGCAGTGATAATCTACAGATAAATTGCTTCTGAACAATTTTTACAATACACATTAAGCACAAAAAGGCTTATTTTCAACACACATCATACAAGTTCAGCCTTCTTAGTTTTCCTGGTAAACATGAATGTTCAGGATAGAAAAAACGTCCCACTGAGCAGTTCCTAGGTTGATGGCTGCTGCTAAGATGTAAATCTAGAAAAACTGCACGGAGATCCAAAAGTTGCTCTGAATTCAGTCCGCTTGTAAAAATCAGAATCCAGCCCCTACATGTACAAAGGCCTGAGCCCACATATATATATATATATAACATATGAATAAACATTTTCACCTTATCCATTTCAATTTATCCAGGCTGTCCTGCACAAAAGAGCAGGGTTTAGAGAACGAAACAAGCATGAAGAAAAACAAGAGTGCAGGTACTCCTGGCCATGTGTAATGAACCAGTCCAGCAGCTCGGGACATTTCTGTGCACAAGGCAACTGTGCAGCACATGTGGAGGGAGGGAATCCAGCTCCTCCCAGTGTTTGCTGTGCGTGGTTCTACAAGATCTTAGTGCACACCAGTTCCAGCTGGGCGGCCAGATGTCTGAGATTTATAGACATATGGCAGCCTACACAGTAGCATCTAAACTTCTAGGACATCCACAAAACCCAGACTAATCTGTTAAATTCTTGAAATCTACACGGACAAGAACTCTGCATGCCAAAGGGAATGTGTCCAGGAGAATGCAGATGACTGGTGGCTGACATGGATTAACAGCCCAAACAATCTACAGTTTCACATCTAAGAAGCAGCCATGATCCCCACTCATTTTTCCTTTCTGCGTTACGAAGCAGAGCTCACCAGCTTGTAAAAGGGTATATTTGATATATTAACAGCATATTGGCTGTCAGCATGTTTTGTCTTCCTGAGGTACTGCTCGGGTGGTGCAGTTCCACATTTCCTCCTCTGTGGGCTGATATTTAGGTAAAGAGGCACAAAGGAGCCCCAGCTGAGCAGGTCAGGGTTGGTATATTATGGACAATAAGTTGCTGCATGTCCAGTAAAGAATAAAGGTAAGAAAAAAAGGTGCAGTTGTTTGAAAAATTTCCATCTCATCTACGGACTCGGATGGACAATCAAGTGACACAGTAGACAAGATTTCAGCACATTCCCTCTGCTGAGCCATAGTTGCTGTCTGCATTGATGTTCTGCGGGAGCAGCATCAGATCGGCCAAACTATGTCCATCGTTAACTTCTGACCCACAATTTTCTGTGCCAGGCTTCAGAGAAACACAGATCACAGCACAGCTGGGGGAGGAGTTTCTGGCAGCTGATATCACTTACCAGAATGATGCTTCTAAAGCATCTGTTTTCTCGTTTCCTATTTTGGTTCAAGTGTTTAAGCAAAAGAATTCTGTTTCTGGGCTCTTGGATTCCAAAAATTAAGCACTGAATCTGTACTTCAGTACCTAAACAGAGCTGGCCTGTTTCTCAGTATCATCAAAGCTGTGTACATTCAACCAGTGCTTTTCAAGTTCGACTGGTCTTTCTCACTCTTCAAAAATTATTCATCTTCTTCCTTGCATAAAGAATGCTCAGAATAATAAGACAAGGAAGAAATGCCCTTGTAAAAGAAAAAAGAAAGAGATAGACATACAGACACCATACTCACTTAGGCCTAACAACAGGCCTTTTCATTAATTATCTTCCTAATGATGGATTCTCAAACAATACCGCAAAATTTCATTCAAAATCAAACTACTCACTGGGGAAAGAGTGCATTTTATCTTGTTCCCTCAAGAACTCTGAAGCCATCTTCCTCATATTTATATTCTAATCTTTCTATGCTCACTTGTAAAAGCTGATAATTAGGAAAACCTCTTTGATGGTCAGAAGCTGCACACTATTTCTGTGTGCATGGTAACAGGATAAATCACTGGCTGCACTAATCCTGTAAGAGTGTTAAAGGTCCCAAGTGACAGTTACTGTGAATGCTAAAACTGCCCTATATTATAATATTTCCCACTAATCCTAAGAAAATTAATGTTAATTTAACATGAAAAAAAGGTTAATTATACATTTACTTCTGATTTAGGCACATTAGACCAGATTCACAAATAATACAGTTTTGGTTTGTTTTAAAGAGAAATCCTCCTCTTTTAGAATACAACCAGCTCCAAAATCGTATCAGGTTGGGGAAGGGGGATTTGCAGGGGCAGGACAATGACAAGATCCAATGGTAATTCCAATTAACCTGATCCAGTTTACAAAAACTTCAGCTTTTGTTCTTTATGAAAAACTTGCAACAGTATCTGCTTCATCTATTCTGCAAGCAGTTTTCAAGTATACATTTAATACCAATTCTGGTTCAGAAAACATATTCAACTTGTTTAATAACCTTTTAATTGCTTATTAAAGTAATAACTTACAGAAGAAAATGTATTCATTTATGAAATATTTTATTGTAATTAAATCACAGCATTTACTTGAAATGAAAAAACAACAACAAACCCCTACATTTTGAATGATTTATTAATATTAGCAGGCTCTAATCCTTAAGTACAATCCTGGCGTTTTACCCAGGGTCACGTAATAGCTGCACTACATACTATACAAAGGAACTTTCAGGGATTGTTCCCTGTTCACTGAATAAAAGTGGGAGCCTGTTGTAGCAGGCTGTTTCTGAGGTTGTTCAAAGCATTTCTAACAAAGGAAGAGATAAATTAATAACAAGATCTTTTGCTGAACCACACAGTGTATCAATTCCAATACTGATGCAGCTAACTGGTTCTTCTGTGACTTGGCCACCTACTCTGTCCAAAACTAAACTGACATGCAAATTCTATGCTGCAGAATATAAGCAGCACACCTTTTTCAAATTAAAGGTTTAAAATAAAGCTAATATATCTTCTATCAGGTACCATAGTTTCCACAGTAAGGTCCCAAAAAGGGGCAACATTTTTCACCACGAGTTAACTCAAAACCACATTTCATATAATTTGTCGGTCTGTGGGTTTAATAGCCACTATTGCCTAAAAAGAGTTGCATTTTTTCCCCTTACGCTTAAAAGTTACTTGTATTCTGGGAGCATGTCCTAAAAGGTTCCCTCTCCCCAAATGTCTGATCAAGTTCACTTACGAAATTCACACCCAATTTTGGTAGATGCAGCTCCACTAACTATATCGTCTTGTATTTTTCTCTAATTTGCCACTTAACTGTTGGAACCAGAAGTGTTTGAAGCAATTGCTTTGAGGGCTAATTACAATACAGATTAGACAGGCTACCTCCTAGTGAAAACCATAGAGCTTTGTCTGTTCAAAAGTGCATAATTCAAGAAAATAAGTGTTTGGGTTGTAGGTTTTTGTTTTGGTTTGTTGAGCTCTTTTTAGATCAATAAGCAGTCAGTTTAATGATTAGTTTATGTACCTTAATCAACATCCATGTCTTCTGAACATGTCCCTTCTGCAAGACTCTCCATCCACCTTGATACTTTGTCAAGCAAATCAATATTTGCATGTCTGGGTTGCTTTCATTGCCCACAACATAAGGTGAGGAGGAAGGAGTTTATAAACAAGGGGTTTAATTCACATGAGGCAGCTTCCTTAACATCTAAACAGAAAGAAAAGCTTTCCCTAAGCCTCCTCCTAATCGCTGAACTGTGCTTCCTCAATGACCTTTTGGTTCAGTGACCTAAGTACCTCACTGTCCCCTCACACAGAAGCATCTGCATATTCCTTAAATTCGGCACTACATCACTATTTATAGTTAAATGCATACTTTTATTACATGATGTGGATCGGGTCCAACTAATACTACTAAAATAGCATTTACATTTTTGGTTGTTTTTGTATTAGATGAGCCATCATAATGTGTGATGGGAAAACCATTTTAAGTGCAGTTGAAATAATACAGTTATTAACAGACAGGGTCTATCCTATTTCCTGCATCTTCCAGTAGCCTTTTGAAACCACTTCTCTGCTTAATATCCTATAAATTTTTGTTAGGAACATTCTTCATGGTCTGTGATAGGAAAACTGTGCTGAAAATCAATAGTCTTCATACTTCTTCGCCTGCAATATGTTATATATCATAATCCTGTTTTATAAGAGTCTAAAATGAGCTAAAACAGATTCAATTTTAAGATTCAGAATTCAAACTAATAGGTTTTAATTTAAGAACATATCTGTCACTGTGAATAGGCAAACAAATGGATTAAATTCTTCGGTTTTATTCCTTAGGCCATAAGTGTTAATCTCTTAGCAGAACCAACATAATATACCACTATAGATTATCAAAAGTGACTACTGGCTGCTGTGAATTATTCATTTGAAAGGTTATGCACCAGTGATAATATAAATTATATTTGAAAAATATTCATATAACATTTTAATAAGCTTTAAATAATGATTTATTTCCCAATGTTTAAACTAAAAATAATATTTAGAATCTCAGAAGGAATTATGGATTTATTAGATTTGTTCAAAAGTTCTGCCATAAGGTATCTGAGACTTACGGGAAGTGATCATCTAAATGCTCTTTAAGATATACTTGCTCCATAAATTACATGTACATTTCTCTCAGAGGCCTGTAATGACATTATTCTTATGCATGTAAGGAGCTGGAGACTGACTGCAATTTATTACAAATCCCAGGAACTCGTCTGTGCTGCCAGAGAAAAGGAACTGATGGAGGAACTCGGCACCCAGGACACACAAGCATATGCACCAACATTGTGTTTGCACAGCAAAGCAAAAGAATCCCAACTTTCATTCACAACACCCAGTGCAGCACCTGATCTCAGCTCAGCACTGCAGCGCTGCTCCCTCCAATATGGTAAACTATCAGGAAAAGAAAGGCTTTTATATTTTGAAAGCACAGGAAGAGTTTTTAAAACATAGCGATGTGGGCTGTGTTATGCAGAGCAAAAAGTGCCTAATAGACACTGACGAAGAAGCATGATTTTCTCAGTATCAGTATTTTCTCATTATAGAAGTGAAGGACCTTTTAAAATATATTTTAAAAGATATCCTGAACTTGAAACATAAAAAGTCTCTACTCACATTTGGAAACCTTAGCGTTCAATTCTTACATCATCATAACATTGCTAAGTGAGAGTCCTGATTTATTCTAGTGTAGAATACAAGATTTGATACTATCTTGTATTTGAAAATAAAGGGGTTGAATCACAGAAAGAAAATTCAGAAGTTCTAAATCTGCTTGTTGATAGCAACATGTGACATCTTTTTCTGCTCACACAATGATAATAATTTGAATGAAGTTAGACTTGACCTGAAGAATGAACCCTATGCATTGCATAGAATAACTATATCAAAATCTAAGGACACTTCTAAGCAACAAGAATGGAATGTCAGGACATCCCATTTGGGTTTCCACTAATTAATATAGATTCCTTCTCCTAAATATCAGAAACCAGCATTTTAGTTACATATGTAATGGGGAAGGTCTTCTACTTATAAAATACTTCTCATCTTGCATATGCACTTCTGGGGCTTTTTGTCTTCAGGCTTCATAATTATTCTAAATATGCCATTTACAATCTCCTTCCAAACTCCATATTTGATAAAGTTTTCATTTGTGTATTTGATTTGTTGTGCAGCTATATAATGCTCAGTGTTCACGCCTCTTTCCTACCATGGTTGTCCACTGGGGGATTTGACAGTTCAGCACTTTCTTTTTCTTTTTGCTTTCATTGATCTCCAGTGCAAAATTTCACCCAGTCCTCTGCTCTGCTCCTTTCTCAGCAAGTTCACCTGCCCTCAGCTTCCACATCATTCCGACACTGATGAATCTTCACTTGCATCTTTCATTTCCCTTGTGTTGCAGGCTATCTCACTTCTTTACCTGCTTCTCAAATACACAATTCTGATGTCAAAGTCAGCCTCCTGAAAATTGAACTTCTTATCTTTTCTTCCAATTTTCACCTCCTTGCCATTACTGTTGACAATACCACTCTCTTTCTCAATTCTCTAGATTTCAAATTTCATGGCCCATTCAACTCTTTTCTCCATCACTTGATCACAGCTCAAGCCATCATCAAATCCTATCAGTACTTTTCTCCAATACCCACCCTGTCCTTTCCACCCCTTCCACTAAAATCTTTGTCGGAGACTTTACATTACTTGCATCAGTTACAGTAAATTCCTATTTAAGGTCTTTTTCCCATGTAAAATTTAGCTGCTAAAATAATTACCCTCCTTGCCCGCATTGACTGTATCACTATGGTCACCCATTAAAAAAAGTTACATGAAGTTATCCATTACTTTCTGTACTAAGCTCAAGGTCCTGACTCTTATTTCCAAACTCTTATACATCCCCACTCTTTATTTTTTCCACCATTTCTCCCTCCTTTTCTGCTCCTTTCTGTTTCCTACAAACTGTCTTACCACTTATTGTTTTTCTGCTTCTATGAAAACCTCATACATGCCACCACAATGCTGAATATACAAAATATCTGTGTTTCTTCCCTTCCAAAACACAACTCTCTGTCACACATACTCAGGTTTCTCCTCTTAAAATTCTCTGCTTCCTTTCACCTGCAGTTAAACAGTGGAACATTATGCTTGCCTTTATTTTGAAAAAGGAAGTAAGCATCATAATTGAAGCACTTCTTGTTCCGTCCAGCGTGGTCCTGCTGCTCCTGCCTAGAGTTATTTCTTTTAAGCTAGTACAAGCAAATCATTCCACAAGACTGACATCTTCAAAGATTCCAAAAAATCCTCAAGCAAACAAACACACAAAACCCCCACAAGCCTCTCCTCTTAAACAGAAATAATCAGCTTAATTCACTGTGTATTTCATTGAAAATCAATGTTGACTAACAACTAAAAATAAATCTTTCTTTAGAAAAATCATGACAGTAACACACAAAGCAAAATTTAAATCAATTATGCAAATAGAGGTTACTTTTAAGCCACAATTTAAATAAATATTAATTAAATTAATCTATTCCAGCACAGTGTAATACTGTAGTACAGTACATTACTTATATAGCACTGCATATGTTCAAAGTTCTTTATAAAAAGTTGCACACACAATTTGATCTGGAGGAAAGCTTAAGTTATTTTATTCCCACAAAACAGATGGACAAGCTGAGATAGAGAAATCAGTCAGTAAATCAGTGGCATATCTAAAGCCTTGAACTAAGGTCTGCTAATCAGACAGCTCTGTCTCCCCTAAAGAACAAGGGTCATGGTCATCACTTGAGACCCCTTGAAGATGATGTCTTTTGACTGCCCATTTGGACATTGCTACTGAGCCAATAATTGAAGATGTGAAACTTGAGCAAGGACTACAGGAATAGGCCAACTTCGATACCACATAATCATCATTTGCCATATAAATTATTTGAGCATGGATATATAATAATTCCAGAAGCAGCTAGAGTGACTTAACAGTCTGTCACCCACAAGGCACTTGACATGCCCCCTACAGAAGAGACATTTTAATGTATTATGTGTCTTTCATATCAAATCACCCTGCAAGAGTAATTCAAAATTAGGTCAACAGAAAAAGAATCAGAATCATCCCATGACCTATTACAGAAGCTCAACTATGGGGAAAGGTAAAAGCTAGCAAAGGAGCAATAAGAATAATTGAACCCAGCAGTTTCTTAAGCTTCAGCAGCAGCTCCCCAGGAGACATCAGAGGGATCTCCAGCTACACTTCTGATTGTTGTCACACCTCATTTGGGCCAAAAGATTTTCTGCAAAGGAGCTAAATGAGTATTTTTATAATCTACAAATTTAGCAGTGTTTTCAAACTCCTGATACCTCAGACACTACTGGAAGCCAGTGTTTTTAGAGCCATACAGTAAGCAAAACATTCTTAAACATGAAATATACTTCTCCCAAAAATTCCAACTCCAGGATTTTCCATGATCATAGAAAAGATTTGAATATGTCAGTACACTGGTCAGAAAGCCTCTTTACAGCACAAATGCAAGTAATAAGACTTAAAGTGCAATGCTCTTCAACTAAGTTTTTTACTATTTCATTATTTCATAGGTAAAATGCCGAATTTTAATATTATAAACATTTAATTCAAAGGTTTTTCTAGCTATGAAGACTCTATTGAGCACTAAAGCAAGAAGAAAAACAGATCTAAACTAAAAGTGCAATGAAGTGGTTATGATGGTTATGAATCAGCCCTCCATTATTGAGCAACTTTAGCAGCATGTAATAGATTCTGATTAAGCTCTTTAAGCTGAATTACAATGTACTATTAGAAGACTACTCAATTAATATTTTTCAGTGCCCACAAGCTAATTTTACCAGCCTCCACTAATTTTTACCAAGGTTTGATCAGACCTTACCACAGTCTGCCCAGCGGGAAGCAATGAGCCAGGTCCAACATTACCAGACCTGCTAATATTAATAAAAACATCAAGTGACATCAAAGCTTTCAGCACTGTGCATGAGCTTCTCCCCACGTCACGGGCAATGATTCCTCATGGGAAAATCACAGATATCCTAAACTTGTAACAGAGGCAGTTCCAAGCAAAATTTGCCGGTGGTGTGGACCTGGACTGGAGTTTGCCATTTCAGAAGCACTGCACTACTGTAAAGCTATTAGATGCCGCTGCAATCACTTACAAGCCGAGACAAGAACAACTCAAGCAAGTTTTCAAATCAGTTTATACGGTGCTCCTGGCAATGGAAAGTGATAATCACAACATACTGTTGCTCCTTTACTGCACAATAGATTTTGAAATAGTGCAATCATTCATGTTCCCATTGGAAGAGATACAAGATACACACGGTATTGTCTCCTGCTATTCACAAAACACAAGCAGGACTATCCGTATCTAGTAGAAATGCCAACAACTGCAAGAAAATGGCACTCCAGCAGCTCCCTCTATAGAAGACCCACGTAGGAAATGACTGTGTTTACTTCAGAGGCTGCAAACAGCTGTCTCTGACCTATGGGTCGTGTTAACATCTGGGGAGGAAAAAAGGTTTCTTTTATGAGACTCCCAGCTGAGAAGATACCTTTTAAAATATTGTATCTTGATTTTACCTAACTATTTTCATCCTAGTAAACATTATGAATTCTTAATGTAGGCATTTCATTAATAAAAAGAAGCACATTTTCTCCTGAATGCCTTAAATAGCTAGTTTTGGTATGGAGAATTATGTAGCCTAGACAGGACAAATTTAGCATTCAGAAAAGGTTTTTCTCCAAATTTCCACGTGTACTTTTGCAGTTTGGACTATTTTTCCTAGCCACTGAGGCTACACGACACTGAAATGCAAACTTAATTCAAATGTTTGCACACTGAACACAATGTAGACACAGCCCACCTAAACAAAGAGATCACTGAGATTAATACAGAAAGCAGTGCACAGTCATAGGCCAATTCATATGAACTTGATCACAAAATCCCCTTAGCCTTGTAATAAAACGGATTTCTCAAGCAGGTTTGTCTGCATGGATTACCTATAATCATACCTGAAAACATGCTGAGAAGAGTTTTTTTTCTAATCCACTCAACTGTCATCCATTTTTAGGAATATTGCAGTCATTCTTTGTGACTTCTTCTAAGTAAAGCCTTCGGAGCCAGGCTCTTTGATGGCATAGTTTAACTTACCTGCTATCTGTTTTTAATCTTGCCTCTGAAAAAATTCATTCTAACTTTTAGTGTAATACTTATCAGTAATTGATAAAATATGTTTCAGCATCTCCTTTGTTTTATAGCATTTTCTTTTCTGTGCTTTTGTTTCACATGGAGCAATAAGTAGCAGGTGTATTTTCTGACAGCCCATAAATATTTACAGATTGTGAATAGCAAATAGCGCTGCTTAAAAATACAATACATACAGCAGGAGGAAAAGGAAATTTCCTCTCCAGAGCCCATGAGTGGGAGTGAATGTCTTGGCACTGTGTGTCATGGAACCACTTGAGACAAAGGCGCTATGTCCATATTCTTACAGTCATCCAATTACTCACATATATATGTGTGCATGTGAGTCCATGACATCACGCACCTTTAGTACATTTCCTACAAATTCAGGCAGCTGGTCTTTGAATCAAGTTTTGAAATCCCACCAGCCTGAAGACAGTAGGAATTTGGAGCAGGTGAGTAAGCTGCACTGGGAATTTCTCAAGTCCTACACTATTATTTCATTATTTTAGATTTCCATTTAAAAAGAATTAGAAATAGTTAGTTTACATACTAAACTCAAATCTTTAAGTGTTGGTTTGGTGCCAGCTAGTATTTGTGCAGTCCCCAGATATTTACAGCTAAACACTGGCTGATACATACCTTAGGTGATCCGTATTTCTATAGCACTATCTGGCTGTCTCTCAAGGAGGACTTTCTATATTTGTAGGAGCGACCTGAGTGGCACATCAGTGAATAGGGAGCTGATTCTTCCTTCAGAGAAGTAGTGCAATATACTCTCTGAATGCACAAGCATTAAGTCATGAGAATGGTTACACTGAGGACTAGCTCTGAGCTTCCAAGTAAACCGTGGAGTTATCCCAGTACATTTTGGTGCACTGCAATACCAAAATGTGGGATTCATACAGGTATAAATAAACTGGTTCATAGAGACACAGCCACAGTGAGTAGACTGAAAAAAAACAGTATCAATGAACTCTTTTTAAGTGTTTTTGTTTACAAATCTGGATAGATGTAGATATGCTAAATCAGCTCTGCATTGTCCTTCCTCCCAGCCTGGAGGGTTCACAAGGCTCTATGTGCCTCCCAGATAAATGGTTTTATCTCCATTTACCCAAGTTATCTAATTGTCACTCAGGTTTTGACATGTGTAGACTTTGGGCAAGCAGGTCATTGCACCACCACCATTTTTAGAGGAAGACTATGGCTCAGAGTCATCCACATAATGCCATTCAGGTTAAATCTTACTCCTTCCCCCATTTTTACACAGATGCGTATGGAACCCACCAATGAATGATCATGGCCCAGCCAGGCATTAAAAACGGATGAAACAACATTCAGCACTATCCACTTACACATGTCCTCAAAGAAAAAAGGAAACTCTCATACCTACTCCACCTGGAGCCCACAGGCAGGTCACTAAAACCTGTAGGTCACTGTAACAGAGCTGCTGGAAAGTTTACTGTAAACTTTGGTTTAAATGTCCCCAATTTAATAACAGTTTAGTTGAAATTATTTTCTACATGTAACAGATTTTAAAAGGAACAGGATAGTCTTCCAAACATGAATTAAAACTAGTTTCATGCAGTGTACCTGACCCCAAATCTGTACATGTAGATACAATGTCCCTCTTTTGCTGCTCAGTTGAAAGGCAGCAACAGAATCAGTGAAGAAGGGTCCGCACAAAGTGCTGTTGCACATAAAACACATGCTTTGGAGAACAGAGGAATTGTGTCCTCATAAAAGGTGATCTGTAACAGGGTAGGTTCGCAAAGACACTCTTTTGATGTGCAGAGAAAAGGATACTGAAACACTATCCTCTAGCAAGATTGTTCATCTTGTTTGCAGCCCATGCTTACAGTGGTTTAATGATTTCTGGCAGTTTGGTTACTGACAGACATAACTTCACCATGCCCTTCGTTGTGCCCATTCCCCCTGATGGATGAACGGCTGTGAGCTCAGAAAAGCCTCTCTGCTAAAAAATCACCAGTAAATGGCTTGCCATTGACCTTCTAAGCAGGTTTTAGTACAAATATTCCTTTCAAACAAGAAAACAACATATTTTTCAGTGCTAAAATACATGTCCACAATTGCATGAAAACTAAGTATATTAATTAAACACTAGAGTGCTTTGCAGATGTGTTACCTCAAGAGCAAACCTCCACATATGCCCACTGCATAAAAACACATTTTTTATTCTAAGTATAAAAACTCTACACTTTTTGATATTTCAACGATTTTATATAGACACCCTAAAGTGTCCAGTTATGTTTGTACTCCAGGACAGATGAAATGTGATACGTGATATTTTTTTTTTTCCAAATAGCAAAATAACAAGGGGGAGAAAAAGTGTTATTCATATACAGATAGTGACAGTTTCTAATTATTGATGCATCACTAAGCAAGGTTTTGCTAACAGCTAAATGAGCTATTGCACTTACAAAATTAGGGCACGTGGCATATCTGATTAGTTTTACTTATATATCTGTGATATTATGTAATTCTAGAATGTTTATATCTCTTTATCTTTTGGAAAAATGTGCCACTTAAAGGAATAGTTGTATTAAAAGCCATATTGTTTTCTACCCAATTATCTTCTGTTTTCAGCATGCACATGGAAAAACGCTGAGTGCTTACTTTAACGCCTATAAATCATCATAATTAATTGTATGCTAGCTTCTACTTGTGTTTGTCACATATAGAACATAAAAGAAATAAAGTATTCCTGGCAAAAGAAGATACCATATTCCAAGAAATCTGTTTTTGCAAACTAATGAAACAATTTTTAACAATTTTTATTACAAGCATCTGCGAGCTCCCACCAGGCAGCAGCAACAGACTTGTTTCTGCTTATATTGCTCAGTTCCAAGCTAATGTCCCCTAAAGCTGTTAGGCTGAAAGCCAACAGAAGATATATCCACTAAGAGACCTGACCCTTATCCCTGCAACTAATAATGTCTCCTGGAAGTTTTAAGTTAATAGTCTATGTGATATTCTTATTAGCAAAACTTTGCCTTTTTCCCCAACCATATTTGGTGAATTATACTCTTCAGGTGGTAGAAACCATGTACAGGAAACAAACACATTGATGTTAAAAGAAACAAACTGAAAGGGAAATTCTCTGGTGGTCATCCCTGGAGAATTTGGGTGCTTGTGAATTATGTTCTTAATCACTTTGTTACAACCTTTCAGACATGTGAAGGAGTCTTTCTGTGAACTGTTAGCATAAGGTCTCAGTCGCTGCAATACCATGGTTGTTCACGGGTTGTGGTTTTGTGTGTTTGTTTTGTGTGCTGTTTGTTGGTTTTGCTTTTTAACCTGTATCATTCAAGATTCTGGCAACAGAGGCCACTGCTTTGATCCTTATAAAACGCCCTTGTTCTTGAGACAATTTTATGTTTGCACTACTCCAACGAGAAAAAATACTGGTCAAAAGGGCATCAGTAACCTTAGTAAGTAAACTGACTAATTGAAAATATTTGACTTTACGGAGGGCAAATTATGTGTAGCTGAATCTCTGAACACTGGAAAGAAGAAAAGGAAATAAAACCAAAGAAACCACAGAGGTCAAGACTTCTAGTTTGAAGCAGGAAGCTTCAAATTAGACTTCTTTATCCATATTTAAATACTTAAGCAAACAGTGGTTGGCTCTTCTGCAACAACTTTGACCTATACTTAAAATGGATCTAATTATAATTTGCAGATTGTTTGTTAATAGCCAAATTCAGAAAAGAATCTAGTCTGGTGAGTCTGAGGCCAATGTCTTATCTGTGGTAAAGCAATGTCTAACCACGATGAATGACTGAAAGTTCCTCTCATGGAATGAGAGAGGTTAAGGAAAAAAAAACAGCAGTAGTATCTTAAAATATCAGCTTCCTGAGCCAACGTGATATGTCAACAATTTCAAGGAGTGGATCAATTTCCAACATAAAACATTATTTGTAGGTAAGATCTTTCCTCTGAATACCATCTGTGAGAAGATCAGCAAGAACACAGACACAAACTCCTTGCAACGGGAACGATGAAAGCAGTAACCAGCATAGTCTTCTCTGAAGCCATTATTTGTACCATGTACTGTCTTGCACAGGACAGAGCAAGAGGCCGTTTGTGAAGAGCATGGAAACAATTTTTTTGAGTTGTGGAATAACTCAAAACTGCGTTTTCATTTTGTGACAAATAATGTGGAGAACTGACAAGTCTATCACCATAGACTTCATATGTATGGGATAACAAAATGTGCAAATTCCTGCTTATCTCTACCTATAAGTTATTACAATGTTTACCGAGAAAGTAATGCAGATCACATGGGAAGATTAATTCAAGGAGATTTCACTAATTTAATGCAAAATGTATCTTCCATCTCTAACTACACTTCACAATAGAGATTAGCTAAAAGCTACACCTTCAGTTCCAAATTACTTTGCCTGCCAGAATTTTAGGAGTACAAGTCTCAGCAAATAGGACATAGAAAATCTATGAGACTTTATAGCTACCAGACCCATACACCATATAATTCATAACTTGATCCTGAATAAAATCTAGATTCAGGCTTAATTTAAGGGATCATTTATCTTCTGGGGTTTGGTTTTGGTTTTTGTTGTTTGGGGTTTTTTTAAGCTCTTAGCCTTCACTAAAGGATTGATGGATATATATAAAACAACAACTAAAAAAAGATTTTACAGAAGGCAGTAACATTACAACCTGAGTTGTGCACTAGGGTATATATAAGAGTTTTAAAAGAAACCAAACTACTAAAGAGAGAACAGCTTAGATATAATGAAGAAGAATTTATTCTCGTAACGATCAAATTCTGACGTTCTGAGAGGTACAAATGGCAATTAGACAATGAAGTCATTTGGGAGTTTTCAAATTTCTCCTTCCACAATGAAACTGAGATCACCCACCCCAAAAAAAAAGGGATATGTTGCTGTTTCATCTTTGCTACATCTTTGTAAGCATAGAAGAACAAGGATGAAAAAGAGCTGATAAAAAACCAGGAAGATGGAGGGAACGTTAAGTTTTAACGTGTATTCTCTTCTCACATAGTAAAAGAGCAAGTGCCTTGTGCAGAACCGTTTGGCACGAACAAACTAATTTCTGGATAGCCATCAGTGCTAAGGTTAAAATGCAACTTTCCAAGGCTTCCATGACGACGGCCTCCTGGGAGACATTTGTTGAAAATTGCTTTGCCTGTCATTTAGTCAGCAGAAAGGAAAAAAACCCCAAGTCTTGCAGTACTAGTTATGTTAGAGCTATGTCGAGTCTGTATCTATAAATGATTCAAATTGTAAGCTTATAAAGCCCCCATACAGATGCAATCAACATAAAAGCCTAGCATTTATCTTCTTTTCTTTTATATTGCAAAGTTCTCTGTATTTTCACCATATGCTGTTCCAGTAAGTGTGTGTAATTATAAAGGAAGTATGATCTGAGATTTAGATTCAAGTTTCAAAAATTAAATTAAAATGATTTTTTTGACAATGGGCAATAAAGTTTTCACCAGTTACACTGTGAATGAGTAGAAGCCTTAAATCTTGCAACATCAAATAAAACAACATGTTTTAACTATACTCTTTTACTCTGCAGGAAATGACAACTTAGGCGGTCCAAGTACTAAATTGTAGTATTTTAACTGCACTATATATGTCTGCCTTTGAAAGTCCACTAAATACATGAAAGTCTTCAACAAAGTTTGAAAGAAATAAGCACAAGGAACCAAATCTCAAAATTTCAAAGAGGTCCATACAGACTGTCATTTGACTCTCATTTAAATTAATGGGATTCAATCGGCTACTTCCCAGAATACTGCTTCAAAAACACAGGGCTAAGTGGTCAGAAGGGCTTTTTCAATACAGTTAACAAATTAATATTCACATTCTACAACAGCTTTTATCTCTATATTATCTGTTACTGACAAAGAGAAATTGGAATTCTGATCTGTGTTTTGGTATCATTGAGTGATTCAAGAAAATACCATTTGTGGTTTGCTTTTCTAAGAATCAGCCAGTGTCTTCAAGTGAAACTGGATTTAAAGTGATTCTACCCTGTAATCAACAGGCAAGAGTTTATTAATATGCTACTTCAAAATAAGGTGCTTTTTACACCTTTTCTTATCTTTCTGGACCAATTCTAAGGCAAAAGCCGCTGGTTTTGCAACAATTTCAGTCATCTATTTGTTCACTTACCCACAATGTGTGGAAAGCCTTCACAGTTCAGTGTCATCACTAGGGACCCAAAGTGTGTGATGGTGGTTTTTTGTGTTTTGTGGTTTTGGTTTTCTGTTTGGTTGGTTGGTTGGTTTTTTGGTGGTTTGTTTTTTTCTTTTTTTTAATTCACTTTCTACCTTTTCCTCCAGAAATTACTACTCTTCCTACAAAAATGAATACAGACCATCTAATGATGAATTCCTAAATCCAGAGAGAATTCAGTTTTCTCACTAGCTCCCTTCCTTTAAAGGATAACTTAGAAAGTTCCTCTCCAAGACTTGACTACCATAAAGTTAAACAGTAAAAAGTGTTATTCAGTATAAGTAAAGGATTATTTTACATTAGCTTGATTTATCCTTGTGACAACTGTAAAAGGGTTCCGTGTAACTCATAAAGCAAACAGAACTATTTACCCCAGTACTTCAAACATAAATTGGCCTCTGATCTTTAAACCAAATTACACTTGTGCACGTCATATTTTAAATTTATTTAAAAGAAAGACAAAAATCATTGTCTGATGCCAGACTAAGGTTAAAATCTGCTCACACATGTGACAAATACACTTGACCCCAGCTGTACTTTGGTTCAGGCTCACTACAGACCAACAAGCCTCATGCCCTGTGGTGAACCTGCAAGCTGGAAAGCTCCTGGCTCACATACAAAGGACTTAAGGTGCCTCGAAAGCTTGTTTTGAATCCCCAAAATGCAGGAAAGTATAGAACAAGATACCAGAATTAAAACAAAGACATATATCTTGTCTGTAGTATTGACTAATAGGCAACTACTTCATTCTATAAATATTACCATCAGGGTGGGCACAATTTGAGCTCCATCTGAACTGCAGCTGGATTGCATGCCAGATGACTCTCCCCTTCAGCAGGGACACATCTCAAGGTTAGAGATTCCTTACCTGAGACCAAGAGATCCTTCCTTGCCCAAGGTGAAGAAATCCCTTAATCACAACAGATCCTCCATAAGAGACCGATAGCATGCTGAATTAATACTAATTAACATTACTAATCCATGTAGCTACTCAATATTAATTATAATAAACATTGTACAGATAATTCCATTAGACATAAACCATTCTCCAAGTCTGAAATGGAGACTGGACCTAGCTGCACCATCAGCTCCCAAAGGACTTAGAAAGCAAGGAGGTCCACTCTGAACCTCGCCACCCAACAGCAGGGTCTTCCTTACCCTTTTGCATCTCTGGTCTCTGTGTGAATCATTCTAAGTCAAGAATAACTCAATCTTCCTTTGTATGTTTCTTCCATGCAGTAATTAATAAGATGAACCTTGCCAACGAACTTACTGAACCACTGTTAAACCTTGTTAAATTCCATTGAAACCACTGAACTCTGTCAAATTATTATTTTACCTCCATAAAATATATTGCCGCTTCTCTCTTTTGAGTGATGTACATTCCACTTACCCACAATAACACAGTGTAAGAGAGTTTCTGGCTCTGTGGTAGAACATAGTATAAATTTCCCTGTAAAAATACAAACCTCAGATATTGTTTTTAAATCGCTGGTACGAACTCTACTTGGAGATTCAAACCATGGAATTTGGAGATTAAAACCATCAGTTTTCTTATCTCACATTTATGGAAAATAAATGACAGCATTTTCATGCTGTCGGATTGGTAGAATTATCGCAATTTGAAAATAATTCTTTTTGCAAGACTTTCAGTAATTATGCTCCTGCTGGGACCCCACATTGTTATGCATTCACTTTTTGCATCCATAACTATGAAAAAAAAATCACTTCCGCACTTCCATAAAAATTGATATGGGTTATATTTGAGTTCAATTCATATTCTTTATCAAGCATTTCTACCTCTAATTAGTTTGTATACCAAAGTCCAAATTCAGTAAAACACAAACAGCGACAAATTCAGCCATGCTTTATTTACTTTTACACAAAGTGATGTTGGTCCTAAATTTGACCTCTTCTATCATACCAATCAGCCAGTGACTGTCAGCCTTTTTTAGTTCCCTAAAAGCCATGAAAAAACCCAAATGTCAAATCTGTGCCATCATCCACAAACTGACTAGAGATGGATACAGGGATGGAGGCAGAAATGCTACATGATACTGACAAATTAAATCAAAGCGAAAAAACAACCCCTACATTTTATGTAGAAAAGAAAACCCTAAAATTAGGTTTGTACAAATAAACCCTGACTTGACAAGAAGTTAGACAAATCTAGCTATAGTGGCTGACATGCAGCCACGACATTCCAGATAAAAAGTTTATTTAAAGAGAAGTGCAGGAATTTCCTTTTTTCAGTTGAGAATCAAACAAATACAAGTGAGAACAACCTCTCAGGCCTTTGAAAGAATTGTTTCTAGCACTCTATGGCTACTAACTACTTTGCATTGGTATCATCACCTTCTTCCACTCAGAGATGTGCTTTCCTATAATCCATCTTCCAGCTGGGTAGCCTCATTTGGATCACAGAATCACAGAATCGACTGGGTTGGAAAAGACCTCAGAGATCATCAAGTCCAACCCTTGGTCCCACTCCAGTCCATTGACTAGATCATGGCACTAAGTGCCATGTCCAATCTCAGTTTAAAAACCTCCAGGGATGGTGAGTCCAGCACCTCCCTGGGCAGCCATTCCAATGCCTGACCACTCTGTGAAGAATTTCTTTCTAATATCCAGCCTAAATTTTCCCTGGCAGAGTTGAAGCCTATGCCCCCTTGTCCTATTGCTGACTGCCTGGGAGAAGAGACCAATCCCCACCTGGCTAGAACTGCCCTTCAGGTAGTTCTAGAGAGTGATGAGCTCACCTCTAAGCCTCCTCTTCTCCAGACTAAACAAGCCCAGCTCCCTCAGCCTCTCCCCATAGGTCCTGTGTTCAAGTCCCTTCACCAGTCTTGTTGCTCTTCTCTGGACCCGCTCCAGCACTTCAATCTCTTTCCTGAGCTGAGGGGCCCAGAACTGAACACAATACTCCAGGTGTGGATAATACCAGTAACAGGAAAATCCAAAGAAAAATAGCAAGTACCTATGACTTCTTAGTTTGGGTAGATTTTTTTTTTTCTTTTTTTTAAAGTATACTGAGAAACAAAAATGTGAAGGAAGGAGAAAGGTAAGTAATGGGCAAAGGAAGGACTGTGGTGTCAAGTAGGTGCAAAAAGAAAGGACATCAACTGTTATCACTCAGCCTCTAGTCCAAAATCACAGAATTATCAAATGTGACATCAGGGCATTGTTAATGCTGAGAAAAAAAATGTATATACTGAGGCTGCTAGGTCAGAGAGCCCAATGATACTCCCCTGAGGAAGAAAAGCTCAATGCAAAGATTACATAGGCTTCATTCACCACATGTAATGGCACAGGAGGGGTGGAACAGCTGTGCAGCTATGACATATCTATGTGTGCTATGTGGATGCTGTACTGGGGCACTGGCCAGTAATTTGTATGCTTTCAGGCTCACTAACTGCTACTGCTAACCTTCTCAACATCTTCACCTCACCATTGTGAACGTAGCTACCATGGAAGTCACCAGCTCACTACTGTTTGCATCTATCCTATACAGCTAAACGCTGCAGCTGTGATGTTTTTCACACTCTCAACACTTGCACTCCATGGGAAAGAGAGAATGGATTTGGTCCAAAGGATGTTACATGTATATGCTTTTAGAAGGATGAAACAGATAACAATTTCACTCTGACCTCTAATATAAAAGCTGTCACCAAAAGATATTAAAACCAGGTACACGTGTGACAACTGGAAATGAACTCAAAATCCACTGACTACTGCATACACAGTGCTAATCTACTCCTTTATTAATTTTATGCTGATTGCTGTGCTGTTGTAAAGCAGAAAGCATCTCAGGATGAATACACACTTTGCTCATGAAACACATGGACACACATGTGTACAGAGCCAAGCAGCCTGGTAATTTAGGCTATTATATACCTATTATTACACTTCAGAAAACACATCTTTTAATATATTCCACACTGGTTTAAAACAGGAGACAGGGCAACAGGAAATGGTGTCAAAACGCAAGAGCACTTTCTCAGTGAATGCAAAATGGCATCTCTAACAAACGCAAACTTACGGTCCACTGGCCCCAGCATTTAAAAACCCATTGCAGGGAGTTTGAGAAGGATACGGCTCATGAAAGGACCTCTGTGACAGCCTGGATGGCAGAATTTCTAAGCTGGGGAGACACTGGGCTGTTATACATGTTCAGCAGTAAAACACATACAAACGCATAATTAAAAATAAATACAGGCATCATACAACTTAACATTGAAATGGAGAGTAAATCATTGGTAGGGTAAAGAGAGGCAACAGTGAAAAGGGAATTCATTTATGTTTTACAAGTAAAATAGATTCCAATTCCCATAAAATCGAGCGTGTTGAGTAAAAAATCTCCCTTTTCAACCTCCGTATCATTCAGGTCTTGTCTCGGTAACTGTTTCTACCCCTTGTACGGGGCACTAGGCACACATAGACTCCTCTATCATACTGAGAGTAGAAGGAGACATGGCAACCCCAAGCGTGGTGGCTTTCAGGCAGGGGGATCTGCTGTGTTGAGCAAAGAAAACCTAAGAAATCACTGTTGTTTTCCATGCAGGCCAAGAGCTGTAGCTACAGCTGTAAGAAGAATTTCAATGCACCAACAACAAATACTATCCAACGTCCTGCTCTTCCAGTAGCGCGAAGCATAAACCAGCCAAACGTACCCTTTTTACAACAGCGTAGCAGAAGCTGCTCTGGGGATGCATTTGGCCCAGGGAGGGTTTCTTTGCGGAGTGCTGGGGACCAGCTACAGCAGCAAACTCTGGACCAGAGGGTACCAGGTGGTACCAGGCTGCTAGACAGCGAGTCGGAGCGCAGATGATGCCAAGCGTCTCTGCGTGTGTCCTGTCTAGTGCCGCACAGAGAGGCATTACCAGCAGCCTCACAAACAGCTTATTCCGCGTACTGGCCAGAGGGCGAGCGCTGCGCTGGTTACGGCAGCTGGGAAGGAGTGTGTGGAAAAGGGAAATAAAAATGGGGAAACATGGAAGGTCTCACTAGCCAAAAGAGATAAACACACACACGCGACACACAAATAATCGCTGCAGCTTCACAGCCTGTTGGAAAGCAGCACTAGCTGCGCTTTCTAGATCTTTCTGTCATATTTGTAACACTCAGTAACAGGAGTAATGGAAGAGATTAATTTTAGAGGATTTCTTAAATTTGCAATATTAACTGGGGTGACAAAAACTAAGAAGCCCCCACAAAGGACTACTGTAGGACTTATGCAAGTATTTCCATCTGGGTTTAGAATAAAAATCAAAGCCCTGAACCAACCAGCAGACACTGTTTCACGCACTGCTAACGAAGAGAGAATTCAATTCTCCTGTTTGCTGAAATGAATACTGAACTTGTATCTCAATGTTTTACAAGAATATGGTATGTACATCAAAACAAGAGTTTCGCAGACAATTGCAGGAACGCTGGTAGCTTCCCGTAATGCTTAAGGGCTAGATCATGGCTTTAGCCAGAGACGTGCGTAAAAGACATTGAGTAGTCATGCTCCTACCTAGTAATATTCAAAATTCGAACAGTAGGCAATGTGCCAGTCTGCCCTCGCCATGGCCCCCTTCCCTGCTGAATGGATGATACACACATATAGACTAGGATACATTTCACTGCAGTACAAGTTAACCTATACCCTAACACATGCTCCAGCACACGAACCTGCTGGCTATTTTCCTCAGAAAAAGGATGGGGAAGAAGCTGAGCAGAATGGACCCCATCCAGCATTTAGGGAAGGTATCAAAGGGAGAAGTTCCCATCACTGGGCAGCAACAGATGAGCACATGCATGTTGCTCATATAGCAGTCTGAAACAGACAGCAAGGGCAGGATTAGAAAAAGGAGGAGGGGAAAATCTGTTGTTTTACAGTGGCGATAGAAAAACTGAAAAAAATGGTAGGATGATAGATGACTCATAAAAGTGTTAGACTACTGCCAAAAGCAGTAGATTTGGCAGCAAAGCAAGATAGGCTGCCTCAGGAGAGTCACGCTTCAGTCCCTGCCTCCGGCGGGGAGCGAGATGCATGAGCTCCCATCCAGGGCAGCTCCCCCTCCCGCCGCGGGCCCGCTGCACCAACCCGGCTCTGCTCCCCGTGGCACCGCGGTGATGCCATTAGCCTCACTCTTCCTCCTTGGTCCCAACACTGATATAACACTCCAAGTAACAATTTGACAGTAAATTAATAAATGTATTCCTACACCACTAAGTTTGAAATGGTTTATAAATTCAATTTTTTTCCCCTTGCCATATTACTAAAACTCTCCTTTCCTTCCTCCCTCCCTCCTTCAGTAAAATCTTTTGTCTTAAATTTTTCATTTGTGGCATATGAACTTGGGATTCTTTTCTTTTTTTTTTTTCCCCCAAAACTGTTCAATATAAATCAGACAGGCATTTGGGAAATAAAGGGGATCTGAAAAATGAGAGGAGCTGAACTTTTGGAGATGTGCCAAAAAAAAAAACCCAAACTTGAGACAAAATTAAGGCAGTAAATACATATTGATTACTCAAGGGAAACTTTTTACCATGTTTTATCAAAGGTTACCTACTCCCAACCCTTCTGCAATACTGTTGCAGCATTTATCTGTCCATTCTTTAAATACAAGACTACAAATTGACTCTCATTCACCATAGGTGGGCAACCAACCCAAAGAGATGCACATATGTTGAGTGTAAGAGTTACTAACAATTTTCTCAGTCCTTCCTTCACCTATAAACGCAGGATACTGAAGCAGCCATACATTAGGAGACTCTGGAATCACAGGTTTCAAATCTGTCAGATCTTTGGCAGAGGCCGATACCAAAAATGTTCATTCATATCAACATACTTGTTACTGTATTTCTGTAACAGGCACAGTTTGGCCTACAGAGCTGCAGCAAAAATCCAACACAACATTTCCTGTTGACACTTGAGAGTACAACCTTTTTCTGAGCAGTCTATTGAAACAGAGTAAGCAAATGGTGTCCTGCTGATCCTCTGAAGACAGGTTTTAAGGTAAAAATAGGTACCAAAGTAGGTTGGTTCTTTCGTACAGGTCTAGGAGTATGAGGAGGAGACACTCAGAGAGTCGGGGACAAAAGAAGTTTCATGGAGCTTTCAGATTCAGGGGAAGCACAAGCCCATCTGGACTCTGTCCACTTGACAGCCATTGTGCAAGAGGTCATTAACAAGAAATTGAGTTTGCACATGGGTTTACATGGTCTTCCGTAGCCTTCTGACAATATTGTCTAATTGAAGATTTTTTACTGGCATTAGGAACTCCCCTCTGTAATTTGATTCCTTTCTCATACTAACCTTCAAGCAGAAATCGAGTCATGGGCCCAGAGAACTCTGTCTTCAGTGGCCAGAGTTACGAAAGCTCAATCACTGCCTTGTCTCTAAAGTAAGAATGAAGTAGATATTGCAGTTGAAACTGGTATATGCACTTTTAGGTAACAGGAACATCGATTTTACTATTCTTCAGGCTACGGCCATCTTCTATATTGTTAAATTTTTGTTACTCCATTTACAGCCTGAGAAAACTCTTGATGTGACCTTCACACTGCTGGCCGCCTAACCCTGAAAAGCTGCAGTGCAGGTGATGCAGCAAAGCTTGGGAAAACTTCCTACAGTAAAGTGTTGAGCTGGACCTGCTAATATCTAACTTGTACCAAATGCCATGAGGAAAGGGAGACAGCGGACCTTGCAAATCATGTGTGCAACGTGCACCCACAGGGGTTTCAGGACTGCCCAAGTTGTCACTTCTTGGGAGGTTTTATCACATCTAAGAGTACTTCTGATACTTTTACTAATCCATTGAGAAATTTCAGAACTCAGACATTCCAATTATCAATCCACTCCTTCCCAAAACTTATCAGACAAGCAAATAAGAAGGATAAAAGGAATGAAAGCAACAAAAAATATTTACTACAGATTTAAGAGACAATTAGATATTTTGGGAACGAGGGCTACGTAACTGAAGCAATTATGCATATATTGACAAATACAGAAAATTTTCAAAATTCTTAAGTTTCTCAAAGTGTTTCCTCAGTGTTTGTTGAAAATGAACCACAACAAATAACCACAACTCATCTAAAAAGTTATTTGTGTCTCAACATTGCAAACTTCTTAAAAATACCAGCTGTTGGGTCTGTCATAATTTGATGTATATGCAGATGTATGTGCAAGCATTTCAGCATTCAGGGGCCTGGCTATGGCCCTTTCATTCTGACACAAGCTACATTACCACTCTGCCTTGCTTTTTAATTTCTTCACTCAGAAGTTCAGAATTAATCTATCACTATATACAAAGTTTGGATTTTATATGATACTGCCAAACATCCAGCACACTACTATACAATGTGTCATTCAGAAACCAATTGTATTTATAACTTTTCAATTACACTTGCTGAACCAAACACCAACTTTATTTGGTTTTTATTCAATGTTCTAAGCAAAGATTGAATTAAAATAGTGAGAGCAATAAACCACATATTAAGCTCAACCACTCTAACTGCCTTACATCTAACAGCAGAAGAAAGCTATAAACACAGAATTTCTTGCCTTTATGCCAGGACTTTTAAAGCACTGCCTTGTACAGAGTAAAAATTTTGGAAATTATTTTAGTACTATAGTGTTTGCAATGTTAGTAACTCCTCTCAATAAGAAAACTGTTCTCATATAATAATGTGAGGAAATAACAGTATAACAACTGCTCCAGTCTTTAAAAAAAAAAAAACAAACCCAAACCTACTGACTTTCCAATTATGAGAAATTTTCATAAGATTATGCTTAACAGCATATCGTGTTACTGACTGGGAAATACTACCAACAGAATGGCAAATTTTGCAAAGCACGGCAAGCCATTTAGTAATAAACCTAAATTTATTCTTTGCACTTCAATGGTGCTCACCAGCAGAGCACTTAGATTTCATCATCAAAATTGATAAATATCTTGTGTTTCGCACTCAGAAAGATGGTTTCACAGTACAAATAGATACTGTGATAATATGAGAAATACAGTCTATACTCTTGGTTGTGGTTATTTCTAATTTATAAAATATATTACAGCCAAAGCTGTCGAGATGGCTCAAGCCAATTAGAAAGAATCCCAATAGATATGCATTCCCACAACAGATATCTCTTTAAAAAACTAGCCTCATCTCCTTTTCAGTTTTGTTTGTTCAACCTCAACTAAATATAACCCCTAATGCAACTTACAGCATGTTGGGTTATACGCATTACACAGAAAGTCTCTGTAGGGGAAAAAAAAAAAAGATAATATAGCCTCTGGAAATAAATAATGGATAGACTACAAACAGTAAGCATCTTCTTTCCCATACCACATGTCCCCAGTAATCATTAGTACATCCTGATGTTCATGTTCACAGACAACTGTGTAAATAAATAGACGACTACGGCCTGCATTTTGATGGCTATATAAATGAAAAGTGTATTCACTAGTTAATTAATTTAATTAATGCACCAGTTTCCCAAACCGTTGGAAAAACATCAACATGCCTATAGCCTACTGCCAAAGTTAGGTATTTCATTTATTAATCTTAAAAGGATGTCGGAAATGGATGTCAAGGATCTACAATAGCAGCAAGGAGACACTGAAGTCAACACCACCCATTTGGTGGGTCAGTTCTTCCCACCACAGCATTTACCCTTCTTTGAAGGGTCTCTGAAACAAAGCAAATCAGTGAGAAGAGGAGAAACATGAGTCATTCTTCTCTGTGCCTCTTAGCCGCAATGTCCTTGGAAGGCACAGTGAAAAACATTCAGGCCCAATCTGATTTGATAAAATGTTTTCTGCCCATTGTGCCCAGGGACAGTGACTCCATAAAGCAGAAGGCAATAGAGAATATGACTCATGAATTGTGAATGAGAATCCTCAACCTCCCCTCTGTGGATGGCAAAACTTTCAATGACTTTTACCCACAAAGAATTGGCCTTCTATTACAATCTGTTATTCATACACAGAGTAATGCCATATCACAGCATAATGAGATCTTTACATTATTTCCAGATACCATTTAGGAAAAACTCAGTTTTGCCTTATTTAACAAATGCAATATACACGTATTCTCAAATGTTGTTGATTGTTCGTTCATAAAATCATAGAATAATTTAGGTTGGAAGGGCTCTCAAGAGGTCTCTACAAAGTACTGCTAAAAGCAGGGTCAGCTGCAGTATCAGACCAAGTTGCTCAGGGCTTATCCAGACTGGTTTTGAAACCACCGAAGGTGGAGAGTGGACTTCATACATTTTATAATCAGCATGCACGAAGGTAAGCAAAGAGACAACCTGTGCAACTGGCTTAACGAGCACTTTATCGGATGCGAGCCAGGAGATACGTTTGGCAGTATAGCTGGGGAGTTTAATTTGGTCCTTTGTCCACAAGGCCGGCTTCCTTCTTAACAGCCAGGTACACCTCCCATCTTTGGGAGATTTGGCCTTGCGTGTTCTATGAGCTCTAAAGGTTGTCTCAATCTTCTGTGTAAATCAAGACAGCTTTTGCTGTACATCGCCACCAATCACCCCTCAGAAAGCAAAGATGTGTCTTATAAAAAAAAAAATAAAAATCAAAAATCACATATTGGAGTACAACCACCACTCGTGCTACAAAAGTACATTTCTGTTTTTATAAAAATATCCTCCTATTTACAACACTATCCTCAAATTTTAATTGTGATCAAACAAGTGAAGGAGCCTTACCCAAGAACTAACCAAAAATACCATTTTTTCTCTCTGTACCTTCCTTGAAGTGGGCACTGAACTAACTCCAATCTATGAAATATTTTCCTTCGTTCTCATACAATAGTAATATCACTAGAACAAATAAAACAGTTAAGATTAATTTGGCCAAAAATCTATTACTATATCAATAAAGCTATTGGTCTCAAAACAAAGAGGACACTTTGAAAGCATCAGCACAAGGGTTCTGCATGTTGAATAAAGCTTTTGAAAATGTTTTTCTCTAAAACAAATGCTGGCTATGTGAAATTTGATGATCTTAGCAGCAAGTAACCATAGGTCACTCTATATCAAAGATGAATGCTAGGCCTAGGGACATGGCTGAAGACAAAACAGCCATTCCTGGACTCCTTCCCAAAGTCACGGTACTGAAGTTATTTCAATAACTCTTTCTTTATACATGCTCAGTAAACCACAGACAGCCGTATACAACACAGTCACAAGATTTTTAAAAGAGTTCTCTGTGTGTTCTTCTGTTGTTGTTTTGGGGTTTTTGTTTTGGTTGGTTGGTGTTTGTTTTGGTTTGGTTTTGTGTTTGCTGTGCTGGTTTGTTTGTTTGTTTGTTTTATTTCCTTCATCTGTCCCAGACATGTGTCATCTGCAGAAATTTATATGGGATATTTATAACACCTCTGTACAATTTTCATGAAGGATAATAATTTCCATTTTCTGCAAGAGCTTCCACCTTCACACATTCCCATTCTGTCTCTAAGCAATTAATTTCCACTCTCACCCAAGCTCTGTTCATTCCCATAAGGACCAAGAGAACACGCAAACATTTAAAACTGCTTTATTTAACAAAACTGAGATTTACCATGAAAAAAATCTCAGAAGTCATTCACATTTGGGAACAGAGCTGCAGCTCTCCATGAAATACACCTCATCTGTTCAACTGTAATATTGGGGAAAAAAAACCAAAACATAACCACCACACACCCTACATGTTCTAGGCATGTATCCTTATGTGGTAGCTCAGAAAAGAATACCCACATGATCTCAACCAAAGAGAAAAAATTTCTCACCAGTTTTAAGAAAATCCCCATTAACTGGTTAGATACATATTTGGGTATCAAGATCTCTGTCTTAAGCCACGAGATACAAGATGCTGGAGTAGTACAACCAGTTCATTCATAGATCAGATGAACTCACCAGGTGAACTAGGAGGAAACTTCCTTGCTTAAGGAGTATCTCCGCCTTCCATACTGAGACACTATCTTCTTCCTCAACCAAGCACAGATCAACCTTCTACCTCATAAACAAGGGCAAGCAAATCGGACAAGGGAACAAAACTTTCCTCTATCTCCAAAGCAACATGAATCCTGGACTAAGCTTTCCCGTAGTACTTGATGTCAAGCTCTGCCCTATTTTGAGCTTTCACATATTTCACAGTTCCACATGCTCTTTTACAGGACCTGTGTAGTTCATACTATGCCTTGTTCCCTCTACCATACAATTATTCTCATTCTCCTTTTATCTAACTCAGAGTTTAATCACATTTGCCAAGTAAGCAAGCATTAAGCTGTATCCTTGGGTGAATTTCTAATGCTAATAGCACGCAACAAAAGGAGAATCCCATCACTTTATTGATTGTCTCCACAGAAAGGCCAAAACCTGATTTGGCATGAATGCGGCCATTCTTACGTTTAAAGGCTGTATGAGAATGAATGCTTATATTGCTTCTCTACTTAATCTGGGGGGAAAAAGGAACACATTGCTCAAATGTATGAAGGCAAACACAATACACGTTAAATCTATTTCAAAAGTCCCTCAAAACTGGGTAATGATTGGATTGCAATATGGGAAATCATCTAGAAAGGTAACAAAACCGGACAATAACCCATCTTCCAAAATAAACTACACTCATTAGGGCATTAATTTAGCTAATCCACTTAACCTGATGGTAAATCATATCATAGAGTGCAGGGATAGAAAGGCTGTAACTTAAGATAAAGAAGCCCACACAAACTACTTTTCTTAGAATCAACTGAAAGGTATTTCTAAAATAATAGAATGGGAGCATCAGCCTAATGCTTATTTTACACTTGAATACTTTCTAATATCCAGACAAACTCAGTGTGCAAATTGGTGTCATTTGTAAAACTAATTAAGAAGACAGGATAGAATATCCAGACATTATAAACATTTTAGGCAACTGATAAAGCTGCTTCATCTTTTCTTAATAAGTATGTTGAACTATTTTTCCACCCACAAGAACATTCTTAAGAAAGATTATGGAGCAGGATGCATTTATAAACAAAATAATACAAATATAAACCCCAAAAGACAAGCACTTTTTCAGTTCATTTTAGGAAATAAGACTCAGAAGGAAACAATACAATAAGACACAACAGAAGAATGATAAGCCTGTTGCAGATTGTTACACTATGACTTTATGGTGTTCCTGTCAGAAATTAGTTACATTAAATAGAATTCATTTGTAGTGACGTAATTTAGGTATGAGGGATAAAGGCTGTGAACAAGGAAGAGGAATAATTTTGCTCATGTAGGATCACGAGTGCTTATGATACTCAACATTAACTCACCAGAAGAGAAGATGAGCATGTTTTATCAAGTTCTGATCCACACAGCCAACTCCTGCCCTGACCCCACTCCTGCCTGGTCTGGAAAGGAGCAAACCGAGCGGTTTAACTGCGAAGAGGGTCAGGTAAGCTCAGACAAAACCGCTGTGAAGCAAAGGGCCCCACACTGTTACACCCCACTGTCTGCAACCCTCCTTGCCTATGGCACTTGCTTATATACTGATATATAGATATTATTTTCTTTGGGAGAAAACACAAAACATATCTGAATGAAGAAAGGACGAAGCAGGATATCTCACTGCGGATCTAGTTAAAACAAAAATCAGTGTTCAATCTCATCCTGTCGCATAACTATTGCTGCAGAAAAGGACTGACAAAAGACTTTGTCTGTCACTTGAGGTGCCCATCAAAATTTTCAAAAGATTGCTCCCATATACCCACATGTCATTACTGAGAATATCGAACCATTAGGGTTGTACGATTTCTTGACAGGGACACCAGAAGTCAGTAGCAAAGTGAGGAAGTTTAACGTCTCTTAATTTAGAGTCTTAGTTTAAAGTTTAAGGTCATACTTCAAAGTTCAGAATGCAGAACTTTTGAGACATTTGGAAAAAATAAGTAAGGTTTTAAAAATACCTGTAGTCAAAAATCAGACTAATCAGGCTAATTTGTATTTATTGGGCTGCTAGTTTGCAAATAAATATCTCTGATTTTCAATGGTTCCTAAATATCTTTCTTCTGAGGAAGCTGCCTGTGTTTCTTGGTAACATTAAAGTTTCTGCACAGAAAAGTATAATTCATTTCTCTAGGTCTTCAGGTCTCCTTTTTTCTGCCTCATGGAAAGCAATTACGACAGTATTGTTCTATTTTTGCTCCACTGAATTATCATGCTTTTCGATACATGCTGTAAAATGATTTGCCATTTTTACTGCTTTTGGACTCCCTTCAGTTTTTATGATTAGGAACAAGCCTCTACTTGCTATTTTCTTTGCTTCAGTGTCTATTCTACCTCTAATTAGTACATACAATTGAAGATTTTTCCACTATTTCAGTCGAGTACTGTCAGAACTCATTTTCTAAACTTTTTCCAGCATCCCTTGAAATTTACAGGTTTCAGGACATCAGACCTCGATCATTTCCCATTTCCAATACAATGCAAAACACAAGTCCATTCTGCCATAATTTTATCTTTTCCTTCTTTAAATCTTTAAAGTCTGACTATCTCTTACAAAAGCTATAAATGCTAGCTGTGCTCTCAAAGAATCATGGAGAAAACAGAAAGAAAATCCACGTACACTTGCTTGTATTTGGATGGACTGCTTTTTGCTACAATGCTTATAGGTTTGATTTGTTAACAGATTATATACGTTAAAAAAAAAAAATAGCCTTGAACTAGTAATACATTTACAATATTTATGGAAGGCTGTCATTGTTATGGATCATATTAAATTTACAAGACAGCCCTATTTAGTAGCGATGTTTTTAAATGCGTGCTTTGAAGTGCAATATTCTTTTTCTGTTCATAACTAAAAGCCAAATTTGGAACAGGGCATGTTATTAGTAGAAGTATGTGAATAACACAATTTATATCTGTTTAGATTTTCTTAAATTGAATTATTTTTTAATTACAGTACATGAAACTCAGGCATAAGGAATTAAAGTACAAATATTTAGGCTGTACTGTTAAACTCTCTGGGATATAAAAATATATTAAACTACATCCCTCTAGCAGATATTGATGACTTATCTGAGTCTAAAAAAGCAATATAAATTACTTTTTTTTCCCCAAATACCTTGGCAAGGTCACTTTTTTTGAGAGTTGAAATGTAAATTACTTATATTACAGCAGTATCCTCGAAAGTTTTCATCTTGTGGATTAGTTCTCTCCCTGCTCCCTCTCACTCCATCTGTGCTATTTTAGGATTGCAAAGTCTGAAATGTTTGTTTTCATAAAAAAGATGTGTCAGGACAGAACTGAGACAACAATCTGGAAAATGAGTTTCTCTCAATGTGGCAAATATGGCCAGACCCTCCCGTTGCCAATCCTTCACCCTGCTTCCCCCTTGCCTTACAGAACTTTGTATTTATTAAGCAGCTAATCTCCCTTTGCTCCCTATGGCCTCTGCCACTCCAATGTCTCAAGGTCATTGCATTTTGTCCTGGCCACAAGAGCATTCTTGGCCCATCTGGTTTTGTGTCACCAACAAATTCGATCATTGTTGAAACTGCATCAAAGAAACACCCAACAAAGAAGATGTGAAGCAGCTGCACATCAGACAGAAAGGCAATAGTTTATAGTTTCTGTCATGAAAAGAGCTTCTGTAAATGCAGCTATCCACAACAGTCAAACACTACTTGAGAACCAGTACGAATTTCACTAGTATAACAGATGCAGCACACCAGTACGGATTCTCATGCAATTTGTCCTCAAAAAGGCAAGTATTGTGAATAAGATCTTTTCCAAAACATGCACTACTCTAAGTTAGGTCACTGAAAAAGATATAAGTGTTTCATTAAATGATAAACTACAATATTATATCCTCTATGAAAATAAAAAGCCAAGCAGATATAAATACACATTTGTAACAAGACCACCTTGTTTAAGCACCCTCTTCTTTAAAATGGATCTTCCATTTCTTTCTCCAAATTCACAGGTCAGAGAGAAATAGTTCTCCAGTACAACTGATACATCCCAAGTCAACAACGTATTCAAGGTGCTAAACTTTACAGATCTTTTTTCTAACTTTCTGAGAAATGCTCTTTCAGCTCTATTTACAAGACAACTGACAATTAAGTGACATCTATGTATTCCCTATGGAGAATACTTGAAGTATTTCAGAGGTCCTATTTAATGTTTACAGCAAGCAAGGTTTGAATTCAAATACAATGGTGATTGACACCAACTGCACATACTGTCTTGTTCTTACTTAGCTTTTATTTCAACATTCTATTTTTAAAATAAATCTATAAGAACACAAATAATGATTACTATGCTAAATTGGCAAAAAAAATATTGCGCAATCAGAATCTCTGGGTGTGAAATGCAATAAAAGCGTAGATACTGAGTCAGTTCTAGTATTGAATTCTTGTTGGCAAGCTCCAGCCCCAATCAACATCCAGAAAGTTACACTGGTATGAGTGGTAACTGCATTGATAATGATTTTACACTTATATCTCAACTCTCCTTCAGAAAAATTCTCAATATTTTATCAAACACATGACGTTTAATGGGAGAATCAATTTATACATCACTAGTACCCAAACATATTTAACAGGATACAGACGACATGCAGCAACAGGCCTAAAAATGAAGACTGTTGTGCAAAATGCAGGTGGAAGATTTCTAAAGAAAGACAGGAAAATCTTAATTTTGACATGACACAAAGGCAGATTTCACAAAGATTTGGGAAATACAAATTCTTGGAAAGTTTAAAAAATTTAGCAGAACCTATGAGGAACTGCAATTTTTTTTCTGTTGAATGGTAATAAATGAATTACATGTCCAGTAATATCATGAGATGCAACTGGTTTCAGTAAGACTGTGGGAAGAAGATACCCCAACAGTTTTTAATCAGCTTTTCCTGAGCAAGGAAATACCAAATTCAGCAAAGACTAAAGCTCCTTCAGTCCCCCTCAGGTGCTGATAGTTACGATTAAGTTAGTTTTCCTTGCCTCTTTATTTTCCATTCTTAGGTGTTCACATCCTAAAACATGCTATCTTTCTGAAACTTTGGAAACTCAAGGATTTGTTAGTAACAGTAATAATGACATTAAATTCAAGATATGCCCAGTCAAGCCCCTTGAGCACTGCAATACAATACTCATAAACATCCAAACACAAAGAAACACCGAAATGTCTTGGCACTGGAAACAGAACAGAAGGAAAGAAAAGGAATGGAAATTATCCATGCACCCTTCCCATATTCCATCTGTTTTCCAGTCTATGTCAAAGAAAGACTTTTTGTGGTCAAGTTCTTCCTAAAATAATGCAGATACTAATTTCTCTACCTTGAAAACATAGATTTTTTTTTTTGTTAAATCTAGGGAAAAGTAAAATATTAAGCACAGCCATTTTATAGACTTTAAAAAGCAATTCTTTATCTTGAAAGTAATATGTATCCCAATATCACTGCCCTAGTGATTGTAATGTGCTCGGTTTGTCCATATCGGTTATGTTTCCTGGCTTTACAAGGCAAGACATAATACAGTGTGCATAACTACACAAGACGACCGTTAAATGCTTGAGAAAAACAGAACTAATTCCAAAGTAGGTATGAGAAAGTGAAAGAGCAACAAAAGTATTTCTAAAGATTTTAGTTAAAAAACAAGACACAACTCTGTAAGGGAGACAACAGACACTGACTGAGAGGAGCTGGTACTTTGAAAGAGAGAATTTGAGAGTAGTAAAAATTCAATTGAGTCTATAGCAGTGATTGCAAAGAGAAATAAAAATCGAGCACGCTATTGACAGGCTTTATTTAGCTTAATATAGAAGCAAACTTCCTTTGAAACAATGCAAAATATTTGAAAGCTCGATAATATTGGCAAAAATATAATCATAATTAAAAGTCAATGGAGGAAGGAAATGGAATTGTCAGATACCTCACAGAAAGAACACCTCTGTCCTTACATTTGGAAAATTCAATCTCAATCAAGCCTGAACACAACCAAAGATGCTGGAGGTGCTGAGGTTTGCACAGCAAGAGTCAGCATAGTGTAGGTTCGCTGGATGGTCTGTGAACTACAGGGAGAAACGCAGCACCTTCTCCTTGCAATCCATCCGCTCAGTTCAGGACTTCATGAAGAATCTTTCTTCCACCTACGGCACCTTTTCTTACTCAACAAGTTAAATTTGGAATCTTGTGTTCACCACTAGAGTATAATTCCTACAGGTCATGTAAATTATATACACGATATACCATTTACCATATAGTCTATATACACTATACACTAAATATACACTCTAAAAAAGCGCTGTGCACACTATATTCTGCACTCTTTTAAACAACTCTTAAGCAACAGTACTGCTTCTTTTCGATGAATGTCTTGTGTTGCCCTCAACCCCTTTATTATTAATGGATTAATTTATTATTTCCTGGATATTAGGAAAAAATTCTTCCTGGAAAGGGTTGTCGAGCACTGGAACAGGCTGCCCAGGGCTGTGGTGGAGTCACCATCCCTGGAGCGGTTTAAAAGGCATTTAGACGAGGTTCTTAGGGACATGGGTTAGTGCTAGAGTCAGGTTATGGTTGGACTTGATGGTCCTGAGGGTCTCTTCCAACCAAAACAATTCTATGGATATTCTATTAAATGCAAGACTGTGGCATCATAGGGTGTGTCTATGTAGCACAAATATAGGTTGAATAAAATAACTCAGGTTCCAGAGAGCTGCATTAGCACTTTGTTCTACTCAAGCTAATTAGTCCCATTGAAAAGATGAACTTCTAGCCACAGGAATTCAAATCTGACTCTCCTTACATTTTCGGTTATAGTTGAATAAATAATAAATAGGATGCTATATGCCACTAAACTTTTTTCAACAAAATTTTTAACAGAGAATTATTTTTTGTTTAACTCTGAATGGTAATTAACTTAGGAGTACACTCAGCAGTTGTAAAATTCATGCTGTTCTGCACTTGTAGACATACAAAAGGTCCCTTGTTTGCAGTGCTATGCTGATTGATTCCTATGGTAGAGCCGTTGATTCCCTGCATGAGTTTTCTCAGATTACACATGGCCTTTTAAATACTGGAGTACTGGGTACTTATAAAGCATATATTTTCTACAGATAAGCTGGGCAATGAAAGCTTATGGAACTTTGCAATTTAAATCAAACATTGAAAAATTATCAAAGTTTTACACAATCTATTTTTAAATTATGAAGGCAAGTTTTATAATGACACGAATGACCACTATCAAAGAGAAATATATTATAAATAGCATTTATATACTGGAAATTTGAGGGACTTAAAAAGTTTATTTGCGACAAATATACCAAAATTTGCCTCACCATATCAAAAATAACGTTCGCCTCATATGTATCTGTGATTTTTTTCAATATTGTGGTCAATGGGGCTAACTGGTCTATGCCTTGCACTGTCTATTGCTCCAAATACAAGCTCTAACTTTCAATGCTTCTACCCAGACTGCTAGAAGGTGGAGTAGCAGTTACTCTCCTTTTCCTTGTAATTCAAATCTTTTGTTAGCAATGTACTTCAACTGACTACAGCATCTTGAAGAACTGAAGCGGCCGTAGGAGAGCTATCTTATTTTTCTTTGGGTGCACGCCAGCATAAAGCCAGGCAAGAGTGACTGCTAAGCTGCAGTCTTTTCAGAGTGGTGGCGTGAAAAGCGCCAACATTATCAATTAAACAAAGATGGGAATTCTGTTCTCCCAGTGCATCATCTCTGGATCTAGCAGCTGTATACGTTACAAATACGAGCAGCTTGTTCTGTTTGGAAGCCTTCTAACTTTCATAAACTAGATGGCATTACAAACAGGACAAGATGTTGCTGAGGATCTGGCAATGGAGGAAAATACAGCTGCTATCTGATTGCTGAGCTATAAACTGAGTTTTCTACATAAATAATTCTCTCCATCTGTAGCATGAAGTTTAGGGGAAAAACATAAAGCCACCAATTCTGTTCTGTAAAATGCAGGTATCATCTTTGTGAATTAATTTTATACAAGGTCTCAGTACTATTTGTTCCTGATACAGCAAGGCTTATAGCTTTTACACAATAACTGTCTATAGCTTGCTTGCTTTCCTGAAGTGAATACCAATTTTAAGAGTCAGATGATGACCGCAGTGCTTAAAGTCCATAGAAGATGCAAGAAAAGCCTCACAAACAGGACATTAAAGTGCTCCACAAAAACCTACTTTGTCACTAAGAGGGTCTTTAAGGACTTTCAGCAGTCCTATGCATTGTAAATAACTACAGATCTTTAATTTCAAGAGCTGCCCACATGATAAATCTTCTCTACTTGGAAGGAATTTCCCTGACTCTGTGTGATGTAGTCTCCTTCTCAGATTGCTCAAAGCAAAGACACAGTAGTCGTAGTATGAGAATAATTATCAAGAACAAGTCCTGTTTTGTGGAAGAGATCTTTCTAGGATTATCTGTCAGAGGCATCAGTCTACTGCATAAAAGCCTACATAAAGCCTCTGAGAGTATTTAACCCACATGTTTATGACTAATGAAAAATAACATTTAGAACTAGACCAAAGGCATGAAAAAATATGTTTTTAAACGTTATGGAGCTTAGAAACATACCATAGAGGGTAAACACAATCCTCTTTCCTCACATAACTTAGAGGGAACGGAATAGCTGTGTTCTTTTAATGCGTGAATAAAGCAGAGAAAACACACATACGGAGTTCTAAAAGATGCAATTAATCAAAACACCCTGAGGTCACATAGACAAGGTGTATTTGCAATCCAGAATATACAGAGAAACGTCATTGTTGACAGCGGTTATATTCTGCAGCTTGGGAAAGCTTCATTTGCTCTTAACAAAAATTTTGCCCAAGGAGGGACTAAAAATCTGATCTACTGAAGCTGATTTTCATCCAACTCTGATGGAAAACAACTGGAGATTCAATGGTAGCTGAGGGCCTTCAGTACTCATAATGACACCCTGATAGTAGGATGTAAATGCATACCCTGGGACGAAAAGCAAGATAAAACACTCTCTGCAGTCAGCTATAAAACATAGTCTACAATTAATATTTGTCATAATTTAATGCTATGAATATAGATTCTCCAGATTAAAATAAATTCTTTCCGTATGAATAGACAAAATAATGCAAAATATACTTTGCCCCACTGTTTCCACCATACATGAATGGAGAAACAATGAGAAGCAAATTTCACAGGAGCTGATCTATTATAACTCCCACATTAAAAAAAAAAAAAAGATCTGTAATTAAAAGAAGTGGCATACTAGTATAATTACTGCAATACATATTCTTCAAAGAACAATGTGGCCTGATTAAATAAAGAGGTTTACACATGCAAATATCGCTTCTCGTCCTCTGCCAAGTGTCCTTAAGTATTATCATTTTGCTTGCAAAATGGATGCTGCAGTTTGACTGGTCTGCATAGAACTAAATTTCTCCATAACGTATCTTTAGGTTTCCCATCAGTGATCAACTGACAACTACTGAAAATAGCAACAATTAGAATAATGTTTATGCTTCACTACACGTTAGTATTGATCATATTGGACTATAACATAATATCGGAGTTTATGGAATTCTACCATGTTAGAAAGCAAACCGGTCATTTCTTCCTCTCCAACACCAAATAGAGTCAATACACATTCTCCCCCCAGGAAAATGTTGGCAAATCTCAAGTTTTGGTACTTAGCTTTTGAATACACATGAAAATGATCAGAGGATTTTCTGTTTAAATATGCCTTTTACACTACCTGAAGTTCTCTAGTTTAGAGTTTGACAAACACTTTAGTTTTATCCACACACAAAACATTGCCGTCTTCCCTTCTACTACTCTGCTTCATTTCAGTTGTTACTTGTTAAAAAATATATTTCAATTTATTATTCAATATTTAGTTGTCAGCAATGAAGAAAAGAAACTGCTAGAATTCAGGTACTTAGATTCTAAGTACAGCATAAAAATTAGCGCCGTATGACAGTCCTCACAGGCTGCATTCTCTAAACAACAAAAGACAGATTTTCCTTATGAAACAAATGCAACTTGGTTCTTCCTTGGTTGTTTTATCAAATAAAACAGTGGCCTGTCTATTGGAAGAACAGTTCACTTTATTAACTTTAATAAAACAAATGAGGTCTGAAAGCCAGATGCTTTCCTACCAACCAATACCTTTGAACTCATTTCACTGTGATGCAGCAGGTACAGACAGAAGAATTAGAACAAGGAAATAAACTGTGATGTAGCTTGCAGCCCAATGGCAACAAGTTCTGCTTTGAGAATATTTGATCTTACCACGCTGACCTAATAAGCTATGGTTTAAGGACACCACCACATTGTGTTACACGCAGGAAGGTTCTGCTCTTTACAAATTGCACACTGTTGTTCAGCTGTATGAACAGATACGTACAGACACGTCTCTCTTCTGTACAGTCCTTTCTAAAAAGCACTGTGGCACAAACTGGTGGCCCTTTTGATGCCACCTGTAAAAGTTCTGAAAATTCCCAACAGGAAGAAAAATGCAGTCTCACAGAATGACCAACCTAAAGTACAGTCAGGAAATCGGGATAACTGCATTTTTTCCAATGGAAAAGAGCTATTTTTGGGGAAAGGTCTGGAAGTTTACACAAATGAGCCTCTTAACCTTCCTTTCAGTAAACCTCCTGTTGAATGATTTATGAAAAGAAACTTTGCAGTGAGACAAGCCCAGAATTAGAGATGTCTCTGCACTTTAGCTCTCCCTTTAATATATGTATTAGTCAGATTTTAAGTACATCAGCAAAGGTGATCTTAGGCACTGGTACAACATTGATTCATATCACATCCTGGAAAAGGAGTGTTTGAATGTAATTTCAAGCCTGTGTCAGAAACTAATTGTACAAGAGAGAAAAAGCTGAAGTCACAAGTTTCCTGACCTCCAAGTGCTTGTGTCTGCCAAATATACATTAGCTCAGCTTTTACATTTCATACGAAAAAAAGCTAGAGTCCTGCCAGCACCTATTCACTCAAGCCTTAAAACAAGTAAGGATAAAAGAGTCAAAAGAATGAACTCAGCCACATCTTCTACAAACCATGCAGCACTAGATGCAAAGAGAAACAGCCTGGGTTAACACGTTTTATAATGTGAAACAAATAAACACTTCATTTGCCAAATAAAATTAACATAACCTTCTATGACAAATACACTGGCTGCACCTCCTCCAATACCAGTACCTGCACATACACCTTTTAGGTGAACTCAATCATTTAAAGCAAATCTGGGGTACTCCAAACTGCACAGAAGAAATGTGAACAGCAGGAGTCCCCCAGTGGTAAAAATACCTCAAAGAAACCCTTTTCTCTTCCCAAATACCTACTATACAGTATTTTGGGCAGCTATCCAAAACCTTGTCTCTAAACAGCTGTAGAGTGATTCAGAGAAGTATTTTAATACTTTTGCAACTCTTTAAAAATAACTAGTTCAAAATAATACATTTAATGCACACTAATAGTATACATCTGAAAAGTTAACACCTTTAAAAATCCTTTCTAGCTTTCCTGTTATAGAGTCTAGTAAATCATTACTAATATGCACAGTAATTTCTAGAATGTTATTAAAATGCTTTTCTATTATTGTATCATGTCACACACCAAAAAGTCATTACCCAGATTTAGACCACTGCACTCAGCTACAATCTGGGCAAAAGATGATTTGTAAAGTATTACTCTGAAATATCAAGGTTTTCTGAGCTTAAACATATTTCAAATGTTATAAATCCTTTTAAAATTCTGAAAACCACAAGGAAGGATAAGTAATAAACCTTAAATTCTTTACGACACGCTCCTTGAGACTCTGATCTTGTTCAACACGCAGCATTCACGCTCAGAACATGAAGAATTGTCACCCCAATCTATCAGCAGCGCTCTCTTTGCCCGGGGAGCACAACCTGCTCCGTCGATACAGGAGCTGCTATCTGTTCCCAGCACGTTGCACAGCTCCAATAGATGCACCGGGAAGCAGCTCTTCTCACCACAGTCCAGCTCCAGAATCATTTAGTCTGCTTCTCATTCCAGTTAAAGACAGAAACTACTCACTTTAAGTATTCTACAAGCTTGAATATTGACTCTTACAAAGCAATCCTGAGTCCTTCAATTAGCACATATTACTGCTCAAGGGTGGCTAACTACTGGCTCTATTCTATTCTTTTTGTGACAAAATACTTCATTCTGTAACGTGTAAATTACATTTCTCTTCACAGTCTAGACCAGATATTGCAAATGGCCTGCATTACATAAATCTGTGATTCTTTTCCTAAAGATCCTACCGAGAACAGCTTTAGAGAAAACACTGCCATTTACAAAATCAATTTCTTTTGCCTCCTGTTACTATCCTAGGTATAGTCACTTATTGATTATCTTTTAGGTAGGGTTTCAGTTTCATTATGTCTGTCTGTGTACGATTAAATACATGTTTAAATGACCAAATTAATTTAAAATAATGATTAAAAACTAGTATATGCAGTAGCAATGCTACAAATACAATTTTGAAAGGCAAAATAGAATAACATTTGTTTTCTTAGCTTGGCAAAGTATTGATAGGTGAATGATTTCTATGCTACCACTTTCTCTTTAAAGCAGTATGAAACACTTAAAACCTTGACTAAACGCAGGAAGGAAATAACTCTCTTTTCAATAATCTGAGGAATTTATAAGCTTACTTGCAATTAGCATAAATGAAAGACTGTATAATTATTGCACAGCAATGCAGCACCTAAGCCCTAAAGATGGCAGATTCACAAGTGCAACCATTCTCTGTCTTGTTAAGTGAATAATTTAAAGTAGGTAATTAAGAACACTGCAGAGTGGCTGCTTGCAGTGGATATCACTAAACATCATCTATTTTCTGAAGTATCCCTATAACCTAACAGATGCCCAGATGCCGACACTTTTTAAAATTAATAAATAAAGCCCAGCCATCACAATTATTCACTGTTTATGGCTGTGGTTGCACCATTAACGATGTCTTTAATATATTGATCACCTCACCTTTAGTCACTAGGTTAAATACAGTCCAAAAGGGTAATGACCAAAGGTATTTACACAGCTACACAGTGAACCACAAGCACAAGCCAGGGGGAAAGGAGTATGTTCAGAGATATCGGAGCTACAGAAATCATCATGATAATTGGCACCTTTGCTGGCAGCTTCTGCAAGGAGGAGGAGGACTGAGTGGGAACAAAAATGAATGACCTTTCCATTTCTAGGACTGCTAGAGCCTACTGGAGTAGTAGGTTGCTTTGCTCAGCTCTGCCAGGCTGGACATGAAGAACTAACAACTTAATACCATTTTGTGGATAGCTAAAGCATTTGCTACCATTTTTCTTCAAACAGGCTAATTCTAAATTTATTCTCATTTATGCTTTTTAATCTTCCCACAGCTCTTAGAGAAAGGTCAAGGGCATGAAGATAGGATATTTTTAGCTATACAGCAGAAATGTATTAAAAAGCTAAATGAACCTCCAAGTCAGATTCAAATTATTCTCTATTTACAAAATTAAAAAACATTGTATGCCTTTCTCCCTAAACATTAACACAGTTCGACTTAATACATTCGCTCTCCACCCAACCCAGAACTGTCTAGATATTTTTAAACCATGCAAAAACAAAAATAACATAAAAAAACACCACCACCAAATCCTGCGTTCAACAATTCTCACGCCACTCTATAGACAAGATGAAATACACTAACACACCACATTTCTTTGCAAGTCTCCTTTAATTTTCTATTGCAAAGGTGGGACATTTGGCAAGGGGAAGAGACACCTCATGCATCAGCAGCCTTGGGGAATGTTTGCTTAGAAACACACACAGTTTGACCTCTCAAAGGATCAAAGCTGGTTACTTCATCAGGTCATAAGTGTTATCAACCACTGCAAGTTTGCGTCTCCATTTCACTATTTTGGAGCCTAAAACAAAGTAAATAGATTACAACAGAAAGAACTGACACAATTTCTCAGTCTATATGTGTTTATTATAAAGCTGTAATTTTCATGACTTTTCATACGAGACTACTATAGTGAGTTCTTATCTATGCAATCCTTTAAAGAAATCTGACAAGCAAATTTATCAATTTCTAATATAATTTCAAATAATGCAGACACCTTGCTGTCTTCAATCATGCCTTGTTTCATGACTCCGTATGAGGAGAAAAGACCTAATGGATAACATGACATACATTCCCATGGCAATAAAAAATGAACAACAATAAAAAGGATAATTTACTTTGCTGTCAGAGGCTGATCCTGGAGGTGTGAAGGAACATAAGGAAACCTGCAGGGACTGGGTTTTGATCTGGTACTGTATTTAAATATTCTGTAGTTGAGATCTAATTGCAGTTAATCTGCTCAATAAAATTATCTTCACTGTTATTAGTATCCCTGACTTGTGTTATTATATAATCCTAACCTATTTTTTTTTAAACAGACATTTTAATCTGCTGCTTAAGCGTTCATTAATGCAAAGCCATTGCTGTGCAGAATACATTTCCCTCTATTTGCAAGCGGCAAGCCTGAGGAAGTCCGAATATTTGGACGTGAATTCTTTGAAACTACCACCAAACGCTAACATTGCCTTTCTTATTTTTGTTTATGGCCTTATCACAACAAACATCAATCAAACTTAATCCTTAATCCTAAAAATATTCCATCTGAAAAAGACAATGACCCAAAAAATGCAGCGTCACTTATAAATACCATGTGGTATCATCCAAATAGTCAAATACGATATATGTGTTCATATATAACAGCTTTTGGATGGGTCCTCTCTTTCTTGTTTCATTTCTAAATGTGCATGAATAATCTTCATGCCAACTAACCTAAATGCATGAATTATTTCCCATTTTGAGAATCCTGAGATGCTCAATTATCTAATACAACTGTCGGCCATCAACTGTACTTAATTGTCGGTATGTTTCAAGTCCACTGCTTGTTTATTTATACCACTTGCACAACACACTAGATACTTCATGAGACTAGAATAAGATATGTCACAGTCTAATGCTGAATGACATGAGAGCAACCACATTTGCTTTTTTAACCCTAATTTTTCAAGGAAATGTAGGTAAATTGAATATTAGCTCCTCTATCTTCTCCACACCCCTGCTGCTCCCAGTGATTTTTTAACCCGTAGGACATATTTGAATAAATTCCACAGAGGAACAGATATTAAGTTCGTACAATTTTTATGAAAAACTGCAGTTTTTAGACCCAAGCAGACCTGCCTGCTGAGGACAAGGGCAGAGTTAAGGACTGGTGAAGTTACAAAGGAGAGGGGACAGCACAGGGAGAGAAGAGGGAGGGAGTCTGTGCAGAGGGGGGGCATCCAGCCTTATTAGTTCCATTACTCAGGAACAATTCCTTTTATTAGGCCACATCTCAAGCATTTTACAGGGAGGGTGAGAGAACAATTTGGAGGATGCTGGAAAAAAGCAGAGTCTAAGCAAAGCTTTGAAGGCACAGAGAAGGCGTTGCCTCACCAAAGGAGGACAGGGAGGTGTTGGGGCAATGAAGAAAGGGAGAGGCAGACCACAAAGCAAAGACAGGAGAGCAAAGACAAGCCTGTTGTAAAAAGGAAAGGTAAAAACTCTAGTCAGATTTCACATAAATGAGTAGCTGAGGTGGAAAGCTGAGTGACAGAGAAAGAAACCACCAAAGTCCTACAGCCAGAGGTGATTTGGTGGAGGAGTCACAGTTCCGAGACAGCAAAGCCGACAATCAAAGAAGGGACAGTGGTAGATGGAAAAGGTACATGAGGGCAGGAATGAGTTGTGGTTATGAGCTCGAGGAAGCGCCAGCAGCCAGCACCAGAATGACTGTGGGGGTTAAACGTACCCAGGGTCAGCAGCGGGGCTGCGGGGCTGGGAGAATCACGGTGCTGTCTGCTGCTGCGGAGGCGGAACAGGGAAACCATGATTTCTGGCTTTGCTGAACTGAGCTTTAGTACTGCATTTAGGGTGCAGAATTGAAGAGAGTGGAAGCTTTTAACATTTCTGAACCTCATCGGCTGCATGACAAAACTTTAATGGGAAGATGCATTTTACGGACACCAGACAGTTATAAAATCGTATAACCAATGAATGCAGAAATTCATCTTTATTTATAGGTTCCTACTCAAATTGTTTGATATCTTCAGCTGTCTCTACAACCCATCATTTCTGCAAATTTCTATGCAGGAAGAGCTATCTCTATGCCATTACACTTTGTGTCATGCGTCTCTCATGTTGAATTTCAGGCAAGTGCAGATTGTACAGGACAACAGCCTGACACTTACAAAAATTGTCAAAGCATCATAGTAAGTAAAGAACTATTACAAAAATAATTGTGCTGATGTCCAAACTATACTGATAGCATTGTTGCTGCATTAGTTTCATCCACAGAAAATGCAATAATATAAAAATAATACCAAAAAACTAAAATAAAATAAATTACAGAATTAGTTTTCATTTAAAAACGTTCACATTTATAAAAATCAAAGCCTTAAACACATTCCTTTCTAAGGTTAAAATAATACAATGTACATCTTAGAATCAGAAATGTCAGATACTTCTCACAAATAAGTTCTGCCTTACAATCCAGAAATTCTTATTTCTTTTCATCACACACAGGCATTTTACTCTTAACGTTTTTAACATACTGTCAGCTCCTGACAGATACCACTGGCTCTTCCAACACTGCCAAAGTTATTGCTGAGAATCAAACACAAACAAGGTTATAAAAATAAAGTTTGGTGTTTGGTTGGTCGGTTTTTTACATAAAGAGCCAGAGTGCGAATCACCTGCCATAAATTGTGCCTTGCTGTGCCATCGAGAGACAGAAAGCTGCAGGATGCTGCTCTTTTGGGCACCACTCCCTGCACATTACCAGTGGACACAGCTTACAGACAAGGCACTTCAGGAGCCCTCTGAGGAAGACTGTCATAAAAATACGCCTACTCAGCAGAGGTTTCTCTTCTACACCAGCCCTTACACCACCTACATCACCACAGTATTCCCAACACTGCTCTCAGCACCAAAACTCTGCCATATGAACCACGGAGGGGGCTTTTTCTCATTTTTACCGTGTGTCCAACTGCTTACTCTTGCAACACACCCAAGTCTGTAGATAGGTGACAAAACTGGGAGCTTCCTGGCAAGTTCTGTGTTTCTAAGGCCCCCTGGCAGCCCACAGAATCTTTTTGGTTTGAAGAGACCCTCAGGATCATCAAATCCAACCATTAACCCAACCCTGTCACTAAACCATGTCCCTAAGAACCTCATCTATGTGTCTTTCAAACCCCTTCAGGGATGGTGACTCCACCACTTCCCTGGGCAGCCTGTTCCAATGCCCAACAACCCTTTCCTTGAAGAATTTTTTCCTAACATCCAACCTAAACCTTACCGGATGCAACTTGAGGCCATTTCCTCTTACCCTGTCGCTTGTTACTTGGGAGGAGACCAACACCCCCCATGCTACAACCTCCTTTCAGGTAGCTGTAGGTGCTCATTCCTGCTCATCGTGTCCTCCAAATGGCGGTACCTCTCCCCATAGGTAAGCAGATTCTGCTTCTCTACTCAGTGACCAGTAAGTACCTGATCTTTCCTTGTAATCCCACCAGTATCACTAGCAGTACCTATGTACTTTTGCTCCTACTTCAGAGGAAGTCGCGTGGCACTTATGCGAACCATAAAGCTGGCCTGTAATGGGAAACAATAATATATTATACAATTTGCTGCTCAAAAACACGTACGCATTTATGCATTTGATATCTGGCCCACCACAACATAACTGAGGCTCTCCTGCAAAAACACGGGTTAGAGGGATAGCAATTCCACTCTCCAAAGGTGCTACTCTAGACAAAGACGTAGCTCACTGTATACATTATATATTGTAAGCAAAATGCCCGGCCGTGCTTATTCAACTAGCCACCTCCCAACACTTTCCTCTGAGGCTTCAGAATACTGTTCTCCTTTGAGTTTCCTTCAAGACTCCTAAATATTCTCTCTTACTACTCCCAGCATTCAAGGAGACGTGGAATATTCATGCATAAATGCCCTGTGTTGTATGATTAGATGCTTCATCCTTCCATGGAATGGATTTCTTCTTGTTTCTCATGTTGAAACAGGTTGACAAAGCCTGCCCAGACTGTTGGGACAAACAGAAACTCTACATTTGCTCCAAGCTACGCTTTTTAAATACTTGAGGAAGAAAGACCTTTTCTTCTGTTTTACAGATCTTCAAATAAATTAGAAAAACAGTTCAAATAATCTCACCAAGGAAGGAAATGTGGACTAGATTGAGGATATTTGCATATTCCTGTTTGGGGTTTCAAGGCCTGTTCATGTTCCTGATGAAGGTAAAGTGCGTAAGCACTGCCTTTATAAGCTAGTCAATCAGTTACTTCAGCAAAGTACTTAATTCCCCTCTCATAATCAGATCTAGCTTCAAGAAATGGAGAAAATAGGAAATTCAAAGAGCTACTGCTAGCCAACAGTCACCAAAGTGATTTTCTTTTGTACCAAGTCCAATCTGATTATGAAAATGCAGAAGTGGAAATCAGCAACTAGTATCTATGCACCCTTGATAACTCGTTATCTGACTGGAAGCCAGCCTAGTTGTCTCTGCAAAGAAAATCTGCAGACAGAAATGTCAAAGAACACAAACATTGTACATGCTCGTATTAGACTTTGTTTTTTTTTTGGTCAAACTATTTCTATTTTGTTAAATGCAGCTAAAATAGATGCCTGTGTTGTTTGGGGTTTTTTTCTTGCAACAGGCAAAGGGCCACAAATTCTTATTGGGGAAAAAAAATTTAGTCTGGATTTGTAACTGTAAAACCAATATTAAATGTTGGTCCAAAGGTTATTGTTTTAATGTATTACTTTACAAAGGAAAATACAGTTATGTATGTGACAATCTAGTGTAGGCTAAATTAACAATGTTTTTACTTTTCTGTTATCAAACAGCTCTACCTCACATCAGAAAACCAGAACTAAGCCAAATAAATCACAACAGGAAACAGAATACATCATAATCAAATAAAAAGATTTTGATGTGTTATGCTTACTTCAATGGGAACAGAATCAGATTGCAAGACTCCTATTAACTTAATAAGATCTGGTTTATTGTTTATGAAATCGGGTGAATGTGCAATGTAACTCACATGAAGTATCTCATTTTTTTTTTCAAACAAACTGCAACAATATGGGAGGTAAGAGCTAATAAAAGCATTGTAAATAGTAGCATCTCAAATATTCTTACAGAAATGTCCGAAAAAGACATAGTGTTAAATTAGAATAGTATGTACCATTTGAAAGATACACAGACTTAGGAACAGATCCAGGATTAGAGGCCTCAGGCAGTAGGAATTGGGTATGTCATATAGTATTAATTCATGGGAGAAGCCACTAATTCACATGCCTTAAACCCCAAAGGAAAAAGCAGTGAATCTGCTGGCGAGGACAGAGGCTCTAACTTATCTTTTTGATGAAAAATTTTTAAAACACTATACATGGATGCTACAACAGAAAAGTAATTTACCAGGTAGGAAAAAAAAAGAAGCAAATGATAATTAAAGTGTCAGGGACCTGCTAACCAGAACACAGCTCCTACATTAGTTCAAGAATTGCAAAGAACGAGTGGGAAAACATTCAATTATTGAGTAAAAGAATTTTGGGATGATGAAAGTTTGGGTGAAATTAATCCACTATGACATGGTATTTTCTAGTTCTACAGCCTCTCTTTATAGAAGTTGCAGAAAGAGAAGATACAAAGAATCCTCCGCACATAGCCAAGGAAGTTCTGTCTCTCTGGACCCTGAGAATTCATGTTGAAAACCCCAACCTTCCTCCCCCACCTTTGCTGATAGCACCTTCTGCAAAGGAAACACTTGCAGTCCATTCTCCGTTGATGTCTCTACCCCATGCCTAGGAAGGATAAAACAACAGGGAGGGACCACCCAGCTGTCATCAAAACTTGGAGCCAGTTTCATGCCAGGGAAAGGGAAGCTCCCCCCTTATAAAAGTCTGTCAAACGTTGAAGGAAGAGTTTTGCATACCGGACTTCGTTTTTTCCCAGCATCGACTTTTCGATTTGTGAACACAATTGATACAGGATGCCTCCAAGACTTTGAAAAACCCAGAGGAAGAAAGGAAAACCACCAACTAACCCACTCTATCCTAAAAAATGCAGAGTTCCTAGAGGGAGACCCAGACCCAACTTCATGAAATCCTACAGAACATAAGACTGCCTACATTAAACCTCACCAGCGCACACACCCTTCTGAGAACTCCAGCACTGCTAACTTTCTGTAGTCTCAACATTTTAAACACAGTAGAAAGCCACCTACTGACCATAATTGTTCCATTGTAATTGACCATAAAGCTTCTTCAGTATGCAACTCGAACACGCTAAACTTCATGGTGCTGTACTACCCATGTTCTAGTGTGGAATGTCACACCCCAGTAAGAAGCCCTGCATGTTGTGCTGTCTACTGAACTCTTGGTTTTAATAAACTAATTTATCATAATAAATATTAAATACATCCTTTTCTACATATCAGCTTCCATATACCTCCTGCAACAGAACATTCCCAGATTTTTTTGAAGAGTAAACAGCCTCTCATAAGAGCAGAGTCACGAAATATTCCGTTTGATATGTAACCATACAAGCCGGTTTCTTCCTCTCATTTGTTAATGATACAAAAGACACTTTGCAAAAACAGTTTACTACACTAAAAAGAAATATTGGCAAAATAATTAATTTCTACCTGTCTTGCACTTTAGCAACTAGAAACAAGCCATAACTAGCAGCAAGTAACCGACCAATTCTCCACAGATTACCAGCAAAACCTGTATGTTGCAAGAAATATTGTGATTTATGCGGCCTGTGCTTTAAGATTATTTCTGAACATAATAGATGTAAAAGAAAGAAGAAAAGATACACAAAGCTGAACAACGGGATAATAAGCCTGTGACTAAGTAACTTAAAAAAGTGAATCCATGGGAGGAGCGCATTTTGTCATCCTAAATACGTTGATCTAAATAGTCAACTCTTTTAAACATTAAGTATTCTACTTACACCACTTCACAGATATGGCTTAAGGCATTTTATTCAGCTTCAGTGGCTCTCAATTTTGTGTTGAAATGAATGACAGATTTCGGAAGTGTTTATTTTGTATTTCCACAGGTACGTGAAGCTACAGTTTTTATGCAGAGTATTTTCTTACAACATACCACAGAGACGGCCACTCTGCTGTATCAGTTGATACTGAAATAATAAGATATCTTCCAGTTGCAAGGGTCAATGTCAAATGCAATAAAACTTCAAGAGGCAAACTGCTCCCCAGGTAGTAAGAAGCCTTGGTAGCTTTAACAAGTGACTAAGTCAAGCATCTATCCTTAATTTGGTGTGAAACTCACCTCTGAAATCAAATCAACAGATTTTGCATTTACTGTAGTTGTGACGGAAGTCAATGGCCTTAAAATGTTTTCACCTCTCAGAAGTTGTTAAGGTTTAAGCAAAATCTTTACATCATAATAACTAACCCAAATCTGTTACTCTCTAAAATACACACACAAGTCTTCAGGAATTTGAAGAGCTGCCTACCAGTAAGAAATTCACACCCTTGAGGCAGAAGCACCACATTAGACATTGCAGTTCTACAGAAAATTCAGATGTAGACATGCCCAAACTAAAAAACAAGACAGCCTTGTACTCAACCAGAAAGACTGCTGTCCTGGATTTGACCATGTGAGGTGTCAGAGGACTAACTTTATTAGAGGAGATGGATTAGGAAAGTAAAGTGCAGACAGAAAGGAAGATCAGACCCTTAAATACTCAGGATACATCATCACAAGTAAATGAAACACTGAACTTGCATTCTTATTTTAGCCACTTTCCAAAAATTATACTGTCCTTCTAAATTTAGTAGAGATTCAAATGCAAAATTCGTGGAGTTTAGCATCTAAATAGACAATAACGTGACCTCAACAGCTAGTATTATGATAAATAATTTTGTGGGTTTAAATTTTTCTGTGTTGTTGATCATTTTGAATTTTATATAAAACATTTAGCTTGTCACTCTAGTTCTAGACTAACTATACTGCTAGTCCCAGAATAACACAGAACACTTGAAAATATAAAACAAAGCTTCGCTTTACTAACACAACGGCATCTCTTGTTCCATGAACATAATGGGAACTGAAGAAAAATTGCACACATAGGAACAGGTTTACCAATATCTTCCTGATTTTTGTTTTAAATCAACATATTGACTCTTGAACAATTAATGAGAAAGTGGCATCCTGTTTCCATACTGGATGCAATTTTGAATATCTTTCAGTATAGAATTAGATCAACTTTTAAAACTGTCCTCCATTTCTTAGACTGACTTACACTACAAAAGGTTTATGTAACACACAAAACAGTCGTCTTAGCCAATATTTTTCCCTTTTCCATGTACCATAAAAGACAACTACTGTGATTTCCTATACTGTTTCAAAAACAAACTTAAAAGATGGCAAAAGCATTACACCTGACATATAACAAGTCACACAATATCACAATGACATCAAGAGATGAGAAGGTTAATCGCTCCTTTTAATTACACCCAAGTAACTTTAATGAGAGTGAATACTGTACCAACATCTATAAACAGCAATGACCACATTAGCAGAACACCAGTTATGAAACCTTTGCAAACACTGCTTGTACAGGTTTTTGGGTGGGTTTTTTTTGTTTGTTCCAATCAAGATATAAAAATTTTACCAAGTTCTGCTGTTTGGGGTGTTTGCAGAGCCCTGCAAAAAACCTGTAAGACTAGACAGCTTTAGAGAATGTAACATGCAGTAGTAACCATGACGATAAGAAAAATGCTTTTGCTCATCTTTTTCTTTCAGATGACAACACTTCCAAATATGGGTGGTTTTCCGCTGTATTACAACTTCTGTTTGACTCTCCCCGTGAATCTAGGCTTCCCATCTCAGTAAACCTTAAACTTCTGACCAAGTCAAAAGCAATTTGGAGTGCACTAGTAACACAGAATGAATCCTAACCGGTCTAGTAGCACCCTAAATGACTGTGGTAGGATGGACATCGCTTGTTGGCAAATACATCTTATTTCATTGTTGCATGGAACAAACAGAAAAAAAAAATGCATTTTAAAGATAATTACTTTGCAAGCAAATAAGGAATCTAAAAAAATAACAGAAAGGCAGAGCATTCATAGAGTATTCCTATGGATATGATAAAACTGCTAAGGTAGGTTAGAATTTAGCCCTCAGCAGGCTGAACATACTCTTTAAGAAAACAGCCCGAAATTCCTCTGCACTGATTTTGTCTTCGCTTTGTATTAAGTTGGGGTATTTAAGCAATACAAAATAAAATAAAGATTCTTCAGAAATTAATCTTTGTTCTCTACTATATCTCCAACAGACTTGCTCACCAAACTAGGATAATGCTTTCAAAAGATCTGAAGTCACATTTTGAAAAGTGACTAAACGGCTGATTTTTCAAAGGCATTAAGATATCTAAAGATGCATTAAGCACTTAGAATTTTTAAAACTGCCTGGGCATCTAACACCTATTTAAATCACTTAGTCCTCTCTGAAAATCCCAATGGGCAGTTATCTACATTTTATGTGTCTATATGCCTTTGAAAATCTGTACCATTAAATACTTAACAACCTTAGTCCTCCTGGCTTTAATGAGACTTAAGGTCCTAAAAAGTCTAAGTACTTCTGAAAATTGGTCAAGCCACTCTCTTTGCTCTTTTCTTCTTTTTTTTAAAGGGCAATCTACTAATGCTTATCCATGGCATGCCAGTCACCTATAGCTTCAACACTGTCAGATTTACACATCGAACTATACACATTCAGTTTTCATGTAACTAAACAAAGGTCCTGAGTGCAAACTGCATCCTTATAAGACTTTCTGAAGCTCCAAAAGAAGAGATCTAATTCCAACATGTAGCCCCTATCAGTGCCCAAAATTCATTGCTTCAATAAATATGATCTGAAATTAGTGTAATTTGGGTTTATAGAAAACAAGCAGCATAGTTTAATTAGAGAGCAACATATTCAAATTACTATAAACAAGTTCTGAAAGACAGCCACACAGCAACAAAAAAATATTCAGAGCAAAATTAGAAAAAGAAGGAAGTTGTGAACAGGCTCTTTAAACAGGCAGCAGTTCCAGAGAAGAAGACAAGCCTTAATTCTGAAATCTCTTTTTTAAACAAAAATGTATGAAACTATAAAGCATTCCCTTATGCAAACATTTGAAAGATTTATCTTCTGATCTTCTTTAATGTCAATGGGAGGTAACTTGCACTGACCACATTCCCAAAAAGGAACTGATTTGTAAATTAGGAACGCAGGGAATCAGATTGCCACCTACAGGAAAATTTAGCATTTATTGTCAAGAATGACTCTAAAAGAATACAAATTGCCATCCTGCCAAGCACGCTTTCAGGTTTAGTTATTATTTCAAAACCAATTAGTGTTTTCTTTGGTCCAACTATATCATGAACTTTCTAAATCCAGAAAGCCATTACCATTTCTTTTTAGTTGAGAGTATTGCTTGAAAGTCACATCATTCAGCTACAAAGCAGCAGATTATAATCATGTTTCAGTTAAAGAATTTTAAGTCTGCTTACCTGATACAATTGGTGCTAACCTGAATATGTCTGATAGTCTGCTGTTAACTGGTTCATAAGGGGAATCTTCAAGCAAGTCATTTCCTAAAGACAAAAAATATTTGAATTTTTTTTAATACAAGAATTCGAGATAAGATTCAGTTGTTTACTTTCACTCAGAAATGAAACCACTCTGCCACCGCAGAAGGTGCTCCCCTCTAATTTGTGTGACTATTAGTTCTCAAAGCATTATCTATAAAAACATCTGAAAGAAGCAAGTTGTTTATCCCTCTCAATAGTTCTTTTCTCTCCTTCCTCCATGGATAAGGTCATAATTTGCAGAGACAGCCTGTGACATCACAGGGACTGTCCCACCTCACACCAGCAGGAGAGAAGCTGTAGCAGGGGTGTTCCTCTTCATTCACACTAACAGCACAGCTTTTTTTTCAGAGGAGGAGCAGCGCAGGTAATAGCCAAAACATAACATCTTTGGAATAAAACACTCCTAACAAGATGCTGTCAGAAGGGAAACTTTTTATGATGCAGAAAACATCCAAATGTAGGGTAATTTATCACGAAAGCCAGAACAAAAATACATATAGACTCATTAAAACATTCCAGGTGATGCTTGGATAAATGAACAAAAAGGGATTACTTCCCTTTTGGCAGAAGTAGCTACAGAAAATGGTTAAAATGGGGACCACACTGAAGTGAAAAATTGCATCTTCAGTTCCAGGGCCAGAGCAAAGCAGAGCTAAAAATGATATATCTCATATAAGGACCTAACTGACTGTTCTCAGTAGACTATGGGAAATTTGCCAGTGACATCAAGAACAGAAGTCCCAAGTCAATCACTGTCATATCTCTTCTAACTGGGACTTCTACATGCTCTAGGAAGCACAAACTTCTTTTTTTCTACCTCAGCATGCCAAGGGAATATTTCTAGCAAATACACAAAAGAATCAACTTTGCCTTAAAATACAGCTCCTCTTCATGTTACATTTAACTTTCAACACAGCTAAGAATCTAGTTCCAGTGTCCTGTGATCTCGTTAGGTGAGTCCTAATTAAGGAGTTTAAATATTCTTAGGAAAAAGTCTCCAAATGATTGTTTTTGTAGCTTTTGCACTTGCTAGTGCCCTTATCTTTTGACTTGGGTTTAGAAAGGTCAGCTGGGTCCCCTGGAGGAAACCCTCATTGTGGATTTCCCAACAACAGGAGACCGAGCAGCAGCTGTTCTTGAGTCGGATGAAAGGTCCTCAGTTTGCAGCTGAAGAGCAGAATGTGAATTATGGGGTCAGACCCTCGGTTTAGCCTCAGTGGCAGTAACTAGCTGCGGATGTGAGGGGCAGCAAAATCACACACTGCATTAGGGGAGTGTAACGTTTATGTGTTTTGCAACGTACCCTGTAAGCTCTGGTACATGCTCCAGTAAATGCGCAGGCAGTTTTTCTCCTTTTTCATGCCCCTCTTACAGCGGCAGTTGTACAGAGACTTCTGCTTGAGAGCTTCCATGGCGCTTTTGCACTCGTCCTTTGCCTCCAGGCCTGTCGCCCGGCTGAAGTTGCTCTCTTTGCCGGCTACACACTGCCTCAGTGTCCTGTATTTAGTACTACAGCTCTGCTCCTTCAGACACTGATCGCTGGCTTTCACGCAGTCCAGGCGGTCCCCGCCAGGCAGCCCGCTCACTTCTGTGGACAGAAGTACATCTAGAGAGAGGAGACACAAACCAAGAAACTCTCGTTGAGGGATGAGGCTGATTTAACCAGGGCTCCGGGGCAGACATCTGGGAAGCACAAGGCACCTCTTCATGCAGCCAGCGCCAGGTCAGCACCTTGCAAAGCTCCTGGCTTCATGCGACTACACCTTAGGAAAAGGCCCATGGGGTTTTCACTGTTTTAGATCCACTTTTGTGGAAGCCCAAGAAAACAGCATCTTTTAAGCCTGCTGGTTGATTTATGAGAAAACACAAAAAGGAAAGAAAACCCACAAGGGTTAATGTGCCCGACAAAACGAGCATACATTATTCCTTAGATCCGCTTTGGTGAAACAAATAACCTTCCCATTTGAGTGTTTAACTGAGGGGTTAAATATTCTTCCTCACTTTCCACAAGAGCTTTGCTGTAATTTCAATTACATCCACAAACAACCCGCTCAGATAGATAAGTATCCTCACTGATTGATATTAGCCTCTTTTTGCGTCAGTCACTTTTTAAAGGCTGTGCACATTTTTGCTTATTCTATACGCATAAAGGTAGAATTTATAACTCCCCCTTCCATTTCTCTCCACGTATGATGCTTTTGCAGGAGAACAAAGCAAATTACATTAACTCTTTCCTCTCCATCGTGCCCCCTGTCACGCTCCCTCAGAAACGCACAAATGGAAACGCAACCTTCTCCTGTGGAAGGGAAACCAGTTCAGGCTGCAAACCACTCGCATCCGGGCAGCCTGCCAGGCTCAGGTGAAGATACAATCCTTCAGCTGGCTCTTGTCACCCCTCCAACCCTCCCCAAGCAGCCTTATTTTATTAAAACCAAAAGTTTGCCTGTAACTTGTGAGAATTCAATTTAACAAGAAGCTATGCAAACAAGTATCTAAGTCTGTTCTCTCCCAGAGCTTTAAATGTAGACGGGGGTTAACTGATGTGAAGCAGAGCTGTTAAAACTACTGGAAACTTCACTGTTCTCCCTAAACAATAGACTGACAACCGTCAGGCATCTGATCCCATAAACCCTATGCTTTGCTTTATGAAGCGATGTACAGACAGAAATCAGACGCCAGCAACTTACCCACTAAGGGCAAAGCCAAGTACAAGATAGCGAGAAACATCTTGGTGTCCGGATGGTTTCCCCAAACGAGCTGATACGACACAACAAAGACAATCAGCATGTAGATATTCCAAAACCGCCGAGGTCCGAAGACTCCAAGTTCAGATCCATTGAATTCAAAGGAAAAAAAAAAATAAAAAAATCCCTCTCTCCTCTTCACCGCTACCACCAGCAGCGGCAGGAGCGGCGATGCAAACGCTGAGCTTTTCCCTTAGATTTCAGGTCTGAGCAACCTGAAAACACAAGCACTGATTTCAGTGAGGGAGGGAGAGGCGCACGCACGGGTATATGTGTGTGCGAGTGAGCAAGCGGCAGCGGGGCAGGAGCGCCGGTCGCCTCCTTGGGTGGGCAGCGCCTGTTCCCAGGGAGGGACCGAGAGCACACACGAGGGTGGGGGGGGGACGAGATCCGAGGCGCCCGCCCGCCCCCGGCCGCGCAGCCGGGGCGAGCCGCTGGCAGCCCCGGAGGCACTTACAGCCTTTGGCTGCGGCTCCCCAGGGCTGCCCGATCTCTCCTCCCCCCCGGGGGAATTCGCCTCTTCCGCCTCTTAATCCGCAACTTTATTTATTGGCTTGCGGCGGGGCGAAGAGATGGGGCGCCGCGCAGTTTTGCGCGGTGCGCTCGCCTCCGCCGCCGGGTCGGGGCGCGGTGGGGGCAGGTGCCGCGCTGCCGGCAGCGGCTGCCAAACTTTGGCGGGGAAAATTGGGACGGGGCGGGGAGGGCGCCGACCGGAGAGGAGCCGCCGCGGCTCCGGGAGCGCCCCGAGCACAGCGCCCAGGGGCGCTCGGCGCGGCGGGGACGTTTCCGAGCGGAAGCCGCCACCAACTGACCGAGCACCGGGAGATGCAGCGCGGCGGGAGCCGCTGCCCGCGCCCGGCGGGGGTGACCCCGCTTCCCGCTCGCTCCCGCCTTCCACCGGGGCTCGGCGGCCACGGCCTCCCCATGGGGTACCGGGGCGTCCTGCTGCCACCCCGGGGAGCGGCGAGGCGGGACGAGCGCCCGTGTGTTCCCCGCAGCCCTGCTCGGGCAGGCCCCGCGCCCGCGGAGCCCTGCGGAAGAAGCGCCGCCCGGCGCGGGTTGAGCCCCGCCGGCCGCGGGAGGCGGGAGGCGGGACGCGCGTCCCCGCGGAGCTCGGCGCGGAGCGGCCCTGGACCGGGGCTGAGCCGAGTGTATCGGCTTCCACTTGGCTCCTGAATAAACAAAGCGAACATATGTCCCATCTTCGTGACAGATGGTTCAAACAGAGAACTATTTAGTGGTTTTCCCACAGTTGCTACTATGGAGCACTTCCCCGAAACCCAACAAAATGCAATTAGCCTAAAATAGCATCAGTTTCCAGATTTCCGTGTTTTCGTATGTGGGAGATTGATTCAGGTGTTTTTATGTTTTAGCTGCAACCGAATGTATTTGATTAAGTTTAAAAAAAAAAAAAAAGACCAAAAAAACCAGTAAAAACAGTATATACTTTACTTGGCAATTTTGTCAACAAGCTATTTGGCCCATTTGACTTAAGGAATTCTCACAATAAATTTTGCCTAAAGGAGTTTGCCTCGCCTCATGAGATGGAAGATGATCAGGCTGGCCACTTTTACAGCAAAAGCTGGATGGCAGATGGAGCTAAACTGTTGTAAGGTACTTCAGAAACACTTATTTAAAAGCTCAGCATATGCCAGGATATACAGAGAATACGACATTCACAGGACCCAAGTGGAAGCTTTTTTTTGTTATCTGTTTTTTCCTCTCCTGCCACTTTTTTGAAGTAGCTGGTATTTAGTGAAACAAGTCGGCCTTCCGAACACTGCAGTACAAATTGAACTGGGTGATGTAGAGAGATAACTTCTTTACTGATAATTTTGACACGATTATGGCACATGATAAGCTTTGTATGGAAGTTATTTGTATGTGTAATACACAAGTAGCATTATTCTCCTGTTATTTACAAGTCAGGAATAGCTACAACATTCACAGCAGAGCAAGTGAAAATAAGACTGAAAACCAGGACACTATTTACAAAACCATTCAAGCATCCACGTCCGAAATACATACATATACACACACGCACACACACAGTATTATTTGTATATAAAAGCAACACTTTGCAAAGCTCTATATTAATAGGTACTTTCACTGTTATAAAATACAGCTTTTGTGGGGTGTTTACTATTACAGTGAAACTGAAGTCATGTTTGAAGTGTTAAAAAAGAAGTTATTGACAGTTCAGAAATAACAAGACAGCTGGAAACCATGCATCCAAAATTCTGAATATTGTCACTAAGCACTCCTCCCCCCAGTATTTTGGCTCACCTCTGGAAAACTATCACCCAAAGTGAAAAAAACGTTAAAATGTCTTAATCCAAAAAAGTTTCCAAATGCAACCATGTTCTGAAAAAAAAAAAACTATCAAGGGGAAAGTCCATGCTACCTACAGTTGCTCGAAGTGTCACATTAACACTCAAGGCAGGCAGCTTTCCTGAACTGTAGTGCCATGTTGTATTAGTATTGCTTACCAGACAGAGTATACCCTGCCACAAATCATTGCTACAGGTCATTTTCAGGTTTTTTAAAGAATTTTTAAAGTTGGCAAACAACATCCATAAGCCACTCTGTGGCTGGAGTCGATCCTTCTGCTCTTCACCCATTTTTTTCCAATTGCCTTTTACTTCCTTTGGGGTAAAATTAAGTCAATAGATGCTTTGCTGTTGATTTCAGTCAAACTAAGGTCCACCTTACAATTTGTATCTGACAATCACTACATAAGACAATCAAAATTAATAATTAAAAAACCAAATCATACAGAGGACCTTAACATGAACATTTTAAAGATATTTAAGCTGGTTTTCTACTCTGTTGATACAAATTTTATAAAGAAGTTCCAGAACAATTAATCTAATATATAAGTTACAGCTGGTAGGGGCAAACATTTCCTTAGAAGACAGATGACAACATAATCACCACTGAGTTATTGTTTAAAGGCCATTACAATATAAATAATGTGGAAGACAGTACTAACTACTTCAAGCTACTTGCTGCCAGCATTAACTGCTAGTACTTCAGTCTTTATGTAATGTTAGTTGCTTCTTTCTAGTTATCTACTTGAGCCAGTATTCTTTCATGGAAAACCTTTAATAAAGAAAAGATGAAGTAATCAGGATAGAGGGGTTATCTCATACTAAAACTTCTTTAAAAAAAACCAGTGTTTCAAACACTGCTTTTTCAGAGTAGGTCAAGATAAGTGAACCCCTAACTATGGACACTTTTAAGTTTGCTGTCCCCTTGGCTGGACCCAAATGCTCTGAATACAGCATCAAACCACACTTGCAGTCAGGGCTGTGTGGTACCAAGCCCACAGATTCCCTTTGCCCTTTCTGCCATAGACCTCCTTTTAAAGACTGAACCTGGCAAGAAAATATTGAAGTTGGAGACAGTGAGCCCAGGGAAAGTTACACAATATTATCTGCAGGCCCAGTAGATATGTGAAGAGAAAGTATGCTGAGAATAAGAGCAGTGCCATGAACTTTAAATATAATTCTTTGGGGATTAAATAGGTGAAGCAAAGCTGAAGCTGAACTAATGAGTGAGATATAGCAGGTGGGGGGGAGCAAGCAGCTGATGGGAAAAAGTCTGTGTGCCATGGGAGCACAAAAAGTACTGTTTACACAGGAGGCTTTAATCAATAATGAGAAAGGGAGAATATACAAGTTAGAGAATTACTAGGGACTGGGGGAACAATCTGAATTGCATTTTTTTGTCTTACGTTTATCTGCTTACCATGAAGTCAAAGCGCCTAGTGGTGGGAATAAGGCAAGAAGGATTTGCTCAAGGCATTAAAGTTTTGTAAAAGACAGATTAAATAACAGTGCTCCAAAAATCAATTTTGAGGGGCTTATGAAGCCTTGAATGGGTTTTTGCAGCACAAAAGCAAGATTGAGTTTTTACTGAACCTGTCATTTATTTGGGTTTAGAGCTTTGGGTAAGTATCAGGAAAAACATAAAACAAAAGCAAAGTAAGCAACAAGAATTCACACAGTAATCAAATAAAAACCATGTGGAAGTACAATCTAGATCACTGAGTGACTTAATTGATGCGAAAGTATAAGAAAAGAAAGTCCCGTGTGTCCTCCCAGCTCCGGTTTGATCTGACCTGGTAGTGAATTCCCACAGCTGTTCTTGGCCAGGAAGTTTGTGCTGAACTCTTGCTTCCCTGTCCAAACTAGCGGTTGTGTTTCTGTAACACAGACCACCTGGGGCAAAAAAAATAAATAAAGCTGCAAAATTCCTTCTATCTAACATGTGACCTGATTATGATTTCAGTAGGATAGATACATAAACACTGAAACTGTACAATGCAATTCAGAGAGCTTGTAGTTAAGAAGCACAACATACTAGGTACACTTAAAGATTCAAAACTCAGGACAAAACTGCAGCCACTTGTGAAGTTCTGTATCTTATGCAAATGAATACAGGCATAGACGCTGATGTTTGCCCAAACTGGTAAGGAAAAAGTTGTTAAGACAAACTGAGAACGGTTGTATCCATCCATTTATGTATTTTTGCTTTAAAAATGGGATAACACAGCCCTCTAGCTGTCTGCAGAGGCAACTCATGCTGCTGTGGGAGACGTGATCCCGGCCTCTGCAGCAAAACTACGCGCTCAGTTCCACAGCACAAGAGGATACAGTCAGCAAAGGAACTTGATGTGACACAGGTAAAAGTATAAAGGATGAAAAAAATATATATATTTTATTAAGTAGCAGTAATTCAAGTGCATATAAAATCTAGAGCAATACATTTCAGATGCTGGAACAGCATCATTTGAAACTTGAGCTTCTAAACCATATGCCAGCCGTATCAACCTTTAGCATCCCATGGGCATTAGCAACTAATGTGATTCAACCAAGATCATAATTCAATTTGTTAACTTGAAACTTCGCTTTTATCTTTTTAAATTTGCAACTTGGTCCTGTCAAAAATACTCAGTCTGGAAACACAGGACAGGAAACCCAACCTTATACTGTGTAAAATATATTTATGTTGGTCAACCTAATAGTCTTTGCAGAAAAACTAAAGCTCTAGAAAATTACTTGTTCTAATTGTCTGTTGCTGTAGGAGTAAAACATCCAGGCAGTTTTAAAACCATAATTGTAGAAGGCATTAACGTTTCAGAACATTGAAATCAGAGCGTCTGAGAAAAACCATGTAAAAAATGAAAATGCTGGTATCTTGCATTTGCACAGTCCTTCACCTACAGGTAGGTTGATCCCTCCATGTTTAATTGAAAGAGATAAAATGTCTGTGTATACAATGATGTGTAAAATGCAGAGAGATTTTATTTTCAGATGTGCACAGCTCTAGATAATGAGGGGTATTCACCTTTCGCTGTTCATTTACAAAGCAAAGAATATTAAGTCACCGAGGAACATCTTGCTTTCACTTACTGTACATATCTTATTCTAAACTGTAGGACTCAATCTGCCCAGACTCCTGCCCTCTGTAGGGAAGTCAAAAAAGATGCATAGAGGTTAAAGTCACTTTAGAATTTAGTGACCAAAGGCAAAGTTATATCATCTTCAATTTTCGAAACTGTATTTTCTGTACATTTGCTTGACTAGCCCTGACAAGTAAAATAGATTTTTTTTTTCCTGATGGTGAATATCACCAAAATTGTAATATTATTGGAAGTTTCTCAAAAGGTTAGTGACTCTGTCAGTATTAATTTCTACAGTCTCTGAGGTGAGAAGTTTAGGGTACAAAAAGTCTCAAGAGATTTATATTTGAGGTGAAAGAAGATCAAGAGAAAAATGGAAGTGGTAGAAACTAGTGTTGTAAATGCCTTAAGAATTTGTCCCACAGAGAAAGCAAAACTGACTGTTCTCAGATATCTGCCATCAGCTTCATGCAGCAGTCTCTCTGCTAAAGGTATGGTGATATTGGGGTTTTATTGTTTCTTTGTGGATTTTGTTGGGTTTTTGTTTGGGATTTTTTGTTGGGTTTTTGGGGGGGTGGGATTTGTTTGCATTGTTGGGCTTTGGGCTGGGGGACAGACTGTGTGTTTAGTGTTTTCATGGGCTTTTTTATTTGGTATGTTGTTGTGTTGGATTTCTTTATTATGTGAGGGGGTGGGCGAAGTGATCATTGGTTTGGTTACACAGTTTCCTGAAGAGCTGCAAACACTTCAGGAAAAATAAATGCCCAGAATACAATTCAAAATTATACCTTTAGTCGTAAAATCTATTCAATAAATATGGGATGAAAAGATATTTCTTGAGTCAGGAAGAACAGCTCCTTAATCAACAGATGCATTTTTATTTTGCTTAGGAAGAACCTTATGACAAGATAGATAATTTTCCTGTAACCCAGTTGATTATCAGCTGGAAACAGTGTTGAAAATCAAGACCTGTGCGTTCTACTAAAATACCAGATAATCTCATTATGTGGCTTCTCTGCTACTGCTTCTGTAAAATTCTGATGGCAGCAGAATACCCACTGGGCACTGTACACACCAGAAAAGTGAACACAACAGACCGGTCTGAAAGGCAACTCTGAAAGACAGAGTCGTAACTGATGTTACTTGCAGTTTCTTCCCTCCACACCTTTCTGCAAGTGTTCATTACATCAACTCCAGCTCTATCTGTTAAATAAATTTTCCTGGTTTAATCGTGTGGTGCACAGTTAAATCTACAGCACTTTCTTTAGATGGATAGTTACCTGCTGGTAACACCAGTAAAAAAGCTTTTACAATGGCATGCCTGCCTCTGTCCTGCAGTTTTACTAGCAGACATAATTCAGTTGAAAAACAACAACGCATACTTTTAAATTATGAACTATTCACACTTCCTGGATGCTGTTTAAACTTGATCCTTGCTCAGCTTATTTACATGTAACTGCATCCCAAATATTCCTGAATGAACTGTATCCTAACTTGGCAGTAAAAGTAACCAAATATAAAGGACTCCACACTATTGTCCATCTGTGAGGGATATGAAGGTGAATTTGCCATTTTATTTAAGCAGACACACCAGAGCCTTCTAATCTCAAACCCATATTTTGTTGGAACAGAAAATAACTGATTAGACTGAGATTTCCATTTTAGTAGGGAGAAAATTCATTTTAGCTGAGCGGGCCTCCCTAAATACAAGGTTTGAAAACAAGTCTTTTCACCACTATTGCATGGATGGAATAAGAGTCTTTTTCTCCAAGTGGTTTCCTGATTTGGAAGAAGTTTACACAGATTTTCCTGGAGTTACTGAAGTCTCTTTTGTCATGACCTCCAAAGCTTGCCTTTGGGTCTGGTCAGACATTCAGAGGAGCTTCAGTGCTTCTGAGAAACCCTCAGCACCCATCTCTCCAGCCCTTGCTGACTTTGTCCTGCCTGCCTCACCATCCACTGCAGAAGCTTCTTGTTCCTCCTCCCTCTAGATGGCCAGGATGCAGGAGCCAGACTAAAGAGAACACACAGGCATCTTTTCTGTTGTCCTGGGACACCTTTCTGACACTTGCCATAAAGTTTGAGATTAGCAGTTTCTTTGAAAAAAACCGCAGGTTAAATAAGCACCTATTTTAATTTACACCTTGCTTCAATTTTACTTCATTTAAATCACACTAGCTCAGGTATTCCTGGACTCTGATGAGTAACTATTGGTCCACTAAGGGGAATAACATGCTCCAGAGCATGAAGGTTAATCTATACTCTGTCTATAAAGCACTTGAAAGGACAGTGTCCTGACCCTAGAAATGGTTAATGGCTCATCCTGTGATATAAATTGGAAGAGCATCCAGCACACAAGATTGTCAAATGTCTATTTGGTTGCCATACCTGAAAATATTTCTAAAGCCATACTTCTGAACACAGCAGTAGATGTACATATGAGTAATTCAGCCATGCAATTTATTTTATAAATGGCAAAAAGGCTGGGAATTTGCAGTCCCAAGTAAGGAAGTTTCTGATGAACTTATTCTCATAGGAATTTCTGAGTTATTAATTTATGAAAGAAAAAAACTGCAGACAAAACGTCAAGATAAAATGTAAATACTTCGTAATAAATTCAAAGCTGTAACAAATTACTTACATGCTCACAGTGCGACCCCTCAACATTTCTGACCTAGCTAATTATCCAGTAGATCACTATTTATAAACAAAATAATGCAAGCTTCTCACAAACATGAACAATAATGGCACCTTGCCAGAATGAAATGTACGCATGATGCTCCCGGAATTACAAAAATCCAAAGCAACTGTGATTAATATAATTATTTCTGAGCTTGATTACATTCTACTCTGTCTAACGTGAGACTTGAGCTAGTCAGAGCATCCTGACAGATGCCAGCACAGCGCATTTGAGTTCTTTTTCCTACTTTATTCATCAAGAAAAGGGAGCGCAACTGCACTTTCAGGGATACCTGACTGTGGAGGACCTTCTGGGCTGGCTGGGACCAAGCTCACAACCACCGCACATAACACCCTGGTCCTTCATACTGTAGATAACCACTGCTCCTGTCAGCAAGACAAAGGGAAACAGAGCTCACCACATTCCTGTAACTCTGGATATTCATGGTAAACTCTGTAGTAGAGTCACAGTTAACAAACAGAACAATACCTCACGTAGTTTCATCTATCATGTGGTAACTCATGCATGCATTTAGTTTATCCTGACCTAAACTATGACATCCTCATGAACAGAAACCTTTTCATTTCCCTGGAATATATCCTTAGGTCGTTGAGATGCAGATTTTGTCTTCGCAAACTGCTTAATCACAATTGCCTTCCAGTTTGGTCTTTACTACATATGTTGTAAATGCTTTGAAGCAGGTGCTACTTCTGCACTGTCACAGAGAGTTAGAAAGGAGGCTCCAGCCTTGGCTAGAACTATAACGTTAGAATCAAACAGTTTTGGTGAAAACATTTTGAGAGAGAGAACTTAATTCTAAATGTCAGACTAAACTGGTAGGTGATGGCATATTAAATTATTTACTTTTGGGGTAGTTAGCTGGGCCATAGTAGTTTATGGAGACCTGTAGAACACAAGGGGAAACAGAAAGAAGCAAGCTGTTCATCTCAGGGTATCGAGTCCCCTGCATCACCACAGTTTTAGTTGAAAATGCATACTTTGCACTTTTTGGTGGAATATGTTAAAATGTCTAGATAATCAGTGTAACTCAGCCTTTTATAGTTCCCATTCAGATAGAATACAGTTACGTTTTAATTTAATTCTCACATTGGGATGCTTAAACTTCTTCAAATTTTACTTGTTGAAAATGGTTACATTTTCACTATTATTTCACTATTATTTCACTCATTATCACTAAATAGACTCTGAAGATAGATGATCAAAGAGTTGTCCATACATTTCTATAACAACAGTAAATAAATTTCATCTTTGAGATGCAGATACCTGTGCAATACGAAAACTGAACTTCAGAGCTGCCTCTGTCTACTGGAAAATGCAACACTCAAATTCAGCATCCTTTTTTTCTTCTCAAAACACAATTTGGAATCCTTTCGTGTTGCTGCTCTTAATATTAAAAGCTCATGTTACTGACAGCAGTGCTTTCCTAATTGTTTGCCCAACTAAAATTAATGAACTAAAAACCACATTTTTCAATATATGGTATATTTAATAAATTATTTTTAAAAATCTTCAATATGAACAACTTCTTTTAGTGTGATTGTGGTCACTATCTGCAGGTTGTATATAACCACCAAAACAATGCTATTTCTTGTGACACTTTGTATTTGCCCCCTTTTGTAGAGCTTTAATAAAGATACAGTTAATATTACAAATATCAAAATTATATTCTTTCTACAATTTAAAGGAATATTATTCAACACATTTATGTGCTTTGTGGCAGTTGTACATGCCCACGTTTATTCTACTGTAAACAGACTGAATTAAAGTGATATACCAAACAAACTACAAATAGTGCAAATTTCAAAAAGTTATTGATTTCTGCCAGTGCTCGCAGGCATTAAGCAATACTTTCTCAGACATCTGAAATAGCTCGCTTCAGTAAAGAGACACTGTACTGAAGGAAAGATGAAAATGTGCTGACTGCCCAGTCAATATTAATTTAAAATTGAGGTTTAGAACTTTTCTTAAAGGAAAAAAATTAATTTTTCAATCATCTGTTATCCCATGGAAAAAAAAAAAAAAAGGCAACAAGTAATCCCTGCAGGAAGATAATGTAATATTTTTTCTTTACTCCTAGAGGAATAACCAAAAGTGTTCTTCCTGCAAGATTTCCATAAATAACCACAAACTCTTTCTGTAAGATTTCCACATTATATGGAATGTCCCACTTGATCAATATTGACTAAAAGTGTTTAAAAGAAGTGTCAAGCAGACAGAAGTTTCCCCTCAGTCTATTTAACTCCCTTGAACATCTTTAAGTGATAATTTCAACTAAGAGGAGTCCCAAGTACATAAATCCTAAAGTGAAAGTGAAACATAATCGCTGAAGAGATCAGTAAAAAAGACTTAGTCATGGTTCTGAATCCAGCCAAGATGTTGGTATCCAAAATCTTGTGACATATGGAGACAGGAACATGCTTACCAGAACATGAATACATGACAGGGAGGTCTAAATATGTCCAGCTGCCTACTTGGTGGCCAAGGTGACAAGTACTGGTCAGTCAGAGAGGGGACACTGACTCCCTGGCTACTTTACTGAACATGGCTTGCAATGTTTGCCCAGACTTGGCCAATAAATTTGGAATATGCCCAGAAATCTTCCAGTCGCTGGGGGCTAAAAAGGTCCTATTACACTTTGAGCTTTGTGATAAAGAACTAATAGAGTGGTCTTCATGGTTTGAAAAATCATGTGACTGGACTATCAGAGCTGCCTGTTAAAGACTTTTTACTTTTTTAATCATTTGAATGGTACTTTTTTTTTTTTTTTAAATAAACACTGAAATATTGTACTGACTTCAGTTATACATAGCAGAGCTCATTTTCCATGATGTGGGTGAACTTTTAAATATAAATTACAGGGACGCTGAAAGGAGATGGCCAGACGCTCTGCTACTCAGGCTGAGGCGACCTGGGACACGTGCACAGCACACCAGTAAAAGGACAAGGAAGTAACTAAATTCTGCCAACAGATACTGGCATCTGTTTAGGAGAAGGACCTTTTTTCTTTTTTTAATATCAGGGACCTAATAAAAGGCTGCCCAAATCCCGATTTAGGTATCAAAGTTTTCGTGTGGCATCAAAGGAAAATAAATTTCACAGAATCACAGAATGTCAGGGATTGGAAGGGACCTCAAAAGCTCATCCAGTCCAATCCCCCCACCGGAGCAGGAACACCCAGATGAGGTTACACAGGAAGGTGTCCAGGCGGGTTGGAATGTCTGCAGAGAAGGAGACCCCACAACCCCCCTGGGCAGGCTGGGCCAGGCTCTGGCACCCTCACCCTTTCTGATAACAGTAGCTTAGATGACAACAATAATCGGGAACAGGTAGGATAGAATAGTATTATGCTACCTAAACTGCTAAAATGAAAACAATCTGACATTTAACTTAAAATGACTCACCATAAACTTTTCAGCTAAAATTTAATCACACAATTTGTTAGAAAAAAATATTTTCAGCTGGATTTATGCATCTAAAATGATAATAAAAAGAGTTTTATTTTATTGCTGATTCAGATAGTAACCAAAAGGGACTGAAAAATATGGGAGTAACCATTCTCCATCCAGAAGGGGTCTGAATTTAGAAAGTCATGTATGCCGTGCAACTGCCAACTATTTCTTAAAAGGTTCCATGGCTTGTAGCACTGGGGTCCACAAAGACAACGACATGAAGAACAAACTAAGCATTTGCTTAATTCAAAGCAAATACCGCATGAGGATTTTGGAGGACTGGCAAGTTATGAGACGTTAGTTTTCTAAACATGTTTCAGGCCATCTCTTCGCTAAAGAATAATTTATCTGAATATGTCAAGATAGGACTTGAGAAAATGGATACAGACTAGATTTGACCTGACTTATGAATTTGCTATTTTATTTCTCTGACAAGAAATGTAAGAAGAGCAACAGACTGAGTAGCAATAGAGTATACTGCCATTTAGTAATCCGTGTTTAGGAAAAAACTTCCAAACTCCAGCTTCCTGGTTTGCAAGAGATAAACCACACCACAGAACTGATACATTGATATCACCATACAGGTTATGAGAAATAAACTTCACAGTTTCAGAGTACGCTTATTCAGAATTCAAGAAAAAATACAGAGATAAATGGAGTGTCTTGGTTTTACCAGTGGCAAGAGAGATGTCAGCATAGCCACTACAAGCATAGGTATACCAGTAATTCACATTGAATTACCTAGTAGATTCTTAATACCATTATGTCTTTCATGGCCTCTAGTCCGAGGATCCATATTCGGGTAAAAACCAATCTTTAGAACTCAGCATTATAAATACAGTATGTTTACATCCTTAACTATGACAGGTGAATTAGGAGCCTAACTACCATAGACTCCTTATACACTTAATGAGATATAGCACTGTCACTTTAACTTTTTGAGTATTCCTTTTCAGGTAGTAGCAGTCAAGAAACCAAATTGGAGGAAAAAAAAATGTCTGCAGTTGCTCTAGAATGGACTTTATAAAGTCTGAAGAACCTCCATCATTTAATAAAATGAAGCATCTGTGTGTTACTGGAACACCTAAGCTAGAAAACCCTGGGAATCCCACTTAACAAAACATTATATCCTCTACATAGTTTAAAATATTCTTTGAACTAGAATCACCAGTTACATGACTTTTTCTGCTGTAAGGTCTTGGAAATATCTGGACCACAAAAATGGTCAACCTTTTGTTTTTCAAAACTTACCAATACGTATGAAGTCTCCTTGACTGCCTCTTCTTCAGCTCCATGCTGGAGTTCTTATTCAGAGGAAATTCTTGAAAGATCTGAAGAAGCAAAGGTAGAATCAAGTCTTGTAGCACACCGAAATAATGTCCTACATTATAATCACATCCCCTTGTACCTCAGGAGAATAAGGCTGAAAACCACCAGTGTGCCAGAGTACAGAACAAGACATTAAAGTCACAAGATTTCCTGACAAGCCACATCTGAGCATTCTGCAAGAGCAGGAACTTCCCAAGGTAAAAATTCACATCCCATTCTAGACAGTTTATGTTGGAGAGGAAAGCAATACCCTCCGTAACCCCAGCCAATATGACTTAGGGGAAAAATTACCTCCTGATTACAATCAGGTGATCAGTTTAACCCTGAGCATTTAATAAAGTTATACCTAGTTAACACCTGAAATCTTAACGAACTGCCCCATTTTCACCTGCTGCCAATCTTATCATTTAAGAAAGAGCAGCCCCTATCTCCTATACTACACACCAAGAAGGAACATAAAAGTCCTGGTACATGCAGGAGAACTGACACATGGACCCATTAAAAACATTCCTGTTTAGGGACCATGTAAGGAAAATACAAAAATAAGTTTCCCTTTAAACTTCTCTGGCAATGTCAGTAAGTATCCAAAGCTTTGCATCACAAACTTTTTATTCTGACTCATGATCACTTCACCATGTCACACACATCCTTTCATTAATTTATAAATTTCCATCTGAAAGTAGTTCAGGTCCCTGCCTCCACGACCTTGTCTGGAAAGCAGCTCCAGAGCTTTGCACAGATTGCCAAGAACTTTATTTTAAATTCCCCATCTATTCATAATTGTTTGTATGTATCTGATCTTGAAATAGTGTTATCCGTTAACATAAAAGTCTTCTTCCCTCACATCTACCCCCACATGTACTTATAAAGATATAACCATATGCCCTTTCAAGCTTTGTTTTGCCAGATGAGCTATTTTCATCTCAGCTGAGAAAATAGGTACTCCTTTCCCCTGAACATCCCACTCTGCACCTGCTGTGAATCGATGTGGGTCATGAGAACTCTAAACAATATTCTGAGAGTTGTCTTACCAGTGTCTTGTAAAGTAATATTAACACTTTATTATCTTAACTGAAAATCCTTCATCTAATACACCCTGAACTGCTTCATGGCCGTGACATAATGATGGCTCATAGTCACCCTATAGCCAACTAATGTGTTAAACCTCTTCCCTTTCCTATCACCAAAAATGATCAAGACACCAGCTTATACTAAAAGAACATCATGTTAATACCCAAGCACCCACTTCTGCTTTCTATACTATTTCATTTCCATTTTGTCAGTCCATAAGGTCATTTATTTTTTTCTGATATGCTAGCCCTATTCCAATTTTGTGTCATCTCTTAATGCCATATCTATTCTGCTTTTACAAAGTTCAAAAATACTACTTAAATCTGTCCCAAGATCAGTTCCAGAAGAATTCTACTAGCAAAAACCTTTCATTTTGATATTTCCTTTTTTAACAGAACCCTCTTTTATTGTAACCCTTTACTCAGTTCCTCATCCACCCTACAATTCTTGCATTAAAGCACATCTTCTCCACCTTAAATAACTTCCCAAAAGGAACGATATGCTTTATTTTGATCAAGGTAGATTAGGTCTACTGCATTACTCTTCTCTGGGACAATTATCTTATCAAAGAAAGATATTAAGTTAGTGTGATATGATCTGCCCTTGATAAAACCATGTTGTAGTTTTTTCCACTTTCCATTTACCTCCACTTCCTTGATAATTTTTTTCCTTCAAAATCTACTCTAAGACCTTGCTTGGTGTTGTGGTCAAACTACTATGCCTGCATTTTATTTGACCACCTCTTTTCCCTTTTATGAAAACAGAAAATAACTTTATTATTCTTTAGCTGTATTGAGCTACCCCTGGATTGAACAGACACATGTAAATCCCTGCAAATGTGTTCTGTGCAAACCAGCATTTGCGTTTGCAAATACTTTCAGTGCCCTGAAAGGAGTATTGTTCAACCCTCTCCATTCAGTCACAGTAAGGTGGGTATATTAAGCTGATAACGCACTAGTGGAAACTTCCATTGCTCTGTCTTCCTTCCTTTAAGCCCCTTTTTGCTATTCTTAGTCACTATATTATCCCCACTGAAAAATGAGACAAAGTATTAATTTACTTCTTCAGTCATACCTAGATTGTAGTTAATCTCCATTTCATTCCTGTTATTCTGTGTTTCCTTACTTCTTACTTCTGTTCTCTTTTTTACTAATGTGTCTGAAGAATCATTTCTTATTTGGTTTAATTGTGCAGCTCAGAGAAATTCTTGGCCATGCTGATATTTTTGTGTCACTCTTGAGAAGATCCATTATGAACTAGAAAAGGGTGTGGAACATGATACTGAGAACACCAATACATTTCTATCCTACATTTCCTTCAGCGCTCCCCAGAAAAGTGAATTGTGCCTTGAGGCGTAATTACACCAACTCAACAAGGCGTACGGAGTATTGACCACAATACAGAAAGAACTTACTAAACATTTAGGTGTGTTCATGCTGATAGGACCTCATCCTCTTCAGCTTATAAGTTGCAGGAAACATTCAAAGATATTTCTGAATTGCTAAAGCCTGTCTTAAAGAATTTCCAGAGGACTGGGAAGTTCCCAGAGAAATACAACAGACTAAACTCAGTATTTGTCTTTATTCTTTGGCAGAATTTTGCACCAGAAAGATTAAACTTTAAGAAAAGTCCTAGGAAAAATTATTAAACAATTAAACTGCAGCTACCGGGAAGAAAAATAAAGGTATATAAACCACCAGTCAGCCTTGGTTTATCATGAACAAATCACGTCACACTATTTAACTTCCTCCCTGATGTGGCAGCTGGCCAGAAGGATTAAAGTGAAACAGCAAATGTGTTGTACCTTGACTTTAATAAAGGCTTTTGACAGTAACACTGGATTTTCACACCATCTTATATTCTCATAAGCAAACTATTTTCTAAATCTGAATTGCTGCGAAGTAGAAGGTCATACTGGGCAAAGAGTCATCTTGTACCTATTTTCTGCGTACATTCTTTAGGATTCTACTGCTGGCCATTGTTACAGAGAAGCTTGTTACTCCTCTGGTCTGAGCCGGCATAACTGGGATCCGGATCTCCATAGATAATAGAATCATAGAATCATTTTGGTTGCAAGAGACTGTTAAGATCAGCAAGTCCAACCTCAACCTAACTCTAGCACTAAACCATGTCCATAAGAGCCTCATATATATGTCTTTTAAACACCTCCAGGGGTGGTGACTTCCACGTGGTCTACAGTTGGAAAACTTGCTCTCAGTGAATAGCTTTCAAATATTTACTCTTCAGGACTTCACAAAAGGGATCCCACAGAAGCCTGAGCCAGCTACAATTTTATTCAGTAGTTTTAACATCTTGGAAGATGGAATAGAGAGTGTACTAATGTGTGCAACTTGATGTATAGTCTTGAGGAGGGGACCAAGGCTGGAGAGGGGAAAGGAGACTGTTTCGGAGGAAAGAATCAGAATTCAGAATATTGTGACAAATGGGAAAAAATTGTGTGAAATATTCACTAAGGACAAGAGCAACACAGTACATTTAATTAGAGTAAATCTAATGCACACATGCAGGACAAAGAGTGTCTGGCCAAGAAGCTGCCCAGCAGAAAAGGATCTGAGAGCACCAAAAATGGAGCATATGAGGAAGGAAACAAAGACAAGAAAATACAACAGATGCAGAAAGGGTGGAGGAATTGGATGTGCTTACTCTACATAATAAAGATGGGACAGGGAGAGCCAGGCAGGACATGATCTGCTGGGATCTCCTGAGAAGTTGTGCCCATGCAGCAGCTCCCTGTCCCCAGGGGTCACCCAGCCCCAGCGTGGCGCTGCTGTCCTGACTGGGGAGTTCAACCCAACAATCTCCTGCTCTGCTTTCCAGCCCTCCATGCCCAGGGTTCTAGCGTCATCTGCTCAGCTTGTCTTACTGGATTATTCCTATAAATAAAGATTACAAATCTCTGTGTGTGCTTCAGGGTCTCCATCATTAAATCCTTTGATTAAAGAACTTTTCATTTATTTCTCTTTCCAGTCTTGGAAGACCTAACAGCATCCACAATCAATAACAATTGCTTCTGAACTGGTATTTAAGCTATGTTTATTTCTGTTAGCAAAGGAAAAGAAGGATAAAAACTTCATTAAGAGCAGCATAGTTCTGAGGAACAGGTCAAAACATATGTGAGAATACACATGAACACAAAGTGTAATTCACTTTCATAAACTCTGCAGCCTCAACTATGGATAATAATTTTGTATTCAAAGAACTTACTGAGGGTATTTTAAATATTCTGATTTCATTCTCAAAATAGGAAAAAATGTAATTATTTTAAAGGAAGGAACATTTTTCCTATTTATTCTAATTCACTTTCCTTCTGTTATCTTCTTTTTGAAAAGACAAGCTGCAAAAAGACCAACCCTCAAGAATTATTTACATACTTTTCACACATTCTGTGAATAGACATGTTTAATGCTTCTGAAAATAAGTCACTGTAATACAATGCAAATTATTAATTTATGAATGTGGCACAATTGATAATACAGGCTTACCGCATCTGTGATTTTCTACTCTACTTGAATTTAATGCTTTTATTATCCTGCCTATGCACCGAGTCAAGGCATATGTTTGCAGATGTGTGCCACGAAGCCTTTGAACGTTTCAGGATTAAAGATTGCTAATGCCCCAGAAGAATCAGTGGGAAGTAACATGGAAGGGATAGAAACACAGCTATAGGTTAGGGGGTTTTAATGTATCTTTAAAAATGATGAAATCACAGCATAACATCTGTATCAATAGGCTGTTCGGTTTATATAGTATTATTTATCATTGTTAAGTCTTCATTAAGGGCTGTACGGAAAACAGAGAGCACAGTTTTACAATATTCTGAAGGAAAGAAGTATTCTGAAAACTTCAAATCATTTTGAAGGTGTAGGGACAACAGCTTTTTTTCTGAATAAATAATTTCTTAGTAAATTTCTTACAGAACAGTTTGTCACTAAAAAATACCATCTGGCTCAATTTTGGTGAGAGGTTTTATGAGACCATGCAGTTTCAATAGTTATGTTAAGAGCAGGATATATGTTTTAGTCAAACTAATATAGACGTTCCACAAACAGGCAGTGCTGCCTTGGTTTGGGCACTTACATGGAATGTGGAATAATCCCTGCTGCTGCCTAAATTCAGACCATAGGGATGTATCCAAGTCTTCCAAATGTCTAAGGAAACTGTCATATTTTTAAGCAGTAATACGGATGGAGCCATAAAATTCATCTTATGCAAACTATTAGCAGAGAAACCTAAAAGTGCAACAGACAACCCTTGGTTTCACATGAGGGTTATTTTCAGCATGCAGAGAAACTCATTTGATTTTAATATATACAGCAGAAGTATAGCAGTTATCTAATCTAGCACTAAATAATGTTCCTGTTGTGAATAAAGAAAATAGAGAAGTTTAATTTCAGTCATCTATCATTATTTTTCCTGTAATTGCAGCATCAAGTAAAAATAAAGAACAAATGTGAACATGTTAAAGTTTTCTGATATATTTTAGAAGAAATGATGACAGCTGCTTATCTGGTAATTTAGCAGCATTGTATATGAACTTCTGAGAATCAACTGGAATTTTTTAAAAAGGTTTGTTTTTCTTTTATGAACTAACTGTAAAATTATTACTTTCTATGTTTCAGTGTTCATTAGGATTTTTCTGTGATTAAGATCAAATTTATGTGACAAAAAGAGATAAGCTAGCACACTGGCATTATATGGTTATAGGAAACACACCATACTTAATTGATTAAAATGAAGTGTTTTCAACAGATTGTTTAGTGCATTTCAATCCAAGACTACATCTATTGCATGAAAGTCCCATTCCTCAAAACATTTCTTTAGCAGTCCTTTATTCAGAAGATTGATTGCCACCCATCTTCTCATAGGACATTATAATATAAGGGATAATTCATTTAAATTTCTGCTAATAAAAAATAAAAAAGCCGATCTCTTTTATAAATGGAAGATACACATAATTAAAATCCAGAAAGCATTTTTTCACTCTTTCTGTTGTGACTTCCACTGGGTACCAACCTTGTGATAAACAATATTCATGTCAAGCAAACTGCACTTTTCTCGCCAAAAACCTAAGGAAATTGACTATGGTAATGCAAAGCAAGGCAGTATTTTGTACTCTTAGATGTACTCCAGATCTGAAAAATTCTTTCTCCATTAGAAAAGTTACTACCATTATGCCAAGATAAATAAGAGCTGAGATAAATGTTTCAAAATGAGAACACTTGTTGCTTATCCAAATACTACAGAATAACAGAGTTTAGGGTAGACTCCTAGATCCAGTAAAAGAGACAACTGAAATGTATTTAAGATTCCAAAACACTACAGAGGAACCATGTGTATACCCATATAACAGCACAGTTACCAGTCAGCAAAGAAAGCAAGTGCTGTGTGATTATAACCAAAGACAACAGAAAACTTTAAAAATCTAAGAGAGTAATCTACATTTGGAATCTAAAGGGATCCAGTGAAGACTTTCCAGATGGAATTAAACAAAATCTTGGATATAAGACTCAAACGGAGATATCGCAATGCAAATAGCAGGCTCTGTCCTTATAAAGAACATCTGTTATGAAGTTGTTTACATTCCTACCAAAATGGAAAAGAGTACAGCTAATTCTCCATTGCAGCCAGACGTGTCAGGGGAAGGACAAAGTTACTTCTTAGTGCGGTTTTTAATACATTATAAATACACACAGCTTTTCACTAACTCACAATTTTGTCACCTGAAAAAAACAGATAAACAGGGATTTGGGGCGCAGAGAAACACTCTGTATTTGTTTGCATATAATTTGCCAGGGATTTATTTCTATATTTTCCATTATTTCATATTTTGTCATATAGATTTTTGTAGTTTATATCCTTCTCATTACAAGGAGGAAACAGTGTCTGTTCACAAGTCCCTTGCTGAGCAGCCTACTTGAAATGAAGAGCTTCCAGCCTGTGGGTGAGCGGTTCGCTCTCACCCTTCCAGAGATAATAACTAGTCTGTGCTTAACCTGAGTTCTTCAGGAAATGAGAGATAGGTTGTAAATTATAGATTATTACTGCATTTTAATACTCCTCTGCTCTCATGCTCCAGCTTCTCAGAAGTAGTTCCCTTTTTCTTTTTTGCCTTTTTTTCCCTTTTATTACTTGGAACTTAAATATATTCATGCAGAGACCACCAAGTCTGCTGGTCCTGTGCGATGAAAGAGGCAGAACAGCTCCACCATCCCCTGCGGTGCAATGGGTGGCCAGCGAGAGGGGGAGAACAACCACACAAAGTGTTCTTGATTTGCATTAAAACCACTTTATTATATTACCGCTTCGCACTGCTTGCTGTGTTTTAACAATGAAGTTTTAAATAGTAGGGCTAAAGCTCTGATTATAAAAGCCACATTATAAAATTAATTTTTAATAAGTCTGCTGGTTTTTATGCTTATGCCAAATAACCACTGGGTTTCTCACTGTTTGTGGTCTCTCTCCATCAGCGTTGCTGCTCAATGCTGCATTCCTAGTGGTTACTTGTCTTTCTTCATATATATATATATTTATATATATATATATAGATATATACATATACACACACACAAATATGCAATTTCCTGGTAAAGGATGGCTAAGACTTCAGCACTAAACACAAAATTATAGCTGTGAATTTAGGCCACAGAATACTTTGGCTTTATTCCTTCATCTAGGGTAGAAAAACTGCAAAAATAGATGGCAAATATAAAGACCACCAAGAGCAAAGGAAGATCAAAAAGATGTAGTTCAGGAAGAAGTTTTGCTATAAATACAACATTTCAAAAGTAAGCAGTATAGTTTGTATATGGAAAAAAATAATCCTAACAGTGCTTAAGAACAAAAGAAGAAATCTATTTGTAACTGTAATCCTATAATTTCTAGCTTCTACTATATATTTTTGATGGTAAAGACCATATCATCTAATCTTTACCTTGATACTTCTTTACCTTCACCTCTTTCATTTTTGGCTTTCAGGAAAAACAATTTTGAAACAATCTGAGCATATATGATTTAGAAATAAATTACACTAATAAATGTGTTTGCACTAATAAAACACACTAATAAGTATTTTATAGTGACTTGAAATTACAAACAAAACCTTGTTTTTTCTTCCTACAAAAAACAGAGAATAAACTTGTAGAAGAAACTTCACTATTAGCACAGCAGCCTGATTACAAAGGGCAATTACTAATTTTGAAGTACACTACAAAGACATGACCTGATTACAGCACAGTGATTAAGATACAGATAAAGATTAAGATTAGGATGTACTGATATGACCAACAAAATAAAATTAAAGTCACCTTTCTAACAGCTAGTGATTTACAAAAGATCTTATACTTTGCGAAAGCTGGAGTTGAGCAAAGATAATTCACATTTTACTTTTACTCCAAAGCATTTAGGCTCATTCCATCTCATCCATTTCCATGGGAGCCAGGCAACTACACACGTTTGAAGTAATGGCCTTGATCCTGATTCTGAAAGCACTTGTAGAAGTTTCACATGCATGGTTCACTACGTACAATAATGAGTTATTATTATGAGTTATTTACCATGTAAAAATCAAGCACATGGTAAATATCTGCAGGAAGCTTAATGTCAAATACTTGTCCCACTTTGAATTTTTTCAGTCTCTGAAGGAATCTTTTACAGAACTGTCAATCGCACTGAATGGTCATTCTCAGACAGTGAGAAGTGCAGTTGGAGCCAGACTCTTCTTTCTAGGGAGAGCAGCTCCTTTGCCATAATTAGAGGCACTGAAGCACCCTCCACAAAACACAGTCGTTTCTTTAATAAGTGACACTGGACACTATCTCAGCCTACAGCAGCTTTCTCAGTCTGAAACACAAAAGCAGTCAAGTCTCAAAAACTTCAAAGAAAGCTTTTCATTTTATTTTCTCCTTGATCCACTGATAGAGCAGTTCATTTTCCTGAATTTTGTAAAATGACTTTTTCACTCATCAGACCTGTGTAACGAATCACTGTCTCAATCACCGAATTTCCCGTTTGACTCATCCGCTTTTCTTTGGCCTTTGGGTAGGAAGTTTCACATTCGAAACATTTTCTAAATTCACTTTTGTGAACTCTTCTCCCTCAGTTGCCCTTTGTTCCATTTTAAAAAATAATTGCATTTCCTGCAACATAATGTGCTAGTTTCAGGATTGAAAATTTCATCAGAAGCCAGAATTTCTCTCTTAGAGCAATGTCTTTTCTTTAAAAAGCACCATGTTATAGCACACTATGGGTTATAAAATGGCAGCAAATGCTATGAGATAACATTTTTCCAGAACTCTCAGTTTCATTCTACTAACTTAGAACAGCTTTTTCACCAATAAGACATTTGTACTCTCACGTATATTGTTTTGCTTTTTGCTGTCAAAGATTTTCTCTTTTTAATTTTGCTGCTGCAGTATGTTCTAAGGTAGTACCTCCTCTGAGGAAAACTCTTTAACAAGACAGGATTGTCAATAATCCTAATATTTTTCAATGTTAAAAAGGCTAGAAGGGTATAAAGTTCCATTCCTCCAAGCTTTTTCTGCCTCAAAGCAAAGAGGCCAGCTTCCCATAGGTATTCCCTGCAGGGAATGTAGTTCATCCTTGTCAAGATGTAGGAATATGAGTTGTATTTCCAACTGGGTATTTACATTTCCAGGTATACCACTCAGTAATGTACAAACCAGAAAGTTGCAGAAGCTCAGAGCATAGTAAACTCATACAAAAATGTGCTCCAGAAGAACATACAACGGGCTACGTTATGATCTTTGCTTACTGAGACCAACTGGAACAGAAACACTGTCATTTTATATTAACAGTGAAATGCAGCTGAGGGGAGTCTGATCACTGTTACTTAAGTTTTATGCAGTTGGATTTACCATCTTCTTTTGTATGATAGCAGATTTTAGCCTATTTTCTTAGCTAGTAAGGTTAGGCATCCATCTTCAAAAGAAAAACAAATGTAAGCAGGATGGTGATCACTCCATAGAAAAAGGAAGGGCTAAAAAACAACACAAAGCCAATATAAAGCATGTTGTCCCAGAGAAATAAAGTCAGATCTGTTTGATCAAAACTGCTCAGACCCGAGTCAGAACCAACGTTTCACAAAAGTGCTCAAGGTTGACGAGGTTCAGAGCATCAGCTGCCTTTTGCCTGGCCAAGTACCTCCTTTCTCCTGCAATCTACTGCGCTGCTTCTCCTCCTCCTCATTTCCATCTCCCGTGTTTCCCATGCGGGCTCCCCCTCTGCCCAAGGTTCACTCTTGCCCTGCCATATTCTGCAGTCCACACGTCCCGCTCTGTCACCTCTTCCTCCTCAGCTGCATCCCACCTACCATTGTTGCTTCCCTCTGTGGTCTGGAGTTTCCTTCCCAAACACAGGGAGGGACCGGACAGAGGGAATAGCCAAGGTCTGGTAGGGCGCAGAGCCCTGAGGGAAGGGCTGTGCCCAGGTCCAGCCTGACCTTCCTCCAGGGCAACCCAGCTTTAACCACCCAGCTCTTCACAAAGACAGCAAGACCTGGAGAGCCCACAGGCTCCTCAAAAAGAAAGGAAATGAACCTGGATGCTTTGTTCCAGCAAATACAGCTCACAGAGAAGCAGGCGGGAGAGAAAAGGCGCCTCATCCAACAAGGTCTGTGGCAGCGCTGACCACACTTAATGGCGTCTCCATTTCTTGGGGGGACAAAAATGGCCCCACTCCGCTGTCATGAGGGGAGTTTTGTCCATGAAATCTTGTCCGGCTGCTTCTTGCCAAAGCCATGTTTTTGTAAGAATGTAACTTTTACAAACTGAGCACACATTTTTACAGGTTTTTGTTGTGTTGCAGCTAAATCCGACATAAATAGAAGTTATGAAAAAATTAACCAAATAAAAGAAGAGCTGAGCACTGCAAAAATGAAATTAGAAACTAAGGTAAGCAGGCATGTTTATAGTATACATAATAATTAAATACATTATATTTACAAACAGATGACCTGTTCTTTCAGGAACAGATTCATAAACCCTTTAAATGAGTAAACTTCGCCTGCTGAATAATACAGCACTGAGAAAACTTATACTATGCATTTCTGTAGTGAAAAAAGGTTTATCAACAGCTTTCTTCCCACAAATCTCACCTTTCGGGCTGGCCTCTGGCTGTGTCCAGGGAGCAGCTCACCTCAGGGGTAGGAATATTTCCAGATAACACTTCCAAAAAGCTGTGAGACACGGCCACCAGATGCCAGGCAAACTGTTCAGTGTGTGTGAGCAGCCCTGTCCTAACAATCCTGTACCTTCTTACAGCACGTTTCTTCAGAGGCCCCAAAATCACTCCTTCGTTGCCCGCTGCTGTTCACTAAGGGCCTTTCACAGAAAATATATGGAAACATTCCCTTTGTTTACTTCACAGGATCTTGATTCATATACTAAAGACCTTCCTGCAAGCCTGGGCTCACAGTTAGGGCTCACAAGGCCGAAGAGCTTTTCTAGGGATGCTGAAGACAGAGAAAAGTTTCTGAATCTAAAGTTTTTAAGACTTTGCTGTGCTTTGCCTTTAACCAAACTGCAAACATTTTTAGATTAAGCTTCCGGTTTTGCTGAACTTTTCACCATTAACACCTGTGGTTACAAATGATTTAAAAATCCATTTGCTTGTGCCTGAAAACAAAGTCTAAATATCATCCCCTGTGCTCTTAAGTATCTGCACTAGCAGGATGTGTATGCACAACAGGAAAGCACATCAAGGTTCATTTGAAGGCAGAACTGTTGTATCCTATCACTTAAATAAATATCTTCAAGAATCTTTGGGGCATTACCTCACCTAGTTGTGAAATTAAATGTTTGGGGAATGATTTTCATCCTTCAAAAAGCAGCTCTTCTACCTTCTGTAAAAGACTAAGTAATATACATAATAAATACCAACATTACTGTAAGGGGTCAGAATAAAAGTTAACTCATTTACAAATATTTACTTGTTTCAAATTAAGTTTATAATCATGCAAGCAGTTATTTACGTGCTTGCATTTATGCATGCCACAATCTCAGAGCCCAAAAGCGCTTTAAAATAATAACTTATTTAACCAACACAGATTATATCTGGGAGTTGCATGTTAGGTAAAGCCCTTCGTAGTCATGCTCATAAATTTATTTATGAGCATCACAATTTTATGTTTATACTACTAATTTGTTATTGATGTATTGTGATTTATAATCAGGGTTTATGTGGTAGGTATAGAAGGTCCCAGGAGCAGAGCCATTATTGTAAATGACTAATGGGAAGAGCTGAAGTACTAGTTCTAATTAAATCTTATGTGCTTTACCCACCAGGATTAATAATATTCTCACTGACATCCACAAAAATATATTTTACTTGCTTGCTTAGTCTGACATTTATCCATTTATAGATAGGAATTTGTACAGAAAACAGTGGAATGGGAAAATGCATTTCAATCAGACTATATTCAGGTTTAAAGATTATACAGCTATTGAAATTATTTGAAGTAATTTATTTTTCAGTGCATGAATTAAGTTTACATATGTCTACGATAGTTAATATAATTCTGTTCAGCTAATGCTGTTCAGTTTGTCCCACACCAAATAAGTACATTTCTGTATAAGCGCACATATCCAAGCACGTGCATACACAGCAGCCTGACCAAGCAGATGAGACCGAGTTCAAAAGTGGTTTGACATCTATTTCACACAGACTACCTGTGGCAAATCAAAGGTTCCTAAGAAACGCTATTTTTTTCCTCCATTCTGTAAAATCAGGTAGCATGTAATTAGAACCTGAATTATAGCGTTTTGCTTTTCATGGCTTAATGGTTTCTTGAAAAAAAATCTGTTGCAAATGCATAGGTTAAGTTGGTATCTTACGGATGGAGAAACTACACTGCAGTTAGTTATGTTCAGTAATATCAGTACAGTATAAGGACATCTACACTTCCTGAACACTTAGCATACTGGAAATATCAGGGATGAGGAAAAAAATCTGGTCTTTTTTATTTTTTTCCAGCTGTCACATTCTAGTCTTAAGACACTTGATTCCACTATCCTTCCCCTTTTTTATCAGACGCACTTCATCTACACTGTCTCCAAAATCATCTACGTTATTTCATTTAACAATCTTTTCACTTTAACCTCTGTCATATCACTATTATTTGGTCTCTTCTGCTTCTGCACACACAAATGGTCATGGATCAGCCTGACTATTCAATTTCCTTCCTGCTACTTTGCCCTGTGCCTTTCCAGTCTGGGCCACTCCACTGACTTGACTTTCCCTCCTCCTTGTTCTGAGTATTACGGTCTGAGTCATTCTCTTGACCTCCTTTTCTCCACTTCATCAGATGAATTATTCTCATCCTTTAATACTCTTCAACGCTCAGCTGTTCCCTATTTATCTGCTCTTACAGTTTATCCCACCATATAACTTAACCTAGGTTAGATAATGATACAGTAAATGCACTGGAAAATTGAGAGGTGGTCTTCAGAAAATTTTGAAAATTAAATGGTCGAACAGTATTCCCTTCTACCAGATAAATTACTGTTTCAAAGTAATAAAAATAAAACTATACATAAAATAGAAGTTTGAGGGTTGGGTGGGTTATGGTCAAACTGTCTTTAACCAATACGCTGATCTCCATGAGACTTTGTTGGCTAAGAATTCCAGAAATTGTTCTCAGAAAAATACGAGCATATCCCTCCCTCCTTCTCCTATGCAACAGTAGCGTTGCAGAGTTGACAATGTGCACAGCCATTCAGTTGGAACAATGATGTTGGACCCCTGCCCTCCAGATATTGTTCTCTGATTTAGTACATGATGAGCTTTACACAGTTAGATGGAGGACACTGTACTATGTTGGCTAAAATGTCCCATGTGCTCAATATTTTTCCTGGGTTTAACCTGAAAAAAATGTCTCCTAAACTGAAAAGACTTGAAAAAGCAGTTTTAGATAGGTGGACCACCACTAAATATATTGTTTAAAGAAAGGATACTTTTCAAAAGCTTAGTGATATATTGGAAGAATATTGCTTTTACTAATCCAGCAGATATGCCAGCTGTGTTTCAACTGGACCAAGATCCTTACGTGCAACATCATTAATTGTACATATCCTGTATATGAAACAATAAAACAATAATCTTTATAACATTTTTTTTCCCTCTTGAAAGGTTCAGCGTCTGTCTGAAAAACGGTTCTATGCAGAAGTTCTGAAGAAACGTGAAGACAGCTTAGAAAAACAGAAAGCTGAACTTATCAATCAAAAAACCAGCCTTCTTAAAATCTTTGTACGTTTCCAGCTACGGTATTCAGACAGCTCTTTTCTGCTGTAGGAGCCTAGACAGTTTTAACATTTGAAAATATGGAAAAAGTAATGTTTTAAATCTGGAAAACCAGTTGTTGTTTAGTTTTTTGTTTGTTTGGGTTTTCAGATTTTGTTGTAGTGGTTTTGTGGTTTGTTGGAGTTTTTTGTTTAGTTAGTTGGTTTTACTGTAGCATACTTAGCAATGTAAATTCTTACTTTTAATTTAAACCATGATCAAAGGTAACCAACATATGCTGCATTTTCTCTAAAAAGCTGATTTCACATTCTTGATTTCCTTATCTAATGCCTGCTGTTATATGACTCTACTCCAATTCTGACACATTATTTCCTTTAGAAAACTAGGAAAGTCTCACCTTAAATTGGACAGCCTCATCCGCAATAAAACATGTTGAGAAGGATCAAAGGAAAAACTCAGGGAGGCCAACACCACATTTTAGGGATCTTGATAAAGAGATGCAGACAACAAGCTTTACAGTTCTCCCTTGTGCTAACCTGAATATTGGCTTCCTCTTACTTCACTGTGGATCCTTGGATCTGTAGATACTCAGAAATGCCACAGATGACTAGTCTTCTCAGCATTTCTTCAGCATCCAACGCATTCCCAACCTAAGTATACAGAGAAAGAAAGAAAAATAAATATTATTAAGAATCGCAGAAAAAAATATTTAGCTATAAAAGCTAAATATCCTTTGAAGAAGTGTGGAGTTTCTATTAATTGTAACCAGTCAAGTTGGATATATAGGTTATCATTTCTGTCTTCCTGTACATAGGGGTGATTTCTTTTTATTTAATTTAGCAATCAATTAATATTTTTAAAGGAATTTAATATTGTGTTGCTCTATTGAATATTTTTTTTCAGAAAATGAAACAGTCACTTCCTATCAATTATAGCTTTCTTGGTAGTTTACTGAGGGAGGTAAAGTCTACATTCTGCAGAGGAATGAACACCTTTATTTCTTTTAATACCAATCTAAAAAAAGACTGGCCACACTATGCTACTGACTTTAAACAGAACTTTCTACTAATTTCAATAAAGAGTTCAATAGAAAAACCGCCGGCACAAGTCTGTAATGTAATTTATTGATTTTTTTTTAAAATGTATTATTATTAAGAATACATCCTTCGCTTAAAAAAAAAAAAGCTTAAAGCAGACAAAATTATAGAGCTGTAGACCATGTTCATGTCCTCCTAAGTCACAAGAAGTAAATATATTTATAGTACAAGTTTAAGTCTAAACAAACACAGTGCCTTTCAGTCTGTGTAGCTAACAAAGACTTTCTTTTCTTTTTTTCACATAAACATTAAATTTTCCTTTTTTTTTTTCTTTTTTTCCCAGACAGATGCAAAGAGAAAAGTAGCTGAAGAGGAAGATAATTTTACTAAAGAAGTAACAGAGTTTACCAATGAGTATGGTCTAACAAGTAATAGAGATCTTCTGATTAAAAAAAAAGTCAAGACTGAAATAAATGACTTAGAGAAAGAGGCAGCTCTGTTGAAAAATGGTAAGTCTTATATCAAACTATTTTATCTTTGATTACCTGAGAATGAATACAAATCAGTAAAACATAGCTGTGCAAAACAATCATTTTAATTCCATTCCCTTGCTGTCTGGAATTTCCTCTTAGCAATAAAAATCGAGAGAACATTGTCTGAAATACCACATTACACAAGCAAAATTAAAGGCTGTCCTTGTGCAAAACTGCACAAGTGGCTCCCAATGTCTAGTGTCGACAAGCGCATGGGTGCACTGTCATACATAATGTACTGTATTTGATTTGCAATACTTATATTCACCAATGGTTGAACTACGCAAGCTTCCTTAGCCTCAAAAGAATTATCTGCACAGATGCCTTGTAAGATTGGTCTTTTATTGCTACAGTATAACTATATCTTTGAGTTAAGATAGAGAATATGAGATTTCTCAGAACAGAGAGCCAGACTGAAAAGCAATCCTTCAGCAAGGAAATAGGAGTCATCATAGATCACAAGCTGAACATGAGTCAATGACATCAGAATGACAACACCATACTGAGATATAAACATAACTCCGACCTCTGAGACGTGCAAAATAATCCTTCACTCTATTTAGGGCAGTTAAGCTCTTAGCTGGAGTACTATACATCTAGTTTTGGATGTTGCACTTCAAGAAAAAATGTGGACCAGCTTGAGAGAATCCACATGGGACCAGTGAGGGTGATCAGAGATCTGGAGAACAAGAGAAGAAAAAGAAATTAAAGAATGCAGACCATTTAACCTATGGAGGAAAAGACTGATGGAAGATGGATATCAGTTTTAAATATTTAAAGCCCTCTGTAAAAAGGAAATTAATATATTCTCCACACCTATAGTGAGCTGAATACAAAGTTAAAAGTGCAAACCACAGTAAGGGAGAGTCTGGCTGGTTGTTCAGAAATCTTTCCAGGAAGAACAGTGAACAGTTGAAACACTCTGCCTTAGGAGGTTCCATCACCAAAGGAAATAGGAGTCTGCAGTACCAAAGGTTTTTAAGAACAGGTTAGACAAGCATCTGTCAGAAATCCCAGAGGAACAGCTGATCCTGCCTCTGGGAGGAGGAATGCAGTAGATGACCACTCAGAGTCCTTTCCAGTCTCGTGATTCTACAAGTCAAGTGCCAGTACTTTGAATTCCCTATTTCTGGTGTAAAGTTACTGAACTCTGACTGTCCATTTGAGTTTCTTGGTGGTACCTTCTTTCTGTGTTTCCTGTGGCTCTGATTCTCATCTACAACTGAAAAACAAGCCTGTATTGGGAGGCACTTGATACTTTTAAGGATTAATTTTTACATATTCAGGCAGATCTCATTAGTCAAATGGTCTCTGAAAGGTTAGAGCAATAGGACATGAAAGGTGACTAATGTTCTTCTCTGGATTTTTTACTGTCTTGATTCCACCCTTTTAAATCGCATCTTTTTTAAAGTACAATTTGTCTGTCTATCTGCTATATTCTCGAGCACACTGATGACACTAGACAAGTTTAACTCATAACAAGAAAATTACATGAGGACCTCCAGTTGTCAGGGAAACAATTAAAATTAATTCCAGATGTTGTCAATGGTCAGGTTCAAATGTCCATAACACTAAATAAAATACACTCTTTTTAGTCCTGCTGAGAGGTGTTTGTTCATCACCTGTTCCATAAATCATCTTCCTTTATAGCTGAATTAACCCTAAAGCAAAACATTTTAAATTCTTTTTGTGCCCAGTCAAAAAGTACGTCAAACACCTTGATAACATTAAAAAAAACATTCTTTCATAGATATGTATTCATTATAGGACATATAATTTCCTGTGAACTGGATTTTACACAACAGATTTTAGTTTTATGTTTAAGGTTATTTTTTACTAGATTGGTAGAAGTAGTTAAGAATATTTAAGATTATATCTTGAAAGCTAGGACTGCAATGCATTTTAATTGAAAATATATCTTTTTCTTAGAAATGGAGTCAATGGAACATAAAAATGTTCAGCTAAATGCACTCCAGCTGGAGAAGAACGAATTAAAGCAGTATTTATTTACCCTCCAAAGTGAACTCAAAGGTGTGCCTGATAATCACTTGTTATGATGATTATTTGTGGCTTGGCAAATGCTTCTGAAAAATGTTTTCTGACAAGTTATTTTTCTGAAAAAAAGGAAGCAATGGAAAGATGACTTTAATATATTGTTATATATTGTTATAGACATGGTTATAACAAATATTATGGATTTCAATATGAATTATTTTAAATGTTAGTGATACTGAGGTCTACAGATGTGCTGAATCATAACCTGTAACTGAGAAGTGAATTTTTACTTTTGCTGGTAAGACATATACTTAAATGGATAATTTAGTGTTTCAAAGTGAACTTAAAATCAATATAAATATTGTTTAAAACTCATTAACTTATAAATAAAGAATGTAATTAAAATTTAAATGTGTAACAAGCAACATGGCTTGGACTGATAAAGACAGATTTGGCCTAGGTGCTAAACCTCTGACTAGTAAATTCAACTGTCATCTCTTAACTGATATTTATGTGTTAGTATATGAAAGTCTGTGCATTAAAAAAAAATAAAATAAGGAAGTCTACACGATAAAGTTTTGTTGAATATGCAGGAAACCACATAAAAGAAACAACTAGATGGATATAGAGGGAATCAAGAAAGATTCTGTGTCAAAGGTGATCACAGGCCATAAGGATGATTTTGAAATTTGGATAAAAATGTCACCTAGAAGTGGTTTAGTAACTTTTTTACAAATGTTTAATTAACATGTGACAGTAAGAAAGCTAAGAAAGACCATAAATTTGGTCATAAATTATTTAGGAAAAGGAATAAAATTTTCTAGAAGATTGCAATATGCATACCAATTACAATAACAAAATGATTCATGTCTTTATTTGGATGTCTTTACCCTATGAACAGCTTCACAAAGAGGCATTAGAAAAGATAAATTTAGAAAATGTAGTAAGTCTTTGAATATGGATGATTAATATATATTTATAAGGTAATTGTTATTTTCTGTTTAGACCTTGAGAAAGTAATCAGGGAAGCCGAAAGAATGACAAAGGATTTAGAAGCAGAAAAAGTCCAAGTCACTGAAAAACCTCAGAATGATCCGGAATGTTTAAGGTAAAAATCTCATTGCAATGGGGTGGATTTGCCACAGGAACCTCCTTGTGTCAGGTGGCCTTGTACTGAAACTACTAAACATAGATTTGTTTCCTCTGCGACCCTTCCCATCAGTCCTAGTTTGCCTTCTAATTAAGCTAGTTTAGAATAAAATTTTGAAGATTTAACCAAGACAGAAGACCTTGCAAATATTGTTTCCTAGGAACTAAGTGGTAACCACTCATTTCTTGTCATTTTGCTCATCTCATGTATATGTTTTCACTATACAGCAAATAATGTAATGTTTTCAACAAAATAACTTCCCACGCAGAAAGCCCCATATCACCAAATTAACCATCTTTCTCCTATTTTATCGTGACCCAGATGAAAGTGCCTGTGGATATTTAAAAATATTTAAAAGAAAACACAAAGGAAATTCTCCTAGAAAAGCTGGCCCAAACTATTCTCTAACAAAGATCATTAGAGAAAACACGTAATGTTTTCTTTTCTGTACATTTATTTCTCAGGTTTTGACTAAAATAAGTATAATTTATTTTTTTTCTGAAAGCTTTCAATAGAAAAATCAAATTTTGCAGAGAACCCTGAGCATTTTTCTGAGAGACGATTTGGTAATGGCCCATTTTTTGCTGAATATCATTTTTTGAAAGAAAATTATATATCAGCCCTATTACTAACTCTCTACAACTTCTTACATGGTGTTGAGACATGGCCAAAATTCCTTCAACATAAAAATTAGTTAGCTCACAACTCTGCACACAGCAGCAAAAATTTTGTATTCAACATATACATAGAAGGCACAGTGTAAATAACAATAACATCAGCAATTCTGTAAGACAGCATGCTATAATTCAGTCTTTTACATTATTCATTCCATCGTGATATATTGGGTTTTGTGATACCTGAGGTTGTCAGCTACCTTCTAAATAACATACTGCCCTTGGAGTAGTTTACTGCCATGATACTGCTTAATGTTTAAATTGGTGTAATTAGTTTTCCATAACAGGTTTCCTGTTATAGAAGTAGCAAACATTATATTACTCTAAATGCCCAGCTCTGCCCCTCATTGCTATGAGATCCTAGGCAAATCATTTGAATCCATGTATATCTGTCTTTCTATGTAGTGAAATTAACTCACAGTTTTGTGGAACAATACTTTGGTTTTATCCAGGGGAAAACACAACAGTGGATAAAATATGTTAAATTCCACTAACTACAAAACTAGTATGTGTCATTTACCACCAAAGCAAGAAGAACTAGGAGATTTTTCAACTTCATAAAATGCATCATTTTGTGGCCAATATAAGCTTAGATTAGGACAAGGGAAAATGGCCTCAAGTTATGCTAGGGAAGGTTCAGATGGGATATTAGGAAAAACTTCCTCATGGAAAGGGTTATGAAGCACTGGAACAGGCTGCCCAGGGCAGCGGTTGAGCCACCATCCCTAGAGGGGTTTAAAAGGCGTATAGATCATAGAATCATAGAATGTCCTGAGTTGGAAGGGACCCACAAGCATCAAGTCCAACTCCTGTCCCTGCACATGACAACCCCAGAGTTCACACCATGTGTCTGAGGGCATTGTCCAGTCTCTTCTTGGATGCTGTCAGGCTTGGCGCCGTGACACCTCCCTGGGGGAGCCTGTTCCAGTGCTCCAGCACCCTCTGGGTGAAGAACTTTTTCCTCATGTCCAACCTAAACCTCCCCTGGCACATCTTCCTGCCATTCTCTTGGGTTCTGTCATTGGTCACTAAAGAGAAGAGTTCAGCACCTGCCCCTCCTCCCCTTGTGAGGAAGCTGTAGACCATGATGAGTTCTCCTCTTCTCCAGGCTGAACAAACCAAGTGAAAAGATGAGGCTCTTAGGGACATGGTTTAGTGCTAGAGTTAGGTTATGGTTGGACTTGATGGTCCACAATGATTAAAGGAGTGGAGCGTCTCCCTTATGAGGAAACGCTGAGGGAGCTGGGTCTCTTTAGCTTGGAGAAGAGGAGACTGAAGGGGTGACCTCATTAATGTTTATAAATATGTAAAAGGTAAGTGTCACAAAGCTGGAGCCAGGCTCTTCTCAGTGACAACCAATGATAGGACAAGGTGCAATGTGTACAAACTGGAACACAGGAGGTTCCACTTAAATATGATAAGAAACTTCATCACAGTGAAGGTGACAGAGCACTGGAACAGGCTGCCCAGGCAAGGTTGTGGAGTCTCCTACTCTGGAGACATTCAAAACCCGCCTGGACACCTTCCTGTGTAATCTCATCTTGGTGTGTTCCTGCTCCGGCGGTGGGATTGGACTGGATGAGCTTTCGAGGTCCCTTCCAATCCCTGACATTCTGTGATTCTGTCATCTTAAGCGTCTCTTCCAACCAAATTGATTCTATGATTTGATAATTGCATGTACTGCAAAATGTAAAGTGCTCCTACAGCTGACGTTACCATCACAAAAAGCAACTTCTCCTTGACGTGTAATAATATGTTGAAGACATTTTCTTCACATGGAAATATTCTTCATTTCAGATACTGGACAAAATCTAGGACAAATTTTCCTAGATCATACTTCTATCTTGAACTTGCTTTTGAGCTCATGTAGGCTCAGAAAACCTCAATGCTTTATAGAGAGAGATAGCCCTGAACAAATTATCTTGGATGCCAGAAGCAATGTAGCTGTGTTACTGTACTTCCATGTCAGCACTAATAGATTCTGCTTTTCAGTAGAGCCACGCAGGCAATCCTCATTTGTCTACTTCTGCATGTCATAGCACTGTGGTGTTTAGAATTATCCCAAACCTTATCAGATTCATACAACTCTATCAATTTATTTATTTTTTTTTAACAAAACCTACTAATGACTTTTTGATTTGGACTACTGAATTAAGACAATCAAAGGGAATTTAAAGTATTATGTGCTATAAATAGTGCAGGTATCCTCTGGTGGTACCTGATCACCCTCCAGTCCCTACAAAGAAGTCATCAAGAATATGGAGTAAGGATGTGCACAACTCTGCACAGTGGGAGAAGAAAAGGCAAAAAGCAGAAGAGATAAGAGGGATTTAGAATTAATCTAAGGAAATACTTTTTTATCATGAGGATAGAATAGCAAAGGAAAAGGTTGCCCAGAGGGGTTGCATCATTTTAATCCTTGAAGGTTTTCAGACTTGACTGGATAAAGCCCTGAGTAATCTACTCTGACCTTGTAGCTGACCCTGCTTTGAGAAGGACGTTGGGCTAGGTGACCTCCTGACATCTCTTCCAGTCTGAAGTATCCAATGAACCAATTATCACTGTGGAATGCACAAGGGGAGAAAACAGCCCATAGATCAATACATATGAACTGGCTTGTGCCTACACTGCTCAGAGGCAGCATTATTTGCAACAAACATCATCTCCGCACTTCCTAGCATTTGGTGAGATCATGTCTACTCTAGTCCCTTTGTAGTGTCTTTGCAACATTAAGATATAATGTCATGTCTATACACATACTTTCCATTCAAAATGCATTAAATCCTTCAAAGAGTTACACCCAGCGCCACAGAGTGATGGCTCAAAATGACAACAGCTGCCCCATGTGTCGCAGCCCCTATGAGGTGCCACAGGAGCGTTTGAGGGACCACAGCTGCCACAGCAGAGCACAATAGTCTCTCTGGAGCAGATCTTGAGCAAACTATCCTGGCCACTCCTATGGGTGCCTTCTGAAGGAATCTGACAGTAAAGAATCAGTCAGTGTCAGTGAGAAAAACTGGGCACTTGGGGTGAACCAGGAAGCCCTCCTGACAGTCTAGATATGCCTTTGGCACTTGCAAAGGACCTTTTGTAGCCAAGTACCAATTAATGCGATCTTACATACACTAGTGTATCTCTTAATAGCTTTGGTCTCGCTAAAATCAATGTGATTGAACACACTGTGTTTGAGAAACAACCCTTTTTACCTAGCAAGATAAGCTTTTTTCCCCCATATGGAATGTATTGCAAGAAAATAATTTTACTTTATACTTAAAATAATATTTAGTATGTATAAAGACAATAATATTTTGGCACAAGTAATGTGGATCAAAAATACATATTTTTCCTAGGAAATAAGCACAAAATATGATTCTTTTTCTTACAGAGCAGGAAATCACACCACTCTTTACACAGTAAAAATACTGATGTTTTTAATGCTTCCTTAGAACAAATGTGAGAAACAGTCAGCATCAATAACCTGACATATGTAGCTCCCAGATCACCCTGTAAGTCTGTTATTGTATCACATACCTAGTCCCAGCTTAAAAATCAATATCAAAAGTAGCTGGTAAGGCAAGAATCTTCATTACAATTAAGTATATATCTTAAAGTAAATTGCATTTCAGCTGAAGAGTGTAGCCAGCTAATTCAAATTACAGCAATTCATCTTTGATCTGAGAGAAATGCCCTATACTATGTCTGCAGTTTCATAAAATTTCTCTCAAATCCATCAAAGAATTACGTAAGGTCATGAGAATCATACATCAGTAATTCCAACAGCTGTCGGTGCTGCTGTTATAGGCTCGTAGTAGCACATATCAGATACAGGAAAAAGCTAACCAAAATTTGAATGTTAAGCACAGATACAATTATGGATATGACAGTGTACCCTCTTCTTCGAAGCAGGCACCCTGGAAATTGTGTTTCATTATACAGGTGCATAATTCAGAGAAATATTAAGAAAAGAGGGCTTTTTTTCAGAAAAGAGCTACAATTAAAATCAAAAGCTTCATTTTAATCGTCTGCTCTGCCAAAGCCAACCCCAAACACAAAACAGCAGGAAAGAGCTTTGGCATCAACTCTCTTGAGTCACATTTCCCTGGCAAGTAGCATCACTTCAGTGGAACAATACAGGACTCCAGCAGAGACTAACAGATACCAGCGAATTCCTAGCTATGTCATTTCACTATTATATTCATTCTAATTACTTACTATATTAATTATCTTCTTTCAAAGTTTAATTTTAAATTTATGTGTTGCCTTATGTAAAGCAACCTAGAAGTAATTTTAATTACAGTTTATTCAGACTAAGAACAGTCAGTTTCTACCTAAAAATGATATTTTTCACACTAAAGATAGTCTAAAGATAAATTGTATCTTTGAAACCTGAATTTATGTTCTACTTCAGAAAAGCAGTAACAAAAGGGAAATGCATGAAGTCAGCTTACTTTGTAAATAATTCAAGGCTTTATATACTTGCTTAATTCCTAAAAATATAGTGTTGTTTCTTATACTTCAAAATACAGAAAAATAAACTTCATCACCAAAATTAGGAAGGAAAACATCATACAGGAAATATGTTCATTAGAGCTGAACAAATGTTTCATGCTAACAGCAGACTGCCTAAGGCTGTGCATGTTTCTGGTGGCTTAAAAACTACTTGCAATTTAATTTTATGTTAAATTTTATAATCAAGAAATATCAATCTCTGGAGTAATATATGGGGTTCAAAATGAGTTTTTTAATGACAATCTCTTCATCGATTTTTTTAAGATTTGCTTTTTAATAGTAGTGTAGTAGTAGTAGTTTTTAATAGTAGTTAAAATAGGTTTCCATTGTAAATTGCAGTATGGATTTACAAAAAAATTGATCAAATCTGACTAATGATATCTTCCTTTGATAAGACAGCCCATTGGTTAGACAAAGAAAATGCAAATGCCATCCATCTAGACATTACTAAAGTATTTGATGTTATCCCACATGGGAAACTACTAGTTAACCTGGGGAAGACATATTAAAATTAATTAAGGAAATTACTAATAGTAACAATACTGATAGGTCTGAAAAAAGGAAATTCTGGGGCTGGAAAAGGAACTACACTTACAGCTGGTCTTGCTTAATGACTCAAAAAATTACTCTGAAATAGTGGTTTAAGATAATAGTGTAAAACAATTTAAAAACTCTAGACCTTGTAAGCTGGATTCACTGAAAAAGAGGATGAATATAATTATATACAGGTTATGTACTTGTACACAACTGGGGACTTCAATAATAGGTATCTGGAAGCAGAGAAGAGAGGCCTGAGCATGCCACCTTATCAAAAGACAACTATAAACATGAAAAGTAAATATAGCTGTGGAAAAAAGCAAGAGGTATTTCCAACAAAAACCAGAAGGGTGTAAGAATACTCCGAACAAATCTCTCACCTACTTTTCAAGAAGGATGCATTCAGCATGGAAGATGACCGGAGAATGGAGAGCCCACAATGCAGATGGAAACAAGGACATTATAAAATCCTTTCTAGCTCTGCGAAAATTATATAGTTCACATGAAGCAAAGCAGTAGAGACCAGAGATACTAATTTTGGCAATATGGTAGACGTATTAATAAATCCAGATTGAGATCTAATTTTGCCTGTACAACAGAAAAATCAATATATTTGAAAAAGAAGGATCATTGACCCATATTTATCCCATATTTATTTTCCCTGACTTTCAATAGGAATCTTATTGACCCCTAAAAACAATTTGATGTCTCTGATGCTTCTAAATTTTTTCGTATGTAACTTGTACTTACAGTTCCCATGCAAAGCAGTCCAGTTAACTTTGTTTTTCTATCTGCACAAAAGCAAATCGCACTCTAAATGTGCAATTTAATTCAGTGTGCCTTAACCTTTCCATGCTTATTCAACCATAATAATATATTACTTAAAACTTCTTGTAATGTTTTATGTGTTTGGGGAACAGAAATTAAACAAACAAACCAAACACCAAACAATAACAAAAAAACCCAAGACCTAGAACTACTTTTATAAACAGTTGCCTGAAAACATCTGCAGAATGCAGGCTTTAATCAAGGATAGTGATGCATTTTACAATCAGCATTTGATCTGATCCAAAACATTAAAAGCTGAAATTTTCTTATTTTACCTAAGGTATTTCTATTTATTTTAATTTACATTTAATTACCCTTGTTATGTAGCCTAGTACCCTGTGCACTTGCATGTTTCATCTTCTTGCTAGCATTTATTATCACTACTAGATCACTTTCTTAATTTTTATTCTATTTCTGCTCCATGAAGCACAGGCTTTTATAATTTATTTGTTCAGCTCAAGTGCTTGAATTTGTTTTGAGATACTGAACTCCATTTAAGACTCATTTTCTCCCTTCCTCAATCAATTGATAATAATCTGAAATTTATTGACTTCTTCAGCTGTGTCAATAGCATTTTCTGTTTAGTAGTGTCAGTAAATTGTAAATAGCCAGCAAAATCTTGCTCTCACTATAGAAACATAGACATTAAATCAGTACTGGTACTGAACTGAGACTGAATGACCTCAATGCATTAGCTCTACGTTGGTGTGAGACAAGAAGCCAAAGTCTTCTATACTTTTCTTCAGACTCAATAAAGTCTCGATAAATGTTTCTCCTGATCTTTATGACAAAATCCAGGAAAATCAACATACATACCCTCAAGTTCATATATAACTTCTTACAGAACTTCACTTCATACCATAAATTCTATGCCCTGTATATCAGTGTCAAGCAATTCTGTTTTATAGCATGCTCTAGTGTTTCTCCTCATATTTATGGTTAAAAAAAAAATAAATCAAAGAGTGGTCATAAACAAGGCAAACAAGAATGAATGCAGCCCCAATAACCAGATAGGGTTAGGACTCTATAGAAGACCATAATATTCACCCTGCCTTCTGCACAAACTATTTCTTCTTTGAGGCCTCTTTACCTAAAATTATTCTTGGAATGCACATCCTGGCTACTGAACTCTTGATCCAGTAATTTGAATCTGAACATTCAAAGATTTCAGAGAAACCTGTTCGACAATAACATTATTTTCATCATAGCTCAATTCATAATACCAGCATGTATTGATTTCACAATTATTTTTCCTATTTGCCTTCTGCATATACAGCTGAAAATCAAGAAGAGTGCGTTTCAGCCACAAATGCCAATGATATTTAATAGCTGTGCTCATTTCAAAGCTGCAAAATCAATCATTTTCTGTGATCTCCTCCTCCTTCATCTCTTTGTCACTTGCGCCATTCAAAAGTAATGGAAAATGGACCACTGAGAGCTCAGTCTAAGGCAAGCTAGCATCCAAAAATGCTGATGCTGTGGTCCCATCTACTTGATATAAGGCTCAGGTTTACTGTTGCCATTTATCTTGGATGTTTGTCAAAGGAATAGTCAAACCTCTTTTCACAAACAAGGCATTCCAACTCCAGTTGTTCATCAGAGCTTGTTACCTGTAATGCTGTAAACTACCAATAAACCGTTAATCCAGTGCAATGACATTTTTAAAATATACACTTATTGCCATCAAGGAGACCAACATTCTAAAAATAAGACAAAAACAATGGACAAGGAGAGACAAATACTGATGTCATTTTTCCCGAATATTTATTAAGAGATCTGCTTTTTATCATAGTCATAAGGAGGGTATAATTGTCAAATTAATCCTTGTTCTGGCAAAAGGTACATCTCTTTCACTTCCAAAGGTGACAGAAAACTTGTCCTCCATCTAGACAGTATAGTTTAATGAATACTTGGTTTGCACATTCAATCTGATAGTGGAAGGATGAATATGAATATCCTCCTTATCTTAAATGTAAAATGAAAAAGCTAAATCTGCTTACACGTTAAACATTTTTTGAATAGTTCCATTGTCTCACATTCCTTCTGGTAAAACTTCATCATTTATTCAGTAACTCAGGCGTCTCCAATGCATTAATTGTGTAGACTATAACCTAACAGACAGACCTTGTTTTGTGAGTATAATATTCCTGGCACATACTGTAATTATCTAGCTTCTAAATAAGAAAGAAGGAAGACCTGAAAGCAGAATCAATTGATTAATGTGAAAATTAAACACCACATCAGAATGAATATCTTTTATCACCACTACCCCATGCTATGTAAGGAGCTGTGCTGTCACCACATTTGAAAGTTTTAGAAAATATTTTAAATAAAATTTTAAAATTCATAGGCATTGCCATTTCAAAGCACATCATCAACAGTATTTAATTCACAATCCCAAGACACAGATGAGCAACACTTACTGCTTATCTTCTGGTTGTTCTATCCTTAGTGTACACCTAACACAGACTGGTATCATCCTTAGCCTGACAACCTGCAGACAGACTGTGCATCAATTTTACAATGTGGAAGACAATGGGAGAGCATTTTCTCTGAGATTAACAGACTGTGTCCTTTGCTGAAGTAAATTGGTCAAAGTAGGACTTTATTTTAAACAAACTTGGGTTCTAGTATCATACTGACAAGAGAACACGGGAAGGAAAAAGTGAGGAGGCAAGGCAACAAAGTTAAGTTGATTTAATCAAGATCAAAAGCTGATCTTAGACCTTGAATTGAACTTCTCTCAATGAAAATGGTCTGTAAACTAGCACTGTACTCTGGTACAGTGAATATTTCATTTATTAAAGTGTGGTTCAAAATTTCCTTTTGTTTGAATGCTTGTCTGTGCTATGAATGCAGGAGAATTACTTCTGAAAGATTTACTCCTTTATAATACAAACACACAGAACTCATACTGTGTCCATATTGATGGTAAGATATTTACATTTTCCACAGGAACAGCAAAATTAACTTAAGGTCCAGTCTTATACTACTATTCTAATGCCACACATAGTGATTATGCTATTCCTCTAATATGAAGCTATACCTTTTACTCTTAATAAAGCTATCTGCTTGTGTAGAGAACAAACTCCGTCTGCAGTAGTACAGCTAAAGAGGTGCATTATCTATATAATTGGGTTAAATTATTTATTTCCTCATATAAAAGAAAAAATGGTTGCTATCTGCTCTTTCAACTTCAGAATAAACAGGATCCTGCTGCGATGCATCAGTTTAGCTGTTTAATTAGAAGCAGAATATATAGTTTTTCTCCTTTTTTCCGGTCTATATGTATGTCCCACAATATTCACCTTGTTTGCTGAAACTGAATTAAGGGTAAGCAACTTCAGCTTTCTCATTGTGCTTTTCTTCTGACAGCCATACAAAGACTCAGTATAATCTCATCACCTTGTATTCATTAGACTACTAAAGGTCTGGCAGAGATTTCTCTTGGTCTACCAAGTATTATATTAACGTCAACTACTACAGTCATTGGTGCACAAAGTTTAGGTGTCTACTTTTTGCAGGACCAATGTCTTATATGTTTCCCAAACACTGATATTCCCCTTGGAAAGTGTTTTTCTACAGAAGGTTTTTTCCCAATTAAACTGCATTTTTTTCTGGGTCTCAAAACTCTGAATTTGTGAGCCTGGTTTGTAGACAGTGTTAGGTAAGTCAAGTCTTCTGCCTCTTTTCATTCTATGAAAACATTTGGAGAGGAGCTGCAGTGTTTCAGGAGCTGTAGCAGTTGAGAATCCTGTTGCTAAGGTTTGTTTTGTTAATTGTTTCCATACAGCAAAATTTAGCCAAGAGCTGTTTGTAAAAACTGCTTTATGCCTCAAAGAGCCAAAGGAAGTTCTAGCCCTGCAAGCACTGCTGCAGTGAACATCTCCACTCATTTAGGAAGAGCAAACTGCACGCTACAATTGTTTTTGCTGTTCACTTCCCATGGATGCAGAGATTGCTCCCCATGCTGTCTGATTTCCTAACAGATTTTATAATTAAGCTACTAGTAATTTACATTAAAAATAATTTTAAATAGTATTTTTACAGAAAATTGCTACTAGTTTCATTTGGGCTATGATATAATCTTGAAAGAACTGAGAAAAAGTCGATGCTCTTTTTAATGCAGTAATCACTATTTTAACGTTAGTCCTTATTGTAGCAAAGTTGGAGAATTCCTGGCTGGGACTATTGGGAAACAGTCAGTTAATGCTGAAGAGTAATGGGAGAAATGGGGAGACAACAACAGCAAAGAAATCTGCAGAGGGGTTCGGAGCAACATTGCACAGGGTCAGGCAGAAGATCCATCTAATCCAACATTCTGTCTGCACCAGCGGCTACAAGCAGATACTGAGGGAGAGTAGTAATAGTAACATATGGCCCTTCCTAAGTATCAACGTTTAAATTCACTTGTTTAATAAGGGAAATGATGACTAATGAGGCCATAAATCTTTCATGGTTTATGAAAACAACATGGTCCAGAAATTTGTCTAACAAAGTATTTAGTCAAGATACACTTTGCAAAAACCCAAATTGTCGTTTTCTGGTTACTCACGTTGCATTCACAACTGCTGGTGCCAAATGAAATCGCACTATATTGTGGGAGAGCAGCAGGGTGAAGTGCCAATTATAATACAAAACCAGCAAACCAAAATGCTGATCATGCAGATAGATCAGTGAGGGTTTTCTCGCATATGACAAGTGGACAATTGGGACCAAAGCTGAAAAAAATAGTTTCGCAAGCACCAATTCTCTAACCCCAAAACTTATTTTGTTTTTGGACACAGGCTTAAGAAAGAATTGGAAAATTGCAAAGATGATGATTGGGAAAGTATCTGTGAGACTCTTCGAACAGAAATTGAAATTCTGCAGATGGTATGCCATTTTAATGAAGGATTTTAAATTTTTGATAATTTTAGTTTTAAAGGTGGAATTTAAGATGTTCAGCAATGGTTTAGATAAGCAGGTTTTTATACTATACACACAGACAAATATCTTTGCATTGCAGGTGCACTCCAATTCTTATTTGTTTTAGTCTATTATTTCCAAATATCCAGGAATATAATTTCTCACAGAAGAGGGAAGCACAGAATATAATTTAAAGATACATTTTTAGCACAAGAAAGCCATATTTGGGGGACAAGTACTAATCATTAACTTCTTGAAAGCTGCAAAAGATTACACATCTAGGAGCTAAATTCTTTACAAAAACTTATTAAAATTTGTTTTTTCTCTAAATGTCAGCGCTAACTTCAATTTCTTGATTGCCAGTCTGTGTAACAATATAAAGATAAAAAATATTTTCCAGTCCCATTTTTGGGGAAAATAAAAGGCTTTTTAAGGTTCATTTCAGACCCTCTGATTGAGCTGTGTGAAGGTGTAGCTGTTATTCACATCCGTACCAGAATAACAGTCATGGGAAATCTGTATTACTCACTTTCAAGATCAGTTTCAAGTTTCTGTTAGAGGAGTATAAGTGATACAATATAATTATCAAATATATATATATAAAAATATATATTTTTATATATATATATGTTTTTATATATTAAAAATATTTTATATATTTTTAATATACATATATATATGTAATAATATCACTGTAAAGAACACAGTGAACTCAGATTTCATTTTCTAGAATTAAATTATTTCTCTTTTCCAGAATCTATCACAAAAAAGGTCTTCAAACAAGTGAAGAGTATGTCACTTATGATATGGAGTATCAGAAGCTAGTCTTTGAGTATATTTAAACCATTTTACTCAGGCTCTATCAGGTTTGCTTCTATTTTTTTTGTTTGTTTGCTTGTTTCATTAAACCACAGTTTGTATCTGCCTTTGCTTTTCATTAAAATAAAATTTTGTTGATTTTAAAGGGGTGAGATTTTTATGTTTTTCCTACAAATTCAGCCGCCATCCATCTTTAGTTTCCTCTTTGTGTCTATGAATGGACAGTACATAGTCTGCTACACGTACAGGCGAGTTCCTATATTACTGGCTCTGTTCTCTGTCCTGTTTTTTACAATGAACGCTCTCCTATTTTTAATGTAGTGCTGTGGTCTTGAGAGACAGACTGCTATTACCATCAAGAAATACTTAACAGGAGCTGTGGCTATTTAGTTTATAACTTGACAATGCAATCCTGTAACAAGCTCTATGAACCAGCTCAATTCCAGCAATGCTGTTTAATAGTCCAGAAGAGTTTCCAAATCTCCTGAGCAGCAGATGCCTCCAGTGCTGGTTAAGCCAGTCCATTACTTAACACTTGCATTCTGATCATCAGAAATCTTCTTTTCTTCTTCTCCCACAACGCACAGAATACTGAGTTCTATCTTCAGCACTTGACAGCAAAGATAAAACTGTATTGTAAATGAAAAGTTCACATTTCTAGAGAACTGGGGCAGAATTCCCATTGAATAAGGAACCCTATTCATTCAAGCATGTAGGACAGACAACTGCTGCAGCAGTTCCCAGCCCACTAGTAGGAACTGACTTTATGATTTAAGTGCATACAATGAGACCACATGAAAACATTCCCAGTTGCAGTCTGCTCTGGTCATTGTCTCATCACATCCAACTGTGTGAGCAAATAATTTTCAATCTGATTTCCACCCGGGGGTGTGGGATGGATAATTGTTCTTCACTACTTTGTTTACACCCAGAGCTCTCCAAACTACAGAGGGTATCTGCCACACATAAAACTGCAAAAGATGTTTTATTAAGAAGGGAGAAATCAATTACTTTTGGGAGCTGACCAAATTCTGCCTGTGATGAAGAAAGCTCTTCCTCTTGGGACACAGCTGCAGTTTGAAGTCTGGCAAGGTTTGGTCTGCAGCACTGGTACCAAAGAGTATTCCGATCCACTGGCTTAAGTGGGATAATTCCAAGAGGTTGGAACTGTCATTTTTAATAACCAGAGCTGTTGGAGCTGACATCCTTGTAAGGCTTTTTTGTCTCTTCCTTAAGAGAGATCCTCTTAGGTTGTGCTTAATTTCAAAGAACTTACTCCCTCTGACTTCTCTGGGACCATCTGACTCTTTAAAAGTGAGGCAACCACTGCCTGTGGGCTTTGATCAAATTCAGAGCATATTGTGACACGATACAGTTGCATATCAGAGTGTCTACAGACAGCTAAAGCAGTGCTATTTCTAGGCTTAATTGCTGGAAACAGATATAAATTGGGGATTTGCTAGGATGGCTGAGTTTATCCTGATCATTTTACTCATTTATGGGAGCTTGCTACGGTTAAGTGTGTTCGTTAATCAACCAGGGAAAACTTACTTTTAAGCTTTGGGTTTATCCACTTATAGGTGCTTTAATTTACAGGAATCCTTGCATCTCTTTTGCCACGGTCTCATATTTATATAGTTGTGTATATTAAATATTATATCGTTGTGTATATTAAATACTTAGACATGACATAAAACAGAACTCATTGGCTTATACCAGCATTCTACATTTACATTTCAGCTATTGCTATGAACAATAGCATCCAATAACTATCAATAAATAATATAAATTAATGTCCCTGAGTGTCCTGAAAAAACATCTGGGAAAAAGAAATATGGTAAGTAATTTTCAGAGATACTTCAGATTCCAGGAAATTTGCTGCACCTTCAGTTTTGGCAGAGGGGGAAGTTGTTTTTTAATTAGGGGCATGTTTTGTATTTAATAGCCATAAAGGTCTAAGTTCTTGATTATTGTAGTAGAATTACAACATAAATATAGCAAAATTTGTAATAACTCAAATGGCTAAAGCTCTCAAAATCAATATAACAACAAAATAAGAATAAAGTTCACCAAAAAAAAGTGAAACAGAAATCAATACAAATCCTATTGGGCTAAACAAATCCCTCAACAGCTCTGAAAAGAATATAATGCCAGACTAAACCAGCTGCTGCAGAGTGAATGTAAAACACGCTAATTTCTCCAAGCATAAAAATACATTTGTCACCATTGTCTTATGACTAACGTAATTTGAGACCAATGTAACAGTTCTCTTTGGAAGACTGAAACTAAAAATGAAGCAAAAGTTTGTGTTTTGTGGGTTTTCTTCAAAATTCCCAAACCAGGGATGATTAATCTTTTAAAAAATGAGTGCAAAAGAACCAATTTTTTTGCCATATATAATAAATATGTTAAAGGAACAGAACATTGTGAAATTGCCATGAAAATGCACACATACTTGTTATGAATAAATAAATTATTTCACAGGTGACATAGTAAATAATGTTTTTTTAAAATTAAAGATTATGTATTGTAACCTCATCTGGGTGTTCCTGCTCTGACAGGGGGATTGGACTAGATGGTCCCTTCCAACCCCTAACATTCTGTGATTCTGTGATATTATATGCCTTACATATGAGAGTCTAACAGAACTTCTGAGGCCAGAGGAAGTAGTTGTCCCTATTTATGGCCAAAAAATGATTAATTAGACACATTGAAATAATTGAAACAGTCAGTGAGATAGAGGAAGATGAGCCAAGAAAAAAGTTGTTATTCTTGAGAAAAAAAGCTGTACGGAAAACTAGCCATGCTTCTGTATTGGACCTGGGAACAGTTTCATTTTAGGATCAATAGAAAAAACAACTCATTTTTGCAGAGACCCAGAGAAACACTTAAGATTACTAAATTTACCTGGTAAGGAATGTTATTTGCCAAACGCAAAGACTTGATGAACTGCAGTTTTGTCTCAGGCTTACACACCAACACCACAGCACCTCTGCTGTGACCATGAACCTGAGACACAGCTGAGCAGCTGGGGGTTTTATCATCAAATCTCAGCTCCCAGCCGTGCTCTGTAAAAGACACTTCTCAATAGCAGCCTAACATAAACAAATTATTGCAAAGGAGACTCCAAGATCCCTTTGAAAAAAAACTAACAGAAATATAATTAAGCCAGGCCATGGGCCTGAGAAGGCTCAGGGAAAAATCACTGAACTTTCAAAAAGAGTTTACCAGCCAGGATGAGTAAGATCTGGCCACAGAAGCCCAAAAGAAAAAGCATGTTAAACCTATTATGGGTTTACAAATCAGTTTGGAGGTAGAGCAAGGACAAGCCAAGATCAGGAGTCAAAGAAACTGGAAGATGTACTAAGCCAAAGTGATGGTCAGAGGCCATGCTGAGGAGGAAAAGACCCAAGAATCGAAACAGCCAACAAACCAGCAGATATGGAGATATGACTTAACTATGTAAAAAGCCCTCCTATGACCTCAAGTTGCTTACCCAGGTGTGTACCTATTCTTGAAGCAAGAAACAGCTACAACTAGGAGAAATAAAAAGAATCAAATTAGTTAAGCTACCACATTTTCGTGGTATTTATTATTAGTAGCCAATTCAAAGAGTACCAAGAAAACCACTACAATATCTGACCATAGAATAAAATGATAGTTAGCTAATGCAACAGTACCCACACAAATTATTTCTAACTGGTTGACATAAATGTGATTGAATCTGTGATGGTCCCAAATTAACACTATAAAATAAAGAAGAAAAGAAATAGAGAATAAGTCCCCCCCACACACAAAAAAATGTGTCTGTAACAGAATGACAGACTGAGTCAGTGAGAAAAATTCCGTATGTGTGACACAAGGGGCAAAATATCAATTCAGGTCACACATCCCCATTGAGCTGATCCAGCTTACGGGGTCCTCAGTCACAGAGGCAAGTGTCAGTCCCCAGCTACAGGGCTGGTTGCCTGTGTAGAGCTTGACAGTTTGGCAGCTGACCAGTTTAGAAAAAATAGACCCCAAGGAAAAACAACATTTGTTTTTAAAACCTGTGACCAAATTACATGTATACATCGAAAATGGACTGGAAAAGTAACTGCAAGGTCAATCCCTGCTACCAAGGTCTAGTGGGGAATCTGAGAGCACACATCCTACAAGAATGATAATGAGGGAAGACCAGAACGAGAAGATGTTCCAGCACTGTCTCCCCAGTTAAGGATGCCATGCCTGACCAGCACCACTACTATCTGTAGCAAATCCTCCTTGTCCTTCAATAGAATACACAGTACTGCCATTGGATTTGCCATTCACTACATTTCTGCTCCATATTCACTGAAATGCAGTGTTAGATCTTACTATATAATGGGGGTTAAGTACATTATAATTTTGAAGAGTTCTATGAGCTTCTCCCTTGTGTGTGTACCTGCTTTCTGGTCTAATTGATACCATAATATGAAGTCAGAGTAAATTCAGATGTCTATACTCTTGGCTGAAAAACAATTATATTTAATAAAATCCTCATCTACAGGAGGACAATTCTCACCTGGCTCACTGGTGAACCTCCTAAAGCCCAAACTGTCAAAAACACTCACAGACTTCGAGTTCCAAGCAGGGGACATGCTAGTTCTGATTCTCTGAAGGGTCAAACTCAAGGCACATCCATATGTTCGCAGTCTCCTCCAGTCACCCTGCTGATATATGTAGGGTTTGAATGTGTTTTCAGCATGAGATTCTCATCGGCGCAAAGCTTATATTTCTTCTATTTTTTTGACTAAAATTGTATCAGAAAGTATAATACTACATCACTTTCAATTTTAAAATACCAGACGGTATTATATTGAACTCTATACCTTCTGCATTTCTTCAACCAGATCTATACAGTAATTCCCAGATATTACCAGTTTCACCACTGGTCACTCCAAGCAGTACAAGTCTCTCAGCCTTAATAGCTGAGGAGCTTAAAAATTCCTTTGGAAATATGAAGTGGGACTTGATTCCTTTCTTTCCACCTAATGTCTTCAGTATTCAAAGTTAACAGCTACTTGTTTGGAAGGAATGGTTTTACAGTGATCAATTTTACATGTAAATAATTTATTAAGTAGCTGAAATGCCAGAAAAGAGTCTATAAAAATAAACAGCATGTTTCTTGGGTTTTTTCTGAAATAATAATTCCTACTATTATGTACTGACAGACTTCGAAGCAGTCTTGATGCCACATCCTAGTGAGAGAGGAGCCCATAACTTCTATTTCACTTTAAAATAGAGAATTACTGTAATTCAACTACTTTTACTCTAGCAGGAAATGAACAAGATCTAGCCAGCAATCAAACTATAGTTTGGAATGATGTTCGATTCCATATTCTAAGGATCATTTGATATAATTTGGTGCTGATTAAGTTCCCGTAAACAAAGCCTCCGAACATGTAAGTGCATAAAGACAAATCAGATAATCATAAACTAAACAGTGAACAGTACGTTGTGTACAATAAACAAAGAAAATTCATCCTGTTTAATGGCAGAATTTTATGTTCCTTGGATTCTTCATGCTATGCTTCATAAATTCCTTTCAGTCTTGATTAAAAAATATAGATAATCAGTCTAGCAAAGTGAGAGCATTTTAAAGGGATGTTGCAGTGCCATCTAGTGGGATTTTGCCATATTAATACAAAATGTTCCCTCTTGCATGACAATTTGCATTTTACAATTGTAATCAGAAACCACCTTTTCGCTAATACTATATGTTTTATTTTTCCTCAATTTTATACCTAATTATGTTGTACACTACCTTTAAAACGCTTCTGTTGGCTCTAAGGACATACAATTTATGTGCAGAAATAGAATATCACGTAGTGTGGGAATATATCGACTATATTATATACAAGGAGGAAGCATCATATTGTGAGGCTGACACCACTAATCTAGCCAGGATAAAATCCATCTTTTTAAAAGGAACTCAGCTTCAGCTGGAAGATTTCAAGAGGGGAGAAGTATCAGACCTGTTCTGCTGACGAATTGGCACGCTAATCTTGGTCTAATTAACAGTTTGAATGTGTTGGCTGTAGCTTCTAGTCTTTGTTTCTTCTTATGCTTTCTTCCCTGAAATTAAAAAGCCTTTTAATACATAGTATATTCTTCTTGTATTAGTGCTTCTGTGCTGCAGACAAGTTACCATTCAGGCCCTTTTTTGATAAGCTTAACAAATTGTATTCTTTCTGCCCTTCAAAGTAAGGTGTTTTTTCAGTGCTCAGATAATCTTTGTGGTTTCCTTCTCATACCTTCTCTATTTCTTGCACCGTTAGAGATACTGACACCTGACTTGCAAGCAATGTTCTAGTACTGGCTTCATCAGTGCTTACATAAAACATAAAATTGCCTTCCTGCTCCCACACATAGATTTACAAATTCTTGTTAATCCTTTTTACTTCAGACATCACATTAAGTGTGTGTTGACTCAGTTGTTCAAGATGATTTATAAGAACTTTTCAAAGTTGCTGTTTTCAAGGATGCTGTCCTCCCCTCTATAATTATAAACTGCAGTTTTTCAGATATAGAGCTTGCATATTAATATATCAAAACAGTAGCTAATTGCATGGGTTGTGCTTACCGAACTACCTCTGTTACTTTGTGTGAGTTCAGCATCATTATCTATCACGCTGTCAGCCCCTGTGTCATCTGTATATTTTATGAGTGGTGATTTTATATTTCAGTCCAGGTTACACATTAAATGGTAGCATCACTTTGGTTTGAGCACTCTTCCTTGGAAGACGCAATTGTAAACAGCTTCACTGGACAATTAACAGTTTCCGATTTTAATTCTTTCCTTATAGATTGTATGTGCTACAGGGCCAACTATTTTAAATGACCAGTAGTGTATTGTGTTAGCTGAATGGCTTCCAGCAGTTAAAGCATATGATATCTACACGGTCTGGTTACACCTGTAACCTCTTGAAGAGTTAAATCAGGCCTATTTTCTATCCAATCATGCTGACTAGCATTAATTGTATTCCTAGCATTTAATTCTATCACTGAAATCCTTTGCGCCATTTCCCGCTGTTTCACCTGGAGCTCAAGTCAGGTTAACAGCCCATTTAGCTACAAGTCCTTTTCAAATACTTGTAAGCTATTCACAGCTTTCTTCCTTCTGCAATTTCCCCAGCACTGCAAAATTCATTTCAAGAGCTGACTAGTCCATGTGAAATGCCTCAGTAAAAGCTCTTTTCTTTATGGACTTCCAGGTGTGGATGATCCAGACTTGATAATTTATAAAAAACCTTCTCAGTAGCAGATGGCTAATTTCTTCCTTGCTTATCAATGAATTCATTGTAATAAGTCCATTAGCATGCTTCTTTCCAAATGCAAAAGGGAAAGAACATGTTGAGAATCTTTGCCCTTTCTGCACCATTCTAAATAGCTGTAATAGTCGTCTAACTGCAGGTTCCATTTGAAATTTGGAAGCAATGCCCAAAATCTTAAAGAAAATTCACCCAAAGCTCTAAGACCATCAGTCATAATCTTTCACTCCTCTACAGCTCCTGTGATAAATCTCTACCTGCTCCTACCTTCCAGGTAAGCACGATAACAAGGTTAAAACCTTATAGAAAGAGCCATTGCTGGTATGACAGACAAACTGTAACACCGTATTTGATGTTTCTCTTAAAAGAATTTACTCTGTCAGAAAAGGTACATACAGCTTATAACAATAAGTTGTAGTATGTTAAGTATATAAATATTAAATAAACTGATTTGCATTCTGCTCATATTCAAGCACTTCCCAGTCTCACTGAAGTTGAAGAAATTATCCATCAACCACAAATCTGATCCTCTAAGTCTGTTCTCGAAGCTTTAAACATGTGGCTTTTCATGTAGGTAAGATCCCTTTACTAAAATCACATTGGAATTCCAAATGAGTGGAACTCCTCAGTTGTTTATGTGTTTATAGGGAGTTTGATCCCTCCTGTCTCTTTAGCTCTGAATCTTTCAAATGAAGGAAATACAGAAAAAGAAAAGGCCTGGAAAAAACACTTGCTTATTGAAATGAAAATGTATTTAGTTCTTTTGGAGTTTAGCTAGCCCATGAAGAGGACTGCTATTAATATATTTGTATTACTTCTTTACATGAAATAAGTATACATTATTTACTTTCGAGCAAGGGCAAATACAATTACTATTAGAGAAAGTTCTGTTGCACGCTAAGTTAACTATATGTATATTTTCCCTATTGACACAGCATTAAAACAGGGCTGGGGAATTAAACATAATAAAACATAAACTTGGCTCACTCCTTTTTTAAAAAAAAAACAAAAAGATTATAATATCTACCTTTGACTGAAATAATTTATTAATACGGACAAAATGAAGATTCTGATATTAAAAAAAACACCCAAGCCCTTTGTAAATGAACAATGTTTTTCTCTATATTCGTTATTAAATAGTATACTAAGGACCAACCTTACAACCTTTCAGAATTTTATTTAAATAATCTGTGTATCATTTGAGGATGTTTATTGGACATAGCTTTGAAAAAGAAAGGACTATTTCATAAGAGAAGTAGAATGGCACCAAAGTCATAGCCACACACTAGGTATTATACCATTCTTTGCTAAGATCGGAACTCCAATACCTAAGAACGAACTTACTGTGGTTTTACATACCACAGCACGTGAGATCAAGACAATCTACTCTCCTTTTCCAAATCACACTTCAAATATTATCAGGGTGCTTGTACAAACCAACCACTGTTCATTCATCTAAACCCACAGCTGTAAACTTGGCAGGAGTGTGGGTGTGTATTGTTGTGCTAGGGAATGATTACGATTTTGAAATTACCATATGCATGTGAGAAAACAGGCAGATGAAGCATGGAAGTCAGTGTACTATTTACTGAGGGCTTAGAGGTAGAACGATCATGATGTTCTGTTTCTTCCATTATTTTAGAGTTATTACTGTAGTCAATATCAGCTAGATTAATTATTCAGAAGAATTAATTAATAATAAAGACATCATACTGTATAATGCTGTTGCATTGAAACATGAATTGCACTAGGTGGTAGTACGAACTTGCGCCTCATGAGAAAATGGTCTGAGATTAACAGTAACAGTTGTGACACTCATTAAAAAATCTGCCATGCTTTTCCCTTTAACCAGAAATACTTTACGTAGGAGAAGCTACTAAGCTGAGTGCAGCAGGAAATTCTGAGGAGTGGAGAGGTTTTTCAGAAATTAACTTCCAAAAAACAAATACAACTCAGCCTTGTCTCATATGCACGCTTGAACTTCTGTAACTAAACATATATGGTGTATGTATAGAAGATTCTCTTGTTGCCCTCAATGTCCCTGGCCAGGTTTAATTCTGTCAGGGCTTTAGCTTTCCCTAACCTGATCCCTACCACAAGAAGGAGACAAAAACATAAATGGATTCTAATCCTATTTTTCCAGTCCCTTGATCCTTTTTGGCTCCTTCAAAAATAATTTTTGATTCTGAGTTTTCTTAATTTCCTCACTTCTTCTAGGGATCTTTTCTTTTTCTGTTTGTTTGCCTTACCTACCTGTATCCTCAGCACCAGGGTTTTTTAGGCATCTTTCAAATGCTCCCACTAACTGATTTTTCAAACTTTTCCACTAGAGAACATCATCACCATCAAGCTCAGAAGAACATACTAGATTTCAAAAATCTATATTGTCACCAAAATGGCTCAGATTTAGCTCTCTTCTGGTGGCTCAGTTCCAACATTCCATTGCAGCATTTCCCATTGAGGTTCAGAGACTTTAAAGCAGGTCCCTTGGCGCCACCCCACATGCACGAGGATTTAGAGCATTCGTATTTATTTATGGCACCTGGAAGTGAACTGGGGCCTCATGGCACAGACAGATTACACGGCATCACAGAAGAGCTAAAAATCTAATTTCAGTCACGAGCAGGAAGCCCAAGTGCATGGTGAGGGGAGAACAAGCAAAAAGAGCTGAGTGCGTTGTTAGGACACCTACACATGAACTGAAGCAAAGGAATGTTCTGCAGGTGATGGGTAGGAAGGGGATAGGTGATCAGAGAAGACACTGAACTCAAGTTCTAGGACTAGGAGTGGCTTTAGTAAGTGGACGTGCATCACAGGAGAAGGGAGCAAACGTCAACACTGGTATTGGCTCAGAACACAACAAAGTTGTGAAGCTGTGTGAAAGAGTTATGTTAATTTGCTTTCCTTAGGTAACCAGCTGTAAAGAAAAATCTTCAATTAAAAAAAAACCTGCAGACTCTCACTGGAGGATATTTATGAGTATCAGCTGTCATCTGTCTCTCACACTCAGAAATTGAAACCATAACTCTGGTTCCTGACTGTAACTATGCCAGAAACAGTGAAAATCAACGCTTGTTCAATTGGTATATGTTATTTATCAAACAAAATAGCACAAATAAATAATAATTATTGTTTTTTAAAAAAAAGACTGCAGTGAGAAGGATCCTTCTCAAGTTTCCAGGGAAACTACCTCAACCAACAGATCAGTGAAAACCCTTTTAACACAGTTGTCTCTAACTATAATATATCTTCAGTATAATTATTTAAACCAAATGGTTCATACTAGTGCTTCTCAGAAAATACTCAAATATGACGTAAGAAATCAGACATAACTGAAGGGCATATGACACTAGGTCTGATTTGTTCCTGTTGAACTGAATGCACAGAGCTTTTCACACCTTTTGAGGATTCAAATAACATCACAGTATCACAGTATGTTTGGGATTGGAAGGGACCTCAAAAGATCATCTAGTCCAATCCCCCTGCTGGATACATAAATTATAAATTACATAAATTGTAATAAATTGTATAAATTACATAATTGTATAAATTATAAATAAATTGTATAAATTACACAAATTGTAATTCTCTACTCTGACAGAAGATCCCAGTATATGCCACTTCAAAGATCTTAAATGTGCTGATACAAACTTAGATCCTAAACTCTAGTAAAAACATGCATCAGTAACTTGTGTATATATAACACATGGTTGTGTGCAAATATTGCTATCCACTTGCCAAAATTCCCAGCTTTTATTTTGTTTCAAATAGAAAGCAGAATGTGTTTCAGTGGAAAGCGAACTCCATTGAATAGCACGTTTTTAAATTTTTTTTTTCCAAACAGGATCTGCTTCACTATCAGGATGGTAGTTTTCAGGGACTTTTTCTTTTAAGCAAGTGAGCATACAGTTTCTCTCACTGTATTTTCCACAAGGGAGTCAGACATCACCATTTTATCATTCATGGGTAGCAGGAAAGTGTAGCTCATGTAATTTAAGGCTTAATTCCAGTTCTCAAAAAATTCAACCAGCTCTAACTTCTCATATGTGAAAACACAGGTATAAACTAGAATAAATTTCACGGAAAAAATGTAACTAAGCAGTAAATATGAAGAGACAAAAATACCAGAGCAGTTGTCATCTCTGATTCCTTTAAATCCTTGTAAGAGACACTGCAGCACCGTTTTACCTAGAGAGTCCCATTGAGTCCTGTCAGGTCACAGGGCAGGCAGCAATGACAGCTGTCAGCCAGCTCATACTTACTTTGGTTCATCCCTGTCAGTCTCTGCTTCCTCCATCCCTCCTGTTATTTCAGCTGTTTGCTGCACCAGGATCAAGATCTTTCCCTTTCATGTCTGTGTAGCACTAACCTCTAGGTGCTGCTCTGACCCAAGTAACTGGCAATAAGGATGATGGAAATGACACTATAAAATGAAGTTTAAAGGTGTATGCAAAATTGTGCTTAATTTCATGACCCTCTCTATTAACTTCTGAGCTTTTTTCTTCTGCATAAGGTATGTACAGATGGTTGCTGATCCTGTCCTGAATAGCAGAATGCTTGTGCTGTGGAGGTGTTCTACAACTGTAATTAGCTTATTGGCTTCATGGGAAACTCCAAATACATTTCCAGATCCAAACCATCAAGTTCAATTCACAAGAGCATCTTGCTCTGATTAATACATGCTCGTTACATTTTATCTTTCCTAAACCTTCATTAAGTGTTTCAGTACTTCAGGCCCTTAGATAATGTTCTGAAATTATCTGATAATAAAAGCTACTTGCAAATTATTTTTAAGTAGACATTTTCAATTATTTTCCCTTTAGGCACCTAATGAATTGGTCTGAAAATGACAGTATTAATAGAATGATAATTCCATGTCCCTTTCCCAGTGTTTCACAGACTGTGAACCCCGTGAAGTCCTATCATGTCTCAGGTATAAAGCTTTGGGTTAATGCAAATTCCAGAGATAAGAAACGCTGACTTAATCTCCCTAAATTAAAGCAATAGTGACTATCTGCAATATCTTGACAATACTCATGCAGCACCTGGCATTTTGCACTCCTGCTTCAAGCTAAGCTTCATAACAACATCAATATCGCAAACGGGTAATAAAAACAGTGTATTCCCAGTACTACCATTTTATTTGCTTAATTTATTCTTCCCCAAAAAGTCATTTGGCAAAAGAATCATTCTCAATCACCAAATGCCCTCTCATCTGAACACAACAAATTAGGAGGCCAAGTCTGCACTACACTAAAGCAAGAGTGTTTTCAAGTCACCTATTGATCTGCTACGCAATCTAAAATGCAACTGGAAAAGCGGCGTTCCTTGTAATTTACTTTCAATATTACCGATAAAATGCCTGCATATATCAGTCTAATGGGATTAACTAACGAGGCAAGCTAATAATTAATGAATTGTTTAGAAGCTATACTATTTAAGGCAATAATGAACTAGTGGTGCTAGTCAGTGATGCAATTAAAGCTGTTGGTTTTTTGTCTTTAGGTTTAAAGACTGAGGCAGTCTGAGATGCACCGTACTGTTCTCTCCCAGCTGACTGCAGGTACTCCAGTTTCTGTCTCCCTGTGGCTATGGAGGCTTCTCTGTGACAGGAAGGGGACATGTTGGGTCTCACCTCTGTGTACAACGAGAGCATTGCCAGAGCACTGAGCCTGAGAACCAGAAAGCATTCCTGCAGCTGGTAATCTAGATGAATTCTCATGTATATATATATATGTACATATATATTTCATCAAATGGAGGTATGTGAACATTTTTAGCACAGACAGTTTCAGTCACCAGGACTTTTACGCCTCTGCAGCTCACTGTTCTGAAGTTGTTCACTGATAGTACTTTTTCTTTATGGGCAGGGCATGGGGAATAGTTCATTAATGAAAGAAATCGGTTTATCTTGTAATGAAATACCAAACATGCCATGAGTTTTTTGCCCGTTGTGAGTGGCAGTCTCGCACATGCTCCTTGCAGACTGGGAGGGCTGTAATTGCTTCTCATTGGGTCCCAGAGTTCCCTGTAATCAACATTTATATAATGGAGAGAAGGATTGTGTAAATCTTGACAACAGATACTTAAATCACTCTCTGTCTACAGACTCCAAACTTGTCTGAAGACAACTCTCTATCTTTATAATATCACTTGAATTACTTTATTTCAATGGCATTAAAAATTATGCCCAATAAATATCTCACTCATATATCACACAGACTCACACATTGTTCAGTAAATATGTTAAAAGGCACACAGGTGCATAGTGCATAAGAAATAATAATTTAGATTATTCAATTTTAGGAGTTTGTAAGGTATTACTGCAGAATATGAGAAATGTTTCAATGATGAAACCCTACTGCAATAAAGGGTGCAGCACAGAAGATCTATAAAAACAAAACAGAGGACTCCTGAAGTGCCATTTCCACTATATTTAATATTTTATGCCAGTGAATGCACTTGCAGTTATTATAAGAAATGTTATACTAAAGAGGTTAAAAAGGCCTTTAGCTTCCTTATTGGCTTGATTTTGTGTTATAAATGGCAAATTAAAAAAAAAAAAAAAAGAGAGAGAAAGCACTACCTACCCTACCTGGTAAATTTTACTTATTTTACTTTAAGGAGTGACAGCAGCTAGATGAAGGCCATGAAAAACAATCCCTTTGAAGTGTGTTTTTGAGGCTCGCAGGAAGTCTTTCAGAGAAACAAAAGAGCTTGTTCTCTTAGAACCCATGAAACTGCCCGCGATGAGGATGGCCTTTGATTTCTTGGCCAAACGGTCCATCTTCTCCAGCCAGGCTCTGATGCCAGTGAGATCACTGGGCTCAGGTCTCCAGCCGCTGGAGGTGATGGAGCAGTTTGTCTGGAGACCCCTGACTTTTTATCACATCTGATGCAGGCTCTGACTGCTGTTCCTACCACCAGTAGCACTGAGGACTTTGAAAACTGCATCTCCCAAACCTGACCTGCCTGGCTGATGGTGAATTCTCATCCCCAATGAATGCTCCCCTTTGCCTGGGCACAGAGCCAGTCTTAGCACGTCCACATTGCTGAGACTATGTGTCCAGCACATAAACCCCAGCAGTTACCCCCAAGTTACCAGGGCTGATCCTGCCTGCAGCCCAGACATCGTGTGGCTCTCTCCCTCTTGTAGCTGTTGACAATTCTAGCTTTGATCGTTAGATGTTTTACATTGATCTCAATCAACTCAAACTGTAGTCTGATTGGTAGTCACAGAAATCAGATAATGGTTGTTTAAAACCTGCCATTTACATATATTGCGTAGCATTTCAAATGACAAGAACAATCAGTGCCATCTCTATTGCATATACCAGCATTGCTCAAACCAGTCCATGGTTCACAGGTCCAGAGCAGAGTCCCAGCATCCTCTCTCTCAGAGAGGAGACAAGGATGTATACAGAGCACATTTGATGTGAGCAACGCATCTGCACGCAATGCAGTTTAGAAGGATGCCTAAATAGCCATTTATTTTCATAAGCTTTATCTATTAAATAATCCCAAAACAGGCACAGGTCCATGAATACCCAAGGTCTGCATGCTACCATCAGCCACAACTGACGTGTTCACAGACCTCCCAACTGGTTTTCAGAAGCATGACCCCTCACACAAACCTGTCCTAAAGCTTTTTACTCTCTGGTTCTTCACACTTGGCATTTAGTGCCCATCCAGCAACAGATCACTGAAATGTTACTGAAATCTGACATTTTTTTTCAGACATCTATATGCACCTGAAATACAAGCCATAGCTATATATACACGGAAATCAATACTGCAATGACGGCTTCTACCCTTGCTAATTGAAAACAATGGCAATAATTTCAGATGACTTAAAAAGAGGCTGGGTTGGACTCACATTATGAAATACTCGAGTTACACTTACTAGGCCTAATTGGTGTGGTAATGTCTTTATACATTACAGGCTGTGCCGATTGCAACATCCCCCTCCCACATTCCTTTGCCTTAAAATGACTTTGTGCTTCGCAACCCTGCCTCGTAACTCTTATTTGGGATAGCCACTTAAAGAGTTTTCTCTGTTCCTCACGACTGCTTTCTTCACATTGTTCCAAAATTATCTGCATTTTTGTAACTGCAAAGCCAAAAGGCTTAAAATTGAAATGGCAATGCTCATTTTTTCTGAGATCATATTGTAAGTCATACTGATTTAGCTGGCCTGCAAAATAAATGGATGAGATCCTGCAGCCTTTTTGTTACTTAATTTATAGGAAGATGCTATAAATTATTTAATTTTCTTAATAACCCATGCTGTATCGGCTGGCCCCTCTCTAACGAGTATTGAGGGACTTTCAGAAAACAGGTAAGGGCCAAGGTAGTGCTTTTATTAAAACCTTATTTAATTCCAATAGTGGCCCACAAATCAATAAAAATCTGACAGTATTCTCAAATTACACTGAAAACCAAACTGCCTGAAGAAACAGTAGTATTCAAAAGCATAATAAAGAAGCCTTTCTGTTTACAGGAATTTTTGTATCACAAGCAAATATGATAAAAGGTGTAAATCACCCCTTTGTACAGGGAGTGGAAAAGCCCATGAGAGGCACCAAGCAGACCTCAGGAAGCATCCATGAACTGCTGCTGCTTATTTCAGCCCCTTCCACGGGTCCTCCTGAGGAAAACATCTATAGATCACCATGTGCCTTATGTGCACAGCTCCAAATCCAAACGTCCCCTCCAGACAAGACACAAATCAGCGACAAACTCAAAGCCATGCTCAGGCTGCAAGCGTAGAGGATACTATAAAAACAATACGCACTTGTATTAAACCATTACATGAGTTACCACACCACAAATAGTTAAGAACCTAAAGATAGTGACTCAAACATAACAGCACCTTGACAGAAACCTCCTGTACTCAACTGAAGTTAAAGGAAATGTGACGGAACAGAAGCAGCACTTGCAACATTACAATCAAACCCACAGAAACCAGGCACATATCACATCAAACGCCCAATACGAAGTCACTTAATTATTTTATTAGTTGTTTTTATTTAAGAGCAGCTAATAGCTTGCATAAATTAAAATCATTCTATTGATTTTATCATCCATTTTTAAACATGGAGTGTTCTGCTCTGACAATTACAGCCATTTAACGGCTTGAGAAAAATGAGATATGAAAATATTAAAAACCTGATTAAGACTGAAATACAGAGGAAATCTGGCGAGGGACTAGAATTTGTAGAGTGTGTCTATCTTTAGTATTATCTTTCCCAAATAAATACATAAAATGATTTTATCAACATGCAGAAAATAATTCAGCCACCCTGCAAGCTGATATTACCTTTTTAATATTAAATGTCTTCTTTAATTTCAGACAGAAGCAGCAACTGATATATCTATATAAATACATATAGTGCTTCTAAAGGCGCACTGCAGTTCATTAATAATGCTATCAGATAGGGCTTTGTCCCAATTACCTCATAAAGGATGGCTTCCCCTTTTACTAATAACTACTAGCTTTAGAATTCAGAAATATAAAATCAAAGGCCTTCAGGCAGATTTTCTATCCCATCACTTCAAATAATCTTTAAATCATATAACCAAATTCATCCTGAACAATTACAATTCATTTGCCACAGCCTTCTATAGGGCTGTGTAAAACAGCAATGATTAGACTCTTTATTCCATGCTCTCTCATTAATCTGTGAAATCTATATTATATGGTATTTAATTGCCTTAAAATAATTTCTAACTTGTCAAAAGTACAAAAGCAACCATTTCATGCTAGATGGCTGATGAGAGAGAGAAAGAAATGGTAATTGCTTAGGAAAAAGTCCAAATATTTACTTATTTCTTTCATTTGTTTTTGCACTGTAGTTAACTAATTTACATCTGGAAGTTTAGAGGAACACACATAGTGTCCATAGGCCTTAAAATACCTTGCTGGAGATTCAAATTTTTCTGCTTATAACACATTCTTCTGTTCCTTATTTTGTACTTTTAAATTCAATGCTGTCCTCAGAATATGCATCAAGCACAAGAGTGTTTTATCACAGAAATTATGAAAACCAACTTGGAATTCTGTTTGATACAAACTAAGACATAACCACAGGAATAAATTGATTTTGTTTTTTTAAAGCACAAATTCCAGATCTTACCTGGTGTAAATCAGTCTAACTCTCTTGAATTCAATCAGTGACTCTGAGCTACTGTATCTGTTTCGAATATGCAGCTGAGATTCTTACAGTCTGCAAGTAGCTGCTGTAGAGACAAGCATAATCTATTACTAACCAGATGGTTACTAGCAATTGTGCCATTATTATGTGACCATAATAAAATACATCTTCAAGCTTGAAAGCCTTAACTCACTATTATTACTTGAAGGCTTTTCTCCTCTAAACTGTTCCAGGGAGAGGGATATTTTATCAAACTTAAGCACTATGAAAATATTGGTTTTCCCCCATTTTTTTCCAATCTAATGTTGGTGTTATGGAATATGGCTGAAAGAGGGTGTTTATCTCTGCTATCTTATGTTGACAGGATATGGATCTTCAGAAGCGTTAAACTGATACTGAATTAAATAACTTCGTAGTATGGTAGTGGGATGTTTCAGACCTACTCAGCTATCCCAGTGATTGAAGGATGGCTAATTATGCATGTAATTGCTATGAGGAGAGCAGGTAGGAGTAAATACTCTCAAATGGCTTCTTCACTCTATTTTAATTTCTGGGACCATACGTGGTCAGGAGCATTACAGATCAAATCTCATTAAATCTCCAGGCTCACCTCAAGAAGTACAGGAAAAAGACATGGTCTTCCATGGGAGGTATTAATAAGTCATGTAACAGCTGTCAATTTAAAAGGTATTAAAATGGAAAGCAAGTAGAACTTAACATTTGGTGTTCTTTCTTTAGCTAAGAAGTATTTTATTCTATGAGTGTTCCCATTGAGACTGGCATAAATAAAAGCATTAGGTGCTGGATCTCTTCACATCTATTTCAGCAGACAAACAGACTGGAAAAAAAATAGAAGAATACTTGCTGGTATCTAAGGTTTTTTTATTCAGAAGTGTTATCCTCAGGCAGGGCCTTACAACTGATGTGCTGGAAAATTAGACCTTTACATTATCATTACTATTTATAATAAAAATTATGCATACACTACCCAAAACTGAATTACACTGCCCACAACATGCAGAGGTAGGTAGGTCGGTAGGTCCCTGTCCAGAAACTTCACTCTCTGAGCTCCTGATCACCAGATCTGAGCATATGCTGTAGTATCATAGTTCTGAGCACCTATTAGCCATCACTGAATCCAGTTCTGGCCAGGATGACCTAGGATAACCTTGAAGAAGATCTTTATGTGTGTGCTTCTTTTAACCATTTCTTCTGAACACATGGTCAGGACTTTGGTTTGCTGAATTCTGTCGCTGACTGGTTAACTGACCAATTTGCACCCTAACAAAAGTCTTTAATTATGTGAGCAGAAGATAACTCAAATTCATTTTAATGTGAAGAATTCAACACTTTACTGGACTTAGTCCTGAAGAAATGAAAAGTACAAACTCCCTCACCTACGTACTAACCCTCCTTCCTAATTTTCTGCTACATTTCTGGAACACAGAGATGGAAGATCTATTTGCTTCTACAATTTGCATCTGAAGAAATTAAGCTTTCAAGGCTAGCTAAGAAAACAAACAAACAAAACCAATGAGTTTTGTACCTAGCACTCTTAAAAGTCACTTTAACCGAGTTCATCCTTGCATGTGCTAGATGTGAGATAAGTCATCAGCCAGCGGAAGAGTTTATACCAAAAAGGAGTCTCCCCTTTCTGTACATCCTTGGCTTAGGAGGTGCCAAGAGTTACTCAATGTACTTAAAGGGTTTAACGTTGAAATGTTGAGATGCAAGTTTCTCATTTGGATCTACATAGAATCATCTACATTGGAAAGACCTACAATACAAGAACACAGATTTCAAGGAAAGCCTAATCAGAAATGCTAACATAATAGTATGACAACAATACAGTACAAAGTGAAAAGACATCATTATCAAAACACTAAAAACTAAAATTACCACAATTAATATGATTTAATTATGAAGATTCAATTAGTGATGATTGGATGTTGTAACAGTCTGCCCAAGAAACTGTTCCCCCTGTTGAAAAGCATTTATGTCATATTTTCAAAGAACTCAGGTAATTCATCCACTAACAAAATTACAGATCAGAGAACTCAAAGAAGAACAAATTACAGATGACTGATCAATTAAATTTTTATACAATTTTTCATCTTTCTCTCTTCTTTCTACCCTTTTCTCAGGTAACAGCTTAAACCTTGCAAACATACATGCTAGCTCATCCCAAAACACCTTGTTTATGTCTTGATGTTGTAACAGTAGACTTAACTATCAAACAAAAATTTAAGAATTTTGCTTAAGACTGTAAATTATTTAAGGAAGGGATCAGCTCCAGGAAGGATGATTTTGCTGTCTGGTTTGATGCTAAGACACTTGAATCCCGGCTCAGTATCACACAGAAACAAGCAGCCCAGACAATGGCAAGAGCCTTGTTCCTAATCCTGAAAGTCTGCGTGTTTGTTCAGTATTTACATCATACTTCCCAGTACTTTTTGGCTTTAAAAATAATTACCAATGGATGAAAATAACACCCTATTTGACACTTTGCATTTAAACAGGTGGAGTCGTGCAGCAACTGGTCTGACCTGGTTCATGTTATCTCAGGTGAAGCATACCTGACAGAAGATCTCTTTTGGCACTAACCAATAAAGTCACAGATGCAGCTGGGAACCCAAGTGCTGAGGATCAGCAGTGGGGTGAGCGTCCCTCCGCCACATGTCCTCAGAGGGCAGACAAAGTGCTGTCCTGCTTCCTCCCAGGCTCTTCAGAGGACTTCTGCAAGGCTTGGTGCAATCAACTGAGAGGTGGACCCAAAGAACTTGCTCGGAGCTTTGCCAAGGTAAAATGGGATTCACTGGAGCTAACATCTAAGGAACTGAAATAAGGTTTATCGTGATAAGGTGTGGGGTATTTGGTGAGTGGCTGGAGGAGAGGAGATGGAGGCAGGACATGCTTGACCCTGCAGTGAACTCTTTCTTCCTAAGAGTGTTTTATGGACTTCAGAGGACTGGGAGCGCTGGGAAGACTGGGAGTGGGAAGAGCAGGAAGGGGATGCAGGGCTCTGCCTGTGCAGGACTCACTGGAGGAGTAGGGCCTGATATTAGGGTTTTCTAAGAATGATCTTCTTCCCTTTGAAGGTAAGTTACCAGTAGTACCAGTGAGACTACACTTAAAAGACTTTCCCTACTTCACCTCGAAATAAATTACTAGTCCATTTTCTCCAATGCTTACTTATCAGCTGGTGATTGAGTGATCAAGCAGATCAGGGCTGATAATCATATATGGCTGATAGCAATGATAAAAATGAGTTTTCAAGCCTATCTATATGACTGAGAAACACAAATTATGTTTTTTTCCTGGGTTCTTTTAAATACAATCACTGAACAGCAGTTCTATGAGTAACTTTTCTACTAAATGCTAGAAGAAACTTCACTCTGTAAAAATATGTTGTTGCAAATCCTTTAAGAATTTCATTTGTTTGCAAAAGCTTCCGTTTGACAAGGTCAGGAGGACAATCTTCAAGAGATGTTTAGAAGGTATCCTACTTATGCCAAATCTCCTGGGCGAACAGAAAGAATGCCAAAGGTATTTTCTTGAAACTTTGCTTCTTTAAGGAAATATTGTTTCTTTTGGATCCAACTTAGTAAATGACTGAAGTAATCCTATGGCCACTGAGACTTTTAACGGGTCAGGGAAACCCTTAGGTGAATTTCAGGTTCCATTTTTAATTATATTTGAATTTTGTTCTTACCTGTTTTAGATGTTTGTAGTATGGATCACCACTCTTCTTCTTCTCAATGCAGCCAGAGGTGAGACGCATAACTGATAAAACCTATAAACAGTAACAATTACTGTGTGCAGCTTACATTAGAATATCTGTGTTTTAGAAAAAGAATGTGCTTTGGAACAGATTTAACACAATTGTTTGTTACGAACACTGAGTTACTCCATATCTTTCCCACATTTAACCTGTTCCTATTTAATTCTGTAGATGTTTTTGCAGGTACCACAGGTAGCAAACAGAATGGGAATTAGAAAGGTATTTTTACATAGTAACTGTTTCTAAAAAACATTTTTGGTAGGTACAGCACTTGTAATGCCAGCCTAGGCACATACTCTTCACAGCTCTATGCACAGAATGCGAAAATACTCCTGGTCCAAAAAACCTTTTTCCTCATAGGAAAGAATAATTCAACAGGGACAGAAAGAGCAGAGAGGAACAAAAATCCACAATCTAAATGATTGCTTGTATCGGAGTAAACACCCCTGTGAAATCACTGCAACACTTGCAGAGTCTCTAGCTATAACTCCACAATTAAATCTTCTCTTTCTCTAGATGTATTTCCAGTATATATCACTTTACCACTGAGTTTCTTAGAGTAATGAATAGAAAAGTCAGAGTCTCATGATGTACGAATCTGCCACCTACTCTGGGTAAAACCCGTTTCTCGTTGTTTTCAGTATATTTTTAATAGCAATAAAACTTATATGGAATTTTGCAATCATTGTGATATAATAGTTGGTAAGTCTATTTAACGGCAACACCCATATGTCATATTTCACCATTACTGTATTAAAGCCACAACAGAAATTGGGAAACTCTAGCCCTTCAGTCACAGAGCACACTTCCTGAGGCTGTGCTTTCCTCTAGACTTCCACTCAAATTCTACTTCATTGCTTCCACTAAAATCTCATGGTGATAAAAAAAATATGGGAGATATTTAATGCACATTGTGGCGAAACCAGAGGTAGCTTTTTTAATGTTTTGGTTTTGTTTTACTCCTTCATGAATCATTGCACAACAAACAACAATTTAGATAATCCCTGGAGTATTAGCGTTAATTTGAAGGACTGCTCTGCTCTGGGAGCAAAAGCTCTTTTGTTCTCTGGATCCATAAAGGATCAAGATTTTGTTGTCTTTTTCTGATGACCAACAATATGTTTAACAAAATAAGTCATGAGTTCACCAAACTGAGCTCTACCCTATGTTTGCAACAGGAATTGGTCTTGAAGTTCAAGTCGCTGCTACATGCACAGGGCATAACTGAGCCCTTTAACCAAAAATGAACACATTTGCCATCCTAATCTGAAATAGCCATTTTCTGCTTCCCTGGTACAAACACTATTCCGCCAGCTTCTTGTAAAGTGGTAGCAGCCTAACCTGCTACGTTGCCAGAACACTGACATTTTTCTTTGCATACTCCAGGAAGGCAAGTTTGCTATGAAAGGCTTGGATGCTTTACAGATATTCCTCCTTGGTCTGGGATCCCAGAGAGACAACTGGCAGGCTTGCCCAGCTCTCCAGAAGATGTGAACACCAGTTTTTTCCTTTTCACTAAAGACAACATCATTAACTATCAAGTAAGAAACCGCTTTGTTTTAATAACTGATGGTATACTACGCATTCAACAAATTATACATACAGGTTTTTTTCACCTGTGTTTTTGCTCACAAGTCTCCCAGGAAAAGCCCCAGTTCTACATTACAGACTCCAAGAACAGTCCATTCTAACTTTCTTCCACCTCATATATTTTTCCTCCTTTCAGCTTTCTGATGAGCCAGGTATATTTACAACATAGTAATTGCAGCCTTCTAACACAAGTCATCTGAGATATTTCAGATATATTTTATATATCAATACCTCTCTAAAGTAAATGACCCAAATTCAGTTTCAGGTTTAGCTTTATGAAGCCAAAGGTAGGGAAGACAATAGAAAAAGAAAGCTCAGTTTTGGTTCCTGTGTGCCTCCAGACTAAAAACAAGTTTCAGGCCCATATACACAACTCAGGAATGTTATTCACAGATGTGATTATTTGGTCATCTGAACTACAGACAGTTGCCCTTAGAGGCTCTGCTTATGTGGTGGCCAACACTGAGCCCTAAGAGCAAGCAGATAGTTAAGAGTGATCAGGAGAGCAAGTGTGTGTTTTCACCAGACAAGGAAAGGAAAACAGGATGAAAAGTGAAAGGAAAGCTTAAAAAGGGAAACTGGAGATTAAAGAAAAAAAACAAAGGAAAAAAATGAAACCATATATGGAAAAAGAAGGAAACGACCAAAAAGAGAATGAAATGGGGATTAAATTAAAAAAAAAGAAAAAAAGAAAAAAAGAAACATACAACCAAATATTAAACAGTTTTTTGAAGAATAGGACTTAGGGAAAATGCAAACTAAAAAGCTAAATAAATAAAAAGATTTGGTAAGATATAGCATGGAGAAAGCCTGGAGGCTTCTCTTACAGAGATCTGAATCCTGTTGTCCCGCATGAAAACACATCAGGTAGAGAAGCATAGAGCCAGCAGACTCTGGAGCTGTATGGAAGAAAAGAAGTAAAAAGGTGCGGTTATCTACAATGTCTGCAAAGTATTTGCAGCAAGAGGAAGCTCTTGACTGTGGCAGAGGAACAAATGGAAGTAGCTAAAGGGAGCTAAGTGGATCAAATGGGAACACCCTGAAGACACCTGCAGTGAGTCAGCCCTTTCCTCTGAGGACCAAGCAAGTACTGGGGAAAGCTCCCAGCAGGATGCTGGAGCCCTTGGAAGTGTCTGGGCTGGGCTCGTCCATAGCACGAAGCAGTTTTGTGGAGCCATGGACTTGTCTGGTGAAAGAAATGACCATTAGAAAGTGTTAACTGGCTTCATTTTTCTTGCTCCTTGGACAAGAAAAATGAAGCCAATAAATATGAGGTGAGGTGTACAATTTGTTGCTGTTGTTGGCTTACAGCACATGAAAAAAGTTTATTTTATACATATACATATACAAATGGCAGTCACAAACAGAGATGTTCAATGATTTCTCCTGTTTGAGGCACATCAAAACAAGTCTGACATCTCTAGCTGAGAGTGCCTATAAGGTTTTAAATTTAATCAGTTTTTCACTGAAGGTGAGATATATGCTAACTAGTGCATGGCATCTCCTTTTAAGCTTATGAAACCACAACAAAAAAAAATAAGAACCAATTTTTAAAACAACCCAGTATTCAGATTTTTTCAAAAGAAAATAATGCCTCAAAATGCCTCCAGCCTCTGCTGTTGTAAGCTTGGTGGGCTTTTTCATGCTATCTCAAATATCTTTAGGATAAAATATAAACAAGCTTAATGATTAAGGTCTTCAAAGAAAAAAGAAAGAAAAATAGGCATGGATTCCAAGTCAACCACATAATACCTTGCAGAAGCTTCTATCTTTCTATCTCCATGGTTGATTGATAAAATCTTGTATTTACATGGCATGTTGTATCAGCAGATCTTAAAGCATTGTGCAAAGAATACGAATATCATGAGTTTGATTAACTAGAGGCAGTGAATAATTTGTTGAAGCAACTAATTGATATCCTCTAGCAAGACAGTTTAAGATTGAGGAACAAGACCCATCTCTTTAGAGTCCAGAATTGTGCCTTAACCACTGGGACCCTGAATCAAAATGTACACAGGCAGGAGCAGTCACAGTCTTGTTGTGTTGGTTGTTGGTTATTTATTTATTTTTTGTTTTAATACAGAAAATTTCTGCTACAAATCCTTCAACTATCAAAACTACAAATTTCCGACCACACAGGAAAACTCGCTTCATTATACATGGCCACCTTGCTGGACCGGACCTCCCCTGGATAGCAAATATGTGCAGGGTATGGTACAACTACTGTCACTTCACTTGTGTTTGAAATTGCGAATATCCACTTCCCCCCATTAACTGCCTTAAAATCCCCACATAAAATTTACACCTCTGTTCTCTTGCTAATTCAGGGGAATATAGCACACTTCAGCCTTCTGTTAAGTGACCTTTTGCTGCATTCACCTCCACAGGGAAAGCTATAATGAATTGATTTTTCAATTCCTTGGCAATAATAAAGGGGAAAAAAAAAAGTCACTTTTCTCACCTCAGCAAAAGGTCAAAATAAACACTTCAATTTGAGCGAGGCATTTGATCCAATAAAAACAAAATGCTTTGTTCAGCAGATTGTTTTCATTTTATTTAGGCACATTTCAAAAACATAATTGTTTTGTTCCATTGCCAGAAGTCTATAAATAGAATATTTTAGTTAAAATATATGAATGTTGGGGCTGAAAAATTCAAGCACATGATCACAGATTTGTGAATCATTTCAGATGACCCAAGCATATAAATATTGATAATATAATAATAAGCTTAGACAATAAAAAAGAGGTCACACTGTGCTCTTTTTCTAACTGGCGTACTGTCATTAAAATATGTTGACACTCTAAAGCTGACCAGGGCATCTGGAATGGAAAACAGATCTGAAGCAGGCTACTGTGTGTCTTGCTACAGCGTTCAAATCACTGCCTCCACTCTGCCTCCTTGTGTTCATTCTTCAGTATTAGTAGGAATTAAGACACTAAAGATGTGTCTTTACCAGTCACATTAAAAAAGTGAGTCCTCAACTACAACAAAACAAAACTTTGTTTGCATATACCCCACCACAATAGTTATTAAGGCCTGTTTCATTCTGGTTTTGTGTTTTCCACCAGCTGATGCTTCTCACTGAAGATGTGAACTGCATTTTGGCTGACTGGACAGGTGGCTCCAGTGGCTTGTACACCACAGCCGTTAACAACGTCCGCATTGTGGGGGCTGAGCTGGTCTATCTGGTGAACTTTCTTGAGGTAAAAATACCCGTGGAACATGAACGCCGGCACATAGTTTGCATGGTAAAGGCTGCGTTCAGGGTGGCACCTTTAAGTTTGATGTAAGAGAGTCAGGAATAGAGAGGTACTCAACAACACAGCTGAAAACATCATAAAGTTTCTAATCCTGCACAAATGGAAATACTGACTTTAGTGTCAGACCACAGATACACAGGTCCCTAAAGGCTTACAGGCCACAGTTTCTGAAAGTTTTGCTCACGATCGGCTTTTTACTGGCTAAAACATCAGATTAGAGACTGTCCAGAAAAATTGGTAAAGAGAAGCAATCGAAAGCCAGTATGGTTAAAACATTCATCTGCAGGTCACGCACACTGCATCCTGCAAGAGCAAAGTCACAGCACAGAGAAGTGACACTCCTGCAGCCACCAGTGTCAGGCTTCCTGCAGCACTCCTGGCGTGGTCCTCCCCATCCTGCAGGAGCTGCCTGGTGGAGCAACGAAGATGATGAAGGGAGTGGAGCATCTCCCTTATGAGGAAAGGCTGAGGGAGTTGGGTCTCTTTAGTTTGGAGAAGAGGAGACTGAGGGGTGACCTTATTAATGTTTATAAATATATAAAGGGTGAGTGCCATGAGGATGGAGGCAGGATCTTCTCGGCGGCGAACAATGATAGGACAAGGGGTAATGGGATCAAGCTGGAACACAAGAGGTTCCACTTAAATTTGAGAAAAAACTTCTCATTAAGGGTGACAGACACTGGAACAGGCTGCCCAAGGGGGTTGTGGAGTCTCCTTCTCTGGAGACATTCAAAACCCGCCTGGACATGTTCCTGTGCGACCTCACCTAGGCGTTCCTGCCCAGCAGGGGGATTGGACTAGATGATCTTTTGAGGTCCCTTCCAATCCCAAACATACTGTGATAATGTGATACTGTGATCTCCATGGCAGGACAGCCGCTTGATTCACACACAGGGTTTGCTGCCAGCAAAGGCACTGAAAACTCCACCACAGACTGTTATCCTAACTGGATAGACAGATTCAGGGGTGAGGCACCTTTTGGATAAGGAATCAGTACAAATGCAGAGGAGCTATGTGCAGAAATTCCTTTTTCCTTCTTTTCTGCCATGAGGGACAATTCCTGACAGAGGTTACTCCCTTCTGCAGACATGATACAAGAGGGGATGGGATGAGTTGGGACCTGGTCCTCTTTTGGTACAGATCCCACCATCTGCAATAGAAACTTCCTACCTGAGGCACTCCCCTCCACCTCCCGCCATCATGTCCTCTCAGCATGGGGCTATGATGCAGTTCCACAGGCTTGTATCCCCCACTTAACACTCTTTTTGGTTTTATTTTGTTTTCCTTTCCATACATCTTCACAGAAAGATTATGGCTACTCTCCTGCCAACATTCATTTCATCGGCCATAGTCTTGGAGCACACGCCGCCGGGGAGGCAGGGAGAAGGAAACCCGGCATTGGAAGGATAACAGGTACTGAGGTTATTCCAACTGATGAGACTTTACATTTTTGTGTGGCTTAAGAGAACTGAAGAATCACTGCTGCCTTATAAACACATAGTACAGACTGCAGTGGACTGCTTGGTCACCATTAACAGTATACAGCTGGCATGACGGCACACAAATGAAGCCATGTCCTGTTACATGCCATGTAATTCACATGTCAATATCCATAGCCCTGAGAAAGGCTCAGCTGCAACAGATAAGAAAGGCTTAACTGTCCCAACTGTGGCTAAATAGAGACCACTTTTCACCGGTCACAAGTCCCAGGGAGCACTTGGTTATGATTTTTAATGATATGAAAGAACAGGAACAAAATATTGTATTAGATGTGGAATAACAGACTTGCAAAACATTAGCAACTCATTGTCATATTCGGTTTTAAAAGCCCACTCTAACGTGACTTTTCAGCTGTTCAAAAGATTGAAAAATCTGAAATGAAAATATAAAAACCCCTAGATCTAGTATGTCAGGAAGAGACAGTAAATAGCCATGGACACCCTGAGAAGGCAGAAAGCTTTTAGTTGCATAGCTACACAGAGACACAGCATCATGACACACTCAGACATCACTTTTTTTAAAGGCTATTTTCTCTTTTCCTTCCCCCTCCAGTCAGTTCTTTTCTCTGCACAGACGTTGCTTTTACTAAGCTGTGTACACAGTAAGAAGTCACAGAAGCTATTCAGAGAATCTGGGGTCAGAACTGTCTTGTTTTAGCCCCAAAGAGAGCTCACTGACACTGCAGCAAAGGGGTAACATCTTTAACCAAACACTTTTGGAAATAAAAATAGATCTTTAGCCAAATAAAATCCTCAGACAAATCTACACAGTAGCATATCATTCACTAACATGCAGAAAAAAACCCAGACTACTTCTTATAACATTGTTCCCCAAAAGTCAAAAGCCATTGTTCCCCAAAAGCCAAAGACACACCACCCTTTTACTGCACTGCAGTGCCTCTAGCCATCTTTCTGCAAAACCCTGCTTGTTTTGCTGGTTGTCATGGACCACAAAATGGATGTTCATACATAGAGTAAAGGTAGAAATGCAGTGACATACAGTATTATTTACTCAATCAGACTTATCTCCATTTATTTAGGTTTGGATCCAGCTGGGCCTCTTTTCCAGTATACTCCCACTATGGTTAGGCTGGATCCTTCAGATGCAAAATTTGTTGATATAATTCATACTCACGCTGGTCATCTGTTCTTTGACTTTGGTAAGTTTTTACACAAAGGTTAACACCAACATAGGGGATGGCTACAGCATGTCAGAGGGTAATCAGCCTCAATTCATGGTACATTTCAGCTCCAGGGATTCTTCAGACCTCTGGCCACCTGGATTTTTACCCAAATGGAGGGAAGAAGATGCCAGGATGCAAGCAGCTTCGTGTACCTCCTGCAACTCGGGATATCAATGACCTAATGAGAGGTAAATGTATTTTGAAGAAGTAATACCTCATTATAAGCTACAGTTAGAAATACAGGCCAGGCTAAGTTAAAAGCCTTTTGAATGTATATATTATTTCTATAGCTGAGATTTGGAACAGAAAGAGAATGCTCAAAAATAGAACATTTAAAGCTGCCTGTGAAATACCCTCCAGTTCTTTTATATACTAACCGAGGCAAATTCCAGGTAGAAACTTCAGTTAAAGCATACAGACTTGTTCATCACAACCTGTTATAACAACCTGTGATGACAGACTGACCTCAGTGGGAATTCCACACATGAAGGACCAGTAAAATTTCATTCAAGGATAATCCAAAAGTTAGTATATTAAAATCTAAGCTTCCCTTGTCCCTAGGAAGACATCAGTCCCAGTATTACTGGGGTTAGACTTACTCATCCATGCCATTAACAGCTTTAGTGTCTTCAAAGGGAACAGCACAAGGTTAAAAATGTAGAAGATGATAAAATTACTGCTGCACTGACAGTTCATCTTCTTCAAAGAAAGTGGGGCAGTTAATCAGAATTACCCTGGGATCCAGTACAATAGGTCCCCAAAATCCTGTCTTCTGTGCCTAACCTACAAAAATAAGAATATCTGTTATTCACAGCTGAACATTTTGAAATTCCTACTGCTAGTTAAGCAATTGGCTTTCAAAGATGCTCTGTCTTAGAACTGGTTGGAGAACTCAGTAACAAAGAGGGCTGAAAGCTGGTTGTGCACAAAGTCACTTGGAAGTAAAACACTTTCCAATCAGGCTCCATAAAAATGTATTCATTTTTAGAAAAAAATAAATCCACAGGCATTTCATGTGGCTCTTTGCCATGTTTTGTGGAGAAGAAGCTCAGCTCTGTTGAACATGAGCTGCTGGAGTCGGTTGTTCATACAGCTGCCAAAAATTGAGGCCTCAACTCCTGCCTTTTGTTTAAACCTTCCTTTGTGCATATCTCTTCTGTTTGATAATATTTACATTTATGTAATGTAGTGGTTTCATTTATGGAGTGCTTTAGAAATGCTACTTAGTAACTTATTTCTTCAGCTTTTGATGCAGTAGTGAGAAGAGTATTATGTTCCCATTATATAGATGTTAGGTGAATTTGGAACTAGCACAAAGCAAGCCAACAGTAAGAGCTGAGATTTTAAAGTTGAAAGCACAGACCCTTCTGAATTAGATTTGAGAAAGGAATTATAAAGAAAACATACTCAAGAAGCCTTAGTGATGGACATTATTTTCAAGAAAAACAGACAGAAATACTTTTCAGAGGTATTTTGCTATACTTTTTCTTTTTTTTTTTTTTTTTAATAAAGAACAATGTGTGCCACCTCATCAATAACAACTACTGTCTTTAAGACGCATATATATGAACAGCAGGTGAAATTCTAATTTCACTATAAACTCTGTCAGCTTCTAATCACTTCGGTCCTTCCAAGATATCTCCTGTGATTAGGTGAGCCCGGACACATGCTGAAGCAGAGCAAAGCCTATTTTTATACAACCTACCTTTGGTATATTGTACTTTGATAATGGAGAGACTCCAGAGCCAAAGACGACAGCACTTGTTACTAGAGACCTGTAAATATAACTGAAATAGCACTTTCTTCTTTCCTGCACTGACTGCTTATAAACATCACTCTGATGGGAAAATGTACTTGTTTCAAATATTTCTGACAAAATCAAGGACACGCTGGCAAACATCTTGCTTTTCAGAGCATTTCGCAGAATCACCACTGTCAAACGACCACAGATTTTCTAGAGCTTAAAAACACTGAAAGCCACTGAAGTTGAAATAATTACTACAATTATCTTTCATCCTAGAAATGAGTAGAAACTGTGGTTTTACAAAACACTATGTTGTAATAATGGTAAGCAAATGAAAACTAATTCATAGTAACTACTATATGCTTTTCAAACACTGTAGCTATGAATTATTCCAGTATTTGAAATATCAAAGGCAAATCTCCCAGATCCTCCTTGGTCCTCATGCTAAAATAAAAGCAGTTAAGTACACACAGCAGGACAGGAGGCTGAACAAGGTCCGCCTTGGTGCATCTCCACATCTGTGAACTTCAGCATGAACACAAGGCACACAGAAGAACTTTGCTTTTTCCCATCAAAAAATATATATGTAGCCATAAGAACATGTTTTACTATAAAATCAAATAATTCACACTTAAAACTTTTTTTAAAAATCTGTGACTTCACTGTATGTATAAATGCTTTTGAGCAAAAGGACCCACAAGTGTTTTGACATAGTCTTTATGTTAATATGTAGCTTTAATCTTTTTTACTTTGGCTTTTTCCCCAGAATATCGGTCTATTGCATGTGGACATAAAAGAAGTCTCCGCTATTATGCTGAGAGTATTATCACTCCCAATGGATTTGTTGGGTATCAGTGCAAAACATATCGAGCTTTTGTATTGGTAAGTTTTGGGTACATATTTATCTGAGGGATTATAGCCCTGCCTTTCTCTTAATATTTTCTGGGACAACTTCTATATGCTAGATCCAGGATACAGGGAGCCTGTGCAGACCCACTGACTGCCCTCATGCAGACCACACTCAAAAAATAGGCAAAACATAAAAGCAGCAAACTCCAAACAAAGAAAATAAGGCAGTAAATATAAACACCAAAAAGAGTTATGAAGGGAGAGATGAAGAGTTGAGTAAGAGGGTAATGAAAGGCACTGGCTGGGTTCACCTTTTGCATAGGTCAGTAGTAATAAGGGACACCAAGTCTGCTTGAAGGAATTCCATCTTAAGCTGGTGAAACCTATCATCAAGAGGCCAGACTCTGGATTTCAGAAATCATAAAACATCATTATAAACAATAAACATTTGCAGGGGAGCTATTTCTACAGCACAGAATTGCCCACACAACCCTTGGGTGACACAAGCAAGAGGTGCCATCCTGTCCTGGTGTTTCATGCCTGGCATGGCTGGACTTCTAGTGGACTAATTCTGGCAAAGCAACTGAGGACTGGTCAAGAAGGAAGACAAGTCTGAATTTATTTCCACATACTCCCAAAACAAACAATTACAATACTGCAGATAAGTTGTTAATGTTTGTAGCAATGTTGCCATGTAACTTGGAAGTTTGTAATTCAGGACTTGAAAACCTAAAGCTTGTGCAATTTAGTGATGCAAGGGAAAGTTTTTTTCAATGTCATAATAAACAAGTGATGATGATCATTTAGCCTTTTATTTGCCTGACACCAAAATAGCCCGATCCACAAATGCTAGTTCCTATAGAACTTCCCAAATACCAACATTAATCTAAATATAACAACACTATTTTTTCCAGCTGCAACTAAATCACTTTCAATGAAAATATGCACACTTTTTTGGCTTTTTGTTTTAGTGGATGTCAAAGCCTTGATCTGAACGTTTGCTCTGTGTAGATAGATTAATTTCATTAAGGTTCTGCATGGGAGTAAAGGCTGAAAAACAGATCGAACACAACCCAGAAACTTCAGTATTCCTAAGCTTAAATATATGTACTATACAAGTCTGATAATCCAGCTAGACCTCCTTGCAAATATGGTTACCCAGCCTATAATAATTAGCAGACAACTTTTCAATGGACCTATGAAAAATGGATATATTACCTGTATTTTATGGATCAGGCAGTAAGGTAAAACATGCATTAAGGTATTTGCTTATGGTCTCTGCAAAAGCGTGAGATATGAGGCCAAATTTCCAACCTGTTTATCTCTGATTTTCAACTAGAAGAAATAAGCTGACTGACCATCTCAGCTCCTTTTTTCACCACACTGATAAATGCTGAAGGCATGATCTGAACTCAGAAGCAAGTACCCTTTCCAAAAAAAGCTAGGAAAAAGATAAAAAACCCTAATTTCTTAAAATTTAAGGAGTGAGATTAAAACATCTTGTAACACACACTGTTATTTTTCCCCAGGGCAAGTGCTTCCCATGTCCAAAGGAAGGATGCCCACTGATGGGTCATTATGCTGATAGGTTTTCAAATAAAACTGAAAAAGAAGAGCAAAAGATTTATTTGAACACAGGGGCCTGCCCTCCGTATGCTCGTAAGTGCTTCTTTTGGATGGTGAATTCTGAACTGGCAATGAATTATGTGTGAACAGATATCTTTCACTTCTACAGAGAGCAGCTGGAGCTAATGAGTGGCACTCAGTATAAAATGCAGAGTTTCAGGTGTGTTAGGGATATGCAGTACAAGAGTTATCTGGGAAAGGCTGAGATAATCATAGAAACAGCTCAGCTGATGCTGATCTCTGACCTAGAGACCCTGTTGTATTTTTTTTAAATTAGATGATAGCTTGAAAAATTCTATCAGGCTGAAGGTTGAAGGAATGTTGTGCTGAAAGTTCAAAATTCCAAATGAAAAACTTAGATTGTTAATGACGAAAAATTATAAAACTAGATGATTTCAGTGTATTTTTGAAAATTTCATCAAGTTAAAATGGCAGGTAGTAATAAGCATAGTTTTAATTGTGATTAACGTAGAAGCAACCACAGAACTAGGAAAGAAGAAAATTCATATATAAAATGTAATCCATTACATGTGATGACTGCCAGGGCAATAAAGAGAGAGAGTCTTGGAGGTCGTTATTCACTAGGCATTAAAGTATGAAAGTAAAAATCAAGAACAAACAAAACTTCTTTAACATTCTAGAAGAACAAAAATCTTAAAAAATAAGTATAGACAAACTTGTCCTTTCTTAAATCTGAATGAATACTCTCATTTCAACATCCACAAACTGCTGACTTAGACCGCTTGTCAAGGAAATTAATGCTACTAGAATCACACAGAACTAGCATATGCCTTAATAAAGAGTGACGTTTTGTTTGTTTATAAGCACATTTGTGCAATCTTCTACCTGAAAGACATTGAAACATATGAGGAGTTTAACCGTTAGTAAAGGAATCTCCCTACAAACATAATCTATTTTTATTTTCAAAGGCTGGAGAAAAGAGATACATGTCAGAGTATCTGCAACAGAGATCATGAAGGGAAATATCGATGTAGCCTTGACTGGAACTAATGGAATCAGGAAAGAATATACAATTGACAAGTAAGCCTAACACATCTGTTGAAAAAATGGCCTTATCATTGTTATCATGTTGAATTTATACACAAGTATTTGTACATGTCTCATCTTGCTCTATGTGATCTGTGATTTACACTGGTAATACAAGTAGCTGTTAAGTGGTTGAAGTCACCCATGCTACAAATTGTGGTCAAAATCTGCTTGCTGGTCTCCTGCTCTGTATTTTCTTTTCTGAGGATGATGGTTAACATAGCAAAGTGGGCAACAGCAAACAGCTCTGTGGCTACTGCTGGGCTCAAACATCATTTGGTGATCTTCTCTGAGAAGACCAAGAGCTGTGTGATGTATGGTCATTTAATCATTCCCTCCTCAAGGGAATATATAACACAGTTGCAGCTTGTTTATGAACTGTGCTGAAGTGTGGGATTCCTGTCCCCTCAACCTGGCTTTTTCGAGTAGATGTGAATTCAGATCTCATAAACTGAACCTTGTCAAGATCACAGTTTAAATACTGCAAAACCACCCTCTGCTGTGTTTGACCACAGCCCTGTTATAGGTTTTTACCTGGGTTACCTTTGGTTGCAAATACACTACTGTAGCGAAACACCTACAGGTAATTTCTATGTTAATGTCACACTGTAATGTGCATTCTGTTATAATGAACCCTGATACCGCAGAAGGCAGGAATGCAAACTATAATTTACCATTTTCTTCGTGGTTGAAAGCAAGCAGAAACACTAAGAGAACTTTCTGATGTGCACTTACTTGAAGACAGATTCCATTTACCACCAACAACAACAGACTAGGATAAACCCATGGTAATACTAACAAAGGCTGGGCTAACTAAACTAGTGTTATCATCCTGAAGGGCACAGAAACCTAAGCAACTAAGTCATTTGTATATTTCTATATATTTCTCTGAGTAGCTATCTCTTAGGTCCCAACAAGCCCATCCATTGGGTTGATGGGCTGAAAGCATGTAACAGAATCCAGAATTACCTCCCTGTATAAGTAGGAATTATGTTTTCTCAGCTTTCTTGAGTAGGGTTAATTCAGACACTCTGTGGCTTTCACCAACTTGTCTTGCTGGCAACTGCACCACAGAAAAAAAAGAAGATACTTAGTCCTCAGAACTTCCTCCAGCTATTCAGGATGAATCACACAGAGATGAGGTTGGCCTCAACACCACCACAGCTTCGCAGAAAGCAAAACAATGCAATACTGATTTGGAGGAAGAAATCAACCAAAATGTCAATGAAATGATCCTTCCCAATCCTTAAAAAAAGGTTGAATGAAAAGTGCATATGTATACTTGTTATGTGGTTTTGGTTTGGTGGGTTTTTTTGTTTGTTTTTTTTTAATCTTCCCTTAATTGTAGCCCATTACAATCTTTGTCCAAAATACATATATATTTTATGTACAAAAAACCCCAAAAACCTAAGCTCCAAGGACTTTAGATAGGATTTTGCCACATAGCTTGAATAACTACTCAGCAGAGAGGACAAAACTTGGTGGTTTTGGACCCCAGACATGATCGATCCCCTACTGTCTGAGCTGAAAGCCTCAGATCTACATGAGTGTCTGCATCAAGAGCCCTCTGCACTTCTGCATTCCTCAAGGAACATATTATCCAAGAACATGTTCTGAGCTAAAATTTTGCCTGGCCTCCAAAAAAAAATTATAACTATAGTTTTCAAAGCTTCAACTCACATAGCATCCCATCACCTCATCTCTCTTTCTGCCTAAACTGTAGCATTTTTTTCCTCATTTGTAGACAACACAGAGTATCACTTCTGTGCTTTTGTTTTGACAGGGGAACTTTCAAACCAGGCACCACATACTTGAACTACATCGATGCAGAAGTTTCTGGGAACATTTCAAAGGTTGAGTTTCTCTGGAAGAAGCACGTAGGTCACAGAGGCTACATGGGAGCTGAAAAAGTCACAATAATATCTGGGGAAAATGGAAATGTGTGAGTATGCAGTCTAATGGTGTGCTATTCTGTGGGTCTGCGAAAAAAAGGAAAACGAATCCTTGCATGCCCCTGAAAGCAAGTGGGTTTAAGTATTAAAAATAAGAGCCTAATCCAAATTTCACAGCATTACCTGGGTGTTTGGCTGACTCCAGTCACTCCCACCAGCTCAGCACTGCAGCCAGACTTCCTCAAGGAACAGAGATAACAAATCTCAATTTCTAAGGGGGTGTAACCCTGTGCTTGCAAGAAAGGTACAAGTTTTCCTTCTAAATTGCAGCACATCAAAAACAACTCTGCATAGTGCAACTGTGCCCTTGCCTTAGCAGGGTGTTTTAGGCTGACTCCAACCTGACTGAACTGGGCACCCGTGGGCATGTGCAGTACATTAGTTACACCCTTCTGGAGCACAGCCCTCACTTTAGTTTTAATCGAAATGAATCCAGCTGATATGCCCGCACACCACTCTGTCATGTAAACTGTGGTTAGTGGGGAAAATTAAGTGAGAGATTCCCTTCGAAAGCTCACTCCTGGTCCAAATTAAAATGTTAACGGAGTCTGAGCATAAAGGCAAATATCTTAACATTTAATAATTACTAACTAACTAGTAATTCTTCTTAAAAAAAATTGATAACGCATACTTTATGTTCTCAGTCTACTAGAATGCTTTGACCTAACATGAAATAAAAATAGGATTTATATTGATTGTCTTGCACTGCTGCTTAGAAAATGCTCCATTGAACTAAAGAACGTTTCCTTAAACTCTTCCTCCCTCACCAGGTCTGTGTTCTGTGGCCGTGGGACCGTGCGGCCGAGCACGTGGCAAACCCTGGAGCTTTGCTGAGGCTTGGAGAGGAACATTATGCTTATCCACTGTGGCAACCCTCAGCATCTGCAAGAGCACAGTTCTTCCACCAGCAACAGGAAACACTTGCCCAGCTCTCTACAAAAGCTCTGCTTCCAAATTGGTCTTATCAGCTTTTATCCATATAGAGAAGTTACACTTCCGTGAATTCCAGTTACAATGACAGCTAACAAGTATTTTACTAGTAGCACACTCATGCAGCGGGATTGTATTTCAAGGGGAAAAATACTAAAACAGAAAAAAAGGTTCCAGACAGTTCTCCTTCAAAACATAATTACCTTAGGAGGAGCACCCAAAAAGAAACAACAACGACACAGAAAAAAGAAAGAAGAAAAATAAGATAAAAGAAAAAGGGTGGGATATAAAAAAGGGGGACAGACAGCCAAATTCTTTAATAGTGCCTGCTTACTTGTTCACAAAAAAGGACACTTTGATGTTTTCAGGAGCATCTAATTCTGTCAGGAGTCCAAGGAATAATTTTAAAAATAAAAATAATCTGAACTTGAACAGCATTGCCTGACATGTTCTTCCTTGTTGAAGATCCCAGTCAAACAGTATTTTAGCAGCACATCCAAAGACTGCTGAGGAGCTGGGACTGTGTACTGAGCTGTACAGTATACCCTGAGAAACTCCACCACCAAAGCTCACTGTGTGTCAAGCAGTACAGGTCATGCACAGGAAAACATTTGACTATTGCCTTTTTCCTGGGGAAGAACTGGTTGATGTGGTCTCTTCAGCTCTGCTGAACACTGGTGGCCTGGGATTCTCTCTATACCTGAAACAGGCATCATATTTATCAAAACTATGTTGCACTATTGAGAATGTTCAATTTCCTGGCAGCCTTCAAAGTAACTATTTTCTCTTTACCAGTGAAGCTGAGTTTTCCACCTCTGCCTTGCCTTTCTGAAGCCACTGAAGTCACACCTGAGCTGCATTGTTTACATTACTATATAGCATTGTTCCTCCCAAATCTGGCAGCTTTTTGATTATACTGGTTAATAAAAACAGACTACTAGAAGTTATCAGCATCAGCAAAAATAAGATAAGACTGGTTTTGTTTCAGTGCAAGCTCCACAAAAAAATCCTTACAGTTTTAGTTGCCCATTGTGCACTAAGATATACAGCTAATTTTTCAATCTAATGTGAAGTTTATCATTTGACCTCAGAAACCCTGTGTGTGAATCATGTTGGGCAATTCCGTTCTGTCCCATCCTAACAACTTGCTATTCTAGAATACTTCCAGTGAGGTTTACCACAAAGTACTAATGAGATGCATTACACAAGGCCAAATGCAAGTGAGGAACAGGTGTGTTTCAAATTACGCAGCAATAATTTTGAGATGTCAGAATCCAGTCACCTCTTATGAAGTTTGCCAGAGGAGCTTGCTTGGGAGGTTTGCAGCAAAGTTGACAAATCAGCTCTCTAACTCCTCAGACTCACCGCTTCGGTACCCTCAGCAACCCCACCCATGCGAAACAGGATCCAGAAACCATCCCGAGCAGGGAACTCATCCTCCTCTACCCCTTAAGGAAACTCCTTTGGCAAGACCCCTTCCTGAGTGTGTAGGGACTCCTCTGTTCTGTGCTACACAGGGGAAGTACAAACAACCCCCCAGGTACTTCTACACATTTAGGAAATATCTGTATCTCATAATTATATCATATTAAATATTCTCCGTAAATCAGGCATGGCTCTCTGCCCCAGAGTTGCACAAATAAAGGAGACTCTGGGAGGGGGAAAGGAAGAGTTATTTTCCCTTTCTTACAGTCAGGAACTGAGACAAAAGAATTGTAAATATTTTTCCTCGGGGTTAGGAAAAAGCGTTCAGCAGAGCCAGGCCCTGGTTGGATCATCGGATTTGATGACATGAGACAGCAGTGTGAGCAGTGCAATCCAGGCCATCGCTTCTCACAAGACAGATGCAATGTCCTGTTGAACTCAAAACTTCTTTAAAGCCCATCTCCTGCCTCCCATGCTTGGTGTGCCACTTCTGGAATTCTAAATATTAATTTGATTTTTTAATGAATAATAAATAAGTCTTACTTTAAAAAAATACAAGCTTTCGTTTTGTTTCATTTTAACCTATTGATTTCAACAGCATTCCGACAAAACATAGCAGCTCATAGGGGCTGATGATTTCTGCTACAAAAGTGGTTCAGCTCATTAGATCACTTAAAAATATCAACTTTTGCACCCAGTCACTTCAGCTAAAAATAAAAGATTGCACTAATTTCTTCCCCTTACATTGTCCTGTTTTGCATTTTTGCCATATACTGTTTTTTTGAGTTAATTTTCATTCTTTCATATAGTAAACATCAGCACTGCAGTTCTATGCTAATACATCTGTAGATAGAGTGAGACGTTTACTTTTAAGAGCTCAAGATGAAAAACAACACCACCACCACCACCCAGCACATCGACAGCAGCTCCCTATTGCTGGTGGCAAATAATCTTCCTCCTGTTTCCTTCTGTGTTTAAAAATGAAAATCAATACTTGTATGAAACCTTTGGATACTATCACTTTGTATCAATGGTGCCAGTCCAAACACTGTGAGGGTTTGATATTTCACAACACAATCTGCCTTTGACAAAAACTGGAACAGGTAATCCTTTCCTATCTTCACAACAAGGTAAGCCAGCTTTTTAGAGCAGCTTAAATTGCATCTATAAAAAGTCAAGTGAGATGCACCATTTTATATGTTGGGCTGTCACGTTGAAAAGTAGGGGTTTTTTTAAAATCAATTATACTTTATTTGTGTAGAGTATGTAATGACATATTATGATTTGCATTCAGTCTTTTACATTATTTAAATATTCTGCAACACTACGAGTGGTTCAAAATTATAATACAAATTTCATTTATTACTCTTTAAGCTTTTGTTCATGGCAAAAATTATGCCAAAGGTAAATTACTCACAAAGCCATTACGAAGCACTCAGCCTCAGTCCCTTTTCTTTCTCATGACACTCTTTTGGCAAGTCAGCAAAGTAAAACAAACACACATAAAAACAAACCCCTTAAATCTTTTCTAGAACAAGTGAACAGCAATAATAGTAATCCAAAATGCTACCTCTCTTCTCCACTTACAACATCTGTATTTACTTTATATGTAAGGTCAGAAAAATAGCTTTAGGGGAAAACATATTCTTGGTATAAAGTGATAAATGCAGGTATACTAATGCAGTAAGCAAGGAACATTTTTGTCAGAGTTCTTCATTAAAAAGAATAAAAGAATAAATATAGCATTGCACAGCAGACTTTCTTCTTATCAAAAAAGCACAAAATGTTCCTCATAACTATTTGTGAGCCCAGAACCAACAGCATGAGAATAATTAAAATTAATTCAATAGAACTAATAAGCAGATACCTCAACAGTTTACGCAATCATCTCTCTTCCCACTTTTGATCCTATCTATCTTATTTCTGTGACTTCTCAGATTTTTTTTCCATGCTACTCTGATACCCTAGAACATATTGATAAAATCCTTGTAAATGAACCACAGATTTTCAGGAATAAGCCTACCAAGTCCTTTTGATCTTTCATCTTCATTAGATACGAAGCTTGACAAGGCTCCTATACAGAAAAGCTCCTCATTATCTTCATTCTGCCTTTAAGATTATCGTCTTTCCAATTATATCATTTTACAGCCCAGACACTTGACAGCATCTTTCCTTATAGAAACTCCATGGGAACTATCTTTTTCTCCAGGCAAAATACATCAGGCTTTTTTATCTTCTCCAGATAATCTGTATTTCCTATGTTTGCACATGATTTTTCATCGGTTTTTGTTTCTCACTTCAGGCTTCTATTTCTCCAAGCAGCACTAATTCTTTTCTACATAGTTGTATTTAGATAAGTTTTTCTGACTTCTCCCTTTACCCTTATTTTGGATCAGAGTCTTTATCTTTGCTATACCAGAAGTAAGTGAATTATTGTAGTGGCTCAATGCCTGAGAATATGCATCCTGAAGATTCTTCTGGTAGATCTGAGATCTAGTTTTAGTTTTTTCTAGTCCACAGTTGTGTCATACCAGTTACTAACACACCTGTAAGATCATATCTCCTGCAAGCAAGTCTATTTTCCCAGTCAGCATCCTTGCAGGGGCATCACCTCACTTCCTTCTCCTGCATTTCCTCCCAGACATTTTTATAGTGAAATTATTTACCTACAGTCCCATCTAGTTCCCTTAGTGAAAATAACTGGTATTTCATACAGCAGGCTCCAATTCTCAAATGTGTGACTGTTATACAGAAGGTAAAATGGAATCTTTAGAAAGTGATTTTGCTGAGACCTTCATGCAGTTGGGTTATTCTATGTAACCCCTGGCTCTAACATTTATGTTTAGCATGCTCCTGGGACAGAAGTAAAAATGAAATCTTTGTGCATTCCCAACATTTATTTGAGTTATTCTTTAAAAACCAAAGGTGAATTACCACTGGGAGAGCAAACATTGAGCTTTCAGCAAAACTATCTACAGGTCCTCTCCACAAAACTTGTGTCGCTCTTATTCTTCTTCTGCAGTAACATAGTATCAGCGACTTCGTAATTTCAAGTAGTCTCCAAGCTGCTTTAAGTTATTCTGTTTCCAATAAATAGGAAGCAGAAGACAATATCATGCCAAATCTATTTTTATGGCATATTTCCAAGATAAAACAGAGCCAAGGATTTGATCTTTAACTATCAAGGATCTAAAAACTTCCGGAAAGAACACCCATCCTCGCCAGCCTTGGCACAAACAGCGCCCGCCTACATCGCTGTGCTGCAGCAAAACAGAGCTCTCCTCCCAGCTCCCGCAGGGCTGGATCTGGATGTGCAAGTGCCTTGCAACACCGGAAACATAAGCAGTATGTGAACATACAGGCTGGCGTTGGTGACAGTCCCCTTTTCATCCCACCTGGGAGATGTTCAGAGCCCTCAATGGCTTTGTTCTGAGCCACTGGTCTGTAGCTGAGCTGTTTGGAGACGTTCTTTTGTTTTAAATATTTCAGAAGATTTGCATTTGCCTTTCACTCTCCAAGGCAAAATTTACAGTTATTCTCTTTTATATCAGCTGCTTCTTTCAAATAAGTTTAATATTCTAGCATTAATAGGAGATCAAGCATTCGGAATAACTGACTTTGTCCTCTTGCCTTTAATTCTGCCCATTCCTTATAAATAAAGCCTGGCTGTCCCTACTGACTCTTTTATCTTCCATTACTGTCATCATCTGCTCTAAAATTCTGCCTAAGTGTTATTTCCTTAAAATGATACAATGCTCCATAAGTCCCTAGCTCACAGAACAACAAGTTATCATTAACTTTGCTTGCTCTGACCGATTTAATTAGCAGACAGCATGTATCATGGAAGGTCATAAATATTTATCACTTCCAAAATATTCCTTCTATTGCTGTTGTGCAATCCTGGAAATGATATTTGGGTTTGCCTCTATTCAGTGTAAGATTTTTTTCCCTTACCAGAATAAACACATTAGAGTTAGACAATAGAAATATCAAGAAAGTCTTTTATTCATAGCTCTGCCACTAAAGGTAGGATCCTTCAAGAAGGTGAGTGGTCTTTGTCTACACGCATTAGTAATTCTCATGGGGACAGAATACACAAAGCTACTTCCAGATGACCTCCATCCAAGCTAAGAAATTCATTAACCATCCTCAATGTAAAACTGAAATGAGAAAAATGTTGCTTTTACGATTTTATTAATTCATATTGCTATGAAAGCCTTGGTAATTTATATACTGCTGCACTTGAAACACAGTTGCTGAGATTCGTTTGGAGAACATGATTCTCAGTGAGTGTTTTGATCCTCTTTTTCCTACCTATGTGAAGGCCACTACTGTCAGAACGCATTTATGTCCTTGATAATTCTCAAGTTGCCATTTGTAAAACTACCTATATGTGTTCACTTGTATATTCTCAGAATCAACAGCAAAGGCCAACATTCTCTTATTGTCCATAAAAACCAACCATTCTTCTTAGAACATAAAATCAGACTCAGAAAAACTGACCATTCCTAAAAGAGCTAGACAGACCTCAAAAACTCTATGCCATGGGCTAGAAATTAATTTACTGTTAATTCCAACTTGTCGTACTGGCCTACATTAATCTGCACTGCTGTGTATTCTCTCTGAAATACACCGACAGTGAATCTCTGTGTTAAAAATGTGGATGGTCACCCTATAGCAACCAGATTGCCACTTATCAACATACAGAGCAGATCAAAAAGCAAACTGCAGAAGTCAGTAATCTTATATTCTTGCCAAATGCAGCTTTCATCTATTTGTATACATTTGTCCCCAAAGGTACTATTGCAAGCAAGTACTTCTGTTTCAGCTTGTAACTGCACTGGTTGCAGGGCAGGGGGCCTTGGTGGCACTGTTTTAACACTCAAAGAACTATCTCTGTGGAAAGTACAGCAAAATATTGGAGCATAACCAGCAATCCCAGTCCCACTAAAAACAAACAAACAAAACAAAACACCAAACCCAAAATATTTCAAAGGGTTCTGATTTTCACACAAAGATGTTCAGCGATTTCCGAAGACGTTTCATTATTAATAGAAGCACTGGCTGCTTTCCATTTAACTTACACGCCAATATTTTGACAAATGTGGCACATGACATTCCTTATGTCTTTTCCATGGGTCCTCCAACATCATTCCTCCCCAGAATTATCTACTGAGCTACATCATTCTGAGGAAATACAGGTCCCATAACTGCTGCTAAATTTCTGTCTGCCAGTCGGTGAACATAGACTAGACTGTAGCTCTGTTCTGTCTTATCTGAAGTTACATACATGTCTTGAGGGTAAGCAGTAATTAAAGATAAGATCCAGCTGCTGAGCAGCCACTGCTCCCTCCAGATTCCTCCGAGATTTCTTTCTAATGATTATCATCATACGTGGCACAGGTGTTCATCACTCTACCAACAGAATCAGACCCAGATCCAAACACTCATGTAGGTGCCACATGCCACAAGGAGTGACAGATACTCTTGACTAGCTTTTTAAAACAGCTAGCTGGCCACGTGTGTTACATACAGCTCAGCATACAGAAACAACATTTTTTGGTGTTATTTCTGAAATTACGTCTTCTCTCAGGCAATGTATGTATCTCAAGACCACAAATTGTCTTCATATATGAACAGTAGATTCAACCCCTGTTACTTCCTTCCCTTAGGCACTTGAATCACTCCATGTACAAGGATTACAGTCACTCTCATGCAGCTGCCTGAACAGGTGATTATGACAGCACCCATCCTGTAGATAGCAGTGCAGTGACTTGAGGTCTTGCCCAGGAACTGAAAGACCTGGGTTGTGACACAGTTGTGCCCCACAACCTTCAGAGCACGGAAAAGAACCTGGGATTTACATGATGGACAAGTCACAAAGCCATTACAGATAAAAAGATGAATGATGTGATTATCAGCATCCTATTCTTCTCCTCCTGACACAGTTTTGAATGAAAGCGCCGGCGGTTTCTCTGCTCTAAGTGGATCACAATATTGTCAGCAGATGTCAGTTATATTCAGAGTGTGCCAACTGATGAGAAAGCTTGGTACAGAGAGACCTCATCTGTGAATCCTACATGGCCTAAGATGATGTAGATTAGTAAAAATGGTAATGGGCAGACAGAGCTTGAATAACTTCACTAGAAAAAGATAATAAATGCTCAGACACTTATATTCTCCCTAAGTGGTAACAAAATTTTTTGTTACTCCCCCCATTTTAAAAGAAGCTGGCCTATTCTCTGTAAAAGATATAAACAGCCTTGATTAAATGAAAATGTACAAGATTTTGCTTCACAGGGCACACACGTCAGACAGATAACAAACAGATAGCTGGTGACTTCCAGAGGGTGACACAGAGCAGTGAAATTAAGCTACTGTTCTGAACTTCCCTGCGGAGGAGGCTTAGCCCATTGCCTGTAACAGGAGCTTACAACAACCAGCTAACTCAGCTAAGAGTTTCATGTTGACTGTTGTGAATGTCACATAAAATAACCCCTCTGAGGGCTGAAGTGCCCTCATTTTGGTTTTCTACAAATCCATAACAAAACTTTAAGAGGTGAAAATTTTGATTAATTAGTTATGACAAGAGACAAGAAAAGGCAACATTTGTTACATCCAGCAATAAGGGTATCATTCTTACAAAGGTTCTCACTCACCCACATGAAGCCTATAATTAGACACCATGTGGGCAGGTCCGCACCCACCGTCGTGGGACTGATTCCAAGAGAAAAGAGCCGGTAGCAACCAGGATTTGACAGGGAGTTGATCTGAACGGAGCTCACAAAGCAACAGCCCCTTCTGCATTCAGAGCGGTAAGTGGCTGAAAACTTGGTTGAGTTTTTGGGCAAGTGTCCTTATTAACTGCTGGTTGGGGCTGAAGGTCTGTAAGGACTCCTGATTAAAACAAGATAGGCTTGGTCTGAGTCAACAGGCAGAAAGCGAACAGCAGGTCTCAGAGGGATCCTGAGGAGACTCTGGCAGCAGCTACAAGGCTTGAAACTGTTCAATTCCAGGAAATTCCATTAGGAGATGAGAATTTCTGGGTTGTGATAATGTAATGCAGCTAGGAAAACAGGCTGGATTCAGTGAGGTTAAAGTAATTTAAGACTGAATACATCCCTGTGTTTACAAAGGAAGTAAATAATGACAGCATGTGCAGATAGAATCTGGATTCTTTTTTTTTGTTTGTTTTAAAAAAGGAGAAAATGCATGAGAAGACAAATAACTGATATGTAAAAGGAGGATAAATTAGGTTACAAAATTAAGCATTATTAGTGGTACTGCAAATTTAAAGGGAGAATATATGTTAGGAAGAATTACAGAGCTGTTATAGGGAAGAATGTGTCAAATGAGATGTCTTTTGGTAGACTACAATATACAGAGGAACTTGAACTAGTTATCAGCAAGGGTTATTCTGCACTTCAGAAATGGCAAAAGGAATATAGTGTTGGTCTTAGAGTTGACTGCATTTGACAGTATCCTAATCTTGAAGAGGAACAGTGAAGGTCCTCCTGGAAGGACAGACAAGTGGCCAGACAGAGGCTGCAGGTCAGCTGAAGGCTCCCTAGTTAGCCCAGAATTGGCACAGTCACCTCCCAAAACTGAACCACATTTCTTGGCTTTTTATGATGCTTGTAGTCAGATTAAATTATAATTGTCCCCATAAACATAAATGCAAATTTATGAATACCTGTGTAGGGTCAAGCTGAGAATCATATTACTTCAGAAGCCAGAGCAGACACTGCACAAAGTCCTGAAATGGGAAGCCAAAAACTTGATACTTAATAGATTTTCCTCACAATTTTTTCAGTTGTTCACCACCTTTAAGCAACTGACCTAAATACCTTAAAAGCCCAAATTTTACTGCGTCCACCAATGACAAACAAATATATGCACAACTCTGCATACTTACTAACATTTATTGGAGTGCTTCCCACATTAAACACCTAAAGAAAATAATTTGCATCACTATTCTGAGTCATTACTTCAAGTTAATGCCCTAGTTCACTGTCTCCCATTCAGTTTAAGAGGTCAGTAGATGCTCAGAAAACTCAATTACCCAGACCAGACAATATATTTGAGTCCTGCCTTGCCTTGGTAATTAATTCTTATTGGGTGGTTTGGAGAAGAAAATCTGCGAAAGGTTCAGGACATCTTTGCTTCACTACAAAACTGATTTATCTGATGATAAATTTATGGGTTTCAGAGCTATTCCAGATCAGTTTTCTTCTGGAAAAAAATGTACCTAAAAGCTGCTGAACTAGCAGGAAAGGACATGGGCTAATGCCAAGATGCTCTTTTATTATTATTACTCATTTGTACTGAAGAAGTGCCAAAGAGCCTTCATTTGTTATCAGCACCTTACTATGGGTTATTTATGGGGAGAAGCTGGAGATGAGATTAAGTCATTTATCAGTTATGCCAACTACTCTGCTACTTGAATTAGCACACCATATCAGCAGCACTTTGTCCAGTACTGGGCTACCAATTTTCAGTATTCGATAGTCCAAACAAAAGTTGTGTCTAAGCTACTGAATGGGGATTTTCCCTGGAAAATATGGTTTTATTTGTATATGTGTGAAGAATGGGCTGGACAACCTCTACAAAATTACATTCAAAGAAAACAAACAAAACAATTATAAGGTACTTTCAGGTATTTGCTTATTGGTAAATATGTACGTGATCCCCTTTATGAGGCATAAGGATATAATTGCAATATTTTTACCTTAGTTTCTTCTACAATTTTGGTTAATGTTACGATGCTTGAGTGTGCAATCACCAAGTGTTCTCTAAATACCTCAGGCTCAAAGCCATGCAAGAATTTGCTGACAGAACAGGTAACCGAATCTTTAACTTCTATACCCAAGGCTTATACACTGAATTCTAAATGGTTTCTTCTCCTTTGTGTTGCCTTTACACTGTTAACCAGGGCTGTGTCAAACTACTGAAAAATATGAAAGGCTAAAATAAAACACTGGAAAGACAGAATTGACAAAAATATTCTCAGTTTAAGGACAGTGCCAATACAGGAAATATAGGAAGGATGGACTGGTAAGGCAAGAAAAGATGGAAAAAATATCCCACAAATGGTGGAGGTGGGGGTGGAAAAGACTTGAGAAGATAAAGAACTAAATGTCAATATAGAAGGGAACGGGAGATGTGAAAACTGGAAAGACCACAAAAGACTGAGACAGAAGATGCCACGCTCAGCTCTGGCAACAGAGGAAAATGAGCTAGCACTGGGGATTGCTTCTGCAAAATGCTCTGTTCCTGCTCTACCACTGCTCATTTGGAACATAATGACATTAACATTCCCCACCTTGGCATAGGTTGCTGAGGTGGCCCTTTAACTTCCCGTTTGGCCTCTTTGCAACACAGGATGAAGAAGTGGAAGGCACCATCTAGGTCACTGAGCCTCATCCATGCCACTTCTCACAGTCACATTAAAACATGATAAAACTACTTATTAAAACTAGTGGTGTTTTTTGTCCTGTGACTCCAGCTGGACAGCTATTTCAGGACAACACACTAGACTTCAGTTTTTTCAAGGCCAGTTCTTGTTCTACCATTACCCTTTAAAGTATCACTTGTCCTCTTCTGGTCTCAGTTACACAGAGTGTTTCAAAAAGATGGACCCAGTTTCAAACCAATTGCAGAACACAATTTGGTCCATCTTTTTGAAACACTCTGTATTTACTTCATACTACAATGCTAAAAAGTCCTCTCTTCACTTCTTTGTCTTCACTCCCTCTTCTCCATCCTTATGATGATCCAAGAATCACCTTCTCCATTTCCTCAGTATCCTCCTTCAACTGTGCATGTAGCACCAATGAAACCTCCATAGTCTTTAAATAATACCCCCATCTATATATTGCATGCTATATATACTGAAAATACTATTCTTCCATCTTGATATGTGGAAACAAAGACTAACAAGTTCCTTGACACTTCAGAAATCACTCATAATACATTAGCAAGCCTTCAAAGGCCTTTTCAGTTATTGCTTCCTCAGATGTTCACCTCCATTCTGTAGGCAGGATATGCAGTGTGACAGCATTTATTTCTTATTGCTTGGGAAAGAAATCTAACATTTATGACCTGTACTTTGTATTTACTAATCTCTTAGTCTAAATGTCGGTATTTTTTCAGTATGTGCTCATTGCCAGCAAGCAATACCAGTGTTGCAAGCTGGCACGCAGCGTGATACCAGGAACTGATTCCTCTGAAACCCTAATCAGTGATGATCCACTATGAGTAGTGAGTAACTATAGGGTCAAAAAAAGCTGAAAGAAACACAATCAGAGTTCGATCATGATATGATGCACAGTAGCAAGACCTGTATTCGTAAATCCAGGAGTTGCCTTCTAGTTCTTTGCCGTTATAGTCTGAGATGAAATAATTACTCAATTTTTAATCTACTTAATCCATGCATAAAATTTTTAATCTATTTAACTGTTGCAATAGTGCACGTACATAATTTTAATTTCTTAACTAAACTATCAAGTAATAGAGCAGATCTTATCAAATAGGAGTACGATGAGACTTGCAATGTTGATCTTATAAGAGCGTCATGCTAGTTTGTCACATCGTGTAACTAAATTCAATTACACAACTTAATCTTTTAACAGTTTTTCCACAATTTTCCTTTCATGACTGAGTACCCTGGGGAGAGTTTCATTATTCTGCCTCAGGCTGACACTGGACTGAAACTCCACGGGTCTGAAATTCCTCAGGTGACTCATCCTTCTTTTTTTTCTTACCTGTTAGCACATCAGTTTTCTTCAACTGCATCTCTGGAATTTCCTTACTAATCAATAACAAAAAGATTGCAATAGTTTTTTTTAATAGTTGTGGGGTTTTTTTTAAGGATCTCACCTATAAGATACCAAAGTCCAATGATTTTAAGATATGTAGTTCCAGCAGCTATTCTACAGCAGATCTAGAATTATTGTCCCAACAAAGAATCAACATGAATTTTTTTCTGATGTGAACAACATAAGCTTGTTTTGGTAAATGCAGAAACAAAAAGTGTAAATGTTTCACTTCAGCTGCGTCATTGCCTTTTGCTCCACTTCATGTAGTAATGGACCAAAACCATTGCGTTTTTTTAGTTCTCCCATGCATGTAATATTCCTTCTTAATTCATGTCTTAATTCTACTGGCTATTACGTACATGGTGGGATTGTGTTTTCCTTATGAAATCTGTGTGACTTCTAGCTATCAGTTCCCAGTTACCAATATTACCCTTTTGCATCCTCTCATATGCTTCCAGTTTCTTTCACTTTAGCAAGTTGGCCTGTTGGTTTTTAATCTCTTCTCTATTATTTTTTTTTCAGCATAAAGCTACCCCATCTTCATTAAGGAAAACAGTGGCTGTTTTGTATCCTGTTACTGCTCACCAGAGAAAGTTATAAGAAGGGTGATAAAAGAATGGTGGGTAAAATTCTTAAAAATTACATAAATAACATATCTGGGTTTACGTTAAAAAAAAATTAAACTGTTTACTGCAGTGAGGTTATTAGGTTAAAAATGCTAATAGTTAAAAACCCTGAGATCTGGGCTTGCTCCTCTTGAATAGACTGTGAGTGCATGTTTGTGTGCATGTCCTGAGCAGGGTGTAGGGGTACATGTGTGAGACTTAGAAATGCTCTGCTGACAGTCCTTACGCAGATTTTCTCGTAACTCACAAACCATTCACTAGTGGCCCATGTATCACAGACTGAGCAAGAGTCCAGAAGGTTACTTGATGGCTTATGGTAAAGGACAAATACCGCTCCAGTGTAGGTTTTAAAAATAAAATTGCAGATATTGTTAGACTGACATCCTAATGTATTTTTTCCCCCCCCTAAGCTGCACAGCAATTTAGAAATATTTAGTGCTGGCTTTGCTTCAGAAGTGCATGCCCTTCGTCCATTGAGTATAACTACTGAGCTCAGCATTTAGCAGCTGTCCTGCCCGCAATACTGGCAGGGCTGAGATCACATTCACAAACAAGTCATTCCAGTTTCTCTTGCTCAGCACTAAGCCTCTCAAATGCCCAGTGAAAGAATTTTCCCCCATCAAATAGCATGCTGCCTCAACTCTTTTTACAAATACATAATTAATCTATTTGCAATCTTTGTCATTAAGCGAACATAGACCAATATAGAAAACCTACCCACTAAAAAATTGTCTCCTACCCAAACTACAACTCTTAATAACAGGATGAATCAACATTACACACACACACAAATCTGTATTTTTTATGGCTTACCTAGCTACACATTAATTTCTATTTTTTCATGGCTTACCTAGCTACACATTCATTTCTATTTTATGCCTTCAAAGGAAGAAGCTCTGAAAGGAAACTACTGATCACTTATTTGGCAACAACCTCCCACATTTTCTGAACTCATTACTCATTAGCTGCCATTCAGATTTTGGGTCTGAAAAGAAATGATAGTGTCCTTCCTGCTGTAATATTCCCAACATGGACTATACAACTCCTGAGTATGAGAGCTCTCCATTAAACATCAACAAATCCCTCTGAGCTCTCCAATTCCATTGGTGAGCGACATCATCTGAGATTTTCCCACACTGTCATCAGGTTCTCATCATGATGATGGGTATTTCTTGACAGATATTCCAGCTGAACAGAGGTGCTCCTCTTGGCTAACAGGACTTCTCAGTTCTCATCTGTCACCAGCTGCTTAGAATAAATCCTGATCCTTTTCCAGACTTCCTCTCCACTTCCCCTGAGCAACTAGTTTTCTTCTGTATTGACTTTAGCAATGGATATATTAGAACTGGAAATAGAATTGTATTTCCAAGGAAATTTCGCAATTGCTCGCAGCTCTGCACTTTGCAACTCCAGCTCACTGCTCAGATATTCAGCCTTGCTCCTCTACCCTACCACATAAATAATGAGCTATTACCACACAGGAACCTCAGAGCTGATTAGAGAGTGCTCAGAGACGCTCTCTGCATTCTGACCTATCCCATTTGGCTTGGTTAGGAAATCACATCATTACAGCCAAGTAATCAAACTTCCATCAAAAAAAGCATATACATGGATCACATATGCCGCTCATGTCTATCATTTGACATGCAACCTTCAAGGACAAATTCTTTGAAACTCTCAAATGTTTTTTTGTTTTGGTTTGGTTTTTTTTTGTTTCTAAGAGCATTTGGTAGCATCCATGACCTTTGAAGCGTTGGCTTTCTAGATTTCTCACATCATGAAAGCTCTAAAAATATCCCTTGGAGACAGCTTCCCACAAAGCAAAATCATACCTACTAAACTTAACACTTTTTTTCTTAACTACTTCTAATAAGCTATCTCAGTGGCCAGGGGTGACAGGTTGAAAAGTTTGCTTTACATGAAAAGCAGTATGTGGAAAATGGGAGGCAGATGCCGTAACACCTAGAAGAGGAGGAGATTGAGAGCAGCGAATGAGGCAAATGAGGAGAACAGTGAAATACGTGGAATCCCTTCCATGGAAAAGCCAAATGAGGAAAGGAATCTAAATAAAAGTCAGGGATAAGAAGGTACAGAAATGCGAAGAGCCCTGAGCAAAAGCAGCACAAACAGCCTGAAGTTTCTGTCAAGCGTGCAGGCTTTACCACGTTACAGGTATCGTTGTCTTTGTTGCACAAGACTTCATGCCTGCCTCCTCATACTGGCAAAAGTCAGGACCTCACGATCAAATTCACTCCCTCAGCCACCTTCATGCAGTATTAGCTGTGCAAGAAACATGATGAACAGCAAAACTGAGCTGAGGGGAAGGTTCAGCTCCCTCGTCCTGCCGCAACACTCCTCCCAATGTAGTCCAGGATGCTGCCGGCTGCCTCTGCTGCAAGGGCATGTTGCTGGCTTATGGTCCCTTGGTGTCTCTTTGTATTATGCTCTTTTAAAAAGGACAAATGGCTCTAAATGAAATGCTTAACCTGTAATACTCAATTTGTTTTAGGTGGTTGGAATATGGATTATCGTACTTTATCTCCTTGGCACAGTAGCAGGTGAGACAATACCTATAAGAATTACCACTAGAAGGTAAATTCAGACAAAATAATACATAGATGATGGTTGGTATTTTTCTTTATATTGAAGTTGTGGTATGATTTGCACATTATTGTATGACAATGTCTATTATTGTGGATAGAACTAAGGCTAAAAGGATCCCCCATGTTAAAATTTTATTATTAAGAATACAAGAGGCATAGGTTTATCCTGAAAAATCACAGAGGAATTCAGTCATGTGTCCTACTTCTATCAAGCACAAGCTGCCTTTACATGACTACTGTATACAAAAAACCACTCAGCAACAGGGTGCTTAACCCAACAGACAGTGCTAAAACATGGAAGGTGAGTGTAAGTGAGCAAGAGACCTGTTTGATCTAGAAAAAGCTACTATATTGAAATAAATTATCATTTAACTCACAGTACAAGGTTACCACATAGATATCCTTCATTCCTATGGGCAGAGACACGATGTTTTGGAGGAAGAAGTATGCAGGAGCAATTCTAACGAGTACTTAAAACATTTGGTTTTTTTAAAGAAATTGAATTAACCCTTTGCAACCCTATAAAATGGTGTCAAAACAATGTCTGAGTCTTTACCTGGTTTATCCTCAAATTATTTAGCTCCCCTTTATTACCTGTTTCAGGCAATATCCATAAAGCAAATAAGAATGAATCTCAGTTTCAAAATTAATCATAAAATGAAATCCTTACTTTTCTGCTCTTCATAATATGCTTGACGATGTATTTGAGACTACAACAAGAGAGTCCGACACATAAACAAGTTGTTTTTTCTACTCTAGGTGAAGAGGTTTGCTACGCCAGGCTTGGCTGTTTTTCAGATGGTCCACCCTGGTCTGGGGTACCAGGGAGACATCTGACAGGTTTGCCTGACCCACCAGAAAAAATGAACATCAGCTTCTCTCTCTACACCAGAGAAACAGGAAATAACTCACAGGTGACGTTTATTTTTAAAATCAAGAACTAAATCTACAAATGTTTTTTGTCTTGTTAAAAAATCCACCTCAGGCAAACAAGTCAGAATAAGAAGATGGTTCAACAGTACGGTTGAAAGTGAATGAACTGTAGGACACAACAGCTTTCCTGGCATTTTCCTGTGCAAGGGTATGGGTTATGGCAGACTACCTTTCGCATGCAGTTTAGGTCTCTGAGGAAACCTGAAGACTTGTTCAAATAAATAGCCTTGTGAGTATTCAGATAGGAGAGCAATTACTGCCATCTTAAAGGGAAGCTGAGCTAGGAAGGTATTGTGACTTTCAAAAATAAGAACGTGAAGAAAATTGATTTTATGCAGTTTCCAAACCCACATTCCACCTTGACATCTGAATGATTTGACATTCTTACTTGTCTCTCTGCACTCTGAAAATAAGACAGAATTACTCAAATTGCTTACGCCCAGAAATACTGAGGAGAGTAATGCAAAGGAACCTGTAAGATCAGGAGCTGGGTCCATACCACTTCAGCAAATGCTTATGAAGCTGCTAAGTCCCTTTCAGGCTCCCAAACCCAGCATCCCCTGAGCTGTACTGGGATGCTTAGGATTCCTCTGGCATGAGCTACGATACCATCACTGCCATTACAGGCATCATCGCTTTACAGCAATCCTGATTGCCACGCTGAGAATCCAACTCAGGCTCTCTAAGAAGGTTATACATGTAATAACCTTTTATGATCTGCAGAGCAAGGTCATGTGAGCACACAAGATACATCCAACAGCAGGTTACTCAACACCTCTGTTGTTGGTACAAGTCAAAACAAACCTTGCACTACTTCCCAGCCATTGAACTTAAATGTATCTGTGATCCAGGGCATAGCCTTTCCGCACCCGAACTCCCTTGCTCGCGTCACAGACCCTATATGTGTCTGAAAACAAACCAGACATTCAGATGTTCTCAGAGAATAAGGAAAACACATAATTAAGCATCTTACAGCAATGTGTGAAGATCAGCTTCACCCTTACTGTACTCAGTTCTTACATGAAATTCTTTCAGCCTTGCTGGAGTAGCTAATGACAAAAAAAAACAGGCACTAAAACATGACATATCCAGAAAAAAAAAAGCTTAGATGCAGAGTAACACATTGAAGCCAAAGGTCAGGTCAGTAAAAGGGAAGCTGAACCAGTAGATGTGGAGCTGATGGGCTGTTCTCTGAAGGAACTCATCCAGCTCAGGCCAGCAGGCATCCTGCAACTCAGTGGCCCTTTTAGGTTCTTTCATATTCTATGTGATGGTGGGAGGGGTGTCTTGCTGCATTAAGCAAAATAGATAGGAGCTGCAGAAACCACACGAGCACCACTTCGTTGGAAACCATAGTAGAACTGAGAAAGGTGGGATACAGGGGTTCCTGGGTTTCAAAAAAAAAAAATCACAGTTTGTCCATTCAAAGTAGCCCCTTGATTCCTACAGAGCAAATAACCTAGCTCAGTTTTTTTAAAATGTTTGAAAGTATGAATAAAGCTTTTCTTTTTTTTTTCAAACCACACAGGTGATCTCAGCAATAAACCCCTCAACCATCAAGAACTCACATTTTTCCACACGTAGAAATACCTCTTTCATCATTCATGGATTTGGCAGCACTGGAAAAAAAGGCTGGGTGGTAGTGATGTGCTTGGTATGAGAGTATCCTCTGGTTTCCATCAGCAGTTGTAACTACAACCTGTCAGTATCCTTTAGGCGCTAATGTTCACCTTCCATTTTACACTTCATTAGGTAGCAACAGATATCAATCAAGAGTTGGTCAAAACGTTCCCACTCTGGAAGATGCAGCATAGTCAAGGCTTCTTGGTCATCTCTCAGATTATGCTTCTCTAGAGAGTCTCCACCCCCAAACCCTGCAGATCAGATCAAAGCAACAAACCAAATGCAGATGATACCAGCATCAACACTGCTATCAGAATATCTGATTAGACACACCAGTTCACTGTTTCTCCCATTAGGAGCAACTGAACCATCCTTCAGCCAATAATCTTTCCTGAGTAGTAAAAGTCAAGCCTCAGTCTACAAATAGTACTCTGATTCACCACTACTCAGGTCCTAAAAAGAAAAAAAAAATAAAAATAAAAGCAACCCATAAATACAACAAAACAACAACAAAACCACGAACCGTTTTCATTTGATTACAGAGCGCAGTGAAAAAAGATTTCAAATACGAAACATGGAAACTACCACAAAAAACAATCCTGTGTCAGCAACAGGCTTGACTCTAATAGAGAAGCAAAATCTACTATATTTCTGCTTCTTCCACACTGGCAGGGAAGAGGACAAGCTAGAAAAAGGCCACCAGTGAATACTCAGTCACAGACTTGCAGCATTATTTTGTTCATACATCTATGAAAACTCTTAATCTAGAATATTAGGTTTCTAATTTTTTCCACGGAAAAGAAACAGCAATTCTATCTGCCTCTCCACAGTGCAAAGTTATTGTGCCTACAGGAGAGAAGGGAGTCCAGGATTCAACACTATTGCTTCAAGCTTCTGTTTTCCTTGTCACTTACCTGCTTATCATAGATTAATTTTCATTTCCACTCCTTGTTATTTCTCAAACCTTGAGTGACCCTTAGTCACAGAAAGCTAAAACTGATCTCTGCAAGACTGTGACAAGTACCAAAGTAACCAATGCATTAGTTTTTTTGATGAAATAGAAACTTTCAGCTATATCCAACCTTTCCATTCTGATGTGACTTTATGAGTTCTAAAGGCACCTGGCAACTAAGTCTGCTTCTTATGCTAACCAGTTAAACTACCAGCATCCCTCAAGGGAACTCACATAGTGCACACAGAAACTACTGTGCGTTTTCTAAATTATTTCAAATATGTATATAAACAAAAACATTTTTGTTGTCTTTTATAATTTATACTTTTTGGATGAATGGCTTGTTACATTCTGTTTTGTAAGCAGATGCATGTTTTAAGAGCCCTGTTTAGTAAAGAATGAAAAATTCCATTATTATATTATCTGTTAATGCTTATTCTGCTTTAAGTTGAATCTCGGCTACTTTGTTTCCTTAATTACTTTGCTTTATGTATTCCCACATCAGGTGTTACTAGAAGTGGAAAATACCAACTGCATTGCTGTTGACTGGAAAGATGGTGCAAAAGGCAACTATGTCAGTGCAGTGAACAACATCCGCGTGATCGGGGCTGAGGTTGCTTATTTCATAAAAATTTTACAGGTAAATACCACAGCTTTACCACCTATAGTTACTAAGTGAATGTAGTGGGTTTATAACGCTGTTGCTTTGGTTTTGAACCCTGTCCAATATGGTCAGCCAGTGCTTCTGGAAGAGCTGTGCAGTACATGCAGTTGAGACCCTGTTAATTATACTAATTGTGAACTCTGTAAGGACTTCTCACAGCCACAAAAGACGCAAATTAAGCTAATGTGGTCGGAGAGAGGTGCCAACTCATTATAGACCAGTAGGTGGCAACATTTCCTTATGATGATACAGTAATGGACATGAGGCAAGGCATATGAGTTCAGTGCTTTCCAGAGTTGTGCCAGAGTTACATACATGTGCTAGGACTAAATTAGCCTCTCAGTTTAGCACCACGGAGATGAGCAAGCTCACTCGATAGTGTCATATTTGCTGTGTACAGACATGATGAACTACCCAGTTGCCTTCAAGTCGTGAACTTCATATTCCTCAAGGCAAGTGTTCACATTTACACATGTAGCATAGAACTTGGTTGCAAAGTTTGAGTATCAGCTTTTCCCACTGACTTCAGAAAGACTCATACATACTTAGAACTGCAGAAAAATCAGAACCCTGCCTGGCTACAAACTTGATCCTGATCAGTAGGTGTTCGTTGTAAGTGTTGCAAGACAGAGTTCAAAGCCAAAGCTAAGTGCCAACTTCACAAGCGCTCAGATACCAAAGAACCACTTTGCCAGAATCTGCTGGGATACAAGCTCCTGTTTCCACTTAGGAGATTCATATTGAGCCTCACACATTTATTTTTGTACTTTCTGTGTACAAATCTTGGATCACTTGAAGATGTGTTCAGTTTCCCATTGAGTGTCTGTTACTGCATCATTTGCAGTCGAGGTCTCTCTTTATTCTGTTACAAAAATGTATAAATGATCCTTAGACTTTCTGCTCTTTCCCTCAATTGGCAAACTTTTGGAGTTTGACATAAGGAAAAGTTAAGCTGTGCTGTAAATGTAAGTACTGCAGTAAAACACATTACAAAACAAAACAGTGTAAAAACCTCAAGCAATTAGCAACCAATCCTGGTTGTCTTTGGTCATTACAAAACCCAACAAAACCATGGTTGGGACATAGACTGCATGCAAGTGACATACGCCGAATAAATTCCATTCCCACCTGTGTGGGAATGTGTGATATCTCAGCAGCGCAGGTCTTGTACAGGTGACACTTGGCAAAGAGGAGAATGAATGTCATCCCACCTAGGCTCGTCAGTGAAAGTATTATTGAGTGGTACAATCACATTTTCTAAGAGACACATGGAGAACAGATGGGATTTAAAAGGGTTCCATAAGAGTAATTAAAGAAAAAATAGATCATATCGATGAAATATGAAATTAGGGCTTGATCCAATTGATAAAGAAGGTTCATATTTTGTCACCAAGGGTAACTGAATACAGTAACCATATGCCAACACGACAACAGTGAATCCATCATCACATTTAAATTCTAGATTGGATCATGGTCTATCAAGTCTCAGTGTGATTTAAACAATAATTAACTCAAGGAACTCTCACCCTGTTCACTATGCAGGAAGTCAGTCCAGATGTTCCCAAAGGCCATTAATGTAAGACACCCTCTTTGCTTGCTGTTTAAAGCCTGTGTTCTTGTCCCCTCCATCACCACCTTAATGATCAGGAAGAGTTCAGATACTCCTTTGGCAACATCCATCTAATTGGCCACAGTCTGGGAGCACATGCTGCAGGAGAGGCGGGAAGAAGGATCCCAGGCATCAGACGGATAACAGGTAGGTTGTTCACCAAGGCACAGAGATAACACAGCACATTTCTAAAGGCAAGAAACTTGCAACACACTGGTCTGTAGACTGGAATTAAGTTATTGGCAGAGCTGCAGACACTTTGCATGAGAGTAGGTAAACTTTATGCTTCTCAGAAACAAGCGTAATTATTACATCTTCTTTCTCTAGTTAGGTTAAAAACTCTTCTGTGGAAGACTTTAGTGAAAGGACAAACAGTTAGTATGTTTGTAACATTACTGCCATTCACTGGGTTACATCAAGCACTACAGAATGACAAAGCAACTTATCAAGAATCGTAGGTTTTTCCTATTCATAATGCTTTACAGGCCAGTAATAAGCTAACAAGTAATAAAATGCCTCCTTCATAGTAATATGATGCCATTATATAGTCTATTGGAAAATATTTTATTTCTGTTGGAATACGGTTGCAGAAAGGCTCACAAAACCATATTATTGCACATTTTTTCAGTTTAGCTTAATATTCACATCATTATTATTAAACATGCCTCATGCAATATTGAATGTCGGCTGTTACTTTGGCAAAAGACACATTAATCTGTGCAACACTTCTCTCCCTCTCTCAACCAATAAATGTGGGGTTTTTTAGGCTTAGACCCTGCCGGGCCCTATTTTGAAGGTACTCCTCCTGAGGTGAGACTGGATCCTTCAGATGCAGATTTTGTGGATGTTATTCACAGTAATGCTGCTCACTTTCCTGCCTTCGGTATGTGTTCACATGTCAGTAAAATATCTGCAGGGATGGGTATGTCACTGAGACACTGACATCATCATGTGTATCACCTCAGGGTTTGGAATCTATAACACCAGTGGTCACCTGGACTTTTACCCAAACGGAGGAACTTTCATGCCTGGATGCACTGATTTAATTCCAGACATGAAACCAAGTGAATTGGAAGCTATCATTGCAGGTAAACATATATTTCCAACACACATAGTACTTTGTTCAAACCTGGAAGTGAACTGTGAAAGCAACTGTCCATTCGGGAGACAACAGCAAAACAAAATTGGGGTTTGCCTATTTACTCATAAGAAAGAAAATAAGACACAATAAAAGGTTGGATCAGAACACCCTGTTGCAGTGCCTCACCACCCTCATGGGGAAGGATCTCGTCCTCATATCTCATCTAAATTTACCCTCTTTCAGTTTAAAGCCATTACCCCTTGTCCTATCACTATATACCCTTGTAGCAGCCTTCCTGTACCCAAAGGCTACTGGGAAGTGGCTTGTTATAAAGTCTCCCTAGATCCTCCTCCAGGCTAAACAAGCCCAACTCTTTCAACCTGTCCTCATCAGAGGCCTAAGCTTTGTTCTGTAGTTTGAAACTGGACCTGCAGAACACAAAAAGGCAGGGAGCCTGCAAATCTAACACCCCAACAACCCCAGCAGGAAGCTTTCTAGGCTGAGGTAGGCCAGTGTCATGACCAAACATGTTGCATGACCAAACATGTTGCATGACCAAACATGTTGCATGACCAAACATGTTGCATGACCAAACATGTTGCATGACCAAACATGTTGCATGACACCACCACCTTTGTTTTCCTGCCAATGCTGCAAAGAGCATCTGACACTTTTAAGGCATGAATTAGGCAAAAGCTCTCAGTATTTCCAGGGAAAGTATATGGCTCACCTCTCCACCTGAGACTTCTCCCTCTTTGCAGGCTTTGGAGAGGTTGGCAGAAGGCTGGTGGATCCTCTTTGCTCTGTTAAGCCTTTTAAAACTGTAATTAACGTCATCTTGCCAGGACATCTCCTATATATACATACATATGGCTGTCTTATAAGGAACTATTATGCCATAGCAGATTTATCCATCTCACCTTAAATCTTGGGGTGACTGACACAAGGTTCTCCAAATAAAACAGTAAATTCTACTGGAACTAGAAATGTGGAAATTCAGATGGAAAATTATTATAAGACCTTACTGCTGTTCCATGCCTCAGTCGTTTCCATGGTGAGGCAAGCACAACTCCTATATATGATAACAGGAGGTTATTTCACAGATGCTCATAAACTTTCTTCCAGCAGACGCTACAGTCATTGGGGGGTGTCATCACTCACGCAGCCATGAGTTTTATTGTCAAAGTATCCTCCATCCCACCGGATACCTTGGATATCTCTGTGAATCATACGAATTCTTTAAGGCAGTAAGTATATCAGCCCTGGAATTGTGAGCTCTAAAGAAAATAATCCAAGTCTCTACACTCATGGTAGGTCCTGCTATGTGCACAGAGCACTTGGATGCTGGTGGCTGGGCGCTCGTGGTGTGGTTTGGTAGGAGGATGCACATGGTGAGGCACAGTGGTTCCATCAGCTATTCTGCTCTGGAAAATCAATTCTGAAGCACAGGTAATATCACCAAATAGGATGAAAAACCAACCAAAACAACAACAAAAAACCCCAACAACAACCACCCACCACCACACACCTCATAAAATTCTCAGCCTAAATCTTTATGCAAAGAGCACATAAGTTAGATGTATCTACACTACTAATTCCTGGCTGAAGAGACATTTGGAGTCTCCAAAATCATTGACTCTTCTTTAATTTAGACTGGGTACTGATTTGAGCACCTAATTAAATGCACTGATGAATTATGTTCCTTTTTTCCCCCTCCATATTGCCTTGCAAAGTGGATACAGGCAAGTTCCCTTCCACTCAGAGGGTAAAATGGGCTTACATTTTGTCCTAGACGCAAGCCAAAATACACTTGAACTAGGGAGTTTCAGGCCATCATCCAAATAGATATCAAACCTGCTCATTCCACACCTGCTTGGTACGTATGGGTGCAGGAGCTGTTCTCAGAAACAAGATCAAGACAACATCTTGAGCCTTCATTTTGTTGGAGCTAAGATGAAAAATAATTCTCCTCATTAACTGATGATCTTATTTTCCCCAGGGACACTGCTTCCCATGTTCCCAGGAGAGATGTCCAATGATGGGGTATTATGCCGACAGATTCCCAGATAGATTGAAGATGGTAAACCAAAAGTATTTTTTAAATACAGCAGCAAACCCACCTTTTACTAGTAAGTGAAGGAGGCTTGTTGTAGTCAATCATATGTTTGAAAAGTGATTGCCTTTACATGATTTACAGCCATGCATTGCCATTGCTTCTATTAATAATGGCTAACATCTCTGACCAAAAATTCTACATTTGTTATCAAAACTCAGGCTTACCGCATCTTTCATTTGCTAAGATGAATGAATACCAGTTAGGAAACAAACAAACAAACAAACTTTCCAGTGTACTAGCATATTTTGATCTCTCATACCAATGACAATCTAGTTTTATTTTGCTTTTCTTTATGCAGCTTGGAGACAAAAAGTATTTATCAAACTGTCTGGTGTCAAGAAAACAAGGGGGAGCATATATCTAGCTTTCCATGACACAGAGGGCAACACAAAGGAATATGAAATTGCCAGGTAAGAGAAACTAATATTTCCCTACAGCATTTAATGCTGCTAACCTTAATCTACACGTTTTCCACATATTTAGGTGGTACAAACACTTATTCTTTGTTGCAGACATTCCACTTAATGTCAGATATGAAAAAAGTTATCACATAGATAAGATCCATGAGGGGAGATGGATGTTTATGAAAAGGAAATGAAAGTAACTTCCTTTTTATGAGTTCTGTGTTTCTCTGAGTTACTCTTCACAAAATAAACATACACCTCTGGAATGCATGTATTTCATACAGCTCTTACCCATTTAATATCTGCATTAGCACAACTGCTCGCACACTAGCACAGCAACACACGTCACATACTCCACATGCTGACAAGTCTCCCTGTTCTGACAATGACTTGCTGTATGATCTCATGCAAGGCAATCCTGTGCCTGAGCTTATCAAATTTGCAAAGTAGATACTTGTCTTCCTCCCTAGGATATATTAAAAGCCATCACTACTATATAAACGGCACATTTATAGGGTCTGGCCAGTGGGCTTCATTCTCAGCTCATTGTCTCCAGTTGACTATGAAAGTAGCAGCTCTCACTGTCTTCTGTACCTGCTCTGAAACAAGTGCTTCCATGTCTTCTCCCACCATCCTCCATGCATGGGCAAACCAAAGCCCCATAGAAGTTCCCAGCTCATCTGTAAAATCCTTCTCAATAGCGTCACCTGGAGCTCTCCTGGCAGCGATACTTGCAAAACTCCACACCCTTGGGCACTGGAGGCAGCCCCAGCCTCCCCCTTATCTCCTGGTGGTCTCCTGCCACAGGCACACTTGAAGTTTTAGTCTAGTTTTTCACCCTCTCCCCATTGAGAACACCCCAGAGTCCTGGTCCAGTGTCCTCTGCTTTTGCAAAGCACAGCTAATGTGCAAATTTCTGTTGTAACAAAGGGAAAACCCCCAAACCTGCGGACAACATGATTTAGCTCAGTAACCTCTAAACATTTAGCACTGATGTCTTCACTTTATTTGCAGTGGAGTCCTCTCTCAAGATCAAGTTTACACAAAATACCTTGATGTTGAAGTTAACCCAAAAAATACTAATAAGATGGATTTTTTCTGGAATAAAACTGTATATACTCTGCTCTGGGCAAGGCTGGGAGCAGAAACAGTCAATATAATTCATGGAGAAGATGGACATACGTAAGTATACCCTTTTATAGGTCAGAAGGGATGGGAAAGCAAGTGCAGAAACTCTGGGAGACAGGATTGAAAAAATGGTCATGAAAATAGGAGGTACGGTTTGCAATCAACAATGTAAATTGCCATAATTACAAGGACAAGACATTATGCTTGGGACAAATGTTCGAATGCAAAGAAGGGAATAACTCTGGAAAAGAATACAACAGTAAATAATTCGGGGTGTGTACCATGCCACAGCAAAACAACTACAAACCAAGATAAAGCAAGTCTCCTTCCCAGATGCATTACCAGGACTATTGTATAGAAGATCCAGGGAATAACTATTCTAATCTGAATAACTGGGGTGAGACTGTAACCAGAAGTAGGGTCATTTTTGAGTTTGGAGAGTATAATTCAGGAACAATGCACACAGCCTTAACTCCACAAAAACAGCAGAAAATATTTAGAAGGGATCACAGCCAACTAATCCACATATCCACTGGGTTTAAGTCAAGGTTTAATTGATGTATTTTACAATAGCAGAAATATTGATTAGCTATTAGAAAAGAAAATTCCTTATAGTTTGGCATTGTTATGGATTATTTAGAGAAGATGGTGAAATCCCTTTCAGGGTGAGGTCCTAGAGCTCTGTAGTTGTGAATCTAAAGCTTACTTGAATTCATGTATTAAAACTCAAATTTTACAGCTGGTCCCCAAGAAACAGAAATTCACCTTGTTGCTGCTAACATGCAGGTGCTAATATTCTATACAGCAGGCTTTTAGGAAGGCTTAAGTGGGATTATGGATCGAATTAACAACCTCCAAGGTGACAGCTGACAATCTTTCATTTTTCTTTGGTGAAAAAAAAATAAACAAATCTTGATTCAAGGTTTCTTTTTCTTCCCAGGTCAACTTTCTGTGGCCGTGGGACTGTCACATATGGAGTTCCCCAGTTACTTACACCTTGCTAGAGGTCACCAAATACAACTGTCCTGTACACAGCAGCTGAGCAAACCATCAATCCTGTGCATGGGAATGTTGGTACACAAAGTTATTAAAGCAAAACTCAAACTGCCTGTTGCTTCCTTTATTTTTTCAATTATTTGCAAACACACTTGTCCATGTTTTCCATGTTTGAACCAAATGTATTGTGCTTGTAACTATAGAAGCAATTTTAAAAATCACATGTGGTAACATCCATTTATAACACCACACAGTCTTACTCTACCAGTGCCTCAAGAACAGCCGGTAAGAACCGTTTCCCACCACACAGATACTTTGCCAAATTTTCTGTCTGTCAAACATTCTCAAGGTGGCACATTATGTCCACACATTGCTGGGAATGGTCCCAAAAGCCTTTTTTCCACAGCCTAGGCTATTGCTAAAAACTTTCCAAGCCCACACAAGAGCACTGCCCTCAGAAGATGCTGTAGGATGAGGCAGGAACAGGACAAGAACAGGGTATTTCTTCAGGAGGTCAGCACAGCCCTTTGTACACTGCACATTAGAGAAACAACAGGCAAAGCCAAACCTCAAGTGTTCCCCACTTCAGAACAAACTAAAAGGCTAAATCATAGCACCTGCCTATTGCATAATTTCAAACACATACCTTTGCTGCGGCTGCCGACAATCCTGGAGAGAAACCCTGACTTGGAATAACTCCAGGCTTTGCAAAACCTGGAATTAACTATTTCACATTAAAACAAACACTACAGCTCTGCAAAGCATGGCACAAATGAGCCACCTAAAGTTTTAAATGACCAAGGCAGTGGATATTTTTCTATGTATAAAAAACAAACTATAAGTTAATGAACAGGATGAAAGAGTTAGTAATTTATTCACTTGTGTCTCCCCATGTTTGATAAATGACGTACAAGCACTTGGGCAGATGAACTTCTAAGAATTAGAAGCAGAAATACAATATTAAGAACATATTTATAATGAACATAAATAGCTAAATGAAATATTTTTACAAGAGAATAACAGTCAGTGTCAAATGCTTGACTAAACACTAACCAAGCCTGTATGAAATTAGAAGCATAATTAAACACAAGTCTGAGGTTCAGCCAAGAGAGATCTGCAATCCTGAGTACTGTAGGTCCCCCCAGGGACTTGACAGGTGGCCAGAGAAGCATGAACAATGCTGGGAAGCATCATGCCACGTCCCAGGAGAGAGCCACGGCATCCTGCAGCATGGGAAATCCAGTCCTCACCTCTGTCTGCTTCCTATTCCAGACTACAGCTTCTTCAGGACAGCTGAAACACAGCTAGACCTTCATTTGTTGCTTGCTTTCTTGAAAGCCATCTTTCTTTCAACAGCCCTTGACTGCGAGGCCATATGGAGCAGACTGGCTCTTCCAGGCATAGTGAGCAGCCTGCATCATACTGAAGGACATGCATCCCAGCCCAAAGGAGAAGCAAGGAGCTGAGACCCATCTGACCACAGCCTAAGGAATTGTCTAGTTAATCAGTGTGCTCTGTGCTATTACAGTGTTGAATAAGAGCAGCAGACTGTGATAAAATCCTAACTCCAATCTTTTTCACCAGCACTTAAATTAAATGGGAAAGACTCTTTCCCCCTCATTTTAAGTAAGTATTAAAGCTTGCCAGGGTACTAGGGCATGTACTTATTCTCCTGTATCACTGAAAGGAGCATATTTACAAACTACAATGCTACTTGAATTAAGAAGAGGAGCACTGAGCTCTAAATTATTATCCAAGGTGATGTTCTGGAAGAAATCAAAAAAATTTCCCTGACATTTAAAGAAGTAAACCCCAACAGCATGGAGGATAGCAGTGTGATATTACCTATACACACAGCTGGTATCCATTTGGCCATTCTCAGAAGTGGAGATTAAGGCATATCAACTCTGGAAAGATGTGTGGCCACAGCCAAAAAGCATAACCAAGCTGGCAAAGCTTTCTAGGTGAAAAGTTAAATGAATACTCCTTTCTTCTGGAATTCCCTTAGAGACTTGTAGAGATGAACAGGATCAAGGGCTCCCAGACCTGGTCCTGTTCATTTGCACAGGCTGTTCTTCACCTTTTAGTTAATGTGTCTGGTAGAACAACCTATTGAGTTCTGTAACATCACTACACAAAGCAGCCATGTTGCTATTTCTTTGTATGTTATTAATATTTGCATGTCCAGCATGTTTGTTCATCACTTAGAAGGGCTTTCTCAAAACTTGGGTTACATGGGTAGAATAAAAAGGATCCAAAGGGATAGACAACTGTCCCTCTACATCAGAGGTGTCAAACTCCTTTTCACCAGGGGCCACATCAGCTTCATGGTTGCCTTTAAAGGGCTAAATGTAATTTCAGAACTGTATAAAATGTAACGAATCCTACATTTGTACAATCATAGAACTACATTTGGCCCTTTGAAGGCAACCAGGAGGCTGATGTGGCCCCCAGTAAAAATTAGTTTGACACCCTTGCTCTACATCCTCTTATTTCAACAAGAAAATTAAAGGGACACCAGGAGATCAGATCTAAAGTCACTTGGAAGGGGACTTGAAGGTGATGAGGTTCCCTATTAATTCCCCCAGTAGACCTCCTACATTCCAGCTAGACAACCCTAGAAACAAAAGCCTTCTCAGCCAAGACAAGCCTCTAAATGTCCTGCCACACAGACCTACATAATTCTCTTTAATGTCCCCCTCGTGATGTGTTGCTGCCTGTGAATTACCCTACCTCCGGACCAAATATCCTATTTTGGGCTCCAGCACACCAATTCAATAAATCTGTGTCCATGGATTTTCGGAGTTCTCAAAGAAATTTCTCATTGAAGTTGTTTTTCAGCTACATAATCTGAAATTAACCTTCCTATCTTTCTGGGAACAATTCCAAGGACAAAGCAGACTATAAAAGTACATGTAAAGTTCATACATTAGTGCAGGGAGCTCCAAGGCTGCACTGTGAGTAGTTCAGGCTTTGGTGGTTTTCTTTTACCTCATCAGGTATGGGGCTTCCCAAGATACAGCAGTACGAAGGGGAATGGCAGGTCACATAGGTATCTTTATGCTAGCTCTAAAGTAGCTACTACACAGCTTCAACAGGACAAAAATCACTCTGAACTTAAGCTACACTTTAGTAGTTTTAGAAGCCCCACAATCTCTAGGGGGATGAGCAAACATCAAGCTGGGTCATACATGTCTCACATATGCAGCAGTCATAGATACCTATTGTAGAGAAGACAGCTGTAGCATTCTGTTCACCTCGAGAAATTTCAGCACCAGAAAGCATTTGGTAATCCAGCAAGTTAGAAAATCCTAATTGCTTCTTTTTCTACTCTTCCAGATGCTTGGAATTTGGATACTTGCACTATTTCTGCTCAATGCAGCAGAAGGTAAGTATATGGAGTTAATATTTATTTAGCCTTTCTATGCTGCTATATTTTGTGGGATATTATTCTACACCACGGTTCCTCAAAACCCACTGACTGAGATTACAGTGAGATGAGTGTCTTTGCATGTTTTCTTTCCTCTTCTCCATTCTCGAAAACCCACCCCAGGAGTATGCAAGAAGTCCTGTGTTTCCTATCTCAAAGCAAAGGAAGAGTGAGTGAGTAGACGAGTGAGTAGACGAGTGAGTAGACGAGTGAGTAGACGAGTGAGTAGACGAGTGAGTAGACGAGTGAGTAGACGAGTGAGTAGACGAGTGAGTAGACGAGTGAGTAGACAAAATGTGGAAGCAGTAAGGTGGGGACAGGCAAATGGCAGGATAGCTTTATGTTCAGCAGAAGCCACTGGCTTGTATAGTAGAAGACTTCTTGTGTACAGTGTAGTCAGCTGTTGAGCAGAGTCTTGAGTTATTGCTGATTTTTTTTCAACATCTTGGCTTGTAATTAGGAGAAACTCATCAGCTGTCTTTTCCTTGGGCAAAACACAGCTGGGTAAAGATACTGAAGTTATGGGACAGGGTAGCCGCAGAGGAACTCCACTGCGTATTTTGTTGAGGAGCAACAGCATGACTTCTTTCCTTGGGGTAAAATATAGCCTTTGAAGATCTGAGAGACAGCAACTGCTGGTCTTTGCTTTCTGTAAACCACAGGATTTTCAAGAGACCTCCAGAGAAGAGACACTGTGAGTTATGAGTAATGTGCTCCACTTCTTTGCTAATTCACATATTCTTGATCTGATCCGTGTGCTACAGGTGACGAAGTTTGTTATGATAGGATTGGATGTTTCTCAGATGATGTACCATGGTCTGGGACTCTGGAAAGACCAATCTATAAGTTACCCTGGAGTCCAGAAAAGATAAGCCCTCGCTTCCTCCTGTACACAAGACAAAATCCTCAAGACTATCAGGTAAGAGCTATCTTCCTTTAAGGTGCCAGAAAGGATCAAATCTCCACCTTTTTTTCAAGAGAAAAAACCTCTTACAGTTCCTTGGCAGGGTCTCTGGGGCAAAATTCTCTTTCTCCTCCTGCCCTCACAAAGCAGCACTCTCCCATGTTTTCTGTATGGCCACTGAGAAGTACTGGGAAACTGTGTGTTGTTAAAAACAATGGGTATTTTTTTCTATAGATAAGATGAAAACACACAGAGTCAAGTCTTGGCTGCTCTAAGATAAGTGTCAAAGCTTGTTTGAATGGAGATAGAGACTTCATCCATAGTCATGTGAACACTTGCAGATGAGTTTAATATTGCATAACATTAAACACCTGTACAGATGAGCATAGTTCAGGTCTTAGCAATTTTGATAAACTCCTTACAGGAAGCAGATTTAAATGTTTATTAATTTAATATTTACAACAGGAGATCTCTGCAATTGATGACAGAACAATTGGCTTCTCGAATTTCAATGCAAACAGGATGACCAGATTTATTGTACACGGATTTATAGATAAAGGAGATGAAAACTGGCTGTACGACATGTGTCAGGTAGGTACCACAGGAAAATCCTGTCCTGTTAAGTTCTTTAGTTTGCTTTTATAAAGACCTTCCTATAAATAGTCTGTTTTCTCTTTCTAACCTATTTCTCTCGTGGGGAAAAGGGGAAGAAAGGCTGCTTATTTTAAAATGGTTAGCAACTTAAATACATAGCTCTGTACCTTGAGGAAAACATGAAGTAAAATGCATCAAATTCATCTCTTTAGTGAAGTGAGTGGCAAAACTTTCAATCTAGGACTTGCTAGGAACCATGAATGAAGTAAAGTGCTCTGCTTTATTGATTTTTGCACTAATTCCAAGTTATTTCATGATCTTGCTCCCATACAAAGTTGCAAATCCCGCTTATGGTCTTTTCAAATCCTATAAAAAAAAGCTTTTAATTGCAGTAGCAGCTAATGGAAGCTGCAAGGCACACAGCGCATAGAGCAAAGTACCAGCTGACGGCACATGACACTTCTAGAATATGGTCTTTCAACTAACTATTCACACAACTAGAATTTTGTTCACATTCTATATTCCTATTTTATTTATGAGAATACTACGAGAAACAATCTGAAAGTCACTAAAAATCAAGTTATTTCACATTTATTGCATCCCTTTAGCTGCTTCTCTTTGCTATTAGGTCAAAAGAAAATAAATTTATTTGGCAGTTTCTTGTTGGGATTATCACCTTATGAACATTGAGGAATGATTGTTGGATTTGTTAGTTATTTTTTTTCGATGTATCAGAAGCAGATGGATGTTTTTATAATTCTCATATCCCTTTTTCCTTCCTTAGAGATTTTTTTTTTGTTCTAGACCCTCACAATCAACAAGATAGCTCGCATTTTGCTTCAGCTAGTCCCTCAAGCCCTTCTGATCAATTATCACAAGGATGTAGAGACACGAGATAAATCTTTAAATTCTTTCTCTATTACAGTGGCCTGTGTTTTATCACAATACTCCAATTTGTTACATAAGTATGGTCTTAGTGAATCTTTTCAGTAAAGACTGGAGCAAATGGTATTGTGACTACATCAGCCCTCCTATACCTACCTTTTATTTACTTTCCCATTAAGTAATAATTGTATCCACACATTTAATTTTACAACTTCTGACATACAGCCACAGATGCTTTCATTGCCTTTTATGTCCTTTGCCAGTCATATCTTGTTTTAGATGCTTTATAATTTCTGAACACAAACAAAGAATAAATACAACAAAGCTGATAAAGCAACATACCCTTAGCCAAACAATCTATCTCAGAGGAAAGAAAACTTCAGATTCTATGGCAAAGTATCTGCCAAACATTCCCATATTCCCAAATAAAGCCATAAATCTGAAATGCATGTTCAGTGATACCAGCAATTTATGCACTCTCTCATAAAAACACAGACACTCTTTCTCACAAATTGGTATCAGAAAAACACTTCTGATTTTTATCATCAAGTATTAATTGTATCTGAATTTGAATTTAAGAAGCACTTTTAAATCACTTAAGTCAATGAGTATATGAGTAGAGCTGTAATTTCGTGCTGCATGCAAGTATTGATTGAAATGAAAAACTTGAAAGTATCAGCATATTGTTTTCCCTTCTGAAAAAAAAATACTGCTATGGGTTTTCGAAATGATGGTGTGGCCAATATCACAGGATATTACCCTATTTCAATATTGGGTGAGTGCTCATATACCTGTGTGCAGGCATGAGCACAAGTTTATGCTGAGGTTTTGCTTCTTAAAATGTTCTCATACAAATTCCTGAAACATTTATGAGTTGAGCTGTAATAAACAACATGAATCAATTCCAGAATGTATTTACTATGGGACTCTTTGGTTTTCACTTTTGTTTTACAAAACAGAGGTTGCTCAGTGCGGAAGATGTGAACTGCATCTGCGTAGACTGGAAAAAAGGTTCAAGATGTCAATACACTCAGGCATCAAACAACATCCGTGTTGTAGGCGCGGAAATAGCTTATTTTATCAATGTTCTCATGGTAAGAATCCTCTGGTTATAAAGCTATAGTCATAATGCTGATTTGAAAGAAATACAACTCAGGAACTTTCATTAATATAATCAGGTAAAAACATTTTCTTATATTCACTGATTATTTTAGAAGTTGTGCTGAAAAAAAGACTTTTAAGGTTAGAGAACTATGTCATAAAAGCAGGGTTAGCCAATTTAGGAATATGAAGTGCTACAAGACCTTCCCATAGTACAACCAAACGGTTATTCCATAGATGTTAACAGATGTAAAGTGATGTGTAGTTTTAAATATTCAGAAATAATGGACACAGCAAACTGTCCTTTCACTGTGACAAATCCCACAAAACAACCTGAGGAATGCCAGAAAAACAGCTGGTAGCCAACAGCGGCTGAAGGACAAACTGCTCTCCAGTAACAATAGCTGGGGACAAAGAGGACCTCAGAGGAAAGGCAGTGTGCACAGTGCCTAAAGCTACAAAAGCTGCCCTTGGTTTGAAGCAGTCTTTTAACCTAAGTCTTTTCAACACACATTTTCTGATAAGAGAACTCTAAAATACTCAAATGGATAGCACTCTGGTGCTAGGAGTGCTCTGACCTGTGTCTCACACCCTACATCTGTGGCACAGCCACTGAATTCCTCTCCAAAAAGGCTGAAGACATCTCTTCTCATGTCCTTCTCCAGCTGCTCATAGTGCCTGATCTGTCAGGGGTTCCTGCCTGGCTGAATCTTGCAAGCCAGATAAGCATCCTTTGAATCTCAATGGGTCTAGGATGTACAGTGGATACCGAGCCTCACAGGGCTCTCTAGGCAGAGCTATACAGAGTTCTAAGACTGTCCAAATGAGGACAGTAGCTGAATAAGGAGTTTTGAAAAATCTCTGTTTGGGACATCAGTACCTAAACTGGCAAACAGATGCTGAAATCCCATAGGAGTTCTTGAGTCTGTAGTCAAATTAAAAGTAGTTTTTCAGCCCCTTTTTACTCTTCCCAATATTAATGAAAATAAAGTAATTTTTTATATTCCTGTTTTCTTAGGAAAAATATGGAGCCTCCCTATCCAATATTCACATAATTGGCCACAGCCTTGGAGCACATGCGGCAGGTGAGGCTGGCAAGAGGCGGCCAGGAATCGGAAGAATAACTGGTAAGTCAGTGACTTAAGTCACAGCTCAAACTAAAAGCGCCACTGCTTAACAAAAGGTTGCTGTTCATTTTCTCTTACAATCATATCTGACTGCTGTAGTTTAGTCAAGGGTAATTTGGGCAATATAGAACTTGCGGCCACCTGTAATAAATACATCAGCTGACTTGCTGATATACACTGACAGTTGTGGCAATATCTACAGAGCTTGCTCTCTGGTGCTTCAACTAAACAGTGTTACTACCCAGACCAGCGCTCTTTTGGAGCAAGATGGGAACGATGCTTTGACGTAATGATATCTCATTGTCACTGCTACAAATGAACTCACAATAAGTAACATACAACCAGAATGAGCTTTAGCTGCCATGACTGTTTTTCATAAGGATTTGTCCAGCACTAATGTAATAAAACAGATCAGGATTATAATTCCTACCTTCTTTTTAATAGCAGCTTTCTACTGCCATTTTCGTATTTCATTGATCTAGCCTGTTACACAGTAGCCCATTTGATGCACATCACCCACTGCTTGCAGGTCCCTACAAAGAATGCTAGAAGCAGCACAACAGTGAGCAGTTAGTGATTTTGTACTGTAGTTTTGCCAACAACTATCATTTTCTAGAAAAGGATGGGTTAAACCTGACATTTCAGAAGCAGTATGCTAACCTTCCTGATGTATCTCCCATTATCACCTTGCTTTGCTATGTCTATATAAACTTTTCACCTGCTAGAGTACATTAACAGTAATTAAACTATGATTTATTATTATTATTATTTCCAGTAAACTTCAGAAAGTTTAATTTCTTCACCTAACTGTCAATACACTAAAAACCTGTATTTCCTTGGCAGCAAAAACTGAGTCATATAGGATTATATTGTCTGTACAGATTCAAACAGACTTATTAGGAAAGTGCACTCATACTTAAACAGTCAGATTTCAACTTAATCCCCTTTTTCTTTCTGAGGGAGGCCACAGGCATTATATTTATACACCCTGTATTAGTTTGAGCTACATTAAGTCACTCTTACTTTCTACGTAACATCAGAGCTGGCTGATCAGAAAGCACCCTGCCTCCCCCTCCCCATTTTCACTGTGTTTCTACGTAACAGCCTCTCTCTTTCAAGTGCTTCCACATTTCCAAGTTTAAATGTCTTTAAGTAATATGATGTTGTTCTCTTAATTTTCAGTCAGCTGTACTGATTCAGTTCGGCCTCCCAGGCAACTAATTGCTCTGTTGTCTCCCTGTTGTGAGTTACTCTATGCCCTGAGAAATTAAGGAAACCTCTCGCTATTGCTGAACCAGGTTTTCCTGTTCAGTTCTGTCAGAGAGAGAGTTTTCGGTTCTTGTTTGTTTTATAGCTGTCTACATGTTGCTCTGAGTACGCAGACCGTGGAAGTTCTCCACTGGTCCCATAAATAGCATCTGTGTCTCACAAGATACAATGGAGCAAGCCTCTGTGACTATTTGCCAGAAACATTCTCATCTTCCCTTTCATCCAATAGCAAGGTTTCCTTTTTAATGTTATTTGGCTTGTAACCTGCAGTCTACCCACACTAGCTGAAAGCAAATGACTCTTGAAGGAACCATTTTGCAACACTGCAAGACTTAAATAGTGAAAATGCAGATGGCCAAGAAGCAATGCAAAGCTCCATAGAAGCACAGGTTGTCTCAGCCCTCTGCCTGCAGCAGGAGCATCAATGCAATACGGCCACTGCACAACCATCCACACATCCCTGTGCTGTTCTTCAAGGAAAATACCTCATCTTTCTTCAATTGTTTAACTGACTCTTCAAATACCAAGAGGCATATTGTTTGCTATATGTATTAATTTCTAAAAGAAAAAAAAAAAATCCAGAGACCTCACAAAGCAGAGACACCATTTTCAATATTTTAAAGCCTCTAATACTCTCCCAGAGAACAAAACTAAGAAGAGTATTCAATATTTATGTACAGCAGTAAAACATGACAGACTTCACGCAAGTAATCCTTTTTCCTGGGAGAAAAGTCACTTGGTAAGAGAGAGCATATATTGTTATTTTATTAACGTCTATACTACTTAGATACAATGAACCAGAGGCAACTATATATGTGGTGTTCATTATATACAATCATAGTATTATGTAGAATGATACATGATATAATACTAGTCTTTTTCTTTCAGGACTGGACCCTGCTCAACCTTATTTTCAAGACACACCAATTGAAGTCAGACTGGACAGATCTGATGCTGAGTTTGTGGATGTTATCCACACAGATACAGCTCCCACAGTCCCCTACTTAGGTAACTATTCAGCTTTACTGTAGTAATACACATTATTAACACTCAAGTATTCTGATCATTCATAAAGACTCTGTTATGCTGGGTGACGCATAGATACAGAACAGATGTGCCACACTGGTCACTAACAACTCACATTCTAAAACACCAAACACATAAACTTCAAGCCAGCAGCTATAGGTATGAGATAACGTTAATTTAAAATGTGCTTACCCCTGCTTTAAATGTTTCAGGTTTTGGCATGAGCACACCTATAGGACATCTTGACTTTTATCCAAATGGAGGGAGGGAAATGCCAGGCTGTGATAAGAACCCTATTTCACAGATCGTGGATCTCGATGGCATCTGGGAAGGTAAGTAGGCTGATTACATTACAAATTCAGAGAAAGGTCACCCTCAAAATGTAACCACTTAACTTCTCTTAATTCAGGTGGTTTACATTAGCTTTTAATGCGTTCATCAGCAATGGCAGCTGTAGACTGCAATGAAACTGTTAATAAGCTCAAAACATGCCATTTTCCAGAGCTTATTCAAAAATAAACATGTCAAAGGGTTTGCCTCTGCTAAATACGCCTCCTTTAAAGTATCTAAGAGCAAAAACAAAAGTTACTGAAACTGTGCCAAAAATTTTGAAGGATCTGTAACAACACATTTCACTTTGTTTCTGTTTAGTTGCCCAGCAGCAGTACTGGGTGGAGCGGGGTGTTGATGCTGACAGCTACTTCTGTTAGCAGATCTTCAGCTGCAATTCTTCCGAGATAGAGCAATTATTTTTTTTTAATTACCTATTACAGTCTGCATTGCACTAGAGCAATGTCATTGTGTCTATTTTTAGTCAGCTAAAAAAAGATTGGCACAAAGCTGCTCAAGCACACTGTTTTTTGTTATTTTACATGGTTCCAATAAAAGCCCTGTTACAAAATTTCTTTGTGTCTTTATAAAGTTAAATCTAACATAACATTAAAAAAAAACAAGAATATTTATGCTGTAGAGATTTTTTAGTATATTATCTGAGCTCTTTCTTACATTACTGCAAAGACCTTAAGCTCTAGGAACCCGAGAACTTATTTGTGATAACTAGCCATTTTCTCCAGGTTTTATTCAATGCAGCTGGAGGCACTACCTTTTTTTGATAGAGTAAACTTGTTATCAATAATGGGCAATTAAAGCACAAAGGAACAACTGTGTTGTATATGATCTTCTTTTTAACCTAAAGTCAGGATAATAAAGGCAACACAAAGGAAAATAATATATTCATTATTTTAATTTCAAGAGTCTCTCTTCCTTAAGCACCCCCAAAATCATAATAATTTTGTTTTGAAGTCCTCAGCTGGAGCAAATCAACGTTTCCCTAGGAAGTTCAGTGTTAAATACTTTTCATTTGGTTTTCTTTTGTTATGGTAATGCAACTGTTGCTTACAAAAGACCTGCTTTATGCAGTTCTCGTTTCCATTGTGAAACTCGGTCAGATGGCTTGAGTAAGTGTTTGGGAGGGGAGGCCTGGGCTGAACTGCACAGTTGGTCTCCTCAAAGCATTTCAAATTTGTATTTTATACCTGTTGACTCAGTGACATCCCTTAGAGCATCAATTCATTGCAAAAGTAAGCTTCAAACCTTCTGTTTGATACTACAAGAATTGTGATGAGGCTTTTGAGGAAGAAAGATGCATCTCAATGCCATGGCAAGGACTGTGCCAGTATGTTTTCTAGAATGGTAACATAAAGAAAGAACTAACCTGGAAGCATCTTTTCACAGGAACTCGGGACTTTATGGCTTGCAATCATCTGCGGAGTTACAAGTATTACTCTGACAGTATTGTTTACCCTGATGGATTTCTAGGCTATGCTTGTGCTTCATATGATACTTTTGAAGCAGTAAGTATTTCTTAGAGCCTTTGGGTGGACCATATCAAAGAAGGCAGCTCTTATCTATACATCTACAATTCAGTGTATTTATGCTAGCTTACAGACAGTGAGTGCATCTGTAAGGGAAGTGTCAGCCATCCTAAAGTATTACAGCTCATGGGTCAAAGTAGGAAAAAGTAACAACAAAACAGGGTCATCCCTGGTTCTGTGACGATGTGAGAGCCCGGAGCTGCTACTGGAGCTGGTGAGGCTTCCCCAGGACTGCTTTACTGCATCACCTGAGGAAAAGGTCAGGAGGAGAACCTGCCCTCACAATCACCAAATGTATTTATCAAATAGAAATGAGTGGAATCCCACACTGTAGCAGGTGAGCTTTCAAACATAGCTTAAATATCTTATTTTCAGAACAAATAAAATATTATGGGATAGCATGATGGGATCACCTCACGGTCAAATACTTTGGTGGCTTAAGATGGCCTTGGGGACAAAGTGCAATGGTTTATGGAACAGGTTTGTCACATCCTACAGACAGAGGTATAACCTTACATAGTGCTCAGATTGACCTTTATGTATTCTGAGCAGGTCATAGAGATCCCACTTCTCAGATCACTTTGGGAGAAGGTAACTAACTGCTTCTGTCACCATAGTGGAAATCAGCTTTTGCTACCAAAATGAGCTTCATTTTCAAGACAAAGCCTTTCTTGACCCCACATGAAGGTATGAGGAGATAACGATCTTCAGATGCTGGGAAGGACATCTCCTCCCTGTTCCAGTTCAAGACTACTCAAGGACATCACGGATGTAGCAGGATTGAGCTAAATGGCATGAGAAAAAAACATATAGCCCTGAAAAATCAGAATGTTTGAGAAAGCTGGCTAGCTTATGTGATCTTTCTCAACTGTCAGGGTTACTTGAAATTTGTTGTTGCTTTGATACAGGGTCAGTCAGGTGGGTATATTAAAATAAGTCCTGTAACTATTTTTTTTCCTTGGCTGTCTGGATAATGTTATTAATAGATACATTTGTTTTCACTAGGGAAACTGCTTCCCATGCCCACATGGTGGATGCCCTAATATGGGTCACTATGCAGATAGATTCAAATCGCAAGTTACAAATGATATCACCAAACTTTATCTGAATACTGGAGATGTCAAGGACTTTCCTCGTGAGTTTCAATTGCTTCTATTGCTTCCTACTCCTTATAAACAAACCTTTTTATTTTCCTGTTTTCCACTTAATTTTAGCAGATGAACAGACCTGATAATAGTGCAATGGCTCTTGAGTCCTTCATGCCTTTTCCTATTTCTGCTCCAATAGTATTGCCCAGTTTTGGGCCCTCCAGTACAAGAAAGATGCTGAAAAATTACAGAGTCCAAGGAGGTCACTGAGATGTTTAGTGGACTGAGCTACAAGGTGCATGGAGAAAGGGGGAGAGGCAATGCACAGAAGTTGCAGCAAGGAAAATTTTTATTAAATAGTATGAAAACTACTGTCACAAGGACAGTGGCTAAATGCAGGAAGAGGTGTCTGGAGAGGCTGTGAAATCCCCATCTTTGGAGATGTTTAAAACTTGGTTTGACAAAGTCCAAAAGCAAGCTGATCACAGCTGGCCCTGCTTTGAGATGTGGATGGACCAGATGACCTCCTTTACAACCCAGGTTATCCTAAATGTCATCTCTCATGAGATGGTTCTTCCTTTGCCTTTGTAAACAAGACTCAGAGGGAGAAGAGCTGCTTCTGCAAACTGTGCACTAAAAGAAAATTTCCACAAAAATTATTTTCCTTGAGCTTCAGAATTTTTTTATGCCCCTTTTACACGGTTCACATTCTGCTTTGTATTAGTATTTACTCATAACATCATCTTCTTTCTAACTTCACTGTATATAAAAAAACTTTGTGGTCAAAATGCAGAGATCTATACCGTGTTTACCATGTTATGAACTATATATGTATATTTTTTTCCCCTCCCAGAGTGTAACACCCATTTCCTAGGTTGATCTCATTAGGACACAATAACAGATCTGACTCACAGGTGTTTTGTATTTGTTTTGCATGGTTATAACCCAAGGAAGAGTAGGAAGCACAAAGATTTGGGTATGAGGGAGCATCGTGTGAATTTCTTTCAGTACACACAGTCTGTGATGCAGCCTTGAGCTGAAAGGGCAAGGCAGTGATAATTTTATTTTGCTGTCAAACACACTGTATAGACCAAAAAAACTAAATCTTGATATTTTGGAGACTCTTTCTTCCTGGGTGCAATCTAACTTACTGTATTTCTTCTATGTAGTTTGGAGGTACAAAGTAACCATGACACTCTCTGGAAGCCATCAAGTTTCAGGATATGCAAAAGTTGCCCTGTATGGAAGTGGTGGGAACACAAGGCAGTATCAGGTCATCAAGTAAGTTCAAATATCAATAGAAAAAACCCTTCAATTCTAGAACATATTAATTAAATTTTCAATTAATGTTTCTGTTTAAACTGGTCCTATTTTACAGATCACATTCTAGCCCCAGATACAGCTCCCTGATGTAAACGCAGTGGCAGTTCACTCACTCTGGATTTGAAAGCAAAAGTTTAGCATGCAGGATTTTAAAATATTAGAATCTGATATCACTTGATTGCTGTACCACCAAAGTCTTGCTTGGATCTACTCTAGCAGAGTTCAGACCTCTTTGTCTTTCACAAGCTTATAAAATGTTGCTGCTAAAGCTACCTCATGTTTTACTACTAGGTTTTCGTGGCTCATAACCACCTGCTTGCACTTATGATGCTTGCTTGCTTCATGTGCATTTTTCTTGTTTGTTTCAACCAAAATATCTGAAATGATGAAAAAATACACAGAAGGCATTTTGATGTGGGTTTTGGAGGTAATTTTTTGGTTTGGGTTTTTGTTTATTGACAACTATGTCACTTTCAGTTTTCCAAGAAGGACTTTCCATCTTCATCCTTGGTGGTAGGTGCCTGCTATGAGTTGATCCCCATTTGCAGGAATCCATGCATTCACCAGAGATCAGTCTGCCCGCACTAAATGCACTCCAGCACTGTCTAGTTGCTGTTTGCAGGGCCTGTGTCAATTCAATTGCTGGAAAGGAACTTCTTTTCTTTTCCCCCAGCAAATCTTGCTCTAACCTATCAGGCACCACTGTGGATCTGGCAAAGAAACTAAAATGCAAAGGAATTTTGTCCTGTCTCTCATTACTTCTACTACCATAAGCTTTATAATACAGAGAAGAATAAACATGCTCCTCTGAAAGCAGATGAATGAGAAAGTGCAAAACCAGGGGAAGGAATAAAAATCCTCTCTTTCTCATGAAGATTGTTAAAACTGTAGAGGTTTCTTCTGGGTGGTTCTGCTGAGTCCACTGCTTTTTTTCCCCTCCCTCACTCCTGTGTCTCTCAGGTCATGTCTACAATAATAGTTCTGCAGTGATAAATGCATCACACATTCAAATACCTCTTGAATTTATAGAGCAGGGGTAAATTTAGGAAAGTAGCCTTTTACCTTCAGAGCACAGGGGTGAGAGGGGGCAAAGGAGAGGATCGGAGAAGCACTGGCTCATATTCAGTGAGATGTTGTAATGAAGTCATTATCAGTCTCAAACTGCTGCCATTTAGAGCTTGCTGTATTGATATGATATGAAATAAGTAGCCATATTATAAACTGCAGTTATGCAAAAGCAGATGCACATTTGCATTGGTCACAGTGCTGCAAGTGTGGGAATTTCTGCTACAGAGCCGGGCTGAGCAGCTGCTGGATAATCCTTTCAGCCATCCTAAACAGACCCAATATCTGCATCATATAAATTAATTAACATTATAATGAAAATTTCATTTATGTGGAAAAAAAACCCAAAGCAAAACAAAAAAAGGTGCCTACATAAGTAACAGTGAGCAAGCTCTTCCTTCTCCACAGGGTTCATCCTGTAATTGGTTCTTCATTGTGAAGTGTGACTGCAGCACATCAGGCCTATCCGCCTTTGCTTCTTCTGACAAACACTGTTTCAGGCTAAATAATGTTAGAAAATTGGCAATAACGTTATGATTTTATAACTCACAGCCACTCAGTTGACAGGACTAGTAATTCATATTAAATGCCAGCATGTCTCACATCCATAAAATGTTATTTTTTACAGGGGAACCCTCAAACCAGACAAAACTTACACAAGCTTCATTGATGTAGAAATCAACGTTGGAACAATTACAAGGGTTAAATTTCTCTGGAACAACAACGTGATAAATCCAGCTTTTCCTAAAATAGGAGCTGCAACTATCACAGTACAATCTGGAGAAAATTCAGCACAGTAAGTATATCCTTTGTGAAAATCTTGAAAGCTACTTGGGAGGATAGGTGGCAAAATTACATGTGGTGTAAAAGCATTTTCATGAGAAAATCTATTTAAAGCATTCAAAAACTATCAAGAAAAGCTTTTATTTCCTTCAAGACACTGTTCATCCATAGTTCAATTCATTACTACTTCAACCCTTTGCCTTAAATAGCTTCAAAGGAAAACCTAAAATATATACAGGCTTCAGAAGAGCCAACTTCCTGTATGACCCTTTGGATGAGAAAAATTAGTGCTGGCTTAGATTATCAGCAGCATTCTTGCCAAGCTCCTACTGTCTACAAGAACAGGTTATCTGTGTCTGAGCTTGCATTAGGATGTTGGTTTTCCATTGATATTGATGGTCACTTGAGATCATGCTTGTCAAAAGAGAACAGTGATAATAAGCCTACTCTTCCAATCAGCAGGACTAATACTTGGAAGCTGTGCCTAAGAGGCTACACCTAATGTTAAGGGAAAAAGTCTAGAATGTATTTCTCTAGACTTTGAATGTGGATGTTCAGATTATAAAAGCATGATTTACTCAGCCAGTGCTACTCATTTTCCTGGACTTTTTAGAACAAACTCTCATTTGCTTGATCAGTTATGTTATTTTATTCACCCTATATTTGGGTATATAGAAGAGGAGGTACGGTATGTTTTAGGCCCATATACAAACTCATAGTTAAAATGTCATTGCTTACAAGACAACATAGGAGACAGAAACAGTTTCAAGCAAAGCAAAATGCTCATAGCCCAGCAGTGTTACTGTTAAGCAGAGCTCTTAAGTCCTGCTGTAGTTCCTTTTCACCAAAGCATGTTGCTGATTGTGTTCCCATACATGTGAACTCACTCTTCTATTGACTCATGCCCTTTGCACAAGTAGTTGTGATCATCCAAATAGTGATGGTAGCACAAAATATGAAGAAAACAAACAAACAAACAAAACAAACAAACAAAAAACCCCAACCAACCAAAGAAACCTGTAAACCAAAAGCAAATAATGCAGTCAATCAGAATTAATACAGTCCATCAATACTTTCCTCAGCAGTAATATTTCAAACTTAGGAGCTTGAAGTATGTTGTGTTCAGTTGTATCAATTGACTAATTAGGTTGACATATTAAACCAAAACTGCTTGTATACTGCCAACAAAACTTGAGAACTCAAGGCACTGATATATTTTTGCCTTTTTTTCAGATTCCGTTTCTGCAGTTCCAGTAAGGTGAGGGAGGATGTTCTGCTGACTCTCGATTCTTGCTAACAGCACACATGGATGCCCCAAACCTTATTACCAATAAAAGCTAGTCATGCATTAAACACTGGAGTCTGCATTCACTGCAGTTATGATACTGGAGTGTTGGGCTTTTTTGCTGGTTTGGGGTGGGGGAGGGAGGTGTCTGTAGATACTTGTTTATAGACAGAATTTTTAGAGCAGATTTAGGAGTGCATGAGCAAAAACCCATTGAAAAATTCCCCTAATTTCAAAATAATTTCAGACTGAAGGCTAAAACCAGATATAGGGTGAAATAAAGATGAAACAGAGAGCAGGGGGAGTGGTTACAAAATGAGGCTGGAAGTTTAGTTTTAATTACCTGTGAGAGATGGAACAGTGGACATGATGGAGAACCAATAACGTGTTTTGGTGTGTTAATGCTGAACTAAGCTTAGACCAGGTGATCTGGACAGAACTAATTCGAGAAAGCTGCATAGCAAATTTCAATTGTTAGTGAAATTTCACTAACGTGCTTATAATTACAACAATCACCAAAGTGTCCTGAAATTCCATATGTTGGACAAGACTGCCAGATGATGTATTTAAGTTGCAAAACAGGAAATGTAATGAGGGAGTTGCTTCTTTCTTTGCTTTTTGATAAACACATTCAGCTGAAGTGTGGATAGTCCACAAATTCATTTCTCTCCCGACATAATCGTGTATCAGCTCCTACAGGCTGCTTCTGGAGAAGCGGTGAGCATCTCCTCTGCTCCCAGAGGAACTCCATCCTCCATGAAGAACCCAAAGAGCTGCTGGGGCCTGGAGATCTACCACTCCTTGGGACCTTTTCAGCAGTTTCTCTTGAGGTCACCCAAAGTGGGACACTTCACTCTTTCTGCCTCTCTGTGTGACCTTTCTTCCCCCAGAATATCTTGTCCTGAAGGGCACCAACACTTTAGCAAGACTTCAGATTCCACTTGCAATGGTGGAGGTTGAAACTAATTTATTCTGTGTTGGAGCACTACTCTTCTAATACAGGAGAAAAAGCAGTTTAATTTATTCAGTGCATTCTGCCAACTCTTGCAGGGTGACAGGTGGGAGAGTGGGCTGTGAAGACTAGAAAAAGATGGAAGATTGGCAGCCTATGGCCATCCCCAGAGCTGGAGTAAATTCCTTATGTGAAAACCAAACTATTCCTTAGTCTAACTCAAGAGAAGAGAATATCCCCCAGCAATTTCAGTTTTAGTCAGAGATGTGCAGGCTTGCTTTTATGCTTAAAAACCTTCTATATTGCACTTGTGCTTCTTGCCCAGATTAAAAGGCACTACCCAATTGTGGTGCCCAAAAGCATTGTATGAACCAAATTTTCACCTGAATAACCACTATTTCCTGAGTCCATGAAACATTGCCTTAGGGAAGATATAGGGAATAAGTATCTGAATTGGTAAATGGGACATGCCTTGCTATGCTGTCACAGATGTGTGGGGTATTAAAATGTCAAGCCAATGTCTTGTCCAGCTCAAGAGGGAAAAACAAATGTTTTCCACCCTGATGATACTACTTGTGTCTTCCCCCCCACGAAACTGCTTCCGGCTCTGTGCAGCTCCTTATGGCAGCAGCAAGTGCAGAGCAGAACAATTTGCTCTGTGTGTTTTGTTTCCAGCCTGTGCTGTCCATGATGGGTATAGGCTAATGTTTATTTTGGCTCCGTTTTTTCCCATCCATAGTCAACCTTGCAGTGGTAGAATAAGAAGGTAAGGCCTGATAAATTCAAGGATGTGAACTGTTTGTCCTGCAGTAAGCCCAGTTTTGGGTCAGTCCTGCAAAGCCCATCCTTCTCTGCTCTCAGCAGCTGCAGGGTCGCAGCTGTGCAGGAGGTAGAGAATCCGGCTGCAAGAATCTGCAGGTTTTCACACTCGATTCAAGTCATTCAGTCCAAGGAGGAACACAGATCCTCTCTCCACAAGATAAAGTTACGGGTTTACCCACAGCATGCATAAGCACAGACAGGAGAGCCAGCGTCTGATGTTGGGTTTCCACGTATCCCACGTCCATTTGACGTTGACTCGTTCCTTCTGCCTTGACTATTTGTCTCTTCTGGAATTTGGCTTCCTGATCTAAGTAACTCCTGCTGAGGAAACCTCAACAGGGCTATTAACTTCCTAACACAGGAGAAGAGTTTCTCCTTTGTCTTTTGTTCCTTTACCTTAGCATAAGCAGATTCTTGTCTCCACAATTGTTTTGACAGTCAAGATATTCTCGGCATTATCCTTTGCCATAGCCGCTTCAGCAGCCCATGTAATTTTAACAAACACCTAACAGAATCAAGACATTAAAGTTGACAATAGCATAATAATAAAAAAAAAAATCTCCTTTTAATAATGAACTGGAGCTGCCGTCATCTTGTTTTAGCAGAGTAAAATCTCTCCCCCCACCAAAACACTTTACAAAGCTATTACATAAAATGCAATGTTAAATGAACAACAAATTACTTTCCCTTAGCTAGCTTTTAATGCTAATGGCGCTATTCATTCCTGACCTTTTGAAATATTATATTTTTTAAATGACAACATAAAAAGAATTCTTGTTTGAAAACGCAAGCGACTTTAAACCACATGTTATTACTTGTAAGTATAGCATGCACATGCATCATTCATTTTGGTGTCCCATTTATGGCTAATTGGTATATATTTCAGTTGACATATATTGTTCTCCTGCAAACGTGTCAAATTCCTTAACGATGCCGGTGACAAAAGCATAGTGCCTGAGATATAGAAATTACGCTCTTTACCATATAATCATTCTTATCTATTGGGAATGCTATTTGTGACAAATCTCGTTCAAAAATACACACTAAATTGATTATTTTTTTAACTTTAATATCACACCATTCATGGCAAGTCTTTGATTGAATCTTTAAATGTAAAAATGTTTTGATTTTTATCTGCATCATTTTGTAGCTTTTAAAAAGCTCACTTTAATAAATAAAGGAAGAGTAGCACAGCGCATATCTTAAAATGTATCTTTTGTTGTCAGCATAAGAAAACAAATGGGGTATAATTGTAGGTATGGAATTAGTCATTTGGTGAACAACACTTTGTGCTGTAGTTGAGGTTTTCTAATTCCTGCCAGAAATTACTATTATTTTGTTGGTGGGCAGCATTGCAATCAGAATTTTAAATATGGGAGCAACTTGGGCCACATATTTTCATTACATTTTAGATTGCCATGTGCAATGCGTTTCTCTCCTATATTACACATCATCTGAGAACAATAAAAAAAATTTGAAGATTTCATGTGACTAATTATTACTGAGACATAGCAGTGCCTATTGTTGTCTTTAGACAATGCTGTCTATAGTCATTACTTTGCTCCATAAATCAGTAGGATAATGAGGTTCTATCTTTCAAGAAATATCTGAGCATATCTTAATTTGGCATTGATGAATTGGCCTTCCTGAACCTCTTGAGGTCTTTTTTGATTTAGTTTGTCATATTAGAGCTTTCATCACCTCGCCACAGCTGACAGTGTTTATGTGCACATATTTACTTCCATACCTTTCTGGCATGTGTCCTCAAATAGAATTTGAGGTTGCAAACAGAATTTTATGATATGTCTGAAATGTATTCTGTTCTTAATTTGAGTGTAAATCACAAGCTATTTAGCCACACCCTCACACTTCAGAAATATATAGTGTGTATAGCTGTATTTAATCGAAAAAAAAAAAAAACAAGGCCAAACTTATTAAAATCTGTTTCCTTTTAAAAATTGGAAACAATGTATTCAACAAAAGAGGTATTACTTCAAGAAAACGCTGTCTTTTGCAAAAAAAAAAAAAAAAAAAAAGTGTAAAAATCAATTTTATCCTCTGCAAAGCCTCTCAAATTTGAAGACAATAGAAGGGTAAATTGTCTCAGTATTTATAACTGGTCAAAACAGAAGGCTTCAGTAGGGGGCAGAGGCAGAAAGGAGAAGATGGATGTGATCCTCCCACAGCCCTAAATGAAAAAAATACTAATAGCGGCCTACATGCCACTTACTTCTAAATTGTGCCTCTATACAATCAGAAACAAGAAGCAAAGTACTCCTTAAATCAGTCTAAATGTTGTATTCAATTACACAATAACAATTGAGTGGCTACTACATTTGTTAGCATATTGAAGACACATATTAAGTGAGACCCAAAGACAAAAGTTGCATTCAGGGCCCTCTTTGCACTGTGGTCCATGTAATTATTGTTGCAGTACATGTCCTGTGAAAAATCTTACCTTTAATTGCATTATGTGGATAATTGCTTCACATGAAACCAATTAGGGAGGTGAAGGGGGAAAAAAAAGGGATCTAAACATCCAAAGCAATTCACTTTTTCACATAATAATTTGCATTACTGTAATTTTACATATAATTTTGCATAAGCGTTAAGTCTCACTCTCATTAAAAATAACAACAATGAACAATACTGGCGGCTTGGGTGCCTCAGTTTGGGGTGTGCAGCTTCAGGGTTTGGATTCCCCTGGGAGTGTTGATTATCCTCTTTGGAAAGTGAGGTCTCCCGTGAGAGCGGTACCATTTCTCACTCAGAAGGCGTTCTTCGTGGCAGAGGAATATAGTAATCATCTTAATTATGTGCGACACGAAACACACAATGAGCATGTCTATGATTTGCCCGAGACGATGGAAGAGCAGAAGCCATCCCCTCCTCTGAACACTGAGCACTGTTTGCTGATGGCAGCTTGAGTCAGGCTATAGAAACTTCCAAGGGAGCTGCTTAAAAATAACCCCAAACTCTTGTTTTAGGCTGCCAACCTTTCTCTTACAGTCCTTAATTCCTTATTCAAACACCAACCATCTCTCAATTGATGAGGCAATAAAAATCAACAGGAAGGAAACATGCAAGAGGTTCTCCCCCACCTCCAGTTCTCATCAAGGCTGCTGTCAGTCCCTTGGGATGGTCTGTGGCCCGACCTCATGTCTCAACCTTTCTCATCTCCCCTCTGCTTGCAGTTTGGAAATTAGTGCCATCTGACCATTTTACATCTCTGCAGAGGGGTAAATTCAGCAGGGAGTCAGAGACGAGGATGTGCTTTACCTCCCTTCAACCTCAGTCCACAATCAACCATCTCCAAACCGTCTCCCAGAGATTGTAGGGAGGGCAAGTTTGGGAAAGGAGGTTTCTCCACTTCATTAAAGAGGGACTGTAGATCCTTAAGCTGTTGCTTTAATTCAAAACAGAGTCAAAATGTCTTCACTGGGTCACGAGAATCAGCCTCAGTTCCTCCCACTGGACCAGACTTACAAACCCTGTGGCTGTGACAGAAAGGACACTGAAGGGCAGTTCATAGCAGCAAAGTGCCATTCCTTGCTGGGTCTGAAGGGATGGTGACATGGTAGCAGAAAGGGGCATATTTTTGTTGCAAATGTAGGGGATTGTAGGGGATTAACAACTTCTTCTTAACTGAGGAAAATGTTAAAAGTGAAGAGAGAAGTGACTGCACTAAAGAATAATTCTCCTTTTGACCCACAGAGAAAGAGGTGCTTAGTGAAAATATATGATCACGGACAGTGTGAAGATAACTGTCTGATCAGATAATGGAATTGTTTTCAGTGATAAGAATGAACCCATTACTAATGCAAATAACGATAATAATTATAATTTGCAGTACAGTAAAAATCACCTAGTCTACCTCCTCCTCTGACAGCAGACTGTATAATAAATTATAGGCTGAGAAAAAAAAATTCAAAGGGATAAAGGTTAAAAGATTAAAAAAAATTCTGAAACTTAAATGCTTAACAGGGAAGTCAAGACCTGAAAGCAGAAATTGGTGCTATTAAATAAAGCAATTGTGAAGAATGAGATATTATGGAATTGATTAACAAACCAGAAACCAAACGTTTCCTCAGATCACTACCTCTTGTCACAGATTTCAATAATTTTGAAAGAATAAAAAATTAAGACTTGGCGTTTAACAAGAAAATCAACTATTTAAATGTAGGTGAATATGCTAATAGTACTCTGGGAAGATGAATATAACTTAACATGCAAAAAGCCCTCAGAAGGGTTCAAGAAACCTGGGGAGTTTCACCAGTTGTTTTTACTCTGCTTTGGTGTCCAAAACAGGTCCAGCTGTTCTGTCACTCCCAACTAGGCCATTTGCAGACCCCACATATCCATAGGGCAGAACTTCTGAGCACACCAAGATGCTCATACTGATCTGATAATCTTCTTGTTCCTGTGATGGTTTCTGGGTATGGAGACAATGTGAAAAATTCTTCATTTCACCTTTGTGGAGGAGCAGAACAGGGCAAATGAAACAAACCTCGTATTACAGAGTTTACACTACAGTGAGCTGTTTTATTGTTTACAGCACTTCTGCTTTCTCCATCAGTAGAACAGAGAGGAAATAGTGCTACATAGGGTTTCCCATATATTGCTGGCATCATACCAGTCATATAGATTTAGGAGATGAAGCTTTGAGAATCTACTAAGAGAGCATGTGATTCTTCCACATCCATCAATTTAGACTAAAATAGCAATTAAAAGACCGAGTGTAAAATGCCGTCTTCCAATGTTCTTCATTTAGATCCTCATTTTCCAAATACAGTATGTCCTGTAACAGCTGCTTAAGAAGAGCTGGGAATTTTAATGATGGGGGTGTGTAAGGGAAACTTTAAGACCAGAAGTGCTGACGCCTAGTCAAAAGTCGAGGTGAGTATGAGATGAGATTAGTTTGTAATCTCAGAGTGGAGCTCGGTTCTCTGCAGTTGGAGTATTTTATTGTATTTTATATTCACAGTTAAAAGCTCAATGTATCCCACCTAAACTTCCCTAGCAAGTCATTCAGGAAGTTAGAGATGTCTCATCCTCTTTGAAGTTTTCATTGAAACGTTTTTCATGTAGCTAAAAAGTGTGATGCACCAGATCAGTAAACCACAAGTAGTTTACCAGAACTTCAACAGTACAGGAGTTCAAGGAAAATGCTTTAACAATGCAAATTCTAAAAGCAAAATGAGTATAAAACTTGCAGTATGTTTCATAACCATGATTTGTGATTACCTCATAATTGCAATTTATCAAAAACACGCCCAGCTAATATAATATTAACTACTGTAACAAGCTCCCATGGTTTAAACACTCACCTCTCAGACTGCACGCAAGAAGGCCTTTAACCAATGTTTGCAAAAGTCAAAAACACAACGTGCCTCAACTACTCACATCATATTTCGCTGTTTGTTGATGCTTCACCAGGGCTGTAGTGGGCTATACACAACACAAGTCCTCCATGTGTGTGCACAAAGAACGACTTCTGCATCCGTTTCCAAATGTCCTTCCAACAACAAGATGTTTATCTGAAAGAAACCAGCATCTACTATGTAACCCTCAAAGCTGCCAACAGAGCCATAAAAAAAAAAACAAACCACAGGTCTACAAAACGTGACTGTAAGAGCTGGGGTTTAATTACAGAATTAGATTCAGGGCAAGCATGACACTAGTCTTCAGATATGTCAAAAGCTGTCAGAAGTAGGAACAGGATGAAATGTTCCCATGTAAAACAGCCTCAGAGTCAGAGCTGACATTATATAAAACTTTAGAAAGGGGAGGACAGCAAAACACAAACTTCCTTGGTAGGCAGCACCATTGCAGCATCAGAAGGTTTAAAACCAGATTAAACAGAAAGTCATGAGTATCTTAGGCAGAACTAACACTGTTCTGCCACAGTAAGGTGAGGTAGTTGTTGTCTGAGGTCCTTTCTAGGTACATGCATCTCCTGGGATGCTCTGAGAGAGCTGAAATTGCAATCAGCAAAAAATAGTGGATGGAACTGCAGAGAGGTAGAGAAATCTAAAGTCACAATTAGTGCTATATATTACCTGACTCTGAAGGAGAGAAATTATAAATGCTTCCGTGGGATACGATCAGTGTATTGCACTTCCTCTCAGTCCTGTAGAATCTTTGATAAGCATGGAGTACTTTTTGAACTTCTGTCTCATATGTCTCACCCCTAAGACAAAATAAAATATCTACCAAAATAATTTAAAAGTGTCTTAGTACACCTTCGGTCGTATTACCTGATTCTTTAAATGCCTTACACAATTATGAGACTTAAATACTGACCTTGTTGCCATGAGCTGACAAATTATCCATCCTCCTGCCCACCTGTGTAATATTTGCCAAGGGCTTTTTCATGAACAAGGCAGCTACCCATGTGTTCCCAGCAGCCTGCAGATGCTACTGCCACCTGGGGCCTCTGCTTACATGAGGAATATAGGGAGAAAATTAACTGAAGGAAGATGCCAGAATGTTGCTTGCAAAGAAACACGCTTAAATACAGGAAACCCTGCAGACGTCATGGAGGACCAGCATCTTTTCTGCTGCATTCAGCTGTGCTCACAGTTAACTTCCTTCAACTGCACTAATTTTGAAGAGTCAATAGGCGTCCAGTGTGTGCATCAGAGTGGGGAATGGGCTGAGAGAACAGATCCATTATGATTGTCACTAGATCAAAAGTAAGAGCTCTGTGAACAATACATTATACTGCAGTGCTCTAGCTGCAACCTTGGTACGTGTTTGGAAATACACAGCAATGGCATGTGTATGGTGCAGTGTGCTTCTCTGGGGGAAACATCAGGTCAGTGTTGGGGTTGTTCTTTGTACTACAGAGGAAGAGGATATGTTCAGTCTGGTGTTTGCTCTCATCAGCTGGTGGCAAACAGAAGTTCCTACAAGAGGTGCAGACCTTATTCCTCAGAGGGAAGGAAATACTCCTTGTTGTCCTTAGGAAAGGGAGAGTCACCTTTCTAACTCCTTAGATTACTATGGTTTAGCAAACTCTGGCATTCACAGCTGTCAGCCTCACCACTCCTTTCTACTTTGAAACCCTCCCCAGTCTTCCGTTGCTGCTCGAGCACACCAATGCCTCCGTCCTCCCACATCCAAACACTGGTAACGCACCTCTTCAGCCAGCTTCTCTGGTTTCCTTACACTCAATGCAGTATTACCCTCATTTCACTTGTTGGCTCTGCTCCAGCACACAACATTCCCAGAGTAAGCCTATATGGTATTTTTCATTCCTCCATGTTTAGGTAAGCTCACCTGTGGATACTGATAGAAGGATCACAGTGGTTGCAGTCTACCAAGTTCTTCAAACAATTATTTGCCATCAGATGCTAGTGAACACTATGTCCTAGTTCAATGAGTTCTGCACAGGGCACAAAGGCAGTTCTCCTGGGATACAGCATATATGGTAAACTTTTCCCTATTATTACAGTCCCTGAAAAATGAGGAAATAGATACTACTTCAAAATTACAGCCAGCACCTACACAACTGTATGTTAAACAAAGATGACACAGAATTTCTTGGTTTGCAGGAAAAAGTTTGCAGTTATCTAACTTAATATACTGTACTTAGCCCCTTTGTATCAGTGAGGTATGTGCTCAGACACTTTAGATAAACCCCTTCATGATGCTAATATTTTTTTTTATCTCGCTAGCTCCTCAGAACCTATTTACTTTTGAATGTGTATTTCTCTGGCTACAAAGGATTTGAGGGCTTGACTAGCAGCCAGACCCAAAGCTCCCCTGAAGTCAGCCTGAACCTTTCTATTGAATTTAATGAGATCCTAACCAGTTCCTAAACAGTGGAAAGGCTCCTCACGTAAGTGTTCATGTCATTTCCACTGCGCTGTCAAAATTCACACACAGGAAATTGCCTCCTGGCTGCCTAACAAGAGTTACAACAGGACACAGGTGAAGTCTTGTTTCAAACTGCCGGTCTGTGAAAATAGCTGTTGTGTTCAGACACTGATGCTGGCTGCTGGGAAGGGGTCCATGAAGCAACCTAGGAAGAAAAGGAATAGCCACAGAATTAAGAGCTGTAACTAAGGAATGATTTATAGCACTGAAAGGTTATCGATGCAGAATGGGGTTCTGAGACATCCTTTTAAAGACTGAAATGCAATGAAAAATCTCAGCGCAAGACAACCTTTGGTTAACATGGAGGAAGAAAAAAAACCCAGACTGCAGTTCAGCTTGAGTTGATGCATTCCAGAATCAAGGCATGTCTGAATTTTGACATTATGTTTCCAAGAAAAGATATTCAATCGTTTGAACTTATTTCAATGGAGGAGTCTGAAAAAATGAACTTCAAATATGGAAACCAGGGTCTTGAATTTCATAGGAGTCCAAAGAACTGGGAGGAAAGGTATAGAAAAGTTACAATTTAAGATTAATTAAAATATGAGGGATGTCATGTGTTCATCACTAGCTAGTAGTTAAGTTTGCAGTGCAGTTTGTTGTAAAGGTAGGAGTTAAATTCCCATGTAATAGACATGATACAATTTACTACTACTATGTATTTACTATTAGAACAGTGATTTCACATTCTCGACAATTAAAACATAAACGTTTAGTGCAGTGAAATTCAAAAGAAATGAAAAGTGTATTCTCTGGGAATTTAGACTTTAATGTTTCCTTTGAATGATCAGTTTGTTTCCTAAGAGCTCTAAATTCAGATTAATGGAACTCCAGAAGAAAAATCTTAGACACTGACTCACATTTTAAAGCTGCATTACACATTAGGAAAACTACTGGTGCTGCTGTAGCTGTTTTACAGCTTCTGTGTTTAGCTTTTCCAAGATATGAGGAATATGCTTCCTGCATTGCCTGCATACCTCAATGTAGCAGTATAGCAGAATTTGTGCCAGATTTCTGAGCATATAGCTAAGGAAGTCAATGAAGCCGTTTGTGTGTTTAAACAAGGCCTATCCATGAGCACATCCATGTGTTAAGTCACAGGTATGAAAATAGAATTGTCATGAACTTGTAATCACAAATACATCACCTCCCTAGAGGCTACTCAGCACTACTGACATTTGCTGTGATGCATTTTCAAGATGTCATAAGACAGTTTTTCCTTCAAGAAATTGCTCCTTGGATCTGTGAAACTGCACAGGCTGGAGCACACGTCTTCCTTTGTTTGAATATCCATGTCCAGTTCTCTAATTTGAAGGAAGAGAACCACAAAATTCTGTCCCTCCAACACCTTGTTGTCACTCTATGGCAGTCCCACCACAAAAACATTAGGACAGAGCAAGGGATGAATGAGAACAAGTAAACCAGAATTTATTCCTAAAAAAGTAAGTACATTTTCCACCATCACTACCTAATGAGACTGGCAAACAACAGGCCTGAATCCCAGTTACACAAAGCATCTGCAGTTCTCACCGATTTACCCCAGCTGCATCTCTTGAAAAATCAGGCAGCACTAAGGGGACTCTGAATCCATTCTCCTTAAGACAGATGTCTGGGTGATGCTTCATGGAGCTGCCTAGGAAACTGAGAGAACCTCCTAGGGGAATTTGGACAGTGCTGTCTCAGAGATTGTTTTATAAGTTGTTTTATTCCATGGCTATTAACATGAAAACACCGTCTGCAAATTTCAGTAAGGATTTATGTGATCTTAGTAGAACCAATGAAGGTTTTATACAAACTTCACACACATGAAACTCCCCTAGAAACCAGAGCAATGTGTTAGAACATTGAAAGAAAAATTTGGTTCTTAATGTGTCCCTGAAGACTGTAATTATATTTCCCATTGTACTAGTAACATTAATTGAATGTTTAGCTGAAATCAAGTTCATTACAAGTTAAATACAGTACCTAGCCTATTAGGATGGTGTTTATAATTATAGTCATAAAGCACTTGTAAAACATCTTCATTGCAGCAAATACTTGGGGTGTAGTGGCTGCTATGCATCTCAGTTCATCCTCTGAATTTTGGCATCTGAGCAGCACTGTAGGTCACATACACACTGCCAAATTTTAGAGGGACGTGACCCGCAACGGTTAGCACAGAAATATAATCTCGCACAAACAGTTATAAGAGTTTTTTCCAGTGCAGCAAGACCTTACTAAACATTCCTAGATCTAGATATACACACAATAAACCTGTACGCTCATGCAAATGTACCTGGTTATTGGCTAGCTTGTTGGCCTGATGCTACAATTTTAGCAATAAACCAGCCGCTGACAAGGCCTAAGAGACATTTTTTGATATATTAATTTTTATATTTGAGCTTCACTACAGAAAATACCTAATCTGCTTTTGGTATTGCTCATAGTCTTTCGATCTTAACTCCAACAGATGCCCTACTCAGAGCTATACCAATTTTGGTGAAGTTGAGTAATCCCCAGAAGTGGACTTCTACTTCAGACACATATGGAGTTCCCCTAGAAAATGCACAAGTGAACTAAAAATGAAGCAGCCTCTTGTCAAAAAGCTTCAAAAAGTTTCAGCATAAATTTGGTTCCTTTTAATAGTAATTTTCTTAAAAGTAGTAACACCCAAAATGAAAAGTTAGTTTTACTCTATTTTATTTGACATGATTGAAGACACAACACTCAAGATACAATCCAAACAAGTTGTGAACAGCTCCAAACATCAGTGAAATCTGAATTTATCTTGCACAGAGGTGAACAAGACCACAATGGTTGGTTTTATAATATAGTTGAAGATTATTTCAAGCAGGTGAGTACTGTGACGTTATGCCCAACAACTTTTATACTATTAATCCGCTTAAGCCACTTCGTATCATAAATATGCAGTTTATCTTGGCGATTACATCTCTGCAATATATAATTAGCCTTCTCATAATAATGCATTAAAACTCCTGTATATAAATATTGGTATATCCATACCAATGTAAACTGTCCTAACCATCACTGCACATTCAGCATATTCTAGCACAATTAATCATTCTATCACAATTGGCTGCTAACTTTCAGCCTAGATTTAAGTAACTTGGACCTGAACTTGCAAGTTGCTGCTTAGAAAAAAACTTCTGCCAAGATCTTCTGTTTTTCCTAAGGATAGCAGGCCTTGTCTTTTCAGCATCAATTTGCACAATGTCATCTGAAACCCCTACCAAGAAAATGCTCTTCAGGGAGTCTCCTGCAAACATATCAGAACTACAATTCTAAAAATGACTCGTTTCCTAGTAAATTTCATATTATTTTTACAGCCTAACATCCTTTATCAAAGTGGGCGTCCACATGCCACTTACAATGTAAAGTTGTTTAACTGGTTTATAGACTACAGATCACAGCATAATACTCACTATTCTAATCCCTTACGGAGACAAACTAATTTTCCATTCTTAGATTGAACAGGGGCAACAAGGACAGCTGAGAGTTTATTTAGTAGTTCAGTGCTCTGCAAAGATAAGCTTCATAGTGCTTTCATCAGACTGAAGGAGGAAGTGCAAAAATATGCAAACTTCATATTTTACATTTCTAGTAAAGTCATTTCAGCAACAAACCTCTGCTTGGATCCAGATGAAATCTTACAGAAGGGGAATAAGAAAGGACAGAGAATCACTACTGTGCAGGTAACTATGCTTTGGAAGAGATGCAGAAACTACCCTCAGCATTCCCCGCAGACAAGCTAAAAACGGTTCAAAAATCATGCACCACCTGATCTTGCAGTTTTCCTCTTGTGTGGGAAGAGGGGGAAGTTGCAGCCATTTATTAGATGAAATTCTGTGTTAACTTAAGGCCATCAGAAACAAATCTGTGCAGAATTGGACCCATTCAGTTTAACGCAGCATGCAAAGACACCAAAGCCTACTTTTCTTTATGAATTTTGAAGTGGTAGTGGTAGATAGAGATGGGGTCTTACCTGCAGCTACTATAAATCAGTGTTGCCTGGCTTTAGAAAGTAGTTTTGTGTTTATTTTAAACTAGGAAGATTCTTAATAAAACTCCAAAACCTAGCAAAGCTGTATCTCCAGATCACAGTCAAAGTTTTAGCTTGGTTTTACAGGAGGATTCATCCATTATTATGAACTGTTGGAGATGGAACGGTCACCATCTGAAACAAAGAAATTAAAATCCCAGCAACATACTAGAGCATCTGTGTAATATGCTTAACTGGTTATGACTTACATTGTAGGAAGGATGTTGTATTCTGACACATCAATATTTCTTTCCTATTATTATAAGATCAGCCTTTTACATTTCATATCTTACCATCTTTAAAAGCCTATAATTACAGAAGCTGATTGAGAAACTATGTTATTTAAAATTAAGAGCTGAATGAAATCAACAGAGGCAAAGAGCATTTTTATACAAGAAAATAGCACTGTAGAAAGAAAGAGTCTGTACAATATTTAAATATTGTATATACATAAAATTATGTTGTTCATAACTCATCTTAAAGTTTCTCTTGTTTGTAAACCATGGAAAGCAACACACAAAAAAATCCCAGTATTTAGCTTTTAAAGCATTTAGCAGGCAGCAGGAAACTGAATGCCAGCAAGCACACTTTGTAATTATAGAAAGTCTCCAGCCAGATACTGTGACTCGCATTCTCCATAGTCTTTTTTCTTTTTAAAGCTGAATGCAGAATAGATTTCACACTCAACCAGGGAATCCTGCAGAAGACACGGAAAACTCAATGGCAAAATGCAGTAGATGAGTTCTGCAGCTCTTTCCTGTGGGAGAACTCCGGGCTAAACACAGAATGCTTAAACACAGGATTGGAATGTAAATTAGTGAAATAATTGATAAGCTTTCATTTTTCGAAAAGTCCCAGTAATGGACTTAACTCTTGCTCAACTTTTTTTTTTTTTTTTTTAAAGAAAGGAAGGTTTAGTTTAACAATTAACATTGCAAAGTTTCAAAGTTAAATGAATTCCAGCAGGTAACCAGGCATCTATGCATAGATGTTCTGAAAGTATCAGCATCTTAGGGTGATTCTACAGATTAATATCAGTCTGCCAGTATGGAGTGGGATTTGGATTTGCATCTGAAGTTGTCAATTCACGGCAGATACAGACTGCAGGTTTCAGAAATTATCCAGTTGTAACATTTTGCAAAATAAAAACTGTTTTGGTTGCAGAAGGTATCTTCCAGGTGAATATGCTTAGGAAGACATTTCCAGAAAGTTAGTATTTAGAAAAAATAATGCTACCATGACCATCATTGCATTTCACCTGCATTAGAATTCTGTGCTCATAGCCATGTAAGGAATGCTTTATTTAATGCTATTTGTAGTTTCATTCTCTTGACTTCTGCCTTCCACTTCACTGGCCATTCAACTCAGCCCAGAAATATATTTTACACAATTAGAATGTTTGTTACTCTAAATATATTATGGTACTTTTGATCTGGACATTTTCTCTCTTTTAAGTTGTTTAAATCTTCCTGGACAGCCATTATCTAATCGTACTTCAAAATCTTAACACAAGGATTAACAAGAAATGAAATGTAATCACTTGGAGAAGTGCTTCATAAACCAGATGGGTCAGAGGGACCTCAACAGGCTGGAGAAATGTGCAGGCAGGAACCTCAAAGTTCAACAAAGGGGGAAGTGCAAAGTCCTGAACCTGGAAAGGAACAACCCTGTGTACCAGTACATGCTGTGGGCCAACTGGCTGGGAAGCAGGTTGGTGGAAAAACACCTCAGGATCTCGGTAGACACAAAGTTGAGTGTGAGCCAGCAACATGCCCTTTCAACAAAGAACTTGAATAGCCTCCTGGGGTGCACTAGGAAGAGCATTGCCAGCAGGTCAAAGAAAGTGATTATTCCCCTTCTATCAGCCTTGGTGAGACCACATCTGGAGTGCTGGGTCCAGTTCTGTGCTTTTCAGTACAACAGAGACACAGACATACTGGACTGAGTCCAGCAAAGGGTCAGGAGGATGACTAAGGGACTGGAGTATCTGTCGCATGAGGAGAAGAGGAGAGAGCTGAGACTGTTCAGCCTCCAGAAGGCTCGGGGCATGCTAGAATGTGTATGAATGCCTGATAAAACACGGTCAAGAAGATGGGCCCAGTAAAGGAACAAGAGGCAATGGGCACAAATTAAAACTCAATCCCTTTAAACATAACAAAAAAACCTTTTTTTTTGCAGTGAGGGTTGTCAAATACTGGAACAGGTTGCCCAGAGAAGTTTAGGCATCTTGATTTTTTGAGATATTCAAAACCATACAGAGAATTCTGCTCTAGTTGACACTGCTTAGAGCTGAGCAGTTGGACCAGACAGTCAGTAGATGTCCTCTCCAAACTCAACTATCCTGTGATTCTATAATTTCAAATGGAGAATAATAAGTTTAGAAGACCCAAAACGGGAAATAGCTTTTTTCTTAAAAATATTCCAAAGTATAATAAAGGCAATGCTAGCTATTTAATCCAACTGCTAGTTCTAAGAGTTTTGACAATAAAGGCCTTGTTTTCAACCTGGAACAATCAATATTAGGCTCCTAAAATATGCATTTTTCCTAAATCTAATTTTAAGGATTTCTGAGGATTTTCTTTTCAGTGGTGTCAGAATTTAAGAAACTCGGTTCCCCTTTCTTTAAGTCATTGATTTTCAGCACTTAAAATTTTGAAAGCACAGGGCAAAATCAAACATACAAAAGAATACTGTAGACTCATTTGTTCCCATTGCCAGAGGATGGTGCTGTTTAAACAGATACTCCACTGATACATTTGCTAAAACAACCACATAGGTTAGAGAGTTTTTCTTGGGAGGAAGAGGAAGAAGAACGAGAACAATGTAAAGAGATTACGATTTTTTATCTTTTTAACTAATCTTCAAGATCCAACAATAATCAGTATTTATTTAATAAAGGTAGATCTTTAAGCATGCTTGAGTAACTTGGGAACTTCTACTACCTCTGGAACTTCTGCTCTCAAAACTTTTTAAGGGTCTTTCAAAATCCAGTCTTTGGTCATCAAAGGGCACACACATGACATACCCCACCTTACTAGCTGTTCTCACATAGCCTGCTGAAATTCAAGTTGATTACACCATATGTGAAAGTCAAAAAATGGAACAGTGGAAGATCAGTCTCACAAACAGGCTGTGGTGGGGAAAATGGGCTGCTAGTAGTTTAAGAAATCAATACCGACTTTGACACTTTTAGAGGTGGCAACATCAATGGCCATGGCTTTGATTTCAGTGTCCCCAAACTGCATAACTGTTTTGATCTCCCGCCGGTTTGGCACTGAAGCATCAGTTTCCGTGAGATCCAAGCGAAGGGTGCCACACTTTTTCACTCCAGATTCAGTGATGAAGCTGACATTATCTTGTTCTGAGCTATAGATATTGATCACTATTACTAACTGAGAAGGCTTGGCAGGTGTGTAACTGCGTGTCACAGTTTCTCCAAGGGCTACAGATTGGTCGGCTGAGATAAATTTGTCGAAGACATCAGTGCACCAGCGTGTGCCATCTTTAATTAGCAGCTTCTCTGGTGGATGCTTCCCTTCCACAAAGCGATTGAGCACGCCCACACCATAGGTGAGAGGTGAGCGCCGCACTTTGATGACAGCAGGGTCTAGACCAAAGAGAACCGCTCCTTTGAGGATAGTGAGCCCCACATCCTGAGGAATGATGACCCGACATCTTGAACCAAAAGCACTCTGGACAGCTTGTTGGAGTAAGGGGGATTCAGCGAAGCCACCCACCAGGAAGAGAAACTTGACATTGGTCACTTCTGGCTTATCAAACACATCACCTAAACAGAAACAGAGCCCATTCAATAGGGAATGTGACAAGGCAATGCAGGTGAAACTCCTAATGTCTGAATGCATTGAATGTCCCATGCACATGCACAAGATCTGAAACTGTCACATCTATGCCCACATAGCCACATATGCCAGTTTCATTTCTGCAGCCTCTTCTATACTTGGTTTCACTGTGAATGGAAACTTACCTCACAGAATACAACATTTCTGAAGTGGCATTTAAACCAGAATTTTTATTTAGCTTCTACCAGTAAAGGGAGACACAAATTTATTGCAAAGAAATCCTGCCAGTTGCATTATGGGTGGTAAGGAAATTGAGATCATCTTGCCACTTGGAGTACCACTGAGATATTCCCAAACCTAACCAATTCATATACCCTTCATTGCATTCCAGATAAGTCACCACGTTTTAAATTCACTTATTATTTCTGATCCTAACATCTTAACCACAATATGTACCATCTGCAAAATAATACCTCCTTACATTTTTACAGATGTTCCTTCTTAGCTTAAGCTCACATCCCCTACTTTCAAGAAAATCATACAGTTCAGTTGTAAGCTCACCCTTATTTCAACTGATTCTAGACCTCTGCCTCCCTGCTCAGATACAGACTGTTCTGTACTAGCTAAGTTGTGACTCTCAAATTTATCTAATAATCCTTCATATATATTCAGTAAACCTGGATACTCCACTCCAAATAAAATTCAATTAGTGCTTTTTAACATGTAGAACAGTAATACTTTCCTTTGTACATACTTTATACTTGATACAAATCCAGTCTTCCACAAGGAAGACTTTAAATAATAAATTTCCCAATAAACTTATGTCACTTCCAGTTACTGGATAAATAAATTCAGTGCTTCTAAACCATGCCTGGAAGTACTTTTACCAAGATGCATCATTTATTATTTGTAGTTTAGAGATGTCAGCGATTTGGACAGCCATGAACAAATGTAACTTTATAATAGGTAGGAATACAGGTTAAGGTGAACTAAATTCCTTGCCCATGTTTTGTGGGTACTAGGGAGGTGTTTGACTTTAATTCCAGTTACTGGTTTGAAACAGGTAAGCAAAGCTTCAGTTTTAGCTCAGCCATAAAGTGAAATTACATGCAGATACGTACTGAGGTGCTGAACGATTTGGTCAATTGTAGGTTTGAAAAGAGCATTCATTGCATCTGGGCTCATCCTCAGCATTCCCTGGGAGGACCACTTCACAAAGTCCACACTGGAAAAGAACAGTTAAGAAGGACATTAAAACATTATTGTCGAGATGTAAGAAACAGTCAAGCACTCAGAAGACACACTAAATAAATGAATGAATGAGTTTACAGAATCTGCATGCATTTTGCATGGAAAAAAGTGCCTCACCTCACTCTAACCCCATACCAACTGCAGCAATGTAATATTTCAAGGGAGAATTGTTATTTTTGCTTGTATAATTGTTGTTTTCTTTGCCTGATTGCCTTCTGTAGCATTACCAATGTTCAGCTGCTTCCTGCAACAGCTGGCAGTCAATCCAGTGCCCACTCATCTGAAACAGCACTGGTTCATCCCCAGAAGGGCAACATTTAGATTATAGCAGCAGAAGGCCAAAGCCACTGGAAACACACAAAGAAAACAAGCAAGGATGGGAAGCCTCAGGAGGCAAAAGGGAGCAGAGCATTTTTAATGAGGCATAACATTTGTTAAGTGAATACAGGCATTATGTTATTCCATCAGTGATACACATCCATACAGCTCAGTAATCTCCTTTTATTCATGCACATTAGACATTACCTTTATACTCTTTCTATCCCATTATCCAATTAATTTAATTTTATTTGAAGGGAACATTTAGCATTCCCTCTAAGATTCACCATTAAGACTATTAATAAGAAGATGATCTTGTGAAGGGGACTATTTCTAGAAATTTTTAATTATTTCAGAACCTCAGGCTCATTTAGGAAGTGACTTTGAGCTAGATTCCATGTCATTTAGGCTTAAAAGTGCATTTGCCAATAACTTTAGGAAGAGATGCAGAAATTTCAGCCTGCATGCTACATTCAACATTCACAGGATTAAAAAAATGCAGAATGAACCCAAAGTACAGGTACTAGATATCACATCTTCTGCACCCAGGTCCCAAGCATTCTGCCCCAGAATTGCAGGCTCTCTTGTTCACTGCCTTAGATGCCATTAAACTCCAGGTCTCTTGTAGTATATGGTTTCAAAAGGTGCAATAAGCCCACTTCCACTTTCTCCTCACTTCCTTTTCTATAGCAGCCTGTGATCTTGTTATTTAGGGTGACTTCTTGATACAGACTATCATGAATTAAAATCTCTGAGGGGGATTATGTCTCCCCACCTATCAAGCAAATTATTTAACTGGTAAAATACTAGAAGAAAAGAAAGCCTGCCATCACTTCAAAAGAATGCTTTCCCTTTGCACAGCTCTATGTAGTAGTATATGTTTTCACCCATGACTTTCTATTGTTAATAAGTTTCCTGAAGCCATGAATACAGTTACACAGCTCACTTAACATCCTGGATTTGTTCCAGGGCCCAGGTCTATAAAAAATAAGGTTCCAGGTAACTTACTTTTAAACATCAAATTTTGTATTTCATCTAACCTTCCTAATTAACATGCAAGGGACTTAAAATATATGGTAAAACTCCAGAAACCGACGCAGTGGTGGCCTAACAAAAGTCATAGAAAGCACAGGAGGGTGCAAATCTTGTATAGAAAAGCTTTTGCTAGAGATTAATCAGAACTTTTCATTCTGGAAACTGCACTTCAGGCAATCCCATTTTCTCATCTGTATATTACATTTTTACATAATTATCTTTCTGTCTACATTTAATTAATTTTAATTCTTTGTCTTTGCTATCAGTAGTTAATTCAGCATCCATTTGGGTTCAATTGTCTACTCACTTGCTTTTCCTCAAGGCATGTTCTACACTGTGGCCTCGAAACTTCTTGTAATAGTCAATGAAGGAGAAAGGCAGGGTGATGTTTAGAGGATTGGTCCTATCTGGAGCTGCTGCCCGTTTACGTGATTCAAATGCTATCATCAGATCTACCCAGGCAGCAGGACGCTTGATTTTAAATTGTTCAATAAAATCTTCTCCAAATATTTTACACAGGAGCTTTTCAAATTCATAGTCCACACCTAGAGAACCATATGGTCCACCTGTATTGCAAACAAAACACAGCTTTAATATTCTGAACTGTTTACTAGATTTCAAGTTGACCCAATACACATCAGATTGACACTACTAGGATTGCTATAGTAGAAGGTCTACAGAAAGAGGTCTCTTTTCTAAATATATCAGTTGGTCTAATACAGAACACAATCTTACCTTTGTCTCACTTTTATTCCTATACCCTCATGGCCACTGTAATACTATCGCTATAAACCAGAAACATGCTTATTAAAAGCAGAGGAAACTGTCCCATATGCTCTTACTAGGTTGTTTCTTGAGGTAATCCTATAGCCACCAAGACTGAGAAGGCTCAGTGATGAATTATATAGATGAAGAATAACTTAACATAGAGACACAGCAACACATAATAGGCTGAGTTGGGTGCTTAACAGTTTAGCCATAGGACAAAGCCAAAGGGAACTGAGTTCAGGAAGCAAATACAAAGTGCAGCTCCATGAGTGGTATCTTTGTTGCAAACCAATTATTGTACATTTTTTCCCAGGGGATGATAGACCCTCTTTGTTACACCTCCTGTGAAATTAGTGGAATACATAAGATTCCCCTTAAATCCAGGTAAACTTCTGCCAACAGTCACTTCACAAGGATCTTGTTGTGACACTGAGCTACTCTCACAGTACATCTCTGGATGCTGAACAGAGCAGCAATACACAGGAGACCTCTCAAAGGAGGAAGATGACAACTCTACTAGTAGAAGTCAGACCGGGACCATGGCAGGAGGTCATGGCCTGAATGGGAATGAATAACACAGGAGATAGCAGTTTCTTACCCTCCCAGCATGAGGTTTACCATACAAAAGCACCAGAAGCATTAAGTGATTTCCCCATGTCTGCTGATGCATACCTAGGTTATATTAATTTGGAATGCTGGTCTTGTTTCAGGAAGAACTGTTAGGAAAATATGGGGAATAATAAAGGTATATATTTCCTTCAGGACAAGCCAAAATATTGCATAAATAAAGCAAAGAGTGAAAGTGACATTACCTGTTGCCTTGTATAGCTCCTTAAGATGTCCTTCAGGGAGCCTGATCTGATGGACAGTTATATCCACTGTGCCTCCTCCACTGTCAACAACGATGTAACGGTCTCCTAGTTTGCCAAAGGAAGAGGTAAATTATATTTACATCAGCATTACCACAACAGCATATTGCAATGAAAGCTTCACAGAGGCATTATCACCATGAGAGAGAATGACTTACAGAAAGTCATGAATGTCTACACTGAAGACCTGATCTTTATTAATAACTATAATGTGACAATTGATAACATGAAATTCAGACGTCAAAAGCTATTCATGTAGCCTGTATGAAAAGTAGATCAGTGGAATCATTCATGCTGCTGGTGTACATTCTAGTGGGTTACCAAATTAATACGATAACATATTCATAAGGTCTATTCAGAGGAAAATATTCTGGTTGCATTTTAAAAGCTGGATTCCTCTCTATCATCTCCTTAATAAACCGCCTTTTGCTACAGCATACAGAATTGCAATAACTAAGAGCAGCACATCAACTTGCATTTTTTTTCTTTTCCTACTTACAATCACTCTGAGAACGACACAGTGCACAGCATATTTGTAAGAAACACAATGCTCACCTACAATAAAAAAACAGTGAGAGCAAAGTTTATTCAAGAAAGGACACTACCTTCCTCCAGTTCGGACCAGATCTCTCCTATGACATTTTCCACCATGAAGGTACGACTCTGTCGATTACGACGGACGAGTTCCTTAGCTAGTCATTGAAAGAGTAAAAATGACAGAGTTTAAGAAAGCATGAAGGTGGTATCATCAGCTGCAGAAAACAAGAGCAAGTAGACTGATATGTTTTTCAGCCACATTAATCTTCCTTGATAGTAACTGGATTAAAACCAATAACCTAACATGAAAGCTACAAACAGGTCTTATTCCTTTCTTTTTATATTTTCTGTTTTTTAAAGCACCACCTGGAACCAAACAGCACTTCAATAAAAACCAGGCGGCAGCCCCAGGACCAGGGAGACAATCCTCAAATCTCCAAAAGCCCCTACTGATTCTGGGTGCTCAGGTCAAGACGTCTCTTGAGCCTTTCAGGACATCAGTCTGTCTCAAAACAAGCAGCCAAAATCTCTGCTTCATAGATTTACAAATTCTTAAGGTCACAATGATCACCAAGGCAGGTGCACATAATATTTCAAATATACACCAACAAAACATTAAGCATAACCTAGCTATGATATGATAACAATAAGTTAACTTATAAGACTTAATTGTTACTTATACATTTAAAAGATGCAGAACTGTCCATGAAAATAAAACAGAGTAGTGAGAACCTTTGCTTTTAAGCTTCTTAATCAACCCCTACATTCCCTGTGTAACCTTCGCTCACCTTCAAAGGCATTTCTGTAAAACACTACAGAGGAAGAGAGGCATCCTGTGTTAAAATATTTCCTTCTGAAAGCACCAGCACGCAAATCACTGAATGCCTTTTCCTTCTTGTTTCTACAGTGCCCATCACTGGAAAAAGACCAGCATCCCCCGGCACCCATATCCTCCCTGTGAAGACCCCATGATGCAGCCAAGCTGTGTCAGCCTTGCTGTGCTGACTTAGCAGAACACAGCAAGACCTTAATCGATGAAGCATTCAAGGGTAGAAAAAGCACTAGGTCTAAGTAAGGGCCTGACACAGAGCCCATAGAAGTCAATGGGAGTCCTGTCATTCACACCTGTGGGCCAGAAGTGAACACAAGACCCTGCCTTTAACTACAACTGAAGTAATGTTATCCTGGCTGCTATGAACAGTAACATTCTTGGTTTGACTTCACAGCAACAACATGGTCCTTGGAGCACTTCTCTCTGTTTATATTTAAAGGGTTTTTCTCCTTAATCTGTTCTCAGCTTGTCTTGGGTGCCTGCCATGCCTTTATGAAATTTTAATTTGAAGCCCAAGTTAATTCACTCCAAACTTTGTTTTCATTAATTTTGACATGAAACCTTTCTCATCCCCTATAGCTTTTATTATACAAAGACAAGAAGGAGAACGGTACCCCCTTGTCAAAGTATAAGCCTGTCAGCAGAAATCCATGATCTGCCAGTTCTGCCCAGCTTCAAAACCTTAGCTGAACAGAGAAACTCTTTTCTTTTATTATTTTCCCAGCAGCAAATCCCTGTGTAGCCTGAAAGCAAGTTCATATAAAATCACATAGAACTGGAATGGGTTCAGGACATGAACAAGGGGGACAGATGGCAAAAGGGCCCTGAAGGGACTGTGTCCTGTAAAGGGATTGTGTCCTGTGCTCTGCATGGGCCTCCATAACACTGAACACATCTGACAAGTGCTGGCTAGGAGAGGCATGGATTTGAGAGATGATGACTCTGTCTAACTAAAAAAAATACCCTCTGGTAAGTACAGAAATAGCTTTACTAGCTTACATCTCCCATTTGCCTGTACTGTTTTGACCTAGTAAATGTGATAAAATACAAATTCTTCTGAAAAATTCCTTTTGGGAGAGACTGACACACTACCACCAATATCAGTGCAACTGCTACAATTCACACAGGCTGGAAATCTGATCCATCATGTAGCAATCACACCTTACTCCTTTGTTTTCCTATTTTTTTTCCTATCTTCCTCTGTTCTCACGCAGCATACCAAGCTCAAAAATCTTTGGTAATGAAGAATCTTTTGGCAAGTGACTTACACTGTGGTCCGATCTCTGTCCCTTATTGTAAGTCAGTCTTCAAACACTGATACTAGCAACAAATTCTAGGTCAAAAAATCAGAAGTGCTGTATCCAGTTGCTTTTCTATAAGTAAATTCATCGCTGTATTTCAGTACTTTGTATTCCCTTGAGTACTGAAAATAATTGATTATATTTCCTAAAGATGGCATCAAAAAGCATTTGCCAAAACTCTGGAATGCCTCAGACTAAAAGTCTCATTGCAGATCCAGTTATTTATCATTGCTTCAATTATGTAGCTAATTAAACACATAATTGTTTTCAACAAATTAAATTTAAAAAAACGATTCAACATGAAGCACTGATTTTAATTAAGCCAGAGAAACACTGCTGTGAAAATACTACACCTCTCCTAAAACACTCTCAATGACAAGGCAAGGCAACAGAGCTACCTGTGTGCTAAAATTCAAGTGTGTGCAAACATGTCTGCTGGATCAATGCCTAAACTAGCCTAATTACAGTAACCAGCAAAACAGTTTATAAAAGCAAACTGATGCTGGCTTGAAACATTTCAAGAGAGCAAAGACAACAAGAAATGGTAAGAAAACAGCCCTCATGGACAAAGCGAACCTAGGCACAAGAATCTAAAGAACTGAGTCAATAGAAGTACCCTGTGTAAATCCAGTTCCAATGGTGTCACTTGGGCTGTAACCATTGACAGGCGCTCTACTGCTCAGGTCTATCATCTGGTGCAGGCGGAGCTTTCGGCAGTAGATGGAGGCAGCCTCAGGCTCCAGGGCAATGATCAACTGCTCAGGATTTTCAGGAGATGCCATTCCTGCCTGCGAGAGAGAATCAATCAGAGAAGTGGGGTGGGAAATACTGCAGCCTATCAGACACTTAAGCAAGTGAACAAGCTTTTCCGTAGCTCGGGGTTTCATTTTAGGTCAGCCCTCTGAGTTCAACGCTATTTCCTAAAGGTCTTGATCTGGGAATCGTTCTGCCACAATGTACAGCACAACTTCACAGGCTGTAAGAGGGAAGTACGCATGCACTTACCATGCCAATGTCTAACTGAGCAGCTGTGTGCATGACAAGTGGAGAAAGGAAGAAAGTTGGTTTTAAACCTGTAATGAATGGCCTAAACCCTGAATTCCTGATTAACCCGTGAATCTACCTGCTCAGAGGGGCTGTAGTCTCCTTTAAGAAATGAAGGAATACCTTTGGCCTCCTCTCCCCACAAAGCTATTTTAAGTGTGCCTTTCTTTATATGCCAGATATACACAGTCCTTGCTGAAATGGGACTCCTCACACTGTGTAGCTTAGTAGAAATATACGATTCACTTTGCCAGTAATGCATCTTTTGACTCAAAACCAACATTTGCTATTTCAAAATCCATTGCTTTTAAGCACAGTCACTTTTATAACAATCTTCAAAATGCTCAGCATATTCAAGGACTCAAAATACAAAGGGGCAGGTTTCCTAAAATGTAACGAGAACAAGCCTAAAAATAATCTCACAGTATAAAAGCAACATTTGCCATTCTTTCTATTTTCTTTATAGATTTTCAGCCTCCAGACACACAGACTTTCACGAAGCCACAAGTTCTCATGTAACCGCATCTTTCTTAGAGCTGGGCTTCGAGAAAAATATCAAAGAGCAGTCGCTAAAACTGTGTTTTCATTCCTTTTGTTCTGTACTTCTCCCTACTGTACAACTTTCTGTTAAAACAGATAGAAATATCCTTCAACTCTTTCTGGCCAGCTTTTGGTTTACCTGCTGTTGTTAAGTGCCTGAGCACTAAATCATGCTAGCAAACAAGTAAATGAACATTTTTCTCATTCTATGGTCAGTATTCCAGCAAACCCTCACTTCAGCTCATACATGGGCACTGTGGTGGCTCCAACATGTCCCGAAAAGAAGGCAGACTTGCATGGAAAGACTGTGGACCAGGACTGGAATTTGGCTTCCTTTACACAGCCACCCTGTGGGAATTGCTGGCTAGTTTACACCTGCAGCTAGATACGGAAAGTAAGGCTTGTTGAAAAAGCAATACTGGGGTAAAACTTGGAGAAACAAAATTGTCCTTCACATTTACTGACTCCTTTTACCCTCTTCATTTTAATAAATAACAAAAACCATCTTTCATACAAAGCATCTTCCTTTAATAATGAAAAGGGAAAACTAACAACAAATAAATTCCAAAATAATAAAGTAAGAGTTAAACTAATCATGGTTGCTTATTATTTTGAAAGTATACCTCAAGACTGGAATTACGGTCACTTTATATCCTTTATTGCTGCTGGGCAAAATCCTGTGCTTCAGCACAGGTCCAAGCCAGACTCTCCTGCCATCACACCACTTGCATGCAACCATGTTGGCAGGTACAGGCTGGGGATCAAGTTCTTGCATTGTGCCATAGTATAAACCCAATCCTTCCTTCAGCTGCTCCGGATCATACCATAGTTTGGGTTGGAAAGGACCTTCAAAGCTCCCCCAGTGCCACCCCTGCCATGAGCAGGGACATCTTCACCCAGATCAGGTTGTTCAGAGCCCCGTCCAGCCTGGCCTGGGATGTCTCCAGGGATGGTTCATCCACCACCTCTCTGGGCAACCTGGGCCAGGCTCTCACCACCCTCAGCATAAAAAATTTCTTCTGCATGTCTAACCTCACTCTCTCCTCTTTTAGTTTGAAACTCTCACCCCTTGTCCTGTCACAACAGGGCCTGCTAAAACATCTGTCCCCATCTTTCTTATAGGCCCCTTTTAAGTACTGAAAAGCAGCAAAAAGGTCTCCTTGGAGCCTTCTCCAGGCTGAATAACCCCGACTCTCTTGATGTACTAGGCACAATCAGGGCTGGTTTCCTGCCAGCTTACTTAAACATCACTTATTGCCAGCTGAGCTCTTCTGCACACAAAGCTATAATTTGTTGCTTTTGAAAGGAAAACATTCAAGATACGAATCAATACTTGATCCCTGACAGATATTTATCTAATCTGCTAAAGAATTCAAAAAATGTATGGTCTCTGCACATGAACTATCTCAGCCCTTTACTGTTTTTGCCTTTGGAAAGTTTTTCCTAAAAGCCTAATCTGAATCTTTCTTGCTGCAATTTTAAGGCCAGCACCTCTTGCCCTATCCAGCAAGAGCACAGAGAACAAATAGAACAAATAGCTCCCTACTACCCTGCTGCAGCTTTCACATACATTAAAACCATTATCACATCCTGTGAGAGCTCTGAATCTGAGCAGCAAATGTAGGGGTTTTTAATGTCCAGTGATGTGGATGCTCAATCTGCTCCATGTACTGGGCATATGCTAGTAGCACAGACAAAGCAAATCCTACTCTTGAGTCTAACCTATGCACTAAGAGAGAAAATTATATTTTAGGGAAAAAATATAGTTTGTTGCTAAGGATATTAAAATCCAAAGGCTACATTATAAGGTATTTGCAGAGGTGATGAGAACTCAGTTACACATACAGAGAATACACTGAGGGGCAAAAAGATTGTATTAATTGCAAAGTCATCTGTTCTGGGGGCTATTTTGGTACAAATTTCCAAGGGTTCATCTAAAAGAAAACAGTAAACCATTAACAACAACATTTGCTTCCTCCCCTCCTCCAGCAGTAGTCTGTACCATGAACTTTTCACATTGCAGCCTGCATGTCAGGGGGGAAAGGCAGTGACCTGCAGTGGATGGACTCAGACCCATGTTCTCAGACCCTCCAAGTATAGCAGATGCTATTCTTGCTACTTTTTCTGTCTAGATATTATTTTAACATGCTCAAAATATCTCCTGAGGAAAACATTCAAGAGAAATGACAGTTTTTAACATTTCAAAGCACAGCTGATCCTAAAAGAATTTCATGAAGAAAACATTGGTATTTTTTTGTTAAGAAGGTTTTCTGACAGAGTTTGAAGGGCCAGTTGCAATGAAGAATGTGTTATTTCACATCATAAAAACAACATACAAAGAATCTTGTACAGTGAATGGTAGCAGACATCCAACATATATATCCAACATACATATATTTTTTTATACTTACATATATATGTATGGATCACTACTGACCCTATTTCATACTTTGTGTATGCAGTATTTCTACTCAGATCACAGGTAGCACACTACTGTACAAATATATATATCTACATATAGCATAGAGAAAATGGGGAGATGAGAAAGAAACATGAACACACACATACTGCTAGGGAGGAATGGAGCAATGAGGCTGCTTTAATACAAGCTCTCGGAAGATGAAGACTTGGGAGCCAGTACCTCTGTTGCATCACTACAGCCAAGGAGAAATGGACAGATGGGAAAAAAATATCAAGTGTGCAGAGAAAGAACAGTGAGAACAGCAGGAGGTCAACACAAAAAAGCGATGCACTCACTAAAAACATTAACTGTATAAGTTTGTGAATTTTCTATATTTTACATTTGTTCCTGTCTATCTGCCTCACTCCATGTCCTCACGCACTGCTGCCCAAGTAGTGCTGTAACTAAGATGAGAGACTCACAAGTTCACGGGACAGATCTAAACGATGTCTCTGTATTCAACACCATGTCATATAGATCATTCTGGCAGTGGGACAGATGTGTCACGTTGCTTTTGCCTAGGGGAGTTGTAGCTGGCTTCATAACAGAGCCATGTCTTGACTCGAGTCTGGTAAGGAGATTTTCTGCCATTTACTCCCTAGCAGCATAAACCCAGTCAGCACTTATGAAACACAAAGGTAGCACACAGCAGCTTTCCCAAAAACGCAAATGAGGAAAATCCATCATGGAATTACAAAAATCCTTTGAGCATCAGAAAGTTCTTAAAAAATGAGTTTATTTGCAGGATATTGTTGCACTTATCTACCTGGCAGAAGCAAAGAACACTATGAAAAGAACTATGCTAAAAGATTGCCCCAAACTCCCTTTGCTCATATGCCTGAGGACTAGGATTTAATGCTTTGACAAGAGAACTCTCAGATTTTCACTCACCCCAGTAAAACAGGTCTGTGAGCCAATGCATTGCTGCTCATTCACCAAGATGCACTGCTCACAGCAAACCTCAAAGTGCGTCAAAGCCTCACGTACTGGAGCACAAATAACTTTACCATCCAGATGCAGGTGAATTCTCAACCTGGCGCACTAGCTCTGCTTTACAGCCAGAGCTGTGTCACCAGACAAGAGCCACAGCTGACCACAAATGCACTCTTGATTCCCTGAACAGCATCCTATGCCAAGTGTTAGACTAATTCATCATTAGCAAATATTGAGGTCTGGAGTGCGGCTCAGTAAAGCAGTTTGAGCATTTCCAGAGAACTAAATGATCCTCACCACATGCAGAATCATCTTTACGACAGATTAAAAGATGCTACTTTTAAAACCCAGCCTCACATGCCATGATGCACTATGAAAAAAGCAACGTACTTTTTTTTTTTATTATTATAATGTACAGGGCCTTAAAGACAGCACTATAGTACAATATTCCACACAGTTTGAGCTTTTTTAAAAGGCAATAAAAGCCACGACGTAGACCTAGATGACAAGCTCCCATCTCTGAAAGCCACCACATTTAGAAGTGTCAGCATTTAGTGCCACTCTACATAATATTATAAACTCAGAATCTTCCTTACGGCAAAAAAACAGTGAAAATACATCTTAACACAGCCTCTGAAAAAGGTCCAAAAAATAAGAGAAATGGCTAAAAGTCAGTACATACTAGAAATAATGGAGGTGCAAAGGAGCACTGCACAGATTAGGGTTAATCAGATCTGTGATGGCAGTTTGGTCTTGATCTCTGTTTCACTAGAGTCTCGAGTCAGGGTCAGAGCAAACTGCAGCTGGGTCTACTTCAGTTCTAACGCTCACGTTAACTTGCAGTATGGTGCTGTTCACCACTGCAAGAGGAGCACAGAGCCCACTCTTGACACCTCAATTCCCCTTTGGTCCAGGGACCCACTTTTTACCCATTTAGTAACATTTGATACATCACTTTCAGGGTCAAATGTAACAAGTAAGTTATTCCAATGTATATTCACAAATTTTAAATAGTGCATTTTCTCTGGTTAAGAGCTGTGCTTACACTCAGAAGTGAATTTTACTTTCTGTTGCACTATTAACCAGTAAGATGATCCTGGCAGATTCTGTATTCCTTACTAGCTCAGATTACCAATCTGTAAAATATGTATACTAGTGCCTTTGTCCTTTATACACTGAAAGCCACCAAAGGAAAACATTTTGTAAACTAAATATAGAGTAACATAGTATATTACTTTCATGGCAGTTAAATTTGATCTTTCAGAAAGAAAAACAAACCAAGAATGAGGTCTGATTGGATGAATTCTAGTTTGCTGCTTTGATAAACTCTGTAGGCAAATAAGACCTGGTTCAGTACTGCCTCAGTGCCATAGGCACTGCATTCACAAATTCACATTTCCAGATACAAAAATGTAGCATAAATAGACTACATAAATAAACGTGCAAGAGAAGAACCACCTTCATCAGACAGTTGGAAAAACAAGGCATAGAGACTAAAAGCCTTGGTTAATGCTGCACAGAAACCCACAATAAGGCAGGAATTCCACAATCCCAGAACTCTAGTTCAGTGTCCCAGTCAAACGCTCCTCTTCACCAAACAGCAAGCTTCAACTTCTGCATGAGACACCTAACAAGTGCAAAAAGCTTCAGCACCAGCTACATCCCAGCCTCGGGGGCCCATTCTGCTTTGCAGTTTGCCACCTCCACCAACTACATTACTTTAATCACCTCTGAAGCAACACTGCAGATGAGATGAGTGGAATGATCCATTCTTCTGAGTGGCAGGAAGAACCTTTTAAACTTGTTCTACCACTGAAGCCACCTTTGTAGGCACCAGTGATAAATTTTAAAAGTTGGATTCCATGAAATAGCTCTGTAAAGATAATGTAGTTCATTAAGAAACAAAGCCCTGCAGGACAACATAATTCATCCAAGAAAACAGAAGCTGTGAATTAACATTAACATTTTTTTATTTTCCGATATATTTATTATAATTAGTAACAATAAGAAAGCCATGATTGCAAGTTAAGCACCGCACAGCCTCCATGAAGAAAGTATTGTGCGACTGAATCAAGGCAACACAAAACAGCAGTTGGAAATTAAGTGCATTGTGGAATTTACACTGTTTAAACTAATCAGTTCATTGTGTCAAGGGATTCATGATAACACCATCAGTTAGTGCCTTGGTAAGTGAGCTCTTCTCTAATCCTCTCCTTTTTTCACTAGCTAGCACTTTCTCCAGTTCTATGGCATCAAACTGGGATCTCACAAATAAACAACTGACATCTAATTACAGAGGCAGAGCATGCCAGGAAAGAAGATGAGCAACATGGGAAAGGACTCTCAGCATTATCACAAAGAGGCACATAAGGGGGAACTGGGTTGGCAGGGAGTGGGGCTAGTGGATATCACAAAGCTGCATGAAAAGCACAGCACATGCAGTTTTGCTACATCTTAAGTCTTGAGACTTCAGAAGCCTTCACAAAAAAGTTTGAAAATCACTATGCCTTCATGTACTTTCATGCTCTGCTGTTAGTCTTCGGAGTGATGAAGAGTACCACAGTACAATAAGCATAGTGAATAAACAGAACAGAGTGAGGTCAGACAGCCCATTTAGCTCAGTCCACTTATCAGTTCAAAGACAGGTTCTTAAAACTGCTCAACAGCCACAAAACAAACAGAATTTTCAAAGGCACCCAGGTTCCTCTTAGAGACCATGTGAAGAGGCTGGGTTTGCCAAAGGCAAGAGGAAGAGCTGCTGGGTGCTCCCCTCCTTTGGAATATTCATCCTCAGGATTTAAGAGCCTAGACAAAAACCAAGAATTTTCCTTCTTTTTTAAAATCTAGTCACGACAATGCTCGGGTGGTGGTTGATCCTGCAAAGACTTGACATTTACACTGTCACAGAAGTACTTTCTGCTTTACAGAACCATGAGTTTTTTGCTTTCTTTTAAACAACATTCGCTATACATACATGCATATATATAACACACATACATAAATGCATACATTCTCACACTGTTGTGTCCTGTTGAGATAAAATCAAGTTTGTGGCATAGGCTGTCCTTCATCCTATTCTGATCAGGTGCCACTGATGATATTTTGCATTTCACAAGTGAGAACATAGTGGATAATTATCACAGCTGCAGAATTCCTTCAGTGTCAGCTTCCCCATCTGTACAGTTAAATGACAGGACAAAGACACCCATCTTTCTGCAAGAAAACTGCTTAAGAGAGCATAAATGAAATCTCAGACTACAGTGAAATACTAGTAACTATATTTTGTAGACAAAGGAAACATATATTTTGAATTATGACAAGTGGAAGGCAAGGGGGCACAAAACTGGAAGTTAAGAGACCCCTGTAACAATTTTCATATATTCACTTTGCACTAGCATAAGTGATTAAATAACAGGAATGTCAATACAAGGATGAACCCCAGTGTAAAAGTGAGCCTTTAAATTGTCCTTAGGATTTGGAGTTTATCCCAAGACATGTCTCTGAGACCCCAAGTATCTTGCCTTCTGCCACGATGAAGTAGATACTGTTACTATACATTTTACATAATTTTCCTTGCTTTTAAAATACCAGAGTGTAGGCTTTGCAGTGCTTTTTGAATTTCCAGGCTCACCTATACCAGCAGCTCATACAAAGTAACTAATCCACAGATAATAAACAGTCTTCCCACAGGCTTCCCGTAGGCTGCACTTAGTGCTGCTCACACTTCAAAGGCAGAACTCTCAAGCTATGAACTCCCGTAAAGAGAGTTTGTAAGTGAAATGATAGATGACAATAATAACGTACTTCACACTTGCATCTATATAGCTGGTTTGGTTAATTTCACGAGACAAGATATAAATTAATTCCAGGTAATAGTGACGCTAGTTCCCATTTAAGAGTTTGCGCATGAACATCTGTGTTGAAGGGGCAAGAGATTTAGATTAGCATTTTATTTATAATTAGACTTAGTTTTATGGTGGAAAAAACTCTTGGATAGCAACTTCAAAAAGCTAGGATGAAAATATGTAATCATTGTGTAAACTATTATTAATTCCAAAGAAACCACTAGAATCACAGCCCTCTACTACAGCACTTACACTGAGAAATAACAAAGATGTGAGTACTCATGACTGCTAAATTCCATGAGTAATGGCTACAGAACGAGCTCTGTAAAAGTTCTAAAATGAAGACTCTTGCACCCCTCAGTTCAAGAGGGATATGAAGAAAGTGGAGAGGGTTCAAGCAGGGCTACCAGGGAAGATGTTTGGTAAGGAGAGCCTGAGGGAGCTGGGTTTGTTTAGTCTGGTAAAGAGGCAGCCAAGAAGCAACGTAATAGGTGCCTGCAGCTATCTGAAGGGCAGTTACAAAGACAGCAGAGTACAACTGTTCTCAGTCTTTCCAGGAGATATAACAAGGGGCAACAGCCACATATTGCAGCTTGTAAAGTTCCAATTGGGTATTATGAAAACCTCTTTTTACTAGGAAGGTGATGTAGCACTGGAACAGCTGCTCAGAAGAGGCATCTCTGTCCTTGGAGATTCTTAGCTGAACAAAGCCACTGCTGACCAGGTGTTGGCAATAACCCTGCTTTGAGTGGAAGGTCAGAGTAGATGATCCCCAAACACTTCCAATGAATACATCCATGATTCTAAAATGGTGCAGATATTATACACTAAGAAAGACCAGAACTGCTGGTAGGAATCTTTCCCAAACACCAAAGACTTACACACTTTCTCATTCCTTGTCTTTGTGAATGCCATGTCAAATTCTTGCCTGTATGAGCGAGAGGAAGCCCATCGTGTCTGACAGTTTGACAGCAGTACCAGACTCACCATAACAAGCCTCCAGTTAGTCAGGGCCTCACAGGTTTCCCTATGGAGTTCAGCCATCTTTGCAATTAGAACTTCTATTTAAGTGTCTTGAGATCAAAAGGAAACATTTGTCACTGTATCCTTTTCTTTTTTAATCTGAAAACTACACTTCTAAAATCTGAAAATATAAAGAGCATGACAGTCCTAAGCAGCCATTTAGCCTTAAACACCAGCCCATCCTTCACTTTACAAAGTGGTCCAATATATGGAAAGCAATTAGTTTAATGCATCAAGGATGCATAAGTTGAGTTTACTACTTTAATACAATCTGCACCAAAAAAACCCACAAAAATCTGCCTCAGTCCAATGTCTTAATTCATTTTCCTATGTTTGGTTATAGAGAAAAAATGGTTTTCTGCTTAAAAATGCGAGAATAAAATAGCAGACCTAGATTTGAAGCTCAATTCTTTTGCATTCAGCTTTGCTACAAGCTTCCCATATAACATTTTGCAAGTTACTTAGACCAAACTTTGTGAAACAGTTCACTAAAGCAAAGGTATCAATTTCTAGTAATCAGCTCAATATCGAGGTTTACAATGGAGCTGTTGCTGAAGTTTGCTGGGATGAGGCGTGCTTGGATTCTGAATAACCACACTGGCTATCAGTCATGTACATACCTGATCTTGCTACTCAGCAAGCTGCTTTGGACCAAAGCAGAACTGATTTGGTATTTCATTTCTGTTTACTAACCTATCAATAAAGCTTCTCCTATGATAAGAAAAAAAGTGCAGTTTGTAACACTGCTCACTCCTAATGGCTGTTGAGAAATGATGGCATTATCCCATTCTGAAAAGCAAGAAGATAAACAGGGCATCTGGAACTGTAATGAAGTGCGACTTTCACTTTCAGCACACTCTGAATAATGAATTTTGTGGAGCTGCATTGGCTACAGTCAGAACTGCAACATCTGTGTGGTCACTGATTAGATGAACCAATTTGTTATAGATGACTAGGCTGTCTTATTAAGATAAATGCCTTTGCTAAGCATGGTCAGACTGCCTAAATTTATTCTTCCTGGGGTTGCTGTTACAAAGCTAAGAGTACGGATTGCTTTACTAGTGCATTACTATACTTTATATTTTATACATTATTTTTATAACCTATTATTTGTATTTTCAACCTGAACTTGAAATTATTTGGGACTGTAAGCACTGTTTGATTCTATTATTAAAACCCATACTCATCGGGTCTTCCGGATTTTGTATTATAATTTCCCTTTTTTAATTTATAAAACAATAAAACTTACTAAATATAACATATAATACAAACCTTTGAAACTCCTAAAATGCATAATGTCATCCAGAGAAGGAAGAGCAGCAGATAATCTCAAGGGCTTCTGAGCTCTGTGCTCAGGGAAACAAGGCTCTCCTGTGCAGTACGAGCAATGAGAGCACAGAGAATCTGAAATATTGTCAAATCCCTACATGTGACACTAACAGAATTGCAGAACATTGAAAGAATACAGTATTCACTACATAAGTGATACCAGGATTAACATTATACTTCTAGTCCACATGCTAAAGTACGTAAGGTTTCCTGCAGAAAACAATGCTGTCAAAAAGGGCTTCTTCCTGTCTAGCTTTCCAAAATATCATCCTCTCTCAGTCAGAGAAGTCCTTTAATTGGTTTGTCTTAGTTCAAAAACCCCAGAAAGTTTATAATTTCAAACTGTACTGTGACAGCCCTGACAGGTGAATGCCAGCCTACCCTAAACCTAGCAGACACATTCTATGACTCAAAGAAAAAGGTCCTTGGGACAATCTTGAACTATTTTACAACTGTCACGCTGCCCACACAGAAGACCGCCCAGAAATGTGTACAAGCTGTTTATTCTAAACTTATGCTCTCACTGAAAACAATACATAGTTATTTTCTGAGGGACTGCTGGTCATTTTTTCACCTCTCAAAGGAAAAGTCTATTCGTGCTGAACTTCCCATGGAGGTGATTTCAGGTTTTACAGAGCTCTGCAGATCTGAGAGCTAATGTGGAAGGACAAAATCAGCATTCTATCTTGGCACAGGCGAGAGACAGAAATCAAAGAGATAAAAGAGTGTGAAGGAGTGTATATTGCACCTGTGGAAAGGTCTGGGAAGAGGGTCAGGAGGAACTGCCACATCCCACTGCCTATTCTGCCCCTCAGTCTCTGACTCCCCTCTTCACGCACATACTTCAGCAAGCTCCAGCGCTTGGGCTCAGACCTGCACCAACCACAGCCACAGTGCTGGCTCACTGGGAGTTCACATCTATTTTCAACAGACTGTGCAGAGATGGGCAAGGGCTGCCACATCTCCCAGCAGCACAAGACAGCACCCAAAAGCCCAAACACACCACTCTGAGAATGCTTTTTGATGCAGTCACAGAGACTATATGTCTGCCATAAGCCCCCTTCTCTCTCCTCCCCTGTACTGAAACCTACATCAATAGGATGTGAACTCAGAACCTCTGCCCTTTCATTCCTCCAAAATTTTCACCAGTATTTGGCCCACAAATAACTCCAAACCAGCATTATTAAAGCTGACTCACATATTGCTGAATGATAACTTGCTAAGGGAGAGGCTGTGTTGGCATTTTGATGATAAATGGGATCACAGTGCCATTGAATCCATACCTCCACCACTGTGATGTTGCTGCAGCTTGCTCCCAAGTGGTTGTTGCCACAGATCCCATTTGTGCAGTAAATGAAAGCTTAGCTCCGAATGGCATTACCAAGATCTTTTTTTCTGCATTACACTATATCCCCCAAGGTGCAAGAGGACATTAGTTGCAAGTTTTATGACTAGCACACATTAGAAAAATGGAGCCATTAAATTCTCATAAGCTTTTCAATTTTTCATGTTACATTATTGTAGAAATGCTTTTTGTACCATGGGCATGCACCAGTTACCATAACAGCAAAGCCTGACTCTCCTCCTATTTAAGCAACCTCTTAGTGTCTCAGGCTCTCCCCTTCGCTTTGTTTCAAAATATCCTCATTGTAGGTCCTCATGGCTCAGGGTGATTTTATTAGAGACACATAAGTGGCCCTGACTGACAGCAGTTTCATCGAGAAAATTATATGCTTTCTATTTATCGTTAGTTACATCTTATTTTATGCCTTGGTCTTTCTCAGTTAGCCTTAATATTTTTCACTATAGTTCTATTTCCAGCTTGTATTTCCTTTATTTGTCTTTGTAACTGAATACTGGCACCTAAGATGCTTTTTCAGCCAACCTATTACCCTCCTTCGTTGTCCTTTGTAGGAATTTATTACAAACAGTCCTACCCAGCTTTATATCTTGTCCATCCTGATTTATATGTGTTCGCAGACGTCTATCACTCCCCCGACTCCTCCTGATTGTAGTTTAAAGCCTTTCAGACTGTTTTCTTCTTTTATCTGGAAACACCCATCCAGCACAGTTTTCCCTCCAGGCAGAGGGAAGATTCTGATTTTTGGCTACTTCTATTAGATCCAGTGCCCTTTCAGGTAATTTCTAAGATCCTGAGAAACATGTTCTACAGCTTCATAAGACAGGCACAGATCCATCTACCTACTCCTATCTAAAATGCTATGAAAATCTCCTGGTTTACTTGCTTAGAAAAATAAAGCCTCCAAATATTCCAGTTTGTGCAATGGAAGTGGACAAACAGAAATGCACAAAACTGGATGAGCAGATGGCTTTGTCAAACACCTGTGCTTTCATGTGAACCTGGCTAGGTAACTGAAATGTGTAATCAAGATCCATTAGTACACATTTCCCACTGTGCTGAGTTCCCACTCTGTAATCTTCACTCCTCAGTTAGTTATCCTTTCCTAATTAAACACAGCTACATGATGCAGAATCCTCCCCAACATATCATTTCATAAACATTTTATTCCTTATGATTAAAAAGACCTTAATATCACAAAAGTGAAAACATGGACTCAAGAGAACCCCAGAAGCTACAAATAACCAGGATGGTTGATATATTAACACACTTCTGCCTTGTATGCCTCCACTAAAAAGTACCATTTCAAAAAAATCACCAGCTTTCCAGTGTTGCTTATGCCTGAACATTATTGCCTAAAGTAGTTTATAGCAGAAGTCTGTTACATGTGCCTAGAGAAATAAACTTCAGTTGCATGTGTTTTACATGCCAAAGAAAATTATTGAAAAGGAATAAGAATAGTTCACCTTCACAGGTAACAATCTAGTTAAAACTCTCTTGTCATCTTTTTAAAATCAAATGTACTTCATGTCATATTTTTATTAGCAAGAGTTTTTATGTGCCATCACATGACTCTTTGACCAGATTGTTTACTTTTCTCTGCAGGTTTCTACAGAGCAGGGTAGTACTGATCAATGTAATGTAATGTAACCCCAGAACACAATGTGTTAAACAATTCTCATGACAAGCATTCCATGACAAAATTGATGTGAAAACATTAATAAAGATTCAGAGATGGTTAAAGAAAGCCTGTGGAATTCCAGGCTCACATGCTTAACCCTATAACCTAGACTGCCTCTATGTTTATTTATATAAGCTTACCATGCAAACATTTGTATTTGCTATTTGTAATTGGAATACAAATCTACTTCAGAGATGCAGAACTCCATTTCAAAACCAATAGTTCATATTAAAAGAAAAGAAACCTCAATATCCCCAGCTAATTGGTGTTTTTAAGATTACAGAATGTTTTGGGCAAGTTTATGAAAATGCACTATCTTTCCCTTTCCTTTGCTCTGCCCTACGTATTCTTCATATGCCATGTTTTGCTTTCTTATTTTATAGCTTCTGCATTCACATATTCCTGTCACACTCCAAACTCTTTCTTAAAACCTTATTCTTATTGGCATGTTCATGGAATTCCAGCCTGCAGATTCTGCTCTGCACTTAGTGTGCCTGAAGAATTTGTATTGAAAGATGAGCTGGAAGAATGCCTTTACTAAAAAGAAACCCTCTGCCAAGAATATCGGATCTTGTGTTCCTCTAATAAACAATCTACAGTGCCTGAATTTCATTTGGATAAGGGATTAAAACTACCGGTCATAGTAATATATTAAGACAGCAAAGTGCTGTTAAGACTGAACCAACAATTCATGCCTACCTAGATCCAATGGATTTCTACAAAAATGTTCTTGAGTACTTTTCGAGTTTCACCTGTCCATTAGAGGACACATACTTTATTTTAGATTTTCTTTTTTTCAGCAGTAATACAAGACTAACAAAACAATGTGTTTTCTTGTGTCAGGACAACCTCAGAGGTGGGATCCTGGTTTTGTGTCCATGCTTACATGTCACTCTGATGAGGCTGTAAGCTCTGGGCCAGGTTCATGAGCTTGAAGTGGCTTGTCTCCACACCTAAGCCATCTTTTCATGTTGGGGTCTAAACCCTGGGCCCAGCACATGTTGCATTTGGCTGCTTTTGCAAGGACAAGGGCAGGTCCCACCCACATGAGTGGGATGGAGTCCTCCCACAGGCTGTCCAACCATACCACTCTGCCAAGGTCTCTAAAATAAGAAAAGGTATCAGCAACTTGAATTTGTTACTCACAATGAGAGTTCTTCATGAGAAAGGGAGTCCTTCCGAGACTGGTAAACACAGCACTTCTGACAGAACTTCACCAAAGCAAAGAATTTGAAAGGGAACAACTAGGACACAGCAACAAGAAAAGTTAACACTATTTGTGATGCCTTGTATTTCACTGGTGAGGGAAATGAGAAACCTGACAGACGCATCCTAAGACTCATTATTTAGGATGTAACAAACACAGATGCAACGTACAGTAATCCCAGCAGACAAGCTTTGGGAAAGGAAACTTTAGTCAAAATGGGTCCTGCAGAGATGATCCTCTGCTCTTGCCACAGAGCTTTCTCTAAATGTGACCAGACCTCCACATGTGTACACAGCTTTAGAACAATCTCTGGATACATAGGACTTTAGCATGAGGGACAGGAAGAAGCACCTGTGGACTGTTATTCAGGAGGGGAGTAATTTTGATTCGGCAAAGTAAGGTTCTAAGGACATGCAGCTCTCTACATCCTATCAGACTTAGTCTCTCAGGAGGCCCCAGAGAGGAAGACAAATGGGAATAAACCTGCTTTATAAGGTAACAGCTCAAATATAAAAAGAGTTAAGGATGCAAAAAGTACAGCAGATGAATACAGATGGGGCAGGCAGGGTAACAGCAAGAAGCAACAAGGAGTAGTTTTCACGTATCAGTAGGTCAATCATGGTCAAACTTTTGTATGCATGAAAAAAATGGCATTTTAGAGAGGGTCTCAGAGAAGGAAAATGAGTTAGCATTACAGATGTTCACGTCCAGGACATGCAGCTTATGCCTGAGATAACACTGATGGAGTCAAATATAGGTTGATTCCCTGTCAAATGTGAGACTTTAGAACAGGCCAGGTTTCCAAAGCCAAGGAAATGATGTTGCAGTAACCAAGATGCAAAATCAGCGACAGCTTTGATGAAAGCTCAGCAGTATGTACAGACAGAAAAGCTGTCATGCAGACAGAATTAGGATTTTGAAAGAGAGAGGAAGAACTGTGAGCTGAAGGGAACACCCAGATTACTCATTCAAATGAGAAAGCAGCACCGCAGCTAGAAGCAGGAATTGCAAAAGCCCTTGGGCAGATTAAATTTTCCAGGTTAGCAATGTTTTAAGGAAAAACAGAGATGGGGGATGTCAGAGAGGCATTAAGATTGTAGGCTGTACAAAAGCTCATGGATGTTGAATGAAGATGCAGACCTACAACACTTTTTATTTTATTTTAGTAATTCCATGTAATATTTACCTTTGCCTACATAACCACTTGACCATTCCAGAAAGGCTGGATTATGATTATGATCCAATAACTGAAGCCATTAATATTTTTGTTCTCTTAGAGCTTGCCACAGATAATTCAAGCAGATTTCCACAGCTCATAAAGATTTTCTACCAGTTAACTCTCAGTTTACACTAGTGGTTATACCTCAGTGTGTTTCCAGTAACAAAATTTCTACCACTGCCTTTTCACACTTTACTCGATGCCCTGATTACTCTTACAAGAGCTCTCATTTTCATGATGTTTGGATGTCCCAATAGCTAGCAACAAGGGCTGCAACTTCTGATCCGTCTGTACATACTGGTTTGAGGAAGATGTTGGATCCAGCAATAGGAATCTGAAAGACTGAATGGCAATGCAGAACTCTCAGTTTTTGTGCTTCTTTATTCATCCCCATGACTTAAAAAAAAAACAACAAACAACCATGTGTGTCAAGTAAACATCAGCCATTTCCCTAAACTCTTAGGTTTTGCTGCAATTGATCACACAGCCGAAGTTAAAAGCCTTGTCAGTCCTCACTATTTATCAACCCTGCCGATAAAAGTACACGATCACAGAAACAGACACAGACACTAATCAACAACATTCCATTGTGCCACAAATGAGAAATGCCAAGAGATCTACCTTATCCTGCCCTGCTCCTTACACAGCTCCCGGTTCACGAGCACACATGCACACAGACAGCAGGCAGACAACAATATACAAAGATAATGAACGGGTCTCTAGTGTTTCAGATTTACCTACAAATGTGTCCTTCCATCAGAACTTTAAGAGTGTTTTGCTTCTGGCACTAGCATAAGCAATCCCACAACAAAGACTGTTGAGAAAAATGTTGCTCAACATTAGAGATAGTTAGAAACAGAGTTAGAAATATCTGGGGACTTCCCAGGAGCACTCTGCAAATTACTCATGAACTACAAGATATTCTACAAACTGTGCATCACATAGCTGCTGCCAATGGGTTACGCAAGTCTCTGACCAAAAATAAATAAAACACACCAGAAAATGAATATCCTGATTAAAAGAATGTGTACATCTCGTGTATCAAAGATGCAAACTGAATTGGAAATAAAGGATATGCATATGGAAAGTGCACATAATTGGGGGGATGGGGGGAGGGGAGGGATGGAGAAAGAGTTAAATGCAGACAAACCTCTTACTGGTGAAAATAGCATTTGAATTTAATTTTACATTCAGACTATCCGGTTCACAGTCCTTTCATTCCTACTGTGGGAAACTGAGAACTGGAAAAAAGTCCCACCAAGGAGGTTCTTTGCTTTCCCTCCTCTTCTTTTCTTTTTTTTTTTTTTTTTTTTTTTAACTTTAAAAGTCTGTGATGACCCAAAAAAAGTAAGAAAACAAAACTGTGTCCAGTGTTTTAAAATCAGCTTTCCCTTGGGTCTCAAAACTGCATCTGTTGCATGTGCACTGGATTCAGCAGAAATACAGTGTACAAGATGACTAAACCATCAGTCTGCGGGGGACAACAATATATAAAAGTAAATAGAAAGAAAAAGGCATTTAAGAGGTGAATATATTTGACTTATAGCTACTGCTTGGTAGAGTCAACTTCTCTTTCAATGTTTCTAGTCTGACTCCTTTTATATCATTTCTATACAGTTTATACTAGAGCTAATTGTCCCAAATACATTTTATCATTTAGCCTATCAACTAGGGCTTTAGAGAAGCATTTCTACATTCAGCCTATAACCTTACCTTGTAGGCAGCTTGTCTCATAAACTGTTTTGCAGGCTGCTTCCAAATAGCAGGCACTGTAATGACCCATCTTACTTCAGTGTTTTCAAAGTCTGAGCCTCCTTGGTCACTAAGCTCCTAAATAAAAGGAAAATAGAGGTGAATGCAAAATGATGGTTGTCAGGTTTATCAGAAAACATTCTTTTCTGCTAGCTCCAGTAACAAACTTTTCCTTTCAATTTTTTTCCTGCTACATCTATGCTACAAATCAGAATTATTGCCAACCTGTCAAGAATGCTTTGCTATGCCAAAAACTGGGATTAGGGTTGATGCCTGCTCAAGGAGGCCTATAGAAAAGTTTACTGCTCAACATGAAGTAGAAGTTAGTTTTTCCAAAAGCAGCTCATGCACTGCTGAATATTGCAGAACATTTATGTACATTCTTACCCATAGTGTGGGATTTACTGTTAGATTGAATAATTCACACTTGCATCTGGATTAATACACAGGAAAATATCTGAGGTATCACTGATGAACATTGTGTTTTACAATCCAGACTTTTCAATGACTTCTTTATATACCACTTACCTTTAAATCAAATTTTTACAACTCAGTTAGCAAGGGGAAGTTACAGTTAAACCCTTTAAAAAATATGACTGATTGGTCCTTGAAAATTTTACTTTAAGCAAACATTCAAGCCTAGTTTAGTTCTTTTATTGTGCCTTTTTTTTTTCCTTAAAAAGAAGAAAGTCTGTATTGAATTTGCAAATTAGGTGATATACTGACATGTTTTGGGAAAGGTTCCAAGTGAAATGTCATTACCATATGTCCTATCTGAACCTTTCCCTGTTTGGATGGAAATTTAGAAAGGTGAACAACGGGCCTTCAGAATGTGCCAAGGTGTTGTGTTTGTTTAGCTATGCTGCAGTTCAAAAATCCATGCTAGAAAAGTAGCACCTTTATACTGCACAGGGCACTAGGAATGGACAAATTATAGTCCTAGTAACAGTTCATTTACATTGCTCGTCTAATTAGTTTCAGCATACACTCACAAATCACAGGGATTTATTTATTACCATCAGGAAAGGATGTAGTCCTGAACAGGCGGCACAGCAAATACATGGGAATGTACCCAAAAGCATTCATATTCACTAAGAATTTCCCCAGACTACACACAGGTTCAAGTCTGTGACTCCACAATCGACTCTAAAATCTAATTAACTAAGTCTCTGAGACAAGATGAGGCATCTGAGTTGTAATGGTAGGATTGTTTCTCTGTAGCCATAAAGAATACACTGACAGCTCACAGAGAATAAGTTAAACCCATTCAAAAAAGTAGGTTAGTTCTTAACAACAAGGCTATTTTAAATAATGCTTGCATGGATAAATATTCCGATTTGACTTAGCAACTATGATAGTATGCTTATGTTGACATTATAGCGGCCCATTTGGAGGCAATGTGTGTTTACCTGACATTTGACTGTTTATATGATAATTTAAATCCCAACAACTGTTTACTGGGGACATGTACTTCACAGGAGAATATGCAAAACAACCTTGTGACCCAAGAAGAATATTACAAGATACTAGTATTGCAACTTTTCAAATGGGAAATGGAAAATAGAATGCATTTTTCCCACCAACACCAACCACACTAGGGAAAAAAGAAAAAAAAAAATCACAAAGAAAATTTTAAAAAAGGCAAGATAAATGGAGGCAGTCCATCACAACACATTCACAAATGAAACCCCAAAACATGTCTTTTTGTTTCTGCCTATTGCTTGCTAGATTTTCTGCATAAACATGCATTCAGGATCAGGGCAACATACCATAGTCTAATTGTGGCTCTTCGGCACACACAGCACAGTTTAACACTGTAGAACAGAATAAAGGGAGCATTGTGGAAAGGTACCTGAGTTGGTTCAGGTAATGGAGGCTATATATCTGTGCTAGTGCAGAATTTGGCATATGGTAATATACTGAACCGCTCAGTGCAACCAAGGAGCCTGTACAGAGCATCGCATTGGCATAATTACACCATTTCCACCAGGTTAGCCAGCTTGTACACCTCCGATTTATAGTGAGATTCCAGTCATCAAATTAAAAAATGACCTTTTAATAATCTTTTTATTACAAAATAAATCCAGCTCATCTGTCTTCTCTTTGCTTAATCAGTGTAGACAAAGTCAGGTTAGGGCAGGAGACATTAGTAGGTGCCCAGGCTACTGCATTTCACAGGGCCAACTCTGGAACATGAGAGAACCTTGAGTGAACACAGAACAACCCACTATCCCAGCAGCAGAGTGTAAGGGATGAGGACAGGACCTAGTCTCAAATTTAATTCCTGAGCTTAAGCTCCTGCACTTTTAAATTCTCTTTTCGAATGAATGTTTTTTCATGAAAAAAAAACAGTAAAAAAAAAATATTTAAGCTAGTAAGAAGATACTCAGCACTATGCATCACAGTGATATACTTAATATTATTGAATTGAGCTTTCTCTGTACAAGGGGAAATCACTTCAGGCTATTGTGAGCTCTCCAGAGTCCACAGCCTGCCTAGTTTCTACAGCTGCCTTGCTTTGTTTACATCAAATACTGCTGAGGTCAAAGCTTGGCAAGGTTAGATGTGTTAAGCTCACATTTATACCAGTTATAAATATAGAAAATCAAGATAAGGAAGCATTACTCTACCTTTAATGCCTGTTCTTTAAAGAATTGCAGAGCGTAAGCAAATATCTCAAGTGCTTTGACTTTTTTGCCATTTGCAGCTGTCAGGTCTGTCTCCATGGAAAGATTCTACGTGAAAGAAAATAACTGGATGTTATTAAAAGGAAAAGGTAAACATGAAATCAGTTCCCACTGCTTGAAGAAGGGGAATTCTTTATCCACCTGGCTAGGAAAAAGTGACAAAATTGTTCAGAAGAGGATCTAAATAATCACTTGTATTTCCTGGACTATGACATTTGCTGCTTATTTTAGACTTTGTTTTGAAATACCTAGCATGTCTACAAATAACTGCAAGCAGAAAGAGAAATATGGACTAAATATTAAATAATTACAACAAATGTATTGGTAATTAATTGCAACAAAGCTGCATATGTAAGAAATTTAATCCAAGTTAAGGGGTTAAAAGCATAGATTTTTGGCTTCCCACCAACACACGAAACAAGAAAATAACTCAATACAGAAAGTACTGGCCAAGTCCCAAAACTCACGAATAGCTTAGTTTAAAGACTAAAATATAATCAGTAGGAATAATGTCAAATTTCAGCATGATTTGCACCTGCAGTTGTGAAAATGATCTCTGGGTAAATTTGCTCGTCTGCACTAGAGAACAGTATGGCTCTTTTATTCTACTTCTGTTTTCTGAGTAAATTAATAGAACAAACGAACCTCATGGAGACTCCCTAGACAGGTATGAATCTCACTCAGGAAAATTAGGACATGGAGATCTAAGCAAAGCAGATATTGAACTTTTAAGATCTAGAAAGAAGGCTGGCAAAATATACTTGCCAAATGGAGTGAGCAGCAAAATGAATCATAATGTTAACCGAGAAGTTCAATTTACCTTATTTACTCTCTAAACTCAGAAAGAGAGCTGCTTTACATCTAGTTCACAATCTTTAGGCAAAATCTAGCACTAGAAGATGATTTGAGTAGTAGATGCACAATTATTCAGGAGAGCTGGTTATTACTTACACTGGTGGTATGTAGCTTCATCTTAAACTTTTCAAAATACAACCAGTGCTTTGATTCAGTGGGATCCAAGTCATGGTAGAAATCTCTTGCTGCATACCCAAAGCTATGGAATTTTCTCTCTGGTGTCAGGAGGATAGTTGTTGGTGTCTTCTGATTCGATACACCTGGATCTCCACCTTCCCATCGTCTATCCAAAAAGTGAAACAGTTTCAGTGAATTACATTAAAGTTAAGAGCAGCAGAAAAAATTGTGTATCATGAGAAAAACAATCTGGTGGCAGATTCTACACACTGCTCTCCCCTCCAAAGATACTAATTTCGATCCTTACAATATCAAGTGGTTTTATTCACATCCAAGAAAAGAGGACTGTAAGTTTAATTTCAGACAATTCAATAAATTTTGCAGTTAGTTGTATTATTTTTAAGGAGATAATCATATTGTCTTTGATAAGAACACAGATTCCTTAAAGTAAGCCACACACAATTAACGAGGAAACAATATTACATTTATATTTTAAAACTAAACATACATTTGTAATAACTATTGCAGAGGAAAGAAAAAAATCAAGTAACTATGCAAGAATACTACAAATGAAAACCCAGATCCTCAAAATGGCCATTTTGAAATAGAGACCTGTTTAAATCAGCTGAATGCCACTGTGGAGAAGTCGACTAAATCCCTGTCTCTGTCACAGAATCCTCCCTGAAGCAAGACAAGCCAGTTCAACCAACACTCTTCACGTGCCTAATTTCCTGGACACCTGAAACTCTGAAGACATGACTGCAGATATTGGGCTCTCTGCATTGCACTTTCTACTCACCTGAAAAGAATGAATTTTGTGTCTTAAATGCCCAAAATGCTGTAAAAATTTTAGTCTGTCAAAAGGAAAGCAGACTCCCCCAACCACCAGGTATCTTATAGGCACCAAAACATTTTCTTCACCACCATCCACTAAAACAGTCAATAAAACTATCCTATCTTATCAGGATTGTAAAGGTATCTTCAGGAAGATCCAAGAAGCTCAATGGTATGAAGATGAAAGCAACACAAGGCTTCTTTCACATAATGGATAAGGAAATTAGTGAGAACATCCATTATAGAAACAACCATTACATGCAGCAGGAACTGGAGGGGGCATGTGGAGCTGACAAGGTCAGACAGTAGAAAGTTGTACCACAGAGATAGCTGTGAGCATTCTTGTCTTCTCCATCACAAAAAAAAGCACAACGGAAGAACAAGAAATTCACATTTCTGTTCCACTCACCCCACGTACAAGTACTTTCAGCATGGGAAACAAACACTGAAGAACATTTTCTTAAAAAAGCATCAGTGGAAAATCTACTTTATGCTATTAGCCATAATCATAATGCAGCTCAAACAGGAGCCAAGTTAAAATCACAAAGGCAACTGCACTCATTATTAAACCACATGTTGATTGTTTTTTTCTAAAGATAGCAAAACACACTTCCATAATACACTACTGCCAATGTCTTGTTCGGAAGCACAAAACGATTGCTTTGTTCTGTGGTACTTGTTTATGTGACATAGAAAGATTATGTAGGAAGAAAAAAATATCTTCTTTTCCATTTCAGTCTCGGAAACAGTTGAACCAACTGAAAATTAATCGACCCCCAGACCTAGGGAGGCAACTGACATGGAGAATTTAAATCTAAGGGGTTAATACTTGGCAAAGGAACAAGGAAAAAGATCTTCTAAAGTGCTGGGAACCATTCAGATCATTCAGCTAAATCAAACAGAGTAAAATCTGCCCCTTTTTGCACCAGCAGAAGTGATGGCTGGGAATAACCACACGTCTATGAATTTAATTCAGTATAGAGGGCAATTCCACAGCTCTGAAAGCAGAAACAGTAATGAGAAGTGGAATGACTTCCACCTTCATCCACTCGGAAAAAAAGCTTTCATAAATCTCCTTAGTCCAGCTGCTCAGCCCCTGAGCTATTATCAGCTGGCAAGGGCTCTGCTCCAGGTCATTTCTTCCAGCCTGCTCCTAGGAACATACTTGGTCAACTCCAAAGTCTTTGAGTAAGTGTTATAGCAAACATATGGTTCCAATGTGAACAGGCTGGGGTCCCAGAGCCCAGGAACAGAAAACACAGGTTATTTCATCAGAATGTTAAATCCCACACACCCGCTGCAAGCAGAGAGGAGACAGACTGGTATCATTTTTGCTTGGAATCATTAATGATTCATTCTGAGTCACCAGTGAGAAATTCCATAAATAGGATGTGGCTATAACAATACTTCTTTATTTTTCATTATAGCTAGGCACATTTTATCTTTTCAGAATAACTACACTTAAAGTGCAGTTCAAATGAAGACAAATTGATGCTCAGTGGTATGGGCTGAAATTTTCAAAGCCACCTAGAGAAATGGACGTTCACCTCCTGATGAGTTTCTGATGGAAACTAGACACAGTAATTGCTCAGTAAGTTCTAAAGTTCTCAGCCTGTATTACTGTTCTGTCACAGAAAGAGCAAGAAGGAAACAGAAGGGGAAGCCCGATTTTACCATTTGCAATCAGAGTTTTAAAACTATTCCTGTGTGACATCTTTTCTAGAGAGAAGCAGCTGCAGACAAAGGTGTGTGCATGGTAACTCCTGACTGGGACACTTTCTCAGGTGAAGCCCCAGCCTCACTTGTTAGTGAAGGCTTCTAGTAGGCAGAGCTAGGATTTCAACACCTTTGTTTGCAGTTTTCCTTCATGGTCCCAACACAGGCAAAATGATGGTAATAATGCTGCTCCTAAGGGAAAAAAAATTGAAATGCCTACTAAGAGCATGGCCTCATACAAGCCAGCAGTACTCTCTAATGGTAGTGGCAGTGGTAGGCTCAATGATCTCTAGGGTCTTTTTCCAACCTGAATAATTTTAAATGCATGCTTTAGGTACTTTCTCAAAGCAGAGTCAGAGCTAAAAATCTATTCAAGCAGAACCCAAGGTAGATTTCTGCATGGGAGCAGTTCCTAGGCTGATATAAAGTAGAGTAGATCAACAGAGCAGTATAGACTCATTGACAGGCACAGAGGATCTGACTGTACACTAAAAGTGAAAATAGAGACAAGAGGAAAGTTAGTGTGGAAAGGCTCACAAGGTTACATGAAGGTGAGAGAAATGTCCTTCCTTGCACAGTAATCTGGCTGACAGACAGAGCGAAGAGAGTGATCCATGCAGAGTGATGAGAATTTGATCCAGAGCTGTAGCATAACAGTCCAGGAAATGAAGCAGTGGGGTCATCAAAATGCAGCTGAACGCTGCTAGAGTGTGTATGCAGAAGAAAGGCAAGCATGTGTTTGCCAAGAATTCGAACCAAACAGGGAAGAGAAGGAAAAGGAAAAACCTGAAGGTTGAAGCAAAGTTACACTGAAAAAATACCAGATGCTCCCTCCTTCTAAAGACAGGCTGCGATTTGTATCATAACCACATGCGTTTTCCTTTTTTTTTTCCTCCATTTGTGAAATACATACATTCAGTTTGTTGCCATTTAACCAGCAGCCAAAACATTTATGACTTCACCTAAGTGCATATCAATCAATAGTTTTTCAAAACTGTGTAAGAACCCGTGTATTCCCCTCAAAGGAGACTTTATTAACTCATTCTACAGCATCAAACTGTATTTTATTAGGGTTCTGGCACTGCTTGCCTGCCAAAGTGGTTGCTGAACTCATGGCAATGCTGTTCATATACACTTACTCACAGTCTCAAGGTACACAGAAACTAGCACTCACTGTAACATACACTTCTATTCTGCAACACTGCAACAGGAGTCTGAAGGTAACCACAACTATCTTTACAGAAGCCATGGGGAACTAGTAAGAGATGACAGGTGTGAAGCAGGGACTAAAATTGATAAAAAAGTAACTAATGTCAGACAATCAAGGTAAAGTTGATCATCTAGAAACACACAACCACCTCCAAACACATGCTTTAATCTACTGAAGTGAGGCTACTCACACATTTAAAACTAGGTACATGCTTAAAGAACTCTGTTTGGTCAACACTTGTAAATCCTTTTTTGTTTGTTTGTTTTTTTAACTACTGAGCATCACAGCAAATAAACACACACAGTCAAAACCAAAACTCTGTTCGTCTACTAATTACACAAATAGAATCATGACTTTGCAGTTACTACAAACTTGGTACTATAGCCCTGTGTGTTCACTCTTCCCTGAAGTAGGACCTTCTAAATAAAACCATCTTACCCTTCATGGAGACATTTACAGAAAAGTAACCTTGTTAAAAGGCAGTCAGAAATCTAAATGTCTGGAAAGGATCAACTCTAAGGAGGGAAGGTGGAAAAAATGTTAGGAAGCAAAGAGGACCATGCATCACTGGTATGCTTTATTTTAATGTAAACATTCTCCAGTGCATGCGGGACGTTACATTTACTCTGCTGAAATGTTTGTAAATTATCCTACATGTAAGCCTCATTATATACAAAGTTCAAACTTCTTAATATCTTCTGAACTACCTAAGCCTTATTTTTCTTCATATACCACTCTTTTCATTCAATTTCATTATTTCATGTGCAGTCATATATATATATACTGTATATATATACAGTGTGTATATATATATAAAGTATATATATTAAAAAAAATATATATATAGAGAGAGTGTATATATATATATATAAAATTTCATAATTCAGTTTTAAAGTACATCTTCCTCAAAATCCTTCCTTGCAAGAAATATTTATTTGGGAGAGAGAGGAAATAATAATTCTGGTATTAAAATATTTTCCATTGTTTGAAATACCTGTTGGTATTTCAGTTGGAAAACTGAATACATTCCCATCCCAAAATATGTTCCTCCCTTATTTCTGGAAGTAAGTAAATTAGTTTATCTCCTTTTACTTCAGGATCTCATATAATATCTACACAGGTCTGAAATCACAAACATGCTACCATTATTGCATAAGGAATAAAATGTGGCATTTTGAACCATAAGAAGTAAAATGTCATTTAGGATCTGCAACACTCTCAGCCGCCCACACAGCACCCAGATTTCAGTGTCTCAGTAATCTACAGCAGGAAGTCTAGTACTCTGGAAGGAGAAACTAGTCTGTCACTTGTTGCTGTATAGTGCAAATCCAATGACAAATCAAGTCCTAAAATCAAATTTTGAGTCTGAATGGCTTAAAGGACATCCCTAAAACCAGCAGGGATTTCACACACTAACAGCTTCAGGGAGATTATAAGAACACCACAGTATGTGATCAGGCAGAGCTTCAGAGATGTCTTCCCTCATTTTATCGAACTTCTTTAAGAAATCTGATTGATTGTTGTCAAAAGAGAATAGGAATTGATAAACATGGGTTCTGACTCCACAACCCTGTAATGTGTCTGAGACAGAAACACACAGTTTGTCCTTTGACTTCTAGCCTCATGTAGCTGTGCTGTTCACTGAACAGTAGGTGAATGGGATGCAGAAAAGGCCTTGAAGCATCACTTGTCAGTACCGAAAATGGTGTGTTTGTAACTGGATGGCCTAATACCATTCCAAAATTTACATTCCTTTAGATAGTATTTCACATCACCCAGTTGCACTAGAGCTCCAAAATACTTTGAAACTGTACACAACCCAACTCTGCAGGCTGACTGCACAATCAGTACTGTCTGCTGAGATTTAGAGAGCTGCATTCAGCTAGCACCTTTGATTAGAAAAATAACCCTGTATCACACTGCATTGCAGCAAGTTACTCATTTTGCCCTTTCGTTCTCAGCATTACAGTGCTACAAACAGTACATTACCTAATGCTGTAACAGCAGCTTTATTTAGAAGAAATTCTAAGCTTTTCATGCATACCTTGTTTATCTCTGAAATTATCTGTAGCTTGGTCTTGTTACAATATAGTCATTTTAAAGGTAGTTTAATAAGAACTGCATAGGTCTCTAGTTATAAAAAACTTAAAAAAAAAAACACTATAAAAATGGTTTGTATGGCAAACCTTTCATGTACCTGCCTTAATAGTTTTTACATGGGATTACATAAGATTTATATGCATAGCTTTATATTGCATTGATTTAATCAAGAAATAAAAAATAAACCCCCCTACATAACAGCATCTAAAATCTGTCTCTTACATACATATAATACAGAACAGATTTCACATAAAACCTTAATTTTCACATTCATGCCTTTTGATTGCTTATTTACCAGCACCACTAGTTCATTATGAGATATTTCATTCAAACTAGTGCTGAAAAGCTTAAATCAGCCACAAGAGCTACCAGTTACTGGGTGCAAATAACTAAGCATCATACACACAACTGCATACAATCATGATTCCAGGGGACGGCAACTCCATGGCAACTCCTAGGAAATGCCATGACCCTTAATAAATGTGTAGTTTCTCTCGATCACTGAGATTAGGGCATCCTAACTTAATAATTATTATTGCTCCCTGAACAATTCTAAATACTCACTGATACCTCCTTTTACTCACGTCATCTTGTAAACTCAGCAGAATACAGAAAGTGGCTGTGTTCATGATTATTAAATAAATTAGAATACAATAAGATGCAACAAAAATCTATAACCATGAAACCATGAGAGGATGTACACTGTGGCAACACTAGACAAATCTAGACACTTTAGGCTCCTGTAGAAAACATCTATAGCTACTGCAGACAATCCATGTTATCACGATTGAAAACTAAATGCTGCATTGCAGCCCTTACCTCATTACATGAATACATTCTGGTTCCTTGGTGAAGCTGTAGGCGTAGCCACTGGATGTTGTGCCAAAATCAATAGCCACAACAACAAGAAATAACTGTTCTACAGCATCATCTGCATCAGAGTCCTTCTGTTAAACAGCAGAAACAAAACAGACACTGAGTCACTAATTAGAGTAACTGTAACCTGTCTTACACTTCAGCATTTCTGCTCTCTGAGACATGCAGATCTCTTCAGTGGAAATAAGGACTTCCCTAAAGCTGCATTTGTGCCCAAAGTTGTTAAAAGAAAGCAGAAATTTAAAATACAACTCAATATATTTGCTGGATCCTTTTGTACATAAACTTCTGAATCAAGAGTTTCCTTCAAACACTAGGTTATTTGTGTTGGAACTGGTGTGGTTCGTTTTTTTGTGATTTGTTTTTGTTTGTTAGTTTGGTTTTTGTGATTGTTGTTTGTTTGATGGTTTTGTTTGTGGTGTTTTTTTGTTTTTGTGGGTTTGTTTGTTTGTTTTTCTTACATTGACCAACTGAAGTATATGTTTCTATCCATCAATATTTGGGACTTATTTGGTGGTTTTAGGAGTTACGTACGTAACCTTGAACATAAGGTACTTCCACCATTTGAAACTAGTGGAGACAGAACCACCCAAAATACAGCAATAAGTGTTATAACCCATGATAATTATTTATTTATGAAGAATTTACATAACACTTATTTTGTAAGCACTATATGCATTCTTTCCTCCTGCCTATGCTAGAATGTGGAAAGCTGTTCAGATGCTTCTAGTGAATTTGAATCCTTTTCCCAGTCTTTTACCTGCAAACCTGCAACCCCTGAAAAGCAGAGTCAAGGACAACATGGGAACATAAACTAGAGGTGGTAGAAGGGTTATGGCTCAAATCATAATAATGTGATATGGAGCACAATGTGAATAAAAAAGGAATTGTACCACTCTCTAGTATTCTGTTGCCTATCACAAATCCTGTCTACAGGACTAAATAGGTAATGAATAGCAAGGAACTACTGTTCCCATGCTGATGGTGGCTGTGGCATGAACAGCTTAGCAGGACAGGAAGAGAACAAGCTGGGAACACTGGCAAAAGGGCCACATGCTACAGGGGTGGAGGTGGTGAAGGGAGACAACACACCCGTCTGCACACACAGCATTTTGGCAAACTCACCGTGGAACAGACCTGTTGACCTACTATTAACCAGGTCATGTCTGAGTAATCCACCACTGCTGCTCAGCCTGTACTCCCAATAACATTTTGAAGCAACCTTTATTGTCTTTTACAGAGGAACTGCCAAACATCCTCTCTTTACATGCAGCGCTCCATCATCTTCCTCACATACCTCCATTATCTCTGTGCCTGCTAATTCCAGCACTTTTCTGTAGTTTCCCTGCATTTTTTCATGGCCATAGGCCCACTACTTAAAATGGAGAAATGAGAGTAATAAGGTTTGGTCTCAAATAATGAAAGACTTGTCTGGATTCTCCTAAGTAATCTTTTCAACTAGAGCAATATGTTATTTACATGTCTTCCTCAAATAGTTTAAGGAGCAAGTCTAACTGAAAGAGGATATAAATTCATCAGTATGACAGAAGAAAAAGGGGTAAGTTCTAGACTATATGGAAAAGAAGGGAATAAAACAAAACATTTATGAGAGAGAACTCTGGAAATCTTTAAGACGGATGTCATACAACTCTGAACTTGATTCAGAAAGCTAGGGAATAAATTTGACAAGGGTAGCAATGTGTTCTGAACGTGACCCCTTGCAATATCAAGAAATACACTGTGTATATACTGTGTTATAGATGATGCAGATGATCTGAAAAACAGATGGAACTTAGTTTTAATGGTAGCTTGTCAATGAAATGAACATGATGTATTAAGGATTAAAACACACTATCTTTATGGGACATTTGCTTGCTTCTAAAAACCTACAGAGGTGGCTGTTTTCCTTAAGAAACTAAAACAGTTATATTTTACTATATTTTACTGTTGAATATCATATATATCCTTCTTTTCTTCTGAATAGAATGAGACCTTTCAGGGGCTGCCTAAATCAGTGATAAACACAGGGACAGAATTTGTGAACCCTGAGGATCAAGAAGCCTCCACATTTGATATAAAAATGTGCAGGAGCAAATTTATCAGCTCAGCACACAGGAAAAATAAAAAAATAAAGGCAAAACCAGGACTCCAGTAAAATGAACGAGAGCTTTGTCAGCTACTTCAGCGTGATCAAAATTTCCCTTAAGACTGTGGATAGCATAAAAAGGACTACTGTGCAAGGAAATGACAACTTTCTAAAGAAGTTATGTCCCACCAAACACTCAAGAGAAAATAACGTCCACATACTGTATATTAAGAGTACATTTCTTACCACAATATGTGATGGAGACAGTGGAGTTATTCCAGGGTCTCCCAAACTTTTGGCTGGTGATGAGTACGTAGATGAGGAAACTGCATCTGAAAGGAAACAAAAATTCGTCAATGTCAGCCAGCAGAATGTACAGGATAGACCAGTTGCTTTGCATACTGCTACACTATTTTCCTGTTGTAAAAAATATGCTAAAAAAGAAAATTAATTCCACAACTGCCACATAAAATATAATTTTTGCCCTTAAAACACACTATGACACAATAACTGTAGTTCTGGTTTTAAAGTGTTTGTCTGACCTTAATGACTAGCTTCCATTCTTCTATTACATTACCATCCATAATTTTTAAAGTCTTCCTAGATATAATCAGAACTCATACCTGATGCAAGCAGCAAATTAACAGCCTAAGACTTAAATGTGTGAATGTAGAAACTAAACAGAAGTTGTGAGATCAAAAACCCACTCATTTGAAGAGAAAAAGAGGAGTTGATATCAATTTGACAACACAGTAAGGAATAAATTGCAATTATTCCATCATGAACCTTTATTATGAAACTTTCCCAATACTGTCTCTGTTTTTATTCTTCAATGCAGGCTGGACTGAAACATCTTGCAGCTGTTAATATTACTGCAGGACAGAATCCAGCTGAGAAAAACAAAAGTATTATTAACCAATCATTGAAGAAATATTTCTACCCTGCATTCAATAGTGAAGTTTCATTTAAAGGAATATACCAAAAAAGTTGCAAATACTGTAATGCACTATTTATATTTATCCTTCTTATATTTACCCCACTGATGATAGGTAAGGAAATAGCTTATTAAAACAATTAAGCACTGATGACTCAGAAGGATTTATACATAATATATTCTCTTACGAAAAGTGCCACAGTTTATCAAAACGCAACATAGAAAAGATACCACAGCCCCCGTACATGGTCATGCCCCTCTGCCCCCAAATTTAAGCCTTGAGTTTACCGAATTCTCTACTGCAGAACATAACCTCATTAGATGAAAAGCAGAATTATTTAATAAGTCTCTCAAGATTAATATCCATAATAAATATTACATACATTTAAACATTTTTCTCACTTACTTGGATGTACTGCACAATAAAATGCATATTTATGTATCACATCTAATTCCTAGACATGACTGACAAGTCAGAGCACTAAGATGACACAGGAGCTGCTCTCCAAGAAAAGACCTTAGAACTACTTAGTGAAGAATCCTGTTGTTCCTGGTAATCAAGTATATGTTGTTTCCCACAGAAGATGCAAAACCTCTGCAGCAGGCAACTATGGGATAATCTGCCCACAGGAAAAAATCTTCCTCCAAATCTTAATATTGCTCTTGTAACAACATTAATTTCTGTTCAAGTTATAACATGCATGTTCACCCTGCTCTTCAGAAGCACTTGCAGAAGGAAAATATTCACATTTCCTATACAAGTTCTTCAAGAATATATTATGTTACTCCTCTTGTGGTGAAGTACAAAAAGCCATAGGCCAAGTGTGCCAGGCACAGAATCTGCTCGGTTCGTTAAGATATATTTGGATCAGATGCTGTTATCAGCCTCAGATGCTGTTATCAGCCCCCTCTGTGCAATTTCCTCCTCTTTTCAAAACAGATTAATTTTTGTACCATCAACATGGTGTTTTTCATAAAATTAAAGAACAGTATTTCAGCATAGGAAAAAAAAAGTAATTAGTAACAAAGCAGGTTCCTGCATCCTGCTGTGATTCCTGACTGGACCAGCCTCAATACTTCCTGGGCAGACCAGAACATGGCAATCCTGACTCAACACCTTTGGAAACCGGTACATTTCCCTCACTTCTGATGCTGGATTTGAAACACAAAAGCGTAGACTTCCAATCACTATCTATATGTTTCACTGTTTCTCTTTGTTACCAATTCTTTTCATTACCTGCTTCAGCACTCATGTATCAGCGATCTGTTTTCCAACCTGTCTTCAGTTATCAGCCTGGGTGTACCTTGAGAGGTTATTTATAGCTCTATATGCAACTCAGAAAATCCTGTGTTACAGCATACACAATTTTTGTCTCTCAGAGAGAGAACAGTCCTTAAATAACCCACGCAATATGCATATTCATCCAATGGAACTGAGCTAACTTGGCTGGTGTTCTATCAGTAATTTATTTGACTCAGTTAACTTCTGATTATTCACAGGTATCAAATGTGTACATGGACACTTACTGTATGCACAAGTATAAAAATATTTGCTAACAGTGCTAAGCAGAGACCAGGTCTGTGTTAACTACCCGTTAAAAAATATTGCTGAAAACAGAAAATGGATTTAGACATTTTCATCCAAAATTTTTAAAATAAGTTGTCCGTTTCAGAATGGTCTTGAAAACTTGGGCATAAATGCTGGGTTTGTGGAAGGTTTAACTTTTTCTAATTCTCATCAACTTGCTCAACTCTGCTAGAAGGTTAAGTTCTTTGCGATCTACCAGTATTTTTTGACCAGAGGAAAAAAAATCCTTCTAAACCCATGACCACTCTGCACTGTATTCACTGCAGCTCCTGCAAATAGCCAGCTAAGCAAAAGAATTCTACAATGAGTCCTATGTGCCACCAGCCTAGAGCTTTGTTGGATCAAGAGAAGGAAACCATAGCAGGCAATACTACAGCCTCTGTAGCAAACCAAAATTTTAACCAACATGTCCTGTTGCAGTGATTCTGGAGAGTTGCTATCATGTTGGCACAAGCAGCAGTTGCACTACATTGCAACTCACTTTATGAGACTACTAACTTATCATGTGCAATAATGGGGCAGCCATAATTGTTACATTGCAACTCAGCTGTTAAAAGAGGCCCTGACACTACCAGAGAGTTTGCAGAACTAATAAATGAATGAGTGTAGTGCAGAATGCTGGGAAGTTAAAAAGGTATTTATCAGTGCAGTTGGCATTTACAGAAAATGGCTTGCAAGCCAGTCACCCTGGATTTACTGCCAAGAGTTCTTCTAACAAGCAGTGAAATCATTCTTAAAAACAAATGAAATTAGGAAATTTGTAACATTCTACTATCTACCCTATCTAAATTGAAAGGCGTTAAAATACACTCGTGCATATGGGAGCTTTTATATTTTGTTGAGCTAGCGTTTGCTTGGGGAAGAAAAACATGCATGTGTCACAATTTCTACAGCTCTGTTCTGAAGAGCAGTAAATGCATGGATATTCCAGGAAGAGCTGGATATATAAAAATCTCATATTTCTAAAGGACTGATGAAAATAAGCATCTGTTACAAGCCAGAGAATGGGAAAACTGTTGCAAAGAACTTGATTTGCAATCATGCAACAAAAAGTGATGACTAGCCTTTGGGAGTAAATTCCGCTTCTTAACAATTTTAAAAGATGCTCTGGATAGCATCATGGCATTTAAACAGTTCTTAAAACCAGGATGATTTATTAAGTCTTCTGTAATGAAAAAACACAATCAAGTTGTGTCCCACATAGCTCAAGTTCCAGCTTTATCTCCCATGTTTACCAACGATCTCTATCTGTGTCAAACTACACACTATGAAAAAAACAGAGCTAAACAGCATGCGTTAAATAAACATTTGATTATTGACAATCTGCATGCCAAAACAAATGAAGGAATCTGATTTAGAATCCAAATAATAGTAAGTCCTCAAAGACATCAATATTTAAATTAATCTTCTATCTTTAACGCAAATTATTTGAATATAAATCCCTTCATCTACTTATGTATAACATTATGAGCACATCGATGCTTATAACCATTAACCTGAAATATAACTGGCTATCTCAAGGATTCTGATAATCTAACTAAATGTGTATAGAATGAATCTGACCACATTGTTACAATTTCTGACTTTAGTGCTAATGTAAGCAATTGCCAAAGAACACCTTGTGCATTTTCAAGGTGACAAAAAGAGAAAGGAAAAATAGAGAAGACTCTTCTTCAGTTTTTTGTTTGTTTGTTTGTTTTGGTTTTGTTTCTTTACATTCAAAGGGTTATTTGCAAATTCCCAAACAATTACAGAACTGGTTAAATTACAAAATCAGCAAATACTGTATTAGTAATGAATCATGTCCATTATCATATTAGCTGCAATTGCTGGTTTAGCAGATTTAATTTAAATTACTTCTTTTCATCTAAACACATGCAAGAGTTTATTTTCTGTAGTTTGCTGCAAGGGCTAATCAGTTTAGCTTTTTCTGGTTTTCAGTAAATGATCAACCACAATCTAGATTTCCAACTTCACTGATGACAAAATGCAATGAAGGATTAACTTTTAAGTGTCACAGAACACAGAGTAAAAGCAAAGTCCACAGCATTTATAAAACCTTAGCTGATGTACTGTGAGCATTTCAAAAATAGTATTTTCAGCTGAATCTGATTTTCTATGAGATCCAGAGAGCAGGACCAAGCTCACTGTTTAATTAGAAAGATCAGTTAACAGAAGGTGATCTCCTCTGGAAGACTACCAGTCTGTTCTGACTGTTTGGGAGCCCCTGTCATGTAACCCTATTCAGGATCAGATAAATGAGTTTTAGTGAACCACTGAAAGTATCAGACATGGAACCCTATAGTCCCAGATAATCAGTTTTAAGACAGCAGGCTTAAACCTGCTTTAAGAAAGACGACTGCTAAACGTTGCTGCCACAAGTCACTAAGCTGGTACTAAAATCTTTTTTTCAGTAGCTACACAAAACCTTCTCTTTTCTATTAAATTAATCATTTTCTATAAAATTTATCACTTTTTCTTCAGCTTTTCTTAAGTATTTAGCCTTATGAAATTCAGCTACATCAGGAATCAGCAAATTTTCTGCTTCATATTAGGGAAATTGTTCATTTCAATGGTGAAGCACCATGCCATGGCAGTGGATACTCTGCTTACAGAAGGATCCCTGTAGCCCAAGTAACAAAGGCAGCAGCTAAACTAAAGTTTCTTTAACTGTGAATTGTCTCTAAGTAAGAATTTAACAAAACAAGTAAAAGCAGGAATTTAGGTAGCAGGATATGCTGCTCAACAGCACAAAGCGCAGAAATGCAGTCAGGGGAGAAAAGGGAAGAAATTTTTGAATATGCCTCATGTCACCAATTTATCGTATGGAAAAAAAAACCCTTAAAAATTTAAATAAATAAATAAATAAAAAGGTAGAAAGCCCCAAGTCTGCCATCAGAAACTCCAGCATGGACTTTTTCAGGCACATCTTGAAGTACCTTACAATCATGCCTACAAAAGAGAAGGCTTGGCTGGAGAGAAGTACTCCTCTTGAAACTTCGCAGACCTCACGCCCAAGTGATGGTGAAAGGGACACGTCGTGGTCTGTATCCCTTACAGCTGTTTTGCAAAACAAAAAATAGGCAGCATCACCATGAAATCAACTCTCTGTAGAACATGCCTGAACACTAATACGTATGTCATATCCAAATTAACATATCTTAAGTTCATTTTTATCCTGTCAGAGTGGCCACAAAACAAACTCTTGCTAATTAAACTCTTCTCATGATTTTCTGAATCAGAAACAGGATCACTACTATTCCTTATTTCAGATCATACTTCTAGCATTTAAGAAGTGCTTTCACAACAAGAAGAAGAAGAGACTGAGAAGAGCTGGATATCACACTCTTTTCCAGGCTCTCCCAAACTTCCCACCGAGTATTCCAGCAGTACAACACCCTTGCCTCAAAAGAAAAGCTGCAATAACTCTTTTTGATTTCTATAATGCATATCCACTGTTCCATCTGCCAAATCTGTTCAGCCTCTCAGTTATTTGTAGGCGGAGGAACCAGATGCACAGGGTAAGTCAGGATGCATTAGACCTACTAAAAATGCCACAATTGCAGCCGATCTTTATGGGTCCAATAAATCCAAGTTGACTGAATTTACTGTGCACATACTGATCATTTTCACAGATCAAACACTGGTACATATCTGATGGCCATTTTTCTGGAATTTCCAGCCATCCAGCAGCTGGTGAGAGTGATTGCTATATGTAGCTATGATCTCAGGCTGCTGGTCATACTAAAATCTTTGCCAAATTCTTCATTTTCCATTCAGGCAATATCTCTGGATTTAAAAAAAAAAAGATGATGTACCAAGTGCCAAGTGAAATATGGGTATAGGGGTAGCCATCAAGCAATAAAACAGTGGGATTAAAAACACTGGGTTTTTATTCAAAATGTTGTATATCATTTTGAGCATCGATAATAATTTTGCTGCAAGTAAAGTTTGCTAATGATGTTCACACAACAGGAAAGGAAGGGTTTACCATATTGCTATTAGCTGACAACTGCTGCATTGTTGATGAAAACCTTATTCAGCTTTTCCTATTGCTGAGGTTTTGCTTTGCATTAAGAACAAAAGGTCACAGCTTCCAAATGTAATTTGACAACCTAGAGCATTTTACTGCAAATACAAAGATGGCCTTTGAAAATAATTTTAGAGCAACAACAACAAGAAGAGACAGAAAGAAGCAAATACAAAAAAACACTTAAAATATTCTTATTCTTAATAAAAAGATCTCACATTTCATATCAGAAGAACCTTCTGTTTCTACTGAAATCAATGATACCACTACTATTACCATCAATGGAATCAGAGTTCTTTGTTTTAAAATGCCAGTAGGCATCCAGCTGGTTTGTAGAAGACTGCAGTACACTTCCCTTCTATGAATACAGCCATAGCTAATCTCTGACACAAATCCAAGTTTCCTGATACCCTTTCATAATAATTGGTCATACATAGAGCTGGTATTCATTGCATTGATACCAACTAGAGCGCAGTGATTTCCTAAGTAATTTCCCAATCCTTTGGATAAAATCCTAAAAGCAAGACATGTTTCTCATTACAACTTTGACCCTTTTCATTTATGTTTTTACATCGCCTCCGCTAATGACTATAGGTTGGCTGGAGGAATTACTTTTTCGCTATGTTTCCAAGATTTCTGAGATAATTTAAGTTTTTAATATTATTGTTAAGAGCATGAAAAAACAACACCAGGTTCATCCCAACACTCACTTTGTGGATAATATTAATTTTCCTGCACCTCACCAGCAAAGGGAAACCAAGAGACACCACTTATTTTCTGTGACCTTAAGATGAGAGAAAAAACAGAAGAACCTGCTATAACCTTCTGAAAATGCCAAATGGGTTATGTTTACTTCTCCTCTTTTTGACAGAATGCAAGCGAAACTGTTTTACCTAAATTTGATCCGACCTCTCTAATGCTTGGTAAGCTGGACTAAAACAGACCTATTAACACTTCCATGCTACTTCACAACTGGGCCTGTAAAGCGTCAGCCAAGTCCTTACCAATAGCTAAATCTGACCTTAAAGATGCCTTAAACTCAAATCCATTCACCATCTACACTGTAAAGTCTTAAATCCAGTTCTATATTGAATAACCTGAGAGCTTTCCAGTTTTTGCCATCAGTCAGCTCCCTCTTCCCTCCCAGTCCTGACATGGTTCCCACTTGCTCAGAACCTGCTCACATCCCAGAGCCTGGGGTCTGGGGAACTCAGCAGCAGCATCTTGCAGGGATCACTCTCTTCCTAGATTCCAGCTCTTCCACAGGCATCACTGCCAGGAGAGACAAAACTGAGCCCGGTTTACATGTCAGAGAGGGCAGGCTGCATGTTATCAGACAGGTGGGTTAACAACAGATTTTGACGCTTGAAGTGGCAGAAAACAACCCTCCGGGATCTTTCTAAATATTCCACAAATATAGTTCTGTAACAGACACCTTTAGTATGCACTAACTAACCTTCTCTTGCTTCAACAAGCTCTTCTACTAACTTGCTTCCTTCAGACTGTCTTGCACGAATTGCCTCTGTGCAATATTTTCTTGTATCTCTCATCTCCTCCCTTCTTGCTTCCAAAAAGGAAGACATAAAGAACAGAAAACAAAATACAGACGTGAAGATACCTTCCTAGAAAAGGCTTCCTGCTGCTTCTCCTTCACCATTACATCTGTCACCATCTACTTCATCTACATGGCTCACTGCAAGGTTGTCAGAAATGGCACTAATAAGATTATGCTCTAATTCCCAGGACCACACTCATAAACCAGAACATGTCTGATGCTAATCACTTTCTTTGAGAAAAACACCGTTTACTAGCTGAGAGTGGGCTGGTTGGTTGGGTTTTTTTCTTTCAAAAAAGTAAGATCATAATATTAGAGTTATACAAACCCCTATTTTACTGCAAGTTTCTATTTAAGAACGATCTCAAAATGCAATTGTATCCTGAAAGCAATACAATCCTAGGTTTACCTTTCTAGATCAAGATATTCAAAGGAATATTATTCAAAGAGTGAAAAAAAAATACCATTGAGGTTTTCTAGATTGTGCATCCAGCACACATGATAACAATTTGGGGGCACTTGGTTTATTTAGAAGGCAATACACTAATTTAATTATTAAGTATTGCTAGATTCATGAAGAATCGTGCAATGCATCAAGCTGGATGAACGCAGTGACTCCTTTTTCTTGAAACATGAATTGGGAAAACCAGCTGATAATGTTTGTCTTCTTCATTTTGACAATCTTCAGGAATCCAAAATATGATTCAAACATTTTTAGAGTCTTGACAAGAACAGAAAACAAATCTGCCCCCGATTCTTTCTCCTCCCCAAAAAAGACCCACAGAAAGATGGAGACGGGATAAAAAGAATAGCCAAGCTAGAATAACTATTGCTTTACATAGCAGTCAGCATTAGTGATGTTACATATAATGCCTTTATATTTCTCAAGGATATTAAATCTGGTTTTGTTCAAAGACAGGAAAATAAGAGAATATTAGTTGTTACAAAACTGCAAAAGATGGGGCCAAATTTGATAATTCATTGGCAAAGTCATCTGTGAATCCATAATCTATGGCTATTGATTTAACTTCTGAGTGACACTTCATAGCTACATCAAAAATAACTTTGTGTTTCTTTATTCTTTTTATTTAATGATCTAGAAAACAGATCAGCTATCTGGCTTAAAAGAAAACACCTTGTGAGCAGAGAAGCTATGGAGAGAAAAAAGCAGATACTTAGTATTTGAAGAATGGGTCATAAAATCATGCAGTCGCTGACCAAAATCCATTTCCAGAGGTTTTTATACAAGCATTCATCCGCTCACATTCAAACGCCATGACTATGCATACACATTGCACAGAGATCAACACCAACCAGTCAGATAACCAACTGAAAAGTTACAGTGTCAAGGTGACAAGCAAATGGTACGGCCTGCAAAGGAGTTCCTGTGGCTAAAATCATAACAGAAGCATAGCTGAGTAAGCACCAAAACTAACACAAAAGGTTGATTTTTTTAATGCAGCGGTTCCATAATGACAATACTGAACGCTTTTGTAAATGGCATGTCCTGCCGTTCTGATTACAGCATGTGCTCTACTAAGGTATCCATGGAAACTTGAGAAAGAGATGTTAAATTTGTTAGATGTGTTTGGCACCAGGGAATGAGGCTAGTTTCCAGTCAGCCTAGTGGAACCACAGGTATTTTGATCTTTAAGCATGGAGCTTTAAGCATCAAGAGTCCTTAAATAATGCTGAAATCCACAAGACTGAATTTCCATGGGAATTCCTTTCCCAAGCAATGACTAGGAGGTGGCATGAACACAATAAAGAAACTGTGATTTTAATGTTATTATCCCTTAAAAGAGAAAAATAGTCCAATCACTGTTAGGAGGAGAGAGACACCCAAATACTCACTCTTCAGGCTTCCCAGGGAACAAGAAAAAAGAAAGTGTAAATGTAAATGCACAGAACCTTGCGACGAAAGGCTGTGCAGGAGAGGTGGACATGGAGCACTCGAGACTGTAAAACCCTTCAAGAGAAACTGCTTCAAGTGGTCCTGAAGAGCACTAGGAACAGAAAATGTATCCAGAAATTGACAAATCAAAGCAGCATTCCCAGATAATTTCATACAGGAGAATGAAGTAGCATAAGGAGAATATTTTCTCTCTGCCTCCCTCCCCAAGGAAACTAGTGCCGGTTGGGTAGGCTCCTGCAACAGAGACAGTTTTTCTTCAGAGTAAGTGAATAAACTCCCTCAAATGACATGAAATCACTACTCTGAAACTCCATTCACATAGACACTCCTTTCTGGACTCCAACTGATAACAATTACTAGAAATCACTCTCAACATTCCTCGGAAACTGCATCTGCAGAGCATGTCCTGAGAGTCTTGACTCAGACACTGAAGAACTAGTGACAGAAAAAAACAGCTAGAAGGAAAGCCCTCACCAGGTCTCCTGTTCTTGTAAATTAAGATGCCTTTAGAAGCGATCCATGTGCCCAGAGCCCAGCAAATCAATCACAACAGAGCTACCGATGTGGGCCAGCGAGCATCAAATGCCTCTCACACACAACCAGATCACAGCAGCGTGCCTATGATGGGGCACATCAATGCAGCTCATAAAGCCGCTCTTGGATGTCCTTGACACACCCTGACGCAGGCCTGAGTAAGGATATTTAGTTAAGTCCTTAGTAAAGAACAAAGGCTTTCTAGCCTGAGTGCTGCCCTCCATCTTCTGAGTATTTAGTTTATAGTTTATTTATTTGCTTACTTCACTAGAATTGTCTGCATTTTCATTTACATGAAAACCTTTCTCAAATCCCTCTGAGACAGATTTTAAAGGAATTTCCTGTTTTAATAACGATTACTTACACAGTTTATCACTGCCATGCTAATTTTAAAACACTGAAACATCATTGCTTTACTAGCAGTTATGGCAAAATTTATAACTTGCATTTGTTTACTTAAAATGCATATCACTATGTTTCTTAACAGCACAGCACATGGGCTGTAGTTGACATATTTTGAGCAATGAGAGGTATGGAATGTTAAGACCAAATGTGCCTGGTCACTGAGAAGAGGCAGTTTCAGTTTAATGACCCAGGACACTTGTCACAGTGAAGAAGATGAAGTGTGCAGGTATGTCACAGGTGTTTCAGATCACTGAAGTTAATACTTGGCAGCAACATTACCTCAGCACAACACCAACATCTGTGACCTTACATCACCAAACAGCTGCACACTCTTCAGTAAAACATCTGTGAACCAAACATACCATTTACAATCACAACTGATGAACTTCAGAGCTCATTCCTGAAGCAGATTCCAAGCCCTCCTGGTACCTCCCTCTTTCATCATTGAAGCAATAGAGCTAAACAAGCCTGCATAATAGCGATGCAACCTAGTGTTTCACCCATTTCTATTTTCAACTAGCAAGGCTGCTAAACAGAAAAGTGACAAGTGCCATTTAGAAGGTGAATATGTAAGCAACCAAAGCCATTTATGTATAGGGAAAATATTCTAAAGATTTAACTAAGTTGCATATGAAAAATGTCAACATCTACTGTACTCAAAAAAACAAAAAAAGGAATACATCCAAATTTCCCCAAAAGGTCATGTTGCTTCATACCTAATTAAAGTCATGATTGTTCTCGTTCTCCTACACAGAAGGGCATCATGTGAGTGCACTGGTTTTCATTCCTTTCACATTTTCCCTTATCATTTACTGAGAGCCAGCGCAGCTTTCTTAAATATCCAGAAAAGCCAATTTCCTCCTTCACAATACCTACAGATTAGAACAGCCATAAAGAGAAGTTTCTAAAATCATAAATGGTGTGCTGTTTCAAGTCAACAGTCATGAAATCCCATCTGACACATCATCAAAAGGCAGAACCAACTCAGGTACAAAAAATGGAGGTGATGGGATCCTTTGGCTGTTACTGTTCTAAAACAAAAAGTGTATCTTTTTTTTTTAAAGGGATGGTTCTTTGGTGCAATTATAGATAGAATATGTGAAATTGTAGTAGAGGACAGCAAAAAGGTAACTAATCACCCAGAACAGCTTAGAAGAATAAGGAACTGGAAATTTAAAAATATTTGATCAGACCTGTAGCTTTAAGGGAAAAAAAAAAAAAAATAAAAAATCACACCACTTGGCAGAAAAGAGCACAAGACAAGACATCAGTCAACTCATATATAACCTTAACCACCAGTGACAAGGTCAGAATGCGAAATAGATCCTAAATCTTGACATTTGCTTGCAGGAACCAGGTCTTTTTTGCTGAGGCAGCACTCTAGTCCTCGTGCACAGAACTGGCCTCCTGAAGGCTGCTCTAACTTGAGCCGCCATCCAAGACCACGGCAGCCTCTCCCAGCTCCTGATGGAAGTTGCACTTGAGAGACCAACCAGTCACACCCTCTAGACTAGGACAGAGCCACCTTTCACCATACATACATCAGCTAAATCAGCCTCTGGACAGACCAGACCTCTTGCAGCCTCACCACAGCTGACTGCAGCTTTGGGGAAGCTTTGCAGGTACAGAGCAGGGCAGCTCCGTTGAACATCAACTGCTGTCCCAGTGGGAATGAACTAAATATTCAGACCAACAGCTCCTAGGCTGACAGTACCATGAAGCAAAACTTGTTGGTTGAATCAGTGTCACCCAGTTACGAGCCAATGGCTTTAAAAATGCTAGAAGTCAGTATAATTAGAAGCTTTATATGCAACAGCTCCTGGGTATGAACAACTTAATCCAGGCTCATAATAACCAAGCTGCAGATACCGCAATGCTGTGCTAGCTGAAGCTATAAAAATGATTGACAGGCACTGCATACAACACGTCGCTGTTTTACATATAGACATTTATTTTACGCATTGTGCTATGCTGCAATAAGTGACTGTAGCTTCAATACTGTCAAATCAACAACACTCAGTAAATCACAGTTTATCCCTGAAGCCTTTTTTTCTCTGACAGCTTTAACTTTCTAGTGCATGGAAAGAACATAAAGATTTCTGGCATAACAGATCATTGCTTTACTACACGGTCTTGTGCCTTCTAACAAAACCCCTCCTGCAAAGATTTTCCCTATGTCACAAGTTATTTAATTTCAGTATTGCAGCGGACTAACCTTGCAACTTTGCAGAAAACAAAACACATGATAACTTGTCATCTAAAGACAAACGAACCTGTCAGTCTGTTCTTGTCAGCTGCATGCTAGAAAATTGTTACAGGTTACTTCAAAACAAACAGACATTAGAGAGTTTATTTAGGAAGCACTGCGAAAATATTTAGATTGGAGTGGGGGATGGAATCCAGTAGAGCCGGTTGTCTTAAAGATTCAACTAGTTTCAAAGTATTCTTTTATGGGGTTTTTTTATGCATACTTTATGACTCTCTTACTCTGCTTGCACTGAAAATTAAGCTATTTTATGCAAAATATTCTCCAAAACCCATTATGATCTGTATAAACTCAACCTTTTAAGTTTCTCCATACGTTACTGCTAGCACTTTAGGCTCAATATTACAGTTTTCTCAAATCTTTGAACCAGTCAGTGAGAAAGGGATGGAGAGATCAAATGAAATCAGGCTGTCTGCAGTTCCCTTAGGGTTAGTCACCCATATCATTTGTATCCAAGGAACCCTCCTCCCTCCCTCAGCTCCCTTCCCACACAAGGAGAGACCACCCCTGTCCTCCAAAGGCTATGTTATTTTTATCAGGCATAGTGTAATCACAAAAGGACCAAAACCTCTGAATCATTATTTCAAGCAAAACAAGCTTCAGATCGCCTCAACTCATACGTCAAGTTTGCAAAGTCAGAGAGTCGCACACCCGTTAATACAGTAACACCGAACCACTCGGGTTTTATCCCATCCCTGTGCTTCACTGGGCGCTCTCTGGTCCCCGAGGCTGCGCCAGGATGCTAAAGCTAGTCTCCTATCCCAGATAGCGCTGTCTCTCCCACCGAGCTGCCAGTGCATCAGGCTACTTGATAAAAATGGTGCCTTCCTTTATTGCAGCAGTAGCCCCTGTTTTCCAGCGCAAGCCCTCATCCCCGTCTCCGGGGCCGTTGCTGGGAAAGGGAGACCCCGACCCGCGAGGAGGGCGGATCCACAAAGGCTCTCCCCCCCCCGCCAGGAGCGATGCTGCGCCTCCGGGCCGCGCTCGCCGCAGAGCACCGGTGCCCGGGCAGGGCGCCCGCCCCCGCCCCAGCGATGCCTCCGCATTGTTTTTTCACCTGGATCCCCTCCCGCTCTGCTGCATCGGCTCCCCCCAGGGACAACACGTGATGAGCCGCGGCTGCTCCGCAGCAGGCGGCGGGCTTCGCCGGGTTGAGCTCTGCAGCAAGCCACCCCCCGCTGCCGCAGCTGTCCCTGCCCGCGAAGCCCCGCACGGGCACCCCCACACCCCGGCGGGGAAACCAGGGCGCTAGCGGCCCTGCCCCATGCCGCAACCGCCCGGCGAGCGCGAACAGAGCCGGGGCGGCGGGGCCGGCTCAGACGCCAGGACATTGTCTGCAGTCTCCCCGCCTCCCCCCCCTCCGGACGGGGCTCTGGCTCCAGATCACTTCCCCCGATAAGCCGGGGCCGCCCCGCCGGGCCGTGCCAGAGGAGCGCCCGGGCTATGTCGCGCCTGCCGCCGGCAACGCTCCTGCATTGCGACGGGGGCCCGGCAGGCGCGGAGCCGCGCTCGGCCGCGCAGCACGGCCGCTCGCCCTTACCTGCAGCACCGCTCTCCGTCTCCGACATGGCCCGGCCGCCCGCCGCCGCCCCGCGGCTCTCTGCCTTCCGCGCCCCGCTCACTGCGCTCGCCGAGGCATGGGCCGGCGGCGGAGCTGCGCTATCCAACCCGGGGGAGGCTCCGCTCCTTCCTCTCGTCCCCACCCCGCCGCGCCTTCCTGCAGATGGTGCAGAGAGCCAAGGGAAAGCCTCCGCGCTCGGGCCGGCGCTGACAGCTTTCCCGCCCAGGCTGCGGGGCTGCGCAGCCCCTCCCCGCCCGCTCCCCGCAGCCGCACAAGGGAGCCCGGGCTGCGGCTGCAGCTCGAAGGCGGTGGGGCGCTCCGCGGGGAGGGGGGCTGAGGGCAGCCCCGCCCAGCCCCAGCTGCGGATTTCAAGGCTACTGAAGCAGAAAACCCCTCACGGTGACAGCTATAAAAAGAGCACCCCCTCCCTGGCCGAAAGTGACACCCTGCCTCATCCGTGTGCGGCAGAAAAAGGGTTCTGGAGTCCTGCTGGGGACAGAGCGATGATGATGTGGTTTGCAAAGGTTATGCTGGTTGTTTGCCTTTGGGTTGTCAGGAGGGTGTAGGTACAGCTAACCTTAACAGTCAGAAAACATTAACGAGTCCCCCCAAACCATGAATCACGGGGTAACTTTTAGAGAATGGGGTGCTTTTTATTTGCCTTGAGAGGGAACTCTCCCGTGTCGTTCTGCAGTGCCATCAGTGCCAGAATCTAGCTAATTAACTTCTCTCCAGGACCTGGGAGAGAGACACTCCTATTGTCACTTCAGAGTTTACCAAACTAAATAAGAAGGCATTACAAACTCCAGAATAAAAGCAAGGCTAGTATCCTCCCATGAACAACTCTGGAGGAGAAAAAACGTTTTCCTGTTTTCCTCCTATGCTTCATGGTCTGACTCTGCTTTCCAGTCTCAGCAGCCATTCACGTTTGACAGCTCTGCCAGCAGCTCACATAGAATAACTAAGGGTATCAACTCCAAGCACAGTCTCAGTTCCTTGCTAACTCTGAGGCTCAGGAGGTCACTCGAACATTCATCACCATGTAAAATCCAGACAGTTTATCCTGAGTTCTCTCACCAAAGCTCTTGCTCACACAAGGCATGATCCCTTTGAAAGGTCCAAGGACTGGGGAATGTTGAAGCAAAACATCCAGATTGCAGGTGCTTACTCAGCAACCTGCCTCTATTTGTTCTCTGATTTCCTTCTCTCATGCCATCAGCTCTGTTCTCCATAGTTTTATTCCCTTTAAGGACAGAAGGTGTGGCACAAAAGTTAAAATTAAAGCAGTAAACTGCTTCACATCTACACACTTGACCAATCTCAAAGGTCTTCACCAATCCTGTACACTTTAAAAAGATGACCTCTCCCTGAAATCCACTGTCTTGTCCAAGGGAAAAGTTGAACTCCTCAGCTCTCCACCTCCCAAAAGGTGCAGCACAAAAGGAATTTCTAAACTGTTGAGAAGACAGGGAAAGAACATGTAGGAACAGTGGAACAGCAGCTCACTCTACCATTCACATCAGCTGAAAGCTCATATCCTTGCAAAAACTCTGTGACACAGGGATCGCTCACACGATCTGCCAAAACCCGAGGCCAGCGTGCACTGGAACAGCCAGCACTGGGCTTGCTGCTTCCTGCTCTTCCCTCTGCTCCACGCCAGGCAACAAAGGGGAACATCTGGGCAATAGTCAGCTTTAATTACGTATTTAGAGTCAGGCTGAATATTTATGCTGTCATTAATCAGACTCGGAAATAAGAAACCAAACAACTCTAATACTTGGTTTCCTGACAAGAGACTTAAATAGCAGAAACTTTTGCTTCAAATTAAATGGACTTCAATAGCAATAATTTTAAAATGTATTGATATAATTAACAAAAGCAAAGGGAAAAAAAACAATCAACAAAAACAAATACACATCCAAATTGTTTACTTTCAGGAAAAAAATGCTTCATGCAGGCTAATTTTCCATGATCCCTCAAGCAACAAGGCAACGCACGTAAAAATAGCATTTGGTGGGTACAGACATCTTTCCGAATGTCAAGGCAGTGACTACGTTATTCAATATCAAGCCAGGTTGCCTAAGTTACACACTCAGCTGTAGGTGTCTTGAATAATGCAGAAGGAGAATATCTGAACGCATGTGACTGCAGGTTTCAGAAATAAGACCCTTTCTCAGAAAGCTGAGCACCTAATGATGAACCAAGTAAAAAAATGCATTTGAAGTAAAATTAGATTCTCAATCTGAAATATGAAACAAAGGACTAATGAAATGATGGGCTGAGGCACCATGAATTTTGTGTTGTTTTATATAGATCAAAATAAATTATACAGACAAAAATAAATTATAGAAAATACAAAAATGCTTTTTTCCCCTTGTCACAGCTCTCACTTAGAAACAAGTTAAAAAAGTGTATTTCATATGAAAGAAAACAAAAACTTTTAGAAAAGGTCACCATATCAAATGAGTGTGCTCCAGCACCAAAGAGACTTTATTTTTTTTACTTGCTGATTAAGAAGAGTGTCATTTTTTATGGTCATTTTGATAGGTTGTTTGGAATCTGTGGATTTAAAGGTTGAGATTTTATAAGCATAACAGGAAATGAGTCTAAATATAATTATTAAAATGTAAAAATACTGCAGACAGACAGATTTGGAAAGGATGGCACAAGTCAGGTCACCTACATTCTCCGAATATCTGTTCTTACCAACACCTAGGAAAGCTAATTAGCTTGTCCTCTACACAATAATCAATTTTAGTGTGGATCTGTAAAGGATTTTTTTCTTACTCAGTGAACTAACATCAGCTGACTTAGTACACTGCAAGGGAGTAGTAGCAGAAAATAAGAAACTTTTATAGACTCTGAAACATCCAAGTATTATTCTCTCAGACAACCAAGGCACCCATCAGTGTTATATCCAAGCACCAAACCCAGCACTTGTTATGGTATTACCCTGACTATGGGTAGAAGTACGATTTCTGCAGCAGCCTGGAGCAGGTGCCTGCTTTAAGATCCGTCTCAAGCATCTAGTTGGGACTGAACCCCTCTCATGCACAATCAAGAACAGTGATTTAATATACTGTATTTTGCATCTGCAGAACACTTCTTATCCTAGGTGATCCCTAGAAAGCTGCAGCCTCACTATTCAATTCACCACACAAGGGGTTCAGATAACTTGCATAAACTGAGAGTAGAATAAAAATAGCTGTCTAACCCAGTTCTGATTTTAGCAGAGCTCCCATGTTTATGTCATCCATTGGCATCAATCAAAATTTCATGAGAAAATTGAAGATCACCACAGTGCCCTCTCAGGGCCATATTCACATGTTGTGAGAGCTATCCAAAACTGTGGCTAGTCAGTGAAAAGAGTGATGTGCTTCTCATATGTGATTATGAAGGTCTAGCTGATGGGGTAGCACTGAGAATCACTGAGCTGTAAACACTAGGCTCAGAGATCTGGAGGGAATATAGGCGTGTGAGTATTGTCATCAGTGCACCTGACAGCAAGATGTACAGATGTGATTAGAGACACAGAGATCAGTGTGTCACTGAAGCCCAACACCCAGCCCAATACTGGTGCCAGGGAGTTGTTGTACCTTTAAAAAACACACCACACTGAAAACAAGAGAAAGAAGGTAAGCATGCCCTATATCTTGGCAGCTCAGGAATCACTCATCAAGCACTATGTCCATCTGCCCAATAAAATTCCTAGGGTAATGGTTTCATACTTCAAAGTTTCCTCTTATGCACCTTCTGGAAGATCATTAAACATACAATACCTGAATTTGGTTTGTAGCCTGCATAATTGTTATTGCAGTCTCCTCCCTCATTACAGCTGTATAGTTTGTCAGCTTAATGCATTTTAACCTCTCTAGTTCTGCTTATTGGTTCATGTACTAAAAACTTCAAAATTATTTTTACTACAGAGTCAACTGCCAATCTGTTCCCCTAGATGCAGTTGCTATCTTTCCCTTTCCTAAAAACAGCCTTTTATATTAATACTCAAAAAATCTCTCTAAAGACAAGAACAATGAACAACTATTCATCACTGTCATACCCTTTCAATAAAGCAGCTTACTGAGCACATAAGAATATATAGGGTTTCTTCCAAATGAACAGATTATAAAGTTTTCACCTGTCTTTTATACATTTCTCATTCCTGGTATCCCAGCATTTACTGGAAGTGCATCATTCTCGGAACAGAGTCTGCATAGAATTCTCCAGCATTTCACAGCAGGATGTTTTTTCAGCAAATGTGTTGGGCTGTGGACAGTGGTTCTGGTGCTCACAAATCTCTGGCAACTCACTCACTGGAGAGCACTTTCAAATGCAGAAATGGCAGCCCAGTGCTCATACTGTTGGTTTTTTTTTCCCCACTTCTTCTACAAACTATACTGTGTAGATATGTTGAACACTGAACAGTGTGTCCAACAGTCCCCTCAGCATAATGTTCAAGACTCTTCTCTGGGATCCCAATGGATTGCATGAGGCTCTGTGTGCACAGAACCAAAAGATGAATTCAGTCCCCAAAAGTTTCCACTCATACTGTATGTCCTGAACTCCTTTCTTCCTTAAATTCACTGTCCTTCCTCTACTCTGGATTATTTTAAACCCACAACCAAACAACAACAAAAAAAGAAGAAAACAGATTTATTATGTAACACGATGTGATCACGCCATCATCTGAATATTACTCTCCAAATATGCATCCATCTATATATATAGTAAAAAAATACTACGCTGTCAAGGCATTTTTAAAATATCAACCAGATTGTGCATCCTTAGTGGCCCCTTTTACCACACATTTCTTATTGCTTCCAAAAGAAACAAAGCTGCATATGCATCGAACAATGAACTTAGTTTTTTTACATGAACATACACACTGCTTAAGTAAGTGATGAGCACATTATCACCCACTGAAGTCAATAAAAGTGGCAGATGGCTCAGTCACATCTAAAACCAAGGAACCACAGGTGGTCGGGACAAAATTCTGCCCACCTTATTTCTTATGGCCTCTGTTCCAGAGAATATATTGTACTCCCCAGATGGCATGTTTAGGTATTCTTGTTCATACCTGTGCTCTGCAGACTGCTTCACTGAATTAGGTAGCATTACCAAAATTGCAATGTTAATTGCAGGGCAAGTAATAATTATGTTCCTTAAAAATATCCTGTACTAGCCTGAGTATACTGAACTTGACAATGTCACAGGGAAAGGACTCAAAAAATAATCAGACTCAACAAGAGGCATAGGAGTATATTCTCTCATCGTGCACCTGTGATATGTAAAAATGTCATCACAGAAATACATAGAACATATGACAGTTACCACACTCCTACCTGCCTGCTTTCTGAAGCTTCCTGTGGTCCAATTAAATACTAAAAAGAAGAGGCAGCATGCTGAAAGATAAGCAACAGATGATTGACACGATACTCAAAACAAATTACATCCAAGGGGAAAATTTTAAAACTAGAATTATATGCAGTTTCCACAGACTGATTACTCATAGGAAACAGTCATTTATGTTTCATGTAGGTACATGGTAGCTTAAGGGTTTTTTTCCTAAGATGTTTGAGAAACTGTGTAGAGAATATACAAATATAATAAAGATGTCAACTCAGATCCTCCAGATTAGTAGGGAATCAATTGGAAGAGTGGGCACTATAATGCACATTAGATTTCATCCACCTCACTCTGTATCTAGGAGGTAGAAGCGGTCACACTGAGACACATCTACAGAGGAATGAAAGAAGCTTGAAGGCCAAGTGAAGAAATGTAGCCAGCAAAGTCATAGAGTAAATGAGAGAAAGAAGATGATGATCAGTTTTACAAGAAACTACTTGCAGTATGCAGAGGAATCTATACCTCCACCTAAGGCTGAACAAACTGATTACTTACTGGAGTAAATTTTAATGAATTCCACTGACCTCCAACTTCCATTCAACATTTAACAGTGTAGCGGGACTGAGACACTTAGATTTTGAAGAGAAATGAAAAATGACCAAAAGCCCTCTGACACTCATAAGAAGTGCCTGGTGATGACTGACAATGTTCTTAACATTTTAAACATATTTTGATAGGTTTTATAACCTTCAACATTTCATGCATATGAACATTATATGATTTGATTTTTACTTCTAAGAATATTATTCAAAAAGGTTAAACTGTTGTAAAAGGTGTTTTATACAGATATGCCTTAGAAATGTTCTTGAAACATCTATCTGCAAATATAAGTGACATGAGTTTTTTCAAAGCGTAACTTTTTAAAAATGAATACTTGATAAGAAATTATATTTACAAGATCAAATGGTACCATATATGCAATCATGGGTAAACAAAGCATAGTAAATCACACAGAAGAAGAAAAAAACTTTTTGGTTAAAATGCCTGAAATGAATGGTGTCTTAAGTATCACCAACATTTTCTCAGAATCTTAAATGTGCCACTCCTCTCTGTACATTCTTTGTTAACTACCACATACTTCTATTTTTGCAATCATTAATTAGGGCACACACATATATGTGAAAGTACATAATATCCCAAATGAACAGAGTGAGGTTTTCTGCTCAATATCTAATTTATCTCACCACAGGTTGCATAAGATCTTTGATCATTTTTTTTCTCCCTAGTCACTAAAGGGATGCCAATTCAATACGATTATATCACTCTTATCACTTACTGTGAAATCTTCCCGAAGAAAGTCATCAAAAAAAGTTTTTGAAGATTTCTAAACGTGATGTCTAGTGTACTAAAATAAAGGCTATGAATCAGTAACTCATATTATTCCTACAAAGGTGAGGAATTTCCATGAGCACTAGAAAGTAATTAAAAAATCAAAGTAACAATCCAACAGTCATCTAACAAAGACATGACTATTTTAAAGAAAATAAATTAATCTTAAACGGGATTATCATCACTGTAATATGTAATACGTTTGGCTTCTATGAAGAAATACTGAATTAATTACAACAGCTACATCAAAAATAGAAGCAAAAATAAGCTATTTCCTGTGTTTGCACAAATGTAAATGAGATTACAGTTTGTCCCTGACTTCAGAATTCAATAATAGATAAAGAAAAAAATAAAAAGAATATGGAAGAACTCTACTGACTTAAAATGTAATTGAAATCAGAAACCATGATTCAACTCTTGCTTTGATGAAGCATAAAGCTGTGAGTTGGGGAAGTCTGTTATCTGTCCATCCTCATTTAAACAGAAAAAATTGAACCAAAATCTTTAAATTGGCACATACAACACAAGGAACACCTTTCCTCTTATTAAATCTGTTGGATTTGCCTGTGGTATTTTCAATAATGATTTATTATTTTAGTCTTTTTTGCCAGAAGAAAAGAATGTCAGTGACATTCCTTTAAGTGTTCAGCCTAAATTATTACTTAACTGCCCAAGTCTGGTAATTCAATAAACCAAGAATTTGTTCAGGAGAAAAACTAATACTCCTTTAAATGCTGTCACTCTTAACTACCATAAGAATGATGCTTTAATCCTTTGAAGAAACGTAATGAAATCATACTAATTTGCTTTTTCATTGACAAAAGAAGAATCACATAATATTGACCCTATCAGTTGCAATAAAAGATCTGATTTTTATTTCTTGGTGAAGATTACCATTTAGAAAAAGACACAGCTGATTATTTTAGTATACTGTGTATGCATGTGTACCTTATAAAACCAGGACTGTCACTGACCACAAAAATATTCCATGCCTTTTTGTATTTCAGACAGGATGGCAAACTCTGGTTGCAGCTTCTTTCAGCTGGGTTCAAAATCTACTCAAATCAATGGAAAATCTCCCAACACTTTCAATACTTTTAATTCAGGCCCTGAAACACTGAGGTGAAGTGACAACTGCCTTGGTATCTAGGGACTATATAATAGAGGATGTAACATATGCCAATGTTTCTAATACAGATATTCTTTAGCTAGCACTTCATTCATCTGTGCTGTTACACAGAAACTGTGACTGACTCCATCACCAGAATGATCGTCATAGACTCTGGATTCAGATGTTTTAAGGTATCTGCTACACAATAGGAGTTTGAGACATTGTTGGGTTTTTTTATTGTTTGGTTGTTCGGAGTTTTTTGTGGTTTTGGTTTTCGTTGTGTTTTACTAAAAAAAAAAAGGGGGGGGGGGGGGGGGTGCGGGGACAGAACATGCTGAAAAGGAGACTAGATTGCTTTGGTGATCTTGCAATACCAGCAGATCTCAGCAAGGACATTTGGAAACCCAAATAGAGCAAATGCACTGAGATTAATGTGTCCACTGCTCAGATGATCTTTGTTCATCCAAGGTCTCCTAGTTTTGAAACACAGGACAGTGGAAGCAAATGTAGGTGATTCTTTAAAATCAGCTTGGCAGAAAATGTGTGTCATATGAGCAGGGTGCAAGCGCAATAAAAAATGCCATCACCACAGGAAGCTGCATTTGGTTTGTTTAGAATGGCAGCATAAAATTTCATACAAAAAGAAGTACTTGACACTGTTTATAAACAGTGAAATATGTGTAAAAATACTGTTCAGATCCATTTGACATCTCTCTTCCAAAGGACTGTACTTTTGGCTGAGTCTGTATTTTCAATCCTTTATCTTAAGCTTGCATATGACTGCTCTGTTATTTAGAAAGTAGTGACCTTCTTTTACTAATATAAAGAATGGGCAATTTTAAATTTGAATGCACAAAACTACTGCCATTAAAGTGTAATTTAATGCAGTGCTCAATGCAGGAGCAGTGCTCCTCCTGGAAAAGCCTTCTTCCAAAAACATGGAAAAGAAGCAGTCAGAGATGACAAGCCTGTATCAAATCAAATGGTTCACTAACATAATTCTGGTACTAGCATAAAGTAGGTCTTCAGATGCATGACTTAAATAAAAAAGGGTAGTAAACAAAACGTAAATAGGAAGGTACTGCTCAAGAAACAAAAGGAGCTCATGGTGAGGAGTGTACTGTGAGGGGTGACTGCTGAGAGAAGAATAAGCATGAGCAGATAAGAATAGTATTTTCTAAAACAAGGTCATTGCAGAAAAGGTTTCAGATTCCAGTCTATGTTTATAGCCTTCAGTGTCAAGCTGTCCAAGAACAGCTCCAGAAAGCCTGACTTTGTAAAAGTAAATTTTCTCTGTCATCCTTTTTCTCACCCGAGGTGCTAATCTGTCAAGGCCTATAAACTTCACTGGAGATAGATTATGTTAATAAGACATGAAATACTGTACTTAGCTACAGGGAAAACAGGGAGCTTGTATCAAACAGATCCTCCTGTTCACTGATGCAAGATCTGAGGGGCACTTTCTACTAATACATGAGTTTGGAATGGCATTAATTTAAAATTGTTTTCCCAATCATAAACGGACCATGCAGACAATGGACATGTAAGCAATCCAAACACTGCCATGAATATTTATAGTCACCCTTCCTTCTTCAGACTCTTCGGTGCTGGGTATTTAATCAATACAAAAGCAGCACACTTAACTGTCATCATCTTGATTTTGCACCGGAGATAACTTTCACAGGCATTCATAACTCATTTTCCATAGCACTGCATGAGTATTGTGAAGGCTCAGTATCTCTCAAGACTTAAGGTGGGGGAAAAAATAGTTTAGAAGCACTCACTAATTCTGAATGGTTAATTTTAGATTTTCAAAGAGTCTAACTTACTGCTGCTTTTTCTGAGATGCAGCTGCTCAACATCAGAAAGAGCAAATGTCCAGCATTTAGAGCACTCAGAAATAGCTAGATGCCTATCATGATTTTCAAATTCACAGAGGCACCTAATCCTCAGTGAAAATCACAGGAGATAATTATAAAATTGCTTTTCAGAGCCAGCCGAAAAGCTACCTCAATTTCTACATCCTTTGACAACCTTACTGGCACAAGTATTTTCCCCTGTAATAGATGTTTCTGTGTATCCATGTTTTTGCAAGATTTTAAACTCTCTATGCAATTACAAGGATTTCTTTTTCTGCTGGAAAGAAAATTAACTTTGCCTTGAGGTAGTTCTCTCAAAACTGTGCCTTCCTAGAGGCACTTTGAAATTTCAAAGACTTGAAATGACTGAATACATACAGGTCGCACAGACAAAAAAAGAGAAGTAGTTGTACTTACATGTGAAATCTTCTTGCATGTTATGTATGAACAAGTTTTACATGGATACATAGCAGAATTTCCTCTCAATGTGGTACAGTTTCTAGACAAAAATAAAATTTATATGAGTAATTATAATCAGAACTCCTTTCCATTCACTGCTAAATCTTCTTACAGCTTCTTCTGTTTGTAATTTGGCTGGTGCTTCTGAACCTGTACATCTGAGCAGGGGCACTAGACAAGAGGTATGGACTGGTTTCTTTCTAGGCGCTTGTTCACCAGTTAGGGACCACTGCTTTCTCCAAGTCCTACTGGAGCATATTTCTAAGCCTGTATGTACCTGTGTTACTGCTAACTGGCAGATGCTGATATTCTTTCACAGCTAATAAGCTGCCTCAGAATCTGAAGCAGGATTTTTGAAGTATGACTTTCTGTGTTTTCACTGCTAGCGCTTTCTGATTCTTTCAGAGGGTTTGAGCATGCCTAAGCCTGACTGGCTATCCAGATATATATGGTGGAAGAGAGAGATGCTTGCTTTTCCCTTCTCTCAAACAAACAGGTGTTCTGGTGCTCTAACAAGGAGACTTTAACTTTTTCTTTCAATAAGAAATGCAGGTACAGGATCTTTCCAAACCATATTCAGGGGGTATCAGCATTCTGCAGGCATATCTACCACCTTCTTCACATCTCTTCTTCATACACTCATGATGGTGATTTAGACATGCCTCTAACTCCAGAAGAAATTTCATGTTTAGGAATCCCAAAGGAAGAGCCTACTTCCTCGAAGACCGTCTTAGTCCCATCATGGTTCTTGATGTTCCTGTCTTAGGTAGTAAAATTTTCTCTCCACACAGCTGACACCTCTGGGGCTGCTCTGGGTTCCCCAGCTCTTCTCTGTAAACTGCTTGGAGCAATCCTAGAGCTGATAACTGCATTTAGCTACAAGGCTCATTGGAGACAAGCAAGGCCAAGCACTGAAGTGTTCAAATACCTTGAAAAGTCTAGGCCTGAGCCAGTTGGATTTCTTTTTAGCGCAGCAAGAGGTCTCTTAAATATCTTAATGTGAGTGATATCATTTGTCACAGAAGAGCAAAAAGATAAGCCTGGAAAGCATTAAACATTAAAAATATTTAAGAGAGAGATCTCAAATCTCTCTAATATACAAAATCTATTGAGAATTCAAAAAAGTTTGTCAGTGGCCATATGAGACACCCACCTTGAATTTTAAAAGAGAGATATAACAGTATGAACCCGCTGAGGGATCCATATTTGCCGAGTGTCTTTGGTTTCAGGTAAACTGCTAGCCAGGCTGTCTCCACTGCTCAGTTCTGCAGCATAGTATAATTTGAAATATACACCATGGTACTGCATAGATGCCAGATTTAATTTATATGCCTAAATTAAACAGGCTTATGATACAAAGCTGAAGCCCAATGTGGATTTAAGTTTAAAAGTAACCAAGGGGGGCCCTAAAGTGTGTACTTTTGCAGTACAAGACAAAAAAGTTGACCACAAGTTGGTAGTTGTTTGCCTGACAGCCATTTCCACAACCCAGCAGGCACACCACTCCCACAAACCTACAAGCTGCTGCCAAAATGGCCCAAATTCAACTCTTCGCAGAATTTTGTTTCCCCAGTAGAGGTTCCTCCCTCCTTCCTACTGAAATAAATCATTTCTGCAGGAAAATCTATACGAACAGAAAAATATTACACTCAAAAACTCAAAAGATGCAAGTTAAATACATGTCCATTGGGTCAAGGTTCCCTAACTCCTTGTATCCAACTCCCTCAAGGTCCAAAATAGGGAAGGGAGGAAAGGTGAGGCTATAAGCCTGTACTCCTACCATTATATCAACTTCTGCAGACATCCAGACAGCTGATTTCAAAATCACGCTAGATTCAAAGTGTTCAGGACTTTGAACACTTGAATCATTCTCTTTAAGTAAGGCAGCAACCACTTTTCATGGCAGCCAAAGTTTCCAGCAATTGCAGGGTATTACTCAAGATACCATGTACTACACTAATCTACTCAAGAGGTGATGGAGGCACAGAAAACTGTGTAAGGCTGGCATCTCAAAGGAAAGGTTGCAGACTCTTAGGCAAACACAGATGATAAAAGCATTCCTGGTGGTTGTTGCTATCTAAGTATTCTGGAACAGCCAAGGACATCTTCAGAATGGCACAATATCATCTTCAGGAACTCCAGTCTCATTATCTGTTTTGTTTGTGCAGTGCTTGTTCTGTCCTTCAACAACCTTGCATGACCCTCTTTAACACAAATGGAAGTTAAACGCACTTGGGCAAGAACAAAATGGAAATCAGTTCCTTACAAAACAACCATACCCAGGCTTGGAATTGACAGACAAGCCTGAACTCAGTACCATATTTGGGTAAATATCACTTTGATTTGCCCCTTCAGGCCCAAACAGATACCATAGATCCAATAAGGAATCAAAACCACAATTGCCAACATGTTGGCAATGAACTGGAAAAATCTTAGAAACAAAGCCACACACAGCAGCCAAATACAAGAACAATCAACAAAACTCTAAAATAAAAGCTGAACCCATCTGAGAAAACATAAGACTGTGAATGTGTCCTGACATTTCAAAAGGACAACAAAAGATCAGACCAAATCTTGTGTATTCCAAAGCTTGAATTTTACAATAAATTTTTATCCTTAGCTTATCTTTTCTTCTTAGGCCTAAATCAAGTTGCCTGGAGGCTTAATTTGGTGCTCTCTACAAAACCCATAAGCACTCAATCACAGACGAAATATTCATACCTTTTCAGCGTTATTTGCATCGTACCTGTTTTTTTGAGGATCCCCATGCATGACATACAATGTATTAAAAAAATGTCATGACAGGAGCTCCAGAAACACACAACCAGTGCTTACTGCATAACTAATGACGCTGTCCCAGCTGATTAATTTGTGCCCTTTGATGTGACCTTTCTCTTCAGCCAAGTTAATATGCAAGCTTAACTTTGCAGAGAAAATCAATCAAGTTCTGCTTACAATTACAATAGTGAAAATCTGAAGCAAGTTCATTGTTCTATTCCCAGCGTTACAGAAACACAAGACAGTATTTTGGATGAATAGCACCATGAAATATGATGCATATCTAAAATCAGACACTAGTATTGCAGAAAGATTGCATTTTAGATTAGCAACAACTTCCCAGCATCACACAAGGAAAACAAATGCGAAGTAGCTTTAGAAAGAATAATTTGAATATCCTGTTAACATCACTAAATTTTAAAGCAATCTCAACCAAAACGCTTGCTGTCATTGGTGAATAGAGCATTCAGCAGCTATCAAGAAATAAGCAAAAGTTTAAGAAGCACAGAGGAACAGAATTTTAAAATTACATCTCAGAAACAAGGCTAGATTAAACAGGCACATCTCCGAATTGTTCCAGTGTGGCAGCTTTCTCCTGAAACCATTTTTTCTGGAAGATCTTGAGCTTGCCTATCATGCACCTTATGAAACAGTGGGATATCACCTAGGAAATAATAGCAGATAGAAGTGAGCTGCTATTGTCAACTATTCATCCAGTCTGCAGCCTGTGCCTAAGGCTCTATCAGGAAAAGGCATGGCCCAAGCAGGTCACCAACTTTATGAACTGCACAACTGATCTGAAAATCAGCAATTGGTGTTCACTGTAAGATATTCCACACACACCTAATATTGACTGCAACTGTGATTACCATCTGTGTTTACAGAATTGTTTGTAAAACCACAAAACTGGTTTTTTTTCTATGGCTTCTAAAGAAAGCCAAGCTCCAAAACCCGACAGGGTATAAAGCTCAAACATTTTACCCACCTTCGGAAATCTCAGCGAAAATGATCAGTTTGGTTTCCTTAGGAATAGCCCCTCTCACTTAGCTGTGTGACAGCCAAGACTGAGCAGGCACTAAGTTAACAGCTCTCCATTCAGAAGGGGGAAGGGAAGGAGTCCTAATTCTGGAATTTGTTTTGCCCTTGATCTACCAGAACTCAACTGACTATCAGACCACACCATGACACTCCTTCTTTACACACTGGAAGCAAGTTAAATTTCAACAAATGTGGGCTGGGAAGGATGGACTGTCTCCCATTTAAAACCTTGTTCCACTTTTTACTTACTTTGTTCTGAAATTGTTTTACAACTATGGTGTGGATTATGGATAGGAATACTTAAGAATAAGTAAATAAATGGGACAGAGCAATTTTGCAGTATCATTCTCCCCCACACAGACTTCTTTTGCTTTACAGGAACATCCGGAACTAATGCAGAGGGTGCTTGACTTGGCAGTTAATGACCAAGGCAAAAGGTCAGGTACAAAAACTTAGCTTCCAAGAAACACTCAGTTTAGTAGTTATCATTAATTGACACTGAGGAAAGATCAAACTCCAACCGCTCAGACACTCCATTTCTCCTTCTTATCTGTCAGTAAGTTAATTGTTGCCTCTTTCTCCACCTCGAGAGAGCCACCAGCCACTGACAAATCCAAAGTGCCCAACTTTTGAAAGAGTCACATGCATCAAGCCAGACTTATCCAAGTGACCTTTCAAAGGCCATTTTGTGGTGCTTCTTACAAAACACATTAAAATTGTCATCTTTCTTTGTTGTCTCTGATTATAAGGCTAATCCAATTCTCACTAAATACAACAATTATTTTAATATTGGCTTCAGTAGGAGCAGGGACATGGAATTATATTTGGAATCCAAAGATGATCTACTGTTCACAAGGTCATGGTGTCTGGAATTGAGAAGAAGCTTTAACTCCAATTTACTCTCGTGCTCTAGGGTTTTGGAAAGGAGCTTGTGTTGTTTCCCAATGAGTTTCTTTGTAGATATATTAAACCAGACCCTTGGGAAAACCGTTCTTGTGCTAAAATTAGGATTTCATGACCCCAAAAGACGAAAGTTTCTGTAACACTAGGTAAAAGTATAATCTGTGAAGTTGGTTTTCAGACTAGTTTAGCAGCTTCCTCGTCTTTATCCAACAGTACACTGCCATCGTGTGGCTCAGTATAGCAACGACAACAGTTATTACGATACTAATGCACTACTCCTAGGATATTTTCACAGATCTTTCATAGCTTTAATTTTTATTACGCTAATAATGTACCAACTTTATGCTTTCAGGGTATTTATTGAAAGTTTTTTAAAAAAGAAACAAATCATGTGATTTCCCCCTTCAAATTGTAAGAGTTAAAAAATGTTCAATAACATCACTCAAAACGAACCATATTTTGGTTGCATTATTTGAATAGTGGACTGTATCTAATGCAGACCACTGCCACCCTTCCATTGTCTTTAGTTAATCCAACAGGAGTGAGTTCTTGGAATAACTATATTATTATACATGTGTGTTTATGAATATAACTTCATCAATCTCATGTTCAGTTGCTTTTTAGACTTGAGAAAGAGCAAATGGCTTTCTAGTCATTCTCTCAATCCTATATCTTCTAACAATACATTGCTGTCCTACCCCTAAGTATTCAGCTATGGATCCCAGTGGGCTCACCCACTGAAAGCATCTCACAACCTTCTGTTGCTTTGCTCAGAGAAAAGGTAAGCTCTTCAGAATCTTAACTTTAGCGGAAAGGAGTGAAATAAAACACTTAGTGCATTTGCTGGTTGATCTTTCAACATACATAACAGTGAGACAATGCCTTGCTTACTCTACTACAGAAAACAAACAAACAAACAAACACCCACAACACAACATGATTACTGTGAGCATAACATTCACAGGGGGCCAGTCATTCCCTCTCTTTGAAACGTTCCTACAAGGTCCTGACTAATCCAATGATAAGCAGTTGACAGAAGAAACTCACTGTTTCTTTTTCTTCCCTGGAATCTTGTTTTTAATAGAAAACGCTGTTTTAAAAAAAAAAAAAAAAATTCATCTGGCTTCATAGTGCAATGAAGTCAATGCTGGCCAAGAAAGTGAAGAGCAGTAGGTAGCACTTTATCTAGGACGGTATAATAGAATGGAAGAGAACAGACTATTTCAGCTGGAAGGGACTTATAATCATCTAGTCCAATTGCCTGACCAAAAGTTAAAACATGTTATAAAGGGCATTGTGCAAATGTCTCTTAAACCCTGACAGGCTTGGGACATCAACCACCTCTTCAAGAAGCCTGTTCCAGCATTTGACCACCATCTTGGTAAAGAAATGCTTCCTCATGTCCAACCTAAACCTTCCCTGGCACAGCTTTGAACCATTCCCATATGTCCTGTCACTGGATCCCAGGCAGAAGAGCTCAGCACCTCCATCTCTGCTTCCCTTCCTCAAAGAGCTGTAGAGAGCCATGAGCTCACCCCTCAGCCTCCCTCCCTCCAAACAAGCCGATGTCCTCAGCTACTCTGGATGCATTCAAGGACCTAAACATCCTTCTTAAACTGCAGGGCCCAGAATGGCACACAATACTCAGAGCGAGGCCACACCAACGCTGAATACAGCAGGATAATCACCTCCTTTGATCAGCTAGTTATGCTGTGTTTGATGCACCTCAGGATGTAGATTGCCCTCTTGGCTGTCAGGATACACTGTGGGCTCCTATTGTGCCTGCTGTCAGCCAGGAGCCCCAGATCTTTTTCTGCAGGACTGGTCTCCAGCCACTCCTCTCTCAATTTATGCTTGTGCCCAGCGTTACTCCATCCTTGATGAAAATCTGGCATTCAGACTTGTTAAATTTCATGCAATTAATCACTGCCCAGTGCTCTAATCTATCTAGATTCCCTCTGCAAGGCATCTTGTCCCTCAAAAAGAATCAACAATTTGGTATCATCAGCAAACTTGCTAATAGTGCATTCCATTCCGGCATCCAGATGACTCATAAGTGTATTGATCAGAACTGGCTCTAGAATTGAGCCCCGAGGAACACTCCTGGTGTTCTGTATCCCACTGGTGTGGTACCTTTTTCGGAATTCAACTGAGATATAGACTCCTAGCTGTTACTGCACAGTGAACAAGCAATAGCTTGTTTTAAGAGCCTGTCTTTATTTTTATTCACAAGCATTACAGCAGCAACTCTAAGGGACACACTCAGTTGTTACTTTCAAATAAGCAACTTGTTTGGAGAAGACAGAATTCAAAGCTCATACCAGGTATTTGTTATTGCATGTCTATGGAAAAGGTCTTCCTGACCAAATCATTAGTGCAGTTACGTTATGTCCTGGAATGCACTAATACATATCTTCCTGATCTAGTAAAAATAAAATCTGCTTTCCTTCTTGCACTTATATATACACCTATATATAAATTTGTAAAACTCATTTATATGCATAAATTTATAGATACACCAACATATCAATTTACATTTTATACTCAGTATCCTTTTTCATCATGTAGCCCTTAGCTGTCATACTGGGAGGACAGATACACTGGAATATTTCATAGGTTATTTAGTATGTTATGCCATATGTACTGTATTACATCACTTTCTATTATGTCAAAAAAAATACAATTTATGAAGCAGTCTTTCAAAGACTCTCCTTCACCTCTCCCTTATTCTGTGTTTCTGTGTCCCTTTTTGAATGCAGTCCGTGCAGCTGGACACAGCAATCCAGAGGAGGGCGTCCTATGGCTTTGTATAATGGCCCGGTCTCCTGGAGCCGAGCCCGGGCAGCCGTGGGGAGGGGACAGCACTGAGGCACTACTTTACAACGGCGTAAAATCAGCCGTGCAGGTACCACCTACATGTACCAGGAGATGGGTGAGCACACCAAGCTAAGACATCCTGCATACACCATCTACTGGGTAAATCTAGGTGCTCACTATACACCTTCAGCTCTGGGAGACAGATGCCCGCAGTCTTTCACTCACTCTTTTCCGACTTCTCCAAGAAAACCAATCCATAGCTCTTAGAAGATTTTGACAACTTTTTGTAGCATGAAAGGTCTGGAGTGAATGCTGAAGATTTTGACCCCAGTTATTTGTCTGAACTGCTAAACAGCCATTGTTTCCAAGAAGTTTAGGCTGAACTCACTGCAAACCTATGTTTAATATTAAACCTGAGCCAGTTCCTACCAGAAAATAGCTCCAAGATCCCTTATGTAGAAGATTGTTCAAAATCAGACCTCAAGAAATCATGCCATTTTTAAACCCAGCTATTTTGTAAATGGCTACCAAAATGAGCAAGAAGAGGCATTCTAAAATATTATGAAACTTTGGGGATGGCAACCAACACAAAAAGCTTATCAGAGCATTTGACATCTAACTTCCAAAGGATAACACCTGGGAACTCTGCCCCTTCTCAACAATTTCTGAGACTTACTTTACTGATTCTGCATCTAGGGAAACCCTTAATAAATCACAAATGAAGCAAATCCTGCCTCTGAATAGTAGTTCTCTTCTATTCCGTACATTTATAACAGGAAATTTTTCTATTAAGTTTAACATGTTTTCTACAGTCAAAAAATATTTTTAAATGGGAAAAGCTAGCCATGAAAAAAATGCTTCACCAGCTGCTGGGAGAAGCACATTTGCTCAAAATGGAGCAAAAATATTTCAAATTCCTCAGTGATGAAAATGAAAAAAAAAAAAAATAAATATATATATTTAAAGAAAATTATAATGTATATGAAAGTCACACTATTTTAAGTATAAACTATTTATGATATTATTAACTGCCATATAACTATATTACAGAGAAATAACTATTAGAGGTATTTTTAACATTTAAATTACATTACATTTTAATGACTGCATTTGGTAAGTATTTTTATTGAGTGAAAGCTGTCGTAGTTTTCACGTCCTCTACTGCATTCTGCTGCTGTATTACTGAAGACCATGGGAGTTTTTTCATTGACTTCAGTAAGAATTGGACTTTACAGCTCTAGTTGAAGGGAGGGATCTTAGAACATCTTGATGAAAGGCAGGCATTTCGAATGGCTAAACACAGGTTTTGACAACTTCAGGTCAAATTAATTTCTGGAGGCAGTTATCAAAAGAGTAAAGAATATCACACTCTGCTGCCCTGAAAATACTTCTACATTTTCAAGGTTTGTTAAACCTGAATTTCCCACCTTAATCTGTGAACTGTTACAGTGCATAGTTAAACAGTTATGACGTTTCACTCCTGTGACGTTTCATTCCAGCAGATCTGCATTTCAACAAGCAGAGATTCTGGTGCTGTATTTGCAAAAGTAGCTTGCAAAGTGCTTTGAGTTCCTTTCAAATGAAATATAGCACAGATTTGAGATTATCAAGCTGACCAATGTAACACATGACAGAGCCAGCGCAGTCATTTATATTTGACCAATGAAAAATCCTCATCCTTTCCACAATATTCAGCAGGTTCTGCAATTTTTCTCTCAATGGGAGACAAAATGTTAGGTTACAGAACCCTTAAAATTCCCTGCTGGATCTCACAGAATCTGCAAGTCCCACCCCGCAGGGAATGCCACTTTCCAGCAGTCTCTACACATTCCCTGAAAGAGTTCAAATTCTTTACACCAATTGAACGCATTTCTCGTCTCATTTGAATGGCAGACTGAATGGAGACACTTGAGAGTTCTTGGTCGCAGACATTCTAATTGATCTCTTGGCTGCAGTATACTGTAATTTGTATGGAAATATGCATTTCTCTGTGTAGGCTGTCCTGCAGTGGACTAAGCATAGTCATGTCACCTAACAAGAGCACTTTATGAACCATAATTTTCTCTGTTCAAATTATATCTCTCAACTTAGGAGGTACATGAAGAACCTTTCCATATACACACACACAGGAGAGAACCTGTCAAAACATGTAGCTTTGATAACATTGACTCAAAACCTGAACACTTAGCAAGAGCTCTCTATGAAATAAAAGAGGAAGAGGCTAACAATCATGTTTTCTTAGGCTGAAGTGCTTTCCACACTATCTGTAAGACAAATTTAGCTGTGGTGTTTGCAGTGCAAATCTCATTAGGTAGGCTGGTAAGTTATGCACGCAGAAACAGACTTCTAAGGATTGTTCTGCAAAGAGGGGGAATTGGTAGCACACAGAGCACTTCCCTTCCCACTCTCTGTGCTGTGGGATCTGGTGAATCCCCAGCTGTGCTACAAAGCAGACCTGTCAAGTCTCATGCACTGACTCATTCTTTTGTATCCCACTCTGTCACTGCTGGCATTGCATATTTCTATATGGCAGTACCATGGCTTCTCTCCCAGTTTTGGATCTCACACATCAGATGCAGGTGGTCACTCTGATCTGTGATTATCTGAACAGCTGCATCTGATGTGTGGGTCAAGGAGCAAAAGAAAGGTCACAGTACTGGCATGGCAGCTGGAGAATGTGCTGCTTAGCAGGCCCCAGTGCTGACAGGAGCCCTGCTCCCCTCTGAAGGCTGTGTGCTGCAGGATTCAGCTCTTTAATGACTGGACATACACTTATCACCTAGCCTTGCACAGAAATGTGTGCCCTAGCATGTGCAATCTCACGTGTCTGAAGAGCAGAGACTTAAGAAGTCTGTATTTCTAGACTTAGCTTTCTTATTAAATTTCTGCAAGAGATATGATGAGAACTCAGAGACCTGGCTGATATTTCCTCAAGAAACATTTTGTTGACCTTATCATTTCAGTTATGCTATTATTGGTCAGGTCTTGAAGACGTGGAAATAACCATATGAATTCTGATTTTTTTTTTTCTCAATTTACAGAATATAAAGGCAACAAGGAAGTACTTATGGTGAAGGTAACACTTGCGAACTAATTTATGCCTACTTACAAGTCTCTCTTTGTGGCAATCAAAAATTACATTTCATAAATACCTGTTTGTATGCAGTTACTTAAAATGAAAAAGGCGGCTATTTCATTGCTGAGGTTTTAAATGTCATCCACCCAAAAAAAGCATTGTAAACATTTTAGCCACTCTCAGTGACTGACATTAAAAACCTCAAGGCTGCAGTTATTTATAAACTCTGACTTTCTAGATTCTTCCACAAGTTTAATTCCCATCCTCATCATCAACCTTCCCACTGCATTTCACTGACAGGCACGATAACAACAATTCTGGTTATTCTTAACATTTCTTTCTCTGGCCTTATTTTTCAACACCTTTAGAACTATGTCAAGGAAGACCAATAACTGAGAAATACCTCTGTGCAGAGAGCTTCCGTGTGGTCCTGTGTACCATTTATTCCACACCGACAGATGCAGCAGGCTTCCACCAATGCACATGATCCTCTGTGGGATTTCCATAAAACCAAGAATAGCACTGAAAAAAACAGAGGCATAATAAATGAGCATATTTTAGCAATTTTCCTCACAAATATACATCCCAAAAACAGTAAAACAAGGCTGAGGAAAAAAATAAGATAGGCTGTGCCTTTACAATAATCAGGATCTTATGGTTTATTTGATAGAACTCCCTTTGGCAGAATCTCACTGACAACCACATTTTTTTTAGAGTACCATATTTGTTGGAACACAGACATCTGTTCTTTAAGGCTTTAAATCTTCTACTACACAAGAAAACCACAGTCCTTACAAGTAAAGGAAGACTTCTGATCTTAAAGACTGGCCATTTCTATTACATTGCTTGGCTCTCTATTAGTAATGCACAATGACATTTATTCTTTAGGTACTGAACCCTAAACATCTGCCAGGCTGGAAAATCTTTGTGCTTTTTTTTTTTTTTTTTTAATTTCATTACATCTAGAGGTGCAAACAAAAAAAAACATATGAAACATATACAGTCCACCCTATCTCAAGTAATCAAATACAATTTAAATAATAGTTATTTCGCATGTGACAGTGGATAAATCTCAAACAGACATTCTGTTTCAAACTTAAAGTACTCATTGATGGTAAAACCTTTTAAATGAAATGTATAAGTTTTGCTGTTCATCATATAAGGTACTAAGCAGTGCAAATGTGTCCTAGAAAAGAGATGAAAATGAGAAGAATAAAATATTTTAACAAGTCAAAGTAAATTTCAATAACAGGTAGATATCAATAACTGCCCAACACACACAGTGTGTGAGAAAACTGTAGGACTATTCAGAGAGGTAATGAATTAAGTCCATGCTTAAGCTTCTACAGCAGTCTATAGGCAATACTGTTCTGCAAACCAGAACATGTATCTGCTTTCAAAAAGTGGTTTCCTCTCTAGTTACAGCATTTTCAACTACTGCTGTTGACTGCTGCTTCTGATCAAAGTGAAATAAAAATTACCCCCTACAGATGTTGTTTACCCTTTCGTTTTTCCTATGGTCAAATGAACCCAGGCATTCAGGAATAATAGCAGCTGTCAAAATTCCACACGAGGTCTGAATCTCTAGTTATCAGTTTTCACTGGAGAACTTGAGCTTTCCTGTTCCCATAACTCTTTGATTTTATTCACATTTTGCCCATAATGTTCCACTCACTGCCTCTGGAACAGTGCAAACACTTTCACATGTGCTATCACCAGCTACCAGCAGCTTTTGCTACAGTTATTTCACTAACGCTTAAGGAACTGAACTTGGTCTTCAAAGTGATTATATGAGTGGAGTCTCAGGCACCTCTCACAATGCTACTTCACCAAAACAAAACAGATGTGAACCAGCTTGGCATTTGGCTGTCTGTAAAGTTGCATCTTGCATGCAAGAAGGGCTTAGGAAACCTTTATGACTTCTCTGAAACAAAACTCCTCTTCTAAAAACATTCCCACCAGTTCACTTCTCCTTTCTTAGGTTTTCCTCACAGCTCTACCAATAGTTGGTCTTATGCACCTACTTTAACATCTGGGGAAGAAGGAATGGGATCTGCATTTCCAGTCCACCTTTGAGTAATGCATCCACATGCTTCCACTTAGAAGGGAAAATGTTATTGGAAATATTTGGCAGATAAGTCATCTTGTGCCAAAATCGTCTCTCTTCTTCCTCCACTCTCCCCCCAGTATTTCTAGTAGATTAATCAGTTCTTCCCCACCAGCACAGAGGGCAGCCATAAGAAAATCTCTTTACTACACTGGGCACTACATTATCACAATGGTGATTAAAAAGTTAACTTCTAGATTTGCAGTCAAAAAACAGTTTAATTTTAATGATCAGATTATGATTCTTATTACCTTCCCATCATAACAAAGGATTCAAATGCTGCATTTGCCTTTATTAACAGATAGTTTATTTTATTTTGGATGTCCTGTATTTTATGTACTTAGTTTCTCCAAGAGAAAATGAAAAATTTAATTCTTGAAAGCTTTCTGAGTTTTTCGCTCCCCAAAATCTATTTGGTTTCATTCTGCTATTGAATGTAAAACAGTTGGACAAGAGAAAAAAAAAATATGAGGCAGAGGGTGCTCTAATCGCCAGGATTAATTAATCAAAGAAAGAGGATATCCATGCCTCCTACTGGCAGGTTTGCAACCATGTATTTTCCTTCAGTGGATCCTCAGCAAAATCTAGAAATAGAAAGAAGACAAGGAAATGAAAAACAAGAATGTGGAGGCTGTTTTATGTTTGGGTTTGATTCTGGCTTCCTCCTATTCTTTTCCTCTACTCTATAAAATAAGGAAAGATACACACCGCATGACTCAAATTTATACTTATTTCCATTTTAAAAGAAGATTCACTCCTATTTTGTTTGAATACTGTAAGGGCTGAACACTCAACTAACCCACTGTGTTTAGGTTTCCCTGAGTGCTTCACAGAGATTTGTTAAAGATATAAAATAGCATACCAGACAATGAAAGAGCTTGTTTCCCCAACCATTTTTGTTGAAAGCTACTTTGTATATGTTCCTATGCAACAAAAATTAAGTTTATGTGTAGGTGTTCCATGTTTTTACAAACTCTACACTCCTTACTTGTTATAAGATTAAAACAATTTTCTCCCTCAGTAAATGCTTCCCTTGAAAACCACTGGAAGCACATAATTCATCTGTCCATTTATAGCTTCTATTTTCTTCTAGGCACTGAGAAACTGCTGATTGTGATTGTTGTTTTCCCTTTTAAGAAGCCAATGTTGAACAAGTGACAGATAAGACAATTTAATGTTTCAGTGACCATACAGATCAATTTTTCATTTATTCTGAAGTTTAAAAGAAAAAAAAAGATAGGCAACCAAGGTACAATTGCAGGGATTTTGTTTAGCAAATTATTCTTCTATACTCAGAAAATTTAACAGGCACTCTCATTAAAACTGCAGGGAGTTTTAAGGTAGCTTTAGTCCTAATATTTTTCAAAAAAAAAAAAAAGCATTCAAAGATTTTCCCCTGAATCATTTTCTTTTCTATGGAATCTATCAGAAAGGTTTGGAGATACAGTACAAGTCTTTAACTGCGAATAATAGAAAAAGAAGAAAGAAAAGAAGTGTATTACCACAAGCTGCAGAAGATCTCAATAAAAAGATAAGTGAAAAGGGAACATTGTGCAGTTTCTGTATTGGATAGAGAAATGGAAAAACCACACATATTTGGGAAAGTCTTTATATGGAAAAGGTACAGGATTGGTATCACCTATTAGCACTTACCCATTCCATACAAGTCATTGTAGGGTGATGGGCACCTGATTTGCTCTTTCCACCCACTTCATTTCTTCCTGTTTTTTCTCCCTGTAGACCTCTGCCTTCTGTCCCTGAAGGACCCAAGTGTGCCATCTGATGTGCAACCCAATTAAGCAAGCCAGCATTATAGCATCGCACGTGGGCTGGCAAAGCGTGTGTACTCAGCCCACTCCCGATTGGGTCCTAACTACATGATGGCTGCACGCTTCACACAGGTCCAAACGTGAAGACACTAAACACTGGTGCAATCTGTTGTTCTACAGCCCGAGACTCTTCTGGAGAGATGAGGGGGCCTTAAGTATCTGATCTGGCTGTCCTTCGCAATGTTGGAGGATGAAGCACACCTAGGTCAGAATCTCCCTTTTTCCATTTATTTATAAGGAGACTGAAATTAGATGCCAAGACTGTGTACCTATGACCAATCCTATTGTCAAATAAGATGGCACTCACAGGAAGTTATACAATCTTCATGCTATCATCCCACAAAAATAAAAATTGAAAGATACCTAATCAACAGTGACATCTAAATTGCTATCAGTAATATTCAGTATTTTCAGCTTCCTGAATGCATGCAAGAAATTTAAAACTTATGTCAAGGATTTTACAGTGATATCCCAAGCAATCTTAAAAAAAGTCCTGGAGATGCTATGTCAGTTTCTATTCACAGATTTAATTGCCTTTGCAGCTTTAAACATTAGGGACTCACTAAAAAAACAAACAAACAAACAACAAAACCAAACCAAACAACAACAACAAAAACACAACCAAACAACTAAACCAAACTAAACAGAATTTTAGATTAAGAAATGTAGGAAGCAATCCTAGAGACAAGCCTGTTGACTTTTTAAAATTATTATTCTTATATATAACATGAAAGCTATTAAAAATAACATAAAATTCCCATCTTTTTTCCTTATGAGATAGAAGATTTTCTGCCTCTAGGCTAAGTCCTGCTCATTTTACTGATGGGAAGTGGAATTTTAAATCCCAAGCATATATTTCTGTGAGAGTAGTTCAGAACATAGGTCTATAGGTAATGATTTTGCCCAACTACAAGATTTTTCCATGGGCTTAACCATTATTCTCATGTTTTAAAATGTTACAAATCTTAAACTGTATTAATGAACACATTTCTATGCACATTTTACAATATAAGAGAATTACATCACTATCACTACCCTATAAATAAAGGCTGGCTCTGGTAAATGCTAAAAGCAGACTTTATTGCCTCATATACTACTCTTGACCACTTAATTAACTACCACAAGAGCTAATTAATTAGACATCACAGTCTCTAATCATTCTGGAATTTACTCTATTATGTTCAGCTGGAATATCCTCTTTCCTCAACAGACCCCTCAAAGTTTAAATGAAGACAATAAAGCACTCTGCGTTTTTCATTCTCATCTTTCCAGATACTTAAGATCAGGATGGGAATATTTAAACCGATTTTATAATAGATTTTTCATATTTAATTCTGTCTTTACTACAATGGATGTTTTAATGAGCTTGGAAGGCATCAACCTGTTTGTCAGTGTTCTAACATTCTAACCTAACGTTGTCAAAAAATCATTTTTAAGAAGTCAAGAAGCATTCTGGCAGCTTAACTCAATGATTGCCTACTGCTGATATATCACAACATGCATGTCACATGCACAGGTATTTTATGAAGGAACTTATCAATTAAACTCAAAAGATGTACCTCTAAAATTTTTAACTGTTTTGTCAACAAGATACAGCCAGTCTGTAAAGTCAGCCTGTGTATTGTGGTAGAATGAAAGTACCAATGAGAAACAAGCTGATAAATTGGTTTGACTGATCATTAAAACCCATCTAGTATAATCGTTTTAGCTGATCTCGTTTAAGTCATTCCGTGAAGCTGCCAAGAGAGTTCAGGGACAGGTCGATCTTCTATTCGCATCATGCAAGGATCAGGCAGATAAAATCCGATCAGTTACCTGAGCATTCTCGCATTTATATGTAATTATGCCCTGTTGTTTTAAAGCTTCCATCTGGAGGAAAGAAATCTGTTCTGCTCCTGACCTTTTCAGACCTCATGCCACTGTATTTAGCTTTAACAGATGGATTCTACAGATCTGATACAGAGATAGTAATAAAAGATTGAAAACAAGAAAAGAGTGGAAAAATACAGAATCATTAAAGGCTTGAATTGTTGCTAACTGCAGGTCAGTGGGTGAATCTTCACTGGATTCATGGGTCATTGATCAGGCCTCACAGTTTGTTCCTGTCCTAAACTGCAAAAGAATTAAAAAGACTCTATTAAGAAGGTGACTGGTACTACCCTCCTGTAATGCACAAGTCGGTAAGAGCAAGAAGGACTGCTAAAACACACTGTATCTCCAAGGTCATGACTATTCCTAACAGACAGCTATAGCCTAAAATAAGTTCCAGTGCTGAGCGACACTGAGATCTACCTTGTGGAAGCAAAAGCAATTGCTCTGAGCAGTGAGGCTTTCTGCTGAAGAGCAGAATTCTTCCTATTTGTGCATGGCTTTTCTTCCAGTTGCTGGCCAGACTGAATAAATCAATCATAACTTTCTTGCAGATTTATATACAAAACACTTCAATAAAAGTGTTTACGCTTCTTCCATAAAAAAAAAATGCTGGAAAAAATTAAAACAATCAATAAGAAATAACAAAAGAACTTCTCAGAACAACATGCACATCAATCAGCCAGTCACAACGAAAGGAAGCAACTAAACTTTCGCAACAGGAATATTCAGCTCGAGCATGCATTTTATGCTTAAGGAGTAAACTGGTGAAGAAACATTTCTGAGTCTCAGAAATGAAGAGGAAATTCAGAGCAAAACTTGATTCTCTATCCTTGGTTCAGTTCACTTTGCTTAAAATGACAAGGCAGGATGCTTGGATTGATGTATACTGCAGGTTAATATAACCCTACACAGTGTGGAGTAGGCTACAGCAGCATGAGTTTCTGGGCATATTCCCAGAACAGCACAGAGCAGAGGAAATGTGCTAGTAGAGCGGCTTCTTCTCCCCAAGCATCCTTCTTAAGATTCATGAATTATACATTTTAGGCTATTTGATGTGCTGCAATATGTGGATACAATAAAACAGGGAAACCGAGACTGATTTCAGTAACTGTCTTTAAAAATTACCTTCATGATCTTCTGCATTATATTACTTTTTTCATCGTTTGAATAACTCCTCATCACAGCTCCACCTTTCCAGGAACTGCAGTTTAAGATGTTTAAAATGTATCTTTGAGGCATAAATTTTTTCAATAGTTAATTTGTGTGTTATAACATGAAGAGCAAATAAAATTTTTCAGCTTGCAACAGAAACTAGTCACCTACTTTTTCAGACATACGTTCACTTCTGAAACTTGCTGAGAATCTGCGTATTTTATGACAACAGACACCAAGTCAAATATACAGAGGACAGAATGCAGAAAATTATGATCTGATACTATCAGATTGGTAATTGGTATTTATGGTATTAGCAGTCCACATTTGCCTAATCATAATACTCCTATTGGAACAATCTGGCAAAAAGTCCGTGTATTGTCATTGTCAACAACTTTCCAAAACCAGTCAATATTACTAAAAGAATGCTAAAATTCTTTTAGGCTGCAGAAATTAGAAATACAGAAACAGCAAGCATTCTGCTTCATGCTCTTTGACTCCAAGTAGCAATGAAATAGCTCTACATTCATAATACTAGGAACACTACTTTTTCAAAGAAAATCACCTCAAAAAGCCTCCTCTGGAAATTACCCTGTGGGCTTACCACCTTACCACCTAGCCAGCAACTGTCCTGCATGCCAAGTTCTTTTTATGACAATATAATGACCATTGGATGTACACTACAGAGCCAGAAAGCAGAGCAGTGAAAATATGGATTAATGTTATTCATTATATTTTCTAGTTAAATTTTCTCCTGAAAGAAACACATGTCCCACCATTACCTTCCTATTTCAATATTAATTTCTTTTGAAAGATATGTAATAATTGTTCTCACAGAAAATTAATTTTTATTAAAATATTGTAATGGAATTATGCTTCGATTGTTCTTTCGCTCATAACATATAACTGCTTCTCAGCTGTTAGTTCTCTTTTTCTACTGTTTCATAGCTACAATTTTGCTGAATATAAAAAAAGAGTATTTGTCTTCTCCAGAGCTGAGTTGTCTTTTGAATCACAGATAAGTGCAAAGAAAAGTGTTTGACATTAATAAGAAAGGATGTGACTGTTTCTTTTTCTAGTCTTCCTATTTAAAAAACAAAAAGGCAAACAACCAAAACCACCAAAACAACAAAAAGCCCACAAAAATCAAACAAACACAAAAAACCTCACACAATCCTATCATTATGACTACAGCTATCAAGTGATATAATTTCCTTTCTTGTTTTCTGTCCTTAATATTATTGTATTATTGAGCATTATTAACTAGTTGTGCATTATTGAATAGCTACCTTTTATTTCAGCAGCAGTTTCATTCCATAGAAGCCAAAGCAATCCCTGCACAGGAATGGCTTTTACGTAAATAGAGAACAGTTAAAATCATCACTTTAAACTGAGAAGTCTGCAATCTAGTTGTAAGATCTGAAAACCAGAACATCTTGTGAAAATTAGATTCATCTTAGATTAAAGAAATCTAGACAATTTGGTAAATTATTTCAACCTTGATCAGTCTACTGCTTTGTGCCATGTCTTGGTAAAGCATTTTGAAATCCTGAGTTAGTTATACAATGATGTGTTTATGTTTCAAGGTCTATTTTCTGAGTTAACATAACCTAGCATAATTCAGCTGAGCACAAAGTGCTATTGATTAACCAAGGGAAGATATCTATTTTAAAAAGCCAGTTCCTCAATATGTTGATGATCCAATTTCACAATTGTCAGCTGTCCAGACACGTAAAACTGGCCAACTATCAAAAGCATGTGGTCACATATGAATATGGTCAGTGTACCACTAAGAAATAGGTGAGGTCAAAATAAAACTTTATTTATTCTGTTTTTCTTGTTGTTTTTAATAGAATAGTTTTAGGACAGTGGTGATTAAATAAAGTTTTAAACATATTCTAGGCTTTTGTTTGCGATCATGGAAGCACTTCATTTTTTAAGGGTTATTCAGGGTGTTGTGATGGAGATACCTTAATAATAAGGAGCAGGTTTGAAACAGAGAAGTAGAAAAGATTTTATTTATAGAAGAATCTGCATTTATTCCTTCTCCTTTTAATATCTGGACTGCCCAATGCCTGGCTTCTGGAACCAGTGCTGTTTCTGCACCAGTGCCTAAGGTTTATTTGGGAAGGGGAGGGAGAAGGACTGCTAATGATCTCCCAGAGATAAATGAAATTGCTGATTTAGTCAAGCTCATTCTTGACCTTGACACAAGACGGGACAGGCAAAGGGAAGAGCTCAAAATAGAGCAAGTGAAAGAAAGGAAGATCAAACGAATGCTCAGGTCTGGCCAAGACCCCCCCTACATTCAGCTAACACCTGGCTGAGTTAGAAAACATGACCAGCCCAACCTTCCTGTTGGAGCCGATTGAAGCTGTCAGCTCCCGGCTTGTCACCCACTGCATCAGGAGGCCCCTGGGCTGCCACAAGAGCCCTAATTAGGCAGAAATGGCACTTCGGCGACTGACCCGCCAGGACCTTTGGCAAAGCATTTAACATCATTAGTTAACATTTTTATTAAAAAAAGTGTGAATGTAAATGAACAGCCAATGCATTTCAATAGGGTTTGTCGGTGGCATTGCACGCCCCCCCACTCTCCCAACCACACACACACTTTTTTGCATGAATAGTTCACTTGTTTTCTCTAAAGGGGGATGGGGATGTAGAGAATGTTTTTCCAAGGGAACGAGACATGTTCAAAGCAGAAGCAAGGTCTTAAACAATCAGACACAAACTCTTGCCTTTTGGGGAGCGTGTTGGTGAGTGAACAAACAACTAAATGCAATCTTACCTGCAACATGCCTAAGGGGACATCTAAAAGGGAAAGTATGCATAGCCCACACTGGAACAGAGAGAGACACAACGACATATTCATCTGATTGTTCTAACTGTATTCATTCTATTTTTGTCCTTTTCTGTTACATCCAAGAATAGGTACCTAATCCAGTAAGCCTGCAACCCTTTGCCAAAGCTATCAAATTCTACAGCAATGTGAAAGGCTGAGTGTCTAAGAATATATTTCTTTAATCACTGCACTTTACCTTTGACAGAAGATTATAAAAAATACCATTCAGACATATTAATGACCTACCTTAATTAAGTCTCCACTGACAGTAATTTACCTGTGAAAAGTTATTTATTCATATAGAAGAGCATGCAGCCTTGAGACAGTTTATTAGTACTCAATTTTTTTGGCAGGTTCTTCAACTGAAGAGTTTCTGCAATACATCAATACTTCACTAAAATCCTGGCACAGTTTTTTGGAGATAAGAGATACAAGAAAATTAAAAAATTGCAAACACACTTTTTAATACAGAACCATATGGGAGTTGGGTGTCCAGCCCTCATGTATTTTACATCTTCCTCGCATGAACATGCCCCAATTCATGTTCCTTTTATTTGCTTTGAACACATTAACTCCTTCTTCCAATGGAAGCTACAAAGTATAGAACTGGGGCTGTTTACTTAGGCCAGATAGTTATGTTAGGGTTTATTACATTAGGGTTTGGAGCATTCCTCAATCTGAAACAGCGTTATGTTACCAGCAACACCTATGTCCCACCAAAAAAAAAGATTTTTTTATTTGTTAGAGAGTGATTCCATTACACTGTAGCAGCACAGACTATCACTTATGCTTTCTAAAATAAAGTACAAAAGTAATAAGATACTAAAATAGATCTTCTGCATAAGGTATTTGGGATAAAGATGCTAAAGATGTCAGTTAAAATCCCAAATCATCAGATTTGCTCTGCAGCCAATGGAAGGTTATGTGTTTTTTTCAGATACACATGCTAGAAATGGAAATAAAAGTATTGTCATCTTCTCACACCTTGGTATACCCAGAGGTTCTACCCTGACTGCTTCAAAGCCACATAAATGCCTTATCAGGGAAAAAACAAAACCAAACAAACAAACAAACAAGCAAACAGAAAAACACCACACCAACACCAACAACTTGGCTATGCATCTTATTTAACAAACTGAACAAACAGGGATAAGACAACCTTCCCACTCAACCCTGACCTGAATACGAAGGGAGAAGCACTGTATATCACCTGACGGGGAGAGCCAGGAGACCATACCTTCAGACTACACCAGATGCCTCACAAATCTCCTGTTCCGTGGCTGAGATGCAGCAAAGTTTGTATCCAAAAAGTCAGAATAAAGCTAGCCCAGGACATACCCCACAGTGCAGATGCAACCATTGATAACCTGTTCAGTTTCTCTTCAGGAAACTTCTATCTTGTGTTTGTGCTATGCCTAGTACAAAAAGGTCTGATTGGGACTCCAGGCCTTCTGCACTAATAAGAATATGCATACACAATAACAAGATTTCTACATGCAGAGAAAACAAAATAATGTTACACACTGACATGATACACAAGGATATGCACACACACACACTCACAAGGATTGTGTTGTCTGTTCAAAGGATGAGTAAAACCCTCTCCTTTTTAATACTTTGGGATCTATAGATTATGTCCTGTAAATCCTTACTCCCTGTGTGTGTATACAAGCGCTTTCATTCTCTTTTTAAACAAGTATTTGTAGCCTTCAAGGACACTCTAGAAACATTAAAACAAATGGAGTCCTAAATATAGATTTTTAAAGAACAATACCAAGTCTAGAAATCCACGTGGGAAGCCTGGCTTGATCTTTTGATTCACCTGTGAGAGCAAGTGAGCAGCTAATTTTGGCAGTATTCAAATTATTGTTTACACATGAAATAATGAAAACAAAATTCCTATTTTTCTTTCTAGAGCAGAAATAGGAAGACATAAATATTAAAAAATGTACTTGCTGACACCAATCAGATGGTGACTTGCCTATCCCAATGATGCAGGGTTTCAGAGGTCATTAGCTTAAAGACAGTATTACAAAAAAGAATAATTGCTTTTCAGGAATTGCCAAAAATGCTGAATCATATAAGGCTCAGAAAGTTGGAAACAGTAAGTTGTCTGTATCTGACCCCTTTTCCCATCACATGACTATTTTCTAGTCTAGTTCTTCAGTATGGCTTCTCCTCTCCTGCTGGGAACTGGAGGGGTGGGTGAAAGGAGAGCGAGGTGACAGCTTATTGAAAAGCTTGTGCTCCCTGCCTAGTTTTGGCACATTTTCTGCAGGTGCCTCACACTACGGCCACAATAGGCTCTGGAAGAGAGGATTCAGACCTGTCAACAGCTACAGGAGGCAACTCCACAGCTTTGTCTTACAGGCTAACTTCATTGTCTGCTGTTCTGAATCCTGCAGCACAGGCACCCATTAATGAGTCCCTTTTTCCTCTATTTGTTCCTCCGTCTGTTTCTCTTGCCTTTCTGTAATGATTTAACTTGATCGTATTGGTTCCTTTCTAGTGGGGATTGCTCCAATGATAAGATAAGATAATTGCCTGTAGAATACTGCTCAGCAACAACTATTACTTCCTTGGCTGAAAATGTCAGAGCAATTGAAAGCTCTTAGTGAAGTTCAAGAACAGAGAGGCAAAAAAGAAGCAGCTCCTGTATATGGATGTATCTGTGTATATAGAGCAAGTTTGCAATGGCCAGCTCTCATGGAAGATCTTGCTTTATAAACACCACTTTCAGTGTATTTTGTATTTTCATGACTTTTTGAAGAACCTAAACAATATAAACAGACACACAAAGAACTTCCTTATGTGAATTGCTCTCACTTATTTTGGATTTGTATGTCACCAACTTCAGCTTTGGAACACAATATTATATAATCACCTCTTTTGCATTTTCCCCACTTCCTATCTCATTTCTTTGAAAGCAAACTTATGCAATTTCTTTTTAATCTTAAAACATTGTCTATATGCAGAGGATGCTGCGGGAAAGTCCAGAATGGCGTGAAGAACTGGGTGGAGTTATTGAATAGTGCCATGACTTTAATGTCATTCAAATCAGTCACTTGCTAGCAACAGTGACTTGCCAAATATTCAAACAAGACCACATTTTGTGTAGCTCTGCTCTGTAGCTCTATGAAGTGATAGCTGATACAAAAATGCAACAACTACATCACAAAAAGGTTACGTAAATACCACACTCTGAATCTAAATACAATTAAAATAACAGAAATAGTTTTCCTAGTATTTAATTCATTTCTTCATCTGAAACACCAGCTGTTATTTCTAACAAACACATGATGTTACACACTGATGAACACTTCAAGAGCGCACCCAAAGACATCAAGTTTTTTATTAGTAAAGTATATAGGCTGTAGAGATTTTGTATGAAATCAAGATCTTCATTTATTTGTCTGACAGTACAAATAAGCCAGAAAAACCCCATACTTGTAAAAGTTTACTCAGAGCAAAATCAGAAAAACTGCACAAAACCCCATCCCTTATCATTTTTTCAAACCACATTTTTTCTATAATACATATGCATTGTTACTAATCATACAACATCACAAAGTCATAACCATCAAATCTTTGTACCATAAATTCCATAAATAATAATTAGCTCTTGGAAACTTCTTAGAATTTTGCAAAAAGGATTGAGAGCTGGATCACTACAAGCTATTCATGTGCTGAGTTGCTGAGGAATCACCATAGGGAAATTCTTTATTCTTTGGTAAGGAGCTCCAACACAGGCAACTACATGATGGCTGGTTTATGTAGTATGGCAAGATTACAAGCACCCAAACCAGTGTGACTGATACCTGGAGAGATCCAGGCTCCAGTCTTGCAATATAATTGAACCAGATGTACACTAGTTTAATTACATGAAGTAGAAAACCAAATGCACAATTTGTTTATACATTGAATATTTCAGAAACTGAACTACTATTTTAGAACTAATTTCATGTTTGTGTTTTGCTATGTAGAGCTACATGTAGTAGGGCTTGCACGCTGATAATCCGAATGAGTTATAGTATAGGTATCCAACTAAACTAAGCAGTGATATATAAGTTATATGTAACATACATAACTTATATATAACTTGTTCAGAATTACTTTAAAGGTTTTGCTGGATGATATAATGTTTTCCAGCAGTGAAGCAAAAGGATTCTGCAGATGTGTGAAATACTGTTTCCTCTTACTCTTCTCACAAGTATAGTTTAAAAACTCGATAATTGCAATAGGCTCAATTTTTTTCACATAGACAGTCCCACAACTAGTTTGTTAAAAATAGAGTGGAAATTATGTCTAAAACTTTAACGTCAAAAACTGTGACACAGGAAACTGAGAATAACTGATGTCTCTTTGTGTCTGAAGCTTAGGCTAGCAGTCTGACTCTGGAGCCTTTCACAAAAACTCACACTTCTAGAGAAAAGCTGGAGGTGGTAATTGCTACTGCTGCTTGTCCTGAACCAACATGGCCTTTGAATGAACTCCCATTACAGGGCAGACTAGTGCAGCAGCTTCACAAACACTTCATGGCAGTCCTGAAAAAATGACCAGTTATAAGTAGGAAACACAAAAGAAAAGCTCTACTATCTTCTGACAAGCAGCCAGGGAAATTAAGATGTTGCTGTGCTCTTTTTCTTGCTTATTATAGTCAGTTCTCATAGAATATGGGTAGAATTAAAATGCAAAATTCCTAATTAAGAGCTATGCTGTTTATTAAGATTTTTGCTACAAGCAGGCAGCAATTAATCTCAAATTAAAGCCTAGATCATACGCAAAAAACAATGCAGTGCTTGGTATACACAGGAGGTCAAGAGTAGTTGATCCGATAGCCCTTTGTGGATTTAAGCTTCTAAGTGCCAGGATACCATTTAACTTTAAAATAAGGCAATAGTAAGCACTTCTCAAAATAATGTCATTGTGTTATTTGCTTCTACACAGCTTGCACTGCCAGAATATTCTAGGTTGGAGGGGGACTGCTTCCCTTCCATGAATGGAGCTAGTAACTGTATATCCATAAACTGGCTCCGTCAAAAAAAATATGAAGGTTTTACACTCTGACAAATACAGTTGTGTACATTTGGTACTCTTTCTTGGCTTGATCACTAGACATCAGTAGTTGACAATAAATACATCCTCTTTCTTCGCTGATGAAAGTGGTGATTTTTGTGATGGATGTTTGGACACGTCAGATGTACTGATTGCTTTCTGGTTGAAGCCTGATGAGTTTTACATACTGTCTTTCTCATCACTTTAAGTACATTTCACAAAACTCACAATTGCAGATGCACTATCTTCCTTCAGTTCTAGAGGGTTTTCTGTTAAAAAAATTCTATCAGTTCCTCCCTGCATGTTACTTTCAGCACCTATTTGTAAGAAATGGAGACTAGAAAGCAGCAGTCCTGTATCACAGTTGAAGGTAAATTTGTATCAGTGTAATATACTGGGAGTAGGAGGTATTTTCAGTGGATAACATGCATGTTTTCTAATAAATAGACAAATCTTGACGGAGAGTCTGACACTGAGTTCTATTCTTAAGCACAATTCTGGTTATGGTCCATCAAACCACAATCTTTCTTGTACTAATATAATCAAACGCTATGTGTTGATACACCATAACCAAACATGGTTATATAATTTCCATCAGTGCAATTGATGCAAGAAAGATACGAACTTGCTGGAGTGAGTCCTGCACAGAGCGCAAAGATGATTAAGGGACTGGACTGTCTTTTGTAATAGGAAAAGCTGAGACAGCTTGAACTTTTCAGCCTGGAGAAGAGAAGCCTCCAGGGACTCTCAACAATGTGTATAAATACCTGATGGGAGAAAATGAAGAGGAGGAAGCCAGACTCCTCTCAGTAGTGCCCATGGGCAAAACTAGACACAAGGGGCATAGATTTAAAAATAGCACATTCAGTGTAACACAAGAATAAGCTTTTTGCTGTAAGCATGGTCAAACAGTAGAACAGGTTGCCCAGAGACGTTATGGAGTCTTGCTCTGGGGAGATATTCAAAACCTGACTGGATGCAGTCCTGGGCCAAGAAGTCCTCTGTAATTTACATCATAGTGTAGCTTCAAGAAAGAAAGATCAAGTTTTGTGAAAACTCCCTTGAGATCTGTACCCTTGTGCCCTAGGAATCTGAAATATTTGGATAATATTAAACAGCATTTTCTTCTAAATGTCTTCTTGCTAATTATCTTATTTATTTGGTATGTTTCTGAATAATTACGTAGAACAGAAAATATTTTCCAAGAACAAATCACATTCAGGAACAGAATATTTCTACATTTGCCTACATGTATTTGATCCTTAAAACATGTTTATCAAAATTTAAAGAAGAAAACAAAGGGAGAATTTCTAATAGAAACAGTCACTATCTCTATGTCTACATCAGCCACTGCTTAATTTTAAAAAATAGGGTTATTCAAAATCTGAACTAATCCCCTCTGTACAAATGCACCATGTTGGACTATTTCTCCAATAGTCACACCTTTTCCAAAACACTCAACATCTTTTATTTCAAGTCATTCTGTAAGAAATGCAATGGGCTTACAAGTCCCATTGACTTTCAGTGGAAGTCAAAGGTGTTCACACTCAAAATCTGCTGCTTTGAGACAAGCAACACAATTAGCTTTTAATAAAATTCTATCACCACACAGAATTTATAAGAACAGTATTTTGTGGATGAACACACCCCCCAAGCAGTAATATCAGTTGATAGATTCTTCTCCTTCAAAATAAGGTATATTCCATTGCACCAGCTGGATGTTATTCAAACGTATAGCTGAATATCTTACATAGAACTATGAATATTAGGTATTCTTCAGAAGTCACACTCTGAAAAGCTTTTCAGTTTACAATCACATCTACTTTCAAAAATCTGCATATTTAAAAAAAAATATGTAGGAGCAATGTGGGTTTTTTTATTGGTTTTTTTTTTTTTTTTTAGTAGAAGAGAACTGAAGAAAACTATTAGACACAACAATGGAAATAGGGGAAAATAGAGAATTTTACCTCCACAATTCACACAGCATTTCCCTATCCTCAGGGGAACTATTTAAGTCTTGTTCATAGCAAAAAGTAGGTTTAAAAGGACTCTAAATATAATATGACTTTCATATAAGATTTCAAAATTTTGGGGGGTTGTGCAAAAAATACCTATTAAAGAAGCCTAAATTGGTGCAATGGAAAAAAATGAAGCCTGTTATAAATTCATATTAGCTTATGAGCTTATCCCAAAATGATAGTCAAGCTTTTGCTCCAGATGGTGCAATAGTGTTTGTGACATCCACTTTGAACTGCAATCTAGTTATGTGTCAAGCAGGAGAGTCCATTATTCACAGCATCAGTGCTGGGGAAAGAAGGTTAAAAGTTCAAGACATGCCCCAAGTGATTAAGGTTGTAAAAATCAGGAGATATACCATGGGGAAAAAAAAATGCCATTCTTCCTTTTCTTCCATACTCAGTTTGTCCAAAAAATATGTTTAAGCAAAAAAACAAAAAACAAAAAACAAAAAAACAAACAAAACAAAAAAACCAAAACAAAACAAAAAAAACCACACCAAACAACCAAAAAACAAAACCAAAACCAAACAAAAAACCCCATAGGATGCAAGAGAGCCCAAATTCTCAATAGTAATGCAAAAATTACCCTTTTATTTGAATTCCTTAAACCTCTCTTCTACTAGCTTTGCCTTTCCTGGAAAGAAACAGAAAGGCTTCTCCTAAAATCTGTCAGCGAGTTACAGGACTTATGAACTCAATTAACACTATTTCTCACTGATTGCGATATTCACTTCAACTATTACATGCTTGTAAGTAACTCTGATTTCAAACTTTATTTTTCATGTAACCCACAGATCACCAGTTTATCTGTACTAGTCAGGTTTCCCTTCTCAGTCATGTAAGTCTTTGGTGTGTTAACCAGTAACAGATAACCTACAAATTGCTTTGAACCACCCCAAAAGTTTCTGTATTTGAAAATGCAAGTATTGCTTCTCAAATAGTTCAGCTAATTTAAGGGATTTCTAATCCAATACAAAAGGAAAAAGAAAGACTCAAGGCCTAAAAAAAAATTAGACTTAAAAAAAATCTGCAAAATTCATTATAGCGAAAGGAAAGATTTGAAAGATTTACCAATAAAAAAGGTGGTTTAGTGCTCAGAACCTTTTAAAAGGGTATCAAATTGTTGTTTTCAGAAAGGTATCTCAGGTCAGAAAAGTAGAAACAGGTAATACCCTTCTAATATAGTATTTTTTTCTGTCTGCTGTTATACTGCAGGTTCAAACTACAGCAACCATTCTGACCATTAAAAAGAGATGAGGAAAAAGAACAACTTCCAATGATTCATGTCAAAGCAATTTTTATTTTAGCAGTAATTAACCCAGCCTCAGAACCAAACAACTTAAGTATGTGTTCCCACCTTTGTACTTCTCTGTCTACCTCTCAGTTTGATTGCTGGTTTGTATAAATGGCAATTGTATTATGGCCACGTTGCCACATCATCTTTGAAATTACCAATACCTCATATGCAGTAGCTGATGCATGAGCTCACATTTTTATTTTCATGTCATAGAAAATATTTAATACAAATTTCACAAAGCCTGATAACATTCCACCTCTCTATATATTTGTAAGTATATTAACATTTCAGAGCATGACATTGACAATATACGGACAAAAATCCCCATAATCCATCATGTCAGGGTCCTTGAATTAGGTAGGCTTCAACAATGCCTTAAAGCTCATCACAGTTACTTCAAAATACACACACAGAGAAATCACATAGTAAACTCCTGATATCCAAGATTAAACCTAGAATGCAACAATAACCTGTGCATTACATTAAAAAACCCACTACACACTACAAAAACAAACAACTATATCACAGAAATTTGAGGACAACCTTCTGTAAACTCAAAAATCCGCTCAAAACCTTGTATTTAAATATCATGCCTTCCAAATTACCTTTAGAATTAGAATGATAAATCAAAGCCTATCAGCTCTCACTTTTTAGTTCATCAGGCTCCTTTGGACAAGGCTGGGCTCACCCTTGCACAGCAGGAGCTGAACAGACCCACAGGAAGAATCCTCAAACTTTAGAAATAAATTAGTACTAAAATCCACTCAACTTGAAGCAACCATTGGAGCAGAGAATGATTACTCAAGGCAAATGAACTCTTCCATGAGTACTCTGGAAATTAAAATAATAATGCTAGAGGAAAAAAAAAGACACACACAAACATAAAACCAAAACAAACCACCACCACACCACCTAAACATTATTAGAATTTTCTCAGTATCCAGTATATGTATTACTCAAGTTTTTGGAAGCTTTTAATCTAAGATTCAAAGTCCAATCTAAGTGCTATGTCAAAGTCTAATCTAAATGCTATTTTCCACTGTGTCCTACAACCAAAGCTTTTGTTTATTCTTGTACTTCAAGTTATATTTAGCTTTGTTACTGAAGTTTATCCTTTATAGAATACAGAATATTAAAAATTAAAAGAAACACAGTAATGTACTTGTAGAAGAGTATTAGAGTATTTTTATTGCCAAGCTAAAAAGGCAATCCTGATTTTATTGGAAATGTCATGCAGTTTTTATGTACTCAGACTTGACTTCAAAGCAGACCCTGTCAGTGGAATGAGCACATATTACTCGTCTGTGAAATCCTGCAAGAACACAGATGGCAGTGAGACCATGATCTTAATTGATTTAAGGGGCAAGTTTATATCTTTAAAGCAACATTTCAGAACAACAAAAAGCAAATCCTTTATGCAACACTTAAGCATGGCATATTATACTTGTTTTTAGAGTGCCTCAGATTAGCACCACGTTTAAACACTCAAGTGAGATAGAAAGAATCTTGCGAAAAAAAGGGGGGAAAAAAAAGGAATGCACACAATACAGTATCATAAATGAGGAATAGCTGATCATAATTTATTTCCTGGCACAAGAGTTATAGCAAAGACAAAAGGTGATAAAAAATTAAGCACAGCTGCTCTCAAAAGAAACACAAGACCCATTTCTTTATCCACCCACAATACCACGTGATCTAAAAGATGTGGTGAGAAAATCCCTTGAGAAGGCACCAAAATATGGTGTTACATGCCTAGGAAAGTGATGATTGCAAACTTATCCAGACTGTTTTGTACATTTTAAATGTACGCGTTGATATAAGTGAAACATTGTTTAAAAAACCAAAAAGAGCTACCAGAGGGTGTCATTTGTACCTGGTTACTTCTCAAAGTCAGAGTCACACCAATCATAGTTTTTTCTCACTGCGTTTGTTCCTCGGGGCTTGCTATATATACTTTGATTAGAGAGTTTTTAATTACACTTTAGCCTGTTAGCACCATGGGGCCAATAAAACTAAGAGAAATAGAACTGAATTCTTTTCATTCAACACAACTGTTAACTAAACACCAATTAATTACACCCACACAAGCCTAATGAAGATAATGGGGTTGCAGAGAGTTCACCAATGGTATGAAGTGGCTTGCAGTATCCTAACCTTAATCAGTTAACTACTTCATAATAGGTAGGATCATAGTATGAGCCATCCTCTTTCTACATGCTTAAAATCACTATTACTGTTAATGGAAATTACGTGGCCATAAAGATAACTCATGTAACATTCACTTGCTCATGAACCAAAAATGATAAATACTTGAGAAGAATACTTACTATTTTTTTTCAAATGGCTTAATATATTAAAAAAAAAAGCAGAAAGGTTATTAAAGAAATTATCAATCTGCTTCAGCTCATTGCTTTCCTAACGTCAAATTTGACATTTCTTTCCCAAACGGTTGATCAATGCCCATGGAACAATAAAGGAAGCTGTTTCTCCACCGTGCATTTTATTGAGAGCCCTTTAAAAGGCAGAAGGTGGGAAAGTGACAGAGAGGCATTTGAAACATATCAGAAGATACAGCTCCCACATCCAATGATATTATCCAGAACATGTGCTGCTCTCAGAGCGCCACACCAGCACCATTACCTTTAGAAAGCTGTTCTTCCAGGAACATTTAATTAAGCTGGAACTTTGTGCTTGCCACACAGATCCAAGACTACTCCACTGCTGCCACCTGGCCAAGAAACCACACAAAGCCCCTCCTGAGCAGCCACGTACCCAACCGAGCAGCCGCCCGCCACACCAACCATTCTGAACAAGGAAAATCGCCGTGTTCGCTGCCGCTTTCCTTAGGGAATGGGTGGTGTCAGTTTAGAAACTTCTTCTGAGGAAACGGCTTAAAAAAATAGGGTTTAACTCTCTGGAGAGGTACCATACTATTTGTGAAAGGAAAAGAAAATGATTCAGTAGGGATTTTTCTTCATTATCACCCAACCTAGAGAAGTGAACACACAATGAGTGAAGGTCTACACATATTGATTTTAGAGCTGAGGAAGTGCGCGGCTAACAGCTTTTTAAGTATCTCCATTTTCAGTTACTTCAACAAAATTACCAATGAACAGTGTAACAAAGTGAAAGTTTTTGCAGGAAATTGCAGGCTAGAAATGATCATTTAGCTTGTGAAACGTTTCTTTTCATTGAAAGTAAAGGGCTTTTAAATGCAGAAGTAGAGTTACTGGGGCATTTTGCACCGTTATCCTCACTAGACATTTCACAAACCATAATCTCTCTCTCTTTCAGGATGATAATCTGACACAATTTTATTGTTCAGAGACTTTTAAAACTAAAGAGTACCTGCTCGAGGCATTCTGACTTGCAAGACTATATCCAGCCTCTTAGGGAAGAACCAACACCACATGGCACTAAGAAAACCAAACCAGGCTCTCCAACGAACCCGGGCCAGCAACGCAGTGGGGACACGTTGTTCATTAGCGGCTCCGTGGGAGCAAAGGGCAGTTTACCGAGGGGCCAAGGGGCTGGGACGACGGCACCTTGAGGGAGAGGCTCTCGCGCCCGCACCAACGGCTTTAACGCCCGCACCAACCGTCTGGGCGCGCGGTTCTCGCGAGAAGCACGCGCTGCCGCCGCCGTCGCCTGGCAGCAGCCACAGCCCCGCGATGGAGCCCGGCGGGCGGCGGCAGCTGGAGCAGCGGAGGCTGCGGGGGCCGCGGGAGGAAGCGGCGGAGTACTACCGAGGCCAGCGAGTGCCGCAGCGGGTGGAAGAAGCGCTCAACGCCCTCTTCCCCCTCTGCCCCGCGGATCTCTACGGGGAGCTGGTAGCGCGGGGAGGGGGAGCGGAGCGCAGGTTCCCATGGCTTAAGGGAGACCACGAAGCGCCGGGCTGCGGGGCGCCCCGCCCTGCAGGGTGAGCGGGGTCGGATGGGGCTGCACGCCCGTTCTACCTGGCCCCGCTTGAAGGGCGAGGAGCGGCGTGGAGGGGGAGGCTGAGAGCGGCCGTACCGGCCCTTCCCGCAGCCCCCGCCCAGCTCCCGGTGCGGACCGGACTCCGCGCTTGGACTCGGGCACAGGGGTGATAAACCAACAGGTTGATGCGAGGAGCAAAACGCCTCTGTGATTGAAACTCAGTTTAAATAATTTCCTGGTGGCTCGGGTGAAGTCTGTGATGGTTTTGTGCTTGTCACCAGCGGCACTTTTGTCGCTGGGCCAAATGCATTTCCGCCGCAGCCCGGCTTTTTGTCCTCGCTAGTTGTTTGTCTCGACACAAGCTGTGGTGCCTTAGGAAGGCACAGATGGATGTTCCTGACAAAGCCGCTCTCTGTGTCCAGTGGCAACAGAGGACTGGGTGCTGTTCACACCACAGCTCCTGGAGAGCAAATGGGCCTCTGGGAAAGTATCGAGAATCAGACCAATTTTTATCTGTTCCCAGTTGGCGAAATATAGTAGACAGTAGTCCTAATGAAACCTCTGCTTGTGGTGATACTGGAGTTGTCAACACTACAACACTGAGCAACTCTTGGGGAATTAAAAACAATCAACAAACTAGTACATTCTTTGATGTGAAAGTGGCTGTGGAAATGAAACATTTCATTACACCTTTCACTGTTTTGTATCTCCAAGTGTTTTACCTTCACCGGTGGAAGGGATTAGAACTGGTAACACCTGTTGTTCCTTTGCTTGGTGTTTGGTGTGTTCCTCTTCCATGTAACTAAAAGTGTTTCCTAGTTTTCCCATTTGATAAGTCTGGTGACTGTCTCAAATACCAGACTAAAGAATGAAAATAGTAAAATAGTCTGTAGTAAACTTCAGGTAGCAACTTAATCCTTTTTTTTAAAGCAACATTAGTGTTTATTAAATACAGATGGAGTCCCAAACATGTTCTCCAAGTTGGATGATGCCAGTTCAACAAACCCATTAAAGACCATGTTGGAAGAAGTAAGAGAACTCTGCCTGCCAGAAGTCTAGGTTTTCACCTTTCACACAGGGCTTAGAGCTTGCTAACCTAAAATCCCAGTTTCCTGTGGGGTAGTGACCCTGAGCTACATTTTACACCTTACACCAAGTATGTTCTGTAAGAGAGGCGACGACAACAGGAGCAGTTATCATTGGTATCATTGCAGGAGCAGGTATCATTGTTGACAAGCTTCCTTCCAGATTAAATTCTCTGCTGTGAAGATGTTTAATATTGCATTGGTTGAGTGTTGAGACACATGACCCACTGTACATATGTCTTTGACGAAGCAGCCTTGGATTAGGTGTCTAGGACATTGAGTAGTTTCTATAAAGCAGGAAGTATATTCTGAAAATACTTCTTGTTTTTGTAGCATTTCACATGAGAACTTTTTCTGAGCAGAAAGCTTTAGATTGAAGATTTTTTTTTCTAGTGTTTATGGGGGAGAAAGATAAATTTAAATTTCAAAGCATAATAACTACTTGTTATTAGATAAATAAATGGAAACATGCTATAGGAATTTTATATATAACATTAGGATCTAGTAGAGTTCTGTGTGGATTTCTGAGAGTTTTTCTTCTCCACAGTCTTTCATGTCTCCTTATTAAAGATAAGAGACATATTTTTTCAAGATCTTATCCACAGACAAAATCATTTTATAGCAGCTCACTGCACAGGGGAGGTGGAGGCTCTGTAGATTCAAATAGAAATAAGTTTCTTGAGTAGTATGATGACTATTTTTGTTATTTGAAAAGCCAAGTAAGCTCTGGACAAATGCCTATTTTCTGGGAGAGTTAAGTAGATTTTGATACTCATCAATAAGTTTTCCAAATAAAACACATGTTCATCTAACCTGGATGTGGCTTTGGACTTCCCTGCTTAGATATGAGTTGGATATGTTCCTTGAAATCTCATTCTTAAGCAGATAATATAGAAGTAAATGTGCAGTGTAGCAGAAGTATTTCAAATATTCAGATGTATAAATGGATTTGCTCAATAGTGGATTTGATTTAAATATACTTAATGAAATAAAAACCTCTTTGCATAGCAAATGATTTTTAATGAAATCCTTTTTCATTTAAGGCTAACTACATTTCTAAATTTTCAAAAGCTCCAGCAATATGTAAATTAGTTGGAAGAAAAGTTCTTGATGGAGTTGGTCAGCCAACATTAGAAGTGGAAATACACTGTATGGTTAAAAACCATGAGAAGGTATGAGCTGCTTCTTCCCATTGTATTTATTTTAATAAGACAGTATCAGGGGGATATACTATTCTACTCACATCCTAAGGAAGATTTTATTTTCTATCTCTGATAAAAAGATATGAATCTCTGTGATTCAAAAGTTGAGTAAGTAGTCTTGTAACTTGCAACTATAAAACCTTTTTTTTCCCGTGAATTAGATGATACTGATCTTTAGTTTATGAGTGGGATGTGACGTTGCATCTCTGTGTATTAAATTTTTGTCTGTCTTGATGTATCATATAGCTTTCTTTTACACCCTGTGGCTAGCTCTGTAAGTTCATTTTTCGTTTACATTTTTTTTTCTTTTATTTTCAGATCCTTGTATTTCTATTTTTTATGACAGTGTTTCAGAAAAATATAGTGCAGGTGGAAAATTCAATGTAGGTTAGAGCACTTCTTTACACTGAGCTAATAGGCTGATGTGGGTGAGAGTTAACACAAACGTATCCATCTATCACCTGCAATGCAAAATTGATGATGCATTGCCATCTCTCCTCCAACCTGAAATATTCAAGGTGCTGTGTTGGCAGCTCTAGCTATTGTGGAATAATTATTTATACTTTCCCTCAGTGAAACTATATTTCATTTCATTCTTGAGTTAGGTGTAATTTCATAAATATTCACAGTATGTAAGGTTAATACCATTAACGTAGGCAACTCTGATATTTGCAAATGATGTCTTCATTAAGTGAATTTTCTTCAGTATCGTTTATACTTCAGCAGTACAGAAAAGTTTAAATTACCTAAATAAGATAAAATGTAACTGATCATGAGGGATGGCATTAAGCATAAATGCTGATGAGTCATGGTACAACAGGCTACCAACAGCTGCAATGAAAGATGCCATAATGACTGTGTGGTCTTTAAGATAACTCCATTCTATCTTGATAACAAAATATATGTGTACAGCAGGTCTGTCAGGAGGTTTTTGCCTAAGTAGTTGTAATTTAGGTCAAGAAACTTGAATAATATCTGTGATTACCAAAGTATAAGAAATGAGGAAGAAGGTGCTAGATGAAAAAAGATAAGAGGAGCAAACAGTAGATTTGGAGATAGGTACTTTTAGACTTGGTAAGGATATATCTCTCTCAGTCTTTCCAATGACATTTCCACATTTCCAAGTTAGACAATAAATAGTGTTTTAAGCCTTCTTTCTTTCTTTTTTTTTTTTAGAGGATTTGTTCCATTGTAATGTCTTCTCATTCTCAAATACCTGAAAATTCTTTACCTGACACAACTCAGGCTGATGAGAAAGAAAGAAATGACTCTGTTAACACTGCTGTGGAGTGGGTGAATGAATCGCTGAACGCAATGCTAAGAGACTTAAAGCCTACTGACCAGTGTGAAGTTGACAAGATGCTTGGGTAGGTCTTGCATGTTATGCAAATTGTTGCCTTTGAAATATACACCATTGATTTGTACTACAAATGAAAAATGGGATACAAAAATAAGGGTCTGTAAGAAAAAATGTCTGAGCACATTCATGAGTCAAAAGCTCCATTTAAGAAACTCATTCAGTGCCAGTTTATCCAGTTTTTCCAGACCGCAACTCCATTTCTGTTCATTGCACTGCAGAACAAAAGCGGTACTAAAGGCCTGTGTGTATCTTCTGCATTGAGCTAATCCACAGAAAATGTATATACATAACAGTTTTCAGGTTCTGGTGGAGTCTTCATTCTGAGCAGGCTTATCCAAAAGGCTTCTTTCTTGGGCTAATTAATTTATTTGGAAACATAGCTCCTTTAGTGAACATATCTGTCTATTTTTTCATACAAATATTTCTTCTTGGGAGCATCCCAAAGCAAAAAATAATGACCATATTTTTCCATTCAAAGAAATATGTCTGTATTTTTATAAGAAAAATAGACATTAGCATCACAGATGTATCTAAATGTAGTTTTAGGGTAACATTAGAGGAGCTGCCTGGCAATGTTATGGCTTTCTTCACCCTGAAAGCAGTAACATGGCCTGTCATCTTCTTTCATAGCTGGAAGTGTTTCTTCCAGCTACATCCCTGAGAGGAGTAACACTTTGCTGTTGTGGATAGTGGTTGGGCTGCCACACTTAACACAGGCTGCAGGAAACAGACCTAATTGCCTTCCATGTGGATTAGCTTTGGGAAAACCTCACTGAAGGGAACAAGGACTCAATTGGAAGGAAATTCTTCCAACTGAAGTGAGTCTAAATAAGATTTTAATGCATCGTTTACACTATTTTATGTATCTTACACAGTTTGTCTGAATTGAGTGACTGTGACCCATGTATGCAGTTTCCACTTCGTACATGTAATTGAAACTCAACTCCTTCTGAGCTTGCAGCCACTTAGATAACCATTGTACAACTGACCTACTGGATTAGCACCCTAGGCCGAGCTGTTGTGTGTCATGAAGTTATGACAGGATCTGTTACTACCCATGCAAAGCAAATACATCCTTCACGCTAAGATTGCACAGAACTGACTTTCAAACCAGTATGATTTGAAATGCACGTGTTAAGGCTTATAATGCTTGTGTTCTTTCTGTTTAAACAACACTTGAGATGACTAACAAAATATAACGTCACTTACTGACTTCTCCAGATTCACACAATGAGTCTATGGCAGAAGCTCAAATCCTTAATTCAACTCTTAGCATGTTCTTTAGCCTGTATCCTATGTCTGCTTGTCACATGTCTAACAATATTTTGAGCCAGTAAACTTTATGCCTCTTTTCTCAGTGAATACTTTATAAAAAAGGTAGAAGAAAAAAAAGAAATTGAGAAGCAAGAAGAAAAAGAAAAAGAACAGCAAGAAGCAGAAGCCACTCTTGCCCTTACTTTACACACTCCATCAGCAACAGTGCTACCTGGGAAAAAAAAAGGAGCAAAACCAGGTTTTGGTTTACTTGATTTTAATATTTTCTGCAATACAACATTAGTAAAGGTGCTAAAATACTTTCTGAAGTATTCCATGGACACTGAATACTTCAGAATATATGACACAGTGTCTCATGTTTATAGGGTTTGGTTACTCTGTCCCAAATCTTCTTTCTGATCACAGCAGTTCCTACTGCAGAAATGAGAGAGGAGAAAATACAGAGTTTTCTCATCATTCACATGCATTGGTTGAACAGAGTTTCTGCCTTTGTTTTACAGTTGGCTTAGACAGGAGGTTATTACCCTTCAGAGTGAGGAATAAGAATGGAGGAGGATGCAAATGAAGAATAAAAATGAAAATGATAAGGAAAGAAAAGGGTATCACAGAACTGAACAGGAAAATGGAAATAGAATTAAGATAGAAGTTGAAAAGAATGGAAAGAGGGAGGAAGGGAAGTTTATTGCCAACACTGAAAAAAGAAAGAAATAAGATGAAAAACAAAAGAGAAAGAAGGAAGGGGATGAAATGGGAATGTCGGGCAGTACAGAGTAAAAAGAAGTGAGTGAACAATGCTACCAAAGGAAAAAATGGTGTTAGAGTAGAGAAACAGGGTAAATATACTTGGCCAAAAAAAAAAACCCCACACACCATATGTTACCTCCATTTATGCATTACTCTCAGGAAAAAAAAAAAAAATAAAAGAAAAAAGCTTTGTTACAATGATCGGAAGGGCAGAAAATTTTCAATTATTTTTTATCAGTTTGTTTCGAGCTGTCCTACACTATCAGTAAAACCTCCCAATATGTTAGATATGTGCACAGTAAATGCACCTTTGACCTGAAACATAATGTCAGTAGTTGACAAGTCCATGCATTTCTCATCATGTTATATATTATACTTTCAGTCAAGCTTCTGCCAATACATACATCACTTGCTTTCATTAATTGTGGGGTTTTTTTTTGTATTTGTGACATTGACTGCAAAATTGTTGTTAGAATCAGTACCTATTAGGAGCCAATTATTATAAAGCTACTTGTAGTTACAGTAGACCACTAACAGATGGTGACTTCCAGCAGCAGGTGCTTTCAGAGGTAGCATCTGTGTTGTAATTTATGCAGGTTACAAAATAGTGTAGTGTAAAGGATCTCTGCAAAATGCTGTGGTTTGTCAGAGTTGGTCAGTACTTGATTATTGGTGTCTATATGTGTAGCTCTTCATCCTCAATGTAAGAGATATAGAATCTGTGTATAGCATGCAATTGACATATAATCTAATCTGCATATCCAGTCAAGGTCTTATTATGAACATTTTATCATAAAATATCAGTTGTGTCCTATATATCTTCTTGCAATCAAAACTTGTACGACACTCCTATTAGGAACCTAAGTAGTTGGTTAGACTTACAAAAAAGTATACAATGCATATGATTCTTAAGGATCAGAGCGCTTATTTGGTTTCACGTGGGTGCTTACTGTACATGTCCATGTCAGCACTGTAGGCAATAAATATGATAGTGAAAACTGCTGGGCTTCAAGCATTTTGACAAACGTTACTCTACTGAGTATCTGAGAGAAAAGGAGGTTCTTTTGAAAATGTAACAATATTATGCATGTGGAATATTTAAAAGACCTGTTTTCTCATTGGAAAATCCAACTGTAATAGGCCTAATTTTTTTCACAGTCATTATTAGAAGAAATCAAGTATGTGTGCTCCCAGTTGGGGTATAATGTAATCTTCCAAGTTATTTATGCAAAAGCTGAGGCATATAAGGAGGACAGTAAAGAACACCAAAGTTGTGTTTATAAAAGGAGCCTGAAAAATGATGTAACATTACTGGATATAAACATAGATAAATAAAAAGACAGATTTCAGTGGCTGAAAGATGTCCAAAAAAAATGGATTTAAAATACAGTAGCCACCAGAGTGAGGACAGATACTTCAATTGCTTGTAAGTTCATTTCATACAAGACAACTGACAAGATTAAGTTTTAAAAAAACCTGATTCTGGTTGTTTTGTAATACACTGAGTACAGACTGAGATGACAATATCGTGTTTACTCGTATAACTGTGATATATATGCACGTTTTAAACCGAGAAAATATTCAGCTGCTACTCTATCTTGCAGGAAAGAAGGTGTCAGTTGCAGAGAAAATGATACCACCTGCAGAACCCGTTGAACCGGTGCTTTGTGGCAGCTTTGCCATTGGGGGAACATCACTTGCTGTAGCAAAGGCTGGTGCCACTGTTTGCCGTATCCCATTGTACTTACATATTGCGCTGCTGAAACATGATCAGGTACACTTGACTTTTGTCATTTTGCTTATTTGTCCCAGTTATCACAATTATTCTAGAACTCTGAAGCCAATAGTCCTTCATGACAGTGGTATTAAATATACCTCATAGAGCACACCCTTAAGACCATTGCCTATAGCTGTCTTTGAACCCTGTGCCATAATTAGCAGATATAAGAAATTGTTCTGATTTTTTAACATTTTTATTTTCATATGGTACTTCCAATTAAAGGACTCACCTAAAGAAATGTCTCTACCACTCCCAATCATTACTCTGTTGAACTGTGAAAAAATTTTACCTGCGAAACTGAAATTAATGAAAGAACTTATGCTTATACCACCAGTTCATCTGTCACTCAAACAGGTACCATTTCATTTTCATTTTTATAAATGTATTGTATAGATTTCATATAAACTATATATGTACATAAGTATGTAGATCTTTTCAATGTAGTCCATACAAGCTGTATGTTTCATTTTTTGTTTGCTTGCAAGGCTAAAATTTTTAAAAATGTTAGTGCAGAGTTCTAACACAAGGAACATTAAAAGAAGTAAATAGATGAAGATTTAAAAGAAGATACACGAAGATTTGAAGTTAAAAATGTATGTGTTAGCATAGAGGAAAAAATCAGTGCATTGAAGGTGGTGTAGGGGAATTGTGTTACACAACAATAAGAGACTTTAATTTTGTTTAGAATGAGATTTTACATTAGTAGATTGTAAGTAGTATCAGTTGACTGATAGAGCACACAAAATAACAAAACTCATAACAAATTCACAGGAAGGCCTAAGATCTTTGGGAATAAATTGCTTTAAAAATGAAATTGTGAAGATAGAAGGGAATACAAAGCAGAGCAGAATCTATTCAAGGGGCGAGAAGGATGGATGAGACAGACTGGATCAACCCTCTCCTTTTGTTTAGCCATGTGTTGCATTAAAGAGTGTATCTGCACAAGATGCCTACATTAAGGCTGTATTTCTACTTTGTGTGCTGGTGACCTGAACAAATAGCTGAGCTCGATTCTCTTTCTCTTTTTTTTTTTCCTTTTCCTTTAACTTTTTTAAATGGTCACCAAGAGCTCTTAATAAAGTTGCTAATTCTGTACCTTTGAAAGACATAATGCCTCCTAGTGTTCGTGGGAGAGCAGCAAGCTGTTTGCTGCAGTGCAAAAAACATAGCGAGTCATCCTATGTTGATGTGTTGTCAGCTGCGACTGACTTCTGCCCCCTTCAGTATTCCTTTACTGGCACAATTTAAGAAAATCTGAAATGTGATTTATGAAGCATTAAACTTTTAGTAACTCTGTTGAAAAGGAAAACCAGGATTGAGTTAAAAGCAATACATTTATTTGACTGGAGTGTTCCTCCATTTCCCAGTGTTTAAAATGAAAACACTGATTTTTTACCCTGCTTCTTGGAAGTGTTCTAAAAGTAAATACACTCAATTTTGTCAGAGTTTCCAGTTAGGAAGTCTTAGATAGAGTCACAGTTGTGAACAGTGATTATCATCTTCCTCCTTCTTAGATATTACACAGACCTGGATACTTCTTACTTGTTAGATTTGGGAAGGGTTCCTTTTGGGGACAAGGAGACCACTTTTCTTGCCATCCCATTCAGTGGCATAATAAAATATTCCTGTTCATTCCACTAGTACTAACCCTTTATCATTGGACACTTGACTCTGTGTGTGTGTGGAATTGTGTTGTAAAAGTCTATAGGAGTCTGAGGGTTTTTTTAAGACTTTATATTAAGATCTACATTTAGAATAAGTGTTATCTCTCCTCTGATTTAAGGTGCTAAAATTAAATATTTTTTCTTGCTTTTGAGGACTACTGTTGTTTAATTGCAGGGCATAGAAAGAGTTCTGGATATTCAGAAAGAAGTTATGAGACTGTTGGATCCTCCAGGCAAAGTGGTACAATAAAAATGTGTAATAATAATATAATCTACTTAATTTGGTCATTCTGGTACTATTGTCTTTTTAGGCTTAAACGTGGAACATTTAGTCTGTCATCAGGTTTAGTCTTATGGCACAGAATAGAAGATGTGTTCCCCTTACAGATAAATAAAACATTGGGCATTTGGTGATATTAAATGAATGAATATAGAATAAAACATTGTTTTAAGCATAGTAAGTATTTCTGTATACCTGAGGAAGTACGCTGGGAGTAAATGGTGTCACAGTGAATATACAATATACAGTTCTGATCTTGCTAAGTCTCCTACACACGCAACATGTATTATTCAAGGCACTATTACTGTAGTAGTGTATCAGTCTCAGTATGTGCATATGCTTTTTGCAAAGTGAGGTTGTCGGGTTTCTCCAGGCATAGAGTCTAGATTCTAATTTCTAATACCCCATGTATTTTTGATGGGCTAGGTGGGAATCTTTTGAAAAACAAATGATGGTTGGGGTGATGCCCACATAGAAATAAACACTTGAAATTAGGTACCACCACAAAATAAAACTGGATGGTTGCTGATAGTATTCAAGACAAAACAGAAGCTGTTTCCTAACTTAAATAATTGCCGTCTCTTTAGACCAAAATTCAGTCAGCTTTATATTTTGGTTTTGGTTGGTTTTTTTGGTTTTCTTTGTTTGTTTGGGTTTTTGTTTTTATTCTGAGGTCTCTCTGCCATTCTTGGACTTTTCCAGGGACTTGAATTATTTCTTCTTTCATTCCCAACAGCCCAGTCCTCAACTAGCAGACAGTAAGAAAGGCAAAGCAGGGAAGAAAGCTCCGGTAAGAAAAGAGATTTCCATTTTAAGCCTTCAGCAAAGTATTAACAACAGCAGGAAACCAAAATTTTCTTAAGAAATGGAAGTTTAAGCTACATTACCATTTTGGAAGCATCAAAGCAAGACTTCTAAGTACTCTAAATGCTCATATTTTACATAATAATTTGGATTTTTCTGACTACACCTTCCCTTCCCACAGAACAATAACAGAAAGGGGAAATTCTTCTGGAATCTGGTCATATTCCTCATCTAGAAATCCTGGTGAATTGTCCAGATGAGCATTTTGCAGGCCTGTAGCACCAGCAGAGAACATGTTCTTTTGATCATGTAGGCTTTAAAGCTATTACCTGTAAAACTTGCATATTGTGCTGTTTCCTACCTCTGGGAGCAAAACTCCCCTCTTAATCATTCTGCATTAAGGTCCTTGTTCCTGCTTGAGGTTATAGATAACGGCAGATATGAACCAGAAGCTAAAGGGCAGCACTCACCATAGTTTGCAGGATGTTATTTTATATTACTCAAATGATCTTTTTTTTTTTTTCCACTTCAAAACCTGTAATTTATAGATGAGTTTTCTAAATAGTGGGATGGAAATGCCTTCTAGTTTTGTTTTCCATTCTGAGATGACTAATATATTATCAAGTGAGAATTTTTGCTACTGTGAAATGTACAAGAGAACGAGATGAACAGAAGTTTTCTTTTTTTGTTTGTTTTTTTTGTGTGTGTGTGTGTGCTTAAACAACACAATATTTGTTATCATTAATCAGCTGGCCAATGTTCTTCTGGTGGATAATTTCCATATTCTTATCACTATAAGTACCGCAGTTTCAAGTTAAATTAATTCCTTAAAATATGCACAAGGAAGCAATGCATTAGATTAGAAAAAAAAAATCAATTTATTTCAAAAGGAGAAAACTAAAGGAGATAGTGGTGGGACTGAATTTTAAACTCACAAAAGCATCATGATAGTTTGAACTTTTTTGGGGGGAAATAAAAAGGAAAAGCGACAAAGTGGGTAGTGAAGAAGAACGTTTTTAGGTTATAGAAGTAAAGACTGAACAGAAAAAATGTTTTTATAAAGATAATCAATGCTTTTAATAGAATAACAAGTCACCCCATATGGGTGCCATGAAAATGCAGAATTTATCTCACATTAAATGCAGGAAGACTGCAGTAGTTCCTGCTGTTTATTGCTGCAGCTGCTGTCTCATGTTCCAAAAGCAACAAGTCAGATTGTCTCTCCTTGCAGATTGTTACAAAATAATCTCATACCTATTTGACCTGCGTTTTCTTCTGAATTTTTTTATGTGAAGGAACATTCATGTATCCTGTGTAGCCAGACCTCTCTCCTGTCCACTGTAGTTAGTTCTCTAACTTGTCAAAACTAATGCCTTCCAATTGACTTCTCCAGTCTAACCCAGGATTATATCCTGCTGCTTTCTGGGCAATTTAGTGTCATTCTTTATAATCTAAAATGCACAGACTTTAAAGTTAAAAATCAGTGCTTGAAAAACCTACCAAAAAACTGACAAGGACGTGTGAAATATTTGCTCAATACAGCTCTGCTTGTGGCTCCTCTCCAGGAACGCTGTTCCTGAGACAGATGAGTCCATGTATCTGTACTGGAGATATTTCTCCTCTATGAAATTTGTTCCTTCTGGAAGTCTTGGAAGATTCTAACATTTCTTCAACACTCCATAGAGGCAATATCAAAGCTGTAGCTGAGGATAAATAAGTAAAAACTGTTTAAAAGTGCAGAATATTGTGGTTTTTTTGTGGCAAAGAGGTAGTCCATAGCACTAGGAACTTTCACATAGCATCCATGACAACTCAGTGGTTGGTAAGAGTGCCTTTAAAATCTTTTATAAACCACTACTGGCCATATAAAAGTGAGAACTACATGACTATTTCAAAGGGCTGTTAAGTCTACTTATTAGCATTTCATTACCCCTCATTCATAGAGAATTGTCCTTAAAGTTGCTAATGCAATTTCTGAGAGCAGATTTATATTTTGATGACTGAATGCAGAATGAAATGACAGTGAAAATATGTATATAAGTATTACACACATACATGTGTGTAAATAGTGTGATTATTTTTTGTTTTACTTTCAGCCACAAGTCTTAAAAAGAATATCACACTTAGGTTGCCTAATAACAGGATTTGATAATCTAGAGCAACCGCTGCACCTAATGCAAACAGCTTGCAACAATATTGGACTGGAGCTAGGAACGGACATGTATTTAGCAATAAATTGTGCTGCTCATGGATTAATGGATTACGTAAGTAATTTTCACTGTTTTGTTGATTTTTACGAGGAATGTAGCTATTATTTGCTAACATTATTTATTATTACATTAAACACTCACCTAGAAACTTCTAACTCCATTTTTTAAGGTAGCAATCAAGCAAACCAAAAGAATTGTCTCTGCATTTATAAATGATGGTTGAATCAGTACAAGTGTCGCAGATGTGTCATTGGATTGTGAGCACAAGGGGACGAGACAGCCATCCTTCTGGTAGCGTGCTGTGCTGGGAGCAGCAAGAACGCGGGTATTCCTCCTCCGCAGCTGTACCAGCGCACTGGCGCGCACCTTGCATGGAATAAAGCTCACTGGACCCAGGCAGACACCCACTACAGCTTGTGTCCTGCCTACAGGAATCTGTTACCTTCATGATTTAACTTTAACTATGCAAATGGTATAAGCCTTCCTGCCTCAGCCAGGTTTATTTCTTTTATCTGTTTATTTAATAAGATTTTTCAGATCAGTCTGTGCCAAATATCTCCTAAGTGCTCTATTTAACAAAACAGCTTAATTTCACATTACATCTCAGACAATTTTGAATTAAAGTATTAAGCGACACGTCCTGTGGGTTTTTCATTTCACCATAAGGTGTAAATGAAAGAATTATCTTCTATCCACCTTGTTTTCAAGGATGAAGAACAACAAACTATTTACACAAGTATACTTCTGTAATTCCTTCACACCACTATATGCTTATTTTTCTGTTTTATTATACTACATCCATTGTTTTCTGCAAACTACCGTTTCTGTGTATTTGTACTATGGTATGTGTGTTTACCCACTAACATCCATCTCGTGTATCAACATTCATTTTTTAATTCTTATTTTTCAAGATTTTTATTTGACAAAGTCTGTTTATCTCCAGCTCAAGTCTTTCAGTTTGTGCCCCTTGTTCCAGGACCACTCGGGTTTGTCTCAAAACACAAAAAGGAACTTCCTATTATAGTTATTATCTCATGAGATTTTGTGTATTTGGGTGTACTACGGTGAGAAACCTTTCGTTATTAATATATTTTGTGAAAGCAGTCGCTTTCCTGACAGTTTGCGATACCTGTATCCTATACCAGAATGAGCCAAATTCTTAAAAGATGAATTATCAGTAATTCTGTAACTTTCTGTTGTTGAACTGTTCACGTTACTAAAGCAGTGAATATTCTGGCAGAGTTTGGCACTGTGCCCTTAAGAATCCTTGTACGCTGCAGCTTGTGCTTCCCGTGGTGATGAGACTAGTTTTAAACTAGTCTTTTTTTTGTTTTCTGAAAGGGGAAAGAGGCAAGGAAAGGCACTACCTTGTCTTGGAGCACTGTGGGTTCACTCCTTTTGCACAGCAATATTTTCTTGATGAAAATAAGGGCTAGAAAATAACTTTTTGGGGAAGTGAAAGATGAGATCTTTCATGCAAGATTTAATAAATATGTCAAAGATTCCTGACTTTCTGATAAAGTAGTGTAAAGCTGGCAGTGTTGGCTAGCAAATGCTGAAATAGATCTCACTAGTTTGGAGAGTGGCATCTTTCAGAGACTTAGGCATAAGCCCACTGGAATCCACTCTTAACTTAAGGCAGAGCTTTAATGTGCTGACCAGTAAAATGGACAAGGGAGTGTGTGTTCATTGAAGAACACACAATCTACCGCCTTAATAGAGACACTAGCTGTATGCTTACGTTAGTACTCTGTTTTTTAAAGTACTACTTTCTTTATCTTTTATGCTTTTTACTTCACTTTCTAGGTTAAAGGAAAATATGAAATACTCACCGGAACATTCAAAAGTCCTGATGAAATGGTTGACATGTACGTGGAACTGATTAATAACTTTCCTTTTATTATTGCATTAATAGATCCGTTACGAAAAGAGGTAAGATACCACAGTGCAGTCCTTGAAAAATTGATAATGCTGTTAAGTGACATATCAATGACCTTTTCACATCTTTACAAAACATCTAAAATAGGAAGCTTCTGGTTTTGGAGTCTTTAGGCACAAAAAATATCACTACAAAAATGTATGTAACAATTCATTAGCATAAGTGTAATTGACAAACACACTAAATTTTTCTATGCTTTTGACATATTTCCTGACAGAAAATAACTCTTGCATAAACAGAATGTGGTCAGTACAAACATTTTAAAGAATTATAAGCCTTTTTTTTTTCCTGATTCTGCTTGCTAAACCACTGTCATTTTAATTACATTTTTCTTCTTAAGTAAAAAAATAATTCAAATTGTAAAAATCAAATTATAAAATTGAATGATAATATAAATGATATAATATCATATTAATGGAAGAAGCTAAAAATTTGCACATAGTTGTATATTCTGTAGAATCACTCAAAAAAAATATTGCTGCTATTCTTTATGATTGAGATATATACCCAAAGGCAGAACAAACCTGTCACTGGCAGCATTGCTCGGCAGGATTTTTAAAGTGGTAGTAAGATACCATATATTTACCACTGTGATAAAAGTTAGACGAGTTACTTTTATGTGACCAATAGATTACAACAATAAAGTAGAATACTACTAAGCATGTTATCAAGTTATAGATCAATGAAAGAAACAGATTGCGTACCCTTAAAGATTAGCATTTGTACATAAGATTAAGTTTTCATGTATTACAAACAAGATAAAAACTTAATTGTAGCAGAACCCCACAATTGGAAACCTAGATTCTGCACTTGCACAACTTAATAAAAATTTGCTCTTGCTGTCAAATTGCACACTTCGTCTTCTTTGAAATAAATATATGGGGCTTATTTTCATGAACAAAACATGAAGACTGTGATTGAAGGGAGAAGTAAAGTGATGTTGTCTTTGTGAATCTGCCCAGTGCTTGAATCAATAATTCCAAACCAGATGAACTGCAAAATCCATCTGATTTTGTTATTAACTGGGACTCTAAAAGTTCATTGTTTTAATGTGTATTTACTGTCACCTCACTCTAGTGAGCCTTGCCTCCCTGCGCTGTTTCAGTCTGAATTACCCATGTTCCAAAACACCCCATTTATTCCCTACTCCTGCCACAGCTGCAAACTTCCTTGAGAATTCTTGTGAAGAAACATGTTTCCAGTATGAAAATCTGCAGGAGAATTACAACAGACAGTGAAGTACAGTTTGAAATAGAATTCTGTTAAGAGAAATGCCTCTCATCCCCCTCCCGGCTCTGCACAAATTTACCCGGTTTACCCCTGACACATCTTTGCCACAGATAATCAGGTCCTTGAGAATTAGCTCTGGTAGCAATTCAACAATTCAGTGGCAGACAGCAGACCGCTTTAGTGCTTAAGTTTAAATATTTCTTCAGGTGTCAAAAACTTCATTTTCACGTATGTGCAGGCTTGAAATCCTGATAGGACTGTACCCTACAGATTGCAGCTATGTAGTTATGAAAGTCTGATCCACAGACCAAGAATTATTATGGCAGAATTAATAACTAGGAAAGTAATGTTTTTAATGTAACAATTTGTCTTATGTGGACACAAAGAAAACAAATTAATTCGTAAATTTCTTCTTTCAAATTATTTACATATCCTAGTGGTTTCTTTATCCTTAAATCTCAGTACCATGGGGATAGTACCTTAAAATGAAAACACAAAGACTTAAAAAATAGAGCTTTGCTGGAAGGTGAGGGTTTTATTGTGCTGTTCCCTATGGTCAGTCTTACTGCTCTGATCATCCTGTTTTGAGATGTGTCACTGAGTCTATGACTGCCTCCAGTTTCATTATTTTATATTCAAACAAATACTGTGACACTGAAAATATTAACACAAGAATGAGTCCTCTGAAGAAAACAATAGAAAATTATTTTATACCCCATTAAAATTAAATCAATTTCAGAAAGGAAATCAAAATAGCAAACTCCTAAAGTTAATTTAATTTGAAACATTTTAAGCTATACTTGTATGCAACTACCTTTGATTAATTCCAGACGTAGAATTTATGTTTTCTAGCATAATCTTAAAATCCAAGCAAAATTTCAGTGGTATATTTTTCTTAGGTAGATTTAAAATACAGTATAAAATATGACATGTATATATGAAGGCTATCTTTAGGATTAAATGTTATTTTTATTTTTTTTTTAAATTACCTCCTCAATTAGAGTTCCTGTTCAGTTTAGTATTTTAAACTCCAGTTATTTGCTTGATTGCTTATGCAGGACAGAGAACAATGGAATAACATATGCTGTGCTCTTGGTTCCAAATGTTACCTGATTGCTGAAGATGCTGCAACACATATATCCAAACTTAAAATTGACCAAAACATCAACGTACCTATGTGCAGTGGTGTTGTCCTAAAATATATTAACCAAACCACGGTATCAGACCTCATAGAACTTACTGGACTTCTGGACGGTGAGTAGAGGGGGGAAAAGGCTGATTCGCAAACCCTACAAGTCAATAAATAGTGTTGTTACATCTGGAATTATTATATCTTTTTAATAAATTATTGACACTTCTAATTTAGAAAGTGCTTGTCAGAAGAAATAAAAATTCATGGTTTGATTCACAAATCTCCATTCGGGAGCTTAAAAGAGCATTCAAGGCTTCACCTATAGTAAATTATTATACTGTGGATGTTCTGAATGTGGGTGCCCTTTGACACTGCAGCCAAGTGTTACACCAATAGATATCAGAATTAAACAAAATTGAAAAAAACATGTAGCTGAGCAATCTGAGTTTTGACTAATACTAGTATTAATAATTAAGAAATGCAAACAAGTCCAAAATGTTTAAAATTGCAGTTTACATAGATTATTGACTTCATATTATTGAGCCTTTATGGTAACAGTACTAAGAACTTGTGCAGTTTCGTATGTAAGATTTGTCTTTGTATCAATTTTGCTTTATTCATTTTTATGCCCAAGGAATAGGTTGACAAATTTAATGTATCTAAATTCTTTCCTTATGCCTTCAAAAAGCCCAGAATTACTATTTCAAAGCACCTAAATAGCAACTTAAAGATTTCACTCAGTCATCATGGTAAACTCTTTTTTTTTATAGTGTAGATAAATCATTAGTATAGAAAGGAGCACATTTAAAATAAATACAACAGCCTCATAGCCTGGAGAATACATTACCAGAGAGATCAGCTAGAGACAGAAATTAGGATGAGATGTTAGATATTCCCCTAACCGTGCTGAAAATAAACATAATCTTAATGTAGCAAACTAATATAGTTTACATCATTGAGACGTGTTCCACTGCTTTTACTCCTGTTTGTATTTCAGCTTAGATAGCCCAAAAGAAAGAAAAAAAAAAGAATGGAAAGTCCAAACAATTTCAGTGTCGAATATATAAAATATACACTAATGAAGGTTTTACACTCCCCTTATATATAGGTCAAAGACATATTACCATATTAGGAAGTCCAGACGGAGAATCTTCTGATGATAGCCTTGTGGATCTGGTAAGTATTGAAAGCTGTTCAATTGCAGAATTGCCAGAACGCTGCTTTTAACATGAGCTATTTTTTAAGAAGAAAGCCTGTTTCTGCTTGAGAAAGAAACAACATTTTACAAAATGGGCTTTTTCTAGAGTTGCTTTTTTTTCCCCCAGAGTGTTAATCTTTGAGTCTAAAGAGAACACACAGGAAATTTGCCAAAGCAGGAAGTATATTCAAAAGTGTGTATGATCTATTTGGTTGCATTAGTTTATAAAAAAATGTGAGTTACTTAAAACATTTCTGAGTCGTAATAATATTTTAGGCAAAAATTCTTAACAGTAATGTATTTAGTCTTTCTTGGATTAAAGCTACATTTGCAAATAAAATTTCATTTCGTATGCCAGTGAAAATTATTGTTTGCATGCGACAAATCTTTCACAAAGAGATTTTTATTAATATTTAAAGGAAGGTTTTTATCTGTAGAACGAGAAGAGTGTTAAATCACAAGTAGGATAACATATTTAATAATGAAGAACGACTTCGCTTCCCGAACCGTGTAGTTTTAAAATACGCACTTTCTCGTTTAAGGCTGTTGGACTGGGTGCCAGGTTTATCAAGTTGGGAGGTCTTTCCCGCGGAGAAAGGGTGACCAAATACAACCGCCTTCTTGCTATAGAGGAAGAACTGGCCAAGAATAGAACGCTACGTATGAGCTTCTTTCTTACTTTGTTTTCAGCTTGCAATGAATACGAGAACAAAGATTGGAGGGAGAATGATTGAAACTGCACCACAGGAGGGAAGCGAAATCAAAAGACTATAAATAAGCGCTGACAAAAAAAAAAACTAGGATAGCACTTGCCACAATGTATATTGTTGTCCTAATGGATTATCTGTTTACTGAATGTTAAAATAGACCCCTTCTTGAGGAGTAGCCTACATTAAGCTTTTTTCCAGAATTAATTGGTTGGAGTCTTGAAGCCCACAGTGCAAAGGGAACAAAACAAAAACCATGCACATAACACGCCAAAAAGCTGCCAAAATGAGAATTTTAGGCCAAATACCCTACCTCCCTCCAGCCTCTAAACATATATTGCTAACAAAACTTCATTTCACAACCCCCTTTTGTGTGTTAGATTTCCAGCAAAATGTGCTTGGAAAGCTCCAATTGCATGGGTAAGCACTAAATAAAACCCAAGAAAACCCGAAGTTGACGATGCACATTCAGCCTTAGCCACTTGTATGCATCTGCCTGCATTTCAGGATCTGCATCATCTTTTTCCTCTCTACTCTGCACTGTTAAATGCTTAACAGTTCTTTAGAGCCACTTCCCACTTGTTCAGGTATCAATCAAGATAGAATAAAAGCTTCCAGTCTGAAGGGGAGGGAGAGAGACAAGGAGAGGAAGAAAGGAAGGAAAGGGTTTGCAAGAATTTATTATGCCTAAGAAAAATGAAGGAGAATTAAGTCATTTTACTCTCTTGTTTCCAATAATTTTCAAAGTTCTATAGGTAGGATAGCAGCACTTGACATGGACACTATAAAACAAAGGTTTTATTAAAAAGAAATTGAAAATATTCTGAGTTTTCAAAATCTCCCCCTTGCTCATATATAGTCATTGCAAAAAATAGAAACATAGACAAGATTTCTTTGTTGCTAAGAAAGTAGTTTCACAGAATTCGCTTTTCAAAAACAAAACGGATAATTCTAGAACTATGAATTTTAACTGTCAGCAATATTAATATATTCCCTGTTCAAATGGTATAGTCTAAACGAAAGAGCTTGACTTTGAGAAATATTTAAACCTACACCTCATACAATGAAAGAGCAACAATTCCCGAAGCTGTTAATCTTTTGGCAGAAATAAAATCCAATAACTAAATCACCAGCAGGAAACTATTGCGATAGCGTGTCTGAGCTGCATCTCAAACTTGGCCTTTGGCCGGGCTGACAGCTACGGAACACGCTGTAGCGCTGAGCAGCGGAGGGCTCCGGAGGTGGGAGGTGACACTGGTGACACTGACCCATCTGGAGTCCCCAGGGGCGGCTGAGCGTGGCCAGAGCTGGGCCCAGCAGCACCGGGACAACCGGCCTCTCTCACCATGAGCGGTTTGGGGGGCGCAGGTCTCAGCTGAAATGCAGCCCTGACACCAGTGCCGTGTTTGAGCCTTCAAGTGCACCTGGAAGGCGCGTGTGAGCTGCTGGCAAGGTCAAGCACAGACTGGCCGTGTCTTTGCTAAAAAGTGACAGCTATAGCTGAGACTGTTCAGTGATGGGGTGGGTGTTGTGTATGTGCCAAAAAGGGGAATTAGGTGGTGAGGTTGGGGAGGAAGGAAAGTCACAGAACTGGGGAAAACAGCTGTGAGAAGAGAGGTGAAGTGTTAATTACAGGAGCAACATCTGAACCTGCACTTACACTGAGTTGTTGAAGGCTGGGGCAGAGCGGAGGCACGGGCAGCTGGCAGGAGCTTTAGCAAAAACACAGTGCAGAGAAAGATGGGGGCTTAAAAAAAAGGGCAGTGCGGTGAGATCATTAGTGAGGAAGAGAATGCAATGAATATCCCCACCATGTAATCACAGTGCAGGACTCGCTCCTGTTTCAAAGGGCCAGACTTTGAAGGTGTTTAGAGACTCTTGGAAGCATCACGTGCCATTTAAAATAAATACATAAATAAAATCTGAGTGCACTAGAGAACATTACAAGAAACTGGATTACGGCAAACATGAGTTTCTTTTTTCTCTTCTATTTCAGGTGAAGCAACTCTTGAATTTGTTGCTTTTGGTGAAGAATCACAGCCAGAAAATCAACCTTCTGCTGTATCTCCTCCCCCAGAGCAGGATCCGGCGCTTCCAAAGCTGTCTCAGCCAGCCCTGCAGGTTCCCAGCCTGCCTGCCCAGCTCCCAGAGAACATCACACTGACCTAGGTTGTCAACAGTAACTTTTGGATACATTTCTTAAAACAAACCAAAACATTCTAGCAAGAAACTCATATATTACCTATTCCTTAATCCATTTATTTTCAAGCACTTTAGCTAAAAGCATTCAGAAACTACCTTCTCTTTTCCCAGGAGACCATTTCTTTCAGCTGAAACCAAGTTAACTGAGCAGTGGCTATAGTTTGAAAATACTGCAAAATTCTGTGCCGTATTTACAAACTGACAAAACAAATACCTCTGTGTTGTGTCCAAAACGAAATGTTTGTTTTGGGAAAGTCGAAGTCTCTCTCCATACAAAGAACAAGCTATTGACAAACAGTTAAAAAAAAAAAAAGCATTTTACAAAAAACAAAGGCCTTGACTGTTATGCTGCTCCATCCCCCCACACCCCCTCAATGCTGCCCTTAGATCGAGCCTACAAGGGAAATGCTGCTCCAGTTCTAGCTCACGATCAGGGCGAGTGCATCAGTGCAGACCCCAAATGTAGGGCACACAGCTGGAACCGGCATCCCTCAGAAGCTTCACTCGGAGGCAGGGAATAACCACTCAGTATCACAAGGGCTGGGAAACTTGTCAAGAGTCTTTTTAATAAGCAAGAGTGAAAAGATAAATAAGTAATTTATGTCCTAGGTACCAAACAGTTTAAGTAAAAGAAATACTTCTTTAAAAACTTCTGGGTTTTGTATCGTTTGAAAATTTGAACATCTAATACAGCAGCAATAATTTGAGGAAAAATACATATATAAAATGTTGCATTTTAAATTCAGTGTAACAGATACCTAAGTGAAAAATAAAGCACCAGAATCAACCGCCCCCCAGAAATTAAGACATCAATGAGAGACAAATTTCCCCAAGTTTAAGAATCGTACATAGTTCAGTAATTAGATCAAGTCCAAGATTTTCTTACCAAACATGCAAAAAACACCAAAAAAGATGTGAAGCCACCACACTCGTTACTATCATTTTATTTTTAGGGAAAGCACCAGACAGTTGCATGCAGAGCCAAAACCAACAAACTCAGAACATTCATCCTTCAATACTATCACTGTTTCAAACCATTAAATAAAAAATAATCCAAGTGCATTCAAGTACTTGACCACCTAATTTCAGTTACGCCGATCTTTAGGTAAATCCCTGATTACATTTGTTCGTTCATTATGAAAGAATGAGATACTGTGTAGAATTTAAAAAGAGACTAAAAGGGAACGTGAATTGGCAGTGGAGCAAACCCATTACATACCTGTCTCACTATCTTGATAGGAAATAAGGGCTGAGGGAAACTGGGATTTGTGTCATCAAATAGCAACATCTAAAAGTGTTCTCAAAGAAATTAATGCCGCCAGTGTGTACTGGGTTCCAGGCAAAGGCTTATTTGTTAGTGCTGCAAGCTTTCAGCTGGGAGTTCTCAAAATGTTGACTCCAAATAACTTGCAATCTTAGACGGACTGAATCCCAAATGTACTCCATACTCCCAGGAGTCTACCGTAACTTATATTTTTGCAGCAGCTCCAAACTTTGCTCTGTAACATTGAAACAAAAAACAGGAGAGAGCTTGTCCTTTGAAAAGCTTTTAATCCAAATGAGAGCACCAACCTCAACCCACGAACTTTTGACTTTGGCTATCATTACCTTGAGACCGAGATGACACGCTGCACCGCCTCTGCCTTTCAGCCTTTGGGCCAGCTGTCCACTGGGGCAAACGGAACAGAAGGGTTAATGCTTGTGCTTTTTAAGTTCCTCAAAAGAGTGTGCTTGGATACAGCAGTACGGAGACCTACAAGATCTTGGTTTATGTAGATATCAAAATATCTTTAAAGCAACGTGTCTAAAACCTGATTTTTTAAATTATTAATAACAGCCCCCATACTAAAGCTAATGTGTGTGCAATCAGTTTCACAGGGTCTAACCTGAACCTGTCCAGTTCAAGAGGGACGCCAGTGACTTCTGGCAAGCTTTAGAATGGAACTTTGACAAGGCATCTTCTCAACAAAATAATAATTTAAAAGGTCTTTTCAAATACCGTTTTGAAGAAAAGGTAACTGACATTATCTAAGAAAATATTAACCATACCTGCGAAATTAAAATGCCAAAGGGATACTGAGTGATACATAGTTATTTAACACTTTAATGCATGTAACAAAACTGCATACAAAAGACCATCTCAATCTCTATTATTGAAAGCTGTTTGGAGTACAGACCGTAGCCCCTAGTAACACACCTAAGCAATATACATGTCCAGATAATGATTCCTAAAAGTTACAGCCTTTCAGAACAACAATTAACAGTTAGAACTGTCTGCTTCTTTCATTTTCTCAGCACTAGTTTCTTTACCCAGCGGCTTGATTTTTTCTTCTTGCACTTTGTTGTGAATCAGCGTGTTTTCGGACATCTGATCCCTGCTGGTGGAAACAGGATCTAAAACTACAACGGATTCTGTCTCTTTTTCGCTGCTAGAGGCTTTTCTTGTCAATTCTGTATGACTAGTTGATCTAGAGAAGAAAGAATAAATATATGAAAACAGATAACAGTTCACATATTTAGGAGAAAGAATCTAAATATAAAGAAAAGGGATTTATATTATTAGTAGCATGTATGATAGGACAAGGGGTAATGACTTTAAGCTGAAAGAGGGTAGGTTTAGATCAGATCTAAGGAAGAAATTCTTCACCGTGAGGGTGGTGAGGCCCTGGAACAGGCTGCCCAGAGAAGCTGTGGATGCCCCATCCCTGGCAGTGATCAAGGCCAGGTTGGACAGGGCTTTGATAAACCTGGTCTAGTGCAAGGTGTCCCTGCCCATGGGGGGAGGTTGGACTAGATGGTCTTTAAGGTCCCTTCCAACCCAAACTGTTGTATGATTCTGCGACCACAACTGAACTAGTTGAGCTAGTTCAGTCTACTGAACTAGCAAACAGATTTCTAGATTTACAGCTGTTACACAGAGACGATAGTTCACAAAATGCAACGGTCACATTACCTCTACCGAATATTTGTTAAGGCAGCCATGGAAGATATTTACAAGGAAAAACAAACTTAAAAAGCACTGAAAAAAAAAAATCCTTTGACTATTAAAGAATCACTTTAAAGTCTTAAGAACTTATTTTCTCTCATCTCTGAGCCAAATTTAGGTTCCCTCATGTCCAACAGAGCAGTTGCACCCAGAGAAAACACTCCCAGTCCCTGCTGTCTGTTAGGTAACAGCCCTACAGCCTGAAAGGAGAATAAACTCGTGGCACACCAGGTTGGAAGGGACCACAAGGATCATCTGGTCCAACCTTTCTTGGCAAAAGCACCGTCTAGATAAGGTGGCCCAGCACCCTGAGAAAACACGGCTGCTTCTCCACGTCCCGTCCCAGGCTTTCACTGAACCACCCTCTGCCATATAGCAGGGAGGCAGAGGCAGCGCAACCAGCCAACAGGCTGCTCGTGGTCTCACTGGGAGCGAGGGTAAATGATTCCTGAAAAATCACCTACTGGATTTGCTGAAATACAGAGGGCAATAGACCTACGTGCCGCACTGCAGAGACGGGGTTACGGCTGATTGCTGGCAGCGCAGGGATTCCTGCGGATAAAAAGCCCTCTGAGTGGGGAGAGAGGAAGGAAAGGTCAGAGACACCAGGGTTATTTCTTGAGGCTGGCATCACGCTATAAACACTAAAAGCACTTGTCTATATTCAAAAGCTTTGTACTAGTGTTGAAAACGTGCAAGCAAATCCTTAGATTAGCCAGAACACACCAGCAGAGACCGATGCCAACGCTGGGAAAGCACGACCTGAACAAGCCGCAGACTGGGTGTTTCCTACATCATATTAGTGCTGCTGCACGGGCAGACGGGCAGCCTACGCCTCCTCCAGGGGCTCCCACAGGCTCAGCCTGTCTTTAGGCAGGGGCTTACATGATGGTATGAACACAGTATAGGCATCTACACCAACAAAGTTACAACCACCAAATTGGGTGCGTGCAAAACCCCTTTGTGCAGGAAGGTCCCACATGCACCAGTGGGTGCGCAGCTCCCGGGGAGCCTCACTGTAGAGCTGCTCTAAGCAACTGCGTCTGCTAGTCCAGAGCCTATTTTATTTTTCTTCTCATTTTTCATGCTTACTCATAAGGACCAGCCTTCCATACTGCTAAGATAACATCCTTGAAAGGAAAAAGTGGAACCAACTAGAGGCCAGAGAAAGAAATTCAGCTACTGGATCCATCTGCTGTGAACTGCCCGTTATTATGACAGTCTTTGTCAGTCTTTGACATAAGAAAAAAAAGAGGTCACCCCACTCAACAATTAGAGGATGGGACGGAGATTGTACTGGCTCCCACCTGATGGGGAGCGAGGAAATGTACAGGTTAAAAACCAGTAAATAATCACAGAAACAACAGTTGTTGCACTTCACATTTCAGAAAGAATTTACTCAGCTTGCTGTTGAAGCACTTGATACAGTGAATGAAATTCCATGTTCAAGCTTTAATTACAAGAATTGTCTCTAACATTAGAACTTCGGCATAAGTTAATTAATGCAGAAATTGGCGCTAATAGATACAGTTTCAGACTCATTTGATTATCATCAGAAGCTAGTGATTTCATAAGGAAAATAATGCTTATTTTATGCAAAAGTTGCCAATCATTCCAGAAAATACAAGGTGGGGTATTTTGAATGTTACAGCAAATTAAACTTTTTAAAGCAGCGTAACCAGAAGAGGGTTATTTTTAAAAGTGCTACCTCTGAAAAGCTGATTGCCCAACACTATAAAAATGGTCAAAGCCATAAATGCCAAGTTCATTTTTATTTCACTTTGGAGGTAACTATCTTTCAAATCCCAACAGCTGGACTATTTAATACAATCTGGTGAATCAAAGTATAATTCTTCACTGGGCTCACAGTGGGGAGCCTGCATTAGTGTATGGCAGCATTCCAACAACTGATGCACAGCCAAGCGCTCTGAAGTCTGTTTCATTTATAACAAAAATGGATAAAACGGCAATCATATTTACCACCTTCAAAGGACAGAAAAATGAAAGATGTCGATATAAAGTAGTTTAATGGAGAAAACCAGTGATTAAATCAGCGTTTCAAGCATAAAAATAAGAATTACTATTCAGACTTTGTTGTACGAACATTCCCTTCTTCAAATCCTTTACACGGTTGCAGCACCAGCCTGACAGTGCTGCTGTTACAGCTGAGGTATTGTTAAAAATTATTAACCCTATTTATCAGGTATTCATAGCTCGTTTTCCCTAGTTTGTCGAGAGCAGAATACAGGCATAATAAAGTTTCAGTGTAAGAATGAACATAATTTTGGTGCTCCCTTTCAAAAAGCGGGTTTTGCTGCTACAAATAAAACTGGGAAAAGCAATTAGTACAGATGTAGTTAGCCACAGTTTTAAACAATTACAATTTTGTCCACAGTACTTGCATTTAGCTCTATGCAAAGCTCTTTGTTCATTAAGATTGTTAATGTCTCTATCAGTATTCTTGTTATTTGTCCAACTATATATTTATGCCAGAAACTGACAACTTAGTCCTATTGTACTCATTCATGCATAATTGTTCCTAAGTCTGCATATGTTTCTATGACTGAACACATAAAATCCGTACTGTGAAATTCAAATTTAGATGATATATATATTTTAGATTAATTGTACAGGATATGCAATGTCCCATGCAGTACTGAGTACTGCTTGTGAGAGAACAGTCCCAAAAGCAATATATTCCATTTATTTAGTTACAGAAGCTACAGAAGGTGTAAAAATAAAGGGTTACGCCTGATGGGCCATCTGTGAGCTAGTACTGCTGTGCCCTTTGTAAATAATTTACAGTAGGAGCACAAAAGGACAAACTAAGGGTCGGATTGTCAATTGAGGCTTGGATTTTCTTTGTTTCCTCTGGTTAATATTATAACCTTGGTATTATTTAACCTCGCTCAGTGCTCTGTTCATGAAATCACTGTAATGTGTTTCCATTAGAAACCAGAATTTTATGTAAATATCACGGAAAATTTTATTGGATTAAGTCCCATCCAATTTCCTAACAATACGTAAAAAGCAGAAGGCTAAAGGAAACCAGTTGAGGGGAATACTGTATGAATACCTATTTTTTTTACAGGGTATTTAGAAAATACTGGTAAAAATCTATTCCAACAAAGACTAGTTTTGTAAGTAAACAGTGTAGGCATGGGAGAGTCCCCATGGATACTCTGCCTGGAGTCTGAGCTGGTGGGACCGAAGCCGTTTCTGCTACAAGAGCCGACACCAACATGGCACTGAATTAGTACACATGGTCTTTGAGCGAGCTGCCCCATTGAGGATGCTGAAACAGCCGTCATCACCCTTCAAAGCAAAATTGCTTTCCAAATCAAAACTAACTAAAACTCACCCAGTGCCACTCCTTACTCCCCAGAGGTGAGATTTGAAGCATGAAGCTGATTTGACAGTTGCTCACCACCAGTTGCTTCTTTATGATGCTTAAAAGCCAGGCCTGCGTCTCAGTTAGAGCTTGCCCTTTGCCTAAGTACCGCCCAGCCCACCCCAGCATTCCCATTGTACTGCAAGATCCCCATATGAGATGATCTTATCCTCACTCAAAGACTTTTACTGAGAATAAAAGCCATATATGCATTTCTTAAATATTTCCGAATTTTTAACAAGGTAGGGGAATACAAGAGACAGGACCAAAGGCAACAACTGAGTAACAACGATTTTTTTACTGAACAACGGTAAAAAAGACACCAATTTCAAATCTTGAAAACCTTCAGCGAACAAAAAATTCCATCACACTACAGAATTTGTCAAAAGGAAATGATAGGGAACACAAACACCAGTGAATTAGTCTGGTGGTTCCCTCCTCTGATATAATAGTCCCAGCACTATCTGTAACACCAGGCGTCTGTGAAGAAAGTGCAATAAACCTTCTCCATTTCTGGAATGCCTCTGCCAAATCTTGCTGAGCAGAAAGGTGATGGAGAGAGCAGTGAGCAGAATGGAACTGCAGACAACATTTAGTATGGAAATTTTTCCCATCTTTATGTGCTTTTTAAAAAATGCTCACAGAGATTGGCAAATTAATTTAAATGAAGAATCTTGGAGAGCTCCCACCTGCACTGAGAGCGCGCACAAAAAGCGCGGTCTAAGAAAAATGTGTGACAGTATTTTTAAAACAGTTAATATTGAGGAGACCTCAAACTTCTGGAACATCTCATTGTTTTCTTCATTTGTTGTTCAGGCTAAATTACCCACGTTCAAGCTGCACTGGAAAACCTTTAGAGTTTTTTCTGGCTCAGGCTGAGCTGCTTCCCGCAGAGCTGGTGGATGATTCAAGGGTACTAAGATTACAGCCAGGAGAAGGACAAATCCTTTAATTGTATAAAATCATCAGATTAAGACTAACCCTCTCTGTGGTTCACTCTGTTAGGGGAGAACTCTGCTGCCCAGAAACAAAATGTTTACAAAGTGCTGGAACACCTTTGTGTCTGCACCCCCAGGGCGGCACGGGAACTCTCCCGCTCCCAATGGAACTCAATTGTCACCTGTCCTCTTCTAAGCAATTGTCACAGAATTACGCTCACGCTGGGTTAAACATTTGGGAAGAGATTTGCAGAGGAAGTTACCTGAATACTGAGGTAAAGCCTCTATTTCTCTACAGGACACACAGTATTATGTCATTGCCTTCAGCACAACCTCAGTGAAACTTCACACGTTATGCATCACCTGCTTAATGGCTTCAGACCCTTCTTCTAACAACCCCCTGCACTGAAATAACACCTCACCTAGTGGTTTGAAGCCCTAATATTTCTTGGAAATTAACTTGTCTGAGCTACCATCAAGGAGAAGTTTCAGAATCAACGTGTATTTGTTGATATTACAGCCTTTTTTTGCCTTTGGCAGCTCACACCAGTGGCTGAGCTGATTCAGCTGGAGGCCAGGGCTTTAGGAACACTTAAGCACAGAGTAACCATATTGCAAGACCTACTTCAAGCAAACGCTGACATTCCTCACCCCCTTAGCATTTGGGTGAGATTGAACCTGACTTGGGGGCAGGGAGGATCCAGGATTTTTCTCAATGAGCTGACTTGTTGTTCACAGACACATTTTCAAGCCTGCATCTTTTTCAAAGTCCCAACCTTCTTTCTCCATGAGAACTGGTGTGCTCAACTGTTACTCAACGTAAAGAATGATGAATAGGGCTGTTTGCATTTAAATGTCTGGAAGTACTACCTCCTCCTTCAGATTTCAAGCCTTACTAAATGGTGCAGCGAAGAGAAATATTTCATGCACAACTATCCCTAAGGTTTCAAATAGGAAGCTGTACATTAAAATCCAGGTGAAGAAAAAAAGAGACACCTGGTAATTATGAGACACTCAGTCCTCTACTGAGCTACAAAAGGTTTGCTTGGCTGCTGCAAACAGTTGGAGTAGGTCACACCTTTGTCAGATTTCAAGGAATTGCAAATGATAAGACAGCTGCATCCTTTTACCTCAGGTATGAATGAGGAGAAGAGGAGCCACAATAACTCTTTCGTGTGCCTTTGTCATTTAGGGTATCTGGTCAAAGCAGCATGCTGTTTGTTTAGTTAACATGGGCGGCTTCAGGAAATAAGTGTGCTGCAACAGGAGGGGAACAGACAGTGCTTCAGACTGGTGTCCTCGTAACACATGTTTCGGGGGGGTTACTCACTGAACCAGCTCTCATGTGGCCCCTAGGCCAGGCACGAAAGACTGGATCACATCTTCTGGTTTATTTTCACCCATCCAATGAATCCAGGGATCCAGTTTATGCACTGAGACCACTCCGGGACACAAATCAAACGGGGGACAGTAGGGAGATTGGCTTCAGAAGTGTTCTGCTGACCCAAACTAAACTGCTAGTATAGATGTACTCGGGAAAGCCCAGAAAACTGTCTGATTCTACAGCCAAGTTGTCAGGCACATTAGACAAATAAACCTCTTTCTGACATCTGCTTTGAGTGAGCTGTGTTTCAAAACAGCGCTCACACACCTGGGAGTCTGGAGGCTGCTTCTCCCAACCTTTGCTGCAAACAGTGCTCAGAAGAAAAAAAACATAGTAATTGCAATTAACCGTGGTGCGAAGCATCCAGGTTATTTCTGCTCCTCCCTGCCAGCCCAGCGGCATCAGAGTATGAGAGCCCCAGCACCTTCTCGCTGCTGGAAAACCCTCCTCAATGATGAGCCTTTCCAATTAAGCAGGTTTACACCAGCGACAGCACAAAGAAGCCCTGCAGCACTAAGGAGTCTGGCCCACCACATTTGTTTTAATGCTTTAAACAGATAAATTAAAGTGAAATGTGTCTTTTAGGATGTCACTGAATAGGCAAGCTGAGAAATAAATTGAGCTTCACATATGCTTTTACAACACATAACAACTGTGACTGTCAACACAAGATCCTTTTCACTGTCAATTCACCATGCATTCTGCGAGACCTTGGGGCCTGCAATTATTTCATTTCCTTTCTTGTAAATGCAATTTGCACTTAGTTTGGTGGAATAAAAGGTAGACAAAAGGCGGAAAGAGTTGCTGTATTTTCTGATTAAGGTTATCAGTTCAAAATCGTAGAAATCCACAAACTACAAACACAGTATTTTTCAGGAACAACCTCACCTTTCTGTCAGGGTAGCAGTTCAAGAAAACCCAATGGCATTATTCACGCCAAATTAACTGTTGAACAAATCTTCATCTTTCTGATTAAATTAAAATGAAGATCACCTTTCTTCTAAGGATGCTTAATCAAATAAAAGGGGGAAATACATATGATTGCAAAACACAATCCGCTTTTAAAACTCAGCGCGAACTAAATAAAACAGTAGGGCAAAAATGAAATTGAGCTCTTTATCCATTTAAAATAAATGATAAAAGTACCTGCAGGAGAGTGAAGTAAATATTAGTTCATAAAAATAAATGCGAACTGAATTTCCAGCTCATTTGCCGTGACTTACTCCTTTGAACTAAGCAATGGAGCCTTGCTAGAATTGGTACTGGTGGTATTTTTCAACTGACAGAACAGGAATTCAGAGGTTTAATTAGACATGATTACAATATTCTGTCGATCTCATTTGTCTCATCTATTTCCTTTTCTTGAAGTGACAAACTGACAAACCACCTGGCAAGGGAACTGAAGGAAGGGCACAGCCTGAATTCAGAAGGAGATTGGTATTGTTATAAAACAAACCCATCCTCTGTAGGATCTGTCTGAAATAAATAACCCTGAAGCAGGTTTAACTCTCTGATGCTGAACTGGCACCTTGGGTCTTCAGTCTCTTGAGACAAAAGATTCCTCCACCTGCCTGTGCAAATGCAGCACTAACCGGGGTTTTGGGGTGGGTTTTTTTTTGAAGAATCTTGATATTGGGATTTAAAGGTAGTTCAGAGTTGTAACCAACAAACATTTAACAGTAATAATTACCACCCAATTTTGGTTCAACAGAAACTGCCCCGCACACCTGCACACAGACTAATACGACTTAAATTGCTAGAACTACCTATTTTAAAAATCAGGAGTTAAGTGCATAACTATCTTCCGTCTTCAGATATTGCAAAAAACTCAAGATTACTATTCCTTGAAAACTTTTCGAGTTCTATTTTTTTTAGCAGAGAAAATTAACTTTTTTTTTCCTAGAATGCTCAAATATTCTACAGGAAAAGAACTTTATTAAGGATAATTCAACTTCTACTTCCACGTGAGACTGCAATCACCTCATGAGTCAGTGGTAAACAGTTGCAGACTGTGCATTTATCCTTTTAACCAAAATAGATGTTAAAGCACTTTCAAAATGCACCAGCTAACCAGACCTTGTACTCAAATCTATCTAGAAATCCATATTCTACTTACTGTAATGTAGGCTTGGAGCCTGTGACACCCTCAGTCTGGTTAGAGACAGGACCTGAGGTGGGTACTTTGGAAGTGAATTCTGTCTCCAGGTCTTTCTTGTTCGGTGCTGTTTGTGCGGCACTGGCTCCCGAACCCAGCACAGGCAGAGATTTTGATTCTGATGTGGCCAAGAATCCAGTGGGACCTAAAACCCAAAGACAATTGAATGCTTCTGTCACTGAACTGTCTCTCTACAGAGTTCAAGATAAAACCATTGAGTGACATTAAAACCAGCCACGTTTGTATCAGCTATGGCACAGACTTACACTTGCATAGGCTCTGTTTCTAACCAGGCAGAACATGGACAGTTTGTTACAGATGCTGATAGTAAAGCATAGCTTAAAAACTACACACCCTTTCTCTGCAGACAAGATTAATTCAAAACATTAGTCCTAAACCTCATTTCTCTGGTTATCATTCCTCTGAAGAGTATTTTAACAGTAGGGTCAGACTATTAACTCTAGTTAAGAGTGTCTGAGCTGCAGGCAGGACAGAGCAGTGTGTGTTTATATGGCTGCGTGGGCAGAAAATCCTGACAGAGGCACCTCTTGGAAAAAATGAGGATGAAAAGCGACATGTGTGACATAAAAGTGAGTCACTATAGAAGTAAGCAGGGTTCTCCATAATGGCTGAAATGGCAATAGTCTGGAAGAGAAAGTAAAGCTCCAAGAGCCACTTAATGCACGGAGAAGACAAGGACCATGAAGGAGTCCAGCCACTTACTGCCACTGTCCTGGTCTGTGGTGACTTTCCGGCGTCGCAGAACTCGTTCCAGCTCCGTTTCACTGCTGTCTGTTTCAAGGGACTTCAAGCTTCGGGAACTAGTGGATTTGTTCAGTGTTTCCTACAGTAAGAGGATATATTATGACTTGCCAAACACCCCATATGCACAAATTGAAAAACTTTCAAGTTGCAGAAAAACAACTGCAATTCTATATCAGTGTGAGAAGCTCTTCCATTAGTACAACAGCAAGCAGCTGGGGCTTGGCTCACCACTGCCCCCCTTACATGGATTTCCAGATGTACAGATTAACCACACCTACACCTTACAGGTTTGATATCAGGCTTCAGCAAGATGCTCTGGATCAGTAATGAACAAACTCTGATGTTTGCAGGGAACTGCCGACTTCCTCCATCTTAATATTTAAAGGATCTTTACAAACTGCTAGAGCGTTATCATGCCCATAATTAATCTCTACTAGCAAAAAGCCAAAGATCCTTATTTTGTATTTTAGCATGGTCCTGTGCTGCTGCATCCCAGTGTGTACACATGTCTGCAGGAGTCACTATCTGAGCCTATACCCAGATGCTTCATGGTTTCTCTTACACACAGGATTAGACCAAGTTGAAACATTTTTTCATACATACAAAATAGAAACTAATTCTATTACTGGCTTATGCCAAGGTGAGTATTTTGAATCAGCTAAGATGTAGATCCAGGAGCACTTTTCTTGAGGAAATAAAAAAAATCTGCTTTGATCAAAACCTCCCCAAATTGCTCACATTTTAACAGGTACGTAGTGCACAGTGCATGCATTTCCCAACCGACAAAAGTCAGTTACTAGATAAGCACTCACCTCACTGTAAAACTTCCCTAAAGGATGTTTATAACGCAACTGAAAATTTGGGACCCTTGTGCTATTTCATTCCCCCTCTGAATCTTTGCCACCTTTAGGAATCCCATTTATTTAATATTTCAAAATGTATCTTATGGCATCTATCCAGAGCATAAATAACATGTTCTTAACACCTTCTGTTGACAAGCACATAACTTCCACACGGAACCAGCAAATGACAAAAAGAAACGGCATCCCAAGTTGCAAAAGCTGTATTACTTTCAGCTACTAATTCTTCACCCCCGCCCAAAAGTTAAAGTATTTCTTTGGCAAGTATTTGAAATTGAACTGAGCAGGTATATTATTAATGAGTAGTATGCTCCAGATCTGTACAAAAGCCACTTGAGCAACGGAGTCACTCAAACTCTGCAATTTACAGAACATAAATGTGTTTTGTTTGTACCAATTATATAGAGGTCTACATGAAATGCATAATTAACAGAGTAACAACAAATGTTTACTCCATCACATCCCACCCCCATGTTTGTTGTCTGACTGTGCCTAATGACTGGTCTCAGGAATAGACTGGCATTGGATTTTACACAGTTTGTCTTACACCACAAATATCCTGAGAGGCTCAAGAGTAACAAGCGAGATACAGAAGTGCAGTGACTGGAGGTTTCTTTCTGCTCCCCCTCAAGTACATAATCAAATCTCCCCTGATGTCAGTGATACAGTGTCAAAGAAATAAAACAGCTATTAGAAAATGAAAGGACCTTCAGCAGGATAATGGGTCCAACCCTCACTGGTCCAAATAGCACACTGTATCAAACCATTCCTGTACTCACGGAGTTACGTTTAAAACACCATCTCTGTGTTGTATTTTATTCCTTTTCTATTTACCTACACATTTAATTATCTGCCTCTCTAATTAGAGCTCAGCATGAAGGTCTGATGGCTCTCTAAATCATTTCTTCTCTTCTTCCCCTGCTTTCATATGACTGGAGAACGGTAAGTTTAATGTGCCATCAGTGCCGCATGCTTCATTTTAAATCACAGCACAGTCTCTTACCATCGCAGTGGCTACACTTGATGTTCTGTCTTGCATCACTCAAGACAATACTGAAGTTATTTCTATAAAGGCTGTTTAGGTGCTATTATGGATGATTAAAATACAGCCTTACCTTCTGTGGAGTGGATGTGAAGTGTTTTGCTTCAATATGGGCAGAATTTCACCGCATTTCCCCTTACAAAGCCAAAATGTCACCTGATGCGCCAAAGTTGCACTTCACTTTAAAAGCTTCAGGGTCACAGAAGTCAGGGAGCAAGACTATCCTTCTGGCTATTTTATACAATTTTAGCACTTGTCCACAAGAAACAGCAAGTTAAATAAGCAATGTGATGTAGGAGTAAAGGACAGAACAGCAGCAAACTTAGCACACTGCTCTGAGCAGGACCAAATACATGCCCAATAGGACAGCTATTCAGAATCGGTTTTTTCCTACATATAAATGCAGACAGACTGCAGAGCTCTTGCTCTATTCAGGCTACGTCTCTGCTAACAAGAAATTCAGTGACTCAGGAGAGAGCAGGAGCTCAGAGCAGGTGACAAGAACCCTACGTTTCCTCTATGTGCGGTTCAGGGGCTTCACTTGGGACTAGATTTATTCCGCTGCCTCTCCCTCCCTGAGCATCCTCACTGTGAGTACCTGGGAAGTTTCCAAAGGATCCCTGGCAGGTGCAGACCAGAACATCCCCCCTAGCGGCAGGAACACACAACTCTGGAGCAGAGTTAACAGGCTGGTTTTCTCCAAAATAAATTCTGTCAGCAAGACTAAAACCAATCTTTCAGCCGGACCAAAGTCAAAAGTGGAATCGGGGGATTCACTCCAGAACTGCTCTACAGCTTCAAACCAAAACAGTAACACAGAACTTTCAAATACTCGGCTAGTTTGCACAGAAGACCCTGTCAGCTCAATGAGAAGAAATAACTGAAATATAAACTACAAGTTTTCTTACCAGAATCCCTTTTAATTCTTTCATTGCACTTTCAGAGGGCTTTGGTGTTTCTGGCTGTAAACAAATAAAACACACGCAAGTTAAAAAAGGTGGAATGGACTATGACAGACTTCGTACTTGACGACAGATGTCACACACGGGTCTCCTGCACAGGTGTGTGGTTGTGTTATGTTCCTCTGCTCTCTCCTCTCACGGGCACGTGGTTAACGTTCAAACTATTTTCTTAGACAGATGAAGGGAAGATGAAGGGGAGAGCCTGAGCTTGTAACATTGTGAATCCCAGCTTGTACCTAAAGAATGATTACGCTTTTGTGAAGACTGTAAGCTATATTTTACAGCAGCCACATTCATGTACTAGTGCTATGTGTTGCACAAAAGGAAGAAATACTGCTAAATACAGTCTGCTTCTTGACCATTCCCTTTACCCAATTCAGTTACTCCCTCTGTGCTTTTAGTTCCCCAGTAGTTGTTTGCTTACAAGATGTTTGCTTTCAGTTCCTTTCTGTGTCAAAGAAACTGGGCTGCTGTTTACTTACTGTTAGCTTCACTTCTTATTTTTCAGATATATGCTGCTCTAATTCATTTTACTTGGAATCAAGCAAATGAGGTGAAGCAAATGTATTCTTTTGAGTGATTTACAGAAAGCCTGATTTCAGTCTAAATTACTGTACTTAGCTAGTATTATTGCTCTGTTATCTATTCCAAACCTTTGTTTTAGGTCTGCTTGACTGGTTGACTGGTCTCAGATGAACTCCCTTTTTAATTCTGTCCATCATTTCTTCAACAGCTTGTCTCTTCAGATCTGTAACTTCTTCACCTGTTCCAAAAATCAAAGAGCATATCACATTCCAGACATGAACTACAGAGAAACAGTACAAAGACATGTTAAACGGCCTCCTAAACAGCTTGCTTGCAACATATAGCCAGTTACCATAATCATAAATTAGTTTTAATAATGAAACAGCATTGATATATACAATATACTTAGCTATACTCCCTGCAGTAGGTCTTCCTGCCTGTATGTGTGATGCGTATTGCCCACATACTATCCAAATCGACGTTTTTCCTCAGTTTTATTAAAAAACATAAATTATAAGCATATATAGACTGATTTTTCTCCCCACAAGTGGGCTGTTCACAGGGTTTTCTTGCAGCACCACTATCTTACCCTTAATTTTCCGCCCCACACAGAAGCACTTTACCTTATACTGCATTCACCTGTATGGTAGCAGAAACCAGAAATCTCATCTCTATTTATCAGGAATTCTAGTTTCTGGGTACAGCACTATTAGTGATCTTTGCTATCAGCCAAACTGTCACAAGCTCTTCAAGGATCAAACGCCAACCTACACCCACTGAGGATCCAGCAGGGACTTCGCAGATGCCAAACAGCAGCACCTGCAGAAGTTTAGACAGAAGCAGGGCCCAGATCCTGAAAAACACAAAGCTCCTACAACTGTTTGGAAAGGACTGAAGAACATGGCCCCACTTCCACTCTTATCTCTTAACTGTGGCTTCGCAGAAATTTCCACAGCTTCATTGAGCCAGGACTAGTTGTTAATGCCCATTACAGGGCTACTAAACGTGCCTTGTGTTTCACGTGGGCTTAAGAACCTCACTGGAATGATACACCGACATCTCAGACCAAACTACAAACATACTTTTAAGAACATTGCACCAAGTTAAAGGGCAAAACTTTCATACCATGAAAGGAAACAATTGCTTTTTCAAGAGATTAAGTATCAGGACTGCAAAATATTCAGATGAAACGGGAAGATGTGTGATGAACCAAAACAATACCTGTTAACTTATCAGTGTTATGGGTAATGTAACGAAAGACACTTAACATGCCATACCGAAAAGGGAAAAAAAAAAAGAGTACTTAAAGCAATGGAGAAATGGAGAAATATGGTTGACCCTATTCAAAGCTGCAGTGCTGTACCTTATATAACAGGAATTTTAAATAGACTTTCACTCTCTCACTTGTCAGGGTACTATTGATGATTCACAGAAATGCAGTTTCTGTATTGTAAGCCGATTTAATGTCAGGCTTTAATTTCACAAACAGGCTGTTTCAAATATAAAAGCTTAATTGGTGGTATGGGATAGAAACCACTCATTCTAGGTCCTTAGCAAGGGTCAAAACAAGCCTCAAGTTGGATATAATAACTAGATCAAGACAGAACTTTCCTCCTTTTTTATTTTTATTTTAAGAACAGCTCAACTATTAAGAGAAGAAGCACTTTGTATGTGATTGAAGAAAGGTCAGAACTGTTAAAGTTTGCTAATAAATAATGAAAGAATGGGGTGTAAAGAACTTACAGTGAATTTCATAGTATTTCCTGCAATCACTGTTTATAACAGTCTCAACAAAAAGGTGTAATCAAAACATCTAGGACACTTCAAGGTAAGGAAACTTGATAAATGAAGGCAACATAACTGAACTTTTACCAAAAGATAAGATTGACTCTTCATCAGAGAGCTTGGTACAAGGTCACTTCTCTCATTATTTTACCCAGCCCAAGAACCTTATTTCTCTCAGACTGGTAACCATTTCCCAAGGATTTCCTCAGGGATCTGCCCAAGTCACCCCATTCCTCTATTCCTCTGAGAAATGGGGGGTGTAATCCTTCCTTTCCCCCACTTTCTGCCTGTTGGTCCCATGCAACAATCCAGCCATGCTTACATACCATTACAGTCTGCTAACAGTGATTTTTTTCTTTAACAGTTATATTCCATACCTATAATTTTAGTCAGGTTCCCTTCTGCAGGCCCCTTCTTTGTTTAAGTGGCAGCAAATGAGTTAAGCAATTCACTACAAACTCCTGCTGGTTCTAAAGGAAGCGAGAAACAGCAAGAAAAACCTTGGCTATTTAACCAGCAATGCTCGTCTAACTAGCTCTGAGTCTTCAGGCTCTCACGATCATTTGTAAATCTGTATTTAACTCCTGTTCTCAACCTACTAAGTTTCCAGCTTCCATTAACAACAATAAAACGCAATTTCAGCTGTTACTTTGCATGCAGAGCCACCTTAGTGCAAGATTTGTTTTGTTTCAGGTTTCCCATATTATTAAAGGATTAGCATTACGGTCAACTCTGAGTGGTAATTTCATAAGATATGAATTGGGGGATGAAAAATGAAGCATTTAACAAACTAGCTCTGTGGAGAGGCTCAAGGCAGAAGAAATCACAAACAAGAAGCCATTTGGAAGTTGGAAACTTCCCTGTATTATCTTGTATATAATCTGCTCTCCACTTAATGCTCGTTGGGTTTGTTCTTCTGCTTGTTCCAGTTAACCTGCGGAAGTGCGAAGTCCTGGACATACCACAGCTGTAGCTACGTGCTGTAGTATCTCCAGTTTAGAGGTGTAGGTTGAGCCTCTCGACATTGCTACAATGCACCTACTATAGGTGGTACCAAATTGCCAGGGTGCAGCTCAACAAGCTGCATGGAGTCAGTGTAACAGCGTGGGGCACAAACTAAACCATCCTGTTCTCCCCATCCATCTCACCCAACACATCACCATACCCAGCCATATGTTTACCTTGTCAGGTCCCTCTGTGAGCCTGAAACACAACCACCCTCTCCCCAAGGGAAAAAAAGAAAGATAATTTAATTCGCTGATGTGGGAGAATATATCAGCTCAGTGACACATCTGATAAGCATCAGAGCCAGAAGTAGAAAGATTAGAACTTCTCTTCAGTTACAGCAAGTACTAGTTCTTCCCTTCAGGTTTTTGATCTGCAGCCTCAAAGATTGTCCATACTAAAATCCATCTGGAAAATGTAAATTGGATGCTGATCAGTTCAGGTGTGGAGACAGATGGGTATGAGGGATTCACAGATGTGCTTGGGATCTCAAGGAAGCTTGCAGTAGAACAGAATGGACTATTTCAGCTGGAAAGGACCTATAATAATCTAGTCCAACAGCCTGACCACTTCAGAGCTGACCAAAAGTTAAAGCACATTGTTAAGAGCATTGTCCAAATGCCCCTTAAACCTTGAGAAGCTTGGGGCATCAAACACCTCTCCAGGAAGCCTGTTTCAGTGTTTGAACACCCGCTTGGTAAAGAAATACTTCCTCATGTCCAGTCCAAACCTCCCCTGACAGGGCTTTGACCCATTCCCACATGGATCCCACTGGATCCCAGGCAGAAGAGCTCAGCACCTCCCTCTCCACATCCCCCTTCCCTCAAAGAGCTGTAGAGAGACATGAGATAACCCCTCAGGCTCTTTCTCTCCAAACTAAACAAGCCCAAAGTCCTCAGCCACTTCTCACAGGAGTACCAAAGCTACAGTGCCAGAGAACTCTTCCTACCTCAGAGCACACATATCCAGGCCACAATCACGTTTCTGGGCTGAAATGTAGACAAATGTAGACACTGGGAGCAGCAGTCAACGTTGACGATTCTAAGCATTTGCATCACTACCTGTCCCCACAGTTCACCTTCACCAGCTGTACCTGCAGCACCCAGTGAATAATCCCCACGACTCAAGGCAGGGTGAGCCGTACCTGACTCCTGCTGAGGAGGTTTCTCCTTCTTGCTCACATTGGTGTTGGAGTGAGATCTCTTGCGAATCATCGACATCAGAGACCTTTGGGGAAAATGAAACTGCAGATTGTCATTCTGTCCTGTATTACACACCGTTAGAATGCACTCAAACACGACACACAAACAGCTTGTTTATAACTGATTACACAGCTACTTACAAAAGACTCATTTAACAGTTCTTGAATGCAGATGTATGTGCTGAATTACCCCCCACAATGCCTCCCATCAAAATGCACCAGCAAAATTTATTTCTTTTTAACAGACATTAGGCACAAATCAAAACACTCCAGATTTGAATATTAAAAGACAGCGTCTCATTGTGACACATGACAAATTGAAGCTGCTCCGGCATAATAAAAAGAAGGAAGAGCTGTAGATATTGAAGTGAAGTATTATTCTCCAGAGGACACTTAAATATGGTGATCAGTATCTCCCCACCAACTCTAAGTTTGTAATCTTCTTACAGTGTCAAATAATTATCCCCTCACTATAGTCAAAATGTAAAAACTCAGGGAAGGAAATTATTCATCTTGAAGCCCAAGTATAAGCTCCTGTGCACATCTGATGTGTCAGTGGAGCCCGTCGCTCCCTACTGAACGTTGCTCCTTATGGAGCAGTGACCTTCCTGATATAAAGAGCCAAAACTCTGTCCCAGAAACAAGCAGCATCCTGTGCCTTGGCCCTCAAGCCACCTCTATGCACATAAACTTCACAGTGCCTGAAGGAAATACTCTGATTTAGCTACTACAGGGCTTAAAATGAATAACGGTAGCTACTCCAAATAATAAAGGGTGCAAATATATGCAAAACAAAACCCCACAACACCCCCCCCACATGCTTAATTCATGCTGCACATTAGTGAGAGTGAAGCGAACAAGGCAAATGAGTTAACAAAAGGCCAAACATAATTGTTCAGAAAATGTTTAGATTGGATTTCTAAAAACAAAGCAAGATGCACAAAGAGATGAATTCTCCCTAGTAATCATCTCTATTCATGTATTTAACACTGTAGTTAACAAGACTCCTGTATGTCATTGCTATTACAGAAGGTTAGAAAGTGTCATCAAAGTCCATTTACTCTTAAAACCAAGCAGCCCACATGAAGATTAGCAGAGTTCCTAAAATTCATTAAGCACATCTTGGGGCTTAGTTAATTAATTTGGGTCTAGTGACTGACACATCATGTATTGGCCAGGCTCTCTTACGGTCCTCTGCAAAAATCAGGCTTAATTTTGACAATTTGACCCAAAACTGCTTGATGATGGGGTGATGATTTTCTGTGGTGTTTTGTTGCTGTTTTTGTGGGGGTTTTGGTTGGTTTTGTGGGGCTTTTGGTTGTTTTTGTGTGTGTGTGTGTGCGTTTGGTTTTTTTTGGTTGGTTGGTTGGTTTGTTTTTTGTTGTTGGACATTTGTTTGTTTCACTTTGGGTTTTTGTTTGTTTTGTCTGTCCATTTGTTTTTCTTCTTTTATTTTTTTTCTTTTTAACTTTTGAAAGCAATTGTGGGAACTCAATGGAGTCTGCACTTTCATCACCAGCATCCGACAGGAAGCAACACAGCGTAATCCAACATATCCTTTGCTTCAAAGGGGTTTTCTTACCAGTAGATTCAGACAAGCACTTCACAAGTCTATAATTACAGCTACCAGGTGAAAAGAAAAAAATAATCTCCTATATTTAGAGGAGACAGGTATCCCCCCTCCCCCAAAACCACAGTCTAAACAATTCATTAGGTTTGGCAAGGCAGACACTGTGCAAAATCGGTCAAGGTGCTGGTCTGTTGGCAGGTGGGACAGGGAATGTGTCCTGCTGGTAAGGAGCCCAAGACAGATGGAGAAAGCCTATTTTTTATTCTTTAAAGACACTCTTCCTGCTCATGTAATGTATTCTGCTTCAGCAAAGCATTAACGCTGTGACCCTTGATTCAAGCTCTTACCGTATGGGGTTGGGCGGAGGGGGAGGAGGCAGCGGAGGAGGGGGCGGCGGTGGTGGAGGCGGTGGCGGATTTTCCGATTGCTGTACTCGCTTTTGAAGTTCATCAACTGCATGAAAGCAATAAACAAACTCGAGTGAGTTCTTGGTTTCTCACATCTGCTCTAAAAAGCAACTCTGATGGTTTAAGCAAAAAAGCTACTAATCCTGGGGTGTATTAGAAGGGGGGTGGTCAGTAGGTCGAGAGAGGTTCTCCTGCCCCTCTACTCTGCCCTGGTGAGACCGCACCTGGAATATTGTGTTCAGTTCTGGGCCCTTCAGTTCCAGAAGGACAGGGAACTGCTGGAGAGAGTCCAGCGCAGCCACCAAGATGGAGTGGAGCATCTCCCTTATGAGGAAAGGCTGAGGGAGCTGGGGCTCTTTAGCTTGGAGGAGACTGAGAGGTGACCTCATTAATGTTTACAAATATATAAAGGGTGAGTATCAGGAGGATGGAGCCAGGTTCTTCTCAGTGACAATCAATGGTAGGACAAGGGGTAATGGGTTCAAACTGGAACACAAAAGGTTCCACTTAAATTTGAGAAGAAACTTATTCTCAGTGAGGGTGACAGAGCCTGGCCCAGGCTGCCCAGGGGGGTTGTGGAGTCTCCTACTCTGGAGACATTCAAACCCGCCTGGACGCCTTCCTGTGTAACCTCATCTGGGTGTTCCTGCTCCGGCGGGGGGATTGGACTGGATGAGCTTTCAAGGTCCCTTCCAATGCCTGACATTCTGTTATTCTGTAATTAACTAAAAAACCAAACAAGACTAAACCACACAAGTGCTAGGAAGTCCTATCTTTGGCAACACTTCATACCAAGAACAATGTCCTAGATGCACAGGATTCTCATGAAACCAGTTACCTCCGCCCTGAGTTACTTCTGAAACTGAAGTGACACTCTCTCATATAGGATTCTTCATATAAAATGACAGAGCAGGTAAAAGTTTATCACATTCCTGTGACAGTCTATTTGAGGTTATATTTGAGAATGAACTAACAAGAGATTAAAGAAATGAACAATTTCAGCAGCCAGACTTATCTGTGTCTTGCTGATGGTGCAGGTTTTCCCCATAAAAATGGTCAAAACTGGGCAATGGGCAGAAGTTGCTCTTTCTCTCCTGTTTTCGTGTCAAATCTACAAAGTGGAAATTACTTTTCTGCACTTGAAATGCTGTCTAATGAAATTAACTGGGGAAGGGCAAAAGCAGAGAAAGAAACATCTTACATTTCTTTTAGTTACAAAAATTCTTAGCAATTGTTCTGGATACAGTAGGAATTATGGGAGGAGTACAGAACACCATTTCCAAAGTGGGAAAGTTCTTTGTCATTTTAATTGAATCCATCATTATGAGAACAATCTTTAACAATTAGTTTTAACTTCAAAAAGAAAAATCAACTGAGTGACTTTTAATTCCAGGTACAGTCTTTATGCTGATAAATTCCTCCTGGAGGACAAACAGGCCTAAAGGAAAGAATCTGCTGTGAAGGTCCAACCTTTTCCAAGGCAGCTGGAAGAACTCATACACTGCCTAGGCAGAATTATAAGGCTGGGTAATTTAACACTAACACAAAGCAGCTCTTCCAAGCAAGACTGCTAACAAGCTTAAAGATAATCCTGCTCTTCAGGATCTGTTTCAGAAAAGCATGGTTATACGTGGACTCTTAGCTAAGGAGAGGGACTTTGGCTTCCTCTGATGGGCTCAGCTTTCCTGATGAGGGATCATACTTAAAACTGGCACCTGCTTAGGCCTTGAGCTGAACAAGGACTGAAAGCAAAGGGACATGCAAAACACCTGACCAGCCATAGCCCCACATTCCCCATAGCGAGTCCACACACACCAGGGGTCCTTTTTAAAAGCAATTTTAAATGAAGAGCATCAGGTCAGGAATTTCTTCCTTCACAGGATGCCAGGTTTTGCCAGGTTATTCTTTCACACACATTCTGGACACGACTGTTCTGTGGTTGAAGGCAGCTGCTGAACCTCATCACATGAAGCACAGATCTGGATCTCAGCTACACAAAAGCTGTTGCTTCTGGAGTCTCAAACGTAACATGTAAAATTCTAATGGACATGCACCACTCACAGTCCCTCAATTATATCTTAGAATGAAAGTTATTATATGATTTTACCTGAATGCTTTAGGTCTCTAGCTTTTTCTTCTGAGTTCTGACACTTCAGCTCCAGTTCCTTTTTATCTTCTTCCAAAAGTTCGAGTTGCTGTTTAAGACGACTGATCTCCTTATGCAATGCTTGATTCTCCAGCTGCTCCTGCAACTCTTTGATCTGCGGTTGGCAAACAATAGCATTCAGTACAATAAAAGCTATTTGCTGTCCTTCTGTTTGACAAATAACCCAGCAGGCACAGTTATTCCTGAAAATATGTTATAGCAAAGGAGTGAGCTACGACTCCCAGAAAGAGGACAGGTTTTCAATGAGAGCTGGACAGATTTTTCTGAAAGATGAGATCCTAACTTGTTTTATCTCTTTCTTAGAGCATGTTTTTAGCCCCAAAGTACTTAATCTATAAGATTTTTCCATTTTAATTTGTATAGAGCTTTTATCATGTAATTAGAATTCAATTTCAGAAGGTTTCTCCATTTGAAGCACGAGAACATTGACATTTTTGTTCTCACTTACTGCTTCCACTGGCAAGTTGGTTGTTTGAACTCCCTTGTCTCAACACATACAGGTGCCAGTGGGTGAATTATGGAACATCAGGTTTAGAGGCAGCATTCGGGTGCAGAGCAGCAATCACTTCCCAACTCCCTATATACACATTTCACTTGAGGATCTAAAGATACAAAGGTTTTCTATGAACTGGCAATTATCCTTCAAAAACGCTCACAGGAACTTTCTACCTCTTCCTAGCATTACTTGTTACCAGAGTTTCAAGAACAGGCCTCACACCTAAGAAAAAAACTTGTTTCCAGGCTTTCAAGGGAAACAATGGTGATTTCTCCCAGTTAGAGACTGATCTAGTCCAGTTTCAAAGAAAATATTTGTTTAGATTCTAGCACTTTAGATCCTATCACAACACTGTGCAGCATTCACCTCACATTTCCCTGCTCCCGCATTTATGGCTCTTCCCTGTACATTTATTTCTTCAGCAAGTGGTCAGACTACTAACATGAACTGGCTACCTCTCAACTGGTCTTAACTTATCCCCCTAAAATACCCTTTATATTACTCAACATCCAAAATATTCTCCTGTTACCTCCTCTCCACTTAATGCAATATCATATAATGCTTTTAATGAAGTTTGTACTTTACCGGTGTCCACAAAAAATACCTAAAATCAGAGAACTCAGGCTGAAAAACCTTCAGGTTTTGTACTCCTGTCTTGCCAGTGACTCAGAAGAAGGGAATCACAATCTTCTCTAAAGTTTAGTTTTCAGATTTTAAACTCTTCTAGGGGATAAGATCTCAAATAATACTGAACATAAGAAATGCACAACCCTCTTTAAATTCAAGAGGCTTTCAAAGACTTCTGCATATGAAAAGTAATGGTGTTTTACCTTTTGTTGGTGCTGAAGCCTCTCTTCTTCTAATGTATGGGTTAGTTTAGCGTTGTCATCCAAAGCCTTCAAAAGCTGTTGATCAGGAGCCATGTTTTGCAGAAGCAACTGACTTTGCCTTTTCATCTTGTTTTGTTCAATAAACATCTGCCAAAACAAAACCCACCCCAACAAAAACAATAGTTAAGCACAGTCTAATGATATTCTGGGAAAAACGGCAGTTGGAAAGAAAACGAGAACATTAACATCGTGTTAATATGGTAGATGTAGAGGGGAAGAAGGTGAGAAGGAAGGGGAAAGGAAGTTTGAGAGCAAAATTTGCAAGTGTTGAACTCACACTGAAAGGATCCAGGTGTCTGCTGAGAGAACTACCCACTGCTACGCCTCAATTACCCACATGTTGGCAGCATTCAGGATTCAAACACATCTCTGAATTTTGCTTCCTGGAAATAGGAGCAATCTGATCCCTATTCTTAGAGCTCTGGAGAGATAAAGAGAACTCTGGGTTGAGGGAAAAATGTCTACGAATTCACAAGCCATCTTCTCAAACACATCTGCAAGCCTTGGCATAAAGCCCACTTACTTCAGGGCTACCTGGATATGTGAAAATGGAGTGTGTTTAGGAAATGAATTTCAGTCCCTGTTTGTGTAACCAGTGTATGCACTTGCCCGGGGAAGAGGCATCTCAAGGCAATTTCAGGCTTTTACTGCTGATGCTTGCATTTTTTCCCCCTTCCCCAGTTATATTTTTGATGTGTGGAATAGATACATTGTGGGGGGATGCGGGGGAACTAATCAAACGGTCTAGAGATGTGACATTGATAAAAATACCACGCATTTCTCTAGGCTTCACCTAAGTGGAGCAGAAGCTGTCAGCACATATAGTTTCCATAAGAGAGATCTGCTCATCCCAGACTGTTTAGGAACTCAGAGGGGGGAAAGGGGGTAGAATATTGCTTCCTGACAAAAAAAAAACCAAATCAAAACAAAACAAACAACACCCTATTGAATTTATTCTGCATCTTGACACCTCATTCAGGTTGCCCCCTGGCAACAGGGGCTTCCACTCTGGATAAACTCAGCTGTGCTTGTTCTTACAGCAGAAACAGGGATTGGGTCACGTTGGGGTCTCAGAAGAGTGTGCAGAGGCCAGCAAAGCATCCCACTTGTGGCAGAACAGAGCACAGCCTGGGAATGCAGATACTCCCTCAGACTGTTCAAACACTGTTGTATGGCACAGTGAAAGCAAGGAGATGTTTCAAGAACAAAAGTATTAGAAATACAAAAGTTCCGTGACATTTTCTTCAGGTTCTCATACTATTTATTCACAAAGCAAAATTACAGATACAATGCGTGGTTTCTTGCCATCCAATGCTACTGCAGTGCTACATGACTGATTTATTTTTTTTAATGTAATTGCATTTTAAAGAACCATCAGCTGATGCAGATTTGTGGCCAGCATTCCACCCAGTTCTTTGCACGGACATTTCAAATGCACCTTCCCAGCAAGAGCCCTTTCTCCAGCTGTACCTGCAGACGGAGAAGCCTCTGACCACGCTGAACTTTTAACTCTTCATGCAGCCTGTTTGACCCTGCGTGCCAAGAAGAGGCAACTGATGTGGCCTTAATGCTAATAAAACCTACAATGAACACTTCATTGGGCAAAGCTGTGCCATGGAGCAGCTAATAAAGGACTGGAAGTATTCGATGAAGAGGAAACAACGAATACAGGCTCTAGTACTATAGTTTGATATCAAACAAACAACCATTTATAACAATACACGGGCTGCTGTGGTGTGCTGCAAATATGCACTGGGCATCAGCTTCCTGTCCCAAAATTCTGCCATCAAACCAGTTCTGCTTGTGTTACCTTATACTAGTGGGGCTGTGGCAAAAATAATTCAAAGGCAAGAGAAGTTCAGAACCAAAGCTGCCCACCCCAACCCAGAAAGGTTTGCCTTTGTCAGGGAACTCATCTATTTGTTTAGCGTTTTATCTTCTTAAAAGAAACAGCATCTCTGAAGCATCATACTTTAGAAAAGCCTCTAAATCACTGCTGAAGAACTCAATACTGAATCAAAACCTCCTGCTTTTCTGTTCAGTCAAATAGTTATTTAACTCTGACAGAAACAACATCTCTTTAGAAGCCACCTTTAGCTAGCATCGCAGTTTACCTACTGTGAAATTGCAAAGCAAAGTGAAAAACTTGGATTTCAGTTTTTTTGGAATCTGAAAAATAGTTTGAGGTGCTCATTTCATATTTTTGTTCCCTGAGTTTCTGCCACTAAACGAAGAGAACAGAGTTGTTCCAGCCTGAGGGAGCAGAGAGCTGCCAAAACAAGAAGAAATCAAGTAGAGCGACTTGATTTCTTCAATTTGAGCAGATACTTCACCAAATGTAGAAAATTCATATTCACTTTGTTTCACGCTCCTCTGCAACAAAATGAAAAAAATCATTTTGAAGATCTGAGTGAAGGACTTTAGATTCAGAAGTTTTCACATGAAGCCCATTTTCCATTAGCTTTATTAATTGTTTTCATGACATGGCAAATACATTCCTGCTTACAACAAATGTGAAAGCTTCTTCACCACCACAAACTTTGCTGCTTTTAATTTCATGCTGCAATTAGATACATAGGAATCAATTTCTCATGGGGAGTCCCATCCATTTCAGAAGTTACTTACACACGTCCTCCAAGTACCAGCATATTCCAAATGGAAGAGACAGAACTAGACAAGATGGTTGTGGCAGATAAAGCAGAAAAGAGAGCTGGTGATTAACTAATTGCAAGTTTTTAAGAGGTCACTCTGTGTGTTTGACACGGGACAAAAAAGACCCTTAGAAATTCATTCTAATTTAAAATTAAAACAATCAAGTCCTACTTCAGCAGGGCAGAAACCTGACTGCCTGCACAAGCCTGAATATTAATTAAAGTGACTGCTGAAAGGGCAAAATAGCTAACAGGATTATTCGGACTAGGTGGAATTTAACCAATTGATGGATTAGTTCCGACTTTGCCACCTGCTAGACAATTATCTGCAGAGTATCCCAATCAATGCTAGAAACATAAGTCGATGCTGACAGAACCTACTGAAACCACAGCTGCAACTAAAGGCAGATCACAAAGGACAATAGTTTATTTACACCTATCATTCTAATTTTAAAAACCTACAAATGCTGTGCAAACCAGCTACCTGTCTTTCCCCTCTGGGTTCACAAGCAGAAGCTCTGAAGTGCAGGAAATCTGGGACTTGGCCACTTCCCATCAGCAGAGTTTGAGCAAGAATTGGGGAGGTGGAAAGAGATGGGGGTGAAATCCTGAAAATAATAGAAGTTTCTCCCTTGACCTTTAATGGTGCCACACCTCATTCTAGACCCCTGCTCAAACATCACCCTTCAGAGCATTTGCTGCAGCTGGTTTTTATTTACATCAGAGCTGAAAAAGGAATTCTTCCTCATTAAAAAAGTTAGAAAGCAACTCTATTAGTGTCAAGTCCCTGGGAACTTCGATCATCATCTGAGTAGCGTTCAGGGTATAACTGGAAGCTTTCCAAGTAGCTTCTTTTCCAGGAGCAAAATGAGGCCAAACAAAATGCTATAATATCCACATGTTGCTACATTTCCATCTATATCGATTGGGTAGTCGCTACATGGAATAACTTTTTTCTCTTAGCTACAGTTTGAAAGGAGAAGAATGTCTCAATACAGCAGCACTGTTATAATAAGGTAATCATTGGGTGAATGACATAAAATAAAAACCAGTGGCAAACGCCACCCGCTACAAACAATAACAAAAGGTACGTGGCAAAGCAGAGTCAGACTTCAGAAGTCTCATACAGAAAAGAGACGATCACTAAACTGAGCAGCTGGCCGTGATTTCAACCCTTGGCAGCACCACCTTACGGAGTGATAAACCACAGATTTACCTTTGTCACAGTTTACAGGAGCTGATGTCTTTGGCATTATGTGTACCCTGAAGCCGTATAGTCTTGTGTTCAGACCTGAAATAAGTCCCAAGAGTGGCTGGGTCAAGGTACCAGTATCTCCCCCAAAGAACAGGCTGTTTGAAGGATTTTATGTGATGGGGGGACAGAGTGATATTTTCTGATTATGGCCTGTCAGGACACTAAGTGGCTCTAAGGAGGCGTTCAGCTTAAAATATAAATCCAGGTGTGGATTTCAGTTCAATGGCTAATCAAGAAAAAAATAAATATATATACTCTAACTTTGTAACTGCTTAACTGCACTGTATTATCAAGGACACCTGGGCTTGTGAGCTTCACTGCATAAAAATACTACAGCAGGAAACAATGGCTAGTGGGTTTTTTTTATAGAAGGGTTGACCAACAGATGTATCGTATTAAAATACATTAAGAAAAACACCCATAGTTCAGACATTGACCTAGAAACACTCTCTCCACACTCAGGATCAACACTGCACACCAAGCAATGGTATCAGCCTCCTGCGAGTTACAAATCCCTGAGGTTTAGTGGGTTCAGAGGTGTCTGGAGTGCTACTCAGGAAAAAAGGCTACAACAAATAAATGGGATCTGCAGTTAGGACACAATCCAGAGAACTTCCTCCGGCACAAGCTGAATTTTAAGTGCACGTGGCACCACTCTGATCCTTCTCTGTTTGTGGGGGTTTTGTTGTTGTTAAAGAGAGTCTCGTCCTGTGCCCTCCATGCCCTTCATGTTAGCTATTCGGATTCTTTTCTATCTCACATTACCTGATGGTTTCTTTCCACAGAAGCTATTCCCAGGTGGGGAAGAACATAACCTCCATATACAAAGAGAAGGAAAACCAGAGTGATGCATTTCCGGTGATGTGTCATGACCTCCATTGACTCCTCTGAAGGAGGAAGTCTAAGACTAATCCTAGTTGGATTTTCAAACTGCCACAGAAAATTGAGGAACACAATCATTTAAAAAAGACAGGTACATAGCGATGGGCAGCCTACAGTCACTCCCTGCTCTACAGACAATTTTATGGTTAATAGTTTTTGTTAAGATCTGTATCAATGCTAGTCTAATAAAGATACAGTTGCCTTGGTTATTTGGCTAACCGCCAGACAACTTCTGATGGGAATATTTCTAAAGAGCTACAAGATACAGCATTAGTAAGTTTTGTGGCTCAAGAGATCTAATTTACCCAGAATGGGGGAAATGGAGTAGATGAGTTAACCATACTTCTTGTCCACTATTTGCTTCTCACCACAGAGGTTCCTGGAGCTTGGATCTTGAGTGTGAGAAAACTGAATTCCCAACAGCATCGTGACTTCCTTAAAAACACAGTATTATTTATTTTAACAGCCTGTTCTATAAAAAAAGTTTGTCAAACTACAGCACTCATCCTTTGGTTACAAGGAATAACTCAAGGCCCAAAATAGAGGGGAAAAAAATAATCTCTATTGTTACTTATTTCTTTGTTTCCTGCAGATAACAGGGGTTTTTTGTAGTAGTGATACATTCTATAATGCTCTTAGCTTTACAGCATTTAGACATCATCTAATATATTCAGAAATAGATCATATACCACATGAAAAAGGAGGAAACCTCTTCACTTTTTTTTTGCCAATAGATTAATAGTCTGAACAAAAAAGAGACCAAAGAGAGAGTTTCCTAGAGCACACATCTGTTACCAGTTCACAAGCCTGTTCTTGGGTAAAAGCTTGATGAAACAGATTAGTGTTGCATCATGTTTCAAAAGTGTTAACATTCAAGCTCAGGAGAATTGAAGTACTAACCACTTATCATGTCTCTTTAATTATTATTTCCAGTTCAAGTCAGCTGCACTGCAAATTAATTATCTTCAGATACCAGTTTCTGTTGAACTGTCCTTGGTAACACACAGAGTGTGGTACTTGTCAGCACAGAGTTGCTCCACAAATGCTGGTTTTGCAGGACCCTCTCATAGGTACAGCACGTTAATGCAAAAGTCCTCACAAAGGAACCCAAGAGGTCACAAATGCATCTGAGGAAGAGTTCTTTGGGAGCTCGTGTCACCAACATAGCCAAATCCATCACACACAACCTCGCGAGCAGCGCAGACATCTGTTAAGAATGACAATACGTTTTCCTAAGTCTTATAAAACGATGGCTACCTTTCATCTTTCAATAAGGGAAGGTTCAGTCCCAGATTAAGCAATGTCAGCTGTGCACTGGCCCAGGTAGCGGATGAAGGCATTTTCAGCTAAACAAGTTAAATGCAAACATGTTGCCATGTAATAGTTACTCAGAAACGCAGACACAGGTATCGTATCCTGTTTTAGTGCATCCGTAAGTATTGAGAATTGGAAGGCAACACAAGCAGTAGACAAATGATGCACATTATGGATTCACTTTATTTTTTTGATCAATCTGGATCGCAGTTCCTTTGAATGCAACCTTTCAGTGTCTCAAGCTGCAAACTGTTTTACAGATAACCATAAGCACTTGGGAAACCCTTCTTTTTTTTCCAGTTGTGTGTTTTGAGAAAAAGCCTATGCTAGCCTTAAAAGTCAGAGGAACCCCAGGAAACCTGCTCAGCACTTTGAAACTTCATCTCTATTTATCCAGGGTACAGAGGACAGAAGACAACAGCCCAAGGCTGACTTGGAGAACATGCTGCCTCTTCTCTGGGAGGTTTCCAGAGTAGTTTTAGGTGCAGGGGTTGTCTCCATGCCAGCGCACACGGCAGTAATAAACTGTCCACTTTACAAAATATTGTTGCAAGGCAAGATGTACGCCTAATAAACTATTTATGCCAGATTATTTTGTTAAACTCCTTGGATTTTTACACTTTCAATTTACTTCTCTCCCTGTGTTCCTCCCCTTTTGGCTTCCTTTGGCTGTATGTATTGTATTTTGCTCATCTCTGTGGAAGAGCGCTTCTCAGGGCGAGCCTCTATATTATTGCGATGGCCTTCAAGATACTCTCTGCCTTCTTTTGTTTTCTTATAAACTGCTCCACAAAGAGCTGAGAGATCTTAAAGTGTCTCTTAAAACATGACACTAGAATTCTGGTTAGGCTTGCCAAGATTCCTGTGTTAACAACCCTGTTTTATTCAGATAGGTACAGATTTTTCCATGCCCCCACCCCTTACACACTCTATTTATTTAGTTCTTTTATGCAGATTCCTGCACCTTTCACAATGGATTGTGACTCACTTCAAACCCTCTCTCATTTTCCTTCCCCCTCTCCACACCACGGCTGACAATATTTACTCAGTTTCTTTAGAACCTCTAAAGAGCATGAATTCGAATGTTTGAAGTTGGATCATTTTTGATTAATTAAATATATATTATGGTGGTGCCAGCAGCGTGACTATAATTAAAGCTGTATCGGATTATTTTTTTAATCAAAAGCTCTGATTTTCAAGTGTTTGCTCCCTTCTATATGCACTTGCTCCCTCCCTCTCTCGCTCCCTGTCTTTCCACTCCCCCCACCTGCATTCGCTCCTGTACACACGCTCATCTGCCCATTATCTCTCACACCTGCACTCCCAATTGCTCACGTTCTGTGGCAAATCGTCCTCGCTTGCCAGGAGGGCAGGACGCAAAGGGCGTCCCTTCAAAAAGCAGCCCACACCAGCCGCAGCGCAACACTGGGAGGGCAAAGCTAAAAGCTGAATCCAGCCTATGGAGAAAGGCATTCATCTGAAAACATGGGCTAACTCCCCCAGCCAAGGCAAGGTTGAGACACCTCAGCCCCTTAGAAAGACGTCGTCACCACCAAACTGCCGCTCCACAGGCATTAAGTCTGTATTTTGGTGAACTAAAAGCCACATGCATGCTGCTTGAGGTGTCACAAACAGTAATACAAAACACTAAGACGTCCCATTCTAAAGTCTATGTCGTGGTGCTGCAGTGACACCCCCGTCACTCAGAGCCTATTTCCTTTCTCAAAGTGCTCCAGATGAGTCCAACACAAAGCACTGAATGTACAGCATTGCCCCCTGCTCAAAGCTATTCCCTTCTCTCAACACTGCACAGTTTATCACAACCCACCACTGTGCTTCTGCAAAATCCAACCTAAAATCCAGCAGGACTTTCTTTTTTTCCCAAGAAACACTCTTTTTAGGGAGACAGAAAACATGTGGCTGATGAAAGCAAGCAGAAAATCCCTACCCATCCTTAGTATAATCCAAAGAGCTTCTGTAAGCACATGCTGGAAACCTCGGCTCTCAAAACACAGCTGCGACCTTTCCGTACAAGAGGGAGCTCACACAGCATCACAGCATAAAGCTTTGCTGTTGGGGGCTAGAGCTTCTCTCCGATGTCTCAGGTCACTAAAGGGACAGCATCGGTGTGAAACCAGGCCAATGGTAACAACTTGTAAAGTCATTTCTAATGCTACTGGTTTCCCAAACGCAGAGGAGCAATGCCTTCGCTGTCACATGCTTCTGTATTTTGAAAAACTTTCCCAAAATCTTTCTGATTAGCATGATAGCAAAGGAAGAGAAGTAAGCACACAAAGAGAAGACTAGCACAGGCCTGAAGCTCACTGGTGTAGTGACTCCATTTTCGGATGGGAGAACTTCATGGAATAAAAAGCCTCAACTGAAGAGTTACGCTGTTAATCTGCAACAACAGGGGCCCATATTTTTGGAAGAGATAACAACTAAATAATGACAAAACCCAGTAAGTACCTGTTTGCAAATATCAGCATCTCTTTGGCATTGTACTTAACAGCTTGCCTGTCACTTTGTTATTCAAATACACAAAGTACTTTAAATATAAGCTTTCAAAACGTATAGGTGTCTGAATATTGCAGTTATGAATCTAAACATTCTGAGCCCACAGTACCAGATTATACTCTTCTACAATCTGAAAACAAGGAAAACTAAGCTTTTACAAATCACTCATTTCTGAGAGATGTAAGACTTTATGTACAATCTTCTGTTGTCAGTTAATGAACAGAAGCACGTAATTGTTCTGTACTTCAGAAGATAAAGCAAAGCAACAGTAGGAGACACAAGACAGATACTCTAATAACACGTGCTAAATGAACATGCTTAAACATTCCTAGAAATTTGTTTCCTGACAATAACAGTTCTGCAGATATTATAGTCAAACACCCCTAATAAAACAATAATACCTGCACAATCTCAGAAGTTTTAAAAAAAACTGTGTTTTAAAAATAGCTGTCATAAAAGCATACGTAATGAACAAATCCAGATTTCCTAAAATTTAAAAATAGTTGCAAGAAGGTAATATTTTTCATTTATATTTTAAATATAAATATTTCCTATTTATAAAATAATGTTCCACTGAATACTTAACAAACATTGGCAATGTTTTGTTTAACAGCTTTTGGTCACTAATAAATACCTCTATCTTCTAGTAAATTCAAATGGAATTTGCAGATCTCACTTTCTTGTCTCAAAAACCCCAGTGAGACTTTGATCAAAATGTAAATGGCCAAAATGCACTGAAGCCACAGCAAAGGGAGGTGTCTCCAGTGCTGCTCAGCAGAGGAATTTGGGCTTCATCCCACAAAGTTCTTAAAACTGGGGTTCACAGGAGGCTGCCCGCGCAGTCTTTTGGATTTCAGAAATCACTCCTGTTGAGTGATTGTTGAGTGATTTCTCTCCCACCTCTCTTGATACTAACAGCATCCTGAAATGTTCATCTCTACACCTAAAACTTGAGAGTTAACAGAACATTTAAATAATTAGGTAATAATTTCCATTTCTATCATTTCTTATTGTCTTGGGGGAAAATGTGCCAGCTGCTTTATCTTTGCCTGAAGTACAGCTACATTTTCAACATGTGGCAGAGATATTGACAACAATAGGCAGGAGACTGCAAGTTTGTATATATATACAAGTTACATAAATTGAAATTTACTTCAGTTACAAGTCAACTTGTTGAATGATCGAAGTTCCAGTAATGGAATTGATATGCAGGAGTTTATCTAAAGCTAGGTTATACCATATATCTGTGTGAATGAAAGAGAATCTGAGCACCCAGCCCTGTTATCCAAATGCAAATGTTCCTACAAACAGAAATTGATCTGTACATAAAAGTTATCAGTTTCTGCCAAGTTAGCTTCTTCAGTGGGTTTCCCAAAGGGTCAATGGGGTGACCTTGCAAAGGAGAGAAGAGGAAAGGGAAGCAAAAGGTAGGATGAGGAGAAAGAGAGCCAGTACCCTTGGCCCAGATGCCGTAAAGTTCTCCAACCTTTTACATGGCAGAGTAAGAGACAGAGAACGAGTGCAAACAATGTCTGGGTCGACTTCCTCAGCCCCACCTTACAGATTTTCACATTTACTTACAGTTTATCTCAAATCTCCCAAAACCTGGCTTGTATAAAATGTTGCTGTATGATTCTGCTCATATCCAAGACACTCAAATGCCCAGTGAAACCCACAAGATTAATAAACCACAGTAAACCTATTCATTGTTTTCTGTACAGGTTCAAAATGTATATATGCCCTTGCTACAATCACTGAACGAATGCAGTTAGATGTATGGGAGTTATCAAATATATATATATATTATATTTTTTCAAGAGAGTAACAGCAGCAGAAAAGACAAGAATCGAAAGAGCTCTTTACTCAGACCAAGCTGACTTCCTGAAGGCTAAATACCTACTTGCTGGCAAGCACACTTTCAGAATCTAAAATCTACTTCATATCAGATGTTTCCTTTATTTACAACATTTCAGTACTCATGACTCATGTAATTTTGATATATAATTGTTTTCTTTAAATGTGAGCTCCATGAAAAGTGATTACTTAGGAAGCCTAACTTCTATTAACCAAAATACTGATGCACGGCTCAGGATAGAAACGCTTGAAAATATAATCCAAGTGCAGAGCTCTCAAAATCTAGAGTGCAAACAGAAGCAGCTCATGAGAAAAAAGGAGTTGTTATTTGATAGGGCTTCAGTCTATCAACAGAATGAAAGAGTTCATCAGCATTTACTAAGGCAAACATTGCCAGTCACAAGCCACCAGAGCAACCACCGGCCACTCCATAACGCAACCCAGTAACTCATTTTCCACTTTGGGAGTTTATAACTTTTCTAGAACATGGAAACAGTTTTTTCCAGCCTGAATGCTCCTTGCAATAGGTTATTTGAGAGGCATGTGCTAAATAGCAGCCAAACTTGCAGAAGCCTCAACTAATACCGTATTTTGCAGTGGTTTTTTTGTGAGTTCAGGTATTTTTTTAGGAGAAACACAGTGCTTCAAATTATATCACTAGAAGGGCAACTAATCCTTCCCAGATCCAAGCATTACAGATAGCACACCAAGATGTGGCTGACAAAGCCCATTATCAGTTTAAAACCTCGCTTTTCAAGGGGAAACAGGTAAGACTGAAGTGCTTTATAAATGCTGTTGAAACAGTAAACCCATTTTATGGATGAAGTACAGATGTTAGCTAAGTAGTACGTGAAAATTCAAAGACATCTTTTGTATAAGTACTGGGAATTGAAATCAAGTCAGCTAAGCTGGTATGTTTTTGCCCAGTTGCAATGTCTTCATTTTACAAGATCCCTTTTTCTTGACTCCTCACCTCTTGTGCAAACGACTCTGCTTTCTTCCGCAGGTTCTTTTCCAGTTCGAAGTTTACATGAAGCTCTTCATATTCCTCTACTGCCAGCACAGACACTGTTTATAAAACAAGATCGGAAGTAGAATGGATCAAAAGAAGACAAAAGTACTGCTTGATTTACCTTGTTATTCTCCAGTACCATGAATCCTTGAAGGAAAGCAGAACATAATGTCACATTTCTATATACAGTCTGCTTTGCAATATTTGCTGTCTTTGCTCTAAACCTCCCTATATACATGCACAACTACTGACCTTCTGAACAGAGTAATACCCCTCCCATCCAGTACCCACCCAAATCTCCATTAACAGGCATCATGTAGCACAGATCGTATTTTGTCTCTTTGGGTATAAGCAAGCAAAGCCTCAAGAGAGCCTTGCTGAATATACTGAGTTATTCTGGAGGCACCTGTATCTGCCTACCTGGTCTGAGAGAGGTTTGATGTGTCCCTTTACAACAGAGATATAAAGGAGCCCCAAGAAGAAAGTAGCGCAACTTCGTGTTCCCTGTATTTAAGCTGTACTCACAAAAGCAAGGCTCATATGGGTGGCTAACGCTAAGCATGGGGCACACTTCCCAAACCCATTCTGAACAGGATTCAATCCAGGATCATCTGGAAGTGTTCAGGTATCATTTATTCTCAATGTGTCTCAGTGACCGCTTATCTTCATGAGCTTTAGCTCTTACTGGCTGAAGACCAGTTTGCAGGGCAATGACATGGGATTTCTAACACTGTTGTACACAAGTTTCTTGGTTTTTTTGGAGATGAGCGTAACAGTTTTTAAAGCTACACACAGTAGTGGGATACACAGCCCAGTCCACCCAGCTCTCAAAATGATGTTAACACAAAAAACCCCAGCAAACAACACACACACTAAGAAAGACGTAAGATTAATTCACCAACTCTGATAGAAACGTATTGATTACACAGCTCCAAGACATTGCCCCATTAACACAGAATACAGTACATATTGAATAGATACTTTAGTAGCTCATTTCAAGCACACATAAAAATCTAGCTTTATGTTGCCAATGCATTAGGACCTCGCCTGGTATAACACCTTCTTCCTGGAGAACAGGCAGGTGCAAAACAATGGGTTATTCTTTTGAAACATTTTCAGGAGAAACACGGAAATGTTTCATCTGCCACACTACCCCATCAGAAGCTCCTTCAAGCCGATCTTTCTAATCAACCTATCTGAAATCTGATGTTTTAAGGGTCTGGCTTAAGCAATGCAGACACATGGAACAGGTAAGAGATGAACACTTGGTGGCAGCTTCCATGAAATGCTGTCAGACCTGTTGGCTTCCACTTTAAGAAAACATGAAATGGCCCAGGAGACTTTCAACCAAACAACTTTTGAGAAGACTAAATAAACAACAAGAGAAAAAGGCACAGAAACCAAGGCACTAAAATCTTTCCTCTCCCCTCTAAACTTGTTTTGGGTCACCTATTTCTCATGTGGAACCACTCACCTTCATTAAGCAAAAGCTCTTCTGAGCTGTATTTCCTTTTTGACCTTCTGTGTCATGGTTTTACCCCTCATCTCTTTCCAAGAAAGGGAAGTCCCTGCGTTCCCTCCATAACTTGGAAATCTTGTTTACCTCACTCCCAGGACTCTTGCCTTTTCCTCATAACCCTCTGAATACACAAATTGCTCACAGGTCTTTAGATATTTAAAATTATTAGCTGTGTCCTGACCTACTGTTCTGTAACATACTCTTCGTACAATGTAAAGCTCTGAAGCTTCTGCAAAGGATGTAGCAAACTGGCAGAGAACCTGCTGAGACCACATACCTCTATTACATTTCTCCAACAGTTTTTGCTGCTTATTAACTTCTGTTGTCAAAACAGCCTTTTCTTCTTTCAATTTATTTACCTAGAAAAGTATAAAGAACAAATCAAAATATGAATATTTTAGTTAGTGGCATAAGGCATATAGCACATACATAATGTAAGCAATATTTTGCTTTCAGTAATTCTGTTTCTGTTTGGCTTGATGTTAAGGTTTCCAGTGGCCTGGAAAGCATTTTTACCCCAACTTGCAGACCACACAACAGATGTAATAAAGGGTTATGAACTAATCCTCCCATGGCCTATTCGCATGGCACGTACCAGTCACAGCTGCAAATATCACATCTCTGGAACCTTTCAGGACGAGGAGCCATAGCACCTGGTTGAAAAGTTACTAGTCTGCCCTTGACTGTTTGCATTTTAACATAGTCAGGCTGCTGTTTCGGTTTTTTTCCTGGGCTCTGTTTATTGTCCAAGAGCTGTCAGCTGTATCTTTCTGAATGCAAGTGTTGCACAGACAGGAAGAGCCACTAAGTCCTGATTTGCATCAGTACATGGCTTCGCCAGCTTTCAAGCAGGAATGAAACTCTGCTGGCTCAAAAAGCCAATTTGCTGGTCTAATTACGACAACAGGGCACTGCCAATGGCTAAACTCAAGGATATGCTCAATGAAGTAGCACCAGTGATTAAACTGGACATTCTCCAAAAGTATTTCTTGGACATCCACAGGTTTAAGGAAATCCAAAAAAAACCCCACAGGGTGTCAGGAAGGGGAGATGAGAATTATATTATGGGCATTAGGACAGATTATGAAAAGTCACGTGCCAGCGACAGCAGCAGATTGGAGTCTGATGTTGAGTTCTAGGTGCATGTCCTAAGTGCTCCACCATACGGGCAGGCTGGCAGGACTTGCGATTAGATAGTATTCAATTAACTTCACAACTGAGCGTTTTTAGCAAAATTAGATACAAAAAGTACTGACTACACGCTAACGTGGTCTCGCCTTCCATGGTACAATACATACTTCTTCAATTACTTCTACAAGTTTGCACCTCAGGTTTTCCAGTTCAATGGCTAAGGTCTTCTTTTCCTCATGAACAGATAAGATTTGATCTCGCAGCTCTACAGTTCAAGAAAGGAAATGAAATATATATTTTATTCTTGGAAGAAAGCAACAAAGGAAATGTCATGGCAATGCAAATATAGTTGAGTACGAAGCACCTTAACTGCATACAAAGCATCAGTTGTATTCAAGGCACATCCTCAATAATTTAGGAAGTTTGCATAAGTGTCAAGTAACAGATCTATAACTGGGCCGCAGTTTCAGATTTACTCTAGTGAGGCAAGTTTCCTCCTTCAGTACTGCTGTCTTTATTTGCATTCTGAATGATTCATTTCCTGCTATAATGGGGCCAATCCTGCCACCACAGAGTGTCCTCAGTCCTGCTCAGGAGATTGTCACATCACAGAGACTCTGGTTCAGAGGTAGCAGAAAGCAATTTTTAATAGGCATCCTTTAAAACAAATTAATGCGCGTCAGTTCTTTTTGGATCGCGAGTTCTTGTCACATGGGAAATAAACAAAACAACGGGCAGTTAATACTTGGGAGGTTTTCACTGAAGAAATTGTCCTGAACAGCTGCCAATTTATAGTCTTTGTAACATTATGGGAACAGAGTCAGAATATAACCTTTACTGATGGAAGAGCTAATGCTTGTAATTTTCCCCTCAGAATTTTTGTTCCTTAATTATCAAAATATGAAATAAATTAAATTCACAATGGAATAAAACATTTGATTATAATCACTTCTTAACAGGAGATCAGTTTGCATACATAACGTATAAAGGTTTAGGTTAACATAAAAACACCGCAAAAATATAAACTTATTGATATATATTAGCTTTCAGTAAGTGCTCTCATTCCCCACCTGCTTCCAGTATTTCATAGCACTGCTGTTTGTTGAATATCAGCCATGAGTTGGGAAAACTGTTGCTAATCAATTGCAGATGATGATGATATGCTGGATGTCATTCTGTTTGGCCTCACACCTCGAAAATGTTGATTCTCCCCCAGACCCCCTCTCAATTTAGGAGCCTTAGATTTACTTTCCACCAAATTAAAGGCACACACTTTCTAAAGTAAATAAAAAGACCTGTTTTCCCAGAAGATTCTTGAACCAAATCATCTGATTTAGTTATTTGTGCTTCCCAGTGAAATTAAGGGAGCAAAAATGTCTCACTGAAATTTGTGGTACCTGGATTAAGTCAGGTCTTACAATATTTGTATCAACCTCATTGTCCCAAATCCTTATAAATACGTACAAGAAATGTTTCTTCTTTGATACAGGGTGTGCACTAAACTGCTTGATCAAAGCAGTTGAGTTTTCAGTTTGTTATATCAGAAAGGACAACTAAAACAAAAGGAAAACCCAAAACCTACAAATTAATTACAGGTACTGTTCTGAGACCACTCTACACTTCCATTACGAACTACAGCTTTACTATCACCTTTCCCTAACACATGAGATACCTTCCTCTTTTTTTTGCTGAGAGACAAATTTTCAACCCTTTAATAAATGAGAGGCTATTAATCAAATAGCCTCAGATTGTACTAACTTATTTATATATCTGTACAGAAAAGCGACTGGAGGGAAGGAATCACTGCAAGAAACACCCAATATTTTGCTGAATGATGAGAAAGAAGGCTAAAAGATTTCCAAGATCCCCAACACAAAACACAAATGTTTGGAACCATACACACGCATAGAAAAGCAAGAATTCACTTTGGGCAACATACCAAACCATTGAGGGGAGTTTTGAAAAAGATTTCTTTCATTGCATATGGTCTTTTACTCAACAGGTACTCCAAGACGTAACTCCAGATTTTCCCCTGAAGACAGATGCCACACACCTTGACTTAGGCCAGGGACACAGCTCCAATTCTGCCTTTTGGTAGATGGTGTCAGATCACTCTACCACCACACACACACACACTGCTCTCCAGGCACAGGGATGGAATATCTTCTCCGATAGCAAATGGGCTGCCCATGCTTTTAAAAATACTCAGCACTCATGAAAATAAGGTCATTAACATCTGATAATAAGACCACAGTGAGAACCAGAAGACAGGAGTTCTAAATCCCTTACAACACGCCACATTTCATTCTTTAATGAATTCTTTATCAACACAGAAAGCATATGCATCAGAGCTTTCCTAAAATATTTCTCTCATTTGACCCTGTTACCCTCCTAACCACATTCTCCTCTGATCTGCAGCCAGTCTCTTTGCTCTCTTTAAATGTATCCTTGACATCTTTCTCCAAATAAAAGACAGGAGGAACTCCAGAGTCTTATTTCTGATTCAGATGGGTTGAACGATGTAGATCACACCATTCTCTGCCTCTTCTCCTACATCTACAGGATGGAAAACTGCTTATTATAGAACGGTACCCATGACATCTTATTTCTTGGGTGGGATATTTTTAAAGCATTTTTACGACACTTACTCTTTTTTCTCAGTGATACTTTGTACCACTTTGTTGAGGCTGCTGCTTTCGAACAGAAAACAACAGGGTCAGGCTGAAAGTCCAGGAAAGCTGTACTTAAACATCATTCGCTATTGTAATTTACGATCAGAAAAAAGGGAAAGCTTTTGTTTAAAAGGTGAACCACTTAATCTCTCTGTCACCAAATGCAGAATGTGGGCATTCTCCTTTTTTGGAATGTATCCAGAATCACGATGACTTCATTACAAAGTTAGACGAAGAAGCAAGGAAGTTTTTGGATTAAAGTAATCGTCTTCTAAAAAGAACCAGAAATTTCTTAATAAAGTACAGATTTCTCTTATCAAGGTATTTCCATGTTCTCAAACTTTGCTGTTTTACCCAGTACCAAAGTCCCTTTTTAAGTTACTTGTTTGGCAATAGCTCTGGAATGTGAATGAAGTTTGTGCCTACAAAGGTACATAACGGCAAGAGAAATCAACAGTGCTGTCTACCAAGCTCTGAAATAGTGAGACTGCAGTTGAAGCAATACCAAGGTGACCTCGTCCTTCTGCTTAACTTTTACTTTGTTAAGGATCTGAGGAAATATTTATTTTCCTGAGTCAGTAACACAGAACTCTCTTAGCTGTGTCGATCTCATTTTCCTATTGCAATTGTAACTAACTTTGCAAGCTGTATATCCACCCCATGCATTACCCAGTATCAGAACAAGCCTATCACGTTCTTACAGTCTTTCCGAGAAATCCTTCAACGAGCACTCTCAGAAATATGTCTTGTATTTGTGGTACAAACCAATCCTGCCGTTCTTTAGACACCTTTTGCCTTGTGTGGTGCTGCAGGCTCAGCAACAACGCTCACCTTTTATTTGCTGCTGACACTGCACAGAACTGCACAATCCAGAGTTAGCTTCTGTATCTGTGGATGAATCATCCTCATCGATGTTAATCTCTTCAGTGATGATTTCTGGGCCCAGTTTTGCCATATAAAGCATGCTAATTCTTTTCAAGGTCTTATTTTCTTTGTTCAGCTGAAAGTTGAGAAGCACAAACAGTAAGAAGATAGTCAGTCTGTCTTTAAGCTGCTGTGCAAGGAAAAAAAATAAGTCAACTGTATTGTATTTTTTTCTCCTTTATCATTAAAAGATCTATCAAACAAAGAAGACAAAGTGACATCAGATTATATGCTCCACTCAACCTTAAAATGATCTGAAGATGGGAAGCTTGTTCTCTTTCTCCTCTGAGGAGGCTTGAATTCAGCATGATGCTTCATGCATGCCCTTCTTTCCTCTCCGGTACTTCTGACTAACCTGCGTAGGTTCAAATCAAATTAACTATCAAGCTTACTAAATGCTACACATTCTTTGTGATGGCTGCTTCAGGCCTTTACTCTTAAGCATGCAGCAGTACCAACAGGCACCCGAAGTGAATGACCTGAAGAGAGGTCCTGAAAGCTCATCTGGTTTTGTCAGCTGTATCAATTGGTCAAATAAAAACTCTTACCTCCCCACAAGCCCTTATTTTGCTTATAAACTATGAACACCACAACTACTATACTCCCAGTCATGGCAGAATTACCTCAAAATTCTACTGAATTATTTTCAGTTCTCAGGAATTATTATTGTACAGTCAATATATGTACGATGAAAGCTGTATCATAAACCAATTCTTTCTGTGTCAAACTACAAACTGGACTGGATGCTTAAACTCATGCCCGCTTGGTGGATGATACAGAAGAGGTTCTCTCATGAATCTCTATTTTGACCAAGGTGCCGGGGAAAACTGAACAGGGATTTCTACAGATGTTTCACTCTCATAATTTCTTTCAATTTTATACTAATGATGTACAACATAATGAAATCAACATGCACCTGAGAAGTCCAATATTTACCTTGAAATAAAATATATACTGAACAGTTAGGCTGAGCCTAAAGTTTTACCTAAGCAATCACATTTGATCACCCATTTCCTCAGCATCCCAACTACAGGAGATTTACTCAAGAACTTCATCTGGCTCCCAAAGAGTGAAACTGCCCAGGTGGGAAGGGTGGTGTGAGGAACCTTATTTAGTCAGCTCACACTAACAAACAAATCAGCTTTGGCAAAGCAGCCCCATGGGGTAAAGTCAGTCTTTGAACTGCCCCCGGACATGCATTACAGGAAAAGTGCAGAGAAGAAGAAAAGGTGCATAAATATGTTCATTTTCTTACTTATATGCTGATTGTCTATCTTATGAATTCTAATATAGTGTCATTATGCAAACAATTAAGTAAATACCTCCAGAAAGTACATTGCTAATGCATCTAAATTAAAGTGATTTCTTGCTGGTGTGATTTTTACCATATCTAAGGATGTACTTTGGGCAGTAGATGGAGAGGGGAGGGGGAATAAAAAGAAAAAAAAAAAGGCAGTCAGCATTGCTAATGAAATTTGGTTCAAAATTGCTGTAATCCATTTTCTGATGAAGTGGCTCAGATGCATTTTACACAACCAAAAAATATATAACAGAGAGATAAAAACATTCTTTAATAATAATGCACTTCTGATGAGATGGAATATAGAAAATTACACAGTTGCTAAATTCATCAGACTAGACGCAATCAACAGAGCAGCGGAGGTCACCTTTCCCCTGCCCTCGCTTTGCTTTCATAAACAATCACCTGAAATGTAATGCAGTGGTTGACTTTTTCCATTTGATTTAGACACTGAAATGCTCATTATTGTTTTATATCTCACACCGGACAGTTCTAAAATTTGTTTTCCATTTAACCTAAATGCATATAAAAAATAGGAACCAAGATGCTGGTCCATGACTTAGTGTTCCAGAAGAGAAACTAAATTAAAAATAGTATGTTTTTTCCTTACAAGGAAGGATTGTATTTTACATCTCGCATATGGTTTATAGGTTTTGCCACTTCAAAACAATTTCACAGATCCATAAGATTATATGAAAACATATAAGGGACATGTATACAATCTCAAGTTTAAAAAAATAAAAAAGAAATGGGATGAAACAGAATCACCATAATTCTTCTCACCTTAGAAGCCAAAGCCTCAGCACTTTCACGGCACGTCTTCTCAATTTCAAGATGGTTCTGAATGCAGTTTACTTCCTCAATAACCATGTGAGAAACTAGGGGAAGAGTTAAAAAATTAGTCAGTATTTTCCTGCATTTGACACACACATTTGACACACGCATCCCATGATCAGAAATATTACATCTTTTTCTGTTAACATTCTATGTAAGCATTTCAAATACAGGGATGAACATACTTAGATAATCTCCATGGATAGGAACTGTTTCGAATATGGAACATTTGGTTCATCACTTTAAGCGACTCTCTCGAGCCACATCTGCAGCATCAGAGGGAGAACTGGAGAATTCAGCATAAACTTATGGAAGGCCAGAAGGAGCCCCCCTGACCATCACTATTCATCACCTTTATTTCATTAACACTTGAGGAATCCAAGTGAGACCATTAGGACTGCCCCTTAAAATTGCCATCGTAATCCTCTTGAAAATTTGGTATGGACATCCTTTTCAGAAGATTAGGACCCTGATATTTTTAAACATCAATATTAACTCAGTTGTCTTATACAATTATTTTCACCTTCTGGTCTTTAGGTTTAAGTAGTATGTTAAGTATCATCACACTTGTGAAACACACTGTATAAGAAAAGCTGCAGGGCGGACAGGGCTGGAGCAAGTTTACTAGGAAATGGAGAAAAGAGTCAAGCAACCAAAACCTCCACATTTTAGTGCGTCCTGCAGCACATACTCTGCTGAAGTCATTAGCACAGCACAGCTCCTTCTCCTGGTTCTTCCCTATCAGCTTTGACAGCAGCTGGGTACAATCCTGATGGAAACTCAACACCGCTTCCACTGCCCAATTTTTGACAAGCTAAGCTGAACAACCCAAGTTGTGTGTTACAGCAAGGCTGTAATGTCCAAACTGTTTGTTATTTGAAGTCTCCCCATGTTGAGCACACCGCAAGATAAGCACTGTGGTCTCACACCCAGCCCCACTGTCAGACATCAGCACACACACGGACACGCACAATCTTCTGCAGTCTGACTGTACCCAAAATACACAGCTGCGTTACTGTATTTGTCATCACAGCTGGAAGAGCAAGAGACACATCTGTCCTTTGCACTTAAAGGATCCCTATTACACAATATTCCTGAAATGACCAAGAGTTACAAAATGAATTTTATTTTATGACATCGGGTACCAATGTGAGCTAGGGGACACTTAAAAGCACACACACATTTTGGCTTGCAACCCTTCTCAATCTCCAGCAGTACGCAGGTATTCAACTAATGCTGAAAGTCATCTCTAAGTGACAAAGTCCACATTGCACAGGGGATCTGGAGCAAACCCAACAGTAGTTGCCCATTTCTCATGCCAGCACCATGCCCATTGATGCAGCTCCTCCCTGGCTCCTGGCACCCTTTCTCAGCCTAAGCAGCAGCCTTGACCCAAATTCTGCAAGTCATTTCACAGCACAGATGCAAGAAACAAGTTCTACAAAATCTGATCAGCCAAAAAAAAGAAAAAGAGCAGGGCAGACTACTGGGAAATTTTGGCCTCAAAACTATATATTACATTAAACCTTCTAAGAGCAGAGCAACCACATCTCTTTCTTTGGTTGTCTTTTTATCTCCATTTTTTCCGACTTTGGAGAAATGATCTGGTCCAAGCATGCCGTAACAGATATTATATTTAATTTGAGAGAGGAAAAGCTTCAGGTAGTACATGTCTACATCTCTTCTGTTGTTATTTTACCTAGCTCTGGGAATGTGGAGTCATGAAATGCTTTGGACAGGATGAGGGAGCAGTGGAGATACAGAGCTGCTCCCGTTTTACAGACAGGAATCTAATGGCCTCAAGCAAAGCTAAAGTTAGGAAATAAGGATTGGGCTCACATGGCAGAACTAGGGATTACTCTTGGTTCATTTAAACTTAATTAACCTGCAATTATGATTAACTCAGGGGAAAAAAAAATCTTTCCAAATTAAATACAAAAATATATTATTTCCTAAGTCTGTCCAAAGTTCTTATTATGTCAATATTAAAATTCATAAAGCAGCACTAAGTGGCCTGAAACATCTCTAACCTTGACAGTTTTTTTCAGGGGTAATAATAATCCACAGCAAATGCAGGCCAACCAAAAACCACTTAACTAATTAGTAGTTGCAGTCACCGAGAAAACATGAATCAACACTGTTATTACAAGTGGCACATTTGAGTGGCATCTAATTATGACTTGATGAGCACGATACTTGCATTATCAACATTACTACTGCATCCCATCAGGGACTAAAAGCCGCTGATGGCATTGACTGCGAGAAACTCCCACTCAATGGTACCGCAGCACCCAACAATCTCCTTGGCAGGGGCACCCTCACTAAATGACATGTTAAGCGTAATTACTGGTAGACATTGTAAATAAACAGGATTGGAAGTGAAAATTGTACCAAGTGCATAAGACACAATCTGACACATTGGAAGTGGCAGCCTTAATTGAGAGTTTCTTTGACTGCTCAAGATCATTTCAACTGCATTTCTCGGAGGACAGTGATTATAACTGTGGAGACAGACGGCATAATGGTATCAGCACTGCTGACAGAGCAGTGAATTAAATTGTATCTGCTGTTGTGTGAAAGCCTTGATGAGAGGTACAGATCCTTAGTGGTCTTATCATTATAACACAATGGTCATGTTGTCATCAACCTTGCTGGCTCCAATTGAAAAGAAATGATTGTGTGTTGAAGCTTTCCCCCCCACCACCACCTTCTATCTCTTGTGCTCAATAGAACCAATTTTCAGAGAGCTATGAAATCACGCAATAGGGCCTAAAATGCAGCTGCTTGGCATACAAACGGGGCCCCATTAAACTGGAATCACACACAATATGTGTTTATGCCAGGAGAACAAATAGAAGCTGAGTACAGGCCAAGTTTATTCACAGACACAAAGCCGATGTAGCTCTTCATCAATATAATTGCCTTTTATATTGTCGTTTAAATAATGGGCTCTATTATTGCCTTAAAATCCTAATATTCCTGGCATTTTATCACTATGTTTACAAGGTACGTCCTTTAAAAATGTGAAAGGAAGATAAAAGAAACCTATAAAATTTTACAACATCAAATATTACTTCAAATTTTAAGTCTTAACTACTTGACATCTTCTGCCACACTCTGGTATTCCTGGTATCATAACAAAAACAAAATGGGCTGCAATTTTTTCCAGAGGAATTAGACTTCTTAGAGAACACTCTTGCCTCACAGAACAGTTATCTAAGATCATTTAAGGCGGTAGATTATTCCAGTTGATTTCAGACTATTTTCCATAATTGTATCACCTGAACAATTATAAAATAGAAGTGAGCAAGTTCCTCTATTAACACAGTTGCACAAAAGTAGAGATCACATGGTTTCCTTCTCCTGCATTAACTTCATCCATATTTCTGATGCTTCAAGGTGCAGTTCACCATACTGGCACAAACCAGAAATAAGACCACAATCCTATTGTAATTGTCTCTTCTAAGAAACTATTCCACTAGGATACTTCCACTCCCATTAGATGTGCTTTGTTGCATCCAGACACTACGCAGTTTCAATAGAACCATTACCATAAAAGTATAAAACTGAATATTGACTTTCTCACAGCCCACACAAGATGAAACTTTCTCTAAAACTGTCGAGACAGTAGTTCATCCTAAAGACCTTTATTGTTGTGTCTAAGCTTAAAGTAATTTTACTACTTCTTAATGAAAAAATTACCATTATTATTATTATCATCGTCACTGTCAATCTCAGCGATAGCATCAAATCCCACTCCATCCAAGCATGTATCATTTTGAAAGTCACTTGCAGAATCCAGGTGACATGGAGTTGCATTTGTACCACTGTATTTTCACCACTTCACACCTTAAGAATGGCTATGTCAGAGTGTATAAATGCTGTGACAGCAGTTAGTCTGACAATGGTCAAAGTCTCACTGGATTAACTTCTTAAAACAAGGTTTTGAAGGAGAAACAGCAAGTGGACCTGAATCTCAGCATTCTAAACACTGCTGTGGAGTATGGAGAGTGGTGTCCTTCATTCCCTATACCAAAAAAATCCCCACTAACATTATCAACTTACTTTTCTGAAACTCCTCCAGTTTTCTGACAGCCTCATCTCGTTCTTGCTTGATTTTGTCACACTGTAGGAGAAGAGAAAATTGAAATGAAACACTGATCCCAGTTATTTAATTAGCAGTCAGCCACAACACGCAAAAGTAACGAAGATCAATTGCCGGCACAATAATGTACAAAGGCCTATCAAGGCATCATTTCTCTTTGGTCTCAGTCACGTAAGATCAATAGAAACTATGCATAAAATATTCACTACCCAGAGTATTTCCTAATCAAACTGGCAGGTTCTACTTGAGTTTATGTTCAAATTCATAGCTAGTCTGAAAATATTTTAGAAGAGCCACATTATCCATAACAGATAGAAACAGTCATCCATGTTCCACACAACAGTTCAAGCAATACTTTGCATGTCAAGAATATGCTTTAAGTCTAGTTTCTTTAACACAAATAGATGCGGAAGAGAGGCCTACAGTTCTATACCTACTATGTGCAAGGAAAATCTCAAAGCCAATAAACAGGGACATGTTGTTCAGCTTCATCACATCATGAGCAAAGCTTCAGCCTTGAAGCAGGGAGGATACTCATTTTCATACTTTAAGGATATCCCATCATCTGGGTTTTATTAATTTTGGGGTTACTGCTAATACTACACAGGGCTGCAATCTTACGGTAGATAGGTTTCTTCAAAGGGAAAGAATAAAACACATTAAATAGACTTCTCTAAGAAAAGCTCTTCTGTGAGTAAATGAAAGAACTCAAAGAAATGAGTAAACTTCATAAGAGTCAGTGATTAACCACACTGTAAAAAACACATGACCTGGGGGGGAAGTATGACTGGCACACAACGTGTCTTACACACACGGCATACCAGACATCCTTCCTCACATGCGGCTGTGTCTGTTCACGATAATAAATCAATGTTAAGACCAGGAGTTAATTTCTGCAAGAGATTTGGGTGACTGAGCTCCTTAGAACATAAATGCAGTTACAAGGACACCAGTCATTGGAAAAGAACTGATTTTGCTCGATTTTCAGTTTTTCCACATGAGGACCCCCTTTGATTTAGCTGGGAAAGGAGCCTGCTGGTAAGTAACAAGAAGGAGGAGAGCCCAATTCAAAGGCAGCCAAGTTCAAGAGAGACCTTCTCTCAGCTCCAGAGGACCCTGGATGAAGCCCAAGGAAGGATCTGCTCTTGGGCAAGGAGAAGACGCCCGTGGTGTCACCTCAGGGGCAGCCTCCACACTGGCTTTGTACGTGCTGCTGAGGGCTATGGGTGGGAGAAAAAGGAGCTGCACTCATCAAGCAATCTCTTCTCCTGGCACTGGGGTGACGAGGCAAGGGACAGAGGCTCAGCAGGGGGGACAGGTCAGCCAGCAGCTGCTGTAAAGGTCTGTGAAACAAGGCAGAAGGAGCAAGATGTGCTGAGCAAGCGGCGCCAGATGAGGACTCACCGTTTTGTCCAGCCCTGTTAACAAAGAAGCTGTTCAGAGAATCTCGCATGGGAGAGTTGGGGAAGGGGAATCCGTGCACGTCTTGCTGCTTTGCTGTCCTCCCTCTCAGTTTCCTCAGCAAAAAATTGCCTTACCTTACTGGCAGAAGCGCAGTCTAAGAGCAGAAGGCAGTAAAAGGCGCAGAAAGAAAGTATTTCTGATTGCTCCTGCAGAGCACAGCTCCGCTGCAAAAGGGGGATCAGCGGGAGCTGCTGCCTCTTCAGATTTTACGAGACACACTGTAACCACACTGGCATCCTTCTCCCACTGCTTTTTCTGCACACTGCGAGCTTTCAGCCCACGGCACACTGAGCGAGCACTTCTAATGCTCGCTTTAAAAAGCAGAAAGATTAGTGCTTTAAGGATCTGATCTGTTGCCTGTGGAAGTCAAGGAGACACTTTCCTACTGATGGAAACCTCGATGTGGAGGATGCTGTACACTCCCTGTCCCAATGGTAGGAAAAGCTCCTTTCGAAATCCTCCACAACATGCTGCGAGGCGCAACAGCTTTCCCTAGGGATGCTAACTGACCTGTTCCACTTCACCTCGAGAGCTATTTGCAGACAGAGCTCCATGTGGGCCGCGGCAAGGCGACTTTTCTCCCGGCAGCTCCGCATGTTTCCGTGCGCAATCAGGGCTGCAAGTTTGGGTCTCTGCAGAGCAATTCCTGCTCCCAGTCGCAGCTTTCTTAATATTTTCCTTTCACTGCTACTGTGCTTCAGAATGAAAGAGCAGGAAGAAAAGAAGAGTGGGAGATTGTTGCTCTCGCTGAAATGATCAATGGAAAGCACTTTGCCTTTTGTCTTGTAATCAAACCTGTGCAAGCAGAGCTCTTATATGTCCTACCGAATAAAATAGTTTATCTCCAATCTAGCTAAGAAGCAGCAAAAGTTGCAATTGTCTTTAACTACTTGTACTGCATCAAACTGGAAATTTAGGAAAACAAAAAATATTTATGTAATTAAGTTTCATAATAAAAAGATACCCCTTAAAATAAACTGACCTTACCTTTAAAACTGGAAAGTTTTAAAATATCAAGATTTACAAGTGTCAGCTGGTCTCAAAAAGCTGCACAGAAGCCTTCAAAATTCACAACCACCTCATTTTGCAAAAAGACGTATATAGTAGATTTGTTAATTGACAAGAATATCACTAAACCTAAATGTTAAAAGGCAAATAGCATAACATGACTATAAATTCTACCGTTTACTTTTCACATTCAAGCACCTTCAGCTCTTGAGGAGAAACAGTTTTCAAGTATTTACTTGAAAAATTAAAAAGCATTAATACTTGTCAGCATTAACAGATAAGTCCGTACTCAAGAGTACCCTCAAATGAAAAAAAAGAGCCAGTAACTCGTGGATTGTCTGTTTTTATTTTATTTTTTATTTATTTTATTTCTCTGTTTTTATTTTGTTAAAAGTTCCAGCTTCTCCGCTGAGGAAAATAAGTGTTTATATAATTTTACTATATTTTTAGTCAAATATTTATAGCACCATTATCCAAATAAAACAAAAGGTAACAGACAATATTCCCATTCCAGTTCCTGAACTAGCTACAGCCATCAATGATCATTTCTTGGAAACAACACCACATTGCATTTGTATTTCTAGAAACAAATAACAGTTCCATTTCCAAAATTCATTTTGTGAATATTCCCTTATGATTTTTCATCTTTGCAGGAGCAAGTTCAGGAGTTCCAGAGTTTTGCCTCCTATGAGGTGATACTTTCATTCATAGCACAGAGAGCTGATTTGCTGATTAATGACAAGTAAATCACATCCGCACCAAAGCTCAGTGCTCAAACCAAACACCGCATGTATGGGGATGTGAAGAGCAGCCCATGAACGTGGCCTGTATTGTGATCCAACACAATTCCAGGGTAGTTCCACACCAGCAGGTGAACCTGACACTACAATGTGATGTTGGGAAGTCACAACCAGCCTGCGGATACCCAGGTCTCCACACACCCGCTCCCATCAGCCTAATGACTCTTTGCCACTAATTCTGGGGCAGCCTGGGGTTTTTTTTGTCCATTCTCTTCTAACAGGCTTCTCTTTTTTTTTTCCAACTATTTTGCACATAAGCTCCTACTGACTTCAGTAAAAGGCCTTCAAAGGGCAAAAACAAGAAAGAGATTGTTCCACCCAGATATTAAGATGCAAGAAGTTCACGTAGTAGCCATATAGTCAATTAAGCCATTGCTAAGCAACACAAGATACATTCTTTCCCATTTACACAGATTGTGAAATTTATGCAGATTTAATGCTTGTTCTAAAATTATGAGTTTGGTACAATGCTCAAAAGTATCCTTTGACATTTGTTATATTCTGCTTACAGAAAGAATGAGCATGTCATTGAGGCAGAACCCCATCTCCGTTCCCATTTGGTGACAAAACATATAATCCACTCTATACACGTGCTTTATCAGAGCGAACACCATGAATGATGTATCAGAGACACTGTATTACACCTACTGTTTGGGAAAGCTGTCTTGCCTTTTTTTTTTCCCCCTACTGGCAGCATGACAAAACACTGTCAAAACCAGTATTGAGAGTCATTTCTGTCTGATTAGCAAGTAGTCAAATATTTATTCATGATCTGATTCTGAATATGTCAGAACTGCACATTAAGTTATCCACATTTGTGTGCAACTGAATGTTACTTATCTACTTTTTGGGGACTGGTTGAGTCAGCTACCTCAATTAAAAGGATGACCTAAGAGATGTAATCCACCAATGTCATTTTTGCTCCAGTTTTTGAAAGTATTTAAAAATACTAATAAAAATAAAAAGCCTGCATTATTTTTGTCAGAGACCCCACCAGAGGCCTCCAAATTGGCAGTCTGGCAATGAGGAAGAGACATTGTGCAGAGATTTTACATTTTGCTCCTGAATTTTCATGGTTAATAGCACCCTTTTTAAGCAGCAGTGCTTTGAACAAAGTAGCCTACGTAAAAGTCAATTTACTTTCTAATCTTAAGAAAAAATACGGAACAAAGAGCATAAATTTTCAAAAATTAAAACTACATCTTATTTTAAGTTCCTTGTTTGTAACATAAACTAGGATCATTTCCCCATGACACAGCTCATGTTTCAGAACCAAAGCGTAGTGGTGAGTTAGAAAAAAATACCAACCAAGTGCATCAAAGCACATACACACAGACTGCTACCTAACTACTCCCATGTGGTACTTCCCACAAATAGTCTGCAGGTCTTTCTCTAAAATAATTAATTCTCTCTTCCTCCTATCGATGCAGTTATGTGACCACAACTAATAAAGAGCAAGCCACTTGCTTACACTGATACTGACAGACAGTGGCAGAAATTGGAACAGAAGTTCTCCAAAACTTCCCAGATCCCCAGGCAGTGACAGTCCCTGCTCTACTTCCTCCAATATCAGGTTTGATCCTGCAAAGCATAAACTCAGATACCAAGTTAGAGAGATGCTAACGAGCTTTCAGGATTACCCAGCCCTGCAGCAACACAAGGAATAGTTTCTTCCAGTATTGGCACTGTCAGCAAACATAACCATTAACTTGGTATCAGTAGATTCTTTTTTTGTAGAAGAAATGCACTTAAACACTTGAATCCAAGCACTTAAACAATTAAGCAGGACTGCTTACACAAGCACACCTCTTGGATGGAGGATACTTGCGTAACAACGGAAAATCCTCCAACCCTGAGCACGTGCTTAACTAATTTGCTGGACTGGGGATATAATCCTCATGTGCTCAGGGTTGGAGGATTTTCAGCTGTTACGCAAGTATTCTGAAAAACATCATACCAGCCTTCAGAAGAAACACACAGGAGCGGCTAGAGATATGCAGTTACAGGAAAAACGCCTTGTGAGGGAGAGGAGCAAGGAAGAAAGAGCAGCAGAATGCAAGAAACAACCTCGGAACATCTCATTTCATCACAGTTTTGGCCACAAAAACTTCATTGCTTTTGAAGAAAAAAATTTCTAAATAAAAATGCAGCTCAAGAAAAGCCTTCACACTGCCCCCCCCCCCAAAACTAAACAAAGTTTTGTTGAAGAAACACCCAAGCCAGCAGGATGTGTGTTCAGGGTGAAGCTGGGGAGTCACTTTTTCACGCAGTGGGCACTCCTGAGGTGGGACAAATTCAAGGAAGAGAGAGCAGAACACACAGAACCACACAGAGCTGAGGAAGTCCCCAGGCTGTAAGTGGTTTGGAGACCAGAATAGTCGTCTGTGGAGGTCCTATACATGTTCTACGCTTCACCCTCTCTGGTGCTGTCAGAGACATGATACCAGACTAGATGGACTCTCGGTCTAATTCAGTTTCATTCTCCTTTTCTTCTGAGCACTAGGAGATGAACTGCCCAAATGTTCTGAACAGCAAAACCAGAGGACAGATTCCCTGGGATATCTGAGGCTCAGGGGTAGGGCAGCAGAGCAGGAACGCAGCAACAAGAACAGTAAAAAAGACAAGGTCAGTGGCTATGAGGGAGTGGAGCACAATATGTCAACCTCGGTGGAAATACAGATACTCATTGCTGACCCATAATGTGAAGATAAGCTTCAAGGTTTTGTTAATAATGAGAAAGTAGTTAAGGACAAGGTCTTCCCAATACAGCCTTAATTGCAACATTTATAACAAGTGGACTAAACATGACCCTTCAGAAATGACTTCACAAAAAAGCCAAATTAAACCTACAAGCCTTGGCAGCTAACAGGGATTTGAAAGCCAACATGTTTCTTGCATCTTCATCTCACTAATATGAGAGAAAAGACAATTTTCTGTTCATAACACAGCGCAGCACTGACTCCTCTGCCTTCATCACTATCTAGAACTGATAAGAGGCTTTTACTGGCCACAGTTTCTTTTGGCAGATACCTGCTAAAAACCTTTTGCACATTGATGAGGATTTATGCAACACAGCACTGCCATCAAATCTCTCAGAGTTCCTGTTGGCTTCCTCGCAGAAATCAAGTGTGTTGAATGAACAAGAGTCCTGGGTGGCAAGATCTACCTTATCACACTCGCTTTATTTTACTGTTCGGAAGACAACGCATCCTCATTACAATGAACAATCTAGAAAGTGGTCATTATTTCTCTACTGAAGTACCTCTGAACATTAAAAAATGAAGCCTGTGGTAACGTATGAAGTTCAGCCTACACATTAAAAGGCTCTTTTCAAGTTGGACAGGCACAGATTTCCCAGAAGGATATGTGATAATGCTGCAAATCTGTTCTATGGTGCGGTGCCATTCTGCAAGTTGAGACAAGACATCTTGCTCTCCTATTAAAAGCTGCGGGGTTTTTGGGGGGTGGGGCAGGGAGAAAGATTTCAAATCCCTTCAGAAATCATATTCCTACCTAGTGAATTTTCAGAGGGGCTGGGTGAAGGGGGGAGTTGTTTTATTTTCTTTTCCACTGTGCAAACCAAGTTGTAATAAAACAAGGTTTAGATCCAAGAGAAACAAATTTTCCTAATAACATCTAAACACTTGAGTTGGTCTATGCTCACATTGTAACCATATGCAAACAGGTGGCAGCACCACTCATTTAAAATATATATATTTATAGCAACTCTTCTGGAGTGGGACAGCTAGAATAGCTGCTGGGAGTTGCATTCCTTGCTCCTTCACACATATAGGTATACAAGCAGTACTTATGAGTGAGATTGTTGTAAGTAACCAGCTGAGCTCACAAAAGCAGACAACAACCTCCCATAGCCAATAAGGTATTTAGCATTTTAGTATTAAAGAAATAATCAAGAGATACAAACCTCTTCTTTCGTTTTCTTGTTCTCTGCTCTAAGCTCTTCATATTCGCCAATAGCTATACAAAAAGAAAAAGAAAAAAAAAGAAAAAAGTTAATATTGCACCACCTCCTTTACACAAATGAGCTCTCCATTCACTGTAAAGCTCTTCTGGCTATCTACACAGGCTTCTTAAGTAACATGGGTCACAAACTTCATTAATAGCCTATGCATGAACTGGATATCCTTTTAGAACTGAAGTAATTGGAAAGCGTCTGAAAAAGATGGTGGCTCCCAAAACAATCAATTTTTGATCAATGGAGAGTTAAACAACCTTATTGACCGAGTTCAAAAATTACAAGGTGAATGTGCAAGCTCGCAGTCACCATTTTAAACCCACACTGGCTCAGGTTACAGATCAATGCTAGAAAGCATGGTTAACACAATACTGTTACATGTATGTACTCCAGAGTAGCTGAGCATCTCTATTTATTCATTTATTTATTAACTTTTTCTTCCAGCTAGAGTCCTATGAGAGTTTTTTTTTTGCTTTAAACTCCACAGTGGAGACATGAAAAGATTGTCTGATTTACCCAAGATCACACAAGAACTCAGCTGCAGGGATCAGCAGGGAAGGGATCAACCTCCAGGACGCTGGATGCCCAAGTGTTTCAAACTAGTAAATAATACACAGACACAATCAATCAGCTACCAATGAAGCTTCCAGTGTATTTTTTTATATGCCCTTCTTAAAGTTTTCATTTTACTACCCTAGGGACATGACATTGTTGCCCCGACTTCCTAATTCTACTTTTCTTTCAGTGTGGCCCATGTGGGCTGTTTGGCACCTGAGACAGTAGAAATTTTACTGTCACTAGAAAGAAGCCCAATACACTTCCAAACCTCAGAGGAGTAAACCTTGCTAGAAAAGAACATTTTTCAGTCTACAAGATGCATACTGCAAGAATAAAAGGACAGGGCTGTTGACATTACATCTTCTTGCAGCCCCTTAGTATCTCCTCATTTTATTCTTGCACCTCACAGAAGCTACACTGGCATACAGGTGTTATTTCAAGCCAACTTAATTTAAACTAGATAAAGGATATGAATATAGAGTTTTGAGCTGATGATAGCAGAGATATTGGAGTTTTGTCTTAAACTTAACGTAACTGATGTTATATCTGAAGATGTGAATATGTAGAGTCTGGTAGATTAGCCACCTGAAAACCTACGAGCCCTTTCTAGCTTTAGATAGTTAAACTCTTCCAAATAAGAAGCTCTTAGGGATAAAGTTACACTTTACATTGTTGCCACATCCTTCTTCTCCTCCTTCTCTAGCATTTTAAAGCCTGTTGAAATAAAACTAATTCAACTCACCCCAAGCATCGCTATTCTGCTTGCCTATTTACTTTCAGCAGCAGCACAGAAATACCTCAGATATCAAAACTCCAATTATCCTAATTCCTCTTTTCCCCAAAATCACTTCACTTTAGAGATGCAGGACTGAGGTACACAACATCTGGCATATAGGCAGCAGTATTAGCTAGTGGGCTAGTAACTCAATGCACAGGGTTCTGCTCCTTGTGTGTCCTGACCAGCGATGGGGAAATGGCAAGACCCTGCTAACTATATTAACTAGAAAGGGAAACTGCGGAAAACTAGAAACCTTTTAGCCAGAAACTCAGCTCTGCTGTGACCAGCAAGTGTTGAAAAAGTTCCAGCCCTCTCAAAGATAAGAAGTTAAATAAAACCACTGAAGGTAAAGTCACAGTCCGCACGCAAACTCATAGAAGATCTAATCATTTAAAAACATGGAAAAAAATCCTCACTCATGCTCATCCAAGTAAAAATGTGTCTCTAGAGAGTGGAACAAACAAAACAAGGTTTCTTAAAAATGTGCCCTGCATCCCCACACCAAGGTCTTACATTCATCCCTATACTTTGTCCCCATTTCTCCTTACCTACCCACCTCCCATACACAAAAAGCAGAAAAAAACTAACAGGTAGATGAACAGGCATGAAACCAGCTGATGCAGTTTCTCTAAGGGCACCTAAAGTGAAACAACATGGTTCCTACACAGCAATGTGAAAACTATACCTCTTGATCACTGTTCCACTTCTAAGCCATTTCCCTGTTCCCTTCAGGAAAACAAGGGAAGAGATTTCTAGCATCCAGATACAAGAAAAGGAACAAAAACTGTATCAATAGATACAATTCAAGATTCTTCATACTCAAAAACTACTAGTGTTTGCTCACCTCTAAGGCAAACTCATACTTGCTAGTCAATACTTTATAAACAGCTGAAAAACATAAATATAGGTTTCCCTCACCCTTGACAGTTCTTACACACTCTGTGAACAGAGGGCTCTGAATCATCAGCCCTCAAGGCATGGATACAAGAACAGGTTACCAAAAAACAAGGACTGAACTTACACAATGCTCCAGCAAAGCCCAGCAAGGGCTCACCTGTGTGAGACTGGGAATGGAACTGCCTGGCCAGGGTAACTCTTCCCCTTTTTACCGTGGATGACGATCCACGGCATGTTCCACAAAATCAGCTCCTTCATGCCACACTCGGACACCTTTTCTATAGCACCATTTTACCGTGCCCACCCCCTTCCTGTCATTGAAAAAATTACTTCTTCTCTAAATACAGCTAATGAATGGCAAGGACCTGGCTTCTTAAAATGAGATTGTTCTTTGTGGATGGCAACCTCTACATGATCCACCCATACACCCATCATTCGGATTTTTGGATATGAATTTATTAAACACTACATCTAACAAAGAAACTGCTGCATTTATCAGGCCTGGAAACAGAAATAATAGTTTAAAAATAGACTACACACATTTTCTGCTGTATATCAGATTATCTGCAAAGGCAGAAAAGGTTTTGAAATGTAACTGAAAAGTCAGTGCATTTTTTAACATTGGGGGGTTTATTGGGAAGTTTTTATACAAAGTTTTTCAACAGTTTTATGTACAATGAAGTTTTGAGGCCATCTCAAAAAAGCCAGGAGTCTACATCACCTTCACTGAAGCACTAAATGGCATAAAGGTGACAATGATCCCTTTGCCCTAAAACTACCCTAGAAGAACTAATACCAGCAGCACCAGGCAACATTTCACATGTTCCAAACCCCACATAGATTATTTAGCTGTAAAACCTCCTGGTAAAATAGGGGGTATCATTGTCACTCCTTCATAGATTGACAAGCCATAAATGCTGTTGTACAAGGACTTCCCTAAACCTTCTCTGAGAGACAGGACTATATTTTCTCAACCTACGAAGGCTCTCACACAATATAAACAATATAAACAACAGCACCTGAGCATCTCAAAACTTCTTACATCTCACCATGACTTGTTCAGATTATTATATATGTACATTACCCTAGAATAAAGATATGTCTTTCCAATAAACCAGTGGTGAAAGAAACAAACATGTGAGGATGTTTTACAAAAGGTGCTACTAAAATTCTAGAACAATACATCATTTTCTCAAAGATTCAATATTGTAGTATATATTGATAGTAAAATGTTTTACTCATTTGCCTCCTGAAGAACTATAATAAATATGTATCAGAGATCTCTTGAGATGCTGTTCCTGTCTGATGTTAACTTAAGTTTATCCTTAATAAAATTATTCCTGATATACAGCAGTGTTATATAAACAATTTATCAGGACAGAAATCACATTCCATTGCTTCAGGCTACCCTCATGCAGTATAAGAGCAACACTACACTTTCAAGACTAAGGAGAGTAAAAAGACAGAAAATGGAATAGAATAATTTGGGCTATAGCTCTTAACCCACCCAATACATATTCCCTGCCAACCCTGCTCTTGTTTTAAACCAGTCAAACAACAAAGTAGGCAACATGAGTTAACACAGAATGCTCCCTAATAACATAACCATGGTCATTCACCAGCCCAGTTGGCCAAAAGGGACTGTCAACATGTATCAATGCAATTATCTGTATTAAGTAGGTAACTTTGTATAGAGAAGCTCCTTTAATTATATTTTAGTCTTTTGATTTTTAGTCGTAAACTTGTGTCTCCTGAACCTGCATTTGCTAACACAAGATACGTATTATCTAAATTAGATGGTTTAGATATCAGATACTTACTATGGCTAAAAAGCACTTATTAGTGAAACAAGGTCATAAAGGCAAAAGTATACGATGACTATAATTCATAGTTAACAACAGAAAAGACAGCTTCATTTACACAGAGTGAGGTGGTGAGGCCCTTGCTGCTCTTTTTAATAAAAAAATTCACCAACGGCCTTTCTAAAGCTGTATATTAAAAAATACAAATTATAAAAAACCCACAAACTTTAAAATGTTACATGTACATACTTTAGCATTTACAATGTAAACCAGGGTGGCCTTCAAGTAGAGTGAGAGCCCTTCCATGCCAGATCAACAAGTAATGCCACTTCAGCATTTCAAACCTATTTATTTACTCAAAAAGCAAGCAGAGCTGTCAAAGGAAGCGAGTGTCATCCCACTGTTCTTCTAGGCTACGGACCAGGCTCTTATTTGCCAGGAGAAAGAGCTGACAGCACAAGAAGTCCTTCACTCCAGATAAGCTATACTAATGAAGAAATGTTTTATTGGTAGAAGTAAATTAACACCTGTTTTTTTGCAGGTTTGGATAATCATTACAGAGGAGGAGCTGAGGAACAAGAGCGTATGGACTCGTGTAAAGGTGAATGTATGCGATGGCATTATACCCGTTACTTTACAATTACTCCAAATCTTGAGTCAGAATATATAAATCTATTGTTAGGCCTAAAGCTTAGCTGGCCAAACCAAAATTTTGGTCTTGTGTCAGTTGCACTAGCTGATACCTACAAGATTCAATTACCAAACAGTGCTTAAAAAACAAACAAACAAAAATCATGTGTGTAGGTATTCAAAGGTAAGCATTAAGTACAAATATTTTAAGTCAGACCCTGTGTTTGTATTCCCACGTTTTGATTTTGCTCAAACCTGTAACAGTGTGTACAAAGGTTTTGTTTATTTGTTTTTAATGAAACCCCAAATTTGCATCCTGCAGTCCCAGAAACCAGGCAGGGAAATGAAACCACCACTGCCTGATAAAGCCCAACCACTAAGCTCACACCACCGGATTTGCCTTCACAGCTTTCTGAAAAACAGATGTGGTTCCACACAAGAAACTGAAGTGGGAAACACTTTCAAACTCTAATAAATGAAGAAAACACTCCAGCAGGATGGGTTCTGCCAGGGAATGATGACTGTTGTGTGGGAACGCCCACATACACAGGTATATGGGAAAAAAAAAAGCTATAGAAAAGATGACTACAGAGGCGAACGTAGCAGCCAACAAGATATCCTACCCCAAACAAAGAAATTCCTCTGGCAGTAAAAATTACCCCTCTGTAACAAAGAATAAATCTGTCAAATCACATTAAGATCTTGACAACAGCATATACTTAAAAATTACACTCCAAGATACTGCTGTCAGATTGGCAGCCTTTTCCTTAGATGATATAGGGTATTCCCTTATTCAAAGTTTCTGTCTTTTTTTTTCCCTTTTTTAAGAGATCAGATAGATCTTAACACCAAAAGAATCACACAGAGCTTCAGTGCTTGGGACTAGAGACTGGAAATCATCACACTTCATCAAATCCAGTCAACAAACACAGAGCAAGACAAGATCTTTAAAACTGATGAAGAAAACCCAGGCCATATAAACCTGGTTAGTATATGCATAGTTAACAGTAGTCATTAACCGCTGCCAATTTAGCAAAGCGATCAGAAACATGACCACGACAGTGGCAGCTGAAGTGTAATTTCACCTGGTTTAGAACTCCAGACGTTTTGCTTGCTGACTCCTGTTTTCAAGGGAAGGCAGAAGTGACCACAGGAGAAGACGACTCTGCCTTTAAGGGCACAGTACCAGCAGTGCAAATAAAACCAAAGACAAACAAGGCAGCCTTCCATGCAGGTAATCAGCTCCTGGTATGAAGCAGCTGTTAAGACAGTTCCTCAGGTTCTACAATCAACCATTGCCAACACAAGGTTTTGCCACCTGATTTGGTTTTGTTTCAATTTTAAGTCTTACTTACAGGAATCATAAGGGCCAGTTGAACAGAAACATGCACTGCTGGAAATATCAGTCAGGGTACAGTCTAATATTTATAGCAGATCAGCTTTATCAAACTGAGCCACATCAGAAAGGATTAAACCACAAACAATACTTCTAAGTCCTAAATATCATCAATACAGAGATCATGTTTCTTCATGATGCTCACCTTAAACTTGGTAATGGAGCAAACCAAAGAACGATCAGTATCAGGTATCTGAGTCTAACACACAGGACTTGGAAAATTCAGCGTGGGTGACAGATAAGCATATCTTGCACACAGACAAGCTTCAGTGTCCTTGTCACCACTCAGAGCTCTGCCAAACAGCCGAGCAAATTTGTCCAGACACCAGTCAGCGTCACAGCTGCCACTGAGAATTGAGCGGGCAGCTACAAAACACCTGCCCCAGGTCCAAGCTACCGACTTTGCTTAAAAAAGTATAAGCAGCCATAGAAACACGACAGCTGTGAGCCACGTACACTGCTGTCTGCCTTCCCCTCTGCCTTTCAGATCACTTCTCGGACAGTTTAGTTACCTGGTGTCAAGGCAAGTTTCTCAAGACTAAAAACACACATCCTGAAACAGAAACCAAACAATGGCTACTAAACTAATCTTCTCTGAAATCCCTCCAAATCAATGGATGGTTTTCAGAAACCTGACTACAGACCATAACATTACAGTAATCTGAAGCCATATGCTATTTTGAATGCAATAAAGACAGGTATGTTCACCCACTACCCCAAATATTCAGAGACCAACTGCATTTACTTCCAAGTAATACTATTATCTACATGTGGAAGCAGTAAAGAGGAAAAATAAACCACTAGCTTTTCTTCCTCTTTTCATACTGCCTCTGTTTACCAGAGCATCCTAAAATTACTTGAGGAAAGTTGTTAGCACGTACAATTGTCTTGCTTTGTTATCAATAAGAATGGAGAGGAAATATATATATTCAAATTACAGTATATAAAGAAGCAGCAAATTTACCTACAGTAACAATATTTAGGTCATTACTGTTAGGACAATTTTATGCATCTCTACCTTTTCATCACTTAAGATTCTTTGCTTTGGGCACCTCAGACTTGTCAGTTAACATAATTTAACTATGGTATGCTCTCATACTTTTGCATTGGTTCAGATGCAAAACAGTATATAGAAGAGCATTTTCAAAAGTTTTACACTGAGTAACTTTTCACCCATATAAAACAACTTCCTTGCCAGGCATTCGATTGCAAAAACATCTGTTAACCACTCAACAACATACAACTGCTACATTTGAGAACAAACATTCACCAAGAGCAGCACCTTACTGGAGAGTCTGCCGAGTACAGTTTCTGTTTCAACACCTTCAGTGGATCTGGGACAGCCAGTCCTCAAGTTACAGTAACTTTCCCTTGAACTAATTCCTGCAGTCCCATAAAATTTCATTAGACATTAAAGGATACTCATTGTACTGGAGCAGAAGACTTTCTGGCATCAGAACTGAAGCCCCAATCTAACCAAGCTCAAGAGGCCAGGATTTCTCTACAAGAAAAACCCAAACTTGTCTTTTTTGCAACTGATTATTGTCATTTTGTTATAGCCCCTTGTGCCAAGACAACTCTGGAGCCAAAAGTACTAGAGAGAAGCAGTCAGTTGGAAAAACCCCAGATTTTTAGCCCCATATTATCAAAACACACACCTATAATATTATAATGAATTTTACACCCATTGAAATCCTTCTAAGTCGGAATCTATGCAGTGCAGCTGGTCATCATGAATTTACCATGCTGAGTATGCAGAACAGCCAAAAGAAGTGTCAAAGCAGGTCATAAACAGTTCATAAATATCCAGCTGAAATTTGGTTAAGAAAAGCTTCTGCTATACAACAAAGGTGACCAAGCACATTTATGGTCAGAAATAATGACAGAAAAAGGGGCACTGATCACACCTCTATAATTTCACTCTCTCACACAACTTTGTCCAACAGGTCCTTTCCAAAGAAGCTCCCCCAGGCTCCCAGGAGAGCACAGAATGCGGCGGTGGGAATCACCAGCTGTGAATCACAGCACTGGTTCTCTGTACCTATTGCCCATGAAGCTGCGAGACAGGCAGCATGCCAACCACTTGATGCATGATCACAAGCAGATGTCCCCAATTCCAACAGCTGGTAATGCTGGTTCTTCAAATGTCACCTACCTAATGAACTAGACAAGGTAGAGACTTTGTTGGACCAATGTGGTTTGGGGATAGACTGACATAGGAAGTTCAAAACTGGGCTGCCTTTTGACCATCCGAGCTCTTTCCCACACCCCCTCCTTACAGAAGATGAAGTATGTTTTCGTTTTCCAGCCAAAGTACACGCTCACAAAGCTGATCATCTACAAAACCAAAACACTGGACTTCCCTAGAAAAGCACCAAGAATGACTCACAGGGGGAACCAAAACAGCTGAGGACAAGCACTTCCTTTCATTTGCACTGGAAGCACAAAGGCTCTACAGAAACTTAGGGCACATTAGGGCGAGCCCCAAGCTATTGGCGGGAAGTTTGCATGGACAGGGTGTGTTTGGTGGGTTGGGTTTGTATCGGATCCTGCAGGGCAGCGCGGGAGATGGGACACGACACCAAGTCAGGCACAGCCAGGTACTCCATGAGAAGCTCTGCAGTGGAACCATGAGGCAAACAGACTTTCACCCCCTAGAACCGTCCCAAGGAAGCACCTCAGATGGTGGGCAGCCATCCAAGAGACCAATGCCAACCGCCAGCCGTGCACACAGCCTGAACGCTGGGCAGGGCGGTCCGGGCTGACAGGAACAGTCCATGTGCTGCTGCACCTCGGCCTCCTGCGCTCATCCCAACCCACCATCGCCCGCCGCGACGCCCACCCGGCTGCAGCCGAGAGCACCTGCGGAGAGGCGAGGCAGCCGGGAAGGGCACGGGCAAGGCAACAACCCACACGTTTCGCTCCCCCCCCCCATTTATTTTGTTCAGGCTTCTTTTTTATTCTCTCGCTGCGTGGGCAGAACGGCCGGCGGGGCGGGGGCCGCCCAGGCCACAGCCGCCCCCCAGCGCTCGCAGGCCGCGCCCGATGCCCGCCCGCCCGCCGGCCGAGCCCGGGCCCGCGGAGGGGGAGCCGCTCTCTCCGGCGGTGACGGCGCCGCCCGCCCTTACCTTGGTCTTTCAGGCTGGCGAGGAGCTCCAGCTGCTTCTCCTCGTCGGAGCTGTTCATCCTGCCCCGCCGCCGCCGCCGACCAGCGGCTGCCCCGCTCCGCTCCGCCCCACCTAGCGCGGCTTCACCTGGCAGCGGGCGGGCGGCGGCGGCCGGAGCCCCGGGGCGCGGCGGGCGCGGCGAGCGGCCCGGCCCGCTCTGCACATGCCCAGACTCCCGCGGCGCCCCAGTGAGCATGTGCGAGGGTGCGGGCACGGCGGCACCGCAGCCCGCGGGCAGGCACTGGCACCCGGCAGCCCCCGGGCGCCTGTGACCCCAGCCCGGGCATGGCCGCGGAGGGCCGCTCGGGGCGTTAGCCAGGGGGTACGAGGGGAAAAACCCACCAACGGGCCGCCTGTCAAGGGAGACATCTGTCCTCGTAACCCTGTGCCAGCCGCCCTCAACCAGGCACGGACATGCCGAGAGCTCCCGCCGCACCCCAGCCGGTCAGGGGTCTCGCCCCGGTGAGCCGGGATTCCCATCCCGCTCCGCTCCCTGCATTTGCTGCAGGTGTGTGCATGTGTAATAAACCCTTCCACACGATTTGCACAGGGCAGCTTTCCACATAGGGCCCGTGCGCTGCCCAGGGGAGCGGTGGGACCACATGAAACTGCTGTTTGAGCACAGAGAGGTGAAGAATGCAAAAAGATTTAAAAAGAAACAAAGAAAAAACAAAACAAAAAAAAGGGGGGTGGGGATTTTATTAATGTAAGGATGCAAATGAAGCAAGTGCATGCCCACCCTGGTGTCCAGCGCTTAACTGCAACTTTGTAACAACGTGAAGCTTTAACAAGACTCTGCTGTGTCCATCCCAGAACAGCACAGTTCTTTCTGCTGTTCTCTGATGATCGCGGTGTGAAAAAGGAGGGGATCCAGTGACGAGGTTTCTATTAAAATGGTTGCGCTACCCGGTGTATGTCTATGTTTTGCCGAGCTACTGAGCTACTAGCATTCAGCTACTGAGTGGCAATGATCTCAGCTTTGCATGGGCAAAGGTACAACTCACGCACCTCCGCCCCTCCTCCTTTGGCAAACACCCATCGTTCACAGTGGTGGATGGGTCAGAAAACACAGCATTGCCACAGACGTGGCAACGTTAGTTAGAAATATCCGGGAAGGAAAAGAAAAATACCTCTCTACAAAGAGTTACTCAGTTCTCTACCTCCTTTCTCCCAGACTGTATTCTCCAGTCTTCTCATCTTGACTTGGCAAACCTTTAAAGAGACTCCATGTTGATGCTTTAACAACATAATCTGTCCTAGAGGTAGTTGATAACTTGTGTAGCATCCTGGGAAGAAGCCAGGAGATCCATGTGAGCTATACCAGTGTCTCACAAGCATACTATAAGGCAAAGAAGGCCGTGCAGGAAAATTCATCAGCTAATCAGCTTATTTCAAACTAGTCATCACAAAACTCATTTAACTGTACCAAATGCAAAGTTTTAAATTCATGCTCCTAGGGGTGGAGTCGTATGCAAAGAGTGGGAAATCATCTTGGAAAATGAAGGCTCTGTAGAGGAGGTGGGAGGCAAAGTGTGCAAGTAATTACATACGTGCTGCCAGTAAGGTAGTGCAGTAAAAGAATGGGATGTACAATTTCTTCTATGACATTGACAAGACCAAAATAAAGTTACTGTATCCAGTTCTTGAAAAGGCGGTATAGGGACATTTACAAGAAAGCACAAAAAGAAAAAAATAAAAAATACCCAAGGTTTGAGGAGAGCTCTTCACAATGAGAGACCTCAAACCCTTGAGCTTTTTAATCGAGCAAAAAGGAAACAAATTATTTGATTATGTTAATTTCACGGGAGAAAATCCTCAATACTTGAAGGCTTTTCAGCCTAGTGGAAAAGGATAAACCAGAATCTGTGTCTGTAACCAGAGCTGAATGTAAAAACTACAAATAAAGTCACACATCAATAAACGCCTCCATTCGAAGGAACACAGAGGCCCTATTTAAGTCCTCGGAGTTCTGAGCTGACCTCAACTTCGAATAGCCTCCACTTCAAGTCAGAGCAGGTTTGCCAGGGTTTTACTTTTCAGCATCCTTTCTTGGGCTGCTCATTGGCCTCCCTTCAGCCACAGGTCTCTTTCCAAGCCCCCCTTCCCATTGCTGATATCACCCCCCTCCGTTTCCAAACCAATTGGTTTCATGCAGCGCAATAGCAGTCATTGCAAAAGAGTCATTGTGGGGTTGCTTATCCCTGCACGGTGCCAAGAGACCGGACATCTTCGTCTTGCAACAATGTTCTGTCTGTTGTGCACAGCCAGAATAGGGCATAAAATCTCTTTGATATCTGCAGAGACACTAAACCAATTCTTCCATTATTTTATTTATTTATTCAAATTAAGGTACTATAGCTCTGTCAAAAGAATTTCCTTCCATAATTTCTGTATTGCAGCTTCATCATTGTTCTCATTGTTATTCACTTAGACCTACATCAAGTTACAATACCTTGAAAAGTGTCTAAAACAAGGATGTCCTTGTTGCAGACCCTTTTTGTGGCAATAGCAGGATGGGTGCCACTGCAGCATTGTTCCTTAAAGGTATTAATTAATTGTTAATGAAATGTTGCTTTTCTTCTTGTAAGTTAGCAGACAACAAAAAAATTATCTCCATCACTAAGTTTGCTAATGGATCCCCCTATGATCTAAGGATTTAACATCCCCAGAAAAGTTTCCCTGGATTGTGAATTCAGTTCATTGTTTTAGGGTTATTTTAAATAAGCGTCTGTAATGCCTATTTTAATGTAATACAATGTCTACATTGTAATTTGATAGTCAATGCTGTAAAACACTAAGATCAGAAAAGGCCTGAGCAGGCAATACAAGCATCCAACAGCTGATTTCATAATGTTTAAACAGTGATTGGGTAGCAATTGCTTCCTTTATCAAAGAAAAGCAACATTGTACTTTGAACATATGTAACCAGTTTCTAGTGATAACATTTCAGGAATACAGGGTGTTTCAAAAAGATGGACCCAATTTCAAAGCGGTATATTTCACAATGGCAGCATGTTACGATTCCACAAAAATTCACAAATGGTGTAATGACTTATCAAGTTCTAGTAACCTTTTTATAAATGCTCTACGTTCCCTCCACCTGCTGTATGGATAATGTCGAGAGGATAGTTGAATTTGTCCCAAATGCCTCTCAAAGTGTCTTCTTCCACTCAAAGCAGGGTCCATGTGTTTGAAACACACTGGAGTATTTATTTGTTAAGTGGGAAAGCTAAGATTAAAGGAATCTAAATACCTGTCCAATACACAGTCACTACCAGTGTTAGGAAAAAAATCCAGGATTAAGTCACTTTCTACTGGACAATCCATGTCAGGGGTTGACATGTCATGGATAATCCATGTCCTTTTGGAGAGGAAAATTCAGATTCACCATATCTTCATGTTCCACCCATCTGTGCCTGTTCTTCCAAGACCTGAGATAGCTTTGTCATAAACTCTGCACATTTTTGAGAATCACAAATGATACTTGGTAGGAGAATGAAAGAGTGATACCATGGGGAAGGCTAGAAGCACTGTAGAACTGGAATTCAGCTCTTACCCAAGTGGATCAGTAATTTCAACTGAGTATCTTTCTGCACAATGCTCTGTTATGGTACATAGAAACAATGATAATCAAATTCATCAGTAAAATAAGTGCATAATTTCTGGAAGTTTGACTAAATGAAAGTTATATGTGGCTGTGAAAAAAAAAAAAAAAAAAGACAAAACCTGGACTATAAATAGGTACGTAAGACATGCTGTGGGTTGTTCCTGCTGTGCATGGCTCTGGTGAAACATCAGGCAGGACAGCATGTCAGCTGCTGCCACACGTCACACAGAGACACAGACCAGTTGAAGAGAGTCTGCAGAGAGAGGCGATCAGTTCTAAACGTAATCTGGGCCTGTAAGAAGAAAAAGGAGTGTGTTTTGGAGGGTTGTTTCCTGTAGAGAAAACCCAGACAAAGAATAATGAAGGTCTTGATATCAGTGAATGACCATCACAAAGTTGTTAATAAACTCTCCTTAGTAACCAATGAAATGGAGAACTGGTGCAGGGTTTAAACTGTAAGAGGGAAGACAGGCTTAGTATTAAAACTTTTTACTGTAAGCACCAGAATAGGCTACAAAGAAGAGGAAACGTGAAATCTTCAGAAGTTTCTGACCTGAGAGTCTGCCCTTCTGATGATTTGTGCAGGTGACAAGACTGAGACTGTACCACTCCTGCTCCACTCTGCCTCCAGTTCCCATCATCCACACCAAAGCTAACTTCTCAAGACACCTCCTTGCCAACTTTCCAACTCTTCACAGGCAACTTTGTATCTCCAGGCAGGCCCACATATACCCAAGAGCTGATAATGGGTTCCAAGAAGGATGGGAGAGAAAACGAGAGCTGAACAGCAATACCTCTTCCTCGCTGCACCTCTCAACATAGTAACGCAAAACAGACACTTGGAAGGGTTTGCAGAGATTGTGTTTTGAGGGATGATTCAGCCTCCCCATATCTCTGCTCCCACGCTCCGTTGTTCACAGATGATCATGTTTATAAGCCTTATCAGAAATAACACCCTGGTACATTTATTCAAACCCCTTTGTTGTTGCTATTCTGCTTGCAGCAGGACAGATTCATTCCTTGCCTCTGCTGCTCCTGAGCCCTGGACAGGGCTGTGTAGGCTCACCTGTGGAAATGGGGTAAAGCCACAGCTCCTGGAGTGAACAGAGAGAGGAACCCATAAACCAAGGGTCACATCTCTGAGCAACCACAGCAGCTCCAAGTGTTATCTTTAAAAAAACCCCATGTCTGCTGTCCTTCCCTTTGCCTGCCCAGCTGTGGGCAGCTGCCCATGGGGTGCAGCTGGTCATTTCTTCCACAGGATTTCCAGAGGAGAGTCAGTGCCAATATGCAGGTAAAAGAGCAGGTGATAAGCAAGACAACCTCAGACTCTTGCAAGCAGACTAGTCACAAGCCTGTCCCTGAGCCTGCTGATTTAAGAACAGAGCAGCTCTTGTATTTGCATCCAGAGAGAACAGGAGGAGCAGTGCCAAAGACCTGGGTGCTTTCAAAATGATGATGCCTTTCCTGGAGGGGCAATTCCTTTTGTGGCCATACAGGAACTTCCCTAATCATAAGATAGTTTGTGACCTTCATTGCTCATCATTTCTTCCTGCTACTATCAGTTTTTGATAATATTTTGGGAGGCATTTCCTCACATCTTTTCGAATTTTCCCAAGTTTTCATTTTATTGACTGCAGCTGTTTACTGACTTGTTCCTACTTATGAGGTATTTAATATATAGACATGTATGTTTTTTCACCAGGGCTGTGCCCAATCTGTTTAAGTTGTGTGCAAACAATACAAATATTTGTTAACTTGTTAAAAATTATATTGCTTGTTAAACTCATATAGCATTCCTATACTTTTTATGACCAGAGGTTTCCAGTATCCTCACAAACAAACATAATAAAAATGGACAAAAGCTAAAGGGAAAAAAAAAAGCATATAAAGCATCTAGAATTTGCCTAAGATCAATATTTGCTATTAGAATGGCTTCAGTCTTGTGAGAGCTCTTCATAAAAATCACATCTGTCTGCATCAAAACATATCTGCAGTCAAGTAACCAGTGCACAGGGTGGAACAAGAATAATGTTCACAGTTTTAAGAACCCACTAAAATAGCAATAAAATTAAATGAACCATTATTTTCACTGTATCCTCTGCTCTGAAGAGATTCCTTTGCAATATCTACAGGAACAGATGCTGAGCTGAGTAAAAAGAGATGTTCATAGCAAACAGCATGAAGGGAACTGTGCAGTTGGGGCCATATCAGAAAAACAAGTAAGAAAGAACTCAGAGCTGCAGTGGATGCGAATCTGGCAGATATTCTCAATTTCACAGCAACAAACAACCATATAAAATAGGATAATTATATAGAAAAATAGAAGATAAATACCAAGAGATTTAACTTTGTCTTCCCCTGGGATAGATTTTAGTGAGGTGTTGGACACCTCCTGTTGTTTTCACTGATGCTTTAAGCTGATGAAAATGAACAGTTCCAAGCACGTATGAGTAACTCAGATTGTTGTACCTCTGCAGAATCTTACCAATAATTATCTTGCACATCACTTTTGCAGGTTTTTTTTGTGGTTAAGAACATGCCTGTTCTCCTCTTGGATGGGACTTTGAGTATTCACACAGGTGGACTCCACAAGTTGAAAACATCACACAATGAGAAACTGAAGCAAATGCTAGTGATTATTCACATAACTCCTGAATTCCTAGGCTTCAGAATGAAGAGCTAGGAACTGGAAACAATTATCTTGTGAACAGGTGATTTTGGCCTGGAATCATCTAGAGACAGTAGATTGTGAACTTGACCTATTCATCCTTATAGAATACATTTCTTTTTCTCACGAATTAACTATTTAGCAGAACATCACACAATCGTACATGCAGAAGTGAAGAGTCTGGTACCTTATCAAATGGTTACTACAATCAGAAACTTGATGTAGTTGTTATGCATGCTAGAATGTGCATATTCCTGCTCCTCATTTGGGCTAAAAATGACTTGGACCTTTTAATGGACAAAAAGACAATCCTATCTCTCAGGTAAATAAAACCTCAACAAGAAAAGGCAAAGAAGAGAGCAGGGGACCTGCTCTGCCTGGGAGAGAGGTAGGTTCTTTTCTGAAGCAGTGGCCTCCATCAGTCCCTGCAAGGCCCAAATTAGCTCCTGAGGATTCATCACCCTCCTGTTGAGGAAAGCTACCTTGTGGGAACAACTATGAGTACAGACCAAAGTTACCCTCAGGGCACAACTACAGCCATATGTTTGTCACTTTCAGACATATTTTGAGGAGAGGGAGGAGGGAACAAGGAGGAATAAACTCCATAATCACCATACAGAAAAACAACTATTAATAAACTCCATAAAAATACGAAATGGCAATAGCTATCTGAGTGTATAATTAACATGATGAATAAGACTAAGCAGCTTATCTGCTGAGGTAATGTATATTTTTCCATCAAACCAATCAGTGCTGAATAATGACTAGCATAATATATCTGGGTAAATATAAGCATTTGTGTTTCCCTAAGATGACAACTAACTAATCAACATGCATTCAAACTGGAGTATAAGTATGATTAGAAATAAAAAACTCAGATAATATGGATTCATTTGAAAAACTTAACCATTTGATTAGTGACACTGGCATGATCTTTGCTAGCTGTCCCCATCTAGAATGGTAAACATGTCTATCTGCACAAAAAAACCCACAAACTGATTGGAGGATAAATCAGAAGATTACGTATTTAGCATAGCATTTTAAAATGTTCTAATTATACCATAATTAACAACCCTGAATATTAAATTTGTAACTATAAAACATAACTAGGCGAATTATGTTTACCCACCCTTCATAGCAGTGCATGGTACTTTATGGATCTTCACCTTGTATAATTTGGTTGCAATAGGTGATTCCTCTCTCTGCAAGCACAGACAGGTGGTGGGTTTCACCCACTGAGATGTGAACACCTGCCAACACCTGCAAGGACACATATTTAGAGATAACAAATAGTTCAGGAGTGAATCACTATGTTCCTACTAACAAAATACAAGATCTCCTTTGCTTCCAGCCTGGCAGGCAATTATCATGCTCTTGGAAAGCAAGAAACTGAGTTACTCTCCAGATGTCTTTCCTAAGGTGGGGGACACCGTCTCACCAGTATCACGCTGTGTTTCACCAGTGGCTGCAGTGGCTTGTGTGTGCGCTTTTGGGCTTCTGCTCTGGTCTGTTCTGGATCTCTGGATAAAATGGGCTGCTGAAGCAGAGAAGAAGAGGCTTTGTATGGGAACATCCTTGCATGAAACATTTTTGTATGTTTACGCTTAGAAACTACGTTATTGTGTTCACTCAGAGTATCTGAGATTTGTTTTGTCAAGTTTGAGGGACGGATCTTTAAAGCAGGCCTAACACTTTTATTTTTCTGTAGATGTTATACCAATGACCTGAATCATTCAAAAAGACCAAACCTCTGCCAGTAACAGCTCTGCAGCCCAAGAGCTGGCAGTCCCTCTTACAGTTCCCAAATTAATTCATTTGGTTTCGGATGGAAAATTTTGCATAATTTAAAAATCAATTCTTGATTCTTAAGTGTTGAAGTGGTGTGGGTTTTGTTTTTGGTTTGTGGGGTTTTTTGTATGTTTGTTTTTTAAACATATAAAAGAGAGAATTCAGCAAGAGGCCACTGAGTTGATTTAATGGACTGGAGCACCTCACACATGATGGAAGGCTGGGAGAGCTGGGACTGTTCAGCCTGGAAAAAAGATCCATCCATCTCAATGTGTATAAATACCTGAAGGGAAGGTGCAAAGATGATGGAGCGAGGCTTCTTCCAGTGGTGTCTAGTGACAGGATGAGCCACAACAAGCACAAACTGGAACACAGGAGGTTCCCTCTGAACATCACAAAACACTTTTTCACTGTGAGGGTGATGAAGCACTTTGGCACAGGTTGCCTAGAGACATTGTAGACTGTCCATCCTCGGGGACAGTCAAAAGCCATCTGGACATGGTCATGGGCAGGCAGCTCTAGGTAGCCCTGCTTGAGCAGGGAGGTTGGACATGATGACCCCCAGGTGTTCCTTCCAGCCTCAACTGGTCTGTGAAAGACACTCTCCCCCCACTGATACCTCTGGTCAGATGCTTTCTCTTCTATGATATTCTGCAAAGAGAAGAGAGAAGCTGGTAAGACCACATGTGAACATACCTACTTGAAAGAGAATCTGATGTTCCCCACTAGGAAAGAAGTTACTTCACACAGTCTTATCAGCATTCTGGAAATATCATAAATTGCCTATTACCTGATCTATGTATTGCTCATCTGCAAGTACTTTAACAGCATTTACTCCCAATAGTCTCTACTCTAGTTTAGTTACAATATGTTACATGATGATAAATGACAACAGCAAAGAAGTGGGCTTTGTTGTTGTTGTTTGTTTGTTGGTTTGTTTTTCCTAGGAAGAAGGGATGATCTATCAGATTGGGTGAAAAAATAAATCTTAGCCCTGTAGAATCAAGTATCTCTGTGCTCATAATTTCAGTATGAAACATGGACATAATCATATTTTGGTGTGGACAGGTGTTTATTGTGGAAGAAATCTTAGGGAAAGAATGCACTTAAATCTAATGAAGTGTCACCACATACGAGAAGCTATTCCTTGGTAAGTTATTCCTGGAGCTTGCAGTTGTATTTTAGACCTTGTTCTTTGATAAACAACTAACATCATGTCAAACTAAGTAATAAAATCAGTTAGTTAGAAACATAAGTATGTTACTGTACAACAGTCAAGGTCTCTTGGTACTGATCATAGACATGTTAATAGACCATTCATTATGCATAGCTTTTGAATTCAATGCCACTGTTATTTTGCCTACATCTTTATTACACTGCTCTGTAAAGTTGTCTCCATAATTAATTTCTACAGGAAGGGCAATTTACTTCACTTATATTAAGCAATTTTGAAGCTTATGAGAAATAACTCGTTGCCCTGCTTCGTCAACATGCTTTCCATCAAGTATTTATGTGCAACTGGAGCCACTTCGTCTGTCTCTCTCTCTCAGTTGAACTTTGCATACAGCTCAGCAGCAGTTGATGATTTTGTTCCTGTTGCAAACTTGTCCATTTTCTGGTGCTTGCACTACCTTGATTTTCACTACATAATTAGGATCAGATGCTAATTCCTTGAATTAAAAGGCATTAGGGCTCCCCTTTGAACAAGACCTTCTACTCCCTTCTTGCAAAACAGAGCTGTCACGTGCATTCTTTAGATGGTGTTTGATTACATCACACCACTTGCCCACACTTGCTATGCTAAGATAATTATGCCAGGTATTTTGCTGATAAAAATCATCATGGCATCATTGTATGCTATGGAGCTCTATCAGTTTATGCCAGTAGAAAATTGGGCTCTTCGTAAGAATTTAAGGACAGAGACAAAGCTGAAAGTTGCCACAAGTGTTCTCACCAGGTTAATCAACATTTATGGAAATCCTTTAGCAAGGCAGAAGGGACTGAAGAATAAGCAAATTTACTCCCATAAAAAATATCAGACAAACGTTTTTCTTCTTGCCCAACTGTTCATCATCAGGTACCAAAGAAATATATCCTTTGCAACACTCTTCATTTTGCTGATCTGCTGCAGCACAGGGCAGCTCCTGCAGCTCAAGATAAAGAAATTGGGTAATGAATCTTGCAAGAGAAATTCCAAGCAGCTCATAAAGGGCTGTTCAGGAGAGAGAAAAATCTATTTGCAGTGGAATTTTACTGGGACTGAATTTGTCCCAAAGCGCTTCTTAATGTTTAAGAGGACTTGCTGCTCTTGGAGCCTATGCAGAGCAATTCATTCTTGAGAAATGGGGCTTGCCCTGCAGCTTCTCAGTGTTATATGGCCTTTTAAAATGTACAGCAAGAGGCTGTTGCATGTTTCCACAAGTCCGAAACAGAGAATCAAAGGGAAAATGAGAAGGACCTTGCAGGGCATCACACCCACCAGCGATCACCAGCCAGGCCCCTGCAGAGGGTTTAGCCAACACATCACTCCACTGTGTCTTGTCTAATGAAACAGGCCATACAAGAACTCCTTAGGGTGAGCATTTGGCATAAAAATCCTGCTTGCCAAGCTAAAATTAGTTTTCTGTAACTACCTCAACTTTAAAACTATCCTTGGTCCACCCCGTTTCAACAGAGTGAAGTTTGCTCTGCTCCATGGATCAAACTATATACTATTCCTATCATTAGAAATAGCATACCATCTTCTCACTATTTCTAACACTGGAAAAACTACATATTGTATTCTCACTCTGCCAGTGCTTTTTCTTAGTATATTGATTCTATTTTAAGGCTTGTTAGTTAAAGAGATGGCAAATGATGCATTAACCACATCTCTGGGTCTGACCAGTAGATTAATTTGGGGTTTAATTGCATTCTTTTTAACATACTGCATTCACATTCCAAATATCATGCATAAGATTACTCATACATAAACAAATATTATAAAACTGTGTAAAAATACTGTTTTAATGGGAAAAAGGAAGTCTAGAGAAAAAAACTATTCACCACATAGTGCAAAAGTAGTGCAATACAACAATCTAATAAATCAGAGTGTTCTCACAAGGTGAGTTGTTTTGTCAGTTGAGTGCTTGAAATGCTATCTAATGTCTCTGTGGAAATGACTGAAAGAAACAGCAGATGTCTCAGATTTTTGCCTTTCATGTCTTATTAGAATCAAGAGAGGATGGAAAGGCAAACAAAGGGTTAATGATAATTTTTCTCTCCCTGGAAGAAGTTCCTATGAACACCGCCTACAAGAAGCAGCAGGAATAACTGAAAGACAAAAAGCAATTTAGATAATGATGAGCATTAATAAACCAAAATGTTCATCGAGAACACTATTCCCGAGAATAGAATAGAGCTGAGAAATTCTGCAAGCTGCTCATCCAAATAATGTAGTGGTGCCACTGCAGCCTTCAGCTTAGCCATCTTGTATTATTCCCCCCCAAATCCACTCAGCTGAGAAACTCCAAATGAGATGCTTGTGATCTGATCTGTGCTGGATACTTTTGACTTCACTGTCTTATTCAGACTAGTAGCTGTGGCCTCTGAGCCGCATCCCTGCTCTGCAGGGACCAGAACCACTGATAACCTAAGTAAGGCTCAAGCTATCTTGAGTATCTAGCTCAATGTTTACAGCAGAGCTTTCCACTGCTATTGTATAAGATGTCTCTATCTCCTACTTTCATCAGCTCCCTGCACTAGCTTGTATGTCAAACAGCAACATTTGCCATTGTTCATCACCTGCTAAACAACAGGAAATATTAAAAACTGCTTCACACTCCTATGATAGCCACTTACATTTTGTGTTAGAAGCCAAAGCAAACACTCAATCCCTTATTCTATTATTTTCTCCTTCTGTCCCTGGAGGAAGACGGATATGTAATTTGCATTGGCTATACAAAACATCTCTTGATAAGATGAAAACACTTAGAGAAAATGCATAAGCAAAGTGTGACCCCATCAGTATCTCTGAGCTGCTATTTCAGCTCTGGGAAGCACGAGTGAGCACGCTCTGGGGATCAGACGTTCAACCAGTGCCCCTTGTGCACCTGTGTCATGGTGCATTTGGCGTCACGCAGCCCACTGGTGCAGCTGGTGACTGCAGACAGCGCCTTGTGATGCTGCCTGCACTGCCCACTGCATCTCCCTGCGATGCTGCCTGCACTGCCCACTGCATCTCCCTGCGATGCTGCCCACTGCACCCCTCATACTGTGGCTCCCCGAGGATGCCTTTCCCACCACTCCCACACCTCTGCAAGCAAAGGGACAAATGTTAAACTCTGAACCATCCAAGTCTGCATACAGCAGCATCCAATAAAACCTTAGAGAAATGATGCCAGAGCTGGAGATCAGACTGTTCTGCAGTACAAGCCACTTAAAAATGCACAGAAGTATAGCTGAGGATACATAAAAACATATAGTGATAATCCTGCTTTTGCATTCCTATGCTGAAATTCTGCAGAGGAGTTCACACAGAATAGGTTGACTTTGATCTTAAAAATGTTACACTTCAAATAAAGGAACTGAAGAGGTGATGTTTCTTTCCTTGGTTGTTTTCATTTAAGGCTGCAATCCCAAGGTGTTGACACCGATGGGCTGTGCTGATGCTAAGTGCTGCTGAAAACTGACAAAAACCAGCCAGTAAACCATTCAGTGAATGATCTCATCTGTAATGCCAAAGGCTACAGGCACTGAAATAAAAGGTTTGTTTAGTGGGTGGTGTATGTACACAGCGTAGGGCAACAAAGATGATTAAGGAAGCGGAGCATCTCCCTGATGAAGAAAGGCTGAGGGAGCTGGGTCTCTTTAGTTTAGAGAAGAGAAGACTAAGTGGGGCCCTTATTAATGTCTGTAAGTACATAAAAGGTGAGTGCCATGAGGATGGAGCCAGGCTCTTCTCGGTGGCAAACAATGATAGGACAAGGGGTAATGGGATCAAGCTGGAACACAAGAGGTTCCACTTAAATTTGAGAAGAAACAACTTCTCAGTGAGGGTGATGGAACACTGGAACAGGCTGCCCAGGGGGGTTGTGGACTCTCCTTCCCTGGAGACATTCAAAACCCACCTGGACATGTTCCTGTGTGACCTCACCCAGGCGTTCCTGCTCCGGCAGGGGGATTGGACTAGATGATCTTTTGAGGTCCCTTCCAATCCCAAACATACTGTGATACTGTGTGATACAAGTCTCTAAAGAAGGCTGTCCTCAATTAGAGGGCCATAGAACAATTAAAACAAACAAACGAAGAAACCCCACCACACTATAACTGACTACTTTTTGGATACTCCTTACAAAAACACAGCACTATGTAAATGCATGGGAATCAAAACACTTCTGTACCTACTATAAAATATTTCAGGCTACCTGTAAAGCAGGTCTGGTGTCACACACATCATTATATGGACTGGTTTTCTTCTGTTTATAGCACTGCCAAAAACATAATGATATCGACTAAAGAATTCATTAGCAAGTTTCTGGGTAAAGTTACACTGCCGCTGATTTAGGGTACCTTAAGAAAAAAAAAAAAAAGGCAAAAAACTTATTACCACTTGGCTGGGAAGCTGTAGCACCTCACCACCTTGTGGCAGCTCTGAAAACCCAGCCAGGGATCTCTGTGATGGCCAGGGGACCTTCTGACCACACAGCCTGGTCTTGCCAAAGCAGAAGGCTGGGAGAGATGGGGCAGGGGCATCCTGGAGATGGTGGCCTCTGTACCACCTGAGCCAGAGCAACCTGGAGGTGGGCAACGACAGCCCTTTTGCCTCAGGAGGATGAGAGGGGATGTGGTGAGAGGAGATAGTGTACACTGGGGCTGTGGTGAGAAGGGGGAGAAGGAATGGGTGGGAGGCAAAGTCACAGAGGAGAGTGTGGAAAGAGGAGGGGAGAGCTGGGAGAGGTGGGAAAACAGGGGAAGTAGGGGTCAATGAAGGTCAGTGTGATCTGTAATACTGGGAACCAGTGCCCAGCTGGAGGCAATCCCATTATTTCTGAGCTTCAGATTCCTCCCTGGCCCTACAGATGCTGAAGGAACCCACTAGCAAAGCATCTCCATCACCCCCAGTGGGATGTCCTCACTGCAGTGAGCCCCCTCCTCTGGCTACCAACCCCTCCAGACAACAGCTCTGGAAAATTCATCTTTGGTGATCACCCATGTTGAGAGGAAGCTCAAGACTATTCCTACCTGTCTCCTGCTCCTCCTCCCCCCAGCTTTTAGTATGATAAAGCCTAGGAAATAGCATCCAGAAACATAACATGAAGCATTATCCAACTGTGAAGCTTGTGCAAGATTGTTCCCACAGCAAGGCTGGCTTGTTTTATCTGTATGCTTGAGTATGCAGTCTTTGGTATATGATCACATCATAATTTTCCCCATGGGACCTGTCTTATTCCATTCACTGCCATTATTAATAGCAGTCCTGCCCACCTTGCTGCAGGGACAGGACAGTGTACAAATAAACACCACAGCCTGTTAGAGGTAGCTAATGCAACATTTTGTTAAAGACAATATTTATTTATTTTCAAGTTAGGATTACTGTTTGCATTGTCTAAGTGCTTTTATATGGTTTGTTAGCAATTCCATTCTCTACAGTGAATGTAGATTTTTTTTTCCTGGAATACAGAGAGTTAACTTCTAATTTTAGGCCTGGGTTTATGACTCAAGACAAAATCTTCTTTTGGTTTGATGGCAAGCAGTTGTATGGATGGAAAAACAAGACCTTTAAGTAAATCAGATGTTACAGTTATTCTCACACTTTTCAAAACAAAGCATGCCAGGTTGAGAAACCACAGGTAGAATATGGGAGCACCATTACTCACTGCTTTCAGCAAACCTGTCCTGCTTCCTAACACATTAAGACGAAATACCAGAAGTGAGCTCATTTCCACAACACCTGCTTGAGTCTGAGTGTGTGACCACGATGCTCTGATTTGAAAGAGCTACATTTGAGCACTGAAAATGCAGTTTGGTAGGAAACAGTCCCACTTTCTGCTGCTGGATACCCTGCAAGAGTGCTCTCTAGAAGAGTGCTCCATACTCTGTACATCTTCATCCACCACTTCAGCACATTTTTGTTCTCAATTTAGGTTTTGCGATACTTATAGGAGATACCCTCAAACCTAATACTCAGGTAGATTGCCTTCCCAAAGTGTTGGACTCTGAACCATACAGAAATGGTAGCCAGAGCAATACAATGGCCATGTTCCCTCTTATTTTTGAAGTAACTCGCATCTGGAGCAGAGCATTTGCAAAATTGCCACCATAGAAAAAGTAAACACTGTTCTGAGAAGTTTGCAGAGCTCAGTAATGCTGGTGAAACTGCTCTGATGTCTGCCTGAAAGAAAACACCACAACTCCTGCAAGACACATTTTCCTGGGGCTTTCATTTCTGGAGCATCCAGTTAAAGAAAAACCTTAAAGATGGCAATTTTCAGAAAAACCTGAGTGTTTATCAACCCAAAGTCAGCCAGGGCCTCTAGGTGGTATTATAAGACAAACATAAAATAACTACCCTTTTGAGGGTGGCAAGTTTAGTGGTCAGCTTTGCAAAGAAAAGATTTGGGTCTAGGTGCTCTAAAGAAAAGCTCTAACCTTGACAATTCTTCGCTGAATAAGGAATTTACAGCAGCAGGGTCAGGACAAAGGAAAGGAAAAGGGAACGCCACAAAGGTGGCATTAACCCCACTATTAGCCTAGGCTGCTGTAACACGCAGTCCTGGGATCACAGGTACAAGTCTGAGCAGCTCCATCCTTTCCAGAGAGTGGAAGATACAGAGATGCTTCATTCTCTGCTGTCACCAAAATCAGGTCACCCAGGCCTGTGGCACTGCTCATGTGAGGCTACTGAGGCAGAGAGTCATGCCCATGGTTTGTGCAATGCCACCAGCTCCCAAATGCTTACAGACTAGCTGTTGAAATATAGCATGGCTTTGTAGTAAAAATGTCACACCAACCCTTCCATCCTGGCTCTGGGTCCCCACACTGAATGAACTGACCTACAGCCTCACCAGATTGTGAAGAAATTGCTCTCCCCTCCACCAAACACATACAGACGCTTCTGAGCCGCTCTGGAGGCAGCAGAAGAGCCAAGAACAAGCAGTCTTTATTGAACAGCAGATTTCTTTGGAACAAATGCTTGGCAAAAAAAACACTGTTACATTTTTACTTCCCACAGTGCCTCAAGAACTATGTCTGTTTAACTAGCATGTGCTTATTAAACTGGTAAAGAAGGCATTCTGGTGCAGTTAGGAAAAAAACACAGGCAATTGTGTGTTGCGTGGGACATGGTCCAGCTTGCCTAGCTCTTCTGAACAGCCTGTTCTGCCTTGTCATAAATGCCATTTGACTTTTATAAATTAACCAGCTATATTTTCTGGAAGTAACAGCAGAGCCTCTGACCAAATGTGTTCTCAGGAAGAGTCTGAAAATGAAGGCAGCTTGTGGGGGTAAGAATCGCTGCCTGTCTGGGGAGAGCTGGCACCCAGGTCTATGAGATCCCCTTCAGGTCCAACTCTGGTGTGAACAGAGTTAGTAACAAATCCCAAGCCCACCTGGGTCTGATAAAGTCCTTGGCAGGCACCAATGTTGATTTAATCCCTATTCTTACTCTTTCTGCTGAAGAACAATGGACTGCAGGCAAAAATACTGTAAATTGTTCCACCCACAGCTCATTTAAACAATTTAGCAGTGCTGACAGATGCTAATACCTTTCTGTCTCTTTCTAGAAGCTATTCACATCAGCAAATAGATATTGACTGAGTCTGAGCTGGTAACCTGAAGATGAAAAGTTTGAATTTCAACATTCTCTCTTACACTGTGTCACCAGAACACATTCCTGCATGTCCAGAGCTACTAAAAGCCTGCTACGCTTCCAGTAAATAAACATTTTCTAGCTCTGCTATCTACTGTCCTTGGCTGCGGTCTGGACAGTTAGTATCTCAGTGATGCTTTTGAAACGTCTCTGAGCCTGCAGTTCCAGGTCGAGAACCTACTGGCTTATGTCAAACATCAGAAAATTATCCTCCCAATAACAATATGGGAGGAAAATATCTTCAAAATACCAGGTGCTTTCTGGTTCTCTGATGTCTAGGATGAAGCCACCTTCCTCAGTGAAACTACATTAAGTTCAAGGTGTCTACAAATGATCAAGTAGTATAAGTTGGTCAGAAGCATATGAAGAAAGGAAGAGGGGTGGAGAGAATAGCAAACAAAAGGCCAGAACAGATCACAATAGGGATGGGAGTTCAACTAGCTGGACAATATTTAGCATAGGAAGAATCAGCCTTCTGGTGTGTACTTTGTCTCCCTCTGCCTTTCTGCCCCTTCATTTCTTTCACCTCAGCACATTGAAAGCATTGCACTGAACAGGTATTTTCCAGGTCCCTTCAGGTTCCAGGTTCACTCTGCTCATGATGCCCACCACCCGCCCTCTGGAGCTGGGACAGGAATTCCCCACCTGCAATTGCTTGGAGTTGTATTCAGTTTGCTTGCATTGCTGTGGCACCTCAGCAGCTCCAGCTGAACTCTGTGCTCATCATCCCAGCTGCCATAAAAACTCCTGGAGACAGTATACCAGTTAAAGTTCTCCTCCTGCCTCCATCCCCCCAAAAAGAAAATCAGCTTCAATAGATAATGCAAACAGAGACTGGTAGAAAGGAAGCGCTACTAGTGCTGTATTAGACAGTCTGTTTTATCCATCTCCTTTTACCTATTAGCAGCCCTTGGGCTCAAGGCTCTAGCTCTTTTGTCCTTGCTTTGGCACATTGAACGTGTGAGATTCATCATCCTCATAAGGGTAGCACCTGCTTTTAACCATGTAGGAATTCTATAAAGTATTGTTATCATTGCTCCAAGAAAGGAGAGCTAGCAGCACAAATCATACAGATGAACTGAAAGAAGATTTTTCAGGATTAATAGGTCTGAAATATTTCTTACGGATCAGTTAAGAGATGCATTAAGGCAGAATATAACACCCACCAAGCTCAATAATTGCTTTTCTTTCCTTGACTTCTACTCATTGGAGCAAATCCTGAGCCACTAAGTCAGCTTGTTGACATCCTAGGGCAGGAATAACTGAAAAACACTAGTAGAAATACAGAGTGTTGTTACAGAGCTTTTGTCATGTATCCTAACATTACTGATATTTGTAACAGTCATTCTTCATTGTATTCTGGGCAGCAAGGAACCACATTAATTTTAGATTATTCTTACTTAAGGTGCATCTCTGTTGACAGAAACTTGAAGAAGTATATCCAGAGAACAGAGGTCAACTCTACCTTCCATGAAATTAAATCAAGAAAGATGACTGCAAGAGAGGACAGTGACAGAGAGCCTGCTGTTGAACTACTAGTGTTACAACCAGAACGACTGCCTTCCCACTTTGTTTTGATGTAGATCAGGAGAGAATTTAACACTGTATTTTCAAGTGAAGAGGGTGGCAGTGGACACCCTGGAGGAGCTACCAAGAAGCCATCAGATATCTCCTTGCCAAATCACCAGCAGTAGTGGAGGATTTGTTCCCACCTCATGGCTGTTGTATGGATCAGGCAGGTCTGGGCTCTCAGCCCCAACCCATGAGCTGCAAGACTGTCTAAAGAAGTTGGAGCAAAGCAGCCCCACGAAAGGCTTTTGGGTTGGAGTGTTGTTGGATTGGAGTCAGGCCTGCAGTCTGATTCATTAAATAAAGGGCAGTTTCTGTACCAAGACCTCCAGACCAGAAGGGAGATCTGAGTGTGAGACCTTCCCACCTGGGGACAGGGAGTGACCCAAAACTGCCTTAACTAAGACAACCACCAAACAGGAGCCACCTCTTAGCAGGTGTCTCTACATGGGCAGAGACACTGCTGCACTTCTTTCCCTCTTTGCTCATAGACAGACTATGGTCATGCTTGGGATGGTCAAGCTGTTGATACTTCTTCACCACTAAATAACATCACTTATCCTATACAGTCCAGTTTACTTTTATGGCATTTTGGAATCCCTTTGGACACTTACAAAGACTGCATTGACTAATGCTTCAGCTAATATTACATGTATATAGTTCAAAGTTAACTGTATGACTGATTTATACTGAAGGAGGATGGCCTATTACCCATCCTGGGTATAAATGTAGGTGCTACATAAATGCACTTAGCTGCCAAAGGCAAACTGGATTATGGCTTTATTATTATATAAATAAAACACCAACTCTCTCACATAATGGTAAACAGAAACAATATTTAAAGGACCTAAAGTACATGATGTCTCAACCATTTTAAAAAAGCAAATGTAATAATAGAGGAAGAGAGGTGTCTTATAAAAATATTATAATGAAAATGGCATTCAGAAATCCATTAGCAAGTGACTGCTTCATCATAGCACTTGAAAAGTATTTTAAATGTAAGGAAAGATCTTTGCTTTTCAAATCCTTAATGAAGATGTAAAGTACTAAAAGGCACCAGGAAATCTTAAGAAATGAAAACAAGACCATGCAAACAAAGCTAACACCTTATTTCATAATGGATTACAAGTCAATACTGTTGTTCTTGCCTACATTACTGCAAACTACTACTATCTGAGTGAATGATACTGCAAAACTCACCTACATTTTTTTTTCTTTGGCCTCCTTATTTCTAGTAAGATTTGCTTCATTTATTGATCTCCTTGACGGGTACCATAGCAATGGATGAAACAGGACCATTTATTTAACCTGCCTTTTATTAAGGTAAAACACATTCAGGTAAAAACTCAGAACACTAAGAAAACTTAAAACAGACACTGAAAAAAGGTAAGGAGAATACTTGCATGGAATTTGCTTTTGAAACATAGCTTAAAGTCTATACTTTTGGCAGGAAATGCACTGTGATCTGTATATTGCAAAACTCCCAACTGTTTTTAAGGAGAAAGTTAGGATTTATGAGGTGCAGAAGCTCCTAGTTGGGCAAAGGGATCCCGTAGGAACATTTGGAGTCCAGAGCCTCCCAATGCAGATGGTGAGGACACTCCTACTTAAAGCCTTCTTCAAAATGCTTTGCACCAGAGGGGAGCTCTTCCCCAGAGACGTATAATGTTTCAGACAAAACCTGTGGTTTTTTTGGTGATCAATGTTTTTTTGACAACTGCTCAACTTCTGTCGTTTTGTCACCAGGTATGGCTATAGCAGGGTGTGTTGTGCAGCCACTGAAAGTCATTGAGGAATGCAAGGACAGTTTATAAAGGTATAACTTCACTGCAAACAACTCACTCAGTAGCACATTGCTTACTCCGCTGCATCAAGGAAGAAAAAAATGCCCTGAAGTCACAAAGCCCTGTAGTTTACCTTTTGCCAAGAAATGGAGGAAAAACAAGCTGATACCTCAAATTTGTTAATGTAAATGACAACTAAAGGAAGAATGGCTTCTGATATAAGTGGCACCTGAGAAAAGGATAGTTTTAAGTCTGCATCCTTGGCTTTCGCATTTGGAGTGTCTTCCGCAGCAAAAAGAAGCGTCATACCTCAGCTAGCAATGCTGTGCAGCTCTCCTCAATCAGCCATATCCCACTGCTGTGCTTGAACCAGTGCACCTGTGCTGCAGATCCTGTCTGATCCACATTTCATATGTAGGGAGGCGTACTGACAAGCAGCAAGGAGGATGGGGTTGTCCCATGGCCAGACAGCAAGGCACATCCCTTCACATGGGCAAGTATTTCTGGCATATGGCAAGTTCCATCTCTTATCGCTGGTGTGTACAAGAAACATATCTATTTAGTGGGAGTTCTGTATTATCATTCACTTACTGATGCAAGGGCACTGTCTCAGCTCCTCTGGATATTGTGGTTTTGTTTGTAGGTATGCACAGCCTGAAGTACATTACACTGTTGGACATACAGAGAAAAGCAGTCATACAACCAATAACTGCAATTAACTGCATAGCTAGAACTGAATTCCAGCACCTTTATAATGGAAAATAAAATCCCTGAAGATAAGTAGTTGTAAAACAGTTCTCAAGGTCTCACCTTTGGCTGTCATTCCATCATAAGTCCAACATACTCCTCAGTCACCCCCTGCTACAGGCAGCATCTGCTCCTGCTTTGCACTTTCTGAGTAGGCATATGAGTGGTGCAGCCTCCTTGCACCTCCTTTGCAGTGCAGAAAAGGTTAATGTTCAAGCCTAGATTGAAGCAACCTGGCTTTGAGCTCTCAATTGCCTTAGATACAACCAAGTACACTCTTCTAAGGTGAGAGAAGCTGATGTAAGAGTACACAAGCTGCATAAGAGGTGAGTGATTCACTTCCTTGTGCCTGATGGAAAAGTCAATGTCTTAAGTGTAACAAAGTTGATGAATTATGGGATTAAAGAGGTGGATCTTGCATTTGAATAAAAGAACGCAGCAGGCATTCAGGGTTGTGAAATTACTGTTTATGCACTCCACAACTTAACAAATGACAGAACAATAAATATACATTGATTGAGGGTCCTTGTGGACAGCAGGATGACCCTGAGCCAGCGCTGTGCCCTTGTAGCCAGGAAGACCAATTGGCATCCTGGGGTGTATTAGAAGGGGGTGGTCAGTAGGTCAGAGAGGTTCTCCTGCCCCTCTACTCTGCCCTGGTGAGACCACACCTGGAATATTGTGTCCAGTTCTGGGCCCCTCAGTTCCAGAAGGACAGGGAACTGCTGGAGAGAGTCCAGCACAGGGCAACAAAGATGATTTAAGAAGCAGAGCATTTCCCTCATGAGGAAAGGCTGAGGGACCCGGGGCTCTTTAGCTTGGAGGAGACTGAGAGGTGACCTCATTAATGTTTATAAATATGTAAAGGGTGAGTGTCACAAGGATGGAACCAGGCTCTTCTCCGTGACAACCAATGATAGGACAAGGGGCAATGGGTGCAAACTACAGTACAGGAGGTTCCACTTAAATATGAGAAGCAGCTTCTTCACAGTGAGGGTGACAGAACACTGGAACAGGCTGCCCAGAGAGGTTGTGGACTCTACTTCTCTGCAGACATTCAAACCCGCCTGGACGGCTTCCTGTGTAACCTTATCTGGGTGCTCCTGCTCCAGCAGGGGGATTGGACTGGATAATCTTTCGAGGTTCCTTCCAATCCGTGACATTCTGTGATTCTGGGATTTCATACACAGTAGCTATTATAAATAAATGTATTGTGGGTTTGGTGGGGTTTTTTTTGTTCGTTTTTCTCCTGTCAATTCCCAGCAGTAACTGGTTATTTGCTGTCTCCCTGCACAAGAGGGGAGTTAGCAGGACTCTTACCTTGAAGTCAGTCACAATTTTTAAATGGTTGGTAAGAGGCCCTCAAACATGCTACTTAAGCACTGTGAATGTCAGTACATATTTCTTCAGAGATCTGAATTAGTGCAGTTGTTTATTCTCTCTCCAAGCCTCAGTTTACCCTTACAATCCAGACTCTGGAGTCCGGACAAGACGACAACTCCATTTTCTCAGGCATCAAAGCTCTTTGTACACAACCACCTCTGACATGATCTTTCTGCTGCTCAGGGAACTTGAATGAACAGAGAACATCCAAGACTGTTCAGCCCTACACACCATCTCACACAATAACTCTCATACACTTATCAAGCTCCTTTTTAGGACCAGGTAGACACTACTCACACTAACTCTGATTGCAAAGCTACTCAAATGCTAAACTAGAGCTTAGACAATGTCTGACTACCTATTCACAGCATCAACCTTACCTTATAGCTTTTCTCCCTCAGGGCTGTTTTCCTTATATACTTATACAAAGTAATAATTTCTCCCTTTTCACCCTCATTTCCATAGTATGAGCAAGCAAAGCTCTGTCAGTCTCTCTGAATCAAAGGCTCTCCAGTTCCCAAACTTATTTGACCTTTGCTTACTTGCCCCACTCATCTTCTCTTTCACACTACACAATTAGTTGCTTTCTTATCAGTCAAACATAACTCAAGTGCAACTCATTCCATTAACTTTATACAGGCATGGTGACTGCCATGGCTAATAAACTTGACTTAAATGCTCTAGCTTAAACACCTGTGTTTTATTGGGATCACTACGGCATGAAGTAAAAGCTCCATCTTTTGATTTTATGTTTGGTTTCTAGAAAGGCACTGCCTGCTTAGAACCTGTACTCAGGTGAGAGAGTCTATCCAGTTCTCCAAATCCAGTGCCACAGGGAAGCTCAGGATTTAAACAATCCTTTCCAGCATTCACTCTCCAGGCACCCTGCAGTTTACATCTACAAGGATTCACAGAAGTCAATAGCAGAAGTTTCCTAAACATTTTTAGACAAAACCCCCTTATTTAAGATAACAGAGAGCATCAAAGACTAAGGTGCAACAAGTCAGCCCAATAGCTAATATCAAAACTTAGGTCAAGATACACGTACCAGTGATGTGCAGTTAGACAGAAAGCAGCCAGATATGCAGGATACAAGCCAGAGACACACTCAAAGCAAACTGAGATGAAGCACACCAAAGCACTCCATCTCTGTGGGGCTCCTTTAAACAGAGTTACAGCTCTCAGCTGAGTGACCACATGTGTACTTAAGAACCAATAATTGCTTTGTGGCCTCAGATGGGACAGCTCAGGTCCCAGACCAGGAGCCTGATGCTTGTCAGTTGAGGAACACAACCATATGAGAACAGTGTGGCTCCACCTCTCTTCTACATCTCCTTCTTTGCCTTTTCCTTCAGCTTCCCTGTCTCACACTATTCCCTCCTTTTCTTTTTTCACTTCAGAATTTTTCTGTTCTTTTCATGACATGGACAGGGATCAGATAATTTGGGATACAGTGACCTGCTTTTCTAAGCTACTTTAGTCACTTGTTGATGCTTTGTAACGGTTGCCCATTCAGAAGGTGTTACAAAGGCTATATCTACATTGATAAACAAAAGAAAGCCAGGGAGAAATCTCTGTTCCCAAGGTCAACAGACTCATCTGGGCTTGTATCCTTGCTGCTCAGGGCTAATTCCTCTTGATGGGTAATGTTTACACTACCCTGGAGGTGGCTCTCTACTTCCTAGGCAAACTGTAGGCTTAGACAGAAATAAATGTATTTTTAGGTTTCAGAGTTTTTTTACCTTTCAAAACACTTGAAATAATGCAAGGGATGTATTGCAGCTCATTAGATAATTTTTTTAATTTCTTTTTTTAATTAGTATAGACCAAGACTATGTGCTATGCACTGCAATTGAGACACAGTGGTCTGTGAGAATGTTTAGGACTCCAAAGCCTGTGGGATAATGCCAGAGGAGACAAACTGCATGGTATGACATAAGACATGCTACCCCCTGGGAGCAATCCCTGCAGCAACCTGTCCTTCATGTTACCTTGGAGACTTAGCTAGAGCCTTGAGAGCAAGCTGGGAACTGATCTAAGCAATGCAGACAATGGAAGGCTCAGGTGTCCAGCCTGCTCCTTCCCTTCTTTTATTTAACCCTGTAGCTGTACCCAAAAATGCTGTTTTCCCCCTCTTCAGCAAAGGAGAACCTCCCTTGCTTTCTGTTGCCAGTCACCTTGTGAGACTGTCCAAGTCCACACAGCAGCAGCACATTCACTTGGAATCCCACAAGGCCCTTTCCTGTACCTGCTTCACCCATGGTGGCCATCCTGAGGTACCTTGATCTTCCAGTGACTGGGACAAACACACACATAACGGAGAGTCTGGCATTGTGCTTTTACCACAGAAGACTTTTAATGATTATGCCACTATGGTTAGAGGGGGGAGAAAGTATTCCTTGTTAGATATAGGAGGAAGGAACTGCATACCACTACTGCTCTTCTTTTTTTAATCAGTTTTAGGATACGTCTCAGTTTAGGAAATTCCCACAAGGAGCCATGTAATGGGGTAGGTGAGATACCTTTGACTATGTAAAGAAGAAAGACAGCCTTGTTCCCCCAGCTGTTACCCAGCCCCACTGCCTCTCTTCTATGCTGAGATTTTAGGCATTTTGCTGACATATATTGTCCAAGTGATTGTGCCTGATGATTTGGGGCCAGGAGTGAGAAAGAAGCATTGCCCTGCAAAGCCAAGAAGGACACTGATGAGAGGAAGGGTTGGGAAAGGAAAATAAAGCTGATGCTGAGCATGTGAGTCCAGACATGCATGTTTTGAATCCTGGCTTTGTGGGGAATTACCAAACTGCTGTGTGTTCAGGTCTAGTGAGATGGTTAGTTATATCTCATCTTAGGTCACATATACATCAGACATAGTTCTTTCCTGAACTAGATGATGCAAAGTTCCATTATTTAGTGGGAGTTGTGCATCTTCTCTGAGGACAGTGGCTGTGTGGTGGGACAAAGACTTGCCATGCTCTGAATGGGAGAAATGTTAAGAAAATAAAGATTCAAAGAGTGAAATCGCTTGTGCAGGCTAATACAGTGAGTACAAATGTGTGCAGAGTGGTTACATGCACCAGTTGCCTCTCTCCGATGCATTTGATGGTTTAAGTTGCGCCTGACAAACCCCAGGCCTGATCTTTCTTCCTTCTTTGAACAGCCCATGTCCTTCTTCTTTTACCTTGCACTGACCTTATTGTTCTTGGATGGTGGCAAAGAGGATTCACTGTGCCAAAGCATCTTTATTTGTACAGTTTACTGTATTTCCCACCAAGCTCCCTACTCTTGTTGTCACAGGTAGAATCAGAGGCATGTCTGCTCTCCCTCTATAATATCACTGAATTAGGATTTCTATGTAAAATCTCGGGGCCAAAGGAGTTTTAGCCACACTAATATCACTGGAACTATTCTGGCTTGTAGCTGCTGAAGCTCAGGTCTGGTATTACTGGGTCAGCAAGGAGTTTGATGTTGCACCTTGATGGACCCTTTTTATTCTGATTATTTTTTTTCTGCTAGAAAATAAAGCTTTGAAACTGCTCAAATATTGTCAGAGTTGTCTTATCGTGTGTAATTTTGAAGCATTTGTTCCAGGCACACTACAATTTTTGCCATTTAGTGATTACCTTTAAATTCTGTGAAGCCTTTTCTCATGTGCTCTTGTGCAGCGCTTTGGGAGATTGTCTGATGTGAAAGGCACTATTACACATTGAACTGATTATTGTTGTTTGTTGCTGTTAACACAGACAAGAAACCCTCCTGGCAGGGAAACAACTTCTTTGCTAATAAGTATTCATAATTTGTATCTCAGCAAAAGATGTAAACATATATTATCATTAAATAGGCTGTAATTTTAATTGCCTATAAATGTTATTAATTCTGATTGTGATTATTCAATAGGTAATAAAGATAAAGGCTGTCAAAATTAATTAAGTACATATTCATTAAATTCAAGGTAGCTTCAGTTTCTTTATTGCACAAATACAATTAACACTTAATCTGAATCTCAGTAAGTTACATAATCATGTGACTCAAAATAAAGGGAGGATACAACCTTGGCCTTTTACTTTTTACATGGGAAAACATTAATGATGCTGACATTGGAGACAATTAGACAGTGTCGGCCAATTGTTTTTAGTCAGCTTTCTCTCACATCTGTGGTGTCTACAAGCAAGAAGGGCCATTGTTTCTGCAGGCCTCCGTCGCGCTTTGGCTCTTTGTGCGAACCGTCAATCTCTTGCTGAATATCAAAGCTGTGAGGAAATTAGAACAGACCAGCTCTACTGCACCACACTAAAGCTTAGCAGGGTGCATCCACTATGCTACTAATTAGGCAGTGGCCAACAAAATAACCTGTCAATGTGTGCTTGCCATTTCCCACACACCTGCATTTCATACACTAATAAGCGTACAGCCAGGGAGAGAAAGGGATAACTGCTGAAGTGTGAAAAATGAACAAAATATAACAATGTTTCTCTCCCCACCTATACTACTGCCAATTACCATTTAACATGAGGTAGAATCAACATGTCGGAAGAAATACAATACAGTATCTGAAACTAAAGAGGGGGTAGGAAGGGGCAAAGCCACACATAGCGAGTGTATTAATGTTTGCTGCAGAACGCTGCACTAAGTGGAATCTGTCCTTATTTGTATAAACCAGGAGGTTGAAAATGATCGTGATTAGGGTTTTTCTATTCACGTCAACTCGGAGAGAAATCCATAATTTAGTTGCTTACCAAAAATACATTAATAAACACCGTAGCAAATGGCATCGAGTGCTCTTCTAGCAGATTGCATCCTTCACGTGCACTGGTGCAGCTAAACCAATGCAGACTGACCCAGCTTCTGTCCTCCTCTTATTTACCTTCAGAGAGCCGGTTGCAAACCTCCCAGAAACTTTTGTGCACCATCCTTCCACCTTATAATTCCTTCGTTTAAAAGCGTATCGATCAGGACATCAGTACCAGCTTGACCGGTGGACTTATTACATTTGTGCTATTATTTCCTATCATGAATCTTCTCTCTATCAAACACACAGTTAGGAAACTTCTAGAAATGACTTTTCAGTCTGAGTGACAAAAATATACAAAACTTCCATGTTATTATTATTATGAAAAGAGAAGGAGGAATGCTTATGCAGTGTTACAAATATTGTGTTTGAAAACAGCTCATCCTCAAAATCCAGAAATCAGTTTTGTTACAATCATTATAACATAACATCGCTGCGAATTCACACAGCTCCCACTTACAATCCCTTGTAAATTGCTGGGTTTCGTACAATAGTAATTCACACACCACATATTTCTTTCCCTTTGCTTTAATGCCTGATCAGATTGCAAGAGTGATGATTTAGAAGAGATATGCACTGAAAACAAAGCAGAGCAGAAGTAAAGATATTAAGTCAGGTGCAAAATACCCAGGGCCAAGCTGCTGAAGCCATTACCTCTGCTGAGGATCTGTCTCAGCTGAATTCAACACTTCAGACCTGGAGCTCTTTATTTTTTCCCTATTTGCACAAACCCAAGGGGTATAAATGCAAGTTTACCCATATGAAACACAGCAATTCCCTTGTAGGACTCCCTCCTCCTCCATCTGCATGCATATACCTAAATTATATCTTTTTAATTTTTTTCCGCATGCTAATGCATTGGTGGGTCAGGTAGATGAGTGCCAGAATTCCCTTCAAAAAGAGATTTATGGACGTATATACTCCTGAGTGGCCATCCTACCAGGCGTCTTTAAAGTATGGCTGAATTTAAAACAAGAAATGAGAACCAGAAGGGCTGACGCGATGTGTGGATGAAGCTGTTTTCCTCCACAAGAAAAATCACTTCATCTCAATATGTAGGAGAAATGACTATATTGTTATGCTATCCTTGATGGAAATCATACAATAAAGGCCAATATTCAAATGGTATTTGTTAGATACTTTTGAACACCACTCTGCCTTTCATTAGACTTTATCCAGGAGCAGCATTTTCAATTATAAATAAAAACTTTCTCCGCCTCTTCCCACTTGAGCTCAAGTACAGAAGGCCCCTATTTAAAATGCAGCTCCCGAGCGGGCCACCAGGCCGCCTGTTCAGCTGCCAGTGGCTTTTGTGTACAAAGATGTTAATTGGTCCTAATCCCCTCCTAGAAGCTGTTTTGGTAGCCTGACCTGGCACCCCAAAGGACACCTTGGTGTGAAAAACTAAAGGGCCCATTGAAAAGAGAGTGAAAAGCAGCACTGAGCATTCCAACACATTTTAATTTCAGGAATTAAAAAAAAAAAAGAAAAAAAAAAAAGAAGGGGATGGTGTAGCCAGAGGGGTTGGGGCGGAGGGGAGACAGCACACATCATCTTGCTGATTCTGAGTCGGTCGTACAAAGCTTTAGTAAGAGTGAAGTAAGCTCTACAAACGCCCTTTGCACACGCACACGCACACAAAATAAAGCTGAGAGCTGCTAATATTTCAGGTTCAGGTTTGAATATTTCTTCCATTTTGTTATTCTAACCCACGAACTGTGTTTTGGAGGGCTGGAGGTGGTTGAGAGAGAAACCCAAATGCAACCCAAAGGTCCAGTATCCTTTCTCCTGTTCTTCTCAGAAGGATGTGAGTAAGTCCAGACAAAAGTCCATTTCCCTGCGTATTCTGATGGTCCGTTATATGGCACAAATAAACATTCAGGATCTGAAGTAGAGAAGACATTTTTATTAGGCACTTCCAGAGCAGCTGGGGAAAAAAAAAAATGGATGGAAAAAGGGAAAAAAAGGCAGCTATTATGGCAAACTTATAATCAAATGTGCACAAGAAATGTTAGATATAAACACTTCCCCTTAGGAAGTTGTAAAATGCTATCTGTTCAGCATGCCATTGTACAAAGTGTACATTTACAGCTTGGGTGGTAAATTATGCTAATAGAATGCACAAACCTCAACGGTGAGGTTTTGAATTTTTTGACACAGTTCACAGATCAACTTCATAGGTCAAAGGAATTTGCCTCCCACAGCCTGATAAAGTAGAAAGATACAAAGTGTGTGTGTATTATTATAATCTTGCTGAACGCAAGTTTTTAGATAGAATACATTTGGTATATTTTCATCCCTGCATTTGCTCATGATGAATATTTTTTATTAGACACTGCTCTAGGCAAGGGCAAAACACTTAGGAGACTCTTTTCACATAAATGTTTCAAGGTGTTGCATGTAAAAACCCAGTAATAAAAGCTTCCATAGCACATCAGTGTACACAGAAAGGAAACTACAGTAGCAATTCTTTCACCAAAGAACAACTACTACGATGTACTTTTTCATAAGTGTTTGCAATATGAGAAAAAAAAAATAAGGCATATAAAATGATAGATTCCTTAACCAGCAGATACTTGCTGCTCAAAGAACAAGGACCCATCATTAGAGATGGAAGATAAGGCAAAGACACCAACACTTGCACAATTACTGTAAAACAAACAAACCAGCCCTATAGATACAAAATGTCAAAGAAATACGGAGTATCTGGAGATAACAGTAAAAAATTGTGCGCTCTCCTGTCAGTCTCCTGAAGCACTTCTGTTGATGAAAAGGTTGCAAATGAAAATGTCAGCATTTTCCATACCCATATTTAAAAAAATGAGTATTTTTTCAATGTCAACTAAAGAAAAGATATCTACCCAAAGTTAATCTTGCTCAATTAATCTTGTTCAGTTATCTCAAGGTGCATTTTTGATATGAATGACTGGTTCACTGCTCTCATCATGGTAAAAGTCTTTCTCTGGCTTGGCACTTTCTGGGTCAGCTGCTTAAAAATGTTAAGGTAAGGTATATCGCAAAACCAAGGCACACCACAACAGCACCTTAAGAGACGGATGGAAAAACAGATGATCAAGCTGGAAAATAATTCCTTCAGAAGCTGAGAAATTAAATTAATGGAAATGTCAAAAATTCAGTGCATGGGTAAAAAGACTGATAACGTGCATTTTCCCACAATATATCTGTCATTTTAGAGCGTACAGATAGATTTAAATGATTTTGGATGTTTCCCAGGTTTATTTCTGTTTCAATTTACTTCTTCACAATAAAAGCAAAGGCAAGAAGAAGGAATTCAAGGTGACTCAGGGAGCCAGGGTTTGGGTAAGTGGCAGGGTGTTTCCATGTGCCCTCCCCATGGTGTGCTGGAGGAGATGCTCAGCAAAGGCAGAGCATCTGCCGATGGAAAAGGTTGCATATTTGAAGAGTTTGAACCCAGAGAAATAAAAGGAATCGATTCTGCAAACCTAGACCTCAGTCCCTGCATCGTCTGCGGGTGAATCGTGCTCTCTCTCCTGAACTGAACTGATTATTCACATGAGTAAGGTGAGCAGGGCTTGTCCCAGGGTCATCCATGTACAGTGCTCTTTATGAAACAGGCCTGAAGTTGCACGAGATGTGGCAGCAGAAGAGACTAAACTAACTAACCCAAGAAATCCTGCTGCAAATCCCTCTGTGTCTCCTCCAAATTCTGCAAGCTTCTCTGGAGCTGCATAGGATCAGAGGAGAAAACAGTTCACCTTAAAACAAGGGCTGAGAAACACAGCAGATGATTAGGAAAAAAAAAAGTAGCATTTATTTTCAAGGTAATTGCAAAGTAAGTAAGAACTCTAGAGGACCAAATGGTTCTTGTTTTTCACTGGACTGCTCAGAGAAAGAGCTTTCCAATGAAGCCATGCTTCTGAACTGCTGGTGGTGTGTGTGAATCTGTGCTTTCCACTCAGTATCATTGCATTAAAAAAAAATACAGGGAGAGAAGTAGCCTCTGAAAACCACTCCATCCTCTTTGGGGAGGTGAGTGTTTAGTGAATATGTTGAACTTTTTTTTCCTCCCCATTCCAATCATTTCCCTCCACTGCCCCTCACATTTACAGCTCCAGTGGTATTTCAATCCAGGTAATGTATGTGTGTTGTAAATGTCACAGGGGTTAATCTCTACCAAGCTTTTAAGAAAATAAATCAGCATTTTGACTGATTTGATACTTAAGAAAAGTTTCCACCCACTCTTCCTTTCTTCTCTTGACATGGCAGGAGGGGTATTAAACTCTGGGGGAGCCTATAAGAAACTGTTGGGTATTTTCTGTTATCCCTGCCAGGTGGCAAAGAACCACAAGAGTATACAACTCCTTTTTGCAAGAGATTAGTAAAATAGAAAGATTCCTAAATGAGGGCCCAATCCTGCTGCGTGTCGTCTGTCCCCCTTGATTTCTGTAGCAACTGAAAGAAAAATAATAGAATTTAAATGAAAGGGGAAAAAAATAAGGAGATAGAGTGTGCAGTGGGATTCCTCACCCCTCTTGTTGCACCCACAAAACTTTGAGCTGTGTGCTGAGGATTTCTACAGTTGTATGTTTTATGTTTGAATTTACATTTGTGGTTTTTCAGGGACATTGGTGAAAGTCAGAACCATACTCACACCTGCTTAAATCAGTTCCAAGAGTGCTACTCTCTCTAAATGTAACTATGGCAGTGGGGCTGGCTGGATGCACGGACAGAATAGAGTTGCAGAGGGCAACACATTTCCAGGGTGTAAAAAATGTCCTCATTCCTGTTTTTGTGAATGTCAGCAACCGGCAAAACCAGGTGGCTGGGAAGGAGGGGTTGTGGTGTGCGTGGTGCCAGAAGAAAGACACATCGTGACCAACAGCCACAGAAGCAGTGAGCTCAGCCCTTCCAGGGTCCTTCTCCATCCTGAGCCAGGTACACAAGGACTCCCCCTGTCCCCATCCCTTGTGAGGGACCTTGGTTCAGATCTGGGGACCAAAATGGAGTCAGCAGAACTGCAAAGCTGACCTGATTTCTTCAGAAAGACGCAAAACATTCACAGAAAGGCCTAGAGTGATTAAACAGATAAATAATACAGGTGTTCTCTGCATACCCCATGTGCCTCAATGAGATAAGACCTGTTCTGAAAGGAAAATAACAGCATCTTCATTTTAGAGGTGGAGAGGTCCAGTATTATAATAAAAGACCTGGCACATGACTTTCAGAGGTAATCTGTCACAAAACCAGGAAAAGAACATAAACATATTACAATATTTAAACCTTTGGGGCTTGACACTACAGTGTGCCCTCCAAAACCTGCTGCTACTGAACCCAGGGCTGAGAAAGCCCATTAAAGGTGTTACAAACTCCAGACTGTTTAAGCTCTCACATGGGGTATGTTATCCCCCAACTCAGACTCAGATGGCAACAGTGGTTCCTGTGAATCAGTTAATTCCTTCTCCAAAATCCCCATTCACTTTACTCTTTAACCTTTTTCTGCAAAATTCTGGCAGTATCAAAATGTGCAGTTTTTCTAAAATGGATTAAGTGCCAGGAAAAAACAATAACAACAACAAACAAAAACCCACCAACCTCGTTCTCTCTAAATAACCTACATGCCCAGAAAACAATGAATACCCAGTGAATACACAATTTACAGAAAATCAATCTACATCTGTCCCCAAAAGCACAGCAAAGGTAGCGGATGTGATTGGCTTCCTGTATTTGCATTTCCTTCACACAATGAGTGGATCTAGTTACATTTGTTTCACCTTTCAGCTATTTCTCCAATTTTCCTTTCTGAATGGAGGAATTTATCCCTTTTTTTTCTCCCAGAGTCAGTGCTGGGGAGGGAAGCAAAGAAGTTATCAAAAGGGGGAGGGTGGGGAGAACAGCCTAGCCAGAGCTAAGGCTGTAATTACTTTAGAAACATAAAGGTCTATTCTCTCATTGCTGAAAAAGGGGAATTACACACATAACTTCCATTAGCATTAATGGGACTCACCTACATAAATCCCTGGTACATCAATGGGAGAATAGATCCTGTATAACTATAGGTACTGTTTACTCAAAGGAAGTGTGTACCAAAGCATACTGCCTAAATCAGGATAGAGTGGGTGAAAGCTCTACCTTACTCATTTCATTGTCATTTGCTCTTGAACGGCAATTATCAACAAATTATTGGGTAGTGGCATCTTAATATCATGCTCTCCTGCCTTTTTACTTCTTGTCTGACAAAGGCAAAAGCTGACAGAATGTAAAATATTTTCATAATGGATTTTTTCCTGGTTGTTTTTCTAGTACTCCCTCAGGTTTGTTTTCTGCAAACAAACACATACATCATTTCTGTTTATTTCCCTCTGCCCTTTCTCCCTATGTGATTGTGAAGGCTGGACCAATGTAAAGCCAGGATTAAAGGCAGAGTCCAGGCAGCTGTCTTGCTACCAAACAGAACATCCCATTTCCTGTTCCTAAAATATAGATCTCAAAGTACTGAGTGGTTATTCCTTATTTAAATCCCACATCACTTAGGTGATGGGGTTTTTTTAGGTTTTGGTTTTGCTTTGTTTGTTTTGTTGTTGTTGTTGTTGTATATATAGAGATATATTTCAGGGACTGTAAAAATCATCCACAAAAAAGTCTTCATCTTTGGAGGAGGCAGATGTCACCCTCACCCAGGAATTCAGTGAAGGGAAAATACCATTCCGTGCATGCAGAGCAGGACCCCAGATGTGCCCTACCAGTGAAGCTGCTCTCTCTCCTCCACACCTCTTCTCCCTTGCTTGCTCTTCCCTGGTTAGTAGAGGGCTAGCTGGCTGTTCAGGTGGCTGTGTGAGTTTGGGAGTTAGTGCCTTTACCTGCTGTTTCAAGGAGGTTTTCTCTCTGTAAGTGACTCTTTAGCCAGCTTGTGGTGCAATGCATCCCATCCATTGCCAACATAAAATCTAAAATTAAAGGAAAATGTGATGTGGGAGAACTTAGCTGAGAAAAATGTAGATGGTACTTAATCAGAGACACCAACTTTAAGTCTGGAAGCACAGCAGCAAAGTCATCCTTTGCTCTATGAATTATCAGTTTCTATTGCTAAATGCAAGGATAAAAGGAGGAAGAACAGAAAATAAAATCCAGACCCATTCAGGTCTGATATACATGACAGGGACTAGACTAGATGGAAAGACTGGATTTATAAAGCAACTCAGCTAATGTGAGTGGCATGAGTCAGCTCAATATATCATATTTAGAGAGGGAATCATCTGTGATGGTCTTGCAGCTCTTCCAGACATCTGCAGAGATCATATCAAATCTATCTAAAATGTGAAATTTCTGGTTCTGTAAGTCAAAGTCATTTATGTCCCTGACTTTGATGAGGGCATGGTTTCACTCACACTGAAGAGAGAAGGTGTAGGGATGGAAGTTCTCACTGTTGGCTTATTTTATTCATTGGGACTGCTCCTTCGATGATTCCCCTTTTAACCAGAGGTATCACTGTGGCTGTGAGGGAAGATCAGGTTCTGCAGTCTTTATTTCTATAAAAGTGCGGATGAATCAATATGAGTTTTGCTTGAGTAAGGACTGCAGATGTGACTCTGCATTTTGGTAAACCAGACTCCCAAGAGGCAATTCGTTTTGTAAGCAGCAAATGTGAGAGAGCAGGACCAGCCAGCTGAGGGAGAGGGGGGATCTAACTTCAGAAAGCTGTTGGAAATTGAAGAGATTTTAAAACCAAAAAGCTATTTTAGTTAGACACAAGTGTCCTGTAAAGCTCCTACAATTTACCTGCTCAGCACAGTATGCAGCCAATTGAAGCATAATGTATTGACTTTTCTTGGAAAGATTAGCTTCCCTTTTGTACTTAGCTGCCTATTTTTATGCTGAACTTCTGCCTCTCCTGGAAGCTCCTCATATGCGTGCGCTTGTAGTCAGATTTTATCTACATACGCAGTGATCAGACAGGAAGAATACCCGAGGTATGCTCTTTTCTGTTTTTCACATCTTAAGCATAGAAGACTTCTGTATCAGTCAAGCCTGATAATAAGCTCTGGATACAAAGTAAATTAAGGTTGACAGAAAGCAGAGCTTTAGCTAGTTCAGCATATTATAAAAGTATTTGCTCATAAAAAGCAACTAACTAACCTCTTCTCCTCCTCCTCCAAAAAAAAAAAACTTGGCATTCACAATCTGGTTGACAAATGATGTAATCCTTTCCGAGTGTGCCAGGTCCAGGAAGCCCCCTGAGAACAGGTGATTCAGGTCGGTTTTGTTGGTGGGTATACATGCAACATCTGGGCACAACTGTCATAGGTGCTTATTGAACAACTAATCCTTGTCTCAAAGAGGTTATACGTATAGAATCATAGAATCATTTAGGTTGGAAAAAAACTTTAAGATCATCAAGTCCCACCACTAACTTCACACTGTCAAGTCCACCACTAAACCATGTCCCTAAACACCACATCTACGTGTCTTTTAATCACCTCCAGGGATGATGACTACACCACTGCCCTGGGCAGCCTGCTCCAATGCCTGACAACCCTTTCTGTGAAGAAATTTTTCCTAATATCCAATTTAAACCTCCCCTGGTGCAACTTGAGACCATTTCCTCACATCTTGTCACTTGTTATTTGGGAGAAGAGACCAACACCATCCATGCTCCAACCTCCTTTCAGGTAGTTGTAAAGAGTGAGGAGGTCTCCCCTCAGCTTCTTGTTCTCCAGGCTGAATAACTCCAGTTGCCTCAGCTGCTCCTCATGAAACTTGTTCTCTAGACTCTTCACCATCTCCATTGTCCTTCTCTGAACTCACTCCAGCAACTCAATGTCTTTCCTGTAGTGAGGGGCCCAAAACTGAACACAGGATTCAAGGTGGGGCCTCACCAGCACCGAGTACAGTGGCACAATCACTGCCCTGGTCCTGCTGGTCACACTGTTTTTGATACAAGCCAGGATACTCTTGGCCTTTTTGCCCACCTGGGCACACTTCTGGCTCATATTCAACTGCTGTTGACTAACAACCCATCACCACCAACACCACTACCATCTTTTTCCACTGCTTAGCTTTCCAGCCATTCTTCCCCAAGCCCGTAGCATTGCCTGGGGTTGTTGTGACCCAAGTGCAGGACCTGGCACTTGGCTTTGTTGAACCTCATAGAATTGGCCTCGGCCCATCTCAATCTCCTTGTCCAGAAAAGAAGCTGTCAGAAGTGGGATTCGAACCCACGCCTCCAGGGGAGACTGCAACCTGAATGCAGCGCCTTAGACCGCTCGGCCATCCTGACCTGCTACGGCCTTATCAAATGCTATTGATGGAAATAAACCATGAATGTAACTGCTCATAAATCTCTTCTCCTCTGAGAATAGCTCCTGCCACTGGAGTTCTCACTGTTGCCAGCTTGTGGCTTTTGATTCCTCCTCCAAATGCATGTTTGTGCCCTATGTACACTACTAACACTTCTTAACATTTCTTCCAAGAGAGCAGAACCACCTCAATTTAGGGGTTTAACTTGTACAGGCAAAGAAAAGCTGCCCCACTTTAGCAATATTCCTCAGTCAACAAAGACTATGATGCCAGTTGCTAATCTCAGCCATAGTTATTGAACCATTTTTTCCTTTAGAAACACACAATTATTGAATTCTTTGTAGATATACTGTATGCACTAACTTAATTTGAGCTGTATAATCTCATAATGGACATCAATGAATAGAGGATTAGTTAAAACCTATTAATAAAGAGATATAACAGGCCCTCCAATATTTTCTTTCAAAAGGCACAGTAAGCTTCAAGTTCTGCTTCTAGAGCCAAGCCTAAAAACCCAGCCTGTGTAGTGAGCATCACAGTAGGGGTGAGAGGGAGAAATTACTGCCTTGAAATTGTAGATTAGAAGCAAATCTACCTTGCACGTCTGACTGTAGTTTTCATTTTCCAGGAACTGCTTTATCTTAACATTCCCCTCCTTTGAGGTCCCGAGATACCCTTAGGGGGTGGTGTCTGAATCATGTCCCAAGACCAGAGTGCCTGTTTACTTTTGTGCGGAAATCTGGGCTCTGTGAGAGTGCGAGGACTGTGATGGCGTGGGGCTGAGCTGGAGCTAGAGCTGTGCACCACCAGCAAGGGAGCAGCAGGGCAACCTCCATTCTGCATGTTAGCTGTGAATTGGTATTGCTACTTGCAGCAGAGCAAGGATACCCAAGTGTGCAAAATATCCAAACATTATCTGTTCTAAGGTGGAACAGACAGAAAAAAAAGATACTTCTTTTATGCATGTGTGAACACACATTTACATGTTTAAACTTTAAGAAGAATAAAAGCTTAAAGTTGTTCACATGGTAACTTCTTCCTCATGGTCTGATTCAATGCATTTGAAGTTGATAGAAACTTTCTCCTGCCAACAGTGGAGGCTGGATTGGAGTTCAGGTGAGCTGTATTTAAAAATTTATTTTGACACACATTGGAAAATTGTTTGGAAAATGTGGACTGAGAACAGAGAGACAGCTAGAAAGAGAGGTTAGCTGAACATCATCTTTCTGCCACTGGGAGTAATTTAGCTGCCTGGCTTTTAAAAGTTAGCTGAGAAGAGAATGACACATCCTAAGAACTATTCAGCAGCTTTTTCTAAATATATTGCTATCAAGAAAAGAAGAAAAAGAAAAAAAAAAGGCCACACAATATTTTATACAGTTGACATTCATGTTCCTTCCCAATATTGAAGGAGTGACTTCTGATGTCCCCAGGGTCCCTCACACCTCTTATAACTCTATCATTCTAAACACAGGGAATTCTTTGGGAAGATCACATAATGCTGCTGAGAAAACTGTCTGCCCTGTCCAGCCAGCACTGACCACATCTAGGAGATTCCTCCCAGCCTTGAAGAGACAGCCCAGCACCTGCAGACAGCAGACCCCAACCCATATCTCACAGCACAGTGACATTCTGCCCAGAACCTCAGAGTTACCCACCGCAGAGATGCCCAGGGTAGCTCCAGCCACCCCTTCCCCTTGTATCCGTAGAAGAGAGGGAACAAGACATTGATAAAGTCACAATGAGAAGGCGGTGCCTGCAGCAGTCTGTGCCATTTATTTCATGGGTGGCTTAGTAGATCACTAGTAATTTACTGCCTGAACAGCAAACTATCCCAAGACTGTTGCAGGGTTACAAATTTCCTTCTCAGAACACAGGGGTAGTGGACAATCTCACAAAAAAGTAAAAAAGATAGCAACCCACCCCTCCCCCAAAACAAAACTGAAAACATGAGATGGGTGGGACATAGGACTACCATGGTAGTCCTCTGCCATGTATTGTCTGTGGCTTCCTTAGCTGAAAAATTTCAAGGCCATTTTCCAGGACACCCAAATCTATTTTTAGTATCACTTTCAATTTCAAAGTTACAATAAATAATTACAATCCTGAAAAAGGCATAAGCATGCCAAGATTGCACCATTATAATTATTATTGCTTTCATGTTACAATAGGTCATAGCAAGACAGGAGGCAGGAGCCTTAAAAACATCCTCCATCAGGTCAGAGCACATGGAGTGTGCTGTTTCTTGGGGTCCCGTGGTAGATTCTGCATTGTGACAGAAGCAGCTCTGTGTAGCACAGAGAAGTGCTGGCTGGACCACAGCAGTACTTAAGAACTGCTGGCAGAGCTGAGGGGCGATAGTTGTCACTTTATTCTGTGCACTTAACTCCTATTAGTACTAATAGAGCTGCACACAAACAGTGAGAGCAGATCATGGCCTGCAGCTATTTATGTATTTCTGCCTCATGTCTTGTATTTTGTGGCATTGTTCAGTGGTGTCACCTATAAGCTTGCAGTCATTGTGTTTCTATGTTGACATATGTGGGAATGTGTGTGTGAAATATCTAGAGGCAAAAAGGAGGCACATATTTTAAACTGACGTGTATTCTTCAACAAGGGAAGGGAAGGGAATTTCCTTAAGTAAACATTCTGCAGCACAACCCCCCCACTCCAAGTCTTCGTGTGGCCCCAAAAACTGCTTTTTGTAGGCTGCTGGTGCCCTCACCATCTTGTGCGAGACTTGTTTATTTGTATTGCAATGGCACTTAGAGCTTCCCGAGGAGTGAGGTCCATTGTGTTATGTGCTGGGCACACAGCTGAATAGGAACGAGCATGGCTTTCTGTGTGAGTGCTCTAGAGAGAGAATAGATCATTAAGGTCACTTGTTTCCCTTACAGAGGCCAATGCAGGATTGATTCCTACATTATATTCTATCTGTGTATGTATTTTTCCTTCCCGCTTTCAAATAGTCAAGGTGTCAAGATATCACTCACTTCCCTTAGGACTCTTCTGTTGCCCAGATGTCTTGTTCAGACAAAGTTACGCCTGATTTTTTTAAGCCCACTTTTAAAAAATGTCATTCTGTTATTTCCAGATGGGGAATATTCATGCAGAGAAGGAAGCTTGTCACAGGGCAAAAGGGGAAGGAAACCTCGGCCCCTGCTAGAGCAAAGAAAGGATTGGAGGAGGCAGCCTGAGTCAACCATAAGAAGGGTCCCACCAGCTCTTTCTACCTCTACCCACTTCTAGACACTCCTGGCCATGTTTGAGACAGCACCATTGAATCCATTCAGCACTACAGCATTGTATCTATTCAGAGAAATGCACTTCAACAGGGCAACCACCCTTAAAAACAGCACCATTGTTTCTCCTAAAAGCCTCATTGAAATCTGCGTATGTAACTGGCTGCTGTCTGTGAGTTAGCTATACTTGCACATTACTAATTTGAAAGTGAATGCTCCTTGGAGGGTTATTTTACTTGAAATACAGCTTCTTGACAAAATGTTCCTCCTTTCTTCAACAATATCATGGAAATTCTTTCCTTTAGAAAGATGATCAATATTGCTTTGTGAACCAGGATCTGATAGGAATTTGTGTTAAGAACATCAGATCAGTGGTTTAATGAATCACACTGTTCTGTGTCTCTGTGTTTGCATGTTTACTGAGAAGCAGTTTTACCTGGCTTGCCCACCAGAGAGAGACACAATCACTTGCACAAGCACACATACACACACTCACCTCAAAACAATCCTCTTGCATGCTGCCAGTAAAATAGTAAATGCAGTCACACTAGACAGAGTTGCTTCTTGGGGACAAAGAGGAGTTATTCTCCATAATGCATTTTTTGCTATTAAGGTGTCTTGCAGTAGCAGATTTGAAGACTTAACAACACGAGCACAGGCTGGGAGTGCTGGCAGAGCCAGCAGCCAGACCCTGTGACACCTGTTCCTCCAAATGACGGTGCAAAGCAAAGCGGGATGAAAGGATATGATAGATCTGTTCATGTCTGTATTTGGAAATCCATCAAACTACAGAAAGGCATTATTAGACACTGTAAATGAAACCCAGCAAGTACATCTATTGTCTAAATATCTGCAGCAGTGTGCCAGCCTTCACCCTTTTTCAAGCCCTGTCTTGATGATAAGCAACTTATAATTAGCTGGCTTGGACCTTTGTCAAAGTAGGTGCTTCTTTCAAGATTCAGCTGTAGTCTGGGATTTTACCTGTTGCCTGACCACCAATGCACTCACCTCCCAATGATCATAGAATGGTTTAGGCTGGAAAGGACTTTCAAAGGTCATCAAGTCCAACCCCCATGCCATGAGCAGAGGCATCTTCACCCAGATCAGGTTGCTCAAAGCCCCATCCAACCTGGCCTTAAATGTTGCCAGGGATGGGGCATCCACCACCTCTCTGGGCAACATGTTCCAGTGTTTCACCACCCTCATAGTAAAAAAATTCTTCCTTCTATCTAGTCTGAATCTACCCTCTTTTAGTTTAAAACCATTACCCCCTCTCTTATTGCTACAGGTCTTACTAAAAAGTCTGGCCCCATCTTTCTTATAAGCCCTCCTTAAGATCAGGTATGTCTGCATCACTGCTTCATACGGCTTCTGGTTCTATGAGTTTGTTCTGCTGAGTTATTTGTGTGTAGCATTGAGGTGTATGCTAAGACCGGCTTCCCAGGTGTGTTAGGAAAGACACATACAGCCCTCAGAGAGGGAAAAAAATTTCATCTCCACTTTCAAATGAGGGGTTAAACAAAACTGTGGCAAATTTGACTGCTTCACAGGATGTATTAATGGAGTTGATGCCATGTGGGTGGCAGAAAGTGTACATATTGGCCAGTTGCTTGATACTGTCACTCTAAAGGCCCCAAGAATTAGACTAATTTCACACTAGAAGAGGTGCTTGTTTCTCACATTTTCTTTCACAGTTGGAGTCCTGGTCACTTGTTGATCTTCTGTCCTCATAAAATCTTTCCAGTTCATTTAAAAGTTGGCTCTCTTGTGCATTTCTTAAATTCTTTTAGAAGCTCAAGGTTTGAAATGCTCCCTTACTTCTGAGACTGAAAGGGCAAAACTGGAAACTGAGCACCTTGACCCCAAAGGCTTTATGCTGCCAAATACAGTCAGCAAGAATTTGTGGTAAATGGGGCTGTGGGATCATGTTCCAGTATAAAGTACTAGATAAATGGTAATTTGTACTCTAAGGCTTCTAAATCTTATGCTTTCCCTTCAGCTTTCTCCAATACATCTCTCCAGTACAAGCTAGAAATTCTCCACTGAGAGATTTACAAACTTCTCTTTGCAAAATTTTACTCTCCACATGAAGAATGGATGGCCAAATAAGGCTGGTAAGTTATTTCCTTCCAGTCAAGAACATCACTTATTTCTATATAATTTTAGAAAAGACTACTATTCACTCTTCTTTGTTTGTTTGTTTGCAGGATAACCCATGAAAAAACGATGCTGCCTGTGCCTCTTTCCCTCTCTCAAAGCACACAGTGTAAAGGTATGCATGGAGCTGTACATTTATTACATAGCAACATAGAATGAGTTGTATTATATTAACTGGTGATTGTCTAGTGAGCATTCTAGTTTAGGTAGCACTCAATGTTTCATCTGAACTTTAATAAGTCATTGATCTTTCCTTGTCACTGCACTTTTTTCTGTGTTACCTGTATATCCACACCAATTAGATATGGAGTACGGGCTGATTCAGAGATTCTTCTTAGCAGGAGCACACATACATAAAAATGTAGTCAGATATTACACTTATTGGAAGCTCTCAAACAGATGAACTCCGTAAACCTTTTTTTCACTGATATAGTCCCATGGGATTCAACAAGAGTATCTTATAGTGGTGGTGTATCGACTTGCACTTAGGGGTATATCTGCTCTCTAGGCTGTGAAACCAAATGAAAAAGTAGAAAATTGTAATTTAACTTAATTTTAATATAAACTAGCATTACAGTTCATTAAAGGATTTGAACTTCTGACTGTAGAGTTTTCAGCATTTACTATATGCTCAAGGATTGAAAAGCTGTTTATTATTGTTATTCGTATTAAAGCAATGTTTACTGACTGGCCTAATTATGCAAAAGCAGAGCAGGAGAGAGTTTCTACCTGCAAGTCTTACAGTATAAGCTAAATAATAGTAGGAGCAGAATGGAAAGGGAAAGCAAGGGGACAAAGTACTAGAACTGGAGCTGACTGATTACCAGCAAAGGTCTGCATATTCTGGCCCCACTCAGTCTGTTACCATGCAATACTTCCTAGCAGAATGTTCCCAGACAAACAACTATAGATCTGGAAAGAGCAGTGAATTCTTCTAATTAAGGATCCTGTTCATCCATAGATCTTAAAAGTCTCTTTTAAGTGATGTTAAGCTTGCTCCTGTTGACTGTGATAGGACAAAAATGTGTTTTCTGTACATATGGGTTACCTGGAGGTTAGGAAACATGGGAGTATGTCTAGAGTGGCAGTGTTGGATTGAGCTGGCTACTCTGCCTGATGAAGATGCGCAGCACAGTGACAGAAGGGTATTGCAGCAACAGATTCTTTCAGCTGAAATAATTTGTCTTTGCTAAATTCTCTTCCCTGATTAAAGAGATTCATGACATGCTGTCTCATCCCTGACCTCTGATTCCAGTTTTATCAAGAACTACTTTACCATTATAGAAGTGCTTTGGGATGTGTTCAAATAATTTCCGCAAAAGTCCTTCTTACGCTGACACCGATTCCCACATGGTGTAAGCTCACTCCTGCCAGACCATGCTCCTGGCCCACAGACCCATGACGGATTTTTTTAGGGCTCCCACATCCTCACAACGTGTTTCCCGGTACCAGCAGCCCCGGGACCCCCTTGCTCCCGGGCCGGGGCCGCGCTGCGGGGCCGCCGCTGTCCGCGGTGCTGAGCGGCCCCGGCCCGGCGGCCGTCAGGGCAAGTTCCCAAAAACCTTCCCCGGCTCCAGACACGGAGCTTCCCAGAGGGACCTGCCCTGTAGAAGCGGTTTCTCTCTGTGAGAAGGTGGCAGGTTTGTGGCAGCACCAGTGCCCGGCAGAGCTGGTAGGGAACGGGTACGTCGTCAGCTCTTGGTCGTGGCTACACAAAACTCTCAGTCGTGTTACTGGTGCTCAGGGCACTCTTGCAGAAAAAAGGTGATAGTCTTTGTCTGAAATTGTTAAAAAGGTGATTGTCTTTGTCTGAAATCGTTATGTCTTAGGGCCTCACTGTTTCTGAGAGGTTGTATCGTGTCTTTACACTAAGATTCATGTGTCTATCCAACAATAATGTACAGAAATTTACCTAGAACTTTAGAAAATTCGTCTTACCTATTGATAACAAGACAGAGATATAGCTCAAACCTTAGATTTCATAATAACTATATCCAGATTTATGTGAGGTATTGGCTCATGAAGAAGTTTTGAGACAGTAATACCATCCCATCACAGAAACAGTACTCACTGCCCCCAGAGTCCACAAAGGGTAAATACATACTCAAAACTCCTATTAGCAGGAAGAGATTTCCGGAGACATATTCTGAATAGCAGGATTTGGGCATCTTCCATCAGAGTGAAAATATTTCTTCTTTACCTGTTTTTGGAAACAGATCTATAATAAATACTGTAGCCATTGTGTTTCATCTTTTCCTCGTTAATCCAGCCTTCAAATAACATTTACATATTTATTCTCAGCATCGAACATACTTATTAGGAATTCAAGATGTGCCACAGAAAAGTTTCTACTGCCTGATTACATGGCCTGTTGTTTTTTGTGGTTTTTTGTTTGTTGTTGTTTTGTTTGTTGGGTTTTTGGTTTTGGTTTTTTTTTGTGTGTGTGTGTTTTTTGGGGTTTGTTTTGTTTTTATGTATGCATCTTCGATCTTGCTTCTGTGAAAGTCTGTGCACACAGTACAAGGCATTTTACTGAAGGAGCTTTGCCACTAAGTCTGACTACCACAGTCCTGGATAGAAACTTCAGGAGTTCAAGCTGGAAATGAAAGACAGACATACTTGAACTGGAAATACAACTTATATGGCTGATGCTTTCCCTCTTTGATAGATAAATTCAATGCTTAAAAGTTTAAATCAATTCCTCTGATTTTTTCCCCACTTGGATCTTCTAATGAAAGAGGAAAGTTATTCTGAACACAAATGGCCTATACTAAGACTACAGGCAGTAAGTATCAATATCATCTATGGAGATCATGTTATCACAAAACACTATTTAAACTCTATGTGACAAGGGATCTGATTTCATCAAGTCAGTAGGAGAGTTGGCAAGTGGGAGAGAAGCAAACAGACAAAGTTTCTTAGGATCTTGGACTGAATAAAAAGCAACTAATTGATGTATCTCACACTGTTTTCTCTAGGACCATATTAGAACTATACCAATGGAAGAAAGTACTAAATACACATGCAAACATGTTTAAGTGGGAGTAAATATCAGTTCTCTTGGTAAATAATAATGACAGTAAGAATATCTAAGGCAGCACAATGCACCAAGAAATAATAAGCATAATCCCTTTCATTAAAAATGTTTCACTCCATGGGGCCAGTAATCCAAGACTGTTTCCATACGACTCTGTTGTTTTAACAGCTGTGGCCATGGTATAAAGTTTCACATTTGGAGCTTGAGCACAATTAAAGTCCCCTCAACACCTGATGAAGTTGGTTCTTATTTACTAATTCATCTCAGTAATCAGTTGATCTTGAAGATGTTCGCAATGCTGTGTCCAGAGTAGTATAGAGATTATCTTGGAGTGTGCACTCAGGATGCCTTGAATTGCCTGTTTATCCCTTCTTAGTTCTTTATGGCAGCACTTTATTCTCCTGCCTACTTATGACTTCTATTTAGGATTTGGTTTCTGAAATTGTTTAGAAGCCTCAAAGAGCTTAAGACCATGCAGCGGCAGGCACAGCTTAGGGGTTTAAGTTAAAGAGACCAGGCAGAAAAAGAGGAAAAGGAAGAAATATCAGGGCTAATGAAAGAAAATGACTGCAAACAGTAAATTGGAATTGGTTATAGTGGCTGTTAAATTTTTGGTCACAATTCTGCCTCACTTTCTTTGATGCAAGAGTATATGCTGATACCTCCTTCTACATAGCATTAGATGGGTACCAGTATCACCAATTCAGAAGGAGGACAGCAAGAAAGTCACTGATTAATGATGAACAATTATCTTAGAATCAGACAGAAATTCTGGTAGAAACAAGACGTGGTCTTCTGTTCCTAATTCCAGGCTGGGGACTAAGCCATGAGGACATCCTTCCATACTTCTGTACACCACTTTGTCCTTCACTTGCTTGTCTCTCTGAAAACATTTTTATAGCCAGGGTGAGGACTTCTTTCATTTGACCTTTCACAAGGTTATCTTTAATTTTTTCCCAGGCGTGGTCTTAGTAACTTTGTCTCTCTCTGTGCTCTGGCTGACTTCCTTCCCAATGTCCAGCCTAAATCCCTGAAGCCACAGCTCCTGACTTGCCAATTTGATCCTTGCCAGCATGAGTTTCTTTCTACTCCCTGTCTTTTCTCCACACTAAAATCAGAAAAACAAAATTGCGGAAAGGAATTTAAAAGGACAATAACTCCTTGAGGTTTCCCTTGCAAAATTTTCTCTGGATTGATCCCTATGCAGCCAGACTAATAGAAAGAAAAATAAAATCACTTAATATGACAGGGATACCCACCTTAGAAGCAATCTAAATTCCTGCTGGCATGAATTTTCTTTTATTTTTGGAACAGAGTTGAAAAAATGGTTTGTCTTTGGTTTTCTATCAGTCCCACAATCTGTTTTTCATGCACCTTTGGTGATGTGCTGCTAAGGTTTCTACCGGCTAGATGTACCTCGTAACGTGACAAACTTTGTGGACCAGCCTTATGTGGATTGTGCTGTGTTATCTGTCTTCTACTGCGCCTGATTTCTTGGCTGATGCTTTCAGCTGAAATATAGAAAACATATTTCATCCACTCAGGCTGTGTCAACACAGCAGATGTGGCCTGTGAGCCAGTCTTCTTGTGTTGGCCACAGCACCATGTGTCAGGTAAAGGTTTGTATTCTGGGCGAATCCTTACTGGTGTGATGTTTTCATCGTTGCTCACAGCAGGGGCATCAAACAGAAGAATGGGCTGCAGATAGCTGAAGAGAAAAAGGCTCTGGGAATTTATTACTTCATTTTTTTCCACAGGAAGAATAAGAAAGAAAAGGCAGCACTTCTTGGCAAACAGTTACATTGAGTGCAGTTTGCAAGAACTGTGCATGAAAAGAAGTTGAAAGGATTTTGATTGTTCATGTAGAAAGAAGATGAAGAAGAGGTAAGCTGGTAAAAGAGAATTTAAAAGGTAGTGGCTGCAGAAGGTAGCTTGGGAACATCTTTTCTGCTGCTTCTAATGACAGAACTTGGGAATACTCATGTTAACAAAAAGTAGAAAATGAATATGCAAAATGTAACAATTTTTGTTTTATATATGATTAATTGTGGAACTCACTCCACTAGAAATGTTTAAGACAACACTCAATTTAGAATCAGTCGCTCACACATGTATGAAGAATTGCATTAACCATAACAACTATGTATAGAAAGATAACAAGCACTGCCCTTAAGTTTCTCAGTAATTATCAGAAGCAGCAAGGTGAGGAGTAAACTGCTTATTAGCGAGTTCTTACGTCTGAGTCAGAAACATTTCATTTCAGCTTCTGCCAGCTGGCACTCTGGACTGTGGATAGAGTCCGGGGTCACAGTTTATATTACGGCTGCTACACAGACAGCATCACATCGATGGATTTCACTTCAGCTTCCCTGGTAATTTTGTTAAACACTTGCCAGTGACTGTGACTTGATTCTGTTTGAGAGTTATTCTTTCAAAGTGTTTTTCTTCTCTCTGAAGAAATAAAATACTCTGAAGTTAATCAAGGACCTTGTGTGCTTTTTTATGTGTCACAAGGTCACATATCTTGGGCTGATGACAGGGTTGCAAATGGAGACAAAGTGGTCAGAGGCTGCACTAATCCCTGGCATGAGGGGTATGGAGGAGCAGCAAATAAAGCAGGACCTATGTTAAGTGGATGGGCAAATGCTTTTGAAAGAATCCTCTAAATAGACTAATTCCTCTTTTCCCTGCACAGACCTGGCTAACATTGTTTTGTGTTCACCCTGGATGCTCGGGAGCTGATCCTGAGGGTTTTGCCTTTCTGAGAGCCACGGGACCCAGGACTCTGTCCATGTACCTGTGGAAATATTCCTTGGGTTCAGCTGAACAAACTGAAATAACCTGTGCTGCCCTCAGTCTTTGTTATTGCTTGCTCACCCTAAGTCCTACGTGCAGATGCTGCCGAAGGAAAGTTTGAAGAAGTCTGCCTGACACAAATACTTCCATTTTTGTCAAAAAATCATGCTGGAGATATGTTCATATTTTGTTTATTTACTTTCCTACTAAATATTCCTACCTCTCACACTCACACATGCTGCCTCTGCATGAGCCAAATATTCCTCAATTTGAGCTCAGATGCCACAGTGATGGGCACAAATAATGATACCGCATGAAATGCAACAAAATATTTCAGCAGCAAGTAGCTTCAGGAAGGTGGATTGTGTTCATTGCCCCAGCAGAATGAAATTCAACATTTCAATGAAAACAAGCAAACAGTGTCTCTGGGCAGCACACACCTTCAGAACAGCTTTGGTGTAGTGGGAAAAACAAAACCAAACCAAACCAAACCCTATTATTTATATGAAATTTTTGATTTAGGCTCACTATATAAATGGATGTGCATATATGTGATTTTTAACTTGTCCGACACAGCAGCACAGCTACAGGTGGCATTCCCTCCCCTTTTTACAGAAATCAGATGTTTTAGTTTTCTCTCCTGCTAAAAGGAGGCGATTAGGCACCCAGAAACCTCATGCATTTCAAATGCTGGAAGTTTCAAAGCAAATAATAAATTGCCTCCCTCCCTGTTGCGGTCCAAGGTTTTGACCCACGTCACAAGCAGGGACTGAAATAGGACTTTGATAACCCTGCATGGGAGGGGGGAGGCAAAAGCCTCGGCATTTGCTTTACTCCCAAATGCAGCCCCTGGTACAGTAGTGGGACAGGTGGAATTTGAATGGTGCAGAAAAGAAAAAAAAAAAAAAAAAAAAAAAAAAAAAGAATTATTGAAGCATTTATCTGAATGCTTAGATAAGACACTTTCGCATCTCAGGGCACATCCTTATTTGGAAATATTCAGAAATAATTAATAATAATAGGAACAAAACTGTCTAACGCTTCTACTGAGGATGGTTGCAAAGCTCTAAAATAATATTTTGTGCATAAGTGTGGGCAATTTATCTTGACGCTGGTTTAAACTGCCTTAGGTGAGGAGTAAAGAGCTTATATTGACCATGGATCCAGCCCTGGGACTACAGGTCAGGCCAGTGACCAGGGAAAAAGAGCGTCACGGTGCACGGGCAGGAACCCCTCTACTGTCTCCAGTTAAAAAAAAAAAAACCAGAATAGCAGAGAAATCCTCTTTTCAGTTGAAGGCACCTTAGACAGCTCTGGCAGGACACATTCATCCTCGTGTTCCCCATGGGTCACAGTGCAGCAGCAGATTTGGGCACTGAAGTGGCCCCACCTCAGCAACACAGAGGTCTCTGTGGGACAGGGCAAATTCATCGGGCAGGACAACCCCACGCAGGGCAGGACAGCCAGGGGAAACTTTGGGTGATGGTGATTGCCTCTTTGGCAAAGGCAACCCAGGCCAGGGCTCCTCTCTTTGTCCAGGGCTGCGGGTGATGCTGCGCAGTCCATGCAGGCAAGGCAGAAACCTGAAAACGACCCTCTCTCCGCGGGTCTCCCTGGCAGATCTGTTTTGCCACACTCAGCTCTTTTCTCTTTAACGCAGCTTCCTATCCCGCTTGAAGTTTTCTCTGTCTCGACAAAGAGTTTCAATGTCACCTTTTCAAATATCATCTGCGATCCCCCCCTTTACCGGGGTTGCCCTTCCCCAGATCATTTCTACACACTTAAGGAAAAAAAGAAAAAGAAACAAAAAAAAGAAAAATAAAAAGAATCACCATCACCACCACTGTCTTCCCTTTTAATCTCGAGCTGTGCGTCTGCCCTGGCTGGGACAGGCTCACGGCACAGCCCAGCGGAGACTACACCGGGGACCGGTGGCCGTGAGGAAGCCGCGGGGCAGGCAGGTGCCCCGGTGCCGCAGGCGGCTCGGCCTGGGGAGCCGCAGTTTGACGCCTCGCTGGGGCCCTGGAAGAGCCATGGCCAGGCCGGGGGGGGGCTCGTGGAAAACCTGGGTTCTGCCCAGAAAAGGAGTCTTGGGGCTGGGCTGCCAAACAGGACGGAAGCAAGAGCTATTTAGAAAATTCTTAAAAATATACATATTTATACGTGAAAGCGCATATATATGCATTCATATATAGGTATGTGTTTTTATATATGCATATATAGATCTATAAATATATGCACACATGTATGCGCATCCTTTACGTGCCTGCAAGGCCCGATAGCCGCCCCAGGCAGGGGAAGAGAAGAGCGAACCCCGCGCCGGGGGCCCGCGGTGGCAGCCGGGCAGTCCCGGCACCCGGCTGGTGTCCCCACGGGGACCGCACCCGCCGCCCCGGCCACGGGTATGGGCACGACCACGGGCCGGGGATCGGACCCGCGGGGCCGGGGACTGTTCCAAGGGGTGGGTTGGAGCCGGGGGAGGGGAACCAGGAATGCCCCAGACTGCCCCAGGAAGAAGAAACCCCACTCCACGAAATGGACTCCGCAATCCCTCGCTTCACAATTAAAAATAAAATAAAATAAAAATCAAATATCGCGAGGGTTATGTAGAGATGGGATTTTTTTATGGCAGTGTACGTATTATATGAAGGTAATTTGGGTGCTATGAATATAAGACGAAAATACACCTAATTCCATCATCATATAGATATAATATATTTCACTCTCACCACATAAATACAAAACATCCAAATATCCAAAACATTCAGAACAAAAGTTAGTAGCAAGGGCTCAGCGCTCGATTCATTCATTATCTTTTCCAACTAGTTGCCTAGAAACTTCAAACGTAAATAATTTACAATAAAATTACTATTTTCTTTCGGTCCAGATCCTTCTGTCCAGTTCTGGTCTATAATTAATTCTATACACTACAGCAACCATTCCACTTTTTGTAATTTTTTTTTTTTGGTTACAATTTGGTGGCACGTATTTATACAATTTGTAAACGCCATGTGTTAAAGTTTAAAGAAAAAAAAAAAAGAAACTTAAAACCAAAGTAAAGAAATATTTCTTCTTTTTGTTTTTCCAAAGAACTAACTACGTACAGTATCCCTTTTCTGGCAAATTCAAGTACCGAAATTCAACAGGAAATATTCGATCCGGCACACTAGAAAATGAAATACATAGATTTCTGGAGAAAATAGCAGTAAGAATTCTGAAGGGGAAAAAAAAAGATTGTTACATAGATGTATTTTAAAGTACAAAAATAACAACAAAGGATATGCTTTTTATATTTTACGTTCGTTTTAAAAGAAGCGTGAGCGATGTACGAGAGGGTTATTTTAGGAGGAAGGAAGGGTAAAGACTTTTTCTTTAATCAGGTGCACACGGAAATTATTTGGAAAAATGAAATACGAAAAAAAAAAAACCAGGAAAAAAATTACCATCGCAACAGATCTGGATGCAAATCGAGTCGCGACTTCCATTATTTATCTGCATATTTGCTTTTGCAGATAAAGTCCGCAGAACTGGCCCGTGGGAATGAAAAAAAAAAAAAGAAAGAAAGAAAAAAAGGGGGCGTTATGTTATCTCGAAGGGAGAGACAGTTTTATTCAAAATCTCTGCAGCCACTGGTTTCTGCCTCCCCGCTTCGTGGGTGTATTGTCAAGGCAGTCCGTTCCGGCCCTTCCCACGTTCAAGATTTATCGTGGAAAAGAAAAGTTGCTGGACAGTTTCCTGGCTGATATTAAGGGCAAACGGCAAGAACTTTACTCGGGGACTGTAGTGCAGTGAGTGTGAGTGAAACGGAAACCACAGGTGGAGCCCCCAAACCTCTGTGCTCAGGAGTCACTGAAGTCGGGGGGGGAGGGGGGAAGAAAAAGAAAGAAAAAAAAAAAGGGGGGAGCATCACCTGGTGGCTTCATCTTCCCCTCTCCGAAATCCTTCTCCCTCGCTTGGCATTGGCTACAGACGAGCCTAAAGAGCCCGGCCAAACCGCACCCTGTCCGCTCTCCCTCTCCGTCCCTTCCCTAACGGTGTCAAAGCAAACGAACAGACAGACATCCCCCCCGAACGGACAGACGGATCCCCGGGCCGGCGGGGCAGGGAGAGCCGCGGGGGCTGCCCTGCTCTAGGCGGGCTCCGGAGAAGGTCCCCCGGCAGCCGCCTCACCTCGCCCCGCGAGCACCGGGGCCCCGCTCCGCCCCGGCCCCCGCTCCGCCCCGGCCCGCGGAGGGAACCGCGCCGCGGGGCTGGGAGGCGGCGGCGAGGGAGGGGGCTGCCGGCAGGCCGCCGCGCCGCCCGTCCCATAAATACCGCCACAAATAGAGACTATAAATATAAATACGGGGAAGTTACTTAGAGTCAGTCCAGTGCTTTTTTCTCAGCGCTTTCTTTATTGTTGGTCCGGGAGTAGGGCTCGAAGGCAGACGAGCTCAGGTAGCGGGCCGACAGTTCCTGCAAGTTGCCCGCCAGCGAGCCGGCCACGGCCAGGGGCGCGGAGGAGAGCCGCCCGGCCACGGAGCCCAGCAGCGCGGGCACCGGCAGCCCGAACAGCCCGTGCCCGGCGGCGGCCGCTCCGTGTAGCGCTGCCGGAGGGGGGGGCCCCGCCGCGCTGCTGGCGGCCGGCGGGTGCGGGGAGCCCCCGGCGGGAGCCGCTGCCGCCGCCGCGCTGCCGCTGCCCGCTGCCAGGCCGGGGCCGCGCAGCGCCGAGCCCAGGGCTCCGGTAGCGCAGGGCGGCAGGAGGCCGGGCAGCCCCGGCGGGGAGAGCAGCCGGCCTTGCTCCAGCAGCCGCAGGACGCTGCAGGTGGCGGCGGTCTCGGATACCACCGACCGCAGCTCGGAGTCCTTGCCCTGGTCCTTTTTCTGCTTGGTGCGCCGGTTCTGGAACCAGACCTTGACCTGCAGGCCAGGGAGAGAGGCAGGGTCAGCGGCGCGGGGAGGGAAAGGAAGGGCGACCCCCGCCAAGATTGCCCCGGGACCCCGGCACGGCTCCGCTGGTACAGGGGGAAAGGCTGCGGAGGAGGGCGGGAGGCGTCCGGCCCAGTACTTGCTAACAGGGAGCATTTAAAAACGCACAAAGCGACAGGCGCTTCCTGCAACCTGGCTGCTCCCGTTTCGGGGTGGGCCCCAGGGGAACAGAGGGGAATCCATGAGCCCTTATCGCACTACATCTTTAACGTGACTTAACTTTTTCCTCCTTTACTGTACACCAGTAGTTCTCTGGTAGCTGGATCCAGCCCTTTCCCCAGCGCTTTTTTCCTCTCAGCCGGCGTCCTGGCGCGCCCATGGGCCGGACCGCGGCCCCCAGGACCGTGCACGGCGGCGGCAGCCGCCCCGCTCGCAGGGACCTCGCACCGCTGCCGCCGCCGCTGAGGCCGCTCAGGTCCGGCTGCCTTCCCTGGGTGTAACCACAACTTTGCACTTCTTCCCAATCTCCAGGCCTGGACAATTTCTTTCCCCTCACCACCCATTTTAAACAATATATAACTTTAAAAAGGAATCTTGGAAGCCCCTCCAAAAAATTACAAAAAAAAAAAAAAAAAAAAAAAGGAAAACATACCCCCAACTAAAACAATAAGAAAACCGTGGTGGTTTCTGTAACCTTCGAGCTATTGAACTTGTCATTTCTATCTGGCATGGGAAAGAAAAAAGCTAATTAGCTTGTCAGGGGAATTTATTGTTGTATGATATTTTGCGGAAATATGAAACCGGCTTTCAGAAGTTTGGTCTTTTTAGATGCTTTCCCGCACTCTCGTATAGTTTTAACCGGTCTGACCGCCCCCTGACCACAGCCACTCTACTCCGCAGAATGGAAGTGAGATTGTCCCCCTCGGAAATACAAGGACTCAAAATTAAGGCCCAAACTTGAGTCTTCTCCCCGGATCTCTTGTACCCAGGAAAGAGCACTCGGACCGAAAGTCTCTAACCCAGCAGCCCCCAACGGAAGGTGCCAACCTCTCCACCCGGGGTTTTAGCAGCTATTTTCTGCTTGCTGCTGGCTGGGAGCGGCTCGGCCTGTCTCCCTTCTCCCGGCTGCCGCAGCACACCTCCGCGCCCGGGGGACACCCGACACCGGTACCGCGGAGCGGGGGGCGCCGAGCCCCGACAGAGCCAGGGCGGCTCCCCGCGGGTCAGCCGTAGTGGGAAGCTGTGCCCCCGCCTGGGGAGGGGTTTGGCTTCGTGGCCCTAGATCCCGCGAACCCCTCCGGCCGGGCCTCCTCACCGTGTGCGGACCCACGGGGCCACAGGAGAGCCCACGAGGGTGTGTGTCTCCACACGCAGGGCCGAGTGGCCCCCTCTGGGGCTCCCCCTTCCTTGACTGCACGTAGTTAATAGAGATCCCTTGCCGGGACGCCTCAGCCACGCACTCCTCAGCTCCATCCAGTACCTCCCCCACGACCGGACACGCGTGGGCGGCCTTTGCCTCTCCAGCGGGCCCGCGACTCTGCCCGACAGCAACCGGGGGACCCGGTGCGCAGCGGAGACGTCCGGCCCGGAACGGGGGGGTCCCACGGAGGGAACCGGAGCCGGCGCGGCGCAGGGCAAGGGAATGGGGGGTAGCCGGGGCTCCCCGTCCCGCTGGGGCTACCTGAGTCTCGGAGAGATTGAGCTGGCGGGCGAGCTCGGTGCGCTCCCGCCCCACGACGTACTGGCAGCGCTGGAACTCCATCTCCAGGCGGTAGAGCTGCTCCGCCGTGAAGGAGGTGCGGGTCCGCTTGGGACGGTCCAGATCAAGCCCCTTAGGCAGAATAATCTCTCTGATTGAACCTTTGGCATCTGGCAAAGAAAGGCGCAGTCAGTTTTATACCCAGACAACCCTCCACACTTTTTTTTTTCTATTTTTTTTTTTTTTAATATTTTTCCGAGAGAAAGCGCCGCCGCCAGAGCCTTCAAGACCGAGACTCGAGTCAGACCGAAGCAGGGTCCCTGAGACTGCGGCACTGCACCTGGCCACTGCACCCAAGGAAGGAGGAAAAAAACAACAACAGAGAAGGAAGGAGAGGGCGGTGAGGGCCCGGGACTCTAGAAATAATCCCCTCAGCCCATTTTAAAATTGGCTTGAATATATTGCACTGATAGTACGACACTGCGGCATTATCCACGGCCCCTCCGGGAGGCTGGGGAGAGATCCTCCAGGCCGGGCTTTGTGCTTCGAGTGCAGGGCTACTCTTTGTTCCCCCTGGGCTCCGGATTAGGGCTTCCTGGAAGCCGACACACACACCCAGCCGCCCCCCAAAATATAAAACCTCCATTTCTTTTTTCAGAACAAGTTTCCAAGAACGTTCAGGGGATGGGCAGCGCTGCCCCCGAGCTGGCTGCCTGCCCACCGCGAATCTGGGGACACCTCCAGGCCACCCAGCATCCCGGGGAAAGCATCGCCGCCACCGCTGCCTTGGAGTTTTGGCAAACAGGAGAAGAAGGAGGGGGAGGGAACACCAAAATGAAGCACCAAATAGCCCGCAGAAACCTCACTTTTCTCGTAGCCCCCACCGAAAGAAAGCGGGACAAATCTTATTAATACGACTGTCAAGATAGAGCCAGATTCATGTTACATTAAAGCCTTCCCAACTTTGCTTTCCGAAATTTTATCTCCTCGGTACGTTTTAAATCGGAGACAATCACATCATTTTAATCTGACCCCTCTCTGGGTCAATCGGTCGCGCAAGGATTAATTATTGTTTACAAGGCCTGCTTCACACTAATTTTGTTCCGATCCTTTCCTCATTCTCCTCCCCCAAAACGCACCTTAATAAAACTGAAATTTCTTCAGTTTGGTATTTTTTTGTGTGTGTGTATTGTCTTTTTTTTTTTTTTTTTTTGGGGGGGGGGGGCGGCGGGAAGCAGGAGTAGAATGATTTAATCCGTTTAGCCTGGGAGGGAGACGAGGGCTGAGAAAAATAAAGCGTAAACTATCAGAAGAAGATAATTTAAAAGCCCTTTGTCATTCCCCCGTTGTTTTTAAGGATGATGGTTATTTTAAAATAGCCGTTTCTACTGGGATGCCGGGCGCGGGGAGAGGGGGGACAGCCGGAGCCCCTGCCCTCCGGAGAAGACCTTCTTGCCCACTCCGATAGCCGGGCGGGAACCGCGGCCCCGCGCCATTGTACGCGGGAGGGATGCGCGGGCGCGGGAGGAGCGCGCCCGGCCGGAGGGGCAGAGCGGCGGCCCCGCCAAGGGCGCACTGATCCCGGCGGGGTCCCTGAGGGGATGGGCACCCCGGGAAAGCTGCAAAGCCGCACAAAACCGCGGGGCCGGCCTGGTGAGGGGCAAAGCCGGGGAGGAACCACCGCGGCTTAACTTTCCCCCGAGCCGCTGGCGGAAACACAGCGGAATAAAGCCGGGGTGGCGAGGGGGCTGCAGGGCACAGCCCGGCCGGGATGAGGGATCTCTCCTCCGGAGCCATACGAAGGTCTTTCCACCCAAGGACGGGTCATAGGCAAAGCAACAAAACCAACAAATCTCCCGGGCGTGAAGACAGCTCACCTTCCCCCACCCTCGAGAAATACCTCAAACTCATACCTCTAACTAGGATCCTCCTGCAATAGTCCGGATCAGCCGAACTAGATTTACTTTTATTACAATCTTCTGTAGCTGCAGAGGCAGAAAAAGTCCCTTGTTGATCCTTCAAAAAAGAAGTAGAAATATTTCCTTCAGACCCTTTGCTTTCTTTGCCCTCTTTATGTCCGTTCTTCGAGACCCTGTTAGCTTCAGTCTCTGAACTGCATCTAACGTCCATTTTGTCTTGTTTCCCAAACATGTAGTGCAATAAAAACAAAAGAAAAGAAAAAAGCCACCCAAAAATATAGAAGAGTAGTAGTAGTAGAAGAAGAAGACGAAGTCTATGCTGGATATTGCACGGCTTAGGGTCAGATCGGTGGGGATCTGTAAAGCACCTTGAGTAAGGAAGGTCGGGTTTTATCCCACTGGAAAAGCAGCGGCTTCCTCAGTCCCAGCGTCCTTAATGTGACGGTCCAGCTTCCCAGAGCGCCCAGTGATCAGGTACTCAACAGTACAACTCTAAAATGATTTAATGTCTGCCTTATTACGGAGACATGTAGTTGTTAGACACACAGAGGGACGCGCACTCGCTGTTTCAATTGATTACGGGTAATTTTGCAGCCTCCACATTTAGGTTACCTCATGAATACACTAAATTGTTTGGATAATATATCAGATCGTAATGGATGGTTTGTGTGCTTGTCCCCAATCAAGTAGAGTTTAGCCAGTGAATAAACTGAAATGATTGGTCTTGCTTTCAGGAAACACACAATCAAAAGACTGAGACTTCCAGAAAAAAAAAAAAAAAAAAAAAAAAAAAGAGGAAAAAAAGGGGGGTAGAGGGAAAAGAAAAAAAAAAAAAAAACTTTTGACAAGATTCACCCTGAATTGTTAGCACCATTAGCAGCCATTATTAACTTTCTTCAGTATGCCTTTGACCTCCCGATTATATAGTGGCTTTCTCCAAAGCACGCCAAATAAATCTCAATAAAGCTGCTAGGAAGGGCTGGAAAAATGCAGTTGTAGGGGGGTGGGAAAAAAAAAGCCCCCTGATTTCTAAACAAACAAACAGATCCCCAGCACGCTCACACACGGAAAGTTCTTCTTTCAAGCAGATCTCTCCAAGGAAGCAGGTTATCTTGGCCAGCAGAAATCCTCCTTAACACATCTCCCCACAGACAGCCATCTTAAACTCCTACCTCTCCTTATTTCAGTCCCGATACTTGCTTTTTGTGCTTCTCCCTCTGTGTGTGTGTGTGTGCGTGCATGTGTGTGTGCTAATTCTGCACCTTCGCAAACACTGAACCTATTCGCAGAGCCTGCTCATTGAAAAAAAAAAAAGCAAAAAAAAAGCCAGCTTTGTGTGCAGTGGATCCAGGAAGGGGGAGAAAGGGAGAGGGGGAGAAAGAGGGAGAGAGGGAGGGAGGGAGCAAGAGAGGGAGGGGAGAGAGAGATAGCCCGTGAAAAATCTCAACTGCGTGATCCACTAAAGGAGAAAAAAGTTTTACTCTAGCTATTTCATTGTCTCTGCTACAATATCTTTGAGAACCGCAACAGCCAGTAATCCAATAAGACCATTGATTAGGCTACAATGATTCAATTCAAGCAAATGGCCTTGTGCAAAGAGCATGCTCCAGTCCTTCTTGTCACCTTGCAGGGCAGAAGCCCTCTTCATGCTGCTCTCCTTATTCATTCCTTTATGGGAAATGTAGAGCAAAAGGAGTGAAAGATGGCAATTATCTAATTGGACTATTAACAAACAATTCTCTGAGTGTGGCTGTCTGGCAGTGGTTCTTGGGCGAGGTGAAAGGCCACATGTTGCACTGGCCCCATTCACAAAGAGTTTAGGGGCCTGAGAGAGAGAGAAAGAATTTTCCCTGAGAATTTTTCACACAAACGCCGGAGTATCCACCAGCGTGCTCCTCTCCTCCTCATCCTCTGACTGCCTGGGCCGCTTGCCTGGGAATTTTCCCCACCTGAAGCAGGCTGGGGGAGCCATGGGTTTTGCTGCAGATGATATCGATGGGTAAGAGCATAATGCGGCGCCTTTGGCAGGGCTGCTCAGCCCCACGGGTCTCATCCTGCCCCGCTGGAGGAATAACAGCCCTCACCCCACGGGACCCAGTCTTTGTCCAAGGTGGTATCAGGGGTGAAGGATCTAGCACTGGGGCCTGATCATCATAAATGGGAAATTCAGGGAAGACAAGAAAAGAAGAGAGGAGGGAAAGAAGATAAAGGAAGTGAAAAGAACAGAAGGGAAATGAAGGCAAATGAAGAGAAAGAAAAAAAGAGAAAGGAAAAGGAAAAGGAAAAAAGAAATGAAAAGAGAAAGGAAAAGGAAAAGGAAAAGGAAAAGGAAAAGGAAAGGAAAGGACTTCATAGATACATTTCGATGAGTAGAAATATTAAATCTTGTTCATTTTTCCACAAATCACAAGATAATTTATTTTTATTACTGTTGTCTAAAAAGTCAGATGGAGATGAAGTGTTATTCCCAACATTTTAATCAAGCCTTGTAATTTCAACTACATTTATACATATAATTGGATGTAGAATGTCCTTCTTGTGGACCAGGTTTTATTTTCCCTACAGCCAATGCATCTCAGCAATCTCTGCTGGTCTGTTGTTGTTAGTTACTACTTGTATGGTAGTCATACCCAGGGGCCCCAAATAAATTGCAGCCCCATTGTGCAAGGCTCCATGCAGATATATACAGAGGGTGGAATGAGTTCATTTCCTCCATGAATTCTCAATGCTGTGCAAAGGCCTGTTGTGTGAAGGGATGCTCATGAAACAGGACGTTTAAGAGAGATTTGGTCCTTTCAGGAGAGGTGCAACAAGTGGATGCTGAGTAGTGAGAACCTTTTCCATGTAGCTGAAGTATAAGTTTGTGTTTAGCAGATAAGCTTTGTTATGTGATATACATAAACATATACATGTGTATGTATGCGTAGGTGAGGTAGTATCAACAGTCCTGGCTGGACATATTTGTTTAATGCTGAATAAAACAAAGTTCTATTTCAAACATTTTTTACATAACAGATATTTTTTTAGACAGAATAGGCATAATGATTCTCATGAAAGGTCTACTGTGAAATACAGAGAGCAATTATAATTATATTTGCATAAGTGTGTGGGAGTATGTATGACATTTCCCCCCATGTTTTTCGATATGCTAATGTCTAGGCATAGGCCATAATAATAAACATGGAGCTACTGAACTCAATTACACTGCTTGAAACAGAATATCTGGAGATTAAATATTGTATTTGTGTGATAATCTGGCTTTTTTTTTTTTTCAACAACAACGTGATCCAAACCTCAGTAAATGCCAAGGGAACTTTGTTCTACATATGTAATACCTTAACAAATGCATTGCAAACCCATTTTTGTCTGTAGAAATGACTGCTTTTGAAAGGCTTTCCCTTATTAAACCAGTTAAATTTGCTTTGACACATCATGAACACATAGTACTGTTGAAGATCTGGAAATTCAAATAATGAGTCTAATCCTGCAGCAAACTTGTAGTGAGCAGACAAATCTACCCATGTACAGCCCTGTTACTTTAATTGAGGTCTGCTCATCTGCAACGAATAGCAAAGTCCAGAACAGCATTGGGAAAGTCACATTTTTACCATTTCTGAAGTCAACATTTTCATTAGTCTAGTCATCACCAAACTCTCCTTTACCTATTCTTATTTAGTTTTGGTTGGTTGATTGGTTTGGTTTTTGTTTGTTTGTTTTTTTCAATAGACTTAAGATAAAGCATTCTTGCATATTATACTATTTCAGGACATAATATGCCCCCCTTCTTACTATGCTAACTCCAGGGTTCTCTGTAGCATCAGCACACATCCACACTCCACATGTGCCACTGGATAAGCAGATGAGGGGTTACCTCTTATCCCTGTAAACAGTGATTAAAAATGACTTGGCACACTACGCATGCACTCCCTGGCTGCACCGTGCTATGTATTAATGTTGTAAATATAACAAATACTTTTAAAATACAATATGGCTAAAATACAATTTTATTAGTTTGGATTAGCACATGGAAGACTGAAAAAAGTTGTTTCTCAGTGACTACCACTATTTATATTATTTTTATCCTTATTTGATGATCCTTTGCTCAATGGTTCAGAAAGATACCCTCACCATTGCTACTATTCTAAACTTTTTCTCTTTTTTTGGTCAAATAAATATTTCTGTCCTAAATTCTTGAATGTCAGGCTGGTTATTGCGGTCTAAGCATGGTGTTAAATTGCTATTGAGCTTCAGCGCATATGCTTGAAGTTAGAAGATTAATCAAAAAGATCCTGTGTTTAATTCACTTAACTTACTGTATAACTCAGAGTCCTGTCCAAATAATATTCTTTATGAGTATAAGCTTTTTTCTCCACTTGAAGAATCAGCTCTTGCCCTCCTTGGCTGTCTCTGTGTTGTGGAGTCATGCCAATAGATCTTTTCTTTGGTGGGGTTTCCATATCTCAGCTGAAGAGGAAAGCAGAGCCAACCCAGCAGTCACAGACAGCTGATTAATCTAAATATCTAACAGGATGCTCTGCTGCCTGCCACAGGCACCCATTGCTGCCCAGGGGGGGTGAATGGCAGAAGAGGGGTAAAGGCTTCCCCAGCACTGAGCTCAAAAGGCATGGCTCAGAGATCTTCAGAATCAAAAGGCTTATCTCTGTGTTTAATAGCTCTAAGTAGATTTTTCTTCCATTAATTTACCTAATTATTTTGATTCAGATTATTTGCTTTTGAGTTTACAGATGCATTTGGCAAACAGCTGCTAGGCACATTGTTTAGATATGTGTTTATCTGAACTGGTACCTTGGCACTGAGCATCTTCCCCGTTATTTCCAATTAACAGACAATATGATAGAGTTATTAATAATGATACATTATTTGTGGAAATATCAAGGGGTTACTACCAAGGGGTCCTACCACACATCCAGCACCCTTGGTCACTGTTAATGACAAATGAAGGAGAAACAGAAAACCTCATTGTTACACATATAGATGCCATGCTTCTCTTGGATGGGGCATTTCTGTCCAGTGTGAATGATACTTTCTGTGAACAGAGAAGATGATCTTCATGAAGACAGGAGATTTGCTGGAAGGTTCTTATTTCAAACGGGTCTCAGTGCTGTGCTGATCACCAGGAACTCTGAGCACCTTCTTGAAACAAAGTGCACAGCATAATTAACAACTATGTCGTCTTGTAATTATTCACTGGTAGGGAAGAATTTGCCATACAATTTAAGACAAACTCTGAGAATTTCAGCATACTTATACTACTGTGTATTTGGGGGACAAGTGAGAGGTATTCACTAAACTTGTAGTAGAAGACAGTAGTTTGTTCTAGTGGGAACTGGCTCCATCCCCTGCAAGTAAGCCTAGAAAATGCTCTTCTTCCCGTACAAGTGAGCAGTATCCCTGAAGAACAGGACCATGTCTTTATCTGGAAGCTTTATACTGTCTTTGAAGAAAAGGATTTGTGTCTTGGGCTCAGCTCAGCTTTCTATGGGATGTGGAAAATAACACTTTCCAAAGGACTGATGCCCAGGTACATTTGTGTTGTTCAATGGCATGTGGGTCACGTTAAAAAAAGACAACACATGGTGTGGTTTATGGGAAATTAAATTTCACAGGCTCACAAGAACTCTAACAGGTAAAACAGCCAGACAAAGACAATTTATCTCTGTCTTATAAGTGGGTAACATCATAATACATTGGCATGAAGTAGGGATGTAGATCTGTTTCCAAATAGGCTTCATCAGCTCTTACACAGGTGTTGTGTCCTTCCTGTGCCAGTGCCCTCTATGTTCGTCTCTGAGCAAGCATTCTGCAAGACAACTGTTTAAAATAAACAAGCATATCCAGACAACATCTATTTAAAGTATTGGATCAAGATAATATATGTTATTCCTTGTAGCTGTTACATTCCCACGCTTGTCTGTACCCCTGCTTACTAGCCCGATGCAGAATACAGAACTAGCTGCTTCTTAATTTTCCTGCATACTTTGCCAGTAATTGCAGTATTGTCTCTTCCAGATACTAAACCGAGCATATTGGCAGGACTCAGCAGTGCTGTTCTGGAGGCCGTAATAATGAGCATGGCTATCACACGTGCATCACGATTAATCACGTTGTGGTCATTATGAGCTGCCCCTTACAGTTATCAATCTGGACAGTAGATTAATGCGAAGCTTCATTGCCTGTATCATGCCCGTGGCATATGCGAGCCATCTGAACAATGGTGAGACAGGATTCTTTTCATGAGGAAAAACTGTGAATTAAGAGGAAATACTGTTTGTTCTCTGACAGTCGATTGAGAACCTTCGGTTTCAGCCTCAGCTGTGTCACTGACTCCATCTGTAACCACCAGCACCTGAACACTCAAACTTTCTCTGCCTTCACTTCACCCTCTCCTGACAGGGGTATTAGTTTTACCAGCTTCGCTCAACCACTCATGAGCATTTACCATCCCCAAGCTTTTTGCCCATGAGCCTTTATGATCAGTGCTAAAACTCTCACGATCCTATTCATTCCCATAGTCAATACAAGCAAGCTTGAAGGTTTAAACAGAGCAAGAGGAGAAGTTCGCAAAGGTGAGATATTCAGGATAATATATGTGGTCTGTACTCTTTTCAGAACTTGGAGTTTTAACATTGAGGACCAATGTATTAAAAGAAAAAAAATGCCGTATTTTGGGTTTAAGCTTTTTTTTTTTTTTTAAAATTTTGAAAGCTTAATTCAGATCAGATCAAACACAAATCATGTCTCAAATACTTGTAATTATGAACTCAAGAAACCAGGGAAAGGCTGTATAGGATAGCTTTGCTCAGCTGAGTCTGCTCCTCAGGTACTATCTAATCACAAGAATGACATGAGAGATCAAAAGCTGATCCTTCATTCTGGGGTGAGATCAACTCTGCCGTCATCCCAAGGCTGGTCTGTTTTGGTGACCAGCAGACTTGGTGGAAATCTTCTTGAAATTCAATTTTGTTTTTGTTGGTTTTGCCTTATTATAAAGAACTTCTCCCATGTGAAAATGGGAAATGCCCTCAGAAGCTACAAGAACAAACCATAAACAAAATCAAATCTGAAAGGTGTCTTTAGCTGGGTGCTTTGGTTACATCCAACAAACAATAAGTTAAACAGAGAATTCTTGAACTACAGGTCTTGTTGTTTAACTCATGCCATAAAGAGAAATGTGGCCACAGTTTTTTGGACCAAATGTGTGGCTTGAATACTAGCAGGATTTTGTGACCTGAAATATAGTAATATTTCAGATGGATATCTGAAGTAATGTTTCAATATACTTCCTAACAATTTTTCAGGGAAAATGATGGAAAAGGTAGGCAAAAAATCAGTGCAGTTTGGTTTATTTAAACCTGTCAGAGATTGCAGGTCAGTTTAGGGTTATGTCGCTTTATGGTGAATACTTTACCTGATGGATTTAAACATACTGGGAGGTTGAACGTCACGATGGTAGACAACTCTGAACATGGTCAAAGGCAAGGTAATGCAAATCACCAGTGATTAGCTGTATAGCTCAAATAATCTGAAAAGCCCTAAATTTCCAGGAACCTTTAAGGAAAAAGAACCTGCACCAAGATTCATCAGTGTCTGATTTACCACAATCTATAGAAGCAGTTAAAAAAAGAAAAAGGAAAAGGAAAAGAAAAAGAAAAAGAAAAAGAAAAAAAGAAAAAAATATGTATTAAATGAAACAGGAGAAGAATTAAAAATCAGGATTATGCCATTAATCCACATTAATTCTGTGTTCATTCTTTTTACCCTCATCTCTGATGAGGTATATAGCAGAGTCCAAAAATGCTCAAGAAATGAGAATAAAAACAACTACAGAGCTGCTAGGACGAAGACATGAGAGGTGGCAAAGTCTAGAATTATTTTGCTGGGAAGAAGAAGATGAAAGTGGAGCCGATTGTGGAAGCCAAAATTCTCAAGCACATAGCATTGAATTGACTTTTTATTATATCACACAATATGAGAACAAACATCAGGTTGAATTAAAAAGCAGCAAATTTAGAATGAAAAGCCCAGACACGTCTCATCAACTATGGGAACAGTTGTGCAGGAGGTTACTGAGGCAAATGCCTTGGCTTGATTTTAAAGTAAATTGGACAGTGTTAGAACTACCTCCTTGCATAGGGTTGAAAACAATGATCAGTGCGATTGAATCTTACATGCTGGGCTGGACACTGGGCCCAGGAAGGAGTGATGCAGAAGCACATCATTTGGAGTTTAGTTTGTTCTTCTTTGAAGTATCAGGTGTAGGATATTCTATAATATATCAGAAAGACTGATGGCGCTGAGTAGAAAGGACTGGGCTACTGTATTTTAGCAGCTAATATCAATACTTATTACTACCTAACATGTGGCTCCAGTAAGAAAAAAAGTGAGGCTGTTTTTTCACCATGTCACTCAGTTTTCTGTTAATGGACATAGAGGTGTTCATACATTGTTATAGTTTTTCTTCTTAATTTGTATAACAGAAAGATACAAACCTCGAATAACAGAATGTTTCCAAAGCCTGGGATATTTCTAGGATACTGTTTGGCTATTTCTATTGTTACAATGTTTCTATGACCCGATAACACAAGAAAAATGAAATTATATTAGTATTATCTAGAATTCCCATACCTGTTTGTGCTCCTGATGGATTAGGTGTTGTGCAAAACACTGAGTATACTTTAAGACATTTATAATCTGAACAAGACTAATTGGATAAAAGAAATATGGTATATTTTATTTTTAAAGATGGAAGAAAATGTTTTATTTTATAGATGGAAAAAAAAAAGAATCACAGACAATTCCCAGTGGTGCCAGAGGGACTGAGTGAGATCCTCAGGGCAGCACTATAACCCTAAGACCATACAACAAGAAAAGAAAAAAAATATTCAGGAAATGGAAGAGTTATTCAGCAAGGAAGCTAAATAACTGCCAGCCCCTTGTTGAGTTCTAAGGTATAGAAATGATGCTCCTCACTCCCTGCCTTTTAACACAGCACACGTAACATCCACCTGATGTCTACTTGTGAAGGACAAATGTTTGGTGTGTTTTCAAAGGGCTTGCTATTGAAATGCGTACTCAGGTCTCCAGGTACTGGGTAAGAGGGGCAGACATCCAGCCATACCAACCTTTTCCAGTTCAGGAGGATGTGCATCTCTGAGGACCTTTTTTAAGCTCTTCCACAGAGATGTGGTGCTACTGATGTTAAAACTGCTCTTGATTTAGACTCCTGTCAGATTGAAGTCAAATGTAATGACTCTGAGTTAACAACCCACTGCCTGGTTACTATGAAGCTGTTGCATGCAATTTTTTGTCTTAGTCTTATCTTTTTGCCTGTTACACCTTCATTTCCTCCTAATGAAGAGCAGAATGGGACCTTTCGGTGTCTGTCTCCTTTTATCACGGGAACTAATTCACTACTGTGTTGGCAGCGCTCCTACTGCTGTCAATGGGAATTATGTACTTTGAATAAACAAGAATGAGGCCATAACTGTTTAAGAATTATGCTATTAAGACAGCACAATGTGTTTTATTTTTATATAGAGCATTACCTATGAAGAGTCAAAACCGCTTTGCGGAGAAAAGGAATAATAGACTGTACTTCACAGAGTTGTTTGGAGTGGTGCTCTGGTTCAGAAGGAAAAGGACAAATGACTGTATAGATGTGAAGAGAAGAGCAGAAAAGCTGGGCCTTCAAGGCAATAAAGCAGCCAGCGAGTTTCCTGAGAGAGCAGGCATCGCAAAGGGGAAATGGAAAGATGAGCTACTGAAAAGAGCTAAATGTCAGCTGGACAAAAATGAAAAGATGTTATAGAACTTCAGGCTGGAGTAATGCTTCAGTCCTCCTGCCAAACACAGGCCAGTGTTTAGCCTTGAATTAAGTACCACAGGTTGGTGACCACTTACATGGAACATATTTTCTCCCTCTTACATGCCCACCCGCTTCTCTCATCTCAAGATGTGAGATGCGCTGGGGAGATGCTGCATGACATATGGGGCTGTGTTGTCCATTTGTTCCTATAAAGTCTTTCCAGGTAGGGAAAAGAGCATCAGCCACTTGCCCAAGTTTGTTGATAGCATCTTATTGGCTGGTTGCTATTGAGTTATGCTGCAAACCTGAGTGCAGTGAACAGCCACATGCTATGTTGTGGGAAGGCTGCTCGATGTGAATAGCTGCTTCCTTATCAAATGAAGTGTCAGTTGTTGAGCTGCATGGGAAGGCTCAGGCACTGGTCCTTTCAGGCAAATGAATGCCACATCTGGTTTTCTTGTCATTTCATTATGTTCCTAACCTTTGTCTACCTCCCTCCCATCCACTTCCTTTTATTTAACATGGGACTAATCCAGTTGCCTGCAATCTGACGGAACTAAAAGGGACATGCACTTGTGTTGCAGCCATTTTGTGCCATTTTGGGCTCACATCCCAATTCCAGCCAGCTCCCATCCCACCGGCAGCGGGGCAGCACCCTGCCCAGCCTGGGCTCAGAGGCCTCGGAAGCTGCAGCGAAAAACCATCGCTGTGCTGAGTTTGCTGAACCTGACTCCCTGGCATGGGTCTACATAAGCTGCAGTCGATGAAGTAGCTGAAATATAGATGAGCCCAAAGGCTGTGCCTTCCTCTAGGAGGGAGTCTCTGGAGGATGTGGAGATGTGGCGTGTGCTGCATCTCCCTGCCCGCCTTCCACCCCGCTGCCTCCCCGGCTGCTCTGCACGGCTGGGTGCTGACGCTTTTGCTTCAGAAGGTGCTTTGCAGCGATGTTTGAAACTCTGCCGTGCATGGCAGCAAGTGTGGACCCTGCCAAGGGAGTTTTTAGAGCAGATGCAGTGTCCAAACAAAACAGTCCAACCCAAAAGCATTTCATAGAAATGCAGACAATTGTCTCAATCGTGCCCCTGGCATTACACGGTGTTAAAAAGCTCAGCTTGCTTAGTTTAACTCACTGGGATGATTCTGCTGCTGCACCTTCTTCTGGAGCTCAGTCATCCAGGATAACAGGGCTCATTCTCAGAAATGCTAGGAAATGTTTGAGCAAAGTTGGGCTTTGATTAATTTGATCCCTAGGGCATGCAGAAAACCAAGAGAAAAATATTTTGCCCAAGTAGATCTGCAATCAACAATCTCTTCCAGCTTTATTTTTGCCTTAGAAGCAGCTTTTGGCACTTTCTGTTATCAAATCCCTGTCCAAACATTTACCAGGTGACAAGAGTAAGGTAGAGGAAATGTTAATGTTCTTTATTTTTGCAGAGGTGAGGTGGAGCATGGGCAGGTGAAGCAACTGGGACATTAAACTTGTAGCAGTGCTGGAAGTGAAAACTTGTGGGGCTTTGCTGCTTAGTTCTGTGTCTGCAGCACTTCTGTCCTGAAGCCCCAAGTAAAATAAGTCAAACAATATAGACTCATAAAATTTGAAATAACTAATGTGAATCATTAAAAAAATATTCATTAGATGTTGAGATTTCCCTTTCAACCCTTTTAAAAAATAATATTTTAATATGACACCCAGCAAGAACCCTCTTCTGCTGTATACAAAATTTAAAATCTACTATTGAAATGAAATGCAAATAGAACATTCAAAGAGTTCCAATACAGCAAAGCACTTGAGTATGTGTTTATCTTTAAACACATCTGGAGCCCCATTGACTTTGACAGGACTACTCATATGCTTAAAGATAAGCCTGCTTTTGTTGGATTATGGCCCTGAGGATGTAAGTGCTGGGGGAATCATTTTCATGCTCTCCAGAAAGGGCTTTAAATCACTTTTGTTTAAGGAGAACTAAGTGGTTGGACGTAAACATACCTAACAAACCAATAGATCAAGATTAACTTTTATGCTGAGCCACTTGACACATCTCTAGAAATTACTTACTGTTGAAGTTTGGTTCTTAAAGAAAATAACGATCCAATTATTTTTAAATGAGATAGAGCTGTAGAAAAACCTTGATACCTCCACGTGGGAATTTTGTTTAAAAAAAATGGGAAAAAAAAAGGAGAAGAGAGATATAGCCATGTTAAGGGGAATGCAGTGTGCGTGTCTGAAGGGCAGGAGAGTTAGGTGAATTATTAGATTTCAGCACTTGAAAGGAGAAGCAGTGTTGTACATAATAGGACTTTGAGAGACCGTCTGCTATTGGTTTTGCTGTTCTGCTGGTGATGCTCTGAGATCGACAGACCAGATGCACAGCAGGGAAATGTGACCTCAAAAATATCAGTTGGCTCTAATATTGTATCTTTCAACTGTGGATGTTAAAGAGTCTAATCCAAAGTCCTTGAAAATAAATAGAAATGCTCTCACTGACTTCAAGGAGCTTTGCCTCAGGCCCTGAAGCACTCCTCTTGCCACACTACACAGGCATTTGGTTCTGCTCAGCTGCGCGGATCCGGCAGGGTCAGCACTGTGCCTCAGAAGGCACACGGGCACCAGGGCTGGGATCCTACCCCTGCCCTTGACATGCACACCCCTGCACTTGAGAAAAAAAATGGAAACAGCACTTCTGTCCCAGAGTCTTTGTAAGTTTTCACTTTTTCCTGGTCCACTGCAGGCTGTGGGGGCCATGCTGCTCCCACCACTTCAGTGCAATCCCCACAAGTGGGGCAGTGGTGCTGCATCCAACCTCTCCATCACCTCCCACAGCCACCATGCAGCATTGCTGCCTGGGGCACTGCGGGGATTTGCTTTCCAGCCAGTCTCAGGACTGCATTGCAGGTGGAGCCCATGCACTTCAGCTTAATTCTTGCCCAATTGTGCTTGAAATCATAATAATAAAAAGCAGTTGGTGTTTTGCTTTCTGTTTGCGTGTTTTGTTTTGCTTTTTAAGTAAAAACCAGAATTGCTAATACTTCATGAAAACATTGTTTTTTAAGCATTGCCACATTTTCTCTGTGCCTCATCAGGAGTCTAGGTCAGGAAAGCAATGGGAAATACAAGATAAGAAAGCCCTACCATCTAGGCCAAGCACAGCAATATAACATCGCTTCAGCGGTAATGACAATGGAGAAGGAACAGAATGCTATCAGGGGATAATCGTGTCCTGCTGGCAGCTAAATATGAAAGCCAAAGTAAAGACATTTATAAAATAAACAAGCATCAGGGAAGATGAGAAATTTATTACAGGGCAGGAAATAGTGATCTTCAACAATGGCCCAGTCTGGTTTCTCTCATCGTTGTAGAAATAGTGTAAATTAATGCTTTGTCTCATGTATGTTTTATTGTTTCTCGGGCAATTACCAGACTGTATTTGGTCTAGTGTAGGGGAGGGAATTGCACATCATCTGATCAAGCAGAGTTTATGGGGGAAAGCAGGCCAGGAAGACACATGCTTGTTTCATGGTTAAATCTGTGAAGTCTTCTGCCCACCAACAAAAGGGATAGGTCAGGCCATATCACACCAATGTATGACGTAAGCAGTTTTACATCATGCCAGAAAGTTGCGCTGAATTGTGGTGATGTCATTTTGGCGGCAGAGCCTGGTTAAGTGGTTTCTTCATCTCGCCCCTGCATCATGTCATGGCTGCTTCTCCCAACAGTGCCAGCTTTAGCATTAAGTAAATACATCAGGAAGCGGATGGAATAAAACGGCCCATAGAAAAATGGCTGGTTTTACCCCCAGTTAGAATCCTCTTTGTTTCTGGTGTATCAGCTGGATAGATGGGGTGTTTGAGTGACAGGCACAGGGGTTATGGTGAGGATGGAGAAGGAGATAGGAGATCCCTAAGTCAGGAGTTCTGCCAAGGAGAGGGTAAGGGGGACCATACCCTTAGACGAAGTGTAAAGTTACACTAAGACCATGACACAAAATGCACTGCCCTGACATGGAAAGTCCCCATATGCTGCCATACTATACATTTACTTTCTAGGGGGTACCAGCTCTATGTAGACGTTTCATAGAGAAAACAGCAGTGTATGCAGATTGGGACCAAATTAAAGAAAATTCTGACCTTTCCTATCATTTCAGTGAAAAGATCTGTAAGAAAGATCATGCATCTTATCATCCATGTGCCAAAAAGAGGGGGAGGAGTAGAAAAGAGCAAGAATTTGGACATAATTAAGTAGTCAAGTTCCTGTCTGGAATGAGGCCTGAGCTGAACCTGCACTCTTTATTAACCTTCTGTAGCAGGGCTGGGGTGGGGAAGAAAAGACATTAAAAACATGGTGGAGTCATGGTGACAGGTGTACAGATGAAGAACAAAGAACACATATTTAAGTTGTCGGAGGGATGTGTGACTTAAAGCTATGGGATATCATAAAATCTAAAACCAAAAAAATAGAGTTGACCATCAGAAAACATTTTCTAGCAACGCTTTTTCTCAATATTTTCTCTCTTTTCTGAGTTATCTGGTGGTATAACAGCCTCTCAAGACTGCAGGATAATTCTCATGGTTTGTTTTTAAATTTAAATCTGGACTAAAAAATGTAAGAAAATACTGCTGAGTGAGGATAGATTAGATAGCCTAATAGACCATTTCCCTCTAATTTCCATTAAGATGATTAGTTGGAATGCTGCTTGCAGCATATTAGTGAAAAAAACACAGGAAGCACAGTCATACGGTAGATCCAATATCTCAAACTAATGTTTGTAGTAATAACAGTGATATAAAAATCCATCTCAGGTATTTTTATAACTCCAATTAGTGCCTGAGCGAATCACAATCTTTAATGCGTGCATCTTGCAACACTCCCCAGGAGAAGAGATTTGTATCAACTCTTTGAAAGGAGCAGATACAAACAGGGATTTGGTTGTCTGGCATGCAAGGGCAACCAGGAAAATAGATCTGAATTAACTGAAGCATGAATTTAATTTGGATCCTTCTGCCAAGTTACATTTTGCACATAATCCTCATTCAGAAGGAAAGTGTCTTCCATTGAGTGGGAGCATTTGACTCTCGCTGCGTACCTGTTGACGTCGATATCCATTACCAGTTTAGAATGGATTAGTTGCACTGTACAGGGACTATTAAATAGAGAATTTGTTTGCATATTTTTACGCTCACGATTTGACGGGCAAGCTGCCAAGCTTTTTAGAATTAACTACACAAAAAGATCACCTCCTCTGCAGTGGGGAAAACTGAAATAGTAGGACTCGGTTTGGTCGTTCAGTCTGGTCTTGGGGAACCATAACTCACATAGTTTAACCAGGATGATACAACTACTATAGGAAAGGCCATCTAGCCCAAAAAACAGCATTGGATTGGTGTTTTAAATAGATCGCAGATGGAAAAAAAAATTCCTAACACGCTTGGAAGATGGGAAGAGGCATTTAAAAACCTCATTTTATTTTATTTTATTTTTTAAAGATAACACTTCGATACCTTGAAGTGTCCCTGAAATAAACCCAGTCAGTTTACCTTCCCCGTGGCTGCACCCTCATTCTGGAGCTCTCTGCTCTGCACAGCACAAACATCTTCCTCTCCCTGCATCAGGCTCCAGCCGAAGGATGGAGGGTTATTTTAAGAAAGTGGTTCATTGGGAAAGCGGCGTTTGATGTGTAATGTTTCCGGCTTTATTTTGAACCGTGGTAAATCAACTCCAGAAAAACAAAAACAAAAAACAAACAAAAACCCCAAACAAAACAACAACAATAAAAACAAACAAAAAAAACCAAAACCAAGCAACAAATACCTGGAGTTATCTGACTTATTAGGGGTGAAAAAAAAAAAAAAGGGAGAATCAAACAAAAAGCTCTCTGGGATGCGGGTGATGCTGACACCCAAACTAACGCCGCTGCCTTACAGGCTGCTCTCGGAGCAGAGAGCCACCCCCAGCCCAGAGCGGGGTGGGACGGGGGGAGCGGCCGGGGCTTTCCCTCGCCCTCAGCCCTGGAAGCAGCTCTGCCGTCCCAGGCAGCTTCCCCTCCGCCCTGCTCCCGCCCGTGCGGTGCCTCGGCCCGATCCGGACACCTGCGGCCGGGTCGAGGAGGCTGCAGGCGGCGGGAGGGAGCCGAGCCCGGCCCCACTGGCAGCAGCCCCGCTCACCCACCTCCCCGTACCGCGCACTTAGCGGGGAGCGGACAGGGGTAGGCGATACCCCGCGGGATCGATACCCACCCCAGGGCCGCGCTCCCACGCGAAACACTGGGCAGCTCCTCCGCTTCTCGGCTCGGGAAGAGGCCCCGGCCCGGGAATGCTGCCCCACCGGCGCCCTCCGGCAGCAGGATGCGGCCCGGGCCCCGTGGAGCGGCCGCTGCGCGGGGGCGGTGCGGGCACGGCCAGGCCCTCCCCAAACAGCCGCAGCGCCCACGCACGCTCCGCCCCCACGCGCGCTCCAGCCGCCTCGTGCAGCCCGTTCCCACGCGCGTCCCGCTCCCCGAGTGTTCAGAACGTCCCCGCGCCCCACGCGCGATCCTCCCACCCGTCTGTGACCGGGGGGACGCCCCACGCTCTCGCCTCTCCGAGCGGGGAACGGCGGGTCCTGCTGCCCCAGCGCGGGCGGTGGAAGCCGCTGCCGCCGGGGTTTTCTGCCCGCGGCCCCGGGCGCGTCCTCCGCCCGCCGGTGCCGGGGGCAGCCGGGAGGAACCAAGCCAACCCCCCCGCCCGCCTCTCCCGGCCCAGATGCTCCCGGAGCGAGTGGGAAACAAACCCCATTTGTTTTGGTTTTGTATTTTGTATTTTGTTTTTGTCGTGCGTGCCACCTTCAAAGATGGAGCGGGATTGGGGCTGTGAGTCCCCGGCACACACAGGCGTGGGCTCCTGCCTCTCTCCGCCTGCAGCGCGGCCCGAAGAAGCCAAAGTCAGTGAAGAACACAACTCACAGCACCTTGGAAAACGCGTGGGCTTGAGTTTTGTTCAGCTGTGGGGAAACTAGAAAAGAAAAGATACATGTTAGCCTGAGCTCGTAATTTTTGCTTTATCCCGTTACAGAGTAAGACTAAAAAGCACGGGGTTTTTTTGTTTGTTTGTTGTGGTTTTGTTGTTGTTGTTGTTGTTGTTGTTGTTTTTTACGACAAGAAAAGAAGAAAAATAAGAAAAAAAATAGTGCAGGAAATGAGGCAAATGCAGGAAGTGAGAAACACTACTTTAACATGCTCTTCGACATCCGAAACGAATTAATTTATCTTAAGTAAACACAATTTTGGAGAGATTTGTGAACCTCTACGGGACATTTTATTGACTCAATAATGTGCCTCGCACGTGGAAGCACAACTAAAATAGTTTTAGGTGACCGTAGTCTGTTCTTCGAAAGTATTGAGTAGCATCTAAACCCCACTTTGATATTAAACAGCTTAGCAGCCCTGAACAATTTAAAGGAAGATACTTTTTTAATTAACTAAGACATCTGACAGGTGACTAGTTGTTTTAAAATCTCTCCCCGTAGCAGACGGCCGAATTTTACCTTCATTGAGAGACGTTTTTGCGCGATTTGCTTTTGCCTTTTTGTGCAGCCGGTGTAATGGCTTCTTTCTGAAAAGTAAATACCACACAAATATTCCCCCCCACACACACACTTTATCGAAACTTGTTTTATTCTCCGTCGTCGATGGTCTTTAGGTACCGAAGCAGCACAGGGAGCACGTTAGGGAATAGCCGAACAGAATAGCGAAGTATCTTTCTGCTAAAGGAAGGAAATTTCAAATACAGTAAATCAAATCGAGTCATCAGATGTTGCAGATAATGTTTTATTTGTGCCAATTTAAGAGATCGATCGCGCCGGCCCCAAGGGCCGCTCCGGCCGGGAGCGCAGACCCCACAGCCCGGGAGCTTCCCCCGCGGCTGGGCCGGCCGGTCCTCAGCACCGCCTGGTACCTGGAAACGGCCTTTTGTTTCCAGGATCTGAGACGGGAGCCTCACCGAACTTATTTGTTATTTTATGGGTGGTTTGGAGATCCAGATTAAAGCGTTAATTCTGCTCCCCAGAGGCGCTGGACCGCAGCCTCTCCCCAAAGCCGGTTTTGTGACTCCTTTCACGGGGCGGGCAGACGTTAAAACAAGAGGACCCCCACAACAGACATCCACATCAGCCCCCCACGCAGGACCTGGCCCGGTTCTGTCTCTCCCTCTTCGCCGCGCTGCCGGCGGTTGAGCCGCCTCTTCCCAGGCAGCGGCTGACGGCCGACGGGACGCGGTCAAGCGGGGATTTTGACTTGGATTTATTCTCTTTATTTTCTCCCCAGGCTCGGGCAGGCATCCCTTGGATTTGCGGACCCCACCGGGCACACGTCAGGGCCGGGCCGCGAGTGCCCTCGCTGCGTGAGGGGAGCATTCCTGGGTGCCGGTGTCGCCAAGGCCACCCGCGACCACTGTGCCTCTCCTCGGACATCCCTCGGTAAAACCAGCAGCAACGTCAGGAGGCAGCAAACCCACCCTTGCGTCCTTTCCCAGCCCTTTCAACTGGAAAATTCCAACTGGGGCACCCAAACTGGGGAACTCCGGCTCTTGCGAGGGCGGAGGTCGGTCCTGGAGCCTCATCACTGCGCTCCGGGACCAGCCGGCGGTTCGGGGGTGTCCCTCTCGGTGTGTTTAGACCAGGCAGCGGCCCTTTCCCAGGGTCCCCGGCTCCGCGGGGACGCCGGGCGAGAGCTGCGGAGCCGGCACCTTCCTCGATTCCCCCTTACGCGTCTCCATCACCCCTGCCGCAGCGTCGACAGTCTTGCTGCTACTACCTGCTCTCATCCTCTCTGCTTCCCTCGACGTCCCTCCGAGCTCTGCTCACCCCGGCGATGGCCGCTCCCTCGGGGCCAGCCGAGGGGCAGCGCCCGGCGCCACCACCGCAGCCGGGCTGGCAATGGGCCCCTCGGCGGTAGCTGCGGGCTGGAGACGGCACAGGCACCTTCTCCCGCTGCCAGCCGCAGCTGCCCTTCAGGGCAGAGCGAGGGTCCTTCCCTCACCTCTCAGTTCGGCATCTTCAGGTCTCCAGTTGCTGGGAAAGCCTAAACGCAGGAAGAGCCTCTTTCTCCCCATTAAACGTGCTCTGGGGGTGGGGGATGGAGGCTCTTCTAGGAGAGATAAAGATTGTGAAGCCCAGGGATCCAGCAGTCGGTTCCTCGGGTTAAGTAGAACATTTTGTCCCACACAGCCCTCATCCCCAGCAATTACGGTACCACACTGCACTTTGCCCTGACTGGAGGGGTGGATTTGCCGTCCCACTCCTTGTAGCAGAAACATCCCCCTCGACCTCCTGCAGCCAGGCTCAGCGTTTCCCTGGCATAGACCCCCTCAACCGATAGTTTTGCTCCTGTTAAAGTCACAGCCATTGGAGAAGTGAAAAGTTTCCTCCATACCTTCATGGGGGCACTGGCGAGATTCAGTGACAGCTTGGAGGAAATGGACCCCTCTTGTCCCCACCCAAGGGGACACGGACATGTGAGCACAGCCGAGGGCAGGCCTTTCCCATGGCTCAGCAGCTGTGGCCTCCTAGCCCATCCACTGAGCTCTGCAGGAAAACAGCAGCTTTCCTCCCAGGAGGGAGCCCCACCCTGCCTTGCATATCTTGTTGTGGATATGTGTACACGGAAGAGTTCAGCCCTCCAAATAACTGTTCCAACTAATCCCCCCCATCTCCATCCCAGTTGTTGGGATGTCCTAGTGTCTTCCAATCCTTATTACACTCTTTGATCCTTGTTTGTCCAGACAAACCTGCAAGTTCAGATGCTATTTGAAGAGGAAGAGATAAGCTTTACCCTCGGGACCCCAGTGACTTTCCTTGTTGCGAAAGGCACCTGCTGTGGCTGCCTGTTGCTCAGAGCTCTGTATCCCAAGTGTCTGTTAGAGTTCTTCAGGGAAGAAACCTCAGCAGAAAAGCTCTCAGAGACATTTACTTCATTCCCTATCAGGAGGGTTAGCTTCCTTCCTTTCTTCCCCAGTGGATTCTGAATGACAAGGATGAAAGGAGGAACTGGGCTAATTCTCCATCCTTTACCTGACAAAATATCCATAACCCTTCCAAGGCCTTCCCACTAAGGGGCATGTTGTGATGTTTCACTGTCTGGAGCTGTGCCTGGCTCTGGGAGGAGCCCTCTGGGATCTAGTGGCAATCCTCGCTGTGATTTACATGCCCAGCAGTTAAGCCACTGTGGGTCACCTCAACAAGTGCGTGAGAAACCTGGCTGGTGCTGCAGGGAAAACCCATGCCAGCTATTTGCGAGCAGTCTGAGTATACAAGTGTGCTGGAGCTTAAAAGAAAGCTTGGAAGAAAAAATAAGGTTGAGATGGGAGCGTGGTTTATGGACTCAGGCAATCATTCATGATGGTAATTTGTTACTGTGAATGCCTCTGTTCTTATAGGTGAGAGAGGATGCTGCAGGTGCAGTAACAGCACAGAGCTGCAGAATCTTTCAGTCATTTGAAATGCAGCAGTTCCTGGAAACTGAAGCTGCTCACACCACTTGGCTTGGGCATCTCTCCTTTCCTTGCATCTAATGTTCATAAAGACATAGGAAAGAAAAGGGCTTGTAAGGGCATGGAGTTCCATCATGCCCATCACAGACAACTGCCTTGTTGGTACTTAGTTTATATGAAGTCACTGTATGTGGATTCAACCATGCGTACTGCATACACAATGCACCCTACAAAACACCTTCTCACATGGGGTGACAAACCAGAAAAGGGGCCAAATACAGAAAACATTTCAGGAAAAGCAGAGAAGGGACTAAATAAACTGCCAGTATAAGAGGGAATTGTTAAGGCATCATTCCCAGAAGAGCTTGGGTAACTGCCTGAAGAATGGAGAAACCAAACCCAACTGCCTTTCCCCTCCTCCCAAAAAGCCCGTGAGCCCTTGCCAAAGGGAAAATTTCTTCCTGACACCAGCTCTGGTCAGTTCACTGGTACCATGACATTATGTGAACTGCATTGGTCATGGTTGTTCTTTATCCATACCGTTAAGCACTGATTCTTAAACTTATCCAAGGGAATATAGTCAAGGGAAAGAGCAAGCTAACCTCCACCTGCTCTATTAGGCAAACTGGTATTTTTTTACTAAGCATCAACAGGTTGAGAAATAAAATGCATATCAGTGCAGGCTTTAGAGAACTGTATTTAGATTTACAAACAACATTGTAACAGGATCAACAGGCTATAATTAGAATTTAATAATCCAAGTGGAGGAGTAATATGCCCGCTGCTTGAAAAATTGGAGCCTTTCTTTTGCAGTTCTGAATATTCAGCTCTGCAGATTGGACTCCAACTTGCTTGACACAATTACTGTCCTAGTGAGGCAAACATGTTACAAATAAGAACAATAAGATCAACAGTAGTTTAAGTCTAATACCATAAACAAAGGGAATAATTGGAACACCTCCTGCCCCAGCACAATCTGCACAACTGGGACAACCAATTAGCATGGTTATAGGAAAAATATGCAAGAAAATGTTATATGTTACAGACTTTTGGAAATACTTTAAGGCTGGCAAATATGCTAAAGGCAGTGCTGTCAGATGAATGATGTCTATTAGATTCAGTCTTTGTGGTTATTTCCAAAGTCCGCCTGAACCAGGGGTGACACTCGGCAGAGTTGATGAACGGGGGGAAAAAGACCAGTGTAAGCCAGATTCCCCTCACATTATGTTCAAAGTATTTAGTATGAGGTGTGTAACTAAACAAAAGATTAATCTGAGGGATTCAACACACTTGCTGAAGTGCATACAGCCCCTAGGATATGTTGGTATCACAAAGCAGACCCCGGCAAAGCTCCTGCCACAGTCTGACCATGGAATGTTGCAGCTCAGGCCATTTTCCAGTCCCCAATATTAAAATAAGACCCTGCTTCTCATTTTGCTTGCTAAGAACATGCTGAAAGAGATTACCCACCTGGCTTGAGGCAGAACCTCTTCAGAGCCATTGGCCAAGCTGGTAGAAGGCAGTCCTGCTTCCCAACAGAGATGCTGTGGTGCTGTCTCCTGGCATTTGGTGTTTCCCAAGTGCATCTGGGATCTCTTTTAAATGAGTGAAGTAGTGGCTCAAAGGAGAGCAGCTCTGATCCCTGAGCAACAGGAGGGACTACAGAAAGGACAGAACTTAGAAACCTTCTCCCTACTTTCTGCCACAATAATAGATATATTTTCCCATTTTGCTTAGAACAGGTGGAGAATCTGATTTTAAAACTTCTGCCAAAATCCAAAGAATAGTTCTGGGGCTATTACACCTGTCTGAAAAGAAATGGTGCACTATTTAATTTTCCACAGGTCAGGAATAATCTGGAACAGGATCTAGCCTGGCCAGAAGGTGATTGACAGAGATACTCCAAGTCAAAAATTCAGCTGAGAGGATGTGATCAACAAATCTTCAATGAAACCCTTGACAGAAAGTATATATTCCACAGTCTATTTTAAAATTGTAACTTGATTTCTTTACATGCACTGGCACATACTTGGCTTCGTGAAGTGCTTAGAGATTTGCATGGAAGTAATGATGTTAGGAAGAGACTCCAAGGTGAAAGTCTATGTGTATCCTATTACCAGGTGTCCGTGTGACTAACCCAGACGTCATATGGAGATGAATGTTATTTATCAGTAGGGCTCTGAGCCCTTCAAGTGTGTCAGAAACGCCTGCACTGTCCCTGGGTGCTGGTATGTGCCCTCAGCCTGATGAGCTGGCTAAAAGATGTGTAAAAATCAACTGACGTGAAGAAAGCCAAATGAGGGTGTTTCTGAAGAAATTCAGTTGTGATGCTTATTTTATCAAGTACCCATTACATCCTATAATTTTGCAACAGGCCTGGGAGCTGGTATTTTAATTGAGGGTGTGAGAGTTTGTGGGGAACAGCTGAGTCTGTTTAGCTCCTGTCGGCAGCCTGGATTGCACCAGTTCTCACGTGTCTTTTAGGAGACAGCTGTGGTCTCACTCAGGCACCTTGCAGTGGAGATCCCTTAGAGCTCTTCATCTTTGTACGTGCAGAGCTGAAATTCTCATCCTCAAAGATGCCCAATGTTTTGGTGTCAGGGGTACCTGGGTGAGACGTGCCACAGCAGTTTGTTACAGCAGCTGCCAGCTCCTTTCCTCACCAGAACAGAAGAAGGAGAAGGGGAGAAGCTCTCTAGCACCGGCACCTAATGTAGGTCCTGCCCAGCTCTGAGTGACAGGGAGGGAGCTCAAGGTAACGTCCTGTGTGACAGAGGGGAGAACTGGTGAGAAGGCTGGGAGAGCACATGCTCCTAAGTTGGGTGAGGGGAGGTAGAGCTTGTCTAGGCCATCATGATGTCTCTGTCCTGCTTTCATCTCCTACCAGCCTAGAAATCAGACAAGAGTGAATGAAATACAGGTGGGATTCAGGGGAAGGAATAATATTATCTCAGGTTCTTGCTTTTTATGGTTAAACTGACACTCCTCAAACTAGCTAGATGGGGGCAGGCTGGCTATGGGGAGAGCCAGTATCTGCCATAGTTACACTTGCAAAATGTAGTTTCTCTGGAGATTTCATTTCTTGCTCTCTCTCCCTTGCCTGCAGAAGCAAGAGCTGCACTTTTGGTGTTGTGCTACAACCAAGAGCTCTCAAAAAGGAGCCAAAGCACCCAGGAAAGCAATGGTAAGCATACCTATGGCACAGTGCTTCATGGCCACAATATACCTGTGGGCTGGTGTCTGCATTGTCCTCTTGCTACCATTCATAGCAGCTGAAGATTGAGTCCCTCAGAACATGTATCTGGTCAACTGACCCAGCATTGTCAGGCCTTTAAATATTAATCCATGAGGTAGCATGTAAGTGGAGGCAACACGATTGCGTGTATGTTTGTTTGTATTTGTTACCAGGAGTTCACCAGCAAATTCGTAGGAGCACACTGTAGTGGCCCTGCTGCATTTACTGACTTGTTTTCCAAAGAAGGACATTTACAGACAGCCACAATCCATAAACGTATATTTGAATGCAAAGACATGCTACAGAGGCTGAGTGAATCGGGTGTCAACTGCCCAAACTTCCCTGAAGAAACATCGGCTTGCCGCACCCCAGCCTGGCTCCCTAACTGTCCCTAAGCTCGGTGTTTAGAGGAGATGATCATTTGGGGCTCTCCAAACTCTCGAGAGGAGGGGAGATGCTCAGCATCCCCCTGGGCTGAGGCCAGGGGGGGCTCCTGGCTGCTCTGCGCCGGGGGGCGGCTGTTCCTCGCATGCGGCCGGGCTCCGGCCCGCGGGCTTTGAGCCCCCTCTTGCGGCAAATCGCCGGTATTTAGGACCGGCTTTTCTCGTCGGTATTTAGGACCGACCGGCTTTTCCCCGCGGCTCCGTGCGCGGCAGCAGCAGCCTCCGCCCTGCCCGGGGCCGGAGCAGATATCTCATTCGTTTTCCCAGGGGCTGCTGCCGTGGCTTACGCGCTGTTTCCTTTGCAAACTCTAAAAATCTCTTCTGGAAGCCGATTTTGAAGGTGGATGAAAATGCAGGCTAGACAACCCCGGCCCGGAGGCAGGTTTTCCCAGTAGAAGCCTCCTCTCGATGAACTCCTGTTCCTTTCAAGGGCTTGGAAACGCTTGAAATGATTTCTTTGTCACAGAGGTACCACCTTTGGCTCAGGAAGTCCATGAACTGCAGATTGCTTGAGGCTAAAAGACTATTCTGGGAAAATATCACTCCATGTTTGCCCTGTTCTTGTACCCTTTCCTAAGCAACTGCTGATGGAAACAGAGGAGGGGGGGAGATGCTGGGCTCTGTGGATCTTGCTCCTGCCCCAGTGTAACTGTCCTCATGCCACTTTGAGCAGGGCCAATGGCACTAGAAAGACATGCTTTTTAGGAACCACTCTGCAATGGGGTTCTGCAAACAGAGGCATTTGTTGCCAAGGTGCATCTCTTCACAATCCAATGCTCTGGTTATGGTGCAGTTCACCCCCTTCTGGGATTCAGTGCAACTGTTTGCAGAAATCTGCTGTAATCTGAGCAAAACGAGAGTACATATGTAGAGATGAGAGCATCTTAAACTGGTTTTCTTCTTTAGGAAGCCACAGGCTTCCCCTCAAAGCAGACAGTTGTGCACTACAGTCTCAGTGGCTCTGCTGCTTACATGTCCTGTCCTTATAACTCCTAGCAAGACCCCCTAATGATTGCTGTTCAGAAGAATCAGTTTTCTGTTGCTTGTGATAAGGAAGTTCAATCAGGTTTTGCTGCACAGAAACTTTCTTCAGCACAGTAGACCATACAGATGATGTTTTCATTCTCAGCAAGGTCAAGACTTGCTTATATGAACATCTTGGGTATGTGTTGTAGCACACATGCTCAGCTAAATCTATGTATGCCCTGGAGCTGCTCTGTGAAGGAGTTTGGCTGGGAATGGTTTGCTTTTGTGTGAATAATTCAGATGTCCTGCTCCTGACCGACTTCTTTTCTGAGAACCACTTGGTGGTGACCACAACCTCAGTGTGCTCCCCCTGGACCTTCCTTCAGGAGTGTCTTATAGTGACAGGAGGAGTTGCATTGTCCAAGGAAAAGAAGGTGGCCAGGGCTATCCCCAGGGAGAAGCAAACTGTGGGTGCTTACAGCTTAAAGGTTTGGACTGAAATTCTCCATATCATATATGTGCTGCATTATATCATATATCTGCTTTTGATAAATAGACCTAAAGGTAAAATAAATGTTGCAGAGATGTTCAATAAGTGAACTATACTTATTTTTGTACTGATTGAGGCTGTGATCCTGACAAAGATATAGGATGACTACATGTAAATTAAATACTTTAACTCCATGCAAATTCATAAGGGGGTGTATCCAGATTGCAGCCTTGATGCAGCTGTTTTACTTTTGAGTACTCAACTTAGTTGACTTATACTCTATTTCAACTACATGTTTAATTCTGCTCTGTGCTGGGATTTCCCTCTGTAATATTGTATGTTGAATGTATTCCACATTTCTCCTACAAGACAGCAGAGAGCAGCAAGTTTGGGACAGAGAAAGTAAGAAAGGAGCCAAGAGGGAGACAAGGGTATGGTTTGAGTGAGGAGTCTACAGCTAGAATGTCTGCAAAGACTTATTAAGAAAAAAAAAGCCAATTCTGCTTTCATATCCATTAAAATGGATTACATGAGTTTAAATGAGAGCAGAGTCTGACGAAATTCTGCTACACATCAGCTATATAAAAGCATTAAGTTGAATGCTTAATTGGTATAAATGGCATATTTCTGCTATTAGGGTTGGACTGCAAACAACCTCAGTCTCAAATTAATGAACAAATATTGTGATCATTTCAGAAGGGTGAAAAAGGGCCAAAACTACAAAGGGCACTTCCCAAGATAATTTACTTGTACTTACGTAAACATCTGACCACAAGGAAGGAGTGAGGTTCTCTACACTGCTGGAACAAAATTTCAGGAAGGAGGAGGACCTCTCTGTCCTCTGGCAACCTTCTTCTTGTGCATTTGGGAACAAACCTCAGTTATGCACAAAGCTTCTGGTTTTAAGATGCCTTATCCAGCCTGCGACACTATGCAGGTTATAGCAAATCTCTCATTCAGTTTGGAAATATTTTTAAAAACACTGACTGATAGCGAATGTTGGCAGCTCTCTAGTTCCTACCAACTGGTAGAGGAATTGGTAAATGCAAAGAAATCAGTTACTCACCTGAGAGCAATATTCAGAGAAACATATCAGGAGGTAACACATTGGAAATTACTCATCCCTTCTGGATGAAAGAGGGATCCTGTTGTCCCCTGTCCTCTGGATAGGGCACACTGGTCTCTCACTGGCACTCAGAATGCTGCAAGCCTCTTTGTCCAGAGATTCTTCTCTGCCTTCAAGGTTTGTTAGCAAAGGAAGCATTAGTCAGGGGTTTTTAAGAGATACCAGCTACATCTGGGTGGGTCATGGAAGTACAAATTTATGAGTAAAATAAGGGAAAATTGTGGTTTGGATTAAATCACTTTTTACATGAAACAAACAGGCAAAAAAAAAAAAAAAAGACAATGAAGTGTCTGGAGGTCCTGGGGACATGGTCACCAATGCTGCCCAGTGTTCAGTGCTGCTTGATGCTAGCCAGTGGTGGTCCTGCTGCATGGAGCCACATCTGCCCCAGCTGTGAGGTGAGGGCTCAGGCCATGCAGAGCTCAGGATGGGGGTGCTGAGCACCCTTCTATGCTACTGGGCTCTGAATGTGGGTTGTGATGTTCCCTCCTTATGTTTCCCATTCCCATGCAGGCATCCCAGCTGCAAGTATCCCACCACAAATGCTTGCAGCTGCAGGAGGCGTGCTCAGAAAAAAATACAGATCCCTCTTGTTTGGCCCCAGGTTTCAGGGGTCCTGTAGAGTCCCCCGTGACCTTGTCAACCTGGCTTCTTGCTGAGTTTTAAAGAACAACTACTATAACCCTGCAGGCTTTGCAGCAACTGTGCTATGGAAGATTTCATCTAATAGTTGATTAATTTCTTAGAGGTGGCTGTTTTCTTATAGTTATACCTGAACAAGAAACAAAACATACCATGGTGCTAGAACACATAGAATTACAGAAGAATTTAGGTTGGAATTGCTCTCTGGAGGTCTCTAGTCCTAACTGCAGAGCTAGATCAGGCTTCTCCTGGCCCTATCCAGCTCAATATTATAAGTCGCCAAAGACCAAGATTTCACAGCTTCTCTGGGCCCCTCTTCTGGTCTGTAACCACTGACCTTGTGATTCCCCCCCACCCCCCTGCTTCTATCTAATTGTTTTTTTCCTTGTCATTTCTTCTTATCCTTTTTCTGTGCACCTGTGAGAAAAGTTTGACTCAATCTTCTTTGTAATCCTCTTCAAATAGTTAAAGGCAGCAATTAGTTCACCCATAAAACTGCTAACCTGAGGAGCTAGACAGTAACTACTCTTCAACAGGTAAAGCACACGAAGATTAGCTAGAAAATTTGAATAAGAAATGTATCTGACCATAAAATACAGCATTTACTGCAGCTGTTTATAGAAAAAATGATGGATGAGGCAGAAATATTGCCAAATATGGTCCAAGAAGATTGGTACAGAGGGTTTTCTCTCTCAAGAGCACAAGCAGAGATGCTAGCTCCGAGGCAGAGTGAATGGCCTTTTTCTTAAGAAATGTTTGCTTAGATGGCCAAAACTACTGTAAATGTGAGCACTTTTAACTAAACACTCTAGTAAAAAGCAAGGATCATGCCTCTCCACCTTTTTCTGTGTGTGACATTGAGCAAGGAGCTGGGCTTTGGGAGAGAAGCAGCTGTGGGTCCCTGCAACTCCACACGAGGAGCAGCGGGATCAGGGACCACAGTTCCTGTGCGTGCCCTGCTGAGGGACATCTAATCCAAGTCTGTGGATCTGTAGCTTTTGTAGGACAGTTATTTCAGAAGTGGCCTTTAGCGGTGGTGTGGTAAATGCCAGCAAGATTTACTGAAAGCATAATTACACACTACCCTGTCAAAGGGTAATTGGCTTGTTGAGCTCTTCAGCAGCGGTTTTGCTGGCAAAGAGCATGAGGTTTGGTTTGAGCGAATCTTGCCAATATAGCTTTAGCAGCAATATTTTATCAAGGGGACCCAAGTCTGGCAGAGTTTACTGAAGCAGTTATGCTGCATTTCTAAGCTCTGCATGCAACCGGGACCCATGACATGTCAAAAAGAGATTATGGGCTTTATGCCCTTGCTGTGCACTTGTGCCTCTCAGCTATTTAAGATGTGTTTCATCAGCCAGAGAAGCTGATCTGCAGGTGTAATGGGATAGAGTTTTGGGGCAAGCATTTCAGCCATCTGCTAGGGATGGACTTTGAGCACATTATCCAGTGTTATGGAATCATAGAATAGTTTAGGTTGGAAGGGACATTTAAAGCTCATGTAGTCCAACACCTCTGCCATCTTCACCCGTATCAGGTTGTTCAGAGCCCCATCCAGCCTGGCTTTGAATGTCTCCAGGAATGGGGCATCTACCACCTCTCTGAACAACCTGGTATGACCAGATATTTATTCACTCAGAGCCTTCTGGACACCAGCAGCTTTCAGGAAGGGAAGAGGCTCTGTGGGAGGAAGGATCCCTTTGACCTCTCCTTAAGTGTAGTGTGATCCAGGGAGAACATACCCAGTTCTGCATACAACCAAAATTCCATGTATGTGTGTATGCCTCCACAGGGAGGGGGTCTTCTATAATCTGGAAGAAAGTCCTGGCACACAGACCAAGAAATCCTGGCAGGTGTGATGTGATACCCAACAGGTAAAGAGAGCCAACGCCATTGTACCATTGAGTAGAGATAAGTGGCTGTGAAATAACCTCTTGAAAACTGCATAAGAAGGCAGCATGAGAATGGCTACAGGTACAGTTCTTCCCAGTCCAAGTTTGCAGTAGCTCTACCCTAAAGCCCCATCTCTTAGAATATGATACAACCAGCTGGCTTTGGCTGCCTGGCAGGATTTAAGCAATAACCCTCCCTGAATTTATATTCATCCTGCAGTTGAGCTACTCCACCATGTATCTCAAATTCCTAAGTGACTGTGGAGAAAGTCGATGTCATTTAGATGGCTTTTTGCATGTAGCTGGAGTGTCAGGCAGCAGTAGCAACTGTTACTGGTGATGGCCAGCCAGGGTGCCAGGCAGTCTTGGGAAGAGCCCCCAGTGTCTGGGTATAATGCAGTGGTCATGAATCTGCTGGGTTCATTACACATGGGGCCTTTTTCCTAGATGACTTATTCAGAAGTGCCACAAGATTTTTCTTTTTTATTGAGAATAGTGAAAGAAAATACTTCTTTCTATGTTCAATTTTTATAAGAAATTCCTCAGAAAAGTTGGGCAATTTTGCATGCATTCCTTTCTAAGCCAAAACATTTTTCAAAAGATATTTTGATAATGCAGTCTTATCGACCCAGGCAGGGTTGCATCACCAAGGAATTGTGGCTTAAACTAATTAAACATGTGAAGGTACACTTGACGGGTCTAGAGTTTGAAAGAATGTTCCCCACTAAGGTGGAAAAATGTTGTTTACTGAATCACTAAAAAGCACTTACGAGCTGGTCCCGTGACTGCTAAAAACATTTAAAGGGCTAGCATTACAAAGGGTAAGCTAATTAACGGTGTATTAGCCGAAATGGGTGGGACAGGGTTTCAAAGGTTCATGTATGGCTGCTCAGAGCTAAAGAAAATCAGTAGAACTGAAAGAAATTTGAGGACAAGTGTCAATTTGATGATGTCCCAAGGCACACCCATCTGTGAAAGCAGCTTCCACTCCTTGAATCCGCAATGACTAATGAGCAGTAAGATAATGGAGTTAAAACTATTGTAAAAGTACTTCACATAAAAAAGGGGAAGAGAAAGTTCTTAGTGTGTCATTAGGAAAACTGGGATGAAAATAAGCAATTGAAAATTCAGACTGAAGTTCAAGAAACTCTGAGCCACTGACATTAATCCATGCCCAATGTGATTGCCAGTGATGGGAAGCAGAAAGAGGTGCCTGATTGTCAGAAGCCTACACATTCCTGCCTGTGCTTTACAAAGTGCAATGGATGGCTGAGGATAGAAAATACTGTAAGCATTGTACTTCGGGGATTAACAGTCCTTAATAACCTCGGAGCTGTTCCAAATACAGGTTTGACCTGAATGTTATCAGTAATATTTGGCCACTACTACAGCCTGTAAGGGATGACTGCTTCCCTATGTTCTGTTTAACTGAACTTGTATATGACCTTGGAAATGAGCTCAAGAGATTTTTTTTCATTAGCATTTCACATGCTGAAAATTGAGAGGGTCTATGGACTCACAGACACAGTCTCAGATACATACCGGTGGATATTTACAGCTAAAAGCTTGTTCCTGTGTTTGAGGTTTTAGATGCCCCTCTTTTAACATGCTTATATACATATGGTGCCACATTAATAACAATAAAGAATAAACACAATTTTTTAAAGAGCAAAGTAGACTTGTCATGTTGAATCTAAGTGTTTTTGCCAGTTCAAATAGTGTAAAATTGCTCTGTTGACATGAATCATGATGCTTAGCTTTTATGCAGCATATAATCTCACATGCTCTAATGTTAATTAAATTCCAAAGAAGCAGTTTTCTGATCTCTCCACAGGGAGCTTGTTTGCCTTAAAATGAAACTACTGGGCTGAGATAGTCTCCACTATACCAGCATTACGTTCACTACATTAACTCAGTAAAGACTTTGGCATAAGACATGTAGCTGAACCTCAGTAATCCCCTTTGCTTATCGGGAAACCCAGGACTCCTGCACCGTGTCTCATTTGCAATGGGCTCTTACGCTGGTGACTCATTGCGATATTAACCTTTCCGTTTGTTATAACACCCTGAAGCGTTATCACAGCATTCAAAGGAGTCACGCAAATAAATGAGCAACATACACATTACTGTGAGGTGATGATGGCCGGGGTTTGTTTGCAAAGCTCATTAAGAATTGTTGCACTGCGTCTGTCAGGGTTTGATTTTAGTTCTCCGTGGCTCTTTAGAAAGGGGCTAGGGGAGTGTTGTCTGTCCACAAGCAGCTTCTCCTCCTAGTCCCAAATGTGTTCTCACTTAGCACATGGTTCAGGTAGCAGAGTGAGCAGAAAGAAGAAGAGCTATTCCACAGAGCTCTGCTGTGTTGGAAACTGGAGTTTTGTAGTAATCAAACCCTACACGCATGCTTGTGTCCCCGGCTCCTGGGGGCAATTGCACATGAAGTTCAAGAAACTTCATAGTGGGGGAGAGAAGATGTTGAGGTTACAAGTTCCCTAAAAAGGAAGGGGTAATATTTTCCCCATTTCAGACGTGTTCCTGAGGGGCTGAGGGAGCAGCTCTGCTCCTTCTAGGCTATTGCTGGTTGCTCAGGTTTGGAGAAGGGGTGAAAGAAGAGGGGCAGGTGAAGTCTTTCTACCCTGGCAATGATTTGGGGATGGTAGAAGAGGGGATGAAGTGGCTGGTTAGCTTGAGGCTCATCCTGCTGCTTAGTCACCAGGCAAAAAAGTCACCAGGCATCAAAGGTGTTTTCTGACTATGTGACTTCAATGGTGCTAAAAAAAGAGGAGGAACAGAGATTAATACCCAAGCCTTGGCTGCTCCTGAGGTGTATGAAGAGTGTTTGCCTCTTGTAAATGAAGTGATGGGACCACTTGCTTGGCTTTGGTGTGAACAAAGAATGAAATAGGAAATGTTCCTATTCAGAGTGAGAGTCCTGGACATCTTTGAATCCACTTAGCATTATGTGCAGTGTCAGGATGCTAGTCCTGAGTGCTCTCAAATATTCCCAGAGGTTACAAGCTCAAGCACTTGACTCAAGCAAGAGTTGAGACTTTTAAAGATGGATACAAAGCAAGCCAAACCTTCCCTTGGGGTATCCAATAGAACAATTATTGCATTTCTCTCTCCATCTCAGCAGTGTGAGGTGTAAGGGGACAGCAGGAAGAACAGGAGGTATCAGAGAAACTCATACTCCAGGTGAATATGGTTGAGGTTGAGAGGAGAAAAATAATTGCACGGTGCCTGGAAAGCACGTGTCACTCATCTGACAGGTTATATAATGCTCTGTACAAATGTCCTGTGTCTGTGTTGGGACTGGGCTCAGCGCTGCCTGTGGGCCCTGCTGTGGGCTGGAATCCCACCAGGGGAGGTCTCTTTGTCTGGGGATCAAATCTAATGTATTCACAGCCTTGAGATTGCTTTCTTAATCCAGCTACTGCTGCTACTTGTTTTTTGTTGGTTTAGGGTGGTGGCGTTTTGTTTGTTTATTTTTCTCTTAGGGTCGATGTCACCTTTATACAGAAACACCCATTTTCTTTGGGAGCTTAGGTATATTAGTGCGTTCTGGAAATAATTTGCAGGTACATGTGCTAGAGCAACAGATCAAATTCTCTGTGATCCTTGCTACCATCCAATCTTGAACTGAACATTTTTAATTCTCATTGTCATAAAGTGCTGCCAGGCTGAGGCATTAGTCCTGTATCAAACAGTCAGAATCAATGCTGGATGCAAATAAAAGCAAATAGTTTAGTCCTTTGCTTTTTTTTTTTTCTTTTCTAGGGCACTTGCCATCCTTCAAGTCACTTCGGTTTTGTTGAAAAAAGGAGAAGGCATTGCTCTATCGAATATTTGTTAGTACAGTACACATAATCCAATGGTGTTTCACAGAAGAGAGGTAAACACAGCAGGTCTTTTATGACATAGTAGATGACTTGATGCAGGAAGAGTTTTATTGATTATTGAAAAACATCTCACTGCCCAAATGATAACCTTCTTGGTTCAACCTTTGTAATCCAGGAACATCAGATAAAGTAGTAATTCTAACATAGGTATTTGCACTGGAATAATTAAACCTTGCAGCTGTAGTCACAAACTTCCCTTTTAAGCAGCACCTTCACAGCACTCACATTTGCCCTAATCAAAGAAATGGAAGTTAGGAAAAGTGGAGGCTTGCTATCCATTAACATGAATAGGAAATGTGTATTGCAAAAATCTCTCTCAATACAAGTATCAGTAACTCAATTTGGAATAACTTGTGGTTAGTGGGATTTGCTTTTAAGCAACTGAGTTCAAGTATGTAATACAGCAATAGTGGGAAATGGTTTAGATTAAGCAAATAATGTAAAAGTCATTTCTGGATATATTTTTATTAAATTTTCTCATTGTCACAAGCTCAGAGCCTGATGTTGCAAATGGCTGAGAAGCTCCTGGGAATTGCTAAATACTTTGCAGTCCTACCATGTATAGGAGGAGGCTGAGAAGATTTTAAAGCACTTTGGAGGAAAGAGGTTTATTTCAGAGATGTAGATGAAAAAATCCGCAGGACAAATTGTGTCAGAATTACTGTACTGGTAAGTGAAAACCTTTTTCAGAAGAACATAAATGTGAATATACTGTCTCAGGTATAGTGCCCATTTCAGCCCTGTCTTCCACTTTTATAACTGCCAACCATTTTCAGTTCAGGGGGTTACTGAACCCCATGTGGTTCGTAGCCAGTCTTAACGATTGTTCTTCTAAACGTTTCTCCACCCTTTTATTTAGCATATGTATACTCGACATCTTTTGGCAGAGAATTTTCCAGTTACATGGGTAACCATCCTGTTTTCTTTGTTTTGAAGCAAGTTTCTGCTTGCTTCTTTTGGTGGTCCCCCATTCTGGTCCCAGAAAAGATCACGCACAATGATCCCTCCCCTGCTCTCTCCAGACCACCCATCACTTAGTATGTGAAATTAGGATTGTTTATCACTTTTCACATGTATCCACCTTGCTTTTATCTGCCTTTTTATTGCGAGACACCCCCAGGTCCTCCTACAAGTCCAATCTGCTCTCAGTCTTATAGCTCTTAACAACTTCACGCCATCAGCAAACATTGCCTTCTCTCTGTTTACCCTCTTTCCAGGTCATTTATGAACTTGTGTAATAGCTGAGCTCCAGCACAGACCCACACATCACTCCACCAGCGACCTCCCTCCACCTTCTACTCCTGCCCTCTGTTCCTCTCTATTAACCATTTATTTCTTCCTGTGAAGAGTTTCTCTCATGCCATGGCTGTTTAATTCCCTTAAAAACCTTTGGAGAGGAACTTTGTCAAGACTCCTTTACAAATCTAAGTAAATTCTACCAATTTATATAACATTACAGTATCACAGTATCACAGTATGTTCTGGATTGGAAGGAACCTCAAAAGATCATCTAGTCCAATCCCCCTGCTGGAGCAGGAACGCCTAAATGAGGTTGCACAGGAACATGTCCAGGTGGGTCTTGAATGTCTCCAGAGAAGGAGACTCCACAACCCCCCTGGGCAGCCTGTTCCAGTGCTCTGTCACCCTTACTGAGAAGAAGTTTTTTCTCAAATTTAAGTGGAACATTGGTACCCAAAGCTCTCCAAGAGAAGCCAGCATTGTGCTTCCAGCATGGAGCACCCCACTGTCTACAGCCACTTGGTTCTTCCAGCTGCTCCTTTGATGTCTCTGTGTCCCTGGTTCCTCTGGTAAGGACATCAAACTTGAGTACATTACCTCTAAGTACAACCTCTCAGGAAGCTCTGTTGCTTTTGATTAATTATGAACATCAGCAGTTTTCAACCCCATGTTTTAGGTCAACGTGAAATAAAAAAAGAGATTGGTTACAATAAGAGGATTTATACATCTGTTCTCAAAAAAGCACTACTGAGTCAATGAGGCAGATAACCAGAAAAGTAGCAGACACATGGGCTTATTTTTGTCTTAGCCCTGAAAGCCTCTTTTCTACAGTGGAGGCTCCTGTATTGGTAAGCGTATGATATCTTGTGATCCAATTTACTGAGAGTTTGACCCAGAAGAAATCATAGTAACCATGTAGAATTTAATTGCAGTATGGACATTTTGCTCACAGACAGCTCAGTAGGTCTTGGATGCACAAAGCTGTTTCAATTTTTAATGGAAGACTCATAGAGATGAAATATTTAACACCTTTTTCTGTAAAGTCCAACTCCCCTTACTACTGCTACTAATGTTGTAAAGGACAGTGACACTGCCCATTGCTCCGAGTGTTTTAGAGTGACAGATGGAAATAAAGGTTTTATTTTTAAAGTTGTATGTAGTTTGCAAAGATGGCTAACCTTGAAGTGAATCCTGCAGTTCTTACTTACTGTGGTCAGTAAGATTTTCAATTATTAGGAAGATTTTAATGAAGTGAGAACTGGTCAAAACCTTATTGACTCTTTTTTTTTTTTTTTTAAAAAAAAAAGCCTTTAAAATTCAAAAGAAATCCCCTACAAAGATTACATGAGAGAGTGAGAGACTCTTTAAAGGCATCTGAAAGAGAAATTAATTGTTCTATACTCTTCCCAGAGGCTGCAACAATTAGTGCCAACTTCACCTTTTGATTTATTTTAAATTTCCCCGTTCATTTCTGGGAGATGTCTTTAAAGGAATCCATCCCTTATAGGGTGTGTTTTCCCTCCTGGGAGCTGGAGATGTTTCTAATGTATCAATGAGAAGCTGTAGTTCAGAACAAGAAACTTTAAACACCAGTTGGCTCCAATGGAAACACACCGCAGCTGGTGATCTGTGTGAGCTGCAGCACCGGCTGATCAATAGTAATTCAGGGATAGAGCGGCGTATTGTCAACTGAAAAATATTTCAAGGCTTGATTAGTTGTGCTCCTTCTCCATTGGGACCGTAGTGCAATCTTCACTTAGAAAGACATGTGATCTGAAAGCCTGAGGCAGAACAATCCTTGTTTTCACAGGAGAAGCTTTTCTAGGATGCAAAAGCTGTTACATCCTCATTCTTGTTTCTAAAAGCTGTGTCTTCTCCACAAATTAAAAAAAAAAAATATATATATATATAATCTTAGGATGGCATCAACATCACAGTCCCTGAGAGGTAAAAGGGCATGTAAGAAAATATTTTGGGCAGTTTTTCCTCATGTCTGCTTCATTCTGTCTCTTGTGATCTATGCTTTTCTTGGGGCTCTCATGTTTTCCCACATTGAAGGTAACCGGAAGGTCAATTTAAGTGAAGAATATAGAACATTTCTGCAGAATCTGTGGCACATCTCCAGAAATTTATCAGGTATGTACTGGAATTTCAAAATTACTTCACTGTACAGGGAGTTACTAATTCTCTTGCTTTTTGAATTAGTTTCCTTTGCTTTTTTCCCTGCCTATCTGATATCTTCTGTTGTTTGCTTGTCTTCCTTAGCTGTGCTTTTTTGGCTGCAAGTTTCCCTGGTCCTTGTGTTCCTGCCTGAAAAGACTTTTCCTGAGGTGCCGATGTTCTTTTTGCCAAATTTACCTAGGGTCCTCAAAAAGCAGCTGAGATGATTCCCAGGGTATTTCCCTTTGATTGCTGAGGAATGAATCCTCTCCCTCAGAAAGTCTCCTCCAGTTCTTCCTTCCCAGCTCTGAGCCTCCCGCTCAACTCTCTGGCACTGGGATGCTCAGATGGAGGCAGGTGCTGTGCTGCACCCCAGACCTGGTGGTGCTGGTGGATGGGGGTGAAGGAATGAGAAAGGGTAGAAATCTTCCCAGCTCTGTGTCAGGGCTTGTACATGGGCTTGGACTTTCTTTCAGAAAGCTCTGCTGACACAATAATTTGTTTGGGACAAGCACCTCTGTAAATAATATCCTTTCAAGGAGAGCTCAGCCACAGGGAGAATTCACAGCGGGCCACTGGGCAGTGCCATCAAATAATTTATATTGGTCCTCTACTGATGACCCCACATTTCTAGTGTTTTTGGGTCAAAAGAAGACTAATCTGCGGAATCCAAAATGAAGCAGGACATCCACGCTGGGAGCTGAATATTCAATCTTACTGTGCTGCTTCTTTATTTTTGTGTCATATTTTTACTTTGTTGGAACATAGCTTGTGAATTCTTTGTTTCTTTATTCATCAAAAGCACTGGATCCACTTGACTTTTTCAGGGCGGGGGAAGAAAGGGGAGGGTGAAGTGAATTTTTTGTCTTCTAAAAGAGGACGAGCAAATCCTTAGCAGGAGTAACCTTCACTGGAATAACAGGCTGGCCACTCCCTGAGTAGTGGTCTGCAAACAGTCACTGTGTCTCCTGTTGTTACTGTAACAGATAACATGACAGAAAACGAGGAGATATTTAAGGAAAAAATCCATGCACTGCTCAGCACAGCTGAACGAGACTGGTTTGTCAATCCAAAAGATATATGGACTTTCTTTGGCTCTCTCTTTTTCTGCTGCACAGTATTCACAACTGTGGGTAAGTTCAGAGGTAAAGTAACCCCCTGCAGAATCAATTGCTATTGCTGTTTTCTCTAATGTGTTTCTTCCAGGGAATTAAAACAAACAAACAAAACCCCAAATCCCCTTGAATTTTTCTCCTGAGTATTGACCACTAGTCTGTGAGGGGTTCTACAAACACAGATTGCGGAGATGTAGCTGAGTCACAGAGGCAAGTCAGAATTTAGTAACTAGTGATGGTACATGCTAATTAGCTGTATTGTTATATGCATACTATAACATGTACTCATATATGTGTACAAAACTATTATATTAAAGTAAAAAGAAAGTTCAATTTTCCAGTAAAACCTTATCCCTCCTTCTATTGTGTGTTGTGTTGGGTAAAGTTTTTTTTTGCTGGAAGAGGTAATTCAGTATGTATATATTGTTTTTTAATTGATTCTCTGTTACATATTTCTAACACAGCTTTGTAAACCTATGGCTCTATAATTAACCATACTGCTGTTGTTCACACTTCTCTGGGTTAACAGCACACAGCGATGTCACACCTCTGAAATTTTTTGTTCTGACTTAATATTTCAAAGGAGGACCTAGATCAAATAGAAACATCTGTTCTGGTTTTGGCTCCCTCTACTTTGCTAAATACAACTCCTCATGCACATTTCCAAAGCTACTTTTATTCCTCTACTAATCTTTCTCAAATGCTGGCAAGTACAGACACTGACTATCTGAATTTGTCAGAATCAAAGCTGGATGAGAATTAGTCCCACAGCATTGTATCAAATTGCAAAGACATTTCTCCACTGCATTAGGATATACTCAGGATCCCAGCATGGGTATGCATCTTAATGCAAAAGAAAAGCTGAACCTTGAAAAAGAGCTTATCCTATACAAGGGATAGTGTGAGAGTTGATGTGTTCACTTGGAGCTCATAGGAGACACTTCTGTACTAAGACACAGCAGAGGCTTGAACATCAGGGTCTGAGGTCTTAGGTGACCATCTTCAGACTTGGCTTCCTGCAGCCCCTAAGTTTGAGGACCGTCATCTAGGTCATCACAGACACACACTGGAGATGCAGAGCTGAACCCTCACCCCAGTGAGTATTTCCTCGCACAAACACAACAGCTGGGAATGTTTGAAAGAGGATGATTTATCAGAAAGCTTTGACTTCAGCAAACTGATAAAATCCCCTGTTATTGAAAACTTCTTGCCTGGGTATACTTACCTATCTCCATTGACGTGAGACTTTGTAAATATCCCCGTACACACTGATCCAACATATTTATTTCTAAACTTCCTTTATTTTTGGCCTTCATAGCACTGAGCATTAGTACAGCTTCCTCAGGGGCTGAGCTGAGTTTTGGGAACAGTAAGAAGCCTGGAACATTTGTTGCTATTAGTGGCTATTTCCATTGTGATGGGTTTGTTATTTCCAGTATTTAGAACTCTTTAATCACTTAAGGTTAGAGCTAACTTAGCTACCTGTAATTATCTAGGAGAAACAAGGCATCTAGTCTGAAGATGGGTGGTCTGACCTGCCATCTCATCACTGCCCACGGAGGTTGCCTAATGGCTCTCAGCTAGGCTAGATTTCTGGATAGCTGAATTGAAAATCAAGATAAGTTTTAACCCTTGAAACTGCACTAGGTATTTTTAATGCATGGAAATCGGGAAAAAAAGAAAATCACTCTGTACAATAACTACAACCATTAATCTTCCCCAGTTGCTTCAGCAGTAAGGATTAGCATTCCCAGTTAGCCAGTGGGTAATAGAGTGACAGAGAATAAATAATTTGTCAGTGCCTCACAGCAAAGTAGGGACCAGTTCTGGATTCAGACCAAAGGCTATGGCAGCTGTTAGTGAAAATGACCATGAATGGCCAAAGAAAATGAAAGAAGTCATACCTCAGCATATGAGCTAATAATCTTACAGGCTATGTTCCTGGCCTGGAAGGTCATCTAGAACAGAACAATTTTTTTTGGAGAGATGAAATGCTTCATGTCTTTTTGGAGGATGAGAAGAAATATAGTTTCTAAAATTTAATACAATTAATACAACACTGATGTTTTCTCCCACTGTAATGGAAAAGCACTAACTTACAATTTAAATTTCACATTCAATATGTTAGAGGAAGGAAATACAAATGCCCAAATTGAATTTAGCAAAAGGGCGTATCTTCTGCTACCATTTTATATATCATGAAAGCTACACTTTCCCTATTTGTTGTAATATGATATTTGTAAGCTTAGTACTCTAGAATAAACATGCATTTTGTCATGTGATAAACATATACTTCCTCACCTGACCCTTCATTTTTCTCAGTACATTTAAGAGACTGAGAACTACGAAGACAGTACAAACATGATGTCGATATATCATATGCCATTAGAGCTAGATCTAATGAAGCAGGGACCGTTTAAAATTCTGTTATTAGCTTCCCACTTGTCACAAGTAGTTCTGGAAAAGAAATAAAGTTTGAAGTATGGGTCTCATTGTGCTGATCTGATCCATAGTGCTGTACCCCTTTCAAAATTAAGGCCATCATGCAGATCTGAATCTTTCCAGAGCTCAGGGAGTTTCACCCTCAGAAATCACACAGTAGTACTGCAAGACCCTGGGGGCTGGCCAGGAGATGATCCCCCAGCTCCTCACACACACAGTCCATTAGCATCAGCATCATCCCAGCAGCAGCTGTTGTCTCTCTGAGCTCAGCCCTCAGCTTGACCTCCCTGCAGAGGGACCCATGGGTCTCTCTCACTGTCTTGCCTTTTCGATCCTTCTTAATCCAGATTACCAGGTCAGGAAGTCCTCCTGGAAACAGTCTCCAGCAGGACAGAGGCTGCCCATAGGTCCTGGGCTGGCCCAAACCTCCAGTTTCTCCTCCCTAAATGGCCTCTTGTTGTCAGGCAGTTAAGTCAAACGGCTGAAAAGGTGCTGATATGGTAGGAGGAGTTAACTCAACAGAACTGGCAAACTCCAAATCTCCAAGTGCTTGAAAAGGTAGGATGCTTGCATTAGTAAGCAGCATTTGAGACTCAGAAATTTCAATAGCTTCAAAGTGAAGACAAAAAGAACAATATGCTCTGGACAAAAAACTGTCTTTTAAAATTGACAGCGATAAAAAGCTCAGAAGACATGAATACCTAATAAATCACGATGTTTTATCTTCCTTTCCCTTCTCTTCCTCTTTTTGTTTTTATTCAAGGTTATGGTAATACATATCCCGTGACACGGACTGGAAAATATCTCTGTATGTTGTACGCTTTATTTGGCATCCCTCTGATGTTCTTGGTCCTGACAGACATGGGAGACATCCTTGCAACCGTCTTGTCCAAGTCTTATAATGAATTCAGAAAACTACAGTCAAAAATTCTAGCCTCTAAACTCTGTTTTGGATCCACATGTAACAAAGGGGATGAATTAAAATCCAGAGCACAGTCTAAAATAGTCATCAATGAGCCCTTGACTATTATGGAAGTGCTGAAAAGCCAGCCAGGTATTAAAAGGAAGCCAATCAAATATCGCAATGCTGAAATCTTTGAAATGTTAATTGCCAGAGAAAATGAGCATACAAAACCAGCAAGAAATGGAAGCATTGAGAGGTGGAGCTCATGTCCAGAATTAGCCAGGGGAAGAACAATGTCCAGAGTAATTGAGAATTTTGACAAAATAGGGAAAGAGTTGGAAAAGTTAGATGTTCCCATTATATTAATGGTGCTAGTTATCTTTGTGTACATCTCCTGTGCAGCTGCTATTCTTCCAAACTGGGAAACCAGGTTGGATTTTCAGGAAGCCTTTTATTTCTGCTTTATCACCTTGACAACTATTGGATTTGGAGATACACAACTGGAACATCCCAAGTTTTTCTTGTTTTTTTCCCTCTATATTATTATAGGCATGGAAATTGTCTTCATTGCTTTTAAGCTGGGCCAAGACCGCTTAATTGGTTTGTATAAAAAGTTGATTTCATTTTGTGGAGAGAAAAAGATGCCATCAAAGAAGGTATATCCAAAATAAGAGCAGTCATTTCTCCTTCTCTTGCAAGCATTGGCCACTGCAATGAGATGAAACTGTTCCTGTGATTTCCTCTCCCTGCCCTGATCTGGCAGGAGGTGTATTTTATTCTGAATTCCTGTATCTGCTGTAAAATGGTTGAACACCTCAGGAGACATCTGGTGTAGGCATTTCCAGAGAGTACTTTCCAACAGGGTCCCATCTCCTAAATAATAAAAGATGGCGCATGATGAACAAGCAGAGGACTCCCGCTGCCAGTGCTCCATAGGCATCTTCTGCAAAGCTCTGACTTCCAGCAGCCTTTCTGTCCTCTCTCCCACAGCAAGCTGATATCGGATCTTTTCTCAGCATTTGTCCAAGCAAAGCCCAGATCACTGTCTCGTCCTGCCACCTGGCCAGCAGCCAGGGACAGCTTGGTTGTGGTACTGACCTGGGGCAGCATGCTACTGTAATGGGATTCAACATCAGAGAGAGCTGGGTAGAAGAAGTATGAACCCAGCTGTTCTTCCAGCATGGCTATGTGTATTGCAAATGTTACACTTTTGTGCAAGCCAGAGGCATTTTAAAATTAGAGAACGGACACTGATTTTTCATCTCCTTCTCTGTCACCTGTCCAGAAAACAGGCAGAAAATTGTTCCGTTTAGGACTGAAACCGCTCCTTTTCCACCATCTTTTACATATTTACTCATCATTTACTCATCCCAAAGTTGATACATGTTGCATGGTGTCTAGCTATAAAAGTGAGAAGGCCACATGGAGCAGGCACATGGCAAACCTGAAGATAACTACAGCCACGGAACGAAGCTCCATCTCTTTGCTGCTGAAGAAGCAGGATGCTCTGGGGACACTGATCCCAAAAATGCTCACTCCTAGTCTAGGTTTTACTCTGCACAGGCTGCTTGACTTCTGGCAGTTCCTTGACTCACTCATGGAAAGAAAAGCCTAACTGTTTCACTGGGATGTGGTGGGGATCCTCTAGTTATATACTTGTGGAGCACATCAATATGTGACTGATGTTATATTATTCACAATCCTAATCTAGCTATCAATGATAGTTTAATTTTTCTGTCAAAAAAATACACACTTTATAAAAGAAACCACTAACCTGAATTAACTGCCTCTTAACTTGTCAATTATATGCATGTCCACTGAATGTATGAACGAAGGACATCTGTAGATATTAAAGCATGCTTGATTATGACAGAATGTACATTATTCTCCATAGCAAATTTGCCAATTGAAGCTGAGATATTCAGAATATTTATTTCCTGCCTCTGTTATTCTCCATGTGCATGGTAATGTGTATTCAGTCCTTATTAATAATTAGTTGTGATTAAGCACTGATGATATGCAAAACATATAATGAATGATGGTATATAAAAAGTGTTTTATGAAAATAACAATAAATAATACAGCAGCTGGAAGGAACTCCAGTTAACTTTTTCATGTTTGCCATGATTTTGGCTCCATATACAAAGTTCCTCCATTCAGACTACTCTCATGTTACTTTATTTTATGTCTTTGGATTAAAATCAGTGTAGGAATTTGGACCTATGCCAAAGTTTTCAGAAATCAATTAAAAGCCTCAAATGATTTAATGGGCTTTGGATCAGAGAACTGCACTTCCTGCTTCTCCGGGTTTTATCTTGTGATACGCCTAACATTGCCAGCACTAGTAAGAACTGCTCTTTATTTCATTTGACTTGTTTCTCTCGTATCAGTGAGATCTCATTTATGAAGAAGGATTAATGTTGAATTCATCTCCTATAGATTTCTCATTGATATGGTATCTTGATACCTCCACATTTTCTTTATGGACTTAGGGAATTTTGTCTGGACTTGCAATAAGGATTCTGCACCACATCATTCTAGTTATGACCAAGGGATGGCAGTAAACAGCTTTCCTTCATATAGAACCTGTCAGTTATGGGAGATGAAAATGTATTTTATAGGAAGAGAGAGAAAAAATCACATCACTGTGACCCTCTATAAAATGATGGTGCACCTGCCTCTTGAATACAATGCACAGATTTGGCCCTTTATCTTCATAGGATATGTAAAATTGGAAAATGTTTATAGGCCAGGTGAAAGGATGAACAAAGATAGGAAATTACTTCCATATGAGACACATAGTGTAGGTCTCTAGTCTGGAAAGAGGCAAGAGACTGAAGGAGAAATGTGTAACATCACAAGGGCGTGGAGGAATGGAGTGATGGAATGATTTTTAAACATATTTCATTATGAAAGTTAGGACTTCCAAATGAATTTTGAATGTGGCAGATTTAAGAAAAGAAATGTAAAGAAGAGAAAATGGTACTTCACACAACACATTAGATCACATTAGATCAATGGGAGATTGGACAAAATCATAAAAAGAAAAACTTGGAAAACAATTAAATACAAATATAACAATTCTGGCTCAATAATCACTAAGTTCCAAATTGGAAGATGAGGAGCAAGCATCTCTGTAGACTTTTCTTTCTTTGTGTTCTTCCTTTGCAACCTGCCATCTCTCAGAGACAGAATACTGGTCTTCATGGTGTTCTGATCTGATTTCAGTGCATGTAATGCACCAAAACAGATTGTTTCATAGCTAACAAAATATTCAGTAAATCTAATTTCTGAAGAGATGTTTAGTTTCACATTCGCATGCAAGGCAGACAAACCAGCATGTTCTGATGCTGCAAAACATATCACAAAAAATGTGATTTAGGCAACACCTCACAACCAGCCCGCAACAAACACAGTGCGGTCATTTGTCTTGTGTTGTGAACCAAAAGGAGGGTGGAGAGCTGGACGACCACCCAAATGTCAGGGATAAAAAGGCATTTATGTCTCCTAATCAGGTGCACTGAAACATTGGTCCCACACAAACAGGGATATACGGCCCTGATTTTGTTATTATCAAGACTGGAAGCCTGTTCCTCCGAGGACGGAGCAGGACGCAGCAGCGTTGAGCTGGCAGTGACAGCAGCAGTTCAGAGTGCACGGCAGGATCTGAAAGTAGCTCAGTAAATACGGCCACAGACTTAATGAAAATGAAACAAAGTAGTGTACAGTGGCTCATTTAGTGAGCCTCAGGCATAAATATTTATGAGTTGACTGCTCTTATCATGGTTGAAATCCTAGAAGAATTGACTGCCTTTGCCCCAGAAGTATTTATGCAATGAAACTGATGTGGGAATCAGCTTTGCTTGCATCAAAGCTGTACAAAATACGGCTTTTCATAACTTTTTTCCATCACATGCTGCATGAGATGGTGGATTAGCTGTGAAGAGCTTCATGGAAGAACTTTTCTATCAGGAAAGAAGTGACTGATGGGGAAAGAGTTGCTTGATGTGTAACCCACAAAGGATATGAGTTATTACTGACCCAGCTGGAGATCTTTACAGATCAAATGCGCTTGACGCTGAAGGATGGTGGATCAATCACTCCTGATTGGGCCAAGATGGCAGCTGTCACGAGCACTTAGGGGTGGTGAGGAGGGTATTGCTGGTGTGGGAATTACAGAGGGAGGAATGGAGGAATGAGAGGAAGGGGTGGAAAATAATTTTGGGGTAGAAGGGTTAGAAGGAGAAAATGACAGCAACACAAAGGAAGGAGACGTTGTCTGTAAGGACATACATATGGCGAAGAGATGCTTGAGAGACTGAAAATATGGTGAGAGCTGGTGCCTTTGGCCTGGGGAAGGTTTGTGCAGCCAGCTCATGGTTGGAGAATCCTTCTTAGATCAGCACGGTGGTCGTGGTTGTTGGGCTCCAGCACAGGTCTTACCATCAGCAGCCATGGGGAGGGCAGAAGAGTCTGTGCAAGGAACCTCCTGAGAGATAAAACAGTGGCAGAAAGAAGATACAGCGATTGGACTGAAAATCCATTAATGAAACCATCAGAAATATTCCTCTTATTCTCTGCTTTGTCATTTAAAGAATGAAAACTCATTCAGAAGCATCTTTTACATGAGCGATATGTCTGAGGACTCAGGAAATTCTTAATGGGATGTAGGACTTGTCATCTGTGTGCCAGTAGTTCAGATGTAGTCCAGATTTTAGTGGGCTCAATGTTAATAACATCTGATAACACTTTGATGGCCTTTATGCTTTTTCAACTCGTTCCAGGTGGAGATGCACCCACATCACAAAAACACTCTCAGATAATGAATGCTAATAGCACGCGTGGAGGCAAAGGCTGAGATTCCAGCTGAGAGGAGTCCCTGCAGTCCCCTTTGCTTCCAGGTTCCCAGCATACCTTGTGATCTTAATTTCCAGACCACAGGGTGCATCAAACATAGCATGTGTAGCTGTTGCACGCAATGCAAGTGTTTGTGAACCCAGAATGATGGGTCTTGTTATTATCCCTGGTTTTCCTATACAGAACACTTCAATTTTTATTCTTAGTTTTATTTTAATTGTTATTTTTATTTTCATTTTCAGGTATTATTATTATTGATTATTATAAATAATGTATTATTAATACAGTGTTAATCGTTATTATTGTTGTTATTATTAAGCATCTCCACAGGCTGTACTCAGCTGTTCTGCCAGGACATATTTTATCCTAAGACCAACCTAAAGTATTTAGTTAGGTCACCTTTCCCTTTCTTCTTTACCTTATGTACTACATTATATGGTAGATTAAAAAATGTTTCTCAGACCATACAAAATGATAACCTGCACTACACACAGACCAAGGGAGATCAAGTTGCTCAGGATAAATTTCCATTATCTTTGTCGAAGTACATAGGCACAGACGGTGACAGAAATACCTGGGATTTGCTCCATCACTCATAGCAAGTAATAGCTGCATGAAGACAACAGATCTCTCAAATATGAGGCCAACATTTTTTGGATAGCGGCCCGAGGTCCAAGTGCAAACCTTCATGGGCAATGAAGTCTGTGAACACATTGCTTGTGCGTGCCAATAGCTGGTTGTCTGCACGTGGTACTCATTAAAGACTTTTAGGAAGTGCTTGGACAGATGTTAGTTGGCTTGTGGGCTCATGGTTTTGCATGTGAATCTGAGCTAGCTTTTTTTCCTTTGAGTTAAAAATTCAGTCTCTCAGTAGATAAAAACTTAGTTCTTTTGAGGTTAGTTCAGCCCTTTTCAAGCTAATGAAGCTCCCAGTGTCTGGGCACAGCCAGAATCATCCCGACATCGAACTTGTGCATAAAACTATATGTCTGTGCATTTTCAAGAGGTACCAAAGCCCAGAGGAAATGGAAACAAATGGGCAAGAAGGGAAGAGAAAGTAAAGCAAGAAGAGTAGAGATTTGACAGTGAAAAATGAATTGCTATGTTAAGCAACTACTGATGAGAAATCAGTTGTCTAAAAACATCGACTCATTACATTATCTGCTTCCACAAAGTCCTGTGTGAACAGGAAAACTGAGAGAGAAGACACCACAAAATCAGCATATAAAATTGCCAACGTACTTGATGCGCTGCTGGAAGGCAGTTATTTGATCTGCTGTGCGATGCAGACTGTCATCATGCTCTCTGATCAGTGCCCTGTAGGGGAAAGCCACCCCTTTGCTGTCTTTAGTCACGTGTGACAAAAAGATTTGAGCAGTTGTGCCAGAGCTGGAGGTTGAGGCCCTGACTGGAGGTATAAGACACTTGCATTCTACAATTTCCCCACTACATACAATTCAGTGTATGCATGAAGCCTTCTGGCCACTAGCTTGGTATGATATTATTTAACTTGGTTTTAGGCTGGTTTTCTCTCACACGAACATCTAAAGTCACAGGAGACTGTTGACTGCCTAGATTTCACTGATGCTTAATGGATAGTTTTCCAAGGACACTTGCCAGCCAAAAGCACACTGGATGATAGAGCTGGCTGATGCCTGGATCAAAACTTCTGATGATGCTTTGCCCGGATCAAAACTTCTGATGATGCTTAAAGGAAGACTGAAGGAAACAGAAGTTTTAAATATATAATAGCAGCATTTCCACAAAATGTTTTCAGAGCAAATTTGAATTTGTAGGAGAATTTTTTTGCTAAATTGCAAAATGTTAATGGTCAAAAAAGGACTTCAAGGCTTTAGCAGTTTTATCTTTCTGAGACAAACCATTCATGTAAGAAGGGAAGGGCCTGAAAGATAAAGCTCTTTGTGATCCTCCCATCCTGTCACTGTAGCTCCAGCTTCTCTCACAGAGACAGTGCCATGTCAGGTCACTCTGCTGATGAAACAGGATTGGCTTTCTCCAGGGTTGATTCCAAGTTTTTCCATATCTCCCAGGGAAAAAGCAAACTCTGGTTTAATCTACTTCAGACAAAGCAATACGTGATGTTCTTCTTGAAAGATGTTTCTCAAACAGTTTAAATAGTCTTATGTCCAGAGAGTTTTGTAGTTACTGGGAAGAAAAAAAAAGGCAAATGAAGGCTCATGAACTTTGCGTGGAGTTTAAGAGCAGGACGTGATTTGCTGTACTAAGATATACTGTCTGGTTCTGTAAATAAACAGTACATGCTAGGGCTAACATTTGGCAGCCAAGAGCAATTCTTTTCTCTCTGCTCTGAAACGGAAGTTATGCTGCCAAATTATTTTTACAGCAATTTGCTATACCAGTGAAACAAATACATTTTGTGCTCAAAGAGATTAAGGACTGGCATGTATACATGTTTTTACTTTATAGAAAAGCCACTTCAAATGCTACCTAAGAAGCGGAGAGCTGAATTCTGATCTTCTTGAAATCCATGGCAAAGCTCACAGTGCCTTTAGTGAATCAGGTTTGGAAACAAGTGACAAATAGAACATATGTTGCCATGAACTCCTTTGATCCTGGTTTTAGAAGGGCTATTTCATGCCTAAACTGCCATATCATGGAAACGTCTAAACGGGCTAAACTCCTGATGGTTGATGCTCATCTTCTCTTTTTCTAATGAAAAGGGTGGCTATTTTTCTTCACTATCAGCAGTGACCCACAATCAGGACGTGGTTGTAGACTCTGGAGACAGGGAAACTTCTAAATGAAGAAAAAACAAGCTTTTCTTGGCCAAGAATAGACAGACATTAAGATGTGTCTTGTACCTAAACCAAGCACTCTTGTGGTTATTCATTATTTTTCCCTTGGCCATGTTTTGTCCTTGGCTTTGGGCACAGCTCCCCATCTCGGTTCCCATCAATGGTCCAGCACGTCCTCGGGTCTCCAGGCAGAACCCGAGACGCGTGATGTGCTCCCTGGGACACCGAGGCTCACCCTGTGATGGGCCAGAGGTTCACTTTGTCCTTGGAAAAGCACGGAAATTCCCTCTGTTGGCCTTGTTTTCCACTGAAAGACAATAGGGAAACAGAAGCCCAGATATTCACAGTGCTATAAACACAGCAACTAAGGAAGTCATTTAACTCAGTCTCCAGGCAATTTTAAAATAGATTTTAGGAATCATATTCAAGTAAACACTTTGACCAACCCTTGAGCTTAATTGAAACCCAGTGTTTTTAAAATCAAGTATTTTATTTTTTTGTTGTTTATAAGCTTTTACTGATGGGAACAGGAAACAATGTTAGAAACTGTTTTCAGTATTTTTACTGTTTGGAAAGTGGTGTCATAAAAAATCATTAGGGAGTCTGTTTCTGTAAAATTCTCCAGTCAGAGGGATTTGAAGTGGTTGACTTTCGTAAAAGCTTCTTTGATCTAAAAATCCCACCTGCTTTTTAGTCTGAAAAGCATCACTGAGGAGCTATATAGCCTTTCAGAGTAGCTAAGTTACAAATAAGGAGGACAAAAGATTTCGGCCCTGATTCTGATTTAACTTGCATCCATTTCAGAAGGAAGCAGCTCTGTCAAAGTCAGCAAAATCATTAAATTACAAACCCATCATGGGATTAGAGTCAGACTCCTTGAATTCTGTTAATAATTATTATTGCTGGTGTTTATTATTTTTATTATGGCAGTTCCTTGGAGCATCTTACACAAGGACCTTAAGTACCCATCCTTTATCTCAGAGTCTCTAGCTGCACGCCTGCCGCAGCATGCGTCTCTCACTGGAACTAAAGCAGAGCTTATCGCTTCCTGCCTGTGCTGGCTAAGCAAGAAAGCAAAAATCTTTATGGCAAGTGTACAAATATGTGTCACAGGGTGATTGAGTAGGTCTGTGAAGCAGCTGCGGTATATTTCAAAAAATAAGAAACCTAGTGAAATAGGAGCCATGAGCGCAGAAGCCTCATGCAACCCAACGTGATTTCATGACAAGGAAAGCCCGGTTGTCCTGTTCCATCTGTGTCACTTGACTCTACCAGCTGTGGTCCAGCTCATGGGCACTTGACCCAACCAATCAATCAGTCGATGCCTGACCAATGCATTGGTTTTGGGTGTTAGCATTTATAGATACCTATTGCGATCTCTACATAAACCTCTTGGAAGATTCCTCTAAACATTAGGAAAAGCATGAGGTTGTCAGTCTCAGTTGTTAATTTAGCATTCAGCAATGATATAGATAGTTCTTGTTCAAGGTGCTTATAGCTACCTGGAGTGGTGGAAGAGCAGAGTAACCAAACACAGCAAGAATTTCACAAGCACAGAGTGAATAAAACACTTTTCTTTTCTCTGGAGTGGGGAAAGAAATGTGATAAACTTTCAAAACTGCAAATCATCGAGTACATTTCATGAAACTGGACTAGAAGGCATGTATATCAGACAGGTGCTTATATAGAAGTGTTTGTGGTCATATTATTGTATTGTAAAGATCATGTGATTTATAGCAAGACAATTGGTACTCATGAGTCCATGAGCATCACTTGTTCGCAGATGAGCACTGCCTTTGCACCAAGCTGGAGCAGGTGCAGGAAAGACATCAGTCAGGAGAGCAACCACACTTGAATGCTTATTATTTGGTGAAAGGAGACAAAGAGAACCTGACAGAACCTCAGGGGAGAAGATATGTTTCAATTCACAGCCTGCCTGGCTCACTCTGTGGTGCATATGTCAAAATTAGGCAGGAATATGTTAAACTGGGAGACACCTTCATAGTAAGTCCTAGAGTCTTTTAAACTTCTAGTGCTCATGATCTCAGCAATTTCTGTATCTACATGTTGAGCATAAGTTCTGCACTCCTGTAGGGTTCTGGTCTCTATGTTACTGAATGTGTCTTCTAATGATTTATCAGCACACTGTCCTTGTGGGTGCAGGAACTCTCATCTCTGTTCTATGGTTTTGAGGAAGTTTCTTTTGGAGAGGAAACAGAGGAATGGAGAGACGAAATGATATTGCTTAGGGTTTGAATGCAAATATGGTGGGTGTTCATGTGGGCTTTGACATTGCGATGTCCTTCTGAAAGGAACCTCCCTGTGTAAAAAATGCCACAAGAGTATCTGCTTCTGGAGCTGGGGTCTTTGGTTATGGGAGGATGCTACCTACCTTGCAGGTGAGTTACTTTCAAACCTTGCCTCCATTCTCATCTTTATGTGCCCTGTGACTGCCCCTGCTTCTGGATACTCAGAATTTACCTTCTCTTCCCATGGCAATAAAAGCTGAGGTGTCATAGTGTACTGTTGATCTACCAAAACACTTTAGGAATGTCTGATTCATCGTTCTTTCAGCTGAGAGCTCCTTAGCACACATACGAGCTGTTGCTTCTGCCAGGCGGAGGGCAATCTTCACAAGGACAGTGAAAATGAATAGGTTATGGCAACTAGTAAGTGCTTGAAGTCCTAGAAAGGCTTTCCAAGTCGGTGTGCACTTATGCTCTGACATGACTCAAAGGCTATGTCTGAGTGGAGGATATTATTTGCAAAGACTCACTCTAGGTGATTTAGCAGGTCATGTGCTTACTTTGTAACATAAATGGAGTCATAAATATTAATAAGTATCTGGATTCCTTGCCTAACAACTCTGTGCTAAGCACTATTTTTTTGACCTCAGCTTTTCTTTTTGTTCTGGAACCGGAGACTTTGGTGGAGACAATCAGCTAGGGAGGGCTGGCAGGCTCTTTGGGGTACCAGGGACCCCAACCGACTGACGGTATGCTTGTGTTTACAGATAGCACTTGTGGCTTGGTGGCTGGTTCTTGGAAACTCATTGACATGTGGTCATCATCAAGATGCAAATCTCAGCTGTTACATCTGCCCCCCCAAAAGTTTTACATTTCCAATTGTCCTGAGGGACAGAACTTGTTTTCCTAATGGGTAAAGCTATACTTTCTATAAGTACCATATTGTCTTGATGAATGAATCGTTTGTGTGTGAAGACATCTATAGGCATTCATTAAATATAACCTGGAACTTTGCAGCCAAGCACCTCTCTCAAAGCTTCCTGGATGCTTTGCATCCTCTGACATGATTCAGCCGTGTGTCTGTGGTGAGAGGAAAAGATGCTCCTTGCATAGCTCAGGTAAACTCCCAAACTCACAGTGACAGACACCAATTGCAAAACTCTTATTTTCTTCAAAGAAAAAACAAAGACCTTAAATGTGACCCTATCCCTGAATAATGCAGCTCCTGCTATTTCAGTTGTACTGCTAAAGTCCTGGGAGATGTCTCAGTGCATTTCAAAGACAATACTGTCATTTAAGCCAGTGGAATCAAGGCCTTTAATTGCCCTTTTCTCTGTAATTGTGTGTGATTTCCAGCTACAGGCACTCCCTACATCTGCCTCAGTGTCCATTGCAACATTAATACGTAAAGTCATTCAGTGGAAAACAATACACAACAATAATACTCTATATTTCATATAGAGTATAGAAATAATGCTCTATATTTCATGAGTATCTTTCTAAACCTCCCTCAAAGCTAAGCAGTCATAATTATTTTATGAAGTGGGGCGAGGAGGGACGTGGAGGAGTGAATGGCATGAGGTCACTCATTGGCAGGGCTCCAGTAAGCTTCCAGCTCTGGGCTTCCAGTCCTTGAGCAGAGTTACTTCATCTCATGAAATTCATGTTTTAGTCCTGCTGAGTGCTGGACTCAGGGGTTCTTAGTTAACATTTCTGCTCCCTAGCCTAGGCAAAGTTGGAGGAAAGAAAAGTGGGGGAATGACAGGTCATATCTCATTGAGTTGACCTGAGAATAACCTGGAAACAGGTGATGCGGCAAATGAGGTGGTTCTCCTGAGACAGGGACACTGCTCCCAGCCTTCCACCCTGGCTTCAAAAGAGGAGGACCAAGCACACTCGTGCCTGAATCTGGGTGTCCCAACACAAGCCATCCTGGTTTTGGATTATGTTTTTCAGTATTACGGTTGCCACTGAAAAATACTAGAAATGTATTTATGGAAAATGATATTTCCCTTTTCTTCCTAGGAATGTCTTTTTCTTCCCATTCTTTAATCTATAAGAATGATACTCTCTCTGTAACGTCCCTTTCACAGTTCCATGTGTCTCTGGAGGAAAGTAAAACTGTTCTTAAGCAAAATGAAGAATGTGTGATGATGATTATGGTCTGACCCCCATAATCTCAGGCCTCAGAAGTGAGGTTGGACTGATGACTTTTTTGGCAGTATTGTGGAATAACCGTCCTTCTGTTTTCCTTTTTTATGGATTCTGTTTTTTGTGCTTTTAATAGTGATAATATTAAATAAAAATTGGGGGGGGGACGACGAAGAATTTATGATATTAAAACGATCATATTAGTGTAGGTAAGTTTGTTTTTTGCATTTCTTGTGTTCACTTAGAGTATGATTGCAAGCCCCTTGTCTGTATTTTTACACTTCAGGCGTGCTGATCGTTTGGGCTGTGCACAGAAAATCCCTTTCACTCGTTATCTTAAGCCACTAGATGGTGCAACCAGACCTCGTTCCTTCGGGAGGCCAAACCCCATCGGCCGCACGGCTGGAGCTGGAGGGGCTGCCGGGGGGTGGCTTCAGTCGATCTTCCCATTTGATCCAACACTGACAGCTCTTTGACACCGCCCCAGGATCGGGTCCTGCACGGCTGGTGTCCATCTGCTTTGGTTACCAGGGAATGACTTAGGAAATCTTGTGTAACATTAGGGACAAGGTTCTTTGCGTAGGAATAGTGACATTTTCAAGTGGAAACTTTAGAAAGAGTAGCAGTTGAATAAAGTTCAGGAAGGAAAGAATAACAGAGTACTTAAACTTTACATAGAAAAGTCCACCTGTTATTAGTTTTAAAGTGAGAAATGACCACAAAGGTCATTTACTGTGATGCCCTACATCTAACTACAGAGAACACAGATTTTAGGATGCTACTCATTAAATTATTATTTTAACCTTTCTTTTAGACAAAAATATATAGGATGCATCGAAACATCTCAAATTTCTTAATCATGGCCATATGAGTGGGTAAATTGAGGCACAGAAATCTTTAATCTGTTCAGTAGCTCAGGGCCAGAACCAGAACCAGCAGCTGGGTCTGCTGAGTCCATGGTGGTGCTGACTCTGCCACGTCTCCCCAATTCCTCTTCTGTTTCTCAGATGGTGAAAAAAGAGTTTCCTCCAGTGGAACCTGGAGATTGCTGCCCACAGCAGGGACAGAGGAGGTGACGAGGTGCCTGTTCCTTAGCCAGACCCACCAAAAACACTATGTGAGGCAGCCAAGGAAAACCGAGGTCTTTGCAACCCTTGTTTGCATGTGAGGAAGGCTGAGAGAGGTACAACCACTGCCACATAGCTCTGTGTGTTACAGGGAGAACCACTGGCTGACAGAAAGAAGATGTGATACAGAACTGGGCACTTTCTGCTCTATTTTTTATTTTGCATCACTCTGACTGAATGACCTGAAGCAAGTTACAACCTTCCTTGGCTTCATTTGCCCTCATCCATTGAAGTGTGGTAATAATACCTTTGAGGACTGTGGCAAGGCCTAATATGCTGTTTGTTCAGCACAGGATAAAAGATTTAATTAATACTGGAGAGCGAACTAGATTCTAATTCTTTGTTCTCAGAACTGATCTTTACAGGCCTTTCTAGTATTAGAAAATGAACACAGACAACATCTCAGACAGAAAGACTTATTTTGAAGCTTTTCTGTCTTAAAATTACAAAAAAAATGGACATGAAAAGGCAAAACAAACCACCTCACATCACACTAAAATAATGGTCAAATCAAACCCTAACATTCAGAACAAGAATACAGCCACATCACCAGGCATACCCTGTGTACAGCTCATGGTGGAGGATGGATAATCACCTCAGAAGCTCAAAAGAAATGTGTTTCTTATCATTTCAGAATTAGAAACTGAGCAAGAAAGAAGCTTTATTTTCTTAGAACAATAGTTTTCTCAAAATAAAGAAGCTGCAGGAGCTCACCCTTTCTGCTTTCTGGAAATAGCTGAGGAACAAGGCTAATATGAGGTGAATGGGAATATGGTTACTCCAGGAGTACTTTTTGGACCAGGAGTGCACTTGAAAGTGACTCTCCTGCTTGTCCCCACTTGCTGCATTTGAGTTTGCACCCCAGAGTGGGCAGGTGGATCCCTGGTGAACTGCAAGGTGCTCACCAGGAAAGAGCCCACAGCACTTCCATTGCTGATGGCTGCTGTGTTGACAGGAGCAAACCAGACTTAATCCAAAGTAAAACCCCTGAAACACAGACAGGATGGACAGGAGTCCCCATTTCCAGCTGTGCCACCCTGCAGATCTGCTCCTGCTGCGCTGGTTTACTTGATAACACGGACATGCAGTAACTGATGATGAATCCTGTTGGAAGCAAGGTCCAGGAGACTACCCTCTGAAGGTGATTACAAATGGTGATGTTCATCCTACCTAACTGGGCTGACAGGAGACAGAGGCACGTAGTCTGAGTCATATCAAGATCTCCTCTTGAGGAGAGGGGAGAGAAACAGGCATTTCCAACCCATGTCTCAGCCCAGACATCTTCCTTCTTAATGGATAAAACCATGTGAGACTTTTCCGTGCACACATTCTGGCAACCAGCTATGCTAAGACCATGATCTGATGTTGTAAAGTGCTGAGCATTGGTTACATGGCACGTACAGTCTTGTCCCTGCCTTGCTTTTTCCTCCCTTACCCTTCCACCCCCCAACCCATCCAGCCCATCCCTGCCCAATGTCACCCTACACAGCTTGTTGTGGTGCTTCTGCTTGTGCAGCTTAGCTGGGAGCCAGATTACGGAATGAATCCAGTTGAACTATACTCCAAATGCACAAGTTTTCTTTTCAGGCAGACCAGTTCCTCCATCCATTTCACACCATACACAAGAAAATGTCTTGAGGGGATGATGTTCTCACCACCAACCCTTAAAGCTGGTGTCACCATTGAGCACTTATATATGTCACATAGCAGTCTGGGGATGAAATCTGTCATCTCCACTCAGTTTTTACAGTGAAATAATATCCCTGAGATAGCCTCCTCCATGCACACAATGTCTTTATTCTACTTTGGAGTCCTGGTCTTTGTTGGAAGCCTCCAAACATCATTTTTTGCTTTACAAGTTATCTCTGAAGCAAAATCAGCCATTTCCATCCCACCACAAGCAGTGATTTTCCTATTCTGCAGCCGGTCAATATTTGAATTGGCAAGAAGGCGGGTGTTCCAAAGGACAGATAATCTTTTGTTTGTTCTCTTCCCACCTTGCTCATACTCAGCCCAGACTTCTGCTTAAATGTCGCCAGTATCTCTTATTATTACTATTTTTAGTGGAATTTAAGTTTCAATGGTAGAGGCCACAGGGCCTGAATTATTTCAACTTATAGTCTTGGTAACATGGCTGATTTTAACTACATGAGGCAGATCTGATGTAAATAACACGAAATGTCAGCTCCTGCACCATAGCCCCATCCCAAAATAACACTGACATTACCACCCCTTTAAATGCTGCCCTGGCCGCTGAACTTTCCCTGCCCTGAACACAAGAGGAAATATAATGTACAGGGAAATATAACGGCTGCCAGCAATGGCAATAAATACATTGTGGATGACTCCATTGAAACTGGGAAGGTAAAGGAGATGTTAACCAGCGGCGACATGCTCCCGAGTGTCATTCCCGGGCCACGGAGTCCAGCGTGTGACCTTGGAGTACCTTTCTGTGATGTGGGGGGGAAACAGGCACAGGTCCTGCCTGTAACCCCATGATGCCTCTCTTGCCCCTCCACAGCCTGCACGTTTGCGGGATTTCTCTGTATTTGCTTCAGAAAGCGGGGACAGGGTGGATGCTGAGCATGCAGAGTGAACACAGCAGCCACCATGCTCCCCCACACACCCATCCTCCCCACCTGCCTTTTCCTTTCTCCCCCTCGCCTCCCCTTGAGCAAATCTCACATCGGTTCAGCCAGAAACCCTAGCAGAAATTACTGGTGCTTAGAGCAGCCTGAACTTGCCAATGAAGGCTTCAGAGACTGAGGAGAGCGATGGAGACCAGGGCAGCGCTAGCTGCTGTGCTGACCAGGCTGCTCTGCAGATCCAGACCCACACGGAAGGGCGAATACTGACCCAAATTCACCTCCCCGACACAGATTTATCACTCTGGGCTTTGTCAACATCCCCATTTATGTTTGCACAAGCTGTATCTATGGCTCCGTGACTCGGAGAGGCAACATGACACATTTTGCCAGGCAGTGGTTATTGTCAGATAACAGTAAAAGAAAACAGAAGTGCAGTTCATACACAGGGGGCTGTATGTGTACAGAAAACAAGACCGAGTTTTAATTTTGCTATCTGCCCAATTAATGTTGCTTATTTTATCAGAAATAAATAAGTGGACATCACTAAAAAAATGCTTAAGAGTTATATCGAATCAAGCAAATTATTTTGCTGAATATTCATTAGCATTTCTCAATTAATTTGTTTCAAACAAACACAAATTTTAAAAAGAGCAACATCTGTTCCCTAAAGGTGCCATTTGAACACCTACCATCAAAGCATGGTGCTTTAAATAGTTTCATATATCCATACACAATTCCTGACAAGGCTTAAGTGACCCAGAAAGGAAATGTTTAACATTTAAAAGATGTCTTTGTTTCTGTTTATTGATCTCCTCTATACACTTCAGACCCAGTTCTCATTCTGGTTCCACAAGTTCTGTATATAGAACTGACAAACAGAAACAGAAGCTTGTTATCTATGTAGTCAAATAGAAGTAAATCACATAGACAAGAGTTGATAATATCAGCAGGCATTAACACTGAATGGCTTATTGTCTCATAAACAAATTCAAATTAATTATAGTATTTGATAAATATCAAGAAGGTGTGCTCTGCCTGTGCAATATCCACAAGGAGAAGTTCCAACCAGAGAATATTGCTTCTGTTTTTGTAAATATTTAAAATATAGCACTGCTAAATGGTTGATAGAAGTACTGTTTGTACTTAGCAATTCATATTCAGTTTGCAATGGAATAAACTGCTCAGCTCGGTGCTCTCAAACAAAGTGGTGTTGCTAATAATAGCGATAAATCCCTAATGATGTATTATTATGGTATCTTTATAGAGGTAGCTTGTAGAAACCCCAGTCCAGGCCTAGAAGACCTTTGTGCTGTGTACTGCACAACTAAATAATATAAAGGTAAGGCCTGTCCCAAGTAGCTTATAATCTTCATCAAGCAGCAGAGAGGCAGGGAGAGTGACAGGAAGGTGCACAAGGGAAAAATGGCATCACCCAACCAACCAGCAGGCAGCAACTTCTACCTGCTAGATGTTCACTTGCTTGACAAGACTTTTGTACTCAGCATAGGCTGAAGGAGGACAACACCGTTTCTTTAATTCTTCTTTGGAGAATGCCTTTGGTGTCAAGAATAACAGGAGAGAAAGCACAAAGTATTTCTTAAAACCATCACAAAATCTGAGCATCAGCAGCAGAGTGGAAGCATCCTGGTGGCACAGGAGCACCCAAGGACACGTCTTTTAGATGGAGTTCTTAGGGACATGGTTTAGTGCTAGAGTTAGGTTAGGGTACAGTTGGACTCGATGATCCTGAGGGTCTCTTCCAACCAAAATGATTCTATGATCTTCACCCAGGCTCTGTCCATCTGCAGCAGAGAGGTTCCCTTTGTTACTCATGGACGCGACCACTGCACTTCCCAGCAGATGCAGTAAATGCGATTAGTTGCCATGGATATCGATCCTGCCTTTAGAGTCTAACTTTGAAGTTGTTTTGGGTTATTTGGAAAACAAAGATGTACCATGATTCATTGCCTTAACTATGATTGCAAATTATTTCTTTCATCCTTGATTCTCCCTTTATTACTTTCCTTTCTCTCTTTTATTTATTCTTGTGAAGAGACAGTCCATGCAAATATTGTGATTTGAAAGTATAGGTGATGGAGGCAAACTATTGAAAACTCCTTTCATGTAGATGCAGAGTCTTGCAGAGCTAAATTAGAGGTCATTTTTTTTTGCAAAAAGTGGAAGCTGGAGTACCTGATTATTTTTGACAAAGAGAAAGCACATGGGAAGAAAAACATATAGTCTTTAATGACAGGTGAAATCAGAGGGATGTTCAAACTATGTTTGCATTCAGACTGAGACTGGGAACAGTCCAGAATTCAGAAGGTGCCCAGCTCATACAAAACCAAGGTTTATTTAGAAACACCTGGAGTTTGGAATTTCCAGAACTCGTCAAGTTCACAGGAGCTTGATTCTCAGATCCTTGGCTTGGGTCTCCTCTCTTTGAAAGTGTGTAGGATCTGCTGCAATATACTTACATGACAATCTAAGAAGATAAAGAAAGAAAATGAAGTTTCTAGAATAACAGAAGTGTACTTGTTAGGTTAATGGAAGAGAAGACGCGGTGCTCTGTGAGATAATTTTGCATCCAAAAACTGCATTGAATGACCAAGGCTGCATTTGAATGACCCCAATCCAAACAAAGCATTATTTCACTATAGCCAGATGGCTGAGAGTGTGTTGTTTAATATTTAACACGAAATATATTAGAAGGATGTGAGGGCTTTTGCAGTTACAAAGAAGGAAAGAAATTCCACCGGTTACCCTTGGGCCTGATCGATGGCCCTCTAGAAAAAGAGAAAAGCCTCTTCACAAATAATGTTACTACAGGTTTTTTCTACTGTAGATGCATGGTAGTGGTGCCCAGTAGATGGAAAAGAGGATGGGGAAATTTAGAGATAAAATCAAAGATGTGGGCAAAATGCAGGCTGATCACTGAAACCTACATTTTCAAAAGAAATACGTAATTTTGGAAAATTATTGGTAACAGATATACAAAGTTGAACAACTACGCTCTGTTAATATTTTGGTGCTTCGTATTTTTTATCAGAAGCTTTTTATTAGGGTAATTTTTCATGAGGTACTATTTCAATCATCCGACATTTCCAAAAAAAGGATTTTTACTGAGACTACCAGGAAAAGTTATTTGGAAAAACATTATTACACAGAAGCCAATTAGCACCTTCATCAGTTCTTCACCTTCCTTACTGTAGGCGATCAAGATAGTTAATTACAATTATAATTACAGCCACAGACATAATTTGCAGCTTTCAATGGATATATCTAACCAAGATTCCTCAGAGTGAAAAAGGCACAGAAAGAGAAGGAAAAAATGAATTGAGATTTTAACTTCTTTTAAAATCTAAAACCTTTTGTCCCCATATCAGAGACTTAAATAATGAACTAGATCAGACCAGCAGAGAAGATACTCATCTTTAGTACAAGTTTCTGTGCTGCTCTGTCCATTTCCATTTAAATCCAGGGTATGCCCTCAAAATGGTCAAAATGGGATTTACGCTTTAAATCTGTGTATAATTCTCGTGTGAAGCATCTGTGGTGCCTGGATTTCATCTCAATAACTGTAGTAATTTCTGAAAATGCAAAGCCTGCTTTCTTTATGTAACAATTTCCTTTGATAAAAATCAAACAAATGTAGCCTGTAAACCTTTAAACCTGCAAGTGCTTATTCACAAAGCTATTCTTGTCCATAACTTCACTTATATGATAGGAGCCTCTGGAAGCTAAAAATCAAGCAACTCTGTGCACATATTCATCAGCATAGAGCCATAAAGCTCAGTAAAGGACCTGAAAGTTGAAGGGAAGAGGTTATGAAAATGTGTCTCCATTAATTTAAGCAAATAAAGCAAACAAACTTTTGGAAAATGAAGATGAAGAAATCAGATAATGAATAACTATAAAGGCTCATTAGAACTTAGACGTGTTGCACTCAAATATGATTATGCTTAATATGATTTCATCAAATGTCACTGACGAGCTGGAAACTCATAATGATGAAACACTTTTCGTTCCTTCTGCCCTTCAGTGAGAAGGTCTCATGAGGCGTTATAAATATTGACAATGACTGACTCTTCCTGCAGGGGAAAATCTGGTGACTGGTAAATGTGGATGCTTAATCTAATCTAATACACAGCCTGGCCAGCGTCACACGTTGAGTACAAGATCAAGCCTCTTGACCCTGCACTGTATCACTCAGCCATGGTGCCTGCATCCCTCACATCTACAGAAACCTGCTGCTACCTGGACCTTGCTCCAGCACCCCCACATCAGCCGTAGATGGTTTGCAGGTTGACCTGCTGTACTTGGCACATGAGATCCTGGAGCAGAAGAGGAGCAGTGATGCTGTCCCATGCCTCTAATAACACACTGCTGGCAGGCATTTAAGCAGGTGGGACCTTTAATGATGCACAGAGGTGGAAAGGTAGAATTTGTCTCCACTTGTGTTATCGAATGCACATCTCGTGTATCAGGATGCTAAACATGTGTCAGATCTGAATATCTAACTGTGGAATATCCCTCCCCTAAAATATTTAAACTTTTCAGTGATTAACTAACCTGTATTGGATCAAAAACTTCAATTGTGGTGAGCTGCCATGGAAAGAAGAGGAACTAGAGTGATTTACGACCATGGAAGAGCTGGCCCCGAGTATTTCATATGAAATTTGCTTTGTTCACACAGAAAAGCTGAAGGGGAAATTATATAAAACTGTCTATGTTATATAAAGTTGTATAAAGCTGGGATTTTATGACAAATAAGATATTCCATGTCACAGAAACCTGATTTTACATAACTTCTCTCCTTTTCAGAAAGGCAGTTATGTAGTAAAAGTTTAATACCCTTGATGTCATGCACAAGGAATCCGTTCACTCCCTTTGTAGAAACATTCTCCCACTCACAGGCTCTTCCCTGGATAAAGATGGATGTACTGCAGATTTTCAAATGCAGCATTCAGCAAATCACGTTTTTCCATTTCATGGCTTCTACGGTCTTATCCATCATGTTACATTCTGCTATATTAAAGGAAAAAAAAATCCCCTGTTGCCAAACGAAGCCTTTTGAAGGCTTTCAGGGAAAGCTCTGGGCTCATCTTAGTTTTTACAGTCCGAACAAATGCATCTTTGGACTCAGCAGTAGCTTTTCTATTTATAATCATGTTTTCAAAATGAAAGGGTTGAATTGCTCCTTCGCCTGAATCTAAGAAGCAGCTTGGTACCACTTATTGGCTCCCAATGATCAAGTGGAACCTCATGTGGCAGGTGCTGCAAATGCCATTCTCCAGGAGAGAAAGCCATGAGGGCCCTTGCTCAACTCTTTTCCCACCAGCCTTGAGGCTGATGGAAGCATTTTCCTTGGTGATCCCACCTGCTTTACACCTCCGCCCCCTCTTTCCCACATGCAAGACACAACTAATTAAGATTTCTTGCCATTATATCCATTAATTACTGGTTCATTGACCATCTGACACCATGGCAACTTCATTCCTCTTTCACAGTAGTATCAATATTTGAATACAGTGGCAAGAGGTGAGGCGTACAAGGAAATATGAGTGTAAGAAAGCATTTTACTGAGCTGCTTTCCCCTGGAATATCCATGGAAATCCTCTAGCCTATGTACCACACAGAGTTCAACTTAGAACTCCTGTGGCCCTGAGAAGCTGTCACTGACAGCACATCTCTCACCCTGGGAAAGATTTGGTCCTTAAAAGAGGAATGTCACACAAAAACGTGCAGCAAGCTCGCCAACAGCAAGAACTTTCTTCACTGCTTGGAGCCACTGGCTCATGTTTGCTTTTTCCCTTCCTGAATGCATTTAAAATAGCTTCTGCTGAGCCAGAGTTCATTAATACTTCTACTCCTTGTGTCCCCATGGAGAATATCAAGAAAGATATCAGGGAAAGCTCGGTCAAGTGTGCTGCTACATAAATGTGCAGTTGCAATGCATATATTACAGGAGGTTTCACATCTCTTCGTAAAGTAGGGTTGAAAATAAAATTACAGAGTACACTTTATATATACAATGTACCCACACCCACACAAACATATACTAATGTTTATATAGAAATGTGACATTACACATCCATGCTCATGGGCCCTTGCACGTACTAAGCAGAATTATCTATCACATTGAGACTGCACAAGGCTTACAAAAGCTCAAAACACAGACAGAATATAGGAAGTAGTGCAGCAAATTTTGGTGGCTTCCAACACAAAATGGTAACCATGATGTATATGGACAAATCCTGCTATAGCTAATGGAAATATATCTATTAGTAGCACCAATTTATTCTCTTTTGATTTTTTGATTCTATAAAGCAAAATAAGAAGCAAAGCAGGCTTTATACTAAGGGAAATGCAATTTTGAATTTGAATGCATGGAATCAGTTTTCGGCATTGATCAGGAAAGTATAATGTGTTCAGTGTTTTGGGGGGTGATTAGTCTATAAGACAGTGCAGTGCAATCAGCACAGTCTTAAGTTTGCCATTGGTGGTTCTTGTAGACCATGGAGCTAATTAGCCCCTCTGCAATTCCTGCTTGATCCCATGTGGATTTCTTTCTGAAAAAGCTCAGAAAGTCAATATAAAATTTATGGTTAGTGCTTTACATCTCAGGTTTGCTCTTTATTTTTCAGTGTAGAATCAAGGAACAGTATCACAACCTTGAAGATTATTCACGTTACACTTTGAAATGCGTATGTTATTCTGATCTTTACTATTGCTCCCCTTAATAAGAAAAAAAGTAAAGGGTTTGTCATGCTTTGATTTTCTGTTGCTAATGTCTGTGCTGAAGAAAAAAGGATTTGTGAGCATCCCATCCTTTGTACCTTCAGGTCCAGGCTGAAATCACCACCAAGCACATGAACACTAGTGATGAAAACACTCTGTATTTCAGATCTTCAGAGAAACCAACAACTCTGCTTACAAAAGATCTAATGGTTGTACACCAGAGTCCTACTTTCTACTTATTCCTTCATCACTTCTTCCTTTTCCCCTTTCACCTCTTCCCCGGCCCTGCTTGCAATGTCCATAACTTACACACGCTATCTCAGGGGCTTTCTGTGAACAACCCTTGCAAAAATACTTTCTGCCAACTGCAGCCCAGACGCGCTGTCTCTGAATCAAGTCTTATACCCATGTTACAAACTCACTCTCACAATAATTTTCTTAGCAGGCTGACAACATGTTTTCTCTTCATCTTCAGATGCAAAAAATTACAGGCTGTGAAATCCCTCTGTGTCGTTCCCTCTGCTAGTGGTAAAGATCTGCCGGAGCTGAGTTCCCTTCCAAATGCGTAAACTGGGCTCCTCAGAAATACTCTAGCTAACTCTGCTCTAACCAGCTACCGTTGGATTATTTCTAGGCATTAAAAAGATTTTCTTCAAACAAACACATTTAGGATTTTCTAATAGCAATTTAAACCTAATCTGAGAATGTCTGGAAGTAGAAAATGACTTCTACATGCTGAGGATAGTGTTCCATTACGAGTAATTTATTGTCTTTAAGAGCATCATTGGAACATTTATTGACACAACAAAACACAGACATTTCTGGTTTATTGTAAAATCTCATTGCACTCAGCCATTTGTGACTAAGCACAGAAGTGTAATTTATATTCCCAGGCAGGGCTTCCTGTTTTTCCAAGTGTGTTTAGACTTATATGGAGATTGTATAATTCAAGAGACAAAAAAATATCTCCTGTTGAAAATAAATGCAGAAACGCAAGCACTCTTGGTAGAAGAAAATCGAGTCAGATCTTTAAAAAGGAACTTGGCTGAAGAAAGTTACAACAGCATTTCCAGTATTGTATGCAGATATCTAGGAAATTATGACACATTTGATGAAGTGAAGTATTTTAGTAATTCTAGATCATAATGGTGTTTCTGTCTATTAAGAATTATAATTCAATAAGCTAAGCTATAAACTTAGTTTGTGTCTATTTGCTTTACTCTAGGACAGATATTCCAGAGAAATGTAATTATTATTAAAAGGTTAAACAAGAGAAGACTGTTTAGTGGGCAACATTTTAAAAAAATACTTAAATACTTATTATTATTGCTAGCACATTTTAGGATCCAGTCTTGCAAATCCATGTCTTGAAGTCAGGGATTATATGTCTGAGTAACTACTAAGGCTGTCCAAGCATTAGAGCAGAAACCTTCCCTCAATTTCCTCTGTTAGCAGAGGGCGAGGGAAGTCCCTGGATGGCTTTAAGCTACTTCAGATGCCTTCCAACATCCAGGTGTTATTCTTGGTGTCTAAGAAGATCCTGAGTGATTCACATGTGTAGCTGAGGGCTTGTGCACCCCACATCACTGGTATTTTACTGCTGCAGACAATGTATTTGCCACCATTTCTCAGCTGTCTATGACCTTCCTTTTCCCCGAAAACCCAGGTTCTGCAGTGTGAGTGGCTTGCTTCCACCCCAAATAGCTGGTGGTGCAAACCCAAAAAGCACAGGTTGCTTTTCAGCAGCTGCTCAGATCTGCCTGTCAATTAATCTTGATTTTTGTCAGTCCATAAAGCTAGCAGAGGATTTCAATGTATTTCAGTACTCCCCTTAGTTTCTCATATGTTAATCTAGTGCTTCTGGAAACAAAACCTTACATATCGGATGCAAATAGGATGATCAGCTCTTAATGAGACCTGTAAAATTCAGTTCTGGATCCTCACTTTCCCAGAGTCCCATTGACACATGGATTTTGCGCTACAAATGAAGATCTTGGTACAATATTCAGAACAAACTCAGAACCATTTTTTGTAAGAATTCGGAGATGTCCAATGTCAATTTTTAACCTTCAGAGACAGCTCTGTGTATTTTTTTAAATGTATTTATTTCTTGGTACCTTTTCTCTGACCAATCTACCCTTCAACCTGACCCTTATCATCTTGCAAAAGGGAAAACCACTGACTTTGTATATTTGTCTGGGAAAGCCACATTGCTCCTACTTTCAGAGTTGCATCTCCCTTGTTCTTTTCTGATGCTCATCACAAATCTTTTGGCTTGTGGCCAGATGGTTTTAAATCAAAGAATACAAGTCAGTTATTCAGTGACACCCTTCACGGAAGACTTGAAAACATAACTTATATACATTAACCAAAAATGCTGTGCAAGGCTACAGGAGATTGAGTAAGGACTGTTACATGTTATACTGAGGCAGCAGGTGATTATATTTTGGGTGTGTGGCTCGTTCCAAGTCATACGAGTTAATGTAGAGAGAGGCAGCCACAGAGGGCAGTTCAGGCTGCAGAAAGCGCAGCTGCCATCTGAAAGCACCTGTCACCCTTTCCTGAGCTCTCAGGGAGCCCAGAAGGGAAAGATGAAGGTGGTACAATCCTTTTCTCTTTCTCTTTCTCTTCCTCTTCCTCTTCTCTTTCCTTTCCTTTCTCTTCTCTTTCTCTTCTCTTCTCTTCTCTTCTCTTCTCTTCTCTTCTCTTCTCTTCTCTTCTCTTCTCTTCTCTTCTCTTCTCTTCTCTTCTCTTCTCTTCTCTTCTCTTCTCTTCTCTTCTCTTCTCCTCTTCTCTCTCCTGCCATCTCACCTTTCCCATATGACCGAAATATTTTATCTAAGACCTTATCTTTCTGCAAAACTATAGAGATTATCTCCAGACCAGGCAGTTAACGTTTCTAATTGACTGCATTTATATATAACATATTACATACAGGTCTGAAGAGGTTTTTTTTAATGACAACAATGTAAATAAGGCCCACAAAAGCTTTTCATCTCTCAGCTAATCTAGTATCTTTGTTTCTGCATTATGGTTATTTGTTTTCTCACAAATTCTGAATGTTTCTTTGTGCTCTTATCCAAAAATTATTTTATTAGAATCCATAAGGCTGTTGCATCAGCCCAGCATATTCAGCCCAGGTGTTGCTAAAACTGTAATCTGTGGGAAGCAATCACAGCATTCGGCAGCCTGCAGATCATGCCTGCTCTGTGTGGTCAGTTTGTTTTTCATTATGAATTTTCCACGAGATTTAATCCAGGATAATATATTTAGAGGTAGGTCTGGCAGGCAATTCAAGGATTTTAGGGAGGATTAACTTTCCACAAGGGGTGGGATTTGCTCTTAAATGTTAATTAAGCAGGTCAACTTTTTGCATCTGGTTCCACAAATTGATGATGCTGCATTTGGGGGATTCTACTGTAACAGCATAATTCTTAAGCATGGAAAATGAAACCTTAATTTATTTTCATGACACTTAACTCATCTTTTAGAAAGACAAAGTCACAGCTTGGTTTAACCTTTTTACACAAGCAGAAGCCACCTGTGCAAAAACTGCGTTAAAGAACAAGGAATAACTCCACACGAAGTCGTAGGCATTCCATCGCTCGGTATAATAGCCCTGATGTGATCACTGTGCCCTTGTGATATGGGGTGCTACCAGGTGCCAACAGCACCCACCCACCACATGGGAACCAGGGATCCCTCATGATAGTGCTCTGGTATTGCTGAGCCAGCCAGCAGGTCCTGAAAACGTTTGTCTTGGTCATGTTGGAGGACTTTACAGTGAACAGGCTGTCAGGAAAAAAGCAAGCATGAAAATCCCCAACAGAAGAAGCCAAACTACCACCTGGTTACGGGTTTTACTAAGCCAGGACCTCTGGTACATCTTTTGGGGTCTTGTGACACACTGTGCTTTATTGTGACAACCCAGCAACTGAAATGAAATGCAACCAAGAGGCAGAAGTGCTTCTTCATATGTTTTACCCTTCTGTCTCCCCTTCTCTTTGGTTGCACGGCTGTCTTTGTGTGAAATGGAGGTTTACAGATCTATGGGAAGACTGGAGCCGTCTCCTGACAATTTCAAACGTACGGAGGAAGAGGAGAGCCTTCCCTGGCCATCAGCTGTTTCCTCCTGCTGGAGGCAAATGTTTCATGTAAGGATCTTTGCTAAATCTTGACTTATGTCTTGAATGTATAGAGATACTTGGGTTGAGTTCAAGAACTCAGGACTGTTCCCTGTAACTGATCCAAGCCTAGAAAAAGCATTTCCATGCCCAGCAATCCTGCTTTATATGTTTCCACCTCTGCAGTTTCACCTCTTGTGTTTCGATACTTTTTTGGCTTCACGATTGTTGCTGTCCATGAGCATTTCCCTTCTTCTACCTACGGCACAGCTGATGGTGAGTGCATGTCCTACTTCACACTTGCCTCATCTCACTTTAGGATCTCTTTTGCTGCAAAACTAATTGGTGCTAAAGCAGGTAATGAGTTACATGCCAGCAGAAGGGAGTTGAATCCACCTTCTGATGTACAGCTCTGTTCTGGCAAAGGGCTTAAGATGCGTGTGAAAGCTGGCTAATCTTTTAACCAGCAGACAAATGTTAAAGGTTAACAACTACTTAAACCAAATTGATCTTAAGGCTTCCTGTACACTTTTGGGTTACAGCACAGGCTGACACCTGGGCTGAAAAGCAGGAAGGCATTTGCCTCTGAAGCCCAGCCACTGAAGCAAAAGCTACTCCTTCCTTCCCCCCAGCCTGCTCACCCTCTGCTTTGCCTTCAGACATCTCAGAGCATGGGGCTCATGCATCATTACCTGAGTGTCTGATGCACAGTGGCATCTTACGCACACACACGTATACAATGCAGGCACACACACATGCAACCATTTATGTGCATATAGAATCATAGAATGGTTCGGAAGGGATCTTCAAAGCTCATCCAGTGCCACCCCTGCCATGAGCAGGGACATCTTCACCAGCTCAGGTTGCTCAGAGCCCTGTCCAGCCTGGTCTGGGCTGTCTCCAGGGATGGGGCATCTACCACCTCTGGGCAACATGGGCCAGTGTTTTACTGCCCTTATTGTAAGAAGTTACTTCCTCATGTCTAGTCTGAATCTCCTCTTCTATATTTTAAAACCATTTACCCCTTGTCCTATCACAACAGGCCCTGCTAAACAGTCTGTCCCCATCTTTCTTGTTGGCCCCTTCTAAGTACGAAAAGGCCACAATAAGGTCTCCCTGGAGCTTCTCTTCTCCAGGCTGAACACCCCAGCTCTCTCAGCCTGTTCTCATAGGAGAGAATATTTGTATAAATACAAACATATAACACATTCTTATTACTATCCATATTTCTTAATATATGGAGGTCACAGTTTGTGCCTGGAAGGGACTGTGTTTTCTTGCAAAGCCACCTAAAAGGCACCAGTTTCAAAAGACATGTAAGCAGTCAATATAAACACAATTTACATGCAATGAGTGAATTCCTCTAAGCTCCAGGGATAGGAAAGATTTTTTGTCAGATGCCTTTTAGTTTGAGACAGATTTCTGAAGAAAATAATTAGGTTTGTAAAACTGAGGCCAGCGTGTCTTCCCATTGATCACGGAGTTAACAGTGGGTTGCCCTGAGGGTTGTGTTCACTGCAAACAGAATACCAGCTTGGAAAGAACAGAAAAAACAAGACGTTATTTAGCCTGATTTTTTTTCAAGCTTTTAATGTACTTGGCAGACCCTCTTTTCTTGTCAGAGCAATGAAATGTGTCAGAGTAAGATCTCACCACCACTAACCTGTGGTCAGTAACACCAGAGTGGTTAGAAAAAGCCTGTTATGGAAAATGCTAAAAATAGCTTCCCTGGGCATCTTGCAGCACGATGGGTCTCCAGACAGAACCTGAGGAGAGTCACATTAAATGCTCAGCATCACACAGCTCTTGCTAGTGCTTCCTCTCAGGAAGGAAAAATATTCTGGGTGCAAAAAGCCAGCAGAAAATGATGATGTTGTGTGGTGTGGGACCGAAGGGGACTGTCCTTCCCTCCTCTTGTGTCATGGACAGGCAATAGCAACACAGCTCGGGAAGACAGGAGGAGAAATCAGGGATGGTGCTGGTTCCTGACCCCCCCTTTATCAGTCTGAGGTTTCTTTAGGTTATATTTGCAAGCAAGTCTAAAAGGCAAGGATGTACATCTGAGGCATACCAGGAAACCATTGCACTGATCAAGCATTGCTGGTGTTTGTTTTGCCATTACTTTAGCTGCTGTACCCATACATAGCTAAATATTTTCCCATATATAGCTAAATACCATTTTCACACTGTAACATGCTAGCTTAAGTATTACAGGCTTAGCTTAAGTATTACAGCCTATGTGTTTTCTTCAGGGGTTTAGATAAGGAGCAGGTTAACCAGTGATTTTTTACTCAACCACTTCTCTAACTCCAGAACAGCCAAATAGCCAATTTTTTTTTTCTAATCTGAACAGCAAAATAGCTTAAAAAGTGAATTTTAAAGGAGAGGTGTTGTGCTGCAAAATAAAATTTCTTGGTTCGGAAATTCTCTAGCCTGTTGGTGGTGGTGAGTTTTGTTGTTGTTGCTTTGTTTTGTTTTTTGTTGGCTTATTTATTTATTTTATTTTTCAGTGTGAATCGAACAGAGAAAACCCGAAGGGACTGTACCTCAAACTGCTGCTGCCACTTGTGTATATAACATTAGTTCAGAATAAGTGACGTAACTTGAAAAACTTCGCTTTTTAGCAGGTTATAATATTTACTGCATAGAGATAGCCTACGCCATTATGTATTGTGGTCCAGGGTCGGCTCTATGACACATCTGTATGTTTCCTGAAGTCTATCACTTCCCATAAACACCACAGCAAAGCATCACCTCTTTATCTTCATCTCCATCTCTCTGTCTAGTCCTTTTCCACTACATCTCTAAAACGCCTGCAGCTCCTGTGGTTTCTTGGTGTGTGGGAAAATGGCTGCCCTGTGTTCCTACTTTAAAATTAACATTGTTGTTTCTGTGCAAAGCAGAGCGAGTGATGTTTTGCTTCTTTTTAGCAGAGGCACAGCAGCTGTGTGATCCCTCTTCTTCCCCTGCACACCCTCTCTCCACCCTGAGCCTTTCTAGCTTTAAAGATGAATCCCTCATAGTCTCAGACCTGGTTAACACACACAGACTTGTTCAGCTGAAGAAATGTTTAGCATTATAAATTAAGTGATAAGCGACCCTCTTAAAACCAAAATTTCTCTATTTTTCCTCTCTCCTTTGAACATTACCTGCCATAGCGAACAATCCTATATCTAGAAATATATGCATTCACAGACACACTCACTGTAGACTATATGGTGGAAGATTAAAACACAATTTATATCCTAAATGCCTGGAGGAGAGGAGATGCATTATTCAGTAGAACTAACTACCACGTGGTCTTACCGAGGAGTAATTAGTAGCATGACTGTTAGGCACAAAGCAAAAAATGTTTTGAAAGAGCTACAAAGGCTGAAAAAGCTGACTAAGTATATTACTCGTTATTAGTAAAACATAAGCTGCCAGGTATGTCTTCCAACTAAAATTGTAAGAATTATTTATAGCAGGAATTTTCCCCAATAGCAGTAAGTGCAAATGATTAATTAATACAGAAAGCCAAGATAATTATGAATTATTGCAAATTAAACTCCAAGCACTAAAAATAAATGTAAATCTTAAAAAGAGACAGCTTTAAAAGGGATTACTTTTCCCAAAGACGCCAGCAATGTAGTGCATTTCTCAGTCTTGGTGGTGAGAAGCAGAAGGATTCTTTTCTAAATTTCAGCACTTAAGGAACCTGTGGGCAAAGCAGCAAAATGTCCCTTCTCCCTGGTGCTTGTAACATTGTGCTGCTTCTCACGGCAGCATCCAGGACATCTTGTCACAGAGGAACTTTCAGCTGACGTCAAAATGTTGACTGCTAAGCAGCCGTGTTCCCCACTATCATTTCCAGGCTGGTGATCATTTGCAGTAGAATCACATGTGAGTTTATGGCTATTTTATTTATTTACATAGCTCACTTGGCTACACAAAGGTGATTCACTGCATTCAGTCTGCCAAAGCCCAAGAATCACATAACACATTAAAACAGTTTTTTCATCCACCAGTTATATGATGCTTCGTGCCTTCAGCCCATGTCCTAATGTCTTGGGGTGTTTCACTCAGAGGGAGTTTTTATAAGTCCTCAAAATTTTGTCTCCTAAATAAATATATGCTTTTGGAACCAATTTTGGAGGTCTTTAATAGTTCTTATTTAAAAATATCAAAGGGATAATATTACTAAATCTGGGTATAATAAACATGTATATACTTTAAAGGATAGCTAAATAAAAGGTGGAGACTTAACAAAGGAACTGGAGCTGACTAGCAGTTTTCAAAGCATGAAATTTTGCTCAGTTGTTCTGTTGAAAGCTCAAAATAACAACTGGAAAAAATCCCACAGCTTTTCTTCCCTCCTTTTTGACCAATTAACAACTAATTAATTAACAATTATATCATAGTAAAGAGTTCAATAGGAAAACCAAATCATCAGCAGCTGTGGCCCTATTCCTTTTCTGCTTGTTCTCCAGTAGCCACAAATGTCACTGATTACAAATAAATAAGTATTAACGAAGAAATAATTATTTGGCTGAATACAAATAATTACTTGCCTGAGCAGCAAACCTAGCAGGTTCCTGACTTGCTCACTTTCTAGAGGTGACTACAACTTAATGAGATAGATTAGTAAAGCAATTGTATCTGTGCATGAGTGGGCATCTTCACATGCAAATGTGTTCAAATTGTCTCATGGTTATCCATGCTAATAGTGCAGACATGATTTTGCATATATATTTTAACATTATTTATCAAACAGTCGGTTGGCTGAAAGAAAGAGAGATGAGGACAGTAGGACAGAGGAGTGGTGGGAGGTCCAGCAAAGCAAAGTGGCCAGATGCTGATAGTGTGAGCATCAGCACCACAGTGACAGGCGGTGAAGAGGCGAAATTCCAAGAGAAATGTCTGGAGGGGAGGCAGGGGGAAGGGGAGGTTCACCTTGTCACACAGGTGATGCAGAGAGAAGCAAGTTGCTTCTCAAATCATGTCCCTCATCAGAAATGATGGAAAAGCATTTTATTTCTCTCCACATCTGCTTTCTGACAGGTGACAGAGCCACCAGCACTGCTGTCAGTTAAACCTCCTGTGAAATGCTGGGAATACAGAACACCCAGACCCATCTTTTCCTGGTAGAATACTGTTATTGGCATTTCACTGACACATGAACAATCTTAATGCTGCTTCTGCTGCTGATCAGAGCCAGCGTTCCCCTTCTCCTACTGCACAAGTTCTCAACTTAGCGATGTAACTCATTGAATAAACACCTTCAGGATCTGGTACTTGGAAGATGAAACATTTCTCCCCAGTTTGGTACAGTAGATCATACTTTTCTATTTCCTCCGCTACAGCAACAGAAGCTCTGTTTTGGAATTTTGATTTCAAACACAAATGTGCCCAGATTCTGAAGTTGCTGGTTAAGAGAGTTTGGAAAAGACAAACTGTTTATAAGCCATCATTCAAGAATCAATAGATTATTAATAGCCTTGGGTGATATCTGTCATGTACCAGTATAATAGGTCTCATATAAAAATAATATATTGCGGACTTGTCAAATAAAATCAAAGCTACCTATATGTAAACAAGGGAGAGATATGCTATCAGCATATCCTTTCCTACTTTTCATCATTTTTAGAAAAATCTGTGTGTAGTCTACAACACACTGTACTGAAAATTTAGTCCCATTCCCAAGGCCTGTTAAACTTCACCCAGAGATGGATTAGGACCTAAGAGAACAATTTAGACCATAAATGTTTATCTTTTACTGTTACTCACACTGGCAAAATTCCACAGTATAAATGTCTTTCATTATTCCTGAAACTGGGTGTTTACAGCATGAAATGTGTGCTGCCACAGAAGCACCAGCATAAGTTTGAACATCGCTTCAGAAGAAACCTGCATTAGTAATGACAACGAATCGCATTGAAAATGGACACCACTGAAATGGTTAGCACATCCAACAGGCAATGGAGTGGAAGAAACTGTTTGTATAGTGACAATGTCACCAGCTTCAGTCTGACGTTTGGTTCTGGGACCATTAAACTCATTAAGAGACTCTCCTCACATTCAGGGGGCTTTACTGAAGAGAAGCTGCCGAATTCATGTATACATGATAAATGCTTTCAAACCACCTGCAAACGAGGGGATATTTTTCAAGTTTTACATGCTTCTGCATGACAGGAGGGAGACGGACAACTAAGTGATACATTGTTTAGAAGTGAAGTGCTTAGTTTATATTTAACTAACAATTAATAGGTGTATTGTAAGTAAGAAACTGAACAATTATAACTAACATCATCAATTATTTCATAGTATAGATGTATTTCAAAATTTCCAAAAATTGTAATGCATATGTAATAATTATGTGAATATAAGCAATCCAGCCACTGGAGCACTTACGGAGGATGATCCCCAGTGCTGATAAAATAAAGAATGCTGCTTAACAGTATAATCGACTCTGCTGTTAAGTTTATTTCTCCATTTCATTACCAAAAGTGAAGCTCAGTGAAGACAGCCAAGTAAAGAACAGTTCATGAAGTTCAGTGTCGACTGATTAAAGTACTATATTATGTGATATGAAAGCCGATGTTTAAAAGAAAAAAAATTGCAAATCTTTGTTAAAACGTGTTTCTTGATTAGTTCAACACAGTTAATCTCTTTTCTAACACAGATTGAGAAGAAAAGGAATTCATAATGATGGCAAAAAAAAAAGTGCCACAGGCAGGGTACAACACTTGGGAGTCTCTGCAGAATAAGCAAGAAAAATGAGCAATTTAAATGCCGAATGGTGCAAACTCCTCATTTTAAGAATAGAATCAATCAGTGGCACCATTTCCGTTTGGTTCCTCATGCTGCCCGCGTGTTGAAGCACATGAGCAGTGACTTCTTATCCTCCCCTCTGTGTACCTGTTTCGGCACATCTGGCCGGGCACACAGCGGTGTTGGCGCAGCCCAAAGCTGCGGGCAGAGAGCATCGCTGCCCGGGGAGGGGACAGGAGGGGGTTCCCCCTCTGCGCCGCTTCCAGCGCTTACACGGGGAGCAGAGGTGCCTCCCTCTCCTTCTTCTCCTCCTTTTCCTCCTCCCCCTCCTCCTCCTCCCGGCTCCTGCCCTGCCGGCTGGCAGCGTGCGGCTGGCCGGGGACCTGCCCGGGAGCCGGGAGGAGCCGGGCCGGGCTGTGGGCAGACGGGTGCGGCGGGGCGGGGAGCGCGGGGGGGGCGCGGAGCGGAGCGGGGCCGGGGGCTCCAGCGCCCACAGAGCCACTGGCAACCCCGCGGAGCTGCCGCCCGGGGTCCCCGCCTTGTCCCCGTCACCCCTAATGGCCTTTGTCTCTCTGCAGCGGCAGCCGGCGGCGCAGGGACGGGGACATGGCTTGGGGCGAGCTCAGCCCCCTCCGCTGGCTCCGGGAGAGCCGCCAGTCCCGGAGACTCATCCTGCTCATCGTCTTCATCGCCTTGCTCCTGGACAACATGCTGCTGACGGTAGTCGGTAGGTAGGATGGGTTTTGTTTGGGGTTTGGTTTGTTTTCTTTTTTTTTCCTTTTTTTTTTGTTTTTTCTCCCGATTTACTCCAGAAATAATCTCCGGTGACAGATGTACTCCCTGGATGCATGGTGAATGCTTTCCAACCGAACATTTCCAAGCACTGATTTTTTTCTAAACGAGAATGATACTCTAGGTGCTGCAAACGCTGCTATACACATCAAAGTCTCGCTTTTATTTCTGTGTTAATTGCAGGAATGGTATAAAAAAGTCTGTCTTTTTTTTTTTTTTTTCTTTTTCCTACTAAAAGCCACCGGCACTTCACAGAACAACAGATAACAGTATTTTTAGCCCATCATCATTTTTTCTCTTGTGGTCATGTAACTGAAACAACAGGCTAGATAATGCTGGAGATGCCTGTTTCCTTGTGATAGTTTGTCTTTACCCTATGCTGGTCTTAAAATGCTAGGTTAGTAAGAAAACTATCTGACTGGGTTTTAAGAAAAGCACTTCTATAAGTTGGTTTAATAAAATATCCAAGTTTTGATCAAAGTTGAAGATGCAACTTTTACTGGCTTCAGATGCATAGTGTCAAGTCTTAAGAATCTACTGAAATAAAATGCTTGAATATTTTTCACTGGTAGTTTTCGAAGTCCTCATATTCAAATGTGCATATTGACGTGAATTTTAATAAAATGGTTTAGAGAAGCAAGGGGTTCATGGATGCACACAGACATACGCATGAATGCACATGCCTCTCTCAAAAGTGAATCAGGCTGTGCAGAGCTGCCTGTTGGATGTTACATGTATGCTACAAGCCCTAGAAATTATGGTAGTTTGCAGACTTATTGAAAGGAAGAGACAGATGCAAGACAAGGAGGGGCAACTAGTGCTAAATTCAATAAACCTGATGTCTGCTTTTACAGATTCTGAAATGCTAATTTCTGAGACACGTATTAATCCAATTAAATTTCAGCTAAGATGCTAAAGCATATAAAGCAAGCCCCTTCTGGATGATCTTTTCAATGTAAATTTAAAACAAATGAGGTATGCAAACATCAGTACATTAGTTCTGATTACTTAATATAAGAGTGTTGTGGTTTTTTCTTAGGACTGCTGTTTACCAATAATTTTGTGGTTTATTTTAGAAATGTGTTTTATTACATTTAAAATATTTTGGTTTAACAATAGTTTCAATGCTTTTCTCATCCTTTGTTTTCACAATCTAATAAATGGATTTGTGCAGTCACACGACAAAGAGGCTCTTCAGATGTGGGTTTTGATACTTTTATTCTGTTTTCTGACGGACGTTTGTATGGAAAAACTTACATTTATCAAAACTGCCAAAAAATAAAGACTAATGCAAAAGAACTTTTGGTTTTAAACTGCACTTTTGAGTTATCGGTGTGTTTTTTCCCATGAACAAATGCGTATTTTTGTTCTGTGTTTTCGCTGTTCAAAATCCTTACTAGTGTGCTGTGTAGGAAAGCGTTGTATTTCCTAATCAATGGCAAAGCAAACGAGAAAATTTGGTGATTCCCTTTACAAATAACCTGATAGTAAGATGCCAATATATTCTATTTGTTTTTCCAGTGCCAATAATTCCCAGTTACCTTTACAGCATCAAACATGAGAAAAATGCCACAGAAATCCAGACTACTAAGCCTAACACAGTCTCAACAACGATGGACAATTTTCAGAGCATCTTCTCCTACTATGACAACTCCACGATGGTTACTGGAAATGAATCTGATAAGACACAGCCCAGAGAGTTGCATCATACTCAGACAGAACAAATGATAGTAAATGTGACTCCTTCCCCATCTGATTGCCCCAAGGAAGATAAGGACCTGCTGAATGAAAACGTTCAAGTCGGTCTCTTGTTTGCTTCAAAAGCAACAGTGCAGCTAATCACTAACCCCTTCATAGGGCCGCTGACAAACAGGTATGTTATTTCTGCTACGTGACTCAGGATTTTATATTGATGTTTTAGTCTGGACTAGTATCTCAAGCAAAGTATCTTTAATTCTATTGTGGCCCTGACTTCTGGCTGCCTCGCTTTATCTGGAGAAATAGTTTAGGGAAATACATTTGATGAACACGTCTTTTAAACGCCTACACCCTTTCCAAAATAAATTGGTAAGCTGCACATAAGCCATTTGATATGTTCAATATAATACGTTTTTCCTTCAGCTCCTGAGGTCTCTGGTGCTTATAGAAACTTTTCCCTAGTGTTAAAATTTCTTCAGTACAGCTCTACTGAGCCAAATGGTGCTACAGCTCAGTATTTACAAAGCACTGTGAATTGATGATGTATTTGTTACACCTGCATTAGGCAAATGTGATATTGAAGCTGCAGGTGGGGCTCAGACCCCTCCCTTGCTCTCACAGAGACTCACAGCTCTTGGTGCCAGTTGGTGTTCACTGGTTTGGAGTCGTTTGAGGTAAGAATCAGTAGGAAATACATGTGGACTTCAGTGAAAAATGAAAAAGTGTCAAACTTTGCTGATGCCGTATTCGGTGGATCACAGATTTCCACCAGTGCATGAACTAGCACAGCCTTCAAATTGTTCTCTCTAAATTCTTGCATATTTATGATACCTGGAAGAAAATATGTTTAAATGGTACATTATAGAAAATCTATCTGAGCCAGGATCAAGTGTGTAAGGACCAATGTCAATGACTTATAACCCTTTCTCCTCAAAATCTAAGCACTAATGATGTATTCATAATATCATTTAAATTTATATTATTAACACTTAATTTAATGTTATTGTTAGCGTTTTATGTAACTACTCCCCACAGAAGCTCTCCCAAACCAAACAGATTAATCTCTGCAGGAAATAAACACCAAATAAAGTCCAGTCACGTCACTAATTTTCATATTTCTTATTGAAACTATTTTTATGAAGAAGAAATTTTCCTTTCAGAAAACAATATGCTGCAGAAGTTTGTCCTTGTAAAACACTTTTGTTTCAGCAGTCAATGCTTATCAGGTGTGGCAATAACCAAAACAACTAACACCTTTTAATGCTACATATTTCAGGTTTTGAAACCAAAACTACCTTTCTTAGATTTTACAGTTTATATATATTGCCTGAGTGTTTAATTTCAATCTGATAGAAGAGTGACCAACTGAGGGTTAAGTGGTGGTTTGAGGCACAGTGCTATGAATTCAAAAACCTGTATTCAATCTGTGGAACTGATCTATGCACAAAAGCTTTAAGTGAGATAGACAGTTTCATTTCTCTCTCATTTCACCTTATCTCCTACTGCATACCACCCACACAGATATAAGTACACCATTGCAAAATTACTTTTCCACAAATATTGCTGCGAGTTGAGAAGGAAACTAGATTTTTATTACCTGGATTTTCTGTATTGTTTTGTAAGGATGTGATAGCTCATCCACAGGCAAAGTAACGTAACATCAAATAATATTTTCACAGTAGTTTTCTAGGTACTTTTCTAGATGTTCCTAAATGTCTAAATTATTGCCCTACTTATATTTACTTTGCTAGTATAAACTATTCCACAACCTGCCAAACCAGGAGAAAGGCAATGGTATGTTATTGATGGCTTCTTTGATAGTGCAGTTACTTCATAGTGCAGACACCTGCCTAAGGCAGAGGGTGCGTGTCTGGCTGATGTCTCTCCGTGTTCCTGCGCATTTTGGGACTGGAGCTTGGTGCTGCCTGTGCTGAGGTGCGGGGTGAAACGTCTCCCCCGGATCTGACTGTGGGGCTGTAGATGTTCTTGTAGCATCTCCCTTCGCTGTTAGGAGCAGGGCGGGCAACTGTGTTCAGTTTTGGGTCCCTCACTACAAGAAAGACATTGAGGTGCTGGAGAGAGTTCAGAGAAGGGCAATGAAGCTGGTGAAGGGTCTGGAGCACAAGTGTGAGGGGAGCAGCTGAGGGACCTGGGGGGTTCAGCCTGGAGAACAGGCTGTTCTACAACTACCTGAAAGGAGGTTGTAGCATGGACAGGGTTGGTCTCTTCTCCCCAGCAACAAGCAACAGGACAAGAAATGGCCTGAAGTTACTCCAGGGGAGGTTTAGGTTGGATATTAGGAAAAAATTCTTCATGGAATGGGTTGTTGGGAATTGGAATAGGCTGCCCAGGGCAGTGGTGGAGTCACCATCCCTGTAGATGTTTCAAAGACATGTAGATGAGGTTCTTAGGGACATGGTTTAATGCCAGTGTTAGGTTAATGGCTGGACTCGATGATCTTGAAGGTCTCTTCCAACCAAATGGTTCTAGGATTCTATGAACATTAGTGCTCTGAGCTGAAATTTCCTGCTGGAAACCTCCTATAGGTTTATTTTCACACCACAATCACAGGGGCAGGTTTGCCAGCTCAGATGCCCAACAAGTGAGAAAAGAAAAACAAGAAGTGCATTACCCCTGTGTCTTGTGCAACTGACTCTCCTCTCATACAGCAGAAATGAGTACCTTAGTGGAAAAGTGGCTTGAAATTAGATTTAAGGATTACTGATTTTCTTTCATGCATTATTTGTATCTTGGTACCAAGATCTGCCTTTCTTCTGAGAAATGTTTAGTGGGAAATATCAGTTAACACATTTATCAATTAACTGTAAAAGTCCTTGGCAAAAATCCCTCCTAAAGTTGACATTTCTTAATAACAATGTGTATATGATAAGTTAAAAAGCAGCGTGAAAACTGTGATTATTATAAATGAAACCGAAAATATCTGAGTTATCATTACAAAGACTCTTCCTTACCACTGATAAACTGTTTAGTGATAATCGTTATTGCCTTTACTACTTTTGCAAAATTTCATCAAAATACCGCAGCTCAAGGAGAACCGGTTGCTTAGTTCAAGATTAGTGTACTCAGTTTAAGATGCCCAGTTGGTTTCTTTTTCAGATAGGCAGCACACTGTGTTCGTGGTTTTTATTTTTCAGTCAAATATAGTTATTCAGGACCAGTTTAGATTTTTAATTGAGTATAGAGTTACTGGCTTTCAGTGTGCACTGGCTTGGAGTGCTTGAGTTTGTACAGGATTCAAGAGGATGCTCTATTCATATAAGTCTATGCAAATAATTATTTTAGGTTTTCTGGAGTTTTGTAGGCTGTTTTTTAACTACTGGAGATGTAGATTTTCAAAGATAAATTTCAAAACTGGCTCAATTCAAGAAGTAAGTTCTGCTAAAAACATTTCTTATTTCAAGCACAGCTCTTTCAGCAGAGTAACGTACAAAACACAGAGCTGGGTTAGTGAACCGGCTTGTAACTCGCATAACAACACAATTTACCTTTGGTCTAACAAAGTCCTAGCAAAGAAAATGTTAGGTGATGGCTTTGCCGTAGGATGTGACCACACACTTCCCACTGTGTCACAGTTTCAGGGCAGAGCTGATAAAATTTGGTGACTCAGATGCACATCATGTTTTTGCTTGTGGTGAAATTGGTAAGAAACTGTACAGATAGCACAGCACTTGACACAGGGCACTTTGTGAGGAAGGTGCATTGGCAAAGGGAGATTGAAGGCTCTGCCTAATCCTTTCCAGCAAAGAAAATGAGCAAAAGGCTGCTGTGCTCTCTAACACAAGCTGATTTTCTCCATTAATTTTTCAGGCTCTTACCAAGCTCTGTGAATGAGGCTGTGAGTCCAGCTGTGCTTGCCCCACAATCCACTGGAGTCAATGAATGGCTCCCCTGCCATGTCTCTCCCTCCCTTCATTTGTCAGTCTGAAAAAAAAAATAGCTTCAACCTCATGCTTATCTCTATGAGGACTCAAAAACAATTAAAAAATGAACAGATCATCATTTCACCATCATTTTTAGCAACAGGGTTGAAATCAATGGATTTGCAGCACTGTAATGGATGGATAATTAAGCTCTAATCATCCACAGCTGCTAAACTGGTCAGTGTAACTTTTATTTTACTGCTGCACAGGACCCGTCAGTTGATGGTCTTATTGTAGGTTAACCTCATTAATGGGTACAATCCACTTCCAAACAGTCCTGCAATCTGAAGTCAACATGGCACTGAAAATGAGTTATTTAGGTGTTCTCCATCAGTGGCAGCCTTTCCTCTCTCTCCTTCATCTAATGACCTTGGCTTTTTCAGAAGTCAGAAATACTTGTAGGAAGCACTTCTAGCTCCAGGTAGCCTTGATGAAACATGCTGGACTCTGCTTCAGATTGTCTTTGAGGGTTTTGAAAGGAGTACCTGAGAAAATGACACACTTGAGCATGGTAACAAGAAAAAAGAACAGAGATGAGAGGCTGTAATATTCTTTTGTGTTACATACATGTAGAAGAACAAAGTGTAGAGGTAACTGTAATGGAGCATATCATGTCACATCATGGCCAAGAAGTAGAAACTGCATATCCACATGTTTCATGTGGCAAGAACATGAACAGCACAGGACCAAGGGAAAGTCACTGAATAGTTGGCTGTTGCAGGTAGTGCTTCTCTTTTTTGTGACTATTTATGTTATATAGTGTAATTGTTCTGACCAACAGAAGCTCCCAGTTTGTGCTCTCTGATATCTGTTGGACAGATCAGGGAATGCAGCTGTAGATTAGACACTCTTGGTAGCACAACTGCCAACTAATTAGTGCTGCTATTTCAGGAGGAGGCAGGGTTTGCTAAGACTATGCAGGAAAAGACAATCTGCATATCTAACTGAATGTTGGCTGGAAATGGGAAAGACTGTCCTCTGAGCAAGAGGACACTTCCAGAGGTTCAGCAATCTCATGCAGGGGCAGCACACTGGAATTGGGCATCTCCAAATTGTGGGTGAACTGTCAGGCAATTTTTAGCTTTTCAGAGGATTATAATGACTTGTTTAATTCAGAACAAATATGCATGTCTTGTGTTGACCTGTATAGCTTCGCATCATCTTGTATGATGGATCACTGGCAGTGCAGATGTTGGCTGAAAGGACTAGCTGTGCCCACATGGATCTGGTTCTGAAATGATTAATTTCTGCGTGGAGGAAAAGGTGTGTGTTAAGACCTTGGTATGTGTGATGAAGCATCATGGTCTGCTGGGCAGCAAGAGTAGGACTGAGCTCTGCTCCAGTTCTGCCCTCGTCACCCTTTGCTGAGTGTCATTTCACACCTTGCTGAGACCCTGTTTGTCCAAGATAAAGGAGGAATAATATCTGCAGCTGCAAAAAATAAGAACAATGCCTTAACAGCATGTTATTAAGCACTAAAAGTGACTTCCAAAATGCTTGTTTTCTTACAGCTTTCAACCACCAGAAACTTTCCAAGTGTAGAATGCCTTCTGGAAGGATAAAAATCTGCATCAGCTTGATAAAAGTATCTTATAGAACTAGTATGACAGCCCTTCTCTTTGTTTAACTCAGTAATGTTTATGGAAGATCTCATAGCTCATGTCTCTAGTCTAGCGATAGAAACGTGAATGTAGGAGCTACTTTGGATGGCATTTGTTTTCATGTAAATAACTGAATTTTAATTGTGTACTTGTAGCAGAAATGACTTGCTATCTCATAGCCCCTGTGTCAACTCTAAGAATTGCTTGATTTCTGTACTGAAATCAGACTTCTCCTTCCACAAGGCCCACCTTAAATACCTCTGGGGTGGCCTTGGCAGACACAACACTACTTCATCTTGCAATGGAAGAAGGCACAAGGTCATTCAGTGTTTGCTTTCATAGTACCACAGAGGAAGACAATATTGCTCAGCAGCAGCAGTAGCCATATCCACAGTTGTTTTGTTTTTTTAATCTGTACTTCTATCAGGGCTTTTTTTAATTGAAAAATTAAAAATCAAAGCAATTATGATCAGACTCTCTGTGGTCTGTTCTGCCTGAGCTCACCGGGAAGTGCCCAACTCAGCTCTGAGGCAGCAGATGGTAACAGAAGAGAATAATATGTTATTTCCTCGTGTACTTAGAAACATCAGAGAAGATCAGCATCCCATTGTGTAATACCTACTATACACATAGTAAGAGAAGAGACAGGCTTAGAAAAACTATCCGCTTTAAATAAAGTAGACAAAAAAGGTAGTTGTATTCTCTGACAAGCCAGATATTGAGGTGCTAATAGGTTAAAATAATTATCATAAGGTCACAGGGGAAGTCTGATAGTGCCAGGGTTTTAATTTGCTTTGGAGAGGTCGGTCCAGTTAAGTAACCATAAGAGTAACTAGTCTTCTTTGTTGGGTATTTCTAACACCCACTTACAAATTTCAACTACAAGAATTAGCACACTACAATTTTGTCGTATTTTTAATGTAGTGATGATATTTAAGGCAAAATTTTTCCACCCGTTCTTTATTAGAGATTTCTGCGACATGTATAAATGTGCATGCTAGACTTCTTTAATTCATAAAACTCAACCAAATGTTCAAATGAGATGTTTAATGAACATCGAGCTTTGCACTTCAAAAAGTTCTTCATTATCCATGGTCCTTAATTATATAAAAATTAAATTAGCAAATAAATAAAGCTTAGAATAATTAGGCTAGTTTACTTCTATTAGGACTGCTATAATTAAACATTTTTAAAAAAAGAATTATAGACTCTTTCATTATCTGATAGACTTACTTAAGCCAATACTGCCAGTATAAATGCCCAATACTGTCAAATCTTTAGAAGCTGAAGTCAATCAGTACTGCTTTGAAAAGCATCATCCATTACTGAAGAATCTGGCCATTAAATAATACAAATAAATTGAAATAATACAAATCAAATGCATGGTTAAAGAATTTGTTCATTAAATAATACAAATACATTTAAGATGCAGAATATTATCAAAAAGAGGCTGTGAATAGAATGTGTTGAATAGAATATACAGACTGTCTTCAGACCTACCTGGGTAGTGGTTTTGATTCTAGGGTAGATTTTTAACAGTGTGAAAAACAGTATATTGTGATTTTTTTGTTGAAATTTTCTTTTTAGCTGCCAAAAACATGTGTTTGCCTGCCAGAGAGAAAATCATTTGTTTTCTAGAAAATACTTATAGTAACCAGGTGTTTCTACGGGCTGTTTAGAGTCCTGATGGAGAAGTGGGCTGATGAAAAAAGCTTTGATCTGCTCCATTTTTACTCCTACACATGGAAAGCAAAAATATTCTCAGGTTCTTTGGGATTCTTCCAGTGCTCCTGGCTGAGGGAAAACTCCCAACAAAGCTGATGACAAATTTTCCCAGTAAAAAAGCCTTTGATTTGTCCATATCTCATTACAGTCATTGTCTTGTGAGGATGGAAACAGATAAGCATTGAAACACTACTGGGATATTTCACAGCTCAGACAAATCTTCCCTTCTCAGATCCTTGGAAACCCCATGGTAGCTCAGAGATACTTTATTGGGTACAATTATGGTGGAACAGGGCAATCAGATTCTAATGAGAGGGATTTCCATGGATTTCAGATACAAAGTCTGGTGTGCCAGATGAAAAGGCATCTGTAACATGAACAATTTGATCATGTAGTGTGTGTGTATATATATATATATATATATATCTCAAAGCCTATCAAGGAACTACAGGTGGTTTTTTTTGCAGTGTGTGTGCTCATGTAAGTCTAATTCAAAATGTCAGTGACACAATCCCAAGAAATGTTAATGTTCATTTTGTTTTCCAGAATAGGCTATCAGATTCCACTGTTTGCTGGCTTCTGCATCATGTTTGTGTCAACAATCAGTAAGTGTCCGGTCCAGATGCAACTTTTAAATAAATGATCTATGATGATCATCACTAGGAATTCTTATTGATGTAGAGGGACTGATTTCCAAGGAAAATTTAAGGGTAGCTGCTCCATGTGTATGGTGGTGTTGATGAGATCTGACAAATACGCTCTTACAAATGTGCTCTAAGGAATTCATCACCTTCCATCCCACCTCAGCAGGTCTCTTCCTCACCTGAACCTTTCTTTCAGGTTCTTGCAATCTGAAGTGGTGCTCAGAGAGTTTTATTAAACTGATGGCAACGGGAGGGCGATCAGCCATGAGAAGGCTGTTTTGCAGGGTCCTTAACAACTAGATATCATAAGGGCTTATCGGAAAGATCATGAGGTTGCAGTGGCTCATGAGTAGAACATGAGTCAACAGTATCATCGTGTCGCTAAACATCGCTGTGGGATGTGCAAACAGGAGCACAGCCCGCGAGTCAGCTGAGATAATTCGTCTGCTCTAATGGCACTGATAAGGCTTCAGCTGCTGTTTTATGTTCAGTTTTGGCATGGCACTTGAAGCAGTGGCCCAGGTGGAAAGAATACAAAGGAAACATCATGGACCATTAGAAGCTTAAGAGAAACAGTGAAAGAACTGGGTCTGCTTCAGAAGGCAGATGTAAGACATATCAGAGCCTATGACAAAAAGGAGGGTAACAGTTTTCCACGTTCACTGTACATAAGAGAAGGAATAATGAGCTCAAAGCTCTATCAACAAGGGGACTGAAGTGCTGGAGAAGATTACCTGGTTTAGAGTCACTGACAACTCTGCATTTTAGGAACACGTTAGACTAATGTTGGTAGGGATGGAGATTAGAACAGTAAGCCTAATTCATAGTAGAGGGGAGTATTGTTGATTTGCTGGCATACTTTCTTCCTTTTTCCCTGTCCACATGGGTGGTGAAAAGCCAGAGAGGCACAATGCTGCAGGGCAGGTGGATCTTGGTTTTAGTTGGTGTGTAACAGCTTCCCCCAGCTATAAACTATCTGGAAAAATTCCTTAGGTGGCCAACAGATTGGAGCTTTAAAAAGATTTTAAAAACTCACTGTAGACTTAATGATACTGACCATGACACAGGCTCCACAGAGGTGTGCTTGTGCTTCTGGGACACTCTGCTTTCCAGTGTTGTGGGTGGGGAATTTAGTTGGAACTTCAGACTGGGCAGCCTCAAATGAAGGAGCACGGGGAGACAAGGCTGGGAAGAAAGGTCTTAGTGCTCCTTCTGTGTGCTGCTGAATCAGAGCGGGATGTAATCAGATTCTAAGTAATTAGTTAAAACTGCTTGTGTGCTTGAAGTCAGTGTTACCAGGAGGCTTGGACACCTGGGAGCAATTCAACACTGACACATCTAAATGCAATAAGGGAAAATAATACAGTTAGCATTGAAAGTGGCACAAGTCACTGTAATCGCTTGACTAAATTGCATGAGTTTTTTTGTGATTGTTTCAAGAAATCTTAACTTTTTAACCTAGTTACAGTTAACCTAATTTTAAAAATTTACCTCTGTTTTTTTCTGTAGTGTTTGCCTTCTCAGGAAGCTACACGTTACTGTTTATTGCCAGGTCCCTTCAAGGAGTGGGTTCCTCTTGTTCTTCTGTGGCAGGTAAGAGAAGAGAGGGTAGAATACAATACAGGTAACTGATCCTATCATTTTTAGTAATCTTCTAAATTGTGCTTTGTCTGCTGTTTCAATAATTAATATAAAAGTATTCATTTCAATCAGGTTCACTACTTTTTCTGTCCCTTTCGTATAAAGTAGCTCAAAAGCAAATGTCTCTTCAGACTTGCTTGGTATTTGGGTTGTGGTAAGGTACAGCACTAAATGAACTGCACTCTCCCTGGGATTTCTGTATGTGCGTCTTCAACATTTTAAATTCATTTTTAGCCATTTTAAAGGTCATCAGGACCTTATGTTGGTACTTCTTATAGCAGGGATAGCAGCTCTGCCTGTTACTGAAATTTCTGTTATAAAATGTTGTTTTCAAGGACTCACCATGCTGTCTGCCTGTTTGGACTGAGGTTACCTCTACTAGATTTCCAATGCAAGGTTATAAGTTTTTAATGAGTAGGTGAAATGCAGTATGGGTTTTCAGCCCAAATTCTTCAACCATTTCTGAGACTGAGACTAAAGAAAATATGTTTTGTTTTTTTAATGTCAGAACATTTCACAATCTTTCCTTCGAAAAATTCTCTGTGATGGCAGCAGGAATATCAATTTGGCTTGGGAGTGGAGGTTAAAAGAGCTTTTTTCCAAGAAAATGTCTTTTGGCTTCCCCAGGAAAATTCCCCCTCCCCAGCTGGCTGGTCTATAAGCAGGGTTCACACATACTCCATAGAAACATAACAAGAATTTGGCAGCTGGATTCTTTGTAGGTTCCTTTTGCAAGGGTTTTGCTCCGGCCCACATCTGGGCAGCTGGAGAGATGGAACACCCCAGGTTGAGCTTTTGAACTGGGAGCAAGAAGCAAATTATGCCTAAGATGGGTTTTAAGCAGTGCAGCAAGCACTAGTTAGGCAGAGATATTTAAGCTTGGGTGAGAAATGGGAAGAGCAAGGCTGCAGCAAAGCGAGCAGGCAGGGGCTGTGATGAGGAGCCAGGGATGGGGAAGACAAAGACAAGTAGGAGAGGTAGAGAGAAGAAAATCCATGTTTTTTCTTTGCACAAGTTGAGGTTACAAGTCAAACTTTCCAAAGGGCAGTCATGCCAGCATCAAAATGATTTTTCAGCTTTGAGTCAGTCCCTGTGCAAGTATGTACTTTGAGATACAGTTTTTAGAGGAGTACGTGGCTTTTTTTTTTTTTCTCACAGACAACCTGCAAAATAGAGCAGAAAAGGCCAAGAGATCACCTAGTGCACCCCCTTCCTGAAGGCAGGATCAGCTTTGTATCTGTCATTCCTCATGCACACTTGACAGACATCTCCTCAGAAGCCTCCAGAAATGCCCTCAGCATCTGGCTTTGTGCTTAACCACTTTTACTGGCAGGATGTTTTTTCTGATATCTCATGTAAACCTATTTCTGCTTCCCATACTTGAGAGAACATGAAGAACCATTTCTTTTGTTTTATCTTTGTGGCTCTTTTTCATATTGCAAGACTATTATCACATCTCACATCAGCTTTCTCCTCTCTGGTTTTAAAATGAAAGTCCTGCAGCTGTCTCTTAGATATTTTTCTAAGCCTTTGCTCACCCTCATTGCTCTTCTCTGAACAGTCTCCAGTCTCTTCAACTGTTCATGCAAACAATTTGATGTCACCCACAATTTTCAATAAGCATATTAATCCACACAGGATGTCTGTTCTTTTGATGCACATGATGGATTGTATTCACTTCATGATCAATCATGCAATATTTTTTATTTTTCTTTGTAGTCATGGACCTTATTTACTGAGTCCTACTTAAACCTTGATTTGAAAACAGAATTATTAATTTCTGTGAGGACTCTTCTGCAGCATTTACGTCTACAGTGCCTGAGTGCTTCACAAAACCACAAATGAATTAGGCTTCATGTTTCCTTTTGTGAAACGAAGGTTCATTATCAAACGCAGAAGTGAGGCATGTGAAGAGAAAGGTTAAAGAATCTTTCCATTTTGGATGCTGTACTTGAAATACTCATAGTAATCAGCTTTGTGCAAAACCTGTAGCTGTGAGTGGTCACCAGAACTTTGTGTCAACTGCCCAGAGTATGAATAACAGATCAGGAATACCTGTCAAAAGCTCTGTTTCACCCAGTTGAAAAGCATCATCTAAAAGCTCCGTGACAAAGTCAGGGACAAAGAATCTAGTAAATAAGGGCATTATTAAGTTATATGAATAATACCATACAATAGAACAAGGTCTTAGAGGCCATTTACATTGCCAAATCACTTTTGCTTCAAAGTGAATTCTACAAGGAGGGAATATACACATTTATATTTATATATATACAGACACTTGCTGCCATCTCTGTATAATGTTTAGTAGGGCTGGCAAATGATGACCATAAACTGGACTACACAGCTGCCTAATTTTGCATTGTATATTTTTCTTTTCTTTCCCTTTTTTTTAAATTTAGGGATGGGCATGCTCGCCAGTGTTTATACAGATGATGAAGAGAGAGGCAACGCAATGGGAATTGCACTCGGAGGCCTTGCTATGGGAGTATTAGGTCAGTGAGATGGAGTCTTTGCTAGCAAGAGAAACCACTTCCAGCCTTCCCCAAATCGTGCACTTGCGATCCAGGAAAGCAGCAGAGGAGTCTCATCGAGTGTCATGTTATCGTACCATCTCCTGATTAGATTCACGGTGCACGTTAAGAACAGTTTTTTTCACACAGCAACACGTTTCTTATGTGGATACATATGTCAGGCACAAATCTCAGATACTTGCTTTTTGTTTACTTGGAAGAATATTTTGGGAAGTGAAGAATATGGTTATTTTCATGATCAATGAGCTTTGTGTTTAGGGTTTTGTGGTGGTGGTGGTTTTTTTTTAATTGAGCTGTTTGGTCACTGGATGCCCAAACCCTTGCAGAGGATGTTTGTTCACAGCTGCATCCTTTCTTTCTCCCTGGCAGTGGGCCCACCTTTTGGGAGCGTCATGTATGAGTTTGTGGGGAAGAGTTCTCCGTTCCTGGTGCTGGCAGCACTTGCCCTCTTAGATGGAGGTCGGTAAATACGAAGAGTCAATATTGCCATGTAGAACATCCTTTTCATATTTCTACCACCTAACCCTCTCCTTGATGAAATGTTACAGTATTGATTTCTTTTCGCAGCTGTTCAATTATTTGTTCTGCAGCCATCCAGAGCACAAGCAGAAGTGAGTATTAACATAAAACATTCTAGGCAATGGATGACACTTTGCTTTTCCTAATCCCAGGCTTTTGTTTCATAGAGTCAGAAGGGGACACCATTGCTGACACTTTTGAAGGACCCATATATCATTATTGCAGCAGGTACTGGATCCTTTATTTTTTTCTTTAAACCATCCGCTGGTGTTGTACCTGGCACTCTGGAATGCCTCGGGCTGAGCTGATTTAACAATATTGTCATTTGCTGTTTTCAATAACTTGAAGCTCAAAGAAAAAAGAACAATCTGTTGGTAATACAATATGAATATACCAGTAGAAACATAATAGGCAGAAAGTTTGATATGTAGACGTCTTTCCAGCTGAGATGACAGGAACCACTTGCAGCTGCTTGCTAAGGCAATGAGATGTGCCATGAAACTATCTCTGAGAGGAGTGAATAGGGCCAAGGCTTTTGGAGGGAGGGATTTTCAATTTTCGGATCACAGGCAGGCACAGGGAATAACACTGAACTTTGTTTCTGTTTGAAGAGGGAGTTTGGTCTCCAGAGCATGGATTATATTTCAGAAAAGGTCTGTTTTGAATAGTGTTTGGAATTACATATATCATTTATCTAATGAATATTTCTGTCTCAAGGGAAGTTTGCTTTTTTGCATTGCATTTTGTTGAATATTTATTCTGAAGTCTGTAATTAAGCCTGACCCTTTTAAGTGTTCACAAAATACCTGAAAACAAATAATGTTTTTTACAGTATGGTTCCTTAGTGCTAATCTTCTCGTCCAACAAAGCAATTCTTCCAGGCTTTTTTGGGTTCTCTGATTCTTGGTGGTCTTAGGGAATTACCATTCTCCTAACTCTTTGACGAGACACTTGGTCAAGCTGTCAGTGAAGTTATTCAAATGCCTTCGCTTGGAAAAATCTTGAACCATTAGAAAACCTTGCTGTAGAAGAAACGTATTTGAGTAGCAAAGACAGTACCTGTCATAAGAGCTCAGATCTATCATTCCTCTCATTCAGTACCTTGGCTCTTAGTGTTTACAGCAGGTGCTGCAAGGTGAGATTCATCTAACATTATTCTCCAGGTCTCTCCTTTATACGCTGTCCTTGCCAAAGTCTAATCTGTGACAGAACTTGGTTTACATCACAAAATGTGACAAGGGGAGCAATTTTAAGTGGTACTTTGCTTGACTAAGACTTATCCACTCATGCCAAGCTAGTCTTAGCCAAGGAGGAAAAAAGGTACCAAGGGCCATGATGCCACTATTTTGACCATATCTGAAGTCTGCTGAGAGCAGGGATGGGCTTTATTCCCACTTTTTAACACATCTACGTGGCATTTAATTTCTGCAGCTATTCTCTTCTCTGAAGCAGTTTTTGCTGATGTTACAGGGCTCTGTACAGCAAGGCTGCACAAACAGTCTCAGGGCAGCATAGTGAGGAAGATTGAGAGCTGGTTATCCTGGAATCAGGACAGTGTGTGTCAGAGAGACCTCACCTTGACTGCTGTGGCTCTTTTCCACTCCTTGCACTGCCAGTGCCTCCTGTTTCCCCTTCGCATCTTCAATCCAGAGTGGCTGGGCAAGAGCAGAGGAAGGGAAAGGAAATATGTACGGAGAAGTAGAAACATGAAGACCTTCTCTGCATCCACACAGGATGACTTGCCCCCCCCTCCCACCAGGCATCAGCACCCAAGATATGAGAAAGTCCCTGTGGTAGGATACCGGAGGGGTCAGGTGCAGCACCCATGGTCTTTGCCTCCCAGGACAGACTTTGACAGTACGGATGATGCTGATGTTCTTTAACCTCAGCCTCTTCTCTCCCTGCTTTATTTCCCTTGCAGACTGAATTTGGTATTTTCAGAGATTAATACCAAATAACAGCTATAAATTCAGCCTTTTATCTGACCTACCAGTGTCCAAATACAGCCTTCTTGATGCACCAGGAATACACTGTTTAAATTTTAATTCCTTCAGTTGGGAATTTGTTGCTTTTTACAGTGAAAAAGGTCTGAAAATTTCATTTGCTCTCCCTCACCTCAAGGAGTTCCGTGTTTTCCTTGATCTGTTTTCTAGGATGGGAACTTCTGATCCTGAGATTTACAGGGAAGGGTGGTCAAGCAGTTGGTTGAGACAGTGGAGTTAGCTCCGTGCTCTGACACCTTGAGGCAATCAGTTGAGGCATCATGCCACATTTCTCCATATCTAAGCCAGGATAACACATCTTCTACTTCACAAGGATGCTGTGAATGTAAATGTCCCACACTGTGTAGGACGTTCAGATACAACGATTAGGGAGAAGGTTAAAAGTCCCATTGAGTTTGCAGTGCTCAGGAAGATTAGAGGTTTTGGATGGCTTTTAAGACATTTAACGACCTAATTAAAATACTGACTGTGGGCTGGCTTGTTAACCACAAGTAAAAACCAGGGATATTTTAGGCATGCTGCAAATGGACTAACAGTTTAAGTGTTTCTTGCTCTGTTGATTTAGGTACACTAATTTCATGGTATAAATTCAGATTCAATTTCCTGAGTGTGCGTCACACACTTGAGTCATAATTGTATTCTCAAAGCACAAGCACTTTCTGACCAATTTTGCTTATCTATAGCACAATATTAGTCTTTAACACAAGATGTCTTGAATTCAAACATGAGGCTCCTCTCTCTGGAAGTGTGGATTTTTCCCTTAATAACCCATGTTACCTGTGAGTTAATAATGTTGACTGTCACATCCACTCACCAGTCCAGGTGGGGAGGTTACGAAGACGTGGGCATCAGGAGGATGGGACCAGATGATATGGCAAACTCGTATGAAAACTTCTGTAAGAGAAAGGAAATATGAGCAAATATAGACTCTGCCTCCTATGTGAATTGTGTCAGAGGTGATGCTTCAAAGTCAGTGCCATGAGTATTCTCTGAAAAGAAATGTGACCGACACTTTTTGCCATTGCTGGTTGGAGCTCAGTGAATGAAGTAAGTCACTGTCATTCTTGCAGCCAGACCTCAGTGGCAGAGATTAAAGAAACACCAGATGATACCAGCTGACAAAGTTGCATGGACAGAAGAATTAGGTTAAATTATCAGATGCAAACCCTGGAGTTCAGACAGATATTATGATGAGCACATGGTTTCTTGAGAAGGGTTACAACAGCTTTTTCATTGAAAAATATCAGTGACGTCTACAGCGCTCTGCCAGGAGCTGAGTGGGTTCTCAGCTGCGGAGGTGGGATCCAGCTGGGAGGTTGCAATTCCACACCTTCTGGCCCATGTAAGACACTAAGTCTAATTTAAAGAAAAAACTATAGAGCAACTTATGCCCTTGAGACGTGGCCATTTAAAGAGAGGTCCGTGCAAGACAGAGGAAAAAAATAATTTATCTTCTTTTGGGGAAATTTAAGGTAGCACAGTCTTTATTGGACTTTGCCCTGAGTTTGCAGAGTACCAGCTCAGGCTCTCACTTTTCACTTGGTGTACATCCTAAAGATCTGAAGTACCCCTATCACCATGTACCTGAGTACTTTGGTAAGCTCTGATGATGCTTCCTGACCTAATGAGAAGCAGTTATGACACACATGCTCATACCCACCTGTTTCTCATTTCTTTGTGAAACTTGTTAAGAGTAGGACTGTTGCTATTTAAGCCATGTCTGCTAGGATGCTCCTGCTTCCTCTGGCTGCACTTTGTGTGGCTTGAAATGTTGTGGTTTTTCTTTCCCAACACTGAGGAAGCTGCTTGAGCGTGGCTGATTTTGGCTCGGAAGAGGGCAGCCCTGAGGTGTTTAACTGAGGCTCCTCACAGCCACTGCGCTGGTGGGAGCTTGCAGCAGAGTGGAAAGGTTGGCTTTAGATCTAACCTTTCATCGTTAAGGTAAAGCAGCGCTGAACTGTTGCCACTTGCCCCAGGAAGGGAGTGAGCCAGCTAGCCTGTGAGTTCATTTTAGGAATCATAGATACACAGTCTAATATATTCTGACAGGTTTGAGCAAGGAATGACATCAGTTGCTCCTTTTGTTTTGAACTGTATGATGAGGAACTTGTTCCATGAAAATAACGTTTCTCTAACTGCAGAAAAATTGAGCTTTTTTCTTAAAGAAACAATCTCTGAAATTTAGGAAAATTTCTAGACTCTTACAGACATTTTAAACATCAGGGAGAAAAGCTGGAGCACAGGTTTGAGGTTGTCGCTTCTAGCAGTGACTTCCAAGCTCTCTTGAAAGTGATTTTGTAAGGGATTAGCAGAGGTGATGTGTCCTGTTGCTCTGCACTAAGCTTTGACTGCCTCAGGGTCTTTTGATCAAGTGGAAAAGGCGTCTTGAATCCAAATAAATACCATTGAGGTAAATAATCCCTGCACTAAAGTGAAGTGCGCTACTGAGGATAGAGGAACTTGACACAAACCCAGCGGAGTCTTGATCTGCAGGCGGTGGCACAGGGCAGAGCTGAGCCGTGGGCAAGACTGAGTCAGCACTTCCATCTCGTTACCCTCTGTGCCTGGGTGACTAAAGGTCCAGAAATTCAAAAGAGATCTGGAAGCATTTGAAATTCATAGGGCTGGGCAAGCTCAGCCAAACCTACGCTTTGCAGCATGGATTTAACTGGCTGCTAGCTAGAGGATCTCGACATGAAATTCCCTTTTGCAGAGGATAGACATCTCTGTGGCTGCCTCTTGGTATTTTTAGGATCAGGGCTGCCACATCTCATCATAGTCATTCTCAGATGATGGAGGCACAGGGTCAGAGCCGGTGCCTGTTACACAAGAGGGCTCTGGTTTTGCCCCAGGAGACTAGATAAAGACCAAAAGATCATAGTTTTAGGTAATCATTTGTACAACAGTCAGACCTCCTGAACTTCTAAATGTCATCAAGCTCACTGCAAACTTTCACATTATGAAAATAACTTAACCTTTATTGTAGAATTTCTAGGAGAATAAAAATATATAGAAAATTTTCTTCAGTGATTTTACTTTCTGTTCTATTTACGATTAATCAGCAACTGATGCATGAAAAATAGAACTGTAAAAAGTGCAATGATTTACATAAAGTCATCCATTCTTTGCATGGCTTTTTGTTCATGGTCAAAAGAAATAATTACTATTACTTTTTTTTCCCCTCCCTTTCTTTCTCTAAGGATCAATCTGCTTTGCAAACATGGCTATTGCTATGCTTGAACCAGCTTTACCCATCTGGATGATGGAGACCATGTGCTCAAAAAAATGGCAGCTTGGTAAAGTACAGCGTATTGTTTGCATCTCTATATTTTATCTAATGACTGTCTTAATTCTGGTCCTGTTAAAGATGGTCTCCTTATGCTTCAGGGTGTATTTTTTTTTAACTGTCTTTAAATTGCCAGTGTTGTACCAATACAATTGCAAACATTGGTCTGTAAGAAAAGTAGGTAGTGGATTGATGTTATTGCAACAGAGGCTCTAATAAGGGGCAACACTTGCATTGCAGGGAGAAATAGATGGAGGCAGCCATGGCACTGGGCTTGTCCTGGCTCCTTCAGGAGCCTCAGCAGCAAATCTGGCAGCGAGTGTTGACTGTGAGCTGCAGAGCCAGCCCAGTGGGGCAAAACGATGTGTTTGGGGTTTTTCTCAGAGGGTATCCTTCCGCAGTTCCAGCTTTGAATTGCCAGAGGCTGGCACCCACAGAAACCTGCAGCAGGGCCCTGTGCTTGGTGCAGAACACGTCCATGCCAACACATGCTCCTTCCAGGGCTGTTGCTGGTGATGTGTGGAAGAAGGATGGACTTTACTGGAAATGTAGCCACCAAGGGCATGAGGAGCATCTCCCCTTGAATCTGAAAGATTTGACATCCTTTCAGTGGTTACTTAGTCATCCTATGCAGTAGAAAGCAATGGGCGAGCCCCAATTTGGACCACGTTATAACCTGTAACATGGTCTTGGGAAAACAGTGTCCACAGGCAAACTGGGAAAGTGTCCCGTGTATCAGGTTAGACTAGACACTAAAACTGGGGTAGTTTGTTTTTTTTTTCCCTCTTGTTCTTCTCAAAAAGAAAGCAAGAAAGAAAGATGGACTGAAAAATGGACTGACTTTGAGTGTGGGGCTGCGTGCAGTAGGTTGATGTGAATTGTCCTGGCTGGGAGGTGGCTGTCGTGTACCACAACGTGTAGTGCTGATCTTCTGTATCCATCTGGCTGATGTTTACCCTTTTAATAGTTTGTAGAGAAGAGTTGTTACCATTACAAACACAACGCATATTTGATAATGACTATTCTGGATTGTGTCATTTCATTAGCATATTTTTTTAATATTGATATGTGGCATTTTAAAGAAACTGAAAAATTCTTCATGAAAATTATGCGAGCATCCGACTAATATCCCTACTATCTTAGTGCAGGTGTCCTTGTGCCATAAAGCAAGCACAAACCTTCGTTCTTATTAATGCAAACCCAGGTCTAGAGTGGCCATATCTATCAGTCTTTGATGTGCTGCTGTGCTGTTGAACATGGTAATAAGTGCTAGCCTGTAATATAGCAAAATTAATGCACAAACTTAGGCATTTTAAACCCCCTGAAGAAAAAGAAAGATTGCTTATCTACCTCCCTCACTAGAGCTTCATAGTGCTGGTGCAACGGAAATGAGATTTGGAAATCTCTTCGTTGAACAGAGGTTCCTTAAAGAAAAATACCCATTTTAAATTAAAAATTATATAAGTCATTGACTCCATTATGCTTTGTCTGATTTGACAGCATTAATTAAAAATTTTAAGCCTCTTAAATTATACTTTGAACTGCAGGGTTTTAAGCAAATGATTATACATCTGTTTGAAGGGATGGTCTGAAGAAGATCTAAAGAACCTTAATTTGATCAATTAATGTTACTCTGCATAAAGCTTATTTGGAATATTATGGTTCTGCTGCAGCATACTACAGCTTACACACCAACCTGCAAGTCTTATTTAACAAGGCTTTACAGTATTTTTTTTTCTAGTCATAAAGGTCTGTTGTATGTGACCATTTGGGCACATGTAAAAAGGGACATGTCTATGAGCTCCAAGCAGTACCAAAGTAGCTGCGGTTACACAGGTGAAAATGTTTCCCTAGCATCACCACTGTAACTCACAAGGATTTTAATCACAGGATATTGCTGGGCTAAAAATTACCTCTCTCTTTTTTTTTTCCTTATGAATATCAGAGAGATAAGAAGGAAGATGGATAGGCAGGAAATGAGAAAATCTCTGTTGCCTTGGTGAAAGATGAGGAGCATATACACTTAAAGGAAATGGTTTGATCATGTACCATAATGTCCAGGCTGCTTTCTAAATCTGAATTATCTGATTTAACAGTGACCAAACGGAGGGCTTGTCTTGGCATGTGCTAATTTGTCAGGCTTTCTTAGTTTGTCAGGTTTCTCAGTTTTATTTTTCTTAAGAAGATGCTGAATTTAATGGGAACGACAGAAATATTTCCCTTCCTCTGCCTTTCGATATTTTTCATTTACTTTTCTTCTCCTCGAGGGCAGCCCCTGTTCTCAAACACACCTGCATCCTCCTCCGTGCTGTCCCTTAGTATTTCATAGAATCATTTTTGTTGGAAAAGACCTTTAAGATCATCGAGTCCAACCTTTGACATTTCTCCTCTGGCTGGGTCCTGCCCTGCAGCTCCTGTGTGAGAGGATGAATCCTCAAGCACAGATTGTAATTGAATTTTAAGCCCAAGAGGGGGACCGTGACTTGCAAAGCCACAGCAGCTGTCCTGCTGTCCCCTCCTCCTGGGGGATCCCCCACCCCTGGCCATTCTGGGCATCTGCTCCCTAAGCCACGCAACCAAGAAAGAGTCACTTTCCTTGACTTGTTGCTCTTTGTTGTTCCGTCCCCTCTCCCACACCAGTTCTTGTAGCTGATGCTGTAAAAATGCTTTTCAAAGGCATCACATCACTCCTGCATTTCATAGATGATGTCCTTAGATTTCATGACAAGGCTGCAAGAAACCGGATATTTGATTTTTTTGGGCTATGCACAAAGACTCTATTAGATGTGTTCAAATCAAAATCGCAGCATCTGGAATTTATTAGTTTCTTCTAACACTTTGCTAAAGTCATTGCTGATAAAACGTCTCGTTCATATTTTTCAGGTGTTGCTTTTCTTCCAGCTAGTATCTCTTATCTCATTGGGACTAATCTTTTTGGAATACTTGCGCACAAAATGGGAAGGTATGCTTAATTTAAAAATACTAATAATCTTTCAGTCTGTTCATGTACCATTTCCAGGGCAGTTTATTGATGATGGAAATTATTAAAGTTTGTTCTATAGTAGTGAAATCACTTTTTAAACATGTCACTACCTTGGTTGTAGAACTTGGCACTTCAGACATGACTTTGAAACATTGAGGATCAGTCCTAACATCTCAGTATCACCCATCTCTGAGTGACATCTCTTTTTTGACAGGTGGCTTTGTGCTTTACTTGGGATGCTAATTGTGGGAATAAGTATTTTATGCGTAAGTAGAAGATCATATATCTTTCAGACCATCTAAATGTTAATGCGTTCACCTTCAAATACCTGCTTTCCCATGAGATTCTGCTGAAGTTTCTGCTTTATGATACATTATTAAACAATGTGTAGTTAATAGGTTCCAGATCACTTTTGAGTGCTTTCGAATTTCAGTGCTTTAATTATTTTGAAGGAAGGCTGGCTTTGAAAGGAGGGTGATCTTTTTTTTGAGCAGTTTATTCTTGCTCATAATAATGTGTCAGTAGCCTAGAACAAGAATCAAACTCCTAACTTGCACACCTGTACCAAGTGTCCCAAAATTACTCTGATAATTTATCTTAGAAAAAGAAAACTAACCTCATTAGCATGTGCAGTGCGACTTAATTAAATGCCTGAAATTTCCTTTATAGGTACCGTTTGCTAAAAACATTTATGGACTTATAGCACCAAATTTTGGAGTTGGATTTGCCATAGGTAAGAAAAATGACAATGATTTCTTACAGTGTGTTACTTATGTAGAAATGTTTTTATATGAAGTTACATGGAAAATCAGTTTTGTTGCCATTCTGCTCTGACGGTAGTGAAGCCTGAGCTGTGGCTCAAACTGGTAGGTAAAGCAAGAAGGACTAAAGGACGGTGCCCAGGCTGCTGTTAGACAAGCTGGATTCCAAATTCTGCCCAGAATTGCTCCATTGACCTAAACAGATCTTGCAAACTGTCCATGAGTTTTGTTCCTTGTTTTCAGAAAAAAAACAACGCACATCTCAAGACCCAAAGTCTTTCCTGTTGTAGGAAATATTTAAATAGATATTTTAATAGAAAAACAAAAAAAACCAAAACAAAAAAACCCAACAACAACCAAAACCACAAACAAACCAACCAGAACAGTCTTAATTTATTTTTCACCAAATCAGGATTCCCAAACCCACACACGTGTTCTGGAGCATCTTCAAGCACGAGGGATGCGTAGTTACAAGTTACAGGCACAACTACAAACCCCCAATATCTCGGCAGTTTTGTCAGCTGCCTTGTGCTGTTTCTTGCTAGCAATGCAAGTGTGGCTCAAGAGACCTGGTCAAATCACCGTAAATAATCTTGATTGACTGGAGGTCAATGCTGTCTTTTAGGCCTACAGTAAGTTCATACAAAATAATTTTCCCTTAAATGAAAGGTATTTGGTTGGTGATGAGAAAAAGGAGCCTTTGCAGAGACACTGGGAAGTGGCTGATACACTCTAAGCTCACATCTCTCTTGTCCTACGTCACATGTATACATCTATACATGTCCAAATGTGCCCTCAGACACAGTAAAGACCTTATAAAGAACATGGCACTTAGTGCCATGATCTAGTAAACGGACTAGAGTTGGACCAAGGGTTGGACTCGATGATCTCTGAGGTCTTTTCCAACCCAGTCGATTCTGTGATTCTGTGATTAATATTTTGCTTATTAAAGAACAAGCATCCCTTTAGTTGTGTTTGCATCCCTTTCAGCACGTACTTGGCCAAAACATTAAAAGAAAAAACAGAAAAGGTGGTATTTTCCTGAAATATGTTTCCTTCCCTCACAACCAGGAATGGTGGACTCCTCCATGATGCCAATTATGGGCTACCTCGTAGATCTGCGCCATGTGTCTGTCTATGGCAGCGTGTATGCGATAGCTGATGTTGCCTTTTGCATGGGCTTCGCCATAGGTAAGTCTGGCCTTTTCCTGCCTATAGTGCACTGATAGTTAAGAGAAATATGCTGTGATGGTTGGGGTGAGTCCCAGTGGCACCTGCAGCCTTTATGAGCTGGGGTGGTTGTTTCCTGCAAGAAATCAGAAGCAGAGGGTAAGGACACAGAGAATTAAAAACATGTCTTCACCTTCCTCGAATCAATTTGTAAAGTGGGAGTTTTGTATCTAAAATTACTGTTGTTTCAAGTGACTGCTGAAAATTTTACGTCTGAGCAGTATTCAGCAAAAGCGTCTTATTTATACAAGGTCCTTCTGCCGGTGGTGCCATTGCAAAGGCCATTGGGTTTCCATGGCTCATGACAATTATAGGAATTGTGGATATCCTCTTCGCTCCTCTGTGCTTCTTCCTTCGAAGTCCACCTGCCAAAGAGGAGAAAATGGTAAGCATAGCGTCTTTCCTTTAGTTTGTTGTTGTTCTGCATCTTTGCTTTTAACTTCCCCAAAATGGGACCAGCAGAGTTTATTTCACCCTCCTGCATCATCTGTTTTCTTCATGGTCTTCTACAGTATATACGTTTTCCTCTATACCTTATAGTGTGTACAGTATATACATTTTATTTTTATACCGCCTTCCTCTTCTTTGCTTCTCCACACAAATCAACCACCCTTACAAATTAATGGCTTCTCTTATCCTATCTATACCACAGGTCTTACCCTGGCTCTTTCTTTCCTAATATAACTTAATTTTCTAGAGCAGTCAGTAGAGCCCAGACACTGTATAAGCATCTGTATAAGGTGTAAGGTGTATATGGTGTAGACAAATGATGTTTGGCCAAGTCTGCAATCTTGCCCAGCCCCCTGCAACCTGCACACAATGTCCTCTATCTGCTCCCCGACTCTGCTGTGATAAGATTTGCTGTTCCTATAGATTTATATCAGGTCAGGCTCAAAACCCCCCTTTCTGCAGGATGAGACCCATTGAATTGTTCTCTATTCATTCAGCAACCAGATTGGAAGCTCCTGAAGGAATTACAAGGCAGCACAATCCCTGCTGTGATTCAAGGGTTGGAAAAGTCTTGGGAAGCAAAACCAAATCTTTGCTGCAACTTCTGCCACCATCTGTAGGTTTTGCCTACCCAGCACTTCATCCTTGCTCATACTGAACGAGGTTGACTTGGGTGTAAACTGTAGTTACTAAATTTTAATTGGGTGAAAAGAAAATGTAACTTTGCGTGGCCATAGTGTTTCTGTGCAGGGCACATCTCTGCAAGGGAAGGCCAGAATGTGCTGCTCACGCTTTGTACGGGCAAGTTGCAAACAGAAGGTGCAAAAAAGAATCTCGCTGAAATAGTGGCATATGTGAGGCCAGAGACCTTTTGTTTTGCACATATTTGGACTGTAGAATCCCTGAGATTCCAGTTAATCCATCCTCATAACCTTTGTAGGCTACACTGATTTATTTTTTGGTTTTAACACTAAGGCTGAGGGAAAGAGATTAAAAAAAAGCTGCTGTTGTTTGCTTGGAGATATGAAGTTTATTGTGTGCTTTCCTGCTCACTGACAGGGTTTCACATGTAACACAGTAATTGCCAAAGGGGCAGGATCTATCCCCATGGCCTAAACACCTTCCACACAGTCTGTGCCCCCCAAAATGACTTGAAATGTAAAGTGTCATTGAACTGATGTCCTGTTTCTTTCAGGTTTGAAGAGTCAAAAAGAGGGACCCCATTTTGTGTTCTTAATTAACTAAAAAATAAGCTTAATCACACTCAACATGAAATAAGTGAGGGAGTTAAGCTAAGCAGAAAAGTGAATATTCATGCTCTTGTTTTCTTCCAGGCAATACTCATGGATCACAACTGCCCTGTGAAAACAAAGATGTACACCCAGAACAACATCCAGTCCTACCCCATGGGTGAAGAAGAAGAGGAATATGAAAGTGATGAATAACGTGAAAAAGCCATATATTTTGGTGTACAAAATGCAGTGTTTCATGTGAAACATCTCATCCAGAAATAGGTTTTAGTTGTACTGTACATTTAATAGTGAAATGGTCAAAAAAACCAAAGGTATATTATTCATCACCCATGGTTATAAAGCAGACTGCTAGCTGCCTTATAAGGGAGGGAAAAGCTTTTATAGAGGATTTGTATAGTGTTAATCTTTATTTTGTGTATTTAATTTTATTGAATATTACACTATATTTTTTGATTAAATGTGTAGTATAAGTCTGTATAAATATGTGAATTTTATTTTTCAAAGTCAACTCATTGACAAGGTATTTCATATTTTGTTTGGAGTCATGAGTTACTGGCAAAAGCTTGGTCTGTCTTATCAAATTAAAAGGAAAGAGAAAATAAGCAAAGCTCAAACTATCCAGTTTGCATCCATCTAAACTGTACCCTTGCAAGTAAATCCACAGGAGCTGAAGGCTGGAATTCACTATGAGGTTTTTGATCAAGTTCAGATCATCTATTAGTAAAGTAAAAGGCAAATATTTCCTGATTTCAAAAATGAGCTCTCCTTGAAACATTGGGGAAAGTAGTATTCTGAGTCTATAGCTATTAGTCACTACCATTTAATGAAGTTTAAACTAACCAGTTGTGTAATATGAAGCCCCCAACCAACCACACAACATCAGGTAAACGAGTAGGTATGAATGCTCCTTTCCTATACAGGGGAAAAAAGAACAGCATGAAAATAGTTTTTGTTATTTCTGTATTTTTAATCTTTTGTTTTTAACATTATTTTAGATGCATCTTAAGTGACTGGTTAAGAAAAGCTGCAGTGTCACAGTATTTAGTCTTAGCATGTACTGAAAACTGATAACTTAAGTTCAGTTCAAACAAAAACCAATTTTACATGTATTTGCATACATACTTGGAAATTCAACATATATTTCCTTCTTAAAAAATGAATTCAAATATCAACTTTGCTAAAAATAATGAAAAAAATGACCAATATTGCCAATATTTCTTAACATCTGGGGCCAGAGTCTAACACAGGAAAGGCAATGATGTGTTAGGCAGCCCCAATCCGCACTGAGAAAAATCAGACTTGGAAAGAAAGAGGTTTAAAACAATCCCAGTGTCCTTATCAACTGTGGTGTACCTTTTCATTTGTCAAATTAAAATCTTTATGTGCCTTCTTTCATGTATTGCAGATGTTTCATGTACTACAGCATAGATATTATGTTTACACATAGTTTTGTAAAGTGTACATACTATAGTCAGAGAATATGAAAAACATAGTGGATCAGACTTCAAGTATTGCTTTCTCAATAATTATGCATCCAGACCACATTAAAGTTATGTAAAAGAAGTCCATAATCTATTGTAATAAAGTAAAAACAACAATAAAAACTCCCCCTCATGATTTGCCTTATGCATTGTTGTTTACTCTATATTAAGGAGGGAAAGGCCAACCATTATTTCAGGTCATGGGAGAAGATTCCTCAGTTCTAGTCCATTTGTAACCCAGGACAAACATTTTCATTCCAGTTCATAAACAGCTGCAACTGCATTAAGGAAGCGTGGTATCTTCCAAAAATCCATCTGGTATGTGGCTGCTGGTCTGAGATTTAACTTTTGGGAAAGAGATAAGGCCAAATGTGCAGGACCAGGGACACCCCTGTATATAGGCTGTTTCAAAATGATGGACACAGTTTGACATCCATACACTGCTAAATTAGGTCCATCTTCTTGAAACATCCCGTTTTCTTTAAATAAGGGTGAAGATTATGACAAAACAGCATAAGAGGCTTAAATGGTGCAAAAGGCCCAGCAATACATCCTGTGGTTGACTTGAAAAATCTACTTACAGATGTTTGTAGCGGTGTATCTTCAATTCTTTTGACCAAAACAGAGATGGAAATCCTCCCTGCAAAGCTGGGAGGGGTTTGGAGACACATTAAATACAGTATACGTTGAGTACTTCACTGCCGCTGAATAAGTAACAATCGCACATATCACTGGTTATTTACATTAAATTCAGACTGCAATGTTGTACAATGCTCAGATACTTGAAACTTTGCCTCAGAAGAAGTTATTTTACTTAGCTTCACTGAACACTTTTGGTCAACATCAACTTGTTAATCCAATTAAATTTAATATACCAATGTTAGAATTCTAAGTTATCACACAACATGTTCATTAATTTGCCAGGTGATTAATAAATGTACTGCCTAAATTCACAAATACAAAAAGAATGCAAACATAGCAATTTATATACATATACATATTAAAAGGCACAGAATGGCTTACTGCATGGCTTGGCTTTGTGCTTTTGAGCACATCAAAATTAAGGAAGAGTTCCCATTAATCTGCAACACCAAACAAGCACGAGGAGGCCCAAGGGCAGATGAAATGATCACGTTCCTCTTCTGCAGATGGAGCCTGGTTTACACTGGGGCCTCATAGACCAGCACCTGACCCCAGTTTGCCCAGTAAAACCAGAAGACAGAGTTCTAAGTGCCACACACCCCCATGTTGGGACTTTGTACACCCTCCCCACACCAAACAAAACACCACCATCTAATAGTTTTTATACATTTTAAGTTTTCTATGTCATTAAGGAATAAGTAATCAAAACACAACCCTTTTTTTCCTGACAGTCAGGGAATAACTTTAGTCACAGGAAGTAAAATGACATTGATTCTTTCATATTTTGTATATTCTTATCTGTGTCATTTCAAGTGTGATAAAGTCACTCAGTTCATTTGCTCCCGCACCTTAGTCCTCCCCTGTAGCTGTAAACTTCCATGCATATTTTACTTCAAATCTGAGGGGAAAAACACAAGGACAAGGAATTATAAGGAAAAAATGCTTAATTAAAAATGAGCTAGTAAACCAGCAGGGACATGTTTAGTTATCCATTAACATTTCATGAAGGACAAGGCAAGTCAGTAGAATTTTGCTTGGGCAATTTTTTTCCTCTAATGTAACCAGTGGTGACCATTATCACTAATAATTGAAGGGCAATATCTGAGCAGTGCTTGGAGGCCTTAAAAAAAGGCCAAAACACAAACATCCATTTAATGAGATTAACTACCTACACAAAGAACCAACTGGAATCACCAATTTGAAAGAAATCTACATCTACTAGAAAACTGTGTAGAACATAAGTGCATATCCAAACAGAAAGAATGCATAAAAGCCCAATGAATCCAGCAATCGGTAGTTTTATTTAATGCAAAATTTGTGGGTTTCTTCCAAAGATCTTTTCTTTAAGCAGTGGCTTTAAATGACGAAATATTGCAGTACAAATGTTTTTAAAAAAATATTAACACAACGCAAAGAAGTTGATAATTTAGCAAAACTATTTTATTAAAGCTTATTCTCATGATAAAATAATAGCCAACAAAATCATATTAGGCAGATCTTCTGCAACCGTGTGTAGCTGCCACCTATTCCGATATTAAGTCAAGATATTCTTGTTTTCTGTGGTATTCTTTATTTTCAGCTATTTACAATCAAGCATGAAGCAAAGATTACATCAGGAATGTAGTATTACAATTTTCCCCTTGAGATTCACCGTTTATTGTAATTAATGCCAGATTGGAATTTTTTGCTTTCCTTCTTACCACTAAAAATACAATTATTTTGCCCTTTTCCCATTCAGTATATTTAAAAATATTGCACTACGTTCAATTTATCTCTTACAATCATCATTAGCAATCCTATACGAGGAAAACTATATCCAGCTTTTCCTGCCCACTGTATTACACAAATACCTTTAAAACCTTGAATGCAGCTTTTAAATCAGTATTTGCTTTGTTTTCACAGCTCCTTCACGTGTACCAGGGCTTAAATGAAGTACTTGGATATATTTGAAAACCTCTATAGTAGCCCACAAGAGCGAACACTGATGGAGATTGACCGCAGATCACCACCAATGAATGCAGATCAAGCCACCGCGAAAATGGAGTGGGGAAGTCTTAATACGCATCTCAAGCAAGTACAGGTTAAATAACTTTTAGTCAATAAGGGAAGCTAATTTTGTGCGATTATTTGCTGAAGCTTAATTTCCAAAGTGTGGCACATGCCCGTTTTAGCATGGATAGTGTTTTCCATACATCGACTAAATAAGTATCAACTGCCCAGAACTCACAAAAAAGTGCAAGTAGTTGCATGAGTGGAAGTAACCGTTGCCTTTAGAAGCACAAGTACGCTTTTCCATCTGTGAAAACCATCGCTTCTCAATTTTGCCCATCACAAAATAAACTGAGAAGCAAATTGAATCGAGAGGTACATTACAGACTGCCTGAAAATTTCAATGAGTTATTTTACCATCTTAGATTTAACTCCATTTCTACAAAGGCATTTTCTTTTCTACTACCAGTGATAATGACACCAGTATCCAACACAGTACCTAAAATAAAGATGATATTTTATATGGCATTTCTATACACAGAAGATGAAACAAATACATGTTTACAGAACATAAATAAGAACAACAGCCTTAGCCAGGTGATGCTAAGATCCACAGTTTACAAATAGCACAAGACCAGATAGTTCTTTGCAAAAGCTGCTGGCTGAAATTCTTCCTCATCTCTACTAGACTCACTTATTTTGACTCAAATGAAACATGTTATATACACTATAAGACATTTTCCTGACAAAGATGATCCTTCTGCTCAGACTCTCTCGTCTGAGAAGCTGAATGCGACTTACCACTATATGATTACTCAGAAGTGTTGAGAGAACACATTTAGCTATTTTGTAAAGTATTTTGTACCTTAAGCTCTCTGAAATGATAAGATAAAGTCTGCAGCAAAATACCATTTTTTCTTAAATTACTTAAACCATCATTCCATGCTTTTTCATAGAATGCAATGAAACCTCCAACTCTTATGAAGAACAATTTTCCTCTGTCAGCTTATCACATAATACAACAATACTTCAACATACAATTTTTTCTGGAAGGCAACCAGCCTCTTACTTCAAAAATATTCCTAATTAAATTATTATGAGATATTGGTATGTACTTTGATATCTAGTATTATTCAACCAGGATACAATAGCCCAAATTTCTAAGGAGAACTTATTTTCTTTTAGCATAGCATTACTATATTTCATGTTAATTACAAACTATGAAAAGTTATTGTATTTAACAAAAATATGAAAACAAGTGATATGCAATGTTAGCTTCAGGAAATATTAATAACAGACAAAATGAAAGACTTTTTTTTGCTTTCGTGATATGTTTGGCAAAAAAATACACAACCATCCAGAAGATGTACAGTAACAGTGATCAACGTTTTAAAGCCTGGTCCCTCACTGACTTCTGGGTCAGTCATCAGCTCAGGTATGCAACAAGCTTATCATTTCTTCGTCATACAATGGAAACTAAACATTTTGAAAATCCTGGCAGTGTCCTGTTGAAAACATTAACGCAAAAATAAAAGGTGGGGGAAGAGGGCAAGTAATACATTAAGGACACCACACATTGTGAAATGATAAGGTTACATAATTAGAAAAAGTAAAAATAACTTATTAAAAATAAATTTCCAATATAAACCCCAAAATGCAGTTTTAACCAGCCAGCTTAACAAAATGATGGTGCTGTAGCTGGAGAAGAACCATTATTAGCTGTACTCTTATACAGGCAAATAACTGTGGAGAAGCAGGACATGTACATTATACCAGTGTTTTAATTTCATTTGTGTGTTTGTAATTAAGTGCAAAGTATTATTTTCGTCCATTTTTTTCAATGCCTAAATATGTAAATATCAGTCTACCGATTGAGGTGGATCAACTGCTTCTTCCGATACGATGTTGATTGTTGGCGCCTCCGTCAGACTGACATCTTCGTTTTCCACTTCTTCTGCTACATTGGGTTCCTCCGAATCTTTCGTCACCCTTTTGGCCTGTCGCTCCACCGACAAGTTCTCCAAAGACTCGATATCCTCAATGCCCGCTCTGTAGTGGATCATCAGCAGCGTCAGGGCCTGCAGTCTTTCCCCTGACTTGGCCAGCGCAGCAGAAATCAACGCTTTTTTCCTTGCGTCGGTTGCCTCTCTTTCTTCTTTAACAAGCGAATTATTGTTTTCCAGCTCATGATCTATCTCATTCTGCAGCTTATCCAACATAAACTCCAATTTCTGAAAACGCTCCTCTGTGGGTAAACTTCTGTAGAGATCGCGTCCAATTTCTTTAACGGCGATGAAGACGCTATCGTCCAGACCCCCCTCCTTTCGGACCAACTTTATCCCGGTACCTGTCGCACGCTTGGAAGGGCTGCTCGGCCCACTGATTTCAGTATCGCTGCTTTCATTATCAGAAGTGTTTGGTGTGTGCTTTGGTGAAGGTTCTACCACCTCTGTTCCTGGGTCAGAAAGGCGAGCTTTGGGGACTTGACGAAGGTTTAAGAAGCGGGTGCTTGTATTGAAGAATTGCCTGGTGAAACCTGCAGTTCTGTTAATGGATTTGGATTCAGAATCGACACGAGAGGACGCGGCTTGGGGAGCCGCTTGTCCTTCCGCTCCACCTCCCACAGTTCGATCAAGTCGCTTTTCAGCTTCTACACAAAAAGGTGTCTCAGTAAGACATTTTTCTTGACATTTTTTGTGGCAAACGTAAGCACAGAGCATACACTGTGAAGCCGCTTTAGTCCATACTTTCTTTTTGCAGTAATCACACCAAGTTGGATTCTGAAAGTGAGTATCTTGAAACTTATGCTTGTTCTCTGGGAGAACAACTGGCCCCAAATAAGAATCCTCTTTCTGAACTGCACGAGCTTCTTCTTCCAATGGACATTCATTTTCTTTCTCCAGGAGAAAGCTTGAATCATCCGCTTCACCCTCTTTTAAACATTTGAAGTGTAAAGTTACATCGCCATAACGAAATTTTTCATCAAATCCTTTAAGTGTTGTCAAATTCCTCAATGCTGTTCTAGTGACTGCTGCTTTCGGTCGAGGAGCAGCCAGCTTAAATGTTCTAGTATATTCCATCGAGGATGTAGCTATACAATCAAAAGCAATTTCTTCAAGTTTTATGCTTGCATATCCTAAGCAGATAAAACAACCTACTTTGAGAGGGTCTCTGCACCACAGTGCAACATTAAGGTATTTATGGTGTCCTTCTACTTCAAATAGACAGGAGGATGTTCTTGTCCTTGGCCATCGGCCTTGCAGGACTTTATAAGGAATTTCTGGTGATTCCCATGTGTGATGATCATCTCCACCATCTTTGTAACTGCGTGCATTTTCTGAAAGTCCATCTTTTAAATTATCTTGTTTTGGTGCTGTTATTACTTTCGATACCGTTGGGTCTTCTATTTGATCATTATTCTTTACTACTTTCTCCGTACATTTATCTCCGTTATTTGTAGGTGGAGGTGGCCTCTCTGGTTTTTCAGAAGATACACCTGCAGTTTCTCCCAGATTTTGAGTTTCACTAGTAGGCAAAACAGTCTTACTTTGTGGCCTAGGTGGCACAGGAGGCTTAGTACTGGATCCTTGGGATTGTTTACCTGATTGCTGTGATGCATCTGAACTCTCACTAGTTTTGGGTGTTGACACTTTAGCTGCATCTTTTTCTTGCGTTTTCGATGTTGTCTGATAACTTCCTAATGGTATTTTTCGATTCAGAATCGGAGATATAGTTCCGAGTGGTTTAGCAGCGAGCATTACTGCCGAACGTTTGGGACTCGGAATTGTTGGCAGTTCTTCTTTTTGTTCAGGTGATTCAGAAGCTAATTCCTCAAATTCTGAATCAAAATCTCTGTTATCAACATCAGCTGATAAACCAGCTTGGTCATCTTCTGGCTGTGTCAAGAACGCAGAGTCTTCCAATTGTCCAAATCCATCCTGCAGTGCTGAACCGTGCTGATTGTAGCCAACGGGCCTTTCATAAAAGACTACAACTCTGTCCCCAGCCTGTCGAATGAGCTTCAACACTTGCACAGTGGATGTGATTTTAACACCTATAAAAAGACAGAAATTGTTAGATTTGAAAACATGGTAACAATTTAAATGGCCAAAACCAGTTGACAAATACATTTAGATCTTTAGTAGTGAGCAACAGTATTATTACCACTAACAGAGGAAATAAATTATGACAGAAGAGCTGAACGTAACAGCTGGATCATTCGCCTACTATAATGTTTAATTTACTCCCACAATATTCAGCAGAATAGAGAAAACATGCATTATTTCTTAACGATCATAAACAGGCTCCTATCTGCTCCTTCCACTAAGCTGATTAGCCACTGTTCTCCTTTATGGTTTATTTGTCCTTCTGTCCACTCTCCTATTCTTAAGTTTAATGCTGTAATATTTCCACTATCAGTTTCTCATTATGATCTAATTTTCTGTTGGTGATATGGTCCATATAAAACATAAGTATTGAAACAGTCTAATTTTAAGTTGTAGAACATAAGTTAGTATCAATTCACTTCATAACTTCCAGCAATTTCAACAGAATCTTTATTAAAAACCCACAACCCCCTCCCTCACAAAAGTCAAGGATAATGCTGCATTGAAGAAAAACTGATCTGCCAGTTACAATTTGAATACGAGACTCTCAGACTAGATTTCTAAAAAAATACATAGGCTCCTACATATCAAAGCTCACAAAAATTGATACTGAAACAAAAAAATACTATTGAATATTCAGCAGATCTTCTTGGGTCATTTTGACATGTCAGACAACATACTCAAAAGTATGTTTCTACTATTTTTTCCTTACTCTACTTCGTACATTTATGTTAACTGCTGAGTATGCAAGCCTAGGATGTAAAATAATATGGTTTTCTTTGTAAACTAAGGACATTTTGTAACATCACTGGAAGAAACTAAGTAGAGAAGCTCACAGCATCACTACTAGAGCAGTTAAAACATATTTACATTCAAATGTTTATTCAACTTTATTTTTGCTTTTACCTTGCAAAGACTAAAATATGAAAGGAAATTAATCAAGTGAATGATAAGCTTAAGTGGCCATAAATAACACAAATGTTGGCTTTTATTATGAGTGCTGGGCATAACTGTAATTGTTGAGAAAAGCGGTCTGGTTGAACTGCCTGCAGACACGTCCACCCCATTTGCAAGACGACCCTAAATTTGAACACTGCCATATTACTCACTGCCAATTGCCAGCAGTCTGTCTCCCCTCTGTAGATCAGCAGCTGCAGCGGGTGAGTTCGGAGTCACGGTTTCGATGACAACGTGTCCTGCATCGTCTTCCTTGGACTGCACAAGGCGGAGCGTGAGCCCAACGCTTTGCAGGTTCCCTTTCACTAGCTCTGCCTAGAAAGAAAGAAATTAGGAGTTAAGAGTATGTTGATTAGGCTCGCTGCAGGGATTCATGGTTACTAGTGGTCTTGTTTAGAATAAAATTACATTAGGACATCCATTGCCTTCAGGGAGCAGATCATCACAGAATGGATTCACTATCAGTCTACACCTTGGAAGAAAGACAGAACTAAATGTCACCAGTTCTGAAGAACCAAATATGCCCGAACTATAAAGCAGTGTAAGGAATTGTCAGCAAAATAAATATATATACATGTATATTTATATATTCGTTCACCTGTTCAATAGTACATATACTAACAATACTGAGCTAGTCCGTGCAAATACAGCTCAGCAGGAATAGCAATACATGGCTCATTTTCACCAAAAGCCCCAGTCATAACAAAGCTACAAACACAACCTCATCACCCATTTTATCAGAAAGTTCTATTAAAAGGAGCACTGTACCATCAACCTAGGTCTCGCTTTGAATATACCACATTTATGTTATAAAAACCTGTTCCTATGAGGAGCTCTTCAGTAGTCTATGCAAAAGGTGTTTGGAGTTAAAAAGCTATTATGTGCTTACACATTGCTAAAGTATTGTTTAGAACAAACCTAAATTAACAACAGCCTAAGACTTTTCTTCAAAGGCTCAGAACCCTTTCTTCATACTTATATTGCAAGATAAAATTTAACTCAAAAACCTCAAATATCTTCTTAAAGAAATGACTGAGATACAATCTCTGCAGTAGAGTTTCACCCCACACTCATGCAGAGATCTATTACTGAAGAATAAATCTACCTAGTGACCAACTGCTTACACATGTCAGTGTCTGAGATCTTTGACAACCTTTTTCTTAAAAAAAGACTGTCCTCAATTAATGAAAAACAAACAAACCAACACCAAAGCCAAAACCCCAAACCACTGAAACACACCGCACAACTTTACTAAAGGACATTCCTTCTGGACTGTTTCACATGACACCGTATTGTCACTCCACCGAAGTCTGTTTGAAAGGGGAACTCGGTCTGTTTCAGCTCCGAGGAGAAATTAAAATGCTATACTAATTATCAATTTGCTTTGGAACAGCATTGAGTTTGAAGAAGCAAACTTTTATTAACTTTCTAAGCTTTGCCACTAACCTCCTGCATCTCCCATTATCACTTAAAGATAGTATTTTCTCTTAAGCTTTATTAACATGTCTATTACAAATGCCCAGTAATGTAAGCAAGAGTAAGACAATAATTTATAAGCTTAGCTGTAATACCAAGATTAAAGGTTCCTCTATAGTGCAAACAAATAAATAACTGCCTACAGAAACAATTGTGGTAGGTTTGTTTTTTAATTTTAATTAAGGTTATTCCCATTTACACCAAAAACCTCCGATGCATAATTAAACTGTTCACCGCTCCAAAGCGGTGTTAAAAAACAAAGAAAAAAATAGAAATACCTGTGGAAGGAAAGAGATTTATTTTAAGGAAAAGAATTATCACCCTGCTTTAGTCGCTTATTTATAGATAATATGGCTTTAAGTTAGTTCACGAATGTTGGACATGCTGTATGGAAACATCATGAACAATTATTACAATTTAAAACACTAATATTTTAACTGTCAGGAACACAAATGATGTGAATTTGCTGTGGCAGAATACAAACCTGCAACAAAAATTCCTTCCAAAATCACTCCCCTATGTAGTTCTGCATATTATTATCAAACAAAGAGGTCATTATTCCTGGGATTTGCCAGAGTCTAAGCACTCAAATCTCAATTTTCTTATGATTTTTTTCCTTAAAAGTCTTGCTCTAAATGATTCAGGTTGGAAAAAGACTTCCAAATCCTTCTGTTTGAATAGATAATGAAACTATCGTAACGATGGTCAGAAAGTAAACTCCCAGTTAAGGAATACTGACAAACATTCATATTAGAGACCCTGCCTTTCATTAGTCCACTGAACTACAAAGCCCTTATGGAAGAGAATTTCAGGAAAGAAATGGATCATTAAGCAGGAGAGAAAAACAAACTAACAAATAAACAAAAACCTCAAACACAATTATTTTTTTCTTAACACCAAGTTATTCTGGTCATTTAATTACACTCCTTTAGTGATACATCTATTTTGACAATATAGAGTTTCTTCCAAAATCCTGTATCAATTCTGGATCTTAATGCCCAGAACTGGCATTAATTAATTAGACATTTTAAAGGCATGGCTCACAAAAGATGGACAGTCTTAGCTTTGCATCACTGCTTTAAGTATTTTTACAACATGAGGCAACTCTTGTGCAACTCTTGAGGAGACCAGAAAAATACCCAAGTGCTGAAGGCCACCGGCCACCATAACACTTGTACAGGAGCCACCTCATGCAAACCTACTTTCCTTTACAGCTGGATTTTCTCATCCAGTCAAAGAGCAGCACACAGAAGTCCTAATGTTTCTAAAGATCCGTTCCTCAGAAAGCAGTGAGTCCTGTTTGAAAAAGAGAATGTCGGAAGGAAAATAGGAGCTGGTACGGCAACATCTAGTGGTTTGAAGAAAGGCAGCAGTGAGCTCTGACCACAGCAAACTGCACAATGAGCGAAATACGGGAAAAAGGCATAATTAAGAAGTAAAAGGAGGGAAAAAAAGGTTACCAAAAGCTTTCTTACAGTTTGTCAGTACAGACCCTCGTCCTAGGCAGCTTCCTTTGACTCCAAAGACAACTTTGCGCAGAGCTCGGCGGTGGGTGACTTCACAGTGAAAATATTTCTCTACTGTAAAACACCCTGGAAGCCTCCGAGGTGACCCCCAGCATTTCACCCTTCCCTCCTCCTCGGGGCGAGACCACAGAAAAGAACCGAGGGACGGCTGGGACCAAGGACACAACGGTATCTCTGCACATTTGGCTCCCATGCAGGGACACCGACCATGGATTGCAGCCCGTACGACCCGTAAGCAAGGAGAGTCCCGATATTCCATCAGGATCCGACGGAAAGCATTTTTTTTTTGAAGGAAAACGCCTTTGAACGTAACAAGCAAAGTTCATCTCAGATTTTTATTAACTTTGGCTGCAGTCACAAGCTCGCTCACAAAGTAAATTCATTTTATTTATCAACCCAAACCAGATGAATAGTTCCCTTGATTTTTCTTTCTGGCAACTCCAGGTTTCACCAAGTAACACCACAATATCTCAGGCTGCAGTGCAGGCAAATACTATTTCAAGCTCTCAAACACCCCCCCAGCCCAACAAGTTCACTCACAAACCCAAGCATCTTCATACAACCAGCACAGCTACTTTATGCCTTTCTGCCTCTCCCTCAAATTAAATCTTGATAGTAAATGTGAAGAGCCAAATATCTACTGGAACATGAAACATCACAAGGATAAAAAAAATATAAATCTATAAATACATAAAAATATATAAATATATTATATATTATATATATATATATAAGCTAAATGACATAGACGTTAGAAGAAAATTGCTGATAATGAACAGACATTGTTTGCTATAAGGGAGAAAAATTAACAGCTATGCCTAGGAGAAAGGGGAATTGTAACCAGCTACCTATACCTTCTTAGAGCAAGTCTATTTTAATTTGATCTAATTAATAGGTCTGTTTTACTAGTTCTTGCAAACCTTCATAGTTACTTTAAGGAGAAAGACAAAGCAAATAATACCATATGCTTGTCAGTGAAAGGCATAAATTCAGAGTAACTTATACTGAACCGTGTCATAGAACTCAAAATGTACCTTTTCATGAAAAGGTGAGCAATCCCCAGACTATTTATGAAATACTTGTTGAGACTAAGATGCAGCAAAACAGCAATTACTGCCTTAGGGGGGGAAAAAAAAGTAATTTCCTTCATATTTTATTATTCAGGAAAACAGCAACAACAAAGAAGAGGACCCAAGATGTCCATTTACATTAAAATTAATATAATATTTTGATGTGAGGCTGTGAATGCCTGACTTTTACAGAACAAAGTCTATAAGCATTGATTTCACAATACAGGCTGTAGTTCATTTATATGCAGTGTGTGAGCTGTGGAACAGAACCCACCGATACCTTCCGCTCAGTATTGGAATTACGCTCTGGAAATACAATGAAGCAGAAAATTATGCCTCATAGCCTTTCCTTACCTCAGCCTTGTCATTTTGAAAACCTAGCAGATGTTGGATGTCAGTGAAAAATCAATTTCTTCAACCTTTTTTAACATACTGATACTGAATAACACAGCAAAGTGATAATTCTGAAGTTTATAGCGTGCTAATACCATTTAAATGGATGAATATTTAGATTAGTGTCAATATAGGATGCAGTTTTAATCTTCAAATACTTCATTAAATGATCACTCTGAAACAATCTGCAAATACAAAAGGATTATAAATAAAGATCCCTCATAGGCAGACAAATATGATGCCATCTCATTTACTATGTGCTTCCAAAACCGTACCTACAAAGTTATTTTCGAATACACAGGCACTTCCCTTCAGAATTTTTAAGACAACACATAATAAATAAGATTAATCTATAAATACGAAAATCACAACATCTGGAAAAGTACATACGATAATCTCTTACTAGTTGTGTAACATAATTCAGCTAAACTTTAGAAACTATTAGATGCATACAAAAATAAAAAGTAACAAAATTAAGCCACAGCATGATAATTAGAGCATAAGGCTTTTGCTTTTAAGCCAAATGACTTATTTTCAGGAACTAAAACAGAAATTGTTTTTTGAAAGCTTTCTTTTATTCTCTAACTAGCATTTCATATTGGTGTAACTGTTTGTTAACATTAACATAATAAAGCTTTGTTAAAAACAAGTAGTAAGTATTTTACATTCTTTTGAATAAACACTAAGAAAAGGTTGATCAAACACATAAGAAATGTCACTTCATTGACTTTACATCAACTACAGAACAATATTTCTACAGCTATTTCTTATTCCCTATCAATGATATTTAACATACTGTATATATCACAGATTGACACCATGACAGTGTTGTATTGTAGACAAAAAACCCTTACTTTTTTCCAGCTCATTAGAATTACTACAGTGGTTTCTATGTATTCTTGGAAGGTACGGTCTGATGTGTTTTGGGGAAAAAAGAAGAGAGAATGGCTGTGAATACGCCTGTAAAGTATCACTTTCTTCCAGACAACCCTGCATGCTGAGAGGAAAGAATATTTCATGCCAAAAAAAACCCAAAACATTGGAGTATAAAACTAGGAAGCTGTTGCTTCTATTCTGAAGGCTCGGATATATGTATTATTTAAAAAAAAAGGGTTGGGCGTATATCTTTAAAATATGGATTTTAACATTATTGCTTTTTTCAGCCCTATTACTGAACGCAGTAATATGACCTGCACAGCAAAGCGACTGCTCGATTATTTATACAGAGAGGAGTCAGTGAGAGGAAACAGGTATCACTAATCTCACAATACGCTCCTTAGTAACATGACTCAAAAAAGGGGAAAAATAAAAATTTCCGAGGATTTCCATCTATGCTTTAGAGAAGTTGATGTTTCTCTTCTCTCTGTGACACAGCCCTGAAGCCCAAAACTACGGGGCCAGAGCACCACAAGCCTTTTCCAATTTCTTCTCCATTCCTCCCCTCCCCACAGCAGAACAAGCCCTGAAATGTTCTGGGGAAATAGTGAAGAAAAACTTTTACAGAAATAGTCTTGATGCCAGAAACCCTTTAATTTCCCAGGCACAGAGAAAACTCCCAACAGAGAGAGGAGAAAGTTTTCTGAGCATCTGAGAGCTTGTCGTGTTCTTGGGATGCTTAGATGTTCAGTAGTCAATAAGATATGTATTGATTATCAGTTGTAAACTGTGTTCACTCTTATGTCATACACATATGTAGATGTATTAGATATATACACATGGTTGCACAAAAATCTGTTAATAACTATTTAAAAAACCCCAAAATTGGTTCATAAACTCTGTGTGTTGTGTGCATTCAAATATACTGCAAGACCAGATACAAACCCAGAAAGAAGAAACCCAGGAACCGGCTACCAAAATTCTCATGTGCCTCCCACTCCATCTTTTAGTTTCCTTTAGCAGTGAAAATGTACTTCTGAAAGTATCAGAAGATTTTTTTTTACAAACCAAAACCCATGAGTTACATTCATATTTATAGAATAGCTACACATGACAAATAATAAGAAACTTTTCTCTGTAAGACAATTGACACAGAAAATTGACTCTTTTTAACAGTTATTTTCTTTTCTACTAGAAACAGATATTAATTACAAACCACTATTAAGAAAAAATCTAATGCAAAAGACTACATACTAGCTACTTAAAACATCAGTATATTTCACACCTAGAAGCCATACTGTGTTCTAAGAAACAAACATATATTAGGAAACACAAATACACACTTGGAAACTAGTTTTCTGTTTTGCAGATTATTTTGTTCATAGAATGTGTTTCCTAAGACTGCTTGACTAAAAATCTGATTTTTGTTTCCAGAATTGAACCTAAATCCTTAGATGTAAAGTTGTTACTGCTCCAAAACCTGTATCAAGACTTCCATGATAATGATTATCACACTTTTTCTTGCTATGCGATGCTCCCTCCATACTAAAGAAACATAGGAACAAGGAAACAGAGGAACCCCATAGCCAGAGCAGAAAGCATCAGCAGCTGATGCTCAGACCCACGCACCTTTCCATTCCTGCTCCCCTTTGCTAAGAGTAATAAAACCAACCAACCCAAACCCCCACAAGCACACAACACATGAAACACCTTTCCCTTCAAAAGACCCAGTACATTTACTGGCATCTGGAAATGGCCAGTGAGCAATTGGTTCTTACAATCTCATGTCACCAAAATATAGACAAGTATACGCTGACTTCAAACCTGTTAGTCCATATCGGATGCCCAACGAGTCGGCCCAAGATGAATTATCCCACTCGGATACTGAGGCAGCACTAAATCTTAGCACAGGTAAGTTAGTACTGCTGATTGTGTCAGGTGCATATTTTCTGCTGCTTTAAGAGTACATATCTCTGATTTTCACCGTTTTCCACTGTTATTAATCTCTTCTTGTCCATATCAAATATCTTCGCACACGACAGAATTTTCTGCAAGCGATGCTTGAAGGAGTTTTTAAGGGACAGGACTTCCCACGAATGAGTATGTCACATTTTAGCCACCCCAACTAAACAAATATTGGTTGGTGTTTAACGTGGCACACACTTTGTTTAATCAAATGGCATCATTAATGAAAAAGTCTGTACAGAAAATGTGTCACAGAGAAATGAGACTCATAAGGAATGGAGTCAGTGCCTCTGCTTTACCAGCAAGGTCTGGAATAGTCACCAGCTTTGCTTTTTGTGGAATATTGGGAACAAAAGAGATTTTTTAATAACAATAAAACAGTGAAAAAATGGAACTTGGATGTTAGACCTTTTGCTGTTAGATTTTCCAGCTGTGTGAAATGTGGTATGGGGAGACAACTATCTCAGATAAAGGATTTAGTCTTCATGATTTTATTCTTTTTTTAAATAAACTTAGTTATGGATAAATTTATTGAGATACTCTTTACTAGTCATCCCATATAGTAAGCTAGTGGGCCTCATTTTCTGTTCTACATGATATCTTGTAAAAACCAAAAAATATAAGTTACAAAATATGACGGTAATTTCATTCTGAAGTGAGTTACATATTGGAGGAAGACTGTATTTAAAATAATCATTCATTAAGGCCACAATACCACAAATGTTACGCACATGTTTAACTTAATCTGAAATATTTGTGACAATTCGTGATAGTTAAACATCCGCATGTCCCCTCGATGAGCACTAAAAACATTTGACACCAGTAAAATCCAGAACAGGCTAGTTAGCCAACAAAATAGGAGCTACATCTTATTTTCAGCAGTACTTCTGACGCATTGCACGTACTATTTTACTAAACTACGACTAAAAACTGTACTTTCCAGTTGTACAGCGAAACAGGTTGTGTGACATGCAGAAAGTCGGCTGTTCAGCAATTATCACGAATTGCTGAGGCATTCTTGCTAAACAGCAATTACATGAGCTGAATGGAGGAGTTAAAGGCAAACAAGGCAGCAGAAAGCCTGCATTTAACTTCAAAGTGTCAGAAGCAGGTAAACCGCAGACCTTTGGTTTTATGTGGAGCTCTTCTTTGGAGAGCAATTTAGTACAAACACCGATGTAGCTGCTCTTTAAGTGCTCTTACTCACTGACATCCTTTTAGTCTTTATTAAACCCAACTGTGATGATTTCCTTTGGCCCTGAAAAAAATTGAAAAGATTGATTTTTTTTTTCCCCCCTTTAAATCTTATATCACCATTTATGTCTTTGATAGAACAAAGGCTTCCTCCAATATTGCTTAAGCATGACTCAGTCATCACATAAATAGTTCTTAAAAAACTCAGGTAGTCTAATAGCAAATACTGAAATATGGTTACTGAAACTGGATATGAAAAGAAAAAGCAAACAAACAGAAAGTTCATTAATAATACAGTGTGTGACACTGAACCAATAAAAAGTTTAGGTAGTTAATGATTTTCTTTGCATAAGGTTTTATGAATTGCTGCAATGCAAATTACAGATACAGGAGATTAATGAGAGCGTAAGAGTTTGTGCACTGTGAGTGTGTGCACGTGAGGTCAGACAGCCCAGGGTTTCATTTGGCTCTTCTGAGGGGAAGGAAGAAAATGAAAAACATATTCAAGCGTATATGTTAAGAGTAAAGCCTCTAAACCAACTAGTACTTATATTTGCATTGAAGTATCCAATTAATATATATAAAACAGGTACTATTAGTCTTTGTGTAATAAATTCAAAAAGTTAGACTATTGGATAAAAGTTCTTGGTAATGGAAATAATATTCATGGTGAAAAGTTTTGTTTTCCATGCAGAAAAAGTGCTTTACAATTCTGACTGTCATACCCAACAGCATTAACCACCTGATTACTGACACAGATATTGCCATCAAAACTAAAAATATGGAAAGTTATTATCCACTGTAGTTACAGTAATATGCATCACAAATGCCAGTTTCCATGGAAGTAAAATATACAATACTGCTTTCTAATGCATACCAATCATAACTCTTAGATCTCACTAATGGGCTTAAAAGTCACATTTCAAAAGGCTTACATTTTTGAAGGAAAAATGTTGCTGGAAAGAAAAAGTGAATTATTTATAGGCTGATTTTATTCTAGACCAGAAAAGTTTGCTGTAGAGCAACAGCGATGCCAATTGCAGACAGTTCCATCTGGAGCACAGCACATCTTCTGAAATGTGCCGGAGCTGCACAAATACTCCTTGCCTGGAAATTTTCAGCAAAACCTCGGGATTTGAGAGGGGAGCAGAATGACGGCTCAAAGTGCTCTGAGGAGGAGCTCGGTGCTGCCCAGGTTGGGGCAGGGCTGGGGGGTCCTGGCTCATCCCCACCTCTCATCCTGCCACCACCCCAACCCAAACAGCATGATCACATTCACCTTTCTACCAGAGCTGAGAAAAACAAGTGGTATCGCTTCTTATTAAAGATGTGATGTAGCTAAGCAATTACTTACAAAACAGCGTGCAAAAATGTTAGAAAATCATACTCTTACAAACAAAACATTATTATTTCAGGTAACGCAAATGACACCCTTAGTAATAATGTAGTCAAAGCAACAGGGACCTCAAATGTACCTAGAACCAACAATTTGAAAAATCAGAGGACTGAATTGAACACAGTTATTTCTGCACTGCATAAACATACCATCTTCTTGACAACTGTTAACATTTCTCACCAATATTAACAGCTAGATGGCTATTAAAGAAAAGCACAGGCACAAATAATATCTGTCACGAACTGATCACTTTTCAGGCTCCTCTGTTGCCACAGAACTAGCTAAACCTATATGAACTAAAGTAGATGCAGTCAAAAGATTCATCATCATAACAGCTCCTCAGAGATTAAACAGAAGGTCCGTCTGTACCAAAATGAAGCTCCTGTCACATACAACCCCCAATCCCCACCCTTTCCCTGGCAAAAACCAGGAGATCACTTTTCCTCTGAAATTCAACATTAACAAGGCCAGAAGAGATGAGGATTTATATGTAGCTTATTCTGAATAGCTGCTATAAGGCAGCCACGGTTTTGTATATAATCATCTTTCTCGACATAGCAAAGCAGCCAAACCACACCAAGTTGTTTTCAATTAAAGTTCTGGACAAAACATTGCAGTACAAACACACAACTACATAACCAGTAAAGATTTCCATGACCATACATCTATTTCTGGTTATTTTGTTGAACACATCACATCAAATCAATTTCTTTATGGTTATAGGGCACAAGTCACTGCCAGGCAGTGAAACAGCAGCTCCATGTCACATCTAATTAGAAGCACCAAGACGACAGCACACCTAGAAGCCAGATTTTCATACTGTTACCGTCCATCACTTATAAAAATTGCCACAACTATTAAACTGAAAATAAATAAATAAATCTTTACACCAACTAAATCAAATACTGACAATTCATTTTGCAAAATAAATCAATACCTACCAGTATTTGCTTTGCACTTGAAGAATATTCTAGTTTTTTTTACCCCCCAAACACACAAAGATCACTTCCCAATATATCTGAAGAATTATTTAGAAAGTTAACATTAGCTGTAAATTGGAACCAACATGCTATCAAGCTTTGCAATCTCGCTTCTATAAATGCTCCATAAAGATCCAAAGGTCTCAATCTTTCACAGAATGGTTTGGAAAGGACCCTTGTGTTGCATCTTTTTCTCCGTGTAATCAATGTGATCATATAACTGGCTAACAACCTATCCCCTATAGTTGGATATCTAAGTCACAAGAAAACAGAACTGGTCTAACTACCTAGAGATATTCATATCCTCCATTTCTAGGATATGAAAAAGCTTATTGCAATGGATGGTCTAAAAAGAAAACCAAACAAAACACACTTCGCTATGCTACAAAGATTTCCGCTAACCCTTTGCTCCTGGGATTGTGCATCACCGTGAAGTTCAGTCCTGTTTCTGGCAGAAATCCCTCCCATGATTTACCTCCCCTCATGTATTTCTGGAGGTAACAGAATATACCAAAAAAACAATTTTAGACCCCAAACCACTAGCACTGAAGCATGGAAAAATGCTAAAATACCCCTCCAGAAACAGCTTGTTATGAGTTGAAAAAACATAATTGCAAGAGGAACAAGACACTACCCAGAGTGGAAGTAAAAGTTCATCCATTTTGGCTGGTGTTTTTAAAATACCTTCTGGCTCAGGGAAGCAATATACACCAGTCCCTCCTCTCCCTGTAGTAAGGTAAGGAAAAGAATGAACAGGAAATTATGTCAAACCTAAAAACTACTACTTTTACTTCAGCACTCACTGTAACTTCATATACCCTGGGTTTATACGCTACTATTTTTTAAATTAGCAACAGATCTTATTGATTGCTGGTGAAATATATGAGAAAAATAGCCAGCAAATTTCATAACGCAACATCTTTCCCTTTCCCCTTCTCTCCACCACCAGAAACGGGGCTTGAGACTGCGACCAATTACCTTTAGCAAAGAATTTACAACTCCTTTAATTTAAAAACCAACAAAGAATTAGTCAATACCATAGAATGAATGCAAAATAAATATATTTTTCAAATAAATCATACTGAACTGGGAAGGGGGAGAAGACTGTCAAATGGACATGCACAACAGCAGCTGTTCTTAAGTAGAACTTATTTGTTTAGTTAAAAGTGGTAAATATTTATAAGGTGGCAAAGATCTTTCTACATATTACAGGGATGGAATCTGCATCAGTGCTGAAATCATGAGTTAGTTATTTGATTTCTGAACTACAAATAATTCAGTTTACTTAATAATTTCAATGAACTTTAGCAAATAAAAACCCACTGAAAATTGCATCCAAGAAGATGATGAAAACAATCTGTGCAATATAATTTCAATACTTGATAGCAGACCATGGTACTATACTTTCCTGAGCATCACTGTAAGGCTGCTGGAGGAACAGCCCAAAAATGTCACTGTTCATAAATAGCACATTTAATACCAAGTATTTTAAGTCTGACGTTTCTCTTAAATTGATACTTTAGATATTTGACTTGAAAATGTACAGGTTTAAGAGATTACAGCTCTGTAGAAAAAACAAATGTGCGATGTGATAAATGATGTAATACTTTACAGTAAAAAAAAAAATAAATAGAGCAAAGCTTCAGGATACAAAATTAGAAATTTAATCATTAACTTGCTCCCAATTTGTTATACAGTCACTGAACTCCCACTATAGTTCATGAGAACAATAGATGTGTTAACTCAAAAAAATGTTTGCTTTCACAACCTCTGCAACAAACTAAAAAGCCTAAGAAAAAAGGACCTGAAACATTATATTCAATCAGAGTTTAGGGGGAAAAAAAGGTAAACACACTGTGAATGTAGAAACAGGGAAGAAAGGAAGGATGGAGATGCACAAAGAAATAGATCTGGATTCGAGAACTGCAATCTGCAAGTCCCCGGGTGCAGTACCATGGCACAACACTCCTAATTCTCACATTCCCACAACCTCTGATTATTGAAACTTTATTTGATTTGATTCAACTATCAAGAAACCCATTGCTTACACTCAGATTTTCAACTACCTATTTGTGTACAATGTCACATTTGGGTACTGACCACCATGCACATACTACAATATATTCTACTGGAGAAAAGTATAAAGAATTGTCTTTTTGAGAGACAAAAAAGACCATTTGAGGAGCTAGAAAAGAGAAAAACTATCAGCACAGTGCTCTATTTTTTTACTTAGGAATCTGTTAGCCTGCAATGCCAGAAGACAATCCTAATGAATAAACATGTGTGTTCATCATGCACAGCTTGCCCTTCTTGATGAACTCTCAAAGTTCACAAAAATAGCCTTTGACTTCAATACTTTAATACCATTTGAAGAAGAGCACTGCAAGATAATTAAAACCAAGTTAATTCTACATTGCTAAGTCATACCAGCAGCAAAAAATGGACTGTAATTTAGATGTTTTTGGAAGAAGCATAATTGATTTTTTTTTCCTCCCATTTTCATACAAGCAGACACTGCTGAGTTGAACTGGAAATGTTATTTTGCATGCAAGTTAGGCCAAGATTAAAAACAACATGCAAGGATCATGACTTATATATGATACTGAAATCAAGTAGTATGTTGTCTGTAACTATCAAAAGAGCTATGGCTTTATTAGATAGAGAGTGAATGTGTTTACTTCCATGGAAAATAGACTGTTTTTTTGTATGGGTCCTTCTCCAGGGCAGCTGTCAGTGCTGCGGTTCACAGGGACAATCACAGGGAAGAAGTGGCAAGATCCAGCCCTGCCCAAAGGGGAGCGGAGCGGGACAGGGAGGTCCCACAACAACAGGACCCTCTGGGCAGCCAGGTCACCCCGTCCGGGTGGGCGACCCCACTGCGGTGTGGGGCCCTAGAGCAAATTCACCCCTATGGAAAACCAGAGATGCTGACCTGGGCTTTTGTTGTCCCAACAAGATACAGCTGCAAATAGCCAAGCTCTGATGAGGACACAGGATTAATGGAGGGACTAGAGCTGAACTGCCTCCTTGGTTTAAGCCTCAGCCTGCTTAAATACTCACTTTTTTTTTTTTTAAACAGAAGTTCAAACCCACAGATTTTACAAATCACTGTGCTTTCTTCAAAAAGAGTATCGTGCAGCTATACAGATCCTCATGGGGATACAAAAATGGACACATACCTAAACAAATACTAAGATGAGACCCTTTGAATGAGTAATAAGACACTTTGCAACGGATATCAAACTTATGTCTCTGGATTTAAGTAACACTCGCTCAGCTGACATTACCTCAACACATCGTGGCTAAATATTTTCTGAAATTGCCAAATAACACCAAAAAAAAAAAAAACCCAAATCACAATACTGGCAATAACCTATTAAAAATTAATCCTTACACTAGATAAGAGCCTAGCAAACAGTCATATTCTACCAAGTATCAAGATAAATGGAAATAAAGGATATGTTGGGGGAAAGGATGAAGTGATAGACAGATGCTCCAGAAAAGCATGTCTGCACATCCAGTGCACTCATTTGACTCTGGCATATCAGCCAGACTCCCTCTCTTAGCCAAGCCATTGCTTCAAAGTGTTTCTGGCCAACTGACAGTCATTAGCTGCCTGATCCTTCAGCATTCCCACCTGCTGTTCTCTCTGTAATAGATGATATGTAGAAACATATGATACCTACAGACAGATAAAAGGATGAATACCATACACTTCAAGTTCATTATCTACTTGCAAAATTTCTATGTCTTACGTAATGGTTGGCTGGCATTATTTTGCATTTATGCTGATGCCTCAATAGAAATTCCACCTTTAAAAGAAAAAAGAAAAAAACTCAAACACTCCCCCAAAAAACACCCCACAAACAGCAACAACAAAAACAAAACAAACCCAATCTATCTAGTCTAGAGACACAAGAATTTATACTCCTGTACCTTGCATTTACCAACACGTAATGCTCAAAGCTTACCCAGTTATCTGTAGGACTGCTTGATACCAGCCAGCAAGAAGCACACAGCAAGAAGAAAAAAATCTAGTTTGAAGAATTCCTTTCAGAAGCTGGTAAAATTATTCTCCAATAATACTTAGAAATAAAAAAAATACAAAAAAGTGCCACGTTTCAACATCAAGGATTTCTTTTCTGATTTGATATAGATAGAAAAAAGGAATACGCTTGCACTTCTCCTGTTCTACTACCGCCTAGGATACAATCAGTCAAGACCTATATATTAATAGCATCTTTCCCTAAACTGTTCCTCCTGCAGCCACAGCAACATTCCTCGCTTCTCTTCCACTGTAGCTTTAAAATACTTATTTCAGTATTTGAAGAGTTGCACAGTGGGCTGGGGGATTGGCACTATCAAAGTAGTTCTCTTTGCTCAACTAGGTTATTTTTTGAACATGCAGAAAGCATGTATTCTGTCCAGGACACATTTCCAATGCCTTTATAGGTTTCTTCTTTCAGCTGTCAAAACACACCCAGAAATGAAACTAATCTCTGTGAAAGTAAACGGTGTGATCTTAGCTAGAATCAGATTCTTTACTTTCTGATAAATCTCGTTTACTTTCATTCCAATTATTCGATATGAGAGAATATTGCTTTAAGGACCTTTTGCAAAATTACTTCCTCCTCATTGCTATTTTTAAAGTTCAGGAATTAATCACAATTCTTGGTCACTTCAATCATATGTAACCAAGACGGTGGTTTCTAATGCACTTCTGCACATCAGTTGGCAAGAATTCAAATGTCTTTGCTCACAACAGCAGCCAACAGTTCATTCCTATTTATTGGAAACATATTTTTAGAATATATGTTATTTCAGATTCTCTTCCAATAACGAAAGCTTCAATAACTGTAGTGGAAATAGAAATCTCTATCAAACCTGGCCAAAAAACCCCAGTTTGTCTAAACAAAGAATTCTTTGCTCCAATACTGTTTACAAAGAATACAAATCTACCATAAATGTTCTCATATTTTGGCTAAATACTCATCATAGCCAGACTGGAAAAGTTTAATAAGGCATACAAAAATACTACATTTTATACTGTTTTCTCTCTCCACTAGGTCTGTAAGCTCAGGCATAGCCTTAAAGATATTTTGTTACAGTTTTTAGGCTAAAGCTGCCTCCAACAAAGAAATTTTACTCCATCTGAATCCATCCCTATAGAAATAGTCCTAGACTGGTCTTGAGACTAAATCACTTTTTACTAACTATTTTTACTTGCCTAGTTGAAATGAGTTCAGATAGCTCTGCAGCCCTCCCTCCCTGTGTAACTGTGTAGTCTGTCTTGTACTATTTAGTGAGGAAAAAGATTTGGAACAGAAAGACTTGTTAAGCAGCTGGTAGTGCCTGGCTGGTCCTGAGCAGTCTAGGACAGCTTAGTCCTGACCTGGAGTTAGGACCAGATTACCTCCAGAGATCCCTTCCACTCTAAATTACTCTGACTCTGGTCTAATAACCAAACTGATAACTTGTTCAGATACCATTTAAATCTTATTTGGAATTATATATGTATATATAAAAAGAAATGCTTGAAATTGAGCCAATATTTCTGCTGAAGCCAGCTGTTTCACATTTTTGATTTCCTGGGAGGTTCTATAACCTATAGATAGCATGCATTAATCAGGTTCTTTAAAGATTCCATACTAGCCAAATATTTACAGCTACTCTACTCCCATGACCTTACTACCCCTATGACTTAGCTGGCAGTATTATTCTTGTCATCCATCCTCTGCTCTCTGTTTATGCAGCTGAATTGATGCAGTTATTCATCATCACACCTGGTCTCCTACACTGACCTATTAGTCATTATTTGCTCTCCATTACTACTGTGCCTGCTTTCTCCTTTAATAATTAACAGATATTAGATATTTAAGTGTGGTTTAGAGATCTGGTTAGGCTAAGTAATACACTTTGTAGCACCTAGGGTACTTTCCTTACTGGAAGCTTTCAAAGAAATTCCAGCTAACTGAACTCTATTATTTTTCCCTGAGCACCTTATTTTTGCTCACCGAAACAGCTGCGTAACTTGCAAGGCTCTTGCCGTGGCCATCCTGAGCTCCCAGGAACGCAGAGTGCAGTAATTCATTCCTAACACCTTAGCCCGCCTAAGTGGAGAGCCTTCTTCAGGTCAAAACTACATGTCAGGCTCATCCATATCAGCCTTGAACAAACAAAACCAAAACCCTTCTCATCAACCACCTCCCCTTACTTTTCTGGACTTTAACAGGATGGCACCACTAAGAAAACTCAGCAGCATCCTCAAAATTCGCATCTCATCAATAGTCAGTGCTGGACTTCACTCCTTCAAAGTAAAGCCACAGTTTGAAGACATACCAAATGACGATTGACGCAAAGGCAGCTGCTTCGTTTTAGGTATCACAAGAAATCAACTCACCTCAATAGAAGAATGTATTCAGCTGCACATTATTGCTACTGTTTCTTTTCCATTTTGAGCTCTCTTATGGGATCTGAGTCATATATATCAAATCTATACTGTCTTGCTCACAGTTTCCCTGTCCAAATTACTTAACATATGGACAGCACTCCAAGCTTTTTCTCCTATGCTGATCTGTGAAATCCTTTCCTTCCATATCTCTAGCCTTTTACATAAAATGACTTCTGCATCAGTCTTGCCGCATAATCTAAGTCCATTGACAAGCAACCTACCTCCCTGCCAGCCCACAGGAGGTAAAGTTGGACCCAGGCTTTGACCCATGGTTGGTCTGGGAGGACAGACCAGAAGCAAAACCCCAGGAAAACTTCCACAATGTGTACAGTATAGAAGTTGTGTCCTCAGCCCCAAGGCTGTACCGCTTATTAATGCGGGGGTAGCCTAAGAATCCTGCTGTCAACATAGTCTGTGATATGCACATACATTTTCCAAATCGTCCTCCATTTATTTTTATATATAAATATTGATAGAGGACAACTTGATTGATAATCAATACACAGGTCACAGATCCAAAAATTAGGTGTAAAAGCATGGTATACATGAGTATGTAAACATCCATCAACACCTTTGTCACATGGTGTTTTTCATACCCTTCTAAGAACGGGCTGTAGATCTCAAATAGATTTTTTACCACACACTTCACAGAAACACCCTGTGACTGAAGAGCAACTTATCATCTAAGCCAGTTACTTGTTACAGACCTAACTAGTTCACTGCAATCATATAGACTAAGTATGTTTCCCTCTCTACTACAAATGTGCATCCAATTTGAGACCAAAGAAAAATCACTGGTTTGAGAGGGGGAGAGATTACTGTGGAGATGGACCACATTTGTGTTATGAAGTTATGAATGCTGTAATCCTATGCTCACTTCACATGTAGTTCACCTTGTTACGTAAAGTGATTGTATTTTTAGTTTACAAGCTGCTGTACAGCCTGTTCTTACTAGAATCTCATAGATGTGTGATTTAACTACCAAGGAACCTAGAAATAGGTTTCTACAATTGCTCTGATAAACATAATCTTTACATTTCTTGAGTCTTCAGAGTTGTAAACACTGGTGAACTTCCAATAAGCCAAGCCAAATTTCTCAGGAGACATTTACTGTATTTATAAGTATCTACATTTTTTAAATGCACAGTCAATTTGTTAGCCATGAGACTTCCATTTAAATTTAACACAAGAACAACTGATGTTTTCCATTTTATATATATACACACACAAATGAAAATATATTAAGTGCATTTATTTACATATATGCACAAGTCAAAAATATATATGCAATTTATATATGTATTTGTTTAAATTTGAAAAACTTTATGGCTGCTTTTATAATTAAAACAAATGTTTCTGCATATCTGGCCTCAGATTTCTAAGGGATTTTATTGTTTTGTTTTCTTCCATCAGCTAGGGAAAATACATCGCTTCAATTAACATCAAATGGAACTAAGGCTACGCAGGCACGATACTTGTTCCAAACTAAGCATCTAAAAATGGAAACAGATGACATCAGTAAAGATCTGAAGATACTGACTTTTGGTTAAAATATTCGTGAAGACATTCATAGTTCAAAGGTTCTATGATCTTACCCAAACTTTAACGGAGGCAGCCTTTTAACCGACTGCATTAAGGGAAATGCTCCATTTTCTATCGATGACTCACTACTGATGACTTCCGATATGTAGGTGTCCTTTGCAGAACAGTCCGCTACATCTAAGCTTAATACTCTGGAATGACCTTTTAGTCATTTCATTTGTATGACGGGAATCAGCAATTCCATTTTTGATCCCCAAGGCTTTTCCAGGGCAATTGCTATGCTGCCCATTCATATTACTTTCTCATTTCTATTTGCCATCATTACAAAGCATTTGGAGAACACGCGCCACACTTGCATCACAAAATACTTGCTTTTTTTTTTTAATTACTGAATTTAAAATGTTTAGTCACCCTTAAAAAAAAAGCAAGAAGAATCACTTATCCTGCACTATTACCTTAACATGTACTTTTGTCCATAAAGCAAGATTTCACCCCTGCTGTTCTACAGACATGCAATAGCCACAGTGACTACTGAAAATAATGACAACATATAAATCCTCCAAACCCCATTCTCATTCACTGTTGCCTCCAGATGTTGAACTTCATCCTGACAGACCCATAAGCATCTCTAGTAACACTGAGAAACAAACAGGTAATTTCTGCTTCAGCTTATGACTGAAGAGGGAGAAAGGATGAAAACCAGTCATTTTGATACAATGCTCAGTTAAATAATTACAGCATTCTAGAAAGGTAAGATATGACACATGTAACAACACTGCATTACCTTTAGTTGAAGCATCTGAACCACTTAACTCATTTGGCTTCATAAAAGTATTATAGCAACATCACATAGGATTGTACTCAGAGTAAGGGAATTCTTCCCACAAAATGAATGGCTATCTTTGCAGTTACTCAGTTTTTGTGCCTGTATTTTGTCACTTGCACCACAAAATTTAAGACAACTAGATATCAACTATTTGTGATGTATGAAAATTAACTTCCTTCCCACTGAAGGGCATCAAATACCTACATTAAAGAACCATGAGTTCATTAGTTAAATCTTCAATAATAACTATATAGCATGATAATAATTATTAAATATTAAGGATCCTTAAAAAAAATCTTCATTACAAATTTAAATGTATTCCTGATATTTAGCCTGATGATGCTTCTTGTTGAAGCTAATGCAGCTTCTATATTTACACTCTTACTACAAAATGAAAAGTAGAAACTTCCCAGGAGGCCAACCTATAACAGCTTTACTGTATATCACCAAAAGGTCTGCCAAATTTATTCATCGTTTTCAGTGATCTGGCACAAGTTAAAGACTCTGTGAAGTCTCCAAGCCCAATGTGCCAATTTCGGGGAAAATAAACAAAAAAGAAGCCCAACAAACAAACCAACCCCCATCAACCACACAACACCAAGCAAGCAAGCCACATAGGAATGGTATAACCAATTTGGTCAAAATCCTACTAAAATAAGTTAACTTCTCCTGGACATCTATTTGCACACAAACTTGCTCTGTTCCTTCTGTAGCACAGCCCATAGCAGCAATAAGTAGCGTGAAGAACAAGCACAGCTAAAGCTCAGTAGCAGCATTTGACATATGGCAGGAGAGCATGGGAAGGTATCTGACAACCCATAGAGAATAAACCCAAAATTAAATGCACAATCAAACTGCAGGCTCTTGATAAACTTATAGTAAAAAGCTACTCAGACTTTGAAAACGGGGAACTAATTTAAGTGGTATTCAGGACTCTTCTCAGTAGTTATTATAGAACTTCAGAGTGTATAAACAGGTAAATTGTCTCTACTTGGAACCAAGGGCAATAACAGGCACTAAAGGGTCATAAGTTTAACATCAGCTGTTCTGCAACAACTACGAGCACTTGCCTATCCTTTGACAGTCCGCACAACTACAATATCATTTTCTCCTCCTTAATTGCAAGATGAACTTCCAGATGATGCATTTACTTGTGGGAATAACTCACAGCCACAGTTGCTTCTGAGCAACCTGCAGTCAGAAACAAACACCCTTACACCTCATCATGCGTCAAACCCCTACATGTCTCAGACTTTACAAGTTACCTGGTTTTAGGAGAGCATATGGGCATCAAGTGCCAGTACCTCACCATTTCTTAACAAGTATTTTCACTCACAGCCACTGACACCTTTTCTGAGGCACTTTATCTCAACCCGCTCGGCTTTCTCTTTATGTTGGTACAAACCAGAAAGTATATTTTTCTTCAGTAATTAAAATTTGAACACAGGTGCTCTTCTTATTTGCTGTTTTCAGAAAACAATGGTTTCTGACGCACACAACAGTTTACTTGGTCAGGTCCTGATTTGGTACAGAAACATTACAACATCACTAAAATTCATACAAATTGGTAAATTAGTTTCAATCCAAGTATTACCTCATTAATAGGAACAGATCCCAATCTCTCTAAACTGAAAAAAAAAACCCTAGTGCATTAAGAAGAGGTTAACTTCAAAAAATATATTTTCTCAGAGCACCTTTATAAAAGTAAACTAGAAGACTGAAGAAAACAAAACAAAGCACAAAACAAACTATAAACCACTGAGAATGACAACAGCTTATTTTTCCAAAGGTGGTTTTAGGTATCTAAGTCATTCCCCTCCCACTCCAGCCACGTGCAGCAGTCACCAACCCAAGCTACTGGCTCATCTGGCCATACAATTTTGCCATAGGACATAATAAAATAGTTCAGAAATATACTGAATTACCCAGAAACCACTTTGTTTACTCTGATCAATAAAACACTGTTATCTCTATTACAATAGGCCATACTGTTTATACAAACCAAGTTGCCTTTCATGCATCAACCATCTATTTATTTAGCAAGATCAGCTATCACTGTAAATCAATTTCTTTGCAAATGAGAAACACAGCTGCTGGTAAACCTACGTTAAACTCTTTCCTGCATCCAATATTTGGACATGCAGCAGAACAGATGACAATGACACCAAAAAGAAAAGTCATTAGCACCACATCTAGTGGTCCACTGAAACAGTGTGCCTGTCTCAGCTTTCACAAGCATTTTTAAGGAAAAGATATCATTTAGTGTTTACTTAATAATTGTTCTTTATTTTAAATACGAAGTAGTAAGTAAAATTATGACAAGAAAACCTTACAATTGCTATTCAAACTGGGTACTATAAGGAAGATAGAGGAGGATATAAGGAAGATATAGAAGACAGGCAAATAAAAGGTAACTCAAGGAATTTGTACTACAGGGTAGTTATAACATGAGCAACCTTCAAGGAAAAAAAAACACAGCAAAAATGAATGTTGTTCATCAGCTCTGTAAAAAGCATTAAAAGAACAGAACTAATCCCTGATGAATCCTAAAGTTTTATTCTTTTTTTGTCCTAGAACAGTCATGCAGAGAGGGCTCACAAAGGTGAATTCACCCAACGCTGTCATCTCAAGGGCAGCACCTCCTTCATGACCCTGTGATGAGTCAGGAGGCCAGTACTAAATGTTCAGACAGTGCAACACCCTGCAAAACACCAACTTCGAAGACCCCAGCTGAATAGACAGCAACACCAATGGCAGCTGCAATCCAATTTGGTTACAAAATCTAATGGAGATTTAGACTGGAATTAAGTGGCTTCAAAACAGACTTATTCCACTATATGAGACAAGTGTCTGGCTGCAGAAGAACCTCTCTTCCCCAACTCGAGTACCAGGATGAGTTCTTGTAGTTGGGCATGGGGAAGCGCAAGCCCACGCACACAGCATTAAGCCCTGCTTATTATTTATTTTATTCATTCATCTTTTCATCTGGTATTTTACATTTGAAACTCAGCAAGTCAGATCCATCTCAAGCATCAATCTGCAGCATTCAATTTCAAGTGTGGCCATAAGAAAGAAGGTGCATGTGAGGGAAGTTACAGGCTTGGATGCACGTGATGCATTTGGTACCATCTGCTGCCAAATGCAGTAAAGCGTGGTGAGCGCTGCTCTTACCTGTCCCAGGTGAGGCAGTGCATGCCCCAAGATGCAGGACACAAGAGCTTCTGAATGGTTTACAAGCAGGCAAGAAGTTATCGGGTCAGTTAGTGACTAGAGAGATGACACCTAGTTTTAAACAACTACCTGAATATACATGAACTACAAAGAAAAAAGGCTGTTCGTGTTATTTCTTTGTTGTGTTTTTGGTTTGGTTCTTCTAATGTTCACATTCAACAGCCTAAGCAGTAAAGAACTACAGTGCATTTTCACAGAAAGTCTCTCATTGAATCACAGAAAAGCTTCCTGAAGCCCCAAGTCAAAAAGCTTAAATGTTTAAGATGAGGCAGAAAAAAATCCTGATGGCCTTCAAGTTTATTTGAAAGACGGATTACCGTGTGTTATGTAAGGCACAAATCTCAGAACTATTCCCCATTGTATTTACAAATATTATCAAATTTTACAAGATCATGAATTTTCATAAAAAGTGACATTTTCAAAAAGCTTCTCTTGCTTTAATCCTCCTCCTTTCTTGTGATAGGATTAAGTGCTGAAATGGCAGGCTGTTAAATAAGCACACTGAAATGCCAACTGTGAGGCATTTAACTCCATGTATTTACAAATTAACGTTTCACAGTTGCTTGAAATTTTGACATTATAGTTTAGTATCTTCAGGCAACTCATTTCAGATGGTGCTGTATTTGATTTATATTATTGCTCATTTTACATTCATATGTTATGGTCCTGGAATACCTTTACGTTTTCCTTAATCCCTGATAAAGGAAATTTAGTTTTATGAAAGGCTGAGGAATATTGCATTGTTTTTATAAACAGGTACCGACCAGCCTGCCTACAGCACTTTCCAAATTACCATTAAATTTACCTATAAAAGGCCATAGCCATCAAGATAACCTCACCAAAATAAGTGAAGATCACAGCCTATATATGTGTATGCATACACATGCACAAATTCAGCACGCAATACTGAAAGATTGTGTCACTGGTCCTCCCCTTCAGTTACTCCAGTGCTGACCACAATGTTCAGAATGAACTGGAGAATCAATGTCAAGCAGAATTCCTGAAAGAGTGGTGGGATGCTTATCTTAATTCTTCCTACTACGAGGTTACTTCACAGCATATCTTTGTGCTCCTGAGAAAACAGCTACAAAAGTAAAGTCCTGTGGGCTATTAGATGTGGAATTTTAGATGGAAGTTTTTCCTTTGCAGAATAAGAAATGCAATTTCTGTACTGCTAAAGTTAGCATGTATAGAAAGGGTTCAAAAAATAAAATCCACATCAAACAAAACCAACACTCACCACCTTTAGGAATATAAAACTGTGGCTACTCCTACAGTACCACCTTAGACAACATATTACTTGAAACCTGAATTTAAAGGCATTGATTATTTCAAGATCAGTAATAATTCTCTTGTGCTCCTGAACTTGTATTAAAAAAAACCCCTACACCCCTCCAAACAAAAAACAACCAACCCCAAGAACCCCCAAAAAACAAAAAGCCAACCAAACAAAAACAACCCCATACACACATACAAAAAAAGCAAACCCAGACTTAGAAGAAAACTTGGAATGGTTACATTTTGTTTTGCAGTTGAGTACCTCTCCCCCATTACTTTACATTCATACAACTGTTAAAGAACAGAAACCATTTACAGTTCGCACGTGCTTCCTGGGTAGAACAGTATTAGGAGGTAAGAATCTATTTGCAATGATTTCTACAAATTGTAGAAAACTAATTTACCTGTCAATCATTACCTAAAGAATGGCTGCCTAAAGGAAATCAGTATCTAAAGAAATTAGTACCAAGATAGAGCAGTTCATATAAACCAAGGTCCTCGTTCCTATACAACTAAAGCCTCAATTCACTCCCTACCCTGCTGGAGCCAGTGCATAGTGCCAGCGCTCACCCCACTCGCGACAGCCGAGCATCCCTGGGGATTGCACAAGTACTTACACCTGCAAAGCTGCCTCAGGTCTCCGTTACTAGTACCCCAAGGGCATTTCTGTGTCCATTCTTGTGCTACTTTCAAGGAAATTTGACTATATTTTCACAGAGCAACTTCAGTTTCTGCTGAAAAATTACGTTATTCTTTCAGAACACTGGACATGAAGTGCTGGCACAGGTAAATCCAATGCTGCTAATGCTGTCTAATTACTACATCCTATCCATAAGTAATTAAGTTTTACATAGCAATGCGGTGATTAATGATAATTAGTAGTACATGCTGCTGGAATTAAGACATTTAAGCATGTTTACATGTGTCACATGGGAATGCGCCACATCACGACTCTCAAGCTTTATTGGTGTTTCAGATTGATTTGATAAACAGCTTAGAAGCCTGAGACACCTTGTATTAAAACAGACACTTCAATAATGCCCCAGATATGTTCCATAACACAGCATCTTTTTTCAAAGACAATTTTGACACCTACTAATATTCCATAAATAATGAGATCAGATTAAAGTCTCGCCAAAATTCATTATGAAGTATTAAACCCGTCTAATCTTTTATCACTACTACTAACATAATAAAAAGAATGAAAATGCCAGGAAATACAGAAAGTTAGGAGAATTTTCCTCAGGAGTGTTGCAGAACATAGTCTGAATCAGAGGATCTATTCTCGTGCCTGTATGAGACTCTTACAAATTAGACACTTTTAAACCAGAACAAAGGTATCTACTTTTTATTTCAACTTAGTCTGTCATCTCTCCTCTGTAGTTTCTGAAGCTGTTATTCATTCTAACAACTTCATCTCAATTATTGCACATGTGGGCATTAAAAGATATTAGATATTGAGCACCGCAATCAGCTGCCTTGTGGTTAACACTGCGTTAGAGCTAAAAATTGTGATTAATGATAGAAGTAAACATTTTGCTTGGAAAATATCACAATGTCTTTTCTTTATAGCTTCTTATTCAGCTACTCACACAGTTACCATTTCTCATAAAAATAACTAAGATCCAATGTTAAGTATGTTAGCAACACTTTTGTCAAGAGTCTTTGGTGATATTCTTGCCACACAGCAAGATCTCCTAATATTTTGTAACTTAACTTGCATATTTAACCTGATTTCCTGAGGAAGAGACTTACATTCAGCAGATGTAGTGAAATCATGGAAGTTGAGAAGCAAAAATTAGTTCTGCAAGCCGCTCATTTTCACTTTCCCTATTCAACCATACCAAGACTTTCAAAAGTAACATATTAAAATTATGTTACCTGTCTGGTGGCCTAAAGTTCAATGTGGTTGAGCACACTCAGTGCATCACAGCTAGAGATGCAGCAGCTCAGATGCAGGAGTCTCTGCTCTCTGGCAGGTGGTGTTTGAATGGCCCTTACTGAAGGTCTGCAACACAGACGCATAGAAAACCCTTCCGTACATTGCAGGCCAGATTTCCAAAAGCTTAATAAATTTTAAAAATCTGCCACTTTGTTTTAGATGCTGAAACAGAAGATAAATTCTAGATAGTCTCACCCTTTTCCGTAGTTTTTAAAAGGAGCTATTCCACCCTCCATCAGTTCAGTCCTGCTGCCATCTGCTGTCACAAACACCCTGGTGCCACGCTGCCTGCAGAGTGGTTTTTCTTTCCAGAGTGTAAAAGAACATATTCCAGTATCGCTATTCAAAACTATCTAAAAAATAAGTGCAAATTGGTTTGTCCAGAGAAGCGTAAGGGTAAATCAGCACACTGCCACCTTCATTGCTAAAGCATCGACCCTCCAGATGTATGGTTTCATCCACAGTTTATCCCAACACGAGGGTCATCCACATGAGCAAGTATTGGCAGGATCGGGTCTAGATTCTGAAACCGTGTATGGGTTTTGATTATTATTATTATTAGGAAAGGGCTACGGCTATGAACTGGCCAGACTACTAAGGCTGAATTGCACCTACCTTATTCTTATGTGATCACACAAAGAAGCTTAAACCATTAGATCAAAACAAACTAGAAAAAGTTAAAGAAAATTTAAAACTCCTGCATAAATTAAACAACAAGGTCTGAAAATGAATTACTCAAATGTACCTCCTGCCTAGTTCCAGAGTTAAATGAACTCAGTAATTCCTCTCACGACCACTGGGACACTTTAAGCCATCACCTTTGGTGGCTCCAGCAGCTTCACCTGGCTGGAGCTGCTGTCATCGCACCCCTTTCTCCTTCCCAGTGGCACTGGAGCCACCAGATAGCAAAGTCAACTGGGGGAGCTGGCCTGGAACACTGGTAACCACACACCCACCATGGGCTGCGTTAGGAGTGGGGTGAGAAGCCAAAGCAGAGACAGCTCAAGAACAGAGTCCTGAGCTGCCAATACAGCAGCTAAAACAACAAAAAGAGGCTGTCTTTTGCTCAGCCATACACCCTTTCAGGCAAAACATAATATACAGTAAGCTGAAAACAAGTATCATAGCATTTGTCACAAGGGCTATTTAAAATAATGCAAAGTGGAATTTAATTGCAGAAACTGAATGAAATGGTGAAAATCTGGATTCGTGCTGCTCCAGTGGAAAAATGACACTGGTCTCCAAATACAACTCCAGTCAGATGTATTATAAAGGCATGGGGCTTAAGCTACTTGCTGTGAGACAGCAGAGAGTAAAATACAGGACACTGACTTTTGTTCCAGTGATTTCTTTGCATGAAACCAGTTGTTAAAGTGTTTTTAAAGCTTCTAGGTTATTTTTCTTTTTTTCAATAGGCACATCACTTATTGCTCAGCATTAGCCCAATTCAATTTGATGACTAAGACAATAACACACTAATATCAAACTGAAAGGCTCCTTCCTACATTGCACCTCTGAAGAAAAAAGGTAACTCATCCTCCCCACATACACACACACAAAGAGGCAATTTGTGGGCTGTATGCTGCTAAACTCATGCTATCAAGTACAACAATTAGTTAAAGATTAACTTACAGTACCACCAGCACTACTACTTTCTATCTTTGCAGACATCTGTAAAAGTATTTCTTTAGCAGACAGGATAGGATTCATACACTCTAAAAAATGTTGAATATCCATGGGGGTTTGAGTCTTTTTTGTTCGTTTTTGTGTGGTTTTTGTTGTATTTCTCTTCCCTGCTATATCACCCATTTGATTGTCTAGAAGGAGCGTATCTTAGGAAAATGTATTAAGAGCATAAGACATTGCAACATGCAAAGATTATACCCTTCTTTACCGTTTTAATTGAACTTCTTGATTTTTCTTCCCAAACATTACTGCTCAGCTCCATTGTGCAATGGACATTCGCTTCTCTTTCGTAGGATCCAAATATAAGTAACCTGAAATAGAAAAGTCTATGGTAAGAATTGTAATACTATTACATATATCCCAGATATCATATTAAACTCACTCTATTATTATGAGTGCATACGCACAGAGAAGTCCACACAAAAAAAGATTCCACAAGCACAGCTCTACATCAAAGGAAAGACACTGCCACCCTCTAGTGGAAGAACTCCAAAAATATCAAATATAACTTAAAATTTTTGAAAAGCAAAAACAGCCACAAGAGTCTTCCACTCTAGTTCTAAACTTCATAATACACTGCAGAGTTTCTTGGTTCAGGAGTGTTTCTGTAGATTAAAGCCACAGTTTACTAATGCTTACATTGCTGTTTCGCTAAATTGGAAACCTCTTATATCTGTAATTTTTTTGTAACATTCATAACAAATGAAAGAGGGGTTCTTCATTCACAATACCCTATTACAGAAGGCTATAAAGTTTTTCAGGCAGATAACAGTACTATAAAAGAAAAAACAAACTAACCAAACCAATGACCTTTAGGCTATAGAACAGAAATAAAGTTGTACACAGCTTATCCCACAGTAGCTGGACGTAGATATATTTCGGAATAAAAACTTCCAATAAATCTTCTCTTTCAAAAGAGGCAGAAGATTTTAATTCCCTCTCCAAACTTTCCATACACATTTCACCCAAAGTCTCTCATTTGTGATTGTGAAGTGTTACACAACCCTTTAGATGATCCAGACAAAAGCTGTCAGAAAAATATGTCAATTTTCTCTGTTCATCTTGATGGTGTTAAATAATGTTTCTAGGCTAAATATTTATGATCAAAAAGCGCCTAGCCTTCCAGATGCGGAAATAAGTAGTAGACGTACTCTGAAGATTAAGTAAAGCTATTGAAAATTACTTTCACCAACAATTAGAATTGGTAAAATCAAGCTGACCCCAGGGGAAAACACCTCTCTGGCTATGCCAGCTCTTTAGCCTGCACTGCAGCAAGGAGAGGTAAATAAAGATTTGTTTTCTATGCCTCTCTAGAAAGATTTTGTCTAGCTGGCTTTTAGCCGAGTACATGAACGCATGGAGGAGATGCTGGGGGAAGATCTCATTTGGGTTGGTACCCAGCACACCTGATGTGCCAAGTGCCAGTTGGTTTTGGCTCAGTCAGTGGCTGTGTCCTGCAAAGCCTCGTGCTCCAGGGAAACTCCACAACCAGCAGCTGCCAACCCCATCTCCAGCTTGACCTTCAGCGCTCGTTTGTCTAGACACTATTGATTTGATTACTATAAGCAGAAATCCAGCCTCAGAACCAACTTTGTACTTTGTCTGGACAAGACTAAGTTGGCTCAAGGTTACTTGAACTGACAAACTCAAGCCACCTTCACTTATTTTTAAGGCATCCCCAGCAACCCTCTGTGGCTTATCCATTCTGCTTTTTGGTAGTCACTTTTGAGTAACACAATTATTCCTCTGTCTGCCACAATCTGTCACGCATTGATATCAGCCAAGTCATTAAAGCTTTTCCACGGCTGGTCACTGGTTGCATACATTGCACTTCATCTTATGGTCACCTAACTTCACAAAACGCAGGGAAGGGACTTGTGAGCAATTATCATCAGTGTCGACAGGGCAGTAGAAATTCTCCCCCAGCTTTGCAAAGGAGAGAGAAGCAAAGTGGGACACAGAAGGGGAAGAAAAAAGGCAGACAACGAAGCTGATAGACCAAAGACAGTTACTCAAAGCATTCAGAGATACAAAAAGACAGACACACTCTGCAGGGAATTTTTCCAGGAGCACTTACTGTTCCTCTAAAATATCAGCCCAAGCTATTGGGCCGTTTTGTACTGGTGGCAGCTAAGATAGAACAGGACAAGAGGTAGCTCCCGGCGGGAAGAAAACATCATTTTCAGCCAGAACCTTAACATAAAAGTCACATGGAAAGCAATTAACCGTAATGAGATTTCACCTTACATTAGGTTACCAACACTCAACTTGAAAAAACCATACTGCAAAACAACAAAACTACACGTTTAAAGAGCAGCACTGGCCTGTGGACACTTTGTGCTCGAGTTTGGAATCCAATTTCAGAAAAACAAAAGGGGACATTTTAATTGCTACTATACTACAGAAATCTTTGTTTGAATAACACCTCCAGTAGCATGCAAACAAAGGGACTGTATTCCATAACACAGCTACAGATAAAGATTGACATTAAGATAGTTATAACACACCCAAAATAACTGAACATTAAGGAGATAGCTATACCCCGTTGAGTCAAGAACTTCAGCAAGTCTTTCTAGTCTTTGGGAAAGGAGGATGAATAACACAGCTATTGAGTTTCCTGCTTTTTGTAGGATGATGCTAAAGAACTGATCCGCAAATCTAAAAACAATCTAGTGTGTGCAGGCAAAGTTCACACCAACCTTCAGTAACATTATTTATTACCAGATACATAAAAGCAAGCTGAATTTATTTCCTTTACAACTCTTCCCTAATTCTTTTCATTTCAACTCTGGCCTTTCTGTTTGTATTTTAGGGGCTGAAATTAGCAGAATATTTACCAATTTTTAAGAATGTCAAAAGCAGATTCAATATTCACATACTTAAATAAGGTGCTGCTGCCAAACACTGGAGTCCACTTGAAAACAAAAGGAGAAGAACCCATAAAACTCTAAATTTGAAAAGTCAGTCTTAGTAACACTCTGCGCTGTTTTACTAAATTACTATCTTTGGAAAATTTCCTTGTCCACAAAGGTTATCTATTGAAATAAATGCTGATTTACAAAGCCTACTTGATGACAGTTTTGGAAGACTGTTGTCACCTAATATAATCACAGTTTATAGGTTTTAAGAGTTTCTTCACAGTGTATCTTTAAAAACAAACCAACAAACCCACCACAAACAAAAACACCCCCCCCACAGAGCACATAAAAGCAGCATGTTGCTTTGTTTTTCCTCAAAAGTGTACGGTAATGAGAGGTAACAGCATTTTTGCAATGGCTGAGTTCTGTGAGGCTGTTACACTTGTACAAGAACTTACATTTTTAACTGGTCAGACAAAAATTTGCAAAACATATTCCTTACTATTTACACCAAAATCCCCATCCTTTAATTCAATTTTTAAAATGTAAAAAATACATTTTTTCTTTCAATAGCATGACAGCAAGAAAATTAATATGGTCAAGCCTGCAATTAGAAAGGAAACAAGTGCAAAAAATTTAGGTATTTGGTCACGTGAATAATATAATGAAATCAAACTAGACATTTAGGATATACAAAAAGCTTGCTAAATGTTTTATCACTATAGTTTCACCATTGTATTTCAGACTTAAGCAGAAGTAGCAGAACTGTTACAAGACTAGACAGAATACAACATCAGCGGTCACGAATCCTACACCAAACTCTGTACACAAGTCAAAGATCAGTTACTGTACCAAAAGAGAATATCAAAACTTTCTGGGGCACCGAGCAAAACCAAAAAACACAGCGAAATTAAAGTGATCTCTCATTTCTGGAACGCGAATGTGTGGAGCAATGCATTGCCAAAGAACCGCTGAGAATGGTCCCAGCACCTTCACACCAACTCACACAGAGAGGTGAGGGAAAGGGGAAATGTCGTTATTACTTTTGTGTATATTGTATATTTCTTTTTTTACTACCAAAATCCTCTGTCTTTCAGCTTCTGCCTCGTCACCATCCTCGGGTACAAACTAAGCAAGAGTATCTAGTCACAGGGGAAGAGCAGTTGTAGTTTAGTTCAAAAAAGGATGGGACGCGTGGAAGATCTGAGGAATGACCATGGGACGCAGCGTCAGACATCTAGACTGAGAAGTGCCCGTTGAGATACAGTTTTCAAGTGTGTGTTGAGAAACTCAAGCTGCACAAAATAGCCAGATTAAGTCAGACCTGAAGCTTAAAAGACCTGACAAGCCAGCAACTGCCTCCTCTCTCAGCCATCTGATAAGCATCTGTGACAGCTGGAAATACTGAGAGGTCAGATGATGATGTCAAACTCGGCAATCTGGCTTCTAAAAGGTAACGGAAAGAAACACAACACTAGTGATATCTTGGTGATGTTAGACAGCATTGCAGATTCAGGAAAGCTATAGTATTTAAAAACATCACTTTCCAAACCTAAAAAACCAAACCCTAGCTGCACATGACTTAAGGTAGTTATTTTGAGCCCTCTGATAATAACTGAACAGAAATTGGAGACTGACTATAGAGAGAGATCACAAGTTCCCTTAATATGGGTGAAGGGGAAACATGCAGAACAGCCAAGAGGCGCGCGGAGTCATTTCGTATTCGTGGATCATTCACAGAAAACATATCACAAAACTAAGGAAACAGGTAAGCAGCAATTTTATTACAATAAATAATCACCGCTGTGGCCCACACAATCCTTCGAAGCAGAAGAATATTTTCTTCTGATAAACCACACTAGTATAGCAAGTAACAGTTCAAACAGTTGTACGAGGCTACAGAAAAAAAATGGAAAACAGAGCTCATGGTAATACAAGCACTGAAAAGAACAGGTTAAAAAAGAACCTTGCTGCAAAACAGTTTAGTTCATAAAAAGCAGAACGGCATATGACCAGATCAAAGTCTAAGCACTGCTAGGATAAGATCTAACATAAACCAAGAACTAAGAGGTCTGACAAAAAAACCCCACAAGAACCCACACACCTTTTCTCCAGCTTTAAAAAGAATGTTATTTCTTTTCTCCAATGAAGTACATTTTATTTCTTTATTTCTTTCAATTATTTTGTTCAATACCAAGACAATAAATAATGCCTTATAGAAGTTATTTGGATTCAACTAAGTAGGACTGAATGAAACAATTATTTCTCTTTGCTTACAACATAATACAATAGGATAATTACAACATTTATACTGTCCTGGAAAGATTCACAGTTCGGTGTGCCAAAAAAACAAACCAACCAAACAAAAACACACACAGGAGGCACAGATCAGCTTGTAACCAGGCAAAATTCAAACGAAAGGCAAATGCATGTGCCCACACACCATGCAGAAGTGCCTGAGAAACTTAGTGAAACTTTTGTTTGTTCATTTTTGCTTAAAAATACATATTTCTTGATTAGAGCTTAATCACAACACCAAAGCTGCTACTTCTTGAATCAGAACAGGCCTACAATTACAACAAATTTAAAGAGATGCCTGTACTTGCTTAGTCAAAGTGAGCAAAAGACCACAAAACGTACCTCGTACATTCAATTAATGTGACTTTTAGTCGACCTTCTGCCAGTAGAATATCCTGTATACAGAGGTCTCGGTCTTCATATTCATCAGGTGGCAACACTTGAAATGGAAAAAATGGCTTGAACCTGAAAAATATAGAAGAGATTTATCTTCATTCAAATGAAAAATATAGAAGAGATTTATCTTAATTCAAATGACACAAACACCACTAACACACAGAAATTAAAGGCAACAGGATTACAAAGAAACTTGAACACTCTTAAAGAGAAATAATGTCATTCCTACATATTTGTTGGTCAAAAGGAACAAGTAGAAGCTACTAAAGCTTTTCAATGCAGAAAACTGGAGAATATATAAACATAATTCCACAACAATAGATTTGAGTTATATTTACCAGTGCAGATAATTTTGAGGAAGTGGTAAGCTGATCAAGTCATGGAATATGTTTATGATTGTAAATGTGATTTAATGCAAGAGTCCTTTTGCTGTAAATATCTTAGCAGGTCTTTAAGTTTTAAGTTCATCTGCATAAAACATCACAGCACTGAAAGGCGAAAATGTAGCAAGATGCTAAAGCGTAAATTTTTATGACACTGCTGTACTTAGAGGACTGGCAGACCCTGATGAACAGTACACTTCAGTTACACTTCATCTTGTGAAAAACATTTGGTTGCTCTTTTGAACCAGTCTTCTACAGTTAAAGATATTCTAAAGGTATTCTAAATGTTTGCCCTTAAGCTTTATTTCCGTCATCACCGCATGTGATTCACAGGAAAAGCAGTTCGTGTTCGAGATACTAAGAGATTGACCCATTATCTCACCACATAATTCTCCCTCTTTGATTAGAATATGCTGAGTTATAAATACCGATTTCAGTTTTCAGTGATAGTGCTTCAGTGCTGGCCGCAGCCACAATCTGACTCAGACACGCAACCCTAACAGCAACACAACCCTTTCTATTTGCAAAGCAGAAAGATATCACGGAATCTGCGCCAGCATTTACATAAAGTATTTGAAAAAGCACTTGCAGGGTACTCCTCCTTTCTGTTTTTATTTATTGCTCCCATTTCCTAGCACTGCCCCATGCCTTGGTTTCCGTCCCCTGGCCCCGACACGGCCTCCCAGCGATTATTTCTGTTGAAGACTTACAAATAGCAGGACATGAGCCCCATCGCCTGCAGGATGTATCTGCCATTTCATGAGAAAGGAGCTTTTCATAAGGACTGTTTGCTCAACCAGAGGCATCTGCTTGTCACATTCAGAGATCACAATATGTTCAGGAAACAGTCACATGGATCTGAACTGAGGAGTTTCAGAGATTCAAATAAATAATGAAGCGCCCTTTAAGTGCCGGCACACTCTTTGGGAGGGAGCCCGGTGCCCCGATTCCAGACACTTGGTTTCTGGACGAGCATCAGCCTCATACAGAGCCATGAGAAAGACATTTCTTTTGTTCTCCTTGTGAATAAATACAACTCAACACTCCAGCTCTTTTCCTAAAATCCAATTCAACTCCTAACTTTAATTTGGTTCCAAGTTTCTCCCTCATTAACTCCACCAGGAAGGAACAGGCTTCAAATTGGTCAAGTCAAAACATTTAAGTTAAAGAAAATAAACTGAATAAATTATTTACGTCTACATATGAAAAACGTGAAGTGATTAAATCACATCAGCCACACTTTAGGCTTATAAGCATGCCATAAACAACCAACCCAAAACATTCCTCCTTGGTTTGATGTTTTGCTCATAATCTTTATAGTTCTTGAATTAAAGGCATAGTAAGCATCACATGAATGGGGAAAATAGCACCAAGACAATCCCATTATTTTCACTTTACAGATTCCTAAGACCTGCAGCCACTGCAGGGCTTGGCCACCTCCCCTCAGCACGAGCAAGGGTACCTGCTCCTTTCAGAAATGATTTCTACCACCTCAAAATACAGATTCTAGCTCAGCTTTTGTTAGGCAAAAAGGAAGAGTTAGGCAACCACACTGGAAAATAATGCCACGTTTTGAGTGAGTAAATACTTGTAGGTTGTTTTAGGTTTGTTTTTTTATTTGTTTGGGTTTTGTTGTTGTTGTTTTCCCAGCACAAATAAACAACTTTGCAACTAGTACTAGCAACTGCCTGTATACCTTGTCCCAAAAATCTATTAAAAAAAAAAGGTTTTCCACAGGAATCTCAAACTAATGAGCATCACTGGGAGCTTCAGTGAACTACAGAAACAAGATTTCTGGAAGGCAGAACAGACAAAGAAAGAGGATCCATTAGGTTACCATCACCTCTCCAAATTTCTGAAATACCAGGCTTACAAGTGTTAGTAATGATCAGGTCTTTCCCCTACAAATACCATAAAACAGCCTGCTGGCTATTTAACAAAATCACACTGCAACCTTCTGCTGCAGCATGGAATGACTAAATGATCCTCAGTACAAGACACTGTGGTAGATTAAGACAATGTTTACTATAATTTTGATTTCTAGTATCAAAACAGACATTTTAAAAATAATACAACAGTGAATACAAGAGGAAAAAATCTAAAATACTAATAATATATATATCTACAGACACAATAATATACAATAGGCAAAACACTTAGCAGTGTATGCTGGACTGTGCGGCACTGGTTAAATTTTCTACAAATATGGGATGAAAAGCAGTCTCAACATTTTTAATTTACAACAAGCACTTATGTTCACATTCTTAACACTGAAACTGATTTGCAAAATCCTAACACATTACCTACTTCCACTGGCATTAGTAACATGCAAACAGCTAAATATCTCACACTAAGTGCATTTTTAGTGTTTGAGTGCTGCTCTAAAGTCTTCCAATTTTATAACACAGCACTTATCTATTTAGGGTAATTTACTAAGAGCTTGTACATTTCCAAAATTGAACATTGGACAAATTACTATTTCAAGTAGATTTCAATCATCTAATAGTTAAATGAACTGTTGACAGTATTTAAATACAAGATAATCCAAATCTATTTGGAAAGATAAAACCACACACAAGGCAACCAGCAATTCACGCAGGCATCCCAGGTTCTCCCATCCTTTTTCCCTGTGACAGGGTAAGTCTGTGAGCTACTCTACCTTTTAAAAACCCACTGCTATAATACAGAACTTATTTTATTAAATACCTTGTGCAAATAACCTTGCTGTAATTTCTGTTACAGCTTTAAGAGTGTGTTTTGCTGCCATCTAATAATTAGTCCATCTTTAAAGAGTGAAAGTCCACCAATAAATTCCTTAAGAGAAATTCATCATACTGATGACGAAAGAAAAGATCATGCAGCCTACCAATAAACCTCCGTTCTAAATGTCCATAAAGTAACCTTGACAGTAAAATAAATGCCTGATTTTATCTCATCTGGCTCTCTGACCAGATGCTCATCACAGGATTCTCAGTTCCCTCTCTTAACTTCAACCAGTAGCCAAAAAAGTTAGTTATATAAAATCAGTGGACATCTGTCAGTGGAGAACAAGCCCTTAACAAATGGTTGGCAATCGGTCCATTCCATTTCAAGCCATGACAATGGCATGGGAAAATCCAGGAGACGCTCCTGACAGTACAACAGTTGAGAAAATGTTACCAAAAGGCACTTAGGAGAAATATAGTACCAGTTTAAACCAGGTTCTCCAAGGCAGATATTCATCGCAACTATATTAGACCCCTTTCGAGTAGTATCTGATGCTGCCACCTCCTTATTCAAAAAGGTCAAAAGGCAAAATTCATGCTCATGTCACAAGTCCCTGACCAACAGAGCAGGACACCACCAACCCAATCCATATATCCAAAAGCCTCCTTTTCAATTCCAAAGCTGCCAAATAATACTAAACAACTATCAGATGCAAGGTAGGTTTTGTGGGGGAGAGATTTTTTTAATTGTCTTAAACCACATTCATTAAGCCTTGGTAAACTCTTCATGTTCCCCAGAAGAACAATATAGGCGCACTGTAACTACTGTAGAAGAAAAAAACCCACACCTTATGGCCCTGTCTCAAAATTCTGTTTGAATATGTGATGCTATTAAAGCCTTTAAAAGTATCTTGGATGCTTAGAGTATATTATCAATTTCTTTTTAAATTAATCTCCCTCCCCAAATTGATCATCTTATTTGTCCAGAAGTCTAAAATGCAAATAGCACACTTATGAAAATGTTAAAAACCTAACATTTCAATTTAATAATATGAAGAGGAATAACCACAAACTTAAAGTGAAATTTTAGCAAGCAGAAAAAAAAAACCTATAAAGAATAATATTCAAAAGCAGCTGTCAAGTAGCAAAAGTGTTTCTTTACAAATAACAACAAAAAAATCATTTCACATGAGAAATTGCATCAGATGATTATACTGAAAGATGATTAAGTTATTCAATTAATATACAGGATTACAATTACGGGTATAGTAGTATGATACTGAACTCTTCCATGTGCAAAGCACAGCAAACCCGTTCCCAGACACCGTGCATGGAAAACCTCCCCTCTCCATTCCTGCCGCATTTCAGAGTCACTTCAGCAGCTCAATCGCTCTCCTCTCATCACCACTTCACTCAAAGTCAGAAATTCAAAGCTGCATCTGAAGAAAGGACCAAAACCCAAACAAATCAAGTTAGTTCCCTTCATTTTGGGTGTTTTCAGCCCCTGAATAACACTATTCTTCCTTCTCAGTTCTGTGGAACTCACCTACTTGGAACAACACTGTAATTCAGTGGTTTAGTTTTAGAAATGTCTGACCTATATTCCCATTTCATATTCAGTATTCTGTGATGATAGTTTTGTAGTCCTCAAGCCAGCTTTTAACAGAGGAAAGGAATCTTTTATACCTTAAGTTAATTAATGTTACCTAAATTAACTGCTCCCACTAGTATGTACTTTACAATAATTTTAGTTACATGACAAACTCTATTAAGAACATGGAAAAAGAAAAATTCACTTTATCTGGACAAAAATAAAGAAGCCCCTACATGTTTCTGTTTGTTGCATCTGTTAAGAATATCCAGAATAAGGGGCAAAAATAATTGTTAAGGGCTAAATACAGACGGGAACAAACTGTGAAAGGTCTTAGTAGCCCATTCCCTAACTGGAGAAGCAGAAAGACTTGCGGCTTCATTTCTAAATGCAGGACCAAGTTAGGATTTTGTAGAGGTTTTACAAAGAAGTAAGAACACTTTCCTAGAAGAAGCTCTGGGAAAAGTTTTAAATTATTCTCTGGGTTTCTAAAGGAACTTTGATGTCTAAAGCAGTTGTCTGAAAATTACTGGATATGTGTTTAAGGCCACATTAATCACTTGTATTATATGAATTCCAGCACTACTTTACTGCCATAAAATAAGATTAAACTTTGTCAGGTTTATGAAAATTTTAATTGAGTTACATTAACTATTTAAACCTTAATAAACAAGGCAAAAAGACTTTAAATCTCAGAAGAGCCCATCAGCTAAAAAAACCATGTTTATTATAAGGCTACACTGTGTACATAGCAAGACTTCAAGTTTTGTTTACAACTCTAAGTAAAAATTAAATCAAAATCTAAAGTCAGACTGTGTTTAGTAAAGCATCAATATACTTTCCTAAATGCTACTGTATGCAAAGATTCTGGTATCTAAAATATTTTTACAATAATAACTGCTGAATGTATTTTCAGTTTGGGGAGTACTTGAGAGGTTCAACCAACTACAGAACAGAACTGAGCCATTTCTACATTGCCTTTTTAATCTGATTCACAGAACTACAACCCATGAGCTTATTAAATGTATATATTAGAAAAAGAGTGATAGACACCAGATATTTTAAGTCATAAAAAAGTCTTCTATTCTTACATTGTGTGTAACTTCAGATGAAGTTTACTACTACAAAAATTCTAGAATATTACAACCCACTCCTAAAAGGGCATGATCACATTAATAAGATTTTAAAAGTACTTATGAGCAATCATTGGAGGCTCATTAGGTATTATAATGCAAACAGCTTATATCATTCTTCATGCTGAAGATAGAAGAACAGAATTCATCCTTAGTTTGAAAAAAATAATAGGGAAAAAAAAGTTCAGCCACTGTTTTCACTGATTTCACAAGGAAAAAAGCTGCAGAAGCGTCTCAGTATTCATAGTCAGAGCACTTGAGCAATTCAAACGATACTCTTATTCAGTATAGAAATATAATTTCAGTTTTACCAACACCCATGAAAATTTGGCTTACAAATAACCTGGAAAACACTGATGAGAGAGTAGGTTTATTTTCTAGGCAGTTTCATGGAAAAGTGCAAATCGGTTCTAGCACTCCACCCACTGTGTTACAGGATATTCTGCCACAGGCATGTGGGAGGCTCATACACATAAGTTCTCAATATATGAACAGTCACTTTTTAAATCAAGACCTCAAAAAAGAGAGGCGGCAGCAAAGACTCTTTTTTCTTCAAAGATGTTTCACACATTTCCAGATTCTTATTATGGTGATATCAGTATCCGTGAGGTATATCTCCAATCAGACACTCAAAACAAGCCCTTTTATAACTTTAAGACTCACTCTACAAGAACAGATAAAAGAATAAATGCGAATAGTCAAGTAGCTCCTTCCAAAAAGGCCAGTAGAATATTTTTTTCTGCTTATATGATAGAAGTCATTGTAAATACAGCCAGGAGAGACTTAAAGACTCGACACTGCTGTCTGTATTGAAATAGCCACAGGTAAAAAAGAAATCTTGAATCAGGCTTATCAAAACTACTTTCTTATCAGCACAAACGACCAATTTGACCATGCACAGACTTTTTTGCATTTCAGGAATACTAGTTTTCCAAATTCTAAATTCCATAGCTGCTGAAATAGCTTAGTTCATGCAGTCAATGCAAGCTTGATCTCCTTAAGCTTTCACGTGGTAGGTTTTTTTAAATTGTATGTGACCGAGCTGAAAGCCAACTGTTGGTTCAAATTAAGAGAAAGAGATCAAAATCCTGATATATTTCAGTCTCAGACAAGACAAAGACAAAATTTCCCTGTCTGACCAGAAAGCCTGAATCGTCGTGGCACTGCTCCAAATGGGACACGAGATGCAGAATACGTTCTTGTTCGCGTAGAGCTGGAAGAGAGGCAGCCCCACCAGTAAGCAGCTTTTAGGCTTTCAAGGAGAAAATAGCAGGAGGAACCCCCTGAAAATGAACAAATCTGAGCCACCCCAAAATTCTACCTTCAGCCAGTTCGATTAGAGTTTAGTTCCCGTAACTGATGCTGACAAACTTCTCACTTTAGCATTATATTCTCCCATAAGAAGGTCTCAAGTCTCTCTACAAATATCATCTCTGCAATCCAGTCAGAGGAAAATGACGTTCTAATAGAAGTCTGAAGTCCATACACATGGCTCGTTCATTGAGCTCAAGGGTTTTAATCCTCTGCTCTGAACACTAACCTGCATCCATACAAAAACTGACAACATTCTATTAGGTCACCCAGAAAATGACTTTGTCACTGCTGGAAACAGTCTGTCAGCTGTAAACCAAAAGTGAAAAAATATCTGTATTTGTTCTGAATTCTAAACACGATGGCTTTCCAAGGTCTATCCTTACTCCTCCAGTCAGCTTCAAAAGTACTGAAACTACAGAAGCTTCTCCTCTACATTTATCTAGTCATCTCTGATAAGACAAAAAATGGTCCAATTCACACCCTTAAAGTCTTCCAAAGTGTTGGAGACAGTCTCGCTCAGCATTAGGAGGACCATTTTCAAAGCTGAGATGACTGGTTCACCCTGAAATTGTAAACAGCAGGAATCAGAGCTCAGCTTTTCTGACTGCAGTGGTGGGGACTGATGGGGACACACCACGGTACACACTTGCCAACCATCCCCCAAGCAAATGTGTCACCATTTGAGAGTCACAGCATTTTATTAATGGGCCTGTGCTGTAAACAGGGTTACCTAACACCTGGACGTGACCTGTGGCACCACTGTTGACCGGCAAATACAGGGGGGGATTGCAAGAGTAATTAACAGGACAGGTCCCTGCACTTTGCAAATCCTACAAGCTGAAGCCAGGACTGGGATTCCATTTGAAAGACACAGCTGCTCAAATTACCATAACCTTCTCCCACACCATCCCCACAATGAATTTGGATATTTTCTCTAATTTGCCCTTCTTTGAACAGGAAGAAAAAAAAAAAAATCTGAGTTTTTGTAGTATTGTTTTAAAACAATAACCCTGACATTGCTGTTCCCACCTCACCTCCCCTTGTAATCCACTGGGCTCTTTGCCTGGCAACATTAGAATCTGTTTTGCTTATTGCATTAAGTTTTGTTAGCAAGCATGCAGAGTAATTCTTTACAAAAAATACAAACTGTTGTGAAGCTTTCAGAGTTACTGCATCATTTCCACTGTTGAATTACTTAGGAATTATTCACCCAGCCAGATCATTCATAACAGAGATTCAAACAACTCCATGAAGCCTTTTGCTATGTCACCGCAACACTATGATCTTCCATTTCTACTGTTCCTATTTTAGCTCAGGCAAACAAGAATAACAGTTTAAGTAATTTGCTACACAAATAACATTCAAGTAAAAGTCCATTTTGGCTCTTACTACACAATGGCTTACACTTAAAATACTATCTAAAAGTATATTTGACAGGATATTTCTCAAAGGTTTTAGCACCATTTAAAGTATTTTACATTTGTGGTATTAGTTATTGTAATTAGTAGTATCTTCACTTCAGTGACACTTGGAAACAAAATGTGAACTTGTACTTAATACCATTATAAAACCAAATTGCAGTATTTATAGACATTTCCTTCTGAATGGGCATTTTTCATAACTGTTGCCATTAAAACTGATAAAGGAAAATATACTGAAAGTTAGCATTACGAATGATAAGAGAGTAATGAACAAAGTAATCTGTGGGTATCTGATGGAAATGATAATATTTATTAATTTCTGTCCCATATTTTAAAATTTTGTAAATTTAATCTCAAATTATCCTTTAACTTTTATCATTCAAGCAGCACAAAATTGCTAAAAAAAAAAGTTTACCCGAAAGACTATCCTAATTTAATTTTATGCTAGTCAAATCAGGTAATCAATTACTGTCTTTGAGTATGTGTAACAGTCTGATTATCATCAGCTGCTCTTTGTAATACAGTCTTTATTGCAGACAGATTTTTACAACATCTGATAAACCTTGAAAAATGGGAAAATTATGTCATGAAAAATACACAGTGACACAAAATAGCTTTAATGGAGAGGGCTGGGTGCCCTGCTCCTCACAGACTGTTCCACTGAACTACAGCAAAGCTGCAAGCTGAACAGAGGAATTAAGAAACTATGAAAGTTGTTGCCATGTAGTTTTAAGGCTAAAACGAATTTAAACAGCTAAGTGGGGTGGGGAATGAAGTAGCTCTCCAGAGCCCAACCCAGAGTTGAAAACAATTTCTGCCTTTCATTGCACAAAATAATAAGTTTTTTCCTGTCTTTCTCCTCTGCTACACCCAGCAACCCCTTGGCAGCATTCATAGCCATCTATGGCCACACGTCTATTAATAAAATGCTGCCAGGTCCTGCAGTAAAGAGAGATGCTCTGGGCTGCCAAAGCCAACTCAGCACGTCCCCACCTCGATGGGCAGAGCCATTTCAGAGCACCCGCACCCTGACACCGCGTACACAACCAGTTCACTGTTGGTTGGGCACTTCAGTCCTACTGCAGAAACTTCCTTTGCAACACGAACAAATCCATCAACTGAAGTCTTCACTGCGGATTTTTTTCCACTAATTTACTAGATACACTGGCTGGGATCACTGAACATCGTGAAGGTCTGAATTGTAGCCCGGAGTTGACTGGCTTGTGAAACAACTGTTAAACAGTGAAGGTAAATGACAACAGGAAAAGTTCCCAAAACTTGCATGGATCTTACTCATGCCCCTCAACCGAGATGAACACACCAGCAGTAAGTTCTTTAGTTTAACCAGAAACTGCTCAAGAAATTATTTATAAATTCTGTGTTCAGTTTAGTATTGCACAATGAACCTGACAAATGTTTATAAAATAGTGACTCTCAAATCTCCTTCAAATCAGCTGGCATCCATACTCACTTCCAAACCAGGAATTTAACCACAGTTATGAACAAGTACTCCTCAGCCCTCAAACATCAAAACAAACACTTTCAAGAGAGCATTTTTTCTTCATTGTATAAAATACTGATATTCGTGTATCACAGAATCACATTTATAATATTGGATCATTGCTTTCTTCTGGATAAAAGCACTGTTTGGGATCATCATGTAAAGGTTTTTATAGTTCCACAATTAATAGATTTTAGCAGACCTGGGTAGCACAAATTATTAACTTAACAAACCGCATAGGTATGTAACATTCTCTCCATACTCATTTTAGACAATAAAGCTTATAATCATAGAAGAAGTTTTAAATTTTAAAAGTCTTTTCCTATTCTCTAAAGAACAATAATATCAAGAAAAACCAAATGTTGAAATGGTTTTAAATCAAACAAGTGTGAACATGAACTGTAAACACAGGAGCACATCGGGTGACTTGAGGCAATCTCTGCAGGAATGCAGAACAAGTGGTTTCCCATAGAAACCCAGCAACATGAAAGGACCGACTCCAGTCCGGAAATCAGCAGACCAAGACTAAGCTTCACCATCCCTACAGCACCACACTGTTTCCACAACAACAACTGCTAAAACCTACTGTCTTTGCTCAGGCTGCTTATTTAAGTATCATTTCCTAATGAAAATATTGACTATTTCACATGCTTAATATATATAAAATGGGTTCTAGAAGAGACTCATGCATTTTGACATCTAACACGCTACTGAGAGCTCTATCAGCTACCCGTTTCTACAGGTAAATTCTGTGCCTTTGTTCCTTGAAGTAATGTCCCTCAAGAAAAATCCAGTGTTCAGTTTTGTGTGACAGGTAGGGAAATACTAGCCACACTATCTATCCACAGCAACTAAAAATCATAATACAACCTGTAGAAGGTGATTCAGATTAGCCCAACTCTAGTGCTCAAACACATCTACCTGCTCCAACAGACGGGATCAGAGCCAAACTCAGACATTTGTTGGATGCCTACAGTCCGGCAATGTGATTAACTCCTGTATGCTCTGTATTTCCTTTGAAAAGAAAGGTTACCTTTCAAAAAATGAAAAAGTACTAATGCTTATTTCATATTTTAAATAAAATAAATTAAAGCTATACAAATTACGACAACTGAATAAAAAGAAGTATTTGTTCACACTGAGCAGCCAGATCAGATTTCAGGTGAGCAGCAGAGTGAGGTCTCAATTCTAGGGCACGCAAAACACCATGAAGTGCCAAATAAGTCTTATTGGATTTTTTCAGAGCCTTCATTCACTATCCACATAAAAGAAGGTCACTTCAGGACTAAGTAATTTTTAAACACAGAACAGCAAAGGTGTTAAATGAGGTAATTTTCTTTTCATTATTATTGCACAAAGAATCTTTCATACGCTGTTTCAAGCATGAGAAGTTGAAGGAGGCTTTATTTTCCCATCAGACCAATTAACCTTAATGCTTATTGGATGGATTGCTACCTACAGCAAACACAAACAGTAATCAGCATAACTTATTCTTCTGTCTTAATCTCTCCCTTCAACTGAGGGATCTTTTTTTTTGTCCCTAACTATACCCATGGTCTCCCAGTTTCCCCACTAATCCATCTCAAGTCGGAAAGAAAAACAAAGTAACAGCTGCTGACTAATCATAAGAAAAGGCTCACTCGTAACCTGAAAAGAATGCCACCTGTGTACTGAGAAATGTCCAAAAAGTAGCTGGTCATTCATTCACTCTGACTTTATAATGAACAATTTCAAACCAGCATTCTTTCAGAATTACACCTTTCCAGAGTGAAGGCCTGTGAAGGGCTGGAGCTGGGGAAGAGACCAAAAGATTTCAAAACCCCTAGAACCAATAGGTTTTGAACTTGATATCTACATAAGGTGATTTACATTCATGTTTTGTAACACATACGTGTTTCTTCGGCTTAAATAAAGGTATTTAGTGAACCTCCAGACCTAATGTATATCTGAGACAGACCGCTCCTAAAGTAAAGACAGCAAAAAGCTCCACACTACAAAAAGCTTACTTTTACACATGTAGCACCCTTGAAGAAATGAAAATATTTGTGTTCTGGGGTTTAGTTTTGTTTACTGTGTGTCAGGTTGCCTACAGATCCACTTATCTAACTCCTGTATGAGTAAGAAAAACTACTAGTCCATGTATAACAAAGACAATCTTCTGAGCATGAAACTACTGTCTACAGACAGATCTGCTGGTTCCAATTATCACCACATTGCCATTAGCAGAACAAGTCTTTGTGCTGGCATCAGAGCATTAACCCTCTGCAACAGTCTGACAACCCACAGGGCTCACAGTGCTGCTTTACCAGCCATTTTTGCAGAGCAGAAAAGGACTCAGATCCTGGGTTGTTGATGTTGTTTGGGTTTTTTTGTTTGGTTGCTTTTAAATGCTTCTGTATACTTGAAGATTTGTGCACCTTGAACAGGCATGGCATTAAAAAAAAAAAAGCAAAAAAGCATTTTTATTCAGCAGCAACAGGAATGAGAACTTCAAACAGGAGTGCCTTACAGATTTAACTAGTAAGAGAGATTCGTATCACAAGCACAGTAGAAATTCACTCAGAAGAAGAATCTCCATATCCTCTCCCTTTGCAGAAGCTGTAGAGAAAGTAGGTATCTCTACCGGCTGCTGATTTCTGAAGTTAAAACATGCTCACAATCTCAATCTCTACCATTATTTCTGAGTATAACCTCATCATATGAATAATATATACCTTTTTAAATTATACTTTTTCCAATACCTCTATTACTATATTACGAAATCATTTCTATTATAAAACACACTTCAAATCAATAGCTACTTATATTACTACCTAAGTTTCCAAAAAATAAGAAACTGCTGTGTAACATTCAAAGTGCATTCTCTAATGGTAAGTTAAAATAGGCTTTTCTAATGGTTCTTCCCAGTGAAATTCAATATAGCCCCAGCTTCCAAATAAAGCATGGAATTATTTAACGTGACTAACTATATTGCAAATGATTAGTTCCAAGGATAGTTCATGTTGAAAGAGACCTCAGGAGGTCATCTAAATACCTGATATAGAAATGTTAGAAGTAATCCTTTGTGAGATTACTGCTAAAGAAAATAAAGCTATTCCACTCTGTAGTAGCATGTCTTAAAGCAAAGTATAGTTTCTCCAGCAGGCTAGTATCAATACACTAAAAAAAGCTAATATTTTGTGACAAACTCAGGAACCAAGTGTTCTTGAAATATACCGAACTGCCGCACTGCTTAGGCAATACCTAATCTGCTTACAATATAATTGATGAACTTGCAAGACCCCACATTTAGGGAAAAAGGCAAAAAAACCCCACACAGCACAGCAACTGTTAGATTTTTTTTTTTTTTTTACCTTATTAAGAAATTCTGTGAAATTAAGTTCTGGAGGGAGACTACACTATGAGTACTTCCTCCTCACCTTTTACATACACACAAATTGTTTTGTATCTTCGTGACGGCAAAGTGTATTTTTATTCTCTAGAAAGAGCCCAAAAGCCAAAGCTCTCCAAAACATATGCAAAGCAAGATCAGGACCTGTTCAATACAGCTAGATAATACAGCATAATTAGTGTACCTATATACCTGATATGATGGGGGAGAACATCAAGGTTGCCACCAATAAGCAGCTTAATACTAGGTTAATGAGCAAGCTATAGCTCATAAAAGAAGTAATGGAGATGAACCCATGACTACTGCAACAGCACCAGCGAGCAAGGGGATAAACACCTGAAACAGTCTTTACTCCGTTTCTAAATAATAAATGCTAAGGCAATGCTAGTAACTACAGCTTTGTGTTAACCACTTTATCCTACTATTAAAAAGAACAAGATATAGAGAATTAAAACCAATATGAACAATGTCTACAATACTACTTCTAAAGAACTGTTTGAGTCTATACAATGAAAAACAAAAGCTGGACAGAGGCCCCTAGATAAACTCCACTCTATGCTGATAATTATCTACCACCCTGTTCTAGTGAAAGAAACCTACATGAAAAATCCAGTGTCCAGTCAAGCCAATGGGCAACATCGACTAAATGTGGTTCCTGAGAGTATCAGCATTAGAGATGTTGGGATAGTGAGACCAGTGGTGGGTCGGTGGCGACCCTGCACAACACCAACAGTCAACATCATGAACAACCAACAGGAAAGTCAAGGCTTTCCATGCTCATTCCGAAGCTCTATCCAATTTGTCTTAAAACTAAAAAAAAGGTATAATTTAACTAGTTAATTCAAGTCACAATACAGTTGTGGATTATGTAGAGCCTACAACTCTCCATTACCTTACTGAAGTTAGGGCTAGTTATAAAAATCCATCTTGACTCACAGTTACCTAGTTTCTCAAGAGTGCACCAGAACTCTTGTGTATTGGAGAAGGAAAAAACCCCACAACACGTCATTTTAGATCTTCCTCACATCTGAACAGGAAACTTCTGACAGACCACAATGCTTTCAAAAAACCTGTGTGCATTTCTATTACAAAGCAACAACAAATACATTAAGGTTAAAGTTCGCTACAAGACATCAGTAACCCTCGCTATTACCAATTGAATAGCATGCACAAATCCATTAGCAGTGATGTCTAAAAAATTTAGAAAGAAAAGCCTACCATTCACTGAATTTTACCAGCAGCCTTGCTTCCAGAGATTTAACCAAATTCTACTATACAAGATAATAATTGCCATTCAATGGCAGAGCAGCTTCAAAATAGGTTGTTTTGCCACACACAAATGCATTTCTAAAGCACCAAAAGTGATTACACACTATTAGAATAAAACACGAATTACTATTTGTTTAGACATAACATGCATCCCTCCTTTTACAATTAGTAAGCAATTGCTTTTATAGAGAAAATTGTACATAAAACACTAGACAAACTTTAAAATGCACTAATTAGTCTACGCTGCCTCCCTTCATATGCATTTAAGAGCATATCAGGAATGCAAGATGCCTTTTTCTGCTTTCAAGCTACAGTTACACACATTGCACAAAGTCACTCCTAGTGATGGATGATACAAAAGAAGACCTCACTAATTTCTGCTTTGCTACACAGAATTTTGCACATAACTGGAAAGAATACAAAACTATGTGTGTAGTAATTTGGCTGTAGCAACAGACAATATAGGTGTAATGACACCACGCTTACTTTTTTTAAATGCAGTATTTTACAATTAAATAACAGAGGGAAGGGGATGTGTCCTTGACACAAACTTACTTAAAGGATATTCAAAATCACCTGTGAGCAAAAGTACTTCTGCCATTCGCTACCAAGTAAGAACTTCTATGAGTTGCCTAATACAAAAGGCAAATAAAATTACATATTTTAATGCTACTTAGCACCTTGAAACAAGATAAAACTTCTTTGTGGACTTCAATCTGGAAGCTAGCAGGGTTACAAAGTTCCCCTTTAACCAGCTGAAAGAACTTCCTGAGCTCCAAGTGTGTTTGTTTACAAGGTTGTAATTACTGCTATTCAAAGATTTATTTATGAAGTTACTTGAGCAAGAGCAGGGAGACATCAAAAAGGTTTTGAACTACACATGGAAGCAAACACTGACTATGTACTTAGACAAAAGACATATACGGCATAGGAAAAAAATGGGGAGAGGATAAGCACATTCCCTGGAGATGAGAAATTGTTAAAGCTTTAAGTAAGGTAACAGGTCATTAAGCAGTTGTGAAACCCTCCTGACTTCTGCCTATACATTCTTTGCTAAGGAATATATTAACATACCATAATCCCAAGACAATGTATTCTTACAAATTCTTCTAAAAAATACCAAGTTGTCATCTTATCAGCAGGGTGCCTGATTTTCCAAATCACTTCTCTGTATCAGCTAAATCATAACATCTCAACTATGCCACCACATAAAAGTCTGTTGTTACCACTGACCTGTTAGCAAGTTTTGCTTGTCTAGGGATCTACCTGCATAAACTGATACATGCATGTGGAGAATACGTGTTTTCAGTCTGTGTTCCACAAAACCATGGGCAACTGTGGACAGCTAGAGGTTCACAGACAGCTACAGGTTTCCATGCAGGGTCTGTGTTTCCACTTGAAGATTTAAAGGCAAAGTTCGAGACAGTTAGGACACCACTGACCCAATCTTCCTTCCTTAAGACAATTCATTAATGCGCATTAAGCTTAAGTGTCCTGCCTTCCCCCTTCACAACACAGTGGGTCAGAATGACATGTTTAGAACACGGTATAATATTTAAATGCCAAAAGCACCATATGCAGGGCTTGACAACGTTGCATTGAACATGTCACCCTATGCTACCAACCTACTATCTAGTGTAGAAACCAGACATGACACTATTCCCTTCTCAAGCATTCACAAACTCCCAACTCCTTATAACTTAAATGGAACATAGTAAAATAACAGTTCATTCTTAGTTTTACAATAATTTATGTAGCTCTATAATAATTTGTGCTTCCTATAATGAGCTCAGTGTCAGTTACACCTTCTATCCTCACCCTTCTTCCCATTTCTGTCGCAAACATGGTGCTCTGCTTCTTTCCTTATTCTCCCCTCCAGTCCCTTTAACATGACAGTGACTCACACATGCCTTATCCATCCATTCTGGTGCAGAAAGTTAGAGAAATACGTGAAAAACTCATTGCCTCTAAATGATGAGAGTGCCCTACTGCCCAAGTGCATCTCCTGATGACAATCCTCCTCTCCTGAAGGGGAGGAGCACATTCATCATTGGTTCCACAGGTTCCAAAGATTGTTTGCTCTACTTGCCCTCTGTAGGTAGGCCAAGAGTGCTACTTCAGGCTCTTCTCCATGGTTAACAGCTTCAGTCTCTTTCCAACACAGTGAGAGAATGGAAGCAAACTTGCTCTTGACAGCTGCCCTGCTGCCCAAGATTGCTGTCTTCCAGAAAGCAATTCAATACTGCAAAACCTGAGAGGATCACCACATTACTCGAAGAAGCTACTCATTGCCCTGTCCCGGCTTTCCAAGTCTTGTGGATATTTTACATGTTCACTTTCATGAGAACTCTTAAGAGTTCTGTTGCAGAAGAACTGTCTGAAAGAGCTGTAAGAATTACATCACTGCAAAGCTAATTACACTGCAAAATTCCAATAGGCATTTTCAGTTACTCATCTCTGATGAATTTCAGAGAAAATGCTTACTGCAGAAGAATGTGGTAAACAAAATAAAAATCCTTACCTAACACACCACACAAGCTACAAAAAATAAACAAAAAAGAAATGAAACATGGTATCATAAGAGTGGTAAGACACATGACAGAAAGGGAACATGGGACCTGAACAAGGAATGGTGGGACATTCAACTAAGGGTGGAATCAAAGTAAAGATGCCTCTTCTACTACAGAAATCACAGAATGGTTGGGGTTGGAAGGGACCCCTCGAGATCATCTAGTGCAACCACCCTGCAGGTTCACCTACAGGAGGTTGCAAAGGATCGTGTCCAGGTGGGTTTTATACATCTCCAGAGGAGACCCCATGAATATCACTGAACATTTCATTATATTCACTATATAATGCAGTTTGTACTACAGTGTGTCCATTTATAAAAGAAAACATACAAAAATCTAAGAGGTCCCTCAAAGTTTTACTTGCCACAATAGTGGCAATACCTCCCTTAAGAGCTTTTAGATTTCTCCAGTTACTGTAGAAATTCAGCAAACCAGAAAGGAAGAGGACACCATCTCTCATGGGATCTCAAAAATACTCCCTAGAGAGTGAACTTTATTCCTTCTCACATTAAGTAACAACCACCTTGCCTCTATAGGTAAGCATAAGCCACAAATCTCATCCAGGTTGCTCACCAGTGGCAGAAGCCTGGGAGAAGGACACCTCAAACCGTACACATTATCCACAGAGCCACCTTTTACAAGGAGGGATATCACATTCCTGTTGTTAGACACCTAACAGGATCCCAACATTTTTTGATATCTACTAATTCTGCCCTTTAGCTACATGTCCGGGGCACGCCACAATCTCACAGTGCAATGGGTTCTTCACCTATTATAAATGGAAAACCATACTTACCTTCATGGAAAGCTTTCTACATCAGACAAGCAATGTACAAGCTGTAGAAATGCCAAAAGCAATCTCTTTTTATTTACTAACAGCAGAACAGCAATTCTAATGGACACCACCAAAAATAACATCGAGGACACGGGCCATCTTACCTGATTTTATAGTTGGGTAAGGTGTGCTTGCGCTTAATCACTTTCCTGAACTGGTTCACAATGATTGAATTGAGCTGATGCACCGTCCTCCCTTCAAACAGCGACTTGGCTTCGATCAGTATCAGTGGGTCATCCATAAAGGAGAAGGACCAGTGCGTGAAGGGCCGGCGTGTGAAGACCAGCTTCAGCCTCCCCATCACCCGGGAGATCTTGACGAAGAGGTAGGCCGACTTGCCAAAGACCAGGTCGGCATCGATGGCCAAGTGGAAGCCACCGTTGTACTCCAGGTCCACCTCAAAGCCCAGCTCCTCCGGGCAACCCTCTTCATTGCAGAGCACCGGCCGAATGAGCTTGACCGACTTGAAGACAGGCAGGACGTTGCCGAGACAGACATCTCTGAGGCTGAGCCCCTCCAGCACCTTCCCCGCCACCTTGGTCTGCAGCAGCTCCTCGAACTCCACCTTGATCTTCTTGGTGACCCAGTCCCTGACCAGGGCCGTGTCCCTGAGCTCCCTGAAGAGGAAGAGGAAGATGGCATTGAGGAACTGGCACGTCTCCTCGCGGGGACAGGGGTCCGCAGGGGGCTCCGGCTGCTGCTGAAGTGGCGGCTGTTTGGCGCTGGGCTCCGGGCCCGGGGCGGCGGCGGGAGCCGCGGCGGCCGGCGCTGAGGCCGGGGCAGCTCCGGGGACCGGCTCCGGAGCCGCCTGGCTGCCGGCCGGCTCCGAGCCTTGCAGGTATTCCCTGAGGGTGGAGTCGGGCGCGACGCGGGTGTAGACGGTACCGGGGAAGCCCGTCGTGGGGGGCTCCGGCTCCCTCCTGTACAGCAGCAGGAGCTGCAGCAGGAGCGTGAGGAAGCAGCCGGCCAGCGCCGAGAGCAGGATCACATAGACCAGCAGCATCCTCGCCGCCCCGCGCCCCGAGCGCGCTGCCCTCACCGCGCCGCCGCCACGGCGGGGGCCGCGCCCGCAGGCCGGCGTTTAACGGCGGCGGCCGCCCGAGGCCGCCTCATCCGGGTCCCCCCACCGCCCTCTCCGCGGCGGCGGGCAGGGGGCGGGGCGAGGGGCTGTGCCAGCCAACGGGAGGCGCGGCGCTCCCCTCCGCGCGGTCCCATTGGTAGAGACGGGAAGACTTCGCCGGGTACGTCACGGCACAGCGCGGTGTGGCGTCACAGCGCGAAGGGCGCATGCGCGGGCGGTGAGCCTCCGCGGCCGCGCTGTGGGCGGGCCAGGTGGGGGGGGCGGGTACAGGTACACGGCACCTCGGGAGCTGCCTTTAGAGCGGGACGTGGCTCTGTGGCCGCTGCCTGTGAACGGGAGGGGCCGTGAGCGCTGTTTTGGGTGCCTCGCCATGAGGACAGCGGGTGGGCAGTTCACCTGAGCACCCCCGGGTGCCGTTCTGTCAGTCGGGGGTGTCCGGGCCGCCGTCCGCCGCAGCACTGAAGGCAGCGCTGCCAAGAGAGGGGCCGCGGACGGTGACCCGTTGGTTCGGGCGCTGGGTTGCTCGAGGAATGTCCGAGGAGTGACAGGAGAGAAGGGACATTTAGTCTCGTCAGGTAGATGCTGATTGTTTTAGCCAAATTGCCAATCGGCAAAGGAACAGTGTCTGTTTTCCTGTCACCTCCTAGAACCTCTTCTGCATCTTCTGCTGCCAAGAGTTACTTTCAGCAAATCTTGAATACATTACGTAGATAACATTTTTTTAAGCTCTGCTATAATTGGTGATAATATATTAATCTCTTTCCATCCTCTTCAGCTATTTATTATCGCTTGAAAGCTGCCATTGAATAAATGAAGTAAAAAAACCCAAAACCAAAACAAAAACCAAACACATGGAGGAAAGGAATACAAAGCAAAGAAAGCTGAGAACTTTGTACAACGTCTTGATGTTCAGCCTGCGATGTACATGAGACCGTTTCTCATTGTGTGGGTCTGAGCTCCCGTGACAATCAAGGACATCGAAATTTCTTTGTGCCCCAGGCTGTGGCTTGTTGAAGTTGGAGGGGTGAAGAGTGGGTGTCTCACCTCCCAAAATGTGCACAGCCCTTTCGGGGGAGACAACAGGTGTAATGCGGGCAGGAGGCACAGGCAACAGCAGCCCATCAAACCAAGGAGCAGGAAGATTGGGCATTTATAAAAAATGCTTTAAAAGCAGTGAAGAAGGATAGAAGGAACATGATGTGAGGCAGGACTACGATGAGTGAGAACATGTATAGAGGCTTCGTGAAGAATGGTTTGGGACATTTTGAGAGACTAACCCAGAAGACCCATTATGTTAAAATTTGTTTTACAGAAGTGTTATATAGAAGAACCATATTTTTACTGGTGAATGTAAACATCCTTTAAAATTACTGCTCCAATGCAACAAACTCATTTAAAGGCCCAATCAAAACTGTATGTACTGCTGAAGAATGCACTATGACAGCTGCACATTGTTTTTCCAGGTGCTTCCCTCTGTCAGGCGTAGCCTTTTCTTTTGATCTTGAAATAGAAGTTTTTTAATTTCTGAAAGACAGCCACAATTCAGGCAGAAGTTACTTAAATGATAAAGCTTGGTGGTTTTTACACTTGTTTTCATTTTTAGTTAAATATCTATCTAAAAGGTCTTAGATAATGTTATATTTTAACAAAATAAAAGAAAATTTTGTTAATGCAGGCTCATATTGTTGGTTATGTTTTTCCCAACCTCCAGAATTACTTAAAAACGCAAACAAGAGGAGAAGAAAATGTAAAATTTAAATGCCAGGAAGGTAAAAGTCCTCTTCCCCTTCCCCCTTTGTGAAGTCTGTGGGGTAGGAGGATTGAAAAGCTCTTAATGATGCAGCGCTGTGGTTTGAAACTGGAGATGCAGAGTATGAATTTTTTATAGGTCTTGTGACTGAAAGCTGAAATGCCTGGCTGTTTAACAGAGCATTCTATAGAAATACCGGAGAGGTCATTAGTCCAACACTTGAACAGCTCTGTTATGGGTCTTTACTGTGGTTATATAGGCATATGCAGTAGGAATGGAAAGGTTTTGGATTTGCAACTAAATGGCTTTTCAGATAAGGACTAATATGTTCAGAAAGGCAACAGCAGCCTTGGTTTAGAGTCAGAAGGAACAGCAAGAGAAAAAAAAAACAGAAAAAGTAATGTTGCATATGTCTCAATTGAGTATTTTCTTGTGTTAAACAAGCAGAATAGGAGATTTGGCACATTTTGTGCACCTGATGTCAGCTTAAGAGCCTCTGAAACATTCAGCTCAGTAATCGCTTTTCTCCTCTCCCAGGACTGTTTTCAAGAGGAGCTGTGTTATCTTAAAGACACCTTATGAAGCAAGAATTTGGTGTGTTAGCAGTTCCAATGAGAATGAAAGAATGAAGGAAAATAGCAGCAAATGCGTTAATATGAATACAAAAAGGACATGCAAAAATGTTATATAACATAAAATAGGATTGAAATAAGAGAGAAAAGAAAATTATTTAAATTTACCAGGTAGAGGAGTAAAATAAATCGTCTTAATACCATCTAAAAATGGCCTTTAAGAACATACTTTACTTTGGCTTCAATTTTGAAGTTGCTATTTTCATTCTCTGGAAGTCTGGATAAATAGAAAGGTGTATGCAATTGCACTGATTTCCAGTCTGGTTACACAGAGCTTTGTAAAACGCTGTAGAATATCTTCAACGCACTTTGAACAGCTGGAAATTATTAAGTAGGATGCAAGGCATGCAAAAAAGAAAAAAAGATAGAGCCTCTATGTGTATTTGATCTTTTTAGAAAGTACTAGGGAAGAGTGTATTAAAAGGGATATTTCACCTACATTTAAACAAGGAAAATACTATTTCTTTCACAAATCAGCTTAGGATGGGATGGCAACAAAGCTCTAAGTGTAGAGCTTCTAAACCACCTTTTGCCATTTTGCAGGAGATTGCAACAGTGATACTGTAGGAAGATTGCAAAATATAGAGCCCAATAGTTTATAATAGAGAACAAGTAGCACAAGTTCACAGCAGGGACGTGTGTTTGAGCCAGTTATCCTGTTCTAAACAAAGAGTAGTGGCACCCAGGGAACATTTGTTTTATTCGTCTCATTCATGACTCATCCAAGGATCTTTGGGTTTAGGAGCATTTCTGGTTACCCCAAACAGTAGAACCTGTCAAAGGGACACACTCTATGGTTCATGTCATGGTACTGAGGAAAGAAATGCCCGTATCACAAGCTTAGAAAAGCAGTTACAGGTGTGTATTGAGTTTTGTTTGGCTTTCTTTTTTCAGAACTGCCAAGCAGTCCAGATTATTTTTCAAAGCAGAAGTGCTGGGTCATTTTGTAATGAGTGGGTTTTGTAATTTTGTTCATCACTGGACTGGAGTCGTTGCTTGCTTTTGTAATATCTGTTGGCAAAGTGATTTTGTTCTTTTCCTGGGCCTCCTATTGTTTTTGTATTAGGTGTCTTAGAGACCAAAATTAGATTATCGTTCTCATGGTGCTGCATGAAACAGGATTTAGAAAGTGATTAGGTAAATTCATGAGGAAAAAAAAAATTGAAAGCTATTCAATACAAAAATTGCTGGAAGTTACAGTGGTGACAAACTGCTGGGGGGTGTCCTCTTCTTTTCATTGTCCTCATGCATCTACAATTTCAGACAGGATACACTGCACAGAGAGCAGCCGATCTGGTCCAGTTATGAAGGTAGGCTAAAAAAAATAGAAATGCAGTGATCAGGACTGCTTCCAGCTCTAGTTCTGAACTCTGCCAAGCACAATATCATCAGGTGATCCTACGTTTTTTTGGAGTGAACCTCTTTAAAAATGCTGAGGCTTTAGAGCATATGAGATTTCCTTTGATGCCATCTAAATTCCTTTTTTTTCCTTTTTAAATCCTGCTTCGGAAGGGGCTGGTTGCAGTCTGAGTCACCTTCCAGTGCTGGCAGAAGGGGTCCATCCCACCTCCAGCTGGTCCCTGGGACGATTTCGGTTCAGCTCACCTGGGGAATCTCCTCTGTTGTGACACCCCTGAGCCCATTCCTTGCACAGGGGACCATCCATCTCTTGTGGCTCAGCATTCATTTCCAAATCCCTCAAGTACATTTCACTGCCATGAGCTAAGTTCAAGTTTCTTCACTTCCATGAGATAAAAAATTCCGTTTGAGTGATATTTAGATTATATTGGTGCTATAGAGATCCACCAGCCTGAATGAATTGTTGGATCCGTTGAGTTGAGTGCATCCATTCATCCTGCTGAAAAATCTGACCCCCCAGCTTTTAGCTATTTTTAAAGATGACAACTGAGAATTTTAGGAAACTTTATTCTTATGCTAGAAATGACTGGGCATATGAATTTAGAAAAGGAAGCTAGGCCTATGTTTTCAAGATTGGAATGCATCTTACATGCTGCTTTTTGGTTGGATCCTACCTGAGGTGTCTAAACCTCAGTTTTCAGAGCTAAAGAGAAACTACAGAGGTTATTGTGAAATTGTGAGTCCTGTGTGTAGCAGGAAAAAAACCTGTTGGTAGCCCAAAGGTGTGGATGCCCCAAATGGACATTCACTTCTGAAAAAAGAGGCTTTTAACATTGTGTCTCAACTTACAGATCAGATAAGGTCTGTCTCAAAACAGGGATACTCCGGTTGGTTATGAAACAGCTTTGCAGTCTTACATGCAACAAGTAAATCGCTTGAGTTGGTTAGTAATCGTGGCTTAGCGCCCAGTCTGGATCAGAATGTGTCAAAACGAGAGTGAGGGTTTGCATCCAAGGTTTAGTTTGGCCCAAATACAAATCCAGTATTTTGACTGAAGCTCATCTTCAATTATCATCAAAAGTATGTTCTGCTTGTTTAATCAAAAGCTTAACATTTTGGATGTAAAGGTGCTTTGGGTACTTACTTCAAGAGGCTCATGCTCTAGCTTAAGTATCCTGGGTCTTAATTAGGGATTCTGTTGCTATCTCACCCAGACCCTGGCTTTTATTATATCGGGAAACAACATCCTCCATGTAGCAACTGTGGGGCTGAGATAACTTGTTTCAGATTTAAAAAAAAAAAAAAAAAAGGCAAAAAAAAAGCCATTTTAAATGTAAATATAACAAAACCAGTCTTTTTATATTACCAGTATCCAGGCAAACCGAAGATTTCCTTTATTATTTGCCTGCTGTTACTTCTTAAGTCCAGGAACTATTCTTTAATTCTCAGATGCAAGTGAAGTTTGTCACATGTATTTTGCTTCTTACTGCATTTGCTTTGCTGGTTTCTGGTATTCATGTAAATGCTAGCTTGCTTAAGCTTTAGAAAGTGATGTTTGGGATACTTATTATCACATTTGTCATTTAGTCTTCACTGAAATACTTTTTCTTTGCATATGCTGAAGCAGATTCCCCAACCCTGGTAAGAACTACTGGCAGCCGCCCTGAGTCCCCCTTGCATGTTTCCAAGTCATCTTTCTCAGAGTGGAGATTGTTCTAGCTACTTCCTCTAATACATTTCAGGCATAATTACACTATGATCAATATGTTCTAGATGTTCTGCAACCTCACATTATTTTTTTTAATACTTGGCTCACTTCCTGGATTAGTCCAGAGCAGCCCCTGCTTGATGGAGAGGCTTGAAAAAACTGCATTTAAAAAGCATTTTTGAGTTTGTAGGAAGATTCAATGGCTAAAGAGTTAATACACACTTCAGGCATGAGTGTCACTTTTGAGATGAGGGTCCCCATGAGGCTTTGTGCCTCCCTTTGCCCTTCATTAAAAGTGCAATTCCCTGCGTTGCTCTGCAGGTAGCTGGTTGTTCTCATGGCTGACACAGCTGCCGGGCTGGAGTTTTTGCCTCTGGTCCTGGCAGCAGCCGGTCACAGATCATCTGCTCTGTCTCGTTAGCCTCTGGATAAGCTCAGCCAAATCAGGGCACTGCGAGAAGCTTCTTCCTTCTGCTGGAGGTCACCACCCCTGCGGTAAGGTCAGAGCTGGACACGTGTCCGTGCTGCAGCCATTTCGGTGCAGAGACGAGACTCTTTATTTGCCTTTATGGCCATGAAGCGGGGGGGGCTGAAGGGGCTGCAGGGTGCAGTGGGAAAGAACCGCCTGGAACTTCAGCAATCCGAGCCTGAGATCCGTGTCCTCGTCTCGGGAGAGCGCTTACTTGTGCAAATACTCAGTAATCCAATTTCAGCAGCGACAGTCCTGGGATCAGTGACGTGCCGTGGCAGCTCTTGGGTTTCTGTAGCTGCTCGCAGCTCCCATGTATCCTGACACTGGCTCAGCTGGAAAGAAAAACTAAATAAAGAGGCAGTAAAGGATTTGAGGGAAGCTGCCCCAATTCTCCAAGCCAGACAGACTATCTCAGAGGTTTCTTGGTAAAAGAAGATTCTGGGATTTCTCCATTATTCACTTTTGCATCTCTGATTGCCCCTTAAGTTTCATACACGGTATTAAGCCACTGGAAAGGGAAAAAAATGATTTTGCTGGTCAAGCTGACATCTCTTGAGTCTCTGGAAAAGGTGTGGTGTGTGTTAAGTGTGATGGGAAGGCAGAATCCACATAGGGCTGTATGTAAAAACTAAAAACTGTACATCTAAGCATATATAAATGTGTTTGTGGAGCTGAACCTTTCACAAATGCCTGAAGAGATCCTTTCATTTTTCCCTCTGTGTTTGGTCAGCCCTCCCAACTTAACAGTTTAAGCTGAAGTGAAAATAACTTGTTCCAGGCAGTTGAAGCCAGACCAGGCATTTTGATGTAAATAAATCTGGGGGGTGGAAAATATCTATTTTAGAGGTGAGTCTGACAAGCACTGAGTAACAAAACAGTTTCCTCAGTTCCCACCACAGAGCTGGAAGATGGCCATTTCAGCTCCATTCCTTGCATGAACTCAAGGCCATTTGAGCGTGGAAAAGTAGACTGGCTCTTTCTTGCGTGATCTTTGTATTGGCAGGAAGCTTGGGAAAGGTAAATGGAAACAGTTATTTACATATTCTCATTTCTGTACCTTCCTACTAACAGGTTTTTACAACAGTCTTCCCATGCCTGTATTGATGTTTCTGCACTCAGAGAATGAAAACATGCATGTGGACTCCCGTGAATATTCTTTACACATGTAGTTTTATTCCCTTCACAACTTATTTTTGCACAAAAGTAGCTTTTCTCCAGGAAACGGCCCAAAGACTATGTTTAATGACAAATAATAATCATTGCACAGATGTCTGGACTACATATTGTAATACATTACATATGTATGCACCTGTGATACATATACCTATCAATCTGGGCTACATATTTGTAATAACATAAGTTACTCTGTTCAACTACGTAGGACAAACAGCTATATTACTGAAATCTCTATAAATACCATTAGTAACACGTTTCAGCTGAGAAAGCATAACGCTACAATTCCTGTCTTTTTCCCGTTGGAGTTTATTTAATAGTCTGGTTTCATACTGCGCTGTCTGCGCTGCTTCTGTTGGGAGTCTGTTCAGAGCAAGGCAAACACCAGCCAGATTCAAATTCATCCAGAAACACGACTTCACGTTTCACACTCAAAAAGTGACCTTTGAAAGGTCAGAAGCAACTTGTAATTTCACAAACATTTTGCAAGTTGGGAAAGCGTATTATTTCTGTAGTAACAGAGAGATCTGGCCTTATCCTTTGACGCTGAGCCTGGGCCATAACTTTTTCACATTTCCTATGTGTCTGTGCACAAGACACTGCAGGGAAATGGGCTGAGTGAACTGACTACACAAAGAAAGTGTCAAAAATAATCAAGAAGAATAATTATGAAAAATATTAGGGGTGGGGTTTGTTCTACTGCTTGGATTATCAGTAAAAATAAATAGAAACCTCTGGCAGAGGTGTCATTTAAATCAGTGTTCTTCATGTTCCCTTCCAATCTACTGACAGGGAAAAAAAATCAAATCCCTCTTAACTGGAGAATAATTTCCCCATTTTTGGACAAACTGTACTCTTGTAGCTTCATTAAACCAGAAGGCAAAACTCGTGGATATTCATACAGTTTTTGTTCTGTTCAATTTCCAATCCTTTTTCCCAGGCACTCGGTGATGCTGAGGATACTGCATTGGCTGAGAAGGTGAAATTCTAGTCTGCAGGCTAAAAGAAGTGAGGAATTTGTCTCTTGTCCTCAGTATTGCAGCAAATTAGGAATTCCTCCCACTACCAGCCTACAACTTTTCAGTTATTCCAATGATTTTAGAAGCATGTCTCTGGAACCGCAGCTGCCTGAAATGCAGCCTTGTACACTTCAATTTGAATTTACTTATTGAGCTCTCTGTCTAACAAATGGAAAAACTGAAGTAAATATTTTCAATATGAAATTTAAAACTTCTCTGAAATAAGCCTTAAAGAAGCTTGGCTTCCTGAATAATTTCTGCTAAAATTTGTCATCTGTGTAGGGTTATTTAATCCGAGTCAATATTAAAAGAAAAAAAAAGTCAGGAAGATGAAAACTGTCATATAAAAAGTGAAACTGAAGTTCTGTGAGGGCTGCATTTCCAAATACTGTTATTTTTATTGGAATAGGTAAAGCTTAGAATATGGTAATGAAAACTTGGGGGTCTTTTGCCAAGATTTTGACTTAACTGCTTTTGATCAGCAACGTTTTCTCAAAGCGTTTTAAAAAAGCAGCCCATGTAACTACATGAGCACCAGCAATACGTTTCTCTCCTTCACTGCTGTGACCTAATCGACTAGGCTTAAAGACAAATAAAATCTTTAATGCAGTCAATACAGTTTTTGTTTGAATGCCATGTGTTGAAACTACTCAGATTTAACTGGGAGCACTCCAAATGTGTGCACTGCCGGCCCTACGAATGATAGCCCTTATTTTTGTAATAGGATTGCTGCATTTATCACCCCAATTACAATGATCCTAAGCACTTCTGCTTTAGAAAAGGCAGAAGATATTAAGCAAGAGACATCAGTAAGGGTAAGAAACTGTTAATGGAGTACTAAAACTGCAAATTTACAAACTTTTAAGAGTCGAAATAGAGAGTAAACCTCCTGTTGACTGTCATTTAGTTCCACAACCTGTGTGCTCCTACATACCATCTTGTACAAGTGGGAGTATTGTCAGCTTCTACTAGTCTGAGAGAGAAATGTTACCTACATGAGATCGAATCAATGCACATCACATACAATGGCTATAATAAAGGTCTCCGTAGCAACATTAAGAACAGTTATTTTTAAATGTTCTACCTTAGTCTCACGTTCATGTTTTTTTAAATACAGCTATTAACTGTTTCCACTGCAGATGCTGCCGTGAGCTTGTCATCCAACAAAACTCCTTTGTCAAGGCTTGAAAAGATGATCCGTGCCTTGTTTTGTGCAGATCACTGCAGGCTTGCTTTCCTTTCCAGTCAGCAAATATCCACTCAATATCGCATAATTATCAAGATGCAACTGGTCTGGAAAATGAACCTGTAAGAGCTCCCTCTTCTCTTGGTGGGAGGAGGAGGGCTATGAGAGTAGAAAGGATCTAAGGGGGAAAACATGAGCAGGTTGCAGCCAAAGATCCCTAAAACTGGTAGCACATAAACAATGGGAAAAAGGTAGAAAATGAGAGACTGGGGAGGCACATCATGCTTGGGAGTGGGGCTGGGGGAGGCAGGACGAGGAGGGAAGGTGGTGATGAGGAGAAGGAAGCTAGAGAGCATCTCCCCAAGCCTCTGAGAACATTGGTGCAGGTGCTGCAGCAGAGGAGCCGCTGCAGGGTCAGAGCTTGGTTAAGAGAGGAAGAACAACGGAAAACAGTTGGGTTTATCTTTGGGATCAGAAGTGGTGGCTTCTGAAGGAAGAGCAGGAAGGGTAATAATACTTTTCTGAGAAAGGAAGCAGCATGTCGGGTTTTTGTGAGTTCCCCTTCTTCAGACCTGTTTCCCCAGAGCTTCATCCCCTGCTAATTCCAGCATAAAGACCAAGTTAAGGCTGGTATGGATGCCCAAATGTCCTCATATCCAGCATTTTTCTTTGTTAACTCAGGGTAATACTGTTGCTTTCCCATGGTTTCTTACCCCTGCAGAAAGCAAAGCAGCCTGCAGGGAGAATGCAGATTTCAGACAGGTAAAACAGGTAGAGAGAGGACTAAGCTCAGCCCTGTGCTTGGCGTGGCAATGGAGCTTCATTTCTGGAAGGAACAGAACACTCTTCCTTTTCACTGAGAGCTTCTTAAGAGACAACGAGCAAGAGCCAATAGTAGGCATAATTTATATGCTGCCATACACAGGAATGATATAGGAGTAATAGAGGCATATACTGCAAAACTCTTGGATTGCATTAATAATATATAAATACACATACTGGGTAAAAAAACAACCAACCAAACACACACACACACTAAAAAACCTCCTAAGTTTGTTAATAGAATTCTGAGATGCTAATCTTTGTTTCATTACCTTAAAAGATAGTCTGGCAATGTCATTTGTACCACGCAGAAATGATCTACTTTGGAGGGAGCACGAGCAGAGGAGCGTGAGAGCGTACTCATCCATTACCTGCTCTATTAATACACACACGCCTCTGCTCAATCTCTGGAGCAGCTTAGGCACAAAGGATGTCAAAGGCAGGGGAAGAGAATCGCAGGTAAACATGTATAAATTACATGGTAAGAAGGATAGCAGGGAGAAAAAATGAGTGGGATTTTGACAACAGGTCTTGTCAAGAACAGGGTGTCCATGGATGGATAAAAGGAGTGAGCTCTGTCCCATGCAAAATCTCTTTAAGAGAGACCAGAAGTCTTTAACAGAGATATATATGCAAAGAGATGCATTAGTGCAACAAAATTGCCTGGAGTGGGGGTTCCTCTCTTTCCTTATTATTAGGAAGGGAGCACAGATTTATTTCGCTAATTACAGCTCTGTTCTGGATGACAGTTATCTATGAAGTTCTCCTTCGGACTATATCCCCCTACACTGTTTTGCTGGGAAAGCCTGGGAGAGAGCCCGTCGATGGCAATTTGGCCGGGCTGCCCGTATCTCTAGGGAAAGAGGAGCCATCAGCAGCGATGTGAATGCTCAGTGTAATCAGTAGGGCTACCAGCCAAGCAGGTGTGGGAGGAGGGAAGTATCTGAAGATTTAGGACCAACTGCAAGGTCTGTTCAGGATCCGTGCCAAAGAGCAGCTGGACAGGCTGCTAGCTGAAGCCTGTTATGCCACCGCGGTTCATAACCAAGGTAATTGTCTGTGTTTGATTTTACACAGGAGATTTGTGGGCTTTAATACTTCCTCCGCATCAGTTGCTCAGCGTATCTGATGCTGTAACATGAGCTTGCCGGCTTTCTTGTTGTTTAAAAGGGCACCGTCAAGGACATTTTCAAAGTATATGCCAAGTTATTTGTGAAGCGCTCTCAGAACAGTTAAATTATTGCTTTTCCACAAGGCCAAGTTCTTCTTTGCTTCCTACAGTTACTCTCATCAGCCTGACTCTTCCCACAGTAACTTTCTTTTTAGCAACTTTTATGGGAAAGGTGCATTTACTGGGAGAGACTGTTCACTTGGCACAAGATAGGTGTCATTAAGAGCAAGCACAGGTTCAAATTTAGGTGAAGGAGAAGGTCACAGGTGCAATGAAGATTTAAAAACAAGTTAATGCTGCTCTACTACACACTGTCTACTTTTACTTTCTACTTCCCCATGTTTAACTTCCAGTAGCATTAACAGTAATATCACAGTCTATGGTGGGTTTGAATTTTGCATTTGTTCTGTTGTTTTGCTTTTTTGACACAAGTGTTATCTACAGAAATAGGTTTTGGTCAGAATTCAGCAGCGCAGCCCTGTCTTCCCCTCCCTACACATCATTCTGGCTCAAAGTATTGCTCCTGTGTTATTCTGTGTCTGGGCTCAACTTGCCCAGCTTCTAGGGTGGTTTTGCTTTGAATCTGTTGCATCCCGTAATTCAAGGTGGGTGTTGTAATGATTTGGATACCAAGCATGGAGAGAAGGACAGCCTTGCCCTAACTGTCACCACAGATCTCCGCCGAAACAGTTCACATCTCCAGAAGGTATGTTATGACCTGAATCCTCTTTAAGGCTCTTCAACCCTTAAAGTCACACCTGTAAGGTCAGGATAAGTGTACTTACTGAAGTTACAAGCTGTTTAGATAACTTGGTCATGTAGGCACATCTGGTTCAGCTGGAATAAATATCCTTCACCTTCATCCTCATGTGTGAGCTGGGTGTAGCTCTTGTTGGAGGCCATGGCTGGAGGAAAGTGCATTACGCTCTATCGAAGGACCGCAGGGCGAGTGAGGCTGCTGCGGTTGCTCATACTACATTTTCTTTCCCTGTGGCTTGGTGACTCATCTTTCACACTTCCTTATTATCCCATTTACCGACAATACAAAGTACCCTTTTCTAATAGAGAAGCATTTAGAAATACTGGAGTTTTGGTAAACAACAGAAAAATGGTTCTTGGTAGCCATTAAGAGTTTGTATTCACAGCTTTTCTTCATGCAAATGCATGTCCTTTCCCTAGCCCACTGCTTGCCTAACTTAATAGTTTCAGCAATACCGCTGATGTACTTAGTGCTTCTCTAGTCCATAATTTCTGATGGATGGTGAGAATTTGCCATATCTGATTCTTAGCATTTGAAGATTTTGTGCTCAATAAATCTCATGGGGTTTTTTTCTTATTTTTGTCTGAGAACAAAACTAATGACTTTTCTGAGATGGCCTTGGTTTGTTCTGCTCTAGCTGGTGCCTGTTTGCTGATTAGCTCATCTAAGGAAATTAAGTCTGCATTGGTCTGGCAGACAGTGTGTATGTTCTTGTGCACTGTGACAAAGTAGCAGGTGGAGAACTTGAAAAGCATAGCCTGTTATTTGTTAATGTAATAAAGATGCCAGAGTAACTTGCAAGGTTTTGCTGGACTTGTAGATCCAAACAGGCTATTGTTAATTAGATACTGTAGGCTAACACAGCTGAGTGGGTGAAAAAGCACATAGAGGATAGTCGTAATAAAAGAAAATGCGTCTTCTTGCAAGGAAGAATGGAGGGAAGCTTCTGTCTTCTCATACTGCAGATACTGGGGTTTGTGATTTTATATTCTAAGTTTTTTTTTTGTTGATGTTTTGTCTTTTGTTTGTATTGTTTTAAAACTGAGCCTGGAATATGTTATTCCAGGGCTTTCCTTCAGTGCCTCAGTAGTAAACCACATAGAGACATATAGCTGCATCCCTCAGGTTTCCTGTGGCATTAAAAGCCTCACTGAATAACCAGCACAATAAAAATACATAACCTTTTTTACAGCTTCTTCTGGAGACTGAGGAGTATTCTGAGCTTGAAGAGAGAATACAGTCTAAAGCTTCATCCTCACAGGTCTTTAGGACATGGAGCTCTAAAGCTTAGTTCTTTTTGAACAGCAGAGGATGCAAAGCCAACCCATACAAAACGGATCAGCATCTGCATGTCAGTGTGTAAAACAGAACAGCAAAGAACATGAGATCATTAGATCTCGCCAAGGTTTGTTCAGTCAGGCTTCCTGTAATGTGATACTAAATCTAGCAACAGAGAAATACTGGAAAACCAAAGTGCAAATCCTTCACAGGCAATAATGTGCCATTATATCTTGTCTAAACGGTTGGTTTCACTGCTACTTATTGATGTTAACAGGAAAGTTTTGTAGTTGTCTAGGCAAACTCAAGCAACTTTTACAATGAAAAGGATTTTTAGCTTCTTCCTTTTTTGCCCGCAGATTGAGCCCTGATAGAGCTAGAATCAGTGCAAGGAGACTTGAACTCATTCATAAAAATATGCAGCATGAGTTGCCTTTTTTCATCTATGGCTAATGATGCAACTGCTACCATGGCCAGGGAGCACAACCCTCGTTTCTTGATGATTTTGGAAGAGCATGAGTACATTTCCCATCACACAATTGAGTTCCCTTACCTCTAGGTAATTAAAGCTACAATGAACTCTTTTCTAGAGAGGTCCTAAGAGGACATCTGAGAGGAAATAAAAGATAGCGCTTGCCTGCATTCAGAAGAGCCTGAGACAGGTCCACTTAAAACCAGATAAGAATCCCATTCACCCTCACTCCCCTTGGGTGATCCACTTCTGGTGTCACCACCACAAAACAAGTCACCTATTTCCTGGTGTCTCAATACCTGAGACTTTTCTGGACAGAAGCACATTTTTTTTACCATAATAGGGAGTTTTTTACCTTATCAGTCCCTCGGTGTTCATCATATGTCTTCGCTGGGAACTGGGTTGGTCTTTTTACATGGGCTGCAGGACAGACTTAGGGTCAGTGCTGTATTTGCTCCTCAAGGTATATCCTTGTACTTTGTTCGGATTTCCAGTGTGTAAAGTGTCAGAACTTTCCAGCAAAGGGATGAAGAAATCCTGTAGGTAAGGAAAAGCAACAGATCAGGAATTGCTTCTCCTTCTACAAACACGGCTTTATTTTCTGGTGGAAGGGTTGGGAGCATGGGGCAAAGGGCAAGCTCCAGCCTTCCTGAGGTGATTGCATTGCTAACAGTCACCCCTACTTTGCCCTGGTACTTGGCTTACAAGTATCTACATGAGACCAGATACCAACAGAGTTTTATTGTTTCAGCCCTTGTCAATGGATTTGGGCAACACTATAATGTTAATTTACTTATTTTTGATGCAGGCAAGCTGTCAAAAAAGAATTAAAACTCTATTTTCCTCCAACAAAACTTACTTTCTAGAAAGCTCAAGGAGTTTCACCTTTATTTTTGCTACAGGAATGTATGGCCTTTTTTCTTTTCAGCCAGCAGTCACCCTCCATACATATTACCTCTTTTGCAGGTGGGTCACCTGAGGACCTTATCCTGCCAGGGATTTGAAAGATTAATAACAATAATAACAAGTACTCCAACCACCCCTTTTAAGGTTTCCTTTCTTAGTGAACTGCCAAACCTACAAATCTCAAACCTCTGAGGAAGCAAATCTCAGTATTTGCTCTGAATTCAGCCAAGTTTAATCCTATTACTTTCTATTAACCCCTGTTAGACTTACACTGCCTCATAAAGACACTGCTAGAGACCAGTATTCTCACTTACTCCCTTTTTCCTTCCTTTCAACCAATCTGCTCTGTTTCCCAGCCTGACACCAATGACATAAAGCTTTCAATTTTTAATTTCTTCTGTGCAGCCTGATGTTTTTCTCACGTTATCCTGACATCTGGCAGTGTCAATCTGTTAACTCTCTCCTAGCTCATAGGATGTTTCATATCCCATGTCAGTGGGGTAGCCAGGTAGTAGCTCACATGTAGTAGCTTGGAGCATCTATGGACACAGGCACTACTTGCTTTCCTCTTCTGTTTCCTTAGCAGGAATTGGGGTTCTAGATAATGATGAACTTCTTGGTCTGTTCAGTACATTAGGAGGAGAGAGGTGGTAATTTTACTGCTGCAGTATTAGTTAGGTCCTTGGATATCTCTTGGGAAGTCAGCCCAAAATTTTCTGAAATGAGCAGAATCTGGATTTTCTGAAGATACACACCACTGTTAGAAATGAGTACGAATTATCTATGATATGATTGTTAGTAAGTACCAGCTGAGTATAAATACTTGCATGTGTTTAGTGCTTTACCATTGAATAATATGATCTTGCTGCCATCTGTGTCCTATTTGTAGTCTTAGCATCTTTTAATCCCAAAAGAAGACTAAGCATTGCCAATTAAGTAAACAAGCATTACAAGAAATGGGAGGAGGAGATAAATGACAGCCATGCTGACATTCACAAAACAAAAAGTGACATGCCAGAAATGCCAGTCATCATACTGTCGTTAAGCAACCATCCTCAACAGACAAGCAGGATGTTTTATCAGGCTGCTATCTCAGATAAAGCATCAGCAGGACCTGAAGGTCTGGCTTATGTGCCTCTGCTTTTTAGTTTCAATACGTATGTTTTTAGACTCTGTACATTGTGTCATTCCTCAAAGTATCCATATTCTAAATGTAAACATGAGTAGTGAGCAGGGAGTTTACTTCCACACTTCCCATAGATGTGCAAAATTTGTTGCTCAAGCACCTAAATATAATACCTGGCTTAAGTGCAAATCAAGTACACAGTGCTACAAACCAGGCAAGAGCATTACCAAAGCCTGGGGCTCAAAAATGAGTGAGCTCCTGCAGTGTAATGAGTTACTCAGTGGAGCCAGATGCTCTCAGCCTGTCACATATTTGAGGAAAAATGTGTTCATTTAGAAGACAGGAAAAAAAAAGGATTTAAGATAATGCACTTTTGCTGTGTATTTGTGAGGGTCTAGAAGTATGCATGTGGTTGAAACCACAGCATCAACAAACACACAGTTAAGTCTCCAACCAATGGTAACTTGACTATCTCTCCCAACCCTGAGCTGAACCGCAGCAGTCGCTTCAGATTAGAATTGAGCGAAAGGCACGAGGCTGTCAGAGGGGGTGTAAATTCAACTCCTTAAATTGCAAGCAAGATCAAGTGAGAAACACTATTTTACCAAGGATTTACTTTGTGGAGTCACAGCGTCAGCACTTTACTAAAGAAAAGCCTATTGTCTCTGAGGGAGAGCCGAGCGCCTCTTAGTGCATATTTAGTCAGTAAAATATATTCTTTGCCCGGCTCACGCTGGGCTGTTCTGACCAAATGCTGGGCTGGTGGGTATTTTTCTAACACACCAAGAAAGAGAAGCAAGGTCTTCTCCAAGTTCCCCGAATCGTACAAACCAGCTGATTCACTTGTCGGTGGCCTGGTGTGTATTCCCCATCAGGAGCTAAGTCACTCTGCAACCCTGGATCAGCAAGAAGTGAAGCGAGTGGCTGCGATCCAAGGCAGGGCTCCTGTGTCTGCTCACTCAAGGTCAGGGAGCTATTTGGACACTTGAAGTATGCACTTTGCTGTATTTAGCACACTGGATTGGAATACCGTGATAGCATGAAAAAGGAAAAAAAAAATGTGATGTAGAAAAAATCACTTCTGATGTAGGATTGCCAAGTTGGACTTGGACTACTTGGATCTAGTGGCCATTTCTAAATCTCTGGAAATAATGCTATGAGAGTTTTAATCAGTATCTGTGCTGGGAAACTCTGTATTTCATACACATTTCCCTGTAAAAAAGGAAGCATTATTAGCAGTTCCCTCACCCTGTCATATATAAACCACAACGTCTGTACAGCTCTGTGCAGTGCAGATAGCCCCTTTGCTCAGACAGCATTGCCAGAAGAAACCAAACAGATAAACAGAAACCACCTGAGAGCCACAAAGCCCTTTGAAAAAGAATGATAAACCAAGCTGCCAACCTACACAGGCAACCCAAGTTCTTCCATAAGACCTTTACCTTTAACTCACCTCAAAATACCTGGTTGAGTGAATTAAGCTCCTTATAAAGGCCAGCCCCAATGGGAGGGAACGTACTTCACTGTGTGGGTCAGAGCAGAGCAATAGCTTCAAGGACAAGAAGTTGTTGCACCAGCCCTCAAAAAGATGATTTGGGCAGATATGGTGTTTTTCTTCACTCATTGAACTTATAAAAACTGCATACAGTTTTTTTTGCGTACAGAAGACTTTTAAGATATATATAACTAGTAGTAAATCCAGATCATTCTATTACAACCCAAAATTACTGTAGCTGTCTCAATTTGTGGCCACTGGATGTCACTACTGATCCATTTCAGAGGACCAGCAAATTTTTTATGATAGCAAAACAAAAACCCTCCTAATTTGGAGAAAATGGAATATTATTTTACTTCTTGTTATTGTTTATGAGAACTTGTCAGCTCATTTTCCTAAGTCGGCGTAGCAAGCCTGTCACCCTGTCTGGAAGGAGCACATGCCCAAACTGTTTTCTTGCTCCGTCTCCTCAAGGAAGAGACCTCAGGATCAAGGAGAAGAAACTGCAGCTTCTAAAGTGATGGCATCACATCAAGGCCAGCATAGAGCAGGATCATCTCCGTGCAGCCTGGGCTTATGGGCTGGGGGACCCAAGAGACAGGCAGGTGTGGATGCTGGGACCCTATGAGAAGGTGTGGGTGCTGGGACCCTGCTTTCCTGGGGCTGGTACTAAGGGCCAGCTTATCACAGCCCTCTTTCCCTGCCTCTTCTATGGAGACAGTGTAGATCTCCTTGTTTTCTTGTGGATAAAAGACTGATCACATGTATTACAAATATTAAAAAGCAGTGGAGACACGGCACCTGCTAGGTCACTAAAGAGTTCTCTATAGATCCATCCCACTGTGTCAGACTCTTGCATAAACATCAGGGAGGAGGCGGGTCTGCTTCTGAAGCCTTGCAGTGAAGGAGGTAGCAGATGAGAGGACAAAAAGATTATTTTCGGTGATATCTTTGCTCTGCTTTGCTGGCATCTCCACAGACAAGAGGGGAGGCAATCTGATAGGAACAGATGAAATGTGGCACTGGGGAGGGAAGAGAGGTGACATTGAGATTTGCATATGAGACTGGGGTTTTATAGAAAGGAAAGAGAAGTTAAGGAGATTCTGGAACAATCACATCATGAAAACAGGAATCAGCCTTGCTTCTCGGAGACCTTTGGGCAGGTGATGTACATTTACACCCTCAGTGCAGTGCTCTGGAGACCCTGACAGCACGGACCAGCCCGACCGGTGGAGCGCTCTGCTGAACGCTCTGCCAGTCCACTCCGCACCACCTGAGTCCCAACTCATGCCAAGGTTGCTCGGCACTTCCCAGGAGAAGGTTCCGTTTCCCATGTGGTAGAGCTTCACTAAACTCTCATCATTCAAGCTGAAAATTTCTGTTAGGATTTCTGCCTCAAGCTGAAAAACAAGGGGATAAAGCTATTAACCTATTTTACTTTTTTTAAGAAAGAGAAATAAAAAGAAAATAGAAATCATATATACGCAATAGAGGCTTCTAGAGATTAAAAACTGGACTCTTCCAGGATTAGTCCCCTTAGGCAGGCAGGGGTCCTCAAGCCATTTAAAGACTGGGTGACAGCTTGGGAGGAGAAAGGAAACCAGGACTGGGCAGCTAGAGGGATGGAAAGTTGATTTTACACCCAAGGTGGAATTACGTTGTTACAGGCATCCCAAAATTACTGCCTTTGAGCTCCTCCTTGACACCCTGAAGTGTTCTGAATGTAATTTTTGGAGTGGCTATCTTCCCCTTGTGAACCAGTTTGTGGTGGGCTGTTTTCCAGGGTGGTTCAGGTATTTTCAAAAGCTGAAGACTTCTGAGTGCCAGGGTTCCTGTGCTCCATTATAGGCCTCGAGGAGCTGAGCATGGCCTTAAATCCTCCTCACCTGACCCAGGAGCTTGATCCAGTGTGGATTACATCAGCTTGATAAATTCCTTGCAGTGACGTAACCAGATAAAGATAGCGGTGACTGACACCCCGTGTTCTAACGGAGCTGTGGATCTAACGGGACTGAGCTGGGATTCTCCCCATCACCAGGCTCTGCAGCAGCCAACCAGCCCTCTGAGCTCATTGGAAACCTGAGAAACTGATCTGATTTCTGCTGGGAGGTTAATTTTTTATTTAATCAGTCTGGCATTTTGCCAGTGTAAAAATGTCCTCTCTGAAATTTCCAACCCATTTCAGTGAGAGCTAAAGGATAACCCAAGGTCTTCTGCACAGATCTTCTTTGCCTCCTATTTCCTTACATGTGGAGCCTTATTAATGCCATGGGGAAATGGCATTACCTGCAGAGCTGTATCTGTGTCATGAGAAATGAAGGAAGTACTTACATGTAACAGCAGAGAGGGTAGACAGAGCAGGTACTTAATCCGCTGACTTTGCTCAGAAAAAGTAGCAGCGGGACCAAGCACATGGGATCCATCTTTTTCCTTTGCTAGTGGGAAAACTACTTTATTTTTTCAGATGGGTTATCCAGTGAAGTACAGCTCACTTTGCCAGTGTGACTGGGAGTTTGGCTGGAGGGAGGAAGAGAAAAAAGAAAGGAAAAGGAAAAGGAAGAGAAAAAAGGGAAAGGGAAAGGGAAAGGGAAAGGGGAAGGAAAAGGAAAAGGAAAAGGAAAAGGAAAAGGAAAAGGGGAGGAGAGGAGGAGAAAGAAGGAGAAGGAGAAGGAGAAAGAAGGAAAAGGAAAAGGAAAAGGGGAGGAGAGGAGGAGAAAGAAGGAGAAGGAGAAAGAAGGAGAAGGAAAAGGAAAAGGAGAAGAAGGAGAAGGAGAAGGAGAAGGAGGAGAAGAGACAAAACACCACCACCACCAAAAGAAGAGACAAAATGCCATTTTGGCCAAAATTGCTCCATCCTTCCAGACCCTGGATTTCTTTATGTACCCTGGCAGAGCCATTGCACCTCAGTCCCAATACATTGCAATGCCTGTAGGGCTAAAAGCTTTTTAATACAGAAATAAACAAACAGGGCGAATGGATATTTGGAGCCAAAGTCAGCAACCTTTATACTGTGCCAGTACATCTTTTAACTCTCCAAGTAGTCTCACTGGTTTCAGTAGGATTTACTCGCAGAGTAAGAAGCTGCTCAGCCTGAGGGACAGAACCTGATCACTTGTTTTCAGCTGAAGACATAAACTTTGGGGCAAGGATCATTTTGATTTTGCAGAGGCTCAGTTTGGCTCTTGCTCAAGCTAGGGGAAAAGGTGACCATTCTATAAAGCAGCATATTGCAGGAAAGCCATTTATCAGTCCAAACCAGGAGACAGAATATCAAATATAAATCATCTTTTCATCAGCTTCGTTTCACAATTGCACTATATATCAGGCTAGTAAAGTTGAATTTTCCTAACAAGAAAGCAGAGAGGGAAGGATCTAGACAGGGCTTTCTGAGATATATTGGCAAGATCCTTCTGTCCCACCTCCCCAGACTCCTTAGCAGCAGCTGTGTGCTCTCTCCCTGCTTTCCTGGAAGTGTTGCTTTGAAACTCACTAGAAACTCAAATACCTATGATAATATGTGAGGAGTTCTTACCAGCTCTTTTTATGAGCATTATGAAAGATACCAGATGATTATCTGAGGCCTTCCCACCAAACCCACGGCTTCAGGGGGATGCACGGAGGCTGGTGAGATAAGGAAATCCTGTGGCCAGAAGCTTTTGGAGAGAGCAGATTCTCCTCCCACTTGCAGAGACCACACTTAAATATTTGTGGTATCATAAATATGCTCTTTAGTGTGTGCACTAATAGATCTCTGGAGCACATCTGGGTTTGGTGGCTCTGGACCCTTTGACTTGTGCTTGAAGGCAAGGTAAGAAGTGTCCAGTGTTTGTGTGCTGGGGTGTGCTGGGGATGTTGGGTGGGTGTCTGCTGGGCTCAGTGCCATTCAGATTGACCCCATCCAGCTAATAATGCAACCTACCACCTCCATAGCTGTGGGACTTCAAATATCGGTAACCTGGATGAATATAGCTTAAATATTAGATATAGGGAGGAAAAGTTACTACCATAGGGAGAAAACTTAGCAAAACAGACCTCTAGTGCCTTATAGATTGTGTAGCCACTTATGCATGCATGAAATGGACACAAGATATTATCAAATATTATTATACAAACATAGCTGATAGTGCCCTACTTTCCCTCAATACAGCAATTTTATGCTAAAGGATGTCACTTACGTAACATGGTGCTGAAGCCTCCATCTGAAGTCTTAATTCCCTTCTTTAGGCATATTAAAACTCCTCCTTGGGGAGGAGAACTTCTCTATTTCCCCATGCTCTTGCTCTCCCATGCTGCTCATGGCTTCGGAGAAGACTGTTCATTCTCGAAAGCTGAGATCCTTCCTAAGAAAAGCAAAGTTAAAGACATGCTATAGGCTTTATGTGTAGAAGTTTGGTGTAACAAGACCACAAGACCAGGGAGAGAGGGCCTGAGGTTGATTTTAATGATTTCCTTCATGTCAAAAGGAAAGTTTAAATGGATTTCTGTGCCCTAAATGTGAGAGCAGAAGAAGTGATTTCTGTTTAAGTAGGTGTTAGGAGGTGGGAAAGAGCGTTGTAATAACAACCTGTCTCATAAGCCGAGGAAGTGAGATGTTGAATTTGTATCCAAACAAAGAGCAAACCTGAGTCACAAGAACACTTTGTATTTCTAGGGCAGCTTTCATCAGAAAATTTCAGTGTGTTTTACCAACCCAGAGAGCCAGGGGTAAACATACAAGCTTACACCAAGTCCAGCTTTCCTCGGTGATGTCATGGAGCCAGACAGTTAAGGAGCACAGAGCAAGGGACTGTTCCAGTGCAAGTAAAAGGACAGAATTTGGCCCCGCATGCTTAACTTTCACATATTCCTTCCCTCGTAAAGTAAGCTTTCGTTCCACTTTATAGATGGGTAACTGATGCACAGAGATCCCAGGGAGTTTGTCCAAAGTCACAAATTGAGGAAGTTAATGAAAAAGGACCCCAGAGTTTTGACTTTGTGATCTAACCCCAAGGAAAACTTAATTTGGCACTAGCAGCTGCTTGATCTTCGGGGCTTCTGCATGAACAGGGAGTAGTTTGCTTAATGAAATAATATCCCAGGCACACATGAAGAGCAATTACTTGCTCTCATATAAACTCTCATGTATTCATCTAGAAAAAATGCTCATGACTCAGTCATCTGGGACGGTTCAAGCTACTCACCCTCCAGCATGAGGCGTAGGCATTACAGTGGTGAAGTTAAAAAGGAAGACACATGACCTCAATTACTCACAAGGAGTCAAATTATGATCTCAGATACAGTGGTATAAATCCAGAGTCATTCCCCCCTGAAGTAATTGGCATCATACTGTATTTCTTTAACATACGGGAAATCAGAACAGAGTCTATAATCTCAGTATGTCTGTGGAGCTTTATTCAGAGAATGACTATGCTCTCCAGCAATGGAGGTTTGTGATGCTGAAAAATAAGATTGGAAAACGTATTAAGTTAGAAAAATGTGCCAATCTTCCCTGTAGCAAGAGCAACAAATTTTTACCTAATTTTAACCATGTATTTAATAAGGACTTCACTTTTTTATCAGATTTTCTCAATTTTTTTATGAACAGTGTAAGTTAACTGATACACAGAAGGGCTTCGTAAGGGCCTGTCCAGTTGATCTCTTTCCTTAATTCCTCATTCTTTCTCTGGATATCATAAATGATGAGGTAGGAAGGCTTTGTCTGGTCCAAAAGGTGAAGAAAATGATGAACTTACAAATTTACAGATGGAGTGTGACTACAACCACAGATCTAGAATTAGGGACATTGCAAGTTCAGAGAAAAGAATGATTAATGTAACAATCACAATGAACTGCCCCGGTGGGACATCTGAAATTGTATGAAACTGTTTCCATCAGTGCAGAACAAAGGACCTACAGCTTGAAGAGCGGGGACACTAGATTCAGCACAGCGGGAGACCACATAGCAGAATGATATAAATAGACCCTCATTTATAGTGTCTGAGCTTTCGATAACTGTGATATGGATGAGGACTTTGCCCCTTTGGGACTATGGAAAAACTGGCAGAACTGTGGAGGGAAAGGATTCAGTTTGACTAGAGGAAGTACATTATAGGCACCTAACAAGATTCCAGCACATCAGGCAGCCCAGAGTTTTCACAAATATGCATGTTTTTAGCATTTTATAAGCCTATAGAGGCAATCCAAATACATGTTAAATTATGTTATAGGTAAATTGTACTAGAAGTGTACAGAGGGACACCCAGGGGACCTTCCTTAACACCTAGGGGTGTGCAGGAGGACTACAGGGGTGCCACCACAAAGCATCGTTTCTGCTCCTGCTGCCGGCACTGGGTGGAACACAACATACAGCTCCAGTGTCTGTAGCAGCACTTTATGGGCATATATCGCCATTTCTGGCTTGTCTCGCATTCCTTCTTGAAAAATCTTGGCACATGCATCTTGTTGATATAATTTCTAAGTGCGCAGAAGACATGCATGTGCACCAGTAAAGCTACAGATCTTGTAGACTTAGGAAAGTGATACCTGTATTACATGCATGAATGAAAAGTGGGTATATTTACATATGCCTAAAATGTAGATGTTTATGAACTATGGGACAATATATGTGTCCCGGAGTGCAACTCAGGGGTATCGTTAGGAGACACTTGAGTGAAGGTGATTAAGAAACTGTTTGCACTGGCACTGCTGAAATACTGGAGCCTTCTGCCTCTTTTCAGAGAGAGGCACTGTAACAACTTGAAATGTTTTTGCGACAGATCCAAGAACAGTAAACCTTTCCCAGCACCAAGTCCAGCTGGAATGATGGTTTGCCGTCACTTGCTATGTGTTATTAAGGGCTATCGGTATTTGCATCAGCCAAGGCTTCTGCTGTGGAACTTCCACACTTCTGGTAACCCTGACAGAGAAGGAGAACAGGCAAAGTGTCACCCAAGTAGCACCCAGCCCAGTGTAGCTGCATGTGGCCAGCTGCTCCGTGACATTTCAGAATAGTGGTTGTCACTTCTTCACAAAAAGAAGAGTTTCTGCTCTTTGAGAGGCTTTAAGAAAAGGGGTTCTAGCTAGTGTTCCATGAACAGGCAGCATCACCTCTGCAGGTGACGAACCTCCCTTTTGCTTAGGGAGCTTGAGTCTCCTCATCATAGACACCATCCCTTATAGGCTCTGATGGGAGCACAGGGTGGCTTTCAAGCAGCACCAACCCAGGCCCTGGTCAGGATGGAGTGTGCAAGGCTGTATTCTGTGAAAGTTAAATCCCTAAAATTGCATAAAGGTCACTCTGCAGCCCTATTTTGCAAATCCTTGGTATTGATCTGACTCCTCTCCACCTGAAAGCTAAAACGCTTTGGTCAAAGTTGTAGGGCTGTGACAGAGCACTCTGAACTGCATTTTCTTCATACTCTGTGAATAGAGAAATGCTTAATTGGGTATTTGTGTAACGTGCCAGAACCAACAGGTGTAGGTAATTTGGAACTGCTGAGGACAAATCACTATGTGTAATGTTAAGACAGTTACTCCAGGGAGGAGAGAGGGAGGGGGAAAATGGCATATATTAGCATAACTATCTCCTCACACATCCTCTCTCATCTTTGCATAATATCCGAGTACTGTGGGCCCTGCCAGCAAAATAAAACAATGATCCTAGCCCTGTGGGCCTATTATTATTGATTTGTAAAATACTTACAGCTAGTTGTGTTAAATGTGTCCTTCCACTGCGAGAAGGAATTACTGGCCATGGAGTGGTGTAAGACTGCAGCGTTGTTATTATGCTGTATGAGTTACATATAAAGGCATCTTCAAAATGTCTTTTTTTTAGGCATCTCAACCACTTTATGGAAACCCATCTGGAAATAAATGTAGCTGGCCTAATGTATGTAATGAATTTAATGTGCCGTTCTTCCACATTAAGGAAAAATCTAATAGGATGATTGAGTGGGGCCAAACTTCTCCAGGAAATTCCTTTATAATACATGATTGAATTATTGTTTTTCTATTAGGGCAGCCAAAACATTCAGTGTCCTTGACAATACAGGATGTGTGCCGTAACTTTTTTGCCACTAAGCTAGGCATACTGTATCTGGACATATGCCCAGCTATTTGAGTATTTCCATTTGAATGATTTATTTATTTTTCCAAAGAAAGACTACATAAGTTATACAGGACTTGGCAAATTTATTTCAGATCAGACAACAGAACTAGGTGTCTGGCTGCCAAATGAATGAAATCTGAGGGATTCAGAGGCATTTACAGCAAAGCTGAGATTTTCTTAATGGATACCTAAAAGTTATGCTCATGAAACTCCTAAACCTTTTCTCAATAGAAATTGGGCACCTGACTCCCTTTGCAAATCCCCATCTCATGTCCACATTCAAGAACCTAAGTATCCTGATTTCCAAAAGTGTTGGCCTTCCAGCTGCAACCACGTAAGCTAGGAGAAGCTGCTGGACATAGCACATGTGAAAATTATATTATTTATTTATAAGTCTATATATGATCCTAGGAGCTTAACTTTAAATGCCTTTTAAAACCTAGGACCAGTACTTTTGCCCATTTAAGTTGCACAGAACAAAGTGTAGCACAGAACAAATAATTTCACAAACTTCTCATTAAAGAAGTTTCTAGTGCCTTGATGTAACATAAACACACTGAGAAATTAGTGCAAGATATTCCAAGCTGGTAGTTCAAGCTCCCTCCTTCCTTCCTTCCTTCCTTCCTTCCTTCCTTCCTTCCTTCCTTCCTTCCCCCTAAAAGCTGCTGCTGTCGTGATATGCAGGAATAGGAAAACTAATAATTTGAGTGGTTTTTTTCTGGAAAGATATTGTGTATTTGATCTACCTGCACTCCCAGGGATTACAGCTATAAAATGTATATAATCATTACCGCACATTATGAGAATATGCTAGTGACTTTGAGATGCCCTGGAAACCCCTGCATAAGTAAGTACATGGCTATAAACAAAAGGAGATGGGGAGAACTCCATATTTTTCAAACTGTAGCTTGGGAAAAGGTGGTGTATATTAGTGTAGCCTCCTAACCTTGTCTACAAGATCTCATGGCTCGTTTCCCATAGCAATAGAGCCTCTTCCCTTCTATCTTTTTAATAATGGAGGGCAATTATTTTTCTCCTGTGAATAAAATATTTGCCCCCCAAAAGTAGTTCCAGGTCAAATTAGTCATATAGTTGCAGCTGGAAACTATTTTTGGCCTACGTTTACAACATTGTGGAGGATATCCAGATACTTCACCAAATATTTAAGGCACTCAGCCAAGGTGTGGGAGATGCAGGTTCAGATCTCTCTGGGGAAGTGGATTTGAATCCACCCCCTGGGAGGTAACTCTCATCAGCGTCTTGCTCTACAAGGAATGATGGGGTGAGAGAGAAGGATTCAGGCATCCTGAGGTTTGACAGCTATTTGTCTCACTTGATCTGTGTGTCCTTCCACAGCTCCCGAGCTACAGGGGAGCTGGGATGGACTACTGAACCAAGAAGGAGGCTCATGTTGACCTCACAGGCTAAACCAGACCACTTTTACATTCAACCATCATCTGTTTCAGCTGTACAGAGGTGAAGCTGGGCTTGCCTGCCCTCCCAGAGAAACCAGTGTTTTATTTCTGTGTTTGATTCTTTATTATCCTCCTTTAACTGAAATTCAGAGGTTATCTACTACTGAGCCAGGATCCTTACTCATCCTGGCAAAGATCAGGTTCTGACCTCTGGGACATCAAGTAAAACAAAGAGGGGACTAATATTTATTGTTTTTATTGGTAACACAAAACAAAAGACAGCCAAGTGGGTACCCACTCTGTGCACAGAAAGGACTTGACCTCTCCTTGTGGTAACATTTCATTAGGTGTGCCCCACAGCCTCACTCCTCAGGTTTATCTCGAGTCAAATGGCTCACCAGGTTAACCTGTACTTTTTGTGCAGGATTCTGAAGCCAGACGAGTGTTTATCATCCTTGAAGAATCCAGCCCATAGTGGTTTGATTAATGTTTTTCATACACACATAAACAGATTCAAGATGTTCTTGTTCAGTCAGAGGATAAAGGTTTCTCCTGCTATCTCAGTTCTCCATCAGGAAAGCGGTCAGTCCCAATGTGCCAAGATTCTCCCAAAGGCATAATTGCCATCATCTGTGTTTACTAATGCAGGCTTACAGGCATCCTGAATAACAAGGACAGTGTCCTTTCCCAGCGTGAACTCAGGAGTCTAGGTAGTCCCAGGCTTGAACTGCTCCTTCAGTGTACCTACAGCTTGGACACCTCTCAGATAAGACCAGAATATGCACATTGCAGAAGTAACAATGGTCAGCTTCGATCAGTGGCCTAGCCTCCCAAGGCCAGAAATGTTAAACCCATTATTCCGGTTTGGACAAGTATGAAGCATGACCTGAACCTTCTCAGTTCACTCAGTGAACTTCGCTTTCTCTCCTAACTTGCCAAATCATGTTGTCAGGTGCTGCATCACTGCTCATCTGGTTTTGCACTGTTAGTGCCATGTGTTGGTGGGTGTTGGAGAGTTGTTATCATTAATGAATCTTCATGTGCTATAAAAAAAGCACTACAGCATCATTGAAACCTCATCAGAAGATCAAGCCATATACTTCCACACAGAGCTCTCCAGGGCATCCTGGACCCGCTTCTTCTTTCCTCCGATGCAGTGGACGGGCTGTTTGTCCAGCACAAAGCCGACCCAACTGACAGTCTCTAAGTGATTTCACTGATCTTAAATGAAGACAGTATTATTTGGTCTAGGATTCAAAGAAGTGAAAAATTTCCACCCTTCCACGCTTCCCTCTCAAACATTTCAACTGAAAGCAACTGTAACTGGACCAAAAAAAAAAAAAAAAAAAAAAAAAGCAGTATTTTTATTCTCTGGGATCTCAACCTCATTACTGATAAATCAGGTTACAGGAGGTGGAAAAGTACATATTACAATCTTTTAAAAGTACATCTTAATCCCAATGCTACAGCCTTGCCCTTATGTCAGTGTCCTAACAGGGCATGAGGTCACCAGCTGAGGATTAAAGACTTTTCTGCCCAATTCTTTTTAAGTTCTTTGTGAGAACAGGAGGTGTCTGCCTATACAGTCTAGTATAGCCTGCCTATAGAGTTTAGTATAGCCTGCCTATACTATCTCGTTTATGGTCTTATCATCAGCACATCTGTATTTCAACCTGACAGCATGTGAATCCAGGTTCAGGATTTCTGCTCGCTTCTTTCTTTCTTTCTTTCTTTCTTTCTTTCTCTCTCTCTCTCTCTCTCTTTCTCTCTTTCTCTCTCTCTCTCTCTCTCTTTCTCTCTTTCTCTCTCTCTTTCTCTCTTTCTCTCTCTCTCTCTTTCTCTCTTTCCCTCTTTCTTTCTCTCTTTCTCTCTTTCTTTCTCTCTTTCTCTCTCTCTTTCTCTCTTTCTTTCTTTCTCTCTTTCTTTCTCTCTTTCTCTCTTTCTTTCTTTCTTTCTCTCTTTCTTTCTTTCTTTCTCTCTTTCTTTCTCTCTTTCTCTCTTTCTTTCTCTCTTCCCTTTCCCTTCCTTTCCTTTCCTTTCCTTTCCTTTCCTTTCCTTTCCTTTCCTTTCCTTTCCTTTCCTTTCCTTTCCTTTCCTTTCCTTTCCTTTCCTTTCCTTTCCTTTCCTTTCCTTTCCTTTCCTTTCCTTTCCCTTCTCTTCTCTTTCCCTTCTCTTCTCTTTCCCTTCTCTTCTCTTTCCCTTCTCTTTCCCTTCTAATTCACATGCATGCCCATCCACACTTCATATATACCCAGTTGTGTCAGGTTTTGAACTGTACTATCACAGAGAATTGTGCAAACTAGACTTCTTACCTCTGAAGGCCTGGAGCTTGTCAAAGCAACCCCCTATAATACTTCCTACTGATACACTAGTGATGCTTTGCTGTAAAGGATTCTTTCCACTTTTTGGCTAAATAAAAGCTTTAGAAATTGATTATTGCTAAAATACTTAAGCATCCAGTTTACCGAAGATGCAAATACAATTATTTTTAAAAAGCAAGAGATGGGATTTGAGTATTATTAAAAGATGAGTGATTTTAGAGACATTTAGTTATCTAAACAAGAACATGTTTCTATACTCCAAGCATCCTGGTAGCTCTTAAGAAATCAGCATGTTTGTATGTGTTTGTCTACACAATAAGTGTCCCAAACAGAGCCACTGTGTCTGCTGTGCATTACATTCAATGTATACAACTGCAGCTCTTAATTTTTTATTCAATTTGCTCATTCTTTTCTGGAAAGCTGATGGAGGACATGGGGAATGCTAACATGGAAAAGAACAAAAGTATAGTCGAATTGTTCCCCAGCACAATTGTTTCCAAGATCTCCTGTCTACAGTGGTGTGTCCCATATCTGTATAGAATACTTCCATAACACATTAATTCGATTAACACAGCCACCGTGTATATGCTGGCAGAATGCATGTTTTAGGGGTTTAAAACAATGGGGAAATATATACCTACTTTTCTTTCCTGGGACCAGGCTTACATCAAATCTGGTCAGAAAGTTGTGAGAATAAGTCCATCAAAGCTATGCCAGAAAAGGACCTACAGCTAATTAAAGTGACAAAGATGTATCTGGGAGATGCCACTTGGCTACCAAAGAACAAACTGACAATGCGTAAAACACTACTACAGCTATCCAATGTTCGTAAATGTCAGTATTAATATATTTGTTTTATTAAGCAAAATAATATGAATTCTTCCTCATAAATTTTTATGGTAACTCTTCCCTGCACAATGCTCTAGCTGACGAGGATTGTAAGTCTAATTATTGGAACATGTGCTGTAATGTGTTTTAATGTCATGTTTTCCTTTAATTGTATTATACTGTAAGCCTGCTCTAGAAATAACACTATTAAAGTTTCCTTTCAAAACAAAGATCAATCAAAGAGACAAGCAATTATTTCATTATCCTTAAGAAGCTCATAAAATAATGAAAAGAATGTTAAAAATAAACTAAATGGGTGTACTTGATTGAAAGAATAGATCAGTCCTAGCTACTTTTTCTCAGAGAGTAAAAAATTATCCAGGATTAAGTTTTCACAGCTATGAATACATTATGGATTCTCTGTTTCTAGTAATTAAATAGGGAAACCTTTCTCCAATAATAAACTAAGAATTAAATTAGCAACAGTTGTATTAGAATACAAGCAAAAGTGAAAGATTAAAAGCCAAAACTCTGTTTCTGCAGAGCAGGCAGAGTTAGATGAGGTTTGGGTTGACTGAGTCCTCTCCAGCCCAGCTTGGAGAAGACTCCACCTGTGATATCTTGACCTGCTATGCTAGGAAGGCCATCCCTGCCAACTGGTCCTGGGCAGCCTCAGCCCTACGCTCAACGTCAGGTCAAGATGACATGGCCTGATGTTGTGTTTGGTTCCTACCAGCAAGTCTCTGGCCTTTGGACACCTTCAGCATGGCTTTGGAGGGAGTTTGAGGTGCAACACAAGGGGAGGCTGTGGTGGAGGAAGCCCTGCTGGGATGGCTGCCCTGTGGTTGTGCAGCCAGAGAAGGAGGAAAGGGTCCTGCCATCAGTACAGCGATACAGGCCCCCAGATAGCACCAACGATGGATGTGGTCCTCCCTGTCCCTCTTTTGAAGAGGGAGTGAAAGCAGCTGCACATGGCCATGACACAAGGTGTGGGAACAAACAGACTGGGTGTGAGGGCTTCGTTCTGCTCACTGACAGCAATGACAAGGCTTTCAACAGAAATAAACTGGGTCCTGACTTCCAGAAACAAAACCCCGCTTGTTGTCACTGCATCCCACCATGGCACCATTGGTGGTTTAATCAGTTTCTCAGTCTGTATAACCAGTTCATCCTGCTTGAGGTGCATGCGTGAATATTAATGAAAGTAGGCTCTCTTGTGTCTTGTATTTGCTGAAACAAACTTTCTGCCTGACCATTTGCACCCTTTTATTTTTTGTTGTTTCTTTGTCTTGGGTAGGCCTTGCTGTGGCAATCTCTTTCACATGTTGAAACTGTTGTTTTTCTAACACAGAGTACTATACGTTTTCAAAAGCTTGGTATGGAAGATATATTTCTAAGTCACATTTCTTGCCAGAGGAGTACTGTACACTAAATGTTGGCTGTAGACAGTGGTAGACTCAGGATTTGGTAGTTAACCAGTAAAAATATTAAAACAGGCAAAGTCTGTCATCACATAAGAGACAGCTTTCAACTTTACTAAATGTCTTTCTACTTACAAAGTTAATGGAAAACAGTCACAATGATAAAATCTGTGACTGTCTTAAATAGAAAGAATTCTTGGTTCCTTGTGGTAGAAAGAAGACTGGAATTCAAATTCTTGGGCTTTCCCTCCTCATTTTTAATTCCTTTCATTTGATTAAAAGAAAGTTTTAAAAATGAACAGTCTAATGCAGGAAGAAAAGAGAAACATACATCTTAGTAAGATAAAAACCCAACCCTTGAAAAGAAAAATACACAAGCCTTGCAATTATAAGAAATCCAACAGCCCCAAAACATGTGGACCCAGAGCAGATAGATAAGGTAAACAAAACCTTGGACAAAAAAGGACAAATGCAGGAATGTTACTGGAGGATGCCTGATAAAAACATGATGGGAGAAACCACCATGCAAACCATTTGCAGCTCAGGAAAAAGAATAGCAACCAGGCAGAGATGAGAGTTGTAGATAACAATGTGGGGAAACTTTCTGAAAGAAATCGGGGAGAAAAATAAGGGAAATATTCACATAAAGAGAAATCTAAGAGATCCAGATGTGCTGAAAGGCCAGCAGATAGGAGAAAATCCTGAAGGAAAGAAGTTGTGAGAACATGGACTTAAAAAGATGCCATAGCTCTGGAGAATCTCACCAATTTCTGAGCATTAGAAAAGGAGGAAAAACATGGTAGATTTTCTGCCTCATCTCAGACATCGCTGCCTGAAGAAGGAGGCTGGACTACAACATAGTGCTGCTGTTGTAGTGTTACTAGAGGTCAGCTCTGGAAGAAAACAGCTCTTGCAAGACTTTGGGAGAAAGGCTGTCCTTTTGGTTGCTTTTTGCAGGATCCAGCATACTGCAGCTTGGTCCCCTGCTAGGGCTCAGAGAAAACTGCAATGGCTCAAACAATAAATAGCAGAGGATAGCCTAAACCTCACAGTGTCAAAACTGAATGAACTGACTCTTGTTATGCTAGAAAAGATAATATTGGCCGTTGAGAGGAAGCCAAAAAGTAAAGTCAACTGGTATTTAGTGCAGATTTTTGTCTGCCCTCTGGAATAGTCTTTCAGAGCGATGAAAGGGGAACTAATATTTTCTACCCTGTGAAAACTTCCATTGTAAAAATGATCTGGTCTGGTCTGTGCTAGAATGAAGCCATGACTCCCTGATGTTTTACATGAACGACTGGAGAAAAACTCTTACCACAGCGCACATCAGCCCAGTGACCTTGACACATGCCTGTTAGGAATTACTGTTCTCCCGTAGCTCTCCCCTAGATCAAGTGGATCACCACAAGGTTATCTTGTGGTTGGGGTCTTTTCTTCATTTTGATAATGAATTCTAGCTTGGACTGATAAATCCTCCCCAGTCACTGTTAGAACTAACATGGACCCCCTAACCTGACAAAAAGGTTTTAATTTTGACCAACAGTCATACAGACATTTCTCCAAATAAAAGAGCTTAACTGAAAATTTCCCAGCAAACTCTACTTCTAAGAACACTTACCCTTGTAGGGTCTGATCCAAACATGTCAAAGTGAACTGGGTGGATTCTTCTAGCCAACCATTAACCATGTTTAATTTAAGCAAATCCTTTAGGTTGCTGTTCTGGTCTGTGGAACAAGACAGAAGTAACAAAGGGTACTGACTCACTCATTTGAGGTACCTGTGTCACGATGGCATGAGTCACTCACTGGAATTTGTCATATTCTCATTCACTGGAGACTATCTTTCTCCATGAATGAAAGAAGACACTGAGTTGGTTATCTACTAGTTATTTAGTAAAAGACACTGTCAAAGAACATAGAGATTAGTTGCAGTCTGATTTGCCATAGACTTGGGGTTAGAGTCAGGATCTTTCACATTCCATTATAAAGAGCCTTCAATATATCAAATTAAGACAGAAAAACAGAAACCTACTGCAGTGATAACTGTTGCTGCTGGAGGAGTCTGAGCTTCATCAGGGAGACCAAAACATCACCTGAAAGCCATAGACACCTGTAGAAATGGCACTTACTAAACATGCAACTTATCCTTCTTTCTCCTCTTCCTCATGCTCTCCTCTGCTGATGGACTGGTATCTTAACAATGCTAATATTAAAATGTTTAAAAATGTCAATTAACTGTGCAAAAGCTTACAATTTCCCTACCCAAGTGTAGCAAAGGCATACAAGCATTTATGCTGCAATGTAGCTCTTAAATGATTCTTCTTAAATGTTTAAACTTAGTAATTCCAGACAATTTTGAGAAATACTGACATTTTTTCTAGTTTTTAGTAGTAATGGACAGTACATAATTACTAAAAACGTAATATTTTTACACCTGGGCTCTTTTATGATAGTATTACTCCTGTGCAAAATTAAATGTCAGCAAAAGAAGAGTGATTCTAAAATGAAATTTTAAATAAATGTATTATTACACTGAGGAGGTAGTATGGTGATTTAATACTGTGACTAGTCACACCTGAATAACTAAAGAGTTTGTTTTTACAGGGAAGCGCTAAGTTTACTAAAGCGAATGGAAAGTATTTTATTACAAATAGATTATCTGAGCTCTTTCAATCAGTTTGGTGCAAAACTTAATGTGGGAACTGGGATTTCACAGAAGTGTAGCTGGGGAAAAAAAAATAAATATCAAAATAAGGTGCCTACATACAAAATGCTGTGGTAGGTGTTTGGAGCAGCCAAGGTCCTTCTTCCACAGCTCTGCAGTAAGACCTCGTGGGGTCCCTTAGTGCGTCCAGACAGCAGCAGGATCAGGGACACCTGCAGGTCTCCAGGGTGCGATGTCCAGCTGTTCAGGGCTGGGACATCTCCCTCTCCACCACTGCCGGGAGCCAAACTCCTGCTGCCAAAGGCTACTCTCCACCCACTATAATTTATAGGACTGGAGAATTTATGGTAGCTTGGTTTTAATTCTGCTTAACCAATGTATACCAGGTGCTGAAGGAACACAAAAGAACATTACAGGTTTTTATCTAGAAGTTTTTGGAGGGAACCTCAATTCTTGAAAATGCAAATTCATAAAAGCTTTTTGAAGATTACCTGGTTAATCCAAGCTCGGGTCTCTGCAATGCAGGAGGTCTTTCTTATTCTGACTGAGAAAAGGCTTGTTTTCCTCGTGGATCTTCTTAGAGCTGGAAGGCTGGTTTCTCAGACAAGTTCACCATGTTCTCTTGCAGGAAGGACAGAGGTGCGGAAGGGAGGCCACATGGCTAAACCATTGGCGGGGGCCAGAGGATGCTTACCTGCTTTTCTGACTAGAATGTGTCACTTATTTTTTCTTTTATTTTTTTCTATTTCCGCAGCACAAAGGCTGCACAGGACATATTTGAGAACCTCAGCAGGAAGATTCTGAATATCTTTCAGAAGAAAAGAAGACCGTGTGTGTCCTCTGCTTCCCTTACCTGCGTCACTCAAACAAGGATTCAAAGCATTGGGAGAAAAGTCTTCATCTTATAGAAAGTTTTTCTGCTTTCTCATGAAATGGACTCTTAGATTTTTGTAGCATCCTTATTTTCCATCAGTGCAGTTTCCCTTTGCTGGTTTCTTGAATCAGTTTATTCATTAGATAGGAGGATGTAAAAGATAATTATAAAATAAAGCAGAAATAAGGATCTGTTCCCAAAGCCAGTGAAAACAATGGAAGTCAAAGAAACTGGCATTGACAAAAGATTTTATTTTCCTCAGGAGAGTAAGAATGATCCCAGCCAAAGTTTTACAGAACAAAGATTCCAGTAATATGTCCAACACTGCAAAACATAAATTGACATCACATTTAGGTTCTTCCTTCCTTGTTAATAGTGATACTCACCTCACATTCTGTTTGATGAGTACAGGGACAGTTGTCATTATTGTATTAACTGCATACAGCATGGTCTTTAATCTTCCTACGGGATTTTAGGCTGACTACATATAGTTTCTGACAGCTGAAAGCTGACGGTTACCCCTAAAAAAGATACAATCTCGTTTTTTAGCTTTGGAAATTACAAACAGAAGAGCCTGTGATGTAGAGACACACACAGAAGGAAATGATCTGAGAGAGGAGACTTTAATGAGCTAAATAGGTTCAGCCTAATGTACATTCATGTCTTCATTAATTTAGTGGATGATTTTCAGAAGAGTGAGCCTCTCTTTCTCTGGTGTAGGCAAAATGCAGCTAAATTCACCCCCTGCTGATTTGCTATGGGTAAAATCATCTAGAAATCACTTAATCTGAAAGCAAAAATCCTCTTAGATATTTTCCCAAAGACTTCCTTGAATGAGCTAAGCATAAGCAATCATATATGGAAGATAACAGTTTAGCTGAAGATTTTCCTCTGTTACAGTCCCTGTGTCGCTTCTCTTCCCCTCGGCTGCAAACGATGGCTTTACATACTCTGGCTTTGAGCGGGGAGCACCAGCGGTCTGTGCCCCAAGTAGCCTACAGCTGAAATTCAGATTTAATAAATCAAATTAAAGGAAACCTCATGAGAGGGAGGTGTCACCCAAATGAATAAGCAGCTCTCAAGAAGTGGGCATGTCTTGGGACATTGGTGCCAAAACACGACTTGTGAGGAGCTGACTGAATGGCAGGAACATCTCTGTTTCTGTCCCATCTGCTCCACGGTGCTCATTCATCAGTAGCAAGACACCATGCACCGGCTTCTCCCATGGCACACAGAACGAGCCAGGCAGGGAAGAAAAGAGATCTCCAGCCTGACACCTCACCGCAGTGTCCTGCACAAGGTGGAGGAGGTGCTGGAACTGTGGAAGGTGATTCAGAGTTGTGTAGAGCTCTTAGGTTAAAAAAATATATATATACATATTCTAATATGGGAAAAATCCACCTTGGCTGAGGAAAAATTGAGGCAAAATAACAGTTTGCTCAGATGCCTTTATTTTTTTGGAAACTATTCACATTTGGGGAAACAGTTGCCTCTCCAGCATGTTAGCTCTAGGGTAGTTCTTGGTTTTGTCCAGAGGTTGTGGTCAGGAAGATCTCATTTGCAGGTGCTGTACTATAGGTCTGGAGGGAATCCTCTAGACAGGGTACTTCATTCTCCCTATTGTACTTTGAGCATAGAAAACAGACTAAACCACATAAATTAACTTAAATAAACAGGGCCCTGTATCTCAATGGTTATTCCAGTGCTACAAACTCTATTGCTTAACACCCTCCTAACTCTGACCTACTTTCTTTTGGGAAGCCTGGTTTCAGAAATGGATTTTAACTTCCTAAGTACCAAATATTGCCCTTGCAATAAAACAATCCTTTTTTTTTTTTTTCCCAAGGTTGTTTAAAAGATCCCCTGATTAAGAGGCATCACATTTCAGTATTGATTACCCATGCAACTTGTAACTGGTATTATTATTTTGCTTTGTGGTTTTAATAGTGCGCTTGACCTCTGCATTTGGAGGCTCACTTAATGCTTACAACTTTTTATTTAATTGACATGAAATTATTTTCTGATTTCTTATTCACTGAATGTGACCAAAAATCATGTAACTGTAGTGCTTGCCTACAGTGAGATAAAAATATTTTCCTGTGCAATACATACCCCAATGACAGTCTTTGCTACATGACAGTAAGGCAAAGATCTTTGGTGGGATCTGACATGGTAACATGCATGAGCTGATTTCTATTTTGGTCTTGGATGATCAGGTTAAACCATACTGGGAAACACTTTTTACCCTTTAGTACCTCATTTGGCTCTGCAAAATCTCCATCTGTTGTCAGCAATGTTGGTGACATGGATTGACTAGTGAATTAGTATTAGGCTTCAGTAGTGAAAGACGGGACATTCTTTCTCCTCTCCCAGTTTTTAAGTGATGTTGCTGATCCAAATCCAATAATATTTTTGCTACCATCCTCCAGCAATGTGGGAAAACAAAAGACAAAGGCCATTCATGTCAACAAGAAGTCTTGAAAAACAAAACAAAACAAAACAGGCTTTCATAATCAAAGAACTGTCTCTGTCCTTATACAATATAAGGCAGGAGTGAAAAATGAAACATATTTATGATTCTCCATCAATAAATATGCTTGTAATCTGAGAAACAGCATCAATATACATAGAGATAATTGACATACCATTTTAACTGTGCATTTTTCAATTGAAAAACAAACAGCTTTGAGAACTCACCGGAAAAAACTCCCAATCTAAGGCCATGTGTTCACACTGCCACATGATGGATGCCTAATGGTTTCCTCCAGACAACCAACTTAGACCTTATTGTGTTATTGGTGTTTATAGTTTCTACTGCAGTCAAGCCTAAGAGCCCTAGGGCTCCAATTGTGCTGTGGATGGCATAAACAGAGCAAAAAAAGACAGACTCTGTCCCCAGATACTGCAGTCGAAATGAAACCTCATCTGTCACCTGCTCTTCCCTCTAGCCTATGGTTTGTGTTTTCTTCAGATCTTCAGTGCACAATGTCTCTGAGGTAAGAACGATGTGTTGCTAGCACGTCTGGGTGGCACTGGGTTTTGAAGGGTTGTTGGATGAATAAACAACAATACACTGAGTAGGGCTTTATATCTCCCTCTTTTTGTTTTTTTTTATTTTTTTGAGAATGGACTCCAATGGCTTTTGCAATATTTACACCGAGATTGTTTTTTTGGAACCCACAGAAATACAAGTCATAATAACCAGCAAATTTTATTTTCTGTGCTGTTGTGTAATTCCATTGTAATTCTCTGGAATTCTATTGAAATTCTTCTTGGAGATGCCTCTGTCTTTTGCTGGATCTGCCCAAAGAACTGACTGTAGGCTAGTGAGGAGCCTTAATACGATGGTGGAACATGTCCTTCCACACTATTGTGATTCCAGGCAGCCAGATTTATTTCTGTGCCCTTCTTAAAGGCTGTGACACTGAATGAACCAGCACTAGAGTCAAGCAGGGCATTAGAAGCCAATGCATTTTCTATTATCTGACTTGCAAAAAAACATTTTCTCATGTTTCCTCCTTCCATTTTTTTTTTTTAAAGGAAGTAGAGGTCTAGGCAATCAGTGATCCTACTACTACGGATCAGTTAGGGTTTAAACTTACACAATCAGTTCTACAGACTGTCTTCATTTCCCAGGCAGATCCACCTGAAAACTACATAATGTTTTAACATACACTTGGAATCAAAGTTGTCTCCTTCCTGCTTTGCACTTTCTGTAGCACTCTGAGGGTAGCAGGTGGTTAGAAATCTCCACCATCCATGGCCTTCCTGATTTCCTTCACTTTTGCTTTTGTTCTTTCTCTCCTTCCAGGCTCTTACAGCCTATATTGTCACCTGTAACTTCTTGCTTGACTCCCCCTTCAAGCTTCTTCCAGTGGACATCTTCTCTTTGAGAGTATAATTAATGATCTGTAATAAAGTTTAATCTCCTTCCCTGGACAAACCTGGATGGCATCGCTGTGCCACTGCTGCTCAATTAACACCTGTGCAACTTCACCTGACTCCACAATGTCTCCCCTGGTCCCTGGAGCTGCTGGTTGTGAGGAGGAGGTTGAGCCTCACCTGGCATTGGAGGTGTACACACTGTTCCAACCACCCCACTTTGATCTAGCTGCTCCAGGCAGTGGATGCTTAGCTTAAAATCTCGCTGCTGCTCCTTGAGCAAGGCTGGGAACCCCATCACCAGGGCTGGGAACCCTCCCACCACCTCTGTCCTCTCAGTGTGGCTCAGGCAGTCAGTACACTGCTTTAAAAATGTGACTCAGGAACATCTTAACCAATTACCTGAAAAACTGAGGCACAGAAGAACACTCTTACTAACTCTAACCTGAACTAGTTCTTCCATTTGTTCCTGACTGCGAATTGGGTTGCAGATAGAATCACAGAATTAAAAGGTGATTGGGGTTGGAAGTGACCTCTGGAGATCATCCAGTCCAACCCACCTGCTAAAGCAGGGTCACCAGAGCAGATCGCACAGGATCAAGTCCAGGCGGGTTTGAATGTCTCCAGAGAAGGAGACTCCACAGCCTCTCTGGACAGCCTGTTCCAGGGCTGTGGCACCCTCAAAGTGGAGAAGCTTTTCCTCATATTCAGATGGAACCTCCTGTGGTTCAGTCTGTGCCCGCTGCCCCTCATCCTATTGTTGGGCACCACTGAAAGGAGTCTGGTCCATCCTCTTGACACCCACCCTTGAGATATTTATAAACACTGATGAGATCCTGTCTCAGCCAATGATGACATGAGACCCCTTGGATCACCTCTTGCATGAAGCTCCAGCCCCACGTCCAGAGCTCTCTCCTGCCTGATCCTTGTGGTAAACTTCAGCCCAAGTAGCACTGCCCTGATTTTTGCTGCCTGGTTCTGCCCTTGCCCACTTTGTCTTTTACTAAATCTGCCTGTGAGTCGTTCAAACCCACAACAATCTGCTTCGTTTCTTCACCCAACCCTGTCATGATCAATTGTTTCAGCCACTTGGAAATTTCTGCAGAACGTGTGCCAGTTTTATTTCCAAGAATGCAACATCACCAACATTTTTCAATTATTCAGATAGGTTTTAGCCTGTCATCGTCTCCATCTCACTGGAAGGCATTACGCACACTTGTCCTACCTCTGAACTCGCTGACACTAATGTGATGACATTGAGTCTGCAGAGGTTACTTCCAATTTCAGCAGGAAGGAGAGAGCAGGATCCGTCCTTAGCATGCTGCTTCTCCTGCCATGTGGAGCAACACTTGAGCTTCTCAGAGCAGCTGGTTTCAAAACAAACCCTCTACAACAGACAAATATGTTAAACCTTTGAAAGCCTCATTTCCAGGTTTCAACAACATTCTCTTCAGAAACGAGCACTTAATGGAGTTCATTTAAGGTTGTTTAAGCCACAACTTGCTGTCAGCACTATTTACCACTTCAGTGGCTCGGCTAGAGCCTCAGCTGTTGTAAGCCAGTTCAGTGCTAATAACGGAGTCCTCCTGATTTACATCAGCTGAAAATCTGACCCAGCTTCTGCCAGGCTGACAGCCTTCCTCTGCTGGGTTCCAGTAGCTGTTTATACACTCACTCGGTGCAGAGAGTAGTAAAAGCGTTTTTTCTTCTGACACTCCTGTCTGTGCCCTATTTGTGATGCAAAAGACCAGACAAATGTGGCAGATGTTCCAGTGTGGTGTCCTCTATCTACTGGGCACTTCAGCCTGGCAGACGCCGGGATTTGCTTTCACAGCTGCAGAACACAGCTGGATCGGTTTATCAGTGGTCGCTTGTACTCCCTCTTTCAGGGATGGCATTCAGGGTATTTTCTCCCCAGTCCTGATTTCGCTTTTGGGAACTGATAGAAGCAAATCTCTTCATCTCACTGCAGTCTCCCACTCCTTCTGCACTCCTTGGCTTTGCTCATCTTTCTTAACTGGGCTGAGAGAAAGGACCTTCCTTTTTCCAACCATTACTTTTTAGTTCTCTCTGCCTTTTTTTTTTTCCAGGCAGAACAGCTCAGCTCCTTTACAGCTACTGGGTTTCTTATTTCTTGCTGCTTTATTTTCTACTCTTCCTCCTTTTTTACTCCTCTAAACTCAACTTCCACACACCCATATTAAAGAAATACAAATCTTCCCAAAGCCGCAGCACTGACCCCGTTCCCATTTACGCAAGTTAAAATTATCAACATTTTTTACTTCAAGCCATTTATCATCTTCCAGGGTTCTGCACCAGTTAGTGCTGTATCTGGAGCCCATAGGAACCATACTGTCATCTCACACAGCCAAAGCCCCGCAAAATGGCAGCCATCTGCTTCACGGTAAACTGGCAACACAACAATAACTTGCAGTAAGCTGAGAAGTGGATTATTTTAGTGAATAAAACCACTACGCCTTCTGTCTTTTATTTCTATAGTAGATTTAATTTTATTATCTTTCCTTCAATTTGCCACAGAATTTTGCTGAGACACATCATGACTGAATTGCTACATAGGAGGTTTTGACCCTCCAAGTTATTAGGTTGATAAAATTACAGTTTTTGCCTCCTGTAGAAGCTCAGCTTTTTGTAACAGCAAGAAACAACCACAGTCAGATCCGGACATCCTATTTTGAAAGCTGCCAAGGGAATGCTAACATCCATAGCCCATCCCTGTTATTTACTAGGTGGAGAATATTGGCATCACCCTGAGGGTCACGCTGAGGGACTGGGCTGGAGCTCAGGGACACCATGCCAGTGGCCCTGGGGACATGTGGGGAGCTGTTGTTTGGAAGAGAGAGTTAATACTAATAACTTGCTTGGGGGCTAACCCAGCTCTTGGGGTGGAGAAACCAGGATGCAAAGGGATGCAGGGACTTGTCAATCCACCACATCGCCCCAAAACAAAATGTTGAGAGGCAATTTTCAAGATTGCCAGCACTGAAATGCTTTTAAGAGAGAAGAATCAAGTCCCCAAACACATGGGATTAGCTTCATAATAAAAGCACCCTTTCTGGGGCTCTGTCTTAATTTCCCTTCCTAACTTGAAAGCTTAGAGTTACCATATTTTAAAGATACATTTCTCAAAAAAAAAAAAAAGTTTTAAAACCAAAAATCTGATATTTTTCTCCTTATTGCTTGCTTTCAGGAGCAGCACCATTAAAGGAAAATGTTATATATGGCATGAAAAAATTGTGAGAGCTGACAATCTTACTTAAGAGCGTGCTGTTCCTATCAGAACATTTGTGATTTCTCAATTTAATACTAATGTACAGATCTCACATTTTTGTGTCTTTATGGGCTAATTTTAAAGGGCATATCAGGATATTGTGCTCCAGCACTGTATGTTAATGGTTTCCTGCCTCCCTCCAGGAAAAATAGAATATTTCTTCTCTGAGCTTTTCACACACTCTTCTGCCAAGTCAAAGTAGAAAGGAAAAACTGTGTACAATATTTTATTAGGCCAAGTGTCAATTTGTTTTTCTGAAATCTTTACCAATCTTCCTGGCATTTAATATTCAAACAGAGGAAAGAAAAAAGAGGAAGGCTGAAAAACAATAAGGCTTTCATTTCATGCAGCAGTGCCTGAGACATCCAACAGGCTGTGATACACAGAGCCACATTTCTTTCATACGTAGGAAAGGGGGTGCTTAAACACATTGGAGAAGGTGGATAGCATCTGGGTAAAAAGGAAAGGGATGGAATAACTTTCTGTTTGTGAACCTTTTAAATCAGTTTTCATTAATCTCCACTGAGCCTGGCTAAAGGCAGCATACCTCCCGTTTCGTCAGACCTTGGTGGTGCCCACAAAATATGGGGTTTTTCCACGTATGAGAAAGATTTCAGTTTCCACTCCACTCGGAAAACTTCCCACATTTCCAGGTCAGCTCACTGTTGCTTCGTTAGACAACACTGCATTGATGTAAGCTGGACCTTTTTGCATATCAACATCATTTGGTACTTAATATATGGAACACATTAGCTCAGATACCCTGGTCAGCCAGGAAGGCCCAGCTGGGTCGGGTATAATGTCTGATGTAAGAGGTTTGCAAACTCTATTTCCATCCCGTGCAGCGGCCAGTGCTTGTTCATCCCACTGAGAGATGCTCCCAAATCCCAAGCTCCGGCAGCAGCCAATGTCCAAACTGTACCCTGCCCATACTCTTGTATTATAACCTACTTTAACCCAGTTTTGCTTTTGATATGGACAGCTCTGTACACACAATTGCCTGCTGGCAAGATTTTTGTGACTTTAAGATTGGGTGCAGCAAGGCTCAGAGGTATCAAGTGCACATTTAAATGACTTTTATGAGTTAGAAATCTTTTGTATTTCCAGTCTTACCATTTTTAAGCCCAAAAAGGAGTCTGTATTTTACTTAAAAGGTCTTTACTCCAATGGCTCAGTGTGCTAGCAACCTCTGGAATCACTTTTGTCCCTTGGGTATTACAAAGGGGTTCAGTTTGAGATTTTAGCCCGTGTCAGGAATGTGTCTGGGAAACAGAATTCATCCTGTTTCACCTTAAGCATGACACAGGTTTTTTTGCATAAGTGCCATGCCCAAAAGAGTGGATTCTCCTCAAAGCCCCATTAGCAATGAACTATTGGCATCAGCTGATCTGAAAATATGCTCCTGTTACCTACCAAACCTCAGTGCCATCTTCCTGCTGGGATGCAAATTGCTGCTGCTGTAGCAGAAATTCTTTCCTCTACCCTGGGAAATGGGACCTCACTGCTTTGCCTCTTAGTATTGATTTCCCCTGCTGTTGAGAGGACACTGAGATATGTCAGGGGCAGCACAATAGAACAGGACGGCAGACAGCATATCTGTTCATGTGCCCACATGTTATTCCTCCTGATGCTTAGGAACATTTTCTCCACTGAGCTACAGTTAAATGTCTACAGGACCCTAGCACTGAAATTCCAAAGAAACCTGCCCTCATGGATCATCTTAATTTTTTTTTTGCAGGGCTATACAAGCAATAACTCATCAGAGGGAAGTAAGAGGTACTTGAAAGCAAGAGATTCACCCAGGAGTACAGAGTAAGTCAGTAGCAGAGCCTGCATGCTGGCTTGAAAGCTCCTGCAATATATTTATTGTTTTCATAAAGTCATATGTTAACAATTACTTAGGAAGAAGTTATCAGTGTTAATACTCATCCATTCAGTACAAAATAATAATCATTCCATCAGGTAATGCAGTTGTCTTGATAATGTTAAGGGATTCATAAGATTGACTGTCAGCATCTGTAAATCTATAAAACTCCTAAGTTTACCAAGGCTCACATAACAGGTCTGCTAAGTGGTGTTGTCATGTCACTGTAGCAGTCGCCAATCTGCCATAATATCTATTTCTTCATCATTGCTGCCTCCTCTTCCTCCTGCCCATCTAGAAGTGACAACCAATGCTAGATCCCTGAAGACCTTGTCTAAAATCAGCCCATCGCCTGGAGGGAAGGCAGACACCTCTGTGCAAGTGCTGACCCAAAAGCATTTCCCTCAATAACAGAGAGGACATTTCACTGGCTTGCCAGGAGGATCTCCTGGCCCGTAGGACCAAACCTTAATGGAGAAGGAAGTTTCTCAGAGCACTTGAAGGAATTTACATCAAAGACACTGCAAGTAAAAATTCACAACTTTTCCTTTGAAGTATCACAAAAGATGTGTCCAAAGGGTGAGATGCTCCTCTGCCTGATGCTCTACACTTCTGAAAAGATTTCACTTAAAAGGGCAACTTTCAACAAAGAGATTTTTTCCCATCTCAGATCTTTTCCATCTGGTGTGGTCTGTGCAGGATCCATTAATATCTTAACCTTCTTGGCTATTAGCCTATTGAAGCAATCTGGCTAGGATAAAAGAAATGGTGAGATTACATTTTCTACTTCTAGAATCCTCACACTCTTCTATTTTTTAGTACTAATTGTGTTTACAGCAGAGAGGTTCCTAAGGAGCTTCTGTTAGACATAGCTAAAAAGTTAGCCATAGGGGAAAAATTGCCTTGAAATATATTTCAGCAGAATATTATTTTTAATTGAACTCAAAAGCTTCCCCCAAATAGCTGCTTTCTTCTACTTTGTTGTTGGTGGAAAAGGGGGAGGCAGAGATCACTTTGAGGAAAAAATTATCTGGATTTGGCTAAAAGAAAAATATGTTTTCAACAGAATCTCAAAGAGCTCTCCCGTACATGGATAAGTAGTAAAAGGATGGCACGTGGCCCGAACAGTGTGCAATGTAAGTGATCTTTAGCCATTTTTAAAGCCTTAGCTACCACAGAAGTCAGTGTTGATCCAAGCTCCCTTTTATCTTTTCTTTTTTTTCCATGCCTTTAGCTCCCAGCTAAAGGATTATCATGGATGATTCAGGACAGAGGAAGGAAAGGTACAGCTCACTGCATTTTGGCAGTGGCCTCCACCATTGCAGGAGATGAAGAACAATGAAGCAAGAGGTGAGGTCGAGCCGCTGCCTTTTCCTTGAGTCTTCACGACTGACATGAAGGCTTGTGGTCTTCATTCTGCCTTCTGGGTCTGAGTTCAGCATGCAGACCTCTCCAAGATGTGGAAACATGAGGATCTTGTGTTGCGGTTGGGTCTCCCCAGCGGTTTTATATGGATATCAATTTTATGTGGATAAAACCTACTGTCATTGCCTTTGGTAAATTGTGGTCAATGTATATTTTATAAACCACAGGGGACCATGCAGCTGTCCAGTACCTTTCACCAGAAGCTTCCAAAGTGCTTCACAAATAAATAGCCAAGTTTTACAATAACTTCACATTCCAGTTTTTCTGAAGAGTAGGAAAACTGACATCCAAGTGGCTTTCCTGCAGTCACACAACAAAACTGCACCAATTTATGAGCAGAACTTAAAAGCCTTGATTCCAGCTCTAGTTGTATCTCTCAAACAAGGTTAGTTATATCTGCACTTCTTATTCATTGAAGGTTCCCATCACTGCTATCCATATAGAAATGATCATTTACACCACTGCACTTTTTTTTCCTCAAAACTTCTCTCCCTCTTTAACATGCATTTAAAAAATGCATAAATTTGAGCGATCAGAAGAGAAGCTGTGCAAGGGGAACAAGGAGTGACAGGTTCAAACACCAACTGCAGGTACCAAATCAGCATTAGTTGCTCCTGAGCTGGTGCATCGCCTTTGAGAGCTCCCTTGGAGGTCACCTGTAGGCTCACCTCCTTCCTATGCAATATAGATACATAGATATGTATGCCTATATGCATTTGGTTATTTTTATCATTAACTGCTGCAGGGTATTTGCTGAGTGATGGCTACTGCTGTCCTGATGGTAAAGCTGAGAAGAAGAGTGGCAGGAATGGCAGAAAGCAATAGGCTCTGTCTGGAAAAACAAATCAAATTCTGGTCAAAGCAGATGTAATTTGGAGTGAGAGGAGCAAAGCTGAGCCCTTTCACAGCAAAGTGATTTTGTTGCTGTTGTTTGGTTGGTGTCCTGAATTCCTGCCCTGCCATGGCAGAACGAGGTCCAAGGACAAATACTCATTAATAATACTTATTAATTAATAATAACAATAGCACTAGTGAAAAGTCTCAGGTCCCACACTCACCATTCACTGCCAAGCTAGTCACTTCCCAAACTTAATGCTAAAATTAGAATCAAACAGGCCCCTTCTAAAGGCAATAAACAGCATTTTAATTGGACTAAAACCTATAAATCTGTCAGCAACTAGTTACTCTGGCTCCCTTGTGTGATCAGCAGCTCTGAATGCCCTTCTGGGTCTTTCCCAGAGGGTAATGATGCGATCTGATGTCATCACAACAAAGGTGTGATCGAACAAGGCAGCATGGTGTAACAGCTCATGCTGGTTTGCTGGGACCAATGTGCCCAACTGGGCATACTGGAGGGTGGTCCTCCAGCCTGAAGTGGTCATCATTGACAGGGCAGGAGGGAGAGACCTGTGCTGCAGGCCTGATTGTGTGCGGTCCATGAATACATCAGCTAGAACTAACACCATGGGTACGTCTCAAAACAGGGCCACATGAGATTAATATTGCAATGCATTTCCCTTTGCTAAATCAGCATATTTTCATCTCCATTTTACTTCAAAGTGGATTCCACGTGGCTCAAAAAGATGCCAAGTATTAGCACCTTGATGCAGGAGATCCCATCCAGAGAGCAAGTACTGATGCCCCGGTAGCAGCACCCCTGGAAAAAATGTTTATAGGAAAAAAGAGTAAATAGAGTAGCTGGTCTTTCAGAGACCCAAATAATTTTGGAGGGGAAAGGGAGGTGACAGCCTTGTGGCAAAGGAAAGGGCCTGGACCTTCAGGATTTTCTCCACTTCAAGAGGAATTCGTGCCCTGATCCCTAACAGGGAGTGTGTGATGGATAGAGCTGTGTCCCAGGAGAGGCAGGGCTGCCTCTCAGATCAGGTCCCTTCTGGGACAGTGGGTGTGTATAGATGAACTGTTCAGCCTTTAAAACACAAACCTGAAGGGAGGAGGAAAAATCATCGCACAATGTCCACAACAAAAGAAATAATCAGCAGTAGCTACAGACCCATGCTGCTGTTTACACTTCGCTCACTTTTTGTTGCTTTAATTTTCACTCTTGAAAGAAAAAAAAATCACTACATGAAACTGAGTATTTTACTCTATCTTGCTTTGAGGCTCTTGCACAGGGCAGGAGGATACAGCGCTTTTTGTGCTTCCCCACAGGTATGCAGCATCACCTGCCATGACCCAGGATGGGCTGGGGGGGGTGACCGGGTAACCCCCACCAAGCTGTGGCAGTTCACACCACTGCAAAGCTGATCCCTAACTGCAGATGTGCTCAATGCCTGGCTCGAAAGAAAAATAACAATAAACTTCAGCAGTGTGCCTGTGAAAACAGCTGATTCTCTGGACTGTTAAAATACCCTGTATTTATAAACAAAAGAGGGGTTTAGGTTTTTTTGTCCTAGAAAAACACACTGGAACATTTCACCACTGTTTTCTTTCACTTTAATTAGCAAGGAAAGGGAGAATGTCAAAGAGCAATTATACAAAATATATACTGTGCTGATTAGGGATTTCTTTTCTGTAGCATGGAGAAGGCGGCTTGAAGTTCACATTAAATCTCTCTCCGCCTCTAATGAGATATGCCTTATCCAACCCAGAAAGATACAATTAACTCAGAAAAGAATACAGCTGCTTTCTCAAGGGAAAACAAGAAAAGAGAGGAGGAAGAAGAATTCGTGTTAAAAGGTGAACTATGAAGGGCTGATCCTATAAACTCTGAGTATGAACCTGACTTGAAAGAAACATTCTGGCCATATCTGGAGATTCAAAACAAGCCCAGAGCCTAGCAAAGCCCAGTCTTGGCCCCAAACACAGATCTCTTTCCCTCCTTGGAAGGGATGAGCCCATTTGCCTCCCCTCGTCCAGGCAATGGTCAATGGTTGTTTCGGGACTGGGAAATCAAAGGATAAAGAGGCTGGGAGTCAGGCCAGGGGGTCTTAAAAGCACTCCCGAAGACCATCACCACTGCAGGCTGTGCTCCCTGGGGGCTGCAGATCCAGATTCAGTCCTGGCTGACCAGCCAGCCCTGGATGGACTTTGAGCACCCCATGGGGATGTATATGCTCAGGGTCCACCTGCCTCGCACCACAGCCTGGCCTTACTACTCCTTTATACTACAGTGGGGTGTTTGCAGGCTTTCGCGGCCTTTTTTTTTTTCTCTTACATTTATTATTATTTTCGTTTGAAGAGGCAGGGCATGCCCCTCCTTCCCCTCGCCGCCCTCCTCTTTGCGCAGCCCAGGGGTGGGCAGAGGGTCGTGCGGACAGGAGGAAGCGTTCCTCCAAATCCCTCCTCAACGTATATCGGGGTCAAAAGAAAAAAAAAAAAAAAAAAAAAAGAAAAGAAAAAGACCTAACCCAGGAACATAAATTGGACACAGAAGGGCAGATGCAGACTGAACAGGAAGCGCTGGCCCGGGGCGAAATGAAACAGCTGTTGCTATTGTTCTGCCTTTGCGAGCTCCGCACGGCTCGGGCTCCGGCAGCAGATGTTTGCAATTACCGCACATGAAAAGAAGGGCACAGGATTAGGCAAGTGACGAAAAAGCAAGGGGACCGCGAGATTTATCACTGGCGGAGTGAAGCAGCCCCTCTTCGGAGGGCGTCGGCAGCCACAGCCGGGCTGTCCCGGTCCGGGCTCCGGGCGGGGGCCGCAGCGTCGGGACCCGCCGGCAAAGTGCTGCCCGGCCCCGCACCGGCAGCTCTGCCACCCCCTGGGCAGCGCCGGGGCAGCCTGGGGATGCTTTTGCCAGGCGGTGTTTGGCAAAGCCGGCGGAGGGGAGCGGATGCGGTGTCAGGGATCCGCCCGCGGGATCCCGCCCGGCCGGGCTCTGCGCGGAGCTTCGCCGCTTCGTGGCGGGGGCGGCTCGGTCCCCTCCCCAGGGATCTCACCGGGAGGGTGGGCGAGCCGGGCTAAGCCTGCGGACAAATTTCATCTCCTCCTCTCGCTGTACGAGCAAGGAAAAAAAAGTAAGCAGATGTGAGGCGAGTTTTACATTCCTTGTGAAATTTCTTTGGCTCTTCCATATAATCGGAGTTGTAAAATTAAAAAAAAAAAAAATCCCTCATAGCTTTCTTTTTGCAAGGAGTGATGAGTATAAGAAAGGTTAGTCAGAAGGTAAAGCATGTGTTTGCCATCTTAACTCCTGATATGGAAACCATATGCTTAAATACATCACCAAACATACTCAATATAACACTCTTTTTTATTAAAGGTGCTTTTATAAAAGCTATCCACCTTCCATCCACTGGTGACTCCCAAAGAGGTCACATATTCCTCATTGCAACTATCAATACATATTTGGGGTAAATTAAACTCCAGATAGACTGTTTCTGATTACTGTTGCAAAGGGAGCAAGAGGCCATCTTAGTTTCCCTCACTGATAAATTAAAAGAACTGTAATGGGTGATTTCTGCAACCTGTAAAAGGGCAAAAACCATCTGTGACTCATTTAGTGTCACTTTAAAGAAAATTTATTTTATTAATTTGGGCAGAGTATAGAAAGAATATAGATTTATTTTTTTTCAACTCTACTACTCAAGAGAAAGAAGCAGCAGCAGGAGAAAACCCTGACCCAGAATAAGCATTTGGGGAATCAAAAATACCTGTAGTATTATTAGAAGTGCAAAGCCTGCTGCCTTGCTCTAAAGATAGCTGATTTTTGCCTTGCCAACTAGAAGACCTCAATGAGATGGCTCTAACATGACCCATGTCACAGAAGGAGGAGTAGGTCAGAAGCAAAACATGAAAAGCAGAATTGAAGGTTAGGCTGCTCCATTGCTCCTCTCTTTTGGAGTGAAAAGGAGCCAACCAGTCATTCCACTGGAGTCACACTTGCATAGATGTAGACAAGATTATCCACTTTGGGCTACACAGCCAGGAGCAGCACGCTTTTGTCAAACTGGCTGTTAGATAATGCGGCACCTGAAAACACCAATGAAGAAGAGCAGGGAGAAAGAAGAGGGAGAAAGGATGACAATTTCTCATCCTTCAAATCTGGGGTAATAGCAGCAACCACAATGTTACCACCTTTGCCTGGCCAGACAAGCAGGAAGTGGAGAAAAGATCAAAAGCAAGTGGAAATTGAAAGGACTAAGATATTGAAATTCTTCTGTTTTGCCACAGGCTGTCACCCTAGCTCCACGTATCGCTCAGGCAGACAGGAATACTTTGTGCAACGCAAAGAGAAATAGCTCTGGAAGTCCAGAAGTTTGCTCTTCCTGAAATTTAATTGGCCTGTAGGTTACCCAGAACCTCAACTCCCCTGCTTGCAATTCGAAGAATATTATTAAATAGTAGCAATAATGAATACTAATAGATTAATCTTTATAAGTAATGCCAAATTCTATGGAGCCTGGGCTTAGCACGAATGGTCTGTCTCAGCTGTAGAGTATCTAATGACATCTTTATTGTCGCGGGGTTTGCACATGGCAGACCGAGTTGTCATTTGCACTTTGACACAGACTGAGTCACTTACAACTGTTGATATAAGCAGGGGCTCACTTTGGGCAAGCCTGGGCCCTGGCCAAACCTTTTTTAAATCAAAGGATGAATTCGCTTTAACATCTCTGGACTGCTTTTCTCTCACCCTGAGACGAGGCAGGAGACAGGCAGCGTTCCAGCCTGCTCAGCTGAAGAGTAAAGCACCAGGGCTGATCTACTGAAATCATGAAGGATCTTTTAATTGACTTCAGTGAGCAGTACAGCAGGACTTTGGCAAGCCTGGTGCTATTTGTTCTTGATGGCCCCATACCATTCCTTGTTCCTCTCTTCTGGGCTACCCAGAAGTCACCCATTTTGTTTTATAGAGGTTGGAGTCTGACTTCTCTTCTCATTTCCCAAATCCACAGAGAAGGGTGTTAAAGTGTTTAACCCCTTTGCAATCAATGGACGTTATATACCAGTACGCCTCCAAGGATTTGGGCCCAATAGAGTTAGGGACCTCTGAGCAGGTGGATCTTCCTTACAAGTTGTGACTCATCCAGTTGCATTTACTCACTGCTAACATTAACCCTGGGACAATCCCCTGGGCAGTTCTCCATCACCCACACCTGGTATCTACCACCTCTCCTTCTGCTGAACTCTTCATGAGTCAGTCGGACTGGATCTCTAAAGACATTGAAGTGGTTCACTGCCCTTTGAAGATCTTGGACAAAACCACCCTTTCCAGATGGAAAGAGGATACGGCAAGTGCCAGTTTCATAACTTACTGTGGAAAACGTAGACGGATGTTCACACTGTAATTGAGAGGAAAATGTGTGAATTTCTTTTCAGGGCATTTTGGGAACAAAGCAGTAAGGATTTCTAATATGCAACGATGCAATGTTTGCTCTTCTGAAAAAACAGCAGAAACCTGAGAATACTCATCAGGATATTGTATTGTTGAAGAGCTATTTTGTTAAAATTCTGCTTGTCAAATATGTTGGGGTTTTTTTCTGGTTATTACTAGCTTAATTTATGCCTAGTTTACTAACAACTATAGCCATTAACTTATGCAAATATCCTTATTTGACTTAACAGTCAAATCTTCACAAATCTCTGGCCTTGCTGTAATTTATGCAATGAAAGATACGATGATCCCATCATGCCCTTCAGTTCCTTTTGCCACAGAGAAACTTCAGTGTCAGGTCTGAAACTGCTCAAACCATTCAGCTATGTTTTGCATACACAGACTGTTCAGTTTTGGTTTCTTTTGTTATTTCTCACTGGCTTTTTACTCTGAACTGATCTGGTTTTGTCAAATGGAAGTTGGGGGTTTAGGAAACTGGGATTATTACTGGATGTGTTTCTCTAAACCTGATACTAAAATAGAGGGTCCATAGGTGCAGGAGAAAACAATGCTTTTCATAGTGCTCAGCTAATTAGGCTTTTCCAAAGTAGCCCTGGAGCTACAAAAATAACCCCCAAAAAACCAGCAACAACAAAATTAAATTTGACTTCATGGTAACTTACTTTCATTTGGGAACTACCTATTGCTAAGTATGTACATGGTACCAGCACAGGCTCCTGACCTGTAAGACAACTATGATGTGTATTTCTTTGTGCTGTTGCATCACACCACACACCGGGAAACCTCCTGTCTAATTTTTGCCCAGCACAACTGCCTTTCCCATGGAAGACTGTTAATGTCTGAATTTGCGGGTGACGTAGTGGCTTGGGGAATTAAGTCTTAGCTTTTCCTTCCTCTTCACCTCTCTATCCCTTCTTCTATTTGCTTTATTTCATTTTCTGCTATGTGAGCCTTTAGTCAAATATCCCACGTACACACTCATCACTTGGGCAGCTTTAAGCACAATACATGGGCATGTCTGGGCACTGCATTAATATATCCTGTTGTTGTCTCTCTGTAGATTATCCTCTGTTACTGTAATTCATAACTCCAGCCCTTTGTGTACATGCTTCCATTCTGAAAATGTAATATCATTGCTAATTAAACAGTGTTTTAAGAAGTCGGCTGATAGCTCCTTGCAGCATCTAGGAATTAAGCTCACCTGGGAGCAAGCTGCTGGTTGAGGCTAAAGTGAAGCTTAGATAAAGGCGGGGAAAGGAAAAGACATCAAAGAACTAGTCACCACCAAAACCTCATCCTCCACAAATTCTAGGTGTGGAAATGTTTTTCAGCCATAGGGATCCTCCCTGTGATGGATTTCCAAATAACTATAATCATCAGAATTCCCTCTTTCACCTCCCCCTGGCCTGATTATCTCATCTTTCTCATTTGAACTTGCTTGTTATGAGCAATACATTCACGTCTTCCATGCTTTATTACCTTGATCCCCAAAAAAGGCTTAATTTGCTTCAGATGATACTAACTTAGCAATGCAGGGCTTAGGGACAGCATTGTCCTGGTGGTCCGCTTTCACCCGGGAACAAAGTTTTTTTCCTAATCTAAAAGGTCTCCTTGGGATTTGCTTCATGTGTCCTTTCCTGGAGATCCCTCAGAGGCCACAGATCGATGCTGAGAACAGAATTGTCTTGGTACCTGACCAGTGCTTGAAATTCATGTGAGTTTGGGGAATCTAATGTTCCACAGCCTCCAATTTCCCCCCCCACACACACAATTAAATATACCTCTTAGCAGAAGGCATGGAATAAACAAAGAAATCCCAACCCAAATTAGGTGCTCTCTGAGGAGCCTCATGTCAAAATCCAGATACCAAAATCACTAATCATTCTGGATATAACTTTCAGGATCTTGATGGAGCATATATTTTATGATAAAGAGTACAGTGTGGATATACAGCTGAGATAAGGAGATGATTTAACTCTGAAACAGATAAGAAGGGTAAATTTCAAGGGCTACACAGGAAATTCATCCAGCTCTGAGGGTGGAACAATATCACTTCTGAGTATTATTAATGCACCTCGATTCTTTCTTCTCTCTCCTTTACCCGCCTCCTCCTCTTTTTTTTTTTTGTCCACAAATCTTAATAATGTTTGGAAAGTTATTAAACTTACAAATCAAGACTTAGGGTTAAAGGCAACCCTGTCTAAATATCTTGTTATTTATAAAAAGATTATCATTAAACATCTTGCAGAGAAATTCCGAACCAGTGCAGAATCTGAAAAAAAGTGCAGAAAAACTAGCTAATGTGTCTACTTTTTAATTAAATGTAAATATAATTTGCAAGGCTTATGGGTTTTAAACAGAGAAAATTTACTCTGCATAATTTCCTTTCTGGTTGGCCTTCTAGACAGAAGTGTAGTAGGGTTATTCAGCAGAATTTTGCAGCTATTAAGCCAGTTACCGCTTCTGGATCCGTTGCCACAGACGACTTCGAGGCATCCCAAGTTTCACCTGGAGTTCCTAATTTACAATGACAACGTAGGGATTTTAAGCATTAGAACAAACTTTGTTAAACGACGTAGTTTACAGCTTGTTTAGGATGTCAGCAGATTTTTCATCTTTATTACTGCAGACAAATAGCAAGGCTTTTATCTGTACATACCTCATCAGAATGGCTCAGACATGCAAAAGTGAATTCTTGGTTATTTTAATGTGACAAGTAAATATAAACCAGTTACAAATACAAAGGCAGGATAAATATGCCTGACAATACAGCAATGCCTAAATTACTGCCAGCTTAGTATTAAAAGTTCTGTCGTGGTTTCTGGTTCAAAGAATCCCATAAACATCAGAGTTAATTTAAAACTTAGCCATCCATGGGAATATTTCTCATTTGCACAATACAGGCTTCTCTTGTACAGGTCTGTTCATATGTTTTAGCTATGAAGAAATTTTCAGTTTTAGTTGAAGAAAGTACACATATTCAGTCCAGAAAAGTAATTCAGCACATGCTTAGCTATGTGCTTTAGTTAGACATGCAACCATGACTTGTCATCATTTCACCTGTCACAGATTTTTGAGCCAATTACTTCATTATTTGCATTTTTTTAAGGCAACTAATTTCTAAAAAGATTTTGATACCAGGTTAGGGTAGATCAAATGTAAAACATTATTGATTTTTGTACCAGACTGTGGCCCTGACAATATGAAGAGTCCACTAAGCATCACTGCCCGGAGAGAATTGAAAGCCCTGATCCATCTGTGGAAATCCATGGAAATCCTTCCTTAATTTCATCAGAAGAGTGGCTGGTCATTGACAGGCAAGAGGAAGGAAGATACACTACCAGCAGGCTGACGGTTCCCAGCCATACTGAAGCACTGTAGGAGATCAAATGCAAAGGGTTACCAAGCTGATCTACAGGGCTGCAGGCTGGCTGTCTGGTGAGCATGTCCCAAGGGCCACTGGCACCCCAGGGACAACACTCTAAAGCAAGGACAGGTTTCTCTGAACATTTTGCAGTTCCAGTAATGGAAGAGATTATTTGATCAACATTGTCAGAAATAAAAAATGCTTTAACCAAATGGAATGAGCAAAAGAGCTGTTCCCAACCCACATTCAGTCATACAGTTACTGTCAAAAGAGACCTCTGGAGGTCTCCAGTCTAAGCTCCTGCTCAAAGTAGGATTGACATTGAATTCAGATGAGGTCGCTCAGGGCTTTGTTCATCTGAGTCTTGAGTACCTCCAAGGATGGGGATCTCACAATCTTTCTGGGGCCATGCTCCACTGCCCAGTTAGATCATCAACTTCATGCCATGGGACCACCATTTTCCTCTAGGAGCAGCAGGGCCTGTTGCAACAGAACAGGGGGTAATGGTTTTAAACAAAAGGAGGGGAGATTCAGGCTAGACATGAAGGAGAATTTTTTTACAATGAGTGTGATAAAATACTGGAATGGGTTTGCCACAGATGTGGTAGATGCCCCATCCCTGGAGACATCCCAGGCCAGGCTGGACGGGGCTCTGAGCAACCTGATCTGGGTCAAGATGTCCCTGCTCATGGCAGAGGGGTTGGACTAGATGACCTTTGAAGTCCTTTCCAACCTAAACTATTCTATGATTGAATTAAAGATCTTGTCCCAGCTTTCAGGCTGTTCGGTCCCAGTTTTCAGTTGCCTGTTATTCTACATCTGCCTGCTGTTCCCATCAACTTCCCCAGCTTTTCCCAAAACCCTGCTGCTGCTGCTGCTTACACATAACTCCTAGCTCACCCTCCAGAGCCCTGCAAAAGCCAAATAGTTCCTAAGTAGGAACTTCTGGCCCTTCTCTTTCCCACACCAGAGAGAACTTTCCTGGTGCGCCGTCATACGGTTAACACATGCTGTGTCTACCCTGCCAGGAAGCTGTGATCCAGAACTCTGCTCCCAGCTTGATCCTGGTGGTGGGGAAGTGGCTGGAGTACATCTCAGGTCCCTGCAGCCCACCTGCCAGGTTTCCTTCCCAGCTGTGGTGGGGTGGGAAGGGGTGGAAGCTGTAGACCTGTGTCTGGCCCCAGCTCAGAGCAGGGTTTGATTGAGGTGCACACCCAGACCAAAGAGCAAGAAAGCTTTCCTATGTTGCACACTTTGCTGTAGCCTCTGTGCCCAGAAACAGGACAGGTTTGGCATCAGATTAGTTGGAGAAGAAGGAAGGGAGGTCTGGCAGAGGTGAATACTTCTGGTCTTCTCTATTCTCACCAAATCTTGTGCTGCTTCTTCACTTAACCTAACGAGCTGGGGCTCCAGGCAATGATTTTGTATGCCTTTCCCTGAAACCAGTGTCTTTCACAACAGAATGTTTCCTCCTCACCTCACACCCCATTATGTGTCGAGTCCTCTGGGCCTGGTACATCCTTGCCCAACTGGAACTTAACCAATGGGGAGAAACCAGGACTCACCAGCGTGGTTGAGCTCTCTAAGGGCTGTTCTCCAGCCCTCCCTGTGGCAAGAGGTACCCTACGGTGGGTACCGTTTTTCTGGGCCTCCTTCCACCAGGGGAAGCAAACACAATCTCCATCCCTGGTTGTACCAAAGTCTTGAAAAAGTCCTTTTCCATCTCCTCCCCTCTGAAGGAGGCAAGCAGGAGCCTGCTGTGAGGAGTCACCGATAGCCTCTGTCAGGCTCGTGGAGGCTCTGCTGCAAAATAAAACACCTTTTCTCTGCAGGAAGCGAGGAGCCAGGACACAGAAAGGCATGTTCCCAGCTGCTCGCCTAGAGAGGCTGGCAGGGCTGCTAGGAGGAGGAGGAGGAGGGTGTGGGAGAGACAGAGGCTAGCCTGTGATCTGGGTGTGAAAGAATCTGCAGTTGAGCAGGATCAATAAAACAGTGCCAAGGCTTGCAACGGAGGGAGCAGAGAATAGGATGGCGGAGACTGAAAGAGAAGGAGCCCCCCTACAGCTCCTGAGAAGAGAGGGGTAGGTAAAAAGGGAACTCTGATACCACCAGGCCCACAGGAGACTCAATGGGTTGTCTCATTATTATGGTGAACAGAGAGAGCTCATGAGCTGGGAAAGATAGGAAGCTTTTATTTATTATTTTTTTTTAAGAGCGCAGCCTCTAGGAGGGTTTTTGCAGCTCAAACGCTTTTATTTTGTGCCAATTACTTATACAGGGTCTGCATTATTCCCGTAATCAGTCTAAATGAAAGTCAAACATGAAAGATTCCTAACAATGAGCTAATTGGAATGCCATTACCATTTAGATTTAATAAGGTATTTGTAATAATAAACTTGCCTCAGTCTATAGAGTTGTCTTATTCCTGCTCAGATCTTGCAAGAGTGTAAGAGCTGACATTTGTCATTCGTTCCACAGGACACTGGATATAACCTTCAAAATGTTTTAGTCTTGCAGCACTTAGTAAATGTCAGGGATGGAAACAAGATCTGTAGCCTGCTATTGTTCTGGCTGTGTCGAGCTCAGAGTTAACAGGAATTGTGTTAAAACTCAACAGCAGATTATATCCCACATATCTTTCTTTTTTTGCAGTCCAAACATCTTGTGGTTTAGAATGAGTCACTCAATGTCCTCTTATGTAGCTGCATTCATTATTTGCATTGAGGTTTTGCTGAGGAACTTCAGTCTGGTTCCAGCACTGCAAGGTACTACACAAGCACAGAGGGTCTTTGCCTTGCATAGCTTAAGATCTAAGCAATTAAGTCAACACAAGCCCTATCTTGAAGCCAAGATGTCCCATCCACAGAGGTAAAAGCTAATTAGAGCTCCATGTGTACTTTCTTTTGAGAACAGTTCACCAAAAAACCTAAAAAAAATCTTGCTTTACCTTCATGGGCGAGCTGTTTTCACATAAAGCATATGTGGGCTCAAAGACTTGGTCTCACTGTGCAGCCAGGGAAGTTTTATTCAACTGTAGTTCATACCACAAAAGCGAGACGTAATCTTAGTGAGTATTTCTTCTATTATGAAGGAAAAGAGCTTGGTATGAGCACTTTGTGCAGTCTGAGGGAATTCCCCCAGGAACAGACTGAAAAGGCAACAGTCGAGCAGGTGTATATGTAGGAAGCAGAAAGATTAAGCCAAATCACCCAAAAAAGATTCAAGGCAGCAGTGATGATACAGAAAACAGAGGACATGCATTAAAATCAATATATTGCTTCTCTCTCCCTCTTCTCACCCCAGAAAGATGCTACAGTAATTTCCCCTCCTAAAGAGTAGCCAAAGGGGCAGCAGAATGCTTAGTTCATCTTTTAATAGGCAAAAAAATCCCAACTTTCCTAGTGGATGAAGAAGCATTACCTATCTGATAAACCGTGCTGCCCTTAGCCACAGATGAATTATGTTCTGCTGATGCTCTGTGGTCCCAGCAGCTAGTCCTGAATGATGTGACTCAACAGAAAACTTTGCACAATAGCTCAAATAAACATCAAATCATTGGAAACTGGCAGAGATCATGGAAATTCAGAATGTTCCTTTTTGAGGACTGTCTTTTAATACAATCTGACACTGGGGATTCAGCTGAATGTTCACGATGTCCAGGAAATTCTATGCACAGTTGGTGAAATGACCAGTGTGCTTATAAACCTATTTTTTTGCTCAAAACTGGATGTGCTTCACACCAAAAGGTTTCTCAGAAGCATAGGCCAACAATCAATGGCCTTAAGTTAACCATATGCCTGAGCACTGTGCTGGATTGCTGGAGAAGGGCAAAGAAGCATGAAAATCAATAGCTTCCCTAGATGTTTTCATAGAAGACAACTTGTCTAAGAGTTAAAATGTGAGCCTAAAATTCAGAAATTCTTTCTCTTGATGGTCTGGTTAAAGTACCTCATCTTTTTCAGATTCACTTTGCACATTCAAATAAAACGATGCTTGTTACTTAGATCACAGCAATGTTGTGAAGCTTAATTTTTTGAGAGGTGTTTCAGGATCCTTGTATGAAAAGTGCTATAAATATATACATTCTTAGTAGTATTTAATTTACTTCCTTTACAATTCCTTTGAGCCAACACATGTTGCCAAAAATGCAATATTCTCTAAGATGTCTTTTATTCTTATATCTGTCTGGAGTCCAGGACATATCCCAGCCTTATAAAGCATCCGATATTGATGTATCTGCATGCAGTGTATATATATATAGCTAATACAATCAGACGCTTTCCCCCCGCCCCGCAGGAACCCAGGCTTGCTCAATGTACAAGATGGACGTGCTTAGCAAATGAGGCAGCTGTTCAGTTTTTATTTTTATGCTCATTGTTTGCTGCGTGGCCACATGTCTCTTAGAGCGCATACCATCCAACCTTTGTAGTGAATCAGACAAGGCTCCACCATAACTCACTCAGTTGGAGCATCCAACTCCGCCTCGCTCCCTGTTCAACATACATATGTGATCACGTAATCAGGGACTGGATCATAAGAAAGCTTTAACTTTGCCATTTCCAAACTTCATTTTCCAGCCCCAGATTTCCTTTCTGTGGAAGTTTTTCTTGAGAATACCTTTTGAGAATAGCTTTTTAATAACAAAGTAATCCCCTGAAGAGTTGCATCATGTTGTGCAATTAAACAGCACCGCTGTCCTGCAGAAACGTCTGCACCTGAGCGCCAACCAGTCCCTTTTCTTGCATTACTGAAAGAACCAACATACCTCCAGGGCTGCTCCTGTTTTTCTCTTCTGCATTGTGTCATGGAACACATGCCAAATATACTTTCATTAATTCTTCTAATGAAGTTTGCAGCAGATCTGCCTGTGCAATAGGAGATTGACTTTTCAGTGTTTGATAATAGCAAGATAAGCCTATTATCACCTGTGCTTCCCTTTCTTTGGGGAGCTGGGCAAAGATGTATAATAGAAAGCATCAGCATTTTTTATGTTCCCCAGTTTTTGAAGTAATGGATTTTCACCCATTTCATCAAAGGATTCTGTTCCTTGTTTCTATCACTTGAGCTAGTATAGAAACCTTTTAAATTTGTTCAGTTACAGTGGCTCACAACTCATTAGTTGAATCTGCCCTGTAGTCTCTAGATAGAATAATTCCACTAGCTTTTACTGGTTAACTCAGCAACTTGGGAGCAGACTAGAAGAACAGATAGATAAATTTCAGTTTAGGAGCAGTCTGGAGAAGAACAGAAATTACAGTACTGGATGCAGAGATCCCTACCTTTTGCATCTTCAAATGCAAACACATAGGAATAGGTGGCAAGAAAGCAACAACTTACGTAGAGGCAGAACAAAGGCCAAGCGCTTCATATTGCAAAGGCTTATACACAATTATCTTTACACTTATGATTAGGCCCAGTAATTTTAGTAATACCTTGGCTTTGGGAGGCTTCTGAGCATGCAATATTAGACTATTGCATTAGCATGCACTGTGTTAAACTGCTGCAGAGAGCAAGCTCCAGGAGTGAGCAAAGCATGCTGCAGAGGGTCGCAGGCTCAGCCATTACTGCAGGCAGTGCCTAGGCAGACAAGATAGACTGTTGTCCCCTGTTTGGCAGAAATTATGGTAAAATATGATGTAACGAACATTTACACAAGCACTGGTGGTATTTTCACATCTGAGTCCCAAGTTTAAATCATGTAGATGATGGGGAGGCAGTGCTGGAGAAGAGAGGGGAGAAGGGGGTAAGTTCTTCACAAGTCAAGGCAGGAGAACACCTGGAGAAGTACATCTATGTGAGCTGACTGGGCAAGAACAGCCTGATGAGTTGGGATCTGCTGAAGTTTAGCAGTGCTTGTCACAGCTCCCCATCCTGCCCAAGCATGAGGTTGTCACAGAGCAAAGGATCAGGAGATGCATAGAAGCAAACACTATTTTTGCAAATATTGCAGCTGCAGGTCCCTTCTCTATAGTTCTGTCACTTGGTGTTTCCCCTGTCATTGTCCTATTGCCATCCCCCCGGGGTATCATCTGCCTTTTGATACTCCATTCCTGACAGGACTGCACGTCTCCTTTCACACCCCATGTGGTGCCTCACCACACTGTACATATTGCATTAAACAAATGCAGTGCTCAGATCTAAAGGATCTAGGTCCTTGACCGCAGTCCCTGTGTCATTAGGGTGCCCCTAATCATCTGTCCTTACCATAGGAAGCACAATGGGGCCCACTATTCTGACTGCGGCCTCTAGCATCTCTTCTAATATAAATAGTAATGACTATAATTATTAATCATTACCGTGATTATGTGATTATAATTAATAATCATAATAATGAATCATTATAATTACTCTACTAAATAACAAGTCCTGCTTCCTCCAACAAGCTTTGGAAGCACAAAGAATGAATCTGTTGTGTATATTTAGTGAATCTCAAACACTTCTTTACTTAGAAGTCCAAACGTCTCTGTTTTAAGGACTTCCATATTGTATTTCATTCAGAAACCTGCAGCTGCCTAGAATGGAGTGCTGCTACCATATGCAAGGTCCTTCACTTAAAATCCGGCAGAATCATGAGCAAACAGAGATTGGCAAGGGGAAGGAATGTGCATATGGATATTACTTGGGGGATGGCGAGCCAGATATGCCTAATACTGCATTTTTCCATCTTAGATTTACAACTGAAAGTAATTCAGTTCATTGAAGTGCATTTTCAGAAAGCCCAAATAAAACAGCAAATGTAGAGGTTGCAGACACTTGAAAGAGAGACAGTTCATCATGCCCCTCCACTTGGCTCTTGGAGTCCTTGGGCATGACTGCTTTGGTGCTGTCAGACCAGGACAAGGGAGAGGAGAGCTTAAAAAACATTAATCCAATTTTTATATTGCACTGAAGGCGTAGGGCTTTTCTCCCTTAGTTATGTGCGTGCCCTGAGCCCAGGAGGCTAAGACATACTAACTGTGAGGCTCAGTATTTTATATTAAATATCTGAAATCTGGTGAACAGCACATGGCTGCCGTGTGACTCGTGGCAGAGGGTGTGGAACAAGTGCCCTTGGGGAACCTGCTGGAGTCACTGTATGTATTGCATAGTTAGCTCTAGTTACTGGGCTGCTGTGAGTCACCAAACTTCTTCCCAGGCATAAAGAAACTGATCTTGCAGAATGTAAAATCCACCCAGGAGATGTCATTGTTTATGATTAACATTTCATTCTGGCATGCTCAGAAGGGGGACCACACAGGCATAATGATGAAGTAGGCAAATTCTGTCAGGTTTTTAAGACAAAATATTTTCTCAGAGTTAGATGATAAAATTAGATTCAACAGTGGTGACTTTAAAACCTTATTACCTATTGGTATAGCTGGTTGTGTGTATTTGAGATGGTGTATTTCTGAGTTATTGTAGGAATTACTGTAACAAGAAGGGTGCAGTTAGCAAAAGAGCTGCTGTTCCACATTACTGAGTACAATGATAGTATGGGAGAAGTTTTGCATTTCCTTCTAAGTTGTTGACCTCTTCAGATTTTTGATATGTCTTGGAAGGAAAGAAGTAGGAAAAGGGCCTATATCTGTTTCTGTATCAGGAATGAACCTGCACACAGGTCTCCAAATTTAGTTACGCTAGCAGAAGGTGAGAACATACATGAGGCAGCAGCTCCTCGGTAAGTGAAGAAAGAAAATGAAGCTCATAGTTAAGAGCATTAAAGCATGATCATTTGGGCCACTCATAATTGTCTAAGTCTACTTTATGTGTGTGCTGGTTTAAGATCAATGTGTGGGTCTAGAATTAGGCAAGAAGAAAGATGAAGGATTGATTTTATTTATATTATCTTTGCTATGTAAATATTGACAGGTTAGGCATTCCCGTGAGCATATGTGCAGGATATCAGTGTGATCCAGAGCAGTCTGATGCTGTCTGTAATCTCCTTCCAGTGATAACCTGCCCAGTGGCAGGGGGATGCTTGAGAGGCAGTTTGTACAGTGGTAGCAGCCACTACCCCACGTGAGGCAGGGCCATTCCTGCTGTTGTTTATGCCTCCTTTCAGAGAAAAAGAAACTAAGAAGATAAGCAACTAATATGGTTTAGTTATAACAACTGCTCTCAGGTCTGAACTTAGAGCAGAATCTAGCCATTACTTGCCATATTCCTATTTCAATGGTTGATAGACACTAGGTATTGTATGTGAGGAATAAAAAAATAAAGGCATAAACCCTGAAGGTTTTTTAATATCTAATTCCATCAACTGCTGGCTAGAATCAAGCACCAAAATAACTGCCTGGGTCTGGGCTCAGGAGTCTCCATTGGAAAAGCAGTATTCCTTCAGGGAGAGGTCCTAAAAAATCCCAGATGAACAGCCAATAGTGGGACTGACACCCAAAGTGTTCAGACAGGATGTCTTTTTTACACCATATGCTCTGAGGCGGTAGGAGTACAGAGGAGATGGGGCCTAGGGCAGTCAGAGCTTCTTCAACCAAATATGTGGATGTATAGATGATTTAATTACCAGACTGTTTAGGAGAATTTCTAATCTCTCTTCAACCACTCATGCTGACATCTCTGATGTGTGATACCATTTAGATTGAAAAGAGAAGCCATTTAAAGCCTAAATACTCTAATTACTTTTTTGGATGCCTGGAAGCAGCTCGGAGTTCAAGCAAACGATGCTCTTAAAACTCTACTAAATTAGAGGCCATGGGGCAGGGGGGAGCAAAAGAATGTTGAAGTACATGATGTTTTAAAGGATGTGGTTTTCAAACTGATATGAATGATTTTTAAACTAGAAGTGTAACCTAATATGGGTCAAGGTTTCCAAACTGAAATGCATATTGTGCCAGATATATGCAAAGGAAAAAAAAAAAAGGGGGGGGGGGGGTGCTGTTCATCTCCTACCTTGACTGTGTGACAACCTCCTGTGAACATCTGGCAGTTCCTTGCAGCAACTCCTAAATGCTCCGAAATGCTGCTCCCAGCCTCCCTTCAAAAATCAGGCTCATCGAGCACTGTGTGGGCTGCAATTCCAGGCAAAGTGACTTCGTCTGCAATTGGAGCTTGAATAGGTTGGGGGGGTGGGGGAAGACTTTCAGACTCATTCTTCCAAATCACTTAAGGCTGCCAGTTAGGTTTTGTGATTCACAAATTTGCTCTCTTGTTATAAATAAACATTACTTTTCATGATAATGTCACAAGGACTGGGCTTGAGAGCCTTGTTTTTTTTTTTTTCTTTATTCTTGGCATATCAGTACAGTTGAAAGACACACACTCTTGCCTCCTTATACTTTCTGCCAAGCCACAACCACAAACCATCCTTACAACCCAAAGCGCTTTTGGCAGTTGTGACACAGAACGTATGGCTCGTGGTAAAATGTGCTGGCAAGTTCCTTATAGGCCCCATCCAGCCATCACTTACGTGAAGAATCTGATGCCAGATAGCAGCTGCTGTGTTGAGGCCGCTCAGTATCACACTAATCAGTCCTGTCTCATCCTTTCTTTTCCCTTCCCTGTCTCCACCTGCTGTTTTCTTTTCCTTTTTATTTTTTTCCCTCTCTTTTTTTTTTGCATTTGGATTAAGAACGGAAATGCTCTGGGGCAGGGACCATCCTTTTGTTCCGTGTTTCTGTCTCTTGCTGTGGAGTCTGCTTGCCTGGCACAAAAGTAATGCAAACAGTAAAGCCAAATAATACAGCCGACGCCCGACGATCTCTGACAGGTTGTATGGTGAGTGACCTGAAAACTGACTGCTGTGGGTAAAAAACACAGCTCCAGGGAACCTTTTAATGAACTTTTTGAAGATAATGTAGTGCTGCTTTACCTAACTGAAAGTATTTGCATAGCAGAGGCCTGACCAGTTATTTATTCTATTTTGGCTGCCTGCGTGTGTTGTATGTTTTTGTTTGGTAGCCGCTAATGTTTCTGATCTAAATTGCAGAACATGTTGATGGCTCAAGAAAGTTGCCTGACAGACAGCCTTAGGGGAATAATTTACTCAGGAAAAATGATATTTTGCATCTTCTCCAGAACACGTCTGACGGCAAGAAACTTGTTTGGAGCTGAAGGTGGATTTCATCATTGGTTGAGGTTCAGTCTCCAGTCTGACACAGCTGAAGAGGAAAACCAGGTTTCAATGGATATGTATCTGCAAACACTTTACCTTTCCCATTTATTTCAGTGAGCTTCCCTGGCTGCTGGCAGGTTTTGAGATAAGGTGAAGTAGGAAGCCGTGGCTGGAGCTATAGTTCCTTACTTGTTGTCTGAGAGTCTCCAATCTAAAGATAACAGTTAAGGAATCAGTGTCTATTGAAAAAGTTGGAAAAATACAAAGCTAAATGAATCGAATGTGATTTATTCCCTCTGAGGCCTCAGTTTTCTTCGTTTTGACCACAGACATGGGTTATATAGCATCATAGTCAGAAAGGAAATTTGGTGGTAAGCTCCCTCCTCCAAGCTCACATGGCTGTTTTTTATGACTTGCTACTTCGTTGTTCTAAATAAGAAAGGAGGTTCTCTGTAGGAAGTATTAATGAAGCATTGTTCATAATGACACACTAGGTCAGAGTAAGTGTTGCAATGTAATTCCTAAATCATGTATGCAAGACACCTTCACTGTGACTGCACATCCTAGTCCTACGGTGTTTCCTGTGATTTGCTTTTTGACATTCTGCCAAGAATGGTGCTGTCTCTATACCAAATAATGTATAGTGTTGCATGACAATGGACTTGTTTAAGATAGGGGAAAAAAAGAAGAAAATAAATACTATTTGAGAGCTAAATGTGACCACTAAATATCCTGTGATAAGTTTAATATTGCACTCTGAATATCATGAGACATTTTAACACTGAGTTCAGCCAGAGAAAAAAACAGTTCATAATCAGTACACTGGAGTTAGGAGTGTCCTTTTGTCCTCAGCTTCACCATTTCTCACCTATGGCTTCATGTAGTTTTGACACTCTCTTCTTGCTTTGTTCAAAGCACAGATACTTTGCCCTTTTACTTAGATCCCTGTGCCAGGGATTGTCATCTGGTGCTATATACGTAGAGGAGCCTAGTATTAATATAATCGAGACCTAATGCTTGACAGGGTCTGCTAAACGTTATTGCAAGGCAAATAATCCATAAACAAATGCTCCTTCAGGAAGACTTTTAGACGCCAGAGTATCAGAGCTCCATTGACCTGTACATGACTCCATTGAACAGTGCAGTAATGGTGTTCATGAGATCCAGGGTTCCTCAGGGGTCCTGGGTGTTCACACACAGATTTAACACAGAGTGGATATACAGGCACTTGTAATTCCCTTCTTCCTCCCTCCCCGTCCATTTTGGGGTGTCCAAAGCAAGTAAGAATCAGCCCTGAACAACTCAAGAAAACTCAAGAATTAAGTTTTCTGGCTGCCCCCCCTCCAAGGACTTTTCGCATCTTCTGCTTCAAACAAGGTCAACCACAAGTGGGCACTGTCCAACTGCAGCATCCGTCAGACCTGGGGATGAGCACGGGCAGGAGCAGGACAGGGAGCTCAGGGGTTGCTCCCAGTGCCAGGATCAGAGCTCTCCACGAGAACCAAACCAAGGCTCTGGGGGCGATTCACGGGTGGCCAGCCCCGCTCATGCTTTACGAAGCATATTTTCACACTAAATGTTCCGCCCATGGCAGCAGCGACAGTGAAAAGGTATTTAAACATAAATGATGCTCATTTCTTTGTCAGCATCAATTTGAAAAGCAGTTGTTTCTGGACGTGCTTCCTTCAAGCACACACCCTGCGTGCTACGCTGGACGGCTCTGCATTTATCCTGACTTCCTTCCAAGTGCTCGTTCCTCTGCGCTTCCAAATGCGCCACTTGAAGCTAATGCTTCTGTTAGTTCCTGTCCATATAGGCTATACCATTTATCATTCGTGAGAAGTCTCCTGTTTACCAAAACTGTAACATTTTAACCATTGCTAACATTTCTAGCAATTAAAACTGCCACATAGTTTAGTCAAAGACATGATTGTGCTATTTGCTGCTGTCTCCCATTAGGAATTTAGTTGCCTAAAACTTTCCGTGCTGTCCAGCAGAGCGGAATGGGCTGTTGACGGCTATGTGCTATTTTTTCAACTGCACTGGGATAGAAATGGGTTTGGTAGAATATTTTCACACTGAATTGCAAATGATCCCATGCAGCCATTCCTTTCTTCTCGGCAAATATTTTCCATCTCTGGTCTCCAAATAGTTAAATGAAAGACAGCCAGCAGAATGGAGATCTCTTTAATCCTAGGATAGGCAATTGCAAACAGAATAGAGGACACTAACCTCTTTTTATTTCCCATTTAGGACCTGGAGGTGAAAAGCCAATATTCATCTGTGAGATGCATCTAGCTAAACAAATGCTGAACCGCATGTGTTCATTTCAGTCCACTCTGCCAGTTTATGGAGAGCAGAAATATTTACATGTCAAAATAAGTCTCCCACCCCCTCCAAACCCACAAACTTGACTTCCAAACCAGGCAGCTCCAGCGCGAAGTGCCTGTAGCACTGGTTTTAGAAAGTGTTTACCTGTCTAGCCAGAGGTCCCTGAGTCGGTGGAGCAGAGTGTGACCTGCGACCCAAGGGCCCAAGCGCACAGCTGCAAGGGACCCTGGCCCCTGCTCTGTGGTTCTGAGGTCCTGCATGGGGCCCCGGGGAGATGCTGAGGCCAGAGACGGGTGTAAATGGCGCTGCCGGGGAAAAGGTTCGGGGAGAACCGACGGGGTGCGGAGCAATTTTGCAAAATGGCCTCCTCGGATTGGGGTGACTGCTGGAGGTGGGGAGGGAGCAAAGCCCGAAAATAAAGTGGCAGTGCTGTTTCTATATAAGGAGCAGAGCTGAGCGTTCTGGGGAGCGGAGGCGGACTGCACTGCGGAGGGGCAGGATCAGGCCCTCGCTCGGGGCGCCCCGGGAACCGAGCCGAGGGGAACCCCCTCCGTGGGTGCAGTAAATCAGTAAATCACGGCTGGGCACGTACCCTCCGAGCCTGGCCGCCACGGCACCCACGAAGCCTGCAGCGACCCTGCCACCAGAGCCCTGTCGTGGGGGGACGGGAGATGCGGTCGGCCTGGGGGACTCGGTGGGGCAGCTCGTAAATCACCGTGGGGTTCTCATCTACATTCAATAACGAAGGTTTTATTCATTATTACACGTTCTTGTTCTTTAGTTTCTTCGCTCTATGGCTTCGCCCGTCTGCGCCAGAAAGAGCGTCTCCTGCTCCCTCCCGTACTTCGCAGCGAAGTTTTCTCACCGCGAAGTTTTGTCGCAGCGATCACTCCCGCGCAGTTCCGCCGCGGAGCGACGCGGTTCAGAGCCGGGGTCCCCGTCAGTGTCGGCTCCGCGCCCGCGGAACGTGTGAAGCCCCGGGCCCGGCGCTGCCCGGCGGCCTCGGTGAGGGGCACGGGGAACAATGGTGAACGTTTCTAGAGCTGTCTGCTTAAGAAACACCCGAGCGCTTGCACAATGGGCTATTTTCCATCAGTCCTGTAAAGAACGGTTTGAAAATTCAATTGAATACCTGCCCGAACCTAAGTATAAATATTATTTTTAAAAGAACAATATGTAATTAAAAACTAATATTTAACAACTTAAACGCCTATCCTGTAGGAAATAATAGCCTTTCTTCGCAAAACCTCCGAGATTGACTTCGCTTCCTCCTGTAAAACGAGGCCAGATTTAACTCTCCAAAGATCAGTGAGATCAAGTATTTCAGCGCTCAATTTACAGCTCCAGGGTATGTGGGACACTTTCCCAGCTATCTGGGTAGGTTAGGAAATAACTCTGGGAAGGAGGAGGGGGGAAAGGAAGGAGGATTAATTCCCAAACACCGCAGTAACACCTGTAGTATTTCCTTAACTCCACGTCACTGCGGCGATCTCCAGGAGCGGACTTCTCTGCAGCGGCGCGCAGTTAAATTGCAAGCAGGAAAACGGCAGAATTCGTACAAACAAACAAATAAACACATCAGGTTTGCTCATTTATAAGGAACAGTCCTGGTCTGGGAAGATCGTTTCGTGAAGCAATTCGGTCCCATTGTGATATAGCGGAGAACTCAGCGAGGTACCATCTGCCACCTCCGTAAACATCGTCACCTATTGATGAGTAGATTGGGTCGCTGGGCTATAAGGAGCGAACTACAGATAAACCTGTTAGTTTCTCTGATGTTTTTTAAGAAAATAACAAAATACATTATACCGACAGTGATGATCTCCGCTGCCCCCGGGGGGGTCGCGTACTGCGCCCCGCTCCCCTGCCCCTCCCCAGCAGCTCCTCTCTGCAGTGTCTGTCACACCATGGCCTGGCTGCGACCTTCCCCAAACCCTCCACAAGCTTCTCCCATTCCTCCTCCGCTCCCTTCTCCTGAAATAACAGAGAAAGGGGAGACGAGCCCTCCCGTGATAACCTCCCATGGAGGTGGGAAGCGGAGACCGAGCAGCCCTTCTCCCTGCCGCCGGGCCCTTCTCGGCGGCCCGGGGAGCGCTACCTCCTCGCCGCCCTGCCTGCCACGGTTCCTCTGTTGTCCGCATTTTTGCTCTACCTACGCGGGGACCTGCGGGCAGCGTCACCCGGGGCTCGGCTACACTGTGCTGGGGAACGGGGAAGCTGCAGAGCAGATTTTTCAGCAGCAAGACTCTGCTGCGGCACTGCGGGTGGAGCAGACCCCTCGCAGCCTCACGCACGCCTTCCTGCTAAGAGGTCCAGACTCCCGCTCTGCCTTCGCCATCCCTTGCCTTTGGCTGTGGGAAGTTGTCTCTCCCGCTCCGGGACCCCGTGGGCCCCGACCGGAGCCCTCGCCGGGGCGCGGAGAGCGGTGCAGCTTGCCTGCTCCGCCCGGAGCTCCGTCTGCTTTCTCCGATCTGCCATCAAGAAACACTTTCTTTGTCAAATGATCTTTCCTCTTCTTCACCGAATTATATTCTCTCTTCTTCTTCTACTTTTCCTTCCCCTGTAACTGTGGAGAGTGAAAAACAGTTGAAGGTAGGAGATTTCTGGAGCGAACCGCCGAGTGCGCGCTCTCTCGCCCATATGGAGAAAATTATCCCCCGAGTTCAGACTTTCCTGAGATTGCAGCATCAAACAGTCCAGACCTAGCAGGAGTCGGGAGAGGAGGTCACTTTCGATTCCCGGCTGCTACTCCTGTCGCCTGAATGGCCGGAGAGGTGAGAGGAGAGGCCGGCTCCCCGAAGCCGCTGCAGCCCCCGGGGTGCCCTGCCTGCCGCCGGCAGCCCCGGGCCGTGCCCGGCAGAGCGCACCGACTCGGGGCAAAGCCCTGCCTCGTACCCCTGCTCGTACCCCTGCTCCCCGGCACAGGCTATTCCCGCACGGCCTGGCCACCGGATCGGGGTGTCTGGGTGCTTACAGAGAGGTCTGACGGCTGCGAAGGGATGGACCGAGCACCACGGTCAATGTCCCCTCGCAGCTTGGTGCGCAGAGGCGGGTGCCGCGTTTCTGCGGTGACTCCCCGCACAGGCCTGACCTTCCTCGTTGTCCCTGCCGCGAGAAAAGCCGGACCAGCGGTGAGCGAGGTGCGTCCACCCTAGTGGAATAGCCAGCGAAGAGATCCGGGGAAAGGCAGGCACCTCTGCCCCGGCTATTCCCTCATTCGTGCACTGCACCGCGGTGAAGTTTTCTACAACTCCGAAGCAAGCTTTTTCCTTACTTTTTTGGGTTTTTTTCCCCCTCCATGAAAGAAAAAAAAAAAATACTGTAAAAGCGCCTTTAATTCGGAACTACTCTGGGGCTGAAGGCAGTTGTTGGATGCTCCCATCCAACACAACGTAATGGAGCGGTAACTAGATGCAATCACACACACAGTTTAAGCAGAAGTCCTCCCATATATGTTTGACATACATTATGCACGTAGAAAAAGCCACCTCGGGTCTGAAACATCCACGGACTCGGCGGATTTTGCTTTAGAAGCTTTGTCTTATTACACTCTGTATGGCTTCCACAGCGTGCACATCTCTGCGAGCTTGAATATTTGGGAACACGCATCAGCTAGAGAGGGAATTCAGTAGGATTATGCGTGTCAAAGCGGGATAGTTAAAGTTTCTGTTCCAAGATGCCACTGCAAGCAATTATGTACTTCAAGTCCTCGGAAAAAATCATTCTTTAGAATGAAATACTAATTAATTAGTATCCTAAATGACACTTCAATGTGTTAATATCGAATCGCTATACTTTGGAAGTTTTGAGAATTATTTGAGAGCTTTTCCGTCTCTTTCATTGCAAACTCCTTCCACCTCATGCGTGTCACCGGGAGACAGATGTCTCGGGTGGATGGAGGCGCTGGTGGGGGGATGCAGGATGAATCCTCCCCAAAAAGCTCTCTGCTCTTTGCAAGCTCGAATTTCTCCGAATGATAAGCAAGAATGGACACATACAGAAAAAAATATCGATCCGACCCCTGAGCAGAGGGAGGAGAGGGGGTTGATTCCCAGCAGAACTAACTTTCCTCCGGGTTCGACCCAAGCGGCCGGGTCCGCAGCTGCCAGGTGAGGCGGCACCGGCCGCCCGGGGGTGTTTGCCGTTTCCCGGGGATTCCCTCCGGCAGGGCCAGGCAGGGGCTTCCCGCTGCGGTGCTCAGCACGGGAATTCAGCACATGACATTGTTACATGAAAAGTCCTCGATCCTACAGAAAATAGCGATGACCCTCCCTGTTGCCCAAGAAAAGGCTTCGTGAAATGAAAAGCGAACGTGCTCTGGCTGGACGGCAGGATCGGGCCCTCTAGAAGCACGTTAGGAAGGAATAATTAACAAAACCGAAAGTCTGAATGAGAAGCTAAAAGTCCTCCGGTAGTAACCAAAAGTGCCGAATAGAGCTAGTGGTAAATCGTAGTGTAGTTTTCTATTTTTCCATAGAAACATAGCTTTTGAATAATTATTTTGGTTTGGTTGGGGTTCTTTTTTGTTTAACTGGTTGTTTGGGGTTTATTGTCGGTTTTTTGGTGTTGATTTTGTTTTTCTTTTTCTTTTCTCTCCCCTGTACCGACCGTGGCGCGCTCAGCCCAGAGGAAAGTTAAGGAAAGTTTGTCACTATAGCCCCCTCGTTGGGTGTGATTCCCCCCCGTCGGGAGGTTCCTCTGCCACCTCGGGCAGCCCCGGCCGCTGCCGGGAGGACTCCGGTGTGGGACCTGCCGGTACCCAGGCAGGGCGGCAGCTCCGCGCCTTCTTGTGGGATGCAGGGCGGGGAGAAATTAAAACAATTTTTAAAAGCCCGGCCGCGCTGCACAGGAGCGGCAGTGATGGGGAACGATAACTGGAGGATCGGGAAAGGGAGACAAGAACGAGGAAAGCAGAGCTGGTGGGATAAGGCAACTCCGCGCCACATCGCGCAGGGCGGCGGATGCTGCGCACCCCCCCGGGGTCCACTCGTGTCTCCTCCGTTCCACTCAGGACAGTTAACGTCCCGCCCAGATGGAGAGCAGGGGTTTATGTCGCGGAAGGTGAGTTTCTGGTTTGGGATGCCTTGTCTTCCATCGAGGGGAAAAAAAAAACAAACCACCAGGTGCAAGAGCTTCCCCCACACGATCTTCCCACGCACACGCAACCTCGGCCCCGCCGGTGGAGGCTCGGAAACCTTTCGGCTCGCCTGCGAGAGGATGAGCGGTTTCCCATGAGATGTCCGGAACCCGGACACCTGCAGCCGCTGGCTGGCCTGCAGCTTTCCCTATATTTGTTTATTTTGGGGAGTTTGGTGAGTTTTTATTCAGGGAGAGCCCTCGTGGCAGAAATGAACTTTTCCAGAGGAGATACATCGCCAAAAACCCGCAGTTTCAGGGGCTGCTCGGATAGCTGGTGCCGGGCAAAGCCTATTTATCTATAAGTTCAGCACCCGGCTGCTGGAAACCGGCAGTAACTCCCGGGTGAGCGGTATCGCCGATATCCCGAGCTTTTCCGAGTCCACGGAAGCCCCGACGGGACGTTTCCGTTCGGGATGGAGCCTGCAGGTCAACCCGGCAAGCGAGCAGGCAAGGCAGAAACATTTGAAAACGCCTCTCGCTCACATCACACTATGCACGACTGCGAGAAGTTGCCATACATGGCGCGTAGCAAGCCACGATTATCAACAGGGGGTGAAAATAAGAGCAGGGGTTGGCTTCGTAGTTTAGGAGCTGCTAGTCCGGCTCCCCGGCAGTTACAGCGTTTAGACGTTCAACCGGTCTGATGAGGGTATTTAAAACGCTGGGCTTAAAATAAGCGCTGTGGCAACGGGTATCGCGCTGGGGAGGGTTTAAAGTGCGCGGACGTGTGTGCGTACACACGTGTGGGTGCGTGAAGGTGTGTGAGTGCAGACCCTGTGCCCTTCGGAAAGAAAGGGAAAAAGAAAAGAAAGAAAAAGGCCCTTATGAGCTTAATATATATTAAACAGCCTTAAGGCTTCTTGTAGCTTGGTCCCGAGCGCAGGTCTCCCCGGGGCGGCAGCCGGGCCCTGCCCAAAGCCGCTGCCGGCGGAGGAGCCGCGGGGCGGGCGGGGGCTGCTCGGCGGCCGGCAGGGGGCGCTGCCGCCCCGCGGATGCACGCTGGGGCCCGCGCAGCGGGAGGGGACCTGGAGGGGACCGAGAAGGGACCGGGCAAGGACTGAACAGGAACTGGACAGGGCCAGCAGAAGACTTGTGCCAGGATGCCCGTCGGGGCCGAGTAGTCCGTCCCGGCGAGGTGCGCCGTGGTTACCGCGCTGTTCACCGCGCCCGCACGCTGCTCCACTATTTTCTCTCGCTTCCTCCGCACATGTTGACATTTAAAATGACCCCGGGTCTGGCATGGATGGGTGCAGATTACGGCTTGGTGTGTCAGCCCTGGGATTCTCTCTTTTCCTTCGTGTCCCGCGTTACTAACGTCATTTCGGAAACACAAGTCCGAACTTCCCCGACAAAAAATAGATGTGCGAAAGAAAGCCGGGGCTGCTCCGGAGGGCGAGCGCCGGGACGGGTTTGTGCAGTGCCGAGCACCGGCAGCCGTGCGGCAACCGGCCGGGGTTGCGCGGCCGGGTAGGGGCTTTCGGGAGTGAGAGGAGAGGGTGCTCTGAAATAGCATCGAAAAGAAAAAACTAAAGCGAGGCTCCCGGATTGCTGTTCTCCGGGGCCGGAGGGAAGGAACCGGGGCAACGAGGTCGTTTCCCGGCCCCTGTGGCCGCCGCAGCCCCTGCCCGCCGGTGGCCCCAGCGCTGACCCGGCTTTGTACGGCCGGAATAAGGGTGTGAGGTTTTCCAGGCTGGTCTCCTCGATGGGGAGGCCTGTGGAAAGCATCCCGTGTGTCTGCCCCACTCGGGGGCCCTGGTTGCGTGGAGAGCGAGGCCCTGTTCACGTGGGGCTCTGGGTGCTCGGGGGAGCCAGGGCCGGCAACGACACCTCCTCGGGTGAAATCCACCTGCTGGGGGGAGGCCCCCGACCGTTCCCGGAGCACCACAGCCCATTTCGGTTCGGCTTCACGTCCCGGGTTCCTTTGTCGCCCTCCACGTATTGCACTTTTGCAATACTTTTGTTCGCAGCACGCTTAGGCATATTGACTGGGATTTAGGACGTTCAGAAACAAATTAAATTAGGCATTTTACCCACTTCTTTAACTCGCGCAGCCCCCCTCCAGACACGACCTGCCTGGACCACCTCCCCTTCCCACTCTGGGCACGGTTCCCTGGGACCGGAGAGAGAAGGGAGAGACGAATCCCGCATGGAGAAAAAAAAAGTTAATGGGAGGCTGAAAGTTCTCTCAACGCCATCCCCCTACCCGCGAAAGTTCAGCCTGGATCAGCCTGTAAACAACCGTCTTACCCCGAGGTCTCCCGCATGTGAGGCCTTCCTCGCATTTTCTTCTTGGCTCGTCTTTTAAAAGATGAGTATTAATTTGGAAATCCGAAGCTAGTGCCTTTGAGGCCAGCCATGTAATTTGACTGCGAATGTAGCGCACCCCTCCCTCCGAGAGAGGCTGCCTCTAAGTGTGCTTGGAGCAGATCGGGGATTGCTGGGAAGGGAGCCCCTGCCAGATTTTCTCCTTGTAGACGCCAAGAAGACAGCGAGAGAAGCCTGTCAAGACGCTGGGTAGGAAAAGTTCAAGAGAAGGAGCTTCGGGAGATGCTCCCGGGGCATCCCGGGCTGGAGAGCAACAGTCCCGGCTGAGGTGCAACGGGCACAGGGTCTGCAAGGGTCGTGGGCTGCGCGGAAGGTGACCACAAGAAACAGCCACGGCGACGAGTGGGAGAGCGACACAGAAATTTAGGAGAAAGCGGAAAATCCTGGGAAATCCCATCACGACCCCCTTTGAGTTTTTTTTGTTCCGACTGTCCCCGGCCTATTTTCTCTATGACAAAACCCAGAAAGAGCTGGTGCTCTCCGGTCTCTGCGGTTTCTCTGCCTGTATGTATCTACGCACACACACACGTATATATACATAGGAATAGATAAGTATAAGTATGCATGTAGCACAGAGAGCGAGAAGGGCTCGATGCGACGCCGGGAGCTCCAGGTCGCTGCGGCCGAAATCACCCACTTTCTCGGGTGAGATCGGGCTTGGCAGCCGAGAGTTTCCCGGCTGCAGCTGCAGCCTCCTCCGCTGAGCTCCAGAGCAACGGGACCCCCCTTCGGGAAGGGATTTTAGGCTAGAGGATATTTCCTCGGTGGTTAAGAGGGTCGAGGGAAATTTATCGAGCGTTTTGGAGGGTTATCCTTGCTCTGTGTGTATGACGGGTTTTTTTTTTTCACACGGATATAATTCCTCCCTCCTCAACTGCTAAATTACTTGATGCAGTTTTCAAAGGAGCTCTGTGATTATGTCAGGATGTCTGGAAAAAAAAAAAAAAAAAAAAAAAAGAAGTAAAAAAAAAGGAAAAGAAAAAAAAAGGAGTTGAAGTTTTTCCAGTTCAGATTCCTTCTGCAGTCCTTGAGAAGTCTAAATACGCAGATGCAGAACACTCTTCCTAGGAGAAGTTTCTCTTTTTTTTTTTTCCTTTTCCGTGCTCATGAACCAAGACCCCAAGTCGAAATCAGCACCTCAAACACCCGTCGTATTTAGAGCACTTTCTCAGCCTCGTTCATATCAATAACCCCACATCTCTGCAAGAAGAGCGTTACTGCCGGTTGAGGGGGGAAAAGTTGCACGGAAAAGGGAGTGAGAGGACTTAAGAAGTTAAAATACGAGCGTTTCACGAGGGACGCGAGTGGGGCTGGAGAGAAATCCATCTCTCGCCCAAGCTCGGTGCAGCGGGGTCGGAGCCCAGCGCCCGTGTCTGCCCGGATGTCTGCGGGCAGGAGAGGTTTTCCCAACGTGTGCAACCTGGGAGAACGGCACTGGGCTGCAAAATCTGTCAGGAGACTTGAATTACACCGTACAAACATCTCTCTCACTTTGTCTTTGCAATCGCATGCACGTGTGGATATGGATGTCTGTACATACAGCCGCCCAACGCCTGGAGAACAGATTTACATTTCATACGGAAAGTGAACTTCTCCCTCACAAAGTGCACCCTGCGCGGGGTGCACAAAGGAAAACCCGTCCCCAAACAAAGGCGCACGAACAGCGGCATCCCTGCGTGCCCAGCACTTGTTTTGTCACTTCTATTTAGTCCGTCGATTCGGTATTGTGTTAAAAATATCGGCATGCTACAAACAGAGGCTCTTAGGAGACAGCGGGGAAGGCGAAGAGAGTTTAGCTCGCCCTTTGCTGGAAACTGGCGAGGACGGTTTAAATAGCGATTTTTTAGGATAGTTTTATGCAGTGGAGTAACGGATTCTTTGTGTATAAAGTGGAAAGTAAATAGAAAACAAAGTCCGGGAGGGAGGAAAGAAACGCTAGACTGGTTTTAAGACTCCCCCCATCCCTTGGTTCAACAGAAACAATTTACATTAGCAATTCCGCATCTTTAAGATAAATTACACAGCGGCGTAATAGATTTAAAGTACGCCAGATTTTTTATCATTAATTGTAAATGTGCAAAATACCTGCTGGTACTTCACTTTAGAAGAATGTAATTGGCAAAAATGGGAGGCTGATGAATAGATAATAGATCCTTAACTACCAATAAACAGTAAGCACCAGCCAAGAGTATTAGGATGTGATCATAATTATTCTGCAGCACCAGCCAATGGGAGGAGGAGAACTCAGCCCTAAAATCATCCCCGGACTCAAAGGTAATCTCGAAAATACGGACAAGGCTGGAACCGGAGACTTTCTCCCCTGTCCCGTCTGCGGGAGCCCGGCGTGTCCCAGCTTTGCGTAATACAATTGCCCTCCGCTTTGTTTTCCGCACCGCGCGGTGCGGGGAATGCGAAGGAGCGAAGGGTGAATAAATAAATTCGGAGGAGGAGAAGGGCGACCCGCTCTCTCACCGGGACGAAACCTTTCCCAAGCGGGGCATCTCTCCCGGACGCCCCGGGGCTGATCCAGGTAACCTCGCCAGGCTGAGAGCACCCGAGAGGTGGCAGGGAGAGGGGTGTCACTGCTGGAGAAGCCCTAACTCTGACCCCCCACACTCCGAGAGGACATGCGGCGCCCCCCGCCCCCTGTCCCCCCCGCTGAGTCTCCCCTAGTCCCCCGTCCCCCTACCTCGGTCGCCGGGCTTCGACAGGGGAGGGAGGGCAGCGCGGTGGAGCGGAGCGGGGCCGGGCGCGGCGCTGCGCGGGGGCGGTGGCGGCGCGGACGAGGCTGCGCGGGGCCCCGCGCTCCCCCCGCGCTGGCGGGCGCGCTCCCGCCGCACTCCGATCCGCGGCTCCATCCCTCCCTATGGCGCTGCCCGGCGCTCGCCTCCCCTCTGACGCACTTTAAAGAGTCTCCCCCTTCAACCTCAAGGCGAGTAATAGCGACCAATCATCAAGCCATTTACCAGGCTTCAGAGGAAGCTGTTTATGTGATCCCAGCACTAATTAGGCTCATGAACTAACAAATCGTTTGCACAACTTGTGAAGGGGCCGATCACATCCATGGATTGTCTTTGGACTTAGGGAGGGGGGGTGGGGGGGCCGACCGCCTTTTCCTTGCAGGAGGGAAACTTCTCCCAGCAACTTTTGTGTGTGTGTGTGTGTGTGCGTGGTGCGTGTGTGTGTCTCCCTTTTGGGTACCGCTGGCTGCCGCTGCCTCCTTTTCCTCCAGCCCCTGTCTATTTATGTGTGTATCTATCCCTCCTCAAGTCACTCCCTGCTGCAAACTTCCCCGGATCGCCTCCCGCGCACCAGAGAGAGCCAGGCAGGGATTTGGTCGGGGACTCTCGCCGCGGCAGCATGTTTCAGCCCACACCCAAGCGGTGTTTCACCATCGAGTCGCTGGTGGCCAAAGACAGCCCCCTGCCCGCGTCTCGCTCCGAGGATCCTATCCGGCCGGCGGCGCTCAGCTATGCCAATTCCAGCCCGATGAACCCATTTCTCAACGGCTTCCACTCCACTGGCAGGGGGGTATACTCCAACCCGGACTTGGTCTTTGCAGAGGCCGTCTCCCACCCGCCTAACCCGGCCGTGCCGGTCCATCCCGTGCCCCCTCCCCACGCCCTGGCCGCCCACCCGCTGCCTGCTTCGCACTCCACGCACCCGCTCTTCGCCTCGCAGCAAAGGGATCCTTCCACCTTCTACCCCTGGCTAATACACCGCTACCGGTATCTGGGCCACAGATTTCAAGGTACGTGCAACTTGTTTTCTCCCTCCGATCCACCCCTCCATCCTCCGGTGGCCCCGGGCCGGTCGCCGTGGCGCGGATGCGGGGGAACCGCGGGCAGGCGCTGCCCGGAGCCGCGGGCTCGGCTGGGCCGGTCCGAGGGTCTTTTGTGCGTGACTCCCCCCCACCGCCAAACTTGAGAGCTGTCAGAGACGAGGGGCTTCGGCTTGGTTTTGCTTTATTTCTTTTCCCTGTCTGTTTTGGTTTCCCTGGGAGGAGGGGGGAAGGCAAGGCCGGCCGGGACTTCTGCGGCTTTCTCGCCCCGGTTAAAAGCAGGGAGAAAAGGAGGATAATTTTTGCTGCCATGGATTAAAAGCTACGGAAGAGACCTCGAAGCAAGCCGCCCCGCAAAGAGGAGAATGCAAGTGTGGCGAAGTTTGGGTTCCCTGAATTGTCTGCCGGGCTGCCGGGGCCGGGCTGCCGGGGCTGTGGGGACCCAACGCCTCCTGCCCAAATCCGGCCGCTCTCCTTGTTAGCGGGGACAGGAGAAAAATGAAACGAACCCAGAGAAAGGAGAAGGCTGGGGAAAAAATGCTCCCAGCGCCGGAGCAGCACTGGGAGATGGGGCTGCAAAAGGAGAGCCGGGGCTGGGGACAGAGGGCACGATTCCGTCCATACGGGCAGGGAAGGGCTGCCAGCTGCCAAGCGACTAATAAGCGGCTGAAGGAAAATAACCAAATCCAATGGCGCACAATCAATAAAATCCCCCTTGTTTAACCCTTTGCAACCGGCAGCGTCTTCTCCGAAGGGTGAGTCGATTTCTCCCGTAATAGGTCCAGGCAGGATCTTTAGTTATTAAAAAAAAAAAAAAAAAATCAGCCTTCACTCGGAGGCGCTTTTTTTATGCTTTTTTTTTTTCCATTTTTTCCCCCCCGGATTTTTAATTTATTAATTCCGAACGAAAACAAATCACCTGCAATGTCCATTTCCCTGGCCTTCTGCAGTCCACCCGCTGCACCCGGTTGGAAAAGGAGTCGCTGTCTCCGAAGCCAGGCGGACAGAGATACAAAATTGATTATTACCCTCTCAGAATAAAATTACAGGTTTCGCTCACCAGATTATTTGTCGCAGTCATCAGGCGATTGCTAAAGAGCGGGAGATGAAAGGCGGAAATGTCCTGGTGTTGAGCCACAGCCTGATTTCAAACATACCCTCCTCCTGCAACGATTTTTAATGCACTTATGGAAAGAGACTCTCGGTGGCTTTCCCACCTTGGAAAGAACGGCCCGGAGAAGCAGCACAGGGCCAGCCCGGAGACAGAACCCACTAAAAAGCCCCAGCCGACTCCCACCCCCCCACACTTCTGGCCGGCTGGGATGGCCTCGCCGTGGCCTGTCCGAAGTTTGTTTCTTTATTTCTCCGGCGGTCCTCGGCGCCGGCGGGGCAGCGGGCAGGAGCACGGCGGCGGTAGGAACCGCGTTCCGGGGAGCACACTGACAAAACGAAGGGGAACGGGGAGAGAAAGGCCCCGGACAGAGCTTTGGGCATGGGAAGCTGGGAGAGAGCCGGGGAGCGGGCTGCCGGCTCCCGAGGCGGGGAGGGGGCTCTCGGCCGGGGCCGCACCGAGCGCCGCTACCCCGCTCACCGCGCCGGGAGGGTGTAAAAATCAACTAAACAAGGAAGGCTCTGAGGCTGTCGATGGATGAAGGGAAAGGGGGAAGCTGCAGGGTGAAGCCGCAAACACCGCAGCCCCGCTCTGACCAATATTTTTGACTTTTTTTTTTTTTTCATAGTGCACTCCTGGTTGTATTTTAGTATTTGAATTTCTCCTGCTCATTCCCTCCATCTATTTATCGAAGGAAAATTAATTTTTTTTAAAGTCGCTGAAATAAAAAAGAAACTACACTCAGATTTCTCCTGCGACTAATGTTGGGAGTCAAAAATTCTTGCTCTAAAAAGTGCGTTTGGGGAAAGTGTTTTGCTAATCTCTGTTTTATTCTGTTGTCCAGGGAATGAAACCAGTCCGGAGAGCTTCTTATTGCACAATGCACTGGCCAGGAAACCCAAAAGGATCCGTACAGCTTTCTCCCCATCCCAATTACTGAGACTGGAACATGCCTTTGAGAAGAACCATTATGTAGTAGGAGCAGAGAGAAAACAGCTGGCACATAGCCTCAGCCTCACGGAAACTCAGGTAAGGGAGAAGCAGCGAGTGGGCAAACTGGGAAAGTGAAAGTACTGGGTTCTCCTTGGGAAAATCCACCCGGCCGGCCCGGAGATGTGGGAAAAAATACGGACAAATTCGGGGGGGGATTTAGGCCTGCAGCCTCGAGCCGGTGGAGTGGAGTGAGAGGTACCCCCTCGACTGGGTGCTATAAAATCCTCCCGCGTTCGTGAGAGCTATGGCCTGTGCTGGTTCGCGGGGCCGTGGCCGGGCGTCGGGGGGACGTGGGGGTCGGGACACGGTTTGGGTCTCCCCAGAGAGACCGGCCGGAGCCCCGGCCCGAGCGGGGAGAAGCGGGATGTGCAATCGGCAAATGAAGGACGGTCCTGGTCATTTTTCTGCGGGACTGATGTGACCCTCAAGAAGTAGTTGAATGTTAGGGAAAAAGCCCCCAAAGCAAAAGGCGGAGGGAAGAACCCGGCTTTGGGCCCTACCGCAGAAATGGAGATTCTTGGATGATTTTTTCACTCGTTTCTAGCCCCGCATCCGGCAGCGGGCAGGAGCCGTTCAGGAGGGCATAAAGATGAAAAATAAAAGCAGAGAAATTATTCACTGCAAGGAATCCCCTCCTTCCCCCCCCACCCGCTAGCTGGCTGCGGGCCAGAACTGCACCGGAGACTATTTCTGTCGTCTGTCTGGGGGGACGTTTTCTACTCCAGTTGTCCCGGGGTGATGGTCTTGGCGGGTACCGAGGCCGGACACGAGTGGGGAGGCGCGGAGCCGGCGGGGAGCGGCGGCGGTGAACGGGGCTGGGCGGGGGCTGCCCCCCGACGGCGGGACCCACGGCCAGCGAGGCCGCTGCGAGGGCGTTTTTCACGCGGTTTTCTCCTCGCCGGAAGAAAGGCCGGGGTTTGGGAGATTGTTTTGTTGTTGTTGTTATTGTTGTTGTGTCGGGCTTTTGTTTTGTGCCCCTCCAGGAGACTGGTGGAGAGAGGGCTCCAGATGAGGATTGTCTCTGCTACAGTATGTGGCACTGTACTTTAAAAAAAAGAATGCCAAAATACCCAGCCGCAGCCTAGTTCAAAGTTCCCAGTAAACACAGCGTTCTCTGGGCGGATTAAGTTGTAACACTTTTTTTTTTTTTTAAAAAAAAAACCCCTCCTTTTCGTGGGGGAAGCAATAAAGAGGTTGGATCTTTTGTTTTAAAATGTCTCCCTAACAAAACAATAAAAAGGGATCGCCACTTTTATGAGGTTCTCCGAACAAGGGACCGGTCACAGGCTTATTTCTATTGGAAAGCTGTATTTAAGGTGGTCTTTGTGCTGCTTGATTCCGAAGCTGGTTGGGGTCTTTTGTCCCGATGTCAAACCCGCAGTCCCCTACAAATGAGCTCCCTTTTTGGAGATCAGCGTGCAGAAATGAACCGTCCTCCCCTTCAATTAGCAAACTAAAAGCAAATTAAACTCACCCCTTGTTCCCCACTCAGCTTTTTAATGGTGGACTTTTGGAGAATATGAAAATGCAGCAGAGATGTGTGTCCAGCCAGGCAGGTCTCTGTTCTGAAGAGGCAGCGAAGCGGGTTAAACCAGCTTATTAAAATGCTCCAGTTCCCTTTTCCCCCCTTGCTGGGGCCTTTATCAGGCACTTTCAGACAGAACCAGAGTTTAAACTGCTTTTTGAAAAAAAATGTTTACCTTTGGCCACTACAAGGAGTGTGGCCAGCCCTGGAGATAGCTCCCAGATCAATACTATCTGTAATTAAAGCACTGAAGTCAGCTGCCGGATAGTTAAGTCAGATTTATTCGGCGCTGCAGAAATTCAGAGGGATATTTACGACGACACTTGCAGGTTTCGCCTCACGACGATCGCTCCTGGACGGCGCGTCCCGGGGAGACGCTGCGGGGAGGGCCGGACGTTTATCTTTTTCGAGGCTTTTTCTTTCATTTTATTCTCTTTTCCAAAAAAAGAAGATCTCGTCCCGCCGTCCCGTTAGGAGAGACTAGGCCCTCGCTCTGCTTTGCCCCGCCGGTCGGGCCGGGCCGGGCTTATGGGTGCCGGTCGGGGGGCGTCTCGCAGCCCACCCAGCTCCCCCCGCCCCAGGTCGGGATCGCTGTCCCGATGTCCGTGGCCGCGGGTAACAAGAGCCGCCCCAGAGGCCGCCCCGATGGTGGGGCCGACGGTGCTGACAGCCCACCGCCGCGCAGCCAAGCTTGGTTTTCCAGGCGTGGGGTGCCTGGCGCCACGCGCGGGCATTGCGCGGGGCTACTCGTGTGCGGAAGGTCCGCAGTCTTGCGCCAGGTGCGCACACGGTGCCTCCTGCTAGTGGCGCTGCCCGTCCCGCGCCCGGCTGCGGGGCGGTGGCGGGAGGAACCGCGCACACGCAGCGGTGCAGCTGCCCGCTCCTACACGCGTGGGTCCTCCGGAGGGGACTGGTGGGCCTGTGGCAGCGCGCAGGCAGGGCATGGTGCAGGCAGGGCACGGTGCAAGCAGGGCACGGTGCAGGCAGGGCGCGGAGCATCTCGGCACATCCCAGCACCGATGTCCGGGCAGGCGTCGGACTAAAGCCCGGTGCCTTTCCTCCCGCAGGTAAAAGTATGGTTTCAGAACAGACGGACAAAGTTCAAGCGGCAAAAGTTGGAAGAGGAAGGTTCAGACTCACAACAGAAGAAAAAAGGGACTCATCACATTAACCGGTGGAGAATCGCCACCAAACAAGCCAGTCCAGAGGAAATCGACGTCACATCGGACGATTAAAAACTGGTACTTTGGGACTTTTTCTAAGCCAGGCACCTCCACCAACAGAAAGTGTTAAAGGCTCACATCCCACCCCCAGCGTGGCGGTGCGGGGAAGGGACACGGAGATCTTCATCAAAACTGCGGTTCCCGTCTGGAGGCGGCTGGGAGCGAGCGAGGGGGACACCGCGACAGGTCCGGACTGTGGCACTGCCGGCACCGCTCTGGCAAGGGGGGATCTGTCAATCAAAGCCAAAACACCGGGACGAGGTGATTGACAGGTATTCCGTTTCTCGCAGTCCACTTTTAAAAGCGTAACGTCAAAAAAATCTTAAAAAAAAATATTGAAAAAAAAAAAAACCACACTTACCCCCCTCCCCGAAACAAACAGCCCCCGTCCCCCAACCAGACCAGAAAAATGACCACCTTACAGGACATTTTGCACTTCACAGTTTCTTCCGTCTTTAAAAGAGAAATTTCCATAAGCAGCCAAACCCCACACCTGTTTCAGAAACTTGAATTGCATGTGAAAAGCCGTCTGGGTAAAAAAAAAAAGAAAAAAAAAAGGAAAAAAAAAAAAAGAACGGAAAAAAATTACCCCGGTTGCTAAAGACAGAAGTGAATTGTAATTTTTTTCCCTTTAAGACTGGTTTTGTGTGCTTTTTAATTTTATTTTATGAGAAATGTGCAGTCTGTAAACATTTTATGATAACTTCTGGCGTCAAAGTGTTTGTGAAAGATAAATGAAGTAGCAGTAACAAAGCATAGTGTTCCTTCCGGATGGACAAACACGGTGGGGCAGGGGAGGGATGGGAGGGAAAGTTGGGGGGGAGGTTCGGGCTGGTCATAACTTTTGCTGCCAAAAAAAAAAATCAAATCAAATTATTCCCCCTCCCCCCCCCCCCCCCGCCCCGTTGTATCCTCATTGCAAAACCAGATTATGATTATTTTTTAAGATTAGCAAAGCGCAAATCCAGCGACCAGGTTTGGCCATGGGGACACCTCCCAGAATGGCGGGATCCAGAGAAAAGGGACTGAAAATAGAATATTGATTTTTTTTTTCTAATGGCCATTTTCATTGGGGCAATTTTCAAGCACTGACCTTATAATATTCCGAGATCATAGAGCTACTAAAAAAAAAAAGTGACAAATGTTTCCTTCATGTCTTCTTTACCAGAATGTAAATATTTTTGTGTTTTGTGTTTAATTTGTTAGAATTCTAACACACTATATACTTCCAAGAAGTATGTCATTGTCAATATTTTGTCAATAAAGATTTATCAATATGCCCTATATTTTTAAGTAATATATTTTGCCCTCCCCCACTCCAATTTCTCAGAAAACGGGAGTTGCCCTCTCCAGTTTTTAGCTGCTGAGCCCCTGCGGTGGGAGCCTGCGCTCCCCCGGCCGCGCATTCCTGCGGCCACAGCCACCTTTTCTTAATGAATTCACCGCCTGCTAAATAGACCTCTAAAAACAAGCCGCAGAGACCCACTTGCTGTAAATAAATACCTTGAAAAAAAATCCTACCAAAAACCAACAACAACAAACCCAACCCCTTCACTGTTTGGAAACTGAAGTGCGAACCGGCTCGTAATGGGAGGGGGAAACCGGTCCGCAGCAGCCGATGCGGGATAAGGGCTTTCCTTAGCAAAAAATATGTATTTTATTTTTCAGGAGAGGATTTTTTTCGCCCCCTCCAGTCTTTTAAATTCCTTCGCCAGGTCCTGGCGGTGACGAGCAGGTTTTGGGACGCAGGGACTGCACCCCAGTTCCAGCTCTCCCCGTCGCCCTTAAGGGAGCGATCCTGGGCACAGGGTGCAACTCTGACATTAAAGATGTGGAAGAAAAAAAGTTGTTCTGGGTCCTTGAGGAAAGTAGCCGGTTTTCTGGGGGTACACAGTTGTTTTTTCATGCTTCATTTGCTCCTTAGCCTGATAGACTGCATTAATCAGTTTTATTTCCATTGATAGAGAAACCTCGTCTGCTCTGTTCGAGCTACAAAGAATCCTGCAAGCTTTTGTGAAAGTGCAAATCAGTTTAGGCAATTATCATACCAGGAATATGAAGGGGAAAGAGGAGGCATTGCCCAGTGGTCTCCTTTAATCTCTTAATCCGTGGATCCAGGGGGGCTAGTTGGACATAATTTAGGACAATCTGACTACCCTTTACACTGTGATAAGGCGAAGTTACAATGCATTGCGAAAATACGAGCTTTGTTAAACATCCTGCCTTGAAAAGTTAAGATTAGACATTCTGTGCACGTGTTGGCTCTATCGGGTACTATGTAAATTTATTTTTTTTTCTAAAAAATCCGATTTTTTTTTTAAACGTTGCTCCTTATACAATCTCGGTGACTTTCCTTTCACTAGCGCTACAAATGTGAGAGAGGCCCAGGCAGGGTTAGGACGCATGTCGCAATGCAGTCCCTTCCATTTATACCTAAGCTAATTATTTAGTAGAGTTATTCCCAAGGTAAACTTCTCGTTGCTTTTCCCCTCTTCTCGAACAGCTGATGGTGCAGATCTGGAAACCAAGCAGGGAGCACATTTCACCTTTACCTCGCCGAAGTTGGCTTGCGCTCCACTTCAAACCCATGCAAATGGGCACACATAAAACGGATCGCGGCTGAACAGCAGACTTGGGCCTTTCTAGAAATTGTTTCCCATCTTGATAAAAGGCTTATTTCTGCAGGAACCATATACTTATATACTCCCCCCCCCCTTTTTTTTTTAACTGTGAGGGAAGAGAGGGAGAGAGGGAAAAAAATTAAGCGTCCTATGTAGCGTAACAGCAATAAAATCTTCAGAGAATGCCATTAGCTTTGAAAAAAAACCCTAAAAGCTTTATTACAAACCAAGCTTTGAAAATAGGGGGGATTAGGAGTCTGAAAGGGTCCCACAATGGTTAGAAGAAAAGGTTTCATGCTAATGAGGTTAATGCCCTTTGTATCTCAGGACTCCACAACTTCATTACTCCCTATCTCCGGCTGCACCAAGCGGCTCAGAACACTGCAATCCACTCCAGCTCTCCCCTGCCTTGCCTAGAGAAGGATTTGATAGCAGCTCTGTTCAAACTAGATAATTATATCTTTTCAAGTCGGAATTAAGATAAAGAAAGTGAAGCAAAGGCGGCTAGCCTTGATCCACTGCAAACAAATTTGGCGCACTTTCTAGTCTCTCTCCCCCTGCCTCAATAGGCAGGACAGTCAGCTTATTAGACCCTCATTTGCTTTATTAATTCATCTATTTAAAGTGGCAGGATTAGAGAGAGGGAGAGAGAGGCAGAGTCTAATGTGGGACAGTGGATGCCAGGCAACGTGGAAATATAAATATTGGCGAGATGCTATCCGAGCGGGTGTTTAAAAATACATTTTATATTAAATAACTGAGAGGGGTGGGGGAGAGAGGGTGTATTTCGGGTGGTGAATTGCAGACTCGGGCGGATTTTTACTGCTCTTTCGAAGGAAATCTCGGTGCCGGCTGCCGGAGGCCTGCTGCCCCCCCGGAGGATAGCCGGCCCCGCGGAAAGCCCGCTGCTCTCCGCGCCTTGCCGGGGATTTGGCCCGGTGGACCCCCGGGCTGGGCAGGGGTCCGGAGGCCGCGGGGAGACCCCTCCTGCTCCGTCCCCAGCCGGCAGCGCTGCGCGGGGGCGGCCCGCGGGCGCGGAGCGGTGCGCACTCCCCCGCGCACGGGCAAGCGACCGCAAATCGGACCGGCAGGTTTTGTGTCATCTCCAACCCTTTACTCCGTCTATCGACCGAAGGTGGTGCAACCCGCCCCCCGCCCCGGCTCGCCTGCCCCCGGCCCTTCTCAGTCCTGTCACCACCAAGCAGCGGGCCCGAGGACCGGGGGCTTCGGCCTATGGCTCCCCCGGCCCGTCCCGACCCCAACGGGCAGAGGGGGCCCGATCCCGACCCCTCCGCGCAGCGCTTTCCCGGCTTTGCTCCGCGGCACGGATCTGGCCCCTCTTGCCTTGGCTTTTTAACGCTTTCCCTTTGAACAAAGCCGGCGGCTTCCAGCCTCTCCGTGGCCACTTGTGTGATTTGTTCCCCCCACGTCGGCGCAAACACACACCCACGCACCCCCGTCTTTGCCACTCGACCAAGGTGAGGTCAGAGGCCTTTGGAGTCTTCACTTTGTTCTGTTTAGAAACGCTGTTTATTTACCTCCCCGCTTTGATGGATCGTGCTGTTACTTACGAAGGCTTGGCGGAAATTAGCGGTACCCCCTAATTAACACAGAGCCTATCTGCCTGCCCCGTAGGAAACAGGCAAAGCAGCTCCGGCCAGACCGGATTCCCTGATAAACAGGATTCTTCCAGCCACTGCTCCCGTGTCCATCAGTGGTTCGTAACTGCTCGGAGCTAATACAGCAATTGATTTACTTCTCCAAAGGGTCCCGCTGCGAGGGGGACGCGGGAGTTTAGAGAACCTCCTGACCCCGAGCCGTCACCTCTCTTCTCTCCAACCTTTCTCCTGGTGGGACACTCACAGCCGGAGAAACCCAGGCCCTGGTCCACGCTTGAAAGCGAAAGGACCATTAATCACCTTTCCTCTCTTTGCTTTTAATTGGCCTTTTGCCATTAGCGCCTGTTGCAGGGAAGGCGACCCGTCGTCTGGGAGCGAACCCCGCCGGTAGCCCACTCGGTCCCCTCTTGCCCGTGGGGCCCGTGTCCGCCCGACCTCGGTGGCTCCCCCCGTGGGCACCGCTCCCCCGCCGGGGCTCAGCCCGTCTCGCAGGTGGTTTCCCCGGCCCGGGAGCAGGCAAAGCGGGATCTGCCTTCTCCTCCTCCCCGCCGTGGGGCCGCTCGGCCCCGCTGCCTCGGGAGCCCCCGCTGCCCCGCACGGCCCGGCCGGAGCCCTGGATGCTGCGGGGGCTCAGGGCGAGCATTTATAGACCCGCTCTCCATAGCTCACGGCTGGACCTGACGTCAGGAAGAACTTGATCTCGCCCGCTTTGCTCCTGCTTCTGAAACTGATCCTTGAAATGAGAGAACAGACTCTACACAATTCCCATGGCCTTGACATAAGGTACAGCGATAAATATACACCACTAATGAGCAATTACCATATAATCACCTTCCAATTAGCTCGCATAATGATGAATTAAACATTCTAGCCTGCTGGATTAGGTTTCTTACTTTGTATATTATTTACGAAGGCTAGCTTCTGCTGAGCACCAAATATCAAATTAGATAGAGAATTTTCAGTTGGGGGTAATTATGCATTCAGTGCGTGTTCGGGGTTTTTGTCATTAGCTAACTAAAGTGTATTGGAAGGTAATGTCCATCCTTTTCTGCCTTTCCTTTTTTGATGTCTTAAAACAAAGTCCACGCTTTTCCAGCACTGCTCTGCACTCCGCCTCCCCTGTATTAATCCTTCTTCCTTCCCTAAGGTTGGACAGACGGAAAAACTGACCGAATTTTCCCTGGGACAGTTAAATAATGAGGAGCAGGCAGAGGTAGGAGCTGGGGAAAGCAATGGAGCTCTCAGGGCACACAGTCCTCTCGCCACGTGGTTGCACCATCCCTGGGAGGTGGGAAGAAACTTGCCCCGTCAATCCAGACAGGTAGAAACACTCTGGTCCTCTCCTTGGGGTGGTGGGGACCGGCCAAGCAGAGGAGGTGACATCACCCCACACCCCCCTCCGCGATGCTCTCCACTCAGATCCCGTGACACCCGTGGGTGGCGGTTTTCTTTGCCATTCTGGGAAGGATGCTCCAAAACACATCGAATGCCGGCTGGATTTGTTCCGGGGGTGGGGGTGCGGGGTGTGTGGAGGGAAAGAGGGGGAAAGGCTTTAGACACTGAGTGCCGATTTCCCCTGTAAGGGAAGGAGAGGAGAACAGGAGCCCCTGCAGAGGAGGGATGAGAAGGGCTCGCAAGCGGAGGGCAGGGACTCGGGTGGTCCCAGCTCCGGGCGGGGATGAAGGGACGGGAGGGGGTCTCGCAGTCCCCGTGTGCCAGTAGGAACCTAGCTCGGAGCTGCCTGGCTTTTGTTGGTTTAAGCTGGACCCTTAATGTTTTCTTAATTAACCGTTTGAGTGTGAGTAAACCTCTGCGAGGCGTTTACAACCTGGCCATAAAGTGAGAGCGGAGGATCTCCCTGCCTCCTGCACTGCCTGAAGCATTCGTTGCCGACTTCAAGGGGGGACAGAAAGCCACTCCACAGCCCCACCAAGAAACGACAGTCTTAGCCAGTCCCTTGCTTGGGATTACCTTTATAAAGGCGGGTGTGTTTTCCTGGAGAGGAGAGGACAAAGTGATGCCCCACTCTTTCCCCGCTCCACTCTCCCTCATCTGACATACGGAGCTCTGGAAAGTGTCAGCGATTCCTAGGCAGGAAAGGAACAGCCCAAGAGAGCATCGATAGCACCGATGCTTGGTTTCACCGGCTTTTTTTTTCTTTCCTATATAGTTGCGTGGTTTGGTTTTTTTTTTTTTTTAATTAAAAAAAAAAGCGTGAGGAATTCAAAACAATTTCAGTCCCCGAGTGAAAGTGTTGGCTGAATGAGTGTTGGTGACCTGGCCCCAAATAAACTCAGATAAGATGTGGAAACTCATCTGTCAGGTTCCGAATGTCTGGAAGCAGCAGCTGATGCAAACCTCTGAGTAGTAAGAAGTTGCCGAATTCCCATGTTTTTGTGGGTTTCACGCATAGCTTTATCAGTATTTGAACAACCTTTTTGTGGTTTTGCCGGGTTCACAGAAAGCGCAAAGTCCCGAGTTTCTCCATAAGGCCGGAGAATACAACCACGGCTGTTATTTTATCTTTAGATCAGCAAGTTGGTATCAGAGGCAGGGAAGAAAGTGCATTTTTGTGGGTTGCGAGAGTGAGATATTCTCAGATAAACTCTTCTGTGATCTCATTTATAACCCAGACGATCACGGCTATTTTATTTGGCATATATATATCTAGAGGAGACGTTTGATGTGAGGAGATGTTTAGGATTCAAATATGATTATATAGCTTTTTTTTTTTTTTCGGGGAGTTATCTCCCGTGTCACCCTCCCCGTCCCGGCAAACACGTTGCCTTTTTGGAGAGGTCTGTAAGCGCGAAACGTACCTGTTTTCTCGTAAAATAAGAAATGTCACTGCTGAGAGTCACGAAAAAGGGACGAAAGAGAAAGGATTTGAAAGAGTAATAGCTGTTCAAATAAAACGTGAAAAGGTCTTTTCATAAGAATAACGCTATTTTATTTTAATTCCCGAGGAATGCAAAGTAATAGGAAGCCATATCCTCCCTAAAACAGTGAGTAAAATCTGTGAGGAGGAAATAGAGAGAAAAAATAAAGAGAAAAAGAAATAGAAAAGGAATGAGAAAGAGAGAGGTAGGAAGGAAAACAGAGAAAGAGAGAAAGAGAGAAAGAGAGAAAGAGAGAGAGAGAGAGAGAAAGAAAGAAAGAAAGAAAGACAGAAAGAAAGAAAGAAAGAAGAAAAAGAAAGAAAGGAGGAAAATGTCATGTGTGGAAGGAAAAACTAAGGTCGCAGTGTGGGACTGAATGAAAGTGTCGCAGGGACATTGTCAGAGGGAGCGTGAGGATGAGTCGTGAATTCAGCGTCGGACCGGCTGGGAGATTCACGCCAATTTTCCCTTGGGACAGTCAACGGCTTTCGGAAATGCGCTTTCTTTCCACCAAAGTCCTGAGCGGTTTGGGTCGGCCTGTTCCGTCGTTTTTCCCTGGCAAAGATGATCTACAAAGAACCTCGCTCCACAAAGCGGTTCCGCCTGTGCAGCGCCGAACACCGGAGCCCGCCGGCGGGCAGGCTGGGCAGGGCGGTCCCGCTTTTGGGCAGAGCCGCGGTGCCCCCCGGCAGCTTCTTTCCTCTCCCTGGTGGGTGTTTCTCTTGACCAGGGGCCCGACCGTGGACGCGGAGAGGAGCTGCCCGGGGTGGGCAGCCTTGTCCTCCGTGACGGGGACCACCCTCCCGCTGTCACCCCGCGCATTGCCATGGAAACCGCTGCAGCTGCAGATCAAAGTTTCGCGGCGGCTCAGCCCCGGGTGCCCCGCCGGGGACCCGCCAGCCGTCCCCGACAGCCCGCAGCTGCCGGGAGAGGGGAGCAGCCTCCCGAAACGACCCGCCTCGGGTCCCGTCTGTGAGCAGAAGCGCAGCTTGGGGGTAGCTCTGCTTAGAAGAGCCTTTTGGGTGGCTTTTCTGCCCTGGGCACGGGAGTAAAAGATGGGTGGGGGTGCTCCCTGAGCTGAGCAAACGGGGGAGGGACTCTGACCACTTACCATTTCTTGCCCACCCCCTTGCTGGGGGGACCGCGGGGAAAGGATGGAGATGCGCGGCGGCAGATGCCGGTCCCTCTTCTCCGCCGCTGCCTTCCCGGGAGCTTCGCCCGTCCCGGCCACCGGCTCCCTCATCTCCCCGGGGCTCCCTGTCCCTGCCCCGGCTCTGCGGATGCGTCCAGTGCTGCAGGACCTGCAGCCCCGACAGGGTTCCCCCCTCCCACGGGATGGGGCCGCTTCTTCTTTTTCGGGTATAAGGGTAAAAGTCGGGCAATTTCCCCACTTGTCCCTGTGACTTAAATGAAAAAGGAGTAAAAGGCAACGTTTACACCAGTTTAATTAAGGAGGGCTCTTGTACCTTCGGGGGCATCGCATAATTTCACATGAAATATTCATACAGGAGGTTTCCCGAGCTGCTCCGTTTAATCATTCCTGCTGCCAACGAAGGACTCTGTCTTTATACATGTATATAATTTGATTTTAATGCCCCCGCTTTTCCATCTGCACATGTCCGGAAGGTAGGTCTCCGTGAGCAAGTCAGGGCTAGGAAACACTGTCCAGCCCCGCCGCAGCCCAGACAGGATCCGGGCGCCCCCCCACCTCCTCCCCGGCTGGGGATGAGGCAGTGCGGGGGGAGCCGGGACTTGGCCGCCCCCCGGACCTCCTGCAGCCCCCCTTCACCCGGCTGGGCCGGAGGTGCACAGCGACCGCCCTGCCGCCCCGTCCCGGTGGAGTCCGGCGCAGTCCGCACCTGCGGAGCCCTCCGCAGCGCCCCCGCGGAAGGTGGGGAGCGAGGCGGCTGGGAGCGCTCGGGTGCGCACCTCCCGCGCTCAGCCCCTCCGGCCGTGCCTTCGGCTTCTCTCCCTCCGCTCCCCCACTGACCCGGTTCGCATTCATCTGGGTGAATTACTGCAATTATATATTCCTATTTAAAAGAAAAATAAAAGGTAGGAAACAAAACACACAGGAGGAAAAGAATGTGGCGTCGACTAATTTAAACCAGTTCAAGTGGAAGGGCTGTCAATTCTTTAAGTAAATGATGCTGTGTTGATTCAGATGTTTCTCGCCGTAATTGCTGTCTGAGGGGGAACAGCAGAGATTCAAACTCACCGACTGGCAGCCGGTGCGGGAGGGAGGACCCGGGCCGGGCAGCCTTCCCTGGGCGAGCTCGGATCCGCTTCTCCCCTCTCGTCTCGTTGAGCCGGCTGAGCAGGCTGGATGGCCGGGGGCTTCACCCCCCCGCAGCAAGCAGCCTTTGCAGGCTCCCGGGCACCCTGTCTGGATGGGGAAGAAGCGAAAAGAAAGGGGAAAGGACATTCACCTCGGAAATGATGAGCCCCGCGCCACCCTTGGATGTACCCAGGCAGACTTATCAATCAATCAATCAATCAATCACGCTTTTTATTGGGTGTCACCAGCCGGGGTGTTGGGAGAGAAGTGCATGTTAAATGATGCCATTAGACTGTGGCGCAACAAGCAGAGGAGAAGTAATTGGCGGCAATTCTCAGACCCAGTCCGGTGACCTGTTAATCTGTTGCCACCAGTGCTCAGCAAGGGGGGAAAAAAAAGCTGCAGAACGGAGAAAAAGTCTTTCACTTATCTCAGACATGGTCAGCTTGTTAATGTTCGACTCGTCAAAAAAAAAGGATTTCTGGGGGAACCCCATCTCATTCAATCAGATAGGTACTCTGCTGAGTGTAATATATCGTCTGTGGTTTAATTTGTTCTCCCAGGTTTTTTTTTGATCTTTTTCTCCCTTCCTTCATTTGGGTCACTTAAGGTTTGACACCAGACTGTTGGAAAGATGAACCAAAGGGTCTCTGCAGAGCCGGGAACGCTGTTCGGCAGCTCTGCCTTGGCACTCCCCAGCAGTGTGCTGGGAAAGTTTGGGAAGTACATGCAGGCCTTCACCCCTCCAGAAACTTGGCTCACATAAATCTCCCTCCTTCATTCATAATAAAGTGTGGAAGGAGTTACTGTCCTGCTTGAGCAGGCGGGACTGTTTGGGTGGAAGACTTTGTACAACGCTCAGATCCCGGACCAAACATCCACAGTGGCTGGAGGTGTAAAAAAGAAACTTAAACAAGCTGAAACCAACTGTTTATAAACAATTCCTTCACAAGGTTACTTTGTGTCTGAAAGAAGAGATAGGCCCTTGGACAGCTTGAAGGAAAACAGATTTTTAACAGGTGACTTGGAATCAATGGTGCTTTGAAGAGCTCAGGCTAAAAACTACAACTTCTCTCTAAATTATTTTTATTTTTTTACAGAAAGTGACAATCAGATGGGACCCACAGAACTGCCACCACCTTGATGTATTTTTTCAGCATGAAGCAGGGGAATAAAGTGCATTTGAGTTTGCTTTATTTTATTGAAGCTTTCCAGCCTTCCTTGAGTTATTTTTTTTAAACTGAAAGGATTGTCAGGAGACCTCCCTAAAAATGACCTTACCACAAATATAGGGATCAGACCAGTGGCCCTTACTCGATAGAAACCATCACCATTTCCAGAATGTCTTCTGAATCACACACAGGGACATTCAGGGTATTTTCTATTATTCATAAATATTTCAAGCAGGTAAGTTTAAGAATTCTTTGTTGCTGATGAGCTACTCTGTCTCTCTCATACACTTGCACACAGACAAGAGCTACTTAGAACACACTTGGATTTGAGTCCAAATCAATGAATAAATTACACAGATGGGTTTCATTGCTTCTATATTTGCTACATATAACAAATAATCAAAAATGTTCAGCTCATTAGTAGGGACAATACAATGTTGGAGGGGTCAAATGCAAGAATGAAGAAGTGTTCATTTTTTCCTGTAATGTGACTGATGGCTGGCTGAACAACTGTGGTTTATGCCAGACCTTTCCCTTAATATAACATACTGCTGTGAATCTTGTGAGAAAGCCCCAAGTGCTAATACATGACAGAATTAAAAATAACTTCCTTAAAAAGGCTGAATTACATGTTTTGGAAAGTTTCAGCTATGTGCATTTCATGACACTATTTTAATACTGAGGAAAGGTTTTGTTTTGTTTTTCAAGAAGTAACTGCAATCCAGTAGCAGTTAAATCTTTCCAGTGGATATATGTAGCATATCTGCGCTATACATTAAGGAACAGTAAATCTACGTGCTCTAAAACAAAGCTTTACATTTAATCTTAGAAATGCAGATCAGCAAATTGTGAAAGAGTTGTGCACATATTTAAAGCCCTTGTTGCACACAGGTACATTTTGTTAGTTTTTTTAGGGTTACACAAAATAATGCTCTATCTTTTCCTGCCTATCCATTGTCACCACAGAGTAATTACTTCAAGGTAAGATTGCTCTTCCAAATGTAGTCATCAGATCAAATGTTGGAAACCTTTCCACTTCTGGCCAAGGGATGAGGAGTGACTGAAAGGCAAGTGAGCTTTGCTTGGAAAAGGATGTGTGAATTTGTGCAAAGCTTTTTGCTGTCATGCTGAGACCAGTGGAAGAACTCACCTTTTTTTTTGACTTTTTCTATAAACAGGACTTATACATTGTGATAAATGAGTCTACCTTCTGTCACGGCTGGCATCAGAAGCCTTACATTCACTGTTGGGGTGCCATGCAGGTGACCTAGTAGTGAGCACCCTTCCAGCTACCAGCACAGCAGACATGCCACTGGTGAATTCAATGTGCTCAGGGTATAAGTATGTTCTCCTGAGTCTACATTCCTATGGCTGTTTGAGTCTAGGTCACTTCATTTTTATGCTGGTGACTGATACAGACTCTGTGATCCATACATGACCCAGGAAATTTTCTGTATACCACAAAGACCATTACCAATTTTGCATCTCTTGGACCATTTTCCATTTAAGGAGAACCCCTTCCAGAGATACTGATCCACTGCTGATTTGTACAGCCACTGATTTACCCATGTGAAGGCTGGTGTGGCTCCTTTGTTCCTCTGTACGTGACCATTCTGAAGGATTGTCCCTGTCTTAAGTACTCGTGCGCTGCTTTTGCAGAACACCAAAACTGATATTAAACTATTTTCCTCAGCACATGTAAAATGACTTTCAGAACCTAAAATTTCTGATTTGTTCCTTACTCAAGCTCTATTTAGCATCTGAGATGTAGGTAGTAAGTTGACAGGCTGAAACTAAAATGGCTTTTCTTCCAAAGAGGGACAGCTGTGTATAATGGGAATGGCAAGAGTCTTCCACAGGAGCCTGGGTCACAGCCCACTCAAGAAAGCATCAAAATATTTTACTAGGTTCTGCATCAATCCAGAGTATCACAAGAAGAACATGAGCACTGCCCCCCATATCTGCTCACAGATATTTTCAAGCTAGTTTGGGAAATCAGAAAGACAAATCCTTTTGCTCTGTAGTTGTACAGCATCTAGCACAGCGAAGTCCTGGTCCATTGCTGGAGCTGTCAGGGACTTCTACAGTACAAATAACAAGTACATAATGCAACTGCTAGAGAGCTCACAAAAGTTTCATGTTATTTATGTACTAATCTGAACAGCGTGGGCTAGATTTTGATCTTAGTTATTCTGGAGTAAATGAGATACGGATTTGGCCTTACATCCATAAGATCTATAGTCAATCAATGTTTCTAATGTGCTCATCATGGAAATATCTTGGCATTGTGTGGCTGGCCCACTTCAGTGTGACTAGAATAGCAAAGCATTATATTAAGCAAACAGAACAGTTTGATTTATAGATTTGTGGTAAGAATAGTTCAGTTTTCCAGGGTGTTCAATTTAATTAACATTCTCCAGGGAAAAAACTGCTATTGTTTCCCTAACCACATGCCTTCCAATACAAAATAAACTCTTGCTGGTGTGTATGTGCTGCTTAATTATCCTAAATGGTTCCTTTTGAAAGATGTCTATTGACCTGTTTCTACACTTCACAAGTGGAGCATATCCTATTCACTCAAGAGTGTGTATCTACCTGCACTTAGCAAGAAAGAGATACCAGATGAATTTTAACACAGCTAAAACAAGAATACAACCTGCCTCATTCAGCATTCCCAAGTGGTATTTGTGAACAAGGCTGCAAGGAGAATTTATAAAACCAAGTAAATTGCAACAACACCTGTAAGTCCTAATTCCAGGCCCTGTTAGACGTTTGCAGATGTCTGAGGATAATGCTACCACAAGGGGTTGTGTCTGGATGCTACTGGGGTGTGAAGCAGGAGCGTAGGGGACAGTCTATTTTTTTGGCCTGTTAAAGACCAAATCCTGCTGCCAACATCCACTCCGAGCTGCTCCATGGGCTTGATGTACTGGTTTTTAGAGGAGTGAGCTGCGGCAAAAGCAGGACCCCTCGAGTCACCCCCTGCTCATGGGGCTGTGTAAATCACACTGCCTTTTGCACCAACGCAGTGTCTGACCCGCCAGCTCCATCTTCCAGACGCTCTAGTTGCTTTTCCAGAGCACCGGGATTCAGAAGAAGGAGATGGTGGAGTTGTCTTGACTCCATTTATTTCAGCACTTAAGTGGAAACAGAACTGGGCCCAGTGAGCATTGCAGTGTGGGATGACAGGAGGGCGAGTTTTCGTGGAGTTGAGTCAGTAGTGAGAGCTGGCTGTAGCCGGCTCTGACTGAGCACAATAAACAATTCCACTTGCAACATACTGTACTATTTAAGGGCTCGGAGATGCCAGTGGGAGTTTTGCCTGAATAGCAGGCAAATAACAGGTCCTTATTCTCTATCATGTCTCATGAAATATCCCAGCCCCGCATGTGCTGCAGAGGCAGATAATGAAGCGGTGATGATACGAGAGAGTTGGGGACAGGCGAGCAGCGTGGGGGACAGTGCCACCACCTCCCCTCTGCTGGAGGGGACGGTCCCCTCTGCTTGGCGAGTTTCCTTTGAGCTGGAGCGCTCTGGAAGATGCTCTACAGACGACATTGCGTGGGCCAGGGAAACTACGCAATTCGGTCCTAGAAGCTATGGATTAACGATACAAAGTAAATTACATGATTACAACAATTCCCTTTAGATTTAACATCTATTCCTCTCTGCCACCGTCTCCCCATTACTTTTGCTTCCTGAAGACACCATCCCATTTTTTTCCCTTTTTGTGTAAAAAAAGGAACCAAAGTTTTAGGGAAAGATTAGAAATATATTTCTCTGCTATGCAATCTGCAAGCAATTTATTGAATGGTCTCAGAAGACAAGCTATGTCACTCTCCTCCTGCAGTACCGTTGATTCAAACATAAAGCAACAGGTTAAAATATATTCATATGCTCATTCATACGATATTGAAAAATAAAACTTGTCAAAACAAGTGACAGTTTTCTTCCTAATATTATTGTATATAGTTTTCATAAATGTGAAGGAAGCTTTTCTGAGAAGCATATTTTAAACACATCTAAATTATACTAAGAGTCAAGGCCCAATTTGGTAACAAGCTGTGAGACATCAAGGCTTCTTTTAATGAAGAGTTCACGCTGGAAAAATGTATGTCACAAGACATATGAATAGATGTCTCCATGATTACTAACCCTTCGCTCCACATACATTGGTTTATGGTTAAATGCACATCCACTGAAAGTGATTCAGATGAGGTCCTTGACTCCAAATAGCCATTTGGGTCTCTTCGCTAGTATGCAGTACTCCGAAACAAAGCGGCATCAGCAAAGATGCCTGAGGTTTGATTTGAATTTTGCTCTAGTTGACTGATACTATTTATACCCCAGGCTAATCAGAACCAGGGCTGTTTCATCATACTAAATGTCAGGAAAAATATATCATGTGCATCAAGGGAGAAATCTTGGCCCCACTGAAGTCAATGGCAAAACTCCCATTGATTTCATTGGGGCCAAGATTTCGCCATGAGTAAAAGCTCATGTTTTATACACAATTTAAATGGCAATTGGTTTATCTGTGAGTGTTTTTAAGAATTGTTTTGCACAAAAATATATTACTGAAATGCAGTTACATATTTATTTAACCTTTACAGAGCAATTGACGTTTCCATGATCAGTGCAAAGTTATTTGAGTACCTCAAGGCTGAAGTTGCATGATATGCAATTGGGCAACTATTGGAAGACATAACTGAATACGATTCAATGTCTTCAAATACAGTTTCACTAATAAGCCCCCGGGTTTGCATCTGGATAGTCCAAATGTGAATATTTTTCCTTCTGGATGACGTAGTAGCTCACCAGGACTCCATTGCAACGGATGTAACATATTTGATTTGATGAGCCTGTTGGACATCAGAAGGAGCTTGCAGTTGTCTCTGTTTTGCTCCCACACTAATTAAACACAGCCCTGTCGTCCACCAAGGCTTGTTGGGCTTGAGCAGCCATGGAGAAGACCTGCTGCCTTTGGTACTGTCCCCAGAACAGGAGGCGGACAGAGTGTCCCTGTGGGCTTTGAGAAATGTCAGAAAGGTTTAGGGAAGCCCTCAGCTCCAGCCTTATTTTAAATCAAAGGTTTCTCATCTTTCCTTGTTAGCATAGTAAATGAGCAAAGTGTTAGGATTTGTAAGCTTCCACATTTGTAGAAGTTGTATTCTGCTGAAACAATTCACAAGCAGAAAAATAGGCTTGTTTTCAGTGGCTAATTAGTTCATGGTGCGTGTTTCTTCAGCTGTGTATTTAATACTTTGAAAAGTATAATAGGATCAAGAAACTAGCTTTGCATTTCAGTCAAAAGAAGAGCCAGTGGAAAAAGAACCCTACGTCAACTACATTCAGTGATTGGAAAGCATCACGTCCCCACTTAAAAACGTTTTGAAAAGATATGTTGTAGTCAACCAATCTCACTTCTAACCAAACCCATAAATCTTGTGTACAAACCGTTCCCTCATTTTGACTGGATCTATTCAAACTGATTAATCTTTCACGATTTTGTCTGAAAACCACACTGTGGCACTGCTTCAGCCCTAGCCGCCCAGCTTGCACAGACACCATCGGTTCCTGAAGTACTAAGGTTTCCTGTGAGTTTAGAATGGGTCCCTTCCAAGTATTCACTTAGTCTGATCTTGTTTAAATTATGTGAATGGACAAAATTATAGCCTTTGATGTTATGTTGCGAAAACATTTAATCTATTTTGTTTTTAGCTTTCCTTTGACTAGTACTAGAAACAAAGCATGGGAAAATAGGCAAATCATGACTTATGGGTGAGTGGCTAGTCACATTTGGAGCTAATTTGTTTTCCAAACATTTATACTTCCTAAGAAACAGTTTCTCTAAAAGAATAGCTCCTGGAAGTGGGTACAGTACTGGTTAGAGAAGAGGAAAACATGACATTTGATGTAGTCACCTCGGTTAAGGTCCTGTCCAATTAGTTTTAACAAGACAGTATTAGAGAACCATCCTAAAATATACCGACAGGAAAATATTAAAGAACAAAGAAGCCTCTGGTCTCAAAGGACCAGGGAAAAGAATTTCAAACCATCTTGACGAATCAGTACAACCACAGCTTGATGGAGAGACAAAAATGGGATAACTCTGGCTCTGAGGGTTGGTATTGAGATTAAAAAAGCAACCAAAAAAAGATCCTTTCACTTCTAGACCATTAACCTGACTCCATAAACCAGTTAGTCCTGATCATCTGATAGTTATTGAACACATAGTCTCTGGAACAAACTGGTGGTCTCAAAACCAGCTTTAGGACACATATGACAGTATTCCGAAGAAATAATTTTCTGCTTGGCATTCATGTTAGCTATCTCCATAGGAGGGCCAATGGACTGGTGAAACAAGCACATAATAACAGTAAAACCCCCCAATGGTAGTTAATGTTTGTATTATTATTATTATTATTACTATTAATTCACAAGAGGAAATTATACAATTGTGTGCAGATGACAGCAATTATACAGTCAAATGGCATTCCTGTAAAGCTGGGCTGAGATGTGGGATGCAAGCTGTAGTTGGATTAGAAAAGCATTCGTGGCTGCTTCTAACTTGGCTAACAGAGCAGAGATTGAACCAGGGTTGTCAGTCCTTTAAAACTAAAAGCGCCAGCTACTCTCACATGAACCAAAAGAGTCCTACCTTTGTAGACAGGGACTGCAGCAGCTCCCACTCTGCCGGGAGATGCACTGTAGCAGAATGGAACACTGACACATGCTCACCCATGGGTTATGTCCTTCCTTCTGACTTGCCCTTGGCACTTCAAATCCCTTTTGCTTGATGACTCCTCCAGAGGATGACACACCATCAAGGAAACTGATGTATTGGATATAAAGCTACTGGAGAGTGTCCAGAGGCGGGCTACGAACCTGGTGAAGGGTTTGGAGGGGAAGCTGTATGAGGAGCAGCTGAAGTCACTGGGTTTGTTCAGCCTGGAGAAGAGGAGACTGAGAGAAGACCTCATCGTGGTTACAGGTTCCTCACAAGGGGAGGAGGAGGGGCAGATGCCAATCTCTTATCTCTGGTGACCAGTGACAGGACCCAAGAGAATGGCAGGAAGATGTGCCAGAGGAGGTTTAGGTTGGACATTAGGAAAAGGTTCTTCACTCAGAGGGTGTTGGAGCACTGGAACAGGCTCTCCAGGGAGGTGTCACAGCTTCAAGCCTGACAGTGTTCAAGAAGAGACTGGACATCCTCAGACACATGGTGTGAACTGTGGGGTTTTCATGTGCAGAGACAGGAGCTGGACTTGGTGATCCTTGTAGGTCCCTTTCAGCCCAGGACATTCTGTGATTCTATGATTTCCCACGCAAAAACCTGAGTTGGCTGAGACTGAGCAAACCTCACAGCTCCTCTCCTCTGCCCTGGCAGGAACTGATAACACACCCCTATCAGTGAGCTACTTTTGCCTCTGCTGCCCTGCCTTCTCTGGATGAGCAGAATGAAAACATCATGAAGTCCATCACTCCTAACTCCCTTGTGGTCACTTCAGCAATGTTTAAAAAGAAGATTGTCACCAAATCTGTGGTAAGAGTTGAAACGTAACACTTCATCATTCCTATGTTGGGCCTAAGGTGGTAATTTAAATGAGCTTTGTATTCTGTGCTGATTTATGGTGGCTAAATTAATGCAATAAAACTTCTCAGGCCCTTTTCATGTGTACTATTGATAAAAACACTCAATAAAAGAAATGTGAAAATCCATCTTTGTGAGCTTTAATGCTTGGTAGTGGCATCTGTTTTTCATTTAACAAGATGACTGAAATGAATGTAACTACAAAAAACTCAAACCACCAAATGTGTACGTATCATTATGCAAAAACAGTGATGTCATCACTCACTGATAATCAGCCCTGATTTATTTGAACAGATTTCGAGGGTCTGACTTCACATCTTACCCAGGGCTTGAATTCAGCAGGAATTTTCCTTAGGCAGGGTCTTCAAGGTCTGATCCAGACATATCCATTTGCAACAACATCCACTGGAAAGGGCTTTGTACATTGTAATAGCAGAGTGAATCAGAAGATTTTAAGTTTCCATTCAGTCTTCTGTGCTTTGACATACCTTTAGGACATTTACTAAGTAAGCATGAGTATCTTTTGCACTATCTTGTGACAAAATGGCCTATTTATGGAATTATACCATTTATGATTATGGAGAAACTACCTTTTATCATACATCATGTCTAAAGTTTGCATAAAAGATTAAAGAATGAAGATATCTGAAAACAAGACTTCATGCAGTGCATTATTCAGAACCGCAGAAATACAATGTGCAGCAAAAGAGGAGAGTTTCTGGAGATGGCTTCATTGTTGGCATCACTAAGAACAATTGAGATGTAATGCTGAAGCAGCTGGACTGGTGTTTGTGGTCAGGAAGGACTTTCAAGAGATGCTGCCCTTAATATGTACTGCACATAGCTTTGCATGTGAATTCATCACTGACACACAAGTAGGACAGCACAAGTATAAGGTAAATAATCTCCGTGCATGGTGGTGGAATACTTACAGTTCAATAAGGAGCAAATCCAGCTGGTTAGCTCCCCAGATACAGAAATTCCCATAAAAAGAGCTCCTGCAGCTTTGTTGTCCCAGGCAGGGATCAGATTTAAAGCATGTACAGGTAAAGGCAAAGCAAAACTGCTACCTTTTTTTAACATGGCACAGCACTGCAGGTATGCTATAGCTCAAACTGAGACTTTCTATTGCATTGATTTCCTTTTGCTTTCCTGCACAGTCATTGAAATTTCCTATAGACTGATGGGAGACATCAGCAGTTTTCCAGCATAAACCCACTTAAATGCCCAACAATGTGGGCTGAATGCTCCCTTGGAACAATTTATTAATGTAGTTTGCACAAAATTGTGCCAACTTTGTACTCATGAATAACATGACAACCATAATGGTGCAAGCAGGGCAAACTCAATGCCAAATTCATCAGTCAGGCAATGGCGGTAAGTAACATCATCGTGGGGTGCTGCAGCGAGCTGTTCACCATCTCAAAACAGGGCTAGGAAGCCTACGCCAATGCATAAGACATTAAGTCAGGATGTGCCCTTCAGTGATTCCCCAGATGTTCCAGCAGTTTTGCTAATGATGTTTCTTTCCAGTTCTGCTTAACACGCAAAATCACAGCTGTATGGCTGTGGAATGTAATAGAGCCAGATCCTTAGGAATTTTGGACCTGCAGCCTTCAATGAGCCTTGGGGGAGTTTTCCGGACTCAGAAGACATCCATCAGGTCCTTACCCCAAACAAATCCTCCAGCATCTGCTTCATTCTACACTTTCTGAAGCCAGTGGGAGTCCTACCAGATACTTCAATAGAAATTGGCCCAGGACTCACCTAAAAATGCACCTGTTCCTTACCGCATAAAGTGATAAGCTGCAAAGGTTTGTTTTTTAATTGGACACTTAATACCAGCTTTGGCAGGTGATTAAACAGTGATTTACTTCCAAGGGAGATAAGAAGTAAATTTCTAAGGAATTCTGGATAGGTGGTTTAACAGCACGGTAATTATACAGAGACATTTTTGGAAGAACTGGGCAAGTTAAGGGAGAATCAAACATAAATAAGGGAGTTATTTTTCTTCCTACACTTAGGAGACTACAGGAGATTAGACAAAGACAAAAATATTAGAGGAGTGTTTAAGTAGTTAGAAAATAAGAGATTCTGAGTGGACATAAATATCGCTTAACAAATATTTAATAAGGAGCCAGCAAGGAATGTATTTCCACTCCAGCTGAAATTGAAGTGGCCAGTGCTATCAGAACATCAATGTATACAAACCTAACAACACATCTTAACTATCCCCCATGGGTAAAATAAAGAGGCATGAAGTAGGGACTTGTCAGTCATTGAGACCTTTATTAACAACAACTGCAATTTAAAGAGCATGGGTTCTAGTGCATGCAAACTGGAAGGTGCAGTACTCCAATAAGAAAGCAAACATGTCATTGCATGTAAAGTAAGATTATAATTCTGAGGGGAACAAAAAATAAATTTTTGGAAAACCAAATTAAGCTAGATGCCTGCAATGAGATTGTGATTCTGTGATTCTGTGAATGAGATCTGGGACACTAATAAAATGAGATCTGGGACACTAATAAAACATCTTTGCATTTTGTGTAATAAAAATATATTGTTCTTAAGTATTGTATTAGAATTGTCTAACTGGCATTGTGGCAAATAGGGAAAGAGAGCAACAGTTGAGACTGGACAAAGAAGAGGTTTCGTCTGCCAAGCTTGCCCGATTTCACAGAAAATTTTTGATTTTTCAAAGGACAATTTTTTTCAGGCTTCCCTGTGATGATGTCAACCATAGTCCACTGTGCAGAAGGCACTTTACGTACTTGGATTTGGATAACTACGATAGGAAGCAGAATTGTTTATCCTGAGCATCCAGATATGGACCCTATGTAACACTTTGGACATACTTAAAAGTGGCTGAATGTGGCTACTCTTTTGGGCTAGTCTATCCCCACTGAACCTTCATTTTCCTCTGTTTTGTTTGTGTTTCCACAAATCCAACAGGAAAGATATCCTCTGGTGGATAGCTGTGCTTCTGCCCCTTTGGCACTGTGTACCAGCTGAGTATGGAAGATTGTGGTCTTGTTGAGTCCATTCTCTCAACCCACTTCTGTTGAGTGTGTGTTACACCGGAGCTCACAGGCAGTATAAAGTGTCTCATCAGTCTGTGTCACCCCAGTATCACTTCAAGCAATTCCTTTATCACCCTGTAGTCTGGTGGGTTTAATGGTAATTGGATCATTTCTACATTTTTTTTCACAATCCATTGGTGTCTTGGTTGTTCACTTGAGTTACAAAGTCTCAGATACAACTCACAGAGGTTTTGTACCTGACTCCTCGTAGTTCTAAGTTAACCATTTTTCATCTGAAAAAGAAATATTTCTTTTTTGTTCTTTCCTTGGGAATACTGAAAAGAGCAGCATCCTGTATGTTTTGTGTAAGTGGGTCAAAAGCTGTAGTAATTATATAATAATGGCTTGGAAAAGCAGTATTTCAGGACAAGGTGTTTCAAGGCAACAACTTCAGTCGTAAGAATGACAATGGTATTTATTGCAGGAAATCCCTTGCAAGAAAAATATCTGCCTATTACAGACAGCAATAAAGTAAAAATTTTGCCTTAAGCATATTTCTTTCCCAGTAAATATCTGAGCTGCAGAAACAGTAAAATACCTGTAACTAGGAAGAATTTACAGTTCTACAAAAACATTGTCAGCAATGTGTATAGGTGCTTTAGAGATAAGTAGGTATTTACCAAAGATTTATGGATTATGGTATTTTGTGGCATCATAAAATGTGGAGAATCTGAGTGCACAACTATTTGACTGGTCAGTAAAAGACTCTTCTTAGACTATTAGGCTGTGCCATACATCATTCATAAGGTTATTTCCTTGAAGGGTCTTGGAAGAGGTGTTGTATATCACAAATAGCCTATGACCTCAGAAGTCAGACTGGGAGCACCTTTTACTCCATTAGCAGATGAAGTTAATGCCATTTGTTTTTTTCAAAACAAAGTAATTATCCTGAGGTTTGAAATACTTTTTCCAGATTGAAGCCATGACCTCTACATTATTATAATGTTGGTGTTGGTAATCAACCTTATATCTGAGATTGATGATTTATCATGCACTCATTATATGTGATTTTCTTGTGCTTTTGTACAACACATTAAAAGCAAATGCACTCATTTAAAATGATTCAAAGGGAAAATTAGTCACACTCATCTGCTGCTTTCATGCAATGTGCTTCTTCTGCTGTTCACTGACCTTGCTGAAGTCAGGATTTTGCCTCTAAATTTCATAGCTATGTAACATATAGTGACACTGAATGAGACGCATGAGGGACACTGGTGTGGAGCTCATGTTAGCTGCTTTATATATTGCATTGCCAATGGTCCAAGATCAGAAAGGCCATAAATAGCAGTGGAAATCGGGACATGGCTCTCCTGATCGAACCACAACCAGGACAGATTGGCCGGGAGCCTTGCCCTAGGTGGGATAAAGGACAGAGAAGATCAAAAGGGAATGGAAGAGAAAGTTAGTGGAGAGACCAATTTGCGTGGAGATTTCAGTGTGGTTTCTCTCATATTTTCATGGAACAGGGCATCAGGAGAAAAAGAAATGCCTTGGAAAACATCTGAAAAATGAAGCAGCAGATAAACCAATCGGCACAGAGGAATTGCAGCAGCCAACGAGAATGGAGGGATTTGCATATCCAGAGCGAAGCTGCTGGGAAAGAGCTGCAAAGGGATTATGCAAATCCCTGATTGGGCGAGCGGTGGCTGATTGCCAGAGCAGGGGGTTGCACACACTGCTCTGGACCTGGGCAATGATTATGCAAATTACACACCCACAGCCAGAGTGCAGGGCAATTGGCTAAATGAGAAAAACTGTGGTTATGCATCAGTAAATGTGCCGTGTTCAGCACTCAGACGATCACACCTCGCTCCGGTACGGAATAAACATGAGCGTACGTCTCTGCCATCCCTCGCACAGCTCCGTGGGATCTATCTAATATTTGGCTGCTGGGCTGGCAACCAAAAGTCCCTATCAAGTGGAAGGGAATGTTTGGATGGGCATTTTCATTTACTACGAGTCTGACATCAAAGGGATAAGAAAATGGAAGCTCAGATGGAAACTTCTCCTTGTTGCCTGTAGTTTTCTGATCCCAGGGTAATTTGACTGGTTGTCAAAGAAAGGGTGCACCTGCACAGTGGATGGGCTCAGCTCTTAACTTTGACTATGCATAGGAAAGATCTGGTGCGATGTGAGATGTAATTAAAATGTCTGATTTTAATAGTTATTCCATGCTTTTTTTAGGGGTTTGATGACATCTAGGTTTGTAAGAAGATAAAGGCATTGCTCTGTCACACTTATAATCAAAGTTTAATATTCAGAAGTTTTTTAAAATTATTTTTTATTTCACTGTGTACATTTACATGCCTATATGTGTGCAATCCAGTGTCAGTTTTCAAATCCAACCTGAACATATCTCGCTAACTATAATTTAATTTTGCTCTAAACAGTCTATAATGCTTTCAGGAGCTTCTCCAAAGGAAATCGCATTCCTTAGACACCTAATCCTGAAACACCCCTATAACTCTCATTGCAGAATGTTGTAAAGACATGACTCAGAAAACTTGGAAAATGCACTGATTCTATTGTACAACTAATTGCAGGGTGGCATTACCACTCTGCAGTTTCCATAGCTAACTGACAGATGGGTGATTCAGATTCCAAGGTGATGTGGCCAGTTTAAAAACAGAATATAACTGAGAAATAGCTGGACATATTGCAGAAAAAGGAGAAAATTGTCCATCTCATGAAGTGGCACAACATAAGATCTCACTGAACTCATTGGCAATGAATTCAAATATGTGGTGATGGCTGTTCAATCACACAAATCAGTTCATTGGTCTGTTAGGACTACAAGACAATTCCCTAGTAAAGCTCATGACAGTGAGGAAAAGAGTAAAAAAAAAGTCCCCGAAGTTTTCCCCACTGAATTTTCCCCTAATTATTCCCCTGGGTGGACAGAATCCTCTTCTATATGTAATGGGCTATTTGCAATATCGACAAATGTTGTTAGTCCTGGAGGACCAATTAATTTTAACAGAAGCTCCACTGAAAATCAAGGAAGGAGGCCAAATATTATTACAGTGAAGATCAGTGAGTGATTACATCTGGGAAAAGAAGGGGGAAATATATAAACATATGAGGCAGAAAGGGAAACTTAAGCGTGGTCTGTAGGCAAGACAGGGTGCCCAAGCCTGGCTGGGGGAAGCCCAAGGTTCCTTACTCCACCCACTTGTAAACCAACTAGTTCGTTTTGCCATAATTACTCTCAAAATTATCTGCCACCTACGAAAAAATGGATTTTTGAAACCTGAGGGTTAGACGTGGTCTGTCATACCCAGTTGCCACAGGGTACGGTTAGTGATACAACATGGACATTGTACATTTTTGATTAAAAAGTTAATTACCTCTTCTTTTTTTTTCTTTGCTGAATTTGTTTTCAAGTATTGTTTTGGTGACAGAGTGAAAAAAACACAAAGCTATGGGAGCACTGAAAAAAAGGAAAAGGAAGAAAAAAAGAAAAGGAAGAAAAAAAATCCTACTTCCAATCACAAAATATATATATATTTTTCATGGAAAACAAGAATATTTTCCTAGAAAGAAAATTAAATGGTGAGTACCTTGTAAAAAACCTTCAGATTCAGACAATTCAAGAATGTAGACTATTGAATAAATACATGACTTCTCTACGCAATGCTAGATTTGCATAATGACTTACGCCTTCTCATCAAGGGATCCCAAAGCACCTTCTTAATCTGTATAGATATGAAACCATTTTCTCCACTGCTGAGATCCACCTGGGTTTGGTCTGAAATGAATTCTGCAAATCTAACTTCCTATGACTCTGCTATGTGATGTCTAAGGACAGAAAGTTGAGGGTAGCTATAAAAGTAGGAGAAATTTTTCTACGATTGATTCATTTTCTGAGGTCAGAATGAGACTATGACATTGGAACTGGCATAAGTCTTTTGTAAGAAATATAGAAGGATTTTTATGGCCTTTGATAACAGGTTAAAATAAATACTGGACAGGAAGGAGAGTTGTGAGATCTTCTAGACGGTTTTTTAGAACTGTTTATATAAGCCCTTTGTGTCAGCAAACTGACTTAACTTTTCTCTTGGAATTATTGCACATACCAAAGGGAAACACCATCCCTTACACCCCACAGAAATGCTTTATCTTGCAGACAACACCATCTCTGGGTTGGACCCACATTCTGAGGATCCTGTAGGATGCACATATTAGCTCTGATTTTCTTCCCTTCACTCTGGTAGTGCCGGTTTCATTCATGTAATTAAAGGTAGGATTTGGTCTCTCAGTTTTTCATTGAACCACTGTGATTCCACCCTGCCATTCTCATGGCTATTATGCGAGCAAGTGGAGACCCAGGTGAGGAGAGGAACCTATGCTCTGAAGACAAACTTCAGCCCTGCCTGATCCAATTCTGCCCTGGGATTTGGTGAGTTCAGCTAGAGAGACACATAGATGACATTACTGATATTGAGACTTTTTGTCTTACAGACACAGCTACCCATTTCACACCTGTCACTAATGTGTCCCGAGGGGGAAAGAATTATAACCAAGCATTACATGTAAAAATCCAGTTTAAAATACATCACGATTCATTTTTTAATCTGACCTATAGTTTTAGTGCTTTTGGACTCAGTCTGCCAATACAGTCCCCAGAAAGTCAGGAAGGGACAACAGGATGGGGATATCCCAGGATATCTTGTTATTTTTTCCTTTCTGTTGTCCTGTGAGAGCAGGTGATGTCTGGGTGGGCAATCTAATTTCTGGACCAAGGAATTCGAGAACTTTGTAAATGCCTCGTACGTTTCTCAAGTGTTACAATACCTTAACTAAAAAATTAACATTTCTATCGTCTCCCCTCACACTGCAACTAGTGCTGCCCCACAGACATTTCTCTCCATCAGCCAGAGTCTCCAGCCGGCTCAGCAGGAAAGGCTCAGCACGTTGTTTCTCAAGGAACTGTGGATGGAGTTAACTACCAGCCTCCTGAGGAGTTGCTGCAGGGTGTTGGGGACCTGCCATGGAACTGGGCTGGCCTTGCTGACTTGGGGAGCTTTTATCTAAAAAATGTAATTTTGCAGTGTGTAGAAAGGCTAATATATGGTGATGGAAAAGGCATCACCTACTCCTTACTATATGGTGGGCAGTAAGTGTTTTTGAAGGATGCTTCAGTCTAAATAATTCAACCTTGTCATCATGAAAGCCTAACAAGCGTGAGGCAAAAATCCAGATATTTCACGTGTTGCAGAACTTGTTTTTCAGCTGGTTTTACACGGAATAGAAGGCTCTTTTTTATTCTTTTTCAAAGGCTTGGTCTATACCTGTTGGATTGCAAAGCTAAGTAAGCAGCAGCTATCAACGATGCATCGATTCTTGTTAGTTTGCAAAGAAGAAAATAGAGAATGTCATCCCTGCTGCAAGAAATTTGTCACGGGAAGGGAAAAAGACCCCAGCAGAGCCAAGCTGTGCTACAGAGCCTTCCCCTCCAGTTGAACTCCAGTTCCCATCCCACTCTCGTTGGTAGTGAATGAAATTTGTCATGAGTCAATACCACTTCATCACCTGTGAAATTATTTATATTCTGAGGCATCTCAGACAAGTGCTGCACCATCTCAGCCGGTGATCTCTGCTCAGCTCCTTGTGGGCAGGTGTCCCAGTCACATAAACCACCATGACAATTGACATTAATTGGCACCCTTGTTCCAGTCCCAAAGGGGAGGCTAAAGATTTAATGGGCATTGAGAGCGAATTAATCCCATGTGCCTCATTGCGGTCCCTCCAGAGCTGCACTGAGACATACAGGCAGGCCAGTGTTAGACGTCTGAACTGCCACCCCCTGTGATGGATTTGCTTTACTGATATTTTTGAAGAGAACAAAGACAAAAGGGACAAATGAAAAACCTAGAATACCAGGAGGAGTAAAAGAACAACATGTTGTTTCTCAAGGACGCCTTGGAGTTGAAGCAAATATTTTTTTCCCGGATGAATGGGAGGCAAAATGGGTGAATTCTTCACTTATGTAAATTGGCAAATGTCTTGATTTCATGGACACAACCAGTTCTTGTGAATGTATGCTCACTACTAAATGCTGCCAGTTTTTGAGAGCTGAATGATTTCATCAGCCACTTACTAATGTAATACAGATTTTATTATCACCTTAAATGGGCAAGTGTTAAATATCTGTATTATTTTTAGATGGAACCTGCTTAAAATCAAAGTAACAAAACATTCCACAGAGGAATAGTTTAGTTCTAAAACTCCCTGGCTCCTTTTTGTTTGCATTTATTATGATTTATCCAAAGTGTGAATAACAGGCATTTTTTTGTGGGCTGCAGGATTTTAGAAATAATAGAAGAATGCTTTGGAAATGTGTCATCTCTTCACAGTTATAACTCAGCAGCTCAAGAGGCAAGATTTCCTAGTGCTAACTCTTCTCGTGTTAGCTATCTATCTTTATGTCCGAAACAATTTATTTTCAGATTAGCTATAAAAGCAAGACATCACATAATTGTCTGGCTATAAAGTATGTAAAGTATTGCACTACTGGGGCTCATTAGCAAGCACATAGATGCTTTTTAGTAATCCGTAAGGTGATACTTGTTAATGAATGTTGCAAATTATTCTACTAACCGCCTAAAGATTAATAATAGATATGTCTGCTGCAACAAACAAGTCTCAAATCTCTGGAGAAAACTAGAGAAAGTGGATAATAATTAGAATAAGAGCACAACAGATATTCTTATATTTGCAGTTTTGATCCTATCAACCAAAGGATGGTTATGGTTTGTGTTATGTCCATTGTAAACAGACTCCTCTTGCAATAAGCTTCTAGACTAAGAATACTGCACACAACTTGGCTTATAGATAGGAAGTGAAAGCGATTTTAACTTTGAGTCATGGGTTTAATGCTGCCTAATTTCAGGAGAGTTAAGCATCTTTACAAGACTTGAAACCTTACAGAAGTTCGGTGATCTCCATGGATAACTGTTCATCCATTTCAGAGAACCCAAGCACAGGCACTGTATTTAGGTGCCTATATTCTGGATAGTTGGCAAGGACTCATAGTTTTTGTTTTAGTTAAGTCTCTAGCTTATCACAGTATGTCAGACTCTGTGAATGAAATATAGAGGATGAACAGTGTTTGAGCTATAATATGTAAAGTGCTCTAGTCAAGAGAATAATTAAAAATTAAACCAACATCTCAGTGGTAAGTAGGACTGGACATCTCCAAATAACTTAAATTATACCTCTGAAAGTTTGTTTCTCTGAGAGACACTTAGTTAACCTGTGCTGTTGACCAGGCTTTGGAGGATGGTGCACTGTGTATCATTCCTGCTTACAGAGGTGACAGAGTTCACTAGGGCTGAGATATCCCAGTGTCCACTTTGACTACGTCTGTGTGTCAGCGGAAGAATAAATGAGTCTAGAAAAGCTTATGTGAGTCACTGAGACCAGTGTTGGCTGTTGTAGACAATCATGCAATTGCAGACAATCATGCAATTGCAGACAATCATGCAATACATGGTCAGATGATCCTAAAAAACAAAACACCCCTGAGAGAGAAAAGCCACCTCAGTGCTCCCTGTCAGTCTTCTGAACCTAACCCAACGTAACCAAACTGGCTTCTATGGGGTGTAGTGGGTATGAAGTCATGCTTGTTGCTGAGAAATGCTTTGTTAAGGTGCAACATCTCTGACCTGGGCTCGCCCTAAAGCTCACTGAATCCATGGGAACACTCTCAATTGACTCCTTTAAGCTTTGGATCACTTTTCTCCCCTGGCAAAAGAAGTCCTGGCAATTCTCGAGCCCTCACAGAGCCTGCCAAATGGCATGTAATTCTGCCAAAACCTATGGTGATTTCTGGAGTGGAGGAGGATCTCTGCAAAGAGGAACCTCACAGTTTTGTTTTGCTTTCCGATGCAGGAAGGCAAATATTACAAGACTCCTGAGATGCCTTCTGCTGCTCCACCCACACTTCAGCAACAATTGAAAATACTTTGTCCGTGGTAATCCAGCATAGCACAGTGATCTCAAATTTTAGATAAAATTATTCAAAGACAATGATTTGTGACTTTCCCAGTATGCAGCACAAAAAAAAAGCAATTTAATTTGAACATGTAAGCACACCCCAGTCCCTGCACAGTATCCCTCCAAATGGATAAGTTCTCTATTAGTTTCTGCTTATATTAAAATGAATTCCCAGATGGTCCTGTTTAAACAATGTCTAAATAAATACTTTCCTGATCATTTCATAAGTTGCTATAGTGCCTCAAGAAACTCCATGAGCAAGCTCACGGATGTAAGTTTGGAAATGAATGGTGTAATTGTCATAACACAGAATTGTGCTGGTCCTTCTGTGTTTGGAGCTCCCGCTGGTCAAAAAGAGGTGTTGATTCTAAATATGTGTCATCTACATTCAGGACTGACTTTTTTTCTGTGTTTTGCCTGCTTTCTGAATGGGAGTTACGGAGTTTGAGACCCTGACAATTTATTTTTCAGGCAGCCTGTCCTACTGGATAATAGCTCTGGATGCTTCACAGAGACCTGTCACTGTCCTCCAGGAGATATATCTTACTTCATCTTCTATACCTTGGTTTCTCCATATGTAAAATTAGGACATAAAGTGTAGATTCCCATTGTAAAAGCCCAAAGTCTTTAGAGGAGAGGATCTTCATAATGGTAGACAGTTGCTCTTACACAGAATTTTAAACCGTTGTTACACATCCTCTAACTCATCGTTTGCCTTTGATGGTCAGACAGAAAAGCAGTATCAAACCCTTTGGATCTGACCCTGAACTGCGGGTTCAAGTGACTTGGCATATTAGATACTGCTCAACAACTAGTTAAAAAAATACAACCTACAGTCTATTATTAATTCCAATGAAAATTTGATTTCTAAAGGAAACTTCCCTATCCCGACAAGGTTCTATGGAACTTCACAGAATAAAATGACACAAAAATCAAAGTAAAAAAGAAAAAAGAACATTTAGCAGAAGTTGAAAAACATTTAAATTATAAGAATTCAGTGGTTAAAATCATAGGGAGCTTACTGTTCACACACTATTGAAAGTAAAATAAAAAGGGCAGTTCTTTATTTAAAAGTGTGAGTACTTGTTATTTTTAAGTAGGATTAAGTATCTGGACTTCCAATTACACAATGGAAAATCCCTTTTTTATTGGTAAGATTTTAATTAAGTACCTAGATTTCTATAAATGCGAGCTTCGTTTGACACTTGTGGCCAACTTTGAATAAGTGCTAATAGAAACTGAGTAAATTCTGCTGAACTACATAACGCTGAGTGCTGCTCAAAGAGAAGTCAGCCTCCAATTTCAGTTCCTTTACTGAAAATCTGAAATAAGCACATTAAAGTAAACGTTGCACTGATAGAAAACAGAGTAAGAATTGAGCCATGCCAAAGCATACATTAGTTTTTGCACGGTATTGAGATATTGTATTGGTGGATGCTATGAAAATTGACATGAAAATATTTTTAAAGCCCTATTATGTATAGTTGACTTGTAAAGGAGCAAAGCTGTGAAAGTCTTTCTTCCTGTGCAGTTGTTTAGCCACGTATCTTCCTTTCCAGCAAGAAAACCTACTGGTTAAAATAAATTTGTTGCCACTTGCACAAGAACCAATGGAAAAAAAAATCATATCGCATATCTACCTTCAGAGATGGTTTAATGCTTCAGATTTATAAACTCCAGTATTTCCTTTCTTAACTCTGTGTTTTAAACTTAAGGTACATATGTTGATACATTTGTTTTGTTAAACCACCCTGATGATGTAACTTGGATATCTTGACACTTTAGACTAATGAGAGATTCTCACTGTGTCTTCGTTAGACAAAACTGTGTAAAGTAGATATTTACAGAACATTGACTCATCCATCTAGTAAAGGTTGACATATAGCCCTGAGAGAGATGGCTTTTAATATTTTTATGTTACAGATTATAAATGAAAGACATAACTAAAGAAACATTTGATAAACCATGAGACTTTGTTAACGATAATAATTTTTAATTACATTAAAGGATAATTCACAGGATCAAGAGTTTTGACTTTTCATTCAGCTACTATAACTGTTATATCACAAAAATGAAAGCTACAGAGAGCTACATGAGGTTGTGTCTTTTATTAATATGAAATTTTGTTTATTCCTTCTGTTGCTTATTTTCTCTCTGACTTGGATGGAACATGCACATACCTGGGGTAAAGCTCCTCTTAGTTTTAACTGGTTAAAATACAGACATCTTCATCGGAGATATTTATCTGGATGGAGTGACTATCACAGTCGACAGTGAAAAATAAAGTACAGTTAATCTGGTTGTTTTAGATTTCTTTGATAGGCTGAATTGCACTTGTAGTGTCTATTTTTTCCCTCTAATTATGAAGAAAAGTTAGGCAATTCACTTGAATATACGTCTCCTTTTTGCTACTACTTTATGTGATTTCTTAGCTTACGTTCAAAATATATACTCTAGTTCATATTAATTACTACTTTACTTTCGAGAAGTCCTATGGACTTTAATGGAAGAAATTGTTCAACTTAATCTAAAGCTCAATTTATGCCTTCAGAATAATTTGTTTTTCCAGTACTTAGATTGTATTCCCATACGTCGCTTTCATCCCTTTTCATCCCTCATACACATTCTGTATATTCTGCATCCATTTTCCTACTATACATTGTATAACAGCAGCATCCCTTCCCTCCCAGATGGCTCTTCATCATGTACACAGCTTTAATGAACTATATCCTAAGGTGGCTTGGAGGAAGATTTCCCATGAGGTTGTGAAAAAAAGTAAGAGATAAAAAAATTCTTTTAGAAATTGGTAGCTCACAAACTTCACTGGGCACAACTGCTGTTTTATCACAACCAAAATTGCAATGAGGAACCTTGCAGCAGTTGTAAAATGCTGTTGATAGTTCCAAATAATACACTAGGGGAAAAGTGCAAATGATAATAAAAGCAAGCTGCTCATATAATAAAGGTACTGTTTGTGCTACCTGCTGAACAATTTATCTTTGATTAAGAAATCAAGTGACATCATGTTAGTTACAATAAATAACTCATTCAGTGAAATTTGCCTTTTTCCTGCTTTCTAACTGTCTCTGGCAGACTTAAAAAGCAAAAATTCAATTTCTTCATAAGAGCTTTTGTGCTGCTTTCCATTTTTGGTGAAAAGATTTCACTGAAATAGTTTGATAGTCAATGTCTGAGTTATATGATTAGTTGCGATTAGTTACCTACATCTTACAACATATTTTTTAATCTCTGAGTGAATAAATTTTGCTCTTGGGATCAGAAGGAGAAACTTTCTGGGGCCTGAGATCTCGTTGCTAGACAGGAAACAAATGAGGAACGCTGGAATATTTTAGGAAATGTTGTGCCAAGTGATCTTTTATCTAATAGTATTTCTGGTAATACTTAGTTGCACAGATTTATTTCTTTTTTTCCTATGACCTTTACCATTCAAAAAGAATATCTACTTTTACGTGAGAGATTTAAGTTAGAGCTTGATTTCCTCCACCTTTGACTGGGTGTATGCAATCCTGGTGTGCAAGGACAGGGAAAGATGGATAACATTATCTCTAGTGATGAGTAAGATGTTTTCTCAAGTCCTGGTGCACTGGAGGTGTAGAGGGAGGGGAGCACGGTACAGAGATGCATGGGATTACCTACTGGAGATTCATACATAATGAAGTTAATTAATTGGTGCAAATTGAATTGAAAACCCACTGACTATGAGATACTAGTGTTGTCTGCAGCTCTCCTGAACTTGTTCTAATCAAAAGTCAGGTTGAGAGAAGATAGAACATATTCGCACTAAAATGGAAGAGAAAAAAAGCCACTCTTCCTAAGCAATAATCTGTCTTGATGGAACCAGAATGATCACATGTGCACCAGAGCTTGCTCGCTATAGCAAGCTAAATGGAGGTCGGTTGTCTCCAATGGTCATTATAGCTTTTCTTTGCATATTAGCCTTCATTTCTATCACACATGCATTTAGAGCTTTGGGCAGGTATTGACGAAAATCTGAATATATTGCACCTCTGCTGCCTAATTACAGAGGTGACAGCAGAAGACAAAGGATTTATGTGAGATCTGAGCAAGGTGTTAAATCATAATAACGTGTGTTCACACCATGCCTCATTCCTATATATGATATGAAAAATCCCACTAATTAAGGTTACTTTGTTAGACTGATAGGTAATTACTGGAGCAAAACTTGTAACCTCCTGGCCCTTAAGCAGTAAAAGGTCGAAAATAATGGTGTAGTCCTTTATAAATCTATGAGGAATGGCAAAGGAATACCAAGTAACCTAACACAGAGGAATTTTAAGTTTCTATACACACTCTTTAATGCTTCTTAAAGACTGCTGCTTAGATTCATATTTCTTTCAGCTTACAGGACATTCTGAATTTAATCTCTCTCTAGCCACTAGTCTACAATGATTTCAGCTGTGGGTCACAAAAGTTAAACCTGATAACCACTCCATTGCAGCCTCTCTGCTTTAGAGGTCAATGAAAAGTTTCTCAGGAGGCATCATTCAAAAAGAATATCTACTTTTACATGAGAGATTTAAGTTAGAGTTTGATTTCCTTCCGCCTTTGACTTAAAGACTTTTCCTTGATTAAAATGAAGAGGATCACTAAATGCTGAAAATTCGCTGAGAACACATCTCTCTTAAAGAGCCACCACCACTACAGAGCTCGTGTCTATAATGTGAACCAGGATTTTGTTGGTCCAACAAGAAATAAACATTGCAGACAACTGCTAGGAAAAACTGGTGACATTAGGGGGCCTATTAACACTCCGTCAAATTAACAATATATTTCTAATTCCCTTGAGTGTCATATGTGTTTTTCTTATAATATTGGCTGATTCTCTCCTGCATTAATGAGGTGGACTGCTGCCAAAAATATGCAAATGGAAATCCAGTGGACCTGCCTTTGTAAATTCAGATATCTAGGAATTCGCACTTAAATGAGAGTTGAAAACCCCCCAACCCAACCCAAACAGTCATTTGGTAGCAAATTCTGTGCTGTTAGATTGCTTGCACCACTGATGGAAAACATCAATATGTAAATACCTTGAACTTTAAACTCCTGAAGTCTGTATTATCTGAGTTTTTACAGTGGAGGTGTCAGGTCCCCTTTAGACTCTCTCCCACATTTAAATATAGATCTGCAATCAAATTATAGAGCTTTCCCTAGGAAACAGCAAGTTATGTAGTTCCCTGATAATGCAGACAAACAATTCACATTTCCTTGGCTCTTCCGCCCTTTCTGAATCTGAAAATTATTTCTGAAGCTGAAAATCATGCCTTAAAGCAGAAGAGAAATGTGCACATCTTTGCACACATACAAAAAACTTATTTAATATAGTAACAGATTGTAATTCTCCTTAGAAACAAAACAAAGCAACAATAATGCTACACAAAGCACTGGCAACCACACAAACCCGCTCAGTGGCCCCTACTAAATCTGGGGTTAGGCATTATGACACAGGGTATTGGAAACAACCCCATCCCCGCCTCTCCACAGCCCCTTTTCCATATGTTCCTTATTTCTGGTTACCTTCCAGCCGCCAGATGTTCTCTCCCACCACCACCATCCTGGACCTGCAGACCCTTTTTCTGGGCAGAAATAATAGCATGCAGATTTCAGGAATATTTCCCTTTATTTGATGCTATTCTTGTCCCACCCTTGCCATGGCTCCAATCTCTCTGAAAATTACGTGGTAGACGATCTTCATTTGGAAGTGGCTATGCTGGACATATATTCATGATTTTAAGGCCAGAAGGGACCAATATCCCTATTTACTCTGGTTTTGTGTGTAAGAATACTATAGATTTTAGCCAGTGATACTGCTGTTGGGTCCAACAGGCAAGAACGTATCTTCCAGTCCCATACTCCTGATTGTATGCAGGTTAATGGGCAAACTGATTCAAATGAATCAGCTCTAAAACTTTACTCTTCTCCCACTGGAATCTTGGATATTTTATTAGATGTGAGCAGAGAGGGCCCCTGACCAGCTCACTCCCTATGACTCCACCTCTCCAAACTGATGCAGATTCTCAGCTTTTTCCTGTTACTCCCGACAGCTACATTGCTATTCTTAACATATGAAAAGGAGGGAGAAAATTTCAAATAATAATGCTATTCTCCATCTCTCCAGTTAGATAAAAAAAGGCTCCAGTTTCTGGAGACTATAATTTACTTCTGTTGCTCTTGTGCAGTAGGATCCAAATCTTGCTCATTTTTAATGAAAGGTTAATGTAAATCATACGAAAAGCCATGCAGTGTTTCCCTGAAGTGCACATGCTAAATTGCCAGTCAGGAATTCATACCTTTCAGCAGAAAAAAAAGGTTTCACTCCTATTTGAAACAAGTGGCTGCAATTTAAACCCCAAACAAGGAATAAAAAATAAAAAGAAGGAAGAAGCAAAGTTATATCTTTATTCCATTTAGGTATTCAAGCTGCAGTTAAGTGTTTAGTAGGGTTTACCAAAGCACATAAGTGGTAATTTATGACCTTAGGAACAAAAATACTTTAAATATTATCTTACAGTATAAATGGTGGTTCTAGTCTAAAAGGATTGCAAGTCCTATCCAAGGGCTCATTGTGTTCTGCATTTCTGAAGACTCCAAAATACAACCACAGGAGCAGTTTTATCAAGGCTTGCATAATTCTGTGGTTTTAAGCACATAGATATATGGGACCCAGCTGGGTCTGGGGTATATCTTTACATGACTTTTTTGGGTATGAAATGCAAACTCTGCAACAAAAGTAAGAAATACTGTTTGAGGAAGGAAAATCTAGAAAGTGAAATAGCTAGTTAGATGAGATCCAGTTTAGGTCAGTTGAATGACAATTATGCAACTGTAGACTGTAAAATCAAATTGATTTATTGCATAATACCTGATTTCAGTGGCTTTACACCAAGGACACATTTACTGAGGGTGTATTTTGTATTCAAGAGCACTGAGAAAATCTTTTATGTTTGTCGCATGTCTGGCCATAAGCCAGCCCTGACCTCGTCTTACATTAACTCAACAGAAATCCATAAAGCAGCAAAATGCAACTGTTGGGGTAGAATCTCACAGAGGAGCTGAGCTCCACCAAAAAGCAAAATTTAGACCATGTGTTTCCTGTATGACATGAATCTGGTAACTACCTTTGTTGATGCTTTGTGTGAGATCCTTATATCTATTATATCTGTTTTCTGGGTGTTATTTTAGTTATTTTCCTTTGTGAATAGACTTTTTTTTTTTCCTTTTGATTGCATTAAGCTACACTTTAAATGGCCTCTCTACCTGTCTTGACTACCGTAACCATTGAGCACTTGCAAACAGGTACCCAGAGCTCTTCAGCCCTTTAAATCTATTCTGTAAAGAACCTTAAGCCGTGACACTTGCAGTTATTTATTAAACCTTTTTAGGTAATCGTCACTAACTTTTCAAGGCTTTTAGTCTGAAATAAGAACTTTTCCCTCCTGACTCATCTCCCTTTGTTCTGTCCACTGGATACCCCAGAAGGAGTGTGATGGCCCTATATGCCTGAAAGTGATGAGACCCATTGTAATGGTTTTCTAATGATAATTAAGCTGTTCAAACTGCCAGAAAATAAAATTGGCTCTTGAGGAGGGACCATTACAGACCCATAAGCAGCTGAATTGCAACCGAAAGGGAACAGAGAGAAGGACTTATAAAAAATGTCTTTCTGCTGTGCAAGTATTGGTTTCCCCACTCTATTTGCTCATGTCTGCTTGCCTCCATACAAGGGCCTCTTGCTTGCTAGAGAAGATGATACCTGAGTTTCTCCTCTAAGGCAGCAAGCAGAGTAGAGGCCTCTAAAAGCTCCTCCTGAGGGAGACAATCTTGGGCTACATGAAGCCAGGTGCTTCCTTCCCTTTCCTCCATCATCTCATGGCTGTTAGGGGATTTTGGGAAGTGGAGGCAGATATAACATTTGTTGTATCTTTGAAAGAATTCATTCTCTGAATCTGTCCTTTTCCTGTGGATCCAGCACATTGGCCATATTGCTCATGTTTAACTATTGGGTTGGCCTGTAGTGGCATGAAAGAAGTCATAAAATGGTATCAGCTTACAACCTGGAGACACAAACAACACATGCTTGTAGAAAAGACAATAAGTTTCCTATAGATGTCAAGTCTTTTCCATGTACATAGTGCTGTATAGCAGCTGATGGCCAGAACTTTTGGGCATTATTGTGCAGTGTCAGTGCCATAGGGTAAGAGATGATACGAAGGAACAAACAGCCTGATTTTGAGCAGAAGATCATAGGCACTTGGGGTGTTTGACACTGAGGTCCTTAAAAAATGAGTAGCTGTTGCAGAGAGAGAAGTTCAACTAACTGTGGGGAAATGAGTGAGTGAAGTGATGGAGAAAATGGAGTCTTGGTCTTTGAGGGACTGTGGAGAAGTTCGGGTGGAGTGGTGATACCGCCTCTCACAGACAATGAGAGATGTCTCATTTCACACTCATAAGTGAGGAATCTGGAAAGTTTTCTCATGCATACATATGCTTGTCATAAGTGTTACATCATTTCATGATAGTCACATCATTTCAGTAAAGCCCCCTGAATACAGAGAGACACTAAAAAAAACCCCAAGAACTCTTATCAATCTGTTTTTTTCCTCTCTTTTTGTGATTAGAGGACTAGATCCTGGGTCAAATACCTCTGAGCCACCCCCGTGCTTCACAACTTCTCAGTATTTTCAGAGCATCACATGGCTCCTGGTGTAACAACAGCTTCGAGACCACCTTGGAGTTATATTTGCCCCCTAAGGACAGTGGAAAATAGAGAACACAAATAGTACAAGCTGGGCTACCCCTGATACCCATCCCTGTCCTCAGGTCTGCCCGGTGATGGAGCAGTGACACTGCTGAACTCTTTAAGGAATCCCAAAGAACTAAAAAGGTCATCACACAAGACGGACAGGCAACCACTTGAGTTTTTGAGTCTCTTGCATGCTGCTGTCCTCGTGCGAAAAGGCTGCATTGAAATAGATTATGCTATAATTATATAATATCATCTCACAAATACGTGTGTAACTATGTAAATATACCAGATTAGCACACAAGATTACATTAAGAACTAAATATTGGAAATAAGACAAAAGTAAGCACATCCTGAATTAGCACAGTGGTATCAGCATCTGATACTCTGCCTTTATTTAATACTGTAAATTGAACAGGAAATGTAGCTTAATTTTGTGTATGCTTGTAAATAAACAACGTTGTAGATTTTATCACGCTCATTTTATGGAAAATTGTTCCCTTTTTTCTTTTTTTTTTTTTTTTAAACCAAAATCTTCTGTTTATCTGAGTGACTTTTTTTTTTCTGAATGTAAAAAAAAATACATATTGTGCAGCCTAACATCCATATCTCTGATTTTGTGAGCAACCCTTTTGTTTGCTGCACACAACATTGTTGTAACAAAGACACTTATGCTTTTGGAATTTGAAGCATGAAGTTGTTCTAAATCTGTGCCCACAGGTAACAATTACTTCACTCATTAATAGATCTCTCTAGTCTCTCATAAAACGACTTTGAAAAGGTCTCTTGGGACAGAGTTAGGAAGTGTGTTTTATGATCATTAATATGGTACTACCTTGGAAATACCTAGTCTAGCTGTTTTAGCCCCAAAGCTAAATTATTTGTGCAAACCCAGCAGGTTGCAGTGACAGGGAGTGGACTAAAGCCACCCCCAGTGGGCCCTCTTCGTGTACTGGAGGGCTGAATAGCATTTTATTCTTTGGCATCAGCAAGTCATAACTAAGAGAAAGGGACATAGCAAGGCTAGAAATGAATAATTTATATGGGGCATTCAACAGGATATGAGAAATAAAAGATCAAAATGTAAAACCTTGTGGCAATTTTGTGTGTGCATGTATTCAGGAAATTTGCAAATTATTGTTTTAGCTAAAAACAATCATTAAGATAATTTATTAATAACAGTTCAGCATATTCAAGGCTGGCAGTCAAGTGCAGCAGCAGTGTAAGGAGGCAGATCTTCACTGATGTATGTACAGTTTGGCTTACTTTCATGAGTGAGGAATTTTGGTCTCTGGATCTGTTTTACTACAGTTTAGAACTCTTTTCATAAATAATTGATAAATTCGTATAAAGATCTTTGGACTGCTAAAGACAATACTGCAGAATGAAAAATGCCCTGCAGGGACCATCTAGATGATTAACTCAACTATATGACCACTTCACACAGTATTCAGTTTATAAAAAATGCAGGAGTGTTGATCAGTCTGCAATGGGTTATGATAAAAGCATTAAACACAAATGTCCAAGATCTGTATAATGGAGCCTGTTCTTTGGATCCCCGGTGTACCAAAGTTTACCACAACCCAGTTAAAACTTACCATTTCGTCCTATGAAAATACAGCCTTGATATTCTGAAATGTTGCTAAAAGGGTGTTTCTAACACAACCTACGGTGTCTTGGAAGATCTACTGTCCTTTCAAGGTAGAGAGAAGAAAAATACTGAGAATGAAGGCTGAGATTTTCTCAAAGTGGCCAGACTTTTGCTGGGACTTGGCCATGAAAAATCCTAAGGAAACTTGTATGTCCTCAAGGAATGTGAGGGAAAAGTCAAGGTAAAGAAGGTAGCTGTCTGCTATGGAAGACAAGAAGGGATTGCTTGCCTCAAAATGTTCATAGCACATGTCAAAGTTGCCTACCTCAGGTACTGTGCTTACTTAGTATATCAAAAAGATCTATCACTGTGTTCTACCATCACTCAGAGATGCCACTCAAGTCACTCAAGTCTTTTTTTTTTTTAGGAAAACAGACTTCATTTTAGACATCCCAATCAACTTCTCTGTTGTGGCTTTCCCCCTTCAGGCCAAAGCATCCCAGCTTCAGTATTAATTATTACTATTACAAAAGTCCCTCAGGTCCTACTCAGACTGCTGTGCTTGGGGGTGTCCTAAAGCAGAATTGGAAACACTCCCAGTACCAAAGAATTTACAATTAATTGAAGGCAGGATGCAACAAGTAGGTATGTGAGATGATAATTAAGGTGAGGGGATTGGAAAGGAAACCTGTGTGGTCACATTGATTAGCTCCACAAAGCCCAGTAGTTTAGAGTCAGCCGCAGGGTTGGTATTTTATTTTATTTTATTTTATTTTATTTTATTTTATTTTATTTTATTTTATTTATTATTTTATTTTATTTTATTTTATTTTATTTTATTTTATTATTTTATTTCTTTGGTTTTTATTTTTTAATGCTGAGATATAAACAAACAAAATAGGTACAATTGTGATTTAGAGTTTAGATTGTCATGTGCTTTAAAAAAATCTGGACGGTGTGGCTTGCAAAGCTCATCAATTATGTTTACCCAAATATCAGCTGAATTCTTCACCTTAGGAAGACAAGTGGCTGAGGCTGGGAAGACTCAAAAGGCTGGAGTACCATCTAATAAATTGTCAGCAGGGCAGCCTAGAAGGATAAAAGTCTTAAAACCAGCAAAACTTAGGGAGGAACATCACTATACATCACATTGTTGTAGCTTTATCTAAAATTAAATGTTTGATTTTCTCCCTTTAGCACTGGAGCCCAAACTTCTGCTGTCTTTCATGGTGTAGGACCAAGGTCTTTGTCTACTCAAGTGCTATCACAGATATAGCCTTTCTCTGTGGTAATTTAAGTCATATCAGACAAGGAATAGACCTTTGGCCAATGTAAACTGACATGGAGCTAGGATAGTCGAGACCATGTGTAGATTTGCCCAGGGAGAAATATGCTCATTGATTTCATGGGAATTGAGAGGGACAACATTACAGAAATAGAAAAAGAAGGATGGCGAAGGCACACGTTCGCAATATCCCAGCTGCAAGGGAAATGATACATTCCTTTTTCATTTTCAGAGAGAAGGTGTCTTATCCTGTGGTCATCAAGACAGGTTATTTGTACATGATGGGAAAGTGAAACAAGCTCTGAGACAATATGGCCCCATGGAATCTACTACAACTAAGAAAAGTGATCTGTAAGAAACTAGAAGATGAAAACCATATTTATGTCTGTCACCCAATATAATTTAATGTAGCAAATAGCAAATACCCAGACTGAATATATGAGCGTAGAAACAGTGCAGGTATTAATATATCTGCTCTTCCCACAGATTGGCAAGCAGCCTAAATCCACTACTACCTGAAATGGTGCCAACCTGTTCAGTACATCTGAATTTAAAACTAATCTCTTATTTACAATCAAAGCATCTACAAAGCTGGTGCTTGTAATGGGTTTTATTATACTGCATTAAAGATTGTTGTTGAAATTTGCATTTCCAATGACCAATTAGTATATTTATTTATTAGAATTTAGTCATGCTATTTCTAGTAAATGAAATGTAGAGCATAAGAACATAAATAGGATTATTAGCTACATTCCTCTCTTTCCTCGTTATGGGTTTCATTATTTTTGCACAAATGCCAGGATTTTTTTTTCTGTGAAAAATTAAGTTTGCATGAAGACTTTCCCATTCTCAAAAGCTGTGATGACATTCAGTGTGATTGCAAGTTACACCACATTAAAAAAGACGTTTCTCTGAGGGCAGTGGTTAAAACCCAGACGCCTACATTTATTTACATTTGCAATGCTTGTGCCATGTGTGTAGTGATACAGTGAACTGCTAACTTTTGGAATGAAAATAACTTGTGTCTGTGTTAAATGTCACAGGAAATTGTAGCACTGATTAATAAGTAAAGAATACATAATTAGGAAAAAGTTGCTCCTTGTAAAACTGCTGTCTGTGTTTAAATTCTCATTCATTTTATCAAAGAATGAGCAGATTAAAATAAATAGATGGATCACGGAATGAAATTTGCTCTCCCCTTTAACAGGTTTCAGGATAACATTGTTCCTTAAAAAATTATTTAAAACAGAAGACAGAATATTTCCATTGTTACCTGGTTTATTAAGCTTCCAAATGTGAAGAAAAAAATCTTTTGCCTCAAAATTACAGTTAATATTAATTAAATGACCGCCTAAGTGACTAAAGAGTAGAAGTTTTAATTAAAGTTTTGGAAAGCATTTGTTCATATTTTCATTGGTTTAGGAGTCTGCAAATAACAAAAATTGGGGTGACAAATGACAGGGATAAGAATCATGCGGTCCTGCTCCAGACTGGAACATTCTCAAAGTTTAAGACTTTTGTTTCAGCTCCCTGTTTCTCTTGCCTCTTGCAGGTTCTCCTCCCCTGCTGCTTTACAGATGAAGGTGTTTGTGCTTTTCAAATAAGAATAAAAACTAACAACAGGTAGAGATGAGTCCAACTAGATCCTCTTCTCAGATGGATATACTAAAGCCAATGTCTTAATCTCCAAAAGCAAGAAAAACCAGTGTTAGCAAGGAAGCTTTGTGAGCCTTGATACTGATCAGAAGTCCTTCAGAACAAGTGGACCTGTTCCAGGATAAGTTCTACATCTGACAAAAGCTTTCTTGAACGTTTAGTGTTTTGTCATTCCTTAGACATACAGAATCCGGAGAAGTATTATTTGCATAAATTGATTTGTAATGTACTATTTTGTTTAGAAACGGTTAAACTGATTGTTGAAACAAAGGAGAAACTGATACACTTCTGCATATTTATAATTTGACATGGCTGAGATTGCTTTTTGGCCGAGAGAAAGTGGAGGTTTGATAGAATGGATGGCGGTTTTAAACAGAAGTCTCTTTTTACATGTATTTTATAATGACAGTATATTTTCACTAACACCATATTGAAAACCAACTTCACAAAAGTCTTGCAGCAGTGAAAGGCATCAAGAATATAACATACTTCCTGCGATTTAGTGTTCTCTTTCTTCATTTTTTTTTACTGTAATCAGGAAGGTGTGTCTTTCTTGAATTCAACCATCAAATCACCTTTGCTTTGCTGTTTCTCTATAGCAGCCAGGTTGAAACTGGAGCAGCACTGCCATTTCTTATCTAATCACTCTCTTATCTCACTTTGAGGAACTATTAGATAAAATGACACATGAACTCTAAGAGTGGTGCTGTGCTCACTCCATATATCACTACGAGACAAAAAATGATGAAGGGTAACTCTTATTTACATTTAAAACTGATTTTTTTTAATGAGATCTCAGTTTTAGCATGCATATTCAAAGCCATTCCTCTCTTCACTTGTAAATGTAAGCTGAAATAATTTAGCCATGAAAACAACAAGAGAGAAAACAATCCAGCAAAGCCATGCTTAGATTTCAAGATGATGTTCAAATGGATCCTCATGAAAGACATTTTTGGAGTTCAAAGCACCAAGCGAGTACTTTGCTCTTGACAACAATTACGCGCACGTTTGCCAATAATTTCATTGCATGGATCTGAAAATAGATGTGGCTCTTCTGGTAAAGCTCTGATAAAATCATCCAGGATGCTTTTCATGTTGGCTGCCAGAGCTTCCAAGAGACTATTATGATGGTTCCTGTGGTCATTACAAGCTGCTTTAGAGAAGTATTCTATCAAGTAAGCAAATGCTGTGATTGTGTGTGTACCATCTATGGAACCCTTGATGTACTTTCCACATTTCATGTAATTTCAAGTGCATTGACACGTGCTCTGACCACTGCCAGCTTGGTAAGCAGTGACAAAACAAAACATCTTCTAGCACCTCACTTTGAAATGCTTATCCCGCATACAGGCAAGCTGGTGGCAGCAATGGCGACAGTAGACTTGTTTCATTGCAGGGCAGAAGCTTATTTTGAATAGCTTGATCTATTTTCTGAATCCAGTGAGAGTGGCATTGTCTGAGGAGGTATTAAATCATGTTTCTCATCTGACTTTCCATTCATTTTTTGCTGACAGTCTGTTTTTCCCTGCAGGTACAAACAAAGCAAGATTTTCTGGCTTCAGCAACACAGTAACTCAAAAAAGAAGACACTTTAAAGATTACAGCATTCACTTAAGTGGCCAAATAGATACTTTCCTTTTTCATTGTCAGCTTGCTGACTTAATGCTCTTTTCTCTTTGAAATGATTCAAGCTAATAAAGATGATCATCAGATTATAGCAAGACTTTGTAACACCAGACACAAAACAACTTAATCTGACTTAATTTCACCTGAACTTGGGCTATATCGACCCTGTCTCTTTTCCAGGCCTGCTGCAGGTTGGTTTTTAGTTTTCTTTTGGGAGAGTGAGTCAAACAGACATCGCCTGCCTATCTATATTTACTATGTGTTGGCAATTTGACATTATTGAATGATACTACAGCATTTTTTTGCTTTGCAATTGTGTTTGAGTTCAGGCTTCACACTTTCCATCTAAAGCTACAGACCCACAGCCATGCCTGAAACGGCAGCTGGTCTGGAAGAGGAAACAGGATCAGAGGAAAACTGGTAATGCTATTGTAAAATATTATTATGAAATGGCCAACACAACTTCAGTGCAGAGGGAATATCCTGCTCGTCCTCACACCACATTAGTGCCAGCCTGAAAACAGTGCAAACGGCCAGAATTAATAGAATTTAAGCATTATAAGCACCCAGATGCTCCATGTGCATCTGAGCCTGGAAACGAGAGGACAGCAACAGAAGCAGGAAGCTGTTAATGCACTCGCATCTGGCCTTGCTTTGCTTGGCTCCATACCCAGCAGACAATTTGATGCAGCTTTTGGAAGTATTTGGAAACTTGTAGGCAAAGTCTTCTGAGTAGCTTAGGAGCTTGCCAGTGCCATGGGGTTTCTTTAGATATGGAGCCTTTTGGACCATTCCATACTGAGCTGTGTTCATGGAAAGTATATTTCTTAACCACCATTTTCAAACCCCTCAGCAGTAGTCCCTTTGACTCCTAGGGACCACAGATGCAGAGCCATGGAGCACAGATCCTTGTTATCCATGTGGAATCACTGTGGCTTTAGGTAGATCCCTTCAGATCTAATGGTGAGGTTTTCTTTTTTAGCAGGGCTGAAGGAGCTGGCATTGTGAGGAACAGCAAAATGGTAGAGGACATCTCTGCTGGTACTGATTCACCAGTCCCTGTCATGCCTCCATCTCTAGAACATGCTCCTTTCACCCCTGCACTTTCCTGACAGCTCCTCCATTAGCAGGGAGCTGGTGGAGACCTGACTGAAGATTCCCCCGGTGGTGGGCACAGCAATATTTAACGTGCATCCTGTGTGGCTGCTTCCCATACTGCATTCGTACAGTATTAAATCTGCTTCTGGGCTTTCTGTGAGCAAGGCACTCATCCAGAGATTTCATTTTCATTGGCTGGTCTCACAGTATTACTGACATGGCTCATGATATCGGCAAGAATCACAGCAGAGAGGAGACACTGACTGGATTTAACTACTTCACAATTTTTCCTGTCTCTTGCTTGGAACCACCTGCCTGTTCCTGAATATGTTTTTTGAGATTTTTTTTCTTACCTTCAGAGCTTCACCTAATACATTTCTGGTCAGAGTAGTGCCAATTTAGAAAGAAGTTAAGGTTTTGTACATTTAAGAAGATTTGGGTAAGAGGGTGCATTAGTGAGGGGAAAGATAACTTTTCTAAAATGGGGTGTTTTAGGGCTTGGGGAGAGGAGAGTTGAAAAACACTTGGTTTGGGGATGAGAGAAGCTTTGGGATCTCAGTGCTGGGTCAGACTGTTGGGAAGGCAGAGGAGGCTCAGGGTGTGAGGGACTCGGTCAGAAGAAGTTGTGATTGTCTCTGGCATCATCTCCTCTTGTATATTTTTAACTCAGACTCCAGGTCCAGAACACACACACACACACTACTGCTCTTCATTTTCTTTGCTGCTGTCAGAAGTGTGATCCTATCCCTAATTGCTTCTTGGCCAACTTGTGACATTGTTCTCATCTCTAAAGATACAATAAAGTTTCCCCTTATTTCAGTCCATCTGTCAATTAACATTTGCATTCACTTAACACATTGTTGTATCCGATTTGGACAGGAATTTTGGCCCAAAGGTGGGAGAGATTTAATTTTGCCAGAAACTATCTTACTGTAGTGCATGTTAGCAAGATCCCATCAGAGGTTTTTTAAGTGGCAGCTATTTACCCAACAGTAATTTCATAAATTTCAAAAGAACTGTATTAAAACCAGATAATTTTCCGGTTTACGGTAGGTCCTTCAGATGGAGCTGTCAGTTTTACTGTAGACAGACGCCAGCTGAAAACTAAAGGAAACAGATACTGTTCTCAAACTCTGTCTCCCTTCGGGCAGTTATGAGCATTCCTTGTGGAAACTCCTCTGTTGCAAAAAGAGGGAGATAAATTACTTCTTTTTTTTCCAATGTCATTACAAAATACTGTGAATACTATTTTATACTACATAAAGCAAAAAACCAGAGTATTTACATGAAATATTAAATCAAAACTTCTAGTACAATATATTTTGAAGTCTAAGCTGGAGTTTATTCAGTGCATGAACTTTTTAATATCCTGATGTACAACTACAAATCTGAAGAGATCAGGTAGTCACAGGCATAACTTCATTGTCTTTCTCCCTTGTTTTTGTCTAATTCCCTCTGTCTGATCGTTAAAGAGAACACATTTCGTTATGTGTCTCAACATATTTTAGGTGTTATAGATATTTTAAGAGTTATTAACAATGATTTTACAAGAATATATGCTTCCTCAATTAGAGTTAAAAAACCCTGGAGTTTCTTTATATTATAGTGCTCGTCATATGAAATATTATATGCAAAGAATAACTGTTTGTTTATCTTCTTTGAAGTGAGTGTCTGAGCCTGTTGTAACTTCAAAGGTTGAGACAGTCATTTTTAACCTCTCTAATTCTGAACAATAGGTCTGGACTACAACAGTTAATTTTTTGGCCAGTTATTTAACATTTAACAAAAACTATCACTACCTCCTTATTTCCCTTTATGTCAAGAATGGGCTTTAATCTACACCTTATATTCAAACTGATTGGAAATGTGGAGATGTTTATTTTTGATTGGGATAGATACCTTGAATCTGATGCCACCTCTGCCAATACTTTTATAAAATATCGTTACAGAAGTTTTGAATATTTTTTTATTATTGTTAACACTGCATTTATGACTGCAAACCAAACAAAAATCATACCAAACCCAATTCAAAGATGGAGGAGCAGACAGTCCTGATTCTAAGAATTTACAAATAAATTCAAGGTAGAGTCAAGAAAAGCAGATATTCTGTAATAGCATTTATAAATAATTGTATGAAATTATGTTGACTGAGTTCCTGTATTTTGCAAAATGTTGCTGGTCCACCATCATATTGCATGTATACAGCTGCCGATTTATTCAACTTCAAAGCAGGTTATTTATCAGTTTTTCTAAGATCAGGTGAGATAGAATAGTCCATAAATCTCCATCTTTCCTGGCTTTTTATGAAGAGCAGACATATAGTGACTCTCTATACCTCATAAACAGTTGCTGCATTTTTAAAGTGTTGTTGGTTTGTGGAGGATCTTCACTGTCAAATTCTTCTAATCATAGAATTCCAGCTAATAAACTGTGTCAATACAGAGAATAATTCTTCCAGATGAATTAGAAAATTAAGAACCTTGAGTGAATATCTTGTTGCTGAGGAATCTACCAAAAACTTGTTGAGGGCCGCATTCAAACTCTTGGTAGACTAGATTTCACTCTTCCTTATTTCTTCTTTTTAAGACAAGTTTGGGAGGCATTTTGCAGCTTTAGAACTCTGTGAATTTTCAAGGAACTCTTATTTAGCAATGGTTGTTACCCATCCTACATAGCGACATGATTTGTGATGAAGTCAGAAGAACCTCTAAACAGACAACCCAACTCTAAATTCAGATAAAAATTTAAATGTACCTTCTGCAGATGCTTGACATAAACTGTGAAACTGTAACCTTGGAATATTACAAAAGATCTGCATCTAGGTCAAGATTTAAGACTCTAGTTCCTGCTTATTTTAATCATGCTGGGTGATTCATGGAAATTTAGAGTTATCCTACAACAACCTTTGTTAATATATATTCTCACATGAATTTCTATGGTATTTCTTTAATTTCTAATATAAATTTCAGTGCCTCAGATCTTTGGATTGATAGCAGCAATGTTCTTATACCACCCCATGTTTATATGCTTCATAGTTTAGAAGAAGTAATATTTCTTTCCTTAACAAAACTCAGCAAACAAGTGTTAGAACTACTCAATGTGGAAATGACTGATTTAATGGTTATAGTATCTTATGGGTGGTGTCCATAAGATACTTTTTTTTTTTGGTAAAACTGACATTTAGAAAGAGACTTCTGGGTGAGAAATGAGACATGAGAAAGCATAACAGGTAGTGGTTTGTGTGAATTTGGAATTCGTTTCATGCAGAGTCAATTTTTCTTTCTTTCTTTCCCCTATATGCAATTTAAAAAATGTCTGTTTTCTTTATTTTTGCTAAAAAGATAGCCTTTCAAATGTCACCGTTTTACTATGATAAGCTCTACCATGACTTCAAGCCTAACCATGCAGAGAGCAGTGACATCTTTGGAATCATTAGGGTCTCACCTGGCATAATTTGCCATAGATAGCTAAACAATGGTAACTCATGCTAGCCAAGTATTTCTATCAAGGTTTGTTTATTTCTGTTATTTAAAAAACAAATCAATATTATCAGCCTTTTCTTCATAAAGACAAGGTGTTTTGAAAGGTAGTAATTTATGTTGTCCATGAATTGCCTCTACTAAACACAGGAAGATATGGTAAAAACCTCTGGACTATCAGAGTGGCTGCAGGTTTTACAATTTGCTTCTTGTACATTAATGTGCATAATTCCTTATTTTGTTCTTTTTTGGATGCTAATGACACGCATATGCTATGATTTTCATTACCCAGAATGTGTAATCAAGCAGTTTCTGTATCAGGAGTTTTGCAGCCCTATCACAGTCTGCAGTTTCTTAGCATTGTCTAAATTCCCTGCACTGTCTACAGTCTAAATTATTATATATATTTATTTTGTATGATTTATCTCTGGAAATAAACATACCCTACTGATTTTTAATGGCCAGTCACTTCTCTAAGATATCACTTTGACCTGCTCTTGACAAGTTTGGCACTATAAGTAACAGAACATTCATGGGATTGCAACTTCCTACGGCAGCCATAGCTAAGCTCAGGGCTGAATGTCCAAAGGACGTACTCAGTTGGCAGAATGGTGTTAAGCAAAGAGAATATTTTGACCAGTCAGCTGCACAAGAAAAACTCTGCAAGGTTAACAAAATTTATGAATCTTTGTAAAATGTGGGTATTAAAGTATTTCTTTCTTAAGGGTTTGACTGTGAATTAGTTTTATGGTAGTAATATAGATATACATGTACACACACAACATACACATCCTGCTAATTGCCCAATCAATTATTAATTATTTCATTTTTACACCTGCAAAGAATTGGAGTGAGGAAATGGTGAATCAAAGATTTTAATATCGCTAAATATAACTTTTACAAAAGCATTTTTAATGAACTCCTTACAGAAATTTTAAGCAACAGTATACACTAGTGCCATGTCTGTTGGCAGGTTGATCTACAATATCCAAAGAATTAGGGAAAAGAAAAAAATCTCTTAGGCATTTGAGACCCAAATTATAAAATAATTTTGCTTCAGATGTAAAAGCCAGATTAACTCATGGCAGCTGGCTTGTAAATGTATTAAATGGACAGAGGCATAGTGAACATCCTTCAAGATGAATTTCTTGTCATCTTTTCTTGTGAAAAGAGGTTTATCCCATCCCTTCAAAATCTGTAGGGTATCCTATTTTTTTAGTCTCAAAAATATATTTGGTTTTCTTTGAAGATGAATAAAACTGAGATGCTATTATATTCAGTTCCTACTTTGCAGCATCCAGAAATTCCTTTGCTATTAATATGCCAGAGAAACAGATTTCTTTGATTTTTTTCAGTTTAGAAGATCAAAAGCTGTCAGAAATTGTTTCAAAAGAAAAATAAATCTTTGAGAAGTTGGATTTGAAATAATGAGTCTCCAGCATGTTGCATATACAGTACTTAGAACTGTTTAATGGAAGATGCTGCTATAATTGTGGGGTTTGCCTCTTTACAAGTACCACTCACCTAGAAGATATTTCAATATTAGCTTTACTTTTTCTGAAAGTAATTATTAGAAAATTGGATATTAATGGTATTATATTTTTTTTGGTGACTTCTTGCAAATACTTATTTAGTTAAAAGAAAAAAGCAACAAGGGTTTAGATTAAGAAGAAAAGGTCTTAAAAAAATTTGGAAATCTGCACAGACTTCTGTCTTCATGTAAAAGCTTTTATTTTCTTAATATTTTTATATTTAGGGAAATGGATCATTGTGCAGACACAAAATGCAGTTTGATGTTGCTTTATTTGCATTGGAAGCACTGTGGCCTTCCTGGTGTGGTTTGTGGATATCGGTCTTTGTACTAACCACCCATCAGATGGGATTGCAACAGCTCTAACGTATGCACAAAGTCTTTGCTGTGTCAAGAATCAAGAATGGTTTGTATTAACAACATCAAGAAACTGAGCCTGATTTGGTTTGTACAAATAACATCAAGAAACAGTGTGAAGACACCTGTCCTGTAAAGACTGAAAGAGCAAGTGGTAAAGAAAGAGCTGTAACAAGACGATTAAATATTGATAAACATGAGACCCATTTGGAAACAGCCTGAATGGGTACAGGCTAGCCTGCAGCTAAAGATTAAGATGTCATTGTGGCTTTCAACTTTTTCATCAGTAAAGCTTTAAATCAATTCTGAACCTATAACCCATCCCTATTATTCAACATTTACAACAGGCTATTGGGAACAATATACACCAATTCACCACCGAGAAAATGTTTAATGATTGTGCTGGCAAATAAATAAGTCAAACATGCTTTTTTGGAAGGGGAGTGAATATACTTTTACTTCCAAATTAAAATATTTAGTGCTTTATAAAGCAGTTGCTATTTAAACTGCCAATAATGTTTAACATGAATTTACTCACCACTGCCTATCCTCATACTGTATAATTTATAACACTAAGCCCTTTCAATACTCCAAAATGCCAGATAAACTTTTCTCATTTGCTCTTAATTTGGTCACGCAGGATAATACCAACATCTGAAGGCTCTTTAAACTGCTTTTTAAAATGCATTCCTGAAAGCACCACCAATGCCACCTCTGCTCCTTGTCATCTTCCATAATTATTTCCAATCCAAAGCGGTCCTTAATGCGCTTATTAATCTGGCATTCTCCTCAGTGTGAAGCACATTCAGCTCTATTAATTTTTAAAAACCCTTTTTTATGGGGGACTGCAGATGCTTGGCTATTACTGAAAAGCTATTAGAAGTTAACACCTTTCTCTCCCCAGGGACTGACATCATCCCATGCTTCCAAATGCCACCCTATTTTACATTATCAGCTGCTAAGACTAAGTATTAGAGACCTTTTTTTTTTTTTTTTTTTTTAACTTCTGAACTGTTAATGCTATTATTAGCTAATGGTGGAGTTCTGTATGGTGTATAGATACATATAGTCTCAGTGTCTACAGCATATGGGGTTTTATTTATCTGCCTTTGAATAATGAGGCTTTTCATTCCTGCCATCCATTAGAAGAAAAATCACAGGTAAACAACCACTAATCTTATTCCCAGGGTTTGAGATTATTTTTGCTTTTTCTTGACTTGGATATTACGATCGGGCCAATATTTAGAAGAAAAAAAGTGAAAGAAATTAAGCTATCACGCGTCAAACCATGAAATGGTTTGCTTTGTAGGGAGCTCTTTCCCTTCTAGAGGGTATCATCTTTGTCTTTTTGAAACACAAACCTTCCTTCAAAGACTGGAAGCTAAAAGTGCTGAAAAAAATATTACAGAATGCTATTTCTGACTTGGTAGCAAGTATTACAATTGACAGGGTTTTTCATTTTCTGAAAGACCTTTAAGTCCTAGCAGTTAATCTCAGGATCCAGTCGCTGTTGTGAAAACAGGATGGAGTTCAGTCTCAAGAATGGGCTCTTCTGCTCCTTCTTACTCGGAGTTTTTAAGCAGCAAACCACTAAGATAGGATGGAGAGGTGCGTAAGCCTGTGTCTGCAGCATTAACAGTAAAATTCACCCTCTTGCTAATTCTCACTCAGAATCTCAGCTTTTAACTGAGTAATGAACAAGGAGCGGAAAACAGTTGAACATCGTCTCTTCTGACTATTTTGAGCTGCACTGACTAAAGACAAGGTAACATATTGTAGCTTGACAATGCTCAGGTTGTGTATATTAAACTGAATGCACTATCAAACAAGATAATACAGAGATTTTGAGGCTGTCTTATTAATAAATATTGTCTATTAATATTAATATAATTCTATATTAAAAATTATCCAGAGATACAGAACAAATGTCTCCAGAGAAGTCTGGAATGTTTAACAGCACATAAAATTTAGATGTAAACTGCCATGGGAGATACAGTAGCCAGAACATGAACCTGGATATTTGCACAGCATTTAGTGCTGGTTCCTCTCTCAAAGTCAAGACATTTTTAAAGGCTGAAGGGGAAGAATGGTCTTTCCAAAGTTCTGGTAAGTGTTCATGAAGGGACTTGCTTGCCACAATACCAAGAATATTTAAATTTTAGCTATTATTTGTTAATATTTTTACTCATTAGCACCTGAAGAACTCAGTTAAGACCAGGGCATCAGCTCATAGATGCTACAAAGAAGGTGTTCTTTCCCAGAAAAGCTTGTACTTTATCTTCATATAAATATAAATATCATCCACAGAGAACAGACCAGTTTAAGAAGTTGGTTAGTATATGGTCTGAATATGAGGAAGGTCAGCACTAAATATGCACCTTGTGAAAACTTACTGTGGCCCTTGTGAAATGGGAGTTGACAGTCAATGTGTATCTCATTGTGTGGAAAGAATTCCCAATGGTCCTTTATTAGCATCGATGCCATCTTTACTAGCATCTTGAGAAATTCAAAGATTACATCAGCTTCACGCATAAACCAGGGAAAACCCTAACTTCTGGCTGGGGCTGTCTCGGAGAGATGCCCAAAATTTGGTGCAGACAAGGATTTGCCTGGAGTGGCAGGATGCGGGACAGGAGGTTGCACAGGATGGTGCTGGTGCCCCCAGGCACTGCAGATGGGGCATGTAACAAATGCCCCAGTGCCCAGGTAAACTTGTTCCGGCCACTTTCCACTTTGGCAGCTTTTTGGTTGGGCTCAGTGGTCACAGCTGGACATGGTGGAAAAGTAGCTCAGAAGTACCTTCCCCGTCCACTGCCTGAAGGACCATGTCACTGGAGTGCAGAATGGAGCTCCTTGCCTGCAGGACAGCCATTTGGACATTCCTGGTGAGAACTAAAATAACTTTAAAGGATAAACCTGTCTTGCTACAAATCACAATGGCCGTTCTTTAAAAGGCTGCCAAGAAGTCCTAAAGTATTTTACTTTAACATCTGTTGTGGTGTGTATCTGGGCTTTTGATTACTTTCACCTTTTCCTTTGTTATTTTAGAAGACATTCATGCAAAATCCAAGTTGCCAATTTCTGTCCTTCCAGATTTATGGAAGCACGTCACTGTGTTCAAATAACAATGCTGGAAAATAAAGTGGAAACAATGACACTAGAGAAAATTATGATTGAATTATGCTTTGAAACACACAATGACAAAGCTGGAACGCTCCGACCTGAGCTAGCGTCAGCCTGAAGAAAAAGCCATGAGGAGTGGTGGCTGCTTTAACTGAGAATTTGCTGGCCATTTTTCATTTCCCTAACAAAAGTAAACGTGATGCTGAGCACCCGATCCATCTCAGCCAGGTCTGTGGAAGTTTACGAAATACGGAATAGAGACATAGATACTACTTCAATTTTGCAACAAAAATACCATTAATATTTTAAATAAAAGGTTTTCATTAAAAAAAAAAGAAGAGTTTTTACAATCCCCAGCCCCACCTTAAATGCGTCTCCTCTTTCACTGCTTGACATTATTAATGTTCCAAAGACTCTCTGGAAGATTAGGAAGAGGTGCAATTAGTAAATTCTCTTAAATACATAGTACATGCTCTATAGACATGAACTGCTCCCATAGTGTCACTTCAAGCCGTCCCACAATTGTTTTATTAGTGCATATGCAGTTTTCCTTGATTATTTTATTGAACCATATCCACTTCTAGAAAACAGGAACTGTGCATAAAATGATGCAATCCCACTATATGGTAACTCAGCTTGTGCTGTCCTATTGCCATTTCTAATGGGCCATGCAAGCCCAGAGCAAAGAATAGACCAAACTTCTGGTCCAGCCCAGGGTTACTGGCACAAGGAGAGCATAAGAGGGTTGGCCTAAACCTGGTGAGGCTCGGAGACCCCCCAGCATGTCCCCAGTTGTTGCCCAGGCCCCAGGTACTCAGCTGTGTGTGGGATGAGCTGCGTGCAGCTGTGGCAGTGGGCTGTGTCATAGAATCATAGAATAGTTTGAGCTGGAAAGGACCTTCAAAAGTAATCTAGTCTAACATCTTTGCAGAAATGGGGCCTTCTTCAACCAGATCAGGTTGCTCAGAGGCCCGCTCAGTCTGATCCGGGATGTTTCCAGGGATGGGGCATCCACCACCTCTCCAGGCAACCTGTACCTGCTCATCTCCCCCTTTGCCCTACCCATCCAGTATCCACGATGGCTTGAACACTTTGGTGCTTTTCTAAAAAGACTTTGGGCCAAACCCATGGCTAAGTACATGACTCCTTGCAAATGTAACTTAACATAACCTGTTGGCTTCAATGACAGTAACCTCCAGCCTGCTTATTCAGCTCACTGTGATTCCAAAGGGCTGGAACAGCAGTTGGGCATTTGCAAGATGCAGAACCTTATCCCAGTGATTTCTTCCCTGTGCAAAGCAGCCCAGGAGGAGATGCGTGTTGGAGACATTCCTACCCAGGCACCCTGTTTCCCAAGGGAAGAGAAAAGTTATGACTTGAAATAACTCATTAACACCAACAAATCTGGGGTGGCTTTGTGCTGGTTAAATTACTTGCCCAGTCCTGTTGAACACTGAATAAATGTAGTCATTTAAGTGTTGGATAGTTAGTAAAGGCAGTTTTTCCTCCCTAAAGGTGTAATTCTTTTGTATGAGATTTAGACAGCAGATATTGACAGAAGAATAGATAATAGATAATTGATGTCAAAGGCTGAATAAGAAAGTTGTCGATCAGCCAGAGTAAAAGTTATCTCTTTATGTAAAGTAATATAAAGTAATGATGATTTATTGCTTGAAAAAGTTGCTGAATTGAAAAAATTATTTGGAATTGCTGGTGAATGCAGACCGATTTTTCTAAAGAACTCTATCCAGACCTATTTCTCTTCCAAAAGAATACTGCTGGTTCTAATTATATGTATTTTATGAAACTGCATTTCTAAAAAGTTATACTATCAGAGCACCGAACATCCCATTTTTAATACTCATGGAAAGAGGAATCTTTTCAGTTGTCTAATTTGATACAGCAAAGAGATAAGAAAAGATGTGATTTGGTTTTACAATATCCTTCTGGTGCAACGCATCACACAACCCATAGCAGCTTCACCTATTAAACCTCGAGGAAAAGCAATAAAATGATTTGTAAAAATAGCAATAGTCTCTAAGACATACTTCTCTGAGTAAAAAAAAATTAGTATTGGAAGGAAGGTGAACTGTTTAAAAGGAATTTCCTTAATGTCAGGAGAGCATCCAGTTTGGAAGTGCTTCCCTCATGTTTCATTTAGACGCCTCTCAAACTGGAAATCTGTTTTGAGTACAGCAAATAATCTTGCGTTCTTTCCAAAGAGCCCCCTTGGAAATCCATTGCACACAAAGCAGCAGGGGTGTAGGTTACACTTCACAGGGATCCATCTAGGTAGAAAAGAAAGCTCAATATATTCCTCAAGTTAGGTTCTGGAGGTATTCCAGGGTCATAAGAATGGCATCCCATCACCTGTGCCTTTTCTAATTTTTTTCCTGTTATCCTTATGAAAAAGACCTTCTCAGTGACGGTGACATCTTTCTATCCTGAACTCTACAAGATTCATTCCTGACTAAAACACCTTTTTTGTGTTACTAGATTCTTATGCTGTTTTCACAGACTGTATTTACAACTCCTAATATTGTTTAGTTTATGGTACCCTTGAATTTCATATATATAAATTCAAAGGTGCTTGAAAGAAAGCACAGCACCTAAAATAGCTTGCGCCACTGCACTAAAATATTAATCACTAGTGTAACTCCATAGGAGTTACATCAGGCCTGAGTTTAACCCTACTTTTTGTTTTAAATCAAAAGAAATTGATTTCTTTAGCAAACACACCCTAAACCCCAGGATCAAAGGCAACTGAAGCACTATAAAAAACTCTTATTTCTTTTCCCCTCCACCTTCCCCAAAAGCTACAGGGCAGCCTGTAAACCGGCTTTTTAAGCACACCAATTTTGAAGCAGCTGATTCTGCTAAGAGCAGTCCTCAGCTGTGAGCAATGATGTCACTGGTTAACACTTCACAGCCCAGAAACTGCCAGATTGGTTCATCTTATTGCTATTTTTCTCCAGATCAAATGAAATGCTCGTGGCCCTCTACAGAACTTAATGAACTTGGAGATGTGACTTTGGCTCAGCATGTATCTATCTGTATTACTTTCAATACGATTGAGTTGGACTTGCATTTGTGTTACTGATTCTGCAGAGAAAAATAAACTAGAAATAGGAATATTGCTTGAAAATAGAAGAACCTTCATTGATAAATAATTAATGGCATACATCGTGTTAACCCAGTGTGTTTTCAAGAAACAGATCATAAAACACTGCATAAGGAAATATTATATGAGCAGAAATTAAGGTTAGTGATTTTGGAGAAAAATTGTATTCAGATTGAACTTGTGATATGTGATATAGTTATAGCATGGTTTGGGTTGGAAGGGACCTTAAAGATCATCTAGTTCCAACCCCCTTGCCATTGGCAGGGACACCTTCCACCAGACCACGTTGATCAAAGCCCCATCCAACTTGTCCTTGAACACTTCCAGGGACAGGGCACCCACAGCTTCTCTGCGCAGCCTCTTCCAGTGCCTCACCACCCTCATTACCCTTTATAATATTTTATATATATGGTTATATAATATGTATTCTGTATATATTTGTTTCATATTATTGCATAAGTAAAGCCAAAGCCCAGAATTTACAGGGAACATTGTTTTAAAGTTTTCACACATCACACATCTTTGCAATGGAGGAAAGTGTTTCCATGGGATTCCATGTGCTTTCATGGGATTTTTGTTTTCAAGTTTTCATTAAAACCCTTATTCTAATAGAAATAAACAGACACTGGAAAAGTGTAGACGTCAACACCTTAACAGATGTAGAAGATACGCAAACTTTTGAATCAACAGTAACCATTAAAAAATTCAGAAGCTTAAAATGAGTAGTGCAATGTTGTAAAAACAAAATCAACAAGAGTCAAGATTGCCCGTATTTTGATGCTGTGCAAACGCTTGCACTTGTTTACAGCTCTGGGTTGTTTATAGACAGTCAGTGTCCTCTGCCAGAGCTCAGAGCTGGCAGATACCTGATCTGAGAGCTGTGCAGTGATTCTGGCATGACACTGTCCCCAAATTACTGGTGTCTGCCCTTTCCTGCTGCCCCCGATAAGTGAGAGAGGGGGAACAACATGGAAACCACCTGCTGTGCGGCTGCTGGACTGTAACTCTGGGCTCCACCAGCCCTGACAGGACCCACCTCTTCCAGCCATGGTTTGCCCGTGTCCCAGGCATGGGATGAATAAGGGATAAAAACACATCCTGCAGAAGCTGCCCTTTGACATGCCTGAGGCTCTCAGATGGGGAAGGAGCTGCAGTTTGCTGTGGTGGGAGCCATGTTCTCGTTGTCTATGTTTTTTGTGCTGTTGTACATTAGACACTGCATTCTGCATTTTCTTTCCCAAAAGCTGCCTTGTTCATTTTAGGTGCCTTTGCAAACTCACAGGCTGGTTGGGATTGAAGGGACCTCTGGAAATCATCCAGTCCAACCCACCTGCTCACGCAGGGTCACCAGAGCAGATCACACAGGATCGTGTCCAGGCGGGTTTGAATGTCTCCAGAGAAGGAGACTCCACAGCCTCTCTGGGTAGCCTGGGCCAGGCTCTGGCACCCTCAAGGTAAAGAAGTTTCTACTGGGCTCTCTGTAGTTATCTCCAAGGGGAGGACTTGGAGGATCAGGCTTGTGCCCTATATCCTGAAGACCATTGTCTGTTTCCCCTCACATCTGCCAGTCAGGGGGAGGCTGGTGTATATCCCAGCTCTGAAGTGTCACCAGTTGAGGTACAAAGACTTTAGGAGGTCACTAGAAAGAGAACTTTGTTCACTTGAAATACAAGATTTTTTTGCTCCTGAAGTGTGAGATGCCCTCATCAAAGCCGGCACTGCCACAATGGAGACTTTCTCATTTTGCCCCTCCTATTCAAGGCATCCACCTGTGCACTTTCTCAGGACTCTCTGACTGATGGTGAAGGACTGGAGATTTACTGCAGGTTCTCAGTTGCCCATGCTTGCAGGGAGAGGTTATAAGCTCCACATTTCTCCTCTTCAGATAGCCCTTATTTCTGATGATGTGGCATTGGTCTGTGGGCAGGTTCAGCATGCAGAGTTTGCTGTGAGTTAATTTAAAAAGGCAAAGACAAATCTAACAAGACACTTAGTAGTGTCAAGCACTGAAATACGACTACTCCATGTGATTCATGGGGCATGAGTACCTTTGCTAGAATGAACAAAGTAACTCTGCCTTGTTATCTTGGAGTTGTAGTCAAGCCGTTTCTCAGATTTCAATTCCATTTCATATCCCCTGTGGTTGTACACAAATTCCATGGTTGAATAAACAAACTTTGGTGATGATTACTTGGAACCCTAGAGGTTAACAGTGTTCTTAGCCTTTTCCATAATTGGTGTTTACTCTCTTGATGCCTTTCCATGTGTATGCTATAAAATATTCCCCAAAAAGAGTTTTGCCTATTGTCAAGATGTTATGCTTTGCACTAGATGAAATTTCTTGACAGAAAGCTATGAATTGCACCTGTTGTAGCCCTGTGATAAAACTGTGTGAAAAAACACACCAGCTACAGAGCAGATACACCAGGCTGCGAAATATTCTTCTCTACCTCTCCTGCAACCTACAAGCTCAAAGAGGAGTCGGCTCAAACTGCATGGCAAATGCATTTGGATGATGCTTAGATTCCATATAATATTTTAACACTTGAGTTTACACCATGGAAGGGGAGATCCTCATGGATAAATGTTGGCCTGGATATAGTGGGCAGTGGGGAAGAGAAGGCAGGCACAGGATTTAAACCTTGGCATTTCTGCCCTACATCGTTATTCTGAAGAGGTGGACTGTGGAGAACTCAGAACTTCCAATTTACTTCTGCCTGAGACAACTGAATCAGTCGGTTCTGAATAAAAACCCTCCTATGTCTTGTAGCAGTTCACCCTATTTGCAATACAGACTCAAATAGCAGCTCAGATCCTCACAGCTGTGAGGCTATAAATCCATGCTGGTATTTCTGCAGCTTGCATATCTTATTTGTGCTGAGAAGAGATCTCGGCTTCCAGGAGAAGTCTCCTCCCCCTCAAAGTTCCTGCTCTCCATACCCTCCTCAACAAAACTGGTCTCTGAATTGGTGCTAGAAGTCAAAGCCCAATCCTGATTCTCATATTATGGAAGGATGTGGCTTTGCTAAGTGGCTTGGTTATGGCCAACAGCTCTTGAGGAGCCCCTCTGGGATCTGCTACCTGCACTCAGACAGCAAAGAGGTCCAAAACCAATGCAGAGATCTGGATAGGTGAATAATGCCTGGTTTTACTATTGTAAAGCTATTGAACAAGGAGACTTTGCTCCAGAGTTTGCCATTAAAAATGGCTTGATCTTGCCTGCTTCCCAGCCTTTAGAAACTAAACTGGCAATAATCCAGCTGGTAAAGTCCCAATCAAGGCACACTTAAGGAGACCACTGGGTTCTGTCAGGAGGTGAAGCATTACAAAGTGTAAATTGGAGGGTGACCACACCAGCTGTGAAATAGAGATTTCTCCCCATCTCCCCCTCAAGTTAGCTTGGTCTAACTTATCACACTGTGAACTTGCATCTAAAATTCAGGAACAGAAGCAGCATTGTCTGGCTGCTAAATTCTCTTTAAATGCACAGATGCAAGATATTTCTGTGTAAATAAAACCATTACTCACAGGCTAAAAAACTATGTGGGAAGGAAAAGAGTATTTATGTGTTTATGATTTATTCAATTATAATTTTATTCTGTGATCATATTCAAATATAGGCACATATATAGTCTGCCAATATATTTGGTGTTGCCCAATATAGCTGATGTAACCCATTAACAGATTATGACTCCTTTCAGATTAAACACCAGATCTAACTTCCATGTTAAAGCCACCCCTTCCTACTCTAAGAGATCTCTTACAATTTAAAGGAAAACAGGTTTAACTGAGCTTCAAGACTTACATTAAATAGAGAGAAGGGAGTGCAAAGATTTAACAAGTGTGCATGATCTCAAGTTTGAGATTATGCCCTAAACAAGATTGATTGAATATTTTCCAACAAGGCTTTTTTTTTGACAGAAAGCTGGATTTGGTTGAATGATATCCCTTCAACTTCTCCACCCTCTCTGCCCGCAGCAATATCTGCTTTCCATGGAATTTTACCTTGTTGAAAAATTGAACATACCTCAAGTCTCCAGATCTGAAATCTGCTTAAAAATGACATGCTGTCAGGTATAATTGTTGCTGAGGGCTTCGTATTACTGTTTACTCTTCGGCTTTGGGCTCCTAGATACTTCTATTATCCTCCACTCTTGGAGGACACCTTGAATGCACCTTACTGGGTAAGCAAGAGGCAGAAATCCGGAGCATGAAAGGAAATCACCTCACCCTCCCTGTCTTTTGCCTCTAGGTTCACTCCTCCTTCTCTCCAACTTCTGACTCCTTGCCTTTTATTTCCCATCTGTTCTCCCTGTTTTCTCATCTCTCACATCACACAATGGGAGTTTCCCTCTCCTGCTACCTTGGTGCCGTGGGGAGATCACCAAGAACAAAACTGATTTCTTGGCTTGTTGGCAATTCCAAAGAAAACCAAGCCAAAATAATTGTTTAAAAACTATGTAATAGGAGGATATTCTGAGTTTTTATTTCCGAAATTCTGAGAGACTGAGTAAACAAACTCTTATGGATAAAAGTATTTCACTTGGCCAGATGGAACACAATTATTCTGGGTGTACATGAGATTTTTTTGGTATTGAATCTTAACATTTATTTTTCAATAAAATTGAAGGAAATCTTGCAATTAAAAATTGATTCAAGTAGAAAAATCTGGACTGACATTTTGGAAGATGTTACAATAAATTTGGATATTCAAATACATTTTTTTTCCAAAGATGACTTTGGTGAAAGAGGACTACAATTTTAGATGTCTTTACTCCTGCATCTTTACTTTTACTCATAAAGTAAAGCCTCAGAAAACCTAATTTATTCTGGTTTCATTGTTACACAGGGGACAGGCAGACCCCTTGTACTTCATTCCAGTGCATGGTGTCATGGTTGACACCAAGAAGATGGAAAGGGATGGAAATGGGATGGAAAATGGATGGAAATTCTGCTAAGGACAGGCAGGAGATGCTGGAGGACCACAGTAACCTGGAAGGTAGGGCACAGAGGTGGTCTAATTTATACCTGTCTATGCATTGGGCAGCTTAGGGCCCTGAGGATGCAAAGCTTTGAAGCTCTTTCACCCAGGTTTCATGTGTTGCCATATACTTCTTGTAGGGGCAGCACAAATCTCTGCCCATCAAGATTTAAAATATAAATAGTTGGAGCCTAATCCAAATATTACTGAAATTAATAGGGAGTTTTTTGCTGACATGTTCGTGCTTTGGCTGAGGCTTTCAGAAAGTGGCTAGATAATCATCATGGTGAATTAGGTCTCATAAATCCAGCAAATAAGCACAGCATTGTATAGATAGCACCTCTCACCTGGAGGTCCAGCCTTGCCCCATGAGCATTTTCAAGCTTCACAGTCATGCTGTAGAGAAAGTGACTGTAAGAGTGAACCTTAAGGACATAGGTAATGTCAACTTTGTGATGGAGACATCTATTCTGTAAGAGGATAATTTAGCCTTCCATCTTCTAACCTTTCAGGCTCCTGGAAAGTCTCTATTTTCTCTAACATCAGGTAATTAGATAAATAAATAGACATTAGAAAGCAAAAGGAGATGGCTACCCCATTTAATTAATACAGAGATTAGTGTGATGTATTGCTTGAGTATGTGAGTTTATTCATCTTTAAACCTTGGATTATGTCAGTTCCATGTACTCAAAGTGTCAAAGAATGAAGGAATCAGATGGCAGTTTATCTTATAGAAAGACTCAAGCACTGATTGTTCAGTAAACACTATAAATTCTGCATCATTAAAAGCCGAGTATGGACTGCTTTGGGCATTTGGATCTCAGTGTATATTCCTAACATCTTTCATTTTAGAGGTACTTGAGTCAGGGGCTAAATTCCTGGATCCCTGAAGTCAATAGGAATTTTGATCAAACTCATTTGTGGCTGAACCAGTTTGAAGGGTTCAGTATCAAAACCTGCAGCCCACAATTTCAGTGAAGCTGAGTATAACGTTACTACAAATAGCTCTTTAAAAAAGACAAGTGAAAAGTAATACATCTTTGATGGTTGTCAAACTTGCCGCATAGTACAGACTTCCAGGCTAGACCAGAACTGTATTAACTACACAAAGAGAAAAGTGGAGATTTTTTTCTAGTGGCTTTTGAGAAATGGAGATTGATTATTTATATGTCTCCACATTTTGTATTGAAATGCCATAATTTTGTTATATATTAATTTGGTTGCTATTTTTTAGGCAACTTTTAATGATTCTTTTGAGGCTCAGTACTTTTGTATCACGTTAGTTTGCATTTGGGACTTCCCTAAGGTATTACCCAAATTTATAGCTAACCTAAAACATTCAGTCATAACCCTTTGAAAGGATGGCTCCTATTTAAAAGTATGGATGCATTGTGATTTTACCAGGAAGAAATGAAAGATGTTAAGTTATTCCAGGGTGGATTTCATAATTGCATCTCTTTATATCAGGCTAGTGATTTTCATTAGCTTAATAAAATGATATTCTAGCACTTGAATACTTTCCAGAGACTGTTTAATGGATTATCAAAAGCAGCTCAATTATGGCAAAACCAATGGCAAGATTCAATATAAACATCAAATGAACCTGATCTTGTATTGCTAGGAATCAAATTCCTGGAGGAGCAGTACCACAAATACGTTAGTCACTATAGCGATGCCCAAATTCCACATGATGATATGCATATGTTCCACTGTGAAGAAAAAATTTAACTTGGCCATGAATATTTCTCCATGGTCATGTTTAAAACACATTGAGTTACACATTGACCCACAGGCATGTTAAAAAGAGGAATTATTTTAAAGAAAAAAGCTATAATACACAGGTTCTTGAAATGTGGCAGAGATAGGATTTCTATAAATCTAGTCCTCTCTACGGTTTGGTTTCATAAGAAAGAGGAAACACACAATGTAGGATAGAAAACTGGAAATCTTAAATGTCCTTCAGGACTGTCTGTCCTGGACACACTTTCTGGAGCTGTATCCAGTGCTGGCCTCCCAGTTGTCCTGGTCCAGAATATCCACTGGAGTTTGCTGAAGATCCCTCTGTCCCTTTGTAGGAATTTCTCCAAAATAAATGGCACAGCCCAAGATTTGTTTGACACTCAATGAGAAGATGGATACAGTGCACAATGGTGGGTCAAGGCTGCAAAGTGTGGGCACAACCATGTAGTGTAGGCAGGTAGTAAATGCTGTGCTGAATGGATTCAGTGGTAATGTTCTCATTAACTTCGATGGAGGCTGGGATTTTATCCAAGAATCACTTCTCTTGAGCTAAACACTCTTCTTTTAAAACTACCACAACGGATCCAGCCTCCAAGGTCATTTGATCATTTGGCTTAAGGCAGTTGATTAATATAATTCAATATTTTGCCACGACAGATCTGACTGAGAAACACAAACATTTCTATATGCACTGCCCAAAAGAGAAGCAAACTGCCATTTTGCCAATACTAATAAATACAGCAGTTTGCATACAGAGAACTACTGTTTTAAGGATGTGACTTTCATTTTCTCATGCTCTTTCAAAAAGTTATCCAAAGACAGTCCCCACTCATTTGGTCCTAAACCAGACACATACTGCAATGATATCACTGATCTATAGACTGACATCTCTGATGAAACTGATTTTCATATACCTCATCAGCATGGCAGATTTCCCATTTGCTGTAAATCTCAAAGATTTATACATTAACCAATCTTATATTTCTGAATTTGTCATGAGTGGAATATTAAAATGTGCTTTACTCATGTCTGACTTAATCTTTGGTGCAGGAATATATTTTTAATTAGCCTTGTTTTATGTTTTCTGGATGAGCCATGTGGTACAGCAGCTATTTAAGGTGTGAATAAATAGTAAGAAAAGAAATGCACCAACTATGGCTCACTTTCAAAAAAATATTTGATATCTGACATATGACCTCAAATTTGCCCAAACAATTTCCTGGCCAGAGGCCATATATGCCATCTTTGAAGCTGAAACTATTTTATTGTGATTTGTAGCAGTGGGATTACAATCTTGGATTTATAATGGAAACAATCCTAACCACAGTTACGGTAGAGCTGCCACTGTCCCATTACAAACTGCCATTTTTTTCCATATTAATTTCTACTTTTATTTTTTCACCCTATGCTCGTTGGAGAAAATCGCACCTGCCTCAGTTGTGCAAATATTTCAATAAGCTAAGTTGCTTTCCATCAATTTAATTTGGGTTTCTTGCAGAGTCCATCTCCATAATATGTAAATATAGGTTGCCACTACAAAATATCTGAAAACTACTTCTGTGAATTAGCTCTTACTGTCTCCTGAATGTTATATATGTACAAGCAGAGTATAATAATTATATTAAATCTAATTTGTTTTTTTCAGGACAGGTGAGGGAGAGGAAGATGTGTACAGAAACAAATGTGTCATTTGTGGCAGATTTGGAAGCCCTTCTTTTCCTATGTATAGCAGGCTGAAGGTCTGATTTTTAACCTGAACTGGCTGTATATTTGCATCTTCAAGACATCTTTAGAGTCTTACTAACTATTTGATTTCTGAAAGAACCAGCTTCACTGGGATGCTGTGTTTGTTAAAACCGAGATTATAAAGTTACTCCAAAGAACCTGATTCCTGTATGTGGGTGGAGTCACCTGGTCTGCCATCAAGTTAATGTGGGGTGCTCAAAGGGCTATAGCAACCATACTGGAGCGATGCCTTTCCTGACATATGTATATTTTCCTGCAGAGGAAATTTGCAGAACCTCTCTCTATCAGCCTCCAAGGAGACGTCTTTTGCCTGAATACATTTCTAAATTAGACACATAGAACTTCCAAGCATGCCTCTTCCTTCATTTTGTGGTTCTGATGCACGTTACCTCAAACCAAACCCCCAAATGTGAGTTGTACAGTTTTAGAGAAATTTATCAACATCGTTTTATAACAAACACATGTATAATCATGGCATAAGCGGAGTTCCGTTAACTATTTTATGTCATATAGCCTACATCTTACTGGGACTTGGGGGATTCTGTGTTCCATTAGAAACAGCACTATTGTGATAAACACAGGTAGAGTCAGAGAGTATGTAATGTTCTTTTGAGCATATGTCCATGTTAAGGAATGTACATCAACATTTAACACACTTAAATCTTTTAAGTACCAGTACCAACATACTATTTTCTACAGAATACAATTTCCTGGAAATAAAAATAAAATAAACTTTCACTTTTCTTCTCCTTTTCTAGGGTTTTTTGACTCCAGATATTTGATCAGATGTTATATCACTATCCCAATGTTCACTGAAACACATATATATATATATTTTTTTTTTTTTGCCAGTCCTTTAGTCTCTAATGCTTTGTGTTAGTTTTCTTGTGAACTATGTCTCTTCAAGTAGAAAACTTGTTAATATTGTACCATTTGTTGCCTCAGATGGACAGTGATTCATGGAGATCACATACATCACTCACCTGTCTTGTATTATCAGGCACCAGAATTTGTGTTTCATTTGTCTCAGAGAAGTTAGTATCTCACAGGTCGCAGCAGAATTCCTCTGCAACCTCCATAATCCTTTAATTTGGTCCAGTTCTGGTTTAGTCTCTGTTCTTTTATTTCTTTCATGAAAATGTGCCACATCATAACAGCATGAGATAATCCCATAATCTTTCTCAAAATATTTCTCCCTTCCGCACCTCTAGAGTACTACTTGCTCTAATGAGTTCTATTGTCCCAGTTTTACAGGTGGGAAAATGAGGTTGCATTTAAGCTTTCTATCCAAGTTGCTAAAATATGCATCAAGGCTACTTTCCATTGACTAGACAGAACCAGAATTTGGCAGTGTTGGAGCCTACGTAGTCTAAATAAATCATTGCTCTCTTGAATCAAGATAGATGGCCAGTTATAGGTTGATAGATGCAGGTTGAAACGGGGTTACAGACATGAAATATTTGTCTTCACATTAACCACTGAAACCCAAAACACCTAAGTGCGGTAGAAATTCTGACTTCAGTTGTCCAGCGTGCCAGAGGGTTTGAGATAGCACTGCTCAGTCCTTACTCTTACCATCCACCATAACCAAGCCGTTCTTCCACAAGTAGAGGCATCTCTCCAGTGAAAACAGAGCTGAAATGAGCTGTCCAGGGCCTCACAAGGCATCTATGGCAGAAAAAGGAATCAATCCAATGACCCACCAGCCTCAGGGAGTTATCATAACTGTTGCATCAAGTCTTCACACAGTGAAACCACTTCTCGATGCTGAAATACAGTGATTGATTGTTCTTCCCTCTATCTCAGTGACCCATTGAACATTAAAACAATCCTCTTCTCTTGTTCTTTCTGGCCTATTCGTCTTTGCCTTCTGGCTCTTGGTAGTGTGTTTCCACTGCAACGAGTTTCCAGAGCCTTTTGGAGCTTGTAGCACAGGGAATACATGTGTATATCTATTGTCCTAGGGCATGGAGACATGTTGGAGCATTAGCAGAGCTCAGAGCTTCATCCAGACCCAGCCTGGTGTCTATGTATCTATCCTGGCACATGCTGACAGCTCAAGAAAGTCTAGACAACTTCCAGGAGTGGATATCCCTCTGTTGACTACCTGGCCAGCTCTGACCATATCAATGTGCTCCACAGGGCAGAAATCAGGGACAAAACCTGTCCTTCTCCTCACTTCTCACCCACATCCAGACCTGGCTGGGCCTTCGACTTGATAGAGAGACTGAAAGCCACATGATGGGGTGTTTTCCCATGCAGTTTGTTCTGCGAGCTGCGGCGGGCTGCAGTCCCTGCCCAAGCTGCATCTCATCCTAATTTTGCAACCACTTCCCTGGATATCTTCCTTGAATGCCTGTTTAAATTGTTCCAGACTCTTCTAGCTGATGCACTCCAGGACTATTATAATGAAAAAAAAAAGAAAGTATTTGGGGAAAACAGGAGAGGTTTAGACCAGTCAGTGTAAATATGTGATGTAGGCATATAATGAAATACTGTGGGAATCGTTGAGTGAGAGAAGATCAATGACAGTATCCTTCAGGAGAAGAGGGCTTAGTAAAATCAAAGCCCAAGCCATGCACACAGCTTTGTTGGGTTTTAAGATGTGCAGTCCCACCCTAGTTTTGAATGTGTTTTTGGGGTAAACCCCTCGTCTTTAGCTAACGGTGTGTTGTTTCTCAGTGCCAAGTTACCATGAAGGCTTAGTTTAGCAACTTCAGAAATGGAACTGTTGAAATCTGTGGAGGTGCTGTGGTGTTTTGTACACATATGCCTGCACTTTGCCAGCACTCTTTATATAAATGATTCCCAGATTTCCAATTGTATTTTGTTTATAGACACGTTTTGCTTATTGTAAATTGCATATGGTTTTACCTCTAACCTTGGGTCTGATCCTTTCACAAAGAATTTGGCCAGGGAAAAGAGTAGATGATCCACTATTTGTTAGCAGTTCATTATATATGTACGTATGTGTATGTGAATAGATACAGATATATATCCATGGGACTGATACTGGGAGGTGCTGAGCTCTCTTAATCTCTTGTGAAGTCAACAGGAGTTGAGGGCACTCAGCACTTCCCAAAGGTGGTCAGAAAAATATCAATTTTGAGAAATCTTTTGCTCTAGTTTTTCCTATCTGAAGTACAAAAAAAAAAGCAAGCTTCTTAGAGCCTTCCTTAAATGCTGGCATCTATTTGTTTTGCCACTTTTTCACATGCAAAATGTGTTGCATGTTTTTTTCTTGGAGTTTTAAGGATCAGATTGATGAAGGAGAGTTCAGAGCCAGACGTACAATATAAGAGACAAAGGTTTAGTAATGAGTTCAAAATTTACAAAACACAGAAGCAAATATGGCTTTAATACATGATGTGACCCTTTATAAGGCTTGAAATTACTCTTCAAAAATCATTCTGGCTTGACTTCAGAGCCGAGTGGATTGTGGGATACCACAGATTGACTTTGAGTACTGGGTTGGTATTGCAGGAATTTTTTAATTTCCTGTAACTCACAACAATTTTCTTCCAGTTAGACCTTATCCTGCTGCAGTGTATTTACTGAACAATTTAGTACAGTGTATAAGCCAGATCAGAGGCATATGCGTGCACTCATACACATATATGCACACACACAGCGAGTGAAGAAAATTGCTAATAGCAAAATTTAAAATGATTAAAAAAGAAAAGTTCAGTGTATTGATGTTTACATTTTTATGTGTGTAATATATCTAATATCTAACTAGTGATATAAGGGGAAGGGGAAGCTTTGGGCTGAAACATATTTTTTCTATTTTTAAGCAAACAAAAATGGTTTAAATTGCATTAATGAGTGAAAAATAATTTGGCAAATACTGGTTATTATTATTTGTAACAACCTTTTAACTAGTTCTCCAAACACATTTTCAAAACCTCCCCAAAGATCCCCAATCTACATGAGTTTTTTTTTTTTTTTATAAAGGTTCCTTAAACTGACAAAGTTCCTTATGTATTTATTAACAGTAAAACAGCACTAAAAGAATCCCTGCAGATCAAGGGGAGAAATATTTCATGCCACAGAACTCCATGTGCTCATTTCATTTCAGTTGTCTCCCAGGTATTGCAGGGCAATTATTAGAACATATTTGAATGTAAAAGATACAACCCAGAAGGTACATTATAATATAATTCATCCCCCCATAATATGAATGATAGTAACGTATTAGGGTGACTGGAACTACAGATACAGATTTATATCTGCTGTTGATTTTAAAAAGCCTATTGGTGTAAATGGGCTATTGCAGCATATATGCATATATCCATAAATTTTTAAGAGGAACATTATAGTAGCGTACAATACCAAGAAACCTAACATTGTTTACAAGTGATTTATATAGACACACATACGCACACAATGCATGTGTATGTGAATTTATGGCATGCTTTATTCCTTATCTAAAATCTACCAATGTCTAAGGAAAGCCTTTGCAATAACTGTAATTAGGTTTGTACTGTACCTCGAAAAAATGGGAAGTGAAAAGTGAATTAAATGTCTGTGTGTTGTGATTAAAATATTTTATATCACCATAATATTGGAAGGAGAATGTTTGGCTGAAAAGGAAGAAAAAATATGATATATTTTTAAAAAACTTTCTTGAAATTGGTGATAGTAACGATTTTACCTGGTTGTACACATGAAAATCAAAAGGTAGAAAAAGAAAAGTCTAAGATTCCCCCAAGTGAAATAATTAAATGTTTCTTTAACTTCTGGATGTCAAATAGGAAAAGACTATAACCTCTAGCATTTTAAAAAGCAGGATGTATGATGGGATTTATTAGTAGATATAGAGTAAATAACGCTTATTAAATTTCAAGGTAACTTTATTTTCTGTTACCTACCAATGGAAAAGTCTCTTTTGAAATACCACTCATTAGAAATTGAAGGTTATGCTGGCAAAACAGACTTGAATCCTTCAAAAATAGCCCCTAGTAAAAGTCATAGAAAGATCTGAAGCTAAGCCTATGACAAAAAAAAAAGAAACTTAATATGCAGGCAAACTTTTTAATATATGAGCCAGACACAGAAATATTGGTACTCTTTGAAATGAACAAGAATTTGATGAAACACTAAAGGGTTTCCTATATTTTATTTTATTGGACAGCAACAAGTAACTCAATGAAAGAATATCCTGTAATAGCTGAATGCTCTCAGTGTCAGCTCAGTACTTTAACAAGCGTATTTCCCTACAATAGAGAAATGTTCCTGAGTGACATGAGTCGTGTGTAAATTGCACCCTCAGTTCTTCACCTAAACCCCAGCTGGAGTTCTTCTATTGACTTAACGGGGCTTTGGATCAGGCTCCAAAATAATGAAGGGACAAATCCGTTGAAGTCTTTATTTATGTCTAGATTGTTTTATCTCATCAAAGATTCCCTTGAGGCTCTTTCTTCTGCATTCTCCTGCAGAGAGTTTGCACCTCCCCGTAAATCAAGCTACATCTCCAGCTCCCTGGAATCTCATAGATGAAACTGGGATTTGGCCCTTTCCTGGTCCCATGAACCCCTCACAGCTGCTCAGATTCTTCTTAATTCTTGGAAATGCTCAGTTAAAGTGGATTCTTGACTGTTGCAAGTACTGCCATAACTAAAGCAGTGAAGTGTCTTTGGGGAATCAGTGAATTCAGAGAAAAAACAAAAAACAAACAAACAAACAAACCAAATGAAATGTTCAGTAGTGCTGAACAAAATGGTAGAAATGAAGGGCTGTTTCTTCCTCCTTTTAGATGTATGTAAGATCCAAGTAGAGTGCAGTCTTTGGACCTTCTTTGGCTTCTCTCTAAACTTGGATGGCCAGCTATCTTCACTTCCCAAGAAAAGTGCTGTTTAACCACTAGAGTAGGAGAAAATGGCATCCCATCCACTTGGGCACAGAATTCCTGTTGGTTTTTTTAGCATCCAGGTGGACTATGGTCTTTGGCTGCGCATGAAATGGGTATTTATCTTGCTTCAGGCTATGATCCCTGTGCCCCTTCACAAATACAAGGCCACAGTCCAGTGGATTCCAGTTTTAGGCTGCGGTCCCTGTCTCTTAAGGTCTTAGCAAATCACCCCACAATAATGTAGAGAGTAAACTGCATATCTAGGAACCATTTTGTCGAATGTATCCCTCTGGAAACAAAACAAATCATGAAGCACCTGAGATCTGAGGACAGTGTTCTCTGAGAGGTCAACTTTATGGGGGAAATTCATTTAAAAAAAAACAGGTAAATCAAAATTTTAAACATTTTTGGCAAATATTTTAGGACCTTCTTTTAGGAGATATTTTTGTCATGAATGGTTGGCATAGCATTGAATGTCCCTCTTCCAAGAAAGACTGAGTTTACTGCCCTTTCTCCACACAGAGAAGTATTTATTCAAGGAGGAGGAAATGTATGGAAGATGTAATTAGTAATTCTCCAGGGAAAGCACTGTGATACCACAGGGTTATATAAGACATGTCTTGAGAATTTCTCAGAACTAGCTTTCTTTTGGTCTTGCTTGGATACATTCTGAGTGAGCCGTTCTTCTTCCACAAGTGCATTTCCTATGGGCAGTCTCATATTAATCTACTCCTAAAGTAGAGCATGTATTTACACTGTATTACATATAAGCAACACAGCTTTAAAAAAAATAATATCTGGCAGAATCTTTTGTATTGTGATTTTAGCAGTCTTCACGTGGGCAACTCAGCACATACAAAAGACAAATGACAACAAGGGAAAGGACTGTCAAATAGAGAAAGAACAGAACATCGAGCTTCAAAAGGCAGGCTGATCTTGTGCATAAGGCCCCGTAAAAGCAATCAGGCGGTCTGGATTCAATTCCCAGCCTTTCCACAAATCTTTTGAGAAAGTATGAATAATGTCTTTTTATTATTTTCTGATGCTCTTCACAAGATATTCAATGGCATATGTGATGTCCCCTTCTCTTCTCTGGCAGCGAAAATGTAGGAGTATTATCAGCCATGCTAACAAGTCAGTTTGACAGGTTGTTGTTGGATGAACATGTTGCCTCTAACGACAAGTGCACCAGCTCACTTATGGTTTTGGAGCTCTTGGAGGGGTTCACTCAGCAGAGCATTTGGTTACAATAATTTCCTTTGAGTTACTTAATCAGTATCCCCTGTCTACTTAGGCTGCAAGTGCCAGGGCAGAAGAATAAAAGGATGTAGAAATAGATGAATGAAAGAGATGACAATTCATACTTATCAACCTGTATATCTAGTTCTGAGGAGTCCCCAAAACATGAGAGGGTCAGCTTTGTAATCTCACTGGAACTGTGCTGAAAGTTGGGTATTTTGAGCCAACTCTTTCAGCCGGTGGCAGGTTCACAGTCAGGGAACAATGGGAGCAGAGGCTGCTTCACATTTCTAACATACCAGTGATGCCAGTTTATGAATTCTTCTGTAAATCTCTGGAGATACAAACCATCTGTAAAGAATAAAAAGACAACAACATTTATGTATTTGGTTACACATAAGAGGAGTGAATACGTTTTGTTTAGACAATTCCCACGAATTCCAGTCTCAAGAATCACTGATAGTACGTCTTGTTTATGAGCTTTAAATAATGACAGCAAAGCAGAGTTTCCAGATAGCTGTACAAAAACACAGACTAATAAGCGACTGCCTTCCAGTTTGTTTTTGTTACTGTGCCTTTTAAAGGGACAAGTTAATACCCTATTTGAATATGCTAGTGGCTGAGCAGAAATAAAAGAGCTTATCTGCTAATTTAATTTTATCTCTTAAATCAAAAGCAGTTATTATAGGAGCATCAGTTAAGTCATAATGATACATTTTTTCTTCTTGAAACTCTTCTATTAAAGAAGGAATAAACAATGATGTATGCGATGGACTTAGGGTATTTTTCAGGTCTTTTATCTTCCTTTGACCTTGGTGGTTATGTGTACAAAATACATCACAGGATTAGGCCTGAGAAAATTGGGATTTGTTGTTTTTAGTGCTACTTAGAAGAATTTTCTGATGTATGGGTACTATTTTTCAATGCTTTGCCAGGTTTTGGGGACATAACCTATCTTTTACCTCTCATAATGACCTACTACCATGTCTAAATGGAAAAAGACAACCTGTCATCTGATTGACATGGTATCAGTGTTACCACAAGGTCCTTTCTTAAACCCAGAAAGACACAAAAAGAGAGAGAAGGGAAAAATAAACATTTATGCTGAGGTTAAAATGACTTGCAGTGAACACACTTCTAGAGCAGTGTTTGCTTACCGGGAGATGGACCAGAAGTTCTGAATTGCTTCAGTGATATCAGTGTACTTGGAATAGGAATGCTTCACTTGGTATACAGCAAAATGTCTCTTTTCTTAGGGCAAGTTCCTCCTAATCTGGCTTGCAGGAATGCCCCCCTCAGCTTTGCTACACAGAAAAGAAGATATCTCTCCTTCAAAGGGAAAGAGGGCTGACTCGCTGTCACACCTGTGCTATTTCTAATAATGAATGAAGACCTCAAGTCATTCGACCTCACCGTTATTTTCCCTTAATTTTCATCTACATTGAACACATTTTTGTCCTTATACCAGCAACTTGTAATTATTCAGCTGCCTTGGTGGTAGCACCAATATAATTTCTACCAGATCTTGCCACACAGCCAAGACACTTGAAACAAGGTTTTTTTCTTTTTTTAAACTTTGTTATACATATACATATACATATACATATACATATACATATACATATACATATACATATACATATACATATACATATACATATACATATACATATACACATATATACATATATACATATATACATATACATATATAGAACCACTGTGATAACCTTCTGCAAATTACACTGGCTTGCTGCATAAGAACAATAAAAGACCTATTATTTATCTTACTCTTGGCTCAGGAAGACAGGGAATAAGCTCAGGGATCAGAGCGTACAATCACACATAAACCTTGAAGACTGATGGAGGCTTCAGCTTCTTGTGGTGTGTAGAGTAAATTCCCATCAATCCACAGTGTTGTGTGGCTTTCAGTTTGGTGGCTTTCTGACCCTTTTGCCCAAGAAGCACTTTGGTCTAAGTTCCTCTGGAGGCTGATCCTATGACTTAGCCAAGTACAATTAGAAACACTGATGTGAAGATTGACTGTGAGGGTGAGGATATCCATGGGGGTATAGGTGTCACGCCATGAGAAAAGCAGGAGAACAGAGTCTTTGCTGTAAGGAATGACCTGAAAATCCAAGGCCATTAATGAGAATTTGAGATCGGCTTTCCACGGCTTTATCGAGGAAGGCTATAAAAAGGACAAAACGCTCCAGGCCACGTAAGAGTGCAGATGTTAATGAAAACAAAAATCAGAAGTTGAAGCATAACCAATTTAATGCCTGTCCGAACTTGTACATGAGATATCCACTTGCAAGGCATGTGGTGAGAGCCTGTGACCTCATTTCCCCTGGCACATGGGTAGAAGGTGTGATTTTCTCGTGCCATCACACAGTTAACCGGAAGCTTTTCTTTCCGAGTGATAACTTGCACAGATGCAAGTTATTTCCCAGTAATGCAGGCAGTAACATGTGTTGCCACTGCAGTTTGAAATGTCCATTAATTTAACAGTAAATCCCTTATCCCTGTAAAATGAAAACACCATATTCTTCATGGACAGAGAAGAGCGTATAACTCTGCTTTTCAGATGTTAGAGCCTCCAGTGGACAATTGTTCACCAATTTCAATTTACACAGCTGGCTGTCTCATCCTGAAAAGATGCCTTAGGACTGAGAAAGCATGGAAAGTAAATTACCATCTCATTCCAAACAACATCATTTCCCTCTCCCCCAGGCTAAAACTGAGGTATGTTAATACAACAATGTTAGGAAGTCAGTCCTGCTTCTGTTGGCACAACATTTGACCTATGTAAAGAGGCCAAAATTTTCTGAATCTGTAGAAATGAAGTTTTGTAGATACCAGATACTTGTTTGTCTTACCAAAAGATGATTATGAGGTACTGAGGTAAGCAAAGCAGTGGAAGGTTTCACAGCTATTGCAGTAAAAATCAAAACAATCCTGTCTTGCAGATTTAAAACAAACGAAGAATGAAGTGGTTTCTGCTTTACGTTAAAAAAATTAAGCACATTGAGGATTCTGTTCTCAGGCATTGTCAATTTTTGGTGTCCATGTAATACAGCAGTGGGAAATACTAAATACAAGACAGTCCAAATCTATTTCTGATTTTATTAACAATTGCAGGGGAATAATCTGACTCAGCAAGTTCATTATCGCTGAGGACACTTGAGCATGTTGAGTTTATAAATCTGATAATGCTTGGTTTATGAGTTTGATAACTGAGTTAAATTATAGCTCATAATAATTAGCCCAATTAATGCTCACTCTACTACTATGCTGAAAATAGTAACAAAACACACAGCCAAGCGCTAATGATGAGCCACAGCGGACAGCAAGAGGGAGATGGGAGCTGTGGCAGAACCACCCCCAGTCCAACACTACTCTTTTTCATCCTTACTTCACTTATTTCTGTTAGATTGTTTTAACATTTGTGAGTTGTTTTCCAGAGCTATGGCACAATGGCAAGGAGTCTGGAATTGATATAGTCTTGAGAAACACTGTAAAGTAATATGATTTCTCTCTTAAAGTTTGATGCTTAGCAAAACTTCAGAATCCATTTAGAATTATGTTTTTCTAAATGATCAGAATTGTTTTCCTTCTTTCTGAACGGGGCTTGAGTCAGATAAACAATACTGGAGAGGATGCTATTCCAACGCATGTTAGAAGATAGTCCTCATATCCTATGAACAGTTAAATGCTACTAGGAGGCTAATTCCCTTCTGCCTTTGAAAATATCCCCCTAAATTTATATCTCAAGGCATAGTATTGGCTATATCACCACAGCCTAATAGGACTTTACCAGAAGAGAAAGGACCTTTTTTTTAAGCTACGTAAACAGATGTTAGGTGCACAGATAAATATTGTTCAATATGGTCTCCTCAGGTGTGGGAATTAGCATCCACCCAGCCCTAAAAGTGCTCTCCCCTATCTGGCTATAGGATGAACTGGGGCTGTCAGGGCAGAATGGTGCAGAAATATTTGCAAAATTGATTTTATCAGGATGAGGCAGAGAGAGTATGATTAGCTGGACTAGCGCTGAGAACGTATCTCCTAGGAGGGATGGACACTTCAGTTCTACTCTCAGCCCCTCTGGTTTATGGAAGGGTCTTAATATGTTCTATAAATAATCCTGGGAGTAGGATCTTGGAGTCACCCCAACTCCTGCCCTCTCTAACCACCAGGCTATTTTACAAGGAGCTGGTGCAAGGAGGCAGCAGACACAGCCATTGTAAATACAAGGGGTCAGAGTGTTATTTTGCAGCCATATCTGGGTTCAACCTGGGCTATAGGGGCTGTGGGGCAGTTCTGGGAGTTCACAGAACTACAAGCCAAAGTATGTGTAGGGGCTGAGTTCAATTGCAAGGTACCTCAAGAGCTCAGGTTCTTTCAGGATTAGGCAGGCACTGGATAAGTCTTCTTTCTAATCACCAGTTTGGACTTTATTGTCTCTGTCGGGTAGTTGATGCTCATAATTCCTGCAGAACACATGGGCGGATGCCTGTCTCATTCAGCTGTGATCATCCTCTTCCCTTCCCAGACTCCCATGAAAGCGTGAAAAGTGCAGTTATTCATGCACAATGAGGCGTGATCGTTATCATGATTTGTTTCTGCAAATGTTGTTAAAACAAGGCAATATCTGAAGCTCCACAAAAGATGCGCCTTTCTCATGCAAAGCGTAACATTCCTAGCGGGTCGAATGCTGTGTCAGAACCGAGTAAACCAGAATATTCCCAACATTTTAATGTGTGTGCACACTCCTCCAGTACGAGACATAAGTTTATTAGTCAAGACAATGCTACCAACAAAATCCAATAGCTAATGTAGTTTACCATCATCCTTTTTGCAAATGAGGCATTCATTTAAAAACTGTCATTAGCTATAGGAAGGTTGAATTGGTATTACTTTTTGCTTATATTTAAACCACCTTCTCCCTAAGAAATTTATCTTTAGCCATCTGCAAAACTACCCACATTTGTATTGCTATGTATATAACATTATAACAAGCATAACCTTGTAACCAAAGTCTGTATCTTAAACCAAATTATCAGTTATTGGGAGATATAGAACAGCTTAAATTTTAAGACTACCTTCTTGAGATATCTGACTGTTTCTAGAATCCCTCTTCTTCTCCCTTGGCTTTCAAAGGCATTTTATGAGCAGACTTTACAGAACACAGGAAAATAAAGTAATGAACAAAGGCGGTTCTATGGCCCAGCCACTGGTGCAAAGTTCAAAAGCAGATTATACAAATCCAGAATATGACTACTCTAGGGACCATATTACAAAACTTTCCGCTTAGATGGTCTAGTGTTTTCCAAAAACAGATTTTAACAGTCCTTCTCATAAGAACTGAATATTTTATATGATGCAGAAAGTCTTATAACCAAGCAGAGAAAGTTAGAAGGTGAGGAATACATCAGAAAACATTCAGTGTGAGACTGTGAAACAGATGTACGTAGTTAGGAGAAATTCTGCCTGGACTTACGCTGCTGCTGTGCAAAACATCCAATTACGACCCGGGCTAGGTCTTGATTGTGTAGTACTTGATTGCACTGGCATCCACACAGCCATCACAGTAGGCAGAGACCAAAGTGTACAAAGCCATCCATTTCTTGCCTCACAATAACAGTAAGAAAAATGAAGACAAATGTGGAAAGTATAAGGAACTTAAAGGAGAACTACAGATTTTAAAAAAAATGCTTAAAGGATTTCACATAGAACACTAGTTCTTTCAATTAATATGTGAATGCAAGAGCATAGGACTTCTAACCACATAAGTCTACAGTACTCCATATGTAACTTAAATAATTTATGTAAATTATGGTGGGATTTTACATGCTGACGCTTGCCCTACAATTAATTACTAATCTTCCAGCTCAAAAATGCTCATATCCAGGATTCTCTAGTTCTCCCAGTTCTGTAATATCCTGACTCAGAATATTCCTACCAACATTTATGTTTGGTGGAAGCAATGAGCACAGAGTTGGCTTTAAATTGTGCCTCAGAGCTGGGACAGTAGTTGGGTTTAGAAGTCTCTGAGCTCAGAGTGGTGCCAAGTGCCTTTCCAGTGGCTTTCCAGGGAGTCGCTTTGCAGTTTCCCAATTCCCCATTTGTAAATAATGAACTGGCATAGGGATATAGTGGGGCAGCGGGTGAGGGTGACATGCTCTGTTATGACAAAGAAAAGCTTGAGGAGTAAAACTGGGACAGGGGCAGCTGCATGCAGAGGAAGGGCTTGTACATTGGAATGAATGAAAAAGGTATAGGAAGCATTTTGAAATGTAAATGGTGGAAATCAGGACAAACAGCTCTGATTCATCCAGGAGAAGGTTTGTTAGAACAATGATTGGTTGCTTTTACGGGTCATCCTGTACATCCAGATCTTGTTTAAAGTATGGCAGCTTGGCTTGGATTTGCCATTCTGTGGTTTGTAATATTTAAATAGAAATCATCATGGTTCCCAGCTGTCCGAAATGGCTATGAGTACCCATAGGTATACACAAGTTGCCACTAAATTGTGTATTATATGCTGAAAAGCAACAACTGCTCTTTTATAGGGAAATACAATACAGTACCGAAATGGAGCATCTTACCAAGAGTTGTGTAGCCTTACTCATTCTGTCCGTAGGCCTTGGCCCTCTGTTACGTCCGCTGAGGTGTATGTGAGCGGGCATGTGCGGACTGCAACATAACTCTCCTGCCCCACCTGAACACTGTCCCCCTCCATGCAGGCAGCCAAGGCCGTGGTTTAGAACTAAATTAATGGCTAAGGACTCAGAAATCTGCACTCTCCGTGTGTTTACATACTGAGTCTGCCAATGTCTAGAAAGGCAGCCCCCAACTATACAATTTTAATCATTGCTGGAAACATGGATATCTGATGATCTAAGCTTCATCTGCTGTAAATTAAAGCACATATTTCTTTAAATCAATTGAGTTTTCCATTCATGCTGAAAATGAGGTATGATATCAAAAGTATAAAAAGCTCGAAAGGTCTTAAGCGACCTTTATCACTCTGTCAGATATGATCACCAAATTGGTTAATTTCCTTCACCTGATGTAGGCAGTGACTTCTAAAATAGATTTATAGTTTCTGTGACCTTGTCTCCAATTCCTTTCCCTGAATACAATAACAACTAATGATTTAAGAGGAGCTTTAAAACTTTTCATTACAACAGTGTCCATTGGGCTCTGATATGTCACACAGTAATTATGAAATGAGATCTGCGCGAGCTGTCTAGGCATAAATGCATTGTACATAGCCATTACCATTGTTTATAAACTTTTCTCATCCACACAGAATACAGAATTCGCCTTCTCTCTTTTCTTCCTAGACTTCAGTCCACAGGCTAAAACAAATAGGAAACACACAACAGTAAAGGCACAGTACAATCTAAGGGAATTTATGGGAGATTTTCTGTATTTTTTCCTCATTTGACTGAATCTTTTCATCCATACTGAACTTTAGTACCTTTGAGCAAGTCCATGCTATATATTTTATTTAAATTTCTCTGTCCTCTGACTTTCGAGCTCAGAATTGTCACATCTAGCCTCAGATCAGTAGTATTTCTGCTGAGTTCCTAGAGCTTTGCTGAACCTTAAGAGAAACCCACTGGTCCTACCATCAGGATGTTTCCAGGGCTGTGTGGTGAACTGTACACATGGGTGTTGGCAGGAATCACAACAAGGGTATAGGCCACCAGTTGCCTTGATAGTCAGTTGGTGGACTCCAAGCTGTCCTACCAAAGACACTGAGATGGCAGCTACTGAAGAGAGATTTCTGGAGTAAAACAACTGTGCTGAAACATGGAAAGGTATGCACAAAATGACACTCATATCAGTGCCATTACCTGCACAGTTAAGACAAGAATACCTACAGAGAAATGCCTGTTTGCTCTATGTCTTTTTCTTCTAAAAGTCAGGATGACTGAGTCCATTTCAGACATGCATGAACACATCTGTGGAAGATTAGCTCCAGATGGGTAAACATCAATATCCCTGCATCACAGGCAGCTGCCAGAGGCACATGTAGATTTGAGGGACCTGCCAAGACCTATAAGGGGAAGTCTCAGGCAGCTTGTTGGAAGAGACTCGCCACCATCAGAGCCCAGGCAAGGACCAATGTAGCTACCAGGCTCCTCATAGTCTGCTTCTGAGAGCTCACAAATGAGATACTTGTTTCTCTACCTCCAGGCACAATATCTACCAACAACTGTACCTTCTCTTATGTGCCACGCTGTTCAGAGGGAATGCCAGTGAGCCTTGAAAGGAAGTGTTAACATTGAGAAGATTGATTTTCTACCCAAAAGAACTGCTGTTTCCCTATAATTTAAGTTTCAAACCTCTTATTTCTTCCTGGACTGAGTTTCAAGAAAAGCTTATGTGACACTCAAAATCAAGCCCTGTTTAACTGGCAAATTTATTTTTATAAAATAAAACAGCTAAAGTAAGGATTGTATTTTAGTCTGGAGACCTTCTTTATTCTTATTATTACTGCTATTATATATCAGGTATCTGTAATCAATATTACATACGTAGAGCTATTGTGAGATAATTCATGTTCTGTACTGTCTGGCCAGGCAGAGGGCAAAGATTTAATGCAGTTTCATTACACTTAACGATTTCATAAGGTCAACCACAACTCTGTATTATCTGATGGGGATGCTATAGACAGTGTGCCATTTTCCTGGGTACCTTCACCTATGTTAAGTCTAAGAGCATTACTCCTTTTGCTGCCTCGTTCGTTGCTCTGCAACCAGGAGCATTCTTCCTTCCTTCAGTAAACAGTCCCTGTTTGTCCTCTGAGTCAGTCTCTGAGTAAAGTAGGGGTCTTGAGGGAAAAATAACTTCACTTAGTTAAAGATTGTGTTGTTCTGTCTATGCACTTGATATTATGCCTCCCAGGCAACTTTAATCCTGACATTTCTCAGCATCAGGAAGCTTACTTCTTATTCTAACACAGCTTCTTGGCATGCATTTTTCTTATTTTCTATTAAGGTTAAAAGAGAAAAAAACTGCAGAAATTGTCAAATCCATGTCTATTCCTCTGGCACCTTTGTTTTAACAACTGTTCTCTCATCCATGTACAGCTTTTCCAAATTGTCTACCCCTGTCTTTGCATGTCCCACCAGTTTTCCCCGTCCTTTGTGTCTCTGAACCTCAAGTCTTGAATATGAGTGTGCCTGGGCCAAGAACTCGAGCTTGAAGCATGCATGAGAACTGGCTCCATGGTCTGATCCCCTGGGTACCAACATATTTTTTGGCACCTCAAGGCCAGCATGCAAGAGGTTGTTCTGCTCAATGATGAGACGCAAGACACCTTTTACAGGTGAAACATGTAGCTGTTAAATATCCAAATCTGCAGTAGGTGTTCATGGCTTTTTGAAGGCTTGAATTTTGTTCCAAATAGGCATGTCTCTTCTCAAGGGTAGTAAAAGATTCTTGGCTTCCTTCTCTTCAGTTTACCTGAATTTCATGCTCTGCTCCAAACCATATGAAAGCATCTTTGCCCTCTCTCTGGTATGAATGATGATGGCTGAAATAAATGGGTTATTACCTAGAAGAAGGCACATAGCACGCACAATTTCAGTCCAAATAGTTCAAATCCACCCAAGTTAAAAAAAAAAAAAAAAAAAAAAAAGAAGATAGCAAACCTAAATCCAATTTCTTACATTAGGAATTGACAGGCGGTCTAAACAAGAGGTGGCTAGCCCAAACTATAATACCAGAATAGTCACATATATAGTGTTATAGGATAAATACTGTCAAGCTGTTATCAGTGCACAATGAATGAAATTTAATAAAGTCAAATGAACCCATCCATCTATCCTTCCAGATTTCCAAATTTTATGCACTAATTTCCATGTTCCTCTTTGACACTGAATTTTTAGGAGAATTAATTCAGAGAAATGACTCTTAATATAAAATTTAATCATAGCTTTTTCAATAAGTGTGTAATTTTTTTTAAAGAAATAAAATGTGATGTGATCTACATTTTTGATTAAGCAGGGAAAAAGCTTATAGGCTTCATCCTGATAGAGCCTTGATTCCTTAAGCAACACATTATGAGATGTTAATTAAATGACAGTAACGTGTAACATAGCTCCCGTTTTTAATTTATTCAAGCTTCATATTTTTCCACACTGAAGGGATATTCTCACCTTAAGAGCAAAGCAGCTCTGCAAGCGGTAGAGCTGATGAAACCTCGTTTCTTCTGAGATTTGTGACTGTGGGCTGAGGATGTGCCCTGTGGATCTGGGGGCGAATCTGTGGGGAATGTACAACTGCTGCAGCCTTCCCTGGCGTGGGGCACCGACAGCGGAGTGGGGATTTGCTGAGGTGGTGCTAAGGGTGTCTTGGCTCTGTTGCTGGGGAATTGTATTTGTTGAGGGTTTCTAGGCACCTAGAATTGCCAGAATGGGTGCAGGTCAGATGCACACTGGATGTACAGAAAGTCTGACCAGCTCTGGTTGCAGGGACTCACTGGATTTTGGGGGCATTTAACACACTGCAACAGGCAGAAGCATGGCACAGCAGAACGTCTGTTTTACTGGATGCAAACACAGCACAAATAACCCCCGGCCAGTACCTGCTAGTGCTTGTCCCATTATTTTTTCTGGTATTTCCTACATAGCAAGAGGGGAACCCTAACAGCACATTCCTTCACCAAGCACAACCCTGGTGTTCAGGCTGGTCTGCATCCTGCCCTGTGCAGTCTGCATCTTATGGATTCCTCGGGCAGCAGGACACACTTTCCATGTCACTTTACTCTGCCAACAGGTGGGTTTGAACTGACCAGTAACTACAACATTTCCAAGGGATCATTGAAAGAGAGGCAAGAAGGGAACATCCAGTGCTCAGGAAATCACAATTTTTTTGTGTAAGCCAAACTAAGAACATCCATCTTTGGTTTTATAACTGAGATTAAAAAATGTGTTTTCCTATTTTATTTATGCTGTTTCTTTATTCTGTATGTTCAGAAGCATTTTGAGGTATCCAGACTGCCTACAGTTAAACCTGAAACCCAGTCATTAGAGCATTGATGATACATGGAGACTTTGCTGTCCAGCCTCCTACCAGCAGCACTGGGGTTCGGTGTCCTTTGCTAAGGGGGTGAACCCCCACTTTCCCTCAGGTCAGTGAGACCCTGATCTTGCAGGCATTAAGTGTGATGCTGCTCCTGTTGAATTTCATGGGGGGTGACCATGAAAATCCATGATGCTCAGTGTCACCACCACCAGCCACTGCAGAGAGGACCTGAGCAGGTGGATGTCTCTGGCCATGTCTCAGATGAAATGTGGAGCCCCATCTGCTCAGGTTCTTTCTCATGTCCATATCAGGGGCAAAAAAAAAAAAAAAACAAACCAGCAAAATCACACAATCCTGCTGTCCCCCAAAATGTAAACACCAAGAAAGGTGAATTGCCATGCCTGAACCTATTTTTAAGATGATTTCGGAAACTGAATTTGTTTTGTAGATTTAAAGGTTAGTATTCAAGGCAACCTACATTCACCAGTTTCACACACTAATAGACCTACTTCCATTTCATGCTGAAGTTGTCCTTTTAAAAATGTATCCCAGCAGGGAAAACAGCATTCAGGAAAGTGTTTTTAAAAGGGACTGAATACAACACAAAAATGAGACTACACTGCTCACCAGATCAAGTCAAATGTTCTATGGAGTGAAATATGGTCTCAGTACCATATTGAACAAAAATCTAGGCAGAAACCGAAATGAAATCTTTGGGTAGTGTATGGCCATTTAAAAGAAATGTTCTCTTCTGGAAGCAGTGCCATGTATTAGGTTGGTTGTTAATCCAAACTTAAATGTCCTTAATTATGCTAATTTTTTTCCTGGCAGATAATTAAAAAGAAGATTTTTAATGAGTTAGATGTCTTAAGATCCTAGAGAGAAGGAAATAAAGGGAGAGGGAGGCTGGTGGAAAAGCTAAATAAAACAAAACTCAGATCTGAGATGCATTCAATTCCACACTCTCCCTTCCATTTAATAGGCAGCTTCATTTCCTTGTATTGTCCCTTGACAACATTACCCGACCATGTGCATCCATTGTCATGTACTTGTTGTTTTGACTGTGAGCTATTTGGGGCAAAGACAATGTTTTTTCCTCTGTATGCAGAAAAAGGGAGTCCTGGGGTAGGGTGTGCACATTAGTACTCTACAGGAGCAATAATGCTGGAGACTTGTTCCTGCAGACAAAATCCTGACCCACTTTGGAACGGATCACTCTACAGTACTTTTATCCTTCCCCGCCACTGTTGTTTTCACAAGACTTGGTCTCTGACCTATTTTCACACTGATTTCTGTGCTAAGGATGCTTTTATGCTTTAAATTGTTGGATGTTTGTTTATGTAAATACAGCACAAATTTTGCTAACCAAACAAGATTCAGTGTTTTTGAGAGAGACTGTTTTGTGTCAGGAGCTGAGGAGTAGCTAATAGAAACATCAACTTCATTTTAAGCCTAATATACCTTTCTTCATTTTTCTTGCAGCTGGGACTGAGACAGAGATAGTGAAATCAGAGGAAGAATATATTTACAAGCTGGGAAACAGCAAACTGACGTGAGAAAACAACCTCCTGCAGAGTCTCTAAGCCACGGTTCGAGCAAAATATTCAATCACAGATACAAGTCGAGGAGAAATTTTAGGGCAGAGTTCTGGATCATAGTTTTGCTTCAACCAGTTCTAGAGAGAACAACCAGAAATTTCCAGTAAAACCACCCAAAACATCTCCTGATAAGCATCTCCTGAGTCTGTGTCTGGCACGTCCAAGCAGCCCGAGAACCCAACACGTGCCATCCCAGCCCAGTCCTCAGCAGCCAGATAATCCTCCTCAGAAAAGCCACTATCTTAACAGATGCTGGTAGCCCCCAGTGTCTCCTTCACCAGGGGGCCAAAGACTATGTGATTATTAAAACTAAACACTCACTTATCCCTGGGTGAAGTTCAACTCGGTTAGAACAGCCGAGGGTGGCCGATGGAGGAGGCATCACGATTGCACTTGCTCCCTGGACTTCATTCTGCAGCACTGTTAACCCAGCACTTTTCACAGCACTAACCCCTAATTCAGCAAAATGCCAAAGCCCCTGCTTAACTCCAAAGCTTGGCTGAACTAGAGCCTGAATTCATATTGAGAGAAGGGAGAGTGAAAGGAAAAAATAAAGCTACGAAAGGTGTTGAATTTTTTCAGAAGTAATTATGAGGCACTGAATTGCTGTTTGTAAATAAATGTGTTGCTTGTACAGCTAGTTGCTAATCAACTAATTGTGTATATCAATACATGCACATACATATATAGATGCATGCACAAATATATATTGCCTTCCAAAAAAGAAATCCAATGTAAGTTGCTTAGGGATCTCCTTAGATGCAAGTTTTCTGTGGGTTAGGTTAGTTATAAATGAAACAGACCATGAAATAAATAAATAAACGGCTTTGTTCAGTTGTATCTCCAGCAGGGATACGACTGTTCGTTATGAATAGGGGCTGAAGGCTCCACTGCTCTGTAGTTTATAAATACTAATGAGTGACATATTGAGAAAAATTGTACCTACAAAAGCAAAGTCTTCTGCCATGCAAATCAGGCCCCAATTCCCCACAGATAAGGATCTTTTTGATGGAACACATGCAAAATCTACAGCTCTTAATTCTTTCATTAGTATTCCAGGCAGACGATTGCCAAATAACAGGGAAAACTGTCTGAATTGCTGTGTCTGAAACCTAATATTGATTTGTTTAATAGTGTCAGGAAGTCAAAATTCACAAATCTCCTGTCGATTGTTTATGAGGCAGTTAGCACAGAATTGGATGCCCCTGCTTAATTAATAACTCATTACTGAAATTTGATTATATGCTTGAATGGTTTAAATGGGTTCTAATTCAGTATCTGCAAAGCAGTATTGCAACAAAGTAAAATGGATCTAAAAGCTTGTTTTTTAACACCATTGCCGTCTGTATTTCACGATCTCCATTGGTGAAGAATATGTTGACATAGTTGCTAGGGCAGACCTCATAGTACATTAATAATGGTCACAAAAACATGTTATTCTAATGGTGTTATGAACTGAATCCCAGCTAAATCGGAGGGATACTGCAGAGAAATGACACTGATTTGAAAAAAAAGGGAACTCTAAATGTAATGTTTTAGCATGTGATTAATTTATCAACAATGGAAACAAGGAGAACAAAGATATTTGTACAGCGGACCTTTATTCAGAAGCATTTTAGGGATTCAGGTTTGTACACCCAGGGACCTGAGCTCCTCAGTGACTTGGATGCTCTTGAAACTCCTGTCTACCATATTTTATGCTGTTCTTGGTACTTCCTTATCTCTGGTACTAATGAAGGGAAGAAACAGTCCAGTTGGAATTTGAGGTTCTGAACTTAACTTAATGAACCCTTTTCCATTTTCAGCACCTGATTAAAATAAAATCCTCCATCAGGGATGCTTCCCTCCCCTCCCTCCCCCTCCACTTTCTTGTCTTTGAGCAACCAGAACAAAAGAGATTTAAAAAAAATATAGATTTGTGCACATTTTTGAGACAAAAAGATTGAGACTGAGCCATACCTAAGGACCAGGTAACCAGGACTCTGTTTCGGGCAACACTGGAAATCCCTGATTTTCATTAAATACAAAAAGAATCATTATTTTGTTGGAATATTGAAAGTGGGTTTGTACTCACCTGTTGTTAACTTAGGTGTTAAAAAGAAAATCAGCCCACAAGTGTGCTCTTTGTTGTGAGGAGGACACAAGCATGTGCTTAAACATGTTACTGAATGGTGATCTGGGGCTTTGATCAAGAAACAGGGTCTGTAGGGCACCAGTCAGGCAATTCTCCTTGTGTGACATCTCTCTCCCCACTGCTAGTATTACCTTCAGCAATGGTCACCAACAGACCTTTGGTGGCCACGTTCTCCTGTACATTCTTCACAGCTGACACCCTGTGCGGTCGTTGGGTCTGCAGGGGATCTCCTTACCTGCAAGCTGAATTCCAGTGGGCTCCTGACAAAGACGGCATTCACTTCCCACAAGATGAGCGCATGTTCTGGAGTGACTGATGGATGTGTCATGAATAATGATTAACAAATACTTGAAAGTGAAGAGCTCACAGGCAACCTGTTGTCCGAATAGTATGTGCCCAGACCCTTATCAAGTTCGAGATGTTCATTTAGCCAAAAGCAGTAAAAAATTAATAATTAATAAGATCCAAAGAGATACGTTCAACCAGCTCCAATAGGAGACATCAGTGAAATGCTTTGAGAGAAGCTGTTCTCACGAGAATGCCAGGTGTGGTTGGACTTAATGAAAGGGTTTGCATAATTGAGGCAGATTTAGAGCAACCTAGAAGGGGAATATTGAGCTGGTCAAAACTGGCCCTGGAGGCAAGAACTTGACCCATAGCAGTAATAAATGGCGTAATTTCTCTGAAGTCTGTGAAGCTAAGGACTTCAGCTCAGATGCTCAAAGCAACTTAATCCCTCAATCAATAAAATATACTCCTCTAAATATCCCTGAGGAACTGAACCTTGGAACTTGGACCTTGATCCATGTGATCTGTTAACACCTGCTAAGGATAAGTATTTTGGATACTTCTATAAAGAAGAACCTTCTAAGGACTTGCAAGCTGTTGCAGCTGGAGAGAGTATCTCTCAGACCAATAAACAGACCTGTTTGATGAGTGAATACAAATGTCCTGAAATATCTATATTTACATAAATAGGAATCAACTTGCAATTCTAATAGAAATAAAACTGACTGAAGAATATAAATGCAAAATATTAAGCGATACATTAACTGAATCTTAATGTTTGGGCACTTGGAGGGCAGAAAAAGGCAGCAAATGTCTGCAGGTTTGCCTAGAACTGCCCATAATCTTGTGCAGATGAACAAGAAGTGAGGTACCATTGCAGGTGTTGTGTGGACCACGATTGTGCCTGTATAAACTGCTCTTATGTTTTGTGCCAAAGCCTTGTCTCTGAAAATGTGGATTGCAATATGTCCTAGATTATAAAACTGCAAAGTATTTATTAAGCTCTTCTCTCAGTCTTTCCTGCACATGTTGTATGGGCAGGGGAAGAGATTTGTGACGCCCTTTTTTGGAAGAAACATCAACCTCTGTAGATTTAGCAAAAACACTTTGAAAAAGCAGGGGAAAAATAAAAACATGAGTTTTAGCCATTTCCTGTGCTCCTTCCAGCCTTATGATGGGGAAATGCTGCAGGTTACCCTCCCTTCCTCTATCACAGAGCACCATACGCTGCTCCTGACCAGCTTTCTTCCAGTGAGATACTGATCTCAGGTTATCTGAAGCCTTTGAAAACTGTTGTGTATTTATCATAAGTAGAGCCTGTCAACAGATGTGGTTTTAAAAAGTCATCTTTACACTATCCATATGTTAGATTTTTTTAAAAGGCTGTCACTTTTCTGCCTTTTACAGACATGTTTATTAACATCCTGTATAGACTTATTCCATTTAAGTTTCTGGTAACTAGAACATCATTATAATTGTTTAGCATATAGATTGCTTAAGTAGTTTAAGATGATGATTCTTTTAAACTTCCACTCCTACATAACTGAGCATAATATTAGCGCTAAACTGTAGAATAGTTATTAATGATAACTAACAATAAGTAAGGCCATCATGAGTTAATTTCTCTAAGCAAAAAGGAATTACTGTACATTTTCATGCATGTGGCCATTAACAATTTTGTAGTTCACAGGTTTGCTAACTTTTTCCAGTGATGGGTAACTTTTACAAATAATTTGAGTTAAATAATTAAGCTTGGGCAACTAAGAACATTTTTGAACCATCATTAAAGACAAAAAAAACCCCTTTTAAGCAATGTTTTAACTTGTGCGAAACAGCAGTCTCAGGAAGAATGCCGTTTTCTTTCTGCTGTGGGCCGATTTGTCAAACTGCTATTAACAATTTTCAGTTATAAAAAAAAAAAAATGGAGTGAACCTTTATTTTTTTCCTCTAATTTATTACGCTTGATTACGCAGCTGGAATGGGAAGGTAGCTGCTGTTTGTAGTTAAATAACTCCTCACAATTTCTTAAAGAAATGATCTTCAAAGCTTTAATGGGTCAGTGGCTCAAGTACAAAGGAAAGATTGATTTTCATACTCCCACTCTTTGTTCCCAAAGTTTAAAACAGACACGTTCTGGTAAATTAGTTTGTCTATGTTATTAATGGAAGAACTTATTAAACTCCCATAAATACATGGCGGTATCTTACTTAAAACACTGAATGCTTTTGCTTTGAAAAAAATACATGTCTAAAAGTAAACAGGGGTGTAATATTTTTATTTGATTTCAGAAATGCCTCAAAAGGCAGCAAGAATTGGGGGTTTGCAAAATGTATTAGGTATGCATAATGATGAATGGCACAAAGAGTGTAGGCTCGAGCCGATAGAATATATGTTATTTGCGTTTAATGAAAAGCATTCACATACTGGGTAAGTGGCAATGCTGTGGGGAGAACGACTGCTTTAAGCAAGAAATATTGTCTGGGTGAAATACTTCTTTAATGTAGGGCTCATGTGCACGTTCCTGGGCTGAGCAGAGGGAGGTTACGCTGCCGGTGCAGGAATGATCTTGGGGTCAGGGCAGGCTTCAAGCTTGGCGGAAAAGAGAGTTGTTGTGAGAAAGATGATTCAGCTCCACACAGGGAGCAGCACTGCAGCTACATGAGGGGGATGAGGGGAGTTTTCCTCGGCTGATGCAAACTGCCAGAGCTCCTTTTGCACCAGCTGAAGGTCTGCCCCAGGTCCCTGTCTTCTCCTACACGAGCGGAGACACTTCTGATATATTCTCATGGCCTCGGAGGTCACCGAGTTTCCCCTGATGATCTGCCTGTCTGTAGAAGAATGTCCTACCACACTTAATCACCTTTTCTTTCTCTCATCCAACAGCATTTAGCTCTCCCTGTGAATAAATCCCCCACACCTCAGCAGTTCACGGGAGAGGACAGACCCTCAGAAATGGTCCCAGTTGACCCCATCAACAACTACAGGGGCTATTGTATCAGGAGGGCTCTAGTTAACCAGAAATTCACTGCCAAGGCTGTTATCAGTGGTAAAACCACCCTTTGAACCTGAGCTCGTGCCGTTGCTGCCTGATAATGGAGGGGCAAGCTGCCCGTGACAGACTGTGAGGGTGTTACCGGTGGGTTGATCAGCTAAATGGGGCTGGTCTGTGCACTCCCCACTCCCACCAGAGGTTCTGTGGCTCAGCTCCTGCTGCTGCTCCGCCTGCTCTAGTCCTGCTGATGACTATCCCTATAAGCTTCAATTGGAATGTCAGAGCTATAGGGATAATTGTGGGATGTGGATTTTTTTACCTGGATGACGATGCTCAGTGGTGCCCAGGGGTAAGGACCACCCCATGTAGAAACACACTCTTGGTAGAGGACACTGCAGGGGAAGAGGGTCCAAGGTAACATTTTTCTGTCACAGTAGGCTGTTTCCTTCAAATGCAAAAGCTTCACAGAAGTGATTTACACAGCCACTGTGAAATATCAGATTGGAGCATTCCTAGAAAGTCTTTCGGGCTCCGAAGCATTTTGATTTTCTAAAAGAAATTTTATTTCAACCACTGTGTGTTATGCATTCAAATTAAAAAATAAGTCAAAATTCTAGCAAATGTGATGAACTAATCAAAACGTTTGAATCTTCTACTCCCTGAGTACTTATTCCTCCCTCTCCCTTTACATTTGTGGAAAATTTTAAATGTTTCGAATTGGTTCTGGAGCAGAAATGAAAACAAGGTTTCCTCTACTTCTTTAATAGTATAATCATATTGTTCTCCAGCATCATTACCCTGCTCAGTCCCAGTGAGGTGGTTCCTTCAGAGACATGATGATTCCTCACTGTGATTCAAATAGTTTTTTCTACCAGCAAAGGGCTGAGAGTTTCTGCTTTGCTGCAAGAACGGGGAAATAAATCACAAGGTGTAACCCTTCTCTGACTCATTCCAGCTTGAAATGGCGTTTCTTACACAAGGTGCCCAATTGGGCCCATCTTGACTGTTCGTTACATACAATTTGTTGTTTAGATAGGAATAGGTCTCAGCTGGGTAAAGGGATTGTAATAACAGAGGTGAGTAGGCCACTGAAAGTTAATTTTAGCAATGGAACTGAACAAAATGCCAAGGACTTTGAGAGGAGAGGATACAGACTCCAAATTTCTCTCTACAATGGGCTGACTGTGGAACTTCACATCAATGGACTTGAGGGATCTGAAATCTGATCTCTGTCTGGGCTCATTTCTAGTTAACATGAATTATGCCAAGAGCTAAACTTTCATGATAAAGAGGAAGGAGAAACAACATGGAAAAATAATTGGCTTTAACTGCCACAAAAAAAGTTTCTAAAATGATAGCAGCCACCTGCACTAATGATACTGAAATAAAATGTACAAGCCCAGCATTGTATTGTATTGTAAAATACATGCAATTAAAAATATCTCATGGCTGCTTGTTAGGACAGCCAGAAACAGAAATTTGCAGGCGTAGTTATCAAGCAATCTTTCACCATACCGTTGATTGTAAAAACTCATAAATGTAAACTGGAGCTCATTTCATTTCACACAATCGTGTGACAGCAAGCAGACTCCTATACCTGCTTGTGACCACAGGCTGGGGAGGACCACACTACTTTCCTCAGGAATGATGACAAGATACTTCATGCAATTCGTTTTTAGCAGAACTCCCCATTGAAGTGACTCTACTGCAATCACTGATGAGGACATGACAAACAGGCATTTCTTTCGTGCCCTGGCAGATAAGCGGAGTGGCTCATACGTGCCTTCTGTTCTGCTCAGCCCTCTAGACAACATCAGCTCATCAAGAGGGCAAGTGCAGAGCTGGTACATGGCGTGTTTGTGAGCAATTGTACAAGCAGCCCTCTGCCAGGGGGTTGGTGATGACAAGGAGGGCTGGTTCAAGTGTGGTACAAGTTTTACTTGACTAGTAATTAAACTGGCTCCAGCCTTTGCCCTGAAATCTGGCTGCACCAAATCCCCCATCCTCAGGTATCCTTCTTAGGCTGAACATCCTCATTTTCAAGTGCTTGAGATTATCTACAAGCAAGGGAGGGTAATGACACACTCAGGGGGCTCCGTAGTAAAAAGAGGTGCAGAAAGCAAGTCAGAGAGTCTGCTCTTCGAATAACTTTACCTTCCAGTGCCATTTTTCTAGCTACCTCAGCAATCATCCCACCACACCATCTCTGACCACTGAGCCCCACGTGCCCTTCTGATGAGTCTGGGCTGAGGTTTGCAAGGCTGCCAGTGAGCTGGCTGTTTGGTTTCACTGACCATCTTCAGCATGTGCTTTGGCTCTGTCAGTTTGCAGAGTGGGCAGGGTCTGAGGGGATCCCCCTCAGTGATGGAGCATCTCTGGGGGGTGGTGGTCCCCCCAGCACCAGGCATCATCCAGGGAAATCTGGACAGAACAGGAACCAAGAGAGCATCTGTCCCTTCAGCTCCCAAGTGTTTAGCTGTAAAATGGGAATGTATTTCCCGGCTCTGACACTCAGAGGAATGCGCTTTGCTATTGCACATGTGCTGGGTACTGTCTAAGGGAGCTGTGGGTTGACAGAAAAAGAGAGGAAAAAAATCTTTCTGGAGCATTTTCGCCTTTTTACCAACAGAGGGATTTGAGAGCCTTTCTCCATCTGCAGTCTCTGGCAAAGATGTAGGCTTAGGAAACGAAGGATGTGAGTATAGTAAAAATGGCCCTGTGGATGCTGTGTCCCGTTCAGCCAATGGTTTTACATACAACACATTTTCCAGGAGAGGCGCACTGAAATGCAGGCTAAGAAATTCTCTTCCAAGGCATCACAGAGATGGATGTACCTCTGGAACAGCACAATCATCTGCTTAACAGCTCAGAGCTACACGTTCACCAATTTGAGTCAGGAAATCAAAAATAATGTAACACCAGATTGAATTTAAATTGTGTGAGGGTTATAAGTAAGCAGAATATTATTGTGCTGCCTGGGTTAATATTTTCATCTTTTGGAAATCACTGTGGGATCATTAATGTACATAAGTGGTTAGGCAGGCATTGGTTTTATATCTCATCTGTAAGGAAAAGCTTCCAAAAAGGCATTGGCTTTTAACCGCGGGCTCTTCAGAGAGATAAGATGCCAGTTACGGATGAACCAACCCTGCTCTTCTAGCACAGGAGGTTTCCCCCTGTGACTGCATATCCAAGGCTCTTCCATCCCACGTTTCTGATGTGACCCACCGTAGTGCTCACGTCTAATCAGTTCTTTTGTCCTAATATCTGTTTATTGCCTCCCAAGTATTTTAAAATGGCGATAATCACCCAGCTTGCTTGCTTGTTTTCAACCATGCTGGAGAAATGGCTTTATTAAGGCTGTGGCTGTAATGCTGTGTGTGTGTGTGTGAGCACGCCTGTGCATGTGTGCTGAGCTCTGACAAGATTACAGCCGGAGATGGTCTGACTACAGGCTACATCCTATTTAGGCTTCTGCAAAGATTAGAAAGAGAAATCTCCCTTTTGTCTTTGAAGCATGAGTGGATGCTGAGCTTTCAGCGGTCTGTGAACCGCCGCAATTCCTCTGAAAAATAACAGCAACTTTTAAATTAATGATTTACTGTTAAAACAAGAGAGAAAAAATATATGTCACTATCTGCGCTCCCCTCTCCCTCTTCATCCAGCTGAACTGTACATGGATATTGGATCTCTTTTGTTGGCAGAAATTCTAGTAATCTCTAAAGGACGTGCTTTTTCTGCCTTCTCAGGCTGCCTCACTGAAGAGAATTCCAACGATTTCTGGAAAAGCTTTTTAACGTAGGCAGCAGAGCTCCCCTCCTCATACCCCTTCCCTCCAGTATCATGATAATTTACTGGATTCATATGACCATGTAACTGCTTTGTGATTACATGGAAAATACCTTACAAATACATAATAATTACAAGTTCACGCAGATTACTTAGTAAATACATTTGAAGTAAGAAAATAGTTCAAAGATTAATTATTCCTTAACTCACAGTATTTCAATTATTTTCCCCCAAATGTACAAATATCTTTTTAGTGACTTCAAGGCTGGCAGAGAAGGGGTTATGATGGTCCTGATCTGAGAGGAAAAAATGAAATTTGACAGGCATGGATTATTTAGAGCATGCAGATGTGAGCCATATAACCATTACACTTTGATGCAAATCATAGAGGAAAGCACAGGAGGGATGGCCTGTACAGAGAAGTAGTGGACAAAGTTAGGATTTCCTGCCATCGCCTTGAAATTTAAACAAATAACCATTTAATGGCAGTGCAGCATTACATTCCTTGTTGCATGCATTAATGTCAGCATCTGGGACCAACATTTTGACAATTCTGTTAAAATGCTTCACTATTCCCTATCTAACACCTGTTAGCTCTAATTTTCTTTCCTGAGACGTACATCAGTAGGCAGTGTAGATTCCAAATCATTTATCACTTTTAAAGTGCTTCCATATGAGCTTTTTGGGGGGCTTATCTTGGCCTTAGGAAAACCTTTTCTGAATGTATTAAAATTCAGTACTTAGAGGGGAAAAAAAGTGTAGACATCAATGTTTCATAGCATTCATGTCTGGTAATTATTAGCCTAAATTATGGCTCGCACATGACTTGACAAAGTGGACCACGCATTTAAAAAAGCTGCTCACTAGACATGCACTGCTCAATATGTTCCAAGTTATTGAGATGTCAGTCAGTAATCATAAAGCAAACACCCCTCACTGAAAGGACCCTGCTAAGAAGGCTACGAGGCCTGGGGGACTACCTAAAAATGTCAGAAATGTTACAATCTAAATGAATGACATCAGCAAGAGAACATGTGTTTAAAAGCACGTGCAATTAGCTAACACAATAAAATGCAAATCCTGGAAGACGACAGACCCAGGGAGCAGTACCTGGGAAGAAGCATTTCAAAACAAACCAAAATATTCTGCTCTGGAGAAGGAGAAAACATTCCTACATATATTTAAAAATACAAGGAATGTGAAAAACGATCGTCATGGTGTTTTTAGAGCTGTGCATTGTGGAAAGAAGAAGAAATGTGCTATATCCTTTATCTACCCGTACATAATAGGCTTGCTTATCATTACGTATGTTAAATCACTCCGTGTTGCTCCTATCATGCAAAAAAAAGGTGTACTGTGAATTAATGCAGTGTTTTTAATCTCTCACCTTTTACAATGCTGACCAGAAGTTAATCAGCTTGCAGAGAGATGAGTGTTGTGTACAGTATTTTAGAAGTATTTGCCTTTGCAATGCAATATCCTTATATGAGAGATAAGGCCTAACCTATTCGCACCAAACCATATGGGAATTTTGATGATGATTTGGGTGAGTGAAATATGGGTTCACATACAGTGTTTACACCAAAGGCCTCTGCTGCAATGGTGCAAGGTGATGTGATGGAAGATGAGGTCCGGGAAAGCAAACACGGGTATTTCAGGCTGGACCATCTAATCATTTTTTTACTATTATTATAATTATTAATATTATTTTTTTACTATAGATTTTGCTTTTGTTGTCTGAATGTTAAATGTGCGGACGAGTTAGCCACTCAAAACTTTTGGACATCTTCGGAACCATTTGAAAAACTGGAATTCACCTCTCTGTGTTTTTAAAGGCATGTGCAAAATGCATATAAACAGATAGAAAAACAAAGCGCATAAAGCAGCTGATAGCACCTAGAAATGTGTACATCTGTGGACAGTTTAAAAATGTCCGTCAGTGCACAGATATGCACCTTTACTTTCACACGTCTGCTGTTTACTAAATAACATTTCAGTACAGTTTTCATCTTATAAGGAAAGTGTTTGAAACTTGGAATAAGTGCACTTAATTAAAGGAAGGCTGTGAAAATGTGCACTAATCTGATATGACTAATAGCAAAGTGCATGAAATTGCTAATTAGAATTTCATTAAAGGTGCTGCTTTATCAGACTGCGAATATCACAACCTTTAAAATTCTTTCAGGAAAGCTTAATTCCTTTTCAAACAGAAATATTCTTTAAAGACATTTGATTTGTTCTGAAGGAATTTGTAGCTTAGGCTGAAACATAAAATGTTGCCAATATTCCATGGGACTAATATTTGAATAAAAATATGTATCAGGTACTTTCTTTCATCAGGCAGATGAATAATTTTTAATGAAAATATTATTGTTCAAATAATGCAATCAGCTAAGAGACATAAAGTTTAATCTTTAGATTATTTTAAGCACAATTTGGTTTTTGGCCTATACTGTGATATTTTTTGTGTTTCTGCTTTAAAGGAGGAAAGAAATAAAAAGCTTGCTTCAAAAGTAATGCACAAACAATAAAAAATATGTCTATGAATGTAATTCTATAGAAATATATAAGGTTTTGGATGTTCAGAAAGAGGAAATTAATTATCTACCCTGATTTTAAAAAGTACATCAAAACCTAATATTATTTGTGAAGCACCTTCTAACATCTTAAACAGAAATTTAAAAAATAATACATCTGTATTTTTAATGTATTGTTGGAGAAAACCCCAAACTTTGCACAAATGCCTGTATTTCTATACTTAGCTAAATATTATTTCATTTTACCTCTTTGTTTTCCTCCTTGCTGCCTTAAAGCTTTGTATTTACTTTGTTGCCCCTCACCTCGCTTGCTTGAAGATAGAGGTTCTCTCCCCGGATTTATTGTTAATTTTGGAAACACACTTTGCTGTATGTGATTTTAATTGCAGCCAAAGAGTCCCCTTTTGCCCAGCCAGCCCCCAGATCTGCATCCCTCTCATTGGCATCGGTGGGGCAGACCTGGGCTTTGGTGACAGACTTAATCACAGCAGCAAAGCTCATCTTGCTTCCAGCTTCACTTTTGCTGGGGGAAGAGCTGCTCCCCATCAGTTTTTGGCCCCTGACTCTCAGGAAATGCCTTTTTTTGTGTAGACCCCAATCCTTTCTCGGCCAGAACAGGTTCCTGGTCCCAGCAAAGGGCTTTCAGCCTTCAGGTACGTAGTGAATTTGTACTATCAGATTGTCCTTGTGACAAAATTCTCATTTGCTTGTGTGTCATGCTGCAATTTTTGGACTAGCAAATGGCAGTTTTGCTTGAATAAGTAGAGCAGGATTGGACCTTAAATAGCTTTGTTCCTTTTTTCCTTGAAATTTAAGTTTACCAGCATAGGTAACTAATATAAGTCTTTCCACGAAACTAAAGATCATCGAAGCAGCTGAAGTTTATGTGCATTTAAAAATACCCATCAAGGCTTCCCATTTGTGGACTGCAATTATTGTTATTAATACTAGCGAAAAAAGATGTACTTTTGCTCGAATTAAGTATTCAGAGCACATTTTTAGAAACTCAAATTAAAAACTAATCAATGCAAATTTACATGACAAAAAGATTCTTGGAAATGGATAAAGAGTGAACAGAAGAATCTTTACTTAGGAGATAGTATATTATTACTTTGAGCATTTTCAAAAATCACATGTCAATTACAGTTTGGTGTGATTTCAGCTCTTGTTATAGGTGTTTTTGTGCCAGTAGGTATTTTATCAGTTGGACAAAGCGACACATAAAAGTCATTTCAGCTTTCTTCATAAATATGCCAACTTTCTTTATGTACATTTGCTTTCTACAATAAATACATTGATAAAACATCAGTCTAGACTCCAATAAATGAAAATTATGCTTATTAAATCTAATGTCTGGTGTCAAAAGTGAGGTGTCAATCTTACCTATCTTACTTCTAAGTAAGGCAAACAAAGCTGCTAATTATAATATTTAAGTTTAACTACAGAATTATTGTTCAAATGTAGAAAACAATGGCGTGGTTGTTCTTTCTATGGCTATATGATTAAGACTACTTATGACTCATTTTATGCAAAACAAATGACACATGATTGTAATTTAATTCATGCTAAGTAAATGTCTACAGGGATTTATGACAAGAAAAGCAATAACAATCCATACCTTGTTACTAGTCAATAACTGTGTTCAGAACAGTGGGGAGTAGTGAAAAATAAATAATTGCTTGGAAAAATGCACTAGTATGTGAAAGGAGTAGCGTGCATTAACGTACATCATGTTAAGCTAAGACTGCTGGCTGTAATACAGTGAGTGCCATAAATTAATATAGTCCTGTACTATTCTGCCTTATTTTATCCTGCCTTATATAACACCACTGCTCCCAAACCCAACGTACTTGATCCCCATTGCTGGAACAAGATTAGTGCGTTGCATAAACACGATGAGCTACGTTTAGTAAACTGTTTGCTGAGCAAAGAGAAGACACTGACCTCTACAATTTCATTCTTCAGAAATTATGAGAGGGATACGTTTTGGCGTATGAAGGAAAACCGGAGCAAGAAGAGTCTCTGTCCTTCCCTCTCCCCGTGGCGTGGTGGGGAAAGGGTGGAGATGGGGGCTGGTCTCCTACACAACCACAACGCTTCAAGATGAGCAGGGGCTGTCCCCACCACCTTTCTGGTTTTGTCTGTATAAAGTAATAACAAAAGTCTCGGTGCGTCTCGTTTAAAGGGGATTCAGCTATTCGGCATGAGGAGGGCAGCTGCCACCAGCCTGTCACTGGGGTTGCTGGGACTGCCCTCAAGTGCCTCACCTGGCACACCACACAGCCCATGTAAATGCAAACTACTGACTTTTTTGAGGTGAGATTAAAAGCCGTATAACTGCTTGGCTGGCTTGCTCACCCTGTGTTGATCATGAAGCATGATGTGAGGCTCTACCAAGGTTTAAAAGGAGAATTTGTTTGAAGGTTGACTTCAGTGGGTTGTAGGTGCAGGAGTGATGCTGAATCTGGCTCAGACTAAAGATGCCAGATTTGTTTGCAGGATTTACAGAGTTTGCACTGGTCTGTCAGAACGTTGTCTGCTTAACTCCAAGGAATGTGTGCACTCATGCTGCAGCCAGGACACCGATTTCCGCAGCTTTGTGCAGCTCCACTCAGAAATGTTGAAGAGTTTTGTTCCTTTGCCATATCTATTCAATGTTTGGCCTAACAAACAAAAATCAATCACAGATAAACGTATCTGGTTGTGCCAAGTAGTACTTTTTTATTCCGCAACTTCTGCTCACTAGAGTTTGTTAGGACCCAGCAGCTCATTACGTTGCAGTTGTGTTACTAGAGACACATACTGCGTGATGATCTCAAAACGGTGACTATCACAAGGTCCACTACTCGATGTGGCCTCACCTCTTAAAATAAATACAAATGTGGCTTTCAGTGGGAGCTACACACCTTCTGAAGGCCCGATGGATTTCACTCCTATGCTCCACTAAAAGGGCAGTCAGAAAAGATCAGAGATTTTTTGTTCTTCCGTGCAGTAACAGAAACACCAATCACAGAATCACAGAATGTTAGGGATTGGAAGAGACCTCAAAAGATCATCTAGTCTGATTAATCTGCTAATTATGTTTATAGTGAGCCAGTACTCCTACATCTTTTGTTAGAAGCCATGGCCAGCAGCATGGAACTAGCGAGAAAGAAGAAATAAACAGGACCAAACATAAGCTTTGTGAGGCCTTATGGGTTATTCTCAATTCCTTCAAAAATCTTGCTTTGTTTTCCCTTGATCTTATATTTTCTTGCCACATGCAAGACTTTGCCATTCTCTTCCTCACATAAACATCTCATGCACAACTACTTGCTAAATCTCATAAAAATATTGATGTTGCTCAAATTTGTCGAACGAGTCACTTCCTCTGTTGCCTTTGCACATCTCAAGACAAACTTCTTTAGCTTGTTTGTGTGTAAAAAATAAAGGAGCCTAGAGTTTCTAGAAGAAAAGCTAAGAGGAGATAACTTATTTTTCCCACATTTTGCTGCATATATCTTGAAACTCCAGCTCTGCACAGGAATTGCTAGAATCTGTATTGTTTTATCCTAACCTTTATAGGTAATCCCAAAAGCCTACCTAATCAATTGAAGATCATAAAATATTAGACTTAATACTGCAAAGTGCTGCTTTATAATTCACATAACAAGCTTCTAAATAATTCAAATAGCAAACACATCCTGCCACTCAGAGATGGGAGGTTGTTTAGATCAGCCGGAGAATGTCAACACATGCCACATCTCATGGATCTACCGCATTTCAGGAACCCTATTAAGTTAATTGCTGGTTTCTGACAGCAGAGAGCATGCTGGGAGCAAGGTGATCTTTATTAGCCTTTCGGGCACTTGCAAACACCAGCCATTTTGCCCCTACTTGTATATACCAGGCACAGCACAGAGAATGTAAATCAAATTGTGAGACAATAACCAGTGTTGGCACCACCTTTGCATTGGATTCATTTGTGAATTAAAATAAAGGTTCTAATGTCAATTGTTTTGCCTGTTAGATTTATGTAGATTTATGTATAATACCATATACATGCATATATATTATAGAAGTCCAATAAGCACAATCGAGCAATTACATCATTTTGCACTGCATATGTAATGCACATAAAAAGGTAATCAAACTGTGCTGCCTCACATCATCATAATGGAAGTACTTAGAAGGTTATAAATAGACAAGAAGCTTCAGAGTAAATTAGCAACACAATATAATTTTCATTAGGCACCTGCCTTGTAGTAGTGATGAGCACAGGTGCTCTTTGTTCTTATATACATTTTAGACCAATGTTTTGATTTCTAAATACCCCAAACACCCTTTTGTTCATAATTTTCATTTTCTGGCTCTATTTTTTAATTACCTACTGATTTCAAAGAGTCCTAGGAGGGAAAAAGGAGGGGGCTCGAGAAAGAGTCTCTAAAATAATTTAAGATTAAATTCTCTCCATCCATCCATCCATTCCTGCCTGATCCAAACCCCCTTGAAGTAATTTAAGAGTTTTGAAGATACTTTTGTGGTCTTTGGCTCACACGTGTAGCTCTATTTATTCTACATATTTCGGACCACCCAGTTTTCAGCTGGTGTGGCAGCTTCAGTGTAATAATTCTAGCTAAAGATCTTATTCAGATGCAGAAGTATAGGGAAGTGAAACTATTTAGCTATACAAATCAGCAAATACTTCTATTATCCGTAAAACCATATCCTTTAATCACAGAATCAACTTGTCAAACAGTGCAGATAAAAATAAATTGCATTCAACAGTGTTGTAAATATGATTAAAAACTCAGTTACTTTTCAGAGATCAGCTAATGTAAAAAGAAAACAGCAATGTTTAAGAAGTCAGTTCACTATAGGCATGGAGAAGTATTTCTTTTGCCTACTCTGGACTCATCACAGATTCACAGTTTAATTTTTGCAGGAGTTTAGTTTTTGCAATGGAGCACTGTATTTCATGGCTTATCTCTTCATTAGCCACCACAACAGCAGCCAGTGTTGTTGCATAAATATTACAAACACATTTCTCAGGCATAGCTGATATTCTTTGGAGTCAGTACTACACATCTGAGGTGTATGAAAAAGTCTAAATTGCACTTGATAGCTCCCAAATTGATTTGTTTCATCTAATTAAAAAAAAAATAATTAAGTGAGCCAATTCACCAAAAATGAATGACTTGTCTTTTGTGTGTATGTGTCTATAAATATACATATGTATATGTATATATATACACGTCTGGATGAGCATGTGTTGTATATTGCTCTGAAAGATACTAAGTGTGGAAACTGTAAAAGGCTAAGTGAATTTTGCAGTTCTCTGAAGACAGGGGCTGTTGTGAAGATTCCTACTGCTTCTGATACTTTTGAAAACAATTGTTTCACATCATGGCATAAGACAGAATACGTGCGTCTTACATCTCCAGTTATGCCAAAATATAGTATTTTTGTAATGTGTGCAGTGTGTGTGAAACGCTGAGACTAGGACCGATCTGATCGCTAGAAACAGGAATATAGAAGTGTTACTTCTTCATCATCAGGCATTGAACAAACACAAAGTGCAGCCATCCCAACATCCATTTCCAAGTCCCTTGACACATCAGTCTAACATATATTTTACTAATTGAAACCTTTCCACACAGGCATTGTAACTGAAAGGTGCTACAATAATGCTCTACTTGGAAATACCCCTTTAAAAACCAAAATTCATCAAGTACTTTCATGTACGTGAGTGGGTACTTGAGAATTAAGTAGTAGATGCAAAATTTACGGTGAAGTGCCTCTCTAAAGCACTGAACATGTATGAAATGGATAAAATGTATTACAAACCCTCTTTACCAGCAAGTCAGTAAGGGGCTTAAGGCTGTGGTTTCCAGCCTGCTGGCATTCAAAAGGGAGGTGGCAAGGTGAAAACTCACGTTTCTTTCTGTAGTTTCTTTATCCACTGCAGATGACATTAAAGAAAAATAAAAATTAGCAACGTGCATGCACTGCAACCATGTTTATTATCTCATGAAGGATTCAACTGTGCATATTTGGCTGGAGGAAAAATTTGTGTTATTTATCAAAGACATTCATCTCCTTTCTAAGACTGCCAACAATAATGTTATGCAATGTTACAGAGCAAGATGACAGATCGCTGGGTCTCATGCCAGTAAGTGATCTGTGATAACGTTGAGAACTAAATATAAAATCGGTAACTGGAGAGATGCAGAAGTTCTGCATCTTTTGGACTGTTTCACAGTTTACTAGAAAGTAGAGATTTCTGAAACTTCATCTTTAAGAAACCATGGGCTGTGGAATCTAAAATATTAGGCACCCAGCAGAGGTTTTATACAGTAGTTTCCCCTAATCTCAGAAACATCTGTTCATTTTTAAAAGTAAATCTGTACACAGTTTACATTTCAAGGAGGGTCAGATTCCATTCTTCAATTTCCTTTTTGAGTGTGTGCGTGTGTATCAGTTATTGTATCCGCAATCAGTGTAGGTTTTATTCCCGTTCTCTTTTTCCTCCTGGTGTTGCCTTCCCCTTGAAATAAAATTAGCGCATTTTCCAATCAAGACGTGTAAATGAAAAAGATTCCACAAGTGTCAACATGTGATATTCCCCTCTTTGTGCCAAACTGGGATCACCCCAAGCAATGCAAAAAACAAAATACTTTCTGGAGACAAGGGAAGGGATTTTCCTTGTACTCGGAAGCTGCGGGAGTTGCAGGGCACATCAGCCGATTGATTACCCATTCAGCCTACTTTGTTTCCTTTCTTAGCGAAAATATGATTTACGACAATTCAGAGCTGAGATGAAGTTTTGAAGCTTCATTTGATTTTTCATCTTCAAAGCAGGAAGGCCTCCAGAACACAGGCACTGGGTTCTTACCACACAGAATTGATTATTCTGGAGGCAGCTTTTCCATTCACCGACTTGACTGGAGGCCCTTTTTCTAGGAATGCCTCCCCAGTTATTCAAGGGCTGGCAGTGAGCACAAGGAGATGTTCCCTCCTAAGTTTCTTTTTTCTCTCCTGACAGTTGGTGTTGGTGTCCAGATTGCCCGAGGCACTGAGGATTTGTTTTAAAACAAATTTTCAAAGCAGTCAGTCTGGTTGTGCGATAGCCATAGACAGGTTGTCTCTCCCTGTTTCAGTTTAAGTTGAAACAAACAAACAATAAAAAGTGCTGGACATTCATATATTCCATTGATAATCAAAATGCATTTTTCTCAGGGTAACACAGCAGCTCAACATAGCACAGAGAAAAGAAGAACCTGTTCACGCAAGCTTTCTGTCTCTAAAGGACTTATTGAGTGATGCCATAGAGTTACTGCTGGTTCCGGTACCCAGATCATGTGGGTAGTTCTAGAGAGCATCCCAAGTAATTAAGGAGAACAGAAACAAAATCTTTGTGTGAGAAATCACTTCATAAGTTTGAGGGTTTTTTTACATTTTTTACTTGATCACTACTTTCTGGTGAGTCAGCTGTCATGGAAGCTAATGGCTTCATCAAGAATTAAGGGCAGGTAATTTTGAATAGGAAGACAGAACATTAAACTGGCCTGCTCTATGTATCTGGTAAGGACAAGTGACCTGTCGTGTTAAGCAAACAGATTGCTGAACTATCCTTCTTACCAGCATTTGTGGTTTTATTCCTCTTTACAAATTATAGCAATATGGGCTGGAGAACACCAGCTTCTGAATCACTATGGTTAGATCCAAGTCTACTAAAGCTGATCACACCCTTTGGGACCGGTGCAGACAAACGCAGTGGATTTTGGTCATCGTTGCTATGTTTGACTCTACAAGCCAAGTGTGTGTCTATGCAAGTAAGTATGCCAGGACTGACTTTGCAGTTCAAGGTCTCTTGACCATAAAGGAACCAAGACTCACCCTCTTCTGGCGCTCAACCAGTAGGTTCCAGTAGATGTAAATCCACGTGTTTGTTGTAGATGAGCATTGACAAATCTGTAAGATGCCATATTTGATAGCAAGGAGATGTACAAGCAGGTACAATCTTCTCACTCCTGGCATCTCAAACCACCCTGTCTTTCTTGTTCTTCCAGCAGCCTCCTTGTTGAGCAATATCAGGCAAAGGACAGAGCTTGTAAATCTTTGCCTGCAGGAACTTTAGAGATGTAGGAACAAATGCTAGGAATGTTCAGGCTTTAGGGAAAGGCCTGAGGTGCTTCAGGACTTTAATAATTATCCTCAGAAGGTTTTTGGAGAAAAGACAAAAATGTTTGGCAGTATTGAATGCATCAGATAGTGCAAAGCAATCCAGAAACATGAGTGTTTATCTGTTTCTCCCTGAAGAGAAGGAAAGGACTCACAAGGGAAATGAGATGATGTTTTCCTTGATCAAAGGCCATGCTGAATGATGGAAGTAAAACGTATCAACTTTCCTGTTTTGTGTAGCTGGTGCGATGGTTGATGAGAAATGAAGAGGTTTGGTGGTTCGTTGACAGCTCTGGGAGCTTGGAATCATGTCCATGAGGAAACATTGCAGAGGTAACCAGGAATTGTCAATTTAGAAAAAATTTAAGTGATTTATTTTTTTTTCCTGTTGATTGGACTGTTGCATATTTCAGAGCATATAACGGATTCCTTTATGCAAGAAGATATTTCTAGCAGAAGTCTTCAGTGATCAATCTTTGATCATGTTGGAAGGGGAAAAAACAGAGTCAAAAGAACATATTCTGGTTGTCTTGTGTATGATTAAAATGAATATCTTTTATTTCTGATCCCCACTCCTTCCTCCTGTTCATTAGTGGTACCTAGCTCGCTCCAGATACAGAGAAAATGGAAATCGTGGGCCTGAAAATCAAAATGCAGATGCATTCCTGAATCTTGAAAATGATCTTTCCTGTTCAAATTAAAGTTGTTCAGATTGGTTCAAATACTTAAATAAAAAACCAAAAACCCCTGTAAATAAAGGGTTTGTCTAATGTTCGGGTTTTCCTTGGACAAAGTTAGTTTTGGGAGAAATTTCCTCATGAACAAATCAAAATGAAATATTTCTTATTATGACTATCAAACCCTTACCGTGGACACACAGTACTGTCAACAGAAACGAATATATTTAACAATTTAATAGATGCAAGCTAGAAGAAAATATGACTTTTTTAAAAAAAGTCCCTTAATTTCAAACTTTTCTAAGAATTCCTGGTGTTTTTGTAGTCTGGATAAGGAGACATCTGGATTAAGACCGGTTTTACAAAACCAAACCCAGATTAAAAAGGTTGATGAGAGCAATGTAAAACCACCCCAGTTTGCTCAAAACTTTTATCTCTTTCCGCCTTCAACTCTAAACTTTAGTGGATGAGATAAAATAGAAACTGAATCCAAACAAGCTGGTTTTGCAAAAGCTCCTCAGCTCTTCTCTAAAAATAAGATTAAAGAAATCCTCTAGGCTGCAGGAGATGACTTTATCTTGTTACATTGCAAACCTCATTCCCTTACTTTAAATCTTCTTCTCTCTTACTAAAGATAACTAATAGGGATGCTGAGAACCATTGTATTCTGTTGACATTTTTAAACATAAAGCAAGCTATCAATATCTGGCTTTTGAGGGGTCTCTCTGCTACCGTTCTCAAATACAAAAGTTTATAGTCATATCATTATGAGAAAGATGTATTTCTACACATACTAATGGAATTTACTTTTGTGAATCTTATTGAGGAACCCGGGACACCGAGAATATTACTGTGCAATGATTTACGCTGGTGTAACACCCCTGACTTCAGCAGAATTATATGTGATTTTCTCTGTACTATCCTAAAGCATCCAGGAGTCCAGAGACATTGGGGTAAGGCATAGATAGGAAACAAAATTCTGTGCCTTTTTAAGATATTATAGTTTATCCTAATGAAATATGTTCATTAAAATCACATTCTGCTAAGAAAGAAAATTATGTTATGGTAACTTTCCTGGAGCTGTATTCACTCCTATGTGAGATGAATTTAGTGTGGCAGGTCTAGATATTTGTCTGGACATTTCCTGCACATTGTTTATAGGAATTCTTTGGTTTAAAATAGTACTGATGGTAACAGTTTTCATAGCACTGTCAATATGTAGGATTTTAGGCAAAGAAGTCTCCAGCAGAGAGGGAGGAGGCAAATTCTTTTTTCATTTACCCCAGTGAGAAGCTAATGGAATTACTCTAGATCTGTAAATACCTGAGATCAGGTTCTGGCTCAGTAGCCCTTCCACGGCTACAACTGGGTGAAAATGCTGATGGACACAATAACTAAATAAGGATCAAGTGAAATAATCTAAGCATCTGAGTACTTTCCCTAATGATGTTTTTCTTTGCTTTTTTTAACACTGTGTGATGAGTCCGTTTCACTATCTGACACCTTGTGGGCCAAGTCCATCCCTGTTGTAACAAGATCTCTCATATTTAGAGAATTACTCTGAGATGAATGTGGTCTCTTGTGTTTGCACTAAGTATAATACAGACACTAAACTGTGGATTATCGTTTCCTAGTGGGAGATCTGTGTCTTGTGATGAGATTAAGAAGGATGCAGCTGTGAGTGGGACCAGTTTGGCTAAGTCGCCCTAAAAATTTAACTAGAATAACTTTGGGTTGTGGAAAACCTGGCTATGCACTATGTTCAAGAATAAGCTCCCACATAAAATCCTTGCAAAGCATGTGCAAAGCTCCTTTGTGGTAAAACAGAGCTGTTTTGACTAGCCATATATGTTTCCTGTGTAAATCCGCCACATCCTGGTCTATAGCTCACTTGCATATCGAGTTTTCATGTGAGTCAGATTCCCAAGGCATCTTTGCAGAATAATAAAGTCATACATGACCATGTAAACGATACCCCTGAAAAAGCCCCTTAGTCTTCTTTACAAAGTTATTTCCAAAACCAGATTTACACATTCCAATTTCAAAAGCTGCTCAGATAATTGCCAAAACAAGAGTGCTCCAATACACTCATCTCTAATTGGTAAAATCTGACTTTTGTCTCCATATGACAATGGCTTTGTGTGTCTCTGACAAAACTGGAGATTTATAGGATACTGGTGATATTTATTTTGAGATGGCTTTTTTTTTCATCATTTTAATACAACTAAATTAAAGGCAGTATTTCTGTTCATTTAAATCATAATTTGTGCATTCTTTTTATCATTACAATCCCGGAGAATGTGGAAGATACAAAATCAGTATAACACATTAGTAATAGATAATACAGTCTAAATAAACATAATAAGCTTTCCTATATGTCTCTAGACCAAACCTTATCTAAAAATACCCTAATGAAGCTGAACCATCCAATTACTTGTTTCTTGGAGGAACCCCTTATTAATGACATTGCAGTGAGGGAAAAACATTAATTATTGGACACAGTGGGATCTTTTACATTCTGTCTCGTCTGGACAGCACCAATTAATACAACAATAATTACCAGCTAGCATGGCAGGTTGGCTGAGCAGAGCTCCTATCTGCTGATTGGGTGGGGAATGTGGGACAGCTCGCAGGCTGTGCAGATTTCTCAGACTTTGGCCTCTTTTATTTTTTTGCATTGCTATGTGAAAACTGAATCCTATGGATATTAAAGCAGGTGGATTATTCTATTGAGGCAGGGGAAGGAAAGCACAGGTGCCAGCATGTGAGAAATGCCATTTTCTCCTTCATCTCCCACCCACCTGCTGTCTGACTTTCTGTCGTTCGAGGTTTAACATGATCACCCTTGCGATAAGGTGAGTATGACAGTGCAGGCTTTTAAAGTTGTCTGTTTGCTCGCTCCCTTGTCCTCTCTCCAGCTGTCTTAAAATGACAGTTTACAAATGCAGAAGCAAATGTTGACAAGATTTATTCCCAGCACTGTTGCTACAGTCTTGAGAGCAGAATACTGATTCTCGATCAAATTCAACCTCAGGCAAACACCAAGTATGGGAAACTTCAGCCCGAAAGGTTAAAGTCTGCAAAAGTTATAAGCGAATGACTAGACGAGGAACAATGGAAAGTGTTAGACAACCTGAATAACAGGCGTTACTACTTCGCTGCCTATAATAATAATAATTCACCTTTTATCCATTGAAGATAAAAGGACACAATGTGGGAAAATTAAGCTGTATAGACATCTTGGGGATATCTCATCTAAGATCACACACCACTTCTTTCTTGTGGTTATCATGATTTTATCAGAGACACTTTGAAGTCTATATAGCCTTATATCTCAGTTATCTACATTTCATCCTGTATGTATTTATTGCAGATGGGCCTAAGCTGCTAAATTCAGATCCAAATCCAGATTCTGATTTTGAACTCCCTAAGGTCCGTAGCTAGCTTGAAGCTAGGGCTTTGGTTTGGAATCATCTCTATTTATGGGTAAGAAAAAGGGGTTTAATATATGCTCTCCCAGACTGCATAGCTCTATATATATGAGCGCACTGATTTGCTATCAGTTGCATGTAAACCTAGGAAAAACGGAATATGACTATGTAATTTAAAGATACCTACACTGTTATTTGTATTTTAAAGAAGGATGAATTTATAAATGAGCCTTAGCTCTGACATTTCGTGATTTCTGAGTGCTTTCCTTTACAACCCTAACAAGCTTTTAACCACGCTTTAACATCTGGAGCTCCAGCACAGAGACACACACACTCAGCTCTCCCTTGCATACACGTAAAGTCTACAGACAAGCAGTGTATTTTACAAATCCTTGCAAACCGGAGTCTGTTTTCCTGTGTTACCTGTAGCCTTGACTCCAGAAGCAAGTAAATGATGACACAGACGTAAACAGAGTTATAGAAAAACAGGCTACCACTTTATTTAAGACTCAAGAGGAACTCCCGAGAGGAATGAGTGTCCCGTTCACAGGGAGGGGACACCAGCCAGGTACACCAGGAACAAACCTCCCTTGTTCTGAGACAAGGCTGTGCAGGATAAGCAATCCCTCTGTGTCTAAAGGGAACCAGAAATGCTTTTACCTTTTGCATAATACTGATGTGCTAATTAGGGCACTGATATCCTCAGAGGGCAAGCTCAAATCTGATGATATGTACAAAAACACACACTCTCCTCTCTCTCTCTCTCTCACATACACAGGCAAAGCATAATCAGACAGACAGTGGAAGCAGAAATCAAGAAAAACAACTGCAGAAATAGTGTAAAAAATGCAGGTCCAAGAGATCAGGTGGCATTCCTTTGTCAGCAAGCTGGCTGCTTACCCCGAATCATTCTGCCATCCAAACATTATCATTTGCTTAGCAACTCTCTTAGCATGCAGTCCAGACTTGCTCTGTCTTTTTATACAAAACACTTGATTAAATCATAACATATTAATCATACACAAACTCAGAGACAGACTTTACACTGGTGTCAGTAAATTAATGGTGACAGTCTTTCCCTGTTGTTTTGTGATTTGAAGCATTTTATACTAACATCTCTTTCCCCTACTCTTCTCTACCACCTGGGCTTCCTAAACCTAATGAGGTGATAAAATGCTCTCCACTAGGGATAATCCATTTTCCCAATATAACTTAATTCCTTAAAGCTTCACATCTGGAAGAGACTTCCAGAAACTACATCTCAGCACCAGGGAGCTGGCATTTCCAGCTCTGAAATACCATTCCTTGAAAATAAAAACCCTTTGTCTGACTAAAGACACATTGTGTCTGGAAATGTTGAGGAAAAGGCATTTCCACAGCAAATATTTATTTCTGATTATAAATATCCTGCTAAAATTAATGAGTACTAATAAAATGTCAGTGAAACTGGATAGGCGTCATTATATGCTAGAGCTGAATAGGTATTTCTTCCTTCCACAAACCCTGGAGCTTCTAATTTAACATTGTAAATATGATGTAACACTTCTGTCTGCAATAAATTGTAAGAAGGGACAGTTTTTAAACGATCCTCAAGTCTTGTTGCAACACATTTCATCATCCACAAAACACAGGAATGCCACAGAGAGACAGTCAGTTTATCAGGAAATCTTAAAAAAATTATTCGCCAGTAGCATTGTCCCACCGTTCCACCAAGACACTGCAAAACTTTTCTTGTCATATACCATCACCTGTCAGATTATGGAGAAGTGGCTGAGGGGTCAGCTCTTGAAATCCCTTAATTTACCATAACTGAGGGCACCCCATAATTTGCAGAAGCCAGTCACTGCCCTTGGGGTAAGACATTCTGGCAGGTCAGGGGCAGACACATCAGGGGCCAAATCATGGTATAAGCCAATGTAGGAGCACTAATCTAAACTGGATTGGTTCTCCAGGATTGTAAAAAAACAGACAATCTGTCTGCACACTTCCTTCTTCCCCATTAAATGCTCTAAACCAGTGCTCCTCAAGGTTTTTAGCCCATGCCTTGCTTTAGTCCATGAAGGACATCGTGATCCAGAGAGGAGAGGGAAGGATGGGGAGGGACAAGAAGGAGAAAGGAAGGATCACAGGGAAGGCTGTACAAGGGTGGGTGAAAGGAGGCAATTGTGTTGTACCTCATTTGTTGGTCACAGTGCAGCAGAGGTTGAAAAGAAATACCAGAAGTTATCCTTCCACATACCTAGACTGTAAAAACCACAAAAAGAGTGTGTCCGAAACACTGTTTAGTGGCATCATCACCATGGGATGCTACAACATTGCAGGATTTCTTAGTGCATATTCTGCCAGCACCATTAACCTGCCATGCCCAGATAACAAAGATAACCCATGATCACATATTTTCCTCTGGTCCACAGTTAGAAATGAGATTCTTTGACGGTCCGGAAGCACTGTTCTGATAAGCATCCACAATTTTTTAATTCTCTTCCTTTGATCTCCCAAGCGATCCAACCTGTTCTGAAAGATCTCCCTTCAGACCTCCAGCCCCCACACAACTGTTATTTCCAGCAATCCATTAAAAAATGAGAAAAAAAAAAAAAGAGATCCTACAAGGATTAAGTCAAGAGTGTAATCTAGAAAATAAATAACATCCTGAAGAATCATTTTAAATTGAAGGGGAGAAATTTTTCATCAAACCTTTCTAAAAATGGAAATTAGATTGATGTAAACATTTTAACAAATAAAAAAAAATAATCTGTTATTTGTAAAATATTGTGCTTTCCAAATATATGCAGCTTTTTAATTCTCAGACTATTTATTTACGTCAGATACCTAGTAACCTGTCTCATGGCTGACACTGTAGTTTCAATACCAGTTCTGAAGCAGAGATAACTTAGAGATCAACTTACAGCAAAAATAGATTCTGAGACACAGAATGAACTGAAGAAATTGGCTTTGCTCGGTTCACCACAACCACTTTTTAAGAAACAAAGCATGAAAGGATTTTTTACTCATATAAAGAGAAATAATTCATTAAAGCTAAAACGTACTGAAAACACCATCAAATATAATGTTAATTTAGTGGTTGACAAAATCGGACTCAAAATTTCTTGAATTTTAGTTGTCTAATTTCAATAATGAGCCACAGGGTAAACAACAGCACCAATTAGTTTGTTTTCTTTTAAGAAGGCTCATGCCATACCTAAAAGACTGTTGTTCTGTCTAGTTAAACACTCATGCATTAAAACGCTAATAATTAAACTGTTACGACTGACTAATGAACTCTGCCAACTATAAATGATGGTCTTGTTAGATTCACTGCACAGCAAGGCTTCCTTTGTACTGAAAAAGTTAAAGGTTAAAGAGCTCTTGAAAACAGCGAGCAGCATCTAGAAGCAATTACATTTTTTTCCTGGAAACTAATAGTTGTACAATAATGTTTCAATTCGCACTCTGAAAAAAAAAATACTATGAGCTCCATTCATCAGAGCAAATCTGCAGCTTTCTACACCATGGCAGGTTGTTAATTTGGCTTCTGCATCCAGCCTACTCAGCCTATAATCTAGTGTTTTGCAGAAGCTTTTATTGATCCTTCTCATGGAAACGAAAACGGCAAAGACTCAGGCTTGACTTGTGGTACCCGTTGAGTAGTGCTCACTCACGCCAGGAAAACACAACGAGATTGAATTTCAAAAGCCTTATGTGGCAGATTTACTTGGATACAGTGTTAGTTGCTTGTTGTCCTTGTGCATTGACTTCCAGACAATACAGTCTCGGGTAAACAAAGGAGACAGATCTGAAACTTGAACTATACACTTGTAAGGAAACCTGCTTGAACACATCTGTGACCACAGCTATGATTTTGGGCAAATACCACCCGAGTGAGAAGATATGAGATTCCACTATGATCACTCCATGGAATTGTGAGATTCAGAATCAAGACTTTCCTGTGAACCTCATGTTCCCAGTAATTAAATAGATTTCCCTTTTTTAAAAATTATTCAATCCTGGATTAATCATTAAAAAATAGTTTCTATGAATCCTAAATGAAATGTGACTAGTGGTCAGTGAAGCTAATGAGATATAATTGAGCATGCACAGAAGTGCTAAATCTAGGAAAATGGTATTTTCATTTCTAAACACGGGCTTGTATTCATCCACTGATTTAATATCTAAACATTACTATTAATTTCACTATGCACTGAAAAGAAACTACTTCAAACTCACGGAAACTACCTGCCTGGTAACACTGTGTGCAGTCTCTAGATGTGATTTAAGCAGGTGTCTCTGATTGGACTAAATGCAACCAACAGCTCAGTTCTGACATTGCAGCTGGGCCATGGGAATTGTTGGCTGAGAACCAGCAGGTGATAGTTAAGGGTGGTAACTTCTTTTTGGTTATCTCTTGCGGTACCTTTGCTTCATGGTGGGCTTGATAGAGACAAGTGCTATTTCATTTGGTCCTCCCAGGGGCAACCCCATTCACCACTGCAGTTGCATAAGGATATAACTGGATTTGCAGCCCTAATGGATTTTCAACATAAAAACATTGTAAGAGATAAAAACTAGGTGTTAAAGAAGAAGGGCCCTGTTCTTTATTTGTTTATTTTTATTCATGTGGTTCAACTGTTCAAATGAGCCAGTAAGTCACTTTTTAAAGGTGTACTAAGAACATATGGGTCTGACTCTTAGACTGTCACTTAGATTAATAACACTGAGCTCCACGAGAAATCCCCTCAAAACCAAGAAGTCATCCCAAAGGAAAGTATCCTCACACATAAATAATTGCAAACAGTTTTGGTCAGGAGTTGCAGAGCTTGCTCTGATCATGGGCTGTCCTTGGCCCTCAATGTGTTCAGACACAGACAAGCATTTATTCATTAAAAAAACTCTCAGCTTTCTGTTATGCGCATCCCGAGTCATGGTAAATGCAGCTACAGGTTTCAGATGACATGTCTGCAAGGTGACTACTGCCAAATCTCTCTGTTTGGGTGATCATCTCTCCTGAAAGACACTTGTCTAATTATGGGAGTCACAGTCATGAAGATCTACCTACTGCACCTGACTTGCTGGTGCATGTGCTAAAACTCTTCCTAAATCTAGTCCAGCGACACACTTGGGCATTCTTGCCCTTTTGTGCTCTTTCTATCCATTCTGTTACACTCTATAAGAAAGGAGCTAAAGGTTTCCCTTAACTCTTTTTGTATTGGCTGTATTTAAATTATCGAGAGATCTGTGCGGTAGACAAATACTGAGTCAACTTGATTGAACCGAAGTAACTTTCACTTCTGCAAAAGATGGACTGTTGCTTAGATGTCACTTCAGTAGCTCATACAGTGAATAGGTTTTTAAAAAAAAAAATTTAGAAAGAGATTTTGCAAAATCACCCAAATACGACAAACAGCCTTCAGTGTACCAGAAATTCTTTCTAGAAGCAGACTTACCATACATCCTGATGGGTCTACTTCTCTGTGCAAATTGCTTTGAATACTGCTGTAGAGTTATGAATATACAAATGTACATACAAATGTATTGGCTGAGAGTCAGGAAACGGCCAGCATGATACGTCATGAAAGGAGCAATTAATTATGGTACTCTGTCTTCTTTACAGTAGGGCACACTTCATCACCCCCTGACTGTTACTTGAGGAGCTTAACACTGGTTGAGGAATGATGTTATACTCCCAGTGCCCATTTCATTTAGAAATTAAGTCCAGCAAAACTATAAAATAATATTTTGCTTTTAATTTTCTCACAGTTAAGAATTAACCTATATAAATCTCCAACATCAAACCAACATGGCTTTATAGTATCAATGCTTCCTTGTGGTGTATTGTAAATAACAGTAGTAACTATAATCAAAAGGGATAACTGCATTCTTTGGACGCTATTGAAAATACTCGTGAGTCACAGATATTACATCCAAGAAGAGATTCACCATATCCATCAGTGGACGAAAGCCATCTATGATTGTCCTTTAAGATAACTCTACAGAGAACTTCTGATGAGACAAAGAACTTATTAAACTTGCAGCCCAGAGGAAGAAGTTTTGTGCAGCATTGAGACAATAACTCTAGGAGCCAAACACTCAGATGCTCAACCCTACAGTCAATACAGTGACAAATATATATACTTACTCAACTTTATACGAAAAGCTTATAGTATTCATACAAAAGAGGCCTGTGAGAGATGGGCTACCAGTGTGAATTATCTTAGGAACTGGCTGTTTTGTTTTGGAAGTGAATCTTGTGAACTTGGGTCTTCTGCTGTGCAATACTGAAAGGCACGAATCACAGAATCATTTAAGTTGGAAGACCTTTAAGATCCTCAAGTCCAACCATTTACCCAGCACTGCCAAGTCCACCACTAAGCCGTGTCCCCAGTCACCCCAAGCACCACATCTACGCATCTTTTAAACACCTCCAGGGATGGTGACTCAACCACTTCCCTGAGCAGCCTGTTACAAAATAATAAAAATTAAGGAATTTACATTAATTCTGGAAATACAGGTGGTTTTGTTATCATGGCTACACAGCCAGTACACATAAAGCAAATACATTGATTTTTTTACTCAGATGGTCATAATGCCACTCTTCTGACACTGTCCTTTGTGTGATCCTCATAATACACCTGTGGCAGGGAAATGGGAAGCTGGCTCTGAGAGCTGGGAATATACGGGATGTCTGAAAGGTCTGGGTAACTCTCTCTTATTTTCATCTCTGCAGGTTTTCCAACACTGCTCTGACACACAGTACAGTTGCCAAACTACTGCAAATAAAGGGTCTTTCCTCAATACCTTTGTAGCTGATGGGAGACAAGAAACACTCAGAATCAACTTGGTCAGCATCTTATCGTCAGATTTCCAGCACAGAGTTGTAAAGTCCAGGGAACACAGTAATTTGGATTTGCCTTATTATACAATAGTAGGGTTAAGACGAGCCTCTGAAAGGCAGCTCAGCAAACAATATCTTTTGAGCTCTTCCTTGATCTATAATGCTGGCAACCTGAAATGAACAATAGAGTTGTGAGGACCTTAGTGTGAATATTAAATCAGAAAAGATCGTTTAAATGTTAGATACATTGAATAAAGGAGAATACCGAAGGAGATACCAAGGTACAAACTCACAAGAAGCCACTGGTTTTGAAAACTGACCTGATCAATATTGGGATTTGTTTTGCCCTAGAGAGAAAGTGGAAAAAAAAAAAGAGCAGAAAGAAGCTTTGATAGTAGATATAACTACACTATATGAGAGAGAAGGTTGTAAAAATGCAGAGAATAATTGAGGGGCAAAAATATTTGTGAAATGTAACTGTCTGAGACCCAACGTGTTGGCATGATGGAGAAAAAAAATATTTCTAGCTGAAGATGGATAACGATACAAAATATATTTTACTCCTTTCTATTGCCCAGCTTCCATAAACTTCTCGTTTTGCTATGTAACATGACAACAGATACATCAGCTAGGATGTAGTTCTTAAAAGCAACAACAGTAAGAGGAACCAACTTTTATAGGAAAAAAAAAAAAGAGCATTATAAGTACCAGGGAAAAGTTTTGTGAATTCAGGCTAGCTTTTCAAACACTCAGACCACCCCTAAAATAGCAGCTACAGTTCACAGGGGCCAGAGCTACACAAATTCCAGCTCTCCCTATGTGGTAAGTCTAATACTTTCTTTTCTTATGCTTTAAGGACTTCAAATAGGGTTTGTGCATTTGACTCCTTTTATCTCTTTCATAGAGTTCTCTCTGCTTTTAAATCCCTAAGTATCTCTGTCCTCTCCCTGCCATTCCTTAACAGATCCAGGACAGCACAAATAATGCCTCTTGGCTTTGAACACATCATGGCAAATTTCACTGACAGAGGAAAGATGTATGAGCAGTTATCTGGGATAGTTTTACACCAATCCATCTATTGTACGCTATGTTCACAATCTTGGGCCGGAATGAATTTCAGGGAGAGCGCATCCCTCGCAGACCACTTAAAAACAGAATAGGTTCTCTCTTAGGGCCCAGTCCTATCTGATGTTAAGCACCTTACAGCATCAGGACCTCACTGAGAAATATTACCCTTAAATTTCTCCGGGGCTGCATAGCGCTTTGTCTCTTGACAATGAAAAGATGACAGAAAGATGGCAATAGTTTAGGTGCCTAAAATCCTACACAATTCTAGGAAAAAACATGACCCCATCTGCATAAAAGGATATCAAGTCAATATGCAGAACTGAAGAAGGAAATATTTAAAAAGAAGGGAAAAAAGCCCTTATTGAATGATGACCCCACAGGTTTCTCTCTTGCTTCTGCTATCAGGATCTACATACAGGATTTTTTTGGAAGGCAACACATAAAGGGGCTCACCTGAATAAAACTGCACAATTTCGACCTGCATCTGCAGGAATGGGGCTTTTGTAAGATATTAATGACAGAGGCTTGTATTCTTCTGTATGGTGCCTGTCATTCTTTCGAGCACAGTATAAAACAAGAACTAATCATTACAATTCTAGCATGGAAATCCAGACATTTGCATTTTCTAGGTATTCCGTTTAATCAGTGCATTAAGATGTAGACTATTTGGTGTCTCTGTAGTACTGTGCTTGCATACTTTCCCATAAATTTTAGCCTTTGGTGGGAAAAACAATGGTTATAGAAAAATAGCAATGGCTCTGCTGTTGTATTGTAATTCCAAATGCAGGAATTCTGTGTTTCAGCTAAGTCGTATTTGCATAAGTTTAAAGCTTGAATTGTAAAAAAAAATGTGAAATGCCTGCAGTTTATACTGTGAAAAGTAAAGCAGACTTTTGCAAATATTTTTTAACAATGTATTTTTAAACATGCAATTCATCAACGAAGAAAACAGCTCATGTAATGAGAGATTGATGTAAGTAGATTTAATATATTCTTGCATTCAAATATTATTGTTGATCATAAAAGATTAAATGCCCTTTGGTTTCAATCCTCTTATTAAAAGCAGCAAATTTATTTTTCTTGAGTGTGGCAAATAAGTTTGAACCAAAATGTAAATGCTTAACAGACTCTGTGCATATGTGCACACAGGCGTGTGATGAAGGGAAGGGCCATTTTCCCCAAAGCCTCAATTTCAACTCACTCATTTGTTATCATTGTTCATTAACTATGTGGCTGACCTAAGATGAGCCTGAAGGATTACAGAATATTTGTCTAACTATTTAACAGAAGATTATGAAATAATAGTATTTGTTAAACACCTCAGTTTTCCCTCCCACTGGCTGGAAACATGAAAGAACTGGATGGGATGAATGTGGACACAGCGCAGTTGGGTGTGATGTGTCAGTTCGGCTTGGTTTGAATAGGTAACCCAGTCCACAGTGTAACTACATTAAAGGGAATTTCTGAGAAAACACTGTCAGCTGTCTGATTTCATGCTGATTTGCTTCTGGATGGGAGCTGCTCTTTCTCATTGGGTGGCTGAGTAGCTGGGATAATCAAATTCAAGACACCTGCAAGCAAGGGGGGAATGAAAAGCATGACTAAATGGAGACGAAAGCCAGGATAGTGTTTCACCTTTGCCTGTGTCCTTAAAATACTGCTTATGATAGCTGTTTGCTGTCTGTGTAGTTTCCCATGGGAACACTGACAAGGTTGAAGAAAGCAAAGCCACCAAAGCTACATTGAGAGCAGAGCCCTGATGTGCCGTTACCTTGATGATTGGCAGTTCACGGTATGTTTCAACAAGGGGGGACTGTGTGCCACCTTTCCCCATGCTCAGCATCCCAAAACCCTGTGATTTTTGGTGTGTAGACCTGTTTGGACAGGAACTGTGGTGCAGCCCTGGCTCTGGGTGTAAACTGTTCTCTACTAGTGCTTCCTAACAACTTTGCACTATTTGCTGCTGTTACATGTTAAAGAGAGAGAGAACCTAATTTCTACTACTTGATTAAAAAAATGAAGTCTCCTATAGTAAAAGAAAAGAAAGATACACAAATTTGATGCTCAAAGACTGTTAGAATAGGAACATACCATATAGAAATGACCAACATTGCATCAGTCAGGATCTAGTGGATGTGCTTTGGTTCACAGACTTGCCTGCTCAGGCTCCTCGGAACACAAACTGCTTTTTCTCTTCCACACTGCAAGATGCTGTTGTGCTAGCCTGTAACACCCAGGAGGGAATTCAGAGCCAGTCCCAAATTTTCCTGCTGTGATTTGATCTCTTGTTCCAGATTTCACCTAGACTGGAAGCCCATGTGTCCTAAGCTTGATTCTTCAGGAGCACAACCAGACACATCACTGAACTACTGGTAAGGTCTCCCAGGCAGAAAGAGCTTTCTGAGAGAGCATCAAAAACTGACACCAAATTCCCACTTCTAGTTCGAACCTAAGCTCTAAAAGACACTTACGAATCTTATCTGTGTTGGGACTGTACTCAAAATTTACCCAGCCTGGCTGACATAAGAGGACAGTGCAGGACATGTGTTTGCCCAGAAACAGACTTTTAGACCTTCTCGAATATAGTTCTTTGGTAGTTGAGTGTAACTTGCTAGTTAAAGAGGCACTTCCTTTCTAAGCCCCTTTATGAGTTTCCAGAAAAAAATATTACTCCTTTAGGCTGATACTTTTGTAGCTTTTGGAAAGTTTGGTAAAAATCCATATGGTTGGTTTTGAGCATGCTTAAAGAATTGTTTCAGATGTTAAACTTGTGCTAGGGTAACTGAAAACAGTTCAGACTTGGCATGTAGTCTCCAGTGAGAAATGTGGGCTTGGATAAGTTGGAAAAAAAAATGGTTCAGAAAGAAAGAAGTTATAAACAAGTGGAAATAGTATGCTTCAGTTATCCAGATGTATGCCAGGCAAGCATAGATGTCTGGATATCCATATGCTAAAATAAATGCATCTGTATTTATTTAAATGTGTGATGTAATGCTCATGTGCAAACATCTCAGTAAATGGTAGGCATGTTAATTTTTCCCATCTCACAAAATAAATATAGACAATTCATGAGATATACATATATGTGCAGCTTAGAAGTGTCTGGCTGACCAACAGAATGACCCAGAGCTCTTGGACGCCAATGAAAAGACTGTTCCTGAATGTAATGGAATATACATCAGAGTCCAATGCCCTACAATCCTGTTCATGTATTAAAAAATAGAAAGGGTAAATACACATGTAAAATGTTAAAAACCTCATCAATCCTTAAAAGTTTCCATTACACTATCTCAGATAATACTCAGTGCCAACTGTGATGAATTAAACATTTCCACAGCCAGCAAAAGCTGTTCAAAACCCAAAATGTAATATATGATTTTCTTGATTCAGAATTTCAAAACACAACCTTTTAAACAGAGGTTCAATCATCAAATCCACAGGAGAAGTAGCTCTGGGTTTTCTTGCTGAAAATCCAAATTACTTGGGTGCCAGATCTTCATATGCCTGAAACTGGTGTCGCTCCATTGACTTCAGTGGAGCTATGTTGATTTACACCAGCTGCATGGCTGGTCCGTAAATATTTTCAGTTGATCTGGATTATTTTTTATATTATATGAATTTTCTTTATGCATTACATAGCAAAACATTTGTTCTCAGCTTCCATAATGTCAGGCTGTCCAAATTTATTTTAATGCGGTACCGTTCGTGTGGTTCTATTATTGCACAACTGAATACGTTTGTGCTCGTAATATGATTTCACTGCACGTCCTCCCATCTACTCACAGACATCCTAACAGGAGAATTACTATGAGTCCAGCTACCTATAGAGAGTCATATATTGGCATGAAAGGGTGAAGTTGCAGCTTCTGTGGGAAACATAGAACTGAATGTCAAGCTGTTGGCCATGTAAAAATTTCTAGCATAACACTATGGTAAGTGTAGTTCTCTGTATGTAGTTATGTTAGTGGGGTTTTAAAGTTAATCATGCATGTTATTATTCATCAGGGAGTTTATGCTGGACATGTCACTTAGCACTTCGACACAAAGGTAAATAGACTCCAGTGATTCCGACTAGTGGGCTAATGAGATTTGGTTAAATCTGCGATCTTCCCCTCTCATAATGGCACTTACTGCAGGTCTCCTTTTCTGTGCGGTGTTTTATCTTCAGTAGCTCTGTCTCCTAAGTACCATGCACAGGGTTTGAGTTTATTATGGGGTCAGTGAATATGCTGAGGCTGTTCATTTCTAAGCCCCTGGGACCTGGGTAGGAAGGTGCGGGGCAGGACAGACACAGTGGAGCTGGGCTTGGTACAGGGTGGCTGGAGATGCAGGCAGGGAAATATCCTCTCAGCAGCCCAGGAAGAAGTGATGTATCTTTTCAGCTACATCATCCCACTTAGTAAATGCAACGTATTTACATTGCATTTAAAGAGAATGTATAAAGAATTGATTACTGACTAATACATGTTCTAATAAATGCAGTATAATTGCAGAATTCAACAATAGCTTCCTCAAAACCATCCTACCACTTTCTCCTGCTTTTTGTCTGATTACGTATAGCCCATAACATTCTGGTTCATAGCATGTTTGGCTTGTGTTAGTCATTTATTAATTCTCAACAAACTATTTGTCAGTTAAATGTTAAAATAAAGCACATCAAAGGAAACAAAACAAACTTGCACAAGAAAGAGGCCATTGGTCCAGCTCTCAAAACCCACGCAACTGTCTGATAAAATCCTCTTTGAATCCAAATTCAAGTAGTTACAGACCAAGATTGGGGTATATGGTCTGGTAAATTGGCAGAGCCTGAGAGCAGTTACCAGCACCTGCCCAGATGGTACCTATCTTTGCTTTTATAAACCCTACTTTCATTTACAGTTTTCTAGAAGAGAAAGTTCAAAGCAGCTACAGCTATTTAATATGTGTAGACTTTCCTTTATATGCCAGAGAAATTAATACTAAAGAAATTTCCTCAGTTGTCTTGGTCTACAAGTGCCATTTAAAAATCCAGCCGTACCATCAGCCCTGTTTCCTTAATACCTGCAGGCTTCATGGCATTGAGCACACATAACACCACATGAGGCAAGAAATAGTATTGCTCACACTGTACTGGGGGAAACTGAGGCACAGGGAGGCCGAATGACGCAGCTAAAGCTACATAAGACTTAGTTGTGCTTTGCTGGAAGGGAAAGCACCCAGGTCAGCCTGGTTCCCCGGGTCTGCTCTTGCCAGCTGGCTGGACTTTCCTCTCCTGGAATATCTGCTGGAGCACAAACAATGCAGAGGACAAACTATTTGCCTGCTCTTCCCTTGACGCATTGAAATAAAGGCAAAGCTTGGCAGGGTTAAAGGTTACAAAACTCAACACGAAGCAGCCCAGCCGTTCCAGCAAGGGTTAAGACAAGCCTGTGACACCGGGAGACACACCGGGACTCTCCTTCTGTGCTACATATGTAGATGGGTATTAAGGACATGCATCTCTCCTCATTTAAAATCATGAATTTTTATGAAGTAAGCCCTGCTTTCCCATAATTCAGTAGGGTGCACTTTGCAGACCCTAAAGTGCTGTCACTACAGAAGGTTTCATTGCTTGCACCTGCTAAAACATTTGAGGTATTTGAGAGGCAGTGAAACACATTTGCTTTTCATTTTATCTGACTTTGAAAATCTTTGAAGTGTTTAATAGTAGTCCAGAAAAGATTTCTGCCTCTTAATCATTTACTTGTAGGGCACATTCTCCACTGGTAGCCTGTCAGGCAGAAAACGAGTTTAGCCCAGTTTTATTAAGTGCCACATGCCGAGTCAGTGTTCATTAAAGGTGTTTTAAGGTTTGAATTATGTAATTTATGAGAAAAAGAAATACAAAATTCCATTGTTTTATTAATATGCAGCACAGGATATACTGCTAATAACATACTTTTTAAACAGAAGTTTTATTAAAAAAAATGCTTTTATAGGGGGCTACAGATAGGCTTTTAAAAATCTCCTTTTCCCTGTTCAATAAAATTCAAACATTTTAATTCAATCAACGTAGATTTGAAAAAAGGAACTATTCTTAACCTCTCCTTTCGGTCACTTTTCTTTACACGCATTGTAGACAAAGGTGGAAAATTAAAAAAAAAAAAGGGTTTTTTTTGTTTCTTTTTTAATAGAAGTGACAGTATATGGTATCAAAAGAAAGTCAGTGCTGAAGCCTGCAGTCAGACGTTAATTCACCATTTAAACAAAACAATAAAGAAAAGGTAAAGGAAAAAAGAAAATCAAAACTCCACATTATAACCCCAGGAAACACTATTTTCCCAAATTATTTTAAATCGCCCCCCGCAGATTCACAGCTAATGGGATAATTTCAATTAGATGAGAGCTTAACTAAATCTTTTGGTAGCTCACTAAACAATGTTTATGGTCTACATTTTTTTTTTAATATTATAAATAGATTCTCTTAAGTATATGTGGAAAACACAACTTATGGATTATAAGGAGTACATTTTTATTCCCAACCTATCTGGCTCAGGTTACCTGAGCCCCATTCTGGAGATCCAAGGTGGGGCAATCCCCCTGGCTGGGAAGGTCCCCGTCCCCTGGGATGGGATCATCCAGGGCCTCTCCTTGTTCCCTCTCCATTGCAAAACTCCCACCAGCATCCCATAGTTTCACTTGAAAAAGAGGTTGTGTGAGGCCTGAGCAACCTAGACTAGTTGAGTTTAATATGAACTTTTATTACCATGGGAAAGCCTTAGTTATCCAAACTTACACCAAACTGGAATTCATTAACCCCTTCAAGGCATCCCAGGCTGCAGTTTCTGCACTGGTGGGTTTGATTTGTTTTCTTCCATTTCATCTACTTTGTTAGTTTGTTATTTACTTTTATGCTCTGACAAGCTCTGGGAACAGAGACACACTGATGCTTTGGGGTGGATATGTCATGTCCATCAGACTGAGCTGCTGGGTAGCTCAGGTTTGCAAAATGGAAGGAGATGGTGCCTACAACCAGTGCTATGGGAAAACTTAAGAAAAAATAAACATTGAAGATGCAATGCAAATCACTAATTTTGGAGTCTCGTGTGACTAATCCTGCTCATATTTTGGTAATGTGATGATCATGCGGAGTCTTACCACAGCTGATGGAGAGGGAGGAATTAGTATCCAACCTTCAAGATTTGGCTGTTCCCAGCAAGTGAACTCTCCATGTGCTCATACGCAGCTGGTGTAACGGAGTGATGCTCTGTGCAAGGGACACTGAGAGTCGTTAATCGCCAAAAGGTTGCAAAATACTAAGTTGCTGACACTGAATAATTGGTCACAACAAATTGTACAGAGAATACAGATGTGGCAGCAAAACATCCTGCGTAGGAATAGCAATTACACTTGAGCACAACCATTAGTTTTTAAAATTAAAGTTCAGAAGGGGGGGAAAATTGTTGCTATATTAATAATATGTTCATTTGATCCAGAGTAAGATTTTTAATGAATTCTCTCTGGAAGCATGAGCCAAGAACTGTTAAAAACCTTGCCCTGCAGAAAGCGCATTTTTAAAAACCTATTTGCTCTGAATGAAACATTATTCTTACAGTTAGCCCTTGTTTTAGGGCAGACACATGCTTGTAAAAATTGCCATTGTTTGTGTGGAAAGCAGGAGGAAAAAAAAGGGGAGGGGTGGGGAGAACAAATGCTTTACCTTAGAGCATCCCAGCCATTTTTCAGATGGCTCCCCCAGCCTGGTTCCAGTAAGGAGTCACTGGAATGAACAGCCTCGCTGATGTGTATCTAACTAAGGACCTCAGGCTGCAGCACTTGGGAAATTAGGGGCCCAGAGCAGGGCATCAATTTTTGCTCCAGCTCTTAATTATGGCTTTCAGAGATGATATCTTTAATCACTGAAGCTGACTCTTTTTGGGAGAAGGGACATGCAGTGAGGTGTCTGTTGTCCTGCCATCACTCACTGCAACCCGCTGGGGATGCAGAGCTGGGAGGAAGAAAGGCAGAGTCTGCTGCTGCTTCTTGTGAGATGTGGAGAGCAGTCTACATGCTGTGCCCATGTCCACACCTGTTTGGAAATGATCTTTCCCTTGGGCACATGTGTAAGGAGCAGAAGATTTCTCTGCTGGGCACTTCACCTCATCCCCAGAAGACAGGAGCATGCCTTACCTCTCTGAAGTGGTAGGGAGAAGGTGTTTTTAATTCAAGTAGAGGAACAAGCTGCTTCAGTTTTATTGCAGAATCATGCTAGTAATACATCCAGATTACTGAAGCTCACAGTAAGGAAGTCAATTTATAATGACTTTGCCATTGTCCTGTTGCTAATGTGCCACATTTGATTCTCCTCAGCTGGCTTTGAAAGGTTTCTTTGAGGAAGGAGGAGATAGCACCCTTGCTTATGAAAAAGGCAAATTATACCCAGGGGCAACATCGCTGCACAACAGGAAAAGACCAGCCTCCTCCCTGGAGACATGGCCTCAAATTAAATGCAAGTAATTTCCTGACTAACCTGTGATTTCTATCTGGTTGTGGCTTCTGGCATACAGCTAAGTCTCCGGTTCTGCTGTTCTGTTCAGCAGGTCTCACATGTGCTTTCACTTTCATTTCCAAACTCTAATACAGAACAGCCCATCCACAACCTGCTGCGGAGGCAGCGGAGGCCATGGACACTGGTTCTGGGCTGTGCAGCCAAGGGCAGGAGGAAGGACGTTCTGCTTGGAGGGGCAACCCACGAGAGGGATCCCTCAGCCACAATGGCAACATGAGCGGGTAGGAGTGGGGAGAAGAGCAATATGTTCCTGCAAATGGTTCCTCTGCATCCCACATGCCACCCAACGGGGTTTTGGTCTCTCTCTAATCTAAAAGTGATGGAGCTACCACAGGCATTGAGCTGGAAGAGCCTATGCCAGTAACCTTCTTCTCTACGGCATGTGGGTCTCCATTGAGAAAATCACTTGTATTAGGTCAAAGTGACTTTTTTACAGGCGCCAACAAAGAATTCAGTGACAGATTGGAAGAGTGAATGTCCCTTAGCTGTCCGGTCACTGGCCAGACATCATCTAGGGAACAGATGCCTTGGGAAGGGGATGAGAGGTAGAGGGTTCCATGGAGCATAAGACACAAGGAGGGAGCCTTTTAGAATAACTGAAACTACACTCAGCCTTCCTGTGGTTACTTCTAGGAGAAAACACTGTTTGGGAGAAAGGAACAGAAGACAAAACAGCCTGTAAGCTCCACTGGGCAAGCAATGACAGATTTACTTTACTAAAAGTACTCTACCATGATTTAGCCCAAACACCTGTCTCATTCTTGTAGTTTTACAGCATTTGGTGATAATTTCTATGGATGCTGTAGCACTTTTGCATTGGCAACTGTCTGTTCATTAGGTCACCTACGTATGGGTACAGATACCCCTGAAATAACATACGCAGAAATAGATGAATCAAATGGCTGACTCTCTTTTAAGTAATAACTCCAGTGGTTGAGAAGTCCATGATAATAAATGCAGGGACGTACCAGAATAACCTCTAGAAACAATCTAAATTTTAAACTAATGTGTGTGTATGTGGCAAAACAAGACATCAGCTCCCTTACTGCTCCTTGATGTCAGCAAAGATGGTAAGTTATAGACTGAATTATTTTTTCTTAATGAATAAAGACTTTAAGGAACCATACACTCAATAAGCATTAGACCAGCTCTAATAATTTACTCAGATCAAGCTGGAGAAGGAGGCAACATCAGTCTTTTAATATTTAAGGCCCAGGGTAAAACATTTTTTTCTGTTGATGTTGCAATTTCATTTGGGAACACAGTTTTGCACTTTCTTTTTTAGCACAATAATGTATCTTCAGCCATATCAGCAAAAGTCTGCCTTCCACTGGTAATGGTAGAACTTTTACTGGTGTGAGTAAATTCATACTGGTCACCACATAAAGAAAGAAAAGGCTGTAATATAAAGAGGCTGTACCATTTTTATTATGCTGATACAATCAAAATAATAAAACCTGTGTGTGTAAATGATAAGGGATATTAGTGCCATGTTGTTGAGAAATTGGCACGGGAACAGCAGTGAATGAAATACATCTGGGAATAAAAACCTAATTCATACAGTAAATAATAGGTTGCACAAATTTAATCAGTTGGAGAAATATTACATGCGTAAGTAGATACTCTGTTGGGGGGAAACAGATTTGATGCACGGGACTTAAATGGTCAGGCTGCTCTGGATTTTGTTGTGAAAACGCCTATGAGTTTCAGGTCATGGTTGTTTTCAGATTGAGGAATTAATTTTAATTTCTGAAATAACCGGCCTATATCAAAAAGCACAGATTTCTATTTGGATTTTGACTTACTGCTATTCAAAGTACAGGAGGTTTCCTTCTGAATGCCTCTGTCTTAGGCCCAAATGAATCCAAAGTCCAAATAGAAAGAGAGGCGATGTTGCCAGTTTCATCCTCATTTCTGATTAAAATCATGTGAGAAATGATCAGTTTAGGCAAAGTTTCTTCATGAGACTAAAAATAGATACCAACCTGGTGAAGAAGTTCAGAAATACTTTAATGCCTCCAGGCAGTGCTTTTGTGTAAGAAAACTAAACAATAGAACTTGTTTTCATAGAAAACTTTTTCAAAGAGCATTTTCCCATTGATATTGTGGGGAACATGCCTCTTTTTTTTCAGTGGTTGCTAACGCTTCTGCTACAAAAAAGTTTTAGTGCGTTACAAGACATATGTAGATTGAGATAAATACTTCTTGACAAAAGAAATTTTTTCTTAGCTTTTTTGATTCCTGGACTTAAACTTTGACTTGGGTGCGCTTTTTTTTTTTTGTGAAATGTCCCTGTTTACAATAGCAATACTAGATGTTTCATTTTCCCGAGTATTGCTTCTGAGGAAATGCCATAGCATTGTATTTACAAGGTACGCTGAACTGTCAGTTTCCTTGAAACACAATGTATTTAATACAAAGCCATTAAGCCTTGTAAAACTGTCAAAAATGTAAATGACACTTGTAATAAAACCTTGTCGTGTGACCGGCTCTAGCTAATCAGGGTTGATGATATCACTGCAGCTGATCACGGCTGGTGCTATGTACATTTCGACAGCTTTATGACCTGCATGGATTTGTGTTATTAAAATTGTACAGTTTTGTAAGGAATTTGGGATTTAATAAAGCAGCACAGAAACTACAAAAGGGACAATATATCCCAGTAAAAGTGAGCCAGGCTTTAAAAAAATAATATAAACAGATATAGTGCACGAGCGTGCTCGTACGTGTGTGTGTGCATGAGAAGAGGGAAACCAGGAGAGGTTCTCCTTTCCTAACTCACGCGGGTACAGGCTGCTCATATAAACCACTTTTATGTATTTATAGCTCGGCAAATACCTTGCATCTGCGAGACCATAAAACAAATTACAATGTATCCAATTGCTTCAAGGTGGCGAATTGTGCTTAAACTTAATGACTTGTACAGATTATAGGAGAAAGAGCATTACCTGTTTAATGTCTTTTTTAATAAGTAATTCCCAAACAAGTATAGTAAATGGGAGGCTGGGGTTTTGTTTTGGTTTGTTCTTTTTCTTTTTTTAACCCATGAGATTTAAATGGAGTAGGTCTTCGCCCTTGTGAACGCAAGGTAATGTGCTGTTTTATTTATTTTGCAATGCTTGGAACTGCTCCCCAGAGTACAAACATGTCAGAAAAGGAGAGACGAGGATACATATTCTCCCAATAATCTATAAATTCAACCTAATGGGGCAGATATCAGAAAAATGTGTTGGATTGAAGGTACATAAATCACCCCTGGTTTCCTGGCATGAGCTGGCACTGCGTGCCTTATATTTCAGCCAAATTATTCCATTTGTTTCTGAAGATATTTTAATCCCTCGTGACCTCAAACTTCCCGTGAACCAGGGCCTGAACAAAAGGCCGCCCACTGTCTTTGCAGTAAATCTGTTGTCTCCCTTCTCGGCCCGCAACCTGGGATCATAGATCACCCCTGCACCGCATCTTGCTTCAATTTACTCAATTAACTCGAGTAAAGCACTTGTAAGTTTGCAGATGTTGCTTTATTATCAAGGCCTAAAACGTACACGAAGGTTCAGGAGCCCGAGGTTACGGGGAGGTTGTGCGAGGGGGAGGGAGGGCCGCGCAAGGCACAGGCCTCCCAGCCGCTTCCCCGGGGCGGGCGGCCATGAGCCCCGCACCCCGGCCAGCTCCTTTGGGCCCCAAGAGACATCTCGCCTCGCGAATCCGGGGCCGTCTGATGTTATCTCCCAGAAAGACGGTGCAGGAGAAGTAGGTATTCCGCCTCGAGATGAGATAACGTCGTGATTAACAGATGTTTAATTGGGCCATTCGTCAAGCGAAGAACCTGCCTAAAAGTCAGCGAGGCTAAGTAAATTATTTCCAACCCTGCAGGTGTTGGACTGGCAGCTCTATTACTCTTCTGGAAATGGGCTTTAGAAGATTTTTATATGAAAAGATAATTTATTTCTATGAGGTATTATATTGTGGCTTTATTTATGTAATATGCTTTCAGGTTTGAGTCCGGTCCTCCTTTATCTTGTGCACTGGGACGAACTGGGGAGGGGCAGGAGGAAAACCAGTCGCCCTCTCACCATATCATCCAGATAGTCTTGTGGCACGCTATTTAATAACTTCTCAGCAGCCCACAGTTACGAGGTAGAGGACAAATACGTGAGAAGATCTTTCAAAAATAAGTAGGTTAGAGAATACACCCAAGACCTGCCAGCGATGTAAAGGCAGAGAGACTCGGGTGCTGCGGGTCCTGCTGCTGGTGCAGGGTCAGGAGCCTCCCGACATGTCACCAGCTGCTGGTCTGAGGTGATGATCTGGATTCACACCTGGTTCTACCTGCATTTTTATGCTTCCAGTTTGATTCTTAAGTTCAAATGAGCCTTGAGTCTCAATCAAAAAAAATCTGGAAAGTAGAATACTTTTCAGGTGAACACCACATGAAAAAGGGTAGGATTTCAGCAAGTTTACAGCAGAGTTATAGACCTGTCAGACTTAGTTAGGGACAAGGTGCATTATCTTTCAAAAGACCTGTAGACTTGGAAAATTTTAACAAAGCTTTTGCAGGGATGAGTGGCCAGAGGCCCATTTACTTCATGGAAATGACATCTTTTTACCTCAGCTGACAATTTGGCCTGGAAACTGAACCTCAACACATTGTGAAATCAGTTACTGAGCTCAGTGTTGCAGATTTCACAGCAAGTTTCATTCAGGTGTAATTATAAACTGTTTTTCAGGAAAACTCAACTCAATAACCGTTTAGCCTGCATTCATTCTCCTCTTCATTGCCTCACTAGTTTAGGGTGCTTTTGTGATGGTTACAAAAATATCTACCTGTAATTTCTGTAGATCATTTTCTTTCAGCTGCAGCTTTTTGCTGTCAGTCTATAGCTGTTGCAGCAGAGAAGTCGTCTTTGGATCTGCCGTGATACCCATTTCTGCAGTGCACAGGAGGAGTGAGGAAAATCCTGTGCACCCTCTCCATCTTTTTCATTGATCTCCATGAAACAGTGGCAATCTAAAAATAGACCTTTTTCCTTGGGCAAATTTCTTCCACAGGACATGGCTAAAATTACTGGAGGCTCTTTTGCATATTCTCCAGAATATTCTATATGTATATGACACCTAAACTGAGGACCAGATAGGGTTTGTTGTATGCAACAAAATGCTTACTATGAAAGAATAACAGGAGTAGCAACACCAACAGCTATCAGGCTTTACCTTGCTTGTAGTCTACCACTGTGATCAAGGCAGTTGATAGCATATTTCATGCTAATGTTTTTGCAATCTTCATGATACTTACAAGTATCTGAGATAAGACCAGATCTCTTGAACAGCAAGAACAGAAAAGAAAAAGAAACCTGGGTTCCTGGATACCTTTTGTCCTTTATGGCATTCAACCTATGTACAGTATGTTGACAGTTTTACAGTTTCTTAGCTTTGCAGGCATCCTTATCAGGCTCTATTTGGTTTATAGAGTTTCATATATGAAGTAATTTCTAATGGTGACAGCAATTGAGCAGACTGGAATGAGTTAAGTGAGGTACAATTCTGTTGGTTTCTCCTGCATGATCTAAACTGAAGCTTGGGTTTGATAGCAAGCCAAATTTTTAGTCCTCAGTTTTCAGTATCTGTAATGCTTTAAACAGAGAAGCCAAACTAAATCTCAGGGGGAGTCACATGGCTCACAAATGTGGATGCAAATGGGTTCATGTAATATTTGTACAATATTTTGTGTGTGAAAGTCTCTCAAACTCTTCTTGGCTTTTAACTTTCATAAGAGAGTCTTTAATTACTCTTTGAATATGCCATTACATTTCTTTTTTTACTCACAGCATTTTTTTAAATAGTGGTCTGTTTTGTTTCTATATATAATGGAAGTTAATAAAATATGTGCCAGAAGCCAAAAATATGATGAGCTATAAGGCATACTCCAGACTGTAAGGAAAAAGAAGAAAGAGCTGGCCTGTAATTCCACAGCCTATCAGTATTTCTCCTTAGAATAGATATTACTTTTGGTCTATTTCCCCCTAAATGTCTGGCCTGAATCTAAATAATTTTCCTCCTTTCTAAATCTGTATCTCACCAATTTGTGCTCATTTAAAGTCTATGCCATGTGCCAAAAACTGGCTGCCATTTAAGTCCAAAGTCTAACTGAACTAGAGGTTCCCTATGTCTTTTTCTTAGACAGTATCCTCAGTGTACTAAGTTGGATCAGATCTGTTGAACTAAGACAGCTGGGGAAGGAATCTCAGCAACACACTACAGATTCATAAATTTACTCAGTTTTACTACTGCAGTTGGAACCAACAGGACTATGAAGGCATCAGATTGCTGTTCCAGCATCTCTGAGTGACCGCTGGGGCCCAGGCTCATTCCTCCTGGCTTTTGACCCTCAACTTCAGCACCTGTGCTAAGGAGGCGGTAGCCCGATTCCTGTAGATATTGCACACAGATAGAAATATTGCCTGGGCTGCCTCTCTGTCTCCGTAGAGGGAGCTTAGTGATCGGGCTCTTGAGATGCTGGGATCTGGTTTATGAACGTCGACTGTTTGTCATAAGAAATAAATTTGTCCATCAGTCAATCTGTCAGACTGAGTATTCCAGAAACAGTTGGAACTTGACTTTTAAGCAGTTCTGCACATCACTGCATCTACACATTTGGCATAACTAGCTCACCTGAACCATGCTGAATGTTTTGTCTGATACTCTGCTGTCTGGAGATGGTTAGCAGGCTCTCAGGAGAACAAGACTCACTCACAGCAGTTATCATGTACACGAGTGCATTTGTGACAAATGCTTGATCTCCCTCTCTCTGCCAAACTCAGTTAAATATGTTCACAAATAATTGGGCCAACTTTACTGCTTTTGGTAGGGACATGCCATTAGCAAGTGACGTGCTAAGAGCAACCACTGTGTCTTTACAAAAAATGTACAAGTGACACTAATGGTTCTTCATATTAAAAAATGGTATAGGAATCTCTTCAGCAACTGACAGAAATTGAACCTACTGCTCTCCTATCTATATTGCTATCTTTTAATAGAAAAAAAAACCCCTCAACCTTCTGATTTAGAGCCTGTGATGCAGTGGATGCAATTTCTGCAGGATGAAGTAGGGGATGCTGAGCTCATCTACACTTCGCTGTTGCTGAAATGGTGAATTTTTGCTCTTCTCCTTTTTTCCCTACTCTTCTGTCTTCCATTGCACTCTCAGCTTGAGGAATCTCCCCATCCCTACACTGAGTTTTTTCAGGCCTTTGCTGGCCCCATGCAACCTGCTGACCTGGCAGAAAGACTCACAAGGCTGGAGCAGCACAAGGTATGCGGAGGAGCTTGGAGCCAGGAGCAGGTGGGGTAGAGATGGGACTTCCCTTTTCAGTGACAGTGAACTGAGACATTGGCTACTTCACTGGCAGACACACCTAAGCCCCTGCTGAAGGAGATGACTCTGGGCTTTGCTGGACATATAGCTTCAAGTGAATTAGATATCTGTTCTGTCCCCTAGCAGCTGGCGTGTGAGAAGCTATCTTTGCTCAGCTCCTTTCTATCAATACACCAGCTGTCGGCTATTGATAAGCTGCTATCAAATCCTGTTAGCTAAAGGCTCCTTTGGGTGTAAATATTCCAGCTCCAGTCACTGTGATGTTGGTGCTGTTTTCGACAGTGTACAATCAGGAGACAGCCACGGACTTCAAAGGGAGATGGGTCAGCTCTCAGCCTGTAAAACATGGAAGCATCATCTTGAGCATGGCAAGGTCTGTGGGGAAGCACCATCCTCTCCTGGTACAGTTACTGTAGAAAAAACAGCAACATCTACGAGACATGCAGCCTTTCTGCAGGTTTCTATCATGACTTTCTTCCCAGACTTCACAGTTCAGGAATACTGGGTGGAAAGAGTTTGTGGCTATACCTTGCCACCACTTCTTTCTTTCCAAACCCCAGTTTGGAAGCCTTTCTGAAATCATCTTCTGCACATGATGGCGTACATCTTGTTATCCTGTTTCTTAGGGACCTTTTACTTGGGACTGTGGATGAAATAAAGGTCACTTATCACCTTGTATTTCAAGTTTGGCAATTACTTTTATAAAAGTACACTGCACTACAAAAATTAAAAGGTGTTTATTTCAACAACCAGTGTGGATGATGCATTCTCAGGCCTTTTATAGAAGAATAGGCAAAGTGTGAGGCTGTGAACTTGCATGTTGAAATGTCTGTGTGCTTATTCCAGCTGTCTCTACTGGTCATTCCCAATTCTCTCTCCCTACCTATCTGGCCCTGTTACTGAATGTTCCAAAACAGGCCCTTTCTGCCTGCACTGCTGCTGGGGCTTGGGAATATTTTCAGCTGATTAGAACGTTCAGCGTTGTTCTACACTGGTTCTCACCACCATGTCTTCTTCACTTTGTCCCATATGCTTGGGATAACCTTCCTTTCCCCTTACAAATCATTCCACTGTGAACTACTGGCATCTTAACCCACATATTTTTCTATGCACCGCAATAGGAAATGCATGAAATCAATGTACCTTAAAGAGCATTGCAAGCAGGTTGAACTTTATATGCCTAATGAAAGGTCTTTAACAATGTTGCTTCAGACTCAGCTGGAGTTCTGCCTCTCACTTTCTTCCTTCTAAACATGTTTTTATTTGGTATCCTAAAAACAAGTTCCAGGAAATTCCATCTGGTCTTGTTGTGAATCATAACTCTACGGTGTCTCTTCTCTGAATACTGGCTTGGCTTTGCACAAATTTACATAGAAAATGATCAGAAAAAATACTTGCATTGACTTCACTGGAAGAAGTTGAGATGTTTTTTAGTTTACTGTTGGTATGAAAAGTCAAATGAAAATATTTTGTCAAAATAAAAAAAAATATATATTTGGGAGATGTCTGTGGATTGAGGTTATAATTAAAAACACAGTTTTTTTTCAACAGAATTGAAAGTTTGATTCCAACTTCTATATTTCAAATAGATTCTTTTATTTTTAAAATACAGTTTCAGAAGATTGTCATCCAATGGTGGCTTTAACCCGGGCAATTTTTGTGGTCTTTTGCAAACTCATCCCACCACCTCATTTCAATGAACTGTTGAGGAAAATAACAAAAACTAATGAAACCTTTTGTTATTTAATATTTATTTGTGTCTCAAGAAAAGTAACAAACAGCTTTATGCAAAATAATAAAAGAAATGTGAATGTCATCCAGCACTCCTGGGAAGCTGCACTGTACTTGGATACTCAGTGATTTTGAAACAGGTTAGTACCTTTTTCTCTATCTGCAATATCAATAGCACAATGAATGCCCTTCAGAGGTGTGGACTAGGATTGTCTCAATGAAAGACATTTTGGGTGCCCCTTTTTGTTTCACCATTGAAAGTCGTGAGATCCTGTCAGTTACACTCAAGTCTGTTTTGTTGGCAGTGGTTGTGGGTTTTCTTTTTAATATAAGTAAATTTGAATAATATGCAGCAAATTGAATGACAGATACAATTTTGAAGGCTAAAAACCTAAAACCTTTAAGCAGTGATTTAAAAGCTAATTATTATGGATATAGCCATTCAACATTCATTTCTCAATATTGTTCCCTCAAGAAATTGTGATTTAGTCAACCAATTATTTTATCTCTTTTAGGGATACTTTCTTAATTGCAAAACAATCTAAAAATATAATCAGCATGCTAAATACATGTGGTATCTTGTTTAGAATGCCATGTTGGAGGAAGAATGCAATTAAACTGTCAAAATGTAATTGTTTCTCATATTTAATTTAAAGTGGCTGATTCACATTTGCTTTTCAAGTTTAGGAGTTAAAAAACAAAGCAAGCTACTAGTACAACTACTAGTTTTTAATGAAGACAACAGAAGCTCAGAGCACTGACGAAAGCTGCCCCTGCCATGAGATATTGCTATCAAAAGACAGGCAAACATTTTTTCACTCCTCACATAACCGCATTTCCGAATGCAGAGTTTCAGTATGTAAGACAATATTCGTAATTTCAGGTGTGGCTCTGACATGGGGTGATGTGTGAACTGCACACTGTCCCTCTGCCTCATTGCCTTTGGAGCCACTGCTCCTCAGAGATGTCTTCCAACCATTGCTTTTCCTTCCTTGCTACTGGAGGAAGTTTAGAGGGACAGGACCTTGAGCTGGGATCCACCACATTCAACTTTTCCTCCCACCGCTCCTGCTCTGAAGAAAGGGAGATATACCTGCAATGTAGTGGAAAGAAATACCAGATTAGACTAATACTAGGCAGGTGCATTATCTTCAAAGACAGCTCTGAGTAGACAATTCTCTTTCTTGCGCTGATGCATGCATGTATTTTCACCATGATGCCTAAACAAACAGCTTTTCCTTCCTTGTCAGAATAAGTACATTTTTCTCCTCTTCTTTTAAATGCCATGTTGGTTCAGCAATCCTGCACACTTTTTTGGTAGCAAATGACTTCTCAAAAGTTGTATGATATCCAGTTAAGGAAAATCTTAGAGTGAAATTAATCCAAGTCTGCTGGGCCCATGTCAAGTTGTCAGGAGCTTTTCAATCCCACTTATCTCCCAAGCAAAGACAGAAGTCCTGTGGAGTCACTGGCACTGGGATTTAACTTCAGATCTTAGATGGAGTGGAAATCTTCTAGTGAGCACCAAACTGCATTTCATTTTGTGGTAGTAAAACTGGTATCACAGATTATTCCAAGCAGCTCATCCAAACACCTTACCCTTGGGTATTTGCGCATTAAGTGATGCATATTCTGGCGAACAGGCATGAAAAACACATGCAAATGCAAGAGAAAAGAAGTCATGGTCATACACACATTTACAGAAGCGCACGTCTGCTTTGCCTTGGATATGTTATCTACCAGTTTATTTGGGGAATTGTACTTTCTTTGAAATACTCCCATTTGAGTACTGTTTAAGTGAAGACACAGATTACAGAGACTTTTTGGTAACTGTATTGTTTCTTGTGTATTATTTGTATCCTATATATATTATTATTGCTATTCAAACTGAGGGGATTTATTTTTCTTTTAGATTACATGTTTGTCTATTCTGTAACTAGAACAATAGATAGCACTAGTAGATTGTTATCCCAACTGTGGCGCAGCCTTTAGAGAGGGCTGAGACACCAGCAGGTGGGTTTCCCACCTATTTGTTGCCAGCAGAGTAGATCTGCAGTTTTTTTCCTACATACAAAGGCCAGATCTAGCAGAAAGATGGTTAAAGATCTGTCTGCCTCTCTCCCTTAACATCGCCCCTTCTCCTTACGGTACGCTCCTTATTTCATAACATGGTCCAGCTGCAAGTGAGATGCTATACAGAAAGGGAGCATTGTTTGTGCAAATTGAAGTCCTAACAAGGCTCTGGTGAGCAAGAGCAAAGAGGTTTACAGCTATGACAAAGCTTAATGGACATGGATTTACACAAAATTGCAGGTGGCACATCCCTTACCACAGAAGTAAATTTCTGTTTAATATTTTCTACTGTAGTCTTATGCAAAAATCCATGTCCAGTTAAGACACACAACGTGGGAAAAAGCCTGCCCATGCAGCTGATGGACATAGTGCTTCATAACGAAAAGTCCAAGGTGACTTTAGGGTCACAGGCCCCACCTAGAACTACAGCAATGGGCGCATAACGCATCTCATGGTAGTTTGCTTGAGAGACCTGATTCTTGGGTACCACCTAGGGAACAGGCAAGAAAAGTGACACCAAGCCCATACTGTCTAATCTAAAAGTTATTTGAATATTTGGACCCAAGCATGTGAAACCAACTCCTATCCACATAGTTTTGGTTTGTGTCTCTATTGTTCTGCCCTACCATAAAGTGGAAAATAGATTGTAGAAGCCCAGCATTCTCCACCAGACTTGACCTGTGCTGGGGTTTGCCCCTTCTGTGGCAGCATAGAGGGGTTGAGGGGGTCCAGGCTTCTGGGGGGGCTCCGAGGTTCATCAGGATGCTGAGAGGCTGCTCTCTGAGCCACCGCCATGTCCTTCCCTACCACATTTACCAGCCAGCAAACTCCAGGATAAAGAAAAGCAATGTAGCTGCCACTTTTTTTTTCTCTGAGTTGTCACCACCTTTTCAGAATGCTTCTGGCCTGAAACCAGGGCTACGGATGTCATGTTTATGTCTGTTACCTCCTAACCAAAGAAGAGCCCCATAACGACAGCCAGAAGTGTGGGAAGGGGGTGCATTTTAACAGCTTGATCCTGCAAATCCTCAAGTCCTGCCCCGACTCTCAGTGGCTCCACCAAGGCTCTGGCAGACATGGAAGAAGATGAAAAACTCCCCCGTTGCAGCCATCCTCACGTGAAAAAAACGATTCGTGTGTGCCAGGCCAGGCCTTGACTCACCTCGGGGAATTTCATACCAGATTTGTATCCCGTAAGAACAGGCATTAGGGTTGCCAGTTTGAAATATGACAAAACCCAGCCGCCTCAGACAAATGGCTCTACCCACGCTCGGCTTCGGCCGCACATGTGTGGTGCTCGGGATAACAACTGCCAAGTCCATAGTAAAAGAGGCCAGGCAGGAAGCCAGCCACATGGCAACTCTAAATGATATTAATAAGACTTTATAAAAAGTTAAAAGCACAACGTAGCTTTTCAAAGTGTTTCTCAGAGATCTCTACATATGCATAGGTGTTTCATGTCTATGAGATAGAGGCTCGGGGTAAATTTAATGCAGTATAGTGCCTAAGCATTTTTTTTTCCTCCTGAAAGCTGTTGATATAAACTGGGACTCATTAAAAACACCTTTTGTTTTGTTTTTAGAAATCTTGTATTTATGTCATTCTCTGGATCATTAGAAAGTGATGTAGCATCAGAAACTGTTCCAAATGAGCCCTATCCTGCAAGGAACAGAATATTCTTACTGCAGTCAGTGGCAATAAAAAGGTGCTTAGCACCTTTCAGGAGATGCTGAGTGTCTCTCCCAGGCCTAAGTCCAGAGATAGCATTCCCAAAGGACAGATACAAGGATATTAAAAAAGACTTTGATCAAAGAAATATTGCTTCTTTCCTCCTTTCACTAAGCAGATGTGCAACGTGTCTTGGGAAAGAAATAGAAAAATTCCTGAGTGATTTATTTGATGAACCTAGTTTTAACCCAGGTTATTGCATGCCTGATACCGTGATGCTGGTTATTAGTTTCCAGTTGAAAATGACCAGATAGAGGACATATTCACTTCATCAATATAATACATTTATTGGTTGTCAAGAGAGTCACATCACACAGATATGTAAATCTGTCACTTTGTCTTAAAAGTGTATTTCTCTATTACAATGTTGCTTGATGTATGTTTTAAGGCAGTAAGGCCTTTTAAATATTAAAAAAAAAACCAACCAAAACCCCAAAACTAGACAAGGGGGAAGATTTGTCTGTTCAATCATGGGATTTAAGACATTAAAAGCAGATGCATCATTTATAAAAGTAGGATTTTATCAAACAAAAGAATCATATCTACCATATGTAGATATGTGAATTAAAGAAACCTTATTTCCCAGGAAAATTAACAAACTCTTTTGCTAGCATTAAGATGGATTAGTCTGTGAAGCTGGTTACTAGCTGACCACAAATCTTGATTTGCTGTGTCAAAACTAAAATAGAATAGAGTCTTTGTTTACATTACATAAAAAAGAATTGGGTTTCATTCTGTCTATATGTCCACTGAAGTAATCCTAGCTTTGAAAATAAATACATTGAACATTGAAACTAAAGGAACTCAAAGAAGCTTAGTTGTATTTTAGTTCTGTTCTTTACCATTAAAAACTACAAGAACTATCAACAGCAATAAGTATTAAAAATAGAAAGAAACTCACTAATTCATATTTCGCTCTTCAAAATGTGCTTTTTTTTGGAAATAAGATAGCATTCTTAAGAATCTATAATAAGATGGAAATTTGTCGATGGTTGTAGTGAGATTTGTATCAGGCTCTTAGGAAGCAGCTTAAGACAATGGTTTTGTTGTAAGCTAGAAACTATGTTAAATGAGAAGAAATATAATTTATTTTGTTCCTGTAATAGTAAGTATTGCATGTGTGTGTTAGCTATCTTAGTAGAAATGCAAAGGAACTGCAGGACTAAATATGAGACCTCATATCTGCCAGCGAAAAGAAATTCTCACTGTCTTTGCTGAAAAGGATGTTGTGAGTACAGAGAAGAACATGATAATTAATTCATATGCAACCATTTTAAAATAAAGAGAGGTAGGCATAATAGGGGGAATTACAAACCATGTCAGAAAGGAAATAACAAGAAGGACATGGCAAACAACATAATCAAGATACAGATTTATAACTTCATCTATCAAAGGGCTACGATACACAGAATGTAAGGGAGGAGACCTTTCAGTCTAGTCTAAGGTGTTCAAATCTTAAATTTTAATAGACTTGCAGACAGAGATTTGAAGCAGATGAGAAGTGTGGGTCTGGGTTTCGGCCTTCCCCACTGAAAAATAAGGTTCTTGATAACCAGAACTTTTGTTCCAGTTCATTTCAAGTGAATACTCACCTCAGTATAGCACAACCAGTCATTAGTTCCTCAGTTTACATCATAACAGTTCTCCTCTTTGCAAAACATCATTCATTATTGTGGAAAAAGAATGCTAAGAGTAAAAAGACACCGAGGTTGATCGTAGTCTGGGCAGCCTCACCAGTGTCCAGAGTGCTCAGCTTGCTGCCTGGGCTTTGTACCGCTTCTTTAAGCAGAATGCCAACTTCCTGTGGAGAAGATGCAGTCACAAAAGCAATTTGCCAATTTTGTCATGCTAGGAGAAGCTGCTGTACGGTAAATGATAATTCATAGCTAACACTCCTAAGAAACTATTAGACTATGAGATTGTGGATTAAAGTCCCTAGCCAATCATGATGGGGCTTCCAAGATAATTTCCTGGTGTGAATTTGGGATGGTGACATTACTCAGATGCATTGAAGTCAATGATGAACCAAAACAGTGGTGCTGGGACTGCCACGAGTCATAGCAGTTCTGCATGGTGCATATGCTACATCCATTGCGGAGAACATTACTGACTTCCTTTTAGGATTTAAAAAACTCACATTGTTGAGATTGTTTTTATGTCTGTTTTCCTGTTCTCCTGGCTTCAGATGCAAGGAGAGAATTTTCTGGGCTCAGAACCTATTAAAATGGTCAAAATGAGTTATTCAAGACCTTAAAAACAGAGGTGGGAGAATGGAAGTGTTTTGCTATTGTTTTAGAAAATTGTTAACAGCAGTTTCTGCACTGGAATAAAAACAATTACTAATATCTACAATTGTTCACATAGTTGAACTGCTTCTCAGCCAAAACTTTCTGAGGCTCTGGATGTTTTAATGCGGCATGTACCCACACAGACAGGTTTTTCCTGGATCTCTTCACCCTGTAGAGATTGCACAGTTTATCTGCAGAATTCTGGATGCAGCAGAACTCACACAATCTCTTCCCCTTCCCAGAAGAGGGAATACACCCTGGGAATTAATTTGCTTTTTTGCAGTAGCCCCACTGATGGCCCAAGACCATGTGGTTCCCTGCCAGAATGCTTTGAGGGAAAGGGAGACCGGGATCCAGTGGGATGAAGGAGTTTGCAGGTACCCAGGAGACAGAAGTTGTAGACATAGCTCAGAATATCTGGTCCTGACCCTGCCTGGCAGCATCCTGTCCCCACCTGCACCTGCCTCTCCCCACCTCATCCACCACCACCAATGGTGTATTATCTCCTGCCTTGGTCCTCTGCCCTTCCCCTCCTTCTTCTGCCCCCTGAGTGCCCTGGTTTTCCCCTGGCTCCTACCCACACATACACACGTCTGCCTGCATGCACCGAGCATAGTAGTAGTAGTAGCTTTTATTACTCTCAGTTCTTTATTAATGCCACATGTGCTGTTGTAAGGTTAAGTTATTAAGTGATATCCAATAATTGTCTGTGTTCTAAAGTGGACGTTTCATTTAACTATACTCATGTGGATCTGTTTCAATACCATTTATCATGACCACATTTTAAGAAACATTTCAAGAGGCCATTTCTCTCTTTCTTTAACATAACTAGACCTAAAGGGTCCTGGTCAAAAATTAAATACAATTACCTTTGGAACAGCATAAGGGAATGTGGGGTTTGCATATGCTTTGGAAGTTAAAATACATATTTTACCAGGCTATCATCTCAGCTGCAGAGTTAATTTTACTGTATTTGTGCACTTGCTGGAAATGCTTACATGAAGGCATACAATGACCTGTTTAGTTTGCAGGAGAAAATTATGTCATTTGCAAGCAAGCTTTCAGCTGTGATATTTTATAATTGTTTAGATGAAAACCTGATAATCCTCTACTCCTTCACATAAACTGCAATCCATCTTTAAAACTGTGATAATTCATAAAACCTGCAGCTTAATAAACTAACAAACCCCAGGCCTATGTTATTTTAAGGGAAGTCAATCTTTGATCAGTCAAGCTGAAATGGGTCTGATAAGTGGAGGCCTTACTCACAGGGAGCAGCACTCCAGTTTGTTATTGCTATTTGCTCATCATCCTCAAGTGCAAAATAAGCAGAAGTCTTTCCCAGCTTCTTATCTCTTTTCACTTTCTTCTCTAGATCTCTGTCGCTTTAATCCAGCATGTCTGCTGCTGGTTAACAAGGAAATCCTGTGTCAATTATCACCAACAACTTCCTGCTGTGAAGCTGTGGGGAATCAAAGCTTTTGAGAGCCTTTTTCACACCAGAGAGTAGTGCAGGGCCTAATTAAATGGCCTTCATATCCTGCAGCCTACTGGTGGCCAAATGATAGAGAGCTAATGAATGATAACCTAATTTTTTTTCTTATTTTTTTTTCCAAAAAAAAAAGGTTGTTTTGATTCTTCTGGTCAGTTGTGCTTATTGAGTTGTGGCTCATTGTTTGTGCTCAGGGCTGAGGAGGGCGTCAAAAGGTAAAACTTGGGGAAGATACCAATCTGCTGGGTTTATTGTGCACAGACCTTTGATTATATAAATATATATATATTGCATATCAGAAAGGATATTTGTTAAAAATTGCTTTGCTGAAATGCGTTGCCCTCTTTCCTCGATATGAATTGCTTTGGTGACTCTCATACACATGTGGGCTGCAAAATTGTCCTATAAATCCCCCTCATAAATGCTATCGCTACAATGTTATTTTTACAGAATCGCAGAATAAGGTATCTGCCATCGCTCGTGCACAGCTGCCCCAATTCCCCCTCCTCTTTTTTCTTCTCCTTATAGTTTTTTTCTCCTAAAATCATTCTACGAAGAACTTGATCTCCTGCCCGAGCAAAACTGCAGCTCTTGTATGGTTGCTGCTTGAGATTAACTAACCTTATGCTAAAGTTATACATAAACACAAATCTACGCATCTCTGCTGCTTTTAAGTTTAGGCAAGCACCTCGAATCACTGGCGGCCTGTGCTGTGATGCTGTTCTGTGAGCACTTGGTCATCGTGCAGTGCCCGAGCAAAGTTAACAGCAACAAAGCAACCTGAAAAAGAAATAAAATACCTAAGCAGATAGCAGGATATTTGCACGTACCCCAGTCGTTCATTTCTGAGGGTCCTATCATAGTGCATGTGCATGAGGTGACAGACTTAGAGGTACCATGGGAGCCCTAACTCTGAATTTCCTGACTTTTATGGTTTTACATTACAACTTTAATGTTCCATTAGCATAGTTTTTTGTAGTTAATTTCCTTGGGGAGCTTGGGAGAGTTCAGGTTGGTGTGTTAGGCTTTTTTTTTTCTTTTTTTAAATAAAAGCAGGGAGTTGGAGAAAGATGGTCAAATGTACCCAGCTGCTTTGAAATGTTTAAAAGGATTTAATAGTTTGTTTTGGTTTTGTTTTTTTCTCTTCTAGAAAGGGGCAAACCCAAAATGCCAGCCAGAAATATGCACACCTGCTGTCAAATACTGAAAAGTTCAGGCTCTGTCCTGTTTTATTCAGAGCTCTGAGACTGGCTGATATAAGATCCTGTGTTTAGAGTGGGTGGGTTTTGTTTGTTTGGGATTATTTGTTTTTATTTCCTTTTTTCCCCACTTTGTTTGTTTCTTTTCTCTGTGTGTCTAGTTTAGGTGTTTGTTTTGTGGTTGTTGGTTGTTCTATTTCGTGGTGGTTGTTGTCATTTTCTTTTTTGAAAAAAGGCACAGGCAACCTCTATATGCTTTTGGCAACAAAGCTTATAAGCTTGAAAAGCCTCACCTTAACTAAGCTTTCTTCCTTTCACCACATTTAAATTTATTTATAGTACCAAGCCTGTAAAGCGCGTGGCGCTTCTCTCACATGCAGACAGCACTTGCATTTAGGGGTTTGCAATCTAAGATGAAGACAGGAGTTATGGGGAAGAGAAGCACCATGATAATTTGACAGATCATTTGATGTGCTTTAGGTTGCGTGGCAGAAAGCTGTTCATCTCACCAAAGGAAAATGCTCAGTTAGATATTGAGAGTTGAAGGAGCAAGGCATCAATTCTGGATAACTTTATTATTTCTCCATGGTCATATTAAATGAACCAAGGATCCATCTTGCTCTTCGTATCTTGCCTTGCAGGGTGGCAGGAGGAACTTGGTTGCCATGGTGCAGAGATGTTCAGCCAGTGCCCAGCAGGACAGGTGACCAAGGGAGAGAAGACATTTTGAAGGTGGGTTTCATGCTTTTGCAGTTGGTGTTTGGTGGCCACTGCAGATCATGTACTTGGGCTCTGACTGTGCTCTCTTGAGGTGGGTGAATATGAGCATAATGTGTTTAAAGAGTCTTCTCCTTTGGACTATGAACATTACAAGTCAGGCCCTTTTTTCTTTAATAACAAATTTAGGAGGATTTTATTTTGTTTTTCTGTGTTTGAGGCTTTTAATATCCAAAATTGTTCTCAGGCATTGGAACAGGCTGCCCAGGGCAGTGGTGGAGTCACCATCCCTGGAGGGGTTTAAGAGGCATTTTCATGGGGCTCTTAGGGACATAGTTTAGTGCTAGAGTTAGGTTATGGTTTGACTCAGTGATCCTGAGGGTCTCTTCCACTGAAATGATTCTATGGAGATTCTAGCTCTGCTGGGTGCAAAGTTAAACTTCAATAAACCTGGGAAGTCTCCCATAATCACATGACTCCAGGGGCTACATATTCAAGAAAAACACCTGTGAAACACTGTGATTAAAGTTATCAAGAGCCAAGCAAGAGTTCCCTCCCTTAGCTAATGAGTGATAAAGTTGCTCTGAGAATATGGATGAGGCAATCTTCTCTTCGTCTTTTCCTCCTTCCCCTCTGAACCCTGGTCACTGTTCCCAAACAAGACAGTGTCGGCTGTGAATTTTATTTTCCCTGGTATAAATGATTCATTTACATCCCACTCTGTCTCCGGCAGCCAGTAGAACTCCTGCCATCAATTAAAATATGCCCCAGGATTTAAGCAGCAGAAGAGGGAAGCTTTAAGGTCCTGAGACAGCAAAGCGTCTTAGCAGATGTGTGCGAAGCGTCTAAGTGTCCCCCTCCTGGTCCTCACTTTTATGTTTAAAATTACAAATGGGCCTATAAGTCTTGCTGAGATGAGGAGTTCAGCCAATATCTCACTGTTCAGGTACAACCTCTGTTCCTCTTGACATTTGTTGACACCATGAGCATTCATTACCTCACAGAGTGCAAATTTTATTTGGTAGTTTTAAAGCTAATTAAGTAGTTTCATAGTTGAGTGAAGGATGTTGCCCGTATCAGTACACTGACGTGTGACATCTTGCTATACAGCTGATGCAATTAATTCTTATGCATATTCTTATATTTTCACATGGATATATTTTTTACCTTCAAATAGGATTAAAAAACCCAGAACCACTAATTACAGTTTGCATCAGCTCTGAAATCACTGTTTTTTGTGGATTTCCACCCTCCAACAAACAAAGTTTTAAAGTATATATTTCCCTTAGCGATAAATAGAGTGATGAGGCTAAAAGGAAATAGATTTTAAACAGTCATTCTTTGCTTCCTCCCAAAGTGCCAAAAATGTTCTAGGGCCTCAAACCATGGACCCTATTTTACTTCCAGCTCCAACAGTATAAATTCAATAGTCTGAGTAAACCAGAATTTGATCCATACTTTCAAACTCCCAAATATATTTTGTAATAACAAAATAAATAAATACACTTTCAAATCTCTTGGGGAGCTTTACCTGAAAATGTAATGGACTAAACAGCCTGAAGAGTTTGATAATAATTCACAACAAGAATATTTGAGCTAGTTGTATTTGTTTTTTCTTCCCAGGCCTAACCTGTTTCTTTTATTAAAAATTATAGACTTGATCCTGCTTCCATTTTAAGCATCATTGTACCAGGGCTGATACAAATTTATTAATTTTTTTTTGTCCTAGTCTGCTTTTCAGATGGAAACAGAGTATTCGCTTCTATTCACACCGTCCACCAAACTATGAATATTATTTCAGTTATGATTTCCTATGTGTCTGTACTAAGGAAAGAGTGGGAATAAAGGACAAAACCAATAAAGATTCAAAACCAAAAGCATATGTATGAGAGAGTAATACACAAAACAAAACAGGGGCTGTTAAACAGATGACTCCACTGAAATGTAAAATATTCCACAAGTTTTGGCAACTTTGAAATGCTACGCTTTCTACATTTCATCTATTTATTATTTGAAGGGACTTTTTTTTGTTAGCCAAAGGACAAATTATTCCCTAACCGCGTTACTGAGTGTGCACATATAACTCCAGCCATAACTATGTTGACAAATATGATGGAAAAAAACCAAGGAAGTTGCAAGAAATAAAAAATTATCAACAAGCAGTAAGCATCAGAAAAAAATGACAGATTCTTAGGCAAATGGCAATAGACTATAAAAATCAGGAAGCAGACTGGCTGAGTGTCTCGAAAATGTTAGGAATGAAAAAAGGGACAATTCTGATGGAAAGTTTTCAGGCATAAATTAATTGCTTCACCACTGAAATGAGTCAAATAATGCAAAGTGAAGAAAACAAAAGAAAAAGTCCAAAATAGGAAAATCCCTGTAGATCACAAGCAGACAAAACTTCCAACACCAAATAAAGCACCATTCCCACTCAGGCTCCACATTATCACCTTCCTTTGCGACAGTTCAACAATTGACATAACCGGTTATTCCAATTAAAAAAAAAAAAAATAATAAAAGAAAGAATCTGTATATTAAATAACACACTTGTAAACATAAAAATCAGTAAAAGAACAGTAAAAATACCTTTGCTCATAGCAATATGCTATTCATTTAGTTGCCTGGAGAGTATCACTCATGAGTCCTTTAAGTACTGTCACGACAAATCATTGGAAACTGATGAATACACAAGCCAGGATCTCAAACAACAAACTATTACAAACTATCTATGTGTGAAAAGACTGCTGGAAATTCCTCTAAGCCTCTGTAAATAGCTCCGAGTGAGGCTGGTTGAAAGCCAGAGGCAAATCTTATTTTTCAATGTTGCTATAGCTGTGTATTTTATACCCAGAAAAGATTATTCCCTTCTGAAAATGTGAGACCTTAGGCTTTTTTCCCTCCGATCACGAGACTAAGGAGTAATACCTCTTGGTCCAACCAGCATGTATGCAAAGGTAGTATTTCTGAAAATATGATGTGACGTTTTAAAAACTGAATACAAATTAGTAGTCGTTCCTAGAGAGCTCTTATGGAAGCAGAGCATCAAAATGAAAGGTAATCTAAATTTGCCTGAGCAATACGATCTCACCACAAAGTTTACATTTAAACTTTATGTTCCTCTACAGAGGCTTACGTGTTATGTAGAGTATCTCCAAGATCACCACAATAGCAGCAGAAGAGCCAATACAGTTATATGTCTATTACAAACACATGGCACTTGCCTGGCTTTCTCCAGCTAGAGATACACCCTGAGGTGTATAGGGGATAAAGTAAAAAATAGATCTGAGAAATCTTAAAAAGGTACGTTTTCACATCTGTTTAAATACTTCAGAATGTGCTGTGCTATGCCAAACTACCTCATCTGTAAACTTCCACCTCAAGTTATTTAGTTTACTTAGAATCATTAATTAAACTATTGAGAAGAAGGGATATTCAGATTAAGAACAAACAAACAAAACTGGTCTTTAAGCATTCTGTTATTTTAACCTTCTAGGAATGCTGATGCTTAGCACATTAAAGTACCAGGACCATGGCAAATTTGCTGAAGTTACTACAGAGAAATGTGGGGAAGGATGGCTGAGTGCCAGGGATGTGTCTGACCCTCGGAATTAGAGATTTGTGCTTCTGATCATAAACAACACTTTAGGAAAATAGGCACAGGTAAGGGATTGCGTTAATGGGAAAAGCAAGTGATAGCCTTACTTTCACAAGAGGGCTCAATCTACTGGACTGAGCAGAGCTACTCATTTGAGTAATTTAAGCAAAACATGGCCCTTTAAAGGCACATTCTATCCATAGAAATGAAATTGTTACATTTGAGGATTTTAGAGGAGGGTGACTCAATATAATGTGCTAAAAAATTGGAGGACAGCAGGTTTTTTCCTCTGATTTGCAACACATTTCCTTATTACGACTTGGTTTGTCCCCTCCACCTAATAGATCGAAACAGAACACAGCTTTCCCTAAGAGCCGAACTTTCTTTATATGGTGGAAACTGTCGGAGTACAATGAAATCCCTCTATTTTTTTTTTTTTTAAATTATTCTTCTTTCTAACTAAAAACCAGAAATATAAACATGAGGATATCTTTAGGGAAATCTCAGGATTCTGAAAATATGCAGAGCATTTGAACTTACAGCAAGAGACAGTATCTTAGACTGAAGTTCTTCTTGATTTCACACACCCACCCCCCCCATCTATTTATTCCCATTTTGTCTGAAACAAACCGATTATCAGAGCTGGCTCAGTGAGCCTCATGCTCTACAGTGTGCGAGAGACACTCAACTCAATAGACGCTCTGCATAGTTAACTGTGGACATCACATCTCTCTTTCTAGGAATAACCGTTCCAAATGTCAATAGCTGTTTAAGCCATGTTTGATAGGTAAAGTAATGTTTGAGATGGTGCTTCTCAGTCTCTAGCTATAAATGAGGATTATTAACAATTTTTATGCATTTGGTTATAAACTGAGACCAACTGTGAAGTGACACTGACATGTACCAGCAAAAACCCGACAAAAATCATATACTTTTCTATGCCAATTGTACACTGAGAGTTGGATCTAAGCGTTATTATAGCAGAGCCTTTCATGTTGCTACAGCCATGGTTGTGTTTGCATTTCCATAATAAAACCTATTTTCAGGGGGTTTATAACTCGGCTGTAAGAAATTTACTCTGTGCTCCAACTTGGCATAACAAGGTATTAGCTGGAGAGCTGCAGCCTTCGAGCTTTCACATTCTGCTGCAGGAGGAAAGGGTTTGTTTGCTTGCTCATCGGTGTTTGCTGAAATTCATTCTGCAAAGCCAACATAGACTTGCGTAGGGGATCTGACAATGATATGGTGGGGCAAAGTCTAGTTCGAAATCTCTATCTGCCTGCAGAAGTCCCGGTGAAGAGTAATGAGGGGAACCAGGTGTGGAGTTGGATATCAAGAGATGTATGTGTGAGGCATTTGTCTAAAAACCAACCTCAAACCCACCCTTGGGTGTTCATTCCTTCAAGAGCCAAGTGAGAAATCGCTTGCAGTAACACAAAAATGCACATTTTGCAGACTGCGTGTTTGAGGAAAAAGAAAGTGGGAGAAATCAAGCAGGAAAAGCTGAAGAAAGAAATTAGTTTTGCAGAGAGCTGACAGTGGGGGGAGCAGCCTGGTCTCTCACAAAACAGTTTCAGACTGTAGGTCCGGTTCTGCCGCAACGTGTGCTCCAAGCAGGGGGACCAGAGGGAAATACAGCTGCTGTGCAAGTGTGTGGTGGGAGAGGGGATTTTTGGGGTTTTTTTTAGCTTCTTTTCAGACAGCTGGAGCGTGAGAAGTTGGAAAATGGATGCATTAAGCTGGAGCCTGTGCTTAGCACAAGCCACGGTGGAGGTTGGTACAGCAGGTAATGGGCTCCAAGGGACCCTCTGCTCAGCAGCTGGGCTGCGTTTCCCACTGGAGCTCTTCCAAGCCGCATGGCTTTATTCTTGGGGGACTGTAGGTAAGACTAGGAGTCAGGAAGTAATAAAATCTCATTATTACTATTTATTGTTAGTAAACATTTATGCAATGGTAATGTCTGGAGGTGCCAGCCAGGCTGTTTCTCCATCACTCTTTGTCTCAACTGGGCCTTTCAAGGGCTGAATGTCAGGAACATGCAACCTTTGGGTGTCTGGATTTCCCTGCGACTCCCTGTGGGCTGGTCCTTTGTAAGGACCGGCTGCTGGAGCTCACCATCAGAACGATGGGGTTTCGTACTCAGTCTTTGCTGCAGGACCTGGCACACCGAAGCCTTTGGTGCATAACTGTGTTATCCGATACCTATAACATGAAGGGACTTCTCCCAGTCACTGATTTAAGGACTGAGTTGGGGGAGGGGGTGGGAGAGCAGACAAATCTTTACAAGCTGCAAAGTTACTCTATCTACAAGGCACAGACAGAGCCAGAACCATGGGGAACACAGGATGGAAACAATCTGCAGAGCAGATTTGCCTGGAGCTACGCTGCCTTTGAAACGAGTGATAGTGCTGGCGGCATAGGGAGGGGGACGGGCAGAGATGCAGGGCTACACCTGTGCAGCAGGTACCACCACCGCTTCCCATACCACCCCGCTCTGTTCTCTGCTCTTCACAGGGAGAAATTCATAGCAGAGAGAAGCGGGATTAAGGTATTCCTGGTCCTCTCTACACCCAACAGTCCCAAAGGAGCTTTTGGAGGAGTATGGGCATTTGTGCCACTAAGGTTGGGCACCTTCATCCCTTCACCTGTCATCAATCAGGTGATTCCTCTGTTCCTTCCCGTTTCTCAACACATCTGGGTGGGGAAGGGGGTGAAGGGATGGTGGGGGGTTTGAAGTGCTGAAAATGTCCCTCCCAGGCAGAAGGAGAAAGATGTTATGTTACCCCTGGGCTGTCCACCTGAGTCCTGGGATGCTGGAGGATGCACAGAGACACGGGTGGGTGCAGAGACCAGAAGGACCATGAGAAATTTGTGACCAAGGGGGGACAGCTGTAAAAGTGATGTTGTCCCTCCCTCTCCCCACAATTTTTCATGCCACTTTAAAACACCATCACTGCATCCACCGTATTACTCAGGGCTGTGCTGTGCTCCTCAGTGCAGGGAGCTAAATCTTTTGCACTGGGGCAAAGCAATGCCACCCTCACAGGGAAAGGATTAATTCCAGACTAAATATCCTGAAATACTGTCACATAATGTTCAAAACAATTTTAATTGTCTTTAAATGCATATTCCTTATTTTATCTCTATTTTTAAGCTACCAACTCAATTGGTGTTTGTATATTTTGCAAATGGAATTTGAAAATCGCCCACATGAGATAAATTTCCCTAACAAGATGTGATAGGGAATTCATGTCAGGCATAATAGGCTATCACAGGAAGTGCTGCATTTGGATCTTTTGTGCTGTATGTATGAAATGTGCAAAGTAATTATGAATCTTACAGTATCAAAATTGTCCATTTATGAGGCAAATACTGCTAAAAAAAGACTGCTGATATTCGGATTGTATTAAGAATAGCTTAAACCCTGCTGGGCTAGATTCACCCTTGGAATATCTTAGTTTAAACAAGGAGCACAAATTTATCCTCTGTATTGACATATTTTCTATATTGTAAATAACACTCAGATAAATTTATTTCCAGTCACAATTGTCTAAGGTACCTTAAAAAGTAACCAAATATTTATTTGATTGCAACTCATATTTTAGTTGTTATTTAGCTTACATTTATTCAGCTTTTAGCTAAAATTTAGAATTTATGTCAAGACGAGATTTAACACAAATCTATTTTAAGAGTAAAAAATTAACAGACTTGTTACTTAGGAAGAAAAGTAATTGCAGTAGATGCATTTATTGCAATGAGCTTGAACATCTACCCTACTTTTATGACTCTTATAGCATTTTTTGTTGTGCATATCACTTTCAGATTTGCAGTGAGGATTTCTTAGGGTATTGATGACACTTCTGTAGGAATTCCAGAAGGAACCTTTGACTACTCTTGGGCTTTACACTGAGAAATACATCATATTAGATGAATTAACAAGCAGGGGTTACCTCACAGTAAATGAACTACGGCTTTAGTTTTAAGGGATAAAGTTTGTTAGCAGTGTTATGAGGTACAAAAACTATGTTTAAGTATGCCATATCCTTATCTACATTAGAAGTTCAACCATGTGAAGCTCTACTCAGTTAAACCATATTACTTTCAGACAGGAGATGTTCTCTGGTAGACTTGTCCCTCTTCTATACTTGTCTGGACTAAATTCTGCTTGAATAACCAGAAAAAGAAAAGTATCTCTGTTTCACCTTCCCATTTCCATGACTAATAATAGAATCAGAGTCATAGAACAGTTTGGGTGGGAAGGAACCTTCAAAGCTCATCCAGTGCCCCCCCTGCCATGAGCAGGGACATCTTCACCAGCTCAGGTTGCTCAGAGCCCCGTCCAGCCTGGCCTGGGGTGTCTCCAGGGATGGTTCATCCACCACCTCTCTGAGCAACCTGGACCAGGCTCTCACCACCCTCGGTGTCAAAAATTTCTTCATCATGTCCAGCCTTCTGCTTCTATTTTCACTGACCTTGAGCTCCGTTTCCATGCTGGCAGGCGCAATGGCAGAGCTGTCACCATGGGCAGAGTTTGCTTCCATATTTTTCCTTTTCTTACCAAACAGCATGGATGAGGCTGGATTCCACTTTCCATCTTTGCTCATACATGGATCTCTCCCTCCTCGGAAGACAGGTTTCACAGTATGCATAACCTTTGCCAAACTGTCATAGCAACAACCATAAAATGGCTACATCTGTGTTTAAATGGGTTTGCTATGACTTATGGGATTTTAATTTTTTTCCCTATGTGAAAATGTACTTCCCATGAATAAGAAATGAAAACCTGCGAGGAAAGGCAATGTGAGTTAACACTTAGCAGCTGGAAAAGGGAGAGGGCGAGAGCAAATAGCAGCAAGTTCATTCGAAAGCTATAGCAGCTTGTTTCTATGAAATTTAAAGGATCAGTCCCAAAAAGGCATGCTGGGGGAAAAAATCTGTTAGAGGACAACTTTTTCCAGAGAGACTTAATAGAGACCAGACAAAAAGGAAGGCCCTCCCTGACCTCAGATGCTTTTCTACAGAATGAAAAGGCAGTACCAGCTGTAGGAAGGAAGATAGTATCTGACCAAGTTGAAATAAGCCTGTGATATTTTATTTTTGCAACAAGTCAAGAACAATTCAAGAATTCTGACTGATTATCAGTCTAGTTCATAGTGGTCTTAAATTATAAATGAAACGCATGAAACACTAACATGGAAAATTATGTTACTTTTGTTTAGTGGTAATGTGCACTTTAATATGGTATGATAGCATCTATGTCATGAAAGGGGTTATGGCCACATCCCACCTCACACACCCAGCTTGCAGTCACATGGAGTGTTTGATCATCCCAGCACGTGTCCTCCTCCAGCATCCCTAATGCCCATCGGGGAGAGCACATTCACCCCAAGGGGCTGCACAAATGTTGAAGCGGTTACAGCTAGTACCAGTTACAGCAGGTACTAATTAATGCACCTAAAAGATGCCCAAAAGGATAACAGAGTCACCCTCAACAGATGCATTGTGAGAGGAGATTACTCTGCTGGAAATAGTTTTAATCCATCATCAATAATATGTTGATTTATTCAGTTTTCCATTTGATCCTAAAGCTCTGGCGTGTATGTGCATTTCTGAAAAATTGTGACAGGCAACTGTAACAATAAAAAATACACCCAAATTCCAACATTAAAATAAAAACTATAACCTCAGAGGTTGTGAGTTCCATATGCCCTCCCTGGGAATGGACATCCACAGCCTGTTGGAAATGTAGCTCCTTCATCCATGCAGAGACCACCTTCATACTGTTGGGAAGGGACACTCCAAAGGCAGCTGGATGTGACAGTGAGGGGAGCCCTGGTCCAAAATCCCATCTCCCCATGGGATGCCCATTGCAGACAGCGGCTGCACCCTCAGGCAGCACGTCCCAAAGCAGCCCCAGCTCTGTGACAGCCCTTTCCCTCACGGTTGTGCAGGGCAGCTTTAAATCCACAGGCATTTCACAGTCCCCAAAATATCCCCCAAGCATCAGTGGTACCCCTGTAGCTGGTGCAAGCTGGGCATGAATGCCAGTGTGTGTCAGCACAGGTCAGCAGCATTTGTCCAACAGTAAGAGTGTTATCGGACATCATTCTTTGTTCCTGATGTGATTCTGAAGGTTAAGGATGCAAAGTTTGGATAACTTCTCATGTCAGCTCTAAAAATAAGGAAATGTCAATCTTCTTTGTTAACTTCTCATGAGCATGCAAAGAAAACAGAGGATATAGGTGAAGACAGATGTACAATTCCAAGAATTCTCCTAATTAAGAAGAAAAACCCATTGGTCAGGATTTTTTTACTACTAATGTTTTGAAAGTTTCTGTGTAAGTAGATCATCAGGCGTTGTTAAAAATTTGGAATTCAAACTAGTCTCTGTTGAAACTCATACACTGATCTGCAGCACAGGAATATATTTCTTTTTGTATGCATAGTTTGGCAAGTTTGGGAAAATGTTTCTTTGTTGAGGGTCAGATATGCCCTTCAGACACTTTTGGAAGGTCAGAGGTTATCACAAATATTCCTATGATCCAGTAAGAGGGCAGAAAAACACCTTCACCTTATGCGGTTGAACTATACATCATGAGTTTCCTTCCTCTGTTTACACAAATATTAATATAAGGATTTGGCAGAATGTGGTAAATTTTCTTTCCCCAAGCTGGGCCAAAAGCAGTTTAACAGACTGAATCCAGACTGAATCACTTGGCTGTCTGCTAAGGGAAAGATTGGAATGACTCGCATGAGTTCATTCTAGCCCGTGTCCATTCAGTTTCTGTATTTGAACCTGTGCAGAGGGCATCTCGGCTGAGTTTTGAAAGGGCAGAGAATGGCAAAGGAGAGTGAAATGACATTTCAAGCATCCCTATCCCTGGAGAGGTTCAAAAGGCACTTAGATGAGGTTCTTAGGGACATGGGTTAGTGCTAGATTTAGGTTACTGTTGGACTCGATGATCCTGAGGGTCTCTTCCAAATGAAATGATTCTATGATTCTCTCTCCTAAAGGATCGCTGCCTACCCCATGCCCTCAGTCCCGTCTATATTTCCTCTTGATTATCAGAGGCTGTACCTCTTCAGCATGGCTTAGATTCATTTCCCTTTAGAATGTGGTATTCTGACCTAGCAATAAAATCGTCCAAGGATCCTTCATAGCCAGTGGAAGGATTAGCAACTGAATCACTCTCTGGTGGGCTGAAGCTCCAAATCGTCTTCCCTATGTGCCTGTAGCTGACTGTACGTAGAAACCAGTGCAATTAAACATCGAACACAGCAACTTCAACTCTGAGATTGAACACAGAGGGGATAAGTCAGCATTGGCCATGTCTCAAATCGCCTTCATGCCCTTCTGGTTTGGTTGTGGGCTTGGGGGGCTGCACGCACACGTACTGGAAGCACAATAACATGTTTGGCTTCACGTGTCCTCTGAGCAGTGGAAGCCCATACTCTATGATTTACACATCTGCTGATGGGACAAGGGCTCCTGCGTGGTTCTTGCAAAGCTTCAGAGAGGGTTTTATGTTCATTGGAGGACAGCTTTTGATGAACTTTGTAATTACTGTGCTCTGCTCTGTTCTCCCTTCAACATGCAGAGGAGAACATGGACAAACCAGTCAGGAGGGATGGCTGCAGCAGAGAGATGATGGTACCGAAGGCAATGTTCTGCACAGTTAGTCTCTGCAAAAGTCCTTTACAAAGGTCAGTTAGGGTATGTCTGAGAAATGTTTGCACTAGCACTATGAAAGCCTCTGGTTATTTAAGAACTGATTCTCCAACATTCTGGATCTTGTTCTGAATTCTGTTCACAGTAAGATTCCCTCTAAGCTATTTTATTTGACAACAGAAGTACATTTATATAAATAAAAATCTTACAACTTTAAATAACTGAACCACTGATTTTGAATATACATTTCAAAACACACATGAACATGCCCATATGAGTAAAATAGCTGGAGCAAAGAATAAATCATATAACTAGTGAAGTTAACCATGGCCTTATTTGCCTTATTTAACTTATTCACCCTCCTTGTACTGTTCATTAAGCAAATACAAGAGGACCGAAATGAGAAGTGAAGGAATAAATCTATCCTAATGGCTTTTTTTCTTTATATTTTTTTAATATGCCCATTTTAATGGCTAATCCTTTTCCATGGTAGCTGGGTTTTTGGGGAAGACATTTTAACATGGCCAAGCTATTCCTTTTCATACTTGGCCTCTTTTTTGGCATTGGATTTGTTTTTATTATTTGAAGAGACGGGGAAAGAAGATGCTTAGAAAAGTTCTGAGAATATATTCATGGTAAAAGTCAAAAGAGAAATGAAACAAAGCCTCAGATGTTAGTGGAGAGCAGCACCAACCTCCTGGCATTTTGAACTGTGATAAGAAGCTGTCTGTCCAAGCTTCTTCTATTGCACAAATACTCTGTTTAATATTAACAAAGATGAAGTGAAACCTCCCACAAAAGCCCAAAGAAAACCAATAAACAAAAATCCACTACCGTGGTCATTAAGTGACACTTGCTATGGAGTTCATGTTATTAATGAGTTCGTGGGATAGGAATAAACACAACTCCAAACGTTAACTTCCCAAAGCCAAGGTTCATGGTGAACACACAGCACAGTTTTTAGTGCTAATAAAGACAAGGAAAAATGGCAGGTTGTTCCTAAATGTAACTGGGGTGACAGGGGTAACCGAATCTGCCACTTCTCAGAAATAACCCTGGCAGCAAGGGAATAAAGGGCAGGTGAATGTGAGGGGGTGACAACACGGTAGCTGAATTTCTGAGTGCAGATGGTTTCTGAAAATGGGTGTTCAATGGGTCCTCAAGATCAGCTGCTGGAAATGTGGGGGGAAACTGGGCGCCAAAATCACAAGGCCCTGGGGTATTTGGAAAATGGGGCTCAGATTTCCCACCAGAACTCGGCAATGGGATCACAGTGCTGTAATTCTCCTTAGACCCACCTGCATGTGTCTCCGTTTCTCTCCTTGATGTCAACAGGAGTTCCCTGCATGGGGGAAGAGCTGAATATTACTGTCAAGATCTGCCGTGCAGATCTGAGAGAAGAATTTTTGTCCTTAAGTGTTGAAAATGTAATGATCTATTTGATAGTGAGAAAAAAAGACAGAAACAGTATGAAGATTTTTAAAAGAAAACACACACACACACACACAATCCAAGCAGCCTTTGAAGTCAACGGCTTTGAAATAAAAAGCAGCCACTTTACCAGCCACGTGAAACATATTTTGTTAACTTCCTAGGTGTTGTATTTTAAACTGACTTGGCCAAATTTTGCCATCAGAGGCTCGAATATAACTGGAAGCAGAGATCATATCTGTGAGTCTCATGATATTATCAGTTGTTTTAAATGAAACTAATGTATGATAGCACACCAGGAGATCTCATGAGGCCATTTCCAAAGGAAGGTATTTTTGGGAGTCACCGGAGAGTGACTTTATTCTTTCTGTTCTGCTAACAGAGCAGCCACTGAACCCCTTGCTTTATAGGACATATTTGACCCTTTAGGATGAATTAATGTTGGGTTTTCCAAAGGGATTTAAGATTGATGATGGTCGACTGTCCTTTGATGGGATTTGGGAGCCTAACTGATTTAGTCTACTTTAAAAGCCTCAGTTTGTTGCTGGTTATTTTGAGTACTGCAGGTAAGGAGCACTAATGATGATGGTCTGAAAAGAAAAAATTACATCCCAGGAAAAAGGCAAGTCTCTCGTAGATTCACTAATCCCAAAATGGTATAGAGACCTCCTCATTTTAACTAATGTATTGAAATGTGGAGATTAGTCTCCCTATGCGGTAGATAAATTGCATTAACATGATTAAAAAACACAACTAAACTGAGGCTCCTTTTGTAGTTAATAGAGGGTCAGCTTCATTAGTTGTTCAGTGAAAGCAGGCCTGTTCGTTTAGGGGAGAAGAAACTTGCTGTCTTCTGAAATGAAGGTTTTGGAAGAATGCTGTGGGAAGGAAAGACACTCGCTAAAAATATGTCTACTTTGATGCTTTTTCCTAATTATATCCCTTATGAGAAGTATCTGGCTCACAGCAAGCAAGGGAGATACAAATATTCCACAAAACCCTTATGAGCTTATCATATGGACTATTTGTTAGGAAAAAAGGTGCCTCCATATACACACACTTGTATCTTCCACTCACACAAATGGAGAATATCTGGATGGTTACAGGAAGATAATTAATTCCTTTCTTAGTGAATATTTTTCTTCAGTGGAACTATAACAAAACTGCTGGTGGCAATTTTGGAGTAACACCTTTGCTAGTTGCTACCATGCCTCTTAGAAATTGTTTCCAGTATGGACTTCAGACTCCACAGCATTTTAAGTCAAGCACATACTAATTCTTTCAGTTCTTTCCCTCCAAAATTCATCTCTTAAATTCATGCAAGAAAAATAGAACCTATCAGTTCTTACAACATTGAGTTTACATTGAAAGTGATTAATATCATTCCATGGAGAGGACTTGCTAGAATATTAATTATTATTATTATTTTTTTTAAACCAAAGCAAGATTGATGAGCGAACAGAGTCACTTCCAAGATGAAATAGAAATACATTTGCAAGATGTGAATTTACTTGCATTATTAGTGCTATTCTTTTTGCGCTGACGAGTACTACAGAAAACCCCGTTCATTATAGACGTCCATAACTTCACTGGCAAACATTTTAACTCCTTAAAGATGCCAACATAGATCCTGCATCACAGGAACAACTTTCAGTCAAAAATAGAAAGGAAATTAGAAAATATACTTCATGGCAGCACTTGGTGTAGTGCAGAGGGCATTGCTGTCAGGGACCTGTTCTGATCTCATTTACACCACTTAGATATGGGTGTAATTAAAGGTTTCTTCATGGAAGTAGGCAAGATTTAAACTGGAGAAGGCCTCTCTTCTCCACCTGCCCACGCAGCACCGAAAGCAGTGGATCCATGAAGGCCAATTAAGGTGATGAGGCTGATGAGACCCCCTGCACAGCTTTGCTCTTCTATGCAATGTCTTGAGATTCTCAAAGACGTTAAGTGGACTTATGGGCCTGACTCCCACTGAAATTTGGGTGTCTGCCTCTGCGTGGCTTGTCTGAGAATCCCAGGCTAATACATTAAGAAATATTCTGACTTCAAAAGAGGAGGATATGCAACCATAACCACTCAGGGGTTCTGATGCTGATAATACAGTACTTAGAGGGGACTGCTCATGCTATCCAGTATGATAATACCAGAATTCACAAGAAAGAGCTGTGAGCCTCTAGCACTTACCAGCTGTAATACTGAACAGATTACACAGAAAAATCAGGCAAAAAAAAGTAATATGCTTTCACCTCACAGCAAGGAATGCTGAAGTTCAGGAAGAGGAAATGTGTATTAAGAGAGCAGGTTAAAAATCTACATTATCCCAGACTTTCATGAAATCAAAATGATAGGCACGATGCTAAGTTATTATAATGTATTTATTACCGGAATTGCTTTCATATTTAACTGATTTGGCCCATCTTGAGACCTGTTTTAAAATGCACCACCTTGTCCACCTTTCCATTTTCATATGAAAAACAGGAAAGCAAAAACTAATTTACTCAGGGAGACACATCGACTGTTTGCCCGTTTATCTCTTACAGACCACCCCTCAGTCCAATGTTGACAGTACATGATATTCCATTAATCTGCCTAATGAAAATTTAACCAGTGTTATAAACAAATAATTGGCTATTATCCTCTCAAAGATCCCGAATAAATTACTTCTGCTTATTTTTTTTCCCCTCTTCTCTCTCTCTGCCTCTTCCCCCCTCCCGTCCCCATGCAAAAGCCGGCTCGTTCTGATTGATGTCGCAGGAGAAGAAAAAGAAATATCTATAGCTGCCACTCTGCTACTGCAGGCAGTGAAACCTGGGCCAGGCTTAAGGGGATGCTTAAGGAGTGGCCCCGCACTTGCTGGGCTTTAGCTTTGGTTATTTGAAGAGGAGCTGGGCTGTGAGTCCCCACTCCCACCCCATCTTCTTCCCACTCCCTGTGATTCCTCTGGTGCCTGATCCGCCTCCAATTATAATATATTCCCATCTCCTCCAGCTCTCTGAAGTCACACCAGAGTCAAGGTTGCCTTTCCCTTATCATTTACCTTCCTTTTTTCCTCTTGTGCTTGCGTGTGTAGGGGCAGGATAGAGTTCCTTCCCTTTAACATCTAAGTGGCACAAAACCTCTCTTAATTTAGAGCAGTTAAAGTTGAGAGGGACTCTGACATAACGAACCAGCCAGGGAGTTATTTGCTAACATGTGCAGCAGTCACTGGGCTCACCAGTGCTTCACCTCAGCCCGAGCCTGGGCACAGCATCGCGGGATGTCTCCTTCTCCCCGGTGCCATGAGCATCACGGATCGGTCCAAGCAGCTCACAAGGTGCTGGGTCCTGCGTCCACCCTCTAACCCACTGGGCCAAAGCCTATCCCCATGCCTTTACCTGTGAAATGAAGAAAATACTAATTAAGTATTTATGAGGAGCCAAACATCTGACTCGGCTTTTTTTTTTGTTTGTTTTCAGCCAGGAAGACATGCATTGTACACATTTTTTGCAACAGGAGGTAAAAAAGTTTTCGCCAGATATATCTTTGCAATTTGCACAGTGTTTCTTCATAAACAAGAAAACAGCCATTTCTATTTGTGAGACCTAAAACGGAGAAGAGTGGCATGATTTTCAGACAGATCCTGAGCATTCTAAGGTCTTGTTAATTGCTAAAATGCACCTCAGCATTCAGAGATGCTTTAATATATAATTGAACAAATAATTAATTTTATTTTCCACTGGATAGACATATAGGGGGAAAAAGGTCTAAATAAAAACTTTCATAATATTTGGCAAACCTAAATAATTAATTTCAGTTCTGGGCTTTTTTTTTTTTTTAATAGAAACAAGACACTAGTTTCCTAAAAGAACTAAAGTATCATTCAAAAATCCAGCAAGGAGGAAGAGGAGGAGCAATTATCTGTTGTCCTGAAGCAGCTCCAAGCCTTTGGTCCAAGCTCCAAGCCTTTGGTCCTTGTCCCCCATCACGGGGCAAGAAGAGCAGCAACTATCCTCCACATCAAGAAGCTGTTCTTTATTGACCTACTTTGGTTTACAGCCCAGAATATTAAATTTGGGAGTTATTTTAGTATATATCCAGGCCATAAATGCTGAAGGTCTGTACGTGTTCCAGTGTTCTGCTGTTGGAAGCAAGGTGTTGGGGGAGAAGGGGCATTAACCTTTCCAGCCGTGCCAGCCTTGTTCCTGAGCCAGTGTCTCTGCTCCAGAGGAAGCAAATAGGAAGTACAGAAATAAAACTTTCCACTCGATTTGCCTGTTGTAAAAATAAACACACCTGAATATCAGAGCTGGTGTAGGAACAATTTCTTCTTTAAGCTTTGAGGAAACCAATTTGGGGAAGGGGGCTATAGGATTTTTATTTGTTTGTTGGTTTGTTATTTTTGAAATTAAGAGTCTGAAAAAATAGTTTCCAAGCATCTCTAGGACCAATGGCATCTGCTGGCTGGTGCTGCCTGGGAAAGGTCTCGCAACGGGAGCTCCCTGCGGTGACAGGGATCAGCGGGCACGAAGGAAAGAGCAAACCTGACTGTGTGCACCTCGGGTTGTAGGAGCTGCTTCTCTTTGCTGAAGCAAATCTTACCCCGTGGAAGTGATATCACTGTCCTCATGAGGGGGGGGATGTTTTAGGTCCCAGATGTTTGGATGTGCAGGATTTTTCCAAGGAGAAGGGTTGACAAACCACTGAGTCAGCCTACGAGCCCTCATCCCCTTGGAGCAAGAGGAAGAGGAGGCACAGGAGATGTGTAGCTGCAGTCCCCCAGGCAGCTCTACCCTCCTCAAACAGGGATGGAAAGTCCGAGGGAATCAAGAGCAAAATCAACACGGCATTTATCTGCAAGTGCTCAAATTAAGAGTAGAAATAAGATATTCGCTATAATGACAAATTAATTTTTTCTTTCATAATTTTATTAAAATAAGCATCTTCTATCTTTTAACTAGACCTGACATATGCTTACATAGATACAACACACCCTGTAACCTAATCTGCCAGCAATCTTGAAGCAATTAACTCCTTCTAATCTTTAGCTAACAAAGCCCACCATGCAAAAGGTCCCTGGAGAACAACACTCCAAAGGCCGCGGTAAGCTCCCTCTGACTATTTCTCTATTATTCGGTGTGTAGGAGCTCATTGGAGTGTTCAGAGAGCAGGGATTCGTTTGAAACAACAAAGATGAATCATCACAGATCATAAGATCTTCATTAACTCCTTATTTCTCTACTAATTAACACAAAAGGAATGACTTGAATGGTTGACAGGCAGCGAATGACCCACAGCTCAGTGGTTAATAGGATGCAAATGATGCCTAATGAGGGTCTCTAGCTGCAGTCTGGGCATCTGGCCTACTATTTTTGTTGGGGATTCAGAGTGGGTTTGAGATGAAAACAATTTAACCAATAACATGGGCTGCAGCTGAATTCATGCTGAAGTCTACGAATTTATAAGTCCAGCACACATAAGAATTAGCTCAAACCCCTCATCAACAGGTTTGTATCTACATCAAGCATTTCAGAGGCAAGAAGTCTTGCCTGCCATAATAAACAGCGACAATTAAATATTTTATGGCTTGGATTTTTTTGTGCAATAAAAATAGTTAACTTACAAATTCCTAATGACCTCTCAATTTACAAAGGAGACAGTTTCTCAAATAATTCTGCGTCTCATTTCTAATAGAAAACAAATTTGGGGTGTTCCATATTTTTTTTTTTCCAGAAACTCTTTCCAGCTGAGTCTTTACGCTTAATTAACAGGCTTTCGGTGAAGAGACATTGTACTACCAAAACTTCCACAGGTCCCTCCCTCACTCCCAGAAACTTTTAGAGCAGCTCCAGATCGGGCTTTTGATTTGACCACTTCCATGGGGTCCTTTTTAATTTGCTTCTTCCACGTGCACACAAAAGCAAGGGTTGATGCAAGAGTGAAATACAGTGATTTCCTGTGTGTACACATCCTGCTGTGGCTGTAGGGTGGGCTAAATTCTCCTGTTTCTCACCACTCTCCAGCCAAAGGCTATGAACCTTTTTGATAAGGTGGTGCAACCACTCACCTAATCGCTTTTATTACTGACTGTGTGAGTCAAGCTGGTTAAATAGGTTTAAACGGGTTAAACAGCAGAACTTTGCTACCACAGGTCACTTTGAGCGAGGGGTAGAAAGCATCCACACTGCTCCGTTTCAGCAAGCATGGTCACCTAGAGGCCAAAAGCTCTCCTGATGCTGCCAAAAGGAGTCTCGTGCTCGGGGAAAGAGGTGCAGAGATTTATAGGACTCATCCATGGACCGGGATAGCTATGTGCTCCCATCACACCTTCCCGGCCAGTTTCTCTGACACCTGTGCTGCAAAATGAGGCATTCCTCCAGAGATGCTGCAGTGCTACAAAATGGTGATAGCAACAACAGAGCACTTGCATCTCTAAAAATTCTTGTGTAAGTTTAGTTTTCCCTTTTTCATTTCTGTTTGTTTCAAATCCAAGAGATGGGCTTGCTATTTAGTTGCTTGTTTTTATTAAAACATTTAAATACTGCCTTTCATGCTTCAAACCAGCCGCTGAACAGGACCATTACATGAAATAGATCTAAAAGACTTGAAATTAAAAGTAAAATCTATTTTCATTTTGTAAATGGATTAATATGTAAAAACAAAAGGAACTATTTATTTAAAAATATAAAATTTGAATGTAATAATTTTCTCTCAAAAGACTCTACAAACTATAAATGGCAGTGGGATAGAGACAGGGTTTCAGACACCCAATTTCTGTTTCAAGTGCCCAAAATCCACGTGCATTTTCCAACAACTGCTGTACTTTATCTGACAAACCTTGCTGTGTTTATATTCTTTAACAATCATGACTATACAAGATGCAAAATCAATACACTTCTACCACATATGCACAGTTACAGTCCTGTGACAAAGGCAAATATTTAATATCTTCTTGGGGCCTGTTTTTAAAAATAATCATTTTTTTTTACGTGCAAAAAAAACCTGTTGGCCAGAAAACACCTTTTCTTCACCGTAAACTCTGTGAAAAACCCAAGCGCTGCATCAGCGCAGAGCTGGCTCTGCAAACCCCTTACGTTTCCTATTATTGTCAGCGTGCATCCAGGAAGCGTCAGTCTAAGACCATCCAGCCAGATATCCTTCCCACTCCATCTCTCTACTGGAAGCCTTCCATCCAGAGATGAGAAGCAGAGCACACGGGGTGCTGAGGTGCTGTGTTCGGATGACGTGCGTTAGGAATGCAAAGGATGGTGTAAAATCACCTTTGCTGGACACGGGCTGCTCATCCTGAGGCACTTAAGAGATTAATGAAATGAAATTGTTTTTGGGCTTGCTGCACTCTCTCTTATCTTTTACATCCATAATGTCCTGCAGAAGGCAAAATGTAGTAATTTTAGTCGCCAGCCTGTCATTAATTTTCTACCTTTGGGGGAACGTACATTTATAGAAAGTGGGACTATATGGAGGCTAAGCTCATCACATTGCTTTTCACTTAAAGAGCTCAGCATGGCACAGCAGAGACAGAAGCGTAACATGCTTCAAATTAAAGCATTCTTTCAGAGTGGATGCACATCTCAGCTCTTTCTGCAGACACACACATCTTTATATATATATATATTTTTCTACATGTGTATTTATACACAGGTATATACAAACCTATGGAGTCATCAGTTTTGAAGATAATCGTTTAGGTTAAGTATTTTCCCACATTAAACTGATAATTATCCCCTCCTTTTCTTCCTCTGTCCCCAGACACCAAACAAGCTGGATTTTTGCTTCATGTATTATTTATGGAATGGAATTAATATGCAGATTCACAAAAACTTAAAAACTCATAATTATTCATAAAGGGCTTTAAGGTTATTTAGTACATATTTATGAAACTTTATGTTTGCTAGGAACTGTGTTTGAAAGTGCTGTGGAAGGGTGTTGACTGAGGTTAATTACTAGCATGGAGAGTAATCTGAAAATGATCAAACTCTTTGAATGAAAATATTTGTCAGTATTTCTGATCTATATTTAAGTGAAGTAATGGACATCAATAGCCTTGCAAATATATTCGGAAATGGCTCTGCAAGAAAGAAGATTTGCATATCTAATGCAAACAACCAATGAGGAAAAATGTCCAGTTAGACACCTTTGATCGTTAGGCAAATGTAATAAACGATAGAGATTTATCCGATTTGTTGTCCATCTGTGTTATGTTGAGTTATGATCTTATGGAAATATGCTATACTCTAGAAAATATTAGCAGCAATTTAAGGTAGCCAGAATCCTCCGCTCTTTTCTGGACTAAGATACAGAAACAAGGTGCGAGCTGTTTATGATGGCGAAGATTTCTCTACAAGTTATTTAGGGTAAGTACAGGCTGTATGTAAATACTGCATTACATTTGTTTTATATTTACATAAAACTTTCCACCTTATGCATAATCAACATCCTTTCTAATTCATTGTGCTCAAAGGCTGGAAACTTATAAAATGTGTTATGGGTTATGTTATGTCAAACAAGCAGCAGTGACAACACTGGCAGACATTTTTCAGATTAAGATTTGGACTCTTTCTCTGAAATTAAACCCGCTGACAAGCCTGGTCTTTTTTCACCATCTTTTGCTGGCCATTCAAAGGGAGTTCGAGGACCCCCACGTCCAAGGAAAAGGATCTGAGTACAAGCAGGTAAATGACATCTGCTGCCACCAGCTGCCACCATCATGCTGTGAAAAATCCAGCTGGTTTCTCACCAGAGTCACTCATGTTTGGGGTGGATTGTGCCCTGGTTGAGTGAGGGGAAGAAAACTGGCACTGCTGAAGGGACCAGTTTTGGCATCCTTGGGTTTCTACATCACATCTCCAGGGATGTACAAGGACCCCCGTGTCCCTCAGCAGCTCTGCAGCTTCTCACTGGCTGTGTCTTGGGGGCTGTGTCTGCATCCCTGTTCTGCTATGGGCTAAAGTCAAGTAGCATTAATAAAATAACCAAGCCAGGGTGTATCAGGCTCTTCCCCTCCTGCCCTGACCCTACTCTGAATCACAGCGTGTGGTTATCTGGACAGGGCTGGGAGGGAAGAGGGGATGGCAGAGCCCTCTGCCACACAGAAGGGCAGATCATCAGAGATTCTCTTTCTTACACTGTTCATGGAGGAGCAGTCCTTGCCAAAGACATTTTGAAATAAATGGAACAATAATATAGCCATAATAGTTGCCCTAAGTGCAATGACTGTAGCCTCGATAGATTTGTAATCTCTTTTAATAAATACATTAAATTATTTGAAATAATGTCCTATTTGCCAACAGCTTATTCCATAAATATATATGGAATATAAAATAGGAGAGATTCCCTGACATAATTAAAATCATACAGCCAAGTAGGAGGCAGGGAATAGTGTTATCTTTTCAGCTGCAAACTATTTTACAGAAATATTTCTCACACACAAACCTTCTATTTACCTTTAGGGATGGTATAATTGCATATTGAAAACAGTGCAGCTCTGAGGCAGTGGTGGCTGGTGCCTCCACCTTCTACCCCCCTGCTACAATGGGAGCTCAGTCAAACAAACTACAGCTCCCTACACAGTGCCAAGCATGTTCCTTCCTCCAGACACCCGCACAGTGACAACTCTGCATGTTATATTAAGGTCCCATTTACCTTGCAACGAATACATTCCTACGGAGGGATAGCTTGGATGCTTATGCTTCTCTGAGGCAAGGGCTTAAATGCTACAGAAAATGTGCAGGTGTTCAGCAGGGCTCAGGGTGCTCAGAGTGGGAGCTTGGGGCTGTTCCTCACATTCATCACCTCCAGAAGTTCCAGTGGTCTCTAAGAATTATACAACCATAGAATCACTTCAGTTGGAAGAGACCCTTAAGATCACCGAGTCCAACCATAACCTAAATCTAGCACTAAACCTTGTCCCTAAGAGCCTCATCTATATATCTTTTAAACACCTCCAAGAAGAGTTGTCTGGCACTTGAGCAAAGGATATGAAAGTTACAGCAGTGGGTTTTTATCCTCTGTGCAGACTGGTTGTTACTACACGTGTTGATCAAATGTCTTAATGACATTACCTCAAAGGATTAAGTCTGCACTACAAAACCCATCGGTAATGTAGTAGATTATTGATTAGATCTCTTCTTAACTTCTAATGCATTGTATTTGTAGCACTGGTGATTTATATGCAGGATAACACAACAAAGAATGCAATCAATGGTGTTTTACTCTTAGTACCTTAAACTGGATATTACATCACCCCGCCTAGAAAAGCCTATTTGTAACAAGAGCTTTTTACTGTCTCATAGCAAATTCATTTGGAGAAACTATCTCTTTGTACCACAGTTATTATGCCAGTAATTTAGCTCTCAAGTTAGAGGTCGTCACCAAAAAAAATAAATAACTGGAAGCAACAGAGGTTTCCAGACTCATATGATTTTAGGAGTTCTTCTGATGCATATACTTAGCTGTATTTTAAATATATTCATTGGGGGTGAGAACAACAGTTAAGTTATATGTGGGCAGCTCCCAGATAGCTCCTAAGTATGCCATGGAACCAGGTAGACAAAATTTGTTTAAAGCAAGGACTCACTGATGATAAAGAAACCTGCACTCATCCATGTCCCTGTTTTCTAGGCTTTCTGCTTTAAAAAGCAGGTGAAGCAGGGTTAGAAATTCCTTGTAACTAACTGAGGCGATGTTATTGAGGGCTTGTCTTCTGTACAAAAAGCTAATTACCTTTCTAGGGTGCAGACTAATGTCTCTACACCAAACCCTTGGGTGCCCACTGACATGCAAGGCATCCTACCCAACTTCGAAACTGCTGCTGACAGAAGGTCCTTTAATATGCACAGAAAGTGTCCACATGGGGAATTAGCACAAAATAGCCAACATGCTGTAAACTCACACCACCTTGGCATGTTAACTTACCTGTGAAAGCCTTTGCAGAATTAAAGCATGAGGTCAGAAGGCAGGTGCAATGACACAGGCGGGAGGTGCTGGGGACAGCAGTATGTACGTGGTGTAAGCGATACGGGGGGAGAGGAGAAGCCAATGCAAATCTTTGCTGAAAAGGTCACTTACCAGGCTCTTTGTAGTCTCCTCGGGGTGAGGGAAAAACTGCAGCTTGTCCCACAGCCAGGTGCTCTCTGAGGAAGCCGAGTTATGTTTTCAGCTGCTTTTCATGACCGTGCGGTGGCTTCAAGGCGATGTGATTCCTTCAGGCTTGTTGAAAAGGAAAACAAACAAGATGGTGACCTCCCGCTGTGTCCCCTTCCCTGGTCCCACTTGGGATCACCGATCCCCTCTCCCCACCAGAGCACAAACCACTTAACACCAAACCGATAACTGTCACATTTTCCTCTTTGCACCAGAATCATGACAAACAGGCTCTAATTGATCAGGTAGTGGGTTCAAGTCAAACAAAGCTCAAGTATCTTAAATGACATCGTGCCAGCCCTGTGTACAAACCACAGACACACAAAAATGCAAGATATAGTGTAGCTGCGCATGTGTGCACAGGTGGGACTTGTGCTCCTGCGTACGCTCCCGCACCTGTTATACCTACACAACACTTATTTCCACAGTTGTTTGCACAAAATACAGTGTATTAGATTCTCTCATTACCTTCAGCAGGTTTTGGATCTGGTCCATGTCCCAAACACGTTGAGTTGTATTATTTCACACCCACAAACTGTATTTATGTAGATACCATGTAAGTATATGTCCTGTCTTTGGTGGAAGAGTGGCTGAATTAATTTATCAAAGCAGTGCTTATTTTTCCTGATAGCAAAAAGAATTTCTCAGCTATTATGGTGGATTCTTTTTTGTTTGGTTGGTTTGGGTTTTTTTGGTTTGTTTTTGTGAAGCACACAGTGCACATTTTGGGGAATTATAAAAACATAATCAAAATCATACATTTTTTCAGACCAAACACCGTGCCATAGTTTGCTAGGAGATGCTGAACCACAAATACCTACAAAATACAGGACAACTATGCTAACTGGAGAATTGCATAAAATAAACCAATCCAAATGTTTACTGAAAATAATTATTATATTGTCGTGTATTAAATTAAAGTTCAAAAATTTTGCCTGAAGTTGTGCTGGAAGGAGACAGAAATTAAATCATATTCAATCATTGAATTTAAATAATCTGCTAAATAACCAAAATAGCTATTCATTAGCCACTTCAAATTCTTGAACCTTAATTCTAATGCTCACTATCATTTGCTAGGAAGAATGTTTAAGATGCAGCAACTTCCTGGCATTTTTAAAATTCAAATTTAATGGAGGGGTGAAGCTGCTCCTCTTCCCTTCTCTACCCAGTTAGGCATCGTTTTACATTGCGTTTTGCCCATCAGTTGGTCTTAATTCTATTATCAACACGTGAGTGACGCTCTTGACCTCTGTCAGCTCCTATATTCTGCCTTCATGCTCAGAGATAGTCCTGTGTATTATGGAGCTGGTATAAAAAGCAGTCAAAGCCAATGGAGAGGCTCCTGGTGGTTTCCATGGGCTTTGGATCCCTCCCACGTCACAGGCGCATTGGGTTGTGTTCCATACACATGCGAATCGCGTGCCTGTATGTTATTAGATAAGGTCTGCTTTCTGTGCGTTGCCAGATGCACTGCTCTCTTTTCATCCCTGTGCGCTCAGCAGATAAAAGATCCAACTGCGAAGAGCTGCTCCCTTCAAACCTGAACTTCATCAAACACAACACTGAAGTGCGAGGGTTGAGTCTGAGAACATTATACATATAGGAAGCAGCTGGGAGGTTTGTATTTGTGTCTCAGATTCAAGGTCTGAGGATGAAGGCCATTTGAAGCATGCACAGCTTGGCAACAAAATTCTTCCAAGCAGGATAATTTGTGGGTATTCTGCTAGTCTTACGCCTATTATGTTCATAATTAATGTGAGAAGTGGAGAATTTAACTGAAGATCTCTTAGTGGCTTAATAGCCAAATGAACGCTTCATGTTTTAGTCATAATTCAGCCTGTGACATATGGAGCAAAATACAAGCAAATGCAACGCAACCCACAACTGGCAGCGTGTCACTGTGCCTGGCTTGTGTTTTCAGACAAGACAGTCATTTGTATTCCTATTTTTAGGAAGGGGCTTTAACCTCCTGTACCCCTGCTGCCCCCCAGTCCTGCTCTACCAGCTCTTATGATCAGGATCTTCCTCTCCACATGCTGCCCCACACAGAGCTGTACTGAGGCAGAAAGATAAGATCTGTATACTCTAATCTTTGTGGTCCAGAACCTCTGCATCATAGCTAAAAAATAAAGAAAAGGACAGAAAGGATCATGATCGGAAAACACAGAATGCCTGGCTAGGTGCTGAAGGAAAATATTACTTCAGTTCCTCAATAAATTATGCTGTTCTGGCACATCAGCTGAAGCCCTAAAATTAAGCAAAGATGCCAAATATTACAAAGAAATGTCCAAGGCAAAACTGTGGTCAGTCTTTGAACTCATGCATATAACAGACACTGGAGTATTAAAACAAGAGAGACACTCATATCAGCTTGGGAACTCCAGTATAATTTAGTCTGAAGTTATTCACAAACATTATCAATATTTCTGAGTTTACACTCGCACCTTTGACTGTTGACTTAAAGCATCTAGTCTGGTTCATGCTACTGGTAATGTTTACACTTTGGAATCTATTATGCATAGAAAAATTAGGGATTATCTTTGACCTGGGTCCCACATATTTTTATGCAAAACTAAATAATAGGGTTATTTATTCATTTAATCAATTCCATATATTTGCCATAAGCAGGCTTGATTTTTTCTGAGGTCACAATAACATCATACTTCTAAGAGGACATATGGTTTGACTATTAACACAGATATCCTAGTTGGCATGCAAACAATCCTGAGCTCTCCTGTCTTTTCTCAGGTTGGGAGCACTGCATATTAATGTGGGTTAATCATTATATGGAAACACCAAAAGGAAAGTCATTATTGGGGTTGTCCAGGCATGTTTAGCTCTTAAATGGAGAACTATGTGTCTATTTGTTAGGAAGGAAAAAGGAAAACCACAACATGTTCTACACTCAGATATAAAAAGGATTTCAGGCAATGTATGTATGTGTCTGCAAGGCCTCTTGCAGGCAGGTGTAGGCTCTCTCTGGCCATGATGTGACTGCACAAAAGCTGTACAAAAGGTAACTATTACTTTGTGGCTGCTTGGAGTGCAGAAGTGGAAGGATGAAGAAGACCATCTTGCCTGTCTTTAGAGTGGACAATGATAATCCTCATACCCTGTGTTATGCCACGCAGTATTACAGCTGCCTGAAGTCAAGCGCTGCCTCACTTTACATTAAAGATCTTTGCAGAGCTAAAATTCTGCTTTTCCATACACTTACATCTTCCCAAGCTTCATCCTACTACCACATCAACAGATCTGTTTGTTTCCTATGATATCTCCTTCAGAGGACATCATCCATAGCTTAAAAAATTAATGATTGCTAATTACCTGCAGTCCAAGAACTGGAAGCTTAGAGAACTTCATAAATATCTTGGGATAATGAATTAATTCTCTTTTTCTCAGTCTGTTCGGTATTGCTGTCAAAAGAGAAATGGAAAAGCAAAGAATGTCAAATACATCTATCCACTTACATCTATTACTAACTAGCTTTAAGGAAAATGAAATAATATTATTTCCTTTTAGAAGAATAGAGTAGATTTTGTCTGAAAAAAAGAGATATACGTTCTAACAAGGGATAGTTGATCAGTAAATCCCAGAAGAATGCTTCATATTTAAGATTTTGAGTATCATGGCAGGAAAAAAAAAATGTTTATTCCATTCAAATAAATTGCACTGAAGAGTAACCAACATATTTTTCTGAACCAGCAAGTCATGCTGGTGTCAACATCTTGATAAAAGAGCAGTAATTTTATTATTAGCAAATGCCTGAGTGCTAGTTGGGAAAAAAGCATTACCTTCAAGTATGAGGAGGAGAAGTAACAGTTAACATAACAGATACCTACCACAAGTAACACAGATCATCAGCATTCAGTGATATCCTCCTCCAGCTGATAGAGATTGTATAGAAGCAGGTGGAGTAAAATGCTCACAAGCACTGTGTACCAAATGCAACAGGAAATGTGAAAGCTCATCAGGAGACTAATTGCCAGGATTCCTGGAACTTTTAACAAGCATGTTACCTCCCCCCACCCCTTCTCTCTTTTGACTAGTGTTTATAGTTTATTTATTTATTTAGGTTTTAACACCTCCTCTTGTGATTTGCTGGCAAAAGGAATTGGTATAAGTATCACTACAATGCCTCGTGCAACACTCCTATAGCAGAACATCTGCTTGACAGGAGGCTGATGGGTGCTGCATGCCAGTTTGGGGACTCTTTCTTGTAGTTTGTGTGGCAGAAGTAAAGCATTTAAAGTACTTAGGGACTCGTGGGACACAGCGGAGAACAGGGACCTGTGAAGATGCACAAGCTGTCTGTACAGAATCTCCACCAATGTTGGTGCAGCCTGGTGAGACCACCCAAAGGCTGATGCCAAGCAGGGATGCTGGCCTGTCCTCAGGGCAGCTCGCAGTCTTCAGACACAGAAGAACCAGACAAGTGTCTTCTAAAGATATAAGAAAGGCCTTTGAAATTTATGCCTAGCAATTAAAACTTCAGTGTAGAGATTGTTTCACAGAAACGGAGTATCTAGAGGAGGAAAATGTTGCTCCTCTGGAAAGAGAGAGGTTGTAGTCCATGAAGTTTGGCAGAAGAGAAGTGAATAAGAAAAAGGAAGAAGTTGGAACAAAAGGAGCCTGGGAAGCTAAAATCTTTGGTCATGAGGAGAACAGTGTTCCTGCAGGAGGCCTTCAAGAGCCAGACAGGCGCCTGGATCTCAGTATGGTGGGGGGTGACCTGGAAACCAGCTTTAAAGTAGAAGTCACTACAGCATCTTCACCCCATAGGTTTGGTGTCCTGAGCTGGTTGATTAGGGGTGGCATTTCCTCCACATCTCAGGGGCTGGCAAAGGAGGTTTCATGGTGAAATGCAGACTTCTGGTTCATTATGTGCAGGGGTCCTGGTACTTCATCTGAAACAGGGAAAAAAATTAAAGCTGAGACATATATTTTCTACCAGTAAATTGCAGGTGGATGCTTATTCTCAGGTGCAGGAGAAACTCCCCTGAGATCTGCAGGAGAGTCGCAGGCTATTAAGTAGCAGAACGAATGCTGGCAGAAAAATTGCAGGAGCTGATGGAACAGCACAGAGAGGAGGGATGAACTCTGCTTCTTGTCACAGGGTCCTCTGTGGCTACTCCAAACACAAAGCTAAAAGCAGGTGGAAGAATATCTACCAGTCAGAAGGTGCTATCCATAATAATGTGCTTTCCAACCAGCATCAGAAAAGTTAGAAAGCAGGAGTGAACTCAAGGGGAAAATGAAAAAGAAATGTCCAAGGAAAACACTCCTAAGCTGGGAACTGTGGCAGGTGGGTTGTCACCAATAAAACCCATCACTATATAATAGAGACATCTCAATTTATAGCTTCAAAGACTTAAAGTTGTATTTCCTCTGCTCTCTATCTCTGTTAGAAGACTCAAGTTTACACCCTGCTGAAGCTGGACTGTGCTTATCAGCAGCTCAAGGCATCACGTCTCAGTGCGAGCACTCAAGTGTCTAAAAGTAACTTTATTTTTAGCTAAGGAGAAAATAAACCAGGACTGGTATCAGTGAAAATAAAACCTTTCCAGTTGAGATCAGGCAGTGAGAAAGACCATGATCCTGTCGCCAGCTGAGGCAGCAGGGGACCAGGGAGCAAGGCTGGGGATCTGGAGATGGTGGGGTAAGAGGCTTAAACCCTCCTGATGTCTTCTGGGGATGCAATTAGTTCCCTGTGTTTGTTGCATTGTGTTCAGTGGCACCTAGCAACTCCGGGCAATGCCAAGGAGCAAGAACTCAGTTTGCATATAGGAGAGGGAGAATTTCCACACAGCAGAGCAGGGAACTGAGCCCTGTCCTGGTCACAGCTCCGCCACCGGCTGGAGAACTGCCTTTGGTCAAAACGGCTTGATTTTGAAAGACAGTTGTAATCACAGAATCATAAAATAATTTTGGTTGGAAAAGACCTTTAAGATGGAGTCCAACCATTAATAACCAACAACGTCAAGTTCATCTCTAAACCATGTCTCCAAGCACCACATCTACCCACCTTCTAAACACCTCCAGGGATGGTGACTCCACCACTGCCCTGGGCAGCCTGTTCCAATGCCCAACAACCCTTTCTGGGAAGAATTTTTTCCTAATATCCAATCTAAACCTCCCCTGGCCATTTCCTCTTGTCATATCACTTGTTACCTGGGAGAAGAGACCAACCCCCTCCTTTCAGGAGGCTCTAGAGAGTGGTATGGTCTCTCCTCCACCTCCTTTACTAATGTGTGTGTTTGTGCACTTGCAGGCAAATGTGAACACAGACAGAACTTCTTAATAACTATTTTTTTTCACTTTTGATAGATTAATCTCTTATGTGCTCCTCTAAGTCATGTATAATCATATAACGGCACTTAAAACATTAATTTTCTCTCAAGCAGATTTCTCGATTTTTAGTTCAAAGAGTTCACCATCTGTAAAAGCAGGTAACTTTCTGAAGTTGAGCCCATGGAGGTTTCTTCAAGATAATTTAGTCTCAATTCATTTTCCAAGTTAGTAAACTTAGAAACAGACTCATTTTTCTTCCTGCAGCTGTTTGTATAGTCCATGAAAAGATCTGTGCACGTATGTGTCACCAAATATTCCAAAGCCTTTTCAATAACACACAGACTGTGATAATAAATGCACATCTACCAGTCAGACAAGCACACGATACTGGTGCATGCTATAGCGTGCTCTAAGAGCCAAACTCTATCCAGTACAAAACTCAATAAAAATAAACTGCATCTTTAGAGAATTGCCTTTCCAAGCTAAACTAAGAAAAATTAATGAATGTAGTTCCATGACCAGGATTTAACGCACAATAGGATTTTTTAAAAATACCCAGGAGTCTTCAGCCTGATGTGATATTATGCTTTTGCTGCTCTTAGTATTATTGTTTTTGTCTCATTTTAGGTTACTTTCCAGTGTTTATTATTAATTCAAATTCTCACTATTAAAGAGAAGATATTATCCATATGGTTGACGTGCTGCTCAGTATGTTCATAAGTCCTCCAACGTTTTGATTAACACTGACAGAAAACCCTTTGAAAACATATGGCCCTATATACATCCTGTCATTTCTAATAATAGGGTACATTCTTCAGTACATTTTCTTAAGAAGATGGATTCAGTCATATTTTCGAAACATGCTAATACTTTATTAATTACTCCTTTGAGGTCAGGGGGGGAAGAAAAGACTGAATTAAAATAAACTTTTCCTTGATCAGACACCATGAGCACTGTGGATAATTTGTGCAACAGAAAAATGTGATATCAATGAGTAATGGTCTCTATATACAGCCAGATTTCTTAAACCAATTAGCTTCTGGCATATTCCTGAAGATATTCATGCTCTATTTGATATGCCAGATCCTTAAAGCTTTAGCATGAAGACTGATTTTGATGCTCATTTCACTGATTAGGTCAGTATTTTGTTTCTGGGGTTGAATTTCTATATTTATACCAGTTGTTTCCCTTTTCTAACACCTTTGGGATATCACGGGATCTCAGCACTCTTCTCCCTTACACAGACAGGTCTGATATGAAACTTAGTAGAAATATTGTTGGCTTAAATTCACTTTGGCTTGTGCAGTAACATGGCATATTTATATGTTAGAATTTGTCCCCAGAGACTTTTTCCACCACGCCTGCTTTGCTACAATTTTCCTCCATTCCTTTCACAGTGACAGTGAAAATTCCCACCTCCATGGTGTCTTTTAACAATCTTTTCCCTCATATAGCTGCTTGTACTACCCACCTCAGACTCCATTAGATCCGTGTTTGTTCAGAGAGAAGCAGCTCAGACACAGCTTCTTTAACATGATATTTCAGGATGTGACTATGCAAGAATAAATCAGTTAATCTGACTGGAAAACCATGCAGAACAATAACACAAATATATTCTTATAAGATGAGATATCAATATTGCACTTTATGGACCTGAGTATTTTCATACAGCTCACACATGTTCAGATTATACCTACTCAAGTTCTTTCCCCCCAAAGATTTATCAGTATTGTTAATGTTGATAAGTAATTATGCTAACATTGCAAAATGGCTTTTATGATTATTTCAGCTAGCATCTGACTTTTGTTTCTTACTTTATCACTTTGCTCCTTGAGAAAAAAAACAGAGACATAGAATTCAATTCTCAAAACAAATCAAACAGGACTAGATTTTTTCTTTTTCACTTTCTTCTCCATCTATCTCCTCCCTCTCTGTTTGCTCCTGCTCTTTTTCCCTTGGGAAAAGTCCCTGTCTGGGCTACATCAGTGAAGCATTTCTGGGCAAAAAGCCATCAGTCCTTATGAAACTCCATCTCTGACTATTACTGCAGATAGGTTTCTCTAAGTCCATCAACTCTCTCCTTGTCTAGACTCCTCTCAAAGAAAATATCTAGTAAAATTCACGGTCCTTCTCTGTAGGAAGGTGTGTAGAAAAAGCCTGGTGTGGTCTGAAAGATCTTTGGAAGCTGCAAGACGAGGTTATCAATGCTCCTACTCCTTAAGGACAGGGGAACTTTTCAACTCCTCATCAAACCTCACCCATATTGCAGAGAGCAGCTCCCTCCACATCGTCTTCTGAAGAACTAGTCAAGACAAAATAAATTAATGTCATATAAACCCTACATCTTTTCCATTCCAGGTGTAGAGAATATTTATTTGATTTTGCTTACTCTAACACACATGTGAACAGCGTTTATGTAAATAATGATACCCAACCAAATACCTTCTAGAAAACAGAACATCATCTTGCGTATACAATATCAGTTTGAAGACCTAATAGGAGAAAGAATGAAACACCTCTAACAGAGGTTCACAATGTCATTAAGAGCTCATCTACAATAAAAAGCAAGGTAAGATCATAGGGAAACTAGTGCAAAAACTGGAACAGACTGGAAGCTTACACCACTGATGGAAAATCAAAACAACAGAAAAAACAATAAAAAGCTAATTTATGGTTTTGTTGTCAGAATTCTATACAGTTTCAGTGCAATTTTTGCCCTGTTATACTGAGCTTCAAGTGCAGTACAAGTTTTGTTTGCTCTCTGTCAATTCAGATAAAATATGATCTTTTACACTTTGCTTTACACTGTACCTGCCTTTCAGAGCTGCTCGTCCTCCCTGCCTTGCTTCTCAGAAACTGAGACACAAAGTGCTTTCAGACCAGTAACATACGGCAGCCTTGCAGATAACTACCTACTACTAATAAAACTCTGCCTGTGCTATGCTGTTTATCTCACAATACTCCTTAAATTACAATACTGTTATTTCACTTTTTTTTTCTTTGGTTCTACATTATTTAAACCGCTGCACATGATACTGAAAACTTGAAGACTGTTATCAGTTTAGGAAAAGGGTATTAAATGGAAAAGATTAAGCTTTTGGCCTGAATCCAGCAGGCACTTAAATGCATGAGTAACTTTACTCCCATGAGTAGTGTCTTTGAAGGCAATGGGACCAGCCATGCATGGAGGAGCGTGGTTTTGTATGGATGTTGGAGAGAACGGGCTCTGCTGCAAGAGGTCCAGGTTCAAAACATGGGCTTGTGTTTAGCTGTGTGTGTGTGATCAAATTCATAAGACATTAACGTACTATACATGCTCAATACACGTTTTCCAAATATCAGACCTTTATTGCTATGTTATTATTTTTTCCCCCTTAAAATGGGCAGCTGTTCTTCATTTTTTTTTTTCTTACCTATGTGCCAGATTTAAAAAGAGTCAGGTTTCAGTTTTTCAGAGAAAATAAAACAAATTGCTGTTTCAAAAACACAGAATGCATATTTCACTATAAAGCACAGGGTTTGGAAATGCCTAACCACATTCTCTTCAGACTGTCAGAAGTAGGAAATAGGCATAAAAACCAGTGGTGTACTGTAGCAACTTTCATTCTTTCCCAGAAAAAGTCACTATTTTTTCTACATCTGCATCTTTTGTGTCCCGGTGCCAGCTACTGCTTTCTACCATTTCTACCTTATATAAAAGCTCTGTGAAAACTTAATCTGTATTTAAAGCTTCTGCTTCAAGGTTTATGCCAGTCACCAGATCCACTGAGAGACAGATAGAATTCATGTACTAAAAACTGTTGTCCTATGAAAGACAACAAAGTTAACCTCCAATTTTTCGCAAATGATGAAATACAACGTGTAATATTTAACAAATTATTTAATGGAAAAGGTATAAAACCTCCTACTTAGGAAGCATCAAAAACTTCACTTTGACATTTCTAACCAAGAAAACCACTGCGGCATTACGGAACCTAAATATTTGCTTTCTGTTTGTTGTGAAAAAATACGGATAGATGTTGTGATAGATGCCATCTCCTACAAACAGGGAATCATCCACAGCCTGTCTCATAGCAGGTTATACAAAATTAAACAGGATTAACAGTGGTGGATTGACCCTCTCATACTGTGTCCGTCTCACAATGCAGTAATAAACTGCAAGTTTGTGTGTGGAGTTTGGTTTGTTTTGGTTTTTAAATTTACTATTTACTTCCTACACTGAAACTTACTGTTTGTTCAGACACAGCACAGGCCAATGAACAGATTTTCCTATGGCAGTATATATTTATGAGATGTAGTCTTATATCTAACTGGCTAATCCAGGAGAAAAAAAATCAATGCACTTGCCCAACTTATTTCTAAGGATGATGAGGCTCCCTGCTACAGATTGCAGTGCCTAATTTGCCAGATATTTGTTTCCTAGCTATTATTGCCTGCTGAATATTTTAAATCCACTGTAATTCAATATTCAAGCCAAGTCTAAAATAAACCTTTTATTTTTTTTCCTTTTGATTATTTTCGTTAAAGATATTTTTGTCTTCAATCTTCCGTTTTAATCTTGGCCTTTTAAAAGGCCATCTTCAACTTTAAAAGCGGCCTTAATTACTAGACATTTTGTCTCCTACTTGGCAACATAATACAAGATGAGGAAACTGGATGCAGACTCTAATAAATTCGTAGCACCATCCAGAAGAGGCAATAAGATGCTATATTCAGTTAAAAGCAGGAAACAACTTATATCAAAGCCCAGAAGCAGATTATCATACCCCGTTCTTCAGGTGTAAAAGTGCTAGCTCAAATATTCTGCAAGTGGCTAAAGACAGAAATGTATTGACTAATTTTCAAACAGTAGTCAAGAGACTTAGTGTTTTATTCTTATAAAGGTAATAGGCTTTTGAAGGATTTGGGGTTTGTGTAAATACTTCTGCGGTGGGTATAATTCTAGCTGCATCTTTAGAGCAACTAGCTACCATTGGAAAAAAGTGGCCTTTTCATTAGTTCACTTGATAACTAATAAAGTGGCCTTTTCATTAGTTCACGTGATAACAGTAAAGGAATTCAATACAATGTAATTCTGTCATTAGGGGATGACACTAACTCTATACCCAAAATTTGAGTCCTATGTAAAGCTTTAAAAAGGTCAGTGGAACTGGAACTTCAGGAGTTCAGGTCCAGGTCCTATTATAGAAAGATTACATGCTTTCAAGAACAAGGGAAAAACTGATTAATCATTTCGGGGAGGCGGGGGGGAATATATATATATATATATATATAACAGCTGTAGATATTGACAAAGATGGAAAGAGAGCTCGTAAGTGAGAAAGGACTGGCAGCAGCAAATATACAAGCGGTAATATCTTCCAGCACTCCTGAAGTGCACTAACAGTTAAAAATGTGATGGGGATTCAGATCTGCTGTGTCGCGGGTTCCCGTTCTCTCTGCCTTATTCTAGGAGGAAAGGAAAGACAGGGTATTTACAACTGCAGTAAGATTCCCTCCTTAACAAAACCTATATAGCTACCAAATCTTGCTGTTTCTTAAAGGAGTTACTGACTTAAAGGAGTTATTTACCTTTTTGTTCTGCTTCATGACCTTAAAACATTTTTTTCCTCAGCCTATAGGGTGACAGAAAGGTATGTACATTGTAGGATGAGGCCTGATCTGGGTGAGAAAAAGCTCTAGTGAATATTCTTGGAAAGATGCGTAAGAAATTGCAATGTATTGTCCTGTTCCTTTCTCTGGGTTCAGTTGGCTTTAAGGATTTGGGCATGGATTTTAAAAAAGCTTTTAAAACGAATGTTCAAATTTTTAAAACACTATGGTGTGAGGTATGTTGGTGGCCATAAGCTATTTGAGAAAATTGTGACTATCACTGCAACACACTGCTGTGCGTCACATTTTGAAATGTGCTTGCTTTTGCAGTCCAAGAGGTGGTCAGGGAAAACAAAAGGTAGCAGTAACCTTATTTGTACAGCCAATACTGGCTGTGCATGAGGCACTAGAAAAATACATCTAGCTCATGTTTTTTAATACCAGGTATGCTGTGTTACTGCATCTTCACACTTCTTTTTTACTATACAATATCTACCCTGATTACTTTCACATCTTATGAAATCAGTGATGACATCAGTTCAATCACAGGAGTACAGGGTGGTCAGGGTTTCCCTTAACATTGATGCAAATGTTTTTCTGTCCAGGAAACACCCAAGTTACATGCACTGTGTGTGATCTGCATGTGCCTATCGTGGCAGTGACGCAAAAATGGTATTTAAATGCCTGACTTCCCAAGGGTCTGAGAAGACGTGGCAGAGAGAAATGGTGAGGGCTCCAAAACAGGCAGCAGAGGAGGAGCTGCACAGCCTATAGGTAGGTGCCTGTGGTGTCTTCTGAAGAAATCAGTTCCAGACATGTGCATCTTTTTCTTCTCTCTCTCTTTGTTTTTAAAAGCACTGTGCACTGATTTTTCCGTATCATTTAAGGCACTGCACATGCACCCAGGGAGGAGGACGGGAGAAGGGTGGAGAAGAGATATTCACACACCCCGCTTTAAGCACCTAATTTACTTTCTGCTTGGCAGTCATGCTGCTTTATCTAATCACTGAAGAGAGATTTGCTGCTCCAAAGGGCAACTCAAAGAAGCTCTATTAGGTCCTTGAGCTGAATTGCCCCCTGAGTGACAGCTGTCAAGTGATTTGTCACCAACACCAGCAAGCTCGTAACGTTCCCAAAAACCTTTCTAGTAGAACAGCTTTAATGATGGAAGAAAGATTTGATTTGGCTTCTATATTAAGTCCATGATAGTGTTAATCCCATAAAAATATAAAACATTCAGAATTTCTCTCTAATAATTGTAAACACTGCTTCCTTTGTCAACTTTTTGATTTATTGGAACTTCTTATAGAGCTAGACTTTATTGTATTTGCTTATGATACCACAGTAATCTTTTCCCAGGCTTTCTCTTTATTTTGTTACATTTATCTAGCAAGCCAGATTCACACTCCCACAGTAACCATATGGAGAAAAGCCACAAAAGCTGTTAAGTACATTTAATTACTGTTTTGATGAGCTCATATTTTAATTATGTTTATTGATTCTGTGTGTGTTGAAATAGTTTTAGCATTTCAAGAAAAAAAATTGGAATCAATATACTGTAATTACTGGGCATTTTATAATTTTTCTGTGTAATTAAAACTTTCATATAATATTTTTAACACTTTATACTAATCCTTCAGCTGTGATTGGCTGCATTTCCTTGTATGTTTAGGTCAGCTTTAATTTTCTTTCTTCCACAATGTGAAGCTAAGTTCAGGACTAAACATCACTTCCATCAAATACTTTCCTTCCCCTTAGACCTTCTTAGGAAATTGAAAATAACATGCATATGGTATTTACAAACACAGCACCAGTTGTGACACATTGGTGCATCTTCCACTTGGAGCCATCATCACAGCAGTGGCTGGCATTATAGGAACAGCTTGATGGATAAGAGAGCGAAGCAAAAGCAAAATCCATATGCAGGTAGCAAATTCTTTAGGTTGTTCTCACACTTTTAAATGAAGTTTTCCCTTGGATAGATCTAAACTTCTGGATTACTTTAAATAATAATTTCAAATAGCAAAGCAGATGTACATATATGGGGACCTGATCCTCTAGTGTTATAACTGGCAAAAGTCCTTTCGTTTGTATGGAGCATAATTTTTGTTTCATGGTGAAAGAAAATTACTTTGGACACAAAGTTTGGCTGAAAGCAGGTATAACCACACATTTAGGTTGTAAAATGATGGGAAACCAAGTATACTGTCAAACTTTTTAAGCTGTTGCATGTCATGGTGAAGAGAGTATTTTTTTCTCTATGGGTTATCCTTTAAAAGGTGGGGCTTTTTTACATTTGCATATAGGTAAATTAGATACTATTGATTTATAAATCACAGATACTGCTCTCACTCAGTCACCTTACACACCTGTTGATCTAGATTAAAGGACCTGACAAGTGTATATAAGAGAAAGAGTTAGCACTGACAACCCAGAGATTTTTAACAGAGGGACTGGAGCAGAGATTGTTTCCACCAGGCACCAGAATTTCAGTGATGTGACTGGGTTTTGAAATTTCAGGATTTCTCACGTGATGAAAATTCCATCCTGAAGGGAGCTCTGATGTTTGTAGACATGAAATGGTGAGCTTCAAACCTTTCTCTTTTACTTTGCCTCTGGGTTTTAATTTCAATAGTATTAAAAGTGAGTAGTGTCGTACTACTCAGCTGTCAAGCTTAATATTTTATTTATTTGCCCTCCTGCACATCACACAGACAGTGAATTACAGAAAAGAAAATAAAAAAAACAAGTCTACTGCCTGTATTTTAAGACTGATTGTAGAAGCATCATTTTCACCGTTTCAGTATACTTTTTGAATCTCTGACAAAATGCTAGAAGGTTACTCTGTGCTCTTGACAGTCAAACTGGATTTGTTACATGGAGAGCTATTCTTGAAGTATTGTACCCTTGGCTTTCAATCTCAATCTTAAATTACCAAAGAGAAAGAAATATCTTTTCTGTGGAACTCATCTTAACTTGACCCCAGGCATACAATGTTAGCAGGGCTGGAAACTAGGTGCTGGCCAAAGAAAGAGAAAGGACCTCATCTATTTTAGTACTGTATATTACCTGAAGGTCATGAGATTACTGTGAGAGGGGGCAGAACATATGACTCTGGTAACAAAAAGAGGTATCAAGAGCTGAAAGAGAATATTTATGGGAAAAAAAGTGTGATAGCAACAAATAGAGCTACCTGAAAGAAAAGTAGAAAGGGTGGATAGGAAGAATACAGAGCCAACACGTAACTGTCCATTTGAAACGAGATAGACCATGACTAGAGAAGGTGTCATCTTGACCCTCAGAAAAAAGTCAGTGGAGGAGGAGGGAAGAGGGAAACAGTGTGGAGGTGCAAAAAGGTGGAAGCCTCATTTGCTCCTCTTCAGAGCACTTACCAGAAGGATGAACCTTGGTTCTGGCCAACCTCCCCTGCTCCAGACCAGGAGAGCCCCATAGACGTTGTGAGGACTCAGAGCAGTAGGACTCTGCAGACGTTGCTCCATAGCCTTGCCTGTTACACAATGGATTTCATGGAGTTTTCGAGCCAAGCTGGAGAATCCTGCTGGAACAGCACTCGGGACAGCAGGAGGGATGGAAGGGAGGTCGCTGACTGGAGCTGGTGTCCTCACTGCTTGCACCTGCTGCCGAATCTGCAGGGTCTGGAGGGTTTCCCACAGGCATCAAGGTGCAAGAGCCCTATCCTGACATCCTTTGGAGTCTGCAAAACAAACATCAAATATAGCGTTCACCAACATCAACTTGAACAATTTCCTTTGGTATCAGCAATGTTATCATCAAACCTTAACGCGCTTTTTAGACAGCCTTATTCCTGCGTGTATTTGTAGATATTCCCTTCATACCCTTTACAGGATAATTAAAGTGTATTTGTCTCCTTCGTTTCTGATGCTAGTTTTATCCTAACATCCTTTAATAATGTAGTTCTGCCTCAACATAAAACACACACTACATACTTAAATATGAAAAATGGATCAAACAGATACACCTGGGAAAATGAAATGGGAGAAGAGTTAAACAGTCCTAGTCATTTCTTACCAAAATGCATAACTCTCCATTCTAACATAAAAGACCAAACTCTCTGCAAAAATACTGCTATGAAACACAGCTAATTCTTTTGAAGTTGGAGGAACTATTTACAGTTTCTGCCGTGAAGAAGCCAATCTGTCCCCAGGAGCATTGCTTGATGTCTGTCTGTCGACTTCTACAGGAGTGGAGAGGACAGGCAGGAGGATTTGCCAGTGTGGCGTGCCTGATAAATTCAGGCACATGTTACTTACTGAAATAAAAGAGATTTCAGATAGCTGAGATGGTAGCGGTGAGGTGGTCTGCTGGCTGCATGAATTAGGATCAGTGGCAGTCATAACTTCGAATTTCTTGGCTTTATGCGTGATGTTGTTTCAAGATAATTTCTTGGTTTAGTTTGGTTTGGGTTTTTTTTAATTAAAAAAAAAATATGAATGATTAAAAAAAATACCTTACTTCAGAAAGGCTGCTTTGCTGTCCCGGGCATATACATACAAACAGATTTTGAACAGCTTGTCATTCACCCATTAGGCTAGTAGAGCTCCTCCAAAGTGGTTTCAACTTGATTTGTTTATGTGTGGAAACCTGTTGACTGGCTTGTTGAGTACTTGCCAGTTGAGGACTAGCACTGGCAGAAAGTTATTAGGTTAACCACTTAGGTTAACCACTTAGGTTAACCACAGAAAGTAATCACAGCAGGTTAGGGGGTGGGGGAGAAAGAGAGAAAGAGAGAATTAAAAAAAAGGCAAACTAACCGAAATTATCAGAAATGATAGCAAGAGTCTATCAGAGGGACTTCTGTGAGGTCTCATGTATGAACGAATCTGTACATTTCAAAATATGAGCAGGAAGATGTAGCAAAGCTGCCAAAGTCTTCTTGACATCAGATGCTGCCCAAACCAGATTCTTACACTGATATTGATGTCGCTAAATCTCACAAGGACCTGCACAGCTGTAGTAAATTAAAATTTTTAAAGAAAAAAGATTGCAAATGGTGTAAAATCCATTATCATCATCACACTCAGTGCAACAACTATAAGACATACCTATTCTCTGCTCACTGAACATTCCACTAAACTATCAGTGGACACGAAGGCTCACATCTGTACTGTGCATGTCCACGAGATACCACACACACACACATCCATCCCTTCTCCCCCCTCAGGGTTACATTCTTGCAAAGGAAGGTTGAAAACAAGGGATGCATCTTTGTGCATCTGCCTATGGGAATCAGACACCTGCTTTGTCCATTCCTTCCTTCAGCCTACTGATTTATTTCATGAAAAACAAGATAAAACCAAAACACAAAAACACAACCAGGGCTCAATTCCTACCACAGCAAATTTCACTGCAAATGTAGGAACACAAGAACTAAGAGTAGCGCTAAGAACCAGATTTCATTCTACTCCGTGGGAGATTTATCTCTGTTGATATATGCAATGCATTGAAAAATTCATGTACCAAAAACTTTTTTCAAAATAACAGTGTAAAAACGAAGGAAAATTCAAACTAAGAGAACAACTGCCAGGGAAGAAGTGGTTGAACACTTTTGCCATCCCTTAATAGGTTGTCAGCTGGCACAAATACCAATTCCCCTTACCTGGGGGTCACTTTCCTCCCTCCCCTGTTTCCCCAGACGTTGCGAGCAGGTCACTGGGGAAGGGGAAATCAGAGTGTTCCCCATCACAGGGAGAAATCAGAGAGGGTACAAAGTTTCGCTTAGCTTTAGATTAGTCTAAATTAAATAGAGTGGCCTGGGGAGGGGTCTCAGACTGCGGGGCAACCTGATAGTGAAGCTAGAATCACAGTCTATCTATGTTCTAAATTGACGGCAATGAAAATAATACTCCCCAGACACAAAAGTACACTTGTTTTCAGATTAATGCATCCTGAATGTGAGCTTTTCATCTCCTTTCTGAATGAGTTAACGTGTGCTCATTCACCTTGGCCAGAAACTGAACTGCAGATTCATTATTCGGAAACTTATTTGCGCTGAAGTCCATAAGGCTGGTGGCTCGGTAAGATGAAAACAGCTTTCCACAGGCTCTCATTTTGGGAAAAGCTGGTTGCCCAGGGCTGCCAAGTGCATTCCCAATGTTCTCCTCCATTTGCATATTATATTTGGGCTGAAATTGAGACAGCGAATACCTGACTGCTCTCAGGGCCAACCCAAGGATCTCCAAGGGCTCTTTGCGAGGGTAAATGATGCGTTTGAAAAACAATTCATACCGCTCACTGAGGAGCCTGAGAATGCTGTTGTCTTGCACTAGCAATGCATGATCCCTCTTCTCAGAGAAAAGCATCGCTATTTGCCATAGCTACCAGGTCCCATGCTCATATCAATTAATTCCTGGAGTGGATTGTCAATTAATATTTGTAATGGATGATAATTTCACAAACGTTCTAGCTTCATTTTGTGTTTTCTAAATAGTTATTAGTATAGAATTAAATTACTCTTTGATTAACACAGCAACACATTTTTTTGGTGCTTTCAGATATTGCCTTTTCAATAGCACAACTCTACACATTTTTCCCACTTATCTGTGGATAGAAGACATAAGATAGAAGATAGCTGTAAAATACATCTGTCAAGATAAGCTTGTAACTACTGTTCTTTCTGTAACTGGAAAAAAATTACACTAATTTAGGCACAGATGTTTCGTTACACTTGGCTTCAGTTCAACTTACCCTCTTTCAATGGAACAAAAAACTGAAAAAAAAAAAATTAAGTTGGATTGAAAAGCCAAAACCACATCATCAGTTAATTCCAAAAGATACATTTTGATACTGTCAAAACATTTTCAGAGGTTCTGGCAACACCTGACTTTGCAAAGTGTTTCAATTCTGACAAATGATGTGTTCTGGTAGAGTGTATCTTGTACACAGTCTCTTCGAAGTTCCTCCAGTCTAATGTCATTTTATATTTATTTTTAATAATAGACTATTCAAATTAATGGGACTTATTTGTAATGTGTTTTTCTCTGCTATTATAACTTCGCTCGAGCCACTGTCTTCAGTCACAGCCAACAGAAACTCCCTGAGCACAACCGGCATCAACACCATTAAATCACAAGTACGATCCTTGGCCTAGTTCACTCACATACCTTCATCAAATCTCCTTCTTTATCCGAGCATTAGCTCGTTATCTCCCTGCTATCTGTGCCTATGGCTGTAACTTCATCCCAGAGAACACTAATTCCACATATTGAGAGCAAAAAAAAAGGCCCCACAACTGCTTGTTCCGGAGTCCTGGGCAAATGCAGTTAATTCATTGAATCCAGCCTATCCGAAATCTTCCGCTTACTTTCACACTGACCCCGCAAACTCCATTCCTGGACATGCAATTTTGCTGTGCACTCATACATGTCTTCTTGTTATTTCCACAATGGGCTTTGCTTTGAAAATACCTGAAGATGAAATCCCTATGTTACAAAAAACTGGCTTTGTAAACTCGCAAGGTCACTATGATGCTTGGAAGAAAATTGTTACATGATCTTTTCTTTTTGTATGACGCATGCAGTGATAAAATGCATGGGATAAACTGATGAACCAAGAAAAAGCTCTTTCTCAGTTCTGGAATTCCCCCTCGTACAGTGGCATTGATGTTCGGTCCAGGAAAAACTGTATCTGGGTTTGCATCAGTGAAAGCCCCGGCCAGAAATAAGAACATCATGCTACAGGGCAGGAACATAAAGGTACAATTCAAATTCCTTTACTCATAAATCACAGAATATCATACTTTAAGATCACAAACTCTTCACAAACACATAAGTTGAGAATATTTCAAGAGGTTTCTGTAAACTATTAATCTATTGTGGTCCATTTAGTGATTGCCCCATATTATAGGGCACATTTCACAGTTGTCTTGACTACAGACAAATCATGAAAAACAGAGAGGCATATTTTTATACATTCATAAACAGAGCAGATCTAAATTTAGCCTAATAAGAGCAGTTTATTCAAATACCAAAATACTTAGAATTAAATACTCGTAATGTAGCAATAATGTAAAACACGATGCTTCAGGGTTGCCTTGGCATGATTATCAGCTCACTTTTGACTTTGCATGTACATGTAAACTCACTCTTTCTCATTCATGTCAATAAACCCTCTGAGCAGAGTATATCATTGCATCCAAAACCAAAGTTCTTATGTTAATAGCAAAATGTATTTGATAAAACAAGAACAGCATATTTTCAATTGGTATTTTAGCTCTGATTTTGGGAAGATGCATGGGAGTATGTATCTCCTTCTCCTCATGGGACTTTCATCTGCATTCCAGCCTGTGTACTGGTGAACCACTGCGAACTGAATTATCTTATCTAGTTAATTATTTTTGACTTCATTTTAGAAAAGCTTAAAATTAAAATTACTCTCACAAATAAAAATGTTAAGACATTTGAACTTACTGGAGCTTTTTGAACACTGGTTAAATTTTTAAATCTCTGCTGGTTAAACACGAATTATCATTTTACTTATAAAGTACTTTTAAAAATATTACAATACAGAAGAACTGTAGAATTACACAGCCATCTGCTAAAGTAAGAATATAAATTCTCCAATCTAATAGTTATTTGACTGAGCTAATATTGAAATACTTAATAGCATTTAAACAAAAAATGTTCACATTTCTTTTAAAAATAGTACTCTGATCATAAGATTTAAATTATCATATTCATTAGAGAAATTCTGTGTTAAGAGTGAAGCTCTAACATTGTAGCGAACCAAATTGACACACAGAAATATATTTGCCTTAAAAAGAAGATAGACGCTAATGTGGGATATATTGGCACACAGAAATATTCTTTGTCAGGGCTACTGTATTTTTCTCCAGAGCAAGTTATCATTTAACTTTCCCCCTTTTTCTATTAGAAAGACAATCAATATTTTGAAAGAATAAATTAACAGTGGTTTCAAAGCATGACAGGAGCAGGCAGAATAAGAGGCGGTCATACGTCTTCATTTTCATTCCAAATATAAATGAAAACATGAGTGTTTATTTTTAAGCCCGCAGACCGAAGCATCTAATTGATCCCACTTGGGAGACAGGGTCTGAATAAAGGGCCATTATGTTTTGATGAGATAAGCAATTGCCTTGAACTTGCCAGGAGTTCAGGTGTGGGTGTATCTGTCCCCCGAGCGCTCGCAGGAATGTCGGGCTCCGCGCGCTCCTGCCCGGGCATCTGCCTCGTGTGGCCCTTGTAGGGACCGGCTCCATTTCACCAGAATAACTTGGCTATTCATGAACAATGAGGTTCAAATTGTACTTTCCTTTAACACAACATTAACTCTCAAAGAGCTGGAAATTCAGTATTCTGTTCCCTAAGCTTAGATTCCAAATCAGTCACTGAGAACATTATATGAGCAGTAATCCCATTAAATATATCATCTTGCAAATATCTAAATCCAGTTAATTAACTTGTATTGCAAAAGAACTCCAAGATAAAGTTTTCAGTGAGCAAACTTACATTTTTGTGTTCTAATTATGTCAGAAATAAGTTTCGTATCTCCTTTTTTATTTAAAAATTAAAGTAAAATCACCTAAAAATCTATAAGCATCCGCAAAATAGGTGTTATAGACATACAGAAATTGGAAAAAATATGAGCGTTCTTTATTAAACTCTTATCTTGTGGAAAGATTATATACAACAGAGGCCTCATATATGTTGAATAAGAGGAACATTATCTGAGGAAAGTTGTAAGATATTTTCCACTTACTAACTAAACATGAGCAAATGACTGGACAGGTAATAACTGAAGTAATTTTGTGGTTCAAGAAGAATGCAGTATTACAATTCCCGTACTTGGAAATCAGCTTACTAAAGGCTAGCACAAGTGAGAGCACAAGAAAAATATCAGAACAAATTATTTGCAGCTCTAAGTGATTTTAAAAAATGGATAAAAAGAGATTTTTCAAGAGATATGAACTAAGCCATTTTATTATGCCTGCAGTTAGGGGCGAGGCACTCTTCCAGGGACAATATCTTTAAAATAAACTGTGAATTTATGCCTTAATGTGATTGCACTTTACAAATATAGAAGTAAAGCCAACAACAGGCCAGCTCAGGCTATCTCGGGGTGCTGCTCATCAGGCTCTTTTCTTAAAGTACTCACCTATGATTTCCCGTCCTTTTCCAAGGGTGGCAGCACCTCGTTAAGTCACCAGGACAGTGGTTTTATTCCAGGGCAGGATCAACATCCATCAGCTGAGAACGGAGGGGAGGGGAGCAGAGGGGGCCAAGCAGGATTCTGCGCAGGGATCAGATAGGGATAAACGAATTCTGTATTTCCAGGGCTGCCCATAGCCATTTACTCTGCTTTCAAAAGGCAGAGTGGTTGGTAAATGAAAATCTTTTCAAGTACTTTAAAATAATTTGACACCACTGCAAGTTTAAAAAGAAAAACTGATTCTAAAAGGTCTTCTTAAACTATTGTCTGATACTGTGCATTACTATGCAATGTAAGTGATGTGGCCTGAGCATCCCACCTTATGGTCCTTTACAAGGGTGTATGTTGGACCATGAAGCTCAGCTGAAAATGTGTATATATCCCCAAGGTCTTGGTGCAGTGGAGGGCAGAAGCTAAGCTAGACCCAGGCTGACTTTCCAATTCAGAGAGTACTCCACAAGCTAACCAGGTGTTCTCTCTGTTCCCAGGGCTATGCAATGTAGGGTTGTATTGGACACTATCTCTCATGGTGAAAACACAGGGGTTTTTTTGCTGCACCTAGATATTTTTGATTGCAACATCTTCTCTTGCAGCTGCACAGACTTCTGCTGCTCAGGGACCTGCTGGTCATCACCGCTCTTTTGGGTTTGTGGGCTCAGCTGCTCGTGCAAGTCTAAAGGAGGTGAGCTAGCGGGACTTCTGTAAGCCCTTGGTCTTTACCAATACAGTTGCTTACTCTAAAATGAGCATGGGGATCATGCATGCATGATGGTGCATGCATGAAGACCCAGGCTCGTGGGGTTGCAAATGATGTGTGGGAAATTCACCAAGAACACGAGTGCGTTAGCAAGATGAGACACGGGTCCTGTTAGCTCTGCACGCTTGGAAAAGCTTCTCAGCAACAGCGGTGACAAGTCTCGCTGCTGCCTTTGCTAACTGGACATGTTCTTCATCATCGCATTAGAGCCTGGAGTAAGTTTCCCAGGCTTTTTTTCCTTTTAATGTCCTGTGAAAATGCCTCTTTTCTGCACATGCCAGGCGGTGTTGCAATGTCACTTAAACCAGCACAACTCTCTGACCAAACATGAAGCCACTTCTGATTTTAGACAGAACTCCTACTGGTTTCAGGCCTAAAGGACTGGGCCCTTTGTTTTCAAATTGTGGATAACAGCAAAAATTAAAAAAAAATAGGGCAGAAGGGATAAACCCTGCTGGCTTTTTTGAAACACTGACCACAACAGACAATACATTTGCCTAATAAAGTAGAAGAGAGGATATTTTAGAAACAAATCAGCCACAGTATGTGGTTTGGTGTTTTATTAATTGAATTCTGCCCATATTAAACAAGTGTTAGTGCTTTTTTCCTCCAAATTATGCCAATTATGATTTCTCTTATGAAAATAATGATTCATGTTTTAGACGGAGTTGTGTGAACATGAAACAAAAGCAGTACGGAGTAAAACTGAAAAGAATTTTGAATTATTTCCCTCCAGTTTATCAGCACTTCAGGTCACAGTCCACTCACCAATTATCCAAATGGCACCCAGTCTCAAAAGAGCTAATAACTACTTAGTCATCAAAGAGAAGCTTCTGGGATTCACAAAACCTCTATAGTCACATCCTCACTTTAAACTGTCATGAGCTGTATTGTGATGCTGCATTCTGCTGAGCATCAAAAAAACCACATTCCTTCAAAATACAGAGGTATATGAATACCATTATTTTTTTCTCCCTTTGTGGAAGTTGATCTCTTTCTTCCTAACTGCCCTTTCTCCTTTTGCATTTAGGTATTTGGCTGTTGTGGTATCTGTTACTCTGATCTGCCCGTGATTTTTAGACCCTTTTGGATCCAGGAGTTGAATGGTCCAGGCCTTCAAACTAAAGAGAACACCTTGTGGTTATGCTATAGCATCATCTGCAGCTTGTAAGTTATATATATATATATAAAAAAAAGGAAGTATTTTTCACTTCATAGATTAAACAACGCTTCATGAGTTGAAAGTGACCTCAAGCAATGCTGATGTCTGCAGCCCAGTGCGTTATCTGCTCTTGGATCGTTTTCAGTGGTTTGGACAACAAGTTAGTGCCAGAAACTTCACCTCACATTTTCCAGTCAGACAACAATTAGATGGACAATAAAGCACGTTTTCTTTCCCTTTTGGCTATCTTGAGACACACACAATCATTTCTCCATCTTTGGCCTCTGGCAAGAATGCACAGTGGCCAGGTCAGTATTGTTTACTACTCAAATTTAAAAAAAAAAATAAAGAGAAAAAGCCCTCCTGAATTTTCCAGAAACCTCAAAAATGTCATGACTTTAAATCAAACTCTATTCTTTCAGCTTGCCTAAATATTCAGCTTTATTTCGCATGAAAGGGTTAATACCTGTATTTTACTCTTTTGGATCAAGTTGTTGAAAGTGGGAGATCTTCATGCACCATAGGAACTTCCAGTAGTACCCTAATGACAGTATAATTAGAAGTATCATTGTGGTAATGATTCTTTTCATCTGGTAAAAGGCTTTAACAGAAAAGATCTCTTATTCAGTTAGTTTTACCTACCCATTCTCTTACCTCCGCAATGCTTCTTTTCTAGGTCAGCATCCGAAGTTAATACTGGGTGTCTGACAAGGCTTCAGACTTTGTGCTCATCAAACTAATTAAAGAGAAACACATCCAAAGCCTAGTGAATTATTTTACTTTTTAAAAATGCTGCCCATTCATCTTGTTTAAAGATTTACCTGGCTCGGTGGGTTTGATTAATGAAAAGGACAATGGGGCTCTTGTCAGTGCAACCTACAGTCACTTGGTTCAGGGTCAGCAGGTTGAGCGAGAGGCCTCTATGTCTATATTTAGTCTCTCCCTACTTTAAAAATCCAAAGGATTGAAACGTTACTGATTTTATCAGCATGCTGTGGTTTGGAGGAAAAGACAAGAGCTGTCTTGATCTCAAAATTCATTCAGCTCCTTTGGTTTAAGGTCAATAGCACACAGCAGATCCCCCATGATTGTCCTGGATGTAGATAGGTAGGATGGCTGCATGTTAACACCAAAACTGAGCCTGAGTGTTTTGAAAGTGGGGTACGGACTCTGGGTAAGCTTAAAATACAGATTCTGATAAATTGCTACCGTGAAAAGTTTACAGTAATATAAAAGTTTGCATAAACTCTGAAAAGACAGAAAAAGGGAGTGGGAGAGATACGATGGGTATTAAATACCAGTGAGCTTATAAAATAATCATAAACGCCTTGATCCTGCAAACGTTTTTGCGTATAATTAGCTATGCTATCAAAAATGCTCTTATTATTGGATTGCAGCTTTGACTCTGCCATAAACTCGAAACAAGGTAAAAAAAAAAAATCACATTTGTATTATTCCAGAAATAGCAATAAACCAGATTTCTACTAGAAGTCAGTGTGGTCCACAGCTCCCCTTTGTTTCAACAGCAGGATGCAACCTCCAGCAGACTTGCTGAACTCGGACTGCCTTCCTCTGTCCTCCCTCTTGCTCTGCTGGGGCCGTGGGAAGGGCTGAGCTCCTCACCTGCCCACAAGGGCCGGGAGGTGTTTCCTCCTTGTGACACAGGCAGCGAGCAGGAAAATACCCAGCAGGGATTATAATCTGCCCTCTAGTGATTAATACAGTTAACATTTGGCAGCATCATTAACATGATTTATGCATTACATAATTACATATTCATTACATAATTATTTCATTATGCAACAATGATAACGCTTGTGCTTTACACCTTCCTAAGAGGTTCTTTACTACAACCAATGGACTGAGCATCTAGCAGTTTGCTAATAATTATGGGTTATGATCATTAATACCTTCTTCTACTCATATGTTTATAGCTATATAAGACACAAATCATGTCTATCATCCTAGGGCAGCTACTGTTGCACAAAACCATCTGCAAGCACACACTGAGATTGTGCAAAACAACCATCCAGTTGCGTCACTTCAGTGCTTAGGGCCAATGATCTCAGTCGTGTGAGTTATTAAGCAATAATGCCCTGATCCTCGTCTGTGAGGCTGAATAAGAATTTCTTATTGATTTAAATAATATACAAACAGGGTTGAAACACATATCTTTAGCCAAAGGAGCAGCACAACAAAAAAGGTGCTTGTGATTTGAAGGGAAGGGCATGGTCCCTAACATTTAGTATTGTAAGCAGACTTTGACAAGTAAAAAACTTTGTTATATGTTACTGTACCTTGATTTTAAGACAACACTTGAGGTTCCTTATCAAGACTTAGTTGCGTCGCTCCAGAATAAGCAGTGCATGACAGCAGTGCTCCACTGCCATATGACAACTATGCTTCAGGAATCCAGAAGAGCTTCCACAGCTGCGCCAAATGCCAAACCTTCTTAGGGTAGGCACCAAAACCCCACTGTTATCCTGCTAATTCAGCTGGGAGAAAAACAGAGACAAGGTGTCATTAGAGTCTTGGTCCCGAGTTTCGTCTGTGATGTACACTAATCCCACTGCAGAAATGGGAGAACGAGTCCTACAGAGATTGACCATGCCTGCAGGAGCATTGGGGCATAACCAAAAGGAATGTGTCCCCCGTTATCTGCACCCAGCTCCTGCTTGCTGGAATATTCTGGCTTCATGTTTCACCCCCCCTAGTCAGGACTGGCTGCAGCTGCTGGCTAGTACAGCTGTGGAAACCCACCCTCATTCAACACTCACTTTATTCTTGCAAATAAAACACTTATGGGCTTGATCATTTTATCTGCCCTATCATCTAAGAAATGCTTTTCGATAAAGGGACATTTATTGAACAGTCTTTTATCACACAAGTATTTCTACTAAAGAAAGGATTTTCAGGATTCAACTCTGTGTATTTAAAATGCAAAATTCAAAGAAGTTTTACTGCTAGACTTCCACTTCTCAATAATGATGTCTTAATTGTTCTATAAGTGTGTGTTACAATTTGTCATACATTCGAGGAACTAGAAGAGAGAAAAATCCACCTCCCTTCTGCTTAATAAATCATTAAGCTTTATTTGTAATGCTGCTTTTTAAATGCAGCCATGCACTGGCATTCTGCCTAGATTTTTAAATAGGTAAATACTACAGCGGGATGTTTGCTAAAAAAAAAAATGAAGAGAGATGAGATCATTGGGGAGAAGAAAAGTGTCATCTTTTCCACACAGCAAGTTAGATAGCAAATATAGCCAGCTAAGAAAAAAGAGATCAGACACTGAACTCAATTTTTATTGTATGAAATTTGAAATACCACATCTCTTCATTCCCATGAGAATACTTTATGCAATCTTTCACATCGTGCTTCTGCAAGAGCCATTTGCAACCATGCTGCCTATGGCTTTTCAAGGCCTAAATTTCTAACATAGGGAGGTAATTTGTGTTAGTGAGCCACCAGTCAGAGTGCACCCACACACTGAAGGTCTGAACATTTCCTGCAGCAGCTTTGAGACAGAGATTTCCTAAGACCTGCAAGCCCTGTAAGAAAAATATTGTTTACAAATGAGAAACTCTGATGCCTGATATTCCAGGCAGCACTAGGTGTTAGATCTTCCTTCTCGACAGCATTACATGTTTCCAGGTGTTAGGTATTTCGTTATTTAAGAGCAGGTAGAAAAACCAGACAATAAGTATTCATAAAATGTCAGCCATTCTCCAAAGGTCTGTTTGAGTTAATACAGCCTATAAAGCTCTCACTTTTATAGGGCTTGAAAATGATAGTTATTTGAAGGAAATTATGTCACTACTTAAAATATTTTACCAGAAGAAACTGCTTAGCACCGTATCTTTAAACCACTAAGAAAGCAACTCCAGAGAGTTTCCACTACTTTAGTGCTTTCTGACAACTCTTGTTAGTGTTGCAATATACAGGAAAAATTAGAAATTATCTTTCTATCCTGAGTCAAGAACACCAAGGCCATGAACACTAATTTTGCTCGGGACCTGTTCCAAATTGTGTGCTCTGCCTGGTGACTGGCCACGTCATTACCCTTCTAAGTGGAGTCCTTTGCAACCCTTCATCCACATCTCGTATTCTTTGGGGCACCCAAGCTGACAGAGGGTCAGCTGAAGGCCAGTTCACTGCCAAAACACATATGTAGTTGGGTGCAGACAAAAACTCAGTCTAACAGCAGAATTAAGAGCTAAAAGGCAATATGAAGCAGATTCTGTCAGTACTCTGCAAAGGTGACTTCAGATCAAACAAACAGTGGGGATCACAGAGGCAGAAACCACATTCAGTAGGTTCCTACTATTGATAAGGTGTGGATATAAAACCAGAATCAAAATACCTGGGTTTGGATACAGAATGGGTTCCAGCTCCTGCTAGACTTTTGGGTTTGTGACAAATACTTGCAGAGTATATTTGTTTGAAGGTTGCGGATTAAACCATGCTGTTGCTTCTACCTTTACAAAACTCCCATGATACTGAAAACCCAAACAGCTCATGCAAGAAGGAGTAATTATCTGAGATAGCTGAAAATTAGGGTTGTATTTAAGGTTTTCACAATGACATAAATAGATAGAATTTACCTGTATAGCTTTACAACACTAGCAAGAGCCATTCACCGCTTGATGAAGGAATTAACAAAAAGCACCAAGGTATCCCATTGTTATCCATATTTCTGACCTGCCAGGATAGGGTCAGAAATCAACTATGCTGCATGGCACATTAGCTAATTAAAAGGGGTGAAAAGGGACATTCACATTGTATAGTACATATTTTCTGAACGGGGGCAATCTAACAGAACATCTTTACCTGTTATTATAAAATACTCTGAATTAGCAAGTAAATTCTGCAGCAGTGAATCTTTTCAGCATGTCTGTTCAAGTATGCCACCAAAAGTGTTGGTGACACACCAGTTGTGCTGTAGCTGCCAGTTTGGCTTTGTGACTTCTGCTGGATCCTTCAATACAGTCATTCTGAAGGTCCCAGATGTTCGGTCTAACAACTCACAAGCCTTATTTATGTTACAAGCCACTCACTCTTTAGTACGGCTGTGCTTATTCCTGTAACGATAAAGTAGGTATTTCTTTCAAGAACATTCACTTGCCATTAGAAAAATATCCTAATTAGGAATTCAAAAGTGACAGATTGTGAGATTCAGTTTGCAAAGATGATGTCACTGGTGGGGAATTGGTGGGTAACCTGCAATTACCTCTTTGAATAAAGACATCAGTGTTGTATCTCGAGAAATAATGGCTAATGATATGTCTTCCAAAAGGAAATAGCGTTATTAATTACCTTACTGTGAACACACCACTTATTGACAGCTTTGAAGGCCATTCATCCAATTAAGTATAATGACTAAAAGCTTCATTTGGCCTTCATGGTTATACAGATGGGCTAAGAACAGAGAGCAAGATCCTGATTTCATTTATATCCTTCATAAATATTCAGAGAAAGTCACAAACACCCATGGAGCCACCCTGGTTTCTATTGCTGTGATTAGAGTCAGACTGTGGCAGGTAATGATGGTATAGAAAGCGCTGTAAATTGATACCTCTAATACCTTGAAGACTTATTGTTGTGCAATAATACAATCTGTCATCTCTTCTGATTGTTACTAAGCACTTTGTTCCAAGCACTTTCCTATCAACATTTAGAGGTTTTTTCTTTCCCTGACTATCGTCCAGGTCTGCATACATTTCTGCGACAGATGATTTAGTTGCAACCTCAGCCCCATCTAAGTCACTTCTTAGTAACAAAACTAATTTTTGCAATATTTCATAGTTTCCGCATTTTCTTCTTCCTCAGATGAATCCAACAATCATTCTAAAAATCATTTGTTCATATTGTGCTTTGTCTCAGTTTGATGGATCTGCTTCTGATTTTATGCACACGCTGCTGTAAGAAGAATAACGCAACCAAAGCCAACAGGTTTTCTTTGGATTTCCCTTTTTGTAAGTGAGAAAATAATCTGGCCTCAGGCATAAAGGGTCATTCTTATGGACCCATCTAGGCATCTCTACATGCCATTAACATGCCATTTTGCTGATTAATTATTTTAATGGATGGCAAGACAAATCCTAGTGCACGGCACAGCTCAGCTAATATGTCTCAAAGATAACACTGTGGCTATTAACGTCACTTCTGCCATCACCGGCTTTTATCTTTGAACAGCAACAGGTTGCTAATGATATGTGGTTATCATTTTCGCATTTTGGAACATCAAAAATGCTGACAGACTAAGGTGGCAACAGTTTGTAAGCACTCAGGTAGAACATCAAAGACATTACTAAAGGTTTAGTACACATCAGCAGTAGCAACAGTTTTAGATCTAGCTGTACCACCAATCTAATCATGTAGAAATCTGATACTGATGCTCATATGACATCCAAGAACTGCTTTTTCTTTTTGTTAAATGGAAAGCAACATTACAGCCAAATGGCAAAGCAACTGCAAGTGCTTTGTTTCTGTGCAACACTGAAGAGCCAAGAAACTCACAACCTTGTAACAGCTGACATTGGAGAATAACTTAATGCTACCAACAGGTCCTGAGAGAATGCAGAATTATGTGTAAATATATCAAGTAAATGTTTTTAAGTGATAGGTCTTCACCCTGTGCAAACAAGTTGCAACAGCAGTATTTATCAAAAGGGTGCCTGATGCAAAGAAGTCAGATTAATTGTTTATGCAGAGGCATTCAGTCTGCATTGCAATGAGTGCAAGCACAGAAAATAAATGGTTCTAGAAACCACCTCCTTCGTGGGAATGACTGTGAATCAACTAAAGACAGTGGCAGCACTTTTAAGCATTATTTTAATACTTTCTGCCACTTTGCTTTTGGGTGTTTGTAACACTTGAGGATATTTTGAGTTGATGTAAATAGCTGCTACTGAGCAGGCCAGAAATACAACAGCATTGTAGATGAGCCTCACACAGGAGGGTCCTGAACTGTGGAAAAACACACACTTGCCTGAGGATTCCTGGAAATCCAGCATCCCAGGGACAAAGTGGGTTTTTTTGAACTTGAAGCTAGCAGACATTGATCTCTTCTTGCTGTGTTATCGCATTTCTATTACTATAATTAAGGTCTGACACTGTGGCAGACGATCCTTCTTGCAAGATGGGCAGAGATCCCAAGGACTGGTCTGCTTTGCTTTGTAGCAAGAAGGGATGAATATCTGAAGTTAACAGAAAATAATGTAAGTGCCAATGTGAATGAAGAAAAAAATCATTGATAACAGCACACTTGTCATCCAGAAATCACTCCGTTCTGTGCATAAATAAAGTTAGAAGCAAAGCATAGGGGGAAGAATCACATTTCATGATATACTGGTGCATAGCATATTATACACCTGGGATGCAAACACCTGCCTCACATTCAATTGTATAATACTTTCCTTAAGTGGCCACAATAATACCATTAACATCCTGTTAACTTTGGGTACAATTAAGTAATTTGTGGCTGACAACGTTTCAGAAAGACTAATACAATACTTGCACTTCCATAATTTACATCAGCAGCCAGCCTATCTATTCATCATCCATGGCAGGTGTTAAAGAAGGGCTGAAACAATAGCATGGAAACTGTAGCACAATAAATTATCTCTTGCGTATCACAGAAACAGAAATTAAAATTTAAAAATATATACAAAGTTAAAAAAAATGGTCAGAAGCCAATTAAAAATAAAATAAAATCAGTGTTCTGTTTAATGTTCTTGCCATGAGAAAATCTAGTGGAGTCAATGAGAGATTATCTTGGGCAGGGAGGACACATTAAAAGATAAATCATATATAGCTGATGCAAGTGGGGGAGGAAAAAATGTTACAGGATATGTTTATCTTTTCCAAATCTTTCTTGAGGGCAATGTTAAAAAAAGGTTGATGTGATTGAGGTATAATGTCATTACTTGCCAGGGGAAATACAGGATGTTAAGAGGCTGATTAACCTGCCTTCACAGTGCGAGCATGTTGGCCCTAAATTTATATCATATTCCCTTTTTATCTTCTGAAGTTCTCCAACAGCAAATGCACAGGTAAACTCAAACGGTAACCTTTACCGCAGTTAAAGTGCAAGACAGGAGCTGTGTGACACCTTTAAAGCCAGAGCTCATCTGAACTATTTGCAAATCTGAGGAGGATCAGCTCTAAGGACTTAGTTTAGATCTATGCTTAGCTAAAGGTAATTTTGGGGCAAATTATGACCCCTTCAATCAGAGAAACTAGAGAGCAATACTGCTGTTGTCAGTGTTGTTGGCGTTTACAAAGAATTTCTTGATGTTAAGAGCAGAATTTGATCTAAAACATGCAAATCTACAATCCACGCTGTGCGTATATTTATGCTCCAGGATAGACCTTCTGCTAAATAAATACATTTCTATGGCCACCCCCAGCTTAGTAACAGTTCTCTTTGATTTACAGAGCAGAGTTCTCACCTTTGGTTGTTAGGAGTGTCTGTTTTGGGCTGGGGTAGCTCTCCTGGAATGCAGCAGAGCATGACGGGGTCCTGCACCTTCACCCCACACCAGGAAGAGAATCCCGGGAGCAGCACCAGAGATTTGAGGAGACACCGCCAAAGCTGATCACTCCAGCAAAAAGCCCTGGAGGCAAATATATCCACGTCAGCTCATATCTCTCCAAACTGTAAGAACAGGATGATCCAGAGCATTTATCATGAGATCCTCAACCTCGGCGACACCTCGATGTCTGTTGGAACACCAGTGAACAGCATCATTACTCTTAAATTTGTTAATAATGCCACTTGCTCTCGGGTGACCCTCCACAGGTGTAAACTTATACACCTGCATTAGAGTGAGTTCATAACTTCTCCCAGTGCCAGCAGAAAACAGCCTTATGTTTAAATTACATCAAGTTATAGCATAAGGAATGTTAGGAATTTAAATTTATAAAGTCAAATGCTCCAAAGCTGAGAAATCACAGAATTAGGGTTGCCTTATTATTCACATCTAATTTTTTCCACAGGATGTACTGCATTCACATTAAGAGCTTAAATTATACCTCTTACTCTCCCCTGCCCTCTCTCAATTAATGAGAGCTGACAAGCTTTAAAGAGACTTTTATAGGCCCTAAATGGTCTTGCATCTCATATGTTTCATACTCGTTAACTAATTATTTTACAACCTGATGAACTGTCCCTAATGCAACTGAGGTGGAAGCACAGAGCCCACAGTCTGTTCCAATGGACAAACAAAGCGGAGGTTTTGTAGAAAAAAGGAAAAGCCTGTGACCTGTAATTGAAGGCTTGTCATATTGGGAGAGTATGACTGTTAGGTAGGTGACCAAGATCATGGAGCACAACTCTATCGTGAATTTTTTTTGACTTCTGTCCTTGTGTATGGATGTAACCACTACCAGGACAATTGTTAGTGTCCCTACAGGCTTCTCTGCCCTGTTGGACTTGCAGACTTTTGCCATAGCTGTCTGTAAATAGCTGCTTGGTCACATCAGCAGGTCCTAATTAAGCCTGTTAGCCTTCTCCATTGTGGAGCCCCTAGGATCTGCCATGGAGAGGATGGTAACTCACAAACAAACCTGATCCTCTTCATAGGGATCATCCAGAATAGAACAGCAGGGCCAGAGGATGATTTGCTGATTATATCACTAGCCTGAAAGATGGGTGGCTTTGGTTCAGGTTCCCTCTCCATTACAGCGTTCTGAATGATTTGTGGCAAATCGCCAAAGCCAAAGGGCGCAGGCACAAAAAGCAAGACAAGAATAAAACACAGGCACTCAGGTACAGATGTACAACTCCTCAGGTCACGTATGCACCTACATTTTCAACAGCAAAACTTTCTCAATGTCTATAGCCCAGCACCACTATCATCCTCTGAGTGTTCAGAGCCCAGCTCTCATGTTATGCCTAAACACTGAACATTGTTATTATTCTGAGTCAATCAAAATGCCAGCTTAAATACCTCAATACTGTCCTTAGATTCACTTGCATCAATGCATGGTCTGCAGTGTATTGCAAAAGACTTTCCCACATATGCCAGTGAACGTAAGAACACTCTGTAACCATATACAAAGTTTGCAGTGCCAACCCTATATTTTAAGAATTAATGTAGATAAGCAGAAGTGGTGTAATCTACATGCTATAGTGAGCATATATATAACTTGATTATCAAAATCTTCATTCCCTTTGTGTGTTCCAATATTGGAGCACATTTACGGACCACCGTTTACAAGGTTAATTCAGAGATATATCAACAGTCTGAGCCCACTAGGTACAGGAGAACATTGTAGAATATTCACAGTTCATGAGCCCTAATCTAACAACTGCCAAACTCTGTAATATCTTGCTTTCAGAAGAATAATTCACCCCTTTGTACATCAAACAGCAATTTTCTTAACTGCAGCGATTTTGTATGTGATATTAGGCCAATAGTTTCTCAGGAAAAGTAATGCAAAGAAACTCCGTAAACTTATTGGTGCATCTTTTTCAATATTCATGTGTGATTTAAATACTTAAATATACTTGCGTTTCTTTGGAAAAATTGGATACCTGTGCTCTCGACACTTGCACAGGTCTTTCTCTCCCAGGATTAGTCTCACTGTAGTTTGCAGGATTTACCATGACTACTTATAATCACTGGTTGAAAAATTGACAGGCAAGGTATTTTTCTCAAGCAAAAGTACTTTCTGGGGCTTAAGAAACAGATATCTTGGTAATCGAATTCAGAAAGGGAATGCACACACATGTAAAGAAAGGTCATTGTTAGCTGAAGTGTGACAGATCTAGTCCGTATTAATTTATACTGACTTGATGAAAACCCATGAATTCTGGACTGACTCCTAACAATTGAAGGTCCCAGCCAAATATAACAAGCTCTTACTACGGTGATTTTCAGATTGACCCGTTTGGGATAATACGCTTCATAAAAACCTAGACTGTATAACTTAGGGGTTCTTTCTGGCTTAAACAGCTCTGGGGAACTAGACAAATAGCAATTTGAACTCTGCTTTGCATAAGCCTTTTTGATATCTTGAAGTATCATTAAAAGTCCCCATTTTTTAAATTATTGTACATTAAGTACCCTAAGTCTCCCTTAGAAAAAAAAACCATATGTCCAGTAAACCCAAATAATAAAGTCTATTTCAAAAGGAAATTTGTTCTTTTCTTTTTGTTTTGCTTTCTCTGTGTGGAAATATTGTGCCTTTCTGAACCAGGAGTTTTGCTTCAGTCCAGTGACTTGGGATTTCAAACATGAATTACAAGTTACAGCCTAAGCCTGTATCAGTTTACTTTAGGGGAGTTCGAAGGGCTTAAATAATGATAAATGCATGATAAAATGTGAGGAATAAAAATAATTTCTACTTTATGAGCATCAGCACTGCGGCTGAATTCCACTCTTTTAAAACAAGATAAAATGCTTTCTTACTTATTTGCATTCAGTATTAAGAAAGCTGTGATTTTACTTATATAGAAATCAGACCACAGTTCATGTCCTGCTCAGGCTTGGTTTATATTTCTTCTCATTCAGCTTTTGTTGTGCTTAATTTTCTGGTTTCAGCTTGAGCAGACTTTGCACTGGGCTCTAACAACAATTAAGGGAGTCTCCAACAGCTGGATTAGGCATCTTCAGTTTCATATTCATCTTCCACTTACCCACTGTACATTTGGGTGACTAACCAAAACAATTTGTAAAAGTTAGATTTTAAAAATTCATAATATTTTTTAAATATTCATAATATTTTTCTTAGTTCTAACCTGACTATAATCTATGAAACTATTTAAAAATAACAAATATCTGTACAAGTTTTCTCTAAATTTTGAAGAAAGTCAAGCTACCTGAGCTAGTTGAAGTCCTGGCTAAACATCTGTATCAGTTTGTTGAAGTCTTAAGCCAGGTTTTGATAATGTTATCATTTTCTATTGTATAACAGCAATATTTTTGCCTCAGATTATTTCACTAGTTCTGAGCAGTAATTAGTTCATCTGCAGCTGAAAAAAATCAAACAAGAATTGAAAAATGGAACAGAGATTATTATTCTCTCCTTTCTGTCTGTGTATAACAATACAGTGTAAGAGGAAGAGATCTATCATCTCTAAAATTATGAAGGATAAGAACAAATGCAAGTAAATTGATTCAATTTTCTAATTAAATACAATATTATCTTTGTTTAATAATTGAATTTAGATGAATTTATATTGTTTTCTTATATATCTAGCCTACTTAGGGTAATTTATTTCAGTGGCATCAACAAGATTAATTCCTACATTTTTTTATCCATTGGAATTATGATTTCTACACAAATGAGGATACAATTATTATCCAACCCATATGAAATGCAAATATATATATATATATATAAATCTATACATGTGCCTAAATAACAGATACAAGATATAGCGTGGCCGACATATAAGCAAGCTTGAGCCAAAGTTATAGCATCCTTAAAGGTGCTCTGCTTGCTTTAATCTCAGAATAAACCCATCAATTTCAATATTTCCTGTAATTATAGTCCATATTAGTTTTTACAAAAGGTTGTTCTTGGATTCCTATCAGTAGGAATCCTTCCTATCACTTTTCTATCACTTTTAACACCAGCATAGAGACAATACTCACCTTTACACATCTCTGGGGAGTTCTGCAATGTCAGTTTGAATTCACTATTATTAATTCAGCTGACTAGATGTCCTAATCCCATACCCATTACTCACAAATGTCCTGTTAACATAGATAGGACAACATAAAATTATAATGGATTATAAGGGTGGTTTTTTCGGTTTTACATCTTAGATAATGTTATGTAGTTCAGTTCTGCATTTTGCGATAGAAAAATGTAAGAGTTGGTTCACTCCTGTGAAGAAACTATTTAATTACCACAGATTTCCTAGAAAGGTGACGTTGCCTGAAGATATGGCAAACTGGACTAGATAATCCAATTTGAGGCCACTTCCAATCTTACTTTAGCACTTGGTGAAAGGAGACATCCCCTTCCAGTGAGTCATTAGATATTTTAAAAATCAGCTGGGAATCTCTTTCCTGCTAGTGTTTTGGTGAAGAAACAATTAAGCCTACTTGGTTAGACTTGCTAATGGCCTTACTGCACAGACTGTTTCTTCTAGAGTGGACATGAACTTTTAAATTCAGCTTTTCTTCATTTCTAAGGCTGTGTGTCACTGGCTTCTTGGTGGTTTTCCTACTGCCTCACCCGATGGTCTCCTGACTCCACATGGATACACAGGTAGTAGAGGGAAGTGCTTCCCATGTGGAAGATACTGAAGAGGAAGGAAAATCTACTGATGGGAGGAATAACATAAACCAGGATTCCATCTGCAAGCCATGGAAGGTAGGAGAGATGTCTCGGGGGCTAAACAACATCAAAAGGTGACTTAGAAATTTCTTGCTTTGTCAACGACTCAATGGAATTCAAGTAATATTTACAAATTAATATTATAAATATATACCCTTTCCTTGCATAAAAGAAGGGTGTTTGGCTCAGTAGAGCTGTTACAGAGTTTATCGGACCACAAATCCCCATGTACTGGGCTAATTCCGCAGAGAGATGCACAAGACGCTCCCCCCAGGTGCCTGAACAAAATATTCTGTCCAAAACATTTGAACAATTCCTACAGTAAATTTGTCACTTTTGAAACAGTTTCTGGGTTGCTTGAAAGAGAATCGCTTTGCAAAAGCAACACGTGGGTTTTTTTCCTCATATTTAATATTTACAAGAACTTAACATTTGTTTAAATGATGAAAATCCCTTTTAATTATATAAGTTTTCTGAAAAGCTTCATACCTACAAGTTTTATGAGTCATTTATTAGAAAAGATTGAGGTTTTTAAGAGGATTCAGCTGTAACTTGCCCTGAGCACTGTACAAATTCTTTAGTAAGTACTGATGGCTTTTTATGTGTGTGTCTGAAAAAAAAATACCCAGTAGTTTTGGTTATCAATGCAAAAACTTGTTTAAACATATTCAGAACTGTGTTTCTGTTTTAATTGAACATAATCTGTCTCTCTTATGAAGAGTGCTTTCATACAAATGATAAAAACTATGAAACCTTAATACCTCAGATTCACACAGAAGTTGAGAATACATAACAGTGGCAAGTTTTGATGTTTTCTGAAGTGGGAAGACTGCAAAATATCTCTACATTGTTTTGGCTTGGGGATAAGTACTCTAAAAGCACAGCACATGATGTTCTTTCACCCAGAAGAGAGGAGTAAACCAGATTTTTTTTTTGGCATATTAATTATCCGAACTTCCACATAAATAAGCCAAGTAAACGGAGTCTGACCTCTCCATTCCAGCCCTTCTGGGAGCCACCATTTGGCACCACTGCACTCCAATTATCTGAAGGAAAAGACAAACTAAGGATAAGGAAAAGTTCTTGGAAAAAAGAAACAGCCGTGACAGCATTTGCTTTAAATATTAAGAATATAATCAGTAAAATCTGCTGTGCTTCAGTGGGTCACTTGCTGTCTCTTTACAGATTTATTTCTAGATTAAGAGGCGTTGCGTAAATATTCTACATGTGCAAACCAGTAAAACACGACAAGGTGCCAAATGCCTCCAAAGTCTGATGGTGGTTCTGCTTCCTTCATCCAAGTGATGCACCTACTACACATTCCTATAATACGAGCTTTCCCTTTGAGTTACTGATCTAAAAATGGCAATTACTGCCAGAATTGCATCATTCTCTGTCAAGATTAAGGGAGAAACAAACGAAAACCCCACAACTCCTCTGATATTTTTACCTAGGCAACCCCACAGATCCCAATGGAGACATGAGGCTGTAACTCAACACACGATTTTGCATAATTGGACGCATCTTAAATTGCAGCCTCCTAGTGTTGCTAATCCTGGAGCCTGACCTTGCCTTTAATTTTTAACAGTTTACTTTGCAGAAGCTTCTGCTTCCCAACTTCAGTGATATTCACAACAATGACAGAGCAGCTAATAACTACAAAGCAGGCAAACAACAGAGTGCTCATCAAACTTTTTTGTGCTTGGATACCATTTTAAACACAAGTGATATTAGGAACAAGGCACGATTTAAATGTGCTTTGACATGGGAGATGATACCAGGGAAGATAAATGTTTTAAATCAAACCGTATTTAAGATAAGCGCGGAATACAAAGTAGCTACTTGACTCCTGAATTTAAAAGTGCAGTTATCCAGATACACGCTTAAATATACAGAACTGTATCTGGAAAATATGTTCAATGAGCAATTATATTAGTAAAGAAAATACAATGTGTTTGGGCAGTATGCCATTTTATTTATTATTATTCGCCAACTAATTTTTACAACTTTCCAAAGTGCATGCTCTATACTGACCTGAAGCTAAATTGAAAGTACAGGTGCATCAACATGTGAGAAAGTATTTCAATAGCTGAAGAAAAAGTTCTATTTAGAACTGAAGCTGTTTAAATCAATGGCTTCAACTGCGTGCCAGAGGGAGAAAAGGTCTCAGAAAGAAACAGCCCGATGCTGCTGCTGTCTGGTGAAAATCCTGGCCTACAAACACTTTATTTTTTGTGTAACTTTACCATAAGACAGGCCAAAATATTTCCTTCCTAGGGACCACGATTTACACTCAGCCCTAAATTTTCCTCTCTGTCAGCAAAGCTAATTGCTGCTTTGAAAACAGGTGTGGTAAAGGTCTGCTGCCCCAGATCTAAGATAGCTATTAAAACCACTACAAAGTGAAAATAGCTGTTAATATTGAAATTAGTGGCCTTTAAAGCTCATTTTGAGCTAGTATAATGCCAAAGTTTGGAAGAAAAAATTCACTTACTGAGAATTTCATGACTTTCTAGTAACTGTCTAAGGCCAAAAAATAATAGGGAAAAGTTTTAAGCAAAAGCGAGCTGTCTGAGAACAAGAGGTTGATGGCTGTCGGCAGATACGCTGCCAGCTTTTCTCACAGACAGGGGAAACTCCAGGGCCACATCTAGAATAAACACATTTTATACCTGTGGGAAACTGGGGAGGATCAGTTTTCCAATGGTCTAAATAATTAACATCCAGCAGTTGAGGGATACGAGCTGATATGATATACGGTGGTTCCACTGAGTACCGTAGCAAAAGGCAAACAAGAATCCAAATGTCCTGCTGAGCGTGGCTACTGTGGAAACTGCGAGGGCTACAAACAACTTGCTCAAAAGTTTTTCAGCCCTTGGCTTGGTTGTGCAAGTGCCCTGGGTCAGCAATGAGGAAAGGATGAAATCCTGGGAGTTCTATAATGAGTGATGATCTTATCCCTCAGTGTCTTTTTAAGTTCTCTAAAGAGAAAGCATTGCCTTCTAAAATACTTCCAAAAATATGTATCACTTTGCATTTGGAGTTGCAGTGAGCAGTTATTTCAACTGGCCAGCAAAACACTTGTATTCGCAAGTGAGAATGACGGCTACTGGGTTTGGGGATTAATTGAGGGAAGGATGTTTCCCAGGATATCAAGGTCACTGGTCCTGCCAGAAATCCACCATTTCACCAAAAAATCGTTCATAAAAGAACTACTAGCCTAATATGTCTCCTTTATAACTGCATCACTCTGTTCATATGCCAGTCTCTGAACACAGCACTGACTCCACTGGTATTTTGTCGCACTAAAATCCATATTTTGTCTTTCAAAGCCAAAGGAGGAATCAAATAAAGCAGTGAAGCAGTGAAAGATTTCAGGTTTTGTGTATCTGCTAATTGTCCTTTGGCTAACAAATAAATAAAATCAGGGGCTTGTAATTCAAGCGATTTGTTTTGGGGGACAATTTGTGTACCTTTGTCCGGGCACAAGGAAAATCTAAGAAATCTATTACTATTTGTGTTCCCAGCATCTGGCACACTCTTGAAGTGTGATGCTTACTGTAGCAAGTCAGTTATTGCCCCCTGTAAGGAATCAGTTATTGCTTCTAATGCCTATCACAGGAAAATGCAACAAGCTCATTCGTCACCTTTTATATTCTGAGAGAGGCTGTTCCCTCCTACAGCTCCCTCATATACCAGCATTGGGTCAGTCTTCAACACAGTGACTATATAAAGCCTGTCTTGCTCTCCTTCTAAAACCAATTTTTTACCTAAATGCACAACTTCTAATTACTAAAAACCACCCTTGTGTAAATGCTTTTCTCCTGCTATTTCTGAACACCTTAAAATCTTAGGACTTTGAGAGATACTGTGACTGTGAGGGAGGCTCAGGCTTTTCATAGAACTCCTCTCTTTTCCCCAGTGCCACCTTTAACACTCAACCGCAAGGTACAGTTATCCACCCAGTGACAGCAGTTGTCTTTTGCAAGTCCACATGTTTCTCAGGGGGATACAGGGAAAATAAATTGTTGTCTCCCCTTTATTCAGATGAACTGGCTGCAACTAACGTATCGAAGCTGAATGTTCTCATATTTTTAAGCTAGATGGGAAAGACATTGGATGTATTTAACAGAACCCATCTCCAAAGTTGGCAACTTTTCAGACAAGTTAATATCCCACAGGACATTATTAACAAATGCTACCTTTGGTTGTGAATGCTCGTTGGTGAACACCCCGACCATCCCATCCTGACTGACATGCATTTGGAAACTTAGCTGCTGATTTGCTTTTGTTGCCCCAAAACCAGAGTGACTGTCTAGTCACTAGTCTTAGGGACACACGCCTCCAACCACATCCAACAGCTCTGTTCCCACCTGGGTGTTTATTTCACCCTGTTTTGCTCTATTTACACTGTGTCTTTGAGTCATCCTTCCAAAGTTCACCAGTTTTCCAACGAGCCCTTCAGAAACTTGCTTTGATCCCAGTTTTGGCAGTCAGCTCTCGTCACATATTTCATTTGTTGCTTTAGACGTTAAGTCCCCATCCAAACCAGTCCAAGAGGAATGAGGGGGAACAGCCTCCAAATATGGCAGGAGCTGAGCTGGCTTCTGGAGCAGTTTAGCACATCAGTGCGTGTAAGAGCGAAGAGAACTGGAACAAGTTTTACATAGTGCTCTAAATAGACTGTGGTGAAATGTTCAGAGCTTGAAACTACACAGAAAATCCTGAAACAGATAAAAGAATAGCTAAGATCCCATTAGTAAATATAATTGTCATGATCATCTCCAGCCATAAAATGCTGCTTCAACTCTCTGAAATCATGTTTGATGAAACAAAGGTTATACATAAGTCCTTAACTTAGTAGTTGTTTTATAAAGAGCTGCTAAATATTATGCCATCAAACATGAAGGATGTGCTTTTTTTTCAAAAGCAATTATACTGGACAGTTATCATAAAAATACCAGAAAAAAATACTCTCCAGTATCCACCAACTGAATCTCAATTCATATCATACTTTTGCTTTTAATTAGGATGATTTTATTTCTTCCCACTGCTGTTGGGTGTTCCTTTAATTTAGTCTCCCAACTTAAAATTCACACAATTTCACAGTGTTCTGTGTGCGGATTATCAGGAGGCCAGTTACGGGAGGGTCTCAAACAGCAGTCAGGTTAATCAACTGAATCATTACGTGTATTGTAGCCAACAATAATCTGGCCTTTAACAATATGGAAACAGCTATTTATACAAGTTTTAAAATGTGAAGATATAAGAAATGGGAAGTTTTCTATATCTGATCCTGGAAATACATAAATGTTACAGAATCACAGAACTGACTGGGTTGGAAAAGACCTCAGAGATCATCCAGTCCAACCCTTGGTCCAACTCCAGTCCATTGACTAGATCATGGCACTAAGTGCCATGGCCAATCTCAGTTTAAAAACCTCCAGGGCCGGTGAGTCCAGCACCTCCCTGGGCAGCCATTCCAATGCCTGACCACTCTCTCCGTAAAGAATTTCTAATATCCAGCCTAAATTTCCCCTGGCAGAGTTTAAGCCCATGGCCCCTTGTCCTATTGCTGACTGCCTGGGAGAAGAGACCAATCCCCACCTGGCTAGAACTGCCCTTCAGGTAGTTCTAGAGTGATGAGCTCACCTCTAAGCCTCCTCTTCTCCAGACTAAACAAGCCCAGCTCCCTCAGCCTCTCCCCATACGTCTTGTGTTCAAGCCCCTTCACTAGTCGTGTTGCTCTTCTCTGGACCCGCTCCAGCACTTCAATGTCTTTCCTGAACTGAGGGGCCCAGAACTGAACACAATACTCCAGGTGTGGCCTCCCCAATGCAGAGCACAGGGGAAGGATCACTGCCCTTGTCCTGCTGACCACGCTACTTTGGATACAGGACAGGACACCACTGGCCTTCTTGGCCACCTGGGCACACTGATGGCTCATGTTGAGCTTCCTGTCCATTAGTCCCCTCAGGTCCCTTTCTGCCTGACTGCTCTCCAGCCACCCTGTTCCCAGCCTGGAGCGCTGCAGGGGGCTGTTGTGGCCAAAGTGCAGCACCCGGCACTTGGCCTTGTTGAACTTCATCCCACTCAATGTACTTCACACACACCAACGTGCTCAATGTTCACACTCAATGTACTTCACACACACCAAAAAGTCAAGACCACACCTCACAAAGGATCAACATTTTTTCCCTTGGTCCACAAGAGCAGTACCTGGCACCTGTTGTAAACTGATTCCCACCCTCTTGTCCCCAATTATAAAGAAATAAAGCAAACCTGATGCCAGCCTGTTGGATAAAGCAGCGCCTGGGGCTGCATACCCAACTTCAGCTGCACTGCAGTACAACACAAAGGTTTGTACAATCTTTTACGAAAACCTTAATTCTCCCAGAGCTCATTTTGGACTTCTACAATACACAAAAGAGTATATCAGATACTTTGGCTCTCTACATTTTGGGAGAGAATAATTTGGTTTCTCACAATATTACCTTACAATTTAAAACATGTAACTGTGGTAGCTTTTGAATCTCACCTATAAAATATTGGAGCACATATGTATAAAGGAATTAAAACTATAAATTGCACGAACACTTTAAATTGTTTCTTTTTATACATATGTAATGATTTAGTTTAAAACAGCACATAAAACTCCTTAAAAATAGCGTATTGAGAAATGCTTATTCAAATGCAATTGCTATGAACGAGTTAAGACTTAAAAAACCTTGACATTTCGCATTTTGTGCTTCAGTGTTCCTCAAAAATAAGTAATAGGTAAACTACAATTAGCAAAATATTTTTAAACTATGGATTAGAAGTTAACGAAATAAACTGCTTTAATGAGGAAAACACTTTCTTAGAAAATAGAAAATACTCATAGCTGGAGAGTCAGAAGCTGCTTTTAAAAGATGCCATTAAGTTGCCACTATTTTGACAAAGCTCTGGCCTCAAAGAGGCAGATTTCCTTAATGCATTGTAGAAGTCCTTGGCAAATTACATAATATTCATTAAATTTAAATGGAGACCCTTGATGTCTCCTGTAAAGATGTCCCAGGGAGTCAATTTTCAAGGAATTCATAATGTAAGCAGTAAGTTATTGGAGAAGGAGGCATTCATCACCTAAGAAGGCCCTGAATGAATCATTTAGAGAAGGTGGCGCAATGACACATTTTGGGGGTTTATTTGTGAGACCCTGCGCCAGACACCTACTGCAAGTCCCAACAGAGGCAACCGGACAACCCGTGTGCTGCGGACACCACATTTCCACAGATGCTTCCAAACTTCCCTAGGAAAGGGGTTCATTTAATCCCCCAAATTAACACTGCAACACCAGAGGGACTCAAAAAGCAGAGGTGACACCCAGCTGAAGCCCCGGGATTCTGCCCCACACCTGCCGCCCACCTTGGGAAACAATCCTGCTCATAAACTCCCGCTCTTTGATGGGGTTTCAGCCCCACCCTGATCCTGCCAGGTAGGGATGCTGTATTAACTCCTACTACAAAAACGACCTGGCACATCCTGGGCAAATAGATCCCTTAAAATCAGAATCTGAGTCCTATGAACTTTCTGTTGGGTTTATTTTGGATCCCAACTGTGGAATCACCCCAAATGCTGTGTTTACTCATTCCCTCTAAATATTATTAAGTCTGAAACAAAACACCATCCCAGGAAGTCTTCCCCCTTTTTAATATTTGGCTTCATTTAAATGCTGCATGTCCCCAAAACCTTTTTAAACTGCTTACTTTTAAAATACAAACAGGTCAGTATTTAGCCACGGAGGGTACTTTTCTGTCCCAAATCACCATCCAGTTATCAAAGGCTGCTAATCTATGCTGCTAAATACTGTAAAAACACTTTATAGATACATTGCAATCATCTCCATGTGAAGCCATTGGCTTCCAGCATTGAATATACTGGTATTTTTATAAACATCACACAGACAACGCCACGTGCTTTGCAAGCTGGGCTGTACTTAGTGTGGCAGACTCCTATCACCATTACTCAATAGTAGTGCAGACAAGAGAAAACAGCTTTCTTTTAGCAAATAGTCTTATTCCTCTCTCTCATAAAATGGTACTATTGCAAAATAATCCAACAAAATAATCCGACAGTTAATTTATTAATGCAGAATAAGAGTTGGGATTTGTTTTTCATCATCATTATTTATAGCTTTACTAATGTGCGCAGTGTTGCACCAAAGGGCAACGTATCCCAAGTGAGCCGCAGCCACAGCTTGCACAACGCTCCCATAAAAACAGAATAAACAACTTAAAATGTGGAAATGAAATCCTGATTTTTACTCTGTATGATTCCATAAAGAATTAACTTTAATGAATGCAACTGGAGAGAGAATTGTCCTTAATGATCCTTCTAGGTTACATCTAAATATTTCAATAGCTCTTTAACTGCTAAACTACATTTAAAATATCCTTGAGAACCTTGATTAGGGGGTTGAGACGCTAAATAATGAAATCTCAAAAACCAACTCCATGCTGGGGAAACTGGGAGCTATTTAATCAAGCTGGGCTCTTACACTGTCAACAGAATTACAGTTGGTACCAACTAACAAACATTATGCCTCTGAGGTAGGGAAATCGCACTGGCTCCATTTTCAAACATGCATAGGGACTGAGATTAAAGTTACCAGATGTGAATTACAGATGGAAACTGGTGTTTAATATGCAGCACGCTGCTTTCAGAAACCTGCCTTCCTCCTCTGTCCTCATTCCTCATCTACTCAGCCAGTTGCAAAGTGAGAGACATGGGGTGAGACAGCTGATGGAAACGCGCTAGCAAAGCGCCTTTAAGTACAACTCAAAAATTGACTGATTTCCCATAACCACCATGTTTCATGGTTACCTCAAAGAGAAGAAGCCTTTCTAAGCCTCATATTGAGTCCACAGTGGACGCAGGACCTGGTCACAGAGCCAGTGAACTGCAAGGAAAGGTGAACTCCACAGGGAAATTCAAACCTCAAGTAACGGGGTGAACTTCTCGCAGCGTTCTCCTCCTGGACCACCCTTCATACCTCCTCAGTACCCAGAAAATCTACTGTTGTGAGGGGACAGACTTTGCTGTCTTGCTGCCGTGAGGAAAAGACAGGCAAAGGCATTTTTTTTTGCTGAGAAAAGTGCGTTGAAAAACTTGTGGGAGCATTGAAAAAATACCCATGGGGCCGGCAGGTGTGGAGGAGGCTCCGGTTTTCTCTCCTCCTGGCTGGGTTTTATTCTCCCAAGCAGGAAGAGAAACATGCACTGTGCTTTCCATATCAAAACTTGCGCAGTGTTTGTCCTCGGGCTGAGCACCATTCTGGCCTGCAGAGCCAAACATCTCCTCATAATACTTACACAACCACAGAACCAGAGGAACGGTGCATTCAAAGAGACCGCAGCTGTCATATAAAAAAGAAATACATATTAGCACATTAAGGACGTATCAGTTTTTTTCACTAATTGTAAGTTTTGGACCCTACTGGAGAGATTTCCCTTAATGGCTGCCTTGCAAACAGCAGCTGGGATATTCATTTAGAATCGTCCTTAAGGAAATACCTCTTTGTGGTCTGAGAGTCTTAATAGCGCGGTTCTTACAAACACTTCAGTGGAGCTGAGGAGTCACAGGCTTTGCATAACACAGATTAATATCACAATTCCAGAAATACTGTGGTAGTGCATTGTGGTGCTTTATTAGTGTTAGACATGCAATATTTATTTAATGAACAGAAATTAAAATATTAAGATAACATTTAAATCAAATGAAAGGCGCTGAAGTTGCAATAATGAAACAAAAATAAAGTTCTTCATGCATTCTAAGTTTCTAGTTCTCACATGTGCATATAGTTGTGATTCTGTACCATTATTAAATGTAGACAAACTACCACTGATTGCACGAGACAAAAATCAACCTGTAAGTTATATGTTCGTACTTTTACAGACTTCCTATATAACCTGGATCTTCAGCTTTTTATAGCACATTGTAATACAAGACTTCTGGAAGCTTCTAAGATGAACAGGAATGGCTCTACCACTAGTAACGCACAGTGGTTTCTTCAGCGTACAAATTATAAAAGATAAAGCAAATGCCCACCATGACTATTTCAACAGAAACAATTCTCAAAACCCTTCATAAACAGATTAAAGTGCTACCTATTGCATATTAAATACTTCCAGCAACTGTAACTACATTTAAAAGTTATAAATCCCTGAAAATAGGGTTTCATACGAGAAGTGCTGACAGACCTTTAAATCTAGCATCATCAACACAGCAGCGCTATAATCCTTCACCATGTACTTCAAAGAGAAGAAGTTAGTCAACATGCTTTAAAAATCACCATTTTAAAAGCCCACAGCTAATGCCTCCATCATATCTACAACAGTAATGGATACAGAAAGAGCAAAAGCGCATGAGCTTACTTTACATACTTGATGTACGACAATAATTCTTCTTGAAAGCTGGAAGTGTAAATAAACCTCCAGTGCAGCAGTAAACATATTAAGACAGCAGTTCTGTTTGTTTTAAGATGCATCTCAGAAAGGACATTCCACACAGAAAGAAATGCAGACTAGTACCTATTGGGCACGAGATTCATTAGGCCCCCAAATCACAAAACCTTTCTAAATTCAAGGCAACAGTTTGATAGCTGGAAAATTACAAATAATTCTTGATACAGAGCCAACAGCAATAAATGTAGTTATGTATCACCTAGAGAGAAAAGCCAGCTAAATGTAAAATACAGCAGCAAGAGGTAACATATATAAATATTAAACATCCTTCTTGAATGGCAGAAAGTTTAAATTTGTTACTTACAACATTAAAGTATGGCCTTAATATTTGTTCTTTAAAGTAAAGTACATGGCTATGAGCAGAGGAAATATTTCAAAGGATAACTTCAAAGTATAGTGTGTGCATAGACGAACTTGTATGCTTATTTTTAAGATTAAAAAAAAAACCAAAATAACGTGGAGATGTCCACAATTTTCATCCCTACAATTTAAAGGACAAGAACGACTCATCATTACTGGCAAGTTAGAGTTTTAAAATGATCTGCAAGAAAGTTTACAATTCTATCCTATGGGAGAAACAGAACCTTCTTTGTTTTCAACATATAAATGACTCTGTATGAAATGTTTTCAATCAAAAGCTGCATGTTTCAAAAAATAGATGCAGGGTGATGATGCTTTTCAAAAATAACCTCAAACTATAGAAAAATGTTAAAATTTTCTTTATGAGAGGAAAATGCTGTGCACGTAATATTCCCAGAATTGCTCCAAAACCAGCCTGTATCTTTAGCTATAAAAATATCTTTATAGTTGTAAATGTCCCATTCTGCCTCTCTTAGTAACTTTACCTTTTCCTAAATTGCATTTGTCATTCTCCCCTCTTTCTTGATAAACTGTTAGAAACAAAAGGTGCTTTTATTCACTTACAGATCAGATAAAGACTAGATAGCACATTCAAAGCTTCACTAAATTTCTTCATTAATGCACAAAAATTGATCTTTTCGCTACCTTTAATCTGCTTATCATTCTTGGTATGCAAATATGTCAAATGATCTGCTTTTAGTCAATTATGCAGTTTGATACTCTACATTTACATTCTAAAAGAAGTGATTTCAGAGGTGCTAAATATAGTAGAGTTTCATTTTAATAATTATAAGTTGGCTTGCAAGTGAGAAGTCATTGGAGCGTGTTCTCTGGTTAGTTTACTTGTTAAACCCCATTGGTGTGTGTGATTTAATCATCGTAGATGCTACAGATGGTCTCATACCAGTTAGTTTGAAAATGATCGTGGAATTCAAAACAATTGCACAACATTTCCTCATTGACAATATGAGAAAACCACTTGCTTTGGCCAAACATTTGAAACTGCTTAAGAACCTCTATGGAAATACTGAGTAACTGAAATACATCTTGGTGTAATTAGGAAATTAAAATCTAATTGAGTGCAAAACTTAACTTCCAACAGTAAACGTACCGTAACTTAGGACATAACCTTTGGCACTTTGAATATATTACAACAAATTTACAGTCATTTAGATCTTAAGTGGGTCAAAAGAACATTCATGTGGCTTACGAGGTACCAAACTTGACAAATCCTTGTGTTGTCAGAAGGAGATAACTTGGTGAAGTGGGCCCGTTTCTGGGCTAGGAACATCTAAACACAGAGCGCTATGATGAGGAAGGGCTTGAACCATTCCGGCTCCATCCAGGCACAATCATCTATGCTACGGGATCCCTGTCTTGGGTTGGGAACACTCAAACTGCACAAATTTTAGGGATATTGTGCTAGGGAGATTGGAGGTAGCTCCTAAAAAAAGAGGGCAATATTATAAAAGAGAGGAGAAGGAGAAAGAAGGAGAAGGAGAAAGAAGGAGAAGGAGAAAGAAGGAGAAGGAGAAAGAAGGAGAAGGAGAAAGAAGGAGAAAGAAGGGGAAGGAATGAAGGGGAAGGAATGAAGGGGAAGGAATGAAGGGGAAGGAATGAAGGGGAAGGAATGAAGGGGAAGGGGAAGGAGAAGGAGAAGGAGGAGAGTAAACTAAATCTGAGAGCAACTGTGCAAAGAAATATTTTTAACAAGACTAGTTCTGTACTGTCACACAACACTAACATTGTCAAAAGCATTCAGATAGATCTTTTTCAGCTTTTCTAGAATATAATTATTCAAGATAATACTAATTTTCACAGTTTTAAAACTGAAAACATATTTGGATCTTTAACAACAACACCACATTGGAATTTAATTTCAAACTTTTCTTCCTCCTCAGCAACAGCCATTTTATGGTGCTGTAAGAAGAAAAACAGATCAGGTGTAGAAAAAGCAGAGGAGAAGACAGTCGGGTTTTTTAAATCCAAATCAAAAAATATTCTCTGTATTTTTTTTGTTAATATCATCTCACTGTTTTGCAGCAACAGACTATCCAAATGAGGCTCTTATGAAGAAAATTAAAGTCTATTTATGTTAACATTGTGAGGATTATTCTTCTACACTATTTGCGTATTATATGTTCATCACTGTATTTTGCCGATTTATTGAATAATTGATACCTTTCTCATCTGTCATTTTACAAACAATTATTAAATGATCAGGAAGACATTTACTACATTCTTCTTTCATTTGCCTCCATGAAAACTGACTTTTAGACATCCTTACAACAAATACTGATTACTTTTTTTTAATGAAAAGCCTTTCTAAGTACTCTATATGTGTTTAAGCAACATAGCCTATCTCTAAAGGCATATACTTTGTTGTCATAAGATTTAAAAAACTTAAGACATATATATATAATGTAAAACTCAACCTTAAATTGAGTCAGTTCTCCATTTTCTTAAGTACCATATCTATGTAAGTCAGTCTGATCACGCCTCCTACATTTTCACTGTAGCAGACTGTGACTGAACAAAGTATTTATAATTTATTCCATACTTTTCTCCAGTCCCATTCTATTAACACTGCTCAAAGTACTTTAACATATAAAAAGGCATGCAATAACTTCATACAAAAAGATCCTCAAAGCAACCTCATGTCATGAGCTCAATACCAAAGTTCAGTCATTATTCACAAAATTCAGCCTTGAAGTGTAAAATAACTGATTCCAGCATGTGCCATTACCAACATGGCAAGGTATTTTTCACATTGTCATAGAAAAAGCACATCATACAGAATACAGCATTTACTCCGCAAAGATTGTGCATCACTGTTTTCCTCTAATATGTGTTGAACAAACTACATTCCATTGCGACAAAGCACACTTAGGTCTAGTAAAGCGTACTGCACTGGCTCGAAAACAGTGTTCTCGATGGCATGCTGTAGTATCAGAATTGATATGTTCGCATAATACCAATAATCATTCAAGAAAACATTCATAACGGCACAGGCTTCCCAGCTGAAACTGCCACATGGTGAACACTAAGCTATTATATAAACTGCATGGACATATTTAATGTGTATTATTTACTCTACCGTAAGTATTCTGTACCTAAAGGTGTTTTCAAAAAGAAAAGAAAAATATTTAGGTAATCTAACAGAATACTACTTTTGGCAGTCTCTGCTAGTGTTTGGAGTAAAAAACAAACAAAAATACCCCCACAACATAGTCCTGTTCTCCCTCGATTCCTGGAATTTCTTAGGAGAAAAGGAATGAAGAGAAGTCAAAATGTCAAAGTGGGAATTCCTTCCACTGATGTATTCAGCAGGAAGCACCACCAAGCATCAGTGTCTTAACTTTTGGAAAACTTGCCAGCTTTTCGAGAAGGTTCATATGGCACTCTGAGAATACTGGGTGTTTCTTCCATCACTCGTACAAGAAGATTATCAATGTAATCCTCAAGCTCCCGAATATGAGTGTCCTTCTTCTTAAGTTGCTCTTTATGCTTCACCAGCTCCTGCAAAACCTCTTCGTACGTAAGGTTACGATATCCTGCAGCGGCGTCGAAAGGATTTCCATCCTACAGATAAGGTCAAAAAAACCACCAGATGTTATTAAATAGTTCAGTGTTCTGAGCAAGTTGATGGGCTATCACTTTTCATGTTTCTCATGTGCAAAGACTCTTGACAACTGGAGACAGGGTGCTCAGTTTAAAATAAGTTTCCCACACTGTCATCTCAGAAAAAATACAGTTCTCAGAGAGATGTATACACAGTTAATGATCATATGAGCAGTAACCACAACAACAGTTAGCAGGTTCGCTTTGGGAAACTGACTGTGTAGTAACTTTAATTATAGCAGAACAAGAGAAAGCCCTGAGAATTCAAGTCCTACTGTAAATTTCCTGAGCTCTTGCCTTCTGAGCATACCATGGCAAAACATTGACTTAGCTTTCAATGACATCAGCCCTCATCTGTCTTTCATATTCTGTTTTTAGTCAGGAGTGGTTCTCTGGGCTTTGGCTTCTGAATCATATAATAAAATCTGCAATTTTAAATTTCAGGTGATGTTAAAGGCTGCACCTTATTTGCACCAGAGCACTTGGGATGTACTACTAAAAGATTTTGCTTGCTTGCTTTAAAGCAAGAGGGGCCTAGAACGAAGCAACAGGTAAACCAGAATTGTTTCTGTAATGATTTCCGATGACTCAATAAGCGTGGGTATTAACAGACATGGACAAATTAGTCCCCTTAACATTCAAAACACTATAAACTTATTCTATGTCAAGAAGAATTAGCTGTGACCTTAACGAACCAGATTACATTTGGAGATGTACAACGGAGAAAAAGATTGTGAGAGTTGGTTTATAAAAGTATTAACGCTGTTAAACGTGCAAAGCAGTAAGTTTTAGCTGATTCAGCAGTGGAGACATTAAAAAGATACGGATACTCTATGTAAAATAATCTAACCTCTCAAATCCTGCACCTCTAACAGGCAGAATAACACAAAATATCTTGCTTACAGTAGAAACCTGTCATTAAAAATGGTGAAGGAAGCGCATCACAGAACAAAGTCAAACTCATTCCTTTTCCTGCTTCATTCCTTTTCTTTCCTACAGCTCCGTATTCACACATTGGCACACAATGAATCATTAAAATATGCAGGTGGCTGAAGTTTTCAAATAAACCTATTTAGAAGTGATGGGGCACTGCAAACAGGCTGACATACAGCAAATCAATAAGCCTCTCTCCATCAATTATATTCTAAGAGTTGATCTTGACAATACGTGCTTTTAAGGGTTTCTCACTACATTTGAGATATTTAATGTCACGTTTATGTATACGTATCCAGTATTTTAAACTGTAGTATCAAGTTACAATATTGAAAGTGATCAATAACTCCCACTTCATTAAAATGCCTGATGTGATGAAATTTATAAATTGGTTAGTAATTGATTTCCAGCAAGCATCGAAAATAACTTCACTTTGTGGTCATTATATCATTAGCGCATTTTGTTCTACAAGAAAGAAGTAAAATTTTCTGTTTATGGTACTCAATTTTTGTACATGTTGGAAAAGACAACATTAACAATTCCATGTCTAAAATATAGGGTCTTCCTATTTTTCTGGTATGGCAAAGGAACAGGAATTAAGATCCAATGAATGTCTTTAATTATTATATAAAGTTTACTGGAGAGTTGTTTGTCGCACGTATACTTTAAAGATGTTTTGCCATACGCATGCTCTATATGGATCTTTGTGGGGGAATAACCTGCCACATTAATTACAGAAAATTCTAGTTAAAGGTTGTGAGTACTTAAAAATAAATATCATTAAAGTTCTGGAGATTTTAAATGTTCGGTTTGAGCAAATAAGTGATACTTACATGTATAAGGAACAATTATATCTTCACATAACCAGCTACTAAAATTTTCATACAAAACATTAATCTTATAATGAATTATTAAGAAAAAAAGATTCTAAACAATAAGCTATGCAAAGGATGATTGTCTCAGCCACAAAATCCTATTGGGGTACATGCTGACAGCCAGAGGAAACACAGTCAGATAAAATGAAGGCCTGGCAATCTCTGATCATCTCTTTATTGTTCTAATGAGGAATTCTGCTCTGGGAATATCATCTAAGCTACTTTCACATCTTTTGTCCTACTTATTCATCTTCCCTTCAGTTCTTAATTAGGCCTTAAAGAGCTCACGCTGCCCTTTCAACTGGCTACTGCTCCCATTTAAACGCTGCTTTCAGAGACAGGTGTTGGCACCAGAGTAGAAGACATACAAACATAATTACTAAATGTGATGCACAAGGAAGAAATATAATAACTCAGTGAGGGTTATTACTGCAGAACCTAAGAATAAATTACTTCAAATACCTTAGAAAGCAATCGTGAATATTAAAAAAATATATTCAAATGGTTTCATTCAAAACTATCGCTGAGATATAGCTTCTCCTCCTCCTAATTTGTATTTTGTATTAAATGTGCACCACCTCATAATCCCACAACTGACATTTAGGATAGCTGGTATTCCAAAAGAAAAATCATCAAGGATTTCTTTTATCACCTTTAAATCCTTTAAATAAAACAATTCACATCTTATTTCTTAAAAGAATTAAACCGATGCTTTTACCAGCAATAAATTACACGATTTGCGGTGGTACATTTGCAAGCACATAGAAACTGTAATTATGGTTACATTACAGACAATAGCTGCTAAGTTAAATCAATTTTTTGATGTCGCTTTTTGTCAGAGATTAAGTAACCGCCTGGTAGAATTCAGTTCACTATCTGATCAAAGGCAGCCTTCATATACTCTGACATCTCCCACCAGTTACTTACATTATAAAAACTTGGGCATTTACAATAACATCAAATGTTATTACAAGTCATTTACATAAACCAGCAAAAAACAAACAGTACAAAGTCATATTTGCTTGTGGAAATTGTTTTTTATATATTTTAAAGATTGAAAACAAACCCCCTTTTAAAGATCTCATCTATTCACAGAACAAATTCTAGCAAGACCACATTTTCCTTCAAACAAAGACACTGCATAGGAAATACGTGGGGGTTTTCTGTCTTTTCTTAGTACACGATTTATTCTAGGTACTTTTAGAGTCAAAATATATTTTGAATCATAACTTCTAGTATTTCTATTTGTAGTGTTTTCTGAGAGGCTGTTAATTTATTTATGTTCTCAATCCTGCCATGAATCTGCTCATCACTTTCCTTTTGACTGTCGCGATAGGAAACTCCTGTTAGATCAACCAACACATCCCTGCCTGATGCAGAACTCCTCACCTGACTATCACTTCTCTAGAATCATCTGAAATACCCCAAAGCAACAGGGATTTTCTTAATTTTCTGTACAAATATCTAATTTTCCCCTTTTTCTCTACATCACATTGAGCACAAAGCTCTTCTTTATTTCCAAATTTATATTAAGCCCGTAATTTTCTCATTAGATTTTCTGGATATCTCAAAAGAAAAACCCCTCAATGTTTCCTTGTAAGAGGTTAGACAAGAATAATAGCTTATATTGTGTCAAGCATCACTTGGCTGACATGTACCAATGGCTTTCCATGCCACTGTGTAACTCACCATTGTTTTCCTGAGGTCCTCAATGCCGGAAGGTTTCGTATTAAAACTGTAGGAAATAAACAAAACCACAAAAATTAAAAGTGCATATTTATCTGACCAAAGCATCTGCTGCTAGAAGACGCTAATGAATTAGGTACATAGCTATAAAATGTTTAATATGATTTATTTTCTCGATTTGTTGAAAAATAAGAAAATATTCACAGTTAATGAAAATTGTCATTATTCTTTGTTCACAATTTTTTGTATTTCTCGTATTCTTTTTGTCATAAAATTTGAGTAAGTAAATAAGAAATGCAATAAAGGATATTATGGATTGGGCTTCACTAGGTGCTCTCTTATCTCTAGACTTACCTTGAGCTTCTAAGCAAAAAGAGATACTTGAAATTAAATATTCCGGAAACATGTTCCAGGAATGAGATTGTTAAAGAACAACAAAACCCCCACAAACTAACATCTATTCCCAGCTTTCACAGCAGCTGCTAGAAATACAAGGTCCTTTACAAATTCCAGTGGGATCACCAGCTTAAGAGAGGGCTGAAAAGCCATTTCTATCAGCAACATTTGCGTCGTACTTAAAATTGAGTCAATAATCTATTATTTTACAAACCCACATATCCAGAAAGCAAAGCTACTTCATGATTTTGTTGAGGTGTTTTTCCTTCTTCCACTGCAGACGTGCAGTTGATATTGATAAAAGTAGCCGCTGTCAGAGTGTCAGGCCTCAGAAATGCTCCACTGGTCCCTCAACTTGACGTAATTATTAGCAAATATCCCGAAAAATCAATGCTGTTACGTTCTTATGTAGTTGGTACAGCCAGTCTGGAGAGAAAACTGACTCTCTGAAAATGCATTCAGAATTTGGATACAGCTCAAATAACATTTACTCGGTAGCATCACAGCAGACACCATCTTTTCACATCACTGAATCCACTATTTAGTGAGACTGCACGTACTGGCTGTCAAGGGTGGCGTTTGTTGACTGAGAATAATGCTAAAAGTTACCAAAATGTTTACTTCTTTTATTTTTAAAGGTAGCTTACGGTACAAAACATGTATTATGTGACCGTCCATCACTCTTTGTTATCTGAATTTATACACCATATATCTCACGGTATAAAAATGGAAGGGACATTATTTACAAATGTATACTACATTAAGTGTAGAAACCTTTTCTTCTTTTTTTTTTTTACATTAATATTTTTGATTCTGCACATTATTTTCTATTTCCAAAGCAGGCAGCCTTTTGCTCATACAGAAGTCCCGCGGACCATCTGCTGGGCTGAGCGTATTAGATAAAGATTGGATTACACCAACAGTCACAACTCGAACTCAAGAGGTGTCTGATGAATCAAGTTCTGGCTAATTCCCATTATACCTGTTTGTAACAGTGATCCGCAGCAGCCTGCCCAGTTTGCTGGAGCCCAGTTTTGAATGAGGGGCCCCTTTCACCGGGTATTGTCTGAAAAGCCAAAGGCAGGAACCCTCCCTCACGGCCGCCTTTGAGTTTCACACTGATGTGTCAAACACATGATGAACTCGCTTCATTCATGGCTGCCTTTTGTGATCCCAGCACAAAAAAAAAATGAGTTAACTGAACTGGATCGAATTAGCTTGGTGAAAACCAAGAATGTCTCTATTTAAGGAAGTGTGGCGTTAATTTGGGATATCTTTCTTTTGGGACTGTTTCCTCATGTTAGACAAGATATAGAATAATACGGCCTGACTGCTCAACTGAGTGACTTTCTGAAAGGTTAAAGCAGCGAGATCTTTCATTGCCTTGAATGACTTTATAGTTTCTGTGAAATAAGTTCTGGGACTCTCTTTCATAGCAGCAGCTTAAAAGAGAAGCACTTCTGACTATGAAAACTGGTCTTGGAAAATTAGAAATACAAATCCCTGGCAATACGGACTAATTTATCTTTTTAGCTAAAAAAAACCTGCCATCATTTCTGCAACATTGCAAACATTGTAGCTGCAATTACAAAAGAGCACATCCGTGTATTCCACGTGAAACAATTCAAATATACTCACAAAAATAAAATGAAAAACTATTAAGCAATATCCCCCAATAAAAACCCAAGCACCAGGAATACCCTTATTTTAAAGAGATATGTGGAAAATATACTGCTGCTCAAGGAAGGAACAGGTGCTGAGACTGCATATAAATTCATTTTAAATCAGGTTGTCTGCTAAGTAAGGTGGGAGCTGAGCCCTGTGGGGATTTCTGCCAGCCCGAGGTGAGTGTGAGCAGACACAGGCTCCCATTGTCCCACTTATAATTCACAGTCCCAGGACCAAGTAATATCTCCATAAAACATACTGTAAAACTATGAATACATACAGTTAGGGGAGCAGCACGCATGGTGTACAGAAATGCATGAGAGCGTGTATTTTTTAATTTACATTTAATCCCTAACTTTACACACCTGAAGTTAATATCTCACTTGATTACTCATCATAGCTGTTGGAAAACACGCCTCTAGGATCACAGCCCAGATGCCCATCTCTGTTTTTTCCCCAGGGTTTGAGAAACTGGAGGGAATTTTTGCCATGGAAGTGTGAAAAAACTATGTTCACAGCTTAGGCAAAAATTTCTTGTAGCTTTCAGTGCATTTTTCTGTGAGCAGCGATTATATAAAAAAAAATGGCATTGTGAGATTTTATAATCATTGTTTCTCAATTATGCCCAAAATAAATTTGCTCAGTTTATGAGTAAAAAGATGTTTCTGTTCTAACAAATGGACTTTCTGCCAACTCACGCTGAAAACTAAAGTCAAACCGGGTTTCTCTGGTTCATCGTCATTAACACACAGTGCAAGTCCCAGGTGGTGTTATATCCGAGTCTAACACCACCTGACTGGATATACATTCCAACCTGAACAAATGAACTTGTCTGCTCCTCTTTTTACTCACTGAAAAGAGCTCATTTACCTTCTTGCTTCTGTGTCCTTCATCATCTCAAGGAATCAAGTCATTTGCTACCTCTTCCACTTACCCAGACATGGCGAGAAGCCCCCGGCTCCACCACTATGGAGCCTCATGTGCCTCAAGGTGACATCTCGGGTCCCATAATGACTTTTGACAGTTTGTCTCTCACAACTAATAAACTTTCATTCACTATTCACTCCAATCACCTTCAAGAAAGTTAGGAACCAGTAAAAGGGAGGTAAATCACATCAGCACCAGGATGATGCAGGTGACACTGCCCAAGCAAGTCACCCAACTTGTACATTCTCCCCACCCCACTGTAGGTAGAATATATTTCTTCAGTTAGCACAGCAATTAGTTGTGTCCCCCCATTTCGCTCATCTGGGAATTCAATTCAGTTTCCTTACCAGTTATTTTGCAGCAGATATTTTAAAATCATTTTAAATACATATCCAATATTTTATCGCAAAAATTTCTTTACATGGACATTTTTACTGAATAGTAAAGTTTGAATTTCTGGGGTTTCATTAGCTTGAATTTAAATTCCAGCTCATCTGAGATAAGAACATTTCCTTATTTCCATGTTGCTGGGGGGAGAAAAAGAGATGAGAAATGAAAACCGAATACACTAATAATGGAGACAGACATAGTATAATGCTGATACTGCTCAGTGTTTGGACGACTACTTCATAATCATAACAAGCCTGCTTTTTACCCTTTGTTATTTTCCCCTATTTAAATACATTTCATTAGAACTACATGAAACTTATTTTTTCATAACGTCTACCTTTTATGAGGCACCTAAATACATTGTGTGCTGATTATTTGCAGTTTGTATAGAGACTTCAACACAGCCGAGTTGAATTTAGGATGTATCACAAGCTCAAGTTTATGAGTGGAGTTTGTAATTTTGCCTTTGATGTTTAATGGTAGTTAAAAATTGAAACATTAGGTCTAGTGGCTGCTTAAATATTTAGCTTCTAAATGCCTAGAGATTAAAACAATGTTTAAAAAATCTTTCCTATAACTGATTTAAACATTTTAGTGCCTGAGCCATTTACTCTGACAACATAATGAATGGGAATCAGACTCCTAAATTATGCTGTATGGAAAGCCTATTTTCTTAAGGAGCAAGAGCTTTTTTACTTACTTTTAGCTACTCGTATTAGTTATATGATCATTGTACTCTATACTATTAGAAACTAAAAGTACCACATTTACATTAATCTTTACTATTCAAAGTACTGAAATCTTCTTTGTTAGCCTGACATCTTGTAAAATAACCATAATACCTACGTGCTTGGTGTGAGCTTTCAGTTTTTTTCCATTAATATGGAACACCTATGTACAAGTTATTAGCAAAGCTCTACCATGTTCTTTTTCCATTAGAGTTGAAATATTACTCCTATTCCTACTTCTTGGTCTTTGGACTGATTCTTATTACATTGCTTGCACATTTTTGGATTCTCACAACACGTATCAAAACCTTGAAATATTAGGATGCAGTATAAGTTAGTACCAATGTACTAGAAAAAAACAAAAGAAATTAATGAAATCAGATCCAGTTAATGAAATTCAGAAACTTTGCTTTCCATAGAACGTTAGTAGCCTGCTGTGCCTGGCAATGCAGACATCACTTTATATTCTGAGAAGGAATGACTGTCACGTCTGGCAGCTGAACAAGAATGGAGTAAGCATATTACCATTCATTTCCCAATCAGATTCTGGGGAAGATCACTTAAGACGCTTCACTATATAAATTGTCCTGCTCTCAAGCCATGCTCCAAGGCCTTCTGGAGTCTGTGTAACCCCAGGAGGACACAAAAAGAGTATCAGGTTTTGTTGTTACTGCTCCATTTTGTTAATATTACTATAAAGTCTCATGCCAAGAGTTAAGAAACTGGACCAAAACTTTCAATGTCAGACTCACTTTTCTTGCAAATCATTTGTTCTCAAGCTATATATTCTTTACACAGACTCCTCTGGAAATGGTCTGTTCACGAGTATACAGGTACTTTCTGTGCAGCCCTTTAAAGATGGCAGAAGGTTCCACAAGATAAAACAAGTTACAGTCTCAGGATACGGTGCTCAAAATGGTTATGAACAATTTGCACTTCAAGGACACAGCCTCTTCCCTTTTGGCTCACATATATTTCCAATTTAGCGCAGTAGGTACATGAAAATGTAACTATATGGAAGCACAGAAACTTTCAGTTTAAACAGCTCAAAGAATTTAACAAAATGTGGGCGTTATGTATAAACAACTTCATTTTGAAAACAGACATTAATTTGGATCCCAAATAGGCTGGTGACCAGTTCTGAGGTATCTGGTACTGCTGGAGTCCCATCCAGGGAAGCAGAGGCACACAGGGTATGCTGGCCTTCTCCTTCCAAAATAGAACTATCTGAAAAGAATGGCACTTGTACTTGCACACCACTGGACATGTTACTCATACAAATTCATTATTATTCAGGATTTGCATGGCATTCTATAATCAAAAATGATTTCATGCAGGGAACTCAACTGAATTTCAATTTAAGTTTCTGGAAACAAACACCAACAGTTTTGCATAAAAAGTTAATATTTTTAAGCATCTAAATATTCCCTGTTTTCCTAGGTAGTTGTGCTATGGTTAACAAAACAACAAAGTTTTATTCTTAAAAAAAACCCAAAAGAACTGTTATACTAGAAGTTGGACCAGCACATCCACTAGAAGACTCTACTGGTAGAGATCTATAAGGCAACCAAAAAACCCAACAACCCTAAAGTAAAATTTTATACAGAAACTTCCAGAACCATTTTGAATGCTTTAAAAAAATAGTATTAATTCTTAATTCTTTATAATGAAACAGGAAAAAATAGTTCATCAATTTTACATAGCTTCAGCATTTATTAATAAAGATACTATTTAATTATTTTTTTAAAAGAAAATAGAACAGGCAGTGCGTTCCTCCTTGGGACAGATAATATGCCTCGTGCAGCCACTCAGAAGAGTTTTCACACACCCTAATGTGCACCAACAGACAACAAAAGCTTGAAAAACACCTTGTCATGTAGCCAGCAGGACGAACTTTCAAAACAAAGTTCCTAAACCAGACAGCTAATTAGGAATAAGTGATTGCTGGTGAGGAGTCTATTAATACTATACATTTCTACAACATCTCTCTAAGAATCGATTGCTCCAACCCACGCTCTTAATGTCCCAAATGCTCTGTGACTCTTGCTTTTTAGTAGCTTTGCAAATATCTCATTGTTCTCTCATCACATGCACTGATCTTTCTAAATCAGATGATAACAGTTCTGGCAGGACAGACAACCTTGCGTGACTTCTGCTTGTTCTGTAGTTTCTCTTTACCTCTCATATACCTGTAATGTATGTTTTCTGTTGAAATAATACTCTATTGACACCTTCACCCCCCTAAATTAAAACTATTAACAGTCTACAGTATAATTAACGCACTGCCATAGTCTATCAATATTCTACCTAGACTATAGATAATAGTTGATTAGAGATAAGTGCAGTCTAATTTCAGTATGAAACTGAAAAAAGCCTTTCATTTCAAGGAAAGCAAGGCAGGAGGATGCTGTTAAAATAACACATGCTAACACTGACTGAGGAAACAGAATTCTGAAAATAGCGTAGTTCACCGGATGTCATTTTTTGACTAACAGAGAAATATACGTTAAAATGTTGCAACAGACTTTATTACTCTAGCAAGCACAGTAATAAACTTGTTAGAGTTCTACATTTCTGAACAAGGTATATGAAGATTACAAATAGTGAGTTGTATTGTGTACTGGAAAAGGATGACCTGCTGGTACAGAACTACACAGCCATTCTGCTGGTACAGAACTACACAGCCATTCTGCTCTGATCAGGCGACTTCTGGGATCCATTCCAATGGACCCCGTGGCCAGTAAATGTGTCTCCGGCACATCGTATGTAACAGACGAGAGTGAAAACATTTAATAGACATTTATCTTTGCTGATGTTCAAGTTATTGCACTAATAACTTACCTTCACTGAGGTGTAAGTGAACAGATTTTACTTGACAACTGCAGTTGACTAGAGCCAGGTACCTGCTCTGCTAACAGCTCAACTGACAGGCAGTAACCTACAAAGTCACCGACTTACACTATGACTTTGCAATCGCTTCTCTAACTAATCGACCAGCACACATACAAAATTGTAACATTTGCTGAAATGTAAAAGACATCAGCTGTTCTTTGGATTTAACGCTTTAATGTGATCTGAACACATCATGGTTCTCGAGAGCCTCACGTTTTCATTGCGGCTCATGTCTTTATTTTCCTGCCCAAATCTAGTAATGGTCGTATCAAAATGTAGAGACATTGCTTATTTCAAACGTGCCATCCATGGGGAAAGATGAAACTGCAGATATTGATTTGTTTGGAACAGGCAACATTGGAGAGTGAGGCAGCTCTAACAGCCACAAGTGATGACACTATTGGGGAGAGACGCTGAACAAAATAATGACAGAAAAAGTGAAAATATCCAAGAAATTAGTTTAAGGGGTTTTGGGTGGTGTGGAGGCTTTTTTGTTTTGTTTTTGGGGGTATTTTTGAGTTGCAAGTAAAAGAACACAGAAAAAATTAATATTCTTGTATTTTATGCTCCTATTGACCAATAACTGACGTTATAAAATGAGCATTATTCATAATTATTACACTGCATCCTAGTAAGATACATGTTTCTTTCTTTCTTTATTCCATCCTGCATAGTGCTTAGAATGTAACATATTTATTGCAAGAACTTGAGATAAAGTATAACCATTACGCAGGCACAAGCTCTATTCCCTTTTCTCTAAATTTAACAATACTTCGGTCATGGAAGTGCTACTTTAAAAGACACACACTTACATTGTGCGTATATATATACATATAGTATACATAATGTTTCTTAGAAGACTCCCAAACACCCATCAGTTCAGTTTCCCAGATCTGGAATTTGATCAGTAACAACCTGTCAGCTTTAAGTATTGGACTATTTGTTTCCCTGTGTCCAGTGCCGAAGATCCTGTTAATTACTCAAACTCTCTTTCTGTAGGTCTTGTTAATTACCCGTCTCCTGTCTCAGAGGACCTTGTTAATAACTTGTACAATCTCTCTAAAAAGGTCCTAATAACACATTAAAATTAAAGATGCTTTTCTTTTAGCACTTGTCAAGTAGTGTAAATTGAGAAATTTTCACATCAGTTTATTAACCTACTGTAGTGCATTTTCCTAAACACAAACAATTCAGAGAAATGATGCACAAGGTTTGGTCATAGCACAAAATAATCGTTGCTTACCAGGAGTACCCTCAGTTTTTTTAACTGTGCTCAATACAAAATCTACGTGGCTCCTGACAGCAAATTAACCTCAAGAGCCATGACAGCAGCACTAATTGTGAGAATAAATGCATTTTAAGATGCTATTAGGTAAAAGTTTCAAAGCAGTGGATTAAGAAGCACAGAGACAAAACTATTGGTTTTGCTGGTAAATGCTGGTTACAAACACTAGATATATTGTGCGCTTAAAAATTCTTCATTGGCAGTATGATATAAATCCTCGAAACTTATGAACTTTGTAATATTTACAAAAGCAGTGGTTTTTGTTTCACTATAAAACTGCAGCATTTTGAAATTGTCAAGAAATCAGCTCATAAGTGTCTATATAATAAAAACCCCCAATCTTAACACTTATGTAATACTGTCTCTATAAAATCCTTTAAAAATACTGATTTATCCACTCAGCATTTGTAAGAGGCAATAAAATATCATCCCCATATTGCAGATCAGGAGCACGGAGACTAAGTGATTTAGTCAAAGCCACTGAACAACCTTTGCCAGAGCTGAGATTAGTAGAAATTTGGGGTCCCCATTTTGTGATTTCCTGGCAAGTAGTACTATATACAAACCAGGCAAGTTTTGGTTTGCTTCTCCCAAATACTTCTTAAACCTTCTTGAAATAACAATAATAAATAATAGTAATAAAAATAAATAAGAAATATCAAATAAACCAGGTGTACTTCTTGCTTTTAGGAAAAAAAAAATCTCATAGCTATTGCTGAACCACTTCATTTTCTGTACCAGCAACCGAGAAACACGTGGAAGATGTATTTATCTTCATTCTTTTAATTAGTAAATAGGAGTAATTAGTGACAGGGTATGCATACAGCCAGTTCGCTCTTAACGCCTGGATGGGTGAAGGGCTGTTCAGCCGGCAGCGAGCAATGCGGTCACGAGCTGCTGACCTGCCCATGAGTCAAATTCACCAAACACGAGTAATTAGGATAGACTTGAGCCTGACTCAAAGCTCTAAGTCACTGAACAGACTCCCACTACCTTTACAGACATGGCTTCACCAGTGCTGAGAACCTGACCTTGGCACTCTGCATATGGAGTTTGGTTTGGTCATTTTCTTTGGAGGGTGAGGGAAGAGGGTTGCCGTGGGGTTTATATTCTTTTCTTCCACATTGCACAATCTCCAGCCCGGTCCCACGGACTGGAAGCCCTGGAATACATCTTCCAGTTGAGTTTCCTCAGACAGGAATCCAGTTCACACATCCCAGACTGTTCCGTCACTCAAAGCAAGGCTTAGCTAAGTGGGGCTTAATTGGGAGATCCACCTGCAAAGCAAACTCCTCATCCACAGCAGAACATGGATTTCAGACACACCTTAATAAAACGATGCTGCCTGCTTTACTTGCAGAAACATCCAAAAGAGCTTAATAGCATGTTGAGTGAATAAAAAGCAACTCAACGTCTAAATTCCCTGCGTACGGAATTTGTTACCCAACCTCAAACATTCTGTGCCCACAGTTTTATACAGTTCTTTCTTCACAGTGTTACTGGTTCAAAAAATTAAAAACGGATTCTATTCAACAAATCCTCTGCAGATAAAAGGTAAACTTAAACTGTAAACTTATTAAATATGCACATTTTGTATTAGTTTTCACTTCAAAAGAAAAGCATTGTACAATACCCATTTGAAAGAAAGTGACGTTATTCTAAAAGGTTCTCACAGGACATAATACTGGACCACATAAAAACCTAGAGCTTCTAATTTAAATTATTGCATGCTAGATATTATTCCATAAACAGCTGTCTTATAGAAAAAAAAAATCAGAATGTTTACTATTTTGGGCTTTTTGAAAATAACAGAATATCTATTTGCCTTATCAAAAGTTTATGTTTACATAAAAGTCAAGAACTAGTAAAAGAGACTCATATAAAGAGGGGGAACAAATAACGAGAGCCCTTCTGAATGGGCACTGTGATGAGCTTTTTAATTACAAAATAAAGAGAAAAAAAGTCCATCGTGATTACCGTTAAAGATTTATATTTATCAAGATCTGCTGCATTCAAGAACTTCAAAAGATTTCACTACTTGTATCTACCATCTGCCTGAATACATTTTTTCATTTAAAAAAAATTAAATGCTATGTAATTTTAATTGTTATTTAAATTGCTTCTCTTTAAAGGAGCTTATTTAAATGGAAGTTTAACTTCTGACAAACCAAGCCACATCCTAACCTTACTCTAATCTAGAGAAATCCTTTATTAAATAAATAATAATCTAAGGCTCTGTCTGTAAACATGTTATTTAAGACACTAGGAACTGAGTTGACTTGTAGAAGACACTAAGAAGATAATTCATTGATGTCTGTATGAGCTTCTAGCAACCAAACTTTTCTACAGCAGTTCCATTTCAGTTCATTTATCTAATTCATATCCATGATTAGTTTTGTTGGGAAAATGATTATAAGTTTAAATCAGGAGTGCATGCATTCTAACCTACGAGTAAATCTGAGCTGGGATACAATGCAATCAATCTGTTCCAAAATCTTAAAGAACAAGATAACAAGAAACAAATTACCTTTAAAAAAAATATTACTGTGTTATTAATTAAGGATTTAATAGACAGGGAAAAGGCAAATTTGTTAGAATCATGCCTTTCATTCGAAACAGTCATTTGCTTTACAACCTTAAAATTCCAGTTTGGAGACGTTTCGGAGAAGTTTCAATTTTTTAATTTAATTACTACCAAATTTAAGTCATTGAATAGAAATTAATCAGTATCTTGAAAAAAAAAAAAAGTATTGTTAATTTCTTTTATTAATACACGGAAAAAAATAAGAATGCAAATCAATATACATTAAATAATTATTTGCTTAAATGTTTACCTACTGGGAACAGTATATGGGGAGGATGTATATGTGGAGAGAGAGAGAAAGAGAGAGACCAGTAACTTAATTCGCTCTGCTTACCACATAAACTGCTGCCTTGTGCAACAACTTAAACACATCAGAACTGAGCAAAGCTCTAGTGAGCCAAACAAATCCAAGCATGATAAGTGCCCATGTGAGTGTTCCCATTTAGAAACAGAATGGGTTTTAATTCTTGTGCTCCAATGTATAGAATCTAAATCTATTTTCTTCCCAAACGGTGACATCTGTTGTTTTCATTACTCCCATTTTCTCCACCCTTTTATTTATTCTGTTTCATCTTTCCCTTAGAGTTGAAACTTTTCTCTCTAAAACCCTGACTTAGGGCAGCATAATAATTAGCAATGAGTGTTCAGTGAAAGCAGAAGACTTTTGGGAAGAACCCATTCTGAAGCAAGAACAAGGTGCTCCACAAATACAAGTACCCAAGAGCATTCACAGTACATATTAGTAATATAAATGTAACTTCAAAATGAAGTGAGAAAAGATCAAACTATATAAGAAGTTCATAACTTTTACTTAGAAACAGATAAGCAATGATATAAATGTATATAAAGCACACAGACTGTGTTCCTCCAAACTTCACATTTTCAATTATATAACATGTTCAAGATATCAGATCAAAGCACAGCAAAAACCTACCTTGAAGATGGCAACGTGCTTGTAGGCTTGAAGTTCGTCACAAACGGATTAGTCGATTCACAATCAAAACTCTCCTGATGAGTTTCACCAAACGCACTCGGCGATTTCAAGTCAGTCGAACTCTCTGATCCCCCATTGCTGAGTTTATCTGACCTCTTGCTATCTTTTTTTCCAGTCACTCTTTCAAAAAGACTAACTTTCTCTTTTTTCTCTTTTCTAATTTCTTTTCTGATGTCGACAGGTCTGGAGAACAGACTTATGTTTTGATCCCATGTTGCTGGGCTTTCTTCAAACGGGTTCTTTTGTCTTGGCAACGTAGCAAATTTTTGGGGTAACGAAGCACTCACATTGGTAAATGGGTCATTTTGGGCTTCAAGTGCAGTTTCATCACCTGTGCTGTCAAGCTGGTTCAGTTTGGAAGTATCAACACTTAATGTCCTTCTGTGTGGAGATTTTAGACTCCCTGCAAACAATCTGTCATTAGTATGTTATCAACGAGATACTATTTCATATTTTATGGCAGGCAGAGAACCCATTTTACCTCAGGTCTAGAAGCTTTGCAATTAAGTCTCAGTTCAAAACATCGCTGATTAACGAAGGTATTTTTTAAAAAACTGAACAGCTGTGGCCTTGACTTTGCGATTCAGAAATGTTTATGGATAGACACTACAGCAAACTGTGTGAAAACTAAGTTCTACAAAGAAAACAGCTGTGACTAGCGTGCCATTCCAGAAAGCAACACTAGTCTGTTGCTGAACAATAACTTTGAACAACGCAAAGTGTTTTCAGTTTTTTGTATAAATCTGGTTTAAAGCTTTGGTGATAGTTTTCAACTTTTTAAACAGCATTTTTTTTTACAAGATGTTGTTTTGCCTATAGCTCCTTCTAGAATGCAATGCTTCTATAAGACACTCAAATGAGGATATCAGAAAAATGCTAAATTATCATAAATTATGATTAATATGAGCTATTTCTTATGCTCAGAAACAGTGCTTATGAGTTACCATCAACGAATGGAAGTGTAAAAAAGAAACCAGGCCTGCGATAATTCTTAACTTTTTGGCCTTTAAATTGCTTCATAACCTAAAGAAACAGACCCTTGAATGCTCCAATGGCAGCGAACTGTCATGATAATGGTCGTGAGTTTTACTTACCGCCTTCATCAACCGAACCAAAAGATTCCAGCTGACGCCTGAAAAGATAAGGGTAGCCAACTGTGCTGGACTTCACTTTTTCTGAGGAGACGTGCGGTCCCGTTAAATCTGACATCGAATGAGCCGAGGACAACCGCTGAGGCCCCAAAAGGAAAGGCTTTTTTGGTTTTGATTTCATTTGTACTTCACCACTACATACCTCCATGTTTGCATCAGGTATGTGAGTACTTGGGATGATTGCAGAGGATGTATCCGAAAACGTCCCGTCATTTTTTCGACCCTTCATTTTGTCTTTTAGTTTAGCAAAAGGGGATTTCGTTTTGTCCTTCATTGACAAATCAAACATACTTGCTGTCATGTTATTCCTCATAAACTGAATATTGACCTTTATTTCTCCTCTATCTTTAGTTCTCTTTCCTTGTCTGGACTCCAGGCGAAACCACCTTAAAGGAGGAAAAAAAAAGTCAGTTGTGTTTTCTGGAGGCTAAACTTTGGTTAGTTGGTTAATGTACTTGGCTCATGTAACATAAAATATTTAAACCAAATTCTATACCAAAAGTTGATACACTCATGTATTGATAAACTTTTTTGTCTGTACTTGCTTTTGAAGAGAAAATTAACTAAGCAATAAGCTCTCTGCACTCTTCACCTGTTTCAAGAATCAAAGTCGATTCCATGGTGCTCACTAAAACTTCATCGAAGTTAATGGGTTCCTATCTGCTTACAAAGGAGAATTTGTATCTAATGTTAACTATAAATATGAATGTATTTTATTTTGCTATTTAAAAGAAGATATTTTACTTTCCAAGCAGTGATTTATATTACCTGAATGTATACTACGCAGCAAATAATTCATCTACTAACTTTTTCTCCTTTGATTATGCTCAGGCTTATATGCTAGCAAACATTTTTCCTCTATGCCCTCTCCTTCTAACCACTGCTTACGATTTGTGTCAACTGCACTATCACAGAAATATCTGAGACCCCTGAATAGTCAATTATCATTTTGGTTCTGCAACTGCAACCCCTCCTGCTGTTGACTCCACAAGCATCAGTGGCAGAACGTGTAGGTGTATCTAACAGTCCTACCGGTGACCTGCAGAAGAAGGGACGGCTAACTTCAGAAACACCTCCACAGCCTCTGGAACCATGACATAAACCCCCACTCATTGAAAAGAGATCGAAGCTGTGATCATCTGTTTCAAAACGCCAAGTGTCCTTCCTTGCCAGGTCCAAAAAAGGCTTTATGATTATCGAAGCGTCTTATTCATTCCCTATTTTGCTCTGCTGTCCCATGGAAGCATCTGCAGAATTACTGCTCAATCTCCCTTCTATGGCTTCACCTGAACAAATGACCAAGAGACAAATACTTCCCCACATCCATCACCAACAGCCTTTTCCCATTTCAAAAAGGGCACAAGGGCATATTTCAGATTCACCAGCTCCAAAGAATTGCTCTAAAGCCACTGTCAGGAGAAATGCGCGGTAATACAACGTGCTAACACAACAGTGTATTATCACCACGAAGTAACTTTTGAACTGGAGACTAAGAAATGAAATTGCTTATCAGCACAGATGCACATACATTATTCAATACTGCCAAATACGGCAAACAAGGTCAGGAAAGGAGAAAAATAACCCTCCATTTCCTTTCAGATTTCATAAATATTTCCGAAGGTGACAGCTGAAATCAAATTTTCAGGCAGGGGTACTATTTTTTGAGCCAAGAAAATACAGGGTGTTTCAAAAAGATGGACCCAATTTCAAATTGAAATTACTTTGAAATTGGGTCCACCTTCTTGAAACACCCTGTATTTGTAAAAGTGATCTGCCAAAGAAATACCAAAAGGATAAAGAGTATTGTAACTTTTTTTGTTGGTTTGTGATGTCCAAGATGTTTTTTACTAAACCAGAATAATGGAGAAATATAAGACCTTCTCTGTCTTGGACAACATGAATCCAGACCAGTAGATCCAGAAGTTCAAACTGGTAGGAGGACAATTAAACCTTTAGCAGCACAGTTTTTGTTCTGCTGTAATTCCATTTATGTATTTTAAATGAAACACAAAACCTGAAATACGTTATGTGCCTGAAGAAGATGGATCATTTTTCCTTGTAGTTAATAATGTTTCACTTCTTGGTAACTGATTCCAGAAACTCTTTAATTCATCTATAGAGTCATTACAGAAAACACACACAACAGAACTATGAGTAAATCTCTTTTTGTGATACATCACAAATCCTGGAAGATAAGATAGCCTACTTTCTTTAAAATAAAACGTGTTCATATATTCTCCAAAAAAAATAAGAATACATAGCCATAATGAGCAAGCCCTTGCTTATAAATCTCAACCTGACAGATCTTGCCTGTGCAGAAAAAAACCTCCAAGCCAAAACACTCCCTGAAACTGAGAAAGTCCTTATGATTCCTTAGATACTAACATAAACATAAATATAAATAAGGCTTATGAGTGTTTTAAGAGGGTTAATAGGCAGAGGATCTCTGGTTTTGACACTGAAATTTAATGGCTCAGCCTGCGCTGTAATAAAATATATTCTTCTTCTCCCTCTTTCCCTCCCCTCACAGGTCTCAAACATTAATACTCTATTTCTGATAAAACTGCTAAATTTTCATGTTTCTATCATACTTAGGAATCAGCAAAAAAAAAAATAACTGATATATGATGCTTGCAGACTTGTAGCACAATATAAAGAAAGTATTTTCTTTTAAAGCTTAACTCAATTATTAATATTTTTATCATGAATCAACAACCACCCTGTGCCACTACCAGCACTCTCCTAATGGCATATCTCCACACACTACTTTGACATTCGCCAGCTCTGAAGGAGAACTCCAGCACGCAACTAATCCTCATTACTTTTGCAGCCTGGACATTAGTTTTCAAGGTAGAGTTTGAAGAAATTCATACTAATAATAAGTTCAGCTGGGAAAACAAAGAAACTCGCCTTGCCACAGGAAGGTACCACAGCCATGAAGGGACAGGGCCTGCTGGGACCAGGCCCAGCCTTACTACTGGTTCCAACAATATTTAACCATCAACTCTTTACCCCAGCAAAATTCCTCTGGACTTCAGTGGAATTCCTATTTGAATAATGATTGCTGGATCAAATCTTTGTATAAAACACGGATATTTAATTTTCGTAGGCATTTCAAGGAGGTTTCTTTGTTACCTTGGAGAGTTTATCTTGTTTTAGTCATAATGAAGGTTCCATATGCTTCAGCTCATAACAAGACAATATGAGAAGCAGACTCAAATAATGATTTTCTTCAAATTCAAAGGCAAATAATTACTTTTTTTTTTTTTAACAGATGAGAACAAATACAGGCAATGCATTTGTGTGGAGCTGCACGTGAATGAGCAACTGGCTCTGTAAATGTTTCTTATTAGAATCTGTTTCTACAACACATGGGCGTGAGCAACAAATAGAAAAAAACAGCGCTGTATATAATAGAAAAAAGAATTGGAAAATGAAGTCCACTGTTTTCAGATAACAACATTTGGGTCCTAAAATACTAAATTCCACTATACCGCTGCCAATTTAAAAAATTGTAATGTATTATAAAAGCCAATAAAACTTGCTATTTTGGTTTTGTTTACAGTACTTTTAGCCACAATAAATGCTCCATTTGTCAGGCTGCCATGAGCTTATTCTATAGAAAGCCTGTACAAAGTAGGAAAATAGCCAATAACATACACGAACAAAACAGGGTGGCTTTTATGAGAGCAGATGCCCTTTTATTTAATACCAAATATTACATCCAGTCTTGCAGACAGTCCTTATTTAAACAGACCTTGTACAAAGTCTGGCAAATTTTCCCAACTTCAAAGGAAGTGCCATTGCCTTCCGAATCACATTCATGCTTCTTGCTCTCACCTTCAAATGTTCTGTAGGACAACGTCCTCCGTACACCCTCTAATTTCGACTTTTACCCTATGGTTTCCATCAGAACAACCCTTGCTTCTTTTTCTCATCTGTTTTTGAGTGCGCTAACGGGCTTCACCTGTCTTGCACAGGTTTCTGATAGTTTTTATTTTGTAAGTATTATATAAATTGCCACTCTGTATGCTCACAATTTTTTGGAACACGTAAACAGAGCATCAACATTCAAGGCTGAAAAATCCTGCTGCCCAGTCAGCCCTGAAAAACTAAACCTCAGTTTAAAGAAACACGGCTATTGTCTAACCATGAGCAGACTACTCAGCTTTGGCCATACCTACAATTAGCAAACTCCTTTATTTCTCTGAAAGACAGTAACCATCTTTTGCACACTATTAAAGTAAATTGCACACTACCAGCAATATTGAACACTTTACCTTAAAAAAAAGTAGACAGGAAGAGTGAAGGAGAAAACAAAATTACTATTAATGAGCAAGTTACAAAATTCTGGCCTGCCTATTCCATCTAAACAGCTAGTGATCCACAAACATATTTCCAACACAATTTCTTCACCTGTTCTCCTCTTCTTTTCCTGATTTCATTTTCTTCCCATGAATGTGGTTTTCCAACTCACTTTAGCTCCTCTAGACTATTCTCATTGCACCCTTCATCCTGCATTCAATAAATATTTTGAAAACAATATCTCATTTCTCCTAATTGCAGGAACCTGATGTTGTGATGTCTTATGCTCCAAATCTGCCATGGAATTCGACAGTTCTAAGCCTCAGCATCCCTCAACCTGTTCTGCTCACCATGTAAGAGTGAGCAGGCCAGGTTGACAGTATGGGTAAGAAAAATAGTATGAGTAAGAAATACCACTATGTAATTTTAATTACATTTTAATCATATACTTAAAACTTTAATGCCCTCCAAAACCACTGGGATACTTGTCTACTAATTTCAACATGAATCAGATGTCTTCTAGCTGGCGCATTAAACCTGTGCATGACAGATGACCTTCTGACTCCATCTTCTTGTCGGTGCAGAAGATGGAAATTACTAGAAGAATTTCCTCACTCATTTCGCTGCTTCTCAAATACACCGCTCTGCCTTCACCCTACCCGCAAATATCTACTGAACTGATCTGATTTTGCTTTGATGAAATCATTAGATTGGACCCAAAGACTTTTGCAAAATCTTGGTTTCAATTCATGAATTACTGAAGGAATCGTGCAAAAAGCCGCAAAATCATCACAGCATCCACAAGGCTTCTAACCTTGATTTTACAAGAAAAATCAGCTAAGCAGCTTCAATCTGCTACACAAGGATGGGGAGAATTTCCTACCTCCTAAAACTACCAAAATCACACTGACAGAACATGCCCATCAGCTGTCAGGGAAGAGAAGTACTTTTCATCTCAGATTACTATGTTCAAGCTGGACACGCTGAAGAAATGTGCTTCATGAAATTCCACTAACACAAATGTCCACAGGTAATGGATAAAAAACAACATCCAAAGCCCAGAACTAAAATTTTCATTAGCAGCAAATGCACTTTGAAAAATGCAGAAGTATGTTTTGTGATAAATCACTCAGACACCGTATCAAGAGACTGCCCTTCAAGTCAATAAGTAGGAAAACTAAGGCAAGGGGCTGACCATAGTCTACATTGTATAAGAAGAGAAATGCAGAAGAAAACAGATTATTTATTAAAATAAGTGATGACATTTGCAAAGAGGAATACTATTACTTTCTGGAAGCCAACTGAAATGAGATATACAAAGTAGAGTTTAAAAATAAATATTACAGAGGGACATGTAACACCGCAAAACACGTGGGAACTGACACATCACAACACTCTTCCTAAGGGTTTAACTAACATCAACTGGAATCAAAGTAATTAACGTGGTCTTAGTTCACTTATTGTTTTGGCTAAAAACTATGTGTGAAAACTTTTATCTTAGAAACAAAATAACTGAAGGTAAGAGAAGTAAGGCCAGTTAACTGTGTGTACAAGCATGGATGTATACACAGAAAACAGAGAAATATTTCAATCCAGATGGCACTCAGACTGACTCAGAATTATGACTTATTTAGAGGATGTGCTTGCATTTGTTGTCAAAGTGTAAATGCTGGGAATATTACTAGATAATTTGAAAATATTGCTATGTTCCCATAAAGCTACAACTGGGCACAACTTTTTGTTTTCCCCATAAACATCTTTCTCTTCTGTTCCTCACTACTAATTTTCTTTCTTTTTTATTACATTTACTGAGTGGACCATGAAAGCAGCAACACAAACCTGTAAGGATCCTCCAGGCTCATGATTTCTGTGCCTTTAACAAATTTCTGAGTTATTCCTCTTCCCACTTTTGACTGGAGTGGAACAAGTTTTGTCTCTTACTTCAACCACAACATTTTGATAATTTCTGTTCCAGCCTGCCGCTTCCACTACTATTTAATCATGTAAAATAATCTAAAATGCAGTTTTCTGGTTTAAACAAAATTTAAGACTCAAAAATAGCAAGTAATAGCTATAAAGTGTTGTTTCATAGAATTATTTTTAAAAAGGCACTGTTCATTAACAAGCACTGAGCCCATGATATAGACTATCTGTTTACTAGTTGTTTGCTTGTTCCTAATTCACATTGTATTTGAAGGTACCAACTCGAGCATCTGTCTCTTGCTTGTCCCTGCACAAGCGAGAGGCTGCCAAGAAGGAATTCACCTTCATTTGGAGGAAGACCCACAATTTCCAGGAAGCTCAGCAGCACTAAGGAATAAGTGTGTACAACACACTGATCGCGGTCAATCCTTAATTCTGTTTGTTGCTGAGAAGCTGTTTTAGACTATTTTATAGGATCGATGTAAATAGAGGAGAAGCATCTCAGATCAGGCCAAGATTCCTTCACAGGACTATTCTCAAGTAAACATTTTGTACAGCACTGCTGCAATTGGAGGGGTGTTGAGGTATTAAAGAAACCAAGGAGAAAGGGTATAAGTCACAAATAAAAAAATACCTCCTCCAACAAAATTTCCCTAAGAAATAAAAACTCTACAATCACCCGCCCTGGTCAAATTTATAACATTCTGGACAAGTGTTGTATCTTAAATCAGCTGAACGTATAATAAAATCAGCTCTCCGGAAAAGCTAATAAAGAAATGGACAATAAATAGTGTGGAATTAGAGAGTAACAAGGACAAAGTAACAAGAATAAGTAACATCATGGTGAAAGCTAAAAGAAATTTGTTCTTCTATGGCCGTGTTCATTTAGCACACAAGAAAATAAATTAATAATAAATAAATAAGCACAGTTGTTAAGAAAAACTACTGAAAAAATACTTCAGTAAATTAAGACATGCCAGTAACTGAATATTTTTAATTCCATCATCATTCAAAAATTTGTTTTGATGTTTCGCAGTCAGATCATCAGCAGCATTAAGGCAACTATAACAGAATTGAAATGATTACAAAAACGTATATGTGCTTTAATACAACACATTCATTTACATTTAAACTACAAGAGCAAAAGAGGCATATTTTTTCTGCAACAGCAGACAAAAAAATGTCATGTATTTCTCAGGATGAATTTAAAAATAAAAAACACAGGATTTTACTGCAAAAAATAAAACCATGTCAGAAATCCAAGATCTGAAAACTTATGTTAAATATACTTCCAACAAAGCAGCATCTCCCGAGCTTTCTGAACTGTTAAAAAAACCTCAGTAAAATCTCTCAGCATCTGGATCCTTGTTTTCAACTCTGGACAAAAGAGCAGAAGTAAAAAAAAAGCCCAAGCATTTCCAACTACAGCAGAGATGCCAGAGACATAAATTTACAGAGCTAGCAGAGTGTGATGGGCACTTTTGCACCAACAGAACAAGAAAATGAACTCGGATCCTGCAGATGCTCTGGCTGAAGTATCTGGAAGAGACCTTGTAAGGGACCATCTGAGCCACATCTGGATCTCACAGTTCCAGGACTTCTCACTTTTAAGAATTCGAAAAATCATCAGTTTCAGAAAGAAAACGAAATAACGTTGTGTGATGGTGTGTGCAAAATTTTCACTATCAAATTAGAGAATATATACTGTTTCATTTCATTAAATCTTGTGCCGGAGCAAGTTTATTAGAACACAAGACCCACAAATCCTATCACGAGGCCTCTGCCTGAAACTTAACTGCTGAGAGTTTTTTTCTTAAGATGTGACAAGTAACAAAAAAAAACTATAGAGAAAAAAGGGATTGTTTTTCCCAAATATAATGTTTCTGAAGCTGCAGTGATTTTTTTAAACTTATTTCTTCCAAAGTATAAAATATTAAATTGGAAAAAAAAAAATGCAAAGAGCTGAATGTCACACACCCCACAGTCTTCCTAGGAATTCAAAATCAGCTGGTAGCCTTCACTTCTCGTACCTCCTTACTAAAAAAGCACTAGGGAATTGCTGACAGGGTTCAGCATTGTGCAGAATATTAAATATCTTTTTTGCAATACCCTGGTGACTCTTGAGTCTGTCTCTTACAGCACCATATGTACAGCTGTGTTGGAAAGAGGAAGCTATTAAATATATTAAAAAGTAGAAATATTACCAATAGACACTTCATCAAATAACTGGATCTCATTCATCCCCAAACAAAGCAAGAAATGTTAAGGTTACATCAACATGAGAAAATAACTCTGGATTTAATAACACCACAAGCCTGTTGAACATATTTGAAAGTAAAAACATTGCTTAATAAAACAGATTAGTGTTTCTGAAACAATGAATATAGCTTTCAACCATCAGAATGCTTTGGTAATAAAGACATTGGACTTGGTCTTGAAAAGCACTGGGTATCTCAGTTCCCACACCACAGTCACGGCTCAAAGGTCTTTGGGTCCAAATATATTACTCTTAGTTTACTGCCAACACAGGACTCGGAATATTTTGTATCAAAAAGGATTTAATAAATGGAGAGTAAGAAAGAGCATTTTGTTTAAAATCGCATTTGCAAATATACTCTTGAAAGTTTGCCCTCCTCCCACATGCACACACAAATATTGCATCCACATTTCCAGCTCCACGGAGTCAGCAACATCACACCCGCATTCCACGAAGGCACATGAGCAGATAACCCCGGTAACTTTTCCAAAACATCTAAACACTTAAGGACTTTGAATTGTTTTTTTCAGAAGTGACTTTCAAACAGGGCATTTTCTAGGTTCTAAGCAGCGGGCTGCTTTCTGTGGCTCCTATCTCATAAGAATTTAAATTGACATTAAGTACGTGCTGCCAAAAATCCCACTAACCGCCTATCCACACTTTTACATGTATGTAAGATTTTACAAGTACAGCTGTTCAGCTCCAGAAGCCTAACACCCACCAACTTTTAATCTTAAACGCTCAAGTAACTTTCGAAAATAGGACGTGAGCTGTTTGGAAAAGCTTCCCCCTGTTCTGCAGCGGCTTTCTTGGGGAGCCCTGGTCACTTCAGCGGTGGCCTTGGGAACATGGTGCAAGTTCCTCTCTCTCACTTCAGAGAAAGAAATGAAAAAATAAAGAACGCTTACGAAGCTGAGCACAACTCCACATAAAAATACCAAGGAGATACAAATGTTAATTTAACTAGCGCAAGGACTATGTCAATTACCTCACTTGCAAATTTTTGCAGTAATTTTTTAAGACTTCAGTACTACTTTTACTAGAATTGGTGCAAAAGCGGATGGCTCCTCAAAAAGAAGTTTTGTTAGTCACAGTAATACATGAATAATTAACATATTTTCCTCCAGCTTCTAAATACATATTTCTACCCAGACTTACAAAGTTTTTGCAGTTAGTAGCATTTCTATTTGATTAATTCACCTTTTTTTTCTGTAGAGCAGCTAAGCATTTAAGCTAGAGCAGTTGCCTATGACTTGCAAGGCAATTACAACTGATGATTAAAGAATATTTAAGATGCATCTCTAAAGAGCACTTCTTGAGTAAGTGTAAACAGAAATTAAGACCCTAAGGCTACAAGCATTACCATGTATTGCATCAAGATAACTGGTTTGTCCTGAAAAAGATCAGCGATTAAGAAGTATACTGCTTCAGACCATGAATGCATATAAGATTCTGCATGAACACGCGATTTCCTATTACATGGTTGGTGAACAGACTGTTTTGCTAAAAATTAATTCACAAAAATAGCCAAATACCAGGGCAAGGACAGCTGCTCCTTCACCCTCAGCCACTGCACATAAGCAGGACCAAGTTTTGAGATGGTTTCTGCAGAAACAGTTGTGTGGTAAACTGGACCTGGCTGGTGTTCCTGTACTGATTTCTGCCCCCAACTGCCCACTCTGACTTTGCTGGAGGTTCCCGCCTCCCCAGCCCAGTCAGCGATGGACAATGGCGCCAACTGCTCACTCTGATGCAAAGCCCAGCATCCTACCATAGACCCACCGTCACCAACAGAAGAAATACCAGATTCTAACACCTGAGGTTTGGGCACAGGAGCCTTTCTGCTCCACTGGAGAAGCACTGAAGGAGGAAAGGCACCTGAGGCAGGCAATTTTTACCACTGCAGGAAGCGCTCATACATCACTGCCTACATATCCCTAACTTGGAGGTGTCCATGCTGTTCCTGGACCAATTCTGTGGGTCAAGCACTGCTAAAGCAAACAGAAATCACATGGTCACAAGCACGCCGGCAATACTCTTACACCTACAGTTTATTCCCATACTCTTTGGAGGATAAATTACACTGGTACCCAACATCTCTGTGCAACCATGTCCTCATGAGAAATTGTTACAATTTTACTAATTTAGTTGAAAAACCCAGAGTTAGATACATTTGCAGGTCAGCCTAATAAACTCCTGTGATGCTTCTTTTTTATTCTTGCATTCCAGTGCCAGAATTTGCTGGCAAACAGCAATATGATTTGACAAAGGCTTATGTAGGTAACCATGGAGGCTACTGCAACAGCAGAAATGTCTCTTCAGTCCTCTCTGGTGAGGCCTGCTGCACAGAGCAGCCTGCAGCATCGCGGCCTAAGGACCAGAAAAACACTGTGCTGCTGTGGTAAACCTTCGCGAAGCCACAGTCTGTTGACCGCTAAAGCATAAATATAAAATATTTAAAGACTCCTGCAGTAACTGAAGGAAAACATTTATAAAGAGAACGACACCAAGCTTCGAGGGAGTCCGAGTCTCATAGGTGATGCAAAGCGAGGTACAGGTTGAAGGATAATATGGCCCTAAGCAGAATTAAGAAAAACCCTTTAGAAAAACAGACCATAAAGAGTGATGCACATAAGAATTTGTCAAAAAATGCTGATGTTATTGACTGTCCCTCCCTGTGCAGGGCGACGACTGTGATTACAGCAAACTTCTCTCTGGAAGAGGTCAGGCCGCAATGACATAACTGTGTAAATTAGGGGCTTTGAACACATCACAGAAGAAACATAATAATTTAATTTCAAGATATGCTGATAATAAGGCTACTACTCCCTCCTCCAAGTGCAAGTGTACAAGTAACACAAATTATAATGAAAAAACTAACCATCACTTACTCTGTTTTCCTTCTTTGCTTGTCCTCAAATATATCATTCAGACTTATCGCCACCTGTCCCAAAAACTTGTCCAGCCCCACCAGCGACCTGTGCATGACGATCAGGTACAAGATGTATTTTTCTGGATTCTCCTGCATGAGTAATCCAGGGAGCTCGAAGGAGGCCTCTTCTTTCCAGATGGGATCCAGGGTCTTCTCGGCCACCGAGGTGGAGTACTTCTCCTTGCCCAGCTGTATGATGGTGTAGGCATCGTTGCTGCCGTTTTTACCTTTTGGCTTCAGCCCTTTAGCTTGAAGGACCGTAACCTGCACGTGAGTCGGGAACCACTTCTGGGCTTGCTCTGCCAGCATCATCTTTGAAGATCGCAGCAGCAGTAACGACAAACACCGAGTCCCAAAGTCTCCGAGACGCTGCGCAAGGGCACTTTCGGCGGAGACACCTGTCAGGGGCTCAGCCCGCTCCTTCCCCCGGCGCCCCGGGCCGCGGGCGGCACCCCGCGCTGCTCACGCTCCCCGCGCAGCCCTACCTGCGGCTCCATGCCCGGGGGCCGCGGGGTCCCCCCGCAGCACCCTCACGACGCCCCTCCCGCCGCCGGGCTCCCCGCTCCCCTCCCGCGGCTGCCCCCGGCCCGGCTCCCCGCCGCCCCCAGCGCATCCCCCGGGCAGGGCCTCTCCAACACCCGGCCCGGCCCGCAGCGCCGCGGCCCCCTCAGCGCGGCCCGGCCCGAAAGGCCCCGCAGGCCGCCGGCGGCCTCCCCCTGCCCCTCGCGGCTCGGTGCGCAGCGCCTGCGGGGGGAGTCGCCGCCGCGCCGCTCCCCGTGGGGGTGTCGGGCCGGGCTGCCGCGGCCGTCACGGCGCTGCCCTCCGTCTCTCCCGCCCGCCTCAGCCTCTCGCCGCGCTCCCCCCGCGCCGCCGCCCGGCCTGACGGGCCGGCTCCGCCGCTTCCGCCTTCCCCATGCTGCCGGCGGCGGTCACAGGGCAGAGGGCAGGGTTCGCCCCCTCCCCTCCCGTCCCCTCCCGTCCCGGTCACCGGGGCAGGCGCTGCCGAGAGCACCGAGGGGTCCCCCCCGGGCGGAGGGGAGAGGCCGGGGCTCCCCCGGGGGTAACGGGGAGCCGGGCCCTCGGGGTCCCCTCCCCGCTCAAAGCCCCGGCGCGTTAATTAATTCACCACTTTTTGTGTAAGGGAGAGAGATCTTTACTGGAGCTGAGGAGGGAACTGCTGTAGACCTCTATTGTTATTATTATTTAATATTAGCCATTAGAGGTGCAGGGGTGGCCATGGACTCACGCTGCTCCGCAGGGAGCTCTCGGTCAGCCCGTCCTGCCGCCAGCCGCTTCAGCAACTACTTTATTTCCCACCCCAACCACCTGCCCTGGCAATTCTATTATTCTATTCTATTTAAATGAGAAAGCGAAAATAATTCTCAGATGTTTAGAAGGTGCATAATTTTGTTGATGGTACACCTGGAGGCTACATGTGTATGTGTGCCGGTACACACCTGTGAGCAGAGTCACAGGTATTGACTTTGTTTCTGCAAAAAAAGAAGAGAAGCCCACGTGCAATTAGGGTTGCAAGGGTCCATATCCCACCCCCACACACCATAACGAGCAGGGAAATCAGCAGCCAAGTCAGATAATACTTCATCCACCACCCCTCACTCATGAGTCCCCAGCCCGTGGCTCACGGGTTAGTGAGCAACAAAAAGCTTGAGAGACCTTCTCATACTGCTGAGACCTACAGGAAATTAAAAAGTTAAAGCTGAAGGCCATTAGGGAGAATAAAGTATGATGCTGCCCACAACACTTAATGCTGAGCGAGTTATTGTCCGGGGTCAGAAAAGGTTGGGGATCACTGGTCTACAGAGTCATTAGTCTGAGTCCCAGCTCATATTATCTCTGTACACAATTTAAGTAACCACGATACTTAAATAGCCCTTAAGTTTTGACGAGGAATGATATTTGTCTGCATGCTGTGATAATGAACACAGTCCTGGCACTGCTTTCCTCTTCCACACCGTATCTGATTTTTGTTGATGCTGGAAAGTAGATGGCCCAGTTGGAAATGCTAACGTTAAAACATGTCTTGGGAATGTATGTAGACAAAAGGATGTAAATGGATTATCTAGGGTAATAATTGATTAAAGAGTTACGAGTGCTATGGTTTGTATTGGTGAGATACTAATGGTCAAATTAAGGCTACATTCAACTTTTTGGATAAATCACCATCCCCCTCACCTGAAAATCGCTTTCCCCCCTCAGCTATCTTTCCCAAATGTTCTGCAATGAGTTGTCAATTAAGCTTCCAGGCCAAACTGCTGTTCTTGGGGAAAGAGTAGCAGTTATTTCAGGCTGGAAAAGCCTGGAAGGATTCTGGTGACAGCATTCTGCAGGAGACTTAGGCCATGGGGAAAGCCACGGGGTTCTTGTTGGAAACCAGGGAGACAGCTGTACATCACATTATTTCTTAAATGGATTTTACCACAAACAAATTCTGTTTTAATAGAATATTCTTCCTTGCACTAAATCGAAATCAATCATGATGCACTCGTCAAATCAAAACAAGATATGAATTTCCAGTAGGCAGAATGTATTTATTTAATCAGAAATTTAAGTCAAACATCATGTCTTGCATGCTGTGTCTTAGGAACTAAGTTTTATGGGTTCTAACAACAGGCAGGATTTTGCTTTTTCCTTGTCTTTTATTGATATTCTATCATTTCTCGTTATTGTCTCTTTTTAAATGGGATCTGACTGGAATACATATGCATGCAGCTAAACAGGGGAAGAACTTTAGTACCTCTGCATACAATATATCCATACAATACCCAATCTGCCTTTCCTGCTTTCAAAAATAAGAAGATTATTAGGCCTCTACTCCTTGTGTGCAATGTGGCATGTGAGGAGAGCAGAGCCTTTCTCATGACTCTCTGCACAGCTGGTGGAGCAGGCGATGGGGAGATGTGCCCTCAACTCCCCCAGCCCTGCGCTCCAAGTGAATCCCGTTCAAAGGTGCACCAGATATATTTTATTCCCTCTTAGACCCCTCTAGGGTCAAGTTGCAATCCAGCCTTTTGATTTCGCTCTCTTTGGAATAGGGACATTGTTGTCTCATTGAATGTAACGTGCGATATAAATGACAAAACATCTCGGAGAAATAATGATATCTCCAGCAACACAGTGTCCCCTGGCACTATGTTAGAGCATAATCCAGAAACAACTCAGATTCCCGCTTGCGAAACCACCGCCACCACTCAGTGGCTGTATGCACTGTAGGTTTTGCTTATCGCTCTCCGTGATTTAGTGAATATTCGAAAATCCATTTTGTTTTCTGTGCACCATTTTGGTTACAAGACCGTACTGTTGCTTTGCTTTCCTCCCCATGTTGAGACCAAACAATGCGGATGCAGGACAAACAGCGCGGGAATATAAGTGGTCATTAATATTAAATACTTCGCCTTAGCAGTACAGTGGGAATGCTAATGAGGATGACTAATCTTTGAGAAACCATTTTTTCTGCCTGAATTTGAAGTGGGCGCTAACCAAACAGCAGTTCACGTGGGGAGGATACTGTGGAGCTGACAGAAGTAATGGACAGATACCCATTTCACTGTCCCTTGGCTGATTAGAATGAGCAGACAAAAATAGATACAAGAGAAGGAAAGTCTAGGGACTCTGAAAGAGATAATTAAAACTCAGATGCCTCCTGGGTAAAGGGTGGAATTTTTCTTAGATTGAGTTTTGCCAAGATCTGTAATTCGTGCTTTCTCTGTGAAAAGGGCTTACAGTTTTTTATGTATCAAGGTCATCATATTCCTTCTTCTAGGTAGCTCACATCAGCAAAATGCTTCTTAATCCCAAAAGTTTTGTTCTTTTGAGAGTTTTATTTAGGAAGGAACAGCTAAGTGAACTAACAGCACGAGAGAAGAGAGGGACATCATCTACAAGAAGAGGGGCTGTTGGAGCAGCCACCAGGATCACAGTACAGATAGTGCAAATCAGACATGTAGGAACCGCTTTCTGAGGCCAGATGTTCCAGCTTTGATGGCTTTTTCTTCAGCAGTGAGAATTCTGGGCTTGCTTTTCTCAGCTGTCTTTCTCAAACTCTACACAGGTGGTGGGAGGACAGGGAAAAGGACAATGCAGAGGACGGTACAGGAGCTACCGTCCTCAGAGAGAAATCCTTTTTACTCCAGTATAGCACTCAAAGGAGCTACTTTTGAGTTTAAGCTCCAAATGTAACATTTTGAACTGAAAACTCTCTAAAAGAAACAAAAACAAGGACTGGAAAATTTGTGATAGAACATCCTCAGAGTGGGTGGACTTGGACAGAAAACACAATACAGTGACGAGGGAGAGTTTAAAAACTGTTTATCGCAGAACAACAGTGGATATCTATGGTGTATTTAATACACAACCTTAATCCTCATGTGTGCCATCTATCTCTATTACACATTATTCCAGGCATTTCTGGCCCAAGAGTTCTACATTGTTTTTTGAAGAGGGAATTCCAAGAATTATGGTGGATTATTTTCAATTTCAGCAATTTGAAATAGCCTCTCAGTTCTCCCTCCTGAGCCAACGGTGCATCTGATTAAACATCAGGCTTGATATTCTGGCTGCCCTTGCAAAGAAAATGCAAGAAAATCTCTTTGCCTGCGCTGCTGAGACAGTTCCATCTTCTGCTTCTCATTTCCAGTTGCGTACTTGCTAAAGAGGATCAGAGCAGTTGTGCTTACAGTGGGAAACCGTGGCAGATAATCTGGTGAATTAATTTCTCCCTGCTTTCTGTTTATGACGTAGGAAGCATTTTGTTATTTTTTGTGAAAACGCTATCGCTTCTTTGAAATTACTTGCTGAATAATTCTTTGTTGGCAGATCTCAGGCACTGTGTTTGTTTAGAACATTATGCAGTTGTGAGGTACAGGCTGGTTTTGCACAAAAATGTAACAAATTACTCCTTTTTGCCCAGCTGACTCTTAACTTCCAGTAGCTTTTGCAACTGTCCCGATTGCACGTTTTCTGGAGACACTATGCAAATTTTGAGACTGAGCATTGTTGTCTGTTAACTTTATCTTAGCTGTTGTTATTTTTTCAATTAGTGACTTCTCCAGGAATTCACTAGGATTAAATTGATTGCAGAAATCAAATAGCTGGGCTCAAACCCACCACTGTGCATTGGAAAGTTTTTCTCAAGCTACTGTTTTTGTCTGCTCTCTTGGCTTGAGAAGAATCCATTAACGGGAAGTATTTTGAAGTAAATATTGAAAAGCTAGATGAATATTCATCATGTTTCTGTCCCGAACCCAAATTTTGCATCCCCAGGCATTCGTGGTTTTCTGAGGCTGGGTGAAATTGGCACCATCCTGCTCCGTGTGCTCTGTTTTACCTTTGACATTAATCCTACAGCACATCTCAGAAGTGGGATCTCATCCTCCAGCTCTTGGGTACAGCCACTGTCATCACTTCTGTGCCCGTATTCTCTCCAGCCAGGTATGGGTTTATCCTCCCCTCTGCTTAGGATGCAATTTGTGTCTCCCCTGCCTCAATCTTTGGTGGCTTTTTTACATGACAGCAATAACCAGGATCATACAAGACATAACAAAGGAAATGTATCTTTAAAGAGGGGAGTGAGGGCTTGAGATCAGGCAGATGCCCATGGAATTGTCTATAGTTTTGACAGAAATTTGGTACTTTTCAACCAGAAACGCAGAGCCACTGATACACTAAAATTTTGTGCAGTGTCAGACTTCAAATAAACACCAGGTACCACTAGGAGTGTTGGAAGCGTCATCTTTTTGGTTCGTTTTTAGCTGAACTTGTTTCACAGCCTTTCAACACTGTCATCCATTGTGAAGTTCAAAGAGGCCTAAATGCTGTAAAACAGTCATCAAATGCTATAATTAAACTTGCCAGTCATCCAGATTTGACCCAAACTGCCTGTGTCTCAAGATGTGAGTCAGGTGCCTGGGTTAGATTTCAGTTCAGTCTTTTAAAGACATGAGGACACCCAGCTCTCAGCAGCTTTTGCACAAATGGGAAGTAGGCAAAAAACGTTGCTCTTCTGTCAAAGCGTCCCCATCACACAAACTCCTTGAGCACTTCTAACATGAAATAGCTACGGGATACATACAGGCACCCTGAAAGGCCATAGACCTGACTGGGTTCAGACTATCCTCAGCAATACATAGGACAGGACCAGTCACATGCAACTCTTCTAAAACTGAATGCTAAGGGCTAAATTCAAATTTGCCTTTAGCTCTCCTAAAACTGACTCTTAGAGAAGTACCCAAAAATCATAGAAACACAAATGGCAGGTCAAAACTGAAGAGTTACGTTAGAAATTGAAATTGGCTACATGACAGCTGTTTTCAGACTTAAATATTCACACTCTTTTCTTGTTTTCAATATGTGTCCCATGCTTGAAGGTCACAAACAACTTTTATTATTCATGTCCATTTCCAATGCATAAAAGGAGAGTCAAGGATAACTTGGCCACCTCTGCAGAGAATAGGCTTTTTCATGCTTGACAGAACCTAAGAAACATTAGCAAAAGAAACAAACAACTTGAAAATTATGACCTTTTTTTCTGGTCTCCTAATGAACTAACTAGAAAAAAAAAGAAGTTTTTTATCATTGTGTGAGTATGAGATTTCTTCAGAGGTATTTTTCCTGGGTTTAAATAACTCATACATTTACTCTCTTTTTATAGGTCTCTGAGGATCGCCGAGACCATTACCTCAGAAACCGTCCAAAGTTATCAGCTCTCTTAAGGACAATCTCAGCAAATACCAAAAAATTATACCTTAAAAAAAAAAAGCTCTAATAATGGAAGGTCTGAAATTTTCTGCTTCTTTTTCCTCCTTAGGACTTCAAAATACATTATAGGACCTACACATTCAACACCAGCAGGCTGCCATATGAGGGCAGACACAACGGAATTATTTGTGAGAAGATTAAATTGTTATACTTCCATCATTGCTTTGTGTACTAAATGAGCAGCTGCAATAAGCTGGTAAAATATCTACCCACCTTAAAGCATAGTGTGCTCCTCAAAAAGAGTCAAAAGTTCTCCTTGAAGTTTGGTCTTCTTAACTAAAACAACACATTTAAACTTCCTGCTCATTCTCAAGACTTTTTCCCAGGCTTAGCTGCCCCCAAAATTTCTTCCCAGGGCTTTTTCTCCTACCAGAGGACTACCCCATGTCTTTTCTCTTGTTGAAGGGTCTAATGGAATCCACCTGCAGCACTGAGTCAGCCGTGATTAATCTGCAGTTAACTGCAGGGTCTCAACACCTCCCGCATGTTGGTAACAGGAGAACCCTTCTTCTCTGATGATACAAAAGAGTAAAATAAACTAATATAACATAAAATATTTTAGGAAGGAAGGAGTGTAGATGTATTTGTTAGACTCAGACTTAACATGTCTCCTTACAAGTGCTGCTAAACCGTGACATGGATTTTCTAAATCTTCACCCCACATTGCAGAGCTGGTATAAAGCCCAGAACAATATTTGGTATTTTGGGGAGAATTTTTTTCTCTTGCTGAGTTGATGAATAATTCAGATTTTATATCATCTTTGCCTCCTAGCAATATAAATTTCAATTTGGCTTCAGCGAGGTCTTAATATAAATATGTGATTAGAGAAGGAATCTAAATTAAATTGCTGTAGTTAAGTTTTATGTGCATTAAACGTATGTACTCCAAGCACTCTTCTCCAGTGTTGCTTACAACCCTCCTTCCTTTGAAGCTTGGTTTATTCTTAGAAAACTCAAGCTGCTCCTAAAATTCTGCTCCCAGTAAGAGACAAATTAGATAAGAACAACTTACTGAGAGGAGAGAGCTTGCAGAGCTCATGCAAGTAGACGTGGAGTGCTGTTTGCAGCCTCCTATGTCTCTTTTGTAAGAATTATCCAATACCTAGTCACACAACAGATACAATTTCACTTTTCCAAAATATCTGTAGTGCATCTTCTTCCCAACACCAAAAGCTGGAAGTATTGTAAGGGCTATGGGAATACTGCAAATTTATTTTGGCATTGCTTAGTGCTTCAGGCGTCCTGGAAATCAGCACTGGGTATGTTCTCATAGTCTCAATGTAAATTAGCCATATGTGCATTAGTGGCATTATTTACAGATTGAATTGTGCAACTACACTTAAGGCCTTAGATAAATTATTTCTATATTGGGTCCAATTTTTGCTGTCATCTACAGTAATATAAATCTAGGATCACTCCACTGAAGTCAGTGGGGTAATTACTTTGAATTTTCTCCAGTGTGACAGAGAGCAGAATTTAGCCTCTGATTATTATTTGCAGCTCTGAAGCCCTTTCCCCTGCACTGGAAATCTGCTGAGTCTCTTCTGTCAGCTTGTCCGCTATCGCTTTAGAATTGCGCTCGGAGAATGTACCTGTGGATGAAAGCAAAGCCATACAGTCAGATTTAGGTCTTTTTGGAGTCTGAGTAAATAAAAATGAAAACAGTTATCTGGTGTTACAACCTTTTGTTGGATATATATGGCTTTGCGCTTCACGATCCTTTGTCTTTGCTCCTGAAAGAGGAATTGCTATGCAAGTTTGACACCGGAGCTTTTTCTGGTTGAGCCTCATTAAAAAAGTCAATACTAACAGTGTCACCCTCTGAGCTGCTTCATCCACCACTTTGAATGGACCGACTCTTGGCAAAAATGAGTTTTTTTCTTACTTTGGTCATTACCTTGGGGTTTTCAGTGCATCTTCACGGCTTAAGCCAATGGCGTTCCCTCTTTTTTCCATTGATGTTTGAGAGCATTGGCTATCTAACAGTGAAAGAGCAGTGAATAACAGTAAAACCTCTCTATAACAGCTCTTTTGAAACTCCCATCTGTTAGAAAAATATGAAATCAAAGATGAAGCGTACCAGTCTCAACAGAAAAATAGAAACCATGCTAACACATCAGCAATTGTTCTCTAGAAACACTCTCACTGATGTTGGAGTAAATATGATTGTCCATGTAAGAACACAGATGTCTTATCATCCAGCAACATATGATGTTAAGGCATACCAATGTTGGATGCAACTTCGTAGCTGTGGTTCAAAAGCTCATGTAAGAGGAACACACTGGGATACTGGTTATATCTTTTTCAACTTAGTATTTCTAATGAGAAGAAGATGTCTGAATGTATTTTATGTAAGTCATAATCATTTGAAAAAATGCATTAGCAGGCACAGGTCTCATAAGTGATTTTAAATCATCTCCATATTTCGTTTTCCTTCAGCTTCGCCTTTGTTTCTTTGCTGCTGCTCAATCTCATTTTTTCTCTCCCCCATTCTAGTGCAACAGCATGTCTACCTTCATTCCCAGTGATAGAAGAGGCCCTGTAATTAAATGCTCCACCTTGGCAATCAGATGTTCTAGCTGGTTATTTTATCTCAGGATCTTTTGTAGAGTGTCCTGCCACTGCCCGGGTCCTTCTGTCCCTAGAGACAATATGAAGATCGCAGAAACAGAGATTCACTTTAGCATTTAGGTATCCAGCATATGTTCCCAAATAAGACAGTTTCCCAGACCTTTCTCTCCAGTTGCAAGCAAGTTGAGATTTAGGAGCCAGTGAGAGAAAAGAGGGAGAGAGGTAGAAGGAAGATTAGAGCAGCTGGGTTGTGCTGGCACCGGTGGGATTGGACAAAGCAAATTACCTGGCTCCGTTTTTGTATTTTCTGCAAAAAGTCCAGGCACGGAGTGTATCGGGAAGGAAAGAGGGAGCTGCACACCAAGCCAAGCACAGCTGACAGGGCTTCCCAGAGCATCAGCGATCCTGTGAACAGGGGATCATCCAGGATGTAAGTTTTACCATGGTTCATATACCAACACTGATTTTTGCCAACTAGTTCAACTGAGTAAGGTTGACCTACACCAGCATGTACTTGGTCATAGGAATCATCATGAGTAACAAATTTGCCCTGGCCAAAATTCCTCTCCCAGCAACCCCAGTCTCCTGATGTCAGACCCATCCAGGCTTGACTGAAAAGCTTCTGGGTTGAAGAACCCACAATCCTTTTGTAGAAATTTTCCTGATAACTAATGAACCTCACTGTTAATCCAATCTGCTTTACTCAAAATCAGAATTTGACCATTTTCATCTTCTCAGTCTTGATTCATTTTTATATGCTAAATTAGACAGCCTTTACAAATCTTCTCCACATGTTGGTATTAATATATCACGATCGAGTCTCTTAACCTTTCTTTTGATAAAGTAAACAGATTAGGCTGCATACATCTATCCCTACAAGGCAGATATTCCAGATCTTGAGATCATTCTTTTCTGATCTATTTTCAATTTTCCATGGCTTCTTTGAAGTGTGAACACCAAGACTAGTCATGATATTCCAGTAGTTTTCCCACCAGCTCACACACAGCTGTACTTCTTGTGCCAGAATCCCTGGCCTAGTAATTCTACTGCTAGCTTAGGTTTAGGAAATTCGATCTAGGGTATTAAAACACTTGCTATATATTTTCCCTGAATGATTGGAAAGCAGTGAGAGATCAAGCAAAGGATCAAATCTGGGGCGGGGGGGGCAGAAACTTTCCAGTTCTCAAGTTAATTGTCCTGAAAAGTTTGGAGAATTTTACTACAGAGATACTCTCCCATAGAGCAACCGAGTGCTGACTGTAAGTCTGTTTATGCTTTGGACACATCTGTATGGCAGCAGCATAAAGAGTGTGGCATGCTGTTTAATATCTGTCAGGCTTCTTTTTTAAACCACTTAATAAGCATGTATGTAAATTCTACGCAATAAAAAAGTTCTAACAACTAGAACAAGAATAACCTTTTATGTGGTGGCTCCCACCCTTAATCCCAGCTTCTACATGCCAGTTCCTCCCCCCACTTTCACATCCCCGTTTCTTGACAGGTGCCAGAAGGTTTCAGAATTTTCTTGCGGCTTCACCATGGGAACTGCCATTTCACCAGGAATGAATTTGACCCGCTGAGCAATAAAGCTGAGGCACAACACTTACGCTCTAGCCCGAATAGGGGAATTGCAATTGCTTGTCTTTCTGTTGGCATGGTCTCCTCTGGCTTCTTTTTTTTTTTACCCAAGGAGAGCTCCATATTCATTCAACCTCCCTCAAACTTCACCTTGAGAAAGAAACGGGGCTTTGAAAGTGTCGTTTTCCCAGCAACAGCTGCTGCTTTTAGCATCCAACAGTCTTTAAATCCATAGAAAGCTAGTTTATATGGACAGGGAAGCATTAAATGCTAGGAAATGAGGGTCTTTAGGTAACTATTCCAGATCTGCTATATCTGCAGTTACAGCAATTGGTGGTGTAGGTGGTGTTCTTTTACTGGCTTTTAATGAGACACATTTATTACTGCCTTGCGATAAACCAAAGCAAAGCCATAAAAGTGACTTTCATTGAACATTTGTTTGAGTCCTGCCTGGGTCTTATAAAGCTTCCTTTGTGCAAGACTTTAGTTTTTGTTTTACGTGCCTGCCACCTTTTTGGTAACAGCTGTTATCTCCTTCGATAGTCACACAAAATCGGCTTACCTTCCTCAATACCACAAAAACATGTTCTGTGACGTGTGAGATCGAGTTCTGCGTCCTTACTCATGGGAGCTGGTTCTTCGTAATCTGCTGAATCACCTGAGTAACCCAACTGTTCTGTATGACCGGGCAGAACTTGGGTTTGAAACTGCTTATGTTTATTTGTGAAAATTTCACAATAACTGAATAGAGTAACTGTGCACGTTGATAATGGAACTGAAATTTTAAGAACAGCATCTAATCCAGCAATATTTGTTCAGAGGAGTGATGTCCTGGTGACCTGAGAGATTCCCTGATAGAGCTGAACCTTCAGCCATAGCATGGTGATAAAAACAAATATATATATTTACATCTAGCAGTGAATCCACTATTTAAGGCTTATATGCATTTTCTTCATCTACAGGAGTAGCTTGCATTTCACTAAATGCGAGTTCCAATATTGCAGCTAAACTCTCTGGAAATATTCTTCAAGAAATGCTCTTAACAATTCACCTCTGTAAGTTAATACCTATTAAAACGTAAAAACGAATTAGATTTGGAATTTCCTGGATTCTTGTGTTTGTCATGCAAATTTCCAGTGCTGTTCTTTTTATGATAATATGAAATAAAGTAGTTTCTTATAGTAACATTGTAAATCATTTGCTTTCTATTACACGCAGCTGGTTTTGTTACAGTAATGATTTTGTATGGGTGCGCACTGCAGCGCATATTAAAGGCAATGAGACATTCTTTTTCAGGCCTCACATGCAATTGATGTTTGTGCAAATATAACCAGATAATGACAAAACAGTAATTTATTATAATATATTAGCGAGGTTGGTTTTTCTCTCTTCTCCAAAATGCACCTTCTCATAAGCTGCCTTTCCCCCCCCTCCCGAAAACCCATATTTTTCCTGTGTACAGAAATGACTCCCACCCTTGCAGATGCCGATTACAGTTTTTCAGATCACTAGAGATCCAGAACCAAAATCTAAACCAGCTGGTGTTTTCAGGCGGGTGTCTTACTTTAGCTTACTCAAAAGAACACAAGATGAACGGTAAGAATTAAATAAACCACAAATTATTTTGGGGACCGTCTGGTTTATATTAGATGTAAACTTTTCACTGCTGGCTGTTGTTTCAAAACTATTGCCTCTATTTTTGATATTCATCCTTGGGATCTAACACAAACTATGTCTTACTAGTTTAATCCATTGTTAGGCCATGTTTAAATATCTTTTATTATAGTCATGTGCTATAAAATAGTTCTCGCTGGAGTTTGCTGGCTCAAAGCCAAAGGGTAATACTGCTTCAAGTGGCACATCACAGTATTAAAATCAGTTTTTTCCCTTTGGTGTTGGTTCTTACCAATTTCACACCTTGAAAAGAGCCCAACCACATCAAAATGTGATGGATCTACTTTGAGTGCAGGGACTGGAAATACATTATAGCGCAAAACCAGAGCAAATATTTCAACTGTATCAACGGTTTATTCAGTTTTGTGCAGGATGATTAACAATTTGTGTCATTCCTTGCTGTAAAGCCTGCGAATTACATACAAATATTTTTCAAGCTTGTGCTTTCAAAATTAATTTTGTTTTTAACTTGCTGCAGCAGGACTACTTACAGGACTACAATGACCATGATTTAGCTCATAATTAACTTTAAATTAAGTCGTTTGTATTTAGAAAGATTATTTTCCTGCACTGAAATGACAGTTGAGCGAATGGTGTAACGTCTCCATGACCGTGTTCATTTTTGTCATGCGTAGCCACAATCACACAAACGCTACCAATAAAATGAATAAAGAATGCTAATAATGCTTCATAACGTGGAGTTTCAATTCTGCAAGCATTTTGGCAGGTGCAGATTCCTTCCCTGGCGCATTTCAAAATGTTTCCAGGTATGGGCCAAGTTCCATTGGGATGATCAGAGATTAAAGCAAAAAAAACCCGCTACTATTACTTCATCACTGTCATTTGTACCAGCACCTTCATTCTAGGGTATTATGGTATTCAGTTCTGTTGTTCCTACTATTAATGGTGAAAACATGCCCAGAAAGGAAGGAAAGAGACTGTTTAGAGCAGTTAACCTCTGCAGCTTCCACGGAGAGCGCTAGCATTCAATATATGCCAAACGCAGGCCCATTAGGTTGAATAATGAGTAAGTATATCTGAGACTTTGTATGAGACAAGATGAAAACAGATTGGGCAGGCAGTTGTACCACACTTTATTACCTAGTGAAATGTAATTTGATCCATTCGCGGGAGGAAGAACCAGAGATGCTTGTTTCAGAATTCAATTGTTCCAGAAAGATGTAAGTACCCTGGTGTTGTTATTTTTATATCGATTTTTATGAAACACGTGTAGTTACATTTTTACAAGGCAGTAGGTTCTCTTAACGATGGCAGCAAGACAGGCAGTGCAAATGTTAGGGCTCTGCGTACGTTCTTCTGTGAAATGACAGTTTATATAGTTTAACTTCAGCCTTGTAGAAATAAAACCAGAACCAGACGTCCAGCTCCGGACAGGTTGCAGTCGGTTCAGTTCCTGGGGAGGTCACTCTGCTCTCACTTTGTTCTCCCAGTCCCAGCATTGGGGTGTTTGATAAAGTGCATCTACAGACAAAATCCTGAGCTAGATTCACCACACGGCGTCTTTAGTGGTGGAATTTCAGGATTATATTTGAACTTGACAGTTGATTTCAAGGTGTGGTGCTCTCTGCTGTGGTTTAAATTGGTGTTCTAGACATTTTTATGTATTTGTTTCAGTTTTGAGAGTGAGAATAATTTTGAATTGAGATCCTGCATGCTTAAATTTGCAATAAGCATGTTACTGAAAGATTATGCCAGTATCTTTAAGCGGGAAACACAGAATTTCATTAGCATAACTTCCACTTTTGTCCCCAAGTCTGTCTTGAGTTGAAATAAACAAGAAGAAAAAAAAAAGGGAGGGACAAGGAGATATTGTCAGAGAAAGCAAAAAAAGTCCCTGAACTTGGCTGTTATATAAATCACAGCAGAAATGCTGTTGAGACTGGGAATTATTGTATTTGGGAAAGTAGCTGTTAAGCCAATATCAAATGAGACACGTGTATTTGGATACAAAACTCAGCTTGCTGCACACCTTAGGAGAGGAGAAGAAAAAATGATCCATTATCACCAACTTGGAAATATTTAACATGAAAAATAGACTATAAATATAGTAACCCAGGCAGTCAGACAGTAATCCAGACCTTTCAGACCATTGCTTGCTAGGGAAGCTGCATGTGCAAGTTTATCTTTCTGCAGATACAGTTGTAGTTATTGGTGCTTTTCTTACCTGTTTCTCTTTGGGTATCAGAAGACACTTTATTTTTTTGGCAGCAGTGACTGAGTGAGTGGGAACTATCATCACCATCACAGATCTTGAGGCTGACTCATTCATTTCTCTGTCTTGCTTTATTTTTCATTTTTTTTTCAATATCATTGGCCTTTTTTTCTTTCTATGCTGACTCCAACTCCCAAAGTGTCTAAAATCATAAGAATTGACATTCCTCTTTTTTCTTTTGTTTCTTTTCCATCAGTGTGGTACATGTACAGCAACTCTTTCAAACACTGCTGTGTCTCAGCATCTTCCTCCTCATCGTGCAAACAGCAGCTCCTTCCTTCTGTCTTCTCACTGTATATACAATTACATAATTGGCAATCCTGGATGTAACAGGGAGGGACCTCAGCTGCAGAATTTGGGTTATGATGCACAGCCACAGACTGGAACAGAAGAGTCTAGAGTAGGGCTTTGGTTCACACCATTCCAAACACGCAGCATCTGTACAAAGAAAGAATCTTTAAAGCTCTTAAAAACATGTCTGAATGCAAGAAGAGATTCCAATGGTTTAACCATGTTTGCAAATCCCAAATGAAAAGCAATTGTAGCTCATTATACCTCATCAGTTCCTCACTTCCTTATTTTTCAGTCTGCTTTTAAACTTCGAAGCATTGGAAATCCATAGATTTTATTTCTTTATGCTCATTTAAACAGTACTGTAGATGCCATTAAAATATCCATACATTGGAAATCTCAGGAAACGTAGCTATATAATATGTTTAAAGATTTATCATGGTGGAATACAAGACAAGAGGCAGAATAGCCTGAAAAACATATTTCAGAAGCCTGTAGTTACAATGAAGAACCTTAGGTGTTGTGTAGCAGTCGTACGCAGGTATGCAAGTTAAATATGGAAATTAAATAAAGATTGGCTTGAACAAGAAAACCTGTCCTATTTTTTTTTCAACTTTTTATTTAGAAGAAGATATCAACTGTCATTACATAGTAATTGTTTTTCTTTCCCTGTCCCCAGAAGCTGAGTGTTCTTGTGAACCGACCTTTCCGGAGTATTTGTGAATGTGGACTCTTCCTCATAGCTACTGAAGTCAGTCATAAAAACACTATTAACCTAAGAGGGATCACGATTAGATCCAAGTCTACCAGCTTCTGTTGTCTAAGCAGAAAAAATATCTGAGGGTGTCTTTTCCCCTATATTTTCTGAGTTATTATACTTCAGAGACAACAGAAAGGTTGTATTACACCCCAAAGCCAGATATGGGGATGCTTGCTCAAGCTAAACTAATCAGTCCTTTGCTCACACAATCATCTCAGTTTTTTCTGTCCTGAGAAAGATTCAAGGAAATAATAATGGGATCTTCATTCAGTAATCTATCTTCTACAGTGATACCAACACTATTTGTAGGGCAAGTGATGTATAACAAGGAATCACAGCAATTATTTAGAGTTTCCATAGTATTTGACGCTGCTGGAGCTGGTGAGGCGCCCTGGGGAGCAGGGACTGGTGGCCCCATGGGCCGGAGCACAGCAGAAGACTCTTGGGAACAGCGGTCATACCTGTAGCACAGCATCTGAGATTTATCTGAAGAGCACATAGCTTTGAAACTCACCTGCCAAAGGCATTGCTAAGGGTCAGATAAGCTCATAGTTCACAGGGAAAATAAAGCAGCCTGGCCAAGCCAGCGCAAGATGAACACATCTGATAGACATATGGACGGGAAGGTGATCTGGAAGTTAGCGGTTCACAGCATGAAGATAAAAACAGCTTCCACATGAAAACACAGGTGTTCCTCACATTCTTTTGAAAAACATCCTGACTTCTTAAAAAACAACAACAATACCAACACAACACCCCAAAAAACCAAACCAAAACACACACACAAATCCCACAACACCAAACAAACACACACACACACAAAACACAATACAAAATAAAAAAAAACCCAAACAAACAAATAAAAAAGGTAGATTCTTAGCCCTGTCAAAATAAGGAAAAACATCTAGTGGTGTCACGACAGTGGAGCAGAGAAAGGAAAGGAACTGTGAAGTGAGTAAGACTAATGGGTTAATTAACGATTATCCCAGCTATCTGGAGTGGAGAGCATCTCTTTACTGAAGCCGTGCTGGAGATTAATTGAATGACAACAGAGCTTAAACTGATACATCTTCGGAGACAGCGTTGGAGGCTGCCAAAAACACTGCCCTCCAGCCTCTGCTGAGACACTGTTGTGTGACTGTTCTGGTTACAGATAGATTTTCCCCTGACCACAAATTCTGCCTGGTTACACCAGTAGCAGCCCCTCTGCAGACTTAGTTTTACTGGTAGAGGATGTCAAGGTGCTTCAGACCAGAAGGTTTCCCCAGCTGGGGCAAATCAAATGGATATAACGATTTGCTGGAGCAGACCTGCGTGAATGCATGAGACAGACAAGTCGGCTTTGCTCCTTTAGCTGTTATGGCACAGTTAACGTGGTCGCGCTTGCAGTTTAGATGACCCATTTTACCCATCCACATGTGGGCCTGTAGATGTCTTGAGCACATCTCCAGTTTTCCAGCTTAGCAGTAGGTTTTCCCTGCTGTCTCTGAATTAGACAGCCTGAAGGCAATGATGTGTTTCCCTATACCTTCTTCCAGCTCCCCGTTCAGTCCAACAAGTTGCTCCGTGCAATTGCCTCACATAAATTTTATTTCTGAGGAGATGCTGGTGGTTTTTGAGGTGATTTACCAGTGGCAGCTCAATGATACGAGAACAGATGGTGATGCGTTCAGGTAATTGTTACCGTACAATCCCTTTCCCAACCACTATTAATTGATAACTGTGTGTAATGACTATATCTGTTTTGCAATTCACCGTCCCATCAGCGTGCTCATCCCTCTACGAATGGCAGAGATCCTGCTCACTGACCCTTGCCGCAGATCTTTGCAGTAGATCAAGAAGATTAATGGTGCGAGTTGGTAGTTTCAAGACCCAGCTCTCCAAATAAAAGATATTTTTTAATTACTGTCCAACCCCATTAGGAGCAGGGCTGGATAACATGTGTTTCCTTTTAGAGATGAACTGCCCCGACGGCAGTCGCGGAGCACTTTGGCGTAACTCTTTCCCCCTCCCACTTGCCCTATCTTTGTGCTGATGTGTTAATGTGCAGACATCGTGCTAATGGCCTGGATACGCCTAATCTTAAAAAGTAATTTTGGCCATTTTCTGGAGTCTGTGTTACATCCATAGGAGGCTGCTTCCCATGAGTGGGCAGGTGGTGCCAAGTGGATTTGGGATCTTAACTCCTTACTGCCAGGTCTGATTTGCATTCAAAGACAAATCTCTCTTGTTTTGCCCCACCAAATACCATCCCTGTTTTGACCCAAAGGTTTGAGTTCCCTTCTGGTCAAATTCTCATCAGCTGTATCCATATATTTGTGTTTTGGTGGGGTTTAACCACACAAGAATGTTTGCAAAAGGGTTCGCAGGTGGCTGTGGTAGGTACATTGTTTCATTTCAGCATTTGTCCAAAGCGTTTTAGGGCAATTTCCAGCGTTACCCGAGGTTATGGTGTTAGGACAGTGAAATCCACTTCTTTCGCACAGTGTGTTATTTCCTGCAGTCAAGCAAACATGGATAGAAACATTTGAAAAGGTCTCAGCCGTGTGCTTCATGCACCATCTTTAGCCATCAGTTAAACTGGGATGAATCCTGCAGCCTTCACCTGTTTGGGTAATTCAGAGCCCTACGAGTAGCCTTAGATTACTTGGATAATCACAGATTTTTCAAATGCGAGATGGTGAAGGAGCAGACCTGTCATTTTCAGTCCGACTGGAGCAGAGGTGACACACTGGTTAAGGTTTGCAGCATAACATTTGCATTTGTACTTCTGAAATGATCCAGTTTTCTGTTACATTTTTGCTGTCTACCCCTGCTGCTGGTTAAGCCAAAATGTTCCACTGTTCAAATACCTGGCAACAACTATTTAATTTGACAATTTGTAGATGGTATTCCTGTATTACCCTTTAGGACCCTAATAATAGGTTTTTCTTTACCAAAGCATTAAAACATTAAAGGCCATAAATTCCACAGTCACCTGTATCCATTTATTGCTAATTTATTATGGAACATATCATAAAACTTTGCCTGACATATAGGCCTCTTCATAACTATAAATCTTTTTTCAACTGTTTAGATAACTTATGCTTAAGTTCAAGGAAAGACCTCTGCGAACAAATATTTAAAACATCTATTTATTATGCAATACTAATTTGTACAAACTATATGGCAAATACTGAGAAATATTACTCTATATTCAGATGACTTAGCACTTCAAACTTTTGGAAGGTACATCTATTATAAAAACAAAATAAAAACTATGTGTCAAGTATCCGCTTAATTAAAAGCTTTAAGAGGTCTAACTGAATAAAGCTGCTATTACAGTTAACATGAAAGATATAAATGTTTCTTTTCGGATTAGGTTTATTGTTTGTAACCTGGAGTTACTGAGAGGTTTGTAAGTTTGTTTTGCACTGGAGAGCTCACCAGAGTGAAAACAAAGGTTTTCAGACTTTTAATGTCTAGATCAAAACATAGTCTGTAGCACCATAGTTGCTACAGAGCCCGATCTTGCTCTCATGTAATCCGTTTTAAAATCCTGGTGACGCTGGATCAGAAACATTTACAGAAACAATGTGGGCGTTTCATTTACTTTATCTCAAAAGAGTTGTTTGGGGTTGGTGCTGTTTATATTCGTTGCTTTTAAATTACTTGCCGTTGTTTCATATGAGAAAAAGTGTTCTTTGTCTCAGTGTATAAATTCAAACGTTTCTTGGATATATCAAACCAGCCTTCTACAGAACATTGTTTTCCCCCTTTAATATTTTAGTCCTGACTGAAATTATTAGCATATGTAGTAGCTAATAATACACATATATTATTAGCATATGTAGTAAACCAACTTTTTTTGAGCAGTAATGCATGTGCATGTGCCCAACCAGCTTCTTTAGCAAGAAGTTGGCCTTTTTTCTTTTAAAGAGATAAAAGGTTTGGATGGCTCACTTAAAAATCCTGTTTTATCAGTTCTTTTTCTGCAAATCAGTTTGTTTGCACGTGGAAGGTAATTTTCCTTTTCGAAACAAATTTCCCTCTTGGGGCTGTCTCTAGTTCAGCTTGATATGTGCTTGCATATGCTCTGTGGCCTCAGGATTTTCTTATAAATTGTTAATCTATATGACTAAAGCCATGGTGAAAGGCCAGAATAATACAGTATGCACAACTCACATATTAAAGTCAGAAAAAAGGGATGGAAATCTACAAATCTACCAAAAAATGCCACATTTTAACGTGAGCTTATTGCTTCCCTTTCACAGTAAAATAATTATGACTGTCCAGAACTTTGTGTAGTTGAGAAAACCAAAACCCAGCTTACCTCGACTCCATCGCAACGTTATTAGCATCCAAATGAAAACAAAGCAACTGATTCTTCCTAAACATACACAAGTTATTCGCCAGTTTTCTGTTGATTTCATCATAGGTTCTTGGGACAGACGAGCGAGGATTCATACAATAACTTGGCGTATTCACTCAACAGCCATGCAGGGAAGAGGGTTGTTGTCCACTGATTCTTTGGCCCTGTCTCTACCTCCTAATCTCACTTGCTGATTTCTGCTTTTCAAAACATCTCAATCTTTGCCGCTTCTTAATTTTCTCCTTGCTTTCTGCTTTGTCTCTTATCCTTTTTGCCAACCCTTTCCCCCAATGTTCTTCCACTCTCCCCGTGCCTCTGCTCCATATACAACATACAGAGAGAGCTCTGAAAGCCACATTTCTGCTGGATATTTATGGAAGTATCACATGGAAAGTGGCAGCAACCAATTTTGATGTGACTTTTTGTGCCCCAGGCTCTTTTTCTGGGCTTTCTGTGTTCATAAGAGTGTTCTGTGTTCATGGTTTGGGACTGTCCTGGTTTCATCTGGGACACAGTTAATTTTCTTCCTTGTAGCTGGTATAGTGCCGTGTTTTGGATTTTCGGAGTGATGGCATTTGTCTTCCTAAGTAACCGTTACGCATGATGGAGCTCGGCTTTCCTGGAGACGGCTGAATACCCGCCTGACAACAGGAATTAGTGAATGAATCCCTTGTTTTGCTTTGCTTGTGTGCATAGTTTTTACCTATTAAACTGTGTTTATCTCAACCTACAAGTTTCCTCACTTTTACCCTTCCAATTCTCTCCCCCCATCTTGCTGAGAGGGGGCTGAGCGAGGGGCTGCATGGGGCTCCGTTGCCATCTGGGGTTAAATCACAACAGGGACTCAGTGAATCAACATGTACCTGACCAAGAGAAGAATGCCAGAAATTTGTAAGCTTTAAAAAGCCAATTATCTTTTGATTAAACTATCTGTACCAGACATCATTTTAATATTACTTATTGAGTCTGCGTGTCTTTGCAACAGGCTCCCTGCAGATCTATAAAGTGTGCAGTGCTACAATAAATAATTTTTTATAATGCTTCCCAAAATTTGACCCTGATGAATTGTTTAATTAATTATATTGCTGATATGTGACAGAATAAAGCAACTTTCCCAGTTATTTATGGTCTTAGATTTCACTAAACTACATAATACAATGTCTCTTTAAATGTTGTCAGGTGCCGTGAAAATTATCAGCCTCAAGCAGCATAGCCTGGGGAATGAGACAAGGTTTAAAGCTAATACCGTGAGTTTCAGATACTGATACAATCTTAGCAAAATAAAAGAATTACCTTTAATAAATATATTCCAGGACAGTCTGTGATGGGACTCAACAAGGCAATTAAGTGTTGTATTCAAATGTTTTGTTTTTCTCTGCAGAGGAACTCCTGGGCCAGGCTCCCTTCTGGCACAGGCTGCTTAAGTCAACAAATGGAGTTACACCCGAGATGAATTTGCCATGCTATGTTTTTCTAAATAGATTAGGGGTCATTTGAAAAGCTGTAAATAAACCTTTCAAATTCTTTAAGGCAAAAAGAAACAAATCTCCAAGAGGAAGAGAAAGAGAGGGGGGGGAAGAAAGATTTATTCTGCTTTCCCAGAACTGCAAGTTTCCAGGTGTTCACCTTTTGATCTGGCTACAGGCAATGATTTTCTGAAGTGGTTTCTGATGGTGCCTGACATCATTTATGGCACTCTTGAACAATCTTGTAATGTGCTAAACTACACAAAATTAAGTGAGTTAGTGGCTAGCTAAGAGCAGCAAAAGGGCCGTGGGTATCACAAGCACTTTGCTACTTGCAGCAGCATGTGTAGCTTCGAAGCAGCGTTATTTCTTTGATTTGATAATGAGAATAAAATAATGACTCTTCTTAATTATTAATAGTACAGTATGGTGAGCGGCCCTTGGAGTCTCACTGTGCTTGGTGCTGTACAAACACAGAGGGGGAAAAAAAGCTTTTCCTAATAACTTACAGTCTAACTGAAGGCAAAAGACAGCAATGCAGGCAGCAAACCATAGGAAAGAAAAGGACAAGCAGTGAGAATGTACATTAAGCCAGCACAGCTGTGTGCATGGTTGGACAGCCCATGTTACTTGTGTTTGATTAAATTGTTTTTATATATCTTATTCGTAGCTTGTAAATAAAAGATAGAATGCTCTTTCCCATGAGCTAAAGGCCCAGCAAAGCTGGGCTTAGCTGGTCAAAGCTGCACTGCTGAGCCTGGGGGAACTTCGTCACTTATTTGCATGTGTGAAAGCACTAACGATGTTGTCTCTGCAGTACTTCTGAACGAGATCAAACTCAAAATAGCTCAAGAGTCAAAATTGGCAACTCAACAGCATTAATCAAGTTTCACTTCTTCTTACATGAGCTGCACTTCATTAGTTTTTTCTTCAACAAACCACTGTCAGAGAATAATTTTGTGCCCAAGGAAGAAAACTGTTGGTGATCGTCTACATCTCAATATTTCATTAATGGTTGTAGCCGTGCCAGGTTCCACTTCAGGAGCTCTTCAGAGAAGGGAACTGAACACCTGAGTGGTGGTTTGTGGTGGGAGCGAAGGGAAGATCTGATATGGAAAACCTGAGGATGTGACCTAGAACTTCTATTACCTACAATTTCCTTAAACTTAAAGGCTTCTTGTGCAGATTTGTTTTTGTCCAGGCACACTGGGATAAAGAAATGTGGTTATCTCGTCGTCTTCCAGTGTGGTTGCCAGCACATGGGAGTTGTTCCTTGTGAATGCTTCCGTGAGATGCAGAAATCTGTGCAATGCTTCAATACCCAGCATGGAAATGAGAGCAAAATGCTGCAGTTTTGTCCTTTGCAAAATATTTAATCTATAAATAACTAATTAGGAACCTTGCAGAATTTGTCAATACCAGCGTTGATTCTAAAGGTTGAATTTGTTAATGACATTTTAAATTCTTATTTTATACCAACAAAGACTGTGAATGCTTAGCCAAATTAATAGAATTTGCATTGTCAATGAAATCTCTTCTGCCACTAAAAAAATTCTTAGAAGAGAAATATATCTTTGAGATCCTAATGTGATTTTGGTAAGTCTTTTCCAAGTGCTTATTCTGCAAATCACTAGATTAATACCATTTAGAAAGATCAGGCAAATGAAGCTGCAATTAAAAGAATTAGTTAAATCCATTATAGGCTGCTGGCCTTACTCTCCATCTCAGGAAGGATTAAGCACCACACCCAAAGTCAGTTTGATCCTATCTTCAGGGCACTATTTATTAATTGCACTTAATTATTCACGGCAAACCCCAAAATGAAGCACTTGAACATCAATCCAGCTGTTACCTTTCCCTCAATTTAGGGGCTTCTTTGGGATGCTTTTCTCCTCTTCTTGTCTTTTCCACCCTTAGTTTTACAGAACATTCACCCCAGAGTCCCTTGCTGCAGGAGCAGGCTCATTTCTATAAGATGACAGGTCACTCTTTGTCTCCTGTCAGTGCTAAACCCAGAAAACAACTTACAGCCGAAGTCAAGCATTATAGAAAGAGAATATTGGTGCTGACTAATGGGCTCGGTGCCCTGTGCTGCTCCTGGGGTTTGTGGAGAGGCAGCATCTTGACAAGAGGATTCACAGCAGCCAAACCAGCTAAAACAGACATTCAGAAACACAACTGGTAGGAAAGTCAGTTCCACATGATGAATTTCTAACCCAAATCTGTGTTTCAAAGAGCGAGTCTTCCCCTAGTCCCTCTCTTCTGCAGTCCAATGGCTGGAACGTGGGTAGACCATGACTGAAATCTCATTTGCAGCAGGACTGTTAAACCATTGACACTCCCAAGAAGTAAATCCAGGGTGCCCTGAAGATGATCTCTCACCGTTTCCTCCACAAGGTTTGCACTGCTCCAGGTCAAAGCAAGGCACAGGGTGGGTGACCAAATGCAGCCTGGCCCTTCAGGAGACACAACATCCCATTGCAACCCTTAACTGGTTACCAATAATAAATTTACTGGAGTTATAGAGTAAATGTAGTTAGACTCGATAACTAGAGTTATAGATTATATGTTATTACTGATGTAAAGTTATGTCTCAGATCCTATTCATGGCTTTAAGGGCAAGGGGGTAATTTAATAATATTAACCACCCAACAGCAGTTTTCTGGTTGCTTTTTGCAGTGAGGGTCCTTCCGTATGAAGAAGTGAACCAAGATGGTCAAAGCATTTTATGTAGAAAGTGTAAACAAAAAAAATCACCAAACAATGACTTTGAATTTCAGCCTTCCTGGTCTGAGGCAAAAACAATAAAGGCAAACACAACACACTTGTCTGCTTCCTATTTCCACTACATGATCAAAGCTTTTAACTTCTGTTTGTTTAATTCTTCATGCTTTTCAAGCTCTTTTTTTTTGCTGTGGAATACCAATAGAGAAGTGGTAGAAAGTATCCGAAATGCAGGTCCTTCCCATGTTGTTGAAAAACAAATCTCTTTTGAAATCAAGCTCTTCTGCAATCAGATTTAGAGCTGATTTAGAAACAAGATTCATAATGTTCCTCCACCTAAAACCTTAATAATCTCTGTTCCTGCCTCTGGATTTGCTGATGTACCATGGCTTTTAAGTATTTACCTTCTAGATGTGAAGCTCATTAGGACTGCGTAATACTTTATTATTATTATTACCAGTGCCCGAAGTCATAATGAACTTTGGATTATAGCATATTCTGTATTTTAAGGTTCCAGGACCAACAATTATCATATGTTGCTTGTTCTGAAATTTAAAAAAAAAAAAAAAAGAAAGAAAAAAGAAGTCATATAAAGTCATATAATTAGTTCTTTTCTGCTTACTAGACAACCAGAGTTGATTAACAAGATCATTACTGCAAATGCCTGGGAAAGCCCCCTCCCCCTGCTTTTTTAATTTATTTTCATGGTGGTGGGAAGATATTTCACAATTTTGTTATTTTGATTTGCTAATCCAGAGAGCTGGCACAAGCTCCAGCTCTTCAATGATGCAATCACGACTTTTAGAATGAGGATGTGTTACTACTTAGGAAAAATAGTTAAAAAAAAGGACTAATACCCACCTAGGTTTCCTATAATACAATATGTTGGAAATGTTACCTGAACAGAAAGACTTTGGTCATTTGTCTGGGATTCTGGGTCAGTGGTGTGTGGTTGGACAAAATACGCCAGCCTGATTCAGAACTGCCTAAACAAGAGCTTGATGGCTTTGGTTTTACCCCAAGAGCTCAAGAAAGGAACCTCTGAGGATGGCTGCTGTAAGAATAAAGCTGATTTATGACAGAGGGTGATTTGTTCTTTCCTTAGTGCACACGGACTCCTGCTCTGAGCCCTCTGTTTTGCCTCAGAAGTCACGCTGACTCAACTAGGCCAAGACTGGAAAGAGACCTATCTTATATACTTAAATTGGCATTACTGCATTAGGCCAGAGATGCTGAAATTACCTTTCACACAGAGTTTTGATTCATTCTTGATAGGAATTTGCTCGCAGACATTTTCTTTATGGTCTCATAGAGCCTGTGTATCAAGCCTGGTCAGCTCCCAAAGCTTTAACGATGTGAATGGCTTAAGCTCGTTTTGCTGTTACGGGCACCTAGAAAAATATGTATGATAATAACTAAAACAGGGTATTTTTCACTTATGAGCTGTTTCATAAGAAACAAATTCAAATTATACCTTTGTATGCACCTGTGCAGTCTCAGTGATATGAAAAAGTTCTGAGCTGATGAATCAGATTTTGGAATCAGATGATGTGATATTTGGTAACAATTTTTAATTAGATTTCAAACTAGAAGGTTTTCCTGTAGATAAATAACATCTATGGCCTGTATTGTCCTATGTCTCGCTGACATTGCTTTTGCTAATCTCCCTTTTTCTGTTTCCTGACTTCTTAAGCTGCATTCTAGAGACTGAATCTTCCATAGTACACCTTTTCTTAATAATAAAGTAGATTTATGTAAGAATACGAGGCTTTTGGCCAAGTTGTTCAATTAATATTTGGGTGGGTGGAGGTTGTTGGTATTTTCTTTTAAGTACTCAACAAGCTTCCCGCTAAGTTTCTGCAGCACAACTTATTTTACTGGCAGGCAGTAACACTTGTTCACCAGTCCTTTGTCTTTCAGGAGCTCTGCATTTAGCACATAATATGAAGGCTGGAAATTATAAATGGGCATAAGAAGACATTTAGCTTGAAAGTTGTAGTTCTAGCATAAATAAATTATATGGAGGGAGGAAGGAACTAAGCATGTGCACTATATGCAAGTAAAAGATGTGATTTTTCCCTCAAAAACAAGAAACGAGAATATGCTTGTGTGTGTACATTTAAGAGCAGTTATCTTGCCAACATAACTTCTAGTAGGGTTTAAATCTACCCAACAGGATCTGGAGTAGATGAAGACCTCGTATGTCAAATGCAGTGGAATATCTGGGGAACGTGCAATGAATTGAAATCTGTATCTCCCGTCCTCTTATTTTCTTGCTCATTTTCACAAAGACTCGTGGGTTTGCGCAATACGAAGCACAGTACATCATATTTTCCCCTCTCACCTGTGGAGCTGGGAGCCTGCTGCTCTGCTAATGTCAAACCCAAGAACCTTCTTCCACTTGCTAAAGCAAATTCAGATCAGGGAGTGGAGCACAGACACCAGTCTGGTCTGTGGAAAGCGATTCCCTGGCACTGGGGTGTACAAAAGATGGGGGGGAAGGGGTATTGGGGAGTAAGGATGCTGGAGCTTGGCTGCTGTGCAGCACCGTTCTGTCTGCAAGCACCGTGTGGGTGTTCACATAATAGCGTTCAGTCATCAGATCTGAACTACACACCTACACCAAGGGCTGTGTGATAGAACAGATTATGTGGGGGTGGATTAGAGGATTGAGTATATAGAGAATTCAGAGCCAGGTTTTTTAGACTTGCTTTGTGTTACAGCTAATCATTGTCCAAACCCCCATAATGGAACCACAAAGAAACTCAGCCTGAAATCACCTCGTCTAGGTTTGCTGGATTTTAGATGTTGAAAGCCAGGATCTGGGATGTAATTGTGTAACATTACATGACATGTCAGGTGTCCTAAATCCCCCTGAATTATAGGCACATAATTCAGGAGGTGCCTCAGGTGTCCTGGAAAAAAACAGATAGGTAGGTCTAGAGAGCAGATCAGATCAGATCTCATTGAGGAGGCTGTGGGAAAAGGCATCGCAGCCAAGTGCCTCAGAATGGGAGGAAACCGGCCCTGAGGTGTTTCAAACCAACAGAAGGTGTGAACCAAGTAATTGATCCGCACCAGAAACAAACACTTTTTACAGGGCTCGCACTTAGAGCTTGTGTCCATGAGAGCTTGTCCATTTTTTTCCAGTGATATCAGTTTTCCTCATAAATCACATTACCTTTCCCTACAAACCTTGCCTCCCTCGCTCATTTGAGCTCTCAAATAGGTGAGTAATCCTATTGACTTCCAAGCCCTTGACTTGGAAATACTCATGAGCTTTGTCTGGTCAGGGTCCAAATGTCCTTCTAACCTGCAAGCAATTATGGAAAAAAAAAACAACACACAACAGTCCTGTCTGAATAGGAAAAATTATGGTGCTAAAATATATGTAAACCCTCCCCTCTCCAAACCTCAACTGGCAAATGCAGTGAGACAAATGGTCTATTCTGAATCACAGCTGTTTAGTCTCCCCGGTTTATAGCCCTCATTATATGCCAGTTCTGAAGAAGGTAGGCGATCATTTGTTTGCCACAGAGCAAAGCTGTACTCCAGTGCTAATAATGCTCTGGAAATCAGGCAGCTCTGAAGAAGAAAACAGTACATTTTTATATGCAGCTGTGGTTTAGTTGGATTATGGCAGGTCATACTTGTCATCTCTGTCTGATATTCTCTTGTTCTAATAAGCTGTCTTCAAAGAAATGGATTCTCTGACCCCTATTCAGGTAATTACTTTTTAATTTTGGTTTTCAAGGATTTGTATTCCGACTTCTTGGGCAGATGCAGAGTCTGGCCTGTCTATACTCCCTGGAGTACACGTGCTTTGTCCCAGCCAGGTATATTCAGAGCCACTAATTTTACCTCTGGGAAGTCTTCATTTCACCGTGGCAGGTTAAATCACTTTAGGTGCTTCTCAATAAACAAGTGCATACAATATCTCTGTTTCATAGACAGCAAAGCACTTTTTTTAGCAAATAAACAGCCTTTGGGAACCCAAAGACCTTGACCTGTTATAGTACATGCTCATTTCTTTTTCCTTCCCTGCTTTCATTGTACATTCTAGACCCCATCTAAGTAACGTTCCCTATTTCAAAGTTCCTCTTCACAAAGGTAGGAGAGATATTGCTTTGTTTTCCAGCTACAGTACTTTGTACCTCCATCAGAAGAAAGGTTCTTGTTTTCACGTGGTCCCCTGGAGTTACTACTTAGTGTTATTATGGTCTTTGCTCAGGGTAACACCAGTTTGACAGCTTCCCGTTTATTAATGTTATTAAATACGTTAATAAACATGACATTTATTATTAACATAACATTCTTCAATTACATTGGTACAGTCTTATCCAGCAAAAGCAAACCTGGGCCAAATATATCTTTAAAACATCTGCACGCATGCCGATGCCAGCTAAGGGTGTGACATTTTTTGGGGTTTTTATTTTTACAGTTTTTAAGAACACTTCACACTGGCAAAAGCTTTCAGGGAAGCACAGCTTATACTGGCATCGAATGATTTCTGCTCATACAGCTTGCCGTGTTTGCAGAACTGTTTCAGGCTAGACCAAAAAGTGCTCTTTGGCCTGCAGAAGCTGAGCGTGTGCCAGGGCACAGGCGGCCCAGCCCCGCTGGGCAGCTGCAGCTGTACCACATCAACCCACAAACAAGGACTTGGTCAGGCAGTGCTAATGAGGAGCTATAGACCCTTTACATGACCCTTATTTACCCCTAGTAAACCCCTTCTTGCTCCTCATTAGGAATGTTCACCATCGTAGCTAGGTATTATCACACCTTTCCTGCCTTCAGTTTTTGAAACTTTTCTTAAAGTTCAGGTTCTTAGCGCCCAGGTCCTCAAAATATGGGGCTAGTATATGGTCTCTCTTTATAGAGGGAATGTTGCATAAAACTAAATAATTGTTTCTCTGCCTGTTTGGCTTGCATGATCTGATTCTAACTGCATAAATAAGGAATCACAGAATCACAGAGAATCACAGAATTGACTGGGTTGGAAAAGACCTCAGAGATCATTGAGTCCAACCCTTGGTCCAACTCCAGTCCATTGACTAGATCATGGCACTAAGTGCCATGTCCAATCTCAGTTTAAAAACCTCCAGGGACGGTGAGTCCAGCACCTTCCTGGGCAGCCATTCCAATGCCTGACCACTCTCTCTGTGAAGAATTTCTTTCTAATATCCAGCCTAAATTTCCCCTGGCAGAGCTTAAGCCCATGCCCCTTTGTCCTATTGCTGACTGCAATTCCCTGCCGGTTTGTCTTGGTATCCCCTTGGTACCATCTGAGAAGCAAAGGAAACAGAGAGGACCAAAGGCTTTAGATCAAAAGAAATGTCTGGTCTAGGAGGAGAGCAAAATGTCAGAAAGAAGAGTTTCCATTTCACATGGAACGTTGCATAAATCCTTTGCTCTGGAGGTGTAGGGAGACTTCGTGTAATAGCTCTACCTGTTGTGCTCGAGAAGGACAACTGTGTTCTCTGTCTTTTGTGTAGCTGCAAATACTGTTTTACATTTTCTGAGCTGTTTTGGGCTGAGGGTGGACTGTCCCTCCTCTGAGGTCAGATGCGAAGAACAGAAGAATCCTTTTCCTGAAATGCTTTTGAAACGGGTTAGTATTCTAAGTGCACAAACACCTTGCACTGAAGTACGCCTGGGACTTTTTTCTCTCTGAGAATGTTGGTTTAAGTCTCCAAGCAGCTACTGGACTATGAGGTTGTGAGATCTTGCCAAGGGTAAGAACTGCATCTCTCAAAAATTATGTAAATGTGTAACTCCTGTGCTGGGGAAGGCTTCTACAATACTCACCACACATTTCTATGGGAACGTACAAACCTCATGTAACAGACCTCGCAGATTTTTCAACTTTGAGAACAGCAAGAATTCGCATAAACTTTCTTGCATTTCACATACACATCTTGCATTCTGAGATGCTCAATCGTGACATCAAAGAGTTAATGTGGACAGAAGTGTTTGATCTCATTCTACTTGAACTGATTACATTTTGAATTCTGATACTGTTACAGTGAAGCTGTAAATTTATCTTGAGGTAAGCCAAAAGAAAGGCACTATTTTCCAGTTACTAGCAGCCATTCTGTTCCTTAAAAGAAATTTGGGACAGATGTGTCTGTCTTTTTATTTCAATGAATGCAGGGAGAAAATGTATTTTATTTCTTATTAAATAAATTTGCCTGTTCATCTCAGTATGTGGGACTGTCAAAGTTTATAAATTTGGCAGTATTTTAACATGATCATTCTGTTTTTCTTTAAACCAAGTTATTAAATTGATATATTTTTATAAAAAACAGAGGCTGATGGATTTCTTTTTTTCATCTTTTGACATTTAGTTGACTGTTAGGGGGTTTTAAGTAACACTATATCTTAAATCAGAGTGGCAAAGACTTCTGAAGTTTTCCACAGACTGCAGAAAACCAACCGAAGGACAGAAATGCACTGGGTAGTTTGATGCAGTATTGGTAAAGCAGTGTTTGTTTGGGGTTTGCTATTGGTTTTTAGATCCTAGTGCGTCTTTAACTGGCTCTTGCTTTTCTCTGAGCTTCTCTCACCTGGCCGCAGGGTAACTAGAGACAAACTGCTCTGCTTAGAGACTTACAAAACCCTCTCTTGCTTCTGCTAAGGTGGCTTTAAATTTACAGTCACCATAAAGACCCTTTACACCTGGTGTAAATGCAAATCCAGTTTAGTCCTGGCTTGGGAAAGTTCCCCTTTCTTCAAGATAAACCCCAGTTCCTCTCTGAGCTGCCGAGTCAGAACTCACATGCTGGAGTGGACATGCTCAGGCACAAGGTTGCACAATTTCAACCTGAAACTTGAAGAAAACAATGGGTTTGAGTTATATAATAACAAGCTGCTATGACTTGGTGAGGAGTATTAAACAAATCTGCAAAGCAAAGGGCTTAAGAAGGGGTAGACTTTTTTTTTCCCCTAGACGTTGCAATTACTATGAGAACCATTTTATTTTCTAACAAAAAAAACCTGTGTGGAGGGGGGAAAAATGACAACAAAAAAAGTTATTAATTTGTGGAAAGGAAGATGCAGACATGGAAATGATGAAATCAGTTTGCAATGAGTAGCACGCCAACCCTTCTGCAAGGAGAAGTGATAGCTGCTTGCTGCCCACACCTTCTGAAGAGGAAGGAACAACACTAAACCAATGCCTCAAGATTTCCATCTGTTCCATTGCTTCTGACAGACAAACCTGTCTAGTTATATCTTTAACTGCTTTGTGTGCTCAATCCTCTTCTGGGCTATCGTGGTTCTACACATAGGAAAGACCACTCCTATTGAGGGAATTACTTAATGCCTCCATCAGCGTGACTGGGAGCAGAGTCAGACCCACAATCTGAATTCTTTTTTAATCACATGTTGCTAAGATTTTGCCCAAAAGAGGTCTCTCTTCCCATTTTTCTGGGCTAAACAAATTTGAGCTTAGATAAAATTTTAAAAGGTATTTCAGTCTGGTGGGCAAGATAAATATTTCAGCATTTGCTGTAATCCCAAAACAGGACAATGTTTGCAAATGCTGAAATATTCCACAGTCAAAACATGTTAAATATTGTTGATCCAGGGATTTGGAAACGTTTCTTTGGACATTTCAATAAATTGTTTCACATGGAGAGAAAGGAGGTCTTCAGTGCATCATAGGAGATGTAGTCTGGGCAAAGAACAGGCCCCTTAACTACAGGTGGGCATATGGGGGCTGAAAGTGCTGCTTCCCACTCAAAATCACCACTATTTTGTCGTGTGGTTGGATGCAGCTTTGGACCAAGCACAATTTGCAGTAGTGGGAAGAATGGCAAGATAATAGTAGGGATGAGTTCTGTGGCCATGGTAAATCACCGCTGCCTGCAAAACTCAGTGTGTGATCAGGAGCAAACCTCTGATCACGTTTTACCCTGAACTGGTTGTCTGTACGTTGCCATTAAATGCCTTCTCCTCTGCTTCCTTGTGATAGAGCAACATCTTCCAGTGGCCACTGCACAAAGTTTATCCCAGCACAAGCACTGCTTAAATACTTTTTATTGGTTATCTCCTATCAATCCTCTGTAAAATGGGACTAATGCCAGTTGCCCACCTTTGTGATGTTTATTGACATCCTAAGGCAAAAGATGTTGGGGAAAGTGCTCCTTTTTTGTTTCTTTTTCCTAGTAAATGAGATTTCTCATCTGTTTTTTCCTTCTCACGCCAGGACCTGCTGCAGGATAGGAAGCAAACTACCAAAAGGAGACACATACATCTCCTTCAACTGGTGGCCTGTGACTTCCCACGCCAGTGAAGGTGAACCTAGAATATCAGGCCTATAAAACATGAAAAGGAGCCGTTACAAACTTCTTCATGCCACATTCAGCAATGAACACTAACTGCTCTTCTGAACAGGAAAAGGGTGAAAAAGCATAGTCTAGGCAGGGTTGGATGTGTCATAGCACTCTGTGGAGTAGAAGGGTCATGCAGGGAGGTGGGACAGTGTAGCTGGGGCTCCCTGCCCATGATCACTTCATGCCACACATATCTACAACCAGCATTTGTTTAGTCAACAAAGGCAAATATCATTTCTGTGAAGAAGAGACCCAACTGCTATAGATGCACTTCATTTTTAAGTGGCTGGCCATGCCATGCTGGCAAATTAAATAGAGAAAGTGCGATAATAGTTTAGTGGTGAGAGCAACAGTTTTTTCTCCTCTTATCTGAAGATAATGGTGGAACATTGCTGGGCTTTTCTACACCCTCTTCCCAGCACCTGTCCTTATTTGTTGAACAATTTATAGCTTCATCTGAAGTATTATCCTGCTAACAGTAGGAGGTATTTGCAGTGCAGCACAACATAATCCTCCCCTTGGAGATTAAGACTATTACCTCATTGATGCTCCTAGTCTCTGCCAGCCTTGGCATACCAATGTACAGCGTGAATGCACGTTTGCAGCATAATAGCTCACTATGCTACCAGCTAAGCCACTGAATGCTTCTACAGTCATTCCTTTTATTACGAGAATGACATGACAGTAATAATGGATAATGAATTCTGTTAATGAGATGACTTATTTCAAAAGTAAATAAAGCTCAGGTGTCACGTGAATGAAAAATTTGAAATATCTGCAAATGTGATTTAGTCAAATGTTCCAGGGTAGAAAAAAAAACCCAAAACAACACACTAACCCTCCTTTGAGGCAGCTGTGATTGTGTGGGTAAGAGTCCAGAAGCAAGAAAGGAGAACAGTAAAGTTGTACATGCAGCTTAACTTCGTCCCTGGTGTGGGTGATTGATTGCACAATCACTCACACTGCAGTACAGATGAATATGGCCACATTAAGGGTATGTATTAATAAAACCTTGCACAGCCAGGCTGCATCCTGGTCCCATGGGCAGCAGGGAGGGAACAACTCCCAGAGCTGGGGCTCATCCAGCAATGGCTTTCGTTAAATTTATCACAAGATGCTCTTAGCTTCGTTGAACCAATGCCAAGGGAATAAAAAATATCCACTGACATTTCTACTAAATATTCTCTATCAAGTTACAATATTCTTCCCTCAATCACTTCCTATGAAGAAAATATTTCCACGTCTCTTCATTTAACATAGAAATGTTGGTGTCATCTTCCTCTCCTCACGTTCTCAGATGACTGAACTGTGTTTTGCTTCATTTTTTCAAACCATTTCACTGTCAGGCACAAACCAGGTTTGTAGTTTGGGTTATCGTATGTGAAGATGTTATCAACAACATCAGCATCACGCAGAGATGTAAACAGACATCGCCAACGAGAAGTAGCTGGTGTGAGGATGCTAATATTAGAACTGCTAGACAGCCTTTGTAAAGCTCAAGCTTTCTTTTTTGACCATAAAAGCATTAAAGAATCAAAGAAAGAGACTACTTGGTGTCTACAGGCGTATTTATCTTCCCTTTTTTTACCCTGATGTGGACTCTTGACTACCGCACACCTTTAATACATTTATCCTCACAGTATGCCTGTGAGACACAGAAGAGCTACTATTTGCATTTTACAAACAGAAAACTGAAACACCAAGGGAGAAAGCAGGCAGGCCGATCTCCTGCAGACACAACAGCAGAAATCTTCTCCACAAGCCCAGCTGCCCAGGGAGCTGCGACCTGGTCCTGCCTTGGCCTCCTCCTGCAGCTTGTGCCAGCACCACGGCGTAAAGCACAAGCCTCTGCAAGATGTGGTTTCACATATCACACACCAACAGTGCCAGTGGGCTTCTTGGCCAACCTGGCATGTTTTGTGGATGGAGCAAACGTTTTAAAAACAAAGGGATGGATGAAGAGTCCAATGACAGGTCCCATGGCTTTGGGACTTCTTCAATTGTCTTTAGAGAATGATGTGGATTTTCACCATCTGCCAGCTCATCAATGCTCTGTGCCTGATGGTTGAAGAAAAACCATTTTTGAGGATCCTGGAGAAAACCACAGTCTGTGACAGACCCTGTGACCAGTAGAGACAAGACAACCATGACATCCTGAAGGATTTCATCGACCACACTGGGTAAGTGTCCATGCAGCAGCTGGCCCACACCAGCCTCCCACCCAGCACAGCTGCTCTACCTTCAGTACCCAAGGCGGATGCTTTGATCAGGTTTGGGATGGATCTGTGGGGACTGGGGGGCACTGTGGGCTCTCATGCCATGAGAGACAGGAGCAGGGTAAAGGCCAATGTTGATACGGGAGAGAGGGAAGGTGCAAGAGAGATCTGGAGATGGAGGAATATAATAGAATCATAGGATAGTTTGGGATGGAAGGGACTTTCAGAGCTCACCCAGTGCCACCCCTGCCATGAGCAAGGACATCTTCACCCAGATCAGGTGGCTCAGAGCCCCGTCCAGCCTGGCCTGGGATGTCTCCAGGGATGGTTCATCCACCACCTCTCTGGGCAACATGAGCCAGTATTTTGCCACCCTCATTGCAAAAAATTTCTTCCTCATGTCTACTCTGAATTTCCCCTCTTTTAGTTTAAAGCCATCACACCTTGTCCTATTGCAACAGGCCCTTCTAAAAAGTCTATCCTCATCTTTCTTACAGCTCTGGTTTAAGTATGGAAAGGCCACAATAAGGTCTCCCCAAGAAGATTCAAGTGCACCACCTAATACATTTCTCAACCAAGCCCTATGGAGCTGCTAAACTGGAGTAAGAGTTTCACTCAAAATAACCACAAAATCTGGGCTAACTTCAACATTTAGCACCGCTCCTTTTTAAACCAAGGAATGAAAGGTCCCAAGAAAATAGCAACAGGGAATTTGCCTCCTGGGGAGGCCCTGTGGGCCCCCTAACCTGGAGGGTGTGTTGTGAGACAGCTCCACCACAGCAAATCTCTGGGTCCCTCCTGACAGCGCTGGCACACGTTGCCCGGCACCAGCCTTCCCAGAGCTCTCGGCGTGGATTCGGGCTGCTGAGATGCTGCCCCGCTGTTTGGTTGTTTAAGCTGTGGCTGCAGAAGAAAAGAAAAGCAAAACCATGGGGTTGATTTATATCTCTTGGTTATTGTAAGTCGTTCCCAAAAGAAACAAACAAACAACCCCAGACGTTTTTAAACTTAACCGTTTTAAAAATGGCAAAGGGCTTCTATCGTTTTCAGTAATTAAAGCATGAACAAAAATTAAAAACTCTGCTGGCTCTTTTCATTTCATGATTTTCAAGCCTATTTCCACCCCCCCTCACATACTCCTTGCATATTTCATTCCTCGCAATCCTGTCCCCATTAGTGGTGATGACAAAGCTCCCATTGCTCCCCATGTGTGGGAGAATCACACTGTAAGTATGGATTTAATCACCAACCTTCAAAGTGACTAAAAAGGCAGATAGATGGGATTCCTGGGGAGATTTTCAAAAGTGAAGTTTTGACATCCTGCCTCTTTTGATAACGTTGCTGCTCTTTTCTAAAACGTTTTGGAATGCCCTTATGGGGCTGATTTCAGGTATCCCAAGGTACAGCTACATAACTGGTTCCAGTGCCGAGCTGGCAACACTCCACGCTGGTGTACTGGGGAGCCTGGGCATGACGATGCTGCTGCCAAGCTCTGGCACTGGCTTCCAGGCTGCTGCCTTCCCGGGCATTGCACAGGGCAGGCGGGAAAATTTTACCCTTCTGCTGTTTCCCACGTACACAGAAATTGCATGAACAGCCCTCTGGAAATGCTGACTTGTGATTTCTACGGGAGAGAAAAAAGTAAGACCCCTTTGGATGCTGCTGGGTTAGAAAGAGCAGATCAAAACTCAGACATAATTCTCTTAAGCATCTCTAATTAAAACCAGTAATGGGGTTAATTAAAACACATGAAAGCAGGACGTTCAGCATTGAGCTATCTCAGGCTGTGCTTGGTATGTGCAGGTGAGTCCCTTCATTAGCCGGTGGCTGAGACCTTCCAGACAATGCACTGCATACACTTCTCAAGGCGAATTGCTCTGTGCTCATAGGAACAAAATTAGCATCACAGCTATTACTTTTCTTGATATAGGGCTGTTTCTTTAAAACAATGGCAGGTATTTTCAATCTTTTATTTCTATGCGTAGGAAGGGTAAGTTGTGAATATTATCAGCACAAAAGAAGAGAATACAGCTGCCTTACACTCATAAAAAATTTACTTTTATTTTAATTTACACATTTAAGAAACTTATCTCCGAATACCAAATGAACCCACCTACTTTAGTTTGCTCATTAACTATAATTTTATATGCATGAAGTAGTATTTTTGAGGCAATATTAGTACTGGCAGTCAGGTTCTGGATCCATATCTTTTCCTAAGGAAAACAATGGGGAAATGCTCATCTATTTCAGTAAAGTTGGACCTTAGTGAATAGTTATGTATCTGTACGTGAAAATAGAGCAGCTCCTATAAGGAAACGTACAGATACAGGTCTGCTCACACTTCCAGGCAATCTGAAGCAGCACAGTATACTTCCAACCAAAACATAGGAACAGCTTACACTACACCAAATAACTTTCCAGAACAAATACGATAAAAATATTAAGGCATGAATGTATCTACTTATTGAGCAAAATAGTGTTGCATTAAAACAATCATTGCACGTTGAGAGGTAAATTTTGTTGCACAGACCATATGCAGCCGTAGGGTCTGAAAACTAAGGACTTGTGCTGGTTTCTGTGTTGCCGAGGCTGTAAGAAGGAGAGATTCTTGTTACAGCTCAGCGGTGCTGGCAGAAGGCCTGACCACTGATGCAAGTTTAGTGGTCAGGCTGTGCTTTTATCAGCATACCTTTTATTCCACTTGGTGGTAGCTTTACCCTGTTGGTCAAAAGTAAACTAGGGCCTTTGTGTATATTAGCAGGGCTAATTATCAGGGCTAGACTGAAGGAAGTACCAGAAAGTTAATATCCAAATACAGAAGGGATTATGTATTTCTTGTACAGATTCCAAGGCGCCAGTTCAGCCTGTACCAGCAGAAGATGGGAGCTGCACACAGACTCCCAGTACATCAGGCAGTGGCTTCCAGTACAAATTCAGCCAGAATTCACTTTGCAGCATTCACACTCCTAATAAACCCATGAATTACAGACAACTGCAAATTCCTTTGTTATTATGCATTATCTTAATTTATTAGCTGCTTACACGTGTCATGGTGGTAACTGTATATGCAAAGGAACTGAGTCTGCATTTGTGAAGACAACTGCACGTCCCTTTCGTTGACAGGGTAGTGTTTTTCATAAACAGTTTGGAAGTTGCTTTTTTTTTGTAATGGCTCAACATTGATTGTATCAGCAAAGCTATTATGCTGAGCCCCTGCAGTAATTTGTCAAATAATCATCTCTTGGCACATAGTTTTTTTTCTACAAAGGCGCTAATGATTACAAGTATGATTAATAACTGAACTAAACTGTTATTGCTGGGAAGTTCTTAGTACATTCAAGGAATCGTGACCTGTGTAAAAAACAATGTTAAGAACAACAGAAGTTGGTCATACTTCACGGAAGGAATGTACGACCTGTAGTCATGTTTCCTTTTACCCTGCCATGCTTTTTTATTAGATCTCTTGATAGTAACCTTACATGGGTCATTTATCGGTCAACTGCTCATCTCTACTGTTGTTCCAAGCAAGCTTCCTGAGCCACTGCAGGAAGGACCGGATGATTTCTTTAAGGAATAGCGCTCTTTATAAAATAAATATAAAATCGGATCTCTATTTTGCACAAGCGACAAGTCATGAGAACTCCAGCAGCTGTATATTTGTTGAACACCCGCCTCCTGTGAGTATAAATTGCACCTTACTGCGTAGAAATAAAATACAGTCCACCAGAGACTTTGCTGCAAGGTGTAGCTGCTTGTCTATGGGCAAGTAATGACTTGCGTTTTCAGCTGCTCCTTAGTAAGAGCCTTAATAATTGGAATCAGTTATTCAAAACATCTCTAAATGTGATTTAAATGGCAAGGATTTAATAACATAGAAAGAAGTCATTACAGAGGTTCAAGCAGGGGAGAAGGGAATTCCGTTTTTCAGAGCAGAGGGAGAAAAATAAAGCAATTACTTGATGTAAAGGCCAGAAACAGGACTCCTGCTGTCACAGAGAAATCAAATCTGTCAGCAATTAGTGGGATCTTAGGAGGCAAAGAACCCTTCAGTGTTGAACAGTGAATAAGGGGTTAGCAATTATATGAACTGATAAAAGTGTTCTGGTTTCCAAACAGCAGGTTAACAAGGCTTACTTTTTTCATAACTTCATGCAGATGTGATGAGTCACACTTTGTGACATTTTTCAGGAGGACTGTACGGAAAGGTAAGAAAATAATGAAGTGCATTGCAGTGCTGTTGCATCTAAGATGCTGCTGACTTATTGCAAAATGACCCACAGCACAATGATGGGACCAGCCCACTGAGACCAGGCAATATCTTCCTTAACTCTGTAAAGGCTCTGTCTTTTCAAAGTACTGTTTGTCTTCCATATGTGAGCACTTGTGTGACCAAAAGAAAACAATTATAATCAGTTCTCATTCTGTTTGACATCAGAAATACTCAGAAATCCCAGCAGAAGGTACTTATACCCTACAAGATTGATTCTTGAATAGAGGAGTTCATACAGGGAAACGGAAACGGACGTGATTATGCCTTTTTAGTCTTGACTCTGGATAATGCTTAATGCACTGTATAGACATTACATGAATAATTTGCACAATAAAAAGAATATTTGTAGGAAACTGAAATATGAGGGGGCGTTCTCAGTATGTCAGAGCAGCTGAGGTGGAACTAGAACTCGATTGCAGGCTTTTATTGACTTTAATAAGGAACTTAAAGAAACAAGAAGCAGAAAGAGACTAGGAACTCCATATTTACAGCCTGTACCTTGAAAAACATAGAGGGAAACAGTGAGCTTTGAAGACTTCACCTTCATCCTAGCCTGTCCTATTTTGTTCACAAGCACCAAAGCCCTTCAGAGCAGGAAAACAAAGGAGCTGTGGCAGTTTCAAAAGGCTTTCTCTCTCAAAACAGAAGGGTGAAGTGTGTCTAGACTGAGATGCAAAATCCTTCTGGAATGTCTGAAGAAATTAGGGCTATTGAGATTAGCAGAGAATGCTTTTCAGTGGGATCAACATACACAGAGAGCGTTGCTTTACAATAATTTTTCTCTAAGTGCTGAGTCCATCTGCTGAAGGAAAAACCTCATTGGCTTTATGTTGGCTGCTTGGTATATGGTATGTCAGACTCCTGCAGGCAAAGACAGTGGTTTTCTGAGCCTGGAGAAGACACAAGAGTAGTCCGTGCCTGGTCAGTGCGTCATACTGGGGTTTTTCCCAGTCTAAACCAGAAAGTGAGCTGAGTGCTGGCCAAAGAAAAGCCATGGTCTGAAGCTCCAAGGTGGAAAGGTGCAGCAGGGTCTGCAACCGTGTCGAGTATCACCTCATTCCTTACACCGCAGAGTAAGGCATTGTGCCCACTTTCTCATGGTTTTAAAAAAACTGATGTAGAGCTATGCTAGCGTTGCATTGGGTATTAGCATATTGTTGGGTGTTGTTGTGAAGGTAAATCAGAAGTTAAAGAAAAACAAACAAACCCAAAACCCCAGTCCAGACCAAGGTTTCTCTCACCTAAAAATATTACAAAAGCATCCTCTGCAGAATGAGTAATGGGGGTGATAACAGAAAATACAGCATTTCAATTGAGATGATAATAGCTCCCAAACGCCATGCAAATCATGTATCAAATCTACATGAGAGGAATGTCTGAAGGAAGCATTAGATCACTCTTGCAGCCTAGGCACCTTGGAAAAGCGACATTTTAATGTAAATTCAGATATATACCCTGAGAATGACTAAAAATTCCTTGAACTTCATTCATTTCCCAAGTGATTTTAAATGTAGCTTTTTTTCATTAATATGTATTTTAGGTCCTAGGAAGATTTGAAAACCACCTAATACTAAAAAAAGTCAAAATAAAACCACAAAAATGTGTGTATTGGAGGATGAACCTGCATCCATCTTGTGAATACATATTTATTTTTAAAAATCATCTCAATTCTTTTAAAGAAAATACAATTTTCAGGAGTTTGTGTCCTGTGCACTGTTCTAAAAAAACCCTCTTTTTCAAATTGCATTGTGGGCGAATTTATATGAGAATGTTTGTGTGTGTGGATACATGGTGGATGCACAGGGGATATTATTTACGAACCCTTAGTCCATCAACCTCTTTTTTCTCTCCTGTACCATTAAACCATTGCTTGAGCTCAGTATCATACTACCTGTGCATAACTCCTTTTCTGATCCCTCCTGCTTTCCCTAGGATGAAAGAAAGCTTCCAAGGAGATTCCCTTTCAAGTTAATTCATCAGGTTGTTCTGGTCTGGGTAAATCCTTTGGATGTCATATTAAAACACTTGAGATAGCTTTCCATTCTATCACCTTTTGAACTCCATCCTGAATTGCTTTCTGGTCCACGCGTTCTTGGTTCGCAATGCGTGTGTTAACACACAATCACCACTGATCTCAATAGCCATTCACGTTATCCTGCCAGATCAGGCCTTGATCTAGATAACTCACGATCTCACATTAAAGAAGCACTAAATAGTGAGTACCTATTGAAAATCAGAAGCATAAAACCCATGGATGTGATTTTTTTCACATTTTTTTTTACTGCAAAAACATTGGGATGTGAGGAAAGAGTGATTATCAAAAAGAAAGGGGGAAAAGAAAGGCAAAATATTGGCCTTTGTGATGAACCTAGATGAGGTATAGTGATGAAGGTTACAAGTTTGGCACCTCCTGTATTGCTTCCAGGAGCTGGCAGTGAAATGACTTTTCAAAATCCAAGTGTGTAGCAATTGCCCACTCTCAAAAGAAGTTCAGGTGGTGCTGAGAGCTGCTCTCCAGTGTGTGGGTGGAAGGACGGTTGTCCATGGGCCATAGGGCAGGAGCTGATGGCCAGAGTTTTGGCAGAATTTCCTCAGTTGCTGGTCCACATTTTAGAATTTCTAGGAGGCCTCCTGTCTTGTTTTGGGAGTGATGTACCCAAATCCAAACCCCAAAATAACAAGTTTCCAGTTTTAGTTTGAAGTTATGTGTTTCCTCCTTCTCCCAGAGTGGAGATCCACAGGATTTATTCAAGACGAAGGTGCCAGAAGCAAGTGATCTTCCTGACAATCCAGCTGTCTCTGCCTTCTTGTCTGGGGAAAACTAGTAGGTCTTAGGAAAAAGCTTGGATGGAAACCAGCATGACTTCACATTTCTTTGAACTTGTTTAGTTTGGCTTCAGGACTGAATGTGGCACAAAGACCACACTTGTTACTTTGCTTGCTAGTTGTGGGCATGATTTTTATGGTGAAATAACAATAACTTCTCTATAGGGCATGCAATGCCCCTTCCATGGATCAGAGAGTGCCCATGGACCAGCTGGGCCATCCCTAGAGCACTTTACCCAAATGCCTTTCCAAAAACAGCTCCTTGAAAATGCAGCTCACTGATTTTTACAGCACAAGGCAGTGCCCATCTATTGTTTCCAATGAAAATTCATGTAGGTCGAGGGAGAAGAATATCTATTTGGGAAGATATTCTCTTCCTCTGCTTCTTGAAAGAGCAGTGAAATAAATGTACTTACACCAAAAGATTTTATGCCAGGTTCCATAGCTGCAATTTAGGATGAATAAACTAAAGTCAGTGTCTTGGGACTTGCAAGGAGAAGACTTGGGGGCTGCCATCGAAGCAGGGCTGTGCTGGGAATGGGCTGTTGGATAAATAGTTTCCTGGGGGTCGTGGTGGTGCTGAAGGTCTGCAGGAGATGCCTGGGCTTCCTCCAGGAAACCTGCTCCGACATCCTCGTGGGGCCATTTTCCCAATCGCTCTCCAGATTTCAGTGATTAAGATTTTTATCTTTGGCAACTTTCATCCTAGAATATCCGCAAACACTTTGCAAAGCAGTGCAGGAGATATCCATAGCTATTTACCACTTGGTAAACTGATTGCATCAGACCAGAGGAGGAAATTTATTTCCTCGTGAAATATGATCTCATAAAAAATCCCTTGGACAGCAGGCATTGCAATGAACTGTGCGTGGCATTGCTACCTCCAACAGAGGCTGGAGATTTAGCTCAATTATACTGCAGTTTGCCTTTAATAAAAAGGATTTTTCACAGATGAAAGCTTAAGTGTAGGAAACTGTGGGAGCGCCACGTTGTCCTCCCCGGCTCGCTGCGCTGCGTGGGGAATTTGAAGGGGTGAGTTCCTTATCAGGAACCGGGGGAGAGGAATTCTTTTCAGGTAAGTCAGCAGCAAAGTTGCAAAATAACCTGTGCCGTATAGATAGAGGCCTCTACGTTTCCAGAATTACTGTTTGCTTTGTTGCAAACCTTAACCAGATTGCAGATTTGCGGGATGATTTTTATAAAAAATAACCTTCCCCTGCACTTTCTGAAAATGCGATTTGCTAAATTTTACTGTCCTTGCCAGCGCCCACCCCTTGGCTCTATTGAAGTTGCCAACAAAGAGCATTGCGGTCCTACTGACCCCAACATATTTGGCCGGTTTGCATCCCAAAGCACCGGCAGAAGCAGCGGCTTTTGTGCCTTTCTCAGCGTTATTGTTGGGCGAAAGAGTCACTGGGAGGCTGGAGCTGGGAGCAGCGGTGTTCAGCATCCAGCCGGTTCGGGCTCTTGAGATGTGAAAGGCGGCCACTTGGCGTTCATTACCCGGCGCAGCGCGGCGCTGGCGCCCGGCATTGTGCGGCGCGGGAATCTCGGCCGCCTCCTGGCTCTGCTACAAGGACGGGTTTTCTGCCTGGATGCTCAGGGCTCGCTTTCTTTCCATTGTGTCACCCGATGTCCAGAAATAAAGGATAATCGGCTCGTAGGGAGAGGAACGGGAGGAAGAAAAGGGTGTAGTTTGTAAAGGAAATATTTCCACCAGCTAATGTTTAACTTGACTGAATTGGTATTGAGTCAGCTGCTTCACTTTAGGAATTGTATTTATTATCTTATAAAACACTTTAAATAATGCTAGTTCCTTCCTTCCTCAGCTTTTTACGTATTTTGATCATTTATTGTTGAATTGACTGCCTTATTTAAAAAAAAAGGTTACAATTTTCTACATAAATATGATCAAAACTAGAAATATATTGCTTTTCAAAAATGAAAGAAAAGGTGTTGTCATAATCATTTTGAGCTTGCTAGGTTTAAAAGGGTCAACTGTTTTTGTGTTTAAATGAGTGATGAACAATGGTTTTAATCTAAAAAGTGATACTGAGAAAGCCCTTGTTCATACGAAGAACAAGACCAAAATAGTTTCTAAAACTGTTGCAGAAATACATTTTTTTTTTAGTGCAGAGGAAAAACAAGGGTATTTTTAATTAATATTAACTTGCTGAAGAGTATGAATACCTACTAAAATTTCAGCAGCCATGCTCGAGTCACAACCATCTTTGCTTCCAGAAGAGATTCCAGCCAAGGCAGCGAGTGCATCGATCCTGGTGCAGCCGCCGGGGGGAAGGACTCACATACCGGGCAGGGACAGACACACAAACACCTGCAAAGCAAAGGCAGGAAGTCCTTACAGAAGGAACCTTTATAATGTATACCGCTCACTAACAAGTCAAGTATTTTTAATTAATACTTTGCCAGCTCATTTGTTTTCATTTGGGAAGAAAACCTTCTATGGCTGTATCCACGTAAATCACCTTTTTTTGATGGGCTTCTGATGCCATGGGGCTTGTTCCAGTGCAAAAGAATCCCCCTTGGCTCCAGTGATCTCTGGTCAGGTGTCTGTTTTTGGTGGGCTTTTTTTGTTTTTTTCTTTAGTTAAAAAACCAGAGCCTATCCATCATAATAAGACTTTGTTCTGAGGCTGAGGGTACATGCTGTGGACACATCAGCAGCCACAACTGAGATAATAGCTAAGCAGGTGGTAATTATTGTGATTAACTGCTCTTGCTTACCTTCCAATTTCAGGCTGTATTTTAGCACACCTCTTTATTATTGCGGTGCCTTCCCTGGGCATGCAGTGCGAACCCATGTATTTGTTAGGGGGGTCTTTGCAGTTTGTAAACTCTCTCTGTGCATTGGATGCTATTACTTGTGTATTTATACAGCACCTGGTATAACCTGGTTGAAGCCCTGTCATATATCTGCTAAATAACACCAGCCACAACAGTTATAATTTGGTGTTCAGTTATAATTTGGTGTTTTCTGAGCTGTATCCGCAGTTACATTTTTCAGCAGTTCAGTCACTTGTTGCACAGACAGAAGGAAAATTAACCACAAGCGCTGATCTTTCTCTCTATTAACCTCAGGGCTTCCAGCTTCACTCCTCCCTCCTTCTAAATCACTGTTTATTGCTATTTTTACAACAGAAGATTAATGGACTTAAATGGGCACAGGTAATTCTGCATTGTTCGAAGTCTCTTCAAATAGCACCTGCTGTAAATTCTTTAGTGCTCATTATCTCGGCGGCACATCTCGGTCTTTACACAGTTTGTTCAGTGGAGGAGGGGGTGTGAAGGGTCACAGCGCCCCGGGAGTGTTGCTAAAGCATCTCCTTGGCTTTATGGATGTTGTGCCCTTGGTTGGGCAGGTTTTGCTTTGGCAGGTTCTCAGCCAGACTGGACTATGAACATCTCTCTGAGCCAGCGTGCCTCTCAGACTGAACTTAGGTTACCGCTCCAGGGTTCACGAAGGCTGTGGGAGAAGTGCCCACACTAATGGTTTTAGACATTAACTTTTCCTTTGTAATTTCCTCTCATTTGGTACGTTCAGCTCTCAGCTGAGCTTTGTTCCAATAGCCTGGGGGGGATGTGACTTCACCGAGATATAAAACACATACGCACAAAAAGAAAATGCTTGAAAAATCACAATGACATGGTTGTGTTGGTAGCTTGTGATTTTCTGAAATGAAATGTTCCTAGACATTGAAAATTGAGCCAAGATACTATATTTTCCAAGCAACCTTTTTAGCCTTCAAAGAGTCTCCTTGGAAAAGCCGCACTCCAGTAAGCTACTTTCCTGATGCGATCAGGCTTTGCAGTCCTAAGAGGAAAATTGCGTGATATAATGGGTAACATTGCATGAAGTCGATGGGCTCACGCTACAAGAACACGCAGCAAGTCGAGACGGAGGGATGGCAAGAAACAGCAGGTGGAAAAGCTGAGTGGCAGAAGGTACAGCTCTCCAGGGCAGAGGGGGTCCTGCCTCTCCAGCACCCTCCAGCATGGCACTCACTGGGGGTCTGGCTGGGGAACCCTGACCCACGCCGGCACTAACGCCTCTGTGAGTCAGCCGGCTATTCGGGGATGCAAATTAGCTGTGCCAGTGCAGAAAATACAGGACTTCTGTGTCTAACTAGTTGCAGGTGGGAAACCATGGGCAACGTTTCAACAAGTGGCTTTGAAAGTTGGCCCATTGCGACCATAAACAAGAAACTAAAGAGCTTTACGGTATGTACTTACAGCTTTTAATTTTCTCTCCCTGTTCACAGATATCCGAGTATCTCGCACACTTGCGGACAAGCATTTTGATTGTTCAGCCCTGGTTTTACATTTAATAGCCTTGCTACCTTCTCCCCACAGTGGTCACGTTCTGCTCCCACATGTGGAACAGCTTACGTTTCGCTTTTGCATCGAGGTGGAAGGCGGCTGGGCTCGGTTTTCACGGGGAGCAGAACGGGCTCACCGGCTTTGGAGCCCATCAGGAGCCCAGTCTCACCATCACCAGTATTGCACAAATGGGGAGGCATCACAGGGAAAGGGCTGGGATCCAGTTGTGCTGCCTGAATACAAGATCTTTTTCCTCTTCCACAGCCATTCTCCAGCTTGGTGGCACCAAACAGTCATTAACAACCAGTGCAATTTTAGAGCGACTTGTATTTACACATAAGGACAAGGACTCATTATCGTCATCATCTACATATTGTTGTTTTACATAACAGCTGCAGTAGAGCAAGTGCACTTTGGTCAATAGTTTCATTTATAGTAAAGTAATAAATTAGGAATATTTTTCCCTTGACAATAAGTTTTATGCCAAGATTTTATGTAGCTTAAAGCAAGTTGTCAATTAGGCTACTTAAATTAATTTTTGGCAGCAGTTAATTGGAGCCTAGAGTCTTTTGTCTTTAAACAGCTAATCCTAAACAAGAAAATACAATGATTAAATGTTTCTTAAACAATATTATTCACAGAATTTAAAACACAGCATTTAATTAAGATTTGGACTTGTTAATCTTTTATATTTTTTTTAATTTTTTTTTATTTTTTTTTTTTTTTAGAGAGAGATTAATTTAAATTTCTTCAAATAAAATTGCTACCATGACTCTGATTCAACTGGCTTACTGCAGGGCTACCGTCTGAGACCTTCCAACAATCCTACAGCTCTTATACCCAAAGGCAAATTATTTTGGATTCCTTTCTAAAGAGACATATTTTGTCCTTTCAGAGATGCAGGACATTCCCTGTTGGAGCTCCGGAAGTTTAACAGTTGTGTTCACAGGGTAAAAATGCTGTATTATTACATTCAGGTACTGGTAAATATGCTAAATAAACAAGAGATTTCAGTGAACCCTCCCAGCATGGCCGGCTTCTGGGCAGGAAACCAAGACTTCAGCAAACCAGAAATCACAGAGCTTTACTTCAAAAAGGTCAGTCACCAGAAATTCAGTCCAAGGTCATGATTAGACTAATGTGCTTCATGCCAATGAAAGCAGAGCAGCTAGAAAGAGATCTACCAGTCTTGATTTAAAATTTTTCCAATTCTGGAAATTTGCTGTATTCCTGGTTAAATGTACTATACGGTATAATGATTCGCAGAGAAACGAGCCCTCATAGAGGGATTCCTGAGTGAATCTCTTCTTTGTATCCACCATCAGTCACGGAAAGGAGAGTGAATTAAGGCATAGTTCTTTGGTACGTTACACAGGAGTTGAGATTAGATCATTATAAAGCTTCCTATTATGAAACCCTGGAAGCTAATTTGTAATTAATGAATTAATTAAAGAGAAAAAAAATTATGCATTTTAAATGATAAGTCTATCTAGTCACCTCCTTTCTAATACTTCTGGTCTTCAGTCCTTCCTTCTTTACTGACAGGGAATATACTTCTTATATTTAAGAACCGGAGCAAGAGCCTGTTAGTTTATGTAGCCTGTGCATATATAATCACAGAAAACCAGCTGTTTACAATGAGGAAGGCATGGACATGTAGAGGGGGCATCCCCAGCTTGGGGTTGACAGGAGACTTCACACCATATCACTTTGTCTTCGCTAGAGAAGGAGCAATTGGGGCTCCAGGCACAAAACGCACTGTTTGAACTGACTTTCCACCCATCTCTCGTTACCACCGCCACCAGCCATGCGAAGGGAAAGCCCATTGGTACTGGTGTGTGGTGGGAAAGCCCATTGCTATAGCACTCATGGACAACAACAACAGGTGACAGCAGCTAGGAGTCATCAGAGATGAACTACTTTGGTTTGAAACCAAGGAATTGCTATTAGGGAACGATCTGAGTGACTTCTTTCACAAGAGGTTTGCAGTACTGCCAGTCCCATGTACTCAGAAAGTTCCTCCTCATTTACGGAGTTTTCAGACAAAGAAATGTTGGGTCCCTTAGTTAATGTCTTTGTGGGTATGAGCCTTTGAGCTTTGCATTCTTGACCACTTCTTTGAAGCCAAGTAGCTAGAAAACTCTTCACTTTAAAATAAAATGAAATTCAAATGCGTTTAGAGGACTTTACCAACTGGGTCTTCAAGAAAACCATCAAAATTCATGAGTCATCCTAAAACCACAAAGGGAGCTAGGAATGCTGCTCAAGGCCACGTGTCTAACAAAGAAAGAGCATTGCTTTTTAACTGGAAGCACTGAGCCTGGTTGTTATTTGAAAATTAAGAGGAGAGCTTCTCTGTTATGGTGGTGTTTTCTTATGTATCAATACCATCCAACACAGCAGCACTGAATCAGTCTACAAAAAAAATACAAAGGTGAGAATGACCAAAATCAAACATGAAATGTACGGCACTGTATTCTTTGTCCAAGCTGATTGAAATGCAAAACAGTTTTTTCAGTTATTTAAAAACAATTTCACTTCGTTTATGAAAAGCTGATTTTTGGTTTGAGACAAAATGATTTAACTTTTAATGAAAACCCATACATTGGAAAGATGGTCATCAAATATAGACTCAAAATATAGTATTAAGATCAAATGCTTACTCATGGGCAACTGCTGAAAATACCTTGAACTCTACATAAATTTAAAACAGATGCTTTAAATTAAAACACATAAATTACCAATGCTGATATTACTATAAATTTCAGTGATGAAAATACATCACTCAAGACTTTAAGGGAGATCCTAAAGGTTACACATAGGAGTATTTTGCATTATTAAACAGTGTCACCTGAAGAAGTTCCCTGGAAGTATATAGGAGGTAAAGTATCTCAGATTATTGTGACATGATTCAACTACATTACTGCTTCTATTCTGAGTCAATGTTGTATATCTTAGGCATTTCTTTGTTTAGTTTCTGGTGTGTATTCAAGGTCTGAACATAGAGCCCAGTGTAGCGCATTCTATTTCCAGCTGGACATACACTTTCTCCCTATCCCCTATGCAGAGGACACAGCTGGAATCAGTAACGTCTCTGCAAATGAAATGAACTTTCAAGTTCAACCATTATATCATGCTTCAGGCTGCTTAGTGTCTTTCAAATCCTAGTGTAATTTGGTATTATTTCCACTAAATAATGGTCACATCTTGTATATATATATATGGAAGGCTTCCATGTCCTCAGGACAGCACACTAGTTAAAAATATCATTTATCTGGAGTAAACAGTAAAAACAAAAGCTATATTTACAGCTCATTATTTTAGAAGGGTGACATTAACATCCAGCTGGAGTATTAGAATTTTGCATTAAGCAGTTTTGGTTTTGAACAGTTTGAAACAACACAACAGTGTTGAAAACCATATATCAGTATAATAAACAGATGTTATAAATATATAAAATATGTGTATACTTGTATAGCTGAACAAATATATATATTCTCACGCATGCGAATATAGACATTTTCTTAACTACACTCATATGAAGTACATTTTATTGAGAGAATCCAAATTTTCATATATTTATTCTAACTGTTTATATCAAAGCTTCCTTGGTTTCTTTTAAAACAATTTTCAGACTTCTATTATGGCCACCCAATATTTATATTTAATATTCTATATCTAGTAAACTGGTTCTCGTCTATGACTTCACTAGACACAGATGAAGCCTTGCTTAAAGAGAAGAAAAATCAACTCATAAAAAATGCACCTTGTAAATACCATAAAGTATTTGTTCATGAGTTTCTTTGAATTCTCTGTTTGTATTATTATTTTAAATGATGATTTGAACAGTGGGAATGAAGTATCAACAACTGGTGTAACCAGAGGTGGAAGAAGGAAAAGTGACAGAGATCCCCTGATATTTTTCGTTGCTGTAATGTTTGAAGAACATTCGAGGTACTCACAGTCCTTGATTTATAAACTGACTGCGCAATATTTTTCTGACTCCCCCCCTCCCACATACACACCAATTTCTATTTCTGTATGAAGGAAGATATTTTTTAATGTAAATTGACATTATCTTCTTGATGACTGAACTGCCTGAAGAAAATTTGTTGGTTTTGGACATCCAGCTACCATTAATTTATCATAGGATTGGGTGTCAAACCCTTCAGGTATATTTGGAAGTACTGAAAAATGGTGTTATGGAAACTGGAATTCCTACTTTTTTGTTGTTGTTCATTTAGACACTGCTTGTAAACAGGAAGATTAGTTGATTTGGCAGTGAAAATAATTCATTCACTATCTGCCTCAGTTCTCTGTCAATAAGGGCAGGACTAAAGTGAGCTGGCACGGTTTGCAAAGCTCAGATGATTGCCTATGATGCTTTTCTTTATATATAAAGGGAAGCTTAAAAATAGCTTCCTCTGTCAGGAAGCTCTACCAGACTATCTCAAATAACTCAATGATAGGATTTTAGCCACCTGCCATATATTATGACCAATGACTTCTTCTGTAATTAAATCATAGCTTCCTGAAAACAATCAGGCTAAGAGCACCCAGTTTTCCGGAAAGTTTTTGCCGATGGACAACCACAAGTGGTGTTAAAACATGTACTTCACTTGTATCTGAAGTTCACTCAGCTGTAAAATCTTTCTTGTCATTACAACCTTTTTCAAAACATGTAGAAAAATGTTCAAGCTACAAAATTTCAAGCATTGCTCCCACCCTGCCTGCACTTCGCCCTTCTAGTGACCACCATCACCCACCGTTTCAATGGAACAACCTTTTAAAAATAAGACCATGTATTTTCCTAATCCATGTTTTGTCATTCTTCCTTTCAAGCTTATGCAGCAATTTGAAGCTGTGCTAACCTTCCTATGACCTTGAAAAGGTAAGGGAAAACCCTATGTTAACAATTCTTCTCTCTCCTTATTTGGGTAAACTAGAAGCCATGAGAGCCTTTTATTGACTTTCACTATAGTTTTCACCCTTGGCAGTACAACTGAACCTGCCCTGACCTCTTTTGACCAAGCGCCTTTGTCCAACAAACTGTTCAAAGCATCTTGCAGCCAGATGTGAGCCCCCACACCCTGCGTGTAGACGCTCAACTGTACAGATCTCCTGCTACCTCCCCTGACTCCTTGTACCGCCAGCGATCGCCTTCAGCTTGCTGCCAGCTGGCCTGATCCTGAGATAAGAACCCCTGGCCGGGTTAAGAAAATGACACCTGATCATGGGGCTGGTCTTGTTCCCATGAGCTTCACCCTCTCTAAAGGCTCAGTTGTGTCTTGAAAAAGCACTCCGTGCTGAAGGAAGTAAAAGCAGCACCTTCCACTGGCCATGGGAGGAATGCATGAGGTCCCTCTCTCCTCCCCTCCTGGCAGGGCTTGCACTGCATGTTCCTCAAAGGAGAAGAAGACTGTATTTGTGACCACCCCAGTGACAAAGGGGAGCACTGAGGATGGGGAGAGACTCCTGAAAGCACAGACCTGTGTAATGCAACCTGTCCATTCACTGAATAAAATTATTTTGTCATTCTACATGGACCGTCACCTCTCAGCCTGCCTGGCAACAGGTCATGAAAATCTCACCCATCATCCCATATTTCCCTATCTCAAAGCCTGTCCATACAAACTCCTAGTATCTCATGATTTATGCAGCACCAATGTGCCTAGAGCTTAGCTGCTTGGTTAGGCAGCTAATTTTCATCTCATGGCTGTCAGGACACAGACAAACCCGGAAGAATATAATCAAACAGAAAGAAACAACAGTCCCCCAGACTTGACACCGGAACACAGTTTACACTGACTTCTATAGGCTTTGGATTAGATATTATATTCTTCAGGATTGTTACCAGCTCTTATCATACCTAAGGTTATTTGAATCACACTCTTGTGTTCATTGTATTAATTTGCCATAGATTTGTATGAGCAAGTACGGTTGGTTTCCTTTCCTGTTCACCGGCCATTTTGACCACTTTCCAGTCTTTTGCACTCATATTGACATATTCAGATTCTGAGCTCTAACAAAGTACTGATTTCGGTCCTATTTTGACCCTATTTCAATCTTGTTTTGACTATTTCTGAGTACACTTAGACATCCCTGTGTCTGTCAGCAACAAATATTTGTATATCATCTTTTTCCGTGACACAGTGCTGAAAACGTCAACAGTACCCACTGCAAAAGGCACTTCTGACTTCTTATTTACTCCAAGCTTCTCCTTTTACTTAGCTGCCACCTCCATCTCCCTGCTCCACTTGACTATATCCAACATCTGGAAAGCAGACCTACCCCTGAAGTCAATCTGACTCACATTATCTGGAAATAGCCTGGTTCCATTATAACAAGACCTTCACTGCCCCATTGCCTTCATGGCTGAAAGACATCTCAGCCAATGGGGGCATGGATTAATGTCCTGAAGGGAAAATGTGCAAACCTTCTAACGAGCTTTTTCTTCTCTGTATGAAAGAACCAGCAGCAACATAAACTTCCTTGTATTTCTTCAGTTAGGCATTCAAATTAATTTCTATTCCTCCCCCAAAAAATGAGACTCAAGCAATAATGAACCCACTCTAAAAATACTTGTTCAGTAACAAATCCACTAAAAGAGAAATGGTTGTGACCAGGTTTGATCTACAAGCCAACCAAACTCCCACCAGTAAATACTGACATATTCTTACCTGGCAAAAATAAAAGTGGGTATTTTTAAGTTTAAATATTCATATACCTATGAGATTTTCAGCCAGCTCTACAGGATGTAATATTGCTGATAGTCCTCGAAAAAAAAAACCCAACCAAAATATGAAACCTTCTTTCTCACCCCTTCGACCCCCGTCAACACTGTTCATTTGGATCAGGTGTTTTTGAAGTTTGCACATGGCAGTCTCATTTGCATTTAATGTCCTTCAGATTACTTCCTTTTTGTTGTGCTAAACACCTCTCTCAGTTGAGTCTAATTTGATGAGGTCATGCTGTGACTCCTGACCCTTTGGGTTCTAAATGAAACCATCTGACAAAAAAAACTAAGTAGAGTGAGTCTTTTGCCTGTTCGTGGACATTCGATATTTGCAGATGTGCAGCAAGTTTTACAGATAACTCTTTTGCCAGGCAAACACTTGATTGGAGAGGTGGAAATAAGTGAATTCCTAGAGAGAATAAAATATTAAAACAATAAATAGGTCATGATAATCCGGTCTCCACAGCTCCATTGGCTAAAATAAAAATAAATCAGGAGTAAATACAGTCTATTGTCTAAGTCAAGGGAATCCTAAATTCCAGCAAAGCTTTTCTGCCCTCAAAATGACTTAATATCTTGGTGTTTCCTTCACATGTTTGGGAATGGAAGCACCTGCATGGTTTGGCACAGCGGCCCTGGGCTTTGGTGGCTCAGAGGTGCCCATCATGCACACAGGAACCCTCCACCTGCTCTGGGCCAATGTGCAGCATTTCTTGAAAGGCTGAAGAGCTGCAGGTTTATTTCCAGTTGTCTACAGCCTGTGCTTTGGAGGAGGTCAGCCCGGATGATACCACAGTTCTCATCTGGCCTTAAAAGTCTGGATCTGTTACTCTGGCTTTGAAATGCTCTCAAGCACTGATCACCTCATTTCACGCTAATCTTACACTGAGGGAATCACTGGAACATTAACACATATGGTCAAATAAAGAGCCAAAATGCTACTCCAGACTTTTGTGGCCCCAAAATAGATCTGAGTTTTACTAGAATATTATAATATAAAACTGAAAAGGAAATAAGCAAACTCATGAATTTCTTCAGAATATTATTTCAGTGTTCCTCTGCTCATCACCTGCTACTTTGAGAGGCTGGAAGTGGGACCGTGCTTAAACAATATTTGGGTTTTAGCCAAAATACACTGACACGGTCAGAAAGACCTCATCAGTGAACACTGGATGAGGCCGTATATTCCTTTGTTATTTGTAAGTCTTCCTGTGCCAACCCTCCCCACTTCCACAACACACATAATTTCCTCTATGAACTCTATGGCTAATTGTACAGCTGCCTGTGGTATGCGTGCCCTCCGTAGCAAGAATATTTCAGAATTATCTGACTGTAGTAAATTATCTTGAGATATACTGTAATTAAGTAGGAATATGCAAAGCATCAGACAGATTATCTTTGAAATGCATCAAAGTATATTATATTATAAAAAAATTAGGAAAATCTGTAGGTCATATATTCACTAAACTCCTCTACCTTATATGAAAATGAGTCATTTTCCATCATACCCTGGGGGCAAGGAGGCTGTCAGAAGAAGAAATAAAAGACACTGCTAGTTAAGAAGAGCAGATCATGCCAAATCACTAATTAAAATTTAGATGTTTTTTGTGTAGAGAGCAGGTGCATACGCTAACAGCTATTCCAGAACTGGACTAACTTTTACCTCACTTTGTTTTGTTTTTTAGTGCTATTTTTACAGACCTGAGTAAGGGCCTCAAAACCTGACTATTATTGAGCAAAAATCTTGGGTGTATGCATAGAGAAATCGAGCACTCAGCATCGCATCTTAATTTTCAAATAACCTATTTTCAATTAATCTGGCAGCTTCTGAAGGAGGAGATTATGAAATCAATTCCAAAATATTTTTTAATTGTATCATCGATCGAATTACGTTTGCAATATTCAGGATTGAGATGCATATATATATATATCTAGTTACATCTTAACACAGCCTTGATTTTTTGCAGTTCCAAGACCCCTTGTCTTTACAGATGTCCACTAAATTAACTTTGCACCTAATAAAGGATCAGAATGAATTTACTATCATTTCTCTGTTCACTATGATAGTTCTATGAAATGTTGCCCACCTGAACCTGAGCTATGTTTTTACTTTATATATTGATTGTACAGCCCAGTAGTCAAAATGGTACCTTAGAAATAAAGCTGTTGTGATTGGAAAGGAGCAGTGTTAGGAATTACAGGCAAGCAGCTGTAGCAGTTCTAGTAATTACAAACCTCATCAGCATTTACAGAAATGTAGGCTGTTTTGACACATCCAAGTATCCCCAAATTCTCAAAATTATTTGGAAGAGCTTTAGCCCTGCTGCCTTCAACAGGAATCATGGGACCAATCACAGGAGGAACCGTACCAGGTTCTGTGTGAGAGATGCTGAAAACTCCAAACTCCACAGGAATCTGTAGGACTCACCAGCTACAACATCCATCCCTCAGATGTCCACAACTGCACGGCCAAAACTGAGGAGCTGAGATTTGAGTAGCAGCTCAGTCCTGGGGATGTCTTGGAAAGGGGGTGTTCAAATAGTGAGGAGATCACATACATACAAACAGGAGACGACAATTTAATGTCAATGTTTCAACTTAGAAATATAGGAATCTAAACTCGCATCTGAGCACATTCTGGAATTACATGTAAAATGCATATTCATCAGGATTACAGCACATTTAGGCCTAAAGAAACAGTGGGATTTTCCTTGTGTTTTGTGCACTGCAAGAGAGGTGGGCCAGGAACACATGCATGCCTGCTAGCAAGAGAAAGCCTGCTGATACCTAAACCATTGGGGGCTTTTTCCAAAAATGATTTATCCTTATATTACTTGAAGATTACTCATGTAATCCTGTTTGTAAAGCTGAAAAAACTGTATATTCATCTGAAGCCTTAAAAGATTTTTTTTTTTACTATATTCACATGCCTTTGGTGTTTACTTTTCCAAGGGATTCCTGCAAATGCATTGATAGGCTCTGAAAGAACACTTTTTAAGCAAACATGCTGGAATACTATTGTCTGAGTTTTTATAATTGTTATTCCTATTACAGAAGTCTTCAGAGATGTCAATCAGGCTATGAGCCCTATCATGGCAGATCAAATTATAATTACAATAACTGTACCAGAAACCTGATCCCGTGTATAACACTCTCAATTACATGCACGGCTCTTCCCCATGGAGGCAGAAATCAGCTGTTTCTGTAACACTCCAATTTCTGGGTTGAGAGAGACATAAGACAACAAAATTATAAGTGAAAGAACAATATGAACTTTAATATTCCTTTAGGTTTTAAAGTTTAAATAATGAATTTAACTACGAAATAATGTCAGCCAGAATGGTCTCAATAGGTCTACTGTGAATATCCCCTTGATTTGAAATATTCAGGAATTCATGGTGACAGTGGATATGAGAAACTCTGCTGCCAGTGTGTTAATGCCACCTTGAAATAAAAAATAAGAACAAAAAACCACCAACCACACAAAAACCCCAACCAATCAACCAACCACAGCAACAACAACAAAACCCCACAGGGAATGGAAAGCTGATGCATTTAATAAAACCTATAAAAATCAAGACTTGCATTAGGTGGACAAGACCTGGCATCATTTTGTTAAAGTCAGGCTCTACTCAGTTAATAAACTGGGGGGAACTGTAACACAGAACCCCACAAAGCAACTCCTCACTGTACCTCCTGTTCTGGAAGGGGGTTGCCTGGCAAAGCAAATAAAATTGTGTCACATGACACGTATTTTCCTCATTAAAAAATTCAAATAAAGATAAAATTTCAAACAGCTAAGCTAAAGTCCTAAGGAGAATAAATTTGGAAGCCATATCCATTTCAAAAATCCACCTCAAAATTCAATATAGTAGGCAGCGAGGAACAATAAAATAAGACCATATGGGCCTGGATCAACCTATTAAAAGTACGCTGTGCTGAAGGGCTGAGGCCAGTTATTCAGCTATTATCTGCCTTTAGTGACCTTGAGATGTGATCATTTGATTGCACCAAAGTCAAATTTTCCAGGCTCACTTCTTCACGTCTGTGAAGTTGTAATCTTTGAGTATCCCAACATATATCAGTTTCCTCCAGGATATCAACTCACAAACCCTGTTGGTGCACAGTCCCACAATGGCAGAGACTGTGGCAAATTCTGACATGAAATCTCCAGCACAAGCAAGGCAGAGGCTACACTGAGGAAGGGTGAAGCTTTACTGGTTCATATTGCAAGTCTGGTTTAAGCTGGTCATTTTTATCAGCGTAGCTGAACTTTTTATTGACTTCTGACAGCATTTTAGAAGTGATTTCACTTCTCTGGGGATTATTGGAAATATGTTCTTTGTCTGAAGTGCTCTTAGAAAGCCACCCTCCTCTCCAAGAAATTACTACACTTGGAATCACGTCTTGTTTAGCTCACAACTGAAAAACACCAACAGTCCAGCATACATCCCTATGGATCGTGCGTCAGGATTACCAACAATCTGGAAAACAACTCTTGTTTGAAAAAAAATGAGCCTAAAGGCCCTGTTCAACTTGTGTAGAGCGACTGTCTCACTTGGCAGAGCAGGAGCCCCTTCCCATGGGGTAGCTCTGCCACAGGGTGACAACAGGGACAGCTGCCTCTGACCCACTGTTGGTCCATGTTTCCCCACCCTGTCCCCAAGGATGTCCCAGCAGATGGGGACAAGCTCTGCCCTCCCTGTGGGCACCAGGCCTGGGCTGTGATGTTGTGGAGATCTCTGGGGGACCATGGAGATGGGTGAAGAAGGCTCCACTGCATCCCCCACTCCTATGTCTCTGTTGGCCCAGCGGTGTGGTGGGTGGGCAGAGAGGGTGTTATGGAATCATAGAATAGTTTGGGTTGGAAGAGACCTTCAAAGGTCATCCCATCCAACCCCGCTGCAATGAGCAGGGACATCTTCACCAGCTCAGGTTGCTCAGAGCCCCATCCAGCCTGGCCTGGGATGTCTCCAGGGACGGGGCATCCACCACTTCTCTGGGCAACCTGTTCCAGTATTTTATCATCCTCATCGAGAAAAATTTCTTCCTCCTGCCCCATGGCTCTCCATGGAGGCCCCACAGCTCCACCTCAGGGCCACAGCAGGACCTCATGCTCAGAATTCATCTTCCTTGTTGGTCTGAAACAGCCCTATTCTGTCAACCCTCGGGACATGCTGCAATGCACATTTGTTTTCCCAAACTGAGAGAAAAACTGGGAGAACTCTGGCAGGAGATCACAAAGACTGGAAATTTCTTTTCATCTGCTAGGTTATGATTTATGTTAATGATTGGGCAAAGGAGGGAGGGGGACTCCAGAGCAGGCTGTCTGTATGGCAAGGAAATCTCTCCAGACAGAGGGAAGGAGCACTCAGCACACGGCGCAGGCACCACTGCCTGCCTTGAAAATAAATAAGCCATGAGAAAAGGCAGGTGGGTGCATGGCAGCTCCATTGGACAAAATCTTTTCTCTGCAGAGAGCACAGGAGAAGCAGTCGTCGCTATTCCCTGTAAATTGTATCTGGAGACGTGCCGGAGTCTGCAGAGGGAAATCCAGTCCCTGCAGAGATCCCCTGTGCAAAATGTGTTTGAGTTTTGCTCAGGAGACCAGGAATTGGCTGCAAGACACAGGCAAAAGTGAAAGTTCAAATGCAGTAACAGTTAAGTATGATAGGAAAGCTCTTCTTTTCCTCTGACTCAGGGTGAATTTATTTCTGAAAATGCTACTTATTTCATTGTACACTGAGCTCTAATGCTTTAGCACTGTAAATTTCAAGGCTGAGACAGAAAAAGAATCTCACAGGATCACGCATGCATACTTTCCATGCCCACAGTGCTTATCCATAAAACTTCAGCTGCAGCTTCTTTTCTAATTCATTGACATCTAGGAGATGGTAGAGGAAGAGGGGACGTGAAGGAGAAGAAGGGTGGGAGAAAGACATAAACATCGAAAAACTTAAGTCTAGATCTTCCAAGCATCAGTAAAATCGTTCCCAGTTCAGCAGCTGATGATTAGCATTTCAGCTACCCTCTTTCCCTGAAAACAAGACAGGGTCTTATATTATTTTTTGCTCCAAAGGATGCTTACTTTTTTACATATATAGCTGCTTGGACATTATTTAAATCTATTTTTTTTTTTTAATGAACTGTAACTAGGGCTTATTTTTGGAGTAAGGCTTATATTTCAAGCATCCTCAAAAATCATGAAAAATCATGCTAGGGCTTATTTGTGGGGTAGGTCTTATTTTGGGGGAAATAGGGTATACATGCTAGCATAGATTCAGCAGTGAGGTAAAGGGAACTTTAATATCACTAAGTGTCAATCAGGACTCACCACTCTGCCTGCGTAGGTTGAGCCTGAGTCTGTGCTCAAGCCCCAACTTGGTGGCTCTGTGCTGCATAGAGGTGCAAATACACACTTGGGCTGAAGTTCAGCTGATCTGCTTCCATGGCAAAGACTGTGCTGTGGGGCACAACTGGGTTTTATTGGTGTGACTGGGAATGGTATGGGAGGAGGAAAGCCAAGACAACAGCCAGTATCCACAGCTGGGGTCTTTCTAAGCACTTGTAGAAACCTGGAGTGAGATTCCATGGACAATGTCACACAAATCCCAGTGACGAGACTCTTGTTGAGGAACTGCCTTTGGACATCTTGAGCCAACCAAGGAACAAAGCTGGTTACCAGGCACATTAGTGCACTGTGTGCAAGTTAGATCTGGGCTGCTCTACCTTCAGCTTCAGCTTATCTGCTCAGAAGGTGCTCCAGTTTGGTACTTTGCCATGCAAACCAAGCTTCTGCATCACATGTGCAGAGGATTTGTCCCTTAGCTTGGGCTATCAGTGACATTCAGTTCAGGTTTCCTGTTCATGATCCTCAAGTCTTGCATGAAGACCTGCTTCAGTGGGATTTATCAAGCATAACAGAACACCAAGGACATTATCACCACTCCTACCCCACCTTTTCCCCATGAGATGCATGAGGGACATCTCAGTTTCTACATGCCTGTGCACATTGTGTGCCTGCCAGCCCGTTTCACCAGCTCCAGCTTTGTACCAGGGTGGGATGTCACTGAGGGACGCCTGGATGACATGCAACTGAAAAAAAGCATGTAGAACCTCTGCAGGGACTGAATGGTTGCTCCAAATCAATCTGCTAATGGCCAGTGCTACCCACCACAGCCCCATCTCAGCAAGACATTACAGCAGAGGTGACCTTCCACTTTAAAAACCCAAAGGCTTTACTTTAGTATGAAGGTCCCCTTCTAAAGCTACTGTGAAAACCACAGAAACAAAACTTACATCCAAGAATCTTAAGGACCTTCTGCACATTAATTAACCTCATAGCACCCAGAGTGAGACGGGGGAGTGTTGTTAAACCAATTAAGTCGCAGACAAAGGGGAGGAATGGGGGGTTAAGTGCCTTGCAGATGGAGAGACTGGAACTCAGGCTTTCTGCCTCGCAGTCTCAGTTCGGCTTCCCGGGGGTACTGGAAGTGAAACTTTCCCTGTAGAGCTGTCGCTCTATGAAATCAGCTTGGCAGTGTGTGACAGACATAATCCTTTTCCCATATGTTTTATTTTCTATAAATAGAAAGACATCTCATTAGCATTCTGTAACTTCGGGAGATAAGGAGAAAGCACAAACAAACAAATATCTGAACTATTTCCAGAAAATTGCCTGAAATTCCAGGCAGCCCAGGAGGACAGCACTGGATTCAAGATTCTTCTTTCCAATTTGACATCACCTCCAGTGCCAGTGACTGGGAAAATCTTTCTCCAAATGGCAAGGGCTGGTTGAGTCCCTTACACCACACAGCACTGCTGGGGTGAAACGGGCCACGTACCACACAGCAATATGTTGGTTGGGTCGTATCACAGAAACTGTGTAAACCAAATCCTAACCTTTGGCAAACCACACCCAAAAGACAGACACATTAAATATTTTTCATGTTTGGGATGTTCACACCCCACAGCACAAAAGCCGTAACCGTCCCGCTATTTCTGCGAAACCATGATGGCTATTTTACCATTGTTATGGTTGCATTACAGTAGATTTCTATGACCATTGTTTCTGAAGATACAATAATGTTGTGACTGTTCTGAACAGTTTATCATGGTATAGCCTTGCAAAACAGAAAATCATATGGTCTGCCCTTGACATTAAATATGGAATATGCAAACTGTCAATTATTTTATTCCCAATTAAAATAATCTTTCATACAACTAGAGTAGGAAAAAAAATTGAAAGTACTGTATTTTGTATTTGATAACTGGCTGCAAGTTTATTAAACAGAATAAAACATTCAGGAACTGCCACACTCAATTGGATGTGGAATCCTATTCTCCAGCACTTTGTTCAACAGTTCCTGGTAACAAACACTGTAAAGGAATATGAGCAGAAACTTGCGTAATAAATAGGAAAGACTAGAAAGAAGCAGTTTTGTTTCATCTAGGAATCTGAATTTTCAAAAACAGATATTTTTTTATTCCAGTGCAGAATAAAAAAACTTATGAAAAATTTCAAGAAAAAACAAAAGGAGACAAAATTTTCCTTGTGAAACAGGCACCTTAGGTGGGAGATGCTACCTGGTGTGCATGAATTAGGCACTTCACCATTGTGGATGGAGATTAGTCAGTATCTTCCCTTCTTCAGCAGAAAAATCTTCCCTAAAATGTTTGCAAAAATACTTCAGATGTGACAAAATTACTTTTATCTCCTACCCAGCCCTCCAATTTTTTTAATAAGTTTTGAATGATTACGGAACAACTTAAGTCTGATTCCTTCCTCATCTGATTAACATCTGGATTTGTTGCCTTTCAGTATCATTGAATGCTTTTTTAGTATTATATAAGGTGGTAAGAGGACGACTGAATCTGCCTTCCTTACTTAAGTCCTGATTTTAGATCACCTGCTTTTCACGTCTTCTCTAATTAAACCATCTCCTTCTGCGTCACACCAAAAACTTGCCACGACTGAGGACTGAGGTTTCCAGCCCCTGACCCACTCCCACACCTACGAAAGGGATGGGTTAGTCCTTCAACCAGCAAAGACCGTGGGTTTGAAGGGCATTCCAGGTTGCACACACACATATAGTGACACTGTTCCTTTCCATAAGCATTTCGAGGCATTTAAAGGATTCTCAAGAGTACGAGGTCTCACGAAAAAAAAACCCAAACTTATTTCCATTCTAATGCATCAACGACTCATTCCATTAGTGATTAAAAATAACAGGCTGGGGACAGGGGATAAATATATCTCAGCTCTTTTTTAAATAAGAACCCTACCAAAATCACAGGGAAAGAAAAAATTTCTAGCATGCTGTCATACCAAAATTATATGAATGCCTAACTCCAAGAGGATAATTACAGTATAACACAACTTGAAATGTTTTTCACATGTCTGTCAGGATCTTTTTCCTATAGTGAATCTTTTTTTTTTTTTTGCCACAGGCCAAGTAAGAGCTTTAAAAAAAAAAGCACTTTTTCTTCATAGGGGATATCCACGATTACCGTATGATCTCAGGAACAACTGCAGATTCTCTGGATAAGATTTGTCTTTGTCACTTGCCATGAGCCCACAGCACTGGGGTTTGAAGCCACCTCAGTCCTCGCCTGGAACCCCAGCACCCACCACCTGTCCCAAACCCATTTTACTTTCCTCTATCTAAAGGTGTGGTCAATTTGGACAGTAAATCACAGCACCTCAGAAGATAGAAAAAGGTAGAAAAGCATGTAGAACCTCTGCAGGGACTGAATGGTTGCTCCAAATCAATCTGCTAATGGCCAGTGCTACCCACCACAGCCCCATCTCAGCAAGACATTACAGCAGAGGTGACCTTCCACTTTAAAAACCCAAAGGCTTTACTTTAGTATGAAGGTCCCCTTCTAAAGCTACTGTGAAAACCACAGAAACAAAACTTATATCCAAGAATCTTAAGGACCTTCTGCACATTAATTAACCTGGGTGGTTAGGAAGGTATGAACCAAAACACATACAAACATACAAACACCTTCAAATATCACAATATTCTCCATAGGAGACAACACACAAACTGCACTTAGAACGCAAACAGAGTGTTTTCCAGAAAGGGTAAAACAAAGAAGTATAAAGAATGTCTCTTGGAAACAGCTAGGTCTTGAAATTAAGCCATTGAATATCTCTATAGAGATGTACAATTACAATTTTTATTAATTGTTTCCACAATGGAAGATTCCACAGTCAACAAAGCTCTCAAAAATTAAGGTCTTGCACAGAAATATTTCCATACTTGAAATGAGTTATCTGAGGGACAATCTTTCCTTTGGCTAGTAAAGAAATCAGTTAATCAGTTTAAAAATATGTATTTTTGAAAATAAACTGTGAAGCTTTCACAGTTTATTCTTAACCAACTGTACAGCTGATGGAACACCTTCAATCACATTTCAAATTTTTTCTTGCAACATTTTTGGAGAAAATCAGTTTTTCACTCTTCATTTAATGTTCTCCTTCCCTCTCTTTTGTTTTATCGAGCTCAATCCATCAGCAGCCTTTGAGAGTAGATCATAACTGAGAGGGGGTTGTTTGTATGAAATTATGAACTCCAGTTCATATTATATGTTTGACTCATGTCTCAGCTTGCCCAAGATAAGCCTATTAAACAGCATTCCAGACAGCTGCTCTGCCCAAGGGAGACACTTGTCACTCCCTTGGAGGACTACCCCTGGCAGACCATCAGGTCTGTAACCCTGTGCCACCCAGAACTGCTGAGCTGATGCTGAAGGAAAATGGTTCCCGAGTACAAGGTACCCAAAATGCTGAGCAGGTGAACAAGATTAGAGGTTGGTACTGGAGTATGTGACAAGGAGATGGGATGAGTTATGATCAAGGGACTTTACTCCATTTGCCCTTTCCAGAGTGTGAGTGGGGTGTACTCAGACTAAATTTGGATGCTCAGATTAGGGTACGGTCTGCTCAGAATAGGAGATGGTGTCTACCAAGACATTGAGATGACCTCTAATACTGCCAATAGCATCTCTAATCCTTGAACAACTTCAAGGAACCTCATAGTTAAGAGTCATGAGCAAAGCCCATTGTTTAAAAAAAAATCACATGCTAAATTCCTCGTTTTCCTGGAATAAAGCAGAAGACCAGATCATGCTCAGCCTTGTGAAAACACATGTAAACGACTGGTGGGAGTTTGGGTGATCTTAGAGGTCATAGCTTGGGAGGATACAAGTGTGCTTCTCAGCCCTGAACCCAGAAAGGGCACCTAAATTCTAGCCAGATGGAGGAGTTGGTAGGACCACCCATTGGATTCAATTGTATATTTAAACGGTGATTAAACACTCTTAGGACAAGAGCAGCCCAGCGTGGCCAGGCCCCATGCAGACACACACCACAGCGGTCCCTGCCCTGGAGAACAGGCGGCGGAAGGGGCATCGCCTCGGCAGCACACAGGGCTCCAGCAAAATGCAGGAGGACTTCAAAGGGAGGTTTGACTTTGATAGAGAGTGAGTAGAGGCTGCTGAAGAGGGACCGGTGCTACATAACAACCAAGCATGTGCTTCGCATTTCAGAAATTATATGCAGAAAAAGACTTTGCAGATGAAAAAGAAAGGAAGAAAAAAAAAGCAGCATACAACAGTCCTGGGCATCAAGGCTCTTCTTAGAGTAGTGTTTCCGAGCCACATCCACACTATGACCATTGTAGTCTGAAAACTGCAGTGTTTGCATTAAAACAAAAAACATTCTTTTTATCCTATTTGGACTTATTTAGCAACACCTCTGCTGAGATGTGAAAGAACACAAATAAAACATCCAATATGATCCGTACCAAATACAAATTACATTAATTTATCCTTTAGAGAATAATCTTTAACCATTACAAAGTACACTCCACTGGCTTTCTTGCTTTTTTCTCCACCCACCTCTTTCACTCTTTCCTTGGACTTTTGAAACAGATTTTTGTTGAATAGATCATACAGGATTATACTGTTATAGCTTGCTTTCATATATTTCAAAAAGAAAATCATAAATATGATCTCATATGTTAATAAATCAATTATGGAATGCTGTTTTACACATATGCTCAAAACATGACCTCTTGCAAGTTCCATTAGAGCAGAAAGTTGGAGTTTAGATTTAAGGCACTTTAGCTTTAAAGATATTGGAAATAACATTATCTGGTAAATATTAAGTAAAGCAGTTTTTCTGTTAAGTTTTATCTTGCCTTCAGTGGTTATTAAAGATTGCTCAACAACGCTACTTTAGTAACACTTGAATAAGCCTTAACCTTACTTTTCCTCAATAACAAAAACCAGTGTTTAGTAGCTATAATTTACTTAACCCCTTTTGAGTTGTGAAGGGGTAAAGCAAAAGCAGCCTGAGTTTTATACACACTCTTTTGCACTCTCAGAGGCGATTCAGTGCTAAAGCATTTTCATTTTATAAAACAAAACAATGCTGGTGACTCACCTGTAATGAGGACTTATATAATTGCTTTTTTGGGAGTTTGACAAGAAAAAAACGTGCAGCAGCCGATCCACACAACTTTTCAAACTGTGAAACAAAAGATGCACAGAACACATTTTATTCTACTTTAGGTTTAATTCTCTACTAACTTTCATCCTAGGCTTAACGTAAAAATGCTAGTTTTATTGTTACATGCCTGCAGGAGATGAGATAATGTTAAAAATCATTCAATATAAAATCAAACCACCAACAAAATACCTTTCATTGTTTTCTATAGTCCTGTTACGGCTTCCATTGCCATGTTATCTGAGTAAAACAGCATTTTTCCACAGCACGTCCCCCTCTGAGCCCGTGCTCGTCTCCTCTTTTGGGGAAGGGATGCTCAGAGATTAGAAGCCAGATTTGGGAAAGGGACACCGACGGCTGCCAGGCTGGGGCAGAGCAGAGGCTCTGGAGTCCAGTTTGTTGAAACTGAATTCAAAGAGTTTAGAAACTAGAGTTGCTCTTCCTAACATCTGTAGATATATTCCTTTTCAGCCTCAAAATTCACACATGCCTACAGCTGGGTACACGCTCATGCCGCGACCTGCATCAGTTATACAACCTATAGGTTGTCAGATTGCACCTTTAACACCTGGTGCTTGCACTCACCGGGCTGAAGACTGCTTCTGCAGGGGAGCAACAGGACGGAGCTATTTCTACATACCCTCTACCACATATAATAATGTGGAAAATAAATATTTGAAACTGCAGAGAAGTATGTAGAGCTGTGCCTGAGTCGAGGGAGAGCAGGACACCCCACTGTGGAGTGGATAGGACAGAACCCTCACCGGGAAGATGTTCGACAAAACAACTGATCAAACTTAAACCCCCCAGCAATCAACACAACTCTATTATCGTGTTTGTATTCAGCAGACCAGAATTATTCCTTCTGATAGGAGCTACGCTAGTTTACATCAGCCAAGACTCCTGCTTCTGTGTCTCATCACACCTCATATCAACACACCATCCAACCATATATAGTGACAAAACACCTTATTCGAGCTGAATTGCTCAGTACCTGGCAGGATATATGTCTAGGCACTTAAGAACCCTTCTGCCTTCAGAGCTGGATGACGAGGAAATTAAAATGAGCAAGAGCGTATTGCTGTCAGGACACTTGTGAGAAGTAGAGAGCCTGTTACTGCATATTTCAGAGAAAACAGTGCTGTTAAAGGACACAAATGTGCTGCTCGATTTGGATGTTTTCCCGTGTGGATGAAAGGAATGACTCCTCATGCAATTCTGAAAGAAACTGATTAGATTTATGCAGGCAAGTATCAGCTTGTGATTAGCATTTAGGTGAGGATGCAGCTACATGCTACAGGAAATATTGGTGTGTGTGTTTTCTGTTTACTTTCATTATCTAATGTGTGCTGCATTAGGCTGGGAAAGACAGAAGTGGTTATTTGGGAGATTTTTGAGCACTTGCAAATTTATTAGTCTTTCCTGCCAGAAGAATCAGACGTACTATTTCTTCATAATACATTTTTTCTGGATGGACTGGTGTAAAATGCCTTCTGAGCAGCTTAAAGCATTGAATCAGTCTTTCGTTGTCTTGCTTGGAACAGACAGGAAAAGATATGAAGAACCAGTTTTCCCAAAGAAAATTCCATCTCACAAAAAATATTTATTTTAAGAAGTAATCTTGGCTTTGATTAAAAGTTCAATCACAGAAGTGCAGAGGGGATTGTATATATACATAAATATATGCACACACACGCGTGTATTTTTTTCGCTTGAATTGGGATAAAACAAATCTGAGCTTTTACATTTTTCATTTATCAAAAAAATCTGTTACAAAAAAGCTTCATTTCTGGCAACGTTTGTGTTGAATCTTACAGGGACATTTACCTTCAGGTAACCTCTCCATGTAATTCATGTCTTCATTACAGCTAATGGGGAGATAGACTAGTTAGTCACTATCTCAAAAAAAAAAAAAAAAAGGAAAAAAAAGCAGCCAAGATTGTTGTATAAAAGCTCAGAAATCCTTTCATGCACTGTCTAGGCTTGGAATATAGAAGGAAATCTCTGCCAAGAAACAGAGGATGTCGAAACAGAATCATGCAATGTGTTAATGCCGCGGGGCATTGGAAGTAAGATGCCAGGGACTTCAATCAGAAACTGAATGATCTTTGTGATATAGCAAAGAGGATGGAATAACATCAGAGAACTGCACACACAATGGAAAGAAACAGCATAATCATTTGTCATCACTCCAAGCCAACGAGTGCTGGCAATGACGTTTTCTGCACCAACCTATTCATGTCATAGTTTGAGGTTCAAATATACCTTTCAGTAGCAGATCCCACCAGCAACATCCTCCTGTGGCATGGAAATTTGCAGCAATATCCACCTCCTCTGACACTTCAAAGGACTTGTGCTCTGGTCTTCAGACAGTTAAGTGTGGATACGCTGAGGTGGCTATGAAATCAGATTAACTTAAAGAGCTTGTATAATTCACAGCCTATTAAGTTAACCCAATTTCAAAACTAGTTCCACTTTGCATGAGAATGGACATCTGTGGCCTTCAAAATCCTCGACTATTTTTCATTCTTTATGAAGTATTCATCCTTCCTTCATACCGCTGCTGATCTCTAGCCGTGTCTTACAAAGACTCAACTGAGACTGGTCAGATACTAAAACCGGTCTTGCCCCTTTGTATGCAAAATATATAATTACACTGAAATCTTATTGAAAGAGAGGTGTCAAAATGTCCTGCATGTAGACAGAAACTGAGCCACAAACACTTTAGTGCAGAAAAATCATTCGGTTGCCAGTGTTTGTCATCCTTCTGTATATTTTGGTGACAAAGTCGACTAGTTCCCAGTGTTGAGCAGTCATTAGCTCTTCGGTGTATGTAAAGGCATCATATGGTGTCCAGCTCTTCTGTAGAGGGCCCTACACAAATATTTTTGAAAAACAAACTTTATGCTCCTGTTTCTTAAAATATTGTGTTTAATTTAACGTTCACCCTTCATTTGCCTAAAAATACAGAGAGAAAAAAAATCCAATACTACATACTAGAAACTTTACCTATACATATGTGGAGTTTTAAGATATAGGGATTTGCTCAGGGATATACATTAAGCTGAGCACAGAACTTTGAGGCTGAGGAGCAGTTAACACTTCCACTTAGATGGTGAAACCAAACTCTAATTATAAGATATCATCTAGCCAATATAGCTTCATATTTCGACTTCCAATACAATATAATACTGTCTAATTTATAAGGTGCCTTATCATGCAAACTGTCATAGGCACAGTAATTTAAAAGGGATTATATATAAGCCCCTCTAAAAGCAAATAGCAAAAAAGAAAAGATTCTTAGTCTTGGAATATTTCAAAAACATTTATTGAAGAAGCTTCTCTGCTTTTGGGATGGTATGGAAGTCCAGAGTGAAGAAGGTTCATGCCAAAACGGTTAAAGTTGGATTCCTTCACTCTGGTTCTCAAATCTATATTTAGCATTCAAGGAAAGGGCCTGAATTCATCTTCTCGAAGGACTATATCTTAGATCCATGTAAATCAGTGTCATTCCACCAACTTACAGCAGCTGAAGACAAAAGCCCTGATTTTAGGAATGCTGTAGGAATACTTGCTTTGATTCCTCACATTCACACATATTCCTGAAATAGAGAGGATTCTTCCCCCTCCCTACATTTTTTCATCTCAGTTTCCAAATGTCATGATCTTGTCATTTCTCATAGATTTTCAGAATACAAAGTGCCCCTCATTTCCATTGCTACAAGACATGTGTTGTGTGATGTGAAGAGAAGCAGAATTTAGCTGCCCATGATCAGGCCAGGAAAAGCTCTACAGGCAGTTTTGACGAGAATGAACGGCATGAATATTTTTCATGTATTATAATATACATGTAAGAATAGAGCACTTCAGTGGCCTACTATCAAACTATGCCACATAGACATCTTTTTCCCATTCTTCTAATGAACAGGGATCATGGATAAATTCCAGCTGATTGCTCTGCTCTGAACAAAGCAAGTGCAATGGAAACATTGGCCAGGACATTCTCTCCAGGATTTGCCTGAGTTTTCAGTCAGGATTACAGGCTCCATCCTACACAGATGAAGACATCTAACACTTTATTTAATTTTATCAGCAACTGGTAAGATGGTTAAAATACTGCCTTAGGAAGCCAAATATCCACCTTTTGTTTATTTTAAGGGAAGTTAGCCATTTGTAATGATGTGACCTTATGAACATTGCCTGCTGCTCATAAAAGTAGACACATCTTCAGTCAAACTGAGATTCCTGGGTGCTTTACTTGTTGTTCTCAGTTACCAATGCGATGCTGCTATCAAAGCTCGAGGTGCTGCATGTACAGATAGCCCACGGACAACCCTGGCTTCTAAAGAAGGGCGGAAAGGCAGTTTTCTCTAGGAATTGTGCATACATAATATGAGTAGCTGCTTTTAACACTCAGGTACTAGTAGAAAATGGGACAAATAAAGATCATTCAGTTACTGTGTGGATGTCTGCCCACGCTGCCTTAGAGAACAGAGGTGAACAGCTAACATGAGACTGAAAAAGCAAACCAAGTGTTTTCTTCAGTGTATTAATTGCTGAAAATGCAACTTGGGATCAGTTTCTCCACACCAAACTTCCATTCTTGGAAAGGCATAAAAAGAAAACTTCATGTAATATCACAAGTTAAAAACTAGACACATACGAACAAATTCAACTACCAGATGTTACCTTTGGGTAGCATTCAATCTTTAACTATAGTTTTTAAAAGTCTTTCTCCAGGCAATTAATATAACCATCTCAAGCCTACCACAACCTGACTGATGCTCTTTACGTAGAAACAACCATGCAATTTATATTAAGTAATTTAAATGACCTCTTCTGTGCACTGAGCCATTGTTACTGACAGTATGGAAAAGTACCAGCATGTCATGACATCAGCGTCATTGAGCTCAGGAAATCCATCAATTATTTTGAATGGATTCCTTGTAAAATGAATGGCATGTTTGTTATTATGAGAAAATAAGTCAAAAGCACTTAATAGCATTAATCAAATAAAAATAAGGTGGATATTTAGACTTTCAAAAAAGAAAACCGTGAATCATCTGTAAACTTGGCACTGCATCAAGCATATGCTATTCATCTTCACCCTAAAGGCCCTCCATGACCTATCCACACTCCACCTATCATTTTTCTGTGCTATCAACATGTCAGCTCCCTTGCTGATCAGCCAGTGATGCCTCCTGTCACCTGCCGTCATCACCCGTTTGTTATGTTTACCGATGAGCACCTTTGCCCTTTTTCCCATGCCAGCCTTCATGCATGGAAGAAGCTCCCATAAATATCAGGAAACTCACCCCATCGTTCTCTCTCAAATGCCTCTAGAAACGTCTCTTCTCCTGGGACAGCCACAGGAAAACACTTGGTAGTAAACATAATGCCTTTTTTTTGGTCTTTTTACTCTGGCTACTCTTACCTAATTATTTCCTTGTGCCTCCCTGTCTGTCTGGTACAACTACCACTGTTATGGTACTATATCTGCTACTACTACTTCTTGTCTTGGACTAGAAGTGACTAAGGGCAGGAATCGAGTCTTTGATCTGTATTTACACAGTGCTGAGTATAATGTGTTTCTGTCTATAACTGTGGCTCCCTAACCATTACGGTAGTATTAATGATAACTTCAACACAGCTACACATTTTCATTTGTTTTATATGAAACCTAGTGGCAATATCTAACCACATGGATGCAGTCCTCTCACTATTTAAAAATTAACCACTCTAAAAATCTTTTTTTTTTTCCTATAAATAGTGTATTTACTAGGCAACACTCTACCAATCAGTCTAAAAGGAGTCACAATCCATTCAAACCATTTTTGAAGGGAAAAAACCAAACATGAACAGAAGATCATGAAGACTCCCAGCCACCCTCCTACCCATGTAAGTTCATTTTCATTGTGACCCAAGCCCGCAGGTTGAAATCACCAGTGTCTGGATGCGTGCTTAGTGAGCTGTACTGTTTCAATGGAGGGAGATATTATTACCCCATCTTTCTGGGAAAGGTGCTTAAGTATAGTCCTTTTGTTTGCATTGCGTTACTTTCATTACATGTGCCCATCATGGAAGGAAACTAATTTGTTACTAGCTCAGGAAAATGTTTTCTTTGACCAGCATTGGTAATACTTGGTTTTCATTTAAATGCTTTTGGTTCTATCTAAACCATATTTTCAGACATTTTTTTCCTCTCACAGCCATAATATCAAGTAATAACTTAAGAAAAGCAGTAGAATTTAATATAAACCATTACTGGTAAGACAGGTAATAATAATAACAGTAAAAAGTGATTTCCCCACCACCACCATAGTTATTCGTCATTTGCAAATGCCTGGGGGAGAAAAGGTGAACTTTCTACATGTCTGAATGTCATGAAATTCAGGCAGTTTCAGACCAAGAAAGAATGAATTCCAAAGCCGCAAATCTGTTCTTTCCATTAAGGTTCTAAAAGAAATACAAGACCTTCCACAACACGTAGGGAAATAAAAATGTCTCATGGATATAGTGTTTACAGTGGTTAAATCCCAGACAGTTGTATTGCACAGGTTATGGTATAGCATGTGGCATAGTGGTGTCAGGTAAATATTTATTGTTGTTCATAGTAAGAAAGACTCTAGAAGTAACAAGTAGCAATTAGTGGAAACTAAAACCAAAATAAAATATTATTTCTTAAGTTTGTTTGGTTTTGTTAGGGTTTTGTTTGTGGTTTTGTTTTTTAAATAATCCTTCATTTTGAAGTTACTTTTCCTCACTTATGAGCTTGTAACCGAGACAGTTGTGCAATACATAGCTACACATGTATATACGTGGTAGAAAAGAATAAATAGTGGTACCTTTCTTATCAAAGTCAACAGCAAACACTCCATCAATTAAACAGGCAAGTAAGGGTAGCTCCAGGATAAATGAAACATCCGTGTTGTGTCAAAGGAAGGGCAGCAGCAGGTTGACTGTGAGCTGATGTTTCCAATGAGACCTTAAAATGACACAGGTACTCAGCTACACCACAACATCTGGAAAGAAAAAAAAATAGATCTGAACCCTCTTAAACAATGAGGAATGAGAGTCTCAGTGCTTGTTTCTGTGTTTCTTATAGCTGGAAGGAAGGAGCACAAGTTTGCTTCGTGCAGTGCACAACCTTCCCAGATGGAAACATAAGTGGGGATAAAAGTCCCCTGATCCGCACTCACAGCTCTTCTTGCTACATCAGGAGCCAAATTCAGATGTGCAGTGGACAAAATAACTTCTCTTCACTGCCTATAGATAAGAGACACTATTGGAGTAGCCACTCGGTCTAAGAAATGAAGCAGCAAGGTTTCAAAACTTCAAGCAATTTTAACTTCAAGCATGGTGGTTGTGACGGACTCCTCAGGTGAGACTTAGTTTTCACTATCCCTTTGCATAGATTCAAGGTATGGAGGAACAATTTTGTCTTTGCCAAGGCCCAGGCTATCACAGCAAACCTTAACTCCACTGGTTTACACAGTACTTGTGCTTCACAGCACATAAAAGCCTTCTGTACCTGGCACACCAGGGAACGGATGCAAATGGAGCTTGGGATACCATGCTAGACTCCACTCATAGACAAGCTTTCAGCTTCCTAAAGGGTGATTTTTTTAATTAAAAGTGAGGTGGCACATGCAGATTGCCATCCCATAGGTAGAAGTTAGAGATGCTGAGCTTGGAGCAATGGTTCACTGTGTTAAATTTAACTAAGTATTTTTCTTGCTTATAAAAGCACAACCAAACACGAACAATTTATCAGCATCACATCCTTACATATAACATGCTAAATGGCTTAGAGATCACAGTAAGATGTAACAGCCTCATGTTGCGTGTCCCACTGCAGCCCAGGCGGGTGATTCCCACAGCCCCAGCCTGCTTTCCCTCGCCCGCTGATCGCCGGGAGCTCCCTCCAGCAGGTGCAGCCCCGCAGACAGCACAGGCACATGCTCAGCAACATGCTCTCACTGCAGGGTTTCAGCCCCTTTCTCTTCAGTTTTCCAGCTTTATTTCTTCCTAGAGCAAAATACATAAACCAAGTTCACCTCATCAACCACATCCCCTTTCTGTTCGCCGATGACTTTGCAGACCCTCCGGTGTAATACCTGACAAAACACATTCTCTCCTACTCAAGCTTCTAATACAGCTCTCCCTGTAACTGTACCCAGACACTCGTGTCCTGCTATTTTTAAAGCCCTGACAACCAGGTGAAAGGATTTAGAGACCAAACGACCCATCTAGCATCATTCTAGGATGCTTCAACTACCTGCATCCCAGAGCAGGGTCTCATGCTTTTATAAATGCCAGCCTTCATCTGACATGGTAAGCAAAAGTCTTCCCTTACCATAGCTGCATGTCACATTGTTGATGAAGGTGGGTTTGCTCTAGGGGAAGGGAGCAGTGCCAGAGCCACCAGACTCTGAGTTCCCCAAGAGCTCTCAGAGTGCAGGCACATGGTGCTGGCTCTGCAGCAGGGTGGATTTCACCTCCCAGCTAAACGGTAGTTGCAAGGGGAATGATAGGTGAGAGAGTGGGAACACCTGGATTCACTTCTTTCCTCTGCCCAGATGTCAGTATATTAGTCCCTCTGTGTGTTTTCTCCTCATCTGTAAAATGGTCATTTGAGAACCTTTTCCTCCAGCCTCATCTGGAGATAACAGTGCTTTCCCACTTCATTGAAATACTAAACATATAGAAGATAATGAGGTTCTCAGGTGATGCTTGAGCATGGGGATATGGAAAACACCTAGTACAGATTGATAATGTGCCTATTACTAAATCTATTTTTCACATAATTAGGCATGGAACCACTTGAGTCCCTGACAAACCTCTCCTCTCAAAAGCAACCCGGAGTCACAGCACTAGCTGATGCTTCATTCCCCCTTCTGAGTAATCACTGACATTTTCAGCCATGTTCTAAATCCGTTGTACCTGGTTTCAGTAAGATTAGATGCACTTTTTGATGGCATACTTTGAGATTTTAGTATGTTACATTATCAGTCAAACTTTAGGGACATTGAATCAATGGCTGAGCAGCATGTATTAAATCAGCTGGGGGATTATTTTTTTCTGCTTTTGACAATTTTACAGGAAACACCACCTTTTTATTACTATTACTCTCACTGAACACAGAAATCAGTGAAGACCTTATCTTTCAAGTTTTGCCAACAATTTATAAGGATAATTTTGTAACAGGCTTTCAGGCATTTTCTTGTAAGAAATTAAGTAGAGATAAAGAGAGGACTGGAGAGTTTTGGGAGCAATATGACAGCCATGGCTATTTACTCACCTCCAAGAAATCCTGCTGAAGGTTAAGGGACTGCTTTTATCTGTAAATACAAACTAGGATCCTATGGCATAGCTCACAGTTGTTTCAAAGAACAGGGATCTCCTTTCCCAAAGAGATGGATGAAATAAACACCTCCAAGCATGAGACTCACCAATCCCACACCATTTGTTTTTTTGCTGAAGGTGTCCATTCCTTGCAACATGGGGCCTAATCTTGCTCTATTAAAACTAATGGAAGAAATTTCCTGTCATCCACATCCTAAGAGTAGCGTAGTTGTCATTACAGTGTCGAAATGATATTGCAAAATACCTGGTGTGTTTCAAAAAGATTTTTTGTAATTGCCAGCAATTAAACATGTTTATCAGATCTTAGCCTTTCTCCGTCATTTAGAGAGGTAATTAAAGGTTTAGTCATTGCACACTGGGGTGTTTTTCTGATTCGTTAACTGCAGTGAGTCTGAGAATCAGGCTGGTTCTGCTCTGGTGGTGTCGCAATCCCACGTAACTTCCCGTAAGCCGCTAGGGCACCACTTCTGTGCTTTATCTTTTAAAAACCCACCTCCTTCAAAACCCATTTCACCAGGAGCAAAAGCATCGGCATTTCTGAATCGCCGCATGCCAGCCAGAGCTCACATTGGCATTGCCCAGAGCAGAGCTTCGCTGTCCCCAGCTGCCACCACTCCGTGTCCCCGTCTCCCATCCAAGGGCAGACGTCCCTCGCCTGGGGAGGCTTTGGCACAGCTCTTCCAAAGGCCACCAGGTCTTCAGCCAGCTACTAGTGTTTTACCCAGTGACCTGGGCTTGAGTGAAAAAGCAAAAAAAAATGAAAAAAAGAGCTATCAAAATCAGGTGTTCCAACCTCTCCGAAAATTAGCTCGTTCATCCAAGTGCCAAAAATGGATTTGTGACTAGTACCATAATACTCTGCAGGAGTTAGACACTTAAACACCATGTCCGAGATTTTATTCCTTCAGCCTCAGAAAGGAAGAAACTGTTTTTCTTTTAAACTAAACACAAGATTGCCTTTTGTTTTGACTTTAATTTAATCTGAAAGTCTGTCAGCTCAGATGGCTGCTGAGTGAATCTGTGTCCTGCTCCTCCAGACAAACATCTGCTTCACAAAATCTGACTGTTCATAGGCAAACAGGTAAAACCACCACTTGTGAAGCTGGATTCTCTGTTAAGGCTGAAGTACATCAGCTCTGTGCCATGGAAAGTGCCTCATGTCATCTCTGGTTTCTGCTTACCCAGGGCTGTCAAACCAAAATTACAGGAACTAGAAAAACCCAAAGCACTTTAGGTTTCACTATTTACTTTTGATTCTGCACTGCAAAGTCTGACTTCAAAAGATAGGCATGCCATTCGGGTATCACAATTGCAATTTCTGAAGCTATTGACCTTGAAAAGTTTGTATTACAGTACTAGTGGTGATATATGAAAATAAAATATTTACTCAGTTGTGGGATTCACTCCTCAGCTTAGGGAGGAGGTTTGCCTAAAAAGAGACTTTTTAGCTGGCCTAGAGAGCTTTTTACTGGCCTAGAAAAGTGCCATTACATCTAGGGGCAATAAATATTAATCCATTGCTTATATGAAATTATCCTACACTGCATGGCAGATTTCCTTCAACACATTGACTCTCTACAAAGGCAATGTTGTCATGATGTAAGTGAACAGATAAATCATAAAATAATTGCATGGGACTGTTGGGAGTCATTATAAATAATTTGATTTTGCCATTGTTGGAATACCTGTATTAAATTGATAGCTGATGAATCTGGGCCATGGGATAGAAATAAATGAATACGAATGTCAGTGATAAACATACTGCAAAGACTGGTGTCATAGAAAATAATAATGCATAACCTTAACTCTTGGGTTTAGTGCAGTCACAGCCTTGCATCTACCCTGTTGCTCTGTTCCGATTCTGTTTAGACATTCCATTCTACAAATTGCTACAACTTCAAGTTGATCCATGTCATTTGCTCCTGGTACTGGTAAGCCAACATTACAGCTATGTCTTGAAGACCAGTACTCCAAGGCAGGCACTCAGACTGGATCATCTTTCTGCAAGTGCTCTCTAAAGACATAAAATGACCCAAGACTTCAAACAGCTGAACTTGACCATGTTTTTGATACATCCTTTTTTACCCCTTCAGTCTTTCCATTTTTTTTCCCCCCTTCTTTCAAGAATATACCCTTCCTTCTATTATCTCTTATAGCTGCCTTATCTCATTTTAGCATTCCTCTAGTTCTAGGCTTTGGTCTTGCCTTTCTTTCTTCTTCCTGTCCTGTGACACTTTACTCCAGCTTTTGTTCCTGCCTATTTCTCTTTCCTCTTTTTAGCGAAGAAACCCTGATTCTGAATACATACCTTAATAAGCAGCCAATTTTTCTTTCATCTTAAATTGTGCCTTACATCCTCCCATACACCTTCAACCTTCTGATAGCAGTCTGCAAATTTGAAGCTGCACAGCAACCTTTTTTCCTTTCCTCACTGCGCATTCAAATACCCACCTGAACTCCAGCACTGCTTCTTGCACCCACTGCTCCGGAGATCCGCTCTGTGATGAGTTCCATCAAGTGACACACTGAAGTCATTTTTCCAAGCCTTACCCTCCCCAGTATATCACCCAGCTTTTGTATCCAGACCTTTTGTAGTCCCTGCTCTCAGGGTTCACCTTGACTGCTCTCTATTGTCATCAGTTCTTCCTGGGACTGCATTTAAGGAAATTAGGAGCATTTCCCTCTCTCCCTCATAAATTTCCCCAGGTGTTTTCCTGTTTAATTATTCAGCTTTTTGGGCTCCTTCAATTTTAAACTAATCAGCCTGCCTACTTGCTTAGCATTAATGGATGACAGGTGTGAAGCTGTCAGTTCTAGGCAGGAATCTTCACTCTTTCTCCAGCTGAGAATCTCCGTCCCATTCACCACTGACACATCCCAGAGAGACGCAAACTGCAGCCCAACCCCATTTTGCACATACAGCACTCTCTTTCCTCCACACCAAACAAGAAACAAGTATATTACCTCTCTCTTCTACCCATGGAACAGTTCACAAGAATATTTCTAGCACAAAATCTTATTTGTTCAGCCCTCTCATCACTGGGATGAGCAGAATTGCAAGCAGGTACTTAATGTTGTTCAGGGAGAAAATAAATGTAGGTACATAAAAAATATTGCTTTGTATAACTTGGATGGATCTTTAATAACTTCTGAAAAATACCTCTAAAGGAATTCTAATTTTATTGCTAAATTAAATTTAGTGAAATGTTTCAGGAGAGCATGCTTCAGGAATTTCTATAAGTTATATTTATCCCACAAGTGAGGATTATCTGACTTTTTATAAGCTAATCCTCTTGAGTGGTATGTATCAGTCCTATGAGAAGGCATGTAATATTTTACATTACAAGTGTTTTAATTTTATCTTCATTAATTTCCAGCATGACACTTGAAACACAGAGAAGAATTTCCACACAGGGGCAGACAAGAACCCAGATGCAACATTTATAGGTTTTGGTAATTATTTTCCATTATCATGCAATAGCATCTAGCATTTTTGAACAATTCTTTTGTTTTCACTCTTATTCCCATTGCATCTTATTTCATAGGCCATCCCCATTTTTTCATGTCTTGGCAAGTATCAGCTGCAAGAGTGATTCACCTTCTGATGATATTTTTGTCTCCCTAGAACAGCCAAGGGAAGAGAAAGCAGTGCTTTTGTATTTATTATATATTGAATTGTGTTTACAGAGGGTGGCCAAATTCTGTCCTTAACATGGGTGCACAGCCCCCCCTGTGCACCGAGAAGCCAGGGTTTCTTGGAAGGTATTCTGCCCATAATGCAGTGATCTTTTTTTGTTTGCATGAGGAAATGGATATTTTTATGCCTACAAAAAGAAGGAGATAGTTCTTCCTTCATTGCAGTGAAGTCATACAGCAGCTAGAGATCTGCCCTAAATGAATAGTTGATAGACAAGAGCTGTGATGGGGACCTGAAATATGATTTTGAATAACCGCGGTGGCTTTTTAAGTATAGAATTATCTGCCTTGTTAATTTTTTCAACACGTGCATTTGCATAAGGGAAACATTGCAGCTTTTAAAATACTCGTGATTGCGCTAATATAACCCACTAATTTTCTTTAGATAGGCTGAAAGTATTTAGCAAAGGGATCACAAGTGTGAGTAATTAGTAAGGCAGACCATGAGAAAGTCACTACATTTCAGAAAGGAGCAATATTACACACCAGGTGTTTGCACACACAGCAAGTCACAGTCACAAACTGAAATCCCTTGAAGTGCTCAGCAGTGAGTCAATAGGAAGCCTGACAAACCTGGATCACACACATGAGAAAGAAATGACACTTCATTGTCCATGGATTTTTTTTCTGGGTAGAGCAGAAGGGCTGCAGCTTCACACCACCACTTCTGCTGTCCTTCTCTACCCATTTTCTCTCTGAAACTGGACTGCAGTTCTTGAGACTGAGACGGCTTTGTACACACAGCCAGTCTATGACCCTTATGCTCTGCTTAAGTCTCACTGGTACTATCACAAGGCTTAATGGATATTTAAATCACATATAGACTTCTGCCAGCTTTCCGGAGACAGGCGAGTCTCAAGAGCAAAGACAACTCCGTTTGAAAAGACATGCATCCCATCATATGTCCCTTCTACTAATCACAGTACGTTCTGGAGTTTCAGTGGTTCCTTTGCATCCATGTGCCCAACTCAGCAATGGTCACCAATGGAAGCCACATCAAAACTCAGTTTGGGCTTCAGCACTGGAAGTCACAGGTGAGGACGCTGAAAGCCACAGACAGTGAAACATCACCACTGGCACATGCCTCAGTCAGCAGAAACACAACTGTATTTTATAGACAGCTGTTTCTGTTTATTCATAATGCTGTAAAGGCCATTTTATCTGCCTAATAAAGGTTTAAAAGACAAGACTATTATCCATTTATACCACACAATAACGTTATTTATTTTCTGCACAACTCCCTTGTCTTGGATGAAGACTCAAATATTTCCTATAGATGTTTCTCAGTGTATTTCTCTTTAGAGATACATTCCCTGAGAAACTGCAGATGCAGGTCTGAGAGAAATGGAGCAATTTTCCCTTCCCTACCTTGAGTAGCATTGCAAAGTGACTGTCCTCATTAGGACATGAAACTGTTCCAATTGCATCTGTATCTCCCGCTGCTCTATATAACACTGTTCTTTAGAGAGAGACACAAATCCTCCCAGTGTTCCTGAGCAATACATTTCACATTCGGAGTTCTGACTTGGCTGACACTTTTTAAATATATATATATATTTTTTTTTCAGAGTCAGACAACTCCCGGGTGACTATTACACAGCTGCAGATGCTGAAGGGCACAAATTATTCCTGCTAAGGTCAACATTACCCTACACTAAAAAATTGTCTTCCTGACCATTCATTCTTTCTTGACTTCCATGCTGTGAACAAGTGATGAATTTTTATGATTTCACCACCAAACATTGGTCATATTATGTACCTCTTGGGGATGAAAAGTGAGGAGGTGGAAAGAGGTCCCAACCCACATATAGACACCTAAAGATCTGTCCTTTTTTGTTTCATGAGATGCCATTAAACCAGATGAGCCAAAATTTCATTTGGAAGCTGTTACAGGGCTTAATAATAGTCAATGAAAGTGAGTCACAGAATGAATCTTATGAAGGGGATGGGAGGATGTATTGAGACAGTCTGAATTTAAACTCATATTCAGAGTCTCCTGTTTTCTACTGGCTGGCCAGTGTGCAAGGCACTCAGCCAAGCAATGGATCTGAGACCTATGTGGAAGTTAGTTAGGCAATTTTAATATTGCCCAGAGCCGCTTAGCAGCAAGTGAAATTCCCCAAGCGGAACCTGTGTGAAGGATAGACATTCTGTTCCGTGAAGGAATATGCTACTTTAAAATATGATTAAATTCAGATGTGGGATGAAAGACAGAAAAATTAGAAGTTGCCCATGACTTTCCTTTAACCAACTGAAATATTATATTCACCTACACTGAAAAATTTTAGTTTAGTTATTGCAGTACTGAAAGCAGCATAAATTTAAAAGATCTCCACTTCAAAAATGAAAGCTTACACATTGCAAGCTTTGTAAGAATCCATTCTTACTTTTTCCTTCTGATCCATACTCTCCTTAAGATTGATACCATTGCATCAAATGTTTTTATTTCAACTAAAGTGCATTTTGCAACAAAAAAAATTGCTCCCTCAAAGATTTTCCCATTAGCTTTACCCACTTACTGGTGCACACACTCCTTTCTTCAACAGAACGTGGAGGCAAAAGACCTGGCAGTTCTTTAATACTTTATTAAAAGTGCTCAGATACTGTAATACCAGAAGAGTTGCAGAACGGAACAGAATTCAGGGGCTGCAGGCAAGAACTTTCTCCCCTTTTGTCAGAGCAGGCAGCATGTAGAGTCTGGCCCTAATCAGATTAGGTTGTGCATATTTATAAACATCTGAAGACCATAAAGAAAGGCTCTCAATTAAAAGATACTCTGGATTTACTTCTGAAAGAGTTGCAGAAAAACACAGTGATTAGCATTTCCATTAGAGACTGCAATTTGGAATAAACCAGGCTCATAGAATGGGGTCCTCTGTTAATGTCTTTTCTACCAGAAAATATTCTTGCGTTCTGTTCAGATACATTGAAAAAACATGTTGCATTTTATCTGGTTGTATGAAGTTACACAATGCCATGTCACCACATGGGATGTAACCCCATGTAATGTAATGCACATTCAAGCAAAACTCTCTTTTCCATTATGGGCAGGAGTAAATTACAGATAGCAGTTTACCATAATTAACCACAAACTGGCAATAAGGCCTATTTTTTGTCTTTCTGCATTACTATCAAGTTAGCTAAACCCTTCTCGTGCTTATTTTTAAAAGCAGTTTAAAATAAAATATATTTAATATGAATCATTTCTGTGGATAAATATGCTGTGTGAACCATCCAAGCTATTTGGAATAGAGAGTGAATCCTAGATCCTGGTCAGGTGTGTCCTGTTTGGTGAATACGCCTGACTACAGCTTCTCATAAAAATGTTTAACTTCTATTTTTCTGACCAGTTATTCCTCAATTAAGATCTGTGCTGTTGTTACCTTTTATCAATAACACAAGCCTGAACTCATGACCAGCAGCTGCCCACAATATGTCTCTTGCAGCTGAAATCTCTTCATCATTTATTATTCCAAAAGACTAAAGTCAGGCGTTTTCCTAAAGAATCGATTTTTAAGGGCTCAGTATCAATCAGTTCTGTTTGCCTTTGATCCTCAGTAACCAGAGAGCCCAACATTTATAGAATTCAATATGTCGCCCATTTAAAGATACTCTGGACTTTCTGCTGCTCCCATGAACCACCTAATTGCTTTAGACTATCAGCAAGCTTGTTATTAACAGGATGCTTTATGAGCATACAAGACAAACTCAAAGCAGTGTTTCTCTGAGACAGATCTAGGAAAATAAGCACTCTAATTGGGCCATTTGCATTTTAATATTCCTGCAGCAGCTCTGATTAGCAATACTTCGCTAGAGCACGGATGCTGAGCCTTCCTGTGCAAGAGTCTCCACTGTCTCTTGTCACCACTGGGCTCCATCCCAGGTGCCAAGATGATCCTTCTGCCTTAGGGCTGTTCCTGAGCACTGGCAGGAGCGCTGCCCAGCTCCAGAAGCACCAAGTTGGCTGCTGCGTGCCTGACCTTCTGCATGTCCACTGTTTAGTCTTTGCCTGCTGGATCTGACTCATCTGCAGATCACATCCATACATTTCTGGACTTAAGCACTGGAGAAATTCCAATTAACACTTTTTATAATATCTTTGGGGACAATTTTAGCAATCAATCCAATCCTTTAAAACAGCACCTTTCTAAATCCATTAATTTCATATTTTTCCTGTTGTAAACTGCACCTAATCAGCTTTCTGGAGTTGTTTAGGCTGGAGAAAAGGAGGCTTAGGGGAGACGTTATCACTCTCTACAACTACCTGAAAGGAGAGTGATGGAGGGGGTTGGTCTCTTCTCCTAAGTAACGAGTGATAGGACAAGATCAAATGCCCTCAAGTTGCACCAGGGGAGGTTTAGATTGTATATTAGGAAAAAAATAATCACAGAAAGGGTTGTCAGGCATTGGAACAGGCTGCCCAGGGAGGCTGTGGAGTCACCATCCCTGGAGGGGTTTAAAAGACATGTGGATGTGGTGCTTAGGGACATGGTTTAGAGGTGAACTTAGCAGTGCTGGGTTAATGGTTGGACTCCATGATCTTAAATGTCTTTTCCAACCAAAATGATTCTATGATTCTATTTAACTTCTCCATGTCTTTTACTCTCATTATCCTAGTTCCAACCGATTCTTATTTTGCTTTATTAAATGACGTAATCTCCAGCCACTATGAAATATTGTAATATGGTATTCAAATGGAACCTGCCCTATGAGCAAGAACGAGAATTTCACAAAAGCAGCTGCATCTGTATCAATGTTTCACTTTGGAAGATGCACCTTGACTGTCCTGTCCTGGTGCTCAGGTGGGGAGAGAAGGAATAGGGATGTGTTTATTGTCAGAATACAGAGCAGAATCCTACAGATAAAAGGTCCTGCAGAAATGGTTTTAAAAGTCTTACTTGAAAAAAAAGCCTTAAACTGTGGACTTCCCATTATAATTATAATTATAATAATTATTATTATTGGAATTATAGTTCTGGACACTCCTTAGGAAGGAAGTACATGTGATCATACACAACACCTGCAGACTGCTCTGTTGAACAAGATGGGAAAACCACCTGCTCCCAACACAAAAAGACTTTGCTATCATGTATAGTAAAACAAGTGCCCTGGAGGAACTGCCTTTTCATAGCTGAGTCCTGTTATAACACTGTTTCTCATGTAATTCTCACTCAGGCTAAGAAGATGTGATTTCAAGTTGTATCCAGGCTGTAATGAAGGTGGGAAAAGAACCTGAAGCAGTGCCATGAAGCTCCAGTGGTTTTTATGGACCTTAAGCCCTGTGTCTAGTTATGTTGTGGAACACAACTCAGAATACAGTGAATTAATTAAACAGATAACTCTTCAGGCCAGTTTTGATACAGGAATTGAACACAGTCACAAGCATTAAAATAATTAAAATTTACTACTGACTTGACATAAAATATGTGAAATACGCACCAAATATAGATATTCCTTTACGTCACTGAAAACATTTTTAAAACTGTTTTTTTTTTATTTTTCAGAAACAAGCACTGACTTTCTAAGAAGTTCACAGAAAATCAGCAGAAGGCATGTAACTGGTTGAACTCTGTCCCAACCTGTTCTCAGCAGAACACCAAGAGCATAAATCAATGTCTGTAAATCTATCCCCTTTTCTGAGTTCAACCTCATCAATAACAAAAATATAACTTCAACCTAAATCTCAGTCCTGTGGGCATCTCTAGAATCTTTACATAACCTGTCAATTCACAACAATAGCTCCTATTTTTTTTTTTTATATTCAGTTGGCATAAATAGGCCAAAGCAAGCCAGGTCATTTTCTGCAGCATTCTCAAAGCTGTGATGGGGTGAGTTTGCCACCCAGTTACTTGCTGCTTTAGTTACTGAGCACATTTCATAGGCATTTAACTCCCTTAGAATAAAGACATATCCTTCTGATAATGGATCTTCCCAGTAGAGGCTACATTTGAGATTTAGAATCAAATTCTTGTGACTGAATCATCATCATTCAATTGTTCTGTTTTTAAAATAGTTGAACTGTGTAAACAATTAAGTACAATTACATGGATTTAGAAAGCTTTTACTCCAACTTGCTTGTGCAGTAACAAGTTATAACATAATCCTTTACGCCACTTCTGAAAATCTTGTGCCTAGAAAACCACTTTTCTTTGGTTACCACAATTTGGGTCCGTACCTGTGGTGCCACCACACCACCTGAACTGTCACGAGATCTGGTGGGACACATGAGCAGAGAGCATGGATGTGTCAGAAACATCACCTCTTGGGCTAAAGACTGATTCCAGTCCTACATCTGAAAGAACAAGATCAAACAACTCCTTTGGTGCAGAGTCTTCTGGAAAGCATGATGGAGACGGCACCCAGCTTGATGTGGCCATGAGCCCTCCATCCAAGAAAGAAAGCTCTTCATCCAACTAGCTGAGCTCTGTTCAACTTTGCTTCACAAGGCAAAGACCAAAGCAAATCAGTAATATTTGCCTCACAGTATCACAGTATCACAGTATCACAGTATGTTTGGGATTGGAAGGGACCTCAAAAGATCATCTAGTCCAATCCCCCTGCTGGAGCAGGAACGCCTAGGTGAGGTTGCACAGGAACATGTCCAGGTGGGTCTTGAATGTCTCCAGAGAAGGAGACTCCACAACCCCCCTGGGCAGCCTGTTCCAGTGCTCTGTCACCCTTACTGAGAAGAAGTTTTTTCTCAAATTTAAGTGGAACCTCTTGTGTTCCAGCTTGATCCCATTGCCCCTTGTCCTATCATTGTTTGCCACCGAGAAGAGCCTGGCTCCGTCCTCATGGCACTCACCCTTTATATATTTATAAACATTAATAAGGTCACCCCTCAGTCTCCTCTTCTCCAAACTAAAGAGACCCAGCTCCCTCAGCCTTTCCTCATAAGGGAGGTGCTCCACTCCCTTAATCATCTTGGTTGCCCTACGCTGGACCCTCTCCAGCAGTTCCTTGTCCTTCTTGAACTGAGGGGCCCAGAACTGGACACAATATTCCAGATGGGGTCTCACCAGGGCAGAGTAGAGGGGAAGGAGGACCTCTCTTGATCTACTAACCACCCCCCTTCTAATACATCCCAGGATGCCATTGGCCTTCCTGGCCACAAGGGCACAGTGCTGGCTCATGGTCATCAGGCTCACCAGGAGCAGATTTAAGGGGAACTTGCACAGGTACTCACACATCACATTTTCTGGGCTCTTGGAGCTGCTCTCTCTTGTTGGTTTGACCTCTTTGTATTTCTCCTCTTCCAGCCTGAAGAACTTGCTAAAAGTTATTTCAAATGGTTCTATGTCTGCAAAAATATTTAAGTGACTAAAATAAAGTATTTTCATAAATACTTCCAGACTCAAGGCTTCTTCTTCCTGACTTCAACTAAGCAACTAAACAAACCAACCAACCAACCAACAAAAACCCCACTACCAAACAAACAACCAAACCCAACCAAACAACCAAAAAACCCAACCGAACCCAACCAAACACCATAAAACCCCCACAACCAGACCTCTACCTAAATGAATTTCTGTAGCTTCCTCCTGGAGAAAAAAAAGGCACATCTGTGTAAGTTACTAAAGTAACTTTGAGAGAAGCCCTCCAGCAGACAACAGCTGCTTTCTCTCTCCTCTTTTTATATTTAAAATCATTGTATGTAATCTTTACAGCTGTATTTACTGCAAATTCCCTGTTCACTTTCTAAAAGCATAACCCAGAAATGCACACTCAGGGTGTTAATGCTCAGATGCAGTCACCCTGGCTCGATTCACATGCATAATCGCTCCTTGGGTGATTAGCAGTTTTCATCATCAGGTCCTATGTGACTAAAAAAAGAACGCTTAATGGCACTAAAAATATTAGGAGTCAGCTATTTCATACTAATGACTTGTTAATGTAACATTATTGCTGGTGCTTTAACTGCTGTTGTCCTTAAATGCTGCACTGCATTCATGAAGGACTTTGGGAAAAAAGAGAGTATGGTGCTGAGACTTATTGCATTAAGAGATCGGTTTAACAGATTGTTTAGTTTTGGTAATATAATTTGACATCTAAACATAAGCTGAGAGGGATCTCCCACAAAACCTTTGATAATATGATTCATTGTCAAATGTTTGTTTTGCCTATCTGGTACTCATTAATTAATTCTTTTTAATATATCTTGGATTTACTGATTTGGAAAAAGAGAATTATTCTTATTGATGTTGCTAAAATATCCAGGTGGCTTGAATTTCACCAACTAGATGGTATAATCTAGCACATTTGTGTAGACCTAATCAAATCTCTACTAACAGATGTGAAGAGCCCAGCATGGGAGCAAATGTTTGTGTCTATATGATAATTAAATTACCTCAATAAAGAGAATAAATGAACAATGATGACTATAGTTTTTTTAAACCTAGGTTATCTTCCTTATGCACAGCCTCTATTAACCCCTTTAGCAATCGGCAAAACTTGAAGTTTTTCAGAATGAACCATGTTTTTCAGGTAGTGCCTTTGATTAAATCTATGAACCAGGCAATACAACTAACTTCCTGAAGCATTCCTACGCATCCTCATTAATGAAAATCAAATAAATAATAAATTACGCACACAAGATATGCTGTGTACAGTGTTTTTCATTTCACATAAATAGTTCAGAACACATCAGTCTATGTTTTAATTTCTCTTTTAGTTCTCCTATTCTTGGGGAATTGCTTTGATTATTATCATGGCATTCTTAAACATTCTAGTCCAGATTTTAAAAGTGCTCAGATGTCTTAATAAACAGGCTTACATCCTTCATATGAGCTGGATGTAGCTATAAGGGTGTTCCTGAGAGCTTCAGTAAGCACCTGAGTGAACCAAGCACTGCTGAACATCTTCAAAATCTGTCCCTATAAATCCAGTTTGCCCCACAACCAGATAACTTTATTTGAATGCCTATGAGGTGCAACAAAAACCTCAGTTGTAACCCATCACTGAATAATTATTTCCCTATAATTCACTTCAGGGAGACCTATAAAAACAAGCTTCATGAGATAAAAAGTTATTTTTAAGGTACCCTTGTTTTAAAGGTGGTCTTGTGGCAGCAAGATGCTTTCCCAAGACAGGGAAGCCTGCCCTTAGTAGCGGTATTGCTTAGATATCATTAAGCAGGCCAAGTTGCAGCTGGAGTTCAAATCACTTGTGACCACGTTTTTGCTACAAACAGGGGAACAGTTCTTTCTCTGTTCACTCCATGGTGTGCTCTGACCTTGCTGGAGGCTAAGTAATGTCACCAGCTGCATGTGTAACATGGTCATTGGTGATGAAAAGTGAACCAGTGTAGCTCGCCTAGGGATGCAACCCCTTTTAACATATCTAACATTCTTGCAGGTGTGGTGGCTTTATTTGTGTGTTTTACTGTGTTTGTTTATTTGCCTGACTAACTAACTCATGTCCTCTTGCCCACTGCAGATAGAGCCTTCTGATTTAACATTCCTGGAACTCTGAGTGTTTAGGATATAGATTGTTTCCAGTCTCAGGATGTAAAAGACATGGGATAGAAGCAAGAGAGATTAGGGCTCTTTTCCTCAAAGTTAAACAACTGGATTGTTTTTCAGGCAATGGGGCCCTGAAATAGCTAAATAAAAATAGTTCTGCTCTTACAAGGAATTCACAGATTGTGTTTCCAGAAGGTCTGACCGAGAAGCTGATATGACCAGCAGCACTTGGGAATAGCCCGAACACGTAAAACAGTTACCTCCTGGTGTCATAAAGAGATCTTTAGTCAGCCAAAGTGATGCAGCAGCGGGGCTGGAGTCATTTGGGAGGCTAATTATATGCTCTCTGTATTTAAATGGATCTTTCTACTGAGTCTTCTGTACTGCAGGAGAGAAACAAAGTCAGGAAACAGGCCAATCAGTCCTGGCTGAATACATCCAAAACTACATAATGTTTCTGAGAAGACCTACAAGGAGAAATTGGCTTTTACTAGAATTCATTGCCTGTGCAGAAGTGCAGCGCAGCTGAAGATGGTGGAAAAGGGGCAAAAGCTGCTCAAAAAACCAGAAGTTGGAAAAAACAAGTTCCCTTTCAGAAGCCACTGTAGTTCAATTGCTAAATCTTTGGTTGCTCAAGGGTTTTTATTTCCAGACAAAGTGTTGCAGTTATCAGCTAGCAACAATATTTTTCAATGAGACCTTTCTTAGCTCTTTGTCCACCCTTGTCTACAGGTTTGGCAGGGCACAAATCTCCCAGAATTGCATGGCTATTGCCACAGCTCTTAGGAATTCACATCTTCACCAGATATCCACAGCGCAGAGTTGTTGTTATTCTCTACTAGACAGAACTGGATAGATCCGTTCAAATAAATGTTGATTTCCTGAAATATTGAAAAATTTCCTGAAACCTTGATTTTTGCTTTGGCCTTTGAGGTCCACCTGCCTGGATTGTTTCTGGTGGAATTAATTTTCTCCCGTTATGGGGCAATGAACAGCTGAGTTCACACCCACACTCCAGACCACGAGGCAGTGCCTGTGCCCATGGCTTGCTGCAGCCCCATGTCCCAGAAGGCTGTCACCACAGCTTCTGCCAACACAGCACAGACTTCAGGTTGGCTAAATGTGAGCTCCAAGAGCCCAAACTTTGGCAGCCTGGGCACTGTGAGCCAGCAGGCCCAGCCAAGGACTTGATGCTCCCCTTTGTGCTCTGCAAACATCAAAAGTAGCCAGGACTGAAGTCCCACTCAAAAACATTTTCTGATCATTCATGTTCACATGAAAGTCAGTCTCTTCTGCAGAATGTCCACATACAAACTCTATCAACCAATTTAATTCTTTTCAATCTGTGTAGTTCTAACAGGAATATGTCAGCAAGTATTTCCTTCTTGTTTAACTATTCGAAGCATCACCTAATAATGAAAAGGTTATTCTCTCTTGAAATACTTCCTTCAAGGAAGGATTTGGGGAAGTTTGTTCTGATTACATTTGGATGCAGGCCCACAGAAAACAAGTAGAGGGAATGGTCTTTTGCTGCCCCATAAACTTCCCAGGCTTCGCAGCCATAGGCACAGCTAAACATCACCAATGACCTGTGAAAATGTAGCAGAAAATAAATGATCTAGTAACAGGCAATAGGAAGGAAAGCTACATTTGTGTTTGTGCCACCAACGCAACTATTAGAACTATTTGTTCAGCTAGGAGCATGGGAGCAAAAGTGATAAAGTGTTGGGTTGGTTTGGTTTGGTTTTGCTTCTTAGTGGACATAGCCACTTGGGATTGACTGGGTGTTCCACATCATGGCCAGCTAGTGCAAACACTGGGCTGCTGTTCATACTCAAACATCTTCTGCACTGTAAGGGGTCACCAGATCATAAGATGTGGTGACAGGAGATGGGAACCAGACTGAAATCTGCCCGTTTGTCATCTGAACCTCATTCAGCCCACCAGGTCTTAGATTCCTCTCTTCCACATACCAGGTCAATAACACTTGTGGATCTCCATTTTAGCACAGAAGTTTGCTGAGGCAGGGTCTATACTTCCTTCACTCCTATTTGTGCCTCCTACTTCATGGCCTTGGTCACTAAAAGCAACTCCTGTCGGCACTGAGACCATCCCAGGCCCTTTCCTGAAGGAGCATGTTGTTGGACAGCAGAGCTGAGCAAATGGGGTCACAGAGGCTGGAAGGGTCCCAAGGAAGTCCTGCACCCCATGAATGGTGTCCACCTCCCTGGCCACAGCCCAACCAGAGGTCAAAGCAAGACCTGGATCTGGAAGGAAACCCATGCTGAGCAGGAAGGGTGCTGGGATGTGCTCTGACAAATCCCAGGTTTAAAAGTGCATTTTGGGGTGCAACTGAAGCAGAGACACAGCCAGGTGCCTTTTGAGATATCAGCTCCCTTCCCTCCTTCTTTCAGTGCCTTGCTTCTAATTTCTCAGTTATGTTTTTGTCTTTGCCCTTCCATCCTGTCTAATTTCATCCAGCTTTTTCTTGCCATGAAGACTCTTATAAGTGTTTTGATGCAAGAAGTCTAGCTTCTGCTTTTCCCCTTTACTCTGCTACAAGTTCCCTATGAATAACTCTCTGTTTTCCCTAAACACCCTCTGGGGTTCCTCATTGTGCAGGCAGGTTTTAGCCCAGTTTTTCACAAACAGATCCGCGTTACACAAGTGGGATTTTTTTTAAAGTGGAAACAGGCTCAGTAATTTGTAAATATGCTTTGGTTGAAAAGGAGTTAAAAATACAGTCAAAGAGACTTTGCTTCCCTTCTTTCTCCCATGGTTCATGACCTTTGCTTTTTTCAACTTCCTCAATTTAGTTTCAGTAAATTGTCACAGAATGGCACAACACCTGCCTTGGGTACTTGAGAAATTGACTTTTCCTGCAAATTACCCTGATCAGTGACCTTGTCTGGCTACTAAAGGGTTTGCAGAAGCAGCAGAGCTTTATGTGTGGCCATCTTCCATCTTCTGATTGGTATTTAGCTCTTTGAAGTTCACTTATCTCCTTAATGTGTAGCTACTTTTTGGAAAATAAACAAAAAAAAAAAAAGAGGCCATGATACACTTGTCATCTTCGAAACCAAAATAACAGCCGTAAGACAAACTATATTCCATCTCAGAAGGTGCACAGAATAAGCTGAAAAGCTCCACTGATCTCCCTTTCCAGAAGAATGTCTAGGGTTTCTTTTTCTCTTTAGCTGTTAAATGTTCAGATACCAACTGAGGTCATTGCAGCAGAGTGGTGTTTACTAGAAAGGATATAACAAGGCTGACCTTTCCTTCCTTTCTTAAAAAAAAAACCAAAACAAAACCCACAAAACCAAATCTGTTGTAAAAAGTGGCTGCTCCTTGAGGAAAAAGCAAAAACCTGCTCCTCCACATACTGCGCGAGTGCTGGGGCAGAGGTTACTTCTGGAAACCTAAAAGGTAAAATTCTTCTTTATGCTGAAACTTTGATTTCACAGTGAAACGTAAAGGGGTTATTTGTGTAATTAATTATTAATTGCTCTGGCAGCTAACAGGTGTCAGGTCTCAAGTGCGGTCCCCAGGGCAAGCGGCCCAAGGAGAAGCGTGATTCACAGCAACCTTGAGCAAATTGGCCCAGGAGAAAGTTCTGGAGCTACTTCCCATGTCCTTGTCAAATATCAAAGAAAAACAGTTAAAATGTAAACTTATATTAAGCATTGTACTTAATTCTGACAAGCTTTTAGGATCGAATTGCAGACTTTAGTCAACAAAGGGGAATTATTCCAGGCTCTTCAATGGAGGTGGGGGAGAGCTGTCTGAGAGCTATATGCATAGATCTCATCTTATTTTTCACATCTGTTCTGTTTAATTTAGCTAAGCACTTTGAGTCACAACTTGTGCCTGAAAACTCGAATCCTATTTTACCTGGGACTCCAACTGATATTCTAGATCTTAGAAGGAAATTAAAAAATGCCTGAAAGATTACATTATCTAATAAATTTCCCCCCCTCCACTCTCTTTATTTTTGCAACTGGTGAAGATTTATTGGTTAATTGCAATTTAAGAAAAATTTTAATACAGACAAATGCAAATTCTGTTTGAATGTGTGGGAGGATTTTTCTTCCTTTCTTTCTTTTCCCTTTATCTTGGGGAAAAAAAAAAAGTTTAACTGAGAAAAGTCCACAAATAAATTTTGAGTAAGGAAAAAATAGCAGAGAACTGTTTTCTTTATTTATATTGCTGTCCTTACTCTGTCTTGCCTGATCCCCTCTCAAGATTTGCGATTTTAACCTCCTAACACCATTCTGAACTGCGGAAATATTACCCTTGTTTTAGAGAGATGGAAATTAAGACCGAGGGCCGATAACATAAGAGGTCCATGGCCATGGACACACTGTGTGTTTGGATCAGAAGTGATCATCAATCCGCTGGGCCCTAGAAGGGCACAAGCACAGCATCCACGTGAACAGACTCCATCATTCGTTGTGCAAGGATGGAGAACTTGGAGAGCATCCCGCATCCCGGCACCGACACGTGCTCCTCCCTCACAACCCTCCTGGCCACTCGCCTCTGCCATGGCACTTCCCACCCACCAGCCAAGCTGCTGGGTGCTGCAGGCTCTGCCGCTGCCACTGTTCTCCCCCGTAACCTCCCTGTCCTCCAGTGGTTGTTCTACCCCTTGCCCCTCACCGTAGCCTCGGGGCGCACCTTATCGTTAGGGCTGGTGTACCTTATCTTTAGGGCTGGACACGGGACAGAGGCCCCCAGTGTTACGGCTAATAGAAGCTAATGAGAATAACAAACCACAGTGACACGGTGCTGCTCTGCTATTAGACGGGGCAGAGAGATGAAAGAGTGTAAGGTGAGTCCCAAAGCCTGATACGTTTAGATGACGGGGATTTAGCTGCGAGCTCTCTTGCCGCGGGGTCAGGTACGGCGCGTGAGTTATCCCTGATCTCTGCCACTGCAAATGGGACTAAACCAGACTGGGAGCCATGTCCAGCCCCACCAGTTTGGCTCTACACCCTTGGCACTGTATTCGCAGCACAGGGATGCTGGGTCTACGATGCCATATTCCACTGGCCTCACAGCCAGGCCCTGGCATCTTTAAGCTGTTTTAAAAATTTATCTGAGTGATTTAGCTTGATGTGTTGTTGGTTTGACCAGGCTGAAAAGCAAACAATCCCCAGTACAAATGCAGCTCAGGCACAGAACTTTGTTCAAGAAGTAGCTCAGTTTGAGAGAGAATCATTTGTAGTTCCTCATTTTCTTACAACAGAGATCAGCCTGTTCAGCAAATCAGTACCCAACACCATGTTTTACCATAAATTAAAACAATTAAAACACAAATCACATCTTGAATCTGTTAACTTTCAGATAAGTATAATTAGACCCCAAAATGCTTTAAGTAGTGTTTACGCATTTATTTACCAAAAGACAATTATTTAAACAAAGAAACATTTCCAGTTAATTGATAGAAAGATATGAGAAAATGTAATTAGTCATCATTAGAGTACGCAGCCCTTTATTGTTCGGTGGCACATAGCTGTGGGAACTGGTGCCTGTGACACCGCTCCTGTCTCCGGGACTTGGTCCAGGAGGGCAAGGGAGGTGGTGGCTGTGCATGGCTGTGGACTTTCCATAGGGGTGCTGGCCCTTTCCCATCAAACATGTCCCAAAAAAAGTACAGCTGCTCCAACCCTCACCCAGGAGAGGCCCAGCTGCAGTGGGGACCTTGGCTTACCAGCAGAGCTGTGTAAGGGAAGGATCCCCCCTCTTTTGGGAGCAGCTCCAGGGGACCTGCGTAGAGCTGCAGGCACCTCCTGCCTGAAAGGGTCACCTACACAACGAAGGTCTTTTCCTCAGCTTCATAGTGACAAATAGGAAAGACGAAAATGACTCAGTGCAAACAAATCTGGTGGAAAGCAGAAGAAATTACACATGTCAATAGAATTACACCAGCGAGGGAAGAAGAAAGAAGCCCTATATCCTTAAGCTATTTGCCTCTCCAAAGCACAATACAACAATATTACCTTTTGTACGATAAGAGAGCTTTTTATTCCAATATGATGTGAAGTAGCTTTGCTTGAAAGATTTTTTCTGTGTTTTCAAAAATCCTCCTGGTTTCCCAGAGGGAAAATGGGGATTACACCAGCAAACCCCGAGCAAGCATGCCCATTGCAGGAACGTTTATTCAATACAGAACCAACACTGGTGATTTCCTTAATTGCAGCAACTCGGACAACTGCTTTTCTTTTCTCAGGATGCCTTTTGCAGCTAGATGAGCTGCCTCCTGTAAGAAAAGAACCTTTATAAGTTTGGGTTATTATCCTCCAAACTATTCATGAAAGATCGCCACAACTTTTTCCACTGTTCAGAAACAGCATGCAAGAATACTCACACTCTAAAATTCAAAACTACTACCATTTTGCTCTCATAAACCTACTTTGTTCTTACTTGTTTTGGATTCCAAAAGTAGGAAATTCAAAATCTTTTCAAATTTCAGCCATTTTCATCACTGTGGTTGAATTTCATCAACCACAATATCTAAGTTTGAAACAGCTTGATCTTTGTTCACCTGTAGATGTACAGGCTTACAAAGTACACAAACTATCCAAAATAAGGCCATGAAATTGTGGTGCAAATGGCCATAAACATTTTCTAATTTCTCTAAACTTCTGTTGGATTAGAACAGGATACATCTCCAACTTTATAGAGAATCATGCTCAAGAACTATAGGAAACAGTGATTCCTAGCAAAATTCTATCCCAAAGGATTAAATCTAATTTACCTAATTTCTTCTTTCACTTCTGCCTCCAATCCTGCTCCTCTTTACCATAGGATTAAATGCTATGTATTACCGTGCTGTAGCTACTACAGAAGCTGTTGAGTTTGACCCAGGGCAAAGCTCCAGTATCAATAGGAGAAGGTACAAGGTGTGCAGAAAGCATTTGAGCTGGTGAGACATCTTGGAAGTCATGGCTACCCAGGACACTTGAGCTGTCTTAAGAAACACAAAGCTTTTCAAGAGGATAAGAAGATGTAAGAATACATTTTCCCACTAATGTTGAATAATCCATCCATGCAGGGGCGAGCTACTATATGTCAGCACAACTGTGCTCAATATTGATATCTGAAAGCAGCACTCACAGAGTGATCCATGCATTGCACTAGGGGACTGTATAAACAGTCTTTTATATTTGGAAACACAAAAATTACTATCATTTTTCTCACTAGGTTCTCACCGGTACATGGACAGCTTCATTTCTGCAAATAAATTTCATTTTCTTATTTGTTTTCTTCCTTCATTTCTGCTCAAAATCTTTAGAGGCTCAGAAATGGACACAATACTCCAGGTGCAGTCTCACCAGGGCAGAGTAGAGGGGAAGGAGAACTTCTCTCAACCTATGATGTATTCACTGTTGTCCAAGAAACCTCAAATAACCATATGGCAATGCAAAGATAGCAGGGGGCTATACAGAGGTCGCACATTAGTGCTGAGAGGCATTTCAGAACCCATGTGCATCCTTGCAAAAGTGTTCTCCTGATGCATTTCTTGTCATAGAACAGAAATATTATTGATTTTCATGTATGGTACTTGCATTGTTTCCCACAGCCTCGTATATTGATAATAGCACGCTCTCTTGCACTCAGCTTGTATCTTTGGCACTGCATCTCAACTATGTGCTGGTGCCTGCAGACCTGCTCCCAGAACCCCACTGCTGTAGATGCTATTCATGGCGATGTACACATAAACTGTTACTTACGACAAGTTGGGCCTGGAAATAAATGGGATGAGAATGTAAATAAATAAAGAAACTAAACACTGAGCTAAATGAGGAGAGTGAGGCATGTCAGAGGACTGAGTTCTAGCCACTGCCACAGAGAAGATCCAGCATTCAGCATGAGCATTCGGTCTGAAGCAACAAGCCCTGCTGATCTACATTGGCTGAAAAAGCACCTGAATAGTTGGGCTGTCACACAGAGAGATTCAGAGAACATTCCAGAAAGTATCAGCTTTAGGGTTTTACTGAGATCTCCAGGGTGAGCTGGTAAGAGAGGATTTTTGTCTGGCTAGAGAAAAATACCATGTCCCTAAGTGTTGGTTTGAAATCAAGTAATTATTACTCCTGTAAAGCTCACCTGACAGCTGGATTCCCTCATTCTAGGAACTACACACCAAGAAGCAACAAGTCTTGCAAAACTTTTAAAAACATACAAGACAGAAAAAGTGAGCCTTGCTATCTCTTGTAATTGTGGGAAGCAGAAGCACACCTCCAGCAGTGGGTGAGCCTCTCAATATACCTCATAAAGAGAGACCTCTTACATCCTTCCAGTCACGGCCCCAAAACCAGATGACAACAGACCCGCAGACAATAGGCCAGTCATGAGAAAAACAGAGGCCACACAGACATGATGTATTGTCACTGTCAGGAAGACACCTGCGTGTGGTTTCGGTGCAGTCTCAGAGTGACTGCTCATGAAATTTGTGTCAAAAGCCTCCAAAGGCTGAAAATACATGGGAAAATAAATTGCCAGATCTACACCAGCTACCCTGTCCAGAGGACAGCTCATGTGTAGGGTCACCTGAGAGTCAACAAGGGTATCCACGTGGTCTTTGAACCTTTGTTCCAGGTCAGTCTGCCCTACAAACCCCAACTGCCCCTAAACAGGTGATGCTGAGTTCTTCATAAACAGGAGGTTGGTGGTTTTGTCTGCCCAGCACAGTCTCTTTGATGTCACTACAAGGGCAGAATAGGCAGACAGAGATTTCTGGGATAGATGGAGAACACCGGGGCTAATCTGTCCTACATATTACACTTAACAATGTCTGAAAGCACACAAGTTATCCACCCCTTGGAAATACCGATTGCTGCCACCAAAGGCAGCCCCAAAGATGTTGCTGTGAGCAAAGAACATACATCAAATGCAGCCTTCGGGTATGGGACTGCTCCTACAGTGCACACAGACATAGAGGGTCACTCTGTGTCCACCTATTTTTACTGGGCAAGAAAAGCACAAGCCTCAATAACCTTCCTAGAATAAGAATGTTGCCCATTAGCCAATATCCAACTCAAATTATGCTGAAAAGGGATGAATAATTTGGTCCATGTCTTTCAGAAAACAGCAAAAGCAACCTGCAGGTGCCCATGAGATGAGCTGGGGAACAGGCTTGTGTTTTTTTACAATGGACTTCATTCAAAAATTCTGTTTCTTCATTTCCAAGTGAGAAGCAAAGAGCAACATACTGGCCCTTGGGGCAGGGTTTTTCTTTTTGCATTGTTTTTGTCACAGATCATTAAAAAAAACAGTTCTTACCAGACCATTTGCAAACCCACAACATTTTCTTATGCGTCACAACATATTCCTCCTCTTTCCTCCCCTCTGTGACAGGTATTTAATTGAGCTAAAACTTTGTTTCTACTAAGATGCAAATTTGGAAAAACAAGATCACTGTTGCCTCAGGCTGGGTTAGCTGAAGATAAAAAAGCAACACCTGTTTTAGGTATGGTCATGTTGAAACGCAGGTATTCCTCAGGCAACATACCCATGGTAACCAGCTACAAAACTTGTCCTTCTTGTTTGCTTCCTGGAGACTACAGCGCAGATATAGATTGAGAAGTCTGTGCGTAACACGGATTTTTTTTTAATAATATTGCCTTGTGAAATGTTGCTCATTATCATTTTTAATGTGACATAGAAGACAGCTTTCCATTTAAGTTGCCCGTTAGTCTGATTAATAACTTATTTTTATTTTACATTTTGTGTTTTATGCTGCCTGCAAGGCAAATATTATCGGTGTTTTCCTACAAGAAGTAACACAATTCACAGAACACATTTTATGCCCTGAGATCAGAGAAATAAGTTTAGATTTATAATACCCAAGGACTGCGGCTTTTTATGAAGTGTATAAAGAGGGCATGTTTAATTATGTTTTGTTTATATCAGTGCTTTGTCTGCAAAAATAACATGAATTACCATATTTTCCTATCATTGGCAGTTATTTCTAATGATTGATTAAATTTCTTAAGTGCAGAATGGATTAAATCGCAATTTCTTGCAAGTAATTTGGGAAAGAAAAGATACAACTAACCACCCAATTAAAGTGGGAAAGATCAGAGTCTGACCGCTTGAGGCAGAGTGCTGTCCATCTTCTATAGTGACAACAGCCAAAAAAAAAAGGGCAAAATGCTTATTTGAAACTGAAGTACTAGGTATGGAGAGCAAGATCCTAAAAGCTGGATTTTGCAACATCTACATGTATTTCCAGAGATGGCCTGACCTGAATTGTTTATCATTTTGCTCACAGCACCAGGGCTGTCCCCTTTGAGCACCCATGAAATCCCACCGACCTCCTCTTGGTGGGGCAGGACCGCATGTTCTCCCGCATGTGCTCCTCAACGCTGAGCCATGTTCACAGCCACAGCGGCTTTTTAAACAATCAAGGCATGGAACGTAGAAGCACTGGAAGCTTTACACCAGCAAAAGATGGTACGACTGAGCTTTCTATCTTGGGAAGGAAAGAACACCCCAAAAATGTCTTGGTGGGAAAACAGGGCATGGTACAAGAAATGCTGAGGGGAAGGTGCTTTTTGGGGAGCAAGTGGTGCCAGCTCACAAGGTCAAAAACTGTAGCATGCAGCCCTCCAAAACCCTGTGCTTTGTCTGAGATGGTTAGTACAACAGCAGCTTTATTCACCTGCACATTATCACTGTAAAAGTAGAATTACTAAAAAATAAAATAAAATGAAAGAGTTTTATTAGAAGCAGGAAGAAATCGTCGGCCTTGTTTTCTAGCCAAGAAAAGGCTTTTGAAGGGCGGTGAACAGAAATGGGTGTCAAATACCATCTAGTGGTGAGGAGGCAGAGTGCAGGTGCGCGGCAGCGCGCAACCTGCGCGGCCCCGGCTGCGCTCCCGGCCCCGTCGCTCCCGATCCTGCTCCCGCTCCTTGTCCTGCTCCCGCTCATCGCCCGGGGGAAAGTCCTGCTTAAAACCCAGAGCACCAAAGGCTGGGCTATCTCCTCACAGCCTTGTGCATCTGAAGCGGCTCCCCAAAGCTGCTCCTTTGTAATCCCGGCTCTAAGTATTGAGAACTGAATGCACAAAGTGTCTGTCTTGCGTACAGCGTGGAAGAGCTGGCTCCCAGGGACAACTGCAGGACTTTCAGTGTCTCGGTGCCAGCATTTTATGCAGAAAGCCTGAAGATTTACGAAGCCAACGTTCTTCTTTTGTTTCCTCTGCAAGTCTTTTTACATTGGGGAAGGAGGGAGTGACATGAGAAACAATGCTAGTCAGTTAGTTAAATTGCTGTTGCATCTAAGTTTTACTTAAGCAATAATTTGACAAGGAGGCTCACAAATTCTGGCTTATTCTGCATGGGAACCAGCCTTCCCAGAGCTCAAACCCAGGGTCAAGACGGATCCGCAGGCGTTGTGCAAAAGGGACATCAGAGAAAGCGGGGCTGGGTGTTCATGAGCAGCTCCTGTCTGATGAGCATTTGCAATGCTGCCATCAGTTAGAGGGCTGACAGACCAGTGATTATATTTCCATGGACCTCAAGACTCCCATACCTGCTGGGAACACAAGTATGCCATATTTTCAGAATTACTTAATATATTTTTCAACACACTAGGGCTCTCTCCTAAACCAACACATTGTTTTCTTGTTAGACTAAGACATATCCAGCCAAGTACTCCGCTAAACCTCTTGCCCAAAGCCATCCCCCATCACATTTAGTCTCATTCATCTTATCCCACTATTTACAAATATAGGCCCTGATGTTGCAGCTAGCTGGACCCCTGTGGATAGACCCTTGGACCTGAGCAGAGCTCCACTGACATTAATGAGGTCCTGCTGTGCAGAGCTGGTAGCAGCATTACATCAATAATCCATAATAAAGTCTAATCAACATTAAAGCCGAGCGGCCATCTGGCCAGAGTGAAGCATTCAGTCATCCACCTGCACGAAGTGCTCCTGTGCCAAGAATGCATCGGGGGGAAAGAGTCTCCTTCCAACAGGAGACGTAACTTGTACATGTGAACAGGGGTTACAAGAGTCGATCAGCAGAACAGATCATATGGCATGTGCCGACGTTTCAAAGATCTTCACTGCCTACAAATCCCAGGTAGTGACAGAGGCTGTAGGACTTTAGACTCAATGCTGACACTTCAGTGTTCAATATTGAAATTGCCTTTTGCCCTGGGAGCAGTTGTTTTCTGGGTTTGGGCCAGAATTCCTCATTTTAGTTTTTATATTATTTTTATTATGATAATTTTGGTCTAAGAAACTGCTTCTGTTCAACATAAGTTAGATAAAACCACTCAAGACAGCGTGTCCTTGCTCCTTAGTTGCTTTTGTTTTGGCTTTATTTTAAATGCTCCCCCTGGATACTGTTATTTCTGCACATTTCAGAAGTACATAAAGGAATGCAGGAGTCAGACTGTTTATACAAACTCGAAACACCAAGGCGATCACAGACCTTTGCAGGAGCTCGGATACCACAATGACAGGTGCAATATAAGAACCACCTGTGCAGATTACTTCAGACTTACTCATTGTGAATGCTGAATTCCTTGTGTTTTGCATTCAGAAGGAACTCTTGGGCTGTTACCCAGTCCCTCAGTTGCAAAGTTGATAATTGCGGCATAGTTAGGGAAAGGAATCATTCAACACAAGTGCAAGGTCACCGCTGCAGATCTGGCTATCTTCAATGCCAAGGGGGCCAGATAAGTGGCCCTTGCAAAAAGACCAAGCGGTGCACCTGCTAGCAGGAGATGAAGACAGGGCTAGTGTATGAGAGCAGAGAGAAAAACCAGGTTTTTATGGAGTATTTTATATTGAAATGTCTCTTCCACAAAAAAGCCAAGATCTCTATTTTAGATCTTTATTTTAGTCAGAGGAAAGCTGGTGGGGAAATAATCTACAAACAAAATTTGGTATATAAAAAACTTTAATTTGCTCATTTGAGTTCAATTCATTGCAGTAGTTTGGTTTGGAATCTCTAAAAGCCACATTAAACCATACCTCACAGCCTGCAAATCAAGTACTAATTAAAACTGCATTAACCCGAATGGACTGGAAAGAAGAAATCTAATTGTGAAAACTTCTGTTTACCTAAGGCACGCTGGAAAAGCAAATCATCCCGTATTTCTCTTCAGCCCTTTTTGTTGTTGTTCTTTCTCAGAATGCACACACAGAATTGCTGCCTCTTACTCTATAATTTACTAAATCAGCCTTTCGAGGGAGGCTTAAAGCATGCTGAACCTCTCTCACAGCACTTTGCAACCAAACTTGTACTATCACAACTTCAAAATATTTGCCACCACTCTCAAAATCCTGCCTGAAATAGGCTTGTGCTAATCAGAGTCACAGGTGCTTATAGCCATGTACTCAATTACTTCGTTATCTTCTTCCACTCAGAGAACCAGTGTGTATTTCCCATACCAGGTGTAGCTGTTGCTCCCACTTACTGGGACAAGTCTGACCATTCCAGAAATTCTCTCTAGGTTAGGACAAGTCTTGTCTTGTCTTCCTTGATTCCCACATGGTTGGGGCAGAAGCATCACTGTGGAATCTACTTAATGACAAGAGCTCCTAGAAAAATTAGTGATAAATGACCTGTTGTTTGGGGTACGAGGAACCAACCATGTATTTTTCATGCCCTTATTTCTGTTTGTTTTCCTTTTAGGTCCTCATATCCACCTCCATGTGATGGGGATATATCTAAAACTGAATTTCCAAACCTGCATATCCATCATCAAAAGCAGCAGAACCCAGGCTTGAAACCTGATGGGGAGCAGAACCCAGGCTTGAAACCTGATGGGGAGGGGGGAGCTAAGCTGTAAGTAGCCCCCCGAGGCTTGTTGTCCTAATGAATATCAGACCACAAATTAATGAAGAAGATTTAAGGAAAACACTGTGATTTTTAGCTCTTCAAGCATCAGCAAATCTGCTAGAAGTCCAGACAGCTGTTTATAGCTTGTTAAGATGTTGATTGTTTACAAATTAGATTTTTCCTTTGAAAACCTGCACCTATCAGCCTGCCAGAGTCACTCATCAATAAAGAGAGAATGCTCACTCTGCCAGAGAAGAAAGGCTGATGTTAAGTGGTATAGTCTATAGTGAGCTTTTATTTGGTTTTTACCTCTACCATCAGAAATATTCAATATTTTTATAACCTCCCCATTTCAGATGGTTTTGCCCTGGAATTTCTTCAGCATTCACAAATTCATTTGTCTGTAATTGTTCATAACTGAAGAAGCTTCAATAAGGAGCACATGTCTTGCCTTTGCCTTTCGGATTTGCAAAATACTTTTTGGCTTTTCTCTATAAACAAAGGTTGGTGTCTGGAAAGAAAAAAGAAAGGAATATGATAGAAAAGAGGAGTCTCTGTATAAGGAGATTTGTTTTCTCACTGACAGCTGTGCAGCCCCACAGACAGCACAAATTGGCCGGCTTGTGAAGTCAAGGCCAGTGCCTACAGCATTCGGCAGCTTCCTGTGTCTTAATCTTTCTGTTTGGGGAATGAACTGTAATTTGTTTTCATTGACCCACAGCTTCAGTTGCAGGGTATAGGATTACCTTAATGGACCAAAACTTGAGAGACATCCACTTTCTTTGTAGTCCTTCCAGTTGGTGTATCCTCTCTTGTGCCATTCCAGGACATCCTGTGCTGTCTGCCCTGCGGCGCTGGAGCAGAGCGGGGATGTCCAGGGCAGTCTGCTCTGCTTCGGGCTGGCACAGGGTCCCCCCAAGTGTCCTCAACACCATCCTCCTGCACCTCTTGCTCTCAAACACAGGTTCCCCCACCCCCAATCCACCTCAGAAGCCTGTTTCAATAATCATTAGGAATCCTGACTCGGTTAGAGACACCATAAATCAAACTGTGAGCCCCCAGCAAGACCAATTTCCTGGCTGCGAGTGAACATGCTCCATAATTTTCTGTGCACCATTCGGACCTGCCATGTAGCAAAGGTTTTTCTTTTTCATCAAGGAATGCTACTGTGCATCCCTTTATCACTGTGTGTTTACTCTGAACACAGACAACAGCTTTCCGTGTGGGTTACACAGATCATATGGACTCTCAGAGCAAAGTTAGCCCACAGTAAGAAAGATGCTTTTTGGATTAAAGTGGCAGACTTGAGGAACACCAGTTCTCTGCAGCCCTTGGCCACATCATTACTTCATCTCTTTGTGCCTCAGTTACTAGAATGGAGATAAAACCTTTTTTTTTAATAAGATCAGCATCTTCAGGGCATAGATCATATACTCAGCATCTGCTAGATAGGCCATAACCTCTAGAGGCTCTAAATGCTACCATATCCCACCAATAATGCTACCTTTTCAAAAATTCTCATGTGTTGCACAGAATAACGAAAAGAAGTAATATGTTTTTTCTTTCTTTTGAAGCTCAAAATAATAACAGTAGGTAAAACATCACATGGTACACTGACAAAACATTTTATTCCTTCAGATACAACCTCTAGGCCTGGCTCTCCATTATGGTTAGACAGCAGCTGGACATATTACAGACAGACCTGATGCAGCTTCTGGATGTCCTGGTAGAAGGAGCTTAGAAGGCAGGTTTGCAAAGCTCTTTGAAAGCCTACAGGTGCCAATAGGTTCTTTAGAAAAATATACTACACACTTGTAGGGGAATCTGGAATATTCTGAGTCCTTTTCAAAAACACATGAAACTTCAACAAGTCAGCAAGCACAGACTCAGGGGAAGCTGCTGTGCAACACTGAAACTAAGCCTGAAGCTTTTTTAAGGCATCCATGAGTCACTAGATTGCACTGACTCTGTTTCATGCTAAATACAAACCAGTAAAGTAATTAACGAGTAAATCAAAGCCTTCAGCAGACATTTGAAATCACTTAAAGACTGGAGTCCCTTGTAAGTATGCCTGTCAGTTGTATGGAGCTTTACAAAGAATCACACAAAAATTAACTGATTTCCAGATCCCTTGCCCATCTGCCATTCAAACCATTATAGCATTGCTCCAGCAAACAGTAGAAACTTGCACTGCTTTATTCCAAAAATTCAGAAGCCAAAAAAAAAAGGTGTTTTTATAACGGGTTGTCCTGGGACTTTATCAACTCTTCTCACCTGAAGATAATTTTCTGTCTTGCATGGGAAGTTCCTCTGGCAGAAGGAGAGCCACCTCTTCTGCCATTTTGGAGTGGGGTCCAAATGATAAAACATTTTATGAATGCAATTAGCATATCAACATGCAAATCCCTATTGAAAAATGCGCTGTTGACAAAACAACTAGAAGGCAGCTCATCGTAATACAGAAAATGGAAAAACAAACAAACAAAACCCTACAACAACAACAAAAACAAACCACCAAACAACTTGTATCCAGCCAGTCACTGTGTTGGGGAAAGACCACAGAGGCCAAGATCCACAGGATTTTGGACAATCCTCATTCAGAATTGCAAAACAAAATCAGGGATGATAGAAACCAGATTATCTTGGATATAAACCAGAACAGTTCCCAGTTTGTGTCCATTCCTTAACATAATGTCACATTTAAGCAGCACCCATAACTTAAGCCAATCTACATCTTTCAAACCCTTAAACAATGCCCCTCCCAAGAAATGATGGTAGTGGGCAATAACTTAAATTAAAGGGAAAAATAATCAAGATTTCCTTGTTTGCTGCCTGTCTTCTAAACCAGGAACATTCACACCCCTTTCCAGCTTTTTCTTTTACCATGCAGGCAAGTATGAGAACTGACATCGCATAGTCAAATATCTCTGAGATTAGCAGCTGTAAGAGAAACTCGGAGATGTTCTTTTGCTTGTCAAACAGGAGAACAAAGCATTCTATATTTAGTTGCTTCTGTTAGGTTGTTTCCGTACAATCAGTACAGTGGATTTTATAGCTTCCCAGAGTGAAGCCCCACTAGGAGCAGGTGGCTCAGAAATGCCAAATATTTTGAGACTTATTATAACTGCCTCAGAGGAAGAAATGCTCTTGTCCCTCCAGTTGTCTTTGACACTCTGCTCGTTTTCCACCTCCACATTTCTAAGAAAAATTATTTTTAGTAGTGGGTATTAAAGCTCCCAGCAGAAAAGTGGTTTCCGTTTTTCACTCACTTTTGGTACAGCAGGAAACTTCAGGTGAAATATATAGAAATTCAGCACAAGTTAAGATCAAAATATCCTGAAGTGGCCAGTGATTTTGGATGTCTTTAACTGCTCCCCAAACAGCTTTAAAGCATCGGATGATGAGTCAGAATGAAATACTCACTGAGATTGCCAGCAGGCCTCCCGGCATTCAAACTATTTCAACATGCCTTCAGGGAAAGAAAGAGTTAATGAAGTTACCTTACATTTAGTATTCATCTTTTTTCAGCTTTGTCAGGTAGCAGACAACAAGCCCAGACTTGACTTGGAGCACCAGCTCTGCACTAGCGTAGTCTTATGGGTAGCCTAATGTAATATTAATTGAATTGACATCTCTGTTGAGATCGGTTACACATGTAGGATTAAAGTTATTTAACAGTTTGTGCAACTGTATTTGAATTTTGATCATAAAGACACATGCTGGGTTAACAGGGCCAGATGCAGAGTCAGAATCATGTAGAGCAGAAGTGACCTGGGATTTGTATTTTTAGGGCATGATTTGTACAGGGGACTATTCCCATACATTGTTCCAGAATTGATATGCTTTATAGTGATAAGCACGTTACATAGTCAACATTTAATCTTAAACTGCCCCTAATTTGATTCATTAAAAGACCAGGGAGTGTGAACAGCAAATAAATATCTCTGAGTATCTTCTACCAGTTGAAGGAATTTTGTCTTCCCCCTCAGAAAGAGACCTGGACCCTGAGCAGATTTGGGTGGGCTGGAGGTCTTTGGAAGGGGAAAGAGATGAGGATGAAGGTCTTAGTTATCTTATAATACAAAGCTCCAGAAGCTGAATAACTGATATTTCACTGGAAAAAGGATTTTGTTTCTGTCCAAAATTAGTTGCTCCAAATCTTTCCAGATTTTGCTACATGCACAAAACCAGAATTGAACATTTGTGTCTGAAAAGTGAACAATCTTTTCATACTCCTAGTAAAGCACAAAAAACCAACCCTACACATTTCTCATGGAAATTTCAGGTTCAACAGAAAACCTTGCAGGACTGCTAGGGACCTCCATCCTTATTCACAGGGAGTGAACTTAGTCACCTGAGAATTTGTTTGCTGTGCAAGTAAAAGTGAATCAACTGGGAGAAAAAAGAGGGAAGGGAAGGGAAGGGAATTGGACTGCAGACTTAGAAAAATAGGTCATTTTTACCTAAACTGGTTCACCTTGATAGGAAACCACTGTTTTCTTTTAAAAAGAAATCCTTATAAAAATCTGTACAAAACTGAATTAAACCCACTTGCTTCAAATTGGGTACAGTCAAAAAACATGGCAAAGTGAGACAGAACGGGAGCACTAAAAAAATTAATTCCTTGTGCTGTCTGCTTCCCTGCTTTCTGTGCCTTATGCCAAAACCCCATGCATTTCAAATCCAATCCACTGCAATTACACCAGTCCCCAGCCACGCACCATGCATCTGTGGGAGCATAGTGAGCAAGAAATGGATTTCCCTCAGTTAAGATGTCAAGGGAACAGCCAGCAGGTTGGAAATGTATCCAGCCATTTGCTCAGATATACAGTAGAGAAATTAAAAATACTTTCCGCCCTACACCAAGATCCAGCTAACAAAGCTTTTGCGATATTTTATCCTGATGCCATTAAAACACTAAAACCTTTCAAAGACATAGTACACTGCTACACAAATTCACAAAATATACTGGTGGGAGCATCTTTTTACTGAAGTAAAATACTCCTCACAACCATGCTGCTGTCCCTTGGTGAGACAAGTGTCTCATGCTGAGATGACCCCTTACAGTTTAAGTCTATGGAAGCGTGAAAGCTTTTGAAGTTGCATCTTCAGACCACAGGCAAGGCAAAGATCTTGGAGACCCCACCAGCTCAGTCATTGCAATGGATTTAGACATGGTGTTTGCTGAAAGAAGCCTACAGCTGGCTGGGACACACCAAAATCACAGAGCAGGGCCTCCAAATGGTCTGGTATCAAACCAAGATAGTCTAGTGCTGGCCCCCAGGAATCTGAGCAGCTCAGCCCCCACAAGCAGAGAGCAGCTGGCAGCTGCAGGTAAATCACTGTCAAATTGCCGCAGCGAATGTTGCAGCCATCGCGTCTGCCAATAAGTAAATAATTGTGGGGGAACACCTGGTTTTCATACCACCTAACATACCTGCCACCAGCGCTCAGGACACAGAGGCACATGTGGAAAGCAGAGCAAGTATTTATTTAAAATGACTACAGAAAACGTGAAAACATCTAGGGGCAGGGGAGCCTATGGTGCAAAGAGACCTGAAGGTAGCTATTTGTTTTATGAACTAAAATGCTTTTCAATGAGAGAGAACAGACTAGAAGCAGGTGGTCTGGCAAGGCAAGAATCTAAAAGCTTTATTTCCAGTCGCTAGCTTCAGATTGAAATATAATGATCCATTTCAGTCTGTTGGCTGTAGCTGTCCTAGGTACGTGCATGAGGGATAAACAACTACCCCATGTCTAAAATCCCCCATTTCGAAGTCATCACTCATTTAAGTCTAAATACTATATTACCTAAATACTGTGGTTGGTATTTGCTATTGGTATACATCAGGAATGCACTATTGTGCTCCTGAGGCTGCATTATAGATTTCTGTTATTTGTTTCTCAGCAGCTTCTAGATGATCCAGTGAGAGCAGGTCCATGTTGTCCAAACACACGAGAAAAGTCAGACTCACACACACAGAGGTTCATCACTTTCCATCTTGTCATACAGCAGCTGCGAGTGCTTTTTGCACAGTAATATCCTCCAAAAAAAATAAAAGAAAAAGTTATGTTATACTTCTTCAGACACATCACTTCTGGTCTGAGAGCTTGGATGCCTGGGCCACTGCTGGCTGAAAGGCTCTGGGAGGCTCACCAGGGAACTGGTGTTATCTTGACGGTTTTCAACTTGAGAATTGTAATTATCCAAACTGTCATCTACTGAAGAAATCTATAGCCCTTTACAAGAGAAATGTGGCAGGAATATCTAAGGTTTTGTGACTAAGAGAAAAGGGAAGTATTTCTGATGTTACATTATGAACACAAACTGACTTGAGGCTGCTGCCAGCACACATCTCTGTAAGCAATGAGGATATTTTTGCCCTGTCAGGATTCAGTGGAAATACATCTCATACATAACACATTTGCATAATATCTGTAGGACCTCATAGCAAAAGCCCTAAGGTCATCCTGCAAACTCTTTAGTATTATTTTGAGGTCCTTTTTCTTCTATAGATGAAAAAATGAGACATTTAGGGCAGACATCTGACTTCTTTGTTCCGCACTACAGAGGCAGTATTTTCACTGAGGACAGTATTGTCACACCATGTACTCAAACCCGTCAATAAGCTCCTGCTGCCCAAAGGGAGAATGAAGCTTGTTTTACAAGTAACTTACCACCCTGATTTCCAAGCCCATATAACCTGGTGTAGCTCCACTGACTTCTATGGGCTGACAACCATTCACATGTGGCAAAAACACAGAGCAGACATTTTTTTAAAGGGTTTAGACATTGATGGCACTGGAGAGTTAAACACCTATCATCTGCTTTTAAAGATCTGACCACTAGAACCACCCTCAGTATCTTCTTATAAGCAAAACCTAACTTGAGACAAACTAAATTGCAGTTATTCCCAGATAGGCCAGCTATACTAGCAGAACTGTATATCATCCTTTATCCAACTGACAACTATTGTTTGGAAATTATTAACAGCTCAGCTGCAGGGAGGGTATCTTAGCCAGGGATCATCTTGGGTTATGGACAAATGAGGGAGTAGAGATGCCAAAGTAGGCTGGGGCTTAACTTCTCAACAAAGGCTACCACAGGGCTGAAGTTGAAGGAAAACTCAACAAGTGAAGGTACATGCATTTTTGTACTTTAATGGGGATGACACTCATTCTTTCATATGACCCAGATAAAAATCACACTCAATTCTCACTCTATCTCCTTTTCTAATGCTCACAAACAGAGCTTTTACAGTGCTTTGAATTAGATCTGTGATTTGTGAGCGACATGTATAATAATTAGACTGTGAAGATGTACAGTTAATCCATTTAAAGGTGTAAAGAAGTCCATTTAATGAACATTATAGTCACATTAGACTTGGAAACATCTAACTCTTTTGTTAAATAAAAAGAAGTTCAATGAGATTAACTTCTCTTAGTTGGTTTTAAAGAATACTCAAACATGTCCTACTCTGATAGTGTACTATTCCTTGGTGCATGGTTTCTGCATACCAATGTCTTCAGTGTAGAAGAGTAAGAATAAGACTGGGAGACATTCTATTTCAGTTAAATAATTACAAATTAAAGAGGATCACTTCTACTTTCTATACTTACTGTAGTATGATAAGAAGCTGAACTCCTTGAACTTGTAATTATATAACAGAAATGTTAATCTCCTGGTTCGGTATTCAGTTCTACTGCATTAAATGTATTCTTACAATTATCAAGTTTACTACATGGCACATAGACATTTCTATTGGGAAACCTATTATTTGATCATATCAGATTTTGACCATAAATACTCTAATGGAATTCTGTTTTCAAATCTCTCACTGCTACAAAATGACTAATGAGGGTTAATACACCTATGTAGCTTGAGAACCCGAAAAAAACATTCATACAGTTTCTGATTTTCAATTTGTAATGCTAACTGAGCTTCCGATTATTTTCCACAGCCTTGTGCAATTAAAAAAAAATAAAGTAAAAAGAAAGAAAGATTTAAGCTAGAGAACATAAGTCCAAAATACGCTAAGTAACTTGTAATAAAGAAATTTAATTTTTAAATATATGTACTTTAAGCAGCTGTTCTCCTCTTAGGAGAAACTCATTTAGGCTTAAGAGTTACTGGCCGAAGCTATCTTCTTTTCGCAGCATATTATAATGTGTGCTATTGGCTTTAATAGTTTAGAAGTGCAATTTACATCCTTGTCCATTTAAATATATAAAACTATTTCAAGGAGTAGGATAGCCAGTTAGAAAAGAAAACAAGATCACTCTCTGACTTCCACTTCCATTTCTTAATGAAGAAAAACTTATCTTTCCAGAAAAATTCTGGCACTCAGTGCTTTATTGAAGCTGTACATCTGTTAAAAACTGAAGATAAATTCTGTAGATAGTCACTTCAGAGAGATTTTAGCCAGCGAAACGCTTGCTTCCAGCGGAGATACCTGGCTTGTTGCATACATTGGGCTACATTTTTTCTGTAGTTTGCAGAGCAAAACGTGGTAAGATCAAGAGACAACATAATCCTGGCTAACGCAGAGTGACTTTTTATGTACTGTATGGGATGCAGCTGAACATTAGAAAGACAATCCTTCCACCTGAGGAGGCTTGGGCAGGGAAAGTGCTCTCTTGAGGGTTAACCCTGCACCTAAAATGGCAGTTATAGGTTTTACCTATTGAGTATGTTAGGCCTTCCAGTCATTGCCTAAAAAGAGGCTTTTTACCCTGTCCCAGGGAGCTGCATGTTGGCCTCTTACAGCTCCCGTCATCATCTGCTGCTCAAAACTCTCACAGCACCATTTGCAAAGCACTGTCATGAACACATCAAACCAAAAGATTTTACTTCCCAAATGTGTCAGTTTGAGTTTCATTAGTTGGACACTTAGGCAGAGGCTTCTAGAGACAAAAAAGTCATGAGGAAAGAAAAGTACAAAAGAAGAGCGGTCCATTCAAGACAAGATCTGTTGCTAAGGAGCTCTCAAGTTAGTGCTGTTTTTGACAAACTCTGGATGCTCGGTGGTCTGGGGAGGTGTCTGCAGGTACCTGGGACTGAGATAGCTGGGTTCTCACTCTAAAGGTCAACCTTAAGGTGCCCATGCAGTGCCCAGGTTCTTTGACTTACCAAGGAACAAGCACCCACTGGCCACAGGGACAGCGCTGTGCCTGACAGTCACGAGGGACACTTTCTGCTAACCCTGTCCCCCCGCATGCCCTTTAGAGCTCAGGTTTCTCAGCAACTGTGCTCTCCTCAGGCATTTGATGCTCACTGGAGCAAACAACTGAGATAAGGATAAAATCAACTTTGATTGCTCTGCATAGAAAATATACTTCCCTTGAAATTTCCTGCCTGCCTGACTTATTGGATACACACAAAATGCTCGATCTAATGACTCAATCAAGCAAGCCGAGCTACCCAGGGTGACACGCAGAACCCCTCACCACAGCTGGACCTGCCTTCTGACAGTGTAGTTTGCAATGGTAGAGCTCACTGCACGCTTTCAAAAACAATAACCATCATCTGAAGCATCACGTAAGATTCTAACCCACTGACAGTTTGAAATTCTCTTTTTTTTCTTTCCTTTCTTTTTTCTCTTCTGTTTTTTATTTGTTTGTCTTCCCATTCTAGCTTGACATATCAGTCCAGTACTTGATCATGCTCCTATTAGAAAGATTCAGCTACTCTTTAAACTAAATCTTCCCTGTTTTCAGCTGAAACATCCTCACGAAATGCACTATGGTGCTAGAGGATAAGTTACTAGGTATCTCTTCACACACACCACCCTGCTTTTCACATGCACACACATAAATTACCACGTTTTCCTTCTAACACAGGTTAAGCAGAGTCCTTTTCTTCAATATTACCTTCTTAGGCATATTTTCTGAACTCCTGATCGTCCATGGTCCTTTTTTCCCTCTACACCTTTTTTGAAGTCTGGTGCCTCTGAACATGCTAATTCAGCTGAGGCTTTATCCCCTGGTCAGACCTGAAGGATTACTTCTTGTGTACTACAGCCTCTTCTTCTCATTACTAAACAAACAACAGTGGTTGGCATTTCCACAAGGTATTTTTGCGTGCCTTCAACATGTAGCTGAGGAAAACCACATCTTTTTCTGAAAGATACTGAATAATTTTAGTAACTAGTTAAGATCAGTATGCAGTGTCATGAATTGCAGATCTCAGTCTGTTTTCTCAAAAACCGCACTTTTATGATCATCTATTCCTACTTGTGGCACTTGTGCCACGCTCCCTTGTTCTAAATAATCTGAAAAACTCATTGACTTTTATTCCAGGAAAGGTGTTCTCAGTATCCCAGCTGAGTTAAAGCATTGAGCCAGCTTGGGAAACTTGTCCCTTCGCTGCTGGGTTCTGCGAACAGCACACTTCATTCATTGAATTCGCAGGTCTGAGCAGGCCACCGCGAGTCAGAGAGCACAGGGACAGGAACATGCTGTGGCTGTGAGTAAGAATAAAAAGTGTTCTGGCACTGACTGGGGATGATGCAGCTTCGCTGTGAAAGGGCAGAGGTTCCCAGTGAGGTGAAGCCAGACCCTGCCCCATGCCAGAGGGACACCTGGCAGGGGTCAGATCCTGCTGCCCCCATGACAAAGCCTTCCCTACCTGGTCAACACAGCAAAGAGACAGAAATGTCACTGCTCCAGGTTGCAAAGTCACATCAGGCCACAGCGCAGCGGAATTGCATTTAATCGACGAGAGCAGAGCCCCACTCACTGAACAAAGAGCAGCGAGCAGGCAGACACAGCAAAGCAGCAGATATAGGTTTGTTTTTAAAGTAAGGCTGTTAAATACTTGGAGAAAGTATTCCAATCTTATTATCTTGTAATAAGATTCATATTTCCCTCGTATATACAGTCTTATGTAACATGAATATATCTCGATTAGGTTACAAGGCTGTTCAGATAATTAAATTGTATACATAAATGTGAACTGGCACATTGGGAAATTTACTGAACTGCTGCTTAAATATAGCAGATAAAGGCATGGGAACGAGGCAACAGAATATACTGCTGTAAGATTACAGAGATATAAATTCAAGTACTCTGCCATGGTGCCGCTAGAATATGGGGAGAAAGTTATTAGAAACAAAATTAATTCAGTAGCATCTTGAACTCACTATCATAGGCTGGGGCAAGTTAATCACTTCATCCTCATCCACTAACACATTTATCCACCTACTAATTCTCCACCTAATTAGAGAGAAATTCAGAGCTCTACTGGTCAGGGAGGCAGGGATTAGGGTTAAGAAAACACTTGTATTTGAAACCCCCTACCTCTGCTGGTTAGTGTGAAAGATCCTATAAGAAACTCCCACCCTAGCTAATCCATGACCCTCAGCAGGGAGGAGTGTTAACAATTTGGTTTAAAACTCACACCCTCAGACAAATGCATCAAAAACGGCTTTTCTTCTTTGATTTATAGGTATTACTTGTTTTTCCAAGCTCCATTAAGGACTCTTCATCATGTACTGCAAGGGGCATTAAGCACTGAAAGTTGTTCCCAGCTCTGTATTATTCAAAGGCAATTTACACTAATTATTGGAGTCCATGGTGTTACCCATACTCATAGAATGATCCATCTCAGCAGGCAAAAGTACTTTTGAAATGTTAATTTATTACTGAGGTATAAAAACGTCCTTACATTAAAGCACAATTCTTTCTTAAATGCCAAGGGTTTTCTATTACTGATATATTACATACTTACTGTTTATCTTAGATACAAGAATAAAGATATAATTTAATTTACTATATAATGGTGCCTATAAAAGCCACTATTAACACAAATTGCACTGCATTTAAACTCAGTTACAACATTGATATTATTCTTGTTTTTCTTGTTTAGTCATTTTCTCAACGCACCTGCAAACAGAGCACGCGGAGCTATTTCGCGGAGGGAAGCTTTTCAGGCAAACAGCTGAATGGCAAAGTGAGAAAAGTGTTTCACTGATGAAGGGTGTCACCGATTCCAAAATTATCGCATTCACATTAAAGTACAGATGTTAGTGTAATATCACTGCTCCGTATATCGAATGCCAACAAACAAAAACCCATTAAAAGTACTCATTATTCAGTTAAATTCTGGCACAAAAGCCACTGATTTTAGCAAGAATAATTTGGCCAGCGCTGAGCACCCCAGCTTTGTTTTTCTTGCTCACAATGTGTAAAAATACAGCCATGGAAACAAAAATTTATTTGACCTTGTGCTGGCAAAAGCCCTTGAACAATCAAGGGGTTTATTTCTTAACTATCTCTACCAACTTTTACTTTACTTGAGAAGCCACTGGATTGTATTTGGCAGTAAGAGAAAACCCTGCCTTGGAAGTGCCACAGTCTTGAGATGAATCGAGTGTTTGTAGCAAATGAAAAAAGGCCCCTTTGCTTTCCTAAATCCTTTCCAAGGTCCCAAAGTTACTCCTCACCCATGAAATGTACACTGCTGTGAATTAAGACCATCTGCTTTACATCTGAAATATCTAAATAACATCACATAAACACAGCTTGCCATGATAAGCTCAAATCTTTTTTTATCCAAAATTTGTTGGCAATTTAGAATTTGTTTGTGTAGCTGAAATACAAAACACAGCTTTGGAATAGTAATATTTGTATTCCCAGCCTCTGTCAAGATTTCATATGACCTTGCCCCAGATTTCATTCACCTCTCCAGGTCTCCATCTGACCACCAGAAACACCCTTCCTTATACAAAGTAGTTCCTGAAATGAAAGAACTTAGGAAATAAAGTGTTATATGAACATAAATCTTGATCGCCACTAACACAATGTGTTTACCCAAAGAAATCCAAATTCCAGAGTGATGGTTTGGCCTCCGAAGCCAGCCAACCCACTACAGGTACTCAGGAGTCAGATGATTTGCAGAGGAGTCGAGCAATTACATGTGCAAAGTATTGTGCTCACTCCCATGCCTAAATTCCACACACAGGACTATAATTTGCAAGCACAACAGTTTGCATACATTAAGGAATTCTTTTGCGTAAAAGGCCTGCTAGATGCCAAAGTAATGATTTGTGTACAAAACTGCAGTAATCCTACCTGCAAGTCAGACCTTTAGATAAACAAGCTTGACATACAAAGCAACTCTTAAGCTACGAAAATCTGCATTAGAGGAACATATGTTCTCACAAAATGTGTAACTGATGAAAATGATTCACATCACAAGACACATCACCTCACAAATTTTTCCTATAAAATTTAAGTCATTAATTAGAAGCGAGGCATATTATTATTTTGCAGCAACATCAGGAAAAAAAGTGAGACTTCTACATTCATCTGATCGGTCATATTTAATCTTCATTTACTCACAAGCCATGTATTACCTGTGATGTCTCTTTCATTTTAGGAATAGGTGGACACTGGATTGCCCAGTGATTGCCATAAACTCCCTGGAAAGAAGCCATCCTCAAGTTAACACCAATCTTACAGAATAATCTCATCTATCCATAACAGACTGAGTTTTTGGTATGCAGATAAGCCTATTGGTTTTTCAAATTTGTATTTTATTCTTCACTGAACGATAGCCAGCCTTTGACAATTTGGACCATCAGTTGTTTCCACATAGAATGTAAATGTTCTCATCTGAATATCTTACTGTATCACAAACTAGTTTGCTTCTGCAGGTTAGTGCAAGCAATTAGTAGGAACCCCACGTCTCACAGAAACCTACTCAGTTCTCTTCAGCAAAAGGATGGTTTGGGAGATAAATACAGCTCAGGTGTCATATAGGCACCTGTGAAGTGAAATGCACATTGCTCCAGACTCATCTTTATCCAGACCAAAGTCTAGAAAAAGAAACATTTGAAGTTTTGCAAAGTTTCAGTAGTCCATGGCATCAGCTCAGTGGTCCAACTCAAGCACAAAAGGGCAACATTAAGCTATCTGTGAGGAGTTAGAATTCAGCATCTATGGAAAGCATACTGCAGAACTCTCTGTAGGAAATGTTTTCTACTTTCAAGTTAGTGGAGATTCCCTCAGAAAACTGAAAAAATAGCACAGGAACAGCGTTCAACCAAATCCTCAGCTTTTCTAAAAGGCCAATTTTAACTATACTGGACCTTGTTTACTGAGACCACAGTAAAGAACATTTGAACATTTTTTTAATGTCACCAATGTCTTAGACATTAGGAATACCTTCAAGAAAACAGCACTCAAGCTAAACAAAAGGGAAAATTCTTATGTCTCAAGAAAAACAAGGAGCTTCTTCCAGACATCAGGTTTATGCACTCTCTGGAAGTTGTGCCCCATCAGTTTTCAATGGCCTTGGAGCAGTCCAGAATAAAATTTCATCATAGGGACATATGAAACATTTCAGGTAGTTTGAGAGAATAGATACAGATATCAAGCTCTGACCTAAATTCCAGTCAATCAAATAGATGCCGGATCAGGTACCTATTGAGTATGTTTTATCTTATTAGACAGAAATAAAGTCATAGAAAACAAACAAACAAAAACAACAACAAACTGTTCATGATCTTACTTGTATTCATTTAATTTTAAGCCGTAGTATTTTACTAAAAGTAAACTAAATGTTTGCCCCAGAAAATATCAACAGGTTTGCCTAATAGCATCAAGCCAGATATTCCGTGTTTTGTAAACTCATCAGGATATGGCTGTGCTGCCATTCAGATCACATAGCAGCTATGCATTATACATGCAAGACTAGTGGCACCAAGCAGCTCTTTTTCTAATTAATACAAATCAGAGCAAATTGTTAGGAGGAGGGAAATCGACTAAAAATGAGAGAAAAGGAGATTTCCGCACAATTGCCTATTGCAACATGAATACCCAGCTCATCTGCATAATATTAATGATACGAAATATGCAAACAGATGTTTCTCTCATTAAATGCTGTATGCAAATAACACTAGGAGGAGTGGTAATGTTGTTTCAGGGTTGAGAGATCACGGGGGGTAATTAAAGGTTAATCCAGTTTTCAGTTCACAGACTGTAAGACATGAGTGGTTGTGAAGAAAAATCGTCGCTTAACCTTCAATTCATTACCCACAGCACATGAATCTCTCTTCTAAAATAACAAAAACATATATGTATTTATCTGCACTCTAGTGCCAAGGTATGATGCATATCATTAGAGAAGAAGAGAAATTATTTGTTGCTATGAATGCTATTAAGTTGGTGCCAGAATGCATTAATTAGGGAAAGCAGAATTTGATCACAAGTTCTTAGACCACAATCTAAATGCTATAATCTCACTAAACATATTTCAATTGCTGAGATGTTGTCAAATGTTAATAGGAAACCACGCAAAGCACTTGTGGAACAAGACCCTTAAAATAATTAAAAGTGTAGTGTTTGAGATTCTGCATGAGTTTTGCCGTAAGCCCCACGAGCTGGATGGTACCATCAGCAGCAGGCTGCCAGCCATCACTATTGCTCAGAGTATCCTGCTGGGCAGATTGAGAGCAGTAAACATTTTAGCACTTAGATCTGAGTTCAACACGTCAGATGAGACATTCCCACTCCTTGCTCATAGGAGAAAATAAAGTGATAAGTGTCTGCGCTGCAGTCGAGCCATGTTCTTCAGCAGCAAGGTTTTGTGCGGAGGGAAAGGCAAGGCCAGTGCAAACTACAGTGGCCACAGGTGGGAAGAAGTAGAAAGAAGCAAAGAAATATCTTGATTTGTGCAACCCTCTCTATATAATATCTGGGTGAAAATCGATGTGAGCCTGGGATAATGAGAGTGAGAAATCAGAGAGGAGATGGCAACTGGCTCCGTTTGGCCTTGGATCCCAGGTTCAAAATATTCTTTGCTTCTGTGACTGCATGGCACCTTCGGATATTTTGGTGTTTCACTTAAAAATCTGCTTCCGGAAGTCTTGCAAATTATTTCCTTTCAATATGGAACAAGAACAAGGACTTACGTGTGTCTCTCCTGTGTGTCTCTCACCATCTGTTTGTCCCCACCGTCACTCTCACTCCTCCCCCAGTAACACACACCACGAGACCTTCCATCTGTGCCTCACCAATTTTTTTGGTTTGAAAACCACTTTCCTTCCCTTCTGGCCTCTCAGGTTCCCATTTGTGCAGTACATCGCTTTTGAGTCTCACACGCGAAGAACTATCACCACACCAGCCCCACCTCAAAATTTACTTCTAGTTTGCAAAGCTGAATAGCTCAGATTTGGCCCAACAGCTTTCAAACAGCACTGAGTATGATATACCCTCAACGTAAGCTATCAGACTGTTTGAGCTCTAGATTTTCATTATGGAATTCAGTTTTTAAACTTCTTGTTAATTGAGGATACCAAAAAAGAGACATTTAAAATGTATTATGAGAGATAAAAATCATCGAACTTCTATATTTTTGTCTGCATTCATGTGGCATCCTGTGGCATAAACTCTGCTTCATAAAAATTCCCCTTTTCAATGATTTTCACAGCTATTTACAGCCTGCTTCCATTTGAAAAAAAGGTCTCATGTCTAGGAAAAAAAGCCTGTGAAAATATCACTTTTTCTGAAGTTGTACACTGCAGAAGGATTTCCCTATATTTTATTTTGTCTTGAATGGCTGCAGTGAAATAGACATGTTATCTTCCTTGTCTTCAGTGTGCAAGAGAGCCCTACCTACCCCCTGGATAGTCCACTTTGTAAGATTACTATATTTAGCTAACTGCAAATTTTAGGGCAACATGGGGTCATCTACAGCACCACAGCAAAGACTTTTAAATACCAAAGGCTCCACTCACTCCATTATACCTCATCCAGCAAAGGAGCTTTGTGTGAGGCGCACAGCAGAAACAGTGCACTGGGGGGAAACTTACCTTTGGCTGCCTACAGCTGCACATCCTCTCCTGTGGTCACCTCCCCAGCAGCTGCTGCCACTTCTGAGGGGCTGCATGAACAGCTGAGGATCATTGTCTCCTTAGAGAGCACCCTCAGGCACAGTCGGTTCTGTGTCACCCTGGGCAAGGGGAGCGCAGGGCAGGACGCAGCATCATGGTGGCCGGCAGGTGCAGGAGTCCCAGGGCGCTGTTGCAGGTTGATAGCACTGACGCAGCCGCCAGCCCTTCACTTCCATCACTGCAGCACTAAGGTGGCTTCCAAGGCTTCCCCTCATTCCTTACCCAGCACTGGAGCTGGGAGAAACAATTCAGACTGGGAATCTCCCAATCACTTATTTCCAGACCCCATCACAAAAGGGGACTGACAAAATCTCATATCTGGCTTATTGCCCCCAAACCCTTACTCCGCAAGCAGGTAATGATTTAAAGTTATACCTGTGAAGTCTGAGCGAGTTCTAATAAATGCCACCTGATTGCTATTTCAGCAGATTAGAAGCATCCCCTTAAAATGCCACCATGCATTTACAGGAAGAACCATACAACAAAAATCAGCCATAAAATTTTTCCTTATCGTGGTTAAAATGTACTTTCATGGCAAGTGAATACAGGTAACCGTGTAAGCAAATTGGGCTCTTGAGGATTTTGTCCAAAGCTCACAAAAAGGTAAGAAAAAGGCTGACACATTTGGTGGGTAAATGGATGCACGCAAACACAAACTTCTCAGGGGTGCAACCCCAGAGGTGGGTGCATGTGGGTCCTGACAGCTGGAAACACATCCCTGCATCCCCCGTTACCTGGGAGAACATTCGGCTGAAGGACATAAGCCCCGGGATTTTGGCATACACAAAGAGAATAAATAGGTATTAAAAATCTATTTATCACGAGCAGAGTTTTGAACGTCTAATTGCCGCAGTTTGTTAGAGGAACAAAAAGATCTTCCCTGGCTTCAGCCATATCCAAGGGGATTAATTTGTCACTCTTCAAAAACAACTCATTGGAGGAATACCCTCTTTGATTCTTTATTTTCACATTAATTAGGAGAAATAAATACACTAGATATACTTGGTACTTAAAAAAAATTAGGAAAAATCAATCTCCCACACATCTCAAGAGGCCATCGAAGTTCTGGCTGTGCGGGGTGGGAGTCTCCAAAGACAATATCCCGTTAGCGGGACAGCCCTGCCATGCCGGGCCGGAGTACGGAACCGTCCCGGGAGGGACCCGGAGCCTCCGGTCGGACGCTTGCGGGGTCGGTGCGGGGGTGATGGGGACGGTGCGGGGGTGATGGGGACGGTCAGAGGACGCGGCCGCCGCCCGCCCCTCCCCGCGCCGCCGCCTCAGCGCCCGCGGCCGCGCGCCCCCTCTGGCTCGCGCCGGGAATCGCAACGGTCGCCCCCAACCGTCGCCCCAACGGCCGCCCGCGCGCAACGGGCGCCGCTCGCCGGGCCAGGGCGGGCCGCGGGCACTGGCTCCGCCCGTGCCGTCCCCTCCAGCACAGGCAGTGCCGCCCCATCTCACCTGCAATGGCCTCCCTGCCGATCATGAGTCACCAGCAGGGGCCTGTCCAGAAGGTGGGGGGGCTGCAGGAGCCATGCGAAGCTGCCGGTGGGGCCCCGCTGGTCTCTTCGCCTTCTTTTAAAGCGCGTTTTATGTCCACAGGCAGCGCATACTCCATGTGGTACCTCCCAGGCTGTTCCTCATGCCCCTGTCTCTTGTGGCGGCTTTGCTGTTGTCAGCCAAGTTTTCCTGAGTTACCATAGCGGAGGAGCTACCTCTAGAAGCAAAGAAAAAAAAAAAAAAAGGTGTTTTGTGCTGAAATATATCATAAAAGTCAATTTCATCCTTATTAAATCAAACCACCAAAAGATGCGGTGACTGAAAACTTCTCCAGAGAATAATTCTGTCACACCTGAACCAAACTGTCGTTGGTTTCAAATGGGATCCCCCCTCGATGGACATCTCCGAGTCGCCCTCGTCCGCAGTGTCTCTCCCTTGATGACACTGTCTCCATCAGTGGGACCGTTCACCTGCAGCCAGCCAGGACCCCTGCATAGGGGAGAAGGCCAGTGGAGCCGGGGGATGCTGGATTTCCAGGCAGTTATTGTGGGCTAGGAGTGCTGACATCTCCACCTTTCATTGTGTCCTTCAACTGCATGGCTTGGGAGGTGGCAGCCTTTATTGCCTGCTTGTTTAAGGTAATTACTACATGTATTTCCTCCCTGCTGCTTCTGCTGAAGCAGAAAAAGCTTCAGCCTTCATTTCACTATACATAGTAAAGAAAAAAAAAATCTGGTTTATAAACACCATCTTTTCTATACTTTCAAATGCAGGTTGTGGGGTGAGAATCAGGAGAATGGTCCTCTAATAAATGCCACCTGGTTGCTATTTCAGCAGATTAGAAGCATCCCCTTAAAATGCCACCATGCATTTACAGGGAGAACCATACAACAAAAATCAGCCATAAAATTTTTCCTTATTGTGGTCAAAATGTATTTTCAGGGCAAGTGAATACAGGTAACCGTGCAAGCAAATTGGGCTCTTCAGGATTTTGTCCAAAGCTCACAAAAAGGTAAGAAAAAGGCTGACATATTTAGTGGGTAAATGGATGCACGCAAACACAAACTTCTCAGGGGTGCAATCCCAGAGGTGGGTGCAGGTTGTGGGGTGAGAATCAGGAGAATGGTCCCTGTTTTGCAAGCAAACAAATAACAGTGAAGTTGCTGGAGGGAAATCTCTTGTCGAGTCTCCCTGAGCTGGAAGGATGCAGAGCACTCATTGTTCACTTGGTAATAAACAATAAACCTTTAAACATACCTGGCTGTCCCCACCACTCACTCTCCTATAGGATATTTTTTAAAAAAAAGGCAGCTCAATTGAGTTTAAAGAGTGAATTTAATTTCAGAGAGGGTGGGAATTTGTGACTTTAAAAATACACTTAATGTTAATTAAAATCTGTGCAACCCAAAGAGATACATGGCACTGTTCTTCACAGAGGGATGAAGTCAGTCTGATTAGCAAGTGTTTTATTACCATGTTAAAATATGCTTTTTGATTTTTAAAATTCAGTGCTTGGTACTGATGGAAAACAATTGGGTTTGCTCCATATAGCAATGAAGGTTCGACTTTAAAATACAAAGAAAAAACCCTGTGATACCCTAAAAAAATACACATTTATGTTTTACAGGGAAATCTTAAAAATAAGACTTTTTTTTTAAGTACATTATGGAGGAAAACGTATAAGCAATATGGAAATTCTCCATTTAAAATCTACCTCGCAGTCAGCAGTATGTTGATTTGAAATGCTTTGCCTTGCTAACTGTTCCCCTCCTCCTAATAAGCACTGCATCCAATTTGTATGTTATTCTGATGAAATGGTTTAAGCAAGAGAAAATGAGTAGTTTGAAAAATAAAGGAAAGTTCTACAGAAGAAATGAAGTGCTATCATTGAAATCTTTATTTATGTGAAAAGAAAGGGCTAAAACATTACCTCAGAATTCAAGATTACAACATCAGTAGGATATAAAGTAAATCCATTCTAGTAGTGAAACATCAGAAACCATAATCCTTTTTCAAAGACCTTTTGTTATTTTAATGTCTGACAAATTATGCTTTTTTAAAAGAAGAAAAACACTTAGATTTAAGAGGTTTCTTTTACTTCAGTAAAAGTAGTTTCTCTATTTAAAAGTTTTAATTTTCTGTAACGAATAGTATTTACTATGCTGGCTAAGTATTAACACAAGAGTAAGGTTATTTTAGCCTCAATAGGACCGAGTACAAAGTTGCTACCAAAGACTTTTGCATCAAGTTGTTATGGCAACTTAGAACTCTAAAAAGTATTAAGTTTTAGCAGAGGGTTTTGTTTTGTTAATTTGGTTGCTTTTCCCTCAAGTTTTGAAGTTAAGTGTTATAAAAATATTACATCATTATCATTCAAATGGCAGGAGGTCTCAGAACGTATTTTAAACTTGTTTATATTGCAAGACATTCCGGGCTGTTGTCCAAGAACCCCCATCCCTGCCTTTAGGGGGAACCCCCCTGACCTCAGTATGAGCACAAGAGTCATTCCACAGTGTTCCTAGCTCTAAGAAACAAGGACAAAGAGAAGCAAACTGTGTGTTTACCTCCAATGTACTAAAGGAGAAGCAGGATGGATCAGGGATGGAAGAAGAGACCTTTCTGTTGTGCATCCAGCACCTCTGTTTCATGTATTCATGTTGAAAAGCATCAGGAATAGGATCCTTATTGGTATTCTGCAGTCTTGACACCACATGAAGAACTGGAGGAGTGAAATAAGCTCCTGAGAGCTCTGCAACAAAAGGGCAGGTTTTGGCTGGTGCAGACGTGGCAGGAAATTGCTGCAAGAAGTCTATTTTGAGGTCCTCCTGAGGTAGGGAGGATAAAGAACTATGGGCTTACACACCCATAACGGAGAAGAGCTCAGGGTCAACAATTGTCACAAGCCTTTTGCAACAGCCCTCCTGAAATGCCCCCAGTGCTGCAAGTTCCAGCTGTGGAGGCCCTTGGTTCCCTAAACCTGCATGTACTGTACAGCACACCTCTCCCATCTCCAAACACTCCGTGAGCTACAGCTTCATCCTGACCGCAGCGCTTGTCCCACCTTATCAGTTTGGGCAGGGGAGCACTAGAGCTCAGCCTAAACGAGAAGGAACAGTCATGGTCATGGAAATGAGCAGGGTGTGCTGGGCTGACTTCCCCGGCAGCCTCATGGGTGTGGGGCCGAATATCTCTGCTGGCTTCATCTCAGCCTTGGTTTGGGAGCTTGAATGTGTGTGGTAGAAGAGGGGAAAATAAGAGAGTAAATGAACCGTGTCTCTCATAAAATGGGGTCCTTTTTTCCATATTGACAAATTTTCAGATTTTTTTTTAATGAACCTGGCAACTATGAGGAGATTGTGTTGTTTTTAATCAGAATTTTAGCGTACTGTTTTTCCTCACTAGGTCTCAACTCTTTCCTCTCCTAGTAGCCTCTTTTTAAATAGAAAGATGAATGGAAATAAACTGGGGAAAAAAAAAATCTGTAATTATTTTGACATTTAAAACAACATTTTCTTTCTTTTGCGGAAAGGGATCAATCCACTAAATATCTACATTGTAGTCATTTTCCTAGAAGGCAAACAAAACAAGAAGCCTTGTTTACCAAATTCTGCCAAAGACTTCTTGTATGAACTTGGGCGAATCATCTAATTTGCCAGTTTCTCAGTGCACTGTTTGTACAATGAGAACAATACCACTTCCTTTTTCTCATCCTTTGTCTTGTTTACTGAGATAGTCACTACTCCAGGGAGTACACAATCTCTAATTATGAACAACTAGCATAATAACACCCTGATCTCTAGGACCTACCGCAATACAAAGAACCAATAATCATCACAAGTCTTCTCTTCTGATCCGTGGTCTGCAAGAGCTGTGAATACTAACATATGCTGGAAAGTTCTGTTTAATTTTATGTCTTTGAAAGAAAATAAAAGCCTATTTTTCCCATTGCTGCCATTTATAAAGGCTTATACTTTCTAGGAAGCTTCTGCCTTTACATGTCTTCCTTCTCCTTTCGAAACAGAAATAAGAGTCTCACTAAATAAAATAAAGATTATGAATGGCCAGCCTTTCCCTTCCTACCAGTTACCATCACTCGGGAACACGCAGCAAGGGATGTCTACGTTATCATTTAGTTGCACAGAGATCTGCCAGCTGCTGGCCATATGCTTAATCCTAAAAGGAATTATCTATATTCTGTGTTGCCTGTACATGTCTGATTCCCTGTTTATGTATTTTTCCTTGATTATGGCATATTATACATCCAGCTAGCTTAACTTTTATGGTTAGAATCCAAATCCTCCAGTTTTTGCGGGTGGTTTCTTATTCAAATGAAATTCCACTGCCATTGTGGAAAATTCACACAGCAACAAATGGGATGAAAACTGTAAGATTTCTTACAAATGTATCCAAAACTAAACCAAAAGTATATGGAATTTAATTTACAATGACATCCCTTTTTTAGAGTTTGTTTTTTAATGATCTGATAGCACTTCCTAGCAGACAGAATTTTCCATCAGCTTCCATGGCCCTGACCAGAACCTCTGTCCACCCAGTGACTCGTATGGTTTCCACCACAGACATCTTTGGCCACCGCAGCCCCCGCAAGGGTGGGATCATCTTCCTTCACTTCCTCACCACCCCATACATGAGGGGAGTGTGAAGCAGGGAATGATGAAGTGAATTGCTCACAGTCAGAGGAAACAGCCGACCTGGGAACTGAGTTCCAGTTGCTCAACTCTCTAGCAGGAGCCAAACCACAGACTATTGTTTGCTATTGCAGCCTGTGGACATCTCCAAATATTTGAAGCCAGATTTTATGAGCGGTCTCGCTATGCACATACCCATGTTAAAATGATACAACACTGTATGAAACCAAGGCAGGCTTTTATACTTCTAGGCCATGGTAAATCTTTACCACAAAAGCATTCTAAAGTGCCTTTTACATATCAGGCTTACTTTTCAGAACACAGGAACATATCCCTCGGGGATGCAGATTGTTTCCTTAGGATTCAACTTAAACATTCCCATGTGGTAAAATGAAGTAGGAGGATCCAGTGAAAGGAGCTCTCACTTCTCATTTAATTTACTACCTAATACTCAGCAGCCCAAGATTTATAAGACACTACAGAACTGTCTACATGTTTCCCCTTGTGGCAGATAGCAGATAACTGTTAATAGACTTGCTTAGAAAGTTTATTTAAGGGAAGAACTTAACTGTATTATTTTTCATGGAGGTGTGAACATTGCTTAAGGAGCTTAAGTCTTCATGTATAAGAATTATCAGATAGGTTCATGAGAATGCTAATATGCATTAATATGAAACTCCAAAACCAGCTTTCACTGGTGTATGTAGATAGGGCTATTTTGTAAATAATGCCCTTTCTGATATTGCAGAGTTCTGGGATTGCTGAATATATTACTATTTCCAAGTATAATAATATTAACCCATAATACACACCCTCTCTATCCTCTTTTTACAGTTCCTGTAAAATCAACAGCAAGACCACTCCTGCAGAATCTGGTCTGCTTCACAGCTGCACCTGACACCTGCCCCGGTAAGATTTTGTCCACCCTTCTCGACAGGACCATCCAACCATTGTGGGAAAGAGAAGGTGCTGGAGGAGTTCCAAAACAATTCTCATTTTCACTTGTCAGATGTACCCACGTACTTTCAAACACTGCCCTAGTCCCAACTTAAATCTGTGCTGCTTCCTGGAAGGACAACAGCAAGGAGCTCCTTGGGTGAGGTGGGTCACTTAGGTTTCTGCACACTGCAGCAGAGGTGTCTGACCCCTTTCCCTGCAGGGAGCAACCTCAGCATCTTCAGCCTTCCCTAAGAGGGAAAGGTGCACACACAATACTGCTCAGCACCTCCCAGGATTTAACCTGCACTGCACATGCTGTGCAGTGATGAAAACATGCTTAAAGAAGCATATATTACATTATGTCCAGCTTAAGAGAAATATTTTAATGGAATAAAGAGCCATACATTTTCTTTTTTTGGTTTAGACGTAAGCTTCACCTCCTGGTATTTACAACCTAAAGCCCTCCAATATTGCGTTAGTTAATAGGATCCAGACAATGAAGCTGACTACAGGGAAAAGCAAGAGACTGTTCTAGTTTCACCAGTGAAAGAGAAGAAAAGACCCAGCTTGATAAATGGTGAAAAGTATATTAGATGTTAAAAAATATTTCATTTTTAATAATCCTAGGTGTCACTGACAACCCAGGTAAAAAGCAAAGTTCATTTCTTCAAAATATATTTAATCAGACACTATGCCTTTAATTAAGTAGCAATTTAGATTTTCCTCTCCTCCACATACAAAGCTTTAATGAAACATGAAAGCCACAAAAGAAATTTGCGTGTGTTTCATGGCAAGGCGTGAGGAGTGATTTTCTGTTTAAATTCACAGACAGTAGCTATACAAATAACATTTAATATTTGTCGGAAGTATTATCTGCCTTTTTCCCTCACAGCATTACATTACTAAGGTAATAAGTACATGAGAATACATGATTTCCTGGCTACTGTGTTGAATATGCACCTTTAAACAAAGTTAGACTTGGGAATTTACCCATATCTTAAAATGCTAATCTAACACTAATTAAAAGGCCAGTGAATATGCTTTGATGGATTCTAGTTCATAGAATATGACAGATGAATTCAGATGGCATGCACGACTGCAGCAGAATTACAATACTGGAGCTGCAGCGAGACGGGGAAGCCAGGCAAGCCCTTCCCTGCACTGGTACGGGGGCAACAGGGAGGGAGAGCTGGAGCTTGCCTTGGCTTCGGCGGGTGCTGCCATCCTCTCCAGGTGTGGCTAGCCACAGTCTTTGTTTCTCATTTCACAGCTGCTTTCCAGGCCATGCCAAAGCAAAAATTTGGCTTCTTCTGCATGCCAGCCACCCTCCCTGTAATATATACACCTCCCTGCTATTTATTGTGCAATGTTGAGTTCTTCAGAAAGGACAACAGCCACCCTGGGGAAGAAAAGCTAATTTGTAGCATTTCTCCCACAAAACCAGGTCATTTTCACAGGCTTCTTCAACTCAACCTCCAAGTATATCTATTCTTAAAGAAGCATAAAGAGATCAGATAAATATTTCTAAATGAGATTGTATGTCCAATATCTCCTGCAAATGACTCTGTCTTGATGCTCTTAGAATCAGGAAAAAATTCAAACCCAGCTTCTTATACAACTTGGACGTATGCCCTATGAGCTCCAGTGCATGCCCCTTTTGAACTGACTGCAGCCCTCTTTAGAGGTACTTCTTGTATGATGATATGCAATAATTTAACTGAATTGCTCATGTACCTTTACCTTCTTTCTTTCCACATGAGGAAAGCAAAAATTTAATTCATGCTAATTAACAAGTTAGGGTAAAAAAAAAAAAATCATATTTTCAGAAGTAGTCTTCTTAGATCTCGTTCTAAAAAGATTTGGTTCCATGTGCCCTTACTTACCTGCCTATGTAAAACAGATTCTGTCCTTCTTTCTAACACAGATTTTTATACAAATCATGGCAGAATTCACCATGTTTCTTTATCCCTTTGGTCCAAGAGTATTTTCAGTCAGAGTGAGTTGAGAGTTTAGGCATTGCTTAGAGCCACAGTATTCTCACAGATATCCTGCTTCTCCATAGAGTCCTTCATGGGATCAACCACCTCCTGCACGCCTGCATGAAGTCTTGTTCCTTTTCCCTCTCCTTCAGCAATGACAAAGGAAAGCTGTTCCCCTCTGCAACATTGGGCACTGCAAAGATCAGATTTCTATTAATTATCTGGCCTGAACGTAGCAGCAAACACAGCAAATAACTTAGCTACAAGCAGATAACACAAGCAGGGGGATAAAGAATGAAAATATTCTTTTTTTCCTGATTAGAAAAGACAAGTGAGAACATCACAGCTGTATCTCCTAAAGCATTCAGGTATTGCAATGCTGAGAGGTTGAGCCTGGATGCACTAGGTTGCTTTGGACAGGGACACCCTCTCCATGTGGTAGTGCCCATGCTCCCCACCCACAATGGCTTTAAGGAGGACCTGACAGCTGGACTGTTGAGGAAACAGCTTGAGATTATACATATAAACCTAAAACCAGGCACTTCTCTCAGACCAGAGAGGAGGTCCTTCCTTGGTGGGGTTCTCCCTAGAGGTAGCACTTGAACTTTGCACATCCCATCTGTGAAAAGAGGGACAGAAAGTGACCAGCCTCTCCCCAGGGACTAGCTTTTTACCAAAGTAGCCATCTAAGCAGTTAAAGATTTTAATTTGATTATTTCTATCCAATTTGGAATAGAGTCTAAAGGACACCCTTCTCACAGCTGAGGAAATATTTCAGCCACTGAGGCACCAGGTATCCTGGGGTTGACTGCTCCTCCCTAAAAGTGTCATGTCGGTTTGTATAAATAATTAAATTTTCACTGGATCAAAAAGAGAGTGCCTGTACTTAGGGGTTAATGCACAAGTTCATTCACAGCCTCTCTGTGAGACAGTGTCAAAGTTGGAGTGGTTTTAAATATACCCTCTGGCAAAACCAGAAACTGCAGCTGAGCAGTGTCTTTCAAAAGATCAGTAGCATTTTAACAGTGGGCTCTGGGACGGCTCTGCATCTTTAAAAATCTGGCTCAGAGCAATTTTTCCAGGGTCTCACAGTGAAATGGTGCCAGTGCTGGATATTGAACTATGATCTTCTAAGGAATGTCTATCCAGATTTTTGCAAACAAGGCTTAGGGACTCTCAGAAGATTTAACAGAGTGGACACAGAACTGTGCTTCTAGAGCTGCACAGATTTGGGACTGGAGCTGCCTGGTTCCTGGCCAGTTCAGATTGAGGACAGGATGATCCTAGTCTGTCCTGAAAAAGACCATTGAAAAATACCCAGAGTCACAATCCATACCTTAAAAACAAGATGAGACTGTCCTTTCAAGGCGGTGGGGGAGAGAGTTTTTTCAGATTGTTCTTTTTCCTTTGTGAGGGTGGATCTTATGAGCACAGCTGAATTTGTAGATGAAAAAAATTCTCCCTCTCACAAGTTCCCCTTGATCTTACTATCACAAACTCTATATACACCCCTAATATGTTCCTTGACTGCCACTTCTATGTTCCCCTGCTCTTCGATCAGAGATAAATATACCAAAGACAGCATGATGCCTGTTATCTAAAAAGATTCAGGTAGAGCAAGTATCATAGCACAATCAGGGTACTTGAAAACTCTATTTTCCCGGAAAGGACTTTTACTTGCCTTCTTGGATCATGCACAGAGGAAGTCCAAGGTCTAGGGGGAGAAAGTAACTCTTACTAACAGAATGTTTGAACATTCATACAGGATTAATTACTTGTTTTATTTTTTCTTTAATTTTAAATGATTGTACTGCTAGCAAAAGTGAAAAGTAAAGACTCTGATGTATGCCAGGCACTTAGTACATGCAAATACTCTGCAAATTTTTCCTATCTTGAAGAATTTCAGCATAGACTACAAAGGCAAAGTGGACTGAACCGATCCCTGGAGAAAACATGTGCAACTCCACTTACATAAAAAGACTTCTTGCTTCAATGGATCTGTACCCATTTATCCTCAGGATAAATTCACACTTTTTTTTTCTATTGTTAGATAGACATCCTATTTCTAATGGAGTCTATGTGACCTAAGCACTTCCACTTAGTTTTTCTAGAAGTAAAATTCTATGCTAATATGATGAACTGCATTGCTGAGTAGTGCTGTAAATATCAACTGAGGTACATTAACATTTGCAATGCCATTATGCTAGATCTGAAATACAGGGTTATACAAAAGATTTCAAAGCAAGCTTCTGTTCAGTCTTGGTAAGAAAATGTTCTGTGTGGCATATCACACTAGCAAATTAGTGCAACAACAATTATATAGCTCTTGAAATGTCATCAAAATGGGTTCATTTCACAAGACATAAATAACATGGGAAGAATTGTGAATTTCTAACAATTATTCCCAAAAACCTAGTTCAGCAAAAAAATTTGCATCCTAGATGTGATTATGGCTCATAAATTTCTAGTTAACATTTACTTATAACAATAATTAAGTCAATTGAAAATATTCAATCTGGGACAAAGGCAAAACATGTAAGACCTAAGGGTTATGAGCAATGGAAAATAGGTACTTATAACAGATTACTTGTGAGTCACAAGGGTTGCTGCCAGGTTCTCACTGTGCAAAAGTCAAATGTCATTGCCTGTGCTTGGTTATGATTAACATGAGATCAGGTCTCTCTATCCTTTGAGTCATGTTCTCCACAGCCATGGCCAACTTTCCTAACCTGCCTGCACTCTTATTTGGAAGAAAAAGAGTATTTAGCCTAATACTTGGTCCCTTGTGAGACAGCAGTCCTAACTCAGAGCTGTGTGCGTGGCCAGTACGACAGGAACGAGTAGCGTTTGACTCGGGGGCAATACAGCTCAAGTTGTATTTTGTTCCTATCTGTGCAAGCAGTACATGTTCTGTCTACACCAGGGGGAGCTCAGACATGACAAGCAGAGGTTACGCTACAGCTTTATTTTCCACATCTTATTACCACAGGGAGACATTTTCAGAAGACATTCAGGATTACAGAAACATTCTCACAAGATTATACTAACTGATGACCTGATCTATTTGTATAATCCATGAACTTCCTCCTTCTAAGGTAAAGAACTCTGTTGAAGAAGGTGTGCATTCTCCCAGCTGGCACAGAAAATGTGCCGTGCATGGTCTATTTGGTAGTTTTTCCAGTTTTTACCAGCCTAGCTACAGCATTAGGGATGGTGACTGGTGCACCTCTGGCAGCAGTCATCTGGTTATCTTATGCGAGGTCAATGAAAGGGACACACCAGCTGTGATAAAGCCTGACTCAACAATACAAAAACATGTCTGGGAAGACCTTTTTTGTTGTTACAGCACTAGTTGTGTTGAATTTTAGAGCTCACATGCTGAAATATAAACAAGCAGGCAGCCTTGAGTGAGTTGTTTAGCACCTCCCTGCACCTCAATAACAGCAAGCCATGCGCTCTCAACTTGCGTAAACCAAACATCTGGTTTTTATTAGACAGAAACTATCTCACCATTGACATCAGCAGAACTGGAAGAGTTTCCACCCATCATTTGCCTGCCTTTAGCTCCGGTCCTCCAGCCTTTTCTGCTCTCAATTCCTTTTCTAATTGTTTCTTTTTGTTTCCCAGCTTTAACATACCCTTTTGCTGCCATCAAATAAGTAGGGTCTGAATCCTGAACCTCTCACAACACTCCCTTGCAGCTTTTGGTTAAAAACTCCTCCACAACCTGTTCCATTTCATCTTACTCAAGCCAATATTCCAGAAACCTCAGAGCTAAGGACCAGATCTTTTGATGAAGGCCAGTAAATCGACTGGGAATGACATTTTGAGGCTCTGTACATACCTGACTGAACCCTGGCAGCGTGCAGGTACTAGGACCAATGAATATTAATGCAGAAGAACAGAGCTCAAGCACCTGTGCGTCAGTTAACATGTAGAACTATTTCTATACAGGTTGCACCAGCACTTAAGTACTACATGATGTTTAGCAGCACCAAACATAGTTTGCTTCATTTTCTCCAACTAACAGTTGGCTTCAGACTTTATAGACCCTTCTCCAATCAGCATTGAAATAGCAGCTAATATCTGTTCCCCTTAGCAAATGCAGGTCCATGTCTCAGTCTAGTTTGTTTTCATACACATTTTGTCACCCTTATTTGTTCCAGTGTGACCAGTTTTGGAGTAAAGGGTCTTCTTGATTGAGGGCAGTAGAATATCCCCAGAGATTAGTCCATGGCTAAATTGTGCCACTTTCATGATGAAAGAGTCTGGCAATATATTCCTAGAGCATGGGCTTTTTGAATAAATCAAGAAAAAAAATTAATTACATCAAATAATTCTATGCTTCAAATCTGTAATTGTATTTAACACAACATCCAGCATTATCATCAGCTATCAAAATCAACAAAGGCTGATTCCAATGGGAGTGCTGTCAGACTAAAATGGAGTGTGGGGCACTGGAGTACAGTATGATCTGAAATAATGTCAGCCTAAGAAGTTTATTCCCTTCCTCTTTCCTTGTCTAAAGGGACCTCAGCCTTCTTTTTGCTAACACCTCCCTGCCCCATTTTGTCACTTCCCAAATTAGCCTTATCCAACCACTTGTGCAGTTGCACTCTAAACCGGATCAGTGAAAGGAACTACTTTAAAAATAAGACACTTTTTCCTTTAGGAAGAAGTGACTGGAAAGAAAGGAGGAACTTCTCAAACACACCAGATATGGGTAACCTGAAGTCATTACCCCAAAGGCAGAGTCTCCTTCAGGGTGTAAGCTGGGATGCAGATCTTTCAAAAAGCCTCCTGATGATACAACATGAAACAGCAGCCCCATGGAGCCTGGAGAAACACACTGTTGCTTGACAAAGTGCACCCAAATCCCTCCTCTGAGCTGTTCTGTAAAAATTAAAGTGACCTAAAGCAAAGCTTGTTTTAAAATGTTGTTTGTTCGAATAAACAAAAAGAAAAAACATAGTGAGAAAAGCAAAGGAAATAATTTTAAACAAAGAATATTCTGTGATGTCTGCATTTCTACTGGAAAGGCCCTTGGCATTGCTGTGGTGAGAGTGGAGGACATTTTATAAGCATATTTCTATAAAGAGAAAAGTATTCAAATTGGAAATGCCCATTTGGCCGATTCTCCCCCTTCGCAGCTTGTGTACTCCCTTCCACAGATAACAGAGGCCAGCTCTTGCTAGCAGTCTGCTCTCAACGCTCTCTTCATTAACTCTGGGAAAAATAAAAGCTCCATGCTACATTCTTTGATGGTAATTAGGAGCTGAATCATGCCATGTGTCAACCCTCCAATGTTCTTCATGTTTACAGCTTATATGAGTGTATTCTACCTAGTTTCATACAGGGCTTTCTTAGAAACCTATGCTATTACAGAGAGTAGTTTGGGGAGCTGGTGACATACGTAGAATATAATGGTGAAAAGGTATTTTCATGAATTCTACAGAAGACTAATCAATGTTAAAAAAAACAAACAAACAAATAATCTCAGTGCCCCCTGCTTCTGGTGGGAACCCATTCATCCATTCAGTTCACAAAAAAAGCAATGATTTTTCATCACAAATGCAGAAGATGCAGATGATTTTTCACAGAATCATCTCAGTCAGAGAAGATGTGGATTATTTCTCCTTGTCTCATTGAACAGTTTTAGGAAATTCAAGCGGCTAACTGGAAGTAATGGTCTCTACTGGTGGAGGCCAACTAACATTTCAGTATTGAGGAAGATCCCACAAGGTCAGCAACCAATTACACAGAAAGCCTTAAAATATTATAATTACCATTGAGTCAAGAGATTCCACAGGCAGCGTTACACTTTACTCCATACTTAGATTTGCTGTTAGGGTATACGAATATATTTGCCATTTCAAAAGAGTTGCTAAAAAGAATGAATAAAACTCCCTCTTTGGCAGCTGGTTCTCATTTGGGTAAGAATCCTTATTTCCATATCTACCTTTTCTCTTACATACATGAATTGCACTCAAGTTACAGCAGAAGTTGTGAAAGAGACACAACGCAGAAATACAACTGGTCGTTTCTCTCCGTGGTCACTTTACATTGACCTGAAGTCACTTCACCTGTGTGAGCCAAGCAGGCAGCATACCTGTGAAACGCCAAAAGAAATGAATGTACTGTGCAAGTCAGGATGATGATTCAATAACTGACATGCTTCTCTGATCTGGAACTCAACCAACATCTTGGAATGACACCATCTTTTCACTGCAAATAGCTTTCTCCTTTCTTAGATGGTGCCCATCATGTTTATGAACATAATCAAAGAATGAGCACGATAAGAACCATCACACGCAAAACCCGCAGAGCTCATTTTATATACAAAGTTGGCTGTTTGCATTTCTTAGTATCTGTTTAACTCTTATGCTTTTTGAGGAGAAAATGTTATATTTCAGGTCTCATTCTAAGCAAAGAAATAGAAAACTCAACTCTGTCACACACAGTCCCAGGAAACTGGGAAGACAAGGTTTGATGGTATAATAAACACAGCTGGAGGCAGATCAAAGCAGTGCAGGCATTTTTCAACAAGAAAGATGACAACTCTTCTCGAATGAAATTAGGGTTTCCACTTACTCTTGTGATGCCTGGAACATGTGCATCCAATATCCCAGTTTTTTACCCTCTCAGTAGGACAGATGGTAACGAGGTACTCAACTCCCAGTGGTTTTCAAAGAGATTTAGGAACCTGCTCACATTTCTTCCCGACTTCTCTCTCTCCACGTTACTCCCGGCCATGACAAACTGCACACTCAGCAGGAGGTTCCATTTGCCACTTTGCTGACAGCTTGGCCATCGCACAAGTTGCTCAACCTTTGTATTCTTTTTAACCATTTGTGAAATAAAAAGCCTACCCCATTATTAATATATTTAATACTTCTTTAAATGCATTGAACTTATGCTAGAAGTAGATTATAAATACATGCATATCTAAATTACCAGCATTCAAAAATAACAGGAAAAATACTTGTTGGTGGATTAACTACATACAATCCATGCCAAGTAAAAATCTGCTCTGGTTTTGCTGAGGTCACTTAGTGCTGTACAATTCTCATGAAGTAAATATTTTTGAAAGTGGGGAATGCTCTGAGATTAAGCAATACATTACATTTTTTGATCAAATGCCAGAAGCCATAGGTGAATAGGAAACAGACATCAGTAATTACAGTTCGTACTTCAGCTATTTCAAAACCCTTTGCTTCAATGAGCAAGTATTAACTGGACAGACACTCCTTCACAAATTAGAGGCTGCAAAGGCTTATTACACACCATATTTATCTTTGAAACTTGTCCAACAGAATTAAACTAAAAAATAATGATACAGATTATGGTTGCAGGCAAAAAACCATTAAAGCTCTAACAACTATATATATGTTTTTATCTGTCAAACTGTCCCTGCAGCCACTCTTTGGTTTAGGACCTCAAGAATGCAGTATTAAGAAATACTAGTAATTACATTAGCATGCTGTTGTCAGACTTCAAACTGGCTGTATTTTATCATAGGAGCTGATAAATAATTTATTTTTCAATTGTTTAGGCCTTAGAGTGCAATAAAATTGTAAGAACATGAGTCTGGACTATCCCCGGATGAGAGCAGAAATGAAAAAGTGACACCAATGTGAGAAGCATACAATGAGGAACATTTACACCACTTAGTGAAACACTGCACAGAGACATGAGCTCGGCTTTGAACAAGTCTGTTGTAAACCCATAAGCAATCTCACCACCTCACTGTGTGGTAGCACCTGAGTAATAAACTTCATTAAGGGCCTTACTGGCACAGGACGGAGCCAACTTTGGTCTGGTCAGGTAGCTCAAGATCCAGCCCTTGTCCACACAACATGCACAATTGTCAGAGGACATTCGCCTTTGCAAAGTTACTTCTTCTATGGACTCTGGGGAGCTGCACTTGGGATGCTATGACCTTTTTCTCCAAATGACTTAAGACTACTCAGGATATCCAAGAAGGTACCATGACTAGAGTTGGAAGAAATATGAAATATTGGTGGAGAAAATATTGGGGCAGAACTAGTGCATGTATTTAGGTTTTTCAAGGCTTCTGAGGGGTAGGACGAAGCTTAGGCAAGGCTGCCCTTTAACTGTTACGCAACTCAAGGTATCATCAAATGAGCTCCTGATAGATATTTGGCTTCATAACAGGTTTGCACTGAAATTAGTAGTTTAATGCACTCCTCTAGATACATCATTTCAGTCAGACAAGGAGATAGTGCAAACTTTTCATTTGCTGAGAGAATTATTATTACATCTCATATTTAGTTCAGTATAAGAGATTATATATTTAAGCTGATTAAAAAGGTTTCAGTTAACTGAAATAAACAGTGGTAGAACAATCCAAATGCTTATTATAAAACCATTTAAATCTCAGAATGCAGTTTTACTTGTTTGGCCAAAGTTCACAGCACATAGCAAAACTACTTCACACAAAAAAAACATGTCAGGAATGCAATACACCTTAGAATCAGATCAGCAGTTTAGGAGGATGTTTACTAAATGTACAGTTATGAGTTAATTTATTATGTATTTAGATGATCTCTATAAAGCTGTATTAGGCTTTTGTATTTTCTCTGTTAATCAGGGGTTTTTTGAACATGGTATAATTCTGGGAATTAAACTAATATTCTAAGCAAATACTTTAGGTAGATCACAATACTTGAAGTGTGATAATTTTTAAATTCACCACAAGTAACCCAATGCAAATACTCTGCATACTTGCTAAATAGTTACGTTATTAATGGCCTAATATAAAACTAATTGGTAATTTAAATGAAAAATATTACAGGTGGCTGGCTATGCACTGCTGCAATCAATACTGTGAGGCAAGTTCTCAGACAATAGCTGGTTTTTGAGCGTTTGGATTTCTTTCAAAGCACTTTTTCATATCAAACAGAACTGATTCTTACAATTAGATAAAGATCTTTATTTCACTAATAAATACTGTTACTATTGAAAGCAACTATTGCAAGAAAACATAGCATCTGTTTAATATATACAACTTTTAAATGTTTACTGGAATACTGATGATGCTTTCAGTACAAAATTATCAGCATAATTCTGCTTCTCAGTATATAACAAGCAGAAACATCAGCTCTAACGCTCATCTGCCAGCTGCATAAAAACATAACCGGAATTATGGACAGAGTGCCTGTAAGTTTTGGACAGGAACATTTGAAACTGAGAAAAGTCTTGATGAAGGTTCATGATGTCATCTCTGTTTATGCAAGTAAACATATTTACCTTCATAATCAGTTTACAAAGAGATACATCACTTGCTTCCTTCCACACAGTTTCTAAAGCTAATACAGTTTGTAAACCATAGCGTGAGATTTATGATGTTATGCTGCAGAAACCTGTTTAGCCCCTGATTTACAAGGCTGGCAATTGTATTCAACTCTGTCATCACAACTAATTACAGCTAACTGCAGATTACCATATTGCAAACTCTCATCTTTGTGAAAGAAATACGATTTTCTGCTGAAAATGAAAAAGAATCAAACATCCTGAGGGCTAATGAACAAAAATGCACTATTCCATGTTGGACTGCAAACCTAAACTCTTCGAATTGGTGCTGTAAGACTTCAAATTGCTATTTGTTGGCAAGTTGTTTTAGCCTCAAGTACTTACATAGTAAATCACCATTACGCTAATACCATACCTTTGGCCTGAAACATATTAATCTTGGTTAACAATAACTGACATTTACATTACCAATTCAATTCAGGCATTGTGGTGACTAAACATCTATGCAAGAGCTCTGGGGAGAAAAGTTATTAGTTCTGAATGTGTCCTTACTTTTCCCTGATAAGTTTTGAACAAACATTATCATAAATTCTTGTTAAAAATCTCATAACATAAACATTCAAATCCTAATTGATCTGTAAAACATTTGACTTGAAGTAAAACCTGCATTTATTTCTTGGGTGCAGCTAAATGCACAACACATTTCAGATATTTTTCAAGATAGATACTTATAGTTTATCTGCTCAAAAAAACTGGGACTTCTAAAACTTGAATTCTTGGGATGGAAAATGGGAATTGGAAATATTCTGAAGAAAATGGCAGCAGGATATGACAAATAGTACCAGATCCTCCCAGAAGAGGGAGGATGGACTTTTTTCAGCCAGATTTTTTTTCTGTTTACACTTACTAAGTCCATAAATGCATCAATAATAATAGTTTTAAACAGGTAGTGTAGTTTTGCTTTCCTTTATTACTGCCACCCCCAACTTTCAAGCAATCAGAATAGTAGTATTTACTGCATTAAGTCTGTACAACTTCAGCAGGAAAACTTACCCCTCTCCTTATATCCAGGCATATTATACCTGCAGTGCAGCACAAAACACATTTGACCAAGTATTTTATTCTAACTAGAGAGTTCTCTACCAGACTCCAAATGCATTCTACAATTAATTATCTTAGATTTTCATATTTTGGAGAAAAATACTGTATGTAAGATGTTTAGATAGTATTTTTGCTACATTATAAAAAGAGCCAAAAAAAGATACTACAGTCTAACAGCATTAAGAGAAACACAAGAGATTTGAGGTGTTGGCTTTTGCTTGTGGATTTTTTTTGTGTTTCAATTTAAGAAGTCGCTCACAAAGATTCTTCAAGTAAAACCAGGTATTTGACTCCAGAGGAAAACAGGATGGATTACATGTATCCCATGTTGCTTTTTGTTTCCCATCTTTTCTTGGCTTCAAATCTGAAGAAGACCACAAAAACAACATAAGGAATCACGAGCACGTATTTCAGGTATTCAAACACGCTATTCTTAATAACAACAAAAATAAAAACGTATTTTTAATACAGTAATAAAGACATGAAGGCAAATGTAACCATATAACCAATACATTAATTCTGGTAACGCCTCTGTACTTCAGTCTGAAACACTGCTAAGAGAAAACAAAACCCAAAACCCCCAACAAGGTTAAACTAAACATATAAGATTAGCACAAGCCTATTTCAACTAAGAAAACATTTAACCGAGATTGCATTGTATACACTTAGTGCCAATGAAACCACAATGTTTAATTCCACACTCAAATGACTTACCCCCAAGCAAGCTTCTTTTTCTTTCGAGCTTCTTGGGCAGCCTCCGCTTCTTGCTTGGCTTTTACAAAGTTGCGGCAAGCAGCAGCTTTGGCAATTTTCACACCAAGCTAAGACATAAAAAGGAACAAAGGAAAACTGAATAGATGCAAATGGCTCATGTGAAATTTAAGCCTCACAAATTACTTGGTCTGATATTGTTTCTCAAAAGTCAATAGATATTAAAATATCTTTCAAGTGTTAGGCTGATGCTGTAATATTAGATCGGATGAGCAAGAATGTCCCTTGAGAGAAATACAAAGGGCAGGCAATCCTTTCCACCCAAACCTTCCTTTTCAAGAATACAAGCAAAAGGCAATAGCCTATTAGATCCCTTTGTTTGTTTGTTTTTAAAATAAATATATAGACACAGATATACACACACAGGCAGTCTCCATTATTAAGACCAGTCTGTGACCTCAGCCAGACTTACCAGCACACAAACCACCCAAAAAGACAGTTTTATACAGGAAGAACTGCTACGGCCACACATTTTCCAGTAGTACCAGCAGTCATGTTTTAATCAGGCTGTCCAGAAAGTAAATTAAGTAGTGTCCTTAGAGTCCATCTGGCATTTGGTCTTCACATTCCCAGCTTTTAGATTATTAGCGTGATAATATGCATGCTTTTCAAATAAGGTCATCATAGGCTGTAGGTGAATACTACTTTACTGTCACAAACTTATTCATACTCTGAGAATTAAGTTCACTCCAGTGAATGTCAAGACAGGGGAAAAAAGAATAACACAGAAAAGATGGAAGAAGGTACTGTGAACTATGTCTGGACTATTTTCCTTAATCAGCATTCATAACCTGTTCAGTGTAGTTACACTTTGTGTTTGCTATCGTGATCTGACATTATTCGCAACCAAATTATGAATTAAGGAATAATTTGGTCTCAACAGTTACCATTTTTCTCCAAGACAAACAAGTAATTCATTTAGCCAAAACCTCTACGAATTGTGATGTGGGCAAACAGGTTTTCTTCTCATCCAGTCCAATACCTACTGAAGTTAGCCGACATATTTCTGACTAGATGTTCTAAATTTCCCCAAAATACCATGGGAGCATCAAATGAGAGGCATGGGAGACCCAAAATGACACTCCTCTTTTTTTAAACTTTGGTTAAAGTTCCATTATTAATGGTCATGCATTTCAATAATCTGCAGCATCTATTCAGGCAATTCTTATTTACTCTGAGAGACGTTTTGTCCAGATAGGACGAGAGAGAACTCAAGGATGTATCTTCGCATCTTCTACAGCTCCCCCATCAAACACTTACTCTGTAGGTAGGTCAACACCCTCATCATTTTGTTAACAAAGCAAAACAAACCACCATCTCTATAAGCTATTTACCTTATGGCCCCTTCAGGGTTCAAGAATCAAGAATGTGGCCTTTCTGCTGAAGGGTTTGAGAGGCTACTTGCATGTAGGCAGAAAGCACAACAGTCTGTGCTTTGTTTTAGGCTCTAAGCATTGGCACCACAGTTAAGAAAAGCATAATATTTGAAAGGGAATATGTGCAAAATATAGAATGCTAAACAAGCTTTTAATCTACTATTTGCATGTTACAAGGTAATAAAGATGTACCTATGGAATAGTTTGGATGCACATAGTAATTCATGTGACCAGACTTCAAAAATTTAGTATCATTAACTACTTCATTTTTCCCCGAGCATTAAAATTTTATATAATCAATAATTCAGTGCCAACATGTGAACTGCCAAATCTCAAGTCAAAGACTAGAGCATAACATTCTCTTATTTGTATTGTCACTTAATATTTAAGGGCAGCTATTAACTTGAATGTACTTGCAGTATAAAAACACTTAAGAAAACTCACCTAAAATATTCAAGAAATGTTTAATTGTTCATTGAAACAGAACTAATTAACTCAAAAAACAGACCAATCTGATGGCTGAAGTCAGTCAATTACCCGAACCATGCCTTTATTTTTGAAGTGTGTTTTACCTCCTAATATACTTGAAAATTAACTCCTATGTGATGAATAACAGCATCTCCTTAAAATATGTTCCAGTGGCCTATTGAACACTTACACACTAATACACACAAGCGAGGTCAACACAAGTTCTGAAGAAAAAACAACTTTTGCTCTGTATTTCTCAGAAGACAGAATGAGTTCCTCCATCTTTGAAAAGTACAGAAAAAAATGGGACAATAACAACCTCTGGATGTGGAAGTAAAAGGGAAAACATTTTGCAGCATTTATAATTTCGAGGCTGCATAGAGTCGAATTTAAGACAGGAAAACAAATATGTCACATATAAACCCAAACATTTTAGTCAGACTAAATGTCTTCTGCTCCCACTCACACCCAGACATCTTCACTCCCCCCCCCCCGCCACAAAAGAAATCCATAAAAGCTTGGTCAATGGGTTTTACATTTTAGAAAAACATTTCAGGTCATCAGATAACTCAATAAAATACAATCTTAAAAGAAGTAAGAAAGCATGAATAAAAATATATATACAACAATTTCTTGTGTAGTCAAAGTATCAGCATTTTCCATATAGAACATCCAATATTTTGCTGCATTTTAATTAAGGTGTCTAAACATTATCACAAAGAACTGCAAATTGGTCGGAGCACGCAGTAAGGAAAATTAAGCTCTAAAGGCTTTTTATCACCATATTTCAGGAACCAAGGGTGTAAAATGTTCTAATTTGGGATATATTAAAAGCCATAAAAGGTCTTTCAAAAAGATTAATGGTACTTTGCTTGGATTTAAGATAAGGGCTTTAGCTGGTTGGAAAAGCAGGGCCCTGGCTAGACCCTTGAGGCATTCATCTTTACAGCCACTTGGAAGATTTGTAAAAGCGTCTGCATAACCTCAAGCAAACGCACTGCGACATTTTTTTTTTCTAAATTCCTTTCAATTTTACAGGTTTAAAGTGTGTAAATCATATTGGGTAGTAAAGCTGATATAATGGTTCATCCTTGTAACACAATATATATATTTTTAAGACAAACTTAAAAAACAACTTGTTTTCTACAGGGCAAAGACCTTTCCATTTCCAAGTTGACCAATAATCCTGTCAAATATCTTATTCTAGATGTTTAACGCAGCATAAGTGAAAATTCCTTATCCGTTATTTTCCGTGAATTTCCTACTCATCTGCAATTGTTACCTTGTAACAAATCTCTGAAGCTTTGCTTCTTTTTGAAGAGTTTCAAGGCATTTATTTAAAAAAATACCAATTATCATACTTTAACTTTTCATGGCATAACAGGTCTCTATGAAAAATATTTATGCCGTTCTCTTTTGTTCTTTAATTAAATGAAAACAGATGTTTTCTGAAGTAAAGCGGAACCATTACTGGAGTACTTAAAGTGTTAAGGTCTTTAATTTTTATATCAGTTTGGTCTACAATTCCTGATTGTCTTTACTCAAGCTCAACATTAATGTCAAGCAAGTTACCTAGGAGACGAAAGAGATCAAAGAGACAAAAAACCCTCAAATGTCTGATTAATCAAGCCTGCAAACAGCTTATTTCTTTTAGCCTGCATGCAAGTATGAAAATGAGATTCTGGGAGCCGTACATTGTGCAGATTTGTTCATTCTTATCAGAACAAAGCCAGCGGCAGCTTATTTCATGGATCATTGGCACTGTCATCAGTGCTACACAGAACGGGTGACAGCTCCTCATTTTGAGGCTTGAACAAAATTAGCAAAAAGTCGGCACAAATTAGCCTCTCATCTTTTTAGTAATATGACATTATTCATTTACTTTTTATCCAATTTTTAATTTTTTCCTTGTCAGCTATCCCTTTCTAGTGTTTCTTGCACAGCATCATAAAACACTTTTAAAACAAGCAAAGAAACGGCTGAAGTTGAAATAGTATGTAAAGTTCAGGCAGAAGAATAAACATCTATTAAGTCGCAAAGAATCTACTGTAACTTCCAGAAAACTTCCCTTGAAAAAAATCAAGATATTTGACATGAAATATCATGAGGCAAAGACTTCTCCTTAAGACAGGAGTGCGCAATGTGAACGCTGAATGATACAAGTAATGAGATGACACATTCAAGAACTGCCCCAGAAATATTTAGGTATGAAATACAAAATGTTCGACCTACAGAAGCTCGAACAAAACATCTCTATTCAAACAGGTCCTGAAATATCCGATGATCATAGGAGAGAAGCCAAACAGCCTTTTAATACAGTGTTACAGTTTCTCATCAAATATGAATCTAGTTATTTCAGGCTTGCCTTTAGCAATGATTTTCTCCTTTTATGTTATGGAATGTTATCCATTGCTGACGTATATAAAATATATAAAGCAAACAAGAATACCGAGTGGATTTTGCAGTGAAAATTGTCCCCTTTCAATGATGTGCTCAACTTCCACTGTAAAATACTTTGTAATACCTTTGTTGTATTTTTATGCTGTGTACTACAACATCAAATTATATTTGGATGGCACAGCAATGGAGTAAGGACAGAAAACTGTTCTTATATTAAGCTCTTCGCTAGATTTAAACATTTAAATGCAAGTAACTTCTTCCATTCATGAGAAAACACAGCATTAAAAAATTAACTATAAGCTGTTAGATGCTTTACACAGCCCCCTTATAAGAAAGGCAGTTTTAAAAAAAGAACTGTAGTACTGTTTTCAGCAATTTCTTTATCTCTGTTCTTCTAAGTAAGAAAGCTTATTAACAAGCTTTGAACTTAAAATCACATTTACAATAATGTGCCATCAACAGTTTTATAAGCTAATTAGAAAAAAAGATTAATTAATGACTGGCTGCTAATAAAATGGCAATCATGAAGAAAGAAACCAAGGGTGCTAAGCTTCAACTACCACCAATTAAGAGCTAATTACAAACAAATTATATATGTGTTTTGCTGTGGGCTTTAATTTACTAAAATGGTTTTAATTAAAAGAGAAAACATGCTGATTAATTGAACTGCAGAAAAAATCTACAGTATAAACTGTGCTTTGTCTGTCTCTTTAATTAGACTTGTAACATCTGAAATCTTTTTTTAAGGTTTGTTAAGGAAAAGATATACATAATTAAGGGAGCATAAGAAATGTATTCTAGGTGATAACCCTGCCATGTTCCAAAGGTTAAAAGAAAACAACCTCAATGAAGAGATATTTGGACGCACCTCTGCTGAGTGGTAGAAAGAAAATGCTTCAGACACAAAAATAAACTCTTCTCTCCACCCTCCCACCCCCGGTCCTTCAATGGGGAGCTTTCCAAATTAACTGGTGCTTGGTTACATTCCATTTAAAATTACATCAACCTCCTCAGGTATCTGAAAGCACTGTGATAAATTGTGAATGTTGCATGGAACTTCAAAATGAAACTCTATTTTACCAAGAGAAGAGCATCAAGCACTAGAACCTGTCCCTCGGAAACAGTAACATGTGTGTGACCTCACGATCAATCATATTTGACCCCGATTTTCAAATGGACAACAACTTCCAGAATGATTCTCACTGGCTACAACATACAACCTTGCTCCTATACTTCCCATTCTAAATTATACAGCTGGAGGGTACTTAGAGACAACAGATACTAATTTGATTATTATAAAATGGTCAAAACCAACACAACAAATTTTGAAGACAACAGCAGGACTCATCTTGCTGTCGATTACAACGTAGATCTTTCATTTAAGCTCGATTACAATATCATAGTTTCCCTATAAATTACAGCTTTTAAAAAGTGTTTCACCAAAATGCCAGAAGCCACTAAGCTAAGGACTTAGGAACAGTGCTGTGTTCTTTGGAGACTGACAACTACTCCAGTAATTTAACACACTAAATTACAAAATATTTTAAAAGTTCCTTTTGACAGGTAAGTCAAATATGGTCCAGATTATTTTAGCATGTTCAGGTTACAGTCCTGAGGCTAATGAACTCTTAGACAATGTGGCACCTGCCTACCAGGCAGTTGACATAAAAACTACAAGCAAATGCGAAGTTTGAGGTTCTGCCAGATTAGTTCTCAGAATATTAGAGCCATAAGAAATCTGCATTCTGCTTCTTGAGACACCACATAATGACTTCAGTACAAAAGCACTATGAAAAAATTCTCTGGGAACAAAAAGCTTGGAAAATATTTTCCCGTTTATATATTGGGAGGAAGTATTTTAAAATTATCTGGTTTAATTAGAAGAACTTCTACAAGGATCACTCCAAATTGAAACTGATTTACAGCAAAGTAAAATTCCCAGATAACTCCACATACCATCCTGACTCAAAAGGATAAACACCTCCAACTACACACAGTCACAGTTCTCTAATTTATCAATGTTTATTCTTCAAAAAATCTAGGACGATTCCCACTCACACAGTAGGAACAATTAAAGTACATTTCAATATATTATTCCAAAAGGGTTTTTCAAAAAGTTGACATCATTCCAAGTGTCTGTTCCAAGCTACATACCCAAGTACCTGCCACCATTAAATCTCAGCTACCCTATCCTAGAACATCACCAAGAAAACCATTTTCTCTCGGCCCAATTAAGTGTCCACATACACTTCATTCTGTCAACAACTGTCATTCTAAAAGGTTCAGAATTTTGGTGACAACTCCTGCATTAGTATTAACACCTTTATTGGCATCTCTCAAGTTAAACAAGTCATCATTAAATGCAGCGTTCAAGCACTACCTTTAAGTACACCATTCTGCGTTTGAAAAGCAGAACTTTAAAACATGAAAGACACTCTGGCAATGTTGTAACAAAGACAGCAACTGGATTACAATAATAAACCTTAACTGCCTGTATTATACCACGTACACTGCAATGAATTGCTAGCTATATGATACTAATAGTACTATGCTGTTGATATTAGAGAAATAATTCAGTCTAACCACGTTTAAAAATCGACAGTGAATTACGATTAAGCAATGTGACCCACCTGCATTCTCTTAATGCTCAACACAAATGTATCAGAGTGCTGACCACAGGCACCATAACTGCAGCACAGCACTGAGACGCCCAAGCCAGACCAGTTCTAGAAAGTCTGGCTGAAGAAAGAGTTACTGATGGCCTAAATTAGTCTGTACAACATAATGGAGGCATGCCCATATTCTTTCAGGAAGAATTTAACTTGTATATAAAATCATGCAATTAAGAATTTCAGGATCACTAGAACTCTTCAGTGAAGCAGAACACCCAGAAGAGAACATGCTGGGGGGATGGACAAGGATCCACAGTTAGAGATCTCCTACCCTGAGAACACCCAAACCAACTGCAACCTCCTTTCTAGTCCACAAACTAGGAGGCCAACAGGAGACAAGGGGTTATACTTTACAGTGAGCATTGCCAAGAGATTAGACTGAGTATATGACAATGATGATAAGTACAATTCATTTTTTTAATAGAAATGCAACTGCCAATAAAAAAGGGGTAACTCATTTTTAGCTCCTCTCAAAAGTTACGTATGAATCTAAACATGCAGTCACTAGTAAATAGAGCCTCATGCATCCAAGCTCTAACTCTCACTCTAAAACCTGGAATGCTACTTGATTAAGACATTTTAGTTTAAAATTAGAATTTGTGCATATTCATCAAAGCAGAAAACAGCAACAAATAACATATTGCCCAAAGCCTCATTTACAACAGTACAATACTATTTTCCTTAAGGAACCTGCAACAAGTACCACATGGAAACCAGAAGACCCAAAACCTTGAAGCAGTATCATTTAGGCTTTTAGGATGCAAATTTCAGTGATCCACTCGCAGCTGCTAGATTATGCATATTGCCTAAATCATCACTGATTTTAAAGGAACCTGATTTTTAAAAACCTTTTCTCACTGTGTCATAGTGATAGCAAATTGACAGCATCATTTTGGCATTCCTTTGCTTTTTAGGACATGTTTCTACTGCCTATTCTCATCATCTGTTTATTTTTGGCTTCGTTTTTCTAAATACTGAAGCTGCCCTATCAGTTTCACAGGCTTATAAATGTTATACATCAAAAATTAGTTTCACTTATTAAGGCAGGAAACAGCTTTAAGAACTCTGGGATCTGTGCCTCAAAGCAAAAGCTTTATCAGCAGGTTCCAGTCACTGCTTCTTGCAAAAGAAAATGGTGCCGATTAAAACCCCATACACCTGATTTCAGAAAGAACACCTACCCACCAAACATTTTTCACAGGGCTGCAAGGGGGGCTGGACCCCAAACAGACAGCAGCTGCTTCTCATCCGCTCCCTGCCCCCAGCCCTGCAACATCGCTCAAGAAAAATGAGAACTATACAGAAAAAGATGAAGTCGAGATAAAAGAACAATAATTCATCCACTTATTTGTTGAGACCTCAGAAGTGGTGTACTGATTCAGTCCACAGTATAGTTCCGTGCCTGACTTGCTCACAGTGTTGTGTTGCATTCGGAAGTTAAAGGGATACAAATAGTCACTTCAAAAAGTAACTCACTTCTTATGAATATTATATAAAATGACTTTTTAAAGGGACATTTCTTCAGATTGCAGAGAGAAGGAAAGCAGTGATGAATCAATACAATATGAAAGCAATATCTTATTAACTGTACTTGCATACAAAACTATTATTTCTGAATCGATTTCTTCCATAATCAAATCTTTCTCTATAACTCTTCACCAAATCAGAATTAGGCACTGTCAGAATTATTTCCTTAACATAAAAAGTAAGATCCATTAAAAAAAAAAAAATAGAGCTTTTTAAAATCACAAAGAAAAATTAATCTTGCAGTAGGCCAGGTAGCACATATTCACAAGAGCAGAGGACCCCAGAGAATTCACATGGATTCTGCCTCGACAGAACTCCTCATGAGATCGAGCCAGAGTCATTTGAGTTTTCCTTCTTTCAACATACTATTTATTCAGATAAACCCACTTAACCAAAACCAAGTCAAGGCTGTGAATACTAATAATGTTCCAAGCATTTTGTTTTCAGAATTACAACATGCTAATATTTGAAAGTCAACAATTTGGAGCTAATGTTCCACAAATAATAATACAGTGCTGTAGCACCTGGGATATGCTAGATGTCGTACAATCCCATGGCTACCGAAATCAGATAATGGTTTATCATAAATATTACAAAACCTCAAAACTTCTTACGTTAATTTGTTTTTATAGTCAAACAATTTGCACTAGAACCTCAGTATGTTTTATTGATTATGATACTCTAACCACTTTAGAGTAAATGGGATAATGACATTTGTGAAGGAGAACTGTGTTTTTCATGTTGTATACATGAAAGGTAATACAGTGGTATCACAGTAAGAAGCTGGTCAGACTTAAAGGGAACATTAGGACACATTCCAATCACTGTCAATAGGAGTTTTGTGATTGCTGGTGAACAGGCAGATAAGAGTTCAGTCATTAGAAACTGCCCTGAGTGACTAAATGTAGGTGTTTAATGATTGTGCCAGAACAGCGCTGAGGAGCAGTCAGTTTTCCCTAACCTTAGAGAACCATAGGAATTGTGATTTCCCATTTCAAAAGCCATCACAATATTGTATTATAGTGCATTAAAAAGATTTAAATCTGCAAAAGCTTTCCTTGAAACCCTGTACTTAGGCAACATCTTAAATATTTCTATGAGAATGAGAAGTATTCAGAATTTGTCCTTCCTTTCTTAATCCTTTTCTAATACCTTTGAATTCTGACATTGGACAGAAAATACCTATTACCTCTGTGAAGAAGGAAGAATATGCAAGATAGAGGAATGAAAGCAAAAAAATTATATAATTCATTTCTAATATAAATCTAGAATTTTTATAGTTTAGATTATATCAATCAGATGACTTTAAAATAATAGCTTCTCCACCCACCTCAAACAGCACTCACTTGGCTACTTTTTCTTACTTGGCTTCAAAACTATTCTATCTTTTTATCCTATTTTTTTCCCCATGTGCCAATAGCAATGGGCTTCAGAGGTGTGAGTTATGTACTTCAGCTGCTACCACCTACCATATGTGCACCAATTTAACTATTTCTTACATGAAATTGCAATTACCAGAGGTAGCTGGTAGATTCCTCGTCAGTTTAAGGATCCACTCAGCACAACATACAAATGTAAAGGGTCCAATTTTTGTAGCAAAGAGCTGCACAGACTTCATAAAATTACTCAGATACACCAAATAACAAGACAATATCTTGAAAAAACAGAGTTTCTCCTGCCTGGATATTTATTTTAAGATACGCATTTATATACTAAAAAATGATGACAAGGAGAAAAAAAAAAAAATCCATTCATTCTATAAACATCATTCTAAGGCTACAGCAATGTTTGACATCCAACTATTCCCATTCTTCCTGCCATCAACTCCCAATCACATGAACACACAGGGGAAAAAAAACACTGGCATGCAAGTTGAGGTATATCTGGCCTTATGTGGGTATGTCTTGCTCTCAGTTTGCTGAGTCTCTGCCTTTCTTCAGGATTCCCAGGCTTATTGGGGAAGGAATGCAAAGAAAAATCTGAGGGGCACAGGGAACTGACAGGAAGGGAACATTGTACTCCAGTTTTCTTGGCTTGCAACATGCAGAAAAATCAAAAGCTCAATACAGATGACAAGTTACTGACTCCTCGGAGTCCTGGAGTCGGCAGGAAGGCTTTAAAGCAAGTTACTTGGGATCCTTCACGGTTGTAGTTCCAATTCTTATACATGGCTACAGCTGTACAAGCATTACAAGACCTGTGGCAAAATCCTTCAATCACTGACAGAAATCTGCTTAGGAAATAGGAAAGATGCTCCAAACAATCTCCAATGCTATTTTTGTTAAGACACTTTCTGTACAGATGTACAAAACTAAATGTTTCCTCAGAGCTTTTGTGAACAGCCCACTTACCTCACGAGTGGCTAATCTGTCACTCAGCTCCTCGGCCTTATCAATGTCACCTTCAGCCACACACTTCTCTATGCTAAGTTCAAGGCCAGACTAGAAAAAGAAAAGCAAATATCTTTAGGACAAATAAAGAAATAATACGATCAAAGGGAGCATCTCCTTTCTAAACATATTTCTTTAATAAAATTCTTTAAAGACACTGCATAAACCCGTAATTTCTATGTAACACAAATCACTTTGTCTACGTATTGTAACGGACAGTATAATTAAGAATTCACTGAAAGGCTGCCTGAGCACAAATCATTGCATTAGTTCCACCTTACGTGCAGGATAATACTGTAGGTTAAAAAAATTACACGGACTAGTTTATGCCTGTCACAATAAAATTTCATCTGAAGATCTGTCTTATCTCTTCCATCCCTGGAGCTTTCTAAACAAAATGTGAAATATATGTGTCAGGTAACATGAAGAATGGCAATTACCACTGTATCGTTACAGTTCTAAGATCTTATCTTTATCCAAAAACTGAGTTCTGGCACGGTGCCACTCCACTGTGCTAATAAATTACACATTCTAGCACTCCTATGGAAAACTATGAAAAAGCTTCAGAATTTAACCTCTGAAAATAAGAAAATAACCCTTATGATCAACATAACATAACTTGTATAACAACATTTACAAATAATGTAACAAAAAATGTAAATATCTACTGGAATAATAGTTGGAAACTTGTGAAGGAATACACAAGGTTAGCACAGCAGTAGGCACTGACTTCAAAATTTCACAAAACACTTTCACAAGAGATCGTTTATAGCCTCACTGCTTTTAGATATTAGTGACGCTAAAGAAAACACACTTAACAGTTTCACAACATACACTTTTAAAAAAGATAAAACAAACAAGAAGAGAATTCTTGAGAAACAGTGATCTGCAAATACTGCACTTAAATTACTCAGATGTAAGTTAAAAAAGAAGTGGCCAACCAGAAGCTGCAGTGATAGCCAGTTCTGTTAGATGTCTTTTCTGAAATTAATGAGACACGTTCCACTAGTGATAAAATCTCTGAACTTACAAGGAAAACTCTCTCCTGATCCATTCTCAGCAATTTAATGACAACTAAATACCCACCAAAAGTAAGAACTTAGAAATAAACAGTATATCATGACCTGCATGCAGAAACTTACTTTAGGCAAATGAAAAATATAAGCTTTATCATAAAGAAGGCTAACTGAACATTTGATGTCATGCCTTATCCAGGCCTTTACTAGAAAAGCTACAGAACAAACAGTGCTACAAGTAAATCACAATATAATGAGTTTCTTAACTTGTTCATCATGTTGTACCAGTTAGTTCTAATATGACTAGTTACACAATAATAATTTATGGACAGAATGTGTTATAAATCAAATAAAACTGTATGGTAGGTTTGGCCCTCTAAATCCTACAGCCACTGGTGTCAACTAAACGATTTACTGGGCACATTTTAAAGCTGAAACATGTCTTTAAAAAGAAAAAAAAAAGGCAAACAATGCATATGAAGCTTTTTGTTTCTCATGATAACAGAAAACAAAACCAGACAGGAAACAAGCACAGATAGTGGCTCAAGGGAAAGCACAGCAGCCTTTCCATTCAACTATGATTCACGTGATATCCAAAAGGAAATGCATTAAAAATGTGTACAAAATCATCCTTCTTCAGAGTGACTCGATCATTTACTCACTTTCAAATAGTCTCAGTTTTATTCCTATCTCGGTTAAGGCTGAGCTCTTTACTCCCAAGCACAAGCTGACATTGCTTTCGTATCAACAGTCACCTTTTGTGGAGCCCTGCCATGCACAGGTGGTTCAAATCTGTCATTGATTCCAAAGTATTGTGTAAGTTCTTTCCATTTCTCATCATCTACCAACTCTTGACTACTGAAAATAAACAAACAAACAAAGAGTCATTAATATAACCAGTTTCCACAACTTGTAGTGTTATTTTCAATACTAAAATAAATTCTATTTGGCAGACATGCTCTTTTCACCCATTCACAGTTTTTAATGGAAGTGAAATCAATTATTCCTTCCCCTCTGTTTCTGTAATTCTACAATCTTGAAATCAAGCTTATAGAGTCATAGAATCTTTTAGGTTGGAAGAGAGCCTTATGATCATAGAGTCCAACCATTAACCCAACACTGCCAAGGAGGAAAAAGAAGAGGAGGAGCAGGCTGAACAGAAGCTTGTATGCAATTACACATAAAACATCATTAGGAATAACATTAAGTCAATTTTAAGTTACATTAAATAAAACATTTGTGTTGATTATCAAAATCAAGCAATAAACTCTATCAGACAATCACTGGTATAAAATTCAGCCTGCCCAAGAGAGACACTGAACAACTTCAGTAGATACTTTACGTGACGTTCAAAGCTCGGTTTTGGCCATGCATGCGGTTAAGCTTTTGACAAGTTTGGCCCAATATTAAGAACAGACCTCAGATAATCACATTGACCTGGTTATACCTCTCAGTCACTTCATTGTCCTTCTTCTGTTTTTCTAGGGAAGAAAAAAATAAAATCCAACATTACACCATAATACCCTGCAGCATCCAATGAAGTGAACAGAACTCTAATTGGCCACATTTCCTTTGAAAGGCTGACATACTAGGAGATTTACCCCAAAATCATGAGGATTTAAGCCACTTTTCATACAAAGAACCTCCTACAATATCTGTGAAGAAGTTCTAACCAGAATACACAAAAGTACATTTTATAGAATTACTGAAATACACTTAGCCATTATAAATTAGTATTAAATAAGTTCTACCTTCTTTATAAACACAGAATAAATGTATTACTTGAATTTTAAGTAACAAATTACCACCTAGTCCTACAAGTGATGTATGCAACTGGAGAAATAAAATACTAAATAATAGTTAGAATACATCTACTTAGGCATTTAATTCTTGGTAAAACAAAACAAAACAAACAAATAAAAAACACAAACACGAAAAAAACAGCCACAAAGCAAAAAAACAAACAATACACCAACCCCCTCAAAGACAGCAAATTCCACTTCCAATATATTTGATATTAATTCCATTCTGAAAAAATAAATTCTGTAATTCCATAAAACACCTTTTCTGTGGCGCTTTCTTTTTCGGCTTTTGTTTCTCTGGTTTGCTTCCATTTTCATTTCACGGTTTTTCTTCTGCAGCTCCAGAAATTTCTACAAGATTAAGAAAAGACAAATCAGTACTTTTACATCTTTTCCCCATTAAAAAATACATCGAAAAGCATAATATGCTGAGAAATGTTGTCCCACCATTTTATTTATCCACAGTACCTTGTTATCGATAACATTAAACTGTATGCATTGAAAACATCCAACTCTGATGCTGTTCATATAGAACTGGCTCTAACCTTTCATCACCTCTCTGTGACTTTCTGCCCTCCCTAAATGCCAGGACTATTCGAATCAGACACTTTTCTCATGAGACATGACAACAAATACACTGATACCGGTTGTGCACTACAGAGCTGTTCTATGCATCGTTATTGCCCCACTGGCAGTTTGTAATTCAGGTATTACTGACAGCTCTGACCTTGCCCAGCAGGCTACTGACAAGGATCGACCACTGGGAGTAAAACTCAAGAGCCTAAAACACAGATTGCTTTTATCATTATTTTTTCTGTCTTTGCATGCAACTGGGAATTCCAGAGGTATAAGCAACGACGAGTTTAAACGCCTGCAACTACCCCCTATAGAAAGCAGAAGAGCACACACCTACAGAGAGATGCTTCACCAGTAGTGACTGATACACTTCATTGTAAATCCCTCCTAATGCAGAAAGCAGCTACGAAGTTCAGAGCCCACACACCATTAAAACACAAATGTCTGTGCAACTCCAGAGTTACCCAAACATCTCCCTGCTGTGTTTTCAATCACCACTGCACTGGGTGTGTGGGGGAAGTTACTTACATTCATTTCCTATCTAAATTCCTGCCCGCTCTGCTTGAAACAATCTAAGGCATATTATGATGAAATAAAATATGATCTAAGTGCAGTCATTTCAGATTTGTATACTGACTCTTCAACATTGAGTTATTTTAATTTTAAAACTAGCCATTTGACTTTGAGTATGATGCATTTATGCTCTGGACCTCTGAAGACTTGTAGCAATACCCACATTCCACATGTTTAAAGGAATTCCAGAAGGACACGTCTGAGATTCATTTTCTCCATCTGTCACGGCTATCACAACTGGTTCACTGACAGCATTACTTTCAGGTCCATCCGCCTGAACTCTTTCAGTATCTTCTTTTGCATCTTCCTTTGCCAACGAACTGCAGGGTTCATCTCCCTCATCAGAACTAAAGTCAATGTCACTTTCGTTCACGCCAGGCGGTACCAGCCCGCTCCACATCTTCCAGTCCAAATGAGTCCCTTCAAGTCACCACAGAGACATCGGAGCTACCCGAGCTGGCCCATCCCGACAGAAAATCACCAGCCTGCAGGAGAAAACAGCAGAAAGAGCAAAACACGCCGTCACAAATATTATAACTTCTATCGAGAAAAGTTAACTATCGTTACATGTTTTAGACAAAAACATTATAAAGCTTCTAATACTTACTATTTCAGAGAGGGGTTAAGTAGAGTTAAGCACAGAAGGTACCAGCTCTGGTTTTTAATTCCGTGTTCTTTACAGTTTTGTCGCTTCGCGTTTGTTTACAGCTGCTTCCAGTTTACGGGGCGCTACGGCAGCAGACGCGTCCGTCCGCCCTCCGCACCGCTTCTCGGGAAGCGCAGCCGCCTCCCGCCCGCCGGGCACGGCCGGACAGGAAAGGAGAGGAGAGCCCGCCGGGCCGGGGAGGCCTGGACAGCGACGCTGCAGGAAACGCGGCCCCGAGAGCGCGGAGCGGAGACCGCGGCTCCCGCCCCGCAGCGCTGCCCGCGCACCCTTCGCCGAGAGCCCCGGCCGTGTTTACCTGCCCGCCATCTTGGCACCGCCGGAACACCCCGCCCGCCGATTGGACTCTGCCCCGCAGCCAATCAACGGGCACTTTGCTGCTCTAGGCCCGGCCTCTCTGGTGTCCATGACAACGCTGCGGGCCGGGCGGGGCGGCCTGTGGAGCGACGGGTTCGGGACCCAGACTCGGCCCCTGGGGCTCTGGGGACATAGGGCTGCTCCTCCTCCTCGCTGTGAGGCGGCTCTGAGGGCTCCAGAGGGATGCGATGGCCCAACACGTGCAAATGAGCTGGCTTTGTCAGAATTAACAGCGGTGCTCTGGAGGAAAAGACAAGTTTTACAGGCAATCCTAGTTGCCATAAATGAGTAGGCAAAAGAAAACCTTGGTATTTATGCAATACAAAAGTGTTTATGCTGAGAATGCCGAGGGTCAGCAACCTCAGTGTTCAAGGATGGAAAAATCCTTTTAAAGCCCGCACTAGTGTCTTGGGTTAGTGTGGTAAAGAGAAAACCTCAAAAACGCAGCTCCCGGGCTTTGTAAGGTTGTTCGTTGTGGACTGTCTCCCGGCATCAGAGCTTGAATTTTCCTTAAACTGCTCCAAGAATGTGGAAAAGCTCTTAGAAACTCATGAGGAAGCCAAATAGCACTGGGTGTTCAAAGGTGATCGGAGAGGCTGCGCAGAGCACTCGCTGAGGGACTCACTGGTTTGGAAGATTCTCTTACACCTTCTTGTCCTTTCAGCTTTCAAGAGTGAAACAGACGAAACAAACAAGTACTTTGGAGCAGTCTGAGTGTGGTTCAGCAGGAACACCTGGCATATAATGAGCAACAAGAAGGGAGACACAGAGACAATGCAGGAAAAAGATGAAGGGAATAGGTGGACACCGCTAACACTGCGACGTGTCTGAACCATGGGAGGGTTTGTGATTGAAATAAGTTGTAAGAAGATGCGTATTTGAGTGACAACAGGTTGAAAAACAAATCTCGGTATTAAGACTTCCAAGAAAGAAATTGCTGGCACCAAATTGGGACACGGCTCAGTTGTGGACAAACAGTTCAGCTATGAGAGGAATGAGGAAGGGGCAAAAGTTTGTGATGAAGGTGGATGATGGGGAACATGGCTTTGAGTAGAGATTTCTTGGTGGATCACAGCTTCTGGGATTGGATGTACATGGAAGGAAAAAATAAACACCTTTCTCATGGACATAAACCAGATCTTCAGATTAATTTCCTTTTTATGCCATGTTTTTGCATCCTCAGATTCATTTCTAAAATCAATTAATTCCGTAAGTAATCACTTTTTCATGAACTACATGTAAATTTCACACTCAGCTTGCTAACTAGTTTTTCTTCTCATCTGGGAAATCAATTTTTAAGAGATTTATTTTATTTACATTTAATAATTGACTGTATTTGGTATACAGATAAGTGGTAATTGATAAATGTATTGATATTGTCATTTGTTGTAGCAAGATGTTAGACCATTCAGCTGCATGATATTTTCTTAATGTGAGCTAACTTGAGAACACTCCAAAAACTGAAGGATACATGACATCTTTGTGACCTGTAAATTTATATATTTGCTTGGGATACATTTTCAGATGGCAGATTTAATGTCATGTTGCAATTTGTATCCAAACATTGTGCCCCTTATTTAGTATGCACAAACCAACTCAGTGCACACCAATGAAGTACTCAAGTGTTCACCTGCATTTCATTTGTTATTTACAAAATTATTGTATTTGTAATTTAAAAAGCCAATCTCCAGTTCTCTGACAACAAACTGACTTCTCACAGGTTCTTCTATGAGGAGAAAGGTGGAAAGTCCTCCCTGTCTTTCACCAATCTAGAAGCATTTGTATTCAAAACATCAGTGATTGCTGAAGCTACAAAAGAGATTGTTGGCTACTTAACAGGAGAAGACAGCACAGCCTGTGACAAACACTGATGTGCCTACATCAAACTATGGGAGGGCTGCTATGGTGTAGAAATACCATAGCAAATATTCAAATAATCTTATTTATTTCCTTTTGGTCAATTGATCTAACTTCCTTTCTCACTTGATTTCCTGTCCTGGAGACCTGCAAAACAATGATTCTTATGTGCGAAATGAGTCATGCCCCTGAGATGGCTGTGAAGTAATTACAGGTTAGATATTTATTATGCTGTTATTAAAAACTACCTGAACCTCAGAGGGAAGGGCTACTGCAATTAGATGTAACACCAAATTTAATTTGAATCTTTGAGGATCTCTATGAATTTTCAGGTTCTAGTTGATTTTCTCTGTATCTTCATTCCATACCTTTACCTTCTGCTGTTGGATGTTTACGGATACCACTTTGAGTCCCAGTTGTTATGGTTTATCAGACGTATTGTCTTGTGGCAAGAGAAATATGCAGTTCCTGCTACCGAAATCTCTGTAGAGAGAATCAGGAATTGAAAACAGCAGCTCTGGGGGTTCATCTTTCTACTATCACTGTAGAGTAAGCAAGTACTAGTGTGTAGCACTATGGTGCTGCTGGTTAGTGCTCTCCTGAGGTCATCTTGAGCAAGTTTGCTTGAGAAGAGAATATCCTGTATTCATTTGGGTAACTGATCTGTGTTTCTGGTGCTATTTTTACTCCTGGTCTTCATACCACCACATTTGGCAGTGTGCGCTTTATTGAGCTTAAACAGAGCATTTTTCCACATCTTTGCTTGTTTTCACTGAAAGAGAATATGCTGCTAGTTTCTGGGTACAAAGTATTGATTATTATCTACAGTATTCAGCATTGCTTGGGCACTTTTTGAAACACTCTTCATGAATAAGTGTAACAGAATGGACGGATTGTCAGGTATGAGGAAAGCTGATGGCTGTGAACGGTCCCCATGGCAGGTTCTCACAGTGGAATTATTTTCTTCAGACCAGCTAGAGCTGAGATTCTTGGGCTTCAGGACACAGTGGATGCCTGAACTATTTCCTCAGACATATGCTCGAAGCCATGTTTTGCTAATCATAAATAATCACCTACATGCTTATTTCCACAAAATAGACACAATTTCCTAGTACAGAAATTGAATCTACTGCAACATAAATTATGCATCATTAGCTGTTTCTTTTTTAGCAATAAATGAGCACATCAGAAACGTTTTCTTACACATGGAAATATATTACATTTTATCCTTTAGAGACCATTTTGGCAGTATGTTGAAATGATCAAGAACTGAATTCTTGGTTAAACATAATAGGAAGGCCTTATTGTATTAGCAGATTACAGTTATTGTGTTAGTATACTATCTACCTTGTATTCGTTTTTGCTAACATAATGAGAAATTTTTCTAGCATGATTATATTTTAATACAATAAAATAGGGTTGGAAAGGAAAACTAATATGATTTTTTAAAGAGATGTCAAGACAATAAAATAACCTCTGTTATTTTTCCTAAACTTTTAATTTGTCACTAACTTAAAAATTTTTATTTTTATTTATTTATTATTTTTTATTTATTTTTATTAATCCTTTAAAATAATTATATTCAAATGAGCATTTAAAGTCAGTTGACAGGATTACAGAGGGTTTTTTCCCACATACAGTGCCATATAAGAACCAAATTAATTCTTGCTAAACAAACATTACAAGAACCATCATAGAGACAATTAATGGAAATCTCCAAATAACATTATCTGAGGCTGTACATTAAAGTATACTAGTAAATATTCTATAGTATATATTATAAGTAGTAATGTTGTTTTGTAATTTGAGCTCGCTTTACCTCAATCAAAGTAAGACTGTCATCCAGGCAGGCCCATGCCTGAGCCCTGATTGAAAGCCCATTCTCGTGGGTAGAAATATTTCCATTGTCTGCAATGGGGGAAATGGGGTTTGAATGCGGCCACGAGCATGGAGCAGAGCGCATGGAGCTGTTACACCTCAGCACAAGTTGGCCACGTGTGCCCACGGTTGGTTTATGTCCCAGATGTCTTCTGTCAGTTCATCTAAATCTCAGGTCCCCTTGTGTCCCCTCATTCCCATGGTCTCAAGGACACTAAGCAAAAAAATGGAAAGGGATGAAATAAAGAAAAGTCTTCTGAAGACGAATGAGCTTGAGTAATCCCCTGTGTGCTGGTGAGAAGTGTTGCTGTGTGCTCCCTTCTTAGTCCTTGTATCCGTCCTATCCAGGAACAGCCCCACGCTTAGTCCACAGGCTCCTTGTTAAGCAGCATCAGAGCAGGTCTGTTTGGATGCTTCTGAATTTGCTTGTTTGAGAGCACTACATAACTAAACAACATAAGATCAACCCCAGAGATTTTACTGAGAAGACTGTCATACTGCCATTTAGTATATCCTTGTTCCTCTGAGGTTGGCATTTTGATGAAAATTCTGTCCATAGACATAGAAAGAAATGTCTGTGTTTTTAAGCATCAGCAGTACATAAGCAAGTTGCTTTGCCTACTTTTTTGAAAAAAGTATCAGCACACAGTATTCAGGGAGGACATAAGACCTTTTGTTCAAAATTCCTGATTGAAACTTGAAAGATCTGCACTCAGTTATTATTCTTATCAGAGGCTTAACTGTGAGGAATGAGGAAGATGTTTTCAACTTTAGTACCTCTCTGATAGAAAGAGTTTTCATCACGTTTGTCTGTTGAAGCCATGAACTGTGCCAGTCTTGGTCCCGTTTGGACTGTTCAGGACACTGACAGACACTGGCAGTGGGATACGTTAGGAAGCTGAAACTATCAGGCCAGCTTTCAAAGGGTCAGCCTTTGAAACAGATGTTACCTGCCCCTCTGTTAGGGACATCTGGTCCAATTATTAAACCACCACAGCTTTCTGTCCTGTATTTTGCATGGATTAACTCTGACTATGAGCATTTAACAGTATGGCAGTTGAGGAACTGATTCAAAGCAGATCAGATCCTGCTGTAAGAGTGGTGATACTACAGGTGTGGATAGGGAAGAGGGAATGAGCACAAACAGGTAGAGAAGTTTTAGCCAACTAGCTTTAAATTGCCACTGAAGGTCTGTGGCAGGTTTTAGATATTATGTCAAGCCAAGGAGAAAATAACGGTTAGACTAATTAATTTCATGGAGTAGGTCTACAAAAAAAAGTGTAAGCGCTTAAAAGGTGCAGATGATCTGGGTTCTTAGAATAATTTTTTGCAGAAGGCAGAAGCATAACTGAGCTGCTGCAGATGCACCAATACCGACCTGGAGGTAACTTGTTTGGGTACCAGCAGTGGTAGCACAATGGGGGTATAAAGTTCACTTCTTGTTAAGTGCCATAAAATTTATGCAGCTACTTGAGACATGATGCTGCAACCACATTTGTGGTATGTGTTTTGTGAAACCTGCAGCCATATAACTCACTGCAATGTAGACATCACCCCTATCTAAGGGTGTTCACCTAGTATAAGACAAATTTTAGCAACTCAAATATAGCAGTCCTAATTTTGTTGTAATGAACACAAAGTCTATATACTGGATTGGGGTCTTGGATACATTTCCTCTGCTCTGGCAATAGAAGAGAAGCACCCTTCTGCCATATCACTAAATGAAATATCATCTGACTCGTTTTGCACATGCAGAGCAGTTTTCTCAACCTCTCGGGGAGTTTTTCCTTGTGTATTAAGTGTTATTTTTTAGAAGCACAATAGTGAGCCTTACAGCTGGGAGTTCCATCCTGTGGCACTCAGATGTGGAGCCAGGGCAAGGCACTTGACCTCTCCTTGGTTGTGTTTGTGAAACAAACAGCACTATTTTAAGTACTTTTCAAGGAAATTAGATAAAATTAATTTAGTGTTTGTACTGCAATAAAGGTTTACGTAACTGGAAAGTCTTACAAGGAACTCGATCTTTTAAATTTTGTTTTGTGTTGATTTAACTTTGAAGGGCTATTTTTGATGCTCCATACTGTATATGAAATGTGCTATTGTGTCATTTATATAAAGAACAGCTGATTTTTCAAGCTACCTTAATGAACCTATTTAGTCTCTGTGTATGCCAATGCCCTCTACTGGTTTGAAACACGATTACTCAGCGAAGGGTATTGCTGTCTTCCTTTAGTGAGGGAACCATAATATTTAAAAGTTTTTCCTTTGAGAGGGGTAGGAATTTGGTTGTGCATCCAGGCTGCCTGCAAAGTGCGAGTGGCTGCACCCCGGGCCAGCTGACACCTGGGTGACTCTTGTGCGACACATGTAATACCGTACCAGCTTTTTTGTTATGTGTTTTCTTTCACCAGATTCGCTGTCCTTGTGGTGAATGGCAGGCTCATAGGTAGCGTCTTGAGAGGGAAGAAGACACTTACCTGAGACTCCTTCAATGTCAACCGCTGCGTAGATGTTGTGTCAATGCAACAACCTCTCCAAGGAGCTCCTCTGCTCTTCAGCCCCTTCTAGGGCCTACATCAGAAGGTGAGGGGCAGTTGCGTTGACAGGCTCGGGTATAAATAACCCTGGAGGCACAGGAGCCACAGAGGTAATGAAGTGCCTTGAGGAAAAGTCTCAACTATCAAGGGATGGATCCACTCCCCCTGCCACAGACCAGAAGTCACGTGGCTGAGGAATGTGTATCCAAAGATAATGCTACCTTCAGAGAACTCTACTTACAGGTAAGTAACTCTTCTTTAAAGAAGGTATCTTTGTGTGGCAGACTGTTTATGGGAGCAATTTGAATTGAACTTTAAATGAAAAAGGCATATCTCTGTAAGTGGTAATAATTTTAGTCATCTCGCTGTGGCTAGGGGTTGTGGAATTCATTAGCACAGATTAACATATAAAGTGGGTGAGATATCTAATAGCAAACGTAGAGGTTTAGGGACCTTAATTCATCACTGAATGAACAGCGTGTACAGTATTAGGGACTATGAAATTTTTAATTTACACAAAGTGTCCAAGAATATAGGGAATAAATTTAAACCCAAAACAGATAATGGAGCTGTGCCCTGCCTAGCTGGCAAGTTGAATTGTTTTTACACTGAGTGAAGAAAGCTAATTATCCCAAGCACAAGGAGACTGCTAAAAATAATAAGATTATAAAGAATAATTTGCTGATATAATTACAACAAAATTGGGTACACACAATCGTCAGATACATGTATTGCTTGACCTGGGCGAGAAAGTGAAATAAATCCTTCCTCTATAGCCTTCGTAAATTTGTTTTTATCATCTCCAAGTGGTGTTTGCACAGGCAGCACAATTTGCATGTGTAATGTGGCTGTACAAATTGACAACAAGTAAATTATTCAAGGAAATAGGCTGGTCGTGGTTCTGAACTATCTCGCAAAGCCTATTCATTTTGAAGAATCACTGAGACGTGAAGCTCATACATCAACCATTTTCTGACAATCCTCAGACTTATTGTCTCCTAAAATGTCATTATGGCTATTATTTATGAACCTAATTCATTTATTAATATATATTTAACTCTGACTTGTCATGCACCTTAGCAGGCATTCTGTGCACTGCATATTTTTGAATAGATGAAAGAGTTTTGCATGCTTTAATGATTACTGTAAGCTGCTATAGATTTATAGAATGCAGCTTTATTATCTACTTGCATTAATACCTTTTTGTAACTTTTTTTTTTCCTTAAGGCCATCAAATATAAATGGCAAATGACATATCCAAAAGATTGTATAAAAAGAGATTTTCTTAGAGTTTGTTGAATTTTAGAACAAAATGAGGTAGCTAACTGTTAAGGCCTAATTCATTTCTAAGAGTATATAACAATTGTGTTGGGGTTTTTTGTGTATTTTGCTAAAAATATGAGGTGAAATGTATAAATTTAGGTGTTTATTATACCTTTCTCTTTGAGGACAAGTAGCCATCTTTCCATTATACCAACAGGGGGAGTAAAGTTCAGAGGGGCAAAAATGTAGCAGATGGAAAACAGATCTATCCTGCTATGGTATACGTAGAATATAGATAATTTCTCTCGTATAGAACAGTCCTTAGGAAATGAACAGCACTGAGAGTATGGATAATGAGGCTGCCTATGGTTCATGGATTTTTTTCATCTTGATTCACTTATCTTTGGGGCATATTAAAAGACATAGGGATCGCAGTAACCCTTCTCTGACATTTGCAGAGTGTCAGGAAATTAAAAATTGCAATCTACTATGAGAAACATACTCGGGGTAGTTTGAAATTGTATCACATACACAGAATTCAGATTAAACTTGTAATTACAATAACAAATTGGCTCATTGAAATGCATAATTATTGTGACTGTACGGTCAATTTGACTGTTTGCAAGGGCCCATGATCACAATTTGAGGCTACTGGCCAGTGGTCAAAGAACTGATTTGGAAGTTATGAGATCCTATTTATGATGTTGATCCCACTCAAAGATTTTTCGATAGGTCATTTGTTCTTGCTCCCTCAGTGTTCCCATCGGTATGGGAATTGAAAGGATGGGGATTGAAAGACTGATTTGTTTCCTGGTGGCAGAAATGCATAACCCATTGGGGTAAAGGAACTCTCTGGGCAGGGTTGATCTTTAGTATTAAAATTAGGAATGGTTTTATTTTTCACTTGCTCCCAGGATTTGCTAGGTAATAAAAGCCATGTGATCATGTTATACCGTGGTATAAGGTCTATGAGTAAGGAAGTACTCATACTGTATCTTTACCCTGAAATCTTACAGAGTTGTGTTCTTCATGGTCAAAGCTATTTCACCCTAAGTAGGAGTGAAATAAGTGAAACAAGAAAAGGAGTGAAACAAGAAAATCTTTAATGTTCAGAAGTCTTTGCAAAACAAAGAATTACCAAGTCCTTAGGTAGCATGAAGGTCTGTTGAAGCTAATGCTATAATGGTAAAAACTATAGATAGTCATATTGGAAAACTCACTTATTACTTTGAATTCTTCAGCTATTTTTTGGAATGTTAGTAGGAACACAGATATATAGGAGCAAACTCAAGTGACAGAAGTAAAGACACTGTGAGAAACCAACTCAATCCAGACAAGAGCAAAGAAACTAGACTGAGTATGTGTGATGAATAATAAGGCTTTTCTGTGTCTGAAAGTCAGTAAGAATAACATTCGGGGCTTTGGAAACAGAAGCTTATGTTTTCAAAAGTGTGCTGTCACTTCTGGTACTTGCAATTTCAGAAACTTGCCTTGAGACATTGTAGAAGGTAAACCCAGGCTTCTAGAATATATATATATATTTTTTTTAACTGAACCTAGTAAGGTGATGTAAATTTGCCCTATGGGAACTCAGAATGTTTTAAAACTGACAAAATACATTCTTGAATTTGTGCAGCTTACATTTAAATATCTTTTGCCACTTGAAAAAGTTTATAAGTATTGGTTGATCTTCTGTGTTTCTGAAGAAAAATGGTGTTTGCAGTCAGACTGTCAGTCATTCAGTAATTAAGACCTTAATAATTTTTGAACTTGCCAGCCAGTTTTGACTAAGAGAAGTATTATAGGTACAGAAACTCCCTGCAGGTTTGTTGACTATAGCAAGTTAAACTGAAATTAATGCTACCCCTGAATCAATGTGGAAGACTGATTTCTAGCATTTTTCATGTGAGTTTATAATTAATGAGAGCATTTAGGTAATCTCAAAATGACATGTTAAAGAAGAAAATTCGTTTAGCTTTACCTTGATATATCGAAACGTGTTAGAGATTTCTCAGATACAGCTTTTGCAAACGAAAAAGAGTTTGAAGAGGAGATTGACCGAATTGTTTGAAAACAACTTTTATTTTCATCATCCAACAAGAGATTACAGACCTCTGCAAAGATCCTCTGTGGCACATCAAACCCTAGTTTAAGCCATCACTATGTACAGTAGCGGAGCTACTTTGGTTTTTTTAACACAGATCAAAATTGCACCTGCTACATAAGATATTCATTCATCTTTATTCAGTAACCTGTAAAATTCAGAGTGTAGAGAGGGTGCAAATCTGCTTGATAGTTCTGGACAAAATTTTTCAGCTGTGATTTTCTGAGTGGCTCAGCTGTAGAGCCACAGAATGATGTGCGAGGAAAGTGCCCCATCAGACTGCCTGTGCAGTTCTTGCCGCTGCTCCTGATGACATTAATCCATATTCCACTTCTAAGTTGGCTGCTTCTCAGGGAAACGCTGCTGCTTCAACATCTTGTGCTGCTGATCCTGCTTTACATTTTTGGAACAACCCAGGAATTCTCACATCTTCCTTTATAACCAGGGAATGTAAACACAATTTATTGTTTCATAAAACAGAATTTGTGAACCGTGAAATCATTATGTATTTTAGCTGTAATGCCTTGTACTGTGTTTAAAAGCATTAGTACCTACTGTAATAGTCCTTGTTGGGCTACCACAGTATCAGGCCATGTGGGCAGCCTAAGTGACCAGCCTGAGATCCTTCCAGTGTGAGGTGTCTCTGTAGCTGCAATAATCAACTCATTTTAGTGTCGGTCATATGTCAGGAATATGCCAGGTGATACCCAGAGGAAAGCTGGATAATCCCTTGGAAGCTAAAATCAGAAGGGACGTCGTGTGAGCAGCTTCTAGATGCTGCAGTTGCTGCAACCAGCCTACCTACATGCACCCCAGAATTCCTTTCCTTTCAACTATACCAAATGTGTATTTTGGAGAAGAAGGTTTCAACTCTTTTATTAAAACATAACAAAACAAAAATCAGGTGTATTCATTATGTAGCACCCTTCTTCCTGACGCACTCACCCAATGAAGCATTATCACCCATTACACAGCTCAAGGATGCTAACCACCAAGATACCACTAAAATGCAATAATAACTGCTGGGTTGTAAACCCCAATGCTTAATCCCCATCCGATTCCAAGTTAAATGATTATATTTGCCCCCAGACAGATAACTGATTCTTCGCTTTTGTTTTAAACATTTACACAGTATTGCCAAGTGCTGATGGTTTCAGAACTAACGCTTGTGTGTCAGCGGTGGAAGTTGACATGCCATGTTGTTAACATATTTGCAAAGCACATTGGGATTCTTTGGGGTAGAACAGTCTGTGCAGAAGGTAAGATAAGTGGTATGTGTATTTTGGGGGATGAAAGAGACTACTGAACACATATTTTAAGTGGGTGCTATTTAATTTTTTAAAAATATCTTAAATGGCCTTTGATTAGAAATAAACACTTCAGGAGGAAATATTTGTTTAAATAAAAGAGGAATTAATGGTTGGAAATCAACAAGCATTTTGGAAAATGTTTCTTCTTAATTCTATACAGAGAGCATCAGGCAGATCATCATGATTTAGCATATTTAAACCATAATTTTGTTGTATCTCATTATTTTTCAACAGTAATTTTCCAAAAGCTTTGGGTTTGAAGTGTGGTTAAAAAATTAGATGTGATACTTATAAAATACAGTATCCTATTCTTTTCTTATTAAATGTTGTCTTGCCTATTTGCAGGTTACACAGAGCTGGTTTCCAAGAGAAGGGTGTAGTTTAAGAGCTGGAGAAACGTCATCTATATCATCCCTTATCTCTTAACATCCCATCATTTATATTCTCAGTCTAAATTCTTAGTATATCTAGTTACATATATTTTAAAGTCTCAGAAAGCCCCAATTACATATTTTCTATATGTTGAACTGTGTGTACACAGCAGAAGTCTATCTGGTGTGGATTTCTGGATGGGATTTTTTAAGATTTGCACCTTCATTGCTGCCCTCTGTTTTATTATGGGTAGATACAAGTGCAATTGATTCCTCTAGCCCGTCTATTTTGGTGTATGAATCAAAAACCATCTGTTTTATATCGAGCCCTTGATGAAACTCAGAAATACTAAAACTGGCTTGCCTGTCCATTTAGGGTCCCAAATTGAATCTAGTGTTATTCATCAAGAATTGCAAAGAATGGATGTCTCCTTTGAGTTGCAGGCAGCGCTTGGCAAATTCAGATTTGTTTCCTAAAGGTGCTATGGATTTGTGCATTAACTGGCTGCCACATTTTGCAGATGGTTGGATCAGCAACAAGATCTATGCAGCTGTGCATAGTTGGCAGACAGGTGTGTAGCTTTTGCATTTGTGAGTTAACCGTCAGCAAGAAATAGATTTTAGCAGCAATGGTAAAGGGAGGACTCGAGTATGAGGTTAACCTTGCTGTTCACAGATCTTTTTCTGCATATCCAGTGCCAAATTCTGTTTTGTATTGGAAAGCTCGTTTGCCTCTCCTACCATCCTTTCATGCACTCAAATTTCCAATTTTTTAATAGTAATGAATTCTTAGAACCTGAAGTGTTTATGAGAATGTAAACAGTGTGTCTTGGAAGTAACTGAAACATGCAGTAAATGTGTGATGAAGTGGAAAGGGTGAGATGAAAGCGGTGCTGAGACAGTGAACTCCTATAGAACTTATTTACTTTATGCTGGGTAGTGACAGATTTCTCTTTAAGTGTGAAACAATCTGACTTTCTCCAAAATTAAATGAGGTTGTACAAAGAAATAACTTCTTTTTTTTTCCCATTATCTTTAAATTCTTTTTATTTTTCTGGTTTGAGACTCTGATGAGCAAAGCGAGTCAACAGAACCAATTGCCAGGGCCTGGACTTTTCCACTTTCTTGCATAGCAGCGTGGTATGAGACACAGGAATAAGATCTAGGGATACGCTTAAAACCATTTGTTTCTCTGAGATGCTCTACAAGACATAACATTTCCCTTTAAGGTAGTGACATTGTGCATATGTCTTTTGGCTGTGTCTTAAAAGACAAATTCAAAAGCAAAAGTACTTATTGAAAAGGATTTAAATGCCTGAGGATTAATTACAAAATTTTCCTGCAAGGTCCAGTTCCCAAGAACGGCATTTCTAATAAATATCACATTTTGTTAGAGTTGCAGACCATTAACAGATATTTAGCCCATGATGGGCTAAAAAAGTTGACCAGTTTTAGGAACTCCTCTTAAAACTGAAAGATGTTTTGCCTTTACAGCAATCGTATTAATACGGATGCTTAGATGTCTGAGCACTCAGTCGGAATTTGGTACTTAAAATGGGAAAAATATAGACAAAAAGGAATGGTAAAGAAAAAAACAATTACCTATGTAAAATCCCATACATTGGAAGAGAAAGAATTAACCAGAGCAGTAACTTTTTGAAGCCATATATACTACATTTTATCTTCCTGAAAGTTACATATATACTTGAGATTGAAATTTTTAAAAACGTACTAGGACCGAGACGAATTAGGGAGAAATTATATATTTAGCAGTCGTCTTTACTGAATAATCCACTCCCCTTTACCATATATAATACTTGGTTTCCACTAATTCACACAGGAAGTGTTTGGAGATAGTTGCTAAACTCAGTTGTGCCCCATACATTATTATTGCAGGACTGTACTAGTTGGTGTACTAATCTCAATAATATGTATGTATATATTTTCTTAAACTTCCAGAGTCATGTTTCTAAGTATTTGAAGCATAGATCCCATAGGATTATCTAAATCTGACATTTATCTGGGTAAAAGCTAACACATAAAGTGTCATAGCTAATCACATGTTTTTTATACTTCTGCTTGGAAAAGAAAGAGCACTGGAAGTGACACACTAACAAATAATACATAATCTGTACACGTGAAGTAATCTTTGCTGCTTTGTTACTTCTTAAATATGCGACATGTACCGCTTGGAAGTACAGCTTGTTATCTTTGTAGTTGAGAATCGTGATATTTATTGTAAGTAGCACAATAAATAAATCATCACAGAAAGTTTGGCTTGGGAGAAATTACCTGTTTAAGATTCCAAGGCATGCTGTGATTTTTTCAGTCATGTGACTTTAAAGTAGAAATCTGTGGCAAAACTCTCTCCTTAGTCACACACAATATGGAAAGTTTGCAGTTATTCTGCTATGCTGAATAAACTAAAATGATGTTTTTATTTTAATTTATTTTACTGTGTTTTGAAAAAATTATAATAATGAGATTACATAAGAGATCAAAACACCAGGAGTCTTATTTTACGCACCTTCAGAAAATCTGAGGTGTGGAAGGAATTTCAGGAGTTCATCAAGTCCATCTTCCCTGACCCAAAGGAAGCTTTACCTGTGTCATCTTCACCTCACTCTACCTCACTGTTCTTAATAGTCAAATGCTGTCCCTAAATAATTAAAATCATTTGGACTGACTGTTGCACCTATTCTCCCCTCTGCCCAATTTGAAACATAAAGCATTCTCTAACTTTCCTGTTCCCAACAGAAAATCCAAACACATATTTGCACCTTTTACTTATTATAAAAGTCAGATTCTGACATGAAAAGCAAATTTTGACTGGAAAAAAATAAAAACTATAATCAGAGATTATAGATATCAAGGTCTTTTTCTACTCCTGTTTCTATCTAAGATATCACAGACTGTAGAAAAATAAAATGCAACACTATGTCAAACACAATTCAGTAGGTATTCTAGTCATATATTAAAATGTTGCAAGATTATTTAGCTTCCTAAATGAGTGTTAAAATAACCCTTAACTTGCTTGTGCCTAGAGAAGCCCAACTACATGTACTATTAGTGTATAACTATCATAAAAATAAATTAGCCAGTCTGCATTTTCAGGTTAATCTTCAATTTCGTAATTGAATCAGTAATTACTATAAGTTAATATAATTAGGTGCTAACACTTAACTGAGAATTATTTATTCAGGAATCTTCACTATTGTAACATTTTTTATAGCTCCAAATCATTCTGAGTAATATACTGCATCAAATAAGCTTAACCAGAAATTGAATGGACATTACTTGGCATCTTGCAGTTTAGGATTTTTAAGCTACTTTTTATCATTGATGTTCTTACTGAAACAAGAGAAGAAACAGGGTTTTTTGCAGTCTTTCTAATTCCGCTCGTAGCTGAAGTGCCACCTGAGCATTTTCGAAGCGCTGAGCCAAATTAAATTGGAAAGACTCCGACAGTCCCCAGTGGTTGTTGATGAAGGTCCCAAGTGGAGACTTTACCTCTAAGTCTCTCTCAGAATAAGTGACTGAAAGAAGGGAACATCAATCCCTCATCAGAATCTGGTGGTTGCATGTGTGCTTGTACCTTTAGCCTCACACCCAAACGTGAATTCATAATGTGTTTGTTTCAGAAAAAAACCAAAACTTTATATCATAGTATGTAGGTGCTATGGCTATTATACCTGAAAACACAGTGATACAGTTTTAAGACTGTCTCAAAGATCACTCACGTTTTCATCTCTCTTATTTGGATTAAATTAATCCCTGACAGCAATTTACTGAAAATACACAATTTAGTCTCTGTGGCTTTGTCTTTGTTGCCTGTCCCTGACTACGGGCTCCCTTTTTCTGTACCATGTGGTTTGAACAGGTTGCATTTCTTCTGCACACTTGAATTTGCTTGAGTTTGCGTCGTGCCTCTCTTTGCCAGCGGCGCTGGTCGGCTCACTGCGGTGTTAACCAGAGCGTAAATCAACGTTCAGCCTCTGAGGTCAGTGAGGGGAGTTTAGATGTGAGTGTGAGCACGAGCCCAGAGCTAACATGACAATATATGAAGACAATATGTCTAACTCCTTTGGCTAATACTCAATGTGCAAAAGTAAAGGAAATATGGAATAATCACCTTTTGACCTCAGTTCTACTATAAATCAGGTCAATTTGGTAGAAGCAAGTATGATGGAACTTGGAAGGCAACTTGTGTGTTACATCCAAATTTTGCGTTGCTGGTTCAATGTATTCCAGACCAAGATGTGTCTTGGTGAGCAGCTCACAGTGGTTTCGCTTGCTGGTTCAGCAGAGAAAATATGCATTTCTCAAAGTGGTGTGAGAGTGTTAAGCTGTCTGGGTCCCAGGAAAGTCAATATTAGTTGTCTGTTTCCTGCTTTATAAAGTAACAATGAAGTGCAATAGGTTCAACAGAACTTCAGAATTGCTTTGATAATTTTGTCAGAGGAAAGAAATATTAAAATCTGTGTACTGTCTGTTTGCCTTTTTTCTTGAAATATAAATTAATTATGACTATATAAAGACCTTTTACCATAGCTAATTAATCAGAATCTCCTCATAAACTATGTGTCGACAGCACTGTATGTCTAATTATCTTTTTCACTTCAGAATTGTGCGGTTGAATAATGAAGAAAACATTACCTGATGAATTCTTTTATTTTATGATGATATCTCTAGAGGCAGAAGAGACAGAGCAGCTTAAATGCCATCTTAAATTACATCTTGGCCTTGGCAAGCTTTCAGCTGGTTTTGATTTGCATGGAAACCATTTTTGTAAGACTCATATTCTCTGAAAAACAGAACTTAAAGCCATAGCTAGAATAAATTATCTATAGCTATTTAGGGCTCTATTAAATCTAGATGCCAGGCACCCTTTTCACATGCCGAATGCAATGGAACAGCTTTTAATACCTTGTCAGCCTGTTCTGTGAAAAGTCGATTGGGCAGGGAAGGTTTGATTTGGCTGGTTTTATTAAAATATCGTCCCCCTCCTTACGCCAGCATGAACCACTCAGCCTAATTTAAACCAGGCAAATTCACCGATCTGTCTTGCATGTCTATGGAAACAGCTTTTATTTTTTAAAGTGATGACATCTACCCGTAACTGTTGGCATGCAAGCTCAAGACACAGTTATTCAGACACTGCTGATAGGGCATTGTTCTTTATATGCTGCACCAATACAGGGAGCACGTTCATGGATTAGGCGCATCCCTCTTTTGATCCTCGCTGCAGCTGGTTAAGACTTTTGCCTAGGACAGAGGGGGAGGGCCAAACTGGATAGCGTTAGACTGAGCATCTCATTAGCCAAACTTTTAAGTTCATTATGCTTTTCTGGTTTAGAATATAATTTAGAATTTGTCCACCTGCAGTACCGCTATGGAATATAAGTATCATCACACCACACAGGGGTTCATAAGAATACCTGTTAGTGCAGTAAGATTATGATCTGATCTAGTCTTATTAATTATTTAGATCAGAGCTTGATTTGGTCTCATGCCTGAATTCAGTGCTCGTTTACTGAGGTGCAGACTAGCTAAAACCAAGAGAGCTTCTTTGGGTGGGTACTGATGAGAAAAAGGAAGACAGTTATAAATATCTTAAAAGCAAATACTCATAATAATTGAATGAAAGACTTCAAAAAACTTAAAAAGAGAGTTTCTCTTTATTTTGCCTGCTCTGCTTCCTGGAAATATTGATCTAGATCATGTTGTCAAAGGTACTTTAAAAGATAGGAATGTCTTGTCTAAGCATTGGGTTTCCATCTGCCAAGTCTCTTCTCTGCAGATCCTTGCAAAGTTATTAGGAAAAGTTGCAATAATACTGTATTATTTTTTCCTGCAGTGCATAGGTGGAGAATAATCCTGAGACAAGACTAATTCTAGCTCTGAAATTACTGACAGTCATTGATATGTACATATGTGAAAAGACTATAGAAACCTAATAAAGAGAATCGTTTAACTTTTACACATCCTAATAAGCAATCTGAAAATGTATACCTTAAGTTCAGATTTAGAGCATGTTAGAGAGTCAGCTAGTCTGACCTCCATGGTTAATGAATTCCATGAGGAGCGAGCAAACACTAAAAATGCCCTGTAGCTCAATGTCTTCAGCCAAAAAGAACTAATCCAATTGACTGAGACCAAAGAAAACGACTGGGGATGTATGGTTCCAGAATGTCTCTGAGGTATTCAAACCCAAGTCAATTTAAGGACTTGTAAGTTAATAACTAGGACTTTACACATAATCCTGTACTTTACAGGTAGCCAGAGAAGGTTTTTTACAACCAGGGTAATGTGATTTTCATGCATGGTGTCAGTCAAAATTTCAGCAGCCAAGTTCCAGGCTAGCTGAAGTTTCTTCGTCAGTGAAATAGTGAGACCTACAAAATGCTGAAGGGAATTGCATTAGCGAGTTCTAGAGTGGACACAGGCATGCAAACGTGTATTAGCAAGAGCCGATACGATGGTTTTTTCTCTGTTTTCAAACAGGAGGAAATAAACCACCCTGTAACTAACCAAGTATGAATACTAGAATATATGACAGCCTCAGTTATTGCCTGCAATTGTATCATAAAGTTTCACCAATCAAATATGGTAAAACAGTATATTTTGTAGCTTGAAACTCTAAAAGTTGGGAGTCTGTAATAGAATAAACTGGTCACCTTTTTAAGTATGTATGTGTTAGTTGTAGCAGACATGTGTTGATGGAGAGGGTGGGAAATGGTTTTCTGACAGAAAAATATCTGTGATAAAGGGTTGTTTTTTTCCTTTTCATGTTCAAAAAAGTTAAACCGGTATTTCCAGACCCAGGATTCCTGCTTTAGAATTGACTGAGTGAAGGATGCCGTTTTCGTCTTCAGTGGTTGTTGTAATGATGAGCTGTTTGTACCTTAACAGGTGATAAATAGATACACAGACATTTAAGCATAGAGGCACCTGAGTTCATCTTTACACTTGCCTTGGCAGATGAAGCTTGCTTTTCAATAGCTATCCTCAGATATATGGCTGAAAGTTAAGATAGGAGAATCAATCATTAGGGATGAAAGCGCTGGGTATTTATAGGAGAAAGGGTTGTTAAAAGAAGATCAGCAATGGTTTTACCAAGAATTAATCCTGTCAGACAGAATACGACCGAGTTCTTTGAAGGAGTGACAAAAGAAATAAATGATGGGAACGTGGTGGCCATAATTTATGTAGACTTCAGTCAGGGGTGTAGCCAGCGATTTGAAGTTTGGACACATCCCGGCTGATCCTTTGCCCCCTGCCTTCAGTATCCCCATAATCTCACACAGCAGACAGGCCATTGAGCATGATCACTAATGCAGCAGGCACACAGAGATGTAGATTTGTATCAGAGCTGTGCTTTCAGAGCCCAGGAAAAAAAAAGAAAACAACACAACGCTGGCCTCAGGAAAAAACTGATTGTATTTTGCATGTGCAGCTTAAACTGACAGTTTTAGAAAACCTCTTTGGTGAGACAAAATCAGAAATACAGGTGTCAGCATTATAAAGGCAGAATGGCCTTGGTCAATTAGAAATGTATTTCTGCTGGACGTTTAGCACAGTTTCTTCTGATGTCTTTCCTCTGTTATTTGCAGCCTGAAAATCAAATCTTAATGTGGGGACTTCTGTCATGTTTACTGAGTTTTTAAGGGTTTAGGAACTTTCTCACTCTAGTTCCTGTTTCCAGCCCTAAGTCCATAGTATGGTTCTGTTTCCAAAGGTCTCCTCCACTATGATTACACCATTTTGTGTCAAATGCAGATGTTTTCACTATGTTTTACAATCATAGCTAATCCAATGAGTCAGAAAATCTTCTTTCAGCTTTTGTTCTGCCCCCTCTGAAAAACTGAGTGGTAATTAAACAGGATTTCAGCCTCTATCCCTACACTATTTCCTAAAGCAAGGCCAGTTTTCATATCACATCCATAGCTGATAGCCTATACGGTGGTTACTTACTTGTGACCTTGTCTGATTGCACCTGTAAAGGATCTACTCTTCTTCAACTTATCTCATATAATCTATGATATATTACTGGCTGTTATTACTTTCAATAATGTCATGGTCCTAACTCATATAATTTCCATTCTCCTGCATGTAATTAACTGACATAATTCTTCCATATTTACCTACATCTTAAAATTATGCTTTGCCTTACATTTTTTCCCAATTTCTCTGCCTATCTTAGCCTTGTAATTACCATTTCTTCATAATAATAATGTTGCAGCTAAGCTTGAATTAAACCTATGGCTTTGAAGAGCCTCACATGAACAATTTGAGTTCAGTTTCAGATCTGAACTTCATAGATGAACAACATTGGGAGACTGAGTCCTGAAACTTTGCATCTGCATTTCTGTTTTACAGGTCATCTTAATTTCTGAATGATATATGTATTAGGCACATATTGTTTATTTGCAGAATTATCTGCAACTGAAGCAAAGGAGAATAGATTTGTTTGAAGTGGGGTATAGATTTTTAAAATCTGAGCTACATACTTTTTGTATGTCTTTACCACTCATGCTACTAAGACTGTGCCACGTGAAATATGATTGAATGTACATACAGAATACATTGGGTTGTTTTGTTAATATATAGTGTGTAGGCGATCTGGTAATTTATCCCTCAGGTGCCCAAACACATGTGCTTTTGACCACAAAGGAGCTGTATTCTTGGTTTTTTTGGAACATAATTTGAACATAACAGCAGAAGTACCTCACTTGCAAGACCTTGGTCTTTGCTTTTAGCTTTTGCCTAGAACTTCAAGTTTTGCAAAAATTTGGTTTCTTTACCCACAATGTTTTTAGATATGAAAGATTGGAACGTCATAAAAATCATTGCGTTTTCTTTTTGTAGCATCATATCTGTTTGTCTCGTCCCGTTTCTACTAATGCTCACCACTAGACAGGCAGGGAGATTTGTTCAAGTAAGCATGTAATCAAGTCCTCTCAGAAGTGGTGAACCAGATTACCACAAGGCGTGCAAATGTTTGACAGATTATCACTAGCCGGATGCTTGCTTACAAGAGTCAGACCAATCTCTTCTCTTTTCTGTGCTATGTAGGTTCAAATACCAGCTGAATTGTTCGTTATGTCTTATTATGTAGGCTTCCTTGAATGGCAATGTAATGATATATGGTGGTCTCTCCACCTGAGTTCAAGCGTCGACATGTACTGAATGTTTGCGTTGAATAGCAGCAGCTGGGATTTTGTTGCACGTTCATCTTTCTACCCGTGCTACCCTTCGGGGTGTCATTATCAAAGTAGAGCATACTTCTCAACCTCAAACTGTGAGTCTCATGGAAGGAAAAAAATCAAGCAGTGAGATATGTGAAATTCTCATTGAATTAATGGGCCTCTTTGATTTTTTACCCAGGAGAATAGAAAAATCAAAAAAAAAATATAAGCCAAAAAAATCTGGCGTCTCCTGGGTAAAATGTGAGAGTTGAGAAGTATGACATAAGCATTAGTAGCCTTTGTGCCTCTTGATAGCTCCGCTGAATCTCCCAAGACTCTAAAAGTTGATTTGTCAGCTTAACATTAGCTCCAGCCTCAGCTGCAGCAGGAGCTGTTGTTTCACCTTTATCAGCAGAAATGGTGCAGCTACTGGAGGGACTGATGTGGTAAATCTTTTTGTGACACCATTTTGTTTTTGCTACTATCTCTAATTGGCTTGCTCGTGCACTCTGCATCCCAAGCTAGATAGGCTGAAAGCTTCATCACACTTTAATTAGAAAAGAGCTATTTTAAAGTTACAGAGTTGACTAATTTTATTCATCAAGTCTCTAAGGGTCACATTTTCAAACTGGACCACTTAAAAATGTCGTTGGTGGTATTTTGCACAGGCTGAATTCGCAAGACTGCATTATAAGCATTGTAGTTTGACACATTCACAAGAATGAATGTAAGTCTGCAGCTACAAGAAAACGCTGTGGGCTTTGTGTGTAAAAAGTTAACAGAGGCTGGTTAATATTTACTCCTATCTTTTGTTGTGCTTAATGCACAGCTTCCATCTATTTGATCAAGTCCGTATGCCCAGTATTGAGTGGTTAGATAAAAAGTCACACTTTGGCATGATTCCCTCTTTCTTCCTTTTTATTTCTCAATCACAAAATGATAAAATAAGGCCAGGCAGGTATCTTAGCACATTGTAGAAGTAAGGGTGGCCACGTGAGGATCGCAAAGAGTTCCAGAGCACAGGGTTGTATCAAATGACAAGCAGTAAAGCTGATGGTACTGGACATCCACATCCTCATCTGTGAGCCAATGTGTGGGAGGGAGAGAGAGAGAAAGATCTGGGAGCTCACCTGAGATGAACTGCACATGCTACTCAGCGTCATTTGCAATGTCCCTGCAAGTGTCTTGTGGGACTCCAGGACAGTCACCGTTATCTCTCAGCTGCAAATCACTTCCTGGCTTCACCGTTGTCAAACATTTCTTCCTACAGCAGGATCCAGTTTTTCCCTGGCTTTCTCAAGCATGTCATATTATAGCTACACACCTTCCCCAGAACAGCCTCTGTGTGAGAAATTATTTTCAGTTCAGTGAAACATACTGAGATTTTTATTGTTCTGGGTCCTGTTTTAGGGCTGTCTGATGCAGATTGTTCATTCGGTATTTAGCTTATTTTTTCTGCCAGATAAAATCAATTTCCTTTATATCATACAATTTAGTACCACTGTAGTCTGGGAGGGAACTCTGGCTGAGTATTCCAGATAGGTGGTGGGGCAAAAGGAGCCACATCACTCACAAAATCAGACCTCGCATATTCAGATACGTTGAATGTTTTCTTCCCAGAAGCATTTTTCTTCTCTCAGTTACAATAATCAAGCCTATAATCCAGTTGTGAGGATAAAGCCAGCCAGCCATGTGTTCCCAGAGCTGGTATGAGGTGGTGGAAGTTGGAAGCCACTACTGACATGCTCAAAACAGTGAGAGTTCTGTGATCTACCTGCAACAAGGGGAGGCAGCTCTTTCCTAGTCCTTTTGTGTTTGTGTAGAACTGCAACATTAAATTGCCCTTTGATTTTTAAAGCCTTCAATTTGTTTGTTTCTCTGGTACAAAGAAACTTCTTAAGCAACAGTTAACATAATCTCTTTTTCTTATTATGGTTTTAGATGTTATCAGTCACGGTGTCTTTCTTCATGTGCAATGGTAGAGAGTGGAGCATTAAATCTATCCTCACTTGATAATCAGCAGAGAGGGATTCACCTTTATTAAATGCAGAGTTATGCCACATCATATTTCCCATCTCTCTTTGTAAGGCTTTAGCGTTGACAGAATCTGGGACTTTATGATGTGTTCAAGCAATTTGGATGAAATTTAAGGCTTTTTTTGTTTGTTTTAAGGGTGTGTCTGCACTTTTTTAATGAACCCCTAATTTCTGTCTGTATATTTTCCTCCAGTATTTCTTTGTCCCCTCTCTTCCCAAATATGCAGCACAGGAGAAAATACTTTGTGAAGTACAGTTGAAGGTGCATCTTCACTGTCCTGTTGTGCTAAAACATTAGTTATATGTACACAAAAAATCTGCAATATATAGTAAGGTACAGTTTTGGTACACTTTGCATGCTGCATTGCCAACAGTGATTCTGACGGCACATGCTACAACATGAGAAGACAATGAAATTTTGTGATGGTATTTTAATTATATTTCATCTTTTAATCTCATTTTAAGTGTGCAGTGCAGCTGGACCTCTACTGTTGCTTCGCTGGTTTACGTTCATACTGCTGTATTTAGTTATGGTGGGCAGCAAAATGAAAATTGGGTATTTATTGCGAGGTTCTTGGCAACACTGCCATGCTGACCCCGAGTTTTGCGTTCTTGCCATGCAGCCAACTGTAAACCAATTGTAATTGTAGATCTAAGTTTGTGTGCGTGTGTATCTACTATGCCAAAATGTTAGTATTTGTAGATTCGTTGTATCAGTCTGATTTTCCAGTGTAATGGCTAGTTATGTAAAAAATTAAAAACTATTAAAATGTTTCATTTTAGTTTGTTAGACCAAACAGATGTTTTCAATGGTGTACTGTAACACTGAACTGTGTTTTATTTCCTATTATACTGCAGTGATTCACAGGAAGTACAGTTCAGATGTTTTAAATGAATCAGTTTCAATTTCATTTTAAAAAAAAGGCAAATCCCAATCCTCTTCTAATTATTTCAAAGGGAATATTTGCCTGATAGATAAATTTAATTCTATTTTTATAAGGAAATGATAATGTTTTGATTTTCATGAAAAGAGCAGTTTTCTTCCTGGAAATAACGTTTTGTAAGAAACTCTCACGTAGCTGTAGTGAGATTCTTTCATGGTTACAGCCCTGGGGAGATGGTGAGGCACAAATGCCGATTGTTTTTCCTCGATTTGTTTCCAGTGTCCTCTACATTTATATCCCACTGTGCATTAAGGTTCTTGTTTTCTTCTGAGCTGAAGCCTCTTCCTTTGTGTCCTGGTTCTCTCAGGAGCCTGCATGCCATGTAGGATGGGCTGCCAGGAAAGTTAGATTGGAGAGTGCTAATATGTCATGCAGGCAGCTGGATTAATCAGTATTGGGTTATTTCAGATCTGAAAAATGGGCAAAGTGATTCAATTTGGGACCTGTTTGGAAGAGGCAATCTGGTCTGACAAGACAATTCTGTCTGCCAAAAACCCAACTGTAGTGAAGGTTTGGATGATGCTCAAGGGAAAATCAAAACCAAAAGGGGATTATACAGACCTTCCCAGCCTCTGAAATTGGTTTGATCCATATGTCATGAAACGCAGACTTCTCTGTTTCTTCTGTGGAGACTTCTGTGTGACAACTTCATCAGCGATTTTGGAACCTAAGTGTTGGGTCATGGCAACATACCCCTTAAAACCAGTATATTTACAAAAAAAAATCAGTTTTGTGGTCAGAAGTGATCAATAAACAGAAACACTCACATTTATTTATTCTGAGTGAGTATTGCTTCTACTTCACCCTCTGAGATCTAGTTATAACAAGTAATTCAGGTGTCTTTAACAGTTTAGAAGAAATCTATGGCCAATTAGCTGGGTTTGATGGCTGACTCGATTAAATTGAAGCACAAATAGTTTACGTTGTTTTGGACAGTAATGACAAATTACAAATTAGCTTACTTTATCATCTTCTTAGGACCAAGAGATGTATGCAGAGAGATAGAAACAGCCACCTGAATTTTCATTTATACCTAATGGCAAAGTATATCATTCTGTAATCCATCGTGTATGTTGTGTGTTGGATGTCTTGGGTTCTATGTGCAGCATGTCCTAATGTCCTCAAAATATAAATGCCAATTATCATCTTAAGCATAAAGGAGGTTTGTATTTTGAGATCCGCCTGCTTCCAGGAACATATGTCACAACAGTCGGCACAGTGATAGTAACTGGCCTGGGACTGCTGTTGTTTCTCATTTCTGAAACAACAATGGTTCGGGGCTCTTGAGCGTTCATTAGATGAGCAATGAGATCTGTACACTGCTGAGAAGCTCTTCTCAAGGTATATTTGCAGTTTTCCCATTGAGAAAGGGAAGGAAAGGGTATACAAATGTCACTGAAAGAAGAATAAAAATCGATTTTTAATATTTTAGTATGCTAGATGTTTATATTTGTCACATACGTTTGACACAATATTCTCCTTACATATGTGTGTGTATAGATAGCTATACAAAAATAGATGCATATTTTTCTATGTATTAAATACTTGTGGTTTGCTATGGAAAGAGTGGCAACGTGTATTCAACAAACAGTGACATTTCTGAGGAGTACACTTAATAGATTATAACAAAATTCCTTGGAAAAGACATCAAGTCCCCTCTCTTGCGTTTCCTTCAGACAGACTCAAGAAGCAGGAGTTGAAGCCTCCACCCTTGCATTTCTAAACAATATTTTGTGTTTTTCCTCTCAACTACAGCCATTCTCGCACACCCTGGAGAAATAATATATATTAAGTAAATTAAGAACTGGGGGGAAAAAAAGACTATCCTAAAAAAAATCTTCCTAATTGAATTTAGTCTGTTGTATATCAGCAATAGCCTGAACCAGACCAAGAGCCTTTCAAATAGCAACAGCACATCTTGAACTGGTTCTAATTTCCATTGCAACTACTATCTGGATATATAGAAATACTTGGACAAGTATTGTTGCTGTGGTTTCCTATATTAGAACATTCCATTCTTCCTCTCCTTTCTGCCATGCAGAGCAGTGCCTTCTGTTCTGATGGAAGCTCCATGATCAGAAAGCAATCCATATTGTGGGTGACACGTGCAAAACAGCTCTACATAATGTATTTGGATAACCATTGGTTTCTGAGTTTTGGAGATAATTCTTCACTAAAATTCTGTAACCTGAAAAATGATTGTTCTCCTACATGTTATAAAAAAGGAAAGTATTTTTTAGCAGAAAAAGAATTTTTATTAAAATCTGATTTTTGTATTTTGGAAATACAACTGCATCTGCTTAAGAAAGAAATGTGAGCAATTTTTATCCATAATCAAAATGCTAAAAAATATTTTTTCTCATCCTGTCTTTTAGCTTTCTTTGAAGTCACAATATTAAACCTCCTTAAAAATATTTATGTGTATTTAGTTAACAAAAGCTCCTGTAAGTTGAATCCATGCTGGCAAAAGGTTCAGGTAAGCTCTCTATATAAGCTTACAGACAATTGTGTAAATCTTCAGCCATTAAAGAGAAAGGAGAAAAAAGCCATCCTCATTACACTGCTGTCATTTACTCTTCATCTCCTGTCCTCTTTAGCAGCATTAAGATGGGATGTAAATTTGCCAGTTAATGCTGTTAGAAAATGGATGGTTCAAGAAGGGCAGGAATTAGAGATCAGTATTAGGTGCAGATAAGCTCCTTTTCCTCCGCAGTGGCGGCTGTTTAACATTCATGGGAAAATCATCATCAAACAGCGTTATCACAGCTCTGTTGATGGCTGAGGAACTTCATCACTATGATAATTTTTTTTTTATAGCTGTGAGCCAAAAAGCTCCCTTTTATTTCTGCTGTCTATAACTGTGATAGAAGCTTGTTTGTATGGGTAGGGTATTGCAAACTCATAGCTCTTCAGCCAGGTTTGATTTCTTTCCACCATCACTTCCCCCCTCAACCCCTTGTGTATGTTGCACTAAACAGTAATGCTGATAAAAAATAATAATAAAAAAAAGAATGTTCAAACAATCCTTCAAAGAATAACTGATATTTTTATGATCAGTAATTCAAAGTTGGACAACTGATCTCATTCTGCAATGAAACTGTCATCCATTTTGTTGTGAGTAAAGGGTAGAGACTATAAAGCAAGCAGGCAGGGAAGAAGTGAATATCTAATGCCACATTAAGTTGACCAGGAGATGGTTAAGAATCACAACATATTTTTTTTTTCAGAAATACATGTTTTTTTTTTTACTTTCTTTATCACCAGGTGAAGAGGTTCACAGCCTGTTACATCTTTTTATCCCCTCCCACCTGAGAACTGTACTTGTGTTTCTTGAATCTCTTGTAACTTAAAGATAGGTTATTTCATCTGTTGGTATTTTGCCACAATGTCCAGTTTTAAACTCATCCAATTTGCATAAGGACTCGCCTCTAAATGATATTTCTACCGCATCCTCAGCCATCTTCAAACGTATCAGAGATGCAGATCATGGTTGTTCTTTACCTCGTACCTGGGAGAAGGGAGGACACATGGTTCCAGACTGTATGCGTTCTTCCAAGGGAGATAAGGTGCTATTCAAGGGAATTCTTTAATTTATTAAGATTCTCAGCTTATGCTTCTTTGCAGCTTTGACCTCATTTTGTGTAGTTTATCTGCTCTAAATGACATTTCTCATTTTGAATATGGCTGGAAAACATTGTGCTAAACAGCAATTTTGTAGTCTCCACAGCACCACCTGATAATTTTGATATTTCCACTTTGAATTCAGTATTGATTTGATTACATAGGTAATTTACTTTTGACACAAGCTCATTCCTTGTCTTTTCCTGGGCAGGGAGTTCCAATCATGCCATGTTGTGCTGAATTATGTTTGGAGTTTGGAGATAAGCACTTTTGTCTACTCAGGACTCAGCTTAGGCCACCAAACTCATTTCCCATCGGAGGAGAGTTTGAATCCAGCCAGGAACCTAAAGGTGAGAGGCTAGTGCTTTATAATTTAAATATTACCATATAAACATAAGCTTAAAGCAGATATTGTGTGGTTGGGGGAATACAAGAGTTACTTTGAGTGGAATTTCAAGGAGCTCTTGCCTGAAGAAGGTCGAGGTCCAAGAGGCTGCTGACTTCCAAAGATCCAAGTTGTCCTCAGGGTGGCCCTTTGCTTCAGGGTCTGATTGTCACCTTCAGGAATGGTGACAGGAGAGCCTTCCAGGTGCCACCCTGGCTTTCCCCAGTGTCAACTGTCTGAGCAGGGCTTTGAGGAGACCCCAGGGTAAAGCAAACCTTCCTTTGCTGAGCTTCAGCTCAAGGGACCTCTCAACCGTGGCCAGAATAGGGTGGTGGTCCCAGGAATTATTCTACTTTTGCATGAAATCGTTGCACTTCTTCATGACAAAACAAGGATGTGATAAAGCAGAAAGGCATTCTAGTCCACATTGCTGCTAGGATGAGAAGCTTATAGCTGCTACGGAAATGCAGCTAAAGCAACTGTACTCTTTGTGTGTAACAGCCTCGCAGACTGGAGGTGGTTTAATTTTTCTTCAGAGAGAAAGTTTGTTTCGTCTTCTGAGTTTCTGAAAGAAATGGTCACAGTATTATCAAAAGAATTTTTTCAGGAACCATCACAGGCTTTTGAAAAGGTAAAGGGGTTGTGATGTTTGGATTTGAGGTGGTTGGTTTGTTTTATCAGGATAATAAAAATTATGGAATCCTATATTAACCAAGAAAGGTCTGTTTTGGAGCTGTTCTGCCTCCATTACATGCTCCTCCTCCTCATTCCTTGCTTTTCTAAGCAGGTAACTCCATCTAGTTTCATCAGCAAGGAATGTAAGAAGAACTGGATGGGATTTTATCTTGCAGTAGCCATACAATTTTTTTTCTGCGATGAAGGGGAGGAAGCTTGTGTTACCATAACATTGACCTTAAGATACTATAGTGTTGCTAAAAAGACATGTTTTTCTAGCCTTTTCCAGACTGCGTGAAGCCTGTGAAATAGGCAAATGTATTGGGGTGTTTCAATATTGCTTCAGGATGACTTCATGACCCATTTAAATGTCCTGGGTTATATTCACTTTTTCCCGGGACATCACAGCTTCTTATATGGTTCATTTTAGAATAACTTGACTACAAAAAAAAAAATGCCTTGGGTTCACAAGAACAAAAGACAATGATTGTAATTTGCCTCTGCCCTTTAGCAAAGCAATCAGCAATTTTCTAGTATTTTACAGTCATCCATCTAGCTATCTACTCATCTTGTAATACCCTTACTTTTTCTTGGAAATATTCAAATTTTTTAACCTCTTAGTAACTGGTAACCATTAAAATGCTCTCTTGTATTAACAAAGAGGAAACTCATCTCTGTAAATCTTTGTGTGCTAATTTATTGGGTGTTTTACTTCTCCGTAGACAAAAGTTGTCGAATTGTTGCCATTGCCAGTTTCAGGCTGTACTGCTTTGGCTTCTGCGTTAGCAGGACAGCAGGTATTACAGTTTAGCTAATATGGAGGTGACTGCAGATCTATTAATCTCCAGCAAAGCTGACTCTTTGTTTGAAGTCACATTAGTGTCATTACGAAGGGTCTGGAATTGAAAAGTGAGACTGTTCCAGCAGCGCAAGGGGATACAAGGTGGTTCGTGCTGGCTCACTGGGCTCCACTGGAACGTGAAAAAGATTCGAGGGTGTTTGGTTGTGAGAAGGCTCAGGCTGGGGTAGGCAGTGTGTGCCTACTCATATATTGGTTTTGTCTGGGTTATTATTATTACTTTCTCAAGTAATAATAGAGTGTGTGTTCATCTATATTCAGAGAAATGGACTCTGTATATCCCTGGTAGGCAAGGCATTTTAAAAAATTACAATTCATCATTCCCTGTTTTCTGAAGTATCATGCAAAGGTACCTGATCAAACTCTGCATGACCTAACTTGAATACTGACAGCAACATACCTACATCAACACAGTGCTTTGCTGGCTAATTAGCCCTGGGCTAGCTCCATATTACAGTGTCATGTAGACATAATGAACAGTCTTACACTTGATGGTTGGGAACATCTAGCACTTCTGTTATGAAAAGAGAGATGCTTTGTGCCTCAGTTATTTGTTCCATACATACTGTAAACACATTGACTGCTTTTGCCCGAGTTTCAAAAAACTGAAGGTTCAAAAGTGGGCTAGGCTGTATCACAAAGAATGATTTAAATAAGACTGTGTTCCTAGTTGTGTAAACTGTAAAACTAGGTACCAATCATATTTTTGTAGAGGGCAGAACAAGAAGAAGTTGGGGTTTACTGGCTGCAGTGAATGTGGACCTGTCTCAGATGGAAACAGTAGAACCGTTTGGAGTAAGTAGATGCTAAAATCTGACCACGAGTGGCAATAACTCATCTGAGTTCCAGGAAGGGGAACTTATTCAAATTATGTCCAAGTTTGATCTTAGATTATTTATTGATTTTTTGATTCCCTGTGAAAGTTTCTGACTCCATCAAGACAGTTTTATGGGCAGAATTTGTAGGACTGAGGCTCACCTGAGCTGATGTCGCCCAGTGAGGGTATTTAGGGATTCTGTAGTGTCACAGAGCACTGAGACTCTGCTCGCTCCAGTCCTTTTCCAGGCATAAACTCCCCTTTTGCCTGGCATGACTGTTCATCAGAGGAGTTTGCAGTTCCTAATCTTTGTGGATAGAATCTGTGCTGTAACCTGTAGGCTTGTATGTTTCAGTTCATGGTTCATTTATGCACCAGGGCAGAAAAGATGCAAACACCTAATGCAGAGCACTGCTGAGCTTTGCACTCTAACAGCTCTGGCTGTCCTCAGTATTCTGCAGGAGCAGGGACTGAGTGTCATCGTGTCTCAGTGGCTTCTGTATATACTGGGATAACCAGAAACTAAGCAACTTTTGGACATTTATCTGTAACCTTTAATAATTTGCTATGCATATCCACTCATTCCTTTGTTATGTTATCAATATTCTGCAGTGCTACTGGTTTTAATAAGAAGCCTTTTCACTGGTTTTCTTTGTTCTAGTCATCTAATCTTCTAATGGAAGTTTCTAATTAAATTCCTACAGCCATTTTCAAACTGTGTTTTGAATAACAAAGTCTTGCAAATGCACCAAGTATGTCTCTCCCCATGACTTGGATGCCCTACTGTCCAAAAAGCTGTGGATAAGTGATGCAGGTCCCTGTGAAGAGGTGTTGCTGAGAACCTGTCTCAGCTGAACGAGAGACATATAAATGGCTTATTCCCTATAGGAAATAATGCAGCAGGTTTAAGAAAAGTCTTCCAGGATCTCTCCCACAGTTTTAATGAACATTGAACCGATGAGGAAGGAATATCATGTAGTCGTAGAGCAAGGAGCACTTCCCTGGTGGACCTGGAGCTCCACAGAAGCTGAGAAACTAGGATCACCGGTGAAATGTATAACTTCTCCATCCAAACCCCTTTCATTTGGGTTTGAACTTCACCCGCTGGGAACAGTTAAGAGTTGAATTACTGTAATTAGTATCTCATCAGCATTCTTCAGCTCTTACTGAAGCAGAAAGGAAAAAAGTGAAGAGAAAAAGAAATGTCAGAATCACCTCATAAATATGATAAATACAACTCTCTTTGTCTAATTGATCCTTTTATTAATGCCAGGAAATATTGCAACTGGCATGTGACATCATTTCCAGATGGATCAGCAGCAGTACGCAGAGAAATCGAGCTAGCAAAAGATGTTCCTCAGTGTTTGTGCCCGCATGTGGGTCCCAGATACTTCTGCACACAGACCTGGTCATCCTCTGGCATTCAGGTAAATGTTCTTTGACTCAGCCAAAGCTGCCACTCTCTCCCCTTGCTCTAAAGGACTGTGACATTCCTACGTGTGTACACCTGCAGAGGATATTGTTTTGGCCAGAATCAGATGAGCACAGGTGGTAGTATAATGCACATTGCATCTAGATTTCACACCTGTTGCACATAGGGCTTATGAGTTCTAATCTGTTTTCTTCAAGTTTTTGGCACTTTTTTTCAGATTTGTCATCAGAGACCTGCTCACAGAGAGACTGTGTTTCAGAAGTGATTTTTCTATTTGCAAAAGTATATACGCATAAATAGAAAGGTTCACACATTTTACAGATATACAAATTCAGCTTCTTTATGTTAGATCTAATACCCACGTCAGCCATGGCCACTCATACCTGACAATCAGAAAGCCAACAGGGATTCCATGCAGAGCTGATTTTAGGGGTTAGATAGGTCTGATTTTCAGCACTTCTGCCTTTCCCATTCTATGGGATGACCTGCTCAGTGGACTTAGGTAGAAATGCCTTATACCCACAGTGTAGGCAGCACAGGTTTGTATCTTTGTGTCTCGTGTCACGTACTAGTTCCACATTTGCTACTCTCTGTGGTTTTTGCAAGCACAAAACAATTTTTGTGTTGAAATTAAATCTCACGTAAAATGAGGAAAAGCCTTTGAAATTCACTATACGAATAGTGTTCAGTACTCAGAAATGTTAACATTTCTGATCCCTCAAAATTATCTACAGACAAGTCTGTCCAACACAGCACCCTAGCAGCTACGCTTTTCTTTTTTTATTTAACAATACAATAGACTCTTTAAATGTGAGTTTTATGAGCTACCAGGAGAAAAAAAAATAAGGCAACGCCACCAACAAAAAACCAACCATGCTAACAGGAAAAGTAGTTGGAAAAGATCTAATGGTCTTTCTAATAACATTTATTAATAGCTCCATTCACAGCACCATCAGAAACAAATCTATTTAGTCAAAAACATTTTTTCTGAACTTGGGAATTGTGTTCCCAGACCATTCTGGGAGAAAACTTTGCACATGTGATATTTTTTTGAAAAGCAAAGACAGACAGAAAAGCTTTCAGTTTTTCCGCATGTTTGTGAATAAATTGCCTTACCTTTTTCCCCAAATAAAAAGACGGGTTATCTCTGTGGAGGAGACTCTCGCCTCATCGGCGATGTAGATTCCAGAACAGACAGTACATGGCCTGTAAACTTGAAGCTCAGATGACAGATGGAAACAGATAAAGTGAGTGTGCTGATCGCTGCAGAGAGATTAGACTCTGTAATTTGCATCTTGTCTTCCAATAACGTCTGCTCCGTTTTTGCCTTCACATTTACCTGAGCTTTAAACACAGGCATTTGAGGCTTGAAAATAAACTTTATTTTTTTTCAAGTGGAATATTTTTGTTTAGCTGGATTTTAGTTCTGCATCTAACAAAACACAAACACTTGAGGGAAACTGTGTCAAGATTTCTGCTCCCTCAAAATTCACCACAGAGTCTCCTGTCCGGCGCAGCACCCTGGCAGCTGTGCTTTTAAGTTCTTTTTATTTAACAATCTCAAGTGCCTCAAATATCTCTTTGAGGACTCCACTCTAAACCGTGTTTCTGAGAAATATCTCCTCTTCCCCAAAGTGCTTGGCCATTTTCTAGCTGGCTAAGCCTGTTCCCCTCGAGGGACAGACGGGATGGGGCTCAGGGTCCTTCTTCGGGGACCACCCGCCCCCGGCACAGCAGAGGTAGGTTGACATTAGCTAGCCTGCACAAATATTTGCTTGCATCTTTGCCGTTTTCAAATTCTGTCTCTGTTGTTTAATCTTCTTTGTCCCTGCCTATCACGTTTCTTTCCTGGCTGTTGCTATTAGTATGTAATCTTTCTATTGTGTGTCCTGAACTAAAGCACATTTGTCATTCATTATCTGAAAGACTCTTTATTAATAGACATAAATAACATTGCTAGTGCCTTACACATAGCTGTGATGTCAGTATTGTTCATGTCACATGCGCACATGACATGTTCTGTCTGTAGCCGAAGGCTTTTACTGCTGGGCACTGCAAGGCCAGTGTGCACATGATAAACTCTCCATGTGGTCAGTTCTGCATGTAAATATTTGTAGGAGTGGAAGAGGAGAAGGTCAAAGGAGAGACAGCAAAGAAAAGCTGGCTTTCCTTTCTTTCACAGCATTTTCACTGGAGTATTGTGAAATTCTGTTGTGTAGGAGATGATCTTGCCCTTTGGCTTGTGTAAATGGTACTGGGTGTTTGTGGCATTGTACATGTCAACAGAATGTTGCTTGAAATGCTTACATAAGTGTTCAGGACCATAGAAGTGGGATGCTAACTAGCATGTGCACTTTAAACAGATTTCTGTACATTTGAATAAGATCATGTAGAGGAGTTTACATATTTTCCCATTCATCTTGAGCAGCTTCGCTTCAAACAGTTCTGCTTGCCCATAATTTGAAGACATTCACCACCTTATCCCTCTAAAGAGGATCTCAGAGAGAACTGGTTCCACTAACTAATCTTATGATCCTACGATGGATCTTAGCATCCATTTCTACCTGTGTCTTTGGAGGAAGGTGCAAAAATCCTAATGAAATTTAACAAGGGAAAGTGTAGAGTCCTGCATCTGGGCAGGAACAACCCCAGGTTCCAGTATAGGTTGGGAAATTACATATTAGAGAGCAGTGTAGGGGAAAGGGACCTGGGGGTCCTGGTGGACAACAGGATGACCACGAGCCAGCACTGGGCCCTTGTGGCCAGGAAGGCCAATTGCATCCTGGGGTGTATTACAAGGGGGGTGTTCAGTAGATCGAGAGAGGTTCTCCTTCCCCTCTACTCCGCCCTGGTGAGACCACATCTGGAATATTGTGTCCAGTTCTGGGCCCCTCAATTCCAGAAGGACAGGGAACTGCTGGAGAGGGTTCAGCGTAGGGCAATGAAGATGATTAAGGGAGTGGAGCATCTCCCTTATGAAGAAAGGCTGAGGGAGCTGGGTCTCTTTAGTTTGGAGAAGAGGAGACTGAGGGGTGACCTTATTAATGTTTATAAATATATAAAGGGTGAGTGCCATGAGGATGGAGCCAGGCTCTTCTCGGTGGCAAACAATGATAGGACAAGGCGTATTGGGATCAAGCTGGAACACAAGACGTTCCACTTAAATTTGAGAAAAAACTTCTCAGTAAGGGTGACAGAGCCTGGAACAGGCTGCCCAGGGGGGTTGTGGAGTCTCCTTCTCTGGAGACATTCAAAACCCGCCTGGACATGTTCCTGTGCGACCTCACCCAAGCGTTCCTGCTCCAGCAGGGGGATTGGACTAGATTATCTTTTGAGGGCCCTTCCAATCCCAAACATACTGTGATACTGTGATCCTCATGAACAACTGCTCAGAGAGGAGGTAGTTTTATCACCCTTATCTTAGGGTTCCGCACTCATCAGCTGAGCCACTGAGTACTTTCCCGCACGCTGTGGAAAGAACCTGTCGTGGTGCTCATGGAAGCTCTCTAGCACTACACACAGCTCAAACCTTGAGCTTTTCTTTCAGTAGCAATTAATGAGAATCGTGATGTAGAAATTAAAATGGTAATGAGCTTTCAGCATAATGAAAAGAGCCTGTAAAAGCAAGAAAAAGTATTTGTGGGTCTCAGACTCACATTGCTCCCCAAATACAAAAGCAGATGTTAGCCTTGGCTTGAATGAGCCATGCTGACTCCTTTCATTTTGCACAAAACTGTTAAAGCACCCATAACCCTTATGTCATACAGAATGATGATGCAGCCTCACAATCTAGAGTTCTTCTTAGCAATGACTTTATTAATTTGGGGCCAATAAATCAGTATCCTCATTTTGGCTTTATTGTTTTTTTCTTTGCACATGTGTAGCATCTTTTTAAATGTGCCAGTACAGAGTAATGTACAGTCAGTGATTTAGGAGACAAATGAATAGATAATGATGCAGAATAATCTGTAAAAAAATGTTATTTTCTATGTGACTCAAATTATATTTGAAGCAATTTAGGTGAAATTCAACATAATTTCTCTAAATCAAAAATAAGTGCACGTATATAATGTTGAGCTTTCCTGCTCTCAGTGAGTGCCAACAAGAGTAATACCATTTTAACGAAAGAATGAAACTAATTTTTTATGAGTAATCTGATTGCTTTTTTTGATGATTGTGTGACACTTTGCAAGTCTTACAAGTATCCAAGTGTAACAATGAAGCTTCTCTCTGTGTCAAAGACACCTAAGAACATACAAGAGTTTGGAAAGCTTTTAAGCTTGGCCTGATAAGCAATTCATGAATATTGTAGCTAGAGTATGCTCCTCGCTGTTAGCTGAATTGATGCGTTGGATAGATGTCCAGTTTTATGCATCTGAATTGAAAGTAAACTTCACTTGTGGGGGAAGAGGGAAGAAAGCATCATTTAGAAGAAGATACTTTGGTTTTGAAATCATTTTCTTTCTTTTAACATAGACAGAACATTCATCTATTTGAAGTCTGGCTCCCAAATATAACAGGTTTTATCTCCGAGGCGAGAAAAAACACGGTAATTTAAAAAAAAAAAATAAAAAAGGCGCACACACACAAAACCATAAAAACTGAACAACCGAAACAAAATGTATTTTAAACTGTTTCCAAGTGTTTTGAGTTGTTTGGGCATAGGCGGTACCTACATTTGGGGTCTAATGGAGAGTCAGGGATATTTAAAGTATAGCTTTTCTTTTTCTCTGATTTTGTTTTATGAGCATAATTTGTACCTCCCTCATTAAACAAACATATATTCTCACAAACATGTTCCTTTTGCATTTCATGGCTGTAGCTTATCACTCTTTATGTTCATTGGCTTGCTACTCCATTGACTCCTTAAAAAGCTTGAAAAGTTTTTAAGAAGTCTTGCTCTCACCAAACAACTTTGAGAGACTCGGGAGTTTTCAAAGGTGTTGGTATAAGGAAAATTCCCAATTTGCATTTTACGTCTAAGGGATTTGTGAGATTAACTTCCTTATTTAGTTTTGAAAATCCTGCCCTGAAGACGCAGGGTCACAATTCAGTGTGAGGAAGAGGAAGGAGGTCATAGGTTGCCGTGTGCAGTGTCGTACCCATATCGTCAGAGTGGCCACCTACCCTGCGGTGGCTGTTAGAGCAGGTCTCGCAGAATCACCCTGTTCCTGAAGCCACGGAGGAAAACACTTCACAGGCAGCTGGGTATTTTGTTCCCAAACCCTTGATTGAGACTGATCACCTAATGAATGTAGAGCTTTGTCCTCCCTATTTAACCCAATTGTGGATGCGCTTATAAATAGCTAATTTTTTAATGTGTTGGACATGGGTGACTCTCTTGCCCACCTACACCTATAAGCTATTCCCATAACCTGAAGTTACATATTTTTTGACCTACTTAATGAGTAAAAAAGACAGTGGCTCTAAGAAGGAAGCCCATACTTCCAACCTGCCCATGAAAAGCTACTTGTGAGAATAAGGTTTTCAGGAAGGGAAGGGGGGGATAAAGACTAACTCTTCCAAATGGGTTTACAAAAGAGATACAGTGCACCATATTATCTAACAACGCTCTGCCTTTTCACTCAGGGAGACAGACATTAAGGTGCATTAGTCCTATCATTTGTATGTCTGTAAATATCAATAAAGTATGTTATTTGTCATTCACATTTACACAATGAAGGACGGGGACTATCCTTTTCAGGAAATTTCACAGCGCCATTCACAAACAAAAGCTCAGTAATTTAATCTTTCAAAAGCTCAATAATGCTAAGTTCAAAATTGCAGGTTTTAAACTAATGTACCTGATAAGTAATGATGACAGAATTTAAAAGGTCCATTATTTGGTAATCTAATATTCCCAATCCCAGTTATCTGTCAAAGAGAATACTCTCCCTTAAACAGCCCTAATGTGTTCGCATCTACATTAATCTCTTAGGGAGAAAAGAAGCTTTCTTTACGGCCTTTATCTGTTTCCAAATGTCTGACTCCACAAGGAGCCATTTCGCACTGCTGATGAAGCTATGTAAATGACTCAAATGTCTTTGTACCGTAGGTGCGATTTCTTACGGGTACACGCGATACCGCATTACTGAGAGGCGCTCCCTGCCCAGCCAGCCCTCGGTGTTCCTTTACATGCTGTGCCTGGTGCCTTTGAATCCTCTACTGCTTCTCCACTCCAAAACAAACATCTTGCTCATGGGTTTGCTCCTCACCTGCTTTCCTCGCGTGTTATGCTGCTTTTCTGTCCGGCACAACTCTCTTCTGCTGTTGTGTCATCTCCCATCTGTACTCCAAAGAGTCCCGAGGCCGTGGTGTCAGCGTGACAGGATTCAAAGAATTGCGCCTCTGCTTTCTAGGAAATTATATAGGATAATATACAAGAGAGTTAGCATGAGGTACGAGTTAGGATGAGGAATACCGCAACTGCCCATGGACTCTGAATTCAGGCAGGGGTGCACAGGGAAATGGGGTCTCTGTATGTTTTCCTTGGTCTTGCGGGCAGGATAATTTCTCAGCCTGCAGCTCTGCTTTCTAAATCTCATTGTTAGAGAAGGCTTTGGCCTCAAGTAAGCCTGAGTCTGCCCTGCTCCACTCTAAATTCAGGCTCATACAGGACTATTTAAAGTGTGTGTGCAATAAAGGTAATCATGACTACAGGAACATTGTACTTTTTCCCCATTGAATTTTTCAAATGCTCATCCAAGTAGAACATACATAACTACTCACAGAGTTCTTTACATTTCCTATGTGTTACTCTATCTTGGTTTTCAGAACTTAATGACAGACACCACAAAGACACCAAGAAGGAAACTTTTCTGAATCATTAAGTATATTGATATAAAAGCATCATTTGTATTGCTGCCTAGAGCAGTGAAACAATGCAATTTCTATCTGCATCCTATGGAGCAGCATGGAAATACAGCTGGCATAGTGCTGTAAAAGTGTTCTGAAAGTGGTGTTGACTCAAAAGTTTTTGTAAAATTCAAAGAAAAGGATGAATGGTCAGAATTATGGTATTGTTGAGAAAATGTGGTTGTTTAAAATGTCTGCAGGTTTGGGAAAGTAGCTGAGTGGAAACGGCCTTTTAAAAAAAACTCCTATCCTGAGTCAGGAAAGAGAGTCTCATGTTCACATGTGAAAGCAGCTCTGTTTAAATTTAAAGAGTGAAACGAAAGGTCCAGTTCAAGGTATAGTGCCTATCTGTGCTTAACGAAGTTAATGCTATGAATCAAGCAAGAGTGTATGTTAAAGAATTCTTAAAATTATTAAAAAATACTAAATTTCACATTAAAATGATTAAAATAATATGTCATATTCAACATAGATATTATGAATGTAGTGTCTGAAATAGATTGATATGGTACACTTGTGCGTGTAAAACCCGCCAGGACCATTAATTTCAAGGTGTGCTTTTGCAGCTTTGGGGATTTTTTTTGTTACCCTTGGAGAAAAGGAAGAAAAAATAAAACTACAACTAAGAATTCAGAACAGCATAACCTTAGGAGAATGGCGTATAACATATATCCCCAGGGAAGCTGAGAGTTGTCTCTGCCTGGCTCACACACAGAAAAACTATTGAGGTCAATTCTGCGGTGGGACAGCAACAAAAGTGACCCCTTAGAGCAGACAGGTGACAAGAGCCGGTCACACACGGCTGGTTCGGAACAAGGTGCCAGTGCTGTGCCCAGAGCAGAGCTGCGGCTCCTCTGCTGGGGACGCTGCCCCTGCAAACCAGGTCCAGCAATCCAGTAAATACCAGCTGGTCCAAGAATGGAATTTATTTAAATTAGGAAAATTGTCACGATGGGGAAATTAACACGGCCATTTGTGTGACCCTCTGGAAGCTAAATTTGCTGCCGAAAGCAAATGCCTCCATAGACTGAGCCATCCATGGCTTGAGCCTAACAAGCAGTTACCAGCCAGCTCTGGGAAAGCTCTTAAGCAAGTGTTTAAATACGCATTCATATTTTAGTATTTTGTTGAATCATTGCAAGGGGAGCACGATATTAGCATGACATTTGTGACTCTTGTGGAATATTCAACCTATCTTCCCCCAGCTGCAACGCCCCACTGTCTGCTGCAACTGCCTGGGCAAAAGGCACAAACAGAAAGTTAAGATGTTTACGGTCTTCCTAGTAGCATTTTACTCCTGCTTTTCCTCTCTGGAAGCCCACAGGGAAAGCTGACCCTTTTCATCCCGTTTGGAACATTAGGAATTTATTTGGTGATGTTTTGAAAAGGTTTTGAAAGATTGCAATACATTTTTCTCGCAGCTCTGTGATTCAGAGCGATCCTCATTTTCACCCAAGTCATCTCAGTGCCACGCGTTACATGGGAAGATCAAATCCTGTGTCTGTGCCACCGAACTAGGAGAACACGTAGAATATTCTTTGTGTTTCGCTGTTTTACTGTGACACTTCAAAACCCAGGAGTGCTCCGTTCTCACCTGATATATTGTATCTGCTTGCCACAGATAAATTGGTCTTTATCTGCATAAAGAGATCTTTTCTTTTGCTCACATGAAAACATCTTCCCAGATGATGCTTAAACAACTGCATATTGAAGAGCCTTTGCAATACCAATAATAAAAAGGGGTCGGAGGGTTTGTTAGGTGCTTTCTGTATTTCTAATTCCCTTTCAATTCCAAACAGTACCTAACAATTAATTTCTGCCTTTAATTACTTCTTTACTATCTCAGCTTTTCCTTTCTTTCATTGTTTCACTGCTCCTTTGGGTGCATTTAATAAGCTCTTTTCAATATATTTGTTTTGTTTCATTCTGATACTAGATATCAGACTTAGTGCCAGTTTAGTTCAGCTGATCGTCAACTCAAGCACACAGATGTTCTCATTTTTTAGGCTAGTCTTTCTGTCCTTGTAACAGATGACAGTCAGTATCCACAGCTCAATCAAAAACCTGTTCCAGGCCTGCCTTTAAAAGTCTGGATTTCTCCTCAGGCTTGTGGATTTCCCCCCTTCCTTTCTTTTTCCCTTTGAATTTGCTCTACAGGTCTTTAGCTCCAGCTAGTGGCTTACTCCAAAATGCAAATTTTGTCCAATACCTTAAAGGAAAGCAGAAAGGTGGGTTTTGTTCTAATTCTTACAGTGTTCTGAAGTGCATGTTGGGAGGGAAAATTATTTAGAGGGGCTAGTCATTTCTGGCTAATTTGAGTTAACCCACAAATTATTTACAATGTAATAAGTACACTTCTTTTCCTTATTACAATCTCCTTTGTCATCATATTGGGCCAAATTCTGCCCTCAAGTGTAGACTTGTATAGCTCTTCTGGACTTCAAAGGGAGCTACACGTCTTAAAGCAAAAAAGACCCCAGAGGTTTTATCAAATACAAAGCTTTACTTTAGCTCCTAGATCGACTCTGCACCCTTCTTCTTGAGAGCTGGTGTAGCCTTTGTACAATGTGCAAAAACACAACTAGAAAGCTTTCATTTTTAAGGAGGGATTGAGGTTTGCCCCACCGTTGGTGGGATCCCTTTTCCCTTGGGACTTTGTAGCACACGTGAATCTCTCCTGGTTCTGGGACCCCCGTGCTCAGGCTGGTGACAGAAGAACCCCTTGTGTGACCCCCCGTGGCAAATTGTCCCTTGGAAGAGCACAAGAGGGAAGCCTTTGGTCCATCCACTGGGAAGAGGGGTGAGTGTCATTGCTTGAAATCTCCCTTGGGTGAATCCGGACCGTGGTTCTGCAGATGCAGCCATGTCCTGCTTTGGTAAAGCTGCAGTCACAGGCAGGGAGTGTGTGGGAGAATCTGAAGCCTGGGGTGGAGGGAAGGAACTTGGTTCCCTGTGAGGAGGGAAATAAGCTTTTCTGGTGACAAATGATTGTGTCTTAATTCAATTAATTCACACAGACTTCCCTAACCTTCAGAACGTTAATTTTAAATGGTAAAAACAAAATGCAGTTTAATTTCATAGAAGCCCACGTATCACTTTCTCCTCGGGTTTCAGCTGGAATTTTCATTGCAAGTGTAGGTAAAATAGGTATAATTTAAAACTTTTTCCTTTCCCTCACCCCCCAGAAGAAGCACATCTATCCATACTCTGCAGAATGAAAGCTCATGGGCAGACACAAGTCGAGCTTTGTTGTGTGACTCGGCGTTGGCACCAATACAGATATGGCTGCCTTGGCAGCACTGGAGGAAACCCATTTGAATTCTACAATCCTCTTGTTTAAACCCGAAGACTCAAATGTCTGTTGTTTGTTCAAAGACTTTTATTGTTTCCATTTCATTACTTGGTGAACTGGATACTGGGACAGGTGCGTCTACAGTCTGTTCATATTGACTGTCCATCTAAGATACCAGATAACATGATAACGCATTCCTGGGTTTCACAAACTTTGTCACTTCTGCCATAAACCCCTGGCACCCAGTGTAAATAAATATATATGGAATATAGTAAATTCAACCCAGGTCTCTCTCCAAGGGCAGTAATCTGTTCCTGAAGGCCTAACCTGCCTCATCAGTCAGAAATTGTGCTGGTCCTACACTATTGATTCAATCCTTTCCCCAAAGGTGAGAAAAGCACCAGAGTACATTAAGAGATTTTCTGTCAACATCTCAAATGCAGCTTTTGCCGTATCTGAAGCCTGCAAACTAAATGACATATATACAGTGCAATGCAGAGAATACCTGTATGTGTTCTGCTGTGATACAGATACAGCTGTATCTCTGCTTTGTCTGTTCATATACCTATGCGCAAACTCACGTATACACACAATTTATGTGTGTGTGTATATATATTTCTATAAAAAAGTATGCATCCACACACAGTCTCCTACGGGTTTGTTGGATTCCTTATCTCTCCCAAACACTTTCGTTTATTTCCAATATAAATGTTCAGAGAGTGGCAGAACAAGTAGAATTGTTAAGCGCTTCCCAAGGTTCTGTTGTCAGCGAGTGCAATGTTATACCAAGGCAAAATAAATAACATATTAGTGCTGTAATTTTCTACCGAGTCCACCAACAACACACTTGGGACCCACGCATAAGTCTATTGATCCACTAGGTCAAGGACCTTAAAATATTTGAAATTGTTCTTTAGAAAAATGAAATAGCCCACACTTTTTTTGAATTACTGTGGTCTTTCAAAGTCCATATAAAGTCTTACGCAAGGAGACAAAGCTATTTTACCAGGCAGGCAGATATTCCAAATTACTGGTTCTTAACAAGCATGGTAATACATCAGTCAAAAGCAATAAATTTAAACTTAATGAAATCTCAATTTGCCTACAGTGCATTTCACTTTGACATTTTCTACATTGCCACGGTGCTTTGATAAAGTTTTTTAAAATGCAAAGAAAGTGTCTGTAAGGCTAAAGAGCAGACTTGGTGCCATTGTGCCCAATGGAACATTACAGTACTTAAGTTCCATCACTATATGCCCTGTGGCAGACTAAGCCTGAGTGCTAACATAGGTTCAGTTTTCATTATCATCATGTGATTATCCATTTTACTGCATTTAACTGATAATACAACTACCAGCTCACCTTAAAAGAATTAGCTTGGAGGTTTCATTGCTTTCCAAATGGAATTCATTTGACAAACAAATGACAATTAGCCCAGTCTCCCTGTTCTGTGTCAGGATGGTTTTTGATTGAACCTAGACCAATTTACAATTTTTAAATTAGTTTAGACATTTACATTTAAAATGTCTAGAGGAAATTAGCCTTGGGACATCTAACAGCCAAAATGCTTTTTGAAGTTGATTATTATTTGATCTAGTACCCTCTACCTGTACATTTTGTTCTGACTTCAAAGTTTTGGAATGAAAATGCCACCTACACCTCAAAGCGTAGGGAAAAACTTAAAAGCAGTTTTACTCATTATGTTATGCAAAGAAACCTATATTTTAATATTCGTTTAATATGGTTAGTTAGCTTTAATGACACCAGTTTGACAGTGTCATAGTTTTCGAATATAAGACATTGATTGAAGTTTCCTGTGCTTGCTGGCGTTTTTTTGTAGAACGAAAGAATATCTTTTGAAGGTGAGATTCGTATGCCCCACACTTCCATTCTGCCACAGATAGAAATGTAATCATTTACAGATTAATGCATGTCTTTGTACAGAGTCAAAAATACATTGTCATTTCTATATTATTCTGTGTATCAAAATCTTTACTGATGTTTGTTTTCCTGCATACCAAATTTGTCCAACTATATTTATATTGGTCTTATAGCAGGAGGATCTCCCTATGAAAAAAGGGTTGTCAGTAATTCCATTATATATATGCGGGCTCAGATAACACAGCCATGAAAATTGGGCTGAAATTAGGCACATGGTATCTCAGCCTTGAGGTAATTTGGATCATACTATTTTTATTTTGTGTTATTAATTTATGCATTTTTGTAAAGTTAGAAAACTGTACATTTGGCCACTGTAGAATTATGAGCATAAAAATAAGTGCTGTTGCTTTTCTGGGGTCTGAGTCCTTAAAGCTCCACTCAGTGCCTATGAGAGGCTTATGACTTTCAGAAATAGGTCTGGTTTATTTTAACAAAATCACTGTTTGGCTTTCACGCAGTAATGATTGCTTGGGAAGTATTTTCAAAAAAATGTTTCATGACTTTCTGATGGATGTACTTTGTATGAGCATACAATGTTATCCACAAAGTATGCTCTTCTGTCATGAATAAATATAATTTTCTTATAAGAGTCCATACAAATCCTACTCAACAGGGTTTTATGCTTCTGAGGCCTTAAGTGTCCAAATACAGCTGAAAGCAAATGAGATTTTGGGACATGCTCTGTTGGAAACCTAGGTCTGCACCAGCAGCACTAGTGTTTTCTCATCCCATGGTTAAGTTTATAGATTCATAGGAACCAAATTTTCTTGAGGAGTGAAACAATCTCATATCATCATACCTCTATTTCCTAATTTTCAAGTAATACCAAGTCCTGTGGGTGTCTTTGTGATATCTTGTTGCCGGTGTTCAAAAAATTCTGCTTTATCATATGCATACAATACTCATTTTTGCTGGTCCTCAGCTGATGTCCAGGCTCAGCTGGGATCCATAGGTTAGGTGTTTCTCCACATTTGTCATCTGAGAGAACTGAATCAGTAGACCTGAATGTCAAGCCAGATCCATACAAATGCAGCAGGGGCTGTTGATTTTAGAAGGAACATGATGACGATGACACCCTACTCTTACCTGCTTAGAGCAGCCTCCACAAAATAAGGTGACAAGGGCATCACCTTCTTTGACAGTCATTGCAAAGTGTCCTTCCCCTTCAGCACCGCAAAGAATTTGGGATAAATTTGCCTCTTTTGCCAAGTCTGGAGGCTTCCAACTTGGCTTGCTGGTTTTTGCATTCCCTCCACAAGGTGTGTAATTCTGCTTCTGCTTTGGATGTGAAGCCTAAATGCCTAGTTGAGATTTCCAAATTTTGCTCTGAGGGCTCAGTGATTAAGAAATAAGTGCATGAGCCTTAGACGATTTGGTAACTTTTGGACTCAAGTCTTAGTCTTCCGTGAGTTAGTCCTTGAAGAGGACAAAATCTTTGGCCTGAAACATTTCCTTGAGTGAAGATTTCTTAGAAATAGAGAAAATGCAGATCAGATAATGACCTGGGAAGAGCCCTTGGGCAGACTGTGTCAGACCTGCAATGTGAGCAAATTTCAGCAGATCTAGGTCTGTCTCAAAATGGATCATTACTAGCAGTTCAAAGTGATGCTGCCACAGTCTTTCAGAAATAGCTATTTATATATTTTCTATGTCTGCTCTACTCTAAACTATGTGCAAGTGCAAGAAATGCACTTGAAGTGTGTTTGTTGACCAAAGGAACATCTCATGGAGGGACTGAGGTCAGAGACCAAGATTCCTGGAAAATATTTAACTATTAAATTCAAAATCTGTAATTTTCTACAGCCTAAAAAGCACATCTTTAGGAGTAGATACTAAAATTCTCAAGTATGCAAGTGTGAGTCTCTATAAAGAGGGGTGGAAGTGCAGTAGGTAGACTGAGGCAATGGAAAACCAGAGTGATTGATCCCTCCATTATCATCATTTAGAAAAAAACCACTCGTTTTGCATTCTAAGAGAACAACAGTTGGGTTTCTCACTTGGGAAACTTTTTTGCTTGTAATACCTGCAATGAATCCTGATAAATTTTAATTTCTTTGCATCAACTTGGATAATTTAAGTCTGGTTTTCAGTTTGGCTTTTGTTGGCATGAAAATTTGAACGTGAGAAAATGTCATGCGTGGTAGGGTTCCTTTTCTGGCAGCTACAGGACGTAGCCACCTAAGCATGAAATACTCTGTGTCTTCAGGGATTCCTGGGCTCATTGCTCACCCGTGTGATACAGTTATTTGGAGCATGAAGGGATGAGAAGAGGGAGAGGCTGAAGATATTTAGATCTAAACGTGCTGCTGTAGAAAGAAAAGGCAGAATTTTTAGAGGAAAAAAAATGTTGGACACCCAAAGCACGTAGCTCATTGACTTCCATGCTCAAAGGCATCTTTTTCTCCAACTCCCTGTATCAACGTGGCCTCACGCAAGAGCACACACCTCTCAGAGAGAGGGAAAGAGCAGGATGACTTGGTACTTCTAGAAGAAGTTGAGTTCCATTTATTATTTATAAATTTCATTTTGTACATATCTTTAGGGACATTAAGAGATTAGTAGTCATGCAGTTTGTTCTGAGCGTTAATGCTAATCCTCAAAGATAGGTGAAGGGTAATTTCATTAGTTTTTATAAAGGTTCAGAATAAAACTAACCATTCAGGCAACAGTTAGAAAGGAGACGTTTAGTGCTGTGCTCTCTGCTCTACCAGCAGGCTCTGCCTCTCGCAGGGATGTGTCAGCACAGACTGACATCTCGGCAGCCAGGGTACATTCCTCAGACGTCGTTTTATGTAAAATAGGTGGGTCCCTCTTTCCTAAATATGTCATATAAAATCATTGTCTCTGGCATGACATATAGTCATGCGGGAAGGGAAGCTAATCTAGGAAATAAAGGGATACAGACTATTGATGCCAAAATCAGCAATTACATTGTATGAGATCTCATGAATAATTCCTGAGATGTGATTTAACATTAATCTGAGTGTTTAGTACAAAGCTGGGCCGACACCAATAAAATGCTGACTGATTTGTTTTAAAATAGTGCTCCTTCAGGCTTCACTACACTGCTTTGAAATGAACGCTTTCAGGTAATACCTCAGCCTTGCCTCTGTAAAACACAGACACATGCACTCAGTGACTGCACGCTCAAACTGCCATTATTTTATTCCCTTCATTTTAGGCTGAAACCTTTTCCAAGCGCGGTGTTTAATACTAGCCAGGATTTAGGCAAGTGGGCTTCATAACTCAGGGCTTTTCCCTCCAGGGAAAAGCTTACCAAAACAGGACTTTGTAATACTGGATGGTGGTATTTGCTACATACTACATACACATATTTCAGGTGCAAAGAGGAGACTCTGTGTGGTGAAGCAAGCAGGAAATTACCCAACCAAACATTAGGAGGATTCGTGTGTTACAATTGCTTCTGCATCATTAAGTAATGCCACTTTCCAATGAACATCAAAGGACAATAAACAAATAGGTGAGTGAAAAGGTGGTGACCATCTCGGGAGATACCATACATTGATTCTGAAGTGCTGCCACCTTTGCCCAGGTAATGCTGGACTTACAAGCATCTCCCATCTCTCTCACAGCTTCTGCCTCTCTAATAGTGGCTTTGCCACTTATAATGGTAAAGCACTAAGTGAACAGGTTTGACTCATCCATTAGTACAGCCTGTCTGTTCAACAGAAACCCTCCACCTAGAGTGCTCATGTGTATCCCCTATGTGCTCTTATTGGGAGTTAGGACAAAGGGTTGTTCTGTACAGAGCTAGAGCTGGCATTAGGGTGGTTGTTCTGCAGTGACTACAGAGCGGTCATGTAGTGTGAGTCTGTCCAGAAGAAATCACTGGTATATGTCTTTCCTAAACATTTAAGTGAAAAACACCCTCTTCCAAACACCTGTTTCAAAACAGCAACCATTTCTGGACAAGTCTGCAATCTCAATAATAAGTAACACTACCTCACTCTTACCTTTTGCATACCTGCTTGCTATCAAGTGCACTTTGTACAGCAAAAGGAATTAGGCTGTGCAAGGAGAGCTGCAGTCTTCTGATATCAAAAGGAGACTTTTTTTACAAATGGTCTAATGAATGCTCTCATATTACAATGTTTTATATTGTCTGACACTTAAAAAGTAACCCAGTGTCAATGCTAAAACAATTTTTGCCTTGAATAGACTATACAAAAGATGATACTCTTTACAAAGAGGGAGATTTCCAACTGAAATGCACTTTCCAGCGCTGTGCACCAGCAAGTGTGGGTGAATTGTCCGGTTTTTGTTGTCTGATTCTAATTGAGCCCAAGAATAAATAACAGTAAGGAACAGGATCTTTGTCGGAACGTTTTGTTTCTTCTTCATATATTTATTTACAGAACTGCCTGGACATGACCGAGTACCTTGAAACTAATAGTGTGTGGAGGTAATAATTCAGTTTCCGTGTTCTTAATATCAATATTTATGTAGAATGCACAGTGGTTTGCATTTCTATTGATATACTAACCTATTCTGTTTTGTCTGATCACCACAGCGGGAGGGAAGGACAATAAAATGAAGCAGGAATATAAAACAACCTGCTAGCTGAAGAGCCAGAAGAATGAGGAGCTCTCTAAATGGCGTAGGAGAGGAACCATTTCCACTATTATTCCATTATTACTGCTGGGATATTCCCAAATGCAGGTTGTGACACTCTCAAGAGCTCCATCATATGTGTTGACCAAGCTGGATGCTGGACCAGCAGAGATGAATCTCCTTTGAGGCACCTGCCAGTATTTTTTATTGGCAAATGAGAGCTTGGGAGAAGATGGCTTAGCAGTGGGCATGTTCATTATATGGATGGGTTTGAAAGTAATTACCCTTCTTGAGGATAATCCAACTATTGGGCGGGGACTGGAGTTAATGGGATTTTAAGGTCTTTTCAGAGCTGTTTGGTGGACTAGCTCTCAAGATCCCTCCCTCTCTTTTTATATAAATCTTCGTTACTGTTATTATTTTCCCCATTCTTGACTCATGCTCTAAAGCACCCTCAGGACTACTCCAAGTTTTATCACTTGATAAAATTCCTTGAAGTTCTGTTACATCAGAAGTGTCATAAAGAATATCCCAAATATATCACCTATTACCAGTGGCATAACCTGGCATTTGGGAATATCCCAACACTAATAATTACACCGTGTGATCCTCACAGATACACAAGGACAAGCTGTCTAATCCAGGAGAGGAAGCAGAAAAGCATACAGTTGTCAATACTTAGGCTTAAAATTCTTTATACATTTAAAGTGTGTAGTTGAAATATAGTTACTTGAGTAAATGCAGCAACTGTTACCCAGGGAAAAGTTTAGACATTAAAATTAATGAACAAATGTATGTTTGTAGTTTGCAAAATGAAAGAATATATAGTGTCAGAAGAGGTTTTATCTTCTGTATATATATTTTTTAAAATGTAATAAATACAAAGCAAATAGCATTGGTTTATCCAAGGGAATATTGAAATCCATTAGGAATGCACTTGGAGTAATCTGATTCAACAAGTCAGTATATTTCTCTCAAAAACGCAATATCGGTACTACATTGTGCAAGATGAAGGTTAGATTACATTTCTTGCCAGTGCAATAATTCCCACATCATAAATTCTGATGAAATTATATCAATATATAAAGCAAATGGATGTCTGACCCACCATCGTTTTCTAGTTCTCAGATGTGGAAGCTGACATACAAGTAAATCCCCAGCTGCTTTGTGCAATACTATTACAGCAGTGCCATTGCCTGGGAACTGTTATTAGCTATCCTGACCAGAAGCGGCTGTTGGAGTTTGTGGTTTCTGCTCTGAATATTAAACTTTGGCATACAAGAGTCCTTATTGTGGGGAGCACTTGGAAATGGTAATACTAAATTGCTTTATATTTGCAGGATTTGATTGCTTCAGATGATACAGGTCTAGCTGGTGGGCCTCTCTCACTGCTTGTATTTCCAGATTATAAGTCATTCCTTTGACAGGGTATCTGCCATAACCAGTTCTAGGTTTCCGTAGTATCCTTCTCTATATTACAGCTGGCAACAAGTCTTCTGGGCCATGCACTTTTTGCATAACTTACAAGAAAAAAGGAAAAATTGAAGCTTTTACCTATATACTAATTTTTACATCAAATATCAGTGAATATGTGAAACTAATTTATGGGGTATAGGTTTGGAAAAAGTGTGTGATATTCTCCCAGTTACGTTACATTTTAATGGCCATGTTGTGATCAAGGTCCAGTGTTAATGACTGAACTTAAAGAACCCTGTAAATGGCCAAAAATGCTTGGGGTAAACCAAACCCGACATATTATTATTAGTGCTGCTCTTGACATAGTTGGTCTTATAGGTTAGTGTGGGGTAAAAGGTTTGGGCAGTGTTTAAAGTCTGTGACAGAAAGAGTTACATTCATTTAGGACATTCTGTTAAAGCAGTATAACAATATTCTCAGAAATAGAGAGGAAAATCATTAGAGTTATGCTTCTGTGGTCCTTGAAAATGGTGATATTAAATTGGAAAAAATAATCAAAAAGCATTATTGTTCATGATCCTACAGTTAAAATTTAGACTATAAACTATTAAATACAATTTCACAGTTTTTAATCATTGTTCATGCATTGTCTTGGATTACTCTTTGCTGTCTCTATATGGTTTTGAGAGATGGTGTTTAACCCACTATCGTATGAGAATGCCTCAATAGATCTTTAAGAATATGTACGAGATTTTGAAACTTCCCAACCTCTGTGGTTTTTTGGTGTGGGTTTTGTTGGTTTTTTGTTTGTTTGGGGTCTTTTTTGGTGGTTTTTTGTTTTGGTTTTGTTTTCTTTTCTTAAATATTTCTCATTAACCTGTCATTTCAGTTTATTTCGGGAAGTTCCTGAATATCAAATTATTTATTACATCAGAAATATCCTAATTTCTTTCCAAGAAGTCACAGTATCAATGATAAAAAATTAAACAGGGAAGTATTTAGGTGTAAAATAGACAAGTAATGTTAAAACCAAAGATTTTAGTGACTTTTTCAAATGTGGTTTTTTTTGTCCCAAGTATTTCCAGTGAAAATAGAGGGGATTTTTTCAATGAGAAAAAAGTTTCAGGTAGTATTTTTGCTTTTCAAAAAATTGTGTATGAAATTAGGAAAACAGTTTTAAATTATAAAGAGAACTTTTTTACAAGAAAAACTTTGCATTTTCTTTGAGAACTGAACTGAAATTATTTTTCTATGAAAATGTTTGCTTTTAAGAAGAAAGCACGCTATTGTCAAAATTATTATTTTTGAAGAAAATCAAACATTGCTTAGCCCTATAAAATAAAACATCAGTGTTTTTTACTTGCAAATCATCATTTACCCTCAAAGAAAGATGAAAATATATCTGAAATACATTGTGTCCTAGAGCATTCAAACGCAGACACAGTCGGGATCTGACTCTTCAGAGGTTTTTCCCTGTGTGTTGATTCTGTGCTGGAAAAAGCAAGGAGGGAAAAATCATTCATCCGCACACCCCATAATTCAGCACACAAACCCCGGTACTCTCTTCCCAAATCTCAGCGAAGATTTAACAGTGAAATACTGTAGCAAGGTCTCACGTTACCAGGATTTATTGTTTTCCAAAATATACCACAGAGCATTGACTAGAATGCCAAGAAGTTCAATTAGAAATAGGAGAAAGAAAAGTACACCTGTTAGTTTTGAGGAAAAGCAGATTTGGGGATTCAGTTGGCGTTTCAGTGTGCTTATGTCTCTGGCAATTCTGAAATTCCCCTCTGCTCTTTAATAGGTAATGTTGACCCAAGACAAGTTAATGTTATATTGATATCAGAAAGCTCAAGCTGGTGCTGATTTTGACAACATGATAAAGGGCTCGCTAAGCGTAAGCAGTTTGTGGAGGAGGTTTTCTCATGTGCTTGTTCCATCTCCTACATCTGGGAGACCTATCTCAGTGTGTCACCTATTTCTTTTCACAAAATAATATGTGCCTGATCTTGCAACAATTACTGGTATAAATTTGTACCCATGTCTAATGCAGGACCATTCGATCAGTAAACACTGTTTGCCTGGGTCCCAGCAAGGCCACCGTTTCACCCTGAAGCTCATCCCTGTGCAGCAGGTCGGCGTTAGGGCCGGCGTTAATTCCTGCATCAATCTCCATCTTGTGCTGGTGTCGCACATTGCTGGTGCTCAGCACAGACCTGTGCTGTGCCTAAAGCTGGGACCCTCTCCTTGTCTGACTTCTGTTCCATTGCATTGATCAGCACAGGTCAGGATATTGCTTACCTTCATCTCAATTGCCCAGCACAAAATTCCTGCTGGTTTGGACACTCCAGTCAAGCCCAAAGCTGCTACATTGCTCTCTATTGATCAGCAAAGTTGCATCTGGCCCTCACTTTTATTTGGGGAAAAGCTGAAATTTGCCTATATCATCCACCTAAGAATTTACACGCTGCAACATCACTAACAGCTGTAGATAGAGACACAACTTTTTTATGGTATGAGCATCGTTATGTATCCTATGAGATGTGAATGCCATGCCATATTAGACGAAGATTGCCTCGTTCATGAAAGAGTAAAGGATTGTGGCAGTGTAGAGGTAAAATTACTTGTGGCAATTTCTTATCCAAATTGAGATTTTCCCTGGATTCCATGACCCAGCCGCTTACTTATTCCATCACTGCTACAGATGTGAAGTGCACAGCGTAACAGTCTGCCTTATATAAATGCTGCTTATTTTCCAAAAGCTGGGTATACAATGAACAATGTACATGGAAGGTGAGGTGGACTTTGCTATTGCACAAAATTTGCTGAATCAATTTCTGCTGAGGCAGATGTATGCATATGAGTCATATATCAATTTATTTTGGATCCTTTCTGGATTCACAGAGCAATAATAAGAGATACAGAGAGAGAATCTAGGTTATCTTAAGAGTCAGGAATAATAACACTGGATGTGATACTACAGCTAAATATTACTGTAGTAGCACTTCTTTTTTTAATCAATTACCCAAAAATCTTCTCATATGAGGATGTGGGCTTGGGAGATAACAAAGAATACATGTAGCCCCCTAACACATTTATTGGAGACCTTTCAATCAATGCCTGGTGAGAAATCCCATCCCAGCCTAGGAAGCAGGGGAAAACATATAGAAGTTTAAATTCCTTGATCATTTGGGAAAACATACATGATTTCCTCAAGGAAAGCAAAAGTAAAAGTGGACAGGGACTGTGCTACAAACAAAAGCATAAGCCCTTTTGGAGTTGGTGACCAGTTTCAACCAATTTCTTGTTACTGGTTTCTTTGTCTGAAAAACAGAGCGACATGAATAAAAGACTGTCTGTATGTTGAAGGTATTTCTGTCTTTCTTCATAGGCTGTCACTGGAGATACACGTGCCACAAAGTTAAATCCCTGGACACAAAGCACTCTTTCCAAGAGCTTTGCCTCGTGTTTTGATGTTCTAGGAGCACACCAGTAGCTCTGGCAGGCATGGGAGAACACAGAGAGTGCTTGTGTACACTCGGATCCTTGTATTTCTGTCGATCACCAGTCACAGCTGTGGTGAGTCATCATTAGATAAATTTGGCATGCCTGTGCTGTCTGTGTCTTACTTTATAAGACGCGTTGTTTTTAGATGCATGGGATGCTGCTTTTCAAGAGATCCTGGTGGTTTAGAGGAGCAGCAAACTTTGTCCTTTACATCTGGTTAAGTGGAAATAAAAACCGGTGTTTGTTCACAACAAATATAGGACATGAAAATGTTCCTGTGCCACATGACTTACAGTAATCTAATAATAAACCTTGTGGAAGATGTTAATATTGCAGGAATTTAATTTTGTTTATCCGGGGCAGAATATGCACTAATTGCCTATTTAATCATGTTTATAATTAAACTCGTTATAACAATGATTCACGCGTCAGCTTCTCTAATTACACAGGCAGGACAGTATCATTTCCTCCTTTCAGTTCTCTCATTTAAGCTGGAGATGCTTGGTGTCACCTGCAGGCTTGTACTTCATGTGCACTGATGAGTACGGACGGTGTGAAAGCTGTTCTAGGAGAAAGGCTCTGCTGATCCACCTACTCGTTTTTTTGATTTGACTCTGCTTATTGTAAAAAAAAATATATATATATATATATATATATATATATATGTATATAACTAATGTATTTACTCTTCCTATTTCTTTAAAGATTTCAGGCCGCATAACTCCAGCCAGGAGTAACTGCATTCGACACGGCTCTTGACCTCAAACCTTTGCTGATGGGACGCAAAGCTGAGCTGCCCCTGCTCTGTCTGGTTTGGGATTCAAACCATGGAGAGGGACAGGAGCTGAGGACATCTGAGCATTATCACTGAGCTCTGTAGAGACCAAGGTGAGCTTTTGGCAGAGGATGTCAGAAAGGTGTCACATTGGGGGTGACAGGGACTTCTTGGCAAAATGGCTGCACCTCACTACTGAATGGACTGGGTACCTGGGAGGGCCAACACGACATTTTTTTCTTGTTATATAGGATTACATGATTCATATCAAATATGGGGTCTTATTGGGTCTTATTCTGGCTCCACTTTCAAGCATTTTGCAAATGAGTTCAGAATCATTATCCCCAATTTGCAAACCAGGAGGCTAAGGCTGAGTCAGGAAATAAGCCCAGTCCAGAGTCAGACAATGAGACAACATTGAAAAGTAGTTCTCTGAGATCCACCAGGCCCTTTATTCCCTGAACAACACACTTGAAATAAGGATATCTCCTTTTTTTATTATTTGTATTTTAATTTTTAAACAGAGAAAATGGCGAAGAACCATGCAGTGCCATGTAGTTTGTTCTTTCACTCAGCACAAGAGGTTCAGTTCTTGCAAGAGACAGGATACAATTTCTGGTGATGTATTATATATGTGCATATGTATATATAGCTACAGATAATATCATTAGTACTCCTGAAATATTACTTGCTCATCATAGTTAAAATTCTGCAAGATAAACTAGGAAAACATATTTTCAGCAGTGCAACCACACTGTCATAAAAATTCACAGCAGGCTGAAAATATCTCAGTCCAGGAGCTAATTACTTTAAAACATTTTTTTTTCTGGAAAAATCTTGTTTTCCCCTTGAGGCGATGAATTAGAAAGTGTATCCTTGTTTAAGTCTCCACCCCCTCTTCCCTCATCTGCCGTAACTGAAAAACAGCCCTGTTATTTAGTTAAAACAATTGCAGACAAATTGAATCTGTAATGAGGATCAATTACTATTGGTATCTTGGAATGTTTTTACATAATTAACTACTGGGCTTTCCCAAGCAGGTCTCGCTGCGTAGGAATGAGAAATGAGGGTTGGAGTCGACACATGAGGCTGAGACAGTGCGGTGCAAAGCACAGAGCACTGTACATGCACTGTACATGCTCTGAGTGCCTTTTTTCTCTGACTTACAGAAGTTCTCCAGCCCCCTCCTGGAGATCTGAACCCTTGTGCTGCAGACCAGGTGAGTCCATCAATCAATGCTCAGAAAATTTTACATCTGTACAAGAGATGTTTGTAATTTAGGTCTTGCAAAAGTATGGCTGCATAACTTCAAACTCAGTAAGAACATGAAGGAAACTTTCGTACCAAGATTGTGAGACATCTGTACCCGTGCGATGCTACTGCAGCTTTTTATTGCTTCAGCAGAGATGCAGCTAGGTGAGAACCCAGCTGAATTTCTCCTTGCTCAATGGTTTGAAGAAGCTTTCTCTCTAAATTCAAATGCCGGAGACCATTGCCTTTCTGGGTTTGGTTCAGAAGACAGCTGATGGACAACCAAATTAGCCTTTTGAAAACATCTTTGTCCAACTAAACTGGAGCATAACCTTAGAGTATCAAGCAAAGTGTTTTTACTGACAATTTTTGATTAATCAGTGTTACATTCCAACAATTTGTGCTATGGAAGCTGCTTGCGGCAGGATCCTGGGCTGTTAAATGCACAGGTTGCTGCAAGAACAGCTCTCTGGACCAGCCGTAAAAGCACCACATGAATTTTGATCATGCTGAGCCACCCCCTGTCCTCTCAAGAAGAGTCACCTTAAAGTTGTGGCCGCTGGTGTCTTGGGCACCAGACCCAAGCCCAGCAGCACAAGTCTGCTCAGTCCAATATTTAGGCGTTAACTGCTCAGGACTGGGTAGCAAAGCAGAGCACACAAGGGGATGCTGTGCTGCAGGTGATGCTGTGACACAAGTCAGGGTCGATCGCTTGCTCAGGAAATCAGCCTGTTTTCTAGCATGCTGGGAGAAAAATGCTGAGACTAAGATCAGACCAGCAGGAAGCAACATTCAGAACAGCATCTTAAAAATCTCTCCCGTGAAGCAGTGGTACTAGCTGAACACAGTTACACACACAGTCTTTGCTGGGACCAATGCACTGTTTGTCTTCTGTTTGACCGGACCGAGTATCAGAGCATCATGCCCATTCTGCTATCTAGTGGCTACTCTTGTAAAATGCATCCAGTGCCATACAGTCTGAAAAAAAAAATTTAAAATCCTGCTTTTCCCCTCCTCCTTTATCGTATAACTTGTTCAATTATATTGTCTTTTCTTCTCTCGATTCCTATCTACAATTATACCTCCCCAAAGCAGCTATTGTATAACCTGTGGGTCTTGGATTAAGTTCACTAGTCTAGTTGACCCTCGTCCTGACCTTCACTTAATTAAATACAGGATTAAGCCCCAGAAGTATGCAACTCCAATCTCAGGTTAAAGCAGAGGGAGTTCAGAGTGCTGGCAATGAACTGGCTGATGTTCATGAATGAGCTCACCTGGCCTTGTAAAACAGCATAAAGTGCATGATCAAGCCTGTTGCTTTTGAAAAGGTGGTTGGCTTTAACTCTTTCGTGGCAAACCTTTCCCTCCCTGTGAACAGGGTGGTACAGAAGTGCGGTCAAACAGGACAGTGAGGGTTCACTACTCCCTTGGACAAAAGCATCAGCCTCCGCTAAATCCTGGAAACGGTGGGGAAAACAAAGTCTCATCAACAGTTTTGAGAGAAGTTCAATGTCAGAGATGCTGTTAGGGGTCCAGGTGCTATCCCAGCAACCTGGGGAGGTTTACAATGGTGTTACTCAGCACATTGTTTTCTCCTCCAGTTTGCTGCTGCCAGGTCTCGGGACCAGGCACAGCGGGTTATCAGCATTTCTTTGAATCTTACGTGGGAGTATGGATTATCACTTTTGCCGTCAGGAACAGAGAGCTGTTAAAGCTAAAATAAGTCATAAATCAGCATAAAAAGGCACCATCTAATTATAAAAATGAGGTATGTGAAACATTTCTCTCTTCTGTAACCAAAAGAATGAGTATTCTTCTTAAAAAAAAAACCAAAACAAGTTTAACCTTGGAAAGTAAGCAGTCACATCTAACTGAAATAAAACAGAAGCAGCAGAATGAGAGCCCTGAGTGTGCCAAGACTCTCTGCATTTGTTTCTGAACCACACACCATCCTGTGTCATCTCTGATTGCACTAGGGTGCATTAGTTGTTGAGGTTGGAGCTGCGGGTGCAGTGACTCGTGTTGGGTGTAGCTGACCTTTCCTCGAGCAGTTTGTGTGCGTATTCCTCAAAGCTGTTTTCCAGAACCCGAGTTACCAGAACCAGCAGCTTTTCCTATATCTGTGTATTAAAGGGCAGAGAAACAACCCGAAGATGGGCCAAATCTTCAGATGATGCAAATCAAAGGAGAAAATGGGCCAACTCTGATTTCTACAAGCTGGTCTTCTAATCCAAAGCACTTGAAAACTGCCTGTTAAATTTCACAGAGCAAATCTAAAACCTCGTCCTTAACCAGGATGTTATAGAAGTAACACACTGTACATTTCCCATCATGTGTGGCCATAAATGGGAATTTTGAGAAAGGACATCCCATTATTCCTATTAAGGGACTTTTTGAGAGTAGTATGTATATGATGTCAAATGTAATGAAGCTTTGAAGCTCAGGCTGGAAATCTTGCTATGTTGCAATAGTCAGAGCACAGGGATGAAATCTGGTCCCAACCTTGTGTTTTAAACAAGTGGGTAGTTTTTACTGAAAATCAAATGTGCACTTAAGGATTTAGCACATTGAATGACTAAACTTCTCTCTATTCACTACTCCAAACAGAAATAAAGGGGGGAAAATGCCAAATACTGGAGGCTTATTGGACAGAAATGCATTTAGTGTGCAGCATCCAACAGCTGGTTGCAGAGTCTCAGAGTAAGGACCAAGTTACTTCACGTTTCTGTTTTTCTCGCCCGAGACAGTGTGAGGCAAATGCTGAGTTTCTAAATTACAAATTCCCTGAAAAATTGGCCGATGCTTTTCTGAGTATCATGCTCCAATCTGTTCACCCCTGAAACAAACTCAGGCAATCGGCAGCATCTCTGAAGAAGACTCAGTGAATGCGCTGCCCGATGTAAGAACAATTGCAAACACATTATTCAGGGTGTCTTGTATCACCTCTATACCGTGTATTGACATTTTCTTGACGCTGTCTGCTTTGCAAATGTCATGTCACACAGGATAAAATGAAGAGCGGTGGCAGGAAAACCAGGTAATCTGGCTGGGTCAGGGACTGAGCTCTCAGGAAACCCACAGGAGAAATCTCAGCCTGAACTTGGGCAGGGAATTAGCATTCAGGTACTTCAGGCTTTTAAATCCGTTGCATTAGTTGAAGAGCATTTGTCTAAGATGTCCATTACTGGTGAGAAAGAGTTTGTTTGTTTTTAAAATCTGCAATAAATCTAATGGGCTGCTGAATCTCCCCAAACTCCATTTGACAGTATTATTTTTCCAGATTAATTTTTTTAAGAACAAAGGAGCTTGACACCCCATATAACGTGGAATAAAAACTTTGAAAATGAATAAAAAGCAACTCCGTGACTAATACATTCACTATGTGAAGGAGCAATGGCTTAGTGGATCTGCTATTTCATAGGCAAAAATGCAGAGATTGCCTCTTTTTTCAGTTCATAGATAAAATCCTATTCTTTGTAATCCCTGAAGAAACAAATCAAATACGCTCTGGCTGAGCTAACCATTTTCAATCCATCAAAGCAATCAAATTCTGTTTACCTGAATCAGAATGATTTCTAAAATGTTATTAAAAAGTAAAATGGAGTTTAACTATTCCAAAAAACTGAAAATGATGTGCAAACACAAAAGGGATAAGATTTCAGTAATTATGTAGACACAAAGTCGGTGCCATCATTTGTACCACAATACAATGTAGCTATGGCATATAAAGATAAAGCTTCCTTTGTCTAACATTACTGCTGCAAGTGATGCATAAACATAATTAATGTAAGAAGTCTTCAAAGGGGCGAATATTCATTTAGTCAGTTAGTTTTATTGCTCTTTCAAGCAAACAAAGGTTTTATAATTTAATAAACCAATTAACTGATTATATATTTCACCCAAAATATTTGTATATCACACATTACTATCATTTCACCAATCGCCATCATTTTTCACGAAGCAGAGCCAGCATGTGGTGCTACAGTTAAAGCTTTGCATTTCATATTCATTTACTTTACCCATTGTTTTGGAGTAAATGCCATCAGAGGCTTGTCCCTAACTACATTCCCTAAATATACTGGCAGGTTTCATCCAAATGAAGCTCTGGCGGTAGCTTGGAGATGAGATCATTATGTTGGTCCTCTGTCAAGATTCCTGAACTGATATACATGAAGAACTACGTCACCTTCAGGACACAACTCGGAGTATTTTGTCCCCCCGTGCAGAATTGCATTTCGGCTGGAGCAGAGAACCAGGTGGGTGATTTCCCTGGGGGTGCACAGCTCTGCAACACATTCCAGCAGAGGGGCAGGCTTGCTGAGAGGGCTTTCCTTTGTATACATTACAACACATGGAAAAATACACATTGTAAAAATTCTTGCCAAGCATGACGTCTTAGGGAGCCAAAGTTTGATGCAGCATTTTTGTTTTTAATACAGCCTAAACAAACAAACAAAAGCCTGCACAATGAAAACAGAAAAAAAACCTCCAAAAACGTAGTGTGGGGTTTGGGATGGATTTGTGTTTTGTTTTGTTTTGTTTTATTTTGTTTACTGGTTGTTCTTGTTGGTTGGTTGCTTAGTTTTGTTGTTTATGTTTTGCTTTTATATATATATATATGTATATTTAGGAGCCTTCATAGCTAGATTGTACATTCACTCTACAATTTAAAAATAACCTTACTTCTTTAGTTGCTGAGGTCCAATACTGTCTGTGACAATTGCCATTGCACTTCTGTGCCCTGTCAAAATATAGTCCTACATTTGTCAAAGCTATGACTCAAAAATTACGTCCTCCCTTAATTTGAGACAAAACCTCAACTGCTAGTTATTTCATTGCAAAATAAGAGGCAGGACATGCCAGTGGTCAGGAACAAGGCTGAATGTGGGAAATCAGCTCAACCAGTGCCTGTGTGTCTCTGGAAAAATTTCATCCCCTTATGACTCAGTTTCTCAGGAAAAATGACAAATAACCATGTTCTGCATCTTTTTAGAACCCGAGAGTCATTCATACTACAGTAACATGGTCAGTGAGGAGCAGCAAGGGCACATGCACTGGATTTATGTAAATAAGGGCACTTGTTTGTACTCTGGCGACATTAAAACCTGCCTGGACACCTTCCTGTGTAACCTCATCTGGGTGTTCCTGCTCCATGGGGGGATTGGACTGGATGAGCTTTCAAGGTCCCTTCCAATCCCTGACATTCTGTGATTCTGTGTAAAGCGTATTATATTAATACAACCTCATGATACAGCCGGACTTTCAGCTCCATGTAACACTGTAGCTGACAGACAACCTTTCATGGAAATTCTGTTGGTAAAATATTTAGGCTTTGAAAATTAGCAGAGAGTTTTATTTCAGAAACTTGCATTTTCATCCTGGGAAGCAAACCAGCAACTTGGGAATCAGCAAGGCATCGCTCGACCCTTCTCATGTGAGTCAGAACCCATCACCGTCTGCATTTCTCCTCAAGTCTTCGTTGTGTTTCAGTGTGTCCGGAGAAACCAAGAAGCATTCAGCCCAATTGCACATTTTTTCTATCTGCTTCTTTGTGTCTGTGTATGTTTTTTTAAAGACATAAGTACTATTTCTGCAATGATTGCCACTAAGAGCATAAAGCAGTTATCTCCAGGAAAACAAACAAACAAACCATAACTCTCTATGCTTTGTCTTTGCAACTGGTGGTCTAACTCTTACATTTCACTTTCCTATACAGCAAGGTGCTCGTCTGCATTGATTAATATTAAGTAATGAGAAATACACCAAAATGTGCAGTGCTGTCCCTCTCATATACACATGCACAACCACGCACACACATACACGAAATACTCAGAACATTAAAGAAAGCTGTTAAGCTAATCTGGTGCATCTAAATGGGCAATATATATTGAATCCATGCTCCATTGATCATAATTATTGCGGTGCCCTTTATCAAGTAACCATCTTAAACCATTATTTAGAGATCATTTTGCTTTCCATTACTGTCACTATATTGCAGAATTCGCTAGGAATTGGCAGCTGTGTGATAGAGGGGTATGCAGCTGTATTAGTCTGGAATCTGCTCGTGTTATCCAACAATGTTTCTAAAATGAGAGACTTAGCACAGTATTCACACAACTTTTGGACAGCCTTTAACTTCATTCTGGAGTGACAAAACATTCACATAAGCTTTGTTTTCTGTGTGACTCCTTCGCACCTCAGATTCTTTACATATTCTTCTTAAAATCAAGTAGTCTTTATATGAAAGTACAGCCTGTATATATTGAAAAGTATTTCTTAAGATGTAACTCAGAGTTACCAAATGGCTACACTGCTTGTCTCAGAGGGTGTTTATAATGACTTATTAACCTTCACAGCATTTTTATTACTCTTTGGGGTATGTGAAAGAGGGAAAGGGAAGTATTTTGTTCTCAGCTGAGTGATCCATCACACAAACAACATGATAATTGGACAAAACTCAGTGCATAAACATCTGGAGCTGAATTCAAAGTGCAGTATTCTCACAAGTAGTCAGAAAACACCTGGCTTGTTTGCCTTGTAAGAAGATTAAAGGAACACAGTGAGAAAGAGGAAAACATGGCTCTTAATGAGACCAGCATCATTTTAGACTGAATCCCTATCCCAAGCCTCTCAAAGTAACGCACCTGGCATGTGCTGCATGCTGCGATATTAATAGAGGTATCAGGAACACAGGTGTTTAAGCTGATATTTGCCAGTTTAACCAGGTGGTAAGGGGATTTTGATGTCGCCCAAAAGTAAGAGGATGGAATAACAGAAGTTTCAGACACTCATCGTCAGCATTAAACTATGAAATGATACTAAATGTTGGATATAACTAAGTCAGCATTAATCTTCTGATTTATAGCTAGGTGCTCAGCATATTAAAAGTTCAGTTCAACTCTTGGTCAGAGTTTGTTCCAGTCCTTAACACTGAAATGCAGGAGTCCTTATCAGCAGCCTTGATCCTGAGGAGCCCTCTGTATATCACAGCCTAAGTGACCTCTGGAAAATAATTGCATAACCTTTTGAAGTCTTTCTATCTGTAAAATGAAGATAATAACACTTCCTGAGCTCAGAAGTTGTGAGACTTTACTTATTAGCACTTGTATAATCATTTTGAACACAAGAGAATGCATATGCAATGCATCTGTAATATAACAAGTAAACATCTTGCTCAGCTGTGGAGACAGTCGTCAAACCTTATCTCTTTGTGGCTTAAGGTCAAAGGCAGAGAGAAGGCACCGGAATCTGATAAGGGCTTAAGTGTTACAGGAGAACTACTTATGTTCTGTAGAAGTCACCTGTATCACTTTCTCCTTTAATCTAACTTGCTCTCAGATGTTGTGTCTGCTACTATCAGGCTAAAATCTATATTTTTCTCCATGCCTGAGGAAAAGAGCATATTGACTAAAACTGGATAGGCAAGCCAAGTGAGAAAATGCTTAGTGCATTCATAGGCAAGAGCAGCTATAAGTTTGCTTACTTCTTGTCTCTGTCAAACCTCTTCTAGCCTCCTTAACCCATGAGAAGTCAAATCAGTGGTGGAAGAAAGAGAAGAAATGAGACCAATTTGACTGGCCAAATTCTAATGTTTTTCAGGGAGCAGGTAAGCTGTTTCAGTGTTCAGACCACTCATAGATGTAGGTGTGCAACCAAATTGCCAATAAAATGTCAACGCTTTGATACTCTCCAGTCACACTGTGTGTGCATTACACAGTAATGGCATAACTGGGAGCAGAACAAAGTACCTTCTATTTGTGCAACAGAAGAACTTGGATGCTAGCAGAAGTATTTGCAGCATGGGATGTCCTACAACTGATAGACATTCGGAGATCTGGAAAGCCTTTCCAATTACTCTGGCTGTGGAAGTCAGTAGAGCAACCCCTAAGGACCCATTAGGGATAACACTGTGAGGTCCAGGGTCAACGTGATTGATGGCTGAGGTCAAGTAGAAGAGAGTCCAGTCAGTTCAGGTCTCACAGACATTTGGTCGTTGCCTTCATGTACTTTATTTTTAACCCCATCTGAAACTGCACTGTCTATAAATATTTCTCAGCTGCAGTAGACTGGGAAGTACCAGCCACTCCTTAGCAGACTGCACAGTAAAAAGTAAATATGGACCATTCAGAATGAACTGTTACCTGTGTGAGATGTAGCAAAATAAAGTTTGCTGTCCCCTGAACAAGTCTAAAGGCCAGTGCTCACAGACGTGGAAGAGCAGCTTTGATAGATCATTAGTTTCCTCTGTTATGCTGCCCAACTTGCATGGCTTTTAAGACAGGACTTCGCATTCAACATATCGGGAAGTTCAGTGCTTTCTACAATAATTCATCCATACAGATTATGTCTGCAGCATCTCTGTCTTTTTAGAGCAAAATACGTCTTCTCTGTGTGATCAGACATTGTATTTGTTCAGTGACACTCCTCCTCTTCTTCTCCTCAAAGAGGAACACGAAACATTGTTTTCCACTAACCCAAAGTCATTCCTCAGTCTCTCTCCTGTAGGTACATTAATCCATGCACTCTCTCTAGTTTACCCACTGGTGTTGCTGGAAGCAGGCTTGAGAAGATGTAATGCCTCCATTAGTTCATTAGTACTTTTTAAAAGTGGTATTTTAAAAAGATCATGAGACTGTTAAATTATATTGTTATTATACATCACACTACCAAGGAGTATTAGAACTCTTTCATTATCCCTTCATTTTCTCCCAGATGATTGCATGTTTTCCAGTACTGACTTGAATAGTTTTATAACGGCTGAATTAAATAGTTTGACTTACCTCCAGATGGTGTATGAGTTACCATCAATATCTTTCTTCTGCAAATTTTGCTGACAGAATGTGATTCAGAGGGATATTTTGGGCAAACTGTCATTTTTCTCCACCTTAATGATGGATGCTGAGCCAGGAAACAAAACTAATTAATGTAAGGAGTCCTCTGAGGTGGTGTGCTTGGTTATGCAGCATAGTGCTGCATTCAGTGATTTGTACCTCCCTAGGTTAGACTAAGCCCTGCTAATTTCCATTTTCCATTGGATATTATATAATGTAGTTCCCAATTTTGCAGTTCAAAACCTTTCTAGTTAATTTGAACTTAATTGTCTTTAATGGTGTAAAATATGTTTGCCTTTCTTCTTCCATGCTTTAGAAAGATAATGTCCTTGAAAATATCAAGGAGACAGAAAAGGCAAACCTGGCTCTAACCTGGTGCGAATCTGCTGTTTTGTTCTCCGAGAGCACAGCTGTAATTCCCCAATGTGGCTTGATTCCTTCAAGCCAGTAGATGTGGGTTTTTTCTGGATTTTAGCAAAGCTTTTCATACTTTCTCTCCCAGTATCCTTCTGGACAACATGTCTGGCATACAGCTAGACAAGTCCATTATACAATGGGTGAATGACTGGCTGATGGGTTGAGCTCAAACAGTTACAGTAAATGAAGTTATTTCAGGCTGGTGACCAGTAGCCAGTGGGGTTTCCCAGGGTTCGGTTTTATGGCTGGTGGTCTCTAATGTTTTTATAAATGATCTGGATGCAGGAGTCAAATGTACATGAAGTTTGCCAACAATACTAAACTAGGAGGAGCTGTAGACTACCTCAAAGATAGAAAGGCCTTACAGAGAGATCTGGATAGGCTTACAGACTTGGGCAATCACCCACCATATGGAATTTAATAAGAGCAAGTGCCAAATTCCCCACCTGGGACAGGGTAATCCTGGTTATACATACAAATTGAGAGACGAGAAACTGGAGAGGAACACCATGAAAAGCAATGAGAGAGCTTGGCTTGATGGAAAGTTGAATATGAGCCAACAGTGTGCCCTGGTAGCCAAAAGGGACAACCATATTCTGGGGAGCATCAAGCAGAGCATAGCCAGCCAGGTGAGGGGGGTGGTTGTCCTACTCTACACTGCACTAGTGCAGCCTCACCTCAACCACTGTGTGCGGTTTGGGGTGCCTCAATATAAGAAGGACATCCGATCATTAGAGTGTGTCCAGAGGATGGCAACCGAGATAGTGACAAGTCTCAAATACAAGACTTACAAGGAGCAGCTGAGGTCATTTGATTTGTTCAGCTTGGAGAGGAGAAGGCTGGGGGTGCTCCTCATCACAGTCTACACCTTCCTAAGGGAGGGCAGCTTAGGAAAAGGTGCTGATCTCCTCTATCTGGTGACCAGAGATAGGACATGAGAAAATGGAATGAAACTGTGTCAGGGGAAGTTCAGGTTGGGCATTGGGAAAAGGTTCTTCACTGAGAGGGTGTTGGTCACTGGGACAGGCTCCCTGGGGAAGTGGTCATGGCATCAAGCCTGTCAGAGTTCAAGGGCAGTCTAGACAATGCTCATAGTCGTATGGTTTACTCGTAGGTAGTCCTGTGAGGAGCAGGGAGTTGGACTTGGTAATACTTATGGGTCCCTTCCAACTTGAGATATTCTGTGAAAACTGATTTGCAAGCAAAATGACTCTGTCTTTGCCAGTGTTTCCTGCTTTCTTGAATACTCTTTGGAGGCCTTACTCATAGTCACATCCAGGTACCCTGCACCTATTAAAATATCACCTCTATAAATTTAAAATGGAGGTTGCTTTTGAACATTTGTCTTGAGTCCTTAAGTTCCTTACAAAACCAGAATAATGAGGACATTTATGCAGGGGGGGGTGGGTAGGGAGCAAACTGAAAAGAAATCATGTGGACCTTGCAAATATAGCTCAAAAAGTACCCTGGATGCTGAGCAGCCAACCTTGATTGCGTTTCTTTCATCTTCCTTGAGGTTCACAACAAAATTCAAATTAAGGACCTGTTTCTGCCCCAGGATTGGTGTTTGCAGACTGCTGCTTATCAGGTTACATCAGCTCCTGCTCTCCTGTGCCACGCAGCAGATTCTACAAGGTGTAGCATTGGAGGACTGGAACAGCCCCTCGAGTCTCAGCTCATGTGAGTCATTAGAGAAAGATTCGTTTCTCCTTCATTTTAACAACAAAGAGCTTTCCCACTTGCAATTCTAAAAGTGTTTGCACTGAATGTATTGACTAAATTTGATTACATAATTGAAGTCACATAATTAATACCGTTAAGAATGATTAATGATTTCTTGAAAAGATATAAAAATGTCTTCTCTAATCAAGTTACATATACAAGTTAAAAATAAAGAAAACAGTATCACAGGTAAAGCAAAGTGGAAAACCAAAGTGACTATATACTTTCCAGCAAATACATAGCTTGCATTTTTAAATTTTCTCCAAAGCTGAGCTGTTTCTTCTCGTCAGAGTATAAGTCAATTATGCTGTAGCACAAAAAGAAATCTGCAGTATTTTACTGTCATTGTTGGTAATTTGTCCCTTAGGGTGTTAGTATTCATACATAATTGCATATTGTCTCTCCCTGTAACATTTTCTACTTTCTTTCTCTGTTAGAACAACATAAGAATTATTGCATCCAAGGGTTTTAGCAAATTATCCAGCTAACTTGATTTACATTCTATTCACAAACAGAATTACAGAAGGGAAAAATACATTTGCTTTGTTTTTTTATTTCCTTAGCTATCTTTTGGCCCTAAAAGATTAGGGTTTGTTCATTTTTGTTTCATTTGTGTGTGTGAGCTTCTTTAAAAGCATAAACAAAAATAAGGAAACACAATTGTATGTCATGATATTGAAATCACTAAGTGAATCTCTTTTGAAAGGCTAGATGTGGTCTGCAGATGATTGCATTGAAACTTGCATAAGAAGTATTTGCAGTTTGTAAAAGCAATAACCCAAAATGCTCATTACACAGGTGAATGCTGTATCTATTTAAGTCTTCTAAATACTGGAGATGTCAGTACCATGCAAAATTCCTTTCCTCTTAAATATGAATACTCTAGTGAATGTGCTGACCTAGCTTTGACAGATTTCTCATCTGGACAAACTTCAGGAAGGATGGAACAGCCATAAGGGTCTTCAGGGCTGCTCGATCATAATCCAGGGGTCTCCTTGGTTTCCAGAATGTCTAGAGGTGACCTGAAGTCGGCATTAGCTACAAATAAGCAATTCTGTCTGAGAGAAATGTGCTGAGGATACTTACATTATTCAGGATAGTACAGATGGAGGTTGATTGTGAAAAGCTGCAGAAGGACCTTATCAATAGTAGAGTGACAGGGAGAGACAATGCATGTTGAAATTCAATGCGGGTAAATGCAATGTGATATAAATGGAAAAATACTTAATTTTACATATACTCAAAAGAAGTCATGGTTATCTGCAAGCATGAGAAACAGTGTTGGGCCTATACTGAGTAGTTTTGTGGAAATAACGGCTTAATGCCAGAGCGCAGTGAAAACAAATCAGAAACTGGATATTATGAGGAAAGAAACAAACACGGGAAATAGAATTATGTGCCTTTATAGATTCAGGACATACACAAATCTTGAGAATCATGTAAAATTAAGAGTCCCCTGATGTCAAGGGTTGTGTGTAGACCTGGAGAAAGGCGTGAGAACTTGGACATGGGTGGTCACAACTTTTCAGTGGTTTTGGACGGCGTATTCAGCCTGGAGAGGCCACTCTGTTGTGTGACCTTGTGTTGGTGACCTGGGCAGGTCTTCCACCTGTCCAGAAGGCAGAAGATCACCAGGAAATCTCAGACAACAGCGATTTGTGTGTGAACGGCTGGAGAGCCATTTGGCACCATTGTTGCTGCCGAACTGACAGGGAGGAAAAAGAGGAGCCTGGCTGTAATTAACAAAGCAGCTTAACTACTAATACCTTGGTAATGTCCCTCATATTTTAGATGAAAGGCTCAACTGGTAATTTGAAATGAGAACAAACACACTGAAAGGATGGCTACTGTGAGAAAAAGGAGTACATGAAAACAGTGTTTTATCCAAACCAGCAAGTTTTCTGGATGTGCTCACGGGGTTGTCTGTGGGTGCTGGAAATCACTTTTGGAGCTGCTTTTCACAGCTCAAGCAGGTGAACTGAAGTTTCATGCAAGTCTTGCATAAGAGCTCCCAGAGCAGCTCAGGCAGCATTTTACCATTATAAAAACACCAGAAAACAAACCGAACAGCACATTAGAGTAGAGAAAAAAAGAAAAAGAAAACCACACAAACACACACAAAACCCAAACCAAACAAACAACAAAAAAACCCCAAACAAACACGTTTGAAGGTTTTTTAGAGCATATGTCTGCATCAATCTGAAAAAATAATAAAAGTGTACCATTTTTGTTTGGGGAAATGGAAAAAACATTAGCACATTTTCAGCTGGGAATTATACTGGGGAAAAAATGCTTTTGCCAAACAGAAACCTCACAAAAGTCAAAGTGGGAGATATTTTTTCAGATGCAGTAGGTGTACATACAGAGCCACTTTGTTTTATCCCTTCTGGTCCATCAGCACCCTGAATAAATCCACATTGGTATTTTAGCCAGCAGCTCCCCACTACTTACTGCTCTGTGTTGCATGTGGTATCATTGCTGAGAAATGTCTTCATGCATCACAGATACCTATGTACATTTTGGGGGTACTGCATGATTCTTCTAATAATTCTGCAGTATAGTAACTGTGAATCCCACCTCATGGATGCTTTTGGCTAATGTAGCTAAGGCATAGTTACCATAAGTAAAGCAGAAAAGCATTTCCTCAGGTAGAACAGCAATTAGTCTGGAGCTGACAGGTAATTCCTTCCCAGATATTTATCCAGAAATATGGAGAAGGGGGTGTGTTAAGATTGATGACAGTTTTTTAGGCATTCCAGTGCTCTCTTATGGAGTTCCTACTCTCGTGGCTCAGTGGCTCTCTGTATTCATTGCCCACACAGCATGGGCTATGTTTGTTTTGCTCTCCTCCTCCATCTCTCATGAATAACGAAACCATAGGAACAGGCTGAATATATCTGGGATCATTCAGGTAGCAGATGAACTTTGAATGTTGACTTTTTCACCCTCACAGGCATTGTCCATTTACTTTCTTCTTATATCCCTGCTCTAATTTGTACACAGCTACTTGTCATTAGCTGGCATTTACAAACGCGTATTGATTTTTTTATTAATTTATAAAGGAGTTCAAACAAATAGTGGTAGTCAATCCTAGCAGTAATCCCCCAAGGGGCTAGAAAAGATACAGACAAAACTGCACAATCTATAGGCAATGCATTAAGGGGAAGGATTTCAGATGCCTGTGCGTACTTTCGTGATATCCCTTTGTGTACGTATTGGAGCTGGTAAATACAAATGTCAAGAGAATATTTTCAGCAAAGTCATCATTTAAAATTATTCCAAATCATATAAAAAGCAGTGCAGTTATTCATTAAATACACTTTGGCAGGTGCTGAAGGATTCTTTCTGAGTTTAGGCATCTTTTGAGAAAAAAGAGATGTGCCTAAATCTCGCTGAATGCCAAATGCCAGAGGCAGAAATGTCCTGGGCTCAGAGGCAATGACAGTGCCTGACGGGGATCCCCCGACTTGACTCAAGGCTTTTCAGGGATGGAGAGGCATCTCAGAGGAGCTGGAATATGGAACAGTTTCTGTTGGGAGACGTGCTGTGTGGCTGAGGCATCTACAGATACAGGACAATGTGTGTGGGTGTTTCTATAAAACACTTTGCTTTACTCTAGAGGTGTGGCGACGTTTCTTTCTCCACATACGTCAAGTTTCTTTTTGCTTGTGCCTAAGCATTGGTAAGCATTCCCTACAGCGCAGAGGTGATACGTCAGCTTGGACAATTGTTTTCCAGCAGAACCCGATCTATTGAAATTTGTAGTTTGATTAATGTTTCAGAGGAAAAATATTCTATTTTCTTTACAAACACCCACATCTACTTTTGAATAGCAGTAAGAAGTGTTTGAAACAGCTGTATGTTTCAAACGTGCTGGTGGTTATGTTAGCATGAGTGCTCACTGGAGACCTCATAGCGACGTTCTGACTTGAAGTGAGGATCATCCTGTGCCTCTCTGCAAGACTCGACTGCATGGGGGATCCTCCGGTGCAGCCGGCCTGGGACGAGATTCCAGCCAGCTGGAAAACAGAAGACGCTTCATTATTCACAGCTTTGCTGACTGCCCTCATCTGAAGGCTTGATAAATTAAGTGCATTGATATAAAGGAAGGGTGTCCTATGCAGTGAAATGTCCTGTGAATACAGGAGCAGAATGCTTGCAAATGGTTGTGAGAATCATCTAGATAAAATAAAACCACCATCAGATAGGCTTCAATGATGTGTTGGAGAATGTTATTAGCCAGTCCTGTGGTATTTCAAATCCTCTGGCATTTCAGTGACCTTTTATAAGGCATATTGCATTGAACAATTAATTTGTTTCATGACCATCCCATTGTATCCAAGAAAAAAAAAAATGTTAGTCAAAACCAGGTGTCCTGATCAGAGTCATGTATTGCATTTCAAAACCCATTGAGTGGAAGCTAATTTCAACAATTTGCATGAGAGCCTTTTGCTATCACTTCTATCATAGTATCAGTGTCGGCTCAATTTTCAGAGCAGCTGTAGCTCAAACACTGACCTGCTGCCTATTACAGTAGTGTAATGAAGTGCAATGGACTAGTAATTATTCTACATTACCGTAGATCAAGTAACATGCAGCCTTCAGTTATCACAATGGAATCCCAGTTCTTGCTCAAAATGAGAAAACTGACCATGAAGTTGATTTAAGGGTGTCATCAAAAATTACTTTCAGAGCCTGAAAATGTACTACTTATTTCCCAGATAGCATCTGACATTGCTGTGCAAATGTCCCAGAGTCACTGCATACTTGAATAAACTAGTTTCAAATAACTAAATGAGGAGTTGTATCTGAGAGGCAGGAGTAAATTGAGATGGGATGCTCTTAAAATTTCTAGTCATGAAGTCGCATTAGGCAAATTATTTCAATGTCTCCTTTCTAACACCATCTGTGAAACATCCTAACAGCTTCTTCAGGAAATCATGTGGATTTTTGTCTGTTGCTGCACATGAAATATTGAGCATTATGAATTTGACTTAAAAGCTTGGCAAATCGCTCGCTACCTATCTGTACAATAATGACCTCAGCCTGCCTACATTGTATAATATTACTTCCAAAGAATGAGCCAAGATTGTCATCAACTGTACATTAAGGTCTCCTCCTTCCACAAACCTCTTGATGCAACTGACTCAAAACCTGCATTTAACACTGTCTTTTGGAGGGTGGAAACCTTGAAGGCAACTCACAATACAACAACTATGGATACTGTGGGGGACAAAGGCTTCGCATTTGTTAGGTCTTGTCACCCATTACTGACACATTGCCTTGGAGTGGAAGGAAGACAGAGCTGCTCATAGGAAATCTACATTTTTCTGGGTAGAGAAGGGATAGAGCATGTGTGGTAGTGGGCTGTACGCTTTGATTGTCTGATTTTATGGTTAGCTAGTTATTACCAGTTGTCGCTTAGGAAGTTGTTTTGCTGCTGATAGAAGTAATTATTTCACTTTTATAAGCAAACTTAAAAAAAACCAACAATCTCTTCCTGCATCACCATCAGTATCTGGCATGAAATTTCAGCTCTTCCCTACCAGAGGTAACAGGATATTAAAATATATGGAACAAGCAGACTGGAAAGTATAACTGTCAAATCCAGTAACATCGTGTCAGGGGTAACATCAAATTAAGTTCTAAAAAGGTAAAATAATCCCTGCAGAGCAATTTGTAAGAATCTGGGTGTTGGGTTTTTTTTCTAGAGTGAGGCGAAAGGGAATGTGGCTTAGATTTTCACTTTCAGCCCACACAGAATTCACACATAGTAATTCACTTCAGGTAAAATACGTGGGGATGCACAGGCTGCCTGGACGAATATATGCTCCCAGCAGCACCGTCAGGAGGCCAACCCTGCTTTGGGACAGAAAAGGGGGGGTGACAGGGCATGGGGGAAGGTACAACAAGGCAGAAAATTCAGCTGTAAGTATAGGTGGTAACATATTAGAAAAATGGCTTTTTCTCTTGCCTACATGGAGTAGCCAGAGGGATAGTTGATCTTCAGGCTAACAGCAACATGTCACATTTAGGTAAGAGTTTCAGACTGCCTACAGCACTTGCATTTCCAACGTATTATAAAACCTGAACTTCTGGGCTTGTAACTCAGTATTACCCTTCTCTGATCCTGTTCGCAGGTCAGGGAAACCATGAAGTGACAGCATCCACAGGGCTGAACCCAAGGGGTCACCATCTCTCAGGACAGTCGGTCCATGTGTCTATCTGCTCCTGAGCTGGGTGGCCCTACTGCATCATATCAACATGAAGGGGCTCACTGCAACACCACCGTTGGTACTTGCAGATAATAAAGTAGGTAAATGTGTGGGCAATGTTAGAAAAAATGTGAATGTCAGGTTACAAATCCATCTCAGATAGGAGGTTTTTTCTCCTTTTATATTAATCTCCTATAAATGATCACCAACACATTGTGTAACTTTTAGATCAGATTTAAAGAAAGAGTAGATTTTAAAGAAATATCTTCCTGCTTTCTTAGAAGGCAATTGAAATGCAGAAGGGGCTTATTTTTATGATTTTAAAACCTGAATCCTAGTTCTAGATGTGACAAATCTTCAGTAAGAGGGGCATCAATATGACAAGGCTAATGTGTCCCACCAAAAGAATTTACATACCGAGATTTGTCTGTTTTCAGTAAATGACTCATTAATGAGCTGTCAAGACTTGCTTGTAGCAACTATTGCACAACTAGTCACAATAGTAATAACAATAATAATCAGAAGAGAACAGCTAATTTTGCTATTTCAGATACGATTTTTGAAAAGAAACTTTGTTACAAAGACATACTCACTAGCAGTTAATGTGTATTTATCACTGGCACTAAATTATTATTCTAAATCATGAGGGTAACAAGGTGTTTTCCTGTATAAGATTTAACTAAACCTCTGGAGTTTTTAATCTGTTTTCCTGACAAAGTTTACTCAGAAACATTGGCTCTGTTCTGACTGTCAGGAGACCCCAAGTCTCTCTGTGTAAACGAAAAGAGGCTCCCAGTGCTGCCTCATGCTTTTATTATGGGAATCACATTAAATGTGGTAATTTTAGTGAAGTGAATGTTTGCTGTTGTGTCAGCTTCAAATTGTGCTTCCTCGACATCAGCAGAATATGAATTAAGAACATTGGTCTAACTTTGAGTCTAGTCACCAAACATGGGAACTGTCAGCCCCCCAGCAGAAGATATATCTAAAATGTGGCAAAATGCAATGAGTAGTTTTCAACTGTTCTTAGTGAGAGAAATATCTGAAATTTCTGCCTTCGTCTCCTCACAAACTGTGCTCTAAATATAGAATGTGTGAGTCCAAAGTCTGCCTTTATTTGCAATGCAAATTTTCTGTTGGGCCAAAATGAAAATCATAGGATCATAACATCATTTAGGCTGAAAAAGATCTTTAGGATCATCAAGTCCAACTATTAACCCAGCACTGCCAAGTCCACCACTAAACCATGTCCCCAAGCACCACATCTACACATCTTTTAAACCCCTCTGGGGATGGTGACTCCACCACTGCCCTGGGCAGCCTGTTCCAATGCCTGACAACCCTTTCCATTAAGAATTTTTCCCAATATCCAATCTAAACCTCCCCTGGTGCAGCTTGAGGCCATTTCCTCTCATCCTGTCACTTGTTACCTGGGAGAAGAGACCAACCGCCTCCATGCTCCAAGCTCCTTTCAGGCAGTTCAGAGATCAGAAGGTCTCCCCTCAGCTCCTGTTCTCCAGCTGAACCCCCCAGGTCCCTCAGTCGCTCCCATCACACTTGTGCTCCAGCCCCTTCCCCAGCTCGCTTCCCTTCTCTCAACTCGCTCCAGCACCTCAAGGGCTTTCTTGTCATGAGAGACCCAAAACTGACCTCAGGATTTGAGGTTTGGCCTCACCAGTGCCCAGGACAGGGGGACGGTCACTGCCATGGTCCTGCTGGCCACACTATTCCTGATACAAGCCAGGATGCTATTGGCCTTTTTGGCCACTTAGGCACATTGCTGGCTCATATTCAGCTGCTGTCAAACAACACCCTCAGGTCCTTTTTCCCCATGGCATTTTTTCAGCCACAAATGACCCAGTTCTCTTCACCCACAGTGACTTGACTGAAGGAATTTGGTTTCTGCCCTGGGGAAGTCTCAGGTCTATGTCTAGGAGGGTTGCAGGTAGGATTCAGCAATGCATGGGAGCTCCACATCTAGAGGACACGCATGAGCATTTGGGGAACTGGAGAGAGAAGACTGAAGGGATAACATGACCTTCTAGTGTTCTGACAAATGTGTATTTGCAGTACAGATAGTTTCATTCTGCATCCATCTATATGATATCCGGAGGGAGCATTTGGAAATGTAGAGATGCATTTTCCTTTTTGATTTTGTCAGTTTCTGTGTTTCTGTTGACTTGAATCTGCTAATTCCTATCTGCCAAAAATTTGGCTTATGGACAAGACATATTTAGAATGTAAATCTCTGATGCAAATATCCAGAGCTCATTGGGAATCTTTTATCAGGATGATAAATATTTTTTTTTTTAATATTTTTTTTTTCCAATAAAAATGCAGTTATTGCCACTTGCGAATTTTCTAATGGAAACTTTTTGTTTCACTGAATATTTGCAATTTCCACAGGAAAATGGAATTAACTGTTTCATGTTGCTTGAAACACATTTAAATTACTTAGTGATATTTTTTTTTTGGCCCTGGAGTGAATTTGTCTATGATCCTTTGCCATATGGCAGAGTTTAGCTCCCAGTGTCACAGGCCACTTCCATCCCCAGCCTTGATGTTCACAGCCACTTTTCCACCGCGTGGCCCAGGACAGACATTCCACACAGAGTTGTTAGTACGGGATGGAGAATGTCAGACTCTCATTATACGCTGCAGAAACCCAGGCAGGACCTCATTGTCCTGATTCCCAACAGGACTGTAAGCCGATGTGCTGATTTCTTGCTGACCTGGACTGATGTTACATCAAGAGTTCATGGGATTTCAGGCCATCACACAAGCTGTGGCCTGATTAGGAATTCTGGGCAATAGGGAAAAGCAGATCCCAGCTCCAGCGGGGCCATTTCTGGCTCCCATATGCTTCCGAGAAATACATTTTTTGATGCAGGACATTTAGGGTTGTTTTATCAGTGGCTGAAGTAAGAAACCCATCAATTTCAAAATTGCTGAAAGTTTCGTTCTGTTAGAAGACCATCCAAATGAATCTGTTTGTCATTTCCTAACTGGAATTAATGTGCAATTTCCATCCCCCCCCCACACACACAAAATGAATTCTGAATCTTACTTTTTAAATCCTGCTTTAAATGGAATGAAAGGCTGAAATGTCAATATTTCTTTTGGGATAGAAATGCTGTACTGGCTATGCTCTGTAAACATTTTTGAACAGGAGACTGTTTCAGTGGAGATCACATTCTCAAATGCATGATTTATGGGCTTATGAGGGTATTAAGCATCAAATTAAGTGTCTGTAAGGATCTTCTTTCACCTGAAGAGTCTATACCTTTAATACAAAGTGTTAAAGGCAAGAGAGATCCATATGATAGAAAAGAGTAAAATAACAAAAGCACCTGATAAATTCTAAATTAGCTCCTAAAAACTGTAAAGATCGCACATGACACTAAATGCTTTCTTGGTCTGAGTGAGCAAACTGGCTGCAACTTTAATGTGGTGTCGCTCGTCCTTCTCACTGTGTTGTACATTCCCCTCTAGTGGCTAATAAAAGATTTATGGCAGGAATTTCTTCTGAGAGCTAGAACCCAATTTGCAAAGGGGAATCAAGGGGTCCTTAGTTGTGCAGTGAGAAAACTCACTTTCCGTGTGCTGCAGGTAGAGATCAAATCATTCTTTTGGCCTGACTAAGGTCGGCTACATCTAGAAATCAAAGGCTGAGCAGCATGTTGGGTACTACTGGAAGGTGGGGGATTGAGTTAGGGTTGAGAAGAAGTCTGAAAAATATGTTTTGTACAAGTTTGAAATGGGTTTACAATTTTTTGGGCCTTGTTTGTCCTGCCTTTTTGTTTGTTTGTTTGTTTCTAATGGGGATGAAAACTTGCTGGTAGCTGTTGTTTTCATGGGGGGTTTGTGTGTGAGCACATCTTTTCTTGCTTAGGGGCTCTGGGTTTCAGCTCCGTCTGTGTCTCCTGGATTTGAAGACTGGGTTCTGGAGTGCGTTTGTTCTGATTCTGAGTAAAATTACAGTGTGTTTGCTCTGAGCTCACCTGGTCCTTTTGTTGATTGCTGTGGTGTGCCTGCCTGAATGAGGAAAAGGAACAATCAGGGGAGAAGTCACAAAAAACATGAGCCCTGGGGCTCTCATCTCCTTGCTGGAAAGTGGGAAGATGAGCCCATAAAGCTCTGTAGGATACTTCAGGAATCACTGACCTTTTCTGAATGGGAACTGGCATCTGGATTAGACCTTAAATTTAGATTTGCCCTCACACACATGAACTATGAGTTGAGCTGTAGGTGTGGGGAGGTACTGCGTCCAGCTCTGGAGCCCTCAGGATAGGACAGACACAGACCTGTCGGAGAGGGGCCAGAGGAGCCACCAAGATGATCCGAGGCTGGAACAGCTCTGAGAGGACAGGCTGAGAGAGTTGGGGTGTTCAGCTGGAGAAGAGAAAGCTCTGGGGAGACCTTATTGTGGCCTTTCTGTACTTAAAAGAGGCCGATAAGAAAGATGGGGACAGACTTTTTAGCAGGGCCTGTTGCGATGGGACAAGGGGTGATGGTTTTAAACTAGAAGAAGAGAGATCCAAGTTAGACATGAGGAAGAAATTTTTTACACTGAGGGTGGTGAGAGCCTGTCCCAGGTTGCCCAGAGAGGTGGTGGATGAACCATCCCTGGAGACATCCCAGGCCAGGCTGGACGGGGCTCTGAGCAACCTGAGCTGGTGAAGATGTCCCTGCTCAGGGCAGGGGTGGCACTGGGGGAGCTTTGAAGATCCCTTCCAACCGAAACTGTTCTGTGGTTCTATGATCCTATGAACACCTGGGGCACAGTCCCACTGCCCTGTTCTCAGGGCCATCTCCGGCACTGATGCCAGCTAAAACTGCAGTGGGCAACTCTCAGTTGCACCATTTCCTTGGCCACTGAGGACTTTACTCCAGTGCAGGAATAAGTGCAAGAATACACAGCAGAGCAAGTCTGCTTTACACCACTTGTCCCTTGCAGACTCCTGTTCTAAGAGGATGAGATGTAGGTACAGACACCAGCAGTGACTTCTTCAGTCAGAACAGGATCTGCTGGACATATGGGGCTTCTTTATGACTTTCTTGTGTTAATTGAAATGGGCCATAATCCACTTTGAAATGCCTTACATTCACCAGTCTTTGCTGAAAGAGATGTATACTTTATTCTCAGTATAAATGATCGTATAACCTCTGTTGATACATGACTTCCAGGGGTTTGGTGCCAGCAGCCAGCACACAGGTTAAGTGGCAAACCGGGTTTCTGTTATTCCTCATACAGCAAGTGAACCAGGCTCATCCACAGGCGAGGAAGTCCCCGCCACCTTCCCATTGTGTTTTCAAACAACATTTGGGAGTGATTTATACCGTATTGTGACACTGGTACCATCTGCTCGTCATCATAAGTATGAATGAAGTGATAATGAAGAAAACGTTCTAAGCAGCTAACAAGATGATTACACTCTAATAACACAATTTTGGCATAATTTGGATCTTCAGCGATCTACAAACACTTCATTTCAAAATCTAAAGGTCTGGAGCCTGCAGTCTGCAGCTACGCAGAGCTCTCTTCTCACTTCTAATACAAGAGAAAGAAGAAAATTGATAATGAAATGTTTCAGCAGTCCCACTCCACCTGTCTGCTGACTCACACTTCCTCCTACATGGCATCTGCTGAGCTGCAGAGCCTTTATTCTTTTCCTTGCCTGCTTCACCCTTGTTTTGGAAACAACTTCTTGGAGCAGACTGGGTACCTCCCCAGGGCAGGAACCACCCTGCCAGGGTTTTCCATCTGATCTACTCACTCTTTTCTTACAGGGAAACAACAGGAACTCTCCATTGCAGCTTCTTTCAGGACCTTTCAGTTTGTTTAATGGAGAGTAAACTGGAAGTTCTGAGAAAACACAAAATAGTGATCAATTTGTTTTTAAAAAATAGAATTTTTAAAACCTTTTCTTTCAATATGAAAATTTGCATAGAAAAAATTAATCTCATTTATTTAAAGTCCACCAAATGCAGAGATTCAATTTCCCTGAGGTTAGGACAATCCGATCCAGTTTGACCTAAGTCTGTACTATTCTCCAAGATTTTTCTGCTTGGTTGCTGTTGTTCCAGGAGGGAACATCCTGACTGTCTGCAGCGGTGTCCGGTCCTGCAGCACTGTGCTTAGGAGTTGTTTTTAAGAGCCTTATTTTTCCAAGCAGGGCTGTTGAGACAAGTTGGAACTTCCCTCTCTGATGCAAAGCTGGCCAGAGCTATGACTGTCCCACCAAGTCTTTTGTGCTCCAGCCTAGTGACGTGGCAGTGACGCAACCGCGAGCAAATGTGCTCAACAGATTTTGGGCTAATGCTGTGAAAGCCAAAAACATTTCTGGAGCTTATTTCTTAAGCCTACAATAGCATTTATGTGTCACTCAAGCAGAAATGTTGTCTAAATGTATTACTTTTGACTGGAATATTTTCCACTAGTGAGCAGGGTTTTTCATACCAGAAGTTTGTGTGATGTCTTGCTACCAATCTGATATAGCACCTTGCTACAAGGAAAATGGTATTTGTTGAATTGATGGTACAGCAACAGATCTGACATTCAAGCTGACCTGCCATTCAATTAGACTTCACTTAGATGATGATATGATCAGAGTGACTAGCAGTAACAAAGAGTAGGAAGCACAAAGCAGATTTTTATGCTGTTATTTTTCTTTCTTGTATTTTCATCTTTACATTAGTCTTTTCAAAATGGACAGGCAGAAAAGAAAGAAAGAACCCACGTGAAAAGATGTGGAACTGAGTGGCACTTGTGCAATGCAGTGACTGTAGCTGCTGTGAAGATCCATGCATCATGGACATGGCTCATAAAACAGCTATTCCTGCACCTGGTGGTTAAAACTCAGCAATGACAGATTTACAAGGAATCATTCTTAATCTTTCTGACCACACATGTGGATCAACAGATCTGCAAGAGGAACTGTAATTCTTGGTTATTATTTCAGGAACTCTAGGGCTGCTGGAAACAGATTTGTCCCCTTCTTTGGGCACGAGGACTTCAGAAGACTACTGAGATGTACTCGTTTGTTTTCAAAACTGGACAATGACCTGGAGAACATCCCTTCAGCCTGGAGAAGCCTGAGTGCTCAATGCTCTTGATGTCTCTTGCCTCCACCCATCTGGGACTCAGAGGGAAGGGAGCTGGGGGATGGATGGCACTGAAGCTACACCCTACCAAGGGAGCAAACTTGTCCTGGGAAATTCTGTATAAGGAGGCCCTGCTGTTTTCCACTTGCTTTAGGCCATTATGTAGTCATCAAGTGAAAAAAACCCCACATATGCAGACCAAAATATAGAAAGCATATACACTAGATCTGAGGAGGGCTTTGCAGAGCAACACTTCAGATTTCTGTGTGGGGGCACGGCGTCAAAGATACAAACAAATTCCCCCAAAAGGAGTGGCATGAAAAAGTATTACCAGATACTCCTCAGTGATTTAAAGAGGTAGAAAAGTAAATTATAAGAATGTACAAGCTGTAAGAACTCTGGGGAAATAAAAAAAAAGCTTCTGTTGGTGGTGTACAAATATATTTCCTGATTTATTTTCAATCGTGAGAAGAAAAAGAGGAGGAGAAAGGAAATAAATGCCTTTGCCAAGTGTTCAGCGATTCTCATATACCTGATTCCCAGCTGCATCTAACTCATTATCACTCTTGTGAGTATAACACTGCTCTGCAAATGCTCCAGCCACTTAGATTTCTGAAGAGGGTTTTTCAAAAAGGGTGGAATGTGATAAATGCAATTTAAACAAGCCACTTAATCAACTTATTTATATTAGATAACAATTTAAGCAGAGTGAGGGAGTGTTCCACACAGAAGCCCTCAGGAAGCCTCTGTGGAAGAGAAAACACCACAAGATCACTCCCCATGCAGCCACCCTCGGAGAATTTCTCTGCTGGGTGGTGAATCCGTGTCCCCTGTGCTCAGAATGGACAGTCAGGGTGTGTAGGTCAGACAGAGCTCGTGACCGGGGAATTCACACTTGGTCACTTTTATTAATTTTATAAATTTTATTAAGGTTTTATTAATTCCTGATAATATTGCCTCTGGGAAATGCTGCGTGTGTGTCCCTCTGTCTTTATACCACACTGCTAAATATGCCCTGAGAACATATGGAATCAAACCCTCTACGCACCTTTCCCCGTCCAAAGTGCCCACAGGTCTCAGGAAAATGTTCAAGAAAGCATTCTGTGCAGGTGGAGCTACCAAAATCATCAGTGAACAAAGCCAGCTTTCAAAATTATATTTTCAGATCAGAAATAGGAGATGATCCTCACATTAGGTGAGGAATAGGAAAATAGAGGCAGAATTTTTATTTTAATTATTCATCTTACTTAATCTGAGAATTTAAGTTGATCCTCATTTTACAGAAGCTTGTGGAATCCCTAATTTGAGATAAGGTCTGAGCAGGGATCATAGACCCCAAGCAGAGAAGAAGGCTGATGGAAGTTTAAGCTGACAGAACTTGAAAAGGAAACAAATGGGCTTTGCCATTTGGAAAATGTAAGCGAAGACCACAGCTCTGGAGGGGAAAAAAAAGACAAAGTTGTAGTAAAACACTTCATAAACCACACACTCCACTTCACTTCAGGAAATGCAGAGGCAAAGGTGAAACAACAAGAGGAAATGGAGCAAAACTAGAGTGAGTTTTCAAGAGGCATCCCGAAGGCTTACAGAGACAAACACAAAGCAGCCACTTTTTGGAAGCCTTTTTGTCTGTGTAAGAAGCTAAAACATGACTGCAGGTATTGAAAGATAAACAAAATAAATGTAATTTGCACAGACAAGAAGGATTGGTAGGAAATGTTAAAGAGGCAGGTATGTACAGTAGCTGAATATTACACTAAGCACAAATGGTTCCCTTTTTACTTGTCATTTCAGTGCCAGTGCAGAAGTTCACAGGAGGTCAGAAGTTGCATTGCAAATTTTGAAGAATAATTTTAGTAATGTTGCAAACAGGAATGTAGACCTTCATTAGAGTCAGTGGGGAATTTCCGAGCTAGATATGGAGAGAAGATGTCTTTCAACAGCAGGATCCTCTGAGCTGTGAAATAGAGCAGGATGTGACTATTAAAACCCATGAGCTCCTTTGAAGATTTGCAAGACAAAGGACACCAGCTCAGACCGATTGAGGCCTTTTGATATGCCTGGTGTATTGTCACTTCTCTATAATATTTCCTTCTAATGAATGAGAGGTAAGTCAAATTAGCCTTTTATGAGATTTAGGGTGAAAACCAGCACTTTCTACAGCATTGCAGCTAACACTAAATGTTAAAATTAGCTGGTGACCAGAAACAATAGTCCAAACCCTCTCCATCACAAGGACTCTCTCTCTAATGCCTATGGAGCAACCTACTCTTCTATCAAGAAGCATTTTTCTGTGTTGCAGCTCCATTTTCTCTTGCATAACCACATGGGAATGTGGTAACTCGCTCCATCTTCCCCTGGAGAGCCAGAGAGGATCTGCCATTTGCTCTGTGAGAATGCGTTGGCCTTCCTGGCCACTTTGGCAGCGTCAACAGGGATGGCAGCAGGGATTGTCCTCTCCCAGCATCCTGGGTGACCATAAGCACTAGGACAACTTCCAGGAAAGCCCACAGTGAGATAAAAGATTCTTGTCACAATGCATTTTCTGCAGAGTTCAGAGCTCCTCACTGATAACGTTCCCACATACATCCCCAGAAACTAGCAGCTCCAGTTTCTCCTGCATAACCACATGGGAATGCGGTAACTCGCTCCATCTTCCCCTGGAGATCCAGAGAGGATCTGCCATTCACCCTGTGAGAACGCATTGGCCTTCCTGGCTATCGGTGACCTTCATCACACCCGGGACTGGGTCTAAATTCAGCCTGTCTTAGCACTGGTCTCACCCACACTCTGCATTTGCGTTTGTGCAGCACTAAGAGCTGTCAGCCCCTGATGGCAACATCCCAAGGCCCAACCAGGCCTATGGTTTCAGAGCTACATGCGCATTTGCCATATGGACAATCCTGCAGTAACGTGTCTCGTAGACTATTATAGGCTGAAGCTGAAAGTTCATATGGAAATGTTTTTTTGTGTGTGCGCGCACTGGTTTTGCCAAACGTCCTGTTTTAATTATTCATCTCTCCTCATGAATAAATGAAAAGGGGAAACATCAAAAGTCGCCAAATACCCTGTGCTGGTCACAAACACTGAAGGTTTCTTTTTAATGTACAATCAGAAAGTTGGATTAAGATTCACTCCTTTGATATGCAGCTGATTATTTTTTTTACATATAAAAAAGAGAGAAATTCCTGTTTCCTGCAATTAACTGTATTTTTTTTGAAGCGCAACAGGCATAGAGAAATCACATATCTGTGGCGACTCCTTTCAAAGAAAACAATTAGCATCCATATCAAAAAGCTAATTCAGAGAAATTAAAGAACATATACATCAGTAAAATATAATATTTCCTCTTTAGCACATCTCATTGTGTACAATGTGTCACTGTAAAATTGTTAGACTTGGAGATAATGAAGAGTGACAGTTGAAGGGTTCAGGGCTTCATATAAGACTTTTGGGTATGTAAAGATTTTAATTGCACATAATTATGAATGTGGAAGTGGAACGATTTAATTTTTTAGCTTTCATGCTATTAGAAGGCTAATAGAACCAATATCAAACTGAGTTAGTTACAGCAGAATTACTAGAGGAAGCTATTTTTTCATTCAGCAATTTAAATTAAATCAAAACAAAAAAAATTAAAATAGCTCATATGTTTCTCTCTTCTTTTACATTTATGTAGTGGCAGCAAGATAAGTGGTGTATGCTATTAACAGAGATGAAGAAAATAGTTCTAATAAGATTAGAATATCCTGGAATAATGGGAATGGATAGTGGAGAAGCAGAAAAGAAAAGGGACAAGTATAAATGGTGCAGTTAAAGTAACAAAGTGGTCTACTAACTTTGAGAGAGACTATTGTCTAAGACAACTCTCTATTCTTGCTACGAATATGTAAATATACCTTCTCCCCACCTGAGGCAGATACTCTGCTGCTGGTGAGTATAATGAGAGGAGGAATGAGCTCCTTGTACTGGCTCTGTGGGGTTTGTGGCTGTTGAAAACATACAAATAGCGGAGCCAAAATGTGCCGGTAGCCAGCACAGCCCCTGAGAGGCAACCAAAGTGTTCACCTTGGGAGCGTCAACTGGGACGGCAGCAGGGATTGTCCTCTCCCTGCGTCCTGAGTGACCATAAGCACTAGGACAACTTCCAGGAAAGCCCAGGGTGAGATAAAAGATTCTCATCACAGCCCATTTTCTGCAGGGTTCAGAGCTCCCCACTGATAACGTTCCCTAATACATCCCCAGAGCTGAGCAGCCATCCCTCTCCTGTATCTTTCCCCCCTTCTCATCATAAGAAGGACGTTGAAATACTAGAGAAAGTGCAGAGGAGGTGATGAAGCTGGTGAGGGGCTGGAGCACAAGTGTGATGGGAGCAGCTGAGGGACCTGGTGGGTTCAGCTGGAGAACAGGAGCTGAGGGGAGACCTTCTGATCTCTGAACTGCCTGAAAGGAGCTTGGAGCATGGAGGGGGTTGGTCTCTTCTCCCAGGTAGCAAGTGATGGGATGAGAGGAAATGACCTCAAGTTGCACCAGGGGAGGTTTACATTGGATATCAGGAAAAAATTCTTCGTGGAAAGGGCTGTCGGGCATTGGAACAGGCTGCCCAGGGCAGTGGTGGAATCACCATCCCTGGAGGGGTTTAAAAGGCATTTAGATGAGGTTCTTAGGGACATGGTTTAGTGCTAGAGTTAGGTTAGGTTGTGGTTGGACTTGAGTATCCCGAGGGTCTCTTCCAACTGGAATGATCCTCTGATTCTTGTAGCACCTCAGTTTTGGGTTCCTTTTCTCACTCCTCCTCTCATATATCCCCACTTCTGCTGAGCATTTCCCTTAACCTGCTTTAAATTCATCCTTTCTCTGACACCTCGCAACCTTGTCTGCTAAGCAAACGCTCAGGCTGGGGGAGTCTGGAGTTTGCCGCCCTGTTTTTCATGCGAGCGCCTGTTCTTCTCCATACAGCTGTAACACAGCCTGCCCAGCGCACGGGACGAAGGGCAGGAAGAACAGTTATCAGCAGGGAGGAGTGAGAGGAAATAGTGTCCAGACTCTCAGCATTTTCTTCTTCCATAACCAGGTGTTTCTGGTTTTGCATTCCCTATATCATTTTTGCATTCCCTGTATCGTTCCTTATAACAGAGCTAGAAAATGTGTTTCTATCTACTGCTAAACCCTGCTTAAGTCCACGTTTCAGCAGCGGTTACAAGTCTGTTGATGTTAGCATGTCTTTGCAGATCTTGGACCTTTTCAATTAATTTTGATCAGGTTCATTAGCACTTTTTTAATGTGTAAGAAATGGGCAAATACATAACTGAAGAGCCACTTACCTTTTAATTAAGGTAAAAAATATGCAATTAAAAAAAGCTCTGTCTTTCAGCAACTTTGCAGTAAATTAACTTGTTTTGTCATTATTGTACATGCAGAATGTCACTTACTCTAGACTTTTGACATAAAATTCTTTATCATTGGCAGAATTAGAAAGTAACATTAAGAACTAGGAAATGACAATTAGTTAGTGAATTAGGTGGATATACAATGTGTTAATTATTGAGGGACCAAACTTCATGCAATTAAAATTTAAAATCAAGATAAGAACAGTGTATTATTAGGCATCTGAGTATTTAATGAAGTTGCAAATGATTACCAAATTTTATAAATTAATTCTAAGGTTCCCTGACTATTCTTAGAAAATTTTGTGCCATGGGACTTATAACAGGCTGCAGTTGTTTGTGAATAGAATAATAATATGAATCTCTGAAATGCTATAGGAAGCTTTGCTTTTTATCAATTATACATGTGCCTAAGAAGATGTTTAAATCTCTTGCTGCTAAAAATATGTTATACTGATGCTTCTTCACCAAGATCTTAACTTCAAAGCTGAGTTTCACATAACAACACATAACAACAAATAACACATCCAACAGTTTGTTGCCTGTGCATCAGCAAGCTGTTGGAAGTTCTATCTTCATTTAAGGTCACCTTAAAATCAATGGGCGTCTTCCCAAGTCAGCCGTTCATGTGCTACATTCATGTAAATACCAACAGTAAACTTCAGAGCAGCCTTGCTGGTGTTCTCTTGGCTATGAGCCTCAAGTTTTTCCATATTTTCTTCTCTGCAGTGAAATAAATCTGCTGTACTTGTGAATCAAGGCCACAGATGATTGCACAGCACTGCCTGCACGAGTTTGGTTTGCATCTGCTTCACTGGCTGGATGAGCCCACGGCAGAGAAGCCTTGAAAAATTTGCAGCAACAGGAGGTCTTGCCTAAAAAATGTGGCCTATGTTGTTTATTATTTCTATCATAATGGACGGAAGAGAGTGATGGAGAGCTGCCTATCAGCAGTGCCAGCACCCCCGGGAGCCCTCACTGCTCCGTGTCCTGTGAGTGGTCTTGGACACTCTCCACTGCTACTAACTAACAAGGACTAATTTGAGCAAAACAAGTGAACTGAAGATCAAAAATCAGCTGAATACCAACCAATCCATACAGAAGGGCTCCTGGTGCTTTTAGCCTGTGTTGGCCTGGGTGGCAGTTCCAGACCAGGCCAAACAAATTAATCAGTCTCAGAACAATGTCCCTGGACCAAGAGGCTTTCCATGTCCCTTCCATCCCGCGGGACAGGCACATTCACCCCCAGCCGTGTCCCCATCCGCGTGGCTCTCGTGCTGGCTGTGGGTGTCACTCTGTGCCTGCGCTGGGAGTGATGCAGCCTGTGGTGCTGATTCTGCATGCAGCCCACAAACAAGGCTCTGTGTAAACTATCTTATTTATTTCACTATCCTTCCCCCATTCACCAGGCAAATTATCACATGTGTATTCAGTTTCAATAAGATAAAAAATTGCCTAATAAAATATTTACTCAGCCTTTGTCCCTGCAAGTGTAAACTCATGTAATTACAGAGCACTCCAGAACCTGTGGCTATAAATCTCTAGAAATAAAATCCTCAGCACACTGACAGAAAAAGGCTCCCACTTACTGTGAAAATGGGAAGCTACTCCATGCCAAACTGTTAGATTAACTTAATGTGCTCCAACTCGTGCTCCTTCTCTCTCTTCAGTCTTCGAGGAATGATGTTTATCCCTTCCTGGTGCCTTGCGATGGCTGTCAATAGCTTTCCATCATAGGCTGGAAAAGGGATGATTCCCTCTTTCTCGCTGAAATCATTGTATCTCAACCCAATACGTGCTCTCATTGCTGGCTACTGCGGAGGCTGTGGTCAGTGGTGCCTGGGAGATGCTGTTAGTAGAATTAAGCACAGAGTGGAGGAGATAAAGGATGCTGACCCAGGCACAAAGTCAACAGCGCTAAGTGATGAGCAACGGGAGCTTCAGTGCAGAAGAAGAGGTGAGCAGAAGAGGCAGACGGGAGAAGCCAGGCTGTGTTTCGGATAGCTGTGTGCCACATGGCAGCAATCAGTTCAGGCTACCAGAACACAAGATACACTCAGCCACTGCCCCTCCCAGTAGAGCCGTGTTTAGAACTGTGTTTAATAAAGGTGAATGCGTATAGATACATTCAGAAAACTCAATGTACCCCAGTAGCAAGGAGGCTTTGATTATCTCAGCCAGATCGTCGCTGCGCCAGCAGCGTGGCCGCCCCAGAGACATGGTGTGACCGGGCTGCTATTTCTGGGAAAACGCTACCGAGACTTCAGGACTGAATCTCAACAGGGAGTGGGAACCTGTGCCCGAGGAGTCTGCTTCCAAAATCAAACAATTAACCATAATCTGTTTGTTAGATGGGCCGGGGAGAAGTGAGGCTATTATTTTCGATAATGGTACATTGGGACTTCAGTGCAGAAGGATCAGAGGGGAAGGGAGCATAAGGAACAGCAATCTCTTTTGTACCTGTCACTTTACCATATGCCTGCTCCCACTTTGGCACAGCACCAGAGTTTTTCAAACACAGTAGCTTGGAGCAGTAGGGAGCATATTTTGAAGGAACTTTTAATTAAGTCTGCCCTTGGGCTCCTGAACAGAGAAGGGTGGGAGTCCCAGTGGTTGTTTTTAAAGGGTTCCTCTATAAAGGCTTTTATTTTTCCCAGGCTATCACAGGTCTGGAGTTGGGAAAAGAAAACCCCAAACGGGTAACCTCTCTAACTCAGCAGGTAACTTGACCCACCAGTGCCTGAAAAAGCACAGCAACACAGGCTTTTTACTTCTCAAACTAATTACTTGAAAGAAACACTGCTTGGACGCAAACCAGGTATCAACATCGCCATTCAGCACTGTCACTCCAAACCACAGCCGCTGGCAAACAGACAAGAGGGGAAAGTAGGTAGCAAAGAAAGAAAACATCCATCACTGGCTCCCCTATAGGGAATCAAGGTGACCTGAAGAAAGCCCTTCACAGAAATGGGTGAACACCTCAGTCCTTGAGGTAGCCAAGACCCTGGGGTCACCCTTTGAAAACCAGAGGAACCTTCCAGATGAAAAGTCTGTTTGCTTTGTCTTCTTAGCTGGGCAGACCACTGCAAAACACAGGCTTTCCTTCGTCAGTGCATTTTCCATTTCAAAGCATTTTACTGAAGAAAAGCCCCCAACAAGATCTGCTACCAGCTTCTGCAGGAGGTGACCCAAGGTAACAACAGCTGGAAGGGATGGGGGGGAGGAATTTCTTTAGTTCAAAAAACCCAGCATGCAAGTTTCATAATGGTTGTGTTTATGAAAAGGAGGCTGTCGTATCAGCCTGGCGTTCACATGAATCCTTCTGTCAGCCTCTGAGCTTCATCTCAGAAACCATCTGACCCTAGGACTCTCCAGCACCACTTTTGCAATGGTGCACGTTAACAAGAAGTTCACCCAGCAGTGACAGCCACAAAGCTCTGTGTGAAATAAGGTCAGACTGAGCTGAGTGCTCACACCTTTAGCGATGGATCTTCTCAGTTTCCAGCCCAGAAGGATCATCAGGAATGGCAGCTTGGCAGGTTTGGAAAGATGGCTGTGTCCTTCTGCGACAGGACAGACCTGCCCAGATAAAATGGCTTTGAGAAAATAAGCTTTAGTCTAATGTTTGCTAAGTGCTGGCCTGGGAAACAGCAAGGAGCAATCCAGATGGGTGGCCAAGCTGAGCTGCAGACCCTACACTGTCACACATGTCCAGGGACCATCACAAGGCTGTAAAATATGAACTGAGATTTCCTGCCCCTTCCATCTTAGTCTAGCATCATTTATGGCACCAAGGGATGCTTCCCTCTTGATCTCCAAATTGTTTCAAATCCTCCTATTTGAACACAGGGGGAAGAGAAAAATCGAATGCATTTCAGACTTAGGGCTCCTTCCCTCCTCGCTTCCATCCATTCCTTCCTCACTTTCCCTCCACACTGGTGCCAGAAAACAGCTGCCTCATTCCACCTGGATCCCCAATGTGCTGTCACTGCAGCTGGGCTGGAAGGAGCTGCCTGCTCCCTGCCGTGATCCTGCACTGCCCGGTCCCCTGACCCCACCAAAGCCCATCTGGTTCAAACCACAAGAGGTCTTCCCCATCCCCAGTTACCCCCAGTGCTTGACTGGTTTTTGTGGTTTTTTTCTATCAGAGGGGAAGAGGAGGGTGGAAAGGTCTGTTTCTGCTGACATGATGCAGGGCAGGATTACCTTCCAGAGTGAGTTCAGTCTTGAAAAGCAGAACACATCTACTGATGTTTCTTTTGCAACCAGTGCTCCTCCAACACCCGAGAGGGGTGAGAGCCCAGCCCTGAGGGCACCTGCGCATCCATGGCATGTTTAAAAAAAAGCCTAAAATAAGTGACTGAAGGGCTGATTTTCTTCCTTTTTCTTTTTTTCTTTTTTGGTATGGTCTTAATAAGAAGCAAACATTCCCTTTGGGGAGTTAGTTATATTAGCAAAGTGAAATTAATTTTTAAGACCAGTTTCAAATTCACCCGAGGAGTGTTAACTTTCCAAGAGCGCATCCATCAGGTGCCACCCTGTGGCTGAAAGCACTTCTCCAGCTGCTGTTCTAAGGAAGGTCTCCACTGCCCGCGCCCCAGCTCTGCAGGGCAGGACCAGGAGCCACAGAGGGGATCCCGTGCCACGGCCAGGCTGTGTCCTGTCCCCATGGCTGCTGGGACATGCGTGTGAGAGCACGTGATGCCACTGCCGTGACGTCTGGAGATGTTCCTGCCTGGGGAAAATGGCTCTGGCTGTGGCCCAGAGATTTTTAATAGAGACTGAACATGGATGTGGGGATGCTTGTGTGTAATTATACACAACGTATAGGACCATTTAGCATATGGGAGTAGTTGGAGCCCTTTGATCCTTCCAACCCGTAAAGCTGGGCTCAAGGGGCCTGGCGTGGAGAGCGGGGTCGCAGGGGGAGCTCACGTTCATTCCAGTGAAGGCCAGGGCTGTGTCTGTATTTTCTCATTTCCCATGAATGCTCAGGAAAGAGCTTCCCTAAAACAGCTGGAAGAAAGTGGGGGAGCACCGCTGGTGTCCTCTGGAGCCCAGCTCGGAGGCCTTTGTAGGCAAGCCAGAGAGGTGCTCCAGGGAGGTTTCCTGGAGCAGGCAGCTCACCTCCTCCAGGAGAGACCCTCTTCCCTGTGTCCCCTGGAGCCGGGGAGGGCACCCCTCACTCAAAACAACAGCAGCCAGTGGGAAGTCTTGGCTGAGAAATGTCTGCAGCGTGGGGATTGCTTGTGCTTAAGGTGGCAATGCCTAAAGGTGGGAGGAAGCCTGCCTGGACTGCAGACACCTCGGCAATGGTGTGGAGCCTGGACAGCCATGTCATTGGTCTCAAACACCTCTTTAGGAAGGGCTTAGCTTTTCCCCACAGTCCTTCCTAATTGTCAGCTGCTTCATCCACACCAGTGATTCTGCTACAGGCATTTACAGGGCAGGGCTTGGAAGCAGAAGTAGCATTTAGTTGTAGTTTCTGTCCTCTGGTGGGCATAATGTTGTGATTCTACAGCCTGAGTTTATTTCTGACTCTGCCACTGAGGTGTGAGAAACCCTGATCAGAACACCTGGCCCCTCTGACTTGGTTTCTTCTTTTCTCTTTCTTTTTCTCACAGTATAAATTCCTTTATACAAGAAGTGGTGGTTAGTTTGCATTTACACAGCATGTTGTGGAAAGAGGGAGAGTGCAGGGTGGAAGCAAAGGCACTGAAGAAACCCTGCTAACAGCATGATAAAAGCAATCAACTGACTACGCTTCCAGAGGCAGCAGGGTTTAATTGCACAACTTGTCTGTCCTCCTCGTTGCTCACCAGCTAAACTCAAGTCTGAATGCCAACGAGCCCCTGGATGCTCCAAATCTGGGCGTGCTCCAAACGCTGATCCAGACCTCCAGACAGCTTCACGGTGCCCCTGCCTGCCGCTGTGCCCTGGGGACCTGCACAGCATCACAAATCCTCACGTTCAGAGGCTTTGCTTCATCTCAGAAGCCTGCTGACATGCATTCGTCGGCAGAGGGAAGTCCAGCAAGGGTGGGCTGATGCAGAGTGTTGGTGCCATTGTGTGCTTCGCTCATCTGAGATGTCCTTCTGAAGCTGAGGGAGATGTCTGGGTGCAGGGCCACCCGCTTCAGCGCCCAAGCCTTTAAAGAACGTTTGCATACTTGTGCCCATGCTCATCAGTCTCCCTCAAGTCACTTATTCCACGCTCCCTATTGCTCAAACAGGAGAAAAGACAGCACTCTGCCTGCACTTAACGGTGTTACCCCAACTTGTGCACATTACTGCCAATAAACCTGCACCACCTAACAGGTACTTGTAAACTCTTTCTATCCATCCTATGTGGACAATGCTAAGTTTAATTTAAACTTCTTCCCTGTTTCTCAATCTTTTTTTCAGGCTATTTGAGCCACAGAACTGGCCAACAGACACAGCTGGGAAACACACTGCGGCACAAAGGAAAAATAATAAGGGCTGGGAGGAGTTCTTTTCCCCTCTACAGAACCATAATTGGGCCTTCCATTTATTATATTTTTAAGGTCAGCTGGGGTATGAACTCCTTAACATTAGTTTGACGTATGGGAAAGGGAAGGCATTAGCATATGTATAAAAATTTACCTTGCTCTGAAACTGTAGACATGCTTCACCTTTTAATTTCACATTTAGTGTCATTTCATCATAGGGGAAAAGCCACTTTTTGTATCCAGCGGCACAAAATGAATACAAATCAAACACATGCTTTCTGGAATTATTCACACAATGTTTTCAAAAATCGACATAGTTCAATAGTTGAGCAATAAATTTTCTTACTAATGAGACACTAAAAAATGTTTTTGATGTTACGCCCAGGGAGAACTGGTTATTGCAGATTTATAGGCAATCTGTGCAAAGACTGTCCTTTGCTTCCAATGAGTTTCTAATTTTGATTTGATGATATCCAGCTGCAGAGATTTGGCCATGAAATTATATAACTTGCGATATCACATCTATACAGTATTTTCTTCACCCTCAGTGACTGGCCTTTTGGTACATGAACAACCTCATTGGTCTCCTTGTGCAAACAGTCGTGGCATGTAGTCTTTAGGATCCCTCTAAGGAATATACATAGTTATGGTACGCGCAGCTCGTAACTCTCTGAAATATAGGAGGCAAATTTCAATTTTGCTGAAAACACAGCTTTTCCTTTCAGCTCCTCCTGCGCTCTCCATTGCTGGGAGTTGTAGCTCAGAGCAGGTTGGGGTGTGGGTAGTTGCTCACCAAAGGCTTTGCAGACAGTATTTTGCATTTCCCTTTCTTCCAAGCGTCTCTTCCAGCATTAGACTGGAGCCAACCCAGTCAGGCTTGGGCCAGCCAGGGGCAGCCACCACACCAGAGTCACTGCAATCCACCTCCACACAGGAGGGCAGTTGATGAAGGACAGTTGGTGACGGACAGTCACATCTTCTGCCACCAGTTTTGCAACAAGAAGCCTGAGAAGGCTTCTCAATATAAGCACAGAGTATTTTCTCATCTTGGCAAAGGCAGAGCAGTGCAGCAAAGGTGACCACCAGTGCATTCCCGGGAGATAACCATCGGTGGCCCAGTGCGGGAGTTTATTCCCATGACGGCATTGAGACCCGGCTGAAGACGAACACACATCTTGCCCAGGGACATTTTTAATCTGAAACAAACTGAGCGGTGCCGTTATTGATACTGCTGGCAGGCCCCCTTCCATAGGAAATGAGGAAATGTGGTATCTCTCAAAGGGTAATAACAAGGCTCCTTGCCTGGCTACAAGAACGATGAGTGCTTCAGAAGCGCTGATGATTAAGGCCCATGTTTGGGATGCTCAGAAAAACATAAAAAAATTAAAAAAAAGAAGGCGGTCTCCACAATGAAACAGCCACAAGCCAGTTTGCTCCACCACTCGCCCGCCTTCCACCCACACGGCTGCCGGGTGCGCAGGCGGCCCCGGCCGGCACGTCTGGCCGCCGGCTCCCACGCCATGTGTGCCTCAGCAGTGCCGGAGCCGCGGCTCACGGCATCGCCACGTGCGCCGAGAGGCATCCAGGCCTGCAGGCCTCCCGGCAGCCATGACAGCCACGTCCGCATCCACTCGGCCTGGCTGCTGTGGCGGGAGGCTGACACGCGATGATCCCAGCAGATGAGGAGCACTGTTATTTACTGCTATTTTTTAAAAGGTTTTTTGTGGGGTTTTTTTTGTGCTTTTTTTTTTAGTGAATCTGCAACTGCGAGTAACTAAAAAGCGGAAGGCAGTAACACAGTGGCGTATTAAGACTGCAAAGTCTACAGAGCTATTTTTGCTTAAAAAAAAAAAAACCAAACATTTCTTGCTTCCGAAAAATGATGAGTCGTCTGTGGCCACCCTAAATAGTATTAAATTAACTGATAACTCACAAACACTTCTATCAGTTATTGTTGTAAAGGGCTGCTGGAAGCGCACCCACGGCAGGGACCGCAAACGCCTTCCTTGGGGACTTGGGCAGAGCCATCCCTCGTTCCTCACGTGCCATACGTGTGCGTAATTCCATATAGATGATGGGTCTGAACAACATAGAAGCACTAAACAAAGTTAAAAGTTCACAGAAACACATTCAGAATGACATCTTATTCCCAGCTTTCAGTAATAACATTATACATTGAAGAGCTGCCATTCCTTTTTGTTGTCTTCATAACCCAATCTTTTGGTCCCCTCCTCTTCATATGCAACCCCTCATCGCATTTCTATCTCCAAAATCACTGCTGATGCAAATAATTTGAATGGCTCTTCACAAACATAAGCAGAAAACGCAGCCAGATGTCTTCCTAGAATTTCAGTAAGGCAGAGAAGTGTCAGAATTAAATCTGGATTGCTATGAGGTTTCCAGAAATAGTTTCTGCACTCACTCTGTGTCTGTGAAGATGGATCTCAAGGCCAAACACAGAAATTAGCTTCCATATCAACATTTTACTGTCACTTTCATCGCCACGCCAACAGATTAGTTAAAATAACATCGTTTACTGGCATGGAGTGTTATTGCAAACAGATGTCATCGTTAGGATGACAAGTTCTACTGTTTCATCCAGGAACTTATTCATGGAAATTTTGATTTTTCTCATTGAAACAAGAAACAGTTTTCAGGCTTTGAATCTTTCACTCTCCAAAAACACTTTAGGGAGGGTTTTTTGTTTCCCCCTCCAATCAGCATTTTGCTTGACAAGGCAAAATTCTGGTGGTTATCTCCAGTTAAAGGTTTTCCTCCAATGAAAGACAAATGTTAATTGGAAAAATATCTATGAACAGCTCTAATTTCCTGTATATCTTTCATAATTGTATCTAATTGCATACTGCTCCCTTCAACTCTACTTTATCTGGAGTTGAATAATTCTAGTCTCAAATATATTCATGTTTTTCCATATGTCTATTCATTGAGCTGCCTTCTCTGTGTTATTCAGATAAAACTGGAAATTTATTTTTAATGACTGTTTTTGGTCGCCTGCCTTCATTATAAAGGGAGTATGTATGTATACGTTCACGTTTTACTTCGTTCATTAGAAAATAATACGAAACAGTGCAGTGTAATGAGATCGGCCACCAGAACACAGCAGCTCAGGAGGGATAAAGTAATAGTGTACCCTGCAGAAATCTGGGATCTCAGTCCTACTGGAATGAGAAGCAGCACTCCAGTTAACTTCAGTGAGGCTAGAATTTCGTCCTAAGAATTTAATAATACTGCAGTTTCAAGTAAGTTCAAGCAGAAACGCATGCTCACCGGCATAGTTTACACAAACAAAAGCCTATGCATGTCAGTAAAAGAATTTTGGGTATCTACATTTTATTTATTTAATCTACTTACAGCATATTAAATATTAAAAACTAAATTGTAATAGATTTTATGTACCCCTGAGAAATAACCATGAAAATCACCCAACACACAAAAAATATGATAGTGGCAAATTTCTATTCTTCCTCATTCTACTCCAGAGAAGACAACAACAAACAAGGTCATGTTTGGCAACTGATATCATGTAATACGTTGACAAATCACTGCTCTCTAGGTCTATGTATTCCTTATACCATCCCTAATAGGTTGTGCATAATTCCTGTATGAAATGTGCAGGGTGTCCCTGTCTCATTAGCTCTAGTGCCAAGATGGAAACTCGCAGCACTTCAGCACAGCCCCAGCCTCTGCTCATGAAAGAAAAATTCCTGTAGATCTCAGCGATGGAGGGTGAGTCAGTAAAATCAAAATCCTTTGGAAAAAAAGCCCTACTACAATCTGATTTTAAAGTCCAGCAACTCTCGAGTCTTCTTATAGTATTAGAAAGTGGACACTGGCAAGAAAAGACACCTTCATAATGTAAGTTGCCCAGAGAGGTGGTGGATGAACCATCCCTGGAGACATCCCAGGCCAGGCTGGATGGGGCTCTGAGCAGCCTGAGCTGGTGAAGATGTCCCTGCTAACTGCAGGGCGTTGGACTGGATGAGCTTTGAAGGTCCCTTCCAACCCAAAGTATTCTATGGTTCTAAGATAAAGGTTTAGCTTGGGAAAAATGGGAATAGCTTATATTAACAAGCCCAGAGCTACACAAAGTCAGCCTGGCTCTTGGACAAGGTGTAGAATAAGCATTTGCTTTATATCCTCACTTGCAGCCCTGAGCTGAGTTGCCTAAATGCATAAAAATCTTGATCCTGCCTCTATTATCAATGCCTATAGGGACCACTGCTCTCTCATGACACTGAGCTGAGAAAAGAGTGGGAGCTACTTACTGATGGAAGAGGATCCCCCAGAAACTCTAGCTGGAATTTCTATCTTCTTCTGCATTTGCCTTCACTGTAATTATGTTTCAGAATAATTTCTATGTCAATCTTCCACTTCCAAATATAAATGTTACTTCTCTTGCCCTGGTTCAAAACAAACTGTCAGTTTGAAATAGCTTCTAACATGTTAATAATGAAATACCATTTTACCTCCACTGAGAATAAAATGCTAGCACTAATCCTACCATTCTAAAAGGTTTATAAATCAATAAACCAAGAGGCAATGAAGGAGCAAAATGCTGATTGAAATCACAAGCACATCAAGTATCTGCAGATAATCAGTGTCACATGTTTAAAAAATAATAATAATAATTTTTAAAATTGCTTTCCCTAAACATGTGGATACACACAGTGCCTTGCTAGATTTTATTCTCACAGAGTGGTTTGATTACCTCACCAAGGTAGACGGAAGCACAACTAAACACTAGAAAATGAGGGCAATAGATCACCTTGTGATGTGACACGCAGAACCCAAAGTGGTACAACCTCACAACAAGTCACTGGGATTTTTCCTGTGTCTATTTTCCCCTTCACCACCATGATGCCAGCTTGCAGCTGTGGGTTGTGAGCAGTTCTGCCGCCGTTCCCTGGGTCAGGGCTGTGTCAGACGGCCAACACAGCACCTGCCAAGCTAACCAAATTCCTGGCTGGGGTCACAAAGTGACCCCATCACACAGCTCAGGTCCAGCTGGCCACTAGCCAGCCCCAGCCCACCACACAGCATGGAGAGCGCAGGGTTATACCTCTCCCCTCCACTGCAAAGTGTCCTACAGGGTTTCCTGTTGCCTTCTCTCCCCAAAACATGTGTTGTGTGGCTCTTGGCCACATGAAAATTTCGGTAAGCAGCCCAGATATGTGGCTACTGCTGGTATCTTGTACAACATACTTGTTCAGAGTTGGCTGCCGTGGTGGCCTCCTTAGCTGAATGCACAGACAGCTATAAAGCTCCTCCCTGGGTGAGTCACATTCTTCCCTATCCCATCGAGGCTGAGAGAGATTTTCAAGTCTGATGTTTGGACAAGCTTTTCTCAAATTCATTATATTGCCTTTAATAAGTGATTGACACAACTGATGTTACGCAACTGCTTCCCTGCTTGGGGATGTCTGCAAATCTTTGGTATATAAAACGTTGACAAGCTTTCAGTTTCTAAGGCTCCCCAATGAGTTGGGACCTTGGAGATGTTCAAGTACTCAGACGCAGAAGCCCCAACAACAAAACCAGTGTTTGGAGGTGCAGGACCCCTCATGTGGAATCCTCATGAAGAAAGAAGCAGCCCTCTGGTCACCAAAGCCACAGTTACTGTCCCTGCATTTGTCACCTCAAAACCCATATCTTTTACCACTGGAAAGGAGCCTGCAAGCAATCCCTGGTACCTCAGCAGTGACACATTGCCATTCTTAACAAACCAGCCTTCTTGTTTAAAAAATAGAGGCTGGCACTGGATGTACAGAGACATTGTTACACGCAAAACACCAACAGACCAGCTCCTCAGTTGTTTTATGGGAGCTGATGACAGCAATAGTTTCAGTAATTTCCTGCATCAGTGTAAAAGTGGTTCTTATTTACAGTCAACTCGGAATTATTTCCTCATATACTCTACTGAATCTTTTTTTAAAGATGGATTTTGTAATCCTCATTGAATCTACTTCAAGAAAAAAGTTTGCATAATACATCAGTAATCATCTATAAATTCTTCCTCTGGATTCTGATGCAACATAATGAAGAAAATACAATAGAAGTGAAGATGCTGGGAATTTGTGACAAAGCTTTTAATTATAGATCTAGGAACAAATGAACATGAGGTTCTCTTGCTAGAGAATTGTAAATTAAGCTAATGGATATTAAGATTAAGCCTTTTTAAAATTTTGCAAGACTTGTTTCTAATAGAAACTGATTTTGTGTATTAGTCCAAGTGTCTTTAAAGACTTCCAGTGTCATTATTCAATAATGGTGCATGTTTTAATAAATTTGCTTTTCTGAATAGGTAAATGGATTAATTGATAGAGGATCATGAAAAGCTTTGCAAATGTGTGTTGATGAACTTGTTAATAAATCAGCACATAAAATCTTTTATTCACACAAGATAGGTGGGTTCACCCCTTGTTAATATTCAAATAAGTTAAAATGTTCCTTTGAAGTGGCATCGATGCATCATGATCTTCAAGCGATATGGGATAGGAACTTCTTTTAATAAAATCTTATAGAGAAATACACCACATCAGTGATTGAAAACCACCATGTGTTTATGTTGAGCAGTATCTCTTATTTGCAGTGTCTCATAGAAGTGTTCCTGCTGCCATTTTAAACATTTCTCCCCAAGTGTTGGTAGCTCTTCACATAAGCTTCAGATATGCCTTAAAAACAGTGGAAGGTTCTCACTATGGAACTCATTACCAAGGTAACACTAAGAAGATGAGTCTATTTAGTTTTTATTCACTAGAAAACAGAAAAAATAAGTGGCCATTACTTTACAAATGACCTTATAAAGTTTCTCTTCCTGCCCTTCATGTTCCATCCATGTCACCACGTGCCTGTCTCAGAGCTTGGGGACTGCCTGCAAAATCCATACTGGAAGATACTGTGCAGGGCCACAAGTGCTTGTGAACTCTGTAATGCATTTCAGTGGAAATCAATATCTAAGGAAGCTTGTCTACATGTTGCAAGAAGTTGCCCTTAATATATATATTTTTTTTTACTAAAATGTCAATCTCTCAGAGTTTTTATGCATACACGTGCCCATGCAGCAGCACTCAGGGCTTTTACAAGCATGCAGGGTACACACGTGGCAGCTCAGGCCAAGCACAAGAGTCCCAGACCAGTTACAAGGTCCTTGATGAGACAGAGGTAATTGTTTCCCATTTTCATTTGTATGACAAATAAGTCTTGTGAATATCGTCTTGATAATGAGGAAATTATACTGTACAACAGTGTTTTTTAAAGCTTCTTATGTTATGCTGCCACTCTACACCATCAGTAAAACAGAACAACAAAGAAAGGCTTTAGAAAGGTTCATAATGTTTCGATGAGAATGGACCTTGCCATTTGTGAGGTTAAAACCATCCCCACTTTGAAAGATAGCCAGCAGCAATCGGCCTGAAATTGTGTGGGGCAATTTCAGCCGCTGGAAGTCAACTAACGATATTCTGTGTGGTGCACTTGGGGGTGAAACAAGGGAACTGATATCAGCCTCGCTGAAAACCTGTCAGTGTTTGCCTGGAGAGCCACTAAAAGAAGAAATAATTATCTTTGTGCATTTGTGATCAGATACAGACATCTCCTTTCTCCCAGTCCCCCAACAAGGTGTCTGGGTATGGCAGCACAACCATCTTGGTAGTTCTGTTTTTATTAAGCCCACCTTAGTGCTCTAGTGAGAGTCAAAGCATGGAAATCCACATCGACCTTCATCCATTTTCATTCAGCTATATTCTAGTCCTATTTTTAAAACATGTATTAGGATTGCTGTATTCATAGTAGCTTGACAGAGAGCGATCACACGTGGACTTCTATATCCCAGCTAATTTTTTGGCATCGGCCAATTAATGCCATCGGCTTGCACAGCAAAGCACAAGCCTGACTGTGTGTTCCTTGGCCCCAGCTCCTTGCTGGCTCAAGGAACATGTCTCTGGGACCACCCAGCGCTATAGGCAGCCAGCAGGAATCAAGAAGCTGATGGAGAAAGGTGTGATGTGAGCAGCAAGTAACGCCGGTGCTACAATAGCGATTTGTGGGAACCACAGTCTGAGTCTGGGGAAAGGGATAATCCCTTGCCTTTGAGATGCAGGGCATCAGGCAGGTAAACATCATACGGACATGTCTCTGGAGTTCCCGTCAGCTACATCTAAAGCACTCAAATGTTAGGAACTACCAGGATTTAAGCTGCTGAGAGAACCTTATCTCTGCCCTTTTGTGTGTTAATGCTGTATGGGGTAAAGCACTACTCAGGTGAGTAAAGTCAGAGACCCTTAATTCTCTATAGAAATAACTACTCAAACTAACTAATAACTAATTCAAACTTTTCAGCTATGTCTACTATCCCTTCAATAAATTATTTAACACCTGCTTCATCACTGTCCCCTTCTGACAGTCACAGCATTCCACTTTGTAAATTTTTGAGCTGTACTTTGAGCAAGGAAAAAAATACGTAAGTAATCTGGCTTACAATAACATTTCTTTGTAGGATTGAGCATTTGCTCTCTCCTCTGGCCAGGCAGCACCTTGTAGGAGTGAGAGGGGAATAAAGACTGGTCTGGTGCAGTCTCTCCATTCTGTAGCTTCCACTGACACCTGCTGGAAACAGGCGTTTCTGGGTTGATCACTTTAAATTCTATGTCCAAAATGCAAGAGGGCTAGGCACAACATACACTTTTCATCCATTTAATCAATGAACTATGTGTCTTTAACAGTAAAATATGATCAGAATCAAGAGCGTTTGCCTATTTCCATCTCCTAGTTGATGATACCAAGGTTTTGATATCAAGGTTTTTTCCTAAAACAGACCAAATTCACAGTCATGTACACACAGAGTGAAGGAAAAATAAGTTTCTTAGACAGGTGATCTTCAGAGCTCCATTCTGGTCCAGTCCAGAGGAGGTTTGGAGAAAAGAAGGAGGAAGGAAGGTCTTCTCTGAAATCCCTCACAAGCTAAATGAGGAATGGGACCTGGCCATGGTTGTCCTACTTTCTGGTGTGCACCAGACATGTGGGGACACCAGCTCGGACAAAAGGCCCAGCAGATGTGCACACAGAGCTCTGCGAAAACACAAGAGCACCATTAAATCTGTGTGCGAACGAAGGTGTTTCATGTGAGCACAGCACAGGGTGGTGTCCCAGCACAGCTGTGATCTGCTTTCCTAGGGAGAACATCTTTTCAGGTTCAAAATTCCACCAGGTCCCTGATGAGCATCTGAGGCAACACAAGACATTGTAGAAATATAAATATAAACATTTTTTTAAAATACCCTAAAATACAGGCATAGCCCTAAAGCTTTGAAAACTAGAAAATGTATTGCAATTTGAACAGTAGTTATGTTTGTGTAAAGCTTTCCTGCTCTGCTTAGTAGGGAAAGAGAGACAGTCACTGTGGGACCTAAACCTTTCCTTCACTTTCAGATTAACCTCACATTTGTACATTTGTAACAACTCAGACTTGAGCTGTGTGTAACTGAAAATGCCTTTTCTGTAGGTAGCTCACGGTATCTAGCTCATGGTGTGGATTTTAACTAAAGCCTCAGACTGCTAAAAAATTAGGCGTCTATACAAAATTATTACATTTTGCATTCTGGCCAACAAGGGACATCTAAGGCGAGGGGTTTTTTGATAGTAGAAATTAAAAGTTGAATCTTTTGTTTATTATATTTTCAAGTTCTTTTAATTCTTTCGTTGCCATCTGGCTCAAGTCCCGCAGGTCTTGGCCAGGAGGTGGCAGTGGAAGAGCATCCATTGCTCCACAAACACCCATTGCTCCACAAACACCACACTTGTCTGCAAAGTCATGGTAAACTCCAAGGCCACAAACAAGGACAGATTTACACAACAGGACAGCAAGAAGCTGCAGTTTAGGGTGTTTTAAGAGATATCTGCTATCTATGATACTCGAAGTGCCAAAATGTGTGGCCCTGTAGTTAATAAGCTGAAAAGGTGTAAGGAAACCCACTTGTTCACTTTAAAACTAGGAGGAAAAAAGCTCTTAAAGTGTTAATGCAAAACCCTGGGTTTCAAGACTGCTTTAATCATTTTACTTACTCAAATGAGTAATTAAATTTGAACATCTGAATATCAGGTCCACTTCAACTGCCTGAAAAAACATAACAGATTCTCACAGTAAGCAAACTTAAAATGTGACGTTGGGACAATGCTGTTATGTCTATATTGGTTAATGAGAGTGCGGCCTCATTTTTAACTGCACTTATTGTTGTGATAACCCAGAAAGACCCTCCAGGTGGTGGGTTTGGTCAAAGTTATTTTAGCTTTAATTCTAAATATCTTTTCATGACTGATACGACAGTCCTGAAGCTGCTGCATGTGGAGGGACTTGCTAGAGTCTGTTTACAGTTCCTTAAAATGAAACTGGCCTCTCACTCATTCATCTGCCTGTATTGTTTTGTGTTTGCATCTGTATTTCTGTTTTGTATTATGGTATCTACAGAAAGAGTTTTAGAATATCTTGCTTGAAAAAGTAAATGATTCCTCTAGGAAGCATTTTCTGCCATGCTGCAATTCATGTTAGTATTTTACTAATCTCAACTCATACTGAGGTCACTGTACCCTCCTGGGTGGCCCATTCTTACAGAACCACCTGGGTTGCCCTCCACTGGCCCAGGAATCATTGGTGGCAACCTAAGCACTGTCAACATATAGGGTAATAAAACAAGAACAGGGTAAAGAAACTGAAATAAGTAGATGGGTTAAACATGATCTGAAGAAAAAAAAAGAGTGGAGCATGCTGTCCTACCCTGCTCCACTTTGGTGTCCTCAACTTGAGAGAGCTGGGGTAGAGCTTTGCGTGTGCCAAAATACCACTGGACCTCCTGATCTTCCACTGGTCCCTTGGCAGGCAGAGTTGAAGAATCTGAGTCCTTTCATGACATCCTGAGCCATAAACACGAGGAACAGGATCTTTTCCTGTGTGCCCTTTCCATTTATTATCCTTCCACTTTTCACCATCCATTTTGGAAGAGCATCTTTCACAACGCAGCCGGGTGGCCAAGGCTGGAGGGCAGCTCCAAGCACCAGGGGGGACAGCTGGTGTTTATATGTATTTGCCAGGTTGTGGCAGGATGGATCAAACCTCACACTGTGCCTCACATCAAGGCTGCCAGGAAAAAACAGCACCAGAGAGAGAAATCAACTGAGTTGTTCTTACATGTCCCCTGCTGAGTGTTTGTCTTATTTTTCCCTAAAGATAATAGGATCAGGCCACATGGAGAAGAAACACAAAGTCCTCCCCCCATTTCATATTTTTGAAGGATGTTTGGGTTTGCTTTCCTTTTCTATAGAGTAGTGCTCAATGGAAGTTTCTTCCTAAAAATTCCCTTCAAAAGGAAGAAAAAGCGGGAGATAAGTACTGTGAAAATCTTACAAACCTCTTTAATTCAAACGGGTTAGCTTTTAAAAAGTTTTATTAGAGATGCAGTAATGAAGGAAAATATTTTTAGCGCACGAGACAGTAGAACGAAGCAGAGCAGAGCTCTGAATCAGGGTTAAGCTTTTTTTACTGAGCAGAGCAGTGGCATTGACACCTTTTCTCAGCACACCCAAATTAAAAGGACAATTTGGTGAGCCAACCAGGGCTGTGGGAGAAGATTTAGAAATGTGGGGAAAAGCCACAAGCTCTTCATTTACCTTAAACACATGGAAGATACCCAGAGAAAGTAGCAACTAAATGAGGCTACTGAGACAAGCATCAAATAATGGCATGAGTATGCAGAGAGAAACTTTTTTAAAGCGAAGGAAGCGAACAGGATTACAAGTGGTATTAGGAATAGCAAGAAACAATTCTGAATAAACATTGAGAGACAGAGGGAAAGAGACCAAGCAACTTATTGATTAACTAGCAAATGAAAAAGGGAGGTCATCAGCTCAAAAGGCCAAGAAGGACAAAGTTCTCCATGTCTTATTTCGCATTTCTAAGAGAAAAGAATGAGTGCAAGGACAGGCCAATGCAAGCAGCAGCGTGGCAGGATCACTCCACAGAAATGCACAAGGAGGCATCAGCACACTTAGAGAGCTCCCATTTTGACACTCCCTGAGCCTGATGGATTTTATCCCAGGAAACAGGGAAAGAATACAGCAGAAGTAATATCAGAAACACTTGGGACTATCTTAGGGAAGTCACGCAGTGTAAATAAGCATCAGAAGACTGGAAGGGGGCAAATAGCTTCAGTTTCTAAGGATGGAAGGAAAAGACTAGTCAGGGATTTGTCTATCGGTCAGCTTACCTTCAACTGCCAGAAAAACCTTGGAAAGCACAAAATCTTTGTGAGCACATGAAAGAAAACAAGGAAATGAGTAAGAGTTAAAATGGACTTGTCAATGCAAATCATCTCGGAGCAAACTCGTTCATTTGTATGAATGAGCTGCAGGTCTGGAGAGAGTGAAAACAATAAACATCATCTAGAATCGCAGAACGGGCTTTGGTAGCTTCTCTAAAGACCTTCTCATTCAATTGGTAGAAAAATATGTTCTACATGAAACTCCCTTATGGCACGGGCCACCCAGGCTGAATGAACATGCTGAACTAATGAAAATGTAGCAGTTCTCTGTGGTTCATGGTCAGAATAGAAGAATGTAATTAATGGAGTCCTCAGACAACTGTTATGGAGTTGTCTGTATTCAAAATGGTTTTATCAATGATCTGGCAGATGCAATAAAGAGTTACGCTGTTAAAGCTGTAGAAAACCCTAAGGTAGGAGATGCAAGAATGTTAAGGACAGGACTAGAAACTAGTCAGGTTGGAGAAATCATATGAAAACACTGGATGAAAACTTACAGGACCAAGCAGAAGGATGTGCATTTGCCAGGAATGACTAACCACACAAATAAGAGATGGAGTAAAAATAAAACCTCCAGGGATCCAAGATTATAGGAAATCATGAGGAGAACGTGAGCCAATGTTTTCCTATGGTAGTGTAAAATGAAGGTAATCATCACCACAAACCAGGATAGTGTTTTCTGAACAAAACTCACGATTTATGCTCATAATGAAGTGACATTCGTGCAGCACAACACTCAAACATGTGTTTGAGCCAGCGTACAATGATCCATTTCCTAACATCATGTACTCTCACAGAGCAATTAGACAAAATTGCTCATGTTCTGGAAGGGACCGCAATAAAGGAAGAACCTGACTCCACTAATGGTACTCATTTCCTAAAAGCTGAAATTGCTAAGTGACCATCTGTAATTAAAAGGCCTGACACATTTTAAAACAGTTTTCCTACAACTGGCCACTATCGACCATTTCCTCTGAGTTGCACATGAAGCCAACACAATATCAACTGATTCGACACTTTCATAAACCTTTTAGCACAGGCACAAGAAACCAGAACTTTCTGCCATGGCTTCTGAGAAACAACCTTCACTAGCCAACAATTCTGATTTTAAACTTTGTTTTCTCTTACTCCAGCTGTCTTGTTCTAGCTCTGCCTGCTAAGACAGAAAGGCTGACTATCAGAAATGTGTCCTTCCTGCAGAAAATGGGAGTTTGGTGTAGTTATTCCACAAAACTAAATACTTGACCTCTTGAATATTTTTCTGAATGTTCCAAATCTCAGGAGTTGCTGTAAATTAGCAACCAAACAGATGAAATGGTCGCTTTTACCTGCTGCATCCATGGAAGTAAAATACCCCAACTTTTTTCCCAGATTTGTAGGTTCCTTTTATCTCAACAGTAGCTGTGACCTTTATCAGCAACAGATTCTAAGTTCCAGGCTACATGTATAAACTCTTTTTTATGCAGTGTGATAAATCAAAGGCAAAAATAGCCTACAGGATTCCTTGCTACATTGCACACTGTGAACAAATCATTTACTTTCCGGGGGACCGTTAATTAGTATTGATTTGTCTTCTTCCTCAGACAGTTCACAGGCATACGGGTGCGAGGCTGGGTGTCAGCTTGCATGGCATCAGGAGCCTGTTATCCTGCAGCTTTCTATACAACTTGAAAAGATTTGCAAACAGAAGACATACTACCTAGTCTGAAGTTAGGCTGACTGTGAAATTAGCCATTTTAAGTAACTAATGGAAGTGAAAATATTTGAGATAATATCAATAGGAGCAAGAGACCCATTTGGAACAAAAAGTGGGTTAATAAAACAGCGAGAGTGATATCTGAAGTCCATGAAGAGGCTTATACCCCACCCCAGAGTAAATCTGGATGCACAAGGGGATGTGTTGTCACAACCCTGCCCATCTCCCAAGGTAGAGGAAACCAGACAGAAAAGTCCTTTTGTATTTTCATAAGTAAATGCTGCCTCAACAATCCTGACTGAGACCATCATTTCTCCACCTTCCTGGAGAACTTCTCCAGTGCCAAGCTAAGAGACCATGAAAGGCCAAGTATCTAAAAACCCCACTGCTGTTTGGGATAAGCGGTCTCACCTGGTATCAAGCAAGTGATCATGCTGGGGGAGAGATGGCAAGCTTGGTGGTAGCAGGTCTCCCCGGAGTAAGGCTGGTCTCTGGTGACGAAGGCTCGACCCTTGCTGACTGCAAGGAGTAGGTGAAGCAACTCTTGCTGTTCTTGCCCTACTAATCACCAGGGTTTGGCTGCTCATCAGCTATGTTCTACTGGTGCTTGCCACCGAGAGGTCATTGGTCTTATATGTGCTCTGCTGGCTAAGAAGGAAACTAACATCTAGTGTTAGCACTAGTGTTAAGCTGGGCTCTTGCTTATTACGGGCACAGACTCAAGCAAAAGCCAGTTTTAAGTAGGAATGAGCCCAGATTTGTACTGATCATATCGATCCATCCTCCTCCTTCCAGTCCCAGGAGGCAGCAGAAGTATTGGTTATCAGTATCTCCTGTAGGAATAGACAGCAATTTAAACTATAAAGTTTCTTAGAAAGGATATAAAAACTTGGAGACAGCATTTTAGAACTTCAGCAGAACTGGGAGGTCTAAGACTAAGAAGACTCTCAATTCCCTACTGAATCTTTTGAATAAGTTTTCATTTATTATCTTCAGTATTTATTTTCCTAACAGCTTAGGAGGGATTTTCTTTTCTATTTTAATAGACTTCTCTGTTAATATCAGATAGTTACACTAATCACCCTCTTGCATATGCAGGTTCCACCTGACTTCATACCAAAGTATCTACTGATAATGCAACCTTGTAAAGCTCGTATTTTAGTAAGCTAGAACTAGCTATAAATTGCAGCTGCCCAACCCAGCCTCTAGCAGCACTGCCAGTGATTTACAAGGGGCCTCTGTGTGCCCTATTTAAAGGCTCTACCTGCTGGGCTGGGGCAGGTGCTGGAGGGTCAGCTGATGGTGGTGGGAGGACACCATGTTCATCAAGATCAGTTCACTTAAGAAAGAGGATGCAAGGTTTGCTGGAGTGTAGGGAAAACAGGATTTGTTTTTCTAATTTAGAAAGAGTTTATGAGAAAACAGCTGATTAGCAGGTTCTAGGGGAACAAAGAATAACTTCTGGAGATACTTTGGTGAGTAAAGATCTAGTAATTTTATTAAATGTATTAATGCTGAATTTTGAAGGGAAGCTGGTGCTAGTTTCTTGTGAAGAGTTGGTACTTGATGCACTGACTAGCTCTGATTTAGAGTTCTTGTTCTGAGTCTGGATTGGGATGATAATTATTCATCTGATTTAACTGATGATCTGTTTCATGGTTTGTGTCTCATGGACTTCAATCCTTTGTCTGCTATTAGGAGGTGATATCTCAGATGTTGAGGTCTTTTTGTTTATTAGAACCTGAACAATGTGTATGGAGAGGGGAACTGCTACATCCTGAGAGCTTCTGATTATCTGCAACAAACAAACAACAACAAAAAAACCTAGGAATATTATAAAACAGGAAACTAACAGGTTGAAAGCTCACTTGTATTTCTCTTCTACTAGTGTAGAGAAGAAGTAGGGACCCCTTGTAAAACTGTTCCCTCAAATCTGAAATCAAGGTTGCTGCTGACATTGATGGAGGTGGGAGGAAGTGTCTCAGGCATCTGGGAACAGTGTGTGACTGTAGCTGGTGGTACTTCATGTAATCACTGAGCAGTAACTCGTATTTTCTCCCGTTCAGACAGTTTGTTCAAATATACTTCAGAAGGAGATATTTTAAACCAGAGATATCACAGTGCTTAAGTGCTCTGAATCATAGAGCCATTATAGGTTGTTTATGGGTTTCTCTCTGCTTTTCAGATGTGACACAGCTTATCCACACTGCTGCTTAGTCCAAGCCTAATGAAACTGTTACTCTCTGGTGGATTCCCAAATAGCTAATTAGTGCTTATTGGGAAATACACGTGCAGGGTTTGGATTTAGTGCACGACAGGTGTCTGTTGCATTCTTAGCCATTAATAAAACAAATCAGTGTACCTCTGCCTAGCTAGACTCTGCTGTATTTTGTTATAAGTAATATCTTCCTTGTCTTTCAGCAGTTACTGAAATGTGTCATGGTGATTAAAAGTGCCAATATCCAGCTTACAAGGGCAGAATATTTTCTGGGCGAGTATTGCTCTCCTTGGAAACACTGGTGCTCTGGGGCTGCCCAGAGCAAATGAGAAGGCATAAATACCAGGTCACAAGAGTTGTTGTTGTTTCATAGAAAACAACTGTAGTTATGCAGATTAAACAGAGTACTTTGAATCTCCCATTAGTCCTCTGTCATTTCTTTTGGTTTTAAAAATGTTTAGTTACTCTAAATGGGGCACTAGCTGGAGCTTCTACTTGCTTGACTTGCTGTTTTCTGTCCTCTGGTTATGCTGTGAGTGTTAAATTTGAATCTTGTGGAGAGACACCTCAAAGCTCATTTTGGAACTGCTGTCTACAGCAGAAAACCATAGTGGCTTGGTCGGTCTCTGAGGTCCACCTAAGGAACAACACAGAGATAGTCATCTCTACTCAAAGGTTAGACTTCCTTCATTAAAAGATTAAATCAAACTGTAGATCCATGGTTCAAACATCTGAAATTGAGGGTAATCTGTAAGGTTTGTTATTCTTGCAACTATTTTTAAGTAGGTGAACTGTGAAACTTAGTGTGGCTCTACTTTGCTTTTATCCACCTCTAGTTTCAGTCTTTGAATGTGAATAGCTTCAGATTTAGAAAGCTGTACTGACACTCTCCATTTAGTCTCTATTCACTGCTGTCAGAAATTTAAGGCTATTCTTGTACCGGTCTGTCTTTCCCCCAACTCATCTTCTACCTCAGCTCTCAAATACCTCATGTTAGAACTGGAAGTAAAAGTGTTTGCCTAATTATCTCTATTTTCAGTATAGCTAAAACTGTAAATTAGACTGTGCTTGTTGAACACAATATTGCAGATGCAGCTCATCCAGCTAACTCATTTTAGCACTAAAACTCCTGTATGTTTTCCTCTTGCCCTCAAATTTTCTATGCTTTTCTGATCACTCAGAAAACCCATAATGGTGTTGAAAATTACCAAATATTTCACTTGCATGTGCTTTCTTCAATGGTGAACAACCATTAAAACACCTTCTAACCCTTTTAAAAGTGAGTTGCTCCCCAGGAATCAAGGCATTGTAAGAACAATTTATTTTTTATGTCAATCCATTCCTTTAACATGTTGGGGTTTTGAATGGTTTGGCTGTTGGGTTTTTAGTTTTACTTGATAATAAGTGAGTTAATAATAAATTTCATATGTATGGCAAAGATATTTAACCTAGGGCTCTTGGTTACTTTACCACTTCTGTTTAAATTACTGGAAAGCAGATCTGGAATAAACTCACAAATCAGATTTAAACTTCATAAGACTAGGTGAATACATAGGAGTATCAACAGCATCCCGGGCTGAGTGTGCAATGCACTGAGAGAGGGTTTTACCCAAAATGTTGAATACTAATGTGCAGAATAAGCTGCTCTCTGAGCTGGAGCAGCTCACAGCCATCACCGAGGATACAAAATGAAGATGTGATTTTTAGACCCTGCATCTCTGAGATTGGGTGCCACATACTGGGCTGAGGGGAGGTGTGTCTGTGTGAAAATCAGTAGCCTGAAATTCAAGCATTTTTCCTTAAAATATGTGGGAGGAGGAGGTAAATCTTCTCAGTAGACAGAAGACAACTTTTAATGCGCAGTTGCCTTTATCCAATGATGCGTTGACTTCAGAGTCTGCGCAGTCTGACTTTCAATCTCCAGTTCTGAAGTCTGACGCGTCTTTTATGTCCTCACCCCATCCCTAGTCAGCAGCATTTACAGGTGGATAATGCCACTTGAAATAATTTAATGGGAAAACATGTTTCTTCATGTAGCAATAAGGGAAGAATATTATGATTTATGAAAGGATTCAGATCTTGTCAGACCGTTTGTACAACTTTTTGAGGGTGAGAAGTGTTTGGAACAGTGCATTCCACAATGCCTTAAAAGTAGTGACACCCATCTTTTAGTAACTACAGCAAAACATAGGTCTTCAAAAGCTTCCCTGCACTTTGTTGGTGATGTTGCTGGAACGTTGACCAGTGATGATTTGCATTTCATCTGTCCTCACTTTGTGGCAACTGTCCAAGAGGAGGTATTATCAAAACAATTTAGAATTAGCTGTGACAACTGATAATTGCACAGGTGGTACAAAAGGCTCTTACAAACAAACTTGATTTTATACAACAGACATGAATACATGTTTTAATGAAGTGATTTGCAGTGATAACATTATTGACTTGTTCAGTTTAAGCAGGTCTGCCATATGCTGTGTCTAGTGCTTCAGAAGGTTTTGAAAGTTATGTGTATTAACAACAGATGTTGATTTTTTTTTTTAAAGGATCCGATAATTGTGGGGAAATCATTCCAAATTTGAGTGGTTTTATCTTCTTAATGGTTTGAAATACTTTGTATATAGTGTCTCAGAAAGAAATTTCTAGTTGATGATATAACTCTTGCACATGATATTTGGATTATTCTCCTCTTGCTTCCTCCAGAGTTGCAACCAGTTGCTGAGGAGGGGGTTGCCTCAAAACCCCTTCCCAAACCTTTCCATTCTTTTTATAGTAAAAACCCTTTCACAAGTCCATCCACCCTCAATTCATCCATCTCTGGACTATACACTCTGCATATGTGGGCCTAACACTAACGGTCCATACATTCATCTGGCTCTCTGCTATTGGAACTCAGTGTATGGCTGAGGGGTGTGAGGAAAGATGCAGTAAAGCCCGTACACTGAACTGGCGCACTGCAAGTGAGGGACCACACTCACAAGTAGGTTTGAGTAACTCCTATGTCCATACAGAAACGCAGCCTCTGGGTGGTTATAGATGTAGCCTTTGGATGGTTATCATTTGCTTGCAGTCCAAAAATAGCTTTTTGTTTTGTTTTCTTTCTTGTCCTGCCTCTGCGAGTCCAAGACAGGCTTTTTTTACAATACAGTGCATCGCTTTGCCTTCCCGCTCCCAAATGCAGCTGGTCGCACAAACCTGAGCTGTGACTGGTGCCAGCCCGTGACAGCATGTCACAGCAACCGTGTTGTTCAGCGGTCACATTTTCACTAGAGTGGTGGCCTGTCTTGTCGTGGGTGTGAAAGGGTAGCTGGGCACAACCCCCTGTGGCTGAGAAAGCACAGACAGAGCAACAACACTTCATGCTGCCCAACCTTACAGGAGTACCAGCTGCCTCCAGCCCAGCACATCACTCTGATGGTGCTGCTGGGGGGATCCTGAGCTGCACAGGATGGTCCTCAGCTCTGTGCACATCACCAGGTTCTCACAGACCACAGTGCTAAAATCCCTCCTGCTGCTGCAAGCCACAGGCTGCCTTTCCAGTGTGTTATCTGGGAGCCAAGCCCTGTGCTCAGCAGGAGAGGCAGGTCTTGTTCTGCGCTGGAAAGCAGCAAAGCTTCTCTTTGCAGCCCTGCTAGCTGCTGAAGAAACGTCCCCAGTGCCTAATGGGAATGTAGGAATTGTAGGAAATGTAGATGTAGGGATTAAAGCCATCATCTCCTTTTGAATGTTTCCTGCAGAGAAAAGAAAAAAGGAAATTACAGCATAATGGTGATAATTAACATAAACAAGACGCAAAGAACGGAGAGCCCAGTCAGCTGCAAACAGAGAACAGTCATCCCAAATTGATTTCCAGCAGGCTGGAGACACAAAGCAGGGAGCTCCTGAGTGTGTGTTTTATTATTTATATCAATTACTAGCTTCATTAACTTAGTTTGGCAAAGCAGGCTTTAGAAAGAGAGAGTAAACAACAAGCAAGGAAGTCAACGCTATCAGCATCTCATCAAAGAGATTATATTTGTTAGATCCCAAAGGTACATAAGTCCCAATGAGGTATATTTGAGCTTCATGCCCTTTACCCCTGGAAACAAAGGGAGAGAGCCTGGCTATCTTGTAGTTTCAAACCATTTACACCATCCACTATGTAGTCCTGGATGAGTACCTAAAGGAGAGAGCACATGGATGGCTTTTCCTTGCCTGAGGAGCACCAAGAAAGTGATAGTATTCTTCTGGATTTCAAATAACTACTAGGATTTCAATATCTTTGAGGTTCCTGCATCTATGGACTGGATGATAAATGGTTTCAAAAGTCTGGGAGAGGGCTGGAAGAGCAGGGAGTGGAAAAACCTATCAAAAATTTGATTGAAATCAGCCTGGGGAAACCTACCCTGTCTTGTTACATCAGTACATGATAAGAATGTACCTGAAGGCTGCTCATGAAACAAGAAGTATGATAACCATTTATGAAGGAAAGCTCCCATTAATATGGGCAGGGTAGATCTGCAGCTGCTCCCTGGCACTTCCACTAAAGCAAACTCTAGTTGGTGTGGAGGGGTGTCAGGTACAAAGGACCAGAGCCAGGGATGGTTTTGGCCCAGAATGAGGTCAATGATCATGGGGAGGGGTATTTCCTTGATGCAACCACAAAAGCCAGTGCTCCAAGTGACAGGCAGGCCAGGTTTGCTCCCGCCAGCTGCAGATGTGCACAGCAACTGGTTACATTGGGCACAACTGGCTATTTCTGCTTGCAGAAAAATGTTTTCGAGAAGAGGGTGATCTCAGTCTTCAAAAGCTTCTCTGCTTTCTATGAGATAGAAATGTTTGCTTTGACCCTTGAGCGACCTTTTCTCCAGGGGAAGCAGGAGGAATGCAACTATTTTTTCTGAGAAAATAAGAAGATAGTGAGCAGTGACGGGGCGGGCTGGAGGTAAAAATTGTGTTTCTTCATGCAGAAGTGGCACAGACAGCAGTGCCTTTACCACCAACACGTTGTTTCTCTGCGCTGTTCTTTTCTGCTGGGCAGATTGATGGATGTGTTGTACAGTTTTGTCCGATTTGGTGTCTTTTTTTCCCCTAGCTTCAGGTGTGCTGTTTTCAGCTTATATCTGTACTCTGCATAATCTTAGACATCTCATTATATCTCACCATTGACACTTCAACAAGCAAGATTTGCTCAGTTAAAACTGTACAGAGCATCTGTTGTTTGGCTGGTATGAAAAATATCAGTTTTTCCCAGTCTATCTATCAGCTCAAAAGCACTTGCTGTGCTCCTGTGAGTAGATGCCTTATGGCAGGATCTGCTTTTGCCCATCCCAGATAAACTCCCATTCCCCAAATACAACACAAATACAGCTCTCTCAGTTTTCTTTCCAAGTATAAGGAAAATTTATTTAAAACAATGCATTGCACAAACAAGTGAGTCTTTGGTGGCTGCTCTGAGCTGCTGTTTTCAAGGTGGAGGAGAGACCCACTCTACCTGACCCTGAGGTTTGATTAGCTGTTGTTTTTCTTTGGCTGCCTGATTTCAGATCTAGTGAAACTTCGTTCGTTATCTAATCTGGCTTTTTTAAATTCCTGATCAAATACTGATTTACCTTTTTATGTGTTTCATAAGTACATTGCCTTTTAATACCAATCCCATGTTTGACCATAGGGAGTAGCTTATGTTTGATCAAGCATTTCTGTATCTATAAATATTGGAAATACAGTGTATTTGCTAGAACAATGCTCTGTGAGTCCTTCCAACAACTATACAGAGCAGCTTCAAATGGTGAAGCTGTGATTCCTGCTATTTAAGTCTGTGCTCTTCACCTTAAATGAAGGCATCTCCCCATCAACTCCTATCTCTCTAACCTCCACACTTCAGATATGCAGAGCCTTTTGAGCTGTAGAGGATTGGCCCCAGTGAAGCCTCCCAGATGTTTATTACGATGAGTAAGTGTGGTTCCTAAGCAGGACCTCCATTTCCAAAGCCTGAGACCCACCATGCTCTGATAGCCCACTTGCTGCCTAATAAATCTCATACCTATCTGAAAACACCACTGCAGACCATGTGTGCAAACTCCATGGTACATCCAGGGGTTCTTACCAGAGACTATCCTTTAGAAATAGTCTGAGAAGCCATCATAAATGGCATATATTTGCTGCTGTAAAATGCAAACCACCTGGATATCTATCTACTAAAAGTCTCTAGGTGCATGTAAACAACAGGAATGAAATGCCAGCAGCTGAGGAGCATGCAGCATTCTGCCACAGCTCAGACACAAACCCCGCTCCATCCCTGCAGAGCAGCTGCCTTGCAGCATGTGAGTCCTCGGATTCAAATGAAAGCAAGAAACAACAACTCACATCCTTACAGGGCAAGTTAGTTAACACGTTCACCAAGTTTTGAATGGGGCTACTTTATAAAATCAAAGCATACAATGATTTCTTGAATTGTAATTAAAAATTATGCCATCAAAAATACCGTAGTGATGAGCCCTGGTCCCCTGGAGAACCACGGCAATTCCCTGGAGAGGGGTGAAGATTAGAAAACACGTTTCACATGATGGCTTTTAATATAATTATTTGCATAACTGGATTAAAGAAGCACACCAAGGTGCCTCTAAATCTTATTATTGTTTATTATGCTGGATATCAGAGAAAACAGTAATTACATTGAGCAGAGGTTCTCAGGGCTCGATTCAGAGGTGGGGCTGAGTGAATGCGGTTGTGCCTTGGTCCCCACCAGCCTGAGGGACACACAGCCCTTCTGATTGTGGCCAGAGCTCCTTTGTGCACCTTTCAGGGAAATCCTGGAAAAATGGCCTTGCAGGATCACTGAGGTGGGTCAAGGAAGGTGCTGAGGAGAAAGAAGGAGCCTCAGGAACCCACAGCTGGAGAACGCAGATCATTTCAGGGTGTGCCTGCAAAATCTAGTCCTGAGAAGGGCCTGAAGCAAGGGGCAGGCTCTGAGCTTTCTGCTGCAAATGCAAGTCCTGAAAGATTTAAGGTGGGTACAAGTTAAACCAGCACTTAATCTAGGGTGCCTGCCATGCTGGGCACTCCTGAGGACCTCCTTGAGGTGACAGACATCAGGGCTGCTGTAACTGCTGCTCCAGGGGCTGCTGGTAGCGAGATGTTCCCAATGCATCCATCACTGTGAGAACAATATATGCACAGGACAGCCCTTCATTTCTGTCTCAAAGAAAACATAAATAGATAAATCTCCCTTGTTTTCTTCCTTCAGCTCCCCGCAGCAGCCATCTGCAGTCACTAACATTCAAGAGAACATTAATAAGCTAAACTGCAGTGCTGGCAAATGAGGGTAAAAACATGATGTGTAGGAGGGAAATGATCCCAGGTCTGCTCTGTTCACAAGGGTCTTGCCAGTTACCCCACTGGGCTTTGGATCACTCCAGATTACAGCGCTGTCTGTATTTAGTGCATAAAGTTGTAAACATCTCAATGACAATTAGCCTTTACAAACTGACAAATTAACAGCTTGAAGTAACATAATTCCATAGAAGAAAAATCTCTAAAAATCAGGATTTTGTTGTTATTCAAGGCTCCTTTTTGCAGTGTTGTTTCAATGCTCTCTTGGTGTCCTGCTCTCTGTTCTCTATGAAAGAACTCAAAATGAAGCTGAAAAGCTTATAAAATTTGGTTAGTTTGTTTGAAAGAGTGTTTTGCCTTTTCAAAATCACCAGTTATTCCAGCAACTTGCTATATTGACCTCAAGGGAAAAACGATTGCCTAAAATGCAGCAAAACATCCTTTAATAAGTCATTCAAGTCTTCACATCAAGGTAAACAAGGCAGATACACTTCATCTCAGAGTGAATGCAAGCAATACCCTCTTTAAAATCACTTTCCTTGATTCACTGGCTCTGTAGCAGCTTCTAGTATCCAGTTCCTCATAACTGGCACCAGAACAGCTTGAAATTCTGAGGAAATTTGCAAGAAGGGATTTCAAATGTTTTTCCAATGCTTTTCACAGTGTGTGCATATGCATCTGTGTAATTCTTTTTTACCACATTGACTTACTGAATGCTGATGAGCAAAATAGTACTCACAGCGTCACAGCAGGAGTACATTTACAAACTAGAGAAACCATCCTCTTTCCCCTCTTGACTATTTGTGTTACCTCACAGCCCCTATGTTTCTGGATAGATGCCTTTGCTGACCAAGGCCAAAACTGCCCTTGGATTGCACTGATTATCCAGCTGATCTCAGCTCACCATCCATGAGTTCCTTATGCCACCCCAGATTCTGGCTGGGCAGGCTGGAAGAAACCTCTTGAGAAACAGTGTCTACTTTCAGAACTCTTTCCCTTACACTTAACTGTTATCTCAGGTATTTTCAGTTTCAGACAGAAGGAGGAAGAAAATAGAAACCATCAGGTTGATTATAGCTTCTAACCCCCTCATCCAATTGAAAGGTGAGTGTCAAAGGAAATGGTTTCTTCCCAAAAAGGCTCCTTTGAAAGAGAGTGCTTGTCACTCTGCTCTGTTTGACAGGTGTGTCTTTGAGTGGTCACGCAATGCTCACACACACAGCATGGCTCCATCCCAAGGGGACTACAGGAATAGTGTTAGCCCTTCACCCTGGAGTCTGTGGCTGGGCTCTGGGTAGATGTGCAGATTTAATTTTTAAACAATGCCAAACACTTCCTCACTGAGGTATTTAGGTCCCATATCCATCCTTGCTTCTCCCCGTCCCCAAATCCCGTGTCTATACTGCCAGCAATATTCAAAACAGATAAGAAGGATCCCTGTAGGTTACATAAGGATATATTATTGTGTGAATATCTCATTGGCCTCTAACTCCTATCAAAGAGCTAAAGACATTTTTGGGATGTGGAGTTTGCTCCTCCTTCTCCAGTAGGAGTAGAGGTGCTGAGGAAGCTACACATGGGACTTGTGTTGTTACAGCTGGACCCTGAGGACAAATATCAGGAATGGGGACTAATTAGAAGTAGAAAAGACTTACAGTGTTACCATACGAAGGAAGTGCCTTCCCACCAGCTCTCATTTACAGCACCACGCTGGCCATGATGCAGTTTGTAGTGGGTCCAATTTTCTTCTTTCTCCAGGCAAACATTTTCTTCAGCTCCCCCCTAAAGCTGTCGTGGAGCCAGGCGTAAAGGAAAGCGTTGGTACAAGCAGACATCATCGCAAACCAGTGGCACAGCAGCTGGATGAAGTTGAAGTACTGCTTGTCAATCAGGCTGATGTCTATGTCCTTTATCATGTTGAAGATGTGCAGGGGCAGCCAACAGACTCCAAAAGCTGCCACCACTAAGACGAGCAAGCGAAAAGTCTTCCTCCTCCTTGCTCGGTCCCACTCAGCTTGGCCCTGGGTGACGTTGCCTGGGACCACGCGGTTTTTCAGCTTGACTGAGATCCTTAGGTAGGACAGGGAGATGACAGCCAAAGGCAGCACATAGGTGATGATGAGGGTGCTGTAGGCGTAAGCTAAGCGATCCCTTTTCATGTGGAACCAAAACTCCTCGCAGATGGAGAAGTCCAGTTCTGGGAACTCTGCGTGGTAAGTGTGGACCAAGGCTGGGGCAGCCAAGGTACAGCTCAGCAGCCAAATACCAGCCAGGATATAAGCACAAATAGGGATCGTGAGCCTCCTGCGGAACGGGTACACCATGGCATAATACCTGTCCACAGCTATGACAGTCAAGGTGAAGACGGACACGAAGACGGTGACGGGTTGCATCAGGAAAACAAAGTAGCACATGAACCTTCCGTACACCCACCCTCTGGGCTCGAAGGCGTAGGCAAGCGTCAGGGGCACACAGGTTGCACACATAAGCATGTCTGAGAAAGCCAGGTTGCCTACCAGAAAGTTGGTGACATTGTGCATCTTTTTTGTCTTGCAGATAACGTAAATGAGAAGGTAATTCCCAATGACACCAATAAAAACCACTAGCGAGTAGCAGGGGATGATGAGTGGCTTGAAGGACTGAACAAACTGGAGCCCTGAGAATAAATTGCTGGTGTTGCTGTGAATCGCAGAGAGGAAGCTTTGGGAGGTTAAATTGTCCGAATTCATCATTTCCCTCCTTTTGTCGTCTGCTGTCAGCTGAGTGAAGTAGTTACCACTGCACTCAATCAGTGTGGATAATGAATGGATTACTGGCTGTCCAGAGGTTACCACATGGATAGTAAACAAGCAGCCGTAAATGCAAAAGGTGAAGTTGTAATCCTCGAGAGGCAGCTTTCAGCAGTTCCTAAGAAAAATCAAATACAACCAATTTCCATTAAAGTCCTCCTGTATTTGCTATAAAATCTAGGTTTTGACAGCATGCCACTTAATAAACATTTAATGCAGTGAGTACTTACTGCTGTGGTTTTTTAATCCCATATGATTTTCCTGTGGATGCCAAGAAGTGCCCTAGATATCTGCTTTCTGCAAATCCAGGAGCGTGTGTGCGTGTCAGAGAGAGAGAGAACATAGGAGTGAGAAAGAGGGTGATGCGCATTTACAAGCTAAGTGGAGATCAGTGTATTTAAACAGTCTTCACTACTAGGTCATGACAGATTTCTGTATAAGCTTTTATCCCTATTGGCTGTCCTGGGTATTACGTTGCTCTCTGCGTGCTTCTTTCTGATAGTAATTAGTTCTTGAATATCCTTTCAAAAATTCCCTTCTCCTTCCAGCGCATCTGTAATTGCCCCTGACAGCTAAAAATCAATTTACATTCATTAACACTAGCCTGCACAGTATCTAATCCAATATTCACTTTGCCACAGTCCTCACAGTGTACAAAAAAGCTACCTGTTAATTTGCTGCTACAATCTGGCTGTAAAATAGAATTTTAATAACATGCTGAAGCCAAATAAATGTTTATGCCACTAGAGGGACTCAGCTACGTACCTGGTGAACAAAGTTAGGATTAGAAATACGCATTTAGCACAAAGGATCTTATCTTATTTAGATTTATTTTCTAATGGTGGTACAATGTTTGCTCACCCGTTGTATTTTCAGTGGGATTTACACATCTTTAAAAGTAAATCTATATGAGACTTGCAAAGGAAATATTAGCATCCAAAAAGCTCAGCTGTAAGGGTTTACCTGTGGTGAACTACAGTAAACTATTTCTAATGTTGCAACAGCCCAAAAATATTTGGGGTATTTCTTCATTCCTGCAGCAGGTTTGTTAACCTTTTATGTAACAGACAAGTGCTAACCAGTCTGTAAAATAGTCTGTACTTGTTTTATTTGGTTCAGACATTAGAAAGAAGAAGAAGAAATTAGAAATTATTATTAGAAATTAGAAAAATTAGAAATTCAGACATTAGAAATCATCAGGACAGGTGCTTAGAGAACACACATTTAAGCAAGGTCCCTGTCCTGCTCTTACCTGTTGCTTTAATTCTCTCTTAACTCTCCTCTGTTTCAACCACTTCTGGGACCAGGATCTCAGCTGGTGAAAAAACAGTGAAGCTCCACTGCATCCATTAATACCAGCTAGGGAAGCCAAAAAACAACAACTTCGGAACACATCAGAGCAGAGAACGTTGCCAGGCACTCAGAGGATTTAGACACAACTTCAATGGACCGTTTATCTCCTCACCTCTTAGACTACTCTAAGAAAATATTAACCCATTATTTTCTATGAGGCAATGGGCAAACCTACATCCTTCTTTTGATTTGATGTAATTTGACATAAAACAAAATTTTAAAGAGGTTTCCCTTGTGCCGTAATCCTTCCCCTAATCTTAAACCAGAAGCTAATCCTTTGTAGCCCTTGTTCAGACCACAGCCATTCTCCTGCAATTGTTTGTGATGGATGGGCATGTCAGATATAGTAAGTGCAGGCTCTGTGCTGCTGCATTTATGGTTGGATTATGCTATGGACTGGAATATGGCTCTAATTCCAGCCCAAGGGAGGAACAAGCATGTAGCTACGTTGCTTGAGAGTGCCATCCTCCACTTCATAGATGTAGGAACTTGGCCATGACCCATATAAAAAATGGGATGTTATATCCCAGTCCAGAGTTCAATCTCACCTTCTGAGCTGGATGGGACCCAGAAGAATATAATACCTATATATCTCTACATACCCAAATCCAGAACAGGAGAGGGACCTGAGGGATTTCCTACTGCTTTCACCAGCCAGTGCAACCATACTATTTGGTGATAAGTGACATGCTGCAAAAGTAATTCCTAAAACCCATAAATGTGATTGTTTCACTGAATGTGGGAGAAAAGTGTGGTCTGATTTAAATACTATAGAAGTAGGAACTGAGTAGGCCTTAGATGTGGTCTCTAGTATAAGCCGGAAAATACAGAAAAATGAACAGAGAACATATGTAAACAGCCTTCATACTGCCCACATCCTACTAGAATTGCCAGGCTGATGCTGGGAAAGAAGCCTCACAATAATATCAGTGCACACAAAAGAATTGAAAATCTCATTTTTAACTAAGTGATTTTTCTCTTTCCTTCCCAAGAGCTGCAGAGTAAATCCAATAAATATCTTCATTCTATTCCTATGAGAAAAAGGTTTATACTTCGCTATGTGAGAATAAAAATCAAACAAAATATCATCTAAAGTAGTCTTCAAGGTCACCTTAATGCTCAGGTCTCAAAAACCTATAAGTAACCTTTGAGTTTCTTTTATTTCAGTCTATACTGAGTAATCTTCCTGCATTTTCTCTTACCTTTTAGTGTACTATTTTCACCTCTGAAACCAGTAACCGGTACACCTCCTGTTTGAACGCTCCCACTCTATTTCTGTTAGTGATTTTCTGTTTGTTTTGGCTTCAGGCAGAAAATTTCTTCAGTTCAACTGTACTCTACAGCCAGGACCTGGAAAGATAATATTTAATAGTGGCTTGAGTAGAAAAAAACATTTCAGCATTTTACCCCAAAGAAATCCCCTTTCCTCCTTTCAAGATTGCAAATATTAATCTTGTTTCGAATTTTCTAGGCTAGGTGGAAAAGTCCTTCCTGAACTGAGTATAAGTCTATTTCACACACAGAAATTTCTTATTAAAAGATAAAAGGTCACAGAAACTGCATTACTGTTCTACAAGAACTGTTTTGACATTTGAAATGTATAAGGGTGCCACACATAGGGATGCTGATTAGTGTCTAATTGACCCTAGTGTTCCTTGAGCCAAGGGAAATTGTTATATCTAGAGCCAGACCAACACTTCACAGAAACATTTCACAGCTTTCACCATCTCTTATGCAAACCTGTCCGACTCTGTACAGACACTGAGTACAAACATCGAGAGCTGATATGTGATGTACTCAAAGTGGTAAAACTCTTAAAGTGCTATCACTGTTCCTTACGTGCCCATCTAATCCTCCCTGTAGTTCCTAACTAAACCAGCATGATCCTAGCACCTGTACCTGTAAAGCTCAACAGTACTTCTTAAGCCATCTTCCATTATTTAGACTTTACAGACCAAGAAATTTTCTTCTGTCATTAAAGTCTCACAGTTTCAGGTGTTTAGTTTTCTACGTTCTTGTTTATTTGATATATGTATTTTCCCGTATAACACAACATCTTTTCCATCACAGAACTCCTTTTAAAGAAATCTTTCATATTCTTCCAAGAATGTTCTGTGCAGAGCAAATCAGATCAAGTAGTTCTTGCAGAGCCTACAACAAAAAATAGATGCTTTGCCTGTTTTGAATGAAGCTGAGCTGGGGTTTTCTTTAGCAAATTCTTCTTTTGACCAGCCAGAACAAGGCTGTGTATAGCACAACAATTTCAAGACAGGGCAGCCTGTCCCTCCATTTCTCATTTAGAAATACATCCTCTCTGCTTCTGCTGCGGACTGAGGCATTACAGTCTCTAAACACCATGTTTACAGCTAAGGGTTGTGGGGTTTTTTTTGTTAGCTTGGAGTTCGCTGTTGTTGTTGTTGCTTTTCTCAAATTCAAGGTACCAAATTTTGATAAATTCAGCATTCAGCTTAGAATAATTCATTTAAACTGAAGGGAAGCTAACAACCTGAACGAAGAGGGGGCTTGAATTTAAGTCAAGAGATGCTTGAAGTTGCACATTAAATATAGAGAAGGGGCTCTGCTCTCCCCTCTATGCTAAGAATTCTTAGTCTGCTAAGCTAAATGAAATTAGAAAAGTGAGCTTAGATGGCCAAGATCTTACACTAAAATAAAGATAACAGTGTAAAAACTGAGGAAAAATACAAGCAGGCTTCTGGAAATGAAGGTGCTCAGTCACAATTACCAGCAAGAACAGACACATGGAACTTGTGGGTGAAAAGCAAATGGGCCACCTGTCCTTGAAAATGGGGAGGGAGAGGAAACACAATGAGAAAGTATGACAGCAGCTTTACAGTTGGTTTTAGGGCAGATTTAGGGGCAGAGTTGAGAGAAAGAGGAGACAGTACACCAAAGGAAGCTTTTGTCAAATTAACATTCTATCTATGTGCTATCAAACTGATTTTTCTCGACCCTGGATATGTGGTAGTTCTCAGTTAGGGTTTGCAAAATATATATGATGTGGTAGCATATGAGAAACCATCAGATGTACCAGAGGAAATTTAAGTTACCCTAACTGTGAAATAGGTGAAGAACAGCAACGTTTATGAAGGAATTGGCCCAGAAGGCAGCAACCATTCATGTTCCTCAAGAACCTTGCTTGGGATCGACCAGCTTTCGTAGCTCTTTTCATTTTATTATGTTAGCACAAAAAGCAGGACCATGCTGACTGAATTTGGAATCAGAGATGCTACAGAAGATGACTGCACAATAATACAGAGAAACTTTGAAAACCTCAAGGAGAATGGGGGGAACTGTGATACCATTACAGAGGAAAAACTTGTCATAAAAGACAGGATCAAGGTTACCTGATAATAAGCATTTTCACTATGGCTTAGGATGGAGCAAATTCTGGCACAAGTCTAGACGAAGGAGCAGACAGTGCGGTGAAAGTGCAAGAAAAAGAAAATCTACTATTTTGCGACCGATTCTACCATTAATTTGCCACTACTTTGTTGCAATCTCTGAACGATTTTCTTGCTGTAGGTGTCTATTCACCAGAGCAGAATTGCTCTATATTCATTAAAAACACTGGGGAGGATGGTAAACTCCAGGGCAGGTGAAGGTGTATTTAAGCTAAGAAAAAAATACTAATGAAAGAACAAATTCACCATGGGCAAATTTAGGATGGAAAGTAGAACACTTCTAAGCAGGAGAGCAACAAATTGCCCCTTGGAAATGCTAGTTTTTTAAACAATCAAGGTATTGTGGGGGATAAAGCACGTGCTTTTAACAGAAAGCTTGATCCATTTATCACATGCATGTGGTATGATTGCCTACATGGTTCTTGGGCTTCAGGAGGTTCCTTTCCATCATACATCAACACAGATTTAGACTTTGGACTTTTGCGCACTCCTACTTCAAAATAGCTCCACTATCATCATTTTCAACAGTATTCCCATTGATAATGTTCAAAAGGTAGAACTAAAATTTATATGCATTGATACCCACACACATGGGCACGGCTGAGACTAAGTCCTAAGATGTTTCTAGTGTTCTTTGATGGAAAGATTTGTGCACTAGTGCCTGTGCAAATCAACTAGAACAGCGCTTGAATATTTGCCACATGAACTCTCACCATTGCTGATCTTGGCACCCGCTCAGAGCAGCTGATCTACAAAGTAGGGAGAAAGGCAGGATCAGCAGAGCCACACTGTAAAAACACTTCAGCTCCAAGGCACTTCAATCAGTGCAATCACTGATTCTTCTTCCTCTGCCCCTGCCTTCCTGCAAATTTGCTACCCAGAGACTCGATATGAGCCGGCTTCATTCCCCACATCCCCACCCCCTCAAGGGTTCTTTTGCAAGCCAAACCCACACAGGAATTAATGACCAAGAAAGAAGTTGGCTGGGGTTTTTTTAAGTTACATTTTGGTATAGAGAGTTTTTTGGGTGGTGATGAAGAACATGTGGTTCTTTTTAAAATTTATATTCTATTTAATTCTATTATGATCCAAGAGATATTCATGTTGAGCATGTGAATGCACTATTTTGGTGAAAAATAGGGACTAGGTGAGCATGTCTGACCATCTCCCAGTCGTCTCGACAGATATCAATAGGATTTAAGATGTGTATCACAAATCCTTCTATAAAACTATCACTGAAACAAAGACCATGTTAGCACCCTTACTACAGTAAGAGACAATTGCTGTCCTCAGAGTCCCTGTAGACAGAATGTGCAACACTAGGAAAAATATATATATATAAAAGTGGCGCAAAAATCTTTAGAAATATCAGAGCTGGAAGTTTCCTCTTTCATTTATAACTACGATTTTAGGAATAGTGCTGACATATAATGGTAAAGTGTGCTTACATTTTTTTATAGTTAAGTCAGGACTAACCTGGAAGAAGGTATGTGAAAATAATTGATCTAAAGGCCAAAATGTTCCTCTTACAAGGAAGGATTAAAATGAAAAAGTATGAAGGCAGATTTGCATATCCATCAGATCCAACAATTCCCATCCCCACCAGAAAAACTGGCATTTCTCCTCTGCTCGCAAGCCCTGAAGGAATGCAGAGTACAATACCAATACATGCCCCAAGCTAGAACAGACTATGGGAATTAGCTCCCAGAAACACCTGCAGATTAAATGCTGAGCCCTGGAGAAATTTAGAGTTAGAAATGTTCCCTGCAGATGCAAACAGCCAGGAGCCAGGGTCACTAGATAACCTCACGTCATGCATGCAGCTTAACACTTATGGAGAAGCGGGCTGGCAAGAAAAGCTGATGGCTGATCATAGAATCACAGAATGTCCTGAGTTGGAAGGGATGCACAAGGATCATCGAGTCCAATTCCTGTCCCTGCATAGAACAACCCCATAATTCACACCGTGTGTCTGAGGGCATTGTCCAATCACTTCTTGAATACTGTCAGGCTTGGGGCCATGTTTACTACTAGAGTTAAGTTAAGTTATGGTTGAACTTGATGATCCTGAGGGTCTCTTCCAAATGAAACTATTCTATTCCATTCCATTCCATTCTACCTCCCTGGGGAGCGTGTTCCAGTGCTCCACCACCCTCTGGGTGAAGAACCTTTTCCTAACAGCCAACTTAAACCTCCCCAGCACATCTTTCTGCTATTCCCTCACGTTCTATTGACTGCCAGAAAGAAGAGATCAGTGCCTCCCCGTCTTGACTGTGCTTGTGCACCCCAGGACATGGTTGGCACTCTTGGCTGCTGGGGCACACTTCTGGCTCATGTTCATCTTGCCATCAACAAGAACTCCCAGATCCCTTTCCTTGGCACTGCTCTCCATCATCTCATCCCCCCCATCTGTATATACACTCAGAGTTGCCATGTCCTAGGTGTAAAATACAACATTTGCCATTGTTAAACTTTGCAAAAACAGGGCAAGAATGCTGCCTGGCCAGTGACGTGTCTCTACAGCAGCACAGGGACGCAGTCCCTGTGGGTCTGGGGTCTGAACCCCTTCCAAGGGGAAGGAGCAGCCAGACCTCTCCCTGCCCCGTTTCCTCTGCCCCGGCCCGGCGGCTGCAGCACCACGGACAGCGCCCGGCCCGGAGCCCGCGGGGTCCCGGCGTCACCCGGGGATGGCCATCTATCCCCAAGCTGTGACAAGGCGGGTCAGCCCAGAGCACCACTGAAGGGCAAGGGCAGGACCCTCAGAAAATCCCCCTGCACATGGGAGTCCTTGCGCCACATGCAAAATGTACTTTGCCCACAGAAACACTCAGTGAAATAAACACATCCCTGAAATAAAGAGGCAGGCCAGTGCTTATACTGAACCCCAAATGGAAAGGGAAAACTCTCCTCAAGAGCTAAAGAAGGAAAAAGCAGTTCCTACTTCTTCACTTTGAGGGTGCTAGAGCCTTGGAGCAGGCTGCCCAGGGAGGTTGTGGAGTCTCCTTCTCTGGAGACATTCAAACCCTCCTGGACACGTTCCTGTGTAACCTCATCTGGGTGTTCCTGCTCCATGGGGGGATTGGACTGGATGAGCTTTGGAGGTCCCTTCCAATCCCTAACATGCTGTGACTCTGTGACACAGTCCTGTGTGATCTGCTCTAGTAACCCTGCTTTAACAGTTGGGTTGGACTGGTTGATCTCCAGAGGTCCCTCCCAACCCCAACCATTCTGTGACATACCACAGAATGGTAGAATATCTACTTAGATATCTGCTTTCCTGCATTATTCTAAAGTGCCCATCTACCCTGGTGATGGGTGAAGGGCAGAAGCAGAGAGGACCAATGGCTACATGATGTCCTGTAGTGACCACACTGCCATGAGTAAACTTGCTGTATTCATGTGGCAATGAGTTCAATTAATATTTGCCAAACAGAATGGAAAAAATCCCAGAGGGCAAACAGCATTCCAACTGGTCTTAGTTGTTTATATAAAGTAATAAAATCCAGCTTTCATTTAATTAACCATCCCGCCAACAACAATCTGCCCTGGAGCTTTGAAAGCTGTTAATACTAAATGTTTGTCTGAAGAACTGTCATCTGGTTTGATTACAGTTTGCATAATAACATTACGTAGATATAAGAACGCTATTTGGAAATACATTGTTCTGCTCTCATGCAAACTCACCTTAAAAAAACAAAACAAAACAAAAATGAAAGAGAGATTGGACTTTAATAGCCTACATTATCAGGGAACAAAAAAAACCCCCACCTAACAGCACTTCTAATGGAGCTTTCTCTATGTTTTCAGCACAGTTCAATTTAGACTGATGAAGTGATATTAAAAAAAAAGAACAAAAAAAAACCAACAAAAAAAACCAACCAAAAAAAAAAAACAAACAAAAAAAAACCCAAAAAAACAAACACAACTTCAAACATATTCACAGCCAGGCTTGTTTACAGTCACCTCACCCTCCAAATGTAAAGATCTATATTTGCTATCAGGACTATTCTCTCTGTATGTTTGTGTGCATTGTACCCATTTTAGCTATGCTTCAACATCTGGGTTTATTCTCTTTCTTTGTCTCCATTTCTTTTCCGCAATAGAATTTGGCTCCTTATTTTTTCCTTGTTTCATAGTGTCACTCACAGCAGCCTCTAAAGGCATCCATTGCTGGATGAGAAAAATATGGGGCAGAAAAGGCTTAATGTGGAAGAAATTAGAGGAACACAGAAGGTGAATGATCATTTCATTATGACTCCCATTGCCATGACTTGCCCCCACATAACACTCCTGTCATTTATTCTTTCATGCTATTCTCATACACGTAGCACTGGTTATAAATGGAAATATTCATGACTGGAGATTCTCTTCTCATGAAAAGCCACATGAATTTTCCTGCAAATTTCAATCTTGACCAGCTTCTTCTCTGTCCTTTTCTTTAATGTGTTTTCTTTAGAATACTCTTCTCTAGCTCTGTTGTGTTTTCCCCATCTTTTTATCTAATGAAAGAAATTTGAAACCACAAAGTGCATCAGACTCACTTTACTGTCACTCCTTTTAATTCGCCTGTTTCAGCCCTTCCTTTGGATACTCTTCCAATGTTTAATGAATCTTGCCAAGCAGGAATCCTGCCCCATCTGTAAGTTTCCTCAGCTCATGCTAGCCAGTCGTATTATGTCCCCATGGATACTATCAATTCCTTTACCTGATTGGCATTAGATTAAGAGTTTAGTCTCCAAGCAGCTTTCCCTAACATTCTACTCTATGAAGTGTTTTGCTCATTTTGTGATTGCATTTGTGATGGGAGAACTGTTTTCCTATATGGGCTTTGTCAAGTGCCTGAGCAGCAGCAAAAGTCACAGTTTAGCTCTAATTTTATGAACACTCTTGTTTTCAACTGAATGCATTGATCTAACTACCATTGATTAGAAGACTTGAACATGTCTACAATAAATATCTATCCCAGAATTTATCCCTTTTCCACAGATGTTTTTCTTCTACAGAACAAATATGTTTTCCTTTGCGTGATTTCTAAATGTCTGGTATCCATGGTCGCTAGCTTTAGGGTTGGATGTGACCACCATATGAGGATGGGGGAATTATAGGAAAAGGTGGTCCCACTACTGCTGTTCTGTTTTGGCTGCTCTGCTCTGACATGCTCCTTGAGTTGTTTTTGGGGGGAGAAGGGGTTTGCTTTTGGTTTTTGTTTTTTTTAAATAGCAGATTCTTTCCTCCTTTTTACATGGTTAATGCCAACTCAACCACAAACACAGTGCCGGATGTTTCATTAAACAAGTGGCCTCCACTGTTTTATGAGTGCTGATCTCACACTTATTAACCAAAGCATGCAGGAACCTTGACCTGGAATTTCATGTTCTGTCAGCTTTCCTAAAAATTTGCAGTAAAACACTGCAATGTCAAAATAACTAATGGCTCAAGTGCAGTTCTTTCTGATATTATATAATACATAAGGAGAGTTGGCGGAAATGTTTGAGGTCTGCCGTGTCCCAGATGTTTATAATTCTTATATCACTTCACATATTTTTTGTTTCATCACTGCAGCAAAATAATTCTTTCCTATCAACAAACATAAGTATTGTTTCAGATGTTTCACTGCTAGTAGTAGAGAATCAGGAGAACCATATCCCAATTAGGGTAAAATGAAAAAGCTCCATAGAAGTGTGCTGGTATGTGTTACTTAGGGCTTATTATCTCAGCCTCATTTCTCTAGTAGAACCCCAAGTGTTCAGAGAGACTTACAATGAACATTTTTTATCCAACAAGGTAAGACCTGCCCAAGCAGAAGACAACTTTAGTCCCTGCAAATGTAACAAGCCAAGAATCTCACAGTGTTTTATGCACAATAATCAACAGGTCTTTGTGACACCAAGCAAAGGTCACTGTCCTCTCCACATTGGCGAGGGTGAAGCTGAGGCTGAGGACAGATATTGCTGGTAGAACTGAGAAGGGAATATTGATCTGCTAATACTCCAGCTAGACAAACTGCCTGTCCCCGTTACTATATGAGGTGTCATCATTGCAGAGGTAAGGAAGAAGGTAAGGCAAGAATTTCTAATTAACCATTCTCCCCTTCCTTTGTTTCCTTTCCAACATCGCAAAGCCTAGATTCAACCAGACAAAATCAAAATACACAGCTCTAGGCAACAAACTCCTCCAAAGCCTTTTCTGAAGATGCCCACACTGGTTACAGTTTTACTTAACAAAAACTTTATACAACATTCTCATTAATAGCAAAAGAAGGAAGAAAAAAAGGCAATTCTGAACTCACAATTAGTCTCTTTGAGCACTGAAATAGTCTTCTTACAGTCATGAACCCAAATTATCTTCTTATGAATAGCTTGGAGAGGAGTGGTGCACCTTAAAAACAGAACATAAAACATTATTTATAGGGAGTGATTAAGTAGGATTTTTATGTTGAAGTTCAGAAGAAATGGAGTCACTATGTTTATTTAAGTTATTCTTTTGTTGTTGTTGTTCCTACTGAGTATTTTAATTGAAAAATACCTATAAGAGTTTCTAGAATATTCAGGAAAAGGCACCATCAAATGGTAATCTATAAAATTCTATTAAATCCTGAAATAAGAGTAACAGCTTGATGCCACCCAGAACAAAGTGAAATACTTGTGAAACATGTGGGATGACACTGGCACTGACACATAGTTTTCTGTGCAAGGCTATGGGTCACAGCCCTCAACACAGAGCTAAAGAGCTGCTCTGCTTGCATCCACATCATGAGCCAGAAGAAATCAAGTCCATTCCCTTCTGCTCCCCAGTCTTGTTCTGGTTTACATTGACTAGCCTTGGCAACTGGGGGACAGGGCTCCAAGCTGAAAGATGGCAGCAGACATGAAACTCACCTTTGAGGTCTGAAGACAGACTGAGGCCATAAACAGTGTGATGTGGGTCCTCGCATTCCATGTCATCTTCTCAGCAACGTGTGTCAGCTTAGCCATGCTCCCAGGTGAGCAAAGACCTTCTCTCTCCTCAGGTAGCTCCACATGAACCCTAAACACGAGGAGGTTTGTGCATCACAGATTTCAGCAGCTGGCATGGATCTATACCTGTCAACAAGAAGAGATTCTCACATAGCTGCACCACCGTGATCCTGAGGTACAGCGAAGTGGTGGGCCAAGAGACCCATGATCGTGTGCCAGCTATTCTACAGTGTGCACATCTCATTTTTTTAGGGTAGAGTTTGTAAAATCTCAACCTTTGTTCTGGTCCACAGTGAAAATTAAAAGCTTTGAAATTATTCAGAAACCATTTTTCTCCAGTTCCTTTGAAGAACATGTTACCCCACAAAGCAGCAGCTCCAGAAATGTGTTTCAAATCTCTTCATTTGTATCCTTGGGAAAATGGAGCTACCGTGAGTTTAGAGCCTGAATCCCTGAGGTCTGTTCCCTGATGAACAACCTTCATCTAAGATTTAAGCTCCTGTTTTAATCATAAAAACTCATCTTTGCCATTGGTGCAAGAACATGGCATGATGGAAATACACCCCACCCAACCCCCCCGTCCCCCATTTTAGTTTTAAATACTCAAGGTTATAATTTCCCTTCACATGACCCCTGAACCAAACCTACGTAGCCCTGAGTTCACACCTCACTTCATAACGGAAAGTTTTAACAAATTGTGATGAAACCTCAATAGCTGAAAGCAAGACAAAGGCATCTTTTAATCGTCAAATTAGCTGGAGGGAAGAGCTGGAAATGCTTTCAGTCTGGAAAGAAGGGGAAATCATTAAAGGAAATCATCCCCTTTTCTTTTTCCCAGTAATTAGAAGAACCATCTGTATGTTCATTCTACTACTGTTAAGGGTGCAGATTAGCATTTCAGAGAGATTTGAGTTCAACCAGCAATACTTTGATGTGTTAACATGAATGATGCTAAAATTTCTAAGGCGCTCAATGTTATACAAGTTAAAAAGGGTACACATGTCACTTTCCAGTCACTCTTTTTAAATGACTATTCAGTGAAATCAAATTTACATTCAGAGAATTTTTCTTTTATCTCCATAAGCATATTAAAAAAAAGTAATACATTCCCATTAAAATAAATACAGTATTTACATAACACCCAGCTATAACCTAGTGGACCTATTCTGCCAGACTATGGAGCATATGCTGCCATAATGAAATAAAAATTGTACAAAAGTCTTATAAAATATCCAGACATAAACAAGTTAAGTAAACCTTTTATTAACGACTGTTTTTACCCAACAGAAAAAATAATCCCTCAGATATTTCTTTTGTAATTTAAAAGGGCATAGCACAATTCCAGGCACAAAGTCATAAATAACTGAAGCACACTGAAAAGAGAAAATGAAAACAGAAAACTTCTACAGACTTAGTTTCACATACATAAAACCCAAGTCTCTAGTGTGGGACCACCTCTGGTTAATCTGGAAACAAATCTCTCCCACTATTAGTTCTCTGAGTACTATAGAAATCTGCATTTGACCTGGGGCAGAATGGAAATTATAAGATAATATAATAAACCCTGCAGACTTCATAAATAAAAGACTATAGGATGTCTAAATCGTTCAATACAGATCTCTCTATGTTTGAAATTAAATAATATGGATAAATGAAGCTGAATCCAATTTTCCCAAGATCCTTTGTGACTGATCCATTTTCTTAGTATACTTGTTCAAGTTCAAAACAAAGTTCTGCCCATTTATTTACCAATAAATAGTAAAGTAGAGCTCCAGCAAGGCTAGAATTGCCCTCTGTGGATCCAAGTCTGTCCTCATCAGCCATCATTATAACTAATCAATTAACTTAAAAGAAAAATGCCTGTGTCAGGAAAGAGACCTTTGAGCAATGACCACAACTTTAAATTTCCCAGCCATATAATGAAAAAGCATCTCTTCCCTTGAAACAAAATGAACTTGCCAAGGAAAATCACAATACTCTAGAGTTGAGTATTACAAACCACTAACAGCCATTTCTTACAGACCCTTCTGTTCAGGGAAGGTAAAGCCAGTGATGTCTGGGATGTCATTCTTTCTGGACCAATTTCCAGGACACTTTAATGACAACGAGCCCGTGGAATCAGAAAAGCAAAACAAAATACATAAAGAGAGAAGGTACGCAAATAAAGGTCAATAAAAAAATTAATCTGATTTATACAGACAGGAGTTTGTCCTTTTTTCCTCCACACTAGGACATGGTCTGTGGAGAACCCGAGTTCCTCCAATTTGGAATTTTAATCTTCAGAACACACTCTAAGAAGGCAAATGTTGCCATTCAATCTGCAAATGAGGAACTAAAACATGAAGTAACTAAGCAACTCTCTCAACAGGAGAAATATATAATGAGAGAGACAGAGACAGGTCTTAAAACCCCATTGCTAACCCCTGCAATACCTTCGCTCCATAAATGAAAGCAGCACATGGAGGATGCTTGCCCAAATGGCAGTGGTTCAAATTCGAAGAATGACAAGAAGAGAATGAAGCAATTTATTTTCCTGCATTAATTTTGAGAAAAAAGTTAATGTCATGGTTTCATTTCACCACTGTGTCCAGGAGTTTTGTTCTTGACTTCTATAGACCAACGATCTTACCAAAATGATGAGGCTAACATACTCTACTGATTAATTAAATTTAAATTAAATGGCACCATGTAGCATACTGACCTGAAGGAGTTTGAACACACAACACACCTCCAAAACAAAATGGGAAGCTCTAATGTCCTCTCAGCGTTCATGTTTCACAATGAGAGAGTTTCCTGATAAAATAGGTTCTCAATTAATGCAGTATGGTAATCTGTGGCAGAGGTAGATATTCACAAGGACTGAATTTAGCCTACTGAGATGTATCTCTTCGAGTTTCCAGTGGGGTCAGTGTGACAGGAGACTAAGAGCAGGTAATTAAAAAGCAGGTAAGCTTATCTACTGAATGGCTGGGTACCCAAATTTACCTGTCTCTTATAAAATGGCACCCAAGGAGTCTATGGTTTCACACTTTCAAAAGCCTTCATCTCCATTTGTGAAAAGTTGAGATTTTACTGCTACTTCTGGTTTTTTTGGTGTTCTGTTAAACTTAGTGAGTTTAAGAGCTGTTAATATGTGTCACAATTATATTCTCTTATTACCACCTGTTACTCCTTGATTTGATTACTCGGACAATCTTTAACTTGCATTTTACTGTAAAGTATATAACTTCAACATCAAAAGGGCCTAGAAGGATGGATCTGAATGAGCATAGTAAATTATAGTAATTTACTATAGCTACAATGCTTGCCCCTACAAAATACCCCATCACCAAGGGAGCAGTTTCCCTTTTGTCCCATTTCTCCCTGAAGTTAATACTGCTTGACTGCAGTGAATCACAGTAGATGGTGCTTCCCATTATCAGAACAGCAAAAGTAGTCTATAATTCATAATAAAGCAATTTTTAAGCCACTTGAAATGCTTTTTGCACTAAGAGTTACCCTATTTTGTGCCGTGTACGGCAGCAGTTGCCTCCATCCAGTCTAGCTATTTGGTTGCAATACACAGACTTATTTCATGTGACGGAAATTACAAACCACTTGAAGGCTACAAAAAGGCTGCAGAAGCAGCAAAGAAGAAACAAGAGAGCGAAGAGATCACAGAAGCTGTGATGCCTGAAAAATACACTTTGTGTGGATGGGTCTTAGAGGACACAAATCACCAGCATTTGCTCATTTGTTAAAAGTGGAACAGAAACAAAGCTCTGAGAGCCTGAAATGCAAAAACTGGGATATCTACACACCCTTGCCATGGGGAAAGGCACATCTAAGTTGCTGGAGCAATTCATATGCATCAGGTTGTCCAAGATCATACACGTGCACTTGGTACAAAGGGGAGGGAAACAGAAGCTACATAGATTCCCCTACAGTTCACTGCATCAACCTGATAGAGCCTTCCAAGTCATGTAACGTGGACACAGTTTGCTGCCCTATAGCCACCATCATCCTTGACAGCACAGCTGGGAATGGGATAACCATAAATGGGTGCAGCTCTCCAGCTCCCAGGGTTTAAATATGTGTTAATTATCCAACTGGAGAGTCTACAATTAGGAAACTGGAAGCACAAGACGTTAACTCCAGCCAAAGAAGGAATTATCCTGCTCTAAGACTCTTGCTGCTTTTAGGGTATTATTGGCACCAGACGAAGACAATGCAATCTGCACTGTCCCGGCACATTATGAGGCATTTGGAATCTTCCTCTTAAGTCAGTAGAGTTTCTGTCACTGACTGCCACATAAACAGCTTAGAGTTTTCATTATCTCAATACCCAGCCATCTGATAAGTTGTACCATAAAAAGCAGAATTACAAAATCCTGGTTTCTTTTATATATATATATATATATATGTACACATACATTTTACATTTCCCATAACACAGCAGCTGTCCCACACTCATGTCCATTATGGCCTTCTCACCATGTTCTCAGCTCCCCATTATAACCACCAATTACTGATGACTGACTGGCACTGGGAATATCTAGTAGGTAAGTTAATGTTCATTCTAGGGATAAAAAGAAGCTGAAGAACAAACACTATTGTGGGACTTGTTTGTTAACCAGATGTTTCTCAGGTTTTCTAATTCCACAGAAATGTAATCTTTCATGGGAACCCGCTCACACACACATTGTGCTATCACAGCTGCTACATTTTACATGCCAATAAAAATTTGGTGTTGAAAGTTTGGTCTTTCTGCCTAACATTGGGATGCCTGATTATTTTATACAGATGTTATCTACTTACACACAGCTATCTACAGAATATCTATATGTTTTGAAAGCAAAAAAAAAAAAAATACAAATAACTCCAAGAATAAGAAAGTTTTGGATGGCAATGAGGCACAGTGATTTGTGAAAATTTGTTTGAGAAGGAACATGAAGAATATATATTATGTATATATTACATAATTGTTATATATATGTTATATATAAAGCATGAATCAAACATACTTTTGATACTTCCACTAGGGATATGTTTCAGGTGTGTAAATGAAACTTGAAAGGCTTTGTATGGAAGTACAGAGAAATACTCCCCTAACAGGAGGTGAAAGGGGTGAATTATGTCTGTTGAATGAGGTGTGGAAAAGTTACTACAAGTCAACACTGTCCAAATCTTCCTGTTCTTTGTCCTTGAATAGTACTTTTGACTTTTTGAGTCACGAGCTAAGTCCATGACTAAATGAATTTAACTTGCTTAAAGGAAGAATGGCAGCACTAGGATATCTAACCTGTCTGGTGCAGCAGCCCATCTCTAGTAGTATCTCTTGGGAGAAGCAAAGGGGGAACAGAAATAGTATATAGTATATAGTGATGCTTTACCTGTGACGGCCTTCTAGCAATCAACAATTTGGGTTAAGCCAGTGGCTTAATCCAGAGAGTCTTGTTCCACAGGCTTTTCTTCCACAACTTTGACCAATTCTTTTCTCATCTCTATTCATCCACATCCAAAACAATCTGAGATTGCACCTGAATGCCTGACTTCTTCAAACTACAGAGCAAGCAAAAAAAAAAATAGTTATTTAATACTTCTAAAGGCACAAATTGAATTTCAAAACAGGAGACTACATTGCCTACAGTACCTGGAACTTCTGAATAATTAGGAAAAGATACTGTTGGGATGTTGTCACTTAAAGCCATCAACATAACAGATATTACATTAAACAGATATCAATGTTAAATTTTAATAAGTTTTTGTTCTCTTATCCCTTCCTCAGCAATTCTCTCCTGCCTTCATTAGTTAATTAGTTCTGCCTGGAGCAGTAAGCTTGTGATGATTAAGAAAGAAACGGAAAGTCAGACCCTCGGAAGCTTTGATCATTTGTTCACTCATTTTAACTTACAAATCTTTCCTTTTTTTCTGTTTGAAAATTGCTATAAATTCCCACAGGAGAGTCTCAAGCGCTGCTGCTGGGGTCCTTTCAGGTGAACATCCAGTAAACACCTTCAGTCTTGTGTTGCTGCAGAGTTCTCCACAGGAGCTGGATGCCATGGAATAAACACATTAACCAGCTAGTCAGAGCTTCTCCAAATGATTAAGCCTCTCTAATGAGATACCAAAGATGTGAATAAGTTCAGCATTTTTGACTTTTTAATTTCACGCCCTCAACAAAAACCAGTAGAAGGCAGCCATGAAACCATGCTCATCTGGACACTTAATTCACCAGTTTTAGCACTTCAATAAGTTACCACAAACCTCATCCAAAATCAACAACAGTGTTTACTTCTCCATACCATGATCACTTCTCATTTGTCCTGCAGTAACCTAATTAATTCATGATTTAATAATTGAGAATATCTATTACTCATCTTAACAAGATGAGCAGCTTAGTCTCAGGTGCAAAAGAAACCGAATATATTTGAAAACTCCATGCATATGATCTGGAAACAATATTGATTTAGCTTGCATAGGTAGTGTTAATAGGTATAAATATTATTAGAAAGAAACACAAAATATGTTTTTAAAAGAATCTTCCTTCTCCAAGTAACAAACTGCATGATGAACCTTTTTGTTCAAGCACTATCTACAAGAGATCCACACATTTCCCAGCAGAGCCACTGGTTTCAGGTTAGGCAATTTATTGGAATTTAAAACCATTGGTAATACAAAACTATCCATAACAGCACTTGGATTATTTTATTTACTGGATGACTGCAAAGTTAATACAGCAACAATTAATTTTCCAACTTAAACTGCTTCCAGAATTATAATCACACTGTAAAAGTCTGAATATAACTGGTTTAAGATGTCTGTTAGTGTAATTTGCAAACCAAGACAGAGATATGCTCTCTAACTTCTCTTTTAGGGAGAACTTTTTTGTGATATTAGCCTACTAAAACATCAGATTGAGGCCAAATGAAGAGAGCAGCATTAGGAGTCAGGAATTTCTGGATTGTCCTTAGTCTACCTCTGCCTGAGCCTCAGGAGCGTAAGCAGTATTTTAAACATACAGAGTGCTTCAAGCACTTACCCCGCAATTATTAATCACAGAATATTCCACTTTGAAATATTACAAGAATAAGGATCTATTCGTATTTTATTCTGAAGATGTACAAGAGTGAAGATTTTGCCTGTAAAGCTGGGATTCCAGGTCTTCCAATAAATCTACCAAAACAATAGATGTCTGTTCAAAAATCTGCGCCTTGACAAAGTTATATATTTCACCTTCCCAGGCTCATCGGTGGCAAGGAATCCAGCTGATTAAGCTCTTGAGTCCTGGATCTTTTAAAAATCAGCTTCCTCTTCAGTTTCCGTCACCCTGCCAGCTCACAGCAAGGACAGCTAAGGAGCAGCGGTGGCTTTGAGACAAGCCTATGACTTCTTCCCTTCAAAGCTCCCAGCTCTGGGCATGTACTCAACACCGCAGAAGCTGAAGAGACTTTTATTCTTTTGCCATTATGGACATGCCCAGGTCCAAATTTCCACATGCCTGCGCTAAGCAAACCAGCCAACCCGTTGTAACGTCAAGGCTGCTATTACAGTTCAGAGGTTGATTTGCTTTGAAATGCATAACTCCCTTAAATAGCAGAGACAGCTGATGGAGCCCCCAGTTCCTCTCCTGGCCTCCTCTTTGCTTCTCCCCCTCAGGTCTGCACTGAAAGTGTTTGGGCAGCTGCCCAGCGAGCTGGACTGGGGAACTGGTCTGGCTTAAAAATAGCACAGCAAAAAGCAAAATGATTAATGAGCAGGGTTGGTTGATGGGCTGTTCCCAAACTGCTGTATCTGTGACTCACCACAGCAGACACTGGAGGTGGACCAACCTTCGTGCCTTTCTGATAGGGGCATAAAACATGCGGGTGTTTGCAAAGCAGTGCAAGGGGTGCCCACAGGTCTGATAGAGCTCCCCAGACTGAGATCCAGAACACTATCCTACCAGCTCACTGATTCCTGAGAAAAGCTTATTTGATCAGATCATTTGCCTGTGTTGCCCTGAAATGTCCTAATTTCAGGGTGTCACTAAAGAGAGCCATTCATGTATTTTTAATGTTTTCCCTGTACATATTCTATTGCCACCCAATAGATCCAGTTAGTTTTTCCTACATCCCACATACACACATATTTTTCAGTAAGTGGCAGCCAGATCCACATGAGTCACCCTCAGAAATGATCTTTTCTTACAAAGCTCCAACGGGTACAAAAATTGCAGCCAACTCATAAAAAACGACCTCAACGAGTCCATCCTGTAAGTGGCATTGCTGATTGCTTCAGTCATACGTGTGGCAATTAGCAAAGGAGAAGAAAGAGCCTTTTATGCACAATTCCCAGCTGTGAAAAGATCAGTGTGGCTGGCATGGGCTGTGTTGCAGTGACTCCAGCTCTTGGCTGAGTTTGCCGACACACTGTGTGTTTCCTGCTCCACACATGGGAATGGAGATGGGGGTGAGGTCTGTGTTAAAAATCAGCACAGGCTCAATGCAACCTCTGAGTTTTTCAGCAGAGCTTCAGTGAGGCCATAGCAATAATCACTGCCTCAAAATCTGGCCCCATGTGACTATAAAGGTGAACAAATATACTCGTGTGAGTTTCCCAAAAGAGGCAACTGGCATAATACAGGCAATAGAGAACTACCATATCTACAGGTGAACAAAGTCCTGCCTGTCTATGAGACAATTAAGAAAGATAAAATCCTTTCTTGTGTGCGTGTGACACACAATACTTTCTGATGCTCCTCTCTCCCTTTCTTCCAACTCATCTGCATCCAGAAATAAGTAGATTTTTTTAAGCAGGTTTTTCAGATTCTTTTGTCAGACAATAAACCCTTCTTGCTTCTTCAAAGTATTAGGTAGTCTAAGGCCATGCAGGACAGCAAGTACTATGTGTAATTGCAGCGTGAATAACTAGCCATGCAGAACCACTTTCCTCCCACCGATTTCGTGCTGTACCCAACATCTACCAGAATCTGCATCCACGTTTACTCATGCAATAGTCACCTTCACAAAGTTTGATAGGACAGATCTACAGCTTGTAGAGACTCAGTACAGAGCAGACGTCAGGGGCCACATGGTAATGTCCCACAGAAAAAGCCCCGTCTGCTAAGCTGGGAATCAGATTTAGCAATATTTGCCCTGGACAATCAATGAACATCCTTTGAAGGGCTGGATCTGAAGATTCAGTTATTACACTGGAAGATTTTCTTTGATACCGTCTACATTAGCCTATCATCACTTTTTCTTTTAAACCGTGGCTGCTCTGTAAAACAATTAGGTATAATAGGTATAATTAAGTATAAAAGGGATGTTAATTTTTGCAAAAAGATAACTAAGTATTTAAAGTGTCCTTGAGTAAAACTAATATAAATAAATACAAAAAAATAAATTTAAAAAGTGAGTGAATTACACTGAAAATCATCTGCACTTTAAAAGATATCATCTTATTGACTTCCATACAAACTAAGTGCTATGGAGAACACTGAAGTGAAAACTACACTTTCATCTACAGAAAACATCGGAAAGCAGTTAGGCAAGGTGATTGTTATGCAAATGTAGATCCAAGGCAATCACAAGGCCTAGGCCTATTTTCTTAGAAAGCATTTTCACTCTTCCTAACACATTGTTTTAATATCTGCTCCCTTCTAACAGCCATTGATTTAGGCCTTTCTAACCAGCCCCATTTACATTTTCTTAAGCAGAAATATTTGCAATTATGAACATTCACACATTAATATATTTTCTATTTTTCATGAAATACAAATTTGGTTGACCAAGGAATCTGTGCTAACATATATTAGCCTTCATAAAGCATTTAATATACTGGTACATGGCTTTTAGATTAAAAAACACAATATACACAAAACCAATGTATTGTAGAAGGCAAGCTCAAGTGTAGATCACATATATCTGAGAGACTAAAAGGTTACCGTACCATCTCGGGGGAAAAGCCTATTCAGTTGTTCTATAAAATGTGCAGATATCACAAAGCATAGGTTAGCACCAATGGGGCAGCAGCAGAGAGGCAATCAGGGAATGAAACAACAGTAATGCATCCCAGAGGGACAGAAAACCAGCTCTGCCTGCACACATGCCAGCCTTGGCCATAGGAACCACACGCTGTGTCAGGGCACAGTGCAGGGACACAAATGGCCACAGGTCCCAAATTAACACTTGTCAAGATGCACAGCTGGCTTGTGCACTGGCTTTAATACTGTGTGTAAATAAGCACTACTTGGAGAAACCTGGCCCTACAGTGAAGAAAGATATAGTTGTCCCACAGTCCCAGTTAAGCAAGGCTGTATGCATGCACGGTTACTGCAGAGCAGTGAAAGAAATCTGTGATGGCCTCTGGTTGCTAGAGCTCAACCACAAGCCTTGGGTACAAAAGCAGAGGAATATCATTCCAAGGGACAGGAATGTTTGGTGGCAAATGATACAGCCTCAGTAGTATCATAGAAATATAGAATCATTTTGGTTGGAAGAGACCCTCAAGATCAAGTCCAACCATAACCTAACACTAGCACTAAACCATGTCCTTAAGAACCTCATCTATGCATCCTTTAAACCCCTCCAGGGATGGTGACTCCAACACTTCCCTGGGCAGCCTGTTCCAATGCCTGACAACCCTTCCTGTGAATAATTTTTTTCCTAACATCCAATCTGAACTTTTTCTGGTGCAACTTGAGGCCATTTCCTCTCATCCTGTCACTTGTTACTTGGGAGGAGACACCAACACCCTGCATGCTACAATCTTCTTTCAGGCAGTGGCAAGGCCAAAGCCCAGTTTCAGGAGTGCTCTCATGGATCTTGTTGATGGATCAACTGCAGTCTCTGATTGCAAACTTTTTCCAGCTCTGTCCTCACCTTCTGCATGGTCCCACTGCTCGGAGCCTTTACTCAGGTGAACAGTTAGCTCCCTCGGTAGCCCATCCTTCTCAGAGTACCCATCTCCCACAAATAGCCACCAAAACCCTGTTGCACCAGACTGTCAACTGTTCCCACCCCCTTCTTGCCATTTACAGCACCATGGCTGGGTGCTGGGAATTTGCTTTGCTATTTGCTCTCAGTTTCGAAATACCCTCTTGAACATGCCGGAAAAACAAATACTCTGGGGCTGCTTTTCCTCGAGTTCACTGTTCTTGTGAAAGATGTGAAGGAGCTCAAGATGAATTCAGCCAAGTGCAGGTTAAAAGGTGAAGCTGTTCCAATCCATGCAGACACAAAGAGAACATCGATAATGGAGGGATTATTAATCAACCAAAGGCATAATGACAGCTGGAGGGGGATAAATTAAAGCTAAAAATAAGGCACAAAACATTAGCTATGAAGATAATTGGACTTAAAAATCTATTCTCTGAGTGTATGGATTCTCTCTTGCTTAAAAATATTTCTATAGATTTTAAGATTTAAGGGATGATTCACTTTCTAGAAGGTATTCTGCAGCTCACAGAGGACTTGCAATCTTTAAGCAATGAGTGATGTTGCTTGTGCTGTTTACAGAACCAAATTAGCCAGAGAAAGGCCCCCTCTTTCCTGAAACAGTATACACCGCAGGAATTGAGAGAAGCATATACTTATTCATGCATTAAGAGTTAAATCCCGCATCTGTATCTCATGCCAGGGATTTGTTTGTGCACCTTGCTAAGAATTTTTACTTCTACTTAAAGCCATCAGCAAAGATGTTCATGAACCATGTGCTACATCCCTGGGTCACGAGCACAATTTCAGATCAAACTTGGAATAAAAGGCTCTGGGATGACGAAGGCTCAGCAGTTAAATTGAATAACAGGGAGAGCAGCTGAGCACTTCCTAAACAAAAGATTGTTATTGGAACTAATATTGACACATTTAAAAGCTAGACAGAAGCAATTCAATAATATTTTGTGTGTTCATTGCACTTACTTGCTAAAAGCACGTTGCTCTCGTGCTGTTTTAATCAGGCAGCAGTACATAGAATTAAGACACGCTTCTCTCATCAGACTGTCTCTTCTCCATGTGTCTCTGCTTCTGCTCCATCTGTAACTCTTCTCAGCATAAAAACACATTGCTGCACAGCAGAGGGACTGCGTAGCTTTCATTTTAAGGTGAGAAAAGGCAAGAACTCTAGCTCCTTCTGAGATGAGCAAGGGATCTGCTCCCACATCCATGGATAATCATGGAGATGATCCCACTGTTGGCAGCAGGCTGTGTATCTGAGCCATACTTCTGTAGAATTTTTCTGCTAACAATGCCACGTACCTGAAATAACAATGAAATCTATGTATGTTGGATTCAGAGCTTGGCTTTGGTTTTTGCTTTGTTATGGCAACAATTGTTAAAAAAAAAAAGTGTGTTTTCTTACTGTCTATTAAATCTATTTAGGGAATGGTGTCACACAGGAGAGCTGGAACGGTATGAAGTCCTTAAATGGATCCATGGTTATCCAAAAGATCTTTAAATAATATGTGCATTTAAAAAATTGTTATTAGAAAAATGGACTCAAAACATCAGTCTATCACATACCACTGCAAATCCCAGCATTTGAATCTTTCCAAAGGGGTCCATTGCACCCAGGAATACCTATTTCCAATGCATTCCTTTGGTAGCTGTAAGTAACAGTTCCAGAGCACTGAAACCCTTGGAGACCATGAAGCTGGTTCTCTCAGCTGCCTGCACAAACCCACCCCGTCCTGTCCTGCGGGCACAGCCCTGCACATTTCTGCTTTACCAATTAGCAGCTGCCTCCTCCCCGTTCATGTTGACAAGAGCTGCAGCTTAATACACTGCCTGGCAGGATGAGTGTTCTTGCTTACTGGGTAAATAATGGATTTTGCAGTTTGAGGGAAGAATTAAAAAGGGATTCTAAAAACCTGGCTTAGGATAAACATTTATATATATATATATATCTATACATACATATGACTGGAGTAAAACAAAACCAACAAACAAATTTCATGCTAGGCAATACTTTTCCCATTTGGGGTTGTTTCACCTTTTCTTCCATCATCAAAATATACCATGTTAGTATGAGAAGTCAAAGTTGCTTTTTGAGAAAATAACAGCAATGTGAAAATTAAATATTTGGGCAACTCTGGAGTGAAGCTTTTTTAAAATGCTGAGGAGATAACATGTTTTTACATTCATTCTGCTCCTTTTATTCCTCTCCTGCCCCCAGCAGAATCTATTTCCTAAGTTCAATTCAAATTCACAAGTAATTTCTTTCCTCCCCATGCTCTCAAGAAACCCTCCAGTCTTGTGGTGAATTTGCTACTCAAAAACCACCCACCCCAGCACTGAGTCTCCAACCCCTCCTGGGAACCCACCCCCCTGCAGCTATTTCCCTTCCCTGGTTCCATCCGACACCTTCCCCTCTGCTCCTCTTGCCCACACAAGCAGCTATTAACAACACATCCAACTTTCCTGAGTTTCAGGCGTTTTTTGCCCACAACATCACAGAAGTGTTGGTGGAAGGGAACTCTGAAGGTCACCTCCTCAAGCCTCCCCCTGCAGCAAGACTGCTACCCACACTACACCAGTTCTGCAATGGCTTCATTTAAATGAAGGCTTGAAAACCTCCAAGGGTTTCACGGCTTCTGAACAACCCGTCCCAGTGCTGCACCCTCCTCATGATATTTTTTTTCTAACATCCAGCCTGCACCTTCCCAGCAGCAATTTGTGGCTGTGACCGTACTGAGTTCAAGCCACAGTGGATTTAACTATCCAAGTCTCATCTAACTGCACCTTTCAGTATTCTGATATGGAAAGACTTAAAATACATAGGAGTTGGTATTGCTCAAGGCTGAAATAGCATCAATGGAAGGATTAGGATCACTTCGTCAATGAGATAATCTAGCACATAGCCTGGGTACTCTCCTGATGGGATTTGAGCCCCCCTCAAGCAGGGGCTTCCAGCAATGATTTTTCAGATGGTCTCATGGAACAAAGGATAAAGATGGAGCACTGGTTTTTTTTTCCTATTCTCTTCCTCCCTATAGTTTTTTCAGTGCTATCAAAGAAAGGATGTCTCTAACATCAAAAAAGGGCTTATGGAGGAAAGCGGCTCCTGCAGCCTAGAGCTTGGACATTTTTAGTTGGACATCCTTGCTTACATCAACTTTGTGGGTAGCCAGCCATTTGCCCTGATAACTACACCTGCCCACCCTGTGCCTGGCAAGCTCCACTCTTAAAATGATGGCCATCACAGTATAACAGTATGTTTGGGATTGGAAGGGACCTCAAAAGATCATCCAGTCCAATCCCCCTGCTGGAGCAGGAACGCCTGGGTGAGGTCGCACAGGAATATGTCCAGGTGGGTCTTGAATGTCTCCAGAGAAGGAGACTCCACAACCCCCCTGGGCAGCCTGTTCCAGTGTCTGTCACCCTTACTGAGAAGAAGTTTCTTCTCGAATTTAAGTGGAACCTCTTGTGTTCCAGCTTGATCCCATTACCCCTTGTCCTATCATTGTTTGCCACCGAGAAGAGCCTGGCTCCATCCTCATGGCACTCACCCTTTATATATTTATAAACATTAATAAGGTCACCCCTCAGTCTCCTCTTCTCCAAACTAAAGAGACCCAGCTCCCTCAGCCTTTCCTCATAAGGGAGATGCTCCACTCCCTTAATCATCTTTATTGCCCTACGCTGGACTCTCTCCAGCAGTTCCCTGTCCTTCTGGAACTGAGGGGCCCAGAACTGGACACAATATTCCAGATGGGGTCTCACCAGGGCGGAGTAGAGGTGAAGGAGAACCTCTCTTGATCTAATAACCACCCCCCTTCTAATACACCCCAGGATGCCACTGGCCTTCCTGGCCACAAGGGCACAGAGCAAGGTATGCTCTGTGTCCGTCCATACAGACAGATGTACTGTACACTGGGAGTAAACTATGCTTATACATGAGTTAGGACACTGAATCTAGTCCTCAGAGTTCACGTTCCCCAGTTCACTTGAAATTTCCCTAGTGTTGCCATGCCTACACAGCCAAAGCATCATTCAGATAATAGCAGCATCTCCTCCATCCCGTTTATAACCAAGTCACCGCATGGTGCAGCCTGAAAAAGCCTCACTGATGTCAGCAGAGCTGGGGTGAGAATCTCCATTCCTGGCTGCAGCATCTGTGCCAGCAGTTTGGGGTCTGAGCCCTCAGACAGCTGCCACGTGCTTCACTGGGGAGCAGATTCCTCCCGTCACGAACCCGCAGCTCAAACAGGTCACTACAAGTCTTTGAAGGGAACAAGCAAAAGACATGAGCAATGCCAAGCAAGAGCAAGAAATGCCTTGTAACAAACTGCATAAACACTGGTCTTTTCATTCAACAAGCACAGCAAGTTCTGGAATTAAATAGATTCATGCTAAGTCTGCTGCTGTTCTCAGCACAGTGGCAATGCTGCCCAGACCTCTCGGCTACCTTGGGACTTACTGTGTTCTGTGCAAAGTGGCACACACATGTAGCAGAGCACAGGTGTCCTCTAATCTTTGATTAATAGTTTTATTTCATAAAAGAGACAAAATCAAATGTACATCCAGCTCCATCTGACTTCGATATGGCAAGGAACTGAGTGATCTTATCACAGTGTTTAGACCGCTGGAGAAGTACAAAGAGCTTACTGACATTGTTCATCAAAAGTTTGCCAAAAATTTGGGCTCTTACCTGAACAGGAGTTGTGGTATGTAGGATCTGTAGTCCATAAAAACATTTATTATGACCAAAAGATGAAAGCCACACCAATCTGAAATATTGTACCAGGAAATCCCATCACTTTACTCCCTGGTAATTTAAATTTCCGAAACTGAACTTGAAGAAAATCCTAAGGCACTGCCTCCAGCTGACAGAGACACTGATATTACATGATCCCTTTAATAAATAGATTCAGCTAAGCATTAAGAGCATCTATGTTTTCTGTCCACATACCTCCTCCCAAGGGCCTGGTCCAAATCCAACTGGTGCAACAGAAGCCTCTTCAACTTGCAGTTAAATAATTCATAATGGCAAATAGTCTATGGTCTAAAGGATGATTCTAATGATTTTATGCCAAAGTAGATAGAGAATGTAATGGATTTGTGAAGAGAGTTATTTTGTCAGTATTTGGCTTTTATGACAAGATTTCAAAGGAAAAGTTGTGAATAATCCTTCATTATTTCAATTGCAATTCAGTTCCATAAATCATTCGCAAAGAGGTACCTGGGTCCCTCCCATCACCTAGGTTTCTGATCTGCATGACAATTACAGAATAAATCCCTTAGGTAATTCGAAAGCTAGCTAGAATACCCTGGTGTTTTTCAAAATTAGGACAGAAATATGTGTAAAAGAGAAGCTGTTCATCAGCAAAATGCTGACAGCTAAACACATTTTGCTTTTGAAAAGCAAAGTCCTACTGGCCTTTGTCAGATAGACTGCAGAGTAGGCAGAGGTTCGTTTTAAATGTGCTTGTTTCCACTGGCAACCAATGGAACAAAAGGACAATCAGATTTAATCACTTGATTTCAATGTGCTATTTTCAAATAGGTTTCCTTTAAATGATTCAAGAGACAAAAAGAGGGAGAGAAAAGTCAAGCAATAAAATGTAATGATTCTTATTAACTGCTATGAATTGGCTGTTGCATAGTTTAATTTTGGCAAGAACTGTGAGTTTTTCACATTTTCATCAGACGAGGTCTTATTTCCAAGCAAAGCCACAAAACTTGAATCTAGACTCCAATTCTTTTGTTTGGATGCTCATTTCAGAGTGGGTCTGTTTTAACTTCATTTGCCCTATAATTACGAATAACCAAAATAACTGTCTGTCTAAAACACCATCTGCATTTCCCTTTAATAAATCTTGATACATGAATCATCTGTATTTTTACGCTATTGCCAACAGGACATAAAAACCTCATACCCAAATTGGAAATGCTATGAGGCTAGATGACATTTGTAAAGAATGCCTTGTCAGAACAGTTTTCCACTTAAAGTTAATAAGTTTATTTTCCATATATTTATTACTGTCAATAGAAGAACATTTTGTCCTGGAATAAAATATTTACAGACGTTCTATGTCATTGTTGCCTGGGTCTTCTAGCTCAAAGAACCGTTCAGAGGCTTTTAAACTGTTCACCATGACATACCCATAAAGAGATACTTCCACTGGGCTCTCTGCCCTTTTTCTGGTGTATTAATGAACACTGGGAAAGTTTTTCCTTGAAATCTAAATGCTTTTCTCAAATGCATTTAGAAAAGTATTTATTAATATACGCATTTGTAGTATTATTGCGTATTGCTAATAACGATTGCAAGTGATTTGTAGCAGCACCACAGGACACAAACAGCTCACAGACCTTATATTGCTCATGTTTGATTTAATTTTTTTAATAGATCTAAATCTTTTTGCATCCCCTTCAGACTCTTCAAGCTTCCAGTTCAGCATGTCTGGGGCATCTCGGAAACAATACAGCCAGCATGTTACTAAGCCTTTTATTCTCTCCTCCACACTACTTTCCTCTTTATATTTCCCCATCCAATATTAACCTTCGTTTTCTTTGTGAAATTGGGCTATTCATTACCACAGAGTTACATGTGCATCGGTGTTTCTCTTTGCAAGGAGCTGTAATGTGTTCTGGAGCCTTAACATATTAACAGCAGCACAGCCTTGGCAAACCTGCTCTTCCTAAATCCTCTGTCTTCTTTTGGTATTTTTCCTGGGGTTATTTTAGCCCATTCCTGCTCAGTGCCCAGTAAGTTTATTACCAGGAACTTGGGCAGAAAGGAAGATTCTTGCACTTGCCTCCTGCATTTGTTTTACTTGCTTGCCTCTGATTTCTCCTGTTCTTTACCCCTATTTTTCCTGTTTTCTTCTGTGATTCCTTTTAAGCTGGTTCTCAGACGCAGATTTCATGTATAATCTAACAGTATTTTATTTATATCTCCCAGGGGAAAGAACATAAAGCAAACAAATGTAGAAAACTGCTCTTTTGATGCGAGAAAAAACTTGTGTGATGCTTTCCAAGCCACCACCTTGTGATGAGATTTCGCTACCTGGTAATTTGACATGATCACCTAGAGTAAGAATAGGAGGGAGGGAGGGAGGCTGCCAACCCACACTGTTCTCACAGCCTGTAAACCAGTTCCAGTTCCTCTTTGAAACTGATCTGTTGTTTCAAGAGTTTGTCAATATTCGTAGCCTTTTCTCAGGAGTTGCATGGTTTTTCACATTTAATGAGGAGGTTGAAAATTTGGTAAACAAGCTAAGGAAGGTGTAAGATAATAGGGGAAAGGTTCAGACAGAACAAAGATTGCACTGCATTGAGGACAAATATAAAGACATCCTCTGTGATTTATTCAGTACACAATGAACCACTCCATATTTCTGAATTCTCAGGGTAGACAACAGTTCTTTCATGGATTTAAGGTGAGAGGTGATACTAGTACACACAAAAATAAGGTCAAGAAAACATTAATTACGCTGTAAAGTATGGGTAAAAACGTCATGAAAAACATTCACTGCTGGCAAGAGAGGAGAACAAAGTTCAAACAGGATTTTAATTAGATGCCTTGTTTACTGTACTCTGTCAGACACAGGCTATCGACAAACCATGGCTGCAGCCATGCTTGGGGACTCAACATGGAGAAAAAGAGTTATACCTATCAGTGTAACTTCAAACTATTTGTAAAGGCCTAGAGTTAAGCCAGGAGATCAGTTAAGCTAAAGGAATCAATTACAGCAAACCAATGTAACGTCCTTTTCAGACTGTATAACAAGCTTTAAAAATAGGGAGCAGCAATAAATATCACACATACCGTAAGACTTCTGGCTTTCATTTGACCAAATTAACAAACATGATCTCTCTAGATAAAAATGTTATAGGGCAGGCGCAAAATCCCTCTCAGGCACAACCAGCAGTATTGACTGCCAAACATACTTTTCCTACACAGTAGAATTTGGAGTAGAAGGATCTTGCCCCATTCGGTACATCTTGCATGGACCTGGGTGATAGACTAGAAACGATCCCTGTAAAAATGCATGCAAGGGCCAGCTGGAACTGGCTTCAGGAAGGTTTGAGGACAAGCTTAGAATATAAAAGGATCTTGTCAAACTAGAGAAATTATCTGAGAAGAATAGTATGTGACTGAAAAAATATGAGTATGAAGCGCTATGTTTAGACAGGAATAGTCAGCTTCATGGACACAGAGTGTAGAACTGCACAGGTCACAGTCATCTACAGTATCCAGCTAGATGGAAAAACACCACCCAGTGAACAGAAAGCCTCCAGATAACTCACTCCTTCCTTCACATGGACCCCATTGCTTTCTGGAGTGCTTCTTCTCAATGTCAAGCCACGTTTTTTTGACGGAGAGAGTCCCTAAAGGAGATGCTCCTTGGACATGTTGGCCTTGGCTCCAGTGACCCCTGCTGTAGAAAGCACCTGGAAGTCCGTGTGAAATCACCAGTTTATAGGGACCACAGCTTCAGGCAGATGAACCAAGATCCTGTGAAGAACACATTTCGGGCAACAATTCAGATCTAAATGAATTGTGTTTCCTTTTCTGTGTCTTATTTTCATCTGATCCATTTTCACTTTGTTATCTGTTATTCCAGTGTGCTATTTGCTGTACATTTGGATGTTGAAAGCATGTACCTATTATCATGAATCAGATTTAGCAAATCTTTACACTCCTTAACCAACCCTTCTCTTCCACAATCTCCACTTCTTACCACCTCCTCAATCATGCAATCAAAAAATTTTTCACACCTTTACTTCCTTACCAAATGAAAATATGTCTCATTTTAGAGGTTGTTTGAGTACTGTGCATGGCTGATGATTTTATGAAAACTCTCTGATATATTCCATGCATTGAAGAAAGCAGGGTGGAGACATCATATGAGCTGGTTCCACTCCTGTGCTCTAACTCTGGGTAGGAGATGAGGGAACTAGTCACCTCCACAGTCCATGACACTCTCCAGATCTCAGCCCTGCTCCAGGATGGAGCCGATGGTGGGGAGCGCTGCCTCTCACACAGGCTGGATATGGTGCATGCACCATGGTCCACTCTTTCCCATGTTGGAGAAGTGGGTGATGTGCAGCTGTGGGACAGTTTTGCTAATTACAAAGGTCTTAGGTAGTTCCTGAAATGAAATTACCAGTCTGAGGTCACTGGAAAGTAGAAATAGATATTGACTTTCCTTTGGAAAGTTTTCCTAAATGTACAGGCTAATGCTAAAGGATATTTCATGTCAGGGAAGAAAACCAGGTACAATGAGGACATTAGAGAGAGCTGTCCTTGTGGACACAGCATGAAGCACAGATTGACAGGGCTTGAGGAAATCCCTGTAGGACGAATGTGGTCCACCCCAACGTGAACATCCACAGCCTTAGCTGTGCTTAGTTTGTACCTGTCTGAGATGAGAAGTATGGATCAAAAACTGTCTTTCCAAACCTTTAAATCATAGGATTTTGAATGTAAAAAGGGCAATAGTTTCTTTACAGCTGGAGAAAGAAATGACTTTAGAAAATTAAAATTTATGGTGAATTATATCTAAAAGAAAGCTTCCTGTCTTCTCTTCCATCTGTTATCCCCATCCACTCCTTGTATCCACTTCATTTTCTGTACAAAATGAAGCAGTGAAAGACCTGATCCTGTCTGCAAGGTTACTTCAAGGCTTGCAGTTTCCTAAGCAATTAATGTTGAGTTCATACAGCACTTCCCCTCCTCTAGCATGTGAAGCAGCTGCCCTGGCGCAGAGGTAACCTGATACAGAAATACAAACACATACCTTACTGCAGAGGAGCTCAGGATGCTCTCACTGCCTTTTCCCACATCAGGCACAGCCAGACTTCGATCCCAGGCAGAGATCACCTGTCATTTGTAGAAAATAAAATGTTGTTTTCTTTTGTTTTGGACAGCAACTCATGCCAAAGTGTATCTCTCAAGATCACTGCCGTTTGCCACAGAGCAAACAAGCCCAAAGGTGAAAATATAAGTGTTGGATCTGGATCTCAAGAGACAGGACTGAGACGTGCAAGTCCACAGGACTGGCAGCTGGCTGCTGTAGCAAGAAGGTTTCAGGCTCTATCCTGCTTTCTTCTCTCATGCTTATTAATATTTCACTCTGAGGCGGAAGGAGTACTGTTCATTTTATATGATTAAACAACTGATAACTATGATTCATTCAATACTTGACTGCATATTAGATAAAAAGCATTTCTCTGAGTCTGTCCTAAAGAACAAAATTAAAACATAAAAACAGATGTCTAGGGAGATATAAAATCACAATATTTCTCCTACATTTCCTCTTTTTCTATCTCATTACAGCAGAAATTACAAATGTTTTTATTATCCTGTCTTCAGTAGACAAGCATCACGACAGTGAACAATAAAGGCATTTTTTAGATTAAATTCAAACAACTCTAAGAACACAAAGGTATTATTGCGAAAGGGAAGCAAAGAAAACTTTTGGGAGAAGATTGATTGTTATATAGTATATAAATCTCCAAAGATTACTACTTGAGTGACTAAGCCGAGATTTAACAGATCAGGAGGTCAATATCCAAAGTATTTTATGACTCGGTATTTTGGAGCAATTGCAAATCATAAACCAGATTTGCTGTTCGTCTCATGTGTTGCCCTTCAACCATTCCTATTGCTAAATCCACTACACAACAATTCATTGAGGACTTGAAGTTATTGTGGCTTTTGCATGCTAGTTAGACTGATTATGAAATAGATATCCTGTCAATCTACTGACTACTTAGATTTTTGGTTTAACAGTCAATGAGGCATTTTTCATGGAAATAGTTGTGATTTGATGAGTCTAAATATCGTTGTCAGTAGGGTACTGTCTACTGGGTTGGAGATTAACTGTGTGACCAGAGGCGGTCAGGGATTTTCCATCTCAAACTTCAGGAGCGTTGTTATACAACTGCCTGTGGTCTTCACAGCACCATGCAATTCATTTCCTCCAGACAGAGCATATTGAGAGAGGAATGTGCCAGTGGATGTTTCTGAGTTATAACAATTTAACTCCAGCTGTTTTCATTATCCTGTGATGGGAATAAAAACCCAAACACAGTCAATTCTGAACATAATGAAAGACATTCTTCTAGCTTATCTCAATGACTTTTAAAATGTGTCTTGCAATGGAATATAGAAACATTGAAAAAAAAAAAACACCAAACCTTACTTTCTTATGTGAAGAGCCAAATATTGTGCAACATGATATTGAATTTCAGTATTTAATTACATGCTGCCAAATTCAGCAGTTTAACCTGTGGTTTTCCTGAAATGCTAGCAGTTGTTTCAGATAGTCTTTATGCCTCTGCCTCAAAGCCCATTGAAATGTATCACAAAATGTATTACAATCTCTCTACTGCCTTCAATTGGTCCTAAATCAGATTCTCAGTGTTGGGGACATTACTGCAAAAAAAATAGAGGATCAAGATTCTAGTCTTATTCACAGATGAATAGAAATGAGATCTTTGGAGTGCAACATTTCTTAAGGTATCAGTATCCAAGCTCTGATTCTGCACATGCAGAAAAGTTAAGGACAAAAAAATCACATCCATTAGACTTTAATACCTGATTAATGAGTATCGGAAGCACAGAAATAATTTTAGAATTCCAGAGATTACATAGAATATTCAATTGTCCTTAGGGAGAAAAACTATTTTTCTGTCAATAGGCTCAAGTAGAAAATACTTCTAAAAACAGCTGAGGACTGTCCAGATACATAACTGCTAAGACTAAGGCTACGGCACACGAACAGAGAGGCAGAGCTCCATATATTCATACTTGCATGATCACGCATCAATTAATAGATCATGCATTGAAGCACTCAAAAAATTGAGAAATACAGACCTTATTAATAAACAGGATTTTTCCCTATCAGCCATGGTACCTACCCTGTATTACCCACGGATATCCAAAATATAACCATCCTTTTTCAGACTTAAATAATTCGTACAGCATGTGTTAATTGTGGTTAGTCCTTTCATGTATCTGTTACCTCTGTGAGACTGAAGCCAAATAAAAAATAATTCTGCCACTTATGTTCCTTATGCAGCATAAACATAGAATCATAGAACAGTTTGGGTTGGAAGGGACCTTCAAAGCTCCCCCAGTGCCACCCCTGCCATGGGCAGGGACATCTTCACCAGCTCAGGTTGCTCAGAGCCCCGTCCAGCCTGGTCTGGGATGTCTCCAGGGATGGCTCATCTACCACCTCTCTGGCCAACCTGGGCCAGGGTTTCACAAATCTCATTGTAAAAAATTTCTTCCTTATATCTAGTCTGAATCTCCCCTCTTTTTCTTTAAAACTGTCACCCCTTGTCCTATCACAACAGGCCCCGCTAAAAAGTCCGTCCCTATCTTTCTCATAAGCCCCCTTTAATGAACAACATAACGTTTCTCTTACAAATTTTCTAACCAAGATTTTCACTGCACTTGACAAATTTATTTCTTCTGCATGTAGATTCAATAGACCTTTCTGTAAAGCTGTACTAATCTGAGCCAAATATGAACTGCAACATGACCTCTTGGTCACTGCTTTCCTGCAGCAGGAAATGCTGAAAAGCTGTGATGGGGCCAGGACCTAAAGGCAAAGGAGTTAATTCAGGGCTTATATTAGTTTCACTTGACATGCTCCTAGATTTAGATATAAATGATTAATCCAATCTTATCCATATAGCAGCTTCTTTTCAATGGTCATTAGAGTTTACTCTGAAATATCAGCTTGGCACTGAAAATTATTTCAACTGGATATTCCCTCTTCTGCTTCAGGTGCACAACACACACTCACTCCCAAGAAACAACAAGCCACACCAACTGAATTTTATGCCAATTTCACTGGCACTGACCAGAAGCATCAAACCAGCCAGAGTAAAAGAAATAGAAACCTTCTTGAGTGATATTTGCCTTTAAGTCAGGAAGATACACACAGTGTATCGAGCATATAAATGTCACTAACAATAAACACACCTTTTCCAAATCACATGGGGCCATAGCTGAAACAATAAACATGCTCTGCATTGCAATTCTAAAAGGAATGGGGTTTTTAAACTATAAATCATGGCTTGGTCTGAATGAGTATAATGAGTATATCAGGCTATATGAGAGAAGACCCTGAGTCTTTCTGATTCCAGCTGCTTAAGACACTGCGTGCCTGGAGGTGCTGCAATCAAGCCCCTGCTCCTCTGGGAAAGCAAACACCAAACAGCCAAGATCTCAATCCTTTTCCCTCCTGAACTCCAACTAAGCCAGTTTGGAGATGCGGAGCTGATGGTCCAGGCTGGTCACAGGGAAGGAAGCTGATGCAGAACATGCTCTTCTCCCACAAGTAGGTATCAGTCTGCTACATCTGTGGCCAGAAGTCCTTCCTGCCTCCATCTGCTCAAAGTTTTTGAATTGTTCAGGTTTGGGGGAAGAGGTGGTGGTGTTCTGTTTGTTTGTGTTGGTTTTTTGTTGTTTGTTCTTTGATTTTTTTACTAGGCCTTGTGGAAGAGCCAGGACACCCCTGGTGGGTTCTACTGTTGAATTAAACTAGAGAGCAGGAAGCATTATTCCTTCAGCACGTGATTATCTTATGGATACCGTGGGTAATACACGGTAGGTACCATGGCTCATGGGGAAAAATCCTTTTATTAATATGGGCTGTATTTCTCGATTTTCCAAATATCTGCAAAGTGAAATTGCCTATCTGGTAAAAGAGAATTTTCTATTTGAACATCAGAAGTCTTGGGCCAGAATGAGGTGACCTAAGCTGATCTCCTTTTCTTTGCACATAATCATTTCCTGCCTCACTGAATGGCAGATGGTAGCATCTCAGAACAGGTGAATGTGATTGCTGTGTTCATACCTAAGGGCTGCATGATATAACGACTAAAAAGCTGATCTATATGATAGTACACGATCAATTCGTCTCTCTAAATATATGCATCTAACACGTTTAAGACACTTCATAGCATTCAAGACACTCACATGGGCTTAGCAGATAGGATGCAGGACTAGGAAAGACCAACACCCTCTTGGAGGCACAGCTGGTGGCCAAGAAAGTTACACAAAAAGGTATTAGATCCATGTATTCAAGCAACTGAATCAAGACCTAATTGACATAACTAGAAGAAGCTGCCATATGAGAGACCTAAAAACCATGCTACTTGCAAGTAAATAATTCTATGGAAGTATTTAGAGTCAGCGCTTTCATGAGCACATGGAAGTATAAAATAGCAGAAATGAGCATCAGCCATTGATTGGAAAAGGCCAGTAACGCAAAGCAATCAGAATCACATTGCAAACAGAGCTAACTAAGATTGAAAACAAACAAACAAAAAAAGTGCAACGAATTCTTTCATTGGTATGAAATGTATGCTGAACATTCCTTTCTCAAGCAGAGAAAGGGCCTGCAGCAGTAAACTGGTGTCAGACAGACTCAAGTGAAAGGAAAACAAAAAGAGTTAATTTATGCAAAACACTCAAGACCATTTATACTCCTTTCAAAATGCTCACAAGTCTCCATTCCTTCCAATCATCTTAGCAAGCCTTGATGCGCCTTCCCAAAACACAAACCACAAATTGTGCTTTGAGAAGAGGATCCTGGGTTCAAAACAGCAAATGCTCCAAAATTTCAGAGCATACAGCAAGGTCCTCTCTGGCTTTAAATTCTACATCAGTGGACACCAAGGAGAAGTGTATTATCACCTTTCATTTATAGGAGTTCACACAAATTCTAGGATGGCTGAGTCAAATATATCTCAAAAGAGAGAGAATGGGAGTCATTGTCTCTGGCTGCAGCTGTCTAATCTCAGTGAGTTATCAAGGTGTGTGCTGTAATCAATGGATAGGAGCAGGTGATTCATTTCCTGCTGCAATAGGTGCAGACACCCTTTCTGGCAGTGTTTTATCTCTCCATCTCCCTTTCCATAATGGGGTGTTGGGCCACCAACTAAGATCAGACACCTGCCTTCTAGGTTGCTAAACTAGGTGTGATTATTCAATTACTGCTGACCCAAATGATTTGCAGCTGTTTCATATTCAGCAGCTCCAGAAGCACACATGCTGTTCACTTTCCTGTCCTTCTGATAACTGAGTGTCAGCGCTTGCTAGGTTTTACCCAGTGGAACCTGCTAATTCACCGAAGGAGAAGTACATTTTTGTATTATCTGTTGGAAAGAAGCAGGAAAACTAATCTTATTTGGTAAAAAAAAAAAAAAAATAACATAAAAAGAGAAATCACAAATAAAACTGCCATTAAAAAACTGAAAGATTAAACAGGAAAGATATAATGAATGAAGTAGAAAAAATCCAAAGGATTTTTAAAGAAAACCAGTATTACCATTTTCTACCAAAAATCAGAGGTGACAATAAGTGACTCCTGCAAATTTCAACCACTCTGCAAAGTATTGATTTACTTTCTAACCTGCACTTCTCAAATCTACAGCTACGGTGGCTCCATTTTGTAACAACTAGTAATTATATAAAAGATGAAACATGATTTGGTATAAATGACAGATGGCAAACTGGAAGACTTGGGGGATATAGTGTCAAATATAAATTCTGAAGTTTAGAGACAAAGGACACCCACACACACTTGAGTTTATTCCTATGCTGCATTAAATTCCCCATATCAATCAAAGTACTTCATTTCCCTTGCCATAATCTGTTTGTGTGACATTTCTGTAAATAGCTACTCATAAGTATGTAGACACCTAAAAATAAGTAAAGTTATTACCACAAAGAGAGAAAAGACAGGCAAAAATTATCTCTGGACCTCTGAACAGCCAGAGGGTTTTGTGTTATCTTTGCTGTCCTTGGCTGCATTTCAAAGCCAACTGGTATTGTACAACTTGAAATGTCTTCTTTTTTTCCCCTCTTTTCCCTGAAATCTGAAGTCAAATAACATCTCATCAAAATGTTCTGCAGACGGTAGGCTTCTTTTGAACAATTATTTCAGGAGAGAACCAAGATAGTTTACTTTAAAGTTGCTACTTTGATGCCTTTTTTATGTCTGTGCTTTTTTTTTAGTGCTAGAGTTGGACTCGACGATCCAGAGTCTCTTCTAACAGCAATGATTCTATGATTTATGGGAATTGAACCTATTGAACCTTGGCTTCTTTACACTTCCAGCAGCTGGACCTAGAACTACCCACAATCAAGGGAAGGTAATTCCTGTGCTGTAACCAGACCTGGAGAACCAGGAATCCCAGCAAAATTAGCTCACCTATATTATCATTAATGAGACTGCTGTGAGCTACAGCAGAGCACACACCAGGAGCTGCCTCTTCTGCTATATTCCCTCTTCCACCAGTTTTTCATCATACAACCGAGGCCAGAACCTCAGGGGTTTCTCTCTTTCCTCACTATAAATACACTACAAGACACTCTGGTTTGGAAAGCAGCTGCTGTACGCCTTAATGAAAGGCTGAACCCTTATTCAAACGAGCAACCTCGTATAAAAGACATGCTAATTTACTCTTAATTGAAGTGTTGACATTAAATATGGAACTTGAATTACATTAACAGATATAGCAAACTAGTCCAAGCTGCAGGATCCCTATATTATGATTAGCATATGCTGCGTGACTCAGGAACCTACACACAACTCATGACTCTGTCTACCCATCTCTAGATCAGCATTAAGGAATGCTGGCAGCTCAGTGAACCCTGCCTGGGAGAACAGCTACGTGCAGCTCGAGTAAAATTCCATTTTCTCTAACTTCTATGGCAGTAAACTCTCCCCGCCTCAATACAGTAAAAATAATGGTTAAAAAGTGCAGAAGTGTTGGTGCTTGGGAGGGATTCCCAGGGAAAAATGGAAATTCAGAGAAGGAAGAAGCTCTTTTTGTTGTACCTACAGCAGAGGAAAAAAGAAGTTGACAGCAGGAAGGACTCCTGGGGTCTGAGGAGAAGTTGTATGGGCGATGGGTGCTCTTGGACTTCTTGGAGCACTATGACTTGCAGCCAAAAATCCTTCAGAACAGAACTTGAACAAGAAAAACCATCATTTTATTGTTTTGACTAAGCCAGGAATGGTTGGATTTGGAACATTTTGCAAAAAGTTCAAGGGTCTGTTCCCTCTATTGAAACAAACCTATGATGAACGTACAGGGTTCAAGCTCTGAGACCAGGTGTCTAAGTTACAAGGGTCTCTCCACAGAGCAGGGTCGGTCTTTGGAGGATGAGGGATCACTGGATCAAAAGATCCCATTTCCTTGAAGAGGTGAAAGAAGTTACACCTGCGAGGAGACTGAGAGCCCAAAGAGGTGCTGCTGAAATCCTTAGGACTTTAATACTATAAAAGACTGGCCTCAGCTGAGCGAGGACAATTTAACAGTTATACTGTTATATCAAGCTTCTTGATGAGAACTTTCCTCAGTACTAATCTTAATTGTGGTTTTATGAGAAAATACACCAAAGAAAAAGTCAGTGATGAAACAGCTGCCCATGAGCATGACCATGGCTTTGAGAGCAGGAATTGCGATTGTGCCTCTTGGATTGATTGAAAAATCAAGGCACCTTAACAAGCAGCAAACCAAAGAGTTTTATGATTTCACATTATATACAAGAAACAGCTGTTTTTTCAGTTCTCTCACCAGCACACCTTGAAACAGATATGATTCACGCAGATTGTTAACCTCGCTGTTTGCTGCCAGAGATGTTAAAACTGTGTTTGTGAATCAGGTGGCTCAGTCAATCTGAACGATCAAGGCTGCCATTGAAATGCCATAGATCTGTAAAATAAACCTCCTCGAGGCCAGGGTTTATCAGCTTTGGGTTTGCTTGAACTAAGCCTAGCCTCTTGCACCAGCTCACAGCTCACTACAGATTATGTAGCCTCGAAACACCAAAACCATAAATAACTCTTTCCAAAATCAATTGTAATCTACATATTTAAGCCAACCATGTACTCCTGCAGTTGGGAAGGGATTAGCCTTTGCTTATGCCAGGAGTTTGCCTTGCATTGAAGAAGATAACAAAAGCCCAATAAATTACATGCTTGGTGCAGCATCAGCCATGTGGAAGTTCAGAGTCAATTCTACTGATATTCACTCAAGGGAGTAACTCAGGTCAAAGCCCAGCAACTTGCACTCCAAATAAAACAAGGAAGAAAGTTTGCCCTCTATTTTATATGTGCATTCATAACTCACACAGGCAGGATTGTCCTTCTGCATATTGGGAACAGATTTCTAAGTTGACACCCGCAGCAGTTTGCGGTGATATTTCATAGCCAGTTTATTATGGCCTTTGGGATGGAAAAATGGATGGTCATTAACAAAACCAGCACAAGCATAACCATTAAAAAGGAGCATTAGAAACCAGCCAGGGTGGGAGAAGCACCTTGAGACAAAAAGCAAAACTCTTTGCAAAATATCAGATTCAACAAAAACCTTTTCTAATACCAGCTTCAAGAGTTTGACTTCACAGTTGTTTTGCAATGTATTCTCAAGCCTTTTACTTCACATGCTTCCATGGAAAGTGCATCATATTGCATTTTCCATCTTTAGGGATTTCAGACTGTGGTCAAACAATTATGCATACATCTGGCTCCCTCATTTGAGTTTGAGTCACATAAAGTCCTATTCCTGATCACACTAGTGCCTTGTAACTTTTATTTTGTAATTTCTCTATTCACAGAGACTAGCTGGTAGAATTACAGTTTTGGACGTGGAGCTGTTTTAAATATCAGCCAAAATTTAGTAGTGCTCATTTTATTTGAACTAGCAGGGTAAGTTATCTATTTCTACTTTTAACTCACACTTACCAGCCTTTATCCAGCTGATGCAGGATTTGGAGCTTGTTTGTTGTCCAAGTCAATCTCAGAAACTCAGGTAAACAAGTTCCCACAGCACTGGTACACAGCACAGTTTTACACAAATTATATAAGGGCATCATTCTGAGCCATTAGATAATACAGACTATCAGAAGTTGAGAAATTAAATCAACAAGAGAAATAACTAAGACATAAACAGATTCTTAAAAATAGGTTACATAGAAAGCTGTCCTAGACAAAAACTTTCATAGACAGTTTGAATCTTTTACGTTGCAGAAACATTAAAAATCATTGAAACACGTCTATCTTCAGTGTTTTTATACACTGCTGTAGTCACAGACAAACAGCTGCAATGACTTTGTGGTTCTATAACAACAGTGTCCCAATGACACAGAACCTTATTTATAATGGAGTGATGTAACCAGATCATTTTATTAATATCTGCAGTGTCATTTCTGCACTTCACACCCTTCTTGGAACATAAACTGAGGCTTTATGAGACCACACGTTTGTCAGGGATACTCCAGGGCCTGATTCGCTATATGACGAACACCCATGCGCTTTACTATGGTCCATGGGGTGCATAATTCCTTGCAAAGTTCAACCTTTAGTCTCCTTGTCCATGTTTCCCACCCTCAGTTTGCATTTGGCAAAGGAGTCATCACCATGTCAGAAGGGCAGGCAATGCAAAAAGAATAAGAAGCTGAAAAAGTCTCTGTCATCTTCAATTCTCCCTTTCTCTAAGCTGTTCATTCTCTATCTTCCTAATCCCACTACCCAAAAGAGATAATAGATTAAAAACAAAACAACAACAACAAAATTTACCTGTCCAATCTGACTTCTGCAGCAGCAAAAACCTGTGGTCAGCAGGGGCTGCACCTCTCCAGGTATAAGCCGCTGTTTTCTAATTATTTCATGGCCAGAGAGCACCTGTGCTTCCAAACATGATGCTTTTAAAACTAAGATCTGAAGCACTGGCATCATTTGCAATTCAGTTTTGGTTTTGAACATGGATTCCTGGTTGCTGGCTTCACTTTGCTTGTTGTTTTAGCTGGACACTGTTATTTCTCAGATTCCCTTCCCCTATGGATCTTGTCAACCTGCAGAGTAACATCTCAGTATCCCAGATTTCTGCTTTTGAGTAAATAACTCCAGCATGCACATTAGGAGGAAGGCTTCGAACTGGGCATCTCTCAGCATTTGTTCCGCAGCCAGGTTTATAATAAATGGTTGTGTCAGCCTGGAAGAGACTCAGAGTCCTCTGACAGCCAAAAGAGATGACCAAGCAGGCTATTTTGACACAAACAGTTAATTCCTCAGGCCACTTGTCGAATCTCCTACAATGTTGTAGCCCCAGTTGTCCCACAGCTAATGTCACCAGCCCATGTTTCCTACCCACAATGTTTAGGACAGGGGTGTGGGTACACACAGAAATGCAAATTCTGATCCAAAACAAATCAGAGGACAGCTGTCACAAGTGCTATACTGTTCATATTTTTATACTGCATGAGTAAACACTTCATTTAAGATCTCCATGAAGGTACTAGAGAAGCTTGCAGAACTAACAAGGTTGAGTTTTGGGTGCAGGGATTCAAGGTGGTGGAGTCACGTCTGGAGCGTTGAATACTTGTGCAACAGCAAAGTAAACCACTGAAACGCTGCGTGTCAGGGACAGGGTTAAATCACCACAGGCAAAGCAGTCACTAGAGATGAGAAACTACACTCCAAAGATAAAATATACCAGATAAGAAGAAAACATATACATGTAGGTAGAGGAATCCAGTCCAGCCTTGCTCATTGTTCTTGAGAGATCAAAGGACATTGATCCTTCTGACAGATCAGTCCTACAAAGAAGAGGAGGAGGATTTTCTTAAGTTAGGTAAGAGCAAAGGCAAAGCACTAGAAGTCCTGTATGCATTTCTTTGCCTAAATTCCTCACTGTTTTCAAGCATTCCAAACTTACATTGCAGTTCAAAGATCTCCTGTTCTCCACACAGTTTTTCAACAGGCCATTTTTGTGCAGCCAGCTCCTTTTAGTCCCACCTGAAACTAAAATGGATCCTTTTGCTACAACCATGTTTTTCTGGGGATCTTTCTTGCTCAAATATGTTTGTCTCTAAGGCTCCCGTTTAACTGCGCTAACAAGAGTGCAGGTCAGAAATGCACTACACTTCTTAATAAAATGGTGAGAAAATATTTTCCTGAGGGAATATTTATGTGGGATTTGTAGTTTATACATTTACCCTTCATATTCTGCTCTTGGATTTATTAAGAGACAGTGCTCTGCTCTGAGAAGTATCATTTCTGAGTCACTTCAATCAACTTTCATAACAGTAACACAGTTGGAGCCCATAGATGCAGCCAGGGAGCACGAAGCCATTGCGACAAAAGAGCTCATTGTGAGCCCTTTTCAATTCTGAATGGTGACAAATGGGTGGACCTGTTTGCTGAGGTGCATCTTGTAGGATGGAACTCCACATCCTCCAGTGGGGATAAGAGTCTGGATGAATTCAGATGGGATAGCAAGAAAGCTAATCTAGTAACCATAACAACTATAATCCTCACTGCAGGACTCTCAAAAACTTGTCTCGCTGCTATTTCTCCCTAAAAACACTTCAGCTTTCAATATTCCTTCAACATCAGTAAAATGGAAATACTAAAATTAAGCTTATCCCAAAACTTTGCTACACCTGAAGTTAAAATATGTTAGTTGTTGCTTCTTTATACCCTCCTTGAGTCCCTGTGTAAGGTCACCAAAGGAGAATTAAAATAGGTGTCCTCAAAGACACATCATTATCTGGTTATTCAGAGTATATTGGCCACAACCCAGTTCTAAACCACATTTCTAATGATATAAACACACTGGACCCATGTTTGAAAGTTCTGATGATCCTAATAATGGAAAAAAAAAAAGAAATAGGATGATGACAATGTGTTGAAAGAGTAATTTAGCTGTTCTGCGAGCTTTTTTGGTTAATTGCACGTCCCCTGTAATAAATGTGGACATTTTGTGCTCTCAGTTATACTATGAATGAAAAGAGTCATTTTGGACTCGTAAACAGATTAATCTAGCCTTACATATGTAAAAGCAAGAAAATAGTCCAATTTCAAGAGTTTAAATAGCTTAAGTATGCCTTTTTGTGTGCATTTGAAGACACCCAAACGAAGGGACAGAAAGACTCATCAAGGGACCGGTGCTGGAGAAAGCTCAGGTCTCCAGGTGATCGAATCCCCAGGGGACAATCCAGAGCCAGCTCTGCTCCTGGGTCCTCAGTCACAGAAAGGAAGATGGCCAGAGCCAGGATGTGCTTTACTTAAACCCTATTGCCTCAAAGATGTGACCAAGCAAGCTATTAAATGCAGAGCATCTTCTCTTCCATTTCCCAAGTCCTCGTATGGTAATGTCAAAAGCATTAAAATAAATTTTTAAATATTTGGGATACAAAGGGCTGTACAAATATCAGAACAAAGCATGTCTTTTGGTCTTGTAGCAAACGGGATGTGCTGGAGTTATTAAATACCCCAAGAAGCATGTTGAAACACCCAAAGGAAGCACTTCAAATGTTAGGTACTTTTCTGTTAAATCACATCAGTAATACAAACCATGTCATGTTTATAGCTCCCCAAAGCACTACTTAAATATGATAATAGACATCTGACTAGTCTAACATTGGCTTTTTAATTAGAAGCTCTATTCCTCCCGACAGGAGCAAGTCAAAGAAAATACAATTGGGACACCACTCCAACCTCATGAAAAAATACTAGTGCTATTCTCTATAAAATAGTACCTTTGTAGCACAGCTTAGAGATTGCTCTGGCCTATGTGCCATACTCAAACATCTATAGTTCATCCTCAGAAGTGGAATTTTATGGCTAATTCAATTTGCTAACATGAAAAATGGCACAATCCCATGAACTCTTTTTCCCCCTCAGAGAATTTTTATTCTTCCCCTGGAAGATTTTTTTATCCAGTTATTTCCAACATGTTTTCCAGCACTAAAAATCAACTGAACCTTCCAATTTAATCAAAATGTTTCCATTAGTTCGAAATTTTTTTCAGTATTTCATTCTGCTAGGAACTGTCACATTTTATCAAGAGTGTGAGCTACCCATTAAAGAGAAAATCTAGTTTCCAGTCTGTTCCATTAAGCAACATGAGTGTGCAGAGCATAACAGCTTGAATCCCTATGCCTACACTTTTCCAGTAGGTGCAAATCTGTAGATCGCTGGGTGCAGTAGATCCCACCACTACTACACTCATCTCCACTAGCTGGATCACAGCCTTTGCTGTTTGTAAGACCCAGAAAACTCCCTTAATATTCACAAAATCCAGTTTGTAGCTATTTAAAAAACATAAGAGTCAATGTGGCACACATACAAGGGGAAGATAAACCTTATCAGTTGTTAAATACATCATCTTCCTATGTATTTGCCAGCAGCCAAAATTGTCATTTCTGCCTTCAAATGGCAGAGATATTTATCCCAATAAATACTATGTAGCCAACTCTGGACACTCATCACTTGCTATATGTGAGTAGCAATCCTTTTCTTTTTTTGGTATATGCAGAAAGGACTGGGGTCTTCCCAAATGCTTTATTTTTATCAAACTGAGCAGTTTAATTGTCTTCTGGGTGCTCATGGGTGCCTAACAGGTTGTAGGCAAAGCACACTCACATTGCCATGCTTTGGGGGGCAAAGAACACTTCCAAGGAAAGTAATCAACCCTCAGAGAGCTTCTCAGATAACAGCAGAGATCAACAACAACCCATGAGAAGAAGGGTAATAGTTTCGCAATAAACTTCTGTACCTGTGAGGAATAATGGATGACAAACATCCTATAATATTTTTTGCTGTTTGAAAATAAGGATCTGCATACAGTGCTGGTCCTGTGGTGAAGAGACTAGTTCCTTCACAAAACCTTGCAGAGGAGAAGCAAAGAGGAGAGGCGGTCCTCACCTCTGCAGCAAAGCTGATTTAAAATACTAAAAATATTAAATTTGTTTAAAACAGTCAAAAATATTAAAACTCCATGTCACTGTTTAAAAATAAAGTTTGGGCTCTTCTTCGTTGCTGAGGGGGAAGGAGCAATGGTGCAGCATCCAGCTCCGTCCCCAGTCACCTTCTTGGATTTGGGCCTGAGCATGGCGGTGACACTCACTCCTCACCTCCAGCCCCAGATGCTTCTCTCTGCCCCATCAGCTGCCCCTGAGCTGGTCACACAACCGCTCCCTGGGTGGCTAATAAACTGGGATAGCTTAATCAACTTAGCTGGTCTCCCTTTGCTAGCTCATTCAGCCAAGATGGGAGAGCCACAAGCAGAGGTGACAGGGCTGCTGCCCCAGTGGGGCTGAACCTGAGCACCTGGGGACAATGAGGGGACCGGGGAAAGTGCAGCCCTCTCACCCCTCAGGCCATAGTTCGGCACATCTTCACTTGCCATCATCAGAGTTCAGTGGAATTTCATCATTTCTCAGAGTTCCCACAAGTAAATCATCCTGAAGGACCTACGCTGGGGGTGAAGCTGGAGACCTGGGCTTCTCCTGCAGTGATTTCATGGGAGAAATTCAGCATTTAGAATAACACAGGTGAAGGAACTGTGATTTCACCGCTCCCAGAGCACTTGAGCATCTTTGAGTCCTATAACGCAGCAGTTCAAAAACGTGCCCAAAACTGCCTGTTCCTTACCAGTGTGAAGTTCCTGTGGAGCACATGCACACCACAGCGGATCATATACCAGCACACACTATTTTGAGAACAAAGGGAAGCTGGTGGAGACAGGTATTTTCCTTCAATTAGGTAATAAACCATTATTCTATTTGCATTACATTTCGTTGTGTACATTTTGTACATGAACAGCATCTGTAATTTGACTAGTCTTTTGTGATACAACCGAAGGGAGCCACTATATTATGTTGTATTACTATCATTTTCCTCACAGGACTCAATCATATTCCTTTACAGCCACCAGGACATATTTTTTGCCTAGTAACACACAGTAACTGCTGGTTTCTGAATGTTAAAGAGTAGAAAGCTGGCTGTGGAACTATACGGCTACATAAATAAATATAATGCTTTCCATTTCTCAAGGGCACTAGATGTGCATGGTGCTCACAAAACACATTTCAAGCCATGTGATAATTATCTGGGTTTTAGTTTGTTTAACTCAAGTTTGTTAAAAAAGCCACTAAGACCTGCAAACCCTCTAAGTGAGGCTGAAATTTATTCCAATGAGTGATTTGTTGTCATTTAGAAATATCTGGTTTTAGAAGTCACTTCGCTAACAACACATATTTAGGAGAGAAAAACGAATAAATTAGAGTTTGGGTGGGTTTTTTTCTTAATTCTCAGAGTCCCCAGAGAGCTTGTATAAAATGTGTTCACCAAATTTGTCAAAGCCAGATAATGCTATGCAAATGCAGATATTTTTCATTAAACAGCTGGTAGCATTACCTGGTGCCAAGGCAATAGTCATGTCACAGACACAGGCAGGTTTCAGTCCTGATTCAAACTGGCTTTCCCAAAAAGAAGCATTAAAAATGAACGCCAATGCCATACTGACAAAACCATCTTCCTTTAGCCACAGCAGCCTCTGACATCTGTGTCTCCATATAGATACACAGTTCTCCTTCCTAGTGCAAGCTATAAGAAAAGATCCATCAGCATCTTTCCATTTTCCCTTGAGCTGCTTTCCATTAACTCTTCATAAACACTCATGCTCTTTATTAATTCATTTCCTTTGCTGTTATTTGTTAAAACTCTTCTATTCCTATGGTGATTTCAGACATTACACTGCAGCAAACCTATTCCCACAAATGTCTTGGTTTCCTTGATTCACAGTAAAACCATGGGATAAAATATTTAAGGGAAAAAAATCACATTAATCATGGAAAATTAATTAGGGTAGCATCAATACTCATATACCACTATGTATAGGTAATAAATGAGCTGGATCCAGGCTGGGATTTCTGAGGATGACTGCCACCCGCAGGCATGCAGCTCTCCTGCCTGCTTTGATCAGCTTCCCTGGAGGGTTTAAAATGGATAGATCAGTTTCTCAATCACATGTTTTTTCTTGTAATAAAAATTAAACCTAGATGAAATGCAAACCAAAGTATGCTCATGAGATTAAAGACTTAATCTGCTCTTTCAACCATATCCACCGTTATCAGAAATGCAAAGCGACCTTCCTTCTCTGAGCGGGTCAGACGGGGTGACTGCCAGTGGGCGTCATGGCACATTCATGAGGACACGTGATGTCTACATGAGCATGAATCAGTCCTGGCATCCAAGAGCCAAGGAAGTAATTACCCAGGCTTGTTCATAGTCAATGAGCAGACGTGTGGAAGTCACACTAGAACGATGTATTTCAATCTTTGCATTTTAATTCTATTCATATCTTTAAGGAAGAATACTATGAGACCCGTAAAACTATGTTGCCTCTTGGTTAGGAGAGGACTGTTTTCCTACAGGTGTTGTCCACTGTTTAGAAGAAGGATATCAACAAAATCTGACATTTGACTGCAAGAAATTCATTCACCTTCAACACCTTGAATAACAATTGTGTCTCTATTCAGAGAACAGAGCACAGAAGCAGCACACTTTGCTTTCTGATGTTGTATCAATCTTGCTTAATCCAGCAGTTATGGGGACTCCTAGAAATGAAGTCTGTGACAGCAAACACTGTGCAAGAGAATATCTATTTTTACCTTCTCATGATTAAGAACTAAGGCATTTTTTGTTGGAGGAGGTAGTAACAATCCTTGGAGAAATCCAGACACTAGTTTTGGGGCTTGGAAAATCCAGACTTGGAGCAGGAGCCAGGAAACGTTTCAGCAAGACTATTAAGCCATTCAGAGTGGTCTAAGACAGGAAAGGTCTGTTGAATGCAACAGCCAGTGGTATGATGTCTCTCCTTCTATGCACTGTTGGTACAGACAGTACTCACTGGCAGAGTAATAACACAGTCAGACAGGAAAAGCAACATCGAAGAGTTTCAGGTGTAACAGAAGAGCTGCTGAAGTTTGAAACTGGAACTGCATTCAATCGTGTGAGCCCCAAGAGAGCACTGAGTTTACAAGCTTCTGTTTTCATGAGACCTGTTAATTAGAATTAAGACTACATAGATTTTAAATTGCTCTATGATAAACAGATCAGCATTCGTTACATGGTAGCTAATTTGGAGCCATATACGAAAGCCAAAATGATGGAGGTCTAACTGTGACTGAAGGGAATGCTTTCTCTTTGTAGTCACATTCTGCACAGCCCAAAATATTGCACCCATGGACATCCATCTCCTCTACCTCCAGCACCCTCACCTCCAGCCAAAGATAAATCTACCCCCTGAAGTAGCAGCTGTTCTCACAGAGGTGTGCACTGTGTACACACAACTTCATTCAACAGGCTTCCCTGTATCACAGCATGGCACCGTCACACAGACCCTGACCAGGCTGGGTTTAGAGCCTTCAGAATGCAGACCACACAAAAACTCAGCAGAAAACCAGCCAGCTTCACAGGAATGGGTGCCCAGCCCCACAGTGACAACAGCTTTGAAGCTCTGCGTGTTTTGTGACGCTGGGAAGAAAAGCATCACAGCCCATGTCACGGTTCCAGAAGAGCAGCAATCTCTGCAGGCTGCCGTGTCCTCTCTGGGACTGTAATGGTCCCTCCAACATTCACCTTTTTTACTGTCTCCATCATCTTCTTACAGAATTTGGTAAATCACTAATGGACAAGAACATCCCTAGGTCCAAGTTAGCTTTGCAAGCTTCTCTTTCTCCCGTTAGTCATGATTTTGTACAGTTAGGCTTTTCTCACACTTCAGGATATTTGTTTTTAAATTAATCCAGCAGGTGTTGTGAAAATAATTATGAATAGCATATGGCCTCGTTCAACCAACTTGGCGCTTACAACAGCCAAATGCTGATAATACCCACTCTATAGAAAGGTCTCCTCCAGCACTGTTACTGAGCCAGAACAACAAAAACTGAATTAATATTATAGTCTTGTCAACAATGTCCTTGGTGCTCAGCAAGGCAGGCATCCATCTACAAGAGTCTGTATCACACAGTGTTGTTCTTTCCAGCCATTCTTTTATTTCTTTGCAATTAAGTTTTCAATGCGGTAGTGAGGGCAGGAAAGAGCATTTTAGGATGCGCTTGGAATAACTGGTGCATCAGGGGCTAGATCTTGTAATCCTTACTCGTCATCCCCTTCAGGCTCAACACAAAGAGAAGAAGAGCTGAGCTGAACACTGCTGGGAGTTCTCCTATTTGCAGACTCTATTATAGATTTAAAATATCAAAAGCAGAAACTCAATGGACCCTCCTCAAACTCTGGGTGGACAATTAAATAATCCCAAGAGTGTGCTCAGAAGCGAAGCTGTCGCATGTAGCACCCCGCTGTCTTTTTTCACTTTCATTTCAAATAAAGCTGCAGGTTCATTTAATTATCTAAGTGAATAACTTAATGATAAATTCCATTCCATCTCTGACAGCTGAGTAATTCAAGAGAATTTTAATAGCGAACAATAAACTAGGCTTTTAAAAAATTCACTTTGGTTCCATCTCATCTTTAATTAAGTCAGTTCTGGGAAGATTCAAATCATAAAGGTCATTGAAAGATGTTGGCAAATTCACCAATTAGCATTAAAGTCTAAAATAAATACATAGGTCCCATCTCAGCACAGGCATTAATGTAACCTGAAAGGAAACTGCATGTCATCACCAAAATATACCATATATTAGTCTGAAATGTAAAAATTACCCAGGGTTAATTGTTAAATAAATACTTTTATTTTTAAACTGCATTTCCAACAAACTTGTTTTAGCCAAAGTAAAATAATGTTGTTTTCCAACTACTGACTAAAACTTGGTAAATAATGAATTTTTCAGGTTTTGGGGATGAACTTTGGAAAACGTTTCGCTTCCAAATAAATCAAACTTGAAATTTTTCTTTTCAAGTTGTCAGTGAGACAAGCAAACAAGAACACCCCACAGAACCACCACTCCTGGCAGATCCAGATGTCCCTGCTCTTCAAAGGTCCCTTCCAACCCAAACTATCCTATGATTCTATGATTCTACAAAACTGTTTGACTTGAAAGGTCATTTAAATCCATTTACTAACATTTGCTCTTGGCTCAAATCTTACATAAGGGAAGCTGATCAATAAAAAGTCAATGTTTCAAATCAAAAGAAAGTCAGTGCTTCCAAAAAAAAAAGTGATAATTTTTTCCGCTGAACTGAAACAATTCCCTAACCATTCTCTAAATTCACAGCAAACATCTGTTTTTTGGGGTCAATCCCTCATGTTGAAAGCCCTTCACCCAGATCTAGTTAAACCACTTCCAAAGAGTTTCCTCACTGTTTATCTAAAAGCATGGCTTGAATATCACCCAAACTGAATGCATCAGATGAGTACAATGGCTATAGGTGTCTACCAAAATGCAACGTGTTTATCATTCCATAATGGTCCCTTGGGTTGGGTCAAACATCTCCTGGGGCATCACCTGCAGCAGAGGTGAGGGAACTGAAGGCAGAAACTAAAACCCAAGAGTCCTGGGCTCTACTTTGCCCCCAGCTCTCAGCCAGAAGTTTTTTCTCCACCGCTGCTCTTTGCAGCTCAAAAGAAACCAGTGGCGCCTCCTGCAATGATTAATTAGACTCATAAAAGCATTAGGCTGCTCACTGCTCCATAGGGTTGCTGCAGAGAGAGTCTAGCAGGGGTGCACTGTTGGCTGTCAATGCTCTGTTAATGACAAGCATGCATAAAAATAAATGAATATATTTAGAATGATTTTACAAATATATATGGGAAGTATTCACTGCACCTGTTCTCATGGAATGAGACTGCACTGAGCAAACATCTCCTGGAATCGCATTTTCGGCCTAAATGGATTAGCACTTAAATTTATTATCTTCTTAGTCCAGACTGGACAGGACCAGAGCTGAGGTCCCTCGGGGAAACTTGTCGTCCCCAATCATCTCATCAGCCAAGAATAAGACAGAGTGCAGATCTCAAACTAAATGCAGCTGTACAGCATCCTAAGAACTGGTTTGTGCCTGACTTCAGGCCTGACGATCAGAAATACTTTCCTGTTTCCCAGCAAAGCAAGTTTCCAGCAGCCAGACAAGCCCTGGCTGGTTTCCTGCTGCCGTGAAAATTGACTCCATATCCATATGCCTGGCGAAAATGTATTCTGTCCTTGTGACAACCCAAGGTCAGAGAAAGTCATTTACAAATAGTGATGACTTAATATAAAAATTAAAGCAAACCATGCACTGGATTTGCGTAAGTTTGGGGCTTGGGGATTGCTAGTCTGTTCCAAGAAGCAAACTCCAGTTCAGGCAAGATCCCTCATCATCAGCACCATCCAAAAGCCACACAGGACTAGAAGCAAAACAATATCTGGAAAGTGATGTTATGAATCAGCATCCTCTGCTAGCATTCAGATATCTGGTTATTTCCAAATCACAAGCCTTTATCTACCTCCCAAATAGAAGGCAGTCACAGCCAGCATGCAAAAGCTGTGTGCTATTTGTCATCCTTGGGTCATTCATCCAGCTTCCTGCTTTGAACAGAGGAACGACAAAGCTGCCCGGTGCTAAAGTGAGGACCATGTCCACCAGACCCAACCTGTGCAGGAGGAGCTGTTGTCACCACAGAGGGCAGCTGCTTTCTGACTCCACAAGGATAAGCCCACAAGCAAACCGCACAAAAACCTCCCCCCCTTTTCTGTTGTTCATCCCCTTTTTGGGAACTGACTTCAGTCTTCACAGGCCAGACTGGGTCTGTCCCCTGTACCCACTGCCAAGAGAAAAAGGTCTTGCAGACCTCAGTGCAGAAGCCAGCACAGAGCCAGGGAGCAAAAGTCCAAATGAGACCAAAATCACGTGGGTTGGTGGCATTAGCCAAGCCCAGCAGTGCAATGTCGTGTTGATACTTATGCAAGTGAAGATTAGGAGGAGGTGCCTGTTTTGACCAGATAAAAAGATGCAAGAGGATGAGGCAGCAGAACATCATTCCTCGGAGCTTCCCTCCAAGCTGCTGGGTTATTCCTCCTGTGGGAGGAGGGGGCATGTGCTGGGTACAGACTTGCTGCTGATGTTCCCATCGCTTGTTGAAGCCACTGAATCTGCACATGCACCCACCATGACGTCTACCAGGACCCCATCTGCCGAGTGCCACTCAGAGCCGGTGACAACCCCCTTGATGCTGCCCCCCAGGAGTGGGTGGTAGCCCTGGTTCTCCTTCATCTCAGGAAAGCTGTGGAGACTTTACAGAGTGTAGAAGGCTTCCTACTTAAAGAAGGGAAGTCAGATGTTATAACTTGGCTCCAAGTCCCAGACCCTGGAGAAATTTCTCAGAGTAGGAGACAGATCCTTGCCCAGGGCACAGGACTCTTCACATCTCCCCACATCTAAGCACAGGGACTTCTGCATCAGCTCCAACGCCCCACCACAGGGGATGTGCCATAACAGGTTTCATTCCTTAAGCTATTTATTTTGAACTCAGCTGTAGCAGAGCTAGTACTGCCATCCTGGTTTTGTACACATCCAAACGTGACACAGCCAATGTAAATGCCAGTGCAACTCACCCGGCTCCTGAGCACATGTCTGCATCCCCAGCAGAGACAGCCAGCTGCAACAGCCTGATCTCATGCTTATTTCCTTTACTTGTACTTAAAAAAACCCCATCAGTGGCAACACCACTAACAGGAAATTCATCTTAAAGGATCAACAACCTGATTCCATACCAGCCTTAGACACCTCACCTGTGTGACACAGCTCATTAACCGCATGATTACTACAGGGATTTTACTATATACGTCAACATGTGTGCCTAATGCAGAAGCCTGTAACTTGCCATATACTTTAAAAAACAGTAAAGTACCATTACATTAATTTTTCACTAAAGCATCTGCAGTTCCTCTTGGAAGTGTTTATCTTCAGTAGGATTTGTGGGCAGGACCAAGCTCAGCTGCAGGTGACTTGTGCCTTACCTGGCTTTGGATCATTGGGATGGGGAACTGTTTTTCCAAGGAGATGCTTCAAAACCCGAGGGCTGGGTTTGCCGCAGAGCAAAGCTGTTCCCCAGAGCTGGTCCATGAGCGGGGCTCAGGCAGCACCCATGGCCAGGCAGGGCTGGTGATCCCTTAGTCTCTGCTGAAACCCCTTTAGATGTAGCTCCAGCCTAATCGCACTGGAAATGTGAAAAACTGCACCTGACTGAAGTACACAACGTATTTGGCAAAATATTACATTCTTAACAAGTCTACATGTGGATATATCTGGATACAGAGAACCTGCTGCCCTTCGAGCTTCTTCGAGAAGTTGATTTCTTAAAAAGAAATCGCTCCCTCTTTCTCACGCTTCACTTCGAATCAGCCCCTCTCACTATTATTTCTGGTGTTACATAAAAGAGCCCTCTTAACACCAAGAATCATCTCCCTGAAGACGTTAGCATGCTCTAATCAAGCGCCCTGCAGTATTTCTATTAGCTAAAGCTGTTTTTCTTGTTTCTGGTTCTCTTTTACCCAATCTCCACGTTTTCTGTTGTAAGCACACAGATGGACACTCCCCAGCGGTGGTCCCACCAGCAGCAAGCTCAGTGACCCGCATTTGACAGTCTGTTTTGCCATCTAGTTTTCATAGGATTAGCAAGAAAAAAAACCTACCGGCAAAAAAATAAGCACTGTCTAAAAGATTCCTGTTCATCTCGCACATTTATCTGCTTTTTAGCAATTAATCTCCATATTAATAATTTTGTTTAAAGTCTACTAGTGACTACTATCCCCATCAGTAATTGCCTTAATCCATCTGATCAAAATTCCTGTAGTTATCAATCGTTACAAGTTCTCATTAGGCTTTCCTATTCCTGATCTGCTGTGCCAGAGGACTCTCCAACACCAATGTGCAAAATTTTCCCTTATTCAAAGAGCCTGTTCAAGTCCTGGGTGTCAGAGCTACCTATTTACCAGACACAGCAAAACCACACGTTTTTATGGATACTGAATTGATCGCTTCAGAGCACTTCCAGTGATAACTTAAGCCTCATTGCTTGCGTGCGAGATGGTGAAAATTATTGGTTTACACGTTAATAGATGCACCAAGAGGTATCAGGGCATGCCATTCACATAGCAACAGATATATCTAAGGACTCCTGTCTTCAGTTATTTGCTCAAACAGCAGTGCTACACTTCTGGCCAGGAAGAAACCAGAACACAAGTAGCTGCTGCAGTCAGATTGCTGGGAAACTGGAGAAGTTCAGGAATATTTATTCTGGTGAATTGTATCCCTGAACAGTGCAACATGCCAGGCTGTAAACAGCCTTTTTGGAAGCAAAAAGTGGAGGTTCTTTATGAACTTATAGCTATGGTAAAGATATGATCTGTTCACAAGGCAAACAGAAAGGGATGCAGCATGCTCAGGAGTCTCTGGTTTAGTGCCTTAGCTGGGACTCCATGAGTCTGTCTTTGCAGAGAAATACTTGTTAATGATAAAAACAAAGCCCATGGATTTCCTTGAAGCCTGTCCTGGACATCAGTCACTTACGCATGACTTTGAATGGTTTTACCTTGGTAGCAGCAACAAGCCCAAGGGCATGGATGAAGGTGTGACAGCAGAGACCTGGAGGAAATGAGTGAAGACAAAAGAGCTGCATAGGGCACAAAAGCTAAATAGAGGAAAGATGATTGAAATAACCCACCTTAGGCAGCCCAGAAGCTGAATTCCCACCATCCAAAGGCATCCTTAATCTCTTAATGCAATATGGGATTCAGCAGTCCTTGCAAGTGTCTAAGCATTTAAAGGTTAATTGTGACCAAGATGTTTTAACAAAGTTATGCCAGAGAATAAAGGTTTCAGGAAATGAAACCGCTGCAATTAAGAGATGGACATCACAGATTCACATCTCTTTGTACAATGCCTAACATTGTTGTTTCAATTTTTCTACAGGATTCAAAACAATACAAATAAATACGACTCTCTGAGACTGAAGGCTTCAAAATGCAACAGATCATTTCTGCTGGGTCTGATTACAAAACCCATGGCTATATTTAGAAGGCTTTACCCATTTCTTTAAAACCCTTGGATGAATAACACCCCCCAGATACACATATTCGAATCTTCTTTCCTGTGGCTATTTGGTTAGGAGCTTTACTTTTGCTTCTCCTGCAGTCTATCCCACAGTGACCCACAAAGGGGTTTGCCATGAAAAGCTACATGTGTGGGGAGTTGCTTCTCTCTACAGCAGATGTGAATCTGCAATAGGCTTCATCATACCTATATCTCTGTGTTTCCGTACTGCCTGAGCTGGCTGATGACAAGGTCCTTGCCTGAGATTAAGGTAACTGGGAAAGATGTAGAAAACCTGTGGATGTGACAAAATAACCCTCTGGATGAGAATAATAAGAGTGTAAGAAGCTGGCAAGCATTGAGGACAGTGCAGTAATGAATGGCTGGATTCACGGGTGCTGGCAGAGGAGTTATGTGAGAAACAGCCAAATTTCTCGTAATAAAAGGGGAGAACAGGCAGCCTAGTGAGGACAAAAATCCTGCTTCTTATAGTGAGTATTGTTCAATTTGTTGTCCATAGAAAGCAAAATGTTCATTTAGTCTTGATCTCATTTCTAATTAGCCCGGTTGCTAAGTGAAATATCTGACCTCAGATCCAGAAGGACCAGCCGCAAAGGGAACGGCTGATGACAACCAGCAGGGAGAGTCCTCAGTCCCTAAGATCACAAGGTGCATGCAGTAGAAATCCCAATAACGAAGTGGAATGCCAAAAGTTGTGATGAGTCTTTAAATCTGAGAGGAGTCAGAGAGGGAAAGAAACAAAAATGCAATTTGGCTGCTACATTGAACATTCAGTTCACCACTGATATAACAAAGACATAATTCTTCCAATTAACATTGCAAGTAAAGAACCAGCGATTAATACTAAGTGTTTGAATGTCCTGTTATATGATGTTAACAACCCTCTAAAACTGAGAATTGATTCCAGGCACCTTGAGCACTCGTGACTGCTTCTTCAAAGCCCCAGAGAGCCCTGTGAGAGATATCAAGATCAAACTCAGGAAATTAGCTTTCATCTGTTACACAATAGCAATGCAAAAAATTTATTACTTTAGCTAAGCCTGAAAAATAAGCCTCATTCCATTTCACAAGCTTTTCAAAAGTGATTAGGGCAGCATTTTGGATCAGTGGGAGCCCCACTTGAGCTCAGTTTTGGAGATGCAGATGATCCCACCGTGAGAAGACAGAGCACCAGAAGCTAAATGTATATACCTTAAAATACACCTATGATGAAATCCAGCCTAAGTTCAAATGGGACAAGATTGCTTTTATGTGTCTGTTTGAAGTACAAGACATCTGGCATCGTACATTCATGGAGCATCACTAAGAACAGCATCGCCTCCATGCAATACACAACACACAAAACAGAAACCTGCTTCAGCGGGGATTGCTGGGAGGTAAATAGGAATGGCACAGTGTATATAAACAAATAAAAGGTATGAGAAAGACTGAGGCCTGACAAGACAGCTGCAGTGTTCATTTTACCTGGCATCTGTGGAGAATGTCACAAGGAGTCCTGGCTCCTGGGTTGATAGAGGAGAGGCTCTGTGATGGAAAATATCTGCTTTACGTATGCACACATGCACACAGGTATGCATAGGGACTGACGTACAAAATTCAGTCCTTTTTCGGTAGGGGAGCTACCCCAGAGGGCTCTCCCTAAACTCAGGCGTTAGGTGTCAGTGGGTGAGAAGGGAGAACAGTCCAGGCGGCGTCACCTCTCCGCACCTGGAGCTGCTGCCACCAGCAGACTGAGCTGAAGGGCTTCCCAAGTCCTGCAAAGACATTTGCCATGAATAGCAGAACCCCACAGACTAGCAAAGGCGAGCCTAAACCCATCTGGACAAGATGAAGATCAAGAAGACTTCAAACATACAATCCTCCCTTGACAGAAACAAGAGCAAAACAACCAACCAGACAAGAGCGATGCTCCTTAACATACTTCTGGAAAGTGCCCTGCTTTTGTATCGACACTACCTGCTCAGCTCAATAACTCATACAGAACGCAAAACAGGCAGTGGGAAGGTCATTTGGAAATTAAATTCTAAAAGAGACACTGCACATTTAAAAATGTCCAGCCTCAGGAGAACGGAATTGAGTTGTTTATTCAGGAAGAAGCATGTCTGGCGAACATTGAGTCTGCATTTAATTGGCACTGATGAACAATAAAGTTGCAAATGCTTTTCACTAGTGACTGAATGTGCAGAAAACAATCTGCCACGGAACATTATATAGGAAATATTGTCCTTCAGCATCACGCAGCCTTCTGCCATGTGAATCACAGCCCATTTAACAGTGACATTGATGCTAAGCTTCTCAGAGGAAGGAAAGGCAGCTCTGACCATTGCACACCAGCCAATATCATTAGGGTCAATTACCCTATTAGCACTGAAACAGACCTTATACTTGAATAGTGAGCTTCAATACTTTTCAAGTACCGCTTTCAACTAGAGACCAAAAATGGGCACATGAAAATATTCAGCTACTTACAACCAGCCCTCAGCACCTAGCAGAATCGGGTCCCTAATTAGGCTTTAATAAGCTGGTAATTGTAATGGCAATGGTCTCATTAGCCTGATGTCTCATTACTGTGAGCACAGATCAAGTTGAGAAAGCCAGTCAACCTTGCAAGCCTTTCCAAACAACGAGACTAGAGCTGATTAAAACAAGCACTGCTTTTGTGGTGGTTCCTAATGAAAAGTGAATTCATAGCCAATGGTGAAACCAACGGTAATTTGTGTCACTCATTTTGAGAACGTCTTTAGTAAGAGGCATGGGACCAGGAAGTTTGTTAATACTAAATAAATGCCAAAAATAGAAAGGAAGAATTTGTAGTCAGCTCTACGAAATGAGGAACATTGAACTGGAACAATGTTTGCTCTAAAGACGGTTCATAGAAATTACTAATGACTCCTCATTGCAAAATCTCTAAAGCAGACCAACACATTTCTGAATCACAAAGAACTTAATGGCCTTCGGTTACTCGTTATGTTTATTTAAGCTGTCACTTCAGGTATACACTTGGGCACTGCTCAATAGCAGGTGCAATCATGCTGGATTTTCACCACAGTGTTCAACTTGCCTTTGATCACACAAACATCTTGTACGCTTCACCTTCTTTCAATCAAGAACGTTAAGTTGACTGAGGTTAGGATTTTGCAGCAAGTCATTTTACATCATCTTTTCACCAGAAGGAAGGAATGTGAGCCTAGAGCTGGTAAAATTAATTCAAAAGAACTGACTCATTAAAAATAAATACTGGAATGGCTTCAGCAAAACCAAATCACTAACAAAAAGGACACTTCTGGGCTTGATTTCTGAGCATTCAACTAGACGATTTTAAAGTTTCTGCAAGTGGTTACCAAGGCACAGACATATATTTAAAAGCCTTGTACAGAAGGGAATTGAAACTCATCAATTTGTTAGCGTTATAATGGATTAACCATAGTTTTTCTGTGGTGAAAAGATGCCTGCAGAACAAATCTTTATATAGACTGCCTTTCGTTCAAAAAAAACCCAAAGAAAACAAATGCAATGACCTACCAGAGAGAGCAAACTGTGCTGTTGCCCTTGTGAATCATTTCAGGCTGGCACAGGGCGTATTTGTACCAAGGGCTTGGAGCAGCAGCCGCGGATCACAGTGCAGGGACCATCACCGCTCCCCCTCCGCAGCGCTTACGTGGTTGCAAAGAAAAATAGCAACGCTTAGGGCCACCAAAAATGGATAAAACCCTCAGGAGCCTGAAAACGTGATTTTTATTTTTGTTTTTAGCAGTTAAGGGGGTGTTATTTACGAAGGTGACTTCAGGTGTGGATCTCTCCAGTTCTGCAGGCTGAGGCTCAGGGAGGGCACGCAGCAGAAAACCACCCATTTGCCTCGTTTTGCTGGGCTGTTTCTTTGCGTTTGGTTCCCTGAACCAGCTCACCTTGGGATGAAAAAACAAAAAAAATGGAAGAAGCATCAACGTCATCACTTTGAATGTAAATCGTGTTCTTACAGAGTTGACAGTGAATAAAAAGCACCTCTAAGAGACTCTAATACACACAGAGAGACCCTTAAATGTGGCCCAAGACTAGTACAAGAGAGCAAACAGGGATTTCATAGAGGGATTTAATGCAAAAGAGGAACAAAGAGCTGTGACGCGAGGAAGCCTTGCTGCCTGCTATTGCTTTCATACCGTGAGCAATGAGAAACCCAGTCAGGAGAGGATTCAATGAGAAAGGATGTGTGAAAGGCTCGGTTGGCCTTCAAGGAGCTTGTTTTATCCAAAGGTGCTGCATCAAAACCCACCACTGGGGTCTGCTGAAGGATTCCTACGGGCAGGCCCCATGGTGAGCTGCTCCTTGCCCACAGTGCAGGACCAGCGAGAGCCCTGATGCAGCAGGAGACGGGGGCACCCGGCGGGTTTGGTTCTGGGTCTGCCTGAGCTTTGTCTTAGGTGGCCAAAAAGGCCAACAGCATCCTGGCTTGTATGATGAACGGTGTGGCCAGAAGAACCAGGGCAGCGATCATCTCCCTGTACTGGGCACTGGTGAGGCCAAACTTCAAATCCTGGGGTCAGTTTTGGGCTCGTCACACCAAGAAAGCCCTTGAGGTGCTGGAGCGAGTTGAGAGAAGGGAACGGAGCTGGTGAGGGCCTGGAGCACAAGTGTGATGGGAGAGGCTGAGGGACCTGGGGGGTTCAGCTGGAGAACAGGAGCTGAGGGGAGACCTTCTGATCTCTGAACTGCCTGAAAGGAGCTTGGAGCATGTTGGGGGATGGTCTCTTCTCCCAGGTCGCAAGTAACAAGTGACAGGATGAGAGGAAATGGCCTCAAGCTGCACCAGGGGATGTTTAGATTGGATATTATAAGAAAAAATGTATTCCCTGAAAGGGTTGTCAGGCATTGGAACAGGCTGCCCAGGGCAGTGGTGGAGTCACCATCCCTGAAGGGATTTAAAGGACACATAAATGAGATGATGAGGATGGGATCTGTTCACTTGGCAGGAGTTACCACCTCCACATCCCTCCATGAGGCAGAAACGTGGAGGAAACATGATCTGAGAAAGGCAATTCCAGCACATGAATATGTTGTATCGAACGCATCCAGCTGCACCGCACAACTGCTCTTCGGAGGGAAGTTACCAAAAGCACCATTTCTAGAGACTGAGCAGCAGCAGCCACAGCTGTATCTGTATTTGGAAGATGCAATCTCCATCAGAATCCTTTTGTGCACTGGGGGATGCACGGCCTCATCCAGACAATGTGATGAATAGCAAGGCAGAGAGGACATTAAAATCCAACGAGGACTTCCTCAAGCTTGTAAATTATTTAATGAGGCAAGACAAGCCTGCATTGGTAATCTGCGCAGCATCACCTATGGGGAAACAGAGGCAGTAGGGCTGGTAAGAAGACAGACAAGTACCCCGCCCTGTGAAATATGCAAAACTGAGGTGAGGAAAAGCAATTACATCTTTTTCATGGGTGGGGAATGGAGGTTTAGCAAGTCTAAAACTCAGATTTTAAAAGTTAAGTACCGCAGTATATAGAAAAACACCAAGAGTATGGACAGTAGATGGCTAAAAAGTATCTGACACTGAGCTCCACTTAATTCAGCTGCATTTCTGCACTCAGATTCTCTTTTTAGCAGTTGAAGTGGACACTGAAGTGACTGGGTGTGACTGGGGCGCAGCAAGAAATGAAATAGAAATTTCCAAAATCACTGGCATCCTCCCTCCTACCCCCCCTTACCGTATTGCAATTTGTCTCAAAAAATTGTATTCAAATCCCCATAGTCTGTGCAGATTCAACAGGTTGGGACATGGGGAGCTCTCACATCAGAGGCCAAAGAGATGGAGAAGGGGCAGCAGAAAAAGAGCAAGTCCAGAGATTGAGAAGCACAAAATCAGTATTGGGATTACAAGGATGTCCTGGAAAAGCCGACCTGCAAGTAACACTGTGGAAAGCAAAGAGCAGCACTAGGATTTACAGCCTTTGTGGGTTCAGCTGTCAGAAATCTGAGCCCACAACACCCGACCTGTGCAATGTTCCTGCACCCTGAGCGCTCCTGTTGGCTTCCAGCACATAAAGAATCACAGCAGAACCAGCACTTTACTCCTTGCCTTATTCCAGGAGGATTTGTGAAATAGCTGTGCAAGGCAGTGCCAGACCAGTAATCCCTGTGAGGAAAAGCAGAGCTAGACTTCTTTTTTAATACATAAATTTATAATTCTGTTGTAAATTTAAGTGCTGAATGCCTTTTGAAATTGTTCATAAATTGTGTTATACTAACATTAACATTAATTTTGATGCTAGTGAATAATTGTACTTTGTGGAGTTCAATGAATTACAGCAAGCACAATCTGATTTTAAGCAAAGAAAAAGAAAAAGCAAACGAAAAGTCTCTTTTATGCTAAAGCCATAACGTTATTTATCAAAAGTCACCAGGGTTTTTCCCACAGAGAGATCCATTTCCTGATACAGAAGGTAACAAGACATTGAAGTGCTGGAGCGGGTCCAGAGAAGAGCAACACGACTGGGGAAGGAACTTGAACACAAGACCCATGGGGACAGGCTGAGGGAGCTGGGCTTGTTTAGTCTGGAGAAGAGGAGGCTTAGAGGTGAGCTCAGCACTCTCTAGAACCACCTGAAGGGCAGTTCTAGCCAGGTGGGGATTGGTCTCTTCTCCCAGGCATCAGCAATAGGACAAGGGGCCATGGGCTTCAACTCTGCCAGGGGAAATTTAGGCTGGATATTAGAAAGAAATTCTTTCCAGAGAGAGTGGTCAGGCATTGGAATGGCTGCCCAGGGAGGTGCTGGACTCATCGGCCCTGGAGGTTTTTAAACTCAGATTGGACATGGCACTTAGTGCCATGATCTAATAAACGGACTGGAGTTGGACCAAGGGTTGGACTCAATGATCTCTGAGTTTTTTTCCAGCCCAGTCGATTCTGTGATTCTGTGTGATTCTGTGAAGCAGCTTTTGGTCGTGATGGGGTCACTGGGACTACAAGCAACTTGTTGGTTAATTGCCCATCAAGCTACCGCAGCCCAGGGATGGCGAGCGGAGATCAGCAGATCCCTTCCTGCAGAGCCAAGGCTGGGATTTGCAGGAGCTCGACATCCTTTAAGGGCCAGGGCATTATATCAACCTAATTTATAACTGTATCTGTTCCAGGTATCTGCTGCTGTACTTGAACAGACGGGGCTGGGCGAGGAACCGATGATGATGTTGAAGAACACGGCAGATATTGCAGACTGACCACTTGTATTGCCACAGGGCGGATTTTCCTCAGCCTTTTCGGTACCACCATCCCTCAGGAGTCATGAGCAGAGCCATTTGTTTTGGGCGAGTTTTCCCACCCCTCCACCACCAGTGCTCAGGAAACACCGCAAAAGCAAACCGAGCCCATGTCATCTCCTTCACCATTTCTTGGTAAAGGAAATTATTTACCATGAACTCTCTGAAGTCAAAGACCCCAGTAGACTCTAATATCTTGCCTTATTGTCTAACCCATTTCCGTACGTCTGGATCCTTCACTTAAGCTAGTTTAACACAACATCCCTATTCATTTGTGCATCATTTAAGGAACAGCTGAATGTCATTTCCTTGCACAAGAGCGGATGCAGCCACATGTCTGAGCACTTTGCACAAACACCTCAGGTCAAAACTGCAGCTCTTGGTATTTTGCAGGGAAACCTCTATGAAGTTCAGCAGGGGCAGAACTTGAATCTGTTATACATTAAATATATTATATTTAACATATTTCAATCAGCATCCTTCACTGTGCATTTTGTGTGTCACCTTCTTTCACTGTTTCCTTACAACCACCGCTTCATTTCATGGTTTGAGGGTTTTTTGCAGTTCCATGATTTAAAGACACTTAAAGTATAAGTTCTTATTAAAATAACGACCAGAAAAACCCTGTTACTCTGTGGTGAGACAAACCTGTGACATACTGAAGTAACGGCCAATGCTACTCAATGGACAGACACATTCAACTCATCTTTGAGCACAAAGACATCTCCAAAGAACCCCTCAGTACCTTTCAGTAATCAGGCGGATTACTGGGAGTTGGGTGGTTTTCATTTCTTCAACTTCCAGGTATTTTGCACAAAGTAGGAATCAGCCTTTCTGACAGTTCTGACTCAGAGTGAGTGGCACAAGTAGTGACAGGTTGAAAACCAGAAGTACTGACAGAGAGAACACACCTGCAAATGACATCAACTTATCCATATTGGAGTAGATGATAAAAAAGTGACAGCAGAAGAAAATCATACATTGCAGGAAGCCACAAATCAGGAGAACCTGATTGACAGCACAGTAACACCTAGAGAATAAGAGACTAGAATTGCTAGTAGAATGTTTAAATATATTTAAATTAATTCCCCTTTTTCTGAGAAAGTGATTATGTTGACGCTGGAAGTACCTGAGATTTCAATCTGTTTTGAAACATCAAGCTGCCAATATTTTCATCTTTTCTGCAATACAATTATCAAGGAGAATTAAAACGCAACATCGGTAAATGATTGCCAGTACATCACCTGCACAGGAGAGAGAGATGAAAGCTGCTTCACCCAGCTGCAGGAGAACATCGCCTGTGATAAATGACCCACTCCTGAGCATCACTCAAGGACATCAGCTCAGAAGGGAAAGAGTACAGACAGCTTTAACACAATGTAAAGGCTCTTCAGAGCACATTTGGACAGCCAGAAGCACAGACTGCCAGACGGTTACAACAGGATTACTAAACCCAGGGGAATTCAAGCCATGCTATTTCTCTTTAGAAAGGGACAAGGAGAGCACCTACCTGTGCTGTGATCCTTCCTTAACTGGGTAGTCTTGTCCTGTCCCATCCCTTCTCCCCTTTCTGCTCACAGCATCTGCTTTTAGAGACACACAGAATGGCCCAAAGACCCCAAGGCTGGGGGGACACCAGGGGACTTGAAAGTGCTCAGCATCTGCAGGTCAGATGACACCAGAGAAACAGAGACAACGTTTGACATCCACATGGAAAACTACAAACTTCGGGGACAATACAGGGAATGCATTGGAGAAGCTGAAAGATGCTAAAATCCTGCCTATAAAGGTTGTTTTCTGAAATTTATCTAGCCAAGAGAAGAATTATTTCTTCTACACAAATATCACTCTTTTGCTTTAAATTCAGTTTATTAGTCTTAATTTGATTTATATAAAAGTCACAATGGCTCAATTAAAAGCAGTCAGATATGCTGGGTTTTTTTCTGTGCATACGTAGCCCATGGAAGAAATCAAGAGAATAATTTAATAAAGGCCAAAGCATTTGTTTGTATTCAGCACAAGAGGAATTCATCAGACTGAAGTAAGCTTGAACTAAGTCACTGTGAGGATGCAGACCAAGAAAAAGTTAAATTAGCTCCAGTGGGAACTAACTTCACATGCATTATTTGCCAGGATGTTTTTAAAAATCAATAAAGCTCTTGAAATACTTTAAAGGCAACCAAAGGCTGGCTGCAAAGTAGCTAAATCAATTTAAGAGCGGAGGTTTGTTCTGCCCTGGGAATTGCTAAATAGAAACACAAAATCCATTTGGTGGTACAAACACTAACGTCCTCCCCAGCCCAGCACACACGTCCAGCCCAGGCATGCGGCCGGCAGCTCTCCCACCACCAGTAGCTACAGAAAGCCCAGGGGATCCTGCTCTGCTCAGTACCCTTTTCTCAGCACATAGCTCTGCACTCCAGAGCATCGGGAACAGTGCCCTCTGTCACTAAGGGCACATCTCTGCTGCTCTGGCAGGATGCTGGTTGTGTGGTTTGCCCAGCGTAATTCAGTGTTCTAGTCTGTTCTTCCCCAAAGTACAAGGGAGAGCTGTCCTTTCCGATCACGTTAAGTAAATCATAGAATCATTTTGGCTGGAAGAGACCATCAAGATCAAGTCCAACCCTCAACCTGACACTAGCACTAAACAATGTCCCTAAGAACCTCATCTACGCACCCTTTAAACCCCTCCGGGGATGGTGACTCCAACACTGCCCTGGGCAGCCTGTTCCAATGCCTGACAGCCCTTGCCAGGAAGAATTTTTTCCCAATATCCAATCTAAACCTCCCTGGTGCAGCTTGAGGCTGTTCCCTCTCATCCTGTCACTTGTTACCTGGGAGAAGAGACCAACCCCCTCCATGCTCCAAGCTCCTTTCAGGCAGTTCAGAGATCAGAAGGTCTCCCCTCAGCTCCTGTTCTCCAGCTGAACCCCCCAGGTCCCTCAGCCGCTCCCATCACACTTGTGCTCCAGCCCCTTCCCCAGCTCCGTACCCTTCTCTCAACTCGCTCCAGCACCTCAAGGTCTTTCTTCTCATGAGGTGCCCAACACTGACCCCAGGATTGGAGGTGTGACCTCCCCAGTGCCAAATCCAGAACAAAGGACAATCTTTTGTTTCCCTGTTTATTAAGCAAACAAAGTACAAACCCCATTGGGTTTGTACTTAGTGTATGGTGTATGCACACCATCATTACATCTTGAATTAAAACCTTTACTGCAACACACACAGCACCCACAGCATGGCCTCAGGGTCATGAAAGGACATTACTTATTATAGTAATGGAGCAGGGATCCTCACAGCAGCCACGCCAATCCCACACGGGGTTTGGAACCAAAGCCCCACAATTTTGGTGTCTTAACAAAAATCCCAGCAGTGACGTGCTTCAGGATAGGCACAGCGGCTTTGGTAAATATGCCTCAAATGTGATTCCTAATGCTTGCAGATCACTGACTGCAGTTTATTTTAATACGACAATTAAAGAAGCCAGTGTGATGATAGGTAATTTCAATCACAAGCCATTAAAGTGTCCTGTAGATGAAAGAGGCCATTCTGCACCACCAACTGCAGATGTCAAACCTCAGCCCCAGCAGCTGAATTGCTGCCAAATGGCTCAGTTTGGATCTTCAGACACAGGTAGGTCCTTAGAAGATGAGTAGCTGTGTTGGCAAACAGACAGGAGCCGCTGGCAAACTCCAAGCTTGCTTGCTCTCTTGTCCCATATCAGCAAATCATGAAGTGCTGAATGACCAGTGGGTCTGAGCTCAGAGAATCTGCAGCAAATTAAAAGTTGTTGAAACTCTTAGCTAAATAAAATGAAATATTCTCATGCTAAAAGTCTTCCTTGTTTCCTTTCACCCAAGGAAATCATCTTGGTAATTCCCAACTCATTAGCAGGACCAGAGCATGACACCCCAAACCCCCATGATCCTAATTTTACTTTCACAAGGAGCTACTATTACCCACAAGGGACATCTTGGGATTATAACAGCTCTAACAAGTGTTAGCTTGGTATACATTGGTTATTAAGAAATGGCAAATTCAACATCAGGAATTATTAGAAAAGAACAAAACATTATTATGCCAAAACATGAATGAGGTGAAGGATTTACAGCAACAATTGTGTGCGCAGTTTTTCAATTCATGACACAGCACTGGCAGGAAAGATGAAAGAGAAATATGCATGGAGAACTGCATTTTACTCCGTGGGTCTCTCTCTCCTGTGTATGTCCTCAACAACTACGACATTAGTAGTAGAAAATCAGAGCCACAACTGGAAAGCATATTATCACTTGAACATGCTTTCAGAAGCTGTGAGGGAACAAATAGGATAATGAGATTATGTAGATTACAAGTAGATAATCACCAGGTATGATGCACCTCTGTATTTTAAGAGAAATGGTTCTATAACTCAGAAGAAATTCTGCCTAACATTCATTCCAACACACTAAAGCATCAAATCCACATACCTTTAACAGCACCAGATGTTCAAGCAACGGGGAACAGCAAGTGCCTGCCCAGTGAAGGTGTAACACAAAAGTCATTACGTGAAAGAACCAAACAAGCCTGTTTTCCTCCTGCTCTTGCATCAGCAGGACAGGTCCCGTCTGGAAAGTTCTGCCTGGGGAATTTACACTCAGCACCTGTGTGTGCTCACCTACGTGTGCGCTCACTGTACAACTCACTTTGCAGTCACCCTGAGCTTCTGTGGGACAGCGGCATGAACCCAAGCAGATCACAGAACCACAGAACGCCCTGGGTTGGAAGGGACCCACACGGACCATAAAGTGCAACTCCTGTCCCTGCACAGGACAACCCCACAGTCCACAGCGTGGGTCTGAGGGCAGATGAGCACCCCAGCTCTTCAGCAGCACACTCAGAGCTCCATCCGTCTTCTATGTACCTCATCCACAGGGTAACATCTACCAACCACCCTGAGATATTCATTTATGAACTTTTATCTGTACAAAATCGTTCGATTTGCTGATAGATGGCAAACGGTGCTAACAAATAAATTACCTGTTGTCTGCTAAGAGAAATCGGTGATGACCCAGGTCATCATGGAAACTGTAAGAGGTTTTCTTAGGGAATGATTAAATGAAAAACAATACTAAAGAGGCAATAAGTGCTATTGCTAAATTCATTCTGTTGTCGTCATTATGGGAGCCAGTTTTCCTGTTCTCTGCTAATCAGATCACTTAGCAGCAGCTTAGTAAGAGCAGCATTAACCAAAGTGCATCTGGAGCATCCCATGGACAGCCAGAGGGATTTCTGTGTACTCATTACCTATGAAGTTTTGGAAACCCCTCAAACCAGTCATTCAAGTCGGGTCAAGATACATGGGTTTAATCCTTGCACTCCCTCTAGCAAAGTACAAAGCACTTTGTCAGGGAGCTTTCAACTCTGGCCAAATCAGCAAGTTTGTTGGTTTTATTAATGCGGTAACGCTGATCTTCTGCACCTCCTGCCAGGTGAGGCTTCCCCTCACCCCGGGTCTGCTCCCCACTGCCAGTGTATTTCACTGCTGATAAAGATGAAACTTCCATCATTTGCCCTTTTTCTGTTAACAGACACTATGGGTATAAAAAATATCTTGTTGGGCCAGTATCATATCAACTTACGCTATAATAAGTAATGTCCTTTCAGAAAAAATAGCTTCCTGTGACCTGTAATTCCTAGAATGACATCTCCAGAGTAAGGCCACCCCTGCTCCACACTTTCCACGATTACCGCTACCTGAAGTTTGCAATCCTACCAAAAGGTCACTGTTTATCTTAGATTAAGTGCAGAATTAAGTGCTAGAAGCATGGTGCACTCAATATGATTGACTGTCTTGTACCATGTTGCCTTGGAGACCAGCAGACAAAAACCTGAGATAGATGACCCACAGTCCTCTTCCTCGGGGGAAAAATCTCTCGACCAGCTAGAGAAAATTTCCCAAGAAAGCTGCATGGGGAAGGCTCAGACTGCACCTGCAAATTCTCCTCTGTCTTACCCAGAAATAAAAGACTGAGGAGGAGAGGGACATGAGTACGTGCCACAGCAATGACATGACATGATGGGCAGGCACAGCAATGGCACGATGCATCGGCCCAGCAAAGCAGCGGCACGGCCAGGCTGCACCTCCCCTGCTTGCACTCGGCCAAAGGAACGGTGGAGAAAAGGCTGCTCCTTGTACCGGCCACGCACCTGTACCTGATACTGCAAAGTCCCAGCTCGAGAAAGGGACACACACAACGCCTGACCACCTACGTTCTTCCTGCCTCGTGACAGCGCTGGGAGCACAGTTTGCAGCTCAGCATTACCCCATGCAAACACGGCATCCAGGGGAGGTGCTCTAAGAGCAGCAAAGCAAACACCACTGGAGAACGCACACACTGTCATTATCAGCCTTATTTACAGTATTCAGCTGTGAAAAGCAATCACAAGAGTTAAACAAGTGGCCAATGCAAGACCTCCCTCAAAAAAAGGCATCTTTAACGAGAGTGGCATCAGCACAGAGACCGTCTCCATGTTATCAGACAGGGAAGCACATGAAGCCAAGCAGCGACCGTTCCTCCTCAGCAGGACCTTTTCATTATGGTCAAGAACTATGTTGACCCTAAAGGCACCATAACTTGCAGGTTGTGAGCTGAGCTAAGTGCCCTCTGGGAATCTGCTGCATGTCAAGTTGTCAAAACATGTGTTTTCTCTCATTTGGAGCTGTGGTCAAGACAGAAGTCAAATCCAAGCAGTTGGTCATTATTCTGCAGTTCTATGTAACAGTCCTTTCACTGGGCTTGTCGTAGCATACATGGAAAATACTTTTCAGTCATTAATTTTGGTTGGTGTCTGTGTTGTTTTGTTTTAAAACCTATAGAAAGCAAACAGTCACATTAGGGAGAAACTAAAAGAGATAAATCTGGCTGGTCATATTTCTATCAAATGACAGGAGTCCAAAAAATCTACTTCAAATATTAATCCACAAATACTTCCTCAACAACTGCAGAAGGGTATCGGGGAGATCCAACTGTAGAAGAGTTGAGTACTTACCTAGATAGACCACCCCCCATCACCACTTGTATCAAAGACCATCTTGAACCATATGGTGACAGTCACCTACTATTACAGTAGTCAGCAGGATGGAGTTAAATATTCCAACTTCCCAAATCAAGAAATGAAATTAATCTGAAAATATTTTAATGTAGCAAGTTTGGCTATAGAACCAGTGCAACATAGAGAGGACGCCCATTGTATAACCAACTTTACTGCTTAATCTTAACAGAGTAAGCTACAGAGGCAACAGATTTACCACAAGTTATCTGGTTAAATTAAATATTGCAGGTAGGAACATGCTGTTGGTAATTGTGGCTTTACAGTACCAATGTTCAAGTTGGCTGAGTTAGTTTTACTGTAAGTAAAATGCAAGTTTACAGAGAAACAAAATAATTTAGTATAGCACGCTGTATTGTTTCATGCTCAGTCACAATGATAACGTCTTTGACAGATAAACAATATTTCAGCATTATGTTAATAATGCCAAAACATACAGGAATTTTAATGCCAAATTTACAACATAATACAGTGCTTAACAAACAGATTTCTCAGGTATGGTGGCCAAGTGAGAATGCTACACAGGACTGAGAAGCATCCAAGCACTACCCAGTGCACACAAAGTAAACCACACCGACAGGAATGCTTTACCTTCTGATGGAATTATTGTTCTAGAAGTTTGTGTCCCAAACATAATGCAACGTAAAATGAATGTTGAACCCTTGCCTCAAACACGAAGCAACAGGAATACATGTTCTTTAAAAGCTTGAACCAGTAAAACCACCTTAAGAACAGAAAAACATTTTGATCACTGGACAAGGATGATAGAACTTGATTACTGTATTAGGTGAACTAGAATGAGAATGACGTTGTAAACACATTTTAACCAAATTCGGTTAATGTATCTATTCTTAACTCGAGAATATTGGCATTTCAGCAAACAGTGATTTTTAAAGCTAAGGACACTATCAGAGATTTTATGTTTGTCTAAAGCCAAAACTGATTTAAAAAAATCTGGAAGCTGGCAAATCATTTTTCATTCCCTATCAGCTTTCATTAACTTTTCCACTGCGTTCTTCAGCAAAATTTTCAAAACCCCTGTTTTTGTCTAATTCTGCCTCAACTTAAGCAGCTGGTAGCAAAGCTGAAGCAAACACTATCGACACTTGAAAATCCCAACTGCGAATGGTTTGGTTTCCACTGCTTGGGGTGAGCTCAGCCTGCTGGCATTGCTCTGCATGGAAAGCAGAACACTGAAGCATTCATTTTTAGCTTGAAAAGAAACACTTCCTTAAAAACAAATCGGCTTTCTGAATATGCAAAGAAATATATAGGTAAATCAGATTTTAATCTGTCAATCACAGAAGTGTCCTCCACATTCTTCCCCACGCCCACCCTCCAAACTAACAGCATTGCCAAAGTGGCTGATGTGAAACTGAGAGAATTAAATCCATTTACATGGCTACAAAGCAGAATGAAAAAGAAATGTTGTCCCTGCCGCATATATTTTTTATCTTTTTCCTGCATTGTGTAATGAAGTCACACAAGCATAAAGGGGCTTGTGGGGGGGTTTCGTGTGTAGTTTTTTTTAAACAGGCATAAGAGCTGTGCAAGATAAAACTGAACAAACTTTGTTTCAATTCAGAAAGATTTTATATTACCGACTCATTTCTCTTTGTAACTAAAGGTGATAAAAAATAAATCCATAGTAATAAAAGGAAAAAAACACAACAAAAACACCTGTAGTCAAGCTGGTTTTTCAAGTATGTTTCTCCCCTCAGGAAAGAATTGCATTAGCCATACTACTGATTAAAGCCCCTGTCACAATCATTAGGATTCAGACCATAGGTCCAGATCTCCTGGAACTGGGCTCAGCTGGATCTCCAGCTGGGTTTGCCAAGGCTGGAAGCGGGGGGCCGATGGGTACACATGCCTGCGTTACGCCGCTCCTCAGCTCCCCGATGCCAACAGCATCCACTTCACAGCCCCATCGCGTCCCCGGGACAGGAGAAACAGCACAGGAGCCACAAAGTGACCTTGGACAGGTGCCACTGTTCACTGATCAACCAGCTGCAAGTCTGCTTCGTGCTGCCAGAGGTGCACTTTGCAGACCTACAAAACCCGCCAATTTTGCCCCAAATATTTCTACATAGCACAGCATCAAACACATCTTAGTATTTCATTCAGTCTGGAATTCACACCTCAATCTATTGCGATTATGGAAGCCACTGAAAAGTCAATGAGAGGGGTTCTACAAGAGTTGGTCCCAGCACTGAACACTAAAACGCATGTAAAATAAAAGGGGACAAACTTCCAAGTCACGATTAGTGATGGTGATGGGTTCGACTTTTTTCTCAGATTCACCTCCCATTAACGCAAGAGAAAAGTGCAACTTTGCAGCATGTTTGTTCACGTCAAGTTTTGCCTCAAGAACACATTTTGCAGTAACAAAATATGGTCTATAAAGTTGCAAAGTGCACAAGCTGAAGGCACAGAGTACAAACACATAGGAAAACAGATTTCAAAATACAAAGTAACAAAAAAAGAGCTAAAAGAAAAATCTGGAATTTAAAACTCCCTGACACAAGATACATTTATATGGGACCAACTCTTAAAGGTGACCATTTTTAAACTAATGAACAAATATTGCAAAATAACAAAATTTTATTCTTATTAAGTAAAAGCTCCAGAAAATACCTTGAAGTTTAAAAACTAATACACTGACGTGTTAACTAGTTTTAAGAATGTCCTTAATATTAAGAAAAGAGTGCAAAAAGGATTCTTCCATTCTAACACTTTTGGAAGCTGCTGATTCCAGCTGCCCATTTCTACTTTGAAAGGATCGTTTTTCAAGGTGCATTCCTCACAAAAATCACAGAACATGAACTTGTTGAGAGGCCAGACCAAAGAATCATGTCTTTCAAAGTCATCCCAATTGTAGCAGCAACTGACATTTTATCATATAAAGAAGTCCAAAACTCTTCTTTGAGGCATAGTTCGTGTCAGAGCTTGAGTATCAGCAGTTGCCAAAGGAGGCTCTGGATACCACCTGCGCTCCTCCAGTGTCTGTTCTGGTCAGGAAGAGAAGCTGATCCAATATATTCACTATCTGTACCCCCTGGAGCTTGCACAGCCTGATGAGCCATCTGAAAGTACAGAAAACATTCAAGAAATTCTCTCATATTAAGCTTCCACCTTAAGTCCTTTGCCCCCATCAACCCCAAAACCAGCATTGCCTGCAAAATGCTAACAGTGTAAACTGAAGTTGATATACCAGGGAAACATCCACCTATTCATTTCAGGTTGTCATAAGAATTCATCATAAAATTGTATGACATTTTATGGTAGGAAATAAAGCAAACATACTCAGCGGAAAGCACAGGAGGAAACTTGGTAGAAAGAATGCAATAAAAAGTTAACAATGGCACCAGAACAGATACTATTCCCCTGTCCCCAAGGCTAAATGACAATCAGGACCTTGTACTTAAACCCTGACTTAGTACATGTGGGATTAGATTCTCTCCTGGACAAATATTTAATCAGCACAGAAGGCAGGACCTTTGACTGCACCCAAATTCGGGATGTCTGGAGTAGACCAACTAACCAAGAATGGAGATATTCCTCCCTGTATCTCTTCACTCCACCCCATCATCTCTACTGGGGAAAATTAGGAGAGTAATGAAGTGAAGAACCTCACAGTTAAAAATGCAGCAAGAGACTTCACCTACAAATGCAAGAGAACTTCCCTGCTGCACGACTCGAGCATTTGTAGACAAATACTCAAGACAGGTGGTCACCAGCTTGTATTAGACACATCACTGAGGGTTCCAAGTTGAAAAGCAAGACCTCTCCAAACTGTCCCTCCTGTCAGCAGACAGGAACACACACCACCAGCACACGATTTATGCCAGAGGTGGCCTGGCTCATCACTTCGTTACCTGTTAGATGTATCCTGACTTGGGACAACTACATTCTTCTCCCTTAAGACCTCAGCTGTCTACTTAACTGAAGTGGAAGTATCTTGGCCTCGGCAGCTTGGATATCTTACTACCTTACAGGTGGGCTGTGGGACTCCAGCACAGTTAGCCAGGCTCTAGATCCAAGAAGATTGTATTTTTACTTGGAATGATAAAGATTCCTTTGGCAGACTGAGCTACACATGGAGGGGCATCCTCTGACACATCGACAGCCCCAAGAAGACAGAAGTCCACCAGGAGCTGTGCATCCAAAGCAGCAGGGACAGCAGGACAGCGCAGGGCAAGGAGATGCATACTCACTGTACGTTAACTCTTCTCCAGCTCTCTTGCGTGACTGGTCACCTCTAGGAAAGAAGGGGAAGAAAAGTATTTTCATGATAATCTGTTCTAGTTGAAGATGTCCCTGCTCATTGCAGAGGGGGTTGGACTAGATGACCTTTAGAAGTCCCTTCCAACCCAAACCATTTTATCAGTCTATGATTTTAAAAAAGAGAAAACAATAGTGAAATACCTCAGCGCAATCATAATCAACTTTTACAGACTTTAGGAACAAAATTCAAACATAGTAGTAATAACACATGACTGCGGGATTCTGGATTTACTAAAACAGAAACGTAAGCTAGATTTTATATATTTAACGAGTTCATCCTTCTGTCAAAGACAGTAGGTTTGATCTTGTAACTTTTTACAAAATGAGGATGAGGAAAATTGCTCATATGCAGAGCAGTCTCAAGCCATGCATAGAATTGTTTTCCTTAACTCAAACTCCTCAACCAAGCTTTAGAGAACTACATAAACTCTGCATCTATCCGTCTAAAAAGGTAAGATAGTCCTGAAAACCCAGCAATGAGACTCGAAGCAAATGTGAGCTGACAGCACTTCCTCTTCAAGCACAAAATTCAAATAAGTAACTAAAGCTGTATTGGCATCAATTGCTCCTGAAAACCCAAAGTCAAATTCCCATCTATTTGGAAAACATGGTTTTTCCTTTTATTCTTGTGCACACAGACCCTTAAAGCTGGTAAATCTGGCTGCTTCACAAGTTTCTCACTATGATAGATACGCTATTGAAACTGTCATATAAGGAAGAGAGATTCTAATACATTTTCATCACAGTGGTTATAATTTCACATATATCTGCTGGAAGTTGGTAGAATATTTTTTTCTCTAATAATATGAAGTGTTCTTCCTTGAAATGACTCTTAAAGTGATGGACCTGCTGTGTATGACTTGATTAAGGTCTTTCTCAAGACAAATACTGCCAGGCAAATGGCTCGTGTTCCCACTTTCTGCAGCAAATAGTATTTAATGGTGTTGACAACCTGACTATTTCAAGTAGAACCTGATATGCCATCAGTGCTGCTGAAGACACCTCACTGTGCTGTGTTCCTCAAGGTTATTGTTGTAGGAAGTTCAGCAGCAAAGACACATCACCATTTTTTGGCGCAATTATAGGAGAAGAGGTGACATTTCATGCCAACCCAGAAGCCAACAGCCTTCGTACGCTCCTTCATAAAAGAGATAAACAACCCTTTTGTACATACATATACATCTATACACGTAGGAATAGAACCTCAGAACAATGCTGAAAAGGTCATAAAGAAATACAACCCGTGTTCCTGAACATAAGCAGAAGCACATTTTACTTCTTCAAATACATTTCAAGGAAAAATGCATTTCAAACACTACTTCAAAATGCCATGTAGCAAATTATATCACCTGTACTTGAGTTTTCTTTTACCTCTGCCCTTTCCACGGTGACAGACTCTAACACTTTACATAACCTCCATGTTTACCAGGCTGCACTGACTCCCTGGCAGTAAAACCATATTAATGTGTTTTGCAAAATACATTCATCAGTTACTCCACTGCAGAGTTTTGGTTTGCACTTTAATGTAATAAATCAAAAGCAAGGTAGATAAAAACAGTAGTTGCACCAAAGCATGGGTTGGGGTGGGACAATTTTCTAAACCTACAAGACATATTAAAACTCTTCACATGTCCAATATCCAGAAGATGACATACTCAGAAAGACAAAAGGAAGAGGAACTCTTAGAAATTGGACTTTGTAACCAATATGTGACACAGGAACCTTTACTTTGTTCTTCCCTGTATGACCTTTCTCAAGCCCTCATTTCTTTGTCCCCACAAGACAGAAACGGTTTCCTATGGATTTGTATTATTTACAGTGTTAGAGAATTACTTTTCTGCATAAAACAGGAGTTGCTAAAATATATTCTGAAGATCCCATGAAGTTTCTAACAAGAGGGCACAACACTGGCCTCCAAATTTTGCAACGGTCAGTACCCTTTGCTTCCTTTTATACAGCACCAGCCAAAAAACTTCACGGTCAAGCTGGCAAGCCTGCCTTATTTTCAGATACTGGGGGAAATATGTTCCTGAAACAAACTGATTTTGTGGATATGGATCATTACTACTTGAAACTTCAATTTTAATTCTCTATGAAGTACAAAACGAGTGAAATGTGATTGTATGTGGAACTATTATAAGACACCTACAGAATTAATTAGATTGAAAATTAGACAAAACTAAAATGTTCCTTTTTTTTTGTTTGTTTTGTTTCGTAAATTTCCTCCTTTTGTCAGCACTATATACCTACTCAGTTTCAAACAGTCTCAAACTTCTATTTCTTGGGCCAAATGCACCGCTTTTCTCAGCCTAAGCTCTTATGACTTTATTTTTAGTATCCTAAGCTATCAAAATTTGTTTTGCTCAACAGAAAGCCTTACAAGGAACGAGTCTCCAATGCCATTTGCATTTAGGTCAGCAGTAGAGTTCTGAAGCTCAATAATTTACCAAGCTTTGGAGAGAGAAATTACCTCTGCGGAAAATTACACGAATGTGAAATCCAGGAGCACATCTAACACTAAACATACACACATTTAGTGGGTGTTTAAACTACGGGACCATTTTTTCAGTGCTGCAGTTGCACAGGTAACAGGAAGGATGATTTATCCTCTTCCCATAGAAAGGAATCTCTGGGGAACAGAGCACGACAGCTTCCCCAAGCTTGGTCCCAATGCTGTGCTTCCATCCAGGCAGCTCAACAACAGGCGCAGCCCAGAATCATCAACATGAAAATTAACATGATGAAAATTTTCCACCGTCTCTTCTACTGTTTGTTCTTCAATTCTCAGAAGAGAAACATGTATTTAAAATAAACACCTACTGTATAAATAGCTCTGAAAGTGGAATAAGGAGAAGTCGTCAACTGACATTTTCAGAAGCAACATAATCAGAAAAGAAAAGGTCAAAGTAAAGGCTGAACAAGAGCATGATCATGCATTAGAAGCACAATGAAAAGACTGGGTGGCATGAACTGTAAGCAATCTGTTACATGAAAATATTTGAAGACTTGCGATGATTTGCTCTTTGGTACCATCTGCCAGGTTGGTACTGCTCAAAATGTGTGGAAAATAAGACCATATTTCAGATACTGAGCTGTGAAAGTTCTTCATTAACTCTTAAATTATTTTAAATGATTTCAGCACTGTCCAGCACCATTACTACTGAAGTAGTAATTATTACCTCGTAAATCCATTCTGCATAAGCTCTCTTTGAAGTTTCTGGTCTTGAGCAGCATATTCCTGAAGCTCAGATTCCACAGCAGGGGGTAGAATATTTGGGATGAATTTAGAAAATAAAGCTGGTGCCATCTGTACCCATTCTGTAAGAAGAGGGAAAGCAACAACAAAACATGTGGAAAAGATCTTTTGTGAAAATTTTACTCTTTGACAGATGTCACTTTGCCTCTATTTTGAATACATCCTCTATTTTGAATACATTTTATGATCTCGAACAAAAAACAAACAAACAAACAAAACCCCACAACAACAAAACAAAACCATCCCCTAAACCCACAGAAACCAGACCTTAAAGCAGAACAAATAATCAGACTGTTAAATGCTTAAATGTAGATAAAGGAATTACTATTTTCTTTGGTCATCAACCTTGTGAGTAAATTGAAATTCAGTTCTCGCTGCATCTCACAGGGGCTGCTGAGCCTCAGGACACTCTCGAGTACAGCTGAAGATCAGCAAACTCACCTTGATAATCATAGAGTGCACTATCAGCAAGTTTACTGACGACACAAAGCTGGGAGGAGTGGCTGACACACCAGAGGCTGTGCTGCCATCAGAGACCTGGACAGGCTGGAGAGTCGGGCAGGGAAAAATGTAATGAAATATAACACGGGAAAGTGTAGAGTCCTGCATCTGGACAGGAACAACTCCAGGTTCCAGTATAAGTTGGGGAATGACCTATTAGAAAGTAGCATATGACCCCCACCTGGGAGTTCTGGTGGACAGCAGGATGACCATGAGCCAGCACTGGGCCCTTGTGGCCAGGAAGGCCAATGGTACCTGGGGTGGGTTAGAAGGGGGTTGGTCAGTAGGTCAGAGAGGTTCTCCTGCCCCTCTACTCTGCCCTGGTGAGACCCCATCTGGAATATTGTGTCCAGTTGTGGCCCCTCAGTTCCAGAAGGACAGGGAACTTCTGAAGAGAGTCCAGCACAGGGCAACAAAGATGCTGAAGGGAGTGGAGCATCTCCCGTGTGAGGAAAGGCTGAGGGAGCTGGGGCTCTGGAGCTGGAGGAGACTGAGAGGTGACCTTATTAATGTTTATAAATATATAAAGGGTGAGTGTCAGGAGGATGGAGCCAGGCTCTTCTGAGTGACAACCAATGATAAGACAAGGGGTAATGGGTTCAAATTGGAACACAAGAGGTTCCAATTAAATATGAGAAGAAACTTCTCAGTAAGAGTGACAGAGCCTGGCCCAGGCTGCCCAGGGGGGTTGTGGAGTCTCCTTCTCTGCAGACATTCAAACCCCCCTGGACACCTTCCTGTGTAACCTCATCTGGGTGTTCCTGCTCCATGGGGGGATTGCACTGGATGAGTTTTCCAGGTCCCTTCCAACCCCTGACATTCTGTGATTCTGTGTAACACATTAGTGTGGGAGGCTTGTTCACAAAATTTACACCTCTCTTCCCTGAGCCTTATTTCTAGAAAGCACAGTAATATCAACATATAACCCTGCTTCTCCATTACCCATTTCAAATGAATTAATGCAATTCTCTCACTGATCTTCCAAAGCTCAGATGAACACTTTTTAATGTTCATTATATAATTCTAAACTGTATTAGTTCAGCTTCAGGATAGAAATGTGATTTAATTTCACTACACTGAACACTGCCTTACAGAAGCAAAACAGTTTACCTTAAAGCCGCTACAAGGCTGATAAGAAACACAGGCGACTGAGCAAAGGATGAAAATTGGGTTTATTGCAACTGGGTAAGAAGTTCTAAGAAAAATAAATGCCCCACAAGTATTTCTGAAGCCAGACTTTCCAGAGGTTGTAGCAGTTCTCTTAAACTTCATCTTTACTTGGAAAAAAAGGGATGCTTTTAAATATATTCACTAGGGCACACCATGAGCTTTTATCCAATGCCCACATATGGTCACCTGGTTGATGCCAGGCTTCAACAGTGTTTATTTCAATCAGCAAACTCACTAAATAATCATTACTAGTGTACATGTGGTTTAAAAAAAACCCAATGCACTACCCTCCCTCATCACAGAACCGTTTTGGTTGGAAAAGACCTTCAAGATCATCAAGTCCAACCATTAACCCAACACTTGGCATTCACAACATGAAATACTGTGGTATGTATTTTGTGCCACTGCCAGATCATTATAGGTGAGAAAAGTATTTCAGGTTAAATCCAGGTGGGAAAACCAACACCCTCATGATGGCAGAGATAAAGAAAAAATTTAGAAATATTCTAGAAAAATTCTAGAAATATTGTGTCTTTTTTACCTGGTCGTAGTGTATACAGGCCTTTCACAATATTTGCCATGGTTGAAGGAGTTATTTGAAACGGCGTTGACTGAGCTTCCAAGAGTAAAGCTGAAATAAAATTAAGAGAATTAGCTATTTTTCTAATCAAGAAATACAGGCTCTTACACATACATTTCTGCATCAAAGAAATACAGTAGTTGTGCTTTTTTGTTATCTGATGTCCTCTCAAAGGCAACAGGCAGGTATCTGTTTGACAACCTAATTCTCAAGAGTAACAAAACATCACCTTTAAACAGAAATATTCTGTTCAAATTATATAGGATGAATATGTTAAATAACTTACGTTTCATCTGTTTTCAGATAGGTAAATGGAGTGAGGAAAAACCAACTAAGTGTTGGCGCTAAGTATATATATGGGCATGTTGAATGCCTGGAGATCCCAAAATCCTCACTATACAATTTTTAGCATCTTGCCCATACAACTAAGGCTAGATTGAAATTCTACTAATGAAGTATAAGTAGTGTAAAAAGAAAGTAAAAATCAAATAAGAAGAGTTGCCCTTTTAAACACAAGTGAACATTTCTATTTCATTTTTGGTATTTTCTGTAGTAAACATTGCAGTAATTGCATCTTCCTCTTGTGGAAAAACCTGGCAATAGCAGATTTACTGCTTGTATTACACTATCCAGACCTTTAGCCTGCCTTGTATTTAGCTGAGTTTTGTAAATCCACCTGAATTACAGAAACAAACAAAAAAATAAATCAATAAGGCTTAAACCAACTGTGGCCTTTCAGTTTTTATGATTCTACAAAGCAGCTGAACAGCACACACAGCATCCTGTGCCCACTATGCAGGGGAGAAATTGCTCTTACACACTTCAGGTAGAATTGTATCTCTTGTGCTTCCATTGTAGACTCTGGTTTTCAATCTTTAAAGCTTCACCAAATCGGTCTTCAGCATCTGCCAACACCGTACTTGCCATAGAAAGAAAAATCCTTGGCAGCACGTTCTTCCCTTTGTGAAACTGTTTAAATGGCTCGTGTAATAGGGAGATTAAAAAGGAAGAATTTTTCTAATCTCCAGGTAATGAAAGTGGTTACATTTCACTGTTATAGATGAATTTATTTTACAAAGAACCATCTCGAAAGCGCTTGGACCTTTCAGCTGAAGCCTTGAGGGGGTGAGAGGCTGTGATTTGTTTTGTAATAACATATTTACAGCCTCTTTCCTAAAGAGTTTTTAAACAGCCTCTTGGCAGCCAGGAAAGTTGCGAATCATTACATTTAAAAGGGAATGATGCTTTTTAAAGAAGATATGCACACAGTAATGCACAATCCATACAACATGTGTATTTACATACATATATTTAATTAGACTGTAGCTACTTCAGCATAAGCTTCACCAATAGATTTGTAAAGCATCCAAATTTCTTCTTCATATGTAGACACCAAATGATGTTCCAAAGCTACATATGACAAATTATTTAAAATAGAATAAGCCTAAAAATACTGATTTAAAGGCCACAAACTCCAGAAATAAGTAACTTGAAAACTTTAATAGATGCGAAATAGTAACTCAATCAACATGGCTTCTTGACTTTATTCCTGATAAACTGAAAACTGTTCTGCAGTAGTATCCAAGTTATAACTAGCAAGAGCCATTTAAAAATATTTCAGAAACTACTTTGTATAAATGTATACATACAGGGCATATGTGGAAGAGAAAGCAGCTGTTCAGAGTCACTTTGGGGACAAACCCAAATGTTAACACAAGCACCCACAACTGCAGAACTAGAGGGCATCTGACTGCTTGGATATCTCTGAGTAAATGGAAAATCGCAGGTCACACTTATTTCATCTATGGATGAGATGTGAAACACAGCGCTGAGCACACAGCCATGTGTACTGTTGTCTTTCAGTTTTTATAGTTTTTAATAACATAGGAGAAGTAGATGGCAAAGACAAATTTTATTTTCTGGTATATATGGATCAAAGACAAGAGGTGCTGAGCACACCAGACTGGCAGCCTGTGGTACTGGAGACACGCTGGGCCTGTGAGATGCTCCCACCTTTCTCCTTCCCTTCCAGCTAATGAGACCCCCACAGCACCCCCTTAACGTGTTCGAGCTGCTGACCACAAGAATTATTTGTACAAGCAATAGTTTCAGAGGACAGTCCACATCTTGAGCATAGTTCACCACTATAAACATGCAATATTTCACCCATAAAGCTCATTTCAGTTGTGATCCTTTGAGATAACATGAACAGATATATCTGCAATAGAAAGCGAGTAAAATGAGCAGCCACTTGTTTCTGTTTCAGGTTACTGACCATATCACCTGAGACAGGGATTTCATTAATAACTCAGTCAAAGAATTCACCTGGAGATCAATCCTACAGAAACACCTTGTTCACCACCCCACCACAGCATCAGGAATTAACATTTAGTCTTTTTTCTGCAACTGCTTATACCACATGCGACAATGGAAACTTAAATCGCTCACGCCTGATTTACGGTCGATAAATACAAACATGATGTTATTATATTCAACAACAACGTAAGAAAGGAATGGCATATATTTCCTGTTGCTCACTAAAGAAAACTAAAAGAACAGACTATTCATTAAACCATACAGTATAAATTAATCCAGCCCACACCTTTTCCAAAAGCTATGTGTCAATAGCTGAAGGATGAATAGCATTGCTGGAGAATATGTATTTTCAGAATGATTTCTATAAGGACAAGACTCCTCTCTCTGGATAGATTCAAGAAACCTCAGTCAGACAAAGACATAAACACATAAAAAGTGTAAAACTCCTTCACATGCAAATTTATCTTCAGTTTTGCAATGAAATCTACCCAAACTTTCAATCCTACATTCCTTCTTGAGAGGTTCACTTAAACCAAAGGAATAGAAACAGCCGTGCCAGACACACTAAGTTACCTCTGTTGTTATTTTACAGTCTTATCAAATATTAAGGCTTTGGTTCTTGCTTTATTATAATAATTAATGAGACTCTACAACACAGCAGTTGCAAAGACTCTTTCTACCCCATGGCATTTACAAAGATGGATCAGGGTGAGGCAGAATAAAACTAAACCTCAGGTGAACGACAGTGGTAATGACACTATGATACGATCTGACCACCTCGGTGTTTCTGAACCAAGATGGCATTTCACAGACTAAGTAACCAATATGCAAAGAAGTTAATTAACCTGCAAATAGTCCTGAAAATAACTCACGGCAGAATCAAAGAAGGGACGCGTGGGCTCCCACGATGAAATGCTTTGTGTGCAAAAAGATACAAGATGCTTTGAAATGTTGTTGAACTGAGGTAAGACAATACCCAGAATGGCCTCGGGACTTTTTTTGAGGAATGGTGGATAAACTATATTGGAATAAACAAGGTATGAACCTGCAGCAGTTCAGTTATTCTGCGGTAACCATGTTACTCCATTATTGCAGAATCACTCTGAAGCAGCTCGACCCTTGATGAAGTTTTAAACTATTTCATAATTACAGTGGGTACCTGGGGCAGCCAGAATTCCAGGAGCAGAGATGGTATCTTACCAGTTCAAACTCACTTGTTCAGAACTCAAGATTCACTTGCAAAATCTAAAGGTTAGCTATTCTAAAAATATTCCTATCACTCATTTCCAAATAGATTTCTTTTACTTAGCAAAGATGTAATTCTTCTGGAAGAAGAGTGAAACTCTTGCATATTAGTGCACAAGATTTTCTTTTCCTCCCTTTGCAGTAATGTAACAGAACTTCAATGTAAACTACTTTAATAAATCACACCTAAGTATGGCTTCAGCAGATGTATTGAGAGTTGTAATTATTCAACGACACACTTAAAATTATACATCGTATTCCCATTAAAAGCAACTCTAATAGCTTCCCCAAGTAGGCGTTACTCAGCTGGTGCTCTCCAGCCCTCAGCAGAAGCAGAACTGATGGCTTAATGAAGCTAGAAAATAAAACAAATGTATTCCAGAGATCTTTATCACACCATACAAACTGTGCTCTCTTGTACTTAACTCCAATACGTATGCAATATTTACATTATTTTGCAGAACAACCACTTTGATATTTGCACAGAACTGGAGCCCTTATACAACTGTATGTGAGCTGTTGCTTTGAGGTTCTGGGGGAGGTTGGTTGTTTTGGGGGGTTGTTTTGTTGTTGTTTTTGGTGTCTTTGTTATAGTTGGTTTGGTTTTTGCTTTGGGGTTTTTGTCATTGTTGGGTTTTGGTTGTTGGTTTGGTTTCTGCTTTTCGTTCCTGTCTGTGTTGGTGCATTTGTTGTTGTATTAACCTACTGCCTATTCTATTATTAAACTGGCCAATAAATCTTGATCACATATTACCTTCTCATTACTTTAACCCAGGTACAATTTGGACGCGTTAACTATTGATCTAAAACTTCAAAAGCCTTTTGCATGAAAACCAACCTTCCCATTTGCAGTTACATCAAACTCCTCATTATTCTGCTTTATTTTCCTTTAAACAGAACTAAAAATAAATTTTTAGCAACTTAAATTCTTCAAAAGTTTGTCCTGAGTTAAAACTTACATTAGAAAAAACCCACAGAAGTCATATTTATTACTAAGCGTTTGCCACTAGGCCTTTAATAAAGCCATAGATTACTTTTAAAATATTCATTACATAGCCCAAAAGCTTTATGAAGTATCTAATAAAAATGCTGTGGAGTAAAAATATCCAAGTCTTAATCACACGGAAAATATTCTGTGTTGTAACCTGAATAAATATGAAAAACAAAGCTATAAACATAGAAATACGAACTTTTGGACTTCTATAACTGGAAAAATAAGGTGATATTTTCATGTTTACAATTTTATGAAGGCTCGTTGAAATGGGAACATTGTTCCTGTTTCTCTACCAAGGATCCAGATTAAACGTTACAGTCATTACCTGAGACTATATTTTCCTATTAAAAACCTGCCTTACTTTGAGGTGCTGCAACTTAACATGAAACAAGAAAAACAGCTACAACTGTTTAAAATAACATAGTTCTTTTAATTAAAAGTGCAGTTCAGTAACAATATTTGTGTGTAGATTAAGCGTTCTTTAAAGAATACAAGTGTATTGTAATATACTTGGTAACACCACAGTTTCCAATATGGCTACAATACAATTACTTAACTCTGCCAAATCCCCACAGGTCGGAAAAGATGCAGAACACAGTGTAGCTGATTTTTTGTGACTACTGATATTTGGAATGAAGACAAGAAGGAAGGAAAACATTGCTTTAAGGTTGAACGGGAATTTGAAGTGGAGGTAATGGGATTAAACTATTTGCCTATGTAGAATAAGCCAGAAACTAAACACTGAACAGATTCAAAATCTCCTAAATGCACAACAATCTTTTAAACATACTTTCAGTGAATAACTTAATAATAAACACATCATTTCCTTACACGTCTAAAAGGACCCTCTATGCTATAGAACCCTCTTGCCCCCCCAAAAAAGTTGGTATTTCAACAGCTTTATCACCAGGAAGAATAAAATAGTTTGTTGTAGAGGAATTCTAACAGAAATCATCCCATTTTAGTCTTGTACAAATATGCTGGAATAGATTGGTATTTTGTCTTTGTGCGACACTATCTTGCTTCATTTTGAAGACTCTCAGAAAGGAATCTTATAATCTAAACACAGATTGATTAAAACCCAGAGAACAAGTCACTCTGCAGGCAAATAATCTTACTTTTTTTTTTTTTTTCAATAAATCAAACATCTTATTTTTCTTTATCATCCTTAAATTTTAAGCAAGAAACATATCTTTATGAAGGTGGCAGAGCAAGGTTGTGCATTTTCTTCTCATACATTTTTCCTTACAATGTGCAAAGATCAGTAAGCAAAGCCGTGTCCAGGGGCTGAGTCACATCCAATATATTACAGAAATAAAGCGCCTCAGCAATCAAATGGGACTTATTTTTTTACCATATTGCTTCTGCCAGCACTGTAGTCACTCTGTGTCTCAAAAAAAAGAACAGTCATTTCAAACGCTTACGGGTAGATTCTATATTCATGCTTTAGTTCAGATTAGAAATGTGCTTTTGAAGCAAATTCACTGATCATCCCCACTTACTGCTCCTTGGTTCCTATGACAGAGCTGCCTGGGACCATATTAACTTAATTCCTTTTGGGCAAGATTAAACCAGATATGCTTGAACTACTAACGGCCTTTCTGTCCACAGGACCAGACATTAGCAAGTGTGAAATAAAACTCTCCAAAATGCACATAAAGGTGAACACTGAGTCCTTGACACCAACACATAGGTGTTCCATATTCTCTAGATCTGCTCCCTTTTTAAACACCACCACTTATTAATGTAGATGTAGCCTAAACCATGCAAGGAATCCTTCAGCGCTTGCAACAGGGCACATACCTTAAAACATATAAAACCGTGGCCATTGAACTTCTGCTGCACCAAAACTATACTGACGATATACACATTTTTTCCAAGACCAGGACACTGGGCTACACTGACTTTTGAACCAACTCAGCACAGCCACTCAAGAACAATTTTATTTATGGATCTAACTGCTATTTCCTTAGGAAGTATAATCATTAGATCTGACATGGAAACGAGAAGCACAAATTAAAACAATTTATTGAATGTAAATCTAAAAGGACAGAATAAAAAAAAAGGTGAAAAATAACAAGTGTTTTCCTCCCTTTTCAGGGGATTTTCTCTGCAGTTTGTGGGTCAAGGCAATGACAGCTTGCTTCTAATACATAGATTATTTCAGACAGATGTCAAAACAGAGGGGGGAAAAATAAAGAAATGCCAACTACAGCAGGGAAAAAAGACAAGAAGAAGATGGATTGGATTGACCACCTCTGCCAAAGGGTGAGGTGTGGGGAGTAAAGTAAAAACCCCAACACGTCAAAATAAAGCCCGTGTTCTCTGTTGTAGCTGTGAACCTGGCATCAATCACAGTGCTCCTCTCTTTGGGCTGTGCACAAACTAGAGCTAGACATGGAAACACAGCCTCTCCTGCACAAACACCAGGCAAACCTCTGCAAGGAAACCTCTAATGGTTATAATTTGGTTGATTCTCTGTAATTTTGTATTAAAATTGTACCTGCTGCAAGCAAAAAGGACAACTGCACAACTTCATCGTTAGAAGTTGTCAGCAACCTTGGCCAACTTTCCAGGCAACTTTTCTGGTACTTCTCAGAAAGCACCAACGCAATGGAAACAGCTTTCCTGCCATCTTTATAAAGGAAAAGCTTTTCCAATGTAAATAGCCCTTCTAATAAGCTATAATATGCCTGCAATAAAAGCCTAAAAATTAAGAAAATGGAGCAGCAAGATTTCTTCAGCTGAATCCAAGTGACATAACTGGGAAGAAATGAAGCTGCCCTATGCAAAAATCTTCAGAGAGAAGTTTTTCCCAGTAACTAATTAGAAACTGTAAATATAATAAAATAGGTTACGATTCCTCCCCCTCCTCCGGTCTTTTTACAAGGAATTTTTTCTTGGAAAACCATGAGAAAAGTTGCTACTTTTGGTGAACACACACGATAGGTTTTTACACTGGATTTTAGTTCTGAACTCACACAAGCACTGACATGAAGAACTACATTCTATAATTACCTACGTGCTATTAGAATCTACATACAGGGAACTGCTCCGTATCCTCATGCTTCAGCAGCTAATTCTGTAAGTATCTGGATATATATCATGAACAAAAACCTAAAACAGCCAATGGTCGAGATCTAGTGCTTTAATCCTCAACAATAATTTTGCCTAAATTTCACATGTTTTCAAGCCCACGTTCTAGTTCTGAAACAGCAAATTTCAGGGAATTGCCTCATTCACAACCCATATTATCACTTTGGATCCTGATAACAATTTTAAGAGCTGTGAAGTCCTAGGCCCTATTTATTCAATTGCATTTTCACCATGGTCCAAGAGGTTTCCTTTTTCTCTGGATTAAAAGGACCTGTTCCTATGATCTATTCCTGACAGAGTAGATCAAAGATGGGAACACGCAAACATCCATTCCAGCATGCTGTTAATAGCTTTTCTCTTCTGTTGCCTTTAAAAGTGAGCTTGTTTTGGGCACTAAACTGCCAATAATAATTCAAAAAAAGAATAGCAGCTACTTGCCTGCCATCGAATTTTACCTATTGGAAGTACTAGAAGTAGTTTCAGGAGCTGTTACACGTTTTCATCACTGAAGACAGATACATTTTGCAATAACTGCGATTCTTCTAGACTGAAGAACACACAGGGAGATGACAAACTGAGATTACAGCCCAGGAAACCCAGGTCTAACCTGCCCCAACAGTCAGTGGCTGCATAAACAAAACAAACAAGTCACATCGTGCAGAACTACAGCAGGAACATAGACAACATTCCCCCCTTCCCTAGGGACAAGGGATATTATCTGCATCTTCCCCCCACCATTTCTGAAGCTTCTTGCAAATAAAATGCTACATCTTTGCTTATTACATTCAGTTAAGTAGTTGTGCACATCGCAACTTCTCATGAGCCATTTAATACAGCAGTGTTATCAGCAACAGCCAGCTCTGGCTTTGTAAGGAAAATAATCAGGTTATATTCACTTAGGTCAAATATATCCACTTTAATTTGAAGAGCATTGACTGGATATATATGTGTGAGCGTACAAGTGTTTCACAAACACAATCGTGTTCATGGATCTGTGTATTATCAAGCAAATACATTAAAAATTGTAAGTGCTCAGAAGTGCTCTAGAGGGAGTTGCCTTTTTTTTTAACTAAAAAACAAACCAACCAACAACAAAAATTCTCTATCAAAAAAAAAAAAAAAAAAGGACTTAGTGCAAGCAAATTCTGTCCAAGTCAAGTTCACTTGAGAGATATTTCTTCTGTAAATAATGAATCCACACCTTAATCACTCTATTTTCTGCAACTAAGTGCTGAGGTAAGTGCTCCCACCAAAGAGACCATTGTACCGGGAGTTAATTGTGCATCTTTGTGCCTTGGAGCACGCAGCACAGGGACCAGGGCACACACAACCAGCAGGACTTTGAGCCAGATCAAACACTAAGACGAGATCTGTGCTGCACCGCTCTCCTGCCTTTCTTTTCTCCCCATCTTTTGAAGTGGAGCAGGACCTTTTTCTGAAATCAGATGAACCTGAAATGTACTTACAGCCCTTCCTGAACACAACTTCAAACAGAAACACCAGCTTCCAGGCTCTAATGGAATGATAAGATACTACAAACAAAAAACCCTCCATATGAAAAACATAGCAACAAACTTCAAGAGCAAGAGATGCTGTCCTTGTCCTCCCAGTCTAGATCACAAACTGATTATACCGATTTTGTTGTTTCTTTTTAAAACAGAGTGAAGCCATGCTGCTACTCACTGAAGTGGCAGCTGCAGCATCTCTTTAAAAAACAGCCCCAGGATTCCATTTCTCTATACAGACGACAATTTCACTGACTTTAATTGCCTACGCATACCCACTCAAAACCTTCTTTTTCCAGCCCTCATAATAAAAAAACCACATCTCTGTTGAAGCAAATCTGTATCAAGTATCAGGAAATAGCACCAAATTCTGCCAATGACACCGGCAAGTAAAGTAATTAACAGACACTGACTTATATCTTACTTTCATAGGGCCCTTACGCTTCTAAAAATGAACATAATGGTCTTAGCTATTATGGTCTGAATTCCAGCAAGCTAGAAGAACAGCTGAGAATAAACACTAAAACTGCAAGACTATAGCATATGCTTTGTGTCTTCAAATATTTCCTAGGAATCCATTAGCAAGTTTAGAATTTTATTTAGGCAAACTTTAACTCAATTTAAAGATCCTATTATACAAGATTTAACCAAGTGAGATCACAGTTAGGAGTTTATACATGTCCATATATATTACCTTACTTATATACAGCAACACAGTGGGTGACAGCCTTTATTTTAATTTTATTTTCCAATGTTTTCTTCTATTTTTACTTTAGCAACTAACACAGAGCTGGGGAGATGGCCCATCATCGCAGGTCTTTTCCTTTCAATGGTTCATCTGCCATTTCTATTAGATTCTCATATTATCATCCAGAGATAACTAATTACATAGCAACATCTCTCATAAGTTATGTTATAAAAATCTGACCAGTGTTACTTTTGCTTTGTCATTTGAAAGAAAAAAAAAATCATCACGTTAATGCTTTAATTGCCTGAAAAATGCATACGCTTAAAATTTAATGTATTTCCTTCTAAGGCAATATCAGCTGAATTTTCCATGATCCTGTTGCAGCAATCATCTTACCAGATTTCATGAGACCGTTAAACCTCTTTGGCACAAAATAAAACATTAAGTCCATGGGTGAGGATTCCTCATTGTCCTGCTATTTCCAAGGTGATCTGATCTGCTACGTGGCTAAAAGCTCTTCTCAAGGAGGCTTTTCCAAAGGGCAAGGACAAGATGGCATCAGAGCTGGTGACCTCCCCTCATTCTAGGGTACCAGGCTCCCCGAGCTCAGGGTAGTCACCTTGTTCACCCACCCTTCTCCCAGACGCCAACTCACAGTGACCCTAAAAAGCACAGCAAAGCTCCTTGGCCCCAGCCCTTCGCTGGAGAGAGAATCTGAGACTGGTTGGGGTTGAAGGGACCTCTGGAGATCACCCAGTCCAACCCACTTGCTCACGCAGGGTCACCAGAGCAGATCACACAGGATCATGTCCAGGCAGGTTTGAATGTCTCCAGAGAAGGAGACTCCACAGCCTCTCTGGGCAGCCTGGGCCAGGCTCTGGCACCTCACACGGAAGAAGTTTCTCCTCACGTTCAGATGGAAGCTCCTGTGCTTCAGTCTGTGCCCGTTGCCCCTCATCCTGTCGTTGGGCACCACTGAAAAGAGTCTGGTCCATCCTCTTGACACCCACCCTGAGGTATTTACAAACGTCGATAAGATCCCCTCTTGGCTTCTCTTCTCCAGGCTGAACAGACCCAGCTCTCAGTCTCTCCTCATAAGAAAGGTGCTCCAGACCCCTTGTCATCTTCATAGCCTGGGCATCACTACCCACGTCAGGACAAAAGGAGAAATATACTCTAATCATCCATCATCTGGTCTCCATTTATCACACAGACAGCAACTGCTTCAGAGAGCAGAGGAGCGGAGGAGCTGTTCTAGATGGACACAGACACCACAGCAAGTCTGGGTTACACAAAGGAGTGCACCGGGCTCAACGCTCAACTCACCAGTTGCACAAAGCACCTGCAGTTCTCCCAGCACTGTGGTCAGCCGCTCACTACTACACAAACTCTTCCAAACTGAACTCTGCTTATCTCTGCCTTGGCTAATTGCCCCCTCGGGGAGCTCACCAGCCCAGCGCCAGGTCCCTCTGCTCATGCAAACACTGCTGGCGGTGGCAGCAAACTCAGCGGTTCACCACAGGAGTTACTCACAGGAGCACTTAATGGGGTCACTCAAAGTATGTTCCATTTGCATTAACCTGTTACCTTAACGGAGAAACTCCTGTAGCATTATGCAGTTCACTGGCTAGCAGGGAGTGCTCGAGTACATCGTGACAATAACCCCAGCAGCATCACAATTCTTTGACCACACCACATTCTTAATGATACCTGTCAGTATTTTGATAAAGAAGTCAAAGAGTAATAGCATATGCAACAGGAAAATGAAACATTTGTTTTGCCATAATCACAGGTGACAAGGGAAAATACATATTCGTTCCCTCAGATACTCAAGAGAACTGTGACTTCATATAAAATCGTATTTTTGAAAAAACAGGTTGACATGGGTCACATTTCTTCATGTGAATGCCTTAAAAAGGAATATGTATTTATGTTCAATAACCATTTGCTATTTTCTCCCTACTCGCTGTAGATTTCTGCAATATATGAAAGCCCTGCAGTTTTCCAGGCTCCCATTACAAGAAAAACTCAAGAGGTTTACTTACGCATTAGGTTGTAAATGTGCTTTTCTGCAACATGTTCCGTAAACAGCTTTATAAGGTCATCTTTTAAGTCTCTGTTAAGCTTGGTTTCTATGTAAAATTTATTCTGGAAAATAAGACAGAAGTTTTCAATTTTGTTGCTCGTAACAGCAAATACAGTAAAGTTACTTTTTCCCTGAACGAAAATAGTTCAAAATCTGTAGAATATTTGAGCTCAGTAACTGCATTTATACGACATAAAACATTCCTGTACAGCCATGAAACTTGTATTGAAAATCAAGAATGCATGTGGTGCCACTGGTAACAAACCCAATTACATAAAGGCAACTTACACACAGATATGTATAATGAATTTTATCCTATATCTACAGATATATGTCCATATCAATCCAGGTTGGGAAATTTTAGAAAACACACTTTACTTTAGAACTTTATAAACACTCGAACACCAAAATAGGGCTGTATATAATAAAAGATAACATTTTTACTAATATCTAAAAGTGATTAAGCCATTAAAATAGGTATGTTACAATAATCTATCACCAGTATAGCTATCCATTCCTGTGGTTCATCGACAGTCTCAGAGAACAGCTACTCAGAATTAATCAACTCTGGAAACAAGTGATATATAAAAATCCATACAAAACTAAACGACATTAAATTTTTTAGGATCCATTTATCTTTATCCAGTCAGCGTTAATAATAAATTCACCTCTGCAGCCCTCAAAGGAAATTCTATTAATGAGTTCCTTGAGGAACTCTACACCTAATGTACTATTTGGTGTTATTCATCAGTTCCCAGCCTGCAATTAATAGTAAGATTTCTTGCCTGTATTTTATTCATAGGGGGGTTTTAAATGCTGTTTCAAGATAAATCTCCTGTCATTACAACACTAACACAGAAGTGGAACAACTGAATTCATATGGATGACTTGTGTAAAAGAGTTAAACAGAGACAGTAACAGAAAATCAACATAATCAAAAATAACAAACTGGAACACTTATCTGAGAGATTTACTAGAAGAAGGGATATCTTAAGGGAAAAATGTTTTTTAAATCAAGTTGCTCTCCTGTTTGCTAACACATTTAACACAATTGGCACAAACCCTCACAACACTATTAAAGCAATCTTTTTTTTTAATGAAACTCATTCTCTTGGTCACTACCAAAACCATACACATACCATAATAAACTGCCTATGCAGAAACAACTTAAATTTCCAAGGCAAGCATTCAGCAGCAGTTATTTACCTCTAATGAAAACTGACCCTGTTGGAACAAAGGCAATCTGAGGGCTGAATACTCGCCCCTATTGAAGTTGAGGTTTGTGGCAGCAATAGACAACCACCTTAGAAAGGTGGGGTTTTTTAAATTTAGTAAATTTAGTTCCCTCCCTGAAGCAATCCTACCTGTAGAGGTTTTGCCAAGGGCTATTACTTAGTTCTTTCACCCCCACCTGAGATTTGAACAGAGATCGAGGGAAAGACTCTGCAGACAACTTGCCTTGTAAGAAATGGATTCACTTCATTTGCAGTATTTTTGGTCAATGGTGAATTCACAGCAACTGAAGACACGCGTCCTCTAGGAAGCGTTAAGCACCATACTAGTGTCTTTCAGACCTAACGTCCCAAACCATTTCCACCTCCAGCTCCTGAGCACACACCAGTGCAAAGCATGGTGGTGACCAGAGCATCTCAGCTCAAGTCCACTGACCTGAACCAAACCTGGTTCTTGGGAGATGACAGAGGAGATGCACCTAGCTAAGGAAATAACTCACTCTGTTCCTTTCCCAGCCTCGAGACCTTCTTACATTGAAAGCAGCTGCCAACAATGTGCAAACCGTGATTCTTCCTTTTGTTAAGCATTGGAATGTCTATACCTTAAGTTTCATAACTAGAAAAGCAACAAAAACCCCAGCTGTTTCAAACAGAAGAGTTACAACGCAGTACTTAGAACAACTGTAGAATACTCTTCACACTTGCTCACTTGAAAGTGACTTTCCAAAAAGATTCCACACTTGCATGAATCTAAATACACAATGAAAAATCATCTAACAGAAGTATTAATACTTCATTTCCAATCTGCACTGCAGAAAGGAGACAGCAGAAGAGCTGTTACCTTCCCCATTCTTGTTAGTGGAAAAACAGTACAATTTTCTGTATAAGATCTCGCTACTGAGTCTGTACCAGCATTTCTTGAAAAGTTTGTCAAGCCACCTGAGGGTCCCCTGACAGGTAAAACATAGGCAGATAGATACCTGAGAAACTCAGAAATGATATAAGCACTTCTTCTACAAACCACCATATCATAAAGCAATCTGGCAAATGTTAAAAGACATAATTGAGTTAACATTACTATGCAGAGAACAATAAATACTTGAAAGAGAAAAAACTGTATATGAGTGACTATCTCATTCACATATCTATACTCACATATATTTGTGTATACAAATACACACAAAATGCCCTCTAGCTTATAAGCAATGAAGTACAACACCAGCCAGTAAGAATAGCAATATTTTAGAGGCAATGAAAAAAAAATAATCTTAACTACCCTAAAACCACACAACTCACAAACGTTGGGCTCATTTCATGCCATAAGATGTAGCCACATCTCCAAGTATCACTAGCAATTGAGAACCTATTACAAAAAAGTATATCATCTAAATGATTATTTTCATTTTTCTTGAAGTAGAAATATGATTTTTTTATTCATTCACGTGTGTTGCATACTGTGACATGTACAGTCTGTAAGCATCCAGAATAACCTCACCTAGATTTGCAAAGCAAATTAGGAATCACTCTTAGGAATGATTAGACTCACTGTGTGACTAGCTGACTCCTAATTTGCTCCACCTGCAGTTATATCCTGGAACTTCTGAAGGAGCATAAACCCACAGAATTCTGGAGGGATAAAAGTGCTTTGGGCCTCCATGCCTTCTTGAAAAGTCCATGGCATGAGGCTGAAAAAAATCCATCACCATGTGAAAAAGAAAACCACTAGTGCTCTAGCAAAAGGGGGAAAAAGAAAACTCCCTCAATTGGGAAGTCAGCCCTCTCACCTTTCCTGTATTCCCACGATTCACAAACAAGAAAACGGTTTGGTACATGGGAGGAAAAAGAATATAAGTGCTGCTGTTGATAGCAGAACATACAGGACTAAGCCCAAGGCAATGCCTTTTTGGTCACCAATGGACACTGACATGTTCCAGTCGTACGAAAAACCTTTAGATGCTATGAACCTAAGTTTGTCTGCATCCAGTCAACAGTATAAATTGCCTTATCAACTGACAGAGACATTTCCAAGAGACATTTCTTTATGTCTTGTTCCACTCTGTGCAATTTAAAAGCAACACTGTGGGTATTGGTCTTTTCTCCCACGTAACGTAACAAGAAGCAACGGCCTCAAGTTGCAGCTGGGGAGGTTTAGGTTGGATTTTGAGAACAAGTTCTTGACCTAAAGGGTTGTCAGGCATTGGAACAGGCTGCCCAGGGAGGTTGTCGAGTCACCAACCCTGGAGGGATTTAAAAGACCCATAGATGAGGTTCTTAGGGACATGGTTTAGAGGTGGACTTGGCAGTGCTGGGTTAATTGTTGGACTCCATGATCTTAAAGGTCTTTTCCAACGAAAATGATTGTATGAGTCTATTATATTCTCTCTTTGTAACTACGAAGCCAACATATAACAAGTCAATAAACTATCCCTGTTCATACATAATGACCTAATTGTTTAGGATGGCTTTTTTCCAATCAAAACAGAAACCATTCGCCCCCGTTCCCAGGAAAGAAATATTAGGACAGAAACCAACTGCAAAAGTTTACATTTAAAAGCACAGCTCCCCCTTCCTCTCAAAATACAACATGATCAGCACTATTACACAGGTAGCAAAACCAAGCATGATTCATAATTTCTACAAAGTAAAAGTCATTACAGCTGCATTTTATACTTTTCACTTTCAGTCAGGATCTTGTGTACTGTCACACTTTATTGGAAAAGAATTTTCTAAAACTTACCATATATATGAAAAGAGGCACAATGCTCTGCAATGCTCCCATATACTGTCCAAGAGCTATGTTAAATCTTTCAATATAGAGATCTGGAGGGCTGGCCTGCAAAAAAACATAAAAGTCAGGTTGTAATTTGAACAAGAGACAGATCTGGAAGAGCATGGGCTATGCTTTCATAGCAAACTCAAAAAACTACAAAGCATTTGATGCACTAAATCCATACAAAGCAAGCCACAAATCATTCCAGAGTTTCTGCCATAACTCCCTCTAGCAAAACCAGTTTTCTTCAGTAGCTGGTTTTTGCCAAGGACTACATGTCAGTGCCCAGCAGAAGGTCCATTCGATAAGAAATACAGAATGCACGTCACAAATTAGCATGTAGCACATGCAAATAAAAACACTTATTAAAGACCAGACCTTCATTTTGAGAGAACTACCCATCACACCTAGGATCTATACCCAAATTTCAGCAAGCACTGCGGTGTCTGCTCCAGTCCCCCCAGGCTTTTACTCCAAGACACAATGTGACATTAAGCCGCTGCTTTGCATCAGAGCTGGCAAGTGGCACATCCTCCAGCTGCAGGGAGCTCCGTCCTTCCTAGAAAACGTTTTGAAGTTTTTGCTGGGTCACCTAAGGCAAGGCAAATATCGGGGTTTTGAGCTAGAGGGACTGCAGAGCGATGTCTTCAGATAGAGCTCCCCAGCTGGTTTCCAGCCCCACAAACATCCCTGCAGTCCTCCAACCCACGACATTACCCTGCAGCCCCAAGCAAAACTTTGCTCCACAAAACCCCAATGTGCCAACTTTTCGATAGGCTTTGTAGAGCCCACAGTGACCGCACTGTTTTCTGTATACATACAACCCTAGCTTTCCCAACGAAAGAAATAAGAAAGCTAAAAAGATTTGTCCTGCAGCAAGCTAAGTTACATTGAGAACAAAATCAGAAAAATGGGAAGCTCTACCAGAGTTTATTTTATAAATATCTATTTGGAAGGATGCAGGGGAGCTGCATTAAAGCACTCAAGAGTGCACTTACACAGCCAGGGATGGAAATGGAGCCAGGGTAGCGTGTTGCTCCGCTCTTCCCCTCTCCATCCCAACCCGCCCTCTGGCCAAACTCCTGCTTTCATACTAAGGTCTTTTCAGGGGGTAACTGTTCAAGTTTCTACTGTTCACACACATATACATTCTTATACACGCCCAAAGTGTTGCTTGTTAATCAAAAAGCAAAACTTCTCTTCCCTTGTACCATTCTCCTCTCTGACAGCATCAAGTTAGAAGAGGATGGAGAATGTGGCAGCAACTGGGACCTTGCAAGAAAACAAGCTCAAAGGTTTTCCTAAAGCCAAGCATCTATGGGATGAGAAAAGCTCAAGCCCAGCTGCACCTCGACCACTTTACTGGAACTTAGAACTCATATCTTAATGAAGCAGATTTTTCAGCCTTTGTACGGACATTCACCAGGGGCCCTAAGAGAACTGTTAGAATTTATGTTGACTTTTCGATGTACTAAGTATTCTGAATTTATAGAAGTGTGGGGTTTTTTTTCCTTTAAACTAGCTTATTTTGCCTCCCTCCTTAATATGCTTAATGAACACATGAGTAATTTTCACAGCAAACACCAGCACAGAGCAGACGGAAAGGAAAGTGAAACTGGCAAAGGAATAAAGAGTGTTACTCTATTCATATGCTGTTGCCAAAGGTTATATATGGTTATTCATCATTCTGATTATAAGTTTTTAATCTTATTGCAGATTAAGTTCTCAGGGGTGGCCAAACAAATTTTAGTTCAAAATGCCAGCAACGTATTAAAGTGGCTATCAACTCTAAGAACTCCCTTTCATATAGAGTTACATACATAATTTGTTGCAAACAACACGCAATGGAATCTGCATTTCTAAGCAGCATGTATTCCTGCTTTGCTCCCTTTTAACCTCAACTTTAAATATGGTTATACTCTCTGATTTGTAAAGACTTGGCATATAGCTTCTGAGATTAAAGAAAAAAGGAAAATTGTGCTTCAAAAAGCATATCAGACCAAATAAGACCCTCTCCTGACACAGGGCACTGCTCTTTTCTCACTGACAGCTTGCAATTCTTTTAAATAAAATTAAATAATTTTAAAAAGAGACAAAAGTTGTCCAGACAGTACAGGACTTAATCCCATGTACAGACTCCAGGCAATGACACATAAACCTCCAAAACTCTGACAATCAACCTCTCCTCAATTACTGACTTGTAAACCAACAAATAACCCAAGCCAACAAGAAATCAATACTACTGTTTTCACAGCTCATCTGTGAAATATTGTCATCTGTGTGGGGAAAAGAACCATGTGTTTTCTCTTCATGAGGGTGTTACCGTACGGCTGCTTAAAACTGCCACATCGAAATCACTTACTTGCTTGAGCATTGGAACTTTCTCCACGTCTCTACATTCACATTAATAAGACAATAACTGCAGTGGGACTTGCTTTATATAAACTACATGGACATTATAAAGTAAAGAGCAGTGCATGCCATCAAATTCCTGAATAAATAGATGTTGCTAAGATTTTTCTATTAAATGGCCATAATTAGAGTAAAACTTGCATTTAAAATTTATATTTATTCAGCTATAGCTATTACACAGAAAATGAAAGAAACTGCTCGGGCTGACATTTTTCTCTTAGTGCAGAAAAGATAACCCACATATTCAGCTACTTTAATTATGGGGGAAGGGCAGAATTAAGCATAACACTTTCTACAACCCCTCCTAGAAAATACTAAGTCTTTAAAAACCACTCCTATCTTACCCAAGTGATTTATTACAGAAGCTATTCAAAGAAAGAAAAATATACTGTTAGCTTAACATTTTCCAGAAAAGAAGAGAATCCTTCATTCCTTCACTCCCCATCCTGAATCCTACAGAACTGTCAATCCAGTTTGTGGGCTTTTTGTGGGTTTGGGTTATTTTTGGTTTTTAAGACACCTTATATGGGGAGAGAACTTAAATCCTGTCCTACATGTGCTGTCATCTACCACTCACAGGGTGAAGAACAGTTTTCCAGTAGCAACTGGTAGAGCATCTGTCCACAGGAGCACTGAACGTTTGGTCAGGTTTCTCAAATAGTGATGCAACTGCTTAACATCTTCAGATTGGTTTTGAACCAACTACTTCTTAGCATAAAATACGATGGCTGCTGTTAAAAGCTGACGTTAAGAACATCATTTAATCTCCTTGCGCACCATAGGGGACATCTCAGCACCAAGAGAAATGAGAAGTAACAAGAAACACGTTTGAGAAAGGGTGACGTGTAAGACAAACATCTTCAAACAAAACAAGCAATTAGAAACCCAGTATGCTAAATTACCCTTATTTGAAATCTAATAGCTAGGCATTTCAATAAGCTTGTGGACAAGAAACTGTATACATTAAGATGTGGGGTTTTTTCAGTTTGAATATTATTCTTTGACTGAACATAAGAATGAAACCAGAAGATGCTGCTGGCTCAAGACAACTCAGAAATGGCTCAGAAGAAACAGTGACAACAGTTCTTTGCTTGAGGAACACAAACTTGATCTGTTTATGAATAGTCATCTGGCACAATGAGCGATATATTCAGGAAAGCTTACATTCCTATGTTGAATGGGCAGTTTCATTTTCCTGGGAACACGCTCGCTGCCAAAACACCAGCACAGATGCTGCGGCATCTCTCCCACGCCTGCAGAGCAAAAAGGGAGAAAGGCTCCGACCACACAAATTAACCTGTTATTCACGTAAGTGGTCTGAAACTTTTAAACCAGTTTTTGTTCTTTCTCGAGAAAATCTAATTTGTTTACTTTGCCTTGCAGACAATTTATGTGATGCCCAGATCTACCTCACTAGACAAGGGTACTATTAAAACCTTTTATAAAAAACAGACATCAAGCAAAAGCACAATTCCTACCAAGACTGGCTGTGTCTTCTTAGTCAAGCCTGCACTCAAAACTGTTCAAAGCTGCACAGCATCATAACATACTCTCATATAGCTGTCTTAGAGCAGGGTCGATGTAGGCCATGCTTCCATTTCCATTTTTTGAGTTTGTAAAACAAAAAAGATGTTGTATCTAAGGACCACCAAAATTATGTTTAATAGTAAGATATATTTAGAACCTTTCCATCTAGTAAATACATACTCATTTGTGCCATATTTACTTATATCTTTCTGTAATTACATCGGGGTCTGCAGCACTCAGCAGAGTGTGGCAAGGAACTAAAAATGATTGCAGGAACACAAGCTTTTTCAAAAAGTTGCATGCAAGGGTGCTTTTCTCAGGTTAGCTTGCTCATGATAATGTCATCTTTAATGGCAATTCTGGCCATATGGTGACCCTCACCTGCACCTCAGCTCACGAACCATCTTTTCGATGTCCATGCATGCAGATGCACACACTTCTAATACTTCTGGTTTCTGCCATACAAGTTCTAACACTGACCATTCATTTGATCTGATTCAATTCAGTGTGATTCACACAGCATTAGAGGCTTGTTTCACACACAATAAAGCAACCTTCCTCCAGCAGAACTGAAGGATGCTTGGTTTTCTTCCTTTTAAATATTACGGACCAGATAAAAGGCCACTCTGAGTCTCCCCTTTAAGAAACAGCCTGTCAGTATTACCAGATTGTGCAGCAAACCCAAATGGACTTTAACCCTAGTGATTTAATGTATTTAGTAAGAAAAGTTAGGAAAATGCAAGTTCTCAATTTTCATTTTCCACCTATATTTCTGATCTTTTCTACAGGTAGAACCCAGAGGAGGCAGATCTGTTTTCTACATGAGCGTTCAAGTAAGTACTGCAGCTATGGAAATTATTTCAGGGAATCAACTCATTTCAAATTAACAAGAGCTAATTTGAGTGCTATTTCTATGCTACAAGAGATGAGACAGGAGTTGTGAAGACCGCTCGCTATTCCTCATTTGGCTGGAAAGTTGAACAATGCCCACACAGTGTAATAAGAATGGGCTTCTTCATGTAAATGGACTATAATAACCTGGCCTCCCGTAAGTACATTACTGAATTCTAATCATAACTTCATTAGCAACCTGATTTACTAAGTTTGCACAAAAACAGACGTAGATGATGATGTCAAAAGTTCTACTTCACAGACTGGCATAACTGTTCAATTACAATATATCACTATATAAAGGTAATACAATCATCAGTGTACCTTGGGAGGAAAGCAAAATATATCCATAAAACAATCAGTGGTAAAATTACCTTAAAGTATAAATACGAAGAACTGTTATGAGGCGGTACCCAGCCCATAACTCTGTCCACAGTCAGAAGTTCGGATTCCCCAGTCCCTCAAAGCACTACTTGGATGTATATTTATACCACTTGTGACTATACACAAATCTCACAAGGCAAAGATGACAAAGCCACTTAAACTTCATGCTTTTCCTCCTGCCATTAGCGGAAATACGGGAAGTTACGCTGTTTCTAAAAGACAAACAAGGAAGTTCAGAAACTAATCTGAAGTTTGGATCTGTATTTATCAGATTGATGTTTCAGAAAGAGCTGTGGCAGGCAATGACAAGCTCCTCACCACTGCATGGCAAAACTCCGTATCATCACAGGGGACAAGCAGAAGGTAAAAACGAGAAAGGCAAAAAGGGAAGGAAGGAACAGGTTGTCCACAGATATTGCTGACAGATTTTTAACAACAGATGGCAACCGACAGTGACGTGAGACAAGGCACTCAGTTCCAGGGATTTGGAAGCCCTCAAAATAGCAGAATGGCTTTTACACCTGACTCTAATGCATATTCTTCCAAAGAAACAATAGGTGAGAAGATATTTTCACACACTGCACCAACTGGTTGAAGAGCTGATGAGACAGAATGCTGAGAAATTGTAAGGATTAATAAGAGGCAGCAAAGCTTTCTGGCAAGACCCTAAATCTGTGGGTCCTGGGGGCCAAACAACCACCATGCAAATTATCTACCCACACCAGTCACTGCTCAGTTCGGTCATGTTCATTATAAAAAAATATATTGTTCCTGATAAACAAAATAAATTACACACATGCATACATATCTCAAGATATAATAGAGAAGAAGGAGCCCAAACCTCCTGAAGCGTTGAAGAGCCTACATACGCTATCAGCAACTGGCTCCAAATTTAATCCAGTGCTTTTAGACAGGTGGAATTTGAGCAAGAAATTCTGGTGGTTTAGCTCTACCGCTTCTGTTTGATTTAAAATAGAAATGATGTAAGCAAACCAGCGTTTATTTTCTCAGAGAAAGACTCATTCTCACTTATTAACTTCGGTGAACACAAAAATTACACACAGCTAGTGAATTAAACTGTTTCTGGTCAAGGCGAAAAAAATCCCACAGCAACAAACACACGAACAAACAACAATAGACCCCTTTTTTTCTCTAAATAAAAAGAGGGTATAAAATGACAACTGTTCTTCAGCTCTCAGTCATTTCCTAAAGGAATTATTGTGATTATTATAGCAAAAATGAAAATATTTCATTGCACCTGCACAAAAAATCTACTTCTGACATGGGCCAGCTCAATGCCTCAGTGCACTTTGATTGCCAGCGCTTAAAGGACTTTCCAAGGCCTTTTTGAAGAGATACGTAATGGGCAGAGTAGTCGATTTTAAATGACTCTCAGAGTGCACAAGAATAAGGTAACTCAGAAACGCTAGTGCCTAATGCAAACATAGTTTTATTCACTTTAAAAAGAGTTGTATTTAAGTTGAAAGCATATGCTGTGTATCCACCCCACCTCCTACATCTGGATGACTCAGCGCTTACCCACAAAACCAGCTCTCATTATCTTAAACCACAACATACTGGGCTATGTCCATTACCATTAAAACGTTTCCAAATAAAGCACCTGGGAAAAATCATCTGTATACAACAGGCTTCACAGACCTCAAGACAACAGGAAACTTGGTCATTTGCATTTTCTGCGGCCACTCATTATTTTTTTGGTTAAGCACACAAAAAACAAAATTCTGATCAACTCAAGAATTAGGGAACTTTAATTCTCAATTACTGGAAGCTCCACATGGCAAAATCCAGTCTTACTGGTGCAGAGAAACTGGTCAGACATCGATTGCAAGAAAGGAAGGCAACCCTTGCTCAGAGTCTTTCCATAACTGAAACAGCCTGAAGAGAGGATCAGTTACTTATACATAGTAAGGAGGAGCTAGAAATGTTCTGGGCTATAGGAAGCCGGTATCAAAGAGCTGATGGTCTGGCAACAAGAAATGCATCTCATCTCAATGCAGTACTACTCAGCGGGCAACGTTCAATGCTCTTCACCCAACGTCCAACATGCAGAGAATACATCACCCCACTCACACTTCAATAACGCCTCTGCCATCACTGGAAATTATTTATTTTTGGTGAACACCTGTGAAGCAGATCTTCAGGAGTGCACGTGGTGACAAACACCTGGCAGCCTGGAAGAGCAGAAGTCCAGGCCACACCTGGAGTATTGTGTTTAGTTCTGGGCCCCTCAGTTCAGGAAAGACATTGAAGTGCTGGAGCGAGTCCAGAGAAGAGCAGCAAGACTGGGGAAGGGACTTGAACATAAGACCTATGGGGAGAGGCTGAGGGAGCTGGGCTTGTTCAGTCTGGAGAAGAGGAGGCTTAGAGGTGAGCTCAGCACTCTCTAGAACTACCTGAAGGGAAGTTATAGCCAGGTGGGGACTGGTCTCTTCTCCCAGGCAGTCAGCAATAGGACAAGGGGCCATGGGCTTCAACTCTGCCAGGGGAAATTTAGGCTGGATATTAGGAAGAAATTCTTTACAGAGAGAGTGGTCAGGCATTGGAATGGCTGCCCAGGGAGGTGCTGGACTCGCCGTCCCTGGAGGTTTTTAAACTCAGATTGGACATGGCACTTAGTGCCATGATCTAATAAACGGACTGGAGTTGGACCAAGGGTTGGACTCAATGATCTCTGAGGTCTTTTCCAGCCCAGTCGATTCTGTGATTCTGTGAAGTCAGGCATGGGATGAGCAGGGAGCGTGACTGACCCCGTGCACCCACGGGGCTGCAGCAGCACCCAAGTTATCAGCTGAGGCTAGCCAAGGACTACACAGGGGGAAAATAATAATAATATAGGCAATTTCTGCAGTGAAGACCTTGCAGAAAGAAGATAAACTGCAGTAAGGAGTTCGCAAGAGCGAGTCTGACCAGTCCCCCAAGATGTTGCCATTTGTACTATTTGTTATCTGACAGTTTTGTTGCTTTTGCTGTTGATGAGAGGTTCTTGTAGGAAACAGCTTGCTCTGGCATGTTGGTTACATGCAGATATTCTGCTGCCCACTTGCCATAGAAGTGCTGCACTTCTATGGAAAGAAGTTGCTTGGCTCATCCACAATAAGACACAGCATTTACCTGCCATTTCAGTTTTCATGATCATCCGCTTTCTCACACAAACCAACATTCCTGCTTATATTGGGCTACATTTGCATCTCTGCATATAAAAAAAGAACAAACTTATCTTGCAGCAAGTTACACCTTGCCAATTGAACAGAACTCTGCAATTAGATTAAATATTGTTGGTAGGTGGAATGAGTTTATGCCAGAGAAAGCAAAACACCAAATATTGTCCATTAAAAGGATTCATTTTATATATATATGTATATACACATATCTATAGTTTACTTGCGTGAACAAGAAAGTTCCAAGCACCTAACATTTAGAAAGTAGTTTGTTGTTGTTGCTCAGGTAAAGATCTGGCACTGCATTTTCAACTAAAACCAAAGTGACTGAATGTCACCTAAATGCATTAAGATCAAAGAAGTATCAGGATAATAAAATACATTGTAGTAAAATAATTTCTTAACAGTACATTTCACAACCCACAGCTAAAACAGTTTCTTGACAGGACAATTTTCTAAGGCAGATAGGTTTTATTTCAAGCAGCATAAAAAGATGGATTTACCATCCAAAGCCAAAGTCATGTTCACGTCAGACAAAACTCACGCAATACACTCAAAGATGGTATCACGTTATATTATACTCCTCTCGCCTCCTGCCACAAGGTGTGTCTAACATACGTAAGAAAACTTTTGCAAGACAAAGATTGCATTAAATAGTTGTCTCAATTATTCTTTCAACAGCTGCTGTTGAGAAGGCAGCCTTGGTTTTAGGCAGAAGGATTTAATGCACAGATGCATTAAAGCAAACTTCAAAAGCAGCTGCCTCGGTCAGTTTGGGAACTTTAGAGGAAACAATCAAGGGCTACCACAGAACAGAGAATTCGGAGTTATTCCCAAACTCAAAGCACAGTAATGCAGTACATTACCGTGGGATGTATCAGAGGAACTGGCCAAACCTGTAGAGCTGCAGCGATTCGCAGTTCTTACAGCAGAAGAAAAACGCACAGGCTGCACCAGCTCAGCAGAACCAGGGAAGGTTTTACTCTAAATACTACACCCATCTACTCTAATTGTTACAGAACAGTGAGCCTGTCATTCCACAAGGAATAAAGAAACTGCCAAAGAGAAATGAAGCAAAGAACATAGCTCAAGATGACCGAGATATTTTATAGTCAAAGAATGCCCCAAAGATTGTGCCCATTAAAAGCAGGGTGGTTATTTTTCTTTACAAGGAAAGCAAGAACAAAGATTGAAACAAGAAGGACATCAGAGCAATCACAGCAATACATATTTTGATGGGAACGCACGTTTAGCCAGAAGTACCTGATGCAATTAAAAGTAGTAAGGTTGCTTTTGACTGACAGAAATGAGTTATCAATTGTCAGAAGCACTGAAGGAGCTGCTGTAGTTTAGGGTTCCTACATATTTGCCATCTCTACTTGATGCAGTGCAAGTCAGTACAGAACTCAAACATCAGTTATGGAAGTGACAAAAGCTGTAGGGAAATAAAAACAGTGTTGCTGCTACGGCAATGACAATTTCAAAGACATGTCTGGAGATTCTAGCCTAAAAGGAATTTTCGACAGGGAACACACAAGAAATAAACATGGATGCACAAATAAGCAGCAGAGAAGGACAGGGATATACAAACTGTTTTAGGACTGCTGTAAACCACTGACATCTAGAGATAGGCAAGAAAAATGCAGAATAAACTGTAGCACAAAACTTTGATAGGCAATCATTCCCGATTTATACTTCACAATTGATTTTTAATTCACTTCAACTTTTTGCTTTAGATTTTCCCTTTTGTGCTGCTTGTGATAAACAAGGACCATCAACAGTTTATATAGATTAACACGGCAATGGCAGACATCCATGTCATGCGCTCAGATCACGTTTGATTGCAGCATTTACATCCTAGATTATACTGTAGGATTCTATAGTATACACTCAAGTTCAGCCACTGCTCTCCAGGTGGTTCAGATCTCCAAGGCCAGTCAGTGCCGTGCAATCAGATCCAGCAGTCAGGATTCTGACAGCCAGTTAGCGAAGGAAGCAGTCCACAATTTAGTAAGCAGGTGTAAATCAGGCTTAATTGCAACCCCCTCCATGGGCCATCTACATGCTGCTCTGATATTATCACAGAACCCAGGAAAGACAGAATTAGATTGTGCAGCTTCTTACCTGCAGCTCCTTTGAGACTCTCTCTAAGTGGTTAGTTATCTTTTTTATTAGGTCACTATACATCTGTTCCGAATGCTGCTGGCATACACACTTATACACACAACTGCAGAAACAAATATAGGAACAAACAATGAACTCACAACAGTTTGCAATGAAGGGTAACAGACTTCAAAATATTTTATTCAAGTCTCAGTTTAGAGGAAAACAGAGTTAATTGAACAACTGTTGAACTTTTAAATACAGCCCTAAGCTTGGAATGAACTCCAGCAAACTCTTAAGTCTCCCCTGGAGCCCCCAGCATGTCCATCCCATTCCCACTTCCCCTTCCTGACCTCACTTGAACTCACAATGAGTTAACAGTGCAGGATAATTCCGACAACAGCACGCTCCTAATTCTGGCTTTTGTCCCTCCTATGTGAATGAAGTCCCCATTAAAATAAGCAGGCTTAATCACTAGATGTGCATTCTAGAGCAAAACCCTTTTTAAAAGAAGGGCAACAGTGACAAGCAGTCATAGAAGTTGCACCAAAACTGTGCTGGCATTTAGAACAAAACAAAGCAAAACCACACAGCAAAAGTTCTAAAATTAAAAATTACAGACCTAAGAGTGTTACTCCAGCCCCTGTTACTTAAATTCTAAGAAAACCCTGCATTTTCAAAATGAACAAAGATGCAGAGAAAGAGCAACAAAACTTGAATTCTACATTCCATGGCTTGGATGTATTAACTCCGGTCTTCAGTGTTACCTTTGTTTTTTAAGAACATTTTATTGCTCTCATACTGCAATACAACATATCTGCAAAATAAGGCTAGGTATTGAAAACATAGTTTCCACAGCTGCAAAACAAATACATATTTTACTTTCAGCAAGTAGGTACATTAAGGTAGTCATCATCATTATCAGGACTAACACCAACATTATCTATACCAAGCAGCTTTTAATTCTCCTGAATGTTTTCATTCTCGGAAGTCAGCATTTTGAAAACTATCTGCCAAAGATGTACAATGACAAACAACTGCAAAGATGGAATAAAATCAACTACACACTAAGGGCTGTTGGAATTTTCTAATGCAAGTGAGAGGTTGGGCACTAAGTCCAAGCCTTCTGGGGCAAAGACAGAGCTCTCATCCAACAACTGCCACCCCCTAAGTCTTCTGCAGGAAGGTTTTACAAGTCAAGTTTCTATTTATTCCCTTTGACAACTTCAGAAGCCCCAAAAATACAGCGTTCATCCCTATGCAAAGTCTGCTCATTAGGCAAACCACCTTATTTCTTAAAAACCAAAAGGTACTGCACACCTTTCCTACTATTATAGTTTAAAAATAATTGAGCATCTGTAGTTTGGTATTATTTAAATAATAATAGTCAAAGTCATCCTGCTTCTTTCTCATGAAGTCTACCAATAGCAGATCCTATTTTTGAACTACCAAAAGACATTTTGGTATGATGAAGTAGCATCAAAAATATCGATTTAATTTGGATCAAAGAAAGAAACACCGACAAGAAAAGCCAGATGGATTTTTGTGATCTCTTACAAACCAGCCAGACAGGTAACAATGGCAAACAGTCATATCTGTGTTTGCTTCATAAGTAACTAGTGCATACCCACTTCTACAGGTTTGCAATGACTTCACTTGCAATGACGTAACTGAACTGAATTTTAAAGTGCACATCTGCTTAGTATTACATGCAATATTTCTGCAACGCATTCTGTAGCCAAACATCAATCTTGGGATATACATGCAGAGTGTGTTTACATCTTATTTGAACACTTCTATTTAGAAGTTCCTTCCCCTTTTTCAGATCCTGTTTTCAGTTCCTGATTGTGGGCTGATTCTCTGAATCATCCCTGCCCTGCTGTTACCCAAAAAGAAGTGGGCAGCTTGTTAGTCCTTCAGCATAACCAAACACCTCAGGAAAAGTAAGACCCAAGTAGGACACTAGAAGGTAGAGCACTAATGGAGAGGGATGAAGATCTAAGTTGTCCTGAAGAACAGGGATCTAACCACATTGTGCCTGGGATGCAGCTGTAACGGGTGCCAGAAGTACAACTGTTCACATTTCCCTTGTTTCAAACTTCCCTTCACATCTCTCTTGTGGATATATTTAACCCTTGTGATAGGCAGTGACTATGTACAGGCAGGCTTTGGACTCAAAGATGAAAACAGTCACTAATAACACTTCGAAACCTTACAGGTAACTGATCCATAGTAAATACCTGCATACACACCTTTGAAATGATCTCCTAGCTGTGGGGTAGACACCTACAGTTAGCACTGATCACGTCAAATACAGTAGTTTGGGTATCTAATAATATATTTTGAGTCTGCGCTACGGAAACCTTGATTCCTTTAGTCAGCGCAGAGACGATCAAAAAGATCACTGTATTTTCAGCTGTTTCACTGTGAAAAAAAAAATTATAAAAGATACGTAGCTGTTTGAACCACTTCAAAAAAACACCCCATTTTCAGGCTAAAGAACCAGTCTAGTGAAGCAGAGAGGATTTAAACCTCAAGTCTGCTGCAGATTTTCTGCAATAGTCCAAGCAAGCATCATCGTTAAATTTAAGAAAAAAGCAGTTTTTATTCCCTATGTTGTCTAGATTGTAAGTCAAGTAAAGGGATACCTACTAAAATAATATACAGTTTAAAAAACATCCTCTGATCCTGTGTCAGAGTAATTACATTTAGAGACATAATTTTTAAAAGAATACTTAAACTGACATGCTAGCTTTATCAGTAACACTAACCTATAGATAATCTTTTGTTTTGGTAAAATACATGCAACAGACATCTGTGCATCATTACAACACTGCATCAAGTGTCACCCTCATGTATAAGGGTTATCTACCAGAAACAAAAACCCCATTATTCCTTTATTATTAAACCTTTCGAGGAGCAAAAAGATGGCAAAGATAAGCTGCAGTTATCTGAAAACCACAACCAGGTACAGATCTTCTGTAGGTATTAACGCATTAATTCTGCACACTACTCTTTATCAGAGATGACTGTGGGGAGACATTGGCTTAACTCTTCCTGCCAGCTGTTTGCACACTGGGGATTTCAAGTGAGGAAAAGGAATTTGATTACTTACACTAAAGCTGCAAAATGTGTCTCAATTCAAGTTTACCATCTCAATTACTGGTATACAAGCTGATGTTAGAGTCCTGGTAACAGCAATTCCAAAAGTTTGGAGAGGAAAGAGGAAGTTTATCAGACTTTTTCAGTGGCGTTAAGAGGGCAGACTAAACCCCTGCTGTACTTGGGTCTGGTTCCCTAATCCTGAGTTTCAAACTGGAGAGACAAAGCGAATAAGAGCAAGTGGGCAGGAGACAGAGCTGAAAGTCTCTAAAAACAGCAATCGGTGACCGAGCTGCCAGCGCTGTTTCATGGAGCGCAACACCATGCTAACAACACCCAAGACAGCAGCGCTACTGGATGTGCTGCTGGCAAGGGCAGCGGTTTTAATGGCATCTTGGCCAGTAAATGCAGCAGCAGCCACCTAGTTTCCATCCTATTTACCAACACTCTGGATATCTGTCACCTACAAAACAAAAAATCTCCATTTTGGTCAATCTCTTAAGAAACTTCCAGGTCTCTAAAGCACTCGGCATTTCGGTTTGGTGTGATTTTGAAGCAAATCTCCCCCTACCATCCCCACTACCGTGCAGTGGCTTGGTCTGCAGAGCAGTTCTGGTGCGTGACCTGATCCTTTTTAAAGCAAAGTAAACTGCAGCTCCAGGCCAGGCACAAGCCACATGTTATCCAGACAAGAACGGAGATATAAAGGACTGAACTTTGTGACTGTCCTTCAGAGAGCCTCTAAATGCACATGCAGCGGAGTGGCTGGGCCAGGGGGACATCAGCCTAAATCTACCTGATGTAAAAACATGCAAACGACAGTTTATACAGATGGACCTTGGCACCAGTTTCTATTCTGCATCTCTACTGCACCAAGGTGGTTCCTATCAGACACAAGATGCCTTTTGTAACAGTAAATAAAATGCCAACCATGCTAGCCTCTTCTTCCGCTTTGAGAAAAGGGATATTGAGACTTCAATACATTTCTTAATATACTACACAAAGCAACTGTGGCAGAGCTTACTTTAATGTTAATGTTTTCAGCACTTATGCATTTTAATTCTTTACCATTTTTTCTTGTTAACATGGAGTGTCAATATATGCACCTCTTATTTATTCCTTCCAACCATTTAAACAATATTGTACTTCGCATAACATTCCCGCTTTCCTCCTCGTAAATACAAAATAAGCCATATGCATAGGCTGCAAGATAACACAAACATTTAACTTTAAATAAAAAGTACCGTAGTGCTTAAAAGATTTCCTTACCTGTATATTTGTTCATAGGAGATAGGGATGTAGTCACCAGGACTCTGAGTTAAAAGCTGATCTATGGCACTGTCCAACTTTGGCCAATATGTGCTCTTATAGTCTTCAATTGTTATAACATTCATTACTACAAGAAGAAGACAAAACTACATTTAGTAACTCTAGCGAAAAGATTAGAAGCAAGCGAATGCTCTTCCATTTCATATCATATTGATAAGGTGGCCAAGAAATCTGGGAACAGTTCACTTCTGCTAAGATAACCTCATCTGAAACTAAAGCCCAGACTTGAATTTGTACCTTTTTTATCTACAGAAAATACAACAAAATCGGAAAACCTGTCAAATCATTGCTTAGATATTTCTTAGGAGCCCAGTAGCTGGGAAAAACAAACTCCTGGGAGTTGTGGTGTGACAATACAATAATAATGTTAAAAGAAAAAATAGTTCAGTAGTTAGTTCAGATTAATAAATCACATAACTTTGTGAGAGTCCAGAATCAACAATTAACACTGGGTCCTCACATGCAGAACAACAAGCTATGGCCAAGACTGGTAGTTTTTGGAAACTCTGTCCCAGAGATACACTAATTTCACAAGTCTCAGGTGGGATGAGCAGTTCCCTTGGCTAAAAGCTGATGCAATTCCCTCTGCTCCTTCAATTCCAGTCAGGCTCCCAGGAAACATCTTTGGATCCATATTACAGTTGCCCCTCTAGTAGGCACAATAATAATCCTTTTCCAGATAAGAACCAACACAAGGAAGAATAGGAGGTATTTAAATTAGTGTTCCCCATCACTCCCTGATTTTCCTCCTGAGCTTCCCAACCACATCCTCTTGCACAAGCCACTCTGTGCCCCAGCTGCATTTTAAATACATGTGGAAATGTGGATTCACTGCTGGGTTTTGGGAGCAAAGTTTCTGAAATGCTATTTTCACAAAGGGTTAAAGGGAGCTTCGTAAAGTCACTTTTGGCAGCATTATGAAGCACAATTCTAGGGAAATACAGGCAAAAGTTAACAGTATCACAAGAGAAAATATAAAGAGAAGATGGAATAAACAGAGGTCTGAGAAAAGAGTGTTTGAGCATTATCTGTAACTGCCAGAGTTACAGATTCCTGTTGCGTCTCTTTTTAGAGTATTTCATCCATCTTGCAATGACTTGTCTGAGTCCTCATCCCTTACAGAGCCCAGGCTCCGGGCACATGTTCTGAGGAGCAGCTTCCACATCGTAGCTTTACTACTTGTGCTTACATGCAGCAACAACATTTGAGCATTTCTGTTTCACACTTCCCCCCAAAAACGCAGGTCTCCACAGAAGCGCTCCACTCCACGGAAAACATTCAACCCAAGTCAGCAAAAATATCAGACCTAGTCCTTGGTTTCAGATTTCAATGTAAAATCACACCCACACGTGCTTTAACATATTAAATGAGTTGTGTTCGTTTGAAAGAAAACAGTCAAGTAAGAATTGGGAACATTGCAATATGATTTTTTAACAGGCTGTTGAGATGTTTTTTGTTTGTTTTTCACAATACAGCAAAAGTAGCAGCAGCCAGGCAGGGCTGCCCATCGGAAATGCTGTGCGGGTAAAGGACAAAATGCTTTTACAAACAGCCCTGGGAGACCTGCATAGGAAACACAGATGAGTAACATTCTAGAAAAGCTTCATTTTTATTCAAAAGACTCTTACAAGTATTATTCCATTTGATTTCCACACTTCAGTTCTGACACTAAGCCAACCATAATATTTATATAGTTAAGAGTCCAAATACTATGCACTGAACAATCGCTGTTTTTATTCTTCTTCATCCAGAAAACAAATTAAATTTTTAATAACTGTCACAAGTTAGCAAAGTCCTTTTTATTCCAGTAGCACTTACAAAGTGCAAAGGATGAGTTAAAGCAGCACCTTTCAATGACAAACCCTTCAAGAACAACCTCAAGACCCAGAGGGGATCACACAAATCCTTCAAAAGAAAAGCCAGATTGCCCTTTTAGAAACTTCTGCATTTTTACTTTTCCATCTTTTTAGGATGTCATTCTTAAACATTTATCCCTATATTAAGTATTCAAGATTTGAAAGGGTTTGCCCAACAGCTTCTGTTTCCAAATCACAAGGACAGGGTGACACTAAAAGACGACTTGCATTTCGCTGACATTTATTGCATTTCTGGGAAGTGACACAGATATTTAGTAACCAAGCTCGCCAGAATGCAGAATTTTATCCAACTACAGCAAGTTTGGGGTGGGGCTGGGAGAGAAATCAGTCTGATCAAACGGAAAGGAAGCCAGGGTTTTCCAGAGAATTATAAGAGACTTCACAAGTAAAGGCTGAGAAGCAACAGCTGCTTTTCCATGTACAGAAAAGTTCAAAAGAAAAACTGTTTAAATCAAATGCAGCAGTGAAACCACATAAGTGAAAAAGAATATGCATGAGCTTCATATCCTAACCTAGGTATTTCAGCATCATAGCCAGAACTGAAACATAGCCTGCTCCATGCTACCCAATCCTTTGATACCAACTTCAATCAAAAGAACAGCAAAAAGTACTAAGATTTTAGAAAAAAAAAGTCCAAGAGTAGGTACACATCCTTCATGAAATGGATAAAAACTTACGAATGCACATAGCTCAAAAAGATGTTGGAACAGTAATAGGCATAGGATGTGAAGAATAGAAAATTATTTTTAAAAATTAAAAAACTGATAGTGTTGCTGTTGTTATTTAGACGAGACAACCTGAAAAACTGCTCAAAAAGCTGACTATGTTCACCTATAAAAAACATCCTTCTTTTAAAACTATAGCTAAAAAAGCAGGGGACAGAGCAGGACAGATAACCCAACCTATCGACAAATAAGCAGACATCAGCCTGACAGTGGTCTGTCATTTATTCTGACCACAAAGAAAGCAGTTAGGCATCTTTCAGCAGCTTTATTTCATCTCAGAGAGTGACATATATGAAGTTTTACTGCTTAATTAGCAATGCACCCTACAATCCTAAAATATTTTGTCAAAGTGTACAAACTCCTCCAGCAGATGCCCAAGACTGATGTTCAGACTTGCAGCTCTTGCTGTGGCTCTGCACTTTGCTTTCTCTCAACCCTCAGCATGTTTACAGAACAGATTTTGTCACATCCCCTGCCTGCCAGCTCCTTGCATACATTAGCAATTTTATCAGTCTGCCCCGTAGTTGCTTTCAAGTCTATTTTTATTACTTGTTTCTCAGTCTGTGTTCAGACTGGTTGGTAAAAGTAGCATTAAAAGTTTTTCTTCATCTGTTTGCCTACGCAGCAAAGCACAAACCCTGCACTGAGCTGCATTATGCAACAGGGTAGCCGAGGAATGTAATGGACACGCCAACGCTCACAGCCACATGTGCCCATCCTAAATGAGACTGGGGTTAAATACAGTTATAATTGCCTTGCCTGAAAATGATTTAAAAAAAAATGTAAACACCCCAATAGGGAAAACTTCATTTTCTTCACAATCCAGATGTACTGCAATTACTAGTACGGAAAAGTTTTCCTTAAAGTATTAAATGCCATTATGCTTCTTTTCTCCCTTATGGCCTTTGAAAAATATTTTTCATTAGTATTTTTTATACATTGATAACTATGATTGAAGCTGATCAACAGTAAATAAAGGTTTAGTTATAAGTTTACTAAAACAAGGAACATTTTCTCAAGATGCTTCAACTGGAGAAAAACGATTAAACGAACTACACGTTATTATATCCGATTTTAGTTCTCAGGTTCACCAAAAACTCAAGGAAGGAGAACTGGATTTGGCTCCTTAGAAAGATTTTAAAGGATCTTCATCCAGTGTTCTCACTCAATTATTCTGCCAGCTGAATTAGACCAAAAAAAGTCCAACAGGCACCTTGGTCTGCAGCTGCAAACATGAATTAAACCAACGTGTTGCAAATAATTATGTACTGGAACACAAGCATCGGGATTTTTGTTTTGGAGGAAAGAATCAGGAGGGAAGAACCTATCTGAATGCTCCAATTTATCATGGGATTATGGGGAACCATACGTCACCCACATTTTTGAATGTCACCTGCAGGATAACCTAAGATCAAGTCTCAGCATCACACAGCAAGGCAGCATGAGTCCTGCTCATTCAGCCACCAGTTCTTCATGCAGCAAAGAACAAACACCTTTCCTGTCAAGCTTAAGAGTGACAATCAGCTTCTCTACACATGTTCTGCAGTTGCTAATACAGAGCAGGCAGGAGGGGATCAAACACACCATCTCCCCCTTTTCACTGTATGTTCATACCGAAAATGCCCTTTCTCCCCTTTCCCACACATGAAAATTAAAGAGAGGAGATTAAACGATCCTCTGTCAGAGCCAGGATTAGAACAAGCAGGATCCCACCTCGCCTCCTGTACTTTCTCAGTCCATAATACTTCACTGGACTTGTCCTGTTCATAGAATCACTGAGGTTGGAAACAACCTTTAAGATCGAGCTCAACTGTTAATATACATATACTGTGAAAACTATCCACTAAACAAAGGCATAGAAAAGTCCTAATGAACTTAACTCAGATAATTTTGTATTTTGCAGGAATTTTCTCTAAAACAATACTTAAGATCAGCACACAGATAGCAATGCTGGAGAAGTGAAAACAAGAACTCAAAACCCACACTCTAAGCAAAATCATGCTCAGCTGCCTCTTCTCGACCTCAGACATAAACTGCAGATTAGCTGGAAAAATCACCTTCCCTCTTGGTGAAGATCCAGCTTGAAAACCATTTTCATGCTGAAACAGAAGCACAAAACTAAGACTCTCAATTTCTGGACTGAGAGCTCAGTTTAGCAAGGCTGGACAACATTTCATTTCAACTGACTCAAGTGTTTATGAGCCATCCCAAGGTACCTGGAGCCCTGACAAACAAGACAGGCTGAGAGCCAGAAAGCTGAGGGAGTCTGGGAGCCTCAACTTCAAAGCTGCCGGCCTTGGCAACGGGCCTGGAGCCACGAAACCCAGCCTGCCAGAGACATGGGGATCCAGGAGCCCCAAATTGGGGCTGCTGAGCAGCTCTGGAGCCGGACAGGTGAGCTAGCACTGGGGAAACAAAGGAAAAAGAGTGCATTTCCCATCAAAATCTCATTGTGGCAGTTACACAGTTACGTTTCCAGGAATAGCTTTAACTAGCCAAATCCAAATTTTCCTACAGCCACTAGAGAAAAGAGCATATTCTGCCTGGAGGCGTGACTGCTGGGAATGGAAGTTGAAATTGTCATTCATTTCGATGAATAACAGAAAGGTCTTCTCTCTCCTCAACCTCAGAAAAACAGAAAAATCTGCCATTTCTGTCAAAAGCTACATGCAAACGATGTTTTGGAACCAGTTTGCTTTTTTGGGTAAATTCTTCAGTTGTTCTCATCGGGCCTTTGCAGACACACGCCCCTTCGCAGGGCTCTGCACCCACCATCATCCGCTGTCAGCAACTACAAGGAGCTTTCAGACCCATCTTGGGCTTTCTCGGGCAGAACGAGTCTTTAGGAAAATACAATCTGAGCTAAAAGCTCCAGGAAAAGCCCCAATGGCTCCGCAGAGCCCAAAGGGCAACCTGCCCCTGCTTTCCTGCTTTTACTGCCAGACCCACCGCATCACCCCATCGTGACAGGAAAGATTATTTTCTCCTCCCAAGGTGCTTTAAGTCATTTTATTTCACTTCAAGAAGCCTCTCAGGCCACAACCCACGGTGGGGACCTGCCGTAGGACAGACCTGAGCCTAAGCTCAAGGTTAAGCCAAAGCCTGAGCCTAAGCTCCAGGAGCAAGAGAAGCAAACTCTCAGTTCAAGGACGACAGGGAACTGCTTGAGAGAGTCCGGTGCAGGGCAACGAAGATGATGAAGGGAGTGGAGCATCTACCTTATGAGGAAAGGCTGAGGGAGCTGGGTCTTTTTAGTTTGGAGAAGATGAGACTGAGGAGTGACCTCATTAACGTTTATAAATATATAAAGGGTGAGTGTCAGGAGGATGGAGCCAGGCTCTTCTCAGTGACAACCAATGATGGGACAAGGGGTAATGGGTTCAAACTGGAACACAAGAGGTTTCACTTAAATATGAGAAGAAACTTCTCCACGGTGAGGGTGGCAGAGCCTGGAACAGGCTGCGCAGGGGGTTGTGGAGTCTCCTTCTCTGCAGACATTCCAACCCGCCTGGACATGTTCCTGTGCGACCTCATCTGGGTGTTCCTGCTCCGGCAGGGGATCGGACTGGATGATCTTTCAAGGTCCCTTCCAACCCCTGACACTCCGCGGTCCCGCGAAGCGGGCGGCCCATCCTGAGGACGGCCCGAGGCCCCGACCCCCCCAGCCCCCGGTCACTCACGGAACTTGGAGGTCGAGGCGTTGATGTTGATGGCGGCGGCGATGGCTCCGGCTCCCCCCTTCCCCGGGCCGCCCCCCGCCTCGCAGCCCCGCAACACGCCGTTGTGCTCGGGCAGCTCCGGGGCGGTGGCGGCGGGGCCGTGCGGGAGGCGGCCCCCGGCCGGGCCCAGCAGGTGCCGCCCGTAGCCGCCGGCGCCCCAGTTGTTGTGGTTCTGGTCGTCCATCATGGCCTCGCAGCCGCCGCTGCCCTCCTCCTCCATGCTCTCCTCCTCCATGGCGGCTGCCTGGCGGGGAGCGGGGCGGGGAATCACCGCCCGCCGCCCATGGGGCCGCTCTGGGCCCGGCGGGGCTCCCGGCGGCTCCGCTCCGGGCACGGCCCGGCCGCCAGCCAGCCTCCGGCCGCGCGGCGCGACACTTTGCGGCGGAGCGGAACACGGCGGGCGGGCCGAGCGGCTGGCGCCGCGGGGCATGCTGGGGAATGTAGTCCCGCGGGGCCGAGCCACCATTGGCTGCGTGGCCGGGAGGAGGCGGGGCTGGCGGCGGGCCGCCCGCGGTGCACTGTGGGACGGTGGCGGGGCGGGGGTCGCGGCGCGGTGGGCGCGGGGCTCTCCGGTCCTGTTCCTCCGGCACTCTGGTTAATTTCAGCCTGGGAGGGGGGTCCGGCGGTTTGGGTTCCCTTCCCCGCCGAGGGCAGAGCGGCGGGATCGCCCCCCCAGGCCGGGGCCTGCGCTCGGTGTCAGGCCTGAGGCTCCATCCCCCTCTAGCGGGAAACGGGCGGCGGGAAAGCGCAAAACCCATATTCGAAAAACACCCAAACAGGGCTGTGGATGTTACACTCGCCTTCCCACCCCCCTTATGGTCTGTTTCACAGCGTTTCGCTTCTCCTGTTAATGGAGGAAAAGTCTGCACAAATACATGAAACTTTTTCTTGTCAATGGACACAGTTTAAAGTTTCTTGGTATTTACCAAGAATATTTACCTCAAGTTTTATTTTCATTTGCAACTGGCTGCTGTGGTTGAAGGATGGGAATGAACAGTGGGGTTTTATGGAAAATAAACACCTGCTGTGGGGGGTTTTGCTCTTGCTTGGAAAACAAAGTGAAAAGTAGATAAAAACAGGTGTCTGGCCTGTTTTCCTAAGCGAAAAGTGAAAAGCACATTATTTGTTTTCCGGATAGAAACACCAATTTTTATTTTAGCGTGAGACAAAATCGTCCTGTTTTATAATAGCAGAAGCTGCCACTGATTTCACTGCACGGGGGGGCAGTTCTGCCTCAAGTTGCTTTGATAAAAGCAAACTGCAAAAGGAATTTGCCCTTATTGCGTTTTTTCTTATATATTTGAACTAATAATGGTTTTCTTGGATGTAAAGATCAAACTATGAACACTGATGGTTTGTTCGAACCAATATACCGTCCTCTCACTTTTCTGTCTTGGTAGAGTCACAATTTGTCTCAGACACCAAAAGCCGATTTGGTGAATCACGTCTAGATCTGAGACGACAGATTCTGCATGTTCAGACGCCTGTCTCGGCCGTTGATTTATTTCTATCTACACCCTAAACACAGCTGGAAAAAAGACAGAAAGGGCTTTTTTATTCACTTCTGCTTCACCTTTGTATTTACCGAGCGGGACATGTAATATAATGTAAATATCAGTGGAGTCATTTATAATGGGTATTAAACTTGGGATGCTAAAGCAGCAAAGCGTTTTTAGCTCAGGTAAGTGTTGCCATTTTCTGGTAATCGCAAAGAAACATAAACGAAGTTTGCATCTCTTCGCTGCTTGGAGAAAGACGTGTTTGTGTTCTCAACCTGCAGAGCAACTCGGTCACACCCTCCTGCTCACCCGCTTCCACTGCTCTCCGGAGCAGGTCTCGGGTTGTTGGCAGGTTTTTAAACATAGGAGAAACGGAGAATTTATCCTTATCAGTATAGCTGTATCTTTTTCTTATTAATTTTGAAAGTGCTGATGTTAACATCTAAGGGCAGTGAAAAGACAAACCCTGCATTTTTCAATTCTACCATTTCTTATGTTCCGTTTCACACTCCCTTGTTGCACACACCTATTTTTGCTACCATCTCTGTAATTTCCTGAGCAGCTGGGGTCTTTCATGTTGTTTATTTTGCCCCGATCTCTAAAGGTATGTTTTCTTTCTAATCCATTTTGCGCTGTGACTTCACTCGCCGCACTTCCTTGTGGCGGGAGTCCAGAGAAGCTGAGGAAACTCTTCACTGTGGAGTTCTCCACAGAGCCGCCTCTGTTGCCTTGTGCAACGCGCCAGCTCGTCTTGCACATCAAACAAGCAGCTCTTTCTTGCCTCCCGTAAGGCAAATGACAAGCTGCAACACTCCTCCATGGCTCACGCTCTTTGAGCACATGACTGCGAGCTGATAAAGGCGCTATCAGATCCTCCGCGGTTAAACCCGCGCTTGTTTTTGCATGCGCTTCACACCATTCTCCACGGTGTTTCCTTATTTCCTCGTCAGCATGTGAAAGTTGGATTCAGGCTTTAAATACTCTCTTGGCAAAATGGCATTTTGCAACACCACAGCCGTAATTATTTGCAATGTTAGTTTGAGAATACAACATGCAATTCTGATGAGACCTGAGTATCCGCACGTCTCCATAAAATCCCTGGAGACTTCAGACTTGACTGCACTGTAACATCCTCATCAGTAACTTCAGTACTTTAGCCAACAAAGCATCACGCAGATGTCACACTTTGGTTTTAGACTCCTGAATCTGTATTTTATTACCTAGACAAGTATTGGAAGCATTTGTTACATCTTCATAATATTTACCTTTTCATTTTTTTTTGACTCTGCACTTTTGATAACCAGGTCACAGCCGCAAGCTTTACTACAAATTAAAGGGAAGATCAAGGTTTCTTAACAGTACCTGTGGAAGGATTTATAGCTCTGGTTCTAAAAAACAAATTAAAAAGGAAAATAATTCTGACAGGAAAGAAATATGAATGCTAAGCAGGCACGCGTGGCGATTTTCTGCCGAATGCTGCTGCTTGCCAGCATTTCTTGAAGCCGAATGAGAGTTCCACTTCTTGCGCAATGTAATCTGCCTTGTTTTAAAAAACAAACCAAAACCCACACAAAACCCCCGAGAGAACCACGACCGGCTCCGGCCCTGCAGCTCCTGCACTCAGCACGCACCAGTGTGGTCTCACCGGGGCAAAAGCCTCATCATTCTGGCTCCCCGATGGATTTTGGGTCTTCAGGAGAGGCCTGATGCATTGAATGCAGTGAAAAGCTGCAAAAGTTTCACCAGTGCTGTTTTTACAGCCTGTCATTAGATATCAGCCCGCTCCCCCGGGACCGCAGGGTCATCAGCCCCATGGACACATCCCATGCCATCCACATAGAGTGGCACTCAGCAATAAACATGAAAGCACCGCTTCTATGAATGCAAAAAGAAGCAGCAAAGCAGCATGTAAATTTTCAGCTGTTCCATCATGTTTTCTCATTTGACTTGCTCCATCACCTCCTGGTAATCTGCCGCTGAGCCTCCGCCTCCGCTCGGGTGTGCGGAGTCTATTGTGAAGCTCTCCAAAAGCATCCCCTTTATCAAACAAGTGCTTCTTCTCTAAAAGCAAAAAGGAAACTCTAGACTTCTCAGAGCAGAATTTGTTTATTCCATCATTAAGTATTTCATTTCTCTTTCACAATGTATTCAGAGAATATGTGTGAGTCCGTGAAAACTTTGGTTCCAGTACATGAAGAATAAATCACAGAATACATTAAGTAATGTTTTCAGAGAATCTGCCAAAGCTTTTGTGCTTTAATCTTCGACCTAGGTCCCCCTTTCTGCTTCTTAGGATGAGAACGCAAATACAAAGATGTGCTGGGTATAAAAGCACAACAATTTTAGTTGTTTAAAAAAGTTTAAAGGATTTTGATATTACCTGATGCCAGTAGGATTTTCTCAGGAGTGAGGAACTTTGTTAAAACGGACATTACCAATACATTTAGGTGTAAAGTTTAGGAAATATTTGGGAGTTTTTCATACTAAAGTGAATAAACTGAAAACTTCCATTCCTCCTAGACTTTCCCCGGGTGAGTGTAACAGCAGCGTTGTGCCAGTCACTGAGAGAAATCCATGCAACTAAACATCCTGGTTTGCTTTTTTTCCAAAATGAAAATTAAAACAAAACAAAGCCAGCATAAACAGTCTCTGAAAATTTAAAAACAAATGGACAAACAACAACAAAACCTACAACAGCATAAATGCTGATGGGCAGATCACCCTGTAAAGCCAGCTGTCCTTCGCCTAGAGGTGGAGCCAGTCATCTGCAGGGCTGAACACAGAGGAGCGACATTTTCTGAGCAATAATGCAGGAAAACAGGGAAAATAAAAGAAAACAGGAAAGAAAAATGTAGTTGTGCCTTTGCTTGAATAATGGCTATAAGTGTGTGATACATCCTCACCGGTAGTGAGCAGATTACTGCGAAGTTCAGAATACATTTGTGATCACCGCAAGACAATTTTTCACGGGAAAATCTGGGGAGACTGGGCTGGGGAGGAAGAATCATTGCACGAGCAAAACCAATATATAAAGGGGAAGGGAACCAGTAGCACCTCCCTTACACGGCTTTCCTACCCTACCATACAGGGCCATGTTAACGACTCCTGTGTGGCACAATGCTTTGAGGTGTCCAGCTGCTGTTTCAAAAACAGGCCTTTCTAGGACAGTTAAAGCAGTCAGTAGGAAAGATTTCTCCATCGCATCTTTCATTTGCTTTCACTTCTGAGACGTTCTGGAAAACAATGTGCGCACCACCTATCTGGGTGTTGTGAACCACCAGCGTGCAGCAACAGAACCGGCGCCTGGTCTTTGTTTTGTGTTAGATACTGGATATCAACTTCCTCATTCTTGCTATTTTCTCAGGAAATGGAAAAATAGCATCTACATTTCCTCCTGCTGGAAGATAATGCATTAATGCACCGTGTCTAAGTTTTAAATGGGAGCGCCATCTTTCCATAACTATAAGAGAAGAAACGCTGGTTCATGAAAACTTTTTCCGTCAATAAGCTGCCGTGGTGGGAAGGTCTTTAATGACAGTCTCTCTGTGGTTATCGTAGCTATTGTGTGGTTTCTTGGTCTGCTCTGGATTTGGTACTTAAAGGAAGGCCCACCCATGTATTCTGTGGGACTTGCTGCCACTTCTTTCCATTCTGCATCGTCCAGGTTCAGAAGTTGACAATTACTCTGATCCGCTCCAAAATCTCAGCTGGACAAACTCCTCTGTAAATTACTTCAGGGTGAAAGGAATTACACAAATGCAAGAGGTTTTGCAGACAAACTTAAACACAGAAATAACAAATGCAAGAGATTTTTAAGTGTTCTCAGTCAAGGGCCAAAGACACACAGACGCCAGCCCTCACCATTACTGTTCTTAGCCCAGCAAGTGGCCTTATCTTAATCAAACCTCACAATCAGCACTCCAGCCTCGTTCCCTTCGAGCTGCCCGGAGCTTTGGCGTCATTCACAACCCACAATCATGTCTGGCCTGACTGCTTTGCTCAGTACTCTCTAATTTTCTTCCTATTTCTTCAGCTATTTCTTTCCTTCAGTCTCTCTTCCCCCACCCAGGTTGTGCTTGTGTCCCTGGCTTAACTTTCTCTGCTCCTCCCTTCCTTTCTGGGAGTAATAACAATCTCAGCATATCAAACTACATGTTCAACTTCAAAGAGAGCTTTTAATTTCCCTCCAGACTCACAGCTTGATCTCTTCCCTCACCTCTTCTCCTGGGTCCAGTCCCATCATCCCACCCAGATGCTGCCCTGGCTTGGGCCCCATGTCCCACATCAGCTGGTGCCAGTCACATTTTGGCAAACAGCCTCTCTTACCCACCCCAAGTCTCCTGAGCAGATTCTCTGCTCTGTCCTTTATTTCACTCCCCCTCACCAAATGCAGTCGTGTTCTCCCCTTATCCATCAAACCCACCATGTTACTAAACCACACCAGACCCCTCTTGAGTTTCTGGACCCCCTTCTCCATCTCATTAACCACAAGTTTCACTTTCAAGGTTCTTTATGATCCAGTTCTTGTCTTTCATTAAGTATCAGGAAACCAGTCTGTCCTCTGATCTCTTTATGATAAACCCCCTTATCTCCCATTTGTTAAAACACTCACTCAGGCACCTTTGTGCTTTTTCCCAGGCACTTATAAGTATCTGTGAAACTATCCTCATTATCCTTAAAATCCTCCTTTGACATTATGTCAATAAAATCCTTAAGTGTCGGGCTGCGGGTGTGCTGAAACCCTCTGACTAACAGTGGCTTATGTTTCTTTCTGCCTCCCTGTCTGTCTGTGCCCATTCATTAGTTCTTGTTTGGTAGCGAGACCTCAGGCTTTGAAGGACAGACATCGCCTTTCTCTTGCACAGCCCCCACCACAACGGGGTCTCGATCCCTGACCAGCTGCTATGTTACAACAGTAAGCCAGTAAATCAATCCATAGTCTTTTTCTCATCAAAATTACCAAAAAATTAGAAAATGACACGTATAACATTGTGTGACAAAAGGAAGCGATGAACCGGCAAGAACGTCGATAAACATAATTGAAGACTAATTCTGACTTCATATTAGAATGGAAATAAAAATCAATACAAAACTTCCTGATGGCACATCAGCAGAAAAGTGATAAAAACATGCAAAAACATTCCTGGGAGTTTTTTATGTGTACAATATTTTGTACGCCACCTTTACTTTTGTCAAGTTTTTGTATCTAACCACTGGTAGACCTTGTCAGGAAATGAAAATAAGACAAGAAGAAGGCTTTTAAAGGAATCCTAAAACTCCATCACCCTTTAAGTATCTTCTTCTTGATGTTGCAAAAAACATCAAATCCCATCCTGTTTTGTGGTTGTTCCATGGTAATAAGTTACATTAATGGATTATGCTTCAGGGCAATTAGTTTCTCTGCTCTTGCCGCTCCTTCCTTGCTGCAGGACTGATGGAGCAGGACACATTTTATCCCTAAATCAGAGAAATAGCCATTTGGCTTCATAGAGGTTTCTCTTGAAGTCAAAGCAGAATTCAAAGAAAATATTCATATTCATACAGTCAAAAATACTGTGTTTTCCCATTAGACAACAATTTCTAAGCTATAAATCTTTTCTAGCGCAACTTTTGATGGCAGAATTTTAGCGGCCACAGAGCTAGCGTAGCATCCCTGATGCTTTACACTGCAAACACCACCTGTTTGACATATGTCTACGTCTAGAACAGGGGGACTAATCTTTTAAACAGCTTCATTCATTGGTGCAATTTCTTTGATATATCTCACCTGAAAATGTCACCCAGGATCAAAATCATAACAGAGATGCTACGAAGCAATAAAGTAAATGGAAGACAATTCATGAGCAAATATACACAAAATAAACTTTATTTACAGCAAATAAAAGGACACGAGACAATAACAAACAAATAACTTCTCTTCATGTGTATTCATTAGTGTGGCTTAAGGCGTGTGGAAATTTTACTACAAAACTCACTGCTGTAATGCATAATTAGGCAAAGCACAGGCACTACTTACCATTATGGCAAGAAATCTCAGCTGAATCCAACCACCTCTCACATAGGTTATTTCAAGCGTTCCCTGTTGAGGTGTAAGGAGAATTACCATATTGTAGGTGAGCTTTAATGTGCTGCTTTATAAAGATGGTCATTTATATGAAAAGAAAAAAAAATCATGATGGAGGAAGTGGTTGAATTAGATAAAACAAATGAAATACTTAGTAAGCTGTTACTTACTTAAATAAAAATAAATTTTAAAAGGTAGCAAGTAGCCTGTCATGTGTGTTAACTTCACAGACAGAAAAATACTTTAAGTTCTCTTTAAATGTTTCTTCTGTGAGTGAAATAGGTAAAGAAAAGCCCGCATGACAAAAATAAGAGGAATTAGCTCAGCTTCCAGACTCATCCATCAATGTGAGTGCAGCTCATTTCCAGCTCATACAATTCCAAAATAATTTAAAGTGATTGTTTTCAAGTCCATCTTCCATCGCCCACCTTCCTTTTTGCCAGAAATAGCACCTCACAATTTATCCTCTATGTCAAGCTTTGCACCAGCTGCCCCCTCCTGAGCCGCCGAACCCAGTTTACTGCATCTGCTTTCAATATACACACTGGAACCATATTTTCTCTATTGCCTTCACCTGTCAAATATGGTTTAAGAGAACACGCTTCAGATAACGCTAAGAAATGCTACATCCACCAGACTACTTCTGTGCTTATAATTCAGTGTGTTCGTGACCTGTCTTGAAAAGCTAACAGAACTTCATTGACCTTCACCACATTGCAATGAACTAATGCTGCCAGTGTATGGGTTGGATGCCGGACACAAGTTGGCTGATAATTTTTCAGTTTCTAAAATTAGAAGTTGCCTTGGACCCAAACATGCCAAATTTCTGCCCCAAAAAAATGGTGAAACCTTCCATGCTCTTTTTCCAGCCCCCCTGTATTGCAACCAGTCTGGGAGACTTATCTCCAATGAGTTCCCAGGGCCTTTCCCAGCTCCCAGGTCAGGGTGTGAACCCCCTCCATGTGCCGGCTCTGTGAAGATAAGACTCAAGCATGACAAGCCCTTGTCCCTCTCCATCTTGACCTTGATGCTTTAACCAGAAGAAGAATCTGGATGCACGGGTCGAAAGCGAACGTACTGTGGGCAGGTGCCTGTTCTGGGCAATCAGGACCAGGATTACGGTTGACATTGAGCACAGATGTAGCATCCTTCCCTTTATAAAAGCCGATTACAAGATCCCACTGTACCCATGCTGCTGTGCCCAAGTTCTTCCTTCTCTGCAACTTGCCAGAAGGTCCCTCCGGTTCTTCACATTGCTCAAATGAAATTTAGCCTGATGCAATCAGAAGAACACAGGTAGAAGGGGCCACCAGGCTCTTGCCATTTATTATCTGTTGTAGGAGTCTACCTGTAAACTCATGCCCAGTCGCAGGGCCCTGCTGTACCAGGCACAAGAGACCAGAGGAATCCGGCAACAAATCTCTGCTCTGCACAATGTACCAAGCAGATGTTGGGCAGGATAAAAAGAACAATACAGATTATGGGAGAAGGCTCCACCTCAAATCCTGGGGTCAGTTTTGGGCTTCTCACGACAAGAAAGCCCTTGAGGTGCTGGAGCGAGTTGAGAGAAGGGAACAGGGCTGGGGAAGGGGCTGGAGCACAAGAGTTATGGGAGCGGCTGAGGGACCTGGGGGGTTCAGCTGGAGAACAGGAGCTGAGGGGAGACCTTCTGATCTCTGAACTGCCTGAAAGGAGCTTGGAGCATGGAGGGGGTTGGTCTCTTCTCCCAGGTAATAAGTTATAGAACAAGAAGAAATGGCCTCAAGTTGTGCCAGGGGAGGTTTAGATAGGATATTAGGAAAGAATTCTTCCCAAAAAGGGTTGTCAGGCATTGGAACAGGCTGCCCAGGGCAGTGGTGGAGTCACCATCCCTGGAGGGGTTTAAAAGACGTGTAGGTGAGGTTCTTAGAGACACGGTTTAATGACAGTGTTGGGTTAACTATTGGACTCGATGATCTTGAGGGTCTCTTCCAACCAAAATGATTCTGTGATTCTACGCTACCAGGTTATTCATCTGTTTCCACACCCCCCACTGCTCTGAAGCCGCAGATTCACAATTCCTGTCTGAACGTGCACAGTAAGATTCAAGTAAATGGTAATTGGCACGTGGCAGTTTGAATTCCTTTTATTCTTCATCTTTCAAAGAGTAGAAGCAGCAGCCAGTCTGAACTGGAATGCAACCAGCTTCATGTTCAAAAGGGAAGAATTCTCTTGGAGAGTTTAGTATCCAACCTCAGCTTTGTTCAGCAGCACCTCCTGAATAGCATGAATTATATTCTAAAGGTATGTTCTTTTGAGCTGCTCCTGAATAGGAAAAAACTATGGGAGACTGAACAATTTTACAACAAAAAAAAGGGTTTGCTCTTCTCCATTTACTGATGCAATGCTCAAAGAGCACAGCAATCCCCTCCTGCAGGAGCCAGGCTTTGAGAACAAAACAAAACAAACAAACAAAAATCAAAAGAAAAATGGATATTCTGGTAACTATGGAGAGGCTAAAAAAATGTTTTTCTAGGTCACTGAAAGGACACAAAACACGGGAAATGTTTTCTATTGCGACTTGTCTCTCCATTCTCCCCCAGACATAAATAGTTCATGATTCTTTGGAAAGGTGCTCTTTACTTTTTGAATCTTGAAAGAACATATAATTGCTTTTTCCATATACTGGTAATGATGAGAGAGATCAAGATACATTTTTTACATAAAGCAACATGTCATTCATTAAAATTACTACTGCCTGAGTTGAGGAGTTTCTAGCAGGTGTGACATCTTCTCAGAACGTGTATTCAAAAGAAGTCAGATAAACAGAAATCGTCTCCTCTTACTTTTACACAACACATCAAACTCTGGTTTTCAGCTTAACAAAACCTGTCTTTTATGTTCTCATGGGAGTCTCAGGTTTGTTAAAATACCAGCCCCAAACTGGTGTGTACATTTATCTTTATATACACAATACTGGCCTCGAATTGTGCCAGGGAGGTTTAGATTGGATATTAGGGAAAACTTCTTCCTGGAAAGGGTTGTCAGGAATTGGAACAGGCTGCCCAGGGCAGTGGTGGAGTCACCATCCCTGGAGCGGTTTAAAAGACGTATAAATGAGGTTCTTAGGGACATGGTTTAGTGGTGGACTTGGCAATGTGAGGTTAACAGTTGGACTCGATGATCTTGAAGGTCTTTTCCAACCAAAATGATTCTATGAATATTTTTAAAATTAATTCTCCATTATTCCAACCGTTACCAAATAGTGAAATATTTTATCTTTTATAATTCTTTGCATTTTAAGTGTATAGATTTAAGCAGTGTTGGACTAAATATATGCCATTTTTTACACCACTGTGATCAACAAATTGAAAGATATATTTGGCTCAAGGGTTATGTTTTCGACAGTTAAATAATTAGGAGTTGTGGGCAGGGAAGGAAGCAGCAGACTCTGTTACAAGCATCATCACTCAGTGAGCCATTCTGTACATACATACATTCTGCACATACATACATACATTCTGTACATACATACATTATGTTTCACCCTGCAGCGGTCCTCTTGAGCTTTAAAAACTTGCAGAAGCTCTCTCCACTGATCATGTCATCTCCCCACCACTATCTGGTGCACAGTATCAGCGACAGACCTGCGAGACCTCCACGGCATTCATTTCAAGAACACTTGTACGGCAAGAAATCTCAGTGCTATAAAGCAACCAAAAACTAAAAGTATACCCTTGGTCAAGAGCAATTTGTTCCCTGTCTGTCAGTGCATCCCCTGCGAGGGCGGCAGCACCCGGCGCCTGTCACAGCGGGTGCACAGCGGGGAGATAAAGGGGAACATGCACTTGATTTTTAAAGCAGTGTTACAGAGTCAGAATGACATCCCTTTTCCTAGGATGCACCTTGCTGTACAGCAAATGCAACACATCAATTGCTGATGTTATCAAAGGAAATAGCATTTCCAGCCACATGGGAAATATGTCAGCAAAACAAATGGATTCAAATAAACGGCAGCAGAAGGCGCATAGAAATATTGATTCACGGCTTTTTATCCTCTGTCCTTTTCAAATGGTCCCTTTCCAGCACTCAGGCTGCTGTGATAAATACCTCCTCCTGTTGCTGTATTCTTGACTATTGAGAATATGCTTTGTGTGATTTTCTGAGTGGGGAAAAGAAGGAAAAAAGACACCTACGTTTTTTTAGTGATTCTGGTTTCGAGCCACTAGTTTGCCCTACAGCATCAGGCATCACTTTGAACAACTCGCTCGTACAACAATGGCTGATTTGTATCAAGGTGCTTCTCAGTAAAGGCAAGAAATTTGAGAAAAAACACTGAATTAAGTGTCATTAACAAAAGATTAGCAGTAGAAATGCATCAAAGGAAGCAAGATCAAAATCACTATGAAGCGAGCATCTGAAGCACCTGGAAAAGTCCTTCCCATTCAGGCGCGTCACCTATTCAAGTCCAACCTAAATCAAACCTGAAAATGAGTCTTCTGTAGCTTTGGAGAAATGAGACAAGAGGTCTCTCTGTTGGGTTTACGTTCGACAGACAGCCCCATCACAAAAAACGGTTGCCATCCATTTTAGCAGAGGACAATACAAGGTTGTAGGTTTGGCTAATTCATTCAAAATATTTGTAAAAAAACATTATGCTCATTTTTTTGAAAAAATGCCAGTACCAGAACATTTTTCCTTCCTAACCATAAAAAAGATGTGCAAATGTGTTTTGTTGTGAACGGATGAGAGGGAGGCAACACAGCATGGATGGCGTCTGAGGCTGCGAGACTTTGAAACCTCGTGGTGAGGGTCTCGGCTCCATAGATCTACCAGCAGAAGTGCCACCTCCTGCTTTCCCATCCCAGCTGCCTCCAGGGAACCACAACTTTCTTCTGTGCTTGCAGACAAACAGGATTGTATCCGAGCCACCAATGCCGCCTCTTCACAGCCCACCTAGTGCCTGAATCAGGCCAAGCATTTGAGGAATACCAAGAAAACTTTAAGTCCTGTCCTTCAGCTTTTCTAATACCCCGACTTCTCACAGCAGAGCAGCGCTGGCAGTTCGGGTCTTGCCCATCCCTCAGGAATGACAAAGTGATGTTGCTGATCCATTCCCTGTGCCTTGATGCTCAGCAATTTCATAGGTATGGGAAGAGAAATAAAAAAGCCTTATAAATGTAATGAATTGCTTGTGCTGACCCCAGCCCGTTGGACTGGTTGCCCTGACTGGCACTGATTTTGCCCCCCACCTACCCTGGCGGAACACACAGGCTAAAACCCTATTGATGGCCCCATAGCACAGTTTTGGGGAGGAACATGGGGGTTTTAGTGAATTGATGCTGATCTGCCAAACAATCTATAAGTGCTTATTTCCCCCTCAACCTCTACTCTAGTTGTCCTTTGTTACTGCCATAAAAATTTCACTATGACTGCATGAATAACCACCCCAGATGAATTTCAGAAGTTTCAACACATACTTGAAAAGCTGAAGTCATTAGCAAGTATCTATTTGACCACTGACAGCTGAAACAGTGAGAAGAGTGATCATTTAATAACAGTTAAGGTTAAATATATGCCTGTAGTTTATCATCGTTCGCTTTCCCTAAATGCACAACATCAAGTAATAAACGTTGAGGAGATGGACAGTGTGAATTACTTGGTGTGGCAGATATAACCATCAGCAGCAGCCTTTAACATCAAACCAATTCAATGCAGGAGCCTGACAAACAATGCCAGGGGATCATCATACGACATTCAAGTCCTCATAATATCATCCTCTCGCAAGTGTGATATATTGGAGGCGGCTCTCGGGCAGCCCATAATGGCCCACCTGCCACCACAATGATACATGCACTGTGTATTAAGGAAATGAAACAGGAATTACGCATCATTTCTCTTGCTAGCATCAATGGGCAGGGAAGACCGCAGCACCCTGTGTATTCAGGATAAAACAGGATTCTTAGTTCTTTATCGATACGAATGGGGGTGTGATTTGTGAATAAAGTGTTTATTCCATTGGGGGAAGAATGGAGAGTCAAGTTCAGCCCGTGGGTCAGTGAAAGGGAGGAGCGCAGCTTGTATAGCCCCAGCTCTCAGCCAGCCACGGGCTGACAGAGGAACAAGCTTTTAATCATAGATTTCAGTTGTGGGCCTATGGATTGTTTTGCAATGGAAACTCTTCCTCCAAATTACAAGTTCAAAAGAGCTCTGAGACCTAGAGCAGCCAAGCTAGCTGTCGAGTTTCCTTTGACCGTCAGCAAAAGCCACTTTAGCTTCCTGAGGGGACCATTCACAGCATTTCAGCTCCCTATATATCCAACAGAGAAAATTAAGTTAGATACAAAAATGAGCCTGTGAACACTCTCCCACGTACAGAAATGTTTTATCTGAAAATTCCTGTGTAATTTTCAATATCAATTCTGTTTGCAAATAAGCAAAAGAGCTCCCTGGAAAAGCATTTAAACTGTATCTCTTCGCAGGACACATTTACTGTCCTAATTTACTGTTTTTATAGGAGTGACACAAGGCCATACAGACCATTAGCAAGCGATGGCAGTGGGAGCCCATAACCCAGCTCACTCTCTGCAAAAAGGGAAGGGGAACGCTCTTGAATTCCATCTCCAGAGGAGTGGGGAGGGCACGGGAAGCCGAGCATCGTTCTGAGCAGAAGGTCAGACCCACCCTGTGCCACGTCCATTCCTTGGGGGAAGCCTTGGGACTGCTCCCTCCACCTTGTCCTCTTCTCTATTGGAAAACCCCATCTCATTGTCTGTTTTGACCACAAACACCCTAGCAGATGATTAGGACACAAAATCATTACCCAACATAGTGGTTCATCACCTTAATTGCACTAAGTGGTGCTTTTATATCTGATTTCAAAGGCTGTACCTGGAAAGTGCAGCATTTCCATGTGTAGAGGAAACTACACGAGCAAAGTGCAGGTGCAGGCCAGATACTGAAGGCTTATCCAGGCAAGAATTCCTAATGACGGATAAGAATTCCATCCAAGGACAGACTGACAGCTCAGTCCTGCTGCCTGCTTTGTGTAAACCCACCCTAGGACTGTGCAGTCTCCATGCAGAATGAAAGAGATACTTGTCTTCCCTGGCAGGTGCCGAAGTGTGTGCGCAGCTTACAGACCATACCATCTGTGGTCGCTTCTTTTTGGGGGAATCATAGAGGAGTTTGGGTTGAAGGGACCTTCAAAGCTCCCCCAGTGCCACCCCTGCCATGAGCAGGGACATCTTCACCAGCTCAGGTTGCTCAGAGCCCCGTCCAGCCTGGCCTGGGGTGTCTCCAGGGATGGTTCATCCACCACCTCTCTGGGCAACCTGGGCCAGGCTCTCACCACCCTCAGTGTAAAAGATTTATACTTCATGTCTAGCCTGAATCTCCCCTCCTTTGGTTTAAAACCATCACCCCTTGTCCTGTCCCAACAGGCCCTGCTAAAAAGTCTGTTCTCATCTTTCTTACAGGCCACTTTTAAGTATGGAAAGGCCACAATGCGGTCTCCCTGGAGCCTTCCCTTCTCCAGGTTGAACACCCCAGCTCTCTCAGCCTGTCCTCCCATCAGAGATGCTCCACTACTGCAAGCTGCGTACGGCTTCAGGATTTGGAGGCAGTTCATAACCTGCTCCACCCTCTCTCCTATGACTGATCCAACACTTGATGATGAAAGTTCTAGCTGTGCTTGATTCTATTCTCTAACTCAAGTTCTAGAGGGTTTCCAGCAGAAGGGAGAGAAGAGCAGATCTCAGTTCTACTTGTCACACAATATTTTTGAAGCCTGTGTCCCTTCCAAGTCCTACCCACCCACTCAGCCCAGGCAGCCTGGAAACCCATCACAGCACAGGTACCTCTAAGGCGAAGCTGCATCAGCTTCCAATAAATGCCCTGGTTATTCTGGCCCAGAGGGATGGAGAGGCACCTCAACAACCTGCCGTGAACAGGGTGGCCCCATCTCTTTTCAATATAAAAACATGCAAGGTTTGGGTCGCCACAAGGCTGCCTTGTCTGCATATTTACAGACAATTACATATACTCATCAGCTTTTCAAGAGAAAAAAACAGCAAAACCTGTGGCCTTTTGGTTTGGGTGGCTCTGCTGTTCATCCTGCAAGTTAGGAGTAAAAATCCTCCTTGACTCATGAGAGGATCTTGCACCACTTAAAGCAGGTGCTACAGACCCAGCAAATGAGAAGATACCAATCCAGAAAGACAGGATCTGTTAGAAAGCCACACTATGTGTCAGGAAATGACCGCCTGTTCCTTTCCCAGTTGTACTACCTGAGGGCTAACTAGCAAAGCCACCCAGGAATACACACGCTTTTCTTTCCTGCTCCAAGCTCTGCTCCATTCCTTGTTGCAGGGATGGGGCTGGAAGGGTAAGGAGTTTGCCAGCCCTCCCTTCCACACCCTGCATGGGTCGAGCAGCTCGAGGATGCTCCAGCTCACTCCCAGTACGATAACTGAAGGACCTCATGCCAGTAGAGAAAGAGGAGAATTAAATGCTAATCTACAGCTCAACATGGCTTTTTCAACCGGCTGCCAGTGCACAACAGCAAAGCAAAAAATAACAGCTATGTCTGTCACCTTTGCAACAGCAGGCAGTGTTTCAGTCCAAGTTTCCTGTGCAGTCATTTATAGCAGCACAGAGCAGGTGGAAATCATTGCTGTTCTGATCCGGTGGCATTTTACACCCACTCTGGATCAGGGGAAATGGTTATAAAGAGGTACAGTGACAGAGAAAAATATAGAGCACAAACAGTCTCCTTAAGACAAACGTTTGGCAGCAGGTAGTTTCCATGCTCACCATCGCATACCTGCAAATAAAATTAGTCTGCCTGGGCAAATGGAATCGTGAGATGCTCTGGAGCGCTGACAGAAGAGAGGAATCTGCTCAGAGACTAACAAGCGCGCATCTGCGGCACGGAGCAGGTGCAAATCCCAGCTCCAGCCTGCGCCTCCCTCCCAGGTCAGCTCACCTTCTGCAGGTTTTCTCCCTCCCTGGGGAGCAGGGGAGGCAAACTCCCTCTTCTCGCTCCCAGCACATTTGCATCTGTCATTCAGCATCTATGTTTTCTTATTACAGAGCTGACAAAGTGACAGCAATAATTAATCTTACTGTGTACAGAGCTGATTGATATCAAGCAGAATTAAACTACTGTAATCAAGTTAGCCCGTTGCAGATGTGTGAAGTGCTACAGTTTATCAAATTCTGCAGGCACACAATTTGATTCTGCATAACGAGGGAGAACAATACTGACAAGATAGCGGAGAGCCAATAATATGATGCAGGATTTCACGAATCCCTTTTTTTAGCTCTTTAAAAGTGCCACACTTGTCAGCTGTACAAAAGGTGACATGACATGTTAATATGTGTCATATCAAAATTGTCAAAGGAGGTTGCATGCTGGCTCCGTGGGGATGTGCTCTGTCTTCAAATCAACATGTGCATGCACAGACTTACTGTGAGACACCAGAACTTCAGAAGCTGAAATCAAGTAATGGAAGTAAATGTACAGTTCTATAAAGGTGTGAAAAGATGCTGCTAAGGGGGGGTGTTGAAATAGAAGCAAGACTCAACAAGGACAATTATTTCTGTCAAAGGCTTTTGGTGATCGATGTCAGCTGCCGTCACAGCAGGAGGAGGGAAAACCACAACATGAATATTTGATCAAATTAGGCCCACCTGAAGTCTCTGCCAAAGCACGTGATGCTCTTTGTTTTCTATGGGGTGGCAGGGGTTTTTCTTTCACAATGGATTATATCTTTGTCTCGCTTCACCAGTTTTTTCTTCTTGCTCAGCTGAAGTGCTTTTAGTGCTCACAACAAAAGGCAGGGCTGCCAGTGCTGGGACATCTGCCACCCCGTGCCAGCTGGGCAGCAGACCCGCTCCCTGCTCACCTGGGCTGCAATTAGTGCACAGGCAGAGCTGATCCAGCATTGGGCTGCCTGCAAAACCAGGCAGCCCTGCTCTTCCATCCCACATCTCCCCCCAGTTTAGGTCTGTACATTCCTGGCCCTTAGATTGACCTTCAACCACCTTCAAGATGATTCAGTGCACTAAGCAGGCAGATACCAAATCTGGAGGATGAAAACATGTGACATTTCCTATTCCAGAGCCAGTACAAGGCCAAGGGACAAGAACATGAGCAAGGATGCCAGAAGGGGGAAGAGGCAGGACCCTCATGGCAACAGTGAGGAATTGTCTGAGCTCTCCCAAAAGCCAGAGGAGCTGGCGCATTCAGACAAAGCAAGTGCTCTCAGGCCTTTATTTGCTGCACCTCAGGCAGCTGAGACAGCCCAGGGACCATCTACACAGAATTTACTAAACTCTTGGCATTTATTCCCTTTTCACTCATGAGGCTTTACATCTAACCCAGGTGATAGATTTCCTGTACTCCATCCTGTTCCTCGTTCCCTGTAGAGAACTAAGCTGCTCTGCGCTCTCCTGGGCACCACGTGCTGTTAACAAATCACCTGCAGCGCGGATGTTTGCTTGCAAAGACTGACCTGTAGGGAATGGCTTATTTTCATTAGCAGCCTGGCCTATTGTTCTACTCAGATCCTAAACCTGAAAGATGTAACCCAACCTGCCCACCCCATCTCCTGTTTCAAAGACTTTTTCTTTTTTTAGCAGACTAACCAGTCTTTTCTGGCAGATGCCACCAGAATAGGAATCTTTTGGTGCCTCAAGCAACTCCACAGACCATGCTGTCAAGCAGTCACCTCATAGAACCATAGAACAGTTTGGGTTGAAGGGACCTTCAAAGCTCCCCCAGTGCCCCCCCTGCCATGAGCAGGGACATCTTCACCAGCTCAGGTTGCTCAGAGCCCCGTCCAGCCTGGCCTGGGATGTCTCCAGGGATGGTTCATCCACCACCTCTCTGGCCAACCTGGGCCAATACTTTACTACCCTCATTGTAAAAAATGTATTCCTCATGTCTGAGGAATCTTACCTCTTTTAGTTTAAAACCATCACTCTTTGTCCTGTTGTAACAGGACCTCCGCCTGCCCCAAACATGCCACCACAAACAAGGACGTGTCCACCCATCCTGCCAACCCCCTTCTCCCACAGGGTGGAATTAGATGTTTCTAATCCATCAAGGCAGTGAGAAATCAGCAAGTCAGAATGGGTCAAACAGGAAAATGGATATTTCCTTCCTAAGGAAAAACTGTACATGGTGGCATGTGCCTGTGAGAGCTACCCACCAGTGCTGGAAGAGACCTTCGAGGTTGCTAAGACTCACTCTTCCTATCACAAATAGCATTTCCATGTAAAACTGCACATAAATTGATCAAACTCTCTCCTTAAACTAATTAAGTCTGCGGCATCTGTTGCAGGGCGACATTCCCCTAATGCCTAAAAGCTCTCTGCCACTTTCCAGCCTCTGCTCATTTTGCAGCTGGTTTATGCACATTTTCTCTTTTTACCTCCTATCAAGTCCATTAACTGACTCCTTGACCTCATATTGTTTAGTGTTTCATTGTACTCCTTCATGCTCCAACAGTAACAAAAAATAAGCACAAACACAGGAGAACGCATTCAGAGCAGCAAGAAGAACCTCACACCTTTAAACAATTATAAAGAGATGAGGCAAAAGGTAGGGGAATAGCCCACAGCTGAACCTCGCTGTTTTCTGCACGATAAATAAACAAAGAATGACTAGAAAATTGGACCTATGCATTTGAAATGAAACAAGATTCTTCATGCCACACGCAGATGGAACAGCATTAATAATCTCATACAATGGCCACTTATGTGTTAGATCTGTATTAACAGGGCTGAGCAAACACAGCTGGGAAACTGACTTTGGGGGAGAAGGAAGACTTGAGAAAAAGAAACTCAATTGTTCAAAAGAGCCAAGAAGGCAAATTTACTGTTATTGAAATAACATGGTAGAACTCACCAGACAGTCCTTGTAAATCGATGTGGGAAGTGACGCTTCCTCTGCTCTGCAGAGGGAAGGTGACCATGAAGAGTCTGTGTCTTGCCTCAAAGCAAGCAATAGCTTTAGTGTCCTTTGGTTCGGTTGAAGAAGGACCACAGTTCATGAGCTGGGTGGTGCACGGGCTGGATCTGGCCAAAAACGTGTTGGGGTACATCAGAGAGAACGGCCCTGCAGCAAATAAGGCTTCCTCTTTGCAGTAATTCACTCTTGCCTGGTAGAAGTTCATTCTTTATTCATGTTTCTTCCCTCTCTCCAATTAATAACACTCTCTCCCCAGCATTACCAGAACGGACAGTACACAGAGCAGTTAAAAGAGAAACAGAGAGCTCTTAAAATAGAGCAGTTTTGTTTCCGTGAAGCTCTCAAGGTTATCTTTCCTGGCTTTCAAGACACTTGTTTGCGACACCTCCTCTTTCAATAATCAAGACTCCAAGTTTCCAAAGTCTTTTATGGAAAATCTCCTGAAATGTATCATATACTGGCCCTTCAGACAGAACACCTTGAATTCATGCAACAGAAAATACCTTTTCAGGCAACAAGCAACGAGGTAACTTAACAAGGAATCGTTATAGGAATGGTTAGGCTTTCTGCTGGAAACATCAAAGAGTTTATTTACTTGATATAGGACTGGAAAATAGACCAGAAAATGCTATGAAACGTGCCAGCTCATCTGAGAGCAAGCACAAAAGCTTCATGTGCAGTTGTATCGCCCTTTCTAAGCTGAAAGCAAATAAAAGCCTTGTGATGAATTCACAAGTACAAAACCACGAGAGGCTCCAACCACAGTGTGGTTAAGTATCTACAGAGATGGAACTTAGTTTCAGATAAATTCTTGTGGATAAGTCAACCCATTTTCCTTTCCATGTTTAACAAAGTTTGAGAATTTTTGAAGTTACACTGAAGAACCCAAAAATTGATTTTTTTTTCATTTAAAATTAGAAAAGCTTAGTTTTTAGTTGCTGGAAAACACTCTTTTCCACATTTTTTCTCAAATAAAAACTTAGAAACAATCTGAAAAAATGATATTTTGAGTGCAATTTCTATTTCTGTCAAAGCTTTTGCCACTGAGAATTCTGGCAAAGTTGTTTTGTTGTTGCTGGTGCTACTGTGCTCGTTTGTAAAATTCAGGTAAATCTCTAGAAACAAGTACAAGCAATTAACGGTCTCTTTATTTACTCATTCCCAGAAGCAGGAGCTGAGATGCCTTGTGGAGGAGTCTGTGCTGCTGAGGAGTGATGGGGCAAGGAGGATCAGATGGGGCTGCAGGTGTTCACATCCTGAGGATGAAATAACATGAAGATACCACAACTTAGCGGGGTGGTGCTGACAGCACCTGGCACCATCCAAACCAGCTCCAGCTCAGACTCCAGTACACGTCCTAGGTCCAGTCATTTGCTCTTGGACTAGCAGAATTGTCTAAATTTGGTGGGCGTAAGCCTGTGAGAGAGAATATTTGTAGCAAAACACAGCACAGGCTTGGTCAACTGACACAGTTCACAAATTCGAGTTTTTCACTGGAAAACATACTGATTTTTTTCTGGTAAAAGCACGCTAGGTCATTCATTCTCACATTTTCAGAACAACATATTCTTTTCTATGTCAAAGAAACGCTTGGGCAAACGCAATCCTTTTTAGCTTTTTAATTTTACATTTCTGTGGGAAGATGAAAAAAGTTCGGGGGATCAACCCACAAGCATTTTCCTCACACATTCATAGTTCAGTCAGCAAACCAAAAAATCAATTCTTCACCCGTTTCTAATGCACAGGGTCACTACATGTGAAACACATTCTTTTCCAGTAAGTCATTCCTAATAAAAGGCATGAATCATAGTGGGCAAATGGCTTTTGTGTAGATCTGGAGACATACAAATTGAAATTATACTAGTGTTCAGCATCCCTTTTTCTCAGGTATTGAAGGGGAACGGTTTTTTAGACGCTAGTGGATGTGTGGGTTAAATTGTTCAATAGGTTTTATGATGATTTTTCCATCCGTTTAGCATAAATAGCATTTTACTTTAGTGGTTTCTGTACAGATAAAGGTATTGGATGTATTTCAATGAAGCATTTTGCTAATTATCACTATTATGAGGTTAGTTTAATAAATAGATGATAGCAGATGAATGGTCTTGCTCTCAATGTCTAATTTTCTTCCATTCCCCTCTTCACAGAAGGGGCATTTACATTCATGTGGACAGAGGGGAAGGCAGCGGTGTGAGCAGGTCCTTTGCTGATCTATTAATAACATTTTCTTCTCTGTAGCTACTAAATTCCCAGTATGTTTCTGCAACATAAAGTTCTGGGTCTTTACATAGCACTTACCAGCATGGTGGGTAGGGACGGCTTGACTTTCACAGGACCCTCTTGCATCCATCCCAGCACAATTTAATAGTGATACTAAAAATACAGTAAAGATTTTGCCATGAAGGAAACGCGAGCAGTCACTCCCCTCCTGCTTCAGCCCACACACTTTGTTCCACCAAACAAGGTGACCGAGTCCCTCTCATCTCTTCCAAACCCAGGATTGCTTTGCTTGCAAGGGTTTGGAAACTATTTCCAATCACAGAATCACAGAATCACAGAATCAGCTGGGTTGGAAAAGACCTCAGAGATCATCGAGTCCAACCCTTGGTCCAACTCTAGTCTGTTTACTAGATCATGGCACTAAGTGCCATGTCCAATCTCAGTTTAAAAACCTCCAGGGACGGTGAGTCCAGCACCTCCCTGGGCAGCCATTCCAATGCCTGACCACTCTCTCTGGAAAGAATTTCTTTCTAATATCCAGCCTAAATTTCCCCTGGCAGAGTTGAAGCCCATGGCCCCTTGTCCTATTGCTGACTGCCTGGGAGAAGAGACCAATGCCCACCTGGCTAGAACTTCCCTTCAGGTAGTTCTAGAGAGTGCTGAGCTCACCTCTAAGCCTCCTCTTCTCCAGACTAAACAAGCCCAGCTCCCTCAGCCTCTCCCCATGGGTCTTGTGTTCAAATCCCTTCACCAGTCGTGTTGCTCTGCTCTGGACTCGCTCCAGCACTTCAATGTCTTTCCTGAACTGAGGGGCCCAGAACTGAACACAATAATCCAGGTGTGGCCTCCCCAATGCAGAGCACAGGGGAAGGATCACTGCCCTTGTCCTGCTGACCACGCTATTTTTGATACAGGACAGGATACCATTGGCCATTTCTCGCAGTTGGTCATTGGGAGATAACCCAGCAATACCGAGCACCGCTTGTCCTCATCACACACTCTCCCTCCCGGCCGCACAGCTCCCACCATCAGCAGTACAGCCACTGTCCTGTGTATTTTTCAACTCACACAAACCATGTATCTCATGATTTCAGGACACAGAGCACTCCCACGACAACAGGTTTGTGCACCGTTGCAGTGGTCCCACGTCCTGTGCCAAAGTCCTGGAGGCAGCGTGCCTGCCGCTGCAGGAGCAAGGGGATGCTCAGGGCATGCAGCACCACCAGACACAGCCCCTGCGCCTCCAGACACAGCTCTCACACCAGATCTGCCCTCCTGCTCCTGCCTCTCCCCTTGCCCTGGCAGAAGCTCCTTGTCTGGGTGCAGCCCAGCTCTTCTCTTTGGATTTGGAAAGCTCAGTGTTGGCAGCAGGGGCAGGGAGCTGCCAGCCAGGTCTTGGAGCCGTACACATGGATTGGTGAGAGATGCACAACCTGAGGCTGCAACACAGATTGTCCATAGCAACTCTGCAGACCTCCGCCTCCACAAAGGCTCGGGGACAGCATCCAAACGCACCCCTCCATTTCTTGTTTAGTTCCAGGAGTCATTTTCTCCTGCCTCCTGATATTGGGAGGTACAGAGCTGCAATGAGAAAATGACTCCTGGAAGTTTGAGCAGAGATTTCCAGGGTGGGGGGAGACTGGCTGTACTTCTTGCTTCAATACAGCCCACCCTGTGTTCCTCCTGTAGCTTCTCTCGCTCTGGGACATCACTGTAGCTGTACAAAGACATGACTTCTCCTTACCCACAGGTATACACACACACATATACTCAGGATGAAGCCAGAGTTATAACTCCATCATATAGCTTTGTCACAGCTGTCACCAGTTCAGGAAAAAGAGCCGTGCAACTCCTCTTCCATTTTGAGCTAACCACTGAGCAGCATGTTAATTTTCTGGGTCAGCATCCCAGGATTTTCCTTTTCCTAGCATGCTGTTCAATACCCTCCACTCTTTGACATCATGTACAACTTCTATAGCAGGAGAGTGCTTAATCCTCTCTGAAGTAATTTCTTTCTTCTTTTATGACTGGAGCCCTGGACAGTCTGTTACGCTTCAACCCCAGCGCTATATTTAACTCAGCCATCTTGTTCATTCTTCCTCTCATCTACAGCTTGACTAAAAGGAAGAAATTGCAGTCATTAATAAAATACCAGGAAGAAAGTCAAACCGTTCAACACACTTTTAGGCAAGCTGCAGCATCTAGAGAAGGGCTGGATTCCTACAATGTCCCTCTTAGGGCGGATTTCCATACAGCTTGCTGCTGGGAGGCGAAATGTGAGAGTTAAAAAGATGCGACCTCAGGAACATAACAAATGGGACAGAATTTGAAACAGTGGTTGGATAGGAATAAAATTACTCCGGTCACAGGGAGCTGCCTCAGACTCCTGATCTAAGCTGAGAGCTTGCTTCTGCAAATCAGGTAACAGCACATGCGACGGGCAAATGTAGCTCCCAGGGTATATACACGGTGATTCAAAACAAGGGACCCAATTTGAAATCGCTGTATCTCTACAACCACGATAGCCCACGAATGAAATTCTTACCACTTGAAAGGGCGGGACACAGACTAAACATGAACTAAAACTTGATAACTCATTCAACCATTTGTAAATTTTCGTGTAATTGTAACATGTTGCCATCCTGAAAAATACACTGCTTTGAAATTGAGTCCATCTTTTTGAAACACCCTGTATTTTACAGAATCACTGCCAGCAAACTTTGGCCACCACTGTACAATCTTGCTCAAGCAAAACCAGCTCAACATGGCATTTGTCATCACTTCCAAAATAAGAAAACTCCGTTTGTCTACATTTAGATGCCACCACGCTGTACGTAACTCGTTACCCTCTGTGTTAGTTCTGGCACCCTCTTCATGACAAGTGCCCTCTCGTTTTGTTATAATCACAGGATGCAGCCGCAACACAATGAAGATGAAGAACATGCCTTAGGGCTGCCTGATCCTGACATTGATCATATGGTTGTCCTGCCTCCGCTGTATCATATCAATATGGCCTTTATCATCTCACCTAAACAGACAGGAATTACCACAATTCCAGTATTGACAATCCTGAAATGTCTTATGCACAATAATTAGGTATGTTTGTTCTTCAAGCACCTGTCTACAACATCTCTACAGCTTATTTAATGCCAATTTTTCACCTTTAGCAGGGGCATATTTTCCTGAGGTTTACGGAGCTTGCACTTAGAGCTGTTTCAAACACCTCTGCCTAAAATGAGGCTCCTACCTACATGTAAAAGCATATGAATCTGATCTTCAGAAGGATGGTAGATCCAGATAATTTTTAATCACCCAGGGACAAAAGTTGCCAATTCTGCCTCTATTCAGTCGATTTTCTAAATACAACATTTTTATTTTCTGTTTCACCTGAACACACACAAGGGAGAAGCTGCAGGTTCCAGCCTTTGTAATGTTAGTACAACTGTGTGGGCGACAGCCCCCAAAGCAGATACCAGACACGTGCTTACAACACAAGCGTTCGGATAAGTCTAAATTCGCAGAAGCATAACGTGCTGAAAAAGTTCATCAGCACTCACATTTTTAAACAATTTCAATCTGCTCTATTTCATACATTCTTCCTGGTGACAGCAAAACCTCAGGCAAATCTGCTGCGTATTCCCAGCAATAGAAGGGGCTTGTGTACACATTGGCAGCAAATGATGAATTTCACATTAGGCTTTGAGATAGAACCAACTGAACTTAAAACGCACCTACAAAGGAATGGCACACACATTAATAAAGTTTCCATTCCCAAATGTACCAAGCAAGAACTATTTTACTCTGAATTTAGACCCTTTTTCACTGTTCCCTAAAGCTGGAACGGATGGTGAAGACAGATTAGGTAACAGCACCAATATTTGTTTAGTAGCCAGTTAAAGGAAGAGCCAACTCCTTTAACATGTTAAACTTCAGACTGGTGTCACAAATGAACCAGGAGAGAGATGAGGCAGGAGAAAATGAAGCCTTTAGCCTCTGACATCCTGCGCTCAGCAGGGATTTCTATCACGGACAGATGCTCTGTATCCCCAAACCCCCTTCATGGTGCTGCTTCCAGAAACCACCACCCTCCTCTGCACCCCTGGCCACAGAGAGGGCCGGTGGGAGATGATGCCTCCAGCCACCACCCAGGGAAATCTTCCCTATTCCCCCTGTCCCTGTGGTAAATAAGGGAGGAGTGGAAAGGCCAGTTGCTCTGCACCAGCTGGCCAGGAGGCTGGAGGAAGGCCAAGCTCCTCATTGTCCTGTGGGGCTGCTCACAAAGACTTTTAATTGCTTTGTGTCCTTTTAGCTCCACCAGACCCACTCTAAAGAGGCATTTCCTTTGCTATTAATGAAATCCGCTTCCATTTCAAAAGTTCTGTTTGCAGGCTGTGATCTCGGTCCCATCCCAACTCAAATATCTGTTGTTTTGGTGGTGGGCTTCTGGACCACATCCCTCTCACTCGATGCCAAAAGCGTAACACAGAAAATTTCACCCACCGTTAGGAGCCATCTGGTTAAGATGCTCTGAAAAGTGAGACGGATAAGGAGCTGTATGACACCCATGTAAGGCAATTTGCTGGCCTGTTTATCATACCTGACTCGGGGGTGCACAGCTTTATTTTGATTTGATAAAAAGCAAAGGAGTGCAGCTGTAGCACGCTGCTGCTTCGCTGAGCCGACAGATGGGCAGCACTGTCAGGAAGCCACATGGATTTTTTTGTTGTTTTGTTAAATTCAGCTCATTAGGTTTTATCTGCAATATGTTGCTGTATTGGCAGAAAATCTTTTAGCAAGCAGAAACATCAGCCAAAGTTTGTCAACAGATATGGGGAAGATCCTGTTGTGGAACGATACATGCTGGGGCAAGAGTGGGGTCTGATGGCTTCTCAGTGCTCAGAAGTCAGTTCGTGAAACGTTTTTTAGCTCATTCTATAATTTGTAACGAAATGGTAATACTGACTAACATATTAATAGAGCTGCTATTCACAGTTCACAATTGCTGGTGCATTTCGAGACAGTTCACAAATCACTTTATCTCAATAGGTGCAGAAAGTTTGTCAGCAAAACCTGGAAAGTGGGAATTTCTCTTTGCCTCCAACAATTAACAGAAACCTAGATGCCCACATTTCTGTAAAAGTGAAAAGTACATTTCAAAGTTGAGAACCACCTCTGCTTTTAGAGGCTGCGTTACTTTGAGACATCTTTCCAAGCAAAATGATTCTATGACTGTATTAGGAGCTCTCTCAGGTCCCTCTGACACACAAACATACACCAGCTCATCAAAGGTCGTTTTGTTAGCCATGAAGCGACCGCATCCACATCTCAGTCCAGGTCAGAGCTCTGCCTTTGAAGCAACTGTCCTGACCGTTCCCACTTTGCTTTGGGTGACATCCATGAAGCGGCCTGGGCGAACACGCTCTGGATTCCTCTTGGATGAAACTAAACCACCAAATAAGCTGCAATAACATCTTGGTCCTTAATAGGCATTCAGTCCACAAATCGGTCTGGAGTAACCCCCAGTAGGTACATCAGAGCCTCGGCGTCATTTCACCCTCTACATCTACAGAACAGGATTACTTGCTAAAGTAAATGCATCAAAGGATTTCTCTTGTTTTAATTTATGGGTGGTAAATTTAATTTTACACTGGGGGATTTCATTTACTTCAAATTTGAACCAAATCAAATCAAACTCAACCAAAATTTAATAACCAAAGTAGGAATATCCACACGTTTTTTTTAGTTACTCTAAATTTACCAGTCTAATATGATGCTTTGAATTAAACCGTATAAACTCAGCATCTAAAAGTAACCTTAGGATCTGCAAAAGAAAACATTTTTCAGTAATGCTGAGAGTTGAGCTATGTTTTCCATTAGTGGAAAATGTGATCACATTCTGAGATACTTTGTATTTTTATACTGGCTTTTATTTTTAGCTGTTTCTGTATTAGAGCAATGCTCATTATCTTGCTAAAATTAAAGGTCACTGCTCTTGTTGCTATCTATAGCTATAAAACTTCATGGTAGGCTGCCACATCTTGACCCAAAATTAGATGTATCTTAGATCATATATTCCCCCTTTCTCCAGTTGCCTGGCCCGTGTGCATGTAACAGACCCTCTGCAGCTCTCAGCCATTTGGGGAGTGTATCTGAGAGATACTGGGAGATACAGCTGTAATCACCATTGGTATCAGCCACTTGGATGAGGGTTTCACCAGCAAAAAGCACACAAGCTCCCAGAGCAGGGAACGCCAGCACCACCGGGTTGCTGTCTCTTTGCCGGGGAAGACTTGAGCCATGGCCCCTCCAAGGAGCCCAACCACAGTGCTGGAGGTGGCAGGGAGAGCTGCTGCCTTTGGTAACCACAGTCATAGAATCATTTTGGTTGGAAGAGACCACTAAGATCATCAAGTCCAACCATAACCTAACTCTAGCACTAACCCATGTCCCTAAGAGCCTCTTCTATACATCTTTTAAACCCCTCCAGGGATGGCGACTCCACCACTGTCCTGGGCAGCCTGTTCCAATGCCTGACAACCCTTTCTGGGAATACATTTTTCCCCAATATCCAATATAAACCTCCCGTGGCGCAACTTGAGGCCATTCCCTCTCATCCCATCACTTGCTACCTGGGAGAAGAGACCAACCCCCTCCATGCTCCAAGCTCCTTTCAGGCAGTTCAGAGATCAGAAGGTCTCCCCTCAGCTCCTGTTCTCCAGCTGAACCCCCATGTCCCTCAGCCGCTCCCATCACACTTGTGCTCCAGACCCTTCCCCAACTCCGTTCCCTTTTCTCAACTCGCTCCAGCACCTCAAGGTCTTTCCTACACCAGTGGTGCCTGAGCAAATCAGGTGTGGGAAGCACTGACTTAAGCCAAAATCCCTTTTGGGTGGATTTGCCTTTTTCCTCGATTTCTGCAGAGCAGCCAGCAAAGCGGAACGCTAACGCATAAGTAAACTTCACTGACATTTCTGTAATTTAAATAAAGAATACCTTAGATTTATTTCCAGCTCTCTCTGGCCTTGCTTCTGCTGCTGCACAGTGAGAGCTTATTTTACCACCATGGGTAAAATAGACTCTGTGAAAGCAAAAGATGGTTTCATGTGTAGAAAAGAACAGCTACAAAGTTTGCTATATGCTTTTGACCTTTTTGTTGACATGATGATCCAAATCTGCTAACCAATAGTGCAACAGAGACTACAAAATAAGAGAAACATTTATTCCCTCAGAAATAGTTCTGTTTCCCAGTAGTCCATAAACTCCACTCATTTCAACACCAGATGTTTCCCTCCATCTCAAGAAATCTTTCTGTCCTTTAAACTTCAGTCTTACTGGGGAAAAAAAATACAACATCTAGTCACACATGAAAGAGCTAAGCTCCATGGTAATTGAACAGAAGAGATTCTACACTTCAAATTCTGCCCAAGAGCTTGTGTAGATATTGACTTTCAAGGGCAGAAAGGGGAATGGCTTTTCCTGATAATCATTGTATATAGAGATACTAGAGGAAAAAAGCAAAGGGCTATCAGCATGGTGGGAGGGAGTCGGAAGAAGAGATGTCAGGCTGGACTTCAGAAATACGCCCCCAGGTTTTACCTGAGATGGGGTCTGTATGAAGAATTAGGTCTCAGCTCTGCTGAAAGTAAGAAAAATCTTCTGGCATCCAAGCTGTAATTGATATTCATGAAAATGTATGAGATTAATGCACTCACTCGGCACTGCCCTTCAACCTTATAATGAAAGCAGTCGGGTCTGCAAGGAGACGGTGGAGTATAGAGGAGTGGGAAAAGTAGAAATGAAACAGGGAGGGGGAATAAGTGAACGGAGCCGATTGATTGAAATATTTCCTTGCTATGCATCTTCTGGCCAAACGCTGGTCTCTTTTGCACAACGTAACACTGGGGGTATGTAAGATTTCCCCTGCTGACCTGAGCCACTGACATACCCTAGATCTGTGCTCTTTCCAGGCCGTAACAAACTCCTCCACAAGAAGCTTTTCTGATTCCAGAAGAGCAGCGCTGATCCTGCACTGTCTGGATTTAGGGATGGGACACAGGACAATAAGAACCCAGCGTGGTGTCAGATGTTCTGCAGCTGTGAGCAATGCCGTGCTAGAAGCATCGGGCAGGATGGTCTCCAGAGCTTGGATGTGACATGCCACCAAAAGCACCCTGATGTCTCGGTACAAAGCTATCATGCCACAGGAAGAGAACAGGGAGAAAAGGGACCGCAGACTGTGGCTTCTGTAAAAGTTTTGTTGTGGTTACGGCCTCCCTCAGTCCTGTAGTTTGTCGGCTCTAGGTACTACATCTTGCATTAAAGCAGAGAAACCCTCTGGGTCCCTGCCCACAGAGCTCTGTTCCCTGGCTGTACCCTGAGCAGTTTGCTCCTGAGCTCCCTTTTTCCAACAACCCAAAAGCCATGGCTTTTACCAAGCACCCTGGATATCTCCAAACAACTGGAGTTTCCTCATTCTTTGTCAAGGTCTTCTTTACACTATTTGTTGTTTGGGGTTTGGTTTTGGTTTTGTTGTTTGGGTCTTTTTTCTGACCATCTGATTTTCTGAATTGCTTCATCAGACAACTATAAAAACCCACCTGTGGCATTTCACTTCAAGGACCAGCAGGTTTTGCGTGCTGGCACTGTCTTTGCTGCACAAAAGCAGGATCAAGAACAAGTCTTTTTCAAGCAACTTTCCTATTGAAACACGGGAGACTCCTTTGTCTCTCCTTATTCAGTTCAAGACAGAAAAGCTTCATGCAGCAGGGACATTCTCTATAACCTCTTCAAAGCAAACGTTGTCCCCTGTGATGAGATTTCTCAGAAGATGAAGTTGTCCAATACCCTGACATGCTGCCACTTTTGTTTGTGCTGTTCCCTTTGTCCTACACAGGGTTATCAGTGTTGCCTTGTCCTTCATCCTGCTGAAAACACAGATGCGTGTCTTAAAATCATTCAGGCACTCTGTGGAGGACCTTGCCCTAGACTTGAACACTGCTACTCTCCAGCAGAACCTTTTCAGCTCTTTAGATTTTGCTGATGACCTTGACAAGACTTTCAACTCCCTATGTTTTCAAGGTAGAGCAGGAGGAGGGTCATTCTGTCCACTGCCAATCATCATCTTAAGGGACATTTAGTCCAGTGTTGGCCATGGCTCGGTCTTGCCTTTTCATTAACATCTTTACAGAAAGACTAGACCATCATACAGTATTAAGTATAAATGTGATTGTGGAGGCAAAGAAAACCTTCCTGCTGACCTCTATCTATTAGACTCAGTTACAGAGTTTGCAGTATTACCCACATATCCTTGCAGAAATGATGTGGTTTCTCTGGTGTACCAGAAAAATGCAAATATGCAGCTAAAAGAACTGTAGGAAGGACCTTGTTCAGAGGCAGGGGGCTCAGTGAAACCATCCTAAAGAACAAAATAGGGGTGATCAACACTTCTCTTGCTTATAAGCTCCTGTCTGGCTCCACCTGCACTGTAGATTCTCTTCTGCCAAAACTGTGGTTGTGCAGTAGATAATCACCTTCTCTGCTCAGCTTTGCTAGAGTGCCATAGAAAATATGTGTGCAGCATGTTTGACATAAGACGAGACTGCTTTACAGTGAAAAAAAACCTTGAAACTTACTTTGGAAAAGAAAATGAAAACTTAAATGTCACTACTAAAGTACTAACAGGAAACCTCCTCAGAGTAACGTTCCTATACTCCAGGTTTCTCCAGAAGCCACGTACACTGTCATATTGTATCCCCATCACACACTACAAAACACTCTCCAAGGTGAGGAGACAGCTGTTTGTGGTGCATGAGGGAGCAGACAGTCCATCTGGGATATAGAGCTCCCATAAGACATGCTTTCAATATTTCTAAATAAAATGTTATTCTCAGTTATTTGACTTAAAGACGGGGCAGGGAGGAAGTAAAGGACAAAGCAGGGGCTTTTCTCAACAAGTTTAACTTCACTGAAAGGCCAGTTTGTTGTTAAAAACAGAGTCAGAGGATGCTTTCAGCCAAATCTAGCAGGTTTCTTAAGGCTCAGGGCTGAGCGTGCTGGAGGGCACTGTGCTCCTCAGGCTGCGCCAGTTTGCTCGGCAGGGCCAGCGTTTGGGGAGGAGCTGCTGCCAAAAAAGTGGAACAGCTCTGCAAACTGTGGCGTCTACAGAAATAAGCTACATGGGAATTTGTCTTCCTTTTCTAAGGAAGTCTCACTTTAAAAAATTAAATCCCACACCCTCTTAAGGATCATAAAAGAATATGCCAGGCTAAAAACTGCCTGTTCGTAGGAATGGTGCACATCTGATTAAAATCTAAGAAAGTATTGCATAGGGTCCTGCTCACACTTACTGTGTAGTAACCTCATCGCTGCACGGGGGTGTTGGTGCAGTCCCTGCATCGCTGCTCAGACACGCTGCGCTCCTTTGTGCTCCACGGTGAGGAACACACGGGTGGATTGAACACAGCATCTCCATGAATGCTGCTGTGATTGCTGGCAAGATGCTGAAGACGTACAGCTCCTGGCGTCCCTGTTGGGAAGGAAGGAGAGTCAGAACCTCCTCTGAGCCCCTTGCTTTGCTATTGTATCTTATTTAAAAGGGTTGGTTTTGCCATTATGAAAGAAGTAGGTCATAGATAACCCCTACCAGTTCCTGTCTGCCCACTTTGCTACTGGTATGGAATAGCACAAAAAAACCCTAATGTTATTCTTTTCTCACGTAAATTACCTTCCCATGTTTAATTCCATCACATGTAAAAGGGATGGCTGAGCTACCCACATCTCCCTTTGATTTTCTTCTGCACATTTTTTACTGGGTTACTGGGACTTCCTCTCATCCCTTTCTTATCAGCACAGAGACAGGACCTTGTGAGGTTGCCTCTTTGTATTTAAGAAACCAAATCTGCTCCCCCTACTGGCATTGAAAGTCCAAGAGGAAAGAAGAGCACTTTCTGACCTCCAGAGTGTTTTCTGAATGAAGTAGATCCTTTCTTTTTCACCAGAGACCACAGAACAAAGCTGGTAGTGATCGGCCTTTATGAACTGAAGAGATATTGGGAACCGATGCAGCTTGGCATACAATGTGCCGTTACCCCGGAGGGGAATTCCCTCTAGTTTACTTTCCTGGTTTTGTTTCTCTCTTCTGTGGCCGCATTGTCCGCCCTCTACACTCATCCCAGGGCTGAGCAGGGGAAGCATCGGGGTCCAAGCTGATAAACAGCCGATGAATTCCACCCCTTTACTCGGCGGCTCTTTCTGTACTTTGACTTCTCAGGTCAGTGAGGACTTTATTGGCCAGTTTTTCCTTTTCTTGAGTGTAACAGTGCACACACAGAATGGAGACATCTATATCCAGCTCCAGAAACAGCATGTTAACTATATTTATCTTTCCAGGAGATTGTGCCAGACTCATCACCATGGTACCTGCAATGCACAGACTTGTAGCCACGGCCTTTTGATATAAAAGCCATTTGGTAGCCCTCACCCAACTTCTGGGAGCCATGAAGTGCAAGGGACCGCTGACGCTGCTCTTGAGTTATTTCGGGAGGAGGGAAATGTTAGTCTTGTTAATCATTTCTTACTGTTTGCACCGTGGTACACTCTGGTGTGCTAAGTGCCTTAGCTATCCTTCCAGGCTGAGGGTTTGTGGATTATTAATCATCCCTGCTTTCAAATATATAAATCATGATAACAGTAAAGGCAAAGGAGGAGAAGCAGCAATCTTCTGTTAACCCTTCCAGCTCAGAGGACGTTGTGTGTCCTGCCCAGTACATTTCCCTGATCCCACCAGGACTGTCCCTGTGCCAGTCACCTCTCCAAGAAAGAGGCCCATGTATTTTTAAAGCTGACCTCAAACCCGCTCACACAATAATGTCACATCCAGTGATTCTGAAGATGACTGGGAGGTCCCAGGTGCCAGGCTCCTATCATTGGACCCCACTTCATTCCTTATACGAGGACCTGCAGTAAAAGCACACAGCAATATTGTTGGGTGGAGAGAGAAAACAGGACATGTTGGGCATTGAAAAAACACAGGGAAAATAAGCTTGCTGGGATGCTCAGGTCCATAGAAACGAGCCTATTTTAACAATGATTCACAGGTGACTTGATGCTAATACAGTCCTCAGATTGAAAAAAAAAGATCGCTCTTTCATTTCTTCCTTCCTCCTGAATTATTCTACTTTTTGCTTATGTTAAAACAGTATTTTTGAACTGGAGCAGACCTTCCTCAACTGGTCTAAATATTATATCCAATAAATACTTACTGGAGTAAGGCTGCATCTAAGCCAAGCCCACAGGCTAGACAGTCTTCTAGTCTACAGGAAACATTTCAAACTGTACAGCCCTTCATAAGTGCCAAAAACCTACATTGACTTCAGTTCCAGCCAATGAAGTTCTCAAAAGCCACAGCAAAGCACTGCTCAGGCAGGACTCTCTTTCAAAGCTGTGACAAGATCTGTAATCCAGGTATCACATCTTCTATTAAGCTCCAGACAGTGCATAACCACACTGTGTAATGTATCGCTACGTTCCTCTAGCTCATCACAGCTAGGAAACTATTTTAGAACAGATGAGTTTATTTTGCAACAAACAAATGGGCTCAAAATAGGGTTATTTTCAAAATTTTCATTTCTTTTAAATAATATCTTTACAAATCACTTTGATATTTCAGGAAATAAACAGTTAGGAAAAGTTTTGGGGAAAAAATGTTTTGAGAAGATTAAGTACTGAAAAAAAAATACATATATATATATATATATATATTTTGTGATTGGAAAGACAAAATTTGCAAACTAATACTGCCTGAAATGATTTATCTCAAGACAGCATCACGGTCTGATCACAGCAAGACTCATCAAGTGATTTATCTCAAGGCAGCATCACCAGCTCTGATTTCTCCCCACTTGGGTGCTTGGGAATCCCTGTCAGCCAACAAAGAGGATGAGGAGGACAATGCTCGTTCCAACTCTGGGTGCTGCCGTGTGTCTCACTGCTGCCACCAAACCCAGGCCTGTCCACCTGGCCTTCAGAGAGCCTGTCCCTGGGTGCGGGAGAGGGCTGGCTAGATCATTAGGTTCAATCTACAGCAAAAATGCCCTGCTGGTACAAGATCTGATGTCAGGGAGATCTCTCCTTTCCTGGGTTTGTCCATAGACATGATGTTTGTTCATGCCGAGCATCCTAGGCTGGCTCTAGGGAGAGGAGAAGGTGCTGCTGCTTTGAGCAGAAGACCGCTCTTGTAGCAAAGCAGCCACAGCACATGTGCCCGTAGTATTTTGTCCACTTTAAAATTAAATATTGCTAATTGTCATGACTTGTGTGCATGTTTTATACTATGGCACGGATTATTTTTTTTTTCTGTTGTGTTACAACATTTATAGGTAATAACAGTAAATCTGCTTTCTATATCACTAGTCAGCCATGCTCTAAAGGCCTTGCAGCAAAGCAAAGCAGCCGAAATCCTAATTACAGTGGTGATGATGACTGAGAGGTGGAGTTGCAGTATTTCTAAACACTGGTTTGATTTCAGGTTTAACTGTATCCTAACTAGGCACGTTTATAAGAGATCACAGAAGGCTGGTTTGTAAGTATATACAGCCAGATTGTCATGTAAATCAGAACAGTCCCATTTCAGCCTCCTGGGCTCCAGCCCCAGGAAAAGGGTGGATGTCAGTGGAGCTGCATCATTTTACAGCAGCAGAGCCCATTCCTTTTAAGAGTTTGCAGCACCAGAGTGGGTCTTAAATATTGAAGGTTTTATCTTGCAATGGGCTAAAAGGATTCGCATGTCCTTGGAGCAGCATTTAGTGCATCTCCGGAGAAACCCAGTCCTCCGCATAGTCATTTTCTGTTATCATCTGGGCAAGGCTATGTATGTACTGTCACGGTGGGTGAAACTCACTCCTGTGTAGGCAGTCTGCATGGAGTACACCTTGGTTCGAAGCTCACTTCAGCCTTTGAAGTGAATACAAATGAATTTATACAAGGGAAAAACTTCATCCTCTCTAAATTATCCTTTATACAGCCCCGGAGCTAAAAGCCCTGCGCACAGAACTGTCTCGTGAACATGCATTCAAAATCTCTGCAGATGTGATAGGGTCAGTGCAATACCTCTGCTTAAATTTAGATCGACAATTACAGAGAGCAGCTCTCGCATTTCTAAAAGGAAAAAATACAACTGATTCTCCTCTGTGCTAAGACTCAATAGGTCACAGTATCACAGTATCACAGTATGTTTGGGATTGGAAGGGACCTCAAAAGATCATCTAGTCCAATCCCCCTGCTGGAGCAGGAACACCTAGGTGAGGTTGCACAGGAACATGTCCAGGTGGGTTTGAATGTCTGCAGAGAAGGAGACTCCACAACCCCCCTGGGCAGCCTGGGCCAGGCTCCGTCACCCTCACTGAGAAGAAGTTTTTTTCTCAAATTTAAGCGGAACCTCTTGTGTTCCAGCTTGATCCCATTACCCCTTGTCCTATCATTGTTTGCCACCGAGAAGAGCCTGGCTCCATCCTCGTGGCACTCACCCTTTATATATTTATAAACATTAATAAGGTCCCCCCTCAGTCTCCTCTTCTCCAAACTAAAGAGACCCAGCTCCCTCAGCCTTTCCTCATAAGGGAGATGCTCCACTCCCTTAATCATCTTTATTGCCCTATGCTGGACTATCTCCAGCAGTTCCCTGTCCTGCTGGAACTGAGAGGCCCAGAACTGGACACAATATTCCAGGTGTGGTCTCACCAGGGCAGAGTAGAGGGGAAGGAGGACCTCTCTCGATCTACTAACCACCCCCCTTCTAATACACCCCAGGTACCATTGGCCTTCCTGGCCACAAGGGCACAGTGCTGGCTCATGGTCATCCTGTTGTCCACCAGGACCCCCAGGTCCCTTTCCCCTACACTCCTCTCTAATATGTAATTTCCAGGATAAAGTGTCTGGAATACCAGCAGCGCCTCAAGAGACATCATAATCTTATCCGCATAACTTATTCAGGTATTTATAAATAGCTGATAAAATAGAGAAACTTGTAAGTGTATGAAGCAGGAATGAAAAGATGTGAAGATTATTAAATACATGTAAGCTGCTACAAAGCTTCCTCATTTAGCTGTGCTAAAGCCATGCAAGTTTTGGCCCTTTGTGTTCAGAGGGGAAGATGAGGATCAGCAGAGGCACCGAGATCCCTCCCGGGGGAGCCTGGAGGGTGCGAAGCCATGGCAGGTTCTGAGCAAAGGGTACGTACGTTACTCTGTTGGCGTTTGGGGGGAAGCTGAGCCCCAGATCTGCTTGTGGGGCCAGAGCGGAGCTGTATGGGGACAGTGGGCAGCATCGCTGTAGCTGATGACAACGGCAATGGACAAGCTCCCAGCTCTCCCAGCAGAGGAACGGGGCTGCTATCCCAAGAGCTGCTCGGGGAACCTGCTTGAAGATAGAAGCAAAGCTGTTCTCTAAGTGATCATGCCAGGAAGAATCACAGAATCACAGAATCAACTGGGCTGGAAAAGACCTCAGAGATCATCGAGTCCAACCCTTGGTCCAACTCCAGTCCGTTTATTAGATCATGGCACTAAGTGCCATGTCCAATCTCAGTTTAAAAACCTCCAGGGACGATGAGTCCAGCACCTCCCTGGGCAGCCATTCCAATGCCTGACCACTCTCTCCATAAAGAATTTCTTTCTAATCTCCAGCCTAAATTTCCCCTGGCAGAGTTGAAGCCCATGGCCCCTTGTACTATTGCTGACTGCCTGGGAGAAGAGACCAATCCCCACCTGGCTAGAACTTCCCTTCAGGTAGTTCTAGAGAGTGCTGAGCTCACCTCTAAGCCTCCTCTTCTCCAGACTAAACAACCCCAGCTCCCTCAGCCTCTCCCCATAGGGCTTGTGTTCAAGTCCCTTCACCAGTCTTGTTGCTCTTCTCTGGACCCGCTCCAGCACTTCAATGTCTTTCCTGAACTGAGGGGCCCAGAACTGAACACAGTATTCCAGGTGTGGCCTCCCCAGTGCAGAGCACAGGGGAAGGATCACTTCCCGAAGCTGTATCTCAGAAGAAGTTAGCTTTATCTGAACACAAGAAACACTCCGCAATACCTGCAGAGCAGTTGCTGTCCCAGAATAGCTCGGGCAATCACTCTGCCCCAACAAACAAGCCGTCAATGATTCGTCTTGCGGAATGAGAATGGCTTTTCCTGGAGGGAAAAATGAACAGTAAGGGATTGCAGCCTGGTTGAAGCTCAGGTTATATCTCCTACGCTGTCCTCATACAATGAACTTCTCCAAGGCTCTTCTGAAACGGTCTCAAAGGCAGAGGGGGGAAGTACAGCCTTCTGCTGTATTGGTGTCAGTGGCTTTGCCCTCACATAATTAGCTAATTTTAGCTCTTTTTGGTTTTCATCTTTTTTTTTCTCAGATGCCGGCTCTTATTCTTTCTAGTCTACCTAAGAGTAAATATTGCCAGAAGCAAGACTCTTCTCAGAACAGCTCCTGAATCATCTCTCCTGTTTTCTAAGAGCATTTGGATTATACCAAGAAAGCCACCCCATAGTTATATAAGCTATATATTGAGCATACTCAGTTGATTACAATCACTTTGGTTTCCTGGACTAACATTTAAATGGGAAAAGACATTCAAAATGAACCAATATTAGGTATAGGCCTTGCAGGCAAAACATTGTGCTGAAAACTGGGAGTACTGCAATATGAGAGAGCGGAAAAATCCTGTCTAAGTGTTTTATGCAAATTGTAATAAAGTAAGAAGAACAAAAACATACCAGAAACATTACTGAACCCACCAAGTGGATGTTGCTTTATAGGCAAGTTCTTAGGCAGAAAGCTGTAGTAACTTACATTCTTCACAATAAAATTGAAAATGCACTTATAGTATAGTGGATTACGGCTTTGTGAAATATTACAGTTTTCATTATTTGCTTTTGCAGGTAGTTAAATTTAAGCGCTACTTACATTCCCCTTCATCCCCAAATTTAAAAGGCAATAAATTCCTTTAGTGTTTTCAATTTCTTTTCCTTCAATAGATGCAAATTGATTGCCTGAATCCCTCCACAAACTTTATTCTTATGAACAGGGGAGAATAATTTCCAAGGCCATTGGCCCTATGTAATCCCATTTTAGCGCTGGGTCTCCTTTCTCAGAGGCCACCACTACCACACGTCATGTCCAGCAGGACAGGGCAGCAGCAGCTCCCACAGCCTGGACCAGAGGGACGGGATTGCTCAGGGTCTGTTGGACCTTTCAGCTCGGTCGCATGGAAAATACAGACAGACCCGGAGGAGCAAAGGGATAAAGGATGTTCCTCAGACACACCTGGGATGTGCCTGAAAAGTAGTTGTTCCTGGGCTAGCAAATCACTTGCGTGTAAAACAGGTTGGTTTTCAAACTTCCTGGCTTGCTGAGGGACAAATGGGCTACAGAACAGGCAAAAAGTAACTTGGCCAATTAAAAAGCCCAATGCTGCTAACTGGCACAGCTTAGCAAAGTGAAAGGTTGGGTTCAGGCCAGGAGCATGGCCACTTCAGGCTCCAGTCTCTGATAAACCCCGCTGCAGAGCTTTGAGGTTCTGTCACAGGAGATCTGCAACCATAGAATCATTTTGGTTGGAAAAGACCTTTAAGATCATCGAATCCAACCATTAACCTCACATTGCCAAGTCCATCTCTAACCCATGCCTCTAAGAACCCCACCTGTTGAACACCTCCAGGGATGGTGATTCCACCACTGCCCTGTTCCAACACCTAGCAACCCTTTCCGTGAAGAACTTTCTCTTAACCTATTGTTTTAAATCCAATTGGGCTATTAAGCACAAACATCTTCCCAACCTTCTGCTCTCTCCCATCAGGTTCATGATGGATCTGATCTTCAGAGACCTTGGGTTGAGGGGGCAGAGGGAACCCAAGAGCCACCATTCGACTCTCACCCACTGCGAGCCCACTGAAGCCCACTGGGCAAATGCCAGACTTCTATTTATTCAACTTCTTTCCTCCAAAGGAACTTACAAGAGATGACCACCTCCAGCACACCAGTAACAGCACAGACCCTGTCCCTTGCCTTTGCCTCAGTTTCTCCAGGTCAGCTCAACCCATAAGTCTAAACTGCCATGAGGGCAGGTCTGGGCTGGTGGAGGCAGCGGCCAAAACAGCAGCAGGAGCACCTGAGCCCATCTTGCCTACATTACTGGTTATTCATAGTGAGCTCTGGTCACAGTGGGCAACAGGCACACAGCACTGGTGGTGACACCCTCCCATAGCCATGCTGCTTGCCACTAGCATGAGCTGCCAGGCACCGTTGGGCTCAGGAGACATGAGACGTGGCTCCGGGACCATGTGCCTGCCGTGGCCCTTCTCCTGTTCCCACACTGGCACACGTGTCTGAAGGAACAAACCGGTGTGAAAATCCAAAATCTGTATCTAAAAAGGTTTTCAGTCAGAGAGCTGCTGAGATTACTGAGAGCAGAAGTTTGTTTCAAGGAGGTTTTTGGTTGGTGGGTCAGGCTTTCTTCTTCTGCCCTCAGCACAGCGGGGATCCAATCCATGGTTGGAGTCTTACCAAAACTACCTAGTTGTAAAAAGATGAAGAATGAAGCTTCTGTCGATGCAGTTTCAAAACACATTATAGAGACTACAATAAAGTCCTTAGCAGGCCAGCAGTATGGTAGAAACCAGAAAGCTAATTTCAACTATCTGTAACTTTTGGAAAATAAAAATACAGCAGCACTGGGGAGTGGTGAGGGGGACAAATCAACTCAAGGGGAGTACCTTCCCCTACATGGTTGGATTTTTCCATGAGTAATGACCATTCCGTAAGCCAAGCCTAATTGCCATTCCTTGCACACATTCCATACAGCCTCATCAGCCATCCGGCATGGGGTGCAAAGTGCAAGTGTGCTTACTGTCAAGTGACAGGAAGAAAAATGCCATCGCCGGCCAGTGTCTGCTGCAGCAGATGTGCAAAATGGAAACCTGCAAAGCCTTAAGGGGTCAGGGGCTGGCAGCGTGGCCAGCTCTGTAAATAACCTTAGGAGAGATACACGGCTCTTCCTGGCCTGCTCATTTAAAAAGCTCCCCAAAAGCTCAAGGAAACTGTGAGAGGAGCAAAGCACTTGGCAAAATGCAGCCACTTGAAGATGCTACACGTGCGGAAAGGCTGTAAGCCCATCCCCAACCTCATCTAATGTCTAGTGACAGCCCATCAAATGTTCCCTCTTTATTAAATTCAACTGTGAACAAAATTAGCAAAGAAATATGGGGTTTAATTAATGTTTGCCTTGACCATAAATGAAAGAGAACTTTAATTTTTTTTACTGTATTTTACTAATCAGAGTCATTCAATATCTTGGATGCTAGTAAATTAATTCTGAACTAATGAAGTTAAAGGAGGTCATTTGTTAGAGAAAACTGATTACATATCGGGATCTCCTGGGGACCTAAATGAGAAAATCACTATAATGAAAAAATATTTTAAATGATGCAAGTCAACCAAGTAGATCATTAAGGATACAGGGGGAGAGGGGTAGAAATATTAATGACACCACGACAGGGAAATGCCAAATGGGAAGTGAGCTGACCTAAGCAAGCGGAAAGACATTTACAGTGCTAGCTTGGGGTTTTTTTTCCCCTTTTAATAGTTGAAACACAGGAATTTCATTGCTTGCCTCAAATTAGTCACCTGTGCCCAGATATGTCAATGACAGTATAACAGTAACGCACTAATGTGCTTTACATACCTAAATTTATTTGTGTAGGGCATAAACCTTTTTAGTAGTATAAATCACAGCAGCACCTAAAAACTCAAGCCAAAATATGGGCTGCATTGTACGAGGCATAGGAAAAAGAATGCAAGGGGAAAGGCGGGATCTCTGCTTCTAGGAGGTTTAATTTCAAGCAGCAAGCAGCAGCTGAGGGATGGAGGCTCGCACGGCACATCACAGCGTCAGGTCTGGCAAGCCAGGCTGGAGCTTGGACACAGCCAGGCAGAGCAATGGGAGCAGCGCAGCCTGAATCAACAAGAACCACTCCCAGGGGCTGGAGCTATGGTCTGTCCAGCCCCAAAATCCCACTGCCCTGGAGCACAGGAGATGTTCTTTAGGGAGAGGACAGGAGCCTGAGCGCCTCTGCAGCCCGTTGTCCCTGTGCTCCTCCGGCACCTGAAATGGCAATAACAGGGACACAGAGCGCACTGCTCTGTCTGCACGTTTCACATCCACTTCGGACCCATGGTCTGAAATTAAATGTATTTAGTTTTGTTTTGAACCTGCTGACACCATTAGACTCCACCACTAACCTCCTGAGGCAACACGTCCCAGGAATCCATTGCCTGCTATGAGAAACAGTCATTTCTCTCACCTGTCTTACCTCATCTCCTACCAGTTTCAGAGAGTTCTTCCACCCAGTAGTAGCGTAGAATTTGGTGAGAAATGGTCCTGCATTCACTTGATTCATGATTTTACTAACTTTGATTTTATCTTCCTTATATCTCACTCAGCAGCAAAATAATTCCCAATGCTTTGCTCTTGGTGCCCTTCCTGAGGACACCTAACACTGTGTTGGCTTCTGTGGCTGCCACTGCCCATGGACCTCATGATTTCAAAGGGCAAGCAACATCATCCCATGGGGAATAGCAAATGGAGCCTGGCAAGGAAAGTTGCATGGCATGGCTAGGAAAAAAAATCTCTGTTCAATAGTACAAGGAAGATCTTATCATGCATTCAGGAAGCCAGAAGGAATCTAGGGAACATTAGAGGAGAAATTACTATACAAAATGAAGCAGCACCAAGAAAACGAGCTGAAACAATCCTTTATGAAAAGGGAAGTAAAGCAGATAAAGCACTGACACATCTGTTTACAAAGCTTATCCAAAAGCAGTTTATTCAGAGGAAAGAAGAACCAAAAGTGATCCTAGATCCAACTAAATCCACTTTTCAGGACTCTTTTACCAAACCAGGCACAGAGAAACATGCTAGTCCTGCAGAGCAAATGCGAACTATTTAAATGAGTACATCAGGCAGATCTGTCACAAAGAGACATAATTAGGTTTGAGGAGCCAATACCTCAAGCAGAGCCTGAAAGGGCGATCAACAGTTTACAACTTGGAAAACTCCCAGAACTGGAAGCCAAATTCTTCAGAGCATTCAAACAAAAGCTCATTCCTTCATTAAATTTGCTGTAATTCCAGGAACGACTAGGATAAAGCTACCACGCTATTCCCACACAGAAAAAGGCAAAGCCATTAATTATTGAGGATTCTTATGATTTATTTCTCTTTTAAAGATGGGTATTAAAATTAGTGCTAAAAGGCTGATGACAAGACAGAGATTGCTTTTTTCTGTGGTAAGGATTTCTGACCTCTTAGTTACCAGTTGTTTAATTGCAGTCTCCAGATGAGCAGTAATAGCAATTGATTTGTGTTCATTAAACTCTATCATAGAACTAAGAACTAATCCTGATGTTTTACAATGTAAAGTCAGCATTAGACTGAGTTAAGTAACGACATCAGTTAATATTATGATGATGATTTGGCTTCAAAGTATGCTTCATATTGATCCAAAAACTAGAATTTCTGTAAGAGCTTCTTCACTAAATAAATATTCCTCAACAATGGACTTTGTCTCTTTTTAACTGCTCTTTCAATCGAAGTTTCTGACTACCTTCACATGAGAAACTCCAACAGTTATAAAGCAAAAGAAAAAGCAAAAAGAAAGGGCTGAAAATGTTAGTCTGGTACACACAAACAACAGGAAAAGAAAATGACAGTTCTACTGAGCTGAAAAGAAACAGATTCCCAACACAGTAATTTGGGTGTGGAGGAGATTTCATTCCTACATGAAAGCAGAAGGCAGGTTTAAGGTAATAGTATGTCCAGGAATGTAACTTTCACCAGCACCTGAGAATTAACTTCTGCTGAATCCCACTGGTGCTGTGTGGATGTTGCCCATGAAAATAGCGTCCCACAAGCAGTGTGAAGAAAAAACATGAAGTAGAAAGAAACTCGCAATGTATTTGCTCTCACCCCAATAGAATACAAAATAGTATGGAGTGCTATGTTTCTCACTCTGCTACTCTTAAGTGGAGAACCACATTTACAAACCAGCTTAATTACAGTTTCAATCATAAGTAAGCACTGAAGCCCTGTTTCATTTTACTCAGATGCATAAATTTCCCTCACCTATAAAACTCAGAGCAGATGTACAGTGGCCGTGCACGGCCGGTGCTATCATTCAACATGGTTGATCCAGACAGAAAATGAACGATACTTTGCCATAATTCATATCCACATTTTAAAGTCAGTATATTAGCCATGCAAAGCTGAGCAATAGTTTCTCCATTCCGAACCACGGAAGAACTACATATTTTTATATATATATATGTATACACATATTTAATTTAGAGCACAGACTGGCCTAAGTTACAGTGGTGCAAAAGAAAGTATTTGTGCTCCCATGATAGGTGTTCTTCACAGTTTAGTACCACCACTGGAGTTATTTAAGATGCCTTCACCTTTTGGCATAGCAGTCCCTGGAATGTCCAAATTCCAGCGTTGTGGCATGGCCTGAGTTGTGCCTACAGAGATGACTTCTGGTCGCTGGTGGAAGTTCAGGCTGCACAACTCAAGAAGCTCACACGTGCAAACTGGAAAAGGACATCTGTGAAATCTGTTCTCATGATTGTAACTTGAAAAAAGGATCAGCTTCATCATCAGTGAAGCACAAGCATTAAGAAAAAAAGCCCCACCTTTTCTACTCATCAGTGGCCAAAAAAAACCCAATGGAATCATTACTAAAGTTTAGCAAAACCATTAGCTCAATAATAAAAGGAAATCATAACCAAGAAGTGTGTTTCTGAAGAAGCCAAGTGACACTTGGTGTTGGATTCCTCATTACCATTTAACACAAGATGATCTTGCAAAGTTTATTTCTCACTTCTAAGACAAGAATGAAGTTGAAGAGACTTATTATTAAGACACAGCCAATAAATTCTTTTACTTTCCATTCAAGCTTGCTCACAGGGTTTCAGCCCCATTGAGAGTTGGCAGCAGATCTTTTTTCTAAGTTACTACTACTACGACATAGTAGAATTCAAGCGAATTGAAGCACTGTTTCAAAATAAACATCTCTGCCTCGTGTCCAAACATTGCATGACATCGTATCACAAGGGGCTAAAGGAAGTCTGGTAGAAAAACCAATCAGTTATTCTAACCACTATTTCCTACAGCTGCTAACTGCAGCATGGCATCAAAATCATGGGGGTTCGCACAATCCTGAAATATTTCACTCTCTTGGCTGTGAAAGAACAGTGTGGCTCAAGCCACAGCCACCTACTTCACACCAGTCTAACCTTGGTATAATCAGAGGGTGGCTGCCAAACATCAAGCATATGCTTTGTCCAAAATCTCAGTGCAAATCTCTCTGTGTGTGTATATGTGTTGAATTATTAAATTCAGAAACCCACAGCAACTACTATGATAGTATATACTGCTGCTATTATTATACACAAGAAGCTCTAAAGCCGCTTTTAATCAAAAAAGATCCTTTTAAATCTATACCTGGGTTTAGCGACATTACTGTTAATGCAGCTGATGAAATATTAAGCACGTAATTACTGTACATGCTCTATAAATGGCTTTCCTGACATTCAGGCTATATAGAAGGCTGTGTCAAAATGAGAGGGAAGATATTTTTCTCCCAAGTATCTTTATCCCAGAGAGAGATTCAAGATGAGGTTGAAAGCATTTCACTCAGAAGAGATGAGAACCCCAACCAAATGCCTCATTCATTATAAAAACACCCCAGACTGGAGGACAGAAAGCAGCAGAGCTCCCAATTTTTGTCCTGAAAGAGGTGAGGCAGCCACATTCAGGCTCCACACCTGGGGCTCCCATCTGGTACACGTTGAGCCTCTGACAAAAGGAAAAGAGAGAGGCAATCTTCTTTAAAAAGCTTGTTAGAGCCTTGCAAGCACAAAGCACTTATGAAGAGCATGGGATAAAGGTCACTTCATGCTCATTTTTCTAGGAAAATAGAGCATTCGGAAACAAGAGACAGCCACAGTCTAATGCCCGACACAGTTCATGCTCTATACAGTGTAAAACGGGAGGTTCATTTTGCAGGCATCCCATTTCCACCCCACTTTTGGAACTACAGCCGTGACCAGTATTGACTGACAGTGTCTAATGGTCTGATGTGGATGTGCCAGTGTAACTGTATCTACACAGGCAGGTGTCAAAAACACAGAGCCATGAGTATTTAGAGAGCTATAGTATCCGTCCGTCAAGTACCCAAGGCTCCTAGAAAAACCCAATACAGCAAAAATACAATTCCTCACTGTAACCAGAATACTGCATCCTCTCACTACATGCACACAATGCACTGATATGACTAACAATTATTGGCACCGATAGATGGAAGCCCTACAAAAACAGTTTCACCGCAGAACATTTATAACCCTCTGTGATTAGCCCATTAGAAACCCGTCACATCACACTACTGATTGCTGTGGTTATGGGCAATCTGCTGATTATTGAGACAATATGAACAAGAAAGAAAAATAATAAAAGTAGGTCCTTACACTGTTATAGAGAGAAATGCTGCTTCTTTTACATATAGCATCCTTCCTCTTGGACACTACTGGCTGCTGCATACTATTCTGGGGCACTGCTGTCTGTTCTTCCTATATTCTTGCTCTATAATATGAAATAAACTGGCTGCCAGACTGGGGAATCCTTTCATTTCAACGCTCACCCTTCCTAGTTTCAGTGCTCTGCCACAAACCCTCATTCTCCCTGGACCTGAAGCTCCTTCCTACATTCCTGGCTCCTATGCCACAATTTTATTTCAAAAAGAGCATCATCAGTCCTCTTCTATTATACAGAAGCCTCTTCAGGAAAAGGCATAGCTGGAAGGATCCCAACAGCTGGTATTTATCCAAGAGACTGATAATTGTATGCAAGATGGGCTTCAAAAAATGATTAGTGCAGTAGAGACAGTTCCTGCTTTATAAAGATGTAATATAGAGGAGGTCATGCTAAATGCAGCAATCCCTTCTGGACTTAAATACTATGCATCTATGAAAAGATCATTTATTTTATTCAGTGTCTCATAACTAAATGATTATGCTCACCCGTTCTCCTAGTACATCACTGTCAGTGACAGATTCACAAAATAATACTGCTCCAGACAGAATGAAAGATAATATGCTCAAAAAAATATTAATCTACAGTATTTAGATATTACTACCAGGAGGCACAAAGACATTACTCATTTTGGTCTTCTATTGGACAGCAACATCCGCATCAAAACAGATGCATTTTTAAAATAACAGATAAAAATTACCCAGCTGATATAGCAGCTGATATATTTCTGGTGTATTGCATTATTCTCATTTATCTGGAGCATTGCATTCAATATTGTGGTCCTCTGGATCTGGAAAAAAAGTTATTTCCCTTTGTCCACTTAGGAGCTTGGATCTGGAATACTATATCTAAATATTTAAACTATTATTCAAGTTTTAAATCAATCCTGCTAAACAGTCTTTCTGGACATATTCCAATATAAAATAAAATGCTTTGTGCTGTAATGGAAGAATTACTACTATTAAAGGATTTAATCCTAAATATATCACAGCGTGTTTCTTTATACACCAAGCAGAGTCTGAAGGGCTGCTATTTTTATCAGGTTTGTATTTTACAGATAAGCATTAACTGCAGATTACAGGATTGGTTCGCACCAGGTTTCCCCGCCGTACAAAGGTAGAGCTTTGCAGAACCAGCAAAGCCAGACGATTCTTAGCTTAAAGTATCGCAGGTTTAAATATCATTACCATATTTTCATACTTGTCTCTCTGATTAGCTTTTTCACAGTGGCAACTTTCCCCGTTGCTAGGACGGATTCACTGACAGCCCAAGGAAAGGTCTATAACAGCTGGAAAGACAAAAGGCGATCCCAGAGGATGGGCAGGAATATGTTGGGCTTGGCAAGGTGATCCACAGCCCCCAAAGAACCCGCTGCCCCCGGGACACGGCCCTGGGCAGGGACAGCAGGAGGGGTCCGTCTAGGGGGACATGGCCAGGGACAGTGGTGACACCTGTGTTGGCAGAACCACATATTGCGTGAGGATACAGGGGAGAAAGACACCTATCAGAGTGGTTGCTGGAAAACAGAGTTAGATCTTCATCTGGCAGCGTCCTGGAGGGAGGTGTAGCAGCAAATGCGCTGTTTGATAATTAAAGCTGAGAGAAGAGGGAGGATTTCACTTCGGAGGGGTGTTCAGGGCAGAAAGCGGGGTTATTCACAGCCCCTGCCCATCTTGCCGGCTGCCCAGGATAATCAGAGAAGGGTGGTAACATGGGTAACTAGGAATGATGAATGCGGCCATTTCAAAATATTCGCAAGCATCTCCTTCAGTCTCACTAGGAAATAATTGTTGTGGCAGTCTGGAGCTATTTGGGAACAAAATGGATTTAAATGAAAGTGTAAGGGAGGAGAAATTATATTCAAAAAGATATGGAAGGATTCAGGTAAGAGCTATTGGCCTATGTAGAGAACTGATACCAGAAAGCAAATAAAGAAATTATGGGAAGAGAAAGCGCTGGTCGGGGGGGTTAATAATCAAAAACCTCACTAAAGGACTGGGAGACAGGAATCTGGTTTTATGAAGGAAGCACTGAAGGGGAAAAGAGCAAACCCAGAGGAAGCCTCTGTCAAATATATAAGAGCAGAGAATGATGGATTGAAGAAGATTCCTGATGGATGCAAAAGGAAAAACGTCCTGGGATGTTTCCTTCATAAAGGGGATATACAGCTGAAAGCAGGTGAACCTGTGCCGCCGAGGAGGGGATTAGTTCTGAATCCTTCTGCGATCAGTGTTTTTGAGGTCACAGTGAAATACTGGACTGTAACCAATACGGCTCACAAGCCAGACACTAACAGGCGTGTGTTTGCAGTGACATGCTTCAGGACACCTCCCTTTGATGCAGGCTGCTCGCCTCATTTTCAAAGCAGCAGGAGTTCTTCGCTTTATATAGAGACAGTTGAAGACATTTTATTCCTCTCTCACCCAGGTCTGCTCCAGTGAGCTCCAGATACGGTACAGCACAAGCAGTGACAACACTTGTACTGGGGACACTGGAGCTGGGACAGGCTGGTTGAATTGGCCTCTGCAGAAAAGGCTTTAGCTGGGGACCTGGCAGAATGCACCGGTGACAAAGCAGAAGGGAATTTCTCTAAACTGCTTCTTCAAAGAGGGAGGACAAAATTGTCCACCAACTGAAACTAAAGAGCAGATGAGTCACTGGAGGAGATGAGTGTTCAGTTTAATTCACCATCTTTTATACTCCAGAGGCTATTTCTCTCCAGATGAAAGGAACAGGCTCATGCTGAAGCACCAGCTCATAACTCGGAAGCAATGGTTTCAAATCCTGGCTTTACTGCCTGATTTTCCCAGAGCGGTGAGCATCATTCAGCTCACCCTGTGCTTCATTTTCCATAGGTGAAAATAAAACACACACCTATATTTATACTTTAGGGCTCTGGGAGGAGGCTGGACACCACAGGAGGGTTGGGCTCAAGAATTTGATGTCCAGATTGACAGAAAGCCAAGTGATGGATGGACGTAGAGAGCAACAGCCCTATTGGGGTCAGAGTGGGTGCTACGGGAATTATTTATTTGTCATCTCAATGGCAACAACGTGAAAACCTTCTTGATCAAGTAGAAGCTTTTGATTTCAGAGTACCTGACAAAGTGTGCTGAGTTGGAAGCAGTTCCAACTGCTAAAACAGCTTGACCCTTCTTCACCCATCCCTTCTCTAACGGGTTTTGAAGAGGAACTCCTTTCTACAAAAGAGAGAGCCCGTGCCTGCTGCTAACAAATTCAGATCCCATATTACAAATGGGCATCTGTTCATAAGTAATGGTCTGACATCACCAAGATGAAATCCAGCAAAGCCACAAAGAGCAATCAAACACAAAAACATGAGTCAGGGATAAGCAATTTGGCAGAATCGCTGCAGAAATGGAGGTTTATCACAGACCATCAGCTGAATCTGAATCGCCACCATCATGCTGCACACACGGGGTTGATCCTGCTCCAGGATGCACTAGCAGGTGCTTTACATTCAGGGGAGATGAATATTCTGCTCCACACAGAGTTGAGAAGTCTCAGCTGGAATATTGCAACCAGATTTGTGCATCACACTAAAAAATATGGGGAATATTTGGAGATGGTTCAGGAGATCAACAAGAATCACAAGAAAAACATGATTCATGGGGAAAGTTTGAATCAACTGGGTTAATTTTCACTGTAGAAGCAGAGCCAGGCATTGCCTGACTATAAGGCAAACAGGGTATTAGGCTCTGAACAGGTAAAAGCAAAAAATAATTGTTAAAAAGACTAGATAAACATCTTCCTAGGCTAGACAGGCCTGTTTCTGCCATGGAGCAGGATGGACTAGCTCTTGACCTCTTAAGTGCACTCAGAGTCTAAATATAACAACATATTTCAGAGAATGTACTAGTGAAATAAAGCATCTTTTCTGTTAAATACTGTGAAACAACATAAAGCAAATCTCAAAGCTATTAATATGTTAAAAAAAACCTACCAAGACAATCTCTCTGTACATGTTGGGCACATGTATTAGGACATACATGGCTTGGTAAAGCATCAAATCAGTTACAATCAAAAATACTGCTTGTGTCAGCAATTTCATTTCTTGTAAATGCATTTACGGATTGATTCAATAATCAATCCCTGATTCATGCAATGAAGCGGTAGCCAGGAATATGCGTGTTGACCACAAGGAAAGTTACTTATTCCCATTCAGCTGATAATTGCTTTCTAGCTGAAGCCTGATATCTTTATAAAATTTTAGCTAGTAGAGCAGCAGATGATGTTCCTGCTTTCCATGCAAATACATAATCCTTTTCTGAAGGCTACTAAGCTCTTTGCCACCAAAATCAGTGGAACTCTGGCTGTTTACTTTGGATCTGTAAAAGGCTTTGAAGATGAAAAGAACTCTGCAAGTGCTACGTGTAGCTTTATTGGCAAGGAATCCAGACCAGAAACACAGCTGGTTACACACAGACCCAATTGTTTCCTGTCAAAAGTCATCTCTATCAACATAAAGGTAGAAGCCAGCAAAACCCAGGTAGTCTGATGAAAAAGAGAGGAAAAAGCATTTATTTGAGTTCTAGTAGTCATTTTCCTAAGATATTTTCAGGGGCACTCTTAGCAGAAGGGTGCAGTAAAACTTCACTTTGTGTCTATTACTAATCCTTTCTTGTATCAACTCTATTTTTTAAGAAGATAATTATTTTTATTTGTTCTGACATGGCCAGCCTAATATTGGGAGACTTCCCAGCAACATCCATTTATGCTGATGAACGGGAGAGGGGTACGGAGGTTGAGATGAAAAAGCTGTTTGTAAAGAACAGCTCGAGGTGAGGAAACAAAACTATGGGGTGGAAAAAGTGTTGTGAAGAACCCAGAGCACAGCAGATGAAAGAGCCCTAGAGAAGCTTCCTGGCACAAATTAGAGAGAGCAGGTACAAGGTTGTTTGGTTTGGTTTGCTTTGGTTCAAAAGAGAAAAAGAAAAAATGGCATTGGGAATACATGCTACAAGCAGGTAGGGAATGCATAGCTAAGGTGTTGTACAAACCACCTCTTCAGTGATTGCAAATAAAAGCAGAGTAAACAGTTAAAAGAAAGAAAAGCACTGCGGAGAAGGTGAAAGAAATACCTGCGGATAACCAGGCTGGGTTTAGGGCAGTACTCAGGAAAAACATACTAACACTCTATTTGAAGACAGATCTCAGAAAAGTCTTCAGGACACAAGCGAACCTGCTGTAATAATTACATAAAATTTGAGCAGGCTCTGACAGCATCACGCAGAAATCAAAATATGGAGAATTCTGCAAACTTGTGACATCCCAAGAGATTGATCAGGATGACAGAAAACATTTACAGCAAGTCATCGCTTGTGGCAACGGTGGACAAGATGATGAAGGAATGGGTAAGGATGGCTACAGAAGTCAGACAAGGATAGTGGCTATGGGGAGATTTATTTCTCCTGGTAGCTGAAGCTACGAGGCTTCAGTGTAATAACAGCTTTAGCGTGGAAGAAAGGAAAAGGAAAAACTGAGCTACATGAAAAGGTGGGTGATAACTAAAACTGCCTTCTTGCCATGGATCAAAGGGACTCTATAGACAATAATTTACAAAATGGATGAGAAGACCATAAAACTCAATCTAGGAATCGTTAGAGGACAACAGATATGGCTGTAAGTTCAGGTATCCCCAAACCCTGCAGGCTCTGAAGAGTGGAAAATGGGGATTGTGGAGATGCTGGAAAGAGAAGGATCACACCTGTTGCTACCGACTACAAATCCATCGAAAATATTACAAGATCTATGAGGTTAAAGTTATTTTTTACAAAATCCATAACTGAAGCAACTCAGGAAGCTGGAATGTGAAGGAAGCAAGTGAAGAAAAGTCATTGGCTGCAGAATTACTGTAGGTAAATGGTGATAAATTATACGGAATAACAAGGTCTAATGGCACAGACTGGTAGTATGTCTTACTTCATAGAATCATAGAATCATTTTGGTTGGAAGAGATCACTAAGATCATTGAGTCTAACCATAAACTGACCCTAGCACTAAATCATGTCCCTAAGAACTTCATCTAAGAACCTCTTTTAAACCCCTGCAGGGATGGTGGCTCCACCATTTCCCTGGGCAGCCTGTTCCAATGCCTTTTAATATCCAATCTAAACCTCCCCTGGCGCAATTTGAGGACATTTCCTCTTGTCCTATCACTTGCTACTCAGAAGAAGAGACCAACACCCTCCATGCTCCAACCTCCTTTCAGGTAGTTGTAGACAGCAAGAAGGTCTCCCCTCAGCCTCCTGTTCTCCAGATATTTCCATTGTTGCTGTTGAGTTAATGGACACGCTGCTTGTCCAAGTTTGTGAAGCACAGAGGTAAACACACTATCCAAGTAACAACCAGCTTAAGCTTTTAGTGTATAAAATGCAGTGTCACAGAAACATGGACTCGAGCCAAAAGCCTCTGGGGCCAGAAAAGCTGAGCACGCTCTCCAGGTCCCTGCAGAGCCCAGACCCAAGAGGAGCACAGAGCATCTGCTTTTCCAAGAGAACAGACCGTGTTGGTCATTCCTGGGTACAGACTGTTGCCCAGAAAAACAGCTGCTGTCCACTTACAGCCTTTTCATCATTTCCCATCTTATATCTGATGATCTTACACAGCAGATCAGGAGAATTCCAGTGAATTCCCCTACAAGAACAGACCGAGGTATTCAGTATAGACCTCGGTGACTGCTAGAAGCATGGATCCCAGTTTTTCTAAGACCAGCTTCCTCTTCTCCATATGTCTTTGCAATCATCACAGAGAACATTCAGAAGGGCCAGGAGATCTGCTTCCTCATGAAGGAATCGCAGGCAAGGGCTGAGGGTTCCCTCATCCCCCACTCTCCATCATCTTCCCATCTGCAGGCTGCACCGTGTGGTGGGGTATGAGGGACCCAATGTCATTCTGCTTTGTCTTTCCCTCCCATCCCCATCTCAAAAAGACACGAAGGGCTGCCCTGGACCCTCACATCCTAACAGCTCTTGCTAAAACCAAATAAAACAGCGGGAAGAGGGAGGAAGAGTAAACTTTAAAGCAAAGGCTCGCTGCTATGGTGAATTTCCAAACACTGCGTGAGTCATTTAGAGGAAGTTTCTACATGCTTATGTCTTCCAGCTCAAATACTGTAATTAAATTACCTAAGCTACTGACTGGAAAAAGCTTAGTGACTGCAATAGCTAGGTCTGGAGATGAATCACATTGCCGTTATACGCCACAGGTGGTTTATCACAGAACTCACCCAATTGCCTTTTAGGACAGGTGGCATTTACTAAGAGAAAAACATCCTTTTTAATGTCTGTCTAAGCAGAAGACGCAATCCCAGTCATTGTCCATTCTCAAAAAAATACACTGAGAACATTTAAATGGGAGAGACTGTAAAGATGTTCTGATGCTAGTGATTAAATCCTAAGAATTTAAGTCTGTTTTGCTTAAGAAAAAGATATTAAAAACCCAGCAGCCCATTACCAATATCCTCTGCAGACTGAATTAGTGTTCACAGTAAGATTTCCTTGAGCACAACTGAAGAATGGGTCATGTATGATCAAGGATGTGGCCACACTGCTGTCACTTAATACCCCATAAGACAGAACAAAAACAAAGGCACGATGCAAAACTATACATTCCATTTTAACAAACATTTCTGGGCGAGGTTTTGAAGCAGGCTCTGCTTCCATGTCATCGGCAAAGACAATCTGATTTTCTAAATGGCTCAGCAACCAGAGCGTTGAGATCTTTTGTTACTCAGGCCAAATTTAACCCACAAGAAGTTGCTGCACAATGAGCACTTTAAAAAATGCGGTTAAGGGACCAGAATGCTTCTCTCATTCGCTGTTAACAGAGGAAGGTTGCTACTTCCAGTCTTACAAAGGGCCAGATGGGGCAGTCCCTACAGAGAGTAAGAGTTTTGTGGGTAGCAGCACAGAATGTGGGACTAGTCAACCAAGCCCTCAGTCAGGGTCAAGGATGGTTTTTCTTCTTGCTTCACCAAAGAAGCTATGGAAAAAAATGACAGCACTTAGTGTTCCGACCTCTTATCCATGTTTTAGCTCATCTAACGGTACTTACGCCTGTTCTTTCTTTTCTGTAGAGAACTGATAATATTAAACCAGCGCGAGAACAAGTCATGTTCAAAAAAGTTCCTTAAAAAGGCAAAAATCAGCCACCCTTGGAAAAACAATAAGAGAGGAATGTGAATAACACAGCATTTCCTGCGGCTTGTATACTTATCTCATACCATAACGCTCAAGTGGCTTACTTGTCTCTGCCCGTTACAAAAGGGATTCTTTGCATTTTCACGTGGTTCTACTGTAGAACCAACCACACAGTTTTACTACTTTGTCTTAGCTATTTTGGTGCTTAGATACTTAAATCCTTTACCCTTCCCCCTGGTAAGTAAATTTTCCAGGCTAAAGTTCAAAGTAAATTCCAATGTGATTATATAAACACATGCATACTGTAGATTGACATCATACAATGCTATTCTTTGTTGCTGGATTTTTTTTTCCTTCTAGTTTGCAACAACTTCTGTATGCCTGGCTTGCTTCCCTAAAATAGTAGCTTATTACACCCTACTGAATAAGATAGCACCATATTTATTCCTCTGGCAGTTTGGATTTCACAGGAAAAAATTTAATTCATAAAAATAGACTTAGAAAGGAAAAATAAGAGTAACAGACCTTATGAAACTCCCTGTTTATTAATGCATGTGATTAGTGGAGTGGAGAGAAAGCAGGTTTATATGTTTCAGTCCATCATGACTGTGAAATTGAACTGTAAATGGTACCTAGTGCAGTCAAGTGAAACGGACACCATGCTGGGAGTTAATGGAAATGTAGAGAGCTTTTCTTTTTAACAAAGTACTTGAGCAATTATCCCAGCACACCCACAGTGAAATGAGATAAAGTTAGTCTGTGCATTACAAAGGCTGTTAACTGCAAAATAAATTTACTGACAGCCATTGGGAGCCTTTCGTTCATTGTTCCTTTTTCTGCACCTATTAGCTAAAAATGACAAACAGCTTCGGCGGGAATAAAACAGCCAGCGCTTTGTGGGGTGGGACATTTGTTATGGGCACACACGAGCAGGCAGCCTTTTGCTCCAGGTTAGAGATACGACTTCACCCGGAACACAAATAAATAGTTAAGTAATACTATACATTTCATTTTCATACTCACCTGGAAAAGAGGTGGGGCTTCGGGAGAAATCTGAAGCGGCCTCGTTCTGCCACCCCGGTAATGCAAGTGATTCTGACAACCCTGCTTTGCTGTCAGGGCTTTCGAGTGACATTCACCTTTTACAGTAATAGTAAAAAATACATTGGAGCTCCCTCCCAAACTCAGCTTCCCCAGCTGCCTGTAGCACCAGAGAGTGAAGGTCATGTTGGAGGGTTTAGCTGCACTGAAATCTGGGGACAAATGGGATGAATGGCAAGTCCCGCTTGCCCTCTAAAACCTACCCATGGCTGCAGCTTAATAATCTCCTTCCTCCAGCTCCACCTGCTCCCCCAGCAGCCGTGCGACCACACCAGCGTGTCCAAGGGGCAATATTGATTTCCTGGGGCAGAGCTCAGCGCCCTGTGTGCAGTCAGGCAGAAACCCCTGCCCGGCTGTGTGCAGCTTCTCCCCCTCCATCCACAGGGGAGCTTGGGTGGGTGAGTCCTGCAGGTGAAAACACAACTGCTCTTGCAGTCAGGAACCTGAAAGGAGCTTTACTTCCTAAGCAGAGAAAGAAAATCTCAAGCAAATACTGAGACAGAAACACTACCCATACAGCAAGCATTAATCAATGATCACAATGTTTTTCTATAGATTTTCCATTTTACAGAAAATCCTTCCCTTTCAGAAGTTCATTAGAAAGTACCACTGGTGTGTTAGAGGTTACATACCAGAGGAGACCAACCTCAGCATTTTATGAGAAACACACTAGAGAAGCTGATGTAGGAATGATGCTAAAATATTTTGAAAATGCAAGCAATTGCAACTTCTGTTTTACAAAGTCCTTTATTGCTACTGAGGACCGTGTTTAGGCCTCTTTCATATATATTGTTGTGATACCTAAAGTAGCACCATACTATTTGGGTTTTATCACGCTATTTTGAGAGCAGCTCAAATCCAAGCCAGCATCACATACAGTACATTGACCCAAAGTCAAGCCACGTTTTATGAAATATCAACACCACCTCTCAGTCCTACAACAATATAACCTAGTTCCTATTTGCATCTCCGGTGCAGATGAAAGAGAGGGTTATTTGCTCACAACTCTTCTGTTGCTATTCCTGGTCTCTGTGCTGCAGCATCGCTCTGTTCAGCAGGTGTATTTATGTCCCTAATTCTCTCTTCTGGAGCTCATTGCCATGGTTTGTTGCTATCAGCCTCAGTTACTCAACCTCTGAAAGCATCCCTCCCTGCTTTTCAGGGAGGTATGATTTGAAGATCTGTATCTTTTGGCCTCCCAGCTATTATGTGTGGCTGTCAATCAGACAACAGAAACTGAAATCAAAATAACTAATGCCATCCTCCATAGCAGACCTGTTACTGTCACTTCTTCATGGCTTTTATTCAGCGTAATAAAACTATATTTTATTTCCCATACTTATTTTTGTTATACAAGCATCCTGCACAGCCCTAGCACAGCAACATCACAAACCAACAGACTCTCCATCCCCTCCATAACCTTAATCCCAAGCCCAGCAAATAGGAGTCTGTTAACTACGGTTTCAGCCCTCCTGGGCCATACGCAGGCAAAGCCGCCCTCACACAGATCCTCACTGCAAAGAAGAGATGCCGTATTTTGCAACAACAGTTCGACACGACGCCAACCCGGACCCTGGGGAAGTCACTGTTTCGTCCTGCCCAGAGCTGCTAATGCATGTGTACTGGCTCCTCTCTCTGCCTTGCGGCATTTCCATTTCTTTGCATGTCTGTCAGATTCTTTCCATGTTGCTTTTCCTTCGCTGTGCAGCATAGCAAGATGCCAGCTTTCTATTTTTTGCACCGTGCACGTTCTGGATCTAATGTTATGCTTAAGATGCTATCAAGCAGCCAAATGTGACACGTTTTCAAGGTTGGCCTCAAGGTAGCTAACTCGGGGAATAAGCCTTTCAATCACAATCAGATACCAATCAAACAAAAATAGATGAGAGCTGACAGCGGGCTGCCGTTATTATACTGCCTATTTCCAGCTGTTTTAGTTCAGGATGTTTTTATCAAGTGAGTCTCCAGCTCACCTCACTAGTATGCAAGGAAGGCAGGAGGGGAAGCGGTTGTATGAAAATTGAATAGTTTATGATTTATAGCCGAAGGAAAACTAAGACAATGATTTTCCTGATTTATTAGATGTAATTGTGCCTCTAGCATCATCACAAGGCAAAGCAAATCCTAAAGATAAAATCAATCTGGGGGAGGAGTGGGGATCCACAGCTGCAAAGGCATCATTTTGAGATGGTTTTTCTCCCTTCCCTTGCATAAACATTATGTCAAAATCATTGTAAACCTGCAACTATCCAAATGGCTCTTGTTGTGTCCTCATGCACAGCACAAAATTCAATATTTACTTCAAAGGAACAGAAAGATACTGAGCATTTTTACCTTTACTTTGTCGTGCTGCTATAGATCAGGCAGATTTGTAGACTTTGATCTTCCCTTATTTAATTAAAGTCAGACGGAGCCCAGTTGAAATGTGAAGCTTCAGCAGGGGACTCTATGGCCCAGCAGAGTTTTCACCAGTCTTTTATCTCCTCCCATCAAAGCTCCCTGTCCTGACCCAGCTGATGTCAGATTATTCTGATCAGATCCTGGTGAAGAACTGCCTTTTTATTTGTGATGGGGGACTTCCTGTGAATATCACAAAGGCAGCTCACATGTCATTTACCACATTAGCTTTGAAATATATTTAAAAGAATACAGACTTTGACTGCTCTACAATGCAGTAAGGACCAGAGCCCTTTAACACAGAGAGAACAGCGCACATCTTGGATTAAGGTCTAATATTAGGTTCCAGTCTTTCACTGACTTGTTGGTCATTTTTGCACCTGTAAGGAATCAAAACAGTGATTCTGAGTGTAGCTGGGCTGAGGATAAGTGAGAGGATACATGAAAAGTTGCAGCTTCTCATTAAATAATTTGGCTCAGCTGACATAAGTTCAGCATTTCACCTGAACACATTACAGATGATTCTAACACTGCCTGTTCTCCAGAATGTTATCTCTACATGTTATGTCTTCTGTCCTCCTTGTTTGTCTCCTTTCATCAGAGATAAATGTTGGTGTGACAGGGACAGAACTGTTGTAGCTCACAAAGCATAACACCTAATTACAAAGCAATATTTACATCTTTGAAAGGAAACACCACCATCCCATGGGTCCTATGCAAAGCACTGAATCCACAAAGAGGTCTGCAGGAATTGGCCCCTTTGGCTACCTGTGCAAAAGCCCCCTTAATTCATGGGGGCTTTCTCATGCAAAGTTCCTCTGAGCACGAAAATAAAGTCTACATCTCATACACAGTCCCCTCATTCTTCAGTGGAGATGCTCAACACTACTACTGTGGCCCCCACAATGCACCAATTGTCTTGGCTGTGGCTACCCATGGCTGAAAGGCTCCTCTGATGATCCAGACTGATTTACCTTCCCACTTGAGAACCTGGTGGCGTGGTTTCCGCAGGCTCATCACAGCCTTCAAAGGCCACGGAGACATGAGGTGGGAAAGATGCTTGCACTGCAGCACTGAGAAGCCAAACAGCACTCAGGTACCTCAGAAGCTCAGTTGCTCCAGTTAATTACCAGGGAAATTAGTAGCACCTTAGCACTGACCACATATGAAGCAAGGCTCTGGTTGAAGGTACCAAAATTACCTGTTTCAAGTTAAGAGGTCTGAAGACCACTTGTTTCTTGAAAGGGTCTGTGTTAATGCTGCTCTAACGAGTGGGATCTGGACCTAAGTTTTCTCATAATCCAACAACTGGTCCTTTCTCCCAGGGGCAGAATCTTAGAGATTAGCCAAAGCAGATGCATCAGTGTAAGTTAAATGTCACCATGTACCTTTGACTGATTAAACTACGTTTTGCTACATCTGATACAATTGTAAGAGTGCACCGTGCTGATCAGGCACACATTTTGCACAAAATGTCACGCATGTTTATTATTAGATTAAGCTGCAGTAGGTTTAATTTTAGATCTTTTGATTCAAGTGGTGCAATGAAGATTAAATGTTAGGCATTATTAAAGATGCAGATGTGGTTATATTGAATTATAGACCTCATTAAGTGCGATGTCCTAGACAGGCTTGTGAGATAAGCTACAAAGGACTTCCTTACTTCATTCTGAAGTTATTAAATATTAGAAAGTAAATCTAATCATAAAAATATTATGATAGAATGAAACTGATACTTTAAAAACCTTATTACAAAAGACTATATTTCTTTCATGTATAATTACTTCCCTCTCAGTTCAGATCGCTGGACTGATATTAAAATGCAAGTATTTTTCCTCTTTTGAACATGCATAAAGAGCAAATACAATGGAGCCAAATTTTGTCACTGCTTTCAGCGCCCGAGCCTTGAAAGGTCCTCCTCCTTCTCATTGTCAAGCTTTTAGTTCTCATCAGCATTGAAGTTATCCACTCATGATCATATCTGGTAGCAAGGGCATCGCACTCGCATGGATGAGTGGTTGAGACAAAGCTATCATAGGAAATATATGATGAGATTTTGGAAGGTCTGAGGTGGCTGAATTCAGAGAAGAGACCGACAACATGGAACTGGGCAGAGATTCACAGAAAAATAAAGGCACACAAAGAGGACTCTCAGATCTTCTCATTAACTCCTTTAACATCAGTCAACTCTTATAACCACCTCTTTTGCAGAAGAGCAGAGGGCAGACAGTGAAACTTGGAAGGACAAACAGAGAAAAGTTTAGAATTAATGAAATTTTTTTCTTTATGAAGCATTTAATGACCTTGAAGAATCCATTGCTACCCTTTCACGCTGCATCAGGACTTCCATAGATTTTGTCAAAACCCTCTAGAAAGCCATAACTGAGTTTTGGAGAACTTGTCACCACCTCCGCTAAGCGTTCCCCCATTGCACGGCGAGGCTGGGCTACACTAAAGCCATCGCCTGATTTTTAGGTTTTGCAGATGGGCAGCTTCTCCCTCCTAATATAAAGGACATAAACTGTTTGTCCTAGTCTGGATCACCTCTTAAAAAAGCCCACAAAATCCTTCAATTCAAGATCCATGTTTTCTAAGCAGGGCTTTCTTCTATTTCTCTATTAAACTGAGGCAGTTCATTGACTGCACTATATAAAGGCCATTCTAACACACTGCAAATGTAGAGCTAGTGATACTACTTCTCATTTGCTAAATGAGCATATTTTTAAAGTAATGTAAGAATTTAAGAGCATTTTCTATAGGTGCATTATGTCAACTGAATGAAGTAACCACAATGGATTTGATCTGTTATAAGATATTCGAATTTGCTTGTTTCCAAGGCTTGCTAGATCAGATAACCTGATTTGTCTCTCAGCATACAGAGCAGGTCTCTTTTCAGATAAAGCTGGGAAAAAAAGTACCAATTGATTTGATTGCATTGTATTTTACATTAAATGTTCCTTTTGGGATTCTTGTAAAAACTGGCATTGATTTATAGCTATCTGTCATGTCATTTACTCAAGGCACTTGATGTCAAAAGTGGCAAGATAAAAAAGCTTGTTTGACAAACAAATCTTTAAAAGCAGAGCTACAGCAAGGATTTTTGTAAAGCAGGCAACCACATTCTAGTGTGTTAGAGGTTGAATATCGTAGCTGTTATGATAATTTGAAAATAAAACATGAAGATACCTCACTGCCGCTAGGGAGGGAATTAAAGAACTGGGAACACAAGGCTTGTAGCAGAATATCCAAATATTTTATTACATTTTTCCAGTAGAGAGTTCCAAATTATCCTGCTCCCTTTCCGCTGTTTTTCTGTGTGACAGGCTAAACATTTTTAGGAACAAGGAATTTCTCCTGTACTTAAACCAAATGGTATTTAGCAGTAATTTCTGTATGAAGCAGAATAAAACTACAGTACTTAAAGGGAAATTTTAGCTTACTTGTGAGGGTTTCTGAGAAACAGCATGGTTGGATATTTTTATCTTCATTTCATTGTCTTTTGCAATTTTGAGAAAATGCACATGCTGTGAAATGCTCAGTTAAATATTTCGTTGTTAGTGTGTGTTCAGAAAGGAAAAAATATCTTTAGAATATGAATATAAGTTATTCTGTATTTGTTTTGGTGAGTAGTTTGTTAGAGTAAACTGAAAAGACAAACCAAGATTCCTACTGAGAGAAGACACTCTGAAAGAAGGCAAAAAGTAATAAAGCACCATAATGAATTCAGGTGCCACAGACAGAACTATTAACACTAAATAAAATACACAAATCGGGGAGCCAGGGCTGTTGCTTTTCTTCTGCTCTATAAACGCAGGTCTGCAGAACTCAGATTGCTTCCATAGCTGGAAATAATAGCAGCTCCAATACCCTTGTTGAGCAAAACCAGTCGTGACACGATCTCCCACACAGCCTGAACCTCTTAGCACATGGACAATTGTGAGATGACTCACCACACTTTTAATTGCAGCTTTGATCATTAAATCTTTTTTGAATTACTGAGGACTCTGTTTCCGCTTTTCAGTTAGAAAACCCATCAGAAAAGGATTTGAGGTTTCAGGTTGCAAAGTTCAGCTTTTCTTTTAAAATCCCAGCCTTGTTCAATGAGCATCCATAAGGTTCTGCGAACACCAAGACAAAGCATGACAGACCATACCAAACCAACCTCCTCAGCCTTTAGCATCCTGAATTGGCATCCACCTCTTTATCTTGTCTGCCACTTCCAGGCCAGAATTTATTTCCTTGGGTAACCTACCAAAACACCTACGGTCTCATCTTTGCTGTAGCTGGCTTGCTTCTGGCACTAATCACTCTTTTCAGATTAATTGGATACTGTTTATATCTTTTAGTGAGCATGAAGTCAAGGAAGGCGCCAGTAGATGTCTCAAGGGATGAGTTCCTGCTTCACAGAGGTCTCTAGACAGGATGCTTGGTGGTGGCCTCAGAGAAGCGTGGTCCTCCAAACCCAGCCTCCCTTGGCCATGGAGGAGGCAGGACCCAGCTGTGCCCTGTTTGGGGCAGGAATCCAGCAGTGAGTTCCCTGTGGCACCACACACTGACCACTTCTCAGACAAAACCAGTTTCCCCCCAGTCAGTCATATCCATGAAGCAAAAGGAACGATTTTCCTTAATACAGGTCCTGCCCTGTTCTGATGGAGCCCCATTGCTGTGCAATGCATCAGCAGCCAGCAGAGGAAAAGGATGATCCCTCACTGGCACATCTAGTTTGCTCAGAAATTATAATTCTGGGGTTTTTTCGCTTGCATAGCCGCACGAATCCCAAAGCAACTTGTCAGTGACTTTTAATTCAAACTGATGATTAACGCAGTTGGTAGTCATAATCACCAAATGTTTTCTCGCTGATGTAAATCCCTTCCCCGATGGAAACCGAGGACCTTGCCACAGCCCAGCTCGTGAGGACGGTTCTTGTGTGCACACTACGTGCAAAGAATTAATTTAGGCATTAACTTAATGGACTTTTAAGTCTCTCTGGTCATCGGCCCTAGAGAGGTGCATCCAGCTGGCTGCTTCTAATAGTTAATTTGCTCCACAATTGAAGAGGGAATTTTTCTCTTTAACAAGCTCTTTAGTGGGACCATTTCTTCCCTAACCAACGTCAGATCTTTTTGACTTCCGCAGAGTCATTTAGATTTACACTGGTACAAGGGAGGTAAAACTCAGCTCCTTATTATACAGCTGAGCTCGTCTGCTCAGGGAAGTGCAAAGAAAGAGCAAGGGAACTACAAGAGGAAATTAAAAATAATGTTGATAAAAGGAACAAAGAATCACAACTCTTATCCAAGCGAGCTACAGAAAGTTCTCCCAAAACAATTCCACTATTGCACAGTGCTTTCCTACAACAGCATTAATTTCATCTCTTCCCACTCTTTGCCAGTCCTCAGGTGGACAGTGTTGCTCAAGTAATTCATATATGGCATTTTTAATATTTCTATAAGTTTCACACACCTAGCAAATACACACTGATAAGCGACAGAAACCTGGTCAGCTTTAGCTGAAACACAGCAGCACAGAAGCCAATTTATCTGGGATATTTAGAAATGAAAAATGGGTCAGTCCACTTATTAACAAAACCCTTCTGGCTGCCAAGAGAGCTTTTGGGCGGCCAAGAACTCATTGGTAGGAGTTTCCACAAATCTTGTTTTTGTCAGACTCCTTACAATAGGGCAACATAATCAGGTGAAATTAAAATGGCCCTGTACTAGACAGTCAGCAAAACAGAGGGCCCAGCCTTCAATTAGTGTCACCACTAACAAGGCATGTGAAAGATAATATAATGGATCTTGGCTGATTTCCTGCCAAGTTTTCCAGACCTCACTTTGCTTTCTTGACTTTACACGCAGTATCATATTTAGCAGTTCTAATGAGCCTGCATTCCTCTAATAGGCCCATCCCAGCATGACTTTGGGGTTTTTTTTGTTGTGGGTTTTGTTTTGGTTGTTGCTTTTTTTCTTTTGTTGATGATCTCCCTCAATAAGTTAATACTTTGAAAAATATTTAGAGAACACAAGTAATTTTCGCCTAGCAATTTCAGAGAAATTTTACAAAACAACATATCTTTCTGCAGGATTGCAAATGTTCCTGCTCCTGCTGCAAGGGCCCAGAGCAGCTCAAATTGTTACACTTAATTGGGGAAACTGATGGAAGGAAACAGAAATAAAAGCAAAAGATCAGCAGGATTCATATAAGAAACCTGTGCTCTGCTTTCTAAAGAAAAGGGTATGAGTAAAAGGCATTCTTCATCAGCCAGGCACTATCAGCATCACCTGGAGACATGATGGCTTATAGGAATTGGAACATCTGTCATACAAGGCAAGGCTGAGACGGTTCAAACTGAAGAAGCCTCTGGAGGAATCTTACCAATCTGTACCAAGACCTGATGGGGGAATAAAGAAAATAGAGCCAGACTCTTCTCAGTGATGCACAGTGACACAATCTACACCCCTGGAGATACCAAAAACCAGAATTGACATGGTCCTGCACAACCTGCTCTTTGTGCAGGGCCATATGACTAGATGTTCTCCAGAGATTACTTCCAGCCTTTGCCATTCTGTGACTCATCACAGAACAGTTGGGATTGGAAGGGACCTCTACCCCTCATCCTATTGCTGGGCACCGCCGAAAAGAGTCTGGTCCATCCTCTTGACACCCACCCTTGAGATATTTATCAGCATTGATGAGATCTCCTCTCAGCTTCTCTTCTCCAGGCTGAATAGATCCAGCTCTCTCAGTCTTTCCTCATGAGAAAGATGCTCTAGGCCCTTGATCATCCTCATAGCCCACCACTGGACTCCCTCCAGTAATTCCTTGTCCTTCTTAAACTGGGCAGCCCAGAACTGGACACAAAAATCCAGATGTGGCCTCACCAGGGCAGAGTAGAGGAGGAGGAACAACTTCCCTTGACCTGCTGGTCACACTTTTCCTAATGCACCCCAGGTACCATTGGCCTTCTTGGCCACAAGGGCACATTGTTGATTCATGATCAACGTGCTGTCACCCAGAACTCCCAGGTCCTTCTCTGCAGTGCTGCTTTCCATCACCCAGTGCTAATCACATGCAGCTCTTGAAAAATCCAAGCACACCCCTGTACCAGGGCTGCATCACGCACCCAGCCAAAGGCTGTGCAGGACATGACTGAGCAGGCACCGTGGAGGCCAGTGTAGTTGGATTGCTTGGAAATCTGCAACACATTCAGTCTATCCCCATTCTGACACCAGACAATGGGCATCCAGAGCTTGTCCTGACATTCTTCCTTCTCAGAGAGCCCAGGGGCACATTTTAAACAGCAAACATGAAGAATTTGGCATAGGATTTGTAGCTTGAAGAAAGCTGGCCGCCTACATCCTGCACTTTTGCCTCCTCACCAGACAAGTAATCAACAGCAAGAAGGGAAGAGCTTCACTTCTGAACATCACTAGAATCAAAGATAATGACTGCCACAGTTTTCTTAAGACATTATTATTAATAAAATTCATTCTGAAAAGGCCAAGACATTAAGCGCTAAGCAGATGATGAACTCCAATTACAGCAATTACTGACTGATGACGTCATGTGCCCTGGTTTTTGGTAATGTTGTCCTTGTCCTCTTCTTCCCCTCCTTTGCCCCTTCTCCAACTGTCAGCTCAGTCTTTTTAGGCAATGGACTGTGGAGTGAGACTTCATGCGTGAGGTGTTTTGCTTGCTGATCACAGTTTCTCAAATTCCATTCTTTCAGGGATTTTTCTTCCCCTTATTGATTTTATGGGGATATTTATAGGGTCTCTGCCCTCTATCCAGCTGTCTCTTTTCACAAAGCCAGTAGGAGCATGATTATCTTGAGCACTTTTTATGCCTTGGTAAAGGAAAAACCATCCAACAGGTTCTGATATGTACACAATCAGTGGGGCCATGCCAGTTTGCTTCATGCGAAAAATCTCAGAAAGGAAAAAAAATTAGGTGAGAAAGGAAAAAAAGAGGAAAAATCCCAGGTACACACTCAATCTACTAGACCACATGGTCTCAAGTGATCTCTGATGCTGATTTAAGTATTGAACGTTGCTGCATGCTGCCTGGGTGGAGTGTTCCCATTAACAGCAGCATGGAAACACACTGAAGCACACAAAGTTTCAAGTGCAGAAAGTTTCTTGCTAACACCACCGAGTTTGAGAAATTACCAGAATGTTGGTTTCATTAAGAGCTGCTTTTTTATGCATATGACAGAGAGAAATTGCAGCCAGTGGTGTCTTTGCTGAAAAGACTCCATCAGATTGCCATTAGTTACTACTAATATATCATAATTATTTTTATAAGGTTAAGCTTGTCTCTTTCCTCATCCACCTGCCTTGCAGAGATAACCTCTAAGAATACCCTGAAGTCTGACTGTCAGACTCCAACTCAAAAGCTTTTCCCTAGCTAAATTTTCTAAACAATTCATTACCTATAAAAGATTGGTGAGAATAAAGATATGGACCCTTCTCTTTCCAATTTACATTCTCATATAACTCCACTCAATGCCTAGTCAGACTCTGGAATAATTTGATTTTTCTTCCATTATTACCATGCAAAGATATTCTGTATATTAATGCAATATCCATTCGTTCTTCAGAACACATCTCATTTGCCGTTAGCTACACAAACACTTGACCGTATGCAGAGACTTGCTAGTCACAGTTGTGTCACGTGTATCATTTAAAGTATCAATTTTATTTAGTGTGTGCGGCATGGTTTTCAAAAGGTTGAGCCTTAGTAGGGCATATTTCTACTAAAAAAATAAGAATAAACTCACTGCTAAGATGTATGCTGGTGTATGTGCATGTGTTGTTGGAAATATTAAGTGTTGATAATTTGTTTTCTTCTTACAAGCTTTGCCTGGAAGTGAAGCTTATCAGTGAATCTGTCAAGTCTAGTGGCAGCATCTGCTGCCTGACCTTTATGTAAGCGTGTTAAATGATTTTAATCATAGAGTTGAGCACCACTGCTATATAAATATGAACACCAGAGCAGCTGACTTGACTAAGTCTCACCAAGAAGCTTGCTTTTTTTCTCAGCTTAAAATCCTGCTTCTGTAGGCTAAGTCCTGCTATGAATCACACAGAATGTCAGGGATTGGAAGGCACCTCAAAAACTCATCCAGTGCAATCCCCCCATGGAGCAGGAACACCCAGATGAGGTTACACAGGAAGGTGTCCAGGCGGGTTGGAATGTCTGCAGAGAAGGAGACTCCACAACCCCCCTGGGCAGCCTGGTCCAGGCTCTGTCACCCTCACCATGGAGAAGTTTCTTCTCAAATGTAAGTGGAACCTCTTGCATTCCAGTTTGAACCCATTACCCCTTGTCCTATTATTGTTTGTCACCGAGAAGAGCCTGGCTCCATCCTCCTGACACTCACCCTTTATATATTTGTAAACATTAATAAGGTCACCCCTCAGTCTCCTCTTCTCCAAGCTCAAGAGCCCCAGCTCCTCAGCCTTTCCTCATAAGGTAGATGCTCCACTCCATCTTGGTGGCTGCGCTGGACTCTCTCCAGCAGTTCCCTGTCCTTCTGGAACTGAGGGGCCCAGAACTGGACACAATATTCCAGATGTGGTCTCACCAGGGCAGAGTAGAGGGGCAGGAGAACCTCTCTCAACCTACTAACCACCCCCTTCTAATACACCCCAGGGTGCCATTGGCCTTCATGGCCGCAAGGGCCCAGTGCTGGCTCATGATCATCCTGCTGTCCAACAGGACCCACTTCTTGAGCAGGTGAATGGTCTGCCCCTAGGAACGGGCATGGGCAACCAGACCTAAAACACTGATGAGCTGCTACAGCTTAGAACTGAGCTCAAGAGCAACCAAAATCCATAAACATTTCATCAGTGAGAGTCCAGCACAGCAGAGCCATTGCAGGACTAGTTCAGGTCAGAATAACTAGCTATGCCACTTGCGTATGAAGGTCAATGACTTTTTCTGCCACTGGGTAAATATATCTGTACACACTATGGAATGCTGAATATTCATTTTCTCAAACTGAATTAACTTGATTTAACCAATGCCACGCATCTGCATTCTGGACTTCCTTTCATTCCAGGGACTTTAAATGGTGACACAACCTCACCAGCACATGTGAATCTTCACTGCAAAGACCCTCTGAACTAAAGCCAAGTTTAATTATAATAGAAAATTACCATAAGGAGAGTGAATCAGACTTCTTTGTATGAAACCAGAAGATGCTGCAGGGCTCTCCAGAGAACATTACATATGTAATCAACAACAAAACGCAAACTTGTGCAAATGGCAGTATTTTCTGGGAAATGAGTAACAGGGTGAGGTGGGACATTTTTTCTTCTTTGTTTTGAAGAACACTAAACTTGTAACGGTGAAATCTGGGATAAGACAAAAGCTATTAGGTGCATTAACACTGAAGTTAGCTAATTCTTTCAGGAAAAAAACAAGAAGACATCTCCATTTGTGGAGACAGTCAAAACCCAACTGGACACAGGCAACCTGCTCTGGAGACCCTGCTTGTGCAGGGCAGGGAGACTAGATGATCTCCAGAGGTCCCTTCCAACCTGAATGATTCTGTGAGTCTGTGACACTAAAAGTATCTAAACACTTTTCTCTTCAAGTTTGCAGAGTGTTTCAGTGTTTATGCTTTGAGGAGGGCAGATATTTCTCTTCCAAATTCAATAACCCTCGTTTAGTAATGCTAAAATACTTCTCAAAGCTTTGAAGTGAGTTTTGAGTTTGCATTTCAGAATGACAAAGATGAAGTATATTTTTTCAAAAGGAGCGGGGCGAGGGTGGGCAGAGAAAGAGAAATAAAGCCTAAGTGACTTACAAAAGAAAAGAGATGTTTCAGTTTGAATCAAAAAAAAAACCTGTGTTTGTTTTGCCAAGATAAGTAGCTTTTTACTATTATTTTTAGGTTAAGCCTTTGAAACAAAACAAGTAAAACTTCCACCTCTGTTTCTAAATACAGTCACATTAAGGTTACAGGGTTTTTATCTCTAATATCAGTTGTATATTAAAAAAGAAGCAGAACCAAACCAGAGGAACACTGTTCTCAATTCTGGGTGCTTTCAAAGTTCAGAGATGCCCCAAAAGAAATACCTTCCAAGCAACATGAGACTCAAGTAACCCCAATTCAATATTTCAACTTGTGAAAGATAAAGTATCAAATTTCCATCCTATCTTTTCTGCTTAGATTTCTCCAAAGAAATTAGCCCATTTCAGGAACATTTCCGCTTTCTTTCATCTATGTGGTTATTCCACAAAAGTTAACATGTACTGTTGCTTTTTCTTATCCAACCACTTGAATAACATCTGCCCTCTTTGTCAGCTTCCTAAAATAACCTGCCTTTGGCAGGTTAGAAGAGATATTTCATTCTCTGGTGCAAAACAGCAGTCAAGTAATGAACTTCTGGCTCAACCCAGCAAATATTTAATTTGGCAAGTACTAAGTTTTAACTTGTGATATCTCATCTTTGCATTCAAATATCTAAACCAGGTGATACATGCATAATGCAAAAAGCTAGAAGCAAACATCACAGCATTTACAAAATAGCTGCAGGTTTTTTTGCCATGGAAATTATTGCTGCTTAAAACATCGACTCAGAGTAATTGTATATTTTGTTTAGAGTGACAGCTGAATTTTTCATGTATTTGCTGTCTTTTGATGGCAGATAAGTGGGAAGGGAAATGCGCTCTCTGAAGGCTTTTATCAACGAAAATCACAGTCAGAAAATTGCACCATAGAGCACAGCAATATTTCCATACTTGACTGCACTTACAGAGAGAAAACTGTCATTAGGGCTAACAGGGTGTCATATAAAATGAGATGTTTCTTTTTGCAGATCCTTTATTTGGCCGGAATTTTTCCCCCTACGGTCACAGGGGGTGGAAGGCCATTAGAGCAGAATTTAAAGCATTAGACTTTTCAGTGAAGTGCAGTTAATATTTTAACAAGGGGATCCAAAAAAATTCCCAGTGGTTCTGTAGACTGCGATAAAACCCAGGATGGGACAGACTGCCCCTTAGGGATCTATTCACCTGCATTGCATTTAAACAAAAGGGCCACCACCTTGAACCAAACAGGGCAGAAATACACACCTAAAGCCCTTCTTTGTTGTACAGACACCTCTTGTTCCCAGAAAATAAGCAACTCCTGGTGCCCTCCATGCATGGTTTGTAGGACAGATATTTCAGGAGAGCATCAGTAGCAGCTGAGCAACTACCTTTTCCTGGGAAGAGCTTTGGGAGGGCTGTTTGTTTGGTTTGGAGTCCTCTGGAGGACTCCAGTCCATTTGAAAGAGTATCTCAAGAGCATGCTTGTGCACGACCAGATGGAGGAAAACAGGGGGTGGACTCCAACCAAGGCTCCATGGGATTTCATGAAAACAGGCAAGCTCATCACTGGGCTCTGGCAAGACCCCTGCGGTCACCTCCTGCCCTGGCACTGACTCAGGGTACTGAAGCTACCGGCACCCTAATTGCCCTCTGTGAAGTGTGGAGCCCTGACTCATAGTAAGAGTCCCTATTTCTACGGCTAGGAATGAAGTTATCAATGGGCAGATCCCTGTGGATTCACAAGAATTATCAGAGCAGCTGTAGAACCATTTCATCTCTCTGACTCAGTTGCACTGCTAATATTTCAATTATTTGCCCATTTTGTAAACAAAGCTATTCCGGAGTCCTTTGTAAGCATCACCTTCTCTGAAGGCTACTGGTTAGTTATGGCTTCATTCATCTGGAGGTCCTTCATAGAGCAGTTTGGGTTGAAGGGACCTTCAAAGCTCATCTAGACCAACCTATGCCACGAGCAGGGACATCTTCACCAGCTCAGGTTGCTCAGAGCCCCGTCCAGCCTGGCCTGGGATGTCTCCAGGGATGGTCCATCCACCACCTCTCTGGGCAATCAGAGGAAGTGTCTCCTCAGGCGCTCTCCCACTCGCCCCACACAGCCCTTCATGCCATTGCTCTCGACTGAGATGTAGCTATTTCCCCGTGTTTCCTTTAGAGTCAAGAGTATGACATGTCCCAAAACCCAGCACACAGGATCCAACCCCCAGTGCCGTTTTGTCTGCCTTCTCCAAGGATTATTACAATAAAAGCAGCAGCTGCCTGAAACAGATTCAGGGGTACTGACCAGGAGAGGTGTAAGGCCTGGTGTCTCATTTGCCCAAGTGACCCCTTGCCAAGGCTGCAGCACTTCCACTGCTCACAAGCACATTTCCTCTTGGAGCCCAGTTACCACAGAACCCAAGTAAGGAAATCAAATTCTGCCCAACCCAATGACTGGGGCTTTTCCAGCAGAGGAAACCTCTGTCTCTGAAAATAAACCTAAATGTTTTCCAACATTGTCTAGATTATTTAATTGCAGTTACTTGAAGAGTGGATCCAGTAGGGTTATTTGGTCAGTATACTTCATTCTGGTCTTCAGCAGATAACAGGCATGTTTATCTTTTTGAAAAAGATACACTTCTTTCACTTATGCTTGCAAGAGTCCTTTTCAAGTGATAATTAGAGAAAAGTATAGGAACGTGAATTATATTGCACAGGTTTTCAAAAAAAATAAATATTGAAAAGACCTTACAGATTACCCAGTTCATTTCTCTGACAATAAAAGACCAAGAGGTTTCTGTGTAGCGTAAAGCTGCGTTATGTGAAATAAAATATTACCTGAACATTTTGTTGTCTTGTAAAAAGGATTGGAAAAAGAAGAACACTTTCCATTATATCATTAGGAACCTGATCACAGATATTAAGGCTACTGCTACCACAAGTACCATTTCTCCACATTCATGTTTTTTTCATAGCTCCATATAAAAAAATTGAAGTTTGCCTGCAGAGCATGATATCAACGTGGCTATGGCAAAGTCCAACTGTGTACATGTGTGTGAAGGTAGGGAAATAAATGAGAGGTACTTACCACCTTGGTTTGCTGGCTATAAGAGGGTGAAGTGGAGGATCTTCAAGATGAGCAAATACAATGCGCTTGCACGAAACACGCTCGCACTATATAACTTCAAGATTAACAACTCATTCCACTGGAACTGTGAAGTGGTTTGAAATAAAGGCACTATCATTTCCCATGACTATCATGCTTCACAAACACCAAGAGACACTGAGAGCACTGGGATGAAACTTCTTTCATTTCGCAGAAGAAAATGCTCCTCTGGAAGCAATCAGTGGTCAGCAGAACATAATAGCAGCTGACACATCAGGTCAATATGAAAGCAGTTTGGAGCCAGCCATTTTGGAAGCGCTCCAGTTTGTCACTTCATTGCTAACAAAGACAATGTTGCAACGTGTTTTCTTTAATATAAAAAACAGGGTAGGATCATGGGAGAATTATTTCCCTCTCAGCTTCACCCCCCTCCCCCTTCAACCCTCTTTCCAAATGCAATTGTTCTATTTTTAAAAAGCTCATTTGTTCTTATTGTTTTTGCATCAAGTTGGCAGCTCACCCTTCTGTCTCCCACTGCGCTTCAGAAGATGTCATGATCCTGCAGTCCCAAACACGGTCCTGATGTTTCCACCGAGCTAAAGCACATCTGCACTGACAGCTTTCTCTTAGGAGTGAAGCTATTTTTGAAACAATGGCAACCTCGCCAGTCAAATTTCAGATTCATTTATCAAAAAAAGAGAGTCCAGTGCCACCTCACCCAAGGTACTGGGTTGTACGCTGGTTAAGACACGAAGAAAGCTTGTTTAAAGAGATCCTAGCTTCACCATGCATGTTGTTTTATAGCAACACAAAGGTGGTTGGGGGAAAAATGAGGCTGCAATCCCTTGAGCAGACCCCCAACTCCAAAGAGATCCCATGGGGTCCCTCTGATCCGTGATGGAAATATCAGATGAGACACCCCTGGAAAATTATGACTTGTGCTGTGTCAACTGGGAAGAAGAAAGTAAATATGTAACTGACCAAGTGTGTTAAAAGAAAGCTAGTTTCAGGGTTTCAAACCCAATTCTCAAGTGACTGAAGGCAGACCCACTATTTTGCGGCTTCCACTGAAGAGAGTAACACTGTCTCATGGACAAAAATCAAACCACACACACTTTTACTTGCCTAATAGCAGTGAAATCTAACGGAATGAGTCAGAAATGTAACACGCTATCAGTCTAGGTCCCCTCATTCTCTCTGCTGCCTCATGTTTTTGCTGTCTTGGTGAAGACAGCAAGGTCTTCAAAGCTGGGATTGGCTCTACTGAAACAGTCTTCTCCAAAAAAACAACTCTGCTTTTAGATGAGACCTCAAGCACAAAAGTAGTATAAATACTAAGCTTTCAGACCTGCCACAACATTCAGCACAGTTTGACGATAAATAACCTCGGTTACCTCAGTGGGTTCCCTCTCCTTATTTTGGGACTCAACTAGAGAGCCCCAAGACTCTTTGGCCTGCTAGAAAACAGATTGAGTCACTTTCTCACTCTTAGACTTCTCCCCTGTGAACTAAGTCAGCGGCAGAGCAGGCACACACTTGCCATAAGTGTGTTTCATGGAATAAATAGGTTTGACAGCTGAGCATTTCTGGCAAGAGTTGTGCCCAAACTTGAATTTTTTTAAAGAAACTGAAAGCACACAAACAGCCAGGCCACTCTCCTCAGAGGGACAAATCCCAAGGAGACACTTCTTTTTCTTATTACATTAATGAATATTCTGTCACTTTAGTAGGGCAAACATAATCGTTCAAGCTGCTATGCTGAGACTAATTGCCCCGTCATTTACAATTAGAGGTGTTAATATGGTCATTAAGATGTTACAAATGGCTCCTGAACATCCTCCCAGGTCACCACAATGTACAGAGCACTCCAGCAGATTAGCAGAGGGAGTTAGAGGTTGAGGACCTGAGCAGGTCACAGTGCCATGAAAAACACGACAGGCGAGAACAAGCCAGAGCCTGCAAACCCCTCCCTGGTTGGCCAGCAGTGAGGGGACCCGGCTGATGGGGGACCCGGGGTACCCCAGCAAGATGTCCCTTCCCAAGGAGAAAAACAGCCCTTCAGAGAGGACTGGCCACTTCTCCAGAGTTTCTTTGCAAGACCTGCCACCCCATCCCACTCTTGTTTCATAGAACCATAGAATAGTTTGGGTTGAAGGGACCTCCAAAGCTCACCCAGCTGTGCACCCACTCACACAGTGCCACCCCTGCCATGAGCAGGGACATCTTCACCAGCTCAGGTTGCTCAGAGCCCCATCCAGCCTGGCCTGGGATGTCACCAGGGATGGTTCATCCACCACCTCTCTGGCCAACCTGGGCCAATATTTTATCACCCTCAAGCACTGCAACCTCACCAGGCCTTCCCTCCAGCAAGCCAAGCAAAGTGTGTGGTGCCATGGGCTCCTGGGGACAATTAATCATCAGAACTAGATTGAGAGTTTACTTACAAACTTCACAAAAGGAAAAAAAAAAATAAATATATATATATATATATATATATACACACAACAGAAAACACACACAACTTGTAATTGATTTCTTGTGTCCACCGAATGGCTGACATACAAGGCTGTGAATCTTTTAATCCACTTTCCGAGGCTGGAGAGTGCAAGTGCACCCACTCACACAGAAGACTTCTCTCAGTTAACTGAGCTGTTAAAACTCAGTGGGTGTCAGGTTGGCAAGTGCAGACTGTGGGATTTTGTGCCATATTAGCTGGAAGAGGCTGCGTTTGCATGGAAGACTCCAGCTACGTTCTACTTGGAGATGATTTGCAGTCATTATTTTTCAAGAGGTCAATTTTTGAAGATGCAAGGAAAAAAACCTCTCTAAAAATAAACCAACTCCTGTGAAAAGGCTTGGCATCCCCCTGTCAGGTTTCAGCAACTAGGAGAGAGAAGAGTCTGTCTGGTGTTGGCTTCCAGCCATGAGGAAGTTCATATCTAATATAATCAAGCCACATTAGAAAGAACCGAGCAGATAAGAAGCCAAATGCAACTCAGACCACAAAGCCTCCATTGAAAATGTGTTTTGACTTCAGAAAGCAGAGAGGGGAAAAAAGAGAGGATTAGAGACTGAAGGCCAAATGCTCCTCTCAGTTGCCCCAGATTTACACCCATTATACTCCAGCAGAGTTGATCCAAATTCCACTTTGCTCTAAGAAAGGCAAGTGCTTAACTTGCATCAGCTGCAAAAACATTTCTGATTTCTTATCTCTTTCCTAATTGCCATTCAGGGCACTATGTGATTTGTGTCACATCCAGTCCCCCCCTATTTATTCTGAAGGTTAAAAAGTCACGAGTGCAGAGTAACCAGCACAAAAATAAATGTTTGTAGGTACACAAGTCTGTTATTGCAACTCCAATGAGAAAATAATGCTCTCTTTGTACTGGTTTTCTCTTGACAGACAGCTTAAATTAGGTTGCTGAATAACTTGGTACATGGTACACCAGTAAACCTGTCACAAAAGCATGTTAATCAAAGCACAACCGATACTTGACATCCCCCCGTGAAAGGTGTTTTTACAGTGTTTTATTAAAATTGAAAGGAGGATTAAGAGGCCTATTTCTTGATTAATGTCTCTCTCTGACCGGGAGATGTAATCCTATCCATAACCCCAAATTACTAGAAATAAAATGAAATTTCTGCCAGCAGATCATTCCAAGCACATGTGACACTGAGCACAAAAGCATTCATTTCTTTACACTCTTTATCCAACCTCGAGACCCTCTGCAAACATCACCGTGAGAGCTCCACCAACACTTCAGCTTCCAGGAGATGCTGTGGAACAGCCACTGGGCTCTACGAGGGCTGGACAAACATTTTGCAAATTTTGCTTTTAGTGCTGAAAATTACTGCAAAATATGGGAAAATCCCTGGTGGCAAAGCACATCTGATTGTTAATGAAAATTTCAGAGAAAGTTTAGAGAGAAACTAGTCAACCAGCCTTACGTGCCACACCAGTGGTGACAGTGAAATACCACAGTCTACACAGGGTACCAGGGTGTTAATCAAACACCCTCAGGCTTTGGGAAGAGAAAAAGCAGCTAATCTGGAAAAAACACAACGTCAGGATTTGTGACAAGACACATCATCACTTTTCTCTGCCAGGTGACAGAGATGTCTCTTGGGAACCCAGCTCGCCCTTGTGACCTGTGTATGATGAGAAGTGGGCTCTTCCTCCCCACCACTGCTCTTTTAACTCTAAAGCAAGCAGGCCAGGAATTTGGTGTCAGCCATGTGTGCTCCCCACTGGTGCAGGAACTGTGGAGCTACACCAGGTAGTCCTGGCTCACCAGCTCCGATGGGGAATTCGGCTCCTGCCAGCCAGCACAGCCCCTGGGACATTCGCCTTCAAAACCTGGCGTTACTTGTACCAGAGGTGCTTGGAAGCTGTGTGTGCCCAGGGGAAGGAACAAAAGATGATAAAACCAGCACTAATTTCAGCCTGCCCAACACCAGACAGGGCAAAGACAGCATCAGGGCAGTAACTCAGCTGCAAACACAGCCCCAGCCACCTGCCAAGATCCCCATTTCACAGCACTCACTGCTCACTCTAAGTGGCAAAATCCCAAGAAACCTGAAACAGCTGCACATCCCATTCAAACAAGGTAAAACCAGGCCTAAATATTCTACCCAGCAGCACACAGCTGGATTTCCCTCAAACTGAGTTATTGTTGCTTCCAAGAGCAAACTCCAAGTAGGTTTTGCAGCAGCTCAGGCCGACATCATTTGGCTTCTCAGAGACAGATGGAGACCAAACCACTTGCAGCTCTGCTGTTTCAGCCACTTCTCCCTGGAAATATTCTCTGCCTGAGTCAGCCAGAGAGTTTATCTTCTGAAGCCAATAGTTGAACTAGAAGCCTAAACTTCAAGGGCACCAAAATGCACAAGTGCTGGACTCTGAACAGATGCTTCTTGTATTTGTGTGCTCCAATATTCCCCTCCAGACCATCACCACCCAGTGCCAGAAACAATTTATTCCATTAGATAAGAGCTAGAAGTTTTCTGAGCACAACCTACGTGTGCCGAGATGTCAGCGACTCGCCTAAGGCTACACCACATTTCGCAACTAGCTCAGCTTTGATGTTCTCTTTGGTTGGTCTGAACATTACTGCCTTCATCTTCCCTCTCTGCAGTGCACTGTGGTGTCACCAGGGGAAGACCTGTGGCTTCAGTCTGCCTGGAGGCACCACCACAGCATCCCACCGCCCCACCGCTGCCTGCCAGACCAGCCTGGAGTCATGCTCAGTCAAATACCTGGCAATTTTCTTAAAACAACAAAAAAAACCCCCCACATTTAACACTAAGCTCCAGAAGATGGCATAGCATTAAATACTTGTTTTTAAGAAAATATTGAAATACGTTTATATATCTAACTTGCATCTTGAACAGCCAATCTGACTCCAGATTTCTGCAAAGAGCACAAATTTGTAACCCATCCACCCCCTCAAATTTTTCTTCCTCCATTGACTCCTTTGCACCAGCTAAAAACAACTGGTTCCAGAGTCAGGATGAAGCAGTCTGTGGAAAAAAGGCAGGCTCCAAGAAATAGATACGGACACATTATCCTCAAAGTGTTTTAAGGGCAATAAATATCAGGACACTACTTCCCATATGCGTTTCTTGGCAAGTCTGCCAGCAAGTTAACTCAACGTACACACATGGGTGAGTACATCCGAGAGATGAGCTTTGAGATACATCCTTTTATAGTATCTGCAATAATTTAATAAGCTACATGCTGTTCCCAGAGCACATTCATGGGAGAGAGTGCTTGTTGTTGTTTTAGCCTTTGTGGCTTTGTTAAGCTTTGAACTGAGGGTATTACATGTACTATTATACAGCAGTAAATGGACTGCAAGTTGCCTAGAATTTTCCATTGTATCATTTATATCACATAATCTTAGTACTCTTAAACTTGACATTTTTTTATACTATATCCAGTGCCTGAAAAAAAAGCTAGGTCTTTTGTTACTATTTATAACATCCCAATAGATCTTAGAGAGTCTTTACCAAAGGGCAGGTTTAAATATTGCTACAGTAATTAAAAATCTAGTCAGTTTACTTAAAAAACAACCACATATCAGGCATTCAAAAGCTTCAGGGTAAAGTCCTTTAGACCAAAATTCAACTAGACTTTCTTTTTTGTAAATCTCACTTTAAAAACTCCGTTTCTTCTGATGAAATAACTTCCTCATTTGGAATCTAACTTGTAAGGAAATATTTACACCACATAGACTGGTTTATTTATCCATTAAGTGAGCCATATGGCATCGAGACTGGCAATTTCAGTGGGAACAGACAACAAATAAATGGTGCAGAAAGCTAAACCTTAGACAGCCACAAGGGCTGGTTCGGAGATGAGCTTGAACAGAGGCAAAAAGAACCATTTCCCAAAGCAAGAGGAGTCTTGAGCAGAGGTCCTTGGGGAAGCCACCAGATAACCAGCCTGGTGCGCTGCTCTCTTCCAGGTTTGTTATCAAGCAGAGCGTAGAGACTAAATCACTTGTCCACACTACGTTCATCAGTTCATTGCTTGACCTCCGCAGCCCACGATGGATCTTCAGCCCCCTCCAGCCCTGCCCGGACCTCCTGGGAAAGGCGAGTTGTCCAAAGGGGAGGCTAAGTGGGCTGAATGTTACCAAAGGAAAGGACACGCCGGGTTGCTGGCTGTGCCCACAGCAGACATACAAAGCAGGCTCAGGCTGGTGGAGCCATTTGCAGGGATCTCGCAAAACCAAGCACAACTCAGCATCTCGATAACACCCCTGGACTCTCAAAGCTGCTTTAGAGAAGAGGAAGAGCAAAACCTGCCCAGCAGCTCATTCCCTTGGGGGCCTCATGTTACTGATGCTGGTGAGTGGGAAGGGAAGAATGTAAAACAATATTTTGCTGGCTCTGCCCTCATCTATGTTAAGCCCATTTGAAGCTTTCTGATCGGGTTTCTAAGTACAGACATGACGCTCACTGCACAGCACAGGAGTAGGTATCACGAACAAAGGACATGGTCATCCTACCTATTTGCTCTCAACAGGAAACAACAGGAGGGTCAGTGTGGAAATGAGAACTGGCAGGGGAAGGAAGGGGCAGATTTAAGCCGTCTTCATTTCAGCAGGGCTAGAAATAGATAAATGGGTCACCCACCTTGTTGGGTATGCTCCACTAGGACACAGAAAGCAAGATCTTTATTCGGTTCAACTGACTGACTAATGTGAGCCTGCAGCTTGAACACCACTCAAAGTGCATGCAACAGAGCTGAATGCAAGAGCACAGGGCTGGGATGGAAGGATGGCACCAGAAATAATAGAGGAGGACCTGTTCTTCCCATGTGGCAGAAAACCAGGAGCCGCCTGGCAGGAACATGCAGGCCCTGAGTTGAAGCAAAGCCCAGAGCAGAACACAATGTAATCCCCCAGGAGTTGTGAGGAACAGAAACCCTGGCCAGGTCATCCCCAAAGGGGTCTCACTCACTTTCTCAGCGCCTTTTAAACAGCAACACACAGCTACCTCAACTTTTCCTCTTTGCAACCTTATTAATCTCATGCTCAGTTTGGATTAGCGCACACAAAGCCAGAGATCAGCGCTTGAAAAAGGAGCTCCTTAGTAGCCAGAAAGGATGGCAACATAAAGAGACACAGGGTCCTGCATCTGCAGCAGCAACATGGGCTTCAGGGCATAACCTGCCCTGCCTTAAACAGCCTCAGTCATCTGAAAAAACAAATAAGTCCCTTCCTTCCAGCTGGACGGCAGCTGCCAGTCACTGCAGAGAGTCCCTTGTGATTCCTGACATCACCTTGGTACCCAAGGCACCTGTAATGATGGAGTGCAGGGCTTGGAACTCTTCACCCTCTAGGCAACATCTGGTTTTAATAAGAGGAAGGTCAAGTCCTTATGCAGCCCAGTAGCACCCATACAGACTTTTTGTGGGCAGAAGTCAATAAGTAACATGCTGGCTTCTAGCTCTTGTTAAAGCATGACATATCACAGCCTGCTGCAGCCAGCATGACAGACCAGCTCCTGCATGGCAAGGAACAATGCCCAACGCTTGTCAATATTTACTGTGAAAAAAACCCAGCATTTCTCCTAACCTGTTTAAGATTAGAGCCCCTCCCAATGTTAATCCTACAGGGGAATTTTACCTGTCACGGTTATCTCATTATTGAAGTTGTAAGCAGTGTTGAAGTGTGAAGGTTTTTGGTACAAAAATCTCTTTGGTTATCTTCAGAAAATAAGTGTGATTAAAAAGGTTTGGATCTAACATAGGGACTATGTGGAGGGCAATACTGGAGTGCTGAGAATCTTAAAAGGCCTGAGGTATAAACATTTCCACAACTGCCTGATTTGGAAAACAAGAAATGAGAGGATAGTTCAGTTTATTATGAGGTTGAGGTTTTTTCTGATTTCTAAAACAGAGTATTTTTATCACGTGAAACAATACTCAGTGCCACAGTTAGTTAAATAAAACAAGCGGGAAAGAGAAGAGAAATAATTCTGAAGTGAAGGCTTTCTTCCAACTCGGGAGCCATAAATAAAATCAAGTATTTGCCCGCAGGGAAGAACTTAACTCCAATTCAGCTAAAGGGATCTCTTACCAAGGCACTTCTCTGCCCTTGCAGTCTGTTACCATGCCTTCTCATCACTCTCTTCTGTTTGGGAATCACAGTCTCTCTCTGCATTTAATAGCTGCGCACTACCAAAAGTCACCCCAAAGGAGCCAACAGAGCCAATAAAATTTGGACAAACCTGATTTCTAACAATTGCAGTTCCCTGAAACAGGATTTCAGCCCTCGAGGCTTATCAAGCAGCCTGCACACCTCGCGGATCCTGACACTTCCCACCATCAATGCCCAGGTTTCTCTGAGCACCACAGCAATTCTGTTCTTACCAGACAATGCAAAATCTGCAGAGCTTTTTGCTGCTGCAGGATCACTCCCCATGCTTCAACACATGCTCCATATGAAGCTGTTCCAGGCTGAAGGGTTTATTTCAGAAGGGACTCCCAGCAAGCCAGTTTAATCACACTGTGAACCTTTTGCAATCCAAGTTCATTTTCCCCATCCACCTGAAAACCACACAGAAGCCAAACAAAATCACATCTGAAGACCTATGTAAGCAGTTTCCCTCTCCTCCATCCACCACAGTGAAATACTGTCTTCCTTTCTCCCTCCAAAAGGAGAACAAACCCCAATACCAAAAGCAAATCAGAACCTTTTATTAAGCGGCAAAGGACAATGCAATGGGTTGCATGAGGTCAAGATGGCCAAAGACTTCATGTAAGTCCCAAAGGTCACACAAAGAGCCACGATGAGGGTTGGTTTGTTATAGTGAAACACACACAAGTCTGATAGGCCTAAGAGACCTAACTATTAGCTGCAGCTCAATTGCTAATTAGTACATCCATACCAACATTACATGGGTCCCACCTTCATTCAGTTCATTGGCAGGGCTGGACGGCTCCTCCAGCATCACATTTCAGCAGCACTGACAATGATGTGGGGATTGGAAAGTCTGGAATGTACTGGGACATTCTCAAGACGTATCTTTCTCTCTCCCTCATCTTATCACTTCCCCAATGTCATTACACCATTTGGGCTTTAATTTGTGGTAATTCAGATTAGAAAATAGTGTTAACAGCTGCTCCCCTGCCAGATGTTTAAACCAGCCACACATCCAAACGCAACAGGCCAAATCACTTTTTAATTCCACCTGTATAAATCCAAAGTCACTTCCCAGTGAATTCAGTAGAGCTGTCACAAATTTGCTAGAGTATAATAAGAAATAGTGCGGAAAAGGAGAGTATGAACACACTTCTAGCCAAAGTGTGTTCAGGATGGCTTGCAACAATTGGTGACATTTGCTTCTTGGAGTAAAACCTGTCAAAATCCTGTAAGTAAGAGAATGCTTTTGTTTCATCATAGAATTTTATTTTCAAATACCGAAATTATCCTATATGGATTAAACATGTGTTCATCTTATTTGTCAAAAGCTTTGTGTCCAGCATGATTTACATTCCCTCTTAAAGACCTTCTAAGTCAGGCTGCCCAAACCTCAAACCAGCTGAAATAACCCAGCAGTGTGTGCAGTGGCAAGGGGATGCCAAGGCAACATGGTAAACTTACTTCCCACCTGGCTTTTTCTGCATTTCAGTTTTGCCTTTTGTAAAGTTTTATATTTCAAAAAAAGCCTTCCAAAAGTATTATACCTATTAACCGTAGAGTAAGACAAACTAAAGTTTGAATCTGTGAACTTAGAACTGTTCACAGATTTCTTTGTAAAGAAAACAAACCACACACAAGCACGCTCACCCTGTCAAACAGTACGTGGAAGCCTCGGGGATTGTTTTTAAAGCAAAGCTGCCAGCACAGCAGATGCACCATTACTGCTGGGAGCGGGGGGGGTGTTCATTTTGGGTACAGCAGCCTCCTGCTGCCTTCACAGCCCTCCCAGCCCCACCAGCTGCTTCCCTGCAACTCCATCCAACCATCCCCTGGGTCAGCAGGACACTCCATAGCCTGCATTTCCATCACTTCCAAACACTCAATCAGCAAAATGACTCAGGAGATGAGAATCCACTGAAATTAATAATAATAATAATAATAATAGCAGCAGCTTTGGTGGGATGAGGAGTTTGTATCCAGTGTTCAGGTGTAGGGACTGAGCTTTCCCAGAAGAAATACATCCCCACGGGGCCCCGCTGGGAAGGTACCTACAATAGCATGGAAATAATAATTCGCTAATATTCCAGTTCCAATAACAACATTGGAAAATGCTGAGTTTGCCAGAGCTGATTCATGTGTCTACGTGGGGAAAAAATTGAAGGAAAAAAAGCGGTTTTAACACATCTTGGTCCTGCCTCTTATTTCTCTCTGCTGCTTTGAATTTCAAAATTCAAATGCTATAATTGGAGTTGAGTGAAAAACAGAATTTGTCATATGAGCAATTGACATTTTGGCATGTTTTACGTTGAATCAGAACCAAAAAAAATTAGAATTTCTCATGAAGTGACAATCAAAAAAAAAATCCAGTTTTGAATCCATCCGTATTGATACATAAATGTTTTGAGGATGTCAGAGCAATGTAACAAATTAAATCCTGCTAAAGTATATCAACATTTTATGTGAAGAATCCAAACAAACACAGAAACAAGGATTTTACCTCACCAAAGCAAAACAAAACTGCTCCTCAGTTGAAATTATCTGTGTGATTGACACCTCTCAGTAAGACATTCAGAATTTGATGAAACTGCATTTTCTGACAGAAAATTGTTCCATCAGAAATTTTTATTAGCTCTTCTGCAATATAAACATGTTTATTTTACACATGCCTAGGAGCAAATGCCATTTGCAATATTTTCATTGCTTAGGTGCCTCCCCATAAATATGAGGATATTACACTGAGTCTGGGTTGTTTTCTCCCCTCCCTGCGCAGAACACATACATTCATCATCTGATTAAAAACATTATTTATCTTTATATAAAAACATATATTTCCTAACAAGCCAAGACATTTATAAATAACTTATAATACTACAGCCGAGCGCTAAACATCATGATTTAGGATGAAAGAAGAAACCTTTCTGATCATTGTCCTTTAGTATTTCAGAGCCCATTTTTCATGTTTATTTGCTGTCACTGGTGATAAGTGATTGCCTTGCTGTATTGCTTTTCCTCTGCAATGGCGAGTTGTTTGCAAAAGGAATGGAGGACAAGCTGTCACATCAAAGAGAAAAGGCTCAAACCCACCAGGAGGTGAAGCAGAGGTTTATTGTCTCTTGCCCTGGGTTTTGACAGTTAATTAGCTCTCATCCAATTTATGCTTGTGTGGCAGCTACTCCAGGGTCAACAGCAACAACTCCAAGGTGAGGCAAATGCAAAGGATACACGACAGGAAAACCTGCCATGGAGCACCAGGAAAGCAAAGGGCTTCATCTTTCACCCCCCACCACGACTGATGGGCTCGTTCCCTAATGAAGCCTTGGACTTGTTTATTTTTTCCCCTCACTGCACAGAGGCTTCTTTCAACAGCTTTGGGCACTGAGGAATTGCCAAAGCAGCTGCTAAATTAAGCAGTCAGCACAGAAGCAGCTGTGGAAAAACGCTGTCCCTTCAACTTGCTTTGTGTCAGCTGCCTTGGGAAGGGGAAGAAGAGGAAGATGTCACCCAGGAGGTGGTAATGATGGGCTTCACCCAGCCTGCGCTGCTCCATGGGGCTGGACTTCCCTGCCTGCCCTTCAGGACCTTTATCCCTCCCTCAGCCACCTCTTCTGTCATCCAAAGATCTCTCCAGACTTTGCAAAGCAAACATGCTTCTCCCCCCCTCATTACCTGTTGCTCTTTCTCTTTACCCCCACCGCCAATTTGAAACTCTGAGTGCAGGGAGCAAGCGGTGGCCAAGCCTTGCTCTGGAGGGCAGGAGCAGGAAAGCAGCATTTTCACACTGTGGCATAAAACCTTATATCAAATTGAATGTCCTAGCTGAGGTAAAAGCTTAACCCCTGGGAAAGTTCTGGCCCACTTGATCCCTAGTGAAAGGCGACAAGACCTCACCTCCAAAAAGAGAGGCTGGATCAATTTCAAGGTTGCGTAAATGTCTAAGGGAGAAGAGACAATTTGTATTATGTATAAATACATAAATAATTTATAATAATATAATATAAATAATTTTATATATTTATTTATTACATTACATATTGTGATTCACACAATTACATTGTGTAAATGTAGCACCAGAGAAGAAAAAATAAAAACAAAGAAAAAAAACACAAACAAAAGAGATGCAAATTAACTTTATATTAAACAATATTAAATATCCACTGAATGGGAACTTCCAGACGTAATCGACACAGTCCAGGTTCAGACTGGAGAGCCAGCCCTGAATACTACAGAGCTCCTTGGCAATGCCTAAGACCTGCCCTATTTCCAAGCAAAACCTTCATATCTTGTATAATAGATAGTATCTGCTATCTTAAATAATAATTTGTTTTCTACACTTACCCATTCAGATCTCCCCCAAGCAGAGCTGGGCAGTTTTGAGGCACTCAGAAGGTATCATTCCTACAGAGACAGCATTGTTTAGCCACATTAAACATGGAAAGCACTGCAGTAAAACTAGCACTAGCAAAATATCCAGAGTCCTGTCTAAATACTGCATTTTCCATGCGATAGCACCTGGTGGGACTGAAAGGCTCAACTCCTCCTTTCCTGCCCCATGTTCCTATGTGCATCCCACCACTGATGCCACAGTCCTTCATACTCTCTTTGTAAAATACATTGAAGAGTCACCAGCAAATTATGAGCCCGAAGCACTGAATTATCAAACTTTTCCTACCAAAGACACTTCTGGTGAAATTTCCTCCAAATAAGCCAGTCTGTAATAGGACTCACCACAAGCAAATACTGAGCTATCAAACACAATGGCCATCCTGCTGTTCACGGCCTCTGGAGAGAGACTGTGATTTAACCACCTGTGAGAAGCAGCAATGAGCCCACACGAATCATCTGCAGAAGCTGAATCTGGGGCCCAGGGATGCAAAATGCTGAGAGATTCCAGCTGAGCTGAAGACCCCATCTGAAAACATCAGGCCAGCAACAGCAGGGAAGCCAACACCTTATCCTAATCCCCTGGGAGGTACCAATAGAGCCACACACCTCTGCACATAGATCCTCTGCTACCAAGTGAAGCACAGCCACCTCTGTGACTTCTCCTCTGAGAGCCCGCAGCTTAAGTGACAGAGGGGGACCTCTGTTTTATTAGACATCTCAGCCCAGGCTCACTGAGTGTGACTTCAGACTCATCACCCAGGAGCTGAAGTTGGGAGCTTCATCACCCTTCTCTCTCCCCATTGACAATGGAGACCCAGATGTCCCTCTGCAGAGCCCAAAACTGTCACCCTCTCGAAGCACAAATGCCTCTTTCCTCTCACTACAAGCCCTTAGACACCCACCTCAGACCCATCGATGACCAGGTGGGCTGATTCTAGCTCCTGCAGACTATTCCTAACATCATCCAGCACAACCTTACATTATGCAAAAACACACAATAGCATCTTAATGAAGAACAAGCATTAATACAAATTGTATGAAAGCGGTCTCATGAGACAAGCAGCACACTAAACAACAGACTAAACTTAGCCTGTGAGCTTGCGGCTTTGTGCTTCTCACAGCTGTGAGTCATTGTGTACGGTAGAAAACTGCCTGCCTTCCTCCCCCAGAATATCACAGAAAGTGTGCAATGCCTCACGTTACAGTAAGAGAGGCTCTACACAGCAGGGCTAGATTGTGTTACTCACAGGGAGCCTGAAGACTTGGCAACATCACAGCCAAATCTGTCAATTATGTTTCACACAGGCCATTGAGCAACCAGCAGAAGAGAATCATTTTCAACCAGTCCCGACCAGCGAGGTTCAGGTTAGAAATAGGTTGAAGACCCTTCCAATTCAAGGTCACCTACCTCCTGTCTCTTTAGCTCTTCGAAAGCCTCATTCCAATCTTCTCCCTTGCTATCATGAACGCTGTGCACAGCACGGGTCCTTTCCCCGAGGTGACATGATTTGTGACCGCTGCCTGGGGACTCGGATGCGCCGCCTGGGAAGGCTGCCAGCCGGACGAGGAAAGTGAGCATCTCTCACAGATTAGCAACAAGTCCGAGCAAGCCTTTCTTCTGCACAGATTTGGAAGTTTGAGCTTGTACACTAAAAGCTTTCCAGCAGATTTAACAAATTTGCATTGGCAAGTATTCAGTGACTCAGCTCAGGTCTCCCTCACCTTCAAAAACATGCAGGTCAGGTGTCCTGGTGTGTCTTACCCGAGTGTCCCTGTAAAGCACCACAACTCCCCACACGACTTTAACTCAGGTACCATATCTGCTTTGCAGTGCAAGCATTAAAAATATAAGGTATGGAATAGTCAACTCAAAGGGAAGGCAAGTCAGAAACCCTGAATCCAAGTCTTCGGCTTTGATCAGGAGAGAGTTTCCTCTGTACATTACTCTTTTCACAGAGGAAAAAATGTTTCCTAATAGCATCTCGAGGAGGTAATGCATAAACATGAAGAGATAGCTGCCAGGGAGAGGTAACAAATACACATATATGTGACTGACAGCAACTTCCCACATTAATATCCAAGCATACCAACTACTGCCTGCTTTGGGACAGTGCACCATGACCAGGCCACAAGACATGGGCCCTCACATCCCCTCCCTGCACCAACAATTAATCACACAATGCAAAGAGTCAGAAAAGCCTTAAATTCCACACCAAGGCAGGTGACAGGCTCTATAGGAGAGACATCAACCACATGACAGAGGAGAAGGACTGTGTCTTGTGGGAAGTGTTACAAGACCAGCCAGGGTGCTGAGCCCACACCCAGCTTATTTCTAGGTATTTTGTACTCATTTTCCCCAGCCCATACCTGTTAGGAACACCAGACACTCTTCCGCTATCCCTCCCTGGGGATTATCAACACTTCTTTTGGATTTACAGAGACTGCATGGGGGGAGAAGCAGCTTGAAACCAATCACAGCACTTTACCTCCCTGTCCATTAAAAGGCTTTTTCAAATATCTGCTGCTCAAAGGACATGAATACACAGAACAGCCAACACCCTCAACACACAATGACCTGTTTTAAATGTCTGTTTACCTTTGGGAAGAACACAGTGAGGCTTTTGATAATGGAAGGTAAAACTTCTAAAGGAAGATCAACAATTGTACATCAAGTACCTCTCCATTTCAAAACCATACCAAGAACAACATTTTTGACATGTGCATGCATATCTTTGTCAAGGGAGCTGAAAGGCAGATTCACGAGGGAGATTTGAGGGGGTATTTTTGAGCTACCTTCAACCCAACATTTTATAAATATCGCTTTTCATTTCTGACTGCACTGCAAATCCATTATGGATACAGAAAGTAGTCCTGAAACACAATTAAGATCTGGAGTTACGAGGTCGTAGCCTTGCAGCTATGAAACAATGACCTCAGCACAAGGAATAGATGGAAGATACGCTAATCCCTGTTAAAGTGGGAAGCCAGCAAATAACGCTTTCTAAATCATTTAAATTTGCAGCGTGCTGAGATGAGGGTATGTGAGGCTGAGGGGGAACAGAAATAGCCGTGCCAACAGATTTATCTGCTCCCCGGGGCTGGAGAGGCACCAGGGAGCTGGATAAGCACTGGGTGTTTAAACACACACACAGTTTTTGGTCTCATCACCCAGGGATGAGGAGGGGGTTTGTGCTTAGGGCCTCCCCGCTGACACAGAGCAGGCAGAGCTTTAGGTTCAGGGTGTCACAGCTCCAAAGCAGCCCTCAGGAGCTGCTTTATTGAAAAGCTGCTCCCAAGCCTCTATTCATACCCCCATCTTTTGTGTTCCCACGAGCTCTCAAACACCTCCTGCACAGAAGTTACAACACAAGATCCTCCTCAAGGGCATCATTTTTCTGGCAGGCTCTTCTCCTCCCTCCCTCATTTCAAAACCCTTGGCTTTTCAGCGAGTGCAAAGCTTTCACCTTTCAGCCATCACTGGAAACAAGACAATGCAACCTGTGGGAGGAAGAGATGTCAGAGGAGAAGCCGTCGAGCAGGAGAAAGGGTCTCTGCACCGCAGGTCTGCTGGCAGTCGGAGGTTATGAGATGCAGCTGGGAGGAGAAGTGCCATTGCACAATCAGGCAAAGCAGCAGTGTTTCTTTTAGAGGCATTCAGATGCCTGGGCATCCTACTGAGTCTCCAAATAAACAATATTTGATTGTGACAAGTGCCTAGCATGCTTCTGAATGCTGTAAGAAAATAATGCACTGACATAATGACAATATTTGAGTGGCATAAGTCAATCCCACTTATTCTATTAAGAACAGAAAAAAAATACAAAAACCTACACATTTGATTAAAAACAAAATCCTCACCACTGTTAGCAATCATAAACCCCACTTTTCTGGCAAGGCTCAAGCTACCTGCAGAGAATTCACTTTCCTTGTCTTCTGACAAGAAGCTCAAGGGAAAACACACCATCCATCCCTCTTTCCTCTATATGCTCCATATGGTGCTGCCTGACAGTAAATGAGAAATTAAAAACATTAGCACCAGGCTCTGCCCTCTCCCCCCTCATCGCTTTCTCCCTGCAGTGAATGTACAAAATGCACTGGCCCGAGCTGGAGATGGAACCGTTTAACTGCTGAGCTCTGGAGTCACATACGAGCTCTCCACTGTCTGCTCAGTTCAGAGATGCCAGTTTTGCCAAGCACTAAGTGTCCTTCTGAATTATTTCATCCTGGAAAATAATCCTATTGACAGACCAAAACTCTCCCCATGGATTTTCTTTTAATTCAAAACACTTAAAAAGGAGGGAAAACACTGACTAAATTCTCCGAGTTTGAGGCAGGGAGCAGCGAGCTGTAATATCCATGTCCTTCCAAAACAGAATTTTTAGAGACATCTTTTGTCATTAAAAAACAAAATCTGAATGAAAAGGTTTTGCTAGTGAATTCCAGTCATAATCTTCAACTGCCATTTTACTTTGTCTTGGTTCCCTTCAAAATCAGCTTCAGCATATACCACGTGCATTCAGCTCCTTCACAAAAATATTGTCAAATCAGATCCAAACATTATTATTTTTTTATGCTTTGGAGTAACTGAATGAAAAGCCCAAGAATGGGGGGAGCAGTCAGTAGGCACTGAGTTTTTATGTTTCTGATTCCTGTAGGAAGCAGAGGCAGGTGCCACATGGGTGCAGACAAAGCTGTCCCACCCCAGTGCACACAGCGGGACCCAGAGCCAAACAAAGGGAGAGGAGGTCACAGTGAAACGGGCACGGCGAACGTGACAAATAACACATCAACACGTGCGAGCACATGATCTCGATAGATTAACCTTGGCTCCTCAAAGAATAGCCAGTATAATCATCCCATTCTTGTAGGCATCACAGCCTTTCGGAAAGATTTCAATGCTGAAGGTAATTAAGCTTCTTCGTCAGGCTGCCACGGCGACAGCCTTGACTTTCACAGGCAGCATCTCCAGCCACATCAGCTATTGCCCAGCCCTGCTCTTCCTCACCAACCAAGAGTGAGGCCTGAAACGTTCACGAGAAGGGCACAAGAGCTGCCTTGAGGAAGGATGCTCTTGCACACGCACTTACACACACATACATGTCTGTCTTCTTCATATGGCACTTGGCAGGTAGCAACGCAAAACAGAACCACCAGTGACCACTCAGCCAGCCCAGGAGGCTGTGGAGGTGGAGAGTCTGGCCATCACAAAACCTGCAGTACGTTTTAAACAAGAAGTTTCAAGAAACGTTGATTCAATTGCTCCACCGATCTTTCCATGCATGCCCACAATCTGAAACAGCAGCGGGGCAGATGGGCTGAGACCCAGGCTGTCCATCAGGGTCTCTGAGCAAGGTCTGGGATGCTGCAGTCCTTATTCTCATCGGCTTCCACACCAAAATGTTCCCACCAAGAGGATAAGGCCATAATGTCCCCAAGGCAGAGCCCGCTCAAACAACCTGAAGAAAAGTGCAAAGGAAGAAGAAATATCAGATCTCAATTTAATTCATCCTGTGAAAAAAGGCTTGCTTCAAGATTTAAAAAAAAAAAACCTGATAAGTGCCAAAACTGCCCCAGACTTCATAATTGCTCCATCAACAAGACCTACGGCCTCACTACAACTCAGTGTGCTTCAGTCCAGCACAAGCCAAGTACAAAAGCTGCCTCCTGGAATAAGACACTGGCTCCATCATTTAGCAAAACCAGTATAACCCAAGAAGTGGCTGCTCTTCCCACCCTCTTCCCTCCTACACCAGCAATGGCAAATATTTCCCATAAAGGGAGCATGGAGAACAGGACACATGAAGCTTACAAACTAGAGAATAAAAGAGGTGACAGTAGCCTATAAATACCAGAGGGTAGAGAGGAGGAATTCAAGGATAAAAGTGAGAAGTAGCCTGAAAGTGGAAATGGAAAAATCCATGCCGAACATGATGAAGCTCTTATCTGTGCAGAGAATTACAAGGAAAATCATTTACCTGGAGAGCATTTCTATAGATGCTCAAAAGAAAATGAATAGATACTTGCAGGAAAGTGCAGTAACAGAATTCCCTAACTAGAAGATTGTTCAGATATTCACTCCCTTTCTTACAAAGGCAAAGGGATTCATATCTAATGAAAAAAACCTACCATAACATAGGTCAAAAAGAGAATCCTATCTAGTAAGCCTTTGGAAAGCACACCTCTCAACTAACTGCCAAACCAAGCACTTTTTATTAAATATATTTTGCCATATATGTAAAAAAGGAACCTATGAGCAGAGGGCTATGTGAGAATGCTCCTTCTTCGTTGATAGTTTCTCCAGCCAGAAGTATAATGCCATGTATCACACAAAGCATATACAGAGGTAATCTCTGTTCTCATTTTAAAAAAAAAAGACTTTTTTCCCAGACAGCATCATAGCCCAGAGCATTTAAAATGCTGGTTGGTTCACCATGCTCTGAGCAGAATGCTGGCCAGGATGCCAATGTCTCTTCCCATTTGAAAGGAACAGTAAGGCATTTGCCAAGCCTCAAAGCACACGCCATCAGCACTGAAGGCAGATCACACCGGGGAGAACACTTTCTTCCACTTTAGCAGGCAAGGTTACCTAATTACACCCTCTCAGATGCAGCCACAGCGCCCTGCATGTTTGTCCCAGCTACCCATGGCTCTACTTATTATACCAAAGGTCCCCAGGAGCCAAAGAGCCACCAGCCTGGCCACCTAGGGCACATCAGGCTCTTGGCTTTGGAGATTCTCCTGCTCCTCTGCCCAAATCACAGCCATCCACAAGCACGACCCAGCAACACAGCTTCCCCCACTGCCTTCCAACACAGCTGCCCTGGCAGAGAAATATGGGCAACAAGAGGAAGAACAAAACCTGAGACAAGACCTTCTTCCCTGGGTAGCTCAGGTGCAAAACAAGCTGCAAGGCCAGGCTGAAACAAAGGGTGACTGCTTCAGATCTACATGGTAAATGCTTTCAGACAAAGGTTTCCCGCCTTGGGTAAAAGGTTTGCGATATGCCCACCAACCTAAGCTTTCGTGATGTGCTGAAATTGAAGTGTTACAAGCAGAATCCATTAAAACCTGACATATAAAAAAAGGCAGGAAACCCTCATCATTTGCAAAGCCAGGAATACACAGACACTGCTCACTAACACGGCTGGAGCTCCGAGCCTGCAGACACATTGGCAGATGTCCCCCGGGCTTTTCCAAGTCTTTTAGGCTGTTCAGTCAAGTGTAGACACTATCGATGAGCCCATCGTTGCTTTAGCTTCTCTGTTTGAAGGTGTCTACAGACTTGGGGCCCCTGTACTAGTGCAGCATAGTTGCAGAAAAGCTCTGAGGGAAGCTTAAGACCAGGATAAACAACTTATTACGGTCAATAGCTCTCAGTATTTCAACCAATGCAAAACCAGTCACTCAAAGGCAGGGCTGTGAATCTTAATATTAGCACAAACATTAACAGAAAGTGCTTTTCAAGATGTATATTCCTGCTTATAGTGGATTACCATATATTGTATCGTAAAAATTGTCTGAATGGCAGTTCGACAAGCTAGGACTAGATTCACAGACCTGTCATATTATTGATGCAGCCGAGGTCAAGAACTACAAATAGAGCAGATAATTAGAAGGGAAGTGCATGCTGCTGAGCAAACACATCAGGCATGGAAAGATTTTCTGCTCTAGAAAGGTAGAGAAACCACATTTACAGACCTACCTGAGCATCTTGTTTTGAATTGGTTAGAAAACACATTCACCAAAAAACAAGGACTTCCACTAACAGTTGAAGCCTTAAAATATCAGAATATCAGCCTGTTTTCATTGCAGTTGCTCTTTCAGGGTTTGAACACTGGGCTCTCTATAGACTTGAAAGACCAAATTCACCAGTGGCGTAATGCAATGCAGGCAGCCCTTAGCAGAGCTGTTCCCTTATTTATTGGGAAAATGAGATATCAGGGACAACCCTCAGGGACTAACAGATCATGTTCATCGCTGGAAGAAATGAGGAGAAATGCACTGCAGCAAACAGAGCTGTGCGCAGCTTCCAGCAGCAGAAAACAACGGGCTTTGCTGTCCTGTTTTACACCCTGGGACGCAGAGCATAGATACCTCCTGCCTGCAGGAGTCCAGGTGACCTGTCTGCTGGGAGAGAAATGTCTCCTTTGACACAGAAGCAAAACATCAAAAGCTTTTCATTCTTGCCTCAGCTGTTTTAGCAGTTTTCCCCCATCTCATCTCAAAATTTGGTTAATTTTTGTGTTTCACTTTCTTTTCAAAGCTGGCAACAGGCCACCTGTTTTGGATGCACCTTTGTGTCCAAGGACATGATAGACACAGTCCATTCATATTTCTAGGAGACACTGCACATGTGGACATCAGGCAGGATTCAGATGCTTCAGAAGACACACAATCCACGTAATTCATCTTGTCAGCAGCGTAAAGTTGTGCCATTGACAAAACCCCTACATAAACAGCCAGCTGGTAATATGATTACGCCCTGAGGAAAAAAAGATTGATAGTCTTGGTGATTTTACTGTGCTATAACAACAGAAGCCATCTTTGTCCACATATTTCTCTAATCATTTCCTGAAATGTTACTAAATACCGCTGCCTGAGAAAGGGGAGCTCTGCAAGTTAATAACACGTCACAGAAAGAACAAGCTAAAACCCCGGTGTTAACCTCGAAGCTGTAGCCCTTTTGCTCACTAATGAAGCTGCAGATACCAGAGATATTTTTAGGATGCCTGCAAACCTCGTTATAATCCACAAAGCAAAGTTTAGCTATGATAGGAAGGCATGGAATGTCACAGAAAAAAATGAAAAGCTAAAATACCTCCTGGTGCTATTAAAAACATCCGAAGAGCCAACACAAAAAGCCTTACCTGACATAAAGCAAAATTTAAACAAATATTCTTCAGGTTTGTAATTCCTGTAACAAAACTTATTAGCGAATTTAAATTAATTCCGCTCCAGGCATTATGATACACTATCAGTTACTCCCGTACCCCCCTGGGAAATATTTCGCTATTGCTGTCAGTCACCTGCTTGAATGCTTGGAGTTTACCAGCTGCATAACATATATTGATTTTTGATGAATGACATCTCTCTCTGGGCCATTACGGTTTTGTTTTCAAACCTTATTTAATTGTTCACCTATTTTTCAGTGAAATAAATGCAAAGTGTTTATTCTCCAAAGGCTGTAAACAGAGATCTCAGGTCTAGTTTCTATGACAACCTCACTTGATACAGCAAACCTAGATTATCTCTAATGACAGACATGAAGTTTAAATTGCACATTCTGCACAAACAGTGCACTGTTGACCTTTTATTGAAAAATGGAATACAGTGTGATTAGCATAATGTGTTATATGAAAGGGAAAATTGTGGAATAATGCAGATTGTACTCTAATCATAACTACGGTGCTAATCTCTAGCAAACTGTTTGCCAGAACATGAAGCTTTAAAAATTAAGATTTTTTCAAATCCTGTTAGATAGTAATGCTACCACATTAAATAGTTATCAGATAACACTTGCTGCTTCTGCTATTTTTTCTCCCATTGCAGTTTTTAATAGGGGAGTAAAAGTGGATAAGGTTATGGAGAAATATGGCAAAAACATTCCAGCTATGAGAACTATTTTTAAACCTCCTGAAGGCATTTTTTTTTCTCATGCTTACAAATTCATTTGCAAACGAGAGCCAAAAAGACATAGTCCTTTCTGTCGGCTGCTGTCTTCCAAAACCCGCGTGTTTTCCTAGGAGGAAAATCTGCATGTATGCTAGTGAATAAAACCCCGCTCATCTACAAAGCCAGGGGGGCTGCAGGAGACGTGCTGCTTTGCAAGAGCAGAGATGGAAAAATATCTTGCCTTCAAGTTTCAACGAGCTTTGATTTTGCCAGCTACAATTTGTTGCTGCTCACAGAAACATCCACAGCAGTTCCCAAAACGTTAATACATTTTGGGGAGTCTGGTGGATGAACTGAGGTTCCCACTGGAGTTGGAGGAGCTGCTGTAAGGGGCCAGCAGGCTGTTCAATCTGTCCTTCCCTCCGCAGAATACTTGTAATTTTATTTCCTTTGAACTTTCATAAACCAACAGGAAATATTTCCAATTACTAGATGAGATTTCAGCTCACTTGTGTCCAACATTGCACAATCTGGAGAAAACAAACAAACAAAACCACAAGTAATATAAAAATACTGCTAGGGATAGTAGAACTGATGGGTCAAGGAACTGGAGGTGAAGCAGAGACTTCCATTTTTGAGGTGCCCAAAAGTAGCGCCCAATTGACTGTTATCCTCATTCCTATGTTTATTAAACAAAATGTAAAACATAGCATTGGCTGTGTTGCTAGTGAGTGACAAGTATGGAGTAAAAAGATAAAAGCAGTTCTCCATTGCATAGGAGGAAGACTCAGGTTGTTCATGCCTGGTCATGAAAACTGAGAAAAAACATCACAGGCACTCAGCTACTGCTCCTTTCGCTTCCATAGGATGATATTCAGCAACTAGATCTTATTAGCATCACATCAAAGTGGTCCCTCCATCCCTCCCTGTTCAGCAAACAAGCTAAAAATTATTTTCAGGTGCCAGTCTACAGAACAATGCCATAAGAGGAAACCTATTCCATCATTTCTCTCCCACTCTAATGGGTTTATGTCATTAATACTGTCAGCTGAGTTGTTTTTAAGCAGCAGTTAAGGCAGCAGCAATAATAAAGCATTTTTTTTAGCACAGGCAGACCCCAGTGTACACGCATTCTAAGCAGCTATTCACCACTACCACTATTCTGTGTATATCAAGAACGCTCTGGTTTTCAGGGTTTTCCATTTGGCAGCATTATATTTTTCTTAATAACCATCATCTTCCACTACAGCAGGTGAAAGGAAGGAAGTAATTCATTTAAAAGACATCCACTTGTTTTCACAGGGAGCTATTACACTTGTAAATGTAATCCTGTCATTCGATATATAAGATAGGAAATTGTGTGTTTGATAAAGGCGGCTTGACCCAATCTTCAGTATTTCTAATCCCTGCAACACTGCCCAAACTCATCTACTGTAGGAGTAATTTTTAAGCTTCATTGCCTCATGTGATGGCGATGAGGATTTGTGGTGCTGCTCAGGTGCTGGGTTAGGGGACAGGGGCTATATTGACCATATCTGCACAGTTGTTCAAACGTTACCATACATTTTATAAATCTTTACCAAAAGAAAAAAAAAAGGTAAATATTGACAACAAAAATGGCAGCAGAAGCCAACATGTCTGAGCAGTAACTTTACAAGCAGCCTCCCTACCTGTTGGTGTGTCTAAACACAAATAAACGAGTGCCTTTGAAGATATTGCAAATTATAAACCTTTTTAAACATAGGCTCTCACCACTACCCCCTCTGTCAGACTAATACAATCCCTGGACATTCACTTCCACAGGTCGGAAGAACACAATTACTTCCTTGTACTCCTATCACTTTTCTTCAGTTTCCCTTGTAATATTTTTAGTTAGGATACTAATTTAGATACCTCCAGTTAATTCTTATGCTCTGTTTCAGGTTTCCTTCAGGCACAGTTTGCATAGCTCTAGTCACTTGTACAAATATTCAAAACCAGCAAGACAAACCAAGCATAACAAATGCAGAAATACAGCAACTTCCGCAGAAGCCAATGTTAACCCAACACAGAGTATGAAATATTACACACCTCCCTCTTCTGTTTCTTTCAGGTGGGATCTGATAACACTCTGGATCATAAGGACCAAAGAGCCAAAGCCCCTGATATTTGTGCATTCCCACCTTCAACCCTCCACTGTTCAACCTTTTCAGCCAACCTATACCACCCTGGAAGGGCTGCAGCTCCTATAGGCTGAATGCAGGTGAAGACTCTGAGATGAAAGCCCATATTTATGGTTGGGCTCGATGATCCTGAGGGTCTCTTCCAACTGAAATGATTCTATGATTCTGTATGTCAGTCCCATACTCGTCGTACAGAAGAGTCTGGACTCCAGACACAGACACTGTTGACCCCATCACAGGACTGACCTGTGAGCAGGAATCACCATCTCTCTTTATTGTCCCTTGTCTTCAAGAGATCAGGGATTTGGCTGCCCTAACAAAGTGAATGAAGAAGTTCAATTGGGCAAGAAAAATTAACAGACAAACTCCATTAAGTAAATTATTCCCAAAGCAAAGCACGTTAAGATCACTGAAAATTCAGGCTAGCTGATACAATCCCCTTCCTGCAGTAAGTAAACATCTCCTACAAAAAGTCAGACAGCTGAAATACCATTCATTTTGAAATGAACTTTTAGCCCCATAGCTCAGCCAAGCATCCACATCTTTTTTTTCTCCAAAACATAACTAGTTCCATGAGATGCCAGACAGCCAGGAGAGCACTCCAGACTAGAAACAAAAAGATGCTATTGTCTTGGGACCGCCACAGTCATTGTTCCTACCTGTGCACATCCCACCTCTCCTGTAAGGCTGACAAAGCAGCCACAGACAGCTCTGCTGCTCTCAGCAGGGCTGGGAATCAGAGCTGGCGGTGGAATAAGGCAAGGGGCAGAAATGCAAGATAATGTCCTCGGTTGCTGCTGTAAAGACAGGAGGCTCAAACAGATGCAAGACTCCAGTCAGCACTTACCAACATCTTTATAAACACAGGTAGCCCATCCTGCGGGTGAAACTGGTTTGCAATTCACCTAGAAAGATTTCCAGTTCTCTCCCGTCCTCAGTGAGTGGAGAGATCCCTGAGGTGGCACCAAGCCTTCAGCTCCAGCCACGGGCAGCCCCGACTGCCCTTTGCCACCCCACGAGCACAGGGAAGAGCTGGGGTGCTCTGATGGCACCCCAGTGTTTCTGGGATTCTGAAACAAAACATCCTGCAATTCAAGTTCTGTAGCTAACGTACACTGTTACTCTATATATGATTCAGTATGCTATACTGTCTACCTGTACAGAACATGCATTTGTTCTTTGATCCATGTGTAAACTAGATTTTTTAATAAAAATCAGGTTGATGTTTACAGTCATATTTTTAGAGTTACTTCATTTTAAAGAAAAAGACATTCTTAAAAAGGGCTTCTACCCTTCACAAGAGCTTCTGCTTCCACCATTTGATGGCATCCTATCTAATACTTTTTTAATTTCTAAGGACTGTTCAGGACCTTCAACATCCATCACTGTATCCTCTGGGAAGCAAGTACTGGATCAAGAGATGTTGGGAAACTATTGTCCCATCCATGGAAGTGATTCTTAACCAGTTCAAGAGAAGCATGAGGGTAGGGTTTCTCAAAAAATTTTCTTCAAAGTCTCCATCTTCTCTAGCTCCTGTCTTGTTTTTCAGCGGGGTACTGAGTTGATGCAACACCACAAATGAGTGAATCATATTACTAATCAGAGTCTGTGAAAAGCAAGATGAGAGTCAAACTGCCAGGCATGATAGGAATGTTAGCCAAAGGTGTCTGTAAGCGTCTGCTGACCCCTTACACCAACCAGGTCGAGAGCTCTTTCATTAATGCTATTGCTTTTCATATTAGCACTTCACAGAAAGAAATCCTGCTGACTGTTAGGGTCAAGGAGTTCACAAGATGAGTCGGTCACATCAGCAATACACTGATGATTGTTTCTGACATGACCCTGCAGCTAATGAAGGGCCATTTATGAGGGAATTGCTTTTTACGCAGAAAGAGGTTTGTGATGAGGGTATAAACCACATCTGGAATAGGACAGGCTGCTTCTTTCATGATGCAGTAATGAAAAAGATCACATCCCTCTGAGATGTGGTGTATCTGTGCAACTAACACATGTCCCTGGGTTTCTTCTTCCCATTCCTGTCACTAAATTTCCCATTGACGAGGTGCTGCTTCCACTCCTTGTTGCTAAATGACCAACAACCTACACGTAAGCTCTGACACTCCTGACAGACACACCTCTAACCTATTCTAAAAAAACTCTATGGAGACCACCAAGAAATTTGGCCTGAGAAGCCACTGTTCTTTTAGAGAAAGATAATTGCTATTACTGCATCTTTCGCAGATCCCAGGAGCATCCTTCACTTTATGTAAATGACACTCTTCTGTGATAGCCTGGAGGCTCTCTTCCCAAACAGATAACACCTTATCTGTTTACAAAAGACCTTCACAGACTCATGTTGAATTTGTTAGTGAATAATGGCTTCATTACCTAATAGGAGGGGCTACATTTATTATGGGGGACCACAGGTTTATGGTGTTTTTAATCATTTTCACCCTGAGGAGAATAAGTTACCATAATAGTGTATGAGTATATCCTATTCTATAAAGGTATTAAAAGATTTTTTGAGAAGGGAAGGATTGCAGGCAAATCTACAGAACCAGAGTGAAAAAATCTACAGAGATCATCAGCAAGGAACAGTCATGCTAAGAACATTTCTCTTCATCACCTTGAAGGGAACTTGCTGGGAGAAAATAATTCCATATTATGAAAAATGTCAATATGTCTGATATTCCTTTTCATCCTTCAGAGCGGGGCAAGATACCGTGTTTCTCAGCAAGCCTCCCCTGTTGGAGCTGTTATTCTTTGCATAAATATGATATGATACCATACAAGGAACAGCAATAACACAGACTCAGGTGTCCCACCCCATCAGTGACCTGCAAAACCATGGATTCTTCTGCTGGAGCTGTTTGTCTCTATGGTCTAGGAGGAACATGTAACAAAAAGCTCTTTTTCAAAAGAACACTTTTCCACGGAAGGTTTTGGCTTTGAGGAGTCATTGCTCTACAGCACAAACACATTTAGTCAACATTCCCAGCCTCTCCTTTAGCTTCCCACTCAGATAGGGGAATGAGGAAACTGTTCACAGCTGCATTATTGCTGTTAGGGTTGCAATGGAGAACAGAACTCCAAAAGGCTTCAGAGGACACAAGCAAAGAGCGTGAGGTCAATGTTCAACCACAGCACTTTTCCCTGGTGTCTCTCATGGGGTGGTTTTTCCCCCACAGAAAAAGTGGCAAAACTTTGTTGTGTGAATGGCTGCAGCTCAGACCATACTCACTGGCATGGACAGTGTAAATCAGGAGGACAAGTACCATAACTCTTGAGACAGACCAGTTACAGCTGGCAAAGTGCAGAAGTTTGTAACAAGAGCTGGGCTGCTGCCTTGATCTAGGTTTGGCACATTAAAAACAAGAGCCCATGTGTTCAAAAGCTTATCTGTTTCATTCAGCTGTATTAGCTGGTCTAATAAGAGATATCTCTCCTTCCAGCTCTCACCATGGAAATGGGAGTCATCGATCAAGAAGGACTCTTCCCTGAACTACCTTGACCTTTTCTGTTGATGCTGCTTTTCCTCTGTGATTTTAGGGGAGAGTAGCACAGTCTAACTTCAAATGTGTTATGAGCTCACATGCCCTGTGTAATAACAGGACCCCAAAAAGAGCTGCAGAAAGCTGTTAGATGCGACTGCTTATCTTACTGCATCCCAAGTACTTACCTCCAGCATATATTTATATACATTGACTTAACTATGGAGTTAAGTGGATTTATATTGATTTCAGTGTTGTTACAACACATGCCAATGTGTATACTTGAATCATGCTCATTAAACTTTAAATTACATATATTTTTAAAGGGTGCTAATACCACCATTTGATGCGGCAATTATTGATATTGGCTTCTTGTAGAAAGAACACACAAACTACCAGCTAATTTCACACAGAAAACAGCTGTCACATGGCAATGACATTAAAAATCACTCAGCTGATCTGCATTCAAGGCCATGCCACAGAGGTGAAAGGCCCTGTAGCCAATTATTACTCCTCCGAGCCAGACAGTCCCCAAACAGCAGCAACATATGCAGATCCATCCCTCTGTGTCTTTAATTAGACCCTACCTACCCTCTGTAGCACCAGCAGCGTGAGAGGGGCACATGTCAGGCAGCGGGGAGATAATCACAAAGAGATCCCACAAAGAGATCCCAGCATGTTCTGTCTGGCATGGCCTGCTAACACCTGCATGCTGCACACAGGAAGGAAAACCAGCAGCAAGAGACAATTTTTATACAGTGTCCGTTCTGCAAAATATATTACTTTTGTGGAGCTAATAAGTACAACGCATTCTGCACAGAATCTCCCAAGTCTCTTTGTCTGCTGCAATGATCACGTCACTGACATTAACAATGACTGGTTTTTTTTCTGGTTGTTGTGGGTACAAAAATAACACAGGTCTGCACCCACTACTTATGAGGAAATATCTTTAAAATGATCACTGGCACAATCTGGTACTACTTGAGTAAATCTAATGAATCTATCCAATTTTGCAGTGATCATGAAATTACACAGAAGCTAATAAAAATATCCAAAGAAAGGTACTACAGCAGCACAACTGCCTTAGTATAAGTTTTCCAGCCAAAAACTCACCTGGCTGTTTCTGCAGGTTGTGACACAGAGGACTCGCATGCCCACCTCTGTGGGCAAAGTCCCACTTGCTCTGACACCAGCCTTCTAGTAGAGTTGGTACAACACCTGGTTCTGCTTCTCTCTTCAGGGGATGAGGCCCCTGCTGCCGAAGGCACTAGCCCTTAATCTCTTTCCCACTTCTCCCAGAAACTTAAGCTGATCTTTAATGCAATGCCAGCCACGCTGTAGAAGCAGATGCACTTCTTGTAAATGGAGTGAAGGAGGTCTTCCCTTGCTTTGGCCTGAAAAAGTGACATGATTTGTATGAGTACATACAAATGCTATGACCCACATCATTCAAACAACAGCGGTCTTTCCCACACTATTCCAAGGTCTCTCCCTTACAATTGTTCCCACTTTGCTTCATCAGTGAGTCCCTCCTCCTGTCCCCCAGCTCTTCCCCCTCCTGTTACCAGTTTCACCCTAAAACTAGCTCCACCATCATAGGAATAGAGAGCCCTCCACCCATGGCTTTAATCCCCCTCTCAGTTTAACCTCACCCACCACACCAGCTGCTGCCTATTCACCAAACTACCTATTTGGCAGAAGCAGGTTTCTAATGTGGAATTGATACAACCTGCTAAAGACTGTGGCCAAGCAATGGTCAAAGTCTTGACAGCCCTCTAACCCAATGCAGAGGTGGCAACAGCATCCACAAACGTTAATCCTTTCAGCATCTACTTCCCAACACCAGAAAGCACCTCCAGAAAGGAGAAAACCCCCTGGGATCAGCAGACAAGAAGCACAAGATCAAAACAACACACTGAGTCATGCACAGAGTCATCCTCATAGAAATCTCCCTCCTTCCCTACAGCACACTGACTTCAACACTTAGTAACAGATTAAATATTTCATTTCTGAATTTTAAGGGCTGCAAATTAAAACAACATCAAAAAGGAAAGGAACTGTAGCATAAGTAATCATAGCTGCATCCATAAACTGCACTTAATCACTCATATTTTTACACTGCAAGTCAGGGTCTATGAATGTTTTTTTCTGTTTCCACTTATCTGCATGCAACTTATCATGGATTTTAAAAAAAAATCACTGCCTACGAGTTTCCAAAATGATCCTATGAATTTCACTGTCAATGAGTCAAGAGTGACCAACACATGAAGAATCTGCAGCAGGAGAAGACTTCTGCGTTTTCTTTTAGAAAAAGATTGAGATCTCGGAGCAGAGAGAAGCTAATGGAGTGTCAGGAGCGGAGGCGGGGTCTGACACGGTGCCCTCAGAGCTACAGCTCGGGCTAATGAATTATCTCTGCTTGGTTAAATCTCTGGCATTACTAATCAGACAAGAAGCATAAAACGGAAAGTTCATTAGCAAGATCATAAAAGAGTCATACAGACAAAGATCATTCGACTTGGCAATAGGAAGGTCAGTTACAAGAATCAGGAAATCGCTTGTTTAGGGAAAACAGGTTAGACAGAAAGTAACTCAGAAAGACCTGCATCGGAGTTGTGTGCAACGTTCTGCTTTCTTTTTGGAACAAAAGGGGGGAAACATTTTGTTTGACAGTGGATAAACGAGGCTTTTTTTAATCAGCATCATCCTGGCCCGGGGTAAACTGATTCATATTCCACTGCCCAGACCCCAACAACCCACAGCTCCTCTGTAGGAAACGCCCTCGGCACAAGTCACAAGATGGTCCCAGAAGCAGAATTTGCTAATTGTGTCAAATTACGTGTGAAGGGTTTACAATATGGATCACTGCCCACTTGGGATTTAAAGGAGATCACTAAAGTAATTTCAAGACTTCACGATAATTCAGAAACCTCATTCCCAGAGGTTACTAAACGCTCTGTCCCCTTATTACTACTACAATCACGCTATGCTGGGGGTTGGAGTTTTTCTTCAGAGGTAGGAGGGAGGGAAGGGCAAGTGGTGGTGGGTTTTTTATTAGAACAATGAGGAGGAAAAAGAGCAGAATGTGAATATTCTCCATATTTAAGGTTAGACGAGGCATTTAGACAAGGTTCTTAGGGACATGGTTTAGTGCTAGAGTTGGGTGATGGTTGGACTCGATGATCCTGAGGGTCTCTTCCAACCAAAATGATTCTATGATTTAGCCTGCTTTTCTAAATAAATAAGGAATAATAAGGCTTTATATGCATCCTTTTCACTTTTGAGTTCAGTAGCCTATTTCAACCACATTTGGGAGAGAGAGCAATGGCAAAAGGATTCCTACACATCTCATGAGCATGAATCAGGCAGCTAGAAAGGAGGCGAGAAGTTATTGCTGCCTCTCGGGAAAACAATACAACCTGAGCTCGGTCATGAATGCACACTGGAGAGCTTTGTTAGGACAGCTGCAAAACCAGGAAAAATTCCATCTGCACCTTTTTAAGCCTTGAATAACTCCCACAAAAGACACAGACCTGCAGGAAATTCAGTCACAGTCCTGATGCACACAAACAACTTCTAATTCAACGCCTCTATCTCGAGATGCTCCGTCAGCTGAAGCAGCAAACTTCCAGCAAGAATTTTGCTTTCCAAAGCAAATGTGCCAGCCAAAATGGACTGAGGCACAGAGGAAATTAAGACATTTGTATTTGTTTGTTTCTATACAAGCCAGCAATCAAGAAAAAGGCGCTAGTCAAGGTTTTCCTGCCTCATCTTTCCCATCTCGGTCGTGACAGTTCGCCGCTGCTCGGTGGGAGCAGGCAAACTGCATCCTCGTCAAGGTCACTGCTGCATCCTGGCAGCCCAACAGGAGCTCCTGCACCCCAAAAACCTGTCAAAGGGAAAGAGAAAAATCTAAAAAAATTTTTAAAAAATCAAGGAAAAGGAAAGGTATTTTCTGGTGTTCAGCAATGAAGCCAGAAGGAAAACATTTTGAATATGCAAACATACACCATAGCCAGGCAGAGGTAAGACACCAAGCACCTTGCTAGATGTCATTGTCCCTATACCACTGTGTCAAGTTCCTCTTATTCTTCCCCCTCAAAAAAACAACACACTGCCTACCCTACAAGCAATTGTCACGACGCACATTGGGAAGAAAGTATTAAATAAATGTGAATGGTTTCTAAGCACCCAGCTCCACACGGGATTAACCTGTACAAGATACATTTTGGAGAATGGTTTTTTATGTTTATCCACATCCAATCTGAATTGTAGTGGGGAAAAGTAACCTGACCGCAAAAGAGCTAGACGGTTTTACAGCTAGGACACATAACACAATAACCATTTAGCCAGATTAAAGCATACTGAGAGCTGCATCAAATATTGTTTAGAGCACATAAAAACTGCTTTAATATTTAAATGTATCCCATGGCTGGGCTCTTTAGATTTGCTGGATTCACTGGGGCTGCACAGCTATTAGCTTCTACATTTCATCTTCAATTCCTCTTCACAGTAGGAGAAACATAAAAATGAGGGTCACTGCTTGGTCATTTTATTACCCCTGGCAGAGAAATGTGCTTTGCACAAATGAGGAAATATTTTAGATGTAGATTGTTGTAACGCTGTTGTGACAAAATAAAACCAGAGTTAAAAATAATAACTATATTATAATGGTTATTTTCTAGAATAACATTAAAATAATATGCACTGTAGCAACCGCTCCCTTATCAAAGGGCATTGTGTATTTCATTGTCATCATTTAAAAGGTCCATTAGCAAGAGCCCTGGAAATGTGTGGCTCAAGGTCACAACCAAACTAAATGAGATTGAGCAGTAATTCAGAAACATTAAACTGTTTATGGTTAGGAGTCCAATAAATAAATCCTGAATGCACACACACACACACAAATCTTAGCAGCAAACTCCCCTACGAGTCTCTCCGAAAACAGAAACTCTGTGAAAGAAATTGATAATGTGCTTAAACCCAGGAATGGATTAGAGGGAATGTCACTTTGGGAGATGTGTGACTTCCTGCCACAGACATGGATTAGGCTGCACAAACCATTTGGCGACGGGTGCACTTGTGAGCCAAACACAAATGGCATGCTCGCCCAGGTCCAGCAGCTGCTCAAAATGATGGGCAAGAGCCAGGTAGGACACAGGGCCCGCACTGCCATATCACTGGGACAGCTTCTGTTGGGCAAGGGGAAAAGATCACTGCTGGTCTCAAGGAGGAGTTCGAGCGCAGAAGAAGCAGGAACACAAACACTACTTCTTAATCATGACTTGTAGGACAAAACCCGTCAAAGAATCATAAAAGCGTTTTGGTTGGAAAGGACTTTTAAGAGTCCAACCATAACCTCACACTGCCAAGTCTACCCATGTCCCTAAGAACCTCACCTCCATGTCTGTTAAACCCCTCCAGGGATGGTGACTCCACCACTGCCCTGGGCAGCCTGTTCCAATGCCCGACAACATTCTCCAAGAAGAAATTTTCCCTAATATCCAATCTAAACCTTCCTGGTGCAACTTGAGGACATTTCCTCTTGTCCTATCACTTGGTACTTGGGAGAAGAGACCAACCCCCTCCATGCTCCAACATCCTTTCAGGTAGTTGTAGACAGCGAGTAGTTCTCCCCTCAGCCTCCTATTCTCCAAGCTAAACAGCCCCAGTTCCCTCAGCCAACCCTCACTAACGTAGTCCTGAGCTCTGTTTCCACTACCTACATCATAGCATTTAACCCCTTTTCTAAGTATCTAGTATAAAAGGGACTTGCTTTTCAGTTGTACTCTTCTCCCCCCCCCAAAAAGCACGTGCCTCTGCTTTACCAACTTTAAAAGAAGATGAGAATCTGTTACTAGTTTTCAATGACAGCATCCAGGAGAATCACTTCTGGCAATGAATGAGGAATTTTGTCATAAAGAGACACGTCGCATTGCTCCCTGCGAGGCTGTTCCTCGGTCCCTGCTCTGGCCCTGAGCTCTGCCTTAGATCCTCATGCTGGTTGTTTCACCCGTGTCAGGGCATCAGGACATATTTCTTATTGGGATCATACCCAGAATATCTACATATAAGAATCACTGAAGCTGGACATAATCAGCACAACTAAAGTCACAAAAGTGTGGGGAAAGTAATTTAGGTGGTTTTGTTGAGAAATACTTTGGTATATTTAGACATATATACCAAAAGGCTCTTCTGTGAGAAACAAGCTCCAGAATAGCCTCCAGTACGGAGTGTTAGGACCTAAGGATCCAAGCACAGCTGAATATTAACAAATACAGACAATTTCTTCCAGTCTTATTGTATCTGCCTGAAAAGCATTCTCCTAAACCTCCCCATTTACTATTTCTCACTTTCATAAGCCTTATAAAAATGCCAGAAATGGAAACGAGATTCACATAACACAAATGCAATCAATCGCAGAAACTGATTCCTGGGGAAAAAAAGTGTGTAAAGTATATTCCGCTGCCACCTGTAAATGGAATTCAGCCTCCAGGTGACTCGCGTGTCTTGCTGACAGCATGTTTTATTGATGTCACAGTGATCTTGTATTTCATTTCCTAAGTAGTGGATGCAAGAGAAAAGGCTTTTGCAAGCAATTGTGCTAATGCTTTGCATCTGGCTGTGCTCAACAGTCATTTGAAGGCTGTAAGTGCCTGGAGAGCAGCGGCACACCTCTCTGGAAGTTTAATCCGTGACAGGAGCTGAATGCACATCCAACAAATTATAAGTTACATGCGAGGAAAAACATTATTCTGTTAGCAGTTAAGTCACAGCCCTGCAATAAGTAAATTGCAAAGCAATACAGCTTTGTCTAATGACTATCAGTTGGCCAAAAAGAGCTCAGGGGTATGTAACACAGGCAGAAATAAAACCTCATACATCTTGATTTAGATACGTTGAAAGCATTTCCTCTAATACGGCTCTGTAGTTTCCCACTAAAATATTTCATCACAGCAGCCCTCAGCTCCCCTACATACAAGAGTGGAGCTACTATGGACAAACGCCCTGCCTGCTGGGTCACTTAATTGGGGTTCACATCTTCCCCACACACAGGATGTGATTCAAAAGTGACATAGCGCACATTCATCCCAATTTCCCAACAATCCCCTTTCACCACTTGTGGAAATGTTTGGTCAATAAAACATAATGACATTACTGTGGTAAAGTCATTTTCAAGTTAAGTGCCTGGCTCTCTGTCGCCGGGACCCCAGCAACAGTTAGGCGGCATCATGGCAAATAAACAAAGGCTTCAATTTTGATTAAAAGGGGGATAAAATCTGGGTTTAATGATCTCATTTACTGAAGGCAAATCCAGATTCAATTTAAATAAATGTCAGTCTATTGCCTTTAAAGGCAGTTGGACCAAACCCCACAAATGCGGGACCTTTCCTTTCACACACACTTCTTACACCCTTCTTTCCAGGATTTGTCAAGTCCCTCATGGTGGCAATTCCTGCTCGTGTCACAGATTGAGCAGGCAGTCGGGATGAGCTGTGGCAGCCTGCAAGGTTGGTCTCTAGGCAAACTGAGCCCTCGGGACACGGGCTGTCCACCAGCTGGCTGTGCTCATGGTGCCTGCTTGGTCCAGCCCCAAACTGTGGACACCATCAGACACAATCTGACACCTCCAGTGCAAAAGCTGTAGCTGCAAGGCTGGAGGTTGTGTTGTCCAGATAGATCCAGCTCTCTAATCCATCTATTTCATTCCTGTCTAACGTCCTCCTTCTCTCCCACGCAACAAGGCAGAGCTCCACGTCACGGGGCAGGGAAGGAACGTGTGACAGACCCCAACTCTGGAGCCCATCACCGCAGCACCAGGCACCGCGGAGTGGTCAGACCCAGGACCTGCAGCCAGCACAGCACTGGGGACACACAAGGCTGAATGCAAGCTCAAGGCCAAAGCGATAAAAGAACATCTCATGTGGGATGTGAACATCTCGTGTGAGATGTACACATCTCGGCAGAGCAGCTTCGCGATGGCTGCCACCAGCTCACTGCTGCGTGTCCAGTGAGGAAAAGTAAGGTAGTAACTAAATAACAAGCTTTTAAAGGAAAGTATGTCCAGGTTGGGACCTGACAGGGCTTCCTGAAATAGCAGAAGGAATCACTACTATTTATAAGATGGACATAAATGGTAATGTCAAAGGCACTAAGGGTCTTTTCATGCCTTAGAAAGCTTCTGTCACCCAGGACTACGAGACATCCCAGTTGAACTACCTGCCCTGTAAAGAAAGAAATAATGCTGAAAATAATAACTAACAGGGTAGCTGGGGAGGGAAAGGGGACTTCTCCAAGAAGGGAGAGGAGCAGCAGAAAGTGGCTGCAGGGGAATGAAATCTGTTTGCACTGGGAATGGGAAACAAGCCCCTATGCTCTCATACGAAGCCCCCACAACCTCTTGTGATTAACCTCCCAGAAACTCTAACTAACCCTATATGCAGCACCAGCCTTTACATTTCATCCACCCAAATCCACAACCCCTCCAGCACCCTCAGCAAGACACCTGAAAGGAAAAAAAGGTACCTGGAGACTGCCATCCATGTTCTGCATACATCTGCAGGTTCCTGTACATCTGCAGGTTCCGGCTAAAATAAGAAGTTCAGTGGACACCAACATTCACTGCCCTGTGCTCATGGTGTAGAGAGACACAGCACAGGGCTCACGGTACCTTGAGAGCAACCCATGGACCAGGGCTCCACTTTGACAGAATATTACATCTATAATAGATATAGTATATGTAAAATCCATGGATATTGCTGGTATTTCTAATACCTCCTGTTCTGTTGAACCAGGTCCCCACCACCCAGGCAGAGCCAGCCAGCACCATCAACATTCCCCTTCACCTTCTGCAATTTAGGAAGAGTCCCCAAAGGAGCTCCCAGAGCTAAGTCTGAGGCTGGAACAGAGACACGGCCTAAACCTCAGAGCAAGGATGCGGTGACTTAATGACAGTTCAGCTCATGAATCCAGAATAGTGACGTGTTTATTGTCTGAAGCTGGAATCCACTGTGTGTGATGACAGATAGCTTAGGAGAAGCAGACCTTGCTTGCCAAAAGAACTTCAAAAAGGACAGGGGGGAAGCAAAAATCTGGCTAGAAACCAAATGCTTTGCTAAACCGAGATAACACACTGTTTACCAACAGCAAACTAGATTAGGAAAAAAAATTATTTATGCAAATGTTCTTAATTTAATAACTGTGATCAGATATAGCTTTGTTTCTTCCATGTAATTTGTGTAATACAAATAAAGTACAAGGGTTCTTTTCCACTATAGGAAATGAGAATTATTAAACATTGCACTGAAAAGCAAAGGAATGTGTTTATTGACATGAAAAATGATCCTGTGGATACAAAAGCTTTTGTATGTTAATTGCTAAATGTCAATGCAATTTAGAAAGTGGTTGCAGAAGGAAAGAATTCCTTTCCAAAACAGAAGTGGCTTTTCCTCATCTACCAGCCTGATTCAAGACCGCATCTTGAAAGTATTTATGGCTGTGTTTTGATCGGTGACACTGGGTCAGTACCCAACAACATCCTCACTTCATATTGATGTGGTTACTTGCTAGGAGGCATAAAGGAAGTGAAGGATTTCCTCCCAGTTTTATTACTGAATGCTCAAAATGTTTCCTGGGGTAAACAACACTAAAACCATCTGGTTTTTTTCTTTTGTTTTTTCTTTAACAAAAGGAGGACAAAGGTAGCAACCAGTGAATGGAAAAATACAGGTCTAGAGCTATGCAATGAAAAAGACTTCTATCTGAAAGAGGGAGGAGGAACAACCACACACGTCCTTGGGTGATATTTAAATTCAGCAGCATTGGAAGTCTTTGAACATGGTGTCTCTGGTCTTCTGTCCCACCCTAGAAAGGAGATGGGAAATACAAAATGTGCAATTCAGCTGCCAGCTAGTTAGAGATGCTTCAGTAAATTAAATTTTGGATTGGCAAATGAAGGAGCTTCTTAAATTCTTTAATCACAGCCTGTTGATTTACTGCTCCAGAGGAAAAAACCAAAACAAGCCTTTGCAGCCCTGATGGAGAGAGTTGAGGAAAACTTATGCAAACATGAGTGTATTTGCAGAAGGAAGTGAATACATTCTATCCAAAACATCTTCTGTGGGGCATGCAAACCCTGCGAGGTACAGAGCAGCCACCAGCAGAGCTGGGTGTGCTAAATGCAAAAAGAGGACATATTTCACCAAGTTCCTTCCTCATCCAGCACCACCTGGAGAACCTCTAGTTGTAAATTCTCAAGACAGTTTAACTAATACAGTAGACAGGTCAATGTGTCACAGGGTAACTGCCAAGTTTGTCACACACCTTTCTCTGCCAAACCATCTCCAGCCATGCTCATGGAGATCTCGCCCTTCCTAAAGTCGCTCCCCAATGGGGTTGTTTCCGCAGCTCTGCAGAAGTGGTCCTCATCGCCATGGCCAACCCATGGCTCTCCCAGGAGTAGGGTCAGAAGCAGCTCATCTTCACCAGCCCTTGTCTAGGAAATCTAAACACAGGATTGGCTCTGGGGGAGACAAACGTAAGGAAGCCCGACAGGAAAAAGAATCCAAAAACCAGAAATGAAATGTAACGGCTGAGCAGAACGGTTTGCTGCCCCACTCCTGCCTGGAGAAACACAGGAAATCATACAGTTAAATGACTCATCTGGTCAGCTGGGCTCATTAATACAAAGACTTTTATTACAGTTATACAGCAAAAAACAAGGAATGCAGACGTATTCCTACAGCCTTACAAGCCTACGTGGGAACAAAGCCCTTCTCCCAGCACCTCTGCAGCTGCAGTCACGCAGCTCAGCAGTTGTGTTTCTATGAAAACTATGGTGGGATTAATGCAGAAAGACTATGCACAACTCTGGGATCTCCACAAGCAACTGAGAAATTTAAGAGCATGAAGAAAACTGCCACCAAAAATGCTGGGGAGGAGGAACTGCTTTCAGTGAGAAATTGGACAGGTAGGATTTGTTTAATCAAAGCGAAGACCAAGAGTGACTTGATTACAGGGTATTAAGCACCTCCATGGAGAGAAAATAACAATCGTAAAGGGCTCTTTAATCTAGCAGAGAAAGGCTTAACAAGAGCCCATGGCTCAAAGCTAAAGCCAAACAACTTCAAATAGAAAACACAGCTCAGATTTGAAACACTAAGAGCAGGCTGGCAAAGGATTCCTCAATCCATCTTGAACAACACTGTGCAGCTGCCTCCATCCATGGCAGGGGCCAGCCCTGCCAGAAGCCCACTGACACCCGTCCCCCCCAAACCCCAGAGCCCCAGGAGATGCTGATGAAGAAGGAGAGACTCCATGTCCCACAGCTGCCCAGCAATAGAGCCCCCAACTGCAGGTCCCTTCAGCACAGGGTACGAGATGGGATCTATGGAGCGGGGAATTTAAAGCAAGGAGAAAAACTGATTGCAACAACTTAATAGATAAATTCAAAGTCCGCATTCATTAAAGGGAATACAGATTTATTGCAACTGATTTTAACTTTCCACCTGCAGAGCAAGACTCAAGGAATATTCAAAGAAGATTTAAAGAGAGCCTTTTGGGGTATTGTTTTGTAAAGCATTTGGTATCCTAGTAATGTTTGGGATTCTTCCTTCTGTCTGACTAATTACTTCTATTTCCTGTTTTCTTTGGAATTGCTGCTATGTTCTGCGTTGCTGGAATCTGAAATATTGTTTCATGGAACATTATTGTATTTATGCATACCACAAACTCCAGAGATGCTGAATTCCTTTTTGTTCTACTACTCCAGCTTTTGAAAATATATTTCTCATTTGCAACAAATATTAACACCCCCCCCAAAAAAAAAGCGTGACAGCTTCAAACCTGTATAAAAACATTTAACCACTAAAGCACTAACTGTCTTCATTTAAAGCTAAAAGAAAAACAACAACAAAAAAAGAGTGGCTTCAGTTTTCAAATACAAAATAACATGTTGTCGACAGTATTGAAAAGACCCGTTTTGTCATAAAGCCTGTTTCTGTTCAATAAACAGTGATGAAAAATTATATTTCTCTGCTTGCACTAGCTGCCTCCCTAATTTTGTGCTCCAGCAATTCGGTGAAAAAGCACTTGGATGGCCAGTTCATGTGCTCATTTCCTTCAGCTGAAAGAAAAGCCTTGGTATATAGCAAATAACTGGGAAATTGCAAGTTTTTTCCTAACTGTGCCACAGATCAAGTGTCAGGTCCATGATCACACACACAATTTCTCTTTTATTGAAAAAAAAATAAAGGGGGATATAATATTCAGTTTCAGGAAATACTGGTTTTTGGTTTAGTGCTTTCACATCTGTAAAGGGATGCAGGCTCAGCCAAATGTATTTCAGCTCTTCATTATGTTCTCTCATACAGCAGCTTGAAGACATACCGGTTTTGTGTATAAAAATCTGGGATTCTGAAAGTAAACATATACAGAAAGACACTTTTTAGGTACCTCCCTCTCCCCAGACAGTGCCATACTGTGACCTGTGCATATGTTTTATAGTCTTTGTATCCGGCTCATATTCAGGAAGGTTCTCTGCTGCCTTGCATCCTTTTCCCCACACACCACTCCTATTCTCATCATTAATGGTTGATAAATAGCTAATGAGTGGATTGGACATTAGGACCTCCCTTTCCATCTGGGCTGCATGCTATTTTACAGGCCCCGCTAGATCTTTATTAGATTTGGGTGCAGATTATTGATTTAGGTAGATGAGGTCGTTGTAACCTCATCTCAAAGAGAAAGGAAGCAGGAGAGGCCAAATGTAATTCAGCTGTTATGTTCTGTAGCGGTGCAAGTAGACGGGAGGGAAAAAGTCAAAACAAAACCAAAAAGTGTCCATTAAAAAGGGCATAACTGGACCTTATACCAAATGTAATGTTCTTTCAGGCACTTGAAAGCAAAAGACCTGAGACAGGGTATAAAAGTCATGAGCTTTCCCCAGTTCAGCACTACAGAATAGGTGGTAGGTGCTAGTAAAGAGACAATGTTAATAAAATGCCAGGCTATTCCTAGGACAAAGTGACATCTATTTATAGAACATGAACACTTTAGCTAGGATGTAATGATGGCTTAATAAAAGGACATGTTTTGCTTAAGTTATTTTTACTCCTGTTAAATGGCCATATCAGCACCTGCAGATCTAATAAAAGCAGAGCTCAGACTTTATACTAAGCACTTTTGGGCACCCTGTCAGAGGTAAATTAAGCACAGAATCTCCCACAAAGTCTGGTACTGAGGGCTAGTCCCTCTAAAAGACTTCAACACAGGCACTATTTACAATCCCATGGATGTGGACACTAAGAGTGTATATGAAGTCAAAAAGAGACCATGTAAACCCATGGAAAAGATACTTTAGGGAAGACATCCTGGCATAGATGGGTACAACAGCTGCATATTCATGTTTACCTGAAGCCCAGTCCGTACGTGGGGAAGCGTGAGCCCATGTGGAGGACAGCACTAACACGGCTGCCATGGTCCTGGCAACTCAATACCAGCTCATGACTCTTCCTCCTCTTCTCCTGATGTTTTCAGGCCAGTCCTGTCATTCCCAGATGGAAGCTCCAAACAGATGTGATCCCAAACTAAACACCTGCCTCTGGGACAGAGGTGCCTGCCTCAGCTCAGCACCCCTTTGGCCATCCCCGCATGGCGTGTTTAGCCCCACAAGCACTTTTCTTATCATTCTGTGTTTTAGGGAACGTAACCCAAGGGTGGCAAATTCCACCAGCAGCACAGCACTTAAGTCAAGCTCACAAAGGACTCGTGTATTGTGTGCCTAATCCATGGGCATTTGGGAATTCCCATCCTAAAACCACATACTAAATCACACAAAAGCCGTTTTCACCTGGACATGAGGTTGTTCTTTGCTCCTAATGCACCGTGACAGGCTGCCGGCTGTTTCCAAATCACAGCTCTTTGGTCTCCTCATTCTAAAGCAATATGAAATTCAAGACTACCGGTCATATCCAGGGGCTGTCAGGTTGCACTAAGCTCCCTCCCTTTCACATGACACCCAGCTGGTGTTTACCTCTGCAGCCACATTCTGGTGTGGAATTCCAACATCACCGAGCACTGTGGGGAGGAGCCTTGGATCGCTCACACAGGCTAAACTCCAGTAAGAGTTTGTCCAGCTTAAGAATGAGTCTGCTCAAACCACTCATCCTCTCCCGCAGATGGATTTGGTCACCTGGAAGAACGCCAGGCTGGCAGCACCGCCCAGCAATGGCCACCAAGGACACCTGGCAACTCAGCAGTGCCAGATCCAAACTAGTTATTCATTCCTGTGTTTTAGCTGATACCACCAATGGTGTTATGAGCACTTGTTTATCTCTTGTCCACAAATTACAACATTAAATGCTCAGCTTATCAGTATGTGATAATAGTCACAGAGGAGTCTCTCTCTGTTTTCTAGTATAAAAAACCATTACAGAGCAACATATTCTGTTTTACCGCACCTGTGACCAGCACACACTGCAGCCTCACAGCCCACCAAGCACAGGCGCATCTCTGACCTATCCTGTTTTAAACCAGCCCCAGAGTCAACACACCAGGGACTGATGTGATTTCTAAGACACTGGAGAAGAACTGGGACAGTTCTCAAATTGTACACATCTCCAGGCACTTTTGCAGCCCATCCTGACTGCACCCAGACTGTTTCAAAGCTCACACCAAAAGATCCAAGCTATGCTGCAATCTGCAGCAGAACAGTAGATATAACCCTCACTCCCTGGGGCTGTGGGCCCAAAGTTTGTCTATGCTATGGTGCATGTCCTGCCACAGGGAAACATTCTCCAACAGTGATGTCTGGGCCCTTCAAAGGAAAATTTGACCATATCTGTCCAAAATGCAGCTAAACTGCCACAGGGGCAGAGCATCTCAACCTTCATTTACCACTTTGTGATTTCACAATTACACTAAAAAGGTCAAGACATCCCTTCACAAAACTGGTTTGAGTGAGAAATTATGTATGTCTGTCTAGTGAGTGAGATGACTAGCCTGCCTCCAGCTATTACGAGATGTGCAATAAAAGTCTTCCTTGTCTTCTAAAGACTAGAAAGATCCTTGGATCAAAACCACACCAAATTACAGAAGTCACCTTCACCAGAGCTGAATGTACCTGCCATCCATGCTGGGGGGAGGTGTGAGTTGTATGCCTGTGTGAATGTTTATTTCGTAGATAAGAAGACAGGGAGAAGCTGTAAAGTGCAAGATTTTATATGTTTGACCCAGTAAGGGTCTTTCTCCAAGCTCAGCTCCCTCACTCAAGCTTAAGCCCAATTCTCTCTCGTTGGACTTCACTGCTGCTACAGCCAGAATTGCCTTTTTGCCTCATTAGCCAGAGCAGGAGCTTGCTGTTTTCAGGCTTTGCTAACACTTCCTTCCTTCTCCCCATCCATAATGCTCCATCAGGCATCATCACGCTTCAGTGAGAAAATAATGAAGAAAAATGTACATTCGACAGAGTTTGCTGAGATCACTTGCTTTGCTAGTCTCCATTTTGCTCTTTGTTAATTCCCAAAACATTTCTGCCAGGCAATACCTACTGGACAGCATGAAGTAACAATTCAATACACCCTACCTGGATTCCCCATGGAAATACACCAGTCTCCACCTCACCCTGGGGTGAAAAATCTCCTTCAACCAACTGATTAGAGATTACCCATGTTTTCCTGGGCAAAAGAAACACTGAAATTTTCCTCATTCCTTTTGAGTCTTGCAAGTTCTTTGAGAAATCCTTGCAGGAGATGTTTGCAGAGAAGATAAGGACCCATGAGGAGCAGTACAGGGAGCAGGACACTGTAAGGGCCATGAGAGCACCCTCGCCTCTTCTGGAGGTTTGGCTGCTGGATTTTAGGGTCAAACAGGTCTGATTCTGACCCTGACCCATGGGCTGACATCCCAGCCTGTCCCCATGATGTGCCTGGTGCTCTGGTTTGGGAGCTGCCCCTGGCTGCTTTGTCCCCCCCAGCCTGCCCTGCTCCCTGGCTGGGGGAGACGGGATGAATCTTTGTGGACCTCAGCACCTCAATCCCACCCATTAAAATCTGCTTTTACATCTGGGTCTGAGTTCTGTTCCCCAGTTCTTCCCCAGGACAACAACAGCACTTTCCTGTCTCACAGCACTGGGGTGTTAAGGCAGCACTAAGAGGGGGCCCTGCCTCAAACTGCGGTCCTGGCTGTGACACCAGGACCCTTGCACGGCATGAATGGCCTCGTTTTCTGCACGTATCACCATTCCCATGAGTGGTCTCTGTTCAGCTGCTCCCATGCTGGTAGCACAGCAAACCCACACCAGAACTGTGCTACTGATAAATTCCAATGTGAGCTACAAAGCAAGGGCTGCACACAGTGATTTAATCAGTCCTTAAAGCAGCAACTAAGAATGCAAAGCACAGACGCCACCAAATACCAAGTGACACAGATCTGAAAAACCAGTCAGCAGGCAAGTCAGCCAAAACTTGAGTCAGGAGACCAGGCTCCCACAAACACCAGCTGTAGTGACACCCTGCAGTGCTCCTCAGTGAGCAAAGATGACACTCCTCTACACATCTGGGCTGAGGAATGGTTTTGGTGGCTCCTCACATCAACCCCAAGAAATCCTTCAGGAAGTCTGGGCTCTCTGTAGGCTTCTGTGCCTACTTACCATTATAGCTTATTTCTCAGGAATTCACTGAAAATAGCTTTAGCATCACTACCTCCCCCTAGATAGCACAAATAAACCATTAAGAAAGCATAAGAAACCGTTGCTTCATATCACACAAATGGTTCAGTAATACTAAGGGTTGCCCAAACCTTCAGTATCGTAATCACAAAAAGAGAACAGGCTCTCCTTTCATGTTCCTTATTTTTTTTCTCTTCATTCTGCCATGATTTCCCTGTCCTAAAAGGGTGAACTACAGTGCTCTTTGCAAGTCCTGCCCAGCACAAATATATTATAGCACAAAAAAAGCACAAACTATTTATAAGAAAATAAGAAAATCCAATGTTTGTGTCTGCACAGCAGCAAAGGGAGATGCTGTTTTGGACCTGGCCATCCTGATCCTCAGTGTTCAACCTGGCCACATCTCTGCTCCATATGGATACATATGTGCATGAACATGGAGCTAAGGGCTCCTCAGGCACTTACCAGCAGCTGTGGCAGGGAGCAGCAAGCTATGGAAAGAGACAGTAATTGGTACATCCTATGTGCTCAGGCTGAGCTACACCATGCAGTTAACCATCAATGTTCACAGCTTATCCCCTCCCCACCACCGTTCATCCAGAAAAATCTTTTGAGTCGCTGCTGCCAAGAAACCAGTGACATTTTAAAGTAGCCACACAGATTAACCAGCATTTATGTTGGCTGCAAAAGAGTCAACACCAGCTGATCTTACAGCCCCAGACACACCAGGCCTCCTGCTGCCATTTATTTGGCAACAAACAGAGATCAGAGTCTCATGTGCTCATTCCTTACCATTAGGTACTGCAGGTTGGCTCAGTGCTTGGCCCAGGCTCAAAACCGATGTCATCTGCAGCAAAATTGTACTTGTGGCCACCTGGTCTGTGCATCCATTATTGGCTCTCGCTCAGAACACAGTGTTTCCTAAAGAGTTACAAACTGGAGTAAATGAGGGATTACCACATACCAAACATCAGTAGGTCCTCCTTAATTCAGAAACTGTGCTCTATATTCCTAACCATCATCACCAGACACCTTACCCTTCGATGTATAGATAGCTTTCCACCTGTGGCCCAGGGACACCTGGGAATCCTAGGATGATTCTGCAAAGGGTAATTAAGAAAAGCAAGTCTATTGTTAATGGTCTTAAATTAGCTCTATGGGGATCCACACACTCACTGAAAAGTTTTTGAATAAGAAAAAAAAAAGAGGCTTATACAGACCTTAACTGCACAAAAGAGTTCGTTCTCCAAGATGGACAGAAGTCAGCTAGAGACACGTTCTTAGCCCTCAGCCCCTCTCCCCATATGCCCCGTGCCCATGGCCATGCACACTGACCACTTCAGTATCCAATGACTCCCGCTGTGCTGACCTGAGAGATTTTCAACCTGTTACCGCTGGATCACAGAATCCCAGACTGGTTGGGGTTGAAGGGACCTCTGGAGATCCCCCAGTCCAACCCACCTGCTCACGCAGGGTCACCAGAGCAGATCACACAGGGTCGTGTCCAGGCGGGTTTGAATGTCTCCAAAGGAGACTCCACAGCCTCTCTGGGCAGCCTGGGCCAGGCTCTGGCACCTCACAGGAAAGAAGTTTCTCCTCATGTTCAGATGGAACCTCCTGTGCTTCAGTCTGTGCCCGTTGCCCCTCATCCTGTCACTGGGCACCACTGAACAGAATCTGGTCCATCCTCTTGGCACCCACCCTGGAGATATTTACAAACACTGATGAGATCCCTCTCAGCTTCTCTTCTCCAGGCTGAACAGATGCAGCTCTCTCTTGTCCTTTGCCAAAAACCAGAGTGTTGAGCCTGACACTTAACCCCCATAGCTACGCAGAGAGCATGCCAACAGAGATGGAAAAGACTATCGCAGCTGCAGAAATGCCTTTTATGGACCAAGCAGTTGAGCTCTGATGCAACTAGACTGAGGTGATGCAGAGGGGAGGTCTCCAGGTGGTGTCACCCAGAGGCTGCAGAAGGCTGGCACAATGTTTCTTCAGGTCCTCAACTCTGTACTTGTTTCTTCCTTTACCACATCCAGCTTGTATTCAACATTTCAGAAGACCCAAATCCCAGCTCTTTGAACAAGCTGAGGGACATACTTCCAAGCTTGTTTGTACCCACAGTCACCTAGATCCCTCCTGTGGCAGTCCTACTGTCTTTATTACTCACAGAACAAAATATCTATAAGGTGCAATTCTCTTGCACTTTCAACAGCACTGGATGTAAGGAGTCCACATGGATCTGCAGCTGTGATGAAGTAAGTGATGACAAATCTACAGCTAACATTTGCTACTACATTTGTCTGAACAGGAGAGCCCTGGGAGTCTGCTCTGCAATCTGAACTCCCATCTGAAGCAAGACCTGACCCTGACAAGTGCCCTTTTCCTCCCTGAGCTCCTGGAGTGACTCGTTTTCCGCTGTTTCACCAGTTAACTCTTCATTCTGCTGGATCCTGGAAAGCAGATTCTATCTCCTGATTTACAGGAAGAATTCCTGGGTTAAAGTTGCTTTATGTTTAAGAACAACAAGCATAATATTGTACAAAGATGAATAGTTTTTAATGAGCAACATCAACACCTGAAACCATGAAAAGCCTTCCTGTATAAACTCAACTCAAAAGAACCAAAATCAAACAGCAAAAAGTCACCGGACTGAGAAGTAAACAGGAGTAAACTTATTTCCTAAAAACAATGTTCACAACATTGAAAACAAACTAACATGGTGACTGTAATACAATATCGCTAATCAAATGCTACAACACGTTCACTCTGAAGAGAAGGCACACGTCTTGCCACATGCATCCAGTCCCTTCTAAACTTCATTAAAGTCTAGCAAAAAATAAATAAGACAGATATCATTTGCATTTATTATACGAATTAGAAAAGCTTGCCAGATGGGGAGCTCTCCTCCAGCAGGGCTGTTGTTTTGGAAGACAGAGAAGCACTAGCACTACCCAGCTGTTTGGGGCCTGTGATGTTCCCACTCTTAGCAAACCATCGCCCCTGGCTTCTCCCTGTAATTAGTCCATGCTAATACCCTTGGTTAGTCTGCAGAAAAGTCACATTCTGAAAGATCACCCTTGCAAACAGCTGTACTCCTGAGACAAAACGTCACCGCTCCAAGCTGTCAGCCAATTCATCTCCAGCGAAAGTCAACCGGGCCATAAATTGGGAGTTCTTTATCTCAGGACAGCAGACCGAACAGGGTTTAATTGCTGAGCTATGCTAATGAGCCTTGTTTGCGACACAAGGTGCTTCATGGTGGCTCTGTTTGAAAACACGGTATTGTCACCCCCCCGAGGGCACATACAATCAGCTTAAAAACACAGCCGTCTGGATACAGAAAAGAAATCGTGTAACGGTCCCTGCAGCATGGCACATTATCAAAGGCATCATTAACAGCTGCTTCGCGGAGTGGCAGGAGCCTCTCCTGGGTCAGCTTAGTTCAGTTCACTCCTATTCTTTCCTCCCTTCTCGTTTTTTTTAAATCACGAGTTCTGTAAACATTGCTGTCAAATCATATGCAGAGGAACAGGGAGATATCAAGAATTAAGTCTTTCCTAGTGGATAAGGGCCGTGTCTGTTTTTGTAAGGAACTTTTAAAAAACACAAACCAAAGCAAAACATACCCAGGGAAAAGCAAACACACAAAAGAATAGCGGCAAAAGAGTTTCTCGCTGACTTGTTGAGACAAAACCTACTGCAGCCTGGATTTCATTTTGTTCCTTTTGGATTAGGGCCTGCAATGGTGAAGAGAAAATTATAACATTCACATTTAGGTAAAGAACAGCCCAGGTGGACACAAGGCTACAGGTTTCCTTGTCCACATATCACATGCTGTTTCTTCTGCACCATTAACGATGAAACTTGCTCGACACAGAAAGCCCAAGTCACATTTCTATGGGGAAGGGCAGCACTCAGCATCTTTAAAAGTCAGTAGTACTTAAATATGGCATTATTATTCTTACTGTACTACCCAGGGATGCGTGACAGGCATCACAGATCCCATGTGCTAGGCACTCTACAAATATCTATTTCCCCAGTCTCTGCGATCTTTTAACCTGGGGGCCCGACCTTGCATACGCTTACACACTCGAGTAACTACCAGCATCGCATGGCCTGACTTGAAATCAACAAAACCAATGAATGGAATGAAATTGGTAATTACCCATGTGCTTAATTATTTGCAGAACTGGGGGCTAAGTGCTTCATTTTTAGCTTTTCACTTGAAAATATTAGTTCTAATCTAGCGTGCCTCACTTTGCTCTCAATCCCACAAGGAACAGCACAGTCTGGCCTAATTAAGCAAAAGCACTTAACAAAGTGTTTAACTTTGAGCATGTGAACAAACCCATTGACTGAATGCTACGTCGCATGGGTTAGCAAGCACTCGTGCAGGATGGGACCCTTCAGCTGCAGTCTCAGGGTAACGTAGCTGCGGGTGGGGTCCAGGACTTGACTCCCAGAGGCTGCGTGCGCTGGGTGCTGAGCATCCCGGAGCTCCCCGGGTGCTGCCCAGTGGTGCAGAGCTGAGCCAGGAGCCCTGGCAGAGTTGCAGATCCACCGATGGGTCTCCCGTTCCCCCCTGGACGGCATCCGAGTTTCCCTGTGGAAGTGGGTGCAGAAAAGCAGCGCCAGGATTCAAAGAGAAGCTCCGAATGTTCTCTGTAATTAACTGACTGAAAGTCTTCACGCTCAAAAGCACATCACTCATTAGCATCGGCCACAACTCCCACTCTGCAGCCACAGCCTGGTTCAAGGAAAGCGAAGAAGCTGTCGGGACTGGAGGGGACTGGGGCTCCCTCATTGCCAGACTGGGAGAAGCATGGGACAGGGCTGGGGGCTGCAGATGGGGACTTGCAGCCAGCATCTCTCTGCACCTCTGTTTCTGTCTCCTTTTTTGCCAGGCTGAGGAGTTCTTGGGACATGGCATGTGCATGAGACCCATCCCTCCCCAGCCTGAACTACCTGGGATGAAGCCCCCAATAGAGGCTTGTTTCCACCAAGCACTAATTTTAGGCCCTTTAGGACACAAAATAATGATAACACCCTCCCTGGCAAAAAAATATAATCCCCCTGGTCTTGTGTAAAATTAGCAGTGTGTCGACTGTCCCACTTTTGCTCCTGCTATGTGGGGCAGCCTGGCTTATTAATACACTGGGCTCATTTTGAGATCCTTTGCTTTCCCCCTTGTAAGAGGGGCAGCCAGTTTGATTCTCCCGGCGTTGCTGGGGATGTCCCTGCTCACCCGAATGGCCAAAGCATCCCGCTTGCCACCCTTGGACAGCGCTGGGAAAGGACAGAGCAGTGCAGGCAGAGGTGGAGCAGCTGCAGCCTGGCTGTTGGAGGGAAGGAAGAGGAGGGACAAGCCCTTCGTTGGCACAAGAGACCCCCCCATCAAAGAGAGATGTGAGGCAGAGGACAAATTGGATTCTCCCAGTGGGAGAAGATAAACTGGAGGTGTCTTCCCTGCTTCGGAGCCCCTGGAAAGGCAGGAGGGACTTCAGTGCGATTCGCTGGTGCTCAGGAAGGGGCTGTCCCTCTGTCTTACACAGGCCTGGAAACAAAGCACAGCTTAATAGGAAAACTCCTCGAAAGTGGCATCATTACCATAATCCAATATTGGTATAAAATGCAGCCTCTACCCAGGAGCTCGGAGGAGATCGGTCCCTTGAGACCTATTAGCTGCCTAGGTGAAAACCTCCTGTAATGACTCCCCAGGGTGAGGAAACTTCAGAGATGCTGTGAGGTTTCTTCCAGTCTGGAAAAATAATCCTGGCAAACCTGCAAAAGAGTGATGAGAGGAGAAAAGAAAAGGAGAGGTGACCCCCAAACACATCTACAAGTGATGTGACAGCACATTACAGAACCGTTCGAGAGGAAACCACACCTAAAAGACTGAAGATCTCAGAAATAACCTTTTTCATAAAGTCACATACCAAACTACACTCTGCTCCAACATTATTTTATCTCCCACTGTTCACAATGTATGTTGTGAGACTCTTGATCCTGACCCAGCTTCCCTGTTAAATACTGATTTAACCTCAACTCAAACAAAACCTCTGAAAATTAGTACTAGATTTGACTCAGATATGAAACATAACAATGTATGAAGGGAGGGATAAAAGGAAAGATATGAGCAAAAGAAATGTCAAGTACCTTAAACAAGAGGAGCAGTGAAACTGCCTTTGCCCCACACAGCAAAGCCCCAAGAGCTAAGCCTAAGCAACAAATTTATTTCAGTAAACAAAAATCTACTGGCATGGCACTGGTTTTCTTTGTGCAGCTTTTTTCCCCCATAGGGACATGAAGTTGTGTTGCCTTTTTCTTTTTTTTTCCACGAGGCACATTATTCCATTTAAGTGCTTGTGCATGTTTATTAATAGAGCAAAAAATGAGTGAACAATGAGCTAAGCCAGGGAGGCTGAAAGCCTGCACTGGAGCAGTGAATCAGAGGAGGAAATCCATTTAGCAAAACGCTCATTTTAAGATATGTTCCTTTCACACTTGAGTTATTTGCCTCTACACCCCAAATGTAATTAGACTCCTAGTGACATGCCAGTCCTGCACCGATGGCACCGTGTACATCTGAGCTACCCCAGCCTGCCCTCCCCGGGCACCCCAACAACCAGGCAGGACCCCTGAGCTACATTTAGTCATGTTGCTGATGTTGTGCTGCAAGACAAGCAAAAAGCAACGAATGTCAAGTCCAACATGTTGGGAATGGTCACTAGAAGCCTCTAGGACAGGGGTGTCAAACCCGTTTTCACCAGGGGCTGCATCAGCCTCGCAGTTGCCCTGAAAGGGCCGAATGTAATTTTCAGGCAGTATAAATGTAGGAGTAGTTACATTTACTCAGTCCTAAAGTTACATTTGGCCCTTTGAAGGTAACCGTGAGGCTGATGCATCCCCCATCGAAACTGAGTTTGACACCCCTGATCTAGGAAGAGCATCCCTCCTTGCAGAGGTCCAAGCTGGGCTGTAAATGAACCAATGTAAAATGAGCACCATTTGGAATTATTGCTGCCATGTAGGAGATGGAAGACACGAGAAGCTGAGATGATGCTGTCCCTCTGTCATGTACCCTGTAACTGCAGGTGAAACCAAGGGCTGCTAAAAACTCACGGGCTGAGGGGACACCCTTTACACCTCCTTGCAACCACCACCCTACAGAGGCACAGGTTGCTATCACCGGTTATCACTCTGCTCCAGAGCAGGGAGGAGGCTCCATTGTGCTCAGTGCTGCTTATAAACCCAGCAGAAAGACAGTTGCTGGCATGAAGAAACAGACACACAAATATAGACACAAATGTGGGCACAATTCCCAAAGCAGTGGAAAACCAGGTCCCCACAGCTGGGCTTGAAAAAGGAGACAAAAGAAAGTGAGGCACACCGTGAAGATGTGACAGCTCAGGGCACCAGAGAGGGAATAAACCCCACACATTGCTCACTTGCTATTGAAAGGAATTTAGTAATGTGAGAAGAAATATTTCAAGACTAGCCCATCACTTATCATACCCCCCCTGCTTCGGCAGCGACACCTGAACTCCTGCTACCTGGGGACCACAAAACTCCCTGAAGATACCAAAGGTCAAATGTATTGTATTCATTTACTGTTTCCAAATGGGATTGTTATTTACCAGCTGTCAGTAGCTGTGTGCTTGGCAGTTTCAGCTCTCTCTTGGCTTTGCTTAAATAGTTTCCCAGCCAGTGGGAAGCTGCTGCTGGCTTCAGCAGAGCCAGGACAGTCCCTCATGTGGCCATGTCCCCCGGCGTACCCCAAGCACTAAACCCCTCTGTTTACAGTATCACAGTTTCTATGTTCGCTCAAACGAGATTAGCTGATTTCAGACAGTGCCTAATGAAAACTGAGGCTTTTCATGCCAGCGTTTGCCTTTCCAGCTTGCAAACACAAGGCTGGAAGGCCGGGCTGGCATTCAGTCTGCAGCATGTGACCGTTTAATGAGGGAGGTCTATGAACTGCAGGACTAATGCACACAGGTACAAAAGCAGCTGCCCAACGTGACTTGCTTCACTCGACTGGAAGGATTTTTTTGGTGATTAAGGCCCACAATTGGGGAAGAAACATATTCCTGGCTCTTTCACAGCCTTAGTAGGTGATGATGGACAAATTCTATAGCCATGTTCTACCTTAGGGGTCCCCCACCATAAAAAGGAGATTAAAATGACCTTTCTCACAGGAGGATGCAGCAGGTTCAGGTATTAGTGGGATGAATGTCAGCGTAACGCTTGCAAAACGTAAAGATGAAAATGAAGAAAGCCCTGCTGTGCTGGCTTTAAAAGCAACGCGTGGAATAGCTGGATCACAGTGGTCTTTTGGGTCTCTCAGTAGCACCTGCAGCAAATGCAGTTTCACTGCTTCCCTCAGCCCTGCCATCCTACCCAAGAGCAGTCTGCCTGGAAAACACAGGAAGGAGAAGCCAGCAAGCACAGCAGCTGTTAGCAGCATGGCATGGATGGGTGGAGATAAACATGTTGAGCCCACGCAGGGCACCAAGGGACAGGCATTCCTGCGCTCCCACCTTTCATTTCCACACTGCCAACTGGACCACGGCTTCTCGTGGAGAAGAGCAAATGGCACCTCGCTCCTGAGCACCCTGCCATGTCCAGAGGTCCCTTCCAAGTGCCTGGTGGCTGGTGTTGGCTCCTGAACCTCATCAGGTCACAGCTTACTCCGCGAGTCTCCAGCGAGGCTGTCCTCTTGGACAACCACGATGAGAATGAAATTACAGCCTTGGACATCCTGGTGCTCCATGACTCAGTCCTGGCTGAGCAGATCAAACCTGGGTTTAATTCTTCCTTCTGGCCTCCAGCTGGACCTCTTGCAAGTGCGCATCCATCTTTGTCCTGTCTCCCCACCTTTAGCAGTAAGAAGGGAATAAATAGAAGAGGCTGAGATGCTCAGACACTGAGTGTCTTTTTCCCATTTTTCCTCAGTGTTTGCACACTTATGCAGCGGACAGTGCAGGAGCTCCTAAAGGTGTTGCTTTCCTCCCAGACCGACAGCAGCCCCAGCAGCAATGGGGGTTTCCTCGGACTCGGGCAGCATGGAGGCAGCTGCCGAACCCGTCAGCCCCACCGCTGAGCAGCAACCCGCAGGATAACAACAAGTGGTTTATGGACACATCAATCATCCTCTTCTTGAACAAGAAAGACCTGTTTGTGGAAAAGATTAAGAAAAAAGGTGTCACCTTTATCTATTTTGCCTCTGAAGAAACGGCGAAATAACACTTTCTCTCTGCTGTTGCCAGGAGAAAGGCACAAATGAACAAGTAGGGAAACCAAGTAACTAATTAAAAGTTAGTAGAACCAAGACAGTGATCAGGCTGAGGAGATGGCGGCTGGAGTTTGGGTTTTCTCCTCTCATTCCCTCCCAATGGTCACGGCCTCGCCTCCAACTGCTGGTACAACACTGCTAGGTGCCTTTTTTTCCCCTCTAAATGATTTGTCAGCCTTCACATCCTGCCTTTAGCCAACATAGCTTAAAAAAACCCACATTTTGGCAATGTCAATATAAAATGAAATGGCGCAGGCCAGGGCTGCATCACCTGGTCCCCACGCTGCCTCATGTTGCCATGGCAACAGCAAGTGTGGACGGCCCTGGCAGCCTCTGGTCCTGCCGCCAGACACCCCGTCTGTCCCACAGACACCCCTGGTTGTCACAAGGACACCCCCAGTTGTCCCATGGACACCCCTGGTTGTCCCATGGACACCCCTGGCCACCACAGCACCGCCAGGGCCTCCCCACACCACCCCTCAAGGCTGTGGGCCCTGAGGAGATGTCCCGCTGCAGGGCTGGACTGCGCTATGTCGGGGAAATCAGTATAAAATCAACATCGTCCTGTCCACACAGCTCCACAATTAATGGCACAGTGTACCTGATGTATCCTTCAAGCACCTCTTGTGCAAATGTTTTTGCTGTCCTCTCACCATCCTGACTCAGAAAGATTATCCTATCTCCTTTAAATTGCTTCAAATATTTTTTTTCTAGCTTCTTATCTCTCTCCCCTCCCTTTTTACACATTATCCCCCGCTTTTCCACAGAGCGAGTAAATGTCAACCCAGATTTTCATATTTCACGACCCTTTTTTGGCTTTTTTTTCAGAAACCACTTCAGGACTCCCACTGTCCTGGGATTAGCCCTGCTAGATAACTTATGCTATTTTTTGCAGCCGCAGAACAAAAATACTATGTTTACGTACAAAACCAGGGCTTTCCATGGGCTAACAGCCCCGGGACGGGAGGAGGGCAGAGTCCAGCCACAGCCAGAGCCGCCGACGTGCTTCAAACCACACTCGACCCGCTGCCAACGTGGGCAGCCCCTGCATTCACTGCCTAAAGCTACAAGAACTTAACACTGAAGTTATGGTTGCAGAAAAATGTATTAAATAATGGCAGTTTGTTATGGGATGGCCGGGAAGAGCAGCGGGGCAGCTGACTCAGATCGACATGGGCAGCACGGCCGGACGGACAGACAGACCCCGCAGCTCCGCTGCCAGGCTCGCTTGCAAGGCTCACCATCCCTTGTCTCTAAATGCAGGTTGATTTCTGACCTTCAGCTGCTTGACAGGCTTCCCTGGAGAATCCACCGTGGTTTCCATGGAAGTCTCCTTTATACAATGAGATAAAAATGCGTCTGATCTCTTCCTAACGTGTTAACAAACGGTGAAGGAAAACAACAGGAGCCTACAGGAGAAAATATTTTAGCTGTTTGGCAAAGACATAAAAATGAGTGACACAAAAAATTCCATAGTAAACATCTTAAAGATCCAAACTATGATCTCTCTTCTCATGATGAAGAATGCTTTACCCAGCAAATGGCCTCCTTCAAGTAGGTGCAGCTATCTGTACCTAGCGAGCAAGGGGTGTAAAGCCTGCCCTCAGACAGCACTTCAGGCAGCATTTAATATAAAATTCCAAAGATATGGTGTCATTTGCCACACCGTACACTGTTTACAGGAGCAGATCTCTCTAAATAGCAGATTAAAAATGGGATGGATTTTGTAGACAACTCTGTCCTGTCTAAAAAGCTTGAAACGCTGAAAGTGCGGTTACATTTTGAAATTGGAATTGGGAAGAGAGGCAGGGATGGAGTGAGACAGTAACATAGAGAAAAACAATTGCTACCACCTATACAGTCCAGCACAGACTATACAGCTCAATTCTGAATTTATACAGATCCTGCATATATTAAAATACGTGTGGTGTCACCAGCAAAGTTGGTTCAAGGTAAGTCAAAGACGACATAACTGCATTCACAGGAGTCCCAGAATTTAAGAACAATTAATTCAATTTCTATAGTTCGTTTCATAGTAACTTTGACCCTCATACATTATAATATTCCAAAGCATGTCTTACGTCTTTGAATTCCAGTGCTGTGATGTTTTGCAACATTGCTGAACAAAAATGCAGTGGCTCTGTCTGCTGTCTTACTTGGGAATGGTTAAAGAGCTGAGCTCCTGGCACCTGCTAAAACCCCATTAATAATAAGCAACCCTGTTCTGGGAAGGATTTCACATCTCCATTTGCAGATGAATGAGGACCTCTGTCATTCCTGTTCCCTCTTTTGCAGGCGCTGTCATTTCACCGGCGTCCCTCCACCCCACAGCCATGGCCATGATAGAAATAACTATCATATCTACATGAAACCATCTGAATTCTGCATGGATGAATATATGTTGTGGGGTTTTCATGAGCAAGAGCACAACGTATCTAGAGCTGAGTGGAACTTGGCATGTGTCAGAACAAAATAGTGACATTTTAAAAATTTCTCACAATTTCTGGGAAAAAAAATCAGAACTGTAACAATGAGTGTTTTTAAATGTTTTGTTTCAACAAGGTCAAGACACTCCAGCTTTAAAGTTTTGACAGCTATAGTTGCTGAAACAATGCTAAGAAGCATTTTGAACTAACCATAAGGTTTTAAAACTGTTGTTCAAATACTGATGAATTCCACATGTGTGAATTCAGTAAAAGCTTACAAGTATACTCTTTTCAAAGGGATACCCTTAGGTTCCAGTACACATGTAATACATATCCCAGCTCTCATAAATTTAAAGAAAAATCCAACCAAATCTTAGCACTGTTCATTTTTTATTATCATGGCTACTTTATAGCCTTGCATAAAATCAGTTCCATAATATTGGCTTTCAATAGCATGAGCTTTCAATTTTTATAATATTTGGGTATTAAACTTAGAGGAAAGTTGTTTATTAGTTTAGGAAAAAATGGTGTTAATTCACATTCTCTTTTTTCAAATGGTGAGAGCATTCGTATTCATCTGGAAAGCTGTAACTGTTTGATAACCAGGACAAAGCTGCTGAGAAAGTTAAGACAATCCAGAAATTTGGATGGTAGAAGAATCGTCTTACAACTACACATACATATGAACAAATTGTTTTGCTTTCCCCCAGCACTGGCTCTATCTTTGAAAATCTTGCTTTTTCCATGGAGGTTTCATGAACAAAATTCTGTGGCACTGAATTATACCTTATTTTAGGTATTTCATACTGGAATGGTCAAAATATCCACCCTTTCATGCTTCCAGCAGCCCGACAGCCGTAGCAAGACAACAACGCATAAAAACACAAGGCGTGTATTTACAGCAAGTACATCCTACCGAACCAGCTTGGTGTCTTTTAACTGGAGGATGGTGAAGTCTCTTGATATATGTACTAATGCTGATGCCACAAAATGCTGCGTGACACCCAACCTAATACACTTCACCGACTGAGAAACTAGAACAGCGCAGAACTAACTTGGCACACGGCGAGTAACCTGAAAACCAGCTGACAAATCTCCAAGTGTAACTGCAAACAAAGAATCATCACCCGATAGTTTCCAGGAAGCTCCACGGTGAGCTATTCTCAGATATGTAACATCTTCACTGGAAGCAAACAGGGAATTATGCTCTAATAAAGTTGCAGATGACACAACACAGCGGAGTGATAACTGAGGGAAAGGATTTATCATAGAATCATTTTGGTTGGAAGAGACCCTGAAGATGATTGAGTTGAAGCATTAACCCAACACTGGCACTGAAACATGTCCCTAAGAACCTCATCTACGTGTCTTTTAAAACTCTCCAGGGATGGTGACTCCACCACTGCCCTGGGCAGCCTGTTCCAATGCCTGACAACGTTTTCCATAAAGAATTTTTTCCTAATATCCAATCTAATCCTCCCCTGGTACAACGTGAAGCCATTTCCTCTCATTCTATCACTTGCTACTTGGGAGAGGAGACCAACCCCCTCCATGCTCCAACCTCCTTTCAGGTAGTTGTAGGGAATGAGAAGGTCTCCCCTCAGCCTCCTCCAGGCTGTTGCAGGGGGCACTGGCCGGGTCGCATGGCAGCGAGGAGGGACAGAAGCCCTGTGTGCTTTGGTGGGTCCAAGTCAAGTGCCCCAGCCCCACACACACAGGAGACAGGGCTTTGTCTGGGGGGTCACGGCCATCACAGTGGATTTGGGGTTGTTGTATTAACTCCTTCCTTGGCACCCAGGCAGCGGTGGTCAGAGCTCCAGAAGTGCCTGGCAGAGACCCACGTCTGCTCCCGCTGCCTTTTCGGGGTGTCAGCCCCCGGCAGGCCCATCAGACACGCGGGCAGCGGGATGAGCCGGTCTGCTGATGGGCACCATCCCCGGGAGCAGGAACACGCTGTCCCTCCGCCTGCACTGCGGCTCTCACGCTGCCTCCTCAGGGCCCTGCTGTGATTTAAATAGATCCTTTCCCAGACTCTCAGTAAAAAGACACAGATCCCCTGGTTTACAGCTTAACTCCTTGGGCAGCACATGATACCAATGCTGGAAACCGACAGGCGTTAAGAGACCATTTAGAAGCCAAAAACATAAAAATACCAAAGGCTTTGCATGGAATTTCAGATTGTGTCTTTATTTTAAAAAGATAAGGGGAAGCTTACGCATGGAAATGTCACTCTTCAGTATCCACCCACGACAAGCTACTGTCAGAAACAAAATATTGAGCTAGATGAACCTTTGGTTTGAACCTATTTTTACGTTCCTGTTCAGTTGTACACAATATTTGAGTGTAGTACTGTAACAAAGAATGAAAATCTTCCCGTGCTCCTGGCATTTCTGGTGTAATTCCCAATGGAGGGCCATGTTAAATTTAGAGCCCAAATTCCGTAAAGGATGTTGACAAGTTGCAGAGAGTTCAGAGAGGAATAGGAAGGATGGAAAAACAGCCTTTACAGTTACAGATCCAGGAGCTCAATCTATTTAGCTTATAAAGAGAGGTTAAGGGATGACTTGGTTAAAGGCCATCAGTGCTCATAGGGTCAAAAATTATCCTAGGAAAAGACTGGCACTGAAAGCAGACAAGTTGTCACAGGAAAGATGGGGCACATGTTTAATGGTGCAAATACTGAATTTATTACTGAAGCCAGAGCAGGATGATTCTTCATTACAGGTTTATTTGATTTTTTTTTTCCTAAAAAGCCATGCTGAAATTCAAACAAGTGCCACCAGAAGCAGCCTTGTGACCTGTATCATCCAAGGAAACAAATGGTAATGCTCCCTTTTGCTTCCATAACACCAATAGTCTTCTCTCCCTTCTATCAGCAGTTCTGACAGTATTTCCAAGTGTGTAACAGGTGTGCACATCATCCTGATCATAGATCCTCCTGTGTTTGTGCAAGCACCAAGTAGCTCTCTGGCATCTCTGCTAATAGTCTCTCACCTGCACGCACCTTGAACCATAAAATAACATCGTAGTGGTGCCACCAGCTCTCCATTGCCTAAGCCAGGAGCAATCACACCCATGTCACCTCCACCAGCGCCTCCCTCACCTCCTCCTCATGCCAATCAACTGCAGACAATCCTTGGACGCACCCTGGTCCAAGCAACCTCAACCAGTCCTTAATATCTGTTCTCTGTGTCCCTAATACCCAATGTCCACCACCCTCACTGTGCTTTAAGCCCATTCCTCTGTGTCCTGTCCAACAGGATCATGGAGAACAGATTATTCCCTTCTTTGAAGGCATTTAAGAGCATTTTCATGCCTCATTGCAGTCTCCTCCTGACTTGACAGCACCAATTCTTTCTACCTTTCCTGAGAGGTCACAGCTCTCATTAGTTTTGCCGCTGGACTCACTCCAAGTGCACCTCCACTTGCTCAAAATGTCACCCCCCCAAACTCGATGCTGGGCTGCAGGCGTTCCACAAACACACACCAAAATCCCAAGATCTGTCACGTGTGTCTGAGAGCAGAACTTCGCCCTCATTTAATCCCATCTCGTTTATCAGCCATATAACGTTTTGCACATTATCACCCCAATTATAAAGGCTTGTAGGTGATAATGAGATTCCACTGGATATATTCCAGCAAAGCACATTCTAGGTTTTACTAACTTCATTAACCAAGAAAAGCTGGTTAATGGCTGAAAAGTGCAATGATGCACATAATCATACCAGTTGCTTTGCTACTACAATTATATTATTAAGATGGATCTTTGAGGTACAATTTCCATCTATAATTAGTGGTCTATCCCTTCAGGAAAAAGAAAAAATCTAAAGCACCCAAAGGTTTGAACAAAATAGTTCTTACTGAAAGCACAAATGAAGCCATGATCCCAGGGTCAGACTCAAACGGGGATTTGTGAGAAAATATGACCACAGGAATTTGGAAAATTAACACAGGCTCCCAGGGGACATGAAATGTCAAAATGCAAATTGTGATGCCCTCACACACAGAGATGTGCACACAGGAGCACCCAGTCCCATGTGTCACCTGTGGGCAGGGGGAAGGAGCCACCTACACCCCAACCTCTGTGCAGGAGGGACTGCACAGCCCAGGGAGCGAGGGAGAGCCCCGGGGGAGACGGGGTTTGTGTCCCACCCTCAGCCGTGAGATGAGCTGGGAGAAGGGTGCAGGCGAGGAACGAGGGAGAAGCCCTTTGGAGACACACAGCATGGTGGAGAGCACGGACAGGTGGACGACACCTTCTGTGCACGGGGCCCTGGCCAGGCACTGGGGTGGCTGCACGGGCATCATCACACGAGTGATAGAATCATAGGGTCATTTTGGTTGGAAGAGACCCTTCAGATCACCAAGTCCAACCATAACCTAAATCTAGCACTAAACCATGTCCCTAAGAGCCTCATCTATGCATCTTTTAAACCCCTCCAGGGATGGTGACTCCATCACTGCCCTGGGCAGCCTGTTCCAATGCCTGACAACCCTTTCCAGGAAGATTTTTTTCCCAATATCCAATCTAAACCTCCTCTGGTGCAACTTAAGTCTATTTCCTCTCCTCCTGTCGCTTGTTACCTGGGAGGAGAGACCAACCCCCTCCCTGGCTCCAAGCTCCTTTCAGGCAGTTCAAAGACCAGAAGGTCTCCCCTCAGCTCCTGTTCTCCAGCTGAACCCCCCAGGTCCCTCAGTCGCTCCCATCACTCTTGTGCTCCAGCCCCTTCCCCAGCTCCGTTCCCTTCTCTCAGCTCACTCCAGCACCTCAATATGTTTCTTGCAGTAATGGGTCCAAAACCAAACACAGTATTCAATGTGGGGCCTCACCAGTGCTGAGTACAATAGGTGAAACACCATCCTCTCCACCGCACCAGGGCCTCCCCGGGGAGAGGGCTGTGCTGTGGGACCCCCCTTCCCACCCAACACAAGCACCAAGCCTGAGAGCAGCAGGACCCAGGAGCTGCACAGCAGCCCAAGCCCTGACCCTCAGAGCTCTCCAGGAACCCTCCCCAAAGCAAGATGCGTTTGGGCCGACATGTCTACATGAACAGTGTGAGAGGCATTCACCTCCTTCTGCAGCACAGAGCACTCCGAGAGACAAGAGTTTGTGCCTGTTTTCCTGTGAGATCAGAGGAGGTGACACTCCAAACTCCAATCGCCCCTGTTCAGCTGAACGACACACCCAATGTCCCCAAACATGTTTGCTGGACATCTCAGGGTGGGTGTGTTAAATCTTCAGTGAAGGCCTCCTTTCCCCAAAACCTTAAGTCTCTAAGTTAACTATGACTTCTGATAAGACAAAAGATCCCAGAATATATCCAAAGTGTAGAACTTTTAGACCGATTAAAAATTATTCCCTGTTGTTTTCTTGACTTCAGTGTTCTTCTATTGCTTCACTATTTTCTCAGACATCACTTTTCTTCCCAACAGAGACAATTTCAATTTCAGATTAAGAAAACCAGCACCACCAAGCAAGCAGAACAATGAAGAACCCACTGTTTAGTCCTTTCACCAAACAACAAAATGGAAAACAAGAGCGCTAGTTTTCAAGTGCAAGCCTCATTTTTCACTTGCTTTACCCTTACAGTTAAATCACACTTATCAGTTTGACAAAAAAATGCAACGGCTGTTTTTCACTAAGAATTTTCTTACAAATTTAATCAAGTTGTCAGAAGAAATACTATTATCCTCACCACGTGAAATTAATATATCAGGAACTTATCTGCTGTCTTGCATGTGTGTATGACATTTATATGGATCAGCTAATATATATGTCTCCTGCTTGCTAAAATTTCACACAATAAAAAGATGTTCAGAACTGAATTTGAAGCTGTCTTAAAGTCCTTGATATGGCTGGCGCTGCTTAGGAGCTTAGCAGGAGCCTTTGCTGGATTTAATCAGCCAGGCAGACCCCAGAAATTCTGCTGGAATTCTTGTCACTATTAGAAATATGCAGAAGCATTTGCTAATGCAGGTTCAGAACCGATTCAGAAACTAAAAGCAATAAATCCTCATGCAAGTATCAAGCCCTCTCAAGTATATCCTAGGGCAGTAATTTTTTGGAGAGGCGGAATACATAAAGGAATGTAGAGTGTCTAGCCAAAATTTTATTTGAAATATTCATTTCAATGAATCCAAAGACTTGTCCAAAACACAAAGCCTCTGTTTTTTCCCAAATTGGCCTTCCGCTTCCATGACCTTGCACAGGAGACAACTAAGTGTGGGCAGCGTGCAATGCGATCGGTACATAGATCCCTGGCCATTCCCCTTTAGGTTAGCAGGAGTTTCATCACCAATATGAACTGAAGAGGATTCTACCCTGCACTGGAAGTCATCGTAACATCCCTCTGTGCTTTAAAATCTCTGCAGTCTCCTGAAACTTGACAGAAACCGCCAACTTTGAGGAAAATGGCAAGTACTGTAGCAAGGCCTCTAATAGTAAACACGTACTTAAGCGTTTGCTGAACTGGGTTCTCATTTATTATTACCCTGGAGTTAAAAGAAAGCGTGAAACAGCATTACACACAGGCAAAGCCGACCGATACTTCCAATTTAGATGTGTGAAACCTCCGAAATACCAGACCCAACGAGGGGCAGCAGCAACATGAACCACACAGCTGCGGGGGCAGCCTCCGACAGAGGCACACGGTAACAACACCAGCCACAACAGCCTCCAAAGATGAAGCCCCGGCTCCATCGGAGCCCAAGGAGCCAGGATTTCAACCTCGGCATTTCAAAACCGACAGGCCAAGTCCTGGGCTGGTGTCAGAGGGTGCAGTCACACAGAATCACAGAATCGACTGGGTTGGAAAAGACCTCAGAGATCATCAAGTCCAACCCTTGGTCCAACTCTAGTCTGTTTACTAGATCTCAGTCCAATCTCAGTTTAAAAACCTCCAGGGCCGGTGAGTCCAGCACCTCCCTGGGCAGCCATTCCAATGCCTGACCACTCTCTCTGTGAAGAATTGCTTTCTAATATCCAGCCTAAATTTCCCCTGGCAGAGTTGAAGCCCATGGCCCCTTGTCCTATTGCTGACTGCCTGGGAGAAGAGACCAATCCCCACCTGGCTAGAACTGCCCTTCAGGTAATTATAGAGAGTGATGAGGTCACCTCTAAGTCGCATCAGATCAGAGAGCGGTCGGCCCCCAAGCACCATCCTGCCTTGGTCGTTTTACCCAAGTTGGAGATATCCAATAATAATAAAGCCCACTAATACAGAGTTTGATTTCATTCATTATAAAACTGTTAAATGACCATGTTTTCTGTGTTATTTCAAGTTCAGAGGGTATTTACAGAAGAATCTGTTTTCCAGTTTCAATGTGAGTCTGATTTGCTATAAGAAGGAAACCTCATTCGACATTTAGAAAGAGAAATGCTGATAGCATTTATGACACTTCCCTGACATATTTATAAAGTGTATAAACACAAATCCTTCTTAAACAACAAACCCCTTCAGTTTTTATAAAAACTGATTGATTTTCTCATAAACAGTATATACGAATTTCTATGCTACTTTGTCATTCTTTTCCATTAGTTATTAATGTGAGTTACTATATCCTCAGGAAAAATATGCTTCTGCTGATAAACATTTGATTCTTGGCTTGTATTTGTGTCCTGCAGTAGTTTGGATGGGCAAGTCAAATCCCTGGCTGGTCAGCTACAACCTTTACATCCTCCTTTAAATTCTATGTATTTGCAAGAGATGATGGAAGAGCCCATAGTGTCTACTGTTCATCCGCCATGATAATCAGAGTGGATACATTTCTGATTGTAAAAATAGTCTTGTAATGGATTTTTTTTCCTGAACAACTACCATTTCCAACACTTTCAGCAGTGCTCTGAATGTGAAGATTTAAAAAGGTCTGTGTCCAGAAAACACTTTGCCTCCTGGAAACTAGTTCAGCTTCAGCTGACGAACTTTTCTGGGGGAGAGGAACATCAGTTTCTCTCCTCTCTGAGCTGTCAGTCCCCAAAACATGAAGTCTGTTCTCCTCCTGTTTGCTGTCAGCCCCGGGAGCGCTCAGCTGTCCCTCGGCACCCCTCATGTGTCCCCGTGAACCCCCATTGCTATTGCCATAGCCAGAGTGACACTGCCAGGCTGGAGCCCAAGCTCTGCTGAATGCTCAGGCTCAAACCAGACAGCCTGCAGAAGTCACCATTGCTAGAGATAAGAAGATCTGCTTGAAACAGCGAAAAGGATATAATTTTGCTAGAAAGTCAAGCCTTCAGCAGCCAAGCAGAGCTATATTTAGGTTGCCCATATGACCATGATGTGCACATTACCTATGTGATCACGACTTGGATTCTCCTTGACATCCAAAGCCCAGCTTGTCCGGAGCCCAGGTTATGAGCTAGCTCGTCAATATTTTACCCCACATCTTTCAACTTCGTCAAAGTCCGTAGTTAAATAGGATTATCTGATTCTGCGTGGTTCTTTAGGAGCTGGTCTGCACTCACAGCCCCGATTCTTGCAGCACGATTCCCCACTTGAACCTTGGACAGACATTAATGCCACTGCAGTCACACAGAGCTGGGAGGTCTCCCCAGGTGCCACAGGAGCCACCCCTCTAGTTCTGCTTCACTGGGACCTACAACCGCCTCCTCTCGTTTTGCATCCATGAAATGGAGACTAATATCACGCTGTCTCTTCACTGGGCAACAATGTACTCTTGGAAGCACCTTTATTTTTATCTCTCAGCTCTTTCCAGTTGTCTACACGCAAAGAGGTGGAGCAGCAGTTCTTAGAGGGCTGGTGTGCTGCTCTGCATTTTCCATGGTTGAATCAAATTAAAAGACAGCTAAAAATACAGGACGCCCCCCAGCAGCAATGTTTGCCTGGATAAGCATTTTCTGTAGGTGTCTGAGGACCGTCACGTAACTCCAAATCGGCTGAAGATGACGGATCCGGACAGTCACTCCTGCCTTCAGCACGGTGTGTGGAAGTTGTGGTCTGCACCACGGAGACGTTTGATACAGAAACACCTGATGCATTTGGTTCTGCAGGAACAGCCCACTGGGTTCAGGACGGGTTGGGGGAGGCAAGACCAGCACTGCCTCCTTCGCCATCAAACAGATTTCCACTGCCTTGAATCACAGAATCAATTCAGTGGGAAGAGACCCTCTGACTCCAACCATAACCAAGCTCTAGCACTAAACCATGTCCCTAAGAACCTCATCTAAATGCCTTCTAAACCCCTCCAGGGATGGTGACTCCACCACTGCCCTGGGCAGCCTGTTCCAATGCCCGACAACCCTTTCCGGGAAGAATTTTTTCCTAATATCCAATCTAAACCTTCGCTGGAACAACTTGGGGCCATTTCCTCTTGTCCTATCACTTGTTACCTGGGAGAACAGACCAACCCCCTCCATGCTCCAAGCTCCTTTCAGGTAGTTGTAGACAGCAAGAAGTTCTCCCCTCAGCTCCTGTTCTCCAGCTGAACCCCCCAGGTCCCTCAACTGCTCCTCATCACACTTGTGCTCCATTCCCTGCTCTGCAGTCTCTCTAGGACCTCAATGTGTGGGGCCCAAAGTTGACCCCAGGAGCCAAGGTGCGGCCTCACCAGTGCGAATACAGTGGCACAATCACTTCTCTAGTCCTGCTGGCCAAGGATCAGCTGCTTCCACAGAACAGAACTTGGGAAAGCACTGAGCCTGTGGGCACATCTAACATAGCAGACTCCAAGCTGAAGCTCTGCCTTCATGACTTGTGTTCGTATCCTCTGCTGAAACCAAACTCGTCCCTGTTAGTCCCACCAGCTGCTTCCAATCTCCTGAACAGAAGGCTCGCTCTGTGCTATAAAATCCAGTTTTCCAAACACAAGCATTATCTGTTAAGCCAAAAGCTTCAGATTGGATCCCCGAACACCAGGCTGGGAGTCCGACCAGCACAGGGCGTATCTTTCCTGCATCAGCAGACACCTAATGTATTTTTAGTGCTGTCAGAAACAAACCACTCCTTGATATTCCAGAGGGGGAAAAAATATCATCTAAAAGTGGCGGTGAAGCTCATATTTTAAAAGACCCTTTCGAGAACTCGCCAGCCTCCTGGGGGAGCTTGTCAACATCTCCCACGTTAAATGAAAGTCACTTTAACATCCACGGGGGTTTAGAAGAGAAGCTGGAACATATCAAAGCTGCCGGGATGGCAAGCTTCACAACGTGCACAATGCATCAACACTCACAGACACTAAATCAGCCTCGAGGGAGGTAACAGCCCCTTGGAGTAAGCTCTTCTTCCTAATGTATCTCTCAAATGAACTGCTAATCTCCTCTCTAAACTTGACAGCTGTCCTGTACGCACTCAAACCCCCTGTGCTTAAATCCTTCTTGTTCAATGACTTGTTAGATCATTTTTCCTTTAACGTGAAGACAGAAATGTTTCCTCCAACCCCATACAAAGACCCCACTGACCTGCTGTTGGCATACACGAGGGCGGCACCACGTTGCTTTGGCCCCATGGGTTTTGGAGGCTTCCTGGGGAGGCAGCGATGTCCAGGGCAAGCAGGGGACACTGGCGTCCACTCCACAGCTACATACTTATATATATGTATATATATTGTCAGGAGCAACCCTGGGCTCAGTAAACTCCTGTGGGTGCTCCCATACCACCCCCCACGAGCAGATTACTCACTCCCAGCAGATCCGATGGCTTCCTGCGCTCAGATGGGCTTAAATCCGTGACATGGCTTCTGGCCACTCTGAGGGACAGCAGAAAACTTTCCCCTTCGCTGGGCAGAGTGTGGCCCGTGGTGCTGAATGCACGGTGCCAACAGTTATTTGTCACGTCTGCTCCGGCCGATAGTTTTCCAGGGCTGCTGTGCAGCCTTGCCACAAAAACCCACACAAGACACCACCGAGACAGCTGTGGCCTCACACTGTCCAAGTCCTTACAACAGTTGCCAAAAGGGTAGTTTGGGATAGAGTCAGAAATAGTCCCAACCTCCAGCTGAGGACAAAGCAGTAGTTTTTCCTGCAGTTCTCAACATTTCAAATGAAAAATATTTTCAAAGACGCCAATGCTGCACCCAACCTAGAGGCAGCTACTTCTTCAACAGCTCTTCATGACCATATTTTTTGTTTACAGCTTGAAAATGTCTGAATAAAAAGTTTCCCTGAGACATCAATCTGTCCCAATGTCGACAGCAGCGTTCCCTGTCCTTGCACCAGCACTGTGACATGTCACCCAACGAGCGACGTCGGTTGAAGCTGGATGATCCCCAGCAGCTCTGCAGAGCCCGAGTCGAGCTGTCGAGTCTTCGCTCAACACCTGGAACATGAGGGGCCATTTGCAAAAGTCTGGACAGGGAAAACTTTTGCAACATACCCCATACATTTGTATTGCTGGCGCACATGAGCTCTGTCAGAGCTGTTGGTCAAATAGAGGATGGTGTTCCTGCAGTGTTGGTGACAGGCATCTACCTTTCACAGTATTTTTCTAGTGTGGATATTTGTTATGCTGGTCCATGTTCTTCATCACTCCCTGCATTAGCAGAGAGAAGAACGGGCCCATTTTCCTCTCCGCCTGTGCGACTTAACTGCTGCAGCATGCACTGATTGGAAATTATTTGCTCTCCAAGATTTCCTCTGAAAATATCTAGAGAAGAAGACGAGCAACAACAATTGCCCCAGGATGTGATGCTCGGCCACTGCGACTGATCGCCCTGTGCCTTTCATTTGTCACCTCTGCCATTCCCCGCTGGCTCCAGTGCAACCCACACATGCTCATCCCTCATGAAAACAGGACCATCCACTTGTGTTCAGAGAGGCACCAGCCCTGTGCCTCACCAGACAAGCCCCAAAACAGTCCACTGAGGAGGCAAAAGGCCTGTAAAGTACCTGTGTCTCAAGGAAGGGCTTTAGGATGAGCCTGACACTACACAGCTGAGACATCCCTGTGGTCACCATGAGCAAACGCACATCCCACCACAAGCATGACTCCGGAGCACGATGCCTTTTGCAAATGTTTTCAGTATAGAAAGGAGCCTCGCTTTCCAGCCAGAGCATTCACACTCTGAAACGCTGCTTCTAGTTGGTTCTGCTCCCCGCAGCCATCTGCATGGGTCCTTCATACACCACTTCCAGCCACTTCACGTGCTGGAGAAGCGTCTCAAGGCCTTGAGGTGCAGGACGCCAGCCCCTCGGGAGCTATTTCTGACGTTTGAGCTTAGGAAAGCTGCCAATTTCAGCTGCAAACAAACCACGTTGTAAAGCTGCTTTACCTGCCAGGGGAGCGTCTGTCAGACCTACAAATCAAGGCCGTGCACAGGGGAGACAGATTTACTACTGACAAAACCCCACCCACCGAGCTCAGCCCAGCAGCTCTTACCAGGGGCTGGAAATTAATAGGATTTTTAATTGAGGCTGCATTTTTAACTCCTCCTGCCCAAATGGAAAAGCATGCACATGATGCTTCCCGGAGGAGGATCTGGCTTCTATGGGGCAGGAAAGGGAACTTGCATCTCCCCACCATGTCACTGCATCCAGCAGCAGGGTGGCTGCTCTGCAAACACTGGCCAGAGATCTGAGCCACTGAAACCTGGGCTCACCAGACTCACCGGGCAGGTGCTGTGGGACACCTATGAGACATCCTGCAGTGCAGGGTCCCTGGCACAGCACCCTCCATGTGCACCCACCGCACACCACGTGCTCGCAGATACAGTAGATCAGCCCCCTCCATTTTTAGGGTTGAATCTCCCAGACCAGTTCCACACCCCTGTGCAGCTCCAGTGACCCATGTACCTCATCTGAGACCCGATCCAAAACTTTATTAGAATCATAGAACAGTTTGGGTTGAAGGGACCTTCAAAGCTCCCCCAGTGCCACCCCTGCCATGGGCAGGGACATCTTCACCAGCTCAGGTTGCTCAGAGCCCCGTCCAGCCTGGCCTGGGATGTCTCCAGGGATGGTTCATCCACCACCTCTCTGGACAACATGGGACAGTGTTTCACCACCTTCAGTACAAAAACTTCCTTCCTCATGTCCAGCCTGAATCTCCCTCCTTTAGTTTAAAACCAACACCCCCTTGCCCTGTTGTAACAGGCCCTGCTAAAAAGTCTGACAGATAATAATAATTAAACCCACTTATTAAGAGGGGTCCAATGAAGAAATCACCTCTACCCCATGCAACTTACTAGCACCTATGGGAAGGCATCTGTTGTCCTTAATGATCACAGAATCCCAGAGTGTCAGGGGTTGGAAGGGACCTGGAAAGCTCATCCAGTGCAATCCCCCCATGGAGCAGGAACACCCAGATGAGGTTACACAGGAAGGTGTCCAGGTGGGTTGGAATGTCTGCAGAGAAGGAGACTCCACAACCCCCCTGGGCAGCCTGTTCCAGTGTCTGTCACCCTCACTGAGAAGAAGTTTCTTCTCAAATTTAAATGGAACCTCCTGTTTGAACCCATTGCCCCTTGTCCTATCATTGGTTGTCACCGAGAAGAGCCTGGCTCCATCCTCCTGACACTAACCCTTTATTTATTTGTAAATATTAAAGAGGTCACCCCTCAGTCTCCTCCAAGCTAAGGACCCCCAGCTCCCTCTTACTAGGCACCAATTGCTTTCCGTTTGGGTAGCACCTCACCAAACTCGCTTTCTCCTTGCACAGCTCTGCTATAGATGGAGACCCGTCCCGGGGCGGCGCTTTGCCCGCTCTGAGCGGCACCGGCGGGCCTGGGCGGTGCCGGGTCCGACCCGCTCGGGTCCCGTTGGGCCTGGGCGGTGCCGGGTCGGGTGCACACGGGTCCCGCCGCTGCGGAGGCTCCGGAGTCGCTCCGAGTTCGCTCCGCGATCGCTCCGGGACCCTCCGCCCCGCGCCCACGTGCCGCCACACCTGCGCACCCCGCGCGCGCCCTCCCGCCGCGCCCCGCCCCTCAACCAATGAGCGGGAGGGGGCGCTGCCCAGCGGCCAATGGCAGCGCGGCGGCCGCCTCGCCCCGCCCCTCCCGCCACCGCCCCCTACTTGAGGCGCGTCGCGCGGCCGCGCGCTCGCAGAGGCGGCGGGAGCGGCGGGAGCGGCCGCGCTCCGGCAGGTTCGGGCGCGCAGCGCAGCCCCCGCCGCGCTCGGCGGGACGGGCGCTCCCCATGGAGGCTTTTCCCGGCGCCAAGCTGGAGCAGCACCGGCACCTCCCGCCCGTGGAGTGCCTGCCGGCTGCCCGCTACGGCGGCCGGAGCCACAGCGCCTGCGGGAACGTCTTCAACTCCTGGAACGACTACCTGGGGCTGGCCACGCTCATCACCAAGGCCGTGCGCCCTGGAAAGGGCTTCGGCGCCGAGACCCCCTCGGTGGTGGTGGCGGCGGCCGTGCCGCCGGCCGAGGAGGAGGAGGAGGAGGAAGAAGAGGAGGAGGAGGCGGCGGGGCCGTACTTTGAGGGCGCGCTGGACTTGCATGACCTGGACCTGTGCGGGCATCACCACCACCACCACCACCACGGCGAGGGGCTGCTGGAGGAGCGCTTCGCCGACTTCAGCCCGTTCCCCGGGCGCGGCGGCCCCGCCGCTGTGGTGTTGGACTGCTCCGGGGAGCACCCGGGCCGGGAGGGCTCGGCCCACGCGTGGGGCGGGCTGGTGGTGGCAGGGCGGCTGCCGACCCACCCGCGGGCCGCGTCCCGGCTGCTCAAACCCGAGCTGCAGGTCTGCGTCTTCTGCCGGAACAACAAGGAGGCCGTGGCCCTCTACACCACCCACATCCTCAAGGGACCCGACGGCCGCGTCCTCTGCCCGGTGCTGCGGCGCTACACCTGCCCCCTCTGCGGTGCCAGCGGCGACAATGCCCACACCATCAAGTACTGTCCCCTCTCCAAAATGCAGGCGGCCAGACAGCTCAAACACGCCCGGACCGCCCTGGGGAAGAAGGGCCGTTAAGCGCCAGGGGCGGCCCCGTCCCCCTCTCGTCTGGTTCCTTTGGGGTTTTTGTCTTTTAGAGCGGATGGCGGTTTTGTTCTTTCCCACATTAATATATTAAAGGCGGAGACTGGCGAGCGGGAGCGCCGGGCCGGTGTTGGTGCCGCCGATGGTGCGCGGAGCCCAGCGCCGAGCCGCGGGAATTGCGCAGCTTAGATGCACTGTATTTGTTTATCGTAAGAAATATATATATATATATATGTGATTTTTACGGAAATGGATTTACGGCGAGATTTAACTGGGACGGGAGGGTTAAAGCAAGCACGGGGGGCGGGGGTCCCCGGGCGCTCCCAGCCGGGCAGCACCGTCCCCTGTCGCCCCCCGGCTCTGTCTCCCCCCGGGCGGTGAAGCGGCGGCCGCAGCCGCTCGGTGCCGTCGGGGGGTCCGGCGGGGCTGTTGACCCCGGGGCTGCACCGCGGGGGCCGGGCGGGACAGCGATCGTTTCACCTGTTCCTAGCAGGGTGTTTAATTAGCGTGCGACACGCCGCGTTTCGGGTTGCAAAGTAAACATCCGAGCAATTTCCTTCGCCGGTCTTAAAACCGGGAAGTAAATCGTGATCAAACCTGCACTCGCTGGGTAATTAACACCTGTTCCCTGAAAGCGCTGCATCCTTCCAGGCACAGAGAGCAGTGCCCACGGTCACCCTCGAACCGTTCCATACTGAGCGTGGATGCTCTCGCAGGTCCCCGTGTCTGATTCGTGGCTTTAGGGAAGGTCTGAGAGGAGAAACTGTCAAAAGTACTTGCTTGAAAACATAATGTTTCTTGCAGTAAGTGTGGCAGAGAATAAGCTTTGGAGCAGCTTGTGTTTGTGCTGGAGAACGGGGAGATGATGGGAACCTTTGGAGAGCAAAAAAAGAAAGCTGTGACCATAGGAGAACGCTGGAAGCGGGGGTTATGTGTTTTCAAGAGCTGAGAGAATGTGGCTTTAACTCATTGCAAGGTGGGGGGGACCTACCCATGTGGTTAACAAACACTACATAGACTATACAAAACGTAAGATTAATGCCGGAGACCTGGAGCCCCGGTGATGGCAGTTCCTTGATACAGAGTATCAGACAGAGCTATACTGCTTCTGGTCCTCCAGAGATCAGAAATGGCTTTAATTGTGACTTGGAGGCAGGACAAGGAGCAGCGGCAGGTCTGGAGTTGGTTTAGGAGCCCTCTGGAGACAAAGGCAGGTGCTCAGGTTCTCGGTGCTGAGGGGGTCACGCTTTAGATGGTTTCACCATCACTTGGGACATGGAGGGGTCCTTGGGCTGCCAAAAGCAGGGAGGTGGGGACAGCCTTGTGCAGGAGATGGGTGCTGACAGAAACAGGGAGGGGTGATGTGCATTTGTGTGGAATCCTTTTGATAATGTGCTCAGGAGGGGTGGGACAGCAGGACAGTCGGGAGCCAAAACGTGCAGGGTGGGCTGGGGAGGAGCGCTCAAGGTTCGTTATCGATCGCTGCTGTTGTGTCAGGGCTGCAGTAATTAGGAGGGAGAAACTGTTTTTGTGTGGAAGTGTAAAGTCTTCATCAAATGACTACAAAGATGATGTCAGGTGTATTCACCAAATGTCACGCGACTTGAATTAAATAACACTGGATGGTGGCGGCAGCTGCCCTCCTCCCGCTCAGTGTCAGCCGGATATTCTCAGTCTGTGGGGCACATACAGCTGTTAGATGTCTTGGGTTTTGTGATACCTGCTCCAGTAGGTTCGATCTGTATCCACCCCACATTAGAACCAAGCTTAAGTGTGATGCTATGGGAAGAGTTTTCTTCTGTGCTTTTGTTACCTCCTGGTGGGAAGTTTGAAGATCGGTACGCACATTTCAATGCAGTTGACTGTCACTGGACACAAAAGCAAGAAAGCTCTAAGAAAAACCTTTCTGGGGTGTTTTCTGAGGGGCAGTTCTGGCCGGGCTGGATCTGAGGTGCTTCTCGCAGCATGCCCACCCTGCTTGTCAGGTCTGTACATTAAGCTGCTGTGCAGCAACAGCCCTACAGCAACGTCTGGAAATTCAGCAGGACCCCAGAAGACCCCCAGCCGGCGCCTGTTCCTTCCCTCTGCCTGTTCGGGAGGAAAACTGTGGGATGGGGGTGTCTGCTGCTGCCTGTCGCTCCGGTTCTGCTCCCGTCCTGCGCTCGTAGTTGCCGTGGAAAGGCAGAGAGCTGCCCGGCACAGCCACAACACCAAATTAGGCATCTGGTGGAAGTCTTAACAGGTAATAACAGGTAAGGGGGTGGAGTCACAGCTTCAAAAGAACAGTTATGGGGGGGGACCCCCAAACTATTCCAGGGAGATGAGAAGAGGCAGAACCGAGAGCAAGGCTGTTCTGTTACTCTACATGATCATTCAAAGCACAACTTGCCCTTTGAAGTTTTGCATGTCAGTCTCTTACAAAGAACTGAACATCTTAGGACCTTTAAGTAAATGGCTATTTCCTGTGCAGCAGCACACTCCTTGTGGACTGAGTAAGCAGAAACATGCTTGTTCTTCATCACTCTGAAAAGCCTATAGATAGTGCTTATAGTTTTGATTCCTTAAGTACTGGAAACTATTTACATTAGTAACTTAAATCCTGACAACAGCAAAAGGTTAATCTGCAAGCAGCCCAAATTGGAAGCTGTTCCATGTTCCACAGCAGATGTGCAAGAAAAGGCTGGTACTATTTCATTTATTCTACAGGCACCTGCAAATCAAAAGATTTATGGCCACTGGTTTAAACCAAATATTTTATCTTCAGAGAATCAACTTATTACAGTGAGATGTTCTTAAGCGTGTAAGTGATGGGATCTTTTCCATAGTGCTATTTTGGTAAGAGGAATGAACAGTGTTGAATACCCTGTGATCATCCTCTGTTACTCTGAGTTACTCTGAGTCTGCACGCATCTTCAGTGGAAATCCTCTCTGGACAGTTTGCTCTCAGTCTCAGTGCTGACCAGAGTAGGACTAAACTGTGGTGGCTGTAAAATGTCTGTCCTTCCCATAGATGTGCCAGTTTGACCCACTCAACGTATAGGTTAATATATACTGAAGACAGTCTGCTAACACTCACACAGGGAGGAAGATGATTGCTTCTCAAATGCCCAGTCTGGGCAAAGGTGAAGAGCGATATGTGAAATCTTCAAATGTGGAACAAGACGTAGCAAAGCCAGTAAATTGTTCTCCTGCTTAAGAGGGGAAGGACTAACAAAGCTTGAGTTGCAGTAAGGGAGATTTTGATTAGCAAAAAAACAATGGAATCACTTGCAGAATATCCATGTTACCATAACTAAATGCATTAATAGTTCTTAGAAGCATAGAGCATTTCAGTTCTAGCTGCTCCTGCTGTGGCCAGAAAGGAAGGACTGTGTGCTCTCGTTACACCACTCACACACCTGCTGCTTGCGCGTCTGCAGGAAACTCCACAGGATGGGGACTGGTGCCCGAATAACAGGTGCAGTTTGAATCTTGCATTTCACTGACCTAATACCTTTACTTTGTAGGCTTTCACACAATTTAACAGCACCTTCTGAAGGAAAACTTATGTGTAGCAGCTCTATCAATGACGGCAGCCCATGGGTATTATAAAACAAAGGTATATTTCATTGCTAGCACAAAGGTACATTGCAGTGACAGCAAGACCAGGGCTGGTCCTGGAGTGGGAAAGAAACTGAACTGTTCATACCCGACCATCCTTGCGAGATTTGTTTTAACTGAGAAGCATTTGCATCTGTTTAACCAGCAGCAGCCTGAAGTCCTGCCTTCTAAATACAGCATGTGACAGTTTGGATTCTGAGGTTCACTGAACATTTCAGATGTTTAATTGGATATTAATCAATGAATCACAGCCAAAGCTTGGCAGAGAATTCATTTGACTTCAGTGTTTTACAGGTAACCGAACTTTGTTCTCATGTATAATTACGGCAGTGGATGGAGGTGTCAGCTGGTGGGTTTGGTCAGCAGTGGTTTTTTCACTGCTGTAGTCACTATTCTGTCTAAAATGACAAAGCAGTAAAATAAAACCACTGCCATGTCTGTAAAACTCCCATCTTGCAGATCTTTTCTTGAGCTGCCCAGTCCCAAGAATTTTACAGGTGTTGGCAACATCATCACTGTCTCAACTGGAGTTAAGAACACAGATTTGGGAACAGAGATTACGCTGGTGCAATGATCGCTAACATTTATCCTTGTGTAGAAATGGCTTTGTTTGGATAAAATAAAAGCAGAGAACAGGACTAAAGCCTGCAGGTGAGGGAAGAGATCATCACCCTCTGCTCTGCACTCAGTGAACCTCGTCGTGACCACTGCATGCAGTTCTGCTCCCTGTACATGGACATTGCCAAACTGGAGCTAGTTCAGCAGAAGGGCAACAAGACAGGCAGGAGCTGGAGCACAGGCTGAGGGAACAGGGCTCATTCTGTCTGGAGGAGGGAAGGTGCTGGGGAGACCAACAGCACCCAGACAAGTACCTACTGGAAAATAAAGTCATGGCAGAGCACAGGCAGGAGGATGAGACACAGGAGGTAGAAGCTAAAGGGAGAGTTAAACTTCTTCAGCTTGGGAGCAGGCAAGTGTTGGCACAGGCTGCTCGGAAAGGTTGTGCAGTCTCCATCCTTGGAGGTTTTCAAGAACCACGCTGGAGAAATGTGGTTCCAGGTAAGACAGCCTGACTTCACAGCAGGAAGCTGGAGCGGTGAGCTCCAGGGCTCTGATTTCACAGGAAAGATCCTGTGATCCTACAACAGACAACAAGAGGCAGCCAACAGGAGCAGCAGCCACTACCCCAAATCCTGAAGCGCTGTGACCGATATCTGCTGTGCTCTGGTTCCATCCTCGATAGGACTGCGTTAGGCACAAAGAAACGTTTCTGTTCGTTTAAAAAACCACTACTGCTCTGAAGGAATTCTGTGACTTAACAAGCAATGAAGTGACAGGCTCCAAAGGCACAAAGATCCAGCCCTCAGAGCACGACTACAACAGCAAGTTTGCCGTGAGAAGTGAACAGGACCTGGACAGCTCAGAAGAGGCCAGGAAAAGGACAAGAGGAATATTACAACCTTTGTTCACATACATTAAAATTAAACCAGGTTTCCCAGGAAGAAACCAGCCCAGGTGTTCTCACATCCTACTTCAGCTGGAACAGAAGCAGGTACCCACACAGGAATTCATTACGCATCTGCTCTGCATTAACGTGCATTGCAGGAATTTACTAAAAAGTCAAGATGCTGAAGCAGCTAATTCCATAGGTTGTTTATTTATCATTGAGGAAACACACAGCAGCAAGTTCTGTGTTGGCTTCAGTAGGACCAGATAGTCAATCGTTGTTACCGCACCCCAAAATTGAAGTCAACGCAGCCATTACTACAAATCACTTTGGTTGGTTGGTTGTTTTTTTTTGAAAAGGGAAAGAATTGACCCTGAAGACAAAGAACTGGAGGAAAATTCAACCATTTCTCCAAAGCCACACATTTTAAATATGACAATATTTATAAATCCTTGAAAGGCATGAATTATCCAATAATGGAAAAAGCAGTTGTGCTATTGGCAACAGAAAATCCATAGGCAGATGCTTACCAGAACACTGAAACTGTAAGAGCTTGAAGGTTTGTGGTTGTACACTGCAGCAGTAGATGTTACTGAACGACTGCAGAACGGCCTCAAAGGCGTCATGTATCCAAGTAAATCTACAGAAAATAGCCCAGTGTAGCTAATGCTCATAATGTTTATTGTATTTAATTCAAATTTAAACAACTTAGTGAATTTAGATGGTGATAAAATGTCTCTCGGAAACCGCCTGCCCTCAGAGATACCTATGTAAAGGAGGGCTTTTGTACTTTTTCTGGCTAATTATGGAAACTGATGTTGCTCTGCTTTTTCAGTAATTCCACCGTGTGAACAGAGGGGTTTTCAAATGCACATTCTGTGACAATAACACCCCATTCCAAATTAAGAAAGACTAAAAGTAAAAAGGTCAGCCTGTTCTGGTGCAAGATCCAAGCATTACTCAAGCCAGCTGTTGGGCTTGCTTCTTTTTACTTTAACAACAAATGGCCCATGAAATAAGCATCATTTGAAATTTCAAAAACTGGCATTCAATTTCCAACCTTCTGCTGTGAGTTTTGTGCATGATCAATCTATATGAGTAAGTAATTCAAGCTCATGCTTTCATGTTACCTCAAAACATTTGTTAAAGAATTCCAATTCAGAATGTTTATAAGCACAAATACAATCCGTGGATTCGATCAAATCAAAGCTAAAACATTGGTTAAACTCTGTGATTTTTCACTTAACGTCGTACAGTGGTCCACCCTTCTTCATCTGTCTCGTTTTTAGTGCGACGAAGGGGCTCCCGCTCCTTTTCAGTTTTCCAGGAACCCTTCTCCTTCTCCCCATCTCTTTCTCGATCTTTTGCTGCTGCCGGGGGAGCAGACGCTGGAGAAGCAGCAGGAGCAGGAGCTGATCGCCGAACTGTTTCACGTTCTTCTCCCCGTTCTTCTCTCCTATCGTCAGCACGCCGCCAGGAGCTTGCTACAAATACAGAAAGACAATAAAACAATGTTTGCCATGCTCCACCAGCAGCCTGCCGGAGTTTAAACAAAGATGTCCAGCACTGATTTACTGATTCGTGGTCTTGCCAAGAGGTAATATGACAACGACAGCCAAATGTACAGTTTAATTTTATAGTGAAGTAATGGACAGGAACTGCTCAAGCCTCTTATAAGATTCAGGATTGTTGTGAGCAACCCAAGTATCATCTTTAAAGCATAATAACTGTAATAAGAATGTTCTGTTGATAGACACGGGTTTATGATGTAAAAAATATTCTTGTATTATCAGAATTAAAAGCACAGAAGTGTCGTCTTAGAAATGACTGAACCCTGAAAATAGAGAACTCCTAGCTTAAGAGCAGTTGTGGAAAATGTTCATGTGCTCGGTATCTCAGAAGACAGCAAATTACTGCTCAGCCTACTGAAATCAGAGGCAGAAGCAGCACCGGAATACACGACTCCAGGGGTAACAGCATTCACAGTGCTCCACTACATGAATTGTTCATTTCCACCAAAAAGGTGTTAAGAATTCAACCCAGGTACGTGAGAACAAAGCTGTGTCAAATACCAAACCAGACAAATACCAAAAGTTCTTCATATATTAAAAAAAAACACCAATAAATGTCCTCATTGAGAACTCTCAGCCTTCCCAGCAGCTGAAGGGCTGACGTGCCCGTTGAGTCCGAGCTCCCACAGCCGGGAGTAGCCAAACCCGCACCAGAGACCCAGCGACTTCTGAACAGCACAAATGGAAGACAGGCTATCTCGGGCTATGCATATTTGCTGTTACCGTAGTATTAGAACACAGCAAAAGATGAATAAACATACATAATTAAAACAGGTTAATGTATGTGGTCAACGTATGTAATTAAAATAGGTTATTAATGAAAATCCATACCATTAATGGTATGAAACCCACAAGGCCTGGTGTGAAAATATTTCCCTTGCATTTTATTTAAGAACTGAGCTAGAAATTACCTTCTGGGATGTCTACCTTGCTAATTTAAGTACAAGAATTTCATTCACCCTTAATATAACGCTACAACAAAAACTGCATACTTCAAATGTCATCCTTCCACTGCAGATGCAAAATGCTGCTATGATAAAAAAAGAGTAAAAAAAGTTAAGATTAAAGGAAAAATTCTCAGTTGCACTAAAGCTTCTTTCTATTGTTTTCCTTATGCAAAGACAATATTAGTGGCTGAAAATATGACTTATTCTCCTTTTACCAGACTCTAGCGCTGTCGGAATAGCGTGCAGGCCCTACAATGGATGTTTTTAGGAGCACTATAACAAACGTACGCTCTTCCCGGTCAGATCTGAGCGGTGGTCTTCTGAGGGGTGGCTCTCTGTCATCAGCGCGTCGATCTCTCATGTCACGACCACCTCTGTCCCACTCTTCACGACGACTTGAATCTCTCCAGCTAGAAGTTTCCTCAGCTGGGCCTCTTCTCCAACCAGCGTCGTCCCTTCAGCCATTCAAAACAAAAACTAAATGGTAAGATTTTACCTTTGCTATGGAAAGAAGCAGTAAAATCACACTATGGATATTTTCAGGCCCAGTGGGTCTCAATTTAACATACTGACAGACTTCCAAAAACTGGTTTCTGTTCTTCCGGAGCCTAACATGAAGTTCTCTCAATAACGGGTAGAAATAAAAATAAATAAAAGCAGTTGAAGTATTTGGGGATTCGTCTGTAAACAGTTAACATCTTAAAAGTAACAAGCCAAAAAGACCCCAAAATGCCACTATCCATTTACTGCCTTAAAGTGGTCAATTTAATCCAAACCAACCACTGTTCCTTTCACTGGCGATGTCACATTATTTCTTTAACCGCAGGATGCTTTTTTTTTGGCTTGTAAAAGAAATATTCTAAAGTATTTAAACAGAGAAGTCAAACCTGGGACGCCGGAAACGATCATCTCGATCGAAATCTCTCTCTCTGTCAAATTCACGCTCTTTCTCGTTTTCATCTCGATCTTTGTCTCGATCCCACTCCCGGTCCCCAGGAGCTCTGGACTCGCGGGGAGGTCCCCAGCTGTCCTCACGGGCCTTTTCTCGCTCTCTCCATCCTCCTGTGAGCAAGAAACACGGTCAAAGCAATTTGTGACTGACCTCAGATCTCTCTGTAGACAAAGAATCCTTTAGTTCCCTCACAGAAACTGGTTCTACAAGTTTCACTCTCTGAGGATCCAACTCAAGATGCTTGTAAGAAGAATGCACGTCTGAGCGGGAGGTGTAGGCAAAACACTGCAGAAACTGCTTAATGTAAAGAGCAATATATACCTCATATATGGGGACTGCCTGTAACAGTTTAGCAGAGCCGATTACACCCTGCAGTTTTCAGTCAGAAACCACAAACTCCTCCAAGTCTCGTGCAAAACAAGTGCTGGAAGAACTAAAGAGGCAGCTCAGACAGCAGATTACTTTGTGAAAATCTACACGTGGAGATTGTAGACAAGCAAATTTTCATGGACATACTGCTTTTTAAATCACTGCTTTAAAATACGGCTGGTTTTTTATGGTGTATCCTGCAATATCATTCAGTTATTTATGAAAAGGAGTTCTTTCTCATGCAGCCTAATATAAAAAAATGAAAGCTTATGAAGTTCAAGTATCAAGATGTATGATAACTCTGCTACAGGCTTGGATTACAGAATTAGTGCCTACTTTATAAAGTTGATGTGCCACATAAATCTGAATAAAAACAACCAGGAAAACGAAGTCATATCTAACATTTAAATGTCATCAACAGTTCTGAAAAGAACAGAACAGTTGTAGTAGTCACCATCAACAAGACTTAAAATTAGAAACAAACTATAAAAGAATAAGATGATTCATATCGCAAGGGACCTCAGGTCATCTAGTCCAACCTCCTGCTCAAAGCAGGATATTCAAGAAGGCAGACACAAAAGCAAAGACAGAATGGTAAAAACAGGAATATCTTTGTGCACATAAAATCAGCCCCACTTGAATGACGTATGAAAATCCTCCTTAGGAGGAGGTTAATTTCAGCCCTACAGAGGGGCTAGGGAAGGAGACCAAGGTGTGCGGACCTGGTGAGAATGTTTCTCTCCCATCAGAGCATTCAACTTGTTTATTTTGGTTTTGCACACAGGTAAATCACCAGCATTACTATCTGAGCTTTAGGTGTCTTCCAGGCAAGCAACAGACACTGATGCATATTTTATTTTTTTTTAAATTCGACCAAATTAAAAGGTTTAATTATATATAGTAAGGAACGTCCACATTAGCCAAATTAATCCAGACATTTTCAGAGCTGATTCTCTCATCTCTGGCACCAAGTGCACTACATCCATTATCTATCAGGTTAACACACACTTTGGAGGGAAGATTATCATATTATATTTTACCTGGTTTACCAAATGGTCTCCAAGGACCTGGCCTTGAATCATCACCACCACGCCATGGACCTCTGTCATCATCTCGTCTGGAGAGCCTGTCATCATCTGCACTGCGCCATGGTCCCCTGTCATCATCACGCCTTGACATCCTGTCATCATCCATCCCGCGCCTGGGACCTCTGTCGTCATCCATTCCGCGCCTGGGACCTCTGTCATCATCCATTCCACGCCTGGGACCTCTGTCGTCATCCATCCCGCGCCTGGGACCTCTGTCGTCATCTGCAGCACGCCAGCTGCCCCGGTCATCATCCAGCCCACGCCTGGGTGGCCTGTCGTCATCCAATGCCCGTCTGGGCGGCCTGTCGTCATCCATTCCACGCCTGGGTCCTCTGTCGTCATCTGCCGCACGCCAACTGCCTCTGTCATCGTCCAAGCCGCGCCTGGGTGGTCTGTCATCATCCAAAGCACGTCTGGGTGGCCTGTCATCATCCAAAGCACGCCTGGGTGGCCTGTCATCATCCATTCCACGCCTGGGACCTCTGTCGTCATCCATTCCACGCCTGGGACCTCTGTCGTCATCCATTCCACGCCTGGGACCCCGGTCGTCATCTGCAGCCCGCCAGCTGCCTCTGTCATCATCCAAACCACGCCTGGGTGGCCTGTCCTCATCCAAACCACGTCTGGGCGGCCTGTCCTCGTCCCCTTCACGTCTAGGTGGCCTGTCCTCGTCCCCTTCACGTCTAGGCGGCCTGTCCTCCGTTGATTCTGTAGAAGGACGTTCCTTTTCTTCTGCAGCAGCACGTCGTGGCAGATCATCCCCTCGCCGGGGCAGATCATCTCCTCGTCGGGGCAGATCATCCCCTCGCCGGAAAGATCTGTCGTCATCTCTTGGTTCTCCTCGACGCCAATCTCTACAAAACCATAGGAAATGAGCAAAAAGTAGAATCTGTTAGATTGACAGTATCAAACACCTCAATTCCATTTTGGAATTTAACCACTTGATGTGTGGTTGCAAACACATTTACAGAGCTTGTAGTTTCCAAACGCACATATTGTAATTGCTTTCATTGCTACAGGAAAGTGGCAGGTCACAGACTGACCAGTTCACAACCTCCTTCAAAACTAGTTTGAAGGGGATAACTACAATCCCCTCTTAGTTATCTGCTACAACACAACAGAGAAGAGGTTTGGCTTCTACACCAAGCCTAATTTGACAATCTTGCGCTAAGTCTCAAAGAACCAGTATTAACAAACCCACAACCATCAAGTAATTATACCCCTTTTCAGGGGGATTTTCAGGAAATTTATCTTCCTAAACTACAAAAAGTCCCAAACAATAGTACATCACAGAGGTGTACTGATACCTGCTTCTTGTCAAGAGAAGAGAAAGCACACTGGAGGTGAATCTCATGGATTAGAAGAAAACAAGCCAAGCAAAAAACACCCCACAAGTTTAAAAATCCACTATGTTACTAAAACGTAAACAAAAGAACAGCAATGACTTGCTACAAAACTACAGATGTAGGAACCCTGCATTTGTTTGTCATCCTTCCCCATTCTGTACTTACACAACGGACACCCATGTTTGAGCAGTATAGAGATTTTTAATTTCAAAAAGGAACCAAGTAAGCAACTGGTTTATCAGCTGCAGAAGGCACCTGCCGGCTTTCACATACCTAAGCTAAATAAAATGGGAATGTTATCTGAATGCACCTCTCTAATTCTGAGATCCTTACAAAGCAATTTTTTAATAGAAAGTAACTTTCAGAGGTGTAAAGGCACGAGGTATCACTCAATTAAGTGCAGCTTGATCAGTAACAATAAAAAGGGAGCCTACACATGTTGAGCCCAATACAAGCAGTGCTTGGTAACCCAACGATTACCTTTCCAGTGGTGCTCGTCGCCACTCAGATTCTGGCTCTCCACCTCTTCTCCAAGAGCTTTCAGACTCCCTGTCACCCCAGCGAGATTCCTGTATGGCAAAAGAAATCCAGAGAGAATGTCTCCAATACTTTAAAATGAAGATTTTCAACAGATGATTTATTCCTTTCAGAACATACCATACCATTAAAAACATCACTTTTACACTGTAGAGAATACTGAACAATCAGGAGTTTAAATAACTGAAGTCTTAACTGACTATTGTTTCTGGCAGAGTTTAAAACCAATATGGTTCCCTTTGGGGCACACACTTTACTAACAGGTTAGGATACATGCTAACACACTAAAAAGCTTTTGAACAACTGTACGAACAACAGCCATCGTGAACCATAGCTACCACTTCTTAACACAAAAAAGATGTTTCACAGTTTCACTTTCCTGCTGCTTTATAACAGCAGGAATGAATGCAAAATAATATTTGGTTTTGTGCTTTCTAATCAGATCAGAAAATGTAACTAAATAAACTGAAAGCTGTCTGTAGCAGGTACCATTTTGTTCCAGGTTTATACAGCACTAACATGGTACCTCAATGCACAGAACAAATTAAGTACTTGTGACTCACACAGGCTGCTTAGATGCAGGGCAGAGAAATAATTGATATTTCTTTGAATAAAGGTAAAATGTCTCTCCCCATTGCTAGACAAACCATTTAAACTATTCCTCACACAGTTGTTTATTCCTCAATCCCACCACAAGAAGCACATTAGGTAAACCATATCAACTATCTGATTTCACATACTTACAAACCCTCTGGTTTTAAACTGCTCTTTGAAAAGCGTTTTTATTTGTCAAAGTCTACACTTCAACCTGCGGAGTACACAGGTTCTGCAAGATCCCGCATATCCACTACTCTATGAGTGTCTGTTCAAATGTTTTCAACAACCTGACTGTAGAAACAACCCCAACAAACAAGGGTGGGCAAAGAAAGAATCCCAAAACTGCAAATGGCATTTTTCAAGTGGAACAGGTATCTTTCTCAGAAACTGAGTCAGCTTTTCCCTATATCCAGGTTCCCATGGCTACAAATTCCTCTTATGTGAAAAAGAGTGGTGGGTGATCAAAGCCTACCAGGTAAATAATCAAAACAATTTATTGCAGCTCTTATCACTTCACAGCATTACTCGAAGTTTGCATTAAACAAATACAATGGTTATGGTGGATGAAATTAAAAGTAGTTCTCTTATTGATAAGGTCGGAAAAAGTGGGAGCATAGAAGATTTGTGGTACTCAGTTACATTTTTACATCACTAAGCATTTATTTGCAAATAACTTTCACTGTTGGATTGGAATAATGATTTTCCCCAATACTTATATTTGTAAATGGAAAGCTGCACGAACCTCTTGTTTTTATGTTTTATGTTATGGCATATTTCTTATAAAATCTAAATCTATGCTTTTACACTTAGTCTGGGATTTCCTTCAGTATCTACTCTAATTCCTACCTTTGTGATGAGTCACTATACTTGCTTCCAACATAGCTTTCCTCTTTTGCATTAAAGAAAATTGTATTCAATATTTATTTCAGTCTTTATTTGGTTTGGTCCTTTTACAGCTTGGAGATCTGAGTAGTTTCTTCATTGTAGTTTATTCCTAAACTACAGACTCCAGATCCTGACAGTGAGCTGAAACTAAGTGACAATCACTGAACTATTAAATTAGCCACTTCCACTACGACTTAAAAAAAAATAGACTATGATTTTACAATGGTACCACCCTCTTCCAAATAATCTACAGAAGAAGCAGTAGTCAAAAAGAAAGCAAACCTGCAAGTATTTACCCACCTTTCTTGAAAATGGGTCATCCAGACCTCTCCTTTCTTCTTCTCGACGACGCTCCCTTTCTTCTATCTCCATTTCTCTTTGACGTTTTTTCTTCTCCAGTTCTTCCAGCTTTTTGACACGTTCCTGGTATTCGCGCTGCTCCTGCTCACGTTTCTCACGCTCAATGCGTTCCTTTTCCTCGCGCTCTGCAGTCAGAAAAATAAATAGAATGTATTGCCAAAATAAATTCCGTTGCTGTATCTACAGAAGGGTTACAAAATACAATCTTCTCCCCTTTGACTCTTTAGAAAAAAAAAGTCAGTCAGCATTTCACAGGATGTGTTTAACCACAGAAACTGTTTTCTGGAAGAATCGTAACTCCAAGGCAATAGGAAAAGAAACCTTGATACATTCAGTAACCTGACATCCTGAACAGCTGCTGGTGAGGAAGGAAAGAATCCAATACCTGTGTTTTTGTTCAATGTACAGACCACAAATGTGCCAGCTAAAATATCAATAACTACCTCAAGCATGGTAGAGGATCCCTTCCTTAGAAAAGGTCAAACAAAACCAAACAAAAATCAGCTAGCAGTGTCAGAAACTTGATATTCAGAACCTAGGGTTTTGTCGGTTTGATTTTTAAATATTGCTTGATAATGAACTCTGATACATAAAATCTTCAGCTGACAAGTAGGAAAGAAATTTACCTTACAGGACGGCTACCAGCTCTTCCGTTCTAAAGCCTGGAAACAGGCTACCAGACAAAGCAATTCACAAACACAGCTGTGTGAGTTGCTAACAATCCTTGTGTTCTTGATCTGACACCACTGTTCCCTTTCCATTCCCTTTAAGATGTGCACAAACAAGTGGAACTCAAACTAACGGACTAAAATCAAAACTCAGTTTTTCACTGGCCTCCCTTACTCCATCTCCTCTCTTCACGTCCAGGAGAAGGGGAGGGCAGGAAGCACTCGTTTGCTTTCCCGTTCCCTTCCTTCTATAAAGCTTTACCATCATCTCTGTGCTGCACACATAAGCATTGAGAAGGTGCGTGAGGTATAACATAAAGGTATGGTATCTTAATACAAATGACCACAGTCTTCACCACTGATGGAAAATGAAGAGACTTCTGCCAATACAGCAAAAACAAGGAAAACAGATGTCAGCTGAGTACACATCTGGAATGGGTCAGGCAAGCAAAAGACAAAACAATCACGTTCTCAGTTATACCTTTCAGCAGCTGTTCCTCTCGCAATCTTTGCTCTTCTTCCTCCTTTTCTCTGTAGTAAGTAATGCGCCTCTCTTCTTTGCGTTGTTTCTTGCGTTCCTCCAAACGATTCCGCCTCTCTTCTGCCAACCGCTCCTGGAACTGCTTGAGTTTATCCTGAAACACAAATAATAGACATGAAACCACCACAACTGTAACGTTCAAGAGCTAGACAGTTGCACAAATCACTAAATAAAGCTGCACAGAAACACAAATCAATGGCAACATATCAACTCTGCTCCACTGAAAAACAACTACTTGTTTGCATTTCAACCTTTTCTGAAATAAACTGCACAAAAGGGAATATATTCCTCCTTAGAGGAAAGACAATCAGCATGCACAATTGTAGTCCTTTATCTGCTTTTTCAGGAAGGTAATGACCTGAATAATAATTTACCTGTACCTAAAATACATTTAACTCAAATTACCTGTATTTTTGTAAAAAATCATATGCAATTACTTAAATTATTTTATCATAATACCTCTTTTGCCCCCTTTTCCAAACCAGTTCTTCCTGCAACATAGCCAAATAATCAAAGCTACAAACAGCCTCAGCAAACGTGGAATTTTTAAAATGCAGAGCAAGAAACAAAGGCATAGTTCTTTCCCTACCCTCCTGGCCTAATTTGTTATTGAATTTTGCAAACACAAAACATAACTGGAAGTACTAAATACGTGAATTGTCAAAATAATTTCCAGATTCAAACAAAAATATTTTAAAAAATAGACAAGTATTTCTAGCTATTTCTTGGCTTCAATATCATTGTCTGTTATTCCATCCCCACAGTAAGTGCAGGTTCTTGTACAGATACAACTGTTTGCTCATATGCTGCCCATTATCTCTTATTAACAACTGTATTGAACAAATAATTTACCTATGTTCTATTTTCTGTATCAGCTATTCCAGATGTTGCCAAAAACTGTAAGCAATAATATCTAGGAGTGGGTGCAAGATATTTTTTTTAATTGGTCAAAGCAGAAAATAAACAATTCCATAATTTGGAGCCATTCTAGATACTAATTTGTTTCTAATTTTCATGAAGGGTCACTGGGTTACATGTTTAATTCCTCACTTGATGGGAATATCTTACTACAATCCCAAATCTCATCATACCTCATAAACTGTTCGTCGTGATGCTTTGAGCCTGGCTTCAAATAAGTCTCTGTCCTCCAACATCCTTGAGAGTCTGTTCTTATGCTCAAGGGCTTTCTCACGCTCCAACTGCAAGGTGGTGATCTAAAAGCAGATAATATAAAACATATTACAAAGGAAAATCTTACTATATATTAGCATTCGATCTACCTCAGCCACGGAAAAGAGGAATTATCTTTTCCTCTTTCAGATCCTAGACAGAAGATACTGTAGTGCACAAAGAAATTGCAAACCTAATACTTCATATCAACTTTTTCCCTTCCCCCTTTGGATTCAGCTAGAGAAAAAAGACTAAACCCACTACTTTACATTCACTGCTAATGGGTTTTATCACCTGAGCAGAAGTGTCTTACCCTTTCTTCTTCCTGTTGCTCCCACAGCTCCATATCATGCACTCTTTGCTCTTCATAAGCAGTCTTTATCAAAGGAATTTCTTCTAAGCGCTTCGCTCTTTCAAAATAGTCAATCTGAATAAAGATAACACACCTTTAGCACATCATAATGCAAAGACCAAATCTAGAAGTCTCAAACTTCAGCATTTTCCAAAGAAAACTCTGATACCTGGAGACTTCTTCAATATATCGGATACATTTTGTTTAGTAAGAGCAACCACACTGGACCAGATCAAAGGTCCGCTTAACCAAGAACCTGCCTCTACCACTGGCAAGTAAGTGCCCTTCTAGGCAAAGATGCAAGAACAGAGGCAGGCAGATATACAATACTCGCTCAGCACCATCGATCTTCAGCTCCCAGTATTTCCTATGTTTAAGATTTTTTATGTATTTAGTAGGTACTGGTGGATTTCTCGTCTTGTCCTTTGGAACTCAAAGAAGCTTTTCACATCCATCAGCATACTTGGGAAAAAACTCCTGCGTGTCTGTGGCTCACAGCATGAAGGACCTTCTATCTACAAACAGTTCTGAACATGGCTCCGACCAGCTTCCATTTGATGCTTCGCAGTTCACTATCACTTAAGTGCAAGAACAACTACTCCACGTTGTCAGCTGTTACACCAGGTACACTCTCATACTGCTACCACATCCTCTCTTCAGAAGTTTTTTGGACATATGGGTGCTATTTTACATAGACATTTCCACATCACTGATAATTCTTGTTGGCCTCAAACATCCAGTCCAACCACATCCTTTTTGAGATAAAGACACTAGAACTGCACACAGTGCTTGAAAAGCAGAACCACCAAGCTCTCACTGCTAAGAATGTTAAGTTTGAAGCCCATAATCTAATAGGTAAAGCTAAAGATCGGGGGATTTTTTTTTTCCCCGACTTTCCCTAAATATTTTGTATCTATCTAAAGTGAACATCATTCAAAGACTCTTCCTTTTACCTCACAGCTGCTAGGTTTTCTTTGGTGAAGAACCTTGTAAAAAGCTTTTTGGAAAATCCAACTTAGTTAGAACAACCAGATCACCCTTACTCACAGGTTTGTCTTGACAGCTTCAGAGAGCTCTAAGAGGAAGCCCCAGCTTACAATTCATTCACAGAAGCTACGCGGACCTTTCCGGGTAGTCCATATTTACCCAGGTGTGACTTGTAAATAGTTAACCATGAGGCAGTGGTGTCTTGCAAGAGGCTGTACGTCTCAAATAGTGATAAGGTGGAACGGTTGTGGCAGCAGGGGAACTCTGTGGAGGCTTAGCAGCCAGTGATCCCTCTCTCTCTCTCTCCCTCCTCTTTCTTTGTCTCTAGACACAAGCCCCCCCAACACAGTAAGCATTTTTGCACATCTTGACTTAAACAGATATTGTGTATTTGGGGACCTTGAGTGCTGACTCACGTCAATTCCAACCAAGGGAAATCGGTGAATCTGAGTCACCTTTTCCCCCCTGTGTTAGTGGGACATGACACCAGGTGACTACTAATTCTACTGTTTTAATTCTCTGCTACTTTGCTCAGCATAAGCATCAGACTTGCAGGCCTGCAGCATGAGAGATCTTCATTGCAATCTTTTTAAGTAACTTGCCACTTTCTAGTATCAAGCCAGTTTTAAGTGAACCAAATTACCAACTGTATCATATAATCTCTGTTTCATTCTTGAATATAGTTGGAAGTCCCGAGTGAGTTTCACCTTGCCCAAGTTATGTATTTCTATTTAACTATGACAACATGTTCCTCATGTTTTTATAGCCACCCAAGTTTCAGGGAGATCCTATTCTACCATCTAGAAGGACTAACAAGAGTTAATTAATTTAGCTTCTCTGTAATAGCCTCACCTTCTTTGAACATTTAATCTTCTCTGAACGTTTTCCAACTACAAGCGTTCCCAACTAAGACTCAGTTCACAGCTTAAGGGCCCTTTTTCAAATCAAGTTCATTAATTAGAACAGATTTGTATACTGATACTAGAAACTCAGATGGTTTACAACACATTCACCCTTTTTTTTTAGTTTCATACAGTAACATTTTCAACCCCAGTATCTTTTCTCTCTCTCAAAACAGAAGTTCACAATCACTAACTAAGCTCTTGTATTAACATCGTTTTTTACACTTCCTCCTTGGTACCTTTTTCTCCTGATTCTTCAGACGTTCCTGAAGTTCCTTCTTTTCTTTTTCCAGCTGTTCAACTTGTTTAGCCATAATGAAGTCAGGATCCAGTTCTTCAAGATCCTACAACAAAGTACAGTTATCAATACAAAATTAAGCAAACACTTTTCTGTTAAAAATATGGTTGGTTTATTTAAACTTCTCTGCAGTTTTCCCTCTAACTTTTAAACTAATTTGCTTCAGAAACACTCTCTCCTCTGGGTAGCTTGTATTTTATTTTTCAAGATCTCTAAAGCATTTGTATCTCAATTTTTAATTGAGATGCAGTCCAGGTACTACAAATGGAAACTGGAGGCTTATTCTGTATTTCAGGTATAATTTAACAACAAAGGGAAAAACCCAGCTGGATTCAATTCCTCCAGGTAAAAAAAGGTCATATCCAAAGACAATATTAAGGTTTACTTACGCTGGTAAGCAAATTAAATATTTAAGTGACACACTGTCTCACTTTTAAGAGACTGTTCAAGACCAGTTACTGCATAAAAATAAGAAAAACCATGACATTCAGGCAGCCTAGCAATGTAACAGCAAAAGCATTAAAAAAGTAACTCAAAACTGCAAAGAAGAAGTTGTCTACCTCAATATCAATATCTTTAAACGCTTTTGCTCCCAGTTCAGTCTTCTTAATCTGCTCCAAGCGCTCACGAACAGTCTTCTTCTTGATCTGCTCATGCTCTTGCAGAATCCGCTCCTTCTCCCTTTCCTTCGCCTCCTGGCGCAGTCTCTCTTCCTCAGCTTTCCGGACTTTCTGCAATTCTGCTTCACGCTGTTCAAGTTCTTCTTTTTCACGCTGAATGTTCAAACTTTCAAGGCGCTCTTTTCTTTCCTCTATAGTTTGACGACGTGCAAGAATACGCTGATGCTCCTTCCTTGAATTTTTTAAGAAGGCAGTGACTGCCTGTTGATGCTGTTCTTCCTTCTCTTGCTGAATTTAAATTAAGGATAAGACAACGACGGTTATAGGATCTCTTTAAAAAGGCTTTCAGAAAGCACAGCAAACACTTCTCAAAGAAAACTCTAAGTTAGTTTTACTCTCAAAACTTTCCAACTGTGTGGAACTACAGCTGGAACGGGCAATCTAATCACTCATGCAAGTGAGATAACATGGTAGTATCAACTGACTAGAACTGCGTGCATGTGGAGAACGTTGTTGGTATCAGACGCACCTTAGGTATGATATTTTCACGCTTCTTCTGTCAAAAAATATTGCATACCTGCATGTTAGTGATATTTAAGACTCTAACTGAAAGAGTCAATCTTGTTTGTCTCTGCAAGTGTTAGCAAAAGTAGCACCACACATACTGTGTTTCACCAAAGCTCCCTTGTTTTTAAAGTTCTCCGTTTTTCCAAACACACTAACATAAGAGAAAAACATCCCAAGTGACACAAAACACTATCTGTGAGATGATAAAAAACCTGATGATTGTCTCTCAACAATTTAGGTATAAACTCTCTATATAAAACTGTTTTAATTAAACAATAAAAAGCACTAGACGTCTAAACACTAGCATATAGAGTATTGAAGCAGCCTTCTCACTCCCCCACCATTCTCCTCCAGAGCACCTACACAGTTCTTTGTAGAGATTCACGCTGCACACATTAAGAGGTGTAATTGTGCCCGTTTTAATCACTTCAGCAAGCAGCAAAACACTCCAGCCCAATCAGCTCCCTACGCTCCCTCAGTCACGCTGCTCTCGAAATGTGAGCTGGCTCCGAGGTATTTTTAGTCATCTGTCACTTCTAGGGCACTCAACAAAAACAGTGAAACATCCATTCTTTGCTGCGGATCTGCAAGCACTTAAAGATAAGTGGAGGTGCCAGAAACACAAAAATGAAAAGCTTCAGATAAATTTAACAAATTTATGAATTATGACAAATCTAACAGAAATTAAGCTTTTAAGCACACGAAAAAAGTGAAAAGTTTTGATCTGAATAGTGAAAGAAAAATGATATCAACTTGTTCTATAGCTCCTCTAACCACACAGATTGGTATTAAGCTTCCTACTGTATTCTAATTTTATAAGTGTAATTACTACCATTTACGTCTTATTCACCTAATTGTACTAACACCTCAAATACAAAACTATTTGTCATTTCCATCTATGATGACAGTTTTTTCTTTCAAAACAATCAATCAATAATAAAAGCTTTTTAGGGTAAAATCTACATGCAACTATTTTGACCTTAAACACTATAAAACAGCTAATGTATGTTCAAGCTAACATAAGCAAGCTACCATTAGGTGTCATGACAGTCCTACTTTGTGTGTTTATATTTTAAGCATATTACTTAATATTTCAACCCAGATAAAGAGTCTACATGGATATCTTGCTATCAGCTTTTTTTCCATAAGCACAAATTATTTTATATGTTCAGTATGAAATCCTTCTTTCAGAAACATACAGCAAAAGAAACAACTACCACTCTCTTTTGAGAGAAGTGAAGGTTTAACTTGCCGCAACCAAAGCACGCTGGGAATGCGAGAGTGATTTACACCTTGTTCCAAAGGGCTCTGGAGAATCTGAAATGTGAGCTCATCGGGGAGTCCGACCTTGAAGCCAACAGCCCCAGCAAGGAGGACGGGGAGGGACAAGGACAGGTCAGTTCTTGAGCTGTGGGATCTTTTGTTCATGTCTTTAGATTCCACTATGAAGTTACATTTCAGGTTCCTCACCACAGCAGTTTCTCCAGGAAAAATAAAGCAAGCAGGCTCCTGGATTTTCAAAAATGCGTGCATAATTTGAAACAAATCCTAGCTCTCTAGGTCCACCTATGGGTAAGCTATTACTAGGTATATCCTAAACCTGATACATGCCAGACCGGCAATTTAAACTCAGGCCTCTGGTGTACATTTTGACATGACTTTAGTCAAGACATAACACTAATTAGTTGAGTGCGTTAAGAACAGCACAAAGAGCTGACTACCACCAACTTAATCCACAAGTATATAAATGCAGCACACCATTACTGTCAAATTATATCAGAGATCTGAAAAACAGAGCAACACATTCCTGAAAATAAATAAATGTTCAAAAGCACTCATCTGTACCTAACTCAAATCCTTGCAATGTCATGCTAATCATTAGATAGCTCAATACCTCTCCTATGTCAAGGAAAGGTAAACCAAGTAACTCCTTAGTGTATATGACCTCACAACTTCAAAACAAGCTCGTCCTGCTAAATCAGAAAATATAGATCTATTAGAACAGGTGAGCATGTAACAGATGCAGAAGGACACTTTGTCATTAATAAATACATTAATGCTACACTACATTTGCATGTATTAACACCTCAAGGATCAATTTTCTGTTCTGCAATAACACTATTGATTACCGCTGCACCGAAAAGAGATTACTGGAAGGTCAAATAAGTAAAAAGTAACAAAAGGCTGCATAAGGTCAACAAATAATCATCCCATAACGCACCTGGGGGCATGTCAGAATTTGTCAACATTCTCAGAAGACTTAAAATGACTTACTAGTAAGTGAGGAGGCTTAATGACTGCAAGAGCCTTAGCCAGGGCTGAGGACATAGCAGTCAATTGATTTCTAATTTGCTCAGAAGGCATGCTTTGGAGTTGAGGGCCTAGCGGAGCATCTTCTCTAGTACAGTAATTCAAATCTGAGCCAAAACTCAGTGTCCGGGTAGTGTGATCAAGGCGAACCTTTGGGAAAAAAATGAGAAAAAGGATTGTATTATTTACTAAGCAACCTCCCTGTTGCTCTGCCTATGACCAATATGAGCCAACAGAAGCTCTAAGCAGAAATTATTCTTTAAAAAAAAACAAACTATGAGAAATGCCAAATCAGGAGAAGAAAAGTAGAACCATGAATAAAAGCTTGTTTAATTTTCATGGTTTATTTAAACAAAAAAAAAAAAAAAATCAGTAGAAGAGGCTGAACTTTCAATGACTCCACGAAATGAGCGCTGCTAGAGAAATCATTCTTTCCTCTTCCTTCACATTAGGAATATGCAAAACGAGAATCCTGACTTTGATGCAATTTCAACACATCTAATACCTAAGCTAAAATTGTGTATTAACCTAAATGAATTAACTCAGCTTTATCTAAAAACCGAAATGGATGATTACTGAGCAACCTCAACTGAAACCTACTTGTATCTCATCAACAGCTTAAGCATTTAATTACAGGTTGTCATTAATTCTATACAGACATCTTTACCAACAATGGAGAAACATCCCAGCCATCGGTGCACCTCTCAGACCTTGGTGTTTTACTTCAATCACTTGGTTAGACAAAACCCAACATCAGCGACTGCTGGCTCTTCAGTCTTGCACAACTAATTCAGCACACTCAGAAATTTGCATCCCTGTTTGTTAGACTTGCTTCAGAATATTCTGGACTAAATGACTGGGGCTCACAGAGCAAGTTTCAGCAAATTTCATTTCAACTTCTACTGCACTTATATTAATGCTTGTTGACCTAAATCAGAAATACACAACAGAATGTCAATAATTGTCAGTTCTTAATATATTATCACTCGCATCTTTTACTCTAGTTTATCTCCACCCATCAGAATCAATTGTCTTTCTTGCCTTCAATGTCAAACCGTTAGTTTTCATCTAATGTAATCCATGAATCCACACATCACGAAGTCTTTTTACAGCACTTACTTGTAAGTCACAATGTCTGGCTGCATCAACGATACAACGTTCCAGCTGGAAAGCATCAACAAAAGGAACCAGGGTACACAGACGAGAAAATTCAATGCTTTGATAAATCTGGGCCACCTGTATGTGAGAGCAGAAACATTAGGTATTTTTCCTCATTAAAAAGAGATCAGAAATAAAAGTTGTTGTATGGGCGATAAAGCTAACTTACTTAATTGTCGATACATGAGTGTATGCATATTAATATAACTGCAAATACTCTGCCAGGATTTTCTTTGTGAATTGTGTTCAAACTTGAACTAAGATACAATGCCATTCCTGAATGGCTTCTTTGTATGAAGGAGACTGGCAGCAGTAACTACATACAGCTATGCTGCTAATTAGCCTTCAGCAATACTTTAGCACATCAGAAATAACACTGCTCGTCACTTGTAATGAAAGCAGGTCAATGAAATGTGCATTTTATAAAACACCTAAACACACACTCAAAAAAACCCACACACACAAAACATCCCACCCAAACCTTACAAAAAGCTTTAAGAAATTACAAATTACCTTATGTAAGACAACACAGATCCGTAATGAAGAAAATCTAGGTAAGACATTACGCCACTGTGTGCAGCCACTATTAAGTAGAGATACTACGGTTGTACTTAAAATCATATACAAACCTGAAGATACAGGTTATATACTGAAAAGAATGATGATTTCAAAATCATAGTGGTCTTCTATCTGACAGATAAAAATTACTGCAACATAAAAGTTTCCAATTTAACATTCTTCCAAAGCATTTTCTAATTTATGTATACCTAGGAACATACATTTTCTTTATTCATACCTGCTGCAGAAGGCGAAGAATGGTATTGTTTTGCAGGTGTGGAACATACAGCTGCAGTTCAGGTTCCTTTTCAGCTTGGTCCTTGACCCAGTTCAGAACCTATCAAAATTCTGAAAAGTTACTCCGTCTGCATCAACTCTTAAAAACTTCAACATTAAAGTACAAAGCGCTGTTCTTAAATACTTCTGGTTTACAGCTCAGGAAACAACAGCACTTCTGCCCAGATACTACACTGTTTTCCTGAAGTGTACCTTTTGATCAGAACACTTATAATGAATAACTAACATTTTTGTATGAAGGCGACTGACAGTGCTGGCAACGTTTACCACACTGCTAATTTACCTTCAAGTTCTTTTTAGCACCTCAAATATCTTTATTCCCACTATCAAAGAAAAAGAACATGATGTGCTTCGTCAGTTGCAGAATTTACATCCTCTGCACCTTTATAGCGGCTCCCTGAATATCACCCAAGAGACCTGAATTAATTTGTATTCTATTCCAATAATCGGGTGTGCTATGTGTATCAGATGTTACGTACATCTCATCATAATGGAATTTGACCAAATAAAGCCAACTACTGGAAATCCTGGCAACAGAAAAAGCTAGCTGGTATTTACCACAAACCAATATTCAAATAATAAACTATAAATCAATTACTATATACACAGAGCTATGAAACTTACCTTGCTGACACGGCTACATAACTTGAGTGGGTGAAAGTCTACTTCAAGCCAATTGTAAAGTTCTTTCACTTCTGGAACAACATATTGCACTACGTTGAACCTCACCTACAGTCAACAAAAAAAACCCCAAAGATTTCAAGATAAATACAATATTAACAAATAGTTATGCTTTAAGAATTTTATATTGAAGAAGTTAAATAGGCACCACGTGTACCTTTTAATATGGAAGACTAGTTATTTTTTATTACAGCATTCTTAATTGCAGTGACAATAACTCTACACCACTTAACTGTTTGCATTTCTAAAAACGGGAAAGTAGACAAAAACATAGAAAAAAGATAAACATTAAGACTAGAGTACCACCTTCAGCTTTAGTATTAACCATTTCTAAGACACAAGTCCTACTACACAGATGTATGCCCACATCCAAACTAAAACCACACATCTCAGTTCGTGAGTAAACTTCTGAAGTTTTAAATTGTGGGTTTAAGGCAAACTGGAAAGATATCAGAAGAAGAATTAATGCAAATTGTAAAATGGACCTTGAATGTAAGTTTTAGGCATACAAGCAAATGACTGTGAGAAATACAGATGTCCTCAGAAAATACCTAACTATGATTGAATGCCTAATTTTTTATGAGTATCTGGGAAGGTCTGAAGATAAATAAATCTTGCCTCCCTTCAAATTAAACACATGGAAGTTTTCATAATCACTTAGGTCCTCACAGTCTGCTATTTGATATTTGAAATACATTTAAAATAGAAAAATAAATACTTGGTTCAGTTAATTATATTGCACCTTGGAGTAGGGAAAACACCAAAGTTCTTGTTTGCAACCCCTTTTAAACCCCTCAGTTTCAAAACAACATTTGTTGCTTGTTTGACATAAAGGACAATATTGAATCTCACTCTTTAGTGCACACAGACATTCACGTCTCCCATTACTGCTGCCATTTCCAAACAGTCCTTCTTGTGAATCTGGAATTTTACCGCTATGCTGTAAAGTCATAAAATTAACCATAAAGCTGTTTTAATTTTTAAATTGCTGTCCCATAACTAAGCACAGTGCTCTAGAAGGAAAATAGTCCAAAAAGAGGGCTCAGTGTTTGAAAGCTGCTCCTCTGAATACCACTACCTACCATATCATTAATGAGACTGGCACGGGTCGGTGGAGCCTGCAGACCCAACAGCGTTGCCAGACGTCGCTGTTTCTCAACAATGATGCCATCCATGTCCAGAAGACGAGCAATATCGGTTCTCTCAGGAGTTATAGGAATTGACAGAGTGGCCAGAAGGACTCGAGTAGACATCCTGTTGACAAAGGATAACCCCAAAAGATGAATTGCAAGAGAACACTAGTTAATTCCTTTTCATGTATGTGCCAATTCAAGAGTAGGAATGAGTAGCATTCATGGTGCAAAACTGTGTAAAAATGCCAGCAATAACAGAAAAGACACCAAATGCACAAGAAAAGGACCAAATGCAGCATTCTTCTGTAACCAGGGGAAAGATTTTTGAACATCTTGTCATTACTTATATATGCGTGCATATATGTATGTATATATATACACAGAAATTACAAAGAAATTTAAGCCATCTCTGTAAATATCAAAATACTATAAAATGAAAACACCAGAGAGCAGCACCTTTAAGAAACTTATTTTAGCTGCAAATCCACACCAGTCATTTTGACTGCACTGATTTTTAAAATGTACTGTTCGAGCCAGATGTCTCTTTTGATGAAACAATACAAATGACACTAAATATTTAAATACTGACCATAGAACCCAGATGAAAAGGAATATATAGAAGAATTTCCATAGAGTATTTCTTTCCACCAGATTCTGATTCTATAAAGGCCTGGCCATGAACTTTGGAGTTAATGCACTCAATGACACTGTGTGCCTCAAAAGCCTCGCCAATATCAAACTTACTATCAAAAAAATAAAGGCAATTTGGATACACAGACTTTTATATATTAAGAAAAAGTTTATACTGGTTATAACAAAATCTTGCGAAGTAAATACCACCACTCAGACAAGAATATGTAAGGAAAACGTGGATACTTATTAACTTGTTTAGCTTCTCAGTCACTAACATAGGAGGAAGCTTAATTAATGTGATCCCGATGTTTACATTATTTACATTGTACCTATGTAAAATATCCTTCCTGCTCTAGGTTTCCTTTGAGGTAGTTAGTACTGGCCACCTGAAGCAGAGCTGCTCATAGCCATACATGTCATCTGCTTCTTTTGGGCTACAATTCAGTGTATTTTTGTAGCTACAGGTTTAGAAAAAGAATCTAAGATCACATTAAACATCATTCCCCACCTCTGCATCTCCTCTTGTGTGAGATTCTTCCGCATTTCTCTTGATAAGTGATAAAGTCGGTGAAGTGTGGATGCATGAAAAAGAGCATTTCCTGATTTCCAGAAGACGGTTGAGACTTTGTGATAGTAATTTGCCATCAGTTGTGGTTTGGGTGGTTTCTTAGACAGTGCAAATAGCCCATGAATATCCTCCACTGCTTTGAAAGCTTCCTGAAAAAAACCCAAATACACTACTTTTAGAAAGTTTTTTGCAACCCCTAAGAAAGAGAAAAATATACTTTCACTAAAGGTTATAAAGACTATAACATAATTAATACCACAGAAAGCCGTGATCTTCAGTTTCACCAGCTATATAAAACAAAATACTTCTTTCCTAGTAATGGACTTATTATTTGGATATACTGCAAATCCATTAACTATCTGCTTAGCATTTCGTAGTTAATGATTAGTTAGTGTAATTTTTTTGAAAACTGGTTTCTCTCAGATTTAAGCTACAAACCAAGCGGGGAAGAGTAAGCCAAACCAGAGTAACAAAAATTCCACTATTTTACCATTAGACCAATTCTACTATTTACTGATTTTCTCATTCTTCATTATTTTTGTGATCAAATATGGGTACAGTTTCCCTAAAAATATGTATAACCTTACATAACCAAAAAGGAAACAACAGAGAACATTCTCCAAATTCACAAAACCAAAAAATGTCAACATTGGTTTTTTTAAGGAAAATTGGACATGAGAAAGGCTGGAAAAGCAAGGCACTCCTTTGAAAAATTTGCTTTGACAGTGCCCTCACTGGCTGGACAACCAGCAGTGCTGTGGCCCAAGGCTTTAATGTTGACAAACCACTGCCCAGCGGTCTTTTCCCTGAGAATACGAGAAGGCGGGGGGAAGGTGTCATCCCCAACTTCTCATTTTCACAACTTCAGCCACTTCAGCACTAACTTCTACCAGCAGAAGCTTGGTTTGAAATGCTACGTGAAACAGCAATCCCAAGAACAACAGCCTAAGTATTCAATATCCGTATTATCCGTAGATATTAAAACTTTCTTCTTTCGATATTATTCTGTCTTTACCTTGGAGAATATACCACAAAACACGATTTGCATGGAACAGATTCCAGAAAGGTTGAAAACTACAGTGATTCCAGGCGCCTGCTGCCTACCTGCCAGAGCTCCATGCTGATAGCGCTGTCGAGCTGCACCAGCCTGGTCTCCAGGTGCATCGACTGACTTTCGGGATTGTTGAGGTTGATCGCTGTGCTTTGGTTGTGATGGCGCTGGATCTGCCCCAAATGCATGCGCAGGTTATCGCAGAGTTTGCGGAACTCGGCTTTCCGCGTGTACTGCAGGCAGAACTTAAAAGCTGCAAAAAGTAACGATATAAATGAAGAATGCTCACTAATGTTGACTTCACGGTAGTTCTAAATGGGATGCAAAGATGTAAATCAGGATGTTTAAAGAATCTTCATTTACAGTTCAAAGACATACCAATAAGATGCAATCTAACTGCCATGCACAATGAGTAAGTGACAACACAGAGCACTTCCATCTTGACCTCAAAAAATGAAGAAGCTTAAGGGAATACTTTGAATCTCTTAAAAATGTTGTAATTTAAGCAGTGATTCTAGCTTTTATGTTGAACTAAGTGCAAACCAAAGTCTGTGAGTGGCATTAATTCAGGTTTGGGCTTTATAAAATGCGGGAAAAAATTCTCAAGTCATCTAAATACGGTAAAGTTAAATGAAGCTTTCAAGTGACTAGAAATGACATAGAAAAAAATTGCCTTTGAACCCATAGTTCCTTTCAAAAATCACTGTTGCTCTGAAAATTCTAAAGCATCTCTACCAGAAACAGGCAAAAAAGGAAGTCTCAACACTGTAGTGCAAAGACTCAAACACACTGAAACACCCAGAACCCATCTGACAGCCTTCTTTCCTAAGGTACTCACAATTTAAATACAGAGTTAAAAACCTAACGGACTCATTTTTCAAAAATACAGAGCCTTAAGTTATACATACAAAGGAAAACATTCCTCTATCTCTCACCTTTCAGCTTAACATGTAAATATTCATTCTTATATTTTCAATTTGTGCAGAACAACACCAGAAAGAATCAGATTAGATTTTTTCCTATTACCTTCTGCATAATATTTTGCTAAGTTACGTCTGTGTCAAAATCGATAGCACACCAGAATTTTACAGTATCCTGCGATGTACACTAGTTTTTGAAGTTAGCTGACATACAATACTGTAATGGAACACACATTTGCCATTCTGGGTAATTTTGATCAGTAAGTTAGAAAAAATAAAAACACAGCACCAGTAATTCTCATCGTTATTCTCAGTATATCCAGGAAAATACAACATTTTCCTTACAGGTTCTGTTACAAGAAAAGATCAGTGTCCGGAAACCTCAGTAATTTTAAGGAATCTCTGTAATTATAAGAAGAGTATGTGCGTACCTACATATGCTAAAGAGATTATCGTATTTCCAACTCTAAACCAATTTCCAAATAGAAATAACCTTTAATTTTGTGGTTTTACAGGATGTAATAAAGAAGTCCTAGATCTCATTGTTTCCATCTTTTCGACTTACCTTGCTGTGCGATATCATGGTACAGGCGTTCCACTCGAGAATTATTTCGTAGAAGATCCAAACACTGTCTATAGGATTCCCACAAAAATTTAACCCAGGGTGTCAAAAGCAGTCGGTCAGTACGATCCTGAGTGTCTTCTCCACTCACAGCACTCAAGAGAACACTACAGTCGGGGCAGGGGGTGAGGAAAATAAAAGAGTGGTTTATTCTCCACAATTCTCACCAATTTTTCTTATCAAGATCTAAAATGAGACTGGACAAAACTGAACAGCTAATTGCTGCTCAACAGTCTACTGTTTATTTTCAACTTTTTTCCCCTCAGACTTCTCTCTTTCCTTTCAAGGATATAGATAAATATTCCTGCTGTTAAGTTTCAAACTTTGGCCCCTGCATACGTGACTGACACGCACAAGCTCCAGAGATAAGAGACATTGGGAGTTTTTCTATCCTTCACATGAGTAATCCAAAGGAAACTAATTCTAGGATTTTCACCCTCCCTCTTCTAGCAGGGAGCTGTGTGCTGTACTTCTGTTAGACTGAAATATCACTGTCTACTCAGACACTCTCCGAGTTGCTGAAACTTCCTTTTCAGTCACCATCCATGTGCAAGAGAGCTCACTTTGTGTTGACACAGAAGCAAAATGTGCCTTACAACCTGCAGACATCAAAAACTAGAATTCTTACATTAGAGTATCAAATCCTTTAAAAATTCTAACATGAAAAAGATGCTTAACAATGTAGAAGATACAATAACCTTGCATTTAGTGGCTGTAACTGCATTCCCTCATTCACAAAAATACAAAACTGGACAGGATACTCAAGACACTGAGACAACGCTATGGCCTACACAATCTGCTCTGCCAAACAGTCTGCACAGCATGACAAACTTACAAAGAATCACCTTCCCCAAGTCTTCATTTTTAAAATCCTTTTTGAATTGTGCTTCTAATATAAAGTCTGAACTCTCGTAATCCTCTCCTACTGCACTGCTTCCAGTTCTAATTTCCTTGAGTGCTAGTACTACATTCAATATTAAAGGTGACAATTCGCCAGTGTCTTCTCCAACAGATCAGGCAGTGAAGCCAGCAAAAAAGTACGGGAATTCTAGAAAACAGGACCTAAAAACACTAAAGAAACTGTGGTTGTTCAGATAAGGAAGTGTGACTGAAAGGACACATTTTCTAGTCCTCAGTTATACGAAAGAGAGCAAAGAAAAGAGCAGTCAGTCAATCTTCCATGTCTATTAGTGGGATTCCTCTGTAACAAAGTATTTCAGGCACTGGAAGTCACAGGAATAGCACTGCCATTCTGGAACAACCACTGCAGACAGGTCTTTAACCTTCTCATTTTTTGCAAACAACCTCCAAAGTTCTACCAGAAAGCCTTGCTGTTAATGTGCAAATCCACAGCCATCTACTCCACATCTTTGTGAGCTTTATTTGACCACTATAATGTCATTCCTCAGTCGCCTACACAAGACAAAATGTCCTCTACTTTGAGAATTTCTTCCATTTTTTTGTCTTCACTAAATATGGTTTCAACTTATTTTGTTTCTGTGCCAAAATTTTAATTGAAACAATTCCCATGATCTCCTTTTGTCATTACAAGTAATCAGTTTCTCACTGGGCAATGTCTTAGTCACCTTCCAATTTGACTGCAAACATCCCTTCTGTATCAACAGCTTTACTTTCCCCCAGGTTATATCTCTGGCATTTCTTGAATCTAAAAAATTAAATTACCAAATAAAATTCTAACATAATCAGGTGTCACCTACCCTTTGGCATGCCCATACTGGGTGTTACCATATTTTTAACTCCATGTACTACTTCTTTCCCTCAAAACTCACATTAAAGACTCAAATATTATTATGATCAAGATAACAACACATTAGCAACTGTTCAGATCACTACTCAGCCCTACATATGAATGCTGAGAAAACAGTCTGCTCAGATGTATATCTGCAGAGCTTCAGTACTCAAAATACCTGCTCATCCTTTTAAACCTCTAGAAAAGAAATTATGCTGTCACCCAACACGAAGAGAAAGCTGACTTAACTATTCATCTCAGAGAGGACAATTTTCATGCTTTAAAAACCTCTTTTATTCCAGAATCAATATTCTTACAAAAATCAGTAACAAAATGTCACTTTAATCTTCAGACCACACTTAGGATGTCTAATCTCAACCCACCTCCTCAGAATTTTACTGTTATTTTTCCTAGAATTCTCCACTTATGTCTTAAGATCCTTTTGTTATCTCTTCTGGTATCTTCTGAAAGTTTTAATTTGGTTCAACATATGGAAATTGTAATTTATTCCTTACACTTCTTGATTTTTTTTAAAGGATATGGACAGATGGCCTCTTCCAAACTCAACTGGAATGCTTTAAAACATTTCTTCACCCGCACCGTGTCACCTCTCTTCCACAGATATCACCACATATAAAGCCGTACTATTGGAGTTAACGTGGGCGTTCCCTAAATCCACAGATTCATCTGAAGAACGTAAATACGCAATCAGAGCTAACCTCACTTTGCCTGAAGCAGATTAGGAAGTTCTCCCACAAACCATCCTGACAAAAGAATAGTGACTTCTCGCAGAGCTGGAACCTGGTTTCATCCTAACCTGGCACCACTTGTCAGTGAAGGTGTACACACAACCTAAAGCAGGTATATTTACTGACACTTTTTTCCATTCCTTCTACATTCTCATTATCCTTTTAATTAATAATAACACTCTTATTTTACTTTTTATGCCCTTTCTTCTGTTATCCCATCAGTTACGCAAACAAGCATAAAGTAACATTTCCTTTTGTTTGTACATGCACAATGTAGTCAGAAAGACTGGAGGTTATCACATACAGGAATTAAATTGGTCTAATATAATTAATAGCATTTGTACATCAACAGATAATGAGCCACTTTCAATAATAAACTCGCCAATACCACTACAGATGCAGATAGAAGTAGATCCTAGAAAGCGCTGACCCCACTCCCAGAATCACTCCCACTGCACCTACAATTTCTATTCTTTACTACTTACTTTCTTTACTTGGACTTCGGATTTTATTCAATGCAAAATTCCTGTTTTTTCCCTACTTCAGAACACTACTAGTACTCCATTTCAAATCCACCATTTCTATATCTCAGTTCTCTGAATTGCCATTACCCTTCATGAAAATAAGGATACTTTGCTGTGCACTGGTATATTTTGAAGACAGGCCACCTACCTTTCTGGAGTTTGAATGTTATCTAAGTCTTCTATGTCCAATACCATCTGCTGGGATTCTTCCTTAGCTGCTTCTGTTTTTTCTTCAGCTAATTTTAAATAAGCCCGAACAACATCCTCCAAAGATTTGATGTTCACCTACATCAAAGGCAGAAAATGGGAAGATGTTTCCACCCACAACTGGCAGCAAATATTTAAAATGTAAATGCTACAGAACCAGGAACACCTAAAAGGCAGATTAATTCTAACTCAAGACCAATCAGTTACTTTTAGATCAGATCAGCTGATATATACCATGCTTGCTACAAACAAATAAAAAAAAAAATCAAAAGCCATACCTGCTGGCAAATATTCTTGTACTGGTACAGTCCTTCTTTCGCCAGATGACTCTTGCGGAGATCCACACAGAGTTCCAGGTACTTCAGCATAATCGGCTCGTGGATCTTCTGCCATGTTCGGTGTTTTTTACTTTTCATAACATCGTAGAGAACATCTAGGGCAGGCTGCTTTTTGCCGACCTCAAGGAATTCTGAAAGTAAAATCCAATTAGCAAAAGACTTGCAAACCAGAAGATGCAGTGTTTTCATGCTTAACGCTGTAAGCTTTTAGAATTTAATGCACTCTAACCACAGCTCATCGATGGTTTGATTTAGCTGGCCATACCACAACTGCTGGCAGATGCAACTGCAGTGGCAGCCTTTCTACAACATAACTGGCAAAAGAACGCAGATGTCTCCGTTAACATGAAACTTTCAGGATGGCAGAGATGTCTCTCCATCCATCAAGGCACAACTGAGCACTTCATACATATTAATAAAACATATATATCCAGTTTTAAAGTTAGTTTCATCAAGGACAACGAACACACAACATGAGGCTTGTGGTACAACCCCTACCAGTCCCACTCAACAAGATGCAAACCATCCAGTGAATGTGACTCAAAAAAAAGTCCTGCCCTCAAGCCCAGAAAGAAACTACTCAGAAAAGCTGGATTTTTTTTTTCAACTTAGAGGAATCTAGAGATTGGGTTTATAGAACAGTTACACTAAAAGCTGCTATAACACAACTGAAGGGTCAGACATTTTTAAAACAGCTTTGCTGCTGAAAACAGTGTTGCGTTTATTCCTTTCCTAAGCTGTTACTAACAGCATCTCTCAGCATCACAGCAACTCCCATCAATGACATACTGCACGCTCTGCTCAGTACAAAACACAGTAAATCACCCACAAACAAACACCGAAGCAGCATGGCCAGCCACCAGCACACACACAGGCCCTACACTAAACATACCCTTAACTGCAGAAAAGCAAGACAAAAGAATGCTGAGAATGGAGAGTAAACAGGCCTCTTAAAGGCTGAGGGGTGGCATCAGTACTTCTCATGAAGCACTTTGGAAAACCCTATATTCTTAAAGAAATAAAGGCAGAAAGGATTAGTACGGGCCTGCTCCAGGTGCTCGGACATCACACAGACCTCTTAAGTTTTTGAATCTTAGAATCAAAGCTAAACACGGCTAAAAGATGTCTTTTCAAAGTAGCAGTGCTGTTTTAATTTAAGGACTTGGGGTTTAGGTTCTGTAAATAACGACTTCGAATAAGATGAGCAAGTTACTTTTTACCAAAAATGTACTGTTACATTTAAAGATAGTTAATGTTACAATGTGACAACATTCAGCAGTATTTTTTTACTCATGAAGGTAATTCTAATTAAGCTATGCTCCATCCAATAATTTACACTGTTATTCTATCTCAGCACTGCTTTTGAGGCAATTACTGCTCAGCTTTACGATTTTTATTTATGAAAATAAACTTGAAAGGCAAGTTTAATCCTGCAATAATGCCAGGCCACTCCAACCAGAGCTCTCAGTGGTCGATAACCAACTGGACAAAGCACAAAATTAATTCATATTGTCTTGAAACTTTTAATTAACTCTGGTCAAGCAAGTTTGTACCAGTAAGCCAAATAATTAAAGCTCATTTAATAGACACTGCAGTAAAAGCACATGCAAAGTGAACATGAAGCATTAAATCCAGCACACATCACCATGCCTTGCAGCAGAAACTGTGTTATAGAAACAAAGGCTTGTAACAGACAAAACCAAAGCCTTAGTCCCTCAATAAGCTGTAAGAATCACATTTCTTCTATTTTCCTCTGTTACACCACTTGAAATGTTAAAAGGTATCCAAAACAGCAACTGATGCTCTGAGAGGACATGAACTAGCTGACACACATTGACAACTCATCTATTGCTAACCCGAAATCCCAAATTAAACTAAATTTTCATCTGAGGAAATGTACATCATTAGAGAAGGTGACAAAGATGTCAAGCATTAGTCAACATCTCTCACAGAGAACAAACTCAATATCTGCAACAATAAAATGCTCCCAGAAGTTGCATTAGACCCTTGCCTACAAAGTGATGCCAGATACTAACAATAGCTATGGGTTGGCTTTGACCTACATTTATTGTTTATAAGGAAAAAATAGCCTTTCTTACATATCTGCACATTTATAATCATTCAAGCTCTTCTTATTTCCAAACATTTTCTATGTATGCTGAGGTCACTGAGAACCTGAAGTATAAAGTGGTCTTTAATGCTCACTTAAGCCTTACATATAAAATGCAAACACTGAAACTCTGGAAACTGCACCAAATGTTCCAATTTGAAATGTCAGTTTAAAATCAAACTGCTTCCTGCAACATACAACCTGCCTTAGATACAACTTCTCACCCTTTATTACACTTGACCACAGAGCAACTGAGCCCCTGCAGTTTGCAAGACTTCACACTGTTTGTCATGTTTCCCATTCAGTCTCCTGAGACTTGGGACTGTGTTTGTCTAGAGAACGCTCCCTTCAGTTCCAGTCCCTCACTTCCACTCTACTCCTTCAGTTCATCAGAATTCAGTAGACTTGCAGCAGTGCAAGAGATGTAAATTTAAAGCTGCTCTTCAATACCAGGAGAGCAACAAGAAAATGTCCAATTTAAACAGTTTAAGATCAATATTCCAGGAAAATGACTTGCTCACCAAATAATCACCCAAGAATTCAAAAGTTTAATTAGTGTATACAGTATGGTGTGTGCACCTTTCCCAGTAAAAGGACCGGAAAATACAACTTCCATCTTTGGAAATCGATTGAAGTTGATTGTATCTTTCATCTTTTTATCTTTCTGGGACTGATTTTTCAGGTTGGACTAGATGATCTTCAGAGGTCCCTTCCAACCCCAACTGTTCTGTCATTCTGTGATTTTATAATGAATTTCAGATTTCAAATCTCGAGGATGTGCAGTACTTCATTTCACATTTTCTTGTTAAAATACCAAGTACTTGAATTATGTATAGTCCCCAGACAACACAGCCTCTTCAGCTGCCATTTCAAGACCCGTACATCATCTGTAATTTTTCGATGTCTTTAAGTGTCATCCTGCAATCAGCCCTGTGACAATGAAGGGTCTAAATGGTCTTGCTAAGTGCTTAAAATAGGATGCTATAAAAAAAAGAAGTGTCCAAGCCATATATTTAGCCTGAAAGGAGAAAGCTGATAAATATAATCAGTCCAGCTTTGTATATGTCTGTCAGTGATAAACAGCTACAGTGCACTCCTCCTTGGTTCCCATTCCAGGGGTGAACTTATAGAAATTTATACGTTGCCTGCGCAACATTGAAAGAGTTTAATCATTTGCATTCTCACCAGAGTCACGTGAAGGATGGGACTAAATACGAAGCCCACATGAAAAAACAGGTTTGGAAATCACCCCGGAGCGGGTGCGAGATGTAGGCCAGACACTCCACGCCAAGCTCCGGGCCGGCCGAGAGCCCCTTCCCGCGGGTGGGCTCGGCGGCTGTTCCGGGAGCTGGGCCTCATGCTGAGCCGCCGCGGAGCCCGGGCCGCGCTGCACAACAGGCGCCCGCCGCCGCGACCCCCAGAACCCGCCCAGCGCCTCCGCCCGCGGGCGGCCGGGGGCCCCGCCGGGGCCGGGAAGGCGGAGCCGGGCAGGGCGCTCTCCCCGCGACCGCCCGGGCCTCGCGTCCGCCATGCGGCGCGGCGCACGCCGCCAGGCCCCGGCATTTCCCTCCGACAAGGCGGCGCCGCGCCGCTCCCGGGCGGCCTCTCCTCAGCGCCAGGGAGGCGCCGGCTGAGGCCCCGCGCACCGAGAGGCCGGCAGAGGGGCTGTGGGGAGAGCACGGCACAGCGTGGCCGGGGAGAAGAGCGGCGCACGCTGCTCGCCACGGCAGGGGCGGGGGGGTAAAAGGCGAACCGGCGGTGAGGGGGAGGCGGGCGGCCCGCACTGACCGTTCGCCCGCTTCAGGGCATTCTCGGGCCGCTGGAAGTACACCGGCATGATGGCGGCGGCCTCTCCTCACAGGGCGGCGGCGGCTCCGTGCTCCAGCCAGGCAGCCTGCGAGGCCGGAAAGAGAGGGCGGCCCGTCACCCGCGCGCGCTGACGTCGCCGGAAGCGGAAACCCCTCCCGGCGCGCGGGCGGGGACGCTGGTAGCGGCGAGGACTGGGCAGCCAGCGGGAGGCGGACCGGGGGGCCGAGCCGAGCCGAGCCGAGCCGAGCCGAACCGAACCGAACCGGACCGGACCGCGCAGCTTCGCTGTCCGTCTTAGCCTGGAGCCTGTCCGAGCGGGAGGCGCGAAGACCCGAGCCCCGGGACGCTCCGTGAGCCGGGTTGTGGTGAAGTCACCATCCCTGAAGATGTTTAAAAGGCGTTTAGACGAGATTCCTAGGGAGGCCACGAAGATGATTAAGGGAGTGTGGCATCTTCTTTATGAGGAAAGGTTGAGGGTGCTGGGTCTCTAGTTTGGAGGAGACTGAGGGGTGACCTCATTAATGTTTATAAATATATAAAGGGTGAGTGTCAGGAGGATGGAGCCAGGCTCTTCTCCGTGACAACCAATGATAGGACAAGTGGCAATGGGTGCAAACTGGAACACAGGAGATTCCACTTAAATGTGAGAAGAAACTTCTTCACAGTGAGGGTGACTGAGCCTGTAACAGGCTGCGCAGGGAGGTTGTGGAGTCTCCTTCTCTGGAGACATTCAAACTCGCCTGTACACCTTCCTGTGTAACCTCATCTGGGTGTTCCTGCTCCGGCAGGGGGATTGGACTGGATGAGCTTTCGATCTCTCTTCCAACCCCTGACACTCTGATTCTGTGATGTGGGTTAGTGCTAGAGTTAGGTCATGGTTGGACTCGATGATCCTGAGGGTTTCTTCCAACCGAAACGATTCTGTGAAGCTGTTTGGATAACTCAGTCTTAAGATTTTGAATCAGCTAAAATAAATGCAGAAGAACACATGGCCAAGGAAGTCATCGTGTATGCTGAGACTTTGCTCTTCACAACTTGTTCAGCTGGTTTGGAAATTGTGCTTTGAGGCAGTTAAGAACTTGAGAGCAAGGCCATTCTGTGTGCACATAGTCATCAGCTGCAGATTTCGTTCTTAATCTTAAAAATTTCAGAGGAACTCGGCTCTTAAGAGCAATAGTAATAGCAATATTCATATGAGTGTACATGTGATAACTGCTAGTGCCAGCGTGTATTTTTCAAAACCAATAATAGGAAAATTTCTGTTGGCGTACAGGGAGACCATGGATGATCTATAGAAGTGTGTGAATTACTCACAAAAGTCTGTAACAGCAGCAACAAAAGCAGTAGAACAGCAGCAAGTGCATGTGTGACTAATGGGATATTTTAGGTGAGTAAACAGCAGGACAGTGCATCTCTGTCTCAGCTGAACATCATCTGATTTTCAGACTTTCAGCAGAAACACGAACCTCTGCAGCAAGATTATTGATCGCATCATGACTAGCGATGATCCTATGTAGAGCCAGCTGTCTTGCACTGGATTCTTAAGTATATCTAAGTATGATTTTTCAAAAAATATGTAGGTAGATGGAGAGGAAGTTTGTTTGGGATGACTAAAGACAGCCTGTTCTTGTCTTTTGATTTTCTGTTTTAGCACATTTTGTTCTGTATATGTGGTATTTGGTTTATTTTTGTGTGCTGTTCACATTAACCATATTGCGTGGCGACCAGAAGGTTTCATACCTATTATAAAACACATTTAAAAATTAAATTTTAAAGTTGGTTTGCAATCACAGATTATTGCTAAACAGAAAAATAGTTTAAAAACAAACAAGACACAATCACTGTATGGAAGCTTTAGCACCAACGGTGATGTAGCACTAATGTAACACTGATCCACTGATTCTATTGCACGAACTTGCATTCTAGAGTGAAAAAACAAAAAGGCAAATGTTTTCTTCCCAGCTCTCTTCACATTGGAGTTTCTCTGTGCCCTTGTGTCCTTGGTACCTCTCTGAGATCCGGTGACTGGTATTGTACACAGTGTTTTCCATCCAGCCACACTATTGATTTAACAACAGTATTTTAGTACGGCCTGCACTCTGAACTGTCTCTGGCAGCCTGGCTGTTTCTGTTTCAAACTGTGGTTATACATTCAGTAGAGTCCTCATTAAGCTATTTATAGTGCTGAACAAGTCCTTTTCTTGTCTTCGTAAAATTGAAGTCTGTCAGATGAGTCACAGAGGTGCGCCAGGTGTGGTGGCAGCTCTGTAGCATCCACCACCCGCCTGTGCCCGTGTCTCAAGCCAGGATTTGTAGCTGTCTCTGGAGACATCTGTGCCCTGGCTGGGGACCACGGGTGTGCTGCTGCTGGACATTGCGGGTTTATAGCAGCATTTGCTGTTCCAGAGCCTATTCCACCTCTTTGAATCTCTCAGAAGTTCCTAAAGCCCTCAAGGCTTGAATCGGACAATTTCGTGTCAGGAGCAGGTTTTATAATGACTCCTCATGTCTCTTTCTACACAGTGGCTAAGTATATTAAATGTGTGTGCTTTAATTTTATACCTTTATGAAAATAACATGCTAGACCGCCCCTAGTGTATTCCCCACCCATCCTTGTCAGGCCTGGCCTCTTTCCCAGGACTGTACATTTTCTTTAGCAGCTTCCAGTGTTCCTGCAGATATCGCATTTATTCTTGAAATTTCTTCTTCCTAATCTGTTTCTTCCTAATTAGCGCCTGCTCTGTGCTATTAGCTGAGTTTGTGCACTGTGGCTCCCATATGTGGTATTCAGGTACCATTGTTCATCCAAACTTGAAAATGAGATCTTTTAATTTTCAAATAAGTATGTGGAGTTATTAATGAATAGCTGTTGCGCTTTATGAATATTTCCTTCCTGCCAGCCGGTGTGGCCTCTCTGGGGGGGCTGTGTTTGTTTGGGGGTTCATCTGGCCATGAGTTTGGCAGCAATTGCCAGCAGGGCCACCTGCTCTCAGGTAACATTCCACGTAAATCGTGCCCTGTGACTTACGAAGTGAGATAATGCAGGCAATGAAAAAACCTGCATTTTTTTCAAAAGTAAGTTTGTTTGGTTTTTATTTCCCCAGTTGGAAAACAGGCTGGTGGATAACATTTAGAAGGACAAGAAATTACTGGAGGGAGTCCAGCCGAGAGTTACAAAGATGATGAAGGGTCTGGAGCATCTTATGTGGAGAGACTGGAGAGCTGGGTCTGTTCAGCCTGGAGAAGAGAAGCTGAGAGGGATCTCATCAGTGCTTATAAATATCTCAGGGTGGGTGCCAAGAGGATGGACCAGATTCTGTTCAGTGGTGCCCAGTGACAGGATGAGGGGCGACGGGCACAGACTGAAGCACAGGAGGATCCATCTGAACACGAGGAGAAACTTGTTTCCTGTGAGGTGCCAGAGCCTGGCCCAGGCTGCCCAGAGAGGCTGTGGAGTCTCCTTTGGAGACATTCAAACCCGCCTGGACACGACCCTGTGTGATCTGCTCTGTGACCCTGCGTGAGCAGGTGGGTTGGACTGGGGGATCTCCAGAGGTCCCTTCCAACCCCAATGAGTCTGTGGTTCTGTGATTTTGGGTAACATTTCACATGAATTGCGCCCTGTGACTTACAAAGCCACGTGATACTGACAATGAAAAATCTATATTTTTTTTCAACCGTTTGTTGGGGTTTTTTTCCCCCAAGTTGGAAAACAGACCGGCGAGTACAAGGGAAGCGGCACCACCGGCACGGCGCCGGCAGATAGAGGAGGGCGGGCTGAAAAATGGCGGCGGGGGCTGAGGGGACACAGCCCAGGGGGCGGGGCCTGCTGCGGGGGGCGGGGCTTGCCGCGGGGGCGGGGCGGGCAGAGGCGGCGGGCGGGGGTAGGAAGATGGCGGAGCCGGAGGCGCAGCTGCTGCTGGCCCTGGGGCTGATCGGTAAGGGCCCTGCCGCCCCGGGGGAAGGGCGGGCCGTGTGGGGTTGCTGGGAGGGCCGGTCCGGGGCTCTGGGCCGGCGGGAGGTGCTGGTTGGCGCTGCTCCGCCGAGCTGCGGCCGCAGGGCCTGTTCCCGCCTGAGGCGGTGCCGTGCGGTGCCTGAGGCCGGCGGCTCCGTCCGCCTGGTCCAGAGCGAAACCGTGCACAGCTCGGCCCAAGTGTCTTAAATTCACGGCTTCTGAGGTTTCTGTTATGAAATTAGAAATAAGGACAAGCAGGGGAGGTCGGAAATCAGCTGGTGTGGGGGCTCGTTGGTCGATGCCTTGATCATAGGGGTGTGTGTGGAGGGGGTCGGTCTCCCAAGTGACAGGACGAGAGGAAACGGCCTCAAGTTGCACCAGGGGAGGTTTAATTGGATATTAGGAAAAATTTATTCAGGGAAAGGGCTGTCAGGCATTGGAACAGGCTGCCCAGGGAAGTGATGGGGTCACCATCCCTGGTGGGGTTTAAAAGGCATTTAGACGAGGTTCTTAGGAACATGGTTTAGTGCTAGAGTTTGGTTATGGTTGGACTCAATGATCTTGAGGGTCTCTTCCAACCAAAATGATTCCATGATTCTCTTCAAATTCCTGGTGCTTTTTTGGCTTGTTGAAGCAGATCAAGAGCGCGTATTTGTTACCATTTAAAAAATAAAATCTGTAGCACAAGTGCTGCCCTACGACTTAAACCGTAGTGGCGGAACTGGTTGTCTAGGGGTCAGGGTGAGGTGGAATTTTAATCTGATTCCAGGAAACAAACCTGATTAACCCATCGATTTACTTCCTTGCTGCTGTTTGGCATTCTCACAGTGAACATCTTTCCACCATAGAAAAAGACACCAACGGAGATGCTTTGTGGGTTTGGTGTTATCCCTCCGTAACAGCTGAACTGAGGAGTCTGTTGCTGCGGAAATGCTGCCTTACAGATGAAAATAAACTGCTTCATACATTTGTATTTGGCCAGTATAAAAGGTCATGGTTCTACATCACGACTGCGGAAGTTCAAGATTCTCCAGCCTTGAAAAAGGTAGGACTTGTCCGGAAGGAACATTTCTGCAGGGCTTCCTCTGGCAGTTTAAGCAGTGTTTTCCCATTGTGTGCTATGAGGAAGGGATTTGAGGTTTTGTGTGCACAGATGCAGCTCTTACCCAGCTGTCTAACCAGTCCACACATTTTGTTTTTCACCAAGACGTATATTGGATGGAATTGCAGAGGGATTGAGCTACTTATTGACTAATTTAGATTATCTGTATTAATATGGAAATGCTATTTCATGCCATTATTTCTAGTTACTTTGCACTTCAAGTTCCACAATTTCTTTCCTCTTTTTGTTGCCAAGGAAGCTCTACAGAGGATCTTTCATAGTGTCCAAAATCTTGTTCATGTAGAACTTGATGCTTTTTTTTTCTGAAGGGTTGACTTATATAGGTACTTTTTTTTCTGCTGCATTGATAACTGGAAGGCTGCCAATATGCTTGAATCTTCTATACTTTTCCTGTTGTGAAGATCATTCAACTCTCTGTCGAGTTTATTCAATGTTCATATTTCATGCTATATGATTAAGTAGAAAGGTAATGTGGTAATTTTGCACGCCCACAGCAAAATGTTGTTTGCTTTTCCTCTCTGCAAGCTTATATCTCTTCTGAGCCTTAAAGGTGTAGTAAAATAAAATAACATGTCCCCGTGCTGTCTCTGCCAGTGGTGGTGGGAGATGCTATTTAAGGAGGACAAGTGAGCTTCATTACTGTCTGCAGACTTTCAGCCTTATACTATCCCAGCCCACAGTCATTTGATTTGGGAAGTTAAAGAGCATTTCTGTTGTGGGACAGCTATTCATGATTTTTTTTCTAGTCTTTCTAAATATGTTGGTGCTGGTTTCCAACCTGCAGTGGGGAATTAAAACACCTTTCTCTCTTTTAAACTGATCTCATGGTATTGAAGGAAAACAACTCTTATAGAGTAGATTAAGCGAAAGATGGTACTAGATCTGACTCAGTAGAAATGAGTCACATCAGAAATCTGTTGACCAGACCTCTTTTGCAGTTAGAAATGTGGATCTGCTGCTACCGGCTCACTTGTTTTTTAATTGAAACACTTTGTCAGAGTACTGCAGTAAGATCAATAATGTGAAGAAGACTGTTCATATAAGGTCATTAAATAAACTGTGTGTTTTTGTGTTTGTGTGTCTTTTCCAGGTGACCCACTTCTCCATCGTCCTGACGGCCAAAGACTTCAACCCAGAGAAATACGCCGCCTTCACGAGGATACTGTGTAGGTCTGTACAAAAAGCTGGTTTGAGGTACCACTGGGTGCATGTTTGCGTCTTGCCAAGGCAAAGGATTAAATTTCATTGTGTTATGTTTGCATTGGGTATAACAATCCACTGGAAACTCCATTCTGCAAACTGAATCAGATTATATAAATCCTTGATTTGAGCTTTTTGTCTTCATGCAGTAAGTGCTGGGTGAATGTCAGGTCCCCCCAATAGGTTTTGACGTGTCCTCTCCAGACACACCCCCACCACCCCACACACACTCATTTTTTTTCTCTCGCATTTTTAAAAAATATGGAATTTGTGAAGAGGTCAGTGCTGTGTAGTCAAAGGTCACTGTGTGTATGGGGGACAACTTGCATCCCTCCACACCGCCGCTCCTACTGATGTTTCCCGCAGCTCTGAAGCAGACACAGCACCCAGTGCCTTTTTAACTTTTCCTCTCAGAAAATGAGGGCTCTCTGTCTTCTCCCTCCTTTGAACCAGACTGCCATCTTCTCCTTCCTTTGTCCCATTTACTCACCTTCCTCCACCTCCCCATTCTCATCATCTCCCTCAGCATCTTTCTTTGCTTTTCTTTCACATCCCAAGTTGATTGGGTCCAAATTCTTCATACCAAGAGTATTCCCTGATATTTTGCTGCTAATGGGCTGCAGCTGTGATGTTGTTATATCACAGCCTTAGGGATGTCATCAGGCAGTTCTGCAGGGTGTTGAAAACCTGAAGCTGTTCTTTTTCATGGATATATGAAATATCTAGATTGGCTTTGGATCACATAAACGCTAATTTATAAAGTAGAACATCTTTTCAAATCCAGGGTGGATTCCTCTAGACGTGATAATTGAGTTTCAAATGTGACATGGCCTTGTACCATAGCTACTATGGCACATGGTTAGTTGAGCTTCAGCACTAGTCCTGAAGTACCTTAACCTGTAAAATAGGTTATGATGTCTCTCTGCTGTCTAGAAGACAGCTAAAAGTGTGTGGTTTTGTTGTTTTCTTTTTTTTTTTTAATGAGTATCAAGGACATATGTTTATCTTCTGTCATAATTTATCAAAGAGTACAGTCAAATGCTTAATTATGCTTGGATAATAAATGAAAAACTAGTCATGTGGTCTGCAGTAATAGTAGGAGTTACTGTAATAGTTGCTTTTTCATATAGCAGGCACCTTAAAAGTCTGCAAAGAATCCTTAGTCTGGACATATGCTTACACCTCGTGCTCCATTTCTATGTTGGTAAACGTTGGCTCTTTCATAAAATAGGAAACTAAAAAATACAAGGTTTTTATCCTAAAAGACAAACATGGTTTTGTGAGCGTGTTGAAAGACTTCTGGTTTAGTATTTATTAATAAAACCTCAACCAGGTGTCCAAAGAAAGAATTCTTGCCAATAATATTGCTATTTGTGATGTTGTGATTTTTTTTTTTTCATGTCTGCTGTTGCTGATTGCAGTCAAAATATCAGACTCTCTTCTTTTCACACAGAATCTACTTGAAGCACGGAAGTCCAGTTAAAATGATGGAGAGTTACATTGCAGTCCTGACCAAGGGGATCTGCCAAAGTGAAGAAAATGGGTCTTTCCTCAGCAAAGATTTTGATGCTCGGAAGGCTTATCTTGCTGGTTCCATCAAAGGTTAATTAATACCAGAAGTCTCTATTCTGATTTATTTTGTGCAATATAAAATACAATCTAGTTTTCACGCGTACTTCAATTAAATAGTGTTAACAGCATAATCTGTGCTGTTATTATTAAGCTGCTTCACAAAATAAATTGTAATATCAGCATGTTTATCTTCTATAAAGTAATTTTCCTCTCTTTTCTAGATATAGTATCTCAGTTTGGAATGGAAACAGTTATCTTATATACGGCACTGATGTTGAAAAAGAGAATTGTAGTGTACCATCCGAGAATAGAAGCTGTCCAGGAGTTTACCAGGTATTTTGCTAACCCCTGTAGCCCCAAAAGTCCAACAAATTTTGAACCTTCATTGAGAGAAACAATCAGATTTTAGGGAAAAAATATTTCTTAAACCTGTTTATTGAAATCCTGCTGAATCCCTCTTAGGTTTTAGCCATATGTTTGTCAGCTCTAGAATTTAGCCGTAGAATGAGTGATAAACTCTGCTTGAGCTGATAGCAGAAATCCTTGTGGTTTGTGTATATACGTGCCAAATCTTGTCGTAATAGTTCTTTATGACATTTTGTACTGTTAAATTTTAATTAGTTCAAGTGAAATTCTATGTGTCAAATACCCATCTAATTTCCCTAGGACTTTGCCTGCTTTAGTGTGGCATCGACAAGACTGGTCAATTCTTCATTCATACGTACATCTACATGAGGAGGAACTGGAAGCCTTAAAAGCCTGCACAGGTAGTGATAATTTATTAATTAAAAATATAAAGAAAATTTGATTCCAGGTTCTGTTGCTGCAAGGTCTTACACCAGTGCTCTTTGGGGAGAAAAAAAAATTGCTATGTTGTTATTAATACTATTGTTCAAAGTTAAAGAGCATCATTTTCTTTAGAAAAGTCAAATAGGCAAATCAACTTAACAAGTATGTTAGAAGGGAACTAGTTGATCTGGTGTTTCTGGGTGGATCTGCATCACTCTGCCCCTAATCACAGATGCAAAGCAGCCTTGGGATTGTTTTGATGTTCTGATCAGAGGGACTGAAAGTCTTAGTGTTGTACAGAAGCAACTCACTTTACATAAGCTACTTTTTTTTTCCTCAACTTCTACACATAGTTAGTAACTAAATTTTTATTGTGAGTGCTGCTAGTGAAATCTTTGGCTTCTAATCACAGGTAGACTTTACCAGCTATGTAGGAGTTCGATCTGTGTGATACATTCCTATGTGCGCGTCGGACTTAACGCATAATCCAGGAAGAGGCCCTTGGTTTGTGCAAAGGTTGGCACGACACGTAACGTGGCAGTTCAGAGGCTTCTCTGTACAGAATCATGAGCAAGAAGACTACTCATCTTTCAGTATTTCTCCTGCATTACCAGCGGTGCTGGTTGCAGCTCCCTAGACGTCTTTCATGGGGAAAAGCTGCTCTAAGCTTGCTCACCTGGCATGCTATAAATAAGAAAATCTGCTGGTTTTATTGCTCTGTTCCAATCTGATACTGACTCAGACAAGGGGCTCCAGGGTGGAGATGCTTTTAAAGAGGAACTTCAGTGGCTTTTTCATTGGCAAATGACAGATTTTAGTAGCAAGGTAGGAAGAGAATTTCAAAGTTCACATTGATAACCTTTTTATATTGCATTTAGTGCTAGTGGTTCATCCATGTTCAAGGCAGTTTTAGAGGTTGATTTTTAAACTCCTTGAAGTGCAGCATTCTGCTGGATCTGCTTCTTAAGTGCCTGACAATATCAAGAGAGCAACCTCCTGGCTCCAAGAAGTATTGTGTCAAATACTCTTAGAACAGACTTTAGGACTGCGGTTTTCCACAATATCTTGGTTTTGTTCTGGTTTTGTTTATGAAGAGCCTAATCTTGCCAAAATTCTGCTTTCTAGGTTACATTGCTGGATTTACAGATTCTGAAGTGAACAGTAGACCGGACCTCTACGATGTGTACGTGAATTTGGCAGAGAGCGAGATCACTGTTTCTCCTGTAGTAAAAGGTTGGCTGCTTTTTATATTTTGGATTTAGAGGCCACTTATTCCAGAGTTGACAGAAATTGCTGAGCCTTGCTGTAGCTCAAGCAATCTTGATCCTTCTTCCATCCAGATTCTCAAAAGTCAATATTGAAGCTTCTGCCTTTCCATTTTATTGAGACTCTGGAAGACTGATGGAAGTTGGAATTTGGAAAGTTGTGCTTCGTCTTCCAAAAAATGTACAGCTGAGATTTCAAAACGTCCATGTTAGACAAGTACATGGAAGAGAAATTCTTCTGAATGCAGAGATATCACATGAGTTGTTACAAGAACGTTACACTAAATACCTGGAGGTTGGGGACTGTTTGAAAGGAAAATTTGCGTGTCGCTTGTCATCTTGCTGCTCCGTGTCATCTGTGTTGGGCCAATTTAGAGGTAGACAGTTGCCTTGACTGATAGATTTCAAGTGGCTGTCATGAAGAGAACTCCTTGCTTTTGCTTGTTATTCATATGCATTTCTAGATACCACAGAAATGGTCATTTTATGTGAATGTGTGCTTATTTTTTCTCACTCAGAGGCAATGACAATGGGAAAACTTCACAAAGAAATTGGCCAACTGATCGTTCAATCTGCAGAAGATCCAGATAAATCGGACAGCCAAGTCATTAAGGTTAATATTTTATTTTTAAATCTAGTCAATTGACTCCTATTGTGAAGTCTTGGCAGAAAGGCAGGGGTGAGGTAGGTAGGAGATTGTCCCTGATAATCAATCAATCTCTTCTACCCTCTGTCTTTTTACAAATGAGCGTTTTTGTTCTTCATAGAGGTTTTTGAAGATGACACACTTGGTTTATGTAACCACGTTGCTGAATAAGCTTCAGAAATTGTATTGATCATAAGACTTCCAGTAAAATTAATTTCCCAGTTTTATTCTACAAAGCATGTATTTTGCTCAATGCCTTGTCAATAGTATTATCAATACCTTTGAAAAAGTCCTGGTGAGAAATGGCTTCTCAGCTGTAAAGCCTGATTTTTATGATGATGGTTTTTTTCACTTCCTCCTCTATCTAATGATGAGCCATTTCACCACTGAGCGACTGTTCAGTTCTGGGCCCCTCAGGTCAGGAGAGAGATTGAAGTGCTGGAGCGGGTCCAGAGAAGAGCAGCAAGACTGGTGAAGGGACTTGAACACAAGACCTATGGGGAGAGGCTGAGGGAGCTGGGCTTGTTTAGTCTGGAGAAGAGGAGGCTTAGAGGTGAGCTCAGCACTCTCTAGAACTACCTGAAGAGAAGTTCTAGCCAGGTGGGGATTGGTCTCTTCTCCCAGGCAGTCAGCAATAGGACAAGGGGCCATGGGCTTCAACTCTGCCAGGGGAAATTGAGGCTGGAGATTAGAAAGAAATTCTTTATGGAGAGAGTGGTCAGGCATTGGAATGGCTGCCCAGGGAGGTGCTGGACTCACCGTCCCTGGAAGTTTTTAAACTGAGATTGGACATGGCACTTAGTGCCATGATCTAGTCAATGGACTGGAGTTGGACCAAGGGTTGGACTTGATAATCTCTGAGGTCTTTTCCAGCCCAGTCGATTCTGTGACTTGGTCAGATGAGCTCAGTTAGGCCAGCGAGAGGAGGCTGTGAAGGAGCTGTGTGCATTTATCCAACATTCCACAATAGCAGGCTGAAGAGCTGTTGCAAGTTTGCCTTAAAATAAATGGGGTCTTTATTTGAAATTAATTATTTATCATTATTTTATTTTTTTTCTTTAATAAGCGTATGTTAAAACATTATAATATCGAACACTATATTCATGGTTGCTTGTTTTTCTGTTCTCCCAGGATATTTCTCTGAAGACAAAAGAAATCTTGGCTACTTTGGCCTCCCTTGCCGAAGTTTCCGATGGCAATGAGAAACCAACCCTTAACTCTGAGGCCCTGAAACAGAAACGATTTCCACCAGCTACAGAAAACTTTCTTTTTCATTTAGCAGCTGCTGAACAAATGCTCAGAATCTGATTTTGATGCACTGCAACAAGATGGACCAATTCAAAAACACTGTCTTTGCCGTACAGATAGGTATAACTGATATTTTATATGGAAAAATTAAAGGTAGAGGAGTGAATGTTATATTTACCGTGAAATAATGCAGAATATCGGAGCTTGACCTGGAATATAAGGACGCATATTTGGGAACATTCCTGGTGTCATGATCTTTCCCCAAGTATAATTTTGTGTATATGGCTCCTGTGTTTCATATCACAACATGAGTGTACAGACAAACAGCACGAGCCCGTGTGTCCAGGCTGTGCCAGACATTATTATAGTGGCTGTTTGTCCTGCGGGCTGTTTGTCAGGCAGCTCTGCTCTTGCTCTGATTTGTCTTCCTGGGGTTCGGGGCAGGAGCTGCAGCACATGTGCTGTCAAACCAGCACAGGGACACGCCGAACGCGCAGCTGCTCGTTCTGGGCTTCCAGGTACGTCAGCCCCTCTGATATCGCTCTTGCTCTGGGCTGCATGATACCAGGAGATCCCAAATAAACGGACAAGTTCTCTTCTTTCTACTTGAAAGTGTTGCAGTGTGAAAAAGATGTCTGGCAAAATCTGATGTGTGTAAAGGAGGAGGTATTTTGAAGCTCGTGTGGGAGCTGAGTCTTTTGGACTCTTGCCTTAGAGGTTTTCCCCCATTTCACTCCACCCTGTGCCTCTGATGGAGGGAAAAGAGGACAGGACACTTTAACATGAGGCTTCCTGGGGGTCACAGACAAGTGCTGCTTTACAGCTGGAGTCAGTGAAGAAGCTGTTGTGCTTCTCTGCTGAGAGGACACCTGCCCATTCATTCCTGATCCATTTGATAGAAAACTGGATGAGTTAAAGCCTTAATGGACTAGAAATGTTGCAATGGCCACTCACCGCAGGTCGAGCATCAACCGCTTGAACTGCTCGAGCTGTAACACGGCTACTGTCTGGTGGTGCTCTGTGTAGACTAAATGGAGATGAAAACTTCTTAAATAATAGCAAAACCTGGGAAATAGAGAAAATTAAGATTTGCCTACTTGTTTGGTTGCACAGCCATAACTTTAGATTTTCTTATTTGTTTTTTTTTCATTGATCCACCTGAAACTAACTGCTTTATAATCTTCTGAGAAGAGCTTGGATTCTTTGTAGGGAAATACTGTGAGCCAAACGGTCTGTATTTCTTCAGAAATGTGCGCAGCAAATCAGTCACATCTGCAGTAGCACTTTGTTATAAGAAAAAATACCTTTTTTCCTGGCCTTTGTACAGATAGGCTGTAGCATGTGGTTTTACATAGAGGTTTTATACTTACGATTAAAACTTTAGTAATCAATATTTATATTGTTAAATAATTGGATGTTTCCTATACTGAAACTGGTAGAGCTCATCAATAACCATGTGCAAGCAATATTGGTTTGAAGAAGGGTTGTTCTTTTGCTTCACATCATACGTTAAGGAAATCTATTTTAGAATGTGGGTAAGGAATGCAGCATCCATGTATAAAACATCTCGTTATTACAGTCAGTCTGAAAGTGCTTCAGAATAATCCCCTATTTTCAGGGGTGTAAAATTCCACTTTAAACACTCAACTCTGCAGTTTCAATTCTGAACACAGAAGTGTGTTGTGTTTTTTTAACTCCTGCGAAAAATACTACATTTGCCTTCATTTCCCTGTAAGTGCTCTGCATTTTTTTGCTCTGTTTACTCATTAATGTTTTTTCTCAACGGTTCCTTAGTATTGCTGCTTCTGTTTGGGACTTTTACAACAGTCAGAATAGCAGAACTGCAAAATTATGCCGAAAATTCCACTTTAAAGTCCATTGGAACAGAAGTCTTTCTCAAAGTAAAACATGAACATGCTTTCCATCAGCTGTCTTAACACCACATTAGAACTGTGAAGAAATTCACGCAGTTTCTTACTAACAAAAAGCCTTAAGGTTTATCATCAAGGTAGTTATGGGTGTTAGAAACGACCACAAGAAGCAGAGCAGCTCGGTTACAAACTAAATATCGAATGCTGGCTTTGCTTTCTGATTTGGAAATGTTCGAGTTGAAAATGTTGGTGTTGCGTTAGATCTCGTATTCTGACATTTGTGTGAAACAAATGAAATATAATTTTGCACTTAAGGAACTGGACTCATAGCATGCTTGTGTCTATTAAAAAAATCCTGAGCAGTCTACCCTTTAATTTCTGTTAATGTGTTCCTGAATGGTTGTGATCACTGAGTCACAGGCCTTGGCTCTTAGTTTCGCAGCACTGGGACTGAGCTACAACTCCATGTTTCGGTCAGAAATGTAGTACTACAAATTCCAACAGTTTTGTCACCTGTGGGGATTCTTTAATCAGCACTGAGAAAAATGCATTAACCTCCCTCAGCTTCAGGACTTGCAAAAGATTGGCCTGAATTTTGCATTTTCTTAGTGACTTTGACACAATTTCCTCTCCAAAAGGTTTAGAATGAAACAGAAAAATCTGGAAGGTCAGGAGAGGGAAAGATTTCTGCTTATTTCTCACTTCCCCTTCCCCAGGATGTGTACACGCATTTGCTGATTTTGCAAAGTCTGGTGAGCTCCTTTTCTTCTTCCTCTTAGAAGCAAAGACCGTGTAAAATGAATGTTTCATCCAGACCTCCTCATCTTACTGCCTGGGTATATATAAAATGGTGAATGATGGTTCCTGTCGACTTGCTGAGAGACACATGTGGCGTGTGGAGTAATGGAAAGCCTTGAATTCCGATGAAATTCACTGGAGGCAGGAGGTGCTCCCCGCGCACTCGGCCTCTCGCTACCCACATGAACTATTAACGCGCTGGCAGCTGTAGCGTAACATCCTGGAAGGCGGGTGGGGAGCAGAGCGAAGGGGAGCGGGAGAGGTTCTCCTGCCCCTCTACTCTGCCCTGGTGAGAGCACATCTGGAATATTGTGTCCAGTTCTGGGCCCCCCAGTTCCAGAAGGACAGGGAACTGCTGGAGAGAGTCCAGTGTAGGGCAACAAAGGTGATTAAGGGAGTGGAGCACCTCCCTTATGAAGAAAGGCTGAGGGAGCTGAGGCTCTTTAGTTTGGAGGAGACTAAGGGGGGACCTTATTAATGTTTATAAATATATAAAGGGTGAGTGCCATGAGGGTGGAGCCAGGCTCTTCTCGGTGGCAAACAATGATAGGACAAGGGGTAATGAGATCAAGCTGGAACACAAGAGGTTCCACTTAAGTTTGAGAAAAAACTTCTTCTCAGTAAGGGTGACAGAGCACTGGAACAGGCTGCCCAGGGGGGTTGTGGAGTCTCCTTCTCTGGAGACATTCAAACCCTCCTGGATATGTTCCTGTGCGACCTCACCTGGGCGTTCCTGCTCCAGCAGGGGGATTGGACTAGCTGATCTTTTGAGGTCCCTTCCAATCCCAAACATACTGTGATACTGTGAAACACTCCTTTCAGTTGTGATTTTGCTGCGTAAATGAGCCTGGCTCCTTAAGGTTAATGCTGTGTTTTCTCTAACGCTGACATCCCTGGGGTTTTAGTCCCAGCTCTGAGCTGGCCTGCTCTGTTTCTTTTGCAGGCAAGTGTGGGGGGGAATGTTCTGGTTGAGAGCAATAAAGTGGTGTGACCTGGAAACTAATAATGCAGGACAGCTGACAGCATCCATCTTAAGGCTGCTTCTAAATTCAACCTTCCACTGCTCCAGTTCCCAAAAGGGCTCGTGAGGATTTGTGAATAGCATGTTGTGAGATATCACTTGAAGTAGCTGAATTTCTAAATAAAAACAAGCCGTAAAGCTCCGTGTGGGAAGCTCAGAGCTGCCCTGCACCGCTCACACTCAGGATTTCCTAACATGGAGAAGGGCTAATTTAATTTTATATATTTTTTTTAAGCTACATCAAAGGGACACAGATGCCTCAGTGTATATTCCTAAATTTCAAGATGAGAAGCAAGGTAGGTGGCGAACTGCTGCCATATTGTGCTGTGCTGACGCTTGGGTTTTCCTCGAAGCCAAAGCTTCCGTCTGTTGTAGCTCACCACACCTTCAACTGGTTCCACCACTAATGCGCTGTCACCAGGAGTCCAACCTGCCTTGGGCCGGGTGTTGTTCATCTGTTCCATGTTATGATACAAAGGGGAAGGTTCTCCTGTAGGTGCTGACTCTCAGGTCCTTCAAACATGGTGCTTTTCTGCTTGTCCCAGTCTTGTTCCCCTCGTGTAGACCTCTGGACTTCCAGGTGCCTGGTCCTGGCCGCTCTAGTGTCACTATGACTTTATTTCAAGACCAGGGATGTCAGGGCCTTTTTAGCAACACGTTTTCCCTGCCCTGATTTGGGAAGAGAATTTCTGAGAAGGGGGGAAAGGAAAGAAGTATTGAATAACCCTGAGGGGGCTGTGTTTAACGTGTCAAATTTCAACTCCAGTATTAAGAAGCTGGTAGAGTTTGAAAATGGGCAGCTGTAATAACAGACCCCATGACCAGACCTATTCCATAAGCCTTACTCAGACTTGTAATGACATCAATTTGCTTAAAACATCCAACTGTGGTGCCAGAGAATTTATAGCTTGTCTAGTTACCATGACAATGCAAAGTTCATGAATGTGTTGCTTCAATTTGTTTGCTTTGCTCTACTGTTGTTTTGGTTTGTTTTTTCCAAGCTCCCACTGTGGTTCTTGTAACCAGCATTTATTATACTTCAGCCATTCTTAAATTATGTTAGAAAAAGGAGTGGAGGATGCTGTGGGTCTTCATTGGAGTGCCAATTAATGTTTATTGAGTGGAATTAGACTCCATCTGAGTTTGCCTTTGGTATGTTATTGAAATGGGATTAATGGAGAAGCAGGGGTTTAGAGGATTTAGCTGCAGGATGTTAGCTGAGCCACCATTACCAAAGATTTGGAAGGAGACAAACACTTAAGGGAGAGAGTCTACAAGCCTCTTCTGCCTCCCTGCAGTCAGTTGTTGGGGATTGGACTGGATCATCTTTCAAGGTCCCTTCCAATCCCCAACATTCTGTGATTCTCTGAAGGCTCAGAAAACAGAGAACTTACACAAGAAACGAAGCTCGACCCCCTGCTTCCTGTTTTGTTCAGTACCAAAAGCACCGCAGGAGCTGTTTTCCTGCAAGAGCCCGGCCTGCTGGTTTTCTGGGCTTTGTTCCACGCTGCTGTGCTCCAGCAGGAATGCCGCAGAACTGGGAAACCACTGGCTCCCTCCCACCGTGAAAAGAAATCCCGTCCTCCAGCAACAGGAGAGCAGCGACCTGTGTGTTGTGCTCTAGGGAGGTTAAATTATAGCAGCCTTTGGAGGCTGAACTTGTAGAATATTTTGTGTGGAAGTGATGATTACATTATCTAGTGTGTATTTATTCTTGTCCCATGCAGCCTCAGCAGCACCTCACAGAACACCTTTGATGATCTTTGAGCCATCTCTTCTATGACCCCTTCTGTATTTAACACAACCTTGGGGGCTCCTACTGTATTTGTGGAGCTTCTGTCTGCCCTGTTCCGCCAGAAGACCTGACCTTGATTTTGTGGCAGGGCAGCAAACCATATGAAAGCAGCTGTGCTGGGCCAGACCAAAGATCCCTTCAGCCAAATGTCATCTCCCAGTGGCCACCAAGTCTCCAGAGAAGGAGACTCCACAGCCTCTCTGGGCAGCCTGGGCCAGGCTCTGGCACCTCACAGGAAACAAGTTTCTCCTCAAATTCAGATGGAACCTCCTGTGCTTCAGTCTGTGCCCGCTGCCCCTCACCCTGTCACTGGGCACCACTGAAAGGAGTCTGGTCCATTCTCTTGGCACCCACCCTGAGATATTTACAAGCACTGATGAGATCCCTCTCAGCTTCTCCAGGCTGAACAGCCCCAGCTCTCTCAATCCACTTACCCTCTTGTTACTTCACTTGTTTTAACATCCAGTGTTACAAGCTCTTTCTGCAGCTCTTCACAGACAGCCCTGGTCCCCTGAATAACTTCATATGATCCGCTCAACTTGCTACCGCATTGATCAACAGATGCTACATCTCAAAATGACATTGCAGGTTGGTGTTTTATCCAAACAAAAGTGGGGATTCCTCATTGTCCACCACAAGGTCTGAAAGCCACAGCACTTCCCAGGGCCTGTGTGGTTTAGAAAAAACGATTTCTAAAGCTCAAGAGGCATCAGGCCGCACAGCTCCTTCAAGGATGGAAAAAAAGTCAGAGATCACTTTGTAGCCAAGTTTGACACCCATTTCCTGAAAATTGCTTAAACAACTAAATTTAACCAATATTGCATTGCCACCAGGGTCACTTTGTCTAATGTCACCGCAATGGCCACCTCACTCAGCTCTCACCCTCTAAATGAGTGGTGTTAAGTACAATGAAACACAACAAGTAAGTATTCTGAGCAGAACCAGCCTGGATTTACCCAAAGGACTAGTGATGTCTCTACCTGCTGTGTTCCTGGACAGCATCACATCAAAAGCTGCAGCAACAGTAGAACGACCTTTTGTATCTGGTAGTCTTTTAATTAAGAAATCAGTCACTTGAGGAAGCAAATGCTGAGTTACAGTGCTTTCTGATAGAAATATGTACAGCATTGAGTTATGTGTACATCTCTGCAAAGCCATTTTGCAAAGTCTGCCTCTTCATAAACACATGATTCAATCAGTCGTATATGCCAATTGAGTTTGTTGATGAATTAAATCAGAGCACACATTTATATTCTAAAGCCAATCTCTAAATTCCCCTATTGTAGAATAACTCTGTTTCTTCTGTAGCCGACTGAATTTCCGGTTCAAGGTCTGTTCGTTTGATCTGAAACATATAGAAAAAGGGAATCACCACCACCGTATACCGTAAAGTATACATTAAGTCCTCTTTACTGCACTGAACTTTGCACAAATTGAAATACTGTATTCAGAAGCAAAACTCTATGGTTGGTTGTTCGTGGGATTGTTTTGATTTGGGGCTTTGGTTTTTTTTGCTTCTAGATATGGACACATAAGGGAATAAATATGTTTTATTTAAAATGAGACATACTCCCAAGAACCAAACAGAGCACTAGTGATGTTGTCTCCATTCTCTATATTTGGGTGATTCACCCTGGAGAACTTCAAAGGGAACCAACCAGCCACCCGCTCAGTACATAATTTCTCCCAGCTCCCATTGTCTATGTTTAATTAATGGCAATAAGGGTCAAGAAATGTAAAAAAAAGAAATTCCAGTGCCAAAAAGCTCAAGCAAATAAAATAAACCACTGAAAATTGCAACAGATTTTCTGAGAATATTCACAGAGTGTTGATAAGGGAGATGAAATAAATGCAGAAAGGAGCCCCAGGCTCCTCTCTCACTTGTCCTTCTCCAAAGATCAAGGTCTGAGGGCTCCATCCTGTGTTTGAAACCTGCCAGGAAGGTGTGTGTCCCCAGGGACAGGTGACACCTCATAGGTGTCACATCTACATCCTTCCTCTCTCCAGCAGGACTGAAAACAGCACTGGAAGAGCCTTGCTTTTAATCTTTAAGACAATTCCCCTGGCCCTGCTTCAGACTGCTGTGAAAATCGGATAAATTTACATTGAAAAGTGTAAATATAAATAACACACAATGCAACCTAGACCTAGAAAGCCCTGTAAGCCTCTGCCTAGCACACCAGCCTTCACGAGCAGCCTCTTTGCTGCCCCGTTTCAGATGCACAACCACGGCAATCCTATTGATTTGTTTCTCTGTGCCCTTAGGACTGCTGGCCGTAGTTCTGGACTATTTGATATAACAATAATCCTGAATTAACTCCTATGACACGACTCACCTCCCCACACTGCGGGAACAGGCTCAGCGAGACCGGCAGCATCCCTACTAGTACCGACGTAATCGTGAACATCCTCATTGACGCCAAAGCACGTGGAGTTTTTGCAAATTTTGCTCTGTCCAAGACATTGAAAAGGCAATTATATCAGCTGGGGCTTGAAAAATAATCTGACAGTGAGACAAAGAGGATTAGCTGCTATTTCAGTGGTTGAAATGGCACTGAAGTTAGTAATAACCGAGGCTTACGAATCCTGAAGACATTATTTTATTTCCTGTGTTCTTACTCCTAACTCCCTGGTCTTTGTTTTGTATTTAACTGTAACATTTTCCAGGCCCGGACTGTCAATACAAGATTAAGAAAATAAGCAGCAAGATCAAACTGAGAAGAGAAGGGGCATTAGTACTTTAAAGTGCCTCAGCCCTTTGACAGAGGTTTTTCTTGCGTTACCCTCTTTCCTTTCAGATTGACTTCCTCTTGGCAGCCCTGCTTTGCCTTGTGCAAAATTTATTACTTGATATATTTTCAAAATTTCATCTTACATGTGCATTTATGTCTTCTGATAACAGGAGTCCCTTAAGCTAAGGGATGGATTTAGGCAGTACCAAATTATCTGTGTTATTTATGTGACGCAGATGATGCCTACCAAAAGCTCAGGGCAGGCTAAGAATGCCCTGATGAAGCAAACAATTAATTCTTCTTACGATACAGGGTGAAAGCAATAAAATGTTTTACAATCTATGGAAAGCTATTTGGAAGCTGGGATTCAGTTTTAGCTGCAAATTCAAGTAGGGTATTATCTCTTCAGGAATAACAAATGTAAGCTGGGTGCTGTGAACAACCTTGACGCCAGACACGGGGGCTGAAATCACAGCTGGAAAACAGCCCATCAGGAGAGCAAAAGCACATTTCCTGCGTGGGAGAAGAGAGGAAATCCTCGTGGTTTTACACAACCTCCTGCATGGATGTGGACACGGCCAGATTCATTTCCTTACCTACATGAATCACAGCAGCTGAACAGAAACGTCCCAGGTTATTACTTCTACAAAGGCAAGTAATACCGCAAACTCAAGACAAAATTGGCAGACTGAGAACCCGAACAGACAGGGCCCTGCTGCAGCAGCTCCTACCTTTCCACAAAGTGCATCAGCACAGTGGGCAGGAAGAACGCTGTCCCGAACAAGGCTGCTCTGGACAAGGCTGTTTCTTTAACGGCCTCCAGGGAGAGAGAAAAATAAATGTTAGAGCGGTGCTCCGCGCAGCTTCAAATACCGCGCGCTTCTGGGGGCTCTTTTTTGTCTAATACTCCAGAGTTTTAACAAGCAGGTTAATGAGAGATAAGAACATTTGTTAGAGGAATTCTTTCTTAGATGGAAACTTATCTCCTACAAGTGGCAAATACTCCACTTGTGACTAAGAAATTCCTTAAAAGGGATTGTAATACTACCAATGACATATCGAGTTTTCCTGCCGTGATAATAATTTTGCCAAGACTTGGTTTTTTTTAAGTTATGCTGAACTCCTCCCAAATGCTTGTACCTTCTGGGTACCCAAACTATCCTGTATAAAATCTGAAGTTCTCTCTCCAGCTGTCTATAAAGCTTCACGCTCCTTGAGGTGTTTGCTCCCCTCTGGACAGCAGCATAGAAAAGGAGCGTCACCAACAGCGCATAAAGTACAACTCCTTGCTCTGGTTGCTGTGCCAGTGGATGTCTGAGCAAGGAAAGGAGTAAACAAAGAGTCGGCATCTGGAGCCCAAGGATAAAATGCACCAGCACAGCGTAAGCCAGGGCATTACCCTTGGGGAGGCACAGCCTTTAAATAATACTCCTACAACAGATGGTGCATGTGATATGTACAATAAATGGCTTTTCTCTGAGGTTTCCCATCAGAAGAAGGTCCAGGAGTCTTGTCTCCTGAGGTGGCCAGGCAAAGCAGAAATACCTGTGTTGGTGTCTCTGTGGCTCAACTCGGGCACTCGGTGTGTTGTTCTGGGGAGGCTGCCAAGCCTTGAAGACACAAGGGTGGTGGAACCCCGTTCCAGAGACCTAGTCCAAGCCTACCCAAAGGTTCAGCACCTGATCTGGGATTCCTCATTTCAATGCATCCAACTCTTAGCGTCACATTCAGCTCTTAGCAGGGAATGAAAGGCAAACCAAGAGGGGCCTCCACCTCCTCACCCACCTTCTCGCCAGCCTTCTGTGACACTCCCACGACCTTGCCGTTCCTGTCCATCACTTCAATTCCATTCTCGAATTCTGGGCTTCTCACCACTGCCACAGTAAATGCACTCGTCAAGCCTGCAGAGTTAAGGAGAATTTTGCTGTAAAAGATCCAAAAGGACTATCTCAACAGTACCATTCATAATTATGTGCATTTCACATTTCCAGTTCAACAGTTCACAACTGCATAACCTGACAGCTTTAGGAGACACGGCCCCATAAAAACCTACTTGGGATCTTAATTTTTGTTTCAGAAGCTTCAGCAATATTTTAAGGCCTCAATTCTAAAAAGTGCTTTATCATTATATACTCAGAGCTTTCAATCATTGCCATCCAGCTTGAACCACGAGCATTTTGTTCTAAAGAAGCAGGGTGAGATTTGTGTTGCGGGTCTGTTTTGTACCAGTCAGCGCAAAATCCAGCACAGAAGAAAAGACCCTGAAGGGAACATACTTAAGTAGAAGCTGCGTCTCTGATTTGAAAGGGAGGGCCAGGGGAGCACAGGCTCTCCCGTGTTCCGTGACAGCAGCTGTCCCCCAGCTGTGTGTCTGTCACAAGCGGATCCTGGATGACAATGTTTCGGTCTCCTCTAGACCCAGCTTTACAAGGTACCTGAAAACATCCATCCCACAGCCTGTCACTGAAAAGACGAGCCTAAACCACTGGCACTTATAAAAGCCATATCAAATTAATTTAGTAATCTAGCTGGTGTTCTCCTTTCTCTTGACCATAGTCTGGCAAATAGACTCTGCCTGAAATAGTAGATTTCTCTTTTTGTTACTTTTTGGAAGGGTTGTTCAATAAAGACGTAAGGGTAACAGGTGACACTTGTCAGTTAATCAGTTACTCACAGGCTTCTTCTACATTTAAGAACATGGAAAGCACATTTTAACACCTGCTGCAAAAGAAACAAGTCAGAAAGATCTAATGCATATCCTCAGAAAGATCTGGGCAGCCATCTCACATAACTTAGGACAGAGGAGATCATGTTTGGTTTAATTTTACCCGTTTCCCCCTAGAAAAGGCCAAAAATTTATTTAATGGCATAAGAAAAGCAATTAAAGACATCAAATAGTTAAACATGTCCTGGTGCAACTTCACCCTGTCAGTAGAGTGAACTGAGTCCCACTGCCTTGCAAGGTTAATGACATTCTGCTGTAACATATCTCATTTTCTACGCTGTCAGCGGCTGCTGTGGGGAGCAGGAGCCCCAGCCTGAGCAAGGAACGATGTCAGTGCACACACAGAGCTGTGTCACGCTCTGGTGTCACGTAAGTGACCGTCCTGACGGTGTCAGGTAAAACACGCAAGCCAAACACCGACTGCATCTCTGGGTATCTTTGGAGAACCAGTTGCACATCGTGCGTGCAAAGGGCACAGGAGTGGTCTGCAGCTCTAAAACTAAAAACCAGCAGGAATCAAACAGGGGTCAGCCACACTGGGCTTGAACTCTGGCGTGGGAAGGACAGGACCCAGCACAGGCAGCCAGAGACGCCTGGAAACACCAAGAGCACATCTGTGCATGGGCAGGGAAACTCTACAGTCAGATGGGGGCAGCAAGTGGCCTCTCAGAGCAGCTGCACGATTCACAGTTTCTTTTTACTCACCAAGAATAGGAGCAGGTAGAAGTTTTTTGATGACTAGTTCCATTACCGGGCTCTTCAATGTGTAACGATTCATGAAGACAAGAGGAAGAGCCTAAGGCATTGGGAGGAAACAGGCACCTTCTATTAAAAAAAATGTGCAGCATTTCAGTATGTGCAACAGGTTGGGAAAATAAAGCTGTGATTTAGTGCATAGTTCCACCTATAAACAAATGTCTCGGTTTAACATTCCAACAAAATACAGGTGTTCTCTAGTAACTGAAGGTATTTGTAATCACTCTTTTAGACAGGAGTACAAAATATTATGATAAAAAGCACTAAACATTATGATGTAGAGGACAGCAGCAGTATGAATACAAAGACAGAAAAACAATTACCTCTGACCAATATTCCTTGGACATCCGTCCAACTGCCTCTTGTCACACACCGCTCTCTTCCCCAAACAGGAAACCTGCTTTACTTGTGTATTTTTTTTTTCCTGATTCTCTGCAGTTTCAGCCCAATTCTATATTCCCATAATACACCTGCAGGAAGTTTCATTTAGGAATAAATGGCTGGGAGTGCTCAGAGTCTTTCTCAGAGGACAAAGGGTAAGAAGTGCCCCATTCACCCACAGGCACAGCTGCCTGCCCAGAGCTCTGTAAGTCCCGAGCGGACAGGGGTGAAAGTCCCTTTAACAAAAGCAGAAACAGTTGTATTTTCCTGTCAGAAGGCTTATAAAAATCCCTGTTCAGTGTGGAGAGTGAGGAAACGCACTACAGGGGCATCTACACTTGCAATGAGCATCACGAGGACACCAGAGCTCATTCTGACGTAGCAAACTCCAAAAACAACAAATTCCCGTTCCTGCCCTCCTGGAAGGTGAATTTACCTGCACTCGGTGCAGTATTTTCATGGCTCTGGTCTTTCTGGGATCCGAGCTAACTCCAGCCACTACAGACACCTGCAGATTTCACCACTTGTTTAGAGCAAGACAGATCTCCTTCCACAGCACCGCACCAAAAATCAACTACGACAAGCCAGTGGGCGACTCCGTGTTTGTAAACCCTGGCCACTTCTTCTCGCTACTTGTTTTCTAAGCTTGTAGAATAATAAAGAAAAGAACAGAGGAGGAAGCACCAGAGGAAGCCAAGCAAGGTATTGGCTGAGAGACACTCAGGAAAGTTCTTATTCTGAATAATTCTGGGGCAAAACGTCAGAGTAAAGCAACAGAGCACAATCCTGACAGTGTGAGTATCTCAGTGCCTGCTCCTTCTCAGGAGAGCTTATCAGGAAAGCAACCACTGAGCTAATACATACACCAATACACGCTGCATAGGAAATGGCTCCCAAGCCGTAGAAGATTTGCTTTTGCTCCAGCGAGTACTCCTAAGGAGGACAGAAGAAACACACTATGTAAGTACAGCTGTAAACGGCTTGTAAATCATGTTCAAAATGGTCTTGTACAATTAAGTTCAAAAATAAAAACTGACACATACTTCAGACTTGGCGGTGCCATTTCCATTGATGAGGGTGAATGCTGTAGTGTACGTGTGAAACACAAACTGCAGAAAGAAAGAGATTATCAGCAAAAAATGAATTTGGGATTGAGACTAGAAGACTTGTAAATGTAGAAAGAAAGAAGCAATTACCTGAAAAAAAAAAGCGTGCTTGGCCTGGTGCTGAGCAGATGAAACAATAACCTAGGAGGGAAAACCCCACAAGAAAATTAGGTTTCATGAGTCTAGAAGTTTCTGGCTGGCCAGAGCGTGAACAGAACCGCGGTGTCACTGTTTCCAGCAGCGCCAAAGGCTCCGCTCAGCACCCGGAGCCATTTCCTTGATCCCAGACTAACACATTTCCTTGCTATGGGTGTGACACACTCACTTCTTCTGCCCAATATCAAAACACAGAGATTAAAACAGCATACAAGAATATTTGAGACAATTAAATTAAAAATAAATACAATTAAATTAAACAGTATTCCCTGAAAATAAAACAAACAGTTTCAGAACAAATATGAGGCCTTGGTACTTATTTTAAAAACGTTCTTTAAGCTCCAATGATTGTTTGCTGCTACCTTTACCTATAGTCATGCTGAATAAAGCTATAGCTAAATGGAAAGTTAAATGTATTCACGAGGTGTTAATGTCTACATCTTATTATTTGCAGTCTCTCAGAGAAAGCAAAAGTAACGACAAATAGAGCTGTGCCAGTAACTGGTTTCTTGACCAACAATGTTGCTTCAGCATGCAATGAACTGGTTCATTCTGAAGTGGTCACAGGTGTTGACAAGAGGCTTTGTATTTGAATATGGCACGTCTTTTGGTCCGTGTGAAAACAAGCTTGAATATTAAATATTTTCTGACACTTTGGAGTTAGTGTTGCTCTTCCTATTTTTTTTAGGGATTTGAGACGCTTTCTTACGCAAAATTTTTTTAAAAAATGCATTTTGCACCTGTGAAGTTTAAATAGATGCAAATAAAATAACTACAGTAATAAAAATGTAATTAAATAAATGAATGAGAAAGGGTCAGGTTGTTTTGACTAGTGGGGATATGAATACTAGATCTAACTGATCTACAATCAAAGGTCTTAGGAGTTACTTCCCAACTCCTTCTCAAATTTAGACAGTGAATAAGAACCCCAGTTTTAATAAACCACAGCCTGTGTTGAGGTCTGACCCGCCGAATTCAAGGTGTGGAGCACTCTCAAAGAACAGAGTCAATCAAGATAAGGCAAATATTGAATGAGAGGAGGGCAGGGATTGTCTAAAGCCTCAGAGGAGGAGCAGTTATTAATTTATATGAGTGGATCAACTACCTTTATTAGGAATGCCAGTGCTGAATCTAACCACATCTATGAAAGAGCACTAAGCTGTAAGTACAAAAAAGAAATATTTCTGTTAATTCTGTTTCTGTTCTTAATTAATTTAACAGCCATCAAGACTTCCATTATACTTTCTAGTAGTGCAGTATAAGGCTGTAATCTCTACATGGAATGACACACATATCTCAGTATGTATACTCATAGGCCAAAAACAAAGGCAAACACATCTAAAGGAATAAACGTGCCTATAATTACAGTTGCAAATTTTATGAAACAAAACGGTGCCATTTTTTAGCGCCATTACGAGAGTTTATTTCTATATCTTTTGTAATTTCTTGACACCATCGTTTCTTACTGGCAAGTGCACAATCTACATAAGAAAAAAAATCCCATTCTGGGTCTGAAACACACAACACAGGCTCTGACTCCTTCCTGCTGCAGTTCCATTGTTTTGAGGCTAAACAGACCCAAATCAGGCCTTGCTCTCCGTGCTGAGTGCATTTCACCTTGCATCAGAAAGCTGAGCTCTCCATACTGCTGAAGGATGGCAGCAAACTGGTTTGGGCTTCCAATGAGATTCCTCAAGGGCTCAGTTTCTAGGTTACTGAGCACTTCCTACAATGCAGATGTCTATAAGAAAGCTTGTGCTAAGCCTACAACCTTCTATTCCCCCCCACCAATATGTTGCTTTGGAAAAACATAAACCATGTGGCACACAAGCATCTTTCATGATCACTCACCAATGGAAGAGATAAGGGCAGGAAGGCTAAAAAGAAAGAAAACTCTTTCAGTAAAAATAACTGCTGTGAGTCTAGATGGATGGTTTTGAGCAGAAAATTCCCCTAACTTCCCCCCTCTAGTTTCACCTCTAAATAAAACCCTGCCCACTCTCTAACTGAGTTTTGAACAGAAATTCAACTCTCTATTCCAAAAGAGAGAGGTGGCAACAAAGGCTGCCACAGCTGTGGGTGGTTATATGAGATAAGGAGTTAATAGCCTAAAGTAGTTATATCTGATTAACAATCTTTGCTGTCCTGGCTTATTAAACATCAGCCCAAGCAGACTTTATCTGCCACCACAGCAAGCAAATTCATACAGTATTTGTATGTAAATCCTTCAAGTGCACTCTTAGCCTATAGTTAACTGTTGTACATCTGGAGGGATCTGGGAACTCATTCTGCAGTGATGAGAAGCACAGACTGGTCAGGCTGTTTCCATCTACATGAGCAGATAAATTGTGGGAAAAATTCCCTAAGAGGACTGTGGGAATAAATAAATCTGCAACAGATACGACATTGCAACTGACAAGAAGTGAAAGTCTACGTGCTTTTCTATATGGAAAACAGTACCGCTGTAGTATCATGGTGGCTCTTTACTAGGAGCTATTCCCCTTCGATGTTTCAGCCACACACACAAAGCTTCTCTTAAGGGAACTTACCTGGAGCTCTAAACAAAACAGGAATTATCTTGTTTGAATCAGGATGTACACTGGACTTAAAAGAAAAAAGGCATATGAGACCACCTTTGCCATGCTTGAATAAGAAAGAAAAAATGAAAAAATAAAGACTTTGTAAACTTACCAGGCTTAGCAGGAAGGCTTTTCTTGTCTGAACAATTTGAAAATCAGGTTAGTAATCAAGTTTCAGAATAGAGTGTGTAAAATCTTCTTTCTAAATGTATTTTTTTTCCCAATAACTTTCGTATGGAGTGCTATATATGTACACAACTCTTCAATTATTTTTCCCTTAACATTTCTCTCCTCATCCTCCTTGTTGAACATACATCGCATGTGCTGTGTAGCAGCACCAGAGCACACGCTGCCGCAGAACAGAAAGTTAGTTGTAAAAAATTAAGCTAGTAGGCATTTTAAAACAAAACCCCAACAATTTAAATATGGCTAAAAGCCTAAACACTTATGTTAAGGCTTTAGGGTAGTAGGTTTCCCACCCAATACTGCTACTGCTCATATTACGGGATATGAAACCCAACCAACCTGCCCTCTGTGTGGTGATGCAACATCTAAGATTCATAATGAGCTCATTAAACATTTTGCATCTTTATATATCTATCTATATTATCCCAGCTGAGGACAGACAAGCGTAGAGCAACGATTCCTAAAGTGATCTGAGAGCACTGTCTAAACTCAGCTATATGACACATAAACCAGCATTCTTCAGGATAGTACTGCAATTTAGTATTAAAGTCAGTAGTAATTCAAATAAATTCAGACAAAATTTATATATTAGAAAAATCTCTGTAGCAACGAGTTTTTCTTGTGTTATCCCTGTATCTTAATCTCAGTATTCTGTCTGTGAGATCCTATACTAACATCAGCTATTTCAGCCATGAACAAAGACACCCCTGTTTTCTATAAACAGCTCTCCAAAATACCTCAGCATTCTGTATGGCCTCACTTGGGGTCTTCCCACTGTTTTGTATTAATAACCTGGTTCTTCTTATTTCATCCTATATTAGACAAACAAACAAACAGAAAAAAAATTCTCATGTTTCAATATTCTGAAGTGCAATGTATCAGTTATAAGACAATACTAGAATATCAGGCTAATAATGCACCTGTCTCTCACCGGAGCACTGAAAGCAAAAACACAACTAGACACACAACCAATTCCCAGTCATAGAAACTTTTCAATTATTCAGGCTCCCATGGTCCCTTAAAAGTATCAATTTCTCAACCCATTATATAAATACACTGGAAGTTCAAGCATATAAAATATCTCACTAAAATCAGAGTGTTAATCTTGTACTTAAAGTTTCCCATGAGTGCAGGCAAAGCAACCACCCGATATCCCCACAGGCATCCAGACGACTATTTTGAAATGAAATTCCAAACCAGACTTTTAAAATTACCAGAAACTAGTCATAACAACACTAGATGTTCCTGCATCTTCACAAATGTGTGTTCAAGTTCTGCATCTTACACTCTCCCTTCAAACTTGTCTTGAAATTTAAATTATGAAAAACAGGTACATGTAAAGAGAATAAAACTGTAACTTCATGTAGTTATTCAAGCCACTTCTCTTAGGAGAATTTATGACATGATTTGACTTTTCTTCAACAGGGACATCTCTATTTGCAATGGCGTATCCTGTTTCAAGAAGGTGTGAACTAATCCCTGCACATACTATAAAAATTTCTTGTTGGCGTTTACACGTATATAAGGTATATTTACTAATTTTTTATTTACTAAATTATTATTTGTACATGTAAATATAAGTAGAGATATATATTCATACAATATTTACACAAAGATAGATAGATAGATAGATAGATAGATACACACATACACTAACGCTGCAAGTGACAAGGAAATACGCAACGTACGCACATTTTAACAGTGTTCTTTTTCTTTAATGGAGATTTCTCTTAAAAACAAAATAATCAAACCCAAATTCCCCTAACATACCAGTCAACCAGCTGACTCTCATACAACGTGCTGCGTTTTCCTCCATCATCCCTGACAAAACTATACAGAATTGGAACTACAGAAGTTTGCTGTTATGACTTCCCAAAATTTAGATGCTGGACATCATGGCCAACAATGTGTTTAGTGTCACATGTTTAATAAATAATGTTAAAATTGTAATAATCATTCTCTGGTCTAAAAAGGCCCTAAAACTCAAGTGTGCTGCCTCTCAGGGGAGGATTCCTTCTATATAGACACTTGAAGGAGAACCAAAGAGCTTCATGAGCTTCAGATGAAGCTGCACCCCAAGGATGGGTATGTGGATTAGCCTGCAGGGATTTGGGGTGCCAGGGGTGCAGTCCTGCAAACCTGTGTTCCCCGAATCTGCGTCAGCTCTGTGTGTCCATCCTGCAGCAGCAGACACAGCACGGCCGGCTGCTCGTCATTTGGGACTCTCCTGGTTCTTAACGGGGCTCATTAAACCCTTGGCAGAGCAGCCACAGTCTAAACAGGATTGCTGAAATGGTAGTGCTTAGAAAAGCCTTTTGTTTTATGTAGCTGCATATAGAAATACATGTGCATATATATCTGTTTCTTATATATCATAGAATCATTTCAGTTGGAAGAGACCCTCAGGATCATCGAGTCCAACCATAACCAAACTCTAGCACTAAACCATGTCTAAACGCCTTCTAAACCCCTCCAGGGATGGTGACTCCACCACTCCAGCCTGTTCCAATGTCCAACAACTCTTTCTGGGAAGAATTTTTCCCTCATATCCAATCTAAACCTCCCCTGGTGCAACCTGAGGCCATTCCCTCTCATCCCATCACTTGTTACCTGGGAGAACAGACCAACCCCCTCCATGTAACCCCTTTCCAGGCAGTTGCAGACAGCGATAAGTTCTCCCCTCAGCTCCTGTTCTCCAGGCTGAACAGCCCCAGTTCCCTCATGAATGTGTTTTAGTTTTCCTCAGGAGCCTCACAACGATATTATTTTACACTTCAGCAAAGTCCACCAAGCCCATCGCTAATTTCGGTGTCCCCAGGCAGGTTTGGGAGCAGGAGCGAGCGGGCCGCGAACCGCTGGACCTGAGGCGATGGACGCTGCCCCAGGCCAGGGGGCGAGTCCGCTCCCGGTCCCCGAGCCCCGCATCGCCCGTCCCTCCTGTCCCCAGCCCCCGCGGCACTCACGGAGGATTTCAGCAGCAGCAGCGGGTCCAGGACGTCCGCCCAGAGAAGAAACCTCTGGAAAAAAGACTGCGGGAGACAGGTTTCAGGCGTTATTTTGGAAGCAGCCCGCCCGAGCCGCTCCGTCCCCCCTCAGCCCCTCCGGCTCCCCCCGCCGCCGACCTGCCCCTCCGTCCTCCAGAACCGCAGGTTGGCGTCCATGGGGCCGCGGCGGCGGGAAGGAGCCGCCGGGGAGCGGTCCGGCAGCTGCACGTTCCGCCCGGGCACGGCGCCGGCGCTGCCGGATCCGCCCGCCCGGGCCGTGAGGCTTCGCGCCCCCGCCCCGGAGAAGCGGGGAGGCAGCCGGCGGGGGCCGCAGCCCCCGGAGCGGATCGTGGTTGGGAACGATCGCCCTTTCCCCTTCCCGCAGTTTCCCCCTGCGGACCGCAGAGAAACCCCCGCGCCCTCCACGTTGACCCGAAGCGACCGAGGTGAGAGAAAGACGCGGTCAAGTGAACGATGTGACACCGCCCGGGGTTCCACAGGCACAAACAGCTGCCCCAAGCTGTCACTTTGCATCACTGAGGGGGACTGGACCAGATGATCTTCCGAGGTCTCTTCCAGTTCCTAACATTCTGTGATTCTGTGAGCTGGTTGGGGGTTTCACTTCACACATCATAGGTCCAGGAGATCATGTTTATTGGAAAAAAAATGCATGTGTACTAGTTGATTTAACCCAAACAGAACTAAACTGCTGGAAGTGAAAAGAGATTTGCAAGTACTGAAGCCTGCAGCAGCACATTAGGCTCAGTTTTTCATCCTTTCCTTACATTACAGCTGTTGATGTCCTACAAAGCCACCGTAGGACACAGCAGCCACTTTGTCAAGGCGGTTCCCTCGTGCTGCTGTTTACCTGAAGCCCTTTCCCCTGCTCAGAAGGGTAGAAGATGAAAAATACAAACCCATTCAGTATTGTACGGATGCATCCACCCCTTCGGCAGCACCAGCTGTTATCTGCTGGCTGTGAACAAAGCTACAGAAGGTCCTTTCTAAGGCAACGCAACTCACCCAACTCCTTCAAAATACAGGAATCTTGGGGGAAAAGGCGAAAGAAAAGCAAAGCAACACACCCACTGCTAGCCAATGTTAAGATTTATTACTTTAACTAGAGACACGCTACATTGTTTTCAAGCAGTACAACAGATTCAAGCAAATAAGCAAGGCTTTCAGTGATAGAATTCTCATAAAGCTCCAGTAAGTACAGCTATAGGGGTTCAAGTTTTTGCCATCTCCCAAGCAGAAATTTCTCCATGCTTGTCAATGCTCTGGTGTACCTGTGGCTATACGCAGGATTAAAAGGGCACATATTTACATTCATTGCAAGTTATAGTGCATTTACCCACAAAAAGGGGGATTTTTATTTTTCGTTACATTCATCTCTTTCCGTGCAAAATTAATCAAAACCAAACCATGTGTCAAAATTCTATTGTCCCTATTGTTTCAAACTCTCATTACAGAATTTCGTTCTTCATGTGAGGAAAAAAGGGACACTTTCTGGCCCAAAGCTAGCCAAAGAAAGAAGAAAACCCAGTGAAGACAACTGTATTTTGTGTACCTGTCGTATTGGGGAAGAAGACAAGTGGTCAAGGAAATTCATGACATTGAAGTTGCAAAAGGGGCAGGGAGGAAATCCTTAATTTTTACCCTTCTTTTTAAAACAAGACAAGGGAGTCAGTAAATATTTCAGCATTTAATTTCTTCTTAAACATGAGAAAATAAGAACTTTGATTCTTTTTTTTTTTAATAATCACAGCTGCTTTCCTAATGTCTTCATTTTATGGTAACTAGGAGTCTTGTCCACATATTTCAGTGTTTATTTATTCACTTTCTCAAAATATTCTTTAGAGCCTTCTGGGTTTGGTTTGATCTGTCAAGAAAAGAAAGCTTAGTTATTATATGCTATAACAAAGATCACAAAAATACAGATTTGACACTAGGAAAAAACCATGTATACTTGATAAAAAACAAACAGGTTGTTTCTGCATTTGGTTGAAAGACGAAAGCTCCTAAAAGACAAGCTCCTAAAGTATTGAATGCATTTTTCCTGCTACACATCAAGCAGGGCACTATATAAGTAAAGTATCTGAAGACAACTGGTAGAGAGCAGAAGTCAAATTTAGAGTTTTAAATACAATTTGTGTCTTCTAAAAGAAAATTGCTGACTTTCTTCACAGAAATCACACATTTAGTATCATACAAATCGACTGAATTGGTCCAATCGATAAAAGCCTCATATTTGGACAACAGGCACAGGCTGAGTCAAGCACCTCATGTTGAACTGGTTCTCAGCCCTTCAGACGTGCAAAAATAAGCCAGTGTCTATATTTAGAAGAGTGTTATTTAGCAGACACTCACCGTAGGGGAGTCTGGAGTCCAGTTTGCCGGGCAAACCTCTCCGTGCGTCTCCACGAACTGGAATGCTTTCACCAACCGGAGCGTCTCCTCCACACTGCGACCAACAGGGAGATCATTGATACTCAGGTGCTTGACGATCCCGTTTGGATCGATGATGAAGAGACCTCTGTAATGCAGCAAGAGTTCAGGGAATGCAAATGACGTTCCAAGAGCAAACACAAGAAAGTGGATCATCTATTTCAGCAAGGTCGTTATTCTTAGATGCAGATATCAGAGCTAGGAGTAGCAATGCAGCATTTCATATATTGTTTGTTAGCACAGTGATCAAATTGACACAGATTTATAACAAATGTAGAACTATTTCCACCTATATTTCCAAGTTGATAGCTGACATCCTTCCCATGTCTTTTTGATATGAAAATCCAAAGGTACTGAGTGAAGAGGTGCTTATGCTTTAAGCTACCAAATTAAATCCTGTTGCATATAAACAATATGTCAATTTGTGAAAACCAAAGTCCCAGCCTTACCATACTAATAAATTTAATTTGTCAACAAAAGTCAGAAGTTCCCGATCCAAAGAGATCAGGAACCAAAGGTCTCCAGAAGATTCCTACCCAGTCCAATAGATCTCAGGGACCGCTATTTGCTTTTAATAAGTATTCCTATGGTGGAAAAGTGTCATTTTTTAAAAATCCTAGATAATTATGGGATTGACTGTAGTGGCTACCACTTTAGAAACTTCTCACATGGAACTTAAGGCAGTCTCTTCTCCCTTCAGAAGGAAGGGAAATTAAAGACAGACCTAAATTTTGAAAAATAAATTGTAAAATGCTCTTCTATGCTACTCTTGTCTTCCTTAGTGACATGGAGTTCTCCCAGTCACTTGGATCAGAACAGCTGGCTTTGCCCTGCGTGCATTCTCAATGGCCATAATGGCCACACACCCTTTTCCTAGGGTGGGATCCAGAAGTTCTGCAGAAAAAATGACACCTTACAGTTGTCATTAGATCCCTGTGCAGTTTCCTCTGCAGGAGGAGACAGTATGGCTCACGCTGGTTTGGACTGGGTTGTGTCATAACCGAGTTATCAGCAATCATGCCTTACCTCAGCGCTATGCCGGGTCCTTCTAGCAGCACACCGTAATCACGGGAGATTTGTTTTGTGAGGTCTGACAGAATTGGAATATTCATTTTGCCCAAACCACCACTCTAGAGAAAATAATAAGATTCCATTTTGTTACAAAACACATTTCAGGATTATCCTTCGTCCTTGGATTCAGTTCTCTTTAAGCTATACTGACAACAAAACACATTCATGACGTTTGCTCCATGAAAGGAACCACTTATGTGTCTGGCGTTGTTTGGTTTGGCTTGTTTTGTTTGTTTCTTTTTTTAAAGTAGTCAGGAACATTTGGTTTCTTTGGAACATGAAATCTGCTTTTGCACCGAGCATTTTAGAATTGCTTATTTTGGTGGTGAAAGGCTACCTCTGACAACGGTTATAAATTTTCAGAAAGATTCCCCTTGTACCCTACGCAGGAGCTTTGAATACAAACATTTCTACTCCCTGTTTAAGTGTTCAAAATGAAAGATGATTAACATGGTAGGGAGGGAAGGGAAAATAAACCTGCATACTATGAACAGACAACACAAGGCTTCTGACAGCCACACTAGGTACATCAAAGTTCTGCTGCTCTCTTTAGTCCATATATGAATTTTTTTTTCCCCTCCCCAAATCAATTTAACTACTATTTGGAGAATCAATGAAGATTTATTTCAGTTTTGCAACATACTGGAACTGCAAGAGAGATAAGCTCTCTAGCCTTGAAACGAGCCCAGAGTTTGTTAGGTTTTCTATTCCTGGTATCATCAGTGGTTCATTGTGCAATCTCAGTCACTCAGACCCTGACCTGCAAGTGCTCATCTGCAATGGAGTTCTTGCACGTGGAGCTTTGAGTGTAGATGTCAGAGAAACCAAGGCTTTTGCTTCTCCGGGTGTCAAGGTCCTGTCTGCACAACCCTGGAATTCTTTCTGCCCTTTGCAGGGCGTTTTGCTACATGTGCACAGAGCAGTGCCAAACCAGCTTCCGCATAAAGCGCGGAAGTCAGCCCATAATCACATTTTAGTGCTCTGAACAAAGCATGCAGAAAATGAAACTCTCTCAATAGGTTCAGCCAAGCTGTATTAAATCTAAGAAATTCTCTTCCCTCCCCTGTGTAACGGCAGCAAAGCCACACACCTGGAAGCAGCCCACTCTGTGAGCACCACTGCTCGATGGCACAGGAGCTTCTGCACCTTCCTGCCACGCTTCTCATTCTCTGCAACTAACCACAGTAGCAAGGCGCTTCCTCAGATCAAAAATGGGCATTTTTATATACATCTGAACAAAGATCCTCTCCAGCAAAGGGCCATCTTCATCGCTTTCTTTCCCCGAAGAAAGCTGAGGAGCACCGCTTGTATTGCAGAAGGGGAACCATTTCAGCAAGTGAAAGTCAATAACACAAGTGGTCAATAAACTGGCTGTTCTGCTTCCATTGCAAAGCCACCACCGTTAGATACTGGTTAACAGTAAGGACTACACAGCATCTCTTCATTTTCTGTGATGATTCACAGAAAACATCAGTTTAGGACAGTAACACGGATATTGAGTATTTGTCTTTCAAGAAAAATGTATAAGGTTATGATGCAACCTATAGGACTAGCAAGAGTGCAAATTAAAGATGAAAAAAAGCCCCAAATCTTTAAGGAAAAGATAAAGAAAACAAAGACAGAGGTCAGAATTATGTCACCCAATGTAGAAATTAATCCCATAGCTTATAACTACAGGCAGTCTACTTCTTGAAATCAACGTTCACACAATTGTTTATTCAGTTTTTCTGCTCAGGAGCTCCTGTGAAAAGAAAATGACCAACACAGAAAGCCCCAAATGACCGCTCAATTCATACCTTTCGTGGTGTATTTATCCAGGCCAGGTGACAAAAATGAGAATCCACAGAAACTGCCAGAACTTCACAGTTCACATCACGAAATTCTTTTGCTTTGTTGCTGAAAGCCACAATTTCTGTTGGGCAGACAAAGGTGCTGGGTGGGAAGAGAGAACAGGCTGCAATGATTCCGCAATCTTTTCAGAGAGTTTTTTAGAAAATACTCTTATGCCTGTTTCTGGGCACTAAAGCAGTAGCACCATTTCTTTAACCTGATAATTTTAACCATGTTTCCTGCTCAAGATTAGTTTCAGCCAGTTTCAAAGCAACGGCTGTAGCCACCTTGCTGGCACACGAGTTTTCAACTCCCAGTTCTAAACAGTTTTTGCAGACATGGAGAAACTGTCCCTGCTAGACACCCTCTAGACAGAGAGTTTCTGGAATCTATAACAGAAGGAACCACAGGTTAAATTCTCCTCCATGTGCCCGCATACACTAAACCTCATCAGAACTGCCCAGGATGCTCCTGATGATTGAAGCCTCCTGGGCAGGCTCAGCCTACCCACAGTTTGCTCTGGAGCTGTCTTGCTGCAGTTCTGCTGCTTAAAAGCAAAGAATCTCCAAGGTGAACCCCAACTGCAAGGCAATGCCTGCGCCCCGGGGTCTAACTGTGAGAAGAACCACCCTTGCAAGGCCACCTCTGCCTCCTGAAGCAGTCCCGGCAGCTGGAAGATGCTCTCCAGCCTCCAGACCCATTGCTTTAGCATAAAATGGCTATTTCCCCTCAAGTCCTGTCACTACATTGAAATACTAGAGAGAGTGCAGAGGAGGTGACGAAGCTGGTGAGGGGCTGGAGCACAAGTGTGATGGGAGCGGCTGAGGGACCTGGTGGGTTCAGCTGGAGAACAGGAGCTGAGGGGAGACCTTCTGATCTCTGAACTGCCTGAAAGGAGCTTGGAGCATGGAGGGGGTTGGTCTCTGCTCCCAAGTAGCAAGTCAGAGGATGAGAGCAAAAGGCCTCAAGTTGTTCCAGCTGAGGTTTAGACTGGATATTAGGGAAAAATTCTTCCTGGAAAGGGTTGTCAGGCATTGGAACAGGCTGCCCAGGGCAGTGGTGCAGTCACCATCCCTGGAGGGGTTTAAAAGGCATTTAGATGAGGTTCTTAGGGACATTGTTTAGTGCTAGAGCTTGGTTATGGTTGGACTCGATGACCCTGAGGATCTCTTCCAACCAAAATGATTCTATAATTCTATAAACATACATCTGCTGTACGGGACCAGCCCAGAGAAGGTAAAACCATCTCCTCCAGACAGCAAAGATCTGCAGCGCCTCTGATGACCTTCAGCGGGGCAGGAGGCTCGTATGAAAGGGGAAAACCCGCACTCACAAGTCCAGGGGGTAGAAGAAGAGCACCAGGTACTTCCCCTTGAAGTCGTCCAGGCTCAGCTCCTTGAACTCTCCGTTAACAACGGCCGTTCCCTTGAAGAACGGAGCGTGTTGTGTGACCGCCGGGGCCAACCGCGAGCAGCCTGCGGGCAGAACACACGAGCTGCGGGCCGGGCCGGGCCCCGGGGCCGCCGCCGCCTCCCCGGCGCAGCCGCACGGGCGGCCGGGGCCGAGAGGCCGCAGGGGCCGCTCCCGCCGCCTCCCCGCCTGGGGCTGCATGTGTCTGTGCGTTCCCGCCGCCCTCCCCGCACTCACCCAGGCTGAGCTGGCGGCGGGCGCAGGGCAGGGGCTGCGCCGTCAGCCTCCTCCCGACAGCGGGCACCTGCGGGGGACACGAACGGTCAGAGCCGCCACGGCGGGGGCCGCGGCGCGGCCGGGGCAGTCGGGCGCTCACTCACCGCGCTCCGCAGGAGCCTTCCCAGCGCGGCAGCCATCTTGAGCGGGGCGGGCCTGCGGGGCGGGGGGACGGGCCGGCCCGGGCCCGCCCAGCGGGAGCGCAGCGGGCGGGACGTGTCCCGGGGCGGCCGTGCCCCCCGGCCCTGCCCGCCGGTTGCTGTGTGTGCTGCGGGTTCCGCTGGCGGGTTAGGCGGAGGGAGCTCGTTTTGGTGTGTGGTGACACAGGCTGAAATGGAGCCAACAGGGTGGCTTGTGCTCAGAAACCTTCCAGATACAAATTTTTCTAATGCCGTTGGCTCTGGCGTTTTGGAACTCACTCCAATTATAGTTTTTGAATAATAATTGAGACAGAGAGCTGGGTCTGTTCAGCCTGGAGAAGAGAAGCTGAGAGGGATCCCATCAGTGCTTATAAATATCTCAGGGTGGGTGTCAGGGGAAGGACCAGACTCTGTTCAGTGGTGCCCAGTGACAGGATGAGGGGCAACGGGCACAGACTGAAGCACAGGAGCTTCCATCTGAACATGAGGAGAAACTTGTTTCCTGTGAGGTGCCAGAGCCCGGCCCAGGCTGCCCAGAGAGGCTGTGGAGTCTCCTTTGGAGACATCCAAACCCGCCTGGACACGACCCTGTGTGATCTGCTCTGTGACCCTGCGTGAGCAGGTGGGTTGGACTGGGGGATCTCCAGAGGTCCCTTCAACCCCAATGAGTCTGGGATTCCGTGATTTAACATCATCACCAGTTTCACTCTCTGGTACCTTTCTGTGGAACTCCTGAATTTATTAATCCAGATGTAGCCAATGAGAGATGGAAATGTGGCTCTGATAATCACAAAAACTGTAGTGCCCAGCAGAACAGCCAGAATAACATTATGTGTGCACAGCGGTAGTGGATTGCTGGCTGGGTTGTGTGATGATGGTGGTGATGGAGATCCCCAAAAGGAGATGATGAAGAAAGAGGAGTCTTGCACAAGGGTGCAAACTGTATAGTCAAGGTGGGATGAAAGTGAAGAAAACGTGGACGCTAAAGGATAGAGATACTGCAGTATGGGGTCCAACAGTGGGGTCTGACTGCTTCCTGCACCCACTCATTTCCTTGACTTAAACAGACATCACTACTGCTTTTGAAGCTCTTCCCTTCAGGCGTAACACCCTCTAACAAGCTCTGCATGTGCACCTGAGCATGTGTGCGTAAGCACATGCAAGTGCGGTGCTGGGTCACTGACCTGGCAGATTTGGAGTTAGGGCACCTTATGTACCCTTTGCTCCTCATAGCGCTTCGTGAAGGGAAACCCGAAGCTGCGTGAGAGAGAAAAGTTCGGTTTTGACTTTTGATGATGAACCAGTGCTGCTTGAAAGTGCTGGCTGGATGGAGACTCTGCTGGGAAGGCCACAGGCTGGGTGAGGAGAGCGGTCTGGCTGAGCTACTCGCCTTATTTGCATGTCTGTTACCTAAAAGTTAGGGGCATTCTTGCTTAAAAAGCCCCTCAGAGCCTAAAAGTGGAAGCGAGTAAACTATTTTTGTGTTAGAAAATACGTTGGACACAGTGTGGGTGAGCTGTGCTGTAGCCTGCAGCCATGGGAGATGGAGAGGGAAGGTTGTTGAGAGATGTGTCCGTGGTGGAGGTCGGCAGGTCCTGGTGCTGCTGCTGAGGGTGCCAGGCGAGCGGTGAGAGCTGAGCTGAGCCCAGGACACCCGCAGAGCAGTGACTGTCAGTGAAGAGCAGCAGAAGCACGTCAGCCGTTCCCTGGGCCGATTCTGAGGAACAGAGCAGACCAGCAGGTCTGGACTCGCACCTGCCAGCCCGGCACATCCCCTCGAACAGAGTCCCCACAGCAGCAAACGTGCCCCAGGTGCCAGCTGGGCCACAGCGGCTCCTTTCCCTCAGCTGTGGGAGCTGTATTGTGGCAGCAAGGAAAGGGCTGTCGCTGGGATTTCCTCAGGATGGTTGTCTCACCCACAGGTGATTATTTACAACTTCTAAGTTGATGTATTCTAAACCGACGTCCTTCCCCCCTCCCTGGAAAGCTGTATTTGTTTAAACACTTGGCTTGCAGGTGGGGAAATATTGCTCATGCTTTGTTATGAAGGCAGCTTAATTCAGCTTCTCAGACTTCTGGCAAGAGCTTGAACTACTGCCATTTGACAGGGGCTTTGTTTTCCATTTTGCTTTTTACTGAACATCCCTACAATTTGAAGATGGATAATGTACCTGCCAGAATACACCTGGCAAAGGAGTTGTTCCTTTTTTGCTCAGCTCTGGCTCTCGCACAGGCTGGAACAGCTGCTAAACCAGGTTCTTCTTGCCATCCAAAGTTCAAAACAGATCTACTAAGTGGTAGCATATACACATCTTTCTCCTAGTCTTGTTGGTTGTCTACTTTGCTGTCTCCCATGGGCCTTTAGAGTCTTTAAGCCTGATTCATATTGGGACATCTGAAGTTGGTGAAGGACTCTCCAGGGACTTCACCAGGCTTTAGGGAGACATTTGTGTTGTTACAAGGTGCGGAGCAGTGGATAAGGTACTTGAGCGGATGATGGGAGATGTAAATTGTTTTTTTGGTTAGGATACTTACCTGCCTGTTCTCACTTTGTGCCTCTTTTTTTCCTATCTAGGAATAATTAAATATGCCTTTCTGGTGAAAAACTTCGAGCTCTGTTGATACAAACTGGTAGGTAATGCTTGTGTGTTGTTATCATTGTTTTGTGAGAGTTAGATTTCAAAGACCTCTTTGAAAAATTAGCATTAGCACAACAAAGTATTAGCGAAAAAGTAGCTCCTTCTCCCTAAACTTGATGAAAGGGGAAAGCAAATCTCAAATCAGATCTCCAGCTGCTGTGGGTCGTCAAATGGCAGACTCTGTGCACAATATGGTATGCGTACATCTGGTTGTTTAAAAAACAAAATCTGCTTATCTTCTGGAAGGTTATTTTATTCCATGTGATCAAATGCTGTAACAATAATTTGTCCTCTACCTTGAGGAAATAGATAACTGAAGAAAAGGTTTGGAAATGGAAAGAAACAACAGAAGCATAACCATTTTTATCTAAACCAAAGCAAATAGCTCTGTTTAGACAACACGATGCATCACCCCATGGCTGTTGGTAGATGGCAGCCTCTGTCCTTATGCAGGGCGCTCTGTAAAAGGTTACAGCTGCCTGCAAAAGCTTTTCAGAGGCCTGTGTGCTCCCACCTGCTGATCCTGAACCTCAGCAGGAGGCAAAAGAATGTGCCGGTTTTGTAGGAATAAGTTTCAGAAGCCATTCTGAATGCAATCCAGCTAATAATGAACAGGTTTTACTGCATTAATTGCGTATTGTAACATGGATCAAGGAGATAGCCGCCGTTAGGGTGTGTTTCCAATTGATAAGTATAGGCAAAGAAAAAAAAAGCCTTTTTGACATCTGGTTTGCTGGGGGGTCTTATCATGACGTTTCAAGCAGGTTGTGCGGAGGCCAAGTGGTTTTTCTGTGGTGGCAGCATCAAACTGGGTGTGTTGCTGCTGTGCTTCTGGCTGGAGCTGCCTGCGCCCACCCTGCCGATGACTCATCCCTGCGAGCGGCTCAGAATATCACACTCTGCCCTGCTGCTTTCCTATTCTTATTGCGCTGATGCGTTTGGGTCTCGCACGGCGTTGGCGTTTCATTTACAAACCGCTCTTTCCCCACCAAGGAAAGATGGCTGCCAGCCCTGCTTTGTCCTGGTGTTCAGCACTCTAAAAGGTGTCTTTTTTTGTTTCTAGATCTTTCCTGAATGCCTTTGGATGAAGATGTTTTACTTAAAAGCAGAACAACCAAACACATCAAGCACCTTAGAAAGCACATTTTTCAGAGTTTAACTGGTTGAGGGTTTTTTATGTAACCTCTCATTTTTTGTTTATTTCCTTCCAAAATTTGCTATTTCTGCATATGATTCAGACTAAATTTTCCCTTTTCTTCCAGCAAGCACTGGATCAGGATCTTTAGGACAGCAAAAAAGACCTATGTTCTTTCTCTGCCACCCTGTCTTTGCTTGAGTATTTCAGCACCAGAGTTTACAAGAGTGAATAGAATAAGTAGGGAAACAGCCTTACAGGTCTCCTCTTTCTTCCTTACTCACAGAAATCCTGACTGCTCCATTTAATCAGGGGTGGATATACCTTGAAATCAAAAGGACTTTGTCATCACAAGAGAAAAATGGGTATAAAAAATTCTACCTGTTCCTAATATGTTTGATTTTTGTTGTTTTTGTGAACCAGGTCTTCCAGGTGACACAAACCTGAAGATCCTGACAGCTGGGAAGAAGTCATGATGTAAGACTCCAGACGCTGCAGTGGGTTTTGCAAAGACCAGCTGATGGGCTTTAAGACAAGTCAGTCTGTGGGGTTGCACTTGCTCTGGCAATCCCTGGGGAGCCATGTCCATGGAAGGGACCATCCGTCTGAGGCCTGTGCTGAAGCAGACCCTTGTCATGTGTCAGTGGTATATTCAGGCTTAAAAGACTGTAGTAGAAAAGAGAGATGCAGTGAGGACTAATTATCTTGGTTTTGTTTTTCAAAATATACATTGTGCTAGTGAACACACCTCCTAGGGCACCACACTGACTCAGATTTATTGGAAACAAGTTTGATTTTGTTAAATGATGTAAGAATAGTTAAGAAAACCCACTCCATTATTACTGGTAAACATGAAGAATGTTGCAGAATCTCAGCAGTCTGATGGCACAGCTCAGCTTTCCAGTCCCTGCACTCAGCCACGTTTACATTATGTGACTGCTCCTTGTCCCCTTCAATGCAAAGTCAAACAGCTTAGTTGAAATAACCACTCTGGCAGCAGCACAACGCTCTGTTTGATTGCTGTTTCCGAAGGGACTGTGTAACTCTGCCTTTGGCTGCCGAGAACGTGAAGTGCTTCAGAGCTGCGCCGTTCACGAACACTAGGTAGCTCCATGGGATTTACGAACACCGTATAGATCTGCTCTAACTGTTTTGATAAATCTGCTTACCCTTTCAAGAACTACGTAAGCATTCACAGAATATACAGGACAACATCAGCCTGCTGGAGTCATGCTTCTGTCCCAGGGGGACACTGCGGATGACCCTCTGTGCCTACGACTTGCATATGTAGATGTACATGTACATATAGATATTCAATAAAAGAGGAGCAGTAGAGCCATCTGGTGCACGTGCTGATTTCCAAGCGCATCTCAAGATCTTAAAGATCTTTATTCAGGCACCTGTATAAAAGTTACACACCAAACACGGTCAGTACTCAGTGTGGAGTGTCCCAGGAAAGTAAATCCCTCCCCACTGGACAGCTTGGTGTGGGATGCAGCAAACCCACAGACACCCACTGGTGCCAGTAGACGTTGAGCTTGCAGATGCACAAAACAGGGACTAAGACACCCATGTTCCTATTTCCTTTGGAGAGAAGCGTTGCTTGTAGCATTAAAAACGTATGTAAAAGGTGTAACTCTGTCTTCCAACATCAGCCATGTATGTTGTGGTGCTGGTGTTGCCCTTGTGATGACCATTAGTGGGAGGCTGGGCAGGGACGTGAAATGCACTTATAACCTGAGCATAATTTGCTCTGTTCAGAAGTGAGTCCTTGCACTGAAGTGGTCAAACAACAAGTAGGGCAGACACTCCTGAGAAGCCTCATCTCTGTGCTAAGGCTCTGGTTTCCAGGAAGCAATTTTTCCCTTAAGAATTATTTAATCAGAGAAAAATCTTCCGGTACTTACAGACACAACTGCTGCTATATGGAACTTGCCATTACAAAGAAAGTAACCGCAACATGGCACGTCTTCTGGACGCTGAACATTTTCTGAGACAATAGGAAAGAGGACATGGAAGATTGTACATAGCAGTGCCACCTGCTATGCACAATAATGTTCAAAATTAGTGGTTTAAAAGGCATTTAAATGAGGTTCTTAGTGACATGGTTTAGTGCTAGAGTTAGGTTATGGTTGGACTTGATGATCGTGAGGGTTTCTTCCAATTGAAATGATTCTATGAAAATTATAACCTTTGACACTTAATTTGGTACAAAAGGCCTTTATTATAGGTATTTTATCCTAATGCCCAAGGTATTATTCATTAAATGCATTTCTCATTTATTTCTTATGTTCAGAAAAAGTGTTCTGAGCAGTCTGCAAGTCGTGGTAATGCAAGTACTTTCTGCCTGGCTGTAGAATTAAATATGATCAGTACCATTAAAAGAAGAAGGAAAAAGTAGTGTCTCTACTCCACTGACAAGAAGGTGCATGTTAATTTGATTTGCTTCACCTGGATTTAATCAATGCAAACACAGATGGAGGAAGAGTGTTAGTGAGAGTAATGGCTCAGGTTTATTCCTCTTTCTTTGCTTGACCTCCTGAATCGATCTCCTCTGTTGCCAGGAAAATCAGAATCATGCTGACATGAGCATCTGTCCTATACAGACAGAAGAGAATTTATGTTGTACCGTAGCACTTAAAATTCACAAATTTTTCACAAGTAGCTGATGTCTCATACAACAGTGTAAAAACAACAACAACAAAAAAGTGTGACAGAGAAGACGGGATTCCCTCGGGTGCTTCCTTGGGGGACTTCTAAGATCTCCACAAGTCGAGGCGCCCGTGACCCGACCCCGGGGTGTGCATCGCATAGCAGAGGATGGAGCAGTCGGTTGTCGGGGCCTCTTTCGCTCGGGTGTGAGCACCTGGGAGGCGTGGACGAGCACTGAGACCCTCCGTGCCCCGGGCAGGGGAGCTCTGGGAGCCCCGGGCAGGGGAGCCCCTGCCCTGGCTGGGGCCGCCGCCGCGGGGTGGCGCCCGGCACCAGGGCTGCGCCGCCGGTGCGTCGCCGCGGGGAACCCCGCGCCCCCTCCGCGCATCGCCCCGCGGCCTCCCCCGCGCTCCCCGCCCCGCCGCCCGGGACGCTCCGTCCGGCCCGTGTCCGCGGGCTCCCTCCGCAGGGACACTGCGCGGCCGCGGGGTCGGCGCCAGGTGCGGCGGGACCGCCCCAGAACTACACGTCCCGGCGTGCCCGGCCCCGCGGAGCCGGCGGCGGGGATGGCGCCTGCGCGGGGCTGCGGGGCCGCTCCGCGGTGCCACACCCCCGGGGGAGGGAGGCAGGAGCGCCCGAGCCCTCAAACCAGCGGGGAGCCCGCGGGGCGGAGGATGGAGTAGCGGGGCGAGGCGCCGCGGGAGCAGATAGCGCGGAGAGCGCCGCCTCCGCCTGGGGGAGAAGGGAGGAAGGCGGGGATCATGCACGGGGGGACACCACGCTAGGGGCAGGAGGCGGGTGGTCGCCCGGAGGCTCCGCACCTCGGGAGTGACGTCCTGCTGCAGTGCCGCTGCTGCCGACGCTGCCCGAGCTCGTCAATGGAGCTGGAAAACATCGTTGCCAACACCGTCTTGTTGAAAGCCAGGGAAGGTGAGAGAGCGGCGGGAGGGGAGGGGAGGAAAGCGGGGGGCCGGAGCATCCTTGTCGCAGTCGCCCCTCCGCGGAGCGATGCCCAGCGGGGCTGCGCGCCGGTCCCGCCGGCGGCGGCTTTTGGGGTGCCATGTGGCTGAGCTGGGATTGGAAACGGCTTGAGATAGAGCCCTGGTTATAGGGAAAATACCGCTTTTTCCCTGTGTGCGGAGGTTTGGGAAAGGAAGTGAATGAGATTGCAGAGATTACAATATTCACCCATTTCTTCCTTCCCTCTTCCCGTCTCCCCCCGGCGCCCCCCCTCAAACCTGGTCCCACAGATTGTGCTATTTCAGCGTCTATTGTTAAAGGTCAGCTGCAGATGCATTCATTCAAAAGGGCTTAGCAAATCTGCAAATAGCTTTCCGCGCCGTGTGGTGAGAGCGGCAGAGTCGTATCGCTTCAGCGTACAGTCATTGCCTTATTCGGCGTTATTAGGTGATATCATGTTGCTGCAAACATGCCCATTGTTGAGAGGATGTTTGTTCCCAGCCGGAGCCGGGCAGAGGGGCCGGGGGCTCAGCCCGGGGATGCCCTGGCGAGCCCCGCTCGGGCGGCCGCGCAGCTGGATGCTCCGGGAGATGCCGGTGCCGCCCGCACGAAGCAGCCGCCGCTCGGTGCGCCTTAAAAACCCGCTCTGGACCATCTCCTCTCCCGCCCCCAAGGACCCGCAAAGCCGAACCCCGGCACTCCCAGCAGATCGGGCCCCCAGAGCTTTTTTTCCCCCTCCATTCGGTAGCGGACGTGGCTCCCTCTCTGTGCTCGAGGGAGGAGAGCGTTCCGCGGGCGCGGAGCTTGCCCTGGCTCCCCGCGGAGGTCCCGGAGCATCCCCCGGCTGGAGGACGAGCAACACGTCTCCCGGTTTGCAGCATCCCTGTCAAAACGTGATCGTTTTCTGCTGGTTGCAACCCGGTTTTATATATGTATTTATTTACTCGCTTCCTGCTTAAAAGAAGAACATTTTCCGAGCCTTTATTCGAAGTTGTGTTCCGTGAAAATACTTGCTAGACGTTTTTAGGTGCGGTACAACCTGCAGCCTTTTTTCTTCTGTTCTCTGAAGTGCTGGAGCTGCCAGCTGGCGAGGCCGGGTCTGCTCGGGTTGGACTTCAGCTTTGGTCACTCTGAAGCTACATGACTACGAGTAAAGCAATATTAGTTTTGCAAAAGAAATCATTCAAATAGTCCTCCCCTGGAATGACCCTTTTGCTGGGAAAATAGTTCAGATAGTAAAATGATGTTTATATAACTCATGGGCTGTTGAACTTGTGAGGCTGAGCTAAAGAGTAAAGTCCTGAGATCCTCCCAAAAAAGCTCTATAAATAATAAGGGCAAAGGTGTTATTCCATTCAGCAGATCAGTGGATTATAGATTTCTTACTTCTGATGGAGAATTTTTCTTTTCTGTTGTCATTTTTAATATTGTTTAGGATGCAACCAGCAATACAGTACTGGTTTAAGATTGCAGTAGACTTCAGGAATACTTTAAAGGGCTGGTATTAATTACAGTTATTGTGTGATGTTTTCAGAGAGCCAATATTTTGCAAGTAATTTTAGATGTGGCGCTCAGTTTTACAGTCTTTTTCTACCATCTTCAGTAAGATAGTAACAGTACTGTTCTTTTATTGTGTCAAAGTTGTGTTAAAGAAGCTGTTAGCTATAATCCAAATGGCAGAACTTAATGAAGATTTACTCCAGACTATATTCCAACTTTTCTTTTAACCATATATGAAGCTCCAACAACTTTTTTTTTTTTGAGGCCTGGTGCTTTTTATTCCTAAAGCTTTTTTTGGAGGGGATGTAAAATATCTTGACATTAAGAATAAAGGGCAAGTTATGTACCTGACATCATAGCCACAAGTGTTACATCTGTATTGTGCACCTTTCAATGCTTTCAGTTACCATTGCAAGCTCCTGTAAGGAAAGTGCTTTTAAGATTTGCAGGGAGTAATGTAGGTGAATGTCATTGTAGATGAAGAAGGCAGTGTATGGAAGACCAAGAATAAAAACAAATTAATATATTGAGGATTATGGTATCTAAAAATAAGTTTGTTCCAGGTCCTGCAGGCCCCATGAATAGATTTAGTTGGGTGAATGTGTAGGCAAAGCCAAGTACACGCATGTGTGTTTCCACTTAAGTCAAAAGTAAAGCTAATTTAGCTCAGTTACATGGTGGTTGGTGCTTGTAATGTGGTACTTAATGGCAGAAGAAAGCCAACGATGGGATCCACTTTGTAGACATTAGTAAAAGCAGAGGATGCAAACCCAGTATCAGCAGCAAAAGGGAAACTGCAGATGCGTTTCAAAGGGAGGTTTAGGCAGACCTGCAACTTTAAGTCCAAGGGTGAGGACTTTTGTAAGGGACTCTGAAGTAGGGCTGAGTGACCACCACAAACATTTTCTAGCAAATATTGGCTTAAATTTTGCAACTCATTTGCGTTGGCCTTGCTAGCGGTTATTCTGTGGTCTCTTGTGTGAGTTCGTTTGTGACTAAGTTGTACTAAAGCAACCCCCGGTGCAAAGTGGATGTTTTATTGGAAATACCAGGAAACAAGTTTTATAACTGTTATACAAGTACTTGCACTTGAATAGTGATGATCACAATGAGAAGCACACCCTGATGCCACATGATTAATGAGTAATCTTATTAGAGCAACAAAAAGAGTAAAGGCAGTTCACATACATAAATATATTTCACTGAATAATTTTGAATGGAGAAGAAATTTCAGGAAGTCTTTTTTTCCAGACTATGAAGCTTTTGACACAAAATTACACGTAAGTTACTTGTTACACTCAGAAATCTACCAGTCCAAACATGTAAAAAATGGAGTTTTATTGCATTTGAAAGTTCATTTGTAATGTATTAGGAATAAATTTATGCTGTTTCTTCAATTATCATTTCTCATTTCTCGGATGCAAAATCCCATTTCACAAATCACTAGTCCCTTTTAGGACTGAATAGAAAATACATCTGGTTTCATTATAGGAACCAAATTAGGTATTTGAGACCATCTTGTATTGCCTGGGGAAAAGAATAAGCAGAGAAGGGAAGACAAGAAAGATGAGAATCATAAACAGAAAAGCCAAATAATAACAGTTGCAATCACTTCAGGTTGAGTGAGAGCCCCAGATTACAAGGTGGTGAAACATTTATCTGGATCTCTTCATTATTCTTCTTGTTTTCTGGGTCTCAGCAGTCATGTCTGAACTGCAGAACCATCAGGGATGGAGATCCACTGGCAATGAATCTGACTGGTGAGGGAATCCTGGTTCATTTTCCCATTTTCAGGTTGTTTGACAGAACCAAGGGGTCCAGGAGAGACCAAGGACTGAGTCTCCCAGCATTTCAGAGGAACTTTAACAGCCCCAACCCAGCGAGGCTCTAAAACATCCACAGAGTCATGAATCTACCCCTGCCCGGCAGAAGCAGCAGCCTGATAAGAGCCAAGTTTTGAGAGAGGCTGATGATTAAACATCATGTTTATTTTTCATGCTAACATCGTGGTCAGATAGGCATGGCCGGGATACAGTGAATACCTGGATACTCTTCACCATGATCCCATCCCAGCCATGACATCAGCCTTCCCTCGCGTTACCTGCGGCTTCTGCTCAGGAGCTTTCTGAAACACGATAAATACAATTTGACTCTGAAATTGCAAAATCCTTTACGAATTTGTACAGGCAGACAGACAATTCCCACCAGTTTAAAGTTTTAGCAATAACTAAACTAGTCATCGCAGTTACTAGTTTTAAAACAGCCAGTTTGGAAGATAAACTGTTGTTATTCTCAGATCTGGAGTTTCTAAAGTGCAAAGTTTACCATGTAAACCTGGTAAAAGGGAAAAGAAACCCTTCAACCGCTAAAACAAAACATAAATGCTTTTTTTTTTCCTTTTAAGGTAGACGTTAATTCTAAAATAAACTTATTTATGGCCCGCAAGCACAGCCTTTGATCAGCCCAGCCAAAAAGGATGAGCTTCTTTTATAAATCTCAGAATTTTCTCAGTGCACACTGATGCTCTATAACATGCGAAATGTGCCCGTTCACAAATTGCTGTATTTTTAGCTTGCTTTTGCAGGATGATCACAGGAGAGATTTGTGCATGTCCTTGTTGGCAAAAGACTAGTCATAAATCCTAAACAAGAAGCGTGATTGCTTTCCAAGAACTTGGCCGCAGAGCAATTGGAAAAAGGGCAGTAGAACAATGAAAAGCATATTTTGAAGGAAAGAAGGTGACTATAGTGACAGCCAAAAACCCATGGAGAATATGATTATTGCAACTTAACTTAAGCAACTTCATTAACTGGTGCTTTTGAATGCGGAATCTAAGGTCTTGTCCTCTACCCCATGATATAAAAACAAAGTACTTTGTGAGGAAAATGTTGTCTTTATAAGCAGAGAAAGCTTGCATGCAGTGACTCAGTCTAGTTTTCCTTTTGAAGAGAAGCTCTCACCACTGCAACAGCTTAAAAAAATATTCCAAGAATGGATTCAGCCATTAGTTCAGATGCAACAGAGTGCTTTTGAGCAGTACTTTAAAAAAATAACATCCATTTTCAAGCCTGTAACCACTTTTTTTTGGAAAAAGAGAGATCCCAAAGAGTCCACAATATTTCATTATATTCTCATGGAGGAAATTTGGAAATCGCAATTCTTCAGGCCTTTTTGAAAAGGATGTGGAAGTCTGAATGACTTCAAGATCTCCTTTTACAGAAGGACCTTATTTCTGTAGCCGTGCCTGGCTTAGAGCAAGTGTGGCTGTGTGTGTAGAATTGGCCTGAAGTTCCTTTCTGTGTGTTGTGGTGTTTTGTTTTGATTTTGTTTCATATAGCAGGGCCGATGCACAGCAAGTTAGGGCCACTGTAGCTGTGCCCTTGGTGGGCATTCTGTTCTTCTGGGCTTCTCCCTGTGGTCCCCATCACCAGTTTCTAATCATGGCCATCAAGTCTTGGGAGGTGGCAACGCTGGAGAAACCAAGAGCTCTTCCACCCAAACCTCTGCACTGAAGAGACAGGACTATGCTTTTCCATGTGTGGTGTTGCTGTGGAACTCTGATTTTTATATCCTAGTTGCTGGGTTTGTAGGCACTTAACAAAATATTTAGTACTGAGCTGTGATGGTCTCTCAGGTTGTTAAAACATAGAAGCTATTAGCTGGTAAAACTTCTAGATCAAATGTTAACTGTGGAGGTTTGAATAGAGCTACTTACCTCTGCTCCATTAATCTCATGTGCTTGCTTTCCCCAAGTGCAAAATCATAAATCTGGGAAGACATTGCCTGTGTTTAATACCAATATATAATTTTTCTGAGAAGGTTTTAACTTAGTGGTGCTGAAATTGTCCACTCAGAAAAGGATTTTCAGCATTTATACAAGACATAGGAATAATTTTGTGACTGTATGTAGCTTTTTGTGTTCGTTAAGAATATTGAGAACACTCAGGCAAAAATGCCTGAAAGAGGTGGTTCTAGAGATGCTCTATGGAGAGTGTTACCAGGCCAACAGCACTTGGACCAAACTAACACACGTGTCTTTGTGGTAAATAGCTCCAGAATGAAAACTTCAACCACAGTCTTGCCCTGAGATGGGTGTCCTACCATGAGTGTCCCACCTTTGTCACCAGCAAGCTGGTGGATGGGTGCGCACTGCCCCATTGTGAAGGCAACAGAGAAGCAGCAGCTCAAGAGGAATGTGACAGCTCTGACTTTGCTGTTTCTAGGCCCTGGGGGTATGTTATACCAGTTGGGTGGCTGATCTTGCTGCTTCTTTTCCTTTACACCTGCGGAGAGTACCATGAATTACTACTGGGGTGGGGTGGAAAGTACCCCTGCATCATTTCAATCTTACTTCTTGGCAGATGAGCTCCCTTTGATCTGCTGACAATCTCTCTTTCCCAACTCAAGAGATAGATGGACATCCCACTGAGGACTTTGTTTGCAGTGAAGGGTCTGAAGCCCCGATCGCATATTCGGATTTATGAATCCAGACGTGCTCTGATCCTCATAAAGCCCCACGCTGGCTGCTGGGATGTAGCAGGGCCCCTGCTGCATGTGCAGAGCCAGAAGTTGTATTTCTGTTGCTTGGCTGACTTTGTGTTTAGGCACGTAGCTGATTCTTCTCCTATGCTATTTTTACGCCGGTGTTACTCTGAGTGACTTCTGGTTTGTATTGATCCAAAGAGAGCTACTGAAGCTTTAATTTAAGTGCAAGTAGTGGTGCTAACCTCAATGGGATTTTTTCCATGGCGAAAATATGCACGAAATCACATCAGGACCCATGTCAGTGCATTAAAAAAGTTTAAAAGCAAATTATTTTATCCAAACAGTTACTATCTTTAAAATGTTAGTCAAAACCAACAAGATAAACAAGGGTTCCTCTTCCTTTACAGCTGGATGGGAAATACTACCCGTCAATGAAATAAAGATCTAACTTGTGCTCATCTATGAGATCTTTCCATGGATCTCTATTTAAAAAAAATATTCTATGTGCTATTATATGAGTTTTCTGTGTGGCAGTAGGAAGAGAATCTGTTGCTCCTTATTTTTACAGGCCCATAACCTAAACAATATCAAGATGCTATAATCCTAATATTTCTCTAAGACCACAGGATGTGAAATTAAATTAAAAGGCCAGGAAAATAAAGAACCCTGCAGTTTGATTACACTCAGCTGGATTATCTTTGTAATTATTTTGCTTGGAGGATTTAGAAACGCATACTGCTTTGTGAGAAAGATTAGGCAGGGAAACCAAAATTAAAGTAAACATTCTAAGGAAAATATTGTGAAGCTGAGTATTTTATTTCATTAAAAAAATGTAAAAAAATCCATAGACTTGCCTGTTAAAATGAAAGGATGGAACAGAACACAGGTGAGGGGAAGATGGATGAGGCTGTGAAGTCTGTAGAAGTGGCTCAGCTGCTCCTCGTTCATATAATGTCTTTCCAGATATACCTTGTTTCCCCCAAAATGAGACAGGGTCTTATACAGTTTTTGCTCCCAAAGCTGCTTGCTCTTTTACATGTATAGCTGTCTGGACACTACTTAAATTTACTTTTTTTTATGGACTGTAACTAGAGCTTATTTTTGGAGTAGGGCTTATATTTTGAGCATCCTCAAAAATCCTGAAAAATCATGCTAGGGCTTATTTTCAGGATAGGTCTTAATTCTGAGGAAACAGGGTAGCTGAGAGAGCTCTCACAAGCATTTACTTGCAGAAGAAAGGCAGGTTGAAAGGAGTAGAAATACACACATGGACTCAAGACTCAATTTGGACCTGGGAGTGAATAATGCAAATAATATTAATGAAGGAAGGGCGGCTGTCCGTGCTGTGGGATGAAAATAGTTATTCACAGCGAAGGCTGAAAAATTTGTATATCCATCATTTCCCTTTTTTCATTCTGCAGGTACTTTCTGTTTCTCAGCAGTTGTCGTCCTGCCATGCTGAACAGCTTTTGTCTTTTCCTCCTTCCTCAGCATCATCTGAAAGAGCTGGTCAGATGGGGAGGGACCCTGGGGCAGAGACAGCACCAAAAAGGGACTACATCAGGGTATTTAGGTGATTCCCAGCAGTGAGGTTGCTTATGGAGTTCCCTGTTGCCCTGGGGATGCCGGACAGGCAGTTCATGAGCAGTAGCAGCTATTTTTGCATAGGTTGACTATTTTTAGGGTCCCATTAAGTGCGTGATTTCACTATGAGCCTGGCTTTTCCTGGTAAGCTGAAGCTGTATTACAGTTTCTAGAAGTTACCTTATTGTTGGTACAGTACATCTTTGGCTTAACTATTGGAAGAGTCAATCTCTACCTTGCATGGACAGGCAGCGCAGTGACTCTGGGGTGCTGTTCGCTAGGCCCCTGTGCTACGGACCATTCCCATTTTCACAGAATCCCAGACTGGATGGGGTTGAAGGGACCTCTGGAGATCATCCAGTCCAACCCACCTGCTCACGCAGGGTCACAGAGCAGATCACACAGGGTCGTGTCCAGGTGGGTTTGAATGTCTCCGAAGGAGACTCCACAGCCTCTCTGGGCAGCCTGGGCCAGGCTCTGGCACCTCACAGGAAAGAAGTTTCTCCTCATGTTCAGATGGAACCTCCTGTGCTTCAGTCTGTGCCCGTTGCCCCTCACCCTGTCACTGGGCACCACTGAACAGAGTCTGGTCCGTCCTCTTGACACCCACCCTGAGATATTTACAAGCACTGATGAGATCCCTCTCAGCTTCTCTTCTCCAGGCTGAACAGACCCAGCTCTCTGAATCTCTCCTTACACAAAAGATGCTCTAACATAGTTTTCCCAATGAATAAATTTGGATGGTTTTGTTTCTTCTCTCTACTGCAGAGTCTAAATTTTTCTAAACCAAGGTTCCCATATTTATTCCTCCCATTTTTCTAATCTTTTTAGTTTATTTCTCCTGTCCTCTGTTTCTGAGGCCACCTTTGAATTTGAGAAGTCTTTGATGTACTATTTAAAACATAATTAGATTGGATTAAATGTCAGCTTACTGGACACATCTAAGGCTTTATGTATTTTCTCTTGTATTAGCCTCGGTTGTTCTTTGCTCGGTGTTTAGTCTGTGTGACAAAGCTTCTATCTAAAATGACTGCAACTGTCTATTATCTTCCCCCATACGTGTGTTACGGGAGATGTTCACAATTCTATAGGAAGTCTTTATTTACAGTGGAAGCTTTGGACTCTGCCTGGCTGAGCGTGCTCCATCATTTCTATCTGGTTATCTGCCGTGTCCCAGGAAAGGGACGACCTGCCAGGAGAATGGAGAAACTCTGAGATGTTACAGTTGCGTTCACTTGGCAGCATCTGCAGAAGGTGTGGATGGAGATCTCATCTGTGGGGGGAAAAAGTAAGAAAGAGAGAAACACAGCTGGAAGGAGAATCAGAGATAAAGGGAGTATGTCAGCGATGCCAAGTGAAAACACCACCAGAGTCCTTGGTGACATTTCTGTCTAAATACCCCCATAGGCAGTGCAAGAGAACTGATGTCTGTAGCAGGCAGAGGAGTTGGGAAGAGTTCTGGATCTTTTTTTGAAACGGGTGACCAAAAGTGCACGGCACATGTGCACAGTGGGCAGTGGCACAGTGATGCTGACCGCTTCGGCCTTTGTCCTTGTCACAGTCTTAACTTGCTATTTGTTTGCTTTTTTCCCCACTGCCATAAGCATTCATTACTGGACCTACTGTTAGTGACCTCAGAAATTTGTCTCCTGAGCTGCAGTCTTTAATTTGGAGCCCATCGTTCAGCAAGAGTTGTTTTCCTTCACATGCAATACTGTGCTGCCTGACACAGAATTTAATCTTTTTTGTTTCCTTTTCCTATCTCTAAGTGATCTGATACTGCAACATACTCCTGCAACTCTTCACAGGCTGTTTTTGTTACAACTGTCCTGAAGAAATTCATCTTGGCAGCAAATATCATCTTACTATTTATCTCTAGACCATTTATGAATACACTGGATAGTCCTGAGTCCTATCACAGATCTTGCTCCCCTATAAAATTCTTATCTCTGATTCCCTATCTTGTCAACTGCTGCTCACTCACAGTAAGGTCTCCTCTCCTGTAATACTTTAAGAATTGTTGGTGAAGGTCACTGCTAAAAAAACACTGTTCTAAAAACATCCAAAGCCACCTGCCCAAGGAGCTTTGGCTATAGACAACTTGTTCCAGAGGTGGAGGAGAAAACTGAAACGCTGTGAGTAAGAAATGTTGGAGTTTGCCAGCTGATGGCAGTATTTGAAGGAGCCATCCCTGTGACATCTGGCAATTGGCAATACAACCAGGGTTGCCCCAAGGGCTGGAAGATGAGGTCCCAGGTGAATGCTATTACAATGGGCTCTGGTGGAATCTGCCCATCGCATCTCTGAGCAGCTGAGGCTGTTGTAAGGTCAGGGATTGCTTTTGGTGCCTTGGAGGAGCACTGGTACATGCCAGTAGGCCACTGGGCACAACATGCTTAAAAAATAAACCCAGCCCAAATCTCCCATCCTGCTGCCAGACCCTGGGGAAAAAAAGGAAAAGGTGGTTTCAGGTAATTTTGCTTCAGGACCTATATGCTAAATACTTGCCTCTGTCCACGAGTACGTGCCCAGGATCAAGCTCTTTTACCAGCCAGCCTGATCTGAAATCTCTAGCAGGTCTTGGGACGTTTGTTATTCTGGCTCATGCAGACCTCCAGCTGGAAAATGTTTATTTGGATGTGAAAGGTCTATGAAGTAACAAGCTTTGATGGATTCAGCATATTGTTTTCTCTTCCTTTTTTGGGATGCTGTTTGCCTCCTGATCTCATGAGGAACACATCTTTTTTTTCTTTGTATATCTGAAATATCAGACACCTCGAGTGAGTGTGTAGCGCAGGTATGAGCCAGGCTGTGCTTGCACTGCAAGCAGATTGCCTAAAAATAATGATACAATATGACTGTACAACACTTTAATGCTTAACCTTGCTATGATTTCAAGTTGCTAATAGTTTAATCTTGCTCATTAGCAGCTTATAGGTTGAATAATACCCTGACGCTGGGTTTATTCATGGAGTCAAGTGAAGGAACTATTGGCTTTGTGAGCATAGCTGGGAAAGGAGATAGAGGAAATATATGATTTCTTAAGTGACCTCTCTAAGACCTCCTTGTGATGGTTGGTATAAACAAACTGGTGACTGGAAAATTTCGAATAAATAGAAGGCAGCCTTTTAAAACTTATGGATGTAAATGACCCTTCCAAAATGAAGCTCAGTTCTATATGTTACAAATCCTTTGCAAGGGGATTGTTTGAGTGTATTTTTAAGCAAATGCCTCCCAGCTGTGTGAAGGCATTACGCTTGTTTAGAAGCCCAGAATTATTTTACAAGGTGAGGACAGTACATGTTTTATTATTTTTTTTCCAGACTCTCTGGCCTAAATTTTCAAAAATACCTTTTGTACTTTGATTTCAATGTACAATGAGTTGAGAAGGAATTGAAATTGGGAATGAAATACTGGATATGAAACTCTGCTAAAATGTATATTTTGTGCAGGGAACAGCCAAATGTGAGATGTCTGGCACGTTTCTAGGGGCAGGCAGCGAACTTTGATCTCTGCTCTTTGTGAATCGAGGTTCTCTCTCTGATATTGGGATGCAGCATCACATTTTGAAACCGAGTGCAACAGGCTGCGATGCTGCTGGTGTGAATGTGCTACTGCAGGTGCAAGCTGAAGGTGCCGTCCCATAAATGCTAAAGCAGGTAAATGTGTTTCACATGTGAACGTTCCCATAAGGTGAACGATTTGTTGACAGAGGCAATTTGGGCAATTGCTGATCAGTGAAAGTAAATGCTTCACATCCCAGGTTCTTGCCTGCTTGTGTTTGTATTTAAAAAAATAACATTACATTTGTATAAGTACTTGGAGGGTCTGGCACCTAATTCCGGCAAATAATTGTCAGATGGCTGTTTTTTAAGGAGCTTTTGCTTGTTTCATTAGAAGTGCAATGAGATTTGCGGACACTTCTCTTTGCTAATGCAGATCTTTTAATCTGGGTTGATTGCAAATTGCGACGCGTGTGTGTTTTACAACACACAACAGGTGATGTGGTAACTTCTCTAAATATCTCCTGGCAGATGAAGTTTCATTTGATCTCAGCAGATGAAGTTCAGCTGGAGGATAAAGCTAAATTTTTAGGGTTGCATAATTTTGCACAGGAGTGAATTAAGCTCTTTATAAGTTGCACTGTTTTCCTCTGGGGAGGGAGAAAAGGAGGGGAACAGCTTGACAGGGGTCGGTTGTTTTGATTTAAGAGAATGTGAAGAAATGGCATCTTCCAATAAATACAGATTTTATTAAAGTTGAATACTATGACAAATAGTTCAGACTTAGAACTTCAGACTTGGTATGTAAGCAAGGGAACTCCGCTGAGACTTGTGTGCATTGCTAAGATTAATGAAATATAATTTGTAAAGAAGGGCAATGATTCATTGAGTAAAAATAGGCAGCATCTTAAAGAGCTTGTAAACACAGCTATTAATTTTAAGACTAGGATCTCATACTCTTTGTCTTAGTCTGAGAATAATGTCGCTGCACTCCATGACACTATTCAGTGGGTACAAATTCAGCTCTTGAATAGATTTTTTTCAATAGATTTTAAAAGTGGCCACAGTTGCATTTTTGTTTGCATCTTTTGTCCATCCTTTGAAATATCTTTGTGGTACTTTTCCTGTATAAAATATTTATCTCTTCCATTTTAAGCCGTCCTCTACGCCACAAACCCTGCTTGATACATTTGCTGCAGTTGGTCAGTGATAATTATAAAAGGAGCCAGAGCTGACGTGCTCCTCCTTTTCTACCTACTTACCGCAGGGTTTTACAGCCTAGAAATTACTCCTTGGTGTGAGTCACTAAAAAGATCTTGTGATTATTTTTTCCACCCCAGTGTTGATTGTGCTTAAGGCTTAGCCTGATGCTGCACTTCACTCTTGATTGGAAGGATGGGGAATGACTTTCTTTTTCTCTTTAATAACCTCAGGTCTTGTAATTTTTATTCATTCTTTTCCGTACCAGAGAGCAGCTTTCTCTGGCTCGGTGCAGCTTTGTGGTGATCTTCCCAACAGCTTCTGTCTTATTCCACTGTCTTTATCTTCTGTGTGAGGCATATATTTGTTTTCTTTCAAAAGAAGGAAGCCTCAAAATTTGGGCAGGAGCTGACGGCTGAGTTCAAGCTCAGTAGTATTAAACTTTATTTAACGCAACACAGTGAAATCGCCATCATTTTCTATTGGACCCCCTGCCCATGGGTGTCTTTCTTTTTAAGCTGAAAACACCAGAAAACATATTTGTGTGCCAGCTCCTTTCACTTTTGACAAATAAGCCAAAGAGCTATTTTATGGCTTATACAGGAATATTGGTGATGGCATTGTGTCCGTGGGGCGAGCACAGAGATCAAACACGCGGTTTGCTGTGGTCTGTCTGCATGGGAGCCCTTTCCGTGCCGGAGCAAGCAGGTGGAGCGGCAGCCTGGGCGCAGAGTGTCACCTGCAAGGAGGTTGTCAAAAGCTGGAAGTCACAGAATCACAGAATTGACTGGGTTGGAAAAGACCTCAGAGATCATAGAGTCCAACCCTTGGTCCAACTCTAGTCTGTTTACTAGATCATGGCACTAAGTGCCATGTCCAATCTGAGTTTAAAAACCTCCAGGGATGGCGAGTCCAGCACCTCCCTGGGCAGCCATTCCAATGCCTGACCACTCTCTCTGCAAAGAATTGCTTTCTAATATCCAGCCTAAATTTCCCCTGGCAGAGTTGAAGCCCATGGCCCCTTGTCCTATTGCTGATGCCTGGGAGAAGAGACCAATCCCCACCTGGCTAGAACTGCCCTTCAGGTAGTTCTAGAGAGTGCTGAGCTCACCTCTAAGCCTCCTCTTCTCCAGACTAAACAAGCCCAGCTCCCTCAGCCTCTCCCCATAGGTCTTATGTTCAAGTCCCTTCGCCAGTCGTGTTGAACAACACTAGTCGTGAACAACATGAAGATCATCGCAATTTTTCTGTCCTGGGCAGGACCTGGTGATGTGCACTGCCACAGATTTGAGCCTTGGCCACTCGCAGCCTCTGGGCTCTCAAGAAGCCCTGGCTTTTTGGCCTTGTGTACCTCATGTTCTTCAAACTGCTAAATACACCTTTTTTTTTTTCCTTAGGAAAAAGGAAAGTCTGTGAAGTCTGTAGGTTTTTTGAATTTTCTCGTCAATTTTTCCATTTACTGTTTTTGCCATTCTTGCAGGGTTCTGAACATCTATTTTTAGACTAAAGACAAGAATCCATTAACTCATCTCTATACAGTAACCTGCATATAGAAAGAATCAGTCCAGTTAACCAGGCTGGTATCTGGATATTTAAAACATAACCAAATGCCTAGACTTCTGTGACAAAATCTGTAACAACTGGCATAGACCTGATGGTAATTTGTGCTCTGACCCTACCTTATTTTTAAAACAAAACAGTGTTATTTGACAAGCAGCTCTTTCTGGCCAAGGATGTTCCACACACCAACCTTTACAAGATAGTGAGGACTGACAGGAATTTCCATCAGAAGATGACTTGTGATTATGAACATGCTATAATGTATAAATGTTCCTGTCTGTAGCTACCTACATGTGCCTGAGGTGTTATTCTACATGTTTTTCATTAAGAGATAATAATATTGGATATCTTCTAGTATCGCAGAGGCTTATTCCTTTGCCTAGCTGTGCTCTGTTTAGAAATCGTTTGGAAATGGTCTTCTCCCTCATAACTATTTAATGAGAATTGAAAGATGAATCATGCAGCCATGCAGGGGCTGTAAGGTGTTCTGAGTGCTGTGTACCCGTAACCTTTGCAGTCCCTTGCAGAGAAGGAAGATGAATGCAGGTTCCTGTGTAACCTCATCTGGGTGTTCCTGCTCCGATGCGAGGATTGGACTGGATGAGCTTTTGAGGTCCTTTCCAACCCCTGACATTCTGGGATTCTGTAACTCACTGCCTGGCAAAGAAAAGAGAGTTTCATGTGAGCCCCTGTTGCTGCTGTCGGGCTTACTAAAGACCAGGCCATGCTGTAGGGCTTGTCCTCCTCCTGTCCAGCTTTTTATCTTGTCCTGGCTATGTCTGCAAGACACATGGAGCTTCCTGGGGATTGTCTGGTGCCTCGACTTCTGCGAGTGTTCGCCGCCCTCTATAATTTTGAGTCAAGCCACCCCAGAGGATGCTGTAGCTTCTGTGCTGCAGCACCGGGTACCTGCTGGCACAGGCTTTGCACCCCTTGCTGCCAGGGTGAGGGGCAACGGGCACAGACTGAAGCACAGGAGGTTCCATCTGAACATGAGGAGAAACTTCTTTCCTGTGAGGTGCCAGAGCCTGGCCCAGGCTGCCCAGAGAGGCTGTGGAGTCTCCTTTGGAGACATTCAAACCCGCCTGGACACGACCCTGTGTGATCTGCTCTGGTGACCCTGCATGAGCAGGTGGGTTGGACTGGATGATCTCCAGAGGTCCCTTCAACCCCAGCCAGTCTGTGAAGGTGAGAGGGCTCAGGGGTATGGCCCCAGAGCACAAAACTTCCAGGTCTGGGACACGCAGCAAGGGCTGGTTTGGAGAGGCTGGAGTCAGTAAGAAGTGGGCAATTTTCTCACCAGGAGCAAATCCTGCACCTAGAAGGAGGAAAGGACTTAGGAGATGGAAAAACAGACTGGGAGCGGACTGTCAACTTCCATTTTGAGTTGTGTATCCCAACACTGCCATTATAAGACTTTTTTTTTCATCTTGTAAGTCATGATAGATGAGGCTAGAGAATAGGAGAACGGTCTCCACCACCAGTTCACTTTGCGCATCTGAGTCAACTGTTTAATCTTTCATGATCAAAATCTCTCTGCAACATACCTAGATTCTGTAAAGCTGCTGAAATCAAGGATCTAATAAAGGGGATATTAATGCAGGTGTTGCTGTTGCATGGAAAGCTTGGACATGCAGTCAAGTTCCCTTTTGATGGAGAGCTGTGTGTGGTTTTTTATTTTCTGTATATAAATCGGCATATTTTATTTGTTTTGGAGTAATTTGTAATACAGTGGATCAGTGCATTCTGCAGTAACTTACCCTAATTATTCAGGAATCATCCCCTATTTAATTGTTCTGACTAATTTTTCAGGCTGTTTTTTCTATTACCTGTGTCATGTATGAAAGTAAAAAATGCATGTCATTATTAATTATCTTATGGAGCAATCATGATTAATGCCACACTAATGTCCAAGCAGATGAAGGGACATTCCTATGGCTGGCACCCAGGCAAACTTCCCTTCCCATCTTCTCAAAATTAGGTGATCCAGGTGAATTCTTTTGCTTCTCCATGGTATTTTTTTGAGATGACTGCTTGCTTTGTTGTAGCATATCAGGTTTATTCCAAGGCACTGAAAGCAAGCGCACCTCACATTTTGATGATCAAATAAAGAAACTTAAGAAAATTTGTACTTTTTTTTAAGGAATGGCTTAAATATTGAAAGTTTTCCTAAAGTGTTTGAAAATCCTATTTTTCTTCCTGTGTTTCTGGCTGATCTGTGCTTACCATTGAAAGGGAATGTGCATACACCTTAAAGTGGATATTATCTTCCTGCGAAGTTTATAACCCTACCATAAACTCATATATTTTGCTTTCAGCAGTAGTTAAAAGCACCTAGGTATGAAAATCCTTCTGTAGGCACTTCACCTTCTCCTGCAGAGTCAGCCGCCAGCAGCTGTGCCGCCAGCTCAGTCATTTCACAGAAGTAGCCATTAGTGTTTCCTGTCCTCCTTATGAACTTTAAAAATATTCCTTGTTTACTCGCGGTGACAGTAGCGCCGCCGATGCGGAGCCCTTCAGCGCCGCTCGGCACTGGCGAGCGCAGCAGGAGATGGTGCAGTCCCTTCTCCGAGCAACATAAAGCTTAATGGACATAAAGCTTAACGAACCTACACCCTGGGGTGAGGAGAAAACCTCGCGTGTGATCGCATGGGGGGTCTGGAGAAGAGATGGCAGCCGAACTCGGGTCCCTTGAGACCTGCCAAGTGTCATCCTCAGCTCCCTCTCATAGCAGATGTCTGCAGCCCATGAGATTGATTCATTATGTCACCTCATCTCTTGGCTATAACTTGCAGAGAAAGTTGTTCTCTGGTGCAGCAAGCTTCTGCTTGTTGAATTCTTGCAAATATTTCTGCAACTGCAGAAGCGTTTTACCATAGTTGCCATGACATGTTGTAGGAAAAAGAGAGTGTGTTTGCTGTAGAGAGCTGCTTGTTTCCTGCAGACAATTTACTGAACAGATTAAGATCTCAGATTTTTCTGAAATAGAAATATGATAAAATGCGGTGGAAAACGAGAGCTCCTGCTACTGTAGCTACGTATTGAGCTCACACCTAAATTGAGATGGAACGTGCTGGCCTCTCCATATTAAAGCAATGGGATTCAAATGCTTGTTGGTAAAAAACAGTCATTTACATGAAAAACAAAATAACTTCTATGGAAAGCACTGTAGAAGTAACTGTGATGTGGGAACCCACAGCTTTGTAGGACCCTTTTAAAATTTCTCTTATCCATATTTAAAAATTCATCCAAGTATATTATTCATCAGTGATATTATGCTCCAAACAATAAAGCTGCTTCCTTCCCATCAAACCTAAGATTAAATATTTGGGCTCTGTAGGCGATGTACAGGTAAAATGTTATCTTGACTTTTTAGAGTAGCAGAATTAGTGGTCTTGAGACACTGGTGCTAGAGGGGAGGCTGAGGGAAATATCTCTGATGTACACCTTGTTTAAAACAAATGATTTCAAAGCTTAACTTACTTATTTGTTGTGCATGCATTCCAGCGACACAAGTCACACACTGAACTAGTAATGTAGGCTTTTGCTATTGTCTGGTTTAAAACTTAAGATGTATAAGTTGGCTTCATGCTTATAAATATCTCAAGGGTTGGTGTCAAGATGGACCAGACTGCTTTCAGTGGTGCCCAGTGACAGGATGAGGGGCAATGGGCACAGACTGAAGCACAGGAGGTTCCATCTGAACATGAGGAGAAACTTGTTTCCTGTGAGGTGCCAGAGCCTGGCCCAGGCTGCCCAGAGAGGCTGTGGAGTCTCCTTCTCTGAGACATTCAAACCCCCCTGGACACGACCCTGTGTGATCTGCTCTGTGACCCTGCGTGAGCAGGTGGGTTGGACTGGGGGATCTCCAGAGGTCCCTTCAACCCCAACCAGTCTGGGATTCATGCTGCATAAATTGGCTTTTCCAATGCATTTATAAATTGCAAGCAAAATATTTGGTGGCAAGGTTAATAGGCTAAAGATTAATAAAGCAGAAGCCAATCACACTTGTGATGTGACATATTTTTTTGCTCCTGGTCGCAGCACATGAGTAATTGGTCAAAATGCTTGCGCTGAATTCAGCGATGACCCTTTGGTCAGGCACGGAAGGTACAGGAGGAAACAGAGAACAGTTTGGGTGCATCGACAGCCTCTTCTCTCGTGAGGGGTTTTGGGGGGCACTAGAAAAAGCCAGGACTCCACAAGTCCTGAGGGAAGGCTTTTGCACAAACAACATAACCTCTGCCACAGCTGGCTCAAGCCGTTGTGACAAGTTCTTCACTTTCATCAGGCGTTATGCTATTTCCCAGAGTCCATGGCGCAATCACTGTATGGCTGGTCACACACTTAGAGGGCATTAAAAGCCTAGAGATGGGCTATATAGTCCTGACACTGTATGGCTCCAACTAAACATGCCCAATGTGGCCAGGCTGGGCCTTTGCCTTCCCTTGCAGTAGGATTGTAGAAGGGTTTGGGTTGGAAGGGACCTTCAAAGGTCACCCTGCCATGAGCAGGAACATCTTCACCCATCTCAGGTTGCTCAGAGCTCACAGGTGTGGAACAAGGTGTTTGCGCTGAGCTTACAGGTCACAGCTCCCCAGAGAGCTGGATTTGCCACCTCAAGGGGAGGGTGTAGAAAGAAGACAGAAAGTTTGGGTCCCTTTGTTCCCAAAAGAGAAAACTCAAGACTCTGCTTGTTCCCAGTCTGGGAGGTTTAATGGTGTCCCAGTATTTGGTGGGTTGTGCCTGTGCTCTGAGCAGCCAGTGGGGTTCCCCCTCTTTAAGTACAGCTACAACTCATTACTAGTTACAGCTTGTTACCACATGGGCTGTGGTGAGGCCGTATCAAATGCTGGCACGTAATCAAACAAAGAAGTGCTGATACTAAGTTTTATTTGCAACCTGCTCTTTTAAATGGATTGGATGTTTTCAGGCAGAGTTTAGTAATGTCAGGGTTAGCTAAGCTTTAAATCCACACAGGTGCCTCCCTGTGATCTCTACAGATTGTGAATGTATGGTTCCCAGCAATAATTACTGCTAGTGAAATATGGGGCTAATAAATGTCTCCAGGTAGTGGCAAGTTTAAGAACATATTTTAAACAGTATGAATATTGTTTGAACTCCCATAAGAGTAACAGCATCTATGTGTGGACTTGGTTGATAAATAATTATGGTGTAAAATTAAACATATGGAAAATATTTCCTTTTCTGCTTTCTGATTTATAACTTAATTTAAACTTTTAGGGACAGTGCTCTTTACTGCAGAGGAAAATAACTTGTGTGTGGGCAGGTTATTAGAGATATTGGGTTTTCATATATGAATTTGTTCCCCAAACCCTCATGCGTGGGGAAACTCAGACATAGGAATGGTCCATCTGGCTTCAAAGTAGAATGTCTGAGATTTCAAACTTCAACCTCTGAAAGGTGACTTGCAAAGAAGATTTCGAAGAGTTTCAAGAATTCATCTTACATCATTGTTCCATGAGCAAATCAGTCTGCTTTAAGGACTAGTCTGGGACCTGGTTCCAAAGTATATGAACACCAGTACGTTTTGCCAGTTGGCAGCCTGGGACCCAAAATGTCTGTTATTTCTTAGTATGAGTACACCACGCTACAGTCTGATTTACAAGTTAGTGTTTGCAAATCATTTATGAAAACTTTCTTTTGTTTTGTCTTGTAAAACTTTGTAATTCAGCTGCTGCCCAGAGTGTTGTGAAGCTCGAGGGTATTAAGTGCTGCAACGCTTTTGTTTTAAAAGCACCGTTTTAATGTGTTTTAGGTGTTTTGAACTATAAAAGCATTTTCAGAACATCGAAAATTTATCATTTTCAAAACTGAGTCTGAAATAAACTGTGAGGGTGTTTGTTTTAAAGTAAGTATCACAGCTCAGGCTATGGATGGCTATAAAATATTTGAAGTTGAGGGGATGTAACGGGCTTCCATATTTAGGACAAAATGTTTTGATGCTGAAGAGGGAATTCTTTCTTAAATACTTTAACATCTGTTTAACTGGCATTCTGGCATCGTTTCCGTACATTGCTCCACATCAAGTCAGGGTATTATTTTATTTGACTTGTTATATGTCTTTGTGCAGGTCATTGCACCTCCTGTTTACGAATGGTACCATAGACTGGGTTTCTGAGCCAAAGCATGGTGAAGACAAATACCAGTGGAGTTGGATGGAAAATGTACAGCCTTACTAGATGTGCTGTTATGCCCTGTTGAATTTTGTTGTTGTATTTATTTTGCTCAGAAAGAGAAAACAAGTAATTAGCCAAGAAAGCTCACAGCTGCATAGCGTACTCCCCTCTCTCCTGTATACATACAGTCTATTGCTATATACAAAACAAGCACTAATGGAACATAAATAGATCCTTTTCCCGTATGGAGATGATTTTTAACACTGAATGGGAATGAAAGCAATAGGATTCCTTGAAAATCCCAGTTATTAGGGTACCCAGTTTGGATTTTGAGCTCTGAAGCCGTTTCCAGTTCCGTACATGGTGTTATGTTTCCATGGTTTCCTGGGTTTTTTTTGTTTTATGTGTTTGTTTAAACCTGTTGGGAGATGGGATCCTGTTTCTGGATGTTATTCGCCGCAAAAATCTAAGCTTGCATGGAAGTTCGTGTTTCTAGGCAGCTACGGTCATAAAACCCAAACCTGAGTCTTCTCAAAGCTCGCTCAGAGGCATGCGATCCCGCGCTTGCCTGATGTTATTATGGAAATCCTGAAATCATCGTTCTGGGATGAATCAGTTGCCTCTGGGTTGTTCCAGGAGGTCCTTTGTTCCTGTGCCCAGGAACGGTGGTTCAAAGAGCCCTCGGTGCCACCACTGGAGGCTGGAGATGGCACCACCATTCCCTGGGTGGGATGGGACCCTCGGACCAGCCCTTTGGCCGGGCCCTGGGGAAGCCGGCTGAGCTCTGAGCGACACAGAATCACGGAATGTCAGGGATTGGAAGGAACCTTGAAAGATCTTCTAGTCCAATCCCCCCGCTGGAGCAGGAACACCTAGATGAGGTTACAACAGCCTGGCTTGTGACACGGGCTGGAGAAGGGCTGTGACTCAGCCAGCTGCTAAATATGAAAGGAATTTTATCTTCTGAAAGCACTCTACCCAAAAAACTCCAGGAGAAACCTTTCTTTGCACAGATGCTTGAAGAGGCAGCTGCAGCCCCTCCACGAGCCAAACCTCCTTCTCCTCCCGTGTATTTCAGGCCACATCTCCGGTGTCCTCTCCTCCCAGCAACCACCCCGTGTTCTAGAGTCAAAGCTCCTCTTGCCCCAGCAGCCACAGGAGCCTCCGTCTGCAAATCGTGACTTCTCTGAGATCAAAGCCATGTCCCAGCTTCTTCTGCTGTTATCTCACGCATTTTAACTTCTCGCCTCGGTTCCTAACCCCAGTGTTGCAGGAGAGGCTCGGCAGGCTCCGACTGGTGCCTTTCAGCACCGGGCTGTCACCCGTGTGCCGCTCCATAGCACCCACATTTCTCTCTGTCTAACACTACAACAGCCCCAACTTGCAGACCTGGCCGTACACCAGCTCTCAGCTGCTGTCACTCAGGTCTATTCTTGTTCTCTCCTGCTTTGCTGTGAAAATGCCATCACATGCTGGGTCCTTTCTTCACCTACGGTCACTCTCAAGTTTATCATTTTGATATTAGTGAGCAATGTGGTGAAGCCATGGCATTTGTGCCTCTGCCTCCGTAACGTTTCTGGGCAGAGATGCTTCATGTTCCAGGCACAGCAGGATCACATCTTCACCGCGGCGCCCTGTGCTCTTCAAGACCTTGTATGACATTCAAGTAAACTTTCTGCATTTTATTTTAAACAGGGAAAAGATGATTTGGCTTCAGATAAGACAGGATGCATTGGCTTACAGAGGTGGCAGAATCCTGCCCTTCCGTACGTTCCCAGTAGGAACAAGCCAATGACTTCCCTGTTACTGTTCTCGTAGAGCAACTCAGAAAATAGTTTTCTTGTTCAGTGAAACATTTCCTTTCTAATTCTTCTGCATTATTTTACCAATTGCCTTTCTGTTCAGGCGGTCCCTTGGAAACCTATTGGAACACCTTTGAGAAGTTCACACAAGTGCTTAGGGAAGCACCAGCCCCAGCTCAGCCACATCTCTCCCGTTATCTAGCAGAAACCCCTCCTCCAGACTTTCTGCACGCTGCCTGGAATTTCCTTTTCTGTCTGGCTGGGTTTTTTGGAGAGCCTTAAACATTGGCAGTGGCCCTGCAAAATTTTTCTGGGGAACTTGGTAGAAGTTGAGCTAAAATGGTGAGTTATAATGAAAGTAAAGAACGTAGCGTCGCGTCATTCCCCGTGAGACTCGGTTTCTGCTGTCACTTTGCCAGCTTTGTGGCTCTGTGTTTGTACCTGGGGCTGCTGGACCCCCAGCTCCACAGAGCTGCTCTCGCCAAGTCCCTAAAGAATTGGGCTCTAGAGGCTTAAACAAAATGCCCTTGTTTAGGAAAGCTTTGCTTTTGCAGGATGTGCACTAGTAGACTGCAGCAGAGGGGTTAAGCGTGGCTTATAAACAATGATAAATCTTCAGGAGGTCTCTTCTTCCTATAGGCAGGGGTATCATATACAGGAATCATTAAACTGGCCCCCAGACCGGTTGCATGTAGTTGTGACAAGCCTGAAAGGTACCGGTGACTAAGTTAGATAAACTTTGAAATGCCTAATTGTTCTGTTTTTCAAATGCGCCCTCACAGTAACGTTCAGTGCTTCAATAACAGTTTCCTTAGAAAGTTCAAAATGTTTTGCATGTCACAATGCCAGAAAAAATAACTTGTAGGGAAACAAAACAAATATGCAATTCTTAATGGGAAAGGTCACTTTTCTATCCCTTCCTCCTACCTGCTGGAAACAGTTGTTTAACTGTGTGTGTTTGGCCATCTGAAGTGGTTCCCCCCTCAAGCTTTTCTGTCTGCATCTCCCTTCTGGCGTGGAGAATTTTGGTCTCTTATCATAGCCATTGGTTCCTTTGTGGATGTGGAAACAGCTGTTGCCACATATTTATCGTGGGGTCCTGAGCAGCCGCGACGTGCAGCCGGCAGCAGCGCGGAAAACCTCGCCGGCCACCGCAGATAGTGGAACCGCCAGGGCGACGGTGGGTGCATCGGGTGCACCCAAAGTGCGGCAGGCGGTCACGTAAGAAAAAACATCAGGGAAACGTCGGATGGGGGATAAGATGAGGACACAGGCTGGTGTTGAGATCTTAACTGTGCGTGCTTGGCGAGCTGATAAGGTAGCTGGAGCCTAATCAGAGGGTGGCCAGTCGGCTGTTCTGGGGGACAATCGATGTCCCCGGGACACAATGGGAGGGGAATGACGTTCTCGCCTGCGCACAGAGAGAGGAAGTCTCCACTCGACAAAGTGGATGTTTTTCGCATGGAGTTATTTTCTTCCAGTTTCGCTGTTGGGTATTGACAGAGAGACTGCAGATCTCTTTAAAAGTAGTCGTGGGAAGTGAAGGTTCGGAAAGGATTCAAAATGGCTCGTGGCTGAATAACTCTAATTCCATACTGTCTCTGTATGACACATACGTGTTGTACACACACACAGGAATATGCAGTCACCTGTCTCACAGATCAGTGCAGAGAATTGATCCCCTTGCACTAATGGCTGAAACCACTTGAAATTCCTAGGGGAGGCACCAATAGTTTGTTCCTAGCTGTGATTTCTCTGCTGCAGCCTTTCCTGGGGCTCTGGGCTGGCCTTACTGCAGTAAACTCCAGTTCTTTCTTCTTTGTCTCAAGGTCTACGAGCTCTTCTCTCGGTGCCATCACCTCTCATTTGCCTCACGGTACAGTCTGACGTGTGCGTAACCTTCTTCTTTGCTTTGTGCCTGTTCTATTGCTCGATTCCTGTGCAAAACCCCTCTCCGTATCTCCTCACAGGCCTCTCTTCAAGGAGAGTGACCCATTTTATCTCCTGCAACTTTGTGTGTTCACAACTTGAAAAAAAACAAAGTGATGTTTTGCAGAATGCTACGAAAGACCACAAAGCTTTAGGACCTCTTGTAAATGTTTTATGATAAACACTGCTCAGGAATCTTTTGAGCACACCTGCACTACATCTGGCTCTTCAGTGAAGGCTTCACTTGTTTTCCTGGAGTGTTTTAATTTTTAATTATATGTATAATGTGGACTCTGTATTGTATTAGGCACATGAGAAATGTTGGCTATTGTGCCTAAAAAGAAGTTGCGTCTTGGGCTGTACTAATGACCTCTATAATCTGGATTTTTTTCCTGGTTTTTTTTTTGGTGACAATAACCAGAGGCAGATGGCACAGAGAAAGGTGCAATGCTTTGGCTGTCCCATAATTTGGGAAAGTGGTTTTTGGGAAAGTGGTTTTTTGTTGCACTAGCCAGGGATCACTGGACAGATGAAGTCTGATGCTTCACGCTGATTTTTGACCCCAACACCCACGCACGCTTCCACATGCTTCACAGTATGTTTGGAATTGGAAGGGACCTCAAAAGGTCATCCAGTCCAATCCCCCTGCTGGAGCAGGAACGCCTGGGTGAGGTCGCACAGGAACATGTCCAGGCGGGTTTGAATGTCTCCAGAGAAGGAGACTCCACAACCCCCCTGGGCAGCCTGTTCCAGGTTCTGTCACCCTCACTGAGAGAAGTTTTTTCTCAAATTTAAGTGGAACCTCTTGTGTTCCAGCTTGATCCCATTACGCCTTGTCCTATCATTGTTTGCCACCGAGAAGAGCCTGGCTCCATCCTCATGGCACTCACCCTTTATATATTTATAAACATTAATAAGGTCACCCCTCAGTCTCCTCCAAACTAAAGAGCCCCAGCTCCCTCAGCCTTTCTTCATAAGGGAGGTGCTCCACTCCCTTAACATCTTTGTTGCCCTAATAATTTGCCATTTGCTAATAATTTGCCAGAGATACAGCCCAGCCCTGCGTTGTCCCTCTGAGAAGCTGAGCGGCCACACCAAGTGACCTTCTGCAGGCACCTGGACAAAGCAACTAGACAAGCAGCTCATCCTATTCTTAGCTCGGCACGCCAGTTATCTGTGAGAGGAGAGCCTGCCAGAAGTGTCTGGTGACATATTTGTCCAAGGGAGGGAGGTTTTTGCCAAGATGCTGTGGGTACTGCTGGATGGAGTTGAGTTTAAAAGGAGAAAAATCTGTGAAATGTGGATTCAAAAACACAGCTGTTGTTAAAGAAATAAGGAGCTGTTCCCAGTAACACAGATATATTCAAGATACAGATATTTTTAAAAAATTATTTTTTAAGTATCAGGAAATTAAACAGTAAATGCTGCGGTGTCAGCCAAAGTTAACTCTACCTAATACTTTTGGCTTGGCCACCAGAGGTGGTAGCAACTTGTATGTGCAGTTAAATGCTGTTTTTATTTCGTTTCATTTTAAACTTAAAGCCCTTTATGCAGATTTGAGATTCTGGGACTTGTGCTTGCCTGTCACCCGGCAGTTTCGGCTGTGTGTGCGTAACCCAGCGGTGAGTACGTGTTACAGTTGTCCCTCTGTGCCTGGTCTGGAGCAGTTATAAATTCGCTCCCACCTTCAGGATGGCAGCTGCTTGCAGATGCCCGTCAGGTTTTTGTGAGACACTAAGGAAAAAAACCAAAACCAGCCAAAACCAAGAAAGCAGCAGTTTAAGAGCAGTTGCAATACCTGGCAAACAGCTGCTCTGTGTTATCTGGAATCAGGAGTTGGACTCTGATCCTCATGGGTCCCTTCCAGCTCAGGACATTCTATGGTTCTAGGGCTGCTTTGCTGCAGGGCATTTGGTGCCCAGGCTCTGCCAGGCACCCCCCGAGGCCCTGTGGAGCACCCAGCCCACCCCGCTGGGGACTCATACCAGAAACTCCCCAACGGGACATCCAGCTTGTTCACTCGGTGTGTTTCCAAACTGAGAAGCTTAAATCAGGTGGGGTGAAGCCTCCCGAGCCCATTTCTGCCCACCTGCCCTCAGCTGGGTGTTTGTTTGGTTTTTTTCTCTCCTATATTTTTTAGCAGTGGATGCCAGTCAGAATTTAGGCTGAGCCTGTAGTGGTCAGGATGACCCCAGTGGGCACAGGACGGGGTTTGGGTGCGGAAGTCCCTCAGTGGCAGCACTGTCTGGGCTGGGGCTGGGGCTGGGAGGATCCATCGTGCTGGAGCTCCTGGAGGTCCTCAGCCCCTAGTGCTTGAGCTTCAAGTCTTCAGGTGCTCCTGCTGCAAACCAGGTGCGGTTCTGGTGCCAAAGGTAACAGCTATTTGCATGTGGCGCCATCTGAAAGAACATGAGGTGACTGTGGCTTCTTTTTAGCAGAGCCTGTTATGACAGGACAAGGGGTGATGGTTTTAAACTAAAAGAGAGAAGATTCAGGCTGGACATGAGGAAGAAATTTTGGGCACTGAGGGTGGTGAGAGCCTGGCCCAGGGTGGCCAGAGAGGTGGTGGATGAACCATCCCTGGAGACATCCCAGACCAGGCTGGACGAGGCTCTGAGCAACCTGAGCTGGTGAAGATGTCCCTGCTCATGGCAGGGGGGGCACTGGATCAGCTTGGAAGGTCCCTTCAACCCAAACCGTTCTTCACTGTTTGCTCTAACCATAAGCAACAGTGGAAGCTGATCCCTGTGGACAGGTTTTCACTGTGCTCTTCTGTGCCCTGAAGAATGAATGTGGGCTATTATTGCTTTGGATTCTTAAAGCCATGGATTTAATGTGTGGATAAAATATAAAAAGTCACTTTAGTTCAGCAGAAAAATATTTGGACCCACCAGGCAAGGAATTGTGTTTTGTTATCTGCATCTTGGGTAACAAATCCGTTCTGATAAATGCAGACAATATCAAGTCCATTGTTGTTGGCACCCAAAAATAATAGATAAGTTGTCTTGGGCAGTTCTAGTGGATGATGTCCAAAGATGACAGGCTTTTGCTGCTGATAAGTTCAAAGTAAATGTAGTTTTTTAGGTATATAGGAGAATTGTTGTTACTTCTGAGTACAGAGTGTTCCTAGTCTAGTTACGTAAGAACAAACAGTGACGAAGTTGGCTTGGAGCCTTCTTCAAGGTTTATTTGGATCACAAAGAGAGTTCCCTGCTCTGCAAAGAGAGAAAACTGGGTTGATTTCACACTTGAAGCCATTCACTATGAATGTCTGTAGCAACACCTGGCAGAGGTCCCACTATCACTGAATGAAGGCACCAAACTGTGTATCAGAAATACAAGGAGAGCGAAGCAGCCGGGCAGGACATCGCTGTCCGGGAAAGCGATGCCCATTCATCCAGCCCTGCAGCGTGTTCTCCTTAGACATCCTGTGCCTCCTTCGGGGCTTTAAAATGAACCAAAACAACTTGTTCCCACAGGCAAAGCCTGGTGCTCCTTTGTACTTGCCAGGTCGAGCTCTTCATTTCCATGCAGGCAGAGACCCTCTGTTGAATCAGCTTATTGCAGGGGGAGCTTCTCAAATTAAAGCAAGATTAAAAAATCGCACTCCTGCTCGTGCATAAATATGAAGTTAAAAGCAGAGTGATTAGGCTTTAGAAGTCATGGTTTGGGCTTATAGATGAGATAAGCTTTCAGGCAACTGACGTTTTTGTGGTGATGTACCTTAGAGCTGGGTCTCACCCAGGGAGGTGTTATGGGATGTAGTGGAGCGGCTGGGGAGATTCTAGTTCTGCTTCATGTCCAGAGTCCATCAGTGCCCTGCTGAGCCTGCAGCAAGGCTTTTGTCACCTTTGCCTTTTCCCTGTTGATAAAATGATCATTAACCCAGTTTCCCGCCAGGATGGATGCATCATAAGACATTTTAGAAGCGCTTTAAGATCTTTGTAGGAAAACTAAGAATAATAAAAGATGTTTACTTCTCTGTGTGGTTGTTGCTGTGATACATTCTTCGGCTCTTATGTTTTTTACAGCCGTGCCTGCTCGTAGCTTTTCTCCTGCTCCCGTCCTTGCAGGGAACGGGGCTGTTGTACATTTGACAGTCATTGCTTCACCCTAGAGTTGAAATGCAGTTTAATTCAAGTTCAGTTGTGCATGATCTTCACTTCCACTCCACACTGGTAAGGTGGAGGGGGGTAATTGGAAGGTGTCTTTGCATAGACATATGGATGGAGGGTTCCGAAAGTGATGGGGTCAGGAGTAGGTTTGAATACAACAGGAGCTTGAAGGCTGTTTTTGACAACTCAGTACCAGTAGTTAAAAGGTATTTTTGCTTCAGCCTTTAAATTTGCTTAACCGATGCGACTTCACTGATCTGCTGCGTGAGTGCTACAGTATTTGTGGCCGGTTCTGGTATCCACAGCATCATCCCTCATTCCGCTGCTGTGAACATTTTCTGTGATTAGCTGGCAGAGGGAGCCCTGGCCAGTCTGAGAGCTTTCTCTTGCTGTTTACTATCTTTATAATAAGATATTTGACCCATACAATAACAGCATTAACATTGGGTCCAAACCAAAATCTTTGAATTCAAAATGCCCTGAACTTTGGGAAATGGTCAGACCTAAATTTTGTGGCTTGGCTCAAGCTCTGAAAGAAGCAAACCCAAACATGCCTAGGATTAAAACTCCTTTGGAGTCAGAAGCTTTGCTTTCTTTTGAAAGAGCTTAATTTTTTTTAATCTCCATTGTTCACGATGCTTCTTAAGACTTTGCAAATGCAAGTCAGGTTTCTCTACAGATTTTTTTTCCCCAGATCCTTTCATGTATGTGGATTAGTTTCATAGACTTCTAATACAGAGGAAACCAATGTTTTCCCCTTTAATTTTTGGTTATAGTTTCACCTCTGTAGTGAGAGGAAGAACTAACATGGTTGTAGACTTGAAGTTTATGGGCTTCAAGCCTTTTTTGTTGTGCTGCATAGACTGATGCACACTTTTATATGCCGTTCTTGGAAAAAATACTGGTGGTATGGTTTTAATTTTAAATTGGTCTGACATCTGAAGCTAAATATCTCAAGTGTCCATCTAATGCTTTCCCTTTGGAGATTTGTGTGCTATTAAATCTTTGATACACAAGGTCCACTGCATGCCAGACTGTGTTTTATAGAGAAATCCCTGGTGTATGTGCCTTGTTTAGCGAAAGCCTTAAATGCTACCAGATAACGAAGAAGGACTTGAGGGTCCTGGGTTGAAATTTTCATAGAATCATAGAACATCCTGAGCTGGGGGTTGAACCACAGGGATCATCGAGTTCAACTCCTTTCCCCACACAGGACAACCCCACAATTTTGAACTTTAGTTGTGATACTAGTTTGTTTTTCTTGAACTGGTTTGTTTTGACACTAGTTTGTTTCTTGACAGATGACAGCCTAATTTTCCTGATTGTTTATTTCTGAGAAGAGTGTGAGTGGTTTCAGCACTCCTCTGCAGCAACTAACTTCTGCCCTTCCAAAAAGTCAGATCACAGGCATTTCTCTTAACCTTTCTGTTTACCCCCTTTATAAACAAAGATTAAAGGGACCTCCCCGGGACATTGATGTTTAAGTCCTTCAAGGACCTCAGCGGCTGGATGTGTGCGAGGGGGAGGTGGGACATGCTGACACATCTCTGGGGCACATGAGGCGGGTGCAGGCAAAGAAATGTGGGGTTCACTTTCCTTTCTCCTGCCTGCTGCTGCAGCCCTGCTCATGGCTGCCACTTAGAACCACAGAATCACAGAACAGTTTGGGTTGGAGGGACCTTCCCAGCTCCCCCAGTGCCACCCCTGCCATGAGCAGGGACATCTTCACCAGCTCAGGTTGCTCAGAGCCCCGTCCAGCCTGGCCTGGGATGTCTCCAGGGATGGTTCATCCACCACCTCTCTGGGAAACCTGGGCCAGGCTCTCACCACCCTCAGTGCCAAAAATTTCTTTCTCACGTCCAGCCTGAATCTTCTCTCTTTTAGTTTAAAACCATCACTCCTTGTCCTATTTGCAACAAGCCCATCTTTCTTATTGGTCCCTTTTAAGTACGGAAATGCTCCAATAAGGTCTCCCCGGAGCTTCTCTTCTCCAGCTGAACACCCCAACTCTCTCAGCCTGTCCTCCCAGAGCTGTTCCAGCCTCGGATCATCTTGGTGGCTCTTCTGACCCCTCTCCAACAGGTCCTTGTCTGTCCTGTCCCGGGGGCTACATCTCCCTGCCCAGAGCCTCCCGGTCAGCCTGTCTGTCCACAAAGCCACTCACAACCCCCGCGTACCCCGAGCTCCTGCGCTGCCCCTTTGCTGTGCCTCCCGGAGCCGGGCGGCCGTGGGGCTGGCGCAGCCCGGCCCGTGCTGGGCTCCGCTCCGCGGGCAGCCCCGCTGCCTCCCGCTGGGACGGCAAGAAGCTCGGCAGAGAGTCTGGCGGATGCTCCGCGGTCGGGAGAGACCTCAGAGCTACAGCTGGCGGCCTGTGGGCTGGAGCTGCCCCGCGGTGGGGTCTGGCTCGCCACCTTCTGCTTGGGGAGGATGGGGAATGGGAGCTCGGGCACGGCAACTCCACTGCTGCTGATTTGCAGCAGCTGAAAACCTGGCCTTGATAACTGGAAGGAGCACAAAACATTCCTGAGCTTGGAGGCGATCCGTAGCTCAATTTTGGGCTTAGGATCCTCTCCATATTCTTTATTTCTTTATTTATGAGGTTCGTATTTGTATTAACTTTAAAGAAGCCAGATCAACTCAGAGAGATCATGGTTAGAGCTTCTTGTAATGCTGAGCCCAAGTGCGCCAGTTCCTTGATGTTACCACCACGGGGGCGGGGGAAAGTAAAAATAAGGAAAAAGCAGTGTTTGGTACATTGTCTTGGTGATGTGAGAGTGGTAGACATCCATAGCTATATATTCCAGACATACCTTTACATGTCGTGCCTGAGGAAAAAATGATTTCAAAAATGTCCTTAATGCGTCATCCAGACCTTAACGCTCCGAACAAAACAGCAAAGGCTTAGTCAACTAATCTTCTCCTAAAGATAATACCATGATATTTCACATCATTTTGGGCTGGTTTTTTTAGTAAGATCCGTATGCATTGCTTAACATTAAAAGGCTAAGCTAACTTATTTTCTTCTAGAAATGCCAGCTGCATTTTCCACTGGTGTTCAAGGGGGTATCTTAACACTTAGAGCTACTCTGGCACCCCAACTAGAATCTGCCACGTTAAACTTTTCTCTCTGATTATCTGTAGCCCCTCACAAACCTCCTTGCAGCTGAAGGGCACACGTTTTAGGTGCGGGATGTGCCATTCCTTGTGAGTGCCCTGGTGTTTGTGCACCTTGTGGTGTGTGCTGATGGAGCTCAGCACAGCTGCTCTCCAATACTGCTTTATAACGTTGGATTCATTTGCTTGTGCGCAATATCAAATCCTAGTTGTCGTGTTTATTCTACGGCCACTGTTGCCGGTGGGATTCAGGCTGTACCCACAGGGGGCTTTTATGTATTTGTACGTTTTAAAAACTGAGTGCGCCTCATTGTTTGTCCCCATCCCTAGGTGTCTGTACTCATAGTTCCCTTACACCCTGCTGCCTCGCAGTCCAGGATCATATATTTTCTCCAGATTGGAAACAAAATGCCCTTTTTGTGAGCTACTCGCCCGGCTTCCCTCGCTGCACTGGGTGAGGGCTCGGTAGTTCTTCACGAGCTCGCCCTCTCAGCTCTGGCTGGTAGGGGTGTTTGAGTATTATTTACAAAAAAATATTAAAGAAAAGAGTGGGAGGAAGACACTCAGGTTGTGCGGAGTGACGCTGAACCGGCAGTATTGAACACAAATAAGTGCTTGCTTCTGTGTCACCGATAATGTGAGGTTGGAGGGTGCGAGGGGGAGCAGCCTTGAGCTGCAGCTGCAGGCACCGGTGATGCTGGAGGTGCCAGCGGCTTGGCCACCGCCAGCCACACATCCCCACACATCCCGTCAGGGGCGGCTGGCCCTGGGTTAATTCCATTGCCACCAGACTTCGGTGAAAGTAAATACGCAAAGCGTTATATAGCCCGAGGAGGAGAAGGAGGATGAAAATTATGGTGCCCGCAGATTGAGTGGGAAGGGTTACGTGTGTCAGTAATGAGTAATTTAGAACATCTGCAGGCTTTTTATGATTTTTTTTTTTTCTTTAGTATTTTCCATTTCCCTGCTTTGTGGTAGAGCCTTTTTGAAAAGACCTGAAGGCAATGTTGTATCCAGCAATAGGTGAATTTAAAGGCTTGGATGCCTTTCCTTTAGGTCAGCACTGAGATCCAGCATTTAAAATCGGAATCCAAATTTTCCTTGGATGATCTCAGTTTGCCAAGTCTATATACATAAGGAAACTCACTCTGCCTCCTTCCACCACCGCCACAAAAACTGGAGAGAGTGTATATAGGGAGAGACCCACCGTTTCTTGTGTCAGCGTTACCTTGTGTGGCGTTACCTGTTGCTCCATGGAGGAACCACGGTGCCGTCCCCAGGGTGAAAACACCTTCTACAGGCTGGTGTGTTGGCTCTGCCTTTCCCTTTGGACACGCAGACCCCCAATTTCACTCTCTGCTGACACTTCTCCCTTCCATCCCCACAAGCACAGTAACATCTGTAGCACTTACAGTGGCCTTCCCATCCAGGAATGTTTTAGGATTTTAGGAAAGCTTTTTTTGAAAAAATCCTCTGATTGCAGAAATAGATCTTCAGGCCATTCTGGAGCGTAGCAGATCCCCTGCTTGGGACAGGGCCAGCTGGACCTGTTTAACGTTCAGCTTTCCTGGTTTTTTTTGAAGAACTGATCCATATTAGATATTTGAGCATTTCATTCCTTGGTTGTAATTTTTCAAGAGAGGAGACATTTCTTCTTCAACATCCTCCATTTAATCAAAAGGTATTTGGGGATTCCGGTGTTATTTATTTTTCCCTATTAGATAGTGAGTCATGAGTAAGTGACAACACTGTCTCCAATCAGAGGGAGTGAAAGCTTGTGGATGCCAAGGACTTGTCTGCTAATTATGGCTTTTAACTGCGCAGTCTTGCAGCCATTCTCTGAACCTCACCCACTTTCAGGGCTTGCTTTCACCATTTTTTATATTACTTTCCAGCAAGCTGAAAAGAGCATTTCATCCTTGTCAGCGAGGACACATCCTGAGAGGTCCTGAGCACTTTCCCATCCCAGTAAAGCGAGGGGGTGTTGCAGGTGGCCGGCATCGCTCAGCGCTCCCTCCAGCCGACACCTCGTAGGAGCGTCTCTTAGCAGAAGCACTCATATAATTACCCATCAATAAGTCTGCGTTTCAGCTGCCACATGCTCATCGCGCTGATGAAAAGTCACGTGCGTGGGCCAGGCTGGGATGGCTTTACTGGAAATACGGCTGAAAAGTCATTTATCTCCCCTGGGAGACAGGGAGTGCTCGGGGTTCTGTTTCATGCAGTGCCACTTACAGCCAGGTCTTTAATCCTGTTAAGTTTAGCATGCTTACACAAGACTGAGTAGTGCCTTAAGGTGCTAAATATTAAAGTGAAATATAAAAATCAACTCTGATATTTTATGTGTTGCTCAGGACCTTTGCCTCAGCACTGTAGTCCTTTTTTGTTACATTACCGCCCTGATAAGAAGTTGTTTGTTCTCCCTTCAGTGCTGAAAATTAATTATTTTTAAGAGCAGAATGAACTTCATGTTAAAAAAACATTTGCTTTCTGCATTCCCCAGTTCTTGGGGAAAGTTATGTTGGTTTTAAGAGAATAGAAAAGTAATTCCTAATAACTGTGTGTGAAGCCAGATGAGATTGGCTGGACCTTGAGGAAAATGCATCTTAATCCCTTGATCTGACAGTCGGCTGGCAGTCAGAGCAGGAAAAGAAAGTCACTGGGGGGTTTTTCCATCTCTGGGAGGTAGGAAACGCACATCCTACTTCAGAGGTGGAAAACGAACAACTAAGTCTACTGGGCAGTGTGACAATGACACACACATTCTTTTCTTGAGAAACTGCACATAGTCAGGATATTCTCGTTTTCCAGTGATATGAGAATCACAGGCTCTGCCTGACTCCCCTCTGGATCTCACATTTGTGTTTACATAAGCGCTGCGTTGCTAAATGATGGAGGTTTTTATTTGGTGTAGTGTGTTCATCAGAGCTGTCACTCCAAGACCCAAACAAAGCTGGAGCGCTGCCCTCCTGCTGCTCTGCAAAAACAGAGGAACAAACCGGTTATGACCAAATAGTTTGCAGTCTGAGGCAATGAAAAGAAAAAAAGGTAGAGGAGAGGGATAAGATCTGTCCAAGCATCCGTATGTCTGTGCGTTATGTGCGTATGTGCGTGCTTTGTTTGCGTAGAGGAGGAACAAATGTGTTGTAAATATTATATTTTCCCATTTTAAAAGATTTTTCTAACATTCTCATCATCCAAGGATTTGCAACCATTGCAGGGAAAGGTGAGACATTGTCATCTCTTTTTAAATCCCAAAGCATTCCTCACCATTCTTGTTTTACACCAGAGTTCCTTCCTTTCCCTCCCTACCCCCAAATGGGGGCTGGAACTGCATCCCCCCATACAGGCTCCTGGCATTTCCAGATCATGGAGAGCTGCCACAAAAATACCGCGTGTCTTGGGGCTACAGAGCTAATTGCCACCTTGTGAAGCTTTGCTTCCTCTTGTAAAGAGCTGTGAAATCCAACAGCAGCTTGAACGAACAAGTTTGAAGCTTCTGTTGCTCCCAGTAGTCGCCTGTAGAAATACACCTAAGGAAGACACAGGTTTCTAAAAATCAGGGTGACTTATCTGGGGTCCTTTCCTGTGTACCTCACTGCACAACAGCCTGACAAAGGAGCACTTCGACAAAGCTGCGAGTTTATGTGGGTTGTTGGTGGTGTTTTCTTGCTGCACTGATGCTTTCACTAATGGATTTAGACTCTGTGAGAAGGAATGCTGGAGGAAATGGTGCAAAATCTCCATGCAAAAATACAGTTTTTGAAATAAAATACATTAGAACTGTGGGTAATACCAGGTACCTGCTTGCAGAAGAGCAGTCCTGAAGTGGAGGGATTTCAATTGCGTTTTTAAGTGCTTGGGTTTTGTCCCATTTCTGTGTTATAACAGATCCCGTGGCTCCTCATATTATGCAGAATATATAAACCTCCAAAGAGTACATGAAAAATCATCCAGGTTAGGGGGTTAGATCGTTACTTCTGTTCTGTAAATGTTTTATGAAAACTGGTCTTCAGTTCTCCATCTCTCCTGAATCAGAAAGCCTGGGGGAGCCTTTCCCCGGCGCTGTGTCCAGTCCCTGCCATGGCCACGTAATGTCCAGACACTCCCTTTCCAACCTGCCGGCAATCCATCTTAAAACTATGTAGATTTTTTGCCTTCACTGCTCTTACATTTCCAAATCCTAAATGCTTTTCTTCTTTTTCTAACCTGAATTCATCCACGGCCGATTCACATCCATGTGTTCCTGTGTCAGCACTGTCTTCTGACAGATCATCCTCTGGCTCCTTTCAGTGGTGCCCAGTGACAGGATGAGGGGCAACGGGCACAGACTGAAGCACAGGAGGTTCCATCTGAACATGAGGAGAAACTTCTTTCCTGTGAGGTGCCAGAGCCTGGCCCAGGCTGCCCAGAGAGGCTGTGGAGTCTCCTTTGGAGACATTCAAACCCGCCTGGACACGACCCTGTGTGATCTGCTCTGTGACCCTGCGTGAGCAGGTGGGTTGGACTGGGGGATCTCCAGAGGTCCCTCCAGCCTCAACCAGCCTGTGATTCTGTGATCCTCCTCTCCCCTCTTGCTGGCCCCACTGGTACACCAGGGCAGGACTCATGTTCTCAAATGCTTCACTACCTGGGCTGGCCTAATAAATGCACACCCTCTGCACTGAGTTTGCAGGGCCTCAGGACAGAGGCTTGTCAGGCTTGCTCTGTCTGAACTTTCCTTGACCTGCCCACAGCTTTCTTCTTCTTGCTTTAATCATAACAGCGATTTTTCTTATGGGCCACATGTCTATGGCTGATTTGTTTTGCTTTTGTTTATGTTCGTGCGATACCACTGTGGTTTTATGACTCTAGCGTAAGGATGTAGTGTAGAGAAATACAGTTCTGGTGTGATAATGGGGTCTTGGGAAGCGGAGACGGAGGATGTGGTGCAGGGGAGTGCAGGCGGGGTGATAAGTTGCAGGGCACGGGACTGGCACTGGTGACCCCACAGACATTAAAAACTCACCCATGGTCAGTCAAAGAAAAGCAGACCTAGGGCTGGATAAAGCCGGGTTTAGGGGTAACAAAGGAATGGTATCTAGCACACAGAAAAACCATCATATTTAGTGAATGTAGATGTAACACGGAAATACACTCAAAGCAGCAAGAGTGAAGTGTAGTAACATGTTACCAACACATACAAATGACCCCAAGTGGATCCTAGTGTGAGAAAGAAGAAAATGTTGAAGTGAACATTGTATTCCTGCTGTGGGAGGACTCCAGGTGATGGGGATTCACTGAAACACCCCTACACCCCCAAATGCCAGAATGAAGCCTCTGGTTTTGGGACCCAGAGAGACTGGGAAAGGGAGAAGAGAGCATTAAGAAACAGAGTAGAAACTGAGTGTTCTCACCGTGCTAATATTCATTCATTTCTGTAAGTAAAATAAAAAAATAGATCTGCATTAATACTGATTAGGGTCTTAAAACTTCAGTTATTCTAACAATACATCCACGGCCTTTTGTATATATATGAATATACATATACTCATTTGTATATGTGATGTGCTTCCTCTTTACTGATAAAACAAGATTTTGAATGTAACAAAACAATCAATCAATCATGTGGCATCACCTTTCAAATTAGAACTTGGTCTGTAGGCTTACAGCCTGGAGACTATAAAGGTCCACGGTCCCGTGTCACACACATCCCACCTAAATAATTCACACGCCCTTCAGCCTGGCCTCGGCTGGCCCTGGGGCCATGGGCTGTGGATACATGTGCTGGGTCTCGGGCTGGGATTACGTATGTGACAGCTGTTTGGGGTGCAGTGGAGGAAGCGTGAAAACAAAAGACCCTTGAGAGGCTTCCAAGGAGGCCCTGGGACCACGCTGGGGAAGCCTCTGTGCTCAAGGAAAATAACTCTTCTACAGCTCCTTCTCCATGGTTGAAGTTGCCCTGCTTGTAGCAATCAGAATAAAAACCAGCGTAGACATCTGGTAGGTGAGAGCTAGGCAATCTGCTTGTGCTTTTGTAGCAGATGGGTTCAATATTCCCCGCATAGCAAAGCCCAGCCTAAGGGCTAGTCTGTCAAAAGGGCAGGCGGCACACGGGAGGCGAGGGAAGCAAAGCCGATGCTGGACCGCGCGAGGCCATCGGATAACGTGTGTTGTGAAATCCAGATCAGATCCACGCTTGCGCTCCGTGGCTGTTGCTGTGAGTCAGGCTCTGGCTGTTGTCACTTCACCAAGTCTTTCTGCAGCTCAGAAGGGAGCAGCTCAAGCTTGAGGCAAGAAGTGGTTCTGCAGCAGCACCGGGTTTCCACGCTGCGGGAGATGCGGGATCTGCTCGGTAGCTCTTAAATGAAAATGAGCAATTGCAAAGCAAGCTCTCTTTGGAACACACATGAATTGGTCGCATTTTTCTCATTCCTCCTCTGAAGAACCTTGTGTCAATAGTGGGGATGATTACAGTGAGAGGGAGGAGAGGCTTTGATTTGGGTAGACTATCTGCATCATCTTAGGTAGCAGAACAGAACACATGGCGCTTGGCCAAGGTGCTGGGGCCCTCCAGGTGAGCAGGTCAGATAGGAACTAGTCTCCTTTCAAAGTGATCGAAGGGTCTCCATTAACTTCATGGTCATCTCACATCTTCAGAACATGCCTCCTTGTTGAGAGCAGCTCAACCCTCATCTTCAGGGACAACCTGAAGTGCCTCAGCAAAGCGTCTGTGCAGACCTGGGACACCGGAGAGTCCCCGTCTTCAGCTTCTCCCACTCTTGCAGTTGAGCAGAAAGGTGAAGCTCCCACTGTAGTCTGTGGGGTAACATCAGTGCAGCTTCTTGAGATTCTCTGAGGTCTTCACTTGGCCAAGTTTTATCCTAAATGGCCATAAAATGTCCATGTGTGATTTTGTGTTTGGTTTTATGGCTTTTGCTGCACCGTGGACTGCCAGACAATGTAGCCTGAGGTGACTTGTCTTCACTTGCTGTGTTGAACGTTAAAAGGAAATAAAAATTCATGTATTTCAGGCTTCAAAATGTCCTTTAATGCAGGAGGAGAACCTTGGGTACATTTAATGCATTTCATCTGCAAGAAGTGCTTTTAAATAATGGCTGCATTAAAAATATTTCCTAAAAATGCCATAGAGAGCACTGGATATTTATCAACAAATAAAAGTGCAAATGAAAGAGGCAGCTTGTTCGAGGTTTATATCTGAAAATTACTGAAGCGTTTACAGAAAGGTTTTGTCAGGTAATTTGTGTATTCATGAGCTGTAATTTCTCCAGTTGCTGTATTTAGTTGATAATGCCTTTTTTAATACTGTAATTTAAAAAAAAAATATCTAGGTTACACTTGGATTGTTTGCTCAGATGCACCAAAACAATTGGTGTTTTGTTTACTTGGTTTAAATACAGCTATTACATGTTAAAACATCAGTTGTAAGAAAAATGTTCTTACCTGACAAATTTCTTGATGGACACCCCAGGCAATTAGACTCTTGACCTTAGGAGAAACCCACAGCTCCAGAGATGTTCAGCTTTCATCTGCCCAGACTGGCGCTTGCACGCCCAAGACACCGTGAAGAAAACAGAGGCACTAAAGGTTAATGGAGCAGGACGTGGGTGCCTATAAATCTCTTTTAGATGAAAATTCTTAGAAGCTGTTAGAGAGACTGTAAATATCTTCTGGAGGGTCAGAGAGTGCCCTCTGAAGATGTAGAGAATTTGCAAAATGGATGTAGAAAGGTGAAATTAGAAGTGAAAGCCGAGGAAAGAGGAGTGCAGTTAAATGCCTGGCGCTCACTGAGCCAAGCGTGTGGCTGTGTGAGTGTCCGCTCTTCACTTGCCTGGGATAAGACAAACACGCCACAACCGCAAACCGTGTCGCAAGACCCCCAGCACGCTTCTCAACTGGAAAAGGGCTAAATGATCCAGTACAGACTTGTGGCTTCTAGGATAGAAAAGGGAAGGATAGAATTATAGAATTGTTTTGGCTGGATGAGACACTCGAGATCATCGAGTCGAACCGTTAACCCAACACTGTCACTAAACCGTGTCCCCAAGAACCTCATCTACACACCTTTCAAACCCCTCCAGGGATGGTGGCTCCAGCACTGCCCTGGGCAGCCTGTTCCAATGCCTGACGACCCTTTTTCTAATATCCAATCTAAAGGATGGAGAAGGAGAGGGATGAGGGGACAAAAGGATGAGAGCAGCAGGGCATCAGACAAGGTGGTTGCACCATTAGAGTCCATCCATTCTTCTTTTGCCTTGAAGCAACGAAGAGTCACATCTATGTGTGAGGGCAACAGGAGAGAATTTTGTTCGGCAATCCATTCTGCAAGTATCCCTGTCCAGTAATCCCATGCTCAGGACTGCTGTGATCCAGCTGGGACATGGAAATCCTATTCCATGGGCAGTATTGAAGCAAATGAAATTCCAGTGAGAACAAATACTGAAAACTGTGAAATTCCCCGTGGACACGAATTGTGTTCTTTTTCTAAAAGGTTTCTCCTCTCTCACATTTTGTCATTGGTTAGTGTTTCAGTGAAATATTTTGATGAGACCCAGATATTAGTTGATGTTCAATTATATGACTTTACAATTACATAGAAATCTAAATGATGAAGCTAAGATGATACATTTTGACCTTATTGAATTGCCGTATTCCAGACCAGTCAAGTCTGAATTGTTTTGATCATTTTTAGTGAAAACATTGACAAGATGTGCACTTTCTTATGGAACACTTGGGTTTAGTTGAAACACTACTTCCCAGTGGGAAAATGTGCCATTAAACAAAATGTCAGCAGCTGCTGGGCTGGAGAACATGCTAGTGGACAACGGAAGGGCTGGAAGAAAAGACACGTGTCATTGACACACACACACACAGTTGATGAAACCAATTCCCATTTACTCAAGTTGTTCTAGCATCACTTTCAATTACATGTGCCAAGTAGAAAACTACAGCATCCAGCTGTGAGAATCAACAAGACAATTGCGCAGCGGTCGTGAAAAGAACAGTCAGCAGAGAGAAGTGATTCGCGTTTGCTTTTCTTGACAGCTGATATTTTCCTGATAAATTGCTGCCCTTTGTTGTTCTGGTTGCTTTGAAGAATCAACCCACTTAAGGGGGTGGTAGCATTGCCCGCGTTCCTGGCTTTCCAGTGCTGGCACCGGTTGGGGATTAAAACAGGAGGAGGAGGAGGTAAAAGAGGTTGGCACGATGATTGAAGGTGCGATATAGAATTGGTACTGCTCTGATGATGGAGTCCTATAGAGCCGTGAGTGCTTAGAGTCGCAGTTTGTCATCCAGAATCAGCGGATTAGGGGGCAGATTGATGGTAGGAAAGAGACTTTGTGGCTTGACGTATGATGATGACCATCCAAACAAATAGGCCTGTGAGGCTGCAGGCTGCTGAGAGACACAGAGGAATTATAAAGTTAGATATCTTCTTCCTATGGAGTGTGGGTTTGTGCCAGTGAGAGAAGAGGACAAGAGGCTGTGAAGGCAATTCCCATTTAAACGCTAAACCGTGGGATTTCCTTCCTTAGTGAGCCCCAGGAAGGAGAACGTAGAGGGAAACATCAGCAGCAGGATATGCAAAAGGTGCCTGTATCAAATATGCAAAATTGTTCCCCCAGGATTTCCCTTCAGTGAGGTCATATTGTTGTTAAATGGCTTGTTAAATAGGATTTAAATGGCTTATTAAACGAGTCCCCAGCTGGGTGGCTTTTAGTGGGCAGACTGGTCCAATTATTCTGGATTTACCCTCTTCCTGCAGCAGCCCTGTCCTGTCTAATACCAATATTTCAGCAAAATTCACTTTTACAAGAATGTTATTCTAGCCTAGGATCTGGGCCAGACCTTTATTTCTGTTAATTACAGATCAGTCATTCTTTTTCTTTTCTAAATGTTGAAAAAAAGGGTTTTATGTGCAAGAATGCCTGATAAGTGATACACCTACAGGAACATTATATTTTTCTAATATCCGCCTCTGTGTTCTTTCTCTAATTTGCCTGCCACTGTCTTTGTAGAGGATCTGTCTCCTTCCCCTAGTGCTGTTCCCTGGCTTTTAGATGTTTTCTTCCTCTTCAGCCACCCTTAGTTCCTTCCACTGGCACATCACACTATTGCTTTTTTGTGCTTTACCAGTTGGGGAGTGTGAATTTTGTATTTATTTCAGTTATTCTGTGAAAATCATCACTAGAAGTTTAACTGCAAAACCTCCCTCCCCTTTCTGCTGCCCGGGTGGGCTCATGAAGGGCACTGGTGGTCCTGGTGGGACCAGAGCAGGGCCAAGAGTGACACACCAGGAGCTCCACAAGTGCCATCGGCCCCGTTTCAATAGGTAATCCTATTCTTAAAGCCTGTTTAGGGTGTTTTCTATGTAGCATGTTCATGATATCTCCTGTTCATTTCAAAATAATATCTTCGGGTATTGAATAAGAGTCTTGTGAGTGCTGAAGTTATTGCCTGGGTTTTCTAAATTACAGTGAGACAACAGGAGGAACCTCTCTGCTTTAAAATGATGGTCGGCCAGTCCAAACGGGGTTTGTACTGGTGTAGATGTTGTGTGTCAGCACTGGTGGCCCTGACTCATCCAGTCGTCTTAAGAATAACCTTTGAGGCTTTGGGCAACCTTTCCAAAGTGCCTCTGTAGGCAGAGAGCCCGTATCCCCTCCTCGCCACCGAGATTTAAACTTCAAAGTGCTGAAGTCACCCCACACAATGACTGTGCTACGCAAGTCACAGTGTATGAAGTGCTTGTTGCCCTTTCCCCGTGACTGTGTATTTGCTGTGGTGCGTGGGCTCTCCTAAAGCACGTGCCTTTGGTTCAGGAATGCAATGCTGGAAGCTCAGCAGGTGTTGAAGGCAGCAGGACAGGGAAAAAACGTTTCCTTTGTCTGGGACCTGTTCCTGCTGCCGTGGAGCTGAATGGGGACCAGCAGCCAAACGCTCTCCTTGAAGTGCTGAGTCTGTCAGCAGAGGCTGAGCTGGTTCAGCACAACACAAAGGACCCATTTTCCCCTCAGACCCAGGGATGAAAACACACCTGGAGGGATCTGGGGCACTCAGTGCTGCTTGGCACACATGAACTTTTCAGGTGGGAGCACTGTTTCGTTCCTTAGGCTCACCAAATGGGCAGAAGTGGTGTTCCCCCCCTGAGACAGCTGCTGAGGAAGAGCCTAATAGCCTATGTTCTTCAGTCTCGTGTCTGATATCCTTTGTATACCAACAGCATTTCCCTTCAAAATAACCCCTGTAACCTCTGTGGTGTAATCATTGTCCTCCCTGAAGAGACAAATCCCTGGGTGGTTTTAGCAGGTTGAGCGCGTCCTTGTTTGCTCCACTTCATAACCAGTCTGAAACCTCCCCAGAGAAGTGTGCTCCACCTGCATTCATCCTGCCTGCCATTTCAGCCCTGAGACATTTGAAAACCCCATTGCCAGCTGTCCTGGGAGATCCGAAGACACGTCTTTGCCTGGGATGACGTACATTTGCTGCATGTGTGTGGTGGGAAGAAGGGCCGTTGCCGTGCCGTGGATGAGGAGCTGTCTGAGATGAGCAGTCACATCCGACTTGGCACGTCTGGCCGGGGACAGGCCTGCAGCCAGCTCCTGACCAGGCACCTTGCCCTTCTCGCCAACAGACCTCAGCACAGGCTGCCAAAAACCCACTGAACAGCATAAAATCTGTTTTCTGGGGAAAGAGCTCACACCTGGGGCAGAAACACGTCTCTCCTTCTTGGTCCATCATGTGGCTGTTGCAAGTTGCTGCTGTCCAGCAATGGCTTTGCAAGTCACTTCTTCTCCCCTGGTTTATCTGGGCTGTGGTGGGGAGCTCTCATAAATTCTTCACTGGAGCTTGCTGTGGGAAGTCTCCCTTGGATCTTGAGTTGAGCTGCTGTGGCCTCGCTGAGTGTGGTGTGAAGGGATCAGCAGGGTGTGGAAAACTCCTGAGAGCTCCTGGGAAGGGATGGGACACTGCTGCTTAACATAACGTGTGAACAGAGCCCCAAAGAGCTTCCAGCTTCTCTGTTGTCTGTGTGTGGTACCCAGGTCTCCGGTGAGGACATGCTGGGGATGAATCCACCCTGACCGTCACCTGGACGAGGTGAGAGTGGCACCAGAGATGAATATGACATATAGTGTCATCTCCACATTCAATAGCAGTCAAGACCACACAGGTTTTTGAAATAGCCCTCCTTGGCTTTGTGTCAGGGAGAGTCTCAGCCAGGGGTGGATTAAGGCAGCCTGCGAGATTCCTCACTTCACTGACCAACATCCTGCCTACGGGATATGAAGAGCTCTCTGCGGGACACAAGATGCTAATGAGTGATGAACAGGAAATTAACGGGAGTGCAATTATGTTGCCCTGCAGGGTTTCACATAAACATGCTATGAGAAGCCTACTTGTGTGACTGGGGAAAGGTATTGCAGATGAGGGGTTTCAGATGTACACCTCTGTGCTGGCCCTTCAGGTGTTGTTCCCTGAACCAAGCCCAAAGGGTGTGGAAGGGGCACCACCACCTGGAAATCAAGCCCTGGGACAGGGAGCAACTGATGGACTGTCTTTTGCTTTGAGCTTTCCAGCAAAGTCACCACCTCAAATATACTTTCTCCTTTTGCCTTTCTGGCCATCACACTTAGAGACATGCTGCTCTGGGGGCCATCCCAATGGCTGCATCCCACCTTCTTGGTGGTATTTGAAGGGTTGTGCTTCTCAGGGTGTCCTGGACAGAGTGAATTAAGAGAATGCTTGGAAATACCCAATACATGCATATTTGATTCTCTAGACAGGTATGTCTTGAAGTGCTATAACTCCCAATATGTGAAAGAGTTGTTTCTTGGCTGCACAGTGCTACACTTCACTCTCTGATATATGGCAACAGAGGACAATGAGTCTTAATTTAAGCATCTGGCTTTTGAAGGCCTCAGACGTTCATGTGGTTCACAGAAAGGATTTTCATGGTCGGTACCTGCTAGCCCCTGACCAGTGTGGGGTGGCCAGCTCTGCCATTTGAAACTTTATCTTCTGCATAGCGGGTATTCGAATGCGGTCTTCACTTTGCAGCAGGCACATAGAATCATAGAACAGTTTGGGTTGAAGGGACCTTCAGAGCTCATCCAGTGCCCCCCCTGCCATGAGCAGGGACATCTTCACCAGCTCAGGTTGCTCAGAGCCCCGTCCAGCCTGGCCTGGGATGTCTCCAGGGATGGTTCATCCACCACCTCTCTGGGCAACCTGGGCCAGGACTTTACCACCTCAATTGTAGAAAATTTCTTCCTCATGTCTGGCGTGAATCTCCCCTCTTCTCATTTAAAACCATCACCCCTTGTCCTGTTGTAACAGGCCCTTCTAAAAAGTCTGTCCTCATCTTTCTTATCGGCTCCTTTTAAGTACTGAAAGGCTTCAATAAGGTCTCATGGCGTGGACCAGTGCGTCAGGAGAGAAGCTGGGGAAGCCCAATGGGAAATGCCTGACCCTGCTAAGAGTTGCAGTGCTTAGAATGCAAAGAGAAGAGAACTGGAATAGAAAAAGTGTAACCTGGTGAATCATGTTACTTATGGGATTTCCTTAAATCAAGGAGGAACCCATTTGACACCCTGTTCCTTCAGCTGTCACTGTCTGATTGGGAAACATGGTCTTACCTATGGCTGAAGTGCTTTTAAAGCAGAATAAAAATGCGGGGATGGGTACAACGTGGATTCAAAGCTTTGCATCCCTGGATCTGTGCTGTGTTTGTCCAGCCCCAAGGAACAAATCAGAGAAGCCGCAGGGCTGCTCTGCTGCAGTGTGCCCGGAGCAGAGGTTTCTAATGGCTGAGGTGCAAGAAGATCAAGTCTGGAAGAGATGATGCTGTGCTGCTGTGGGGGCTCCGTGCTCTCCTAAGATCTCCATATATGAGGGAGATTTTTCCACGGGGAGGCAAGCCAGGTTTTGGGCAGCTCCTTCCCATGCAGCGGGGCTGGCCTTGGATTTCAAAATATTAAAAACATTCGTCTTTTATTTCTGTCGCTGTTCAATATTATGGGAAAAGATGTTATCACAGCTAATCCGTGCGGTGTCTGTGGAATTTCTTGGCCTGTGAGGGTTTATATTGCATTCATGTATTCCATGAATTGGGCACAGGTTTTGCTTCCGAAAGCAGTAGTTTTTTTCAAGGGCATCCCAATGAGATGAAAGTGTGGTCACGGACAGAAACCGCAGCGTCAGACTACGGTCTTGAGGATGTTTTGGATGGCTCTATATTTTAATTCTTGATTTCCCCTGGCATCTAGACAACCAGCAATTTATGTGAAATCCTAAGGGGAGGGGAAAAAAGGAGAACTTGAGGAAATGCCTTAATTTAATTGATCAGAATATTTTGGAAATTCATATGCGCTCTTTTTTTTTTAAAAAAAGAGGTAACTAGAGAGTAGAAAAAATACTGCATAAAATCATACTGAAGCTTTAACATCACATTTTTCCTTCTTGTTTCAGCCTTTTAAATGTATTCCAACATGCTGAAAAGGAAAAAGCAATACTTAATGGCTGAAAAAAATGAATACATAAGAGCAGTCAACCGGGGAAACTCACTGCTGCAGCTTTTTGTCAGGAAGTCGTATTTCCTTAGGAAGATTTTGAAAAACCTTGGTGCTATCACGACTTATAAAGTTTGTGCTTTTGCGTAGGAAGAGTAAGAAAATGAAAATGAGATCTTGTACTTCAGGATATGATCTATCATTTATCTCTTCCCCAGCTTCGTATTAAACACTTCAGTAGGAATTTTCAGACTCTGTTTTCTGAAGTATCAAGCAGAAACACTGAACGAATGTTGTGATTGAGGCTGAGAAACCTTAACCAATAACTTGCAGCTGGGTACGTGAGTCATCTGAAAACCACACCGGCATTGTCTTACGCATATCAGAGCTGATCATTTACTATCTTTTTCTAACATACCTGCCCCACTCTATCTGGGCTGGAGGAAAACAGGAACCAGGAGACTCTCAGCTGTCAATGAGTATCTTGTTCCTTCCTTTGTAATGCCAAAAAGTTTATGAATGAGCTTTGACCCTGAAGTAGGCTGAGCTGCGAAGGACCTCATTGATGTTTATCAATATATAAAGGGTGAGTGTCAGGAGGATGGAGCCAGGCTCTTCTCGGTGGCAAACAATGATAGGACAAGGGGCAATGGGTGCAAACTGGAACACAGGAGGTTCCACTTACATTTGAGAAGAAACTTCTTCTCAGTGAGGGTGGCAGAGCCTGGCCCAGGCTGCCCAGGGGGGTTGTGGAGTCTCCTTCTCTGCAGACATTCCAACCCGCCTGGACACCTTCCTGTGTAACCTCATCTGGGTGTTCCTGCTCCATGGAGGGATTGCACTGGATGATCTTTCGAGGTCCCTTCCAATCCCTGACATTCTGTGATTCTGTGACCTTTATAAGTTTCTGTCCATTCATATTTCATTCACAGTGTTCACCTTATGTAAGGTATGGGATTTTTTTTCGCTTTGTGGAATATAGTTAATCCATAAGCCCATAAACCAGCCGTATGCCCTGGTCCCTACAGATTCTGACAACACATGGCGGGTTCACTGTGCTGGTTGTAACATCAGAAAGTCCAGGAGGTCAGACTGAAGATTCACCTTTTGTCTGGGCCTCCTCACTCAAGCTTTAAGTGTACAGTCACTAATATTCCTTAAATTCTGTAATGTGATATGCCATGTATGCAGACGAGCATCACTTTCTTCAGGGGTCCTACCTGGACCTCATGTACAGAAGTTTCTAGTACAATGTTGCACCAGCTATAGCAGTCCAGCCATGAAAATCACCGACTGTACCTGCTGGCTTACTGACAGCATTCCTTCCCTCCGGATTTTGCTACAGGAACTGGCATTTAGCTGTTATACATCCACCTTTTCAAACCTATATTGTCTCTTGTTTGCAATCAAAACTCTCTAGTGATGTGCAGCCATTAATACTTTACAACACCTGTAAGGGTAGAATGTACTAAAATGAAGATAAAACATACCTGACTGATGCTGCAAAGCGGCACGAAAGTAAATGTGACACGGCATCGTGTGTGGGAGTACGGGGAAGCTTACACGCAAACTTAACTTCAGATGATCCTGGTTAAATGCACACCATGGTGCAATCGGATCGTGCCACTGGTTGATGTGATGATGTTTGTAATAACCAGCTTTTCTCCAAAAACCTGGTGTTTGTGCAGAGTGCTGTATTCTCTGGGTGCATTTCTGAGGGTGATGTGGAATGTCTAACCTGGGCGACTCGAGGTTGCCTCCCAGTTCTTGTGTCCCAGAAGAACCAGGAGCAGACGAAGCGAGGCTGAGAAGCGAGGCTGCAGAGGTGAACATGCCGGCAGGAGAGGCTGTTCTCCCTGCGCTGACTCTGAGCACGTCTGCACATGGAGCAGAGCATCATGCAAAGATCCCTGGCCCTGCACAGGCCATGTTTGCTGCAGACACATCCACAGCAGAGCCTCATCAGGGTGGCGTCGTGCCAGGCTAATTAGCGGGGCTCTTATCTGGTGCAGCTCCGCTCCCGGGGAGACCCCGCGCTGTGCCTGCCCTGCGCTGCGCTCTGTCCTTAGGTTATGGCTCACATCGGGCTCATCTGCAGCACTATGCTGAGCCACATACACATGCCCATTTTTTTTCTCAGTAAAGCAATGGTTAAGACTTGATATAACCCACCCTAATTTAACCCACAGGTCCATATCGCTTAAAATCTGCACCACAAGCAGGATGCAGGTTCTTTAAGAGCTCCTCGGAGCTCACAGGTGTGACACTCCATCCAGAGAGCTGGCAGCGACCCCCCTCCGACACGACCCTTTTGACGGCTGACCCGCTTTTTTCAGATGACGGTGGTTTTTGTCTTGCCCAAACAATCAGGATGGGCTCGCAGCAGAGAGCCCGGCGTGAGGCAGCTTTCCAATAGCCAGAACTCAGCAGCCGAATTTGTGTAATAATCCCAGCGGCTTTAATCAAGAGAGGAGACTGCAAGAGGCTTGTAAATTCCTACAGCAGAATTCCCCATCCTCATTCACAGAGCAGATCTTGCCTCCAATATGCTTATCTCCCTCCCTCCGTGTGCAGAGCCCTTGACGTCAATGGAAGATACGCTCTTTCAGGAGAGCAGAAGACTGAGGTCACACTCCGCCCTGCAAACGGGAGAATTATATCCCTGGCATTGAGGCGAGAAGGCTTTTGCACAAAAGCAAAAAGACCTGGAACAATGGCATGCATAGAAAAATAGAAAGGTAGGCTGCTTGCAGGAGAGATATTTGGAGCTGTATCAGCAGGCTGTAGAAGGATGCAACGCTCAGGTGCATTTAAAAACGTCCTGCTTGGCAGCTGTGAATGGTGTGGAGGCTTTTCATTTGTTCCCCCCGTACAGATGTGGAAGGGACGTGTGTCAGCGCGGCGCCCGAGCAGCGCCCACCGGCTGCGGCTCCCGGTGCGCCTCACCCAGGGCGCTGCATTCACAAACCCGCGGGTCAAACTCCGCAGCTCAGCCATCGGTGGCTTCAGTGGTATTTATAGATTGCATTACATTTACTAGCAGCTTTTACGAGTAAAAGGTCCTCCACATGGTTAAGTTGTCAGAGGTTAAGTGTGACCAATTGTATTTAACCTAATGATGGATGTTGCTATTTTTTTTTTTGCTTGTATTTGAGAAGACCGTGTATATAGGCTTAAGAATCTTTGAAGAAAATATTAGATTTATTGTTATTGTCAAATTCCATTTATAAAGCTGCTTTTGTTAAGGAAGCACTTTGCAGAAATTAACATTTTCCCGAGCATAAACTTTGGAACAGCATCCAGCTCATGCAAATGAAATATCACCATTTACCTCAAAGAACTGTTTATTCCTCCTTAGCAGTAAAGGAAGTGAGTTCCTAACTCTGTGGGAAACTTATTGCTCTGGAGATGAGGTTTGTAGTTGTACAGACATATACCATGTTTTGCCAAGGCCAAAAGCCACATGAGGTGACCCAAGGCAAAAGAGGTGTCCCTGGGTGCTCCGTGCAAGGGACCATTTCTTCTGCCGGACACTTATCTCCTGGAGCTGGAAGTCAATGGGTGTGTGGCTCGCACCACGAAGCCTAGAGTGTAAAACAGGTAGTTTGTATCGCTTTCATCCTGTCTCACGTTGCTGTTAATATTCACCATTTACCTTCTCAAAATATTGAGCCAATTAGAAAAAACAAATCTCTCTTTTGGTGAATGCCCGAGGGCGAAGCTGTAAGGATGTGAGTTCCCTGCGAGCCCTCATCGCCAGTGTTGCTTGGGACTCTGGGATAAGCAAAACCAAATTCCTCTCTGCTATATTTTACAGCTCGACCGAGCCACAGCGAGTGGCTGCTTTTGTCCAGCATCACAAAATGGGAAACTGAGACTGCGCAGCACTGGGGTGGGAAAAGCAGCACCCGGGAAGGAAGGGATGTTGGAGAATGTCCCCTCTGGGCAGATGGCGAGTGAAGGTCCTGGCTGTTGGATCAGCCTCTGTTGCTTACAAACCGCTAGTGCATTTATTGAAATGGTGGCTGTAATTCTGAGTGCGAGATACAAACAGATGTTTCTGGGCTTTTTTCCTTGTTAATTGTCAGACAGGTGAGTCATGGGAATTATTAAGAATAACGGAGACAGGACTGCTCCTGGGTGCTGCCAGTTAAATTAAGTGTTAATTTAAGGTCCTTCTGTTGAAATCCTACATTTTTATTGTTTGTGTTTTCTGTTCTGTGGTAAATCAAGTGGCATACTCTAAAAGTTTGCATGCGTGAGGGTGTATATGTTGGGTGAAATATATGAAGCATGTGAAGGTTTTCATATCAAAAGTCAGAAAATCTGCTATAATTCCATTTCTATGCCAGGATTTTCAATCCCATGAGTAATGAGAGCGCATCACTAACTTTAGTGAAGCCCTTTATTAAACTCATCTGATGGCTCAGTCCACCTGCTATTAGTACCGTTTCGTACATGATAAGTGGTCTTGCTAAGCCTTCTAAAATAAGTATAACAATCTAACTGGTGCCGATGGGAAATCCATCTTGTGTCTGGCTATGAGGAATAAATTATGCTCTTATACTGATAATTGCTCATGCCTGGATTTGAGGATTACCGTCCCACGATGGTGATTAGAACCCGTCTCCATCTTTGTGCACAGATGCTCCCCGTGATCCGCTCCAGCGTCTGCCTCGGCTTTGCCAAATTGATTCTTTTTGCCAAAGAAGGTAGACACAGTCTCCAGTTCTGCAGAAGCATTGCAAATGGCTAAGACCTGATTTTAATTCTGTACAAGACAGGAAACTGGAGAACGTATCTTCTGATGTCCTCTAAGTAGTTTAAAGAAGTATTCTTGAGCATTCTTGGTCGTTCTGAAAATTGAGTGCGTCTTAGAAAAACAGTGCGCAGAAAGAAATAGTTTCAGAAAATTCAGAAGTATTAAAAAAAGGTATAAAAAAATCACATAAAAATTAACAATAAGTATTGTGTGCTGAAGAAACAGAGATAGCTACACTTTTTTAGTTCCCCTGCGCTTCTTAACAAGAATGGTGACAAAGCAACGTAAGAAGTTGTGCTCTACGCCTCACTGCCTATTTTCTCACCCTCAGCTTAAAAATAACAGCTCTGTAGCACCTTCTGTTTTCTCGTGACGTCTACACGTACTTTATGAATAATCTTTAGGGGAAACGCTGTGCTTGGTCTCTGATTGGGATTTTCCCGTCTTACCCAGTGTTGACTTAACCCCGCTCGCGCAGAAGTCAAGAGTAAAACACCCATTGATTTCAGCCTGAGCAGATTTTGACTTTTCAGAAATGCTCAGCCATATGTGTTCTCGTTTTGGAAGTGTCATGTGGTTGCATTTGGCCCATGTCGTGTTTTAGTCACTCAGAAAGAACACGCGGAGTTCCAGCCTGTCCTCACCTGCCCTCGCGATTGCGAGAGCCGGGGGCCTTAGGGAGGTTTTGAGGGCCAAAAGTTTTGCTGTTGTCCTGTTTTGGGGGTTTGTTTGTTTGTTTTTCTTCTCATGTTTCAAGAAAACATATTTCTATTCTAAGACAAAGGGAATGCAAACATTTCCAGTTGGCTGTGAAAAATAAATCTGGGAAAAATTGTTTGAACTCAGCCTATATGTTTCATTCGGTGTGATATAATGCAGTATTTTTAAAGGGGTGAAAAATAGTTTGGAATCAAAAGTTAAACCAGTCTATTTTAACTTTATTGGAAACCTTTTTATTTTTCTTTAAAAAATAGTCATCAGAATTGACACATCTATGAAACATTTACTTATGGCTGAGTGGTATTTTCTGAGGGAAAAATGTTGCACTGAAAATTTCCTTTTGCTTTTAGGGCTTCCTTGTCTTTAATGTGCTTAGACCCATCAATATCAAAAGGCAGCTTAGGAAATGCTCTTGGTTCATGTCCTATGCTAGGAACTGCTTGAGGGGAAGATGAAGGGCTCTCACTTGAGATCGTAGGTAGCTTTAACTGGGATATGTATCTGCAGTGACAGTTCATAGCCTCGTATGATAATGTGAATTTCAGCAGCTATGAATTAGGAGCACAGCCCATTAAATCTTGTGCTCCTCAAGGGTAACGACACCTGGCAGAGGGGCTGGGAGAACAGACCCGTATCCGCTTCATCCATCTCACCTGAGCCCATCTATGATCACGAGCCGGAGCCTTTAGTTGCACAAAGTATTTATACAGCCTAACGCTTTGCCTAAAATCACATGAGAAATCAGTGCTAGAAGAAGGATTTAAAACTAATCCTCTCTGGATCTGAGCTTAATGTCCTTTCCTCTGGATTATCTTTCCTACTAGCATCCCTGTCCTCCCATCTGCTTAGTCATCTGTAAGGTAAGCCGAGCCTGCTAGGCAGAGCTTTTCTAGCAAAGTCTATAAGCAAATTAAGGAGACAAATGCAGTTAATCTGCGCTTTCTCCCACATTCCTTGTGTCCTGCTGTCACCACGTGTTCTCCACTGTAGTCAATGGGGGCTTCGCGCTGGACGTGCTACAGCCCTTCAGCATGTGTCCTCATCTAGATATGCCGGTTAAAGGATTTGCTGTCCCCATAATGTGACTGCACATGAAGATTTTCTGTGACTTTGTGAAAAATGAATTGCTGTCTTCATGTCACATGGCTGTCCTGGTTTAAACACAGTGGTTTGAGCAATGTGAGTTGGAAGGAGAGTCAGCTTGTGACTTTGAAAATGTGCAAATCACCCAAAAGAAATTTTTCTCAGACATGTTTATGGTGTTTCAGCTGAGGTTCCATGAAAAGTGCAAAAAATAACACTCCTGTGCCTAAAAACAAAGTCCCAAAACAAACAAACCCATAATAAAGAAATGCTTGCCAGGAGTCATAAAAATCTTAAACTGTGATTTAATATCCTGTCTCCCTTTTGTTTTAGTGGAAAAGGTCATATAGATGAAAGACATCTGCTGTTGTATCTCTCTTGGATTTCAGGGCAAGACTAACTAACTCCTATTCTTGGCTGTTTTTTGTGTCAGCAAATTGCCATGAATTCCTTCTATTCAGTTGTCTTAATGTGTCAGCTCTTGAAGAGACTGAACAGCCCTGTGGACCGTGATTTTAAATGCCGGGCTGCATCCCTTATGTTTTATTCTTCAGAGATGGATGCACGCTTGGGTCAGCAGTGGGTGAAAGATGTTCGGATGTGTCTGGGTTGATCGGAATGAGCTGGTGGTTCTGGCCAGAGCCAAGTCCTGCTGGCATCTTATGGTGAAACTTTGGCCATGATCAAGTCAACCAATGAAGGTTTTCTTCTGTGTATCACAGAGGACATCATCCTAGTGAACTAAGCATAGCCATAGCAGGAGGGTTGAGAACTGACACGCAGTTGTCCACACCATAGGGCAGTTTTTGGCGCAGTTTTGGCCTACACCAACTCCATACAGAGCTTAGTCACAACTTGGTACATGGACGGTTTAATACAGGCCAGGAACTGTTTCCAAAACCCCCATACTTACGTATCCTAGTTGTTGGAGACCCGATGAGAGGCCTGGATGTCCTAGACACCACACAGCTGAGTAGGCTGGTGGTGCTGGTTGTGAGGGTTTCCTGCTTGCTGGAGGTGTGCCAGTACGCAGGAGAGGATTTAGTGTTCACGGACCAGAGAAAGAGAGAAGTGAGAGGGAACAGGACATTGCAGTCCACTGCTAGAGGCATTGCGCTAAAATGGAGGAAGAGAAGAGCAACAGCTCCGGGCCCTTATTCATAGTGTTGCTTTCAGGAGTCAGAAGGATGTGGAGGGGTAGCAGTTCAGCTTGCAACAGGTCAGAGACAGAAGGTGGCATCAAAGGCTGGTGGATGTTGATAGTCAACAAGCGTTTTAAGGTGGAGAGAGGGTAAACCTCGAAAATAGAAGCAAGTAGTTAATGCTTGATATGCTAGAGATGGACAGAACTGGGGAAGACAGAAAGACAAGAGGTGGCAGGGCAAAAGTAAAGGAAAACAACTGGCCTGACTCGTCCTTACTCTTCGATGTTCTTGCCATCTTTGTGTTTTTTATTAAATCTATTTGAAATGTAGCCAGCTCTGGACAACAGTGCATTAACAGTCTTTGATTTTTCCTGGCAACTTCTTCTGTTTTTTTTCAGTAATACCACCCCATTTTGAAAAATGGGTCTTTCTCAGAAATCAGTTGCCTTGATGAGCAGGAAAATTGTGAGCGTCTGGAGCCACGGGGGATGAAACTCTATCCCTTGCTGAAAGCCAAGGCAGCATCCCCAGCGAGAGCGGTGGGCTCAGGGTGTCACAGGGAGAGCTCTTGGCTGCTGTACTGTGAGCTGGAAGCTCCTTGGGGATGGGATCTGTGTTCTTGAATTGCCTTGTACAAAGAAGTCTTGACTTTGTCTGCCTTCAGGCACTGCAAAAAAAACCAAATGTTACACAAGTTGTCCTGCGAGCGCTGGAAGTAATGAAACATTGGCGCCATTGGATTCTCTGGTGTCTGGTAAAAGGTGTCGGCCTTTTTTCTCACCAGGTCTCTTTGCTCTCTCCAGCTGCTTGTTCTCCTCCCGGTGGCAGGAAGGGTCTGGGCAAACCTGTGACAAGTCACCGACTGTTCGGTTGGTGATGGGGTCCACACCACAACTTCTTGTCCATGGTGCACGCAGCAGCAACCTGCGCTTTTCGTCTGCAGAGCCGGCCTGATTAAACCAAACAGAGTAAATAGGAAATAAACCATACTTTTCCCTCTAGCATCTAGAAGTCCTAGTTATCATAGGTCCTCTGACAATATCAACTTGGAAATATTTCAAGAAGAATAGGTCTGGTTTTACTTATTTATTTGTTTATTCTAATTAAAGCTGTGCATTTAAACCGTCCGTGATAATTTCTTTTCCCAGTTGTACGTGCGGAGTGTCTCAACAGGACCGTAAAAGCCACGCTAATTTATGTGAGGGCAAAATTCATCTTTAAGATGGAAAAGCTTTTGCTATTTTTTTGTTTGCAAAATGCTTTTGGGTCTCTAAGTAGAAGGCACCGCTGAAAAGCCAAGGGATGTGTTGGTTTTATTGTTTTTATTAATGCACTTTCAAAGCAACTCAGAGATATTTTACTTGATACCTGAATCCGAGGGAGTGAAGTGCAAACCACTTTGTCATTTACTAACACAGAAAATGTGAAACAAAGTGGATGCACCTTCTACTTTTTTTCCCCTGTCATTGCTTCTCTGCTTCTGGGAGATAAAGATTTATTTTTTTAATAGTTCAGAACACTGCCTTTTTAAGCACAAAATACGAAGAGTTTATGTTTATTTTTGCTGTGACTGTAAGCACTCTTCCAAATCTCGCACATTATACTCCCATGAAAAACTTCCCTACCAGGAAGCTCTGGAAACCAGCACTAACTCCAGAAACAATCTGTGCTTATATTTTTGTGCAGAAGGGTCTCCTAAATTGTGATCCTTATCTCTGCCTCTCTCAAGGGGCCGGTTCGAGGGCTTGCTGGCATGTGTGGCTCCCGATGGAATCAGCTGGAGCTGTAGGTGCTTGACATAGCGGGACTTGAAGCTGTTGCGGCTGAGAACCAGTTCTGCTCTTGAGACACTAGTCAGGCTGCAGGGCAATCACCGCCTGCATTTCAAGAGGGTTAAATATACAAAAGCATGGAAAATAACTGAAATTCCTGGTGTGGGAAGGCTGAAAGTCTAGCCCTTAGCTTGAAAAATAAATACCGTGTCTTCATGCTCACGAGCCACTTGTGTGTTTACTGGAGATGGAGGGAGGCTGTTAAGTCCTGTCATTGCATCAAAGACAGAAAAGACAACCAGGGTGACCCTGCTTCTCCTTCCACCCTGACAGCCGCTGTCCCCGGTTGCTGTGGCGCCGGCCGAGCACCGAGCCGTGCTGGTGCTCCACGTCACAGTCACAGAATCATTTGGGTTGGACTAGACCCTCATTGAGTCCAACCATAACCTAACCTAGCACTAAACCATGTCCCTGAGAACCTCGTCTAAACGCCTTTTAAACCTCTCCAGGGATGGTGACTCCACCACTGCCCTGGGCAGCCTGTTCCAATGCCCAACAACCCTTTATGTGAAGAACTTTTCCTTTTGTCCAACCTGAACCTCCCCTGGCACAACTTGAGGCCATTTCCTCTCATCCCATCACTTGCTACTTGGGATCAGAGACCAACCCCCTCCATGCTCCAAGCTCCTTTCAGGCAGCTCAGAGATCAGAAGGTCTCCCCTCAGCTCCTGTTCTCCAGGTCCCTCAGCCGCTCCCATCACACTTGTGCTCCATGTCCGCCGGAGGCCCGAGCAAAGGGCGGCCTGGACTCGAGGCTTCCTGCCGCCTGTTGTTTCTGTGACTGTTTCCCATAAGGACTGTTTTCGGACGGGGTCCTGTTTTTGTTGTAATTTTTAAACGTAATTTGGGACGTTAACTTCAGCCAGCTGAAATGATTTCCTTTTTGCCCCCCTTACTGAGGAGGTTTATAAATATCGAGTTACGCAGGAAGCAAATTCTCTCGTTATCAGATTGTCCTGTAGTCACTTTTCTTTTCCTCAAAAGCATAATGGCGAGCTTTATCAGTGCTCAGTCATTTGTTTCCTATTAAACACAAGTGATTGAGATACTGTTTGGCTCACTGGGAAGAGTTACTGCCCTGTTTTGTCTGTAAACCTAGCTTTAAATTAGGAGACACCTGAAACTGGTAGGAAGTGAATATGAACTGGGTTCGAGTTCCATAAGTAGACATCGCAGTTTCCCAGTGGGATGTGGTAAATAGCTGTCACCAAAATAATATTAATTACATTATCATCTCCCAGAGCAGTCCCAAGAGATGCTAAAATAGCACATGTGCCACTTGGGATTAGATGCTCAGACACCAAGATCAGCGTTTGCTGCTGCCTTGCTTTGCCCTGTGCGGAGCACACTGTGTTACTGGGGGAGCTGCGTGAGATAAGGAGGCTTGGATTTTCTGTGTAATTGCTTTAGGGTTTGTTCTCATGAGTTTAAGAATCAGAATACGATCTAAAGCAATAGCTAGATTTTGTTTTTCTGCCCCGGCACCCTGAAAGGAATGATAATAACAACTCAAAATATGGGTTTTGTAAAACACCTGAACAGAAAATGTTTCTTGCAGCAGAGACTGTGTCTTCCCTCAAGGTTTGTTCAGTCCGGAGTGACTCTCAGTGCCACACAAGCAGTGTGTAGACCTCATTTATCAAAATCACACCCTGTGCAACCGAATTTATACCTAGTGGTGCCCCTGGCATTGCGGTGCTGCACTGCTCTGCGCTGCCGGCACTGTCACAGGTGCCACGGGCTGCACCACAACTGCTGCCCCTTCTGAAGCAGCACCTTATAGACTTTTGCTGCAAGAAACTCTCTTAATTTTAGTGGGCTGGCAGGAGATGGGCTCTGGGTACCTGGCAGATCCCGGGCGGGCAGGGATGTCCAGGCAGGTCAGGCCACTCTCACCCCAGGACTTGCTCTGCAGCAGATCAGGCAAGCTGGAACTAAACTGGAAGTGCTGAGCCAGATACCTCTCTTAGTCCTTTCAGACTGTGTTAAGTCTTCAGGGAGACTGTTTGGCCCCATAGACCCAGCAGCCTTCCTCCCTTGGGTATTATTGATGAGCAGCAGAAGCAAGAAGCAAGCAAATGCACAGTTCAATCACAGCTCATCATTAACTTCTCCACTGTTAACTGAAGCTCAGCAAGCCGGATACACGTGGCATTAAAATACACCAGCCTTGGAGCTAGAATTGAATCTGACCTGATAATCAGACTTTTCTGTCTGGGCTAGAAAGACGTGAACCTGGTGGTTTGTTAGGGACATGCTGGCAGACACTTAAAGACAGCAATACTGCAGACACCGTTATAATTAGCTCAGTCGGAGACTGAGCACATAGATTTACTTGAAAACCAGTGTCTGTTCCTTGGTTGACGTGACCTCTGTGGAAATACACTGCTGAAAGAATATTTAGACTTTAGTCAACTATTTCAATGTTACACATCCTCATTGAAAGTGTTATGTATTACTGCTATTAATTAAAGATATCAGCATGTACCATAATGAGGGGAATGACTTACGACATACGAGGTCACTTTACCAATCTCAGAAACTGACTGGTAGGTTGTTACTGTGTTTTCTAAAAATCAGAAAGTGCTCGTTCTTGTTTAGGTAGCTTAAATTAGACACCAGAGGGGTTCACATCCATTCGGATGAACAGGAAAGATGTGCCATTCACTGCTTCAAAACAGCTCAAAACTAATATAACTGCCTTAAAACAAAGGGCAGCTTTCTTCCTCGATCCTACAACTCCACACAAAAATCTGAGTTGAAATGGGATTGCGCAGCAAGAAGAAAATAAGTAAGTAGACCTCATTCTTAACTGTGGAAGAAGTTGTTTCAATAGAAAAGTGTTAGCCAGCTTCACGAAATGTCACTAGCTGGATGAAACTGGTCCCCTAGTATTTCCTGGTTTTGTTACTGCTGAACAGGGGTGATATAGGACAATGAAAGAGGAACATTTTCTGGAGAGGGAAACATAAAGAAAATGTTTGCTTTTTGTAATATATTTTGGGTTTGTTTTGTTTATTTGTTTGTTGGGGTTTTTTTGTGTGTGTGTTTGTTTGTTTTTCTGTTGTTCTCGATTTTTCTTCAAAACAAGAAGAAACAAGCTCAGACTGGTTTTTATGGTGCAACTCACGCAACTCCAATTTAACATTGGTTTTTATTTTTACACTTGTTACATCCAAATATCTGGATCTGATTTTTTCATTTTTTTTTAATATAAGCAGACAATCTTTGTTTCCAAAGCGAGCAGGATAATCCATGGCTGCTCGACTGGGCCCAAAAGGTTCTGTTTAGTGCTGGAGTCAGCAGCAGTTTCCTACAATGAGTGGGTTTGACCCGCGCTGCTTTGACGGGCTGGGGCTGGCAACAGTCTCAGCTTCAGCCATCAAAACATCCCTTTGTGGCCAAGTGCCCTCCTGCTTTCTCTGAAATATCTGGTGTCAGTTTTAACAAGAGGGGAAACAGACGTTCGTCACCATTAATTCGTCGGACAATTAAACCGGTGATCTCTGACCTCCTGCCATTATTGGCTTTCAGACCCAGGGTAAGGACCCCACAGATATCTGTTCTCTGTCATTCCCTGTGAGCTGCCCTAGTGTTTTATTTACTGAGAGGCTTAGCTTTTGCCCACCACCAAATATGTATATGCTTTGTAATAAAAATTGCTAATAAGCTGTCCCAAACAGTGACATTAATCTCAGAGCGAGGATAACAGAAAGCAAAGGGAACAGCTGGCTGTCAGGAAAGCATGTGAGTGGGAATTATACATTTATTTAGATTTATGTACATATTAGAAGTGTCTGTCCCTGCCTGCCGCTGCTTTGGGTGCTTTGGACTAACTTGGGCATCTGGCATCTCCCTGAACCGTGGTCAGGATCTTCACACTGGGTGGTGTGGGATCGCTGTGTGGTGATGCTGTTGTCTTCTTGCTTCATCTGCCAGGCTGTGACAGCACCCAGGTTTTGCCCTCTCCTGGAGCATGGTAGGGTCATTGATCCTGTTCGCCTGTTTCCACGCTGCACTGGCTGGAATCAACACCTTGTTTGAATTCTGGCCCAAAGGGCTGCAGGGAAAGCAAGTGGAAGTGCAGGACTTTGTGAGCAATGAGGAAATAGTTAATCCATCCCTGGCACAAAGCTGCTGTTTTGTGTTTGCTGAGGTGCTGCTCACCACCAGCAGCTCTCGCGGTGGGAGGGAGAGGCGAGATGGGAACGGGCCAGCTCCTTGTATCATCTGACGCTTACGCCATGCAGCCTTCAAGCCTCATTTTTCAGTCGCTGCTTTTGAAGCACTTCATCAGCTAATCAGAGGAACCCTCTGCCTTTGCTTTACGACGAGTTTCCTCTTTTTTGTCTTCTACCTTCTAATTCTCTCTTATTTCTGCTTTTCTTGTTGAGTCCTTCAACTGGTAGCTATAGTAACATCCATGAATTAGTGACTGTAGTACACTGCTCCGACCCACTCCCCTCAATAAAGCTCTGCCGGGCTTTCAGACGCCTGCAGTGGTTTGGCATCCTCTGTTACAGGGGTTTCTCCAAACAACAGGGACAGGCTTCCTTAGCTTGGGAGCCGGCTCCATCCTGCTCACTATTTGCAGCTGCAACCCGCAATATATTGTGGCAGAAGGAATGAGTCACTGCCAGAGCAATCTGTTACATCAGATAATCACAGATTACCTCCATTAACCTGAATCCCTTCTGTAACCTTTTACAATAACGATCCTAGATGCTGACGCATACAGTTGTGTTACCATCATGTCTTGGGCTGTCAGTGATTTTTGAGGACATTGTTTTCAGGGGTTCCAGGGGTGATTTAGCAGGGTGCGACAGTGAGATCCGCAGAAAAGAACTGTTGGTACACTGATGGTGGGCAAGATGATGGAGGCAAAGCCAGGCTTTGTAGCTAAGTAAGGGGGAGAATTTGTGTGAAATGCGGAGTCAAGCCTCTTTGCTCATTTTTGCCCCCACTTTTTCCTTCCCCCTGTGGTCTTAACCCTTTCATCCTTCTGGCACTGGTCACACCACAAACTCCTGCAATGCCGCAACCTCAGTCTCCCACAAATCTGTCCATGGCCATTCGCATCAGCCCTGTGCATCCTCTTCCACCCCTGCCATACTATTTACTAACTACTTTTTTCTTCCAAAGCCGAAGCATGTGCCAGCACCTTTTCCTCTCTGCCAGCCAGTCACTGCAGCTGTAACCAGGCATTTCAAGGTGATTTCAGCCCCCTCTCCACATTTCCTCCATGGCGTATGTCATATAGCTGGGATTAATCTTTGCTTTACACACACATCTGCAGGTGAGAATCTGGCATGGCGCTCAGCCAAAGAGAGCCAGGAAGATGGGCAGGTTCGTTGTCTGCTTTTGTGTTGAAGAAAGACGTGGCAGATCTGATGCCAAACAGAAAGTAACCCAATCTAAGACACATTACAATGATGGGTTTTTTTCCTGGAAGCAAAAGGGCTGAAGTGTCACAGAAGTGATGTTCCTCTAAAACTGTTCTGCAAGCATAGCCCATACACTCATTCTCAGGAGGTTCCTAGCCTAATTTACACAATTTTTAGCTTGTTTACATCAACTGTCTGAAAAGTGTTGAGAGAAAAGCATTGATCCAGCCAGGCATCACTGAAGGACATGTTTTATGGCTGTTGATCTATCATCATGCACTGTGAGACCAATGTAATAGTCCTCTAGACCACTGCAAACATACAGAAGTGCCACAAGATATAAATGTACTGGACACCTGAAAACACTTCCGCAGTGCCCTCCTACTCCAGCATTTGCATCAACACCTTTGCTGGGCTGGGATCTCTGGTGGGATTAAATGTGGGAGGAGATACTGTGGTGATGCAGCGATTTGGTAGAGAATTTGCATTAACAGGTGGCACAAAGGGCTGTAAAGTCACTTCAATCAGGCTCTGTGCAGCTGAGACCCATGTGTTGCATCTCTAAACGTTTGGAGTCTGCCTGCCAGATGGCAGGACTGAGTTCCCAGGTGGAATCTCTAGATGCTTGAGGGACTTGACTTGCTCTTCTGCTTCCTCTGTGGGGACTCGATGCTGTTTCTGTCTTGCTTTTCCAGTGGCTCTTTTCCTGACTCAGACGTAAACCATCTCAACGGAAAGAGTGTGCTGTTATTTATGCACGGAAAACAAAACACATCTGGATTTCTGGGTTCTTATCAGAGCATCTCAAAGCTTTACCGGTTCTACCAATTAGGTGGAACTAATAAATCAGTCAGGCCTAATAAAACAGCCTGTCTCAAATCATTAATTTTTCATGACATTTACTAAAATTTTTTTCTTTAGCCCTGTTGGCAAGTCTATTTAGGTGAGGGCACAAAACCAGCGAAGAACATAACTCTCAGAGCTTGGCTGATAGGAACACACTTGAATTTTCACCTCCCATCCAGCTGGATCTCCTCCCCATAGTTCAGAAATACTCCGTATAAAACTCAAATGTCAGGAGCACAGAGGCTAAGTTCTTTTTTTAGAGACTGCAGAACTATTTGCGGGAGAAAAAGCCCACACAGCTCTTTGATGAGGACAGAGCGAACCCACATCATTCCCCGATCGGGGCTGGGTTTTTTTTGTGTGTTCTCCCTGTAGAACTGGCACCAGAGTTTTCGGAACAGCCGAGCCTCATGAATTTGCCTGTAGCAGGGCCAGGTTTCCTTGTGTGTTCCTTCTGCCCCTTGTGCCATTGTGTCGCCAAACATCGGAATTGCGCCATGTGGCACAGCAAATCGACAGAGCCTTCTGAGACTTCTAATTGTTTCTTTCAGTGTCTAACTAGGACCCACAAGTCACTTGAAGGTATTTTGGCTTTAGGGGTCAGCCCTGAGAACATTTGGGTTGCTTGAGGAATGCCATGGAATCCAGGAGCACTACTCGTGCTACATGGGCAATGGGTGACACATGGACCGTATGTGGGTGTTGAGTTGCATTTGCAAGTCTGGGCTTGGAGGTGTTGGTTAGCAGCTTGCAAATGTCTTACTAAACCAGGTGATAAATATATATAACAGAACGGGCCATAAGTTTAAAAAGCCATTGCTTAAAGAAGAGTTAATATCTGGAAAGATGTTATCAAGTCCTACTTGAGCAGGATTTCTGGAGCAGGGATTTGTGTTTTTTTCTCTGGAAGAATGGGAAGCAGATCTCCTACGGTCAATGTAAATTGCAGCTGTGCAAATTAACTTAAGGGAACCGGTAAGGAATGTGGGAATTCAGATTCACTTGAACATTCAGCTGTGGGGAGGCCACGTTCCTTGTTTAATTCTTGTGTGCGTCAAAGCATGTGATGGTTGAGAACATTTCTGACAAAAGAATCTTCCTTTCTGAGAATGAACTTTTGTCAAAAATGAAAGGGTTTGCAGCAAAGTGTCTACTTAAAAGAAAAAAGGATTTGGTTTTTCTAGCTTCTTTTTGACAATATAGAAGCATCATTTTAACCGAGTAAAGAATGTCAATTTACTGTACCCATTTTGTTCCAATGATATAATATATCTTAATACCCTATTTGATATGTTCTGTGATAATGTTTTGACATTAGATAACTGAGATGACTCAAATGTTATCAAAATGAAATGATTTAATGTCTTTAAATCAGAATTTGCTAGAACTTTGAAATACTGACTCTCAGCTCTAGTTTGGAGGAAAACTCCACAGAGATATTTAGCATTCCTAGCAGGGTTGGTAATCATCCATACTGAAGTGTTACAGACAAATGTTGTCTGTTATCTACATCACTGATGGACAGAATCTCTTCATACTCTCCAGGTTCATACATCATCGTCTCTCTGTGTTCCTCCAAGAGACCTTAGAGGTCCAGAAACAGCTTCTAAAGGAGCGTAGTGGCTCCAGGTTAATTTGTTGCCTTATCTCTTCTGCTCTTGTTGCCGACTACAATGTCAAACGCTATCCAGACACCCTTCAATTGAAGCCATCAGCACAGTTCATCTCAACAGCGTGTTGAACCATTGAGTACATGTTAGCGCATTCCGAACACAACTAAACGGCCTGGATTGGTGCCAGTGGCCTAGTTTATTTTGAGATCAAGAATAAGAAGTTAAAATTTTGGGCTGTGCCTAGTTTTACTATTTTAGATGATAGCTGGTTTTATTTTTATAAGATTTACTGTTTGTTTTTCTAATAGATTGTAGATCTTCAGTATACTTTGCATCTTCTGCATTATTTTTGTTTGTGGTATAATAGCCAATAATCTGTTGTGGTTTTTTTTTCCTCACTCATCAGCTGCAGATAAGCACAATGCAGTTAAAATACAAGGCATAAATGTGAGAGATGCCGTAACAGACAAATTAAAGGTGATTACGCAAGGGAAAATTAAACTGCATCCAGGGAAATCACATCACCAAACAACTCCTCGTTAACACGCGTAGCAGCAAAACCTACACCCAGCATATGTGAACTGGTCCCCAAAACCCAAAGGCAACTTGTTGAAATAATCTATAAAGTGCATTAAAAATACCCAATGGAGGATGTAGGCAGACTTGCGTAGAGAATGCCACAATTTGATGCTCACTGGAGACCAACAGCAAAGATGAAAGGCTTGTTTTTGCAGTTTAGTTAAGATCCTTTCAGTGTGCCCTGACTAGACATAAAGGTAGCTTATGTAAAGGCTTCTTTATATTCCTAGACTAGTACCAAAGTGGCCTTGACATATGATAGCTGAGCCCTGAGGATCAGTCTTCAAAGACTAATCACAACTTCTTCTGTCCCTTTGGGGCGGTAGATGTTATTAAAGCATATTATTAACATATACATTATTATTAACGTATAAAATGTGTTATTGAAGTTGTGTTTCAGTCACTCATCAGTATTTACAGTACTACTTGACCTCTTTTTTAAATAATAGGTAGATATTCCTGCAATAAATATTTGTTTATGAACAGTTACTTCTGTAAGACAACATTAAGATGACTTTAGATGCCAGTTGTATATCAAATGTTTTGCCCTCTGGTGCTCTGGTAACCAGATTGCAAAGCCAGGCTGACTTTATTGGGAAAAAGCTTGAATTTTGCTTATGAAATTCCCATCTCTGCGGTTCTGGAGGCTTAAATGTGAAATAAATCTGCTGTTCATTTCCAAAAAGCAATGAGACGGTTTATTTGGCTTACGTATTTGCAGCAACATGCAGATGATATATGTGCAAACGTGCCGCGACAGCAGGGAAGATGGGCACAAAACCCTTATCACGGTGTCACATTTTGAGTGTCACATTCATCAAAAAAGGCTGCAGGAGATAAAGACAGATTAGCATCGATAGGAGGAGCTATGTAACGTGATTCTCTTTTGAGGGCATGTTGTGGACTTTTTGTTGTATCTTTGAAACCAGAGCCTCTAGGGGCTGCTTTGTGGAAGCATTGCATCCAGGTGGAGGGTGGACACCTACCTGCTTTTGAAAATCCAGCCCTCGTTCCCTTTTCCTTGAGGGGATGCTCCATAAAAAGGGTTCTTAATGGTCTCGTAAGTGCTTGTTTTAAGCACAGGTTAGTCAAGAGTATCGTCTAAAGTCTCATGAGGATAAAACAGGGTTCCTGGGTTTTTTTCTGCTTTCCCAGATGAGAAGGGCAGAGACCGAGCAGTGTCTTTCATTCTTTGAAAACCCTTTTTATTTGCTAGTACAGCTGAGTGTAGGTGGGACTGATATGAAACAAGAATGGTGAACCTGGGTGAATTTCCATGTGAAGCCGGTCTAAGGAGAGTGGAACTCTTTGCCTTAAAGGGTGGATGAGTTAGATATTAAAAGGTCTTGAGGAAAAATGGTGGGCTGATAAGTTTTATTCATGCTGTCTCATTAGGAAGAGACACTCCAGGAAAATAAGCAGTTCCGTGTTTAAAATTTATATTCTTTTCCTTCACAAATACGTGGTTAATCTCTGGAACTCACACCCACATGGAGGAAAAGTGCATTCAACAGTCCAGGCATTTGCCAGGAGTGTAAGAACAGCCTGAATTTAAATAGCATAGATTCTAAAAAAGAAGACATTTTTGGAAACCATACACCTTCCTGTCTTGTTAGCCATATCTAATTAATAGGATATGGAAAAAGCTCCTGATTTCCAGATACTGTAGAATTAGTTTTCTGAGATCTTCCTCTGAAGCTGCCTACGGTCTGTCCTGTACTAGACGGACCATTTGTTTAATCTAAAGTGGCAATTCTATATGTGCCATGTAGCTGCATGCTACATTCTCTCCCATTTCATGGGAGAGAGTAAAGGAAGGCTGGCAAGAGGAAGAGGAGAAAAAATGTAAACTTAATTTGAGTGGAAATAGGGCACTAACCATGACTTTTGGACTTTTTATATGTTTTGGAGTTTGTTTCACAGCTTTCCCGTGCCGTGTAATCAAGGCCTCGCAATCAGAGCGTGCAGAGCTCTGTTTTCTGTTGGGAAGGTCTTGGATGAGCGCCGGGCTACTCTTGCGAAATGGAAAGACACAAACTCTAGTTGTCCTTCAGTGGTCTGTGCATAGTTTACCTAAACTGTGGGTTAACTCGATTGCAGACAGTACAGTTGAAGGCGATGAAATGTTTGGCCATCTCGTGTTAGCCAGGCCTGGCAGCGTGCGGTGTGATGGAGGCTTATCAGCTCAGGCAAGGACGGAGCAGAAGTCTGAAGCCAGCTTAGCCGGGCTGAAAAACCACTTTGCATGGTGGCAGGAGGCACGAAGGGAACACACTGCAGGCGAGATGCTGGGATGAATTCACCCATCGTTATGTTTTACTCCGTGTTATGAAATATCTTGAATCAGCAGAGCAGGAGCGTGGCTTGGTCCTGTTGTTAGCAGGATTAAGACGCTTCTTGGCTCCTTGGCTTCAGCTCATTCCACTATCTTTGATTTCTTGTGTCATTTTGGACAAGACAATTAATATCTCACTGGCTTAACAACATACAGGTGCTTTCCTACCTCCTTTAGATGTTAAGAGAGTAAGTATATCCTGAATAACGAAGGCAAAAAAGTAGGCACCTTAGGTTAAGAGTGACTCCTCCTCACAAAGGTTTAATGTGTGTGCCTCTGGTTATGTCTCTCTCCTTGCACACAGGGATCAGAGCTGGATTTTCCATCTGGCGTTACAAGATGATATGGAAAATGACATGTATTTTTCAGTAGGTAGGATGTCAAGCAAATACCTTTGTTTCCTGTAGGACTGGTTGACAGCTTAGAGAATTGGCTTCAATCCTCGGTTTGCAACTGCTGAGTAGTTAAGTGGATGCAGGGGAGTGAAGCCGAGATTTCCCGCTGTTGCTGGGAGCACCTTTTGTCATCATCAGCAAACCAAGATTTTAAAGCGGTCAGACCCTCTAAGACCGCATGATGGAACTCACATCTAAAACACGGCACGTCTGCCTGAGAAGCTGCCTTGAAGACGGCAAATCCTCCTGTCCTGAACAAATGGTGCAAGGGCAGCAATCAAGGCAAAGTGTGAAAAGCTTCCCTCTGCAACCTGCACAATTACTGACCTATTCAGAGAAACGTCCCCTTTTAGCTTTTAGCTCCACTAGACAATTTACCCTGTCTCAGCTGTCTCAGTGCATTAAGTCCTTCAGAACCCCTGGAATTAACATTTGGAGCCAGCAAACACTGCTGGCTCCACAAGAAAAGCTGAGAGCGGAAAGGTCAGGTCGATTAAAGCAGTTGATCAGAATCTTTAACATAAAGACGTCACAGGCAAAACAGTAACGCTACTTCACGCTCAGCTAAGAGCAAATGATTCATCAGGCAAGGCAGCTTATTTTTGGAGAATGGCCACAAAAAAGAAGGAGAGGAGAGGAGAGAAGAAGAAGAGAGAAGATGCTGGCTGTAGCAATCACGGTTGTAACAGGGGACCACCGAGCCCTTCTCCAGTTTTGATGAAAATTTAGTATCAGAAATACATCATCCATTGTAAATATATCCATATATATTTTACATTGAATGGATTTTTAAAACATTCTGGCACAGCTTAGCAGATTCATTTCATCTCTGCTCAAATCTTAGAGCTGTCATTCAGAGCAAAGGGCTATTTTACAACGCTCCACACTGCTTGATACTGCTAAAGATGTGACCATTTTGTGAGGTGGCTGGAGAAGCTGCTGTGCTCCGAGATCTCCAGTGCCTTGGCCTGGAGGGTGGACCTTCAATGGGTGAGGATGCACCAGTGTTGAGCAGATGCAACCTAAAGGATGCTTTCAGCTGGCTTACTCCTGCTGCCTCCTGCGTCCAGAAAGGACTGGAAATTGTGTTCCAGCAGCTGCCCAAGCAGCTCCATACTCCTTGTGGTGCCTGCAGTGCCCACTCGCACCTTAAAGGATCCAGAAATCCAGATGCAAACCCTGTGGCTGTCGAAGAGGGATCATTCTGCTTTGACACCAGCCCAGCTGCTTCCCTCCCTCCCTGCCCTCCCTTTCCTTACCATCTCTTCCCCAGTGCTAATCAATCTATACTTAATTAATTTAATTCCCATAGATGTTTGGCATCAGGGCAGAGAACTCAAAGTTTACAAGATAAATGAGTGTGAGGAAAAACATGAAGCAATAGTTCAGGAAAGAAAATGCAGCCAAAGAGAATGAGTGGTGAAGAAAAGGAAGCAGGAATTCCTGGAGAAAGGATCATGCACCGGAGGAGCGTGTGAAGGGAGGGGACAGAGAAGTGTAATTACGATGTGATGGGGCAGAAGGGCAGGAAGACCAAGGAGTGTGCAGAAGGCTCCTGGAAGAGAAGGAGAAGAGTGGGGAGTGGAGATGGCAGCCTGGCGAGCAGGAGTAGCTGTGCAGGATTGCAGGAGGGGGCTTCGTGGAGGAAAAAGCCAACGGAGGGCCCTTGGGGTTGCTGAATCCAACCCCTGCAGCCGCTGGTGAGCAGAGCAGAGCCTTGTGCTCCAGGAGTTGGTGAACAGATGGTCTCAGTGTCCACTCCAACTCGCAAAATGCTTCTCAGCACCTTGTAGCATACCTGGGACCTTCAGCATGCAAGAGCAAATGTTGTATGCTGTGAGAGGGGACTAGACTGCTTTCAGTGGTGCCCAGTGACAGGATGAGGGGCAACGGGCACAGACTGAAGCACAGGAGGTTCCATCTGAACATGAGGAGAAACTTCTTTCCTGTGAGGTGCCAGAGCCTGGCCCAGGCTGCCCAGAGAGGCTGTGGAGTCTCCTTCTCTGAGACATTCAAACCCGCCTGGACACGACCCTGTGTGATCTGCTCTGGTGACCCTGCATGAGCAGGTGGGTTGGACTGGGTCCCTTCAACCCCAACCAGTCTGGGATTCTTTGAAGAGAGCAAGACAGCATCTCCGATGCTGTGGCTAGAGGGATGGGAGAAATGACTTCAGCAACGATGTTTGGGAGGCGCTCTGCTTAGAGTTCATTATAGAGTTCATGTATAGGGTACATCTGTGTTGCATAATACTGCCTGGTGTGGAGGCAGTCACAGCGCTCCGTGCTTTGCTGGAGACTAATTCCTGGAAAGGGTAACATAGCTGTGCTCCCAGTAGTCTAAACAAGCTAGTTCCCCTGCAGCTCCTGCAGATATCTCTGCTCTACATTGCATAATGTAGACATACAATAAATTCCTGTCAATAAGGAGTTTAAAATAATTCAAGGCGAGCTCTGCAATGACGAAACCACTGGCCACCAAAAGCGAAAGAATAAAAGGTGCGATGCAGAAGGAGCACTCCTGCGTCAAAGGTTATACCGTGTGATCAGAAGCTCCCCAGAGAGTGCAATGCTTCCCAATTTTTTCCAAGACTCAAGTTTTCTCTGTAACATCTGCTACCTTTTAAGTCAACGCTCTCCTTATTTAGCCTGCAATACCGTGTAGTACCCAACACACCCTCAATCTGCAGTTGTGACTCTACCAGCCCCTCTACAGAATTATCTCAGCTCTGAATTAGTCATTCGACGTGCCAGCGCATGTAAAATAGACTCAAGTGAATCAGATTTTGTGTGCAGAGGCTGAGTTGCAGTAACTACAGTGACTGGGAGAATCTCAGTCTGCATCTGGGCTTTCACATGCAGGGGGATGCTCTTTCTCCCTTGGCTGCGCAGCTTCTCCGAGTGGGACAGGCAAACACAGGAGCCAGGGATGAACCCCCCTAAATCTAAAACTATCCTCTTAGGCTGAACTGCTTCAGATGTGAGTGACCATCTATTAGACATTGGGGGACAGCACACACAGCATGTTAGCCTGACTTAGGTTTGCTTGTAAGGCGCTGTGTCATCTAGTGATGCCATCAAAGAGCAGAGTGAGGTATGCTGGAAACGCTCCCGTTACTGGTCGGAGCCCCCTGCAGAAGGCATCCCCTGTGCAAGCTCAGATGTGGCACCTAGAGATGCCAGCGGTGCCTGCAGCAGGGTGTTCATGAAGCGACATTTAATGAGGGACATTCATCAGCATGGGAAGGCTGAGGGGCTCCGATGTTGTTCAGCCGGAGCTGGAGGAAGCCAGCCAGGCTGTTCACCTTGAGGACAGTCCCATTCAAGAAACCTCAGGGAAGAGTGAGAAGGGGCAAAAAGAACCCAAACGAGATTTTCTCTTCATGAGGGTATTATGTTAAATTTCTCCTATTGTTCTCCTCCTGTGCAAGCGGCAGTGACCAGCGTCTATATCGTTGGTGGTAGAATATGTGATGTGAGGGATGGATGGTGAGAATTGAATTTTGGCCTTCAGTTTCTGGAACTTGTTTTAGGGTGGAATCAAGGCTCATCCCAAAAACAGAAAGGGGAGATCCATGTTGAAAAGATGTGAGCTGTAATTTTACAAGGTTATTTGACTCGTGTGAAATGGCTGTTGGTCAGGGCAGAGATGATGTTGGAGATGCTCGTGAGTTCAACACTGTCACCTGAACTGGACCTGGTGGACCCATCTGAGCTCCCAACCTTTACCAACCTGGTCTTCTGCGAGATGCCGCCTCCTTGTTCTGTGTCAGCCCAGGCAAGCTCAGACTTGATCTGTACATCTACCCACAGCGTCTTGGCTTTAATTATAAATTATATCCATAAGAACTGTGAGCGGGATGCTAAACTCTGGATGGTACTAAGTCCCCAAAGCAATCTAATCCTGATATTTCTTTCTCTGCAGGGGGTGGAGGGAAACGCAAAGGCAAAAGCAAGAAGTGGAAGGAAATCTTGAAATTCCCTCACATTAGCCAGTGTGAAGATCTCCGGAGAACAATAGGTAAGAGCCTTTTCCTTTCTTTGGAAGTATTGCCTAAATAAAACGCGCTTTCAAAACTGATTCAGCAGAACGGCATTAAAGGTACTCATCATTGAGTGAAATCAGTTCAGAGGGAGGCATGCAATGCAAAACATCTCCCAGGCCCTTTGCTTGGTGTTCATGGGCTCTGGGAGACAAAGGGACTTCACCGTTAATACCTGGCACGTGAGATGGATGCTTTGACTTGCTACCTACCAACGTGGCTGTAAAAGGACATTCAGAAATGAATCCCCTCATCACATCCTGCATTCCCTGGTAATAACGAGCTCTTTATCAGGGAGGAAATGAGACTTGATGAAAGCAGAGAGATTACTGATGTAGTGGAAGGTTAATATTAATTATACTCTGGATGTGATGTTCGAAGCGGCAGCCACTGCCCTCAGCCTGCCAGGTTTGCTCAGCAGTATCATCCTCTGTTCGCAACACCACTTCATGTCGTTTTTTTATAGGATGTGTACATTTAAAAAAAAAAATAACTTTGTTTTACTGATGTGGGCCAAACACAGATTAGGAAGGGAGCTTGCAGCGGCCGTTTCCATAACACATAATTTCTCTTGCTCGTACCTGCCAAAATGCAGCATTCTTTTGACCACTGCCTTGGCAGACAAGTCTAGCAGCTATCTCCTTGTCAATTCCCCACTGGAAAGGCAGTATTATTGATCTCACCACAAAAGGTTAACTCCAGCAGCTGAGGCTCCTTTTCTCCCCCACACTGACATAAAATCCAGCCACTGGCAATGAATGAATGAAAGGCAAGAAACTGCAGCAACTGAGATAACGAGCAGCATAATTTGTCTAACTTGAGTGAACTCCTGGGGTCTGAGTGACAGTGCCCTGGCACTGCCTATGTTCAAAATTCACAGTGTGTTTTCACAGAGAAAATATGTGGAATATTTTGAAAATCTTTTAATGGTCTCCTCATCTGCTGTAGAGCTACAAGGAGGTAAAGAAAGGAGGGGGAGGCGGGAGAAAAGAGTGTGGGTTCTCCCAGTTTATGGCCACTCGACAGACACACAAACCTTGGAACAATTTCAGAAGGTACGGAACCTGCTGGAGGCAAATCTAACTTAATATAATGTAATTTGCATAGGGAATTCTCTCCGTTGTTCCATCAGCCTTGAGGGGGAAATAGCACCAGATAAATTGCTTGCTCTTTGCAAATATGTAATATCCTAAAAGGAGTAGTCTTAAAAAAAAAACCAAGTCTGGCAACGATTTCTCTTTCTGAAATGCTGTTTCTGGCTTTTATTTTTGTGTCAGCTTTGTCCTAAGTGTAATTTGGTTTGCATTTTTTTGTGAATGACTTGGTCAAGTAACAGGGCGAGAGCCCTTGTGACGCTCTTGGTGGATTTGGCTTCACTGCAAAGACTCCCTGTTGACCGGGAACTTTAGCGACTGACTTTTACACCATGGGAAATAAGGCCAAATCCTTCTTCTGTGACTCTCGTTTTTATTGAGTAGCCTTCCCGCTGAGCTGGATGTGATTACACAAGGCATGAGGAACTGCTCAGCCTGAGGAAGGTCATCTGTCCTTGCTGGCTCTTCCATTTTTCAGTTAATCTAGCTGAGGTTAAGATATCTCAGACAAACAGTCGCTGTTTATAAACTTCTCCTTGCTCATACACGGGATTTGACGCCTCTTGGATGAGCCAGACTCTCTGGTTCTTTGGCAATAAGTCATTTGCACGTGTGTGGTTGATCCGAGGCACTTGGGATGGATCTGTTGCACGTACAGATCCATTGCACTGGGCCCAGTGCGGCTCGTGGACATCCAGGAACAAGTCACCCCAGGTCATCGATGACAAAGGCCATTGCAGCCTGGCCTTAAACTGCTTCTTTTATTGTCTCTGCTGAGGAAAACCACCCCCCATGGCTTTAACCCATCTTCATTTGTTATTACCTGCAAGTCCTTTAAAAGGATCTCAGGATTTCGGGTGACGAGGTGTCTCCGCAGGTGATTTTGTGAGGGAATGTGCTGAAACATCTTTCTCGAACCATCAGCTGAACTGCTCTATGATTTTCAGGGGATCCAACTGCTTGGTGTGTCTCCCCATCAGCCCCTCCCCCAACAACTTCTTAGCCCACTGGTCAGTGCCAATTAAATTTGAGAACGAAGCAGAGACCCCAGAGAGGCTTTTTCCTCCAGTCTCTATGGGAACAGGCAACCAGCGGAGAAAAACCACTTTACACAAAGGCTACAGCCTCAGTTCAAGGTGTTCAGAGATACAGACAAATTCTGGTAGGTTCTGCTCATCACAGACCTCTTTACCGTGTGTCAGCCTCCCAGCACTTTTGGTCAGACACAGTCTTGCCGCTTTATGGTAAAAAACCCCAAAACATCTTGCAGAGACTTAGAGGGTTGTGGGAACTGGAGGACTGGGCTGCTGAGGTTTCGTTGTGCTCCTCTTCTCTGGATGCTTCCCAAGAGCCTCCATGGAAAAGCTGGAGGCAGGGATGGGGTGGACCTTTTGATTTAGAGCGGGCATGGGCTGCTGTGAAGAAAGGCTCAGCTTAGTTTAGTGCAGCCATAAGCCACGGGTGGAAAATGCTGCTGTTGTAATTGTGGCAATACAGCCTACGTGTGTGCGTGTAAACGCCTGCATTTTGGTGTAAAAACGTGTGTGCTTTTGCACCCCGCTAAGGTGTACTGAAAAGAGGCTGTGTCTCAAAAAAAAAATAGCGTAGTGTGAAAAGTAATCTGTGAAAAACAGGAAGGCTGAAGTAAACCAAGGGTCTGCGACCTGTGTTGACACAATTATGAGTCAGTTCATACCTTTTGGTTCCCTCTGTGTTTACAGGAGACTCTGTGTTTGACTATCCATCATCTGGTGTCTTACTGAAAGCCTTGCTTAGTAAAACCCTTCTTCCCCCTTTTTCTTGTGCTCAGAAACAAAAATCAAAACACCCGAGAGAAACACTGTTTTTTGGTAAATAAACAAACACTGGAAACATCTTTATTAAAAGTACCGTTTCGCCAAGGAGCTGTTTTTTTGGATTACACTTAAAAGCAACTTTTCTCCTCTGTTTTTTGTCCAAAGTACGCAACACCTTTTGCAGGGAAATTCTGTTGTGTGCTAATTAAATGGGAAAGTGGAACAGCAGGAGTGTTCAGAGGGATGCTACACTAAAGCCTTTGCTGGGCTCTGAGAGAGGCTTGTATATGTGCTATAAATGGCTAATATATGTCTCTATTTGCACCCCTCTTCTCAGCTGTATTAAATTTTATTAGAAGAGATGACCCTTTCCAGGTTCATATTGGCATTGGTGGCCCTTTCAATCGATGAAAACTGCTGTTTGAGACACTGGTGACAATGACTCATATGATGGATACTGCTAGTAGATGGTGTTCTGCTATCTCCAATTCAGAGATGATAGCTTAGCAAAAGAGAGATGTTTCAAGGGAAGGGAAAAAACAACAAGGCACAGCTTTAAGAATTCCTACATTTGACACCACAGCATGAAGAGATGCCACAAGTTAGGGATACCTACTAGTTTAAAGGCCGTCAATAAACAAAAATATAAGAAAAAGTTGTAATTTTAGAGGCCAGAGTGTCCTTTTGATGATAAAGGATTCTGCATGTCTGTAAATATTCCTGAATGACGCAAAAGGTTCTGTTGGTTAAAAGTGTGGAATTTTTATTTCTTTTGCTCGGCCCCATTCTGTGCTTTTTTCTCCCATAAAAAAGCTGCTTGGGTGAAAGAGTTGATTATTCTGATCTTTGGCAAATTTTCTTTCGCAACTGTCCAAATGCTATATAATAAATCAAGATTTTTTCTCCCCCTAGATTGAAGTTTGTGGGGAAACAGCCACAGAATGTGTCTGCTGTTTGTTGCATAGAGTGATTTGTTGCATTATTGCAGAAAACTTTAACTCCTTCAGTAAAGCAGTTTCTGGTTGTGCATTGTACTTGGGTAGATGGAGAACTCTAGTGATTTTTCTTCTTAAATATTTATATTCAGTGAGATTATACAGTCAGAACGATCAGCCCCATTAATGCTAATTTTGCCGTGCTTGGTTTAAGAGAAACAAAAAATCCTCCTTGTGCCATTTAACCTCTTATGTGACGTTTTCAGGCCATTTATCCAGAGTAAAAGTAGCTTGAGCTTCCAGTTCTGGCAGATTCTTTTCAGTATTGTTAAAAATACTCTTCTGTGTGAGAAACGCTTTGTGGAGACGCTGAACAGAATAAGTGGGACAAAATCAAAACCACGGAGTTCACATGCTCACTTTGTAGAAAAGCTGGCTCTTTTCCCCTCCGCTTTTTTGTATTGTACTTTTTCAAATGCACTCAAGACCTTCACCTACTTTTTGTGTTGGTGCAGGCTCTCTAATGCCTTTCAGACCCACCTAAACGAGGTTTCTTGAGCTGCCAGCCTGGATGCTGATAACAATCAAGCAGCAGCAGTGTGGACATCAGTGTAGGAGAGATGCTTGAGTATCTATCCAGCTTCCAGTGCAGCCAGCACTGAGCTCCATCCTGTGGTAGAAAAACTGCTGCTAAACTCCGGTTATCTCCTTTAAAGGTAGCGTGGGCACCTCTGCTCTGCTCCACGGTGCTGGGACATCTTTTCTGAATTCCCACCAGCGGTTCTGAGGTTCCTTGGCTTCAGAGGTTTGCCAGATAAACACTTGGGGAAGGGGTCTCAGGAAACAAAAATGAGTTTCCAGGCTTACTCCTGGGGGAAACTGCCTTGGAGATACCAAGTGACATGGCATATTGATGTCCATGATGGGATAACGTGCCTTTGTGGCACCTGAGGGGCGTATCTGCTCAGGGAACAGAGATGAGAGGTCGCATCTGGAGTGCGGCATCAAGTTTTGGGCTCCTCAGTTTAGGAAGGACAAGCAGTGGACTGTGAAGATGATACGAGGCCTAGGGCAACTTTCTTATGAGGAAAGACTGGGAGAACTGGGTCTGTTCAGCCTGGAGAAGAGAAGCTGAGAGGGATCTCATCAGTGCTTGTAAATATCTCCAGGGTGGGTGTCAGAGGATGGACCAGACTCCTTTCAGTGGTGCCCAGTGACAGGATGAGGGGCAACGGGCACAGACTGAAGCACAGGAGCTTCCATCTGAACATGAGGAGCAACTTCTTTCCTGTGAGGTGCCAGAGCCCGGCCCAGGCTGCCCAGAGAGGCTGTGGAGTCTCCTTTGGAGACATTCAAACCCGCCTGGACACGACCTGTGTGATCTGCTCTGTGACCCTGCGTGAGCAGGTGGGTTGGACTGGGGGATCTCCAGAGGTCCCTTCAACCCCAACCCCATCGTGAGACTGCGCATGGCCCCATCCCCAAGCGTGAGACTGTGGTGGTGTCGCTCGTAAAGCTCAGGCACTGGAACTGGGAAAGAAAAGGCATCAAAAGCCCCGTCTGATCAAAACCACGAAGAAGTAGCCAATTTTCTCTCCACCAAATTCTTCAGCTCTGATGTTTACAGTGATTAAAACCCCAAGATTTAGAAATATAATTCCGAAGCCAACAAGTAGATCAAAGGAAGGAATCGCAGCTTGCTTTTCACTGTAAATAACCAAGCACAACTGGCCACAACTCCTGTGATTGGCTTATACTGTTGGTCTGAATACTACAGCTAAGGCTGGTCTCATGTTTCTGACTAAAACTAGAGTTTGAGTCTTTGAGATTTTTTTTAGAAAGCATCAGCTTTCCTTGCTAAAAAGCTTACATTTTAATAAAAATAGTGTTTCAACAAGTCATTGGGGTTCCGTGGCATGAAATAACAGTGAGGGGGATTGTGTCCTGTTATCTTTCTAAATGTGTAGGCATATGGGTTGCTCTGGATACAGCCAGAGCTGAGTACCCAGCACGGAGCTCTGCAACACCTCTGGAAGGCACTGCAAAGCGGGGGGAATGGAATCAATGGAGTAAAAAAACCCAAAACCACCAAAACCCACCCTCCTCCCCAAAAAAAGGTAAAAAAATAAAGAAAAATTTTTTAAAAGGAAAAAAAAAGACCAACAGGCAACATACCATATCATTGTCATACTGTTCGCTGAAATAAGTTTCCAGACAAATTCAGATCACTTAAGGCCCAAGCTGATAAACACGTAGGGTCACAAATAATTTTTTATCCACACAGGGAGTCCCTTTAAATTGAGTTGACACCAGATGGGGTTATTTTTTCAGCCATCGGAATTGTGCTCTGTGTGAAAATAAATGTTCCCACATCGGTGCGCTTAGGTGGCTGCAGCATAAGATACATTCCAGTCGCTGTCAGCAATAGTGTCGAGGGTTTAGATTGTGGGGTGACAATAAAACCCTGGCAGATGTATTGTTAACCTCCTCTGCCCCCCACTTCCCCCTTTTGTCCCTCCCTCTCCCCCCTTCCCACTCAGGACAGGCAATCGGGAGGGAAAGAAGGACAGAGAGAAGAGAGTTGGAAAATTAAAAATGTTTTACTAATGCTACTAATAAGAATAGAGAAAATAATACAAAATATACAAAACCAATCTTGAAAGTCTCAGCAACTGCAGAGCCGGCACCCGAAGTCCTGGACTGGACTCCGCAGCCAACCGGAGCTGGATTCAGTCTCTCACTAGGCCTCAGTTCGCAGGGATGACTAGCAAGGTCCTCTCCTAATGTCGCCCATAAGTAAAAGAGAAAAGGGAAAATGGGAAAAGCGACGAGATCCTCGTGATCTCCCACTTTTATCTGAAGTATTCACGTGAATGGAATGTTATACACAGTTGGTCAGTTTCTTGGTCACCAGTTTCTCGTCACCCCTCTCGTGGGATGTCCATCCATGCTTATCAATAACTTTGCATTCCATTGCTAGGTTTACCAAAACATGTGTCTGGTTCTCCAGGAAAATGCAGCTAATATGAAGGCTTTAGCTGACAGGCAAAGTCACTAAAAGAGAAACTTGTTTTTAACAAAACCAGGACAAATAGCAAAGCGATTTCTTGCAGGTGTTCTTGCAGCAGCCAGTTCCTGAGCCAGGTGTGTCAGGGCAGGGACGCTGTGGTGGGGATGGTCCCTGTGATGCTGAAGGGGGTTTAATAACGCTAGTATAGAAAAAACACCTCAAACTGATTTATTTCTAAAGAAGAGACAAAGCCCTTCACTCTTGTTTTCTTTTTCCCTGTGTTCTACAGTACACACAACTTTCCTCCTTGAGCGAAAAGGTCCCTGTTGCTCCTTCAAAGTACGACTTACACAAACTTCCCAGCACAGACCTTGCCCTCAGCAGTACCTTGTAGTTTCTTGAATGTGACGTGCTGTCCCATATCATGAATACATCTAAATTAAATTAGATATTCTTCAGGGGCAGAAACTGGCCGCGTGATAGAAGCTGTTCCAGCGCACAAAGTGATACGGCTGACGTCAACACCATATTGTTTGTTTACAAACCCACAGTTGGTTCAGCTCCTTTCTTTAAAATCCTCAGCTTCAACTATAATTCTATCATAAACATAGGTTTGTAGTGCTCTAATGATGGACAAACACAGCGGTGTTTGGTGCCCTTGCAAGATTAGCCGTATACAGTTTATAGCGATGGGTGGAATTGAGAAGGTTGTTTTTTTCTCACATTTTTATTTTTCTTTATAACGCCATCACAGAAAGTATGTGAAAAACAAGCTATTTTATGCATCTAGTGAGACTCAAGACTAACACCGGGAAAACAGGCTGCTTACAGGCTGCTTGTGCTTGACAGCTTCCAGGACGGGAAGGGGACGCAGGGGAAATGAGTTGAAATGATCTCAGCCCACATTCTATTTACAGAATTTATTTCACAAGACTTAATCCATTAAGCATTACCTTGGCAGGGGCAACCCGGGAAGAAACCAAGAAAGGTGCTGCTATTCTCCATAAAGAACAGGCAGCAAATCCACATCTCCTTACCCAAAGTGAGTCCACATCAGTCATCATTCAATAGAAAGCCTCCTAAGGAAGAAACGTTATCACTGAACCTCTGTATTTTGTGGCAAAATACCATATTTGATGCAATAAACTAGTCTTTGCAAATTAAGAGGAAAAGAATAAATGCCACAACACACTTTGAGTTGTTTCCAGAAGTTATTACAGGGATGTGCAGAAAAGGAATTAGAAGCAAATATATCCTTTTAAAAGATCCATTTCATCTCTCACTGAAAACAGAAGTAGATAGTGTGAGCTGCAGGGTTTTTCATTATCTTATTAGGTAATATGAGTCATTAAGGCTAATTAATACTTAGGCAGTGATTTGGAATTGTAAAATGCTATAGAAGTGCTCACGGGTCCTGTTAAATAGTAGTACTTGGTTGTTAAGGAAATTTATTTTAAAACCAATTTAGCATTTCCTGGCTATGGAGAATGAGAGGTAGGGCTACAGTTCTGCTAAAAACTCACTCTTCTCCCTGCTGAGCTCACTGGTAACTTTGCTACTGATAGTGCTGAGAAAGTGGCAAAGTAAAGCAAACCTCAGGTTTGGTGACCGTCCAGCTCTGCTGGAGCCAGAGAGGAAGTTTCCCTTAAATTAGGTTGTACGGGAAATAATGAGAAAGGTCCACCAGATCCACACCATCCACGGGGATGCTGTCAAGTGTGGTCATGGGATGAGCAGCCCGGAACCCTCGCGTTTGGGGACGTGTTCAGGAGGGATGGGATTAACCTAAATTAATGCTTGTCGAGAAAAATAACTCATTGGGGTATTTGGGAGAGGAAACAGTATTTCAATTTGACTTCTGCTAGTTGTTGTGTAGTCCTCTAGGCTTGTGGTTGGGCTTTGTTTTAGGCTTTGCTAGGAGTGTGGGATGCTGAAATGCTGCAGGTCGGTGTAGGTGAACGTGAGAGACTGAGCCCTTGGTTGGAACACTTTGTAACAAAAGTGGCTTTTTGAATAAAATGTGTGCAGTAGAAAAGTGGAGTAGTTATTCTGGTAAATACCCGAAACCCAACATCTTTTGTTCTGTTATTTCCTCCTACCATAGCCATTCTTTACTTAAAACCAGAAAATAAGTGTTAGTGTTTATTTATATGAAAGTCCCCCAGAGTAAATGAATGTAAATACAATATTTCAGTTTTAAATATAAGGCACTGCAAATTGTTTTATGGGTTAACAGGGTTGGGATTCCTACTCCTTGTAAATCTACGTCTGAGGTGAGACCCCAGATAAAGTGTCTTAGTGCAAATCTGGCCCATTATTATGCTGGTGCTCCTGATTTCTGTCTTTCCAGGAAAAGAGAGGTTGAGAGTTTTTAGGATAATCCCACACATAACTTTTAATTCTGGTTTTAAGACATAGTGAGGGGGAATTCATGTGGGGAATGTTAAAAACCTGACCTTTTTTTGTGATTTGGCTGAATCCCTGAAGTCATTGAGAGATTCCATTTGTTTTTCAAGTAATCACTATATGCTGCTTTGAAAACACTTTGGAGGTGATAATTGGAAATATTTCTCTGTGCTCTGTAGATCAGAAATTTGGGCATGGCCACGAATTCTGCTAAATATTGATATTGAAATAGAGTCTCCACTTGGCAGGGTCAAAGCAGGAGTTGAGTTATGACATGATTTCTGAATAGAGTTCCTGGTTATGCCAGTACTTTAATTTACTTATTAATCATATTTTACCATACTAAACCAATGCCAGGGAATTCTAAGACAAGGAAAATAAAAATACTCTCTACCCTAAACTGTTGTCTCTTAGCTGAAGTAATGGAAAGGATGAGTGAAAGTCCAGTGTAGGGAAGGGAAGGGAAGGGAAACAAAATTGCAGAGCAATATGGTGTAATGTGAACTGGGAAAAATCTCCTGAGTTTGGGCAAGAAGGTAGGTTGGTATTTGATTTTGTTGAAGAACAGAAGGGATGAAGTTCAACAAGGCCAAGTGCTGGGTCCTGCACTTTGGCCACAACAACCCCCTGCAGCTCCAGGCTGGGCACAGAGTGGCTGGAGAGCAGTCAGGCAGAAAGGCACCTGGGGGTACTAATTGAGAGGAAGCTCAACATGAGCCAGCAGTGTGCCCAGGTGGCCAAGAAGGCCAATGGTGTCCTGTCCTGTATCCAAAATAGCGTGGTCAGCAGGACAAGGGCAGTGATCCTTCCCCTGTGCTCTACATTGGGGAGGCCACACCTGGAGTATTGTGTTCAGTTCTGGGCCCCTCAGCTCAGGAAAGACATTGAAGTGCTAGAGGGTCCAGAGAAGAGCAACACGACTAGTGAAGGGACTTGAACACAAGCCCTATGGGGAGAGGCTGAGGGAGCTGGGGTTGTTTAGTCTGGAGAAGAGGAGGCTTAGAGGTGAGCTCAGCACTCTCTAGAACTGCATGAAGGGAAGTTCTAGCCAGGTGGGGATTGGTCTCTCCTCCCAGGCAGTCAGCAATAGGACAAGGGGCCATGGGCTTCAACTCTGCCAGGGGAAATTTAAGCTGGAGATTAGAAAGAGATTCTTTCCAGAGAGAGTGGTCAGGCATTGGAATGGCTGCCCAGGGAAGTGCTGAACTCACCGTCCCTGGAGGTTTTTAAACTGAGATTGGACATGGCACTTAGTGCCATGATCTAGTCAATGGACTGGAGTTGGACCAGGGGTCGGACTTGATGATCTCTGAGGTCTCTTCCAACCCAGTCGATTCTGTGATTCTGTGAACTCCCTGTTGTCCTGAAACTGGTAAAGTTCAGTGTAAAAATGGCTCAACAAAAAATCTGAACTCATAATCCTTAAAAAATAGGTTATGGACCAGGACATTTAAGTCACAATTAAATTTAGTCTATTAAGGAAAAATGTGAAGCTTTTTACCTTTCCAGAAGAGTAATTGATTCATTCCAAAATACAGGAAGTCTCTATGATATTAAATGACCTATAAAAAATATAATCTGTGCAGAGTTCTGAACTTCTTTGTACCTACCAGATTAACCATCTGCCCGCCCCGCACCAGCATTATATTTACACAGTGGCACCTTGAGGGTCTCTTCACATCACACTGATTTTCTGAGCTCTCGCTTGGACACGTTAGGACAAGGCAGCGTTGACAGATTGGTGAAGGCTGTTCTCATGAGCAACAGGACCTGGCTCAACTGCATATAAGTATTTGCAACGTTGAAACAGCCTCTATAAGTAAGTGCTTTCAGGCTTTCATAACTCCTGGTTCAAAATATTTTTGGCATTTGTAAACATGGCTTATGGAGAGAAATGGTTTTGAGCGCAGGAAGAATTTGGCGTAAGTCACTTCAGAAATATTCTGATCAGTCCAAACAAACAGTATTCGGCGCTTGAGTATCATGTTTATCGCATTTGACCTTTCGGCATAGGTATAGTTTGTCTTATGAGCCGTAACTTCAACACACTAAGCCTCAAGTGACGCCTAAGAAGTAAGGACGGACACCCTGCAGAGGTACAACAATGACTCTAAAACACAAATGAGAGAAACTTATGGTGAGGAACTTACTGAATAACGTCGAATGTTTGATTTAATGTAGGAAAGTATGACATGTTCCTGCTGATCAGCTCTCCAGTAGCCAAAGGCAAGTGGCAACTGTGCCACTTCAAGCAAGATCCTTATCAGATCTCTTTGGTGGAATCTGCTCACCCTGAGCATGAGGAACTAGGTGGGATGTTTTTGCAAAAGAACTCTGTGCTGGCGACAGGTTGGGTGCCACGTGGGGTGGGAAAGGCTCCCTGGGGTGGGAATGGGCCGGCACTGTTGGCTCCTGAAGGCCTCTGTGTGCCCAAGGAGGATGGAGAATGGAAGACAGGAGAGCAAGTGGGCTGGGGGTGGACAACTCTGTAAGTAAATAAGGGTGCATCACTTTTGCATAGTCAGTGGGTGTTCCTGAGGCTTGTACTGCTTGGGAGAGGAGAAAAAAGCCAGCATGAAAAGCTGCTACTAAGCAGCCATTGTGTTGGGGTGGACCTCATGATTACCCTTAGCTCCATGGAGGCTTTGTCCTCCAAGGTGGAGATTCTTCCCTTCTGAGACTGCTTTCAGCCCTGCCCAGGAGACCTCCTTATCTTTTATGGAAAACAAAACAAAACAAAAAACCAGCCAACCAATCAACCAAAACCAAACCAAACAAACACCAAAAAAACCCAACCAGCACCACCAAATGCAAACAAACAAAACAAAAAAACCCCAACCAAACCCAGAACAACAATGACAAAACCCAAACTTCTAAAAATATTGTGTATGCCAGTATTGTCTGTGCCAGTGTGACTATGAATCAGTGGTCAGAGCTGCGAGGGACAGTTAGAGCCTGTTCTTTGCCATGTACAATCCCTAGTACTGTGACTAGGACTAATGTCTTTTTCAGAATCTACTTCAAAGGCTCCTCGAGGGCCAGAGCCTTTCTTTTGAGTTAAAAATCAACTTGTTTAGGTAAGATCTGAAGGAGTGGAAGGTGGCAACGCCACGTTTCAAACTCTGCGGAGGAGCTGCCAACGCAAAGGTCACACCAGGCTGTGGTCCCTCCCAGTGTGTGCTGCAATGGGCTTTGTGCTTCAGCAAGGCTGGGATTACAGCAGGGCCAGCCCGGAGAGAGGGAGGACGTGGATCCACCCTGCAGCCTGTGGTTTTCACAAGTGTTTTGGCACTCTGTTCCTCTGTTCCCAGTCCTAAAGGAGCTCTGATGGAGACCTGCCATCCTGGTTCAAAACCAGGGACAGGCTTTTATTCTCAATAGCACATGGAAAGTTACCATCACCCACAGTCACTTACTAGTAAATGCCTATAGACCGCTTGAAATCTATGAGGAGCTCTTTAAGTGCTCACTGTAACTCATAGTGTAGGTAGGATATTCCTTTATTTTCTCTTTTCTCATGTGACATGAGACCAGTCAAAAACCTGTCCTTGTCCATCCCCAAGGGGAGATTATGGGTTTTTTCCTAAGTCCCAGTGATTTTAGCCTTCTGTCTAACTGGTTGCTGGGAAGTGATGATGCTAAATCACATCTCCCAAAAAGCCTTTATCCTTTGTGTAAATTAGCTGATAGCTTTCTTCTAGTGATGCAAGTCAAAACAATGTTTTAGCTGGCAGAATTATGTGGAATTCTGCCTCATCTGTTTTTTCCCTCCCATCAGCAAACTTGTATTTCCCTAACGAGTCCCCAGATCTGGCAGTTTTCCAGGGTTTCCCTTTCTGGTAGGCAGAAGCAAGGAAGGGAATCTCGTCTTGCTGCCAACCCACCCACTTACAACATGCATCGGGGAGGGATCAGAAACCCTTCGCTTCGACTGCCTCGGAGCAGGAGGCTCTGCCTGTGAGATATGGGTCATCAAGGCTTGAATTAGAGAGCAAATACATCCCTTGGCTTTTCCTCCTCCCTTTTTTCCCCTTCATTTAAGGGAATTTAAGTCCTGATGGCAGGTAGTGCACAGACAGCCCTGAAAAGGGAGATGTACTTATCTCCCAGACAGGTGCAGTCTGGTTTCCCTCTCTCAGCTCCAGCCTCTTCCAGGGTGGAGGTGCAAGAGCAAGAGAAGCATTCAGCGCCCATGATCGCTCGCTCTTGGCTGGCTCTGCCCGTGGTGGTGCTGGGGTTTGCATAGCTGTGGGTCTGATACCAGTTTCGCTTGCCAGCTGCCAGCGTAAGCTGTGCAACTGGCAACTCCACAAACGCCGTGCCAGCATCTGTTTCTCATCCTACAGCTTTTAAAATAATGCACTTTTCCAGCTGCCTTCCCCTTCCTTCCCCATTTCAAAGCGCAGTTTGTTGGCTCCGAGATGCATTTCCAGGCCACGCGCTCCGTGTGCGAGCAAAGCCGGTCCAGGGGCTGCAGGATTTGACACGAACTGTCTGTGCCCTCGTCCTCCAGCACGATCGTGCGTCAAAGCAGAAGAAACCCTCAGCTGCGAGGAGTCCTGCAGCGTGTGGAATGCGTTAATTAAACAAGCGTCTCTGGAAGAGGTAAAATGGTAGAGGACCTCTGCAGATAACTTGGCAGCTCCCTAAAACAGTATTCACAGCTTCAGGTCTCTCAGGAAAAAAAACTCAACAGCCCTTACAGAGGGTTTTTCAAAGCCCTGCTTTCCAGCAGGAATGTAATTGAAGAACACTGTGAAGGCCATGGAAGCGCGCTGCCCGCAAGCAGAGGAGAGATTAAATTCCAGTGCTTTGTTTGGGGTAAATTGCTGACCTTTGTCTTCAGCGCTAAAGCCATCTGAAGAAAACCATTCCTAGCACACAGCAAGATGAGTTGCTTTTACCAGCTTCTTTCCTGCATACAGTGTAACAGTTTAATATGAATATAACAGGAAACAAGGAAAATTGAAAGCATAATGAATTTTGAATGGTGTGATGTAAGAGGTGATTTCTTTTAAGGAACTAGAATGCAATAGGATCAGTATTAAATATTTTAAGTGAGCTCTTGGAACAATCCCTTAATGGAATTTTTTCTCCGCTTTTTCATTTTACGACTCTGAGATCTGCGTTTCCTGGTATTTTTTTTAATTTATAGACTTTAAAACCGTAAGCAGAATAATTTTAATTATCAGGTTGTAAAAATCCTCTATCTTCTGTTCCACAATGTCAATAAGTGTTTCTTCGGCACAGTGACAGTTTCCCATTCTGCTCTGGCAGATTTACTCGATATCAGGACAATTCCTACCCCCTGAGTCAATGTCTCAAGGCACAACATCTTCCTGCTGTGCTACAACTAAGCATTTCCTATAGTAGCCTTATAATTTCCCAAATTTCTCCTCCCCATTCGGAGCCTGGGAAAGCAGATGGACCCTACAGGGTGACCTGCAGGTCACGAAATCCAGGCAGTTAGCGCTGAAGTGGGGAAGCACATTCCAGAGGAGACAACCCTTCCACCAGAAGTGTCTGCAGCTCGGGCTGCTCTCCAGCCCCCGGCGCGGAGCTGATACGGAGCTCTCCAAGTGATTGCGAGTGACATGGCCTGGGGCACGGAGACAGCAGATGTCTGGTATTTAGGTTGTTATGGCTCAGTGTTTTCCACTCAAGCTGGAGCTCAACTGCTGGCTAATGACAGTCACGGGGACCCTGTGCAGCACATGTCTCAAATAGGGCACCCGGGAAGAAAAATCCATTGAAAAGATGTCGTGCTGCTCTCAGTCATTTGAAAGGGGAGACGGCGTGTGGGGAAGCGGCAGAGGTATGAATCACTGGAGAGAGGTCCACATTCAAATGTCAAGCCCACAGTTTTCTCATCAGTCGTAAGAAGAAAACCACTTGGCAAATCCAACTGAGCCTTGTGCCTCGGTGGCAAAACAGCCCCCTTCAATCTGGCCTCTCAAAAGTACTGGCTTTTTCATTATGTTTAAGTAAATCAGTTTTATTTCTCACTCCAGGCTTATAAACTCCAGTTATGTCCTTGAATCATACTGGATTGACCTGTTGTTCAGCCGCCCTAGAGCATATCCAGTGCTATCTAGATCATAGAATCATAGAATTGTTTAGGTTGGAAAAGACCTTTAAGATCATTAAGTCCAACCATTAGTCCAGCACTGCCAAGTCCACCACTAAACCACGTCCCCAAGAACCTCATCTACGTGTCTTTTAAACTCCTCCAGGGATGGTGACTCCACCAACCTCCATGGGCAGCCTGTTCCAATGCCTGACAACCCTTTCCATTAAGACATTTTTCCTAATATCCAATCTAAACCTCCCCTGACGCAACTTGGGGCTGTTTTCTCCTGTCCTGTCGCTTGTTACTTGGGAGAAGAAACCAACCCCCTCCATGCTCCAAGCTCCTTTCAGGCAGTTCAGAGATCAGAAGGTCTCCCCTCAGCTCCTGTTCTCCAGGCGGAACCCCGAGGTCCCTCAAACACTCCTAATAAGACTTGCGCTCCAGACCCTTCACAAGCTTCATTGCCATTCTTCGGACACATTCCAGCACCTCAGTGTCCCTGTAGTGCACATGTGATGAACCTTCTGTCCCATCAAGGCTTTACATGTTCAAGAGATCTAAGAATGACATGGATCTCCCATGGAAGTCCCTGGGGCCGGAGAATCTGCACTTGGCATTGCTCTGTTGTTGATGAAGGGGAAGGCTATGTGGTCAATGTGCTGTAATAAATAAAACTGACCTATCTGAAAGGATTGCTGTGGACAAATAGTTATCTGTGGCCTAGAGGAGGTTATCAGTCAACACAAGGAATGTGTCCTCTGGGTCGTATTCAGACCTAGAAACAAACAGATCAGGGCTAAAGAGTCTGAGGGCAACAGAACTATGTCCATGGTAACAGATCATGCTCTAATTCAAGGCAATGGAAAGTGCATACAAAAACTGTAATCTCTCAGTGGTTAAAAATTAGTGCCACCGTGGAAACACATCATCAAAAGGCAAAACCAAATCAAGAACAAAAGCAGCACCACAACAGGCACTCTGGTTTTGTACAGGTGGGAGCTCTCATGATCTCTTGGCTTGGTAAACAGAAGCCATTTGTCCAGAGCACTCCCCAAGCAGTCCATGACTTGCAGGTGGCTTAATGCCCTGTGCATGGGATTAGCCAGAAAAGAGTGGCAGCACAGGCTCTTTAAGAAGCAACAGGAGCAATTAAGGTTTCTGAAGGATTTCACCCAAACTGAAGATGGACATGCCCTGGTGTTTCATGCTGTTACCCATTGCAGCTGGGGTAGCCTAGTAGGCATTTGCTATCTCAAAGTGTATTTGCACAGTCGTTTCATGGTGCTGATTTACTTACAGTGCTACCAAGTAGATATTACTTGGACCTCTTGATCTTTAATTTGCAGCATGTGACTTATGCCCCTATTAATTTTAGACAAAGGATATTTTAAGGCTTCATTTCGGGCATTTCTTGTTATTAATGACCTCTTTGAAACTGTTACTCTTACCCAGAACTCAGCTGCTAACTACTCACAGAGGTTGAGAATGGTGGGATCCAAAACTGAAGTCAATGCCCTCAGTGCAGCTGGACTGGTGCTATGATGTGCTCCCAGACACAAGAAACACAAAGTGGTCTCTGTCTTAACTGTGAGAAGTAACAAACTCAGAGCTTGTTAATCAATGATTTCTTACCTTTCTCCTTGATTTGAGGAACACAGATCTATTCCAACTGAAATGTGGATACCCCCGTGGGACATTTAAAGCTCAGTAAGCAAGCCCCTGTGCTTTTAGAAGTCTTTGGGCCCCTCTGAGTACAGACTGAAAGACAAGGTGTGTTTCAGGTGATTTCAGTTCTTTAATCAGAAAATTATGTGAAGGCTTGAGCGAAGAATATGAGAAAAATGATAATAAACTGAGATCACAAGTTAAAATGCCACACAAGAATGCCGAATTATGAAAAATTGAAGCAAGCCATTTAAATTAGATAAATTGTCTGATCTGGAGAACTACACAGTAATGAAATCAATGAACTTTGTATGAATTCCTGGAATATGTGTAAAACTTTTCACAATGATGGATGGAGAAGGGAATTATCTGAATACAGAAATGTGGGTATTTTAATACCTTCAGTGAAGCTGTGCCAAGGGTAGGACCAGGCGACAGAATGGATGAAATCAGACTATGTCAACACAGCACCTAAGGCAAAGCGAATGGGTCTGTTCAGTGGAAATACCATTTGCAAGAGACACATGCAGATTATTCCATATTAGAGCCAGGTCTTGCCACACTTACTGGTCTTGATCAATCAGAGTAACCAACACCAGTTTTCTTGATTGTGCTGGTAATTTTACATCTTTGTTCTGTCACATCTTTGCTAACTTACTGCCTGTACTTGGACAAGCTGTTTTTGTTGAACACTGTAACTTGATGCTGGGAAAATAAGTCAAAGAAATGGCCTATGATATAGTTTAACCTCACTCCTGCATCCTGAATGAGGTTACTGTTGGGCAATTGGCACTTGGAGAAGCTATCCTCATGACCGTTAGTCCTTATCATACAGTTATGGAAAGAATGGAAAGAATTGTCCCATCCTATCCTATTGAATTGCAGAGTCCATGCTTCCTCCAAAGACCCAGAAGCAGAGCCATATTCACGGCTGCACGGATCTCGGCAATGTTGCTCTAAAGCAGGGATGTCATAAATGTATAAATGTAGGAGTAGTTACATTTAAAAAGTCCTAAAATTACACGTGGCCCTTTGAAGGCAACCGCGAGGCTGATGGCAGCCCCAGTGAAAATGAGTTTGACACCCCTGAATGATGGAGCCGCACTGGTGTTTTTCTTTTCCTTGAACATGTATCAGCAAACCCAAGAGTTTACTACTTAAAACTCTTCTGTTCCTCACTTTAAATGAATTAAAATGTAAAAGCATATTTAAATGTTTTACTTATATTTGACTTTTGAGGCTGGCTCTCCATGATCTCTTTGGTCAGCTAGCAGCATATAGGAAGACTCTTGAAGCGTGTTCTGGAAATACATCCACCACCTTTTTTCACATTGTCTTTTGTACTGATTGAAGCTTATGGTTTGAATCCTAGTTTTCCCTAAGGGGTAAACCTACTTACCTATGCTCGAAGGAGCAAAATATATTGATAACTAAATGTAAATGGTGTAGAATGCATCTACATGCATCCTCAATGAATGTAGGATGCTGACCAGCATCTAACCTTGTCCATTGTTGCTTTCTGTTTTCACTCTACTGACAGCCTTTTCAAACACATTTTGTTTGCTAATTCAGTACATGACAGAAAGCAGTTGGAGTGTTGATAACACTTCAGCTGTTTTTTGCTTCCTAACACCGCACTGTGAACCCGATGCATCACGCAGGCATGTTCACTATAAAATAAGTAACATCAGGACGTGACAACTTGTCTTCCTTTCTCCACAGACCAGTCCTTTGACATTAAGAGTGGTGGATACAGTGGTATGATGCCTTCAATTCGTACTCCACAATTCAGATATTTTTATTTTCCAAGGCATTGATCATAGTTTTGTTGATATTTAAGGCTTGTAAGTAGCGTACCTGTTGAAAGTGCTGCTTGATGCCATCGTGTCAAATAGAGAAGCATAACAAGAGTATGTGGCTTCATTTTTATTCTCCTGCTAAGGTGTCTTCTGCTAATGGTGGTCTGAAATAACTGGGGACTGGATTTTTTGAGGGCCCTGGCAAGACAATTATGGGTAGTAACAGTCTAAATTGTGTGTTACTTGCAACAGTAACAAATTAATTATATAGCTTACACGTTTTTAATAGTATTTTTAAATATAGATTGTTAATATTTACAACAAAATGATGTATTTCTGATGAGTTTCTCCATTAGATATAATTCCACAGTCTAACCTCAGCAGATGTGGAATAGTGTCTCCAGATGCTCTTAATATTTTCCATTCCGACTTCACTGATAAATTGAACATTCCCTTGTACAATATAGTGCTACATCTGTTTGGCTACCAGTATTGCTATGGGCTATGAGAGACAGAAGTTAAAGGACTCTTTCTTACTAAATGCTTCGCTATGATTACAATGATGAATATTTTTATATTCTTCTGAGAATTAAAAGTATTAAATAAGTCAATGATATGGCAGAGTCACTGACCTTGCCTGCAGAGTGTCTTGCAGTCGTTTCTGCAAGGTTTTTCTAGTCTACTTAGTCTCTGTTTAGCTTGTATCTGTGGATGGGCTATTTAAGGAAGATTGTTGTCTAGATACTAAACTTCAAGATCAGTGAACTTCCTTGAGCTTAAGCAGCACAAGAGATTTACAGCTAATTTCAGATAGTGACGTTCAGAATAGCAATAGGATTCTTGTTAGAGACCTTCAACGGTTATCAATGGAAAATAAACAGTTTGGCTGGTCCCTGTGGGTTTATAGATAGAATAGGATGGGGTTATCATGGTATGAATAAAAACAGACACACACAAGGCATGTCTACACTAGTTTGAAAATGCCTGTGGGGTTCTGTCTGGAATAGTGGAGGTCACACAGAAAAAAATGAAAGCCCCAGAGTATGTTCAGTTATCACGTCTTTCTGGTCATTGCACTTCTGCTGAATTCAGTGAAGTTAGACTAACAAAATTGAAGTAAATGCTGTGATGAGCCCAGCATTCAAATTTATCTTTTTAAATATAATCTCTGTGTTGGTTGGTGAATTGTCGTAAGGCACAGAAGTATCATAACATTAAGGTTCGAAGCAGCCAACCTGCGTTCCTATATGCACAGGAAATATGAAAAGGAAATATGAGCAATGGAAGAAAGAGGAGAGGTTAGACTGGATTGGATTGGATTGGATTGGATTGGATTGGATTTCATTGGATTGCATTGGATTGCATTGGATTGCATTGGATTGGAGTAGATTAGAGGAGGAGAGAGTGGCATGCAAGAAAAGTAAAGATAGAGGCAGATAGACAGACAAAAGCAGAAACAGTATGGCCTGAGCATGTAAAGCAATAGCACAGGAAGGCAGCAGAAAAAAAAAGATGGGTAGAAAAAGGAAAACGAATAGACAATTAGGAAATTCAGTAAATGTGCAGCAAATGTGTTTAGTTTTGTTTTAAGGCCAGTCAGCCATACTCACCATGTTGACTATGTGATTCAGAAGTGGTTTGGCCACTCCTGAAAAAAAAAAAGGAAAGAAAATTCTCTTTGGCAGGGGATAAGGTGACAACCTTCCAACCACCCTAATTTCCTTTCATTTAAAGTCTGGCATCCAAAAAATGGAGAGGTTGTCGTCACATTATGAGTGAGTTCATCTGAGAGCACGGCGGTGCACACGAGGGCAGCCGGCCAGCAGGACGGGGAGAACAGACGCCTGCTGCAGACACAGTTTGTTCCTATGGGACATACCTGGGACCCTCCAAGGCAAAATACTCTTGTGTTCGTCCACAACAAATGTTCTCCAAGTGCTATACCACATCTGGCCATCGCAGCCAGGGTCAGCTCAACACTTTGTGTTGCCCAGGGCTGTAAATTCGGGTTGATGTAGTTTGCCCTGCGTGGGACTATCAGATGAGAACTTTTAATTAAGCTCATGTCTGCTCCACTTAGGTATTGCAGCCTATATGATGTTTCTTATTAGGAGTAGGATGTTAAATGTCATATCCTGGCCAAATTCCAGCCTGGGTGTTTATATTCTGCTCACTTAAATGCTGCTATTGGATCATTATATGAGAGCAACTGTGGAGCTTGTCCTTTGCTAGTAATGAATATGGCCCTAAGACCTGCTTTATTGGGAGGGACATCAGCTCTCCTTTGAGGCCCATGAATTCATGATTCACATTTATAACGATAGCATGCACCAGACCTTGTGGATTTCTCAAGGTTTATTTGCTTACTCTTGCAGTATCGTTGATTTTTCTACAGTGTTAGTGTCCCTGAATTATCACATGATGTATCTCCAGCATGTTGCCGTGCCATGGGTCCACATAATGGGTGAAGGATAAAAAACATATCTTTTAAATCAGGGCTGTTTCTCAAATGCGTATTTCTTCAAGAGGCTTGTTTAGTCTGTTTCTGTTTTTCTAGAACCTGTATTTTTAGGGACTCTCCTCCTTTACGCAAATAAATCATGAATCTCTTTTGCTACATCAATAGTAGTGGTTGAACCTAAGACTTGGAAAGTATCTCCTACAGGCATCCAAAAGCAATGAATGGTTATTCTCTAAATCTTTCCACTCACTGGGGCAGGACTGCCTTGTTTTTGTGTGTTTATTCAGTGCCTAGCACCATGCTCCCCCTCATGCGATCTTGGTCCTCTGCCATGATTAGGCATTAACACAGTAAAATAATCTTTATTAGTAGTAATGTTACAAATTAATAACAGGAAGAGTGAATGAGGAGGCAGGACTTTGCTTTCCCTGCTGTGCTCCTCTGGGAGATTTGTCAGGCAGATCCCCGTTCCAGCAAGGCCATTCTGCAAGGATGGAGCAGAGCTCTGCTCCTCTCTTAAGTCTTGTACCAGTGAAGTAGCTACTGATTTCCCCCCATGAAGAGGCTGAGCGGGGTACCCAGTATGCTGTACCCACTGCTCACACTGCTTTCAGTGCTAAAATACATATGTAGAAGCGCTGGAGTATTCTCATTGCGGTGATAGATAGATAACCCAAACCACACGTTGATGAGTTATGGAGTTCTTCCTCTGTAGAGTCTGCTTTGCTAACACTTCCCTCTTTGCAGGTCAAACCCAGGTATTTATTTCGCTTTTAAAACTGTTGATTGAATTCTCTGATTTTCTAAGTGCAAAGAATAGTAGAAATTACTGAGCTGTGTAATGGTGGCCTGAATGGGCCATGTGAGGCATATTGACCTATTGAAAGGCTGCAACATTCTGGGTTTCACATAAAAGAGATGTGTGCCACGGGGTGGAGAAGCAGTTATAGGTCTCATTAAGGCCAAGCACATGGGCGTGCCATTTTATATTTCAGGTTTATTTTAACCAGAACATAATTCAATAAGCTGGTTCCACAGGTATGTTTTTAGATAGTCCTGAGCCCAGCTGAGAAAAGGAAAACTCATAATTTCCTCAATAGTTGGGTTGCAGCGGACAGAACAAGAACAATAGTTTCTAAGAGGAGAACTGAAGACTCCAGTATAACTGGATGCTGGAGTTCGTACATGAAGAACACGTCTTTATATTATGTATTCTGAAATAATATGTATTCTGAAAATAACACAACAGAAATATTGTGTTGTAACTTGCCTACCATGGAACTCTGTTTCCCCCAGTGAGTTTAGTGCACACTATTACCAGCAGAATGCAACACCAGAGCTTTAGTACCAAATCAGTTCTGTGAATTAAACACACCTAACAAACCTCAAGTTGCCTCCCTATCCCTTGACCAACAAACAGTAGAGCTGAACGTCTGTTTTCCACAAGGGGATGATCCCATTGAGAGGGTCAATGTTGGGGATGATCCCATTGAGAGGGTCAGTGTTGAGGCTGATGTTGTTCCTGCAACAGGCAGTAAAATGATCTTATCCTGCAAGTGCTGCTTCCCTCTTCAAGGCCAGGCTGGACGGGCTCAGAGCAACCTGAGCTGGCGAAGATGTCCCTGCTAATGGCAGGGGTTGGACTAGATGACCTTTGAAGGTCCCTTCCAACCCAAACTGTTCTATGATGCTATGATTCTACATTTTCTTCTTGACTTCATCTCCACAGATGAGATCAGTGGAAAGGAAGATGGGGAGGGAACAGCATGGAGATTGCAAAACATGCTGGGAGAAATGTACTTTTCCATGCATGTCTTGCTTGCTGGACTGCACATTCTTCTTTCCCTGATGACAGTATTATGTGCTGGGTTTTGCTGGTAGCTAGGCAGCTTCCCAGAGCAACAAATCCAGGTGCCAATGAAACTTTCCATTGACTGAAGTGGGTTCAAGGGCAGCAGCAACAACTCTCAATTCAGTCTCTTCTGAGGCCACAACACAAGGTCCCATACAATATTTTAAACTGCAAATTATTCCAAAATCTCTCTCAAAACATAATCCGTACTTCATGCTGCGTATCTGTACCAAGGATTTAGAAGGAAAATGGGTTATGAGTACCTAATTTACATTTTATGCCTTATCCTTCCTGGCAAGTTAAAGCTGTGGTCAATGGTTCGGCCCCAAATGGCCTTTCATTACTCAGGCTGTCCAGACATTCATAACCTTATGAGTCCTTACCAAAGAGGCTCATATTTGTGCCAGAAATGAGAGGAGAGCTCATGTGGAATATGCATAATGTAAGAACTAAATGCAGTTCAAGGAAAGTAAGGTAATATTAATCCCTGATAAGCAGACAGAGGTGCTTTATTATTACAAATCATACAATTCTACAAAACATTGCAAAAATCTTACAAAGTCTCCTTTTTTTTTTTTTTCCCCTCATATTCTGGTGTTTTATGTTTATCTATTTAGGCTGAAAAAAAATCTGCAAAAAAGAAGCTCCTGGTGTTTTGATTCCCATATCCCCTCATAGATAGAATCCTCTTTGAATTTTCCAGTTAAACCTTCTGAATTCAGTGAGACCACTCACAGGTCAAGGTCCCAAAACATCAGCAGGCAGGACAGAACTGGCCCTGTAATACATCTTAAACAATAAAGACGCTCCTCCCAAAGCCAAACCTTCTGAGTAAGTGTTGCTGTTACCAGTGGAACGGGTAGCACCATCCATTATTAAAGCTGTCTAATATTGGCGCATTTTAAGATTAAGCTTTTGCCAGAGCTACACAGACTGAAGTTTTCTATGCTGGATATTTTCCACACTTTATTTATTCATTCATCTATTTATTTATTTAGATTAAAAGCAACAGACTGAAAGTAGGAGCCAGGATTGATCAGAAAGAGAAAGCAGCAGCATCAGCCCACCGAGAGAACGAGCTCTGGCGATTTAACATCACCATAGCTATCCCCTTAAATATTCAGGCTGAGTGCGAGACAGTTTATTCCACTTTCAGATGAGGTTGGTCACATTGCATATTGCAGAGGGAGTTCACAAAGGTTAACTGTATTTTGCTGCAACTCATCTATGCAGTCAAAAAGGAAAGGGGCCATCTAGAGTGCATTTCAGGGAAGGATCCCATCTTGAGAATCTCTGAAGGCTTTTCCCTCCAGCGAAAGAAACTACCCACTTCAGATTGAGATGCGAAGCCTTAGCAGATGTCTCCCAAAGGATGTCCACTTGGAGAGCTCCTGCTGAGCTGCTGGGACGCAGCAAGTTCATATGGCACTTGTACTGCTGCGGGTTAGCTGGCTGGTGTAGGACAATCCTGGGATCAGATGGGGTGAGGATTTGGGATCATTATTTAGAAAGACTGGGATAAAATATAAGGAGTGGAGGGAAGCAGTGCTGCTGGGAAAGATGGTGAGAAGTTAGGGAGGGAAGGTGAAAGAAGAAAAATGAGAAATCGTGGTTCAGAGAGACCCTAGAACTGAGGATGGTCAGCTAGCACTATTTTCAGCTCCTTTCCCAGCTCCCAGCAGCACAAGTGGATACAGTAACATCCCTGGTTCAGCTCTGCTGGTATGGGTATTGGAATGAGTGTCAACATGATGGAGTTTCTGTTTTGAAGAAAACTTAGGAAAGAGCTCAGGGAAAGCTGTAATAAAAGAACATTCTTCAAGCTGCCAATTTGAAAGTTCCCGGCCTTTTGTGTGAGCTCTTCTTATCAACAGCTTCTCTGTTGGTCTACAACATATTTTTTTCTCCAGTTTTCCAGTTGCTTAAAAGCTTAGGATATTAAACGTGCAAAAATGTGTGTTAAAACAATGAGCACCTAAAATGGATATTGAATTAACGCTGCCTATGCAGCTTAAATTCATCTCTCGGTGTGTATCACATGCTTGGTTTTCTTCCCAGGAGCCCTAATGCAGTAAGTTGAAAAGACTGAGTTAGTCTGGGGATGAAACTGGGTTGTCTAATAAAGGTGGATGGAATGACTGACTCACTTATTGCATGAGGTAAAAGGTGTGTGATAAATTTAAATAGGGATTTGCAGCATCAAAGGAAATGGCCAAAGCAGTTGAATAACACGCTAGGGAACTGGACAGGGATGCTGGTCAAACCAGGTCTTACGTGATGACAGGCAGGTCACTTAAAACAGATTTTCACAGTTGGCCTCTAATTGTGCATTTTTCATTTTCTGAGTAGCTGCCTTGAGATTTTTGTGTCTCAGTAGCAACATCTGAAACTAAAGCAAATGGGAGAGTAGTTGTGAACAGAGAGAACGGCATATAAGGTTAAATACACGAAAATCAAGTCGGTGGATACTTTTTCTCTGAATCTTCACGTGTTTAAGTTTCCCGTCTGTAAAACTGGACTAATGACATCCTCGTTGTCTCCCAGAGGTGGTGTGAAACTAGATCCATGAGGACGTGTGAAGTATTCAAAGGCTACGGTGGAGAATGCCGCAGAAAGGTCCATGGGGAGATGAATCACTGTGTCTTCAGAGCAGGCCTGACTGCTGTGGAGTAAATAAAGTCTAGGGCCACACACTGAACCGGGGGAGAAAACAAAATGCTGAATAGCTGCTCATTAAGTAAGCACTGTCCGTTCTATGTGTTGAATGAGGCAAAGGTCTTGTGGGAAAAACAGTTCGCAGTGATGTAATTACAAGTCTTTAATTACAAGACTGTACCAGAACACACGCACAGTCAGGAATGGCATTCAGGCTACATGGGCAACAGTAATTTAGGTTTTTCCTAGGTTTTGAGGCTTAGCTTTGCAACCTCAATCACGTTCCTTTAATAATTTGGAGTGTGTCAATGTAAGACTACAGCTGAATATGTGGAATATTATGTCTTATAAAAGAAAAAATCTCTAATCAAAAGTGAATGTGTTGCATTACTTCCTGTTTGCTCCCCATGCTGCTACGGTTAATTGCTGCTTTCCTGCGGGTGGAATGAAGACTGTTGAAGTCCAATGGCCTCAACCATGGGCTGCTTATTCAATGTGGCATGTAAGCAGCAGGGATTTCCTGGTCCCTGGCTAGAGACCTGCATACTTTACCTCTTCCATGCAAGTAGGATGGAATTAATCAGTGTTGGTTTTCTCAGCAAGCAATGAAATTTCAACCGCCGTGATGTCGGAGGAGGAAGATTCATCAAAGAGGACCAGGAGAAAGTGCATGAATGAGAAGTTCCTGCCAAGACATGAACACTACACTTGAGTGTGTCTGAAATGTTGGGCGCAGAGAGTAAATAAGCCCCATGACAGGTCTAGCCTAAATACCCAGCACTTCCATGGCAGATAGCCCATACTTTCACCGACCTTGGCATCGCGACGAGGATAATATTTTTGCAAGGATGAACTGCACTTGAACAATGTCTCTAATGTTTCGGTGTCGTTGCAAACATGCTTTCCTTTCAGATCAGCCATGTGGCTCTTCTTTTCCATCCCTTCTTTTCCCTTTTCCTTTCATAGAAGTACATTTTATGTGTCTGCCGAAGAGGAAATCCCTGTCTTCTGTGCAGTTCCTGGGCTAACCTGGGGACTCAGAAGACAGTGCACCTCAGTCCTGGCCATGGAGGTGTTAGCCCTTAGCTGATGATTCTCTTCCAGCCGAGCTCACTGTACTTGGTGTTCCCATATCTGCATACCTCTAAGGGTATAATTTCACAGGGCAATCTTGACTTTGTATTTGGTGAACTCCTTCCACTCCTTGCACTCATTCCTGAAGTAACAGGAGCAGTCTAGCTATGCAGATAGGCCACAGAATATTGCTGGTGAAGTGACAGCTTGCTCTAAACATCCAAGCACCAAAAACCACATACAGCTTCTACCCTACACATTCTGGAGGTCAGCAGGAAGGTACAAGCACAAGAGGCTACTGGTTTTGGTGGTAGAATTGAGAGGGCAACCAGAATCTAAAAGGCAGCCACGTAAGTGATCCTTTCCCTCAGGAAAAGGGTCCTATGAGCACTTTATCTCAGAGCATCACTTCATATTTATGGACACAGAGAGAAGGTGGTGTCACCCAAACAGTAAAAGGCAGCGTGAGCTGTTACAGAGTTTCCTCAGGTGGAGATAATCCCATGATCATCTCACTCATCTCCCTGTATGTTCTTGGCCGGAATAACTCGGGAACAGGTTTCTCAAAGGACTAATGACATCTAGTTGTGATGCTGCTCTTACCACACCAGTGCTGTTCCTTGCCATGTGGTGGTCTGGTATAGAAGTTTAGATTAGGTTTCAGTGCCCTTTTTTAATACTATTTGCCTGGAAAGCCACTGGAGAACACTTGGGGCATGCATGGGGATCTCAGTTATTGATCTGGTTCTTCAGATCAAACACGTAGTACTGAGGCAGGTTGAAGTGTCGTCTTCCAAGTGAGAAGCAAACTATCTAAATATGTTTTCAGCACCAAAATACCAGAGCACTATTTATGAGGTAGGGAACACTAGTTGCAGTTCTTGTTAATTTTATCGTCTGTCTGCTGAAATTCTTTCTGTAATTTTGGAAGCGATGGTCTGGGCTTCTTGTTTTGCAGATCTGAACACCATTGTTTTGTGTTGCTGAACATTTGTGGTTGTATGTTGAAATTTAGGAAACCAAATATTATGGGTAAAAAAACCACTTTATAAGGGTAAGACATTATTCATATTACAGCGTGAAACTAAACCAAGAAATGACAGGAAAAAAATGAAGAGATAAAGTGAAAAAGTACAACTGGAATAACTTTTAAGATGGTTGAAGTTCTCACTTATTTTCCCTATGACAACCCCGTTTTCATAAGAATGAAGACAAAGTTCTCTCTAAAACTGCATTTTTTTTAGTTCATGGTTCTTGTGTCTGGACACTCTCTACATCCATCTCAGTAATATGATTTGAAGAGATCCTTAGCACTGCAGACTTAAGTCAAGAAGGACAAAAACCATACTTTCTGTTGGCAGTCCCCTCTCGCACAAGTTCCTTTTAGTGTATTTGGGGTTTCTAAATGACTTTAAAATCTCTTTTCCATTTTCCAGATCGATTTTACTCAGCAGCTCAGCTCCTTCACACCCACTCGGGGGGCTGTTGCTGCTCAGGCAGCAAACCAGCCTGTGGCTCTAAACCGAGCTAAAGGCAGTGTTGGCATCATTGCACTTGTAGTTGGACAAAAGCTTCAGTTAAGTGGTAATTTAGCAGCATTGTCAAAGGTCTGTGATACCCCTTAAAATTATTGAAGATAGATTCTTTTTTTTCCCAGTGTATTATTGTCTCTGATTATTTAGGTTGATGGTTGAGCTTATTTTGCAATTTTTTTAGAGGCTGAGATTGACAAACACTTAGAAAAATAACTTACTAGCCTAAGATTGTGGAGTTTTGTTATACTTGAAGTTTGGGGTTTCAAAACATCAGGAGAAAAACTGAAAGGAAAAGAAAAATTTAGCGATGAAGCACCAACTAATACCATCTAGTATTTCATTAAAGGAATCGCTAATAAAATGAGCGAGATGTTTAGAACTTGCAGTGACTATCAAACGTCGTGCAGAGTCAGTAATCCCCATGAATAGTTTTATTATGTGCCCGCCACAACGTACGCTGCTTAAATATGTGTTTGCAGAATGACTGTGCTGGTGTCCCTGTGCATCCTGCCATTTTATTGACCTGCTGAAGGTTTAGTCTTGACGGCCGCTTTGGTTTCTACCCAGCCTGGTTTTGAAGTCACAGAGTAGGTTTGCAGAAGTCTTTTGGTGTTAAGAAAGCGATTCACAAGATGTCTCCTTTGGTTTCCTGGAATCGAGGTGTTTATTTTGTGCTATGTACAACAGCAACAGTTCTGTAGATTTCATAACCTTAAACATTCAAATTACAACTTTTACTGAAATTTTCTTTCAGCACATATTACTCAGAATATTAGCAGGCAAGAGTGTCTAAATAACAGCACTGAATAGAAAATAAGTTTGGTATTTGTGTTAAAATCTTTAAGATTGGACATAAAAGTTGTCTCCTCCCCCCTCAAAAAAAAAAAATCACAGTAGCTACCTTCTTTGAGGACAAATCATCCAGTTCTGTCATCCCAATCCAAAGCAGAACAAAATGAGAACAACCAAGTGTTTGTTCCCTGAATTTCCCAGGGCACTTCTGAGGTGAGCTTTCATATTTATTTGGGGGATTTTTTCCATTCCTCTGGCCTTGCCGCAGAGACATTGTTGAAAGTCGTTGAAGAAGATAAAAAACCTCCTTTTCTAGGCAGAGCGGTGGTCACAGTTACGGTGTGGGCAACCCTTCCCCTGGGGCTGTAAACCAACCGCCACAGTCGAGTCTTGGGAAACCTTGGTGATGGTGCGTCTTGTGTGATCAGCGTGGAGCGGTCTGGAGCCCACCATGCCCTGAATGGCTTTGGGACCAGCCGTGAAGGCAGCAGTTCAGACACTGTGCTCAGGAAAGCTCGTCAAAGCCATTGACTCAGTGCCAGCTTACTACTAGTCATCTGAATTTTTTAACTAGCAGAATTGTCCTGTCCATCTGTCTATCAGTCAGTCCGTCTCCCTGCTCTTACTTGCTTTCTGTTCCCTTTCTGTGCACTATTATTCTAACTGGTAGCCAAATGCAAAAGAAAGGATGTGTTTAAGAACCTGGTACCTAATAATTTCAGTTCAAAAAAGATTTTAAATGATTCCTGTTGCACATTCACAATCCAGATTTCCTGATGCCCATGTTGACTGTGGAGCTAAGAGACAGACTGAGTTTTGTTCACGTAAGTTGTGCTTGACAGAGTTGGGAAACTGAGGCTTGATCAAAGACCCGCTGGAATTGATGGCAATCTTTCCACCCATTTCATCAGGCTTAAAGATCACCTTCATTATTTGTATGAGTTATTTGTCGCCTTTCCCTGCACTCCCTGTTTCAAGCAACAGTATACATTTTTGCTTCTATAAATTAAAGTGGCTCAGACTTTAATGGCAAGCTCCATCTTCTCAAGGTAAACCTCTTGACCCTGCGGTATCTGCCATCTGCTTTTGAACTCAGGGCTTGACCAGTGACCCACGTGCAAAGGATGCAGTTGCCTGGACAAGTAACTGTTAGAAGAAACCAGAAGCGTATCAAAAGATCCTGTATCAAAAATAGGGTGGTCAGCAGGACAAGGGCAGTGATCCTTCCCCTGTGCTCTGCATTGGGGAGGCCACACCTGGAGTATTGTGTTCAGTTCTGGGCCACTCAGTTCAGGAAAGAGATTGAAGTGCTGGAGCGGGTCCAGAGCAGAGCAACACGACTGGGGAAGGGACTTGAACACAAGACCCATGGGGAGAGGCTAAGGGAGCTGGGCTTGTTTAGTCTGGAGAAGAGGAGGCTTAGAGGTGAGCTCAGCACTCTCTAGAGCTACCTGAAGGGCAGTTCTAGCCAGGTGGGGATTGGGCTCTTCTCCCAGGCAGTCAGCAATAGGACAAGGGGCCATGGGCTTCAACTCTGCCAGGGGAAATTTAGGCTGGATATTAGAAAGAAATTCTTTATGGAGAGAGTGGTCAGGCATTGGAATGGCGGCCCGGGGAGGTGCTGGACTCACCGTCCCTGGAGGTTTTTAAACTGAGATTGGACATGGCACTTAGTGCCATGATCTAGTAAACGGACTAGAGTTGGACCAAGGGTTGGACTTGATGATCTCTGAGGTCTTTTCCAACCCAGTCGATTCTGTGATTCTGTGATTCTGTTGAAGGAGGGCTGGAACAACTCAGCAGAGAAACACGGATTTTGTTAGGTTGAGAGTTTGTCCTCCACTGGTGAACAGTCTCGTTTCTGGGCAGAGCATTCTCTCCTCGGCATTTCCCTGTGCTCTTGGCACAAGGCTGGGTGACCAAATGTCTCCCCTGAGACACCCGAGGGTCCCTCCCCTGGCTCTGGACCCCTCTCCTGTTTTTCTGTGTGGTGACCGTATTGAGCTCACAGGGTCTCATTTGATCCTCCTGCTGCTGCTACAAAAAGGGTGAGTGGGTTGTTATCCCTCCTGCCAAAATCTTTGTCCAAAATCAACAAAGCTACATACGTGTTCTGGTTCAAATACCCGTGCAAACGTATTTATGCAACTGTTGTGTGGGATCTGACTTTCAAAGAAAATTCTAGGAGCAAAGCTTTAGTACAGCTGCTTTCAAAAAAAGAAGGACAAGATCCATATATATCACTGAAGTGTATCTAACTGCGAATTTGTTACAATATTCTCCAAACATTTTTTTCCGTATTGGTCCAGCTTTAAGGTTTGGACAGTTTCCATCTTCAGTGTAATGCTGCTGTGATGTGTGGAGTTTATCCCTGTATCCTAGTACCATGAAAAGAGTGGAAATAAGGGAAGTTATACAAAGTAAACACTGTCTGCATCTGAATAATTACATTAGATGTTCGGTGATCAGGAGATTAAATTTTGTTTGTTTTTAAGAGACAGCTGACAAGCAGAGAAATTTAAGTTGGCAGGACTTGAAACCGGTTCGGGGTGATTCCGTTGTCTCGAGTAAGCTTGATTGCATTTGTAAGTTTAATTCATTAAACTTGTGTAGCCGGTGCCAAAGCAGCGCTCACTGTAACAGCATAGATGGGGATCTCCCAAGTTTTTTTGTAGTAAATCCTAAATTCAAGGGGAAAAAATCAACCAAGACTGAAAAATGTGTTCTTCTCCAGGGCTTCATATGCACAGCCTAGAGCTTTCCCCAGCCATGAAGTGCTGGTTTTAACAGACCAAGACGAGCTGCTGTTTAAAATGAGGAATCTGTCAAGCCATTATCCTGTCATAGATCGTAAAAATTCCCGTATTTTATTAAAAATAAAGAAAACAGATGAAATATTTATTGTTCGAGGGAGTGTGCTTTTGCCACGAGCAACACAACTTCATCGCAGACCTTGGCTTCGGCATTTCTATCCTGCACCTGCACAGCTCCGGCCCTGCCAAGAGAAACACTCTCCAAGACAGGGGCTGCGGCGTCATTTTTAACCTCTGTGAAGTGCCAGGTGGAGTTATGGAGCAGTATAGCGGTTAATGTATAAAAAGACTCTGTTGTGCTCCCTTGAACTAAATTTCCATTCCGGGCGTTTGCGTCGCAAGCAAATAGCGAGGAGCCGCAGGGCTATCCAGGAGCACTTTGGGCTCGCACGCTTTAATATACTTATTCTGGCCACGCTGCTTTGAGGTCGAGTGGTGCTGTTAGCCCCGTGTTATAAATCCAGCGTGCCGCTGGGGTCTACAGGACACACAGCGTTAGTTGTACTGGTAACTGCATTCCCATGGGAGCCGAGCTGCTTTCCTTAGGCTTTTGTAATGTGACTTACTGCCACGGTTCCTGGGAATTTTTTCATGAACTGCAATGAGACATTTTTGTTCCTATCTCGTATCTCTAACCAGCTGGCTTGCCTCATTTTGTAAATGCGTTGCTGGAGACGGGGCAAACGGAAAGTCCTCAGCCTCTCAACAATACGTTTCCGTATTGAAGAAAAAAATAAAAATAAATTAAATAAAATTAAAAACAACAAACCAAACCAAACAAACCCCCGAACAGAGGAAAAACAGACAAAAAGAACGAGAAACTTCCCATCTGTTACTTTCTCCCATTCCTGCAGCATTCTCGAGTAGTCACCATGAAAAGGAGATCCCTCACCACCTTATGGTACATGTTCTTGGCCAGGTTCTACAGTTTAAACAGCAACATCCATGTTTCTCCATCAGAAGGGTGCCTGTATTTTCAGATTCTCAAAGAGAGAAGCCTGCTGTGTTTTTAACTGCAAGTACATGGGTTTCCAGCAAAGTTTATGAAGTTCTGACTGGCTTTGCCATCTCCAGCACTGAAGGCCATCAAAAAATCAGAGGGTAATAAGTGGGTCTGCAGAAGTGTTAACATGGCCAATCTTGGCATCTTGCTTTTGGACACAGGGATTATCTTTTGTATTAAAGCATATTTATTAGAGATGGAAAATGGCCTTTTGTGGAGTGCAAGAGCTAATGTTCCAGCTTTTCAGATTATTTTGAAATAAAAGAGCAACACAGACACTGTTAATAATGCAATCAAAGCAATTTAAATCCTTTTAAAGCATCCACAAAGGAGCCTTTGATAAGAAGCAACTTTCATCAGGCTCAAAGACTGGGCGGTTTAGTATGTACTGTTTATTAAGTTTGTATGTAGACAGTGGTAAATCTACTTTTGGCTGGAGAAGAGCAGCAGTGAATTATAAGACATATTTATAAGCACCAGTGTTAGACTTGCTGGTTTTACATGAAAAATGTATTTATATGAATATAGCTCTAAAGGGGGTTATTCAGTGTTTAAAAATGCAATTTGTTTTCCATTAGTATCCTGGCTGGACACAAAACAACTCTATAAACTTTAAAGGCTTTGGTCTTCTTTTTTTTGACAAAAAGAAGGAAATTGCTACAAGTGCACACTGTATGATGGCTTGTGAGAGTCTATTTAGTTCAATCAGGCTGCATAATTTTTATCTTGCTTTTAGTTCCTGCTTTTGTCCTCCTTTTCATTGTGTGCCTCTTCAAGAAAGCTTATATGTAGAAAGCAAAGATGAGCAAAAAAAACCCAGAAGTGGTGTTAGATTTGGGTTGGGCTGGTTAGAATCTCTTTTAGCAGCATTGTCCCCAAGTTTGGATGAGGAGGGAGGCGTGCAGTTTTGGGACATCTCTAGCTGAAGTTTCCATCCATCCCCGGGCTGGTGGGAACCACTTTGACAGGCCTCAGCCCCTTGGAAGAATCATGTTTTACTTCTTGTGCGCCAACATTCTTACAAACATCTGGCTCTGATGCTGCTCCCAATTGTCCAGCTTGAGAGAATGGACTGAGGGTTCCCTTGTGTTCAAATTCTTTCTTCCATGGGTTTGGTGTGTTTTCTGTTGTTCTGGACTAGAGAAGGCTAGAGGAAGAGAGCAGCAGATAAATAATATATGTCAAAAACCATCTGTTGGAAAGATTTTGCTTCACCTTAAAGAAAAAAACAAAGGAAAGGGAAGATGAGTTCTCATCTTGGGTCATTGAGCATGAGCAGGAAAAGAACAATCGATTCTTCCTACATCCACTTTGGGGTTTCCAGGCATCAAGGAGGGCTTTTTTGGTGTGTTTGGGGTTCTTTTGATGGTGATGGTGGTTGGTTGTTGGTTTGTTTTGTTTTGTTTTTCCAGGCAGCAAAATTACATTGCATTTGGACCTAACTCAGTTTTAATCTAGGCTGATTTAATGCCAAGGAGAGCAGAGATCCAGAGGCCAAGTCCAGATTTTCCTGTGCAGCAGCGTGGTACATGTCTTGGTGATTCTGCATGCATTTATTTGAAATGTCTTCTCTTGGTATTCCAGCATTTTAAAAAGGAAAATAAAATGCTACTTAATAGATAGTCCATAAGTGCAATTGTTTACCATACCAGCAATGACCAAAAAGCTGGAAAGGTGTTCCTGGCTTTTGTAGACTTGAAAAGTGAGATTTAAACTGAGCTCATCCCTCCCCACAGACATGTACAGGAGGAAACCTCTCCAGCTGGTCACAGGTGGTGGATTAGTAGCCCTTCAAAACAACAACAGAAGCCCAGAAATAGAATTACAACTTTCCATAGCAGTCTCTCTTAGACACCTGCAGTTTACACTGGATGAAGCAGTATCAGAAAAGACTGGTTTCTGAGCCAAAAGTCCTCACCCAGTTCTGTAGCTCAACACTAACCCATCAAAACCCACAAGGATGTTGCAAATGTGAAAGAGCAGGGGAACCTCATCTCTCAGCCTCAATTTCTCTCCAAAATTGCTAAGGTGACATTTTGCAAAAAAAATACCAAGTATTTAAATGCGAAATTAAGATGAAAAAGTCTTCACAAGGCACAGTGAGGCTTTTGTCTAATTGAAATATTAGATATTTTCCCTTTTACTTGAAGATTGGAGATATAAATGGCAGCAGTTTTCTTTCTTACCTTGTTTTGTGTTTCTCACTTCATCAATGGCGTATTTGGATCGGTATGAAATTTTACTAATAGAACTGTTTTTTCTAGGCCTGTCCTTAGATATTTTTCAGAACCTTACTAGAATATCTGTGGGGGAACAAATTTGGCCATAGACTTTGAGTGGTGATGGCATTTGCTGTTTGCAGGCGTAACTATTTTGATATGTTCTGTGTGCTGGGTGCTCTTTAAAGGAGTATTTTAATACGTAAGGTATGAAGTAAATGGGAAAACTATTAAGCAGAATTTCGAATAGATGTCATTTATCTTAAGAATGTTGATGATGGGTTTTTATATAATACCTTTTCATAAACATTTTAATCTGTAAGTCGTTACTCTGTTAGGAAGATAATTCGTTTGCAGTATTGACATTTTGTAAATTAGGATTCTGGTGTCAGTGAGGAGTGACTGTTTTCCTGGGGCTTTGACCCACCCAGCTTTTCACCCCCATTTTGAGTGACTTTGCAGGTGTTAAACACGATTGCACTGAAGCAGGAGGGTCTGACTACCAAAGATATCACTCTCAGAGCTGTTTTAGTTACACTTCATCATCACAAGCATATGGTTTCACTTCCAAGTGTTTTACATTTCCATTTCCTCAGGAAATCGTTCTTTCTGTTTTTTAAACTTTTGAAACTGGATGGATATTTTTACTGGCAGGCAAAGCGAGAGTGACGCGAGGAGCAGGCCCAGGAGCCCCGGGCTGTGGTACCCGCCTGGTCCCCATCCCCTCCCCTCGGCTCGGGGTGCCGCAGCCAGGCCTCCAGGGTGCCACACGCTGTTAAAACACTTCTCCTTTCCTTGCTGTAATAAAACACTCCACTCCTTTTTTTGGTCCTTTCTGTGTTTTTCTTTCTTTGTCCCCTCCACGGCCCGTGCACCCCAAGTTGAGAGCAGGCTCCTTTAGCTGACTAAGTGAGGCCAATGGCAACATCAGGGCCTAAGAAAATATTTTGTGTCACCTACAAGGAATGAAAGCAGTTGCATCATGTGTTTATCGTCCACATTGGTATACCGAGCACTTAAACGAACATGACCGAGGAGTGGATGGCTCCAGGGAACAGCTCTGGCTCTTGTGTTTGCTGAGATTATTTCTGGTATTTCCTTTTTCCTCATTATGAACAGGTCGCCCTTCTCACATGTTGGCCAAGTTATGTACCATAGGAGGAAGTCTGTGCTCGTGTCTTCTTTATGTTTCATTTATCCACATATGCAATAGTGTTTAGCTGCTTGTTTTCTTTTCGTGCTATGCTACAATGTTGTTATTGGATGTGTCATTTGAATGCTTATTTAGTTGATATCAGTAGCCCTTTTGTTAGAAGAGCATCCTCTGCTATTACAAGTGTCACCCTACCATAACAACTTTGATAAAATAACTGCATTTTGTACAACAAGGGTTGTAACCGTGCAACAAATAGTGCTGTACGAGAGAAAATATAGGGCAAGGCAGCAGATTAATGCATTTGTTCCTATGTGTTTTATTTTGTTACAAGTTCATACAGCCACATTTTTTGCACTGCTTATTTAACGTGAGGAATCTTGCTGCGGGTTTGGGCTGCTGGAGGGGTTGAGTTCTGCCATCAAGCAGGCTGTGTGCTACCAGTATTCACGGTGTATATTTTATTCATACCCTCAGAAGAGTGGGTTAGTCAAGGTAGCAGAAAGCAGCATCAGGCAGATGTAGTTCAACCTGCAGACCTCCCAGGAGAGCTCACCTGAGCTACACAGCCCTTGTGCCACCTCTGGGACATTGGGAGTTGCCGGTTAGATCCACTCAGGCACTACAAAGCCCCTTTCCTTACCTTAGCGCTCTGCATGTCTGCACATCCCTGCAGCAGTTACCTTCCCACTTAAAAAGCGACTTGGTGAAGCAGCACAAGCTTGTACCACTCTCACAGACACCCCCAAGGTTGCTCAGCATCCAAGCAAGCCCCATGGCTTTCTCACCAAATGTCTGTGTCGTGATGTTCCACGCTGGAGGCTCCAGCTCATGCAAACAGACCGGTGTCACGGGCTTACTGCTGATAGACTGGAGGTTGAGTTAGGATTTACACAGTGATTTCAATCCAGATTTATTTGCAGGGCACGATCCCCAGGCCATGACCTGTTAAGAACGAGCCTTTTGGCTGGGAGCCTTTGCTGCAAAGACAAGCTCCATTGCAGCCGTGTGCCTGCCTGGTGTTCTCCTTGGGGTGGACGGAGCTGAGGAGTGCAGGGGGACAAAGCAAAGGAGGAATAAAAGACATTGCAGGAGAGAGAGGAGAAACCAAGGCACTGACAACTTGTGTGGGTTTCGGATGTCTGTTTGCAGTGCTGTGTTATGTGTTTAGAAGCTGGTTGTTTCCATAATAACAGCAAGTGCCATATGGCAGCGAGGAGGGTGGTGAGAGGAACGCTCAAGGAAACACAGTATGTTGTTTGACATGTGTGTACTTCTAGAGGAATAACGTGTCTCGAGCGAGTACTGCCGCTCCAAACAGGCTGGGGGATTTGCTGCTCTCACCAGAAAAACATATCCAAAGCCCTCAGCATTTGTACTGGTGCAATTCCAGTTGGCAATGCCTGCCCTTCTCCCATGTTTTCCTGCAGGTAGTCCCTGTGATGGGTAAAGGACCTTTTGCTTTACTAGGAATGATGGTTCTGAATGCATTAAGTGCATTAAATGTGGCATTTAAGGGGAAATACAGTTCTGTAAAGGAGTGCTGTGTGAAAGAGAAGCCAGCGAGATGCCTTATGCTCCATCCATTCATTAATGCTCAAGGAGTAAATAGCAGAAATTTTGAAACTTTTGGAAACACATGATCTGTAATAATTGTTTAGCAGCGAGTGAGCTGAGCATTTCCAGAGATGAGGGGCACCGTAGTGTATATCTAGGAGGCATCCAGGAAGGTCTCCACAGATTCCAGCTTTCCCTACCCTTTAATGTCCAACTCCCATCTCAAGGACTCGTACTTTTCTCCCCGCATACCAGCAACCACCACCCATCTGAGCAGAATGTTTGCAGAGTGCACTTATTTCCACCGCAGAAAAATGTGACATTATTCTTTCATAATAGCTGCATGGGTTTTGCGGAACATTTTTGTTATCAAATTGAGCCTATATTTATTGACCCTTAAAACCATTAATTATACTTGTATTTGGATACCTGGAACATGGTGGTGGGGAGAAGACGGCAGTTCTGATTTGAACTCCTAATCAACCCAAAAGGCAAAGCTCTTCTCATTTTCATGCTTCTCTTCCTCTCTTTATTGCCTCTAGACAGAGATTACTGCAGCATATGCGAAAAGCAACCGATCGGAAGGCTTCTCTTTCGGCAGTTCTGTGAAACTCGACTCGAGCTTGAGTGCTGCATTAGGTTCCTTGACTCGGTGGTAAGTCAATTCTTGTGATATTTTGAGGTGGTTTGCAGTGCTCTCCTGGCAGAGGAGACTCCCCTGAGCACAAGAAATCGCTATTTCCTGGGATGTGTTTTTGTGTCCAGCACACCTGAGCAAGCAGCAGATGGGGCTGACCCCATCAGCATCCCAGCGTCATTGCTGTTAGAGGGTCAGCGCTGCATGAAGGGTCAGTACCAGCCTTGGGGAGTGTGACCCACCGGAGCAGGAGAAGGACAGGCACCCCAGCATGGTGGGTGTTGATGTAGCCTCCATTCATGTCAATACTGAAGCATCTGAGCTGCAGTGAGTGATGTCTTTAGATGCGGGTGAAGCCTGCAGTGCTGGGAGGAAAGGGAAGATGATGAATCAACTGACAAGGATGAGGAGTATGATAATACTAATATCTGTCTCTTAACCAAGCCTTTTCATTGGTAGACTTCAGGGTGATTTACAAAAGACATCCTCATTGTTACCTTGGTTTTTCAAATAGGAAAACAGAGGCACAAGGCATAGAACTGACTTGGCTGAGGTCACCAAGAAACAAATCTGCTCTATTTTCCACCCCAGTGAGCCATCAGTTAACCTGGCCACTGAGCAAAAACCCCCAGCCCCGGGGAACCTGATGCTCTTTCCCATTCTGGCAGCACTTGGCCGTGTGTAGTGCCAGCAGAAGCTGTTCACAGAGGAAAAGTGTCTCACAGAATCCCAGACTCGCTGGGGTTGAAGGGACCTCTGGAGATCCCCCAGTCCAACCCACCTGCTCACGCAGGGTCACAGAGCAGATCACACAGGGTCGTGTCCAGGTGGACTTGAATGTCTCCAGAGAAGGAGACTCCACAGCCTCTCTGGGCAGCCTGTTTCAGGGCTCACAGGAAAGAAGTTTCTCCTCATGTTCAGATGGAACCTCCTGTGCTTCAGTCTGTGCCCGTTGCCCCTCATCCTGTCATTGGGCACCACTGAAAGGAGTCTGGTCCATCCTCTTGACACCCACCCTCTCAGTGGCTTCCTTGCTGAGAGCCTGTGGAAGGGCCAGGTGTTGATGAGCCAAAAGGCTGATTTGTACCCGAGAGAGGATGAACTTGTCACTGCTGACTGTGAGTGTCCAGGGGGCTTTGCTCTCCGGCTGGCACTAACTGCCAAATGCAAAACGATGCACACCAATAGTAATAAAGGGGTTTTGTTTGTACCATGGTGGAGATATGCTGAAGTATAGGGAGATGGGAGGATTGCACTGAAGTTGTAAAGTAAGGGGCTGGGAGAGGACATGTGGCCTCTTAAAGTTTGTGCTAGTACTGCAGTATCTAGGGCACCAGAGAAAGTGTTGGATAATGTCCTCTTCAAATCAGTTGTAGCTGGTCACAACTTCCACCTGATGTTTCTAGGCCTGGTCCTGATTTTCCCCAGTGGAAGGTTTAGCCATCAAGGTACATGAAACCACTACAACTGACAAACATTCTGTGCATCTGTGTTCAAGGCCAGCAAACAGGAGGCCATTTTGGGTACCCTGGATGTGTTTGTCCTGCACTGAACTGTCATCTCCTAGTGAGGTGTTTGCCACTGACAAAATGCCATGTGCTGGTCCGTGGGGAGACATCACCACAGAAATGCCACATCAGGTGTGATGCCCATGGCCCCGAGGAGATGGGCGATGGCCATCCCTCTTGGCAGGCGCAGAAATCCTTTGGGAGACAGCCACGAAAGTTTGCTTCTGTGTGGTTTTTATCTTCAGACAGAAGAGACAGAGCCATCCTCAGTTTGGAGGGAGTTAGTGAGGCTCCGTTCTTTTCTCATGCCCCGGTACAGCGGCAGGCACCACATTTTGGCTCGAGCAGCACCCAGGGGCTGCGGAGAACAAGCCTGCATTGTGCGGGCCCTGCACACACCCAGTGGCGGGCGCTCAGGGTGGACGGCTTGAGCTGACATTGGTGACAACATCTGAGCAAAAGAAAACACGTGTCACCCCCAGTGCCACCAGCCCCAGAGCACCATGAGATAACCTTGACAGCAGCACTGCCCACCAGCCTCTCCCAGTCTCTCCCAGTAGGGCCAGGCTGCCCAGGCAACCTCTGGCTGCTGGAGTTGATGGCACTGTGTCATTTCGTTGTCCTGAAGCCCTGGAGAGCAGTACCCAGCGCTGAGACTGTCTCCTCCCAGCACCCATGCAGCGCAGGCAACACCCGTCCTGTAGAAGCTGGTGGTGGGACTGGCTTTGTTTTAAAACTGCCCAGAGCCATCCCAGACTGATATCCCTAAATCCCTTTGCAAGGGTGCGATTAGCACCCACGTCTGCATTGCTTTTGCAGACTGGAGCTGCCCTGTGCACATTCACTGGGGCAGTGATCCGTTCCCAGTTAAGCTCAGACTGGTGGTACAAGGATTTAATGAACAAAATGCCTGGTTGCGTGGAGGTCTGAATTTTCACTCCTCCTCTCTTCTTTTTAACGCTAATTAACAGCAGTCTGCTTTGTTTATTGATTTCAAATTCTGTACAAGTTTGCTCCCAGCCCATGAAAATCCCTGTATTAGGCAACAGTAAGGTCTCGCAACACAGCCCATAGCCATTAAATTGGATGATTGCTACTGAAATTCGCCCAGCAGGGTCACACTGTGTTGAGTGAGCAGTGGGACTCAGGCCAAGTCCTACGTTAGGCAAAAAAAGTCCTATAATGAGACCAGAAGTTTGACTTTACAGCCCTATTCTTGAGACCACCAGGAATGTGAAACCTTTTGGAGACCACCTGCTGTAACAAGCCCCGAGCAGAAAAAGCCAAGACTCTGCATTTGCTTTTGACTTAATTATTCTTCTACCATGAGATGCAAAACCTGGCTTTTGTGTAATAGCAACTAAAAAGGGAAAAAAATAATAGAGGAAAATATTTAGCTGCTCATGAGAGGCTCACAGAGCTTTTTGCACATCGAGAGGTAGGACCACCTCTCTTTTACAGAGCACGGCTAAGTGGCTTTACCAGGTCACACAGTAAGTTATTGGCCGAAGCCAGTAATTGATACTTCCCAATTTGTAATCCATTTTTTTAACCAGTGCACTCAACTGTCTGCAAAGAAAGCAGCAATCGGGGCTCCTTGGAGGAAACCAGAACTTGAGTCAGACACTCAACAACCTACCAACAGCCTCCATTCCCATACTTATGTGACAAGTTTTGCAAGGTCTCTCTCACACCTTTCCTTCCAAAGACTGGTAAAAGCAACTAGACCCTGCAGATCAGAATAGGTAAAGAGAAAAAATATCCCCTTTTTGCTGGACATTTATTTCAGCTTGTTGTGGTTTAACCCCAGCTGATAACTAAGCCCAAAAGAGCCGCTTGCTCACCCTCTCCAGTGGGATGGGGGAGACAATGAGAAGGGTAAAAGTGAGAAAACTTGTGAGTTGAGATAAAGGCAGTTTAACAGGTAAAGCAAAAGAAGTGCATGCAAGCAAAACAAACATCCCTGGGTTATCAACACTGTTCTCAGCACAGATCCAAACCAGACCCTCATACTAGCTACTATGGGAAAAATTCACCCTATCCCAGTCAAAACCAGCACACAGCTGTTGAGTAAAATAACTAACCTGGCCTGGTGTAGCTTCCTGCAAATCTAATTATAGCAGCATCTGGGTATTTTTTTTGTCTGTGCAGTTAAACAGTTGTTAGACTGCTTTCTGAAGAAAAAAGGATTTGTATCATTAAATTCTGCATGCGTGTAGGTATGTGTCTGTCAGACCCCTCTGAAACCTGAGAATACCTTGGCCAGTTTCAACCAATAATCAAGATTAAAGTGCTCAGAAACATAAAGGTTCTACATGTTTTCTGAGACCAGCGTTTGGGTAATTAGTCACAATCCATCAGTTGTAAAACAGAATGCAAAGACATGTGGTTTGTAAGCAGTAGACCCTAAAATTAAATCATAGAAGTGATAAAAATGAAGAGATGCAGAGCTTTGCAATGCAGCGCTGGTGGAGCTGTGGGCCATCGGTTCCCATCACTGCTGTGGGACCAGCAAGTGGCCATCAGTGCAGCTGTCTGTCTGTCTGTCTGGAAAACGGGGCAGCAGCCACCCCTTCTAGCCGATATGGTAAGGCTGTAAGGACAGAGAGACATCTCTTATTACAGATATTGTGCGAACAATTTACATGACAAGAGTCCTGACTTGACTAGATAAAATATCTGGTAAGAAGCACCAATAGCTGGAACTTGTGCCTGTGAATGCCTTGCATGCCTATCTGTGTGCACATAAGTACAAAGATCTCCTATGAACAGTTCACCAGACCCTTATGTAGTCATTCAGATGAAGGAACTATGCAAACATAAAATATTATCATTAAATGGAGATGGTTTATGATTAAATCAGCTCCCCTATAAGCCCTTAACAAAGAATTCATACACAGCCCTCAAGCATGCTTTGCCGTGCTCACAAATATTTTAGCAACATCATACAGCTTTGGAGCTGTTGAAAGACAACAATTCAAATAAGCATATGGGGATAGGTTTCCTGTGGTGAAAGGCAGATTGGTGAGTAGGGAATCTGCTAGCAAGCCTTTCCCTCCCCCAGCCTGTGCCCCCAGCACAAGGAAGACATTTTTGGCACTGAGGGTGGTGAGAGCCTGTCCCAGGTTGGCCAAAGAGGTGGTGGATGAACCATCCCTGGAGACATCCCAGGCCAGGCTGGACGGGCCTCTGAGCAACCTGAGCTGGTGAAGATGTCCCTGCTCATGGCAGGGGTGGCACTGGATGAGCACTGAATGTCCCTTCAACCCAAACCTTTCTATGGTTCTGTGATTCTAAGACGGTGGCAATTCAGTGGGGACCTCTCGCCTGTGTCCCCTTGTCAACAGCACATCCCCAAGGTGCCAGCTCCTGATCTTTCCCTCTTCTCTCCTCTGATTTTTGTGTGCCATTATAATGAAGACTGTAGCTTCTGGACTCCCTTTCCTGCTTTGTCTACTCACATTCTTGTTTGTTTTTTTTTCTTCAACATTTTAATGTGGACCAGATTTTGACTGACTGGAGGCAAACATGGCTAACTCTGGTCAAGGAGAAAATAACCTGGCATTATTTTCTCTCTGCCCTGTATGATGTTACTTCTTTGCACTGGAGTCACACAGAAATACATCTTCTGGAGGAAAATAGCCCTGCTGCCTCTCCAGGTTGTTTCTGCTTGTGCTATCTGGGCACAGGGGCTGGGGGGGAGACGTACGATCTCCTAGGATGGACTTTTCAGGTGAACGCTTCACTAGACATTACACTTACCTGGGGTAAAAGGATGAGTGAGCATCCATTTAATGGCATTTGTAAAAACCCTGTCTTGCTGTTAGGGAGATTTCATTTGGTTAAGTCCCTTACATGGTATATAAACCATCTGTGTATGTGTGCCTTAAAGCTGTTCAAGGCTTTTTCCATCAGAAATGCCAGTTTGTTGATATCAACAAACTCATTAACTCAAAACGTGTTTTTAAACAATCAAAAGGGCTCCTTTTGCCCTGTGCTTAAATATGAAAAATGTGGTTTCAAGTTCGCTTTTCATTTAGAAATGTGAGTTATTATGAATCCCAGCTGTTTGGGTTTTGCCTTCCAGTTTTCGGTCACAGATTCTAAATCTCAAGCAGAGGCAAGTGCAGGGGCTGGTGTGGAGCACAGAGCAACAACGGGGCAGAGCCTGCAGCTGGAGGAGGGAGCGAGCAGCAGCTGGAGCGCAGAGGGATGCTGGGGATGACACAGAGGGGAGCTGAGAAAGCAGAGGTGTAAAACTGGAACTGGAACTCCAGTAACCTCCTGCAGATGCTCAGAAGGTGACTCCACTGCTCCTGACTTCTACTGAGATGCCAAAACGGCTCTAGTGGGAGCGCATGTTCCCATCTCCATCTCCTGGTGGGTACGAGGCACCGACTCCAGTGGCCGTGCCATGCTCCCGCAGGCAACCAGCAGGTACCTGCCATGGGAGAGAGTCCTCTCTTGGGCTCTTTCCTTCAATTTTCACATATTTTTAAGCCATACAGTTTCAGAAGCTCAAAGAATATTAAGAGGAAAATCAGACATTAGATAAAACGATGTGTGAATTAAGGTGGCTGATGCGAGCCCCGGCTTGGTCACTGTGTTATTGCCCGGGCGATGCTCCTCACCGGTCACAGGCACCTTCCAAGCCCTGAACCTCTTGCTCAGCCGTCCGTGAGCCTACGGCCCCATCCCATAGCCTGCCACAAGGTGGACATTGCTCCCTTTCCCAGTGGAAATGTGATTTCCCGTCCAATCTTGCTCAGCCCATCCCAAGAGCTGCTCCAAAGGGAAGGACACTTCAGAGCCCTGTGCCCCCATTCAGCCAGGGTTGCTTCTAGGAAAGCAGGAGCCACTGAAGTAACTACTACCTCCGAAACAGCAGCCAAAAGAAAAGCTAGCAACCAACGGCGGCCAGCCCACATCCTCTCGCCATTTGGACTGAAGGATCCAGAAGGAGCCTTCCCTGCAGCTCGTCCCATGCAGTCAGGGTGATCGTAAATCCTCCCCTCGTTTATGAGTTATGAATAGGGCCCTGTCTGACCTAAGTAGGGCATGGAGAAGCTATTAGACTTCAGAGCAGGAGCCTTGAAACACATGCCTGGATTCATCAAAGGAATAATGGAAAATATTCTGTTCCACATGGATTTTAAGTAATGATGTTATTTCTAGCAATTAGGGATTTGCAAACTGTAGCAGTGCTTTTGAGTGTTGTGAAAGAAGGGGATGTATCTTGTGATTTAAGCACAAGATTGAGAGTTGAGGACCTTGGGACACTTCCCAGGCATGCAGCAGCGTGAGCATGGGGAAGTCATTCTGTCTGTCTCCATGGGCAGTTCTTCCTGTGGTAACAGCCCATGGCTGAAAAAGTACCAGTATCTGTCGCTGAATAGGTTGCAAGTGTCACTGAAGGAAGAAATAATAGTGAACTTAGAAACAGAATGAAACGGGATTCTAGTACTTGAGCTGCAGTGAAATCAACACTGTTCACAGTTGGAGCTTATGGTTCCTTCTCACATCTTCACTTGTCTGTCACTTCCTACCTTCACCGCCAGTGTTGTGTTTTCTGAGAATGTCAAATGTAAGTATAATTAAACTTTCCTTTTATTCCTTCCCAACTATCTTGTGATAGAATTAGATGCTCTGTATACGTGTGTGTGTTCATTTAGCTCTGCATGTGTTGGATCCCATCAGGAACTGCATTTTGAAACTGTGATCCAATTCCTGCTAAACTTCTGTCTTCTTCTGGTCTATCCCGATTTGCCTCTTCTTGTAGAATTCAAATGGGATATAAATGTAATAGGATAGCTGTGGCAAAAGAACACTGAATTTTTTGACCACCCCCTGGTGCACTTCAGATGGCAGATAATGACTTTGAATCAGGTTTTATTTACTAGGGAGCTAATATGCTACCAGGATCCAGAATCTAAAAGCAAAGCAAAGAGAGACAAATGGTCATCCTTGGATAAATTGTAAATAAGATTGAATGGAGGACTCAGAAGATCTCGCTGTTTCCATGCTGAGGCAATGCCAAGAAGTTCTCCTTTCTTTGTAGCCTTCTACACAGACATTTACATCTAAGTACAATTCTTTTATTTTATTAACATACATGGTTTCTGTTTTCTTTTATGTGAAAAACACCTAGTTTGCCTGTGAACCTGACCATAAACATTAAGGTCCAAATAAGATGCAACTTTGACCTTTTAAAAAATTGATCCTTCTGTTGCTCTTGCCATTGCTTTATCTCCCAGCAAGGACTCATGGAGAAAAATGCTGTTAAGATGCTGTAAACATTCGAGAGTCTCTGTGCATTAAGAGCTGAAATGACCCATACCCAGATACCATTTAAAAGGATAGGAAATTGGATGAAAGATTTTTTTAAAACCTTGCAGTAAGTTTTATGAGAACATAATCAGTTCATCCCCAAAATGGTCATTAAAAGAGAAGTCCTGCACCTGTGGATTTTAGCTTTCAGTGTATTTTTCATCAGCAATCCAGGTTTCTCTGTTATTTGCAGTCATCGGCATTTCCCAAACCAAACCACATCATAATTCTAGATTGTTAAAGCAACTCGCTGGCTATGTGCATAAATATGTAGCTTCAGACTTCAGCTGCAATAGCTAAATGAGCACTGACCGGATAGATGGGTAATAACTTCATAACTGCCTTGTGGTTTTCCTGTCATCCCTGGGTCTGTGCAGCGAGGGGATCCATCGCAGCCTGCCTGTGGATTTATTGCATGGGGCTGGGAGCAGCGCATACGGCTTCCAGTGGGCAATAGTTCTGAAATTTGTTCAGTTCACTCTGATCTAACTGGGTTTTTTCTGTAGCTTCCTCCTCATTTATCATCGCAGACAGCTTGTATTGGACCCGGTTACTTCATTGGTTTGGCAGGATTTTCTGGGATCCTTTTTCTAATATGGGCGGTCATGAATACCATTAGGCTTTTTGATTATTATTATTTCTGGGCTATCTTTTGATCCTAAGACTAAATCTTCGGATCCTGGGCTATGCCGAGTGGGGATGTCTCTAAGAACTTGTCATTGTCATTTAGTCACTGAGGTCCCATGCGTGTTTCCCTCAAATACGTGCCATGCTTCCAAAGCTCCAACAAAAGTGAGGAACGTCTTCATGGTGCACAAGTAATGCTGCCTTTGTTTCTTATATAAATATTGTCCTAAAACTCATCTAAAGTCAGTAATGCTGCAATACAGAGAACAGTCAGAATTTTAAAATGTAAGTTTTTCTGGGGGAATGTAGTGAAGTCAAAGAGAATTTTGCCCGCAGTGTCTATTCCTCTAAATGGTCTCTCTTGTTTTATTTTGGTCCTAAGGAATCAGCTCTTAGACCTGCTGTCTGGAGGGCCTGGGTCAAGGATCTCTAAAAGTGATGGGCAAATCTCTCTGCTTTGCAGGAGTTTTAGACCAAGGGGAAGACTAAATAAATAGGAAGGATACACATGACCAAAAAGACAGTCTACTGAATGAGTGCACCTGGTGCTTGAAATACCACTGTAGCAAGAATTAACAAATATTCACTTTCTCTGCTATTCAGAGGAATAATTTTGGCTCCTGTGTCCACCTTCCCTTTGAGCAAAACCAAGTAAAGTTGCCCTCTCCAGTCACTGAACGCTTTCTGAAAACTGGCTTGGCAAGGTTATGAAATATAAATGAATTAAATTTTATTGGTGTTAATTAAGAGGCGTCATCTCAGAAAATGCACCACTACAGTTTAGTCAAAATATAGTGGAAGGTTTCTAATAGGATCGTGTGTGCAGGTTTTACTTCCATCAGAAAATGGTATTTATTCTCCACATTTTTCAGACAGAGCGTTCCATTAAGGCCACATGCAAAATGAAGTTATAATGGTGAAATATGAGTGCAAATATTGACCTTTTTTTTTTTTTTTTAATATCTGTTCCAGGCAGAATATGAAATTGCTCCAGATGAAAAGCTGGGAGAGAAAGGAAAGGAAATCATGATGAAATACCTCACCCCAGAGGTAAGGGGCAGCCAAAGTGGCATTACGGAAGGAACGCTGCAAGGCACACCTTTGCTAAACAAGGTTGTTATAGACTTTGTAAGCCAGACTCCTAAAATTTATGGTGGCAATCTCCAGTGAATAAACCTGCAAGTCTTATACAAACAGTCAGGGAGAAAAAAAAATTATAATCCAATCCAGAAATTGACTTCTAAGGATGAACTTGAGTTTACTGGGGCTTAATTCATCTGGGGATGAGCAAGGGACTTCTTTGGTCTCGTTGTGCAAAACGCTACATCTGTGGTGCAAGGCAAGAGACCCCAGCTGTTGTCAACAGACACCACAATTATTTCCTATCCAGCTCAAAATTTATTTCATATACTTTTTTTTCTGTAGAAAGCACCGGCAAAAATGGTCTTTAGTATGAAAACTGGTATGAAAATTCCCACTGCTCCCCCCTCACCATTTACCCCCCAGAGTATGCAGGGACATGCAAGGCTGATGTGGGACAGGGTGTTCTGGAGCTGGGAGCCGCTGTCATCCGTTCTCGTTTCCACTGGTTCCTGAGTGTTTTCCACAGGGTGGCACTCCAAACAGAACTGCAAAGCTGCTGCTGGAATTTTGGACAGGCTGCACTGGGACTAACCCTTTTTTTTAGGGGGGGGTTTCGATCATTTACTGACTCCATTTAACCTTTGCAACAAAAGTCACTGCCAGTAAGCAATAAACATGCGACTTCAAACAGAAGAACAATCCTAGGATTTTTCCTAAGTTGCTTGCATAAGAGTAATCAAGATGCACAATTGCTGCTTTAACTGTTTTATGGGAGAAATACATTTGACCTTCGGGAGAATTAATTGCATTCTTGGCAGATGTCTTTTTAAAGCCTTTAAATGGTACAATATGTTTTGGAGGTGCAGGGGCAGAGCAGACCACTTTTTTTTTTCCTAGTCTGTCATTTTCCTACAATAAATTTCAATGCATACTTTGGGTTATCTCAGGCTGCATTTTGGGATCTGGTTTCACTTACTGAGCCTGGCTAGTGTCATGTGCAGCCATTGAGCGCCACCAGTCCGAGTTCCAGCTGCCCATTCATTAGGGGCATGAAGTTCCACTGCTTTTCAAACCCACCAAAATGACCATTTGTCTTAAATTTTCTGTCAACAGAGGAACAAGGGACAAATACTAAGGGAAAAGATTTCCCACTGCCCTAGTTCTTATCTGGAGATGGTGATAGGCATTTTGCTGATAGCGCGGCTAGTAAAGTGAGAGAGGGATAGTGCTGCTTTGTTTCAGATGGTCTTGGTGCAGGTTTCCAGACACCAAATCCCTTGCCTGGTGTCCCTTGGCACTCCTGCCATCCTTGTCCATTTGTCATCAGCCCCATAGTGCAGCAGAAACACGTGGCATAGTTCAGTGGGGTAAGTGAACGTGCAGTGAAGACCAATATGGGAGCAGTCGCTTCTTCATCAAGAAAAAATGGTGGTGTTAGAGGAAGGGAAATTATTTGGTCTCCAGAGCTGGAGTCTATGCTCCCTACTTCATATTTGACGTGTGTACCTGGTTTCTCAATAGGTAAAATGGGCACAGGATATTTACAGTCTGTTCTGAAACTTTTCTGCTATTTGCAAATTCCCTTAACATCTTTGGGCAGAAGGAAACACAAAGTTGTGCTCCTTCGCTTGTCATTTAAAACTGCCTCCCTGGTGGTGATGCTTTAACGTCTGCATTGGTCTTGCCGCACTTTGTTATGTTTTAATGGGAAACTTCTGCCTCTTGCCAGCGGGATGTTGAGGCCCTGGGTAGCAGAAAATACTTCCTAGAGGTGAGGTTGACTGTGCCATAGCAATGGGCTGAATGCTCGATTCTCCAACAGGTCTCCCACAAAAAAAGACTTGAAAAACTAGAGCAAGGCCTAGGTTAATTTTCATTTCTTTTTAGATACTAAGGTACTCAGGTCAGGAGTTCGGATGGCCTACCGGCCTTTCTTGTGAAGAAAGAGAAATAAGAACCTGCAAAGGACAGATCTGAAGCCGTTAGAAGTCAGTGATTCAAAGCCAGGTTGGATGCTTGCAGTCAAGAGGAACGAATCTGGACCCAAATGCCCTAATGGAATATCGTCCTGGCCAGCAAAGAAGCCTTCTTTTCATTAGAAGCAACATTTCTCCATTTAGTTATCAGTCCCTTGAAAGACAGAAATTGCCACTGATTCCAAAGGCTTCTGCTTTCATAGGAACGCTCCTTTTAAGTAGGCGTGTGTCTGTTCTTCAAAGAACCTGATTGTCTTGATATAAAAATAGTGTGACATACAGCTTGACTGATAGAATAAAATTACAGGTTTAGTTCTTGGACAGATAATTCAGTCTTATAATGTATTTTTACCAGAGCACATGATCAGAAGGAAAATGAAAACAAAAAGTAGACCTCACGCTCTTTAATATTTATAAATTATTTTTTGGTTCTTGCTTAGATTTTTAAATTTCATACATATTTAGCATACATGTCAGTATATCATCCCTCCAAAGTGCACTCATTTGCATAGGGAACATGCACTTTATTTAATAAAACATATACTACTTGCTCAGCAGAAAGGAGAAGACTTTCCCAGATGAACAGACATCACACCAGCACAGACGCAGGCGGCCGCTGTCTGCAGGATGGTGCCGCACCGCACGTTATTATCGCAAACTCAAACGTGTGGGAGCAGCGGATTCGCGTGTGGAGAGCTCTGTGTGAGAACATTCAGCATCAGCCCTGAGGCTGCTAAACACACTCAGCATTTGCCAGGATTGCCGAGCGGGGAGGCACTTTTTCAAGTAATCCCAGTCCAGGCTTTTCACAACTTAACATCCTGAACAGCCCCTTCGTGCTCACAGGGAAAGTTGAGGTCTAGCAGCCTTTGGTCGTGGTTGACACCAGGGGTGGCATGAGCAGGTCAGGATTCCACCATCTCCCTGGCCTACAGGCAACACTGATGACAAGTTCTAAATGTGTACTTGGAAGGGAAAACAGGTGGTTTGGGCCTCTCGAAGAAGTGTCACGTAGGAACATCCCTAGGGATGCGGTAGAGTCCTCATCACTGGTGGTTTTCAACATGCTGTTGGATAGGGTGCTAGAGAATCTCATCTAACTCCCTTTCCCATGAAAGGTTGGACCAGGTGATCTCGAAAGGTCCCTTCTGACCTGAGCTTTTCTATGATTCTATGTGCTCGGGTCCTCACCTAGGAAGGCATTAGTATTTCCTCTCTCTTGCCTAAAGTTTGTTGAAACGTTCGTATCCATCAGGCCATTCTGAACTATTTGATGGGAGTGACATATAAGGTGTACATGTGATCCTCATGCCGAGGATGCCGAAATACAGATGTTTTCCTGGCTTCCTCAGCAGCTTCATTTGAGTGGTGAGCAGGAGAGTGAAAGCCCACGGGAGAGGTGTCCTACACCTCCTGTCCTTGAAACATGCTCTGAAGAATTGTTACCCTGCTCCTCCAAGGAGGTCCAGCTGTGAGCTGGCTACTCCTCAGGGGCTATGTGGGGATGAGCACTGGTGGGAGAGACTTGTTCATTAAGAGGAAAGGAACTAACGAGGCATGTGCCACCTCGACTGTTAGGAGGAAGAGACCCAACAAGACATGTACCATGTCAGAATTGTGATCTGACGGGAGCTCCACCTGCAGCTGCCTTTGCTTAACAGGAGCAGCGCAATAGTTCTTGACTAGACTCCTGCTTCTTCAAGAGGGGCTTTAAAAGTTTCCATGAAAAAGGCACTTAAAGCTGCCTTCTTGACTTAATAAGCCTGTAGGGCAAAAGTCCAACCCACAGGAAGTCTGAAATTTCTGAGGTTGTGAAATATGATGGTAAAACTGCTAAAATGAATTGGTCACAAATATTTCTTTCCTGGCTTTTCCTAATCTCAACAGTTGAGTGGGAATGTTTCAGCTTTATGTTCCAGTTCTGTCTGTAAATGGAAAAGGCCTCAGTGCTCTGTGGAACAGTTGAGTTAAGCTGAACCCAGCCTGGCTTCTTTACCTGGCTGCTTCTTTTACTGGAAGAGCAGAGAGATGTGTTTACCTTTTTACAGCTTTGAAATTGGAGTTTTGCACGTCCATGCAGCATTTTTGCCTTCCTGCCTGCCAGCTGCCATGTCATACTCTACTAAATCACTAGCCCATTATTTTCTTTTTCACTGTAAATCACCTTGAGATACTTTGAGAGATGATATATAAAACTAAATTGATTTGAAATGGCTCTTAAGACAGACTCCATATGCCATTATAGTTTATATTTGGACTCAGCTGGGTACTAAAAATGTTACTGAATAGGATGTCTAATGTGTATTGTTGTCCCCATTAATATACTTCACAGAATATGAAGAACAGCAACAGCATTACTTTTGTTATCTGAATTCCTGCTCGGTTTCCTTTCCTCCAGGAAACGCACAGAATAAAGGCCGTGGTTGCAATTTCTTTCTTTGCTGCAAGAGGTTTGCTGGACACAGCAATAACCTCCTCACTCCTGTCTAGGGCTAGCAATGGGTATTTTGCCAAATGAAAATATGTCTTTGTTTTTATGAACAATTATAGGATAAGGAAGGGAGGGAAAAGCCCCATGAAAGGGAAACCAGCTGATCAGCAGTGCCTGGCCTTCCACTCGTCTACCAGCTAAAACATGCTCTTCTGTCAAATCAGTTCTTTATGGAGAAGAAAATATCTATGTAATACGGGTGAGATGAAATTAAAATGATATATGAGCCCTTCTGCTGGACAAAGCTGTGCAGCTGAGTCCCAGCTCCTGCTCACAAACGCCCTCGCTCAGCTCTGGGCATTGGCAAAGAGTAGTTTTCTTTTTGCACACCATTGCTTTCATCTTGATGCCAAGGATCTTTGCCTTCTTCCTATTTTCACCACCAAAATAAATGCAAACTTCAGCACTCGCACTTGTGAGTGAGTCATCTGCGCTGATCACGAACGCCTTCCATCTCCCGTAAGGAAAGTTTCATGTATAACTTTTTAGTGATTCTGGCTGAACCCTGGAAGGGCAGGTCGCACCGTACCGCGAATTGGATTCAACTGCTGAGCCCTCGTCCTCTAACTGTTTAGTTTCACTTAATGGCTTCTAAGGAACGCGTTATAATTAGGTTTTGGAATGGCCAAAACAAAAGCTGAATGTCACTATAAGGGAAGCTCTGAAAGAACGAACCATTAAGCTTCTGTAAAGCAATCTGCAGAGTTTAATGCAAGACAGAGGCTTTCTGTTGTGAAAGGTGAGCCTTCAGGGACTGTTTTCTACATTGTTACCTTCCTCATACAATTCAGCTTATATCACTTACATCCAGCGAGTCATCTCCGTCTCCCTATAAGCTTATTATCTTGCTGATAAAAGGCCAACACAATATTGCTTTTCACCAGCTACAGCGGATGGGCCCTTAAGGCTTGGTCCAAGAGTTATCTCCACAGCTAGTTTTCAAATTTTTCTAAAGCATACACATTTAATTAATGACCCAATTGAAGTGAGCAATGAATGAAGTGCCTGTCTGAACAGAGTGTGTTACATGGATTCAGGATGGGCGAGAATTATTTACTTGCTCAAAGCGTTATTCGCTGTGTCCTTTGGGTTCCTACTGGGAGACTTTTTCAGGATGCTAAATACTTAAGTAGAAATCCTGGCCTTACTTGAGCCAAGGGGAGTTTTGCCATTTAATTAATTGCCCTGGGACTTTACCCTTTGACTCAATGGATTTCTCATCTCCCCTTTCTATTGACTTCGCTACTCTACGGGCACCATTTTAAGCAGAGATGATAGCATTACTTAGGCCTGTGCTTTGCAGCTAGCATAATCGATACATAATCCAGTCTCTAGAGAAATCAATACATAATTGTTGTTGTTCCAGAGACAGGCGATCAATATCTCTGTTGATCACTATGTCTTAGTCCAGGAAAGTACCTTCTCAGCGTACTTTCTGCATCGGCTCATCTTTCCCAAGTTCAATTCTGGGAAAATATCTGAGCAGCAGAACAGCAACCTTGTTACTCAAATTAATGCTTTCTAATCAGTATATATTTTAGTAAGCATTCTTCCGTCAGGGGCCAGGCTGTAATATAGTGTGGCAGAGGAATCTGAAAAATCACAGCGTTGCCTTGATTAGGAGTCGCTTTGCTGTGGTCTCAGACTAAAAGGCATTTTCTCACGGTTGGGTCAAGTCCTATTTCCTCATCCTTTACCCACTGTTTATAATATAAACGGTAGTTAACTAAACACTGAGGGGTTTTGTCTCTTGCAGTGGTGCCAAATGGCATGAGAGCCTATGGAATCAGCATGAAGTCTGCTCTGTCCTCGTGATGCAGGTCCTGGGGCAGTCCTGTGTCCCGTGCTTTAGACTTAAGGAGGGCTGCGTTTGCAATGCTGTTGCCCAGACTTCTTGAAATTTTGGGCTGGACTCATTAACTGCACTGGTTTTATGTTATGTGCTATTAGTTGAAGCCCTGCTTTTCCTTCCTTCTTGTTTTGGAGAGGTTACACTCCCAAGTTCACATGCTTATTAGCTGTTTGTCATTTGTGGTCAGGAAAAACATTTGGATGATCTGGTCAGTGGGCAAAAGCCTTCTAGCTTCCCTGAGTTTGCCAGAACGACTCTGACTTGACCCTTTGGAACATGGAAACTTGCTACAGCTAATTGAAGTCAACCACACATGTAAAGCTGGCTGACATCTGCCTGCTGGGGCAGGGCAGCCCCCCCAGGCTGCTCTGACTCTTCTCGGACACCAGCCAGGCCACCAGAAAAGGCTGAGGACACTGTGAAAATGCAGAGACATCTGCTCAGGGTTATCTGACAACAGCAAGGATGCACTTGCCTGCCCTTGGCTAATGAATATGCTCATTATGGTTTCCTCCTCTTGTTTTCAGGGGGGGTCATGTTTTTGTCCCCTCTGCATACCCCTCATCACTTATCTTCAGTTCATATGGATTGTCCGATGGTCAGGGAAGCTAATTCTGAGCTTTTAAGGTTCATTCAGCTTCCCCAGAAATAGCCTCTTCTGCCTGAAAATGTTGCCCACATGGGAAACGAAGGAATCAGCCTTTTACGACTGTCTGAAGCACTGGCTTGCATGGTATCCAGAAATCTGCGAGAGATGGGCTTTGTGCATTTGTGCAGAATGACATTGAAATTGACATTAAAATTGAGTCCAGGCTCTTACACTCCCAACACACACACTGCAGCCTTGGTTGTCCAGACGCAGGGAGATCTGCACATGAGAGATGAGATAGATGAGGTGACTCCTTCTGTACGCTGACTATACAGGGAGCACAGGGAGACTTTAAGTGTCTCTGTTTTGGGGTGATTATAGTGCAATGAGGTGAATTCCATGCTAGGTGTAATGCAGAACATGTGAAATTACATTGCCTGGCATATCCGCACAGGTTTCTGTGCATGATTTCTCAATACGCTTTGAACACCCGACCTCTATGGCCCTTCTACCCACCCGCTGCGACTTGCAGCAGCTTTCCTGCTTGTTTCAGCTCTGGATTTCTGAAGCTAAAAGAGTAATGGGTCAATAAATGTCTCTCTGAGCTCAGAGTGCATTGTGCTAAACTTGGAAACTGTATGCTTGATCGTAACAAAGGAGAGAATGAAGAGGCTCATGATGAACATGGAAGTTAAATATTCCTTATTTCTCTTATTTCTCCCACATAATAGGAAATTAGGACTCTAGAAAAGCATCTAGAGACCTCAGCAGCTGAGTAGCCTCACAAGGACTGGCCAGGCAAATTCAGATGAGGTGCCTGGATCTGGCACCTTTGGCTGGGATGAGGTAACTATTAATAATAGAAGAATATAACAGAAGAATCACGAAGCAAATAGTGTTAGAATGTGTTATTTTAGATTGGAACCGGGAATCATAGCATTACAATAAGAAATGTTTTAAATTTAACAGAAAATACATGTATTTGGATTCATTAAAATATCACTACATAAGTATAAAAATAAGAAAGTAAGAATTATTTTAAAATAACCAACATGTGTAAGTTGTGAAAATGTGGCACTTCAAAATATTAATGTTTTTTGGGTTTTTTTTTTTCTCAGTAATGCAACTACACTTAGAAAACTCACTTAACCAGCAAGCCAAGCCTCAGCTTGTATGTTAATTTATTATTTTTCGATCAAGCCAGACTCTGACCTGAGTCAAAGATCAAGTGTATAGCAAGTTTATTATCCTGGCACAGATGCTGTTTGTCCAAAAGCAAAGCTGAGGAAGAGAGGAATAGGCCACTGCAAACACTGTGTCATCTCCTGCAGTAAATATCTCCCCTCTCGGTTTTTTGCTGATGGCTATTACCGCATGATCGTTAATGGATCGTGTGACAGAGGTGATTAGGGAATGCCCCATTCCCAGCCGTGCCAGGTAGTGATTTTGTTTGCTCTTGTGGGTGTTTCCAGTCTTTCTGTGAGTGGGCCGCTGCTTCCTGCCTAATGTTTATTTAATTCACTTCCTAATCCTTTTCAAGGCTTTTCCAAACTATCTTTTGGTTTTTCATTTCTTCATTCAAGTGTTGCCTCAGGATTTTGACCCGATAGTGGCCAGAGATGAAGGCAAATTCTGCACAATCCCCACTGCACGACAGCCATTGACTGGAGAGCAGCCTGGATCAGGTCTTCACACATGAGCTCCCTTTGCACAAAGCAAAGGGCTCGTGGACCTCAGTGTGAGGATGGCTTGCAAGGGAAGGGTTACTCCTGTGTACAGGTTTATGTCTCAGAGGAGGAGAGAATTCAAGCAGGGATCTATTTGTTTTCCTGCAAGAAAGCCATTCGATAACGTTGAGGTTGTAAATGAGTGTTTATAGATTTAGGGATTCTTTTTTTTTATTTTAATGGAACAAATGACGTTTGCTTTACCAGAGGAAGCCGAGCTATGACTATTGCAACATAAGGTTGCTTGCTAATGTTTCGGTTATCCATCAGTGCGGGAGGACATTAAAAGGTAGAAAGGTTCTGATAAGAGACTGGACACTGGATGCTATCCAAACCTATTAAGCACATGTGATGACAGAAAAAAAATCCTTCTGAGAACAGAAGCTTTCAAAATTATCCTGTCGTCTTTGTTGCCACTAATGGTGAGAACGCTGTTCTTGTCCTCAAATGCTTTATCAAACATCTGGCTGCTGTAGTAATGTACTACAGCAATGACTCCGTTGGCTTGCTAACAAAAGAGGTTACCTTTTCAACTGGTGATGCTCCAACGATTGTGTGAGTTCCCTAACTTTTGAGTAGCTAAAAAAATCCTGGTTACTATTAATTAGTCTTCTTCTCTATTCTGTTTCATAAGCTGCCCCCGTCATCCTGCTGACAGCTACTGATACTGGTTATTTCATCTGTGCTTTCATTCTTTAATCTGTGTACAAATTGCTTTTAAAGCAGAAAAAAGGCAACAAGTAAAACATAATTTCCCTTCCACTACTTTAAAGCAAGTTTATATAAAACAATTTTAGGTCGCTAGTTTATGAGCACCCCTATACCAATTAACCTGTGTGTCTATAGAAAGGAGGAAAAATTTGTTTCTTCGGTAAAGAGGTCTCTATAAGCAGGTTTCTAAAGAATTATTTAAACAGTACGAGTGGGGAAGGACTAGTGTTTAAAGATAGCGGAAAATGTCTCGCCAAGGACTTCTCATGAGGCCCAGTTTCTCACTAATTGAAGTCAAAAGCATAGCTTCCATGGTGACCAGTTTAGGTTCTTAATCTAAGCTGTACCAAAAACCCCACAGCTGGTTGGGATTGCAGGGAGTGTTTTGACTTAACTGAAGAGTATAAAGTCTGCAGCTGATTCACTGCACTTGCAAAAGAAGCTGATGAAACAACTCAATTTTGTCTGATGGGACATTTTATTATTTCAAAATTGCTTTCTGCGGGGCTTTGAGTGTTTAAGATTTATTCTGGTCACCTGTAGGAGCCAGGAAGAAATATCTCCTCCTTGATCTAGCCAATCTTTTCCTTTGTTGCTCCGAAACTCATGTTGTGATTACATGCCCAGATTTTTCTGAATCAAATAATATAACATTCCAAGGAAACCACACTTGGATCGAAGATATTTATGGAGGAAATGTTTTGACTCACAGCATTTGCCTGGCAGTTGGTTGTTTGCCACCATCAGGAACAGAAATGCAGTTTCTAGAAAGGAGCATTTTCCTTTCAGTGGTAGCAGCTACAAAAACGTCTACTGAGAACAGGAAAAACAAGGTATAGCTGGATAGCAGATCCTATTGCTGATCAACAGGAGAGCCATGAAAAATGCTTCATATTCTTTCTGTGCTCTTGTCAGAAAGGAAACCTCAGAGGTTGCTGCGTTTCTCCAAGGAAGGGCATAGTTCAGGACTACAACCAGTACCCCGGCACCAAAAAGGAAGGGTGATGGAAACCAGAGGAGCTTCTCCTTTTCCTACCAGCGAGCTTGCCAAGGCCCAAGATGCAGCCCAGCAAGTCTGGAGCAAGCAAGTCAGCCTGAAGCGACATCAGATCTACTGCAGTAAATGAGTTCATGAACGAAGGTCGTTAGCATCGCCTGTTATGATGGATTAGTACAACCTCTCCAGGCAGAAGAACATGTTCAGCTGTTTGCTGAGGGCTCTGTTGTCTTCAGTCATTGTATTTTTCTGTGTCAACATGTTTTGATGGTTTAGTGGAATATGAAGGAAAACAGATTCATCGTGACTCCAGATCAGCTTGCAGCTACAAAACAAGCCCCACAGTTGATAGGCCCTGCTGATTTTCTTCATTTAGCTACCAGCAAGTGATCCTGCCCCCAGTACTGTAAATACCATTTGATCAGAGAATGGGATGGGGTTCAATTTTTTTCCCCTGTCACTGACCCACTCTATAATCCTGGGTGAGGTATTTAATGTCTTTGGCCCCTATTCCCACTCCCAAGGCTGGTGTGATCAGTTTTCTTTGGAAGCTTTAGCTCTCATGACATGTGTATGTAGTGCCTGGCATTACACTCTCAGGTATAATGTCTACACGCTGTCGTAACAGATAAATTGCTACTAATAACCCAGCTGCTCTCCATGCTCCCCGTCCACCTCACTGCCAGTTCCTACATCTGTCATCTCAAAGCAAATATCCTGGAATTATGAAGCCTTGTGCTTTACTGGTTTGCCTCATACAGACCCAGATGACTTTGTGGTAGGAAAAAAAAATAAAAAGAAAATGCAGAAGTTGATTGCTTAAAATGTTGCAGCTGCTCCTGGTGTAGAATTGGCTGTTTACTACGTATACAGCTAAAACTGAGCAGACAAGATCAGACACGGGGCAAGCAAAAAGAACGCTCCAACATTTTTGTGCATAACAACAGAAGCGTCAGGAGGCTGCATGTGCTGTGAAAGTGCTGGGGACCATTCCCTCACCAGCTTGAAACACACACCTAACCTGGGCTTCCCAAAATCAGAGTGCCACTGAGACACTTCTCCTCCATTGCTTTCCTCTGCGTTTCTCACCATCAGCGCCTTCTGCCTTCCCCTCCATCAGTCACCAGCTGCCTGGTCAGTACTTTCCAGGCCTCAGACTGAATCCCAGTGCCACTGGCCTGCCCAAAGCGCAAGGAGGGGGGACAGCAGAGTCACCCGAAGTGGCTCCAGATGTCTCCCTGCGGCGGGGCAAGCAGAGCCTGGGCTGACGTGTTCCTGCTCTGAGGGCAGCGGAGACACCACGGGCCAGATCTTAGGGTGAATCTCTAGCCACAAGCATCAGATCAGCCTTGGGGGCACAAAGAGGCAGCATTTCATGGTCTGTCTTTTGCATTGCACTACCTTTCCCCTTTGAAAATGTGTTACCTGAGCACATAAGCTTGACTTTCCCTCGTTTTGCATCTACCAGCAAGACTTGCACTGCACATCTACCTGCGCTTCCTTTTCCTAGTAGCTGCTCAGATTACAGTCCTTATGAGCGTTCACCTCACAGGACTGAGGACAGTCACCACTGAGTGTCATGCCATTGCTACCTGTCCTGGTAACGGCTGCACTGCTGGCTGAGCCTTCCTCACACATCTGGAGAAGGATGTGACTCTGCAAAAGCACCAGCAGCGATAGCACTGCATGTGGCAGGTTTCCCACCCCTGCCACAAGCCCTTGCTCTCCTTGCTGGCCTTGGGTCGTGGCCATGTGAGAGCAAAGCAAATGCAGCAACTTAACAACTGGATGAAGCCAATGTTTCCAGGGTTTTGTGTATGAGCTCTTCTCATCCCATCATGCACCATCTCACACCAAAGTTCATTTTAGCCTGTTCCTTGCATAGTTTTGAGGTCTCTACTAGTAGCAAGTCTGTGGAGATTTGCAAATAGATTATATGTGGAAAGTTACTGTCAACATCTGAAAATGCACATAAGACAGAAGTGCTTGGAACCACAGGCAGCTCAAGAAAAGTTATGGCTTGAACTTTTGTCCATTGACTGAAACATTTTTAATTGTTTTAAGCTAGTTTGTTGTGGAATGTTTTCATAACCTGAGACATAACATATGCTGCACGTTATTTGTTTTATGCAAGTGACTTTTAAAATAACTCATCGCGTTTCAATATGATGGCTGCAAGTCTGAAACTTGCCAGGAAAGCAGTTGTGTTTATGACAAAAGTTTGCATGAAATCTATTCATTCTAAAAAATGTGGTATCTTTCCGGTTCATATAATTTTTGTAGTGATAAAGAGTCTTGCTTTAAGACACCATGATGACTCACATCCACTGGCGAGAGTTGGTATAAACCGAAAGCCTGTATTTGTAGGTTTCTGTTCTTTATTCACTAATTGCAAGCTACAAATGGACTGATTTGAGAAACCTGAGCATCTCCAGCTTTCATTTATCTCAGTGAGACTTCTTTGATTTCAGGCACAGCCGATGATCAACTCTTGAACCTCCCTGTTGACTGTTCTGTAAAATATTGTGAGATTGCCACCTAGCTCATGAAGACTTAATCATGCAATGAAGCTTTAATATTTCAAGTTTCTTAGATGAAAGGTGCTGTGTAAGGATAAAGAATTGCCTCCAGACTAAGGACCTGCCCCATTTCTTGCAAAGTCAACCTGACCGAAGTCAATGTTATCACTTTTTCTGATCTGAAGCTCAAGGTTCTACAAGCTATTTCATTTTTTTGTAGGAGACAATGGTGATTGAGACAAGTGTCTTTCAAGTGGGAGTGTTCATTTGCAAAGAAGATAATTGCTCCTTTGCTCATAGCTCCAGGTTTCCTTTGGTGAGCAGTCAGCACACAAACTCCCTTCCTCATCTGTTCTCGGGCCACGCTGTGTGCCTGTGTTTTGCAGAGTCCAGGCTTTTGCAAAATCATTGGTACAAAGGACTGGGAGAGTGCTCAAGAGCCTCTTGCATTGAGGAGAGATCAAATGCACTTAGATCATCAACAGATGTCTGTCTGCCCTCGGAGGACTTTCAAACCTCCGAGAACAGATTCCACAACATTCATGTGCCTGTTCTTGTGCTTCCCTGTGTGGAAAATTAGAAAAAAAGGCTTCATATCTAATTAAGTGGATTCCTTCTCATCATTCCCCCAGTGTAGAGCAGAACATGCAGAATAATTGATCCTTGCCCTCTTTATTAAAAACATCTCTACATTTAAAGACCTTTATCATGTTTCACTCTTACTTTTCCAGACTAAACAAATCTAGTTCCTCAACATTTCCCTTTGGCATTTTTTTCCCAGGCATGTTTCTCAACCCTCCAGCCCTCATCAGCTCTCCATAGCTTTCTCAAACGGTGATGACCACAACGGGATACATGTGTCTAGCTGGAGTCTCAGCACATCCCTCTCAGTTCCCATTCTTTGGGCACGTTTCCCACAGAAACAGCAACGCTGCACACAATAAACCAACCCTGCAAACACAGGCTCGTCTTGTGTGTGCATCTGCTCTGGGCTGCGTCCAGCTATTGGAAATAATCGTTATACAGTTATACAGAGACACCTGCTACTCACCCCACCCCGGTTTCAGAAGTTCTAACCCAAACTGCCAGGTTCTCAGGAAAATGCTTTGACTTGTTGAAGTTGCGAATCTCTGCTAGCTGTCTGCCTGCTTTCACTGCCGCAGGCTTCAGGGCAGCACCTATAGTGCATCACATCTTGGCTGAAGTCACCCATTTGGAAGTTCTGTCTGCAGGAAAACTAGAACAAATAACATGTTTTAACGAACAACTAAGATTATCAGGGGTCTTCCAAATGCTTCCCTTGGTACTGCGGGCATTTCAGCTTGTTTTACAAAGTATTTGATTAGCTGATAGATGGACAAAAGGTCGGGTGTCCTCCACACGGTCACAGGGGAAACACCATCAGAGACATGTTGGACGTGCCATGGCAAATGAATAAAGATAATTTTAGGAGAAGGTTTATTTGTTTGCTGTCCTGTTCAGTGAAGGTTGACAAATACTGTATCTTGAAGGGCTGAGTGAAGTAGCCTGTAGCAAAACTTACAGAGCTGTCAAAAAAGGAGAGTTTACATCTTAAAGTATAGTGATGCAACACGACATTCAAAACAGCAGATAATGGGGAGTTACACAGCCTGGAAGCATTCAAGTGATCTGAATCCAATTTCACCTGTTTTCGGTACTTTGGGAGAGGAAGGGGGAGAAGCTACATTCAACTTCTCAGCAAAATATGAAAAGTATCTTGCAGGCCCAGAGGCTTCACTGGGAAGGAACAGTGATCATCCAGTTTTTGTGAACACGAACACAACTAACCTTGAACAAGCCTCTGACATCTCAGCTGTTTTCCTGCCATTTATTGAAATGGAAGAGCAGCTGGGAGGATCTCTTTTGTCTTTTAATTTATAAACAAGCAAACAGAATTTGCAAGTGGAGACATTTTTCTCTAACGTGTTAACGACACTCAGAAATAACTGAATATCCATTTCTTGTTTCTCAGATAATCACTAATGCCATTCCTCGTTGCGTTCTTTTCTTAAAAATTAAACAAGTGTGCATCATAAAACTGAGATGCTGCTTTGCCAGCAAAATATTTATGAGAAGGTTTTCAGTTTGTGGCCATACATGAGAAGATACAGAAGACAGGAGATTGGGGTTAAAACTTGGTGAAAGTAGTTTGAACTTTTGGACTTTTAATAAGGTCAAAAAGGATAACGTGATTTTGTTGATGGATCAGTTTAAGCACCTTTTGCATTGCCATGGGGGCCATGAATCTGGTTTCAGTTCCATCAGCTTTACCTTAGTGTTACTCTGTTGACTTGTCTGGCATAATTTCTGATTTACATTATTGTGAGATCAAGGATCACTTTCTTTGCCTTCCAGAAACAGAAAAGCCATGAGGGAAAATACAAGACTGTACTTGTTAAAACTACCCAGAGTTTTGCTTTGAATAGAGGAAAATGTAACAGGTTTTTGCAGGTGTTTCCAAAGAGTTAGAAGAGTAGTCTTTGTCACACACGCAGATGCCATGATCCTGATCACGATGTGTAACTCTTCCAGCTGCCACAGGAGATGTAATATGTCCAAAAAGGTGTCTCTGTTCCCCTGTAAAACCCGAATTTGCTTTTACAGCCACTACCCATAATGCAGTGGAAGAACAGTGTTAATGACCATTTCATCAGGGCTGCAGAAATCTCTTGCACCTCTTCTGGGAAAAAGCAACTTTTTGTTCCATAAGTGGCCAAAGCGTCACCTTTGGAAGATTTCGCTCTTGGGATCCAAATGCTTTCTTGCACTCGTAACCTGCGCTACCTAATTGTTCACCAGGGAACCAAAAGTAGGTTGGTGGGTTGGGTTTTGGCTTGTAATTGTTTCTGGCTTTGTTTGAACCTTGGGAGACTGTAGGTATGCACAGTACTCAGGCAGGGGAAATGGCAGTCATGAGCATTTAATAGGAGCGGTGGGAGCTATGAAGTCTTGAGGAAAACCTCGGGAAAGATCACACAATGGCTCCCTAGACCGGTCTGCAGGGCTGGAAAGCGTTGGGTATGTTCCTCCCGTACACGTGGTGCAGCTGCTCTGCCCTGAACTCTGTCAAGGGCTGCATAATGACACAACATGTTTCACTGGTCCTACAAAACCTTTGATCAGCCTGTGAAAACAAGTGGCATTTTTGTTACAGAAGGTGAAGTCTAGTAAAATATTTGCAATACACTCTAAGGTTTTAGTCCATGTACAGATGTCAGTGTATTTATGTCTTTACCTACCTTGATATTGTTAGCTTGCTCGCAATTTGTCCAGAAGAAGAAAGATTCAAAGGTCAGCAATGAGTGGTTTGGAAAACTCAAGTGGTGACTGTATCTCCCACAAACTTAGAGAGAGGAATCACAGTTCGTGCCATTTCTAAATACTTCCCACATTGTCTTACAATTTCTTTTGCTCACTCTTCTCCTCTTTCCCTATAAGAATTTTGTTTCTTCTTTATTAAAAAGTTTTAGCTGATGCTTACAATTTATTTTTCAGATGTACTTTGATCCCAGACAAAACTTAATGGAATTATTACTATAATAATGCATCATGTGCATGATCTGAATTCAACACTAATCTCAAGGCATCTTACCTCTCATTGGTGTTGCTTGGTGTGAGCAAGAATCAGGTCACTTGGTCTAAATGCCTAATTATGGGGTTTAGAACTTAGCTTTTGGATCCCAATTTTGGCCTATAAATGTTGAGCAAATCCTAGACTTATTTAGTAGTAACTTCAGTTAAAAGCCCTGATATGAATTTTACATAGGTGCAGCTCTATTAACATCAGAATAGACTCTCCTGATTCACAGCAGTACAGAGACCGTGGAGTTCAGTGGTGTTTCTGAACCCTGTAAATCAGAGATGTTGAGACAAGCACTGGGCTCTCGCAGCCACATACAAGCTTAGGTTGCCAATGGGCTCATGTAGCACACCCCACCGAGTATGCAACATATAAACATGCAGGCAATTACTCATATGTTTCAACCAAAATACTGCTGATCATTAGGCTTTGGTTCTCACCCGAATATTCCTTTTAAAGTTTTGTTGTTAAATTGGGTTTGGTTTTGCCTTTTTTTTCCTCCTCCCCACTTTTTTTCCCCTCTGTAGAATCAATGCAGCAGGTGTAAGACTGGAAAACGGGACTTTTTGGGTTTTTCCCTACTTCTTTCACTGCTTCTCTCTTGCCTCTGCTTACTGTCTTGAACTAAAACTGGGACTTGACATCTAAAGTTAGGAAATTCTGTTAGTTGTCCTATTTACTAAGACTTGTTCTACAGTTCTTGGTTCCTTTCAAAATCAGTGGCCAATCAAGTTGAGAAAATCTGGCTTTGCCTCACTTTTTTTTAGATGGTAATATGGAGGCTCATCTAGCTCCCAAGAAACCGATACTTCTTAATTATTAGCAATATATTCTGTCTGTAATTAAACGTGGGTGTTCCCTAGATATCTTTTGCTGAGGATATGGAGGAATATATGGAGGAACTGAGGAAATATTTCAGTGAGGTCAAAGATATCCAGCACATCGTCTGTCAAGGCTGAATTGTGAGACTGCGTTACGCGGTGTGCACAGACAGTTCCGTAAACCCTGTTCCTTTTTAAAAACATTCAAGTAGAACGAACTTACTTTTTCATGTCACAACCAGGATCACGTTCACATTTCAACAGTGGGAAGGAAAAGATAAAAGACTTAATTTCAGCTTTCACCATGCTGGAGATTTTCTTTGTCTCCACCTCTGCCCCCTCCTCTGTCCTCATTCCCAGGGGTTTTGGGCTCTGCCCGCAATGCGTGTCCGTGCTTGCCAAGACATCCCCAGTGAAGGGGGAGTTAATGAGAACATCTGGCCAGGAATGAGTGATGCTGCTCTGTGACCCACCCACTCAGCACATCTGGTGGTCGTGGCCATGGATGGGGAACCTCACTGAGTGTTAAGGATTCTGCAAGGAAAGAGGATTTTGTCATCTGTGGCCGGATTTATTGAAAATACCCAAATCCGATTGGTTATATAAAGAGGCTTTCATGTCCATGGGAGAAAACTCTAGAAATAGGTGCACATACACACACACACACTTTTTAATGTAATTGCATTATACTGCCTATGAGTAAGAATGTGGACTGCCTAAAAACTGTCTTTATAGATAATTAGTCCCAAAGGTCCTAAACTGGTTAACCATCAGGGCATATTGCAAAAGACCTCTCTTTGGTAAGGGCGCTTTGAAGGGGCTGAATGTACATTCTCTCCAAAGGGTGAAAAGAGTCTATGTGCTTGGTTGGCAGAGTTCCTTTTCAAAATGATTATTTCAAAACTGCGGGATTATTTTTGTCCTTCTAATGATGAACTAAAGTGTCCAGACACATCTTATTATATTATTTGTATATACATCAAGAAATACTGATGCTCTGCTTTTGTTTTCTTTTGCTGGTAAAAAAAAAAAATAAAAATAAAAGGATTTTTCAGCCAGCACAATGAATCATCAATGAAGTGAAAACACTGGGCAAATTCTCTTTTGTTTAAGAGAATGGCCTGTACACAGTTCAGGCCGGCACATTTTTCATGGGATGCAAGGGAGCGGTTCAAAGAATTGGCACGGAGCGGGTCCTGCATATTCATGAGGCTGGGCAAGGAGGTGAAGGTACGGGAGAAGGCAAAAAAGCGATGTGAGGAGAGAGTGGAATGTGGAGCGAGTTACCACAGTATCCTATTTTACTGCTGTTTGACGTAAAGCTCCTTTGCTTTTACACAACCTCTGGAATTGAATGGAAGCAGCTCAGGGCATAAATAATGAATGTGTCTTTGACACGTTGAGAGAGGAGAATCTGCGCCTCGTCACAGAGATAACGTGCCCCTCTCTTCTCTCCCCAGTCTCCAGCCTTCGTTCCTGAAGTCAGTCAAGATCTTATCCAACAGACAGAGGAGAAACTCGAAAACAGCCCCTGCAAAGAGCTGTTTTCTCTCTGTACAAAGTAAGTATAACTCAATACCCAAAGATCGCAGGGTTGCAGTCAGCAGCTTGTAAGGAATGTGTCAGGTAAAGAGAGACATTTCCATTTGAACATAAAGCATGTGTCTTCGGTTTCTGTTCGTAGTCCTGGGGGCCTTGCTGACAAGCAGTGAAGTCACTTCATCTGAACAAAATATAATAAATATTTCCATGCCATTATATACACTACACACAGGCACTTAGTGTTTCAGGTATTTGACAGAGTGTTCTAGCCAAGTAAACCAGCCATGGATTTCATGCTGTGTGAAAAGAGCTACAATGATAATGTATCCAAAGAAAACATCTCTGTTTCAAAGTGAATAAAAATTAAGTGGCTATACAGTCCATTTAGACAGAGGAATGTGCAAACTTGCTCTGCATGGCTTTTCCAGAAAATCTTCACCAGGAGAATGGGGCTTTTTTAAACGCTTTCTGTCTGGCTGTGGCGATCAAACAAACGTGCATTATTTCATCCTTTGTCTGGGAAAAGGCTTATCAGTTTTTGCAGCAGCGAGGCGATTTGTACTGTTATGCGCTAAAGCTCCAGGTATGCAATCTGCATTCGCAAACACTGACCCGAGTACGTTCATGCCAGTAGATCATAAACCAATAAAAATATGAAAAGGAGGGATCATCACAAGCTGCCCCATGTGGTTTCTGGCTGAACACTGTTTGTTTTCCCTGGATGATGTAATGGGGATTTGTAAAATTCACTCTGCTGTCATTCATTGTTTTGACTCATTTCATTGACCTTTTCTGTTTTCAGTTATTCTTTGCTTTGGTTGGAGATGTGGGTTATTTCTGGCCTTCTCTTATAACATAACCAGTTTCCTTGCATTGGCCGGGTGTCGTGTAGAGATGCTCGTATAACTCACACCAGTTGTGTGCCAGTCCCAGGGACAAAGGCAGAGCTGTGCTCAACACAAACCCCCCTGATGCCCGTTTCCAGTTCTCAAATCGGTTTGAAAGCTGACAGTTCTCTCTAAAATGCACTTTGTTGTTGCCAAAGAGAGGAACTAAAAAGCAAACAAGTGGTGAAAGGCAGCTATTTTTCTTTAAAAGACATGCAGCTTTTAATTAATTGAATGGAATAGGCGAGCGTTGGACACCACTTAATTCAGGCTCGTATTCACCGACAGCCATTCCTTCATCTCAGCTGAAGCAGATAAATGAGCCAGGTTTGAGACCTTGTTAATAAATATGCTGATCATTTCACATGGACTGAAATGGGGTCAAAAGGAAGTTTTAAGAACCCGCTGTTGGTATTTACTAAAGGTACTGAATAATGTTAATTTTGGAAGAGTTCACAGTCAGACCAAGAAAGGGAGGCATACATACAAATATGAAGCTTGCCATCCTGTAGGAGCAGGAACGGGGATGAGTTTCAGACAGGTCCTCATAGATAAGATCAGTCTGCGGGAGAAATGCATGTGTAACTCTGACTTTTGCTTTGACTTTTAATATTTTGTCTGTCTTCTTCTGCCTCCCTCCAATTTCCCCTATAATTTTGGCTTTGAATTTGGACATGTGTTAAAGCTCATTAAGACTTACTTTTTATTTTATTTTGTGAGCTTGAATCCACTTAGGGGAAACCGTATGATCTGTGTCCAATCAAAGTTAACGAAGACAACAACAATTTGACTTCTGAATACTGAATATGTGCAATTATCTGCCTGTTCCAAAGTGATGGTGCAAGAATTATAAAAAAAAATAAAAATCAAACAGCTGAGAAATGCCAAAAACTTATTGAGTAGTAGCTCATGGACAGGAAGGAGCTAAACTGGAGAAACACCTTATTGTGGTGAATTGTTTGCTCAGGACTAGCTAGAACTGCCCCAGGATAAGACCTAGAACCCTTGGTCTTCCTTATGGGATACGTGTTGGTCTTCCTTATGGGATACGTGTTGGTCTCTGGCTGCTTGTTGCCTGTCACGAGCAACATGCTTATTTCTCTCATTTGCAGACTGGCCTTTTTATTTCTTTATTCCTTTGATTATGCAAAAGACTTTGCATCAACTGTGTGAGCCCTAGAACTCTTTTCTTGATCCAGAAAAAAATCCGTATCCCTGTTCAGACTTACTTTCCTCTTTGACTTTGATCACTGTTATTCCTTCTTCAGTATAGCAGGAATTGAAATTGATTTTTTTCTCTCAAAATAACACCTTTGCTGGTCCCTCTTTCGCAGAAATAGGCTTTGGCCAGAAATTTTCAATCCAGATATAAACATCCCTCAAAGTTTAGGCTCTCAGTTCCTGAGGGTGTTGTGTTAAGCCAGTCTTAATTTACTAACAGAAACAAAGATATTTGTTGTCCAGTGACTAACAGCCTTTGTAATAGTCCATTGAAGCCAGTTGGAGACGCCCTGTTAATTTGCAGCAAGCATAACAAGTACATATTACTATTCAGCTTGTATAAGGCCTCCTGTTATGAAATCCATCAAGCATATTACTTTGTTCCTAGACTGAAACTGTGAGTAAAATAAAGTACAAAACAAAGCAGAGGCAAAGTGATCCTACCATAGAAGAAGTCTGGATTTTCTCCTCCGGTTTTGTTTCTCTTTTGCTCCAAGTTCAGGATTATAAAATACTTATATATCCTTTTCATCTGAGATAGATCTGTCCTTGACCACCTCAGCGGGGAACCGTTCCAAGAATACCTAAACAGCATGTACTTCGACAGGTTTCTCCAGTGGAAGTGGTTGGAAAGGTAAGTGTCACTTTGGGTTTTTTTTATTACAAATGAGTACAAAAGGTTTATTTTCACTTTCCATGCAAAGCCTTTAGAAGATGGTCAAAATCTGACAGCTGAGATAGTACATTTGCTCCGTGTGCCTTCAAGAGAAAGACAGTTTGGCCTTTCTACAGCGTTACTGTACCTCATCCTACTGTTTGCCATTTATGGCCCTCTCTGTGCAGCGATTCTCTCCCTCTTTTCACTGTTCTCCTTCAAGGAGGTCCATTAAGACTCATTCCCCATTTCCCTGAGCCGTGCTCAAGGGAAGCTCTCCCAGAGAGCTCCAGGAAAGCTTTCCTAACTTTAGCCTTTGTTTGTGTTTATTGTTAGAAGGTTCAAGAAGAGGTAATGGCTTTAGCCACAGGAGGATGGTGTATAGAAAAGTCATGGTTATGTTGGCATTAGACTCAATTTAACCATGAATGGAGTCTCCAGCTGTGACCATCCAACGAGCGTGACTGGGTCTAGGATATGTATAGTTCTCCATCCTCCATGAATGTGCTTACACCCATAAACACCCTCCAGCCTCTCCCTTCTCTCTTAGGGACACGGCACTCCCGAAGGTGACGTGCTGCAGCGAGCAGCTCGCACACCTGTTTTGTACAGTATGCCCATGCACGGCAAATGAATAAAGAAAGACCTACTGTCTATAAAAAAAAAAATAGGAATCCAAATCTCCTTCAGTCTGAGAAATGTCTGTGGCCAATTTCATTGTGTGCCCTGTCACAATAAGCTTGAAGGACACATTGCAATTTTTTATAACCTACCTTTGCGCATCTCGAGTGCTAAGTGTAAGACATCGGTGCAGTCTCTGGCTTGTGCATTTGCAAATACTGAGCCCAAGCAAGACTGAAACAGATGCTGCTCGCTAGAGAAGTAAAGAATAAAACAGAAATCCACCCCAAAATACCAGGGAGACAGTTCTGGCTTCTAAAGCTCAAGTGTTGGGCTGTTTAATGGTATGAGGTTCATTAGGCATGATTAAAATACACTCAGCACTTTCAGTTGTCTTTCTCTTTAGTTGAGCTCTGAATATGGTAACTTTTTCATCTGGACTGGTTATTACAATTATTGAATCACTGTAAACAGACAAAAATGTGTCATATAGGTCCTCACGCCGTATTTATTTGCTATGCATTTCTGAGCACATTTAATAACCAGGCAGCCTTAGTGGGTATTAATCTGCAAGGAAAGGGGCCTTTGCCTTCTCCTTGTCGGTGCAGGTTGTAGCAGACATGCACTGCCGGGTAACAGTGACCTTGGGTGGAGAGAAGCCCCGGGTTCCACAAATGGAATTAATTAGGGCAGATGAGTTAGGGCCAGCCCCGTGAGCGGCATGCACCCGCGGGATGCCTTGAGATCAAAGGAGCCGTGCCAGCTCCTCTCCCTGGAAAGCTGCAGAGAGGGAGGGGAGGCGGTGGGCAGAGCCATTCCATGCCAAGACATGCTCCACATGCCATCTTGACGGAATCCAGCATTTACTCTTCCATTTCAATTAAAAAAAAAACCCAAAACATTAGATGATTCATCTTCGGCCAGGCTATTTCCTATCTGTTTTCACATTTGGGATAAGGAATTTTCTGAAATGCTTTGAGGATTTTTTTTCTTCCATTCCCTCATCAAATGCGACAAGCTATTGGACTTGCCTGGCTTAAGAAGCCAGGAGAACTGCTTTTAGGATTAGCAAAGAGACGTTAGTAGCACAGAGTGATCAATAGCTCCTTCTGACAGCCTGCTGGGTCCAGCGGGGGAGACATACAGTCCATTTATTCCAGGGAAATTGCTGAGCGAGTCGTTATCACTGCTAATTGTTGCTTTTAACCCCAATAGCCTTTGCAGTGTCCTCACAGAAGCCTGAAAATAGCATCTTTTCCTCTCCTAGTTTTGGCCTTCTGCGTATTTTTTCTCTCCCCACTTTTAAAACCAATAATGAACATAAATGAAACGATTCAGTTTAACATTTATTCCTTATTGTCATCAACCTCATCATCACTGTTGTGGGAACAGCCACATTCTTGTGCTCCCTCTGCCAGCTGGCTGCCCGCCAGGGGAAAACAAAAGCTGGTAGGAATATTCATATCAGCTGCTAATGTAATCGTAAAACTTTGGGGATGGAGCAGTGGATACAAAATTGGATCTCTCTGAATCCAGAGTTATTCTTCTGTCACGTTACAAAACTTTTGTGGTAAAAAAGGTCTAAGTTATGTGTAGGGCTGGAGCCGTATTGGTAGAGCAGAATTTTGTGGGAATCCTTGCGAGATCATGTAGTGATCATGTCTAGTGATCATTAGGGAGCACTCTGCCCTCAGAAAGCAAGACTTATTGAACCCTTAAAAGGAAAGAGATGCTTTTCCTCCCTCCTTGCCCGTGATGCTCTCACAGGTACCCTCAGCACCCTCGGCAGGGCCTGATGGGCTTGGGGCTCATCCTGCTCTCCCCTCCTGCCAGCAGCACCAAACCTCTCCGGTACCCAGGATTGCTTCTTTCCTCCTTCCACGTCAGATTCCTCTTTTCTTTAAGGTCAAAACACCAGAAATAGTTTCTGGTGAACTGGATTTTGAATCTCTTTTTCTCATCTTGAAGACCAAGCAAAGCAACAAAGTGTTAGCTCAGCGCTGCCCTTAAAAAATTCCTGTATATCATGACAATAAATATCTTGTGGGAAGCTCTCAGGCCTCCTCTTTGCTTACAAAAGCCAAGGCTATATAATGGAGATTCAGAACCCTCCTCGGCCCTAAGATGCTAGCAGAAATTATACTGATGACTCACTAATGTGTTGTATTTTATTACAGCTTAATATGTTGGAATTGAAAAGTTCAAGCCATACATAGTATTGAAGTAATGTAATTACATAATTATATATTATATAATGTAATAATATTACCTTGAAATAATGTGGTTATATAATATTTATCTATTTTGCTTCTCAAAAGTATGCTCTGAAATAAATAAATCATAGAGAGTGCATTAAATGTAGCGTACCTCTTATTTTTTTTTTCCTTTATTTCCTCTTCTTCCAGGCAACCAGTAACAAAAAACACGTTTCGGCAGTACAGGGTACTAGGGAAAGGCGGCTTTGGGGAGGTGAGTAATTGTGAAAGTGTCTGTTATGAGCGTTTCTGACTTCTTAGGCACTGCAGGTTACAGGAGCCTGATGTGACAGAGGCTGATTTTCACTAATTGCTGAGAGTTCTCCTTAAACTCTCATGACAGACACTGTAATCTCGAAAGAACACTTTTGAGAATTATTTTGTATTTGACTGTTGCGTTCACAGTGGAATTAGGGTCACACCCTTACTTGTATTTTACTGATGGCCGGAGGTCAGAGGAGGTGCAGACAGGCTGTAGCGCAGCAGATTACAATCTGCACAGACAAAAGGAGGTGGTATAGGAAGCGGGCGGAGGAAAGTGAAATAATTAAACCAATATTACACAGCAGATTTGGAAACGGTAGTCGGTTCCCCAGCTCTCCCTGCCTGTGCCGCTGTCTCTAACCTTAAAAGGACTAAATCAGATCAGATCACGAGGAGTAAAGCGCAGCCCAGGCACAGCGTTTGCTTCGACTTAACGCAGCAATTGTTCTCTTTCATTCGCAGGTCTGCGCTTGCCAAGTCCGTGCGACGGGGAAGATGTACGCCTGCAAGAGACTAGAGAAGAAGAGAATAAAAAAGAGGAAAGGCGAATCCATGGCGCTAAATGAAAAGCAGATTTTAGAAAAAGTCAATAGTCAGTTCGTAGTGAGTATTGGACTCCCGAACGCGCAGCTCCCGGCTCACCTGCTGAGCACTGTCTCTTGTTGAATCTGATGTCTCTCCCAACTCCTGCTATGGGACAGGTGCCAGGAGCTGCCTCCCTTTGCTTTGCACCTATTCCTGCTCCAGGCACCTTTGCTGAGTCTCATTTTAATCTCTGGTCTGTGAGAAATGCACCAACCAAGGTGTCTGTTCCTACCACGGGCACATGATGCTTTTTACAGCTTTGACTTGCAGCAGGGCTGCATCAGGCTGAGCTATTTTTATCCAATGTGATTACCTGAATTCCCAGTATCTGGGAGAGAGGAGCTTGGAGGAGACTGAAGGAGAATCAAGCCAAATAGATCAGAAGAGACTGGCTAGTAGAAGCATCTAGCCAGTGACATGGAGCTGGTCTGCCTGATGTAGCATTTTCCTGAGTCGTGTCAGCTCTTGTGTCTCTTACAAAACTTGCCTTAGATCCATTAAAAAAAGAAAAAAAAGGTGTTATCTCAGCATCTGTCATGTTCTTAATACTTAATTTAGGAAACACAGTGAATATAACAGATGCAAGATGTTTATTTACCTCTGGCAGAAGCAGAGCTGATGGCACATATTTAAAAGTGATGGGGAGCTTTTGGCTTGTCTGACGGTTCCTGGGGCACCCAGCAGAGCCTCACGGGGTGATGCTGACCATGTGGTGATGGTCTCTCTGGGCCTTCATGGGGACCTACTGAGATGATAGTTTTTTGACAGCTATCCAGCAAAACAGTGCAGCGGGATGTGTAGAGTCCCGTGATTATTAAGATTTCTCTTACATGGAAAAGTATGCCTGGAATTAGTACGTTTGTCCAGCCTGTGATGCTATCTGAGCATTAACCTTGAGGGTTTCTGATGATGAATAGGCTGGACTCAACAAATTCATCTATAAAATCCTAACATTTGATTTTTCTGTACTTTTAAAATGAATGTTTCCTATTGTAGGAAGGCTCATAACAAATTCAGTCAATGTATTTTTTTTCCTTTTCTAGAGAAAATCTATACAGAAAAGTTAGTGCTTTCTTCTGTCACAACTATGCTACAAATGTTTTTCTAGGTCAATTTAGCCTATGCCTATGAAACAAAGGATGCACTGTGCTTAGTTCTGACCATAATGAATGGAGGTGACCTGAAGTTTCATATCTACAACATGGGAAACCCGGGCTTTGAGGAGGAAAGAGCTTTGTTTTACGCAGCAGAGATTCTTTGTGGCTTAGAAGACCTACACAGAGAAAATACTGTGTACAGGTAAGCACTCTGTAGAGTCTTAGGACATGTTTTCTGGGTGGAAAAGAATTGCCTGCATCCTTCCTACTCGCTGTGGTGCTGTACAGCTTAGATGCCCAGCGCTTTGGCTGGGATTTCACAGAGCCCTGTACAAATACAGTATGGTTCAGTAATAATGGAAGGAAGCAGTTGCTTCCCTAAATACATCCTGTCTCAATTATACAGAACTAACATAAAGCTCCCCAAACCCCACCTCAGCATGCACTGGGTGACATAAGAAAATTGTACAAGTTCCTTCAAGGAGTTTCATTAAGAAATCTTGTTTCTAGTTGGTATGACACGGAGATCATTCTATTTAAGCCTCTATTTTAATTAGTTAGATTATAATGTGTTAGGGGCTGCGACATGTCAGATGTAGAGAAAATCATCTCTCCTATCCCAGAAGGAGCACAATTAGTGCAAGAGGGTGTTTGAGACACAGGGCACGGATTGCCGCCCTAGGACATGGATTAGTTGGATGAGCTAGGCTGGATCGTGCTGGTGGCCGTAGCGTTCCAGCCATGGCAGGAGGCACATCCGTGGCCATGGGATGGAGGTGTCCTGCTGGATGTCCCACCCACCGCTGCCCAGCTGGCAGCCGGCTTCGAGAAGGACAAATTTCAAGTTCTCAGCTTCCAGTCTGGCTTACAGCTCTAGACGAGCAATTTTGCAGGACGTCATAGGGTTTACTTGCTGGATAAGCAGGGCGATTGCAGACAGAGTTCTTGTGACTCCATGAAGATTTATTTTCTTTAATCAACGACCAATGTAGTTGTAAACAACACTTAATGTTTGCCTTCGTCATCCCAGCTTGTGAAATCATTATTGCTGGCATTCACAGCAGAAGTCGTCTTGTAAATTGATGAAAGAACTTCCAAGGACAATGATTAATAGACAAAAATGTGTTATTGTTAAAAACTAATCCACGCTTTAAATCATTGGCTATGCCCATGTATAATAAGCATTATGCATATGCTTGTATACGTAGAAATGACAATATTGTTGTTCCTTGGAGGAGATCTCTAGCAAGCTGCCGCTTGGTTGCCTCCCTGTGACTCCGATGGTGCTCGCTGGCAGGAGGGCAGACAGATAACATGCGGCTTTCGCTGGTGCCAACCCAAGAAGGAGATGATTTTTTTTCCCCAGAGAACAAAATGGAATTAAGTATTTAATGTCAATTGAAAAATCAAATAATGAATTATATGTCTGGCTTCCCTTTTCTTTAAGAAACATCCTACCATATTGAAAAAAAGTTTTAGGAGGTATTATAGGGTTTCTTTAAAAAGTACTAGGTCACAAGTATACTTCATTGATAAAAATGACTGGTACATTCATAACATGGCTGGTAAAATGCCATACTATGCAACTTTCTAATGAAACAAACCAGCATATGGCTCTCAGAAAAATGGCATCCTGCTTCCTTAAGTGGTTGTTTCACGCGACTCTTAAAAGAGCTGCTAGTTTGCACCTCAAATGGCAAATTCACTTTTTGCTGATGAATGATACTATATTCTTATAGGTGACATTTTCTAGCAGTATTTTAGGAGCATCTGCAGAGACCCCTAATTTGTAATGATGCAGCGTGTTTTGGGACCCGTGAGAAGTGCTATCTAGGTCAATAAAATATAGCAGCTAAATGCTACCGCTTTCTCAAGGTGAATAATTCATCTCAAAACACTTATTCCTCAGACTTAATTTAATTTTCTATGAACAAAATGCTTCTGAGTAAAACACAGCATCAGAAAACACATCCCCATCTCCTGGGCTGGTGACGCACGCTGCGGACGTGCCCCGAGAGAACAACCGGGACAGGTTTCAGGCTCAGAATCAGTTTTATCTAATTCAGAATTCCCTTGCCAAACATGGTGCTTACATTACATTTCTCTACTGCATCGTGTTAGTAAATGTCAACGGGTCAGTTGTTCGTGGAAAGCAAACATAAAAAGCCGCTGGTTCTCCTTAAGTTCTTTATATATATATATATATATATATGTATATTTGTTTATTTTTTATATATTATATATATAAACTGTTTATATATATAATTTAGCCATGCCTGGAAGCTCCAGTCAGCATCAAGATCACATTGTCCTAGGTGTTACACAAATACACAGGAAAGCCTTGTCCACCATGGTAAATTTAGTTGTTGATGCTGTCCTGTACAGCCAAACAACGTACCATCGCCTTTCTAGTGTGGGCGCAGTGCCAGCAGTTTATGTTTCCGTATATTTAGGCAAGGCTAGTTTACATATGGGAAGCTGTACTATTGGGAAGTACCATTACATGTAACTGTGACCGCCAGGGAGTTTTATTTCTCCTACACATTTCAGTACAAAAATCATTTTCCTCCCTGGCTCTTGGAAGTGTTGGCCATGCAAAGGAATCCAGCCTTGATCCTAAGGAATGAGAAATCTGAAAACAGAAATGACAAGTGGTGCGTGGGGTGAAGGAAAGCGGGCTCTGATTGCCCCAAATCGCAGGGGACTGTAAGGACCAAACTAGTGTTCTCAAGAGTCCTCGTGGACTCTCTCATTTTCTCATTCAAAGACTGTATTTTCCAACTTGCACGCAGGATTCTTGTCTTTTAGCCACACTTACAGCTTTAAGTGGGACTAATAAGTGCTGGAGCGGAAGATGAAGTAATAATGAAGTCTGAGTTCTTCATGGAAATAGTTCTTAACAGATCCAGAATACATTTTTTAAAATAAATAGGAAATGCTCCTGACCATGTTGCTCCAGCATTGGAAACCTTCTGCCAATAGGCAGGGAAAGCCCACAGTGGTATGTTAAACAAAATCACAGCTTCTCCTCAGCATTTGGCTACACTTCACATATTTCAGTATTGTTTATTTGAAAAGTAGTCTCGGTACCACCGGGTACCCGGTGAAGTTTATCTTGAGGGGTCAAGAGGGTCTGAAGCAAGCAAGAAGAGGAGATTGTTCACAGCGTTCTATGTTCTTGCTTGAAATAATAAATAAAAATGAGACTAGTTTTGGCATTTTAATCTCAGCATTGTCAAAACCATAAAATACCCCTCTCCATTCACAGGAAAATTCACGACACTGAAGTGGTACAGTTGAAACGCAGGGCGGGCTCCTGCACGGACTCTCTGCAATGCCCTGGTCTCCTGGTGTGAGGGTTTCTCTTCTTCTCTCCCCTCTCTCTGCTCTTTCAAAAGAACTATCTCTTGCTGGGGAGCTAACACAACCAAGCTGGTTCACAAATGCAAGGAAACCTTTAACAAAAGACGAGGCCAAGCACTTCTTGGAGTTACACCGGGCTAAACGTTGCGTTTCAGTAGGAGTTGATCAGATAAAATTCAGGGGATGGTGTGAGTTGCAGCAAAACCTCACCCGGCTGCGGAGCCAGCAGAGCCCACTCCCATTGCACAGCCCTTGTGGGACGCTTCCTGCCCAGCACGTCCCCATCGCTCTGCCACCTCCAGGTCCCATCCCATGAAGGCTGGCTTCATTCCCGCTCTGGGGAGGACAGGACAGAGTCCCCCTGGCTCCCACCCCGACACCACATCCAGGAACGGCCGCGGCAAAGTCACGCTCAGCTCCTAGGTTTGGGAATTGGCCTCGGTGGAGCGTGGTCTAGAAACATCAGCTGGAGGAGCAGGTTTGGTGCAGAGAAACCTTTCAGAAGAATGACCCACCAAGGCTCTGCTAAATATATGAAAACTGAGATTATTTTTTTTCAGAAGTTTCTAACTTGGCCCGATTGGGGATTTTTTTTTCACAGGAGCACGAAAGGCACATCTTTGACATCAGAGTGACCACCTTGCCAATTTTCATGGCGTTGCTCCAAACCGCATAGGCACTAGACTGTCAGAAATGTTTGTAAGGAAAATTTCAATCTGGGCACAGCATTCCCTCCTCTACCCCTCGTTTTCCAAACTAGCCGAAACTCTTCCACATGTACACAAGCGCATTTACACACATTCACATATTTGACCTGAGTCACATGCCAGACACAGAAGATTGAAGCCCAGCAGATTGCTATTTCCATTTTCATGTGCAAACAAAATATTTAAAAATTTTGAATATTTTTCTTTTTAACAAAAATTTTATAACAGAAAATGTTGCAGAGATTTAACAACACACAGGGTTTGCAGGACTAGATGGATGAGTCCATTATAGAGTGGATTAGGAACTAAAAGCTTGGCTTAGTGAAAAAATGTAACTCCAGTTTAGAAAAAGACATATGGTTTCAGTCTATCTGCGAAGTGAGTCGTAGAAAGTTGTATTGGTTTCATCAGTTCCTTGCTGTTTGAGTTGACACTCAACTGGTTTAGTACTAGTAATAAATGCATTCACACACTGTCGTATGGTTATGTTATCAAAACCAGCTTCACACAAATAACTGCTATCTTTCATTTTCAGAGATCTGAAGCCAGAAAATATCCTGCTAGATGATTATGGTAAGTCTCAGAGGTTTACAGAGATGCTTTCACAGTAAAGTAGATTAAGTTAGTTTTAGGATATGTATTGCACAAAGACAAATAATGCTCGGAAGTGACTAAGAGGCTCAGCAGACACTAATACTCCTGTCTTGGGGTGAGTGAAGTGCTGGAGCTCACCACACGGATGGAACGAAGCAGCTGTGCTGCTCAGCAGGGTCTGCTCTCGAGATATGGCGGTTTCTGCCTTTTTCCATTGTTTTTCCATCCATATTGTTGCAAGGCTGACACAACACAAAGGAAGCTGTGAGTTCTGAATCTGTGCTTCCCGCTCCATTTTCAAAAGTACGTTCATCCTTTGCTGAGCCAACTCTCGTTCTGTGCAAACCCAGGTGCCCGTTTGTTGCTGAAGGCAGCGATAATCAAATCTCACGCTGACTTACAGACCAGCCGTAGCCCCTTCAGCCATCAGAGAGTTACAGAATTATGTCAGCCCATCCATCCCCTGTCATCAGTTCAAGATACTTCCCTACAGAGTGCTTCTCATTGCCTTTTTTAGTTGGTTTTAAAATATCTAACACAATCCACTCTAGTCTGTAGCCTCACTGTTAAAATTAATTTCACTGCATTGTAATGCCCTTAATAATTCCTCTTTTCCTTATCAATGAAACTGCTCTGATTCAGCAGTTCAGTACATTCATTTCTTGAAACGTCTGAACAGTAAATTGCAGGAGAGTTGCAGCAATCACAACACTTGTGGTTTTAGACTAATTTGGATCATATTATTATATCTGGTTTGTGTTGTTTCTTTTTCCCTTCCAGGCCATATTAGAATATCTGATTTGGGTCTAGCTGTTAAAATCCCTGAGGGTGAATCGATCCGTGGAAGAGTAGGAACAGTAGGATATATGGGTAAGTCTTCAGTAGCTCATCTTTTATTATAATTTGCTGCGGTTACTTGAGTTTTCGAGATCTTTCTGCCATGTAGGCTTAAGAAAAAGAATTTTAAAAGCTTCACATTCAGCTGGGTCCAGTTCCCCCCAGCAACCCACCAAGAGGTCAAGCCAGTGGAAATCAGAACTGGGCAAAAGGACGAACCACAGCAGCTCTTAATGAGCCCACTCTATACTCTTAAATCAGCAAAGAAAATTAAAAGGGGAAATAACAACTGAGAATCTACTGATTTTAGCACAGATTTATTTTAGGAGGGTTTTGTGCCAAAAAAGGTATATTTCTAGTTGCTACTTTTATAATAGTTAAAATGTCTTTGTATGTTTATGATAAAATGGGTAAGGCCACACCTACAGTCATCTTGAACACGGTCATCTTGAGTCCTCCCCTACATAACATGGTCATCTTGAATCCTCCCCTACGTGCAGGAGAGGCTGCACAAAAGAAGAGTTTTGTACATTGGTAAAAAATACACTCCTTGATTTAACTCGATCAGTTTTATAAACTCAGTTTAAGTATTTTCTTGCATTCTCTGAGTGGGCATATTTCTTGGAATAAAAATTGCATATGTTTATTTGACTAAATAGAAACTAGCTGATACGAGCCACGGTTACACCACGTGGAGAATTTAATGAAAGCAAGCAAATCAGTTGTCATTTCTAAATTTTGTTACCCCAGTGTAAGGTTGTGCAGACACTAAGAGTCTGTGTTTGTAAGTACATGTGTTTGTACCCACGTGTGGAAGTGAGGATGAGTGTAAGACAGTGACCAAATGCCCAAAGCACACTGGATGGCTGCAACACAAAATAAATGGATTTGGTTTTCAAAGGGGAGAAAAAATAAGTCATAAATTGACTGAAAAGACAGGATTTGCTTTTGAAGAAATGTCACTGTTGTTTACAAGGTGTTTGTTTGTATGTCATTTCTTCCCTAAATGGAGAAGTCTGCAAGGACTATTAAGACTGGGCCTCTGCTTGATACTTAGTTTCAACTTCATTTTGGTTTTTTAATTGGTCTGGTTTGATAGAGAAGTCAGAACACAGCATGTACATGGCATGTAGCGTGTAGAGAAAAAACCATAGCATGTAGCATGCTGCATTTTCTGTAATGCTGTCAAAATAAATCGGGAGGTATTTTTCTGTTTTACCTGCCATTCTCTGTGCATGTGTGTTCAGTCACCAACTTTTAGAAATGTAGGGATTTTGCTTATGTAAATGTCAAGCATTTCCACATGACACATCTTTCTCCTCCACAGCTCCAGAAGTGCTGAACAACCAGAGATACACGCTCAGCCCTGACTACTGGGGGCTAGGCTGTCTCATTTATGAAATGATTGCTGGGCAATCACCATTTCGTGGAAGGAAAGAGAAGGTGAAGAGGGAAGAAGTGGACAGACGAGTGCTGGAGACAGAAGAGGTGTACTCCCATAAGTTTTCTGAGGAGGCCAAGTCCATCTGTAAAATGGTAAGGGGCTTGAAAGCCCAGTGTGGGAGCTTCATTAGCAAGCTGTAAATGACATGGTTTGAGCAATAACACGGTACCATAGAGGGGCTGCAGAGACAAGGAGTAAACAATCTCATCTGTTGATGGGATGACTGCATTCTCTGTTCATTCAAATTGTGTTTATTTGGGCTGGCTTCTCCGTGAGATTCATCACAGTCATCTTGAGTCCTCTCCAGAGTTTTATGGCAAAGGGAGCGGTGTCTATTCTCGTGAGACTTTGAATGTCAGTTTGCAGTCAAGAATGCATTTCTGTCTTTTATAATCTTGTAGAAAAAAATAAAAATGACTTGATGATGCAAGACTCTGATTGTCTCCTGCAAGGAACTGAAAACCCCATGCTTCCATTGTCTTTGGTGAGAGCTGGGGGTAAGCAGGACAAAGATTATGCAACGAAATTATTGTGACACTCAAATGTTGTCCCACCCCATCTCACTAACTTCGTTAGCAGCTCTTCCCCTGGGGTGCCAGGATATCCAGCTTTTTTTAATACTGTTGAACTGTCCTTTAAAATGTTTTCTCACTTGTTCAGCTGGGAGTCATTTTCCTAGCACAATAGCCATGTCTGACAATGGAAATCCTCAACCCCTCTGAGAAATCTCAAAGCTGTGTCTGAATTCATCAGTGGCTTGTCAACATCCATCTTTAGAAGGCTGAATTGTAATTTGGAAAGGGATGCGGCCTTTTTCTTGATGTTGTTTGCTAAAGAGTGAAGTCTCCTTTGGAGACAATGACATATCTGTGAATACTGGTAGAGAGAGGATGAAGGGAAAGAAAGGTCAACAAATAGGTAGTGAGAGTTTCACCAGTATCTTGTGCAACAGGCAAGCAAACAGCAGATCAACAACATTCTAGTTGGCTGGCTTCATGAAGAGACATTGAAGTCTCCTTGCAAAATAATAATGGTAGCATTGCCAAGTATCATGCCTGGAAGTCATTAACTCACAGTGCACCAACTCATTGCTGAATCCCAGGGGTAGTAATTAACTGACATCACTCTTGATAGACGCTCTAGGCCACTCGATGCCCTTAATTTGCGATTTAGAGCCCCTAGTGAAGTCGTCGTGGGAGGATCTAGGGCAGCCACAGTCTCTTACAGACCATTTCATGTGCTCAAACAGCCTGCCAGCTCTTCAGCAGCATCTCAACTCCCACCAGGTGAGGAGCAGCATTTGCTGGAGGGGCAAAGAGTTTGTGAGTGTCCTGTTGTTACCATGCAATGAAAATGTCGTGAGGCAAAAGTTATATTACTGTTTCTTGTTCCGTAGTTAGTCGCAGGCATGATGCATAACAGAATGAAAGTCTACTTTGGAAATAACTAAGCCCGTGAGAACTTAAAGCTGAGAAGTATTAAATGTATCATTGATGGGATAGTGCTGGAGATGACCTACTGCTCCCAGAGGAGAAGACAGTGAAAGTCATTATACTGTCATGGTCATTCTCATCTTCAAGGCATTGAGTCTCTGGCTTCAGGGAGCCTGGGACCTCAGGAAGTCATCTAGTTCATTCCCTTGCCTCAGGGAACCACGAGCTATATATAAATAAACCCAGACAAATTCATCATTACTTCTTCACTGTCCCATCACGTGGCATGTTTATTTAGGTGGTTTGTGCAAACTCTTAATGGATCCAAATATAACCCTGTCATTTTTGAGCATTAATGCTTTAAAATTACTGTGCATTAAGGCTGGAAGCGCCTTAGTTTTGATACTGAGCAAGATAGCGTTCATGGTTTTCCATCCAAAAGTCATTTATTTTATCAAGTGATATTTTTAAAAATCCATTACTCAAATAGATTTCCTCAGATACTTTTTGTTTCCTATGTTGAAAACCAGAACTTTGTTACTTGTGTCAGCATCTTAACAAGGAAACAAAAAGTGATAATTAAGTACCCATCATACCTGCAAAATGAAGCATAAAGTTGCAGTACGTAAATCCAACTTGAGCCTTCAACAAAGATCCAACACAAAAGGCTTTCCTGTAGTGGACTCTTCAAGACAGGCATGAGGAACAACAGGTTTTCCACCATGTCTCCTAACCTTCTCTTCAAAGCTTACTCCATGAGCTAATAGCATCTCCATCAGGAAATATATTATCTCTATTAATTTACTCATAGTGTCGCCCATGTCAGCCTTCCCCTCCTGGATGTTTATGCCCTTTGCATTTTTGCAGGCACATATCATAGCTCCCATTAATCATCATCCATCCCATATTTCCATGTTTCATTTTGTAAGTCATTTCCCATAAATCTGCCCTCATTTTGGACTGAAACAGAGATGAATAATAAATAATTAGGAACAGGGGCAGCTGGCTTTCTGGGAAGCTCCCCAGCCCATAGTTCCCATATAATATAACTGCTTCATGGTGTGTTTTTTCTGTTAAAAAATACGGTCTTTCTAGGAAATGCTCCCTGCTTGTTGTTATGACTTGTGCTTCATTGATGTACATGTGTGTTTTCCCTGACAAGTGCCGTCTTGCATCCAAAGATGTGACTTGAAGTGCATTCAAGTCAACAGCATTGGACGGGCCCGTACTGCTGTGCTCTCCTGTCATTCTGTCAGTGTCCTGTTGGTCTGTGTTTCTCACAGACTATCTTCCCTGCTGCTTCTTATTCCTGCAGCTCCCATTTGGCTCTGCAAAAGGGATCTCTGTTTGGAGGGCACAAAGAAGATGGAGCCAAACTTTTGGTTTGGTGCCCAGTGACGGGAAGCAATAGGCACAAAGTGAAACATGGGAGGGTCCCTGTTGCCATCTCCAGAGCTGGCTGCAGCTACACCTTACCAAATGCCATTAATTCATTAGTTTTTTCTCCATTGGGACTCTCCTCAAGGGGCAGGCAGCTGCTCCCCTGCAACAGGGCTTTGCAAGAGAATCCTCTCCTTTCTGTGGTCTCTCAGTCCCAGCCTATTCCCAGTGGTGTGTTCCCTTTTGTGTCTTTCAGCCTGCACTGGCCAGCCACCCACACCCAACTGCATTAATGCTCTGGAGATTTCCTTCTTGCATCTGAGGTTACTGAATACTCCCTTGTTTATTGTGGAGGAGCCCTAGACAGCCTTTCTCTACCCTCAACTACCCTATGCTCTGACCACACACTCCAAATAACTTCTAACATTTACAGCCTGGTGAGGGTAAATTCCCAGATTAGCCTGGTCTTCCCACCGAGTCCAGAGGCAGGAGAATTACTGGCTGCACACACAGGAAAGTAATCCCCTTGCTTCCCTTCACAGTTGACTTGTAGACCAGAAACTGCAGAGGTCTCCTTTATCATCTACAGGCAAATCCAATTCTACTCCTTCTTCCCAAAACTTGCTCCACAGCAGCGCTGCTCCTGAGAGCTTCAATGTATCATTTCCAAAAGTATATCAGACCCATGGGTAGTAAAAGTGGCGCCTCTGCCTTCAGGTTCTTCTTTCCACCTGTCAGGAATGTCCACTCAACATGAGAGTAGAGGATCAAAAGAACTTCAGTCTTCTCTGCCCAGCCACAATAGAGCAAACCAATCAGAACATCCCTTTTTCCTCGTAGCCAGGGAAAGCAAGATCTTCTTCTGTGAGCTCAATCAGCATGGTGCTGTATCACATGAATCTATGTGCTCAGAGGACAGCAAGGCATAGAGGTGTTTCTTCAGGTCTTTGTGAACCAGCCAGTTGTGGTTACCAGTCACACCTAGAAAGCTGCAGAGGAAACTGTAAGGAAGGGAGAGACATTGCTATCTAGAAGTTGCTGTTGTGGCCAGAACCACTAGCTTTTCCCCTTCCCTCAGTCTATGCAGTTTCCTCTGGCTGTTGCTGCTGTTGAAGCAGAAGGAGATGAACAAAAGGCTCATCTTGTCCCACCACCCACTTCACCGCCTCTTCTGGCTGCTTGGCCTCTGCCATTGTAGCTTGCTCAGGGCTGGCTGGAGGATGATCTCTGCATATGTTATGGGGCACACTGATTGCTGAAGCCGTTTGCTGTCTCTGGCTGGAAATGAGGCCCCTAGAAAAAAAAAGAAAAGGAAAAAAAAAAGGCAGAACTGAGGAGGCTGTGGAGGTCAGATAAGAAAACCACTGATGCCCAGCAGGTAGCAGAGCATTCAGAGAAGCCTCAAGAGCTGCAACCCTGTAAACCTGTGATAAGGACAAGAAAACCCAGCTGTAGCCAGACACCAGAGGAAAGATTACCAGCCTCACATTAGCAACAGACAGCTCTTTCAAGGTTCCTCCTCATTGAGATGATGTGGCTGAGACAGCAACACAACCAAATGGCACTGGGGCATACCCTGAGCTGGAAAACCTACAAACCTGCCTTAGTGGGAACTGCCTTGCTCCCTGCTCCCAACCTCCTGCAGGGCTGCACCTGATTGTCTACCTGCTCTCCCAAAACACTTCTTTTTCTCTCCAACCCTCCCAAACCTATTTGCCTCCTGCTTTCCAAAGTGAGCCCCAAGGTACAGCTCAGCTTGCTGACTGTCCTGGCTGCAGGTACAGCCAGTAAGATTCTCAGGGACTGAAATCCAGGGGGACTCCTAAGAGCTCGGTTTCTTTACGGACTCAGGTGCTCTGAGAACCCAAACCCGTCCTGCGTGGGCGGTCCTAGGGAGTTTTGCTAATCATTTGCTAATTAGCACAATTGGTCTACGCAGCCCACCTGGGGATGATGGGGCAAGGAGAGATCGCTGCTCCTTAGCTCCCACTTCGGAGCAGCAAAGCTGGGGACAAGGTGAGGCGTGAACCTTTCCTCCCTCGGGCACCCAGCACCAGTCCCCTCCTGCCCCGGGGAAGAGCCCCCGACGCAGCTCTAAAGTCGCGTACTGGCCGGGATCCCTCCCTGCGGAGCGCGGAACGACCCGCCAAGCCGAGCCCGGGCCCGCCGCCGCTCCGCGCCGCCCGGCAGCCCGCCCGGCCGCGCCGCGCTGCCTGGGTCGCTGCTCTTTCCTCTGCTGCCCCCCGGCGGCCCCGCCGCGCCCGGCAGCCGCGCTCCCCTCCGCTGGGTTCGCGCAGGGATTCCCTCCTGCCTCCTCTCCCTTCCCTTCCCTTCCCCAGCCGGCGCTGCCTTGACTGTTTTTAGTGCGTGTTTAGTTCTCTGTTGTACTAAGACCTATGTTGTTTAACAGGCAGTTGAAATCTCTGGGCAGATTATGGTGAGTTCAGAGTTATATTTTCCCTCCTCTATCTAAGAGACCATCATGCAGGGTTCCTCAAAGATGCATGGAAGGAAAAAAAAAAAGGAAACAAATTTGTGAGCCTATTGCCTGAAGTCAGTGGTACATTTAGAAAGGTTCCTGTCCCAAATGATGGTCTTCTTGCACCAGACATGTGCATGCCAAGCTCTGCCTCTCTTCAACTGTTTAGATGTGATCTCTTAAGATGTTGATTTAGCCTGCTTGATACTACACATATAATTAAAAGGGAGATGCATTTTGATGAAGGTTTGGCTACATGTTCAGTCTCCTCATCCACCAACTAGTCTGTGCCAGAATTGCTCTTCCACTGAACTGTTCTCTTCCAGATCAATTAGTCCATCCATACAAGGTCTTCCAGGACCTACAGCCCCTTTGTCTGTATCCATGGACTCACTTATCTCATAGACTAAGCCTACTGAGCTCAGTTAGTGTCCGTTGCTCTGTGACAGGTACCCAGGAACCAGGCAGGACTTGCTGTAGCAGGTAGAGGTGGTGCATTGACCTTCTCTGAAACCAAACAAGGCTGAACCGAGGATGGTTACTGATACTGGCTCCACGGACAAAAGTCGCCTTGAATTCAGGAGACAAACCCATATAAGCACAAAGGGTCGGTTCAATGTGTCACGTGATGTACTGGAATATACTGCAATTGGTGGAAGGAAATACAATCCAATAGTGAAATCATTCAGCCTAAGCAATGTGAGAAAAGTATTCTTCTGAGAGTAACAAGAAAAAGAACTGAGAAAAAGCACATGGGACTTTTGAATATGCAGCTACCTATGTTATTAGGGTAGGCCAGACCTCTTCTTGAAAGTGTTCACTGAAAGTAAGCAGAAGCAACCATCTCTATTTTGACTGCAAACACTTCACAGCAGGTAATTTTGAAAGGGTTTCACCACCCTGTAGAACAGTGCACTCCTAATCGATTTGACTTTGGCCATTAAGTAACAACAATTACAGACCCCTCTGTACTTCCCTCTGGGCACATTCAGAACCAACAGGAGGTAAAAATACCTTTGTGGAGCTCTTGCTTTTCTGACACGCTTACCATTGCTCTTGGTGTGTTTCAGCTCCTCGCCAAAGACGTGAAGCAGCGGCTGGGGTGTCAAGGGGAAGGCACGGCAGAGGTGAAGAGGCACCCCTTTTTCAAGAGCATGAATTTCAAGCGGCTAGAAGCAGGAATGCTGGATCCTCCCTTTGTCCCTGATGTAAGTACAATAGCAAGAACCCCCAGTGCCTTCTTTTGAGAGATTTGTTTCTAAAATAACTCTTCTCTCTTAGAGCTGTCATCACTGTCTGCATGGGCAGCTGCCATAGGAAGATGTGATAAGTGGCAGGGCTGGAGTGAGGAGGCTGGGAGGAAGAGGAGAGCTGCTCTGTGGATGTGTGCATGCTGGCTGGGTGGGCCTCCATGCATGGTGGTGACCTGGGGCTTGATTCATTCCCCCTCACTTTACCACAGTCTTCCTGTGTGACACTGGAGGCACCGGTGCATCTGCACATGCCTCGCTTCCCAAACTTCAGACTGAGAACCTTTGTGTTCCCTTATCCGTGGTAGTGGTGTGAGAATAAGTATGCTCAGGACCAGGTGGTGCTCGGAACAGTCAGCAATGAAAGCCACATGTATGCATACAGATATATAGATATATATGCTGAGGTGAAACCAGAACCACAAAGTCCAAAGCTCCATGGAACTGTGGAATGGGCGGGATCATCAGGAAAACAGTCATTGATTACAGAGTCTGAACCAGGTTCATATATCGTGTCACCTCAAGCAGAGGAGGTGACTTGGACCTGAGAGAGCATTTTGAACTTGTTAGTGTTCATGGGGCACAGAACCCAACATTGAGTCCTTACTCAGGTTTATACACCAGTCCTACACATACTGCAAGTCTTTGTTGCGCTGGCAATAACAAAACTTTTTCCACTCTTTTGTGGTATCGGTCTCTACCCCAGCGCACAGAGTTATCTGATTATTTTCCTCCTGCAGGGCTCTCTTTCTGGCTAGACCTTCTATCCTTAAAGTTCCCATATGGTTCTAAGTAAACACTGCCATTTTAACATATTAAGGAAAGTAACATCTTGGCAGCTCTCCTTCACATCGCTGCAAACTCAACCAAACCAAAGTGGTTTGAACACTACAAAAGTTTACTTTAGCTGCTCTGGTTTTGCTTTACATTTTACTATGTGGCCTAGTTATTTTTGCCAATTAGCCCGTGGTGTTACGACCTGCTTTAGTGGGAAGAAATAGGAGACAAGCTACTATTTCTTTCTGATGTAGAAAATTGGAAAATTCTGAGCTGAAATTTGGGATCCACCAGAGTGTTTTAAAGCTTCACTGTAGCATGTAAGGCCCAGAAGGCACCTCTTATAGACATATTTGCTAAAGCAGAGGCACATAAATTTTTATGGCTATTTATTGGGAACTCAAGAGCTGCCCCTAATTTAATTTGTTTGGCACTTCATCCATAGATTTCCAAGTCTTTACTGAAGTCAGCTGAATCACCCAAAGCTATATAGCCAATGGCAGAGCTTGTAATCCAGCCCATATCTCTTCATCCTCTTCTAGACCAATCTCTCCCCACAAAAATGTCATGGCTTGCAGCTATCAGGAATGCGGAGGGATGCAGCCTCCAGCAAATAGGACTTCTGTCAGCAACCAGCTTGATTTGTTTGGCCACACTGCTCGGATCTAGAGAAAATACCGCACGGTGGGACCCCTGGGCTGCGCAGTCGTGCTACCACATGTAGACAGTGGGATTCTTGAGTTCAGCGGGTCAAGCTGGTCCCACAAACCACCCATTCCAGTGCATCAAAGGGTAATTGTGCTCCTGATGGGAGCTCTCTAGGCGTGCAGGTGACCACACTAACTGTGACAGGTAGCCAGGGATGACTGTTTCTGCTTTCTGCGGCCGATTGCTGGAATACAAGCTAAAAGCAACGTCACTGCAAAGAGTCATGTCTCTGTCATCCCCCAAGATTAAGTAGTTAGAAAAGGCAAAGGCATTTGACTATTTGTTTGAAGAAACGCAGCCGAGTTAATAGAGGTGATTCTGGACAGCTTCCAGCAGCTGAGCTATTAATAAAAACAATGGAAAAATGCCAAACCTCTTCTGTTTTCTTTAGCAATTAGTATACATTCCTTTAAGCTTTTAAGCTGCAAACTCCACAGGTATCTGAGCAGAGGGACACTTCTATTTGAGGTTCCTTTTCAGAGCTGTCTCCAGTGTGTCACTCATAAACGTCCTGGTTTTCTGCTGTTCCCTCTCTAAGAAAAAAATGTCTGCTGAAGGAATTTTTTAATTCTCTCTTTCTGGCCTTTTCCCCTCACCTCTTAACCATATGGAACATGGATGACTAAAACCCACTGTGGCTGTTCTGATGATTTAAGGACTTCAAAGTGGGAAGCTTAACATGCTCAAAGCAAAGTCAGCCTTTGATGATAAATGTGCCGGTAGAGCAAATCTAGAGAAGCAGGATGCAGATAGTCACTTGTAGTTAGGGATTCGCACTTGATTGAACTTGTGAATGAAAGCACATGGTTAGACTCAGAAATATTTTTTCTCTTGCTGTTTTTCCTGCTGAGACAGCCCAGAGCAGTGTACTGCAAGGATGTGCTAGACATCGAGCAGTTCTCCACAGTGAAAGGAGTTAACCTGGACCAAACAGATGATGATTTCTATTCCAAGTTTTCCACAGGATCGGTATCTATTCCATGGCAAAATGAGGTAAGGATGTATCGTAGTAAAATTACTCCAAGAAAACCACTAGCACAGATGGTTTAAGAGGAGTTGTATATTTCCAGTAATATATAGCTTCTGGCTAACTTGCCAGACTCTAATGCTTTCATAAGTTACAAATGGCCTCTTTCAAGATCCATAATGTACCACAGATGTCAGGTTCAGGTGACTGTATCTGTTGGCTCTGTGTATTTGTGTAAATTGGCAAGGATCCTACTGTACTTCCTTCTCCTGGATTTCTACAGAGGTGTTTGAACCACAGTTCTAAGGAGCTTCCATGGGAGGCTCCTCCGTGATCCTGATCCCATCCATTGTCTTGTACCTGCAGTGGGTCCCAGCTGCAGCACTTGACTCTGGACCTTGAACTGCTTCAGGATTTCAACATCTGGCTCTTTGTTTCTGTTTGATATCAAAACACATCCAGCAGTGGATTTTGTAATCCAACACTGGATCGAACAGCAGATCCACTTGGGCAGAGGGGTGCTAGTAACTGGGATTTTGTGAGTGTGCCTGTCTTCACCCAATGTTATCCTCAGCGCTAAAGAAAAGAGTCGAAAGCTTTAAGGGGCAATTTCTGCTAAGACTGATGTGCAACCATGCAGAGAGCACTCAGCCTCTCTTTTTCATACGTCTATTTGCCTTCTATAGCCACCAGCAGGAATTCAACTGGTAACTCTCCTAAGATAGTGCTCAAGCTGCTGGTCCTGACCCGACTTTGAACAACCAAGCTCTACTGGAATATATTTAATGTAGATGTTTGTTTGTTTGTCTGTTTGTTTTTTAATTTATTCCACTAGATGATAGAAACAGAGTGTTTCAAAGAACTGAATGTATTTGGACCAAATGGTACTATTTCACCAGACCTAAACAGAAGTTACCCCCCAGAGCCACCCAAGAAAGGATTGCTACAGAGAATATTTAAGCGACAGGTGAGATCTTTTATGACTAAGACAAGGAACCTCCCATAGATGCCCAGTGTCACAGCCACTTTCTGGTGATATTTTCATAGGAAAAAGATAGTATGTCTTAGAGCTTGCTGTCACAGTTTCCTGGTAACTTCCTGACTAATACTGACTATCTCAGGTTTCCCATCTATGTCTTGTGATTTATTTTTTACCACCAGAAGTTCCAGCATTTTTCATCAGCTTTGTTTCCAGTGGTTGAAAACTTCTTACCCAAACTATCTTTCAGTGATATGTTGAAATGCCTTTTGAAGTGGTTATGTAGTTTTTATAAGTTCCTTGTGAAAAGCTTTAATTCATGTATTTATTAAGAAAAAAAAATGCTGAGTGAGGTAGCCGTGGCAGGAAACCAAAACACTAGAGGAGAGAGCAGACCAGAGCATGAGTGATATACAGCTTTCATGAGGCACCATGGCACCTCTTGCAAAGCTAAATAACATTCCCAGACCGATCTGTTTCTGTAGGGTTAAAACCTCGTGTGAGCATTAGCAGGTCTCCTCTGTATTAGTCAGATTTAGCAGATACTGACATTTTGCAGTGAATTGATTTGACTCCTGGAGCTCGAGTGAGACTTCTTTGCTGCATTCCTCAAGAACTGCCACGGTCCTCCTGACCTAGAGAGAATGCAGGTAAGAAAGTGAAGAATAGTTTACATCCAAAGATCTTCAAACAAAAATCTTGCAGTCCAGTCAGTACGTTATCATCATAAAATGAACAATATTGGCCTAAAAGAAAGCACAGCGTGTTTTGGGGATCTAATTGTCGTTGTCTTCCTCATTCTACAGCATCAGAACAATTCAAAGAGTTCTTCAAATTCAAAGGCCAGTTTAAATCACCACATAAATTCAAATCACGTAAGTTCAAACTCCACTGGAAGCAGCTAGTTCCAACTGAGTTTTGTGAAACAACATGTTGCATCCTTCCACTATAATCTATGGAGCTTCTATGGATGAGAGAGCCTCCACCGTTGAGTGAAAAAATAGAAATAAAAATAAAGAAATCTCCCCCAAATGGAGATGTTTCTATCCATTCCTTCCAGTGGAGCCTCGCATTTGAAGAAGAATTTTCCACTCAGGTCTGTTTTTGGAGGTGGCACTCAAGACTGTGTGAATCCGATTTGTCTATTTAGAACATTGCAATAGAAATTCAATGAACATGACTACTTGCACGTATTTAAATAGCATCATACTAGAACTGAATTTTGTCTTTATTATTTTTAAAGAAAAGTTTTGTAAATTTCTCTATTGTCTCAGTTTACATTTTGTACATTTGTATTTAAATGAAAGTCAGACTTTGGAGGTGTATATTTTCCAAGCAGCAGCTGTAAAGCCATGTGTTTTAAGACATTTTTTTAAAAGAAAAAAAAAATGTGACTCAAGACTTCCAGAGCCTCAAAAGAGAAATCATTCTTTTTAGTAAATCTAGAAAAATATTCATAAATCACTTTATCAGACTGGGTTTTATTTACATGCATTTTAATGGAACAGTTTCTTCTTAATTATTTTACATTTGTATATTTGGTTTACAGCAACACTGCATACGTTTCTTCATTAGTTCATAATGTCTCGCATTAAATGCTAAAAGACAAGATTTTGACACATTCAAGAATGCTACTTGCTATGCCTAAGGTGTGTGATGTCGTGGGACCAGCACAGCTGAGATTTGCACTTATTTACGTCGTTAGCTCATCAAAAAAAATCTGATTAGAAAGGGAACTGTATTTCGAGCCCTTCGCTACTTTTTGTGCCATTTCTAATGACAGCAAGAACAAAACTGAGTGAGAGGTGACCAGGAAAGCAAACAACGGTTTGTTTTTCGAGAGCTTGAAACCTGCACCTGCTGAAATGAGGGCAAAACTCTGTGTTCTCCCTGCTGCAGTCAAAAGTCCAAGGCCTTCCCACAGTTGCAAGGTAGCAAGAGAGAAAGTCAATAGTCTGGTTTGTGCTGACCATGAGATGCAGAACAGCTTTCTGGAGCTGAGCGGTTGAGGTTTGGAGTAGGATCTGAGCTCCTTTTGAGCAGCAACAGAACCTGCAGGTCGTGTCTGTGCTTGGAGTCCTCCCATGTGTCACACCAAACATGCCGTGACTCCTCTCCACAATTAGGTCTTCAGCTTAATTGAATAAAACTTGAGTTATGAAATAATACGTCCCACCTTTGGTTCCATCATTCTTTGTCCAGGATCCTTTAACCATTGACAGAAAGATTGTTCCCACTGATACTAGGAACACCAAATAAAGAAGTATGGTTACTTCCCTTCAATGGGAATTGGAAAACCTTTGTCCCCCCAGGCGTGGGCAGGACCTCTGTAGCCCAATGTGTTCAGGTTGGTTCTTCATGCCCTCGCAATGTTGGCTAGAGCAGACTGATGATTTTACACCTTTGTGCCATCGTGGCCAGCTGAAGCTCAGCCTGGTGTGTCCAAAAGCCTATTGGCTGGTAGTGCCAGGGTACAAGGAACCAATGTTGCAGTGGAGGTTTTCATAGCCAAAATTCTTTAGGCTATCATCTGTATGTTCTATTTGGCCAATGCAGAAGGGAAGAAGATGGAGGTTATCGGTGAGAAAGCTCTGAGGGAGAAAGTCACAGGAATTACATACTAAAACAGCTTGAGGCCATGAAGGAGAGAGGCAGAACAGGGCCAGGATTTGCATGAAGCGGCTGACAGAGAGAAGTCAAGAAAGGGAGATGGGGCTTGGGCACCTTTATCAAGAGTAAAGTATGTTAAGATGCAATGCCACATCATTTCAGAAGTCTCCAGTTTTCCTGATTGCTAGTACATGTGCAGTGACTGTGTAAGTGTGCCATAATGTCACCAAGAAGTTGTTCTTTTTCTCCTTCAGATCAGTGTGACCCACAAATTCCTTTTCCCTGTCTTGGTGGTGCTCAGGGAGAGCTTCAGCCACTCTCCCATCTCAGATGAGGGCATTGCAGATCATATGCAAGATGCAAGATTTTAGAGAGGTGGTAATAGATCAGAATTTTGAGTAATTTTCTCTCTGTGTATAAGCTATAAACTAAATCTATAATGGTTTCAGCTCTCTGAAAGGAGAGGAATTAAATATCGTAGAGGTGGAAGTCACTATGCACAGATAGGGCTGTTACCTCCAGTTCTGTTCTCATGGCCTGATGTAAAACTACTTATGGCAACAGGAATCTGATCAGTCACTTGAACACGTTCTGCAGGAAGACATATTTGCTCTGGGAGATTTTTCACTTACGGGATTTCACTTGATTTCGATAAAAGTAGGTGATTTGATCTGTTTCTGTCACTCTAAGACATCCCTTTTCAATGGTATGGTGTACAATAGGCTTGTGCACGCCCAGCTGATTTCACCCCATGCACAGATGCTGCGGGACAGGATGCTGGATGGGGGCTAGAGGGAAAGACTAAGCTCTTTTTTTTGCCACGACTGCCATTATCTCACTTTGCAGCAACAGACAAGTATATTCCCCCATCAGAAAAACATGGCTGATAATATCTACCTGCCACCATGAGGAAGGAAAAAGGATGCTTGGAGGAAGGCTTAGTGATTAATATTTCATTGGGTAATTCTGATAAAATGGATAAAACTGCAGCTATGAGCCCAAGGGCTTCATCTCCTACGTGTTACCAGTTTGGCACACAAAGACTGAATTTTCTTTCTTTACCCTCTCCCACTTGGAAAATAAAACCCTAATAACCACAAAACCCTTCCTGAAAGCTGGTGAACAAATTGCAAATATATTGTAGATGGCCCTATACGTCTTAGATGCTATTAGCCTTAACTAGCAGTGGGTGACTTTGTTCTATGACATCAGTGAATGATTGACAGCAGATGTGCCTTCTGCTGCTCTCCTTTCAGCTGGGATGGTTCCTTACTCAGCACCTTTAGGACTTTAGTGGCGGAGACACAGGGATAGGGCAAAGTCCTCGAATGACGAGAGCTGTGTTCAGTGTATCCAGACACTTGGAGGACGATATGTGGGGGTTAGATATCCCGCATCCTCAGGATGGTGTGGAGGAAGGATGCTTAGATGCACTTCAAGCCTGGGACAAAGTCCCTCTGGATCCCACACCCTTGGGAACAGTGGGTGAGTAAGGGGAGAGACAGAAACCAAAAACCAGTTGAGGTGTTGCTATCCTGGCTGACAGACTTTAAACAGTATTACGATGCTGGGGCAGCAGAATTGTGGCACTCTTTCAGTGTCCAAGCCCTGAAAGACTCAATCTGTATCATACATCAGTAGCGATGATGAGCAGTCCTAGGAATCTTCTAGTCAGGGTTTACCTACAACCTTGGGAGAGCATTTGCAGTGGGATTTTTAGTGCTTTGATTCAAAGTGAATAGTTTTGAAGGTGGGTTTGCACATAACAAAGGAACAGCAAGAAGTAATTAGTTAATGGTTTTCCAGACTGATTAGTTTTCTGTGTCTCCTTTCCAGTTACAATACAAATTCTTTCAAAAAAACACGGAAGTTCAGATCTGGTTGCTTGTTTTAAATAGACAGATGAGCAAATTTAGCTCTTTTTAAGAATCAGAAACCTTTTGCAATCTGATCCTGAATTTTGCAAGCATGGTTGTTATTTTTTGAATCTGTACCAAGTAGTCTGATTAACACTAATTAGTTTACAGGTTTTTTTTGATCCAGATGTTTGTTACTCATTTTCTACAGTGTCTCAAGGTTCACTTAAGCCTTGTAGCATTTTTTCCCCGTCTGGTTGGATGAGAGGCTTTTTTAAACAAAGGTGCGATGAAGGGAAAAATAACAAATAATGTACTCTTGACTTGGATTATCTAAAAAGAGATTTTTTTTTGACAAGGATGGCCATGATTCAGGTGGTTTTTTCTGAGCAAAAACCTGCTTGTGAAGCTTAGAAAGGTGTGAAGATAATCAAACCGAACAGGTAATGGAGATCAAACTGAGCATTAGGGAGATACAGAATTCAATATTGCAGTGTAAGTCTGGCCCTACTGATTAGGGATGCTGGTAAATGGCAGTTCAGAGACAATACCAGGTATCTGTAAGAACAGTTTGATGCCATCTCAGTTTGCAGGCACCCCCTGCTGCAGAAGCGATGGGTAAGAGTGCCGTCAGCAGTGGGGAATCCAACTGGGCCGACCCAGTAGAGCAGCTGATTCAAAGATGCTGGTTCTTGATGTGGTTCAGCCAGACCTCAGGATCCAGCTGGAATTCCTTGCTTTGTCTGTCGCAGCCTCGCATTTCAATTCTGGTTTCTATCAATCTTTTAGAGATGCCTCAGCTAAAAAGAAAACCAGGAAACCAATCTGTAATACTGATAAAGCCACGGGCAGGGCGAGGAAGACAGACAAGCTGTGAGCTCTGGAGGACGGTGTGAAAACTGCCATAATGTGTGTGTCATCTTCAGCAAGTGTCCAATGGCACTTGTTATCACACATTCTTCCTTGGTTCAGCGTATCGCTCACAGCTTTTTGAGTAACCTTGAAATGGCACACACAAGGTCATATTGAGCACAGGGTCTTGGCCGTGGCTCAAAGATAATGTCCCTGTGAGGGTCGGGGGTAACAGGTTGACGAGGCAAGTAGGGACCCACTTGGCCTGCACAAAGAGCCATCACACAGGGACTTTTCTAGAAGAGCAATAAGTGCACACCCTTGTAGCACAGCTGCTTCTCCTTATGGACATCCATGGAACAGGTGGCTGCAGCAACCAACTTCATTGTGGCCAAGATACGGGTGTTTCAACCTCTGCTTCACAGCTGTGATTTTTTTTATTCACTTCAGATCTGTAGTGCTCACTTGTTAAATATCTCAGTGCAGATGAGATCACCCATCAGACATTTCTAGCCATTTCCCGTACAAGCTTAGAAAAGACTGGACTTCACTTTGAAAGCCCATCTTTGGGTTATTCTGCCCTTTGGGATGTAGAGCATCTTCATGTGCGTAGCGTGAGCACAAAGTAGCCTGCAGGAGCTCTAGCGGCCCGGACTAAAACTGATAATGCTTCAGAAACAGGTGCCAGTTTCATGAAAGCACCACTTCTTTTGTCTGTCCTTGCATCAAAGAAGTCCAGTGATGAATGGGGTGGGACCCAGAGACTTCAAGGCTCTCCTGCCCGAGGGTGGTTCTCGCCTGTCTTGGGCTGCGGGGAGGTACATTTGGCAGTGAAGTTGGTGAGAATCTGTCTGTTCAGTGTCTCCAGAGGGTTCCAGAGCTGTCTATGGCAAGCCTTCCACAAATATGACCTGCAATTTAAATACTACCCGTTATTTAGAGTAAGAATAATAATGACTAACACCCTCCTGCTAAAACTGAGAGAATGACTGCATAAGTTGAAAACAATTCTTCACTTCTGTGTGCTGGGCAGGACACAATCTCTTTTTGTACTAAATGATATTGTTTATACAGTGCTGGCTGGTAATAACTTCAAAAAGAAAAGAGAAAGAAATTGGTTCAGAGAATTTTGCCAATTATTTCCTTTAGGGAAGCGACCAAAGAAGGTGAAAGCCAACAGTTTTGTACACTCACCTCCCCAAACGTCCCTGTGACAATACAAATACAAGCTGCTGCAGTTGGATCAGCTAAGCCCGTGTACTGACAAATGGGCTTTGTGAAAGAAACAATTTAAAATGGATTGCTGCCTATTCACTGAAATGAATTTTACTGCTGGCACAGATGTATTCTCCTTGGTTTATGTCCTGGAGCCAGAAGCAGTGGTTTGAATTCTTATTCTGCCCGTGTTTTTCTTCGCTGCCCTGGGCAAACCTCTGTGCAATTTTGTTTTCCCATTCTTAAACATGGAGGGCTGTTCTCTGCCTATCAATAGAAAACACTTCAGAGTCCGTGCATAGAAGAGATCAATATCAACTCTTTGTATTATTATTTAATTGAAATAGGCTTAATATAGCTGCTCTTATTTACATGACTGGGGAGATGACTTGTGTACATTAGGGTTCTTTTTTACCATTGGTTTGTCTTTTAGTTCCTTGGAGATATTGAAACAGAATGCACTGCACTTCTGTTAAGACATCTCCAAATGAAGGTAAGAGGACAGTGCAAATGCTAAACTATTCATTTCTTATTTAAGAGCTAGCTAGTAATTGCAGCATTCACACAAACCTTTCCTCTTGTTTTACATTAGAAAGAAATAGTTATGGGGAAGGGAACAAAATAACGTTCATTGGTTCCGCTCTTTTGGCCAAGCCTGCAGATGAAATCCTAGGTACCAATTAAGCTGCGTGAAGTCACAGAGATGTGAGTGTGGCAAATGTTGGGTCAACCATGGAGAAGTTGGGTCAACCATGGAGACGTTGGGTCAACCATGGAAACATTGGGTCAACCATGGAAACATTGGGCCAACCATGGAGACGTTGGGTCAACCATGGAAACATTGAGTCAACCATGGAGACATTGGCCCAGCTGTGGAAAGAAAAGAGGCGACCACGTACCTGGCACCAGTGGGCTCCGAGGGGAGCTCCGGGTTCTCTGGAGAATCAGTGGCCCTGTAGAGAAGATTTGCTCCCAGAGAAGCAGCATTTCAGGTAGTGGCAGGATGACAAATGTGTTTTCCTTTCTCATCGCCCCACACGCAGCTGTTAGATGTGTTTATTAGCGAGCTCAAACAAGTTACCTTTCATGCGTATTGAATGCGGTCTCCCTTAATTGCATTCCTTTTAAACACTGGACACTCTCCTAAAAGACTTAACATTTTAGCCTTTTGAAGGTGAAAGTTGTAAAAACTTTATTTTGTGTTTCTAAGCAATGTAGATAGACCTAAAGATTTCATGAACTATCATGTGGTTGCCCTTATCTGACTAATAATTAAATTGTAAAATTGCGGTTTCATATTAGGGTTAGTCTTTTCACCTGCTTTAAAAAACAAAAATCATATTTGGTATATAAACACACACAGAATATCCTTCTGACTGAGTTTCAAGAGCATATCCAAGATTAAATGTTTTTAAGCACTTCTAATACTGTAGTCTATAAGAGGAGCAGACACTTCTAAAGCAATGTTAAAAGTTGTCTTTCATAACTGAGTCAACAGATCATTTTTGTAATAAATCAAAGCAAGTGTTCTCAATTAGAAGAGCTAGTGGCTGTTGGTATTGTACAAAACAAAACTCATTCTAGTATCCAAAGGGTTAGGGGTGGGAGGGTCTGTTTGGTTTTGTTTCTCTTTCCAGGGAGATCTTTAACATTGTTTGATGAAGCTAGTTTCATTTTGGGATTGTTACTGAAGATAAAGGCTTCTGTGTTCTATGGCTGCTTGGATTCTTCGTACATAATGTCCTAGTAATGTCACAGTGCTGCTGTATCTAGATCAAACCACTGTTTTGATTGTTTTTTTGGCTTTCTTTTTTAATAAATTCCTTAATTTAAATATACGAAAACTGTATGTTTTGCTTTAACGAGGTGTGTGATCAAACTGGGCATCCGCAAGTCCTTGGGATCCTGAAGATGACTGCAGTGAGCATGGGTTGCAGCCCATACCTTGTTAGACACCTTTGTAGCTTCATACGTTTCAATATCACTGCCTTTCCCACATGTTCACGGAGACTGAGGGAACTGAAAACCAAACGGAGGTTGTGTATCACTTTGTGGAGGTTCAGATTGTCACCCCAGAGCAGGTGGTGTGGAGATTCCCCCGGCAATCCTTCCTCTGCCTTCCAGCCTCACACCCCCAGCCCCTCTGCACTGCAAACCCGCAACCAACACAGCTCCTCGTGATCTTAAATACAAGTCCAATGGAAGGATGGCAATGTCACTAGCAGAGATGCAGGCTTCAGAACACACAAGTTGTATTTCTTTTTAAATTGAGCACTGTCTGATCTATGAGGCCCTACAGAGGACTTTGCCTGAGCTACAAATAGGCAGAGAAGTGTTTAGAGAAGGAAAACAAGAACCAGCCAAGTGTGCTCTTCGATATTCTGGCCAGAAAGATATAAAGAGTAGCAAACTCACCAGGATGAATGTGGTGCGGTGCTTTTTCTTTAAGAGGAGAAAGAAGAATTCCTCAAAGAGGCATAAAGAACATTTTTATGAGACTGCTAATGGCAAACAGTGTTTGCATCAAGTTTCATGAAAGAACATTGCAAAAACAGATTATCTGCATGAAAGCAGCAGCTACGTCCAACAGCTAAAAACCTAAGGTAATAGGCTGCATAAATTCAGGTCATACGTATTATCACTTTCCAAACAAACCCAAGCCATTTTTCACAAGATTTTAACAATCTGAGAAGATGTGAGATGACATTCTCTAACAGTTCTTGGTGGTTTTGTTCTCTCTGTAACTTGATGTCCTCTCTGTACAGCAACATCTAGATATATTCCCTCTTGGGAGATGTAATCTTCCTTAGACTTTTCCAGTATCTCCGGCGTGAGACATGCAGCCTCTCAGAGGAGCGTTATTACACTGTTTTGAATGAAATCCAATTAAAAAAAAAAACACATGACAACTTTTTAAATCCCTTAGGGTGCTTTACAGCTGAAAAATACCATAAATGGGCCTGACTGTGCAACTTCAGGTCTATGGAGGGCCTTCTGAGGGAGGAGACAACACAAGCTTCTGCCGCGGCAGGGTGTGATCTGTTGGGTTTTGTAATTCCATTTCATATTTTGCATATGGTAGAAGTAAAAAAACAATATTAAACTAGGGCCTATTAAAAATTGGTGCTTTGACTTGTCCTTAGCGGAGGAAAGTAACTCTGCTGCAGAGGCTGAGCAGCATCAATAGCCCATTTAAAGGCGCTTGGGTAAATTTTACCCGATTTTCTTTTTTCTTTTTAATAATTACAGTTTATCACGGCCAATTTTTTTCTTAATTAAAGGAAGGTTTGTTCGTGTGCTGTAAGCAAATGTCGGTAGCACCCTAACAGTGTGAAGGCTCCGTGCTCCATGCCCCACATTGGTCCCATGGCGGAGCTCTGCAGAGTTGAAGTTCAGATGTTCAGATTGAAGTTCGGATTGAAGTTCAGATGCTCCGACCTGCCAATGTGGGCTCATTGCAGTGTGATAATGATTAAACACCAGGCACTTTGCCTTTTTCAAAAGCCTGTGGGTAGGAAGTGACTTGCGAAACTAAACTTCAAAAGCATATATTTAAGAGTGCAAAGCCACACGCTTAAGAAAAGAAAGAATTATGGTTGCCTGTGTTCCATTAATATTGTTCCCTTGTCCTTATGCACTGTTATTATTATGCCCTCACATAATAGTATGTTATTATTATGCATTCACTCCTAGAGGAGAAACTAACCTCTGGCAGATTTGCAATGGAAACCAGATGCATCCCCTCTATGGCATCTGCTAATACATTATGTGTTTCAGGCTTTTATTTAAATCTCAAAAAATATTTTCCTTCAGGGAAAAATCTCACCTAATTGGCTGCTCCCCTCCATTTGCAGCAGTAAGGCGGCCCTGAACGCTCAAAAATCCATTTAGCCTAAGTATATAACGCTTTGTCCCACACACAAAGGACTGAGAGCTCTCAGTATTCCATTAGATGCTATGGATCCCAGACTGGGAAAGGGATGTGGAATGAGTCTTATCTGTTTCCCTTCCCTTTCTGGGGGAGAAACTCGTAGTTGTTGATGCCTTAAGCTGCCCTTTCCTCTCCACATTCACTCACACACTCTGAAAGTCAAAATATGATGCCCAAGAGCTGCGTGCAGTACAAGAAACATTCCTGTAAATAGGTGATAATTGGGGAGAGGGAAAGTATGAACTGCAGAAGGGACAAGACACACCTGGGGCCAGTTTCACCAGGGCTGGAGAAACGGGAGGAGCAGGGAGGTAAAAGTGATGGAGAGAAGGCAGGACTGGGAGGGATGAGGTCTCACCAGGGCTTAGAGAGAAACATCAGCTCGAACCAGTGCTCTAATGAGGAATTTATTGCCAATGATACCACAGGCGGTCACAGCTCTTTCTGGAAGCTTAAAATGATTGCCCTGCTTTGGGTCTGCCATTCGGTTGGTGTCCCGTGGAATTAAACATTGACATTCACATAATAAAAGGGTTCAAGCTGCAGCCGACATTGTATACTTAGATGACCACGATAAACACTAAAATACAATAAACAATTTGAAGTTCGGATTACATTGGGAATTTTCTATGTTGTCATATTTACAGTAGGAAAGAGAGAAGGAGCTTTCTTTCAAACTTAATTCCACCATTCTCGCTTAAATCTAGCACTTTTTCCTCTTTGCCCTTGTAATCCTTTATAAGCGAAAGATTTTTGAGTTTGCAAATGAAACCATAATGGCTGATCATATTTAAAAGTAAAACTTACGTCTCTGTTTGCTTCCTCATGCATCAAACACTTAAAGTGATCCACCTGGTGATTATATGTGGCAATGAGTGAAAATCAATCATTTCTCGTTAACTATTTGCATCTGTGCAAAACATCACTGTAAATGAGCCGGGCCAAAGTGATGTGATAAAAACCAAGAGGCTTAAAACAAGCAGAGTAACTGGGTGGAACACAACAGTCTGTCTTCAGATTAGCTGATAGAAGCTGCACGTTAGGAAAACAAGGTGCTCCCCTGACAGTAATCACCTTTTTTTAAGGCAACTTTAGGATTCAAGTCATAGACGGATGTATTTAGAACATCGCTGTCTCTATATAACAAGTTGCAACTACATCTCAGTTACACTGAATCTTCACGGAAAATAATTGAAAACAAAGACATGCAATGTTAATCGAGAACACAGAATGAGAGAATATTTTCCCCCACAAACAAGCACGTTTCTGTGTCAGAGCGGACGGACACACATGAACGACCAAAGCCAGAATGGTGCTGAACAGGAACGATTCTTCCTGGCTTTCAGGACTGCATGAAAAGCTGCAACCAGCTCCAGTATCATTTTTTTTGCACAAATGCTTCTAGGGGAGCAGCAATGTGCATGGTCAAAACGTCCAACAAGTCACCCTTGTAGAGGTCCAGCACATCCTGAGTTTGCTCTTGATGGTTCTGCTCCATCGTTCTTTGGTTGTCTTGACTGGTGGAGCTGCAGGACTCTTGGCCGTCCTTGCCGTGCCCAACCATCACCACGGCGCCGCAGCTGCTCCGGCGCCGGGATCCTCGGCGGCTGACGAAGGGGTTCTGGTTCTTATCAGCGAATACTTTCGTCTTCCTGTTAGACCTCTTACTTTCGTAGTTCCGGAGCTCCATCAGCCTCTCGTTGAAATACTCCTGCAATGGCTTGTCGTGGAAGCCGCTGCTGGTTGTGGGGTGGCCTTTCAAGTGGCCTCTTGAAGAGCTCCCCAGGCAATGGACTAACGAAGCTCTGTTAGGAAAATTACTGGACCGTGGTGAGGAGCTCTTGCCTCTTTCCAAATCCTGGAACAGTCGGTTGAAGGCTGGAGTTTCCAAATAATTTCTTGATAGCTATTTAAAAGAGAGCAGGGTTGGGGGCAGAAGGGAGAAGAAAATCTGAATTAAAATATGCTGGTTTAAGTAGCAAAAGGACCTGAAGTATATGGTTCCATACTGTGAACAGCTGTTAGTGAAAATTTTAGGTTCCTAACCCAAATTCCGTGAAAACCCAGTGGTTTGGTACCAATCTGTCTCTGGAACAGCTGTCCTTTGGGTCGAGGTTGATGCTGAGAGCTTTCACCTCCCACCAACTGATGTTCTGCCACAGTGTTGTGTAGCCTCCCTAAACAATCTAATATTCTGAAAGAACCTCCCACCTGTCTGTATTAACACAACATCAGGTTTATTCTTTCCAAATCTCACTGGCCTGTAGCTGCTGTTCCCCATGGTAAAACCAGATCCCGCTTGTAAGACGATTTTTCTTCTTTTCCCCATTCCTTACTCCCAGCTAACTCTGCCCTGCAGCCTATTATTAAAAGAATTGCAATTTTCACATACAATGTATTTCTACATCTTAAAACTACGAAGTTTATTATTATTACCCCACAGCATATCGTAGATGCCCATGGAGTTTTCTCCTCCTTTCCCATCATAGGATGCCCATCTCCTTGCTAACCAGCCAAATTGATACTTGAGTTACTTGAACAGTCAAAGAAAGGCCTGATCCAGCCCCCACTGACATGTCTTTAGGTTGATTTCAGAGGAGCATCCATGCTGCAAGCCCTTTTATTGGCTGCGAGAGAAAACGTTGTTAGAAATTCACCATGCAAAATATTGCCTTCCGATGTTAAATGCCCCGTGAGGCTTCGAAGTTACTGCTCGGCCATTTCCACCTTTCTCATCAGTATTTCAAGACACCTCGGCTTGTCCCAGCTCACCAGGAGCAACAGCAGGTTTCTGTGCACTAAGTTACACTGGACTATTTTCTGTGATAAACCTTAGCAGCTCGACTTGAAACAAGAACTGGTTTATATTATATTAATGCTCCAAATCAATAAAAGGACTATACTGTATGCAGACGACAGCCGCAGCAGGATCACGGAACATTTTGCAATCGTTTATTATGCCTGACAATGCCTTTGGTATTAAAAAAAGCCATCATTCATGCAGTTTCTGACAATTGCTAATTAAGTCTAAGGGTCCGGCCACAAATCTGGTTTCAGAGCCCAGCAATCTCTCAGCAGGGCACTTCATCATCAGCTCTTGGCATGTCGCCTGCTAGTAATGAATGAAAAGCATTGAGTGCAAAGGAGAAATAGCGGGTTGGACATGCCATGTAAACCGAAGAGTAATCAAGATTTTGATCTCTCACTATTCCATCACACTTCATTCTGGAAGAGACCCAGCAAATCTAATGACCCTGCCTAGAGTGCTTGTACTTGTGGAATATGTTAGGTAATTGAAGAACACTAAAACTTGACTAACAAGTAGTCTCTCCTTCCTACCTCAACATTTAAAAAAATATTCAAAAATTAATAATCAACTTAAAATTTAATAACTAACTTAATAATGCAGCAGAATAAATGTCTTTCAAGTTGAGCTTTTCTATACCAAAATACAGCCCAAAACTTACTATCATATCAAATACCAACTTAGCAGGAAGTGGGGGGATTATTCTAGCAAAATAATAGGTAGTAGTTATCACATATTGCAAAGAGAGTGTTTTCATACACACCTTAATGTCCTGGAAGCCTGGATACTCCGGGATGATGGGCAAGGTGCACAGGCTGACGCTGTTTGACCGCCTCTGTCTCATTGCCCTGCGAGCGCCGCTGCAGCTCCTGGGGACATGGGGATGTCCCAGCTCGGGTGGGTTTTCAGCGAAATTGAGCGGCCCAGCGTCTTTTATACAGCAAGTTCTCAGGCATATCACCGAGGCAGGTCCCTCCATTTCAGCGCAATGCGGGAGAATTTGGAACCGGTGTGTATTCTGCAATAATTCATCTAGTTTTCCTCTAATGCGTCGTTTCGTGAGTCCCTTGGCGATCTGTGATGCCGAGTGCCAGCGGACACAACAGTCTAACACCTCTGAGCGGGACGGCTCTCGCTAAACTGGATTCCTGGAGATCATCGGCAGGTGGTGCCTTCACTGAGGTCTGAGACCCTCAAGCCCTTAATGCCGCCTTTATCCCCTGAGAGCTCTTCACAGGAGGTCGGTAAATCCGAGCCATGAACGCAAAGGGTTCAGGTGAGGGGGGATTTTGCAGGGATTACCAAGTCTCATCGCGTCATCTCAGACAGCCTAATGACACTGCTGACGCGGCAGCAATTAGAGGAGATCATCAGGCCTGGGGCAGGAGTTGTCACCGGGCTCACGTCAGAGCCGATCCCTGAACAGGGATCCCCGATAGCAAAATATTGTGGACTAGATCATCTTTCGAGGTCTCTTCCAATCCCTAACATTCTGTGATTCTGCCCAGCGAGGCAAACGGTGAGTAAGTCAACACAATTAACTGTCAAGTCAAGAAAGACAGTGCAGACAGCTGTAATGAAAAATCATTCCCAAGCAAGCCCAAGCCACCAGGCTTCCTCGGTGTGGTTGGGGATGGGCTACAGGCCTGGGGAGCAGAGGACACCCCACCTGCTGGTTGTATCTGGAGAGGGATGCGCTGCTTTCAAACAGCCCAGCACCAGCACAGGTTTGGGAAGGGACCATTGTAAGAGCAAGATTCCCCTCAGCCAAAGCTGCAAAAATGTTCACAGTAAGAAACAACAACTGCCCTGAACAGCTTACCATCTAAATACTGTGGATGAAGGGCAGTGAGGGAAATAGCTCCATGGTTTTGATTTAAAGATACGTTAGTGGTATCATCTGCTCACAATAGATATGTGTATGTAGTTGCAATAGCTGGTATGTCATGAACTTTAGCAGCATGGGCTCCTTGCTGTCCCCAGCACCCGTGGATGTCCTCCACTATTGAGATGGCAGCATCTCCACCCTCTGCCCCACCACCACCAGAGCACTGGTCGTGAGGCATGAACCACCGCTCCTCCATCACATGCCATGGGGTAATTACTGTGCTCACTGCTGCTTGTGGAAGGTAGCTAGAGGGGTTTACAATCCCCTCAAACTCCAGGGTTTCTAGCTTGTTTAAGGGATCCATAAATATTTGCACAATCTGAATATGTGTGTGCAAACATTTATGGATGTCCTGGATGAGCTAGAAATCCATATCCATCCAGGGTGTCCATAGGTATTTTCACACGCGTATCCAGAGAACTGACCGTGAGCTGTAAAGAGCTCTGGATCTGATCCACGCGACCATTAGCTGGGTTGAGGTCAGTGCTCTGCGCGGTCGGGCACTCGGCAGCTGGCGGGCTCAGGGCCGCCGCACAAAAGCAGGTCAGGCAGAAGTAAAGAACTCACGTAAACGGCGACATCCAGTTCTTTGCTACCCAAATGCAATGCCGCTTTTTACCAGCTCTAGCGTTTCTTCATCTGATGGTAATACAGGCGGACGGCAGAGCCCTCGGCATGAGTGACCCACGCACCCTGGGTCAGGGTCTGTGTCCACAGCTCTGTATGAGCCACACACATATTCAAATACAAGGCTGATGGCAGCAATTTGCATGTAGAGATGTCACCATGCTCACAAAGTAGTAGAACTGTGAGTCATCCCTGATGCAGCCCTGATTAGTTGCATTGTTGTTTTACACGTAATGGTACCTTAATGCAGAAGTACAATGTGACCTTGCTAGTGGTACCTGAGAAAACTTAGCAAAGCATTAGCAAGACTTATTGGCACCAGATATCCCTCTAAAAGACTCTCCTGGTTCGATTTAGTAGAAAAAAACCCCCACCCTATATGTATTTATTTATTTACTACTCCTCCTTCCCAAATATTTCAGATATTGTCTGAGCCAAAGTTGTCTTGGTGATGTGTTCCAGGCAAACCTGGACCAACAAGTAACTGTGGACAGGCAGGACATGGGTCCTGTCTGTAACTCTTTAGGCCAGGTCACTCTATCCAGGTCTGAACTGCTCCAGCCATGCAGAGACAAGCAGGGGTGGCAGAATGTGCCTTATACACTGTCACGAGAAGAGGGAGAAAGAAAACGCAGCAGCAGCAGGACTCCAGCTAATTTCTGTGGCAATGGAGAGCTTTTATTGTGTCACAGACCCAGGTATTCACGGTGCTGCCCGCAGTTGTCATCTGGTTCGGAGAAATAAGAGCTGTGCAAAATCACTGCTATTGACTCTTTAGGGGACGGAACCTATTGTGAGTGCAGGGGCTTTGCAGGGGACCTGCCAATATACCCTATTGTCAGCACAGTGAAGAGTTCCCTCTTTCCATATAACCTTGCAGCCTGAAAACCTCTCATTAGCAAAATTCATTCCCTCTTCTCCCCTGAAAGCGTTTTCCTGGTTAAAGTGAGACACCAGCAGCTTTCAATCTGTAATTGCTCACTGTGCTTAATGAATATGCGAGTGCTACGTACAATGTGCGACTCGCATGGAGATTTTAAAAGAAAGGTCTCACGTTTCTGTGTTAATGGGAGGTTCTGATTCTACTCCCACAGTCCAAAATTGGGGCTCACGGAGGCTGTTCTTTCATAATCCCATGCTCCTGCTCGTACCATGTCATTACTGCATCCCGTGGGGCCAAGGTAATTCTCTCTTCAGTAAAGCTCTCTATCCTGTTTAACGTGAAACTTTACATTATCCCAGTGAAAAGAAACATGACTTTCAGCAATGCGTAGGCTTTATTAGTTACCCACCTTATATCCAAACCTTTAGACTCTTTTTAAAAGCACTTTTTTTCATTTTTTTAATGGAGAGGCACATTATTATACCATTCCCCATGTCAGAAAAGCCATCATTGTTTATAGTAGTTTGCATGAACAGGTTGTGGCCACGAATCACAGTTCTTCTGCCCTGGCAGTTAATCATTCAAAGGAAAAATCATGCAAGGAATTATTTAGGTTTCTACAACCCCTACTGGCACCAACCACTGGCGCTTTCCCCAAAACCCCTTCAACGAATAAGAACTGGTCTATTTTTATATCCAACCTTTAAGTATCATACATAAGGTGAATGATTGATAACCTTCCAAATTAATCATAAATCACAAACCAGAAATGCTTTGTTTTTCAAAGTACCACTGAATGACACACGTTAATAAAAGTCCAAATCCAAAACCGGATCTGGGGTCCAAAATCAGATCCAAACCCAAGTAATAAATAGATCGTGTAACACTTTTTATATAAATTATTAAAAGCCTTGCAGCAAAAAAAATAAAGCTACGCTTATTTAAGGATAATTAGTTTCAAGGTGAGGAATATTTTCCCTAGTTAAAGATACCTCATTTGTGTTAGGAAAGTGTGGATTCCCTTCCATAGTAAAGCTTCCTTCATGAAGCTGTGATGCTTTGAAGACTAAATATTTGTATGCAACTATGGGAGCAAAGTCTGTCAGGAAAAGGAGCAAAAAGCTGTTCCTTGCCCAGACACGAGTGGCTGGGGGTGCAGAATTGGAAAAGGTTGAGTCAAAATTTTGGGTTTCTGAGGTTACTGGGTTCCTCGTTCAGAAAAGGCTTTGGTCTGACCCTCAGCACAAGTCTCAGACTTCCCCCAAATCTGGATGGTGTGACTTTGTTCCAAGTATCACCCCTCCGCTTGCAGAACAAAAGCAGAGGCTGTGGGGGTGTGAAGCTCTACACTATTTTACTTGGCAATCAAACCCCTGATCTCACTCGCACTCTTTTGACCTCAGACCAAGTTTCATGCATCTCTTTTCCTTTCTTAGATAGCTAATACTCTTAAAAGAAGAAACAGATGGCACCCGTTTGCAGATGTCAAAGGCTTGCCTCACGTGGCGTCTTTACTATTGGATTTTCACCAGAGACTCCTGGCCCAGATAGAGAGATTTTTGTCATAATCACCAGCTTTAAACCCGGAGCAAACATTCACTCACTAGGCTGAGCCACAATTACATTTATATCTCCCAGCGCTTCTGATTCTTTTTAAAATGGACTGTAGATTGGAGTACAGGAAAGGGATTAGGGGTGCTTAGAGTTCAGGAAGCAGAATATTAGAAGTGAATGTTAAATAAGAGATGGGAAAAAACCAATAAAAAATGTAATTCCAGTTCTCCTAGGAGGGGAAGGGCAATTTAAGAGCAGAGCTACATGAGGAGAAGCCCCACGTTTCTCAATATATGTAAAGAGATGCTTTGGATGTTTATGGTGAATATTCTGATTTATACTCCGCTGTCCTTCTGCACAAACTTTCCCAAGTGGAGCAGACAGGTGGACCCTTTGTGTCAGGGAATAAAGCAGCTGTGAAGCTGTGAACTTTGCCACTGAATTCCCCAGAACGAGACCCTTGGGGCTTTGCTTTCTTTGTTTCTTTTCCTGTTTTTGAATACGGGTTTCTGAGCTTCCTGGCTGGGTGTCTGGAAGCAGCAGGTCCCTCGGGGACAGCCCTGTCCAGCGTGCCATGTCCTTGTCCCTGCTTCCAGCTGCTCCGCCTTGAGAGCTAATTCACCCGAACCTGTTGACGCCAGTGGTGGTTTTTTAGCGCGTTTACAGCGCCGCGCATCTTCAAGAAAAGCGCTCTAAATGGTATTAATATAAAAGCAGCCTCCTCCCTCCACGAGGGATTAGTTCTGTGGACTAAAGGTGGACACTTAATGGCAGCGCTGACGCTGCCAGGTGTTGCAGACGCATTAAGCTAATGTGCTTATTCCACAAGCCCAAAGTGCCTCATGTGCCCACCGTCATCCCCTGGCAACTTCCAAAGCATAAGGCGGCATTAGCAAAGCTACAGCTGAGTAAAATCCAGGGGAGAGGGGAAAACAGAGCAAAAGTCATGTTAAAAGTTATAAACAAGGTGATTATCGCAGATATAGCTCTGGTCTGATTTGGTCCATCAGATGCATTAATTTTGTCTGTGTTCAGCACCTGAACTGTGTTGAGCTGTTATACAACCTGTGTGCACGTTAAACAGTGTCAGTGAGGGACCTTCCCACACTCCACCGGGCACCTCAACAGGCTCAGGACCACCGTATGTCTGTCCTTCTGCTCTCTTCGGGTGTTACTTCCTGGGGACAAACTGAGCTGCGAAAGCATGAGGGCAAGGAAGAGCTGACAGGTTGATCAGCAACACAGAGCCCAAGGTGCAGCTCCTGGGGTCCCGGCCCCTTCAACTGGGGTCGTTTCTCCTCTTTTGGACAAGTACATAATAACCCCCGAAACACAGGGGATTTCTCATCTCACAGATATCCTGGTTCCCTGTCTGCTTTTTGTCTCCGTGGTATTTACTTGATTTTTCCTGACACTTGCATGCTGCGCTTGGTAACAAGTCCAGATATGAACCAGCTCTGTTCTCCTTGACTTCCCCCCCATGCTCTGCCCCCAATTCCCTCTCTCCTCACACAGGGACAAACAAACTGGCCTCCCCACCTCAGTCTCTGCTGCTCTCACAACCCCTCCATCCCATACACCTTTGCCATAGCTGGCCAAGACACCTGTAGAAATGATGGCAAAGAAGTTGACAGTAAAGCTGAGTAAAGCTCAGCTTTAACTCTCCACATCTCTGTCTGCAGAACTTGCTTGTATGGAGAGGAAAGCACAGAGAAGTATTGATGCATAAGTCACGTCAGTGATAACAGGTTGATATTCTAACAGGTGATGCCCTGTGCCGACATGCAGTGAGTCCCTGGTATTCTACTCATCTGCACTTTCTGGAAACAACTCTCTTTCCAGATACATTAAAACATATCTCCAGTAGCAGGACAGTATTTGCAAGTGAATGAAAAACCCCTCCATGATGTCACGTTTGTCAGTGCTACCAAAAATACCACAGGCAAAGAATGAGAGTGAAGAGCATGATTAGAAAGCCCAGGTTGTTTTCCCTGCGACTGCTCCCTTGGTGGCCAGAGAAAATGTCATTGCTGGGACAATGTTGCTGCAAGTGCATCCTGCCCAAGGAGGAAGGTTTGGGTTCTGCCCGTGTTCTCCGTTAGGGGCAGGAGGGCAGTTTCAGAGAAGACCCTCAGGATTGTTCTCTCTCTTCGTTTCTCAGGAGACACTAAGACCTCCAGATAATTTTCCATGGAAAGCAGAAGATCCCCTGTGTTAAATCATATTGGAAAGAAGGAGTGATAAAAAGGTAGTTTGAAGTTAGCAAGCGAGTGTTAAAAATAAGGTAGCTCCTCAAATCCATGTGGCTTCTGGTCTGTTTGAGACCTTGGAGACTGTATGGATAACACAGTCAAAATCCTCCAGAAACGCCCTGTTTTGGTGCTCTGCTTTCCTTCCAGCCGCCCCCTCGCTGCAGTGTCACCTTGCCTTGTCTCTTGCGACCTCAGCTGGCACTGTGGGATCCTCCCACCAGCTACAAGCCTTGGAGCAGGACAGAGGGAAGGTGGTGTTCCCTACTCCAAGCACCAAGCGGAGCCCGGGGATGCCTCAGCTGTGTCCCCTTCCCATTACAAGTGGGGACCCCCCACTGCCCAGCTTAGCCGGAGGTGAAGCTCTGCCTGCAGCCCAAAGGGTGAAAAGCACTTTCAGACATCACCCCCTGCCAGCCAGCGCTCAGCAAGCCACCCCCTGGCTGACACACGGTGCTCGGAGCAGCCCTGTGCAGGCAGGGCAGGACGCAGCACCCACTTGGGGTTTACATGTTGGGAGGAGTCAGTCCAGATCCCACAGGCCAGGCTAGGGCTGCCACAGCTCCGTGCCCTCCGGTTTGACCAGGAGCAAGGCTGAGCAGGTGCTCCCAGCAGAACACACATATACACTGTATGTACGCATACGTGCATATAGAAACACACCAAAGTCTGGCCATACAGATCCCCAGACTCCACGGTTTCTCAGACAGGGCTGGGACTCCCCCTGTCCCTCTGGCAGCCAGCTTGTCCCATGGGCTCCCCCTTACAGACTCACACACCCCGGGCTCAAAGGCAACTTCACCCACTTTCCGGCTTGATGGGCACTAGAACCCACTCGCCTGCTCGCACTCGCCCCACTGCCGGCACCGCCGGCTCCTGTCAGCCCAGTGTCACTCCAGTTGGTGGCACATACATCCACAAACCCCGTTCTCACCTGTTGCTGCCACCACAGGCACACAGGACCTCCAACCATGCACAGGGCATGGCCAGTGCACCAATAAGGAAACTATTTAGATGAGACCAGCCCTTTTTACCTCCTTTTCCCTCTACTTCCCCACAATGACCTACACTCTCTGCAGTTCCCTGCTGTTGGTTCCTCCCCTGGACATCCCATGAAATAACTCCCCTCAGTCTAAAAGGTGCTCTGGCATTGACTCATCCCGATGGATTTCACACCTGGACAACAGGGCCGATGCCTTTTCTGGGGCAGACCCAAGAGGGGCCCAGGACAGAACGTCCCTTCTGCTGACCCCTTACTTGCCTTCCCCACCTGCTGTTCTGCCCCTGAGCTCCTCTGGGCTTGTGGGGACGAACCCTGGACATGCTGGTGGCTCCGGGATGGGCCTGGGAGGAGCAGGGGATGAGCTGGACTGTCCCCCCGCCACCGTCACTTTGTGTTCCTTTGAGGAGCTATAACAAAAATCCGACCCCAAACGGCCGTGATTCCACCTCAGACTGTCCGGAACAACACGCAGCAACCGGTAAAGCCAAAATACCCCCACTCCCCACAAAAAAGAAAGCAAAAGCCAATCGCCGCCTGCAGGATCCGAACCCGGATCCACACACACACACACGGCGCCAGGGCGCCCCCTGCCGGCCCGGCCCAGAGCAGGGGGTGCCACGGGAAGGCAATGGCAGATTATTAAAAATTATAAGGTTTTATTTTCCTTCTTCTTTTCTTTTCTTTTCTTTTCTTTTCTTTTCTTTTCTTTTCTTTTCTTTTCTTTTCTTTTCTTCTTTTCTTTTCTTTTTTCTTTTCTTCTTCCCTTTCCCCTTCCCTTTCCCCTTTCCCCTTCCCTTTTCCCTTTCCTCTTTCCTTTCCCCTTTCCCCTTCCCTTTTCCCTTTCCTCTTTCCTTTCCCCTTTCCTTTCCTTTCCTTTCCTTTCCTTTCCTTTCCTTTCCTTTCCTTTCCTTTCCTTTCCTTTCCTTTCTTTCCACCCCATTGATTACCAGGCAGTGTCACCCTCCTGCCACGATTCTGTCTGATTTGAGCACCGTTCTCTTACGACAGGTTTTCCACGACACTAAATCTAAAAGCTGACCCTACCTTCCGTCCTGCAGCGGGGCAAGGAGAGCATGGAGCAAAAATCCCTCTCTGGCTCCAGCTGCAAAGCTTAGGTACTTTTTAAGCACATGAAAATCCCAGCATTAATGTGGTGGTGGAGGTTGTATCTCTGGCTCTGTCAATTCTAGCAGGCATCTAAGACAGAACTCCAACATGTAAATCTATTAATGGTGTTAATTTAATGCAACCTGCAGCAGGTCAAAAAGCTGTCACCTGATTAAATCACCATTAAATTAGTGCTGTTATCTGTAGAAATAAAGGGGATTGCAGCCTTGGTGGTACCTGTGTTTGGAAAGCATATTGAGCAGATACAGCCACGGCAATGCCAACCTGCAGCAGGCACATCCAGGCCCCATAAATAACTTGCTGCACGGTATAGCCAGATGATTTAGGGTGGACATGAGGAAAAGGTTCTTCACCCAGAGGGTGCTGGACACTGGAACAGGCTCCCCAGGGAGGTGTCACGGCCCCAACCTGACAGTGTTCAAGAACAGACTGGACAACGTCCACAGACACACGGTGTGACCAGTGGGGTTGTCTGTGCAGGGACAGGAGTTGGACTCAATGGCCCTTGTGGGTCCCTTCCAACCCAGGACATTCTGTGATTCCATGACCCACCTGTTCTGTAACTTCTTATATATCTCTGAAGAACAAGGAGTGCTTTTAAAAGCAACTTTTCTATATGGCTTCTATGCATCACCAAATAGAAAAACTGGTCATACCTTGGTCAAGGGTGTTGCAGCTTTCTCCTCTGTGCTCCTGTTCCTGCTCCACGTTGCCACGTGCCGGTTCTGCAGGCAGGGGATGGCCAGCAACACCCCCACCGCTGGCTGCCACAGAGGTGCATGAGTGCACCACAACTGTGCAATACAGCTGCGGTAGGGAAAAAAACAATCATGACACATGTTATGGAACAGGTTACACATGGTAACAAGTTAACCTACCTTTGAATGGAAAACAGTGATGCTCACATTACTGTGAGCCGCAATTTTCCTTGTTTTTGAAAAGCTCAGTAACAATTACTTATTTTTCCCATCACTGTCTTTTTTTCTTGTGATGAAAAATGGTCATTTTTAAAGGGTATTTAGGAATGCCTGTGATCCATCAGCCCTCCAGAGGTACAAGCACCCACACACACTGTATTTAGAAGCTTTGAAGGAGAGCATGAAGGAGAAAAATAAGTAATAATCCTGGTGTGGGTTATGCCTACGCAAAATTGAAGGGGTGAGGGAGCAAGGCAAAGACCACAGAGAGTGAAGAGAGGGTGGGTGTGAGGAATTCACACCCTCTTGGAAGCGGGTGCTACGTTCTGCTGTAGTCCAGATGCTCACAAATCCCCCAACCTGCTGGAACAAGATGTGCCTTGAAGCAAGATGCTGCTTAATACGAGATTGCTGCCACGCAAATAAAATTAAAGTGGGCAGGACGTACCCGCATCGTGCTTTTGGAGACCTTAGTGTGAAACTCAACTCATCCATAGGCACAAAGAAGAAACGATGGAGAAGCGGATCGGGGTTTTCACAGCACAGCTGCAGCGCCCTGCTCTCAGCCTGGGTCCCACTGCAGTCATCTCACACGGGGCCAAACCCCAAATGGGTCTGGATGCAGACTAATGCTCTTCTTCTTCATTTACATCACTTCAGTTGCTCCTTGGGCTGCCTCAGCTTTATTTAGCAGATCATGAAGGTGTTTTTTGCACACAGACTGATTCCCCCCACTTTTTGCTATCCAGCTGGAGCGCTTTGCTGAGACGCCAGTTACGCACACAGGGACAGCTGAATTTTAGCAGCGTGACTTTGCACACGAGCTCGGCTGTGCTGTTTCCCTTTCCCTCCGCCCCATCCCGCCCTGCTGGGGGTCTGTCGGGGCTCAGCCACATCCTCAGACATCCCTCTTTGAAAACGCTGAGCCCTGAAAAGCCGCAAGTTCTATTTCTCCAGCTTGTAGCCTCTCTTCTGAAGCTGGGGGGGCGGGGAGGGAAATGAAAGAAGCAGCAAAGAAGACTGCATCAGGCTTTGGCAGCCGTCCTCTCGCACGGGAACATTCCACACTTGCACATGAAAAGGATTTTTTAGCAAAGAGTCAAAATAACGAACACAAACAATTACCCAAAAAATCGCCGCACTCAGTGGTTTTCCTGCCTGCTGCTCGTGGCTTAGCGAGAGGTTGGTTCATTGCCTAATCTCGAGCTCAGAAACAGACAGTTCAGCTTTAAGTTTACAGAGTTATTGGCCCGACTACAGAGGAGAAGATTTCCATGAAATCTTTGCCCGAGGCCGAATGATGACTCCAAAAATAACAAGTCGCCTTGAGGTTGGAAATTTTGCTTCAGAGAGATTTTGTTCGTGTCCCGTAAACGATACACAAACATTCACCCGAGTGGATGGAAAACGCTTAAGAGCTACATAACATAGTAAACGAGAGCAGTCCCGAGATGGAAATAATTTACTTAATTGTTTGCAGCGCTGCTGTCACTTCCAGCCATCTGTTAGCGGGGACGCCGCTGATAATCTATTAAGCAGCTTGGGAGGTGAAACCTTCCAAAAGCCGAGATCACAAAGAGTTCACTTATTTCTCTGCGGTAGGAAAGGAAGTGGGTGGGGAAAAGGGATGAAAGGATGAAACACACAGCTCGTCCTCTTCTGGCTTCAGGATGAAAGCTTGGCGCTAAAAAAACTTGGTAATTTCATACTTCCTTAACGAGAAACGGTGTCAAAGACGTGGAGCGAGCAGCAGCTGGAGGTGTTGTGTGAGTCCCATTATCTTCATTACACGCTGGTTTGTAGTTTTAATCCCAAGAGGTCTCCTCTAGGCCTGCGGATTTGCCAACTGGCCTGGTCAGGATGTTGAAAATCCTGGTTTTTAATAAGTGGCGAATAGAATAGCGCAAGAAAAGCCACAGAAAGGGATTTCCCGTCCATTCTGGGAGCCATTCGCTCCTGCAGGAAACACCAAACTCTGCCCCTGCGATCTGGTCATGTCCTGAGGTCCCAGTGACGGCCGTAGCAGCGTTGCCATTGTCCTTCAGTTTTTAGGGTTTCACATCATTCAGTATCACTTTGCAGACTAAAAGAGGGGCATTGAATGTGCCCTTTATACTCTTTGATGCCTGGTCAATCTCTGTAGCATTTCAGATATGCAAAAAGGCCATTTTTGTGTTGAATGTACTGTGGATGGGAAAGAATGTCTAAACCCAGTATTCAAACCACGGAAAAATTACAAAGTCAGTAAATACAGAACAGGAACTGAGGAGAAAAACATGTCAGGCTGTTCCTCTGGACTGTAGCTTGAATAAGAACCTGAAAGGTTTTAACTGACCTCTAAATTAGTGCACTTTCTGTAACTCTGGGAGAGCTTTAGTGCTGCAATTGTTAGCATAAAATGGTCAACTATTTCAAGTTCACACCTCTTTTTATTAATGACATGGAAAAACACTTGAAATCTATCTAATCAAAGGCTCCCAAGCAGTCACACCCCGCGGGCGGCTGAGACAGGCCCGATGGAAACAGAAACCACATGTGTTAGTGCTGATAGAGCTGGAGCTCCGGCCCCGCCGCAGGCAGCACCGCGCTCCCAATCCCCAAATCCCCCTGACCCCCACGGTTCCTTGGGTCTGGGATTCCTTCTGGAAACTGGTATCACAAAGCAAATAAAAAGCCTATGCACATTTACTACCCAGCGTCAGAACGTGCCATCGGTGGCAATTTCAGACATGAAACGGTGGGTAACGCTCCCCATCCCCATCCCCACCCATGCGGCATCACTTTGCTCAGCAAACTTATTTTCTTTAGGTTTGCACATTTGTGTGTAAAGTGAAACAAGGTTTACAAAGCCAAAGGGTAGCACAGGGTTACAGGTAGACAATGTTTTTGACTTTTAGGTATGGTACCTCTGGAAAAGCTCAAGCAATGGAGAAGCACGGCAGACAGCAGCGTGTAACAGCACGCCAGCTTTCAAAGCAATTTAAACAATATTGTTATATACAGTGATCCCCTAATGTTTTCAGTAAGTTCTGATCAGAGTAGCATCAACCACCTTCAATGAAAACCGGAGCCATTTTTAGTATTTTAGTGTAGTATTTAACTGCATTTATTGCCTATGAAGAGTTCAGCAAGTCCATCATGTCTGAGGAACCAAACGGCTGTGACTGTTGTGTATTTGCAGGCTTGCTTTTAAGATGAACATCCCTACCTGTTGTTCTACCAAGAACCAGGAGAGGGTGCTGTTAAATTTGGCTATTATTTTATTTATCCAGAGAGCACCCACACCTTGCAAAACGCCTTTCTCCATTTCTTCCCCCACCACCCCAAGCCCCTTAATATCAGGCGCTTTTTATCTCCTGACTGAAATGGATTTATGTGCCACACTGACCAGCCAAGATTCAGCACTGATGAAAAGCATCTTTCACCTAATTATAGTAAAGCTCCTCGACTAGAGGGATCAGAAGTCACGCAGCAGCACCGCAGTGAAGTTCCACAGATGCTTTGGATACGGGGTGCCCCGCAGCTTGGGTTTGACTGTGGCTCTGCCAAAAGAGCCCTTGAAGCCCTTGGACATCAGGATTTCAAACCAGAGGGGCTGCTGCTGGGGCCGGGTAATCACCACTGACACGGAAACAACCCTCCTGGTGTGGCTTTGGAAGACTTGCTGCTCTGTTTCAGGATTTTACAAGTTATGAACAACTTACAAAAGGAATAGATTCCTTTTCAGCTTTGAACCACAGCCATAGAATCAGAAGAATTTGGGTCCTCTCTCTGCATCACAGACCTAACTAGTTTTTAACCCAGACGCAAATTCTACCACTTGAAATCAATCTGAATCTTCAGTAAAGATATAAATATGTTCTGAACTGTTATCCAACCTTGAATATTCCAACATTTTTCTCTCCCTCCCTACGGTTTTTCAAACCCTCCTTCTCCCCACCTCAGTGTTAGCACTAGAAGCAAGTGTGACAGAAGAAATGCAATGGGAACAGAGGAGCGGGAGGAGATGAAGAAGGTACAAGCAGCATCTTCTGCTGTTTAGTGACTTTGTGTGATTTGTTCAGACAACAGCTCACTGCGAAGTGAAACCCACCGTGTCATCCCACCTTCCTGCCCTCCAGGGATAAACAGGCCATGACAGAGCATCAGCAACTGTGTTAACAGGGACAGAAAGCAAAAAATGGGATAACTGGGGGATGTGAAGTGATCTTGGCCCAAACTGTGTTGGAAACATAAAACAACTGTCAGCACATGGACTGGGTGTATTTGCAGAATATTTTAATTTTCAGCTGAGAAACACACAACAGGACAGAGTTTCAGGCAGGCAATCAGGCATCAAACTTCTCTTGCTTGCTTTTTGTGCTCACACCTTCAGCCTAAGTTCTACAAAAAGGAGCAGATCCCATCTTAACACCTATGCAAAGCAGCTCCGCGTACCCACTTAAAGCCTGAGGTTCAATGCAATGTTTGCAGTTGTTCCTGGGATGCAGGATTTACTTACAGGGAAATTCAGTTCTTCTGTCTGTGCACATTTGTTCCATGCCACATAGAAAAATGTCATCTATTTCACAAACTAAGTTTGATCAGTGATAACATCAACAGAAGCAAAATAACCCTCTCCACATATATACATGCGGCACTGACAAACCCCTGCTTGCATGGTTTTACTTTGCTCTTTTACTGGAAAATACAGAAAATCTAATGGATAGGAAAAAAACCCTTTTATTTCTGCACCTTACAAGTCTAGTTGATGGTTTTCTTCTAAAAAACAAACCAAAACCAAACACCACAAATGAGACAGCCAGTGGGACAACGAGTTCTTTACTAGTAAGGCAAAAGAGCAAGTCAAAGGTGAAGATTTTGTGGATTTAGGTATATTATCTTAGAAATATCACAGGTATTGAAATAAACATCACGGGCACTGAGATGCTGCTAAGAAACATGTTTCCATTTGAGTGTCTTTCAGCTGGCAGCAGCGTAAAAAGCACCTTTGTGTCTACTCCTACGGGGCATTTACTCTTAACAAGCAAATAGTACAGTGCCTGATGAGGAGCATAATGCCAAGGAAAACGTTGTTTATAAGCAGCTACAAATGAGTATTCTGGTTTTATTTTTTACTAGTATTATTATTTTAAAACACGATAGTCAAAGACTCTGCTCTCTTACTCATGCATTTTTAAAATCAATATGATTAAAAATGAATCTACTGTACATCCACATGATGAATGTGGTGAGAGCTCATTCTGCATTTCTTTCATGAAGGTTCCCATCCCGGATTTTTCACTATCACTAAGACTTCAGCTGCAATTACTGGGAAGAGACAAATCCCAACTCCTAAATATGTTCAAGCTGCCCACTCCCAAGGACTTGAGAAGTATCACAAGTTCCATCCTCTGCTGCGGCAGGTGTTACGAGTTCGTTATTACAGTGAATTTTCAAAAGAGGTAATTCTGAGATGACAAATAGTTGCCAAATCCAGAACTGGATGGTCTCATCTCATAGGACCCATCATGATAAAACACACGTGCTCACTTTGTTCCTATCCAGTAAAACAACTGAAATGTAACTTAAGCATGAGGTCAAATACCACTGAAAGGATGGCTTCACCATTACATCTTTAGAGAACACTCAGTGCCTAAGAATTACTTTTAAAAACACGCATATGGAGGCACTGACCTCCCCTTTGATTTCCTAAAAATGAACAGGACATTTAGCTCTGCGGGGAGAATCCGAACTCCTGTTCCTGCTCTTACATCTAACTAGGGAAGAGCCCATGGAAACTGTTTTCTTTACACATTACCTGCAAGAGTGGCTCAGAGTTAAAGAAATAATCAAGTCTACCAAGGGAGTTTGCAATGACAACCTAGACCTAGTTTTAAAAACATGGATAGTGACAGTAATGTATAAAAGATATCTGGCCTTCTCCACAAAAGGAACTATAAAGCAACCAAAAGCTAACTGTGCATTTGGGTTAGCCGGCACATCAACAAAAGTTCAAGAAAAGCCATCTAAAAAATGAAAGAGTAAACAATGAGAGAATGTGGAACAGCAGAAGCTGCAAAGCTTGTAAACAGAGCATGTAGCTAATACGCCTTCCCAGTTCAAACTGTAATGTTGCAGAGAATTCAAAAACATATGAACACAGGAAAAACTGTATGCCAAAATGTGCTTTTCAGCTCTTACATAGTCCCAGGATGATATGAGAGGCTCATTGGAAGCATCTTCCTTTATCACCTTGACAGTTCATCTTTATTGCTCTGGGCAGAAATAAAACCCCCTTCCTCTCAAGCTTAACGTGAGAATGGCTAAAACACAACATCAACCCCCCGTTCCACTGCAGATATCAAAAGTCACCATTAGGAAACCCTGAAATACTTCTCTTGGGCAAACAAAATTAGGCAGGGTGATTTTAGTAGAAAGATTTTAGCAACGCAAAAGACTTTGTTGGTTGGTTCTTTGTCAAAATATTCTTGCCACACAGAGCAGGATCACTCAGGAGACACAGGGAAGACCAGATGCTTCCCAATACTGGTATCTGACCCTGATGTTACCCTGACAGGCAGGACAAGCCCTAGTCAAGCTTTGCCAAAATCAGCGTGCCCAAAGAGAGATATTAACATCAGGTTTCCTAATGGCCGTTCTTCAGAGATTCTCTCATCTTAGAGCTTTTGTTCCCAAGGAAATACAGGTTATTCTATACTCTGAAGAAAGTGATTGTCTACTGCAAAAAAAATAGGGGAAATTTAAGAAATACAGAAATGAAAATCACGGCTAGAGAAGTGTTTTGACACAATAACAAAGGCAAAGCAAAAAAGAAATTATCTTGAAAAAACAAAGTTCCATAGGAAGGGATTGGATTCTATTGAGTTTAACCCTGAAAAGATGCTGTCCCTTCATGATTCAGTTTGTACCAATGACCCATCCACAAAGTAACATGAAACATACTCCTCAATAGCTTCTCCCAGCAACCCAGGTTGTGGAAACTGGTCACAAATGAAAACTACAAGGCAAAAATAAAGTTAAAAAAACCAACACCCTATCTCCCATTTCTCATCATGATGATGCCTCTCAAAAGAAAATACAAAAACTGAAAGCATTTTAACTTGTGAAATATGCAATTCATACCTCAGCCTTCAAGCTAGGAAACAGTCTTTCCACGGGTGCTTTGTTATTAGCTATCATGCAAAAACAATTAGTCATTCAAGCAATTAAGAAGGTAAGTATCTCCTAAAAAAGGTTTTGAGCTTTTCAAGCCCTAAATGCAACTGCTATAAACCTAGACTGTTCCTGAGCGTAATTTAGTTACTGTATTGTCTCTCCTGGAGAGATTGATTGTATCATGTGTTGTAAATTCTTGATGCTCTTTTAGCTGCAGTCTGAGCCTCTGGTGAATTCTCCTCTTGCTCCTCAGACTTCTTATGGTTTAGGAATATGTCTGATTTTAAGAAGCGGCTGTAGCTGTCATATTTCATGAGATTGAATATCTGGTAGGAGGGAAAAAAAAAAAACACAAAACAATGACTTAAGGAAACAAATAATTAAGAAAAGCCTCTAAATAATTTACATAAATTCTGAAACTGGAAACTGGATCTAGACAGAACTCGTTTTACCAACGTTTCTTAAACTTACGCCAATCCTCCCATCCTTTTTAGACTGCTACACAACCGAATGCCAAGACCAAATCAGAAATGTCACAGGTACCTAACACAAAGACCCGATCCAGTACAGATGTAATTTGCCAGTTAATATGTTTAACATTGGTGATCAAAGCTGTGCCATTAGGCTTTTCACTAGCACAAGACCTGCCCTTCTTGCCACAGCCAGCACAGTTTTTCTCTCCCAAGGCCTGAGTTCAGGCTCATCCCCCAACACAACCGCTTTCTCTTCTATTTATACTCATTTCAGACAGAAAAAAAACCCAACTAGAACTTATTTGGAGTCTTCTGAAAACAAAAGGGCTTGGGTGAGGAGCCTGGAATCTGTTCAGGTGTCAAGGTCAGGAATATATTTTGCTTGGTCTTGAAACAGAGGGGAAGGAAAAAAGGAAACCTCAAAACTGTAATTAAGGCAAAACCAAAGCCTACATCACTCTCTGCCTATTATTTCACTGGCAGAGCCTCTCTGAGTCTGATTACATTTTATGATACTCAGAGTAACTACATTTCCAATAGGAATTTCTGGATTCTGACCTGCATGTGTGGATAATCCATGTGTGGATAAATGGGGCTTTACCTTTACAGGCCTCATTTCTAACTGATAATACAACCAGGTAATACAACTCTTTGTTAGGAGGAACAAAAAAGTAATAATCTCAATGTGCTTTTTCATTTCACATCCTCAAGGACCTTGTACAAAGGCAAACACACAAAACTTGACTGTTCTTGTCTGTACATTTGCTGTAATATCCCCCTTGCAAATAAATTACATGAAGCATTTTACTAACCACTGTTTGTTTACATAGTTAAGTTCATGTTTAAAACTGTGGAACTCTTGCATTATACGCTGCATGTTGGAAGACTAAATATCCCAAAGCATCCTCTCAGTGTAGACCCAAATCAATGCAGTTAAGCAAAGTCAAATTACACCTCCTGGCTTTGGTTAACTACAATACAATTAAATATATCCAACTAGCTCGAGGGAAAACAAATTGTAAGGAAGACATCGCCTGTTAAAATGTCCTAAGAACTTAGAAACTTCTTGTTCCTGGTATCATTTAAAGCACCTCCCAGAGAGAAGGAGCACTGTAAGGTCCGAGTCTGCTGGAGTCTCTTCAGCCAAATGCGCAGGACCGATTTTATAAACGTGTGCAAAAGCAGAATTATGTTTTTCCTTCCCCACCTCTCATCGCCTCCTTGGAGTAGGAACATTTACCCCAAGAGTATTTTGAAATCTACAGATTTCTGTGAACCACTCTACCACCACTTCATTCAGCACCAACAACTGCCTCCAAGCCATTTGTTTAAGGCCATGAGCACAAAACCACGCTCCACAAGTAGCCCCAGTTAAACCAGTAGGTCTCTGGAGAACTGAAGTGCTAGTTACCAGTGACACCGTAGACCAGATTGCAGCTTCCAAGCTGTGCCTTTTTATACTTCAGACACACGGTGCCAGCAGGAGTTAACACTGTTCTTCTTCATAACTTTATAAGGATTGAAAACTAAAGACCATAACTCTTCCTGAACTAGCATCTAAAGGCAATAAACTGAAGCTTCAAGCAGTGCAAACCTGCAACAACCCATAAACGCTCTGCATCGAGTTTTAAAAGTTCACAGACCTCCTTCTCACACCAGTAGGACTCCTCTATCACTGGTCCAGCATGTTTTCAGTTCAGGTATTACTAACCCTTGGCTTGTCACGTGGATGCTCATTTGTAAAGCTGCCAACCGTTTCTAACTCCAGCAGCTTCTCCAGCTTTGCTCTCATGATCACCCCCCCTGAACCGCAACACTGAGATTCACTAGAACAATTTTCTTTCCCTTCCCCCACGTCTGAAGTTCTCCCATGAAAAAATTGCTTCCTCACATGGAAATGAGTTTCAGAAATTTCCACTGCTAATAAGTTGGAACATGCTTAAAAGGCAGCAGAGCCTTTGGTCCTCAGATCACTTCAACTGGCCCAGCCAGTGCCCAACTAACGTATTCAGTACCTGATGTGAAATGGCTTGAATACACTATTTAAATCAGTGTGCTGTTTCTCCATAAAAGAAAACAACCAAAAGGAAAATACAGGTAGTACTGAGGACGGTACAGAAATTAAAAACAGTACAGACTGCTAGTGCTGGAAAGCTGCAGATAAGAATGACTCACTCCATAAGCTATGCTTTAAAATAAGCTAAATATTAAGAAAATTTACCACAAAGGACATGCCTGCAAAATGTCACCTAATTTCTACCAAGCCTCCCAAGATCTACAGGCAAAGCAGATACCAACTCCTCTTTTAAGCTTTGTGTGTTACAGAAGAGGAGGCTTTTCAGGAAATTGCATTATATTCATATCAATATAAATAACAAAGCAAAGGAAAGTGAAAAATCTTGAGCTCTTGGGGAAACCAGTGGCAACTACAGAAACAAACATCAGCAGTGAGTCAGCACAAGAGAACACACAGGAAAACGTAGGCACAAAGTCTGTCAGCTGGGTGATTCTCAAGCTACCAGCAGAGGAATCCAGGAGAAAACTTCATCCAATTTTCCAGGAAAGTCCTGAACTGGGATTAGTGCCCACCTATTCAATCCACACCACAGGAAGCAGCAGGCAGATTCCTAATTTTCCTACCCTAGCTTATGCATCAAAAGCAGAGTCAATTTAAAGCACACAAAAACCTACAGAAACTGTGTTCTTGAAGAAAATAGCTTTACCTGGTCCTGGAGCTTCTGAAACATGAGGGGGTGAGGTGTCTCCAAAATGGTCTCATTCAACCGGGACTGCCCTTCAACATTGACTTGGGAGGAAGCTTTACTGGACAGGAAAGTCATGTAGATTTCTTTAGCTTTTTCTTGCATCTGCAAAAGGACATATTTTTTTCAAAGAATTATTTACTGTGGGAATATTCTTTGTATTTGTTGATGTTTTGTTGAAGAATGCTCTGGATCACTTACTTCTTGAGGTTCACATCTTGAAACCAAAACATGGTCTGAATTAAAAATGAAAACAAGTAACAAAACAAATATAAACAAATATACATAGATTAGCTTATTTGTGTATATTCACTTGTACAGGAGGAAAAACAGCTCTGCAGGCCAACTCCTGCACTGACATTAGTGGAAGCTACTGGTATTAGGCACTTAGGTTACTAACAGAACGTGGTGATGTTTGAATCTGAGAATCCAGTGTAAAATTGCTCAGCATCATCAACTAAGCTGTGTCTTCACTACTTAAAATACTAGTTTTCCTAACAGATAACCAGCATGTGCAAGGAACCCAGGGGGAAAAAAACACTGTGGAAACTTACTGCAAGATGAAACTAAGGAAAATCAATGTATAATGTGAGCTACTTTCAGATAACCTTGTCATACTACATGCTTTGTCATAACTATGTTCTTACCTCAGAGCAGCTCACATGCAAAACTAATTACATGATTAAAAAGAATGAAAAACCAACAGGCATTTTTTTGGCTAACGGTAAAGCTAAGACTCTCAAGAGCCTCTAAAAGCTGAAAAATAAAGGTAGATGTGACTCACATAAAACAGTTTGTTGGTGTTTGCCCTGATTTCTGCAATCCAGTGTTCTTCTCTTGATAAATCAGTAACAGTGATAACATTTTGACCCTACCTAGCATCTTTGAGCTTCAAAGTAGTAAATGAATGGCCACAATGCTCCAAAATTAAATACTAGCTCCCTCTTGAGCAGAAGGTCAGATAAGAGAAAGCCAGGGAGGAAAAGAGAGCCGAGGCCAGGCAGCAGGCAAGCCTCCCTGCTGCAATCTGAATTCTGATTGCTGAAAGCAAAGCCCGTGCAGCAGCGGGCACTGCCCAATCCCCAGACGTGGGTACTTGGCTGGTGTTCCCTATCACACATCTCACGAGCAACCGTAACCCAAACCACATTGTTAATGGGAAGTGGGCTTGAACGAGGAAGCATTTAAACCCCTGCCCATGAAGGAGTCACAGAATTTCTTTCATGTTTTACAGCTGAGACTCAACATTTGGGGATAATTAGAAGAAAAGCTACATGTGTCTGACAATTCCCAAGGGCTAAGGAGTTAACTCTCTCGCTGCTGAAGGGGACACACATTTTCCAGGAGTATTCTTTTTTAAAACAGATTATTCATCTGGTGGTTAAAACATGATGTGTCAAGTGCATTAGGTCACACTGAAGTGTTTTTAACAACTTCCTGTCTTCCCAGTTTCACAGATCAGGTGGGACTGCTTCAGCAATGTCTGTTTTCAATGAGCAATTAATCCAATTGATCACAGAGGTGACTGTTTTAACAGGTAAAGTTAATGCCCTAATGCAGACACAGTAAAGGCACCTTTAGCTATTATCAAATGAGCAGGTATAAGTGATTGTACTGTCTGTTTGTCCTACCTAAATAACTTTTGAAACTGCTGTCCAATTTCAACCACATTTAAAAGAGAGGCAAGGGACTGCGAAATAACTACCCTCCCACTGACCCAATGGAAAAGAGTGGCAAGGGAGAGGAAAGAGAGAGAAAAAGCAGCACATTCATCAAGGGGAAAAGCTGCAGTATATGTTCAGAAGTTATCTACTCAAACTGCCAGCATGTAATTAGCTGCTGGCTAATTAATACAGAGCTCTGCATCTCCCACAACTCAAGGTGCTGCTTGCCCAAGGAACACAGGACGGAGCTGGGCACCGTGGAAAAGGAGCAGAGGAAGGTTTGCAGGGGAACATGAAACTAGAAGTAATGTGAGGAAGTTTAAAGAACTTGGGAGGAACAAGAGGCTTGTGTGGGAGGTTGGCAAAACGGGGAGGATCTCCGGAGTTTGTGGAGAAGAATGACAAAGGAAGAGCTGTGGTACGGAGAGGGGGTCGTTGGGGAGATGCAGGGGACCTGACTCTATAGTAATGGGGAAATAAGGAAATGCATAGCTAAACATTACAAGTTCTGCATGTGGAACAACTGTTACATCTATGCTTCAGTAGTAGAGCATCAGTTTAACTATAATAATTTAAAAAATAAAAAAAGGAGAGTACAGTTAAAGCTGCCAGTGTATTTATACACCCCCAAATGATATCCAGGGAGAGCCAGGTTCAGGCGGAGGAGACAGTGATGTTCCCCATTCAGTGGGTGGCATTCTCTGTTCTGTGTCAGCCTGAAACTAATGCCTCTGCACAGGGGACTCCACTCTGGAATTTAAACAACACTTAAACTGGGATCTTATTCAGAGGTGGTTATTAAAGGACTTCTGGCACTTTCCACTTATATCTGTGCGCTCACCCCAGCATCCGTGCCAAATTCCCACTTGGAGTACAAAGTTTTGTCTACAGAAAACCCCCTCACTATTTCAAGGGGATAAAATATTCCTTCCCACTTCCTTTCCTAAGGTCAGATTCAGCTCTCAAGCATGTGTGACTCCCAAATGAGGTGAATGGGAGTCCCAGATGCTCATCAGAACAGGCTCCAGCAGTGAGCAGCTGTGCAGCATTACCCAGTCCTGCTTAACCACTGCCACGTTCCACATGGGAAGTCACAGAAGAAACTCTTGACTAGGTATACTTTGTTCTGAAATAGTTCTCTATAAAACTTCCTGACATGGATATTTTGGCAGGTTTCAGCAATATCTGAAAAGATTCCCTGTTGTTTGAAGCATTTATTATAATCTGTAATTTATTTTTAAAGCTCAGCTGCAAGAGAAGAAACATTTAAACCTTGGGAAGTAGCACAATGGATATGTTGTGTGTTCCATTAACAGTCACAAATGCAACAGCATAGGAATAACTCAAACGAAATATTTAAAGTTAAATTTTTTTCACTTATCCCCACCACTCCCATTTCAATAATTAAATGTGTCCTAAGACGAAGGCCACAAGGGTGGCAGCAGAGCTCACTGCTACAAGTAGACTTAATTCCTTCCTCAAACTTTGCTAAAAATTACATTTCTATGTTAACTTCAATTTTAAAGGTATGATAGAGAAAGAATATCAATCTTTTAAATGTCTTATGCTGAGGGGCAGAGTAACATAGACTTCTTGCTGCCTGGCTCTGCGGATGCTGAAAATCTCCCCTGCTCTCTGAAACACACACATTTGGTACTAGCTCAAAAAGGAAAACAAACTCATGGAGAAACTCCATTTCTGTCTTCTGATAAGCGTTCCCACCACTTGCCTAGAGCCAACACAAGAGCCAAGAGCCTGGGTTCTTCTCGCCAGCGCTCCCTTCTGCTCCTGTGATCTGGGGCTGCACAGTGCTTCATGTTCACGAGGAAGGGACGGAAAAGACGTATCTCCATATCTCCACAGCATCTGGCAAGATCTGCCTGTGTTGTCTTGATATAAGTCAGCTGCTAGGCAGAGCCCACATGACTGTGGTTAGAGTAACGACTGAACCAAACTTCATAAGCCTTGAGGAAAGGCCCAGAACCTTTTCTTAAAATGGCAATAATGCAGCTAGTTTGCAAACAAAAAAAGCAGGAGCAGGGTGAGCCTCCATCTACCTGCAAAGGGTAGAAAGGACAGGAGGGAAGGACACATTCACTGAGCTAACCAGCCTACACAAAACCAAACACCACTCCAGGCTGACGCAGAAGGGGTGACAATAACACAAGGCACAATGGATACTAAATCCACTGACCAGGTGGTAACCACATCTGTGCAAGTTTAAACTCACCAAGAAAAGCCCCATGCTAACACTCCCATGGCAAATAATGAAAAGTTTATTTGATACTTTAAAAATAGGAAAGAAAAACAAACAAACAAAAAAAACCAATCACTCGATCTGGGTTAAATTGAAATCAGCTTCATCTGACCAAAAGTCTAAGTGTCTAAGAGCTAGTTTCTGTGGTAAACCAGTTTTAATGAGGAAAAGGTTATAAAATAAGCAAAAAGTTCTTTTTAGAATACTGCGCTCACAGTAGATATAAAGTGATTTCTGCAAGAGTCACTTTCAGAAGACGAATTCATGCTATTATAAACACTCGAAAGATTTCTATTTTTAGTGCTTTTTCTAGCTTTGCAAAATATCTAAACAAAGCCATCCATAAGCAGTGGCTTTACTGTAAGGCTGTGTCATTCTAAAGCACATTTATTTGAGCCAGCTGTAATAGCTCTGGCAGTCCCAGCCTCCAGACTGACCACACTGTGTAATGATTGGTACTAAATAATTAAGCTAAATGGAACCCTGTCAACTCTCTGTCCATTCATTTAGCAATTCATTCAAAAATTCACTAAGTTACTATCTCTATACATCAATTTACCGTTTCCTGTAGTAGCACATGCAATCCTAAAAGAGCTAAAAAGATAGAAATTATTTAGCAAGGGAAAAAATATTATTATAATCCCGTTGCAAAATGTGGGACCTTACAGAAGGATTTTCCACTTTCATTTCTATTTTCAAATGCAGTTTGATACCTGCCTAAGGGGCATCAGGAAAAGGCTACAAACCCCTTGGTAAGGGCACTTTATGAGATACGAAGGAAAATATCTGCTCTGTACAAAGCAAAGGGCTCTTCCCATTTGGTCATGGACCGCAATGCTGGTTTTTGCTTCACCAGCTCAGAAAGCAAATTATTTTAATGGAGTAGGGAAAGAGATCAAGAATACCCAGCCCAATATATCACACATTTCTGGCCTCACTCCAGCTACTTCTTGCAAAAATTAATAGTTTTGCATTTTTTATGGATTTATCAATACAAAAAAAAAAAATCACAACTGAAACAAGCAAATTGTTTCAAGGAGAATGCTTTTTCAGTGCAAAATAGAGAATATTTACAGAAATAGACCGTCCTCTCAAAAATTTGTGTTGCTGAAAATTGAGTGCTCTGCTGGAAACCAACTGGAGCTAATACTTGCCTAACCTTAAGAGAGGAATCCTGCCATCCAGATGCAGAGCTGCCCTCTTACACCTGCAATTTATAACCCCCCAGGAGCCCAGTTCCCCACCTGATTCCTATTCCCTGATGTTTCTGACATCACTCAAAGCACATAGAGTCCCATTTGAGGCAGGTTTAAATGGTATTTTCCCAGTCTCACCTCACGTTACTCCACTTTCTTTGGCCAGAAGAGTGCAAAATGGGTTGTACATTGGCACCTGTTGCCTTCTAAAATGCTCCCTTTGGCAACAAGAGCTGCACACGTGAAAGGCATAAAGGTGGGAGAGCAAAAAAGGGCTTCAGGAGCCTGACTCATGGACAGTGATGCTCAGCTGGAGTTTTGGTACTACTTCATTTCATGCTCATAGAATCCTCATCTCAAAAATCAAACACATTTGGAATGTATCATTTAAAAAACTAAAAAGTCAGAAAAACCTTTTCAGAAACAAGCAAACAAAACATGGTAGGTATTTTAGGCCTGATTCTATAGGCTTCAAAGCTTAAATTTGAAAGTGGATCCTGTGTTCCTCGTGGATCTAAAGTTCCAGTTGGTGGAAAAAAATTACTGGAGGTGTCTGGCTGAAAAATTTCCAACAGAATATTTTCTACTAGAAAAATACAGCTTTGACGAAAATGAAAACTGCAGGTATATATCAATTTAAAAAAATATTTACACAAAAAGTCCACATGGACCCTCAATTTATTTTGCAACTTGTCATTTGATATGCAAAACTTTTCATTTTGGTGTTATAGAACATTTTGTTTGCACTGTTTGTTACTTTGACGTTCCACTAAAATATTACAATGGTGTATATTTTCATGTAATAGCCACTATACTTTTAAAAACATTCCTGAAACATCATGATATTTTCAAGCAAGATGACACAACATTGCTGAATTAAAGCTTTAGCTATTCCCAAGCAACAACAAATGTTCAGAGTTTTCAAAACATGAGAAACTTGACGATTTTAGCATTTTGGTTTGATCTTAAGTGGAACCGGCTCTGTTTCCAAACAATTCCACCACTGTAATTCCTTGAAATACATTTATTTGCACTCACATGAAGCACGTTATGCAACAGAAACATTATAGCTCCAGCTCTGCTATGGAAGTTTTGTTGACAAGTCATATTTATCTAGGAAACATACCTGTTTTGTTCCCTGTGTTTTCTTAAATTCTTCACATGCTAGCCAGAACAAAACGTTTTCTTCACTAAATTCTTTCTTTAAAAATTCCTAGGGAAAAGAAAAACAAACAAACAAACATCAGGATCTCATTTCTCAATTGTTTTTCTCTCTTCCTACTACAACTATTAAAACGAGAAGCTGCCTAGGGCCAGCCTTACCACATAACACAGCGTAACAGAACCACTGCATTAGTGCATCCACGCACCATCAAGGCACAAATAAACAACCATATATTCAGCACTTAAAAGCACATTCCAGTAGGATGATGAGCTACTTTTAATCTCAGAGAATATCAGTAACTAGCGGGAGTTTCTTCTTAAGTCTCCCATAAATAACTTGAGCAATTTCACAGTCATTACTCGAAGAGAAATAAAAAAATACGTGAATTAATTTGCAGGTAAGCATAATGAACTATTTAAGTGAGAGCAACAGATCACTTGAGATTCTCATCATCTCGTATCTTTCTGATTTCTAATGAGTAAAATTTCTACGCATAAAAGTGTTTCTAAACATGCTCATTAGTGGCAATAAATTAACTTAAGTAAACTAAAGCAGAAGATGTATTTGCATTCTCTAGACAGTGTTTAAACAAAGCACATTCCTCCAAAAGTGAGGCATGCTTTAAAACGGGGAAAAATGTACATTAAATTTCTTTATAAAAAATAATGACTTAAACATTTATAGCTCTGAGATCATTGATTTTCACTTTGAAGTGTTAGAAAATAGAGATTAATTCATGCCAAGAATTAAATAGCACCAAGATTACTTTTAAAAAACCCAATAATTTGGATTCACAGTGTCTTGTAATTCCAGTTTACATCACTTTTCCAACCAGTCTGGCAGGAAACTATCCCATTGCATTTTATCAGTGCTTGGTACAGCAAAACCATCCTCAAGTAAGCAATTCCTGTTCCTATAGGAAATGCCACAGCTCCAGCTCTGCCACCTCTGCTCAGGGGACGCATCTAGAAGGACACGTGTCTCTGTGCTCACGGCACTGCACCATTTAGGCTGAGACTCATTCAGCTTTAAATCCTAATTTCAGTTTACATAAATAGCCAGAATTGGTATCGCAACCCGAAATCGCTTCACTCCTTCTGGATCTTCCAGGAGGTTCTCCAGTGACGTAGCCCATTTTGAGGTTCCTTTCAAGGTCTGGTGGCTGCTGCTTGGGTGACACTCGCCATCATTTATCTCTGGAAAAAATGGAAAAAACATGACATCTTCATTAGAAATGATTCATGTCTCATGCATTTCTTTTCCATTGCCCTCTGCACCCTTGTACTACAGCTGCTCTCTTTAAAGGAAACACCATAAAACTGAAACTAAACACACACACATTTGCATTCTGTTTTGCCTGTAAGGAGGTAAAAATGCCTCGCAGTTAGATAACTCATGAGCATATAAGCAGGCACTGTCACCGTTTTATAGGAGTTCAGGCACCTTTTGCATGTGGAACACAATGACCTCAGTCTGTGTAGTAAAAGGACCATTTGCCTTTTGTTCTGGCACTGTCAACTCCATTGGCTTCTATAAAGCAAATCCTGGACAGTCGCACACATGAAATTTATTTTTAAGGAAAGAGTCATCACTGAAGGTTGAGAAAATGCACCGAGTGTAAGAAAAATAATGCTTTGTCTAGCAGGAGAACAAGCGCAATATGTTAAGCCAGGGTAACAGGAGGAAAGGCAGAAGAGCCTCATCCCAGCCGAGTCGACCTGCTCATTGGGCAAGTGGTATTTGGGTGTTTTTTCTGTTTGCTTGTTTCTTTTCAAGCCCACTGAAATTCTGCTTTCACAAGGTGTTCTGGATTATGCTCACACCTTCCCTGCCACCCGATCTTCTCACAGATAGGAGACATGGTATACATTTTTGAATTTTTCTGTCCTAGGGACAAGTACGTTACATCCAAGGCTGATGATGCCAAAAAATTGTTTGCTGGCTACCCATCAAAACACCTATTACTTGGGAAGACTCCAGGAATCTTACTGCTCATCTGAAAAAATCTGAAGCAGGCATAGAGCTCTTGGCCTCCCTTCTTCTCACACCTGGAACACCTGGGAAAGGCAGCAGGAGTCGGGTGACAAACTCCACTGCAGGTCACTACACACTGGAAATGCGCACAGAACTCCTGCTCTAATCAACACACCTTCTCTGTATTTTATAGCCACTTCATTTCTCCCTACCAACTCATTGGAAATCTGGATCTCAGTAACTTCTGCTTAAGCTCTGCTAAAAACCCCTTCCTCTACCACGAAGATAAACCTTAGTATCTCAAAAGAGTGTCTGTGCAGAGCTATACACCATCAGATGCTCTTTCCAGATGGTAGCTAGAACGATAAATGCGAAGGTTAAAGCCCTACAAAATACTGGCACAACAGCAAAGCCTACTGAGTTTTGGTTGGTAGGGACCTGCAGAGTCTACCTGTTTTTCTAACAGTGAGATGGACCACTGTTTTAAATGAACCAACACCTCCTCTTCTCCATTAATTGAGGGGTTTTTTGTTCGGTTGGGGTTTTTTTTAATGTAACAGGACAGTAACAGGAAAGGAGGTAAACATTCTGGAGCTGTGGATTCCATACCCATTGTCTAATACTGAAAGATCTACATTCATGTCCCAAGTAAATACAGACATAAAAGAAAGGAATGTATCTAAAATGATTGAGCAAATGGTCACTGCAGGCTACATTTTTCACGTGTGAATCCCATCTCTCCTTTGAATGTCCTGCTTTCACTTTATGATGCTGTCACAGCACCAACCTGAAATTTCTTACACAACAAATGCACAAAATCTTTCAGGATATAAGATCATAACCGATTTGGGTAAAGACTGTGACAGATTGGTCTCCAAAGCAGCAAGTGTACCTACAGCTCTGGATAAGAAACACGCATTCTGCTAATTCAAGGTCAGGAGTCAGAACCTGAGGATTGTCCCCAGACCACCACTGCAGACTTCAGACATGACACAAGAGTACAGCAACTCTGCCTCAGTTTCCTCTCCCTTTATGCAAAAAGATGTGGCTCTTGATTATCACTTGCAAAATTTATTTGAGGAACTTGACTCAAAGTATCTGAGCATCTAATCTCAGTAAAATCTGTGAGATTTAAGTGGGAATAGCCAAGTACATTGGAGCAGAACACAATTACATCTGAGGAGCCTGAATGTCTTGTTATGATGACTCTCACCTGCCAGCAGAATGGCAGCTCTGTGTGTACAGCTGCTAATGGCCTGAAGAACCAGGCCACTCCCTTATTTAATATACTACTTAGCACAGAACACATGGGAGTGAGATTTTATTCCTAGTGTTTCTTTTCCAGCCGAATTTTAAGTGGACTTTAATGATTACTTTGAGAAGCATGTATTTCAATGCGCCAATGCAATACAGGGCAGGCCTAGTGCCACAAGAACCTAAAAAAAGGAATTCTGGTGAGCAGACACAGGCTGGAACAAGCGCTTCCACTACCCAGGATACATCAATCTGCTGCCCCTCAAGCTGCTTTGGCTGCTGTCTCGTTTTGTCTCTGTCCTCCCAACCACCATCCACCCCAGTTTCCTCCCACTTCCAGCCTACCCAGCACCATCCTCCGTTCATGTTCCCCCCGTTCTCCTTCACCACCCTCCAAACCCTGCGCCCTCCTACGACCCTGCTCCCCTTCTCTCCACCTCCGACAGCCTTAAATCTTGGCTTTGAAGGGAGGACTTACACAGCTCCATCCAAACACCCATTCTGCTGAGCCTCCTCGTCCAGGACTCTGTTACTCAGTTATTTTCCTCATTTAACCAGCACCCCGCAACCCCCAAAGTACTGTGGCACTGAGATGACACTTGCCTGTCCATCAGAACCCTTTCATACATCCTTTGCCTCTGTTATTCAAGCCAGCAATTCCCCAGGGCAGAGGCTCTGGGGTGTCACAGGTGAGCTCTGTGGGTGCCACCAGCAATCCCGGTTCAGCACAGGCTACAGCTCCCAGCATCGGCCCACAAGGGGGACACCAGCTGCGGTGTCACGATGGCCCCTTGGACCACTGGGACGTAATAAACACGAGAAGCCAGAGAACACTCGTGGATCCTGCCGGCAGCACAGCTCTTGTCCTGAGCAGTCCCCAAAAAACCACAGTAATGGCATCCTAAGAGCCTCTGGGGACATTGCCTGGATGGTACCACCCCACCAGCTGTGCTGGGGACAATACGGCTGGCAGGGGCCACGGCCACACCAGGGAATGTGCCACCAGCTCTGGAGGGCCCAGGCCTGCACTGGGCACTGATGGAGCTTTCTCCCTCCCCATCTCCAGTGTTCCTTTGCAAACACCATAAAACACAAACATTCCCCTTCAGTGCAAATGTAAATAGGCTGCACATGATAAATGACAGTAGGAAACACCCTGAAATTCTGTGAGGATATTAAAACTGCTGGGTATTTTTCTTATACACCATCACAAACATTTTTTCTAATACAAAAGTGACCCCCGCGATTAGCATAATAACTTCCCACTCCAAATGTTGGTTTAATTTAGCAGATTTGATGTGTGATTTCTAGAATTTTTTAAAGAACTTAAAAGATAAAGAGGTTTTCCCCACAAATGACTCAAGAAGCTAATCCCCAAATCCATATCCCATAACACATGACTAAATTACCTTAGAAACTATACTTCTGCTGAAGTACAATTTAATGAAAGTCTGAAACTATTTATTTCAGAAGGCAATACAGCAATAAGTGTAATTATATGAATGATCCTGCTGAAACCTATTTATCTCTGTTTGCTATTTACAGCAAACTTTCTCCTGTTGAAATCATCTAGTGACAAAGTTACATAATACACAGTTGGAAATAAGAAGCGCAATACCAATGTTTAACAACTCAAACGTATACATTAGAATGATCATTTAAACGAGGAAGGCAGACATTTGCTGTTACTGAAAACTGGGAGATAATTTTGTGCATCAAAAAGGGTACTACAAAATGGCAGTTCTCCCACCAATATATCTGTAGAAGTGACACATAGAATGTACAGCGGATGATAAATACGTTAACTACATTTCCTACTGCCATAGGAGTGCATTTGCTATCTTTTGCAGGGGTTAGAAACCAAGAGGCAGAGAAAGCCGACAAAACAGGCACAGCGGAGCAGTTACGGAGTCTCTGCTGAAGCAAACTTTCCACTGAGCGTACGACCATAACACAAGCCTTTGCGTGATGTGCAGGGCCCAGCTGCTTCTACAAACAGTAAATGATCAAGCACTTTAACAGCACCGTTATTTTGGAGAAGAACCCTATACTAAGCCAACAAAGAGGTGGTTACATTAGCTAGAGCATTATTTTAGAAAAGAATCTTACAGAAGCTGCCTTCTCCCATCACACAATAGTGCTGCCGCATTAGCCTGGGGTGAAAGGCTCTTTGTAAGCGATGGAAATAATGGTAAGTGCAGCACTAATAACACTGTAATTATCAGCTGAAGTGTGGGATCAAAAATGGCAAACATTTGCATTCTCCAAACAGGAACTGGGACCGAAACCACAGAAAGTGTCAATAACATCAGTGCATACAACTTTGCACATCAAACTTCATGGTTCTGGCCCTCGCTTTTGACGGGCACAAAAAACCATGGAAACTCAAAACTTGTAGAGATTCAGACGCAGCTAATTGAGTCAGACATGCTAATCCATCTGCCTTCCAGAAGGGCTACACGCTGCCAGGGTTTCCCAAGCTGCCGTCAGTCCCAAGCTGTTGACACAGTGGCCTGTGTGGCACCGGGTCAAACACCACAGACTCACACACTTCGCAGAATCCCGCTGAGCGCAGCCTGTACCTAAATGCCCCTTCTAACCGCCTCTTCCAAACCCCTTAAAACAAAGTGGCACACGAACAGCAGATATAACAAAACCACCATGTAAATAGCTTATACCTTATTCATAGAATCATAGAATCATTTCACTTGGAAGAGACCCTCAGGATCATCGAGTCCAACCATAACCTAACTCTGGCACCAACTCATGTCCCTAAGAACCTCGTCTAAACGTCTTCTAAACCCCTCCAGGGATGGTGACTCCACCACTGCCCTGGGCAGCTTGTTCCAGTGCCTGACAACAAACTTACTCTGTATTTAAACAGTAATATAGAACATTAAGAAAGGCCTTTGCAATTTCTTCTTGAAGAACTTCCAATCATGTCACCTGCATTTTCCCTTTTTTCACCTGGATCATGAAGCTGCAAGCGACAAACCTTTATTATTAATTCAAAAGTACTCTGAACACCTTATCTTTTCCTATGGTCACCAGAATGCCTATCCAGCAACAATCATCGGTCTGGAATTAATAAGTCCAAGGTTATGAAACACGGGGAAGCTTCATAAGTAGGCAGCTGACGGGAAAATTCCCTTACTTTCTATGTATCCAAGTACCACTGGATGAATCCTCAAATAATATTTCCCTAGTAGCAGCTGAATTTTAGACCTTTTCAGTATAGAAGTGCTGTCCTTCCCACACTTGGGTTGTTCAAATCATGATCCTCAACATCCTCTTTTGATGGTCTCTGACAACAGATGGCTACTGGATTCCACTTTTAACTATAAGGAAGGAAACTAAAGGGACGTTCCGCTTCTGCGGCATCTCTGGAAGCGTTCACCAGACATATATCCTTTTAACAAATCACCCAAACAGACAATCAAAAATAAACCACCTCTAGACAAACACTGTGTTTTGCTTTTCTTAGAAAGATTGTAACTTCTTACTGCACGTTATAAAATGTAGTATTGTTCTCGGGGATTCTGAGTTTGTAACTTTTACCCCAGTTGTTTCAGGAATGATACGGATTTTCCCCTTCGACTCAGAGCATCACCGATGTCCCTTAGCAGCACAAAGACGTTACGAGGTCTGTCTGCACAGGGAACCGCCAAGTCCCACATTTATTACGCCTTAGTAACTTCCACTTCGGTTTAAGACGCTCCCTCCAAAAGCAAACTCTTCAAAGTCAATTTAGAGCCCGAACAATCGCTCTGTGGTGCTCAGGGTATCGCCTCACTGCCGATAGCAGCCACAGGCAAGAGTCGGCAATTAAAATGTGGCTGATGAGGCACAAACCCCAGCAGAATCCAGTTCCCTCTTCGGCGCAGCAGCCGGAGCGGGAAGAACGGCGCTTCGTGCCCAGGCAGGGGGTTAATGCCCCTCACCAGGCTGCTGACACAGCCCCCCTGGCCCCCCAGAGCCCGGGCAGGGCCACCCCGCGATGTGAAACCCGAGGCACAGCTCACCGCTCCGCGACCCGCCCCGCGGAGGAGCCGCAGCCCGCTCAGCCCGGCTGCGCTCGGGTACCGGGAACCGGGCGGAGGAGCCGGCGCGGCCCAGGTCGAGCAACACGCGGTGCGGGGTGCGGGCACCCGGGCTCCCCGCAGCGGGGTGGGAGCCGCCGAAAAGGCGGGAGCCGCGCTCCGGGCCAGCGCCGCCGGGAGGGGGCTCGGCCGCGCTCTGCCTCCCCGGCGCTGGGTCGGAAGAGAAGCGCAGCCCTGCCCCTGCCGCCGGCGCTTCCTCAGCCCGCAGCGGCTGCCGCCGGGTCGCCGCCCCCACTCTCCCCGTTACCTGACGGCGGGCGCTTCCTGCTGAGCCGGCTGACGGCCCGGTTAAACATCGCCGCTGCCCGGAGCCGGCGGGGGCGGCCGCGCCTTCCCCGCTCCCCTCAGGGAGCCGCCCCGCCCCGCCCCAGCGCGGCCCCTCAGCCGCGGGGCGCCCCCCAACCACCGCCTCCTCACAGGCGCCGCGGCCGCGCCCTGCGCGCCAACCGGCCGGAGGGCGCTGCCCGGGCCCGCCGCCTGTGCCCGCCGGGGGCCGCCCCACCGCCCGGGCGCAGTGCTGTCGGTGCCCCCGGCCTGCAGACGGGGCTCGCACGGTCGGCGGGCCGGGCCTGGCTCCTCCGCGGGTGAGGGGAGCGGCAGCGTTTCCATGTTACCGCGATGAACACGGACTGTCAAAGGCAACGTGTCCGTGTTGAGGCTTCACCCGTCCCCTTCCCGACCTGAGCCCCGTGGCGGCGGGCAGCAGGTGGAGGGGGCGACTCTGCCCCTCGGCTTTCTGAGACCCCACCCGGCGTCCTGGGTCCAGCCCTGGGTCCGCAGACCTGCTGGAGAGGGGCCAGAGGAGCCACCAAGATGATCCGAGGCTGGAACAGCTCTGGGAGGACAGGCTGAGAGAGCTGGGGTGTTCAACTGGTGACCAGAAGCTCCGGGGAAACATTATTGCAGCCTTTCAGTGCTTAAGAGGGGCCTGTAAGAAAGAGGGGGACAGATTTTTTAGCAGGGCCTGTTGCTAATAGGTCAAGGGGTGATTCAGGCTGGACATGAGGAAGACATTTTTGACACTGAGGGTGGTGAGAGCCTGTCCCAGGTTGGCCAGAGAGGTGGTGGATGAACCATCCCTGGAGACATCCCAGGCCAGGCTGGACGGGGCTCTGAGCAACCTGAGCTGGTGAAGATGTCCTTGCTCATGGCAGGGGTGGCACCGGGGGAGCTCTGAAGGTCCCTTCAACCCAAACTATTTATTCTATGGTTCTAATGTATGATTTTGTTCCACTTCCAGCCTTCTCCACTTTCATCCCCCTGCCCCACCTTTCCAACCAGCACTGGTATTTCAATTCACCCCTATCCATCTCTTCCTCTTCCCAGGCTCCTACTCCCCAGCCCGCTCCTTTCATGGCACTCTCAGACATCACCTTTGTGATGTTTGTGTAACTCTGACAAACTTGTAAGCCATTGACAATTCCTTCAGGAAGCACAGGACAACAGCAGCAGGAGGCAATGGGAGCGCTTAAATCCCACTGGAAATAGCACAGGTACCTAAAAACCCACAGAAATCACCACTAGCAGACAAGTCAACACTTGTTTTATTTCCACCTAAGCCAAATCCCATCCTGAACACACAGTAATGCATTTATAACTAGCTCTGTTCACCAAAATGTATGGATATTTTCCACTTACATCAGGCCAAGATTTAATTCCTGGGAACTGGTGACACCCAAACGCTGAACACAAGAATATATTGCATCTGCGCTTCCAAAATAAACAGCAGCACAATACCTTCCAGCTGAAGTGATTTGGCCTGCGCACCCCTGGACTCCTGCCTTCGGTACCAGGGCCAAAAGCTGTGTTAGCCGGTAAAGATTCCTTGGCTCTTGGTGTAGATTAAAAAAAATAAAAACAAAAAAAGTAAAGTTTGGAGTCATTCTTGGAGTCATATCCATTAACACCAGGTATTTCGGGGCAGTACATTTACACTGAAGCAATACATACACCACCTGATTGTTGTTTTCTTTAAGAATCAGGTCCCGAAACACACAGGTTTTAGTTGTAAAAGTTAAGAGCTAGTACTCCTAGGACAACTGAATAATCTTCAAGCTAAGGTACTGACAACAGGTTATCGGAGTAGTTTTAAGACTTAATTTCATAGATTTGGAGATGGGGGTACGTATGAAATATGAGAATGCTCGAAGATTGTGCCCAAGGCCCATTTGCTGAACCTGACCTTCAAGTTTGCCACATTTGTTGGGCATTTCTTTCTTTTTCCACAAATAATCTGCAATACCTGTACACAGCCACATGAAACCTAACTATGCCTCAATTCATACTGTCCTGTTGTCCACATGCCAAATCTATACGTTCTTACATTGAATTTTCGACCTTGCATCACAACTCTTGCCAGCTTTTCCTTAGTACCATTAAAACTGAACTGTACTGAAATTTAGAGATATAGTCAATGTATCTGATTATATTTTACATTCAGCTTTTCTGCTTTGAGCCTTAATGCTCAGTAATGTCGAAATAGTAAAGTTCACTTAAAACCAAACATAAAAGCTTTCAGGGGCAGATTTAACTGTTTGGGTAAAATTCAGCACGTTTCCCATAGGAACAGGCTGAGGGAGAAAATGAAAATGTGCAAGACACCCAAAAAGGCAGAAATACACTTGATAAATCTATGATTTTGGGGCAAAGCTATTAAAATATTCTATTTTAAAATTTACTTGTATCCTGACGAGTAATCTGTGGATTTACATTTAAATAGCTGGCTTTGAAAATAAATGGAAGCAGTTGTGTGGCCACTGCAAGAATCTATTCTGGAACATACTGAACTATGAATAACATCACAGAAAATGTGTAAAACATGCAGCTCATTTCAATATTAAATTGCAGCTGACAGACTCAAGACTGATCAACAGACTATGAAAAACCTGATTTCATTATTTAAGGCCCTGATTTCATTCACATCAACACAACTGATTTCAGTAGATGTACTTATTTACACAACTGTAAGAACTGGGCCCCAAACTTATAATCTGAAATTATAACAATGAGGAGAAGCCTTCAAAGCAGGAAACTGTGTGCTACACACAAAAAAGAACCCATTTAGAATCTAATTTTAGACTTGCAAAGTTTATTTTCCAGTTCTACCACACTTGTTTCTACAGCACCCCTAGAACACAGCACTGTGTAGGTGTCACTATATACATTAAAGACCAGATTCACAGACCTTGGTGTACATGACAGCGCAGCTGCCTGTCGTGGAGGTGACGCTCACACCAGTAAATCGTGTTGCTTCGCACACAACTTGCAGCACCACCATCCCCAGCACCATTTGCTTTGCCAGCGCACGTGGTAGAACAGACATGACGAAAAAACAGAGCTCAGGGGAGAAGTTTGACTAGACCATTGTGATTCAGAGCCCCACACACCGGGATTTCTACTCCCAGTTTCCTGCTTGTGCTACTAAAGCCAGAGCATCCTTGGGAGAATTTTTTTAATTATTTTTTTCCGTTCTAACAATATTGGCTTATAATTGGCAATGAGGTTTAACGAGCTGGGAAGAAAGAGGATAAGATGTTCAAGTAAATCTCTAAAGGAAATGAGCATAATTTGGACTGCATTCATTTCTAAGAAAATCTGTTTTCAACTTAAACCCAAGGACTAACCACTTCATCCTCACTTCTAGAAGAGATTCAGAAAGCAAAACCAAACTAACTATAATTTTATGACCTTCAAAGGCTTTTTTGAATATAGCTACCAGTTCAACACTTTGTCCAAGTATGTTTTCACATGAATTTTAACAGTGATAGGTTCATATACATTCTGTAGATGGGCAAACATTGCCACATACAACATGACATTACGGTCAACAGTAGAAAATAAGACTAGATGCCACAGTGCATATTCCGGCTAGAAAACACAAAGCATTTTAATTCATACATATAAATCATAGACTGTTCAGAGTATCATAGGTTCAATTAAAAAAAACAGGTTTCAAACTTCAAGAACATTCATCTTTGTGTCCATGAGAGGCTGGCAAACATGCCTCCTAAGTTTATCTTTGCATTTCAGCATGGCTGATTTGGATCGAGTATCATGTACCCAGAGGGACTCAGACATCTATATCTAGATATAGATATAAATCTATGTATTTTAGCTCGTGTTTTCACAGTTTAAACACAAAGCAATCAGTGACAAGCTCACTCCTAGAATACACTAGAGTGTCGTTAAAGCTGCTCCTTTTGGAGAAAGCAACGTGACTTGATATTGTTAAATCTGCTTTTGTTTGGTATGGGGTTTTTTTTTGTTGTGGTTTTATTTGTTGTTTGTTTAGTTCAAAGCCAAAAGTCACATTTTAGTTCTATTAGCATTAAACCAGCAAGCCATTTTTGAAAGTCTTAGCTAAATGCAATTACTAATCTGAAGATTCATAAATACCAGGGTAAAAGAACAGATAATAAACCATGTTTTTCATCTTCTAATGAGATACAGAGAAAATATAAACATATCCTTCCTGTAAGGTACACAGCATAAAACAGCTTTGATGAGAATTCTGCTAGAGAACTGTATTCTATTTCAGGCTTGCCTAAATATATCAGGGGAATTTGTCCAGCTCCCCTCACTTTGAGCTTAGAGAAAGCTCCAGCTCGCTGCTTTGTAATACTTTCTAGTACAAGGAGGTTCACAGGGTCAACTTTATCCCCGGTCTTGTGGAACATTCCTCAATACTCCAATTCCAGCAGCTTTACATGTGCCAAAATAGAGACCGCCAAACTCCACTTGAACGTAGCATTACAGGCTAAGTAATTCCAGTAGTGTTCCTACCTTACATTACAGCTATACCTACTATGAAGCTATACGCTTCATAAATTGCACTAGTTAAAAAAAAAGGGCAAGTGTTCCAAAACTTGCAATTTAAATAGGTGATTTTTTTTAAAAAACCAAATTTATGTTCTTCACATCTGACAGAGAAGCAGCAAAACTGTTTCATTACTTTAGTATTAAATGCATATTAGCAGTAAGGTTTTTACCAAATCTTATTTCTTGCATTTCTTCAACTTTGCTCCATATATAAAGGAGAATGAATTAAGGTAAAGGAAATTCATTTTCCTTTTATATTGCCCTAAATTGCAAAAAAATCTGCAAATTTTGCCAGTATTTCACCCTCACGGTACCTGCAGGATTTCAAACCAGCTTTCAGAAAATAAAGCAGCACCATGAATTAAAATCTGAGGTTAAGAAATATCTTTCCAACAACTAAGATTACAGCAACACAAAATATTTCCCTCGGTAAAACCATATTCATATATTTAACTAGAAATGAATTATGAAATCATAACCAAAACCTTAAAAGCATTTTAAGCCCCTCTGGACTATATGTAGTCAGGACTCATGGGGGATGCAGTAAAGAAATGTCAGATTTTATGATTTATGTCCAGTCTGGTACGAACCTAAAAATACAAAAAAAAAAGGTACTTAACACATGCTTTCAACATAAACCTGTTAATATTAAAACATGCATAAAGAAATCAAAGATTATTGCAGTACAGGGGGACATTAAAATGATACCTGAGGTCAGTGTGTGTTTCTACTAAGAACCAGGTGCAAATGCAAGAGATTGGCTCCTTGTGCATGAAAACAAAGTACAACTGTTAACTAGGAATATACATCATTAATATGAGAAACACAGCAAACCTGGGTATAAAAAACAAGTGAATCCCAGTCCACAATTTAGGTATTGAATTGTATTTTCTACAATGAAAATAGTTATGAAGGAATGTCTGTTTCTGCAGCTTCGGTAAACGAAGATTTTGACAGACCCGGATACTTGTAATGAGACAGTTTCTTCCCTTCCTTTTCTTTAGAAGTCATATAGACAGAAAAAGCTGCAGAAACACCTTCCAGGTAAAATTCAATGCATAAAATCACATACTTTGCCCAATTTCCGTTTCTACTTCTTGGTAGACAGGTTGGATACTGTTTCTTAAAAGGCCATAAAGCAAAAGGATGCTGGAAGGAATGCTCTAACAAAGTAAATGTCAACACAGCATCGCCTTGGATGCTGGCCATAAATCTTCAACATGCAGCATGTACTAGCAATATATGCTGGTCCTCTAACCTCAGGAACCGACCATTTGAAAATACATTAGCAATACATATGGACAGCTGTTACACTTCTAGGATAAGGTCTTGTTATATACATATTGCAAGTTTATAGTAATTTGCTTGTTTCTGAAAACGTCCCTTTTAAGTGATCTGAAAGACATTTCATGGACTTTTGTATCCTTATACCACAGAGTACGTAAATCCAAGTGGGAGGAAGATTAATCTAAGAAAAACATGCTATAAATGTATTTTGTTTTCTTTAAAGTCCACCTGAAATTAGCCATATTTTTAGATAACTAGTCACAAATACAAAAAAAAAATCTCCTACAACACGACAGCACATACCTGTAAAAGGAAAAAGCTCTAAAAGTCATACTAAGATAGCAGGAGTTCAGAAAACAATGTTGGACCTCAGCCTTCCCTGAATATTTGCAAACATACAGCACAGATTTATTCTCTAAAGAACACAAGGTTTGCACTTAAATCAAGCAGCAAGGCACCAGTGTTTCCAGCATCTGACTCTACAACAGTGATGCGGTACAGGAGCTGTAACAGCAGCTCCGCAAGGTTGATTTCATCTTTATGGGTTAAGGTGTAGCCGTGTAGCCTCCTTGTGCTTCCAGGTGCAAGTAAAAGGCAAGTAGAAATGGTTCAACAAAGCTATATTGCAATATCAAACGGTCTTTTTAATAACTAAGGGGATTATTTTCCCCACTGTCAGTACTTGAGTTGAAAGACTTAAACTAAGTAATGAATTCTATCAGCTGGTCTTTCCCATCACGCTTGATAATCCAACATTAAAGGAAAATTATTTTGTTTATTACAGTCAAAGAACTCGCTACTGAAACGGAGAATGGCAGATTTTTATCATCACACATGATGAGATTTAAACTTCTACAGGGTTGGGTCTAGTAAGTCAATTTCCACCTAGGAAATAGAATTATTCAGCATTTCATGTGGCAGACTTGTGATTCTTATTCAATTCATACCCACTCCTGCTACAGAAATTACACATTTGAAGAATGGGTAGACATTCAACAAACAGCTGTGTTTATCTCAAACTACATCAATTACATAAACACAATGGTCACTACAGGCAAACAGAATGCCCAGCTAAGGGGTCTAAATTAAGCAAAGGTCTACAAATTTGGACACAATTTACTCCTTTAAGTTTTCTTTACTTGTTTTGTCACCTTAGGTATTCTAACTGGGCTCATTAATGTGCATCTATTTTCTTAAGAACCGAAAAGAAAATGGTCAGAGCTTATACGTTTTTCATCTTTGTAACTGTAAAGCAACATTATTTTAAGGAAAGAGATAAAGCAAGTTTGTGTCTGAATGGTCACAATCCTTTGGATGCCGCTGCAGCGTCTGTTCGCCTGCCAGGATTTTAAAAGTGTTGGACAACATGACTTGGCACTGCTGCTGCTGGCGCGTGCGCCAGCACTGCCCCTTCTCCTCCTCATCCTCTCCCTGCAAGCAGCTGGGAAAGACGCTGCCGAGTATCTGGGATCAGTCATCACCCGAATTTAGGCAAAGAACAGCGACAGATTCCTTATTTTCAAAGTGCAGTATTCAAATGCTGTCACTCATCAGTACAGAGAAGTCGGCTTACGCTGAATTCCCTGACAGCTCCATTAAGCGTTTTTCTTCTGAACAAATAAAAGACCATCTGCGCAACTCTGATGTCTTATTGACAGCTTGAATACTAAGATCCAAGGTAGAGCAATGTTTCTTCCACAGCATATCAGGAATACTGTAACAACCAAGAAGAATCACATCAGCTTTAATCAAAGCATGAGTGGCTGTGTATTTAAGCCATAACAACTTGTATTCAAATACTCATTACTGGTGTCAAATTAACTTTCTGAGTCATTACCCTTTAAATGTCAGTGAGCAGAGCATGTCATTCACATCCATCATCTCGATCAGCAGACGTCCCCAGAATGATGACAAGAATCAGTGTTCACTCATCAACACAAAGTCCTGTTTCTTTTTGAAGTAAAACATGCAGTAAACATTTCAGCATTTTCTTTGATATAAAGTGATGGTAGAGGTGGGGGAAGGATTTTATCCATGTGATACTGAAAAAACAAGTATTTTTTTAATTTATTTTTTTTTCCAAGCAATCAACTGGATTCAGGAAAGTTGGCTGAAATGAAATACAACAAAGACCTTCCCAGCAGCTATTGTCTTGCACTTGCCTTTTTATGAACAGAAACATCATTACATCGTGAAACCCTTAAATCTACCAACATTAAGCAGGCACCATGTACCACCAGAACAACTAAATTCCCAGTTTCAAAAGAACTTCCTTTCGCTACTACAGCAGCAATCCAGATCGCAAACTGTATCTCTAAAGGAAGATTCAAGTCGGACCAAGGCAGTTCTTTCCAAACCCCACCCATTTTGTCAAGTATACCGAATAAAAGAGTGCCTGTATCTGGCAATGTAAGAACAGTGCAACAAAATCTTTTATTGCTGACCAGGAAACATTTCCACGTGATTAAAACAAAGACTTATGCCCTTGTTCAAAAACAGTCAGATAATTAAGCAGTATCAGACACTAATCATGTCCATACAGTTTAAGTCTGCTTCCTTGTGTACAAACACAAGAAAAACAAGTCACTATTTTTCTGCAAAACTAAACCTTATCCACTGTGAGACGTTTTTGGCGAGTGAAATGAAGGAAATGGTTCAGAGACAGCAAGTAGCTGTCTGTGACATTATCTTAGTAAGGAAGGTGGTTCTGCAGAAGAGCATGTCTGAGAACTGTTAACAAATATATACACAAGGAGGCAGGACTGATGAAAAACTACATGTAACCTTAGATTCACAGCCTTGCTACTGCAACTCTGCAAAATACAAAATGTTTTTGTATGAAATACTTTAAATAAAACATCTTTTACAGGACTGCAAGTGCATAGTTTACAAGTTCAGCCTTGTAAGCCTGTTGTCAGTTTTACAGCAAAGAGGGACAATGTTTTGACAGATGACAATACAGGATAAGCCCTTTATCATGTTTCACTTTTATTGAACACTCTCTGCAAATGCAGATTACAACCTTGCTTCAGGTTGCACGCATCAACTTCAGCCATGATAAATCAATTACTTTTTGAAACCCAAATCCTAGAGGTGAGGGGTTAGGTAGGGGTTGGTTTCTGTAGTTAGAGAACTCACAGCAGTGTAACAGTCACTCGTAAAAGCAGAATGGTGCAAGAGGCTCTTTGGTGCCAAAAAACTGTCAGTGACACACTTGTGAACGCTACTGAGTAGAAAGCAATCCAAATTACAGCTCTTCCTCGCAGTGCTATAAAACATTAAAGAACACTGGAGACTCCCATACCTTGAGCAGTCTGTGAAGAAATATTACCATTAAAGAAAGCTGTATAAAAATCAATGACAAATGAGAAAGTATATCCTATCTTTCATCCTGAAATACAGGTCAGGTATGGCCCAGCTCTACAGCAGGCATATTAAATTATCAGATTTAAGGTGATCTATACATTGAGATCCGAAAGATCACTACCTTCATCTTACACCCATTTATATGGGCATTTATACAGCAATGTACTTGCATCATCTAATCTCCAGTAGTGCCTATACTGCTTATATACCAGCATGCATCCAGAACAGAGTCATGTGTCAAACACCCAGAATTACGTAGAAACCCCAGATTTCAAGTGAAGTCTAAGAAATACTAAAGTAACTTGCAATTCATATATCTACTGACTCGTGGTTTGGGTTTTTTTTTTAAACCAGATAAGTGTAACAAAAATGCAGACTTACTTGTGATTTCTTTTTTCCAAACTACAATGTATAGGCCGATCCTCGCGTAGATATACACATATATACAAAATTTATAGAAAACCAGAAGTCCTGTAGACAAGATTCCTAACTTGAGTGGAAAAACACTACGTATATAGCATAAAGGAGAAACAGAGATAAAGGGCCAATTCTGTCATCACAAGCACTTATGGTTCCACGCTGACTTCAGTCGTTATTGCGTGCACAAGATGCCCAGAGTTATGAGTATCTCTGGGCACAGTTGAGCCAACTGACTAAATTGCTCTTCCAGTATATCGCGCTCTCAACCTCATCGAAAAGTCAAGGTACTATTTACCACGTCAAGTAGAAGAGGAGGAAAAAAACCTCACGTGATTTGCTACAGCATCAGATGTAGTTATCTGCACAACCTGGCTGGGTTTAACAACACTGCAAGTTTCCTTTGCAAAACCTATTCTGATTTGCTCCACTTGCACTTTCTGTGAGAAATACAAAAGGTAAAATACGCAGCTTCTTAGACACTCATTTAGAACTATCATCCCTAAAATCAAACGCTCAGTTTCTTTTAAAATGCAAGTTTGTTTCACTGAACTATCACTGCAAATCCTACTTTTCTTTTTCTTTACTTGTGCCTGCCTCAGCGTATTTCAGCGTAGAGCTGAAACATCTGCACCCCCTAGCTGTCACAGGTAAGACACAGTACTTATATCTAACTTACATTCATTTTCAACTTCAAATTTATTGAGGCAGTTTATATCAGTGTATCCATAAAATAATTCAGAAATAACCCAAGTTGACCATTTAAACATCTTCATGATTTATCCATTTACACACTCAGTACACAAACAACCCAGCCTCTGTACAGGTTCATCACATGCAAACCACCCAGAAAGACAAAAACTTGAATTAAAAATAAGTCACAACTCAGTGTACTGTTTCAACTGCATCTCCATTTACCAAATGGCACATTGAATATTCTCTAAAATAAGATGTTTTTAACAATCTTGTTAAAAAATTCTTGGGCAAAATATTTCTAGACTTAAAAAACATCAAGATTTTTCAAAACACTCAAGATACTATACAACTTATAATAACCTTGAAATAGGTTTACAAGGTTGTTAACCAAGGTATTTACATACCAAATAATGTAAAGCAAAAAAATCGTCTTTCTAATGACAAAAAGGTGATGCATTAAAGATTTATGAAATTAAAATTAAGGCTCTTTGTTATAGTTCTTTATGTATCTTTACATAATAGCCAACTTTGGAAATGTCAGTCTTGCACATTCTTGTCAATCTACTGCATTCAAAGCAGTAGAGTATATTAAGTATTACTTTGTATAATTACATTGCTACTTCTATGTTTGAGCATGCTTTTGAAACACTGTAATCATGAAATATTTACAATGTGTAGCCTTCAAACTTTATGTAAAAGCACAAGTATGACTGTCTGATTGGAACACAAACACCATACTTGCAAAAATGTTTTTACTTCTCAAAATTAAATGCAAATTACTACAGTCTTAATAAGCAAACCGGCTCCGAAAAGTTCTTGTGTGCCTGAATGTGGACAGTAGAAGTTATGTGAAATCATTCGGACAGTACTGTTTTTCATTTGAGACTGAACGATTCGTGTCAGACTGTTTTCTTTAAGCATGTAGAAAAATTAAATATTTTTTTAAAAAATTATTCCAAGACCTACATATACTTTCTGAGCTATGCCCGTAAGTTTCTTGAAAAATCAATACTGTCTAGCAGGTTGTAATGATTGGTCCACAGTTTATTTCAGGATGTGTGTTCAGCTAAAAGCAACTTGCTGTTTTTCAACGTCATATCTCTTAAAAAGCACAGTGATATAAAACACTGAAGACAGAACAAAAAAAAAATGGAATGGTAACCTAAAGATCAAATTCATTAGCCATTTCTCCTACTATATCAAAATTTGTAGTCAGAATTGTCTTTATTGACTTTATTTTTCATTTTTGTACACAAAGAAAAACATGTTCATATCCATCATGAACAAAAACTTAAAAAGGCAGAACTAGAAGACATTTGTGTCCTTCACCAAAGCAAAGCTGTGCTAAAGGTTCCAAACATTTCCATTTTTAAAATAAATATTTTCTTTTTTTTTTTTTTGTCGTCGTCTACATTCCAGTCTTCAGAATGTCACTGGAAACTGCAGCCTATCATGAAATACACACTTTTAAACAGAGTCCCAGCTCACTGCGTTTGGTAGCTTGCCATACCATATCCAGCTTGGTTAGGTATTACAGGAGCACCTTGTCCCTGGGCAGGTTGAGCACCAAATCCACCCATCCAGGCAGCAGATGGAGATTGGCTTAAAAAGAAACAAGGTGGTTAATAAAAGAAAAAAGGAAAATAATCATCCAAGCTAGTCAAGCTATTTACAAGATAACATATCAAAAAAAGAGCATAAAAATATACTTCCTACACTACTATGCCTACCAAAATAGAACAATTTCTTCTCTTCAACGAGTAATTCAGGTGAAGTGCTACAGCGTGATTCTTGAAAATGAACTTTTTAAGAACAAAGGGGAAAAAAAGCCCTACAAACCTTGGCTACCAGCTGCACAGGACAACCACCTCCAAAGGCAGGTACGTACACAGGTGGCTGGAAGTCAACATCAGTGATGCAGAAATGCAAAACTTTCCCAATGCCCAATAGGCATGAATATCAGTGACAGGTTTATCAGGGCTTAATATGTTTAATTGGAGAGAGACAATGAAGAATTACATGGGTGATTTTAAAAGTATGTTCAAAACAAAAAGCTGTTGTGAAGACTTGTCTTCAAGAGATGAAGTACTACAGGCCCACCCAAATTCTGAAACCGCACAAGCTGAAATGTCAGGATGGAGTTTCTTCTCTTCAGGGTTACGAACCCTTCAGGTAAATACCTGGACTCCCTGGTTCAGAGTCTCCAGTACTCACCACCTCAAGTCAGAAGCCAGAAAGTTTCTAGATATCAGACAAGACCACCATAGAAGTCTTTGTGCCTGGAGTCTCAAAACATCCATATGCATAAAATGAGTGATCGAGTGCAAGTCAGCGTGACTCATCCCATTATTTGGTCCAAAACCCTTGAACATAAGATTTAAGCATGCAGAGTCCATCTAACACTTGAAACTTTGTGCAATCCTTGAATCAAATGAGCCTGAAACTCAGATATAACATTCTAGGAATATTCTAAAAAATTAAATACAATTACTTACTCTACTCCAAAACCCTGTTGATTCCATGCTTGGCCATACATTCCATATGATGGTACTTGCCACCCGTTAGCCATATATTGCCCATACTGTTGTGGATTTCCATATACTTGGCTCCATTGCCCCCACTGACTGTAATCCACCTAAGGAGAGAATAATTCATAATACTTCGGGTTCTAGAGATGGATTGTGTTCCTTTTGTGCTGCTAAAGGCAACATTTTTTGCTACACTGATCACGGGGTTAAAACTACTTAGCAGTAATGAGATCAGAAACATAAATAAGACATCACTGTGACTTAATTAGATCCTTGTACAGAAAAATGTATCTGTGTGTGTTGGAAATACCACAGAGTATCTGGTTGGATAGTCACCTAGCCTACAATTCGCAAACAAGCAAGTATCAGAATCACCTCAAAGCTTCTCCCTATATTGAATCGTATCCAGAAGACAGTAACAGATATTCCATCAAAATCACTAGCCCAGTTTGATGAACAACTGGATCATAACTTGAGACAGAACATGGAATTCCATACGAACTCTACTACAAATGTAGCTGTTGTAAACAGGAAGGCATTACAGCTATGTACACAACTGCTTCTGTAATACAATGCAAAGGTTCAAGTGCAGTTACCTGTTGGAAGTTTTTAGTCATATCAGGGGATTCTTTACCCCAATAACATTTAACAACATGTCCTTCAATTGTGGTTCCATTAACTGAAACAATAGCGTGTGCTGCACTTTCATGGGTTGAAAATCTAAAAAAAAATGTAAAAACAAATTAATGTTATGGTTTATAGTACTTTCACTGGACTGTTAAAAACCAGTGACTCCATACATACAGGAAATCCAGAGAAAAAGATCTGCTTTCACAGACATTCATCTTCTCAGGTAAAAAGATTGGTGGTCACTTTTAAAAGTTCCAAACTTTTCTATGAACATACAGTGACAACTTTTAATGTACCAGCAGAAGTTCAATCAAGTGAAATTAAAGAAAGGTGAAACATTACTACATGAAATGGAAAAAAAATCACAGTTTCTATTCTTCCATGTCCATACCTGACAAATGAGTAACCTTTTTCCGGAAACACTCTTATTTCCATAATCTGTCCAAATGGTGAAAACGTTTGTCTCATAAGTTGATCTGCAACATATGTTTTTGAATTATTAACCATCTTGGTGTCCAAAATGATTCAATAATAAAATAGTAATAAAACAAATCATACCTGTTAGCCCAGAGGCAATTCCTCCACAGTACACAGTACAATTTTTTGGACTTGACTGATTTACTACATCTTCAAATCTCAATTGTTTTGTATTATCTATAAAGAGAAAAGGCTGGTTTTAAGCAGTAGGCTCACAGAGTCCCAGATACTTACCCTGTACATAAACATGAACTATACATTTAACAAAAACATTCAATATTATTATGATAGACCAGCAGTGCCACCACTACATTAACAGAATACTTAAAAATATATTATTTAAGATCTGGAAAGTCATGCTAGATATGTAATTAAGTGACACAATTTTGGCAACATTATGTTTTATTCCTCCATTGAACAGTGACGCGCAAGAGAGCAAACACAGCACGGCGTTACACGAGGGTCTTACTTTCTTGTGTACTTTTGGGGGCTGGTGGTTTCCGTGTTGCCCAGTTAGTTCTGATCTGGCGGCCTCCCAACCACTGGCCTCCCATGTGTACAATAGCATTTTCTGCATCCTAAAAAGATGAAAATAAAGATTATAATACATCCAAACAAGAAGTATGTACAAGTCTACTTCTAAAAAAAGATTTGCTTGCCAGTTAAGTCTGTTGGCAAAACCAGTAACAGTACCAAAAAGCATGTGAAATTCTGAACAACCGCAGCAAACAGTCAAAAAGTAACATGAAGCCAATTGGTTACAGAGAAGGCCCTCAAGTGACTCGGGAAAACCGTCTTCCCACCCCCATTTTCTACAGTTTCAAAGCCAACTACAATCGTACATGTGCCACCTTTACACAACAAGCATCTGCATGAGAATATTTCAAGGCTTCCCAAAAAAGTACAAAGGTCACACAGATGTCAGAAGCAATTACTGAAATAAAACAACTATAACTTCAGTTATTAAAAAAAAAATTAATTACACGCTTGCAAAGTCATTGTAAAAGATGATCTGAATGTGTTTTTTCAGAATCTTAATATGCACTCAACATAACTGGCCAAGTTTAGGTAGAAAAATTTTAAGTTCTGCGAAGGCTGAATGGTAGTTACTAAAACTATAATGCTGAGCTACAAATAGATTGAGCCTCTAAGTTCCCTTTTACTTATTATTCTCACACACCTCCTGTCCCATCCTCTGTTCTGCCCTCTGGAGACATATATTGTATGTCTGAGCACACACTGCTTGCTAAGTTCTCTAAAGTCATTATATGAACACACACAGAAGAGTCCACGGCCCACATGGTTTCACTTCTTGTCCTGAGCATGAACTAGAAGACAATCTCTAAGTTCACTGTAATCAGAAACACCTAGTAGGCAAGGGATAAGTTTGCTAACACTTGTAAAAAGCAATTTTTCCCCAGTTATTTTGAAAGAAGAGAGGCAGAGTGAACAGTACACATTTGAAATACTTTTCCAAGGGCACAAAGTTTAAGAATGAAAACACCAAGCACAAGGTACAAGGCGAACACAGGGACAAGTGGCAGGTGAGCAGCTGCTACTCTCCTGCCTCACACTGAAGGATTCCAGCTGGAACAGCTCCTCTCAAACTCAAGTCACTCAGGACCTTGATCCTCCCAAGTTTTAATTAGAGAGTGCTCATTTTGAAGACGATACATAAATACAAAAAAGAAATTATGAGAGATAACCAATTAAAAAAAAAAAAACAAAACAACAACAAACCAGAAACTAAAAGACAAAAACGAACCACCATAAAATCAAAAGCAGCTTATTCAAGCATCCTCACTCCCAAAACATAATGAATAAGTTACAAACCGACTAGGAAAGCTCTAATGAATCTTGCTGCCAGTCTTGAGAATCACAGCTATAACAAAACTGCACCTGAGCCCAAGCCAGAATCATTCCAGTTTAATTTTCTCGTAATGCGTGTGCATTAAGACCTCAGGCTGGAGTCCCCGAAATCTGGGAACATGTCCCGCTTCCCCAGGCCTAGCAGGATAACAGTAAATTCTGAAAAACAGGCCTTAAAGTACCAGCTCAGGATGGTCTTGTCATAAGCCTATAGGTACAGCTGCTGTTTGAATGAACAGCAATCAGGATAGAAATTTTAAAAGTACTTTTTAGTATTACATTTAGAATTCATCCATTGTAGAATGAATACTGATTTTTAAATGGAGATTTTATGGCTCAGTCTTCAAAGAACCCAATAACTTGCATTCCATATGACTGTTCCAACATCTTCCCTACAGTCACAGAAACCAAACCCAACCTTATAATAAAGGAAGAGGGATACAAGAAAATAAGACATCTATTCCTCTTGCTTGTTTCAGCCGCAACACAAAATAAATGGAGTGTAAGTGGAAAAATACACTAAATCAAGGCATTCAATTGTAATATCTTATGGCATTTGCAAATCTGAAGAAATTCCAACTCTTTCTTCTGATTTAGATTCAGCTCCACATAACTGTTAGAGAAGATAGAAAGAGCCTTTACATGTAGGACTTGTGACCACACCAACATGCTTATATGCCCAGAATCTTTAACTGTCTTTTTCCTCTACAAAATACTTAAGGAAAATGGTTTAGAATTTCCCCTTGTTGTCCTAAACATACCTCTAGACATACAGAGCTTGATTTTCCAAATAATTTTCACAAATTTCTTACACTGTCAAATATTTAACTTCCAAATTGCCAAGAATTCTTTGCTGAGTCAATTGTATAGCTATAAATAGCAGGTCATTGCACTATTCTTATCAGCACTACACTGATTAAATTCTACAAATAACATCTTTAACGCCTGTATCAGAAAGGGATATGTGTCACTTGTTGGAAGTATGTTTTCCTAAGGATACATAACATCACCTATTATGTAACAACACCCAAACCAAAATCAAGAACAACCTTCAGATTTACAATATCCATAAGAATATACAAGTACAGAATCAAGCCTTCACTGCAAATTAATAACTCAACCCTCTTAGATTTTGAAATATTCTAACAATTCAAGCAAAGAGCTTTCCCAGGATGCAGCGCTCAAGCAAGTAAATCCAGCCACGCCTCAGTGTACGAGACCCTTGGTTGCATTAGATCCCAAGAAAGATGGAGGTTGGGGCTCCCACCTTATGCTGACCCAAACCAGCCCAGGTTGGACCTGGCACCCACCTCACTGGAAAAGATGGTTCCACTGACTAAGCTGAACTACCCCAACACACCCCGACCAGCTTTCTATGTCCTGTAATCTTCTTTCACAATCTTCTCCCATCCTTTTTTGGAATGTTCTCGTAGCATCGCTGTCATCTGAATGGCTTCAACCCTTCACCACAAGTAACAAAGTTTTTGACCGAAGTAAATTTGTCCCGTGCACGCAAATTTATTCCCTTGGCAAAGTCTGATACATAGTGAATATACAAACAAGGACACAAAACCAGAAGTGGAAACAGGCGATTATTTTAAATCCACATTGTGATTACTCACCAGTTTGTTATAAAAAGATACAAAACCATAGCCTTTTGACTTTCCAGTTGCCATATCTTTAACTACCCGTGCATCCCTGTGAAAAGAAGCACAGCTATATGAGGGTAATATTAATAACCAGCAAAATAAAAACTAAAAGGAACCACACACACTGTATTGTGAGCATAATTTTTTCTTATAAATTCAGTTAGCCCTAAAACTACAGTCATTCCTGAACTCTCCCTATTGCTTCTTTACCTGTTAGAAAAAAGCAGTAGGACAAAAAAAAATAACATGTAATAAACATGCAACCTATCCACATAACCTATACTGGCTAAAACTAGAATGTTCAAATTTGAAGTATAAGAGAAACAAAGTTTCCTTTTCTAATATTCTATTGGCTAGGGTCCTCTAAGGTTTACTGTTCTATAAATTACTGTAACAATTCTATCTAATTTACCATGCATTCTCTAAATAGTTAAATGTCTTCTGCCTAGTGATACAAAATATATGAAATATTAAAAAATCGAAAAAGAGGAAAAAATAGGAATTAAAAGGCATACATGGCCTGTTAACAGATTTCTTTATTTTTCTTGGTCAATTCTCTACCATCATTTTGGAGTTTGGGTAGCTGTAAATTTTGAAAAATTGACATTTTCAGAAATTTAAGAAAGGAGAATAAAACTAACAACAATGCTAAGCACACCAGTACGAAAACAACAAATTTACACAGAAATTTTAGTGAGTAAGTTAAAATGATTGGAAATATAGAACTGCACTGAATATAGAATGTTAAAATGTAAATACTAAAATATGTATATATAAATAATGTATAATAAGAATAAATAGAAATGAGAAAAAATCTACAACTGAGTTCCAGTGTGCACAGTTCCTTGCAGTTAGCCTTCAAGATCCTGTCCATTCTTATGAGCAATTCTGCAAAATAACCAGAATGCTATTACTTTTAATTGTGACTTGGACTTTAGAAAAACTGCAGGTCTCAGGTATAAATATAGATTGAGAAACAGAAACCTGAATCATTCTCTTTAAATTGATTTTTAAAACAGTACTACTTACCACATTAAGAGACAAAAAGCAAAGTAAACAAAATAGCAGAGGTAAGAAATAAGATTTATGATTCATTTAAAAATATGCGTACAGAACAAGAGAAAAGTAAGAATTTTTTGTTCTTAGAAATATATTCCTGTAGAGTAGTACAAAAACGTTCATGTGCAACTTTGAATGATATTTATAAACTGATAGAAGATTAATAGACTTTTTTTTAGCAGTACTCTTAAGGACATACATACTTTAGCACTCACAAGGATTCTTGTAATGATAAATATGTTCCATTACAACACCAGGTGATTTAGTATCACCTGAATGATCTATGAGAAGTTTAAAGAAACATTCTCTTAACTGGCAGAAATGTGCACATATTGTAAATCCACCACTCTTTCATTTAAATATCAGAATCTTAATTCACCCCGTTATCATCCAAAACCTCATAACAATGAGCTTTTTTCAGAATGTTCCCGAGTTATTCAACTAACCGCTTCATAAAATAATTGCCCAGTTTTCTATACTGCCTATGAAATGCAGTATGAATGCACACAAAATACACTGCGGATGCAACATATACCCCTTGTCAAGTCACTATTCTGTACACATTCTGAACACCAAAAAGTCACACTTAGGAACAGTAATTAAATTTTAATAAAAAGTTGAAGCACATTAGCATATAAATGAGGTTAAAAGCACATCACTTTCAGCAAAACCAGAGCACAATTACATTACTGTATTTACAATCATGACAGATACTGAAACAATAACCCCCTTTTACTGCCCACCCACCACAGGCAAATTAACATCAGAAAAATTATCTAAAAAAGATAAGAAACAACATTTCAACTCAAACAAATTTTCTATCATATTTTCTAAGTGATATTGGAAATGTTTATTATGATACTTACGATATTTTACCAAAAGGAGCAAATGCTGACTTGATGTCTTCTGTTGTTATTTCTGGACTTAAATCCCCAACAAACACATGGAAGTGATCTGAAAATAAATAATTTACTAATCAAATATTTAACTGCTATCTAAGATTTCAACTCCTGCGAAAGTGATGCTCTGCACACAGCACTGGGAACCAGGAACGCCCAGGATTCCACCTGATGAGCAGCAGCAATTTAATCTGTCCACTCCAGTTTCCCCAGGTGCAAAGCAGAAACAGAAGAATTAGTTTGCAAAATTCTATTAAACACAAGATGGGAAGAAGAAAAGTTATGTTTAAATGCATTTATGACAAATTATTACCACGCTGTCAAGTATTTGTGCAGAAGTGATACTGTGGCATTACTTTACTTACTGGATGTATCTTTTTTCTGGCTACTTGGTGTTGTTGCCCAGTTTACTTTGACCTCCTGAAAATAAGTATAAGATTTAGTATAGATTCACAAAATCCTTACATTTCACAAGTTCATTCAAGGGTGGGTTACAACTGTCAATGTTTACAAGTCATCATTCAATATAAAACACTGCCACAATTAGAATATCACAAACGATCTGCTTCCTAAGCAAGACTTACTTTTGTAAATCAATATTTTTAAAATATTCTAACAATTTTAACCTTGATAAACATCAACAAAATGAATGCCTCAGAGTTTTATTAATGTTTTTACACAAACCTACAATCCTTAAATCTAAGGTTACAATGTAAGTGACTTACCTTTCCCAAAATTTTTCTCCCATTCATAGCAGCTAATGCAGCAGCTGCATCTCTGTGTTCATAAAATTCCACAAAGCAATAAGGGTCATTGCTTGTATGCTGCAAAACAGAAAATCCAACAGAAGAGTTGACCCTTCTGCTATCGGGTTGCTGAGAAGAAAATCCAGGAAAATATATTACTTATAGCTAGAAACTTTAAGAATGATTTGCATCAGATTTATGAAATAGCCTTTGACATTACACTTAAATGCAAGAATTTTAAAGATGGACTTTCTATTAAAGGTCTAGCAATTCCTGAAGTATAGTTTACTTTGTATGTGGGCTCAGTACTTTAAGTTCACTAAACTAGAAACAATTCAAATACCAGAGAAGCGATCTGCACACTGGATGGAAGGGGGAAAAAAAGCAAGAATGGAGAGAAGAACAGCAAAAAAACCCCATCTTCTGCCTCATATATAGACTCCAAGCTTGAAACTTTTGTTTCCTGGATATATTTTCACCAATTTTCTCTCTCATCCTACTTAAGAACTCTTTACTTGCCTGGAAATCACTAGCAGACAGCAACCTAGAAGTGGCATATTTTCAGTCTGAAGTGAAAAATATTATGCTCAGCAACTGGGAAATATCTCTTTAAAAGGGCTCAAAATAGTCTGACTGAGGGAAAAAACATATTAATCAACTATTACTCTGTTAAATCTTGGGTGTAACCTGTTTCTTGAGGATGGCCTATTAAATCACCGTTGAAAATACTGACAAACAACACTAACTGAAGAATTAAATTAGTATTAAGTGCAAAGAATGTAAAAGTTTTCTGAGAAGTTGAGCAAGTGGAAATGGTGATCAGAATGCCAACTTTAACACTGGATTTAATCTGCCTAAAAGATGTAATGAGTGCAAAAACTGGAGCCTTGCACCAAAAGATCAACATTAATTATTCTGCATGTACACGGACCAAACAACGATAAAACACTACTGTTAAACTAATTATTTCTTGCACAGACAGTGAAGGGTCTAGCACAAAAAGGAACTGCTTTGGCATCAGTATTCCTGCCTACCAGCCTTTCTCAGGTCAGGTAGAGCACAGCTCTAACACAAGTTAAGAGTCAGCTTTCACTGGTCTTACTATTTCACTTCTAAAAATTCATACACGCTTACATAGGAAAATTCTAATCCTGCCCTGTAAAACTGGATTGTACCTCTTCAAACATAGTTCTGCCTACACCTGAACAAGGGAAGCTATTATGATCCAACAGCTTAATTGATGGCAAAGTCCTTATCTACCTAAAAAGACCAAGTAGTCTGTAGTCATCCTTCTGAACACTGACAGTATGAGGGGTCTAACTGATGCAGAATAAACAGATGAGAGAAAATATACCTAAGATCATAAAAAGAGTTTAAGTCATAAGAGTAATGAAGAGCTTTAAAAGTACATTCACCCCAGATGCCCCAAAACAGGAAGCCTTAATTCACCCCTCTGCCTATACAATGTCCTGCTGCAATGAAAACAAGATTTGGGAAACCCATTTAAGGCCTTAGCAGATGCAGTGCTGTTTATGCTTCAACTGAAGTGCAATTTTAGGTTGAGATTGTGAGAAAGTTGTCTTTAGCAATGAGAACCTGTGTGAACATCGGAAGAGCCTCTTTTGGAGATGCCCAGGTCTTTAGGTGTTCAAGATACCTGTCAATACTAATCACATCACACCCTGAGGTTATATAACCCCAAACGAACACCTGAAATCTCTCAATACTCGACATGTTCATGTCACGTTTTACAAATGAAAAAGAGTGAGCTTAAGTAGGGCTGGTGGTGGGGGAGGAATCACAGAAGTTTTGCAAACATTCAGGTATAAACTCAACCGATGATGGGAAGAACAATGGACAGGGAAGAACCACTTGTATGTAACTCAGTGTCTATGTCAAGTTTACAACTCCCCGATCAAAAAGACGGATAGTATGGACGGGTACTCAGAGTTAAAAGCGCTGTAACTGCAGGCCAGTTCCAGTCTAGAATCCAACCTGCCCTTGCTGACTGCTCGGTGACAGGTGCTAAGGTCAGCCCAGTGCAGTCACCTCCCTGCGACTCAATATAGCTGCAAGTAGCTTTTTGTTTATCCACTTATTGCATAAAGATGACTCCCTTGTTATTTCTATGGTTATGCAGAATCTTAAAAACACAAAGATTAAACCAAGGTATTAACATGAGTGTAAACTGATAAAATGAGTGTTGGAATTTCTCATGACGGCCTCAAGAAATCAAATAGATGCTAACATCTCTCCATCAGCTGGAGCAGCACTACCTTATTTCTGAAGAGCGTACGACAATCAAAACTGTTTCTTCAGAGAAAAACTGACAACTGTGCTCTGTTATCCTTCTGTTTACTTATCTTTCTCCAATAAACTTACAGAAAATGTGGCTGAGATCTTACAGTCACCAAAAGTTTTAAGAAAGTGTCATATGGGAAATTAGTTAAGACAAAAATGAGAGTGATTAAACAAGCATCAGATGGATAATAAGCAGCTAAAAACCAGACAAACAGTGTGTCATATTGAAAAGACTGCAGTGGAATTACTAGTAGTGCTCCTAAAGAAGTTCGGTTGCAAGACTTGGCTTTTAATACTTCCATTACTGACCTTGACAAAAAATAACATGACTGTACTCAGAAAATCAGTAATTACAAGTCAGTATGAACAATAAGTAGCAGTAAAAAGTAGGAAGAGCATACAGAAAGCCAGAGTTGGAAAACAAAGATTAAACCTAGCAAAAATTCTGATTAGTCCCTGCCTGCTAGAAATTTATCAGTTATAAATGCAGAAGGAAAGAAAAATATTAGGGAGTAAGGAGTTGCCTAGGATTTGTCAACAAGATCACAGAAATGGCTACCAACCCTAAATACGTCAGAGTATTTGTAAGAGAGAGGAAAATGTATTAATACTTACCAATGGTATGTACAAAATACCTTATCTGGAATGCTACGGAAATTTTGTCACTTTGTTTCAAGAAAAAATGAATTTAAGAACAGAGCGGTTCAGACCAGAGCCATTTGCACTGGCACAGAAGAGGCTCAGGAAGAGCAAAACTTATTTTGAAGAATTTTTTTTACTTTTAATCCACAGTGAAATAGCATTTATTAGAGAGGGAAAGATTTACGGAGGTTCATGTTCAAGTGAAAAACATACAAACCAGCTACAAATAACATTTGAAACAATAAGGTTTCTGATCACCAGAACAATGTGGTTCTGGAAAGAGGAGGCAACAACCCTTTAAATAAAGAGGAATCTCATCATCAGCTACAGCAAAAGCACAGGTCTGTAGACAACAACAGGTCTCTTCGGCAAAAATTATCCCAAAAGCCAACACTAAAAAAACCACTACCAGCAATATCAAAAGCAGCCCCAAACTCCATTTGTTTTGTACAACTTTATCTCAGATAAAGTGTTTCCCCCCCAGATGCCGAAGGCCTTACCTCTGTTATCATTTTACAGCTTTTGCATGGTCCAATCTGGCTGAATAACTGAAGTATAAGAACTTCAGTCACATCTCTGGAGAGGTTTCCTACATAGCTACAGAAGGAAATAAAAAAACCAACATTTAAACCAGAAATTTTCATCTTTTCGAATGTCATTATGAATTTTAAATCTTAAATTACTATGAAAAAAATCTCCCTTTAAATATCCGTAGTATCTTAAAGACAGTATTTCCAGATTATTTTATTATACAGTTTTAATCCAACATTCATGTAGTTTCTAAATTATAAAGCTGGCCACACAATTGAGAAGGTGAAGCTTGATTCACACATGATACTGAGCACTGATACCTAGTGCCAGTCATTTCCTTGGCAGAGAAATGTCAAAAGCATGAAGAATATTGCTCAAGAATATTGGGTAGAACGAGCAACCAGCTGGGCAAAGATGTTTTAAGTTTCACTTCCCACTGAGCATCTCATCAAGACTATTTCTGAATTTGGGTATGAACCCACACCTCACTCCTGACAGTTCAGGAGCAGCTCTCAGACATAAATTGTGCTGCCCTGCAAGTGATCCAACTCCACTTTTCTGTTTTCCTGAACATTTGGAAACCCAGCCCACTCACCAATAGGCAATTTATGCAGCATTATGCTACAGGGATGCTCCACACAGCATCTATCTCAACAGCCACCACCTCTGTAAAAACTCCCCCAAAGTTTGGCAATGTTATTTTAATATCCCACATACTTCCTTATTTTTTTTATTTATAAAACCTTAGAAATAACTCCAAATTTTGAAATACCTATCAAGTTTAGATAGAGTCTTAGATTTAGCCAAAAATCTGAAAGCAGAGTTTTAGAACTACTTCTAGGTTCTCTGCTACGTTACACTCACAAAAAGTAAAACCAGGTCAGAGAGATGACTGAGAGTCATGCATGCAAAACTGAATTCTTTAAAAAAAAGTGACTGATTTGTAATCAAACTGTAAACGAAGTGACCAGTTAAGAGAAAGGCTTGTCACAGCAACAGAACTCAGAAGTCATCAGCACAGGAACATTCATTATCTTTACAAATAAGCCTGTCAAGACAAAGTATTCAAATGCAACCAAAAACATAAGCAGAACTTTTGTGATTTAGCTGTTGAAACAATATCCAGTTTATTTATTTTATTCTGATCTACTACAGAATGTAATAATCCAGTAAACTGAAGTCAGTCTGAGCTGTTAGTACACTTCAGTGAACACAAATGTGAACCAGCATTTCTTAGTCTAAGCATAGGCCAAATTCTCTTGAGCACAGCAATTTAAGTGCACGCTTTTGCTTAATGGGCATCCCTTTAAAAATTGTTAAAAGCGCTGTGTTTGACAACAGCACCCTCATCTAGCTTCAGCAAAATTAAACTGAACACCATTTGTTTTCATCTGAACACCATACAATGATACCAAGAGATTTTTGTTTATGTTGTTATCCTTTCAAGAACTATGAAACAGTTCTGCACTGTCTCAGTCAGGACTTAAATGTTACACAAGATCCTGAGTGAGCTACTTGTATATCACATTAACTAAATACTAAAACCTTTCACGTACTCACTACTTTCTTACTAAATATCTATGAATTGAGTTACATTTGTGGCCTGTATTGTATGAAGCATTTCAGTAAACAAATTTAGAACTGCAAAATTCTAACACCCATTACAAGACAAATTGCCCATCCCATTGACTTTTTAATTCTCTAGGCTGTTAAACATTTATCCATAGCATATTTTCAAAACCTCAACTAAATTTTTGTTAATCATTCACCGAGATTAAATTCTAAGTCACTAATAGTTTTAAATGGAAATATTAACCTTTGCAAGCAGATACTACTAAAATCAAATGGAAAATATAATTACGAGTAGGAATTCCCACATAAAGTGTAAGTACTGCTGTGAACTTATTACTAGTACTTGCTTCCTTTGTATGTTGTAGCACACTATTAGGACCATACCTTAACAGCATACTGATATCAGCACCTGTACGGTAGCAGTAATGTGAAATTAAATGCAGTGATGTCTTATTAATGTTATTTCTACTGCAAAATCAGATACAGTAAGAATGACAACTAACACTGTCTTAAAAAAAAAATTCTCAGCCTCTTCTGCATAATATTAATACAGATTTTGGAAATGTAAGAACTCTGACAAGCAATCTGAAGAATTCCTCTTGGTCTGACCAAAAAATAAAAGGCAAAAGCTAGGGAAAGCCATTCCCTGGAAATCTATTCAAATAAGGCAAGATAAATTACACTAACTGCTAGAAGAGATACGAGGTGGTTCTCCAATACCACTATGTCTTCATCAAGATGGGTAAGTGAGAAGGCTGCATCATAAACTTTAACTATGAACCAGGTTGCCTCTTCATAAAAATCAGCAGTGTAATTCTGAAACAGCTCATCACAAGATTCAAATGGGATGAGAAGTCCTAATGGTCCATTAATTTTCTAAATGGAGATGTAAATACAGCCTCAATATTTAGCACTTCCACAGTCAGAAGGCATCAATAACTTCCACAAGTTGCTAACACTCAAACTTAAGTAATACACATGCTGAGAATACTTCACAATAAAAGGTTCATGTAACAAGGACAACACTCAGAGACCCAAATCTCTTGAACTGTATGTAAAATACAGAAATACAAATCTCTACAAATTTGGAACAATACACTAAAAAAAAGACTTAATGGTTACTTTCATGTCTTTAGGTAAAGTAGGTTGTACTAACATCACCTCCTTCAGTACAGTTAAAGATTACTTTAAAAACTAAATCATACAAGTAAATATCTTCAGTGTAAAATGTTTGAATACAATGTAACTAAGGAAATAAATATATTCAGCACATTAGGAACAGAAATCTTACCTTTCTGGAAACACAAAACTTTCCTCAGCTGATGTTAATCACCCACCACACATCACCAGCCTATTAATGCACCCAGTTTTCCCCTTTCTAGCTCAATTTATACACGATATGATATAACATAACACAGTAATTTCTATTCTACTTTATGAAATCAAAAGAAGCAGAACCACACCAAAGAAAACATAAGGTTTTTAACATGCTATTGCATGGTATTTAGATTTTGTTTGTTACATTCTAGAAGATATACTATTCAAACTTTTAAAAAACTATAAAACCCAATAGAGAAGAAGCACTTACTATACTTTTATAGGCTGTTGTCTTGGTTAATGTGACAGGGCAGCAAAAGTTCTGGCTTTTTGCATACAGGCAATAGTGTTTGTTCCCTTCTGAAAGTTTGAAGCACTTAAATACCAATTAATAAGCACATTAAAAAAAAACCCAAACCACATACATATCTATCTATATATATCTCCTGATATAAATGTCAATATATTACACTTTGAATGCTGACAACACAAAGAATAAGAAACCATATCTGAAACTCAGAGATCTTGTAGAATTATCTAAAGAACAGAAGAACGTATCAGCAAGTAATGAGCTTTAGAATAAAACTCTTTGGCTTGAACAGAAAAATCTTCTTTTTAAAGATAAACAAGTTTCAATCGTTTCCTAGACAAGTGGGGAAGAAATGGACATTTACAGTCACTACTTTTACATCCACAAGACTCCCCTACATACTACTTGGAGGAAAGCAGTACACACATTTTGACAATCATGCAGAAAACACACAAGAAATGGCAGATTCCATATTTAAATGAAGAAAATATAAGCAATAAAGTAACTGATGAAGTGAAAAGCCCATAGAAATTCTAGTAGCATCTCTGCCTAGTGCTAGCAAGCTACTGGAAATAAAATACCACGAAAAACCCACTCTGTAGACTCCACTGGCAGCCAATATTCTACAAGTGTTGTGTTGTATCTTCTGCACCCCATCCAAATTCCACAACACTTGGGATATACCACAGCAGGGCCAAGCATACAGCAACTTAGATAAAAATGTTGATAAAGCTTGTGATAAAAGGAGATCTGACAGTACTCACAGAAAAATGAACTTTCAAGTGTTTATATATTAAAAAAAAAAATCAGAAGCCCACAGTTCATTTTTAGGACCAGCTACCAAAATTACACTTTGTGCATTTTCTACCTCATATTTGAATCGAGGGGTGTGACAAATCCTACAAAAAGGCTGCCCTTTCTCAAGTTATCTTCAAACTGTTCAGAGCAGTAAGGAAAACTTTTTGGCAGAAAATACTGGACACTATTCTTCACATTTCCATAAAGGCCTGATAGTTAGGAAATGTGAGAAATAAAAATGCAAATGGTGTTTATTTTCTCTATTAAGCCTCAGAAAATATTTTGAATTCTTAGAGGTTCACGACTGACCTATCATGACTGAAAACAGCATAAAAGCCCTGTAAGTACTGAAAATTGAAATAATTTTTATTCCTGAGATATTTAAGATGGGCATAAATGTTAGGTGAACAGTGGTTATATGAGTTTTCCCTTTTGTAATTAAAAAAATTGCTTGCAAGCATTAAAAAAAAGAAAATCCCTTCCTAAACTACAGGTTTAGTTTTTCCTTCCTGAAGGAATATAAACAAAATAGTAAAGACAATCATAAAGTATCACTTGAACTATCAAGCAAATGCTTATGCACATGCTTAAATAGCTACTGAAACAATTTGTTCTTCACTTACTTCCCCTCCCCACCCCCTAAAAACAAACAAACAAACAAAAACATGGGGTTCGACTGAAAATATTATTAGTTTTATTTGTGTAATCATAACTGCTCTACATGAAAAGAATTACCCAGGATATTCATCTTGAAAACACAACTTGCAATTCCAAAGTTAAACACATTTCAGATAAAAGTAGGGACAAGAGGGAGATATAAGAAATGCTACAGCAGAACTGCTGTGTTCTATGAAAAAAAGCCCTCAAATATTTACAGGAAAGTAACTCCACATGATTGTGGTTACTACAAAACTACCAGGAAATTAATGTATACACTGTTTATTAGTTTGACAAATTAAACAGACAGTCAGATGTGTGCAATGAAACATCTTGGGCAGCTGTAAAGATCCTATTTCAGCCATCTTTGTACCAATGTAATTTTTTCCTTGTCAGTGACTATGGGCTAAGTCAGGTCATCAATGGATGCATTCCTAAGAACCCATTCCCAATGTGGGACCAAAACTTGTCAGCAGTAAAAGACTATTTTGAGATTTAGTCTACATATTAAAGAACATCTTAAAACTTAGTCTAGATATAGCGCTTATTAAAAAAAGAAAAAAAGGAGCCAATCAGCGAGAGAGGAACCTTGAAAACAAAACTGAGCAAAACACCGTGTAACTTTGCCCTCTTCCCTCCTCTTATTCTAAAGCAACTCTCTGAAAAAACTGTCCACTATCAGGGCCAAGCAAACTCAGACCATTTGGGCAGTCAACACAAAAAGCATTTCAGATGTGCTTATTTGAACTCTGCATCTCAGGGATCAAGGACTAAATACGCACTTACACTAAACTATAAGCAAGTTAAAAAACTTCTGCAGACATAAAAAGAAGAAAGACCACAAGTTGCCTGGAAAAGCCTTAAATGCCAAGTCATCACTTTGGTAGTGGAAAGAAAACTCAGAGACATATTTTACTCTGTTTCAAGTAGTTTCTTTCAAGCGACCTTCAATCCAGATTATCTCTGGAAGCCTTTCTGTCCCACAAACTACACAAAGATTTCATTTGCGCTGTTCTTGAGCTGTGTTTCTGATACGGGCAGCCCAAACATTAGACTTTTGCCTCAGCCTTTCTGATGTGGGCACCCGAACACTGACCTGTCTATACAGCACCTCACAGCCTCTGGCAACTGGAAAACCGAAAAAAGTCTGTGAACGAGTTAAAATAATCCACAACACAATGCTGTGCGGTAAGCATATGTACTAGTCTCCCTCATGTAAGTCAGCAGGACAAAGAAAACTCATCAAAACCACACCTGCAGAGTTGAAAAGAACTCAACAGACCCTAAAAAAAGCTCGAATTTCGATTTTCAAAGGGAAAACAGATAACAACCACCAACTGATTAAACACTGACTAGAGAGACGCGGCCAAAATACAGTTATTTATTTTGCCCGGGCCCAAGAGACTGTTATTGAACCACACTGGAAAACACTGGAGGAAAAAGCATTTTTTTTTCTTTTTTCCCTACCCTGCCCGCTATAAAGAGCCTCATTTTACGGCGCTCCCCATCCCACCCACCGCAGGCACAACACAAAGAACTTTCCCCACGCCGGGCCCGGAGGGGACCCGAGCACGGGCCGCCCCGTCCCGCTGCTCCAGCGCCGGCCCGGGGGGGGATGTGCCCGCGGGCCGAGCAGCGGGGCTGCCCCCCCCTCCCCGCAGCAGACCCGCTTCAACCCTCAGTCACCACGGCGCCAGCTCCGCTTTCCCCCGTTTTCTCCCCGAACCCGCCCGCCCGGTCCCTCCGCTCCGCAGCCGCCCCCCCGGCCAGGCCCGGACCCGCTCCCCTCAGCGCCCTCCCGGCCCCGCTCGCTCTCCCCGCCCCCACCGCGGCCAGGCCGCGCACCCCGGGCGCGCAGCGCCGCCCGCCTCGCCCGGCGCTCTGCGCTCCCCACCCTCGCGGTTCCTCGCGGTCCCCTCCTCACTCACAGGGTCCTGGGCTGCCCGTCGTCTTCCATAATGGTGGGCGAGCGCCGCTCTCAGCCGCAGCCGCGGGCAGCGCCGGAGAGGGGGGCTCCGCCGCGCAGGGAAGCGAAGGGGAGGTGAGGGTGAGGGCCCCGGCTTCCCCCCGCTCCGTCTCGCCCCCTCGCCAGGTCCCGACACCGCAGCCCCGAACAGGAGAGGGAAGAAGCACCACAAAATGGCCGCCGCCACCAGACACTCAGGAAGCCGCGCTCTGCGCAGCCGCGCCCCGCCGGCCCGCTCCCTCTGCCACCGGATCCTCCTTCCCGGGACCCGCCGCCGCGCCGCGGAGCGCGCTGGGCATCGTAGGCGCTGACGGGGACAGCGCGGCGGGACGGCGAGCGGGGCCCGCCCGCCTTCTGGGTGTTGTAGTTCTGCGGCCGCGCACGGCGCCGCCAACCCGCGGGCAGCCGGGCTGGGGAGAAACTACAACTCCCAGCATGCCCCGCGGGAGGAGGCAGCGGGCGCGGCCGCCTGCACGCCGTAGGGCCGGGCCCGGACGGCGCGGATTGGCCGCCAGCAGCCCGGGAAGATTCGCTTCTCCGCGCCGCCGGGCCCGGCTCCAGCTCGAGGTCCAGGCCTGGTCCCAGGCCCAGGCTCAGCCTTGGGGCGCTGCCTTGAGACTAGCTGGGGAGAGCCCGTGTTGAGCCACAGGCGCCCGGGGGGCTCTGTCCGGTGCGGGCTGACATTCAAAGGCAGCGCTGAAGCGTGGCAGTGTGTGCATGAACACAGCGATCGATACACCTCGACCAGTAAATATTTATTGTATGGCCGTGTGCTTGCCTGAGGGGAGCCCGGTTTATGCTGGAATATGTTCCCGCACGGCACATTCACAAGCAAAACCCATGATTTTATATACTGTACACATACGGTGCCAATAGCACAGCCCGCCTGCCCTCAGACAGCACAGCGCCTCAGTCCAGCATCAACAGTAATTATTATTATCATCATCATTATTATGAAATGTGTGATGCTGAGGGGCTCAGCAAGAGCAGAGACAATGAGGAAAGGCCTGTCTGTCTTGTTTTGTTCCATATACACCATAACGAGGTGTTCTATAGGAATCATGAAACCAACCTCTATCACAGGCACAGAAACAAGCACCATTAATTAGCACTTATAACCCCAAAAAGAGTTAGGGTCACAAAACAGAACTCAGTGCCAGCGAATGAGGCTCAGGACAAACTACAACAACAACAAAGTTTACTAGAAGACTGTTTGCCTTTTGTGGTGTTGGAGCTTTTATTTGTATTTAGTTAGCGAGAAGTTGAGTCAGGAATTGTCAACGAGGAAACAGATCAGAATAGCTCTGCATAGGCCGAGCACGAGAATCCTCACGTGCAGCTGCTACAGAATAATCACAACGCTCTTACTCTGGAAGAAATTCAATTTGTATGCATATTGAATATGCAAGTACTCTTGATACTCCCCTCCTTCCCAACATCATGGAAAAAAGCTGCCCATATACTTATCTTATAACTATCTTATATCTTATATCTTATATCTTATATCTTACATCTTATAACTTATAACTTATAACTATCTTACCTTATAACTAGGTATTTTCATGCCTGCTCTTCACAAAGTAATGTTTTCCTATCTCAAACACACAAGACTGTTGCCAGGCTTGTATTTCTGGAAGAAGCTATTCTAGCTCAGAGACACAGATATAGATGGCTTAAGTTACTTTTAAAAATGCATTAAAAACACAGAAGGTTGAATATACAAGGAATTACTGGAGTACTCCAATCACCGAGTCTGAGACCTGATATAAGACACGTATTTCTGTAGCACGGACAAAACCGCTTCCTGCTGCAAACCATTCAGGAGTGCACGGGGAGCTGCAAATTAACCAGCTGCACTGCAGGAGTTTGCTCAGTAGGTCCCATAAAATTTGCAGGCGGATCTGTGTGATCCATACCTGGCAGACTGAGGTCTTGGTGTCTCCTGATAAAGTCTGTGATCTAAGAAAGTGAGTGAAACTAGAGTACACATCTACACAAATAACTTTATTCCATATACTGCTCTGAGAAGAGACCCAAACCAGCCATCTTCTCTTTCAAAGAGACACGTAGTTTTGTAAAGAGCATGTTATCAAAATATTTTAAATATTCTGCCATATACAAAATGACCGTCTATCTCCAAAACCCAATCAAAACAGCATTAAATGTCATTCTCCTCTTCCCTTAAAAGAAAAAATAAAGTTAAAGTGGAGCTTTAATAAAGTTTCACACAAACCATCCTTATTTCATGCCCTTTAAACTTTTTTCTCTGTTGTTTTCATTGGTTGGTTGGTTGGTTGGGTTTTTTTCTCCAGGAAACTTTAAAGTCTTTTCTAAAAGTAGCAAGTGAGAAAGGTCATGTCTGGAGATAGATAGATAGATAGATTAGATAGATAGATAGATAGATAGATAGATAGATACACACACATATATACATATATATGTATTTATATTTTATATATCTCTCTCCAGATTCATAAGTGAAATTATTTCTCTCAAGTATTTACTTATTTGGCCTATAGGCAGTAAATCCCAGGCATTCCCTGAGTGTTGGGGTACTTTGCAGTGCTTACAGCTGCAAGACATGATACAGCATGACAGACAAGATGCTGCAAGACAGAAATGGCAACATAGTGCACATTACGGACCAGCATCAATAATGTGCATCACTGTCATAACTGCAAAGTCCCTGACAGTGCATGTATTTTTGTTTAATGCAGCAATATATGTATAATTTTTTAATGCAGGAAGAAGTATTTCCTGACTTGAAGCTTCCCAGATTGTATTAATCAAAACTTACATCAATGATGGTTCTATTTTAATTTGTTAGTGATTTGAGAGTGGAGGAATGGTATGAAGAGATGATAATGGACATAATGTGTGCCAAAGGACTCCAAAATGAATGCCTACAAAAATGGCTTAAGAAGTTTCTTAAACCACATTGTGCTTTTCCATCCATGAAACCAAAGAGGCCTTTGGTAGGAACCTAGTATTGGTTCCTTCCACCAGCCCCAGAAAACCTTCGCCAAACTTGAGGACAAGGTCAAGGGAATGGCTGGACAATTTACTAGGAAATGGAACATCCGTTGACACAAAAATTGTCTTCTTGACATGACTTTAAAAACCAACTAAGGTTCTTTTCAGCTTTGGAGATACGTAAGGTCCCTGCAACTTGTAGGCAAAAAGTATGTGTAGCACTAGACTTAATTACATCAACATCCAGGGAGTGAAGCACTTTGTAAAGCAATTACACACTGACTTAGAAACCTTCTCAAAGTATGTACTGAAAGATAAGTTTTTCTACTAGGTTTAAAGACTGACAAATTTGCAGTATTTAAAGTGCTGGATAGCGCCGATCCCAGGAGAACGTCTCCAGGAACACCGCTATGCAATTACGTTTTCCCATTAATAAGTACCTTTTTGAGATTTGTTAATTAGCATGTCTTAATCTGTCCAATAGGTACCTTGGTGCCTTTCTATAGCTCTAATTTTGCCAAACAGAATGTCATTTAGTGTTATGGAAAGACAGTAATTAATTAAGTACAATTTATTAAGCCTATTTATTGTCTGCAGATATTTTTATCAATCAAAGCAGCAATTTCCTTCAAAAATGCCATAACAACTATTGACTAGGCTTATGTTCCATGCAACTACATTTAGGCACTGAATCCTATGTGGCCTTTTTGTGAATTTATTTAGAGACGGTTAAAGTTACATCATCATCATCATCATCATCATTATTATTATTATTATCATTATTTTGCCACAATATTTGTCTTTAATCCGTTTTCTGGAATTTCCCTACTATTCCGAAATGCATCATGAATACTTAGAGGGATGAGAAACCTCAGCCCATTCCTTGAAGATCCCTGTGTAAAAACTGTCCAGGTTGACTGTGTTTAAAATATTTCTTTCTAATCAATACCCTACTTGTCCAAAAGTTTGTCAGTTGTTTGTAACCAGAGCTCCCCATTGATTGAAATATATTGTTCTACCTAAGAATTGGTGCCAGAGTATTGACCACAGGCACTAGATCCCACTTGTCGGAGATAAATGATTATTTTGGCTTAAGCAAGAAGTTTTGAGAGTCCATGTGCACAGAGAACAACGTGAGCTAAATGATACCTCATAGCTGCTTTATTACCTGATAGTGAGGTCAAAATAAAGGGATATGATTTTTGGACAAACCTGGTCAGGACAGTCGACCTTGCGCTGTAGTGAAAAGATCAGCTTTTAGGCTCCATTTGGTCAGTTTTCTCTACTGAGATAGAGACACTTGGGGACATTTGTTGATTGTGCAAGAGACTTTTTCAAACAGCTGCATGTGCCATTTAATGAGAGATAACACAACATTCATGTGGTGCTTTGCCTCTTTTAAGCGATGCTTGATTGCTTTTTTGTGAAGCTTTCCTTAATAAGAACCTTCAGCAAATTTGTATTTCATTCAATTTGTGTTATAAATAAATTTAATGTCTCCCATCTCCTGACAAACCATATTTTCAGTAAGATACAGCAATTCTCATCTGAAACTGCCAGCAAACAGAGTCTCTCAGATGCTCCAAGTCAGCAGCCCCGTTTCAACACACCTATGACTGACAAAGAAGTCAGAAAGCATTAGGAACAAAATGAATATGTTATTGAATGACAAAGGTGTTAAATGAGAAATTAAACAACATTATAATTTGTGGTCACCCAGTTATCTCTGTTTTCCAGCACCACTCTACTTACTCCAGTGGGCAGCTGATGGTGCAACAACATTCCCACAAGCGGTTTTCACTAACTATAGACTCTAGAAATTAAATTCTTTTGGACTAGCCTCTTGATTTATCTCTTTGTCAGAGCAGCTTATCTAATGTCAGCTTGCATACCTTATTAATTACAAACGGCGACTCTGGAAGCTGTACTGTGGCAGTGAAATTTTGCAGAGGTGGTTTGCCAACTTGTCTTCACCTCAGCTCTAAAATCAAACCACTTTTTTTGGTTGTTGTTTATTCTACAGAACCTGCATTTTATGGATTAATGGAGGATTATCAAGACACAAGTTCCAAATCATTACCTTAGGCCACTGATGTTACCTGGAAGGCAGTGCCAGTTGCCCTAGGAGGGCAACATGGAATTAGGAACAGGGACACCCTGGTGAGAAGGAAGGTATAGGGCAGGAGGGGCGAAACTTGGGGTGCAGCACACTTGTGTGAGTTCAGCTTTTGAGAGCGTCTCATCCCGCACAGCACAGAGTGAGGACGATGCTGCGAGATGCAGGAGAGCCAGGTCAGAGCCTGATGAGAAGCAGGGGGAAGGAAACCAGACTGAGCACAATCTTTTCTTGCTCTCTGTCACCCTCACTTCAACAGCAAGGGGGTTATTCTGCATATCCAGCCTCTTTTAAATCTGATTACTCTAATTTGTCTTCCTTTACAGATCAAATTATCCTTCCAAAGAACAGCAGGTGGAGTGAGACTTAAAATAACTCTTCAAAACTGAAAGTTCTCCGATGTGTCATAGAAACACCTGGGGCAAAATTCAGAGGTTTCCTCATGGCTGTTACCCAGCCCTTGGTCGCACTGGTCAGACTCCTGTAACCTAACTGGGATTTAGCACGGAATTATGGAGCACAACCAGGAAAGAAGTCTGGACTTAAACCCTCTTCTGAGAACGTGCTTTCCATTCCTGAGCTTTTGGTGGTTGGTTGGTTGGTTTTTGTGTGTGTTGGTTTGTGTTTTGTGTGTGTTTGTTTTGTTTTGCTTGGTTTGCTCTGTTTTGGTCCTTCGTTTTGGTTTTTTAATTCTTCCCTAAAATCTTCATGCTTCATCTAAATGAAATATATTTATGTTTTATCTGACTAAGCTTAAAGGCTGGTATTTGCGAGGATGCAGGGCCTATAGGCTGAGCTCTTTGAATTTTGCATCTGCTAAATACACACATACAGACATACTCAGGCCTCTTTCCTCACAGCAGACAGGTAGGAGACCGGAGCTGGCTCAGGATGGGAGCCAAGCAATGAAAACTAATGAACAATAATACACAAGTAAATGGAAAAGGAATAGTAAAATGATTAAAAAAATTAAAAATGAGAAAACCCAAATAAGGCTCAGTTTGCTGTGTTAAAATGATCTTTTATTTTAGCTGCGCCGGAATGTTCTTTTTTATTTTAACATCAGTTACTTTTTTCTAAGCGGAATAAATCCTACCTACAGGTCAAAACCAGAAGAATCAGTTCTGCTTTTTCATGTAGCTCATCAACCCCATCGACTCTTCTAAAACACCTGGTTGTAATGAGAGAGCACTAGGAACTGCGACTAAGAAAAAGCAAATTACTGATCAACTTTGTGTTTCAGGTAAACGTTCTCCCACCCCCCCAGTTATCGTAGAGTTTGAGCAGGAGGCTGTGAGAGAGCCAAAGACACCTTCGTCAATTGTTCCCACATAATTCCTCGGAGCTGAAAGTGTTTCTCACATGGAAGTATAACTTAATCAGGAAGCATCTAGGGCCTTTACACATCAAAAGGTCATTCCACCAAAAATAAACGTAACGACGCTGCCAGCTTAATGAAAGTTTACTTCAAATGCCATCCAGAATTTGTCATCTATTTGTCAACTCTTAGTTTGCAACAAGAAAACACACACACGTATCCTAAAATAAAATAAAAACCCTTCTGTTATGCCACACTGTTCCTATTTGATCATAGTCTAAACTCTGAATAAAAACATTGGATGTGATCACACAGGGGTAACAGGAGCAAAATGTGGTCTGACAAAACCAGTGAGCTAAACACACAAAAGGGCCGAGGCCGTTTTGCTTTCCTCAAGCTAACAAAAAGACGCTTCGAAGACCATGTATCTGTCTTAAATGGAGTTGCTTTCAAATGCCAGGGTGTTCACAGTGTCTTCATTGCTGTCCTTAAACTGAGCAAAAATAATCTGAGAATGTATGATTCCCTGGACATCTTAACAGATGACATCTGCTTGATGTGCAGTGAATGGAAAATGGACCAGGTCCCAATATCCCTTTTGTTCATCTGCAGCTCTGAACCAGCAGAGACAATCCCATACACTTTTTTCCTCAGAATTTAACCGAACATGCGGTTACAGGACTTAACTTCCAGCAAATTCTTGCCAGATGTACTGACAACTGTTATATTATTTTTCCAAACCAAACTGTAAAACATATAGCGGCTGCAACTTCAATATATTGAAAATTTCCCACCACCTAGGCTATACAATAATTTTCTTAAATCTGCTTATCATAATTATCCCAGTGTTGATGCTTGCATTTTGAGAGACTGTTGTACCAATACCAAGATGCAGAACTGTATTATATACACCTTTATTTGCCTCTTCAGAACCAAAGGAGATGTTACTTCAAACTACCGACATAAGGCTTATTTTGTTTTAAAAATTATTTCTGTCTATTATGCATATTTCATGATGACTCAACATTTTTGTTAATTATGATAAATGACGATGAACAAGAATATTGTACGAGGTTCCTGTGTCTTCTTTACACTTTGATTGTGCAGTTAAAACATAATTTCCTGTCACATGAATACGCTGCACTACGAATGTACAACCTTGCATCAAAAACCCTTACGAAGATTTTGTTTCTAAGACCTTAGTCCTGGAACAAGCGAAAAGAGAAACCGTGTGCAACTTGGTATTATAGAAACAGGATAGGGATTCTGTGCAAAATTCACCTGGTTGTTCTTTGACTAGTGAGCATGTAAACCTGAAACTCGGAATTCTCTTAATGCATTTTCTATTGGGAAATCTTCTAGGGCTCAGACATGCAATGGTGTTTCTTTTAAGCTGTTTATTACTCTGCTGAGCCTTATGCGAACTTAGTGTGCTCGGTTCCCTCTCTTGCGAGTTCTTCCTGGATGTTCAGCCTCGGCATTTCTCCCACTGAAGATGTGGAGCTAAAAAGCGCAGTGAAACCTGCAGAACTTCAGCCTCAGAACTCGGTTCTGCTCCTGTTGATTAAAGCGGCGGAGAGGAAAGGCTTAATACAAAATTTTCAAAGCAAAATCATTTGTGCCTAATCCAGGATGGACTTCAGCAAACGCGGATGTAGAACTAAGCTTTTACATATATTTCCATGTTTTGATGACTTGAAAATAAACTCATCAAACACATATGCATGGAGTGCACTCATCTTATAGGCAGTAACTTTTACAAATGCTATTAACATTAAAAACATGGCTGTGCTTATCCTGAGGATTATTTGGTAGTTTCTAGTGTCATTTCCCTCCGTGCCCGTGTGAGCAGCTGGGGAGCAGCTGGGTTCCTCTGCTCTCTCCTTTGTGGGAGATATTCCTGCACCTTTCTCTCCTCTGCCCAGCTGTTGATTTCCAGGGAGTGTATTGGGACATGACAGCTTTTGAAACGTTCTTCCTGCTCAAATTTACATGCAGGTGGCCATGGGTTCAAAGGAGTGACTGACAGGCAGCAGGGCTGCATAAACACCTTCTCCTTAGGACCAGGCTAAAAATGAAGAAGCCATTCATAAGGGTCCAAGGAATTTTTCAGAAAAATATTTGCTCATCAGGACCTGCTGACTTCCTGAAATTAAACTTTGCTCAGGACTATGAGCTTTGATAGGAAAGTTTTCAGACATGAGAAAAGACAGAAAAAGCAGGTGCAAAGGTCTTGTGGTATAGAGCTCAACCAGGCTGTAGGAAATAAAGCTTAAAGTCTCTGATTTGGGTAAGAGCCAAGAGACTTGAATCACAAGCGTGGGATTGCTCTGGGGTGATATCCTAAGTTTTCTACACAAAGACCAAAAGAAGTGAAGATTTCCTTCCCAATGAAGATCACCGACAAGCTAAGAGATCTCAAAAGGTTTTGTAGGATGGACAGAGAGACCAGGGCGGCTGTCTGGTTCTCTGGCTCACTCACCTTGCCAAGACAAACTATTTTGGCAACTCTGGAGCTGCTGAAGCCTGGGAGGGATCTGCCCCAGCCAAGTGCCAGGCCACATTCTCAGCAATGGGGAACAAAAGGAGCGCTGTGCTGTCCTGAGCTTTCCATGGCAGCATAACCCTCTGGAAATCAGATCCACCGGGTGGTGTTTTGCACCATCGGTAAATTTGGGGGTTAATAGAGGTGATATATATAAACAAAAGAAGAATACAGAATAGGTGATGTTCAGCCAAAAATAAAATAAAATAAAATATGAGAATATAGAAAGATTATGAGAAAAAGAACAAAAATCTCGTTTTCCAGCACCTTGGACTAGAAATATAAACACCGGGAAAGGAAAACAGCCTTATTCTGGTTAAAATGAGCTAAAGATTGGAAACAATCTTTTTAGCTACTACAAACCAGAATTTCAAGGGCAGAAAGACTGTTACCACCACTTATAACAACAGCAGTTCTGCAAACTAAGATAAGCATCATCTAATCTTCTGTTTCAGAGAATTGATTAGGTTTGGAAATTATTGCCCTGCTGCTGCAATGAACTACAAGTGCATTATCCCGGCTTCAGTCTTCCTCTGAAACCCTGGAGATGCAGTTCTGACTCAATTAGAGCAGTAGTGGAGTCCAAGGTTTCCAGCCTCTCTGCAGATCAGACATTACTGAGCCTGGAGCAGGGGTGGCAGAAGGTGGCATGTGATCGAGAGCTACAGATTACAGCCCTCTGTTCTAATTTAAGAAGGAAATTAGTGACGGTTCAGATTAATCTGCAGTTTGTGGACTGCAGCATGGTGGGGATGTTTCATTCTGTGTCCCTGTAGCAGGGGTAGGATGCTGCAGAAGACAAAGCTGACAGGTATAAGCAGAAATCACTGAGCTGTCCTATCCAAATTCACATTGAATGTGAGTCAGAGCCACTGCTGGAGATGGGATGTTCACTCAACTCCATTAGCAAGGAAATTAGAGGAAAAATATTATAATGAGTAGGATTCACTCCTCTAATCAGGAGAATTTTATAAGCGCCTCCTCTGAATGTTTTGGTTTTTTCAGGTGTATGCAGATCTTCTGTTTGGATTTCCTCACTGCTGAAGTCTCTCTGAAAATTCACCCTGGCAAAACTCACTTTTTCATGAGTACACCTATAAGCATGGGTTTGTACAGAATTTCATCTCCTGAAGGTTATTGTACAAGTGACGATTTGTCCTCACTTCTTGGCTAATTCAAAGCTCAGCACAGACAAGGTTCTCCATCAAAATAAAGTGTATGTTCTGTTCCGCCCAGGAGTTTGAGTTTTGCCTCCTCACTTGTTTGCAGCATTGAGTAGATGTGTAAATGATCAGATAGATGATGCAATTAGCAACACTGTCCAGAAACTCTCCACCTCACATGTGCTTATCCTGCTGATACAAGTGTCAAATGCCTGAATGATGGGTTTGCTATGTAGGTAAATAGTCATAATAGCAGTGCAGCCGTGGTGTGGCTTTGGTGGGGGCCTGGAGGGCTCGGAGGAAGGAGGGGGAGGCACTAACGCTTCTCCCAGCTCTTCTAAACCGCTCTTATCAGTGAGGCAGCCTGGAGCAGCCAGCTCCACTCCTAGAAGTGGAGGGGTTGCATTCCTGGCATAGACCCAGAGAGCTCTTTATATGGCGAGGAAATGCGAGCGCTTCCAAAGCTGAATTCCCAGGCAGAGGCTGCTCCAGGAGGGAGAGCCAGAAGGAGCAGAGACTGAGGGACACGCATGTGTTTCTCTTTCCCTCTTAGTCCGCTGCCTCCTTTGAGACTCCGGTGTGCCAGGGAAAGAGGCAGAGATGCTATCAGCTGCGCATCTGCTGCTTCAATTCAAGTGAATAAAAATATTTTGAAGGGACGATTAAGGATAGAGCACCGATATAATTAGATCAGTCGCAGTGCCCACAGAAACTGGAGAAATACTTCTGCCTCCACATGTGCCATATTCTGCTACTGCTTATAGAAGGATCAATTTACTCATGAAAGAGGGTTTTCAAGTTCTCTTTCCAGTTGTTTTTCACTGTGCCTGCTATTGGGCACACTCAGCCCTGGAAATGGTTCTTTTTGGACTGAGATTGGCTAGTAAACCTTGAAAAAGTAATCCAGATGTCCCCAGGTACACTTGGGTCACTGCAGCCTTGAGCAGTTTACCCACTAGGTGGAGGCCTGTAAATGCTGATGGGTGATGAATGACCCCTGCAGTGATTAAAAAAGCTGTCTTGATATTGGTTCTAATTCATTTTTCTGATTTCTAAGGAGTACAACAAGGTCATCTCGCTCCCTGGGCAGACTCAGGCGCCTCTTGCACCAACGAGCTGTCTCCTTGGGCTCCTGCCGGACTGAGAATGGTCAACCAACAATCCCTATTTTGTATTTTGTAGATATTCATTTAGCTTACGCGCACCGTTCACAACACATGAGGAAAATGCGGAGCTCTAAAAATCCAAGTTGTCTTCTGCTGCCTGTGTTCTGGATTTAATTTTGCTTTCTCTGCACAGGGGTCACAGAAATGGAAGCTGGTTTCGCTGTGTTTACAGCCAGATTCACTCCTGATTTCAGACAGGTTGTATTCCAGGTGGAAATAAAAAGACAAAAGGAAAAAAAAGGTACTGGAATTAGCTTCTGGAGGCTTTTTTGAGTTCAAAAAATCTGATATTCGGAAATCAGACTGTGTGCTTTGTGGACACTCGGATTTAGCACAATTGCACTGTGATTGCAACAGGTATGTTTAAAAAGCTTTTTTCCATTTTGGCAGTACACATAGCCCTCTGTTTTCTCATTAACACTTTGCATTTTCTATTGAAGTTCATAGGAACTATATTTCTCTGTCAAATAATTTGCATGTTACTACTGTAACTCCAACAAGCAGATGATATGATCAAGCTCTATGAACCAAACAATGTCTGCACCAGTGCAGCAGTCAGCACGAGATGGTACGATTTGTGGATGGACCTTGATCTACTTCACCGGCAGTTACACCAAATTCTGTACCAAACAAACACTGAAAATCAAGTCAAAGGTGGTCTGTGGCATGTCAGATTAGTACAAGACTATCAATCACTTTGCATCTTTAATGTTCTGAAATATGGGGCCCAGTTGTGTCAGTGGGTCTTTTTTTACACTGTTGATACAAATAACTCCACAATTCTGAACAAACTGTGAAGCCAAACATCTCTACTTCTCTGGTTATGGTCAGCAGAGAATCTGTTGTTGAGAGGTTTTTTGCTTTTAGCTGAAATGATTTGTACACCTGGAGTAGGATATTCAAAATGCAGCCACTGAGGTTCTGAGCTATTCAGTATTGATACTTTGGATTTGGATGGAACATCAGGCGATGGAAGTCACGCTGGACGATTCATCACGTCTCTCAAACCTGAAGACTGAGAAACTCTGTGTGCTTGCTGCACTTATTAACAGAGCTTTCATATGACTCAATCTGAAATGCATTCAGCAGAGAACTTGGACTGATGCCTGCTTAGAAATACAGCACTAGACACGTGCCATATGCAACACTTACCCACAGGTTCATCAATAACAGCTTTCTGCAATACCTGATGTAGAACAAACACCTCAACTCACAGTCCTAATTAACAGTGCCCTTTCTGTTCAGGTGATCTGCTATATTGCCACCGGTATGCAGGAGGTAGAAAGCCAATTTAGAGCTTACTGCAAGACATGTTGTTTCCTGACACACCAGAGATATCTACCTGTTTATACAACAAATATATTAGATTGTTAGAAGGGTGCTGCTTCCAATAACCTGAACTAGAGCCAGGAGGGAGCTCTCTGAAGCAGGACAGTCCACACAAACATGCCCCACCGTCTCAGACACATCTGTCACCACAGTCCTCCTGTGAGTAGTAGATGGAGCAGATGATCCCTACAGACATTCACTGATCCATCCACCAAGAAGTGGTGGCATGCAGTGGCTCCCCAGGGTGGTCCATCTACCTAATACACTGTCCTGAGGTTTGTCATGGAGGCAACACAGGAATCAATGTGATAAGCTCCAAACAGATGTTATTCTAACCAGAACTGTTTGGCAGAGAAACCAGCTAGAAATGGGGTTTATCCAAAATCATTCAGCACTCTGGCACCATTTATAAACTGCAGGTTCAATGTACCAGTTGGGGATATTATTACTGTATGACCACAAAAGAATGACGCACAACCTGCACGCCCTCACTCACAAAAGAAGAGGCCTCTTTCACTCAAGGGTACCCAGAGGAAATAATCACTTGCTCAGAGTGGGCCAGGGCTCACTTGAAGATATATCCAGAAGAAAATCACTCCCCGAGGAGAAGGTGAGGGCTCTGCTCACAGTGGGCACACAAGGTGCTCAAGAGTCATCAGCTGCACTATTGACAGCTCGGATCTCATGGACCGGATGTGCAACTGCCACAAGGTGTTGGGAAAGCAGCCGAACCCAACGACTCAAGTCACCACAGACCATTGTGTAACTCAGCAGCTGAGGCCCATTCTCTCTGCAGTTCTAAGGTCAAAATTGAGCAATGATACAACTGATGGCTTGGGGAAGGAATGGCTTTGCTTTGATTTGGGGTCACAGTATCACAGTATCACAGTATGTTTGGGATTGGAAGGGACCTCAAAAGATCATCCAGTCCAATCCCCCTGCTGGAGCAGGAACACCTAGGTGAGGTCGCACAGGAACATGTCCAGGTGGGTCTCGAATGTCTCCAGAGAAGGAGACTCCACAACCCCCCTGGGCAGCCTGTTCCAGGCTCTGTCACCCTTACTGAGAAGAAGTTTTTTCTCAAATTTAAGCGGAACCTCTTGTGTTCCAGCTTGATCGCATTACCCCTTATCCTATCATTGTTTGCCACCGAGAAGATCCTGGCTCCATCCTCGTGGCACTCACCCTTTATATATTTATAAACATTAATAAGGTCACCCCTCAGTCTCCTCTTCTCCAAACTAAAGAGACCCAGCTCCCTCAGCCTTTCCTCATAAGGGAGATGCTCCACTCCCTTAATCATCTTTGTTGCCCTACGCTGGACTCTCTCCAGCAGTTCCCTGTCCTTGAACTGAAGGGCCCAGAACTGGACACAATATTCCAGATGTGGTCTCACCAGGGCAGAGTAGAGGGGAAGGAGGACCTCTCTTGATCTACTAACCACCCCCCTTCTAATACACCCCAGGATGCCATTGGCCTTCCTGGCCACAAGGGCACAATGCTGGCTCCTGGTCATCCTGTTGTCCACCAGGACCCAGGGTCCTGAGTTATTGCTTGGAAATCTGACTGTGCATACAAGCCTAATAATTTTCTAGCTTGTTTACCTAGAATCAGCCCATTATCAAGACAAAGAAACATGTGAAGAGCCTGTAGGGTTTATTAGCTCTGAGTAACTACAATTACACAGTTTCTAGTTGTATTGGAACACCCTGGAGTAAATGCTTAAACTGGTACTCCCGGGTATGCAAAGCACCACACCGATATGGACTTGGAGAACTGGAGAAGTCAGGAGTGCTGTGTTTGCACCTATAGGAAGAAAACAAAAAATGGCAAATGCTTCTTGATTTTTTCCCCTTCTGATACCTTGAGCCTGGAGACTCAACTGAGATTAGCCAGACACTACAGAAACATACTTATCTTAATAACAAATTTTCCTGAACCCAAGATTTTTGCTTGGCAGCATTCATTACATGAACATTTCCATAAATCATTCTGATCTGAACTATGACTAATGACAATATAAATTAGAAGCCATATTGCATCAGCACTGCAGTTATGGCCCAGCGATAGCACAGCACCGGAGAACAAAAAGTGAATCACTGATCACATATAACCTACCAAGCACGGAGTCCCTTCATCTTCACAAGAAACCAGGCTAAAACCTGCCTGTCAGGGAGGACAATTTAATTAAGAGAAAAAGCATGAGGTCCAGCCAACTACATTCAATCTCTAAAATGTTTCTCCTTCTGAGCCCGGACTGCTCTGTCTCCAGCTGGATGCTTGTCCACCCATGGGCTTCTCTCCTGCAGGAGCTCAAGCGAATCCTGAACCCCTCACCCATGCCAATTTCTGTGAAACACAATCTCCTCCGTTTCTTAGCAGGGCGTGCCCTCACAAAAAATATTTAATTTAAGCCTGTTAGATAACCCTTTGAATTTTCCTTTTATTATTTTTTTACCTACTTGCTGACCTTATTAATTACTTCTGCTGAGTATATGGTTAGCTGCCAGCTGCAACAAAAGAAAGAAACACCATTCTTCATGTCTCTGTTTACATTCTATCAGCTACAAACCCCATCTGTATCACTTCCTCGACTTACAAGAGTGATTTTCCTGCAAGACCTTTTAACATCCATGTCTCCTGTGTCTGAATCAGCTGCTTTTGTTGATTTGGCAAAGACTCTGGCATATGCTACAGAGAACATATGGTCTAAGCATGCCTTTCTGTTACGAGACAGAGAGTGAAATTCCTCTGCAGATGTCTACAGATTGGAAGCAGAATAAATCTCTGATGTTACATGTTTTGAGGCAACTGCTGACATTAGTGAGGCTGAGCAGAGGTTTTATGTCATGGAGGGAGCACGGGAGGGAGGAGATATGACCAGGGACAGGCACCACAAGACTGATTGTGAGATACGCAAGGTATGGGACTTGTTGATGTAGGAAACAGATTAGTCAGTAGTGGTGATAATACAGACATATGAAAGTAAATGCTCTGTGAAAAAAAGCAAAAAATTTGTTTACAATACTCATGAGTGAAAGGCACACAACAATGAGGACAGAAAACCAGGTCTATGATGGACCACAGCGTGGTTCTGAAGGCAAGGGATGTGCAGGATGTAAAAGCTGCAGGAATGAAGGAGCAAGTTTGAGCAATTATTAGGTTTGTCAGCCTGATAAAAACCCCTCACTTTGTCAAAAGATGAATGACTATCAGCATCAAGCAGCATCGAGGGATCTTTGATCCTGCCCAGAGCAGAAGGAGATCCCGACTGTCCCCAGGGCTGTGAACAGGCAGGTTTTTCTGAAGTTAAAGAGATACTTTGGTAATGAGCATCTATCTCCGAGAAATGCATACTTCTAATTCCGTGAAGCAAACAGCTTTGCAGCAGGTACCGTCTGCACTTGAAGGACACTGTGCGTTCAGAAAGTAACTATCAACCGGCACCTGTGGCTGTTGGTGTGACTGTCAGATGACCACGGGTGGTGTAATTGTGAAGTAGTTACCGCAAACTAAACACATTGAGTGCATAACACGCTGACACAGCACCCGTGGAGAAAGATGATTTTAAAGCTCACATTCTTTGCCTTTAGATGCGTTTCTAAGTGAAACAGACACATATCCACAAACAGCAGAGAACGTTTAAACCAGTTGAGTCTGAAGAACAACCCCTCCCCGCACACTTCTTTGGGAAGAAACATTATTTTTGCTATTTGTTCATAATAATTACCAGTCACGGAGGAAGGAGCTTTTGGGGAGGAGCTTTGTGCTTTTGCCCAATACACGGGGCAGTAGGAAGGAATTGACAGGTGACCGTGTCCCCACCAAAGGACACGGTGAGGTGCGGGAGGGCTGTGGATTCTCCACGGACACCCATTGCCCAGCAGGCAGGGTACGAGGTGCCAGCCCCGGAGCTGTGGCAGGCGCTGGGCACAGCAGCAAAGCAGCTCTGTGCCACACATGCACTTCCCCACGCGTGTTCCCACTGAGCGGCCCTGCAGAGCGACTGCGCTGCCGCTGGGGCAAAGGGAACCGGGGCCGCCCGCGTTTGAGGTGGCACGACCCGGCCTCGGGGAGACGCGTCGGGTCAGCCGCGGGCCAGCCGAGCCGTGCTGGAGACAACCAGAAGTTTCCAGCCCGGCCAGCTCCTCCGCGTTCCTCCTCCTCCGCGTCCCTCCCCCCGGTCCCTCGTCCCTCCTCCGCCACCGCCCCCAGCGCCGCCGTTTCCAGACACTTCCAGCCCCGCGCCTCCGCCCCCCCGCCCCGCGGCGGATAAAGCCGCCGGCCCGGCGCCCCCGCCCGCCATTGGGAACCCCGCACGGCCCGGTGTGTGTCCCGGCCCGCCATGAGCGCCGCCGCGCACTCCCCGCCGCCGCCGCAGATGGAGGGCAGCGCCGAGCCGCTGCCCCCCGGCTGGGAGATCAAGATCGACCCGCAGACGGGCTGGCCCTTCTTCGTGGATCACAACAGCCGCACCACCACCTGGAGCGACCCGCGGGTGCGGGCAGCGGCGCCGCAGGTACGGCAGGCGGGACCGTCCCGGCTCCGCGTCCCGGCTCCGTGTCCCGGCCCGGAGGGGCGCGGCGGGAGGGGGCGGCCCGGGGTGGGGGGGATCGGGCGCTGCCCCCAGCGAATGGCAATGCAGTGAGGGCAGGAGCTGCCTTTTGTCTCTGACGCACTGCAGTCCCTTTTTTGTGCATTAAATCATTTGATACCTCGGCCCTGTAATGTTTATTTAAAGTTGGTTAAGTCCACCCGGCCTGCCAGGGAAGACGCCAACCTTGATCTATTTTGCAGCTGTGAGCAGCCCAAACAATGAGTGCCCTTAAAAAACAAGAAACTCAACCTACTTAAAAAGTTTTGCTTGCTTTTTTTTTTTTTTCCCCTGGTCACAAACTATCTCAGTAGCTGTCTGGTCTGGTTTTGTTCTCAAGCATGCTCAGAGAAAAGCCCTATCTTAGTCCAAATATGTCCATGGAAGGAGAGGCGCGGAGGAGAGCGCGGTTGTGATTTTGTCGGGGCCCTTAGGCTTTCATGTCAAACTCTCTCGGTTTGGGGGAATTCAGCCCTTTGACCTGCGCTGATGTTTTCCCAGCGTAGGCAGAAAGTGCTGGAAACTTGAGCTGAACTAGAAGTTGTCTGGTGTGGAAGAGGATTCTCGCGGGGGTTTAATGCGAGCAGCATCGCTCCGTGCCGGCCCGGCTGGGCTTGGCCTGGGGTGCCCGCCGGGGCCGGCGCCGGGAGAGGCGGGGGCGGCTGGCACGGGGCCCGGAGCCGCCTGTCACGGGAAATGGGGACACGGGCCCGGGAGAACGGGACACGGGCCTGGGAGCCGGCGGAGGGAACGGGACACGGGCCCTGGAGAACGGGACACGGGCTCGGGAGCCGGCGGCTCCCCCTGCCCGGGCAGTGCCTGTCTCACCGCACTGGGGACCTGCAAGGGAAGCGCTGCTGGGCGCCGCTTTGAGCAGCGCCCCCCAAATTGTGTGCTAAACATATAAAAAATGACACCACTTGGGAGATACGTGCTGTCTTCTTCATGTATTCTCAGCGTACTTGCTGTGTTCTCAATGTATCTGCGACATACTCGCTGCAGATTTTCTCCTGTAGCCTTACATAAAACGTGAGGATCAAAGCACTCAGTAAGTGTTATTATTTTAAGAACTTAATGTTGCTTAAAATAGTAATTGCCCAGTTCGTGAGTGCGGGCCGTGACTGAGGGCTCGGTGTGGGAGCAGCCGGGTGTTGAAAGGGACGTTCTTGTCTATGGCACCGCAACCAAATCCCGGAACCCGCTGGAGCTGCATTCATAAAGTGTTTTAATGAATCATAATTGACAAAACGTATCCTTTCAGCCCCTTTTCAACTTTTCAAGGGCTGTTTAATTTGATCTAGAAATGAATGACATGATTCTAGTAATAATACAAAGAAGTCGTAGAAAAATGTATAACGTGAATATTGAGACTGGCATAGGAAAAAGTGCTTTCTAACTCCGTTTTGGAGGCACCACCTTCCTGGTATAATGAGGCACCTGTTAACAGTGTTTGTTTTGGCAAAACAATAATAAATAGGATTTTTTTCATAACCATAAAACATACTTGAGAAGGGAAGTGGGCTGTTTACTCAAAGGCTTTTGTTACGGAAATACCACTTGAACCCATTTGACAGGAAAGTCACATTTAAGCCACTTTTGCTAATTGTGTGAAAACAGTCTGAAGTGCTCGGGTGGATCAGTCCTCTGCCTGAGTGGGTGCCTGAAACAAAACACATTTTCAGCCCTATCTGATGTGAAATCTGTGGTAATGCAAAGTGCCTCCTCTGCTGCCAACTGGGAAGGGTTATTGTGGATGGAGAAGGTTGCACCTGCTTTTGAGTGGCTTTTGTGGGACGCACTTTTTTCCAAATGGGAAAATGTGTTGTTGCTCGCTATCAGCGGGAATGTGGGAATGCTGTGGGATCCCTTGTTGAGAGAGAGGGAAATGCTTTCGGAGCTGAAAATAGAGAATGGGATTTTGGGGAGTTCCAGTCAGATGTTGCTCAATGAAAAAACCCTCCAGTTTATGGAGGTAGAAGTGGTCAATTGTCAGAGCCTTGCTTTTAGAATATCTGCTGGAGTTAATGGACAGCTTCTGAAATAGTTTGTTAATTGCCAGTGTATTTCACACGGACAGGTACTATTTAACAAAAGAATCTCAGACCCAAGGAAAGTATTTTTAAAGTAATATTTTCTCGGTTAAACGATGCCAAAGAAGATGGGTTGCCTACTGACATTGAATTTCAAATCCAGCAGTGATTTCTGAAGGCATTGAACTTCTTTTCTTCTCAACCTAGACAGGTAGGAAGGACAAAATGACAGATGTAGGCAGAAAGGGAGACTAGATATGAACAGCTTTCTGATTTCTCTCATTCTTGGTCTAGCTTGAATGAGAACTTTGGTGGTTTAGGAGTGATCTGTGAACTGCAAAAGCTGACTGCGTGTGTCAGACTTAATGCATCTTTCCAAGGATGATTGTACAAAGAACAAACTTGTCGCTGCCTTGCTTTCATTGAATTCAGCCTGTGAAACTAATGATTTTTTCGATCACTTATATGATGGTCTTTACCCTTACAATATACCTACCAATATTCTCTTTGAATATTTGTTCCCCTTTGAAGAGACCTAGACAACAAAATGAGATATTACACAGTCAGTGGACAGCAAACAGACTATGCTGACTGCAGCCAGCTGTACCGCATGTACCATCAGCTAAAATAAGAAATGGCTCTTTTAAAATTTTAACCACAACAGAGCCATTTTAAATTGATGGAACCAGACCTTGATTTTGCATTTAACTATGTATTTTAGATTTTCGATCAACTCAGGTGGCTTTATGTTATTCTCTCATTCAGCCTGGCCTTTTTTCTACCCACGTGAAGGATGTGTGTCCTTCCTCTGCATGTTTAGCTCTGTTACTTGTTTGGAATCACTGCAGTATAAGGCTGGACTGGGAAGACCTTTCCGAGAAAGAACAACAAATCTCTTGCTGTGCTCCAGTGAGAAACAAGCCATGACTTACTGAAAAACATTAACGAAACCATCAAAACCTCTTGGTAGCCTAATGATTTTTTTCAAGTGTCTAATTTGTTGATAGTAAATCATTCAGAGTTCAAGGTACAATCAATATAATGAAGCGTGTGTATGCATACTTGTATAAAAAAAGCCTTTACTAGCGATGTTTTCATGTGTTGACGTACGCTTGGCATACTTTCCGCACGACTGTCTTACAGTGTTAAATTATTTACTTGGTATTCCCCAAAGTGTTGATAAAATAGATTACATTTAAAGAAGAAAACAGGAACAAGGCTTGTATAAGTGTATATTGATGCCCCCTCCGTATGTTTCCACATGCAGTAAAACGAGTGGGAAATACGGCAACTAAAAATAGACAAAAGGAATTGACTGTGCTGAGCTTCCCTGAACTAATATCACAGTGATCAATAGCTCGCTAATGCCTTGGGTTTGAGATAAAAGCTGTACCAGCCAGCCACAAAGTCCGGAAGCAGTAATAAAAGTGATATAATTGGTCTAAATGAAGGAAGAAGAAGCCGTCTTACCCTGGTACTGATGGCTTTGGTGGTATTTGGGGAAGAACTAACAGCACCTCAGCTTCCATCCTCACCCTTCCTGCTAGTTACTCCATGACTATTGCATCTCTTTTCTCTCTGTGTCCCCAAATAAGTCTTGAGTCACTCAATTCCCATCTCTTTAGCAGTGAACTTATTTTCATGCACTGACTTCTCACGTTCAGGTTGACTAAAAAAATTCTTGGTAAACCAAATTAGAAATTGCATTGAAAGTTTGATCCGATCTCTCTGAAAGTGTGTGTCTTTTGCAGTGGTTCACATCCGTGGAAGGGAATGCAAGACTAGAGAACAACTTAGGTCTCCTTTACCTGCTGTGTTTTTTAGATTAATTACATGCTTTCTGCCAGGTGTACAGTTCGATTGTCCCGTAACAAGTTAGTTATTGGTTTATTAAGGTACTATATATGCTGTAAAATACCAGTAGGGGATTTTTGGAGGGTTGTGTACTGGCTTTGTCCAGATCCCCTGAAGCTGCTTTGTGTAGGTATTTAAAGCCCCCGCCTTGATAGAACATAGGGAGTTAATTTATGGGATATCAATTAATCTGAAAACATGGGGTGGACCAAATTAGAAATAAGAAAAAGAACACAGAAACGTGATGCTGGTAATGACGTGGTGGTGTCTGGGCAGTCATGCAAGAGGAAAAGCAAGGAAGGTCTTCCATGGTTCTGTGTCTCCTGACACAGCGCATCTCTTATCTAAAGGAGGAAGAATACTTGTGCCAGGTGGCAGCGTTCTTAGCCAGGAATTGCATTTTTAACACCTACGACTTATACACAGGCAGGACTTTCCCATAACCACATGGCAAAAATAGAATTGTTCCCACTTGAGCTATGATAAGCTGCGATCCAATACACTTCAGGGTATTTACACAGTATCACTCTAGGTGAGCTCTGTCTCCACTTTTCCTGTGGAGGCTATGCCCCCTCTTCATGCCAAGTTAGATATAAAATAGAGGAAATCGCTTGTTCGCACAAATTACATTAATTACAGACAAAAATGCTGTATCTTCAAATATGCTGCAGAAGCTGTTGATTTGATTCTTGTTATTTTCTCCTTCTTGGTTTTTACAGGCAGGCAAATGAGACATGGGGTGGTGAAGTGACTTGTCTAACATCACCCAGTAGGTCAGGTGGCGCAGAAGTACGTTTTTATGGCTGATGGCAAAGCCTTATAATTGATAAAAAGGGTGCAGTGTAGCAAGTGTTTTTATAGTGTTGGAAAATTGCTGCTTAAGGAAGTGAACTCAGAAGACTGCTGTGTGAAGTTTAGATGAAAATGTAGACCCTGGCTATAACTTGCAGCATTCACAGTTGACTCTTGAATTGTTAGCTACCTATTCTCCTTTTTATGGGGGGTGTTGTTTTACTAATTCCTGAGGTTTGTGCTTTCTTCTGTGTTTCAAATTTCTGGCTCAGAGCTAAGAGCAGGAAAGCAACATGTTGACCACCTGGATCTTAGGTAAGCAGGCAGTGAACAGAAATAACTGCATAAGGTTTGTCATTCTCATCACTTTTGACAAGGAGATTCCTGTTAGCACTCTGAAGGGCTTTTCTTTAACCCCATCCGTTAAAGCTGACAGGATACCAGCTCTCTCCTAAGAGAACTGAACATGTTCAGTTTGGCCCATTGGACGCTCTCCATGCGTGCACCAACTTCCACTCGTGAGCATAGAGGACAAGTGTCTTCATGTCTGCGCCAAAGCATTTGAGCTTAAGAAAGAATCATCTTAGTGATAGAAAGAACAGTTTTAGTTCCTGAAACAAGATTAGTCTGCAAGATAATCAACATGTTTGCTCCAGTAAGGCTCTCCATTCTAGAAAGTTGAGTATTGGATTTCTCCTTCAGTTTCTCAGTGTTTGTTCTAATGTCGTCATTGCGCTCCATCAGAGCATACCTTAATGTAACACTTGTATAATACAACGTGGTAATTAAAAGAGAGAACAAAAGGCCTATTTGCCTACACATGTGTGTTAGGAAATAAAAACTCAGCATTCAAAACGTAAAACATCAAACACAGCTTGGTGTATAAATGGGTTACATGATGTGACGGACACGAAGTTCCACTGACACAGCTCATGCGACGGAGCTTATTCACGGTTTCCATTGGTCATTAGCTAATGATATCTTGCTCAAATGCCTATGTGCTCAGTCTATATATTTAAGTGCAAATTGTGAGTAAAAGAGTGAGAATGTAGAAACCTTCAGTGGCTGGAGCACAGTGGTAGGAAGCCCTTTCCAACTCACTTTCCACCTTCTCTCCTGTATATGTATGAAACCTACTTTATGATGATGTTGTGTTATGGTTAAACTCAAAGCACTGTTGAGAATTTTTTTAGAAATGCTTACATATGCTGATTTCTCTTGGTAGCAAAACCAGTGTAGTAGTGTTGATTTATCTAGTTTCTGCTATAGAAAAGGGAAAAGAAAAAGTCTGGGCAAAAGTAAAATACAAGTGGATATGGAATCCAGTTCTAATGGTGAATGGTTTTGCCTTTCCGTGCCATAAAATGTTGTTTGGTTTTTTTTAATTAGAATTTTTACATCATTCTTAGATTTGAATATTAGGTACTACTGACATGCCACTTTCTGATGAAAAATAGATTTATGTGCAAAGAAAACTTAGCTGTATTTCAATCACTCCTTTTAGTTATTGTGTAATCTATTGTGACAGAACAGGATCATACTGCTCCCATCTTCCTAAATATATACAGAAATATATACAGGCTTAAATATACAGGCTTGAAATAATGGGAAGCGTGCTCTCCAGTCAGCTTTTGTCAGATACTGGCATTTTCTCAGTCACTTGAGCAACCAGAATACTTATATTTGTGTGCTACTCTTTACAGCAGCAACTTAAAAGTTCAGAACCATACTGAAGTCAGTAGACCTTCTGTTTGTATACAGAGAGAGCTATTTAATCTTTTGGTAATACTCTTAATAGTTGTGTTACTTTGCTATATAATACTTACAAAACAATTATAATTTAAAAATTGACACTGTGAGAGCTACAGAGGTGCTACATGTGTGTATAATATTATACGTACATGCTTTAGAGAACCCAACTCACTGTACTATAAATAATATCAGTATAGGTCAAGAAAAATGCAAGAATGTGATGGCAGCAAAACTTGCTTTTTACCTTTTTCTCTAGACCAGTATAAGAGGAATGAAAAATGCATTATGCAACCAGTCTCAGAAGGGAGATTCCAAGTTTGATACAACTATTCAAGTAATCTAATGTGCATGTAGAATATTTTGACAAATGTAATTCTATTGGTACAGCCATCTGGATGACTTCAGTGGCGATTTGCTGGTATCAGCAGTGACTGGGTTTCTGTGTTTTGGTGTGGAATAACACTTGAGCAGTCACTGGGCACATTACGCTGTTGTCCACTCCAGACAGATGCCACAGCTGTGAATTTCTTTGCAAGGCTGCATTTTGCTGTCACTTTTTAAAGATTGTTATTCCATTGGCACTCAGTGTCAGAACTCATTGAAAATCTGAGCAAGTTTGAGGATTTTAGCATCACTCCTGACCGTGCCCTTCCCAGAGGAAGCCAAAAGTAGGATGTGGGGGGTATGAAGTGGTTTTTTCCAGTTGCACAACGTGTGCTGGCTGCACCTTTATTTATCGTGGTGATGGCCTCACAACAGAAACGCGTGTCCTCGTCCCCAGAGGTGGGAGCGCTGGCACCTACTGAGAGGGTGGATTTGGTCCGAATTTCTGGTGTTGGTTCAGGCCACCTGAAGTGTGTAGGCCAGGACTGTTGTTGAAACTTCTGAGCTGCTCCAGTGTTTTTTTTGGCATCTTCGTGTTCCTCCTCCTTTTAGGGATTCTGTCCCTTAAATCCAAAATGTGTGATCACAGCCGGGTTTCCTGCAGTGCAGATTGTCAATGCTACTTATGGGAAAATTAATCAATATTCTGTTGTGTATAATTACTCTCAATTTTAGTGTCAAAGAACTTGTTTCCTTGGATGAGGGCAGGAGAAATGGACTTCATTTTTTCTAATATCAAAATCTGAGTTGGGTTACTGTTTCTTAAACTGGGAAGGGTGATGGACTAAAGCTTGTAATTCATTTATTGGTTTTATCTTGTTATGCAGATTTGTGTTAAATGTGAACTCTGGGCTTTTTCAGATCAGATGTTTGTTAATATAATGAGCAAGACCTGTATTTGATAGAAGGCAAGTAAAACCAAAAACCAGACATTTTTGGTCTCCTGGCTGGCTATCTGGTGAAACAGGAATGAAAATGTTCAGAGGGAAACCATGAATCTTCTCCGTAGCATTACGACAGATATTTTTCAGAGCTCGATTCCATTCCTGTCTCCTTGCCCGTGTCCCCAGGCACACCTGCACTTCTGACGTCTTCCAGAACCTGTTTGCCCAGGTTGGAAACACAGGTCTCCCTTACACACCTTGTGCATGTCATGGACATAGGACTAGCAAATGTAAGAAACTGTTGATAGAGTTAAATATGAATTAAGTGTTGAAGAGAACAGTGTGGATTAGGAAGGGCAGTTGTGGGAGCACCTTTCCTAAATCTCATCTCTGCCTCAGAGCTACTAGTGGTGGAAAATAAAAGGGACATTGCGTTTGTTCCTCTGCTCCCATATGACTGCACTGGTAAGAGACACACATACACAAGTCCTCTGTGGTTATCCCACCTGAATACAGGGTTTAAAAAACCCTGGTGCAAAGAACCAGCTTGAAATGCTAACTTTCTGCAGCTGTCAGAATAAATGACAAATTATGAGAGTGTAGTTTGTGCCGTGGCTCTTAAAGAGGGGTTAGTGTTTCCATTAAAAAGAGTATTAAACTTGCCAAAAGTTGCACTTCAGATATAGACTGAATTGTTTGAAAAAGCAGTTGAACCTGATTTTTGTGGTTTTGGGCTGTTGTTTTTGTATTTCTTACCGGGTGGATTTCTCAGGTTGCTAAGGTGTTTCAAAACAAGGGCAGCCTCAAGGGTCTGAAAATGAAGACAAAGGAGGGGAAGCCTGTGGTCAGACTCCTAGGAAGGGGTTCATGGAACGTGGGGCAGTGGGACACTGTCCATATTGAAGCCTTGGCAAGGATTTATCGCTATGGATTTCTCCAGAAGGCTGAAGGGCTTTATCCCCAAGTGGAGCAGTTCAAAACATTGCAGAGCCCTAAAATGCCCAGAGAGAGGAGCTGGCAACTAATCCCTTGGGGCATAGAATCATTTCGGTTGGAAGAGACCCTCAGGATCATCGAGTCCAACTATAACGTAACCAAACTAGCACTAAACCATGTCCCTAAGAGCCTTGTCTAAAGGTCTTTTAAACCCCTCCAGGGATGGTGACTCCACCACTGCCCTGGGCAGCCTGTTCCAATGCCTGACAACCCTTTCTGGGAAGAATTTGTTCCTAATATCCAATCTAAACCTCCCTGGTGCAACTTGAGGTCATTTCCTGTTGTCCTATAACTTGCTACTTGGGAGAAGAGACCAGCCCCCTCCATGCTCCAGAGAGACCAACCCCCTCCATGCTCCAGCCTCCTTGCAGATTGGTCGCATACCCAGGTGGAGTGGAGTGGAGCCCCCATGGCTGAGGATCCGTCTCATGTCAGAGCATCTGTAGGTGCTGCTCGGCCCACCCAGCTCCTAAACCCTTCCCAGCACCAACCCTTCCTGCAGCGGGTCTGACAGTGCTGGAAGTGAGTGAATCTCCTTTTTATAGCGGTGGGAGCCGTGCCTGAGGTGGGGTGGCTGGCTGTGAGCTCTCGGGTTACACCGCTCCCTTGGTCAGGGAGATTGCGGAGCAGCTGGTGCGCACGGGGCGCAGAAATGCCCGGAGTCAGCGCCGGGCGGCAAGGTGCTTCTTCCGACTGTCGAATCATCAGTTTCCCTCCCCGCCCGGCAGCCCGCGCGGCTCCGCTTGCCCAGCAGACATTTGGCTCTGACGTGGCCTCGCATTGTTGCTGGCTGAGCGCACCTCCAATTTATTTTCCAGCAGACGCAGTTTGCTGGCGTAACTGTACGTCCCTCCGGGTCCCTGGAGGGATGGCTGCCAGCAGAGCTGCGTTCAGGGCTGTGCTGGTAGAAGGTGAACTGGTCAGTGCTTGTTGGTCCTCGGGCTCCTGGAGCCCCTGGGTGTTGAGCAGAGCCGTGTGCTTTCCTGGTAGGGTGAATTTAAAGTGACTCTGTTGGCGGTGGATCCGGTGCAGACCTTGGCGTGAGATCATCCTTGTTCTGCAGCTGGAAATGCCAACTTCAAATTACTGCTCTGCGCAGACTTTTTAAGCCTGGCTCGTCTTTCTGCTGCTTTCAGAATTTTTCCTTTGTGGAGGGTTTTTTTTAAGGAATAAAAGGAAATGGAACATCAGGGCTCTGACTTTGAACTTATTCCTTTCAGTACATATTATTTTTTTAACTCACCTAAATAATAGCCTTTATTCTCTGCAGTTTCATTGCTTGTAGGAATTCTGAGAAATTACTTTTTGAGGGGATACTTTCATATAGGAAGAACACTCAAAATCTGGTTGGTAAAATAGTTAATTCTTGATACATTAGAATATTAATGTGTACAGAAGCGACATGAAATATTTCTGCAGCTTAAACACCTCTTTTAAAAATAGGGTTTCCAACACTTGCACCATATGTCCCCTTATTAAATTCTCCTCTTACTGAATAATGACATTACCCTCTGAATGACAGAGGTGCTTGTTATATGATCTGACTTAGAGATACATCTGGAACTTGGCCCTCGCAGGGCCTCAAAATAGAATGACCGGTGCAGGAAGAACTTACTAGAGCACTTGTGAGGGCTCTTAGTACAAACTGCTTCCACCTTTGCCAGAGCTTTGACATTGTCCAGTGAGCGTACTCAGACAACACAGAGATTTCTTTTATCTTCCTTTACAGCCTTTTCCTCTTCATTGTGCTATGCTGTCTTGTCCTCCCCTCTCTCTCAATATTTACTGAGCCAGATCCTCCCCTAGCTGAAAGTGAATACATTCTTTAGTATACAGCATCAGTCACTCTTTAAAGAGCCGGTGGGATGAACAATATCAACAAACATTGTGCTTCTGATGGGATTAGGCTTCCTTGAAAGCATCTTTTCAGATGTTATCTGTAGCACGGGGTGGGTGGGTTCTGAGAGGTGCTGAGGAAATGTCTCTGGTCCCAGGGACACTTGTTTGAATTGGAAGAGCCCCATCTGAAGGGGGTGGGCTGGTGGCTAAATATGAGTAACGCATGCTAAATAGGAAATCCTTTTGTAATTAGGTATTTTAAATCCCAAATTGGCATTTATGAGAATAAGCAGATCATCAAGCTTCCTCTTTTCTCCGGCCTGCAGGTCTGGGCTGTTAGCTCCTGCTGTTAGCTGCCCCGCGTGGACCCAGGAGGGTCTGAACTTGTGCACAAGCTGATACTGCTTTTAGGACAGACCTTTCGGGCAGTTTTCTCTTATTAAATGCATTGATCCGAGTTACCAGCGAGTGCTATGTGGTGTTTTTAACTCCTAGGAAGGCCAGTCATCAGCAAACGGTCCATCTCCCAAGCAGCCAGCAGCAAGAGAAGGAAACATGGGATACCCCAAGCTCCGGGCTGGCTACATCCCCATCCCCGTCATCCACGAGGGCATCGACGGCAGGCAGCAGCACCCGTGCTTTGCTGCTCCGCAGCGATACAAGACAGAAGCTGTGCCCCCCACGGTGCAGCCACAGCCACCTCCAAGGGGACCGGCGGAGGCTTCTCAACCAGATAAACAATGTGGACAGACAACGGCAGCTGCAGCAGCCCCAGCGCCGGCCACACACGGACCCGAGGTAACTTGTCAGTGTTGCTGGGGTGTGGTCTTTGCAGCATTTGTGACCCGAATGTCACACGGGTGGTTCATCCCTCAGAAAAGCCACACTTACCACAGGATTACATTTTCCCCAATACCCCCAAAGTATGAAAATGTGAAAGTGCACAGTCATGGCAGCATAAATATGTAGTGTTTTCCTAGCATGGCTCGCTTTCATGAGGGAATGATTCTGCAGAAACAAATGCGTGTAAATGGCTTCTGCAAAAAGAGGAGCCTCTGAGCCCTGCAGGTCCCGCAGCAGGGCTGGGTTGTTTTGGGGTTTGTGCTGGTTCCCCCACAAGCAGAGGATACAGACACGTCTCTTGTGTTCTGCACCATGAGTCAGAAGCTGAAGAGAACAAAGTGGGAGAGAAGAAGATAAAAGTGGTCAGTTAGCTAATAACTCAGGCTGGCTTAGAAGTTGTAGTGCTGTGATCTTTGCTTTCCAATTGAATGCTTTGGTTGTTGTAAGTGTATAGATTTACATATACACAGCTTTAAAATTGAATTGTAAAGTATTTTTGTCCCTCAGTGGCATGTTAAAATACTTCCAAACGATGAGCTTTAGAAAAAAAATATAGTCACCCTGCTTGCTTTATGTTTCAAAACGCAGGAATTTGGTTTGCCTGTTTCTAGGCAATTAGCAGAATTGGTATTCTTGTAAATATGGAAATATCAACCTCATTTTTAGTCAAAGATGAGCAGGAAATTCAGCCTTCACCAAGCTGAAAATACATCACCAGGTCTGTAATTCTGCAGTGGTGGCTCTGAAACCTGTTTGGAGTCTGAACAATGTAATTAAAATTCTGTTAGCAGGTTTCTCAGCTGACTGGACTAACAATGCAGTGCCAGGACAAGAGGCTCAGCTTTTCCTTCTCCAGCACTGTACAGTTGGGAATATGCTTTATTTTGTACGCAGAGTGCCTTCAGGAGTATGTTTTCTGTGCCTCTCACTGAAGTCCTCTGGAATAACTACTGAGGACCTCAGAACTTGCTGTTACAAACTCAGGCAGCAACAGTGTGGGCATCAACTGACCAGAGCCTGTGATTGTGCCTTTAAACCCCCTGTTGACAAGGCCACCAGTAGTGGCAGTGATGGGTACCAGCATTTATTTATTTAAAGTCACTTTTTTTGTGGGCAGCTGAGCCATTCACCAGCACCAAAAGGAGGGGTCTTGTTGCTCTTCCTTGCCTGCACTTCTCTTGCCTCTGTCCTGCTCCAGTCTGACCTGACCTTTCACTGGGCTGTGTAATCATTTCCTCACGGGTTTGCTGGGGTTTTTTCCTCTTTCTTAGTGAAACTGGTGAGAGAATAGCCTGATAACTGCTGGAGTTGGTGCAAAGTTGGTGAGGGGATGGATTGGCATAGCAGGAGGAGGGATGGAGCTCTGAGCAGATAATCTGCCTGTCCCCAAACTGCAGCCCCACAACCAGGTCTAAGCTGGTGCAGCTCTCAGTGCTGATGACAGGGGGCCGAGGTGCTGGAAGGTCTTAGGAGGGTAAAAGGGGGCATTAGCCATAAGTGCATTGCCATAGCCTGCTACCAAATTCCATGCTTTAAAAAAAGCCAGTATCTGTTAGTCTGACCTGGATCAGAAGTCTAAATGTTGTGTGCCTCTGTTAGGGGGTTGTTTTTGTCTCCAGCATATAATTTGTTTGCTTAACTTTAGTTTGCCTCAAATTTAACAGGTTTAGACAGGAACAGCCATGCAAAAGCAGCAAACGTTCTGACTGGGCATCCACTCCCTGCTCATTTGAGGGCTGGGAATGCTGTAACTCAAGTTTCTACTTGTTATAATGATGCTCTCTCACAACTTCTGTGGTTTGTCTTCTGAGGCCCTTGGCCAAAAAAACAAGGAAGTGGATCCTTTGCTGGAAACATGAGCCCAGTTTCTAGGTCCATCTCCTCTTTTTCTCTTTGGAAATGGAAAAGTACTGTGAGCACCAAACTGTTAACATTTAATAATGGGTTTTGTTTTCACGGCAGCCTCAATCTCCTGGAGCTTCTGATTCTCCAACGGTTTCCCCCCAGCCCTCTGGCAGACCCAACGCAGGAAGCCATCAGCTTCCTCGTGGTTATATTCCAATTCCCGTGATCCACGAAAACATCCAGCGGCAACCAACGCAAGTCTACCATCAGGCACAGAAAACACACTACCCGGCCCAGCAGAGCGAATACCAAGCCCACCAGCCCGTGTTCCACAAAATCCAGCCGGACGAGCGGGAGCCCAAGCCCATGCGAGCGCAGTCCCCGTTCAGAGTGGCTCAGAGGGGCTCGTCGAGCCGCGAAAGTTCACCAGCCAGAGTCACCACCCAGATCCAGCCCCCGGCTCCCATCAGGGTGCAGACAGTTGTGGACAGACCCCAGGTATGTAGAATGGGGGAGGGAATGACCTGCCAGGTATTTCATGTCGTGTGGCTAGAGCTGAAAACTTGGCTCGTGCTAACATGAAAGTATGTAGAGCCGTCTCCATTTCCGTATTTAAACAAATTGGGAGATACTGAGGCAATTTACTAGCATCAAGCTGCCTTTCCACCTATCAGGATTGTGGAGTCATTGGATCACTGAAATGTGATTTGACACACAATTTGATTTTCCTCTTGTCAGAGTGTAATTTGGTGTAATTACACTGAGGTCACTGATGTTGCATTATGTTTGTGAGAAGAAAATCAGGTCTGTGGGATTTGTGGCATCTATGTAAATAGACCTCATTGATGTCTCAGAACCATTTAGGATAGCATCAGATGCACAAAGTAATTGTAGTTATGAAGAAAGAGGATCAGCAAAATCTATTTTTGGAGCTTTTATTCTTCCAGAACTTGCTTATAGAACATATTGGTCATTGAACATTTCTGCCGTGTTAAAATTCTTAACAGTTAAAGGCTACTGGGAACTTGGTAACTGTGAGTCTGTAGAAGGGGTTATGTATAAAAACAAGCTTTGATTTCCTCTCTGGAGACATTTCACGTAGAAAATGACAGGAGCAGAATTAGATTAATATTTGTGAAAACAAGTACTAGGACAAAACAATGAAGCCTTCAGATTTGATGGTATATTTTAGGTTATAATGTTAATTTATTTTGACGGGTGAGAATTTGAGGTCCCTAATCAAATTTTAGATGTAATAGGTAAAGCTGCAACAGATTGTCAGTGCAGGCCATTATTTGCTTGAAATATAAATATAGGTATTTTACTTCAGCCATCTAAATCCATGAGAGCTGGATCCCAGTACCGTTCCAAGATCACTGTATATGTGTAGAAATAAGTGTGAAGGGGTGGCAGGGAAAGGAAAATGCAGATCTCATGAATTCCAGTTATCTGGTAAGATTTCAAAACTGATCTTGATATCAAGAGATTTCAGATTTGATGACTTAGATCTGTGGTAATCGCAGGGTTTGTCTCTAACTGCTACAGTGTAATAAGATTGACTTAGTAGCCTCTGCATGTAAATGCTCTAAAGGTAAAAACACAAAAATAAACACTAGTGAAAAAAGGAATGTCCTGAAAACAGGAAGGGGATGAGAATGGCCCAAAATGTGATTAAAACTCAAAGTAGTGAGCTTTTCCAGAAACAGTGACACACTGAGGATGAAGTCTTGACCATGCTGCAGTGAGCTGCACCAAATCTTACTGACTTGGATCAGTGAGGTTTTTGCTCTGAGTTCCTCTCTCGTAAAACTGCTTGTAGAGCTGGTTTTAATGAGCATGGGTAGGATTTGGTGGGTTGAAGCTTAATGTCTTTGAGAGTCAATTGGTGCTTGTAATCTGCAATAGCTTGGAAACAAAAACTGAACTCCTCAGCTCAGTGGTTTTTATTTTAAACCAGTACAATTCAGCAATGCACAGGAAAGAATAATCATCTGGTTTGTGTGAAAAATGCACTTTTAGAAGTACAGAGAACTGGTTGTTCGTTAGGTTACTTGTTCTTTAGAAGGAAATGAGGAGCATTGTTCATTGTATCTCAACACACATTTGCCTTGCTCACCAGGTTTCTCAGCAACAAGTCCCACCTCAAGAGCCACCAAGACCATCCCCACCTCCTGAAATCAAACCTGAAAACAAGGCAGTCCCACCACCTGCAAATGAGGCCCCATCACCGTATATCCCAATTCAGGTCACCCACCAAGAACCAGATACTAAACTGCCACCCCAGAAGCCTCCAGCCACGGCGGAGAGAGCTGATAAAAAGGTTCCCTGCCCAGCTAAGATTGTTCCCCCACAGGAAAAGCCTCCACCTGAAGAAGCGGCGACACCGAAGACAATGGAGACAGGAGAACCTCAAAAGCATCCTGGTGTTTTGAAAGTGGAGGCAATTCTGGAGAAAGTACAAATGCTCGAGCAGGCAGTCGACTCTTTTGAAGGCAAGAAAACTGACAAAAAATACTTGATGATAGAAGAGTATTTGACCAAAGAGTTGCTAGCCCTAGACTCAGTGGACCCTGAGGGCCGCGCGGATGTGCGCCAGGCCAGGAGAGATGGTGTAAGGAAGGTCCAGAACATTTTGGAAAGACTTGAACAGAAAGCAGAAGATGTCCCAGAACCAGTTCAGGTTGATGGACTTCAGCCAAATTTGCCAGAGCCTAAACCACCACAGGAGATCATGGAGATCGAACCTGTGGTAGTCAAGAGCAAGGGAGATACCACTAATAAAGATGCTAAAGAGGAAACCAAAATGGAAAGACATCAGCCTGAAACCAAGGAAGAAGTGTTTACCAATCTCACCACCACGACAAACACATCTAATAATCCAACTGAACCGTAGCCCCATGCTGAAATTAAAATCTCTCAGACTTTATAACTTAAAGTGTGGTTAAGTGAGTTTTAAGTTGCATGCATTTCCAGAGCTCTTTTCAATTGGTTTTTAATCAACATAGCAGCTTGGGACACAGTAAACACTTTGTGGGGGAAGGAGGGAGCTAGAGAGAAAGTAATGCATTTATCCTTTATTCTTACACTATGTAAAAGACACGTTTCAAAAGAAACCCTGTATATTAATCACTTTTAGATCAGCTGAGCGGAAAAAAAAAGGCAACTACTTCAGGGTTAATATTGATGCGTGTTGTTTAGGATGTATTCTTTGGCAGGTGATTTTTGTAAAATCAGTGGCCTGCATTGTCAGAATACCAGTCCTTCTATAAGTGTAGCCACTCTTAACAGTAATGTTTTTATTTTTAATGTTCACAGTTGGGCACTTTAAGTAATGATGGATAGAAAATGTGTAAGAAACTGTAAGGATATTTATATGTGTGCAGGACTTCGATGCTATACTTTAAGAGGGAAATAAAATAATATAGAAGCCTAATTTAGTCTTGTGATTTTATGGAAATGTAATGGCAGTAACTGGTTTCAAATACACCCTTCTAACCTGAGATTTCTTTTAGTTACATCACTGTAGTTGAAGTCTGACAGCTGCTTTCTCATCAAAACCAAAATGTGCCTTTCTCCATTCACTTGCTCCCTTTGAATGTCATTGCTGTATCACACTTGTGATTAAGGAGATAAATTGGCTTAGCATTTTTTCCTTTCTCCTTCTACCCTGGGAGCCACCATTTAACAGAAATGTTTATAAAATTAAGAAATCTGTATCTACTGCTGTTGTCTTACAGAAATTTACAGCATCTTGTTCTGCGAAGTCATTAGCCTTTTATTAGCAAGTGCTTCTGAGTTTCCAGCCAAACACACTTTGTATTCATAGAGCAGATATGATTAAGAGGTAGTTCTTTCATTTTATGAACAGTTTAAGCAATACTTCATGGTTGTTCTAAGTGAGTTAGCAACTTAAACAAGACACATAAAACACAACTACATCTGTGTAAAACGAAAGCTGCAGAGTCAGACCAGTGCGGAATGAGTGCAAAGGAGGAAGGAGTCTTGACCAAACTCAAGACGTTACCTTTACCTTGCATTTGTAAAACAAATCTTTTTTACCTGATAGTATATGGGAAAAACTTTAATGTAGCTGTTCAAGGCAATTGATTGCTTATTGAATTAATTATACTCTTGAGTTATGAGATTAGATTGGAAATCGGGTTTAAACCCACCTGAAAACCTGGTTTTAGGAGGCAGGTTGAGAGTGGTCATCTAGAACTGTCACTCTTTATTTAAAAAACCCAATATGGTATGTAATTTTTAATGCAATGAATGTTTTAAAATAACAGTTGGCCTGTGAACTGTCTGCGTAGTTGTAGGTAGAAGGTTGATGCTGCTTTTAGTTTCATTTTGATGGTCAACACCTCCCTGTAAGGATACACAATGTCTTGTAACTATTTGAATACTGCAGCTCTTGGAGCAGCATTGTGGGCATTCCAGCAGCAGAGGTGTGAAAGTTAATCGGCCTGCATAATTCTTGGATGAACTCACTTCAGTGACATTTCTTCTGCAGGATTACATTTCAGTTGAGGACACACATGTTATGACATCACAGAACAAAAATACTTAAAATCGAGGAAAATCGGCTATGGCTTCTTAAAACTGAGCTATAAAGCAAGGTCTGTGGGAGGCGTGAGGCCCTGTCTCTTTCTAGTTTTTCTTAGTAGCCCACTAAAGTAATTTGGATCAAAACCACCTCCTTAGCTGAGATGGCAATGTGGAAATTCAGATTACAGTCATAAAAACATGGTATTTACAGGAAGTTAAACAGCTGCTATCCTTTTAAAACATGTCATCCACTCCTAATGGAGCCTGATTCATGTTCTACTATTCAATATTTGTCAGAGTAGGTGGAGTAAAATTTAATGACAAGTTGTGGGGTTTTAAGAAGCAAAGCTAAGGGTAAACTGATATTCTGCTAAGCAGTACTTTAAAAGTTGATTATTAAAGTCAGTGATACTACTGTAGAATTGGGTACCACTCGAAGCAAGGTTTCATGATCTGGCCTAATAAGGGAAAGTACATTTGGCTGCCCTGGAGCTCCCTGGCTGGAAGACGGTTGCTCTGAGTCATAGTCTCTCTTTGTTTCCTCTCTTGCTCAAGATTAAACTACACCCAGTCCAGCATATATGTCTTCACACATCAGCGTAGCTACATGTCCTTCATATGGGCTGGGAGGAGGGAGTAGCAAGGGAGGAAGCAGATGAAGATTCCCACTTGTTCCCTATAAGCTTCTGACATCTTTTGCAGAGCGTGCTTGCTTCCTTGCATTGATGCCAATGATACGGGCACCTGGCAGCGGAGAGGAAAAGGGTTCTTCATTAAGTTGCATTTCTGCAGTGTGGTATGAGCTGGTCTGTGGCTTGAACCTTAGCTGGGGAAACTGGGCTTTGAAACTCAAGTAGAAAGCGATTAGGGTTTTAATACTAGCGATAAGAATGACATTACGTTGCATTACTGTTCAAATACTGCCGTGCCCAACAAATGGCCACTGCACTGTGGGATACAAGGTGTTCAAATACATATATACTGCATTTGGAGCAGCCATTTAAAAAAATAAATATCACAAAGGTTTTCAATAAGAAAAAAAAAAGCTGCCTGTTACTCATTTTGATTCTATGTCCAAGCGTTTAATTTATTCAAGAAGCAAATAATCCTCAAGACAGTGAAAGACACTGTTGCAACTAATCTAAAAGTAGCAAGAGGGATATGAAAACCCTGCACACAGAATCACAGTAAAAGCTTAGGCTATTTTCTGATTGCACTATCTTGTCCAGCTAGTGATGTTTTAAATGCCAGTAGTGGTCTCTATATTTAAACTATCACAGCAGTGAGGCATTGTGTTTCCTATAAATATAGCATTTTGACTATTTACACACGGCCAAATGACACCATACCCTGCGGAAGGGGCAGCAGATAGTGACATTGCCCCCAAGAGCACGCTGAGATACAGTCGGGCCACTCTCTGGTGTCCCATTCCTCCCGTTCTCCGGTGGGAGGTACAAGCCCTGTATCAGAGATCTGCTTTACTTCCAACTTTGTTAGCTCGGCTGTGTTTGCAGACAAGTTGGGGAAGGGAAGGAGAGGAGTACGAGTGAAACTCAGCCCAGAAGGCAGGGAAGCAACACGGCACAGTTTGGAGGGGCAGGTCATTCCCCTGCACTCCAGCAGCAATATCAGCCAGCCCAGGAAAGCCCTTGTCTCAGTGTCACTATTCTCAGAATATCATGTGGCACTTTTAAAAATTATAGTTGAAATAATAATAATAAAAAAGCTGCTGGTGGCTGGCGTATAGCTGCCGAAGAGGTTAAAGATTAATCACGGTATGCTTATGAGAAGACTTCATTTGCTGGGTTTTTAATTTCCCTCCTTAGATGTGCATGTATTGATCTTTTAAAATACGCAAGTAACCAAATAAAAGACATTACTGCATCATGAACTTAAATAAGACGTACACAAACATGAGGGTAAAACGGGTTTAGACTAAAGGAGTAGTTACGGGCAGTAACTTCAGTGCTTTTGGTCCTGTCGTGTCCAAGTAGTGAAGTGCAGGTGTCTTAAGAAACTGAAATCTAAATAGTGAGCTGTAAACGTTTAATATCAGATCAGTCTTTGATTTTGCTACAAAAGCTAATATTGATCAGAAACATAGTTTTTCTGACAGACAAATCCAGGCCTCTTGGGCCACTTGGGTAAAGGAGGCTTTTAGAAAAAGCTGATCTGAGCTCTGTAGTGCTGGATGTAGAATACAGGTTGAAGCCATAAGTTAACCATACAACAAATTATTTCCTGGAGCATTAACATAAATATTAGGACTCAAAATCCAAAATTTGCTGGATATAAATAGTATCATTAATGAAATATTGACACAAACATTTTAGCAATAGATACAACAATCTTATTGGCACTTTCATCTTCTATTGATGTGACTTAGGATCTCATAATAGTACACAGGAGATCCAAATGAACTAGTCTGTTTAAACTCTTTTTCTCCTAAGACACAGGATTTGCTTAAGGATAAATGGATGACACTAGGACACATTAACGTTGCTCCACAAAGAGCCTTTTGTACTGGATAATTTGGATTTCCCAGCTCTACACAAACAACACACAGTATTGTATACGGTATCAGTCTACACTCCCGTGAACGACTGTGCAAATGTGAACAGTCTGTCTGCTCTTTGTAATGCTAGATACTAATACAAATGTAATCATATGCCAGCCAATGTAATCCACAGCAAGAGTTATTTTAAGATGGGCAAGAAGCTGGTTACAAAGCAGTGGAATGTACCAAATCCCAAGCAAACACCTTTCCAGAATTTATAAATGGGCAACTTTAAAACATAAAGAGTGTAAAAATTACAGGCTAGTTCAGTTGTTGCCTACCAGAATTTTCATTACTGTCTGCAGAAGCTGGGAATCTGCACAGATGAAAGGAAGAGGTACAGCCTTCGGTATCCATAGGCTCCCGCACCAGCAAACTGCAGGACAAGTAAAAGTACAGGATCACAAGTTAAACTTCAGTTTATAGAAAGAGAAGTGCATTTGCCACGCATATTTCAGAAAATAATGCTGAAGGGCACCGATCTGTAAAGACACACTTCACATTTCAGAATTAAAACATTGAATACGGAGTTCTTTATCTCTGGTCCTTTACATTTGACATCTATCCAAGGCCTGTGCAGTATTCTGTGACGTGTTCCACAACAAATAAATCACTATCAGAATTTTCACTAATTGATAACATTGTTGGAAGTCTTGATAAAAAGGCTGGAGACTGAACAACCTGAAAATTAGCAGCTTCTCTTAATGAGAAAGGTACCTTTTCTAGGAAAGAAGTGAGCAGGTAAGAAAATGTAACAAGCTTTCAAGTGTTGCTACTCCCATTACATCTCCTCAGTGGACAGAGGATCTGCCTGCAGGGCTGTTCAGCTGCCTTCACAAATATAAAATGATTTTTAATATATGGGGGTTGTATTAGTTTTAAAACAATAAAAGAATTTAGCAAGAAAGGGGTACTGAAATGTGCCTGGCTTCACTGGCTTCTGCGGCACCTGACAGTGAGCAGATTAGATCTGCAAAATCATCTACATGGATTACTTGAAACCCTGATTTATTGCTTTTCATTTGATGAACTTTGAGTTCCCATCCATGTCTGTCTTGGCAGGGAAGCTCAGCTCCTTCTGTTTGTGGAAATGAGCAATATCTGGAATAATTCTCTTGTCTCAGGGTTGGCAGGCAGATGATGTACGTTTTCTGCAGCCCATATAGATCTGTGTCAAAGAATGAGAGGCCAGTAGTCTCATCTCTCCACGTGCACAGCTCAGAGTGTAAAATCTGTTAATAAGAGCCATAATATTAACGCAGTAGGCATTTTCATATTTTATTTAAATAAAATTGAGATTAAACCATGAAAAACCTAAAGCAGCATTGCCCAGCTTCCAAAAATACAGAGATTTTTACTTCCAAAGGATTGATGAAATGATAACGCATAACCCTAGTGAAGCATTTCAGCAGATGTTGGTGAATATTGAGTCCACAGGACTCTCAACTCATCTCCATTCCTGCTCTCAAACTGCCTGTCCAACTACCATGAAACCTCTTTCCTTCTCCTGGCCCATTACCCCTTAGGAAAGAGTGAGACACAGCAGATTTGCATCTCAAGATTCAACGATTTAGAGAGCCTAGTCAAAAAAATGTTAGTAGTTCAACTCTATCTCTCCAATGAAACGTGATCTCGATCCTCAGCCATTAAATTAAAAAATGTATCAAGATTTCTGCATGCCTGCATACCAGCTAGGAAGCCAACTCACAGGATGGAAGGTGCCTGGAAGCGTGAGGACAACCCTTAAGGTAACTGTAATTCTATCCAAACTGGGCTTCTCTCCACCCAAAATACTGAAGTCATGTGATTTACTCTAAGACTTCTGAATTTTGTACTTTTGAAACATGTAAGCATCTGCAATAGCTGCTGAAAGTGCACGGGAGCACTACCAACTTATAAATGGCCTTTGTTAAGTGTTTATTATATTTTTAAGATTGTACAAAGAAAGGAAAAAATGCTGGCAGTGCATCCTGACACAGAATCAATCTTCTACATAAGAGATATTTTGTAATTCACTTCAGTGGTTACTTCAATATGCTACACTGTGAAAAAAAAGTATCAGGACTGAAATTTAACTGTATGGATTATTAGATTACACTGAATAAAGGATATAAGGTAGAAAGGGTTGTATAACAATATCATAAACAAATATTGCTGCCTAGAAACAGCAGGCATAGACACATTAAAATATTTAAGGTACCTTAAATATTAACTACCTAGCAACAAGTCCCTGATTACTCCAAGGAAAATATGCACTACTAGGAAAGGCAGAAATCATAGCAATCATTATTATTATTATCCTTCCTTTTTTTTTTTTTTTTTTTTTACAATAACAATTACACACATCACTCCTGTTACAAAACATGCAATTAAATGCACAGACAATCCCTGCCTTAAATAGTTTAGGCTTGACTACACTAAGAAGCAATGTATGGCTATGACATTACAGAATCTGTATTTGATAGGACTGGCTCTTTGCATCACTGGGTTCTAGCTCCTCCTCTACCTCTGACCTACAGTGTGACCATACCAATGCATTTACATTCACACTTTCCTAATTTGGTGCTTGCATTTATAATGTAGTTGTGCCATAGCATGGGTAAACATCATCTGAAGCATGTTACGTGACATCATTTCACAAGAGAACCAGAGTAAGCTGTGAGTCTTATTTCCTGTGACATTGCTCATGTCACTCAATATTCCCGTACGTTACTCTCCCAGTGACGTGCAGTTGGCAGCATAAGGAGCTCCCCATGTCACAGCTTGGCAGGGCTGTGTCTTCCCGCACCACCGCTGCGCGTTCCGAACGTATGAGCCCAAAGGCAGAATTTCCTGCTGCACCATTTGCAAAACAGCTGAAAGGGCTGTGATGGAAAATGGTTTCCAGTAATAGTTAAACAAACTTTCTAATCTTGCATGTGTTCATTACAGCAGTGAATAAACATGTTGGCAGGATGCTCACACGCGGTGGTGGCAGGCTCTAGTGATTTTTTTTAAAGCTTAGAAAAGGTGTCAGGTTAATACAGGTTTGCAGGGTGTTGGAGGCCTTGAGTTCCCGCAGTTCTAGTTATAACAAACAACATTGACATATCTAGCATTTTAAAAGCTGCGATACTTTCAGATTTGGCTTCCAAAGTAGGTTTTGTAGAACCCTACTTGCACATGACATTCTCAAGCTTCTCATAAAACCAATAACCATTTCCAGTCTGGGATCTACATGAAGACAGGAATCCCCTAGCAGAGGGATTAGAGTTTGGTTTATAGTCTATAAACCAAAAATAAAGCCATTGGCTCATTTCTGCACTTCTGTATTCCATAACCACAACACCAATCCTCATTGCAAAATTTAACTCTACTAACAATCCTAATCCATCGGTCTCCACCTGCCTCAAGAGAAATATGAACCTGCAGACTCTGGTAGAACAAGCCTTGACTCTTTCCAGTAGCACTCCAAGTAAATTACTCTAGAATGTCTTAATTCTGTTAAAATAAAACGTGTGTTCTCAGATTTTTAAAAGGAGGTATAAAGCATTTATTTTTATAATTGATTCAGATTTTGTATCATCCAAGCTCCTTCATCTAGAACAGGGGTGTCAAACTCATTTTCACGGGGGGCCACATCAGCCTTGCGGTTGCCTTCAAAAGGCCAACTGTAATTTTAGGACTGTATAACTGTAACTACTACATTTATCGAGCCCTAAAATTACATTTGGCCCTTTGAGGGCAATTGTGAGGCTGATGTGTCCCCTGGTGAAAATGAGTTTGACACCCCTGCTCTAGAGGGTGAAATTCTCCCAGTGTCACATAGTGCTATTTTTGCCTTTTGTCCAGAAGTTTTCCATTGGGAACTCTGCATGAGTCTCCAGTAGTTGTTGCCAGAACCTGATCCACCAGTGTAATCCACTCCTGATGCATCCTTTCCTGTGACACTCCTCTCACACAGGGGCAGCAAAGTCAGGGAGCTTTGTGTGCTTCGGATTTTCCCTGTTCTCCCTGGTGACTTTTCTCCCTTCAATATTGCACAGTCGAAGCTTCCCTTTGTTGCCAGAAGCTGGAACAGAATCTGGGTACATTTATGCAAACGGTGGAGGAAGAGCAATTTTTGCGCTAGTTCATGTGGACATTTCAGGTGTGGTTCAAGCAGGTCATGTGCAGAAGGGACGTTTTATCAAAGCCAAGCTCTGAGAATCTTTCAGTCTTAAAATCTAAAAAACTGAAGTTATTGGGCTTGAGCCAAGAAACATATTTCTAACTAACTTTATTTGCCACGTGGTGCTCTGATAAAGGCAAAATCCAATCACTGGAAGAAACTAATAATGTCAGTAAACAGTAATTTAGCATTCATCACACAGCCAGCAGTTACATAAAGAAAATTGGCTAATTATAGCATTATTATTAAAACCAGCAAATACCGTGTAATTTTGCACCATGACAAAACTATGAGGTGTACCCGAGGAAGGGCCACCTCATGCAGTCGCATGACTGCAAGTGGAAAATACGGCCCAGTTGTTCATCTCAGCCGAATGTCGCCATCTGAGCTCCATGTATGACGTCAACAGCACCGTGACGTCGCACTCGGGACGAACACGGTTCCCAGCGACCAGCAGAGGGCGGCGGAGCCCAAGGATGGAGCCGGACGCGCCGCCTCCGGAGCACCCGGAGCGAATCCGGAGCGAACCCGGCGCTCCCGCCCGGGCCCTGCCTTGGAAATCAGGGGCTTGGGGGGATGTACGGGCTCGTTGTCTCCTAAAGCAGCCACTTTAAAGTGTGCTTGGAATTAAGCACTAGGGTTGAGCGTGGAATGATGAGCGAAGAGAAGGTGACGAGCCATTTGTGCCACAGTGGCTTGTGGCTCGTGTTGCAGAAACCCACCAGCAGTCCCTGGATTGACTGTGGGTTTTTTTTCCCTTACAATATCTACTGTCATTATTGAAAAAAATCATATTAAAGAAATGAAGCTCCTTAATTTCCTTGGTCTCTTCTCCCAAGTAGTGATGAGAGGAAATGGCCTCGAGTTGTGCCACGGGAGGTTTACATTGGATATTAGGAAAAAATTCTTCCTGGAAAGGGCTGTCGGGCATTGGAACAGGCTGCCCAGGGCAGCGGTGGAGTCACTGGAGGGGTTTAAAAGGCGTTTAGATGAAGTTGGTTCTTAGGGACATGGTTTAGTGCTAGAGTTAGGTCATGGTTGGACTCTGTGATCCTGAGGGTCTCTTCCAACTGAAATGATTCTATGATTCTATTTTATGATTCTATTCCTTGATTTTATCCAAGTCCACTACAGCACTAAGAAAGACAGGTTCTTGTTCTAACTTAGCGATTTTATATGAATATGATATGAAAAAAATCCCACTTGAGACCAGCACAAGAAGCAGGGACAGTTACTTTGGTAGGCACTTCTGTGCCAGAGCAGGTAATGCTTATTATCAGTCTTACGGCACGTAAGCATCACTTCCAGCTCAGTACAGGTGGTGTTTTAAGGAATGCAGGCTAGCAAGAGACAGCTGAAACCCTTCAAACTTCAAAACTACAAAATAGGAAGAGGGGTTCAGTAATTCCAGTATGTTGAATCAGAGTGACTTTTCTCTATAAGGCACTGTGGAGCTGTACTCTGAGGCTTCTGAGGATCAGCGAAATATAACATTTCAGCCCTGCTTTTTAATAAAGTGCTGCTTCAAGTGGAAGGTTGGACTAAGGATCTTGAGAGGTCCCTTCTGACGAGCACTGGCATATCTACATTTTGATTTCTGAAAGAGTCATTTTAAAAGAACAAGATACTAAAATCACAATCAATTGCTCAGTAGACATTTGGGTTTTTTGTTGAGGGTGCTATTTCTCAAAGCCAGGCCAGGCCAGAACTCATATAAGCCACTTTTTCCCTGAGACAGAGTGATTGTGTGTATCCTATTTTAGAGTGACTTAGGTCAGCAACAAAAGCTGCCAAGAAGTCACAATCATCTGACTCTAAGGGCTGGGCCACTCTTTTTGATATGATAGCTGATGCAACCTCCTCTTGAACAGATTGGACTGTAAGAAGAGGACATGTAAAGCATAGAGCAAAAACTGCTCTTTGCATAATGGAGTACTGTCCAGAGAAATTAATCCTATTATCACAATAGTTGGGGATTATTTTTTACCCAAGTTCCATCCCAGGGAACTTTGAATGCTCTTATGTGTACTTATCTAATATTTTAATTATATGATTCCAAAGTGCTTTCCAGTCATAAAATACTCCATGGGGAGAGGTCATATGCCTATTATTCCAGCCTACAAGTAGCACAGTAAATTATTTGCAGTATCAGTAGTATAAGCCAGCCGTGTTGATTCCTAGTCCTTCCAGGATCTCTTTCCCATAGGTATTATACTGCTGTGGTGGGACATAATTTTTTAGTTAATGTTCCATAAGCTGAATCCAAATACACCAAACAAAGCTGAAGGATACATGGCTACTTAACGCAACATACTCTAGCTGAGAATCAAATCTCTGACCACATCTGGTTTTGTTAGTGTTAAATTGCATTTGCCTGTGGATGCTGTGTTTGATTGAGAGCAGGGTAGTGGCATCTATTTTAAAGACTGTTATAAAATTTAAATAGAGAGATTGTATTTATCTTTTCCACTATAATTAACATTGAGGCTTGAGGCAAATCAAATCAGCCAAAAAGAACAACTGCATGCATAATGCATGAGTTGGTCTCAGAAACCTTGTTTCAAACATTTAGTTGAGCAGGAAAGTTATTTGAGGACTTGAACATGTTTGTTTTCTCTTTTTCTGGGGTTGGGTTTTTTTGGCACATTCAGAGATACCACTTCTGTAAAAGGCAAGCATGGCTGAGTGGGGATAAATGGAACGCCAGTCTTTTTTTCTCTCCTTTTCCCTCTTCTCTATGTGAACCTTTATCTTTACATTGCTTATTCACTGTTTTTTTGGAAAACATTGAAAAATCATCCCTCAAGTTTTAAGGTACATTTGGAGAATGGATGTCTCGAAAGAAAGCATTGGTAAACAGCGCAGAAAGAAACAAAACTCTGGTGAAGAAGGTATTTTTCCTTAATTAAAACAATGATTTGGGAGGCTACAGCCCAAGCTTTCTGACAAAGTATCTCCAGCCTTAAGGAAGTGCCTGAAATCCATTGGCCTGAAATTTGAAAATCTTACTGTTTCTCAGGTTAAGTTCAATTTGCACATTATTTATAATGAGGCAGGTATAAATTAAATAACCTCGTAAGACCTGAGCACAGGACATGACACTAAGGGTATCATTCTGAAGACTCAGAACCTAACTGGAAGAAACACAACAAGTGAAAGGGATGAATGTTGCCTTTTCTGGTTAGCTAGCAAGTATTTCCAGTTCTGTGGTGTTGCTATGTTTTGACAGCAGCTTCTGCTACTACTTAATAGATATATGCACAAAAGAAGAAAGACAGAAAGGAATAGATGAAAAGAAGGTCAAGGAAATGTGGAGAAGGGTAAAGAGACTAAGATTCAAAAGAATAACATTGCAACAAAGCATCATAAGTTGTGAATAGGAAGAGATCACTTCAGTTAATTCCTGTCTTGCCCAACAGCTCCTTAAAAAACACTAGAGGTGGGTATTGCCCAGCTAATTTCAGTGAGCAGTCAATTCCCTTGCTTATTTATCCAAATTCTTTGTCACCGTCTAATCTAACTCATTCTTCCTGCAGTTATGACCACTACTTTGTTTCTTATCTAGGATAAGACCTGGAATTGTTTAACCTTCAAAACAAAAGGCTCGGGGGGGATCTTATCGATGTGTATAAATGCCTGATGGAAGAAAAGATGGGGCCGGCTCTTCTCAATATTATCCAGTGACAGGACAAGAGGAAATGGGCACAAAATGAAATATAGGAAATTCCACTTAAGAAACAACTTTAATTGTGAGGGTGGTCAAACGCTGGCACAGGTTGCCCAGAGCAGCTATGGAGTCACCATCTTTGGAGACACTCAAAACCCCACTGGACATGGTCTTGGGCAACCGGCTCTAGCAGACCCCGCAATGACCAGGGACGCTGGGCCACAGGTACCTTTCAACATCAACCATCCTGTGATTCAGTGACAGGAGCAAAGAAACCAGTTATTCTTGATCTCTTTCCAGCCATTTTGATATGTTCCAAGACTGTTTCCCATAAGAAACTAGTCTAAAAAATCCTAGTTCTGCAAATCATAGATCACAGCTTCTAAAATTCAAAATATCCCTGATTTCTTTTGGTTCATTTTCAGCTGATAATTCTTGAAGTGGTTGTATGAAACTGAATATAGTATTCCCACTGAGGTCTTACTCATAGTAGAGTAAAAGGATTACTGCATAGGTCTTACGTATAATGCTCCTGTGTATTCATTTTAGTACAACTGGATTTTTTTTTACGTTTTTGTTCCTGGTTGATTGGTCAATTTATGATCTAGGATTACCCCAAATCTTCCAATTAACCAGCTGTTCCTGAGCTTGTATTTATACAGATGATCATTACTCTTGGAAATACTTCTTTTGCCAGTAATTTCATTCATTTCAGATAATTTATTCAACTTGCCACAATAATCTCATAATGGAATCCTGATGCCCAGTGGGCTTTCAGGCCCTCATACCTTGATAATTTACTAAGAACACTGTTATTCTATAATTTGAGACATTGCTAAAGATATGGGATAATCCAGACTCGTGAGTTAACCCTGAGTAACCGCTCCACAAGAGAAACTTCCCAGCTATCTGGGACTGTGGAGGTGTCCAAATTGGACCACATTTCATTAGATAATTATGGGGATATCACAAGACACAGGATCAAAGGTCAGATAAAGTGCAGATACACACTATTGCCAGGACTGTTAGACTGTCATAAGAATAAAGGGTATTGATTCAATTTTAAATTTATTATGTTAACTGATTCTTAACACTTTGTTTTCTTGCAGGTACTTGAAAGTACATACTTTGACTGTTTTCTTCTATTTTTTTTTTTTCGTTTAAGAAAAGGCTGTGACTGATGTAAAATTCCCTGAGTCTTCCTTTTTTCCCCTTTTTAAGACTCAGGATGCTGGCACAGATTCATCGATATATATATAAAGCTATAACCTCCCACTGGTTTCACAGACAGCAAAATACAATAGTAAAGTAGAAGCCCAAATACTCCTCTCTGGAGTCTCGCTCATCCTCTGTTTGTTTTCAAACATCAATACTTCCCTGTCCAAGGTTGTCACATCTCTACCTGGTCCTACCAGACTGATGACAGAGTGTAGACTCTTGCAATAACACATGCTTGTAATTTTTCCCTTCAATAATTACTCAGAGATAGATCTACTTCCTCCCACATTCTATATGGTGCAATGGTGTATATGACAAGCCTACAATGCAATTATAAATGAAATGGTGCATTGCAATTCTTTGTGTGTCTCTTTCTCCAAACAGGTAATCGACTACTTATGCTTCTAGGATATTTAAAAACTGTTCATGAATGGATTTGACCTTTTCTCAGAAACATCTTCTCGTAAAGCTGAGTTATCTGTGTAGCTACATATCAGTCATAGTGTTATAGCTCTCTGATTTATCACACATAGTCATAGATCTACATACAAAGCTATTATAGATATGCAGGATACATATATTGCTCAAATATATGTATCTATTATATATGTTGTAATATAATTAAAATGTCAAAGTCAAAAGCATGTTAATAATTGCCAAGTGTTACACGTTGCTGTGATTGCACCTTGGCTTCTCACAAATCCAAACCCTGACTGACTCCAATGACAATATAGAACTTCCCTGATTTCTCTGAGGTATAGTCTTCTATCATGTTTTTTTTTTTTCTTATTATTTCCTAAAATATAGAGCTGGCTTTCATTTATCTGCATATAAATATGATTGTAATCTCTTTCACCATAGCAGTTTAAAACATTTTACATGTATGGATATTGTCAGGCTATAATACTTTTGCACAGTAGGAAAATCCTACCTTTAGTCATATATGTATCAGTGGGGTAGAGAGAGATTAAGTTACTTAACCAAGGCCACGCAGACAGGAAAAGGATTCAGATTTTCTCATTTTTAGTCCTCTTTTTCAATCTGCTGTCTGTCTTCTTTCCCTGGGTTTTACAATGACCTACATATCACTGCTGAGAAATGCAAAGCCAGCAATAAACACTTTTAGCCTTTATGTAGCAATGATCATCTATCCTAGTTATTCAAGTATAGAACTTACAATCTCACAGGACAATAAAGTTATTTTAATCTTCTGGTTCAGCCCTTTGAGAGTCATAAGAATTCTAATTACCGGTACAGCACTGAACTGCACATCCAGAGCTTGAGGACTGCAAATTCTCTACATGACTTTTTTACTCACAAGCCACAGATGAAGGAAAAGCTGGTAGTATTGTTTGACCTAAATTATTGCAAAGCAGCTAGAGATTCTGCTCTCAGGAGAAAAGGATTCAGGGTTAGTCTCAGAACTTCATACATCCTTGCTCTTCTCTTAAATACTGTTGTGTTTTTCTGCAGTCTAACTGAAGCTTTACATTGAGGTTCTGTAAACATGAGTTCTTTCAGAGAGAAGTGGGTGTGTATGTCAATAAGGTTTCATTATGGCTCTGTATGCCTATTAGAATAACTACACTAGCAGAGTTAGAAATAATCACCTCTTTAGCCAGCACATCTGTGCTAGTGAATGTGGTTGAGCTGCAGCAAGACTTACAGGAGACCTCTCGTACTGTTCCAGCTCATGTCATTTGGGAAGGTGATGCAACGGTCCCTGGAAAAGCTCCTTTGGATGGCACCCTCTGTGTCTCATCACTGGGCTCTGCTGCTCTAGGTACAGTTGAGCACATGAACTGGATTCCTTGCTGTTGAAACAAGACCAGAAGATGCACTCCGGGACTGCATCTAATGTGCTCCAGTTGCTAAAGGGTCTGTAGGACAAAACTAGATCTAATCTTAAATGAAGCTCTCGCAACATACAGAGTGCAGAAGCTGGATCCTCAGCGCCAGCTGTTTTGTTCTCCAAATCCTTTCCTGTTGTCCCACACTGCTTGCTGATGTCGGCATGGTTGGCATTAGTGCATTTATAATATCGAGATGATCTGACTCTGCGTTGCTCGGCGACTGAGAATGAATTTACAAGTGAGTGACTGGTAAGTCCTGACCCTAAAAAATCAGGCTGCTTCCGTCCAATAAGGGCTGGCTGGGTTTACTGTGACTCTGTTTTCTGTTATTTGGAGTCCAGTTTCACAAACAATATTTTAGTAGTTTATTCTGCGTCTGCATGAGTTCCCTGAATTCAGCTCACAACATGCTGCACATGCTTGTGGCGATGGAGCACAGGCACGGTACAGGAATAGAAACACACAGCTGGGGAGGAGGAAATGATTATTTAAGATGGCTTTAGCACTGTTGTTGCTGAATGTCACAGCATGTCAAACCTCACTCTGAAAAGTTCCCTCTGGAACATATTCTGGGGTAAGAAAAGGAGAATTTGACCCTAAGTTAATTTATTGCATAGGTTTTTGCTGCAACTGTACAAGTACACATGCCATTTTAAAAGCATGTTAGTCACAATATAGAAAATGAAGTCAACCAGAGTGATAGAATAGAAATATTTTGTATTAAAATTGCAACAACTGAACTAAGTACTACAGTATCCTTTCCATCACAACTTGGCAATGCTTAAATCTGGAGTGCTGAGACCACTGGCTTCCAGGCTGATCAATGATGTCACGTTATCTCATGTTTCACCCCTTAAGCATCTAATTCTCTTCTTATTTCTTGTCTTCCGTAATGGTTCTAAACCTCTGGAACCTGAATAGACATTATGCTCTGGCTTTGAACAGTCCCTAGCAAAGCCAGGGTCCTTAGCCACAACTAGAGTTCTCTGGCATGACAGTACTGTAAACAATGCATAGTAATTCATAAATATCTTATAAAATAATAAGTGCCATGAGAAAGGGGAGCAAGAGGAAAGTGATTAAATAAAAAGCCCAGGGAGGGGCAGGCTTTTCCTGTGGTTATTTCCATGACATCCAACTGACAGAGATCTTGTCATTGCATAGCTAATGCATCTCTTTTTCATAGGATAGCCAAAAATGGTGAAAAGTGACTAAAAGAAATGTATAACACTTCAGTACTTGGCAACTATTGCTATTATTCAGGTGCTATTTGATGTTCAGCCTCAACAGTATTCGTAGAACATAAAATCATGTTATGTCAAGAATTAAACACTTTTACTTTGCAGTTTTTGCTATTTACTGTCAAATCACCACAATACTAAGACACTGAGTAGTCCTATTCATAAATAGAGACAGAAAGTATGATAAATCTCCAGCAAAAAGCTAGATTCAATGAACCCTAATAACATGACAAATATAACTGGATGTTTTTTGTTTCCATAATATTAAAAAAAAACCCAAACAAACCCAAAAACACACCGAAAAAACCCAAAAAACACACAAGGAAAATAAAGCAACTTCCAAGAAAGCTACTTACAAAATTGATTCAAATTGGCTAAATGGTATCAGATAAAAATAGACTTACTTTTTTTTTTTTTTTTTTTTTTTTAATAAAAGACTTAAATTCCAATGATCCTTTTCATTCTTTCTAAAAGAAAAGTCTGACTTTTGGTTTGAAATGTGAACCATTTTGCTCTTAAAAAACACTGAGCCTAAATGAAAAGGAAAGGACGTGAGGCAAGCTTTTCCAAAGGTTAATAAAACCATTCAACTTGCTCAGACTGCTTTTATATCTTATTTTGCTGAATATATTCTGCTCAACTCCCTGGAGACTGAGTTAAATACTGTTTTGTAGTCAAAACCACCAACAAGATGAAGTTGTCTTTGAAACATTTCCACAAAAGTCCAAATTATGATCTCATGCCACCTTAATAAAGACATATATGGTTGTGAGGAAGCCTGTTTAGAAACACCTCCACCGAAACTTTCTTTGATCAAATGTAGGTCTAGAAAGGAAAGTCTCTTGTGAGGCAAATGTGCCAAAGCCTGCACTTGGGAAAAATGAGTCTCTTGTGTAGATCTCCCTCGATGCTTTCTGGCAAATGGGATTAATGCTCAATCAGCCCTTAATAAAGCAACAGACTGAAATGGGGCTGTGGAGCAAAATGTAAAATCTACTCAGTGAAGGACCTTCTGTGTCTCAGCTGGTCTGCTCTGCACACTTCCAAAGCCACTGGAAAAGCAACATGCCTGGTGATCGGATCAGGAATAGCAAGTAGAATCTGTTTTAAATTAGCTGTGAATTTTATTACAATGGCCATGAAGAGCAGTACATCATTTACCTTGGAGAAATAACAAATTAAATACTATAAATAGTATTTTAACTGATAAAGGCAGACCAACTGCACAGTAAAGAATCTCTTCATGCGTGATTGCATCAGTCTGCAAAGTGAAATTTGTAATTGTAGAATAAAAGAATTGCAGGCAGCCAAAACATTCTCATTTATTTTTGCAAATGGTTTCATTGATTTGATCTTAACAGTAAGCACAACAGTGGGAAATCAATACATTACCCATAAGCCATGTAGTATATTGCAGATGTTAACCACATACACATTGCTTTGAAGGGAAAATGTTATTGTTTTCCTGTGTGCTCAGTGAAACTTGGTGAAGTCAATGGAAATATTCCCATTGGCAAGCAAGAGGTTTTCATGGGGAAGGAGGAAATACCAGAGTTGCTCTTGCGTTAGAGATAACTGCAGCCGCCATGTGAAAAAGTTATTTCAGTGGAATGAAAGCTGAAAATAAAGTCAGGCAGAAACATTTTCTTGCCAAAAACTAATATTCATGCCAGTGGTTTTGTATTTTTCTGTTATAAAACACAACATACAAATATCTTTCAGAGTATTTAATATTGAAAGTACATTTACAGGTTATTGTAAAGTGTTCTGGTGGCAAGTGTTGACTGTCACGAACAAATATCTTTTTTATCTGCTCTGTTGCCAATCAGAAGAGCTTGTTGTTTTGCTTTTGTTCTGAGGAGGTACCTTCTCAAAGCAGGCTTTTCAGAGTGTCTGTTTAATGCATAATATAACCTCTCCGAAAAGCACACAAAAGCTTTTTAAAATTATATTACAGAAGAGGAAAGTAACTCAAGAGCCCCTCTTGCATCATAGTTTATCAACCATCTCACACAGCTGGGGTGCTGTCAGGTTAGTAGATACGTGGTGAAGGATTAAGTAAATTAAAGAATCTGATTGGAATTTTGTAAAGCCCTTATCCATGATGTCGCTTAAGACAGTAAGGGTGTAGCATCATGGATTTATTATTCATATTCCTGTATTAGTAGGAACACATTAGAACCATCTGAGTTGCAGAAACAGGCAAACCAGTTTGTCTTGTCTGCAAAAAAAACCAGTTTGCAAGAAAACTAGCAGGCATAATAGGAGGCTGGTCTGGCTGAATGGGGAAAACCTGACCCAGCTCAAATGCAAAAAGGGAGCACATGGAAAGCACAAGTAGGTAGGGACTACCAAGGAGGAAAACAGATGCATTGCCTGGGCACACTGGGATGCAAACAGGAAAGACAAAGCACAGCTAGGCTAAAAACTGGCAAGGAGTATGAAGGGTAACAAGAAAATCTAAATGCATTGCTGAGTGCGGTAGGCAACCCCATGATGAAGGGTGTTGGAAAGGCCAAGGCCATTTTTGCGTCAGAGTTTACTGGAGGATCTGCTTTCAGGCCTCCCATTCCTCTGTGCCCAATAGCAAAGTTAGGGTATAGAAGTCCTGCCCGTGGTAGAAGCCCGAGTTAGGCATTACTTAAATAAGCTGACATACAAAATTTCCATTGGACCTGATGGGATGCATCCAGAAACTGGCTGGTGTCACTGCAAGGCTGCTTTTTATCATCTTTATCATAGTACTTGATACTCCTGTAAACAACTAGACTGAATATACCTTGAATAAACCATTAGGCAGCAAAAATTGTTTCTGCTTGTCATCAGATACCTAAATAAGTGATGGCCCAGCCTATCAGTCAAAAACAAAGCAGAAAAAGTCCATACTATAAATTTTCCACCAACTGCACCTATGAACTGGTATCTCTAATAGCAAAAGAGGAATGAGCTGACTAAAATATCATGCAGGCAAATGTTATAAGTGCATTCACTACCAAAGAGCATTTTTCTGATGTTTGTCTGGAAGCTGCCAGGAGCAAAAGACAAAAAACCAAAAAAAGTGTTCCATGACTTCTTAACCACAGACATTTAGAAATAAAGATCCTTGCACTCTCTACAGCATCCTTTTCAAAACTGGTGTCATTAATCCCAGGAAGAGCTGTGCATTTGTCCAATCTATGCAATCAATCCAGACTATTACTAAACCACCTCACTTCCCATTAATCAACATTTAAAGTTGAAATCAAGCTCTGGGCAAACAGGTAATCCCGAGAGTGAGCATGCATAACTAATTGTCAGTCTGCGCTGTTCACAACGAATTGCAAAAATGCAAAATTCCTTTTCCACTTTTTTTTTCCTAACTAAAGCTGACAGGCTCAAAAAACACTGCCCAGCTGTGAAACTACAGAAAACACACTGAATGTAAACAGAAAACTACCCAAGGGGAAAAACATCCTGACCAAAGGGTGAACAAGGACAAAACAAAGTCTGTCCTTGAATCCCTGCAAGGAGCTCTGTATTATTTTAATGACAACCTCATGCACTGCACTACAACACTGAACTATTTGGGAAACGCATGCAGAATGGAGATGATATTGCAAGTGGCGGTGACAAATATTTAGCAAATGATAGTGCAGACTGCCCAGAAACAGAGGAAAGAGATGGGAGGAAAAGTAAAGGGTTATGTTTTGATCCACTGAGATGTTCAGCTCTTAGTTTTAAACCAGAAAAGTTCTGAAGCACATGCTCATCTTAAAATATGTTAACATCCAATCAAGCATATTTAATTTATACAACTAAAGCCATGCATATACTTAAATGCTTTTCTAGGCTGGATGCTCAGTACCTTCCAAAACCAAGCTCGTGCCTGGGTCTTGAATGTTAACATTTAATAAGGAGATTTCTGAGTTCTTAATGTCCTATACTCATACGTTTTGTAGCATAACTAATTTTTATATATTTGAGTACACTAATGGAGAAATGCTGTATGGAAGAGATACCAATCTTTTCAAAATTTGGTTTTAAAGTAGTGCTGTTCAATCATAGATAATTGAATAATAATCGGTAATTTTTTTAAATTTGTGTGATGAAGAGGTTAACCTCCCCCATAGTCCATCCCGCTCTGTCAGCAGGGACTTCAGTCCTTCCAGATAGAGTGTGTGTGAAGGAACCCCTGATTTAGCCTGTCAAAGGGAAGCGGAAGCCTCTGGCAGGGGAGGGAAATTCCTAAAATGGATCTGCCACTGACAGAACAGACTCATTCTGGAAACCTCTGCCCTCTGCTGCCAGTTCCCAAGCCCCAGCTGGAGATTCCCACTCTCTTGTTGCATGACAAATACCACATCAACTGTTCACAGAGCCACTCTGAGTGGGTGGAGTCTGTAGCAGGACATCTTTCTTACTGTCATTTTCATATTGATCATCATTTGTTCTTACGAGACAGTATTAATCATCTCAAAGTCTTTATGAGTTTTTCAGATAATTAATTGAATGTGCATGTAAAAGTCAAATGCTTACATTTACACAATGAAATGAACGAATGGTGCCATCGAATATGGTGTTTATTTGCACTGTCCAGAAAACAATAAAGTGTTTCAAGCAGGCAGATGTATACAACTGACAGCTAAAACAGATTATTTCACCTACAGAGCGTTGACTTCTCAAAAGTCTGCCTCATCTCATTTTAGCAAATCTCAGCTCCAATTAATTCTCAAATTTTTTTATTCCTTAAGGCTTCACACATTTCCCTGTGAGAAGGGGAACGCTGCAGCTACTGACGCTAAGATGTCTGCTGCCTGTGACTCATCATCTAACTAAACTACTGTCCCGCTGCCCGCCTCATAGAGCAAGGAAGGGAAGAGAGAGAGGAAAGGAGCAAAACTCAAGAATCTCTTCCAGCTGTCAATTGGCAGCTTCCTTGCAGGGCCACAGAGTGACTTCTCTCCAGGAGAAGCTGCAGTGTGGATTTTACTGAGCTGAGCACTTGAAAAACCTGAGCATCTTGCTGCTCCTCACCCTTCCCTTTAGGCAGCTAAAACTGAAAGATAGACACAGCTTTCGGTTAGAGATACAAAATGCATCCCATTGCAGTCACAGCTCTGCTGTCCATTCATCCCACCTGAAATTTCACAAAGCCTTCTCTACTTGAGCTAGACTTCATTTTATGACACTACAAATGCATTTCATTTACACATGGGAAAACAGCACTATGTTCTGCTAGGAAACAAGCCGTGGACCAATCCATCCCCGTTATTTCATGTCTTTGTATGTTTGAAAATATATCACATTGTGCTTATGGGAAAATCAAGAAACTAATTCAAAAGAGATACATTTATTAAAAGACTGAGAAGTCATTTAAACCCTTCTCTTGCCCAGTATCTGCAGGACTGATCTGAATTACCGGCATTACGAGCATTCTGCCAATGGCATTGACTGCTGCACACAAGAATTAGGCTACTCTGAAAGTTGTGGGGCATTCCCAAAGCACAGCATTTTCAAAATTGAGATCTGTAGCCAAAAAAGAACAGTGTGTTATTTTGCATACCTGCCCCAGGGAAAATGTTAAGAGATACTAGCATCTATTATCAAGTTCAGTTCCATTCATATCGTTCCTGTATTATTTAAGTGCACTTAAAAGAGCGACAACATTAGAGGTCAGACCTTATATTTGAAAGAAAAATCTTAAACTGCATTAAAAATACTATCAAGCCCATCTAGAGACTTTTCAAAAGGAAATTGTTCATTGTCTTCATTCTCTTAAGAAATAAGGGTAGATGGAAATAAACAAAAGAGAAAAATCGTGTTTCCAATACTATGTAAAACTACTTACTTAAACGTGCCATTAATTTCCGAGTTACACTGAAGATGTTCTTTCAACAAATGTTCCCAAATGTCTGCATGCATGATGGGACACTTTTTGTCCATGTCCATTTCTACTTCAGTTTTGTAGGGAGTGGGACTTCAGCTTCTGTAAACAAATAAAAGTTCTGGAAACCTGCAGACAACTGTCCAGTAAGGGTCTGTAGCAGTGATGAGTTTGCTCGTACTTTTTCCAGCATTGCCTGAAGAGAGAGCGTATAATTACCCTTGTATCAGGAGGTGTCCCTTTCTGTATAAATATTTTAAATCATAAGTCCCCACCATGGCGCCTCAGCCCAGTTCCCTTCCCCACTGTCTCTGTGGGGTCCGGGTTCCTCCTTTGCGGGGGGCGGCTGAGGGGACTGGGCTGAGGGTCTGGAGCACAAGTGTGATGGGAGCGGCTGAGGGACCTGGGGGGTTCAGCTGGAGAACAGGAGCTGAGGGGAGACCTTCTGATCTCTGAACTGCCTGAAAGGAGCTTGGAGCATGGAGGGGGTTGGTCTCTGCTCCCAGGTAGCAAGTGATGGGATGAGAGGAAATGACCTCAAGTTGTGCCAGGGGAGGTTTAGATTGGATATTAGCAAACATTTCTTCCCAGAAAGGGTTGTCAGGCATTGGAACAGGCTGCCCAGGGCAGTGGTGGAGTCACCATCCCTGGAGGGGTTTAAAAGGCATTTAGACGAGGTTCTTAGGAACATGGTTTAGTGCTGGAGTTAGGTTACGGTTGGACTCTGTGATCCTGAAAGTCTCTTCCAACCGAAATGATTCTATGCCCCAAGGGATTAGTTGCCAGCTCCTCTCTCTGGGCATTTTAGGGCTCTGCAATGTTTTGAACTGCTCCACTTGGGGATAAAGCCCTTCAGCCTTCTGGAGGAATCCACAGCGATAAATCCTTGCCAAGGCTTCGATATGGACAGTGTCCCACTGCCCCTTCCTAGGAGTCTGACCACAGGCTTCTCCTCACTTCAGAGGAAACGCATTTAGACGAGGTTCTCAGGGACACGGTTTAGTGCCAGAGTTCTGTTACGGCTGGACTCGCTGATCCCGAGCGCCTGTTCCAACCGACACGACTCTGACTGACCCTGAGGGACCGGCGGCGGGAGCGGCAGCCCCGCCCCTCGCGCTCCCCAAGCCCCGCCCACCGCAGCTGCTGCGCCTTTAAGCGCGCGGCGGGGGCGCTAACGGGCCGCGTCACGTGCGGGCGGCGGGGCCGGAACCCGAGCTGGAGCTCGTCCCCGGCTGAGGAACCGCCGCGAGCCGGCGGGCGGTCTGCGGGAGCGCGCGTCTCGGGAGCGCGCCCGGCCCTCCCTCTTCCGTGCGCGGGAGCGGCGGGAGCGCCGGAGCGCCCCGCTCTGCCGCCCGCCCTCTGTCCCTGCCGGCGGCGTGCGAGCATGGAGCTGTTCCAAGCCAAGGACCACTACATCCTGCAGAGCGGCGAGCGGGCGCTGTGGTGCAGCCGGAGGGACGGCAGCCTGCAGCTGAGAGCCGGTGAGCCCCCCGCCGCCGCGGGGCCGGGGCGCCTCCCTGCCCGCTTCCTGCGCGGCGAAGGGACCCGCCCGCGGTGCCCTCGCCGTGCGGCGGCGGTGGCCGGGGAGGGGGCGCGGAGGGGAAGGGCGGCGGCGGGGCTGGGGGGGAGCGCCCGGTGCAGCTGCCGAGCCCCGGGCCGGTCGGTGCGGGGGTTCAGCGCTCCGCGGGCTCCATCGCCCTGGCCCGGGCGGCGGGTCCGGCGTGTGCTGGAGCCGGTGGCCCGAAGAGAAACGTCCGTTCCCGGGGCTGAGGGATCGTTTTGTCTGGCACGGAGCGTTTGTTTCTCTGCAGAAATGAAGTCGCGCTGCCCCCACCAACTCCCCGGAGTAGTTTAATGTGTTGATATGCATCTGGTCACCTTCACCGGAGCATCGTTGAATGGGAAAGGGCCATCTTGTGCTGGGTGTCAGCCTTATATAATTGATGCTTGCCAGCGCTGGTGACAAATGGTGATCGCGTCCTTGAACACACTCCGTGGTCTCTTTTAGGAGGAACTGAGCAGGTGTCTACGCTTGTAAATTGCTCTCAAATTGTTTTAGTGACTATTAGGGACCCTACATGTATTAATATGAGGCCGCAGACAAGGTAGTGGGACCAAACATTGTAGGTACAGTGAGTTGTGTTAATGGAAATTTTGAGATAATGGTGATTGTAACATCCTATCTTAGAGATTAGTAAAGGTGCCTTCAAAATGGAATACCATCCTTAGAAATTAGCTTTCCTTGAGTAATGTGTGTAGCCTAGATGTAAAGGACCCTAGTGTACCTGCTTATAAGTTAAAAATACTCTTAAAATAGCTGGATGTTTCACCAAACATGTGTCAGGCTGCACAGATGTTACCTGCAGCTTTCCGAAAAATGGGATCTGTGTTATGCTAAAAAGTCAGTTAAGTGTGTGTTTGACCAGGTTGGCTATCTGAGCACAGTACACTTCATCAGCTTTTTTAAAAAGCTGGAAAAAGTTTATATATCAACAGCAAATTCCAGAGTTATCTGTGTTTATACAAACAACTTTCATATTGGCCTTTCTTGTGTTATGTTTTCATACTTGGCTCATGCTAATGCTTTCATGTTGTCAGCGCAATTGGTTTACATCTCTTAGATAAAATTACAGATTGCCTTAAGGTGACTTATTCTTGTCCAGCAGCTTCACTTATGGTTGAAAAAGAAAGTCCAGTAATACTTTGATTTATAGATCACCTTACAAAATACTTGATGTTAAGTTAGCAAATGAAACTGCTAGTCATTGAAATGCATGTTTTTGCAGGAGAAAAAAAATCTTCAGTTTTAGATTGGTGATACTTGTAATCGTCTGCATAGCTGTAACGACTCTTAGTTGAACCAGAGTAATAAAAGCACAAACTAGTGAACTGTAGTTTTGGAAACTGGTGTTTGAAAGCTTTCATTTCAGAAGCATCAGTCACTTGTTTTCATGTAGCCAGTGCTGTGATTTGTTTGTTTTTAATTGCTTTTTTCCCCCATGTCCCCTTCCTGCAGTTCATAGACTTCACGGAGACTTTGTCACCGCCCAGCAGTTTGTCCTTAGCCTAGCTTTAAATTTTCAGCCGGTATGCATGTGATCCCTATTGTGTGTGACCTACAGATTAGTGAGAGGTAATATGATATTGGAGTCTCTTGGTCTGCTTGAAACTCCGGATTGTTAGTCACTCTTTCCCATTGTGTTTGTAGTTTTGTTTTTCCAACCCTGTCTGTTGATGACCTTACTGAAAGTGGGCTGTGAAATCAAATACCTTAGTATGTTGAAAGAATCAGTTTTCTCACAAGAGGTATTTCTTGCATCAATAGCTCTTGCTTGTATTAAGACTAAGATGGATATCCTTAAGTTTACAATTTTATTACATTTGATCATTTATAATCAAGGCCGCTGACCGGACATGAGTAGATGGATTACTGTGTGATGAGTCACTGCCATATTAAAAAAAACAAAGTCATAACTTGTGTTCATTGACGTGTTTAATAATCTGTCAAAAGGCTATAATCTAACTATATGTCTCTTACTTGTTTTTGGAGGCCTTGGTTTTATTCTGTCCCACAGAGGCTGCTTTTAGTTAATCTTTATACATTCGTGGATTGAAATAGATAATACTGGCAAACCTTGCAAAGTATTGCGTTATATGATAGGTCTGAATCTGAAGAGCTGATGCTGAGCTTTATAATATTCTCCTCCCTCAACTGTAAAGGCATGTTCAGAAATTTACTAGTCTTAAAAGCTGTATTTCTGACCTCTTTGAATCATGGAGAGAACAGCTTGAATTAAAGGCAAAAAACCTCGGTAAATATTTGCTATAAGCAAAGTCTGAGGTTGGCCCTAGTTTGAAGGATGTCAGCCTGTGTTTACAAGATGTTTCTGGTGTGTTTTTTCTCTGAAGTGAAAGCACTAATGAGTCACCTGCTGGAAATCCATGAATCACTGTGGCATCAGAGATTTTGTTTGGAATTTAACTGTGCAGTTTTTTTATTTTCAGCGTAGTGAAGATCCCTGTGTTGTTCAGCCAGGCTTTAAATATCTTTCATTAGGTCTTGATCAGGATTTCACTCTTGGTTTACTCTGTTTACACTCTGCTTGGCTGCTCCTGGCTGGTACTTCTACACAGATTGCAAACATTGTTTTATTGATGTTGTTGGTATAAATTATGTATTTATGTAGGCATGTGTATGCATATATAGAAAAAAGCAAAAGTTTTGAAGACACTGAATTCTTCTCAGCATTTTCTTACCAGCAGAAGAAGGAATGAGACTGTTTTATTGGGTGAAACCTTCTGTTATCATTGTGTTGGCCTTGATAGTAGTCTGCGCAGTAATGTCAGACTAAACAAGATTGGGAATATTTGAGTGTAGTAGCGCTTGTTCCCACCACCTTGGAGAGAAAATCTACTAGGTATTTTGAGAGAGACACAAATTGGAATTACTTTAACACAACTTTTGGGGACTTCATGCTTCAGGACTCCATCACCTCTGCCTGTAAGAGTGTCTTACCTCTGGAGCTATAACTAGAGGCAAACGAGCATTTATTTGTTTTGAATGCTTTAGGAAATTAATGTTACAGTACTGATCTTCATCTGTCAAAAATGGTTGTGAATCAGCACCTGAAGCAATGCTTCTTAAATATTTTCCTTTTAATGAGAGACATATTACCAGACATTATTTTTGGAGTATCAGGGGAGAGCTTTCAGGTGAGGTGTCCTCATCTGACAGTGCGAGATTTTCTCTGAATCACAAATCATAACACCATCTAATATTATAGGAATGTGTGCTAGCCTTACTCCTCAAAGATGTTACAGGAGTCATGTAGAAATTACTTGTCAGGATTCCTGAACTGTTGTTCATGATTGTAGACTCGAGACAGTGGTTCCTCTGTTTGAAGTACAATGGCTGTAAATGCACAAGTGAAGGCCTTGATCTAATGAGTGTTTTAAGGAGCAGTGGATATCTGGCTAAGTGTAAAGCCACAGGATAGTCCAGAGCATGGCTCTGAGCTGTGATGGCCTGTGTGTCCATTCATGTTGCTGAATTAGATATTTCATATAAAACAGACTTCCTGAATTTCAGTAGTTTGTATTGGAAACTGCCTGTCTGTTCTGGAAAATATTCCAGAGGAGGTAGCTGTAGCTTTAGAAAATCTCTCTCCATATTTCAAGTTACTTCATAAAGGACCTCAAGCTGTTTTTTGACACTTTTCTAGCTGTGGTGGTTATGAACTGTTTCTCACCCTTGCCTGCTCATTCTGGTCCCTCTTCCCCATACCCGTTCTTAGCTGTCAGCACAACATACTTGTGGCGTATGTGACAAACTGGATGTCAGAACTGATCTGTATCAGCTGCAACCCAGCAAGAATAGATGCTTAAAAAAAATCTTGAGCAGTTAGTTCACTGTTGCTGCTTTTTCCTTCCCCCAAAAGAGAACAAGAGAGGACTAGGGGAGAGGGCTGGACTGCTCTACATCCTCCATCTGATCGAATATTACATACACCTGTCAATTTTGTAGCTTCTGAATGTGAAGTGAGATTTTAAAATGTATTTACCAGAGATAATCTTCTGCTTTCATTAAATGAGATCTACTTTGTAATTCTATCCATGATTCTTTTTAGAGCATAGTAAACCTAAACCTGAGGTTTACATAGGTTGATGGTATGCTACATCCTAATCTGGTGAGACTGAAATGTAGAGGTGAGCTGTTTCTTTATTTTCCTGTTGGGTCTCAGTAGCAGAAGACAAATTGAATATAACAAGACTGTTACTGTCTCTTTTCTTCTCCTTTTTCCTTATATTAAGAGGTCTGGAAATGCCAAACCTGTTCCAACTCAGATGCATAGGTGTTCTGGAACTCCTGCCCATACTGAAATGACTTTACGTTTTAAAGAAATACATGAGAAACCTCATAAGCTTGGTATGCTGTGTGTAATGTGGGGTTCTTATTTTTTTGTGATCTGAAAGTTTCTTGCTTGGTGAAGAAAATAAAAAGCCTTTTTTGGTTTTTTTTGGGTGCCAGAATTAAAATGAATCTGTAACTCAGGTGGATTTTTGTGGCTTGTGTTTTGCTGTCAGGGGTTAGACTCATCTTTGATCTCTAATGGGTTAGTATTAACTAAATAGTAGTGAATAGGAAATTATAGACTAACTGCAACTAAAATATTTAGTACAGAAGGCACTGACAGGTAGCAGCCTTTCAATTAAGAAAGATCTCCATCTGTAGCAAAGGCTTGTGGTTTTTTCACTCTGTGAATACTGTTCTTATTAGGTTCTTTCGCAGTTTAACAGTGTGGGCTATATTTCAGCTCTATGTGTAAGGAAACATTAAGACTTCAAGTACTTAAGTTTGAAATTGGCTGAATGGTAGTAAAAAGTGACTATTTATTTGATATGCCACTTATGTTCTTTCAAAACAACTATTGTAGATCGGAATGTGATTTTTATGGTTGTTAATTGATGCTATTACGGAGAGAGACCTTATGTATCTCAAGTTATGTCCCAGAAAGAATAGTTAATGCTGTAGCTTCTGAAGCTGAGGGGCTTTTTAAGACACTTAGCTGAAGGGTTTGGGTGACTTCAGGAGGCGATTGGGTGGGCAGTGGGGCTTTTGCTGCTGATGAAATAGTGAGACTCACAACAAGAAACCATTTTCTCTTGCTTTTCCTCTAAAGAGCTTGTGCTGCAACAGGAGCCATGAGATGTCCAGGGACACTGCAATGACTTCTGCTAAATATTCCCCTCAAACCGTGAGGCTTTTCAGATGGTGGTTTAGAATTTTCTGCAGTGCAGGATCAAGCAGGTCTCACATATATCTTAATTAAACATTGAATGTGTGTTTGAGAAATTCATTCTGTTAGCCTTGTGTATTGAGACTCAGAGTTTGGCAGACTGTAATTTTCCCTTCAAATGTCTCAAATATTTGAGACCACTGACAAGCTTTTTTTGGTCAATGTTTAGCGTTTTCATGATGAATGTCACAAAGAACATGAATTTTTAATAGATCTAGAAGTTTTTAGAGGATAATATACAGATTTAGTAACTCAAAGCTTGCTTCTCATTAAACTTGCTAAAAACTTGTGGTTTTAAAAAGTGCTTCTGTTCATTGAATGTTCTGGATTTGTTATAAAAATGTGTGGATTGTTCTAATTGAGAAATTCACATGTGCAACTGAATTGTTTTTCTTGAAAACACTGTTCTGGTATGGTAACCTAACTTGATCTAGGATGATATAACTATTTAAACAAACAACAGCAATAACAACAAAACTTTCCCCAGTTTATTTTCCGTTGTCTTTTGGCCATATCACATACCCTTGCAAGAATCATTAGTGGAAATTCTAGCCAGGAAGTAACACAAGTTGTGAGATAGAATATGGAAATTGAGCCCACCAAGGAGAAGTGTGCCCATGAGTATGTGCAGGTTTATCTTCTCCCTCCATCCATTTAAACCTTTTGTGAAGTGCTGCCTCTGGAGTTAATGCTTCCAGCTGATGGTCTTCAGTTCTATCAGCTGATCATGTTCTGATTAGATCCTTATCTGTTAAAATCATTGCATTTCTCATGTTTTCATAGGAAACAATAGGAATAGAATATTGAGAAGAAGTTGGACAGATTTCTACAGAAGGAATTTGGAAATAGTGCAAAAACTTTTTAACGAAAGCTCTGGTTTAGTAAATGGGAATAGTAATACTCCACGATCAGTTATATATTCTCACTCTAAATGTCTTTAATTCCTCCCCAGTAAAAACTGGGAGAAGATTTTTTTGTTTTGTTGAAAAGCTGAACTGAAATGAATGGAATTCCATTTGATCACTTAGGTTTTCCTTTTAAGGAAGAAATATTACTTGAATAGAAGCCCTAAAACAGCGTTCATTGTGTCTTTGGAAAACTGAAAACAAAGTGGTTGGACTTACTTTGAGCTCAAACTTTATGTTCTATTTTGAGTAACATAGCAAGTCTTTATCTGTGCTAAAATGCTAAAGATAGTAGGCAAGATCATACTGAGATGCTGAAGTAAACCACATAAAAGATGCCAGCATTGTGAGAAATGGAATACTGAGCCACATCTGCAAGTATATGACCTTGTCTAAGAGGCAGTTGCAAAATGTAAATGATGTATGTGCTGGCCTGTCATTAATTGTTAACTTGCAGTTTGTTTTTCTCGTCTATTTCTCAGGCTGGGAAAAAGGGCAACTTTCCCACATAGAGCTGATGCTGAAGCTTTTCCATATACTGGCATGTCTTCCAGCAGTGTTTAAATGATAAATTGCTTGTTGTAATTCAATTAAATAGTTGATTTGTGCCCAATGTTTTAAAAAAAGAAGAGAGGAGGGGTGGAGGAGAGGGACAGTGTGTTATGTGGTGTGTGTGGCCTCAAATCCTTTACTTTCTGTTCCTGAAACATGTGTCAAGTTTGAGTGTAACTCTCTTATTTAGTGCTTGCAATGGTTGTTCCCAATCCATAATTCTTTTTCTGCGTTGAGTTTGGTTATTTGGGCAGTCAAGAAGGAAAGTTAATTATGGAGTGAGAAGAAAACATGACTGTGAGGGAAAACCTGACCTGGCTTAGGCTTGGCTCACCAGAGCTGGACCAGTATTTCTTTCATGGCTCTTAAGCATTAACATAGATCAGTTCAGTGATAAACTATTTTTCATAATAGTGAAATCCTTCTGCTGAATGCTTATGTTTAAATCTTTTCAGGATAGGATAGCTTTCTTGCATTCTCTTTTGAGCACATCTGTAACAGTTGAGCGAACTTTAAACCAGCATCTTTAAGTGTCTAAACTGTTTTATAAGTAGATTTGAATAAAATGTTTCTTCTTCCTTTCTGATAGTTTCCCTCTTACAAGGTATATAGGATTAAAAAAAAAATGCAGACAAATGTACTGCTTTCCTAGCTTTAAGGATATACCCACAAACAACTTGAGCTTTGAAATACCAGCTGAAAATGAGAATGTGTGCTAGTCTGTAATAATATTAATTAATACAGTGTTGATAGTTTTGGTAGGATAAAAGATATTTCCTTACTTGTATCACTTCCGAGAAAGTATGTGTTTACTAGCAGAGTTCAAGAGTGTAGAAGAAAAATAAAGGAGAATCCCAAAGTAAAAAGTCCCAATAAAACACAAAGCCAAAACCAAGCAAACCAACCCCAAAACAACAACAAAAAACCCAACCCACCGAGCTTCAGTGGCTTAGGTGCCTATTCACATTTTCAGAGAGTCACCGTTGGCCACTTATCTGAATGGTATTTACAGGTTGTGGAAGGGGTGAGGAGATTATTCTTATTTAAAGCAGTTGAAATGCATCTATATAATTTACAAATAAATATACAGATACTTGGGGTGCACGCTAAAATATTTTTTTACTGATGTGATATGTGATAAAGTTTGGAGACCACTGGTCTATAGGTTCAAATTCTGTTTGGAGGGAAGATGTTTCACCTGGTAACAACTGGTATTAATAACAGCAGTTTGTTACCACTTTTAGTACAGGAGTTACTTGTAATACTGGATACTCTCCAGACAACTGAGCATTTCCCGTATGTTTTCAAGTTACCTGAGCATTGCCTGATGACTTGGGGGTTTTATAACTGCAACAGAATACAAGGAAGTATTCTTCATCAAAATGAGTATAAAGGATTCATTTTTGTTAGGTACTTTCTCTGGGACTTGCATCCTGCTTTTGCACCAATAATCCAAGCCTATATTATGTACTCCCATCCTCTCTGCTTTACATCTGTCACTATGCGACCCGAGTTGTACTTGGACTGTTCCTTTTCATCTAGTCTGAGATACTGAAGTGTCCAAAGAAACTAAATTGCTGTTTGATTTTCCTGGACACAAGCGGGTTGATGTGCACTGTGGTGTGTGCTGTGCTGCAGCTGAGACAGGCGCCCTGTCAAAACATGCACTGAATTACTGTTTGAAAACATGCTTTTCCTTGTTGGAAACTTGCTTTCTAGCAAGGCTGTAAGGTCTAGGAGAAGATTGAGTTTTTAGAAATCCTCCTTAATATGGGCTTCTGGAGGTGGGCGGCAGAATAGGGTGTAGTGATGATTTAATTCTCTTTCATAAAGCAAAGCATTTCAGTTCTGAGTGACTGGGGCCTCTCAAGACTACAACACAGTGCTATAAATGACAAAGATAGTAAAGGCGGGTGAGTAGCTGAAGGGATAACTTGTTTAAAGTTCGGGAGAGAATATGCAAGTAAATGCAATTAGTACAAGTACAAGATCTGAATTGTTATAATACTGCATGTCTTTTGCAATCTTTTTGCAATTATAGTAGCTTAAATATAGGGATTTGTGCTCAAAGGAAAACTTAATTAGCCTGTTTGTTTGCATAAGCAGTGCTTTATTTCATACAAGAGAAAGAAGTTCATACTCTTAAGTCTTCCCAGTTAATTTGTAATCTCTTAATCCTGACTAATATTTCAGAAACTGATCAAAGATGAACAGGAGCTTGGAAGCAGACTTGGTTTTGAAAAGCCACAAGAGGTCTTAAAGGTCAAATAGTGCTAATAATGAGGTCTTGCAGTTGTTTCTGATCTAAATTGGACTTGATTTAAAGAAAATCTCAGATCTATGTAGGAAGGGTATTGAAGTTTTTTTCATAGAGCTAACACAGGTGTCAAATGTTATGTTAGCAGAGCTGAAAGATTTACTCTATTTACTGTGAGTTACTTGGCTTTTACATTTTGTATATAAATGTCTATTGCTTATGTTGAATGGTGAGAATGGTTGTGAGAATTGCTACTCTGTCAGGCTATGGAAAGAATTCTTGAGAAATAGTGTGTGTTTATATCTGTGTTTATACACTTATAAACTGAGCTTGAAGTTCAATGGCGTTTTGAATGTTTTTATATTGAGGACACTGACAGCAAACACTTCCTAGCCAAGGTGCGTTCCTGAAAAGCAGCCGAGTTTGAGGAAGATAGGAGGAGTGTACTCACTGGACTACAGCAAGGTTGCAAGGTTAGTTATAGCTATATGATGGATTGAATAAGGCAGCAGCTCAGCAGTAAGGGTTGGATTCAAGTGATTACAAATGAAATATTTTTTTCTCCCCAAATGAAGCTGACAGGCCACCTCTGTGAACTCTTCAGGCTTGCCTGGAGCCATTCAGTGGTGAGCAAGTGGCTTATCTCAAAGCAGCAGTTTGTTTTCTGACCAGAATTTGTGCCTGACCTCGGATCAACCCTGGTGGTAGACTAGAGAAAGAAAGCAGTTTGGGATTTTGATGCTTTTCCAAGTTGCTTTTGTATTTAAGAAGCTTTATCTGGCGTCGCCTGGCCCTGCGTTGCTGCTGGTGAGCTCTGAGCCGTGGTGCTGGAATCAATCACATCAAAGCTGGTTTTGTTCTGAAATTGTGGTCCAAGTTCTGTTGTGCTGGGACTACAATGCTCGTCACTGTGAATGGTGAATGTATTGTCAGTGATCTCTGACAGGAATCGGCAAAAAGAGGCAACCCTTATTTCAATAGCTTGAGTAAGGGAAGGAATGAACAATTTTGTACTTTGGGATCGAAACTTGGTGAGCAAGTACATACCTCAGAGTACTAGGAGTGTGTGTTATGGCCTGTCAAACCCTGGCAGGTCTCAAACTGAAACATATTGAGGACACCAGAGAACTCCCCAGGTTGGGGAACATCTTCCATGGGGCTCAGTTTGCTGCTCATACTGCTTTCTGTACACAGCTTCCTACTTTCTGCTTTGAAGAACAATGACTTTGACAGTGCTTGTTTTTACCAGCACAATACTGTAAAAAGTCTGAACAACATTGTGTTGCAGTTTCAGGTTGATAGGTCTTGATTTCTGTCTTGAGTTTCAAGAGTTCACCAGGTGACTGGTGTGACATCTATAGGAAGGGAAGTTTGTGTGGGGAAACAAGAGTAACTGCATTGATAAACTGTACTTCATATCATATGTCAAAGCATTCAGTCTGGATTGGGTGTACAGTCCAGTGTTTCTTTTGGTAGAGCCCTGTGGTAGTTAATAATTCTATTGCTAAGGCATTTCTTTTAAAAATAAAATTCAAACTTGCCATGTGTTTCAGCATTCAGAAATGCAGCCACATGTCTCTTATGTATGCAATCCCAAAACTTCTGATTTTTTCAGTCTTGTTTTCTATGGCTTTAAAAATATGTAAATATATTCTTTAACCTGTATCATTTGTCTACCAATTTGTGTTAACCTCTTGAATTCTGCTGTGTTTTAGAGTTAACTGCAAGCCTGTAGGAGACTAGTCTTTAACTTTCTTGGATCTCTGTATATTTAAAACTGTTACATATATGAAGATTAGGTTGGTTATCATTTTCAAAGATACAAGGTGGTGGCTGAAGACAGCTGCTGCCAGAAGTGCCAGACAGGCTAAATGGCTGCAAACAATCAGCCTCAAACAATTTTACAGTATTAAACAAACTGGAAAGAGCTTCTTCCAAAAAAAAGTGAATAGGACTGCACTCAATATCAAAGCCTGTGTTCTTTGGGAGCGGGTGGGGGAACGATAGTTAAACCTTTTAATTTGGTTCATCCATTTCCAGAGTGTACTCTCCAAGACCAAGAGGTTCATATCAATATTTACTGCAGTGATATTTATTCAGCATGACTGGGTGTTGACTCTGAGTTAAGATATGACTGTCCTGCAGGAAACTGAGCTATAACCAGCAATGAAATTCTAATCAGGTGGTCAGAACCAGATGTGTTTTATTTATTTAAAGCAACTTGCTTCTATGCTGTCATGGATACTTTCTATAGGAAGTTATCTAGAAATAGTGTAATAAAAAGCCTTGTGATACTGTCACTGAAGTCAGTGTGATTCCACAACTGGTGTTTTTTTCCACAACTTACAGGCATTTCTTCTGTAAGATGACTTTGCATCTAGGTTTTTCTTTGACACTGGAAAAACGTCAGTCTCCTCAAATGTTGCTAATGTGTCGTTTTTCTTGGGTAGGCAGGATATAGGGAAATTTTAAAACAGCCTTCACTGTTAGTAGCTTGATAATCACACTTATCTCAAGAAGCAGTGCTGCCTAGCTGGGAGATCTGTGTTTGCTGCTGTTCAACTCTTCAAGCAGAGGTGTCACCGGGGCCACGTTGGTTGCCTTCAAAGGGCTGAATGTAATTTTAGGACTGTAGAAATGTAACTACTCCTACATTGATAGTCCTAAAATTACATTCGGCCCTTTGAAGGCAATCACAAGGCTCATGCAGCCATTGGTGACAATGAGTTTGACACTCCCGTCTTAAAGTATAACAGGCATTTAATTCCAAATTCATTTCAAAAGCTCCTCTATAATTTAAGTGAACATAAAGTCAGAGTTTAGAGCCAATTCTCCTTGTCTCTGTGCTGTTAGGGAGGAGTATCCCTGTAGAGGTCTTGGATGTTGTTTATGATTATGTCTAGGGCTATGTATGTTAGAGTAACACACAAAACTAATAAAATAGCTACATAAGACCCATGTGTCCTGCAGTCCCTGATATTGGTTTTCTTATGGCCTTTTGCAGGAAAGTCTAAACTGTTGTTCCCTTATATCTGTAACTAAAACAACATATTTTTTCATTTTTATCTCTTGTAAGGAACAACTTGTAAGGCACTAGAATTAACGTGCTACTAATATCTTATCATAGCAGGAAATCAGTGGTTTTAAAAAGGCTTAAATGATATTCTAGACTACTAAATTTGTAGTAGCTATGGCAAACCTTTAGCGGTTTGGTTCTTCAGATTCCATCTGTCCCTGGCCTTTTTTGGCTGTGTGGTGTATTGCTGGTTTTTGGTTGCCACAGTGGAGTATGAATGTGGAAGTCAGTTGCAGAGGTAGCCAAATGTAGGTGAAGTCTGAGACAATACAGGTCCAGAAAATTCCCTGGGATGAAGACAAGACCCTGGGATTGTGTGGCTGAACTGGGAAAGGTGGAAGATTTGGGAGTGAGGAAAGCTGCCTGTGTTTCTTCTTTCCTGTAAGTCTGATAGTGCAGATTTTCCACTTGGCATACAGATGCTCTTGCATGTCATTTGGACTGAAACTCTGAGCTCAGGCTGGCCTAGAACTTGTTTGGCATGAGCACGAGTCTTTGGCATATGGATACAGAAAGAGTTCAGGTACTCTAGCAAGGTTTGAGGATAAATCAGACTGTTTGCACTGTTACAGCCACTGTCGCTCATTTCCTGGTACTCATCTGTGTTAGTTTCCTTGAACTTCATTTAATTAAGGCGTGATTCATACTGGGTTCTGTATAGAGCAAGTAGCAGTCTGTATCGCTCTTGCAGTATAAGAGGAAGAACCAGGAGTCTCTCTGCAGTTATTGACCATGAAATGTCACATCCCAGTGACACACATTAGTTGTAGCTCTGTTCTGCCTCCTGCAAACAGCTTTAAATTCTGCTACTATGTGCTCTTGGTTCATGCTTGTCTGCGTACAAGCACATGTGATACATCCCATTTAAATGAGGTCAGTTTAGATCTATCCTGACTTAAATCATTTCTGTTGTATCTCATGTAAGTGCTTGTATTTAAAAATGAAGTTAGAGTTCAGTTTGCTATTAAATGTTATGCTGAAAGCTAGGATTAAATCTGCATTCTTGGAACAGCAAAGTCTCAATTACAGATGTCTCAAGGAGGACACAAGTGTTTGAAAAGTGTATGTAAAAAGTATCAGACTATCCGTTGTCACCTGCAGGTCTCAGACTTCCAGGAAGAAACTAAAGTCTTGTAAATAAAATGTATGTAGGTGGATGATGTATATTATTCTCTATCTTAAGATATTGTGTGAGTTTGTTCTTTCAAATGTTCATCTGCTTACACTGGCAGCCAAGATATTTAATTTGTCTGGATGTTGAAACTGGAGAAATTCTTCTCTGTTGGAACAAGTGAGTTTTGATAGATAACAAGCTTCTTGTCCTTCTTGGTATAGAAAAACCTTCTCTGCCTTTGAGTTTGTTCTCTCCTACACAGATATTAACTGGTTTTAAGGATTTTTCTTCCCTTAAAAGATTTGACTTAAGAAATTTGTTATTCCTGAGAGTCTTGACCTCTTGAGCAGGTCCTACACCACTACTAGAAACTCTTACTGGATATCAACAATGCGTGTCAGTGCCCATGGGATATTCATGTTTATACCATCTTACTGGTTGAATGTGTGTTGAGAGGAGTTCAGCACTATGGGTTTTCCAGCCTGTGCCTTCCTGCTTTCTCTTCTGCTTCCATGATGTTCACTGGCATTTCTGAACAGTAGGAGAACCAGAAACCTAAACTCAACTTTGTGTACTTCAGTATTCCATGTAGTTTTGTTGAGAGTTTTTTAGAAAAGAGGAAAGGGTGTGTGTGCATGTGTATAGAAAGAAGATATGAAACTAATGGTAGTTGGATTGGTGTAGAAGGGAGCTGGGACTGAAAGTTGACATCTGCTAGGTTTTTGAAGCTGTTTTGTTAACTTAATGGCATGTATTCAATTTCACTACAGCCATGTAATATTTTAGTTAAGTTACAAATTCTAATGGATATTAGAAGAATTATGCCTCCATTAAACTGAATTACTGTAGCCCAAAACTATTATATGCTTTTTTCTGAAACATCTGGGGTGACTTTAACTTGAAAACAGTAATTTGGTCATAGCTGCCTGGTAACAAGCAAAAATTGAACAGCATATGTGTCTTATTGTGGGAATCAGATGCGTTTTCTGTGTGGGGAAGTGGAGAGAATGCCCATCACTGGATTAATTGTTGTGTTGAATTTACTTTAAAAAGAAAAACAGCTTTTATTTTTATTTTTCAGCCACTGATCTTCTCTTGGCTTGGAATCCCATTTGTCTGGGCCTGGTGGAGGGAGTCATTGGTAAAGTTCAGCTTCATACAGGTAGGTGGTTGGTTTTTGTTTTGTGTGATGTGTTTTGGGGGTTGGATTACATGACCTTTGAAGGGTCCCTTCCAACCTGAATTATTCTTATTTTTTCATTTTTTGTTACGGCTAATGCACTTTGTTTTAAGGTCAGTGATACTACAAATAATACTGTGTAGCTCCAAAGGAATTAGGTAGTGTTCTCTGCAGCTGAGGAGTACTCCCCAACTATGTGAACTTGTCAAAGTGGTTATATTTTAGCTGCAGGTGCAATTCTCTCTACTTGCCAGTATATACACTTTGCTCCATCACTGTCTTGTAAAGGTGCGGAACTGCATTCAAAGTTTGGGTTTGATGTTTTAGCTGAGAATTCATGTGAGATGCATCAAATTCTTGCACCTTTTTGGAAAATTATTTCAAGCAGTTTTTCCTTGTTCTCCTGTGGTACAGTGGAACAACTAATGATGGAAGTTTTCACAAAAATATAAGGCTTAAATTCTCAATGCTATATGAAAACCTGAAGAATAATTACTGCCTTAGTTGACTGTTTGACAGTAAAAGAAACACTTAAACTTATTTGTAGTTAAATATAAGACATTTCTATAAAATGAAAGCAGGTGTAGAATACATTGGGATTTAATGTTAAGCCTGTCTCTTAACTGATTCTAGTAACTTTTCCCTGTAAAACAAGGTAAATACTCTTTTAGATTTAGTCAGCTGCAAATTCCTGTAGCCATAATAAATATTTAGGTTGGTATGTACCAACTTTGTCTAGAAAGATTATTTTGCCAGTAGATCTCTGGATATGTATTTACTGACAGCTAGGAAAGCTGAACAGAAACTCTGCCTCATTAGGGTGTGCTGTTCTTTTTGTGACTGCTTAGACCCTGCATTTAAATTAGTGCTTGGCAATGTGATCAACACAGGTAAAGTTTCAAGTGTGTTCCGGGACAGCAGGATGGGTTAAATGCTGAAATGGATCAGATGTTTGTGGTTCATTGAATAGAAACAGATTAGTCAGGGTGGCACTGGCATATGCGCAATAGGGGAGGAAGGAAAATGGGAGCTGGTGGACCAGTGTATGACGGGTCTAGTTCTAGGAAGTGCTTGGCTCTGTAGTTACTGTAACCCCAAGGTCTTGTTTCTGAGATTAACAGTTCAGAGACCATCTCTTCATGAACTTCCTATCATGTCCTTCCAACTGCATCACTTCATTTTGTATTTTACCTGATGCTTTTTTCTGCTCATTCCGCAGATCTATTCAGCCATCGTTTTTCAGAGCTGATGATATGAAGTGGCTCAGACTCTGCCATCTCACTTTCTCTTCTCCTCCTCCAGGCTCTCTGTGCTGTTCAGCACGTGCTGTTCATGATGAATGATGGCTGAATTCCAGTAATGGCCTCTTTCTGTTATGGGGACAATACTCAGTTATTGTTTACAGCATGTTATTTTTTAATGTTTTGTTTTTTTAAACCAAGTGCTTACATAGACAAAGGCCTTTCCCCTCTCTCTAGGGAGTATAACAGGCTTTGAAGTGGGAGACCTTGTCAGGTGCTTTCTGGAAGGTCTAATATGTTATGGCAACCGAATATCCTTGTGTGTACTCATTGTGAGGCGCTTCCTCTGCTGGTGAAAGCTGAGTTAAAACTCCCCAGCGTGTGACACTTCAACAGGTGCCAGCTTGCTATTAAGTACATCAGGATGGTTGGGTAATAAGCCTGATACCTGGTCATCTTTCTATGTGTCCTGTAGAGCTCCTGAATCAATGGTGCTGATCCAGGCACTCGGTTCAGTTGCAGCTTAGGTCAGTGGAAGAGTTTTGTTTCTTCTCTGCCTTGTTCAGATGAGATCACCACAAACTGTCCATAGACTGTCCTTGGTGTGGATAGTCCCATAAAAAGATGTTTTTCTATCATTAAATGGCTGAAGAAAGATACAACCTCCAGCTATTTATTGTTTTCTGCTGAGGAATTGAATTTGCCGACAGCTGTTGATTGTCCTCCATCGGGCAGACTGAGATGTCTTACATAGGTCTCTTGGAACCTGTTATTGTCAATGGACTCACACTTGATCATATTCAAGTGTGGTTTTATGTAATCATGTAGTGCTCTGTAACAGTAACCTGTCTTCATTACTTATTCTTCTATCAATCTTTGTCACCTGGAAACTTTATCAGCAGAAATCATATAAATATTTAACATTGCTGGACCATGATCTCCAGGCTTGGTAGGAGTCCTGTGCAGCCCCTGCTGGGTGAAATGTTTTTCTATCTGAGCTGATCTGGAACAGGACGACTTGTTGCTCTGATTTCTTCTCCCCTGCCCACAGACTATAAAGATCAGAAAAATTAATCTGAAGATCTTTTGGCCAGCTAGTCCTAAATGGGCTTTTCCTGCTCAGAACCTTGTTATTAGCTCTTGTTGGAAAGAAGTACTGGTGTGTTTTGAAAATGCTTAGAGCATACTAATACTGGAAACTATCTTTTTATGTATTGAAGTTCTTACTAGTGCACTATAAAGCTGTCACTAAGCCTATACGCACTTTAATGTCTTGGGCATAGATCCTTACGTGTTCTTGAAAGATTTGCTTAATGCAAGAATGCTGGAGCCGTCCAAGATGACCTTGAAATGTCCCTGTAGGCAGTCTTGGGCTGTCTTTAATTTAGGATTGAAATACCCTTGCCAAATTGCTGTGACTAAGGATGGGATTTAATTAATCTTTCTGGTTTTATTGCTGGCCACGTACAGGGGAGTGTGTAGGAAAGCTTTTGTGGAAGGGAAGCAGTCTCATAGAAACCAGCTAGCCAATATTACATGGCTTATTTCCTAATTCTTTAAGAATTTTTGCTATGAGAGGGTCAGTCGTACATCTAGACATAACTGTACACTGACATTGGAGATGAAAGTCTGCTTAAAGTATCGTTTGGTTTGTCCCTAAAACTGAATTTTCTTAAACATATTTGGGAGGGGTGGAAGAAGCCCAACCGAATAAAGAAAAAACCAAAACCTTAATTGAGTATCAGAATGTAAAGATATGGTCTCTTTTTTTTGGCCAATTTCAAGATAACTCCTAAGAAAATGCAGAGTACAAGTAGGAATAGAAGGAAAAGGATTTCAGGATGTGTTGTAGAGATGAATTACTGAAAGAACATTGCATGCTTTCTTGGTACAGATGCATGATTAAAATTCTCTGCATGGTCTTCCAGTAGAGAGGCAAGCACACATCTTGCATCAAGTGTCTTCTTATAGAATATTAATTTTGTATGGTCCAATTAGTGTGCATACATACAAAATATAAACATAGCCACTCCATTTTCTTTTGCCAAAATCCCAATACAGAAGTAGGGCGTTGTAGAAAGTAGATACTTAATGGTGATGGTAACCTGAAAGTGAGTTCTGAGCTGAGGTTTGCTGATCTGCTTTAACAACTTTAATTTTACTTTACTTTGTAGAAGACTCTGTCTCCTGATGTATTGAAGTTGTTGCTAGCAGTACAGTTTGCTAGTTGATGCATAGTGTAAGTTCCCATTTAGAAGCTTTCAAATCCCTTTTGATCAGTCTATTTAGCAAGTTGATCGAACACAGTATTAACCCTGAGCATATTCATGTATCTAACTATAACCAAAGCTGGATTCCTTAACTAGTTCCAGCAGCTTTCACGTAAGTCTTTCATTGTCACCATGTTTTTCTGTTTCTTGGTCAAAGAATGCAGTTCAGTGTCTGTACTTCCATCAGTTTGATGTGCTCTCCCATTGCTGGTTAATTAAGACCCAAATTAAATGCTGCTGGCAAGGTTTCACAGACTCACTAAACAGGAGGAGTTCTTCCTTCCCTGTCCCCAGGAAAGGAAAGCTTTTTTTGTTGGCATGTTTCTGAATGCTGAGAGAAACAATGAGTGGTTGGTTCAGTATCTGAAATATCTTCAATGAAATGTAACTGCTGCCATTTCTGGCTTCATCCAGTCAACAACTTAAAACGTTCTTTTTGCGTGGTATTTATTTTAAGTTATTCAAGCAAGAAAAATAAAAGGTGTTTCTTGGCTAAAATCAAAATACTTGCAAAAACCCTGGTAAACTTATACAGAGTTTAAGAAAAGTTACTTCAAAAGCATTTGGGGAAACAAAATGCTAGATGGTTTGGGAAGTGTTAAGGGAAAATAAGCACAACAGTGTGCTGATGGTGTTGATGCAAAAGAGCAGCTGAATTCCTGTTTTAGTGAGGAGGTTTACTTCAGATATAGTGCTTTAAATTGGCTGTTGCCATCAACTCTGCCATAGTTTGTGAGACACTTAAATCACCCATCTCATCAGAACTAACATTCATTTTAAAACATGCTCTTTTCTGGAATGGCAGGTAGCTGTAGTGCTTTTCTGTGCACACCATAACTCCCACACTGAGTAGACAATTGCTTTGTTTGGGGATTCAGTTATTTAGATTTTGCTGGCAATTATAATGTGCTATTGTTGAAGCTTTTACTTTAGGGCATTCTTTATCTGCCTAATTACTTCCTGACTCTCTTCTTTTGATCTGCTGGGGAATCCCTTTTTCCTTTCAATGGTTTGTGGATCTGGCTGTAATACAAATAAAGTTTTGAAGTGCATGCTAAGAGAACTTTGCATTTTTAAAAGTTCTTATTTACTGCTACTGGGGTTTGTTAATATGAGATAAACTGAAGAGCAGCCAGAGACTTTCTTTCCAGTTTTCACTAAGGTGTATCTGCTTAGAAATGCATTTACATTATACTTTTAAGGTGGAGTCATATTGATTATTTCACCAGAGCTCTAGATGGTATCCTTTCTTAAAAGAGGATCTGTTTGGTGACATACATTGTGATTTCTTAATCTGTGAATTCTTAAGCACTTGGAGGATAAAATACTGTTTAGAATTTACTGAGCAAGGAAAAGACTTTCTTGGTCGTAAAACCTCTAAATAGATTTTATTCAGAGGCTGTATATTGTATTCAAAGGCATAATACATGACCCATTTACTGTCACAAGTGTGGAAGCATATTTAAGTCTACCATAGTATGCTTTTAATGTTTGTGTATGACCTCTTCAGTTAAACTCGGTTACTTCTCAGCTGGGAGAAATAGTGTACATATGTCTCCAAGGCTTTCTGTGCCTTTTCCATCTCTCTTAGCAGAACATTGACTTTTGACTTGTGAAAGCCCAGCATACTATGGCTTGGTATTGATCTCACCAAGGGATCAAAAACCAGGACACTCATACCCAGGCACTGTTGAGCAGTCAGTGGGAATTTTAGTTTTGTTTCCCTTTCTCTTTAGAGTGCTGAAGCTCTAATTGCAACTACTGTAGATTGAATGTGTGTATGGCGTGCACTTGTTACCAATGTCTTCATTAATTCTTTGGCTTATTAATTTCTTTACCACTTAGCATATGCTTCATGGACGACATTGTGAAGCTTTACACATAAGATGCTCTACAGTGCAGTCCATGTTTGCTCAACAGAATTCTTACTCCTGCATTTTGCCATCGTATGTTATCCATGTCTGTCTTGTTTGCTGTTTTGTACACAACGTAAGGTACAAAGGGAAAATCTTAGCTTGCTGTGTCATGGGCCCCAGGTATTCTTTTCACATGGTGCTGCCTTTAGTGACATTGGTGGGAATGTGCATCATCCTAGAGATTGCCTAATTGCTATAGTTGAAGCAGTGCTAACTTTACCTCTAATGGATAAGCCTATGAAATAGTTAACTGTATTATATTAGAGGCTGAATAAGTATTGTTTTTTGGTTTTTTTTTAAATTTTATGATGGCAATGAATAATAACAAACCATAGCAATAGTGAATCATTGTTCACTGGAGTTTTCTAGTCAAATGGTTCCTGGCAGGGGTTTTACACTGGGGAGAAGCTTCTGGCAGACTAATCAAAGTAAATGCCTGACAAATAAATCAAAGCATCTAATCTTTTTCCAGATCTACCGTGGTGGCTGCTTTTAATTCGTCAGAAAGCATTGATTGGCAAACTTCCCGGAGACCATGAGGTTTGCAAAATAACAAAGATTGCAGTGATTCCGCTTTCTGAAACAGAACCTCAGGATCTGGAGTTGGAGGTATGACTGTCTTCAGTGAATTCCAGCTTTCCCCTTTCTGCTTCATTAAAACTTAAATGTGAAATTTGAGTGGGAACTTGAGGTGGGTCTGGTTGCTCAGGTCACATCAAATTGAGGGTGACATTCGCACAACCACAGGAGAAAATGCTTTCTATAAAAAAAAGAGAGAAATACACCCGCATGTTCGCCCTATATCTTCAGTGTATCTCCCCTAGGTTTGTGGACATTGTAGTCTTGCTTTTGTAGATATTAATTAAAATTTCCTTGAACTTGTTTAAGAGTATTTAAGTATTTGCTTTAATTCAATATCATTATTTAGCTTTGTAAAAAGCACCATTTTGGGATAAACAAGCCAGAGAAGATTACACAGTCCCCAGATGACACCAAATTTCTGCTGAAGACTCTTACTCAAATTAAATCAAATGTATCTGCTCCAAATAAAAAGAAGGTAAATCTTTCTACTGTTTCTTTTTTTTTTTCCCAAAATTTAGTTGATGCTTCAAAGGTTGTGGATGATCAAATAGAGAACTGAGACCTGAAAAGAGAACTAGGGGAAAACTGCAGAATGTGTAACTATTGTCTTGAAGTTCAATTTAATTCTTGATTATTTACCTGTTGCTCTTTTATGACTTTCATTTTGTAACTATATAATTTAGTCAGAATTACTTAGAGCACCTTCTTACCAGGATTCGCTTGTAGTGGGATTCTAAGCTTCTACAAATTGCTCGTACCATATAGAATTGGAGATGAAACTTGGTGCACAGTTCCTCAGAGGACACCATACAATCTTATCCAAACACTTATTACATGGTAATGGCTTGGGTTTGAAAGTCCAAACAGTATTACAATTAGAACAAGTAGATGTAGTGTTTCACAGAAACTCTTGAGACTGGAACTTCTGGATCTGACGTTCAAGCAGAGTGTTTCAGGGTCTGGCTGCTCTGAAGGTATTTCTGAAGATGCTGGCCCTTGTGTTCATCTCTGCCAGGTGTTAAGATCATGCTCCTCTATGAGAAAATGTTTGTCCTACAAGGTTAGAAATGGCATTTAGGAAATAAGGTTGGAGTCTTCAATCAAAGAATAAGACGTAATAAAGCCATTCATTTTCTTTCAGATTAAAGAAAGCAAAGAAAAAGAGAAGCTGGAGAAGAGATTATTGGAGGAGTTGTTCAAAATGTTCATGGATTCAGACTCCTTTTACTACAGCCTGACCTATGACCTAACAAATTCTGTGCAGAGGCAGAGTGCGTGTGAGAAAACTAACTTACCACTGTGGCGAAAAGTAAGTGGGCTGTGGTTTTGTGTATTTTTCTTCCCTTATTGGAGATTGCCTTTCAATAATGTCACCAGTCAAGTTTGGACCACATACATTATTTGCTGGGGTAAAGTACAGCAACTGTAGATCTTGCCCTGTAAACAGCTTCAGAGCAAGGAACTGAAACAAGAGTCTATGGCAGCATGTCTTGAGCTGTTACATTCAAAACCAGGGAATGCTAGATTTCTTTGTACAGGTGTAGTGAATAACACTGATGTATTGACCCAAGATATTGCAAAACCTGCCCGTTTTGTTTTAAACAGGTTGATGACAGATTCTTTTGGAACAAGCACATGATTGAAGATCTCATCAGCATTGATGTGAGTCTTATTTCTTGCAATAGCATGTGTATTATGAGAACCATTCTTTACTTCTGGTTGAAATGTTTACTTAAGGCCTCATCGAAGTTTTCTTAAGAACCTGTTCGGCAGACAGGTGAGAATCAGGGCTGTGCCCTTGGCAGCTGAGCAGCTGGTATTACCCTCTTCCCACAGCCACCCTTCTAGCAGCCTCCTAGTTCACTTTATTACAATAAAGCAATGCAGAATGACTTGATGTAGGATGCATTTATGCTGATTTATGACTGTAAACTTAATGTATTTATCTGTGAAACAGACTATGCCTGGACAGAGCTGAGTATTTGGTGAGGAGGGAAGAGCCAGAAAATAAACTTTGATTTCCAGAATTTTCATGAGACGAGATTTTTGTCTTCCTGGGTAGAAAATACTGTTTTTCTCCTTTAACAGAGTCACTGATCAATTTAACAATAGTGTAGAACAAGTTATTCTGAATAGCTGTTCAGAGTAGCAGAGAAAGCTTTTTCCTAGCTATTGGGCACAGAAATGTAGAACAACTACTCTTTTCTTCAATATGTAACCTCCTAAACAAAGCACTGAGTTACTAACTACTGTATGCCAGTTTAGGTCAAATCTGAGGTTCTTTTTAAGTTCACAGTGGACATTTTGCCTTTGCCCTGCATCTCTCATTGGTTATTTTACATACTCTAATGCTTATAGAATCAGAGTAGGGTAAACCTAGATGCTCTGTGGAAGATTGTATATGATGTGCATGTTTAACTAGTTGTATTTTTCATTTTATAAGTGGATAACTTTGAATTAGTATGCAACTGAAATCCAAATTCTGTTTAAGAAATTGGGGTTTTAGGGTGGCAAGGCACTAATGTGCAGAGCCTGGAACCAGGTCACTTGGGTACTAAGTCAGCCCATATAAAGCTTATGCCAATATGTTTTGCTGAAAACAGGCTAACAACATTACGCTTTGAAATTTTTATCTATCTACCTATACAATGTAATATGTTGTATGTCCACATAAGGGTTGTAAAATTGCCTTAAAGCAGAAACTAAAATTACCAATACTTGATGCTCTACCTGAACTGACTTTGACAGGACGAGTTACTACTGATGTGTTTAAACATGAGATGTAACATCCTATGAAAACTCCCTTTGGGGAAAGAGGAAAAGAAGCTTTTGACTATTGCAGGGTTCTTTTCCTTCCATAGCTGGGAGTAAAGGAAGGTGCTTTGCCTTGCATCAGCTTGCTTCAACTTCACAGAAAAATCTTAAGTTGCTCTCCGTTTTCCTGATGTAAAAGCCCCACAACTAATGGAGGAAAAATGCTGGTACCCCTTACAGAAATAAGACAAGGATATAGTAAAAATTTCTTAAAACCTGACAAGCATACAAAGCAACAGTTTATAAACATGAGAAATGGCAGAAATAACTGTAGGTAATGTAGAACCAACAAGAATGTAAATGTTTTTTGTAACCTTCAGAATGTTGAAGTGAACTTCTGGATTATACCCATCATACAAGGATTCGTGCAAATTGAAGAGCTTGTAGTAAACTATAGTGAATCTTCTGATGATGATAAGAGCAGTCCTGAAACTCCTCCTCAGGAATCAACTTGTGTAGATGACGTTCATCCAACCTTTCTGGTGGCGCTTATTTCACGCCGGAGTCGGCACAGAGCTGGTAGGCAAACAAAGTCCAAGGTGTTGGGATTGTTCCTGAGCACTGGAGAGGGGTGGAAGATAACTCGGGTGTGATGTTGTTCAACAGATGGTCAACTCTTGTCCAAGTACGTGCTACAGCCTTTGCTGCTCATAGGAAGAAATAAAAGGCTGTAGTGCATACAGCTGTTACTTGGAGCAGTTACTAAGTGAGCTTCCCTAGTCTTCTCTTGGGCACTGAATGTATTTTTGGAGGTCATGGTTCTGAGATAAAAGTTCTGTCTTTGCAAAGAACACCTTGATTAGAACCTTGCGTGCAGCTCTGCCCTGGTGTATTTCAGTAAGCCTGGGTAGGAGTTGAATTTTCAAAGGTCTTTGAGGGCTTGGCAGCAGCTGAGTAGAGACTGGAAAAGGTGTGTTTGTACCTGTGTCCTGAGAGATGTTTGTGTAGGGCCAGGGTGTGAAATAAGAACTGTGCTTTGGTCTTGCCCCTTGTTTGACTTCTAATAATAGCAAAGCAAGCTATTATTCCCTGTCCTTAGGAGCACAGAAAGATTGAATCACTTTGCTTTAGCAGGTCCTGTACAACTCTAAGCCTTTTAAATCTATCATATCTTTTTAAGATATTCTTCACTGTGTTCAACTCCTTTCCTACAGAGTCAGGTTTTTAACATCACAAAACAAGAAAAATCCTGCTTAGCCTACCCTGATATGGGACTGGCCTTTGTACCGCAGCTCACCTCAATGCATTCAGTTCAGTTCCCAGGAAAACTGCGTATCAGAACAACTCAGAGTAAATAGTTGAGGGTTTCAGGGTGGTATTTAGTTTGTAGTATGCCTTACTTGTACTGAATTGTTTTACAAATACAGAAACTGAATTCCCTCACACTATTAGTGACATTATGCTCATCTGATTGCTGGTGCAGAGCATGGACTGTGTTGAACTTTCTCCTTAGACACAATAAGATTATTTCAGTAAACTGATGCAATATTTTGAAGAATAAGTATGGGATTGCATTTATTTCATTCTGTAATACGTAATTTTAGCTGATTTATGAACTGTTAGTTAAAAAAAAATCCAACCCCTTGAAAAACACTAATATGAAAGCCCAAGACACTTCAGTGTTAAATATGGGGATTCTTTATTAGTGAGGCAGCTTGTTTGTGATTTACAAACAGTTAAATAACCACTGCACTAAATTATAAACCTGCCCAGGACCTTGAGGAGAGGTATCATGAGATAAAGGGAAACAGCTGTTCTTGAGAGTAAGAGCCCAGTGTCTACAAAAAGAGATATCAAAAGCAAGGGAGCTGAAATTTCCTGTGCAATGATTGAGCTTGAGTTTTGATGTAAGAGCCACTATTGGTGCCAGGATGTAAGTAAATGGTGTCTGATACTTTAGACTACAAGCCCCTCTCTGATGAAAGGCTGTGAAATTGCTTTAACACTTTGTCCCTATGACCTAGATCCCTGCAATAGGTATTTTGTTTTGACATAAATCCCCGTGATAGGTATTTTACGTTTCTTTCACTTCCTTGTTTCTAACCTTTTCCCTTCTTTCCCACAGTCCTCAGCTAGTGCTGTTGAGGTTGAACTTGAAAGTTTGGTCCAGTGCTCCTTCAGGGCTTGGAACAGAGTTGTTCCAATTCTGTAGAACTGGATTTCCATGCTATAAACTGTGGCCTTGAATACTTCTCCAACCCTGTTTACTTATTCCTTCCCCATCCCTTGCTACCACCTGCATCTATTCTGAAACAGTGATGTATTGTCCTTTGAGTAAAGGATGTGCAAACACTTATCTATTCTGTTTCATGATCAGATAGAGATGCCTAGGCAAAAAACCCCATGTAGTTGGAAGAGCAGTATCTGTTCTTAATGTGCAGAATTAGTTACAGGTTAAAACAAGGGGGTGGAAGTCAGTCTTCTATTCTGTGAAAATCTTCTTGGGCTGCTTGTGGAATCTCTTATTGTGAAAAGTGAAGCATCTGTCAGTAAAAGTGGCTTTTAGGTTCGTGCAAAATATTGAGCACTGAAGTAAAACTTTCTGCTAAACTTGACAGAAGAGGGGGTAACGTATCCTTTAGGGTGGACTAGATGTATCTGTAGCTTCATAGTGCCAATAAATTGCCTTGCCCTGTCAACTTACTTTCTGCTGCCTGTAGTATATCAGTAAATAAACTTTAATCCCCAAGTGATGTTGACTATATGGATAGATTAGGGTAGGAGTGATCATGGCTTTTGTCTAGAACTCTCCTTGTGTTACTGTTGTCAAAATGGTAACAAAAATTATTAATATCTAAGTGTTAGTCTTAAACATTGATTCTCATTCCTCCTAGGAATGCGGTATAAGCGAAGAGGTGTTGATAAAAATGGAAATGTGGCAAATTATGTTGAGACGGAACAACTGATTCACGTTCATAACCATACTCTGTCATTTATACAAACAAGAGGCTCCGTGCCAGTTTTCTGGAGCCAAGTTGGATATAGATACAACCCACGGCCCCGGCTGGACAGGAGTGAGTATTTGAGTAGAACACCTGAAGATCAGAGTTCCCTTAAAAGCAGGTTCTTTGGGGTGTTGCCTCACCACTACTGTTTCTATGTCACTTTTTAAAAGCCAAGAGTGAAAGTAATGACTTGACTCCAGTTAACTCTAATTGCACTTATGCAGATCTTTGACTACTTGTATGTTGTAAATTCTAACAGGTCTTGAATTTTAGTATTTAATGAAGTATGTGTATTATGTCCACTCTTATTTGTTGCAGTGTGTTCTGGCTTGAGAAGGGAGACAATTTGATTCTGTCTTTTGATAACCTGTTTAGGCATTGATGTCTTAGAAATATCTTTGTCCATGAAGTTAACTGCTGTTTCAATGTGATAAAACAGACATTTCATATAGCACCAGTTTTGTAGTGTGCTTTTGTCTTCTCTGAAATTAATTACTATCTCGTGGGCTTTGTCAGATCTGAATTGCTTCATTTTCAACTCAAAAATAATGTAAAACATAATATTGAGACTGTGGCAAATCTGGATGCCTGTATGAACTAGGTATTCATAACCTTAACTATTGTAAAAGATAGAGCTCAACAAAATCTTCTCTTGGTTTAGTTTTTTAGAGGAGAAAGTTTTATTGGAGGGAAGCTTGTAGGTTGGTCATCTTATGTAATCAGACTCCAATTGCACTGGGCTGACTGGCATCCTAGATCATGAGTATGTACTTCTACAAGTCTTAGATTCACCTTCTCCTCCAGCATTAGCAGCTCTGGTCCTCTGCCACTTAAGAATATTTTTAGGGCTGAAAATAAAAACAAACCAGAAAAAAAAATTGCCAAAAAAACCTTCAAACATATTTTTTCAGTGGGCTCTGTGAGGCTGGAAAGTCAAAGTGCTGCTTTTCTGCTGGGTCTTGAGTAAAATCTGGTAAAATGGGCCTTCAAGCTTGCGTAGGAAATTGGGCAAAGCACCTAATCTTACATTGACAAGCAGTTACCATCATTGCAGACTTAAGATGCATCAACAGATTTGGATTTCTTGTGATTTTGATACCAAATAACCTGGAGATTACTGGAGAGGGATGACTTGTTGCCACATCGTGGAAATGGAAACTTAAGTAGATAAAGTGAGGAAAATGAAAATAAAACACCTCTATGCCCCTCTAGATATTTGGAAGCAAAACTTGATTATTTCTAACTGAAAGCTTGTGCTGTGATGTGTGTTTATAGAGCTAAGTGATTTTTTTTCCCCCCTTTTTTAATAGGATTATTTAAAAAAAAATATTTAGAAATTGCATTTAATTTGATAGCTTTACAATCAGGAATTGAGACTTTGAGGGACCACTGGTGCCTTGGATCAACTGGATGGCATTTGTGGTTTTTAGTTAGGAGCAGTTTTGTCCTCTGGCAGAACTGGATAACACTTTTGGGATTGTCCCTGTTCTGCATGTCCCCCTTTGCAAATTGCAAACCTCTCTTGTATTCCAGTTTGTTATCAAAGATGCAAAACAAATATAAGCTCTCCCCTTTTGAAAAATATGTTTATTTGGGTGTGTGGTGCATATGTGGAAGGATTAAACAGGCTTATTAAAAGTTATGTTTTTGTCCAATCTGCTCTGCACAAAGCAAAATTTAAGAATGGTGTTTCCTGTATAATATAGTAGTAGAATAAAAATATTGAAGTTGAGCAAATTGATGAAAGACCTTCAAAAGGAATTCTGTACAATGTGTTATGTTGTGTGTCCAAGTACTTTTAAGCAAAGCTATCTTTGTTTTTTTAGAGTGTATTATAGATTTGGGCATCATTTAATACTTCAACCAGGAACTGTTGCTGAACAGGCTGTTTCTGCCTTGTAGGTGAAAATGAAACAGTGTCCTGTTTTCGTGCACACTTTGAAGAACAGCTGAAACATTACAAAAAGCAGGTGAGCATTGCGTAAGTCATCTTATGAAAACGTAGGACATGAAAGTTAATGTTTCCAGTTTGTTTTTCTTGTTGGGGTTTTTTAGAAGCTCATTGACAATTTCAAGTGTGGTACATAAATAGAGGGTACTTGAGAAACTTAGTAAAATTCTAAAAACCAACAGTAACTTACAGCAATATGTAAGCCCCACTTTTGTGTATCTGTCTTGTGAATTCATAGTTTCTCTGTATCGAAATTTGGGTAAGCAGGTAACTGTTGGAGCTTATTTGATCAATCTAGCAGAGACTCTAACTTCAAGATTACCTGCAAAATGCTTTCAACTCTTGAGCTGTTTGTTATGATATATGTCTAGGCAAGTTGCACAGCAGATGACAAGTGTTTAATTTAAACTTTTGAACAGGTTATTATTAATTTGGTGGATCAGACAGGCAGAGAGAAGATTATTGGAGATGCTTACCTTAAACAAGTTCTTCTGTACAACAATGCAAGTCTGACTTACGTTTCATTTGACTTCCATGAGCACTGGTAAGAAACCTTTCAAAAATGTCACTTGGCATCTTTTTTTATTAACTTGAAAGGTGAGTCAAAGGGAGGAGAAAAGCCATTATTCTACTTCTCCATGAAACACACTCCTTTTAAATAAGAAGAATGTGTTTTGTAAACTAAAGCGCTATAGAAGTTCATGTTTGGATAACCAAGCACTGTTTGTTGATCTTATATCCCTGACCTGTTTAATATGCAGTTATTGGACAAAGCTTTTTTGTTATGCATTTTAGGCAAGTTTCCTTAGACACGCTGTGAATGTAAAGCTGTGGCTGACCTGCTTTTCAAACTGTGTAGCATTAATTCTTTTCTACAAGATGTCCTTCTGCTTTTCATGCTTGTGTCTATATACATATGACCGGTTCTTTCAGAATCTCGCTGCTGCTGTTCCATTATAAAATACACTGGATTTTATTTTAATCCGGTATAAATAGTTGCTGTTTTCATGACTTCACTCTGACATGGCCTAGTACTGTGTTCACATGCCCAAGAATGTGATCTGTCACACTATATTTCTATGGAGCCTAAAAACTCTGTTTTAATCTTCATTTCCCAACTTAATCTAGGGATTGCATCTGGCCTGGAAAAGCATTACTGACTGAATAAGTGTGTCATTAGTAGATACTGTCTGAGGTGGTAGAAAAAACCTCCTCAAAATAGTACTGACCTTAAGAGACTTTTTGGTAGCACTATTGACATCCCAAATTGACTTGATACTTACTCTTTTGTTTAAACGAACTTTTGTTTACTTGCGTTTTACCAAAGAACTGCTGTGGTAAGTGGGACTGTTTGTTTTTGCACTGTGAGCATTAGTGAACAGAGAACAACACTGAGAACCACCTGGTGGGGTGAGGGGAGGAGGGGATGGTGTGTCTATAGGTGTTTTTTCTGTAGAATAACTGGTAAAGCAGGGCAGAGCATCCCAATGTCAGATCTATAGTACTTGCTTTTGTGGAGACTGTGCCTAAAATAAGAACAGAATGTTGCATGTACCTCAATAGCTGTACAATTCTTCTTTCTTAGGGAAGCAGCATTCAAGACTGCAAATTCTTGAATTTAAAGATCTGAATCTCTTGTCTTGAATTTGGATATTGAACTGTACATTAAAATAGTTTTGAATGTTGGCTGCTATTTATTGCAGGAGAGAATGTCTGTCTCTCCCACTTAGTCAAAACACCATCTTTGTTAACATTACAAATAATATAAAATAAGTAAAGAAATCACTAGTCTAGTTCAAACTAACTTGTGTGAATTTCTTTGTTTTAGCCGAGGAATGAAGTTTGAAAATGTTCAAACACTGACCGATGCCATTCATGATATTATTCTTGACATGAAGTGGTGCTGGTAGGTACTTAACTGTTTTTTTTTTTTTAAACTAGTATGAAATATTTGTGGAGGGGAAAAGTACATATTCAGAGGCCTTGATTTTTGTCATAACTAGTATGTTTTATATTCTTCTCTTGGTGCCCAGTTTGCATGTCAGAGTTTATGTTCCAAAGTATTAGTGTTCTACATATGTAACCGCAAAAATTCTCTGTGGTTTGCCTGAGGCTTACTGCATTTTACACTTCTAGGGTTTCTTGGATTTAATGTGAAACACTTTGCATTTGACCCACAAACCCTGCAATGCCAACTTCACTATTGAAAAGAGTAGATATGTTTGACCTTTAGTTTGTACTGATTAAAGTTCATGTGTTTTGGGAATAAGCATTGCTGCAGTCTTGATCAGTTATTACGTAGTGCTGAGTACATGTTGTGTGAAGTGTTGTTGTTACTGTTGGTTTCTAAATTTGAGATGAAGTGCCTGTTCTTGAAAGCTTGTATTATATCTGTAGGAAGTGAATTCAACAGCTGATTACATACAAATTTATGGCCCCAATAGGGTGCGTTGGATATTTAGCCTAGATGAAAGAGTAATTAATTCTGGGGTGATGAGTGCAACTATAAATAGTATTTCATGTGTAAAGTTTCCTACTGTTTGTAGAAGCTAAATTACTCTGGATTTTAAGTCTCTTTATGCTTCTGCTCTGTTTTTCTCTTGAAAGGGTTGATCAAGCTGGTGTGATTTGTAAACAGGAAGGAATTTTTCGTGTTAACTGCATGGACTGTCTGGATCGTACCAATGTTGTGCAGGCTGCTATTGCCAGAGTGGTCATGGAACAGCAGGCACGTATGATTAATGTGCTTTTCAAGTACCGAGGTACCTCAGAACTTACCTGTTATTCACAGGGTCATCTGTGTGTTTGAAAAATGCTAAACTAACCTGTACTGAAAAGGATCTTTGCAAACTATCCGTATTTGGAGAGCCATGAAGCTGCAGGTAATATGTACAGTTAAAATAGCTTGAAATCATTCTAAAACTGTGATGCCTAATCCCCTCCTTCCAAGCAGAAATGACTGTCCACATCTCAGAGACAATTCTCCTGTTTCAATTTAGTCATTTTAACGTAAGCTGTGCAGTAAAACAAAGTTGAAAACCTCTGCAGTTGGTCTGGCATTTAGTAACTACATTGCAGTTATATAAGTGCAGCTTTACCAGTTTAGTATGTGTAAAATCACTCAAGTTTCTATCTGAGACTTACATTGGAAAAACTTAATACTTAAGTGGTTCTGAAGAGTAAGATATTTTACTTTCAGTATCAGTGTTAAACAGCAATTGTCCAAAAGGTGCAAGCATTAATAATAATCACAGCATGTGAAGCCGCTTTAAGGTTTTATTTTGGGAGAGGAGTAAGTTTGAAGGTCGTGCCACTACATTTGCTTTAGTACAAATGATTAGGAATCTGTTACGCTGCTTCTTGTAATTGGAAAGTGATTCCATTTCTTTATTTTGAAGCCTTTGAGGTCATGAATGCCTTTGTGATAGATTAACTTGTTTACTCATGTCAAATTCGTGTTGTCTGTTTTGATAGCTCCCTATAGAAAACAGAAACAATGCCTGTATCTTGACTAATCAGAGTAACTACTTTTCCTTCAGCTAATTTTTCTGAAGATTGACTCCTACATCCATAATTAATATAATCCTTCTGTATCCAATGATATGTTTATCAATGGATTAGTAGTTCATTGCTAACAACCAGTTTAACCTGACAAATTAGCAGAACGGCTTCCTTTTTCAGATCGCATAAAACTTCACCATTAAACGCATGGCAAGTGTTCCCATTTTCTCTATCAAGCTCCGATATTGAGAATTATTTTTATCCTTGAGCCTTGTATTAATGCATATGTCAAATTCTAGCTCAAAAAACTTGGGGTGATGCCACCAGAACAGCCTTTGCCGGTGAAATGCAATAGAATCTACCAGATAATATGGGCCAACAACGGGGATGCCATAAGCCGGCAGTACGCGGGCACAGCGGCCTTGAAGGTAAAGGGTGAGGAATTTTACCTGTTCTGATGTCGTGGCACAGGTTTTATGTCCAGTGGAGAACTCTTGTATGTGTCACAAAGTTAACCAAACGTCCTACATGTTTTTTTGTCTTGAGGCCTTTCGAGAGAAGAATGTTTTGTATCACACTTGGTTCAATTTGGAAGAGACTTGAGTGTCTGGGTGTCTGTGGCAGTGCTGGCTGTATTTTAACTTCGTTCTGTTACTTTCATATCTAGATACAAAGCAAAGCTGACCTAAGAGTTTAAGATCTATATTAAGCTTTACTTCTATTTAAATAAAAGCACCATTATAGTACTTTTAAGCACAGTACTTAAATACTCTGAAGGACTGAAAATCAGGATATGTAGGTAGTAGGATGATTTTAATTAGTTATTTTTTAAAGACTTAATTAGTTGTAATGCATTTTGTCTACTGAGACCAGAAATCATGTGTGAAACTTCTTACTGTTCACTTCTGCTTTGAAAAGTCAGAGTTTGAGCTACTTTGTGTCTAGTCAGTGCTGGAACAATTTTTAGTATTCTTGGTATTTGGCATTGAAAAACCCTTTATAGCAGAAATGCTTAACACTTAAAGATATTTAAGTCTCTACTGAACTTAGTCTATTACGTTAATCCTTTTAAAAAAAAAAAAGCCTGACTCACTTGTCTTGACTGTAAATATTTTAAACTTCAGATCTGAAGACAGAACTAGATTTATAGAGCTACATTTGCATCCATTCTGCTTAAATATTAATCACTGTTTAGATTAATGGATTAAATTTATTTGCAGTTTAATTATAATATGTCTTTTAATTTGGAAGTGACTCACACTTGAAGTGTCCCTAGCAGTAGCTGGCGTGGCTTTTAGAACTGTTCCATGCTAGTGTGCAGAGTGTCTGCAAATAGAACCCTCTAATGAAGTGTAACTACCAAAACTGCTTGTTATTCAAATTCTAAGCCTTCTGTGGCCTTGAAACTCTTTTTCTGAGCTTGTGAGAATATGTACTATTTTCCTTCAGTGTGTTATGCTTGTTTTGGTAGCAGAAGCAGAGATGATGAAAACCACTCTTCAGTAAGCTTCAGTCTTCTCTATTGCTCCAGTAGTGCTCCTTTTACATTAAAAGCCAAAACATAAGTGTTGTGATTTTTATTTTTTGAGGTATTAAAGCATCCCAGTGACCGTCTTGAGAGTTCTGCTTTAATGTGAGCTGGCTTATATATCCAGATTTACTCTTTTCCAGTAAGACTTTATATAGAATCATAGGTCTATCAAAGCATAATATTCTCTGCAGAGTCAGACAATGCCATGAGAAACAAATGCTCTTTGAAAATCACTATCTTCAACTTCTATATGGAATAGTCGATTCAACATCATTTCCGAGTTCTCATCCATTCAGTTCTGAGTTTCAGAACGCCAAAGCTTTTAAGCTGAGACTGCTGCTTGCAGGTTGTATATGAGCATGGTCTGTGTGTTCTGTGTGACAGGGTGACTTCACGAGGACTGGTGAAAGAAAGCTGGCAGGTGTGATGAAGGATGGAGTTAATTCTGCAAACAGATACTACTTGAATCGTTTCAGGGATGCTTATAGGCAAGCAGTCATAGGTAAGAAAACTATTTCGTCTATAAGCTGAACTATGGTATTTAGAAGAGTTTATTGAAGTCATCTTGGCTTTATCTCATTGACTTTTTTTTCCTGAAGCTTAAAAGCACCTTGAGTGTACATAATGTTAACGTCTATGTAGCGGATGCCATATGGAACTGTCATGTTCCATTTGGAGATTAAACAACATTCAGTTCAGAGGGATTACATGCAGTGTAACTCACTGTATAATTTGCTCTTAACTCCATTTTAGCATTAACTGTGGTGTAACATCTCTTTTAGACAGTTAAATTTTTGTAGCAAGTGTTTCTTAAAATGCTGAGTTAACTCCTGTTTCTCACTGGGAGAAAATAGTGCTATACCTACTGACTTTTCAGTTTCAGGCAACATTCTATTCACAAAGAATAATTAACCATTTTTCCTCAGCATCTTCAAATAGGGAACATTTGGAAGGAATTTACAAAGGAATCAACAGATTGTTGCTGTATATCACTTATAACTGTTGGCTTCTTGTTTGATATTTTTGTTTTGCTTAGATTTGATGCAGGGTATCCCTGTAACAGAGGATCTTTACTCCATATTTACGAAGGAGAAAGAGCATGAAGCCCTGCACAAGGAGAGCCTGAGAAGCCACCAGGAACTGATCAGCCAGCTCTTGCAGAGCTACATGAAGCTGCTTTTACCAGATGATGAAAAATTCCATGGAGGTTGGGCCCTTATTGACTGTGATCCAAGGTTTGTTGAATCAAGTCATAACTGATCAGCTGCTACTACAATACCTTGGATAATTACTACTGCCCCTGTTAGTACTGACATTAAATGATTTTGATAGCAGTTGTGTTAACAGAGTACAAGTAGGTAGTTTTATAGAGTGACTAAAGTCTTTAAAGAGATCAATACATGCCATTGTGAAAGGAAAGGTCCTCTAAACATGTGCTTTTCCCAAGGTGCCATTAAAGTGGTGCATGCTGGAGTTACCTCAGACACCACCTGGAAATGCACACATTCAGTTAATATTGCCAAAATGTGGTGGGTGCTGTGGAGAGGACTTCTAACCCCTGTTAGCTCTAGAAGGGACTGTCTGAGGAGCTGGTTTTCCTCATTGCTTTATGGAGAAAGTGTAACTTGATTTCAGAGCCACATCTGATCAGATTAAATTCCTGTCTAGTGAGTCAATAGTAGGAAAGCTTAGATCTCTGTTCATGAAAAGTAGTGAGAATCGACTCTAACTGATAAGTCTCCTTATCAAGTTCAGAGTTCACTAACTTGTAAAAGAAAAATAGTGGCTTGATCTTCTGCAGGTTAAACTTCAGCATCTAAAAATAACAAAGCAGGATGTTATGATAACTCTTCAAAGTACAAGATTCATCACCTAAACACAGTCTGAGGTATTTTTCCACTTCTCTGTTTGCATTTTTAATAGCTTGTAGGTTTTCTATTTATTTTTGGATCTGCTGCTGACCTACTTGAGCTATTAGGTAACTCCAGGTTTAAAAGTGGTGTGTGGATCTGCTTATGGTATAGTAAGTCTAATGGCACATGATGTTTTAGTTTGTGAAATGTCTGACCTAACTTGTTTTTTGAGGCTGAGAAGAGGTAGCAGCATCACATGAGATAACGTACCATACCTGAAATGCCTTGTAATCTTCCTGCAGTTGTAAAAGTGTCCCTAAAATACCCTGGGGATGGGTTACAGCTGTACCAATAAACCCTTCTCTCTATATTCATTTTTCTTCCCATTCCTTAGTCTCATTGATGCCACTCATAAGGATGTGGATGTTCTGCTGTTACTTTCTAATTCTGCCTACTACGTGGCCTAGTAAGTTACCACTTTCTCTTACTATGTGTAGTTTATTTCTAGTAGCTTTGCTTTAGTAGGAAGCATTAAGTTCTGATTCACTTTGTTTTTTTGTAGTTACGATGATGAGATTGACAAGGTGAATCAATACCAAAGGTTAAGTCTTGAAGCTCTGGAAAAAATAGAAATAGGTAAGAATGTAGTCATCATATCTTTCTTGAATGCTCTTAGCAATAACTTGAGCACTTCTCAAAGCATCTTGCAAATACATTGGAACAGCGAGCCTCAACACATTGTGTATATTATGTGAAATCTACCATAGTTCAAAATGTGCTTTCTTGCTGGTAACAGATACCAGAGTTGAGTCTGTATTCACTCTCAGTCCTGTCTTTTGCTACTGCTCGAAATGGAAACTTTGATCACTGGTAGGGTCTAAAATTTTCCTTCTTTCAAACTCCTTAACACAGGGATTAATTGAAACAATTTTTTAATCAATTGGCTATGACAATTTGATCAACTTCCGTAATGGATCACAGGTTTGTGCATTCAGTGCACTCTGCTTCAAATACAACAGCTGGTTCTGGATTATACTGTGGATGTGTTTTATAGCTTATTTTAAAAACTCTTAAGGTTTGATAAGCAATGTGCTGTCATGAAATCCTGTTCTGCTGATTAACTTATTTTTGACTAAAGAATGTATCATCTGCAGGCTAAATCCAGCACTTTCAGCTGAAAGTATAAAGATGTGACATCTTTGTTTAATCCTCCATTACACAACACATGGTGATTTCATCATCTCCTCGGTGTAACTTTCACTGTCAACGTGCAGTTTCTGAGGGGTCAGTGGAAAGGGGTCCCTCAATTCTGTATTGTGGAGATCTGTAATACACCCTGATGTACAGAACGGGGTTGAAACATCTGGCCCAAATACCTTATAAAACCAAAAACACCCCTGTTTAATGAGGTAGATATGCAGCACATTGAAGAGTTGAAGCATGTGGTCTAAGTATTGAAATTTATATTGCTTCCACTTGATAAAAATATATCAGCTTTCCCTTTAATCCTTGCAGGAACTACAGGATGTCATCAGTGTAGCATTTATTTTTCTGTTCGAAAGGGTGATATGTAATAAACAATCAGGCTCGATTATAATAGACATACACAGAGAGTCAAATCTTCAATTTAAAGTGTGCTACTCTAAAGAAAACATGAAGCTTTTTATGCTGAAGATGACTGTCCACTCTTACATATGTTTAGGTACAGCCCTTGCAATATCTCTTGCGGTGTTTGGGTAAAGATGAGTTCTCATCTGGTTTCTTTCCCAGGGCCTGAGCCCACTCTCTTTGGCAAACCCAAGTTCTCCTGCATGAGACTGCATTACAAATACAAAGACACGAGTGGGTATTTTCACACTCTCAGAGCTGTGGTACGCAACCCAGATGAAGATGGAAAAGGTTTGTTTCCTATGTAAAAATTGTATACATAAGCACATTCAGTGTACCAGCATTTCTCTAGGAAGCACTTTGTCCATTGCCCTTAGAATAACTTCTGAAGAAGGATGAATATAATTTAGTTGTGTGGGGAACCAACAAAAAATGCTGTATGTGGCTTCCTGTGTAAACACTAGAATGTTACTGATTTAATACAAAGAAAAATAAGTTTCAGATATGGCTTTAAAGCAACATCTCTCTAGAATTGAGACATTTCCATGTCCGGATCTTCACTACTCCAAAACTGATAAAATGAGCTTTAAATTAGCTCCTAAAGAGTGGAAGAAATTGGTTGATTTAGTGAAATCACTGTCTAGAAATGTTCTTGCTTGTTGTTTAACTAAATTAAATGAACAATAATAAGGGAAAAAGATTGCTTCTTACATGGAGCACTGAGTTTTGTTAAGAAGGATTAGAATGAGTCTATTGCTTCTCTTCATTCCACAAATGATGCATCGTGGCAGTGGTTCAGTTACACCCAGTATTTAGGGTTTAAGGACAGTCTATTCTTTAAGCTTATTTTGTAAACTTTAGATCAGAATTGCAATTTGTAGGGTGGAACAAAGAAAAAGAACTGAAGTAACTTAATTATGTTGCAAAAATAATTTTAGATGTGATTAATTTCAGATTTTTGGAATATGGGATTTTAAGGTGTATTTTAAGGTTCTGATGGGCTGCCGGTTGCATTTCAGACACTCTTCAGTGCATTGCAGAAATGCTGAGAATCACGAAGCAAGCGATGGGGTTAGATGTGCCCATTATTGAGAAAAAGCTGGAGAGGTGAGTCCTTAAATGTGAACCTTTCGTGTCCCATTTCTGCTCTGTCCTCGGTGGCTGCCAGCACATGGTAACAGCCACATCTACTGTGACACCCAAAAGAAGTGTCTATATCTGGCTACTGTGCTAGGAGTTCAATAATAAGCCTGCAGGTGCTTATCTAAAAGTATAAGCAAGAATACTATTTTATTTGTGTGCTAACAGACAAAATACACTACCTAACGTAAATAACATACTGCAAATCAGATGGTTCTTGGTTAGTTTGTCGAATTTAATTTTTCCTATCTGAATTTTAATGTCTGCTCCTGCAGTAAGAAGACAACCTGTGAAGTGTAAATCTGGCTTGGATTTAACAAATCCAGATAACATTACAGGTCTTATGTGAAGAAGTGACTGGAGTGGAACTTCTGAAGCCTGAAGTGTTAGTCAGAATGGCACATGGAAGCACAGTTGATAATTAGAAGTACTTACCAGAGTTTTCTAGATAGTTTTCTCTAAGTCAATTGTCTATAACTAAGCAGAGGTAACATTTATCTACAGATACTGGTGAAGTGTTAACTGAGGAAATCTATGAAGGACAATGGAGTAGAAATAAGAGGATGGCTGGCTGAAGCTGAGCATGTTTCACCAGTTCAAGTGCCATCTGTTGCATTACTTTGAACCCTTCAGATCCAGACTGTATGAACTACTAGAAGATGTGTTGTGTAGCACAACTGTAAATTGTGAAGTGAAAACTATTAGGGCGAATATTTCAACAACTTTCTTCTGCATTTGATTGTTGGGCTACTATTGCAGCATCTTTTCCCAGATGAGTAGAAAGTAGAGCAAGAAAATCTTCCTTTTTTACAGGCACTGAAGATTGGATATTTGCTAAATCCTGTTGCGGAGTAGAACGTACACAAAGAATTACAAATGTAGAGAATTCAAATCCAGTTATATCTAAAACCAAAGATACCTTTTCCACTTGTTTGGCTACCATTCTATAACAATGCTCCTTTGTTTTTGAGTTGGATTAGCTTATATGGGTACAATTATGTAAAAAAAGGATAATGTAGTTGCTAAAAATGTCCATCTGTATCATGGGAATAGACTGGAAGCTGGGAAATACTTGGTGTTTATAAGTAGGATTGCCTTGATTGGACATCAGAGGTGTTTTTTTTTCTTCCAGGAAGAGCAGTAAACCTCATGAGGACATCATTGGCATTCGCTCTCAGAACAGAGGGTCCTTGGCCCAAGGCAAGAATTATTTACTGAGCAAGTTCTCGTCTCTCAATCAAAAAGTGAAGCAAACCAAATCCAACGTCAACATCAGCAACCTTCGCAAGTTAGGCAGCTTTACCAAACCTGAAGTGAAGGTCAATTTTTTAAAACCCAATTTGAAAGTGAATCTTTGGAAATCAGATAGTAGCCTTGAAACTTTAGAGAATCCAGCGGTAGATACTAAAGTCCACACTGAATCTGATACAGAAGGATCGGATAATGATTCATTCCACTCCGATGACTTCCTGACTAATTCCAAATCGGATGAGGACAACCAGCTGACGGGCTCTCTGGAGAACATGGGGCAGACGGACTACGTGCTGCCCAGCTGCGGGATCATCGCCTCGGCCCCGCGCCTGGGCAGTCGCTCCCAGTCTGTCAGCAGCACCGACATGAACATCAGCATTCATGTCCCTGTCCCTGCGGCCACCTGCTCTGGCGGTGAGGACGTGCCCACGCCTTCCGCTGGCAGCGCGGAGGTGGAATTCGCTAAACCTGTTGATGTGTACTGCCAGAGGTTTGTGCACGACGCTCAAATTAAGGCGTCGGATGTTTTGGAGGCTGAGGCTGGTTCTCAAGAGCCCCATCACTTAGTAAATCAAACCAGCAATAATACAGCGAGGGTGGCAGAAAGCAAGGCTGAAGCTACGGGACATATTCCTTCCAGGCCATCCAAGCTGAATGTACAGTCTTCTGAGCCAAATCCTCAGCTCTTAGCTGTCGGTGGGACTGACTTCAACAAATCTCATAGAAACCCAGGGTCTGTATCTGGCAGCCTTGAGCCGGGACTGCACACGACTCCTTCCCCAGCTGACAGCAGCAGCAGAGCTGTATCTCCTTTTGCTAAAATTCGCAGTTCCATGGTCCAGGTCGCAAACATCACACAAGCAGGATTGACTCAAGGGATTAATTTTGCTGTGGCAAAGGTCCAGAAGAGCCCTGCGGAACCAGAAGCTCTAAATGAACTCAAACAAAAAGAACTGAAAGAAATGTTTACGCAATGCCAGACGCGGATAATTCAGATCTAGTAGCCGGTGTGGGAAGTGTTCTTCTAGTCGTGGCTTTTAATACAATACTAAAACACATCAGGTTTCATTGTGGCATGAACTGCTACTGAATACTGGGATCAATAACAGAGGTAATTTGTTTACAGGAGTGAGAGATGCAAATGAATTTGGTTCTGACCAAGCTTCAGAATTCCCTCAGGCAGCTGAGAGGACACAACGGTGACCCATAGTTAAACAGGTAGCTTAGACACTGGCATTTAATAAGCATGCTGTCTGTCTTCAATGTGTTGCACAGTTATTTTTGGAGACTAATTTTGTAGCTCTTTTGACTTATGTAGAAAGTATTTATACTCAAAAGGTGATACCTGCACTTCTGTGACCTTATTTACCTTGCACTGCACCAGCAAAATAACTTACCGGTAAATTACATGTTATTTATTTTTGGAGTAGTATTTTTACTTGTTTCCACTGAAGTTTTTAGATGCAGCTTTCTATGAATTGTGCCTCTACAATGGGAATTGATGCATTTTTTTTCTTGGATTTATGTTCACCAGAAATTACGATTTCTCCTTGCTTTCCTTTCCTTTTCTTTCCACACATCTTGAAACACTTTCAGTAAAGATAAAGCACATGGATCCAATCTGAAATCTCCATGATCCTGCAGTGCAAATTGAGTTTATAGATTGTTTTTCTCACTTGTTTTGCGGTGATGGGGAATGGAGTGAATGTCCTCTGATTGTCTTGCCCATGGAAAAACTATTCCTATTTCCTTTTTTCCAAATTCCTGGCAATTGGCTCTAATATCTTTGTGTAAAGCAAGACAAGCCAGGTACCTGACCTTCAGGCATTGTGTCCTTCTGTGCTATATATATTTTTTTAAACTATTTTATCTGTTCAGATGCCTTCTGATTTAGGAGTTATGAGGACTTTTGCAAGTGTACTGGTTCATAAAAGCAGTGTTGCATTAGAGCATAGCTGTCAGCACCTAATCAAAACCAAATTCATGACCAGCTCAAGCTTTTCAAACTTGCAGGATAAAGCGAAGCATCCGCTCATGCTGGGAACTGGATTAAAAAACCCCCAAACCACCCTTATCTATGTGTCAAAAGATTAAATCTCTCTAAATCACTCTTTCCCAGCAATGCCTTGCCATGCCATCCTAGTGTAGGACATGATCCTAAAGCTACTGTAAAGCTGGACCTACCTATGCTGTGGTTTATAACTATATAACCACCCTTATAGACCTGGTGCCTCCGTGTTCTAGTCCATGTACTGTAGATAGGCTGCACGTGGTGTTCTGAGACAATAGTGTCATGGGGTGGGGTAGTACTGTGTCCTGGGACTTCGTGTGTCTGACATGATCATCATAGAACCCCAGTGGTCTGGAACTTTGATAAACAAATCAGATTTATTTATTTGTTTTATTAAAGTGATGTGGGTTTGGGTTTTTTTGAGTGTCTATACTTGTGGCTATATTTAAAATTAAATGACTGCTGTATTTTAATGTGAGCAATATACATGAGGTATTTTAATAAAAAAGTGGAATTGGAAGATTTTTTTTGGCATGTGATGTTAAGGGCTGGGGTAGGACAGGGCTCTGAAGATGGGTGGGTTGTCTGGACTTTCTGTGGTTTAAGAGTCACAGAAGGATGGAGGTCACAGTGTCCAACTCCCCTGCTCAGGCAGGGCCACCTGGAGATGGTTGTTTAGACCATGCGCTGGGGCTTTCTGGATGTCTGAGGATGGAGAATCTACCACCCCCCTGGGCAACCTCTGCCCCTGCTCAGTCATTTCTATGGTAAAAACGTTTCCTGATGTTCAGAGGGAACCTCCTGTGTTCCAGTGTGTGCCCATGGCTGCTTGTCACAGCACTGGGAGCTCCTGGCTCTGTCCTCAGGCAGTGACAGACATTAACACTGTCCCCTGGGAGGGGTCACAGATGTGACTTGAGCCCTTTATCCTTCTAGCGCTGCACTGCTGTGGGTCTCAGGGGAGGGGAAAACAGAAATAAAGTCATAGGCACATTTCCAAGGACGTTCCTTGGTACTTGTACAGCTCCTGGAGGAGGGAGACAAAATTCCAAATATTTTGCTGTTATTTTGATCAGAGGAGAAATGGATCTGTACAATCTGCAGTCCAGAACAGTCCGGCAGGGCAAGGGTACCAACAGCTATAAAGTCACTCCTATCTAGGGGATATATTCCTGTAAACTAACCCCTGATCTGCTGTATTAGGTCACTGCTTGGTGATCCAAAAGTATCATGTCCTTGCAGCTTACAAATTGCCCAATACTTGGGGAAATATTTGTCTCAAGCTGTGGCAATATGCATAAAACCATCCTCTAAGCAGCACCAGAAGGCTGCCTTTTGATAAGCAGATACAGGAAGAGAATGAAGACCCTTATCTTCCTATTAATGTTGCACAAATCAGATGAAACAATGAATATTCATTTTAGTGTTCAAAAAAAAAAACACCTCTAAGGGATTTAAGAAGGTATGAAACTTGGCTTAAGTTTAAGATGAACAAGTTTGTATATGATAATAAATATTCAAATTATCATCAGCATTCAGAAATGAAAAGGACAGTTCCAGATCGGCTGTGCAGCAACTAACAATGTCACATTTAGAATAGGAAAAATGCAGAAAAACTGGGGGTTCCTGTTCACACAGTGAAGCTGGTGTTTGCTTTAAGAAGTGTGGCAGGAATAGTTTTCCTTGTTCAGAAAAGGATTAATTGAAGCAAAATCTAGAATTGACTCTCTTGCTGTCTCCACAAGGACAGCCCTGCTTGCTACACCATCTTTCCAGATTACTCCAACTCCATAAGATTTTATGTTTCACTACTTCACCCACCCTTGTTAAAACTAGTTCTGCAAGTCCTAGTAAGGGCAGCGTGTCCTGCAACCCAGCTCAAACTGTACAGCATGAATAACATATGTAGAGACCATTCTTAGTGCTTAATTGATGTTATTGAAACAATTTTAACACAACGCATTACTGGTACTGTAGAAAGATCCTTTTGTATGAATACATGAGTATAACCAATTCTCCAGTCAATGCTTTTTTTAAAGAAAAGTTGTGCCAGAATAAAGCTCATTAGAGAGATGTGAGATGTTCATCTTGCAACCTCATCATGGATAAGATCAAATCACTTCTTTACACCACAATGTAAATCACTGTTATGCTGCTGCCATCAGCACAAGCAGCTTTAGCTCATGGGAGCAACAGTAAAGCTCTGGATACTACAGTTGCTGTTTCCTGCTGGTTACCAAAACCTCTGATCCTCAACATTTAGCCCTTCAAGAATTATCTCACAAACTTATTCCCAAGTAGAGCCTACCGCTGCTCAGCATGAAGGGGCTCTGGCTGCGTTAAAGTTTCTTCTTATTAAAGGAAATAAGTTTACACAATTTCAGTATTAAAGTTTAATATCAAACAATTTGCTCATTGTTACCAATTTTCAGTTACAAAACAGGATCCAAAAAAATGTCATAAAATACGTTGAAGTGGCTGTTCGGCGTTAAGTGCATTCTGACTGCGTGGGTAAATATCCGTAATTTTTTGGTATAAATTATCTACAAAAACTGGTATAAACAATATTCCAATCTTAGCCTGGATTAGACAAATTTTCATAGCGACATCTACAAAGTGTTAAAGTTCATTCCCATTAACGCATTTTTGCTGCTGCAGTCTGGCTTTACGTAACGCCTCCAGTTGTTTGGCTCTCAGCCACCGCTCTCGCGACAGCGTCGTCTGCCCCGCGCTCAGAGACAAGAACCTGGAGGGGCAGAAACAGCCATTCAATACATCAGAGCTCCTTCACATCTCAGGGTTGATAAGCTAATACAGCGCAGAACCTGTGTTCTTTTGGTCTCCTATGTACTAGGAAGTACGGGAAGAAATGGGGGAGGAAATACTTTGCCAAACGGAGAATCTGTGCCAAGAGGAACAAGGGAGGAGCAGATTCACACAACTTATCATAGAATCATTTCAGTTGGAAGAGACCCTCAGGATCATCGAGTCCAACCATAACCAAACTCTAGCACTAAACCATGTCTAAACTTCAGTCAAACTGCGCTGACTTGATTTGTTACCAGCTCAGGAGAGTCTCCAGCGGGACAAACCCACCTCGCCACCAGCAGAGTTCTGTGCAGGTCATCGGCCGTTATGCTCTCGGGGTCATTCTTGCGCATTTCTACAAAGTCTTCTTCTACCGCCTACAAACAACACGGCGCAATTATGTGGCAACAATCTTTGCGCTGAGTTTTTAAGGTGCTAAACACCATAACTACCCTTAGATGACAGGAGAAACGTTTCAGCTGGAGAAACATTTCAACTCATTGCTATTGAGAAGCAAGCCCAAGTGAGAACAGGCTAGTTCTCATCTTTGAAAAGAATTCATTTTTAAAATGAGTTTTACAAAGCAGGGTATGTGTAAAGTATGTCCTAAAATCCTCAGGAGTACTAAATCTTAAAGGCACATTCAGGACAAGAAAATGCTTCTGTTCGGTTTTTAGCAAACTTCAGTGAGAATCATTAACAAGGAGAAAATTAGGAAAGTAAAATAACTTCCTATTCTAATACTTTCTATCTGAATATACAGTTGAAAACATATTAGTGATGTCTTCCATACCTTGGTCACTTCGTCAGATATACTGTAGTCCAGCAGCCTCAATAAACTTAGGTAAATTCGGAATTTGTTCAGCACGGAAGGCAGCACCGCTTTCAGGAGGCTGTTCATATACTCCTCCATGTTTGGCGGAACGATCTGTGGCTGTAAGTGGACTTGGCAATCTGACTGAAAAATAGAATTACATATCATCTCTTTCCACATTCTGTTGTGTTGGTTTTTTTTGTTCCAAGACTAATTGAATCTCTAAAGCAACAGAAGTCACTGTTTCCCAGAACTAAGGTAAGACAATTCATTCTTTAAATATTGAACTGTTCCCTTTTGGAACACCAGCGTGAAGTCCTTATTCCAGTAGGCACCTGTTGCACTGAGACACACGAGAGCAAACGCTCAGCTCCCAAAGCTGGAACGCAAGCGATGGGATATTTGTGCGTTTTGGCAGCACTGTTTCTCTAGGGCCGGTGCCAGATCTGTTGCTCTGCGCTCATGTGCCCATCACCTCAGAACCTCCTGTACTAGAATAAAGCGTCGTGATCTCCGTTACTAACTGCGGTCGCTGCCTCACTCTGGCAATACTGCTCAGCCAAGAGGAGAGAAGGTCAATGCCCTGGTTCTCCTCAAACAGGTTCTTGGCCTGGCTGCAGCCACGAGCGAGAACTGACGCCAGTAACGCACCCGAGACGGCTCTCCCGCCTCCGCTTGGCTCTGGAATGGCGTGACCTAAGGAAGCGGCTACCAGCTGTAATTATTCCCCAAATTCCGGAAGACCCGCTTTACCGGTAGGAGTGATCGGCCCTCTGAAGTGATAAGAACGTTAATATTGCATGGGAATTCCATCTGGTGGTAATTGAAGTCATAATCCACCTTCTGCCAAGTGATCAGGTTACCCAGCGCGGTCACATTGTGTACACCTAGAAAAGCAAGAACAAATTCTCTGACAACTGCACCTAAACAAATGTCAGACCTGATTTGTTTCTTCCCCAATCTGTTTTTGATGAGTATCTCAGAGAAAAATTCTTGCAAGCATCTTGTTTCTTCTTGTGTCTGCGGTGTTTTCCATATACAGACAACTGTTAAGATCACAATGAAGCATTCTTGAAGGATTTCAAGCCTAAATTTTATCTGGCCTAGCATATATGTTAATAGCTCATGTTTTCATCACTCCTACAAAGCCAGAAAACTATTTACAGATTAAAAATTATCTCTCAAGAGAGGACAAAATACCACAAATTATCTGACAAAGTGTAATTTAACAAATTAAGGGGGGGAAAAAAGAGCCTTGCTGGGTAAAGAACACATTAGACAGTCTCTAGCAAGACCAGAACAGCTGAAAAACATACTCATCATTTTGACTGAATATAAGTATTTCTGAGCAAAATACCAGCAACTTCCAAAGAGTAAAACGGAGAAAAAAAACCCAGCTATAAGATGCTGGCGCCGACTGCAGAGCAGCAGGAAGCTCGCTCAAGTGATGAAATCGGATCCGGAAACCACAAACAGCTTTGTCATAGAAAATTAGCACCAGGACACAATTAGCATCGCTATATTAAAAATATATCAACTTTGAACCTTCCAAATGTACCTGTTGTGTCGAGCTGTCCTTGCTCAAGCTGAGTCTCGTCCACGACAAGGGAGGTGTTGCTGGCGAGCTGCAACAATCCGCTGACCAAGCGATTGGCTGCGTAGTCTTTGTGTGGGATAAATCGAGAATGGTTCATGTTCTCAATCGTCATTTGTAGGCGATAGGACTGCAACGAGAAAATAAAAGCTGATCAACATGTTTCCTCTCCTGCAGCTTCCCTAGTAAATGCTGCTTCCTTTAGCAAGGGCTGCAACTGCCAACCTCCGTAGGAAGTCACATAAAAGTTGTTACCACAATACGGAATGCACTTTATCCCCAATATCCCAATGCTAAATACGTAAAAAAAAAATGAAAGGAAAATAATGCTGTTAAGAACTCATATCACCTCTATTGCACATCTAGGATGCACAAAAAAGAACAATGATTTTTTGCAGCAGTACAATTGTTATGACCCCAACTGAATTACTGTGAATTATCTACTATGAATTATCCACAAACTTGGAAATAAACAGTAACAACGCCATAATTAAATGACTTAAATGTCTAAACATATCAATCCAGAAAGGCAAAATAAAGTATGCAGCATCTGTCAGTTCAATACCTATGAGGATATGATTTTATTCCATATTCATCCTTGGTAATTAGACTTCAACTGACAGGCAAGCCATCCCTCCACTTTTATTTCCCTCTACATAGATGACAGAAGCCTTTGTTTAAGAATCCTGCCTTTAACTAAAATATTGTTCATTTAGTTGGAACAATGAGTCCAACAGAAATATTAAAGCGCTATAAAGCCGCTATTGTTACCGCTGGAACGAGCTGCTGGATGATGCGGTACAAGTGCTCTGTGAAGATGCTGTTTCTCGGACACCCGCTCAAGTTGACTGTGAATTTTCCCAGAGGAAGCACATCTCGTCTGGCGTAACTGAAGTGGAAATGACACAGGTTAGGCAAGCACCTGATGAACACAGGTATCAATCAGCGTGAATGCTGTGCTGCAGCTCTGAGAGCCAGCAGGATTTCAGGACTAATTACATATATCAATCACAGTCACGTTTCCTTCCTTCTCCAGCAACCAAGGAGCTGCGTTAGGCTGGAGGCTGCTGAGGAAGGCTCTGCAGCATTGCACAAAAGCAGCACATTGAGAGTGCTTGGGATCCTGCAAATCTGCCTTCTACACATTCTGCTCTCCTCATGCTCTGTTGTTACTCAAACATACTTCATCCTTTTGCTTTCTCTTAGCCCAATCTCAATTTCCCTGCTTATCACACTTAGTCATTTCCTTTACCTGCCCTCAGCTTTCCTCTCCCTCTTCTCACTGTATATCTTCTCCCCATTCTTGACAAATTTCAACTTTTTTGTGATATCAGCTAAGAGAGAAAACACATTCTAGTCTAAGTGTTAGAGCATTCACAGGCCAACCAGAAAGAACGAAGTGTGCACAGAATAATCATAAAAAACCCCAACACTAAACATTAGTCACACTGATACTGAAGTACTTCTCATGCTGATATTGAAGTACACAGGGACAAGGGTTCTGGGCAGACTAAACATAAACCCACCATAAATCAGATCAGCTCACAATTAAGCTGCCATGGCGTTCTGGTGGGATCTATGTCACCTGTCTTGCTGAGACAGAAATCTCTCACAGCTTTTTACACACCAGTTGCGGTAGGGGAAAGGTAAGATGCCGAGTCCAGTTACAGCTCTGTAAATACTACTGTTAAATGTGTCCTTTACCTTTCACTTTGTAGTAGAATGCAGTTTTTGAAAACCATAGGAGATATGGTTACTTTTTCCCTTCTTTTAGAAACTTGAACCAATTTTCATTTTGAAGGAAGATTATTATCAAAATATTAAATTAAATATGAGCGTGACAACTATACTTAACGATCTATTCAAAACATGCTGTCTGAAGTTTCACACTTGAAATTTTAATGAGCCAAAGGACGCTGCTCCTCCATCCAGCGACAGTTTAAACCAGCATAAGAGATCATTAAGCAAATCTGCTTCCATCAGCCACGCAGACAGATCAGAACACATGCACGTTCAGCTACAGCATCAGCTCAAGTGGTAACTTTCTATCACTTGCGAAATGGGGTTCACTTGAGCTTACCATTAAACGTATGTCTGCATTTCATTTAACAAATTCCCAGAATGTATCTTTCAGTGTCTTTTAATACTTAAACAATAATTAGTGCAGTTAGTAAATGCCGTCTCTGAGAAGTCAGCTGCATGTTCTATTCAATAAAATAAGCCAGAGATAAAAAGATGTTTTCATATCTCTGTTTAAAAGTGTATCTTAAGAGATTTTGCACAGCATTCAAAGGAACACTGAAAGGACACGCTGCCAGAAAAACGGCCTTTTAACAAAACCTACTGTTATTTCAGACAATCAAATCCATTTACTATGTCTATTATGACAGGACAACTCTAGCTGGACAAAGTACTAATGGAGTAAGTACTACAGAAGCTATTTCTGCCATTTATTTGCAGAGTGGAGATTTATTTTAAAAAAGATAAATATATAAATTCTCTGCAAGGATCTAAATACTTACACTGTAGAGATGAGATGCAGTATCAGGTACTCAGCAGCCAAACTGTCTCCCAAGAGCGCGTGGGTGAGGAACCCAAGCAACTCTGCTCTCACTGGTGACAGCTCAGACATGAAATTAGAAACAACTGATGAAAGAGCAAAAGACAACAAATGTCAGGAAACGTGCTGTTCCTCACCCTCTTCCCTCCATATAAACCTTATTTTTCATTACGGTTTGATGAACAAAAATGGTGACTCCAAAGCAGTCTAATAAAAATAAACACTCATTGGTTTTCCAACTGAGTAATTACTGGCTTTGGGTAAACCTGAATCACTCATCATTTCCTTGGAAATGCCTGCTTTTTTTTTTCATTAGACCTTTGTAATGCATTTCCAGAAGGTTGTAAAGTTTGGAACCAAATTTTGAAAAATTGATGGCCTATCCATACTATATGAAAGGCAAAAAAACCCCAACCCACACACATCGCACAGGTCAGGACAACCAATACAAGGCATGCAAGGAAGACAATTATAAATATCATTTAGAGGTTTGCATGTAGAAGTTCATTGACAAAAAAAATAACAGTCAAACAAGCCACAAGGAATAACGCAGTTGCCTTAAACCAGAATTGCTTTATCTTCCTCACAGCATTATCATTCTTTATGCTGTCACTACATTTCTTATTTTCATTGTTATAGTAAAGTGCAAATCTAATTTTCCAGCAATTCACCAGCCTATTTGAGAACAAATAAGCTCTTACGGTTGAACAACTTGGTAAAATCCTTAGGCGTGTAGCATCTGAAACCAAGTTTCATATAAATCACATTTATTTCAGAAAAATAACCACATAAGCATCACATAGACACAAATGCTTGTGTCTTTCCCAGTTCTGCAGTACTGAATGGCTCCTCCATTTAATGAGATTTAAATTCAAACTCTGCCATCGATGCATTTGTCTCTGAGCAAAGTGGCATTTGTTCACATGTACCAGGAAACTGCACATTTATTATTCATGTTCACAGAGCGAGGTGAATTTTGGATACTCACAGGTTTTACTCTCCTCTTCATTAAGGCAGGCAGGCAGTAACGGGTTAATGTGTTGTAACTTCTGCGCCAAGATCACGTGGATCCTGGGGACTAAGGAGGCGGGAGGACTGTGCACTCTCTGCTCCTCCGTCGTGTCCATGGGCTCCATGGGATCGAGGGTCGAGCTGTCCCTGGGCGGGGACACAGCACAACCGGGCTTAGAAAAGCTCCACGCAAATTTCTCTCCATCTGAGTAACGGCTGCTGGAACCAGGCCAGGAGCAGAGCGGGTTGGAACAAACATCATCCCAACACAGCTCCTGCCCATACTCAAACTGCCTCCTTTACAAACACCATAAACGCTCATATAGAAACACCAAAGCACGCTTGACCAAAAATATTTGGATTCTGTTATTTTCAGAAAATAATCAAATCTTACTTGGCTGAAAAAACAACCAACCAACCAACCAACCAACCAACCAAATAACACACAAAACCAAACACCCCAAACAAAACTGTATTTATTATTTGCTGCACCACTGAATAGGATGTAGCTTCACATAAAATGTTACACACTGTCCTGTCTGGCATGTACTTAATAATGAAGTTTAAACAGTAACTTTTAAGAAAATAAGGTCATGATTTATTACATTTGTGTATGCACATGTGGGGTTTTCATATCCCACCTGGTTCCGGAGCCTGACAAGATCTTTTAGACAGTCACTTAAGAGCTATATCACTGGCTGAGTAAAAAAAAAAACCCAAGTAAATAAATCCTAATATAACTCAGCTCAAACTTGAAGGTATTAACTCTTAAGTTAAGGGTTGAGACATATAAGCTTTGCTTTCCCTGAGGATGCCTTACAAAACTCCTTCCAGGTAGTTTTCATTTGCTATGTAGAAACTAAATCCCTAAAGCGACTCTATCAGGTGACAGTAAAGTTTAGTACAAATTTAATCAACTTGTACTGGTTTTAAAAGCTGAAAGGCTTTACAACTTCCAAGCCCCTTCAGCAGTCCACCCGCAGACTATCCACTCTTCCTATTACAATAAACTTATTTTCTTTACATTCACAATGTTGCTAAATGCCACCGTTTTGCCTATTTGTGACAGAACGACGTGCAGAATAAACAAACAAACAACAAACCAACAACCAGCCCATGACGGACCAACTGAGCTGTCAGTCTGGGATCGGCTGTCAGACAGATGACAACCCAAAGCAGCTGACCAGGCTGAGGTAACCCTGGGGAAGCTGGCACTCTAAAGGATCCACACTCCACTCTCCATATTGTACCCATCAAAAAGATAAAGAAAATCACCAACAGAAACAATCTAAAGTGCAATGGTTCAAGACAGCAATAGTATAAAGCTTATGTTAGATGCTCAGCAGCTTTATTTTAAAACTTGACTTCTTGCATCCTTCTTGATTAGTTTGTATTTTGTCAAGCAAGTAACCGCAGTAACAGGAGGCGAAATTTGAAGTTTCTATCAGCAGTATTTGATGATACACCTTAATTAATGAAAAAAATCAACCCAAATTATACTCATTTTGGTCATTTTCACACTCCAGGCAGCCATGGAATAGTTTTTTTTTTTTAATATTCTACAGACTTGTTTATGGTAACAACTTCCATGGGCTTACAAATTATTTCAAAAGGTCTTTTTATAATTGTAAAGCTTACCTGAAAACTCTGTTCACTATTTGCCCATTCATTGCAAGTTTCATAGGCATGAAAGGGTACAGAACATTTAGCTACAGAAGCACTTTCTACTTTATAGACTGTACAACAACCTAGAAAAAGATGCATCATGTACCCAAGGGTAAGGACAAACCAGAGTACAACGCGGTTCACTTTACAGGATGGTGGATCTAACAATTTCCACGTCAAGCTTTTTTAAAGCCACAAAGTTCACCTCTTAAGCATAACTCTTCTGTATTTACACACTTCCCTGTTTGTTTTAAGGGGACAGCCACACTATTTTGCTCATTGAAATAAAAACTTCCTTTGTTTCTCAAAGCCTTACCTCTCGTCGCTGTTTACTATGCTCAGCACCGGATCCACAGACAGAATACCATACACCTCCAGAACATCATTGACTTTGAAGCTGTCCCAGCTCTCATAAACCTGCCACAAAGCGAAAATGAGAAAATTCAGATGCAGGACTGCACACCAAGAAAAATCACCTCAGGAGACTCAACTGCAGATTGAGAACAGTCTGTGTAAAGAGGTCCCTGCTCGCCCTCAGTGGTGCTAAGCTTAAAAATGAGTTCCTGGGACTGCATGCTTTTTCCTATCTCTTGCTATGCAAATGTAAACAATTGTATTCTAATCTGTATTTGCTGAATAAGGGAGCATTCAACATGGGAACGGCACAGAAATTTGGTGTTGGAGGTTTCATAGTCAATACAACATACTAGTGAATCAAGGAGCATTTCAAATACAATACAAAAATGTGTAGTGTACCGTTTCGCTTGTTCCATCACAACTTAAGAGGACAAATCCTAACAGCAGAATATCGGGAGTCAGTATCAGCTACACCCTTGAGCATCTATTATAGTAATGGACGTTTTCACTTTGCTAAGTGTAGTGAGAATGCAGAAGCTCTAATAAATGCTGTTGAAGGAGTTCGGCAATTCAGGTACAGCGCTAGTGACGAGAAACAAAGTAATTACCTGTAGAAACGTAATTCGGGACTTGAAAGACAGTTTCTGTGCCTATAAACTAATGCCAGGCTAACCACGTACACTAAATTGGGATTCTGTCTGCCTCACCCAGCCACGCTCACCAGCTCTCCACGTTTGTTACCTTTACAAGACACGCTGGTCCCTTCTCTCCTGGCAATGGAAAATTTAAGTCAAGTGGAGAGGAGCAGTTGGTGGAATTGAGATGGTGGCCCACAGACGCTTCTGTTTCTAATCTCTTTGGCTCCACACACCCATGGATGTCACCTCCACTGCCTGAAAAATAAGGGGTGGAGAGGCTCAAAGTGAACGACTTTCTTCAGTGAGCAACATGGGATTAAACTAATTTAACAAGACAACCGAGACAAAACTATTTAATAAACCAATATATTTGACAGAGGATACTCTTACTCAAAATAGAAAAGGCTCAACAAATGCCTGTTTTATATCATCAAGCACAAGGGTGAGTACTGGTAAACATCTATGTGTCATAGAAACCCAAACATGGCCAACAATCTGATTTTCAAAATGCAACGTTTGAACTGTGGGAATGAATTCTTTCTGAATTCTGTAGGACTGCAAAGGTAATATTTTTCTGCATCTTATGGTCAAAAAAATAGATGGTTCTTAAAAGTAACAGTATGCAGCAACGTAACAGTTTATATAAAAAAATGTCTGTGGATTTTCAGCAATAATAAAGCTATAAAAATGTATTCTACAAGGTACAAAGACAAAATAGTCTAAGCTATATAATAACCTATTTGCAAACTGGTAAGAATCCAGAAAGAAAAAACTGAATTCAGCTACTGTACCTGACAGACATATAACACCAAACAAAAGAAAGCAATAGCGTCTGTGATTTAACAGGACTCACAATTTTAAACTAACCACATTCTCTTGTTCAAAAAACACGCCAAAATCTCCAAAAAAAAAAACCCCAATCCATGCAATTTTAAGTGGCATCTCCACAGAAGAGCACAGAGACAAATAGTTCACCACCAGATTACAACATAAGAACTGCACACTCTCTGAACACGGCTACTGGTTGAAACACCACCCTCTTAAAAGGTTTAATAGCTTTCTTCAGGACGTTTCAAGTGTCTGGTATTAATTTGCTTCCTTTATGAAGCTGGATCAATAAGTCTCATGTTAGAAAAAAGGAAGGTGTTTTTTTAGCTATATGCTACTGTTCATAGTAAAGCAGCACCTAATTGAGATGCAGTTTGGCTTAAATTTACACAGTAACATCCACAGACAGAGAGTGACAAGACGAGGTGACTTTTTCCCCAGCTTACCATGAAATCTGCAACCGAGTGGGGAATTAAGTGAGAACAACTAAATTTCAGCCTGTTGCTATTAATTGTGTGCGTGCTGTTACATACAAAAGGCAATACTCAAGTGTTGCTGTACAATATATTAGCTTTTTAAGAATCAACTCTAGAAAGCAGTACCAAATGTCACACGGTTTACCATGCACCACCACAGAATCTCCCCCACTGGAGACTCCAAAGCTGCTAAACTAGTTATAAAGGCTGCAACAACACTACCGATTCAAACAATTGTAAATATTTCAATTTTTGAGAATGAAATTTTGGTACATTCTAGAAAGCTAGCACAGTAACTATTCCTCAATAATTACTGTTACCCAGATGGTGCTCTTTCTGTTTAGATGGATGCAGATCCATGTCCTCATCTTCCTCGTAGCTCCTCTTGTGGCGACTTGGTGTGTAGGATGTGGAAGGACTAACTCGAGCTTGGCTTGCACTAATGTATCCGTAAAACTGAGGATTAAGGACAACTACCGATTCAGCTGAGAAAATTCAGGCAAAGTATTTGGGTTTTTTTAAACAAGATCCTATTATCCTATTTTGAGCAAGACATTAAAATAATGATTCAAATTCTTATCTAAACTTCATCTCTGAGTACTATTCCACTCTCAATCTCTAAAAAAAGGGGTGGTTTTACTCCCAGAGAACATGCTTGTGGTCAGGTACAACTCAAAGTCTCAATGATTTTTTCCTCTTCCACATCTCAACCCTAAAGAACAGATAATATTTAAATACTTGCTATCCGACACATTTGCTATTACTTAAAAAAATAACACACAGAAAATGTTCACATCCTTGTAAGATACCAGCAATATCACACTTGTAAATGAGTTTTGAAAATGCTAATACACTTTTCCTTTTCTTAGAATAATGGGCAAATATTGAAATAATGCTCAGTGTTTTCATAATAGTCGGGCTCACTTTAAATTCCCATTGCTGCAGTATTTTGCTATAAGCTTCATTCAAAGACTAACTTATCAATCTTTATTTACAAGAATTGTGTTAGCCTGACTTTAAAATTGCAGTGGCATCCTGAGCTCATGAGAAGTAGTTGTTTTCTCAGATTCTGAACTCGAATTATGCAACACCAAGTCATATGAGATTTACCATCAAATTTATCCCTTTTTTACAAAATGCAACATATGTTAAGTTTTCTAGACGTCTCCCCCACTTCCTTGGATGAGAAGAAAACATAAAACTCATAAAACTGCTAAAAGCAGCATCCTGTATCCACTCCACTCAGACAATTCAACTTCCATTTACTAGAAGAAACTAAAGACGATTTGTTTCTCCCCAAGACCTTTCCTGTACTCACTAAGAAAATGACATAGTGTGGTCAAACTATTATATGCTCAATACTTCCATCTTCCAGGAATGATTCTCTTCACATGCTCAGCTACAGGTTTTTTTACAGGTTCTTGTAGGAGACTCTTACTATCTGATGGTGTCCTAATTTAATCAGAAAATGGCAACAGAATGCCCATGGCTCAAATGAAGTTTATCATTTTCCAAACATCTGAAAATAGAAATTAAGAGAAATGTTCAAGACCCTCCCAATCAGACACGAAAATCTGGCTTAAACCCCTACTAAATCAAAAAGTAATGTTCCTAAATTCATTTGTATCCTCTTTGCTTACGTAGCACAACACCATTTTTTCCTTTTTGTTTTTTCTACACCTACCACCTCTCCTCCCTCTCCTCAACTATCCTGATTCACTCTAAAAAAACTTAAAATAAACTTGATCTCCTTAAACCTAAAGAATTTGTTGGTAGTCACTGTGTAACAGAGCACTAGCTCAGTCAAAAAAGATATTTCCTTCACCCATGCTGATTCACCAGGCACTGGAACACAGTAGAAAGTCTGTCTCTCCGCGGTGACTGTTTGCGAGGAGTTCAAATCGATTTCTTGCTGAGGCTGGAATAGCAACAGAAATTTTGTTTAAAATCCGATTAGAATTTATTTTCAACTAATCCCACAAATTCACTCAGGTAGAAGTTACAACAAACACACAAGACTACATATTCACGAGAGAATCCAAACAGGCTGTATCTAGAATGCTTTGATTCCAGTACAGCTGTGCTACCAAAAGTAAATTGTTTTCCACAGCAGAACGTTTCAAGATCAAGAGCACTTACTGCCCCTCCACAAACAGATTTTAAATAGGACAAAAATGGCCTGAAGCCTCCTAAACTTAGAATGCCAAGGGGCAGTTAAGAACACTCTGTTTTCCAAACCTGAGATTAATTTTGTGGTTTAGGAGCAGTATCTCCAGGAGTACACTGGCAAGTACCAAGTAAGCTATAAACTCAGAAAGATACAGTTTATAAGTGCATTTTATATCTAATACGTCATCTCAAAATCCATATAACTTGTATAACTTACCCCACATTCTGCTACGTCTCTGTATTTACCAAAATGCAAAACCTGTCAAGAAGGAAAAGGCAATGCGATCATTCTGTTTCTGACAGCATCCTGAATAACACCAAGATCGTTGCAGTGTAAAGTCCTTCAGAGACATACTGCCAAAACTTTCATTATTCTAGTAATTTTTATTTCCCAACAGAAATATGAGAAGTGATGTATTACTGATTCCATACGAACAGTTTTATTAGATAGCGCCCAGACTCCATGGGTTTAATTTAGAAACTAGATGAAATACATAGACAAGAATGGAGAAAGTGCTAAACATTTACTAAAGCAGTAGATCAGTATTTCACTTACACGTGTGTTTGTATTCGGGTCAACTGTTTCATATACTCCCATGTAAAACTCAGGATCAAACATATCTTGAACCATGCAGCGAAATTTCACTAAACTGTTGGGTTTTAGGTAATGTACAGGAACATCATTCAGTGATGGAACCTAGAAAAAAAGAGCTTATTCTAAACAACTGGTACATAAGTATTAAGAAATGCCCTGAATAAGCTAGAACAAGCACAAAAGCTGTCACCAACTTATTCTCTGCTCATTCGGTGTATCCTACCGCTCACTTACTTGCCTCAAACCCTGTGGTGGTGTTGTTGATAGATTAATCCCCCCCCTGGGACAACTCATTGCCTCATCAAGTAACATACTTAATACTTTCTGAGCACACCTCCTGCCTTGATCACAGCAGTAACAAAGTGCATATATCTCAACACCAGAAGTTTCTGCAATAGCTGTTACAGTTAATAGTTACAATTATCTGACACTTCCCAAATTCATCCAGTTCCAGAGCAACCAGTCCCACTCTTTTCTCAATCCCAATACTAAAGAAATGCATTTCGGTCACTGAAACCGTATGGAAACTCTACAGCAACATTTGAAACTAACCCCTAAAGAGAGAATTATTGCAGCTGCAGTATTAAACAGAATATATTACTTATTTTATTCCTATTCAACAATTTTTACTATGCATTATGCACCAGTGGTACTATAGCAATCGTATGCACAATTTCTTATAATAAAAAGCCATGGAAAACCTGTATGTTAACTTCCAAGTCCACACTGGGGGAGTCTTTTTCACATATGTTTATATGACAATGGAAAAACAGAAGGAAAAAAAAATCAATGCCTAGGCATGTAGTATAATATGAAATAATGAGACTCGCAATAAGAACAGAGTTTTCTAATTTTGAAGATGAACTGCTGGAAAAAAACCACATCCAACATTAAAATGCTACAAAATAACATAAGTGGCTTTATAGGAAACATCACTTTAACAAACAAACAAATATATATTCCCTCATGTTTATCTTGACTAAGAAAATGCACTTTCAGTTCCCTCTAATGCTGTCGATTTAGCACAATTTTGCCATCTACACTTTGAGTTAAACTATCATTGAAAAATAAATACAGGATACTCCCACTGATAGGAGAAAAAAACCCAACCAAACAATGATTTTCACCTTTTTTCTTTTAATCTTAAGTAGAACAAATTTGACATGAGAGTTTCTAATCCACTTAGCCGTGTTCCATGATCGCCAGTCTAGAAAACCATTGCCTTCTGATCTCAGGTGTACATGCTGTATTTTTAAACCTAAAGCACAGCTGCCTTGCTAAACTACTGAAACAAGGCACGATCCCGCCCAATAAAGCACATTTTTAGCAGAGATTATTTTTGCCTCAAACCTGAAAGCCCAAGCAGTTACTTCTTCAACCCACACAAAGTTTGCAGCATCGTGATGAAAGACGATGAGAGAAGGGGTTCAAAACCAGCAGTTGGGAAACTTGTGGCGTACAAGCACCCAGTGCAGACTCACAGTAGCCAGGGCTGGCATTAACACTTCCAAAAATGACAGAATTTGTCAGCTCCTGCCATCTACTGGATTGCACTCAAATAGGCAGCATTCAGCAGTTATGGCCCAGGGCAAAACAGTAAACAGAAGTCAAGTGGATTGGCTTCTCCGCTTTCAGTCGGGATTTTAAACCTTTGCTTTAAATGAAGATTAAAGCAAGTAAGATGTAAGTATTACAAAGTCTAGGCCTAAAATTCCGAAGTGCACTTATCATGAAGAGAAGGGACTACTCAAAAACACGTAAGAGGCAGAAAGAACAAAACTTAAGAATGGCATATCCCTAAAAGAATAAAACTGTCTTACCCAGTTAGTAGCATTATTTTCTTTTAATTTCTCCTTGAAGTAGTCGGTTACCTTCTTTTCCCAATCAGAGTTTGGAACATTTTGGGCTACAAACAAAACGCATTTATGTGCACATTAGCATCACGTAACAGATTTCTATTCGGCATTCTGGCAACACAGCAAACGATTTAAACAATTTACTGCTATTCTGGGCAAATGACTGTGTTTCAGATCACTTTAAGCCCCTCCCAATTGCACTGACTTCCCATCAAAGTACATGGAGATGAACACAAAGTGAAGAAAAGCCCTGAGACACAACAGATAGAAAGCGGAGGAGATGATGTGTCGCCTTCTGCTTTATGTTCAACGTGGAAACACTTGTTTTAAACACGCTTTTAGAGAAAATCAAGCCTAGCACTGAAACAGTTTCGCTGACGGCACTAGTAACATTACCACCGACTGGTAATCCTGCTCCCGAAACCCAAAATACGCTTGAGTTTAATTATTTTTCTCCTTCCCCTAACAAGCCTGCCGAGCCTAAGGCACCGGGACAGGACCCGGAGCCGCCGGCGACGGCCCCAAAATCCCCTCAGCGGCCTGAGGGACGCGGCTCCCGCCCAGCAGGAGGAGGCGCCCGCCCGCCCGGGCTGTCGTTCCCCGCTCCCGGCCGCCTCCCGCCCCGCCACCACCCGCCAAGAGGAGCGGTCGGGCGCCCTCCCGCTCGGCCCCTGAGCGGCTCCCGGCCCCGCCCTGCCCGCGCTCACCGAAGATGCCCTGCACGATGCTGAAGGGGTTGTTGAGCCAGTCGGCCACGCACGGCATGGCGGGGGCTGAGCCGCGCCGGGGACGCGGGGGCAGGCAGGGGGCTGCCGGCGTCCTGCAGCCGCCAACTCCCGCTCACAAGGCTCGCACGGGGGCTCCGCGCTTCCGCCCTCCTTCTTCTCCTCCTCCTCTTCCTGCGGCAATGGCGGCGCTGCTAGGGCCGGGCCCGCCTTCTCCTCCTCACCCGTGCGCGGAGAGGCTGCCAGGGCGCGTCGCCGCCGCCGCCATCTTAGAAGAGGGCAAGGCGGTGCGGGCGGAAAGGGCCGGGCCGCCGTGGGGAAGGGACGTGGCCGGGGCGCAGCCATGGCGGCGGCAAAGCCCGGGGGGACCGGCGGCACCAACTTGCTGTTCTCTTCCTCTGCCACCGAGTTCAACTTCACCGTGCCCTTCATCCCAGTCAGCCAGGCCCCAGCTGCGCCTCCGGGACCCGCTCTCCTGGCCGCCGGTAGGGAGGGAGGGCGGGCGGGGGTTGTGAGGGGAGCGGGAGGGCGCGGGGGGTGCGCGGGGCCCGGCGGGGCAGGGCCGCTCCGCTCCGCTCCGCGCCGCCGGTTAACGGGCTGTGGGGCCTGAGGAGCCGGGCCGGGGGCTGCCAAGGGGCGCTGGGCCCCTGGCCGGCGGCTGGACCCGCATCTTTCCTCCTCAGAGCTCCCCGACCCGGGGTCGCTGCCCGGCCCCGGCGCCTCAGGAACCGCAGATTGCTGGAGATGTGTATGTACTGGGTACCTGGGGCTGGTTCTGTGTCCAGCGACACGGGGTGGTTATCATTACTGGGGACTGGACTAGATGATCTTTCGAGGTCCCTTCCAATCCCTAACATTCTGTGATCACGAACTGAAAAGTTCATTGATTGACATTTTTGTTTCGGCAATTAGAAGTTGGCAGTACAGGTGTACACGTAGTGTTCTCATTGACCTCATCAATGTTTATAAATGTGTAAAGGGTGAGTGTCAGGAGGATGGACAAGGGGCAATGAGTACAAACTGGAACACAGGAGGTTCCACTTAAATATGGAAGGAACTTCACGGTGAGGGTGGCAAAGCCTGGCCCAGGCTGCCCAGGCGGGTTGTGGAGTCTCCTCTGGAGACATTCAAACCCCAAACCCACCTGGACACCTTCCTGTGTAACCTCATCTGGGTGTTCCTGCTCCAGCAGGGGGATTGCACTGGATGAGCTTTCGAGGTCCCTTCCAATCCTTAACATTCTGCGATTCTCACTTTTTTTTTTTCATACTTCCCTTCCGTGTTATCATCTATTTTCCCTGTGTGAAAATACTACGTTAACCAGGCATCTTAAACTTCCATTTTAGTTTAACCATTTTTTTCTGGAACAGGCTCCCCAGGGAGATGTCGTAGCCCCAAACCTGACAGTGTTCAAGAAGAGACGGGACAACGTCCACAGACACACGGTGTGACCTGTGGGGTTGTCTGTGCAGGGAGAGGAGTTGGACTTGATGATCCTTGTGGGTCCCTTCCAACTCAGGACATTCTGAGATTCTATGAATATCCTTTCCTTCTAGAGCTTTAATGGTGTTCCAAGCACATGTGTGTGCAACTTAAAATCTGGTGCTGAAATAGTTTCAGGTGAAAGAATGGACTTTTCTGGAAATGTGTTCAGTCTGAGATTAAAGCTCTAAACATTGGAAATGCACCTAGAAATCAGGTAGCCTGAATTTTACTGCATTGGTACATGTCGAGTCCAAAGTCCAAGTCTTGATTTCAATGCTGTTGTGTATTAGCTAAAATGAGTATTAATATACCTGGAAATAAATGGGGTACGTCTCTAGATTATAAAAAAAGGATTTGTCAAGTGTGGCTTTGATACATTGTTTTAGATTGACCACATCCTTTTTGGATGGGACAGATAAAAGCATTAGAATGATATTCCTTCTTACGTGAGGTATCTAGGTGGCTGATACACTTACTACTTCCATTTTTGCAATCCTTATTGGTTTTTATTTCTTGCAAATACACATTGGTTTTAATTTTTTTTTTAAAAGGTACTTTTTAATTGCTACTCTGGCCAGTATCTTTGCACAAATGACTCTCATGTGGCAACTTCTTAAAGACTTTGAAGCCAGCCAGTGACAAAATCTGATGGGATTTCCTTAACGTCATGAATCATATAATTTCCATGTCAATTAAAATTTGATGAGATGAAGATTCACAGTTTTGCAACTAGAGTGAATTTCAGTGTCAGAGGTTGTACCATATTCTGTGTCTGTCCCAGTAAGGCCCCTGTCTGATTAAATGGGCAATTTCTGTGGTCCATTGCACTCCTGGTTTGTCCAGCCAGGTGTCATAGGGATCTGGCTGTGGAGGGCAGTTTGCATCTTGAATCATAGTTTGAAGCAGGAGGGAACAAGATCTCAAGTTTGAAATTGTGTAAAATGCAATAAGAATTGATCTCAGAAATTGTTTGACATCTGGCAGCCTGCATTAGGAAGCTGTGTGCAGCCATATATTTGTTGTGTCTCCAAGAGTAAGTAATAAGCTTTGCAGTTTGACAATATAAGATACATTTTCTGGCTCAGGTGTGGGTGAAGTAACCAATATACTTAGGGTAGATAAAGAGGAGGAAGTGGACTAATGTCACCTGTGGTTGTCAGGTGACAATAAGGAGGGATATGCAGGAGGTTGTCAGACAGTCACAGTATTGTATATGGGAAGAATACAGCCCTTGTATGTCAGGGCTCATAGAGAATATTTAAATTTGTATGAAGTGCTTCTTTTTCTGCCAGTCTAGGCTTATGTTCCAATGTAATTTTTGCAAAATTAGAAAAATGCAAAGTAGAAAGTAATGTATTGTGTTAGAAAACTGTGTGTGTGTGTGTATATATATATATATGTATATTTTTTGTTTTGGTAGAACACCTCATTTTGAAAGGAAGGATACAGTTAGACTAAATCTCTGAAACCAAGTTGAAATTGGAGAATAGTAGATGTTTTGTCAATGGACATTTGGTAAAGGCCTTGAAAACTCTTCAGCACATTGCTATGTGTTTACCATGGGGTGAGTTGCCAGCGCTGCCACCAGTTATTTTAGAAAGCAGAGAATTGACAGTGTGGTACATAGTGTGGTTCTCTATTTCGCAATGCTTACGAAATGTGAAAGGAAGAAGAATTTTATTGTTTAGAAGTTGAGACCTTTTATTTAGTATAAATGGCTGTTCTGTTTGTAGTTGGGAGATAATGAATAGGCTTGACTTCATCGTGGTCATTGCCTACAAGTGGTTTTTGTATTCTTCATATGGTGGTTCACATACATAGGTTTAAGGTTTTTTTTATTGAAGGGGAATAAAATGCTGCAGGTGAAAGTAAGAGAAATTGATAATTGCAGGAGATTCTTGCCTCAAAATGACACCGTCTGAAAAGACTACTAAATAAAAGATGGCTAAAATAGTTCTTTTTAGTCATGATAGCTGCTTGGTTTATTATGAATTAATTAGAACAGTAGCTTCCTAGGGAGACTTCTCTGTGGATTCCCCTGTGCTTCCTTGATACTCTATATTACAGTTATGTTGGCTGCGGATAAAGACATTTTTTACTGGCTCCTTGTAGCTCTGGAGATACTTGGTCTCTCTCTTTGGCTGGGGACTGAGTAGCAGAGAAGCAATGATATCTCTGTGTTTTCTACTCCATAGCCTGGGGAATATTTGATCACCAGAGCAGTTGACAACACACTTTGTGAGCTGACAAGGCAATGTGCAGAAGTCAAGGTGCTCTTCTCTCAGCAGGCAGTGATGCTCAGACCATCCCAGGTTTAACTGAGTTTACTGTAAGACCTATGATAATATCAAACCGCTTTTCACCCCGCTTGTTACTAGATCGCTGCAAAGCAGAAAACTGGGATTGACCAGGACCTGGTTTATGTATTTTCTCAATGTGTAAGGGCGGTCATGGCCTTGCACCTTTTTAAGCCCTCTCCGGCAATTATGCGGAATGAGGACTGACTTTTCTGTGCCAGAGTTTTAGCCCTTATGCCAGTCTGGAGCAGGATTTTTAGAGAGAACTGGAATAAGTCTTGTTCATCAAGGGACTTGGAGTGATGAGTTGCGGCCACCTTGCACATAAAATGGTAAATCTTGTGAGGACTGAAGGAGCAGGTGACAATAGACTGATTAACCACTAGGTTTGGTCTCATTGGGAATGTTCTTAAGCTCTACTTTTGGATTTTATCTTGGAATTCTAAAAACTAGAGCTTAAAGTTCTATACTTTGTAACTGTTTTCATGGTGAAAGGGAATGAACCAAGGCTGCTATGGCGTTTGGTACGCATAGGGGAAATTGGAAGGGAATTTAGTGCCTTGGAAGCAGGGGTCTTTGCCAGCTTGGCTTGGGAATGCTCTGATGTCAGTCATGCTTTGGTTTCATTATTTCAGATTTTTAAGATTTGTTGCTTTATCTGTGCACGCTGGGTGACTTTTATGATTTATTTTAAATGTTCTTGAAGATTTGGTATCTTTTGTTTCATTTCATGGTGTGTTTAATCATCAAGGATGTGCAAGCTTTGTAATGCTTTTAGCTTTATGGGAGCCAACAGAGTTTTGGAAATAGCTGATAACATTACAGAACATTTTGACTACATACACTAACTAGTTTGAATCTCTCACACTCAAATGATCTTTTTGTTTTTGCAGATGATTCTGCAGATGTCGGTGAAGAGGACAGCTTCTTGGGGCAGACTTCTGCCAGCCCAAATCCACCGCAGACCTTCAACTATTTCTCTCAAGTCCCCAGCAGCAGTGATCCATTTGGAAGTATCGGGCAGCCACCCTTGACAACTGCTGCCCCACCTGTTGGACCACCAGCCTTCTCCAGGCCTCCCACTTCACTTCCACTTGCGTCTGGGTCACAGGATGGGCAAAATGCCTTTTCACCGCATATTCCCAAGTCACAGTCCTCTTACAGCGCACCACCTACTTCACAGGTGGGAATCACGGCTTATCAGACTCCTCAGCAGAGCTGTCCCCCGCCTGCAAATGCGGCTGCTCTTCCCCAAGGAACATCTCAGCAGGGGTATAACCCTTACCGACACACCACGCTGAGCAGCAGAGCTAACCCGTACCTTACCCCGCCGCAGCTGCAACAGAGTCCCGCGCCTACTCACCCGCCAGCCTCCGTACCGCCTGTCCAGATGTATCAGACACCTCCAGGGTCATTGACACAGGTATAGAAATCATTCCTCATGTCCTGGTACCAGAACAAAAATTAAGTCACTTTTCTCTTTGAATTGCCTATTTTATCTTTTGAAGATTGTTTTTTTTCTGACATAAAATGTCTTCAGCCTTTTCTGAGCGCAAAATCTTTTCACAAGAACTAGTCTGGAACTGTTGCTTTAGGAAAGTTTCCTTATCTGTAAAATGAGAGTGCTCTGAGGCTATAGCTATGTGAGTCTCTGGCATCAGAAAGAAAGCCAGGTTGTGAAGCTGTGTTGCTCTTTTCTGTCTGTTACTGAATTTGCTGCCATTTCAGCTGACCTGCTGCATCGTTTGTGCCTCTGCTGTAAATCAAGTCATTTACAAGTTACGGCGTTAAATATCGCTTTTCAAGCTGGTTTTGCTGGTGAAGCCACAAGCTGTATGTAAATTGCACAGATTGTCAGCAAACCTTTTAAAACACACTGGTTCAGGTTTTTGTGTGATGCAAAGCATTAATCTGCATTCTTTTTTACCTTCACAACCTGACAAATTTTCCTTGAAAACAACAAAAATTCTTTTTATTTTGCCCGAGCTATCGCTATGTTGCTGATATTGTGAATAAAGAATAGAAAGATTATATAATGACAAAAAACTTAGAAAAGGCAGTAGAATTTGAACAATCAGAACTTCTAATTGGTTAATTTTATGTGTTGTACAACATGTTATTTTTCTTTTCTTAAAATGTATCAACTAAACCCATTGTTACTTCTGACATCATTCACTTTTAGTTGTACTGAGCTCTCTGTACAATTTGTATGAAATCAGCTTTATGCGGGCTATAGGCCCTTTCAAAATCAGTTATTTTTCTTGTGTTGCTGAGGCTCCACTTGAGTTTGAAATCTGCCTGTCCTGACCACTTTGCAGGACAAGAGCTATTACTGAGGTGGGCGCTTGTTAAAATTGACAATCTTTATGAAAAATGCAATTAGGTATAAATGAATAATGAGAAGAATAGGTTTTTGTTTTCATGTCAAATTTGATGGCTGTAAAAAATAAGCTCAGCCTGAGTTTTGAAAATTTAGGAGAACATTTTAAACCTAGTTTTAGGTAATCAAGGTGCTAGGCCGTAACAGTTTTGAACAGTATTTGTGGGAACAAAATTCACATTCTTTCTCAATTTGAAAATGTCAATCTTTTCAGAAACATGATAAAGTGGACATCCTGTCTATAATATTGTTAGACTGAAGGATTACGTTCTTAGAGAAAAAAAAATATTAGAAATAAAGGCTCAGAGTGTTCTCTGTAGTTTTTACAGAACTGATACTTGGCCGTGTGACATTGAGATGATGAGCCCGTGTGTATTTTCAGTTTCCACAGCCTCAGTCACAGCTCCAAACTCCCAGACCTGTAGGTCCACTGGTCCTGGCACCTCCTGTTTTGCTGCAGAACCAATACGAGCCAGTTCAGCCCCACTGGTTCTACTGTAAGGAGGTGGAGGACAAGCAGGTATGGATGCCGTTCAGCAGTCTGGATTCTGCAAAACTGGAGGAAGTCTATAATTCTGGTAAGTCGTATCTTAACTCAGAGGTGAGCAGAAGTACTAGCAGAAAGATATTAGAATAATGCCACTTGTGTTTAACAGAGTGATATGGCAGTAGTAAGTAATGTTAGTTTATATCTCAAAGATGTATTTCGTGCCACTAAATTTATTTACTTAAATGGTCAGTGTTAAGATGTACATCCCTGTTTTTTCATAGAACTCCTAGTTATCTGTGTCTTGGTTTGCCTTTTTGTTAATCTCTGTCAGCTGTGGAGTAAGTATTCATATTTGGGAGTTGTTCAAAGCTTTTTTTGTTGTGTAATAGAAGCATTTTAGGAGCAACACAATGGTTGCGTGATATTATGAAGCTTCTCTTCCATAGTATAACTGTCTGAATGGCTAAACGTTCATCACAGAAGTGATTTGCGCTGGGGTGAGAGAGAAAAAAGATCGTATGTGTTCGTGTTGTAACTGTGTGTGACTTTTATATAGTCCAGCCTGATCCTGAGAGTGTGGTTCTGAGCACAGACGGAGGACGCTACGATGTGTACCTGTATGACAGAATGAGGAAAGCAGTTTACTGGGACGAAGAACCTTCTGAAGTGAGACGATGCATGTGGTTTTATAAGGGAGACAAGGATAGCCGGTTTATTCCTTACGCTGAGGATTTTAGCGATAAGCTGGAGGTTAGTATTATCTTTACATAAACAAAGAACTTGATAGTTCTTTGCATTTATGGCCTTAGAAGTACCTTTTGTGTTTCATTAAAATGATTTCCAGAATGCACTTTCTGGAACATAAGTAAGCAAATCCTGGCAAGCGGAGTTGCTGGAATGCCCCGTTGCGCGTGCATGGGTCCTGCACTGCTGTGACCTAGAATCAACTCATGGAGTGCTTCATGTGACACTTTTGTATAAAGTTCAGTAAATTATAGCCTTAACATTATAGACTGTGCACAAGCCCAAAAAATAGTTTGTTTGAGAAGGCATACTAATTTCATGTAACTTGTTTACTGTTTCAGGCAGAATATAAAAGGGCTGTAACTACAAATCAATGGCATCGGCGACTTGAATTTCCAAATGGGGAGACAATTGTTATGCATAATCCCAAGGTAATATGTTTTGGTGATTGGTTCTCACAGAATTCACTAGGGGTGAATGAGCAGATGGATGGAAGCATAAATTGAATGCAGTCTTAGTCTTGCTTGAAATGTACTTGTTGATTGCTTTGAATATGTGTGCATTAAAGATGATAAAGTTTATAGAACACTAAATTCCTCCTTGCTTCAATATGCTGTCTCATGATTAAAAGACAATGCTTTCTGAAACCTAAGAAGAATAAGGGTTTACATAGTAAATATTTTGACTAAGCATAACTGGCAGCAAATGGGATACAATTTGAATTAGTTTAACCTCAGACAGTCTGTACCAAATGGAAGGTAATGTAAACTGAGTGCTTTCACGTGGAGAAGAGCATTAATGTAACTGTAAGGTAATGTGTGTATCTAAGCCATGAGAAATCTTCCACTGGAACTATTTTTAAACCATGAGAAAGTATAGCAAAAAAACCTTTAAAAGTTACTCTAAATATTTCGTTAGCAGTCTCTTGTGATTAAAACATGGACTTCAACCTTATCTCCACCTTGTGATAGAGTAATTGTATAATAAATAGGGGTAGCGTTCAGATTCCTCACATAAACAGTAATCTGTTAAGGAAGAGTAGGTGTGGGGGTTTAGCAAAGAAGAGTTTGAATAATGCTTGTTGGAGGAGTTAAAATTGTTAAGAGTTACTGAGCAGGCTGCCTTCTTCAACTAGTGATTATTTTTGTTTAAAGCATCTGGTTGCTTTTAAAACTAACAAGATTTATCTGTGTTATTTTGGAATATAGTTTTAGTGAAGCTGTCACTGCCACAGGGAATAGCCCTAGGGTTTTCTAAGGCTTTTTTTTTTGCATTTGTGCTAATTAAAGAAAACAGTTGTCTCAGATGCAAGGTGAAGCAGTCAAATTAAATTGTGTTAAGCTATGCAATGCATTCAGACTAACAATATGAATCATGAGGATTTTGTGTTTAATTGGATGATGTATTTTTTTCAGGTCATAGTTCAGTTCCAACCTTCTGCGATACCAGATGAATGGGGCACCACTCAAGATGGTCAGGCAAGACCCAGGATAGTAAAACGTGGGACGGATGCTGACCACGATGAAATTCCTGATGGTATGTGAGTACTGTGTGTGGGTCTGCAGCTGCAGCAGTCAGTTTGGCTTTGTGCAAAAGCTGGACAATAGTGGGTAAAACAGCAATGTGCTGGTTGTGCCTGGAGTCTAAATTTGTTCCTTAGTCTAAGCTGCCTGATAGAGATTATCTAGTTTTGTTTTTTTTAACTGAAAGAGTCCGATGGGCTGTGTTATATCCTGAACCATGTTATGCAATAGGCATTATAAAGCAAGTATATCTTAAGGTTACTTGACTCTAAACTTCACCGCTGCAGTACATGTCGGTACTCTGAATTTTTTATTTTTATTTTTTTTCTACAGGAGAAATGTCCCAAATTGACCATCTAGTATTTATGGTTCATGGCATAGGTCCTGTATGTGACCTGAGATTTAGAAGCATTGTTGAATGTGGTAAGTTTTTTTGCTTGTTTAATGAGAAGTCGTGTTCTTAACTAAGCAGTTAATGTGGGTCTCTATATCTCTCATTCAGATAAGCATGTACCTAATGTTAAGAAGTACAGTTTCAAATAGGATTTTTTTTCCTGATTATTTTCTGAAGTGCATTCTGTGTATTTTTCAGTCTTACAGCTTTAACTGTTATTATTAGTCCTCAATATTAGACTTGGAGAGTGGTTTGGCTTTGGGCTTTGTGGGGTGTGGTATTTTTTGTGGTGTGGGTGTATGTATTTGCTTTGTGTGGTTTGTGCGTGGAGTGATTTTTGTTTGCTTTTTGTTTTAAATACATTCCAGCACAGCTGACTAAATTAAGAAGGCCATGTCTGGTCATGGAGTAAAAATGCATTCTTTGTGGGATACATCGAAGCTTGTTAGAAAATCCACTTTTACAAAAAATATATTTTCTCAGGGGAGTAATATTATACTTACAAAGATTTTTCAACTTTGCAGTTTCCTTCATTTGTATTTTTACCATGTCTGAAAATGGAGAGAGGGGGCGGAAAAAAGAATATTTGTAATTGTATTATACTTGAGTACTGCTACTAGCAGATTTTCATTCTTCTTCTTCTCTGCAGTTGATGATTTCAGGACTGTTTCTCTGAAGCTGTTGCAGGCTCACTTTAAGAAATCTTTAGAGGAACGTAAAGTGAGCAGGGTGGAGTTCCTGCCGGTTCACTGGCACAGTGCTCTGCATGGAGATGCAACAGGTGTAGACAGGTGAGTAGATCGTTTAATGTTGTGAACTCTTCATACAAGTGGCATCTTAACAGTTTTCATAAAGTGGATAAAAAGAGAAGTTAATACACTAGGTGAATAAAGTTAATAGGCTAGATGAATGAAAGTATGACTGGGTTACAAAAGAGAATTGCTAAATTTTTTAATTAACATTTTGATAAGGATGATAGGGCAAGCTGGAAAGACATGTAGAATATTTTCTCTTGTTTATTTTCGTGACACTGCGTGACAGGATACGTATACACACTCTTTTCAATACTGCATGTTTGTGAAAGTGGCTAATGTGCTGATAGATGATGGTGAGTGTAGAGGCAGTGATTTTAAGTATGAGATAGTGGGTGTGGAGATGTGTTGTCCTAGAGCAGTACCTGAATTATGACTAGGCAATTGAGCTAAGTGGTTTTTGCTTTTGGGGTTTTTTTGTTTTAAACAAAGTATCTATATTTAGGTAGGAGTGTTACCACATTTAAAAGTCTATTTAAAAATCACTTCTTGGTGCCTGTTCCTTTGCTGTTGCTTGATGTTTCAAGCTGTTTTCTCTCGCTCCAAGATGGGAAAGTAGAAATTGTGAGGGTAGCAACCTGAACCGCTTGGAGCACATACTGGTGTTCTCCAGACTGTTCTAGCTCAGCCAAGTCATACTGCTTTCCTAGAGTTTTAGTCTTTTATTCTTGTTGGAACAGTACGTTATCATGAGGAATTAAGGTCTTCATTCTGTGAATCAAAGCAGGCAATGCTAACTGACTAAGGCTCACAGTTCTCTAGCACTTCCACTGCAGCTGTCTTAACTCCAGGCAGGCAGATGGTGATGCTGAACTTTTTCTCCAAAAAGAGTGTTATGTTTCCTGTTAGTTCGATTTAACTTTCAATTTTTTATGCGAGTTCTTTTTCTCTTCCACTCCTACCAATCTGCTCGCAAAACTTCCATGCTACTGTATGAGAGCAGTGTTGGAACAGAGAAAGGACACTTTTGGGCGTTCTTTCAGCCTGGAGAATAAAAAGGGAACTGTATCTTTCTCAGATATGTACAGTTAGCAGATAGCACTGCTGTATGAATATGCAACGAGGCCAGAAGTCTCTATGTTTTTTTTTAATGTCTGTAGAGACCATATCTAGTATTTACACTGCAGTTCTTCTATGTGTTGTTTCAAAAGCTAACAAAGCTCTTCTCTGCATTTCCTCAAAGGCACTCATGCTTCTAATGATTTTGTGTTACTAGGAACATAAAAAAAATCACTTTGCCGAGCATTGGACGCCTGCGCCACTTCACCAATGAAACGCTCCTTGACGTTCTGTTCTACAACAGCCCCACCTACTGCCAGACCATTGTGGAAAAAGTGGGGATGGAGATGAATCGATTGTACGCGCTTTTCATGAGTCGCAACCCAGACTTCAAAGGAGGAGTCTCTGTGGCTGGACACAGTTTAGGTAACTGTCAAAGGAATTGATTGGAGATTAAACCAACATTCGTGCGCTAAGGGAACTGGAACGATTGTTAAGCATAAGGTTAAAATTAGCTGATAGGGCATGGGTATCTTTCAGAATAGTGCTGACTAAAAGTTAAACACTTCTCAGTAGTTAAGTTTATAAAGCTTTGAGCGAGGGTTAGTACTTCACAGGTGCATGAATTCTCCCCCTGCCTTAGTTCCCTATGTGAAGACTTAGTGTCTAATTCATGTTTAAAAGTTGACAGATTATCTGGTGTCTTGTTAGGTGGGTAACTTCTGTGTCTTAGAACCCCGACTTAGTAAATTAAGATGATTTTTTTAGGTCAGCAAATAAGTGTTATAAAGACAGATGACATACTGTTTTGGGCTGGTACTTCCAGTTTGGTAAACAGTGTAAGATGGTTAAGGAAAGACAGTTTAATCATGGCAATTACATAAAGTTATTTCACATAAATGGGAAAAAAAAGTTTGCTTTTTGTTGAGAATGATCATGTTCATGTTAATATGTGGATGTTTCAGTTTTAATTCAACCATCGTTTTTGATCAATGCGTACATTGCTATTACTATTGCATATCAATCTTCCTTAGGATTTATGGACAGGAAAATCTGTCATTTTTCCCAAGGCAACTTTAATTCCTCTTTCCAGGTTCCTTAATTCTGTTTGACATATTGTCTAACCAGAAGGACTTGGCTTCATCAGTAAGTAGCGGACCATTCTCTGGTGTTAATGGGACTGTAAAGGATATGGCTGTTCATGATAAACAGGTAATTTGCATTCTAATCTTTCCAGGCAAATAGGTCTGATGTTTTCAGAATTTATTGGCTGAAACACAATTGTGGCTTCTGATATTACATTTTAATATATTAATGGAAATGTGCAACTTAGTAAATATTGTCAATTCTCAGGACAAACTACTTGCATCTCTCTAAAGTTATGAGTTTACTAGTAATGGGATTTGATCATGAACATCAGCTTTGACCTTTGTGGACCCACAACTTGGTCTTAACAGTAGCTAAATGGTGGGGGAGATGTGTAAGAGGAAGAGAATCTGTCTGTATTCAGGCTAAAATCAGTGATTAGCTTGATTATTGCAAGGAAATATATTCTTTTTGTGTTGGAAATCACAAGAAATCTTTGTCATTTTTAAATTTATGTTTTGCTGGTCAATTACTAGTGGAAAATCTGTATCCTGCTTTATGAAAAACGGGCATGAAGTTACAAAGCTTACCTATAATAATGTTTTTATTTGCTGCATATTGGCTTTTCACTGTTATATCATGTGATTCTATTTCTGTGCTGTTTTGTTAAGATGACTGAAGATACCAGTTCCTTGGGCTCCTCAATTACTACTTCTGGTGATGACCTTTGTGAGCCTGAAGTAGATGATGATGTTCCTACCTTGCAGAAGACGCTGGAAATGCTCAGTTTGTCAGAGTATGCAAGCACGTTTGAAAAGGAACGGATTGACATGGAGTCTTTGGTAAATAATGTTCACTTAACTTATGGGGGTTTCCTATGATATGGAGGTTCATGTTGAGGGGTTTTTTGTGTGTGTGTGTTTAGGGCACTTTGTATCATGTTGTCTTAATTTTTTGGTGATTTCTGTAGCTTTGCGAAGTGTCTTATCTAATTCATAAGTCATTGCAAATAAGAGATGATATATGGTACTACAGCAGTTCTGATGTGTGTGGGACTTTTTTTAGCTGATGTGTACAGTCGATGACCTGAAGGAAATGGGGATACCTCTTGGACCAAGAAAGAAAATAGCTAACTTTGTCAAAGACAGAGCAGCAAAGCAGGTAAATACATTTTTCAGGAATGAAGTAAAAAATTATTAAGCAAATGTAACTGACTTCCTTGCTATGTAGTAACTTCTATTCTTTAACACACTTGTTAACACTATGGATATATAAAAGGAATTTTGACAACAGTGAAATAAACTTTTTCTCCTTGTTTTAAAACTTGTCTCGAAAGGAACAAAAGAAAGCAGTAGCAGAAAAGAAGGCGGTGCTGGCTGCCACACTCCAAACACAAGAAGATGCCCAGAAAGCAAAGGAGACAGTTAGTGCTGTCTCCCCTTCAGAGGCTGCTCAGCTGCACTCAAAGAGGAAACTTCCAGTTGGTGCATCTGTTTCTTCTGTGAACATTGACTATGAGTATTTTGAAGTTGGAACTGGCCAGGTGAAACTGCCTTTTGCTTGCTTTCCATTTATTTTGTGATTTGATTTGAATTTTTATTTTATTGTTGATGACTTTGGGCTACTTTCCCTGATTGTTGTACAAAAATTATGTTTACGTAGAACTCTGTCTACCCTTTGGTGGAAGGGAGGGCTGGAGGAGTGCGTTAGATTGCTGAAAAGCAAAACTTAGTGTAACAAGGATGCTGCTACAATTCATTTTTATCCTTTCAGCTGTAAACACGGTTCTGTTCCAGAAGCAGAACTGTGTGAATGACATAATATTGAATGGTTCTGTGGCTTTGCGCATGGTAGCCTAAATTGGTCCATTTATGCTGTTATATTTAAGCTTTACCTCAAAAAACAAACCTCTAAGACTTCCTGTTTTAAATATATTTTTAAACTTTTTTTGTACTTTTATTTACTTTTTTTAAAGAAAGCATTTTGATATTGAAATATATTAAAACATAATGGTACTATAGTAGTAGTATAGAAGAGGGCAATGCAGCTGTAGCTTCCTGGAAGTTCTGTGAGCATGTGATTGATTTAAGACACAACTTGTTTTTCCTTCCACACTAAGCATTATGTTAACTGGCTGCTGGTTCTGAGAGGTTATATATCCAATTTCTGTCTGGTAGGTTTCTGTGGTTTACAGCGCGTTGGACTTTGAGCCAGATATTTTCTTTGCTCTTGGTTCTCCTATTGGTGTGTTCCTCACTGTGAGAGGTGTGGAGAAGATTGATGAGAACTACAGACTTCCCACCTGCAAGGGATTCTTCAATATCTATCACCCAGTGAGTAAGCAGAGCTTTTGGGATTTCATTTTGATTGATGCAGATGACAGCAATGCAGAACACTAAGTTTTAACCTCTGAACATTACACCTCCTGTTCTCCTATGTACATTTCCCAAAACACCCTTTTTAAAAAAAAAAATGTCCCAACTGAAATATATATTCCAAATATTTGTGGCCTTTACTGTGAAAGAGATGTAGAGCTGGCTGTAGGTTCCATACATGTCATTGTAGGTATGGATTAGCTTGAAAATATTTGCCCTGTTCATTTTCAGAGCTTAAAGAACTTTTCAAAAATTATTTTCAAGGAATTGTAGATTTTTATGAAGTGGTTGTATTTGAGCTGTTTACACGAGTTTTCTGAGTTTCCAGTTAAGATTCTGGGAAATTTAGAACTCCCTAGAGTTTTTGCAGTGCATGCAGTACACTTGTCCTCTTCTGTCCCATTTGCTTAAGAATTAAATAGTGACATGTTGGTAGAAATCATCAGAGTGCAAGAAAATTTCACTACTCTTTCACTGTTGTTTCCTCTTTAGAATCTCTGTAAGAGAACAAGATCTAGGTAGTCAATGAACCTGCCTAATCTTATGATTAAACTAAATGTTCAGGAACTGAGTTTCTGTAAACTGAAATAGAACAGAATTAAAGAATGGTTCTCTGTTAATCATAAATAGCAATATTTTTCGCAGAAATGTGATAATTGGAATAATTTCTAAGGTGACAAAATGTCAATGTGTTGTTTCTTAACAGCTTGACCCAGTAGCTTACAGGTTAGAACCAATGATCACTGAAGACCTGGATTTAAAACCAGTTCTCATTCCACATCATAAAGGCAGAAAAAGACTTCACCTGGGTAACAACTTATTTCATATATGGATGTCATTGCTAATTTACTTGTTTGATGCATTAGAATATCATAAAATGTCAAGAGAGTAATGAATATTCCTACATATCTGACTTCATGTTTTTCCTGAACATCCACAGGGATTCCTCCCAGCCCCATAACTTGGGCATTCACAATTGCATTCAGATGTAATAATCGTAATTCCTCCAGATTTGAGCTTCTGATTACCAAAGTTCCATTTCAAAATTGTTCTCCATTGCTTGTTCACCTTGATTTTTACGATGATGTGAAATAGAAACTAAGTTTACTGTTTTCTTTTACCTTGTCCCTAATGACCACCATGAAGTGTTTATCCAGTGTCTGTTTATTGAAACATCGAGAAGAGTGGTTCCCTAGCCGTTGGTGGGCAAGGACTGGGTTTTGTTGCTCACAAGTACACGTCAGATCAAGGTGCTGCACTTAAACTTTGTGTACCTGATAGGAAAGTCAACTTTGCTGTGCAGTTGACAATATTACTGTTCCATGAGTTCACAGACTCCTCCTGAAAGCCTGTCTGCAGGCACTTGGATGGAGAAATGATGCAGCATCCATACTTGAGAGTAGTACATTAGAATGAGTCTGCTTTCCTAGACTAGACAAGATACTTGTTAAGGAATAGTTTAGGTTACAAGTCATAGTGTGTATAGTGAAAGAAAAAAATATGGTCTGTTACTCTTTAGTGGTTTTGCTTTGACATAGCTGAATGTCCATGGAATAGTCGTGTGGTGGTGGGTGGTGAGGGTCAGAGATTGGCTGGTGTAGCTATTTTTGTGGACCCTTCTGGACTTGGAGGCTGTTGCACTGTTCCCTGTGCTAGTAGGTGTGAATTCATTGACCATACAGTGAGAAATTAACTGTGCATTAATTACATTTTAACTAATATTTTAAAATGGAATAGAGAAGCATGATACACGTGTTCATGACATAGCAGGCCCGTTTCTCCTAATAATTGGGATGTTTTTTGAACAGAGTTTCATCATTCTGATGTTAGTTTATAATTTTAAATCCTTCTCCTATGGTGATTTTCTTTTTCCCTTAGAGTTGAGAGACTCTCTGTCTCGTATGGGTTCTGACCTGAAACAGGGTTTTATCAGCTCTTTGAAGAGTGCATGGCAGACCCTGAACGAATTCGCACGTGCTCATACATCTTCCACTCAGCTACAAGCAGAACTGGAGAAAGTAGCTAACCAAATTAAGGAGGAAGAAGAAAAGCAGGTGGTAGAAGGTATGTGATCACATTTTTTTCCTTACAACATGGCAATCTCAAATTAGTAGAAACGTGAACATTCTAGTGACCGCTTGCTGTCGGATTTTTCTGACCTTATTAAGGAGACTTCTCTGCTTTTGGAGTATTAACATTAAATGTGAGCTCTATTGCTGCATTTTTTTTGTCTTTTAGGAAAGAGAAGTTAAATTTTTAATGGACAATATTTTAGGCTTGGGTTTGTATAACCTTTCAACTTTAAGTCAGAAGGGCAGGTTTTTAAATCAGTTGTGTTTTTTTTCCCCTTAGGGCAAGTCAGTGTAAATACATATTTATTTGTGAGATATATTCTCTTCAGTAGTGTTCTGGTGAGTTTTTTGGACCAGTCAAGGAACATTTTAGTATGTACTGTAACAGAAAAAAATGCTGCTGGGGTAAATAAACTTAAGTCAGATATAAATATTACCCTAATGATACCAAGGGCAGGCTTCCCAGTTGTGAATTGTCTGTTGGTCTTTAGTAATACTGGCTTGGTCTATACTTACAAAGAAAACATTCCCCTTAGTTTAAATTGAGGATAGTGATTGACTCTGTGCAAGGGGATGTAAAAAGATATTATTTCAGGTTATTTGCCTGTCAAATGACTGGATATGTCTATGTATAAACCATGTGGTTTGTTTTTAAAGTTGCTCACCTGCTGCTTTATGTGAGCTATTCCTCAAACAGATTCCATTTAATCTATTATGAAAGAAAGAAGCCTATAGTTCCAGTAACCTTTCTGAATGATGCAGTGGTGCAGTCAGTTAAGACTGTAATTATTGTCTTATTGCAAGCACTTGGAAATTATAGCAGGGAAAATGGGTAGTTTATCTTGATTATAGTCAAGCGGGCTGTGCTTGAAAATAGTATAAATCTTAAACTCTTTAATTTTAGCTGAAAAGATCACTGAAAGTCCAGAGCCTCCAAAAGATGAAGACTTTTCAGTGAAGATTGGAATGCTAAATGGAGGACGTCGTATTGATTATGTTCTGCAAGAAAAACCAATCGAAAGCTTCAATGAATACCTTTTTGCTTTACAGAGTCATTTGTGCTACTGGTAAGAGGAAATATTTGTGATTCTATAAATACTGCTTTTCTGATATAACTGTATATCTTTACATGTTGGTAATGACATGCCTGTCATCTTAACTCCTGTTGTCTGTTATTTACCGGTGACCAATGTGATAACAGCCAGAAACATGCTTCTTGTCTTGAGTATTTTATAATGAAAACTCAGATCTCTGTTAAAAATCATGCCCTAGTGTTTCACTTCAAGTATGTTTTGACAAAAATGGATACGAGGTCCTCATCACTTAATTCTGAAACGGCCTCTCATTTGGAAAGACATTGCCTTCCCACACAGGCATACTGTAAAGATAAATTTGTTATACTCTGGATGCTCAGGTGTTATATCATTGAGACAATTTGAGTATTAAGGTAAACAGTATATGTGACCGCCAGGAAAGTCAGTCTTGAGGTGTCGCACCTAGATGTCACTGTTAGCTAATAGAATTTCAAAATAAAATGATGTGTTAGCACAAAGTGAACACATCTATCGTCCTGTTTGCAATGAAGATATATACTGGTCTCTTGAACTTTGACACTCTAAACACACACCTTTAGCTACAGTCATTTTCAGAACAAGGAGAGCTCTAGCTGTGAGCATTGTGACAACTGTAGTTCTTCAAATAAAACTATTCATAAGGGAATTAGACTACAATGTGTAGTAAAACTTTACTACCTTTTCATGCTGGAATGAAATTGCTGGATATTGATGCTCTGCTATAAAAGATTAACAAGTAGAAAGAAGATAAAAGGCACCATGGGTCTTCCTGTAAATTTGGATGGTTATAATTTACCACTTGCTCGTATACAGAACAATTTCTAGAACAAGAAGCAGAGTTTTGTGTCATCATGTAGTCAGCCACAGTACACCATTGCCTTATCTGCTTTTGTTTTGTTTTGTCTTTTTTTTAAATGCTTATGTGTTTCAAATGGAGACGGTGTAATTCCATTTATAGGAATATAATAGCAGTAACTATTGACCTATTTATTGTATTTGCCTTTATGAGTTGTTCATTTTTTTTAGTGTGTCACTGTATGCATTTTATTACTGTCATAAAATTAAGCACACATGAAAATAGACAAGAAGTGGGATGTTAGAGCAAAGGATGTGTAAACTCTGTTTGGCAACAGGTCAGCACAGCTTTGTGTCTTGGCCAAGCTGGGGTGGTAACTGCTGAGCTCAGCAAAATGCTGGGAGTGGAGGGAAGTGACTGGTTTTGTTGTTCCAGAAGGAAAATTCCAGTGTCTTGTTTGGAGTTCAGCAGGTGCTGGACAAGCAGCGCTCTCACTGTTTTTGAAGATTTTGATTTTCCATAACTAATAATTTTTAGAAGCAGGCATTTTTTTTCCAGGGGTTGAAATATGGCATAGAAAGCTTTACCTGTCAAGGTACTAGTCAAGTCAGCATCATGTTACTAAAGATCAGTAGGAGAAGGGATTTTTAGCAGCGCTGCTGAGCCTGGTGCTCTGGCAGGGCTCCCCAGCAGCTGCTGACCCACGGGTGGCAGTGCCGGTGACCCAGTGGTGACAGTGGCAGTGACCCACAGGTGGCAGTGTGGATTCGCAGGTAGAGCTGAAGAAGCAGGAGCTGTTTTCCACAAGGCGGCAGCTGATCATTGCCAGGTTTTTTCTTTTTGTCACTCAAGTAAGGAAGATAAGCGCAATGATTAATGACCTAAATTTGAAAGCGTTGGTGTTTCGTTTTTTTTTTTTTGAGAGCGGTGGTGGGAAAAGCCTTAAATGAAATGATCTGTCGAGAGAGAATGGAGCTTCTGTGGTGATGCTTCTACTTGTCCGCCTGCTCATTTAATAGCAGACACCATCAAGAAACATGGTTATTATCTCAATGCTTAATTGAGACCTGTAGTCCCTTAGCTTGCACATTTAACTCTGTCCTGGTGCTCTACAAATCATGTTCTTCACATTTGGAGGATCACAGTTCTGAATGTCTAAATCTTCTTTACTGCCTCCTTATGTCATTTCTTTGAAAAAGCACAGAAATCTACCCTTATCAAACAACTGCAGCTTTGGGACTGTGTTAAAATTTGCCTGTTTAACTTGGTTATTTTTTTACAGTGATTGTTAATCTTTTATACTGGTATTGTTTGCATGCGACTAAAGAACACTTTATAGACGAGTAAGAAAATTAAGTCTGTCCAATGTTGGATCTAAATTCAGATAGTCTGAAGCTTTGATTTTTGAAAAGGGGAGGAAAAACACCAACTAGGAAACATGGCACTAATATTAATCTTTAAATTAGTTGAGAACTTCCTTACATTCTAGTGGTAAGGAAGAGAGGAAGACTATGGATAGTTAATATAGTCTATTTCCAAGGAAGTGCCAGCCAGTTAGGAGATAAGAATTAGAATATTGCTGGTGGAACTGATAAGGCTGAGTTTTGACATTGGGCTAAAGAAACCCTTGACAAGCAGCATGTATTATTGGGATGTATTCAGGAGCCCGTTGCAGACGAAAAATGATAGATTATTTGAGGAGATTTAAGCCAAATGACTAACATCAAAGAAGTGGATGATTTCAAGTTGCAAACAGAGTAAGTTAGAGAGGACAGAGTGGGGAGAAAACTGCTTTAAATGCATAAGCTAGTCTGATACAGAAATAACACAAAACTAATGAACAATTGTAGCTCAGAGCAAGCTGGTAGAATTAAAGCCACGGTCCCAAAAGATAAGGGCAATAGGTTGTACAAACTCCTTAGAGAACTGGAATGGGATGGAGTGTGGCTTACAAGAGTTAGAACATGGACCATACCAAAATAACTTACCTTTTAATTCTTCATAGGGAATCTGAAGACACTGCCTTGCTGTTTCTCAAAGAAATATACAGGACTATGAATATCAATCCTGAACAGCCACAACATTGATGTATAGATCCATGAATTTGTAAGTTTGTTCTAACATAACTTACGTACTTATATAAAATTCAGCTGCAACTTAGATGTCTTTACTTTCCCTTTTCCTCTGAATTCTAAATTATGAAGCAGGCAGCTGCAAAGTGAGATTTTGATAGGAAAAATGGTTTCTAGACTTAAATGCAGGGGAAGTCTTCCCCCCTTAATTCCTAAAATATATCTGCTGTTAGAGATTTTGGTATAGGGTAATAACTGCTGGTACAAATACGTCAAAAGTATGATCTCTCTTTATGATGTTTCTTCCCCAATTAAATTGTTCAGTGAATGTTCAAGTGTAGGAAAACTTGGTGATAATAGATATGATGATATTTCCTTTACAGTGCAGTAGATGAAATAACACCAACAGTGTTCCAGTGTTGTGATTTGCAAATTGTAGTGTTGATTGACCAATTGTGCACGTGTATGCTGGAGAAAAAGTCACTTTTCTCTTAGGAAGATGTTAAATGTTGATATTGATAAATTAATAAATGAGACTTTTATAAATGCCAGTATTTTATTATCATTGTGTAGCTGACTGAAAGTAGAAGGAAAACGATATAACATGGAAGTTGGTTCACTTTGAAAAGAAATTAAATATACTATATAATTGAGTGTCTTAGATATGAAATATACTTGCAGGTATTTTTATTTTAAGATGTGTGTATCGTGACTGAAGATCCATATTGTACCAGTTTGCATCACTGGATGTAATAGAAAAAGCGATATTCTCTTTTGAGAGGCAAGGAGGAAGAAATACGCACCTTTTCTGTTTGGAATCGTACAACAGGGTAGTTTCTGATGTATTTCTCCCTTTTTCACAAGAACTGATAATGTCAAGGTACATAAATACACAGTACGAAGAGAAATACTTGACATTTCAGAGGAATATTCTAGATATCTCTACTACCTACTATCTCTGCCTACTGTTCTAGAACACCATACGGTTCTAGAAGTACCACCATACGGTTCTAGAAGTACCACCATACGATTCTAGTAGTCTTTCGCAACAGAATGTTTCTGGTGGTCGGTTGATAACATCTCTTTGTAAAATGAAATGTCATAGCTGATCAAATGCATTTTTTTAAGCACGGGTAAATAGTAGGAAAGAGGCAGCACAGCTCTGACAGTGCTTTATTAGTTATCACAGTGGCTTATGCAGAGTCTCAAGTCATAGTTACAGATATTGTTTTCTCTGCTTCTGCTTATCTCTGCTGAGGGTGAAAACACTTGAAGCTCTTTGATACTCTAAATAGATTGGGGTAACTTACTACCATGAGTTAAAGCATCTAGTAGCTAATTAAAATGTAAAGTGAATGGCATCTTATTGAGCAGTTGTGAGCTCTCTCTGTTTGTAATTGTAATTGCCAATTTGTGTCCACAAAGCATATTTCAGGAGCTTTTTTGCATTAAAAATTGACTAAAAATGTGTGTGGATTTTTAGATATTTTGAGTCCGCTTGTACTTAAGTGCTGGCACATTTATTAGTACTACTGCAGGAATAGAAAACTCGATGTATTTAATATTACCCGTATGTATATGTTATGTTTTCTCTGCACAGCCACACCTGTTGCTCCGACAGACCTGGTGAAAAGCGTTTTGAAGAACATCCAGTATTTCCATAGTTACAGATGACAGCATAAGCATCAGACTTTTTCCTGCCAGTCTAGAACTCACTCAGATTCTACCTTCTAGTGTCACTCCAAGCAAACTTACATTTTGAGATGATCATCACCATCATTCAAGAGATGGATGGAGTGACACAATTTTGATCTTCAATCAGTTTAATTGTACAGTTGCCAAGTATAAAGTGATCACTGTGGAAGGTGTTTTTTTGGCGTGCAAATCATTACTTCTCTCCTTTAGCTCCTTTCAAACATGCTTTGCCTATCAAGGCAATGTGTCCTTCTTAAGAAGGATTTGTTGAGAAATGGCAATAATCTGCTTTTCTTGACGCCTTTTTTTGGTCCATCTTTTAAAAATAAAATGTGAATTGTAGTTAGAACCATCGTTAATGCAGATTACATGAAGCAGTTCATATTTACTAAAAACTAGAAACCAGAATAATTTTCTTACTATTGTAAGTGTGATGGAGATTATTTTATAAAGACCTTTTTAAGCCTCTGTTAAGAGTTTTATTGTGTTGGGGTTTTTTTTTTTAAGTAAAAATGAACCTTGGACTTGAAAACGTTAGAAGTTTGTTACACTTAGTTCAGTGTTCACATCTCCTGAAATGAAGAACAATTTAAAACAACATTTTGGTCTAGTAATTGAGGTAATTTTAGTGAAACTAGGTTGCAGTTGTGAGAACTAAAATACTTTCCTTGACCTTGCAGGTTAATATCTCAAAACATTTGATGTAAATAGATGAATCTGCAGTTTATGGGCACTAAATAATAATCTAGGTCCAGACCTACAATCCAGACTCTATTGTCATGTAATGAAGTTGAGATGAGTTGGGTACAATGAAATCCTTTGAGTTCCTGTCTCCGAATGCTGAGCTGCTGTAGCTTTCTTCTGGCTTCAATTTACATGCAAATTGTCGCTTTTCTTAATATTAGTGACTTAACCTTACTACTGACTATTTACCTCTGTTATTGCAGCCGATGAGTTTTGAAATGCAGAATGTTTTGCTTTTCTTGGTATATGTAAAATACACATTATTGTGTATATATTTTGATTATTATAATTAAAAATATGTTATTCCAGCGGGTCTTTACAGCAAGGTTTTGTATTTCATCACGGAAAATAGGTTGGAAGGGGCCTCTGGAGAGGTTAGTTGGTCCAACTGTGCGGCTCATAGTAGGAGCAACTTAGGGCCTTGTCCAGGGATGAAGATCCTTTACATCTCTGTGCCCTATTTAATGTTTCACTGCTATGGAATAACGCCTCTGTCTTCTTTTGTACCCTCACGTTACATAGCTGAAGACAACAATAAGATTTTCCTGTTGAGCTTCTCAAGACTGAACGTTTCCACTGAGGTTTTCCTGCATGGCCCGTGCTGTGGCCCTGTGGTCACCTTGGGGCTTTCCACTGGACTTGCTTTAGTTTATCAAAGTCCATCTTCTTCTGGGAAGCAAGTTTGCCAAAGGAAATTTTGCATCCAAACCAAACTTATTGGTATCTTTGTAAATTAACGTCTGAAGGCTGAGATTTCTAAGCTTAGAATTTGCTTTGTTAGCTAGAATATATATAAAAAAATACATTAAAAAAAAAGAAAAGCAAAACCAAACAAAAGAACCCAACAAACCAAAAGAAACCAAAAACCCACAACCCCTGGCATCATTTTCATCGTAAGTATCATGGAGTGGAATTTTATACACTTATGATACTGAATAATCTGATGAAGTATGATTAAGTAGCTCTGATGGTGCCTTGTTCACTTTCTTCTTTTACTATAAAGCCGCTGGGCTGGAGCCCCTGGGAGGGAACAGCAGTGCCAGGGAACCCTAAATGTTCTGAGGGTGCGAGAAGTGCTGCTCTATGGGGGACTATGGCTGGCAAGGAGCTTACTTAGCAACAGAAGGATGCCCAGGGGAGTATTGCAGGTGAAATTGTTTTGGGAATATAGCATTAAAATCAATTCTAGTTATATAAATTAAAATTTGACTGCAGCTACAGTAGCTTGCAGTCTGTCTTAAAAGCAAAGAGGAGTTTGAACATTAACAAAGGAAAAATGACAGTGAAACCAATGATTATAGTAAACAAAGAAGATTTACAAAGATCTGAAGAATTCTGACAAGATATGGCACTTGGTTTAGTGAAGTTGTTGAAAAGCGGATGCCTTTGCTCTTCTGTGAGGAAACTTGTTGAATGGTATTTGCTGCTTCCAGATAAGCACCTGTGTAACGTATTGATTTTATTTTATATCTACAAATCAGTTAGTGTGCACAGATTTTTGAAAACGAGTTAATGGAAGCATCAAACTGACTGACTGTTCTTTTCTACAAGCACTTTATCCTTGCAGCATCACAGCAGAGAAGATCCATAGGAACTGAAGGTTGTCAGTGAGCTCCCCAAAGCCACAGAACTGAAGGGCACAGATAGGAAAAGTGCATAGTGTGCAGAATAAGTTGAAAAACACAACCAACCCACCAAAAAAACCCCAAACCAAACAAAAACAAAGCCAACAACCAAAAACCAAACAAGCAGAAAAGTGAAAAACTAACTGGTTTTCACCAAAGTCTCACCTTTCTGGATGTTTCATATACTATTCCAGACTCTGCTACAGTCCGGTTTTCCACTGAAGCCTCATGTGGGAAATGAATTTTCAGGTGGAAATTTTTCATGGATGAGGAAAAAATTGGAGCATCTCTAAGAAATCCAGCACCTTTCCAAAAGATTCCCATCTGGACAAAGTGGAATCTTTCATTGCAAACTGATTTCTATTGAAAAACCCTTTAACCTCTGCTCCTCTCCCACTCTTTCAGCAGCCTCTGCTGGCATTGAGCATTTCTGACCTCTGGGAAGAGCTTGCACACCTCAAACTTAGTTAACTAATTTCTCCTGATGGTAGGAGACATCTTGCATAACACTGAAAATATTCAGTAACTGCGCTTCTAGAGTTGTCCTGGTCCTTTCCCAGTGTATGTTATGTCAATATTTACAACTTTATGTCTGCAATATGACAAATATGTAACAAACTCTATCTAAAATGCAATTTCCATAATAATATTCTCCCCAATTCCTCCCTATATGTTATTTTTTTCCCCTTGTGATAAATAAAAAAACATAGCATTTTATTTTTCCTTATTTTTCCAGTGCCAGGGTGCTGGTTGGTGGGGACGGAATGTTCCAGTGTAACAGGAGCAGGCACTGGAGAGCAGCACTTTGCAGGGCTGTGTTTCTCAGACCAAGCTAAATATCCTCCTACTTTTCTTTTTTTAAATCATTGCTTTGAGTTAGAATGTGTTCTCTAACATTGAAATAAAATAATCTCATGCATTCTTGCTTAATAACAGGAAACGTTATTTCAAATGCCTGTTCCCATTTTGATACTCTTGGTGTATCTGTATTTAACAGAAGTGGTGTAAGTCACTGACAGCTTGCTTTGATTTAATAGGGGCAATCTGGTGGTTGTTTTCAGACTCTTGTAACAGCAACTGTTAAAATAAAACATGAGCTTCGATCTAGATTTCTATCTGATTTTCATAAGTGTAAATCAGGATTAGCTTCCCAGAGGCTAATGGAACCACTCCAGTGTAAACACGATGACAAACAGACCTGCTGCGACTCGGCATTTCCACAGAGTCAGTGAGGGGTTTTTTATTTGTTTTAAATGCCAGTTACTTGCGGTCTCTTCTATAGAATTAGCGTTTTTGCGTGGTGATGGGAAGGAGGTGGAGGAGAGCAGACGACAGGCTTTGGGTACCACACGCTCCTGGGTGCCCCCAGGCAGAAAAGGTTTGGAGGCTGTGGAGATGAGCATCGCTCTGCTTACCTGCGATCTGCTGCATCAAAACTGAGTCTCGGTTCAAGCATCCTTGACACTGCATGTGAGGTTTTCACTGGAGAACTGGGAAGTACACGAACATTAGTTTGTCTTGCTGCATGATGCAAACAGTGGTAAAAAAGCAAGAATGTAGATGTTGTTTACACCAGGACTCCAGAACCTTTCCTGCAAAGTTCCTTTCCAGCTGGTCAGCCCCAGCCTGTGCTGGTACTTGAGGTTGTTCATCTCCAGGTGCCTTTGCTGGAGCATCTTATGAGGAGAGACAAAGAGCTGCGTCTGTTCAGCCTGGAGAAGAGAAGCTGAGAGGGATCTCATCAGTGTTTGTAAATATCTCAGGGTGGGTGTCAGAGGATGGACCAGACTCTGTTCAGTGGTGCCCAGTGACAGGATGAGGGGCAACGGGCACAGACTGAAGCACAGGAGGTTCCATCTGAATATGAGGAGAAACTTCTTTCCTGTGAGGTGCCAGAGCCTGGCCCAGGCTGCCCAGAGAGGCTGTGGAGTCTCCTTTGGAGACATTCAAACCGCCTGGACACGACCCTGTGTGATCTGCTCTGGTGACCCTGCGTGAGCAGGTGGGTTGGACTGGATGGTCTCCAGAGGTCCCTTCAACCCCAACCAGTCTGGGATTCTGTGAACCTCATGAGATTCCTGTTTGCCCATTTCTCCAGCCTTTTGAGGTCCCTCTGACTGGCAGCACAACCACCGACCAGTACTCACATAATCTGTGCTTCTCTTTAGAGTTTGTTCCTAATGAGAAAATCAACCTATGCGCAGAAAAGCATAAACTTGTGTTTCCCTTGTTGCAAAGCCCAAAGAACTAAGTATTTGTCTTATATCTGCAGTGAAAATTTTCAGTGAGCTGAACAGAGGTGATGATCAGATTTTTCTCCCAGTGCAGTGTTGAGCTGAGCTATTGGGAGAGCGCAGGAACCCTGGACAACTCACCTGCTTGCAGTGAGAATGCGGCTCTTCAAGATGCATGAGGAACAGTGCGTTCAGCTCCATGACTTTCAAAACCCAGGACTCCCCCATCTGTCTTTAGATGTGGAGACTGTAAAAGAAGAAACATCTTTTATAAGTCAATAAAATAGCCTCAGATCCATACAAATTCAGGCAATCAAAAGTGAAGTGTGTCTATTTAAGAGATGGCAATAGAGAACAAAGGTCTGAGAGGAGAAGCAAGCAAGCAGTTGACCTTGTATCTCCCTTTCTGCCAAGAAATGTTCAAATAACTTTTAATATAATCTTGTTAAAATGGCCTCATGAATGCAACCAGAGCAATAATTATACCTGAGGCTGCTCTGAGTGCATTTGTAGGGAAAAAGGGTTTATTCAGAAGCTGGAAGGAGCTCACTTGGCTGTAGACAGAAATCAGGTTTTCCTGAGTCTTATGTTATGGGTATTGTGAAATATTTAGTTGTTCATCTGTTTGTAACTCAGGGGATTCATGATCTCTGCATTGCAGGATGTTCAGTTATGATTGTCCTCTCCCCGGCTTTTCCATCGGCACGGAGGACTATGAAAATACCGTTCTGAAATTCCAAATCATAAGCTGTAGCCCTGGCATCCTCCTGGGGGGCTATTTAAGTGGGGTGGGAGCTGTGCAAGGGAACTGAGGCAGAAACATCTCCGATTTCTGCCAATATAAAGTAACCAGCCACAGGGAAAAGGGAGCACAGCTCTGTCATGGCAGATACTCTCTCTCTACTTTGTTTTCCCCTTAGCTTCTCGGCAGAAGAAAATAACATCAGTGCTGCTGAGTGGAAAACAGGAGTCGCAGTGTAAAGTAGGAAAAAATAACCTCAAAAACTCCTTCATGAAGGAGTATTTCTGCAAAATATCTTGGCTAAATGATTAGTTAAAAGACCATTTTCTCAGGACTGAGGTGTGTCAATAAACAGGATTAGGTTTGTTTTTCAGACCATCCTTCGTACAAATAAATGTGCTTTTTAGTCACTGGAAGATCCTTCACTAATAGGATTGCAGTACAAGTTTATTGATCCAAATATAATGACATCTCATATCGAATGATTTGTGAAGTCCTCACAGGAGATAGCCCACTTAGAAAACACTGACAATAGGATGGAAAGAGCTATTAACAACCTAGTAAATGAGCTGAGACTGTGACTATATAGCACTAACAGAGAAGGGATGAGGTGGCTTTCAGAGCCACACACAAGTCACTTCCATTATTTTGGCTTTTCAGCACAAAGTGGGGTGGTTTTGGGGTGTGTGTGTTGGAAAACATGTGTCTATTCAGTTCAAATTTCCTTAATAGGAGTTGTAAATGAGAGTGGAAGTCAGTGAGTAGCTGTGGACAAAAATGGAGAACAAAACTGAAGGTGTAACCAGTCAGCGGGAGATGTTCTGAGTCGGTGGCTGATGCTGAAGATGTTTGAACACAAGAAAAGAGGGTTGGGGTAGTGAAAAGTTACGCCAAGCTGTAGAAAATAGACATGGAAAATATATGCGATGGTGATGATGAACCAAATGAAACACCGAAAATATTTACAAATGGCAACATTATATTGTTAAACACCCCTAAAGGAAAAGGATGACAGGACACATCTGCTGCAAGGGGGAAAAAGCCCCAAGCACTTCAGAAAACACTCAGTAAAAAAGGTTGTGTACATGTATCTGTGACTACAGGGAAACACCTGAAAAATTGCCTGTATAGTGTTTGTATCCAAATGCCATAGCATTTCAGAATAAAACTACATGTCCAGAAGTCCTTCTATTTTATGCTATGAAACCTTCGAGAGACAGAGTGTATGATAACACTTAGATGATAACTGTGAACATTCTGAGTGGATTGTTTTTATTATCATTATTCTAGGTAAAAACATGTAACAGAATTATTATCTGTAACAACAGCTAGTCAGGTATCATTTGACCAGTATCTTGTGCTGACTGGACTACTTACCAAGTATCTTTTGCTTTCTTTAATCCCATTTACTTGTTATAATGTATAAAGGATTTTTGAGGGGAGTGTTAGGCAGACAGTGCCCTGTTGACTACAAGCATATATCCTTAGAAAAATAACAAGTATCATTAGCACGCTAGCAAAACCCCTTTAGACTGCAAGCGTGTGCTGAACCCACACTGTGCCTAATTTGCTGATAAATGTATCTTGTTAGGTACCATTTTCTTTAGATGTGCATTGACCTTTCCTTGGTTTTCAGCAGGAGGTTCATAGTTAAAGTGCAAGATAATTAATGGCGTAGCTAATCATATCAGATGTTGTACTGGAAACACTGAGGGTAAAGCAATTAAGGCTCAGCTAAGTACAACTTAAAATAATCTGTAGGGTAATGACATTGTAGGGATTGCGCTTGGCCACCGGTGAAACTTTGAAAGTTGGTAGGGAGGCAAAAGTGTTTTAAACCAGGTGTGAATTCAGGGAGCCAAACAGCAGTGCTGTGTCAGCCACAGCCCTCAGGAGACGCTTGAAAGATCCCGTGCTTTTGCTTGTCTTGGTGTCAAGATGATGAAGTTCACCAAATTAAGTTAAAATGGAAGCTGACTGGAAGAAAAAACAAAACAAAACAAAACCAAATAAGAAAGTCAACACAACCTTAACCTCTGAAAACTGTTAAGAAAAATAATATAAGGACCCCTTTGCTGGGCTAGCCGGGGTTCTTGCTGCCAGCACCACGTTGTCCCTCCGCCTGATGCACCCTGCAAGGTGACAGTGGCTCCCGAGGGCTTCCTCATCTCTGCAGCTGCTTCTGCCGTCACTGAATGTCCACGGAGGCCACCAGAAGTGAAGACAGAATCACAGAATCAATGTCAGGGATTGGAAGGGACCTGGAAAGCTCATCCAGTGCAATCCCCCTGCCGGAGCAGGAACACCCAGATGAGGTTACACAGGAAGGTGTCCAGGCGGGTTGGAATGTCCGCAGAGAAGGAGACTCCACAACCCCCCTGGGCAGCCTGTTCCAGGCTCTGTCACCCTCACTGTGAAGAAGTTTCTCCTCAAATTTAAGTGGAACCTCTTGTGTTCCAGTTTGAACCCATTACCCCTTGTCCTATCACTGGTTGTCACCGAGAAGAGCCTGGCTCCGTCCTCCTGACACTCACCCTTCATATATTTGTAAACATTACTGAGGTCACCCCTCAGTCTTCTCCAAACTAGAGACCCAGCCCCCTCAGCCTTTCCTCAGAAGGGAGATGCTCCACTCCCTTCAGCATCTCCATTGCCTTGAGATGATGTTCTTTGGTGTCTTCTCCTCTTACTACCAAGAATCCCCAACACTTCCCGCACTCTCTGGGCTTCTTACCCCCTGGTCCTGCCAACGCAAAATGCCTTTTTTCAAAAAACCTGCCTTGCCCGGTGCAGAGCTACAGCATCTGAACTAAACTTGTTTCTTCTTGGTCATAGAATCAGGCGTCTCACCGACAGAATGGCCTCAGCTCTGCCCACACACCATGTATCTACAGAGAAATGAAATAATATTTTCCTTTTACTGCTATTCATTCCAAGCTGCCGCATAAGCAACACAGACTCTCCGGTGCATTCTTGCAGCACTTTGATAATCAAAGCAATATTTTGCAACATCTTGCTTACTCTGCCGACATTTATTATGATAGAAACTTCACTGGGAGAGAGCAGCCAATGCAGCAGAATTGTGGCTGTAAATGATCGTGGATCTGGGGGAAACAAGCAGGAGTCCAGAATATAATATGCCAAACTAAATTCAAATATTGGGACAGTAAGATGCAAACTACTAGTGCTATGAAGAAGGAATTCTGTCAGCAAACGGTGATGGAAAAAGCCTCACTGTCTGTCTTAAACAAGATTTGATCATTACAAATCTGCAATTTACAGACCAAATTAGGCTTCTGAGTTGAAAACATTATTTATGCCTTAAACATATGGATGTGGAAGGAGAGAAAACACCAGAAGTGGGGACAGATGGCTTCTCATCTTTGAAAGCAGCTCCCTTAGGAGGATACCAAGTTTCAAACGCAATGGGCATGTGCCACTGGCCAAGATTTGTTCAAGAGCTCCACAAGTCCCTGTGCCAGAGCTGTGCAGACAAGGGGTGTGAGGAGCAGAGCTCTAGATGGATGTGATTTGAGGCACCTGAGAGAGTGATTGATTGGAAAATCCCATTGGGATATAGAGGAGAAATATTCTGTTCCAGATGCCTGATAAGCCACAGAAGTCCTGCACAGCACTTCATGGGGCAAACAGGAATAGTATAATGTAATTCCTTTGTGAGCCCTGCAACTTTTGATGTTATGTCTGGTCATGGCTGGCACAAATATATGCGGCCAATGTTTTAACAAGGGTTTTCTACTGATAAAGAGGGTTCCTGTCCAACCTTCCCTATTACCCAGTGGGAAATCTCATGTACCAGTGGCAGCCTGCAATGCAGAGGTAAAAATGTTATTTCTTACTCTCTTGTGTGCACTTTAAAGCAACAGCAAACTCTACAATCTTTTACTTTTCCATGCTGAGCCTCAAGAAAAAGCTCCTTCAGAAAGGAAAGGGTGTAGGAATTTCTTAAAATTCTCTTTAGTTAGGGAGTTTCAGTGCTGATTTTGTAGGATTTCACCTCCAGCACAGCAACAAGTTAAAGACTTCACATTAAGCTTTCTGCTGATATATATTGCAATGGAGCTCTAGCAATGCCTGCCAGCAATAAAAGCAAACATTGTGTTTATCTTGGCAAGACCCTCACTTACATTCTATCAAAAGCTATAAAATGCTAATATTAGCCCCGAATCCATTGCTTCTGAGCAATGAGTTTCCAGAGTCAATTAGCGTGTCATTAATATACACAAAAGACTGATTCTAAATATCATTCTTAGCAAAAGATAATGACAATGCTTCTCACTCAAGCAAGGACTGTATTCATGAGATACCCTGCCCTCCAAAAAAGAGACCTTGATACTACGAATATGTCCGTGGTGCAGACTGCAAAGATACCAATTAGCTTAAGCGCAGCTTAGATGTGTGTTCAGCAATGTACTCAAACACGGCTGCTGTGCTGCCTTTCGCTGTGTCTCTTGGCAGACAAGTAGCTACTCACTGCCTACTTACTGGCAGAGCAGAGTGGTGTGCGGTGGGCACCAAACCCAGCTGATGTTGGTTTGGGGAGGTCTGTGCAAGAAATGCCACCCACATATGGAGAAATCCTCAATTAGGAGCACTGGGAGAACACTCAGCAGCTGAGCTGGTGGTGGCTTGATGGATTTCATGCTGAACACGAAAAAAAAGTCGTGTTTTCTTTGAATATGCTTTTTATAAGCAGCAGCTGCACTGTTGGGCTGGAATCACACGTGTGAGCTGGAGTGAGGGATGGATCATGATGACTCTCAGGGAGTTCCTCTGGCCTTTGCATAGCAATGACTTGTATAACTAGCGTGAGTGGGCATGCTTGTAAGAATCATATAAGAGAACCATAGAACAGTTTGGGTTGAAGGGCCCTTCAAAGCTCCCCCAATGCCACCCCTGCCATAGCAGCGACATCTTCACCAGCTCAGGTTGCTCAGAGCCCCGTCCAGCCTGGCCTGGGATGTCTCCAGGGATGGTTCATCCACCACCTCTCTGTTGCAGTATTTTACCACCCTCATTGTAAAAAATTCCTTCCTCATGTCCAGCTTGAATCTCCCTCCTTCAGTTTAAAACCATCACCCCTTGTCCTGTCATAACAGGCCCTGCTAAAAAGGCCCCGTCCCCATCGCTGCTCTGCACGACCTCTCTTAGCTGCTGCTGATGGTTTCACAGGACACATTGCTTGCAAACCTCTAGTTTAAGAGCGAGCCTTTTTCAGAAATGGAAAGACAGTTGAAAGAGGATTATTTTTGCTGACAGACAAGGTGGCTGAAGAGTTCATTAGTGCTGCGTAGATCTGACTTGACGTGCTTTTGGAGAGCCAGTCCTACTGACAACTTCCTGCCCCTCTCCCCATGGCCAGTTTAATCCATTACTTCTTGAAACAGGCAGTCTACAGAAATGTAAAGATAACTGGATGTTCAAAAATCCTGTTTGAAAGTCAAAATAACTGTAAGTGACAAGTTCTACCTTGTAGGATCCAAGATGTAAAAGTCAACCAGTGTGTTTATTGGCATTAAATAATCAGATATGGGAATAAAGGAGGTTGAACAAAATAATAAAACCTTTATCTTGCTTTGATACTGTCATTAGTTCTGCAGCATAAATCCAATATGCTCACACAGATTTTTCCTGAGAAGATGCATCACAGAAAACGCACTTCATCTGCATTTTTATTCAGGAATAAGGAAATAGAGTTTTTAGTACCACAGTGGGAATAAATTAGAATTTGTTCTTGGGCTCAGGAAAAGACCAATTGCAAGAAGTTTTTCCAGAGGCAAAAATGAACCGGTGTGAAAGATGTGTGGTTGGTGCCAGTCCCTCAGCGGCACAGCACCCTCCTGTTCACAGGGAGTCTCCCACAGAGGAATTTCACCCGTCAGCATCTGCCCTAAGTTGTTTTTTGGAGAGTACAGTTTCCCAGTAGGTCCGTTCTGCTTTTCCTCATGCGCATTTGCACTGGCAGCAGATCGGGTTTTGTGTTCCCATCAAGAAGCAGAGGAATAAGAGAAACAAAGGAAAGAGCCACGTCAAAATTCAATGCACTCATCCTTCTCATTCCCATGCAATCAAGCTCTCTCGTATTTCTCGAGGAGACATGAGAGCCATTTAATGCCTTGGAAGGAAGAGGTGTTGAGCCAGAAAATGAATGAATTATCAGCAAATGCAGACAATCCATGGGAGAACAATACATACAATGTTGACCTTGTAGTAAGATAATTTGTGTGTGAGATGTGAAACTGAAAGTTGACATTTTTCCCTCCTTTAGTTTTACCTCTAAGGAGTAAAAGAAGAACTACAAGCTGAAAGTCTACTGAAAAAGGATTAAATAAAAAAAGCCTACTTAAAAATAGCTCGATACAGTCCCTCCTCTGAGCCCATGGAGTAACATCCCTCATAATTTAGATTCGTACTTGCTGCCGTTGCAGTGTTCATGGGGATGGCTGTTAAAACTCTCCCCCTCTTCTGCTTGTATCTTGTTTAGTCAGGCTGCAGCCTCGTGGATGTGAGCACTGCCCTGCGCTGGTGCTGTGCCACCAGCATCGCCCAGCGCTTTGTCCAGCCTAGGCCTAAGCCACAGCTGAGACGGGTCCTGCTAAGCTGCCGAGCACACAAAGCTGGCTGCCTCTTACATATCTCTTGCCTGTAAATCCCTGCTTATGTTTCCAAATAGCGCAATCCATACCTTTCCACTTGCACATGCTTCCTCCTAAATATTACTGATGTACATGTGGATTTCCTACAACTAATCTGGCCATTTTGGTGCCTGCAGCCCCAGTTTGAAGTTGGCTTTTCCTGGGGTAGATCCTTCAGCTCATGTTGGATCCTTATTCCATAAGCGGAGACTTAAGCTTGGTACTTGCATTGTGAAGTCCATGAGTGTCTGCAGACACGCACATTTCGACACACATGGACGCTTGGTCTTTTCTTCCACTTGAGCGAAGTGGAAGACTAGAAGGAAGAAAAGGGTAAGGAGGTCCCAGCCCCTTTGCTGTGTCCCATAGACATCCTGCTGTTCAGAGGGTTACTGGGAGTTAACTCACACTTGGACTTGAACAGGTTGAATTTCCATTTCACAGTATCACAGTATCACAGTATCACAGTATGTTTGGGATTGGAAGTGACCTCAAAAGATCATCCAGTCCAATCCCCCTGCTGGAGCAGGAACGCCTGGGTGAGGTTGCACAGGAACATGTCCAGGCGGGTTTTGAATGTCTCCAGAGAAGGAGACTCCACAACCCCCCTGGGCAGCCTGTTCCAGGCTCTGTCACCCTTACTGAGAAGAAGTTTCTTCTCAAATTTAAGTGGAACCTCTTGTGTTCCAGCTTGATCCCATTACCCCTTGTCCTGTCATTGTTTGCCACCGAGAAGAGCCTGGCTCCATCCTCGTGGCACTCACCCTTTATATATTTATAAGCATTAATAAGGTCACCCCTCAGTCTCCTCTTCTCCAAACTAAAGAGACCCAGCTCCCTCAGCCTTTCTTCATAAGGGAGGTGCTCCACTCCCTTCAGCATCTTTGTTGCCCTACGCTGGGCTCTCTCCAGCAGTTCCCTGTCCTTCTGGAACTGAGGGCCCAGAACTGGACACAATATTCCAGATATGGTCTCACCAGGGTGGAGTAGAGGGGAAGGAGGACCTCTCTCCATCTACTAACCACCTCCTTTGTAATACACCCCAGGATGCCATTGGCCTTCCTGGCCACAAGGGCACAGTGCTGGCTCATGGTCATCCTGTTGTCCACCAGGACCCCCAGGTCCCTTTCCCCTACACTGCTCTCTAATACGTAATTTCCCAACCTATACTGGAACCTGGGGTTTTCCCGCCCAGATGCAGGACTCTACACTTTCCCTTGTTAAATTTCATCAGGTTATTCCGCTCCCAACTCTCCAGCCTGTCCAGGTCTCTGATGGCAGCACAGCCTCTGATGTGTCAGCCACTCCTCCTAGCTTCGTGTCATCAGCAAACTTGCTGATAGTACACTCTATTCCCTCGTCTAAATCAATAATGAATATATTGAATAATATTGGCCCCAGCACTGACCCCTGAGGCACTGCACTAGATACTGGCCTCCAACTGGACTCCGCACCATTGACTACCATATTCACATCCATTCACATCCTTGTGCAGCGTACTGGAATTATAAGTTTGGGCAGCCTGTGTTAATTATTCTGTTATGTCAGCCTCTAAAACTAAATTTCAGAAGTTTTCTCTCTCAAACACTTCCATTGTCTCAATGTTACCAGATAATTTGTGTTTTGTGAGAAGACAAAATACATTTTACAGGCTGTAATATTGATTAAAATCTTTTATTGCATTTTCATGTTGTTGAAATGAAATGATTGAAATGTTTGCATACAAACCTCACTCAGAACTTCATGTTACAAAATGCTGTTAAAATATGGCATTCCAGAAAGCAAAGTGTTTATTTATTTTTATTACCCAAAGCATCTAATGTGTAAGTGGTAAATTAGTGAAGAGAAAATGAGACCTAAAAAACTTATTTCAGATTTAATATCATGGAATATTAACAGCAGCATAGGTAGGGTTTTGTTTTAATGAGATTTTTCACTTGTCAATTTAAAAAATAAAGAAATCCATAGTTTATAGGCAGGACAGATGCTATAAAATAAGATGCCAAGGAAAACAAAACCTTGTTGAAAATGAGACCAGTTATCCTTTTTCTTCATTTCCATGCTTAGTGGCATTTAATTCCTAGAACTATTCTGGTCCTGATTACAATTTACATCTAATCATAAAATCATTCTCTTTGGAAATCCTGTCTTTTGGCATGTTATGTAACTATCATTATTCATGGAAATCCTGGCTCAGTTACGTGCCCATCAATCACTGCTGCTCTTTTCTTTTTTTGAGGTATTTTCCTTCTTTCTTCTCTTGCTTTATCGGTTTCTTGTCAGAAATGGAATATTGCACGACAGCTCTGTTTATATCTGATGTAGAACATGAAATTCTGACATTTTTATTATCTTATAAGACTTAAGATGTAGTAGTTGCAATGTGTGCCTGCAGAAACTATAAAGTGACATCCAAAACGTTTATATGAAATAAGTGGAAGTGGTGTAGTTAACATAGCAAACTCAACAGACATTAAAATTGAACTTCATTCAAAATACCTCATTAAAATATAACTAAAGAATTAGAATAAAATCCTCAAACTGTTTGGAAAAATATATTACCCAAATACATTTACACTGATGAGTAAAGTAGAGCCTCTACTATTACCAGTCAGCACAGCCTCCTATTTTTTCTCCAGTACAGCTGAATCATAAAACTGTAAATTCAACTGTACAAAGTGGCTGTGACAGAACTGACAGTCTGAACTGTTTAAATCCAGCCTTTGTATGTAAGAAAAAATAAGGTAATTTTACACTGCCATCGAGATCCTTTGTAAATGAAGCTCTGAAAAGAAGTTCAGCCCAAATTTATGTCTCAGTTGTGATGGTTATTAAGGAGCAACAATTCTGCTTTCAAAGAACAACTTGTTGCTTCCAGGTGAGGACAGTGGACAGGATGAATCCAGCTACACTCAGCAATCTGATCCACTAAGGAAGTTTCCTAAAAATATAGTTATATTTATACAGAAGTTGATAGGCTTGTGACAACCACCAGAATCCTCTTTCTGGATGCTATTCTGCTAAAACTGGAACTATACTAGTGTGTGGAATAGGATCAGTTTTCTCCTACAAACCAAGGAGCTAAACAAAACAGCAAATAAATTTGCAGAAGGTGTTTTTTGCAAAACTATTAACTATCATTTTTCTATCAGCAACCGTTTCTTTTCCATCGTTTTCTTTCCTATTAGCACCATGAAAATCATGGAGGACTGCTAGTATATTTCATTATGCTGTGAAACTTTTTGAGCTAACACGTTTTCTCAACCATCTTCAGAAGTAAGGAAGGGATTTACATCTTCCTTTTCCCTGCAGATCAGAGGGATGGGCAAAACACCTCCCACAGGTCCATGTATTATAACACAGCTGCTCTGCTCCCTCTCATCAGCAGCAAAGCAGATGGCCGTGCTTGCCCAGGGGACCTCTTCTCCAAGCAAATAACAGACACAGCTTGATGGAGGGTACCTGTGAGGGTCCTGAGGGCACTAACAAACCTTAATGGCACCAAACAGCCTCACCTGAGGCCTCCACCCCCAGCCCTGGCTTCAGGGACTGTATTTAAGCTCAGCCTGAGGCTGTTATTCCTTCCATAAGTAATGTAGGTCTGCTTCTGATCTGATGTGCAGAAGGCTTCAGACAAGTTGCTTTTTTCCTTCACCTTGTTTTCCTGTCTTCAAAAGGTGAGACATCTACTGACAGGTAGGAATTTATTGTAATTAAGCAGAGTTTAAACATGAGACAGAACTTGGGTGTGGGGGTTGTTTGGGCGATACCTCTTGGGGACTTTTTGGTTACTGAAAAGTTGTTTAAGACAAATATTGGAAGCACGTGACTATTGACAACTTGGTTTTGTGAGCAGTAATACAGACAAGGAATTTTTTAGAATTTACTAAAATGTTTCCCTATTGACAAAAAAGCAAAGAATTGCATTACTGTTCCTTGTACCACTCTTTTTTCCCAGTGAGTGAAGTTTAGAAGGTTGCTTGTTGTGTAGGAAGGAACTCTCCAGCCACTTGAAGCTCACCTGACACCACTGCTCCTAAGGAGAATGAAGTGTCTGAGTTGCAAAATGCATTTGACAAATAGTTTGTTTCTATGTGCTCCCTGCATAGGAAAAACCCTGTAGACTGAACCTAATATTATATCTCAAAACTTAACGGTGAAGGGAGAGTGTGAATGTTGTCACCTGCTACGGAGTAGTTGGCCTGTTGGGGTCAAAGGCAGACAGAATTAAGGGGTATACTGTTAACAGGCTATTTTTGAAGATGGGATTGACATGCTAATATGTGGTGGAGACTTCCCTCAAGGGCAGCCTAAAAGTCAAGATCAGATGTCCTCCTCAAAGGCAAGGTTTAGTTAAAACTAGCAGAAGCTTATGGCCTGCACCACAGTGATGGTAATCCTTTTTGGCTTTACAGTCCATGAATATATATAAATCCCAAGGATAACCAGAGGTCACATAAGTATTGTGCACTTTCATCATTTATTTGCCATATGCCAGGCTGCTTTTGCTGGTCATGAGATGCTCATTTATTCCATAAACAGCCGCCCTGATTTCAGTGGTCCCCTGAAAGTGGGTCCATCTGCATGGGGAGAACTTTGCTTTGCCTGACAGCTCCCTGGATGGCAACCACGACCTGCCCCAGGAATGTTTAGATCTCCAAAAATTGGCTGTCTCATCCTCTTCATTGGAAGAAAACATTAAGAAATCCTTGCAGGAAAACACAAAAACCTCAACTCCAATGCCCAATGCTTGTTTGGTTTGGGCACTGTAATGTTTTCTGCTTCTCGTGGCTTTTGACATGTTAGTGCTCAAAATCTTAAGTGCGTTACAGAAGGTCCAGGTGTTGTGAGGCTCATATTCTGCAGAATATTTTTTAATGGTCATTTTGTCTTATGTCTCTGCTATGTGGTTGACTCCAAGGTTGTACACTGACTGGATAACTGTATGCCAGTTGTTTCTTTAGGCTACAACAGCCCATACCTCCTCCTGGGGAAGTCTGTGGCAAGACTGTCAATGAGGTTATTGTGAGTGAAATACAAGAATTCCCAATTCAGAAATGATTTTGGGCAGCTCAGTTATCCCACAAAGGTACTATGACTTTTGGTCAAATTTTCAGTGCTAAAGAAAACATTCTATAGTCCCAAAACACCAAGAAGTGGGAAGCTGCCCCAAAGCCCAGATGATATAAGAAGATATTAAAATGAAGCAGTTGTAGCAAAATATCCTGGATAATTATGCTGATGTACCACTGTGTCATTAAAGCTTGCAGGGAGACATTTAGGGAAGTAGTGAATTGCTATAATGAATGTTTGTGACACTCAGAGCAATGCACATGCCACTTGTGATGGCTCATTTTAGTTCCCTGTCTGAATTTCTCTGTAAACTCATCCTATACTACATGTTCTACTGCTGACATTTAAACCAGAGCAGCATACTAATGAATTTGGGAGAAGGGAGAAGTTTTCAGTAGTGGATTTGCAGCTGCAGTGGGCTTAGCAAGAGAAACAACACTGAATTAATAGCCTGCTGCTTCTCCAACCTGGATTTGTAGGTGACTTTGGCAATGCACATAGTGGCACTGAGGGTCTGGGATTCAGTTGGAGATTCACAGTAATGGCTCATTTCTAAAATAATTTTGAGTTGCTTACTTCTACTGCCCGCTTTACAGGAATTGCATGGGTTATTATAGAAAGAACACTCAATTAAAACAGATAGGGATGGTGTCTCATCAGGAATTAGTCTTTAACTTATTCTTCTGAAGTCAGTGCAGCAAGATGACTACATACTAGCTTCTTAATCTTCAATTAAGTCTGTCTTCACATTGCTGTGGCTTATTTACAGGCAACCATCTCTATGTGAATCTATAAGTGATCCCACCTGTACACGCCAGTCTGAGTTCTGAATTTTCTTCTTGCAGGATCACAAAGGCAACCTATTTTATTTATAACAAGTAGCTGCCTAAAGCAGATCTTGTATTCCTTGGTGGCCACAGATTGCACACGGTTTACCTCTTGCTGCAATTTTTAAATGCAGCAGGAGAATGACTTTGTTACAGCAAGGTAATTGCTCTGTATGGGAGCTGCATTCTGCCGAATGACCCCTGAAATTCTGGGGTTGCTTCCCTGAAGGATGCAGCTTGATCTCCTGCGGTGCTGCTGGAGGGATGGGGAGCCGCACTCCATCTCTGCATCTTCCCAAAGGACTTGTGGGAACATGGTGCACCTGAGGAGGAAATGATTTCTATTTACTCAAAGAAGAATGTTACTCCCACCCTCCTGTATGCTTGGTGAATATTCACCCTGCACTTTGCAAAGGCCCCCTCGAGGTCCTTTCAGTGTCGTTGTTGCTTCTGGGAGTTCCATGTGGGTAAATATGAGCCTCGCATTGTCTTCCTTGAATGTGAAGTGTATTTGCTTGTTTGCAAATACTTGGTTTAAAACAGGAGGAAAATAAAGTCAAGATTCTTTCTAATGATTCTTGTATTTCTTAAAGGGTTTTTTAATAAATGATAGATCTTAATATAATCTTAAGTGTCTCAAATGGTAAAATACAATATTGCTATTTCCTCCAATGGAAGCAGATAATTAGTTTTGTTATAATGCTTATATATGCATTGCTTTATGTAGATTCCATTATTTTTACAGCTACAGCTGTGTTTTCCCTTTACTATTTTAGTTGAACATTGATTTACTCAGAATATAAAAATGTGTTCTAGAAGGCTGGTTAAATAGGCATTTTTTGGGTCTAGGGCTTGCCTGTGATATAATATTTCCAGTGGGTCCAGTATCTTTTGTTAATATCAATAAAATTCCTGCTTGGCTGATTTCAGCACTGTCTGCATTTAGTTTCAGTCTGATGTAACTCAGTGGGAATCATTGCATTCCTCTTGTTTGACTCCGGAATGAATGTAGTAGTGCTCTCTTTTTGTTCTAAATAGGTACCAAATCGCTATAATTTTTGCAAACTTTGGGCAAATTTTTGCAAACTTTCTGTCCTCTGAATATATACAGAGAAAATTTTCTTCAGGTGGAGAATCTGATGAACAGTGACTGTGAAGCTCTGTTTAAGAACTGTGCAAAGTGCAGAGATTAGAGCCCCATCACTTGCTATGTTTTTAATTTCTTTTTTTTATTTGAACACTATTTTCCTTCTACTAGCTAATGATAATAAATCAGCTGCCAGTAGCAATCCTACCACCTATTGAGCTTCATTTCTCATACTGTCCCACAAACAGCAAAACCAGATCTAAACAGCTATAACAAGCCATTGAAAAAAGGAATCAAGGAAGCCTGTGTCCAGCCTTGCTGTGACTAAAACAAGAACTGGATGCTCAGGAGCATCTGGGAGCTCTGAACCCCATTTAACCACAGACCCAGTGTATTCAGGTGAGAAGTGACCTTGGAAAACAACAAAGCTAAACATTTCTAAGCAGAATAGCATGTATATAGCACAATGTACAGCTGTTTGGTGACAGCTTTTCATATCACACATCAGCATTTGTGTTATAATTAGAAAAGCAGAAAGTACACTTCATTAAAGCATCAGTGATTGAGGCTACCCAGTCTGGCTTAGCACATTACCTGTAACAGTGTATTCTCCAAATGGAAAATGCACATCTGGCATATTTAGCTATTAAAAAGAGTAACTATTAATACCTGAAGGCATTTGGTTTATTTTTAAAGGCAAGGTACATGTTTGTTCACAGAAACTCTTGGTCACTAATAGGACAGATGATTAAGAGCCAAAGATATAGCTATGTATAGATATCTTTCTTGTATCCATATATAAAACAGTCTCTAAGATGCTGTAGTCTACATAGCTTACAGAAAAGGACAAAATCAGTAAGTGGAACAAACTGAAACATGGATATATATCTCTGTCACTGCTATAGCAAAAAAAGGTTAGACATCTAAGTCTTAACTGCTGACTTCAATGGGTTTATCTCCAAAAAGATATTATGTTCTGTTCTCTTTCCCCTCTTAAGATTAAAAAACCCTGATTTTCTACAGTTATATAAACACATCATTTCAATGCCAAATACTGTTATATTTCCAAACAATTGAGGTGTTTTTTTTTTTTTCAGGGAAATCAGTCAAAAGTCCAACTTCTCTTGTTGTTTTCAAATCACACATAAAGAACTGCCTATAACAGCTTTATTACTGCTTGCTCTCAGTGCTATGCTATGATGCTGTTTTCAGGCTATAGTATGAACATATTGGAAAATGCAAGTTACTGTAGGCATTGGGAGGCACTACATAATGCTAAGTGTCTAAATTCAATCACAGTGTAGTCAGTTGTTTTTGTAAGTCAACACCTTCATCCAAGACTTGCTCCCATTTTCACTATCAAGACATTGGACCAAAGCTAGCAAACAGTGTGCTTTTATCATTAATATAAGAACTTGGTGCATTTAATAACAATAAAATGAATAAAGCCAAATTAAAGTCTTACTGTTGAAAATGAACAATAAAAAACCTTACTAAAATAAAGGCCAGGTACCTGTATACAACTTGGAAATAATGGTATTTAAAACTTCAAAGTTTGACTTGGGACATTGTGGCCACAACTGAATGGAACATGTGTACACTGTGCACCCTCTTCTTCAAAAGGTAAGCACACAAACTATATGGTTTTAGGGATATAAATCGGTCACATGCTAGAAATCTAACATTGGTGAGGAGAAATGTTCTCAGCATTGGCTGAAAGGCTTTTTATTTTTTGACTTTGAATCTTTTCAGTGTCAGGACACATCCAGTTCTCATTAGTGTGGGGAAAAGTTATTTGGTACTGAGAACTTCATTAAGGTCTATATGATTTTTTTGAAGGGAAGAGAGAGGCTGTTATGTGCCACTTAATTTAGAGCCTAATAAAATAAAATCCAGGAGCAAAAAATTTCACTTAAGGGCACAGAAACAGTGATTAAACTTAGCAGAACTTTTCTCCTTAGTTATCAGATAATACAGGGATTAAACTCACTAGATCATTAGTATAGTTCAGCAATGCAGTATATACTTAATAAGGAAAAGGAGAATCAAAGTACAACTGCTTATTCTAAAGAAAGAAATTGAACCTGGTTGTTTCTTTTGAGATTTCTTTAGTCATATGGATGAGATGCAGAGCCCATTAAAAGATCCTGGCAGTAAGGATTTATACTTCGGGTAGATTTTGCCCCAAAGTCCTATGTCTGATGTTGTTTTTCAAAACAGCAGTGAAATCTATCCATCTGGTTGATACTGACTTCTATTAATTTCTGACTTACTACCTGTGGAGGGGAGGATACACATGCCCCGGTATTGAAAAAGCTGAAAGATATGTCCCCAAAAGTAGAACAGAACATGAAGTAGCTACAGAGCTTCTAAATTTAGAAGATCTGATAAGCCATCTCAAACTTTTCTCCAGCTGCTTTGATGGCATCATTGATTTTGCTATCTACAGCGGCACCATTGTCACATTAAACAATGACAGCTCTAAAACTATCATCTCTGCTTTTCTGACAGATATTCATATGCTGTAGAAGGAAAAAAAATCATCTTCTTGTCATCAGAATTGTTCTTTTTTTCTTTTTCCTCCCACATAATTCCATTTTGTCCTTCAGGTCTTAATTGCAATTCATTATTTTTGTGAAGAGCAGCTGCATGAAGGCGAAGAGTTAAGGACATCACTTTAAATTACTAAAGCTGAACACTTTACCCCACTTTCAGTCTCTCATCTATTTACTTTAGCTCTTCTCTGAACATTTATCTTTCCTAGATGACATTCTTACAGAATAAAAACAAATACACAGAAATGTGTCCATTTGGGAAAGATGGTCTATCCTTAAACTGTCCTCTTGAGGAAACCAGATTAGAAATAGTTTGCTACTATTTAGTGGCTCCATGCTGTCTATTAACTTTGAAAACCATCTGTTCTTTGATATACTTTAAACAGAGATGTGGCCAAAAGCTCTGAAGCGGAGTGATGCTCACAGAAGCTTTGATTCATTTTAATAGCCTGAGCTTCTGTAATTACCCTCTAACTTTTGTCCAACTAATGGACTAAGAGGAACAAGAAAGGAAAAACTTGCATACTGGCAACAGAAAAGTAATTGAGAAACCTGCAGGTGGGTGAGAGCGGCGACAGAGCCCGGGGTGGCTGGTGGGAGCAAGGCTGTGGAAGACTAAAATACTCCAGAAGTTTCAGCCTTCTTCAGTCATTGGCCTTTCATGGTTGAGGATGAGCTAGAACCAGGTGCACCCTGTGTAAAAGTGATGTGTCTTCTAGATTACAGCTTTTTCTGCTGCCATGGTAATATTTCACTTTTTTTTTAACCCTCTTAGTGGGAGACTATGGATATTACTTTATGATTTTATGAAGGGATGTTCCCTTTGCAGCAGTAACAGCTCTAAACTCCCTGGCTGGGTAAAACAGAGAACCGTCCGCACCAATTCTGAGCCTTGTGTGACAGCAATTTATTTGAATTCAAACAGCTTCTAAAAGCTGATGTTATCTTTTTGAGGGTCCCTAGAGCTTTAAAGGTCACTACTGTTATCAAAAGCATTCTCTTCAACTTGTTTTATCTTCTGCTGATCTCCACTTCTGGGCTAGAAATTCCATGCTAGAACTTGCTTGGTATTTATTGCATGGAGGAGCCTAAAATATTAAAGCCTATTTCACTGTATAACTTTGAAAGGGCACTTCCATATTCTTATGATACTTTTCTTCATAAATATTCAGAAGTGAGTGTTTTGAGCTCTATGGAAATTATTTGACACTCCCTGTCAAACTCTACTAACTCTGTCAGGTTCTTACTTAGAAGCCATTTTGGTCTATCGTATCAGCTTCAAATTCACTTTAGTGACCTTCTGAACATGAAAGGAACTCAGACTTTTTTCCCAGCCACTCAAGACTTCAAGGTTTTAATTGCTTCTGCAGTACCTGTCATTAAACTCAGCTGGCAATGGCTCCAGTATGATTCTACCCAAGACTTTTGGGTCTATAAAAGCGTGTGAGTAAGAAATCTTTTTGATACCAAAGGAATTAAAGACCACACTGTAAATTTTTTAAAACCTGTGCCTTTCAAGGGATGATTTTTCAGCCCATTAAAATCGATGGCAATCCATCCAACAGCTTTGATGAATGTCAGGCTGGGCTGCTGTCTCCTGGGCAACTTCTAAGCTAGCTAGACATTGTAGACAAAAACTAATGAGCTATAATTAAAAATCACATTGTTTAATATGTATTACTTGGCAGAGATATTTTTTCCTTTCAAGTTAAAGCATGGTTCTGTTCTGGGAAGTCACTCTGAGTGGCACTGGGAAATGGCATATTTATTTGTCGCTTTACTCTTTCCAGATGAGACTGCTTGGTTCATAGGCAAAAAATATTTCTTCTGCCTTACTGCTTGCCATGTAAATGGCATTCCTGAGATGAAATTTGAGCCATGTCCTTCACTGCTTATGATTCATCATCACTGGACATGATAAAGCCCAGAGAGATTATAGCTGAAATCAAAAATGCACATGAAAGATACCTGTTGTAACCATGAATTAAAGATTGATCAGTGATTTGAAACTCAGCTTTCCACAGTGATTTCAATCATATTTCCATCTGTTGTTTGGGAGCTCATTCTCAGTGTTTATACATGTACTTAATCCTCGTGCTGAAAATATCACTGTCAACAAGTGGAAGCCCCGTGTAGTCTGATGATGCCAATTCTTTCATTTTCCAATGATTCTGTAAACTTGAGCTGTAGAACTGATGGGGGGGAAGGAAAAAAAAAAGAAAGGCAATTGTTCTAATTCTGGTTGCCCAGTTAATATTTGCTAATCACACATGTGTGCTGAAGAACACAGATGTGGCCAAAGGAGATATATGGTGAGGCTGAATTAACTCCCCTGCTGAACTGGTCCCAAATCTGCTGATTGCACAAGCATCTTCATGGGCTGTCTGAGCTCAGACCTTAAAGAGTGTGCTAGAGTCTGGTGGACAAAGAGGTGACAGAACATAACCAGAAGCAAGGAAATGTCACCAAGCGGATGTATTTGTATCATGTCCTGCAGGGACATAATACAAATGTGTTGTGTTCTTTGGTCTTTAATCAATGAAAAATTTGAAACAAATCGTCAGTGACTGGTCCAGAGGCTGAATAGGAGGAAGAATTTACACAACACCTCTGCTTGTTGTATTGTAGTGAGGACAGTTACCAAAGGGATGGCAATGAAGAAAATATAAATTATCAATGCATAATTTCAATGAGCGGGTAGCCAGAAGCCACAGGGAGTTTATGAATGTGCTATATGCGCTGTGTGTCTGTACTGTGACCTGCACCATTGCTGCTCCCACCTGCATTTTGCTGCAACATGCGGATGCACACCAAAATTGGGAGGGCAGGGAAGAGTAAAAACTGGATTAATTACTGTGAGGTAAGTTGCACAGAAATACACTGTTGCATTTCTTTGCATCAAAGACAGTTCTTTAAAGCAAAAATCAGAGTTTTAGGTCAAATGTATGGTTGTTAATGCTGCATTTATATGAGCTCAATGACAGGAAAATGTTGCAAGGTAGAAAAAGACGTAACAAGTTTTTGAAATTATTTTGATTATCCACCATACATGTGAGTCCTCTAGAGCAGTTTTTTGCTGATATGTCTTTGCTGTTCACCTGAGTGAAACTGTTCACATGTCACCACAACATTTTTCAGGATCACTTCAGGACTGCTGGAATTACACAGTAAAAATGTTCATTTAGAAAATTTAGGGACTGAAAGAGAGGGAGAGGCTGCCCCTCCATAAGCCAGGAAAGACAAGGTCAGCTTCCTCAGCCAGAGCAGTAACTTTGGGTAGGGAAGAAAGGATTTATTACATTGTCACAGTCATGGCAGAGTTATTCAAAGCTTCCAGGGATGGAAGCAGCCAGGAAAGATGGGTTATTTCCTCAGCTCTTGCCCAGGTACCATCACCCAGGGTCTGGGTGGCTCAGGACCTGCCCTGTCCCTCCCTGAGCAGCACAGAAGCCCCATCCTACCCAGGATGTCTGTGTCCCCTTGTATCAAGATCCATAGATACTTATCCACTATGTGGGTTAAACCTCCCTTTATCACTCACATCCACAATATTCCTTCCAATTTGTCATTAGAAACTCTACTGAATTGCTGTTTGCTGCTCAGCTGATGTTTGTTTGCACTTAAGTGTTTGTTTTCTGTGGAGCAAGATTCAAGTTGAAGCAATTGTAGTGTTCCCGGAAATACCACCCTCTTGTGTGTGCTAAAATTAATAAATAACATTTGGAGCACTTTGCAAAAGAGAGGCTAAATTATGTTTTATGTATACATCTGTGCAAATAAGGGGGAAAAAAAAAATACCAGCCAGATGAAGCAAGTGTCTAAGCTCTCAGATGAAAAGACAAGTTAGAAGGTGACAGCATCTCTAGTAACTGTCTGGGAACACAGCCCTAGCAACTGTGACATGATTTGAAATTGATCTCATTTGTTGATGATGAACACACACTAACTCAAATCAGCTGCTGTTTGCCTTAGGGCAGTCACATCCACTCTCCATTAACACTGATTAGCTGACCTTGCTGTGGTCTGAGCGGGATGCTGATCAGAAAATGAAGAGCTGAGCAGAGCTACTAGTTGGAGCTTGGAGTGTCACCTCTATTCCCATCCGGCCTGAGGGGTTTCCAAGTGCATGTGCTGCTGTGCTTCAGTGCCCTGCACAGCAATGGGAAGAGGAGGAAGGAACTGGAAATGAGGAAGCAAATGGCTTGTTTATGAGAAATTATCAAAAATCTGGTTACAACTACCTAGGTATCCACTTCATAAATGAATCCTATCCAACATAATCAGATAGGATGGAGCCTCCAGTTGGCTGTAGAAGTGTGATACCATTGGCTCTGGCACACGTCTATTTTTGCACACAGCTGAGTTTTCTTCAAGTTCTGTCATATCCAGATTTTGGTCACGCAGTGCAATATTAGGCTCTCCATCAGATGGCATTTTGCTCGGAGCAGGCATGCTTCTTCATAACTTATTTTCCTTGTCTGGGGAAGGAGAAAGGAGAGCAAAGCAAACCCACTGAATGGCAGCTGAGCACACCGGGGGAGCTGCAGATAACTGCGAGGCATCATCTGTTCACCGGCAAAGCCGCTACAAAAACGTGTGCGGGGAAAATCAACTCTTCAGTCATATTTCCTAATCTGGAGGGACAGGTGGGTGTGGAAAGTAATGACAGCCTGTAATAGCCTTGGCTGGCCATCTGGTAGGGTTTTTATTTGCCCTGGAAAATAGAGCGAGTTTGATACTCGGTTTAGAAAAAAGTTGTGCTGTCTGAAAAATCAGTTAGGAAAATAGACTTCCAGGAGGAGAGGGAATTTCTTCCATCCCAAAAATGTTTGTAAGCATGGAGGTACTATGTGTGTGTATGTATATATGTACTTACATGTGCACACACCTTATATATATATTTATGAATTCCTTACAATATCAACGAAGATATCAAGAGTATATTTATTAGTAGTGTTGGGTTTTAGTGGGTTAGAACCAACCACAGAATAATAGGAAATTTTTGAAATATATCCTTTTTACACACTGAATAAATCAAGACATACGGAGAGGAACTTAAACACACTCTTCAATCATCAGCTTCAAAAGAATGCTTGAAGAGCTGCAAAATCAAATATTCAAAGTTTTAGAAAGGGGTAGATAGCACAAATATACCTGTGTGGTGTTTCTCATCCAAAGCTCATCCATATGCAACTTGGACCATCAGTTTACTGTGAAGGCTGAGCTGCAAGAGGCCTCATCTTTTCAGCACTGCTTATCCACTGAGGTCTCCATTAGCCTGCAGCTACGTCATTTCTAGCTCAAAGCTGGAATTAACTCATTTGAGGAGTCTTCATGGAGCTGCTTTCATTTGGAAATAACATAGCAAGTTATGACCCTATGGTTTGTTGTGCAAAGCAACCACCAAACCTCACCAGCACTCTCATCGTGTTTTGTGATGCAAGCTTCGAGCCAGGATTGAAGAACAGTTTCTGGCATATCAGAGTGAGAATAGATCAGTAAGAGATTGAATTGCTCTGATTAGCATAGTCTTAATGTGATTTCTGCTCCCAGGAACTTGCTGGGCCAAACACGGTCAGTGGGGTAAGTGGAGTCAGATCACACTGCTATGGAGTGACTCCTGAGCAAGTGGTAGATGCCAGTCAGCAGAAATGGGTCTAAAATGGAGAACTTTAGTGAAACTGGCTCTGCATTAGCTGGGGCTGTGGCCACCATGGTACTGACCTCCTCCAGGTCAGCTCCAGATTAGAAACAGCATCTTTCTGGAGAAGGACAGAGAAAGGAGATGGTGTTTGCAAGCAAAATAGATGAATGAAGGTGTTTTGTATATATATATGTATATATATATATTTGACTTTTATATATCAGGTGCCAGCAGAGCTTGGTCCCGGTGCTGGGGCCTTTAATGGATCTTTAGGTTGTAGAGTGTTGTAGTGTGTAGTGGGATATGGGTTTCGGTTAAGGCCTGCAAGTAAAGTTCTCCCACTTTAAACATTATTATTTTTGTAATCAGGCATTCCAGTTACAGCCCAATGCTGTATAACTGCTGAATGCGGTCTATTCAATCCAATACTTGAGCCTAATGAAGATGAAAAGGTGGTGTTAAGGGCCAACCATAAGTGATTTCATCCTTAAAACTTTTTCCCAGTGCTTAAAAAATGAAACAGGACTGAATACCGTAATGTAATTTCCACTTTTCACGTACTTGCATTTCGCATATTAACACACTGATTTAGAATTGCAGCTTTAAACTACTCAAAACATATACTACATAGAAATATTTTTGAGCCATTGAAATGTTAAATGCATCAATGCAAAAAAGAGAGAAGAAAAAAAAAAAAGGAGGGGGTGTCTGTGGTAGGTTCCCTACTCTGATTACTTGGATGATTCCTCTGCATAATTGTTCCCCTAAGACTTCAGCAGATGGAGTAACAGGCAAGGTTTAAACACGGATTACAAATTCCCGCACAAGTGGTTTTGTCTGTTTTGTCAATTCAGAGATCTTTCATAACTCTTCCCCAGAAGGCTCTTACACCAGGTTACCCAGCAGACTGACGGACCTGGCGGGTCACCGTGTGTCCCCTGGTTGCAGAGATCAGCCCTTATGTCCCCACTGCAATCCACAAGAGCTGCTGCTGATCTGACCCTCAGGGGCAGCTGCTCAGGGATACAAAGATCGTTCAGCTGCAGGAAGAACCCATATTGCTTAATTCAAGGGTCTCATATCTGAATGTAATCATTATGCCAATATATTTTGTTTATGATATATGGAGATTTTAAACTGAATTTTGGCAATAATTGCTAGAACCTTAAGCATCTTTTTCTTTCCGATTGTAATATGTTGAAAGCATCCTATACTGTCTAATAGTTTCTTTTATTGAGGCATAATAGAACAGAAAAATAGCTCTCTGATCTCCTTTGATTAAAAGCCAACAGGTAACCACTCTAAATGCAGAAGAATCACTTACGAATTTAATATTTCTATTAAAGCAGTTCTCAATATTTTCAGACTACAATAAGCACCCAAGATGCCTAACAGGAAATACTGCTTTCAAGACATTCGTTAATCAGTTAAAATATGAATACTGATGCTAATCCTTATTTTTTGTTTTAGTAATAAGGAACTATACTAGAATCCACCTTTTTTCTCATTAACGTTCCAAGAACAGAAGAGATTAAATAAAAACATGCGTCAAGTAAGAAATCAGCTTTCTAAGTTGTGATGTTTATGGCACAGGACCTCATAAGCTCTACCTTAAAGTGTCTTGTTGGTGTTAGACACTATATAAAGAGGTGGCTTTTATACTTTCATAATCTATCATTTGCCCATTACATGCTTGTTTTTACTGAATTCTCACCTCGCTTCATTTCTTTTCAAAAACATTTTCTTATATACTTAATTGAAATTCCTTTACATCTGCATGCTGGGAACATCCATATTTCAGCTCTCTTTGATGATCTTCCCTATCTTTAATTCGTGTGCTTTTCATATTCGATGCACTAATTGGCTTTTCACAGCCTGACTTTTCAACTCTGGGTGATAGATCTTATTGCATTAAAACAATTTTTACTCCTGTGTCTTCTCTCCTGTTCCAGTTTAATATTCTTCCTTCTTATTAATTCTGTGCTATCCTCTTTCCTGTCAGCAATGTGTATACACGTAGATGACAACTGCTTCAAACTAACATTTTGCCCAACTCTTTTCCTGCTCTACAAAAGTTTATTTAAAGACTAATTGGCCAATACTTTTAGCTTATTCAGGCTGGCTATGTAGGCTCCTCTGCAGCCGTGTGGATTTACAGCACCTCTCAGCTTGGCACTCTCAATGAAGCCGTGGGCTAAAATCTGGAATTTGGACAGTAGGTGTGGAGTCATCCATCACTTGGTGATCATCATTAGTGCTGGCTCAGATATATCATCTGTTGCAGGAGAAATGGTTTGCATCTGAAATAAGTCAGGTGCTGAACTACGAGTGGGTTACTCAGTGTTTCAGACACAGTTCTCCTTTTCAGGGACAGCTTTTGTCCCTTTAGTTTTGCTCAGTTTGTGGTATGTACTTTTGAGCTATCATGATCATTGAGACTTCCCTACACAAGAGTAGACCCTTTTCTGGATATTCACTAGCAATAACTGTTAAAGACTTTCTTCTCACCTCTGTTTTCTAAGCAAATTCTCTTGCAGCCCAAAGAAAATATTTCACGGGAGGTAACCATCCCTAAAAAGAGAAAGGAAGCACTAAGGATGTGTGTGTATATAAACAATTGTCTATCCTTGCATAAAATGTTATTTACTTTTCCAAACTGGTCTATTACAATCTTGTTACTCTTAAACCACTTATTTCTTCAAAAACGTTTCCCAAACTCCTTATTATGAAAAGAATACCTTCTTTTTGCAAACTCTTCTCATGTATGTTTATCTGAGCCCCGCACAGATGATTTTCACTTGACAAAGGGGCACTTGAGGCACACATCAGATAAAAGGGAGTGTAAATGTCAACCGAAACTTTCCTAGGATAGCTGGCTGCAATCTTAACTATAAAATTCCTCCTGGTCAATGGTTATTGGTGGCATAAGCTGTGGAGAGCACCTGCCACCAGCTCAGCAGGGACCCCTGCTACTTGTGTGTTCCTGGACACAGGCAAAGGGACAGGCTGGCCATGAGGATCCTCATGGAGAAAGACACCCACACCATGTCCCACCATGGCCCTGTAGGACTGTGCTGTGCAGACAGAATGCCTAAACCTCTAGATGTGGGGTGTCCAGTGGCCAGATGTTTGTACCAGAAGGTTTTGGGTCTCCAGCAGCCAGGCAGTGTTTAAAGAACCCAATTCACTCTAGTTACTGTTGCTGCTGTTGTGGAGAGAGCTGGACTGGCACAAATAGAAACATAGTTTTATGTGGAAGGTTAACACAGTTTCTGTGTTATTAAGTCTTTAACTTTCACCTGAGAAACCGATATATGTATCTTTAAAAAACTATTTGTTCTGAATAAAATAGCTTATGTACATGACATTTACTTCCACAGATTATTTGGACAGAGTATTCCAATGTGTCTATTTTGCATTTCACATCAAATGCCTTTTTTCTTTAAATTAAAAGCTTTAAAAAAAGGCAAAATAATTAAAACCTACAGCCTAAAAAATGCAGTCCGTCAGCCATCATGAGAGAGAAGGCAGCCAACGTTAATACTGAAAGCCACCTTCTCATGTAGTTCCTCACTGGGTGGTTCTCACACCAATGCCAAACATTGAAATAACACGATGGGGAAAAAAAGCACTGCGTGTGTGCTTTGATGCTTATTAGGCTTATTAGATAGACTAATTAATATTGCCAGATACCATATCCGGATTAGTGGCTAAGTGGCAAATACTATTGAAAGCTGATTGGAATAAAAGTAAGGCAAGTGGAAACTAAATCACCCTGATGTGATGGATTGAATTGGAAAACCCGAAGATCACCAGAGCAGATCACTCAGGGTCGTGTCCAGGCGGGTTTGAATGTCTCCAAAGGAGACTCCACAGCCTCTCTGGGCAGCCTGGGCCAGGCTCTGGCACCTCACAGGAAAGAAGTTTCTCCTCATGTTCAGATGGAACCTCCTGTGCTTCAGTCTGTGCCTGTTGCCCCTCACCCTGTCACTGGGCACCACTGAACAGAATCTGGTCCGTCCTCTGACACCCACCCTGGAGATATTTACAAACACTGATGAGATCCCTCTCAGCTTCTCTTCTCCAGGCTGAACAGACCCAGGTCTCTCAGTCTCTCCTCAGAAGATGCTCCAGAACCCTCATCAACTTGTAGCTCTTTGCTGGACTCTCTCCAGTAATTCCTTGATAATTAGTGTCCTGAGAGCAGGGTTTGCAGATGAGGGAGAAGTTGCTTGAAACCACTGACACTTTCTCTCCCTTGTTTCCTGTGTGTTTGAAGATCAGCATTGCTCAGGTTGTCCACCAGCAGGTCCAAGCAGCCACATAACTCAGCATCACCAGTGGAGCTGCCCATTCAGTGAGTGATTTCAGCAGGGCTAATGGGATTGAGAGCAAGAAACTTTCCCTGCTGAAGTAAACAGCAATGACAGGCTGAAAAATACACAGCTTTTAAGGTCACATTTCAGGTGGTTCAGCTGACAGAAATTTTACCCTGTTTGTCTCAAGTTAGAAGCTTTTCTGCTTAAATTAAAATAACTGCTGATTTATGCAATCAAGGCTCAATTTGAAGTGAGTTACATGATCTTATAAGGTAATGACAAAAATATCTGACGTAAATATAACTGCTTGCTTAAAACAGGCAAAATATAATCTATTCAGCAAAAAAATATCCTTTTGATGTAACAGTCAGTATGCAAGTGCAAAGCAAACTCTGCTTTCCAGAGCATCTTCCATTCATTCAAATGTAATATGAGATATGAAACATTTTTAGGAATGCTTTTCCTTTACATTTACTTGGTTTGTCCTGTGTATTCATGACAACGCTGCACATAATTGTTATTGTAGATTCTTGGAAACTTTTACACCTTGTGTTCCTTGATATTTTATTTGATACTGGAAGAAAAATGGTCTTAATGACGAATTTAAGCATCTAAAACAGATTGGGAAACTTGTTTTTAATACCAACCAAATTGGAATTTTGTACAGAAAAATTATTTCCCCAGAATCTCTCATGTAACAGAATTTTAAAATTTTTCTTCTGTTGTTGAATAAACTTGCTAAAAATTATTTCTACACTGTAAAGCTACTTCAGTGAAAATTTTCAGCTTAAAACTGATTTTTTGTTCCAAGAAGAAGAAAATGGGACCCACTTTGATTCTGTGAAACAAAAACCCAAAGCTGTGAGACTTCAGCTTCTTTTTTGTTTGGTGTGACTTTAGAAGTGCTTAAAAAGTTATAATGAGTCTTGTAACTCAATGTCAACCAAATGTCGTTTGCTTCGGGACAGACTCTGCCCTCTCTTATGTCTTGGTCACTGTGCTGTGGGCTTTCAGTAAGATTGTTCCTAATGATTTCAGTTCCCGGTGACTGATGCTTGGAAAAGCTCACAGCTGATAGCATGGCAAAAGAAATTGAAACATAAATACCACCTTTGCTATAAGTTTTTATTTGACAAAGCACTATGCCATTTTATGCCTGCTTCATTTTTAAACAGACTTGTTTGTGTGCATGTCAAAACCAAATTAAAGTAGCAGTGCGTCTGCCAAGCCAAATACATTAATTCATTTGAAACTGCTTTTCCAGGGATGATGCTATTCTTTCTCTTCTTTTTTTTAGGAAATGAGTGCTTTAGAAGGCAATGATGTGTGTTAGCAAGAACTTTGTGAATACTTATTTCTTTAAGCAATAGTTGCTCTTATTTGTTGGTAAAAATAAAGAACAGCATTAGAATTTCATGAGGTTCTTGCTGTTGCTGCTGCCTCGGTGCGGTGCAGTCACCCTTCTGTTTGTGGCATCAAACTCTAGCAGTTTCCTCCCCGGTCTAAAAGCCAATATTTCTGAGAGAGAGCATAAATAGTACAGTAAATGTAATAAAATTAATTCCAACACATGCATTCAGTAACTAAAAAGGATGAGACATCTGACATAAGAAGACCTTTTAATCTAGAAGTCAAAAGCCAAATCACAGTAATACAAGCCATAAACAACCTCTGAGGCAGAAGACATTCCCCGTGCAAACTTGGCAGCCTGGTGTTTGGCTTGTGTGCCAGACTTGCTGGCAAGTGAAAGCCAGAAATCAGCAATTAGCCCTGATTCCCGGCAGCTGATTGAGAAGTGTTTTAGGAAAGTGGGGAGGTGGCTGCTTGCCTGCAAGGAGCAGGAAGGTCTGCGTGGTTCCCTTTGAAAGAGGTCAGTGTTGTTCTTAACTGCTAATATTTTCAATTTTATGGCAACAAAATAATTTCTGAAGTGTTACCTGGAGGTTGTTGTGGCATTTGCTGCCTTGGATGTGACCAGGCTGCACAGATGCGTATTCGTGTTCCTTGTTGGGTTGATTGTTGCATGTTTTTGGGTGCTGCTGGCCGGGTAGTTTGTGCATGCAGGGACCAGGCTATAGAGCTGTATTTTGGCTTTAGAGTCTCCAAAAAATATATATATATATATTTTTTTTTTTTTTTGCAAATATTTTACAGTTAAATTTGCTGTTGTGTTAGGAAAGAGGGAACAACTCTACAATTGTAAGCACTGAGCTACTACTGGGCTCTTTCTTGAGGACAAGGACAGGTGGGGAAACATCTGCAGTTGAAGTGCAGATACAGTTTAATCCTCTATGGATTTTGCTTTGCTGTTGTATCTCCTGTCTCTCTGCCTTTCTCTCACCCTGTGAACTGAGCTGTTTTAGAAAGTGTGAGCTCCCCACTAACTTCCCTTTGAAAAGGTTTTGAGAAGCAATAAATAAACAAAAATCTAAGGTAATAACCTAATTATTTACCAAATTCTCTACTAAAGAGTGTGACTGGTTCCCAGTCCAGCCTGCTGACTGGTACGGTACTGCGTGCCTCAGGTGTCTGGTATTATGGCAAAGGTGGGAGTTATGGGGGGAGTTGTGCTGTAAAGGCAACTTCAAGGGAGGGCTGATGGCTCTGTAAGAAATATGAAGTCATTACAGCAGCCCTCTCAGGACTTTCCTTTATTGCCATTTGTTCTGTTAACTGATACTGAGCCATCCTTAGGGCATGGGCCTGGGTTTCTACCTCTGTGTAAAGTGTTTTAAGCACTCACAGCTTTCCCTCTGTGCCATGCAGGTAGCCCTGGGTGGGTTCCTGCGATGGGCTGATGGATTCCACCTGTCCTGGTTTCTGTTAAAGGTGTTGGCATGCTGGCTGGCTGTCAGCTGCTGTGCCTTTCCACCTGAATTACAGGTTGGCAGTTAAACTATTAGATATTCGGTGAGTAATGCAGTCTATGAGAAATATTACCCGCTTCCCCAGGGTTGATGGGGCTTGAAAGGAAACATTTATCAGAACTGCTCCTCGTTTTTTGTTTTCCTTAGTCTTCCTTATGCATTGCATTAAAATAAATAAGTGACATGAGACAGAAAGGTGATGAATTTCTTTAATTGTGAGGCTCTTTAATAGACTCCCTGGGGGCCTATCACACACCATAGCTCTTGTTCAGGCATCTCCTCCCGGGTTGTGATCACCAGCACTTTTCCTTGCAATGAAACCTTTCATCTTAAGCTCTGCTAGTGCTTTGCAAACATCCATTATGTTTCACAACACTCAAGAGAACGTAATTACTGCCTCTTATCCAATTACATCTTGCACAAAGGGAAAGCAAGACACAGATAAGCCAGGGCAAGATGCTGTTGTCATGTGGGTGTGTGGGACCAGGAGGGCTGCACAGCCACTGCTGCTCGGTCATGCGACCAGGTGGAAACCATCTCTTCTTCTGCAGAGCACCTCGTTCCTACCAGCTTATAAGCATATCTGCCACGTGGCAGATAAGGAAAATCTCATTCTAGGCCCTTTCCTGGGTCCAGCAAACACCAGTCTTTTAAAGAGCTGAGACTGGACTCCTGATTTGGTAGGCTTATGGTTTAAAGTGTATTGCTCAGTCCAATACAGCTTTCCCATAGTACTCAGCACCAGCAAGCAAAGAGAAAATGCAGATGCTATCTGCACATAATACATAAAAATAAGATAACTTTATAATATATGATGGTAGGGAGAGACAAGAAGGACATAATATGGTTGGCTTACAGCTCCCTTTCCTTAAAGCCTTTGAGTAGCTGTTTGCTCTGTGTTTTCCATTTGGTGCAGCTCGATGTGGCTTGTTAAAAAGCACGGAGGTTGTGCCCCAGACGTTCACGTACAAAGAGCAGTTGGATCAATATCAATCTCTGCAGCCTGGTGTTGTTACAAAGGCTCGCAAGTGCACCTTGTTCAGCTGCGGCTGTGCCCGTAATGGAGATCGAAGTGAGCTGGATGATGATGTAGCTCCTGGGATGCTGCAAGAGATACAGAGAGCAGTGAGTCAACAGGCTGGGAAAGATGCAAATGAAAATGAGTGAGCTCTGGTATTTGCCACAATGAGTTAACTTAATTAAGGATGAAAAAAGAATGGAGAAGGAGAAGGATCTCTAATGCTATCAGTTAGTTTAATATAGTGCAAACAACATTACTGGAGTGTGCACTGTTTATTGCTCAGTGTTATACTCCAGTTTATGGTGCAAGTGTGATGGGTCTGAGGGCTATGATGGGGAAGGATTCTGTGCTCTGTTTAATATAAACTGGCAGCACATTTGTACCACGAAGGACCGCAAACCAAAGCTACTTGAAATGATTTTTTTCTCATTACACTCTTTCATCTGAAGAATTGTTTCTATCTCTGATTACCCTTTAGTTTTGTCCAAACCCCTCCTCCCTACCAAAACAACAAAAAACAACCCAAACCCCCCAAAACAGAACAACAGTTGAGATTTCTAGAACCTAAACTTCTCCTCAGCTCATGGTGATGTGTGATTGCTCTGTAATTACAGTGCTTAAGTGTCTGTGACTATACTGTTGCGTGAATTTTATCTCTACAAAGTAAAATACATTAAGATAACCTGCCTTTCAAGGACTGATCACAAGGAGATGAAATCTCTGCTAGAAACCTCTGTGCTAAAACATGCCAGTATTTTTGTGATCACAAGTATAGCAGTTAAATTCTAAGAAACTTTACTGGGTCACAAAGGTGGTAATAGAGGGAGAAAGAAATTTAGAGGAACAGGTGAGGACAACAGGATTTTTAGAAGCATTGACAGCAAATAACACGGAAATTTGATAAGCCTGTTGGAGAAGCTGCGGGGGAATGTGCTCTTTGGTAGTGTGTAGGCACCAAAATGAGGATAGCAGACAAAAAAGAAAGAAGTTAGAGCTCAAGTTCTTGTTTTTGTTTCCAGATTGTTAAATCAGTGCTCTGAGATTCTTTTGGGGAGCTTTATACTGTCTTTTCCTTCCTTATTTTAAAAATATATGTTAGTATCTCATTAGAAGGTATCTAAAAATCACTTCCTCCATCCTTTTTCTGGATGTTGTTGCTACACAAATATGAAAGTAATGAGTTGAAATATGAAGAGACGATGTCCTTGTGTGAATCTTTCTATTAACCGTGACGTCCTTTCTATCTATAAGTGCCACTGCAGTATGTTTCATACATACCTGGAGACAGCAGTGATGGTGAGGCTGGTAGAAGTGATTTTGATTTCAGTGGACAGGAAAGACATGAATATGTTCTGTGACAGAAGGGAGTCGTCTGAGGATGGATATGGCCTGGGAAACCTGCAGCTGTGGGTTTGTCTCTCTTATTTTAGGAAAAAACATTGATGTCATATGAAGGAACAGGGTGTCTGGTCTGTGAGATGTGGGAGGATGAAGAAAAGGAGGAAAAAGAGGCTGTTCTGGGACTGAAGGGTGATGTTGGATAGGGAAGGCTGAAACTCACTGTGGGGAAAGGCCAGCCCTGCTGCTCCCTTGCATGGCAGAAAGTGGATGTAACCTCACCATGGATGTGTGATACAGTGGTCTGGCTTCTGCAAACTCATTGCTGGCACATCTGTGCCACAGCTGTTCCACAGGCCCCTTTGCTTCCTCCCTGGAGATGCAGGGTAGGGAGATGAGTGATAGTCACACTTTGCAGGAGAAAATAAGGCCGTAGCACAGTGTTTCTAACAGTGTTTAATGCTGGCTCAGCCTTGTTGAAGTCGATGGGAAGCTTTTTGTAGAGCTTAGGTCAGCTGTGAATATCCTTCTTCACTGCAGCTGATAAAACTGGGGGATGTTCCCTGAGACTGACTGGCAGGTACTATAAAACAGGGCTTAGTTGATCTGTGCTTGTTCGCTTCATCTGTGTTGTTGAACTGGACTTGCACGAGTGCTTATAAATGAGCAACAGTGGCCTGACAGCTCAAAATATCTTAACAGTAAGTGACACCAGGAGCTGACTTTAGACTTGGGTCTGTGGTGGGAGTAGCTTCACTTGGCCAGCAGCTGGGTGTCCAGGCATCGGTGCCTTGGCCAAGCTGTGGATGCTTGGGCCAGTCCTAAAACCCATTGGAAATAGCTTTAGTTTGGCAGAGACTAGAAATATCTTTGTAAATGCTGAAATGTGGGGAGCTGTTTTTCCAGAGTGTTGTTGGATAAGCTTGTAGACGTTCAGCAGTGAACTACAGTAAACCTCCAGTGCTAAAAATGGTTTTAGCCAAAGTTGGCCTGTAACAAAATTTTGAAAAGTTAGAGAATGTATGAAAACAGCGATAAGCTTTAACATTTTTTTTTACTTTACTTATATGAATATAAAGATGGCAGTGTTATCATTTGATGGACTGCATGTATATTTGGTTATAGAGAACCTAAAAGTAAATTTTATTTCCTCAGGGCTGCCTTTGAACATGTCTGTGTTGTGCCTTATTTCTGATTCAGAACACAGTAACTCTGCTGCCTAGTAATATCACAGGGCAAAACCAGGTACTGAATGCTTTTTCAAAAAACTCTATACCATTTTTCCCTGTTTAAGGATGTTTTTACTAGGTATAGTTCAGTACTTAAGACCAATAAAAAGGGATGCATCTATAGCTTCTTCCATGTTTTCTTGACTCATAACCTTCACTTTTTGTCAAACTAAACATTTCATACTAAATTATTCAAACTGCTGTTCTTCCATGAAATATTGTCTTGACTACAATAAGCACAGATCTCTATAGGTTGTACTCCAGTTCACAGAGCAGGTATTTCTGGTAACTTTGCCTTTTTTGGCAGCAGGTCTGTTTATATTTCTAGCACTGGTTACTCATGAAGTCTCTAATGGACCATTTGAACTCCAACAGGCAATTGCTCACAGGCTAACAAAGTTAGGGCAGTGGTGTCAACTCTTTAATTTCACACATTTCATATTGTATTTGCCCTTTAATTTTAAAAGGATGCATTTTTGCCATTGTTATAAGCTCACCTTCTCTGTTTTAAGTAAATTCTGGTTGTGAAAAAACAGCTCTGATAGAATGAATTCCCTCGTCTCCTTGGTGTGTGGTCTGCTGCTGTTTCAAGCTTTAGCTTTAGAGTTTCTCCTTGGTATGACAGAATTCACACAGAGGTTTAACCTTGTTACTTCTGGAGTTATTGGAAATATTGGCTCTGAGTCAGCCTTCTGTGAGATTGTGGCTTTCAGGGATATTCTTTAGATTATATTCTGGTCATGTAGAAATGCTTAAATAGTGAGCCATATATATATATTTTACTACTCCCCATCCACCTTCTGTCACATATAGAGTTCACTGAATCAATGTGTATTTAGACATATTTCATAGTGTTAAACTAAAATAAAACTAGCCTAGCTAGTATTTAGATCTCAATGTATTACATCAGGCAGCCCCATAAAGGCTTGGGAGAGACTTCTTCAGTTCATTTAATTAAATCTGGAAACAAAAAAGCCTCTAAACATCCGTTTTCTTACCCAAATGGTTGTTCTGCCTTTGCAAGGTAACGTGCTTGTGGCTTTAGGCAGAATCCCAGTCTGGAATTCTGCTAGAAGTGTTTCCAGATATTTCACTGCAGTCTTATAGTGAAAATGAGACCTAATTATTTAACTTGCAGGGGTTCTTTTTCCCTAAGAGATGCAGTGCAAGTTAAACTGTAGAATTAGTAGATTGTTTTAATTTTTGCGCCTATCTACTTTTTTATAATACTCTTGAAATCTTTTCAGTGATATTTTCTCAGTGCTTTTGGTTTCTAGTGAAGGATAAAAGGCAGTTGACTATGAAGTTCTGTTTTTATCAAGCTGTATTGCTATAAAAATAATCTAATAAAGGACTAGTCTTGGGATGTTTGCTGTAATCATTATATTTGTTTTCATTAAAAGGAAATTAATATTGAATGGCAAAATAGGTGACCTAAATTCAGCAGAAAGCGTGCTTGGGTGTAGACAACTAAGTCTTTAATGGACCTATTAATAGTTCAGGTGATCCTAGATTTTATGGCAACTGATTGATAATTAATTGTCCACAATTAACTGTACTTTAGGACTGGACAATTATTGGTGTACAACTCTCTGGAGGTTTGAAAAAAAAGTCTTAAGAGGAATAACATCCTACATGAGTGCCAAGTATTCAAAATAGTTGTACGTGTACCGGTTTTGACACTGGTTCAGGCAAGGTTTGCTAGTTGAAGCTGTAGTTCGAAATGATCACTCTTGTTTACAGATCGATCAATTCTATTACAGAGCATAATGAGTTTAGTGAACTTCGTTTAGTCCCTGGGAAACAGTGATACAGAGAGCTGCTTATACAAATAAGACTACCATCTGTGCTTACCTTAGGAGGAAATTATGAAGGCCATTAATGCCTCAAATCACTGACTGGAATTCAAAGAAAGAACTTGCCAATAATGGCACATTCACGCTGTGGTGTAGTTACATACATCACCTTTTCTCTGATTAGATGTAATTCAAGCTTGTATTAAACAAACAAACAAACAAAACCCAAACCCAAATAAACTACCACACACAAAGACCCACACAAACCCATGAACAAAACCCCAAACCAAACAACACAAAACAACAACAAAAGCAGACCAAACATAAAATCCCCCTCAAAATGCACAGCAACAAAAACAGCCTCCTCAAAACACCCCCCCAACTTGTTTTTGGTTTGTGAACTCGTCAAACCACACTCCTATAGACCTTGGGAGCAATTAGTAGCACTGTGCGATATTATCCCATGCCTTATTTGGGGTAATGGTAATCACAATGTTAAAATCGCAAGTATTAATGAGTTAGATGGATTGTGCGATGCCTTCATGCTGCTGGAAATGCTGTTTCATGCCTCCTTCAGGGTATGATATCCTGTGTATCTACAGACCATATGTCATAAAATATGATGGTGTGGTAGTCTTGCTGTTCTCTGGATGACTTTGTGTGCAGAGGTCTGATTTGGAACCCTTCACTAATGAGGGTCGAAAATATATTGCCTCCTTTCTTTATATCAGATATACTGATTAAAAATTTAAGTTTTTGGGATTTTTTGTGGGCTCTTTGTTTTTGATATATGTGGTGTTTTTTTATTTTGTTTTGTTTTTGATGGTGGTTTTTTTTTATAGGTAACAGCCTGGCATTTTTCTGTATTAGTGTACTGGATATAGTTATATATCGCTTTGTCTTTAATCTTTCAAGTTGCCCTTAAATGAGAGGCTTGTCAAGTTGTCATTAAATGACAGGCTTCTGAACATGAGACAAACCTACTTTATCTCTTAAATTAATTACCAGGAGACTGTATAAACAGTGAAAACAAATTTAATAAAAGAGCACTCCAGATGGCTGAAGGTAGGCTTACGCATTCAGAACATTCCTCATTATAATTGCAATACCATGCACAGACATTCATACTGACGCTTTGGGGAATTTAGAGATGAGATGCACTACAATCTGCTAGGAGGCATAATATTCACAGGGTTTTACTGCCACAGAAAAAGCATAATGACTATTGAAGAAGACTAATTGCTGACAGTTTTTGAGCTGGCTTTGGTGCACAATACATTTGTTCTGCCCTGCAGATCCGTGTTTCAAAAACTATCGAAAGTACACATGCGAATAGCAACATAAGTGCCGTGGAGATTAGTGCACTATGTACAATTTTCCTTAAATGACTCCAAGCTCCCTTTGTCTACACAGGTGCTTAGTTGGCAATGTGATTCTTTCAAAGGTTCGATTTCAATGCAGCTCTGGGGAGATACCCTAGATTGTAGAGCTCAGGTCCCAAATAAAATAAACTGATCAGAAAGGCTTTAGATAACGTGCTTCAGCATATTCTCTGCTTTGGGAAGGCAGCATGACAACATAACTGGTCCTTTTCTCTGCGGTGGAAGCTCTGGGATGCTGCTCTCATCTGGGATGAAAGGAAGAGCTGCAGTTCAGGACTCTGACCAGAAGCTCCTGCAGATAGAAGGGATTCCCTCCAACATCTATGTTTCTGATCTCCGGTGGCCACTGCAGCATGGCTTTATTCACAGTATTTTTCTATTTCTTCTTCTGTCCTCTTGCTGAGGAAAATCCAGCAGGCAGCATTCCATGGTTTGTTAACACGTCAATGTGACTTTCAGAACTTCAAATACGCACTTCTAGCTGACTTAGAACGTAAACAAATTGCAACGTAGCTGCAAAGGGCTCACCTGTGTGTTGAAGATGAAGTGGATTTGTGTCAGACTAGTTCCCAGCATTAACGCTGCTGCATCAGCTTAAGACACCCCAGTGCAGGGTGTGCACAATAGCTACTTTTAATAGCTGGTAACTCAATATTAGCAAATGTATTTTCAGTAAATCACTTACACATGTAGAAAAGTTTAGGTTGGTGTTCAGTAACTTCTCCCTGAAGCAAAGGGATTCTGTAGGTTCTGTGAGATGCTTTTCTAAGTGTGTTTCAAGGGCACCTGGTGCACTTAAATTTGTTCACCTGTGCAGTCTTATTATTCATTTCTCGCCCAGTGAAATGGTTTTGCACATCAAGCCATCTATCAAACTTTCAGCCACAGTCTTGGAGGAGCACTGTGGTGACTGGTGAAATGTGCTTGGTGAGTGAAGGGCAGCTAATGTATAATAAGAATTGAAAAGTCATCAGTCTTGAAAGAGCCGTGAATGGGTATTAAAGTTGTACAAGTGAATGAAACAGACAGAGAAAATGTATTTGTAGTAATTAATTACTTCTGCCTGCTCTGGTTTATTTGCTGATGAAAGATGAAGACTTCTCTGGTCTTCTGATGTGGTTGCACTGGCTTGGGTGTTGAAGAAAGTCACGGTTACTGCTTAAATAGCTTCATCAGTGTGGAAAAAGACTGTGAGTACATAATTCGTATATGAAATGGAAGCAGTGGTGCATTGAGCGGTTGGAATGGAGCCCAGGCTGTGCCTCCTGGGATGTGCAGAGTGCTGCCTGAGCTCAAGGAAGGAAAAATTTTGGTCCAATGGGGTTGGGAAGGGATGAGGACATTCAAAGCTGGGAGACTGCACAGGTGTGATGACCAGTGGTACTAGAAACCTCTCCAGTTTGGTGAATTATAATCACAGAATGGTTTGAGTTGGAAGGGACCCCCAAAGCTCACCCAGTGCCACCCCTGCCATGAGCAGGGACATCTTCAGCAGCTCAGGTTGCTCAGAGCCCCGTCCAGCCTGGCCTGGGATGTCTCCAGGGATGGTTCATCCACCACCTCTCTGGGCAACCTGGGCCAGGCTCTCACCCAGTAATCCTGACAGTGTAACTGTATATACCCGCTTCTCTAAGTAAAATAAAGCAAAAATTGTAATAACAAGAAGTTTAGACCTTGGAGAAATTATTTCTTTGCAACATTAGTGTAGAGGCCTGATAATGTACCAGGGGAGCACTTCTAACACAAATTTATTGAAAGAATAAGTGTGGATTATAGGAATAAAACTATTCCGTTTCTTCTTGGCACCTACTCTAATCCATCAGAGCTCTGGGAGATACAAAGTATAAACAACTCTTGAAACAAAACAATCAGGATTCCTTTCAGTCCCTATTTTAAAATTGCATGTGTCTAGTTGCAGGGAAAAAATACAACAGAAGCTCTGAAAACTGTTACAGATTTATCTGCTGCCTTATTTAAGCAGCTCACATCTACGTGATAGGAGCACTTTAGTGCTGAAAATTGATTTCTGGACAAAACAGGGATCAAAGAGGTAAAAATTGGAACTCAAACCATGTTTTCTTCAGCAGCCAGACTTCAGACAACCATACGGTGGGAAGGTTTAATAGCATGTTGAGCTGTGGTTTGATGATGCGATAAACCTGGCTTTTCAGTCAGTGCTGGAGGATCAGAACTGCTGTGACTGCGCCACACAAAGCTCTGATCAGAGAGAATTCACGATGAAGGCTGAAGTTTTGTTTAAAGAAATGCTTACGGATTAATGTTGTAGCAGGATGGTTTTATGCCACGACAGAAGCTTTGCTGGTGGGCATAAGTTCAATAGAAAGTAGCATGAAATTCAGGTTGTGCACTCTGACTTAGCAGAAATGCAATTATGTGCCAGTGTTTGGACAGTTGGTGATTTAGTAGTGCCCTGGACATGGTATTAATCACTGTAGAGAAATGTCCTAAATTCAAGTGCTTAATGATCAAAGATGAAGATCCTCTGCTTCATGCACAGTGCCAGAAAAACATTGTATTAAAGATGTTTGCTGGTTTTATGGGGATGCTTATTATTAAAGATGTTTGGTTTTGTGGTGTATGTGGTAGTGTGGTGGGTTTTTTTTTAATATATATTGTTTTTGGGGGTAGGGGATGCTTTTTTGAAGATTCTTCTGCCTTGACTTAAAGCAAAGCTAAATGTATATATAAAAAACAAATGATTGATTATCTATTAAATGACACCTAGTATTTCCAGAAATGTCACACATGTTATGATTTCTTTATGTATTGCATAGACATTATGTCATGTTTGATTTTCAAAGAAAGTTTTGGTTTACTATTATAATAGTGTTCCACAGGAACATGCTGAACCTGTGACTGAAACAACAAACTTACTTTGGAAACAAAGCTTCAATTGACTTTTGATTTCAGTTTAGATTGTAATATTGCACCATCAATTATTTTAGGGCAGTTATTTTATTGGTTGCCTACAGCACATACCCTTTCTAAACTTACCACTATTTTAATGCCTTGAAAGAAGACTTGAAGAACAAACTAAGAATAAGTGTGCAGTAACATTAAGAAAAAAATCAATAAAATAATTTTCTATACAACTCTTACTGTTACACTGTAGATCCTGGGAACACTGGTGTTGAATTATGGAGTTTTAATACTCATAAGAATTTGCTAGTGGAGATAAGAAACTGATGCCCATATAAAACTACAAGCAGGTGATTTATCAGAACTGTCTTACTGGGTCTTGTAGGTTACTTTTATAAAATTATTCACAAGTGTTGCAGAACATCTTTTCGGAAAGGTCGTAGTTTGCTAAAAATTAAAATATAACAATAATCTGATAGCCTTCAGTGTGATCATTACATCTGACCTTCAAATGAAGTACAGAAGATATTGCTTTCTTGGGTGATCTCTGGTTTTAGATTATGCCTCTAGAGCAGTGTTGAATTTTATAATGGAAATCACTGCAAAGAAAATGCAAATGAATGCACATTATGACTCTGCTTGTATATCTGCTAGTTTTTCAGATCTAGAGACCTGGTGTACTCATAGGTGTGACATTCTTTTGTGATGACAATATTAATCAAAGTTGCCTTCTGAATGCAACGAGTGTAAGACAGTGGCTGCCTGTTTCTGCTGTAGAAACACATATTGGGTACAGAAGGAAACCAAAGGCTCACAGAGAGAAGAAAAGATTCCTAAAATAGTATCATTTATTAAATACACAAATATATATACAGCTTGGCCAGCTGAATAATGAAAGAGTAGTGACATTTATCTGGTATTTGGCCTTCATCATCCAGATTTATGGTGCTGGTGTAAGGAAAGATGTCAGGAGGAATTTTTTATCCCTGTCTTTGTCGTTATTTTTTTTGAAGATGAATGAAATCTACTGGTGGTGAAAAACAATCCACTACAGAAGGACTAACAAGTCTAATCATACCTATTTGCCTTTGTCTCCTGTAAATGGGGATGTCTATCTCAAATGAATCAGACTCTAGTTAAAGCTCTTCCAAAATGGCAGAACGTTTCCCCTCTAGCAGCTGAGAACAGGTGTCTCTCATTTTCTTTGCTTAAAAAAGAAAGGAACCTCCTTATGCTTAACATCGTAAATTACTTTGCTCATTTTGATTTTTATTTTTCCTGTATCCCGTTATTTTTATTTGGTATGGCTATATTAAAACAAAATGTTAATCAGATAGAGAGTGACCTCTGCAAACTTGCATGCATTTCATTTCTTCTGCTTCTTTTTACAAGCTCTTTCTTAGAAAATGTCTGGAAAAATAACAAATTATGGAGTCTGGTGAATGCAAATCCTCCAGGGTTGAATGGATGCCCAGGGAGATTGCAGTTCTGGCAGACTCCCTGGGTTATCAAGTACTTTGCTCTGAGCACCCTGATTGTAATTACAGCAGCATTACACAGATTGAGAGGCCATTTCTGCGAAAAGTCAGCGTTATAAACCATATAGGGTTTAGTTCAATCCCAGCTGCTGTTCTTGGCAATTTTCTGCAGCTTAAGTGTCTACGGATCCACTTCTTAAACCTCGTTCTTAAGATAACTGTCAAATGAATATGGCAGAGCATCAGTCCATAGCTACCTTTTCCCAAACCTTGTCTGGATCAAACCAGTAGTACCATGTCGAATTTATACTGGTGTTATAGTGTTTTTTTGTTGTTGTTTTCCCCTTCCTTTTTCTGCTTTTATCCTCCTCAAATCTTCTGTCTTTGAGTCTTGCCCTCCAGACGATATTAATGGCTTGTAAGAGAAAATTGACATCTCCTGAATGAGCAAATACTGAGCTGCTAGAATGTGTAGTGCTGTAAGATGGAACACTTGCCACAAAATGAAGAATTGCTCAAAATTTTTGTCCTTCACTTTTTATACAATTAAAAGACTGTCAGCTTCAGGAGGGAGAGAAAAAACCAAAATGTTTCTCATGATTACTCAATTAAACTATGAAGGAACCAGCCGTGTTCCACCAGTCAACATTGCAGTGCTGCCCATGGACTTGCTGAGCCCTTCTGGTGGTTTTGCAGAGTTTTGCAATTAATTCCTGCTGTGACTTCAAAGGAATTCTAGCATAACGCATGTGTGTGTGTGAAATTTGTCTGCTTGTCGATGCATTGTCTTGTTCAAGACACACAGGATTGTCATGTGAAGCACCAATTGTTATTTATTAATTGAGTGAAGTTAACGGTTTACAGTATGTCTACCTACAGCATAAAAATGGGAGTGTGTTATTAGGAACTGAAGTCCCACCAGAGTAGAAGACGGTTTGCCAGAACAATGAGCTTTTTTGTTCATAATGCAACGATCGCATTTATTTGAACTTTATGTTGTGTTACTACTTACGCATGTGGTCCAGACTCATGCCTGTTTCATTGGTACATATGGTGTCCTACAGCCTGGCAAGACCTGGTCTCGTAGCACAAGGATTTACAGTCTGAGGACAGTCACTTAAAATTTATTTAAGATCCACGCTGTGGTGTGTAACCCCAAATCTCTGAAATTTCTGTATGATTTGAAAGATTTGTAGGAAGTAAATCCATTTGCACTAACGCTTGGTGGCTTCATGAGCCAGGTCTTTGAGGACATTGGGCCCTTGCACATGGGAAGTCTGAGTAACAGACCAGTTACTGCCTGTGTTTAGCATTTCTGTTAGCTATCTTGATTAAAATACACTGGAAACACGTTTTTCTCAAGTATATTTTAGCCCTTCCTGTTTCTTCAGTGCTGGAAATCATGTTAGTTATTTGAAAGAAATAACATTTTTGGCATGAATAAGGAAAGAGGGAATTACCAGTATTCAGAGTCAGGAAGGTGTTTCTGTCTTTACAGAGAGGTCAACTCCTCGGCCATCTCCTTGACTAAATTAGAGCTGGCAAGAATGTGAAGAGGCTTTGGGGTGTGTGTGAAGGGAACAGTTCCTGCAAGAAATACTGTTTCTTTCTTTCAAAGAAAAGGTGTTCAAAGGATTTAGAACTTGAAAGTAATCTCTCCAACTATGCTAAAAACCATAAGGACTGAAGACTTGTTATCCTTTTGGGTTTCGTCCTGTTTAAATCTTTCCAAGTAAGATGTTTGTGGGTTGTGGTGTTGGTTTCTTTGTACGTTTAAATTTTATTTATTTATTTATTTATTTATTTATTTTTATATCTCAGTAAGGCACCAAAAATGCCTTGAAGTGGGACAACCAGGTGAGGGTTGATAAGTCACTGTTAATGGCTCTTTGGTCTTTCGGTGTATCTGTTTGCTGAAACAACACTAGCACTAATTTGTTTGTCTTTTGCTATGGATTTGTATGAATAAATGTCAATAACTGAATAACTTGATGGGAAGCATAACCGCCACACTTTGGAACAACATGCTGAACTATCAGCTAGAGGTTTCAGCTCCCACTGGTATTGCTTTGGGAGCCAGAGAGTCTAATAAGATGCACAAAGCGTGTCAGCTACATGTTTTCCTGGGGAATTTCCAACAAAACAGTTGGTTTCTCTCTACCCTCACTAGCTTATCAATTTATTTTTATTTTGATTATTATTGCTCCAGGCAGATTGTTTTCAGACTTAACACTTGTCTCTTATTATGCATTATTAGAGACCCAGCATCTTATGGAGAAAGGGTAAAAATCAGTTTTCTTATCTAGGTGATCCTTATGTTTAAAACAAGTTTACAAAATGGTTTTTGTGTGTGGACCAAGATGTTAATGCAGGTACCTCTGAAACAGTGGGCTAACAGTCGGCTGTGTTCAACTGTCAATAACACACTGCTCTGATTAATGTGATCAATTTTTTGGCTGTCCCTGCTCCTTATCAGAAAGACTCGCTGTGGAAAACCTGTACAGTCTGGCATCTCGTGATGTTAGGTATCAAATTTAAGAGGATTGAAAGGGGAAACAATCTGTCTCCTGGGCCTTCCATGTTTGGCTTCTGTTGTAGATGACCCCAAAGCATTGTTGACATGATCTGATCTGGAGTCCCGTCATGTGGGAAAACAAGCAACTCATTTCTGCAAGCGTGTGTGGGTTTTTTTAAATTATTATTTTTAACTAAACCAGAATGATTGCTTACATTCTTGATCAGAGAATTACAAATTAACTTAAAAAAAGAGATTGTGTTCAAAGATATAATAGTCTTAGAGTATACTTGGCAATCAAACTTTTTCCAATGGCAGTTTAAGGCAGATTTCAAATCTGAGGACTGAAGTTTCTTTCTCTTAGGACAACTTTCTCTCAGAGAGGTGCACGTGTCTCCTAATCACTGTGCCTTCACTTTGGGGTGTTCTGGACAATTCACATTATACCTCAAAGCACATGTACATGTTGAAACTCCTTTTTATTTTCTTCTACTTTTGTATTATCAGAGTTGCAGCTTTCTAGAGTGAAAACGTGAATGAGGCACCTGTGACTTTGAGGAGGTCACCCCTTGGCTGTGAAAGAAAGATCTCCAGAATGTCAGTCCTTCCATACCTGCCTCAGGCTTGCTCAAAACTTGCTTTTGAAGTTACCTGAGTGTCTATAAAATTTTTCTGTTATCATATGTTTTATGGGGTTTATACTCAAAATAATAATAAAGCCTACTCCGAACCTAAGAAAAATGTTCCTGAATTAAGCTGCTTCCTGCTGTTCTACAGACTGATAATCTCATGTGTCATTGTGCCTTATTTATGGATTGCCAATAGGTGGAACACAGAAAGATCATGTACCTGTGGTACTTTGTGGGATGTAACATTTTAATCAAAAGAAATATGAGACATTCTGGACCATGTCAAACTGTTTGGGTGTTGGGAGTGTCACTTGATGATGTTGTTTTTTCCTCACCTATGCTCTAGTTCTTTATATGATTCATTTTTCTGTTTGGTAACAGCACAAAGCTCGATTTGATATGAAGGTGGCTAAAAACTGAAGTGCCAGATTCACTTGTGTATTTGTCTCCTTCTAAACACAGACAACTCAATTTCGCCCTTATCCTTGAGTGCTATAAAGCTTGAGTGGATAGTCTTAATCCATTGCATTTAGTAAGCGTGTTATAACTTATAGAATCATAGAATCATTTCGGTTGGAAGAGACCCTCAGGATCATCGAGTCCAACCATAACCAAACTCTAGCACTAAACCATGTCCCTAAGAGCCTCGTCTAAACGCCTTTTAAACCCCTCCAGCGATAGTGACTCCCTTATGTGAAGCTTAACAATATTACCCTAAGCCAAGAAGTTACAAAAGAGATATTTATTTAGTTATTGTGAAAGACTACTTGTAATGCTGTTTTGTCACTTGTCAGCCTAGTTCCATTGTCATTCATGGATTTTTAGCGGTGGCAATTTTTGTTCTGTATTTTGATACACAAAGGTGAACAGAAATATTGTTCCTTGTTATTTCAAAGGTTATACTGGGGGAACAAGCTGCAATTCACCTGATTTCAGCTGAAGATAACTGTATGATGTATTTTTGTCAAGCCATTAAGAGAACACTTTGGTAAAAAGTTGTCCTTGCATAAGTCTTGTTGTTATAGAGCAATGATAATTAGTTTGTATTGTTCAAAGTGTCAGCCAGGAGTCCGTATGCTTCAGGGAAATAAGACCGGCAAGTTTATTACTTCACAGTTTGGAGTGATGGCAAACTGCAGCATGCTAAATAGCTTCTGATGAGATGAAAACATGAATTTTGTTACTTCTGAAGGTCATACCATATTACATGTGTCACAAATATATATATAAACAGCCATAAAATGCAAATTCACTTCCTCCATCAAGAAAATTTTGTATAACATAATTCAAATTGTGGGGTGTCTTTTTCATTTGGCTTCTGCTGAAAATAAGTCTGTAAGATTTATTTCTGGAATGACTGATTTAGTGTTCATGCTGGAGATACAATCTCAACTAATTGTTTCTTTACACCACTTCTCTTTCCAGTTTGCAAACTTCAGATAAAACATAGTGACCTTTTCTTTTTTTCTTATAGCGAGGAATAAAAGATTTCTCTATGTATAAATATATATATATATTTAGTAACAAAATAGAGTCTTTGTCTTTTTATTGAAATGTACGTTGTCACGATGGGTGTCTAAATGTTAAATTGTTGCAATAGCATGACATCGGGCACTATTTTCATTATTGGATTGGTGATTCGGATCTGCATGTGGCAAATGGAAAAAATGATCATATATATTTGTGCTGTATGCTGCATATATTTATGGACAAATGTTCACTGCCATGTAGGACCCGGTCCAGAATATAGTTTTTCATGCTAGTATTTTATTTTTCACATTTGCAGAGGGTAAGTTTCTGGAGAGTTCAATTAAGAGGTTTCCTATAACCTCAGTGGTGTGTTTTGCTGACAAGAAACACTATTTTTCTTTCCCAGGAACCTAGTTCTTTCCCAATATATTTTCATCTTTTTCACAGAAAGAGTCTGAAAATAAGAGTTGCAGAGATCCTTGGAGAGAAAAAATTCATAATTATAACGTGTGGCTCTGACTTTTTTTGCCTGAAGATATATGATACGTTTTACAAGCATTTTATCTCTCAATAAAATGATTTTCAGCTGCCTGAATTCACATGACATGACAGTCAAATATTTTTTGATTTAATACTTTGATTTTTGAGTAGTTCTGGCCTTCAGGGTTATTCATGAAGGCCACTGGAAGCTTTTCTGAACTATATGGCTATTTCTTGTTGGGCTTTGCATTCAGAATTGTTCACTTGATTAAATTAGATTTAAATATATTCAGATTTTGCTTTCAAGCAATTCTGTGATAATTACTTTTTTAATATTTTGTGTTGTGATTTGTTTTGGCTTGTTACAAAAATCCCAATTAGCATTTATCCTTCTATCTAAAGTTTGAAGGGAACCTAAGAACATGTGACACATTGCCTCCAACAAGAACATTTTTATCTGTCTAAACCATGATTTATGAATGTTTTATATAAGTCCAGAACTTGGAGTTTAAATTAATAATCTCTTTTCGTTCTCTTCTATGAATGAAAGAAGATTGTCAAGCTTTCATATAGGTTTTGTATTTGAAGAGGATAAGAGAAATTTGAGTACTTAAAGCAATTGTTACACTGCGTATCTCCCAGTTCCTAAACAAAACATGTATGCAATCTTCTGCAAGAGTTAAGAATTTAAATTAAGAAAGTCAGAGTTTCTATTCTACTTCTCAGGTAGCAGGGGAGAGGGTACATCAATTCTCTTGCTTTATAAAGTGTATAACATGCCATGAAGGTTTATATGCTAATGATTGTGTGGTGCTTAGTTAAGTACTACGGAGTGAAGTCTAAAAGTACCTTATATCTGATTTAGACTTTAAAAAAGTTGAACTTGGAAAGAAGCTTCTTTGAAACAGCGATATTAAAGTCAGGCTTCTAATCTAAGTCATCTTTACAGACAATGGAGAACCCTGGAGCAGTCAATTCATCCTCTCTAGAGATAAGGAGGGGTGAATCATCCCCTGGTTGTGCCTTTCTCCCTGGATTATTTGGGGGAGTGTGGGAGTGGGTGTCAGAGCACATAGATCACTGTCTTCAGACAAAAACTAAGAGCAAGAGCCTTCAAGTAAGCAGTTGCAGCTTGATGGCTTCAGTGCAATTTTTTCCTGTACCCATCACTCACAAATTTGATATGCAGGTAAGCTCTAATGCTAAGTATGTAGTGACTAGCATCGTAATGTTTCTCCTTGGTTTTATACTGCAGCTGTTATTGAATTACTGAATGTTTCTGCCTCTGTTTCCGACTGCTGTTGGGGGGAGCAGCCTGCCCGCCATGATTGATGGCAGCTTTTCCCATCGCCGACTCCTTCTGATTTCATACTCCAGGCATGTCTACATGAAATTTTATTATGAGAGATTCTTGCTTTGTGATTTCATTATGCAGCTATTGCAAGAAGCAAGGACTAGGAGCATAAACACTTTTGTAATAAAGCTATATGTAGATTTCCAGATTCATGTTCTGAAATGCTCGCTGTCTGGGAGAAAAATTCAGTGCTTCAGGCAGAAAGAAGCAGCCAGGGAATTATAAGTTAAGGCCTGGGAGAACCCAGCTGAGGTTTCTGCCAGTACAAATAGGCAGTCAGAAAAATATCTGCCCCAAAGGGTTTTAGGTTTATAGACAAGAGAAGCAAATGGCATATTAGGAAGTGGGGGAGAGAGGGGAAAAAACCCAAAGAAAAATGTCTGAGGGGACATGACATACTGGTGACAGAGCCAGCCGCGAGAAAGTGGTGGCACTTAGACCCCCATGTTGCTTGTCTCTGGGGAGTTGAGATCATCTGCTGTGTTGCCAGGGTGGCTGGTTGTGAGCTGGACCCAGGTCCAGGTGGGCAGCACTCATGGTGTCCCAAAGCCTCTGCTTCTCAAAGCTGGAGAGCTTTCCTTGTGGGAAATGGACAGCCTGAAACATCAGGATGTGGGCTGAATGTCCTTGTCTCCAGAATGGCCGAGTCCTGCAAACTAAAGCTGAAGCCTCTTAAAACTGGTGCTTAAGAAAACGGTGTGTGATGATGAACTGTATTGTTGTGGTGTGGTTTCTTAGGTTTTGGAAAATCTAATTTAAACAAAAGTCCTTGCTGTCTAATGTATGTTTGGTTCTCCCACCTGCCTCCCTTTATGTAAAAGCATTGCAGACACTACCCTACATGTGGGGTTGACCAGCTTTGCACACTCACCATCCAGAGCTGAGCTCCATGTAGTTTTTCATAAGCCCCATGCAGCTGGATGAGAAATTCCAGAAAAGGATGGACTCAAGCAACAGAAAACAAAGCAAAGCTGAGGAAACAAAGTAAAATAAAATGCAGCCTGGGATTTCTAAGGAGATTAAAGGATAAACTTGGCCAAGTTTCTGTGAAATCTGACTGGGATTTAGAGCTGTGGCTTCCCAAAGCTCTTTTGAAAGTTATAACTTAAAACAAAAGAAGAAGAAATTTTAGAAACCAAGTGCTAAGTATCCATTTCACAGATGGCCAAACATAGCGTGTGCAAGTCTGAGCCTGTCAGACATACCTGGCCTCTTGCCATGGGGCTGGGGCTCCATCAAAGAGATTAAATATCCTGGCCTGTGTTGAACGGCAAACAAAAGCAGGGGCCGGCAATGCTGTCAATGATGTGCTGTGCCCCATGCCTTCAGTTTTGATTTCTGTCTTGTGCCTGGCTCTGAACTACGAGCCATGTGAAACCCACTGATACAAATGAAAACAGGAATGTGTCGGGTGTGTGCTCTCTGGGGCCTTGGGGACCCAAGAAGGACAATGTAGAGCCATGGTAACCTGGTTGGAGAGAGACAGTCATGAAAAGAGCAGTGGAAGGACCCTGAAAGTCTGAGCCTTGCACCAAGGCTGTGGTTCAGGTCTTCAACCCAACTGCTGCTGTTGGTTTGACTTTCAGTGACCTCGGGGAAATGTAATTCAATGACAGCTAGTTTTGTAGAAATGATAGAAGTCCAATAATATACTTGTGCCTGTTTTATTTTTTGTTCTTTTTCCTCTCTGCCATGGGAAACAGGATATAGATGTATGCACTACAAACATGTTAGTCCCAGCTCGTTTACTGTCAGTAAACTGCCTCCTCATTAAAGGAGAATGATGACGACTAAAATTTTAGTTGACATTGCACTGCAAATAGCCAAAGCTCTTCTATGCTATTTATTTGCTATGGTTCAGAATGTTCTTTCTCTGAAGTTTCAAGTGTTATCACTTAATGATGGTCATTATAAGAGAATGTGAATAAGTCAGAGGAAATTATATAATGGTACAAAGAAATAAGCTACAAAGCACCGATCTGATTATAATACAGAAGGAATGTTTTCTTTTACCCATGACACTGCCTCAGATTTGCCAACTACATCATTTAAGCTGCCATTTGCACAGTGTGTGATAAAGATTTTGCTACCCTGAGCCAAACCAGTAATTTCTGCAGAAATTCAATATATATGTCTTGTGTATGGGTTTTTTTTTTGTGGTATTTCATATTTGGTTATTGTTGTATGTTGTTTTCTCTTTTTAAATTTATTTTTAAGTTTCTATATTTGTAATTCTTTCCTACCCAACCAGACTTCTACCCTTGATTTCACTTTACACTTTTAAGAGCTTAATGAATTGACTTCACCCAGTCCTTAATGATGTTGGTTGACCATCAACAATAGCTAGAATAGGATCGTTGCCCTTGTCTGTTATGAAGCATCTTGTACAAGGCTGTATGGAGCAGCCTTATGATAATTTATTCTGATTTAGGAAAACTTGTAAAGCCAAATAAATGCATATTTAGTCCGTTAATCACATGAGAGGCCCCAGAGTGCTCGCAGCATCGTTAGTAGAGTGTTAAACTGTTATCCTGGGAGATTATTTGATCCTGTAAAGGAACACAGCCTCTCAGATAAAGACATGCAGCACTTGGCCTGTGAACATGTATGTTGTTTTACTGAAGATGAGGAAATTTGTGTGAGCACTCTTATGCTCCCAATAAACTGGCAGCCCATAGGAATCAAGTACTTTCTGAGAGCCTGTAGACTGAAATTTTTCATTCCTTATACAAAATGAAATGAAGATGCTTACACAGCAATCTGGTTTAAACACTTGAGGCTTTTAAAAAATTAAAAAAAAAAATAGATTCTTAATCTTATGATACAGCTATCACAGAATTTAGAAGTAGGCCCTTTAGCGACATTTTGTGTCTCAAGACTCCTAAACATTGAATGAGAAGGGAATCAATGCACTGGTCTGACTATTACTCACCTATGAGTGAATTCATTCTCAAACATTCGCAAGGTTTATTTCTGCAGCTGAATTCACAGCTCATTTTATTACCACTCAAAGAAAAGGGGGGAATAAAATCTAGCTTTTTTTCGTTAGAAGGAATCCTGGCTTGGTGACCAAGATGCATGCAGATTTCTTCCCAAATAACAGTATTTAGGCACTGAGGTGTGACTGCCAGAATAATAGTATTCATCTGAATAAACCACTGGAATTTATTCTATTTTATGGAGATAAAATAACCTTATTCATTTACTCAGTTTCAATTTGTATGAGTTAGTGTCTCTCTTCCCTTGCCAATCAGCAAAGCGTGCAAATAATGATATCAGTGCATGAAATTAGCCCTGACCAAGAAGAACAGTGCACAGTCTGTTGTATAAATAGACTGATTCCTTCCTTCCTATTTTTTTTTTTTAGTTCCCTTTAAAATGAAATTCTGTGAAGTGATAAACACACAGGGCTTATTCACTTGTTTGTGTTGGATAAGTGAATTCAGTGCTTGTGGAAGATGCCAGATGGGCTGCACTGGAGACAGAAGGTCTCTGTCTGTCCACTGAGCAGCTTCCTAAATTGTGCTGCTCAAGTGCCTTAGACCTGACTTACAGGTAAGAGGCTAATTTTTATACCCCTTTAATCCATAACATCTTTGACACTGAGCAAGCTTTAATGGCCTGAATACTCCATCTCTTCCTGGCATGCCACTGCTCAGCATGTATGCTTAGATACTCCTCAACTTCCACCATTCTTTGAGACAATAATACTCTGCCCTCAGGAAAATACATGTGACTGATTATACTGCTTGGGCTGCTAAAAAAAAACCAACCAAAAACCCCCAAAACCACAGAAGGAAAAAAATACACATACACACAACCATGTGTGGTTGAAAACAACATACAGAAAACTTCTGAGAGCTTTTTCTATTCATAGTGATTTTATTGGTAAGTAAACGGATGAATATCAGAAATGTTTTGTGTTGTAAACAAGTGCAGTAGGAAAGCACAAGTCCATATTTGTTTAAAATTGAAATTTCACCTTAGCTTAAGCAAAAGTTTCCAGAAAATAATATTCTTAATGATAGAATTCTTTGTGGACTCTACAGGGTCATGGTAACAGCTGATTTCACTTTAAGCTGTGTGCTAATTTAACTCATTCTCCAATTGTCATCAATGGAGAAAGTTTAATGAATATTGGTAAGATTGAGAGCTACACTGAACCTTCTTGAAAAATGTGTTTGCAGTGATCCTGTCTTGTTGCATGTTTTATGCAGCCCATCTCACAAATCTTAGCACAACAGATTCGGTAGTTTATGCTGAGAGTTGCTAAATCCATTCTGAGAGCAAAACGCCAACGGGAATGTTTCTCAGGTTTTGCTTTGCGATGATCATAATGCATTTTAAATTTGAAGGAAGATGATAAATTTGGATATTTGGGCAGGAAACAAAAGCTGCAAGGGAAACAAAAGGATTGTGTGTGGGAGACTGAAGAGTGCTTTGTTTTGGACAGAACAAAACTTGTAATTATATGCTGTTTTATCTATTTCACAGTATAAGACTTTCTGCACTCCCACAGTAGGACACTAATCATTGCAGGTATTACAGTTCAAACCAAAGTTAACAGCTTGTATTTCTGGAATTTGCCATCTTAGTCAGATAAATCCTTATATACACCAGCTACAGGATTGTTTACTACTATACTGAAAGGATCGATCTGTCTATGGGTAGAAGTTGGCTGAATTTACAGCAAATTCTTTGTTGATTCATACAAATTTGTTTTTTTAATTTTATAACTAGTCAGAAAATATCAGTGTTCTTTGTGGGAGCATGTGAGATAAATAAAAGAAATACTACATTCTCCCTCCCTATTTCCTTCCTTCATGTAAAAGGTTAATACCAAATTCCAAATATACTTTTTCATCCAAAATGTGTTTCAGTGAGTACTATCGCCAAAAAATTAAATGAAATCTGAAAGTCTTAAATAAAATTTTAATTGTTGAATGGAAGTTCTTACCAAAACTAATATGTTTCCAGAACATATCAGCCAAATGTAGTTCTTTAGCAGACCTTTAAATAGTAAAAATTGTGTGATTACTGGTTTGTTTTTTCCTCAAGACATTTTTTGTTCAATAAATGCCTCTATTTCTTTCCTTGTTTTCAATGGTTTTAACTTCCTGACATGTCACCTGTTTGTAGTTAGACTGGTGGGTAACTCCCTTACTAAATCAGGGCCATGTCTGATGGCTGTATCCATCACTTGATGAAGGTGGAGCTGCTGGTGAGATTCTGATTGCAATGTCCCTTCACCCAAATTGATCCCTTCACCTGTGTGCTTCAAGTCCACCCCAGGGAAATGATGCTGGCCTCAGGTTTAAACATGTTTTTACTGCTTGTTTGTTACTGGTGGTTGGGGAAAGAGGAGGTGAGGAATTAAGGCAACAGTTTGTTCTGTTAAGGTGAAGAACGTTAGTGGAAAGATGAGTTTAAAATGACACAATTCTCAGTGCTAAAGGCAGAAGTTTCCCCCCTAATTTAGTGCTCTGGTGGGGGGGAAAAATAGAAGTCCACAAGTTTTATCTCTCTCCTTTGAATTTTTTTCCCCACAGCAAAATAAATTCCTTATCACTCTTGAACAGGCAGCTTCAGTGTAACAGATAAGACCTTTCAGTGCTGCCAAAATATATAGGACATAGAGATACACACTGAAAAACAGAATAGCATATCACAACTTTAACAAGAGGAGAAGCTTCCTCCACTGGTATGTTGTTGAAGATCAGCTTCCATTGTGAACTTGGATTCAGTAAATAAGTGAGGCAGAAAAAAATCTGAGAAGAAAATTGCTAACATGGTTATATATCAAGTATCTCCCGTGTCACTGTATTCATCACTTAAGTGCGTAGTTTCCTCCAGTTTCAATTACCATATACAGGATTCAGTGATAGTATTTTAAACATTTTATTTCATTATTTGTGCTGCTGTAATGCAGTAAAACTCAGACCTTCATACTGGAAGGAATGGATAATCTCCATCTGGCATTTGCATGTCATCTTCTGCAAACCTGTGCTTGTCTGTTGAGTGTACAAGTCAGACTGGATTCAGAAGGGTTAACACTTTGCAGCACACTGTGAATATTTTAGGTTTAAGTTTTTTTGTCTTCAGTGCACAAGTCTATGTGAAATTAAAGAAACGAAGCAACATATTGACTGCCCTCTGAATACAGAGATTTAAAATAAGGTTTTACACACAGGTGTCTCAGCCAGCAGAATTTAAATGATGGTGACATCTTACTTGGACTCCTAGATCAATGTCTCATACTGATTAAGTTACTTCATTGCAGTTTGAAATGCTGTGGAGGTGAATCCTAAAAATCAATCTGTTTGTCTTTAGAGAAGCAGTAGAAGAGTGTTAAACATTCATCCTTCCTGCTTCTTAGTTTGGTACTTAAGTACTTTGTGTTTAATTATTGTTTCAGTCCTGTTAATTATTATTTCAGTCTTGCAAGGTCCTGAAGTTTCTGTTGGTTTGGTTACATGGAGTAAAAGAAGGGAGGGAAAGAATCAGGCCTGATATGTTCTTCCATTCCTGTCCCCAGAGCAGAAGATAAAACAAAACCAAAACAACAACAAAACACAACCAGCCAAACAAAACCCCCACAAAAAACATCCCCCAAAAGCCAAACAAAAAACTCCCAAACCCAAACAAACAAGGGTGTGGGAGAAAAGGGCAGGAAAGGAGAAATGGGTGAGCGCTGCCTGCATCCTGATGGGACCTATTCTGAGTTTTTCTGACAAAGTCAAGTTTAATCCCAAAATGCCCATTTGAACTTGAAATGTATTATTTTGAGACATTGTGCAAAAGGATGCTGGTGAAAATGGGAGCAGGGCTCAAGGCTTTGCTGCATTAAAAGAGGGAGAGGCAGGAACATAAAGCCTGCCATGAATGTGGAGCTGTGGAGGCTGATGTGATATGAGCTCTGATCTCGAATTGGGAATGGAATTAGGAATGGGAATACTCACACTGATTACACCTGAAGAACAAAAGAAACTCCCAAACCCACCTTATTTTGGCATGGAGCAGATGTGAGAGACATGTCCAACCTCCTCCCCTGCTGCCAAATCCCAGCCAAAAAGCAGCCATAATAAAGTACTGGCTCAGGGAGTTTTCTGAGAGGAGGAGGTGTAACTCTTCTCATATCTTCTTTACACCAGCACCATTATTTTTGCCAGCGCAGACTTATCAGATATGCAATGCAATTTTCCTCTGGCATCAGTACCTAAGCTGTAAATGAAGTACCTGGGAAGTAGGTCTTTCCTCTGGTGCAGAGGGCTGGGAAGAGACGATGCCATGAAGAGTGATGTGAGGGGGAGGTTGTCTACAGAGGACACCACTGCATGGCTCATCTGGGGCTGTAAATGAGATCAGCGTTGAGTCAGTCGGCAGGACATCCTGGAGCAAAATAACCCCTTTATTCTCTTGGGGCAAAGTGGATGACTGTAATGACCATGGCTCATAAGAGCCTCGAAAGGATTAACTGCTTTAATGTGCGTGAAGTGCTTTGGAGATGAAAATGACTGTATAAATCCTAAGGTTGCTGATGATGACAGTATTAGTTCAGAAGATGTTTTTAGGCACCTGCTGCCTTTTTCAGAATTGAACAAAAACCTGAGAGAAATCAGAGGCTTCTTTACTTGGGATAATGGACTCATTTTGCTTTATTGTTCTGTCAGATGTTACCCTTCAGCATAGCTGCACTGTAACTCTTAACTAGAAGTACCACAACATCTAGAGAAATAACATTATTTACTCAGTTCCTACTCGATGCCTCTGTAATAGCTTCTGAGGATAATGTTTCTCCCAAACTGTGGATGCTACCAGTATCCACAATATCAGGTCCTCAACACTGTGGAGCCTTTGAATTCCTTCCATACTGGTCCTTTTGAATGCAGTGAGCTTGAAGATGGGGATTTATTAGCAGAAAACTTCTAGATTTCTGATTTTTATATGGTATTAATTGACTTAGCTGGGGTAATGCCCAACATATATTAAAAAAATGCCCTTTTGCCAAACCATTAAACACATCCTTTCCTCGTTTGTATTGTGCAATCCTGCCATCTCTCCAAAATTTTAGACCTCTAAATCAAGTTTTAAGGAAGATGAAGCAGGATGTCAAAAATTACTCTTCACTGTAAAAGGAAAAAGAAGGAAAAGAACAAAATGCTAACTATTTGGAATTGTAGATGACAATGTATGACTATAAACCACCCACCAGTGAGTAGTGGAACTGATTTGTGGGTGTCTTGGGTGTTCTTAGAGCTTGAGCACCTGGAGGAAGCAAATGCGTGAGCAAGTTCTGCATCTCCTGTGAAATTCCTAGGGAAGAAAAGGACAGAATTACCACAAAAGGTCTTTGCATAATTTCAGAGGTCACTGGAAAGACAACACAGAGTTTTGGTCTGGTCTTTTGAATAGACTGTTAAACCCCACGAGGGCCCTACTGACTTTCACAAATACAGTGACTGGCATGTAAACAGTCCATATTTGGGATATTTTCTGCCGTTGTAGTGTTGGTGGGGTTTTTTTGTCTGTTCAAAATCCCTGCAGTTTTGGGCAGTGTATTTAAACTATCTGAATGTTCCTGCTTTACATGTATTATAGTTAGGACAGAGGAAGCTTTTTGAGTGCTCGACACTTTGCAAATTAAGTCGTAAGCTTATCTGTGCACAGTAGTTGAGCTGTGGTTTTTTGGCTCTAAGGATTGAGGCTTTAAAAACATGCTGGATAACAATCCTACTAAACACCCCCTTGTTATGCAAAATAGATCTTTGGATTCTTTTCTAATTCACCAAACTTCTTCATGTTTTAATTTACCAAAACAGAACAAATATAGTAGCTCCTTATATTTTGAGGAATCAAATAAATCCTCAGACTTCAGCACTTCAACACACAGAATTTAATTCAACTTATAGTGACAGCTGTGTACTTAAATATTAGGAAATATATTTTAGAGGTTTGTGGAGTAGCTTACAGTATTTTTTTAAGCTGTTCAAGTATTGCTATGCAGTGTTTTTTTTTTTTTTTTTAAGTTCTCTGCTAAAAAAAATTCCAGGTTTTCAAGTAAGGTGTGTTTGTTTGACAGGAACTAAGAGTGTACCCAAGGTTATTTCCATCTGTTACAGTAATAAAGTGCTTGCCAGGATGATTTGTCACTTGCTTTACTCTCTATTCCCAGGATTCGGTTTTGTCTTTTCCTTCACTTGTTTCTCCAGTATATGACCCGTGAGTTGCTTGATGTCTCTGCTGATCACGGATGTGCCGTGCACTTGTGTCCTGGGTCTGAACACTCTGCAGGCTTAGGGAAATGTGAACTTTCAAATCTGCATTTCACAGATCCCAGTGAAAATCAATCGCTCTTGAGAAGCCAGGCTCTGAAACCAGCTCCACAATAAGGTTGACTCTGCAGCCATGGCCAGGATCAGCTTTGCTCTCCATTTGCTCTTCTTTGTGACTTTGGAGATAACTCAGACTTGGCATCACTGACCCACTACTCTTAACAAATTCCCCTTATTTTGTGGCTCCTCTGGGCTTTTCACTTGACATTATCTAACTGCCCAACAGAGAAGGAAGGTGAGAGTATTAGCATTTGGGCTACTTGTTCCAGGCAATTGCCATGCCAAGAGTGTTTATGGAGCTTGAATGTCAAGTATTTTAATAATCTTAGCTTGACTGAACAAGATTCAATTATTAATAGGGAACAAGATATTCCACAACTACAGGCCAACCATGTATGTGAGAGATACTGCTATATTTATTCATTACCAGTTCTGTCTAGCATTCCAGTGTTTAAAGGCCAATGAGGAAACTGATCCCATTATGTCTAGCATAAAAATTTAAGAAAACAGATATTCCCTGTCAGTCTAAAGGAAAGTGCATTGTGTCATGTTCTGAGTTATACGTAACCAAAAGATGGGTGTCTGCATTACTGCAGTACCAAACTTGAATTTGTGAATATGTCTCAGAGGTGTTTATGTCTGGTGTATCAGCATGTTGATTTGATTGTGTAGTTTTCTGCTGGCTCAGGGGTTGTTCCTGTGTGCTGAGAGAACACAGAAGAGGGCACTTCTCCCCAGGACATATAGAGATGGTGATCAGGATCCACGATTCAGTTTAAGTCAATGCATTTCAGGCTTATCTCGTGACTGTGGCAGGGGCCATTCTAGCAGTAGTCCATCAACAAAATGTGTATTTCCCTAAAGAGAAGTTTTGCCAGGACTAACGGAAGAAAAATATTCCACGGATTCAGTCAAACAGCAGTAATTGCCACAGGACTTGCCACAGCTTATACAGAACTTCCTCAGTAGTTCCTGGTGTCAACTCTAAGACAGCATATAAATACATTTCATCACAAGAACATGCTAGTGCAGCTGCTAAGAAAGAAGCTCTTATAACTTATTTTTGTACATAATAAATATGAAAATACAGAAAAGACCAAGATGGTTGATGCAAGAACAAGCAACTATGCCATAATACTATACAAAGTCATTTCTACAGTGTTTGCTTTTGATACATTTATTACTGTTTTTGGAAAGTCTGCCCATAGCTAAAAATCATGTATCTAGAAAGGACAAAGCTTTGCACATTGATACTAACAGTAACAGTATTGCTCCTTGTGGATACAAATAACAGCTGAGTTCCAAAACACGTGCTTTTGTTGCAGCCACTGATGTCTCAAACCATGAAGGTATAACATGTTTTCATTAATTAGCCACTGCAGTTCATAATTACCCACCATATGGGGAGTGGTGGGAGGCTCCCTGCGGAGCTCAGGAGAGTTTCCAGTAGAGGCAACTCAATCATTAAAAACCAGCAGGAGAGATGGAAAACACATAGCCCCTTTTCCATTGGGGTATTGGGCTGTTCTGTGCTGGACTCTGACTTCAACACAGAATTTTAGGATTCCAGGAGTTATGTAGCCACAGTCTTATAATTTCTGAAAAAGAACAAGTGAGTGTTTTGTAGTTTGATATGAAATCATTTTTCGCAGTGACTGTGAAGTCAGTTCAAAGCAAAAAATTAAGACAATGTGCTGTCAGTAAGAGGAGTTGGTGGCTGGCTGAACTACTGCCCTTTTTTGCTGGCATTCTTGGGGTATTGGTGTTCATACTTGTTGATGCAAAGCAATTGGATTTCATTGACTGTGTAAAGTCAATGAACATTGTCAGCTATTCTGCACGGGTCGAGGCTTTTGCTTTCCATAGCTGTCTCTTGTCTGTGTTCACTTATCTATCACTTCGTGTTGCTGCAATTTTGTGGGCCATAGCCTTTCTTCTGATAGTTTGTAACATGATAGAGTTCAGCTCCATGGTGAAGGCTTTCAAGCACTATGGACTTGCACATTTTCTCTGTATTAAAGTTAAGGTAGGTACTTTACGAAATGTTAGAAACTGCATCTCTGAAGGGAAACTTGAAAGTTAATGGTAGTGCAGGAGCTGGTATATCAGCTGCTCAGAGAAATGTGTAACAAGATACGACAAAATAAATTTTCATACAGATCTGTGGCAGTGCTAAACAGGATGTGAATTCTTGTATGAAGAGCATGACTTATAACAAAATCCCTTTTTAACCAGTTTATCTGGCTAAAGACTGGGCCACCGTGGCTTACACCATGCATGTCTCACTAAAACCTTTTTAAACAGGCTTTCCTTTAGTACTGCATGGGATGATTTCTCTGTGCCATCTACCGTTTCAGTCTTCATCATCTACACTTTACAAGCTCAGGCAAAAATCTGTGTGAATTTTCCAAGGTTTCACGATTTTTCTAAAAGCTTGTAAATGTCTACACTTAGCCTGTTCTGCTGTTTATAACCTCTTGTCAAATCCCTTTTGTCTCTCCTTTTTTTAAAATAATTTCTCATGAAATTATATTTGAGACTGATATACAATGAAATAGATAGACATATGACCCAATATTATAGCTGTTGACTGCTTTTCTAGGCCTTACCCTACTTTTACTCGTAAAAATTCTTAAGTTCCTCTCCCAGTGGCAACATTTCTTAGAGAAATAACTGTATTCAGAATGCATCTGCTAAAAGCACAATTGCTGCACCAATGATTTGGTTAATGTTTTCTTATAACTTTAGATCTTTAGGTCTTTTCAAATTGATATTTGTGATAACTTTTAATCTAAATTTCTAGCTGTTGAAGTCTTGCTACATCTCAAATAAGAAGATCTGAAGTCAGCAGCTGGACTCAGAATAAGCAGGTGTATTTTTTTTTATTCCAGCAATGGGTTAGTCATTTGCATGCATCACCACTCCTGATGCTCATCATGTGCAGGGGAACAGCTTTAGGGAACTGTTAATCGGTATTTAGGAACGTGAACTTCTTAAGCATTTCTTTATCTGGAGGGTGCTTCGCAGGAAGGTATGAATATTATTGTTTGAACCTAAAAATGAGATTCTGTGCATACCCTTTGGCTTGACATCATTTTATCAGTTTTTCCTCTCTCAATAAAATATCGCTATTGTGACAGCAGCTGTAGTAGTAGGTAAGAGCACCAGAGCTCTGGAGATGCTCGTGGCACGAGTGGGAGGATTTTTCTGGACCAAGTCTTCAGTGTTTGTGTGAGAAAAGAATCAAGGTTGATAATATTTAGCAGAAACTACTTTTTTTAGTGAGGAAGGACCTCAAATGCTATAAACCACTGTAGCTTTGATATTGAGCTTAAATGTGAAATATCATTTGCTTTCCTGTTAAATATAGAAGTTAAATAACAAATATAACTCAGAATTATTCCTGTTCTCATTTATTACCTATTTTTTATGTCGCTATAAGGAACTATTTTTTAATACAGTCATTAATTTTGTCATTGTGGAACAAGGTGTACAACATGGACAATAAATCACATGCAGTGGAGAGAGGGAATCAATGAATAAACAAAAGGACAAAATCAACTTGTAAAAAACTGTAAAGTCTGAATTTTGTGTGAAAATATTATTTTCTCCTTTCTGTTATTAGCTACAAATTTCAAACTCGATTGTACAAAATTGCTTACCTTCTTTCACTTAATCCTTCAAACACTGCAGAAAAGCTGTTAGTATTATACATTTTAAGCTCAGTATAGCTAAGTAGCACTAAGCATTTCACGTCCTCTTTGGGAAGACAGTATTGCCTGTCCAGACTGGGGAAAGGGACAGTTTATGGGGCCCAGGGCTACGGTGCTATTGCAGCTGGGAAGGTGCATGACAGGGTATGTGGTTTTATGTTATTTTGTGGCTTTAAACTTTTTTGTTTAATCTGTAGAGCTGTGGCTCTTTATATCACTTTTCATACCTGTGCAGATCTAGTCTGCCTCAGGGCAGCAATTTTCTGTACTTCAGAGAAATCTTGGATAACTTAAATGAGATGATAAATAAATACACTGGTTAGCCAGCCAAGGTAAAGTGTAGGTCTGCTCTTACAAAATTCAGTCTTCCCATACATATCAAAATAAAGTAGAAGCATTTCAAATTGCTTGAGGTTCCCTAGGGGGAGAAGAAGAATTTTTTTGAGAATGGCAAATGCTTCAAGAGAAAATGTCCTTTTCTTACAGTTACCTAGATCATAATTTACAGTGGTGACTATAAGTAATAATTCCAGGTGTTTACTTTTAAGAGTTCTGTACATCAAGTACTCCAATAAAAATATGACAGCCATCATTAAGATTATGTTTCTTGTCCAAATTTGGGGAATTCAGGATGCAGTTTTCAAAAATAATTGAGCCCCTAGTCCTGCTGTATTTCAGTGCAAATGTATTAATATGGATATCCAGCAAAAGACCAGGCAGATGACTAAATGCTTAAAAAGCCCAACTGCCAAACAGCTTGCAAGAACCAGGAAAACAGGCTGGACGTGCAGTGGTATTAATCATCTCTACAGGTATCCAGGAGAGAAAATAGAAGTATTCAAGTGGGCTATTAGTCAGGATGGCTGTGCATCTGCCACCCCAGCGTACCCCTTGGAGATCAGGGTAGGCACAGAACTCCAACTGTCACAAGGATTTAAAGACTTGGCAGCTTGTCCCCATGCTTCCCTCAGCAGATATTTGTCTGCCTGTTCAGCAATCTCCAGCTGGTTCTCTTCTGTGAACCCGTGCATCTTTTTCTTGAGCCTACGTGCAATTTTTAATGTGAACAAAATCACGCAGCATGGGGTTTGCTAGACCAGCTATGAGTTTTATAATGAACTATCTCTCTTTAATTGTTCTCAACCTGCCAGCTTAGTTTGATGTCCCCAACTCTTATATTGAAGAAACTGAGCACAAACAGCCCCTATAGTCCATCTCTGTGAAATTCCACATTTTGTATCCTTTTGCTATATCTCCCCGAGCATCTCAGCAGTCCCAGCCTTCTTCACTGTTGCTTGTAAAGAAACCTGTTCGTGCCTCAGCTGGTCCTTTTACCCCTTCTTTTTGACCTTTTACACTTCTACTAATAATAGGGAGGTACAGAAACCTGCAGACATTTATCTGAGATTAACATCATATATAATACAGCTTTTTTCCTGGAAAATCTTACTCCTTCTGCTCATGCTCGGAGGCTCGTGCTACATTTAACGCCGGCAGGTACTTGTCAGCCTTATGTATGCACCTCCCTCTTGTGGGTTAATAAGTGATTTCAAGGCAGAATATTAGTTTATCTTCATATTAACTAGCATGGTCATGTTGTCTGAATTCAGGGGCTTTGTAGCCACCTCTTAGCAAGCTGTTTTTATGGATGACTGTTCATTAAGATCTGGATAGAAATGTCACTGTAAAGGTACTTTGTAATCCTGTATTTCCAAAAATAGAATGGAACCATTTCAAACAGTGTTGGGACTTGGGGGTATGTGTGAAAATCTTTGGAAAAGCAGAAGGTCTTTTTAAAAATGCGAAGTATTTTCAGCACTAATCTGTTAAGGTGTGGGTAGGAGGTACATGTATAAGGTGTAGTCTTCTTTGCTTTTAAACCTACTGGCTCTGTGTCAATTTAATTTTTTACATTTTATTTTCTTTTTAAAAAGTGAAAAATGGCAAGTAGTTTTCATGGAATTAGTGAAAGAGCTATTTATTTGTAAAGTTTTGGAAAAGGTATATTGATTTTGTTTTTACTCTATCTTTTTTTAAGTACATTCAGCCCTTTTCCATTTTGATACTGAAAAAAGTCCCAAAATGAAAAGAGAGCAGGGAAAATCTGATATAACAACTTAAAAAATTTATATATATGTATATACATATATTTTAAATTAAGAAATGAATGTGAATTCTTAAAGGCAGCCTGCTTTTCAGTGGGGCGTTCTGGTGAGCTTTTGTCTGTCTTTAGTATAGAACTTAAAATAATTGCAATTAGCCTTTGAACATCCAGGCTGACCAGACACTGTGGTCTTGGGAAGCACAGAGGCCTGAAGGACGTGCCTGAGGACACCTAAGCTGTGTCTAATTCTGCACCTTCTGGCTGGCTGTCCAATGTGAGAAGAAGAAATCGTATATTTTCCTGCAATCCCTTCATGCAGCAACTGTTTCCACTATTTTTCTTGATAGTCCCCTCCGGGATCCTAAGAAATGATGGAGCAGCGAGTTGCCCCAGGGGCAGAGCTGCCATAGGGGAGATGTTGGATTTTAGCTCTGCCAAAAAACAGTTCCTTTCACAGCCCTGCCCCCTGCTTATTCTGAAGAGTCAGGCAGAGAGCACTTGTGGCTGAATTGTACAGTTTGTCCTTCTAAAATGAGATTATCTTTTCCTCCTCTGCATCTCTATGGCCTTTATGATTTGCTTTTGAACCAAAGGGCAGGTTAATGCAGGATTCTGGCACTGAAAACACTCCTTTTGGGGAGTTTTGCTCAAAAATATTTAATCAGGAGTGCTGGTTCTTGACAGTGAAAACTTTTCACAGAAATATGTTACTTTTCACTGAACTGTCATTGGGAAAAGGTACCCCAGTCTAAAATGATCAGATTTTTAAGTACATGCACACCAAGAAATGTTTTCATATACCAGGAGAGTAAAGGAAGGATTTCCTTAATTTCTTGTATCTCCTGCTGAACTTTAATATATTAAATGTGAGAGGAATCAGACGTATGAGAAGTGGAAACCTGAAGATACTCTGTTAGAAATTCCTGTTTCCTAGACTGCTGTGCTTCTGTTGCTTTAATCACTATATTTCCCTTTAGAGGGTATAGAGTAAAAATACCAGAGGCCTTAATCCTGTCACTGGTGGCATTTGGGGATGTGAGAACCAATGGTGCATCTGGACCTTTGTTTACCGGGAACTTCAGTGCAATACCCTTGTAATACCTACATGTGTGGAATCCAATGTTGGCTTGCAATGACACTCTTCTACGCTGTCCAGCCATTTTTATAAGCTCCATAAACTGAGTATTTAGCAAGGATTTATACCTGAGTGCTCCTCTTATGAGAAAGTTGAGAGGAGACTCTTTTTTTCTGAAAAGAGCAAATAGTAGTGGTGTTTCAAGAGTAAAACCTGTGTTTTCTTGCTATATCTAGTTAGAGGAAGAATCAGAAGATCATGGTGCAGGCTCGCTGCCAGGTGCCTGTCCTCAGGTTTGTAGCTCAGCATATGTTTAACACTTTATTTTCTAGACAATTTAGTGGATTGTGGAGGTAAGCAGGCAGGTGCTGGACCTCTAGAGCACATCTCTTACCCGACATTCTTCTTCTGTCATTATCTGGGTAACAGCCAGTTCCCACACTTGTTAAATGAGTGACCACTCACCAGGCACAAGAAAAATACTGCCACCCTTTCTTAAGATGTATTGCCTTCAGCTTTATGCTATGTCATGTTGACCACTTGCTGCTCACTCTTGCTATCCTGAAAGATATAAAACCTGTTTTCCAGACTGTAAACCCCGGTGGTTAGTAAACATGAAGGATGAAGTTAGAGAGCCGGAATCACCTTGAATAATGGTATTCCATGGCAATCACAGTCGGTATTGTTCTTATGATAATAGAGTTGCATGCAGGGGTTGGGCTATAATGAACTCTTGTGCTGTAGACCAGGGAATCTGATGTAATCAGATTGATGGAACAAAATCAGATATGCAAGGGAGAGGCAATTAATCCTTCATTTAAGGGCACTCAAATCAGCAAGACATCTAGTGTTAAGGATATAAATGAGTCTTTAATGTGGGCTTCATGATAGGTAACTCCTGCAGAGGCATCTATCAGCTCTATATAATGGTAATTTGCAGCTCCCTGAGGAGTTAGAGACAACAGCTGAAAATTTCTCAAGCTTTTTTCTGCTAGTATTCACAGCAGGGTTAGCCTCTTGCTCAAGGAGTAGGCCCAGCCCTTGAGAAGGCTGCTATCAGGCTAATTCTCTTCTGAAGAAAATAAATGGTTGGTCTGAAAAAGGTAAAGGTTATATCTAAGAAAGGATATATTGGAAAACTAATTGTAGTGGTGTCCAATGTGTAAACCTGTGGGCTATCTTAAGTGCCTGGACTTGGGGCTACCATGTGGCGATCTGGGAACTGTCTGAAGGCAGCTGTTTGTGAAATGGTAACTTTAAGGGGGTGGTTTAAATTCTGCCCTTCATCCAAAGTTCCCTGTCACACTTGGAGCTTCAGGAGAGCACTTCTCTAAGACGGGAAGACCCAGGTCCTTTTCTGAGAGCAGGTATCTAGTAAAACAGAACTAGAAAAAAAGCTGGTGTTTATTTTAAAGCTTCTTTTTGTAACACAGGTCCAGGAAGCACAGCTCCTAGGGGAACACCCTCACCACTGTGATTCTTGGCTAGTTGGAATACATGAGTGTGTGTCTTCCCAAGTCACACTCCACCAGACTAATTTATTCTATGGGTTGTTGTTGTGTGGTTTTGTTTGTTTTGTTTTGTTCATGGAAAGAATCCAAGATTCAACAGATCAGAGAGAACACATGTGGGAGAAAGGCTGGAAACATTTATGTGAGCGGGTCCTGAACCAAAAGGTCTCTTTCTGGCTTGTGCCTTGTGACTGCTAATAAAACACCCCTGTGTCAGATGCCAGAATTTAGGTTTGCCACTCTAGCAGTGCCCTAATGTCTTGGATATGATACCTGATCTCAGAGAGATTCCTCCTTAGGATCCGTGGAGGTTTGCAGTCTGGATGCCCTTGTTCCAAACAAGTCTGCATTGCCTGGGCTTTGCATATCCCTCTTGAAGGTCTAGTGCAGGTTTCTGCCTTCTCTAAGGCTTGGAAGCAGGCTGAGGGGCTAGACTGACATTTTCTGAAAAGAAAATTGGACACATTAACTGGAATCATGCTTATGCATCCCACATTGTGGGACAATGGCACTGCCTGCATCATTAAGGCAAGGTTGTTACTGACAAGTGTGTTGACCAAGGTTTAACTCAATGATAGATCCTCATCAGGTGCTTAGTGTCAGCAGGCAGGCAGGAGTGTGCAGCTGTCATATGAGCAGCAGAAGATGCATGATCTTGTTTAGGAATGTCTTGCGGTCTCCATCTCCCCTGTCTGCAACAAGAGGGAGCTACTAATGTCCATTCATGAACACTTTTGCCAGTCTTTTTAGAGCACTTGCTTCCAGATAAATTCCGTATCTCAGTCCCAAGTGCTGATCCCAGTCCATTTCTGCTTGTTTCCTCACAGCAGTTGCACTAAACAGGGATGTTTCTCTGCAGCATGTGCCTTGGGTAGCAGATATCTGCTTGGTCTGTAATAATCTGCAGACGAGCAAGGTGCCAACTCAGGCTCTTCAGCAGCATTTAAATCCGGGAAAGTGACAGGGGTTTCTCTCATCCGTCCTCATCTCTCCATTAGGAAATTCCTAAAGGGGTTCTGGAAATGGATTGCTAAAAACCTAATTTGGATAGAAAGTATAAGTTACTCTGTGGTTCCGATTAACCCCAAAGGGTCTTTATTAATGTTTTTCATCCACTGTACATCCAGTGGTAAGTTAAACCTTGAAGGTCATTCATGATAGTGCTAAGACTCTGATTTCCAAGCAAACTGCCAACAGCTGCCTTCCTTCTTCTCTACCTGACTTTTTGGCTCTAACCCAGAGCGATGCTGCATGTTACTGCATCTGCACGTGGCTCCAAGGATGTGGGCATTGACACCTATGAGGGATCCTGCTGGATGTGCAAACCTGAGCAGTTGATTGAACATTTCCAGAAATGAGGCTCCCGTGAGATCCTGCGACAGGCTGGTGCAGGTTCTGAAAGTAAGATTAAGATGAATTGCCCTGACTCTGTCTTGCTTTGAAAGGCATTAAGGAGATGAGGCAATTTATCGCATCCTACTTGGACCAAGTTCCTCCTCAGATGATTAATATTAAGCAAATTATGGAAACATAGATGTTGTAATACATTTTACTTTTTTTCTCTTCAAGTTAAATGTATTAATTAAACATTGTTACTCCCCCCCCTCCCCATAATGAACAGGAATAAACATCTAAAGTATTTTGGATATAGCTGGGAAAATTCCCAACACATTCACTCTTTTATTTACCTTGTTTATATCTAGAAAGTTATCCTCTCATTATTTTAAAATAAATGTCTCTTCTAATGATGTTTCTACTACTAATTAACATTGCAAGAGATAAGTCTCTTATATGAGGACATTTGAACTAATGCTTAAGCCTTGAGATTATCTCTCTCTGATCAAGTTACCTCGTAACTTTAATGATTAAGCAGTAGCCTAACAAGTAAGGATGTGATTTTTCTTATGCCATCTCTCTGTGCAAGCACCATGGAACGGCTAGTTATTAGTCAAGAAGTAGTAAATCCCCCTAATAAGGAGCCCAAATAGTAATATATATATATATATAAAAATAAAATAAAAAAGAGAGAAAGAGAAAAAAGTGAGTTTTAAATAAAGTGTTGAAGTGTGTAGATTCAGGCATACTAATGGATTTGTGCCAGGAGTTTCCAAGGAGCCCTGAAGGAGTTTGGGGCACAATGTCATCCAGAGCAGTGAGGAAGTGAGTCAGAGCAGTTCCAGGGAACATCCACAGGCAGTCAGAGCAGCCTCATGCCATGATTTGACAAGCAGTCACTGCAGGACCTCCATCACCATGATCATTAATGAATGCAAAGCATTAATCTACTATCCTAGAAATTAATGAATAAAGCGTTGAAATATAAATGTTCACCCTGACCCTTTCTTCACGCTGTAGTGAAATTACAAATAAATAACAATGAGGTCAGGAGAGGAGCTTTGTCTACAGTGCATCACTGAATTGGGTCCGAGATAAATGAAATTAAATATTTAACATAGCTGCTTTGTTTATAATGATTATATAGACCTTCGTAACTAGTGTTAGTTAATTTTTATACCTTTGTAGTTTATTCCTGACTTTTACCCAATCAGATGAAGGTCATATATCTCATTTCCTTACAAAAATCAGTTGATATATTCTAAAAAAAATAAAAAATAAGCTCTCTTCTGAGTAAGGGTGAACATAATATTTCACGCTAAAGAAAATAAAAAGGAAAAAGTCTCAGTCTGGATGAATCTTTTTCTTTCCTTCCAGATTTCCCATACAGTCACATCTCCTCTGGTTTTATTGGTAGATTTCCATATTCATGACTGATAGATATAACCACTGTTTTGGAGAAAGGTATTTACTTCAATGATGGACCAGGTATGTTCTGTGCAAAGGGTATTCACTTAAAAAAAGTTTTCTGTGTTGTCAACAAAAATGTTGTGCTCTTTCTTGTTCATTATAAATATAGAGAGCAAATTATCCTGGTTTTCTTTGCAGTGTGATTTAAAGTACTAAAAAACTTTATGATGTCTTTTTCAGTCTTTTCATCTCTAGATTCAGCAGTCTCAGCTCCTGAATAATTTGTTTTCACTGCAAAGGAGTATGCAAGACTGTATCGTATAATGATACCCATGGAATGTTATTCTGAAAGTATGTCTTAATATGTGTAGAACAGACTATCAGATATGACAGACTGTATGAATAAGAAAGTACATACTAAATGGAACAGGAGAGAAATGAAAAGTTATACAGTAGGATTTGAAATAATGTATGTACTGACACTTTAGATATAACAGTAAAATAAGAAAAGGAAGAGAGTGTGACTTGGATACAGCCAGAGCAGTTCCTTAGCTTTCAGGAGCCTTATCCCATAAAGCCATAGAGGAAGGGGTTATGACATTCAGGAAGGTCATGGATAATTCTGAAGATGTCACAGTTGCCAAAAGGTGACCAGTAGATTGATAGGTTGTACATCAGAGAGGCCCAGACCCTTTGTCAAGATAAAGATCTAATTCAGCATTCAAGAAATTTTAAAGATGGAGTAAATAAACATTAAAGAAATGAAACTAGGGGAAATCCTGCTTGTAAGGAGAGCAGAGATTGATAAACAATGAATTTGCCAAAAAAACCCCAAAAAACAAAAAAAACCCCACCAACAATGAAATGTTAGTGGGCTAATGACAGGAACTGGCATGGGATTTGGAGAAAAGAATACAGAAAAAGTACATAGGAAAAAAAATCTTTGCAGAGGAAAGACTGACCAGGGCAGCTCCCTGGGAGGCTGCTTGTGGTTTGTCCTTAATGAATAAGAGCTTCAGTTCAGGAACCATGCAGGGCTCTGGTTTTTTGGACTAGAAGCTTTTCTCTGCCTCCTGTGGCAGCTTTTGGACAGGAAGGTGTTCATACCATCTTCATTAGGGTGAAAAGGTATGAGGCAGTACTGAAAACTAAGAATGGGAAGTAATGGTGATTCACTAGTTTTGTCTTAAACCAGCAAAGAATGAAAATGGACAGAGGTGAAAAATGTGTGGAGCCAAAATGAAGGCAGTAGGTGGTCAGCATGAAGTGATAATGGAAATGACAATCAGTGTAGTCCCCTAAAAAAATGGATCAGTTTCACAGTAATTTTGATCACCTTCCTGTAAGCTCTGGTTCCTTTTCAGCAAATTAAAAGTTGATTGTAAGAAAACAAGAAACTACAACTGCTTCTCAATGTTATTAAGAGAAGACTTTGACTTCCTAGGGAACAGATAAAACACACATAAAACACACATCGAAGTACAGCAGCATGGCATTTCTTTTTATTTTTAATTCTTGTCACATTTTCATTGGACACATCAGGGAAAGCAACAGACAAGATATTTTGGCCTTAATGACTCTCTTTTTTTTTGGGAAATAGGAGAAATAGATCATTCAACTTCAAGCAGATATAAGATGAACATGAAAGATGCTGTTTTGGGGAGCCAGTAACATTTAACAATAAAGTGTAGAACCCCCATATTTCTGTTTAGCTGCTTTTCTTTGCTAGATATCTTGAGGCTGCCAGCAGCAATCACTTTGTAAACTAGAAAACAAAATGGTAATTGAAAATTCACTTTCAGAATAAAACCAGGTACGCACATACCAGACAAAGAAGTTATGCAAACCTAATGGATTATGTTAAAAAGAGCAAGCTAGCTAGTGGGTGAGATTAATCAAAGTGAAAAGTGCTGAAAGAGTTTCATTGAATGTTTGAGGAATAAAGGATGTGTATTATTAGCAAAAAAACCCCTTCAACCAGCCAAAAAAAACCAAGCAAAAAACCCCTTTTTTTTTAAATCTGCAGAGTAAAACCAAAAAAACTTCAATCCATGTAAACCAACCTCAGCCTATTTCTATATTTCTGCTACTCAGCAATTAGTCTAAGTGATTAAAGCTCTGAATATTTTATAGAATCATAGAATGCTCTGAGTCAGAAGGGACCCACAAGGATTATCGAGTCCAACTCCTGTCCCTGCACAGCACAACTGCACAGTTCACACCGTGTGTCTGTGGACGTTGTCCAGTCTGTTCTTGAACACTGTCAGGTTGGGGCCGTGACACCTTCCTGGGAGCCTGTTCAGTGTCCAGCACCCTCTGGGTGAAGAACCTTTTCCTCATGTCCAACCCGAACCTCTCCTGGCACATCTTCCTGCCATTCCCTTGGGTTCTGTCGTTGGTTGCTAGATCAAAGTATGAACTTACAGTAGTCCACAACTGTAGTACTATTGTACTATCATCAGAAGCAGAAAAGCTTCTATCAATGATTCCTTTGCTCAGAGTTATCTTTGAAGATGAAACTTTTCCTGTGAGGTCTCAGAGACTTGTTTTTCCTCATGTTTAGCCTTTGAAGAGAGAAGACACATCCAATCTACTGAGACACTGGGCTTTTACTACTTATGGCGTTATGGCATTCCCACTGCAGCTCTATTAGTGAAATAATGTGTAGCATATAAGGAGGAAAGAATGCAAGAATCTGCTTAGAGGAAAGATCATCATGGTGGTACCAGTAATGCACACTTATGTGGTGTGAGTACTTGTCATCCAGGTTTTATTTTTAAAAGGTTTATCTTTCCAGTTTTCTATGCAGGAAAGAGAAGTTTACATATATAACCAAGTGTAGAGGCAGGCATAGTGACATTGTACTGTTATAAAACAGGTTAATGTTTCAAATTATTGGGAAGCAAGACAATTCTGTCGATGCTTAAATAATCTAATTATTTCTTTTTAAGAGTTAATTCTGAATTTAGACTCCTAATGAATTTTTCTAGGACCTGTAGAAGACTTTAGATAACTGTTACATTAAAGAAAGATGAAAACTGGCTTTCCATGCTGCATTAGAGCAGGAGTTCTGTGCGTGTGGTCTGTCTTCCTAGGGTAGAAAAATAGCTCAGTTTTCCACCTGAAAGTTTAAAGTGATATTCTAACTTGATTTTTCTTATTCTTTGGCCTCACCTATGTGCCTGCATGAGGAGTTAAGGCCTGCAGGATCAACACTGCAGAGCTAGAACAGTCGATTCCGCAGTTCATAGCTGGATCATTTTGTTTTCCTTCCTTCAGATGTCTTATTTGATCCAGACATATTCTGTTACAAAGGACCCCCTGGTTGCTGAGAATTCCTAGCAGAATTATATTCTGGTATATGAAAGGATAACCCATCTATTCAGCTATGATGTTGGCAAAGTCCCAGAGAAGTGAATTCCCTTGACACACTCTCAAATTCTGAATGCTAAGTAGCTCATCCATTTTCAGAGTAGATTTTAATTCTGTTAATTAATTTGTAAAGCAATTACATACTCATGTAAAGTCAGCATGCTTTGAAGAAACAACTAAAAAAGACAAACAGATTAAAAATAGCTACAAGGCATAAGTATGTTAAACTTCCAGTTTTTAAAACTAACATGACAAACACAAACATTTTGTTAAATCACACAGATCGTAAAACAAAACACATTTTAAAATTATCATCTTTGTTTCTTTGGAAAGTTTACAAAAAATAAATGTTTCTACAACCCAGAAGTTGCTTTGTTATATCGATTAGGAGACTCAATTCTTTGTTCATGCCACACTTACTACTATAAATCTGCCAATTGCAGCCTAATTACACCTGATTTATATGTGACACTGTGCCCTACTGCATGGAGGCTGAGCTCTGTTATGAGTGGATCAGTAGTATAACAGCTCAATCCTTATTAACTTTCAACATTTCTCTTATGGATCTACTGCCAGCTGAGGTGTAATTCTGACCATGCAGCATGACAGGGTCATGTCACTGGCAGATCAACTGGCCTCTTTACTTTCCTCTCCGGCTTCTATATGAGATCAGAATATATGGGAGCATTTGCCGACATAAGGCTGCAGGCATTTTGGTTCCTTTAAGCTTAACTGTAGCTGCGGCTCATAAATCTCTCTCTGACTGCTATTTAATTGTAATATTTACATTTAATGTTAATAACAATTAAAAATGATTAAAACTTCATCTGTGATATATTCATGTGAGCAGTTTCATGGCCTTTGATGGAATTATTGATATGAGCAAAGAAATGGACTATAATTTTGGATTGTGGTCTGCACTGTACATCCTCAAGGGAATGATTATTTGTTTAAATTCTGATTTCATTGGAATTGAAGACAAAGAAAACAGGTTCCAGAAACATCACAAAGGCATTTCTTTAGGCTTAACATTCATAAAAGCTTATATCTGAAAACGTACCATCAGTAGTTAAGGCACAATTAGAACAAAGCACTCCTCCTTTGTAGATACGGTAGAATTTGCTTTAGCAAGCTGGCATGGCAGAAGGCATTTTGTGCTTCAGTAAGTTAAATTCATTTTTTCATTTAGGAAAATTAACGGATAATTATGTTTAGTGCATTGCAGATGTATAAGATCAACTCATTGCGGGAGAAATCAGGCTGTATTGCAAGCAGCTTTGGCTATCGGGCTGAGCAATTAGCTGTTATCGCTGCATTGGGTCATGAGGGAGCAGATCTGATGTGCATCATTAAATTCAGCTTATAGCATATACTGTGCATTTGCCTCAGTTTTAGGGTATGGATAATATACTAAAATGGATGGAAACAGACTTTCCTGTACTTGTTTTACCTCTGCCCAAGCTTGCGAATGGCCATTTGTCTCCAATCTGGAAGCCATATGGCACCAAACATACACTTGTTTACATCTGTCACAATAGATGACAGTCGGTCACCTCAGTCGGTCCCTGCCCCCTCCCACCAGTATTTGCTTTCCTGCAGGTGAATTGTTACTTTAGCATCTTCTGAGTATTCATCTCATTGGGGAACTTGCATGTTGGGGAAGATGTGACTCAATTGCCAGTCACTAGGGACTTGGAAAATCTCAACCCATCACTATAGCCCTCAGCCAAGTGCTCTCCTCTCCTGAGAAGGTCAATGTTTAATGCATATGGCTGAACAAGCAGAGTTTTCTTTTTCTATAAGCCCATGGCAAATGATAAAGGCATCATTCTAGGTGAGGCATACCCTTAGGAATTGAGACTGAAGTTTTTCTCATAAGTCTCTGTGAAGGCTCAGTGAAATATTCACCTATACCAATAATCCTAGTTCTGGCAGCGTGCTCTACAGGTGATGTAGAAGACACAGTAGCTGTGTCTGTTATCAGAAGAGAAAGAAAAACACATGAAAATACATATTTCTAAATGGAAAGGGAGTATGTTGTGCTGATATGTAGGTGGCTCAGAGCCTTTTTTTTATATTTACTTTCTAACTAATGAGGAGACACCGGTGGGGCGAGCGCTGTTAACTCAGGCTCAGTCAGTACCCACATCACGGTTTCACTCTAGTTGTTCATTCCAGATAGCTTTCACAGAGGCCAGAGCATGAAGAAACAGCTATTTTGATTTAGGACATGTATTCTTTGGTGTAAATTCTATTTGTAATTATATGTAAATTATATATTAGTAATTTGTACTACTGAGAGATTTGATGAAATATCTAGTTTTACACTGAACTACGAGGTGGGAGTTCGTTGTTTTTCTTTTTTCCCCCTTTAACTATAATGACCATTATAAAAAAAGAAAAAGGCATTAAGCTGATTTTTTGAAAGTTAAATATCATTAATGTTGATATTGTGGACTGTTTCAAAGTAGAAATTGACCTCTTGATCCTCATAGATGATGACAGGAAAGGCCATTTCATTAAAACCTCCGCTCCTGATACAGTCTATGTGGATGTGCAGATGGGTACCTTCCTTCCTTAATGCTAAAGGACTCAAATTTTTATCTAAAGAAAATTATTTAATGTGCCATTGGATCAAATTATTTTGCTGGTCACAGCACTGCCATAGTATTTTAAATTTAATAATATGAAAAGAAATTTCCTTTTTTACTGTGGGTATTCCTGGAAGTTAATTTTCACCTAAAATACCATTTGGTTTTCTTTGGAGAAGGTTATTTTTAAATTAAACCACTGATAAATGGGTCTGACAATACAGCAGACTGCCCAATTTTTTTTTCTCCTCAATTATCTTTTTCAGTGGATTTAGGACTTTTGTTCTATTAAGATACATCTTTGATCTCCAAATATTTAAATGAAATATTTGACTTCTTAAAGGTCAACAGGTTATACATAGCTGAGATTGTAAAAATATTTGGAGTGTGAAAGAGCTGGACTAAGAAAAGAGTTTCAACAGATTGATGCAAAAATCACAGTGTAGTCACAGGGACTGAATCTGTAAGCGCATAAAATATGCACATGAATCAAGCTGAGAAAGTGAATTTGAACACAAATTAATGTTTAGTTGTTTGATATAGCACCATTACATTTTTTTTCCCCACAAATAAAAGTGAATGGGTTTGAATTCCACTTTGTTTAACATCATGGTAAGCAAAACCAAATATTTCAAATTTGAGAAATCTTTGATATTTTAAGTGTTACATTTGGCATATAAGGGTGTACACAGAAGTATGTGAATTACAATGAATTACAATGTTATTACAATCTAGGAGAAAAAAAATTACAGTTTGATTTTCCACGTGAAGGACCAATTAATTAAAATGTGATGTGTTCCATGCTTTCAGTTAATATGAAGCTATATTTCTTTCTGTTAAGAAACCCCACAAGGACAAGGAGTGCCCAGTTTGCCCTCAGTTTAGTCTGTAATTTAGGCTGCAATCTTGATTTGCACAGTTATTTATTGTATTATGAAGTGTTCTTTCAGTGGACGCGTGTGTGTACGCATGTGTATAAAAGCTTGACATATGGAATATAGAATTAGACTATCACTTGTATCCAAGAGGATTATTGGGCACCTATGCTGTAGATATACTAGATGAAATAATTCTGTCTGTGAGTTAATTGAGTTATACACAGAGCAAGAGAATATAACCCGGAGTTCTAAATATGATGTCTAGAAAACATAATTCTGGTGTCAGTGCAGACAGAACCCAGTTGGTCATTAACACATCTGGCAAAGGATTTGATTATCAGTATTGGCATTTTTGCACATGAAGACTTGCATCCTTGTTTGATGTTTGTTGATTTAATTCCACATTCTTCTCCAACTGGTTGACATCACTTGAAATTTTGGAACAGTTTGTGCAGGCTTCAGTGATCAACTGATAAATTTGCTCATAAGATTGTTTTCCCACAGGTTTTTCTGTGACTACGGTTTACAAAACTAATAGATTGAGTCATTCATTCGATCCCGTAATTGGGACGATGTTTTTCTTCTGGTCCTTATGGTGTAGAGATGCTGTGATGGGCAGTGTAGCTCCTCCTTCCTTCTCTTTGCATCCCCATATCCTCTTGGATGGGGTGGCTTTTGCCAAGTGTTATCTGGTGACATCCAGCTATTGTTGCCTTTCACAAAACTGTCCCAATCCTTGCAGATGTTTCTTTTATGTGAGACAAGCAGGATCCTTCCAACTCCCAGCACAGACCACGGCGTTTCAAAATGTGGGAATTGTAGCAGGGTGACCGCAGAGTGAATGAGGTGATGTTGGTCCAGGTTCTTCATAACCCTTTGGAAAAACCAGGAGCTTTCAGTTTTCCTGTAGCCAAATACAACATCTTTAGATCCCAGTGCAATATTGCACATGAATGATTTTATGTTCAGAATTAAGATGACGCAAGCCATAGTAATACTGAATATTGTGATAGACAGAGGTAGATGATTATTTAAAACGCTTTTGTAATTAAATTGCCCAATTTCATTAGCTGATAAGTGTCTACTACTGAGCATAACTAACAGGAATTTTATGGGGATTCAATTAGGATGTGAAAGCATATTTGCTAGCTCTTAACAATCTGGAAAGATTAGAATTCAGTAACAGAAATAAAGGTTCTCCTATCTCTCAGAATTCAAATAAATTATGAGATATGAACTTTTTTTTTTTTACGAATGCTATGAGGAAAAAAAACCTACACCAAACCAAAAAGCTTACGTCAATGAAACTACACATTAAATGACACAAAATGACTTGGATAGTATGACCCAAAGAAATTAAATATGTGGTTAGACCACTGGCAGGCTTGTGGCAATGGCTGAGAATAAGCGAAGTGCTCACAGAAAGCTACTTAGTGCTCGGATTAGAGTAATGGATGCCTTGAATTAGGCTGATCTGGTACTTACAGTAGAAATGCGGAAAATAGGGTGTAGTTTTATGGAATTACATAAATGCAATTTTTGTCTTGCTACTAAGCTTAGGCCATAAACATAAGAGGATGTATTAGAAGCAGGGATCCCATAACAGTAGGGGCTTTGTATGCAAGTTGATGGTGACGGCAGGGAAAACCTGACCATCTAAACTCCATTTTCTGGCAAGAAAAACATTTAGTGTGATATTGGGATTCACTCTCTTTTCCAGTCCAAGGGAACTTTGTGGAATGCTTCTGAGCTATTAAATTTAAGCACAAACTGACAGAATCATGATTTTGAGGGCCTGAGCTCAGACTTTAGGCATCTGAAATGTCAAGAGATTATTTTGAAACTCCTTAATTTAATTTCCACAGGGACTGGACTTTCTCAACCTCAGGGAATATTGTACAGACAAGATCCCCATGTCATAAGTTTTCTTGCGTGTTTTATTTGTTGTAGTAGTAATTTTCTTTCAGTTGAGATGTGCTGCTGCAGAGAGATTTTATTCCTTTCTTTGATTTTGCACTGTAGATACCCATAATGTTGATTTGCCAAGTTTTTGACTTGCTGACAAGTAGAATGCACAAAACCATGGTGAAATAAAAATGTTTCATTGAAATAATTAATCTACCAGTGCAATAAGTTAGCTCTTAAATTATCTGGCATTAAATATTCACTTTAGTTTCCTCACAGTCCAGATAGTTTTGCTTGCTTCCTTTTTATTTACCCTATGTATTAGTTTTTGAAGAATGGTGCCAGGTCCTTGTTGTTTAAGCCTTTTAAGATCTTATAATTGAGAAACTGGAAATAAATTAACAGCTATGTGATCTGTTCTGCATATACAATATATATGCAGCGCCAAAGGCATTAAACTGAAAAGATCTTGGAAGACATGAATGTGTATGTAAGCTGCTGTGCTATAAGTCCTGCTTCAGTTTAATGTTCATTATCACTTTGCTACTCTGTTAAAAGTCTTTAAACTGTTTTTTTCTTGTTCAGTTTTTAAGGCCTTTAAAAATATGATTAAAGAATAATTACACCATTTATCTACAGGGATTTGTTTGATCAGCTGTAATTTGTGGCACATATTAGTAAGTAAATATGAGCATGCTTATTGATACTGATGGACTTTGTGTCTTTAGTACTCAATATGGGTACAGGCTTACTTCTCTGGCAGAGTTGTTCACTATTTGTTCCTTATAAAGGCAAAAGAAAGACTTCGGTTTAATTCTTCAGATTAATGATTTTGCTTTTATCTCTCTTTTTTATTTTATTTTATTTCTTTTTAATTTTATTTTGGAATAAAGACACAAAAGGGTTTTTAAAAACATGTGAAAAAACAGGAAACTAAAAGTCAATATTTTATATGTCCTTTTTCTTGGGTGCAGGATGTGGAGCAGACGTGTCTGTAAAGGGGAAATCCTAAAATTCCAAGAAATAACATACACTTAGACAAAAGAGTAACAAAAATCCTTTTGCACCTTCAGATTTGGAAATTAAAAAAGGTCAATATTGACATTTTCCAGTAGGAAATTTCTGTTGAAACAAAACATTGTCTTCTCAAATTATGTTTGTTAATCAAAAATTATCCTTCATAATGGGTCCTAGAAGCAACCTTGGAAGTTTCTCTCAGTCTGGGCAATGAAATTTTGTCTTCTCTTTGCTGCAACAGCTTTGTTATAGTGCAATGGTACTTTTAAAATTATTATTATTATTATTATTATTATTATACTACAAGAGCTTTTTCAGGGTCTTGCAGTTTTCCACAAGACATTCCTTTTTGAGAGAAGGTAAAGACTGGTACTTTGCAACACCACCTCAGTGTATTGCAGTAGAAAGCTATGATTTTGATAAGAAGAGGCTGTTTCTAACATAAAGTGATGAGGTACATTAGGAATGGGTATGAATGGCTAAAGAATAATTTGTTTAGGTGTTGTTAAACTAGGGAAAAAATAAAATATTTGGAAAAAGGCCTGGGATATTTTATGCGGAAATGAAGAGATACTGACCCCAACAGTAGGGGTGTTAATGTATAGCAGGTGGTGGTTTAGGGCGGCTGGGTTGAGGATGGAGAGGAAGCACCATCCTGTCCAGAGCTTTCCTTGGCAGAATTCAGTTTTAGCTGGAAATGGAGGATAATAACTGTTGCTCATCTAGCTCAACGCACTGCTCTGTATTTAGTGCATGTTTACAAGGCCCTGTGGAGATGAGAGCTATTATAAAAGTGCCGAGTTTCGTGATTAATTGGAGAGCTCAGTGGTATTCATGGTGCACATCCTTTTTTAGGAAGATAGAGAGTGGGGGCTGGAAGCGATGGCTGTTGCTGCTACAATGAAGGTGATGAACCATTGCAGAGAAGCAATTACTGTGTGTAAAGTGCTGTGAAAAGGCAAGTGTAAGCTGCTATTCCGTCACATGATTGCTATTATTTTAGTTTATTTATCAAGCAAGAGACATTTTAGAGTTTATGGAGCAGATCCTTCATGCTACTAACAGGTTTAATTACCATGATTTCAGTTGTGTTAGACTGAGTTACACCAACTGAAATCCATGGGTTATTATTTGCAGAAAATTGCTATCTGTCTCTCCAGTATCATGCAAGGTCTAATACTTGTTTACAGGAAAGGAAAAATAATATTTTTCATCTCACTTGTGCATTTTGACGAGCAGGGAACATTCTGTATTAGGAGACTATATCCAGGCACTGGGGTTAATTTGGCAGTAGCCTAAGTGCAGTTAGAATGTGGAGGTTAATGCATTGTATTTGATGCTGTGTATTATGTTCCCAAACATGCAGACAGTACATACAGATGAATAAACTCAGAGTATTTTGTGAAGTGAAGCTATATAAGAGCATATATGGAAACGACTGCGTATATTTAATTGAGAGATGAATTAATGAATGACAAAATGTTTGAACAATGTTTGAGCTACAGGATACTCATTAATATAAAGACACACTGTGGTTCCAAGTTAATAAGGGTTCGTTTTAAATGTTGAAACTGTATTTGCGTTTTTCTGTTGAACTCTAAAAAGTTTCACAGTTCAGTAGGTGAAGAAAGGTCATCCTCAATTGGGCATATAGAAAGGACATGTCAGTCTACATCATGGAATGCACTGTTTCTACCTTGTTTTTAATTAGGTTGGCAGTGAGCCTGCACTTATGTACCTGAAAGGTCTGTAGCAAGTGACATTGCTCTTTATTTTTCACTGCAAAATCAGCATTTGGTTTGTTACAGCTAGATAAAAAGTGAAAATACTATTTTGCCACTTAAGAATTCCTAAATCATTCAAGAACTAACTTGTACTGTTAAACCTATTACTTAAAAAATATAATTAGATTGAATTATTGTTCTCACTCCATCTTGAAGGTGGGAGAAGATGAGGTAATAGAATGAAGATTTGACTTTCTGATTGTTTAATGTGTCAGAAGCTCAGTATATCCCGAAGGAAAATCAAACCAAAATACAAGTGTATGGTACTGAACTTTACTCCTGAAGTGAATTTCACTGTGTAACAGTGCTGCTGAAATTTTAGTTAACAAAGCATATAATCAAGCATGTGAGAAATAATGTTTAGAAGTGTTTTGCTGAAGTAGTGTCCATTCCTGAGCCAAGACTTGTAGTAGTTGATTAAGAAGGATCAATATTGTCTTATAGTGTGTCTTCAGAAGGAGGAAGTTATCTAGTATGTGTTCTTCTACGTGGCTTTAAGTCTCAGGAAAATTTGTTCTTCAAAGATGTAACAGTTGGCACATTCTTTTGTGCCAGGAAATATTTTTGTAACATAACTGAATTAATTTCCTTGCCTTATGTAAAAAGCACTGGAAAATACATTTTATTAGGGAAGGAGATGGTGATTTCGATTCCTCTTGGCTACTACCCCACATTTATCAGCTGTATGTCAAAGGCTAATAAGTAAGAGAACATATACAGAAGATTGATTTCTGTCAGGTTTTTGTAAGTTGCATGTAAGCTGGAGATTTAACAGATGTTAAATAAACCTTGATTTTAATGTTTATTTATTTATTTATTTTTTAAATAATGACTTTGGACAGGTTTGGAAACTCCACTGCTTTCTGCTTTCCATTACTGCAGAAGGGCAAAGAGCTTTGCCCCCAAGGGGTAATTATCCAGTCCATTAGAGAATGTTACAGAATTGCCTAACAGCATCAAAAAATGAAATAAAATGTACATAATGATTCAGTTTCAGTAAATGGCCATCTGCACTTCTGGACAAGTAAGTGTCAACGTTTGCAGAGAGGCACTGCAGACCTTTGAAAGGTCTCCTGACACTCATCTGAGATGAATGAGATGTTGAAATGCAGAGGTTTAGAGAGCAGTCTATGTCTCCAAAATACAGCAATTATTGATAGTGGTCTACTGTATTCAAATGAAATTTTGTTTACAGTCACTCTTGAATAAGTACCACCCATTATTTAAAAGCACTCTTTTGTTACTTACAGATTTATGTACTGTACAGGTAGCCCAGGCATTCTAGCAGTGTGCTGTAATACATTGACATACATCTCAAATCTGCCACCTGATTTGGAAGGACTGTCAAGGTCAGCATTGCATGTTGGGTATCAAAGACTTGGCTTGTGTGATTGACCCCTACAATGGAAGATGGCTTGGAGGAGATTGGCAAGGGTAATATGTCCATAAACCTCAGAATAAGGGTGTGACTGACCACGGCTGTTGCAAGAAAAACCTGATTCTATCTCAACACAAAGAGCACCAGAGGGTGGCCTTTGATTTTTAGATAAACAGCTATGTCAGTTGAGTGGATCAACGGATTTCATCATAGTTCAGTAGATCAACTGTAAATATATATGTGGGTCAGTGTGACACAAAGCATGAAAACTAAACTAACAAGTTTTGAAGAGAGGAATGGGCTTCAACTGGTTTAAACTCATGTATTCCTTCCTCTGCATGCCTGGTGTTGGAATGTTGAGCCATGTACTAGAGACTGGTTATAGGGTTTACACTGGTGCTGTGATTGAACTGTGCATTGCAATTATTGTAGTTTGCTGAATGTAACTTGTATTGTGATTTCAGTATATTGCAGTAACGTTCTTCTCAATAAAAAATCCCATGTAATATCAAATACAATCAAATAAGTAAATTTGATATTAAACATTACACCCTCCACACATGGAATGTCTAAAAGAGTCTGGTCAGAAAACATTGAACTCTGGCAGCTTGGAAATATCATAGTTCCAGTCTTAGTAGTTTATATTTAAAGACAAGTTTATACCAGAATGTGAATCTTACCACCTGTTTTCTAAACCTTGACAAGCCTAGATCCAAATTTCACGGCTCAAAGCTGTTAGCTCTTATATCAAATTCTCATCAGTCCATCTGTATCAAAACTAAATTAACAAATGGAGTGGCCCAAAGGGACAAGCCAACCTTTGCAGACATGTTGTCAAGGTGGAGGTTAACCAGCCTGGGGCACTCTAGCTGAATTGCAGTAGTTCAAGGGTGGATCTCTCCCTGCATAAGTCACTTACTTGATGCTGGGGCTGTGTGGGAATAGAGGATAAAGCCTGTTCTGAATCCGCAGCAGTGGGAGGAGGGAAAGCAATAGCCAAAATACTGAAGACAATATCTTGTGTTGCTCTCTGATGCTGCCAAACGTCCAGCCCACGAGCCCAATTGGATACCATCAACTGGATAAACACTTTTGGTGACCTTTTTATTCAAGCCTACAAGTTGGTCATCTTTGGCAGTCCAGAAACTCCCTGGCTTCATGAAAGAAGAACCAGGAGTGTATTAGTTTAATGACATCTATCAGATGAGTACATTTTTCCATGTTTAAATTATGGGAAAGAGGAAGTGTTGTAAAAATTCATATATGTTTGCAAATAAACTCAGCATGAACTAAGGTTTTCTTAAACAAGATACCACCAGCATATTTAAACTATTTAAATCCTGTATTTTGGGAAGTGACCAAGAGCTAAAATCTGTTCCTAAAGTAAATTTACTTCTTGCTGCTTTAATTATTGATGAATCTCAGAGAAAAATACGTGCTTCAGTGAAGTTGTGTTGTACATTTGAATTAAATAATAAAGACTCTGTGGTATAGCTTTAAATATATCCATGCATGTAAAAAAAGAAAGGTTAAAGGCATATATTATTGATGTGCTACATATCTGGAATATATAACTTAACAGTTTACCAGTAGTCAGTCATCAGCTAATGCCACATCTGAACCACGGTAAGAAATTCAAGAGCATCAAAAAATTTTATGAAGTGATGTTACCCACTTAGAGAGACCTTTTAATAAAACCTGATCCAGAGTCCACTGTATCTGTGGGAAAACTCCACCTGACTTTAAGTGAACTCTGGATAAAAGTCCTGATATTCACACAGAAACAAATGGCTTAGGTTTGCTCTTGCCTGGAGGACAAGAAATTAATTAGATTGGGACAACTGGGGTACCCTATAGTGACATAATGTGAAGGATGGAGACCATGTTCAAGGCAAGTTTTTCAGGAAAAGTTGGAACAAACTAGTTGGTTCTTTCCATTAATAAGGAGAAATATAACAGTATACTCATTGTATGTTGCATCTGTCAGATTTGGCAACAAAAGGCTGGTGTTCTGCCCAGACCATAGTGATCTTTGAAAGCAGAAAAGCCAAATAAGACTGGGTCCTGAGGAGGGAAAGCAGGTTGCTGGAAAGGAGACTGAAGAAAGATGATTTTCTTAGGAAGTGTTAAAAATTCCCAGTTCACAATCTCTGTGTAGACAACTTTTCTGACTGGCCACACTCCTCCCTTGGGATGCAGGCTCCCACAGCTCTCCTGCAGGTACGCGCTGTGCATGCCAGTTTTTTTTATTAAATGTGGATTCATACCATGTCAGTCTCTGACTGGATGGCTTTCAAATGAGGAGGCATCATCAGTTTAGGACTGTATCTGCTTAACAGTATAGGATTTTTCCCAGTGACACCTGTGTAAAGCAACCTGTGCTGTTCTTTATCTGTGACATTCTTTGGTCGTTTGTTCCAATCATTAATGAATGTCATTATTAAAAATAGCTGCATTATAAATTCCATGTACCTCCCAGCCATCAATACTTGCTTTGGATTTGTCAGTTACTTAAAAACTTGCTAGAGGTGATTTCACAGAATCATAGAATGTGAGGTTGGAAGGGACCTCAAAGGTCATCTGGTCCAACCCTTCTTGGCAAAAATACTGTCTAGACAACATGGTCCAGCACCCTGTCCAGCTGAATCTTAAAAATGTCCAATGTTGGGGAATCCATTACCTCCTTGGGAAGATTATTCCAATGACTGTTCTCATTGAGAAAAATTTTCGTCTTGTGTCCAGTTGGAATCTCAGCAGCAGTAACTTGCACCCATAACCCCTCACCTTTTCCATGGGACTCCTTGTAAAAAGGGAGTCTGCATCTTTGTAGCCAACCTTTAAGTAATGGAGCATGGTGATGAGGTCTCCCACAAGCCTTCTTTTCTCAAGGCTAGACAAACTCAGTTCTCTCAGGTAATCAGGTTTGTCAGGCACGATTTCCCCTTGGTGAATCCATGCTGGCTTTTCCCAATCACCTGCTGCATTTGATTTGTGACAGCCTCTAGGAAGATTCATTCCATAATCTTCCCAGGGACTGAAGTAAGCCTAAAATTTTCTGGGTCTCCTTTAAGTCCTTCTTGTAGATGGGGGTGACATTAGCCTTCTTCTAGTCTTGTGGAACATCCCTGGATCTCTATGACTTCTCAAAGATAATGGAGAGCGACCTCATGATGTCAGCTAGCTCTCTTAACATACTTGGGTGGATATGGTCAGGGCCCATTGATCTGTACGGGTCAAACTCCTGTAACAGTTCACATAACGTATTTTGATGTGAAGGTACTTAGGCACCATGGTAAAATTACTCTTGTTTCATCCTGGTTTAAGTGACACAAATATTCCAACCTGCAGTACAGTCATTAGTTTTTAAAACGATCAGTACTTTTTGAGAACAGAACGTAAGCAGAAATTTAACTTTGAACATATTTGATGGCATCACATGTACTAAAAAGAGAAATGTGTGGGCTCAGCTCAGTCATGTTCCAAAACATAAGCATGTGTTTCAGCTCCTGACTAACTTGAGGGCACAATATTGTTTATACATTGGATTTGGCATTTTTACACTTCCATCATATCAGATTGCACGGATTATATAAGAATCATGAAAAGAATTTCCATATACTTTAAGGGTGATGATATTAATAGCTATTCATTCTTTCATTCCAAGTGATTTTAGAATTGTAAGTCTACTGTGTGCAGTTTACTGACATGAAAACAAATAAGCTAATATAGAGACTCATGAATTTGTTGCCATATATCCCCAATGTACTGCTCAAAGAGAATATTAGACTTAAGTATAAAACTTTCTGCTGAATAGAAACATCCATTTTGAACACAGCAATTTTAGCTACAGTAATTGGATTATATTTTAAATCTGTTACAACTCTTGTCACATTAAAAAAAAATGAGATAATTAGAACATTTGTTTTGTTTTTGTGGAAAAAACAGAAAGGTTGTTGGAAATTCTTGAGACAAGTATTCAAGCTATTTCTCATCTCCTTGTAATTTAAAAAAAAAAAAATCTATTCAACAATTGGTGTACCTGTTTTGGCTTCTGTTATTGCAGGCTGATAGAAAATCCTTGCCTTACAACTGAATTTCATATTATTAGCTTTTGTATTCAGACTGCCAAGTGCTGCAGTCAACATGATGACTGTCGATGAACAGTGGTAAATTTAGAAGACAGATAATTTAGACCATATATAGTTGATCTAATTTTCATACATGTTAATCTATCTGTGGGCCAGTTGCTTACGAGTTAATGTGTGCACTAAGGCGTAAAAATCCCCAAGTCCCAAGCCCTTCAGGAGAGAGAAGCTGCCTCCATCTCTGTTCTCAAGGTGAGTGTCAGCCTGCACACCACACTGAGTTGATCTCCACTGTTTGAAATAATGATCACAAGGTTGTCTTAAAAGTCCTAATTAGCTTGGAAGAAGGGTGACCTCTGCCTCTCTGTGTAGATGAAAGAAAAGAGAATGAGGGCCCTCAGCTGTCTTCTCTGTGAAAACATTTGTAGAGGGCCATCCATGTGATCTAGGCAGGCTTTGACCTTCTGGGAATAAAACTGATAGGCCCAATTCTGAAAAAACACCCAAATATTAAAACCTAGATGCCATGGCAATAGGAAATCTCTTGTAAGAACTTCCAGAAAGCGACCCAACATTATATTGCTGAGGAATTATTTTTTTGTCTACGGAGATACAGAAGTGAATGCAGGAGAACATTTTAGGTAGCCCTCAAAATGCAATCGGTCATGTTTCATGGCCTGAAATGTGGACACATTTTGCTCTTCTGGCCATGGGCTAGTGGGAGAAGTGAACTGGATACATTCCCTGTAAACAAAGCAGGGGTTTAAAGAGCAGAAATACTTTTATTTTTTCTGATAAATGGAAAGCCTGTCTTTGGCATGTGGAAGCAAAAAGGCTTACGAGTTACAGAGAACATGAACATGGTGAGTGGAAGTGCCATAAACTGACACTTTGTTTAACAGTGTGATTTTTTTTTTTTTTTTAATCAGTTCCTTTGTGCAGAAAATCATCAGTTGCTCAAGAAAGAACATCCAAATAAATGAAACCCACCAAAAAATTGGGGTAATTTTGTTTCGTCATGCTTTAGACTTCATTGATTTATTACACTGAGATTACTTCTGTGCTTTTATTGCGGTATGGGCAATTACTGTCATTCTGTCCAGAGCTGTTGCTCTTAATGCATCACTTCAGTGGCTAAATTAACAAGTAGTGCTATGAAGTAATGGACTTTTTTTTCTTTTTTTTTTTTTTTTTAATAATTTGGGCTCAGCCTAAGATTTCATGAACCATGTGCTAGAACTACTGTACATTTTTTCTCCTATCCATCTTCCCATCCTATGCAGTATAAGGAAACTATATTTCAAAACCTGAAGTTTTAAGTACTTATGTAATACCACCATTTAGCATTGCAAAATACTCCTCTAATCCTTTGTGATTCTTAGAGTCTAACTAGTCTCTTTCAAACCACACAGGAGGGAAATTCAAATACGTGGTTTAGACTACTCACATCATCTTCTGCCTTCATTATTTGCTCTTTAAGAGAGGAACCTACACTGGTACAGTCCCTCTGAAGATCCTACAGGCAATGTCTTTAAAAAAATGGGAGCTAAGCTGGAGCTTTGGTCATGAAGGTACCAGTGCACAAAGATCTGTGTGATACCTGAACCCCCTGTGCTTCAATTCTGCATCATTAAAGCAAGGATATATTACTTTATTTTCCTCTTTCTGTGCTGTCTCAACCTATTAGTTTAAGCCCTTTGGATCAAAGGCACACTCTGAGTCTGTTATAATAACTAGAATAATTTGGCTGTGGTCACATTTGGAGTTTGAAGGCTCTACACTAATTCTAAAAGAGAAATAATATTATTAAATCAGTGGAAATGTGCTGAGATATTCTTTCCCAAGTGTTGCCTTGAAGCATGGCTCTTCAAGATGGTAGATACCACCTGTTTGTATGGATTTGGGGTTTTCAAAATATAAAAATAATTAGTTTGGACTGACTATTCTGTGGAGAGATCCTAGTGTGCAACTACAATCTCAGCGAGGTTGGGTTATGGATCTCAACTACCAAGCATTCAAAGTGACTTTTCTGATGGTTTGTTTTGGTGTTTGCTATTTAATAAGTTTTGTATTTGTAATTTTTGATGATGAAATAATTTATTTTCTGATAAAAGATAATTAAAAAAATACTGCAACAGCAAATGACCCCAAGGTGTTCTCCAATGACCTCTATTGAAAGTAGAGTATTATTGCCTTTATAGTGAATCATGTTCTCAATCTTATCCTAATATTAGAGCCTTCAGATGTTCTGTTGAGATCGATTTGTCTAGACTATCATATGTCTGACTTGTCTATAATCATATAAGCATATTTCATCCATTTATTGAAATTTATAGCCATCAGAATTTTTTCTTACTTCATGATGTGCAGCATTTATTTAACTGTCCTGGATTCTGAGGTGCCATTAGAAGCTGAATACATGGTGCATAAGAATTTTCCGTTTAAAAGTTGTTAATTGTAGATTAGTAGTGTTCTAGGCAAAATATTAATGGCATTTTTTAAATGTATGTATTTTTCTGAATTCATGCTGCTCTCAGTTTAATGATGTAATTTTATCGAATAGAAAGATTTTTAAAAAATAAAGTAAAAACTCTTTGGGGGAAAACCAAACCAAACCAAAAAACAAACCTCAAACAAACCCAAACCACTTCTACTCAATAATTCCTGAAAGTGAACTCAGACCAAGCAGCTGGAGAGCTGATAAGGTGCAGTTTGGCTTCTGTGTCTTTGTGTTGATGTTCAGAATGTAGATTAGTGTTTTAAACCCCTGTTGTACATCAGAAGCTTTGATATCTCTTGCTCCTTTGATCTCTAGAAAGCTTCTAAGTTGAGGATAACTCTTGGAGCTGTCTACAAATGTTTTGAGATAGACTCTCATGTTCTTTTATTTTTATAAGGAGTGCAACATTCATCCCCATGCAGGGATAGGACTCAGTTGTGCTAGCTATTGTACAATGCATATTAAAGTATCTGCTATGATGCTATGCTAGATAAATGCTAAAATACCACTGAGAAAAATATGTACTATTATGATTTATAGTTTATGGTGACTCAAAATTCTCAGTCTTAATCAGTTTGAGCTAAGTGCAAACGTGTGTATTCCTAATGAAGTTGCTCACACTGTTCATATTCCAACTGCTGTAGTCTTAGTTTGGACTATGTTGGCCCTATCTGTTTAAAAATTGATAGAAAAGTTGGGTTTTGTTGTTTTTTTGTTTGTTTGTTTGCTTGTTTTGTTTGTTTGGGTTTTTAAAATGTTTTTCAGGTTATATAACACCCCTTCCCTTAATTCACTATCTTACTAAGCTGTACAAGACTCTTTCTGAGACATGGCTCTCATGATTTTTCAAGGGTATGGTAAACAAGAGATTTGTATCTATTTTGACATTTTATTTTGGCTAAAACCCCAATTTAATCTAGTAGGGGTATATCATTATTCAGCCAATTAAAAACCCAAGCAATGACTTGTAGTGCGAAACAACCTATGTTCTGCATAGAATCCACCCCATCGGCATAAGATGGCATTAGATTATAAAAGCCGAAAGCTGCTTTGCTTTCAAGTTGAACCTATAGGGAGAAGATAATAGGCTTTGTGCTGTGGACTCCTGGTTTTATGGATTTTATGGTGGGTTTTATACTATGGACCTTCTTAACTAGATGCGGTGTCAGAGTACTTGAGAAATACAGACCTTCAAGAGAGATTGAAGTGTAACTTCTAGCTGCTAAAGGAGTCAGCTTTCTAAATATGGAGTGTGATTTTGTGGCCCCAAAGCACAACACCTATCAAAATGGAATTAAAATTAAATGTACTCAAGAATGACTCTTGCAATGTATTTCTCAGCCCCCTCCTCTCCATCTGTAGCTGGTGGGAGTTGAGCTTACTGAGAATTTTGCTGAGAATGCTTAACACCTTGCAGATGTTTAAATCTGAATAGCATTTTTAATAGGATATAAATAAAGCAAAGCTGGTTGGCTGTAAAATTTAATTTATTTGAAAGCAATATTGCAAGAGTTGTTTGAAACAAAATGGGGACTTTTTTATTTCAGCTGCCTTTAAACCGCTTTAGATGAAATTTCCAGATCTGCATGGTTTATTGCAACTTTTTAAAAACAGGCTGGATGCAAAGAAATCCTTCATTCTTTTTTAAATTGGTGAAAGAAGTATTTCAGAGATCATGTGAGTAGAGAACTGATCCTCAAGCAGGTTGGAAGTTTCGCAATGTTGGACATGTCCGTATGGGCACGAGTCTGTAGCTTTAGCAGCAGTATGGTGGCGCATGTGGCCTCTTTGAACAATTCTCCTCTGGCTTATCAGGGAGGTGAGAGGTAGATGGGCAAGAATAAGCTATAAGTGGACCCCCAGCTTTGCTTTCAGTATTTTAGGTAGCACAAGGCCAGCCTCAGAGCACACTGTTCGTCTTGGAGGCATCTTCTAGGTCCTTCTTTCTCCTGTGGAGCACATGCATGGATTGTCCTTTCAGCACATCCAGACAGGGTTTTGAAGGCTGTTTTGCAATTAATCTCCTACAATTCATCCCTCCTACTCTTGCCACATCATTCTTCATGTCTCTGTCCAAATAAACGAGAATCATTCTGTTTTGTTATTTTCACAGTGACACCAGTAACAGCTTGAGAGACGCTGAATACAAACAACAGTTTTGTAAGGGAAGGTTTATAGAAATGATGGGTTGATTGCATGTAGCAGCAATAGTAAATACATCACTAATGGAAAGGTGTTGTCTTAGGAAAATAATTTTGCAGCATTGTTCTATAGTGCAGCTAAAATGCTGTAAAGCTTTGCCCTAAGTTAATAATTGGAAATATTTCTGAAGAATGGCAAGCGTTTTTGAGGGAGATGAATGTTTGCTGTAAACAAACCAGACGTCAATATGGAAATATGAACAGTCCCTTAAGTATCTGCCTTGCAAATATGAACCTGGGTCAAGAGGAAAGAAATCAGATTCACTACAGCAAGTGATGTATAAGGCTGTTGCCCCTGGCATAAATTTTTAGCAGTGTTACGAACTATATACAAACAAAATAAGAATACAAAACCTTCTACTTGCCTGAAGTTCCTGAAGTTTGAAAGAAGTGGGTTGTGGTTATTTTTTTGTTTGGTCTGATGCCTGGTAGTGTAGGTCTGAAAATGCTTTGAAGTATGCACTGTAGTAACATTTTAGCGTTGTGATGTGATAGGTAAAGTTGCTTCATATCTTCAAAGGTTAGCCAGTGGTTAAAGGTCGCCATCCCTTGTCTGTCAAAGTGGATGAAAATTATCCTGTTGACTCCATTGGGCCCATTTTACTCAAGCACGCTCTACAGTAGAAAATGGATATATAGCTTCTGTGCTTTATGAAGGTATTTCTGATGTTTTAACCAAGTCTCTTTTTAATACATCTGAAAGCCACCTCATTCCATTAGGGTGTTACTGGCGAATAGAAACACGGCTGAGGAAAAAGTAGATTTACAAATACATTTAGGGAGAACAATAACATGCATTTAGGGAGAACAATAAAATGCTGATGTTCATGGATCACTCACAGGGCCAGTCAGAGCAAATGCCTTCGAGCAGCTCCTTACACCACCAGAAATGTCTCTAATAGTATCTGCAGCTTATATCGAAACCTGATTGAATCTATTTCTAAAATGCCCACCACAGAGAACACAAAGACTTCAATTTCGCAAAGAGACTTTGAAACAACTGCATTAGATCAAAATCTAATTGAAACTGGGAAACCGATATTAGCCTCGTAGACACTGCAAGTCCCAGCTCTCTATTCAAGTGCCAGGGACCTGATTTGGCTGCATCATTCAAGCCCATTTAATGTTGACAATACCGACAACAACAAAGGTGATGGCTTAAAAGCAAGTGGTTAATGAGCTTGTGTTACAAGGCAAAGAAAGGGCAAGAACCCTGCTTGACCTACAAGCCAAACTGGGATGTGGGGGTGAAAGACGTGCAACCCATGGTAGCATGGCACCCAGGACCTCATAGGGTCGCAACTCTCCCACCCACACACACCAGTGGCAGATCAGTGAGCGAAGATGTAGAGCAGGTGAAGCCCTGACATTTTTGATGTGCCGGGCCATGATATCAGAGCAAATGCGAAGGGGGAAGCAGCTTATAAATGACTTCATTCCTGAAGAACATTTTAAGCGGGATGGTTTTCCTCTTGCCTCTCCTAGTACGGTGAAACTCAGTGGGCTCTCCCCAACTTTTTAGGCCATAAAGTTCACTTTTGGTTTATAATAACTACATTTTTGCTTATGTTGAGAAAAAGATGTAAAGGACCACAGAAGCAAAAGCTATAGCAAAGCATATTTAGGGTCTTAGGAATATTTTTATTGAACAATTGTTTTATTTGCCTCAGGGCCTAAAATTATGAGTAGGTTCTAGTGCTTAAAGCAATCTCCACTGTAGCACTTTTAATTTGATTTACAAAATGCTGAGGCATAGGTTCATGGCAATAAAGAAATTAACGTATAGTTTTTTTAAATCATGACATTTTCAAAAGTAATTCTACTTTCTCAATGTGAGATAATCTTATTTCATTGTCGTCTCTTCAAATCATCACTCAGCACTGTGTCAGGTTTGTGGGTGTCAAGATCACTATTCTCTATTGAGTGTGAGAGATGAAAATACATCTTAGAAATCTTTTTTCTGCTGTAATTTCTGAAAGTGGCAATGACCAGTGTATGTGGGCTTTATCTCATCATGCTGCCTCAATTCAATGTCATGCTATTGAATGTCACAATGTCACAATGTTCTCCTCCTTAGCACCTACTCCTGTTTCGGGACTATATTGAATAGAAAGGAGCTATTCTTCTGTTTATTCAAAGAGATTTGAGTCTCTTTTCTCTGCTGAGAGACGTCAAATGCAGAAGCCCTTTTGTTAATCATGAAGGACATTAAAGGTAGAGTTGTGCAGAAACCAGACCAACGCTCAGTTCCACATGGGCTGAAACCGGGGCCCCTCATAATTTCAAAATTTCCACCATTTTAATAATTTCCTTATCATTTCCAGATATGTCACTGCAGTATTAGCTTTGCCAAGTGCTATTTGATTAGATTGTAGAAACTAGGGATCAAGTTTCTGGTCCATTACAATTAATGTGAGGGCATGGTGTTCCTATATACTCAAAAATTTCTGAGCATTTCTATGCTTTAATGGAAAGTAAAGTCTAAGAAGGAAAGTTTTGTGCACACCTTGCTGTTCCTATTGCCTATAATGGGATCAGCTATGCTTTCATTTCCCTCTTTAGAAAGAATCTATGTTTGGAAACTTGTTCTTTGTTATACAAGTTTATTGTCATTCTTGTGTTCTTAGGTAGCAATTGCATTGACAGAGCTGGTGTCACAATAATCCATGTATTTGTGAAATTATTTTGTCTTAACACAACTAAGCTCTGTGAAATTGAAATGATGATAAGACTAAAATGCACAGAAAACCCAACTGGTGGATAACTGCTGCTATGGGGAAAAACCTTCACTGAGCTGCCCTTTGACTGGTGATATCTCAAAATGTTTTTTATTTCTTACACAGGATTGTACAAACCCATATTTAATGAACACGAAGAAAAATGTCTAAAAAGCTTTTAAAAGATTTTATGATACTTGATGTGCCAATAATTTTTTCATCAAACCACCATAAAAATATAGTTTAAAATACAGCTCCAATTTAATATTCTATGTTTTTACTTTTTGCCATTTCAGTGGTATTTTTTCAACAAACTAAAGGTTAAAGCTCTTATTAAAAATGAATTCCATAACAGGACCTTAATCATAGTGCTGCTACTTCAATACTGGAATATAAATAATCAGCACTGTGACGAATTTCGCATTACTGCTCACTGAACGTTGCAGTTACTTATTCCTGCTAAGGAATTATTTGTTCTTATTACATCCTGCTAACTTATTTTTGTTATAATCTGGTGTTATCTAGGCAAAAGTTCCATCAATCTTATTGTATTTCAGAGAGATGTCTGAGGGCCATATAAATCTTTTTTTTTATATGTTAAACTGGAGTTTGGGTGGCCTCCAGCATGTATATTTTTGATCTATGGACAACCACAAATTGCATTAAAGATGATGCACATACTAGACATCTGTCACTTACATTAAAGTAACAAACAACTAAATAGGTCATTCCTGAGTGATAGATAAAAAAAGGCCAAGGACTTGTCATCATGTAAATGCTGGGACTGGAATTTAATAGTTTGCAATCTGCTCTTTCCTTCCCACCCCCACCTCCACCCCTCCATGGAACAGGTTTGGGAGCCTAAAATCAGAGAAGTAATAATCAGATACATGGAAAGCAACCAGTAGAATAAGAAGAAACTTAGTTTTTATCATGATCTTAGGAGAAAACCAACAGATGGAATTTATTTTTTTCAGAGAATTTTCAGAAGAAAAGTATGGTTGGAATCACAAAAAAGAAAACTGGTTTATGTTTCCTGGACCTTCTGTATTCAGCAAAATAAGCATTTGTATTCATAGATTAAGTCAACTGAAAAGGATCAGATAAATACAATTTGCTTTAACAAAATATTTTCCAAACAAACCCAATGTGCACAGATTGTTTATAACTCAGCCAAGCCCTTGATCTGAAATGTGTCCTTTCTTAGTGTGAAATTCCAGGCTCACTGAGATAAACCCAGCTTTATTAAAATTTACTCTCTTGATTGAATATTGGTTCAACAGTTATTTCCCAGTGAACAGAGCTTTCTAGGTCTATTGCGTAAAATACAAATTTAAATTATTAACAGATGGTGTTAAAAATGAAGAATTTCTTGTGCTTCCTTTGTACTTTAGTTCCCTAAAGACATTTAATTTAGGGGTAGGACCCTTATTGATATGACTATTATCTGGTTATATTGTATGACTATGTGCTTTTTTCCATCTCTTAAGACAGGAGAAAATATTTTCTATTTGCAATATTTTCTGTTTGCAAGAAGAATATTTGTTCCTTTGTGCTTTTTTTTTTTAAGTTTACTTACTGTGATTGTCTCAAACCATCCTCTTCACAGGAAAAAATGGGTGAAATTTTATACTCAGGGAGTTTGACTTTCACAGTCCCTCTTTGTATGTTTATTGTATGGACAGTCTAGGAGCCATAGACACCCCTTATTGTCTCTTCCCTCATTTCTAAACACTTGAGTCAGTTCCATAATAGTATAGACAATTTTGTTTCTTAGAAACTCTATATATTCTATAAAAAGACTTTTAGTTTTCAGAATGCTGATTGATGGATACTAACTTCATACCAGGTTCTGTAAACAGTAAGTTAAAAAATCTGCTAATCATCCATTTATCACAAAGATTTTTCCTGATATTGTGTTCATTGAATGCATAATACATATCTGGTGTCTTACAGATCTATCTGAATTTAAGAAACCATGCTGTGTTTAAGTGAACAAGCATTGCTATGTATTTTAAAATAACTTCTAAGATCCTTTGAAGCAGTTGTGAAGGTTTCATCACTGAAAATTCCTTCCCTGATGACCATGAGCCAGCACTGGGCCCTTGTGGCCAGGAAGGCCAATGGCATCTGGGTTGTATTAGAAGGGGGTGGTCAGTAGGTCAGAGAGGTTCTCCTGCCCCTCTACTCTGCCCTGGTGAGACCACATCTGGAATATTGTGTCCAGTTCTGGGCCCTTGAGTTCCAGAAGGACAGGGAACTGCTGGAGAGGGTCCAGCGTAGGGCAACAAAGATGATTAAAGGAGTGAAACATTTCCCTTATGAGGAAAGGCTGAGGGAGTTGGGGCTCTGGAGCTTGGAGAAGAGGAGACTGAGGGGTGACCTCATTAATGTTTACAGATATATAAAGGGTGAGTGTCAGGAGGATGGAGCCAGGCTCTTCTCAGTGACAACCAATGATAGGACAAGGGGTAATGGGTTCAAACTGGAACACAAAAGGTTCCACTTAAATTTGAGAAGAAACTAATTCTCAGTAAAGGTGACAGACACTGGACCAGGCTGCCCAGGGGGGTTGTGGAGTCTCCTTCTCTGAAGACATTCCAACCCGCCTGGACACCTTCCCGTGTGACCTCATCTGGGTGTTCCTGCTCTGGCAGGGGGATTGCACTGGATGAGCTTTCAAGGTCCCTTCCAATCCCTGACATTCTGGGATTCTGTGTAATGCAGCTACTCTACAAATACATCTTACAATATGGCCAGCTTCATACTATGAATTTTCATAACTTTTTACCTCTGGGTTACTGTGAAGGTTATTGTCTCTCAAGTCAATCACATATTCTCAATATTTTATTCAAGTTGGTTATCTGGTATTGCCAGTGCTCTGAAGGTTTCTGTCCTTAGCCCTGAGTTACCTTCTGTCTATGCCAGTATCATTACTGGACTCATTTCCCTTTCTGTAGGTGGTAGTAAGTATATTGTTCTGCTGATGCTCTGTCATCTCTCTGAAAATATTTGTTGTGGACTTAACCCAAGGAATGTGAAAATAAGTGTTTTACTGCAGAGCAAATACTTAGCAAACACGTTGAATTCTGGGTATGAAAGGAACACATTTTTTTTCTGAAAAATATATTCAGAGAACAAAATAGCAAGAGGTCCATTGCCTGAAGGAAATTACTGCATCAGTTTAGTGGTTATGATGAGGGGGTGCTCTGTGTGGCAAGGGAGCTACATCCTATCCCATATTTTTGGTCTGAAACCAGCAGCACATCAGGGCCTTGGGGCATCTTGTTGCCTCTATAATGGCTCATACCGGCTCCCTACATAATCTCCAGAACAGCAAAGCTAAGAGGAGAAGGATCAGAAATAGGATGGGAGGAATTAGAGTGCAGAAAAGGTAGGTGTAGATAAGGAATAACATGCACTGGGGCATTCCTTGCTGGTAAAATTGCTCTGAAGCAGCTGCTATAACTTAGTGCAATGCTGAGCAGCCCTAAAGTGGCTCTAAATTTCAAGCAACCTGAGTTGTTCTCCAGTTTCAGCAATGTTCTGTATATTCTGACTTATACTCATTGGTCAGAGCATTTAAGAAGCAACAAATTCTACTTCTTTCTTCATCCCTCAAGGTAACAACCTGTCCCTTGAGTTAATGCAGGGAAAGATCTGCATAACAAACCGTTGTACTGTGTTTCCCTTCCCACTGCCTTCCAAATGATCCCTCACCTTTTTCAAGACATGTTTATCCTCAAATCTCCTTTGCTGGAAGTTGTGTTATATTCAGAGATCTCATTCCATCACATTCCCTTTTGAAAAACATGAGGCTGGTTACCTTTCCTGATCCAAATCCCCTCTGTTGTTCTTCGTCTTTGCACTCAGGGTTGCGATCACATATATATGTCTAACTGTGTGCCAAGACCTTCTCACAGTGATCTTCTGCAAACCCTGACCCTTGGACACCACACTGTGACATGGCAGGTTTCCACAGTTGTCCCAACTGTCAGCACTCTCCTTTTCATCCACTTGATCCAACCAACCTCATGGAGTTTCTCCTGTTTCCCCTTCTGTCAGTGAATGGAGGATCAACACTTGACCCTGTGATTTCATCATGTAAGTTACTTTAAACTCAGTCAACTGATGGCAGTTACAGAACAATCATGGTAGCAGAAGAAATTGTTCCACTCCCAAGAATTAAATGAAAAACTAGATAATGAAGTGTCTGTGCAAATCTGAGCTGGTAATATGAAGTTGGGAAAACTGTTCACGTAGACTTGCCAAAAGTTACTCTGACATCAGTTGAAACAGGAATTTTAACAAGTCTTCACACAGACGATCGGATTTTAATTGCAGGAGTAATCAAATCTGAATTGTTTTTACTCTGACCTAAAATAAATCCCCACAACATCAAACTGGAAGAGTAGATGGTCCTACTGGGACGTGGTAACATTTCGCAGCAGAGGAGGATGTGACTCGTGCTGTTGGTGAGGCTGGGCCACGTAACCTGCAAATCTCAGCTCTCTCAAGCCTCACTCCAGGCTCTCCTTCAGGCACACACTACAGAACCTGGATAAGCAGGGAGTTTTCCTTATCTCTGCTCTCTCTCAGCACTGTGCTGCCACTGCAGCGTGCGGAATGGGGAGGATTCAGGCTGTGAGTATGAAATGTGGTCCGTTATACTTAACATGCAAGGCAGTAAGGGCTGCTTAGAAGGAAAAAGGAGAAGAATATGATAATATTTTTTTTCTTTCTTTCTTTCTTTTTTATTCCCAGCTGCAGGGAATGCCTCAGGAAGCAGAGCACTCAAGCTTTTAATTTACTTTCCCCTTGACTCTATGTACTTTGCAGTGGAAGCAGACTGCAGAGCCTCACTGTTGGTCTATCTTATAATTGCTCTTGTCTGAAGGAATTATACTTTACCGCTAACTGCAATATGCTGCTGCTTTGCTGTCTATTATCCTCATGAATAAATGAGCGGGAAGAAATTGAAAATAGGCCTAATTGTCATCATGTATAAAATCTATCTGCACCCTCCATGAAGTACATTAATTAACTGAACTCTTAACATTACTGCCCATGAGTAAGCAACTTCATTGTCTCTTTTGCAATGAAAAGAAAGGACACAGAGAAATATAGGACAGTGTTGTGCAAAGTGGCAGAAAATGTCCAGCTTCTATCCAATGAAAAATACAAATGCTTCTCTATATCCCCAGTGCAAAAAACTCATCTCCTAGCACATTTGCAATGAAATGTGCCAACAGGAGCAGCTGTTTCCACTGTCTATGACTGCTTTACCATCATAAATACTTAAAGAATTTTCAGTCACTGACAGAGATAAAGAGAAAAACAGTGCAGAAGTAGTCTCACAAACAGGGATGTCAATCTTTTGCACCATAATATCTAAAAGCATATCTTCAGAAACTGTTTTCTAGAGGGGAAAAAACAAAAGCTTATTTTCTTTCAGAGTAGCATTACGTTTATTGGCGAGGGAATGAAGTTGGCTCTGTCACACAACAGTTTAACCCACATTGGCCTATTGCATATTCTGGTGGGGCTCTGCAAAACTTCAGCCTAGGTTAGAAAAGGTGAATGTCTTATTTCCTCTACTTCTCTTTTCCCTATATCTTAGTTTCAAATCAGTTGACTAGTCTGGATTTTGTAGGTTTTCACTTTCCAAACTTTCTAAACTTTTACTTCCTCCTTGAGCTTCTAGGCATATACATCTATATGTATATATACATATGTATAAACCCGTTCAGGACTGATGGATAGAGCGTAGAGAGGTCTTGTTATTTTTTTTTCTCTCAGGAGAAACACATTCTCCGTCCAAGTTGCACGATGTGCTTCCTCAGCTACTTGAAGCTAATGCACATTTCCAGAACTTGCTTGTGAAAAGCTGCATCTCACCTGAACGGGAAAAAGTTGGGGAGCAAACCATGAAATAAATAGTAGATGACAGTGATGTTCTCTTTTATATTGCACGTGTGGGCAGGTTTCAAAGAAGAGCAAATGGGCCTGAGAATACTTCACATGACCAAAAAAACATGGGTGAAACTTTTCTTCCTTAAGTCAATACCTTAGCAAAAATGGCCTAAAAGACTGAAAATGACTGGTAAGATTTTGGATATAACTGTGTTCTATGTAAAGTAAGCTACACAAGCCTAGTCTGGTGCATTTAGATACCAAAATGTGGTTATCTTGGTTTTATATACATCTGCATTCTAGTATTATATATGCTATGTAATATTTAGACATATAAGCAATTATATACAAACATTACACAAGAAAACACATACATATGAACATTTAAATTTGCTTTTAAACAATTTAGAGGGAGAGATGAGAAATAAAGCAAATATAACACAGAACAGTTGTACACAGAAAGAGAAGTCACTTGTAGACAAATGGAGGCTGGGAGACAACCCTGAGCACCCAGACGAATGCTGCAGGTCTGCCAGCCAGAAAATCAGGTGCGCATCTCTCAGGTTTCATGTATGAGGCTATTTGTGTTGCAGTAAAATGTGGAGCTTTCAGAGTCAGGATAATGAAACAAAAACTGTGCTGGCAGGGCAAAAAACACATAGCGTTTCAATGGTAAATCACGTTTGGGTCCTTGGAGTCAGAGAAAACAATAATTAACAAGAGTGATCATCGCATTTATTCTGTTAGAGTGATATTTATTGGAGTGTCTGAGAATATTTTGTATTTGAACCATTCCCTGAGATGTTTAGCCTGAAAATGAAAGAAAATCAGTTTATCATGAAATATAGACTTCTGTGCTGAATGTGATCCAGGATTCCACTGATAGTGTCAGACTGGTAAGAACATTGCTGATTTTATAGCATTTGTCATGCCTAACGCTAGTAAAATGTACCTGGGGAGCCTGCTAGCTGCAAGCCCTTCTTCAGCACTTCTCACAGTATGCTTGGAAGATGCAATGATAGCAATCATGTAGTCCATCATATTTACGGGACATCTTTGGCACTGGAATTACCTGTAAATTCTACTATCAGGGGAAAGCACGCTGTGCAATGACCAAATAGCAAACAGATCATAAAATGAGCACGGTCACATCATTCCCAGAGTGTAGGCACGTAAAGGAGCTTCCACCTGGAAAATGGCAATAGCCTTGAACTGGAGAGTGTACACGAAAAGCTTTATAGAAAATATCGGTGGGAGCTGAGAGCAAGAAAGCTGGGCTGAGCTAACAGCATTCAGGCAGTCTTGAAAGTGTTGGCTTTAATTTTGTGGTTTCTGTGTGGTGGCATGGATGGCCAGACCTTTTGTACAAATGGAACAGCTTCTTGGGGATTTAAGTTCAGTTGAGAGAGCTGCTCTCCCCGATCAGAATGTGCCAAGTGTTGCTATGCGAGACTCGATTTGCATTTTTATTATGAATAGTTAGCTTCTGTGGATGTTTTTTTGTAGTTAATTACATTCATGTTTTCTTCATCTCACTTATATTAATTATTTATTGCTGAAAAGCTGTTAGTGAATTTGTACATTTAACGCATGGTAACAATTAGAGACAGTGATCAAGATCGGAAGATATTTAGGCAGTGAGGATTTTCAGTGTCTGAACCCTGCTTCCTTTGCTTTTTACTATCATTTTGCTGCATAATATGATTTACACATCAACTCGCACACTTTTTCAAAGCACATGAGGAAAGCGCGATGATGTGAAAGGCAGCACAAGCAAGTGAAGGGAGAAGAAACCTCAGATCCCAGGACCTAGACTGAAGGCATTTCCACTGTTATCGTATCGAGTCAATATTACTGCAGGGATAAGTGTTGTGTGTCTTCAGAAATGCATCAGGATCCAGCTTAAAATTTGTTAGGTTTTTTGTGCTGACTTGTAGAAAAGACGTCTGAAACTACACCTGATTCTATATGATTAAAAACTGTCATATTCAGAATAAATTTAGAGTGTACCTTCATGGCCAGTTTATAGGCATTTTTTTCTGTAAAAATGGTCACCTTTTTCATAATCTTCTAATATATTTTGCCAACCAAGTCTATATGGCTCAACACATGCAGCTCATACTGTTTATTTTTTGCTTATCCATGCTTAAATTACCGTCTTACCCATTTATGTGCTGGTACCACAACACATCTACCTAACCTAGGTGTGTGGTACCTAATCACACACTATTTCCCTCAGAGTATCTTATTACATTAATTGCATGAGAAAGAATTCAGTGGCTTCAGAGAAAATTAGGTATTATCCAATTTTTGAGTGCCTGATTTTGCAAGCCAAATAACTGTGAAATGAAGTGACTTTTAATATATATGATTTATTGAAGTTTGTTGTGGTAACAAAGTAGTTTAGAATAGATTGAGTAGATACCATATTCATTATGCACCATTATGATAAAATATGAGCATGCATTAGTTATAAAGCTTGAGATATTTTTATTTTCAACTCCATATACTCTGAAGGTGATGATCCAGCCTTCTTAATGTGAAAGTATTTGTTTTAATGAGCCTTGAATAAGGTGAAAATGGAATAATTACAATTCTGAAAGCAGAAAATAAATGTGCTTGTGACAGCAAGATTCAAAATAATGTCATAGCAATTTGCCTATGCACTATTGCCAGGTTTTGTAACTTTACTGTAGTGCTAGCGTGTTCACTAATTTATCTTTGCAGTCTTCTCTTTGGGGCTGATATAATAATCTTGCACTTTGAGAGAAGAAATATGACTGATAGTGTTACAGCGTCTCTTCAAGCAACATGTAAGTGCATTTTTGCTGCGCTCTAGTAGGTGTTGACAGAGGCACATTCAGCAATGTCTTGCAGATCTCTCCTGTTGTGGACATTCTTTAAAAAATAAAATCTGTACATGTTGTCCCCTAAACAAGTTTTCTCTTTATTTCCTTTTCCTCCTAAACTGTGCTGAGGTTCATCCAACAGTGCAGGTCCAGTTTCTGAAACTTTAAGGGTTTTCTGCAATTTCCTGATGCCCATTACTTCTGGCCTCTTATAATTCAGTATTATTATCAGATTTGATGATTATGAAAAGTATGCTATTAGTGTGTATTCTCTTAGTTATTTATGAAGTTATTATATATTTTTTTCCCTAAAAAGCAGTTTTTGAAGCATCCTTCTTTTCAGCTTGAAAATTATGTTTGTTTTTTTTTGTCTGTGGACTATTAACCTTGGTTGTATATCTTCCATATATTTTATCCAAATTTCTTTTGCAAACGAGCCTCTCATATAATTTTACGCTTCTGTTATTACTGTTGTGTGCCTAGGAGCTCAGAGCCTTCAATCAAACATACCTGTACTTGGCCTAATTCTTTCTTCCTATGCTGGAATTCATGAAAAACAACTCCACTGAACTCTGTAATGTTACTCCTGGTCTAAACCAGAAAAGCAAATCAGGCCCATATGTTTGCTGCATCCCTTCACTTACTTTTAATTTTCCAACTGATGTGTAAATACAACCAAGTAATTTAGATAAATATAGGAATCCTTATGAAAGATTACTGGATCTGTGAAATTATCTATTCAGGCTTTTGTGTGGAATTTCTCACAAACTCAGGTTTTGAACAGGTTTGAAACTGCACCAGAATGGCATTTTCTGTAATGTAATGATGTGTCCTTTGGGAAGCCTGGGTTCTAATTAGAAATCCAGGGGAGTGTTGCACATAGAAATCAATAGCCGAGGCAACTCTTCAAATCTGCAGAGCTGAAACACTGTGGGAAACATGTATGTCAACAGTAGAGGTTTCTGTTCATGACAGTATTATTGCTCTTTGCGACTGCAAATTAAGAACTGAGTAAATTTAAGTTACCATGATAGCAATACAACTAAAACCATTGAAGATTAGTGGGGAGATGGCCTGAAATTAGGAGTAAGCGCTCAGTTTAGCAAACGGTCTGAAACGTGGCTAAATCATAGCTGAGAATTTGAAGAAAAAATAGCACCAAAAAGCTGACAAACATCTTGGCACAGAGATGAGTACGTTTTAGCAGCAGGTATTGTTGCCCAGTCTGTCCATGCTCAGAATAAACCCGTTTTCTTTGCTGAGGCGCGATGTGGCTGTGAAAATGTCAGAGCACCATACAGGTGGTTCATTATGGAAGTGCTTAATCACTAGGGAAGAGGGGTGGATAACCAAAAGTTAATTGCACCGTAGCCATTCAGCCTTATATAAGCCGCATGTGGACAGACACAGGTTTTGCAGGTGTGAGAAATCACTGAGGAAATTTAGCTTTTGCTAGGGAAGGAGCTGGTGACTCACCTTTCTAAATCAGTGGAGACAGGGAAACTTTCCAAAAGGAATGAGGAACAGCTCAAGCTCTTCCTATATTTCATCAGGAATTTAGGAATGAGCTGTGTGAGGCAGAAAACATCCCCAAACCTGCGTATTTGCTGCATGGAAAGATTTTTTTTGAAGTCAAAGTGGATTTTTTTTTTCCATTTAAATGAAAGTAATGTCAAAAAGCAAATGACAGTTTGAGTTCTGCATGGCTTTCAAGTAGCTGTTTTGCAGATGTCTCCAGAATGTCAGCGTTAGAAAGCTACAGATGAAAACCAAAAATTGCTGTGTACAATTCCTTGGGATAAAAAAAGCATAGATACTGCCTTAACTGTACTTAATCTACCAGTTTAAGAAGGCAAAAATATGGATTTGGGGTAATAAGAGCCAGCAGAGCATTTCTGAAATGTTTGCAGAAGTTTCTTTCTGAAAAATTTTCACCATCTGATGTCCAGTGCCAAGTGCAACAAGGATCTCTAGAGAAGATGTTAGTGCTTGTCTTTTGCTGGAAACACTAATGAACGGTGTGATTAAGGCCCTTGGCACATAACAGGGATGAGCTCTTCTTTTCCTGGTCTTCCTTTGCGTCATTTGTTTATTAACACAGTTAATTGGCTACCCATTATAGAGCTTGGACCCTAAGTGTGCTGTATACCTGGTTCTGGCTAAGTCTGGAACAGATTAGTCAACAAATAACTTTGGGGCTTTGAGTCTAAAAAACCTGTTATTGGCAGCCAGTATGGTGGATGCTGGGTAGAAATGCAGGTGAATGTTGGGTTGTATCAGGCATGGAAAAATGATGGCACCCTTAAGCATCACCGAGGGAAGAGTGGTTAGGAAACATTCTGCATTGCTGCTTAATCTTGCAGCTGAATCTACAAATGAATCTTGACAATGCCCTTTTGGGACTATGCATTTTAGGAAAGGTTTTAAGGTCGGTTTGTCATTTATTAGTATTCTGCTCTTTGGCAGAAATTATGACAGATGGAAAAGCAATTGCAACAGAACTTGCCCTTGTATTTAAATATCATTAATGTATGCTAATCTCTATAATACAGGCTGTATTCAGAGACCTATTAGGCTTTGATTTATGAATTGGAAGTTAGAAAAGAATTAATTTCAGCAATATTCAGTTTATAGACCTGGATGGTTCATTATAGTGAGTGCTGTTGCGTTCATTATGCATCATAGAGCAACATCATTTATTTAGGACAGGTGTGTTTTGTGGTTTTTTTTTGTTTGTGTGTTTGTGTTTTTTTAACCAACTAAAACAGTAAAATATTTTACTAACCTCTAAAATGCCTTGAAACTGGAGATGTAGTCAGATTTATTTCTGAAGAACAAAGTAACTGAGTTAAGTTTAAATTAGTTCGGTGTGCTGAGTAAACACATAAATCTGTATAAAATCTGAGTACAGATAGTGCCCAGAAGCTGATCCCAAATGTTTTATTAGAGGCAGCATAGGTAAGCATGAGGGAGTCAAAGTACATTAAGAAGTCTCATTAAGTGTATTGATGAATTTGAGTCAACCACAGGACTTCTTTGTTGTCCTTTTATTTCCCAGCATTGTTTTCTGTAGCAGAAATGGACTTCACCAGTTATGGCCATGGGAAGTAAACTCAGGTCAGAGACTGATTGCTGCTTATTTGTTTGTTTTAAGAGCTCGATCCATTGCAGTAATAAATCTTTGCTGCTTTCTGAACTTTCTCCTGGACTGTGGACTGAATAATATTAATGATAGTGGCCTTGATTCAACTCCCTTATATTGGGATAAAGTAAGAACTATTTTACAAACTTTTTCTTTTATCCTAAAAAGCAATACACATTCATTTAATGGCTTTCCTATCTTTAGAGTCTTGGTAACCTTCCTCCACAATGATGGATAGCAAGTATATTAGGTTTATTGACATTGTTATCTGTTATTAGTACTACTTTCTTTGATACTAGTACTATTTTTTTTTTTTTCCATAAAGTACTGCTTAATAAAACAAGATATGAGTTTGGCAAAAGGGATTGTGATTTTTTTTGCTTTTTATTACAGAATAACTAAGAATCAAGTTTTCATTTTCTTGTTAGAAGAAATCAGGTTGAAATAAAGATAGAAGTTGCTAGAACATGTCAGAGAAAGCCGGCAACTGCCATCTATGTGAACCAGTAAACATGAGAAAACACCCTGGCCTCTTGTTTTACCATTGAAAAATACAATATAGGTCACTATACATCTTTTAAATACACATAGTTTTACTAGATTTAGAGTTTTTGTTCGTGGATTTGGCTTTCTTTAATTTAGTTTTAACCTATACATTGGGAAATAGATCTAAGTCCTGTCATTATATTCTGCGATAACAACTAGTATATCAAAAAGCAAAGGTAGCAAGACCTGCTGTGCCTTGGCTATGTTGTACCCATTAAACACGTGGAATCCATGGATATGTTAGTGTGAGATGAAAACAGCAGGTCTCTGAGGCAGGATGGTTTCTTTAGCAAATTGCTGGGAAAATATGCTTTGGCTCCAAGGTGCGAATGTCTCATCCAATATTAATGAGTATGCCCTGCCGTAATTGCTGCAGGTCAAACCCACACACATTGTGAAGATGAGCACCATGCATTTCTACAGGGACACTGATCACAGTAGCTGCTGCTACAAACTGGCGTGAAATGACATCAGATGTCAGAGATCAGAGATTTTCCATTTTAATTCCTGAGTTTGCATCCCCTGAGTTACAAACCTCTTCTGCCCCTGAGAACCAAGACCTGTGAGCAAGCTGAGAGCAAATACTGAATTGGATATGTATCTCCAGCATCAAGAGTTGCTGTTTAAAAGAGACTTGACATTTTTTCCACTTAAATTTGAGAAGAAACTTCTTCTCAGTAAGGGTGACAGAGCACTGGAACAGGCTGCCCAGGGGGGTTGTGGAGTCTCCTTCTCTGGAGACATTCAAGACCCACCTGGACATGTTCCTGTGCAACCTCACTTAGGCGTTCCTGCTCCAGCAGGGGGATTGGACTAGATGATCTTTTGAGGTCCCTTCCAATCCAGAACATACTGTGATACTGTGATACTGTGATACCTAACTTCAGGTTTGCAGCTTCAGCAATAGCAGAGTCTAACACCACTTCACAAATGATTTTCCTTTGACGTCATAGTTCTAGACAAATAATGAACATCAGTAATCACTCTGAGATTAAAGCAGTCCAAGAGGCTTCCTAATCCAAAACAGCAAAACCAGACAGGGTTTGATACCAAGGATGCTTCCTAAAAACCTATTCTGGTGGATGGTCTGTAGGGGTAGAACTGGTAGGTTCTAGTTTTAATTGTTGAACAGCACTTTTACATCCTAACGCTAAAGGACAAGAGTTGGGCAACCATGTGTATCGACTGTCACTTTTCAGTCTGTTTGAAGCTCTAGAGAGGGCAGATCTGTAACTTTATTCTTGTGTCAGCTGGAGGTAGAAATGGTAAGTGAAAACAGAGATATCGCTCTCCTGGTGTGCTGGGGAGTACCAGAATAACCTGGAACTCTCTCTTGAGCATCTCTGAGTGCTCCTTCGGGCACTGTCCAGGCTGCTGCTTTTGTGGGACATTTCAGTTGCACAAGGTAACCCCAAGCAGTTAAACAATAAAATCTGAGCTTATTCTGTTTATATGTGCTGTTAATGCTCTTGTGTAGCCAATTTCTTACCTTCCTCTTGGTGGAAAAACATTTGATTTCTCCTAGTTCTTACTACTTGAAGTGAGACAAATCACCTACCCCATCTCCCTGTGCCTTTTACAGGGTGCTTTTCTAATTGCTGCTTCCATGCCTTTTGTCTGGCTGCTTTGGAAGGAAACTTAAATCATTCTGTTTGTGAGGCAGAAATGTCCAAGCTGCATTTTTGCCTGCTCTATGTAATTTGTGTGCTTTCCTGTGTCAATCTGACGGATACACCTTCTCTTCACCTGTCATCGCCCTGGTGAGCTGTGTGGAGGGAGGGATGCTCTGTCTTACCACTTTGTCTTTGTCTCAGACTCTCATGGATCAAGTGAAAAAGAAACATCTTATTTCTGTGATCCCTGAAGTTCTTGAATATGAATAAGCTGGAAAGATCAAAGCAAATTATAAGTACGCACTTCTGGCACAACTGTGTTGCAGATAAGTCCTTGGAGCTGCATTGCCCGAGAGATGACAGAGATCAGACCATGACCATAAAAACGCCAGCGTGGTCTCCAGTTCCCTTTTTGTATCACGGCACAAGCAATCAGCTGGTGTTTTACTGAAAACAGATCATTTCCCCTCGCTGTGACCTCACTGCCCCATTTACAAGCCTGGAGCAAACTTCATACTTGTCTGTATGTGTCTGGGCTGAATGCAGGATGAAGGTTTAATAACCCATTGAACCCCTTCTGGTTCACCAGTGGTGGTGGTGGGAAAAGTGGTCTTAAACATCCTTATTCCTGTATAAACACAAAACTGAGCTGCAGCTTCTTCATCTCCCATGTAAAACAGGCTTTATAAGTGTCATGGGGGTAAACAGTCACTTTAACCGTCAATATCTGAAAGATGGATCCATTAAACATATGGGTGGAAGGAGATGCTGTGCAATAGTGCAGGTTTTTAAAAGTGGGAACAACTGGGGCTAAGTGCAAAGAGGTTAAGTTTCAGGGGTTTAAAATTTCGCCGCAAGGACTGCACACAGATCTAGCAATGCAAGTGAAAAACAAAGCCATTTTTTTCACTGAGGAAAGCACAGCGAGCTCCCTAGCAGCTCAGCCTGCAGCTGTGTGTAAGAGATTATTAAGATATGTTATTTCTACTATTTTTTTATATAAGTTGTTCGGGAAATCTAAATTAAGTCTAAAAAATGAGGTGATCAAAAAGCACGTAAGGAAATGTCGAGGGTTTAGATTGTGGGGTAACAATAAAACCCTGGCAGATGTATTGTTAACCTCCTCTGCCCCCCACTTCTCCCTTTTGTCCCTCCCTCTCCCCCCATTCCCACTCAGCACAGGCGATTGGGATGGAAAGAAGGACAGAGAGAAGAGAGTTGGAAAATTAAAAGTGTTTTACTAATGCTACTAATAAGAATAGAGAAAATAATACAAAATATACAAAACCAATCTTGAAAGTCTCAGCAACTGCAGAGCCGGCACCCGAAGTCCTGGACTGGACTCCGCAGCCAACCGGAGCTGGATTCAGTCTCTCACTAGGCCTCAGTTCGCAGGGATGACTAGCAAGGTCCTCTCCCAATGTCGCCCATAAGCAGAAGGGACAAAGAAGGGCAAAGAGAGACGAGATCCTCGTGATCTCTCACTTTTATATGAAGTATTCACGTGAATGGGATGTTATACACAGTTGGTCAGTTTCTTGGTCACCTGTTTCTCATTACCCCTCTCACGAGATGTTCATCCATGCTTATCAATAACTTTGCATTCCATTGCTAGGTTTACCAAAACATGTATCTGGTTCTCCAGGAAAAAGGAGCTAATATGAAGGCTTTAGCTGACAGGCAAATTCACTAAAAGAGAAACTTGTTTTTTAACAGACCCAGGACAGGAAAATACGGAGAAGAGGACTTTTTTTCCTCTATGTCTGTGATAAAAGTATACATAGTCTGTTTATCTTCTATAAAAATCTCCCAAAAGCAAGAAAGGCCACTTTCTTTCCCATTGTAGATGTCAAGGATATTTGTTTCAAGTGAGAGGAATCTATATCTTTTATAAAAGAGTGAAGTAATTGAATTTAATTAAACTCTGCTCTACATGGAGCATTATAGCTCACTAGTTATTTTCCAATAGATCCACCTTTTCTAAATGTCTTTTCTAAACAAGGAAATTGCTTATTTTCAAGTTATTTATCTAATTTATTAATACCTATCTTACAACTAAGAACCTTTATTCTCATGTATGTATGGACCGAAATATACCCAAGAGAATATCTGCTTTAGCTCTTTTAAAGTTGTGAAGTGGCTACATTTAAAATCCATAAGACAGCACTTCGTTACAAATGATGCCTTATATGTTATCTCTGGCCCCACTAACTTATAGCTTGCAGAAAAGCCTTGAGCTAACAAGATCATTTCTCAACGCAATGTTTTGTAAGGTTTTAAAGGCTGCAAGACTGTTGCCAACTCTGTTTTTAAGACAAAAAATCCACTATACTTGATCATTTTTCAGAATTATTTGCAGACAGATTATTTTTCAGGTGATTTCTGCTGGCATTCACAAAATTAGATATTCATTACTCCTCACTGGGTGGTTTTGGAGCAGCTTTTTCCTCAGCAGATTCCATATCCTCGCACAGAAAAGGGGTGAGTGTTGTGTTTTCAGTGGGTGTTACTGAAGTCCCTCTCTGTTAAAACACAAGTTAATAATTGCTACTGATTGAGCACTGAACAGTTTGCATGAAAGGGATTAGGTCAAAATTCCCGAAGGAGAAAGTTTCAAAGGTTTAACCTGATTAATGCTTTAATTTAGTCCCCAGAGCTGTGTAAATGTGACTTGCAAGTGTAACTGAACACCTGATTGTTGCAAGATTGGACAGAAGTATGATTTTCAATGCTTAGCCAGGAGTGTGGTGCACTTTTTAGTTAGTGGCATTCTTGACATTGCATTTTCCACAACTGTGTCGTTCCACACTTATTGTATTTTATTATTTCCCGGGGGAGGGGAGACTCAAGTCCTTAGTTATCACCTGATGGGGCAGCTTCACTATGAAAGTCTCTATGTTGGCATAGTCCTGACTGGGGGAAAAATCCTGCTCCTATACAGACATTGGTGTATTTTTCATTCATTTCACTGCAAATGAGATGGTGTCAAGGAGTGCAGGGATCATTGATAGTTGCCTTATTTAAAAGAGACTTATAATTAAAGAAGTTGTCAAAGCAATACCTGACCTTCCTCAGCAGTGAAAGGACTCAAACATGCACCAGTTACCAGGCTATTGCTTTTATTGACTTTCCTGTGCCTTCCCTTTTCCTTGGACCACCAAAAAGACACAAAGCAGTTCTTGTTTGACACTATCAAAGAACAGGAGCAACCATTCAATACACCAAGTTTGAGGCAATGTTAACTTTTTGAAAGGTGAAACTGTAATCATTACATTCTCTGCATTCAGTTCATGCTATTCCCAGTAGCAACCTGAATTCTGATAGTTGATAGTAATTTTATGTTCCTCTCTGAATTTTGCTGGTAGATAATTTTCTTACTGGATTGTGATGATCTAAAGACTATACTTGTGTGTGGGGAAATTTCTTTTTAAAAGTTACACTACCCCGTAGTCTTACTTAGTTTGGAGGTGTTGGTTTATTTTAAAGTAGTGCTTTTCAACAGATTTCAGTGAGCATACTAACATTTTCAACTACTTTTCCTCCTCTTCATTTCATCTCATCCCTTTATGATCACTCGTTTCATGAACAGTGACTCATTTCTCATGTTTCCATGAGTCCATAATCATACCATGCAGCCCACCTTTTTTCTCACCTTGCTCTCTATTCTCTCAGAACTAATTTTATTCTTCTCTTAGTGATTCAAAGTATGAGGTTTCAAAAGGGGCGGTGGGAGGTGAGCTAAAAGAAAATGATACATCCACAAGCAATTGCAGAGGAAGGTTTGGGGAATCTTTCGAATTTGCTTTTGCAATTTTTGAGAGGTTAAAATTAAAGAAACAGAGGGATGAGCATCAGATAAAAGCTCACAGGGCTTTGCTATTCATGTGAATGTAGTTTTGAGCCTATTCACTGCAATGCTGCCAGTTTGTTCGCTCATTAGGCTGCAGGAATCATCACCGCAACATGTGGCACCCAAGCATTCCAGTCCCAGACAGAATTGCCATTTTTCAGCAGTTGCCATAGTAAGCAGTGACTTGGAAACAAATTTTTCCAACTCCTTGAAGGCTGAGCATGAGCATTGCCTGTAGTAGCATCTCAAATGGGAAGTTTAATATTTGAGGCTCTTCACTTCTGGTGGCTCCACGGTGGTTGCTAAGGGAAAGCTGCATGATCAGTGGCACTTTTCCCCCAAATTCTGAGGAATAATTTATGGCTGTCAGCATGTGGGGACTCAGGCATTTCTGATTCATGCCTGGATGACAGAAAAGCGATTACCTGTGTCTGTGCATTCCACCGCTCAGTGAGGCCACGGGTACTGATCCTGAAGGTTCAAATCCCACCACAGAGCACCAGGTGAGGTACCGAGGATGCTTATTAAGGAAAATGTGAGATCTCTTCATAAACAGAAGCTAAGGCTAAACTGTAACACATGGTGTAAGAAAGCACTAGGAAAACTGCACAGAAAGCCAGTTACAGCCTGTATGGTTTTTTTCCTATGTAATCTGAAAGTAGTAAATTCATTGCAAATTAAAGATTAAACACATTTCCTTTGTGGTGACATAAATTCAGCACAATGAAATAATGAAAGTTTCGGCAAATGCTCTTTCTCTCTGTACAAAGGGGCATCTGTAATGGAACCTTGCCAGAATATCCAGCAGGACAGGCCAACAGTTCAGTAACTAACACTGAAGTTCAGAAGAAAAAGGACCTTATTTTCTCTGGGGAGATGAGGTACATGGTTTGTTCCTCTCATTTCCACAGCTCATCAGTTTTATATACAATTAGATGTACTCTCCTACTTGTATCTGACTTTGAGTAGAATTTGTTGAAATTTCACTGCTGTTTAAAATGAATTTAAAGTAGACACTAAATCCCAATGAAGTCTTTGGATTTTAAGGCACTTTTTCTCTTTTTCTGTGGAAACTGAAGGATTGAATTATGTCATTTTATACAATTTTTCTCAGTTATTTTGGAGTTTTTTGATACAATATTACTGTGTGGTTTTATCACCATGTAGTAAATCATGGGTGACCCCAAAGTTATGCTTTTGTTAGAAAGAAAACACCTTTCTGTTGGAATATTTAAACTGAAACATAGAATTTTGCTGACTGACTCAATGACTTATGAGTAGACACTATGGCGTGAGTGTATATATATAAAATGTTGATCATGGGAGCTGACTGCATACAAAATTGAAGCTGATTTAGAGACAGAAGTGAGACACTACTAATGAAAAATATTGACATCAGAAGCAGATCCATATTGTAGAAAAAGGGGTGTTTTTGAAGTCTTTTAATATTTACGTTGTTCATCATCATAATGACTATGCTTTCAAATTAATTGCTTCTGAATTAGAGGTGTAGCTTATATTAAAACAATTAAAAGTACAAGGAACGATATACTTCCAGTAGCATCACACCCATATCATGTACATACCCAGTCTTGGAGAAGCAGCAACTTTTAGGAGACCGATGTTCATGGCTCTGAGGTTCATCTCAGGTTCTCTGCATATTCAGCTCTATTTATTTTTTACTTATATTTTTATTTTTTAAGTTTGTATCAGCTAGAAGCAGTTTTTACATCAAATCTGAGTTCTTCACCTCACTGAGTGGTTCCACTAGACAACACTCTGATAATGTTTATGCACCAACCCACCTCTCAGAGCTTCTGAACTAGGAAAATGTGGCAAACAGCTGTGCAAGTTTCATTGGTTGCATCTACGTGTTTTCATTTGGAGTAATTTCTGGACTCAGATGTACTATAACTGCATCTGAAATAAAGTTTAAGGAGTTAACTTGAAGAACCATCTGTAGAGTCAGGAGAGAGAACATTAATTGATATGGACAAATTGAGTTGGAAGAACTTAAAGACCTGGAGAAGAAACACTGATTCATGTTTCAGCCAGAGTAAAGCACATTTTCATGGGTTAAAAGTGTTTTCTTATGAGTTTCATAAAAACAGAGAAACCAGAACACCCACAACTGGATACTGAAATAATATAGTTTATGCTATAAAGTGAGGGTGGGGGGAGATGATGATGCTTATAGGCAGCTAATGACTAGTATAGAAAATATAAGGAAAGCACAAATAGGAGGTTAAAATAAAACATTTTTGAATAGAAGTGTAATATTTTGGCTGGAAAAAGAATATTAACATGTTGCCTTTGTTAAGTCTTTAAGTAAAGTTAAAATCATATGAAATCTAAGTTTAATAACAAGTCTAACTACTAATTAGAGCAACTGTGAAAATCTCCGTTGGGAGAGCGGAAGGAAACAGAACGAGATTAACTCCTGCAACATAGCAGCAGAGCTGAAATGCGAGGAGGTGGCCCAGATGGAGCTTTGTTTCCTTCCCTGTGTGTTGCATCTGGTGCTGCCGACACATATCAAGATAAAAAGTGGTGAATTAAAGTCACGCGTTTGTCTGGCAGTCTGCACAACCTGATTGCAAAGACTGATTAGGGATTAAAGCCTTCTGACAACTGAAGCACTTAATAACAGAGGTTTCATAAGGCGGAAGGCTCAAGGCAATTGGACTGTGGAACAATTAGTTTTTCTTTTGGTAGAAAAACAAAAATAAAACATCACTGGAAAGTCCAGTATATTCACCGCAGGTGATTTGTTTTTCTTTTGCTTACTTGAATTAATTCTACCTTCCTTGTAGAATTAAGCATTGACCTTAAAAATACAACATTTAGGTGGGGGTAGATGAAGCAGGCAGGCAAAAGCAGTGCCATTGAGTTTTAACTGGCTCCAAAATGCATTGGAATTATTTATCTGAGAAAAGTTTTGCCACTTAGCAATTGCTGGAAGCAGCTCAGAGGTGAATTTTATAATAAATAAATAGAAAAAGTTGACATCTACCAAACCCTGAAGTGCAGAGTAGAAATTGAAACTGGAACCTGTCTCTGGAGCTTCTTGGCAGGACTGTTTGGGGTTCCGATTCATAGCTAGACCCTCTTTTTAGGTTTGAACTAAGTGTGACAACTTGTGATAATTTCTCCTTTTTAAAGATTCCTTGAACTTCTCACTCTTCCTCTCAGAAGGTAGTGGACAGTAAGTCAGAAGAAATGGAAGGAAATTACTTTTCAAATGTGAAAACGTCAGTGGTAGTAGAAGTCTATATTATTAGCAAATTTCTGAAAAGAAACATTACTGTTTAAATCATGCTTGTTTGTCAGCGTGTTCTCAGTTTATTTTTCCCTTAGGTCAGATTAAGTCTGAACTAATTAATCTAAAATTACACCAGCATTACCAAACTAAAGTGATTGTTTAGCATAACAAATCTGGTAATTGGGATAATTCTAGAGATATTGTTAGAATCCCCTATGGGATTTACAGCCAAATTGGGACTCTCTGGAGACATCTCCCTTCAACAACATTGTCTTGACCAGCTCTGTTATCTTGAAGCTCTTTTGGTGATAACTTCTCCCTTTGTCTTGAACAGCCACAAGTTCTTCAGATCTGTAACTGCAGCAGCTTTTCTTGAACAAGCTTGGCCAGGTACAGATAATGATCAGGTTGTGCTTCTCAGCAGATGAGTATTGATTAGGTAGCCAAAAGTTTCCATCAAAACAGCCTGATTACCTCTGTCCCCAGTGCATTTGCTGTTCGTTCTCTGTTATTGCTCTGAGTACCCAGCCTGCCCACTGCTGTTGGATCAAATAGATCCATAGGCATGTGGGGCTGTATTTTTTTTTTTAGAGAACAATTTGACTTTCAGGGATGAACAGCCCCAAAGGCACCTTAAGAGGTTCAGTGCAGGGGTGATGCGTTGGATACCTTCTAGATCTTCTGCAGCCAAATCTTTACTTTCCAGAAGCTTCCAAGTGTCTTGATGACATTGGTACAATTTGGGCAGGTGCGACAGACATGAAGTAGAGAGGGCAGATGTCTTCCGGGCAGTGGAGTTGGGATGGGCAGGTGGTATTTTCATTTGTAAATTCCCTCATATTCAACTCACATCTCAAAAAACAGTTAAGAACCCAAACATTAATTATTGAATGCGGAGTAATGTTTCTTTTGGATACTCAACTTCAACCAAATCACCCAGGAAGCATCAGCTGATGGTATCTCTGTGGGGTTGCTGTAAGAGTCCTTGAGGGTCATATACCTACTGTCTCCATGTAAGGAAAGCCCAGGGACACCAACGTTTGTGCTTGCCATCACTTATAATTATTTTCTGGGTTCTCTGAATTGGCTGAGGTCTGACTTAGAGGTAATTTTACTTTCTTTGTCTAATATTTAAGTGTCTGGTTTTTTCAGTTTAGCATAATTTTTAGTTAGCAAATACAAGGTAAATTTCCTCCTGGACTGGCTTAAATTTGACTCGACCTCAGTTAACAGTTTGCTTTTTCCCAAGACATGAAATATAATTTAATAATGAATTTTATAATGAAAATTGCCAAGAGGATCTCATCTAATTAATTATTTACTAGTATAAGTGTTTTCTGTGCAAGTGAGAGAGGTGATTTAAAAAATTTAGTTTCTCTGACCCACACATCAGAGTATTTGAGAAACTGACATAAGCAAATTCTTTTTTGACATCTTCTTTCTTAGGAGACTAAGGCTGCCATTGTCTTCATCTCTTGCTGTAAGATTTCTAGGGTCTTGCATCTTGCAGGGGAAATGAAAAAGCTGTTATAGTTTCCACGCCATAGCTGGATAGTAATAGTAGATATCTGGAAAATTTTCTAAGAGTAAGGCAAATGAAATTCTGCAATAGATTGCCCAGGGAAGTTGTGGAGTTTTTGTTAGCTGAGGTGCGTAAGAATATAGACAAACACAAGCAAATTCTTTGTTCAGTTCAAGTGATCTGGCATTATACGTAATTTCCAAATCTGAAACACGTTGTGGCAACAGCATCAGTTGGCAGAAATCTGAGGAGTCCATTTTGTCCTCAAAATTTCAACCGTGACTTCTCTTAAAAGTAATTTAACTGTCCACTTATTGCAGTTATTTTCACATCCCTTAGTCCATTGACAGCTCTCCTGTTTTGCAGTGTTGCACAGGTATGGAGAAAGGCAATACAAACTTTCTGTAGTTCATGGGTGCGAAGTTAAGATGGAAAACAAGCAAAGTGACATTGTAGAAATTGTGGCTTTGGGCAGAATAGCATATTGTTGTCAAAGAAGAGTGAGAATCAGAAAATCTGGATCTTATTCACAAAAGTTCCTTTCACCTGTTGCGTGATGGTGGATAAAGAATGTTTGAATCTGTTCCTACTCCCACTTTTTGTCTGTCTGTTTAGAATGGCACCTCAGACTTTTTCTCTTTACAGAATCACACAGAATCACAGGATATCAGGAATTGGAAGGGACCTCGAAAGCTCATCCAGTCCAATCCCCCCGCCAGAGCAGGAACACCCAGATGAGGTTACACAGGAAGGTGTCCAGGTGGGTTTGAATGTCTCCAGAGAAGGAGACTCCACAACCTTCCTGGGCAGCCTGGGCCAGTGTCTGTCACCCTCACTGAGAAGAAGTTTCTTCTCAAATTTAAGTGGAACCTTTTGTGTTCCAGTTTGAACCCATTACCCCTTGTCCTACCATTGGTTATCACCGAGAAGAGCCTGGCTCCATCCTCCTGACACTCACCCTTTATATATCTGTAAACATTAATGAGGTCACCCCTCAGTCTCCTCCAAGGTCCAGAGCCCCAGCTCCCTCAGCCTTTCCTCACACGGGAGATGCTCCACTCCCTTCAGCATTTTTGTTGCCCTGTGCTGGACTCTCTCCAGAAGTTCCCTGTCCTGCTGGAACTGAGGGGCCCAGAACTGGACACAATATTCCAGATGGGGTCTCCCCAGGGCAGAGCAGAGAGGCAGGAGAACCTCTCTGACCTACTGACCAACCCCCTTCTAATCCACCCCCGGTACCATTGGCCTTCCTGGCCACAAGGGCCCAGTGCTGGCTCATGGTCATCCTGCTGTCCACCAGGACCCCCAGGTCCCTTTCCCCTACACTGCTCTCTAATAGGTCATTTCCCAACTTATACTGGAACCTGTAGTTGTTCCTACCCAGATACAAGACTCTACACTTTCCCTTGTTATATTTCATTACATTTTTCCCTGCCCAACTCTCCAGCCTGTCTTCTTTGTCTCTACCCTGCTTTGTACAGCACAGTCTCAGCCTGGAGCTGGAATTCCAGAGTTTGACTGGAAATGGTAAATATTAATTGCAGTGAGGATGATCTCTTGCTGTGTAAGTACACAGTACCAAGCAAACACATCCTATTAGTCTGAAGCTCTGCTTAAATTTCATGACAATATTAACTGTTAGATATCCCATCCCAAAAACCAATATTCTCCAAGCAAAGTATCCAGAGAAGCCCAGAAAACTGTGTCCCCGCCATGATTTTTGCATATGTGCTTTAGGAAACGACTTGCTGAAGCTGAACTTCATAGGGGAAAATTATCTGCTTGCAAGTTGAAAGTGTGGCTGTCAGTGTACTGAATAAGAGAGTGTCAGGCAACTTAAAGCACTCTGAACTACCGTATAGATCAAGGTCTCATCAGATGAATTGGAGAAAGGGAAAATCTGGCTATCATTAGAAGTTTTTCACTAGTAAAGCCGATCAATCTCTAAAGGAGGACCATAGCACTAGAGATATATAGCTGGGAGCTGGGCAAATCAAGAGGAAAATGTGCTGTAAAGATATTTTTTTACTGGAAAAGAGATGGCCAGGACAGTTCCCATTCCCAGTGTGTAGTCTGCTCTTGTATATATTTCCATAAATAAAAGGGATGTTTTTATCTATAATTTATATTTAACTATAGCACATAAAAATGTTTGTGTCTGCTTTATAAGTGCTGCAAGGATCATGTGCTGTTTTTTGCTGTAGCTATTACATTATTGATATTTCTAGGGCAGATTGTGCCACCCAGCAAAATTTACTTATAACATACTCAAACTAACCAAGTAACATCAAAAAACCCCCTCACAAATAAGCCAACAACATCAAACAGAAGCTCACAAATAACCAAAAAAAGCAACAGCTTTAAAGTTTCAATGAATAGCAGAACTGGGTCGTTATCTAATTCTTCCTATGTGTAGGCTTGTGGACATGGCTTTAGTATGAGTAGGTGTTGTAGATATAAGAAGAATTGTACTTTATAAAGCACAGGATCAGCGCACAGACTTGAATACATTTTCAAAATACATACACATAACAAAGTGTTTACTATTCTGCCTTTCAGTTTTATTGCAGAAATTTTGCAGTGGAAAGTTCAGCTGGTTATTCTGGACCAGCAGCTAAATTTTTGTTCTCTCAAGCTGGTATCAGTTTGATTTTTTCCTAAATTTGTGGTATTACTGATGATTACGGGTTTACTGACATAATTAGCTGTAGTAATAACATAATAATAACATGATAATAAAATAGTAATAGCCCCATTGAGTTGAATGGATCTCAAAACGATGAACTGAAATTTCTATCCTGGCTTGTTCTACATACTCGAGGTTGGCACTTAGCAGTGTGTGATACTGTGACTTCTGCTGTGGGACAAGTTCAGTGGGTGCAGTGGTGTACAGCTTAACTTCATCTAGTGCTGCATTTGTCAGTGTAAGGGTGACAGACTGAAATCACAAATCTGAAGGAGTTTTTTGGTCTTGAAATTTGAAATGTCAACACCTTAAAAATAACTTATTGGTCTGTCTCTCTTGCCATTAGCACTGAAATAGTGCGATAGATTGTTCTGATCATTTCTTTCCATTTCTCAATTCTAGAAGAGTAACATTAAATTGATAATAACTGCTAGATTCCAAGATGTGAGGCATTTTGGCTTTATAGGCCAGGAAACCAATAGACAAAAGCACATTACACAATAGCATCTGAGATAATGCCATTGCCAAACAAGCCCTAAAAGTTGTGAAATGAACTGCACAAGCAGATGGTGAGACACAGTGTGAAAAATCCCAACCTCAGGGCTGCTTAAAGCTGCTGCTTATGTAAAAATAAAGCTACTTGCAAAAGAGAAAAAGTCTGATTTCCCAAGAAAAATCACTTTAAAATGATGAGTGTCCATGATAAAACAATTTGTTGTTGTTTTGTTTTGTATTACATGAAAGAGACAGAATTTTAAGGGCACTTTTGTGCATTCTGAGACAATTGTGAATGTCCCAGGGAACAGAGCCCCCAAAAATGAAGCAGCAGTGAACCAAATTGATGTTGTCGATATACTGAGAAACAGAGAAGCACCACTTAGTTCTGCACCCGGGTTCAAGCTGCACTATAGGAATCTAGAAGCCTTGACACATATTTTAGCAGGCAAAATGAAGCTGTTAGCATGGCTTTTCTTTCACAGATGCTCCAATTCGCAGCTCCTTGCTGTATTTCTGGGCAGTGCAGTGAGTCACTGCTTCCCAGTTGTCATATTCTTTAAGATGCTGATCCGGCACGGTGTCATGAAGGGCAATACTAAATAGATTATATTTCCAGGAAAGTACATTCAAATATCGAGCATGTTAGCTGCATGCAAAAGCAAGGTTAAGACAACAATGAACACTCCCAGGTAATTATAAACTGTGCATTGGAGAGGGACTGAAATGATCAGCAGATGGCATTTTTATTACTTCTTTTAGACTGTGGTGCTGAAGTCAAAGTTTTGACCTAGTGTTGGGTCCCCTTGGACTGTGAAGTCAAGTCTGAATGACAATAATTGCCAAGAAACTTCCATAACAGACAGCATGGAAAAGACCAGGGAATAAAGAAACACACTTTACCAGTAACTCTGCTCTTGTTCTCAGAGCTGCCCATCTTGCTAAGAGCTAGTAAATGTGACAAAATATTCTGCGGTAGATTTCTCCAGTGCCCTGCAAACGTCGGTAGCTCCTTTATTTTTAATCACAGCTCTTGGCATGCATAAAATGGAAAGCTCTGTCCTTGAAGAGGACAATAATTTAAACTGTGTACTGGATGTTGCAAATGGAATTATTCATATGCATGTTTTACATTCCTAAAATAAATTAACATAATTAAGGTAGTTGTTTTGGGAAACAAATCAAACCAACAAAAAACCCAACCCACGGTGCTTTCTTGAAGCAGTGACTTTGTTGTGTGAAAAGGCATCAGGATCTTCTTAATCCAGTGAAACTCTTGATCCTTGTTAGTGTCAGTGAGATTTTATAGTGATTGCTTAGTGACTTTTTCTGGCTCAGCTGTCTTAAAGCCTCTCTGCCAATACAGCAGTTTGAAACAAATACATTTAACCTTGCATTAAATGTATTTTCTTCAGAATAATACTTTCTCTGGCTAATCCCGCTGGCAAGCACCTCCAAAATTTGTAATATATGTGGCACATTCCTATTTATTTTTAATAAATCCATAGTCAAGACTGCAGGCTACAAAAGAATAAAAGAATGTTACTGTAAACTAGCAGAATAGGTTCTGATATTGTGTGGGCTCAGTTTTAGTCTATGCGTTTTTGTGTAGACTGAAAGAAAAACTACACAGATGTGTTACAAGCCAAACAGCTTAAGGCTAAAATGAGAATTAGCCGGTATCAAGCTGGGATCGGCCTTGTGAAGGGAATGGGAACATATTGGAATAGTTTCTGAAATAACTAGGAAGTGAGGAGGAAGGAGTGGAGCTGCTGGGGCAGGGATGGGATGCACATGGTTCTTAACTTTTCCCAGTGCCCAGCAAGGTTGGGGACTCCGCAAAGGTAACAGCATTGAGAATGTGGGCAAAGACAAGACAGGTGATGGGAAGGAAGAAAACATCAGAAACCACCCTGGAATATAGTATCAAGAATTCATCGCAATCAGATTTGAGTGACTGCCCCAAAAATCTCAACCTGTAATTCTAAGGAAGATCCCAGCCCTTTCCAGTTTTGTAAATTTATAAATATATGTATAGGTATACTACCAGATTAAATGAAACAGAATAACAAAAACATATAAACTACAGATGGATGAATAGCTTTTTGTTCAAGATCTCAGTGACCAGCCCTCACAAGAGACAGATCCTTGTATCTTGCACTGTGGTTTTTCAATATTCATCTTGCTGGAACATATCTTTTATCTTCATCAAATTGCTGCTTCTGAAGTATAATACTATTAACATACAAGTAACTATGTTTAAATGTTTGGCTTGTAGAGGGAATAAGGTAAAAGTAGGGGTTTTTTTTTAATTATAAACTCATGAAATTTTGTCTGTGATGCCTTGTCTCATTTGCTGGCAAAATCAATCATATCTTCATTTGATGTTTCTATGCAACTATTAACAGTAACCCATCAAAAATAATCAAGTGTATGATCAAATAGGACATCCAAAGGAAAGAAAGAATACAATATGGGATGTTAATTTAAGAGCAATTGAGACTACATGAACAAATTTGTATTACTTTGACTATCCTCAGGCCCAGGAAATTTGTTTACTTGCAGAGAACTGGAAGTTCTGGATAATTTCCATCCTAATATTTTGAAAACAGAAGCCTGGAGCAGGACTCTGCATGAAGAACAAGACATATTTTATTACACTTCTGTTTAGGAAGTTGAGAAAAAATGCAATTTATACATTATTAAAGAAGTTGAGGGAGAAGTGATAAGGCCCAAACCAGTTATTTGGTTTGAATTAAATGGAAGACAAAGATTTAGAAACAGACTTGTGAAAGGAAACAACTTAAATATAGAAGTAAAATAGGGAAAAAAAAAAAAGAGAAAAAAGTAATGTAATTCTACAAGAAGTATATTGTCAGAATAATCTCATTTTTCTTTGATTTTAACTTTGATAATGAAGAAAATAAATTGAAAATAATGGTAGTAAGTTGAACTGTTTGTCACTGTAGTATTTGCTATAGTATCACTTGTGAAATTATGTGTTACTTTGGGTAGGAGGGGACACAATACAGATTTTATGAAGTGCTAAGTAAGAGAGTGGCTGTGAGGAACCAGCAACAGGCTTTGTTGGAAAGGAAAGTACTGGACTAAAGAGAAGATGATTACTTTATTTCCTCAATAAATATTTTTAGGTTCCTGGCAAAAAAGAAGGAAGAAAGGAAGGAGCAACCTAATAAATTCCTTCTTGACCTGTAATAGAAGATGAAAAGTAAGTCCAGGTTACTAAGAGAAAAATCACTTCTGATGTGCTTTAATAGTAAAAAAATGTTGGTTTAGTCAATGAAGAACAAAACTTATCAATCCATGGCAGTAGAAAAGGGCAATATTTCAACACTTTTTCTGCGTCAGTTAACTGCAAGCAATTAAGATAATTATGGGTCTAGAGGACAGGAGTATTTCAACATAGAAATGTAAATACAATTTCCATCTTTAAAAGTATAGCAAGAGCAGAAAAGAATGATAGAGCCTAAGAAAATAAATTCCAAAAATTTCTATAAAAGTCTGAAATAAATGATCATATACTTTATATGGAGTACCTGGCAGGTAACCAAGTGTGTTATAGGCTGGGTGAATTTTCCAAGAACAAACTGTGCCAGCCAAAACAAAGTATCTCTCTTTCCATCAGACATGATGAGCAGAGCAGAGTCAGGAGATGCCATTAATTTTGACAGTAATTTACATGATATTTTTCTAAATACAGAAAATGCCTGCATGTTTACTATAGGGTGGATACAAAACAGGCTAATGGATCTTCCCTGGGGAGGTTTTATGCATTGGTCAGCGTCATAATATACTAAATAGTGCTTTGCAGAAGTTAAGAATAGTGCATTTCTGCAAAAGGAGTCACTCGTAACGGGGTGTAAAAGCAAGAGAGTGGTTTGCAAGATTGTTGGCTCTCCTCCCACTTTCTTAATCACAAGCAAGATCCCACCTGGTCTAATTTTGACCACTGCAGTTTGAGAAAGGTAGAGAAAATCTATGGAAATGGGAGGTGGTTGATCAGTAGTGCAGAAATTATAATCTGTGAGGAAGAAAAAAAGAAAGAAAAGAAAGAAAGAACCGGGTTTTGCTAGCCTTGAACAAGACTTGAAGCAAACCGAGGCATCTTCCAATACATATGCCCCCGCAAAACCTATTAAAGAAATGACTTGCACAGTCTTCATGTTGCAAGGTGTACAGGGGTGGTCTGTTCTCCCTGTTCGTGCTGAATAGGGTTGAGATTCTAGCAGATGCTAGAAAAAGCCCTTTTCTAATGGTGAGGATATGGCAGCTTTGGAAGAGACTATATTGTCAAGGTGTGGTGGTGTCAGTGCTGCTGAGTTGGAGAAATATTTATCAGCAGTGACAGTCATAACTGAGCCTGTCTTGGTGCAGGGCAAGGACTCCACAACCTCCTAAGGTGTCTGCCAACCACTCATTTCCATGATTTTGTGACTGCAATGAAAGATTTGTGCCAGGTGAACATTTCCTGTTTACTATATTCTCTTGCCTTCCTGCTTGTCAAAATGAAAAATAGCCCATTCTGGCACAGAACCGTTCCAGATGAAAGTGTCCACCAGAAAGCGCAATGCCACAGGAAAGCTGCTTTGCACATACATCCTTTAGGGGATTAACTGAGCAGTTAGCATACCGATCCCAAAGCCTCAGAAAGTATATGAAAGACTTGTAAAAAACTGCCACAACTTCATCAAAATGGCATTCATCTTATCCTCAGCACTTCCCTAGTAGTCTGTGGTCAGTAAAGCCTGAATTAATGGGCTGTTATTATTCTGCGTGTGTGTTACAGCTTCTAAATGCTCAAAGATTTCACTATGCACAAAAATGGGGGCTCAGGTATAATGGAGAAACAACTATGAACTGGTGTGTTCATGACAAATGTGGGCTTTGTTTTTCTGATATTGTCACTAGATAGGCCCAAAAAGTTTACAAGGACCAAGTACTTACAGCAAGAAGCATAAACCAATGGCCAGAAAATGTTTTTTTCTCCAAACCAACGAAACTAATGTAATGGATTGAAATATTTTTGAGAATGGGAACAGCAATGTAGTTTGGCATATTCCTCTGAGAAAAGAGTTTATTGAATCAGAAATAAGCAAGAAAGGAATATGCAAGTTCCTTGATAATTCCAGGTTTCACTAAGCTTCAATATTTAAGACAATATTGTACTTCTGTGCCTGTGTTTTTTTACATTCCACGTTGCAGTATCCAATGATCAATCTACCCAAATCCAAGAAACCTGTGATTCTAAAGTGAATATAACCCAGCTTTCTTTTGCTTTCTTATCATCCTTCAATCTCATTTCTGAGGATAAAAAGATTTTCCCATTTCTCTGCCACTTGCTGGACTCTCATATCAGCAGCATATTTGTCAGGTAGAAAATATTGGTTGGTATGTGGCCTTGGCTCATTTGGAAGCTGCACACAGAAGAGCAGAATTGACTCTGGGATGAAGATAGTGACTTCTTGCCCTATTTCACCATTGACTTGTACTGTTGTTTTCAAACAAATCATTTATCTACTCTGCCTCAGTTGCCTATTGGCAGAACTGAGTGTTTCACCAAGAGAGGTGGCTCAGTGACATTATGGCAGGTTATTCAATAAGTAAAAATTCTGCTACAGGTTTGTGCAAGCTGCACTATTTGGACTCTGACTTAAATTATGGTTCATTCTGGCATCCACTGCCAAATTTTTTCATAAAATTTCAAGTAAGATGAATGAGTTGGGAAATAATTACTGTAATCCTAATTTGAGTGCTGGAAGCAGATTCTCGATTTGATTTATAAAAATATTCAAGGAAGAAATACCTCTGGAGAAAACTGACAAGTTCTTATTTCAATAAAAAAATATTTCAGCAATTTATTTCAATAAAAGTTATTATCTTAATAACTCACCACAGAGTTAGAGTTTAGTATTTTGTCCTTGCCTTGTGAATATTTGAGATGAACTTTGCTTCTGTCATTAGAGGGAAGAAATATTTGAATCTGCATTTATGGAACTTTCAAATGTAAAGTGGAAAATACACCAAACAATTGTATCCGGTGAATTTGTGTTACTATATAGCATAAGTCATGGATCATTCTTGACCAACTGGCTATCCAGAAGGACTGAATCAGAAGTATAGATTTAAGTTTTGAGGAAAATGTATTATTAAGCAGCATATGCTTGTAGTAAAACATTACTCATTGCATTTTTTTCGTTACATTCTATTTTGTCCTATGACTTCATGTAAAAATCTTTGTAGATAGGCACAGATTATTATCATGCAATAGTTCATGACCTATTAAAAAAATTTCTATAATGTTATGTAATAGGTATAAACACAAGCATTGAATTATGCCCTTAATATGTACTTTTACATCAGCTCTGAAATTAAGACATACTAGGAAGGGAAAAATCAGTAGTGAACACAAAAAAGGATGTAAGACAATAGCTTCTGTTTGTTTAGTATATTTTTTCAAGTTAATTGAGTGTCTGTTTGTAGGACCTGGTTACACCACAGTATCTGCAGTTTATTTTCACTGTTAAACTAGAGCCCTCAGACACTTATATGGTAATGAAAGCAGCAGTGCACTTAAAAGGAATAAATTTTCAAAAAATCCAACTACTATCATGGGAGAAAGATGAAAAATGTTAGCAATTCATAAAGCAATGTCTTCAGCAGGCAGACAACAAGAGTCCCTTCCCAGCAGAAGGGTGGTTATTAGCAGCAGGCTAATAACCTGGCGGTGGTTGTTAGCAGTAGGTAACCTTGCAATCTCTTGTGTTGACACTGAAATTTGAGGATTGCATTTTCCTCAGCACCTGCCGTACAGAATCTTGTCAGCTATGTGGTCTGCCAAATTATTCTTTTCAATTATTTTTTGAACAGATCCCATAATCTTCATTAGAGCTTGTGGTGATGTGGCATTTCATAAGCAACAATAACTTCAAGAATGATAAGAAATTTCTGATACCATTCCCAAAGAGACTTAGATATTTTAAAAAGAGAAAATCAAAAAGGTTGAACTTGTGCATCTGGGAGTGAATGTTACAGTCATCAAGAGCAGTGATGATAAGTCAACCACATGAAATCACATTTTTGTAAATATACAAAGAATAGTTGATCAGAATGTTGGTGGGCTGTAGGATTTCCACAGTAGCTTTCTGTGCTGATACAATATTGAAGCAGGGTTTGTTTGATTTAATTTCTTTTGTTGTAAAGCAAAATAATGACACAGTATACAGTATGAAAAGATAAGGCAGAATTTTGTATTAGGAGTGCAATATTTCCCCAACCACTCTATTAGCAGGTCAGGATAACAAGCATATTGTGATTAATACCTACAAAAGAAGTTTCTGGGGATTAGGTACTTCAAAAAAAATTCTAAATAGCTCCATGCAGCAGGTTTCAAACTAATAGTATTTTGATCCACATCTCCAGGAGCCATAAACTAGCTTCAGTCCATTGCCTTTTGTGAAATAACTCTGATTTATATTAGCTCAGAATACCTCCTTTGTATTGTCAGAATTGTTACTGCATGGTTTCATTGCTCTAGCTATGAAAAAACAAGCAGCAGCAGCCAAGGCTTATTTATAGTTTTGTTAAAGATGTAGCAGTGCAGGCGTTTTGGAATGAACTGAGCTGCAGGCGCTTACATTCAGTTTGTAGATGGGGCAGCATTTTGGGGTTAGGGGTGTTTAACAAATGGAAACCCTGCTACTGGAAATTAGTAGTGTAGCTCCTAGAGAACTTCCACTTCTCATTCTGGCTGTTCATCAGGGCTTGATTTTCCGGAGGGAAAAAGGAAAACAGATGTAAAACAATAAGGAAATGGGTTTCTTCATATTTCAGGGCTTTAGTGGACTGTTAGAAGAAAGTGGTGGTGCTTTCTTGGCCTTTGTCAGTATTGCTGCTCTTTTCAAAATGGATTTCACTCCTGCAGCCCTGTATATGATCCAGTGATTATCCATAAAAACGGACACATGCATCCAGACTTCGTGTTGTGAACCATGATAGATTAATCAATTTATCTTGTAAAGCTACATCAATTAGTCACCTTCAAAGCATCAGACTCAACTGTGTGTATAATGGTATGTAATGTGTAGTGACAGGACACGATTTACTGCAGTGAAGTCAAATGCAATTACCTGACTAAACCCAGCATGTGTTATTTCCCTGAACTGTTGTAGTAAGCCACAGAAATTCAATTTACTCCACCCTTCCACAATTTCATAAAATTATACAAAACCATAAAAAAGTGTTAATAAAAATAACAACAGTGACAGAGCGCTCAAATTATTTATAGAATGATACCGTTCCTTTTTCTTTCCTAAAGTAACATCTGGATGCCTGTTAAATCCACTGATCTGTAGGGCTGGTCTCGCTGTTTTGGCTGTCCTGTTCTACTGGTGCATTCTCCATGCTGCTTCTCAACAGCCACTGAGGAATGAATCCCTGGAGGTCTCAAGGACGAGAGAAGGTGAACTCCGTGTTCTCAGGGGTGAACAGAAGATCCATAGCAGTGATACAGACCTACCTACAGATCATATGTCCAAAGAGCTACTGAATTATTTTGCGGTTTCCCTAGGTCCTCTAGGTTCACTCTCTTTTCTTTAGAGTTTTACTGTTGTACCAGATATAACGGGATCTCTTCTTGAGACACAAGACTTGGAGTTTGTGCATGGTCTCTTGTAGAGCTTCAGCCATTAGGCACTACATTTATACCTTGTTTCAACTGGGAAATTATTGTCACTTCTGAGTGTCAGTTTGCTAAGGTTTCTGAACATCTTTACAAGAAATCAAAGCAACATCAAGACTAAAATGCTCTAAACCTGTTCCCCTCAGCTACTTTGTAAGTGTTAAGTGTTCTCTGGCTATTAAGCATCATTCTCTGAGTCTTGCACATGGTTCTCCTGTCTCTCTTGTTTAGCCAGTTTTCTTATTCCTTTGCTGATCCAACAGTAGAAATAAACATGAAGACCTATACTTCTTTTCCAAGTTCTTCACAGACATGAGTCTCTCTGATTTTTATCTTAATCTGCCTTGACTGTGTTTTTCTGTGCCCAGTTTGACTTGTGACACCTGTGAATCCTAAAGAAGAGACTAAAGATCTTAATCTCTATGGGAAAATATAGGTCCCTATGCTGAGGCTTCTACCTGAGTATTAGTCAGCAATGACCTCTGTTATTCTGTCTTCAGGAGACATTGAGAGATGGGTTCTATATTAACTATACTTTTTTCACAGCTATAGCACTGTCTTAGTTCAGTGAGAATGGTCTGTAAGTACCATGTGGATGTATGTTCTCAGTACAACGTTTTTAAGGTATTTAAATTAACACATGCCAAAAAATGAGCTTTAGTAGCCAAACTGAATGGAAAGAATTGCAGGTAAAATGAAATCTGAGTCATCTTAAGGTAATTATCAAGTCCTATTGATGTCTTATAAATGTAGTTAAATCAAAGCTCATAGGTTTTAAGAACTTCTTGACAGACCTAAGGTGTGTGAGGTGCCACATCTCGGTTTTTCTTTTAACTCACAATTAATTGTGTATAATTTATTAATATTCAGCTCTCTACTTTGACAGAGATAAATACAAATTTGAGATCTTTTCTGGGCTGGCTGTTCATTGCCTGGTCCTTGTGTGTTACATTATGGGTCTCTTTCACAGTTACAAGGATTTATCTACTCTCAGAATTCTTCCAAAACAGCTCTTCAGGCATAGTTCCAGTGTAGGTTATACTAAATAGGAAAAAGACACTTTAAAGCTGAATTAGAGAGCCTAGCATGGTAATTATTCTTGACTAGCTATTTTGGTAAAATTCCAAATGCAGACAAATCCTAAGAGTTCAATTAAATACAACTACTGAATACATTTATTGGAGTTGCTCTGTTATAGTAACCATTGAATACCATTTTTTCTTTTTTAATTGCTCCATTAAAGTAATAATAGTTGTTATTTTTTGGGACTGTATCTGTCTTGTTTTATTTCTTATCTGTCAGCCAAACTTTGCTTTGAATTAGACCAGCCCTTCAGTACAGAAAGCAAAGCTACGATAACGTCATCTAGAAGTAGGATGAGATTTACCTCGTTTCAAAACAGTTTTGTACCCACTGGTTACAGGCTCTATGGAGGAATAAAACTGGGATATCTGTGATGTTTGGGGCACTGGCACAGGGCTCAGCTCCAATGCCTACAGGTAGGTCACTGCTTTTGCACCTGGATTTCTCCTTGAGGATTCTGGTTCATGTGCCTTCTCAAGGATTAGCTGCCCTGAAATCATTGTGCAAGCAGTTTGTGCAACAGCTGCAAATACAAAAATCTGCACAGGATCAGTGAAATAATACCAGAAATCTACTATGAATTTGAGAAGGCTTATCACAATTTAGAAAAACAATTTGTCATTATGTTGTTGACTTGTATTTTGTCATATTCATACATACAAATATCACAGTCATAGAGTGATGAAACAAGAGATGCAGATGATACTACTATGCAAGACAACTCTATAAGAATGACAAAGGTAAATCATATGCAAGGCAGAACCATGTATTGTAACATATTTAGAAAGCCAGGAAAACATAGGGTACCCTCTATAAATTTGTGGATGATACTAAAAGAGGCGAATGGCACTGCTTTGCAGAGTGGAAGGTCAGAATGGACATGGTGGGAAAAATCTTTTCAGTAGGGAAATAGTGCAGTACCACAACAAGATTTCCTAGAAAGGCTGTGGAATCTCCCATCCATGGAGGGTTTTAAGACATGGCTTGATAAAGCCATTATTGACATCGTCTTTTCTTTGCAATGGTCCCATTTCTAGTGGAAGCCTGGAGGAGATGATCTCCAGAGGTCCTTTCTAATCAGTATTTCTATGATCTTAAAAGTAATAACTACTGCATAACTTTCAGTGCATTTCATTCCATTGAAACCTTCTCTGCAGACCTGGTCTCTGCCAGACTTTTCATTACACTGGCTGCTCCTGAGTTTTCTCTGCCTCCTTCACCCAGTCAGACACTGGTTAGTTCACTATTTTTTTTTCTTAATGGCTGTATGTTACTTAATTAGTAGCATACTAATTAAAATTAGTATGCTAATATATAACCATCCTTCAGAATTCATAATTGCACCTCCAGCTCTGTTTCTGTCAGTTGCTATTCATTTACAGTCATCATCACAGATTTAAATTTTTAGATTATCATGGGTTTTTTTTTTTAAGATCCACAGGTCTCACAAGGTTCTAAGATGATATAGTTATTTCAGTTAGAATTTGTCCAGAAAATGACGCCACTAAGGACATTGAAGGTTTTACCTTAGGAAGAAGCACAGATTATGCTCTCGTATAGCAGTGCAAACTGATGTTTAAAATTTGGCTGTCCTAGCAGGGGTTTGCAGAAGGCTGCAACACTGTGGGATGCAGCTGGAATATCATGTGATAAACATGTCTGTTGATCTCTTTTAAGGGAAAGTAAATCTCTTCAGGAGTGTTTCTTCACCGAAACTGTTGACTAAAATAAGAGTTTGCTGATGTTTTTTTCCTTTTTGCACCACAAAACAACAACAACAAGACCAAACCAAAAAAGAGAATAATATTTTGTTTACTATTGTGGAAACAACACTTTGAAGTAAGAGTCCCTCTAAAAGTCTTTAAACCAGGTGCGATAAAAGCTTGCTGAAGTAGTCAGAGAATCTATTTCTTTAACTGCTGGCAAAAATGAAACAGAGCAAACCTGTCAAAAGTTCTTCCACCTACTCCAGCTGAGGAAATAAACCACATTAAACCTATTCTCCCATGAAAGATTGAAGAGAATCCACCGACTTTCAAGAGCAGTACCTGCAGATAACTTGGGCAGTAGAGTTCTGTAAATATAAAACAAAACCAATTTGGCTAAACAACTTTAGGTTTGAAATCTACACATTAGTGTGTTGTGGTGTTTAACGAAACCATTAGTATGATGTAATATTGACCTTATTTGTGATTTTCAATGTAGGTTCCCTATATGACTTCATGTTTTTCTAGTTTAATTAGTTATGTCAACTTGAGAAGTTTATCTAGGGAATAGAAGGCGAGAGCCTAAACCAGGGGTGTCAAGCTCGGTTTCACCGGGGGCCACATCAGCCTCGCCATTGCCTTCAAAAGGCTGAATGTAATTTTAGGACTGTATAAATGTACGAGTAGTTACATTTCTACAGCCCTAAAGTACATTCAGCCCTTTGAAGGCCACCACAAAGCTGATGCAGCCCCTGGTGAATAGAAGTTTGACACCCTTGATGTAAAGGATTTGCCATATATTAAACAAACTGTGAGCCTGATAACCCAGCTCACTGTATATGAAAGGCACAGAACTACTGAAATTTTAGATGGGTCTGGAAAATTACATTTGCTAACCCCTCTGACCCCATGATGGAAAATCCATCATTGCCATTAAGTTTTAAAAATGTAACGTGTGGAGCTGGTACACTAAGAATTCAGAAATTATATTACCCCTATTAAAATGAAGCTTTAATGTCCTTAAACAATTAAAGCTCAAATATTATATGTCTGTTAATGAACTTCATAAATATTTATAAGGTGCTATTAAGGTGTGCAGTATAAAATGAGTAAGAAAAGACTTCATCTGCCTTTTGCTTAATTTGAAAGTATTGTGGCATAACTTGGAGACTACCTATCTGTTGCATGCAATTCTGTGTCCTTTGGCCATAGTAAATCAGAGGTAATTACATTAATGTCAGTGAAATTGTACCAATGTCAAAACAGTATATATGAAATATCTTACCATTACACAATGGTTTTTTTGTCTCTACTCAGTCTGCACTTTGGCACCAGAATGGCTAGTATAGATACAAGCAAACTACAAGATTGTAGATTGTACTGCCAAGTTTAAATCACTGATGGTTCATGGATGGGCAGGAAGGTACTAGAATTTTCAGTTTTTTATAGCTGTGGTGCAGTATTTAAGAGCTGCATAGAGAAATATTTTGAGCAATGTCCATCTTCTATTCAAATGCCAAGAAACCCTTGTTCCACTTAAATCAGGGCCAGTGAAGTTAATGAAACTTTATTCATGTAAAACTGATATGCCTGAAGGGAGGGATACAGCACAGTGGTTTTAGCTCTGGTTATAGCTTTTGACCCTGTTAAATGGTTTTCTTTGTCAAAAAGCCCCATTGTAATAACCCCCTCTCTGGCTGCAGCTGTGGAGCTGTAAATACTCAGATTGGATAGTTGGGATATGTCTGGATAGCTGGGAGATGTCTGGATAGCTGGGAAATGTTTCCTTTCTCCTCTGTCAAATCAATTAACCCATTCATATTAGGTGTTTATGAGTATTTAGGCATTCCTACTTTTAGGACATTGTGGAAGTTGCTGATTAAAGTAATGTGAAAAAAAAAATGTTTGTAAACAAGTTAGTTAAGCTGCAGGCTTAGTGCACAAAAATAAAAGATGCCCTTGTTCTGCTTGTTTCCCCTTGTCAACATATTGGCCTTTTCTTACAAGTTGTAATAAATTCTTTTCAAATCAATTCATTCCAACTCTTGAATTAAGGCTGGAAGACAGAAAACAATTGCAGTGTATGCACTTGGACAAGAGATCGTCTCCAGCCTTTGTCAACGTGATGGCCCATCTCAGTCCATTACCTTAAATTATTTGTTCTCCCTTTGATATCTGTCTTGGGAACCTCTTGGCTGGCATCACACAGCTGCATTTCCACATTAATGAGTTTTCATTGTATCTTCAAATATTATTGATATTCACTCAAAACCTACCTTATTATTTCTGCCTTAAAAAAAAATCCCATTAGAAATACTACATCTTAGTTGCTTTGTCTTGTACATTTGAGTTTCCTTACCATAGCTGCTGGATAGCAACTAACTTAATAGATGAGTCTCTGTTTTTCTCTGTCAATAACTCACTGCATCACTGCTGCTAAACAGCAGACCCCAGTGCATTAGTAATTGCTTCCCAGATGAAAGTGAAATGCTTATAGTAAGTGTTTGGAAACACGTAGCAGATGAGCATAAGCAGCACCCTTTCAGACAGCACTCTGGTGTTCTTCACAAATTACAAGTCCCCTTCTAGACCGATAACAGATGGAGTTTCCTGAGAAATATTTTTCCTTTTTGATTCTTTAGGCCTCGCTGTAGCTGCCTGAGTTTCATCTTTGGAACTGGTACAATTTTAGATGCAAAAAATATTCTCTTACTGGCGGAAACAGAGCAGATTTGCTGGTATGGGAGAGGTTACACTTTGTTTTAATTATGCAAGAGATCAATAACGAGTCAATTTTATTTGTTTAATCAAAGTTACTGTTTTAACTTCCCAGAGTATTTACACAAGGAGAAAAATAATTAAAACTCTACAAATGCTGAGATTTAAATCAGAGCTGACTGATCATGTTTAATTCAAATGTCTTAATGGCTGTATATTTGTATTGGGTTTGCATTGCAAGGTTTTGGTAGCCGAGGGGCTACAGGGGTTGCTCCTGCGAGAAGCTGCTAGAAGCTTCCCCTGCCTCTGACAGAGCCAATGCCAGCGGCTCCAAGACATGGCCAAGGCCAAGTCCTTCAACAAAGGTGGCAGCACCACTCTCTGATAGCATATTTAAGAAGGGGAAATAAGCCTGCACAAACAGCAACAGCAGCTGATGAAAGGAGTAAGACTATGTGAGAGAAACAACTCTGCAGACACCAAGGTCAGTGAAGAAGGAGTGGATGGAGGTGTTCCAGGAGCTGGAGGAGAGGTTCTCCTGGAACCTGTGGTGCAGACCATGGTGATGGCTGGCTGTCCCCCTGCAGCCATGGAGGTCCATGGTGGAGCAGAGATTTACCTGCAGCCCATGGAGGTCCACGGTGGAGCAGATACCCACCTGCAGCCCATGGAAGACCCAGTGGCAAAGCAGGTGGATGCCCAAAGTAGGCTGTGATCCTGTGGGAAGCTCCTAGCAAGACCTGTGGACTGATGGAGAGAGAAGCCCACACTGGAGCACATTTACTGGCAGGACTTGTGACTCCGTGGGGGCCCAGGCTGGAGCAGTCTGTCCCTGGAGGACTGCACGCGTGGAAGGGACCCACGCTGGAGCAGTTTGTGAAGAGATGCAGCCTGTGGGAAGGACCCACGTTGGAGAAGTTCATGGAGGACTCTTTCCCATGGGAGGGACCCCACACTGGAGCAGGAGAAGCGTGTGAGGAATCCTACCTCTGAGGAGGATGGAGCGGCAGAGATAACATGATAAACTGATCACAACCCCCATTCCCTGTATCCTTGCACTGCTGGTGGGGAGGAGGCAGAGAAATCGGGAGTAAAGTGATGCCCAGGAGAAAGGGAACCATGACGAGGGGGTAGAGTGTTTTAAGATTTAGTTTTTATTTCTTATTACCCTACTCTGATTTGATTGGTAATCAATTAAATTAATTTTCCCCAAATCAAGACTGTTTTGCCCATGATGGTAAAGGCTGAGTGTTGTCCCTGTCCTTCCCCCACCCCATGAGCTTTTTGTTGTATTTTCTCTCCCCTGTCCAGCTGAGGAAGGGAGGAAGAGAACAGCTTTGCTGGACATCTGGTATCCAGCCAGGGTCAACCCACCACAATTTTGAACAGAACATGGGTAGGTAGATTAGCTAATCCAGGCTTTCTTCACACAAAGAAAAAAGAAGTCAAAATCTCTAAGACTTTGCTCCAAAAGAGCGTATAAACTCACAGACTAATTCAGGCAACTAACAATTCCACTGAAATCAGCAATATGACTTGCTTAAATTTCTTTTTGCATTGAAAGGCTTGAAATATCAAGAGCTTAATCTTGCAGTAAAGTTTTTTGCACCAGAAGAAAAACATTTCAATGGAACTTGAATATTCCTCTTGTCTCTGATTCACAGGGGACACAACAAAAGCCTTTTGCTTTTTCATCTGGCATAGTGTATTCAAATATACCAAATAATTTCCCAGGCCAAGGGGGAATTAATTCCATGCAGAGCAAAACAGGACATTATTTACACACTGGGGATAATAAAATGTTTGGATGTATTTAAATCATAGTAAAGGAGGGTAATTTTTGGCATTAATTTTGGATTTAATCAAACAGATTTTGCTTCCAAAGCAAAGCATCCAAATTTTAACAAGGGCTTTTCTAAAGGCATATGATAAACTTCAGGTAGTTTTAGAGATAATTATAAGATAGGAATAAGTATGAAGTATTTTGAATTGTGAAATTTTTCTTCTCCTGTCCGTTTTGCCAAATCCACATCTTTGAGAAGGAAAAAAATGTTGAAGATCTCTGAATAGTCTTTAGCTTAAAGTCTCTTGCCTAAGCTCGTCCTTTTCCTATAACAACTTGGTGAATGGAAAACTGGAATGAAGTTTGTGAAATTGTTGGTGTGCACAAATACATTTAAAGTTTGATACTGTACCTAGTTTTCAATTCATCCTTAGATTCAACAGTTCCTCTTCAAAGATATCAGTATAGAGCTGCTATTAAACAAGGTAGTCACTGAGTAGCCGTCTTGACATGGTACATAAATATTTATGGCATCTCATTAAACTGAGTTGTGATCTACTGTTTCAATACCCGCTGCATTTTATGGCTAATTTTTAAATTCCTGACCAAACAAGATTTCTAATGGAGTTCTGACTTTTTTATTTTATTTTTTGATAATCACTACCAAGCAGCAGCAGGAATGAGTCTAGTCTATGTAATGATTAGAGCTGTTATACCCTAACTCATGTCTCTTTTCTGACTGGACTACAATGACAGATCACGGATGTCAATCATTTGGAAATGTAGCACAACTGAAGTATAGACAGAAAAATAGGTAAAGAATCACTGTTGGATATACAGAAGAAGGAAAGTATGAAAACCAATTTGCTTTTATAAGCTCTAAGCCATATCATTGACTCCAGACCTCCCAGATAACAAGGTAATAAATCCATATGAAAATTGAGCTTACTACATCTGTGCTGTCATTCAGCTGGGCTCATTTTCTCTACTTCCAGGCAACTGCTGCTCTTAGCTCCTTCTTCATGAAGACATCATAGGAATATCCATTTACCAACACAGGAAAAAAATCAATCTTTTAAAATTTCTGTGTTTCCTGTGACTTCACAGCTGTCCCTAAACATAGAAGGGGAAATAGCTGCAGATAATTTCTGTTGTCTATCAGCAAATGTTGACTATATTAATGAGATTAATTAGTCATTTAGAGGTTAAACATATTAATTAGATGCTATCTTATTTTAATTTTCTGTATGCTAATGAATATTTTATATTACACTTTAGTATACATTTATTATAATTATATGCATGCTCTTTCCTTGATGCATCTGTTTAAAATAATGTTAGCAGCTCACACACTATGGGTGATATTTCATGAATTCAGTTCCCTATCATGTTGTGAATATCTTTTAATCAACTACTTTTGCATGGAGTCCTTTTTTCTCCTCATCCACCTGCTAAATCATATTTAGGCAACATTTTTTCCAGACACCAAGAAGTATTCGGGAGTTCTGTCCACAGCCTTGCTTCAGTAAATTCACTTTTATTTAGAGGCATCTGCATTCATTCAGTTGTGAATCCCTGACCGCAGGGGCTCCAGACTCCTGCCCTGTTTTCTCAAATGGGTTTTGTTAGATCTTTGAAGATGTCTCTCCTCTTCAAATCATTTAGTACTTCTGACTTAAAGTTGCATTCAAGCACAGCAAATATTCAAGGATGTATTACTAGCTGAAAACATAGTCAAAGGTGTTCACCTCCCAATGAAGGGATAGGAATTGCATAGAGCTTACAGAATGTGACCAAGCTCTGAAATATTTAGAGATGATCTTTTGAGAAACATGGGAAAAGAGTTGCTGTGAAGGGAGAGTTTGAAGGCTACTGTTGCATTTTCTCACTGTTAGGACACAAATTACACAGCTGTCAGTGCTTTTACATGGAGAGAATTCTAAAGCCTTCATCTAGGATTTACTAAATCTTACCAAGTCAGCCCATTCTCAGCAATGCACAACACTCATCACCTGTGTCTTTCCATTGCATTTTTATTGTTATTACGGCATCTTTACAAAATAGCTTAATTATTTGTTTGACAAACACATAAAACATTAAAGAGAATGCTAGCTGTCCTCAAAAATGTCAGTATATTCTCCCCCCGCAGTGCTGACGAATGAGTTTGGTTATTCAGTGCAGCACTATGACAGAAGCACCTTGTCCTGGCATCAGCCACAACCAGACCTTGTGCTCTTTTATTTCACATAGTAGTAACTTATACTGACCTTCCTCTTGGCCACTCAAACTTGACTTCAGTAGCAAGTTTTCAAAATTGTCACTGGACTGTTCTGTTTTTTCTACTGAAAACCAGTTTAATTAACATTTAATAATATGGAAAATTTTAGTTTTGACATAAAAAGGCTCTGATTTTCGCTAGTAAGAAATCACACATCTTCCTACTTCATCTGCAAGTGCCTTCCAACATTTTCGATTGCATTTTTTAATGGTTATTGTAAAATATCTCTGATTTAAATTGCCAACATAAATCGTGGAGAAGCTATATATCATACGCCACCCATTTCCAATAATGATACTGCTTTTTTGAGCTGTTAATAGATATTTCTACCTAAACAAAATTTTTGGGGTCTAAACCATTTTGAGTTTAATGAACTCTTCCTGATTTCAAACCAAGGTTCAAAAGATTCATCGTAAAATGCCTCAGGGCAAAGTTTAAAGCCAGTCTGCATAAGGAGTGCTCTGAAAATCTGTTGCACATACCCAATTAAAATAATACCATCAAACCTCAGGTTCCCTGAGAAGCTGTAGGTTTCTGAACATTTCTAACTCAAATTGTTGGTTTGTATTCTGGAAAAAATGTAACTTGGATTCTGGGAACAGAATTTTCCCTAAAGATGGAAACCTCTGCTTTTTGATCAGCTTAGCTCCGAATGTTGAACTGATGGTCCAGTAGAATTCCTTTTTATTAGCTTAGAATAAATAAGCAAGAATAAGAGAGTAATGAGTCTTGCGCTTTTCCTGGCTGTGAAAACAGCAATACACTAGCACTAGAAACAGACAGACATAGAGAAATTGTACTGCGCAAGATGAAAAATTAAATGAGATGACTAACTCACAGAGGAGGAAAAACAAAAACATGTTATTTTATCTTTTCTAACATATATAATTGATTTGGTATTTTGTTCTATGTAATGGCAATTAATTAATTAGGAGTTAAAAGCAATATCTTTTCGTATTATCGCACTGTAGTGCTCTTGGCATTCAATTCTAATATGTTAATATCAGGATAAAATTGTGAGTATAGATTTTGCCAAGAACAGGAGAGTAAGTGCAGACTCCAGGAAAAAAGGAAGAGATAAAGTGCAGCCGCAGGCAAGAGCACTCTGGGGACTGAACAGGGTATTTGCATTATTTCTGTTTCTGTTGCTTCCATCCAAGTATTTTACTCTTTGTCCTTAATCATGCTTTCGTTTTTCTTAATTGCTTTCCATGATGAATATAAATTCAATCCTGTCTCAACAGTCTTGCTGATCCAAAGCTGGAGGTGTCTGTAAATGGGTATAAACTGTGCGTCGCAAAGTAGAAGCTGGAAAGGCTGAGGTGACTCGAGAGAGATGCAAATCACACTTGGATTAAACTGCAATTCTCAGAATTTTCAGAACAGGGAAGACATCCAAATGTGTATCTAGTTACAGAACTGGGATATTTTGCACGTTTTGGGTACCTGTATTCCCTTCTGGATTTTGAAATGTCACAGCATACTCAAGAGAGCTTGTTGTGAAAATTCCCTTTCCACAATCATTTTCAAATTTCAAAAGATATTTATGAGCTGGTGTGGCATGAAGTTTCACTTTGTGCTTGGTGAATAAATTAACAGGAAATTAGACAGACAGGAAAGTTATTTCTGAAGGTTTCCAAACAGTTTGAAGGCAGTAACTAGAGAGCATTTCAACAGGATGCCTGGGTCCTTTAAGGTTGTGGAAAAGCAGATGATGAAACAAAGAGGTCCAGGTGATAGGAATCACTACTGGAGCTTGAGACTTCACTAAAAGATTTAAGAGGCCTCCAGTAGAAGAACAGGAAAGGACCAGGGTGGAATCTTTTGAGATTAAAAGGTACTACTTTTTTGTTATGAGCAACATGGTAGCATCTTTTTGGCTCTAATTGGGTTGAGTTTTCTCATTCATTTGCCTGATAGGGTAAAAAAGACATTTTGAAGCATGCGCTTGATTTGCTGAGGCTCAATCACTCACAGAGACAAATGAGTAGACAGCGTACACAGATAAATTATCAGTTATGGCATGGGGGCTCATTGTGTCTCTCACTATGTGTCATTGTCATGGGTAGAAGATCGTCACCAACACTTGGTTGAAGAGGTGGGAAGGGGTAAATAGGAGAGGAGGTATCTGGTGGGGAGGGTGGAGAATGATGGGGTAGGAGACAGGAGAATGTAGCACTGGATCCTGTTGCACTTAGGAAGGACAGTAGGATCCTGCTCAAGCATGGGCAAGCCTGAGGTGAAGGAAGAGATGACATGCTCAGATGTGTCAAACAAGAGCTGAGGATGGATGCCTGAGTTAGAGTGGTGTGTAGGGTTGATGTGAGGCTATCTGCAGGATGCAAATTACAGTAATTTGCTAGCATTTCTGTTCCAGACATGTGCAGCATCTGGGAAAGAAGGGTGATTGGATGATAAGGTTTGGAGGGATAACTGGTACCATGAGAGTAAAGGATCAGAACATGGAGAGAAATTGCAGAAGTACTGGAAAGCTGGAGACAAGGGCTGATAAAAGCCCCGAGTCTTGGGGTTCCTGGGATCGTTGGGCAATGGCTGGAAGTGCTGAAGGGAAAGGTAAAAGCCAGCAATTTGAATGGGCAGTTGCCAGTTGCTAGCTGGTATAGATGATAGTTAATGAAACGTAATTGCTTTTGGTTTCTCTCTCTTACGTGTTCATGACTGTGAACACTTAAGTAATTTTTCTGGGTAGTTTACTCATTAATTAGTGTAAAAGGTCATTGGACCTTCTGCTTCTGTGGCATATTTGTTAAAACACTTCTTTGGGGTGTGAGAGGAGGTCTTCCTCTAACACATGTGAAAATAACATCCAAACCACATTCCTTACCACCCAGGGAAATTCTCTGAGAGAGCTATTGGTAATCTTTGCAGAGGGCTTAATCTGCCATAGCTGTAGGGTTTCGTAAAATTAATTAAGTACTTGCTGGTTTGGAATGAAATAAAGATATCTACAACTGAGTTTACAGCCTATAGGTTGGAGTGCTCTCAGGGCATGGCAGAGATTTGAGTCTGTGTTGCATCTCAAAGATGCAGGGAATATTGAGTTAGATATGCTATGGAATAGGTTCAGCAGAAAAGATGGGGATATACCTAAGCCACTCTTTAACCCACGATTTAATGTCAGAGAGTTTGGATCAGATGAGGTAGAGGGGAAAACATGAGCCAAACTATACTACTCATTCGTTGCTGAAGTAGTTGCAAAGACACAGGGTGCTTGAAAACCCTGTCAGATGCTACCTGTCCACTGCACTGCTATATGTGCATTAATTATCTGCATTAACACTCAAGTTTGCTTGTGCAGCTGGATTTTGTACAAAGCCTGGAGCTGGTAGGCTAAGGAGCTACTACCTTTTTTATAGGTGCTATTAATCTGCATTTCCTCACACCTTTTCCTGCCTGATATTACTAGATACACACACTGAAGCAGTGTCCAAGTTAAGCTAGTTGATCTGTTTCAGCAGTTTACAAAAAATGTCAGATAATGACACTGATAAGATTCAAAACAGCCTCATAACTGAAGGCATCTAAGAGCTATTTTAGAAAGCAGAGTTAGGAACATAATTACAAGAGAGACTAATGAAGGGTGCCTCCTCAATTTCCCTGTGGCCCTTGCTAAGAAATTAAATCAAGTTTGTACTGGATAAGCATGACTGAACTGTTAGAAATGGGGGAAAGGAAAGATTAAAGTGTTATCTTCTAAACAATAAGTACATAATGAACAGAAAATAAAAAAGAAAGCCATTATAATGATAAGCAAAGAGAAATTTAATGGACTGTATAAGACCCAGCTCTTAGAAATGGTACTAGAAAGAGTCAGTCAAGAGTTTATTTTGGAGGAATAACTCCTGAATTTTGAAACTTTTGAGTTTATTCCCTGTTTTCGATGAAAAATATGAAGTAGCATACAGGTGTTTGAGCAGAGGAATGGAATGCAAGTCTTGTGGACATTTTTTTAGCATCATTTCAGGTCTCAAGACCTTGTTTTCCTGCAAACTCAATCTCTCTCACTTTCTTTTCTGTTTTGTTCGGCTAAATCAATTTACCCTCCTAATATAATGATTGTCAGCACTCAGGTTACCTCTGTTTCTGAAATAAAAAGATAAATCAGCAATTAGTTTGTGGAACTTTTCCAAATATGCCTATAGGGCCCTTTTTAAGAGAATATGAATCTTTGGCAAACAACATTTGGTTGCATTAATTAATGCTACAGATACTTGCTACACAAAATCAGAGAGAAGAAATGTCATAGTTATCGCAGATATATATATTTGGGTTTTTTTTGGAAGACTGGGTCCCTATTCATATTATGGGTTGCTGGAACTCCCCAGACTTCCAACTACTAACACTGTTTTCCTGTTACATCCTTTGCTTAATTTAGTAGTCTTAGAATAATTATCTTTTTCCTACACAGCTTTTACAACTCTCTTATCATGGTGTTGCTACAACCCTCTTTTATTCTCCTGCAGGGCCATTTTTTTTTTTCCTGAAACCTTAAAGTTTTCTCTCTCTGGCTACTGCCCAGTTCCTGTGTTGGAATAAGTTAATATGTTCTCTGTCTTCAGTAGCGAACCATGAGTATGAACAGTCCAACATTTATCACAAGTTACAGAAGCAAAGCTCTTAATGAAAGACACTTGGGCATGTACATGAAGGTTACCTAGCACATTATGATAAATGACCCTCCATAGATCCATAGCTCACCTATTTTACCAATTTCACAAAGTGATAAGCCTGCCCGTCATATAAAGATGTGAATAATTTCACCCACTCCATTACAGTTAATATCTCTCTGAGATGTGTCTGTTGGGGAAAAATGATACACTTATGAACTTTCTGAAACAATCAATTTTTGTGCAAGCTTTTCCTGTGAAGTTAACTCCCTAGTAATTTATTATTTTTTATTAAATCTCCTCTCTGAAAGTAGGAGTCAGCAGATCTACATGAGGAAAGAACAGTCAGCTGCATTTGCAGATAGAGCCCAAACACCCTGTAGAATCAGAATTCATTCAGCATTGAATGAGATAAATGGTATACGTCTTTATGTTTACTTATGGAAAAACAGGGAATTAGTCTAATACTTTGGGAGTTCTTTGCATTGATTATCATGTTCTTCATACAGCCTTTCGTAACCACAAGAATATGATGATAAATGAAAGTACAATTGTAATGGTTTTGCTGGTTCAAGCTGGAGAAGGAAGGATGGTCTCTTTCTGAGATGAACAGAGAAAATGTAGCATTTCTGCTATAAAAAGTGATTACACTAGGCATCTAGTCACTGTAGCTAATGTTTGTCTAGTGCTCCGTAACTGACTCATTAAGAACTTACAAGTTAAGACTAAACATCTTAGAGTCAACCGAGGAGGGAAGGCAGATGAAAGAAACAGCTGCAGCAATACACACATATGAAAATAATGTGCTTGCAATTAGAAACCTCACCTCTGGAATGATTTCTGAATCTGATCACAAAGGATGGACAGATCCTTTTGGACAAGAAGTAAAGGCACAGACATGGAAATGGAAATAATGGAATAAATAGAATAAATGGGCTTAGAGAAAGATTACCTAGATGTACTTTGAAATGAGGGGAATTTTCTCAGGACAGTAGCTCCTATGACCTTGTTCTGCATGGATGTCTTCCAATTGCATTCTGCCAGTCACTGGCTGTCAGCAGAACCTTTCAGGAAAATAAAGCAAAAATGCAAGGAACTTCTGTCACAGATTTTTTGTCTTTGACTTGAATTCAAGCAAGGACTTAGGATGACGCCCTCTGAATTTACAAGCCAGTCCTCTGTTTTTTCTCATTAGCCTAACAAAATGCTATAGAATGGAAACTGAAAGCTAAAATATCATTCAGCCCATATGCCTAATTTTTACACTGAAGATTTATGTGTGAGGTTAACTACATAATTATCCTTTTTAAGGGTATTGCTGGGTTTCTGAATGAAGACTGATAGCATAGATGAACAAGTAAAGGTCACTCTTCAATGCATTAATTCTTTGTTGATGGACAATTTAACATACAAATACTTCGTATTTAGCATGAAACCTCTTTCATGAAAATCACATCCCACTGCCAATCCTTATAAATATTAATTCAGAAAATGCATGTACTTTGTGTAGCTCCTGACAGCCTCTGTGGTGGAACTGACAGGTTAGTCGAGAGGAGTACAAAAAAAAAGGCTGTAAAGTTTACTCTAAGGTGTCAAAAGGCATTAAGATACATATTTAAATATAGATTTCTACTGAGTTGCAGAGCATAAGCATCAAGTTGAAGACACTCTGATAGATGAAGATGGAACCATCAGCAATACATTCAGATCTTAAAATTCACACTGTAGGTGGGAATCCTTCCAAAAGGGCTATGACAAAACAAAATGGCTTTCAAGAATTCAGATTACTGTTCAAATCTGCATTCTTGAGAAGTCTTGACTACCAACCACGGAACAGGAAAATCTCAGCTGAAGTTCTCCTGACAATTCTCACTTTTATAACAGAGAAAATTAAACCCCTCTGTTAACTCTGATTTAAAAATTTCCTTCAAATAAAAAATTATTACATTTCTATTGTTGATGGAAACATAACTACTCTTTGCTTTTTTCAGATAACTAAACTTCAGAAACACTTGTCATAACTGGATCCAGCCTCTCTTATGTGCCAGTCTGAAATACCTGAGAAATTCTGCACCCAAGAGGAAAACCAGCTTGCGCCATCTCAGCCCTTTCTGTAACCAGACTCTTGTTTTGAGGAGAGACAGTAACGGGTTCTATGAGATGTTACGCATGGAATAATTTCATGGTCTGTTTTTCACCTTCTAGGCAACTGCAGCTATGCTACAAAAAGTAGGGCACATTCTTGAAAATAGAGATTATAATGTCATTTGAAGGTTAAAATCTGATATAAATGTATATTCATTCATGTGACAACTGCCCTGCTCTGCCATGCTGCCACATATGGCTCTAAAACTATGTTTCTATATCTGCTGATGCAATACCTTAATAATTTAGTCCCTTACCAAAATTTGTTTTATGGGATCCTGGCCAAAAGTTTAAATCCAGAGTCATGGTAGTTTTCCTGAGAGGATGTGCCTCCAAGAAGAGCTAAAAAGACTGCATTGGGAAGCTGTCACATAGTCATGTGTCTAGAGCTGTGTATGACAAAGCAAGAAGCCTTAATGTCACTATTAACAAATGTACTATCACTCAGCCTTATCACCTCCTGACATCCTGCGACTCCAACTCCTTTTTATCTTCTCACTATCCTCAGGTACCTATCACTACAATAGCAGTTGCTGCACACAGAAAGAATTTAGATCAAGTGCCATGGTTCCCTGAATAACCTTCCACTTCTTTTTACCTTTTAAATGTAAATTATCCAAATGTAATGTTTTTCAAACCTCCTCTGTCTAGAACTTTAGGGATGTTCAAAATGCATCTCTGGTCCACCTGGAAAAATACCGATTCCTGCTACAACAGATTCCATGGAAATAACCTGAAGTATCAAAAAAAAGTGATTTAACACTTGGATTTGTGAAAATAATATTTAGTTGGTTGTAATGTAGATTACACAAGTATAATTTCAAATGCAAAGAGCAATGAGTTCTTTTACAAAAGATGCTTGAAAAATAATGAGGCTTTGCCTCAACACATGTTATTCATTTTGTAGATATCAGAATTTGTCTTCAATAATTCATGAACTGTGCTCGTTTTTGTGGCATCCCAATGTTTTTTGAAAGTCTCACTCTCTGGCAAGGGAGGGATGAACAGAACAGAACCTCACGTGTGAAGAATGACTGATTTTTGTCATGTTGCAGACCTGAGATGCTACTAGGGAAGCCAACACGTAGTTCTGGATGGAAACATTTGGAGCCTTTAGACAGTTCATCTTGTAATACTACAGAGTTTTTCAATGCTGATTTCTGTAATGATTATTCAGACCTACGAGCTTTAGTTATGGGTGTACTACAAATATTTTTCTTCAGAGCTAGATCCTTAATTGCATTTTTTACACAATACGTTCTTTTGTAAGCCAAGGTGCAGTCCAGTATCAAATAACTTTCTATTTATTGTCTTTCCCTTGTCTGTATCCCTCTCTACCCCCTCACTGCACCGTGCTGGACCTATAGGCCCTACTTGTAAGTAAGGATGCCTGTGGGGTGAATACTAAAGTATCCAAGCCTCCCTGTTAAAAAAATCATTATTTTTAAACCAGTGGCATCATTTTTGAGTAGCTGTGGGATGGGGTTGTGAATTTTAGCATTATTTTGTGAAAGATGGATACGGCTCATTCTACCCACTCATCTTTTTGAATGTTGCTACATTGGCTCAATTTACCCATTTACTTTGATGCTCTCAGGACTAAGGGAACATTTCTATTCTACAAAAGCAGAATTGAAGGGAATTAGGTAACTTGTAAGCACTGCTAGGCTGGAATGAAGGGCTTTTCAAGGACTGTCAACATATGAATAGGATTACCTTGGATGCACTGGTGACCAGACATATTTTAAGCCTTTGGCAGACAAGAATGGAACCTCCAAAACCAGGACTGCCACTCAGAATGAAAGAATTAATAAGCCAGGAAACTAGGGAAACATTTTGAACATTACAGAGGAGGAGCTGAAATTTTTGGAGAAGTGGACAAGGAGACAGGCAGTGCCAAAAGCAGAGACATACTTCCCCCCACTCCTTTTAAAAATAGTAACAACATCTTAAGAAACCACTTATTGACACATATGTGAGAGGTCTTGGTAAGGAGTTAAGTTATGAATATATGCAAGAGGCTTTACTCTAAAAACACTAACAGCCCTGAGCCAAGATGCACAGAGTAAGTATTGAAAATATGTTTACTATAATCTGTAGCTTCTAATACGGCAAGGAAGAGGCTTTTCCTAGGTTTGCTCTTGCAGCCACACTAGGTCTAAATCAGCAGAGTAATGTGGCTTGTTCATGCTCGTCTTTGTAGCAGTGGCTGATGTTTTACATCACACTGATCATCAAGCGTAAGGTACCGGAGTCAGATCTGATAAAAAATAAGTAATAAGGATGTATTTCTCCTGTGTGGGACAAATCCAGATAATTCAAAAGCCCCACATGTTGCTTTCACCTCTCATATGTAGTTCCACGATAGAGCAGAAGATGCCATTTATAGCTGGTATTAGAACTCACTAGAGTAGCATTCTTCTTTCAGGGATTTGGTCCCTGGATACCAGGGCTTTTGTTAAACCTCTCTAGAGATTCCCTCTTGTCTCCTGAGCCACTTCTGACCTGTTATTTTAACCTCTCTGTAGTCAAGTGTGATTTTCCCTTTTGCAAAAGAGCTGATCTTGGTAGTTGCTGCATATTTCATTTTCACACAGGTCTCTGACCACCATAGAACAAAGACTCCTGGGATTTATTTTTTAAGTACTAGATGATAAAAATTTTTAGCTGTTCTGTTGCAGCCCAATCCCAAATTATGTGTGTTGTCTCTTTGAGACACCACATCTCCTGACCAGTTTGGGCCAGGATGCTGCCGATAGCAGATCACTAAAAGTTGACAAGAGGTGAGATGTTGAAATCCGGTCCTTAGTTAGGTTTTCATGCCAAGGATTTCTGTTGTGTTTTCTTCCTAAGTCACCTTTAGTTTTGGCCCATGTAATCAGTTGCACACAGCATATTTGCTCCTCTTCTGGATTTGAGAACTGATGATTTGTAGTTGGCTCGACAGTAACGTGCTGTAGGAACTTCCAGGTTGGTTCCCCTTAACTCAATGGATTCTTGCCAGTGTGTACTAGAAATTCCCACACCATATGGAAGTTCATCTTAGCCTCAGGTGGTTTTTTTTTGCTATGCCTGGGCATCCTTTATTTTTCTTAGATTGCATAGGTCCTGCTCATCTGTTGTTACTAAAATCTAAGTAGACTAGATATGCATTGCTCAACAGGGCAGTCATAAGTGTTTACTGGTCTCAGTATTGTAGCTGGTGTCTGAAGTCGCATCTTTATTAGTGTATGAGCACCAGGAGCATGTTCTTTGAGAGAATCTCTTGATCATTTCCATCTACCACATTTTGGTTGATGTCATTGTGTCTCAGAGCACAGAACCTGAGTTTTATTTGGATGAAACTAACTGGAAGATCCACCTAATCTGAAAGCTGGAAACTCATCTAATGAGTTTTTTTTAATAAAAACTCATCTAATGAATGCCCTCCGAGGCATTCAGTTCAGGGCACCAGCCTGGAACAACCTCCTCAAAACATACATAATACACACCAAATGCTCAGCATCGTTTCACGCTACAACCCCGCTCCTAGCAGGCTGTACTACCTGTTAACATATATACATATGCAACACATACTAATCGGGATTAAAATATTGCCCTGTTTTCAAAACTTTCCCCCCTGGCATTGCTCATGAACAGAACTCCAGATCAGCTAAAAGTTAAACACAGATGTTACAGCAAGATTCTCCTCTGCTGGGATCCCCTTTGTTTACTGCATAACTTGTTTTTCTTCTGCAGAGACTCCACTGATATAATCACAGCTGAAAGCACAGCATCTTAGCCTTAGGATTTTCCAATTCTGCCCAATCCTGAAATGAATAGTGTGAGAGTTTCTTAGCTTGTTGTTGTTGTTTTTCAATAAATGTCATAGGAAATATAAAATCCTTTCAGCATCCCATCAAGTTTCAACCCCCCTTTCATTTTTGAAGTGAACCCTACATTTAGCTGTACAGTCTTGCTGAGGTACAATGTGTCTTGTGCAAACTCCCTCTCTGTGAGGCATTATTCTGCTCATTTGATGATGGCCTTCAGAGCTTTATCGCTCCACTATGACATAAAATCTGCTTCTACAGGGGCAGCCTCCCATCTGCTTTGCTATTGGCACGCAAAGTCAACTTAATACAGAAGCAAGGGCTGGGGGATGTTGAAAAAGGAAAGGAAAGCTGAATGTTTCACTGTAATGCTCCTTTCATTAAATGTGAAGTCATTTGATGTGCAAGCAGAGAAGCTGTCCCTGTTCCCCATGTGTATGCCAAGATCTGCCAGCTCGGGAAGAAGCTGGTAGTTCATAGAGACATCGCTGTTTTAGTAGAGTTGATCAGACACTCAGTTTCTATGGCAAATGATTTATTTTTTGCTTTCTTTCATTTTCCTGAGAAGCAAAATGTTTCTACTGTTTGACCTTGCAGGAAAAATAGAAAATTTTCCTGAAATCAGATCCTCTCAATGAAGAAATTAATTTAATCTAAACTTTGCATTTTCCAGTTTTGATAGACTTGAAACCTGCGTGTTTCAACCATTTTTTGAAACACAGAAGAGTTTAAAAACAAAACGTTAATTTTTACTGCAATTATATTTTGGACACCTATAAATGACAACATCTTTACATCTTTACATATCTATAAATATATCATATCATCCTATCATTTATTAAAAATGACTTCCACTTATGACACAAGCTCTAAGATTGCTTAGCACGTGGAAATACCTTGGAAATCTGGGGATATTTTTGTTCACGTTTCACAGTTCAGGTTTCTGGCTGGAGAAGGTCACCCAGAACTCAGCACCACCCTGGAGTTTCTCAGCTCCCAATAAAGGTCATTGATTTGCATTAAGACATATAAGTTACTGGGGAGAGAACCAAGATCTTTGGGATTTATGGGAGAGAAGGAGAAACCAGGTTTTTAATCATAAGTTGAAATAACACTGAATGTCATTGCTGCCTTTGTCCTAACGATGACAATACAAAAGGAAAGCTTTTGAGAGTAGGTATTACAGTGTTCATTGTAACAGCCTGTAAGACAAAAGGTATTTAGTACAGAAATGTACTTAGTACAGGAAATGTATTTAAATTTACGCAGTAAATAACAGTAAATGAAATAATAGATAGTTTTCCCACATGGCATGGCAAGTTTTGATTCATTCAACAATTTGAGCTAGTACTTTCATAATAAATATATATGCAAAGTAGTGTATGTGATACATTCTATAATATCAAGTATGTTATTTAATATTTATGCAATTCTTTTAAGAATTACAAGTAATACAAGGCTAAGAACTCCAGAGGCTACAGTGCATTGGTTAGGAACTGATAGCTTCATTTTAATTTAGACTGTGATGGCTTTGTGTGTCTTTGAAATTGATATTCTCTTCAAAGAAAAAAAAAAAGAGCTTTAATTTTTGTTTAAAATCTATTTCGGCTTGCAGCTGTTTTGAAAAGAACTCAATTTTGAATAAAGAGAGTGTTATACATTTTAAAATGTTAATATAAATACTGCATGTTGTCAGCATAAAGCAGGTGCCCCCTGTGCACAGGACTGTGTTTTTGTTTATGTCTGATCTCTTGAACATCAAAAGTTTCAGACTGTTATGAAAGGGGCTTTATAAAAGATGGTTCGATGACTCTACTAAAATTGCAAAGCGTAGTGGCATTGTACAATTACATCTCAGGAGCTGAACTTAAGTCTTTTTTTTCACTCTCATATTTATCTACATGTATCATTATCATTTATACAGAGCTACATTTTTTTTAAGAAATACCTGATTTTTAATGCTCCTATTATTTAATTTCTTTATTGAGGCACTTAATATTTCAGAGACTTTGAACACCCAGACTCCTACTTTCTCTGAGCCTTATTTTCTGTCTCTAGATACTAAATAAGCTGCCTAATAGTTTTACTGGCAAGAAGGAAAACCACAAATCTTTAGCCTGACTTTTCTATTCTCCTGACAACAGTTTAGCATTGATCCGATTCTGCAGAGAGCTTGAAAGACATGAAAGATTAAAAGAAGCTGTGGCTCTGTGCCACAATTAAGAAACATGGATTTCTCCCTTGCAGGAACTTGTGCTGTGGACTCCTTTCCATCGTGTGTCTGATGCAAAGACCGATACCCGTCTTTTGACTTACTGCTGGAGGACAGTTGAGGACTCAGATCCCCCACTGATACCTTCAGAGCTGGAAACCAGTGAGCTTTTGCTTTCATTCAAAAACCTTGCTCTGTGTGACTTTTTGAAAGTGCTTTGGATATAAATTGAAACGGGGCTAATTTGGATTACTTTTACTACAGTGTCTACCTGGACAGCAGGTAGCACAGTCTCAGTTTCTCAAAGACTAAGTGCTCCAAGACAGCACTTTCCCCTTGAATTATCCCTGCTAAACCAAAGTTACAAACTTTTCTTTCTGCCAGGTCTATGAAGCTCACACAGCTGTAGAAATCTGTTGTGCCATCATTTACTGAAGGGAAAATTATGATCTAATATCCAGCGTTTATGACTTTTAAATACTTGCAGATGAAAAAATGCACCTTTCATACCTATAAAATGATGGTGTTTGCTTTATGATATTTGCTAAACTTTTCCATTACTGTCTTTTCCCAGTTTACAGTAAACAGATGGTGCTAGTTTTTATCACTTAGTCATGTCAATTTAAATTTAAACCTGGTAAACTTAAACCTTAATGCCCTTCTCAAAAAGTAACTGATCAGAGTATAATAATCTTTATATTATGTTGTTGTTGTGTCATAAAAACACAACAATAAATAAGTGGGAACATTTTTGGTACTTCAGGGTCTACTGAAGATTCACTGATATGCCAATGAATAGGTTGTCAAACTGCAGCTAATATCTTCTCATTAAAAATAAATATCTGTAGTTTACATCACAACAAATATACTATGAAATTTTAACTCTATGGTATATCTAGATGCTTCCTGGAAAAGCAAGGAAATAACAAATCCAAACCATGTTTTCTGGGTGAGGATCTCAAGGACCTAGTCCTGAAAGAAATGATGGGAACTTTCAGCCCAAATCCATGGGCTGAAAACAGTGTTGAAACAAATCACACAGCGATTCCCTTGTTCAAAAGTGGCCTCTTCCACTACACCACTAAACCCTTTGTTTCCTACTGTAAATCTAAAGAAATACTCCGTTCACTGCCTCTAGCAGGAATTAGAAACATAGCCTTTCAACTGCTTTTTACTGTTGCAGAAAATTACAAAGGAGGACAAGCCATAGTCACTTCAGAAATATTGAAAAATCAAGGCTATATTTGGATTATATTGATGTGAGAATGCTTTGATATTTTTGAACCACTGTAAATCTAAACTTCTCTCCATTTCAGTTCTTTGGCATGAAAAGGATCACTCCTATTAACTGTGTTAATACCAGTGTTAAAACACCAGCTGGTAGTTTATCCCCTTTCTCCATCAAGGCCTGTACTGTGGTCCAGTAAGTGTGTTTTGATTTTCTGGGGCTGAGAAAAGGTGTAACTGTTTGAAGGAGGAAAAGAAACCAAAATGATGGGGAAGAAGAAGAAGAAAAGGGAAGAACCAGAAGAGATGTGGAAAAAAAAGAATACAAAAAATCACAAAGAACTGAAAAGAAAGAGTAATTGAACTTGTTATTTGACGCCAAAGATTCATTCATTCAATTTATTCGACCTGAGTGTAGAAAACTTAGATGGAATGCCAATATTCAAAAAACCTATGTCCAAATTTCAGGAATGTTGGTAAAAAATGAAGATACACAGTTTTGGAACCACCTAAACAAATAATGTGCATTTTTAATTATTATTACTAAAGTTAGCTTTCTATGTTGGTATGTATTAGTAATGAATACTTACTGTCCACTGTTTAGAAACTACTCAGTATTTTTTACTAGCAGAAAACAAGAGAAGATTATGTAAATACTAATTGTCAAGTAGTGACAAAATTGCAAGATTGGAAGGTAAAATGAGAAGATTGAGGATCCCGAGAAAGACAAATTCTTTTAAGGATTTTAATACTTAGAAAGCACTCTGATGTGTTCATTTATTCTTTATTTGCCATATGCAATACAAATCTAGCACAACGGATTCTTAGCAAATTCAAACATTATCATAAACAACACTGGGGACCAAAGAGTAGAAGTTGTCTAAATAGACACTCGAATACATTGTTTTTTCTTGTCTTTCTATAAAATTATCAAATCTCTTTCATTCTTAGCCCTCTGTTAAAGAAAAGCGGTAGGAAAAGGAAAATATATCTCTCAGCATAATTAGTGAAGTCAACCTAGTGGAATAAAAAAAGAGCTTTATTGCCTACACAGGAATTTTCCAGTGTGCTTAATTCAATGAATTTCTAAAGAGTATTTTAAAGCATTTTAGCTAATGTATGTATTTGCGGTTTTACAGTGCCAGCCCAGTGAAAGAGCCTCTAACTTAACTCCAGTAAGTACCTTTGCTTTCTTATACCAAATTTCTGATGAAGTTGAGTTAAATATTCCCTCTAGAACAAATTAAGAGCACAGAACATGTCAAGCCTTCCCTTAAAAGCCTTGGAAACTCTAACAGAAAGCCTGTTATATTTGCAGGCTGCATCGCTAACAAAGATGCTCTGTTCATTTTTGTTCGCAAAGACTAAACATTCAGAGGAATATTAGGTTCTTTCCTAAAAACCAGCAATAAGTAGCTAACATTAGTACTCCTGTGGTACCGCACTGATTATGATAAAAACATAGAACTAATTTTAATTAATATAGAATTCTGTAGGAATCCTACAATTTCAATTAGTTTGATTTGATACCTTTTTTAAAACTGTGTGAATCCACACAGTTTTAAAACTGTGGCTGAATCCACAACAGGATCCTTTTGTGGGTCCTTGCACAGCAGAAAGATCCTTTTGCCAAAATTAGTTCTACAGTTGAATATTTGCACACAGCAGCATTGGTATAGCGTAGTGTTAACCAGCTTGATTTCTACCATCAAACAGTATAAAACCTTATTCTTTAAAACTAGTTGATTAAAATCTGTCAGTAACCATAGAAAGTAAAATATGCATGAACTGATTTTTCTGTAGTTTGCTCCATTATAACGATTTACAAATCAATACATAAGTTCAAAATATGTTTAAAAAGCCAAATAAAAAATTAATATTTGCCTTTGGCTTTCCCAGGGAAAATTGCCCAGCAACCAAATTGTTTATTTCTACTTCTAACAGGAGACACAGTTGCTTCGTGAAATGAAATCTAAATATTGATTACGCATGGCCAGCAGCCACATCGCTATCGCCTGGGATGGCGCCCAGCTCAGTGCAGCTAATTTAAATCAGATGCCTGTCATTTTACTTCATCATTATCAGCAACTGTTATCATTTTCCAGTTACATATGGCAACCAATTTCTGGCTTACCTAGGAAGTACATTTAGATTTGCCAACTCATGGACCCGCTGATGTCCGGAACTATAGGATTACCGCATAAATGATGTATACTTTCCCTGCTGGGCAACATTAATGGCTGCTGATCAAACTGGCCCAGAACACAGACTGCTTTAGTTGTAAGCTGGTTTTCAGCCACCGTGTTTAATTAATTAGTAGTCTCCACTTTGAGGAACTACAGCAAGATTTGCAAATTTAGCAGTAACATGCACATTCACAGTAAATCAGCTCCTTAGTCTACTCAGGTTGCAGACCTGTTAATTTTTTAAATAGAGATAATATAGAAGGCAAAGGAAAAGAAAGAAAGTACTGAGGCTGACATAGTATGGCTCAGGTAAAAATAAGCACCAAGATCTCTCAGGCTTTCCCAGTCTACCTTGCAGAAGATAATGAAACCATGAATACATTTTCTAGGCATCTAAAAGGTAACCCTCTTAACACTTGCCCTGTCCTTCCTCTTGTTGACTACTGGTAAAGTATATCTTTTAGTACATATTTGAAACGATAAAAATTAAGCCACATATCTTCATTTGACATAAATCACTATGCTAGGTGGGCCTGACAGCAATTAGTTCTGTATTTAAACATGACATGAATTATGACTAAGTAAGTGCTATGAAGCATGAATTCCAGGGTTCAAGCTGGGGAACAAAGTTTTGCCACCTCAGTCACAAGTAGCATAAAGTGTTCAAATCTAATTTCAGTTTGATTCAGCGGCATTCGTGGAAACCGGTGCTAAATCAGGATGTTTCTGCCCTTCTCTGACCTATGTTATGTGTCTGAGAAAACACCAGTCATGTATCCTGATTAGCCATGGAATTAAGAGCGCTGCTTCCGCAGTTATTGACTGGACAGTTCAGCATTCAATAAGGTAAGACCTTGATGGGAGGATAAAGTAAATTGCTCCTTCTGCAGCAATGTGGGTGAATGCACCCAGTCTCACAACATCACAGAATTTAAAAAGGAATGAAGCTCCTGGTATTTCCTAGTCCCAGGTTTAGAAATCACTTTTCCAGTAGCTCGCAGCTGCAATTTGGAAACCGGTCTCATTCTCATCCAGCAGAAAATCGTGTTTCTCCGCCTACATATCACTGAGAGGATCGGTGGCTGAGGAAGACCACAGAGCGGCAATAAAGCACGATTTCTGCTGGGAAACCCCTGACGCATTGTTTTTGAAGCTCTCGGCACCGCAGCGAGCACAGACACCAGAACACGGTGTTCTCCCAGTGCTGGGAATGCAGATCCAGTGTGCTGATACAGAGCCTGATTCCTAAGGCTGTGCAACAAATGGCATACTTAAAGGGGAATGCAGGCTGAAGCTGTATTAATACACTGTCTCATCCCATTTTTGCCGTTCCCAGGGCTCTTTCCAATAGAATTGGGTTAGAACAAAATCCTGTTCTGAATTTCTTTCTCTGAGGGGTGACCTTGTTAATGTTTACAAATATACAAAGGGTGAGTGTCACGAGGATGGAGCCAGGCTCTTCTCGGTGACAAACAATGATAGGATAAGGGGTAATGGGAGATGGAACATAAGAGGTTCCACTTAAACTTGAGAAGAAACTTCTTCTCGGTGAGGGTAGCAGAGCACTGGAACAGGCTGCCCAGGGGGGTTGTGGAGTCTTCTACTCTGGAGACACTCAAAACCCACTTGGACACGTTCCTGTGTAACCTCATCTGGGTGTTCCTGCTCTGGCGGGGGATTGGACTGGATGAGCTTTTGAGGTCCCTTCTAATCCCTGACATTCTGTGATTCTGTGATTCTATGATATTTGGGCTTCTTTATTACACAAAATCCAGATGAAATGGCTAGCAGTTTGAACAAATCCAAATGAAACCTGAACAAATGGTTCTTCATTGTTACTGAGTGCTAAACCATCAGGCCATATTCAAACTTTGGAGTGATTGTTTTGCAACTTTTGTCCAATCCAAGTGGCCATTTTATTATGTTTAGCACTACTCATGTTGTGCTTGTTCTTCCATTTACCTCTTATATTTTATTGTCCTGCTTCATTATGTTCCCTTTTGGGTCAAGAGTCATTTCAAATTACTGTGGCAACTGTTCCCAAGTTTCTACTACATTTACAAGCAACCTCCCCCCAACAAAACAATGGAAAAAAGTAATTACACAACCATTCCATTGAAAGCAATAAAACCATTCATGGCACGAAGTGTTACTTAGGATTAGAGATAGCAGATGTTTGCTTTAAGTCACAGTCTCCTATGAAATGCTATGTAAGAATACTAAGTATTCTAAATGTGAAAGAGTTGAATTTATCACAAGTTTACTATGGGAACATAAATACTTTCACAACTGTAACTCCACAACAATATACACAGTATATTGAGTACTAACGCTACAGTGTTGCAAATGTCTATTGGCTCATAAATAATAGGTATCAATTTCATATATACATGAATTTAATTACTTAGACTTATCAAATTTCACCAAGGTGCTGATTATTAGGTGCAATAGCGCACCCACTGAAAATTTGTCCCTCTTCGCTGTGGTGAAGCACAGTTACAAATGACATATTTAGAAACATGTAAGCCAGGGTTCAGTAGACAAATTCCAGTGAAAGCAGCTGCAGTGGAGTCTGCAGGGCCGGCTGCCCTGGCAGGGTGGGCTGCTTAGGCTACAGGTGGCATGGTCCAGGTTTGCCCCTGCCCCTCTATGGGCAATAATTCATTTATTGCAGTGTAGTTCTGGGCCACGAGATGGCTCCAAGCACATACATTCAAGGCTAATAAATTTTCAGACTCTATACTTGACACAATTTCATGAAATGGCAACTACTGAGACACACTGGTGCATTAATGTTTAGAAGAACTGTTTAATTAGGCACAGTCATAAGCCAATTGTAGGCACTTGCATAGTGACTAAATAGAAATGTTAACAATTTGCTTTTATAAATGTTTAAATAGGATATCTAGAGCAATTAAGATGTGCAGGGTTACATCATGCTGATGGAGGTTTGCAATACCTTTGAGCTTTGTCCTCTGAGGTTTCTTTTGTCTTACCAACAGATACTTAGGAAAGAAATGACCGGCAGTATATGTGGAATAGCAGAAAAGTCCACTGATGACAGGAACTTCTCAGCTGCCATATGCATTTGTGTAGACATGTACAGAATAAGTAAAATGTTCTAAGTCTTGACTCTGGTTTCCTTACCAAAGCCCTCCATGACTTTGGGATTACTCTGGTGGTAAATCTTCAGCCAAGGGCTGTGCGTTGCCTCCGGGTGTGCAGCGTAGATCGAACTCTCCAAAGACCAGCAGTGCTACTTAGGTTTCTCTAATGGCCAGAATATTTCTTCCTCTAGTCAATCTTTGTGATGTTGTTGAAGGTCAGAACTAGAATAAAGTCTACCTTTTCATTGACATATACTTATTTCTAAACCCCTGGCTCCCTAAGACATTTGTCCTATACAAGGTAAAGATTGCTAAGCCCTAGAAACAGGTTTTGATGATGCAAATTAAATTTTTACCTCTCATCCAAAATTAACTTTTCAAAATTAAAAAGGTAAGTTGTAATAGACTAAGAACATGTAACAGACAAAATATCCCATATTAAACCATTTAAACTATTTTGTGCTGGCAGCGTTCCACTACTCCAAGAAGTCCAACCAATTCAGAAAACTAAAATTCTTGACTGATATAAATGGGCAAAAGACAGTTTAAATTTCAAGTTCTTGGCTGCCAGTCCCATAGAAGAGAGCTCTGTCTGTATTTCAGTCTTAATTGCTTCAAATGTCAATCAGCACAAAGCAGTAGCATTATGATAACTTTGTGAGTGGATTCCGGACATGTGGTGTGCAGAAGAGGAACAGAAGTAGCTTTTCCCCATAGGGACCTGAACTTAATTAGTCAAGCAGACATGAGGAAGATTAAGAGAAGCAGTAAAAGGTAAAAGAAAAAAATATTGACAGAAATAAAGACAGTATAAGAGCTAAAATTGCCTTTAATTCATGTCTTATTCTTTCAAATAGGATTTTTTAAAATAGATTGTAACTGCTGTAGAATAAAAAGCCATCCAACTGTCATGCCAGGCTTGATTTAGTGATTGTTTGGCCAAGAGTTTTTGCTTAATCACCCAGTTGTTTACAGACTTAGGCAATGGGAAACTAGAAATTTTGTTCATGCGGACATGTCTTAGTGTATGACATGGATGGATTTGAACTTACATCAGTTTTGTGTCTCATGACAAATCTGGAGGTAAAAAAACTCCAAAATGAAAGTTGGTTGCCAAACTGTACCTGATTTTGCAGCAGGACTCTGAACAGTTGACAAAAATTGTCAAGCTTTAGTCAACATCACTTGAGTCATTCTTAAAACACACCAAATTATTTCACGTATATATGCTGCTGTGAGACCCTTGCCTGGTTTCAGAGCTCATTCCAAACTCCTTACGTGGGTTTACAAAGAATCAATACTCTGTCTCCTTTGTCCTACAAAAAACCTGTAGCACTGAAGTTGAGCTATGTAGTAAATCCTACCTAATACTTGTGTAAGATATTATTGTTATATACTGGAGGCATAATTCTTACTTTCTGAAAGGCTCTTCCTGAAAGTTCACTTACTGCTGACTTCAGCAGCAGTGGGGTCATTGTGAAGAAATATAAACCAATGTTCTCTGCTCTCAGATACTCCCCTTTTTATATAAAGTAATAATAACCAGTGATTTAATGGCTTCAACAGTGAGGCATTTAATCAGTAAAAAGCCTCAGTAAAGTTATAAAGGGTAAGAGAGAAGGTGTTTGGTCCCTAGACAGCATCCTTGTTTTCATGTATTTGATACAAATTTCTCTCTGCGGTATCTTAACTTTCTAGGTTTGGCTTTCTTTTGTGGGCCATCTTTTAGATCTCAAGGAATCCTAATTTCATTAGTAATAACAGTAATTACTGGTAATAACTGTAATTTGGTAATAATACAAAATAATGGCCATTTTTCACTGTTAAGTAACATGGCTCTGAAGCATTTGTGTAGAACTGAGCCACCCAATGTAGTACAAACCTGTCATGTAGTCTTTCTTTGCGCAACCAGCCCAGCTAAAGTGTTCTGTAGATGTGCTTTTTACCATAGAAATTAATAACACAAAATATAGGCTAGTTGTTTCTGGAATGAGCCCTAGTAATTAAGAAATGACTTACACAGATTGAAGAGTTTTCCATGAGGTACTTATACCTAGAGATTTTCTCAGAAATAAATTATGTACTTAAACATCTTCCAAATTTCTTCTTCTCTTCATTCCCCATCATTTTGTTTCAGGCTAAGTAATCTAAAAAAGCAAATATGAGACAGAAGAGGGTTATGCAACTACAACATCTTGGAAAAAGTTCAGGGAAGAAGAAAATGGTGGCATTTATTCACTGACTTATGTGAACTGGTCGTGCCAGTTCAACTTAATGCAAGAGTTTCACATAGTTAATCACCTGGAATCAATTAGATGAACTTGGGCAGACACACTTTGGGGATCCAAATGGCTCTTTTATTTGAAAATTACTTGAATTTCTGACATTAGAGTTTAATTTATGCAATTCTGTAAAAAATACACCAAAGTATTTGTATTTATATTCATAGATTAGACACTAACTCGAAGCATTAAAAGAACAACAGAAAAATGTACTTTACCCCAGAAAGTTTAAAAACAGAGTGAACATAATCACTACATTTAACGATTCAAGAATGAACAAATGTGAAGTCCTAGTAGTAAATAACCTTTGTTTTCTATTAATGATAATAATGAGCTATTTTCTGAAATCCTGTTTTAAGTGGGACCTCTTGAGCAAGCACCATTACAGGAAATTTTCAGGATAATTTTGCTATGTTTCATTTTGGAGATATGAGAGCTTTTAACATCCTGAACCAATGGAAAAATTCCTGTCAGCTCCAGTGGGCCTCGAATATGACTTTCAATCTTATACATTTTTGCAGTGATATGAAAAACAGAGGTTGTTTAAAAGTGTTAGCCTGAATTCTGAAATAATATTTATTTAAATTAATCCTGCTATCACTTTTGCTCCTGAAACCTCTGAATTCTGCAACTGAAGGTGTATTCCTTGGGATCTAAATGTTTTTCTTCAGCTTTTGAAGCACTACTGGTAATTCTTCACAGATCATATTTTCTTCACTTGTGCAGCCTGGGAATGCTTGATGCATCTATTTTTATAGCAAATATCTGTCTCTGATACAAAACTATAAAAAATATATAGATGGTGGAACTGTCCAACAACTGTTTTGGGCTGGACCTGTGATTTTTCTCTAACTAACCACTGCGTGTAGCCACATAAGGCTAAAAAAGTCAGACTTCCATGTAATGTTTGTAAGAATCATTTAGAAGGAAGAAGAGTCACTATCAGGCCATGAAATTCCATGGACTTAAGAGCTTCCCCAACCACAAGACCTAAAAATGAGCCAGACAACATTATTTCTAGCGAGTTGTTTTTTGTCCTTAAGATCCCAGAAGAGTCACAAGCCCTTAGGAAACAGTCAGAAAAAACAGCTGCTGCAGTTTCAGTTGTTCCCACCACTTGGGTTTTTGTCACATCCCTTTTGCTGCAAGTTTGCTATTTTCCACAGCTTTTTCATGTAAAAATCAGTCTTTTTTTTAAACTTGGTTTCCTGGGAGCTGCAAGATTTTGCCCCAAGGCAGGTAAGAAGCACTCACACTTCTTGCTGCATTGGCAAAGAGTTGTGACCTCTGGAAAACCGTATCAGCTATGCAGGTGTTTCTGCTCGTGAACATCTCTCAGTGGACTAAAAGCAGGCTGCAGGTGGCCCAGCCTTTCCTCCATGTACTGAGGAGAAGATTCAAGTAGTTTTGTCCTTTTTGCTCCCCAACTGGAGTCTGTACAAAGAGAGAGTAATCCTTGTGTGAAAAAGACACTGAGAACCCTGGCCAGCCACCTAAAGAGTTTGGTAGCTACCTCCATCAAAGTGGGATTGGTTCTCTCTCCTTCATAGTCACTCCTAAGAATATAAATAGCATTGAGAGCACCTACTGTGCCTGTTGTAGGGGTGGGATGAATAAGAAATTGGGTTATTCCCAGGGCCATTGTGGTTTACTTTGAGTATCTGCTGCCGTGCAATGACTCTGCACGGCTCCTACGGGTTGTAGCTTAATGGCACAATGTAGCCTTAAATCTGTTCCTTGCCAATTATCCCAATAATTCATATTTGGTTTAAAAGTCAAACCAAGTTTTGTTTAGCAGCCAGCTGCAAGCTGGGTCTAGTTTCCAAAAAATCAATCTGAAGTATTTATGCTTCATAAATCACCATCAGCTGACACATGCTGGAAAATCAGAACATTGCAACCAGATAGATGCAGCAGGATGAATTTTGTTTAATTTCTAATTTATAACTAGTATTGTTTGTTAGCTCTGCTGATAACAGTTGAATGATTCCAGTCTGTGAGGAATATCAGCATTTCTGTAGCAGGATAGTAGCAAAGGTACTGTCGTAAAGTCAAAGGGACTGAAGGATCCACAAACTAAGACAACACAATTGAACAGGTATATACAACTCCAGGACAAAAATGGAAAGAGGAAAAGATGTGTGACTGTTTCCCCTTTTAACAGTATACACATCTAGATGCTCAACTAAGGCAAACACATCTTACCCACTTCTGTCATCTGCCTCCTTTACAGCTTGAGTGGAACCCATTGCTGCAGTACAGACCACCAGCATTATCTGATAGTCCCTGCAGCTCCTTGTTTCAGGACTGGCTTGATTCACACAAATTACGAGGCTATTTCTGTAAGGAAGGGCTATTCATGAAAACAAAGGTTTTTTCTTGCGCACACCTAGAAACGACGTACATACGTGATCAGTCACTAAGGACACAAACTAGAGGAATACAAATATTTGACAATAAAAGACAAAGCAATTGAGTGGGAAAGGGGACGTGTCCTTTACCACCAGCAGCAGCTTAATATGGAGATGTCACAACTTAGTTTTGTCTCCTGAAACAGACTCACATGTTTTAAAATCCAGACTATAAATAGTTGACCAAGCTCTATTAGTGAATTAGTGAAATAAGGCATAGAAGGGAGAAACATCTCCTTTAAGTAATGCAAACCTTTAAAGTGCTCTCCAATGCCATTTTCTGGGCTTCAGTCACCTGCCTTGCAACAAATTTAGTGCTGGTGTAGTTAATCTGAGGATCAGGTTAGTACAGAAGCTTATGCCTCTGTTCTTCCACAAACATTTTCACTACATGATAGTTAAGTCAGAGTTCAAAGCTTCCATTTGATGCATAGTGGATATATTAAGCAACTGGTTTAATAAAGCCCCTCTAGCATTAGTTCTCTAGCAATAATCATGTAGTAAAGGGATTTGGATCCCTGCTGCAATAGTGATGGCTGTTTTGTAACTATGTGCAGTATTAATAGCTATGAACACTTTCCTGAAGGACATGCTTTCAAAGGCCACAAGAAAGGAGATAATTAAATGCATTTAAATGTGAATTAGTTTGGTGCATTAGAAGGCTGAACTTCTTTTACAATGAAGATGTTCAGCATTCAATCCCTCCATGCAGAGAGGAAGTTAAATGAACTCTGTGCTAAACTAGGCTAAAGCAATACAAGGATTAGGGTGGCTCAGAGCTCGCGATTGGCAGGAATGGAGGATGGATTGGAGGAATCACAGAAGGAAACCAAGACCATGATTGTTTTGCTGCTTTTCTGACATCCCAGCAATCTGCAGTCCCACATAACCACCTCCTCTGCCTGTTTGTTGAGCTGGACCCACCTCTAGGAATGAACAGACACTGAACTAAACACACATTTAGGTTGTAACACCACATGCTGGGCAGAATCTGACCAAGTGAAGCAAAAGTGATATTCTGGGTTATTTGCATTAACAACAAGTAGGGTTTAATATGACATGAATGCCTAAATGAGTGCAAAGCCTGTCATATACGTACTGCAGAAAGTATTCAAACACTGTTAATCCTTTATGCAAAGATAAAGTAAACGTGCCAAGGGCAGGGTCAGCATGGGTGGTCTGGGATGTAATTGCCGCTTGCACAAACTACCAGCAATGTGTCTTTATGAACAGTGTCGAGTGGTGCTTCCCCCCTGATTTTTTTTTCTCTCCATCTTTTCGGGAGCGTGGTGTTTCACTACCGATCAGAGGCCAACAGAGAAACGCCAGCCCAGCTCCTCATCCGAGCTCTACCGAGCCCAGGAGGTCCGAAATGCAGCATGTTGCGGGCTGTGCCATGAGAGAGCTCCGGAGAGGCAATGTCAGCCCCTTGCACTCACAGGCAATGGCTTCATTTCATTCCAGCTAAGGATAGGCGACTGTTGCATTAAATGAGGCAGGAGAAACGCGCTCTCCTTCCCTTCGTGCACCAAAGGGCACCACGGCCCCCTCCCTAGCGCTAGGCAGGGGCAAAAACCCGGGGGCCGCCCAGAAGGGCCGCTCCATCCCGGTGGGACCGTGGGCGGGTGGCGCAGAGCCGCCCCGGGGAACCGTGCGGGATGGCAGCGCTTCGCCAGCGCCGCGGGGGCGGGGAGGGGAGGGGAAATCCCCAGGATCCCCCGGCCCCCGTGCCGGGAGACACCGCGTTAGTCACCGAGCCCCTCCCCCTGGTGCCGGCGCTCGGCTCCGCCGTGTCAGCCTGGTGGCAGCGCCGCTGCTCGCTCCCGCACAGCGCGGCCGCGCCGCCGACGGGACGCGGTGCCTCCGTGAGGGGATGGAGGGGCCCGGGCTGGCCCTGGCGGGGCTCTGCGCCGCCGCCGCCCTCCCCCGGGCCGGCGGGGCGGGCTGCCCGCGGGTGGCGTGAAGCGGCCGAGTCGCTCCGGGTGCCCCCCGCCCCGCGCGGGGAATGAGAGGCGGCGCCGCGGGGCTGCCGGAGCCCGCCGGGACCCACCATGCGGGAGCTGGCGATCGAGATCGGCATACGGGTCGTACTCTTCGGGGTCTTCGTGTGAGTACCCGCCGGGCAGAGGGAGGGCGAGGGTGGAGACAACTCCTGCCGGAACGGCACCAGCGGGTACCTCGGTACCTCCGGGACTGCCTCAACTTTCCTCCTTCGCCCGCGGCCGCTCTTGCGCCTGAGTCCTTCCCGTCCACCCGGGCGCGGTGCCGGATCTCCAAGCCAGGGGAGTGCGGGGTGGGGATGCGGGGCTGGGATGCGGGGCTGTCCGCCCCTCGGCGCGGGCTGACGGCCATCAACCGCCCCGCAGCCCCTGCGGGAGAGGCGCCCAGCGTTGACAAGCCGGACCCCTCTGCGGGGGAACCCCCCAGGCTGCCCCTGGCCCCATCGGGAGCCCTGAGCGAGGGGGAGCTGCCGCCGTTCCGGGGTGCGGGGAAGAATTTTTCCCTGGGGTGAGTGGTTACAGGAGCAGCGGGGAGCCCTCTCTGCCTTGGGATTTTGCAGAAGACCTGCGGGATTTTTGTTTTGTCGGAGAAACTACTGTTTGTGAGAGAAGTGTGCAAAACGCAACTAAACAACAACAACAAAAAACCCCTCCTGTTGTTTTCTTGTGGACGATTATAGTTTTTGCTGCGAGGTCTCATCTGCCAAGGCTGTAAACGCACATCAGGAGGTGGTGGCAGCAGCGGGAGCCCGCAGTGGGTGAGCTCGGGGCAGGGAGAGCGGCAGCGCTGCTGCTCCCAGCTGAGGAGGAACGTGGGGCTGAACGGGAGCGGTAATGGAGCTGGGGATGCACATCCACACACTGGCATGTAGGAAGGAAAGTCACGAAAATCTGGTTGCTGAAAGATGCGCAGCCATCGCTGTGGGAGCACTCTTTGCCTTCTTTAGGAGAAAACAGTTACATATACCATATACTTTAGGCAGGCTTACCCGTTTCTTAGGGCTTTACCTATTTCTTTTTTCTGGCAGATTGTGTTCTCCATGCATTTGAAAGTTATGCTCTTCATGGAAGTTTGTGTTTCAGTTGCTTAATGTTTAAAGATGACTGTTAACATCTTTGTGATCTCAAAAGTATCACAGAAACTAGATCAGGTTCTGCTACTGTTCACTTGTTTGTCTGCTTAATGATGGATTCTGTTCACAGGTGCAGGCAGGAATAGTTCAGGGCATCTGCTAACTGGTGATACTGACTTACAGCTGGTGATTCCAGAAGGCTTCGATGTGATTTTGTTCTGAACCTCTCATGGTTAATGAATAACATGCCTAATTTACTGGGATTTGAGTTTTTCCTTTGTGCTCGTTTCTCTTGAATATTGAGGCAAATCTTTTGATTTGCAACATGCTTTGTAAGTGTCGTCCTCTTCCTTTTAGGATAAACTTTGATACCTTCAAAAACTGGTAAGGTACCTGTGGTATCTTTCAGTGCAGTTACACCTTACTTTGAAAGAAGACCCGTTCCTTTCAATAGAACAATTCCAGGTGTAATACATTACTTACACCATCCAGTAAGACATCTCTTCATGCAACTTATTACCATGATATGTAGATCATACTCCATTATAAGTAGTAATCTCTAGGTTATCCTTCTGTGCTCATTTCCTCTCTAAAACATTCTGTCATTTTCACTATTCTTGATGCTGTGGGTCTAAAATCAGCTGAGGGGTGGCTGCAGGTAGAGCCACTGTAGTGCCAAATGACAAATGGCTACACAAGCACTTTCCACATTTTCACATAGCTCAGCTTTTTTCTTCTTGGAATTCTGGGGAATAATTCTGATATTGTAAGAGGTCACTTGGAACATTCATTGACATCTAAAAGTACCAAATACGGAGTGTTCAGAATTCACATCCAGGTTGGTGTTTAGTTTTTGGAAGAACTGCACTTTGTATTGGCTGCAAAAATGTAATCTCCAGCTTTTATATTCAGATAGTCTTAACACCAAAGTAATAATTTGTTATTGAAATATTATTCAGTATTTCTCTGTCCTTCCAGAAGAGGCAGTTACTCATATTCTGGAACTTTTGTGATATAGAAGTTTAAATACTGTATTTTCTGTGGTTTTGTAAAAAGCCAGGGCAATGATTTTTATGGAGTGTTGAGTTCATTGAAATATCTCTTCAAGTATGACCAATTACTGGTGAATTTGGAAGCCCGGGGACTGAGGCAGCAGGAATGTGAGCTCCACTGCAGAAGCTGTTTCTAGGAATGAAAAGGCTTGTAATGCTCCCACCTTGCTTGGAAAGGAATGTCGTTAACATCAATGAGTTGAAGCAAAGTCTGGGATCATCTCTATTGTGAATGCCAGATGTGACATAGATATTTGTCCACCAGGACCTGGGTCTAAGAGAATGAGTTCATTCTGAAAAGGTTTTGATGACTTTGGGCCACAACCAACCTTTGTAGTGTTAGAAATCTCACCTTGAAGATAATAGTTTCATAGTTATTTGCCAATTGTGAACCATCTGTGCCTCCCAGATGTCTTCTTAGCTTCAACCTACTGATTAGTATAACTCAGAGTAATATACTGGCATATTTTGTACCATAAAATGCAAATCAAAAAAGATTCATATTCCATGTTGTAGTTTTGCTTGGTGATAAATGTCATTTCATAAAAATGAAGGTGTGAAAACTTATGTTGATTGCTAAAATTGCATTTATTGTCAATTTGAATGTATTTTACAGCAACAACAACCATATTCTCTATACTTAGGACTGGCAGCTTTTTTTCCCCCACGTGCCATAATTATCAACTTTAGTCATTTCACCGAAGGCAAAAGTCTATACTTGTTTTAAGTTCTCTGCTGTCATGAAAACGTGCGCCATTCAAGTAATACACATTTTTGCTGGTTGTATATTCATTTGGGTGAATTTGGCAGACAGTCAGTGAAGATAATGGTAAGAGCTGACTCAGTTCTCGATGTTGTGTTCTTAGCAATCGCTAGGTGTTCACTTCGCAATTAAAGACGGGTTTAGGGATTGAAAATAAGCAACTCAAGCTTCTGTGTGTTTATGAAGATCTCTGCTGCAGGGCAGTTTAACCCCTGGGATTTACTCCAATTGAAAGAAGGATTAATTAGGATTTATTAGAAGAACTTCAGCTGCTGGAAATTCAGAAGCAGGAGTTGAAAACAAACAAACAAAAAACCCAAACAAAACTCACTCGAAACCAAACAACCAAACCAAAACCCCCACACAGCTGATCGCAGTCAAACCCATGCTTGGTGCACACTTTACTTGGAAGGCAAATAGAAGTTCTTTGAGTACCTTCAGCAATAGCTCTCAAACCACAACTTACAAACTGTAGGGATAATAGTGATATTTCTTTTCTGTCCTACGGTTTTCCCCAGTTCCTTAACATTGACAAACTGGTTTTTAGTTTTTACAGCTTTTGATTGAGCTGAACTGATCCTAATGGGCATGATCATTTCAGTAGGCAGGAAAGAAAATTCTCGTGCTATAATTTGTCCGTTACATTTTTACTATGTTATGCAGTTTCAAATATTTTTTAATTAAAGTTGACTTAAATAAACTCTCACTATATTTTTTGTTTGTGTAGTTTTTTTTTTTATTTTATTTTATTTATTAAGAAATATCTGTGAGCACAGAACTGGATTTTTTTCATGAGAGGTCTCAGAAGTAGAAACCATCTGTTGTTTAATATCACAACTTCAAGCACATACTTAGTTTATAGAAAAAAATCAGACACTAATTTGATGAATGATTGAAGGAGGGACTCACATCTTACTTTTCTTCATTTTGTACTGATTTCTGTGACCTGGAGCATCTTAAGATACCTGATTAATGCTAAACCAGGTTAAATATGGCCGGTCTTTCATCTGCTCTGTGTAGACAATGGCATTTGTGACTTACTGAATGCTTGATACAAGTGAATTGTTTTGAGTGACTTGGTTTTATGCAGGTTGGGAAACTGTAAAAGGATTTGTGAGCAAGTCTGATATTTTACACAGGAATGATGCCTTCAAAACAATGTTCTTCATCTGTCCTAAAAAGAATTCACAGAGTTGCGGCTCAGGGTGAGCCTATAATTGCCAACAGGGACGTCCTAGTTTCTTAGCAAAAGAAATGTTGTTCTGTTTCAGATATCTCCTACAAGGAGAACTTTTTCATCAATTTCAGAAGTTTTAGAAGATCACATCATTGTATTGGTAGGAAGATAGAAGAATTTGCATGTGTTGTAGTATATTTAGCCCAATGACTTGTCAACAGCATATTGCTGATGTTTCTAGAGCTGTCTAACTGATTACAAAGACAGTCTTTCAAGGATTGCTTCATCAAACCTTGAGTTCTTCAGTGAGTGTGATGTGATTAAAATATAAATGTCATTCAGAGTAAACAGGTATCTTCCCTACAGCACAGTCTCATTAGCAGCCTCCCTTGGGTATAAATGTTTGTCTGCAGACTAACATATGTATATACAACATACACGTGAGTGTGCAGTATTGACTAGTGCTTACATCTGTATGTGTGTGTGTGTGCCATGTTCAGACTCTGGTTTAAGTAAATAAAAGCTGATTCTGTGCATGTTGGGTTTCTTACGAGTTTACAATATTAAGATTTTAATCAAGCTATAAATATACATGAAATGATTTAGTGTGGAAAGGTCTTTCAAGTAGCTTTCATTGTCATGGGTGGCAATCTTCTGGATACTCTGCATATGTTGCCTTCGTAAGTGTATGTGTACACTATGTATTGTGTTGTTAACACAGACAGAAAATCAATTAGCTGAGGAAATTCCACAATGCTGAAGTTCTGCTCTACTCTTTTCTCACAGTTCGCACTTGCCTTTTCTCTGTCATATCTACTGGATTTTTGGAAGATAGACTGAGCTGAGAGTCACGAGCAGTCAGAGATCTGTAGGTAATATAAGCAAAATTATACTGAGAAGATATCACTAGTCTGAGGCATAAAGATTTATTTCTCCATGCTGCCAAATTACACAAGTCAGTTAGACCAAGATTTCAATACACCTTTTCAGCCAGGCTCTCTAGCTGAATTTTTCAGCTATTTGTCCACATGAGCTTCTTAATCTTTTCATGACCTACATTCTGGATTTGAATATGTCATTATTCTAACTTTGTTTGGAACCTGATGCTTTGCTTCTGGTCATCTTAAAAGTCTTGAACTTCATTTCTCTGTATCCTAATTTCTCATCAAGAAAGGGAGAGGAATACTTTTTCTTGCCATTTGTTCATTTAATTGACAAATTCTTTGTTATGGTGTTTGGACAGTAGCCAAACCCATTGAACATGGAATGTGTTTTGAGCTTTTTTCAGCGTTACTTGCACTGATAGTAATGATAATAGAAAGTGAGAACCTCAACATGTTTGATTACTAACCTGTTTAAAACATAGGAACTGTATTGTAAGTTATAATTTAGACAATACTATTATAAAATGGGAGAAAGATTTAGTTTTGTGGCCCAGGCTGAAGTGTAGTTCACTGAGTAGGGTTAATGAACAGTTAAGGGAAAGATGTGTTATAAAAAAGACCTGAGCCTTTCTGGTGCCCAGGATCTGAGAACAGATATCAAAGGTTGCATATTGAGCTCCGGTTGCAAGCGACAGACTTGTTCAGTGCTCAGCGGAGTCTGGGATACCTTTGAAGTGATGGAAGAATTAGAATGCCACAGAGCTCCTTTAACGCACTGAATGCAGCTGATATATCACAAAGTAACCTGAATTTTAACTTTGCTCAGCTCTACATCCTTGAGAGGTTACTGTAAAAACAGAAGGCCATAAATACCTATTATTTCTAGTGTAATATGAAGCGCGGAACAAAATGACTGTGTGCCCGTCCTAATATCTATGAAATATCACCAAGGTAACAGAGACACTTGGTACTTAGTGTTCCACTGTGCTGAAGCTTCTGTTTTCATTGTTTTCTTATTTATTGAAACTAGGGTACGATTTTACTGACTTTGATAACTGCTATTCAGGAGAAAGCATACCTGTCTTTTTAGTGCAGACTTTGGTCCGTGCGAAAGATAGGCTGTTTTACAGACTATTGTAGCAATACTTTTAGATTGTGCATCAAAGTTTAATTCATTTGTCTTCCCTGAGTCTCAGGGGATGGGAAAAGGGGGATTTAACCATAGGAATTCTAATTGTCCTGTTAATAGGATGGGATTTACAGTTGATGTCCATGGCTAAACTTGCAGCCAAATACATGCTAAAAAAGGATGTTATTGTAAATGCCAAAGCATCTGCTCCAGATTTTTGAGGAGTAAATGGTCACTTTGTGTCTCCTGTTGTTGAACCCTATTTACTCACTGACTTGGGCACTTTCTATTTATTTGCTCCCAGCACTGATTGAGGATGTTTTATAGTGAGAATGCTACTAAGACTGATGGGGTTTCTGTAACAGAAAATTTCTGTTACAAAAATTGATTTGTATACTTTGGTCTAAACACAGTCTTGCTGTGGCACAACTATGTTTCTCATGGCAAAGTCTTTAATAAAAGGTACAATCTTCTTGCTGAGAATGCACTCATACCTGACACAGTAAACCAAGATCTTTACAACTTCACAGCCCGTTGGTGACTTTGAAAAGTGGGTACTTAGAAATAATTGGCAGAACTGTTGATGCTAAAAGTGGATTAAGGATTACATTTAGTGCGTATTGTCACTTTTTGCTGTAGTAAGCACTGTACTGATACTGAACAGGGGATGTTTGAGTGCTTTATCTATATTGGCAAGTATTAGTGGACAAAGAGAGAAAGCTAAAGATGAATACATATGTCCCTCATTAAAGTATTAGTTGTAATCCAGTAATGAACATCAGGGACTTACATGATTAAGGGACTTGAATGATTAAGGACAGCTCCACTGGTTTCTGAATCAGAATAACTGCTTTACTGACAATTCAATTAGATTGTCTTCATAGAAGAGACAAACTTGTCATCAGATGTGGTACTTAAAATAAGCTTTTCGTAACTACATGGGTTTTAAGGTACTTTCCACTCATGATTTTCCCTTGCCTTGTAAATGGTAAATTTGTAATCGCTGGACCATTGAGTTATTGCTATGCAAGAAACTCTGTGACTGATCGATATGATTCTGCAAAAAAACTAGATTAGGAATGTTTATTTGTTGTAAATTGAATTGCTACAGTCACTGTGTGCTGTATGTTTTTGTTTCTCTGCATTAAAAACACACTTTTAGCTTTTACTGTCAATTGGCTAAATGCTTTCCTTGTTAAAATACCGCTGAATTTTAATTAAAATTGCATCTAAAAAATGCAATATGTGGGAATGGTTTTACTGTAGGCTAGAGTGACAGGGTTTACAACAGGTGTTTTCGTAGTAAGTGGCAGATTAAGATTACATGTGTGGGTGAACTTCAGAGAACAGGGGAGAAGTGAGAAAGATGGTAAGAGGACTATAGAAAATGACTTTTCTGAGAAAAGGGGGAATAATTGAGCTGTTTAATCTAGAAGTCTGAGGAGACATGGCAGTGATCTTCACGTGTAAGCAGCTGCTGGAAAGATGTATGAACACCACAAACTGCTCTTCATGTCCTTCAGGAATTGCATGGAAATAAAATGTTTTTAAACTTATGTAGCAAGGGAATCTCACTCTGAGTGTGGGGAAATGCAGCTTGATTGTAAGTACGTTTGAGCGCCGTGATTGCCTGGGGCATGTGTAGAATCTCCACCAATGGAAATTTTAAAAAGCAAGTTACACTGAAGTATCTTGGGAGTATTTTACATCAAGTTTTGCTTTGCTGCGTGGTTGCAAGGGGACAGACTAGGTGGCTTTGTAAGCTGGCATGAACCAACTTAGTGGACTGAGGTTTATGTTGCCTGAGAGCGTTCCAGTGTGCGGGGAAAAGTTGAAAGACATTAAAGTAAAATCGCTTGTAGGGGATTTTTGGTTCATGTGGATGGGCAGAAAAGGAAATGGTGTCACCAATTTGAAGTCACTTGGAGAATGCTATAATAAAGACTGAGCAGGAGCTGATGATCCGTTCTGGTTGGAGGGCAGTGCCGTGTCAGTTACCATGTTCTAAATACTCTGCGTTGACAAGATTGTGGGGAAAATGAAACCCTAGATTAGGCGAAATGTTTCACTCTGAAGTCTTGTAGTTCATTTTTACTCTATTTTGAGTGAAAAGTTTTACCCCTTCAAGAGAATTGATAATGGGAGTGTAAATGTCAGCTCAGAAATCCTTTAACTTTGAAGGGTTTGTGGCACCCTGCCAAGTGTTGTTAAGCCTTGCAAATGGAAAACAACTGAGGAGAGTATCATTTGATACAAAGTGTTATATTTTCATTAGCTGCCAATTTGCACTAATGGGAGAAGAGATCTAATAGCCTGACTGTGCTCTCATAGCCCGCAGAGAGGCCATTAATAATTTCATTCATCCAGTGTCCGAGGTGTTTACAGGAGTGTAACTATTCCTGTTGGACTTAAGTGTGTGCCACAAAATGCTAACAGTGATGTTCCTGTTCCCCATTACTGCATCTTTATTATTTTTTTTAATGATAATTAATGCTCTGGAACATGTAGTTATTCACACAAGTATTTTTGGATTGAGCGATTTTAGTCTAGTTGGATTTGATTGTGAATATCATTAGGCAGGACTCTTTTTTCCCAGAGAATAATGAAGTCATTGCATGCAGCAACTGCGGAGAAAAAACTGGAACAAAGTAACTTGTAAATTTGTATAAATAACTTGGCCAAAATAGTGTTTCTTCATCAATACTGAAGTGTTTTATTTTAAAATCTGCATTTTAAATTTTTTTTTTTTTAAATTTTAAAATATACATTTTAAATTCATTTTTTTATTTAAATGAGTTTAATGGATGACTAAAAATATTTCATTTCATTTTGGGTTAAAATGATATGTTCCTGCTTGACCAAAAATTAATGTTTTAATTTTACATAAAGAAACTCTCGATCGAGCATTCTAGATTGGCCCATAGTATTTCTCTCCTCCCTCACTTCCTTACCAGCTCCTGAGTTTTTGGTCTGAACAAACATTCTTAGAATGTGTTTTGGCACTTTGCTCTAGTTGGGGGCAATTTGTTTGCTACTACTTCATCCTCACTTTTGTTCAGCCTGTACCTCTCAGGTACAGCATTATATAGGGACAGATTTCGCTGCCATCCAGGTCCTCTGTCAAGGTCACGTCTCTGTCTGTCCATCATATGTTTAAAGAGCATAGTGGTGCATAGCGAATGGATACAAGTAATAAACATTCACATAAGAAACATATTCCAGACTAAAAATAAAGCTTTGGTCACTAAGAGAAATGAAGCATCTTTCTGAGTCGAAGCCCTGACTTTATTTCAGCAGCAAACCTATAGTCAACGGCAGTATAGCACACAGGTATGAAAACAGAAGCAACTTAATCAGAATACTCAACTCTCATCAAATTGCTATGAAGTTAGGATAGTTGTCCAAGGAATTGTTGAGAGTTATTTGTCTGAAACAGTTTGAGATATAATAAAACAAAGCATTAAAAAACAATAGAAGCTAAATTTTGACTGTCTGTAGTGTGTTTCGGTTCATTATACAGATGTGTGCTTAGGTGATTTAAGCCTGTAGTTTTAATTCTGTTTTTCACTTCAGAATAATGTACAACATCAGTGCTCATATACTGATGATTTCCTTACACACAGACACACGCACACACACAGAAATGTCTTTCATGAAATAGCTTATATTTAATACGGTATATTTAATAAAACAGAGCATAGAGGCAACAATTAACACCCTAACTCATGCTTTTTATTAACTAAAATGAGAGATAACACAGTGAATGCAAAGAAAACAGTAGCCAATAGCTTCCATTTTTTGGTGTGTATTATTTTTGTAAGAGGACCACCGTTATGATCTCTGTTACAGCAGTGCAGCTGGACCGGGTTGCCTGCAGTGTTGTACATCGGCATAACAAGCAGCAGCTCTGACCTGTTTGCTTTGTGCTCCAAGTGCTTTGCCAGCGCCCCGTGTGAGCAGGGATCGCAAGAACTGAACGGCCTTTTCACCCCCTAGCAGCTAAATGCCAAAACAAATATGTTTTTCTTTCACAACAGTTTATTTTATATTCCGCTGACCAGAAAGCAGAAGATGCAAAGATCAGTTTCAATATTAGGTCAAAGAAAGTTTACAAAATATACAAACTCAGCCAAAATGTGTCAAGTTGACTCATTTGTGCGGTGTTTTTTTTCCTGGTTCGGTATAACCACTCTTGTCTCCTGCTCTTCTGTTCAAAGCTGCAATGCAGCATGACTGACTGTTCCTTTTTTCTTCCTCTCAGTTTGCTCATTTCAAAATATTCCACTTCTGTAAAGAAGAAATGATGGTGAAAAGATTGTATCTAAGCAAATCAAGTAGTTTAATTCCTAGATACCCATTTTTATTCCCATTAAATGGGAGTTTTCTAGATTCAGTCACTTCATACTGGCAATAACGATACTCAGTGATATTTAGTGCTACTTGCATTTGAAGTGCTTAGCCCATGAACAAGTAGAATGGATGGATTGGAAGCTCTTGGATTCTTTCAGGCGCACAAGAACAACTGGCTGGCTGTGTTAATTGCTTGTTCTTGTGCTGTTCATGCATGTTCAGATAATCCTTTCCCTTTCGTCTTAGCTTTAGTATGACTGAAATAATGTCACAGGAAGGAAATCTTTTATCCAGAGAGATTTCAAATGCCAGGGATTGAGAAAGCAGTAGAGGTATAATTGAAGTACTAAGGAAATTAACATTAGGTTCTAAAATTCCAGGTTCTTCTCTTTTTTTTTTTTTTTTTCAGCATTGCAAAAAGATTACTGGTTCACTATTTCATATTAGGTATTCTAAGACCATTTATATATTATTTTATAAGCTGCAGGACTTCTGTTGTGAATCTATATTGTTAGTTCAATATAGACTTTAACAGAGCCCAGACTCCCCAGCTGTTGCCTCCTTGCTGATTCATTTAATTCATATTGTTTCTTGAATTTGAACCAAACAAGAAAGAGAAAATTTGAGCAGAGGGGTTAGGTCTGGTTTTAACCTGTTTCTGTTCATATGTATATTCAGTGTGGGTACACGTGCCTCAAGTCATGTGTTGGAGCAGACTTGAGCCTAGTTTGGGCATAGCTGATTATGTCTTTATATAATAAATACAGCCCCAGATGCTGTATCAGAGAAGGGTCCAGTGCCTCAATAATCAGAGCCACTGACTGGCACAGACTCCATTATCTAGTTAGACACATTCTGGTTGAAGAACCTGTCCTGGTATCATGGTTGGCTTTGTTGGTCCAGTCATAGTACAGGTCACCCTGACCGGGTTGCAATTCCAGCTTCAAGGCTGAGAGTAAAGAGGGTGGTTGTTCATCTTTGGAAGAAGTCCTGCCCAGATATAGATCTGTTAAATCAGTGTATAAATGAGGCAAATCTGGAAAACCTGCTAGTAAGACTGAAGAAATATACTGGAAACTCTCATCTTTCAGCACATCTGGGAAATATGACAGCCATGATAATATGTATATTTTTAAAACTGCATCAGAATTTATCTTCAAACCCTTCTTAATCAAAATGATTTCTCATATATCTGAGGGGCTAATGTGGGCATATGTGCTAATTCAATGTAGCACCGCAATTGCTAGGTAATATAAAATATCCAGAAATCTTTTATATCAAGTGATATTGATTCATCTGAAGACAAACTTTCCCCTGACAACCAGTTTTCTACTTGCCAGGAACATCAAGTAAAAACCCAACAATATTCCCCTCACCCTTTGCCCTTATCAGTCCCAGGATATAATTCCATTGGCTTTTGGCTGCTCCCTACATAAAGCTTCACCCACAGAATTAAAAGTGGAGAAAGCTGTATACATTCAGATTAGAAAATCAAATGTTATCAGGAAAGTGGTATGAAGGCTTTTATTTCTAGCTTCTCAAAAATACAGAAATTCCCAGGGGTGTGTTGGGCACTGAATAGGGGCTGAATGAAAGAAGCCTATTGCAACATTTTTCTTTACCATTTACTTTCTGCCAGCCCTCCTCTCAGTCTTGGTAAATACTTGCCTACAAATAAGGTTATTGCAAATGAAGAGAGGCATCAGATCTTCTCATTTCTGTAGCAATAAAAGCAGCTTCTGAATTTTATTTGTAGGGTGTTCCTGATGAATATTAACTACCCTGTATCCCTCAGGACACTCAAACCCAATAAAGCTCTATATTAGGATTATAGGTTGTTAATGAGAAGCAGTAGGTGTATACATTGCATGGCCTTGTATTGTGAAATAGAAGTTTTTAGCTGTTAAAAAGGTAGAGGTAATATATTGATACAGATGCCACTGTATCTCTGAGTGTGAATGTAAATTACTTAATGAACTGGTTTTAGTGCAGTTACCAGATGATGGTTATAACAATGCATTTCCATCAAAGCCTATGAAGAACAGATAAAACATTAATTTCTGTTCTCATCCATGTGCTTCTTACGCAATCAATATCTACTGCAATATAAATTCTAATGTATTTTAGAGTTTAACACTTTACTTTTGATTTCATGGAGAAGCTAAAGCTGTTGCTTTCCTAATTCAATGCTTGTCAGCAGTAACTGCACAAAGCACAGCATTAGGAGTCTTGCTTTGATACTGTTGTTGACACTGCTGGCTGGAATGATTTACCCTACCTTGCCTTGTAAACAGTGGCAGAAAACATCAAATCTCTTGATACATGGTGTTGTGCCTTAACGATAGGGAAGGTTTCTCTTTCTATCAAAACTAGAGCATTGGGATTATATTTTTAATTCATGTCAGCTTCTTCCTCGGTGAAATTGCAGTTCATCATTAATAATTGGGCGTGGGTCATATTTTTTGTACCCCAATACATAGTTCTTTTCTTGATAGCTAAGGAGCCGTGGATTTCCCAATGCACTATCGAAATTACCTGGCTCAGATCTCGTTCCTTATGCTAACCTCTGAGCAATCTCATCACAATAATATGCCTAGACAGCAGCATTTCAGAAACTTAACTGCTCCAACATTCATGTAGTGAACAGAATGACAGTGATAAACCACAGGCATTGTTTCTTATCTCACCTCATCACTATCCTGTCAGCTTCAGTCTGTTAATTTTGCATTCCAGTCACAGACTATTTCAAGCTTTTCATATTTTGTCTGTGTTTGCAGGATTTCCTAAAATAACCACTAAAAGTTACTTTTGTTTGTTTGTTTGTTTCCTTAATATTACCTATAGGGAATAAACAAGACTAGGTTTTCTCATGGGATGGCAATAAGTTATTCTATCCAGTTATATCAAATAGTGTGATGTGAATGCTTTTCCCACTATTAGTATATTTCAGAATGGGTAAGTTAAATCTTGGATTCAAACGTGAGCAAAGGCGATGTGAATAAGCTGTGCCCAGTGCAATGGGCCCAGCCAAGGTAAACATTGGGCTCCTCTCTTTAGCACAGGTCACTTGTTGGAAACCCCTAAAATGAATTCTGTCTTTCGGAATATAATTTTCTTACCTTCACAGCTGTTGTGCCCTATGATATGTTCTACTTTATGGCTCTTCATTCATAATGTCGGGGCTGCAAACTGATCATGTGAGAACCTCTCACTGAGTTATGTATTGTGCATATACCCTGTAATTAGGCCAACTTACACAGGGCCCTACCAGCTTCAGGCTCATCGACGCTGCTCACGACTATACAGTTTTAGTGTCAGGACAACTGATTGCACAATTTAACCTGGCAAGTACACTATAAAAGCTTTTGCTACTAGATTTGAGACCTGGTTTAGGGAATACTCAAGGAATTATCCATGTAAGAAAGTGCAGAATGGAGTTCCTATAGCACAGTCACAGCTGATCCACGTCTGTGGGAGAGGCAGCAGAGAGTTCACTCTTGCGGAGTTTTGCAGTCAGGGAAAGGTAGTCAGAGCCAAACTTTTTATTTCACAAGCCTTCAGAAGTGATTTCTAAGAGAGGTTCATGAATATCTGTGGCTTTGCTGTTGTTTCTTCATTACTTGTTCAAATGAGGAATTGCATATGAAGCCATTTTAGGATCAGATTTGCTTATCAACAGATGATGCTTAGGAAGAAGGAGTGTTGGGCATTAGGTATGTAAGACTGAGTATCACAATCACCAGTTCGTGTCCATTCTCATCTGGTGCTTTGTCATGCCATATGTACCTATCTGTCCTCTCCTTTTTTAGTTATCATCAGTTGTTGCTTGGGATGACACTTACCTACATCTATGAAGAAGAGTGATTCTTCAAACACAAGGCAGAAGGAAAAAACCCGACCCTCCCAAAAAAACCCAGACGAAACCCCTTTGTACATCCTTTAGTTGATGCTCAAAACCAGGAAGCAATCCCTAACCTTCCAATGTGCTATGGACAATCATGGAGCAGATACCTGTGTCCCCGGGTTTGCCAGGACAAAAGCCTCCCATGTCTTGTCTAGTGTGATTTCCTACTGTTATTCTCTGCAAATTGAGCTGTTGGCCAGCAGCCAGCCTTGTAATGCTTATAGATGTTCTAAGGTGGATGCTCATCATGATTTTCTTGCTGGTAGTTTGTATCTTGTGCTAACAGGACGCAACAATACAATCCTAATGTTAGGTCCATCTTGCCTATTCCTGTCCTGGTCTTGTTGCTAGATTGGGAACATACTTTGCTACACTAAAACTTACAGATTTCTGCCTTACCGGCTTTGCAGTGTTTGAAATAAAAAGGTGAGGTGCTAAATGATATCCTGCTCTTATGGGAGGTGAAGACCATAGTGGAAGCGCAGGTCAAAGACTCTGTGAGGACACTTATGCAATGTTTGATTCACTCGCTACTAGTGAATGGTTTCATTAACAATGTTATTAGTCCATATTATTACAAAACTACTGTGTACTTTTACCTTGATCAGTCTGTGATGTGGTGCTTGCATAGAAATTACCTTAAAGGGCTATATTCTGTTAAATGGTAATGAAGTTGTAACTTGGAAATGCTTTGCCCTTGGAAATGAACAACATTTTTGTTTAGTGTAGTGTTCTAGGCAGTAATGTTGGGATGTCCAATGCAACCTCTGGCATTTGGGTATCTGTTCTTCGCTGGTGGTTTTTTTTTGGAACTAAGGATCCTCTTTCCCTTAGGTTGCTTTGAAAGTCACAGTTAAACCTCTTGAAGTTAATGCAAAGCCTTTTATGCCTTAAATATATGTTATCAGCCTGAAGTGCTCAAAATCTTGCTTCTTAAACTGTCAAAAATGGTGGATGAATATGTAAACATGCAGAAAATCTGAGGCCAAAAAGGCAATACTAAATTTTCATGTACTAATAGAACGTAAGCTTCCTAAGTTGCCCACCTGCTACCAGGGGACATTAGATGATTAAGTTGTATTTTCAGCCATAACAGAAGATGTCTAGAAACCCATTTTCTTTATCCAAGGATTACATTAATTTCTAATAACATCTAGTCATTTAAACAAGCTTGTGCTGGCTTATGAATAGTAATAGACTGTACTTTTGCTTAGGACGAAGAAAGTGTCAGGCAGCTTAGAAACCAGTATTTCCTCATGATTGTTTAATAGAGTACAAAGGGAATTGCCTTCAAGCTAGTTAAATCTTGTACCCAGTCGCCCATTGATGATGCTTCAAAAAAGAAGAGAATTGTTCTCTTATGAGTCTTGGCATAAAAATTTAATTAGCAGCTGAGCTCTTTCTGAAGATGAAAAAAAAAGTGATTTCTTTTATATAGTCATTTTCCTTTAACTGTTTACTTTGTGTTTCTGAATTGTTCACACAGAAAGGATCTGCTGCCTTCTACATCTGCTTTTTTTCCCCTTCAGTAGAGATTTAGAAATTATTTTACACAGTTTCAGCAATTTTTTTCATTATGTTTCAGCATATTTGAATGCTGTTCTTGGCAGAACACAAGTCAGAGGAAATGGATACATAATCAGATTTAATATTTAGTGTATAAAAACCTACTGTTATTAAAGAAAATAATAATTATAATATTTATTACCATCATTGATGAATTTGTTGAAATGAATCTTTCTTTAGAAGAGTACAAAGATAGTGAGTATATTCCAACAAGAAAATCAGTCCTCAATTGGAATCAGATACTATTTATGTTATCATAGCTCCACATCTTTAGCATATGTGTTATATTACTTTTAAAGGATTCAATCTTATGACTTAGTGTGTATTTGTGGTGTCATAATATGATTCTTGTGAGAGCTATGAATTTCATTTTTCTTTACTTTCTCAGATTTAAACAACTATACTTCAGTCTTAGTTTTCTTACTTTACAATGAGAGGGGAAAGAAAAGAACAAGAAGAGCCCCAAACCTTTAATTCTCGTGGCCTCTGCTCATGTCAAATTAATTTAATCTCTGGTCTAATGTGACACATTTTCCAAAAGTGCACAGATATACTGAGTTGACCTTGAAGCAGAAATGTTTGTGTGTTTGGGTTTTTTTTTCCAGTTAGTAGAAATGCTTCAAGATGTAGATATGTTGAAGAACACTTCTTTGCTTCAAGGCATTCCTTGGCACGTCCATCAGTCCCACCAGTGCTTTGAGAACTTCTCAAAACAGCACCCAAACTAGCAGATACCCAGGGGAGCATGTCAGAAATGATGTGGCTGCTGGAGAGATGTATTAATAGTCATTGAAACTCAGCTGGTGTTTTTAACTTCTTGTATGCCCGGAGGTGCATGTACTTATCTATTTGTTCATGTTTAGATGACAACAGTGAAGTACGTCCTGGCCATGGATCTTGTATAAATCTTCATAACAAATGTGAAGTCTTGGACAATATAGCTGTGAACTTTGCTGTTCAGCTCTCTCAGGTGACACATGTTGGATGTCATACCCAGGCCTGTGACTTTACTTGGCAATGGAACCATTTCAACCAGCAGTTAATTGCTTCTGGCTGCCATCAATATATTTAAACACTGAAAATAAATATTATATACTTTATGACTCTCAGCTAAAGTTTGGAAATTTGCATTGTCTAGAAATCAACCTTTATTTTTCTAGTTGAGAGGAAAAAATTGTAAGATGATTTTTTCATATGAGAGATTTCATTTCCTCGAAATGGTCTTGTTTGGAAATGTTTCCCTCTTTCAAGTCTTGCACAAACCATTGTTTTTTTAAACTTAAAAAGATGTATGTTTTTGTTTTGAAAACACCAAAACAAAGTGTTTTGACACTTCTGAAATTCACCTTGCACCTTCTTTGAAGAGGAGGGTCAGACTGGATGTGAAGAAGCTGAGTACAGTAGCAAATATTCTCTTTGCAATACCAGACTCTTTGAAGTTTCCAGAAGAACCTAGTTGTCCATGGAGGTCAGTAAGGAAAACATAACTATCAGCACAAGTGAAGAGACTGTGTTTGGCTTGTTTGGTCCTCAGATTTTGTTGTTTTTCTTTAGGCTCTTTGGAGCAGCCAAGGAGTTTTGTACCTTCTGTCTAGTGGGAGTCCAAGTGTGCTCAGGTAAAGGGGGGCAATAGTTGTGGGTGCTGGGGACGTGGGAGAGTGTAGCTGATGCACAGATCATAGACTATGGTGAGAAAATAAAGAACAGCTGGTCAGTCCTCAGGGGGGATGAAAAGAAGGATTTCCTAGGAATCAGAAGACTTGCTATTGTTCAGGAAATTGCTGACTTGGCTGGATTTGAGGACTGATCTTCACGGGGGAGAGTTGTGTATGTATAGTTTAATTTTACTCTGCTTTAGAAGTTACTTTGAACTTTTTCTATTTACAAAGGCAATTGTTGTAGCTGTTATTTGTATAAAACCTGGGTTTGGAGAGGTTTAAAGCCTTTGGCTTTGAGAAATTTACAGTAAAAAAAGCGTTGGGCCACTACACCTCTGCTCCATGGGCCGAAAACTGGTCCCTGTGTCTCGTCTCAGCAGCCATTCTGTCAGTCCCAGCAAACCAGCCCCGAAATGGGTAATGGAAATGCAAAACTTCCCAGGAAATCTGATATGACTTCAGAGTTAAAGGACAGTGAAGGACTGTGGAAAAAAGGAGTATGGTTTAAATGAAGGGAGACAATTTATGTAATCCTAAAAAGCTTTCAAAACTTACTACCGTCAAAGATCACAATTCCTGCTTCAGTGCTGGACAAAAGAATCACAGAATCACAGAATGTCAGGGGTTGGAAGGGACCTGGAAAGCTCATCCAGTGCAATCCCCCCATGGAGGAGGAACACCCAGATGAAGTTACACAGGAAGGTGTCCAGGCGGGTTGGAATGTCTGCAGAGAAGGAGACTTCACAACCTCCCTGGGCAGCCTGTTACAGGCTCTGGCACCCTTACTGAGAAGAAGTTTCTCCTCAAATTTAAGTGGTACCTCTTGTCTTCCAGTTTGAACCCATTACCCCTTGTCCTATCATTGGTTGTCACCGAGAAGAGCCTGGCTCCATCCTTGTGACACTTACCCTTTATGTATTTGTAAACACTAATGAGGTCACCCCTCAGTCTTCTCTTCTCCAAGCTCCAGAGCCTCAGCTCTCTGAGCCTTTCCTCACACGGGAGATGTTCCACTCCCTTAATCATCTTTGTTGCCCTGTGCTGGACTCTCTCCAGCAGTTCCCTGTCCTGCTGGAACTGAGGGGCCCAGAACTGGACACAATATTCCAGGTGTGGTCTCACAAGGGCAGAGTAGAGGGGCCGGAGAACCTCTCTCGACCTACTGACCACCCCCTTTCTAATATACCCCAGGATGCCATTGGCCTTCCTGGCCACAAGGGCCCAGTGCTGGCTCATGGTCATCCTGCTGTCCACCAGGACCCCCAGGTCCCTTTCCCCTACTCTGCAAAGATACCCACGCTAATAGTTTACTTTGTGACAATGTAACCTCAACATCTTATTTGATGCTCTTCATTTCAAAATAACATAATTACAAAATTGTAGGTGTTTGTTGGTTGGTTTGTTGTTCTATTATTTTTTTTTTTTTGGCTGTTTTTTTTAAGAGAGCTAAATGACATGAGAATGAAATTAAAGCAGTCAGTTTTGGTTCTGGTAGAATGCAAAATTTCTGGTAGAACTATATTCTTCTTAAGCTTGACAGCCAAATCACAATACTAGCAATCTGAAATTAAAAAAAAATATATGTTTCTATGAGCCCATCCTATTTTAAGAGTAAGTCTCTTTTGGAGATATTCTCTAAAGTTATCTGTTCTTTCTATCAGCAGAATGGATTGTTTGGGCTGCTTCTTTCTCTCTGCTTTCTGATCCTGCAAATACAACTGTGATACTTCAAAGTCTGCATCTTGACACTTGACAGACACATTTTGTATTTGATATCTGGTATATAACTTCTTCAGTATAAAACATCTGCTGCGTGATTTTTCTAATCCTGCAACATTCTTTGCACACTTTTCCCACAAAATATAAAATTACAATGTATTCTACACAGAGAAGTTTATGGAGCTTTTATAAAGTTGTAGAATATATAAATTTAAAATAATTTTCCTAAGGGGGTATTTATGAAGGTTGTATTTCTAAAAAGCAGAGAGGTACAATAGCAATGCATTACAAGGGTAATTCATGGATGATATACCATATTTAACTTTAGGGGAAGCTTTAAATCAGCAGGACTCTTCTGGATTTTATGGTCATCATGTTAAACTGTGAAAACAATTTATTTTTAATTGTTATTTTCAGTTTTACCGAATTTTTGGATCCATTCCAGCGGGTTATCCAGCCTGAAGAGATTTGGCTGTATAAAAATCCTTTGGTGCAGTCAGACAACATACCTACGCGTCTTATGTTTGTAAGTACTAAAGGTTTATTGGTCATTTGAAGGCTGTAAACTAAGTACACTTCCACTTGATAAGCAGTAGGAAAGTGTAGGATGTTCCTTTAATTCTAATGACAATTGTTTTCCAAACGAGGGGTGTCCAAAACAGCAAAATGTAGGAAATCATGGGGAGTTTCTAAAAAGCAGCATTACCATGTGACTGAATTTATGAATGTTGATTTTACAGTTTAAGAGTTAAGCTGGTGTTAACTTAGAGGCATGCTAGAGAAACGATTAGAGAAGCTTTTTGAATTAGCTGGTTGGGTGACCTGATAAAACCTTGCCATGCTCTTATTAGATTAAGTGCTTACATTTTGAAATCCAATTTGTTTTGAGTATGTTAGGCACTGAGATATTTGCTTCTAAATACTTTTTTTTCCATGTAGACAAAACCTTTGTTTTAGCTTCTGCCAACAAGCGTACCAAATATACCACAGAGCTTTTCTGCTGTCGCTGTTCTTCTGGCTCTCCCCAGCACAACTCACGTTCACAAACAGACTGGCTGTTGGATTTTAGTGGTTTATCCGGTTACCAAAATTCATGGTTTTGATAGCCGACACTAGCAACAATTAACAATTGTAATAATCTACATCTAAAATGATAAGAGTTCAGTAAGACAGACCACTACAGAAATGCTAAGAAAAAATATGGGTATAGCTCAGGCTATTAAAACAAATAAATCGTTTTTTGCAAAAGCTTCCATCAGTCCAAGTGGTGATTTTGCAGGAATGGGCATGGCAGATGAGGTCAGATCCTAGTACCCTTATGTGAAAGCATCTTTTTCTGTATCTTCAGTGAAGTCAGGATTTTACGTTTCAGAGTAAGATTTGAATTCAGAATAAATGGCAATCATCTATGTAATTTGTGGTTGGTTGTTTGTTTAATAAAGGCTCAGGCCTTCAGTTACAGAAACTTGAAAAATAAGTAAGGAACAACTTCAAAGCAGGTGCTGCCTATTTATGAGATGATAATATATCCTAGCCTTCTAGACAGAGGCTGAAGGCCTAGTTTTACATTCACCAACGTATTGTATTTTGCATTAAGAAGTAAGGTCTGTGAAGGACTTTTTCAGCCTGAATGAGTGAAAATATAGGTTTTTCCTGAAATGGAAGACAGCTGTGTTAAAAACAAACAAAACCAAACCAACAAAAACCCAACACACAGTAAAAACCCAAACTCCCAAACAAAACCACCACGAAAACCAAACAAAACCAACCAACCGAAACTACCAACAACAAAAACTCACAGAACCAAACATTAAATTGTTGTGCTAGGAAAGACTCTGAGTTTAACTCTGCCATTTTTCCTATGTTGAGCATTATGCTGCTACATGATTTCTCTGATCTGTGTTTGTAAGAGTTCAAAAACCAAGAGTGAATCATTGTACAGGGGTTTGCTATTCACCAATAGTGAATCATTATAAGGGGGTTTGCTGCAGTGGAAAAGCTATTTTTGAACCTATTTTCATTCTCTGGCTCTGACCATTGGCATCTCAGTAACTCAGTGAACAGCTTCTAAAATTAGATAATTTCTAAATGTATTTTCTTATTTCTTTAATTAAAAAGAAGACAAATCCCACTCTAGCATTGATCACAAGCTTTCATTATGTAAAGAATATCTTGCCACTAGTGCTGTACTCTGATATTGAAACATATAGGCCAAGGCTTAACAGAAAGCAGAGTTTGAGCTACTGGATAATTTTATGTGCTGAGAGCTCTGAATTCAAGAGAAATGTTTTGAATACTCCAGATCCACATCCAAACTAGACAAAGCTGACCTCTGCATGTGTAGCAAGCAAACCATAAAGGGCTGAAAACATCTGAGCCTGGTTCTGTGTATCTGTCAGTGCCTATTCCTTGTCTTGGAAATTGTAAGGTACCGTCAACTTCTCTTGAATGCATATGTGGGAGTCCCTGTAACTTTAGCATATCTCTGGCTTGCCAGGATGAATAATGAATGAGAGAGATTTTGTCCGTGTTTCACAAAAGCAAAGCAATGTTGGTTTTTTTCACTGCTGAAAAAGAAAACATTATTGAGGTGCATCTGAGGAGAGTGTTGCTCATTAGGCTGTTGCCAAATCCATTACGGATACGAGCCATACAGAATCTTTTTGCAAAATAAAGAAAAAGGAGCTTTTAGCAAGCCAAACTTTCTTTATATGTTCATTTTGCTGCAGAATAAAGAGCTAATGCTTTTGTGTAGGAACAGCAATGTACTGCAAACACAAATAGCTCTTCATCTCTCTCAAAAATCCATAAGCTTGTGAAATATGAAGAAATCTGCCATTTTACCAGATTTCTGAAGATTGATTGTGAAGTTGTTTGGAAGAAGCTGCTACTTGAATTCTGTTCTTTGTTGATATTTTCTGCTGCTCCTGCTTGTTCAAAAGATTTCTAACTCCATTAAACCACCACCATAAGCCTGTCAGCCTGGCTATATTTCTACAGGTTCTTCCACAATGGAATGCAGATATCTTTCTTCTTTTCTTTCCTGGTGGCAGTCCTTACTTTGCAGAATGAAACTAATAGTTCTAGGTTTTGCTTTAACTGGTTTTATTTCACTTTTTGTCTCTGAAAGCAGAAATTAAACTATTGCTGAGGATAGAGAGAAGGGAGCATCTCTAGAGCAGTAACACAGCACTGGCATCCTAACTTAAAACTTGCATTTGTCTACAGTGTGTGTGAGATTCAAGTGGAAACCGTGCACCTTTTTGCTCAAGACCTGGCGCCTGCCTTTCTAAATGTAAAAAAGGGCAGCGGAGTCCAGACCGTGTTTTAATCTTTTGCAGATGCAGCTGAGGGGAATCTGGTCCAAGATGCACTACCAAAATAAGACATACAGTGCATTTTGCTGTTGTTACCTACTTAGATATTCTAAAAGCATAACATGAGGACTAAGATTAATATACGTTATAAAAAGAAGAGAGTCACACGTCTTTTGTTATCACACTTCTGTTCTGAATCGCTGTCTCTTTCTTATTTCGGTGGGGCTGTTTAAGAAGTAAGTCCCTAGTCAGCCTCAGTAAAGAATGACAGCATAATCTTACTTAAGCCCTGATGCCCCTTGTGCCATATAGAGTTTCATTTTTGCCTTGCTCAAAAAAAGCCGTTTTCACTTTTCTTCAAGAGAATAGATGCTTGTGAAATGTGATTGTGAAGAGGTTTGTAGACTCCAAAAAGGAATTAATTAACTTAAAGTGGAACCAGCAAGAAGCATAAATGGACTACCTTGCCTACAAGTTGCCTTTTCCCTCTGCAATTGAAGGTCTGAGACAGAAGGGACCATTTGGGAACAAAAATCAGAGTTTCCACAGCAAACTACTAGCGAAAAACTCCCTGGTGTTGTGCTTAGGAGAAACTGATGGGTCTGTCTGGAGAAAGATAATAAATACCTGATCTGGAAGGATAGACTGCTGTAAATGAACACTGCATGAAGTAGGATGCTTTTCAGGTAACCGGTACATTTCCAGTGAATCGTTAACCGATATCCTAATTGCTCTATGATAATGGATATGCTGTTCATGGGAATCAACTATGTGCATTGATGTGGAGATCCCAGGAACCCTGGGAACCTCCTACATTGATGTAGGAGGAATCCAGTCCTACAGCACTGACAATTAAAGAATATGGTTCTGCCAAATACATGAGTAGACTCACAGGTTTTCAGGTGGTCTTTCAAGCAGTTGATTCCATATCCAAACACTTGTAAATGAAAGAATCATAAAGACATGATCTTCTCAATGCATTCAGGAATGACGGTTAAAAAAGAAAACAAAAATAAATGAGCATTTTAAAATGTCGGGAAGTGGATGCTGGAGTCTTTTATGTTGAACAGGGTCTTACTGAGAGTGCAGCCTGGGTGAGCTGCCTCCTGGAGCAATGCTGAGTGTGGAAAAATGTACACCATCTGTATGCATCAGTGTACGAATTTTGTGGACCTTATAGACCGATGCTTTTTCATTTATGAAGCTGACATTTTAAATATAGCTCCAGGCAAATACAAATCAATTATAACCCACAGTTATATTATGGTTTAAATGTATTCGTTGCCCTGTAGCTGCAGAAACAAATCATCCTACTTTGCGTAAGGTCAGGAGTTTGATAAAGATCATTCAGCCTTCTAGTTTAAATGGAGCTAACTGTAACTAATTATTAATCAGTTGGACTGAAAAGGAATTGATGCTCTCACACATGATATTTGTTATCTCTTACAGGCAATTTCATTCCTTACACCGCTAGCAGTCATTTTTGTGGTGAAAATAATCCGGCGAACAGACAAGACTGAAATTAAAGAGGCTTTCTTAGGTAAAGTATGTCATACTTCAAGATGGAAAACGTGTGATAGCTCTCAGAGATTGATTTCAATTGCAGTCTAAGCCTTGAAGAAAACCTGACTCTGTTACAGTCCATTACAGTAGTTTTCAGTGCAGTTATAGTTGCAAGCCATCTCACAAAAGCCTTTGCTTTTATGTATGTTTCTAGATGTACAAATTATGTGCCTTAATTCCACAATCTAGCTAGCAAGGGCCAGTATTGATCAGTGAGGACAAGACCATCTGAGTGACTGTTCAGGTGTGTATTTTTCTGTTACAGTCCATCTGTTACTTACCTCATATTTTTGTACCTGCAGTTATTCTAAATCAAGGGTTTGACTGGCAAGTCCTGTGAGATTCAGCTGCTTAGTGTAGGAAATTTCTCCTCTCATGGTTTTCTCTGACCTTCTCCTGCAGTTTACTGTTTCCCATTGCAAAATCCGTGCTCGTGGTTCAGCTTTTCTGATCACAAGCTGATGTTTCATCTTAAACTGCCAGTGGAGTTAAATGTGCACTTAATCCCGGACTGTGAACTGCTATGGCTGTGTTATGGGTGAGGTCTAATTGCAGACGTAGGCAGCAACTTTAAGCAGAAGAGGAGGTAGGCAATGAGGGTGGTAAGTCTTAAACTGTTCCAGCTAATCTATGCCTATCTTTTGAAATCTTTTAGTGATGTATGCCCAGATCCTGCCAGAGACCAAAACAGACTAAAGAACTTTCACTGGCAGAGGATGCTTTGAAGGACTAAGAACTGCAAATGTTGTTGTTGGCAGTCTGTTTGAAATAGACCTAATTCTGAAATTCTGTTTTACTGGCTAATTTACACTTTAATTTACTGGCCCTTAGGTTATAAGGTCAAACTGATACTCAGTCTTGCCTTAGCTGGACAGGATGCCAATGGCAGTATTTATCTGCATTTGAATTTATTTTTTTAAGACAAAGCTGGGTTTCCATAGCTTCGTCTTTCTCCAGTTGCTCTAACACAAGTGTCAAAAGATCCTAGTTTTGTTTTGGCTGCTGCCAGTCATTTGTAGTAATTTCTGGAATTTCTTTTAGTGATATTTTACTGACAAGTCCATTCAGTAGAAATAACTCTGATTCATAAAATACTTACAGTCACACTTCTGAGATTCACTTTTTGTTGTTTAAGAAGGAAAGGAGCAATTGAAATCTTGATAGGATTAGCTTCGCCATCACTTATTCTCAACTTTTTGTTCTAAAGAGACGTTCATTTGCTTTGCTCTTGCCTTCTGTTATGATTCCCTCTGTAAGGTCCAGGAGAAAACTTTAAACTTAAAGAAAAGTAGATTGTACAACACACATATTTTCATGATCTGTAGTATCCTGAGGCAAAGATTTTACGGAGTCAGGATGGGTGCTGCTGAAGTGCAACATCTGGGGCACCAGTTCAAGGAGAAAATAGCTCATGTAGCTGTTGTCATCAAATGTTATATTACTGTATATTACTATTATATTACTGCAACTGCTGAAAATCAGACATTTGCTTGATAATTTTTATTTTTTTCTGATGAGAAATAACGTTCTGTGGCTTTTGTATTGTACCAGGGAGCTATGTTGTAGTTTGCAACATTAAATCAGTTTTAATCTAAAAGGACTGTATACATGGGATCCAAGTACCACCGAAATCAAGGCAGAGATCTTCACAGCCTTTTGATAAGGTTCTTTGAAAAGTCTAGGGACTCAGCATGCAATAAAAGAGATGATTCAGTCATACCTAGTATGACAGTTCCTGTTTATTACTCCAATTTTATTAGGAAAACTGGTTAATCCTTGGAGCAAATGTAAGGGGAAAGTGTCAAGATTTTTAATTGAAACATTCACATCCTTTTGAACAAAAAATAAAAAAATCATCCGATTGTAGTGTTAGTCAAAAGAAAATTGTTTAGCCTGAAAGTGGACTGTTTAATTGCTTCATACATATGTATACGGACATATATACACAGGTGTATGTGTATCTGATGTGTCTATTCTATACAGGAATTCTCCTTGACCCAAAGAGTGTAAGATTTTCCTTTGGTAAATTGCAAAACTAATAAACACAGTACTTGATTCTCTGATAATTGTTTCCCTTTGATAATTTATGCCTGTGCAAAGGTCTTGATAGGAAAACAGGCTTTGCATGAGGAAATAAGATTTCTCAAGAGTAAAAGCAGAACAAAGTGATGTGATTATTATGGTGCCCTGGGGTTTGTCCTTAGCCTGGGCAATAAGGAAAAATAACAGGTTGCAAAGATCATTCAGTTTTCAGTCCAGTAAAGGTTTCAGTCTATAAATCAAATGGTGTAATGCTGCAATTTATAGCTTGGTATTTAGGTTATTATTGTTCTGTTTGTTCATTCTGTTTTGTAGCTGTTTCCTTGGCTCTAGCTCTGAATGGCGTCTGCACAAATACTATTAAATTAATAGTGGGAAGGTAAGTCTTGTCATGTTATAAATTATTGCTTTAATTGTTAGGAGAAATGGAGGCAGACTGATAAATAAAATGCAACTTAATAAAAAGAGAACTGCTGCTCCAAAGCACGTTGAATTAGAATGTGCCCCTGTGAAGCTGTCCTTTCCTTGGTGCAGGTGTCGTACAACTTCATTATGTGACATCCAACTGTGGTAGGAACCTGTGCCCTTGTATTTTGTTGTTTGTTTGACTGGTTGATGGATCCAGATAAACGAGGAGTTTGAAAGGAAAGTTGTGAGGTAAAATCAGTCCATTAAATTGGCAACACAGAAGGGAAGAGTCACAGCATGTGGGAGTTTAAGATGCCAGTGCCACTACTCTGATTAAATAAGAATCAGTTGAGTCTCTATATAATCCACTGCCTGCATTTTGTGGGAAGCCTATTACTGAATCTGATATTTCAAGGTAACACTAAGATCCATGGCAGGACGAACTCTGGAGCCAAGCAATAAGTGGAATCCTAGGTAGGCCATTTTTTTAGGGAAGCATAAATTTGAATCAAGGGCTCAGACAAATCCTAGCAAACATAAGTCTTTGGAAAATATTTTTTCAGGTATTTTTTGGCTATTAATCAAAATTTTAAATAATTTCAGCTGAAAAATATATATTTGCCTTGAATTAATACTCTTTATAATAGAGTTCAATGCTGCTTTTGTTGTTCTGTAGCATCGTGGAAGCTGTATTTGTGCTTGGTTTCTGACGAGCCCTTTGTGCTACAGTACTGATGCCCTGACAATAATGGTACTTGGCACTTCTAAGAGTGCTTCTGAAATATAATTAAGAAAGTCTGTGCCATCTTCTTCAGGCAGACATGAGCTCATTTTGTCTGCACTCCAACCCAACTAGTTGCTCTGTCAGCTTGTCTCTGAATCTGTGGTTGTTTGCCTTGCTTCTCTACATGGTTTATTAGCTCAGGATCAGGATGACACCAGTCAAACCCACATGCTCTCATTCAGCTCAGAGCAGGGTCAGAAGAAACTCGGAGGTTTGTTCAATGCAGTTAGAGAGTCAGCATCAAGGTTGGCTTTAGAATTTGGTGGTTTTGGTGCCAATCTTGTAGCCTTAGTTGTGGTCCTGTTCTCAGCTAGATATGTTGGCAAGACTTGTGCAATTTTGTGGAGCTGCTATGCCACGTTGCTCTGTCACTGGAGGTGCTGTGCGAGATTGATTGCTCTGGGCAAGAGTAACCCTGCGTGTTTGTTTCCTGAGACAGCTCCCACTTGCTTGCAGCTCTTGAAACTTCTCTGAAAGAGCCTGCCTGCAAAAAAAGTGACCTTGAATTAAGGGAATTTAGTGGTGGACTTCACAGTGTTAGATTTACTGTTGGACTATATGATCTGAAGGGTATTTTCCAACCTAAATAATTCCGTATTTTCTGTTGCTGTGTTAAGGCAAGAGGGGATAAACTCTGTAATAACCAGTGAATGTAATAATCACTTTGAGGTTTATTTGTTACTACAGCTTTTATATTTTTGATATCCATGGTGTTTTTTGTAGACCGCGTCCCGATTTCTTTTACCGCTGCTTTCCAGATGGAGTAATGAACTCTGAAATGCACTGCACAGGTGATCCAGATCTGGTGTCTGAAGGCAGAAAAAGCTTCCCGAGTATCCACTCTTCCTGTAAGTTCATTTAAATGCAGTGCCTCTTTTCTAAAAAGCTGTCCTGACTGTGTTTCAGAATTGCTCTTTTTTTTTTGCTAGATCATGAACCTGTTTTTTGCTAGAGGGGCCATAGCAGGACTATCAGTAGAGTGAAGCACTATTTAAAGCTAAAGAAAACAGTCTGGTGCTGAGGGGGAGTCTGTTCCCTAATGCAGACCTCTGTATGCAACCTTTGTCCCTCTAGTAAATATTTATTTTATCATATTCCATTGAAGTATGAAATGTGACAAGGCATGTTTGACCTGCAGAGTTTTCACAAAATCTATTTAATGTCTTTCAAGTACTAGATGCATTAAACCAGAGTTCAAGTCACAAAGACAGTTCAACTGCTTTTATCATTAAGATTTCTTCACGGGAGGTGGTATGCTTGAAGATGGAAGGAGTGGAAAAGAATACGCAGAGATCATGGTGCATCATTTGGGTGCTGTTCATCCTAATTAATGGGGTACAAAGGTTCTGTGGCACTAGAAGCTGTCAGTAGAAGGATGATTCTTTCAATCTCTGTTTTCTTACAGTATGCACTGCTGCCTGTGGCTAAAGAAGGGATGCTCTTGATTCTGAGGGGTTCTTATACTTTCATGTTCAGATGCTGTCAAGGGTTTTGATTGCGGGGTGAAAATAAAACCCTGGCAGATTAATTGTTAACCTCCTCTCCTCCCCGCCTTCCTCCTTTTGCCCCTCCCTCTCCCCCCTTCCCACTCAGGACAGGCAATTGGGAGGGAAAGAAGGACAGAGAGAAGAGAGTTGGAAAATTAAAAATGTTTTACTAATGCTACTAATAAGAATAGAGAAAATAATACAAAATATACAAAACTAATCTTGAAAGTCTCAGCAACTGCAGAGCCGGCACCCGAAGTCCTGGACTGGACTCCACAGCCAACCGGAGCTGGATTCAGTCTCTCACTAGGCCTCAGTTCGTGGGGATGACTAGCAAGGTCCTCTCCTAATGTCGCCCATAAGCAGAAGGGAAAAGGAAGAGGGACGAATAAGGGATGAGATCCTTGTGATTTCCCGCTTTTGTATGAAGTGTTCATGTGAATGGAATATTATACACAGTTGGTCAGTTTCTTGGTCACTTGTTTCTCGTCGCCCCTCTCGCGAGATGTCCATCCATGCTTATCAAGAACTTCGCATTCCATTGCTATGTTTACCAAAACATATATCTCATTCTCCAGGAAAATGCAGCTAATATGAAGGCTTTAGCTGACAGGCAAATTCTAAAAGAGAAAATTGTTTTTTTAACAAAACCAAGACAGATGTTTGCTACCACTGGACTGCTTTGCCTGGGCACAGGCAGGAATAAATGGCAGCTCTGTTCCCAGCTCATGCAGGCGGAGGAGAATAGTCCTGACTTTTCTGTCAGCCTGACAGTGCAGAGGTAACATGTGATGGGGAAAAGGTCTATCGATAGTACCTTATTTAGAAGAGCAGGTGGGCAGGGAACAGAGGTAAATTGGGCACAGTTTGGAGTTTCTGTGGTTTCTTGTCTGCTCCTAAGAGAGCACGGGCACTTGTCACTTCACTTGGCTTTGGGGGGGTCCTCAACCTAGGTCTGATAGTTTGATCAGTTCCTCCTCGCTTATGCTGTGTCCTGACAGAGGTTTGGGTGGCTTTATGAAAACCCATATGTCTGATTTAATCAGTTGTGCTAACTCAGATGTTTAAAAAGGTTCCTTCCTGACTTCTAGGGTGTTTTATGTCAAGTGTCTAATAAAACCTCTTTTCAACTGTAAAATAACTTGATTACTGTAAACATTTTTTTCATGTCCAGTATTGTTTGTTGCCTTGTGCTGTTCTGTTTCTAAAAACTGTCAACTGAGTACCAGTATGTCATATATCTGGAATTTGTTTTTCTGATCTTTTTGAGAAGCATTAACTTCAGATTATCTAATCATGCCAAATTATATATTGCAAACAAGTTGTGTAATGAGGTGAATGAAGTTTTAAGGCGCTTGTGATACCTTTTTCTTGTTTGAATCCCAGAAACAGATAAAGGAGTAGTAGATATTTGTGGATATAAGCTTCATAGTCCTAAATGACAAACCAACTTAGATGTCTCAAGTTTTGTATGTAAGCTTCAATTACATTAAAGAGACAATAGCAGAACACATTGTATGCTGTTTAGAACAAATCGTATTTATTGCTATTTCTAGTTTGTCTTCATATCTGGCTGTCACACTTAACTGCAATCCTCCTGGTTAAGTATTTTGTCAATATATCACAACAAAGGCTTAAAATAAGTGCATGTATAAGTTGATGTACTAGAATTTACAGACCAGCCCTCAGCAAGTGTTGTATTTGGTCACTTTCCTTTACTAAAATGAAACAGTTTACTCCAAGGCTGCAAAGTGTGACTTGCAGAAGACACCCAATGTGCTTTCGGATTTGCACAGATTAGAAACACTGTGCATGTGGCTGAGTTAGCTGTATTTTCCACTACAAAGCCTTATATTACAATGTGATAAGAATGAAAAGATATTGTACATGAGGTAATTTTTATGTGTTGGTGTGTGCTACAGTGAGGCAATTCTAAAGCTGCCTGAAGTACATAACTCTGCTCCTTCTTTGTAGCAAAATTATTTAGCTAACCAGGATTGTTCATATTATTTTATCAAGAATAGTTTATAGTTGTGATAATAAATTTAGTTTCTTGCTATTATTTGATTCCCCACTTGACTGAGGAGAGAAAAGCAAAAAATATTATGGGAAACACAGCATTATACTATCCTCCCAGACATGGGAAGCAATGAGGATGTTGATATAATAATTCGCATTTGGAAAATTTGCTATAATTCTATGTTTTCAGTACTTTGTTTTGTGTAGTGTATGAAATGCAACTCCTTGACCTCCCGCTCCCTGTGAAAAATAATTCACTTAATCTCAGCTTTTAAAAGCTGTCCTTCCCAACTTTTTAACATGTAGGTAGTTGTAAACTTTCCTTCCATAAACTTAGTCCAAGATATTTTCTTGCCTCCTTTCTCCATCCTTTCAACATAAAATTGCGAATAGGTAAAAGGAGTTCAGTTTTTCAGATTTCTGTCATCCTTTCTCTGTTTGTCGTGGCATTTGTGAAGTGGCACCACAAAAAGGTTATTTGTTTCTGTTACTGTTTGTGGGGTTTTTTTTTCAGTTTTCATAGCTGTGGAAATGGGGAGCATAAGAGTTGAAAATAAACTATAGTGCCTCTCTTGGAGTGATAGTTACAAGTAGCCTACTACAGCTTGGTATTTTCTGCTTCACTTGAACACATGAAGAAAATAAAACACAGTAAAAGCTGCCAGGCAGCTCATAAAGAGAGGTGAGAAGCTTCAGTCAAGAGCCATTTTCATCTTCAAAACAGTTTTTCCTAGAGCATTCCTTGGACTGGCTGTCAATCAAAAGCTTTGTTATAGCAGGATCTAAAACCTCATCCATGCAAAATGAGGCCTGTGCTGTGAATGTTGTGCTGTAAGAATGTGGTGCAGGAATGTATAACGAGTGACAGTACTGACACCCCCAGATGGTCTGGCCTGACCTTGTGTACTCGATAAAAATGATGTGAACTACCTGTGTCCCACTTTTAGAGTCAACTTCTGCCCTGAAGGAGTGTGCGTTCTCCTTATTAGAGAACAGATGATGTTCTTGGCTTAAATTACCATGTCTTTCATCTCTCTGTGCAAAGGAGTGCGTGTAATACAAATAAGAACATTGTATGGAGCACAAACTGTTTTGTAAAACCAAAGAGTGACTTGCTGGTAGATGCAGGCTATAGTTGCCTGAAACAAGTGAGGCATTTTGTACCAAATCAGAACAAGAGGTTGACACACATGAAGACAGCGGTGTTGTTACTGCCTTCTCTGAATGAGGAGCAGAACTCTACCTGTAGTGGCTGTTGGAAATGTACTTTGAGTTGGCATATCCCATGCAAGGTTGCTGTCTCCCAGCTCTATCTTGTGCCCTCCTTTTCTGGAAGGGCTGTTGAAGTTAGGTGACTCTTGATAACTTTTAATAACAGCAGCAGTTTAGAATCTACATGAGCACAACCCAACATTCAATGACTCCATTGAATTCACACAGTAGGGATTAGAGAAGTCCCTGGACCATCTGAGTTGTTTGGAGCATTTTTTGCCTCTTTTCCAGTAGAACTGCCAGTATGTCTTGTTGGAGAGAACCAACATTTGGGGGTGGGGAGTCAAGACTCCTGCCTGGCTCCACTAGTTCAGAGATGTTCCTGAGTCCCAGGTTTATATGCAGCTGTTCTGACCAAAATGTAAGTCTATTTTTCTGTGATTTTAAAAACAATTGGCAGTTTTATGCTATTTAAACCTACTATTGGTGAAGATACCATGCAGCTTCTCTACGCACATACTTCACTGAAAGAATGTCGTTCATGAAGATCATAAATGCAGCATTTCTTCCTCCTGCCTGTGTCCTTTGTGTGCATCTTCTGTGGAGTTACCTTGCAGAGAGTTTTCAGGCATCCTGCCTTGGAGATACCTCATGGCATCCTTACCTCTCAAGATATGTGGAGTAAACACACATACTACTCTTCCGAGTTTGTTCTGGATATTCTTTGCCAGCTTGTTTTCCAAATAATAAGCAAGTCTCTCTCAAATGTGGCCCTGAGAAGAGTGGGAGTTTCTAAACATCTGAAAGCCGGTTACACCATCTAAAAGTGCTGACCATAGTAAGGAGTGGAGGAATTCGGCCATTTTTGTGGTGAGCTTCTGAAGAAACCTCTTCTTGTGTTTGAAATATGATGGGAAATGTATTTTTTTATTTTTGGGGGGCATAGTTTCCACACAACCTCCTGACGTGCAGCAGAAGTGGGAGTCGGGTTCATGACTTGCAGCTTACATTTGTTGCAAAGGAAGGAGGGACAATAATGTCCAGGGACCTCTAAAGGGTCCTGGGAGAGGTGCACAGAGGGACAATACCAGATGTAGGTGTTCTCCTTAAATCAGTCATACATTATACCTTTCAGAGATGATAAGTCCAAATTTCAGTTCCACACTAGTCAAAAATCAGTTCTTTTCCTAAGCACAGGGAAATGTTTTAAAATACATGAAGTGATTAACATGCCCATTCCTTCATTATATATGAGATTAAACCTTTACTTTCCAGGAGTGGAAGATATAAAAAGTTAATTTTATCTGTTGGCTGTCTCTGGTAAGATAGTAAACTATCTTCCAGATCCTTGGTGGATGTCTATCACAAGGCTGCTGGGGTGGCTGGAAGATGCACGGTGAGCCACTCATCACAGTTGATTAGAACTTCCATTCACAAAGAACGATGACTTGTTTGAACCACACTAGTGCTTTATCAGCTGATGCTGACTTTGGTTTTAAAACCCCCTGTTCTTACTCCACTAATTGAAGCAGTGGAAGATGCATGTTCAAATCCAGCAGTTTTACAAGCAGAACGAATGAACTGCAGCAATCCGTAGCTGATACACTACAATTCTGCTGCTAGAAGAAGTGGGGGTCATGACAGAGAGGCAGAGGAGAAGAAAAGAATATGACCAGTAAGGTAGCTGTGATGTTGTATCACCAGTCAGGTGGCTGTAAGTACAGGGAGAACTAAAGGGTCAAATTCTCTTTTCAATTTATGCTCCTGATAATGTCAGAAATATAAACTAGTTCTATCAAATACTGCAGGTTTTCCCTCTCACTCCTCATTTTGAACAGCGGAGCTCAGTTAAACTCTTGAAACCTTAAAATGCAAAAAAAAGTTCAGTTTGTATATGAAGTTTGGGAATATCTGCTATCCTCTATCTGCTTTGGAAGCCATGTACACTGAAATCTTGCAGAGCTCAGTATGGAAACAGACCTCATCTTTCAGGTCCACACATAGATTCATAGACATTGAAGATGGAAAAGCCTTCTTGTATGATTTACAGTAAATCAGTTCATTACTATATACAGATGATTCCTGACACATTAAAAAAAGTTCTTATATTCATTTTAAGCATCATACACAGTAGGCTTTTCCTGCAGCTTAAAATGAGGCTGGTTATTACATGGTTTGAGAGTTCACTCTAGAATAAATACCTCTCTGGAGTCTAATCTTGAGACACCTAATTGGACATCTCTTTTCTGAGCTTGGTGCCTCATTTCAAATGGCTCTGAATTTATCATGTCAGTGTGATTCTCCTCTATTAAGCTAGAGTTTAATATTGTAGTTTACCATGTGTTCTATTAATCTGCTGCATTTTTTTTCCTGCCACGCTAACCTTATTTTCTGTAGTTGTGTATATAATTGGTAGCACATTTGCTTGTTTTTCTCACCAAATGTGCTAATAAGCAGTTCAGGAGATAATTCTTTGGGCTATTGCACTGTGGAACTCTCCAAGTATCAAAAACATTGGATAACATCTGGTCATATCTGAAAGAATTGCATGGTAGAACTAGATAAGACCAGAAGGAGGAGGGAGGGATGCATGATGTGCTAGAATGAACTGCAGCAGGTGAGAAGTTCAAGTCTCCCTTGGTCCTTACACTATTTGTGGGGACTGGTGCAAAAAGACCTGACCGTCAGTTGATACAAAGACTAAGATGGTGATTTAGGAGCTGTCAGAATACCACTGATATTCTCTTTTAAAGTGTATTTATACCTTTCTTGGTGATACAGAGTGATCATCAGTGCATGTTGTACTTGTACAGGCTGTAAGTTGCCCATGTTAGGGTAAGCTTAGATGTTGGGTTCCCATCAGATAGTATCACTTGTGGAACAGTCTATGTAGAACAAGTGTTTGAAGACAGATTCTCTATAAAATAGATGCCATCACCATATATGCTCTAGTCTTCTGAAAATCCCATAAGGAGCTGTATGATGCGAAGCAAGGAAATTAATTTTAAGGATGCATTTTAAATCTGGCAATTTTAGAAGTGGAGCAAAGGAACTGAGGCAGATTTCCATGCTTTAGGTCTGAAATCTTTGCAAGGTTGGCCTTAGTATCTGGTAGAGTTTTACTTTTTCTTATTTATTTAAGAGAAGAGACTGTCACTTACAAATAGTTTAATTGCTACTGTCAAAAAATGATTTTAGGTCAGATCTTTTGAAGGATCTTTATGGAAAAAGCTGCAGTTGTGCAGTGCATGGACAGTCTTTGACCAAATCAGGTTACAGTCAAAGAATGAACACTTGTCTACTTTACTGGATATTTTTAGACTGTTTGTATGCTGCCTGGTAATAGATTTAAAGCATGATTTCCCAGGACTGCAGATAGATTTCTGCAGGTGGAGAAAGAGTTGAACATAGTTTGTGTGTGTGGTGAAGGGAGACTAATAGGCAGTTTACGGAATGAAGAGGTAGAAACTGAGGGATATTCCAAAGATAGGAAAAACAGCTATCAAGAAAAGCATGTTTTAGAAGCACCAATTAATGGAAAATCCAAGTCTTGTTCTAGTTACTGCCTGAAATTAATTTTCCTAAGCTTTTAGCTGTGAAGATTTTGGCTTAAAAGTATGAATCCAGATTGTCATAAGAAAATATATATATATTTTTTATTATTAAACTACTGAAGTACTGTCCAAAGCCATATTGTGTACAGGGAAAGGGTGTGTCCAGAGACCTATTTCATAGCTCAACAAGTGATAGATCATTCTGATGTAAATACAACTTTGCAACAGCAGCAAACCCCATTGTGTTGTATTCTGATCTGCTTACTATGTAAATGATTTCTGAATGATTTATCTGCTGAAGCTTTCTTAGAAAAAAATAGCAATTCAACAATGCAGACTCGCTTCAAATATTGTTCAGTAAAATATGTTGTTTAGGTGAAAAAAAAAATCCTAGACAGTCAGATATCTTACATGCTGATATGATTGTAGTAATAAAGTCCTTGTTGATGCAAATATGGGTAAATAATAGTAGCACAACACATTGTATTTAGAAACACCAAAAAACCTGTGTGAATGAAATGCCAAATTTTTGACCCTGTTTGCTTTCTTAGAGGAAGTGATTAATTCATCATGATAGAACTCCCTCTAGGCTCTTATTCTACTCAAAGCATTTGCAAGCAGATTGCAGTTGCCAGAGTTTTGGCCTCAGCTTTATTTCGTGACTATTTTTAAATGTGTTATTTCTGAATTGATCAGAACTATTTAAGATGTGTTTATCAGGCAAGGATTGCTCTCAGAGATTTGAGGAAGTTGCATGAAGCTGGTTTTGGTACCTTTGTGCTGAAGGAAAAAAATAATGGCTTGGTGAGAGGTTAATTTAATCTCCTTGCAGCTGTATTTAGTACTGGTAGGTAGTGGCAGATCGATTCCATTATTATCATGAATGCCCACATATGCATCTTGAAGTTGATGTGTCTGCTACGAATAAATGAATAATCACTTGCTAATTTCACACAGAATCACAGAATCGACTGGGTTGGAAAAGACTTCAGAGATCATCAAGTCCAACCCTCGGTCCAACTCCAGTCCATTGACTAGATCATGGCACCAAGTGCCATGTCCAACCTCAGTTTAAAAACCTCCAGGGACGGTGAGTCCAGCACCTCCCTGGGCAGCCATTCCAATGCCTGACCACTCTCTCTGGAAAGAATTTCTTTCTAATATCCAGCCTAAATTTCCCCTGGCAGAATTGAAGCCCATGGCCTCTTGTCCTATTGCTGACTGCCTGGGAGAAGAGACCAATCCCCACCTGGCTAGAACTGCCCTTCAGGTAGTTCTAGAGAGTGCTGAGCTCACCTCTAAGCCTCCTCTTCTCCAGACTAAACAAGCCCAGCTCCCTCAGCCTCTCCCCATAGGTCTTGTGTTCAAGTCCCTTCATCAGTCTTGTTCATATCAGCTTCTAGTTTGATTCATAGAGTTATTAGGTTGAAGGCACCTCTGGAAATCACTAAGTCCCAACCTGCTGCTCAAAGCCGGGTCAGTGGGATGAGGTTCCTCAGGGTGGTGTCCAGTTGAGTTTTGCATGCAACTGAATATGAAGATTCCACAACCTTTCTCTTGGTCAATTGACCACCCGCACAGTGAAAATGTTGTTTCTTATGTTTAAATGCAATTGTCTGTGCTTCAGTTTGTCCTTCCGGATTTCACATCAACTGACTGAAAAGCAAACTTGATAAAAATTAGTCAATTCAATAACACACTGGCTGCAAAGATAATTAAACTTACAATTTCATGTTGAATTAGATAGATTAATGAGAATAAAATCAATAAAATCCACATTTTCTGGATAAAAGTGCTGTCCTAGCAGAAAATGAATAAAATACTTAAGGTATTTTTATATCTGCAATTTAGTTGCTTAAATAAGTTTGAAAAGTTGACTTTGGGCTAAATTGTGCCATTGATTTTTTTTTTAATAGAATTTTTTATTGATTCCAGAGGTTCTTTTTTGCAAGGAAAAAATTAAGGTTTGAGGAAATGATTTAGTGGTAATATCTCAATTTGATTTGTATAACTTCCAGAGTGAATGTTAGCACAGTGCTGTACAAAAGCTCTTATTTCTCCTTTGTGTGCTGGTTGTGTTGTTGTTGTGTAGGGTTTGTGTTTTGTTTTGTTTCATTGTATTATATTGGCTGAAAGAGAGTTGTAGCTATTACTGTTGAATACAGCTGAACAAGTCAGAGCATTTAATCAGAAATCTGAAATAAAGCATGTAATCGTAGTATTGGGTTGGGGGGACAATAACTGATTTTATTGTCATACATTTTTTAATTACCTCCTTGATGAATGAAGGGGTCTCAATATGTTTCAGAGAAGTGAAGAAGAAAATTATTTGCCTTTCAAGCTATATCATACACTTACCTCACAGTATTTGTAGACAAGATGATAAAATATATTTAAACACTCAACTTTTATGTATTGGTTGACCCCATTTTTATCAGGAATTAATGCTTTTAAAAGAAACAGTTCCTTTCACTCTATATTTTTAATAAAATGCACTTGTAATAAAAATATGACCTAGGTAGTAATATTAATTATTATTAATGTAACCAACATTAGCAGTGGCCAAACTTGCAAATTTGTAACCATTTGCAACATCATGAAGAATTGATTTTTCACAGTTTTGTTACTCAGGATGAGCCTTTGCAGGTCTAAACTCATCACAGATCAGGGTAAACATCCATTTGCAGCCCAGGGCATAATCTTATTCAGGTTAAAAACAATGCCAGAACTGAGTTGCCTGGAGAATTCTTATCTATTAATAGTCATCATTACTGCACTGGAGAAGTAATCAGCAAACGGGGTTAATGGGAGCAGTGATCAAGGAATTAGGATCTTAATACCTACTGTGCACATTAATACAGCTTTAAGAAAACATTGCCAGTGGACGATGTTACACATGGTAGATTCTGTTTATATTAAAGGTAGGGTATGCACATTATGAGAGTACTGGGTATGAGGTAATCTGTGTTTATTTGTTGGAGAAAGTACAGTGTCTCCAAAAAGGGAAGTACAAACAGCAATAGGAAAAAAGTAATTGGTTTTCCTTTTCTACTGGCATGATAAATGAGATTACATCTTCAGACTAGTCCTGAATAGTAATTGCCTATTTTAAGTAGCCAGATTCCATTATGAATGACACCAGTAATTGCTCATTCTGTTGTGACGAGTTTAAGAATATATAAGAAAAATTCTTCTGTAGAGATGCTTCAGCCCTGTCTTCCAATAAAGAGAGAGGAATCCCAGCTGGCTTTTGTCATGGCAATACCATTTCTTCCTTTGTGAGCAAGGTCAGCCCTCGCATCCTACAGATATTAGGAATACGCCTGCCTTTCTCTTCAGCATATCTTCCAGAAGTGGAGTACACCTCTGAGCTTAGCTGCTGGGAAAACTTGTTTATTCAAAGCTATTGCTTCTTCTTGATTATTATAGTTGTTCAATTTGCTTTTGTTTGTGTAGGGAAGAAGCTTAATTACCTTGCAGTCTGATTGTCCCTTTCCTCTTGCCTAACTAACTTTCCAGGTAAAAAAGCTAAGGTTAAGGTAGATGCTGAATGTCACAGCTTGCCAAAGACTTTGCTGTGGTGTTGTAGACTTTAGCTCTATGTAAAACTAAGACCATTGTTCTTCTGACTGACCTTTTCAGTTAAAAGGATTCTGAGTTACACCAGAAATCTAAAGATCAATTTTCAATTGTAAACCTCAGTGACAGCTCTTCTCTGGAACAGAATGGGTCAGAAAGCTGCAGACAAATTTGAAAATGGATGGCTAAGTACTCACCTCAGACAGAGGAGGTGGGCACATCAGTTTCCAACCATCTTTAAGACAGAAATCTCATTATGGCACTAGCAAATATTGAGATCCCTTGAAATTGCCATTGAAGTCTGGTTCTGACGTTACACTGTGAAATCCATCCAGTATGATTTTGTATAGCACTTCTGTGTAAGAACAAACCAAATGTAGAGATGATGTTGTTATCTCTTCCTTAGTAATAAATCCTTCAGTGTGGAGCTTTCTTTAATGTGGGTAAGCTCAACAGTGAATAGCCCATGCAAAACTGTGGTTTGGTTGCATGTCTGTTGTGTTCACTGCATAAATGTGTTTCTTTGCTCTCTTCTCACTTTATTTTCAGGTCAAACACTGGCCTCATGAGGGATATTCCTTCATCCTCCTTTGCAAAGAGGAAAATAGAGAATCAAACATAATCAGAGATTACATTCTGTTTTGAGACCTAGAAGCTGATATTTATATATGAATATGCCCCCAGGCCCATCAGCTGTGAAGCATTTTGCTCAGGTTTGATCAGGAACCACCACTAGAAGCAGTCATTGCTCCTAATCTTGATAGGGTAATTTTCTATGTCTGTAGAGACTAAGGGTGAGACTTTCTGTGGCTGCATTTTCACTCTAATCAGATGTACACTGTTGAAGCCCCTCCTTGTACACTGTGCTTCACATTATGTGTGGTCTTGGAGCCCAGAATAAGAGTAAACCAGAATATGTGTGAGAGTGTTCTGCTTAGACTAAAGCTACTTGGAATTAAAAGCAACCATTCTGTTTCCATGGGGACTTTAAATCTGTCTACAGAGTAGTCACCTTCATGAACTGGGGCATGTGTTTTCCGTTCTAAAAGAGCTGTTTGTGATCAGTCTCCGAATGATCCTGGTTGACTCAGAACCCTTTTGAGCAGGAAGGGTGATAGAACTGACTCATGTAAGTGCGTGCTCTGATAATACAAACAACCCTGAGTCAATTCAGACTTTTTTCTATAAAAACAAGAGTATCAACTGCAGTTCTGCTGTGAGCAAAAGAAAAATAAATCAATAACACCCTCGAAATTGAATTATAAATTTAAAATGCAAGGCACCTTTCTTCAGCGGTGGCTGTTGGATTTACCAAATTGCAGGAATATCAGTCATAAAGATTTCTGAAACCATTAATTTAGGTCTCTGGAAAACAAGGAGATATTAAAAGTCTCTTGAGGAAAGCTATGAGATAAATGTGGGAAATCAAACATAATACCTATACCACAAAAAGAAAAGCACAGAATGTCTGCAGAAAGCCTCGTTCGGATTTTGCTGGTACTGTCAGTTCTACCTAGAAAGCACCAACTATTATGGATAAGTAGGTAATTTTTTTCCCTCCCTTCTGCAGAAGACTGAGGAAATAATGAAGTCAATGTTTCATCTAACGAAACCTACACAAAGAAATGTTTATGGAAAACTAATACTGCTTTGTTGCATCAACTTATTTCTCTGGTGATTTTTCTCCTGAGAGTTTTAGTTTTCGCTTGGCTCAATGTGAACCAAGTGTTTTTAGAACTCTCTCAGACTGAGATTCCTGCGTTCTGTTCAAACAAACAGAAACTTTTGGAAAATTATTATGTTGGAAGGCAGTGTAAGTTGGACTCATGAATGAAACCAGTGAAAAATAACATAGCATGTCTTTTAAAAATACTTTTCTTGTGGGCAAGGAGTGGGGAAGGAGAAATCTGTGGATGATTTTACTGAGGGAATTAATCAGAAAATAGAAATCTGAATCGTTGACTATATATATCATAGCATTTCCACAGATACTTAAGACGAACTATGATTTGAGTTGGTGAGTGGCGCTCAGTGATGTCAGAAATTCTCCATCATAAAATTAGTGATTTTATCCTTTATTGCGTTAGCCTTGTCTTCTCTGTCTCCCCTGCTCTGGCTTTCTTTCCCTTGTTTCCCTTGAAATCAGTTTGTGTGGATAAACACAACAACATCCTGTCTAGAAAAATGGAACTACCTATTGCTATAGATAACAAAAAAAGTCTAAAGGCAAGAATTAATGATATTTATGTTCTCAAGCAATAGAATAGGGTATAAGTTTCTGATATTGTGTAGGATGGCAAGGAGACTGGAGTCTGGATGAAGAACAGAGTGTCACTGTATCCACAGAATTCCTCCTGCGCTTGGGTGGGTAATGGTGGGAGTTAAATCTGAGGACCAGCACTATAATTTGGATGTTCCTACCCTGGGAATGCCTGTTTAGATCTAGAAATTATAGTCTTGATAGCGGGTTCACATACCAGTGTCTGCATTTGTTTGGACGTGTCCCATTCCTCCTGGCTAAACTGCTTATTTGGGTAGCACTTTTGCTGTTAACTGGTGGATTGGTTAATATTTCATTTTCTCTTTTATCTCCACAATTAACTGTTCCACTCAGTGTTACTGTATTCTGCATTACTGTTCTGTGACCCCCGAGGAATTATGTTTTCTGATGATATCAGAGCTGATTATGTAGTTCATGCTTCCACCAGATTTGCTTGATGAAGCACTAATTAAATGAATGTAGTATTTGCGGTGTGTCTTGCTGAGTCACTAAAAAGAAAAAAGGCGACTGGAAAACTTTATGTCTTTAGAATGAAAAGACAGCTAATGCCTCTTCCCACTTTTCACTAAATAATTGTCATTAGTCAGTTGTAAAAATTAGAATATTTTTACATTTTAAAAACCATCCATTTGAAAAAATTGAATTATTTATGTGCTTCCAAGTTTAAAAAAATTACTGAATTTCAGTAGAATTGTTTGCTGTCTTGTAATAATTTATATAAAATATTACTGCAGGACATGTAATTATACTTGGGTATCTAAATTTGAACTGTTAATTATCTTTAGCTAGCAATTTCATGGAGGATAATCATGTTTCCTTCAGTTGAAAGTGAACATTTTAAGTAACAGATGAGCTACAAGCCACAGGTTTTTGGCAGTAATTGCTGTACTCCCTTATTTTCAAGATAAATCTCTTAATTAACAGCTGTATGGCAGTGTCTCTCTGAAATATTTCATCCTCTTACAGAAGAAACCAGGGAGATACGGAATGGATTTCTTAGATATGCAATGAAAATAAAAACTCCTGTGGGGTTTATTGACTTCTTAATTCAAACTGTAAGTATAGTCTGGAATAGTTGTGTTTAATGCTTTTACCTCTTGTCTGACATATTTATCTCTTAGTGCTCAATAGCAGAGGCTGTTTGAATTCATGAGGGGCTTGTGAGATGAACTTCTAGAGTTTACTTTTCCAGCTCTAGTAATAAATCAAGTCCTGCTAGTCTGTTTGAGGTTCAGATTATGCATATGTCTCAAACATACCTGATGATCTAAAGCATGTAGCTAGATACTGTATTTATGCTAGGTCTAGCAGAAAGAGAAATTTATTCTCTGGTTATAGATAATTGGCAGGGTAGTAGCTGTTTAATTAGTACTAGCATGTTTGAATTAACATAGCCACTCTTATCTCATTTTTTTTCTGTTTAAAAAGTAGAGGTATAGTATCAGGACTTTATTTCATAAAGGGATGCACATCTGATCTAACAAAATAAAACCAAACCAAGCAAAACACAAAAAATCCTCCACAAAACAAACCAACCCACCCAGTCAACATTTGGTATGAGCCAGGGACCACACTAGAGCAGCACCATCATGGGTGCATTCAGGGACCAGTTGCATCCCGATATCATTCTCTCCTAGGTTTAAATCTGATACAAGTTCATTACTTGGACTTAAGATTACCATGTGTAATTGAGAAGCATGGAGATTTTGGCAGTGGGTAGACTAAAAACCATATCTTGTGGAGAAAGATGTTTTTCTAGTCTGATACAGTTGTATGATTGGGGCTGAGTTTACAAGACAATCTCTTGTAGCTCATATTAATGCCAAGGCTGCTTTGATTAGTGCATGAGTGCTGACCTCCTCTCTTCAAGATAATTCAAGAATCTGAGCCCTTTTAGGCTTGTCTTTACTGTGTTCTCAGAGAAAGGGGGTTTGTTCAAGGTTTCCATCAACAGAAATGGAAAAGCAAGCTATGGAACAGGTTCGCTTTTAGGACTTTTTGTAAATGGCATCATTAACTGGACAAATCAGAGCTTAGTTCTCATGTTTTGGTAGCAGTGAGGTGCACCCTGAGACTGCTTCACATATTTCAGGTATAAAGAGGTGCATGAAAAGAAAATGTGTCAGAAAATAAACCAAAAAAGGTCCATGAGAATTCACTGTGACAGTCCTGCAAAAACAAATTAATGACTCATACTCCAGTTACTTGCTTTTCAGATAATGTAGGTCTGGTTTTGTTCTACATGTCTCTATCTTCAATATCTCTTTTGTTTCCCAAGTCCCTGCATACATTTATAATTTGTGATGTGCTTTTCATGTTGCTTGTGCTGAACTCTATTTGTTTATGAAATGAAATTAATAAAGCTAAACCAAAGGGAAGGTGATTGACTGTCCCACTTGGAGAAAAAAAAGGTTGTCTGTGACAATAAGCTCAAAACATTCTCTGGGAATTGTACTTCTATAAATTCCTACTTGAATTTCAGCATTAAAATTGATTCAGCCATTTGGTATCATACTTTTTCCTTCAGGAAAGATAAATATTTCAGTCTTTGAACAGTGTGAAACTGAAAACATTCACTAGTAGCCCCGGCTAAAATTGCAGTAGGCTGCTGTGCCATTCCAGTGATGAATAATATGTGTTTGCATTTGGAAAATATACAGTAATCACTGCAAGTATAAAGCTTTACAGACAAAGAGATGGATTATTTTCTCTGATTGCTACATAGACTATTTGAATGGTTGTTTTGCAGTTTCATAATTTGTTGCCACTTAAATAAGTTGAGGATTTTTACTTCCGTTCAAAATCTTCTTAGTGAAAAGAAGACATGTATTGTGTGCTTCGCAAAACATCCATTAAAACTTGAGAAGCTGAAGGTCCTCATTGGGGAAGTTTAATTTCCAGAAAGCACCCACAAAAGCAATGACATCTTTAATGAATAATTTATTTGGGGTGCTTTAGATCAATTTCTTTTTCACAGTTTCTCAGTTCATGCATTTCAACTTGGTAATCGGTTGGATCTGTGCAGATGGGTTTTCAAACTCATCTGGATCACTGGTTTGGAGAGAATCGTATGTCAGGATGGGCTCTGCAGTGTCTCCAGAGGCTGTCATCATCTTTATTGCAGTTGTATTTATTTCAATAATGATAACGCCCAAGAGGAAGCTGTTTTTTGACACACTTCAAGTACCATTATTGTATGGTTTTAAAACATGCCTTCCAATAGTGGTCACAAGGTGAAAGGCGCACTTAACTTGATAATTCCTCAACCATTAGGATGTAAAGGTGAAAACAACAGTTACTTGTCCTCACACAGAAGTCCACAGCTATCTAGTAAGTTCTGAAAACCCATTCATCTGGGGTTTTTTGACTCTTTCATTTTTTTTTTTGTGCTCTCCTGGTTGCTTATTTGTCAGCTTTGCAAGGCTTGGACCTGGTACCATTACAGACTGCAACCCTGGTTCCCCGAAAATAAGGCAGGGCCTTATATTAGTTTTTGCTCCAAAAGATTATACTTTTTACATGTATTGCTGCCTGTACTGTAACTAGGGCTTATTTTTGGAGTAGGGCTTATATTTCAAGCATACTGGAAAATCATGCTAGGGGGCTTGTTTTCAGGGTAGGTCTTATTTTTGGAGAAACAGGGAATTATCCCTTTCAAGGTTTTCTGTAGTGTCACGGTTCAATCCAATTGCAGGATGAGGTCTTAGTACATTAAATCCTTGGGCAGAAGATGTGTCAGGCTTTTGGTTTTTTTATGAAGTATTTTTCTCATGTCATTGCTATACCAGTAAATAAACATACTTAGATACTTCCTTTTGCTTCTACCTCAACACGCACTTGTAACAGTGTTTGCATCAATTCTGCATGTACTTGATTATTTTGAAATGGGAGCAGCGCATCTTGTAGGAAGGCTGTTGGAGAACATTACTCATTTTTTGTCTACATAGCAGTGTTTATATGTCTCTTCCTATTGTGTTTTCCTGAATCAGGTCCTCAGATGAAGATGGCCCATGACAATGGTGGTTTACAATCAATCGTGATTGTATCAGTAAGAACTTTACCAGGTGCTGGTGTTACAAATCTTGCATGTGAGATAATTCTCCTCCTCTATCTTCAGATTATTTCTGTAAAAACAATACTTTATTCAAGCTGACGTTATGGTGCTCACTGGATCATATCTAATGGTGTGATGTACCGGAGGTCAGATGAAAAGATCAGCTCGTCCCTTCTGGCTGCCAGCTCTGAACTTTTGAACAATCCATATTCAGCAAGCAAAATAAGCAGTGTTATCTGCAGAGAAAAACCCCAGGACACTTTGTGAACACAACCAACTTAAAGTGGTGACTTCAAGTTGATTGATCCCGTATATAACTGGTTTTCGAAAGTCTCATGCTGAGAATGGGAATAGGGGATTCATTTTGAGGAGCAGTGAGAGACAACGTGCTTGCACTCTGCCACTCGCTGGCTTGGATCCTATGACAGAACGTGCAGTGAGTCTCTGGATGGTTTATAGTCATGCTGCAAACAAAACCTTTGACTGGCAGGTCTACATATCCAGTAGCATTACAAAAAAGCAAAACAGCTAGGACAAGGGCAAAAAGGAATGGAAATTGATTTAATTTTTCATAAACAAATGATTATCTAGGTACCATTAATATTATCTGGAGAGTGCATCTGCAATATTAAAGATTCTCTGTAGACAGTAGTTTGAAATAAAACCATATAAATATAGCAAAAACATAATACATGTGAATTCCAGTGATTCCTTTAAAGGAACTCAAAACATGAGTAAAATGCACCATTAATCTCAACTTCCTTCAAGATCTGCTTAGAAATGTACAAAGATTTGCAAATCCAGGATTTTTACTGGTGTTCAAATAGCCCCGTTAGCCCTAAACCAATTATCTGATGCTATCAGCAGATCAGGCAATGGAAGTAAACAGTAAGGGGACAAATCAAATATTGCTTAATGTGTTTTCCTCTCATTTCAAGTCTTTTAACCCCTCCCGCTCTTCACACTTCACCTCCTTTGCCTTTGTATCTCTAGGTGCTGAGCTTTGGGACACTGTCCTCAGTGTGTTTGCGTTGCGCTTAGAATAATGGTAACCTTGTCGCAGCTGAGATCTTTCAGAGCTGCTACAATGCAAATATTCCATTTTCTGTCTTTCAATACATTTCTATAGCATTTTATCAATCCCTGACACAACACGTGGCTTGTCTCAGGAGACGTTTTCCTGTGTTCAGCAACTTGTAGCATCAGGACTTTAATTTGAGTTAGCTGCAGAGATTATTTAAAATACCTCATTTCTTTATACTATGTCTTTGATTAATACCTTTCTACTCTTCCAACACTTAAAATCAATTAAATATTTCTGTCTGGAATTTGCATCTTGAGTTAACTTAGTTTTAACTAAATTAGTCTGATTTAGTTAATTTTCATTTGTGTCAATGTCTCCAAAAAGGGCTGGTTGGTATTTTATGTTGCTCTCGCCTTCTTTATATAAATAACGTATTAATTTCTCATGATCTGGGAAGAAACCATCTTAGCAGAAGTATTTGTGTAGATGAGTGTTGCTTTGCAGATTCTTGGAAATCTGTCTTCTTATGCAAAATGATAATTTTTATTATAATACTAGCCAGTATGTAATATGTTAGGGCACATGATGTGTGTATGTGTGTGTTTGCATTTTCTTTGTGACTCTAACTGGTGCAGAAAAAAATGCTCAAATATATTCTATTGATTGACCAATTCTTCAATGTAAATATCACCTATAGGCCCAGGATTCTTGAGGAGTGAATTGTTTTTCTTCACGTTGTTGACAGACAACATCTTCAAAATACAGTAATCAAGCAAAGTTGCATACACAGAGCACACAGCAATCGAGTGTTCTTGGAATATATAGCTGCCTTTATAATGGGTATTTCCAACTCCCAGAGTGTTTTGCTGTTAACTCCGTTTTCTTTGGTGCTGACTCTGCACATGCTGAGACTATTGGGTCAAGCAGCTCTTTCTGGATGTGCACGCTCCAGGGTAAGGGAAGTCAATCTTAAAATACTGCTAAGTAAAGCTGCTCTGCAGAATACTAGTTTCATAGCCACAAGCTAGGGCATCATTGTATTAGCTTTTCATCTTACATTAGGCATAAGTTCCTCTGCAGGAGTGGTTTTGAGTCCTTTTTTAAATGGTCTTAAGTTTAGAGGAACACATCCAATGTGCCTTTGTGTTGAGTGCAAGTATAGATTCTGCTGAATTTCCATATTCATTCATGAACAACTCCTTCTGGAAATGTGGCAGATCCTGAAAAAAAAACACATTCTGGGGAAATAATTCCTTTAAAAAATATCACACAGTTTGCTCTAGAGCCCATTTAGCTAAATCTGCTGCCACTGTCCACCACACTGACAATTGCTAGTAAAATTGCCTGGGAAATGCTAGTGATCCTGAATATGAGTTGGTGAGAACTGAACACCTATGCTATAGTTTGGGCTATATTTCTTTAAGCCCTCTGAATTGCTAGGCATTGTAGATTGCCTGAAAATGAAGCCACTTGATGTCTTCTATCTGGAAACACTGTCTTCAGATTTCAGTTAATTTTCTTCTAAAGATCTAATTAATAATAATCCAGGATGGCAAATGGAAATATGAAAACAAAACTAAATTTTGAGAGGAAGTATTTGAAAGTATTCATTCCAGGCTTGCACTTGATATTGAATATCCACAATAGATTTAGTTTTGCTTACTCTGGTTACTCAGCTGGAAGATGGAATGAAGCAGATGATCCTGTCCTTGCAGAATGGACAACCCTGTCACGCAGGTGCCAATATGTGTTATTAGCCATCTAAAAAAACCCAATAAAATAAAAAACAACTATAAAGAGCTGCAGATCTTTGACACAAAATACAATGCTACAAAAATTATCAAGTGCAACAGCAAGAGCACAAGAGAGCAATGGTGATGTTGTCTTTTCTCGTATTCTGGTGGCCAACCTAGCAAATGTGAGAGGCACAAGAGAAAGTGGACACTGAAAGAAGAAGGAATGTTTATTTTTGTTTTAAGTGTGTCAGTCTATACTGAGTGCTAAGAGTTGGAGAGGATGGTTGAAAAGGGAGAGGGGATGTTCCAATTTTCTGAGAAATGTTGTCAGGATCATAGCATTTTTTCTTTCCATAGTGGCTATAGCCTGGTGCTCTGACTATGCATCTGACACCCTATTTGTGTAAGACATGCTACTTTTAGGAAAACACATTCATTTCAACAATATCGTGATACAGAAGTGTTGGAATATATTATTTCCTCCTGTCCAATATATAGTCTGAAAGGCAAAACAAATTTATATGACTTTCAAAGGTCTGTACACAAGAAGGTAACACAGTCTTCAAGAAATATTTATTCGGGATTGTTATATTTTTAAAGTTTGCCTCCCACTGTCTTCTGACAAGTATGGCATCAGCACTGGTTGAAAAAGTTTATAGGAAACAATATATTTGGTATAGTGTTTAGAAGACTAATCATCATTCTGTCTCGGTCCGCAACAGCCAGTCTAAAGAAGTGATTTATTTGTGTGTTTGAAGATGAAATGCAAATCTTCAGTAATTGCATTCAAACGGCTGTGTAGTATAAACTTATGAAACCTTTCCATTGTACTGTCAGCTAAAATTGACCATCCCATAGATTCATCAGCAGAACACAAAGTAATTACTTTGTCACATCTAGTTTTTGGGAACGTGAGGAGAATGGCGTTTGAAAAGCCCTAGCAGGAGATTAGAAAAAAGCTGCACGTCTCACCCAGCGCTGATGGTGATTTTACCATTAAATTGACTGATAGCAGAATTAGAACAGAATTTTGTTTTACCAATGTGACCTATTATCTCTTATACAAGTTCTTAGATGTCGCAAAGATAAAAGAATAAGGGTAGTCAGAAAATGGATTTCAAATGCTTGGATAAAGATTTATAATTTTGCTACCTGTGGTTTATGTGCTATTTTGATCTCTGCAGTCAAGTAGCAAAATTGAGTATGATGTTTGTGGAGAAAATAGAAGATGTGTTTCACAGAGCTACCTGTTCAGCCACAACACTAATTTTTCTACAGGAAAAAAATGAGTTCAAATTAAAACAAAAAGGCATATTAAAAACAGCAACAACACACAAAACAAACTAAACATACAAACCAACCAACCAACCATCCGGTATCTCTCTGGAAGGTGACCAGCTACAAGAGTAAAAGAAGTTCAGTACAGAAACATGATGCCTGAGTTCTGTCATCACTGCCAGTAGTGCATGTTCTGTAAAAACAGGTTAATGGAACCTAAAAATCTCATTTAAATGTAATTCAATTGCAGCACAAACTAACTGAATCTTTTTCTCCTTTGGAACTTAACTTTTTAGAACAGCTTCTAAAATTAGGAGAGATGTGCTGAAGGTTAAGCATGAAATAGCTGTTGTGACTCAAGTTAAAAAATTGCCTAAATGTTTAATTTAATGTGCAAATGTGAGATTCTTTCCATGGCTGATGTTTCTCCCAGAGGAAAAAGATAAATTGCTAAAGGAAAAAAAGTTCAATTACTATTGGGTAGATGAATGTCTAGAGGTACCACAGTATTTGCAGACATGGCAGATCATGTAAAAGCTGAACATCTATGAGAAGAAAGTTGATTTGCTCACTTGCCTTATTGCTTGCATTGCTCCATAGGCAACACCAATGCTGTGGAGAGCACACATACGCCAAAGAACTGTGTTTTATTAAAGTTTGTAAGACCATTATTTCTTTATTAAAAAACCAAACCAAACCAAGAAAACTCTCTACCTAGGCAGTTTGCTACATCCCTTTAAAATACAAAGTTATAACAACATCATTTACTTGGTTACATAGGAATCACCATTCAAATTATGAAACGTCTTCAGTGTTTTGCAGGTTGGTCTTCTCAACTTACCTTAGCTCCTAATATCACCCTAGAAAGTCCAAGACTTCTCTGCGGTAGAAGGATCCTGCTACCAGTTCTTAGAGGATCTTAAGGGATCATACCGCCCAGTGTTAATGACAAAATACTGTAATTCTGTGTTTTTCTTTATCAGTTGCATTTTCAGGCCTTGGCTTTACCACCTTCTACTTAGCTGGAAAGTTACACTGCTTCACGGAGAATGGCCGGGGGAAGAGCTGGCGGCTTTGTGCAGCAATTCTCCCACTCTACTGTGCCATGATGATTGCCCTGTCACGGATGTGTGATTACAAACATCACTGGCAAGGTGAGCCATGGAGATACCTTTTTTCTATTTTATTTTTCTTCGTTAATTCACATGAGTTACAACATGATAGCGTGCTATAGACTTTCCTTGCTCCTGGATTGATGATGAGCGTTTCAATGTCTGAAAATGCTGCAGGGGCCTTTTACAATTCTGTATTTATATATACATTAAATACATCGTCATATTTATATACAAATCTACATCAGTGGGTTTTCTACGCCATCATTTTTTGCAAATGTACATCGACACCATAGCTGTTTTCGATGGATCCAGCTGTAGGCTGGATCTGGCCCATCAGATCTGTCATGGGGCTTAGTCCTTGCCTACTGCTTTTCTGGGTACCTGTTGGGTATGTGAGTGCTAAAGTGTGTTTGTATGTGCTTTAGACTAAACTGAAGCATCTATTTGTAGCTGGTAATTGCAAGAATGCACTCAGTTATTTGTCTACATTCTTGTAATCTGATGCACATGATGTAATACAATGTTTTTCATTCAAATGAAAGTATATTGAGCATGAGGTGGGTTCATGGCCCCTGCTTGAGTAGTATAGAAACATTGCATACTGAGTTACATAGCACAGGTTGTAACAGTTTCTGCCCATACTGAAAACCTTGCTGCAAAGTTCAATGTTTTCTGCTTTCTTCATTTTTTTTTTTGGCTAAGGCTGTAATTGCTTTCAAGGTGTCACTTCAACACTTTGCAAAGTCAGGTCCTACTTAAGGAAGAGAAATATTTCATCTTCTTGTTACATCCTATTAAAATGATTTTCTCTAGTTTAGGGCTGCAGTTACGAACCCGCTGCTCAATGTGTGATACTTGGCTGGTTTGAACTCTCTGTTAAAGACGGAGAAGGAGGAGTGTGAATGGGAGTGAACAGGTTTACTCTGGAGATTTGAATGCATGTTTACATCGTGTATTGTCTCTTGCCAAGAGCAAAAATTATTTATGTACTGAAACATGTGCTATGAAGCAGATTATTATGGCATATTTTATATACGGTAGAAGAAAACTACCCACAAGGGGTTGTGACTGTCCATTACAGCTGCCTACATTTTTGTCGTTGAAGTTAAAGGAGATGGAGCTGAAAAATGGGTTCTTCCCAAGCTAAGAAGAGGGTTGGCAGACATTATTCTGCCTATGACCTATGCTTTTACCTGAAAGAACCGCATTCTTAAGGGACAGACTAGCTCACTCTGTAATTTACAGTGCAGAAGCTCAGGCCTCATCTTTTATGCTCAGCAGAGTCAACAAATTGTGTTAAATTATTTATGTTGGCTTCATGATAGAGCCTTAACTATGCTGTGGGGAATGAACAAGGACTATCAATATAATGTCCAAGACTTAGCACACTGTAGTTGAAAGATGGAATGGAGTATCCTTGCATTAAAAAGCTATTGAGTAGGCTCAGAATGTTAATATTATGAGTACTTTATGAGCTCCAGTTTGGCTAGAAGATCTTAGTGGTGGTATTTGTGAATATTAAGGCATTTCATTATGAATTGTGAATGTATTAACTGCTTTTAAGTCCCAAGATCTCTGAAAATGTTAATTTACTCCTGAAATAAAAAAAAAAAAAGTAGAAAAATATAGAGAGTGAAAGAATTAGATTAGGTTTATAGAAAATGAATCTTGTCACAATAACTAAGTATTTTACAAGTTGATACTGTAGTAGTACACTATAGTGAAAGTTCATGTCCTTGGTAGTTTTTGCACCATGAGAGTTTGACAGACAGTCCAAATGGTACAAAATCAGTCAGCTTCCAGTATGAGTAGGATAAGCTTCTGTCTCCTTGCAAATACTGTGTAGGCACAATCACCTTTCAAAATCTCACTTGGGTCTCTGTTACATTTGTTTGTGATACATTTGTTATGTTCTTTTGTGTGTAGAAGAGAACATAAGATTAGAAGGCATCTCCTAGGTCATTCAGTCTAGTTTTCTTCCTCAACAGACAACCGTGACTTACAATCACATCCCTTAATTTTATCCAACTCAATCTTAAATTTTTCAGGCTTTCTTGCTCTAGCTCTTCCTGTGAAAATGCTCTTCAGAGTCTCACTGCTGTGATGATTACAAGCCATTTATTATCCACTTAAAAGTGAACATGACTTTGTCCTAATATATACTACAGTGACAAACTAGGGCATTTACTCCATATTTAATTATTTTAGACATTTGCATTGATTAACCCTTATTTGTCACTAACCTCAATGATCCATTATTTTATTACACTGTGGTTTGTAATTGAAAGTAAAATACAGAAACACAGGTACAGACAGAAGATATGGTGCTTAGTAAGCCTTGTTAAAATGGTGTAAAGTCATATTCTAGCGAGTACATTCTGCCTCACTTTTATTACTGTGTTCAAATCCGATGCTTTCAAAGTCAGTGTGTATTTCCGGTGGAGTTTTCCTCTGGTTGCTTGAAAATGAAACGTAAGATCAGGCAAGTATATTAGCAAGAAGCAGGGAGAACCTGAAAACAGAACAAATCCTCTTACCCTTCAGGTGCTGTGCAGTTCCCATGGAAAACTTGATATTGCCTATGTGTGAGAGCTGCAAATAACTCATTCAATGGTCTCATTTTATTTTTCTCTCATTTAATTTTCTGGTAGGAGTATGGGGTAGTAAATAGCATCAAAGAAAGATATTCAAAAGGTGTTACATCAGTTATTGTTTATAAATAAAAAAAATGGTGTTTTTTGTAGATCATGGTGACTGAAAGAAAATGTGTGGGTTCTATACCCTTAAGGGCTGGTCAATGGTGAGCTGGAATATCATGAATATTGAACACCCCATGGAAACCCTTCTATTTCCCTCGTTCATCTCTTGAAACTTAGCCAACCATCTACATTTGGGGTATACAAAATGTTGGAGACATCTCCGAAAAGTACTGATTTTATGCGTTCTGCATGATTCAGCTCCAAATTCATTATGGAAATTTGAGGTTTACATTTTCTGGATTGACGACTTCCAGATTAGCCAAAGGTCTTTTCTTTATTACAGTTGTCACTACTGGCTGTTCTTTCTATGATAACATACTTCTGGTTTTGTTGCTTTTCTTATCTAGATGCTTTTGTTGGAGGGATCATCGGCCTCATTTTTGCTTATATTTGCTACAGACAACACTACCCTCCTTTGGGTAATACAGCTTGTCATAAATCTTACGTCAGCCTGCTAGATCAGAACTCTGTGAAGAAAGAAGAGATACCTACAGCAGATAATGCTACTGGCCTGCCTCTGGAGGGAATTACTGAAGGTCCTGTATGACTTTGAGAAATGTGCAGAATGAACTTTTAGCCTTCTCACGTTTCCTCCAAACTGGTCTCTTAACACAGTGGTTCTTACTGTATGTGTTTTTTATTTTATTTCTTTCCTTTTTATAAAGAAAAATGAAATATTTTATTTTTAATGCCACAATGTTATCATACTTCTAAATTTTCAGTTCACAGTGACTTACTGAATTATCTGTTTTCAGTCTACTGCAAACAGACAGACTACTTGAGGGAAGGGGAAAGAACATTAATAAAAACAATCCCATAAGGAGAATGGTTAAGAGAGTGATTTTAAGAATATGTGGTTGAGGATATGGTAGGTCTGGAAACAGATGTTCTGAAGTACTGAGTGTCTCCTAGAAAGTTCTCGTCATCTTCAGCACTCATTGATTTTGATGGGTGATGAGTACATGCAGCACTTTTCATCAGATGTTCACCATCTGTTGTGGCCAGCCATTTCTTTATATGATTTGATAAGTTGGGCATCATCCATATGTTTATCTTGTTACCTTCTAACACAAAAATCTGAACATGCTGGTAGAACTTTGTATTAATTGTCAAGTTTTGACAAGGTCATTCTGAGCTACTAGTGATCAAGCAACTGAAGGGTAGGAACGGTTTGGTGTTTGTAAGAGCAAAGCCTCATGCATTAGTAGTTCTACAGGATGATGCTGATATTCAAGGAATTCCACACTGTTAAAATTATCAGCTTGCAATAACAAATATGTTTATAGGATGGATCAGAAACTTGGGATTACATCATTAGCAATTTTTGAGAGCTCTCATAGTAATTACCATCGCAGCAAGACGAAAGAAAAGAACACCTGTGACATTCAATAAGCTGACGACTTTAAAACAATTTTTAAAAAATCCTAAAACTGTGAGGATAAAGAAACACAATGTTTTCTGTGAATCTCGGTGTGCCGTGTTCATTCTTGTGTAGTGACTCACTGCAGCGCTGGTGATCTGAAGAAGTGCAAAGATTTTCATTTGTGACTTTGGGCTCACAGCCATAACACTCGTGGTGGTCTCCAGCACTGTAACACTTCCAGGGGAATTGCTGGAGACAGTTCTCCACTAGACCCATTCCTCATTTTCAGCTCATGTTCTTGAGCGTGGTGTTTGTAAAGGTTGACTTGGTACCTGAATTGAAACTTACCTGAATCAAAACAGTGTTGGTATGGAGAAGATGACTAAATTTATGACTCTACTATTTATTATCAGTAAGATCCTGTTTTGTTACATATGCACTATGCAGTATACATCACATTCCTGTGCAATGATGTACCTTTGGATGGCAGAATGTCAGATTCCAGATTTCTTTTTCTTAGATATCCTGCGAAAATGCAGGCAAATGTTCCAGACCACATCTTGGCAGCTGAACGTTTCTTAGCTGCAGCTGCTGGTTAAAGGGATCAAGATAGTGTTGATCAATGACCATTATTATGGTGCTTTAGACTGGAGGAGACTGCTGCCATAATTATAATTTATGTGTTCCTGTTGGAATATGTATTGGCCTTTTAGGCATTTTGTGATTCAAACAGCTCAGTGTCTTTACGTAAGGCTTGTCATTTACTTTTCTCAAAGGTAAGCTTTGCAGATTTTTTGAGAAGAGCTGCTTCCTGATTGGCAACGCTCAAATTTTTATAGAAATCAACTAAATTAGAATTCCTTTAAAAATAAATTGTGTACAAGAGGATGCAACCATACTATGTATAAAGTTATATGATATTTGGAAATAATTATAAATAGGAAATTACATTATGGAGCAGGATGTAATAAGCATAAACCCAGGAGGGTTCTGTAGAAATTAAGCCTGATCTACTGGTAAAGCTGATACCAGTTTGACTGTGTCAGAGATAGGAGTTTTTACTGACAGTTAAGAGTATACTGAGCTCTGGAATAGAGACAGTTACCCAAACACAACTGTGGTTTTGATGATGCTTATGCGCTAGTTCACAAAACTAGCATCAGCAAAGCAAAATTATTCTGGCGTTGCATTTGCATTGGATTTGGCAGAACACTTCCCTAGTGCAATTGAGGTCTTATGCTAGAAATCCACACAGTTTAGTGGAGGTTTAATCTTTCTGTGAAGTTTTTAGACCATCCTACAAAATTCAGTAACAGGGATATCATTTTCTATTTCTTCATATAGGAGGATTAATGAAAGCCCTAGAGTAAGGGTATCATGTCTTTACATTGTATAGGGCTTAGCCATTAGTTTTTTCTTTCAGCAGGAACCCTAGTCTTCCAGGTTATATGCAAATGTTAAAAAATAAAATCTTAAATCAAAATTAGAAGTTTAATACTGATGCATAGAGCATTTTGCATGTTTTTATATAGATCTGGCTTATTCTCGAAAATGAGTGGGGCCTCCTAACTGTGCTGTACACATTCCCAGTATTTTAATGGCTTTTGATACAAACAAGTGATCTTATTTGGGATGGGGAAGCTTATATGGCCCTCAAATGAGTAGTGACTGTTAAAAGATTGGAATATGAAGTGTAATGCAGCATAAATACTTCCATTGCAAGAGTAATTGGTGAATTTGCAAAGCAGTAAAGAATAACATATTTTAATGGGAATAATTAAATTGAAAGACATAAAATAGACAATGTAAAAGCTTTTATTAAAATGTAATTAAAATTATGAAAGAGTTAATGAAGTGAAACTTGTGGAGGGTTCTGTAGGCGCTGTAATTACCAGTGCAAAGTTGGTGTAGGGAAGGCATTTTTGTGGATCAATGTATTTTAATCTCATGCATTCTCAATGTGAAGGAAATGTAATGTTGTAACGCACCAATAAAACAACACATGAATGTGGGTTTGTACATCTGTGTGTTATCATGTTTTTTGAGAAGAATAAAAGTTACCAAGTTATTTTCATTAATAAACCACATGGAGTATTAGAAAACCACAAGCCCTAACGTGACTGCATTATTGATAAACTACAGTTCCAAAAGTTATTAGAGATATCAATAAATTGGAACCGCCTTCCTCCTTTAACCAAAATATGCTCTCCAACTTTCGTGTAGGAAAATGTAGAGTGTAAGTCTGCAAGATTGAAATGTTGAAATTACTAAACTAAACAGGTTCCTTTTATCTCTCAAGTTCTGTATCATGAAAAATATTGAAAGTGCCATATTGAATAAAAAATATGTTTAGACTGGAAAAGGATAACAAAATCTAGTCAAACACAGCAGAAATATACTGAAACCAAGAGAAGCATGAGGTTGCAAACCAGTCAGCAAAATGCTGGTTTGTTCTCAGATTTTGTTGTGTGCAGCAAATTCTTCCTGTTTAATGTACTTTCTATTTAACTCTACTATGTATTTTTTTTTTTTTTTTTTAAGCCCTAGTTTTATTTTATAGTAGTAAAATTCCATTTACTTCAGTAGAACTACTCTGGACCACTAGTCACATCACATCTGGTAGGTGGAATAAAAACCTCTCTCCCATCTTCACAAGGTATATGATCTCATCTGCTACATTAGAGTACACTCCATACTCATCTCTTAAGCAGAATTTTTACATTGGTTTCCTAAGAGGCTGAAACTAAATTAAAAGTTTCCAGTAGGATACAGTCTGTTTCATGCGGCTCATTATACAAAGATCTCACCGCTGTACAGGTGTGCAAATCATTCCGTGCTCGGGAACATGCTCTGAACAGAGAAAACATCATTTTACTATTAAGTTACGGCTTGCTCAAGATGTGTAAAATGTATACAATTAAAATGACAAGACTGGGTGGATAATTCCTGATACGCTGAATTGAACTGAGATTCGTTTTAAAAATCCCCAGCACATTGGCTGAGTGCTACAGGATTTTTGCTTGAAGTTGTAAAGATAGCCAAGAAATCATTATTCTCACCATTCAAGCGGGATTTGGATCTTGTTTGGTAGGGGATAATGATACTAAAGGCATCTGAGCTGCAATAGGTGGATGCTGAAGTTACAAAAGTAAAGATCTGCCCATTATTATTTTGCCATCAGATTCTGAGAAAACTTTCTAAAGGGAAAACCAAGGGGCACTTGTTGTGCAATCTATTTGGCAAGGTATGAATGGGGCATGGTATAGAAAATCCTTGCTCACTGCTTTGACTTGATGAAAACAACAGTGTAATACACTGGCAAATTAATGAATATTGCAGAATGTCAAGCACGGAACACAATTCAACCGGCTCTGTAAACCTTAAACCTTTGGACTGAGTTTTTCTGTTAATTTTCAAAAAAAAGCTCTTAATTTCACTGGCAGCTTTATGGTTCTCATCCATTATTATGTCAATCTACTAGAGTTTAACATTTGATATGAAGACTCAGTTCACATGATCTGGGCACAAGGAGGCTCTGTTTTATATTCCAATATTTATATATAGTTTGTTTTTATTTGGCAAGTTGTTCACAAGTATAACTGTGCTTTTTAATGACTCCCCATGTCCTCTGAGCCCCTTCACATCCCTTGTTCACCTGCAGGGCACAGAGCAGCCACTCGACTGATTAAGGGAATGGGAAGAAAAGTATATCCTGACATCTACAGATACCTTCTCCTGAATGGTGTCCATTTCCCTCCTCTCCTTCCATCCTCCCTACATTAATTATAGGATTTTAAAGTGGGTTGCTCTGTTGTTTTGCTGTATATTCTCATGTTCCTGTTTGAAAACTGTTGTGGTGTTGGTTGGTTGGTTGTGTGGTTGTTGTTGTTGTGTTTTGGGTTTTTTGGGGTTTTTTTTGGTTGTTTTTTGGATGTTTTTTGTTGTTGTTTTTTTTTTTCCCCAATGTCATAGCTTTAGTCAGCTTGATATGCATGACAGACACACACTCCAACTCCTTGCCTTTGGAGCACTGATTTAGACTGGAACGGTCTGACATAACATTTGCAACTCTCATTTCCACATTGAGGGAAAGCAGCCAGCGCTTAGTTTGGGATCAGTGGTTCAGGTTAACTTTCACTCTTTGATGTAAATGAAATAAATAGGCTGACACTAAGGGATCTGCAGATGTAGATTGATACTCACGGGATCACAAACACTGCAACTCCCAAGACTGCCCTGCACTTCCCTGCCCCTCTGGGACGAAGTGGTGCAGTCCTGTTCTCCAGGTGCAATGGAAATATCTGCCCAAGATGCATGGAACCTGTTCCACACCTGCTCTATGAATGGGAAAGCAAAGTCTCTCTCCCTCACCAGCCCCTGCTGCAGCTGCTTTAAGGAAACCCAAACGAGGAATCACTATATTTAAATCTGCACATTGGAAAGTCTCAGGAAGGGAAAAGTCTGGAATACTTACACTTCATATGAATAACAAATGGAGAAATTGAGACCTCTGAGTAACAGTAGTGATACTGTGGCTAAACAGAAATCAATAACAGGAAGCCACCAAAACAAAATAGCTTGGAGTATTAAGAATGAAGGATATAATAACCCCGCCTCCCCCAGTTTAATCCCTTACACAGACACTTATCCCAGAGAGGCAGCTTTTGTTTTTTCAATTAACAGAAGCATCAATATCTATAAGCTTCCAAGTCTAATTAATGCACTGACATAATGTAAACAACATTTACCCATAACACAGAGTGTAACTCCTAAGGGACTAGAAATCAGTACAAAACTGCCCAACTGAATCAAAACAAGCTCCAGCAGGAGGACTCAGGTTGCCATTGTCTGATACACAAAAACTCCCACTCTGAAGTCACAGGGCACTTCTAAAAAGTGGCTTTTACAAATCTTAGCGTTGCATTGAGAAAGGGTAAAAAAATAAGTGTTCAAATGCACTTTTGCTCTCAAGTTCAAGGGAATTCTTATCCTGATCCATAGGCAGAGGAGAAACAGATTCCTCTTCTTTGCATTCTTGATGTTACAGGTTGAACGAATACACATCTGATCTGCAAGATGCTGCAAGTGACTTTTACAAGTGTGGTTTGGGAACAAGGATTCAGGAAAATTCTCACTTGCTCCACAACGCCTTCAGAAGAGAGCCCACCAACACAGTTACACTCACAGCAGGTGAATGTTTTGCTTTAAAGACCTTTCTGAGATAAAAAAAATCTTAGTCTGTTCTGTCATTAAACATCCTCAGCTTGGCACAGGTATTGGTTTATTATCCATTTAAGAAAGCATGAATCCTGATGGGGCTGCTTGAAGAGGAGACACAGCATACTGGATAAAGCTGCTCTTCTTCAGACCACTGTCTAATGAAACTATGTTGTTAGCATCATTCAGCGAAATACAAAACTTTGTAAAATAATTTGTTCTGATTCCCCTTATTCCCCGTTTCCAGCACTGTGGCATTACTGCCATTAGAAGCCTGTTTCTATCCTCAGGCTTTTTGACCTGTGGTCGCTGCAGCAGAGTTGAAACAATCTGTGAAATAATGACGACAAAAGTCTGCCATTGTGGGAACCATTGGTATGAAAACCACAGCTAAAGCCAATTTTGCCACTGTGCTAGTTAGCATCGCTCTCTCCAAGTGACTTTCTGACACCAGACGAAAGATTAAGAGCAAAGAGATGCTATTTAAGATACATGCCCTTTCTGTAATTCCTGGAAGAGATGTAAACAGGGGAATGTTTGATTTATTAGTCTCAAGAGCTTTGCCCATTGCCCCTTGCTGGACACACAGAGTAGATGATTCTCACTGACGGCTCCTAGGAGTCATATTATTGTCAAAATTCTCCTTGAGCTTTGTATTCAACTCCTTGTATCAGGGTCATTAGGAGAAAGGAGTTCCCACTTTACTGAGGGCAATGTTTACAAATCATTTATTGTTACTCAAGAGACTGTTGAAAAACCCTCCGTTACCAGGCAGGCTGAATATACAGCACTACTGTGTTAGTCTGTATTCTGTACACATCATTTCTTATCAGCATTACAGAGCATTTGTGTATACAGAACTGCATTTCATCTTCCTTTCCTGTCCAACAGATTGAAGCCACAATAAAAGATTCAGATGTGAGTTCTTATTGAAACCAATATAACACTGTAAAAAAAAAAAAAAAAAAAGGGAAAAGAACATTATGGCAATGTCACAATGTCACTCTTTAATCTAAGAGGTGTAAGCCTGTCTGTGGAGTGAATGTGTTGGAATTCGTATCTGCAGCATTGTCTGACAAAGATAAAACAACTGAAAACATCCTCTGTAGGGTGTGTATGTGAAAAAGAATGGAGCTGACTCCTTCAGACAAATAATTTCATGAAACAGAGAGCTAGAAATCATGTTTCCAAAGCTTACTTGGAAACAGGAATTCCATTTCACAAGCACATGATGGGTTAGTAAACAGTCTTAATTCCATATGTTAATAAAATACAGAATTTTAGGAATATTTTAATGGAAAAAGCTTATGATCTCTCCTTACAGCTCAGTGTATAAAGCCTTCTGCCAGTATATGGAGAGAATGATTTCCACCCTTGCTCTTCTGAGGCTTCCAACCCACTCATGTCAAGCAAATGCCCATAGTAGCAGAGTTATTCTTGAGCAGTTGATTTGTTCCTTCCTAATTTGTTCCTTTCCTACTTCATCCTGGGCTGAGAAACCTTCCATAAAATGTCAGTGCAACTCTTCTGTTTCTGTGAATTGTTCTGATAGAAAACAGTTTCATTTGAATTCTGGACCAGTTTGTTTTTAGCATCAGCTGGTGTGCCCTCTATTTTAATACTAAAAGAAAACTCCTGTGCTACTCACCCCAGTGAGATGAGCACAGGTGATCTGAGTATCAGTTTAGGTGCAACCACAGACAAACCCAGCCTACTACAGCAATGTTTTAAGAGCTGGAAAGCTCCAGGAAGGGACAGGTTTATAGCACAAGAAGACATGCTGCAGGAGTGCATGGCTAGTAAGTGGCTTTACATTTTTCTCTGATGAGATGAAAACAGCCTGTATTCTGTTGGAGAATTCCAAGGTAAATGCAAATGACTCAGTTATGAGTACATTTCAGCTGGGAATGTGTGAAGTTTAAATGCTGTATGGTTTAATGTAGTGAAATTGCAGAACAGCTTTGTGTTGTGGGTAAAGGAGGGGGTAGAAAAATGGACCTTGTTTCTTGATGGCCCTTGGTTCATGGAGGGTTTCTGTGGCAGAAAGAATTGGAGTTGATAGCTTATTGAACTTTTACAGCTTCATACTGTTTTCCTAACTCAATAAACAGAGAAGCTCCAGGGTTTGTATTCTGAAGTGTTTTCCTATCTGCCATTAAATAAAGGCCAGCTTCTACCTTGAAGTGTACAAATCAAGACTATCAGTCTCTTCCAGCTCTACTTTTATGGAACAATTTTTCTGAAGAAGTCAGCTAGTTTTCTGAATCTTTTTAATGTGTATAGCAGTTTCTAAGGAGTTACATAGAATTGTTAGGCAAGTAAGTACATATTTTGCCATTATGTTGTCCTCACTAAAAATAAGGTGAAAACTTGCACTCCTTCTTAATTTCCTATACAACTATAGTCATGACAAGATGGTTTATTGAGTTTAATGGCACTGGTAATGTCTATTCAATAAGAAGCATTTATGCTGTAATTAATGCAGCTGTGAAGTAAGGTGCTCATAAGTCAAATCACAGGAAGACTGCCTCGTTATGTTGTGATAACCCACTAAATAACTAGAGTCACTGCCGTAATTAGTACTGATGTTCAGAATTGTATGTGAGGTTTAACATCCTCAGAACATAGTGAACTAAATTCTCCATCAAGGGCTATAAATTTACTGTTCTCTTTGCTGGTGGTGTTGCTGACATTCACTGAGGCACATCAAGATTGTGAAGAATTTGTTTAAATGCATGAACTAATAGCCGATATACGATCTGAAACAGTCCTGTGACCTGAATGTCAATGGCTTTGCTAGGAGAGTCTGGGACACAAATACATCTTGTTGTCAGCTGAACTCTACTAAAAGCTTTTCCGTCACTTCCCCATCACACTGAATTGTCACTTAGTTTCAAAGGAGGGCAAGAGGTATAATTCACTCCTCACAGTGTGTTAAAGGAATGAAGGTTAAGTGAAAGGGGGAAGCTAATCATACAATGTTCAGGCAAGTCAGGAAAGATTCACAGGTACTTTTCTCACCCTGTTCTCAGTGTAGCATCACAGTTGATATTTTATGATCCAGTGATGTGTTTTCAAAAAATGTGTCATGTCTATCCTCAGGCTAATTTGCATGGTTATGTTTTGGGTCATTTCGAAATGCTTACATTAGTACTTCCACTAGTTTTTGTAAGCTAATGCTGCTACACAGGCAAAAGATTGATAGAAACTGAGGTTTTAGGTGTTAGGTTTTTTTTTAAACGGGATCTCCATATCTTTTGTGTACAGTGATTTCTCACTATTATTAAACAGTGATTCCCAAATGTGTCTATTTAATAAAGTGAGACTCATCTGTAAAGCACTGGCTTTTAGTATTTCAGTGAAATGAGGGTTTTTCTTTGCTTTCAGGGTACACAGCTGAGCAGTTCAGGTTTTATTTGGAGAGGCTGGAACTGGCTTACATAAGTGGGCTCTGAGCCAGGCTTCACCTCCCTAAATGAGTCTTAGTGGCTCTAAGCTTTCTCTATAGCCAACAGACCATTCTGTACTTAGGCTGCTCTAAAGGAGGGTTTAAACCCCCAGCTGCAAGTGAATTCCTGACTCTGTTTAGGACAAATACAGACATGTGTCTACGTACCTGATAAAGAAAAGTTTATACCAAAATTCATGTAATTACTGGCCATTAAGAAATAGAACTTCCTTGGACTGGTGAAACCAATGGAGGCCATTGTTGGGGAATGCTAGCATTAAATGATGTATTATTTTCTCTATATTTGTCTGTGATAAGATGAGCTGGCAGGCATGCTTATGCTCTTAGAAAAGTCATCATTATCTCATGAGAAGAACTCATTTGAGTTTAACTTCCCTGAAATCTAAAAGTGGGTCAGTCAAACTGTTCCATTTCAACAAAAATTCATGTTAGTTATTCACACTGATATTTGAGCTCTGATACAAGCTTGTGCTCTTGTCTGCTACACAGCAAAGCAGAGAGTGGGATGGGTAGTTTTCTGGGGCACACATGGGCTGAATCACTTCTAATCACCTCTAAAGCTTTTTTTTTCTATTGTTTCTGGTAACATCCAATGGAAGACATGAAAGAGCTTGAGGGATAAAAGTAGCTCTCATCTTTTCTTTTGCTCTTCTGCCTGTAAACTCCACTAGACAGGAGTTGCTTTCCCCTTCATCCTTTGTTCAGTGCTTGTTACAACAAAGGTCTTTGATGCTCCAGCAGCAAGTTGCCACCTTGGTACCCTGGTGTCCCCATGGCTCTGTAACAGCTGAGCCTCAGCTCTTCATCTGCAGCAGTGTAATTGCTGAAGCAAAAGAATCTCACAAGTTAACCCTTTCCAGAGTTGCAGTAACCAAATGTCAGAACACTCATTGAAAATTTAAAGTTATTGATTTGCAGGGTTTTTTTGTTTTATTTTTTTTCCCAATGAAATGTAAACCAGATTTGATATAAGGAGGTTTGTGTTCTTAGACAATTCTTTTTAGAGTTCATCACTAAAACTTCTCCTTAGGTCTGGCAGAAACTGTTTCTCATGTTTAGGGCTGTTCATCCCTGCAAAACCGGTGTCCTAGGAGGAACTGAATAGAAAATGCTTTTTTTTCCTTATTTCTTTATGGCTAAATGAGTCCAATGAAAATGCTTTGTTCCTTCACATGGTGTGTCCCTAAGGAAACTATGCATGTCATGCTGGATGCATGATAATATTTCAGATAATACTTAGTTACATCAATACCATCAACTTGAAGAGTCACTGAATTTATTTGCACTGAGCATATTAGCACCCTGTTATTCTATGGGAAAAGCCTGAAAGAACGCAACTCAGCATCGCCTCCCTTCCCGATGCACCACTTTCATGTCTGGTGTTTCTTGCTGGAGCCTTATTTACTGTGGTGGCTCATTATTATCCCTTCCTCACATTGAATAGAAAACTTGCTATATGATCATATTTTCTAAGAATATGTAGTTCTGATACCTTTTTCCTAAAACTTCAACATGGATTTAATCCTTCTGGTACTGACAGTTATTAATTCCTCCCAAAATTCACCCACTTTGCAAGTCTGTAGCTGCTGCCCATGATCAAGATTTGCTTCTTCTGTAGGAGAATGTGGTTGAAGTGCCCCTTTCAGAACATCCCCAGGGCGTGTTTTTGTTGGTAGCCAAGCTAGTCACTGCTTCAACAGGGCAAATGAATGCAAAGAGTAAACTTAAAGACATTTTAACACCATCACATCAGCCAAAATTACATTGAAGCCTTGGAAAGCTGTGAAATTTGTAAGAGCCCTGTATTCATATAGGCAATAGGTCTGGAATATTTCAACTATTAATGTTTAGTTCTGGTTAGAATAATCCAAATATTTATTAAGTTCTAGATATTAAATAAACCTTCCTTTCAGGTACTTAAATAGGCTAATATATGTATAGCTTGTATATTAAATTTCATAAAATGCAGCATGTTCCATTTCTCCAGTTAATGTCAATAGTACTCTGAACATGTCAATCAGAACAGTCCATTTTAAAGAGAATGTTCTTCATAAAACCAAAATCAGCTGTTCAAAGAGAGACCATCATGTGGCAGCAAATTTTGTAGCTTGCTTATGCAAGTTCCAATATTCAGTGAAAGCCTTAATTACACTATTAAAACAGACCATTCCCATGTCTCTGGAGAAGGAAGGAAGTGCATGGATCCTCAAACTTCTGGAACAGAATTTCAGCATTTAAACTCAACTTCCTGAGTTGACTGAATACTGTTAAAACAGCAAGTGCCTCAAAACAGATACTGTCAGAAGCTTGATTTGTTAGTATCTGCAGCTCACAGGTGCAGGATACTTACATCTTCTGCTACATCATCCTCTTCCCTTCCATTGTTCTGAGGCTTCAACTACCATCCTGCTACTTCTATCTTCTACTCAAGGTGTTTTTGTTAATTTGCTTTGTTTCTGCTAGCTGTTATTTGGGAATCACTGAGGGACAGTGACAGAAGATTCCACGCTAAAAACATGCATTCCAGCTGCTGGGAGGGGATGAGGTACACAAGGAGCTCTACATAAGGCACTTGCTGTTTCTAATTCTCTTGCTTGTCAAGGTGGTTCTTGAGAACAACCAGGGTTTTTAGCCTGATGATTGACTGACTTATTTCATTATCAGTAGAAAGATAAAGGCTTATATGAAGCCCTATAAAACAATTCTTATGTGGACTTCATGCCTCAGAGAACTCTACTCCAGCAAGAGATAATTTAGTCCTTTACTAGATTCCTATCTCTTTCTGATTAATACTGACTTGAGGTTGCTAATTGTCTCAGAAAATATATGTACTGCAGTGATAGTGTGCTTGGCTTTTCTGACTGCATCCAGCTGCAAGAATATGTTTGTATTACCTGGCTGAGTGAAGTTTAATAGCTATCATTACTGTGCCAGTCAATAAAGAAATGAGCAGAAAGGCTTAGTGCAAATCATGTATTTCAGGAGAGGCAACTCATTAATCTGATTATCTACAGGCTCCCTAAAAAGGCCTTATTGACTGTGGCTGTTGGAGCATCAACTCAAATATGAGGAATTGCACAGTGCTGAGCTGACAGAAACCTGCTCCGTTCAGGCAGTGCAGCCCTGTTGCAAATTCCATTTGCATTGCTAACCAGGGCTGAGCAAAGGGGACGTGTGTGAACAGAACAGCAGTTCACAGTAATGTGTTTCTGATGAAGACAGTGAGTGGTAACTGGGTAAAGAAAGCATCCACCCCAAAGAGAAGTTATCTTGGTTTAACAGTCTGGATGCAAAACATTTGCTGATATCATTAGCTTAGTCCAATGAATTGTGAAGCCCACACTGACTATCAAGAAATGTGTGTGTGGCTTTATCTCACTATAATATAAAATACCAAGTAAGAAAGCAAATACATGGGATTTATTCCACTTTGTAGTGATAAAACTTGGATGGGGCAAGCCTAGGGCCCATTAGCCAAGCCTTTGGGCTTTTAAACTACAATATCTTCTGTGTACCAGGGTTCCTCCACAGTTTTTTTGAGTAGTAACAGTATCTCTTGAGGCAGAGGAGAAAGTGACTTTGAAGATGAAGGCTGGAGAAGCTCCTCAGCCAAAGCAGACACCAGACAGCATTTGATTTAAATCTCGCCAAGCTTGATAAAAACACGTGACAATTTTGGCTATAGGTCCATTTGTAGCTGAGGAAGAGTGGCAGCCCAGACCTCTGTGGGAGGTGTGTTGGGTTTACTGGCAAATGGTCTGGTTGCTCAGCCCTAGGGAGGTTCCTTTAATGCAAGTTTTGCTGATGCTTTCAGTGTCAGTATGGCTCAATGAAGAGTTGTCACAGAGTAGACCAATAAAGCAGGAACCCATGTGAAAAGATGAGCTTTCAATATTAGGATTTAAAAGTAACCCCAATAAGAATGGGTGTTTCTTCCTTCTAGAGAAGAAAGAATGCAAATGGTTATTAACTTATCAGGAACTTAATAAAAGGTACTAAACAGAGATGAACATGGAATTAAAATTTTATATAAATGCACAGGATAATTAGTTATATACTGGCTTAATTAGAAAAAATCCTTTCCCCTTGCCAATAATGCTAATTATAAAGACCTTGATGCTTTAGTAAATATGCTTGATAAGGAGAAGTTGGACTTAAGGAATATTAACTATTGTCATAAAATGAGGAAACAATTGTATGGGGAAAATGGTGTTAGGGAGAGCCCTAAACCATCATCACATAGTTCACTGAAGTGGTATTAAGTGAGCCATGATGATTTGCCCTGCAAGTCCAAGAGTATCTCAAGCTAATATGCTTAGCCTGAAACAAACACAGGCATCTTTAATACTCTACAAGAACATATTTAAAATCGGAAAAGGGAAATGACAAAGTGTTGAAAGCCAGTTTCATAATGGAACTTTAAAAATGCACCTGAAATTCTCAGGAGTGTGTTATTTAGGCCCTTGTAACCCTCTGCTTACATGTTCTGAAGGGATAATTTTGCTTTTAAATGACATGCTTATATTCAAACAGACAGTTAAATCCTTCTCAGCTCTTTCAGACTTGCAGATAGGGACTCCAGTATAAAACAAAGAGGTGAACCTTCAATTTTCAGGCTATGGAAATTTTGAACTTTAAGTGTTTTCACCTCCAATTTCTTTCACTCTGTAAAAGGTCTTCATTAAACAATTAACTTTTTCTATCCTGCTAACAGAACAAATACCCTACTATTTTCCTTGGGAATGTTTTCCAATCTGAGAGACATCAGAATGAGGAATATTTTCTAATATTTTATTTGAAATTTACTATTTTATAATTTCTCCAGGTTTTAGTCTCATGTAGTGTCTTGTTTATTTCAGATCTCAGTTCTAATTCTTTTGCTGTCTTGAATATATAGAAATCTAAAAATGTTCTGTTCTCTCTCTCTTATTATCTAAGAAAGATGTAGTTCTTGTATAGTTAAATCTAACATTATTTTTTAATCCACCATTTAGGAAGGCAAAACTATTTAATGTCATCAGTTATGTGATGTAAATTACTGTAGTTTGATGTAAACAGATTTAACATCTTCTATAGTTTGTCTCATATGGCCTTATCCTAATAACCTATGTAATACACAGCTGTGCACAGTGAGCTTTTTACTGCCTTTTTAATAAGGGTCTAATCAGAATCTGATACGGTTCAAAGCCTTACACCTATAAATTTATTTTTAAAGTAGTGATGATGAACAACCAAATCCTGGAACTGCTATTGAAGCTGATAGAAAATTTGGAATGGTTTGGAGTATCTTCAGTGGGTTTTCGATTTGTGTTGCAAATACAGATTTGATCTTCATCTGTGTTGAAAGTCTGAACCAATTTTACCTTCTGTCATCTTAAAATAAGCTGTAGCTTTTTATTGGGTAATTTGATTAAAATTTTAAAACCCACGAGATGGACAAAAGGTTACTTACAAAACCAAGTTTGGTGGTATGAATAGTACATTCACCGGCACATTTGAAATGAAATGAGATATCTGGAATTTACTCAAACACTTCAATAAGTCCACAAATGAGGGTATCATTGTGATTTTATTTTATTTTCCCAACCTGCAGCAGCTGTGCTACTTCTGTGTAAGGGAGATAAGAGAAATTTGCAGAGATTTAATCCAGACACCAGCACTGTCCCTATAACCAGATCAGACCCTGTTCTTTTTCCATGTTCTTGCACCTTTCTGAAGTATAAAAGGTTGTGGGTATGAACAGCTGCAGTAGAGTCAGAGTGCAGATCTGAAGTAATGTATTTTCTTCTTTCCTTCTTCAAGGACATGCATACCCTGGTCCAAACATGGCAGTTAGATCTGTGTGTGCTGCCAGATCCATTGCTAAAGGCAGCAAGGCTTGATGTCCACTGGAGTTCTTAATTTGCAAGATCTGGGCTGTCATAAAAGACAGACCACAAGCACAAGTCCAAGATCAGGGTCTGATGTCCAGGGCTTATATCCAAACTACCTTGAGCTTTTCAAAATTGTTTGGGCTTATGTGTCCATCCAGCCCACTGCAGTTCTACAGGTCTATCAATATTCTCCAGCTCCAACATGAACTTACTTGGTAAACATGTTACTTGAAACTAGAAAAAAAAAATGGAGTTGTAGGTAGTTAACACTCTAAATTCAGGCAAGAAACTGAGGACTGTCATAGCTGGGTACCACAGTGTTGACCACAGGTCCAGTTTTGTCACCCCTGCAAGGCTGATGGGAACAACCCTGGCCTGGTCCTTCTGCCAAGGTTGAGTTTTTGCAGCAAATGTCCCCACATAAATGCTTCCTATCGCTGAAAGACACTCGGGCACACAGGCATGCTTGTCTACATACTAGTACTTCTTTCTAAAAACACAGATATAATCTCTTTCCAATTGATTTGTAAAGGGTGCATTTCTTTCTAGCCAGTAAATCACACAAAGTCACTTAGAGCCGTTTTGTATCGCAGAAGATTAATGAAAGGGAAAATGGAAAGCGCTCAGATAATAGCCCATCTTTTTGTTCAGAAAGTGCTTCTCTTTATACTGTCATTATCTTTGTCTTTAAACAGACTAAGAAAAAAAACAAACATTAAAACAAGTTTATAGAGCAGGAAGCTAACCAGTGAATTGGAAATGGTTGTTATGAATATTTATATGATGTGTAATGAAGGCTGCACACAAGAAAGGACTTCATTGATTTAGACTGGGGAGAGAAGGACCTTTTGTTAATCATTTAATAATTTATTAATTTGACGAGATGAAGGCTGAAATTTAGGTACAGTGGACAGACTCAGTTGAGACCATGCTAAATGTGGAATACAGCCCCCAGCTCCTCAGCCTGCAGGTGCCTTGTGCTCTATAAAGGATCCCCACAGACAGAAACACTCAGCAAGTTCACAGGTGGTTACATGCTCCAGGCTGGGATTACTCAGATCATTTACATCCATCACTTGCAATTTGCTGCACTAATTCCACCAGCTCAGCAGAAAACCTTGACATTGATCACAGAATTATTGCTCTTGTTTGTCTCATGATGTCTCTGGTCAGGGCTGCCACCAACTTAATTGAACTATAAGGAGCTGCTGATGAAAAATAACAATCTGCAGAGAAGGGACAAGTAAAAGCCAGAACTTTGAGTCATTTCATTTTGTATAAATATCACAAAGTCTAATTGATGTGAAACCTCTTGAGTCTGAACAGCTGCAAGGCAATAGAAACAAATGATCCTCAATCTCTGGTTGGTTTGGCTTTGATGTTGTGGTTTTTGGTGTGGCTTTGTTTGTTTTTATTTTGTGATTTTTCGTTTGTTTTCTTTTTTTTTTTTTGTTTGGCATCTGAAGGTTAAAGCCAAAAACAAACAAAGGATGGAGAGGCAAGACTAAAAGATACAGGTCTCTAAGTCAGCCTGTCATTTTTGTATTTAATTTCTGTTAGATGGGGTCAGTCCCCCATGAATCCAGTTCTGTGAACATTTTTTGGTACTTTCTGAAATTTAGCCATGCTCAAAGCCCTACAAATCAGCTTCCAAGCAATGATTTTTATTTTTTGTTTTAATTTTTGATAACTCTTTTCCTGCATTCAAAGTTTTACAATTTCAGGCATTATTTAGACATACTACAAGTAACAGCAGTTCTATGATTACAGTCTGGTTTTGAGTGACCTGGCAGAACTACGTAGGCATCTCAGGTGAATAAGAAATACATCTTGTTGTCTTTACAGGTAGGGAGAGGTGGCCACATGCTTTGCTCACAGCCCCTTATGCTCTCTCCAGGCAGTAAGCAATGTAGACTTTGAGAGCACAAACCTTTATATATATAAACATATATATTTATATATTTATTTTTTCATGAATTCCAAGTCCTGTCTGTTTGCCCACTGTATTGAATTTATTTGCCCACAGCACAGGGGCTACCTCAGCTGGCTGTCAATGCACCCTTCTGGATTCGATCGGGCCTGGCAATCCATAGATGCAAACGGCTTTTCACAAGTTATGTTGGTTTTGCAAAGCATCTTCACTTGGCTTCAGCAATTAAATTGGTTGATTTCATTCTGATAATAGCAAAGCTGAGAGTTTCCACCTCAACAGGGGTTATCTCAGATTTCCCTGTGTTGCATGCCAGTCAAAAAATCTTGAAAATAAATTTCCATCAGAATGGCTTTTGAACAAAAAGATTGTTTTCAAACAAAATATTTCAATTTTGGTGAAATATTCATAAGGGTTTTTAGATAAAAATATTTTCATTTTAAAAATTTCTATCTTGGTTATATTATTTGTAGAAGAAATACAATTCTCAGCCATTATATACAGAAAAATATTCTTACACTTGAAATTAAATGCCACACAGCACTGAAATATTATATGACCTACAATTCCAGTCTAATTTGCCTCACCAAGTCTCCCTTCAGTGAAATTTGGGACTATTTATAACTTGGATGATTAACAGAACAGTTCTAATACCTTTGGACTTACCACCTTCTCGGCACATCTGATGATGATAGAGACTCACACTGTATCTATTCCTTCTTCCCATAGAATGTCATCACTCTCTCCGATAGCTAATAAATGAACTTTTTGATAAAGGGCAATGTAAGAGAGTGTCCTTTTATATGAAATTTAAATATATTTAGCAATATACACTATGCTGTTCATGCTTTTGTTGTTGAATGCTGCATGCCTTTTAAAAAGAGGTTCTCAGCGTATTCTGTCCTTGTATGGCAAACATTCCCTAAGTTATTTTAAATATAAGTGGTTCTTCTGATCTGCACAGTTAAATGCTGAAAGCAAAGGCTTACATGAGGTGATGAACCGGAATTGCTGCATTGATTTAACAGATACTGATTAGCCTAAAAATATTCACTTAAGATAAAACTAAAAGTAAATGGGAGGAAAATTGGGTAATCATGATCTCATAATACTGCAGGATGTACATGGATTGAATAACGAGTTTGGTAGTCTCTGCAAGTACATAGGAAAACTAACACTGGGATTACTCAGTGAACAATTATTGATTAACAATTAGGTGTGATAATGTTTAGCTTGTACAGTACAGAAAATTGAGACAACCTATTTCTAGAGGTTATGACCAAAATACATAATTTTTCTTATATCATTATTTGTGAAAGGTTTTATTTCCCTTGCATTTTTTAAAAGCACAGAAACATATTTTCTTTAGCTGTTTCCTATCTCAAACAGAAACTCCCAGAACAGTTGGACACAAATCCATCAAACAGGCTATTTAAAAAGATAAAAGTATTTTACAAGTGAAAAGATAGGCATAAATGAATGGGAGCGGGAAGTTGCTTTATATTCTAATAATTTAATCATGACAGAGATGTGCAGCCCAGAAAGAGGCATCAAAAGGAAAAGTGTGTCTATAGTGATCTGTGCTCTATAACAAACAGTACACTTCTACCTATTTTGTTCAATAAAAGTTTAATACTTTTTCCTTCCTTGGAAGATGCCCTAGATAGCTAATAATGAAATTTCATTTATTCTCAACAGCTTTTATATTATTAAACTGTGTACAGGTAGAACTCTTTTTAATGTGGATTTGAACTTGACATTCTGCTCCCAAGCAGGGCTCTGTGGCGATGAGCCAGGCTAAAGTTGTGTCATGTCTCAATGAAAACTAGCTTACTTAACACTGGAAATGGAAAGAGGATTTCTTGATGGAAAGGTTGTTAAAGATCAGTTCCATAGTCTTGGAATCTAACCTTATTTAGCTACTTCTGTTATTCCCAGTTTCTGACGGATCTGTCTTGAATGTTCCTCTCAACTACCTATTTCTAGGAAAACAAAAAAACACAAGAAAGCAAAAGGACTATTTTTCCTCAGTTCATCTTTACAATCTCACACCTTTCAGTTTAAAATAAAGTATAACAAACTGCTGGTTTTTGTTGTTGTTGTTTTTCTTAACTTTTAATAGGACCCACATTATTTCTTTCAGGCTAAGTGGAATAACTTTAATTGGTGAGTAGGGCTGTGAGGATTTACAGGGGTGTAATGAAGCCCAGCTGGGAACTGGAGGTATCATATATGTATTAATGGATGCAAAATCCTGGGAGTGGTAAACTAATGTAGTAGAGACAGCTTTAAGGTGCAGAGAGAGCTGCTAACTAGTCTTCCTATTTGGTTGTCTTTTTTTTCCTGAAGAATTTGGATGTTCATTAAATGACATCGACTGTGCAACCCCAGGTCAGAGAAGAAGAATGTGTAGGGAAACCACTGTCAGATATTAAAAGCAGAACAAGATGAATGGGATGTGCTAGCAAAAATTTGGATGCACTTATTTTATTATTGCTTTCATAGCTGTCTCTCCTACACCTCTAGACCTCCTGATATGCCAGTAGAGAGATGACTGTGACCTACAGAAACAGAGGAGACCTGGGGTCTGTTCTCTGTCCCTTGACCTTACCCCAATATCAAATGTTTTCACAACCACATGCTACCATTTCATCTTCAGCCTTTTTGTTTTATTCCCTGAAGGCTGCTCTGCAATTTCCACCCCTTCGCCTGAATCTGATTGTAATTGTGTTAAGCTCCCAGAGTTCCAGTGACTACTTTTAAAGGTTGCCTCTCCAGGCTGCCATAGCTGTCCATTAATTCTTCTTTTTCTTCCATTTTCGTCCTACCATTCTGTCTATTAGCTCATCAGTATTTTATCCTTTCATCTGCCTCTACCTTTAAAAGTTAAAAGCTTTGATAAATCTCTGCCTCTTGCACTGACTCCCTTTAGCACAGTTAGCTTCTCAATACATTCTTTTTACTTAGAAAAGCAGAAGTTAGTCTCTTTATATTGCTACTATTTGTTTTCTTTTTTTTCCCTAACAAGTTAATTCTGGGCCTATCAGTCTTATTGCTGATTACAGTCTCTTTCTTCTGAAGTTTTCATGGCTGTTTCTTTTTCCCATTTGGGATCTGGTTGCCACAAAGGAAATATTTGTATGCTTTTTTGCCTTAAATTTCCTCCAAGCAGATACACTCTATTGTTCATAGAAGACAGTATGAGTTAAGGACTTATAAATGAGTGACATGTGAGTAAAAGATAAATCCATGTATGACTTCAGTATCCACATATGTGGGATAACTACCAGAATCCATGGGCACCTTAGAAGGTGAAATCATCTCTTGTTTGAATTTAGGTACAAAGCTTTCTCCCTGAAGTGATGGCTGTGTAGACATCTGTATGGTCATTGCAGAGCAGCAATGCTCAAGATGCACAAGAAACCCATTTTTGTAAGAAACAAGGGTGAATGGTTTAAGACTGACAATGATAAGTCTCAAATTAGTTGAACATACCCTCCCTCTTTTGCAGGAGACACTTGGTTGATGCATAGCTGACACATAAGGCAAAAGAAAAATCTCTGCATGATGATTAATATGAAGCAAAACTCCATTAATCTCTCCAAACACACAGATAATTGTATTAACTCTGCTTTTTCTTAAGTACAATAAAACTTGCTTTCTTTTATTCCTGAATTATAGCCTGGTCTCTGGGTTAAACTTACTTTGCTTAAGCAGTTTTGTGGTTGTTGAAGTAAAAAAAAAAGTGAATTTGGTGCATGAGAAAATAAATCACTGCCATTACAAGTGCCATATGTTCAAGTAAAGACACTGCAAAATAAGCAATTTACATCCTGAGGGTCACTGATTAATCTTTAGTGATTGAATAGAAAGTGCAACCACCAGGTGCATCTCACTATCTCAAATATGCTCATGGAACCTTTTCCAGGAGTTATCTCCCACAAAAGAAAATGATGAAATTAAGTATTTTTTTAATTGCAGTGTAGCAGATTAGGTGTACTTGCACTCTGAAATTTAAGAACATCCCATTGAGGGTGCAGGTGTTTATTGCTGTTGGAGGAGAGGGTGAAACATCTTTTGTGAAAAGTCACTGCAAGGCATAATCACAAAAATAGAGTTAATTTACTTTGGTCTATAAGCATGGAATTGTACTTTGGAATTCGAAGTTAGGTCATGCCCAGAACACAAGGAGGAAGACTGGACACCTGCTTGTGACAATGGAATCCCCAAATAGAGGAATAAATAGTCTATAAGCAGCGCCATGAAATGAAATCTTTGTAAAAGACTACCTGAGTGCCCTAGATTCCCTGCATAGCTGTTTGCTGCCTCTTTGGTATGTGCCTTCTGCAGTGATGAACAGGTGTATTTTTAATACGAAGGTCATAACCTGCAGGTGATGGATATAATGGTGGCAGTCTTGTGGTATCACTTCTGCCCTCTGATAATATACCGGGTTAAAGCGCATCTGTCACACCCTCAGCACAGAGGATGCTGAAAATATTATTCTGGCTTGGCCACCCAGTTGCTCTGGCAGCCTCTGAAACGCTGGCGAGGAAACACTGCATTGCTCAATTTGATGTGTTTGATTTGTATCTGAAAAAACATTAGGCCTTTGTACTTGTCAGTTTTCATAATTTTTGCTGCATAGCATCTGATTCCATGGCAGCATGGATTTTAATTCATGCAAAGACAGCTGAAGCATTGGGCAGACTTGAGTGATTTCAGACTGTACTTGGCAAGTGAGCTGCTATTATACTGCTGTTTGGATAACTGGGTAACGAGCCAAAGACCACAGGAAAACCTATTTGATTCTACTTTGATTTTTAAAGAGAAGATACTTAAAACTCTAGTTAAGTTTCTCTGCATCTTGGATATGTGTCCATTGATTTATGTGTGACAATTGCTCCTTCAGGGAAGGTTTATGTCATTGCATGCAAATTTGTTTTATAAAGTGTTTCTCAAGCATACTTCAACTTAGAACACTTGACTGAACAGTGTAGTTGAAGAGCAATAATAATTGCCTTTTCCTTTGTTATTTTTGTGCATATTCAAGAAAGAGATGGCAATTTACATCTATGGCTTAAAGAAAAGGAAAATTAATGAGTTGAAGGGATTCTAGAGGGATTCTCTGGAGTCCAGCCTCACTGGTTTAAAACTCTTCTTCCAACTACAGGGGCTGCTGGCTGTGGAAGGCAATAGTAAATCAATGGTGAATCAATGGTAACTGAGCAGGCTGGGTGCTGTCCCTGGGATGGAGAGAGAGGAAATTTTGGGGAAAGAGAGGTAAATTCCAGAAGTGGCTTTGTAAGAAGCATATTTGTAAATTGTTTTCTCTGCTAACAATGCCTTTCTAGCTGCAGAAATCTGAGTTCTGGAGCTTTCATAAGATCCTAGTCACACTGATATATAACCTCTAGGAGCCTGGAAGAGAGTGAAAATTCAGTGTCAATTCTAATTTATATCTTACAGTTATATTTTAAGGTAAATTTCTTTCCTTTAAGCAAGCTAACCAAGTTAGCCTCTATTGTTATTTGCTTTTTTTATAACTCACTTTGAACTGTACTGGTGCAAAACATTGTGTAAGAGCAGGGTATTGTCATTATTCTTGAAAGCAAAATTCTATATTCAGGACTCAGGCACAATATATTCCGCAGCAGTGATGACATTTAGACGTACCCCTGTTACTTTGTTTCTTAACCACCAGTTATTCCCCTTCCCACATCATCCTTAAAGAGGGAAAATAGGGAGCATTGAAGGGTTAAACCCAAATGATCCAAACTGTATTACTAGTAAATTACTAGTAATTTACTACTAATCCTTTTTATTTATTAGTTATCCTTCAAAGTCTCTTTCAGACCCAAATCATGGATATATTTACTCATAACAGCTGTATTTTTTAGAAACATACTGCTAAAATGTGAGAATATGGATGCAGAGTTAAAGGTAGACATTCTGCTTGGTGTACAGGGGCAATTCTTCACAAAAAATGAAACACAGAGGATGGAGGGAATGCAGACAAACATCTGAAATCAGGCAGTTCTTCATTTTGAGATGGGTAAGGCAGAGGAATAAAGAAAACTCAACTGTGAATCACTAGATGCAGTGGAGACAGTATTCTATTTATACAGTAGGGAAAGCCATGAACAACTTGGTTAAAATGATCCATGACCATATGAGGCTAAAGATCTGGGTAAATTCTAGCGGAATCTGAGACATAAAGGACGCAGAAGTTGCAAAGTATTATGCTTCTTATTAGAGGTCTATAAGGATGATGGCCATAGGTAGGCTGGGAGGGAGTAATGCTCATTTCAGTAGCTGTTAAGCTGGTCAAAGAACTTCCTCTAGAAGTTTGCTTATTTTTGGTTTTTTTAGTTAAATATTTCTTCTACTGTTGCATAGGCTGCTCTTGAGTGAAACAAAGACCTAGTTTTGCTGTCTATTAATTGATTTTGAGAAAAAAGAAAAGTGAAACCTTGCTGTGCTTACAGAGAACAGTATTGTTTTTATGTATTATCTTAACATATGGGAAATGGAGGAAGAAAAAGAAAATTATGCAAGCTAGGTGAGAAAATTATACTCTTTTGTAATTAATACAAATTCATTTTGCTTTTCCTTTGTATTATCTCTAGGTAACATGATATTTCTTACAGCCCCCCTCTCCCCAGTGTTGACTAATAGAGTAGCTAATGATCTGCTATGTCTAAACAAAGTGCAAATATTTCCAAGGCTATTAATCTTCCTTGGTAAACATTACATTAAAAGGGATTCATCTAAGCAGAAGCATTTTCTGATACAGAATTAATTTGCTATTTCATACTGTGGTCCAATATATCAAACAAGGTTGAATTAACGCCTCCTTCAAACACCTTCAGAAATGTCAGAGAAATAGATTCTATTTTGCCTATTTCTCTGGAAATGTCTGCAAGCTGCTTTTTTTCTCTGAAAGCAGAGTTCACCATTTCAGGGACAGCTTAGACCTCAGCTTGGTTGACTTAGTTGAATCCCAGCTCTGAGTGTTGGCTCTGCAATCTCTAGCACTGAATTTCTTAGGCCACTGTAAATCAGGGTCAAAGTACTTAATTTAGGACTAGAGGTCCCTTTCTGCAACAGGTACTAAAAATTAGGGTTTGCAGTACTTGATGCAAAGCCTGCATGCCCCTTGAGAGTTTAGAATTTGAAGTGTTTCTATGCATTACCATATAAGCAAAATTGCTTTGATCTACCTGTGCTACTAGCAGACACAAGTAAGCTGTGATAGGATGCTGTGCAATCCTATCAATGCAATGCTAAGCCTGGTCTTAGCGCCTAAATATACACTGGTTTTAATGGACTTTGAGTGCAGGTGGAGCAAGTTCATATCTTTCTGAGAATAAACCATGTAGCTATATCTTGTATCTCAGCTCTCCATTAACAAGTTGTTTAATATCTTGAACCTGATCATAGGGGCACTGTGAAGAAACATGTAATGTAACAGTGGGAAAGGCTGGTGTGCCATATTTATGAGGTGAGATATACAGTCTGTGTCACAGGAGATATGTAGTCATAAATATATATATACAGGATTTTGGGTAAACTTTTTTAACTTTACTCAGTGCTTCAGAACAACAGACTGTTGGAAAAGTAGCCAAGTTTCACACCTAGAATGCACAGGTAACTTCTTATTTATTCTTCATTTAAAAATAAGTAGTTTTTTCCTCTGCAGTAGCTTAGAATGCCTGATACTTGAAGGCAACTGAGAGAAGAGAGACAAATTATCCAACTGGTAAATAAACAGCACAAAGGAACATTGTATAGCCTTAATTATTGATAGAACCTCTCATGGGCCCAGCCACGGGGTTAGGCAGATACAAGCATGAAAAGCCTGGATCTGTCTAGTAGCCAAGTAACTGAAGCTAAAATTCTCTCCTATCATTTGAGATTCATTAACTGTGCAGGCATGGAGTTTTTAGCCTGCGATAAGTGACTCAGCTCAGTTTTTACCTGCCACGTGTAACTTGTTAAACTTCAGCTGTTTGCATGTGCCCAAGACCTCCAAACAGTTTTGGCAATAGGTGAATTAAATTATTTTGTGGGTGCCTGAGTGTCAGGAATCTAAAAAAAAAAAAAACATCTTACACAGTAATACAACTAGCTTGAAATCAGAATTAAAAGTTTCTGCCAGTGCTTATACAGATACTTCTAAGCAAGTTTTTCTCTTATACTGCATTTAAAATGATGACACTATGACACTAAGCTGGGAGGAGTGGCTGACACGCCAGAAGGCTGTGCTGCCATCCAGCGAGACCTAGACAGGCTGGAGAGTTGGGCGGGGAATAACCTAATGAAATTTAACAAGGAAAAGTGTAGAGTCCTGCATCTGGGCAGGAACAACCCCAGGTTCCAGTATCGGTTGGGAAATTACATATTAGAGAGCAGTGTAGGGGAAAGGGACCTGGGGATCCTGGTGGACAACAGGATGACCATGAGCCAGCACTGTGCCCTTGTGGCCAGGAAGGCCAATGGCATCCTGGGATGTATTAGAAGGGGGGTGGTTAGTAGATCAAGAGAGGTCCTCCTTCCCCTCTACTCTGCCCTGGTGAGACCCCATCTGGAATATTGTGTCCAGTTCTGGGCCCCTCAGTTCAAGAAGGACAGGGAACTGCTGGAGAGGGTCCAGCGTAGGGCAACCAAGATGATTAAGGGAGTGGAGCACCTCCCTTATGAGGAAAGGCTGAGGGAGCTGGGGCTCTTTAGTTTGGAGAAGAGGAGACTGAGGGGTGACCTTATTAATGTTTATAAATATATAAAGGGTGAGTGCCATGAGGATGGAGCCAGGCTCTTCTCGGTGGCAAACAATGATAGGACAAGGGGCAATGGGATCAAGCTGGAACACAAGAGGTTCCACTTAAATTTGAGAAAAAACTTCTTCTCAGTAAGGGTGACAGACACTGGAACAGGCTGCCCAGGGGGGTTGTGGAGTCTCCTTCTCTGGAGACATTCAAGACCCACCTGGACATGTTCCTGTGCAACCTCACTTAGGCGTTCCTGCTCCAGCAGGGGGATTGGACTAGATGATCTTTTGAGGTCCCTTCCAATCCCAAACATACTGTGATACTGTGATACTGTGATGGATTCTCCTTCCATTTACATGCAGTCATGAACTGTTACAAGATTGGGATATTAGTTTATGAGCACTTTCCACATCATTAAAAATACATATATCAGGCTACACAGTGCTATGAAACATAGATCAATGACTCACCACGCAGCTCATGAAAATATTTCTGAAGGCTATAAAAAGTAGCACTTTTTACATTTTTAATTAGTTTTTGCACTTACATGTCTATTACAATGAGAAGGCAGTGAATATATATATTTTTTTGCATGCAGGCAGAATGCAACATAGAAGATTAATAAGATAGCGCTCATTCCCTAACTGAAGAGTATTCACTCTGTATTATCAAAGTCACTTTAAGGTATGCTTATGCAAAACAAACTTACTCATAAGCTTCCATTGTTAAAGGTAAAATGTAAATTAGAATGTAAAAGAAAAGTTTAACTTGTTGTTGGAAGCCCAAGTAAAATTATTTTCTGAAGAAAAAGTTGTAAGACTTTTGTCTTCCTCATCATGTCAAAGAAGAAGGAAAGATAAATCACTGCAATTCTCACAGCAGAGTATCTCAGTTGCACATCGATAAACACAGATATAATCATGAGAAGAATACAGAATTAGCATCCTAGATATCAGAAACCAATAAAAAATAGTGATGGCAAAATGCTGTGGTGCATCACCTTGTTTTGGTATATTTGAGTACAATCTATTATTTTAAAGCTCAGATATTCTATCCTTCTTGCATTTAAGTAGTTTATTGAAAAAGTATTTCTAAGACAATTAAAAAAAAAAAAACCTAACTGCTTAAGAGTTTAATGGATCTTTTAAGTACAAATGGACTGGCTATTTCTGGCCGGCCAGGCCAACTGAATTGTCTGGTGTGCATCTCATAAGTATTCTTCCCCAAGAGATGCAATATGAATAGAAATAAAAATGGTCCATCTCAGTATTTTGTAAGTTATGTTTCTCTAGGATATCAGAGAATTTGAAATCTAGTGCAGCAATTTTGCGAACAATTTTGGTTGACCTGAACATGTAGTAATGTAAGAAAAAAAACTTGTCCCAGGACAAGTCTGGACAATCTAAGTCTGATCATGGGCAGTGAGGCTGTGGCTCTATGGGGTGTTTAACAGCTGTGCCTGCTGCATATGTCTTACTGGATGGATTTTGTAAGCAGGGACTTAGTAATTCTGGTGTTATTTTCTAGTTCTAACTTCCTCCACACTGTTAATGTCACCTTTTGTCTCTTCTTATAATGTAATCTTTGGACTAGTCTTTGCAGGAAATGTTCCTGTTAGAATGTCAAAGATCAAGAGCTGATGGGCTTTCCTGAGGACTCCTGTGTGCACCAGTGAAAATTAAGCATCTGTCAGTAAATATAATCTCTCTAGTAAATGTTTGCCTGCACATTTCTAAGCACTACAAAATTGTATTGGCAAATTATTCAGACAGGCCAATTAACTTTCCTTCAAGCATTTACTCTGGAAAATAACCAGACTATAACCCTCAAGGTTATTTTAAATTTCATGTACTCACAAGGATTTCCATATCACAACATATCCCATGTGGTGATTTTTATATCCCCACTCAAGCTTTCCATTGAATAGATTCAGCGTGGATCAGATGCTCTGGGTTACACCTCCACTGGAGACGGTGGAGAGGGAAGTAGATTTGGTCCATCATCAAAAGTTCACTACATTGAAGTATAATATATGGAGAAGAGGTGGTAAAATGGCTTCTTTCAGTAAAGACAAAAATTATGCAATGAAAGGCAGTGGGTGCAGCGTTACCCATTATAAGCCTTGGGATTTAGAGGTATATTGTTCAGGCACTTCTCCCTTTCTCAAGGGTTGTGTGGTTACCCTAGATGAGACAGCCCAGATCATGGAGAGAATTGTCTGATCTGTATCCTTGCCCAATAAATCAGCTTTCAGCAAAGCTGGGCTTCGTACTTTAGTGGAAGGCACAGCTGAGCTCAGGTTTGGTGATTTGGCATCCCTTGCAATCATTGGCCAAGAGATGCAATGTGATAATGCCTTGGTCCTGAGCAGCTTATTAAAAAACATGGGGAAATAAATGACAACCAGAGAGGCTGGTGGGGGAACCCATGCAAAGAGTGGTTGAACAGGCATCCAGTTACTCCTGCATAGGACCAAGCATGAGGCAAATAGAAGGTATAGCTCAGAGTTTTGTTAATATGCTGCTGATAGCATATACAGCTACATACATTCCTAAAATGTCTACATTTCTTCCTAAAACTACACACCCAGACATTCTATTCTTGAGAGTAAGGGAGATGGAATATAGGATGTTTTACCCTGAGTCTCAGTAAATTTAAGGAAAGTCTTTTACTTAATTGGTTTTGCAATTTTTCCTTTCCAGTGTTCAGTGGCAAGTAAAATAATTATTCATATGCATGGACTGAAATTCAAGCTCCCCATATGCACAAACACATTCATGTTGGGGTTTGAAGACCCCATGCTTCATGCTTTGATTGCTGTGTGTGGGCTTTTGTGCCTTTGGAATGGCTGTACATGAAATTTTCTTGTTTAAAAGCTATAACCTCTGCTAGGCTGCTCACAAAAAAACCCATTTATTTTAAGCAATCAGCTGTTGATGAATCAGTATATCCAAGCTATAAGCCCTCTATATGTAGCTATGGTACAATGCTATCTTCTACATTATGTGTGTTGTAAAACGATCATGGTAAGTAACATCTGAAGCCATATCCTGCTCTGCCTTTGAAGACTCTCTTTCCTCAGCCTTATCTCCATGCACACCATGGCCAGTTCTTATGTACTGCATAAGATTAATACAATATTTAGGCAATGCCATCTGTTAATTTCATGGCTAATTCACTGAGAGCTGGAAAAAGATGAAGGGAGCCAAAGTTTTCTGTGGAGAACACCCCTTGAGAAGACAGATGTCAACTTGTTTCTAGATTGTGCTGAGGTCCTCTGCCTTTGTAAAAAGCCAGAAGAGCAGTTGACCTCATCTCCACTCTTGGCTGGAAGAGCAGGAGCAGCAGAGACAACTCTGAAGAGCAATCACATAAGAGACCCGATAAGATTGAAAAGTTTTGTGCCAGTTGTGAATTCAAGCACAATAGTCCGATGGAAATTCCACAGTGTTGTGTGTGGTGTGGGGTTTTTTTATTTGTGTGTGTGGTGTTTCTTTTTGTTTCTGAATGCTTATTATAGAAGTATGGCTAAGTGGGCTAAGTGAAGCTCTTTAAGAAAGAAAAACCTCTACATAACCATATTTAGGAAGAAAATTGAAATGTTTTTTAAAAACTGAGGAGAATATATGCTGTCATCCTTATCTATCTCTCTGCAAGCTTCATTTAACTTATATTGACAAAGACCGATGGCTAAAATAGTTAAGATCAGGGATAAGAAATTGATTTGGAGGGAAAATTCTTCCATTTTTCTGATTTTTATTCTCATGGATGCTGGTGAGGAAATCTGGGCAATACATTGGCATCTGTGCAGTGGAGCTGCTCTTTGTTATACTTATTTTTACAGAAAATCGCTTTTATGCAATGGTGAGGGAGGATATATCAGTAAATAAAGCTTGGGCCTGGAAATTAGTGCCTAAGATAGGTGTACAACCTTTCTAGCCTTTTTTTAAACTCTGCCTGGCCTTTTAGTCTTACTATGAACATTTTATTCAGCTCTAATTTTAACTTCTTTCTGTTTTTATGTTTCTGAGAGAAGCTTTTTAAAATTCACCTCGGGAGGTTCTTTCCCTTGTGATATTATTCCATTCTGTTCTTCACAGAAATCAGGTTATATCCTTCCTAATTGCATTTTCATAATTTTTTTTAATATAAAATTTTGAAAGCTTAGACTTTTGCTAAAAGCTGAATTTGAGAAACTGTCCCTCTGAAGTCTCAAAGAACTTCTCCTCCTGGTTTGTGTTCTGGCCTCATTGTCCTACTCCTCCTCACCACTATTATTATCACTGCTATTGTTATCAGTCCATCACTGTAAAGGATAGAAAGGTAAAAATTGTCAACACATCCCACTGTTAAAATAAATCAACAGCAAAAACAGAATTCTAGGATTTTTTTTTCTTGACTCTTCTGTATTTCTTGAGCTCATTAGAAATGTATGCATGGAAAATTGAGGTCTAACTACTTCGCTTGATATAAGTGAGGTAGAATTTGGAAATACTGATTTACAGAACTATTCTAATGTCCAGAAATCTTATTAGGATATTACTGTTCATTAGAAAGGAGAGAAAAATACTTTTTCTGCTTTGGATTTGTATTTGTCTCAGAATGGCTTTTAGTAACTAAGTACTTAAGTTACGGTAGTAATATAACCATAGAAACATGATAATGAATGGAAATGGAAGTGTAAAACAATCATCTGTATCATGAAGAATAATAAAGTTAGCCCAATCCTTGTTAGGATGTGCTAAAAAATATTTTGTAAACAGATAAAATTAATATGTCATTCTTTTGAGCTTTCCTAGAGCTGATGTATCTTGTTCTTGGTTTGTCAGATGTTGTTGAAAGTACATGAAGTCATAGGCAGAGACTGGGATGGGTGATAGATGTTTTTGCTTTAGCAGTAAAAGGTTTTATAACCCCATGGTTGAGGCTCTGGTAAAGTAAGACCATCACTTTTATATTAATTAATGACTTGACAAGTCGGGAAAACCTCAGGATCTATCCTTGCTCTAAACTGAAGATCAAAGAGAGGCAGCTCTTCAGGCACAAGTGGCATCACATTAATCCAAGCGGATATGCCACACAAGCAGAAGCGTCACCAACCTGTGTTTCTGTTTGGAAGTGTGAAACCTATGACCAAAGACTCTTCTGAATCTCCTTTAATGAATCCTCAGCTGACTTGTACTGATCTTACACTAACCTGGAACAGACTTCCTCTCAGCTCCTGTTGCTCCATTTAATTTTTTTCAGGCTTTGGTCTCCATCCCCACAGATCTTGTTTAAGGCACTCATTGTTACAGCTTAGTAGCCATTTTGGTGAAGATGCTCTTGCCCAGATCTATTGTTCTCTATCTAGTTATTTACAACTAAATACCCCTTTATGACTCTTCTCCTTTTCCTGAGAAATAACTGAAAATCATTTTCCAATTTTGCTGCCATTAGGAAGAAGAAGAACAACAGATTGATTCCTCATGTTACATTGCAAGAGGGTCTGCATGGGAACAAAAAACTGTTCTCCAGGACCTGATTTCTCAGTTCAATGTAGGCTGACTCCTCTTTCTACATCCCACCATGTTGTACCTACCATCACCTGTACGCGGGCACCAACCAGTCAGGGATTATATTATTGTGCAGCATTTGCAGGGGCAGAAGACAATTTTAAGAAGTAGCAGATCTTTTTTCTAGAGCAGAGTTATTCCTTGTGGATTGGTAGAGTAATAAAATTAATCAAGGGTCCAGATCAACGAAATATTTGTTGTTAAATTTCAGAGATGCTGCCCAGCTCTTTTAGGTGGTTGTTTTCCCTCATGTCTCTTCTCCTGTGTTTTAATAATCTGCATTATTTTTATTTATTATGAACAACTAGTCGCAGTCTAAATTAAACCACCAGGACCTTAATTTGCCAAGCATTACCTAGGGTTTTTTGTTTAATTAAACATACTTGAACTATTCTAACTAAAAAGGCCAAAGAATATTAATCAAAGGACATACTATCTAAAAAAGTAATTGCTCATTTGATATGGGCAGCTCAGGTTAAATATCTCAAAGGAACAGCCACATTTTGAACTTTTGAAGTTTCAGCTAAACTACTGTTCCTGAAAGGAAGTAGTATTTTTCGGTAATTGGATTCAGTAAGATCTAAATACATTGTGCTTGTTGCTTTGCCTGCAGTGCAATTACCACAGTACCTTTTTCTTTAGCTGTTACCTAAATATGCTTTAAACCAGACTGTACACAAACACTTCCAGATTAATTTTTTCTGTTAAGAATTTATTCTGCAGATAATTTTTAATTATATTATATATATAGTCTGAACTTTCTGAAGCAACATAGAACAGCAAAAAAGTGAAATGGTTTATACCTACATCTGCATACCAAATCCTCTCCCAGAAGGTTCTGAAGTACTTAAGAAAATGTCCAAGTGTGTGTATAAGGTTTTTGTGACTGTGCATATTGTATACAATTACTACAGCTCTTCTTAAAATATAGCTGTTTCTGGTGTGGAATACATTGTCTGTTTAACAAGGTGTATCACACTTTGCTGCAGTTTAGGATGGAAAATAAGGGAGACTGAGTTTGTCTAAAACTTAAGGGAAAGGTGGGAAGAAGAGCCTTCATTATTTGAATAGAAATCAAAAATGAGATTAGGCATGTGTGTTAGTCTTCACAATAGATTTCACAGTTGTCATACATACATCTGACAGACTTTAGAAGTCATAGATAAACAATTATTGAATGGAAACAGAAAACAGCTCAAATATGATACTACCTCAGCTGTGCACAGTACTAAGCTCTATTTAAAATTCCCATGCAACTTCATCTGTTCAACAAACTGGTACCAATGAACATTTTGTTTGGCAAAATAAATGAGAAAAAGATATACTACAGAGAAAATTATTCCCCCTGCAGATTTGGTTTAATAAGTAATAGTATATCCAAGTAGGATAAAAGAAATAAAGCTTTAATTGTAGGAAGTGAATGAAGAAATCCAGCTTTGCCATGTCTATCTCCTCTGCTCTGTCTCTACCACAGCCCCACTTGGTGATCAGAAAATCCCTCAGCAAACACTGCAGGATTGCTTCTCAGCAATGTCAGGGCTCTGACTCACCTGCCTCTTTGCTTCTGTTTGTGTTTTTTTCCACAATAACAGACTATATTTTTATATACTTTTTTTTTAATATACTATAATTTTTTTATTAAATATATTAATGGCAAAGAAAGGAAACTGGACAACCCCAGGTGAGTCAGGGTGACAACGAACACTTTCTTCATCAGTGTGTCCTACCTGTTAACCTGGAATAACAGGTTAGCACTACCATTCTGGCAGCAATAAAAGGTGCAGGCTTATTTACTAGACACTAAGAGCAGTGATTTATTTTACACAGGTCCTTGAACAGATATCAAAGAGTTTAGGTCACCAAAGGTGCATCTGGCAGTGATATATGATGTTGTCTATAAATACCAATTACTTGAGCTGTTAGATCCAGAGAGGGAGAAAGATCAGTCAAAGAGCCTTCAGGGGAAGATGGGGAGTAGGGGGAAAACAGGAAAAAAAGAGGAAATTAGACTAAAACACAGCCAGCCCCAGGATGGTGACAACCTGGAAGAGCAGTTTGTCCCCTTAGTGGGGACAGCTAGCAGGTCCCCGTATGTCCCTTCCCCACAGGTGCTTCTGCACTGTAATCTCAACATTTCCTTCTGCAGCCTCTGCTCACTCAGCTCCTTTAAACTCTGGCAATTCCCCGTGTATTTAGACCTAGGTAAGAACAACCAGTATGTGACTTAATATGTATTTACCATGTTAAAAAATAATTAGACTGCGTGATTAATGCTGCTTGATTTTTCTTGTTCCTTGTCAGTGCCCTTTAAACCATTATCGTATTAATAAAGAATCAATGATATGTCAGTGACTAAAATAGCCTGTGAAGAAATGAGGGCAACATACTAATCAGAACTCCATTACATTGACACTGAAAAATTATGACCAGATATAGGCTTTGAACACTTGACTTTTTGTTCTTCTGCTTTGCTCTAATTGGAAATTTTAAAAAATGATTTTGCCTTTAGATAACATTGTTCACATTATTTTCAGTTTCACTTTAAGTGCCAGAGTTTTATTTATATTTTTATTCACAAGAGAAAAAAGCTACCCTAAGATTACAGGAAATGAGGCTCTGACCAGTTTCTTTGAATTCCACTTTATTAGACTAATGATGCTGTATGGAAAACTCTTGAATGGGGAACAGTATAAAAGTTTTGGAGAGCAGACAGAATGCAGAAAAACAGCTCATACTTCTCAGAGTTACTAACTCTTTGAAAAGAAGAATCTCTTAAGTACTTATTACCTTCTGTTAATACTGTGTTATCCTGAAATAATTGACAAAACTCACACACTATTATTCAAATAATAAGATATTTTCATTTACTATGAGGGCTGCAAGCATTCACTACTTGTAAAATATTCTTCATCAGCATCAGAGGCTGATGCTTTACAAGGCAGTTGAAGTAGTAGAGTGATGGGTGATATGTGAATCACTGCTGGCTAGGAAACCAAACCTGGTATAGTGGTGAGCCTCATTTTCTATTGAGTTCCTATCTCATTTTTTTTAATTGTGTAATGGATCACCAGACAATTATATTTGTCCCTGCCATTACCTATTTTTTTGGGCTTGTTGTTTGGAAAAGTTGATCTTTCCTTCTTGGCATGTAGGAGCTAACACTCCTGATGAAAACATGCACGTACAGTGGCATACATGGAGAGAAAAATTCATCAGCATCTTTGAGTACTCCTTTATCCAACATACACAAGAATTTAGTACCTGTGAGTGTGACAGTTGTGCAAAGTGGAGCACAAACAGGTAAGCAGCAATTCGTGAAATGTGGTTGGTGTACTGTCTGACACATCGTTTAGAAATAGATAGAAAAGATACTGAGGGGCCATCCAATTTATCTTCCTATCTTCTTCTGTCTAAACTACCTGACTGTATTTGATTCTTCTTCTCTGAGAAACTTTCAGCAATACAGATCCTGCCTTCATTTATTTTTTCCTTTCTATCTCCATCCCTCACCCTCCCAGGTGATGTGTAGTGTACTTCACCTTCAGTACACGAGCGAATTGAAGGTTGAAAGGGGTCCTTAGGTCACCTTGGCTGATCTCACACATCATACAGTGCATATTTTACATAAATTACAGCACCAGTTTACTTTGCAGCTGTGTGACAAATCTGGGCCTGGAAGGACCCAACTGTACCTGACCCAGTTAAAAACCTGAGGGGAAACATAATGTTCTGCTTGGAAACTGGACATTAACTTTCACAGAATGCATTAAGATGTGGCCCAGCCATTGCTTTTATTTCTCTTCAGAGCATTTAACCTTTTAAATATGCCAGAGTGCATTGTAAGGAGAACATTCAGAACTTATATTTTTTAAGCACAGCAACACAGCTGTTTCAAGTATGGTCTGTGAGCTGGCATATTGCCCAGGAGAAGAGCTTATAACTGTACATATTTATATGTGGTTTTGGAAAATGTCCAGGGTGAGTATAGGTAGCCCAGGTAAATAACTTCTGATTAATCATAGTTCCCTCTCTTCATTCCTTGCCTCTCTCCCTGAACTCTTTCCTTGACATTTCAGTGTTTACTTCATCAATGGACTCTATAGGATGCAGTCTGTATTTCTAACCTGAGCCTGTTAAGCAGAAGTGCTTAACAGCAGCAATGATTTACAAGACAGACAGGAAGGCAGGGAGTGGTGACAAGACATTCTGAGCAAGTGCAATATTAAAACAAGCAAAGATTTTACTCAGAGAAAAATGTACCACAGCTCTGAGCTGCTGCAGACTTGGGAGTCATTTCAGGTCAACTTCAAGTTTTTCCAGTAGAGTTATATGCAGTATTTAATTTATCTTTGAGAACTTAGGCTTGTTCTTGGTGATGACTTTCCTTATAGATCATATAGCATTATTCCCATTGCAAGCATGTGGTTGCTTTTTATATACAGGGAAAATACCACACACCTCGTGTGCATCCAATAAAGTCAAATAAGGCTAATTTAAATAATGAATTAATACTATGCCAAAGCAAAATTTGCACATTGAAACGAATAGCTCAATATCCAAATGTTCAACTCGAAGTGTTATCAAACATGTTAATGTTTCAGTCACTCAGCTGCTTATTTTATATCACATCGTAAAACTCCCTGTTGGGCTTTATTCTTGCAAAACCTGAATGTTTATGTAAAGCTGAGCTTGCTTAGTTTCCTGTCTTGTTTAACTTTGGTGAAAGTGTTAACTAAGTTCTTATTACAGAATCTTTGAATAATAGCAAAAAACTTTAGTACCATTCCTGATATTTTTTGCAAAGATGGCAATTAAAATTAAAAACAAACCCCATCAAAGGCTGAAGAAATCCAGCTTATAAACTAATGCATTTAAAAAAAAAAATCTCTCATTTTTACACTTACTTATTGGAATATAACTGCCGATATCTTCATATTGTGGCTCTTCTGTATACTTTTAAGATGTCAACAACTTATAAGATACCAAGCCAAGGTCCTGCTCTTTATATTTCATTTGACATAAATGTGTCAGGCAGACTGGAATGATTGACAGGTGCCACTTCAGAACTCTTGTTTGCCAAAAACTTGACAGGAGTACTTTTTGTTTGGAAGGAAATGAGAACTTTATTTTTAGCCACTTGGTACTCACACCCACTTGTTAATTGCCAATTTTGTAATGTTCCCTGTTATTCCATGTAACTGAAGATCCAGGAATTTGCTGAAAATCACATGGCTATAAGATCTGAGCATCATTTTTCTTCATAGCTGGTAAATTGCTTGTGCAATTCTCAGGTTTACTTTTTATTAGTGATGTTTGGAGGCTGTTTTTTATGTGAAACTGCTAGTCTTGAGGTTCATTAACAAACCAATCAGGTACACTGGTTGAATTCATTCAATAGAATTAGCTTTCAAATTTAATACACTCAGCAAAATAAGGATTGTGACCAGAGCTGCTGCATTCTTCCATCCTTTGTGGTTTCCTTCTTGCTCAGTCTTTGCATGTCTCTGATGGGAATGGTGGGTCAGAAGGTGCTTCTCTAGGACAAGATGCCTCATCCTGCTTCTAAAATTTTGGTAAGGAAGGAATGGTTGCAAGGGACCTGGAACCTCACTTCTTCATCTCAGATGAAAGCAGGTCCTGGATTTGCTACTTCCACAGGTAAGCTACAAAAATGACGGGTTTGGTGAGGGGTTTTTGCTTAATTCACAGCTAAGGAGAAGACAACAATTTTACAACTGCGTTGCCTGAATTAGAACAGATTTGTTAAAGATCTCTGAATGCTCAAAGAATTCAATAGACTTTCCTGAAGCTATTGCTTATTTGGAATAAAGGTGTGTTCTTTCTCTAACACCTAAATCTGGAATAAGTAGAGTAAAACCCAAATTCATTTGCATGTGGAGATTTTTTTGATCTGTGAATTCCCTAAACTCCTTCTCTAGTAAAGCCACTCAAAGACCTGTTTACAGATATCAGCAAGCCAAAAAAGTTGCAAGAGGGTTCAGACCAGGATTTGGAATTTTAAAACACAATCATGCATAATTTTTCCTCGATTGAAGGAGGAGATTAGCATTGAATAAAACCATTTACTCATTTGAAATTGTTCTCTGCTGACATTACTATCTATTTATGCTGTTGGCCATGCCATTTTGCAATTGTTCACCCCACAATTAGATGGGTCTTTGTTTTCTACTTTGTCCTATCACCTCACTGCAGATGTAGCCTTGCAATGAGCTAGTCAGGAGTGATCTTAGAGTTCTTGTTTTTGCTTAAAATCTTGGAAAACTAAACAAACAAAATCTGTCCCTGTAAACCCCTCAAGGCTGATAGCCAAGCTGAGTATGACATTTGCTATGTCCAAACAGTTGTCCACTGATGAGGAATGTTGTCTGTCAGCTTTTCTTTGCAGCTAATTTCTTAAAAATCATCCCACCCTGTAAGGATGAGGAATGGAAGCTTTACCAAATAAAAAGCAACAAGCTTGTGTTGTCTGGAAAATATGCTGTGATTCCTCCTTTTGTTCTATTTCACCTGTGAAAAAATAAAAGCATCCTAACTCTGAAAGAAGTGAGGAGAAAACATGAGTGGGAATCAAATCTGCATCACGTTAGCAAGACTGTTGCTTTTCTTCCCTATGAGTGCTTTATTGAAGCATTTAAAAAACAGCATCTCTGAAACTACAAAGAAGTTTCACTGGCAAGTGTAATAAAACAATTTTCAGTAGGCACTTGTTTCTCTATCTGTTTCTGTTTAGAAGAAGAATAATAGAAGGGTCAGGTTATACTTTTCTACTTTAGTCTTTTTCATACCCTCAATTATCTTTGGGTAAGTTTGTGGTGTCAACATTGATTTGAAAATTAAAAAAAAAAAATTAAATTTAATTGCGGTACTTGCAAACCTTTGAAACAGTTATTGAGAAGCTAAAAATGGGGATGAGCTTCCAAATGTCCACCTCTTCTTGGCATACATCAGACAACCCAGTGAACCAGGGGCAGCCCAGTGCTGGAATGGTCCATAGCCAGGAGCTGATCACACAGATGCACATGGATCCTGGCCTTACAGGAAACTGTTGCTCCCAGATCTATGGGAACTGTCTCTGGCTGCTTCACAAACAGCAGCATTTTTTTCTACCAGAAAATGTAGTGCACAAGGCTTTTGCTTGCCAAGGTAGATTTTGCAGTGAATATAAAGCCTCTGGCAAGGTAGGAAAAAGAAGTATGGGATAATGGGAATAGGTTAGTAAAGTCCAGGAATCGTAACACAAAATATTTATTTTGCATGAGAAACAAAAATCAAACAGGAAATGATAATGTGCATTTTTGCCTTAGGAAAGTCCTGCATAAATTGCTAAAATAGAAGAGTTCCTCACTATATTTACAGTTTTCTTAAAGTGATTCTTTGGGCAAGGAGTGCTTTTCAGTGATTTCATGAGGGTAAGGAAGACACAGGGGCTCCAGAAAATGTTGTAGCTTTGCTTTTGTTTTTCTATTATGGAGGTTTGCTGGAATGCCTGGTCTAAACACAGATTAGCGAGGCTGTACTGTGCTCTGCTAAAGCACCTCATGGAACACTCATTTCCACATCAAAGTGAACCATTGGGTCATTCTTCTCATCGCTTGCCCATCTCATCACCTCACACCATAATTTATGCTACCCACTGCATGTTACATTTTCTTCCAGTGATGAAAATGGGTGGGATGTGGTAGACATCCCTTTTTTAGTCAACATCCAACTTTGTATGTGCATTATTTCTGGACCTCACTGGACAGTCTTGAATTGATTCAGTTAGCCTGCCACTTATTCTTTTCCCTCTTTGACTGATGAACTTTCATTACATGTGCAATGTGTTTTTATTACCAATCTGTAGTATTTTATGTTGTTACACTTGGAGCGATTATATGTCTTGACTATGTGCTTTCCTGATTACAACCTCCCTTGTGAAGAGCTCCATCAGCACATTGATTTTCTTTCTGTATTCTAACCACCTCAAAATCTTAGCACTTTAGTGGGCTTTTGTTAGAAGTGAACTCAATTTTAAGATAGCATTCTGATATAAGCTTGGTTTATTTTAGGTATGCATCAGTTGCTCAGAAGTCTACATTTTTCACTAGTAGAAAATAAAATAACTCAATTGAAGTCAAAGGAAGAAACCACAAAGCAGACAGAATTTTTAAAAACTGAATTTAAAAGTGCTTTTTAAAGCTAATTCAGTAGTCCCAGGCTTTCCTGATTTCAGCCACTGGAGGAAGATTGCTTCTAATTCTGTTTGGACTCCAGAACTGAACACTTTATTTTTCATCTGTTCCCAGTGCAGGCAATGTACATATATTATGCCTTAGAGGGTGCCAGTTTTGAACAGTCTGGACTCAAGCAAATACATACCAACTGGCCCCTAAGGGACATAAATTTAAATACATTAACGCTGCAGAAAAGATCCAAGGTGTGGAAGGGAGACTCTGCATTTTAAGACAGTGAGATCCCAGGGACTGTGGTGTATTAGGTCTTAGTGTCCTCATGGAGTCATTTCCCAGTGCTACCGTGACAAGGAGCAGAAAGACATGAGGCAGCCTACAACTGGGGAATAAACACACTCAGCAAAGTCATTTTACTAAATAAATATTGTTGGAAAATGATTTCAGAGTGACAGATATTTGTTGTAAGTTCAGGACTAGTGCAGACAATAGCTTCAGCAAAAGGTGAAAGTGGAAATATCTGTTACAAGTTAAGATGCTTCCAGGTTTGATCTTAGAGCAAGACATTTAACAAAAACAAATTAAGAAGGTTACATCAGTTTCTCTTAACCAAAGCAACACATTTTTGCTCAGCTTTTGTACCATATTTCCCATCTTTCAGACGCAGGCCAAGGAACAGTTGGTATTTCTCATTTCTCAGGTGACTGAAGTAGGTGTGCCTACAGATTTTTGTCTTTATTTCTGGCAGTCCCAGTATAGAAATTCTCTAATCCATTTCAAACACATAATTATTCTGAGGGAACCTACTGAGGCTAGAAATGAAAAAGCCTAAGGTATGGAGGACCTGCTGGGCTGACATTAGAAGCCCAGCATGGGACCAGCATCATGGAGACGGCAGCATTGTGGCCAGCGCAGGAAGTCCTGTGGCTGCTGGCTGGAGCCCATACATGTACATCAGAAAAAGAACAGCTGCTGCTCAGAGAAGAAAATGATTTTCAGGGCTGCCTTACACAGTGTCAGCTTATGAAGCCCATGTTTATTCAGCCCTGACTCTAAAGTCCATGCTGGTTGTACTGGCTGTGATGGGAAATGAATGAGCACTTGGCAAGAGAAGCCTTGATTGTGGGAAGTGACAGAGTTAAATTAAGCTACCAGTATTAATTTTATTCTTGGTAAATGTCCTGATCTTCTCTGAACATTGGGAATGACTTTGGGAGGTGGTATTTCAGAACTTTTTCTCTAAAGCTTGTAATACAATTTGTTAAACAAAATTTACACCAGTGAAAATAAATTAAAAACATCTTTCATCTGTTTAATGACTTTACATTTCCTTGTATTATTGCTCACAAATTGTTTTGTTTGCCACAGATTTAAGAATGCATATGTTATCCATAGGCAAAAATCAAGTATTTGCTTATGGAAGGAACTGGATCAATTTATATCACTTTAATTCTTCCAAGTGCCTTCTGGTATTAAGTGGCCTTCCTTGGAGCTCAGATCACATTTCCCTGTGGCATTAGTACTGCCCCAATAGATGTAGTCCACCATTCAGAGCTGTTTTCCTTCCCATCTCAGCTGAGTCACTTTAAACTAATTTTATACTGCATGGTGGCAGCTGGTCTGGGGATAACTGAAAGAGGACTACAAGGCCACATCTTAAACAGTCTGGTTCCTGTGAGGCAAAGGCCATGCTATGTGATTGCTGAAGGAATACCAGGAGGCTGTGGGATTCCTCCTTCTTGTGTCTGCAGTTGTCTGCAATTTCAGCATCTTGAATTTTAATTACTATATTACCAAGGATGCTTCACAATGGTTTAGATTTTATTTGCTTATTGTTCAGCTGATGAAGAAACCTGCATGTGTTCAGCCATGTGAAGTGTAAAATTGTGGAGATCCTGGTATCTTATGGTAGGCAGTGGTGAGATCTCATTTTGAGTTACTGTTGCAAATCTGGGCATACAAATGAGCAAAAGAAAATTATTGTGAGCTGCAGCAGGAATAAGGAGCTTGGTTTATGAGGGAAGTCTAAAAGAGCTTTTCATTTTGAGCATAACAAAATTATTTTTGTAAGTGAAACCAGCTCTTTCCTTTAAGCACATACAGGTAGGATGAAACGAGTACAGATAGCAAAGTAACATCAGGGCACAAGAACAAGTAGGAAAGGCCATGCCTGAAGCTGAAGGACTGCAAGACTACTGATATTTTCATCCAGTCTTTCCGGCAGGGACCATAACTTGCATAGATAAAGGGGGAGCGTGGTATGGAGATGGCTGATGTTGGAACCTGCTTCTCCAGCAATGAGACTTGACAGCTCCATCTTATCATACGCTACACTGCAAAAAGGCACTGGCCATAGCCTTAAGCAGAGATCTGAAGGGTTAGGCAGGATTTTTTTCATTTATAATCCATGGCTCCGGTGAGCTGAAATTTAGAAGAGCTGGTGGCAAACGTGTTGAACCTCCCACCTGCAGATTTTTGTTAGACAATAGCCAAGAAAAAGGGGATGAGAGAGATCATAAGCAAGGGACTCCTGTTGTGAGAAGAAAGATGCTGTCATATCCCATTTACTGTTACATGCCTAGTCCTGTTAACATGTTTCCATTGCCTTCAGAGATCAAAGTAATCATTGCAGGGATGGAGCAGAAAAACACTTACCAAGAAAACACTTACCAAGACCTCATCTATATGCTACTGTTACAGCCATGGTTGTGTGGCAATGTCTGCATGTAAGTGTGTTTTTAGCAATGTATTTTGGGAAAAGCTTTCCCAAAATTGTGTGTATCCAGAGAATGAGGGAACCGAGCAGCAGCACCAGGGGGTCTCCGCCACAGGCTCCCAGTTACACTGTTTTGTGGAAGCATTAGAGACTTTTCAAGTTTTCTAAAAGTGAAGAACCTCAGCCAACCATATTATACGCAAATGTTTCAATGATCCCTTCCAGACTACAGAGAAACATGCTACAACCTATCTCAGAAGAGGGCATCCAAGCCAGGATGGATGATTCCTCATTATCTGCCATATTTACATAAATAAACCATGTTGTGTGTGAGCTTTAGCTGTTTAGGTCCTACTCAACTGGAGGTCACAGATGCAAATCAGGTGGTTATTGCTTGTGCATATGGACAAGGACATTCATGAGTTAACTTCAGCCTTCAGAGTTCACAGACTTGTCCTAGTATTTGAATCTTCTTCAGTGAAGAAAAGCTCTTCTGGAGGGAGAGGACCAGCAGACATCTTGCCAGGTTAATTAAATCCAACAGTGCTGCTAGTGTTGCAGCTGTCAGATATCATGAAAGACCCAGACTTGTGTAAGCCTAGGGAATCAGTGAAGTATTTTATGGCTTATACAAACCTTTGTAAGAAAAGGAAAAAAAAAAAAAAAAAGAAAAGCAGGGGGGAAAAATGTCTACATCAAAGAATTTATTTCTAATATCTTGGATGTGAACTTGATGGACATTCTTCTCCCCAGCAAAGTTATGCTGAATGTAATAAAATAACTTATAGTACTTAGAAGCAGACTGAGAAAACTTCATGGAAAACCATTTGAAAACTCAATCTCTTTGAGATGATGCTTAATATACCTAATGAGGCTAGGGTTAAGTAGCAAAATCCTTTACTGTCCTGAGGCCAAAGTTGCTTTAATAAAGGAGGGACAAGAGGTAAAAGATGTTGCACCATGTATCTCCTGTCAACCTGTCTCTTTAATTAACACTGAATGTTAAGTAATCATCTCCAGTGAATAATATGGGAATGAGTATACTTCAATGAGGTGAAATTCCATGACATACATTGATATATTCACATTACACAATAATGCTCTATTGGCTTCATGGTTCAAGCTCCTTTCCTTCCTTTTTCTATTAATATTGACAAAATATTATTCCTGAATATCAAATCTGAGTTTATCAGTACAATAACTCTAATCCTACCAAATATCCTGTCTATATTCACCCATTGTTGGAGAAGGGTATTTTTTGATAAATTATCTTTCTTTTATTGATATTTTCCTTTGTCAGTTGTTGTCACTTATTTTGTATTTTAAAATAATCTTGAAGTTATGTTTAGAAAATAGAACTTCGTTGGTTTCAACCCAAAACCTCAGATTAGAGGTGTTCTAAATTTTGACTTGTATCTAAATGTGTCAGTCATGAGTAATATTTACACACTTTTGTGAGGCATGGAGACCAACTCATACAAATTGCTTCTTAGACTTTTGGCATACATTAAAAAGTTTCAATAGATTAGATGCATTTAAATTCATTTGTATTTAATTTAATCAGAAACAAATTAATTTAATTCTCAAAATTTTATCTATTGGGTAAAGACTCAAAAGTAATCTGTCATGAGCTATTATTTAGAGTTGTGAGGTGAAGCTGGACCTTCCTCAATTTATCTAGTGTTTATTTCTATATTTTAACTGTCAAGTCCTATTAAACTTTGCCATTCAATTATATTAGGCCATTTTGGAGGGAGAGCGGTACAGTTTTCTTTTAGCTTTTATTGAAAAACAGCAGGCATATTAACCTGAGATGAATTGCTAATCTCCATATTCATCTGCACTTTAATGTCCAGGACCAGAGACGAGGAATTTGCAAGTCTGCTTGGTTTTGATGTGAATTGCATGTTCTCAGAAGTGCTTGAGAGGAAGCTCTTTCAAAGAATATTCATGTTATGTCTGATTTTTAATGTTTGTTGAAGAAACAAGAATACTTTTTTTGTTCTTTTATAGACATGGGGATTCAAAAAGTCTTAATGTTTAAATGTTTATATCTGTTATCAATGGCATTTCTGTCCAGTTGTTCCTGGAGACTTGAGGGAAGATGTTACAAAGGGAAGCACTGGAAATCCCACAGAATGACAAAATGATGAAAGTGAGGTGTAGTGTGAGGCAGCCTTTATGTTTTCTATCCTGGGATTTCACAGCAAAAGGTAAAGATAGAAGTGACTGCAGTTACAACAGGGCAGAGAGAGAGATGCCAGGCATGGAAATTCCAAACTCTCCTAGAGCTGAATTTAGAAAAATAATAGAAGAGGTAAGCAAAACCTTTAAAAAACATAGGTATAACAACTTGCTCTTCAAATAGGAATGATTTAATCAGTATCTTCTGGAAATCCCTATAACACACCTAGGCGGATGAGGAGAAATTTTTATAGCTATTCCATACAAAGTAGAGGTGTGGAAATATTTTATTGTGCTGCGTTATACCTATCCTTTCTCCATTTAGAACCCTATGATAATGGAGTCTTTAAGTATTGGCGGCACATATGTGAAAAAATACATATAAGTAGATATTTGAAATCCCATCCATCCATGGCCATAAAATCTACAGTCTTGTATTTAATTTTCAGCATAAACAAGCAGTTCCAGGGTAGAATTTATTATATCTCAGTGTAGGTATGTGCCTTTCAGAATGATCATTTATAAATTCCCAGCTACTAGGTCAAAAAAAGCACGTGGCACTGCAGTGTTCCAGTGATGCCTTTGACCAAGTTGAGCCCCACTCGGTTGGGTTTGTGTGTTGCCAGCAGGTTCCTGAAAAAGAGTTTCAAGTGCTTTTATCTCTCTGTCAGTTCATAAGAAATAAAACAAAGTGCTCAGACCTTCACAAGATCAACCCTTGGCAGCCCAATTAAATTAACTCTCTGCCTGGATGCAAGTATTACAGGCTATGGAAAATGTTTGCTGCAATTTGTTTTTATTGCATAAAAATTGATGAATTTTCAGAAGTCATTATCTTCATCAAAAAACAACCTGTTCTAATTAGACATACTTCACTTCAAGAATAGTTGATGTTCATTTGTTTCTGGTGCCATCTGCTTTTACTGCTGCAAAAGAAGTTTCTGGGAAATTGAATATGGTAATGATCTTTTTTTTACCTCTTGTATAACAAGAACTTATTTTAATGTGTCTCTATCCAAAAAGCAGACCAAAATAGAGGATAAAACAAACATGCAAGAAAAATGTATCTAGCTTTCACTGATAACCAGCAACTCTAAGCAGTCTGAACTAGTTTTGTATTTTATTTCCCAAATATTTTAAAGCAGCCAAAGATCTATGAAAAATGTCAAGTTATCCATTTTTATTACTTCTAGAGGGTAAAAGCTCTGTGTACAGTGTCAGCTTTCTCCTTTAGACTGATGAGGATAGAATGGCCTTTATGAGAACACAATTTAAGAGTGAAACTCTTCTGCTTCCGCTGCCTAATTGAATATATATTCCGGCTGTTTCTGCTGAACACCAAAAGTTTTACAGTAAAATTTCACTTGTGTTATTTAATAGGGAATCTGTATTTGTTCTTTTGATTTTAAGGTATCATAATGAATTGGCAGAGCCTATTCAGTACAGCTAAACTGTATTAACTTCCTCTAGGCACGGTGCTCAGAAGAATAATCTAAACCTTAAATATTATCATTTTCATTTTACTCTCTGAGTAGATTTTCTGCTATCTTCCCTAATGAGAGTGCGTTCTTTTCAATCGTCACGGCTAGACCATTTTCCATGTTTTTATCATCATTCTTGTGTTAAAACGAAAACTGAATGAGGGCAAAATGTCATTGGCTTCACATACCGTAGTGTCATAAGTTATGATCAGTAATAGAAAAGAGGACAGAGAGATTATTTTGGACACAGTTTCCTATATTCTAATGGGCAAGGTGAAAATGCAAATTGAATAAGTGCCTAGGAAAGTCTGAATAGGATTGTCTTTCTGTCTGTGGCATAGCAAAATGATTATATTTGAAAACTAAGTTAAGACAGACCTCAGCTGGCAGGCACTATGTTGAACTAAATTACAGCTTAGGACTTGGAAAAGTAGCTTCTCATTCCTTGTCCCCTTCAGGTCAATGGGTACAGAAAACATCTCCAGAGGGTGATTGTTGACCAACAGCCCAATCTGTCATCCTTTCAAGTGAAAGATAGCCCATATCACCAGTCAGGGTACATACATACCTGTCTGGAAATGACCTTACTGCAGTCCAGAGAAGCTGGATGCTTCTATTCCAACAGTCACATTCGCTTTTAGAGCAAGCATTGGGTGCCAAAAGACCGGAAGTCACAGATGAATAACCCACTCCTTTAGTCTCTCAGGAAGGAGTTCCTTACAGGTCTATGAGAAGATAATCTAAGTGATGGGGTTGATGACTTGGTGTTGATTTTAACCTGCTGAAGACAAATGGAGTATTCCATTGCATAGAGTCATTGAACTCTCAGTTTGCACCAGGTGTTTGTCAGCATTTCTGTAAACTTCTAAAAATATTATACTCCTGTTAACTTTATCTGTCTGATAATTAACATTTAAATATATACAGCTTAAAACCTGATGACTACAGAATGAAAATAACATGAAAGGACCAGCTTTTTTCCCCCTCTGTAACAGAAAAAAAAAAAATCTTTATTTGAAAATATGAAAATACACATAGCAATGCCAAACATCACGTTCTTTCTTTGCTCAAAGACCCATTAAAGCTCAGAGTATGATGGTAACTTTACTACACTAATGAATTCCTTTGAGGAAGGTACTTTTATCTCTCATAATAAAGGCAGTCATTTAAATCTTTGAGTTTAAAAGGTTTTTTTTCTTCATCACAGTATATTTATAAAAAAGATCTTGAGATGTTCCATAGAATCAGAGTTTAGCTTTATTAGGTTCTTCTTAAAAATGCAAGCCAAAATTGAGCTTTTTTTTTTTTCCAAATACCATCTAGACTTTGAAATCCATGCTTAGACACATAAATGGCTGGATTTCAAAGATGATTCCAGTAGATGTCTGTGGCACCAGGTTTTGGTGTTTAATCATTTAGATTATCAACAATGCAATTAGCAGTCCTACCTTCAGATCAGATTTGGAAACATTACTCAAGCTGTTTCAAGAGCTTTTTCTGCAGTATGCACAAATCTATGCCTGTTGTCTTTAAATCTTTTTCCAAAATTAACAATTTCTTATTTTTCTCTAAACCATACCATGATTTAAAATAACCAGAGCCAAACTTTCAGTTTTACATTTAGAACTGGAAATTGCATAGAGTTTGAAAATACTCAACTGTTATCAAACATCAGTGACTTGTGTCTCTTATTTTTGAGAGCCAGAGCCAAGGTTCAGAGCAGCTGTGTTTTGTTCTGAAGGAATCACTGTGATTTGTACTTTCTTTTCTTTTTTTTTCTTGGATAAATAAATTTTCTGGCTTTTGGTCTGAACTTGGTTCCCCTTCCTTTCTATCTATAAGGAAGTCATGTGCAGAGCCTTCGATATTCGGGTAGATTCTGAATGTAGTTTGAATTCATCTAACTTTAATCTAGCCATACAGCATTTCAATTTAAGTACATTTTTCAAGCCAATTTAGACTGCCTCACCTAAGTGTAAGTCCCCAGTCGTATCCTGATATTTCCATGAATACTGGAGTCTAACTTTAAACTAAATACATTCTCTGAAAGTTTTAGGTAAATCTTTAAAGTATATTTTTTTGATGAACCCTGTACAGTTTTGTTGTCTTTATACCTTCATGCGCTCTACTGGATGTGAGTGCTCTTGTTCTTTTAAGCAAGCACAACCTTTCCATCTGCCCTCCTCCTCACCACAGGAGCAGAGGTGTGTGGTTGGTTGGTTGCTATTTTTTTTGTTGTTGTTGTTTGTTTATTTGGGTTTTTATTTTTTTAAGCAAATAGTGGTGAGACAATTTCATTCTCCTGGTTGGTAGAATAAGGTTTGGTAAGCTAAGGTTGCAAATGAATTCCTCTGCCAAATCTTTCTATCTTTCAAACCCTTTGTAGCAACTCAGGACGTACACAGTCAGTTACATCCCATTTCTGACTCATTCTATACTTCATCTTTTCCCTCTTGTCATCAACCTTGACAGTGATGTGATTTACTAATGGAGATGAGCAGGCTTTTCACTAGTCTGACTTTTTAGTGCAAATCTTATTCTTGAAATCTTCCCTGTTTCTTCCATCAATTTCAACTTCTGACACAGATATGTATGAAAAGAAATTACATTAGTGTGTATGGAAGAAAGGTGTCTTAAACATATGCAAGTGATCAAAAACTGTGTGTCTTCATCCAAGGAAGATCTTATCACCCAGAGGCCATTTTAGAGTAATTTAATTTTTCCATACCTCAGTTTCATATCTGCAAAATGGGAATGCAATATCAAATCCTTGGTTTGTCTAAGCTGCTGTGTGCCCATTGTTATATGTTGCATATCTAGATGCCGCCTTCATGGTTTAGTGCTAGAGTTGGGTTATGGTTGGACTCGATGATCCTGAGGGTCTCTTCCAACAGAAGTGATTCAGTGATTGATATCAGTTATTTCCCTGAACCTAGAACAATGTATCAAGATTCCCATGTTCTTTTCATGTTGAGCTTTATAAACAGAAAACCAACTACATATCCCATAGTCACTCAAAATACAGTATCTGCCACTGAAAGAAAAAATACAAGACCATAAAGCCAGAGTCTTGTAGCTGAATTACAATAATTAATAAAATGTCCAAGCTCATCCTTTTATTTCAGGTTCTCAATACTCATCCTTTTAGTCACTAATACTTTTAATGAAATTCAGAGATAATTATTGTAAATTACGAAGTTTTGTCCCGGTTCTGGGCTGCCTCATAAGGAGAAGCTAAACGAGTAGCTAAATGATGCTTTGTGCTAGGATTAATAATGACAATGTATTGTGCTAAAACCTAAGAATCCCAGTCATGGATCAGGACACAATGGTACTAAGGACTCTCAAAAAACTGAAAGGTAACAAGTTAGATCAGTTTCGAAGCTGCAAAATGCAAATATCCATTGCTTGCTTTGTTTAAGCTGCTGTGATTCTGTTATTATATATTTGTATAAATAGATGGTACCTTCATACAACGGAAAACCATTTTGAAAGGCAATAAGGTAGATCTTCTGAAAGTTACACTCTTTCCCTCACGCAGCTCTTGAACTCAGTGTGCAGGTTGTAACAGTTTATGAGAGTGGTAGAATAAGGTATATTAAATATGAGATTAAAATCACTAGATCATACTAACTCCTCCAGTAAAAGCCATTTTTCATTTACTAGCTGCATGAAGAGGTTCTTTTTCACTCTATTTTGTTTATTTGAGAAAATCAGATGATCAGGCAGTTCTGCAGCAACAGATAATCTTGCACCTTTATAGTTAATGAGATGTTCTGGGCTTTGCTTCAGCATCAGTTTGCACCAATAGCGAGGGAGAAAGCCAATTACATTACCCTTCCCCCACCATGGAAAATAACCCGACAACAATTGTTTGTTGTTTGAACCTGTTAGGTGTACGTGTTTGTGTACGAAAGGCCACCCCGGACACCTCAAAGGTGCTGGGGTGTGTCAAGGTGCCATGAAGCTGAAGCTCGAAATCCCAGAGCTGCACGAAACTTCTTGGGAAGAGCTTGGTGATTCAGGGCACGCAGGAGCCCATGATGATGATATTTGTGCACAGTACAACCAGAATTGTTAATTATTGCTTGGCAGAGCAGCACTGCTGGAACAAGCCAAGGGGGGTTTCTGGCTTGGGCTACTAATTTGAATTTGGCATTGGATGGTATTTACCAGCTCTCACTGCTGAAGTTTGGAGTTAGATTTTGTTTGTCTTTTTTTTTTTCCTCTCCCTTCTTTTACACCTAAAACTTTACTTTCATCTCCATATTAATTTAACTGTTAGCAGTTTCCTGCATCAGGAGTGTTTTTAATCTTCCCAAAAGCAATGCATAATTTGTGAGACTTTGTAGAAGGCCACATTATTTTTAATATCTTCTGTTGAACGCAGAGGGCAAACACTACAGTAAAACATTATAATAAAAATTCATTGGCATAAATTTATTATAACCTAGTGAGGAACCATCCAGTCAGACTATCTATAACATGCATTGTTGGCAGCTTTCCTTTCAGGTTTTTTATTCAGTACTGAGTGGATGTTTCTAATACCTGCAGGCACCTGAAGAAATTGTGATTCAAATTAAGAATAAACACAGTTTGATTTCCTAGAAAAAAAAATCTCAAAGAGGTTTCAGGATCAGACCACAAAGGAGGCAGGCGCTCATTTACCAACTGTTTACTGTTCAGCTCCACTGCCATCTCTCCGCATTGATTTTCTTTCACAATAACATACTTCTTGTCATTGACAACTCAATTCCAAATGGCAAATTCTCCTTTCCAAGTGTTCAGCCCATGATCCTCTTGGGCTTCAGGAATGCCTGATCTGGTTTAATATGAGGAACTCAGAGTTTCTCCCTGACAGACCAGTCTGATTTGCTGATTATCTGGGATGTTTTCTTAATCACCGAGAGAAAAATTAAGTCCCCATTTTTACATAATACATGATGAAATGAACGGGGCTAATATTAGATGGGTTTGCTTTAAACTTTCCCATTGCAAGGTCAATAATGAAAAACTGTTTTTCCTGCATTGCCAATTACAGTGGAAATCCTTCCAAATTTTTTAGGCTAGGTTTTTCATTTCCATATCCAAATAAAATGACAAAAGTGCAAAAAATAATCAATATGCAGTTTATGTCAGGTGGGAAATTTTTAAATATCTTTTTTTTTTTTTTCTGAAGATTTGTCCTGAATCTGGAATATTAAAATAATGATATCCAGATTTTGGGTTTGGGGGAGGTTTTGCTTTTAAGCTTATTTCCTTTTAAATAAGATTGCTGGCAAAAAAAATCTATGTATTCCTGGTGATCATTTTTACTCCTGAGTTTTTCATGTAAATGTGGCTCCAGTTCAGGAAACCTGTAAAATCTGGCTCTGCTGCATCTGAGTTTGACACAATAGATGCAGTGGATTTGGAGATGACCATTTAACTTCAACATGTGCTTAGATGTGGGATTGTTTCATTTTCTTGACCTACAGCTCCTGTTTGCAGTCTCTGGGCCAGTGCAGAGTCTCATCCGAGCCACCAGTGTCTGAAACAGATGTGGATTGCTGAATAATTCACTTCCACCCCAGCATGTGTGGTTTTGGGACATGAAGCTTCCAAATTTGAAGCATAAAGATGATGCGATGTATTTTGTTTAAATAAGCACTCCAGATTGGGTCCTTAAGGTGTACTTCACGACTAGTGAAACATGAGAATGCAGAATTGCATATTTCCCCAGGTGTATTCAGGATTATCTTCAGATTAAATCACCACGTGGCTTCAGATGGGCATACAGCAGAACAATGGGTAGGGAATGAGTGTAAGATTGTCCAGATATTACTTTTTAAATCTGAAACTGTGGTTTCTCATAGTATGGAAAAGCAGTGCTGTGCTTCTCTCGGTAAATCTGTGAGTCTCATGAACACGCTCCTTCCTTTATTAGTGACAGCTTCTCTTCCCGTTCTCTTCTGTTGTACCTGTAAACTCAGAGAGGCTGTTCTCAGCATCATGGGGGAAGACCAGTAAGAAACAGCAAAGCTTGGTGCTGATGGTCACTTCCCACACCATCCAAGTGAGGTGCTGTCAGGACCTTTCACAAGTGCAACACTGACCCTGGTAGGGTGGTCACTGACCATTACAGGCATTTTCTTTCCACTGGACCAGCTGTGGCTTTCAGTAGCTAGGACAATTTGGGTAATCGTTTCCACATCCCAAATATTTAAGTTGAATTTTCAGTGTTAGAAAGTGATTGTCAGACTAAAAGCCCTTGATGACTGTCATTAGGAGACTTTTGAAAGAAAAGGCCATCTTGTTAAAGGTTGGAAGTGCCAAGCACTCTTTCCAGCTCAAGAGAAAGAGCAATCAAGGCCCATTCTGCAGGAAAAAACAGCTGTGGATTGCAAGAGTGGGTCAGACTTAAACACTGGATCTTCACAAACCAAACTTTTGTTGTTCAAAGTCGGCAAGAAGCAATCACACAGGGCAACCACCTGACCAACCAACTAGTGTCAGAGGTCATGGCTGTGATTTGCTTTACCCAGCATGGTTGCAATCATAAGATGTGTGAGAACACTCTTAGCTGTTCATCTGACAGAACAAGTGGTGGTTAAGAACACTCTTAGCTGTTCATCTGAGAGATCAAGCGGTGGTTATGATGGGTTGGAAGCTGGTAGAGCCCTTGGTGATGTGGCCAGGAGCGTGCATGGCAGGTGGGAGGATGAGTCTCCTGGTACCAGAAGCATTGGAGGGTCTCGGGGCTTTGAAGATAGGATTTTAGTTCCTAATGTGTTCAAGGTCAGAACCGCTTAAAGCTACACAGCCTTGACTCTCAATGCACACAGAAAAATGCCACAACACTATGTGTTTTGAGAACTCAAAAATTATTAGTACAACTGTACAATGGGAAAAAGAACTTAATTTTCCTGAAGATGACAGTGCCTTAAAAGCAGGAATTTATTTTAAGATGTATTTAGGTTTACGAAGTTTTATCCCAAGCACACAAGCAGGATTAAGATATTCTGGCAATGATTTATGGCCACAGAACAGTTGTTGATGGTTAAAATCAGGAAAAAAGTAGAGTTTCTCAATTCTCTGTAGCAGTTACAGGAAGATGTGACTTGCTCATTTGTCATGATTTGGCCCTGACTAATGGAGAAAACCAAGGCATTGCAGAGATTTACACGAGAAATGTAAAAATTGGTCTGGATAAAAGTATGAATGGAAATATTAATGTTTGAGAGCTCCAGAATCACATAATGTCTAGATGTCCAGAAAAGACAATAAAGTGGGTTTAAAAGATTGATATGTATTGCTAAACCTTGCTCTCCGTATCACATACCAGTGACACTGGCCACAGAAGTTTGGCGCACAGGCTTTGGTGCTTATGAATACATGCATAAAAGAGCAGTCTGATAACTGTGTTTAAATTAAACTAAATATTACCTTCACTTTCACAATGTTTTGCAGACAATTTTGTTATAGCAGTTTCCTACAGAACATAAGGAATTAGCAAGTTGTGGTTTAAAACAACGTAGCTATTGTGGTATTTAGATTTTCTGTGTGTTAACAGTTAGATCTTGTTTGACCAGGCATTAATAGTCTTGGCTGTTCTGAGGTCAGATTGTTCTACCTTTTTCTTCCATCTTTCATATAAACTTAATCCTGGAACTGGAAAACCTTAATGAAAAAAGTTTCATCAAGATTGGTTTAATCTCTAGGAAAAAAGTTCTGCCGGCTCCAGTGCAAAATGTGCTAAAAATAAAAAAACTAGTTCTTACTGCTTTGCTTTTCAAATAGAAACCATTCACTACTTGTATCAGTGAAAAAGATCTCTGATGTCTGAAGCAGCAGAACAGAAGATGCGATGTTCCAAACCATCATGGCTGGAGACATCTGGGAGTCCTCAAGGAGTCCTGTGGAGCTGGTGGAAAAGTGGCTTCCACAGGATCACCTACCAAAGATTTACCTTTGTTGAAAGCCAAAGATAATAGCCCTGAGTATATCCCCCATGCATCTGTGTTTATTTCAGAAGAAAGGGAGATTTCACCGCCTTCAGACTCTGAGAGATCAAAAGGGGGTTGTACCAGAGCAAGTTCAGTTAATTTGTCACTGCTGTAAGAATAAAGAAATTCCATGAGAACAAGTTGTTTAATTCCATGAGACAAGTTGTTTAATTCCCTGCCTCCTGCAAGTTCAGAGGGAAATGTGACGCATTATTTTCTTGAATACGCCACAGGAGCTTAGGAGAACCAGTTAACATAAACAAAACAAAATAGTGCAACTTTGGAGGTATCTGCTGTGGGCATAAGCAGGAACAGATAATAGATATTCAAGAATTGCCAGCATGACTTCAGATCTGCTGGAGATCAGTCTGCACCAGTGGGGACCAGAGCCCTCCATTGGGGGAAAAAACCTGAACATTCTGAAAGCGTTGACAGAGTCATTGACAAAACCAGCATTAACAACAAAATAGTACTGCCAGCAGATGACTTTCATTTCAGGCAGGCTCCAAAAGAGACTGGAAGCAAATAAATATGATGGAAATACAAGCCTTTCAGAAGCCATTCCTCCCCTCCCTAGTTAATCTTTGTCAAACTGCCACTGATACAAAAATATCTCTGTGTGTGGTGGAAATGAGAGGAAGCGCTTTTAGCCTAGAACTACAGCTCGCAGCAAGATTTGACTCTAATAAAGCTGAGAAATTGCATGAAAAGCTGAGAAAGCTGTTGCAAACTGTTTTTATCTGGCAGAGAACTGAGAGAAGTGGATCTTTTAAAGCACATATTCCTTCTGCTGGGTTATGAGAGAACTGCAGACCCTTAGTGAACTGGAATATGAGTTACGTACTCGGGATATTTAAAGATCTGGCAGAGCTGACAGAAGGAAATGTCACAGAGTGCTGTATGGCTTTACTCCTCAGCCCTTAAGGTTTATTACACACAAAGGTATGGACTGTAGCTCTCCATGATGAGTCGTAATGTGCTGAAAGGCAAAAGCCACATCCTGGAAAATTAAAAAGTCCCAGAGGCAGACAGTCAGGAGAAAATTGAATCCGATAGCAGTGGCTGAGAGGAGGTATTTGTTAAATACAAAAGCCTTCCAGAGTCACTGGCTGTGCCCTGGAGGAGTAGCCATACGTGCGCTAAGCACGTGAGTTATACATGTGACATTATACATATGGAGATTAAAATTTTACTATGTTCAGTAGAAGGTCCTCTAGTTGATCAGCTTCAAAATCAATTTTAGTTAACCACAGACTTGGTTCTTTCTAGACAAATTGGTGCATTGACCTACATATTTGCATCTAAATACCTACCGATCTTTGTGTGTCATTAAAGAAATAATCACAAAAATTGTTGTAAGAGCACTACATCTTTGTGCTACCCTTCATAACAAATATTTACTAAACCAAATCCAGTCTAAGTAAAAATTGAACTTTCTGTGACACAGACACACACCAGAGAACTCCAGATAAACTACCAATCAACATCTAAAGCTATATGGCTTTGCCAGTGTTATTCTTTGAAAATTTGTAATACCATCTCATGTTTTGCTAATACATCCACATTGAGTGCTGCTGGTTCTTTTGGAAAGCGTGAAGCACAGGGATAATTTAAACCCATTTTTATGCAAGCTGGAAAGTTTTCTGTATTAGAGCGAGAGCTTTTGTGTTCTGGGTACGCAGTGCAGCGTGTGCATAGAGCTACATTTGGCATTTAATCTTTTCTTTTTCCTCTGAATTTCTCACCAAGGTCTCTGTATTTACCATAAGCAAACATTTTCTCACTAAAGTGGCTAATCCTGGAATAAGATGCCCCTTTCAGGCTTTGGCAGGGGTTTTCACGCTGCTATTTTGAGGACCAGACCAAAAGGAACTTGCTCCCTGCTACAGGAAAAGCAGAACTTCAGCCACAAACCCACTGCAAACCATAGACTGTGTGGTGCTTGAGGTCACTGTCTGATTTAAATCCCATCTGCAGGGAGTTACTGTTAATGCTTTGCTATAGAGTGTTCCTGTACCACATTCTGGTCACCTCACCCCTTTCCTCACTGCCAACCCAGCACCTTAGAGTAGAGATTTGACTTAACAGCACCCTCCATGGCTGATCTCACACAGCTGCTATAAAAATCAGCAGCTGCAGTCAATAGGAGCCCATCTATCCCAAAGAGCATGCAGAATGGGGACATAAAGTGTCCTTCAGCAGGTATTATTCTTATTTGAACAACATCATTTACAGATAAAAGGTTCTTGGCTATATTTAATTGTCTTTTTAAATTTTTTTAATATGTGTATATATATATATGATTTTTTTATTTTAATTAGAATATTTTAGAGGGTCCTTAAAATTATTAGTATTTCTTAAAAATGTTATTTTGAATAGCCTTACTACTATTCTTGCTTATTTTGAAACCAACGCAGTAGTACATCCTCCTGCTTCCTTGAAGACTGTGTCTAACAACACAACTTTGATGCCATAGTAGGAGAAATGTGAGTTCATTTTAATTTCATATATACACAACCTGAAAGCAACAGCGATGGTATTTGTTTTTCTACTGAGATCTGTTAAAAAATATTGGTTTCTTTTTTAGTTTAAGAAAAAAGTTATCTCAGTGGTTTTAATATCATGCATGTTGATGCTAGCTTAAAAATACTACCTTTCTGTAATTCCTTTAACAGAAAATTGTGATTTTTCTGGGCGGAAGAAAAGTTCTGTGAGGGGTAATTAAATTTTATAAGCTTGTTATTAAATTTTAAATGTTATACTCATGTCTTGTGTAAGAACTGAAGGGAAAAAAGGAAATATTTTTCTTTATATAAATTCTACAGACTCGTGAAGAAAGAAGTTTATGCTGCTTTTCCCATACTCTTCATTTCTATACTTTTATCCTCAAACCCACTGACTTTCTATTTTCTTCAAATCAGGGAATTCTGACTTATCTTGTAACTTGCTCTTTATGTGTACCGGTGTCAGCAGATACTGAATGTGATTTAAGTCTGCAGCACTTGCAACTGATAAGATCAGAAGCTGTGGAGCAAAATGGGCAAAAGCTAAAGTGAAAACCTGAGCTTGCTCAGTGATGAATGAAGCTCTTCTAAGAATCCTAAGGAATGTAAAGCAGTAGAAAATTCAATTTTCTACTTGGAAACCTAGCCCTACTTAAGCATATTTTTAGAAAAGTTTTGTTTCTCTGCATATTTATTTTCTTGGAGCTAACATTTGGTGGCAGATACTTCACATTTCCAGGGCTTTAAGGGTTTGAGTAAATTTAACCTTAACTGTTCTGTGTCTATCTGGACGCTTTAAGTTCTTGAGATGTAATATCTGTGTAATTGTTGCCATCTAATGTGTGCTCGAAATCTTAGTTTCTACTCAGTATGGTGAGAATATTAGAAACTTGTGAGCTCAGTTTGGTGACAGGTTTGTCTGCAATTTAGTATGACTGAGAAATACTGTGCTGGGTTGCACATTTTATGACTGGGCTTGGCAATCTCTATTAGAAACAGGCAAAGAGGTGTACGGTTTGATTGAAGAATACACATTGTGGATATAAAATGGAAAAAAAAATGTTAGAAAATAAACCACTGGCAATCCCAAACCTTTGGTTGTATTGGTACTGTACCAATAAAGAAATTATTTCTGAAATACACGTTATGTCAAACAATTTATCATTGCATTTGGATGGATTGCCTGTGCATAGCCACCCTTGGAGGTCACAGGAATGTTTTTCATGTCAGGTGTGATTTGACAGCCCATTTTTTCCCATAAGATGTTGTGAAATTCTCTTCGTCAACATACAGATTTCTGCCTTATTCTGTGGCTTCTGTGTTGGGTATGTAAGATCCCACCACAGTGTGTTGTGTCCTGAGCTACCTCTTCTACATGTCTCACTACCCTTCTCTACTACAAGCAGGGAAGTTAAGAGAATGTCCCTGTTTGTTCTGTATTCCTTGAATGCTCAGAAGGAGTTGGATGGTTCCCAGTGCTTGTTATGTGATGCTGCATCCTCTTTTTGAAAGTTAATCTGCTCCTGCTCCTCTGTGGTTGAGCATTTTTGAGCAGAATGCACAGTGACATCTATACACAGCAGAGATTGGAGCCTGAAGCTTGTTGTTTCTGTGTGATAAACCATTTTCCTTTAATCAATGTTTGCTGGCAATGGCTAGTGAGAGTATTGAATACAGCTGAGGTCTGCTGGGGCATGCTAAATAAGAGATTGGAAAGTGAAGTAAATATTTTTAAGATAATTTTGAGTTGATGACTGAGAGCTGCAGAAGCCTGAACAAGTTTGTGTACAATGAAGAAGTTAGTGAGCGCCTGGTGAAAATATAGTGGCACCAATGCAATCAGCTTCCTTGGATCTCTTATTTCTAGTGTCAAACCCTGTGAGACACCAGGTCACCTCAGGGGATTATTCTGAGCAGTAAAATACTATATTTGTTGGTACTAGGCATCTTCCTAATGACCCAGAGCTCAGTGGGGACTTAGGTGTAAAAGTCCACCCTGTGGTGGTTGGTTTTCTGGCTTTTGCTGTTGTGTTTGTGTGGTTTTGGGGCTTTTGTTTTCGGAGGTTTTTTACTCCTGAATATACACTTTCTGCATTTGCTTTGCCATTGCATTTTTTACTGTATGGGGATGGGAAGAAACGGTCATAGCTCTTTTATTTGTCAACCTTCAGTCACTCTGGGCTTTCTGTAACTTTAAAAAAGGAACAAAACTCACTACAAGGTTCATACAAGAAAGAAAGTTTTTACAATTATGGTGGTAAAATACTGGAACAGGGATCTGGTTGTAGATGTCCCTACTCGTTGCAGAGGGATTGTTCTATATGACCTTGAAAGGTCCTTTCCAACCCAAACTATTGACATTTGTCCTCTGCTGCTGTCCCTTGTGGGATCTCTCACTGTTAGGAAGGAGATAAGTGTCTGGGATGATACCCAAGGATATCCGTGCTGTCCCTGACAGAGGCCATTTGACCTTAGGTAGGCAAATCAATACCTGGTCTTCAGCTGCCATGCTCAGTGTTATGTGCCCACGAGTGTGTGTGATTCTTTTGGATGTATCAGTTGCTGTAACTAAAGTTATTGCATTTTCATATGAACTGTGCTTTGCTTTAGTATTCTAAGGACATCTGAAGAGGAAAATAATTATAATTAAAAAAATTGGCTCCTTATGTCTTTAATTAACGCACATCTTCAGGCACTACACCAAGAAATTCAGACTTCTCTTGCCTTCTTCTTGATATGCCTATTTGAATAGAAATTACTGTAATTAACTCCTGATATCAAAATATCAACATGTGGAAGTGTTTGTGTACCCTCTAAATGAGCATTGCTGGAAGAACACAGACATTACAGGATGCTGAGATAATTCCCTATCACTAGGCAAAGGAAAATATTAAGGAACTGAAGACAAATGGAAAACTAGATCTGTAAAATTATCTTAAATGGGGAAAATCTTAAAGTATAATGAAACCATTATAGTGAAATACAAACAATTCACCCTAATGAGGACAGCCTTATTTGATTAAAAAACACGCCAAGCACTGTTACTCATTATTGCTTATGCTTTTTGGTAGCAGTGAGTGTATTTACCTTGAGTGTAGGCAAAGTAATTGAGCCAAGAAACTGGTGAGGTCTAAAGGTTTGTTGTCTTCACCTGGAAATATGTGATTCTGTAGCAGTCGTAGATTTGGATATGACAAATCAGTATGTAGCTGAATAGTACCACAGCAGGGGGAATAGGCAGAGGTCCCAGGTTCTTGCAGAGCCATCAGCCAGATCAGATCAGTCAGAAAGGATTTAATGTTTAATGGCTTCAATTTGTTGTGCCTTTTCTATCCACCCTTTCTGGATTTGTCCTCTAGGACTCTTAAAATGGACCCTATGATTTCTCATCCTACTGGCCAGCCCCTGTGTCTCTTATATAAAACGGTAGGCTCAGGGGCTCATTCAGAAATTATACCATCTGAGTACAGCTCACAGTGTTGTGGACACCAAAATCCTGAATTCTGGCTGTGGCAGTTGGGAATAATTATAGTAGAAAATTTAATAATAGCTATTACATAGTTGATTTGATTCTAATAAAAATATTAGTACAGATAACAGCTGAACTGAAAAACTGAAGGAAAAATGGTGGGCTAAGAGGACACAGTTGGCTTTTATCATTGGGCTTAATGGCTAACATTTTATTAGAAGCAAAATAAAGTTAAAGCTCTCCAATATTATGTATGATACTCATGATCTGGCATAAGGATTTCTCTGGTGTAAAGCCAAGTATCAGTTAGAGGAACATACAATCAGCTCTGCTGTTAATGGTCTGGCTGGAGTCACTGGCACAGGAGAGCTGGGAGCTCCACACCTGAAAGGCAGCAGATGATGGCTGGATTAGCCATTACTTGGAAGGAAAATAACACAACCGAGCTACAAAAAGGTTCCTTCCGTTTTCACAAGGCGTTCCCTTTTGGAAAGGTAAAATTCATCACATTGATATCCTGTATTTGACTTTAAAAAAAATATATATTACTTTTTAGAAGGTACTTAACAAATATAAAAATAGCATGGACTGTTGCACCAAACTTTTCATTGTAACTTGTAGAGTTTTTTTATCAACAGAAGCGTGTGAAATATTTGTAGTGGCAAGTAGACCAGTTTAGGTAAATTACTGGAATGATGGATGTAAAATAAATGCTCTGTGCCCTCGTGTATCTGCTTCTTGTGGTCTACTTTTGAGCCTGCCCACTGATTCAGCAGGAATCCTCACCAGTTTCATTCTCGTGCTGATTTTGAGTATTATCTTACGAGACATTTCCATTTCCTTTCTCACTGGAACATTCTCTTCTCCTGTACATGCCGACTACCTAATCCAGCAATCTGCCAAGCTAATTAAGAGGAGTGCAATGCCAGTCTGAGGCCACCCGATCTCATGGTGTAGTGCCTCAGATGGGAACAAATTTATGAACAGAGCCACCACTGGCAGTCACCTAATTCTCATCAGTCACCTCTGAGATGAGTATACAGGACAGCAATATTGAAAGAGAAGATTTTGGATGCAATACAGGGGAATTACGCAATTTACTTTGCTCCAGTTGTCACGGACAGCATGTGGATGCAATTCTTGTGCTGCTTTGCATGGAAAGTTGAACCCGTTTGTCTTTTCTGTTGAGGATTGTCTAATGTAATGATGCTAGAACCCAATGGCCACCTGAGTCCAAGGAGCGGGAAGATTGTGTGTCTGTGTGACATGGGATGGACTCACCTGGCTGTCCTGCCAGTGTCTTTTGGGCCCATTGGAGAGACCTGGTAATGCAGTATAGGAACTGCAGGTCTGAATCTTTGCTCTGGCACTGGGATGCCATGGTGTCTTAGTGACTTGCTGCTTCTGCTGAATACTGATACTGTGATGGGTTAAAAATGTAATATGAAGGAATTTGATATGTAAGTTCTAAGCAGAATGAACTGAAAACCCATGAGAACCTAGGTTGTGCTTTATGTTCATAAATAATGGCCTCAGTTCCTTTTTCTTAATACAAAATGAATGTAAGGGCAAACCAAAGTGGCTTATGTTTTATGTTAAAGAAAAAGATCTGACAGTATTTCAGTCCTCCTGTGAAAATGGTGAGAAAGAATTTGCTAAAGAAATCCTCAGCCAAAGTGAAGGATCACAGAAACGCGATGTTACAGCTCAGTGCCGCTGTCTGAAGCACACGAGGAAAGTGACTGGGATGTCTAAGTGATAATATTAAGTGCACTAGAGAATAAGTACAGTTACTTCATGCTAAACTTTATACCTTTAAAAGAAATAAACAGGAAAGCTTTAGTGTTACATTTTCCCTTTGCAGCAGCTATTGCTTGTCAGTAGTGTGGGTTTAAGCAGTGGCTGTGGCTCATGTTAGATTCTGATTCTGCCAAATCCTCCAAGAATCTTTGTACAGAAGGAGCGATGGCACCTCTGCAAACCTTGCTCCCAAGCTGAGAACCAACAAAATGAGGAGTGGACAGTGAGAATGCATGTATGATTTGCCTACCTTAACCTGCGAACTCCATAACAGAGGTGGAATATGAAAATGGAACACATCAGGGAAAAAAGAAAACCACAGTTCTTCATTACTTATTTAAGTCTTTTCCACGGTGTTTGTCATGGAAAGTTACTCTGAATGCAGAGGGGAACATATTGTTCTTCTAGCCATGTTTAAAGAGATTGGGGTATGAAAATGCAGACCAAACACTTCTAGCCTCTTAAATGAAGCTGTGCTAACATGATTTTTTGGAGACTAAGGGTTTGTGTATCATTTGCCCAGCCACTATCAACAGACAGTGTTCTACATGTATCAAAAAAACCTGAGTATAAAAGAATAAGATTTAGCCTAGGTAATCCTATTTGAACATCTTTTGAAGTCTTTTTGTTCAATTCACATGCATAAATTCAGGAAAACTTCACTTTTAACATCCACACAAACAAAAACAATCCTAAGAAAGATGCCGAGTTTGCTTACAGCCCTACCTCTAATCTTCTTAATTAACAGACAGCTCAGAAAAGTAGACTTCTTCAGTGGTTTTCTGGGTTTAATGAGCTTTCTTTTCCTTGTTACAAGTGTCTTTCTATTGCTGTAGATGTGGTTGCTCAGTAGACCATGTAAAAGTCACGGTCTAGTTTGGACAACTGCATTTCAAAGTGTTGGCACAAGCAGCTGGCTCAAGGGCATGTGAAAAGCTCGTGGCAGAGGAGAGAAATGAGCCCAGATTGCCAAGCACTTTGCCTCCTGCTTTCAGGATAGAGAATCCTTCCCCTCCTGAAAGAAAAATGAATGGTTTATATCCAGACCATTCATATCCCTTGTTTCCAGCCAAGTTTTGGTCAATGTCTTTCACAAGCTATTTTTTATCAAAACCATTTTACTTTATCTTATTTGTCTCCATTTTAATGTCAAATCTTTGTAGCATCCTTTTTCACCATGCCAAAAACTCTTCCTTAGCTTTCAGCCAAACACTTTGTCTGCTGTTCTCTCATACCCATCTCTCTAGTTAAACCACTGGACTCATCTATTATCCAAGTTCTCCAGTTGCTATTCTGATCTCTTCTTCTTCCACACCAGCTCTTCTCTGGACTCAGTATTAATTTTTTAAATCTCCAGTATTTATCACTGGAGCTCTAAACGGACAAGCTTTAATTCTACCTGCTGCTGCTTTCTTCAACTAAATTTCACTTTCAGTGATGAAAAGGAAAGATGTCAAGTTTTATGGTAATTCATGTCAACCACTAATTTGAACCTGTCAGTATAGCACCACATGTTGACATAGATGTACCCCTGGGAGAATCTTTGTCTGCTTATGTACTGAAGACGAGATGACAAACAATAATGAAATGTATACTGTTGTCAAGAGCAGACATGGAAGATCATATGTTGATTTCTCCGTTCCAGTACCTTCTGGAAATATATATATATATATATATATATATATATATATATTTCCAGAAGGTATATATATACCTTCCAGAAGGTATATATAAATATATAAAATTTTTTTCTTGCCAGACAAAACAACTACTTCTAATGGGCTGCTGGATGTAAACTAAATCCTGATATCAGTACAGAAACACTCTGATTAGAAAATTTAATATCTAGATATCAATATATTAAGGACAACCAGGTAAATGAAAAGTGCAATGTAATATATAAAAATAAACTAAAAGCAAGATCGTTTTCTACTCTGTTGTTTTATCTCCTCAACTGGCCAAAAGGTTTCTTATATTAACTTTTCCAATAACATTGCCTAAGATAGCCATGAGCTGTGGTAGAAGATACAGGCAAGCAAGACAAATGGAGGGAACATCAGGGCAGGTTTCCTCCACTGCTGAAGCATTTTTCTTGCAGTAAAACAGCAGTTGTGAGCTGTGCGAGTGAGTGCAGCAAATAGGAATGTTCAGAGCAGCTATAGAGAAAAAGCTATAAAACAACTGACTGTACCAAGAGCTTCAACAAAGGTTTCCTTTTCAATCAAAATAATTAGTTAGTAGTGAAAGAAAAGCCCCAAACTGCTGCAGCAGAAAGTTTTTCATCCACCTTAATTACTTTCTGTGGGGAGGACATTAAAAATCCAAATGGTCTTGGTCACAGAGTTAGAAAAGAATGGTGCGAGAGCCTCAGGCTCTCAGGCAGTAATATGTGAATGGCTATTCAAATAAACCCAGAGTGATACAATGAGATGGAGCTTTTTGTTTCCAGCATTTTTCTTTTTGCCATAGGTAGGTGTCTGCTCTTGGATTTCATCCATGCACATCCTCAGCATTTGCTTTCTGTGACAGGCAGGGTGTAATGAATCGCACCGGTACCGAAGAACTGATGCTCTCACTTTGTTTAAAGTGAAAGCCCATCATCTTTAAGAAAAGCTACATCTCAGAGAAAATGAGCCATACAAATACATATTCTGATGAGGATCAATCAAACAATATTCTGAAAAATCTCCAAGGTGGTTATGAATGCTGTGTATGAAAAACTGAATTTGGCTTGTTCAAAAAGGGAAAAGTTCTTTGTCAGTGATTCCCAGTGATGCAGACAAATGTGCCTTTTTCTGAAAAGCATATTTTACTGCATAATGACAAGGGACAAGTAAATGCATTAATTAGCCATTGATTAGAATGGCTTCACTGCCACCATCAGAGTGCATTGGAAAGGAAATCTTCCAAATGCAATTAAAACATCAGAGTTACTGTCGGTGAGGTTACAGCTTTCCAGAGCCAAGTAACAGGGGACAGCAGGGATGGACTAAACTCTGCTCTGTTACATCTGAATTGGGGGCCTGTGGCTGTTAGAAGCAGAGGAGGGTGATGAAGATGGCAGGCTAGTAATACACAGGTAGCTAAATCGGAGAAAGTAGTTTTACACGAACTTTGAAAAATGTGCTGGTTTTCTTCTTATGAGAGTGAAGCAAAGGTGTGAGTTAACCTTTGTGCTCCCACCCTCAAAACTTCCATGGTGCCTTGATGCCCAAAATCAGGGAGCAGATACTTACTGTCTCCTTGCGGGGCGTGGGGTTATAGTACAGAGGAGAGGCTCCTTCTGATCCATTTTAAATTGTAGAAGCAGGTAAGATTACAGAAACACTGCTAAAACCACTTTACCATTGAACTCCTTCCCACGTTCCCCCTGCCCTGAGCTGTGAATGTTGGGTTGGTGTCTCTGAAGTTCAGAAGATAATTCTCCTAGAGTAAATGAGCCATCACAGGAACATCTGTGATACCTAGAGAATAAATAAACCCAAGCTCTAATCGCACATTTCAGAAGATTATTTTTAAAAGTGGATGCTTGCAGGAGATTCAGGAGAGGCTAAAAGCTTTAACTCTGCCATTAAACCCTATTATGACTGCCCCTCTGTTATTTAATTTTTTTTCTGATCAATAATCAAGTAAATTATTTCCTACGAACTATGCTTTAGACACATCCATCAATTTATTGGCTTCGATGGATTTAAACAGAGGGTGGAAAGAAAAAGAAATGAACAAAATCCAGAACTCCTGAGCCCACAACCATCTGTGGGTTATTTCTTTGTGTGTTGTTAATGATTTCACTTATCTAGCACTCCAAAATATCTCTTTGCAGAGGTGTCCGTATGTGTCTGAGGACTGTAAAGGTGGCAAACAACTTCTTTCCGACAGGATGTTATGCAAGAATGAACATAAAATATGACTCTGATTTATATAACTTGTTGGATTCATTGCATGTTGAAGCTATAAAGCAACTCACGCATTCTTTTGTTATCAATTTTAACAGGGAAATGATTTATGAAATAATGAAATTTACAGTTCTGAAGCTACGTACACCAGATTACAAAATCCCTCAAGAGAGCACTTCTATAACTGCTTGTGTCAATTTTGGCTTCAGCATGTTTAAATTCAAGATATGATAAAAATCCTCTGTGTTTCAGGAAATACCATTGCTAAACTGATAATGAACAATGATTGCTAATAAAAACACAGCTTCTTCCTTGTCTTGGTACTTCTATGACTCTTCTGTTTGATTACCTCAGATTTAATATCTCTGTACATTGTTGCTCTGTAAAAGAATAGATTGCTGGTTTTATTTTATTGAAGAATAGGAGTAAACAGTGAAAAAGGATATTTGAAATCATATAAGATACTCCTTTAAAATAAATGAATAAAGTTCCTTTCTAAATCTGAAGGTAAATTGCTTTCATGTGTCCTTGGTGCTGTGTGTAGTAGTCAGGAACCAGCTGCATGTGACTTTGGCTTTCGATTACTGTCTGATATTGGAATAAATCCACCATCCCTATACCTGATTTTTATTAGCACCAGTGAAGGCAGAAACTTTGTTTTTAAGAACTATTTTATTTGTTGCTTAATTACAGTAACTCCACAAATTAATTTGAAAAGAAAATCATGTATACACTTTATTGCTTAAAGGGTAGAAACCCAACTGAAGGTAGTCAAGTGAGATTTGCAGCAAGAGGTAGTGGAGTCAGGCAAGAAAGGGATGTTTTTCTCCCAGCACTATTTGGGTCATATTCTCTTTGCTGTTGCCCACAAAGAGAGATGCTGTGAACAGCAGCTGATGTTAAGAACTCAGCTGCTTTGGGATTCAGAGAAATGATTTTAAGGTAATGGAAAGGGGCAATGTCTGAAATAAACAGGAAACTGCTTGTATGGAGTTTAGTTTAAATCTTTTCAGACTAAGAAAGTGGAAAACCTTGTAAGTGTGAGTATGCTCCATCCTTTCCTAAAGATAGTACAACGCATGCTGTTCTCCCCATCCAGGTTTTTGATCTTTTTTTATCTGTTTGAACGCTTTCTGTTGTTTTGCTTTCCAATTCTCTTTTTCAGCCTAATTTCCCCCTCAGGCTATTTTTGGTCTTACATACATTCTGTTATTTTATCATCTATTTTGATGATCTTTCAAGTACCTATGATTTCTCTTGTGATTTTCATCTCCTTTTCCTTTCAAGTATTTCCTCTTTCAATCTTAATGAGATTTTTTTTTTTCTTAATGGTCATTTTCAGGCTTTCAGTCTAAAACCACTCCCATTTCCTCTCTTCATACTACTAAGCTTGTTTTGTTCATGTAACTTCTTTCTTTCACCCTCTAGCATCTCCCTTTTGTACTTTTCTTCTTCCTCCCGCCCCTACAATGTGATTAATTTTGTTTTGTCCACACCTAGTTTATCTCCTTTCACTGCACTCAGGTATCTCCCGTATTCTTTCATTATGCATCGTAGCTATCCTAGATGGAAATTGCATTCAAGAACCTAAAAAGTATTTTGAATTCCACCTCCTTTTTCTACTCTCTGTCCTTATGTTTATCCTATGCTATAATTAACAAGGAAGATAATGATTTTCTAACTAAAGGATACTTTGTTATCCTCAAAAACTAAAGCATGCTTCACCTCTGTCTCAGCCTCAAAGCTAACCATGGAGAGGCACTTGTAGGACGTCAGGAGGACCTAGTTCAGGTCACTTGTGAGATTAAGACTCTAAATTACCCTGGAGGAAGGAGAAAAGGGGGAAAAAAAACCCCAACTGAAACAAAACAGCGGAAATTGCAGACAAATGATAGTTGTCCTGTTTTTTGTAAGCCAGTAAGTATCTGTCAGCCAAGAGCCTGAAGCATAATGTTGCAGGTGCAGAGTGTGGGCGAAGAAATCTATTGCATTCAATATTGTTAGCCTTAATTGTAAAAAGAACAGTGTGTCTTACTTAGAGCTAAATCCAGGTTTCTCCTGGCTGCTGTGAAATTGGGCTAATGGAAAAGGGTGGTTTGATATGTAAAAAATAGAGCCTAAGGATCCAGATGCAGCTTCAATGCCCCAAAAGTGACAGTTTTGGTCTTATCTCTTAAACGATTATATGATTATTTTATTCTTCATTTAGTGTGCCAACAACTAACCCAAGTTCTGACCTCAGCTCTATTGGAAACAATACCTCTGAGCAAGTTTCCAAGATGGAACATCTCAGCATTGATTCCTCATGGTATGACATGAGTCAGAAATGTGAATATATGGCATCTGGTAGCTGCCAGAGCTCATATCAATGATATTTCTTTTCTCCTCTGAAAATGTAATGATCAGATTCTTCCATTAGAGTGCTCTACCTGCTTTATAAATGTCACCATAGGCTATCAGACATCTATGGTGATCAGTTTTCCCTAGTTACCCTGTGTGGATATTCCTATGTGATGAGAAAAACCACTCCAGCTCATTCTTTCTCTTTAATATATTTAATTAATATGGTAATGGAAGAGCAGCTTTTATATTGTGATTCTCCTTTAATATTCATATCCCTATGATACCTGCTCATCAAGTAGAAATATAACATCATAGTAAGACAAGTATTATTATGACTTTCTTAAAAGGAGAGAAAATAAAGATACAGTCAGTGCTGATTTCTCCAAAGTCAGGGAGAAAGTGAGCATATGGACGGTTGGAGAAGTGCTCAACAGATTTAAAAGTTAGATTGTCCTGTTAAAATTACGAATCTTCAGCATTGCTCATGCCATTCAGCTGCTATGAAAAAGGCCACTAATGGTATCACTCACTGAAAGCTGACAGCTGCCCTTTGAGGCTGACCTTTTGTTAAACCAATTTTCCCTGACTCCGATTGTAATGCATCAACATTTCCCATTTCAGAGAGGATGATGTAGAGTAAATAGTCCAGAAAATTTGTGCGAGAATCTCCACCAGCAAAAGGAAAACTTTCTAAAGTTCCTGTGCAATTTTTTTTTATAGGCAGGTCAATATTCTCATTTTAGTTCAGGTCAGGAGTGAGCTTTTGGAGCAACTCAGACTTATCCCCCCCTCACCATGTATAAGTTAGTGTTATGGAGTGGTCTTGGAGTTCACAGCTGGATTCTTTTTGAAGAAGCTAAATCAGAAGATGCATTCCCACCACTAATGGGTGTCCAGCCCATTGGACCAGTTCAGTCCAAAGCACATAGTGAAGTACGTAGACTCAGTACATCAGATCCCCAGACCAAATGTTCTGCTCTGGTGACCATCTTCCACTTCATGATACCACTTGTTAATGAAAGCACAGGATGTACAAAAAAAAAAAGCAACTAACCCAAAACAGACATTGAGTTTACAAGGGAATGGTGTTCCTCAGTCTTCCTAATTTGGTCTGATCTGAATTTGAACACAGTCAATGTATTAAACAGTTTCTTGGGCTGCATGGACAGTCTTGTAAAAAGGAGTTGTCAGCTGAAGATATTTACAGAGCAACACAATTTTCTGTACAAAATGGTGGCTGAAAACACTCATAGGTTGGGCTTGAAGTCTCAATCCTGTGCTAAATCAGCTCAGGATATCTGTCAGGAACAAGGCTACATGCCTGTTCTTCATCTGGCCTGTCCAGATTGGATGAAAGGGTGTGGAGCTGCCCCAAGAGACTTGAAACATTTCCCTTCTAGTAAAGTCTTGAGCAGTCTGTCCTCTGTACTTACTGTACTTGGTACTGTGGTGGGTTTGGTTCAGGAAAGGGCCCAAACTTCCATTTAAATGATTGCAAACATGGTCTTATTAAACACTCTCCATGAAGTCACTAGCTAAAGTTGGAATGCAATAAATAGTTTGATCCAAAGAAAGCAAAAATAGAGAAGCCAGCAAGCATGATTTTGACAATTCTGTAAATCACTATTCATCATTGGGATATATCTTTGAAAAACTAACCTATCTACAGGAGTTGGGTGAGAAGGACCAGCGAGGTCATCTGCTTGCCCTTCCACAGCAAACTACAACCAACCTCCCCACTGATCCTCTTCTTTCTCTGATCCTTGCAGCCAGGAATGACATCTGGTCAATGGGAATCGGCCAGAGCTCTGCAGTCCTGACCGAAATGACCACACATACAGGGCATTGATGTTGTGGATGGATTGGTACCTTTAAGTTCTCATCACAGTTGTTCTGGAGTTTTAAGAGTTATTACCTGAAAAAGCCATTCTATCTGGAAATGGCTTTATGGCCACAAAATCCCCCATGAATCTGCAATTCAGGCAATCATATTATAAAAATACTGGATTTCATAATGATATGATGAAATAGGAAGCTTAAGTAATAAATTCCTATGGGTAACCCGTTTTACATTCAGTACTTCAAAGCACAGAATACTGACAAATATCTTGTGTGCTATTGGGAACTGCATAAATAATAACAATAATAGGGATTAAAGGAAACTATAGTAGTACAGGTCATGTGGGTCTGAAATTACAAGGTAATAATACATCAGCCTGCAGAGCAAGGCAACGTTTTAAGATTGAAAGAATACGTTGTTTTAAGGAAATTGCCCCAGAGAAAATGACAAAAATGCATCATTTACGAATAGCTGGTGGCATTTATAATAAATCTTGTATGTAAGAGAGCTGAAGCATATTAAAATATTGCAACAATCATAAAGTTTATATCTAACTTGAGATCTATGGAGTGAGGATGCTTGTAGCATTCTGTTGTGTGGGTCCTGATTTCTGGATGCAGATGTTAATTATTTTTCCTGTTTACCAAGGAATTCTCAGCTCTTTTATGTATATTTACAAACTAATCTAAAGTGTTCTACAGCCAATGGAAGCATTCAGTAGGCATTAGATGAGACTCACTTGAGGTGGGTCCTCAGCTCGTATCTTTTGAGGATGAAAGTCTAATACTTTTTGGTTTTGATTCTTAGTGGGGCTTATTTTGCAAGCGAGTAACAAGGTTAATTGTCTCAGTTAAGCACCATGCTAATAGATATTACAGAAGAGTGAGGTGGAAATGTATGTGTTTTCTCTCTTTCTCCTGTCTAACTCAATATGCAATTTCTGCCAATTCTCAGTTGTTATTTGTTCAATCCTTGCTGTCTGTAGCAATCCTGAATGCAAACATTTCTATGTGGATGTCTTTAAAGTTTGATTATGTTGCAAATGTCAGAATTTCTTCCCTCTCTTGGGGAAATGTGTTGGTCAGTGTTTATCTCTGCAGTGAATATATATTCAATATTCTGCTAAGCAGAATTCTACCAAAGATATTATTGGCATGAGCTGTGTTAATTAGAAAATGCATCAAATGTTGACCTGGCTGACAAATGGTATTGACTTCTCGTGTGGTTGGAAGCAAGAAATTTCATTAAGTACTAACCATTAACGATTTGAATAATTGGCTTGAGAGAGGAAAAGAAAGATCAGTGTTGATACACAGAGACTTGTGCTGGTGCTAGCCCTGTAAAAATTACAGTGAATAAAGCAAGTATTTCTGAAAAAGTCTGACCTAGGCAGGTTGTGGGGAAGATTCCTCGGTAACAGAAAATGTATCTGCTTGAAACATAAAAATTCTTTGAAATATTGTGATAATTTTAAATTTCAGATTTTGTCCAAACAGGTTAGGGAGTAACATTAAGAAATCCCAACACTGCTTTGGATGATCTATTCCTTTTCTTTAACTAGTTGTGAGTGTGACATCAGTGAAGTTTTTAAATACAAATAGCTGTGGTAGCTAATGAATGCTTATGTTCTGACACCTCATTATTATACGTTCACAGACACAGATAAAATAAATCAGCAGTGCTCTGGAGCAATCACTACAGAGAACCCAGGACTGGAAGCAGAATCACTTATTGTATGTAGTCCCTCTATTTGACAGCTGCAGTGTATCTGAGGAAAAAAGGGATGGGTCTCACTATTAGTAGCTGTTCTCTACCTGCCTTATGGCTGGTATTGCTGGTATGGCTGGTATTCTTACTTTCAAACTTGCAGTCCAATGCCTTTTATGATACACCTGTGTAGTTAATTGTTAATACAGGAGACATTCTGGAGAACTGAGATCTGTAACAATCTGAGTAATTTCCTGCATCAATGACTTTGTGTAGTTTATTATAGCAGTATGGATATTGCTAAGAACTGGTTAGGATATTCACAAGTTTTACTTCTCCATATTAAATGTGCTTACTGAGTGGTAAGCATTGATTTTGCTATAACATCTCATTTTAGAATGTTCATCATATTACAAAATGTAATACTATGCTTATCAGAATCCCTTCACCTCTATTTTTCATATTTTTCATAGTTTCTCATTATTTTTAATGTTTTTATACTACTGTTTTGCAATCCATGCATACTCAGAAATATACATATGAAGAACACTCATATTCTTCTTATCTGCCAAGCATAAAAAGTTGATTAAAAAAATCTTGTTTATCATGGTCCAAAAAGCTTTATCAATTATTAAATCTTTCCAAATCTCTCTGCTTTACAATGAAATCAACAGAGTTCAAGACATGCTTTTATAACTATTAAATTGGAGGCTATAATTCTTGTGAAAAATGTTATCAACTAAGGCAATTTATTATGGAGTGCAAGAAGTAACCAACTTCTCTGTGTCAGCTATAAATATAGGTTTTCAGACTATGTAAAAAGGCAGTTTGGAAGCATTAAAAAACCCTGGGGAGTGAAGGGTTCACATCAAGAGGTGCCCAGGTGGTCATGTAGGCATCAGGTTCAGCTTTGCTGAGCTGTTCTGCAGTGGATTTTAATCTGTGTGTAGGACTTTCCCTCTGCACAGAGGCAGGAGACACCCAGCCTGGTGTTTCTGTAAATGGTGTGGGGACAGGCCAACCAAGCATACAGATATGCATATGGATTTTGCACTAAAATAGTGAACAAAGCTCACCAGCTTCCTCTTTTCCGAAAAGTGCCTCAATTTTTCTTCATGATATTCACTGTTCTTTCCCAATCATACTGCAGGAAAGCTTCCACCTTCTTCCTACATCTCCAAATACCTCTCCCTGCTCCCTCATATCCCCAATACGCTTCCTTTTCTGAGACAAGCTTGCCTGGCTGGTTTAGAGCTGTACCTTTGCCCAACAACCTTGCCATCTCTTGGGACAGATTAGGGCTGAGCTCCACCTTCCTTATCTCTATGGGGTTTAGGTCTCTGCTCTCCCCAGCTGCTAGATCTCCTGCCATTTGTCCTGTCACCTATACAGAGTCTTCTGTCCTAAGCAACAAGGAAGACAACTGACCATGAGTATATCAGATTATTTGGATGCCTCAGCTTTTTGCACACAGAGTGGCATCAGAGGGGCCTGAAGACACAGAAAATTAATCCTCTGAAAATCAGTCTCTTTAACTGACTCAGGCTGGATAAGCAGAAATGTCATTAGCAATTTGGAGAGCTTGGGTATAACCCATGACCTAAGTCCTTACAATAGCAAATGAACAGATCTGTGTTCTGGCTTTTTCTGGTCTAGAACAGGAAAGACAATACTGCCTCTTCACCTCACAGATGTGAGTCTTCTCCACTTTGCCAGCCCTCCAGCTCTTCTCCTGAAGCTGCTGTTGCTCCAGGGCATCCTCCTCCTCCATGTCTCTGTGCAACTCTCCTATGTATCTTTTACTTGTGGTACTTCATTTCCTCAACACCTCTTCTCTTGACTTTGTCATTTGTCATGTGTAGAAATTAAGAGCAAGAAACCATGGAAGAACAGCAATTGATTGTCTCCTCATCGATAACAAGGACTGTGCAACTTTCGATTAACTGGATTACACTTCCAAGAGCATCTGCATTTCTAGTGTTAAAGTCACCAGCTCCCAGGGCAGACTTTGAATCATATGGCAAACCTCAACTAACTTTAAAAACTCCTCAGCAAGAAAAGTTCTTAGCACCTTTTATTTACTATACAGATATTAATCTGTAAGAAGCGTTTTCACTGAGAGACTTGGCCTCTTGCTATAGCTGGATACAATCAAAGAGAGGCTATTTAGAAAAAAACATCCAGGAAGTGAGGGCTCATGTTTAATGTGACCCACAGCAAGAGAAAACCCAGTAACATGTGATTTCAGCTACTCTGGGTTATTTTCTGTTGTTCCATTTGCAGTCTACTTTTGTTTGGCTGAGATATTTTATTTTACATTCCAGCATGGTCTGAGCTAACAATACACGTATTTTATTCCCTGCTGTCCTTTGCAGTTTCAGCTTTAATTCTGAAAATTTGGCTTATAAGCTTCAAGACAGATAAAGTAAAGAGTCTCCAAGATCAAAGAGGTGGTAGCAGATGAAAGAAAACTGGAGAATGCCTTTAGGGATTAACAAGGAGTCTTGAGGAAAAGGCACCAAAGATCCAGTCAGTCAGCACCAAACTGTGGAGAAAAATATTCTCTGTGAAAAAAGCAGAATTATATAAGGAAGGATGACTGCTGTTCTTTAGGCAAAAGCTAAATTTCTGATGGTGGTGTGTGAGAGTGAGAACAGAAAAATGGGTTTTGCCATCATCCTAGAGTGAAAAGGAGAAACAGCAGTGACCCTCTGTTAGAGGATTTATTATTTATAACTCTTGAGACAAAATATAAAATAGTTCATGTTCTTCATTCACCCCTGTGATTTGAAGCATAGGGAATGGGCTTCCTTTTCCAATACATTCAGGCTGTGCTAAGAAAAGTTAATGTTTCTGTAAGAAATCGGTAGAGTTGCATGATCGTATGTCTCACTGAAGTATGGAAGTAATGAATCATGCTGCAAATACATAAGAAGAAGCAAATGCTGACCTGCAAGAAATCATCTTTCCAAACAGTACATTTAGATAATGAGCATATGCAAATCCTAATATGGAGCCTATTACTTAACGGAAATTCTTCCTGCTGAATTTAGTTAGCTTTTATACAGGTTATGGAAGAAGATGAATACATTTCTGCTACCAAATTGTAGGTCATTATTGCATCTTTCCCTGACATATAATTAGAGAAACTGCCCACAGGAGTCAATGGCAATAACCTGTGCATCCTTTGCCTCACTGAACACACTGAGTCAATAAAAACCAAGAGCTAAAATTGGCTTATATTGCATGAATGACACTGTCTTAAAGCATTTATATTTATGCTCATTCTTTCCTTGAACCACCCCAGAATTTTCATATCTGGATTACTGAGTTACTTTTAAAAGTCAGTTTGTGCAGTTAAGGACTCTTTTCAAACAATGAATGCATTCAGTACTCAGTCTACCTCAAAAAAATTGCAGCTGCTCTTTTTGTGTTCTTTGTTATTTGGTTTGTTCCATGCTCTGTGACCTTTGTGAAGGGTACATGAGTAATTGTTGCATATGCCTTGTAAAATGGAAAATATTTTACTTGTTTTATTTGATCTAGCTCTAATAACTAACTGTTATCTACATCTCCGAGGCAAGGAGTGTTAGTCAATCCATGGATGATGCATTTTACAGAAAACTGCCCTAAAACAAGCTGAGCCTGCAATAAGTCAAGACTTCGATATGTGAAAAGATGCAGCCTGAACCAGGCTGTTGTGTTAAGTGGGTCACTAGTGGGATAAGAAAATGCTAGGAGGGAGCAATAATGACACTGTCTGTCTAACATTTTGTCTAGCTTGATAAGGAAGGGATGTGTGGAACGCTGTCGGAAGATCAGAAAAGCTTAGAGGAAGCTTTCTTTGGCAGAGAGTATGACAAGGCTGGTAGCTGGGAGACTTGCAGGCACACAGGATGAGGTCAGTTAATCCTTGCGCAGGGATAGGCGTGGTGGAGATTTAGGGAATTTGCCCTGTCTCAGTCCTTGCAGCTCAGTTTGCTTCCTTTGCTTCTGAGGGAGCCAGGCAAGACTTAGGCTTAGCATCAGTGGGGTACATACAGCCCCTGGAAGGGCTGAGGAAAGCTAAGGATTACAGTAGGGCAAATTTCTCATCTTTCTGGAGTGCACTAGGATTTTTCCACACCTATCTGTGGTCCCAGGGTGCTCTAAATCTCAGTGTCACTCTGGTGCTTGTCTCTAAACACTCAGGAAATTGCTGACCCTCAGCATCTCACAGGGTCCAGTTCTACCACAGCTTGTAAAGACCACATGTAGCTGGTGTGGGAAGGTCCCTTCAAGCCTTAGGCTTCTGAAAAAGTGGATGAGGTTTACTAGCATAAATGTCATCAGAACCAGCTATTTATTAAAGCACAGTGCATTGCACACTGGAAAGGCAACATGCTACACTATGGGCTTTCACTGAACATTCTGGGAGAAGAAAATAACTTAGCAAAAATCAAACAGTTTTAGAAATTATATAAAGAAAATAACAAAGTGATCCAAAATATACTCTTCTTGGGTTATTAAATTACAGTCAAAACATTAGTCTGGCATAGATCATTATTCTATCATTAACTTAATGATATCAGTTAATGAAGACTTTAAAGACACATTCATGCAGCAACCATATACAGTTTGTTATACACACACTCGCACTCAATGCAATTAAAATGCTGCCAAGGTCATCATCTTTGCAACAAAGCTTTTAAAGTGTCTATCAGTACTCACACAGCATGTTTTTTTGGTGGTGGAAAATTGTTTGAATTTTACATATATGGATGTTTTTTTCCCATTAAGCTTAATTTTGCCCTTGGCATCAAGATAGGAAGTTTTCTGTCATAAATGATTTACTGTTCTTGTAATACCACCCCCTCCTCCTACCACATTCCAGGAAGGTATTTAACATATGCCACTGATAAGGAGGAAATGAAATGAATAAACATCTAAATGATGATAGTCCTCTAGCAAAATTATCATGTTAATGTTTTTGTTTTTTACTTTGTATCTTCTTGGGACTACAATGGTATTTCCACAGCAGCTGTATCAGATTTCAAAATATGGTACCCACTTCTGCTAAAGATTTAGCATCTTTCTATCAATACTAAGTTTTAACAAGGTATAGTTTAATCTTATTACATTTTGTTATGGGGAGGTTAAGACTCATAGTGGAAAAGATATTAAGTAGTTAAGCAGTACTGTCTGTATTCACTCATTCGGGCTGCTTCACTAGATATAAAAGAGCTCCTTTAATTATTTATAAAAAAGGGTAATCCTAATGAACTGGTTAACATTTACTCTACTTGTTAATAGCACAGTGTAGCACTGCTACAGCGTACCTGGAAAATATTGTCCATTAGATGCAGCTTCTACATGTCATTCTGGGCACCATGAAGTCCCCTGAGGCAGATTGTATAAAGAAATACCAGCTGTAGTAAATCCCTCTTGCCTCCCCACCTGCATCATGAGCTGCTGCCTAGTCAGTACAATAATTAAAAATAAAAAAAGCCTAATCATAAAATTGCAACTCAGTTTGAATCTGAATTGCTTCAGAGATGTAAATCTGCTGTTTGGTTTTCAAAATGGGCTTCTCTTGAAAATTCAAACTGAGACGAAATTACAATGATACGAATTCATGTGTGCATCACCCCTGGTTTTAGGCAATATTTTGAATTATATTTACACCTTTTCATCATTTTCCTGGTTTTGTCCCTTCTGCAAAGAAGTTTGAGATTTTGATTAAGGTCTATGGGTGATGTCCTACAAATAGGTCATTCTACCTTTTAAAGGCATTTGCAAATGTTTTCAGAAAATAAGTTCCTGGAGGACATTAAGGACTGGACATTATGGAATGAAATCAGAGGTTTTAAATTCATGCTCCTTATATGTAAATTACTCAGAGTCACCATTTAAAAACAGAATACTTGATATACTAGCTTTGTACACTCTGAGTTTGTGTTGTCTTCAGCTTGTTGAGATTAAACACAAGACTGCTCCCATCTTTGCCAGTGCTTCCAGCACAAAGCTGAGACAGGACAGAGCAGGGAAGCTCACAAGGTCACTGGCCAGATTATCAATGTAGTATCTTTCAGAAGGCAGAGAGTTGGTTTTTTGGTTGTTTTATTTTCACATTGCTGCTCTATTATAAAACAACATGTTGGGTTTTTGGAGTTGTCAATTTAGAGACCTGATCCATGAATAAAGAATGGCAACAGAAAGAGATGGGGGATCCCTATGCCCACCCCCATGTACAGTGTGTGTTACTGTGCACAGGTGATTTATCGGCATCATCTCTTCTGATTTCCTTGTTTGCACAGACCTGGAGTAAAGGAAAGTGTAGGCTGTTGCTGTCACCTGTGCCACTGCTGCCCTTGTGTTTTCCTGCCCTGGAGAGTGAGGCCACTGACTGTTTTGATCATGGGAAACAGCGGGAGACAAACTGCAGAGGCAGCCAGCATAGAGTGGTGATTGTCCATCCTACCTGCTGGCTGGGAATCTGCAGTCTGGTAGCGACAAACAGAGGGAATCTTAGCCAGCTCACCTGAATTACACTCTGTATCTCACAAATAATGTCCTGAGGCCTTCAGCAGCTTGTTTCAGAAAGAAAAAAAAGAAGATTTCTCTGAAAATCCTTGTTATAATTAAATAACTCTTATTTTTTTTCTAAGGTTCTTGCTAATTTTAAATTGTTGGATGTTATGTCTTTAATGCCGTGTGTGCCACATGGCCATGGCTACAGAGTTATGCTCTCAAGATTGGCAGATGCTTCCCATAATTAACCTAGTTTTCAGCCAAAGAAGGAAGCCAACATTTTTCAGACTAAAGACCTATAAATACACACTATGTCAGGATGCTCTGTTTTCCAAAGGCACTAAGCAAACTCTATATCTTTTAACATGTGGGAAAATCAGGTCATTTAAACTCTGGAATCGGGTGTGGATCTGAGTACTTAACTAGACAAACCAGCCCAAACAGCCACTGTTTCAGCTGGTATAAAAGGGCAGGGGAAAAGATAAAATGCGAACAAAATCACCTGGGTTCACACTGCAGCAGCACAGAGGTCAGTGGGAACACTGTCATCCTCCTTTGCAAAGTTTGCTCATCCTGTAATCAGTGTTGGGGGCTGAGGGTCCTGAGCTGCACAAAATTATGAAGGTCTTGCTGGAGGCCTTTGAAATGAAAAGCAGCAGTTATGAATACAGTTTCTTCTCCCAAATTTTAACTTCAGCAAATTGCATGGACTAAGGATTCATATGCTCTTATTTATGCTTGATTTTGTTTGAAAATCACAACAAAAAAGGATTGCGCACCAGCTGAATTTTTATTAGCATATTAAAACAAACTCGCTGAGCTATAGCAATGTGTTTTGATTTAGGTCCACTTATTTTCTTAACCAAAATTCTCTATGCTACCAACAATGTCTCCTGGTGGATTACAGCTGGGGAGCAACTACTCAGGAATAGTAATAAATGCAAATGCATCACAAAACATCTGCAAGAATTGTGACATTAGTTTTCTGAGATGATTAAAATATGCAGCAGGACTCTTGTTTTTACTTACTGTTCTGGAAGAGTTTCAGATCTTGATCTATAAGAGAAGGGGCTTGTAAGGTTTTAGTACTGGCTGTTGGCAGTTCTTAGCACCTTCTATAATTTATTCCTCAGTGTAATCTGATTTCAGCATTTTGAAGAGAGAACTGGGTTCTTGGAAGGAAACTGGGATGTTTCAACTGAATTTGCCAGACAGACATGTTGAGTTCTTTTTCATCATCATGTGGTGAAATTTAAAATATTTTGCACAACCTAAATTAAGCTAATGGTAATGTTTGCATTGGGGAGCATACCTGCACACTGTAGGAGAGCCAGTAAGGAAGGACATTTTCATAAACTAATTTTTAACTTGGTATAAATGTCAGGATTAAGTAAGACTTAGCTAAAAATAAAATCCAATTGATGTCTATCCTCATTCATGGCAGATGCACTCGACCCCCAGCTTAACAGGTGTTAAAGAAATGACAAATACAATATTGAAGTGTACTGACTGCCACTTCACTTTTAGGCAAATAAGGAAGTTTGAGAACACTTGGGAAGGAGAAGGAAAATTTCCACTCTGTTCCAGTCAAGGGGTGAATGCTACAAGTTCCTGCTGTATCTCACAACAGGAAAATCAGGTTTTTACCTAAAGGGGGTTAGAGAGTTAGCTGTAGCCCTTATTAGCACCATGAGCTGTGGCTGCAGAGGAGAGAAAGTAAGTGGAGAGGATGTCACACTGAGCAAATGTCCTTGAAAGGGATTTGCTTTCTAGGCAAAAAAACAAGTGTTTTTCAAGATATTCTGAGCTTCCTAAGTCTGTATTTCTTACAGCTCTCCAGCAGTGCCTAGTGGTCCCTAATGGAGAAGGCTATAAACACTCCTACTTAAAGACACTTTCAACCCCAAATGTGGTATTTGCCTGGCAAAGTGAGGTTTTTGCAGCCACTTTCTGAAGCGAAAATACAATGTGTGACTTGTGGGGAACTATAGTGTAATTAATATTGGGGTCCAGTCTGGGGCAGCACCCTTCACTCTCCTTCCCACTCTGAGGGAATGAGTTAATGTGATTTATCAAGTGTCTTCATTTGTGTCAAGGGCACGGAGGGCTGTGTAGGTAAGATTGTTTTTCACTTTTTGCACATGCTGGAATCTTAAACTTAGCATCCCTCAAATCTGAGCAGTTTCTGTCTGCCCAAAACACCACCGTCACTTCTCTTTACCACTTCCACAATAATGAGCTAATTTACACTTCACGTAAGACTCAGCAGAGCTGCATTCATTTCAGTACAGGAACATCATTTTACACTATGTAAGCATCAGTTCATCAAATTCTCTCTGGTTGATAAGATTTATCACACATTATTATTACAACAGTAATATTAATAAAGAAATTGCAGCGTACTGCTACAGTGAGCTACAGGTTGTTTCCTCTGCCTGATCATCTTGGTGAGAAGACAGTCATTTTTTGATACTATTTCATTTCTTGCACCCTTTATGGCATTTTTCTTTCACTGATAGTAAGAATAAGTATCATTAGTCCAAACTGCCAGAGAACCAAACTACTTGGAAAACTCTGGAATTTGGAATACATTACCATATGTCCTGTCTATAATCTGAAATATTTATTGCCTTTTGATTGCTCAATCCTATGAATTATAGCTTTATACTGTTGATTGGTTTAGATGAATGTGCCATCCCCACAGTATAATTGAGTCATTCCTTCTCATGAGCTGCTTATGGAAATAAAATCCCAGTATTAGACAATAGCAGATATATACAAATGGGTCAAGAAATTAACGCATGTTTGCTGCACCATGGATCCTGAGCTCTTCTGTCCCTGAGGTCCATAGAGACCCTCGAAGTGCCAGAGAGTTACCATTAGGTCATTGATTCCATTCCATTAGAAATTAGTAGGTTATGTTTTGTTTATTATCTTTCATGCAGCCAAATAAATACATGAAATCAGCCTAAGGCAAAAGAATATAAGCCATGCGTCATGCTGCTTGCATCATTCTTTTGCAGCTAGACTAGAATTTGTTATTAAACCTAGTGCTTTTGCATATATCTTGGGTATAAAGTTAATTGTCACAAGTTAGAATTAACTGGCATAGTTTCTGATTTTGGGGAAACATGATAATGATGGGCATTAATCTGAAAGTTATATTTTTTCAGTGTAATGTAGAAATTGGTTAAACTTAATTAAAGATGCACTTTAATCCAGACGGAAGCCTTTACTGTTAGTGCTTTGGGCAATATTAGAATGAGACTTTCTAAACTCCTCTGTGCCCTGAAGAGTCTCCTGGCTACTTTTCCATCCTTTTAAAGAAAACTGTTCCGAGGTGCTAAGAAGAGAGATGTTTATTTTGCATTCATAACAATATCTAGAGTCTCTATCGCTCTGACTTATGACTATCCGGTCTTCAAAGACTTGAGGCTAAGAAGTCTCATGGCTTGAGAGTGTGACAAAGCAGATCTGCTCATCCTTAAACATGACCTTACACATGAGCTTAGGAACAGGGGAAACCTCAGGAATCTGCTACTTGCCCATTTAAAAAGCAACTATTTCAATGACTGAGGTGAAAGGGATATTACCAAGAAAGTTATCTATGGAACACAGAAAATACATTAAAAATCATGAATATCAAATCAGCATTTTGCAGCATGTGTTGTGGAATATGCAAGCAGAATATCTATTTAAACTCAACAAAAAGAAGAAACTTATAATATCTAAACTTTTAACTTTGAGGGACTAAGAAACAGTAACAGATGGTTAGTCCACAGAACAGGACTTTTACCCAAATGATTTACACTGATTACACAGAAAAATAGTCAGCCACTTGCTGACTTGATGGGGAAAATATAGCAGGGGAAAACAACAGACATATTTGACCTGGCTTTTTGGGAATCTTTGATTTATCACTGTTAGATGTGACTGAAATCTCATTCTCTAGTCCTTTCTCTGTTCTTTTTATTTCTATTTCTACTCTGCTTCCAATTTCTGGTCTTTCTTTCTCAGTTCTTTAACTTTTGGAAAAGACATACTATATAAAAACATGAGAGCAACAAAGCATAACAAAAACCAAGTCAAGCTCATTTCTAAACATTTTTTCTCCTCAACTGTGAACTAGTGGGGATACGTTTTTAATATAATCAGAGTCATTTTTTAATTAGAAGATGTCATTGCCTTTGAAGACTCGAGGTGGTACAATCCAAATTCCAAAAGCTTTTGCATGCTTCTAGACAGCTTTGAAAATGTATCCCTGAAGTGACGAAATGGATCAAAATACGTGAAAATAGAAAAGCTGGAGGGGGATTCAATTGTTTAATCAGAGAGATGGGTAAGAATTGCAAATGTATGAGCAATTGCCTTTGGGAAAGGCTACAGTAAATATGTGCAGAGTATTGCATGCAAATAGCTGACAAAATCCACTTTCCTCTAAGTGAGCTGAAGAGACAGGTCATCTCTCTGGTGCAATCCCTTATCTTTATAAAGGCTATAGGGTTGATTTTTTAAAATATATACATATATATTGTTCTTTTCCAAAATTAAACCTGCATTTTAAATCTTAACTTATGGCATCTTAGTAATTAGATCTAGCCTCTATCTGTACCAGTCACTGCCACAGTAATTTTTGTTAATTAAAACCAGTCATGGCAAGGGGAAATTAAAAATGTAAATGCCTGGAGTTTCATGCTAGTTGCTGTTGCGGAAATTTGGAAGCTTTGTTGAGAAGGCAAAATTTTTCACTGAAACAACTAATTTGCTGCTGTTGTGCCTTTTCAGCAGAATACCAAGGTTACTTAATATGGGAAATATTAACACGGAGGCTGCATTTCAGGGGACCACGGGCAAATGAATCGAATGCTGTTTCCAGGCAGCATCCCCTTTGCTGCGAGACGTGCATTCACATCCCAGCCTGTGCACAGCATCAGCTCCACCGCCACGGTCGGTGCAAAAAACCAGAACAACTCATTTGCTTTCACGTGTCTTTTGCAACTATTGCTTCTCATTGCACCTCCTTGCTTTGTTGTTGTTAAGAGAGAAACGAAGGGATCAAATTCATCCTGGCTTTAAATCCACTGATGTGAGCTCACATTAGAAAACTTCATTCTTTTCAAAGGCAAAATTATCACAAGCAGCGAGAAGGGGTTTTGTGTCACGTTGAGGCTTTGTTAAAGAGTCAGAATTCTCATCCTTTATTAATGAGGATTTTCTTTTGACAGATGTGCTTTGTATTTGAGTAGCTGTAAGTTGCGAGTACTTTTATGGGAAACGCCTGGGCTACTTACAGCTAAACAGTGATTTTCAAAGACGAGTTGACACAAAATCCACAATGCAGCAATTAATGAGGAGTTTTTGCTACGCAGCCTCCTGCTGTTTGTGAATCCTTTTATTCGAGGGAACACGGGCCATCAGACTGGGACATGAGAGACTCACGTTTTAACTCGCTGTGCCACCAGTTTGTTGGATGACCTGGATGAGCCTTTTCATCTTCCCATGAGACAGCTTTTCCTACAGCAAACCCAGCATCATGATGCTTCTTTCCTTTAGAAGATGTATGGTGGGGAACGGAAGTATTGTTATTTCAATTATAAGAAGACAAACCTGTTTTGTTTGTTATTTTGTTTTATTGTTTTTTTAAAGCAGATGTCCATTGTTGATCCCTTCGTGTGGATGGCTCTGCCAGGCCACTGACACCGATGGACATCAGCAGCAAACACTTAACAGGACTAATTGCGACTGTGGCTACCCCTTCGTATCACGTGAGGAATCAGAATTAACCAAAGGCAAACTTTTTGTTATCTGATGTTCTGCTGAGTTTTGACCAGTAAAGGCTGCATTCATGTAGCTGGAAAACACATTGTGTGTGTAGCAGAATTTTTCTACTTCTGCTTCAGAGCTACTTACAAACAAACCCATCGTTTTCATCCCCCACATAGGTCACAAAATACTGTGAAATATCTGCAGTCTGACAGTGTCACCTGTTACTAAATCTTATTGTACACGAAGGCATCTCAGTGACTCGACTGAATAGAAGAGATATTGAAAAATTGCAAACCCAATTGTTTTCAACCCAATCAAAGATGCAAGAATTCATTCTGCCAAGTAGCCCTTCTGAGGACTGAGATCAGCCTGAAAATTTAAAAGAACAATGGTTGCTGAGTGTTAAGAATAATGCAGTTCCTTACATTGAACTTTGTAATGAAATAAGGCATGTGCTTAATTATATGATCCTAATGATATCTGAAATATTAATAATCAGATTTCTATTTGCTTGTCTTATTCCTCCCTACCACCATCTTTGTGGAATTTCTAGTCTTGCTAAAATAATTGTTAAATTACTGCCTAGCATTTAATGCATAAATAAGGGTATGGGGAGAGCTAGAACAATGTAACTATTCAGTGCCACCATAAATACTTTCTTGAGTCATATAACTAGTCTTTCCCATTTTTAAATACATGGAAAATAAAGCCAAAATTGAAGAGATGTGACATAATTTAGAAGGGAAAAAAGACTTTTTTTTTTTCTCTGTAAATGAGCAATTATCCCTTAGTAAATTGTAACACAATGGATTAGACATGCTTGTCGATACCATGTGAAAATCAAGCCCTTGAGATTACTTGTCTTTAAATTACTTTACAAAGGGCTACAAAACAGAAAATGATGTTTCAAAACTGGCTTTCTTCCTTGAAGTTGTGTAAGAAATCATGACTGTTGGCCATGCAAATCATCTGCATCTATCCAATTTGTTGACTTTTACATGCCAACCAGCATTTCTACACCCCGGAAAGTCAGGCGACTTAAAATCTCCCGGAATTTAAGACTTCATGCTTAAAACAATTTTGGCACATACAAAACCTCATGGATTTATGTCTGCCTAATTTCTACAGCACACCTTGCATACTCAACAAATTGCACATGTGGTATGCACAAAAGTTTCTTTCTAATGCTTGGTAAATATTGCCACTCTGACTTCAAATCTCCTTGGGTTTCAATGTTGTCTAACTTGTGCTAAATATTGATATTTTTTCCTATATATTCTGCTCTGAAGTTTGCATGTCTGGGATGTGATTCAGATTGAAAATTCTGTCTTCAAATCAGGCATATTTTATTTAAACTTGTGTGGAGAATAGGGAGCTAAAGGACTGTTTTATCATGGAAATCTCATCTGAAGTAATCCACTATATGAAAAACATCTGTATTTCCCAGTATGTGCAAAATGTAGCAAAAAGTGACAAAAAGAAGGCACATGAAAATGCAAGGATGGAGATGGAACAGAATTGATAAGCAGGGGAAGGGTGCTTTGGGCTCACAGTGTTTGATTTGTTGGTCTCAAAAGTGAAAAAGTGGCTGTTTAATCTGTATTACAACTGAATATCAGATCTTCTCATAGCATAAATTCCAAAATTGCTGGAAGAAACAGTTTGCAGGGGAATAGGAAATAAAATTAAGGAAGCATTTGAAAGCAGCTGAAGACTTAGCCGGTAAAATTATGTTTACCATGTGTTTCCCCCCTTTTGGAAGCAGCTGAAATCTTAGCCACGTTGATCACATTTGCTTCATTGTCCTCTTGTATTCTTCTGTCTTTTGAGCTTCCCTGCTGTCTCTTGTCTAATAGAGGGTGTTTCAAAAAGTGATTTGAAATCACTATATCTTTGAAATTGGGTCCATCTTTTTGAAACACTCTGTACATTAGTAACTTCTTAGGAGCCTGGGTTGTGGAACTTGGCTTGTTGAGCTCCAAGGACAAAGTTCTAACCATGGCCCATGACATCAGTCACAAAATGATCATTGAAGGGAAATGTTAGGCTATAGGGAACTAGCTCCCTATTGAAATAAGAATTATAGCTTCCTCGGCAGAGGAAGAGCATGAACTAGTGAATCATATTCTTACCTTGATGCTGCAATAATGTGATTTTTACTTTGTCAAAAAAAAAATCATACAATTGATCTTTGCTTAAAACAGGGTTCATGCCATTTGTATGGCTAGGAGTAAATCCAGAGAGAAACGTGGCTATTGACTTTGAAGAGTCAGGGCACTCTGTGAATCCTGAACAACTTAATGTGAAGAAACATCACCCCAGGACTGAAGACAAACAGCCATCTTCCCATGGTGTGTAGGAGGCACTAACATTCTGATGCACGTATCATTTATTTTAGTGTATCAAATATTGCTTACATTGTTGATAACCGATAACAGAATGTGTGATAAAACATGAGCAGATTTTTTTTTTCATTTGAATGCTCTGCAGATGGTGCTTCTCAAATCCACCGAGCTTCCTTCTTGTCGTGCTTTGTAGACCTTGCCAAAGAGGAGAAGGGATTGAGGTGGTCTCTGCTCTTAAAAGGACGTGAGAAATGCTTCATGTGTTAACCCTTGCATCCCAGGCAGCATGCAGAAATGTAATTCTCTCCTACAAACAGCCACCTGGTTTACATCTGCTGTACCTTGAAGTTTTGAAGATGGGAACTGTGGTGACATCAGATACTGGGCTTTAATAGTGACATGTAAGCCTTGAAACTCACTGTTCTTCCCAAAGTGAGTTCAAGAAATATTATTCTTCCTACAACCATCAATAGCACAAACAGTCTTAGAAAATACATTAAGCCCTCCAGTATAATAGTGCCACATGGTCATCAACATGTATACTTATAAAAATATACCCACTAAGAATTAAGGAATAGATATTCCTTAAACTGCACCAATTTTGCCAGTAGTTATTTTCAATTACTTCCTTCTCAGGGGAAGATGAATATATGTCATGTCCCTTGTAAAAGAATATTCTTGCTTTCCGTATTGCAGATATTGTGGAAATCCTGTTATAAGGGATCTGGGGGGTTTTAGCACGATGAAGTATAGAAATATTTTATCTAAACTTGCCAGGTCTGCTAAAGTTTGCAGAAAAGTTCATCAGAAATTGAGATGAAAACTGACATAAGTGAAATGTGTATTTGTTGAATTAGGGAAAATATCCCCTTACTCCATAGAGAAAGATAAATAGTTTTGCTCTGTTTTCAACCTACAGTCAGCACTTTAATAATTTAGGAAAACCAATTGGAAGCTGGATGGGCAGGGTCCAGTGATAGGGATCCCAGGAGCAGAATCATTCTTTGTTCCAGCCCAAGTGTGCAGCACCAAGAGAACTTTCTCTGGGATGTAGATGCAGAAATTATCAATAGAGAAGCAAAAGTTCAGCTGCAATTTTAACAGAAAGAAGTACTTTTGTTACCACTCAGCACTGTTAGAATTGAAGATTTGGTTTAGAATGAAACTTGCTTTATAGGAGAAAAACAGAAATGATTACCTATAATAATATTTGGAAATAAAGGTTTCTTATTCTTCCAATTGATGTTCCACTAAGAGTGTCAGTCATCAATGATATTATTGTAAATATGGCCTGAAAGAACTTGCTTCAAACTGAATATATTCCTTCTTTCCTAATCTCATGGGAGTCCTGCTTTGGAGAGGTGAAACAATGGAAATATGAAATCATCCCCAGTATTTGCAGGACAGGAATACAGTGACTCCTCCGTAGCAGAGTTTCAAGGCAACAATCTGAAAATGTTTTTCAAGAAAGAGACAGAGGTACATTTTCATGAGTAACAAAACCCCGCTTAATGCCATAGATTTTAGATTCCCCAACCATATTTCACGCTAGAAAAATCTGACTTCTTAAGCTACCTTATGAAGTGTTGCTTTTAAAGTTTATTTCCACATAAACGTGTCCTGAAACAGCAGTTGTTAGATGCTTCCAAATATTACTTGTCTGGAAAAAACATACTACCTGTATAAATTGGCCTGTAAATTTAAGTTCCCACATGCATTTCTTATGGCTCGGCTCTATGACGCTACAGTGAGTGAAGTTAAAAAAACCCGTAAATTCTCAAGTAGTTTATCTTTTCTGAACTTTTTCAACACTGATTGGGTCATTTCAGGCAAGCTTAATGAGGCATAGAGCACTGTGTATTCTCATAGAAGTCCTAGATTTCTGAGGTTTCTTAGTCCTGCATTTCATCCTAATTCCCACTTGACCAGAGATCATACTTCTGAGGCATGAGATGCCTTTAACTGATGAAACTCCTACAAAGAATTTCATGCCTGAAGGTCTGGGGTTTTGTGTGCTATTTTCTTTTTTTTTATAAATCTGCCTTTGTTTTTCTTCTGTGCCAAATAGACAAAAGTTAGAGATGGAAAGGTAAATAAAATCAAGCATGGGAATATTGCCACAGTGTGAAGGGCCTTAAAGTTGATTTATCACATGGCTGAAGCCAAACTGCCCCTTGCATATAGGAGAATGAACTAAAACAACAGATAGTATTATTTCTCTGGCATCCACTGCATTCCGGGAGAAAAATTTTACATTTCCAAGAACCCTCTTTAAAGAAGAGGATGTGAACATTTTAGAAAATCAGCAATAAAGCAAAGACACAACTTCCTCTTCTACTTTCACTGAAGGGGAAAACAGATGAATACTGCTGATGCCACAGAATATAAACCAACACGTTCGCTTAAGCAGGATTGGGAAGGAATATATTTCTTATTCATAGCTGGTGAGCCAGGGGTCTGATCTCTACTACAATGACAGTATTTTTTTTAAATGGACTCTTCGGAGGCTGATTTTCATATATATGGATACATGATATTTGTCTATTAATAGATAGGATATTTCAGCCAAGTCATTTCCTGCCCTGCAGCCATTTATAAGAACAGGACACTTTATATGTCAAACATGATGGGTCTTGTGAGGCTTTTTACCTCTACATTACCCTTATCAGTGATCATAAAACTTGCTTTTTCAGCACTATTTCAAAGTCAGATCAAATCATTACTGTACTTACGGGAAACATTTACATAAGCTCTTTAAAATCTGAAATCTGAACAGCAACACAACACCATGAAAAAATACTAAGAATCACTTGATGTCTTTCAGCAACTTAATGCCACGTGAGAAAGCAGCTTAAAGTGTGAAAAACAACCAGGGCAGGAGTCAGCCTGAAGATAAAGCCTGATGACAAGTCAGCCTTACTGAAGAAAAAGCCCTGAAGACCTGCCTTCACTCCACTGACCACATATTTTTTCCCTTTCCTCTGCTTCCCAGACTCTAAACCAATTGCTATTGACTCCCACGTCTTTCTGCTTCTCACATGTGTGAGGTTTCTGCAGAGCTGCCTTCTCTGGTCAGTCTGTCCCAGACAGACGTGGTTCCTTCTGATGGGGTGCCCACCCAAACCCCACAGCTGCCCATCGGCAGCCCCCCACGCTTCTGCTCTGGTCACCACAGTGGTTTGATTTCAGAGCTTTTCCCAGAGTTTTCATTCATCCTTTAAGCAAACCTCAATGTCCATTTGCTGCTCCTTTCTCCAGGGCACACGCATGTCCTTCCCTTGTACACCCAAGATTCACAACCTGTGAAACATCATCAGCGAAACGACTTCAGAAGTTGATTTTTTGAAACGTTTTTATTTCGTATTTGGATTCCAGCAGCTGTGCAGCATTACTGTCTCTCTGGCTGTCACAAATCTGCATATTTTGTTCTGCTGCCAACATACAGGTTGCATAATTTATAATTCTGTCAATCTGCTGCATGATTTTCTGATTCTTAGACTGGTTCCTAGGTGAGCATTCTTTATTTAAACTGGAAAGGTGACAAATCCCAAATCAAAATGACCAAGAACTCTGATGCGCTTATACCTTCTGTTCCCGAAACCACATACTTTCTTCCTGCCTGTGATCAATTTATAATTACTCCAGAGGAAAAAGAAATCATGGCACAGTTAGAGAGAAGTCACAGGTTGTCACTGTACCAGGTTAAGAAGAAAAGCAAACTTTGTGCATCATATTTCCAAAATTTTCTTCGCTTCTGTTTATCGGCAAGGCTTTAGTCCTCTAGCCAATATATGTCAAAGAGATCAGAGCATTTTCCAGGATGCTTTTCAAAATAGAGCAGCAAGGTTCACCAAAGAACTCTAATCCCATAGCAAAACATTGTGTAACACTACTAAAGTTATTTTAAGTCCTAATATACAATTTTTCAGAGAATGTGAAAACCGTTTAACAAAAATGTTATACATTATGGAATAACTGAAGGTTTATGCTCTCATCAGAATTATTTACAGGCTCTATCCAACTTGATGTCTAGGATATATTAGATGCAGCAATTAATAATGTTTAATTGGATATACATGGTTATTGTGGTTTCTGGATATTTGAATTTCTGAATTTAGTTTAAAAATCTTGCACAACCCAAAACATTAATAACATGGGTTAAAACTTTTTTTCCACCCATTTTAATATGCAATATACATGAGGACAGTTATTTCTCAATATATACTTTATCAAATTCAACAAATTACTACAATTGCATTAGCTGTACTCAGGGAGTGGTAAATGGCTCTTAAAATCAGTCTTTATTTTCCATGATTTTTTCATGCAGTAGGTCTTAGAGATTTCTTCTTTTTAAAATATTGATGTCACGGAACATCAGGTTGTCAGAAATACCGACTGATTTATCAGTCTTGTGCATACTGCATTGTTTCACATGGATTTCAAATCCCAGCTTCACATCACAGGCACTGTTACTTTTATCCTGCATCTTAGAGTAAAAGGCACTGATGCTGATCAATTTACCTATTCAAGATTGTTCCAGTTAATTGTTTCATGGCACCAATATGTGATAAACATGTTGCCTGGGTAACAGAATAATCCTCTCTTCTTCTTATAAAAGCTGTAAATATTTTACTATTTGTTTCATCTCTCACTCAGAGGATTAAGCCACCCCAATATTGTGGTCCAGCACCATTACACTGAATGGTTCCAACTCCTAAATAGTTTTTGAATTTCCCTTCACAAAGTCTAACAAAGCCATACAGAAGAGGAAAATACACGTGTCCACATTTAAAAAAGATAAAGGACACAATTTGTTGCTGTTGCAGAAGAGGCTGCATCACTCTTACCAGACACAAGAGCATCGCTGATCAGAGGATTGTCATTGTCCCTAAATGAGATTTCCTGAAATCACACCTGAAACCCAAACAGTTAAATTTAATGAATATTCTCTTTAACAATGGCAGACTGCAAATCTACCCTAGCTGTGAACTCAGTTATAGCAATATATTGCAGAGAGGTGGGTGAATGTTCATCAGCAGAAGTATTCACAGAAAGGACACAAAAGGAAACGTAAGGACCAGAGTCCTCATAACACCAGAGTGTTAGAGCAGTCACAGATGCTTGAGGCTAGGATGAAATCAGAAAGGAACAGAACAAAACTGGCACCATAGAAATCAAGTTTAATTTGTGAATAAAATAATCATTTGTTCTATATTTCATCATCACCATGGAAAAAAAAAAAAGATAAATGCTTTAGGCTAAGGAAAATAATTTTGGGAAAAACAGTGGACTACTTGATAAGGTTTTCCATTGATGACACTTAGTCAAAACACAGTGGGACTGCAGGCACTCATTAGAGCTCTCTTCATAGTTTTGGGAGTTTTTATGTCCAGCAAGTTCAGTGCAACTGGATTAGACCACACATGTTCACTTGGAGGACAGTTTCTGGATAATTTATGAGCTGAAAGCTTTTGAGAAGGGACACAATAATGAGTCTTTGGTCAAAAACATTGAGTTTTGCATAAAGCTTAGAGGATCCTAGGTGCTAAATATTGTTTTTATTTTAATTTTAGCAGAACTCTGAAGTCCAAGAAATAGAAATGATTTCAGCAATACCTTTTATTTATTTTTTATTTATGGGTTTTTTTTCTGAAAATAAATACAAAATGAAACACAAAGATCCCTGTTAGGTTATAGAGCTAGGCTGTGTTCTTGACTTCAGATGCATTCCGTCTGGAAAAGAGAAAAAACCAAAAGCTTGATTTTTAATAACGAAGTTATCCACCCTAACACTCACAGCAAGGAAGGGCATACTGAATTCCACTGGTATTCTGGGATGTCGAGATGTTTCCATCTCCTTTCTTTAGCACAGCTTTAGAAATACCTGAAGTGTTTCATTGCACGGAATGCTTTGCTGAATAAGAATGTGATTGCTCATGCTCCTTTGTTGACAAGGAGCGCTTTGCTGCAAGAGGACCTAATTCTCTGCAGATTCTGAACACAGACCTCTCAGCTGTCTTCTTGAAAAAGACAATGTCATGTCAGGTCAAGTGACGGGCAACACGTCTTCTCCAGGGAACTCCCTTCCTGGTAGACAGAGTCTGTGACGTGACACGGCTGCACCACATCTGCCTTTACACGCGATGATCTCAAGCTGCAGGTGCAGAGGGACAGCTTGTTTCAGAGGACACGGCACGGAGGTAGCGATGTGTAAGGGTTACACACAGTGTGAAGCTGTAGAAGGCAAAGGACAAACTGTGCAAGTCTCATGCTCTGTGCTGGAGTCCTGAGAGAGAGAACAGCATCAGTTCTGTGTACAGGTTTCACTGTTGGTCCTCCTTCAACAAGGGACGCTTAACTAAGAAAGAAATTAAAGAGCCCTTAAATGCATGGAGTAGAACGAGTAACATTAAGGCAATAACAACATAATTTGTAAGGTAAATATAACTCTGCCCGATAGCATGTCTGAATTAGCTACATATCCTGATTTCAAACTGTGCAACAGCGCATGTTCTTGAATTGTGGCGGTTCACTGGAGGATCCCAGGAGCTCCTGGAGCGCTACCTTCAGGCTGTGGAAATTAAAGAAGTCTCAGAAGCTTTCACAGGATTATTCCTGCAGTAATTATTATATAAAAGAGAAACCTAAAAGACGGAGATTCTGCACAAATCTCTACCTTGGTCCCACCTTTTCATGTTCAAACGCACAGAAAAATTGTTCAGCATTATGAGCTGAAAGTGACATAAAACCATAGCGCTCATTATATATTTAACCAGTTTGTTTGGGGTTTTTTTGCTGTATTGTTTTTATGATCACCTACAACCTCATTCTCTGTATGTACTTTGTTGAGGATGATGGGAGCACAAACAATCTAGAATGAAGTTTCTCCCACTGAGTATCATATCTTGGACATCTGTTAGTCCCAGAGGTTTTAGTAGGTCTAATAGAATTATTGACTATGCAGTTAAACAGCTTAAAGTTTGATATTTATTGTTTGGATAGCATTCAAAAGTGTACCATTGTATTTACAGATGAATGAGAATAGTAAGTCCCTTGATGTGAATATTTTGCATTCTTGCTTAACAATGATTTAAATGAAAAATAAGATATAAAAGAGTGCATGCTGTTAGCCACCTCAAGGACAAATGTAGCACCTCTGGTTTTAGTTCACATCTATTTTCGGTGCATCAGTCTCTGTGCTGGTAGCTACAGATGGACCCCAGGAATTACATGTACTAGTTAATTCAGTGCAGTTTTTCTTCCCCTCTGACATCTCAAAACATTCCTATTCCTTTCAGCTAATCCAATGATCCTTATCATTGTTCACAAACCTCTTCCTCCGCTATTCCTCTGACAAATCTTCAGTACATGTTCATCTGTCTGATGCACCCCGATTTTCACGCCACTATCTGCCCCTGAAAACCACTCAGATTCTTATTTGTTCAACCATTTGGTGACACAGCCCCTGCTTCCTCCTTTTTTTCCCTTCTTCTGGTACCCATGTTCTTATCTTCAACTACCTTGAAGTATCTATTTCTTTTAAGTATTTCATTTATCACTTGGTTTTCTGATGTCAAGAAAATGGATGGAAAATTGTCAAGAAGAGCCTCTGTCGCTGTTTTGCAAAAAAAAGTTCCACAAAACCCGAATCTCACAAACCAAGCAAACAACAAAAACTCTTGAAAAAAAATGACTAGCAGCAGGATGCCCAAGGACACAGAGAAAGACACAAAAAAACCCCCAAACCCAAGCAGAATTAGCAAAAAATAACTAAAATTAATGAGGTTAGTGGCTGTTCAGGCTCCTGCAAAATTGATCTCTAGAGTTGTAGATCATGTTGTCTTCAAAAGGCGGCAAATAAAAACGAACAAAAAAGTTCCTCCACTTCTTGAAAAAATTGATTTTTTAGCTTTTAAGGGCAAAGACACATATTTTGGAAGAAGGAGGTTTTGAGAAATAAGTTCCAATATTAAAGTGACCTGAAAATGGTATTGAGCATTGTGCTATATTTCACAAGCAGATTCCTTCAGAATAGAGTTGGAAAAGACATCAGTTGCATGTTGTTTCTTGAGTTCCCACTTGCACAAATTCAATTGTGACCAAAAGCAGAAGAAAAACAATTTAATAAAAGGAGGAACAGTATTATTGCATCTTCTGTGATGAAGTGACAATTGAGGCATTGCAAAAACACGTGGTTGTCATTATGATCCTGCCAACTTTGGCCATCTAGTGACATACTTTTCACTACACAAATTAACAAATAATTACTAGCCGTCTATTTTGAATGGAAACAAACCCCCGGATAGTGCACGTATGTCAAGTAACATGCCTGGAGCGACATGTTTCTGGCCATCTTACTGATGCTGCGGCACAGAAAAATGCTCTGGGTGTTTCAAAGCTCTGCAACCTGGTGTGATCCAGTGCCAATGCTCAATGTGTGTCAGCCTGGGTGGCTTTGCCACGCATGAGTGACAAACAGCTTGGGGACAGGATGGAGGACAGGTTGTGTTAGGTAGGACTTGGTGCCTTGTGGTGCAAGGCAAGTGCTTCATGATGGAGCAGCAGCATGGTGGTTATGGCAAGAGGGCTGTCACTGTTGCATTTTGCCATTTGTGAGGTAACTTTGAAGTAGAAATGACTGTGGCGAAAGGAATCTGCAGGATCTGGCAGTGAGTCCTGCAGCCTCAAGTTGTGCCGGGGGAGGTTTAGACTGGACATCAGGAAAAGGGCTGTCAGGCATTGAACAGGCTGCCCAGGGAGTGGTGGAGTCACCATCCCTGCAGGGGTTTAAAAGGCATTTAGATGAGGTTCTTAGGGACATGGTTTAGTGCCAGAGCTAGGTTATGCTTGGACTTGATGATCCTGAGGGTTATTTCCAACGAAAATGATGCTATGATTCTTTGATTCTCTGATTCTATGATCCACACACCTGGCGATCTGCCAGGGAGCCCTTTGTGTGCTGAGGTGACTTCAGGTGCCCCAGTCACTGGCGACAGACGCGTTTCCCTGGAGCTGAGCACCCAGGCAGGGGGCACTCCGGCACCCCCACGGCGTGCTTCCCTTCCAGGCTGTGTGGTTCCAAGCCAGCGAGGCACAACCCGTGTCCCCGGGCCCGGGGGCCTATTCTGGAGTTGGCGGAAGGACCATGGGCCCGGGTGGACACCAGACACCCGGCCCGGTGCCTGAGGTGTTGGAAGCGGGCAGACACAGCACTGACAGCCCCAGCCTGGGGCAGGGCGGCCGCCCCGGCTCAGCGCAGCCCCTGGGGCGGCGGCGGGCGTGGCCGCCCCCGGAACTGCCGTTCCCGAGCCGCGGGGCCCCGGCGGAGCCCGGCGGGACGGACCGGCGGCACCGCCGAGGCGGCATTTCCTGCGCGGCGGCACTAGGCAGGGCCGGGACGCGGTCGGGCAGCGGCTGCTCGGGTCGGCCCGCCGGGCCCGGCGCTCCCCGGCCTCGCCATGCAGCGCTTCACCGTGAACATCAAGCTGCCGGCGCGGACCCTGACGGGCGCCCTGAGCGCGCCGAACAAGGGGGCGGCGGACTGGTGAGGGGCCGGGCGGCGGGACAGCGGGGGCGACTGCCGGGTTCGGGAGGGAAGGGGGCGGCTGAGGGGTCCCGGGCTTCTCGCCGCGGTGTCCCCCGGCCAGCCCCGCGGCTCCTTCGCCTCAGCCGCGGGTTGAAGCTTCTCTCCCCGGGTCTGGCTCCTCCCGCTCCGGGCTCCTGTGTTTTTCATGGAATCCCAGAATGTCCTGGGTTGGAAGGGACCCACAGGGATCATCGAGTCCAACTCCTGTCTCTGCACAGACAACCCCAAAATTCACGCCATGTGTCTGTGGAGGTTGTCCAGTCTGTTCTTAAACACTGTCAAGTTGGGGCTGTGACACCTCCCTGGGGAGCCTGTTCCAGTGTCCAGCACCCTCTGGGTGAAGAAGCTTTTCCTCTTGTCCAACTTAAACTTCCCCTGGCACATCTTCCTGCCAGTCCCTCGGGTTCTGTCATTGGTCACTGAAGAGAAGAGTTTGGCACCTGCACCTCCTGGGGTTCCTGCACATGGACACGCTGTGATGGTGTGTCTGAGGCAAACAAACCCTCCTCTGCTGGGCACTATGCAGGCTACTGGAGCCCTTGTCTTTTCCCCTTTCTTAATAGAACCACAAAGCGTTTGGGGTTGAAGTGATCTCTGGAGATCACCCAGTCCAACCCACCTGCTAACGCAGGGTCACCAGAGCAGATCATGCAGGATCGTGTCCAGGCGGGTTTTAAATGTCCCAACAGCAGGGTCCTGCTGTGGTTGCTGCTCTCCAGCAAGAACAGAGCCATGGCCAGAGATGAGCGTGGGACGGGCCCTCCTGGCAGTGAGGTTTGATCTCTGGGCAGAGATCTTGGTGGTGCAACCAGCTGTAGGGATCAGAGCAGCTTCTTCTGGCTTCTATTTCTGTTATTTTTGAGACTTGATGTACAAAGCTGGTATGTTTACTTGGTTTTGTATTCGTTGCTCTGAACGATGAGTTCACCCAGCTGTGCTGTAAAGTGTTACCCTAATACTGCTAAATCTTAGGGAGAGAAAATGAATGAACTGAACCAAGTCATTTTGTAAAACCATGGCATTTAGGTTTGTCAGCTTGCAAAGCAGTGAAGTTCTCTGAAGTTCTTAATTTGAAACTTAGTTTTTCTCCTTTGACTATTCTCACTTGCTTGGTGTTCACCATAGCTTTATAATTGTCATCGGTGGCCACGTTAACCTCTTCTGAAGTCAGACAGGCCTCAGCAGATTTTCAGTGCTAATAATTGTTCACATCCTCCCTTTTTGTCTCCAAAAATGCAGTTAGTTATATAATTGCAAATATATTGCTTACCTGCATGCTTATGTATAAAATTTGGGAATGTTCTTCATAAATTCTTATGTGATGTCTTACATTTAGAGATGATGATTTTTATAGACAGACACAGAGGTACTTTGCAGTGGCTTAGAGTTCCATCAGCAGGTGGTTCAGCAGACAATACAGCAATGGCACTTTATAATGCTTTTGCATTTTATGTTATTAAGTTATTTTTGCTGTTTGATGTTTGTGTCTTGTAGCATGCATTCAATTTACCAAAAAAAAAAGCCTAATTCTTGATGTAAAGTGGGTTTTTTTTTGATGAAAATATATGCTTTTCTAGGGGCTGGCAAGGTTTGATTGCATATGGATGTCATTCTCTTGTGCTGATAGTTGATGCCAATACTGCTCAGACTTTACAGGTTTTGGAAAGACACAAAGCTAGTGTTGTCAAGGTGAGTTGTGTGTGTTTTAAGGTATATTACTCAATTCTGGTGTATATATTATTTTTCTAAATCACCATAAATACTTGAAATTATATTGCACTTGATTTTCATGTAAAATCTGTTGTAAAATACCCATAATTTATTTGATCTCTTTTACAGCTAAGTCAAACTATACATGCTGAAATTTGAGCTGTGGTTGATAGTTATACCTTTAGATATATAGAAACATTTGGTAGTGTTATAGAACACACAAAAATGTTTCTGAGAAGGCTCTTGGCATGACATAATTTCAAAGGAACATTACAAAATATCAAATGAATCTTTTTGCTGATGCCCTTGCTGATCTTTCCCGTTGTGGTGGTAACCAGTGCACCACTCAACTAAGAAGTTACTTTTAAGTTTTTCCTTCTGTTCTTACCTATAGAAAAGGAACAACAGCAAACAAAACCAAACTTTTATTTTAGTGGTAAAAAATAGCTAAAATTTAAGCTTAAGTGTAAGGTACCTGTACTTTCCTTTGAAGGTCATTGACTTGAAATTGCAGAGAGTTTGACTTTGGGTCAAGTGTGGAACAAGATGTATTTCTTTGATACATCATTTCTTTGAGTGTGGAGCTGTATGTATGTTCATATGGTGTTTGTGGGAGTCTGATAACTTTGCATGGAGTGGATTATGGAGTGGATTATATCTGATTACCTCTACAAAAAGGAATAGAAAGCGTACTTTTATGAAAGGAAATCTAGTTCCAGGAACAATTCTTTGAATGAGAGGATTGAAGTTAGATTTGCGTCTATTCTGGTATGTTAATAAACAGTGATAAAAAAATTCTTTTAATCAGGTGAGATAGGTTGTGAAAATTAAAAACCAAACCAACCAAACAAAAAACCCCACAAACTACACTTCTTGTTCATAGAGAGGCAGAGACCAATACAGTAAGAATTATTTTAGCAGAGGATGAGTTTGTGTGTAGGGACTTTGTTGGAGTGGTGTAACTGCAATGGGTGTTAGAGACCCTCAGGAGCTCTGTTTAAGAGTGATGGTGTAAAGGCTGCCTTTCTGTTGTTCATAACTTGCTGACAGCTCCTCCCTTGGGAAGTGATGCTTTCCAGACTTGGAATTTGCTTCAGAGCAATACATATTTAACTGAGGAAAAAACAGCTTTGCAGATTTCTATAATTACTTTTTTTTTTAATAGCGACGTAGCTACCTGCAGGTATCCTGATGGGTAATTTTTTATGAACAGCAGGGAAGCAGGAATTGCAACACTGAAATTTGCAGGTAGAGGAGAGTCTCGCAAGTATTCTTTGTTATTCAGTTAGAAACACACTTTGGCTTTATAGCTAGAGCTCTTTGAAGCTTGCTTGCTGTGCATGTAATATTTGTTTAATTTATTCAGCTGGCTTTTGAGATGCATCTGGTCACACCTCTGAGAGGGGCACAAAAGGTGGCTGCAGTCCTCTGAATGCTGCTATAAATGAATTGGTGTTGCAGAGTTAGTAGTGCCTAATGTTAATTGTATTTCTATTTTTTAAGTGTCTCGCTTTCAACATCTGCAAAACGTGTCTTTGGCCTCACCCCTTCCCTCCCAGGTCCTGGGACAGGGCACAGCTACAGCGTCATTTTTGTAGTGGGTAAATTCCCATTAGCTTAGCATTGAGGTTTCTTTATTGTGTTAGTGTCTTCAATCTCTCTTAAGAGCAGTTTACCTGTAAAGCAGATAGCAAAACAAGTCCATATTGAATAGATAAGGAGTCGGTATTATCTCTTTATAATCTTTGGAGACGTGTAGGCAGAATGTTTCAAATCTCGAGACACAGAATTATTCTAAGTATTGCTGATTTACAAGACTCTGCAGCTTGAAATCCCAAACCAGAAGGTGTGGAAATCAGTGGTGGCAATATGCTGAAAAGGATGAAAAAGATAACAAATGCCAAGAATAGCTCGATATGAGACAACACATAGATGAAACTAACCTTCCTTCCCAATACCACAATATATTTGACAGATTAGGGAAATGACATGGTTTAGGATGTATTTGAAAGTTGGATGGTGAATTTTCAACTTCCATTTGTTTGGAAATCAGTGTTTATAGGTTTGTGGTTGCCTACAGAAGCTTAAACATTGCCATTTAGTTTCTTCTAAATATTTGAGTAAAAGTTTTATATACATAGCATATATTTATAGTTATAGTTACTTTTAGCAACAAGGATTGTTGATTTAAGTAATTTGAAAATATCAGCCATACAGTTATGCAGCACAGTTGCAACGTACTTTAAATTTGCACAACTGATGGTAGCTTGAAGGTATGGTTACACAGATCCCATTAATATTAACTATTAATATGCTTTTTTTTGAGTTAGTTATTATTTGTTTATCCTACTGAAAGATATGAATTATGGTGCCCTATGTTTGCCTCCTTTGACCACTTTCTTCTGTATCTTCAGGTTAAATGGGCCAAAGAAAATTACCATCACAATATTGGCTCTCCATATTCTTTGCGTTTAGCTTCTGCTGATGCTACTGGAAAAATAATTGTGTGGGATGTGGCAACAGGAACAGCTCGTTGTGAAATACAAGAACATGCAAAACCAATTCAAGGTAATGGTAGTGCATGGAAGTTACTGTGTGGAGCATCATTACAAATCCATCATCTAGGTTTTGCAAACTCTACTCATTTCCACTGTTGGATTTTAGTAGCCTTCTCTGTGTTTATCTACTAGTTTTCTGTGTAAGTATGACTTGCTGTCTCCCAGTGAATGCTGTGAGATTTAATTTATTATGGTAGTATTTTCCAAATCTGCCAAAAAGTTACAATCTCTTTTTATTTATGTGATTGATTGAAGTAGTAATATTTACAGTGTCAAGTACGTCCTCCTGCTTTTGAATTGGTGGAGTAGTGCAGTTTGCCTTGCACTTGAGTGCTAATGCCATCTGTAGTGGTATAGTGCTTCCATTAAGAAGTGAAAAGTGCTTGTGGAAATTTTAGCGTAAAAGACAGCTGTAAATTAAGTAGGTTTTGCATATAGTTGGAGTTAGTAATATGAAGTCTTGAAACTGCGTATGACACATTTGATTTAGGTTTCTAGTGTAACTAAGTAGATGTAAATGGCAAGGATTAACACTAATAGTCAAGAGAAATAGAAGGTTTTGAGATGGTGTAACTAACTGCTTTTAGCTGTCATTTGAGAAGATAGTTTAGTGGTGGTGTTTACTGCTTTTGATTTTGTTCTGTGGGTGGTGGCCCAGTGCCACTGGGAAGGTCTGAAAAATACCCCCAAAACTACCCAAACAGTTCTGGGCAGCTGGTTGTTTGAAGATTCTTTATCCCATTACCAGAAAAAGAAAAATCTTGGTCTCATTCATTCATTTCACAAACCTCTGGGTGTAATAAAAACAAGAAAAACAAACAATAACAGAAAACCAACCAACAAACCAAAACCCAAACAAACATACAAACCCAAATAAAAGTGCCTGAAACAAACCAACTAAATGAAAAAACAAAAATTAACCAACCAACACCCCACCAAACAAATAAACAAGCAAGCCTGGAGAAATGAGCTATGCATTTAAGGTATTGTAAGCTATAGAGGATTTATGTTTGATTGTGCTGGAGGCAGAAATATCTAGAAGCCTGGCACACAGGTCAGTGCTGTCCTAATTGGTCTGATGAAGGATAGAGAATGGGAAACCTAGCCACTGGCCAGGTATAACACAATTAAGAGAATAGATTGGAAAGGAAGAATTAAATGTCATTTTCCCTGCTTCTTTATATGCTCATCAGTTAGTAAGGTGTCATCTATCAAATGCTCCCTTTCATTAGTTAGCAACTTGTACTTCATCATTGAAAAAAGTTAAGATAGTGCTTCCAACTCAGAACAGGGAATTAAAAGATGGAGTCTTGTCCTTGTTATATCACACGCTCAATATGATTTTTACTATTGCTTCGATGGGTGCAGTTGGTGGTTGATAGTAGTATCTCCTACTGTTGTGAAACTTGGTTTTTTGGGGTTCTAATTACATATGGTAGGCACTTTTGTGTCTGGTGGAACCCCTGCTGACAGAGCTGACCAGGGCTGCTCTGCTTGCAGGGCTGATGGGGCCAGGAGGCTGCGTCCAGCATCTGACTGGGCTTTCAGAATCAGCTGGGAGGGATAACACTGCAAGTACAGCAGCATCTACATCTGCTGCTGCGTGTTCTGGACTTCTCTTAGTTTTTACTGCTGTCCACACTAGCAATGTGTCTACACATTATTTCTGAAGTAACATTTAGATCGCTCCCCCCTAACCCTGCGCCAAGAAACTGCCATAATGAGTGTCTATGCATAATTTATACTTTATTTGTACTATTTTATAAAAACTTGTGATGAGGCTTGTGTTATACCTATTTCTTATTTTGAATTCTATTATATGAAATCTATATTGGGTTGTTTGGTTTTTATTATTATTTTTTGCAAAGCCTGCAAAAGTAGATACAATATGGTAAGTCTGACAGTGGGACACTGAAAATTTGTTCTATTGGCTGCAGTTAATTTTATTAGTTTGATTTCCTTTTTTGTGTGTGTGTTGTAAATTGCATTTTATTTACTCCTGACACTGATTCACTGAATGTTTGGTGGGGTTTTGACCATGCCATTTGAAGATTTCTCCAGGTTTTCAGACCTAATGAAGTTTTTTCGGTCTGCTGGGCAAGAAAACAAGTTAATAAGCAACAATTAAAATCCTGTTCGGTCCTCAGTCCCTGATTTGATTCAGCAATAACCTCTGACAAAAGCAGTTTCTTCTCCTTTCCATCTGTTCCTGAGGCCTCTGGCTGTTCTTTACAAGCCTGTAGAAAATGGTGTGAATACAGTGATGGAGCAGCAGGGTGAGCTGCTGGTTCTCTGGGTGTTACTGCAAGAGCTTTGTAGGATAATGGTTTAGGATCTAAACTCTGCAATCTCCCGGGAAGGAATTAACCATTTGTTAACTTACAGTGTAACTAATTAGGACATACATGCCTGGATTTTTTTCCCCTCTGAAATCCAGTGAGTAGCACTTATCGGCTCTGAAAAGGCTGAGTGGGTAAAACACACGAATGGCTGAGGAAGGAAGTTTTTTTGACATCTTGATACATATAAACACGCTGTAGAGAAGCTGTGGTTTGGGGAGGTCATGCAGCAAGCACCAGGAGCTGGACTGGGGACATTTCACCCATTGCCTGACGCATTCTGTTTTTTCAACCTGCCCCATGAAGCACATCGGTGGCTCTAATACAGCTCCTTCCTACTGACTGAGGCGTCTCGCTGTTCCTATGGACAGAAAACATAGTCTTCTGTGTCCATTTATCTGGAATGTTTAAATGCTGCCCAGCTGTTATGGTTAGCAGCCGTAACTCTTCAGACTGCCTGGAGCATATAAGTACTGAAATTGTTTTCTTGATTGTGTGTTACAGTCAGTTTCATTTTACTCTTAAACTTCAGACTTGTGTTAAAGCTATTTGAAGTGGAGAAGACATCGGTTTCCAGGTCCCATATTGATAACTCTCTCAAATTTTAATTTGGGATTCTGTATTGGTGTCATCTCAGATACTGATGAGGATGTTGTGTGGTTCTTTTCATTTGGATTCTGCAGTTGTTCTGTACAAAACGGGCGGTTGTTTCGGGTAGGAATTCACTGGGTGAAAAGATTTGGCATGTTCAGATCCGATGTGGGTTGTGTGCACCTGTGTGGACACATGTAACCCAGTGTATTGCTGCTTGTTACAGACATAAATTCGGATTGTAAGAGGAACTGAATTTTTAGAACTCTTTAGAAACATGTTGTTACCAAGAAGGTGCCATATTACAGAAGAAAAATAGCTTTAAAACAGAACAAACTTTTTCTGAAAATTAATGTCACTGTTTATTCTTCTCTTTTTCTTTTGACAGACATGCAGTGGTTGTGGAATCAAGATGCTTCTAGAGATTTACTGCTTGCTGTTCATCCGCCCAACTATATTGTACTGTGGAATGCAGACACAGGCACCAAACTTTGGAAGAAAAGTTACGCTGAAAATATTCTGTCTTTTTCATTTGACCCCTTCGATCCATCACGCTTAGCTTGTAAGTTTGCATGTATAAAATTGCTTGGCATGAATGTTGAAATTGAGATTAAAGTAATGGATTGAAAACAATGATGTTGTTAATGCCAAGAAGTCTCAACATAAAGACAAGAGAGTCTTTGGTCAATGTGGAATTTTCTAAAATAAGATGCCATTGCGTGAGGGGAGGGGAAAAGTAGGCATGAGTAGCAAAGTTAGAGATCTGAAAATAGATGGTTGAGACAGCAGATAGGGAGCTGGAGGAAACCAAGCATAGAGAGCCCTGTTAAACTGACATAAAAAGCTATAAAAGGATGGATGCTGAGGGAGAATCCAGTGAAATGAGTAGAACAAGAATAAATGGTATTTTTGACAGAAAGGATTTTCTTAAAGAGTGGAGTGTGAGCATCAGTTTCAGAAGTAATTCAAATGTCAAGGGGGATGTAGTGCAGATTTATTGACATTTTATCAGAAAGAAACCGAGAGAAATAAGAGAGTCACCATTTTAGTCTTTAATTTAGCTTTATTACTCCTGATCTATAATGAGATAGTGTAGTTTCCATATCATTCAAACTAAGAAAATAACTTTTTTGGTGAAGTCTTAGCTACATCTTTACAGCTTAGCTGAACCTTTATGCTGCAACAGAAATAATGTGAGTTAATGATTCTTTGAGCCATGCTCTGCATGAGAACAAAAAATGGTGATATAGCCAACCTGGGTGACCCTGCATTCTATTTGCATTGTGAAGCTTAAAGAAAAATAGTTGATGAGAGAGAATAACTATACTGAAAAAACAAGAGGTTTCTGCCAGTGATTCCCACAGTATTTTCTTAGTATTGACTTAATTTTGAAAAATTCAGTTTTGTGGATATAATTGATTGTAAGGGACCATCTGTGGCTTTTTCAGTAGAAGGTGCCTGTTGTCTAGAATTATGAGTTTTTTACCTAGTAAAGTATTAATAAAGTTATTAGCCTTTCTCCTCACCAAAATTTCATTAAAAGGGAATACCCCAGTCAAATCTCGGTTTGTATTTTGCTCTAATGAAAGTTGTTTTTCTTGGTGCAGTGCTCACCAGTGAAGGAATAGTGTTCATCTCCGACTTCTCCCCTTCCAAAGCTCCTGCCAGCTCAGGGAAGAAAGTTTACATCTCTAGTCCCCATTCCAGTCCTTCTCACAACAAGTTGGCTGCTGCTACAGGGGCCAAAAAGGCCCTTGATAAAGTAAAAATCTTAATCAGCAATGAAAAACCAAGGCAAGTTGCAAATATTTATTATCAGATAATGTTTTGTATACCTGTATATTTTATAGATATAATTAAAGTCTGTAAGGTAATTAGTTTTAAAAAAGACAATTCATTGTGGTAAGCAGGTGGTTGGGTGTCCTATATGAGGAGAGTGTGTAGGGATGTAACACCAACAGTCATTCATCCTGTTCTGTTCATAAAAACAGCGTTATCATCCCGGCAGGTTTTATAGAAGTTAATGACATAGTGTTCTCATGCAGGTGTTAATTCAGAAGCAACAACAAAAAGAGAAAATTCGCTAAGGTCATTCAATTCAATTGTGGAATGAGAAGGGATGTCATAAGAGAATAGAAATTCTGGAAGCACTGAGACCTGAGAACAGTTGTCATTCTGATGTTGGATGTGATAGTACAGTAGGAGGCATACTTTAAGTTAATAGTGTGTGAATAAAATTAGAATTTATACATTTAGCTATTTTCTGACCTTTTAAAACTAAAGTTGTTGCATTTTGAGATTATTTTTTTTCTTTGGAAATTCTCTGCACCACTTTCTTTTGTGTGATGTCACTTATTTTTCATTTTCTACTTCCTGTTTAAATAGTAAAAATATTCTTGAATGTCCGGCAAATTTGAGAACAGACTAATCAGACTGTATTATCAGGTAGCACTTGACACCAGAATTCAGTGCAGATACGAGATTCACACTCTGTTTAAATAAGGTGTTTAAATAGCAATCTGGGGAGCGGACTTGATGACGCTTCCTCTGGTAATCATTTAAGAAATAGTGATTTTTGTATGAACTTAAAAGGCATGATTTTGTAATTTTGTGTTCTGTAATGCCTCATTTGTGCTGCATTGGACAGAACTCTGGATTTGTGAGCACTGAGATAGTACATAGGCTACTGCAGCTTCATGTGTAATGCCAGCAGATCAGCATAAATACCATTTTTCTGCATTCTCCTGTTTGTATTTTAAGTTGTCTATGAATATCACTAAGAGTATGAGAGTTTTCTCTTCCTCCTTTTCCATCCAAAAAGAGTAGAATGGGAAAAGGAGAAGAAAAAAATATAGCAGTTTTCTATTAGTTTATATTAGTTTAGGGAAATTTTGAGGAAAGAGGAGATTGTCAGGTGAGTGATTGCAGGGAAAAGGTGAATAATTCTCCTGAGGCAAGGAATGAGTGTAAGGGGAGGTTAGTGTGTGGTAGATAAAATTAAACAAAACCCCTCAAAAGGATGATACATTAAATCAGTTCAGAGATTTCTGGACACAGTATGAGGCTGATTTTCTTCAGTGTGGCTTAAATACATTTAATTGAATTGCATGTACCTAATGAACCTCGTTACATTGCAGCCAGTCTCCTGTTAACAATCAACAAAATGATGAACATTCCTGGTCTTTGCTACTTTCTTTGACTTTATAGACTGGTATATTTGATAGGCTAGTTCTGTTCATTTCAAAGTAAAGTAATAATACATAATAATCTAAATAGTGAAGTAAGCAGTATGTTTAAGGGTAATTTCCCATGAATACCAAGGGTAATTTCCCATGAATACCAGTAAATGCCATGACAGCTAGCACCGTTCATAACTGAATTGCTTTTTATTTGAGATGTGCAAGAATCACCCCTTGTTCCATTTGAATTACATATTATTTTAGAAATGACTTTATAATCTGATTTAGATAGTAGTCAACAGTCTGTCTTTTAAAGGTCAGTGATGCTTTGCGCTGCTGTAGCAATTAAATGGAAATTTACAGCTCCCCAGTGATGAAAATAGGGAATACTCAAAAAAAAATGCAGCTGCGAGAAAATTTATGCCGTTAATTTTATTTTGAACTTGAAGTATTTGTTGATACCGAGCTTGATTAAAGTTTATATCTGATGTTTTCGCAGTGCTGAATCTGTGACACTCAATGACTGTCTTCAGTTGGCGTATTTGCCTTCCAAAAGAAACTACATGCTGTTACTGTATCCCAGAGAAATTTTGATTCTTGACTTGGAAGTGAATCAGACAGTGGGTGTGATTGCAATTGAGAGAACAGGTGTGCCTTTCCTACAGGTAAGGAAAATTTGATTGGTTTCTATCCTTGCCACAGATTATGAAGATCGTAGGTACGTTCTTGACCCACTGATAGTTGTGTTTTGATGAGTTCTAGAGGATGAAAAGACATTTAGCTCACCAGGGGGAAAAGTGACCCCTGAATCCCTGTTTAATTGAGTTCACAGTCACACAGTATCACAGTATGTTTGGGATTGGAAGGGACCTCAAAAGATCATCTAGTCCAATCCCCCTGCTGGAGCAGGAACGCCTGGGTGAGGTCGCACAGGAACATGTCCAGGTGGGTTTTGAATGTCTCCAGAGAAGGAGACTCCACAACCCCCCTGGGCAGCCTGTTCCAGGCTCTGTGACCCTCACTGAGAAGAAGTTTTTTCTCAAATTTAAGTGGAACCTCTTGTGTTCCAGCTTGATCCCATTACCCCTTGTCCTGTCATTGGTTGTCACCGAGAAGAGCCTGGCTCCATCCTCATGGCACTCACCCTTTATATATTTATAAGCATTAATAAGGTCACCCCTGAGTCTCCTCTTCTCCAAACTAAAGAGACCCAGCTCCCTCAGCCTTTCTTCATAAGGGAGATGCTCCACTCCCTTAATCATCTTTGTTGCCCTGCGCTGGACCCTCTCTAGCAGTTCCCTGTCCTTCTTGAATTGAGGGGCCCAGAACTGGACACAATATTCCAGATGGGGTCTCACCAGGGCAGAGTAGAGGGGAAGGAGAACCTCTCTCGATCTACTGACCACCCCCCTTCTAATACACCCCAGGATGCCATTGGCCTTCCTGGCCACAAGGGCACAGTGCTGGCTCATGGTCATCCTGTTGTCCACCAGGACCCCCAGGTCCCTTTCCCCTACACTGCTCTCTAATATGTAATTTCCCAACCTATACTGGAACCTGGGGTCTGAAATCTGCAGGAAACCTGCTTCATTTTGTGGTGTTGCAAAAGTTACCAGTGTGCAAAAAGTGCTGTGGAAAAAGGACATTTTGTTCTCTGGTGGTTAAGCTGCTTACAGACAAGTTTAATACTTGTTCCCTGAGCATCTGCCTCTGCTTAATTAGACACCTTAGTCCAACGTCTTATTGAAGCAGTTTTATTCTCTTGGAATCGTGAATTCTGAAACCAAAAAAGAAAGTATGGTGGTGGTGGTGTGTGTGTACTTCATTTTTGGTTTTTTTTTTTTTTAATTAAAAAGTAAAAGCTAAAAAGAATATCTATGAATACATCAATGTTTAAAAAAACCCCATCAGTTAAAAACTTTCAATGAATTTCTCAAACTGATCAACTTCTTTAGTCACAAGTACTGTAGCTAAAGAATTCACTGAAGTGTTGCATGAATTGTAACATTTTTAGTGACTTGCTTATACATTAGAAATCATATGTTCATTTGCAAAGGGTAACATTTTGATAACACAATATAACATGGTATCTCTTTACCTAGGTAATTCCTTGTTTTCAGCGTGATGGGTTATTTTGTCTCCATGAAAATGGTTGTATAACTTTAAGAGTTCGCAGATCTAACTGCAGTATAACTGGAACTCCAAATGAAGAGCCAGGTAAGTTTTGTGTCAAAAATGTCCAGAAATGAACTTTGAGGCATTTAATTAATACTTTGGTACCAATATTAACCATACAGGAATGTGAATAACAGGCCTTCTAGGTTGTTTTTCTTTTATATTATATTTAAATTTAAATATAAGCTAAATTCTCCCCAGATTGTTTTTACCTTCCCTGAAATTTAGTGCAAAACAAAATATCCTGAAGATCCTTTCATCACTAAATAATACTTAAATTATGAAGTGTTTCAACAGTCACATATACAAGAAAGTTTTAGGTAAAAGATTTTTAGCTTGCTCTTTTTATCTTCAAGAAGAAACATCTTTTTCAGGAAACACAAGGTATTGGAAATCATTTGTTCAGTTAGAAGAAGTGATGTTAGAACTAAGGCATGGGTTTAAATTTAGATTAAAATCTAAATTATTAAGCCTTTTAAATGAAATGTTACTAAGAAAAAAAGGGAAAACATTGTTCTGTAAATGTCAATACGTTTTGTTGTTGTTGTTGTTGTAATTTGTTTTGTTTACTTTGGTTTTGGCAGTTTAGTAGCTTCTAGTGAGCTACATGTTTCGTGTTTACCAGTAAACCAAATGGGTTTTGGATTGCAGGGAGCAGATGCACTTGCTGCCCAGAAATGGCACAATATTTTTTTAGATTTTGCAAGATTCATGTAGAATAAGATATTTTAAAGGCAAAGTTACATTTTGAAGAACTTTTCAAAGCTGCGTTGCATACAGCAAGATCAGCAGTATATTTTTTTCCCATTATTTTTCCTAATTGTTGCATAGAAAGATATGGATTTCAGCCAAAGGGCTCAGCCATTCTGCAAATTTACCTCTGTTGACAGATCACATTGTATGTGTTCCATGCTAATGATTTTTTTCTCTGTGGGACATTGATGTTACAGATCCAGACCCAGTTCAGGAGCTGATTTATGATTTAAGAAGTCAGTGTGATGCCATCAGAGTCACAAAAACCGTTCGACCCTTCAGCATGGTGTGTTGCCCGGTGAATGAGAACTCTGCAGCTCTCATAGTCAGTGATGGCAGGGTAATGATCTGGGAATTAAAATCCAGCGTTTCTGGCAGAAATGTGCGTAACAGGTAATGGGATTTATTTTTCTTATCAAAAATTCCATCTGTTACATTTACAAGTGGCGTGTGGTATTTTATTATATTCTAAAAGCAACAGTGATGTCCTTTGCGTGTATGGTAGTGTATGAATCAAAGGAAGAGGAACAAAATATATCATCCAAATAGATTGGTTCTCTTGCTTTGGGGAGGTGAAGGAACTGTATTTAGTGTATTTAAAAAAATAATTCCATACTAAATGCATGGAATAAGGAAACACAAGAGAGGAGTGAATATTTACATTATTTTGAGAGAAAACTTGATTTTCTTTTGGCTTTCTTCAGGCTATAGCATTTTCCTCAGGAATGAATCCTTCACTTTCAGTCGCCTGAAAGGACTTCAAAATGAATCTAGAATGGACTTGACTTTTTGCTTTTAGTAGGGGAAAAGTTTTCTGCTAGGTTGCCTGAATTTGACACAGCAATATAAAGCTGCACAGCAGGTGGTATGAACAATATTTTTATATACAAAGCCTTCAGAGTTTTAGGTTTTGAGCAGTCTCTGAAAGCACTGTATAAAGTAATATAGTTCTTGAAACATTCAGTGTGTTAAGGCCATTCTGCTGCAATAAACCTTTAAAGGACTATTGAATAAAATAAATTACTGCCAGAAAAGAAGTACAGAATACTTAGTACACTTTGATATGTCAAAAGTACCAGATTATCAACATAGATGCTTTTGTTGTTAAGCAGGGATATAATGTTTTTATTCTTCTCAAAAATATTGCGAGGTGGATTCTTTGTGATGTGTATCCAAGAGAGCTGTTCGTGATCCATATGTTGCTGGGTTTTACTCCTTGGATTCTTAGGTTCATTTCTAAAACATTGAATTTTATCATGATTATGTAACAGGGAAAACCGTAATAATATAAGAACCACTGAGCGTAGAGGATTCTGGATATGGTTGGATTGTACTGAAAAGTAAAGCCTGTTTCTAGCTGGCACAGTGTCTTTAATGGATTTTGAAGGAGTCTTCCTCCATTAGCTCTTGGTCTTCCTGGATTTGTGGTCTTTGCTTATAGCACAGCCCCGTCCTCAGCCCAACAAGACTTGGTTACCAAGGCTGTGGGGCTGTTTGAGTCCCTTTTAGTCCCTTTTAGATGTCAAAAAAACAACACAAAAACCTGATGCATAGATATTTCACAAGACTGTGAACACTGGTAATGCTGGAAGTTTCTATTGTGGCTTTGTATATGCAGAGACAATCATGGTTCATGTGTTTAGCGAAAGGCTTTGCTTCAGTTACGGATTTTGTTATCTGGCACCTATATAAAAGAATTTGTATAGGTGAACAAAAAACAATCCCCTAATTTGGAAATCTGTTCTTAAATGTCAAAATATCTATGTAGGTTCCTTAGCTGTATACATTACCATAGTTCTACATATTAATATGCAATATATTTGCAAGCTTCTGTCCAATGCTTAGGTACACTTCAGAACAAGGGCTACATCTGTCTGTTTTGTACAAATATCTCTGTAAAGAGAATGAAAGTTATTTTAAATTGTGTACAGTTTTGTGTGCATTATCAGCTGGTTGAGTTGTTTGTGAAGTTGATGTTGGGACTAATCTTCTCAAAATATTTCGCAAATAATAAATGGTAGGAATACTGAAAGAACAACCTGGGGGAAATAGAAATGTGAGGACCTAAGTCAACAGGTGATCCAGTTTGTGTTAGGAACTTGTTTTCATTTCTTTTACAGCAGTTCAAGTGCATCACCTCTGTATTCCCCTGTCTCATTCTGTGGAATTCCTGTAGGAACATTCCAAAATAAACTTCCAGACCTCTCGTTAGACAACATGATTGGTAAGAATTTCGTTCACTAGTGTTACTGCTACTCATTTCTAGAATTTTTGAATCATTCTACATCTCAGCTTCCTTGGGAACTACATATGTTAGAATTATTTTCTGTGCAGCTTAAGTAGTAATTCTGAAAGAAGAGAATTCCTGTTTGCTAAAGAAACTATCAAATTCTCACAACAATTAATTTGATATTGAGGACCAGTGTTAGAAGCTCATTGTCTTTGAGGGAAAAAAGTAATTTTAACTGGAATTTGGCCAAGTCGCCTTCATTTTCTAAAAGTAATCTTAAACAGATGAACACAAATTAAACTACTCCTGAATTCTGGAAGAATAATTAAATGGTTGCGCTTTCTTTTCTTCCTCTTCCTTCCTTTGTTTGTTTTTTTGCCTTTGTAGTGTTAGGAAAGAAAGTTTGTATTGGAGAAATTATCTGAAGTGCAGTCTTCTAAAAAGTTTTAACATACAGAGTTCAACTGGAGGCAGTGCCTCTTTAAATAAACATTGCTAATAGAAATGGTAGTTAATTGATGTGTGTTATTTTTTAAACTCCTGTGTCTGATGACTTTCCCTAACACCTCAGATGAAAACCAAATGCTAACAAGAGCTTTAATTTTTAAGCAGGGCAAGGCACAATTGCTGGAGAAGAACAATTAAGAGGTTCTTTTCTGCAAGAAGTGCACCTCAAATTTCTGCTGACTGGGCTCCTTTCAGGCCTTCCTTTGCCTCCGTTTGCCATCCGCATGTGCCCACCTCTGACAACAAAAAATATTAAACAGTATGAGCCCATCCTTGCTGTTGGTAAGTGTCTTGAATAGTTTATTCATTGCTCTGAAAATAATGTATTCTAGATTTAATACAAATATAGTTACTAATACAGATAAAAATTCTATTTTTTGATACTGTGTAACTAATCACAAATAATGAACTTGTATTAGTTTACATCCATGGTAGTTTTTGGATTCTCTTTTTCCTGTGTTGGGTTTAAGTAATGCTACCCAAACAATTGAAATATATTGGCAAGTTTGTATTTGTCATTTCATTTATTGTGATATTGGTCTGTTGATACACTTAGTGTTTTACATGCTGCTCTCACGTAATTCTAAACATAAATAAATACGGATGTCGGCAGCACTGCATTCCTAGAATAAATAAATGACTGTACCTTTGTTCTGCTGCAAGTACCTAAAAATACACTTAAACCACTTTATTTTTCCTGAATAAATCTATTCTGTCTTACTACAAATATAATTAAACTCATCTAGATATTGGAATAGTTACCTCTGAGCACCTGATTTATTAACTCTGAGTTCTCCCTTTTTAAATCTGATTTTTCTGGCCTGATCTTTCAGCCCACAGCAGGGATTTCACGGAGCATCCGTACAGGTTTCTGTCTTTCTCTGCAGTCAGTGCACTGGGATGGTACACACAGAGATGCTATCATTAAGAGATTGTAGGAGGTTGTAAAATCAGACCTCCAGATTTTAATTGTTCAAATGTCCTCTTGGTATATTTAAGATATCTCTCGGTTCTGGGCTGCCCAATCAAGACTGTGCCCATCAGACTTGGGAGATTTTTGTTATTTTTAAGGTTGCCTGTGCTGTAGAACCTTCTCAGGTTTCTGGATGGGCAGGAGCTAATGCAGAGGTGAATTGTACGCAGGAGCTTAAAAAGAACATTTCATTGCAGTAATGATGCGTGTTTGCGTGCAGTTCTCCTAATACTTCTGTTATTACTGACCTAAAAGTATCATCAATATTTGTGCTGTAAAACCTAGGCAAGCTATCATTACATGATGTGATGCTACTAAAATGTAGCTTTTCAGTTTATATAAGCTGTGGCTGCTCAAACAGGTGAAATATAAAGATTAGGAAATTAATAGATAGCTATAAAGTGCATGTACAGAAAGGTCTGCAGTGTTCTAGACTTAGCACACCTGAGTGGCTCCTTAGGTATCCACTATTGCATTTAATAAAGGTGACACGAGTAAAAAGAAAAAAGATCAAATAAGTCTTCCCAGTATCTTATAGAAAATAGTAACTTTGAGTGTTTCAGAAGGATTTTGATGTAATTGAAGCTAATAGCTGCTAAGTTATTGATTTGTAATTTGCAAGAGGCTGTTATTTCAGGGATGAGAAAGCGGAATTGCTTTAATGATTTGGTAAAGTCTACCCATGATTCTCCCCTGGGATTATTGGTGGATGACAATTAATGCTCTTCCTTGAGGCATTTACTCTTCTTGAATAATCAAAACAAAAAGAAACATTAATTTCTCCTGCAACGGGGAGTCTTGTGGGAATGCAAAAAGAATGAAAGGATTCTCTGCAGTCTCTACAAATAGGCTCAGGAAAATGTCTTGATCCAAATTGATTTCAGTGGCTGCAGCGAAACTTTGGAAGGTTTAGTATTTGGGATTTAAGCACTAGAAATCAAAATACTTTTTCTAAAATTGTAAAATAAAATATTTGCAGGTGGAAAAAAAATAAAAAAGAGAAAAAGCTGTAAATCCCATATTTTCATTGAAGTATGTAAGAGAAGATTAAAACAGGTCTATACATATTATATTTTTTTAAATCACTTTTATAGGTACAAGTAATGGCTCTGTCCTGGTATTCCATCTGACAAGTGGACTCTTACACAAAGAGTTAAGCATCCATTCCTGTGAAGTCAAGTAAGATTCTAATTCCTACTATAATCCTTCTAGGAGACGTTGTAGCAAGCAATGTCGGTGTCTTGTTTCGTTGTTAATGATGCTTAAGAAAGCTGCCTGCTGAGTAATCTACCCTCACAGTATCTTTGCTATGTATAAGCAGTAACACACTGATGAAATTGGGGTGAAAATTGCTTTGAACTGAATATTTGAACTGTATCTATCTGTGCTTGCTGATCAAGGATGCATATCAGCTGCTTCCAGTTTTTTTATGATATTGTGGTACAAAAGTCTTTTTAGCACAAGACCCTTTGTTATGGTATCTTATTTATATAACTATCATGACTCACAGATTGTGTCCTTTGAAATGATTCTGTTTTGTATGCCAAGGTTTTATTTCCTTTGCTCTCTTGGGGTTGAAGCTGCTCCTGAGACACTTCTAGCCCTAACTGATGTAAAAATAGTTTTATCTTTAAAAGATTTTAAAGATCAAAGACGACTCAGTATTTATCCATCCTAAGTAAGGATCAGAGTAAGTTTTCAAGCTGTTGTACTGTTTGTGTGTACACAATGGCATAACTTGTTTGATAACTAATGGCAAAGATATTCAAGGTGAGGCTTGCTAGATACGTATTTCAAGACAAATTTAAGCGTGGAAAATAAAATGTTTATCTTTAGTAGGAATATGAGTAAAAATTTGTGTCATGGTTGTGACATGAAGCTGCCATGAGGTTAAGGTCTCTACTGTTCATTCTACAAAAAGATAAGAAGGGTACAGGTGACCAAGAGCAGGTAGCTCTAAGAGTTCATTATGGAAACCTGCTTTGAATCTACCACCGATATAATATATTTACATTTACCACTACTAACATTTCACAGATGAAAGAAACAACAAAAAAATGAAGATGGGGAGACAGGAGGAAATACGCTTTGTAAAAAATATATCTTTTATTTAGGCTTCATGTATTATTGGAAGTATTGTTAGTTTGGGCTTGTCACCTTGCAGAGGTTTTGCAGCTTCAGAATCCATTGTGCCTCTAGGAACTGTTCTTGCACAAATGGCATTTTTAGAACAAAATTTACATAATTGTGAATTTTGTTTAATCATAAGCTGTTACCTGGGTAAGTCTTTTAAATATTTGTTTTGATTTCCTCAGTCCCACTCTTAATGATCTGAGGGACTATCTACACAGTTTTTACAAGTTCAAGGAAGTGCTTTAAGCGATGTAGAATAAGGCACAGTAATTTTTTTGTTTTTAGTTAATATTCAGGGAGTGCAACATTTTTTCTCTCAGTGGGAATTCTTATTTTACCTCTAAAATGCAGATAGTTTGGCTAATGACTCTATTTCAGTTTTAACTGAAAATACACCTTCAGGGAACATCATTATTTTAGTATGTAATTGAGAATACCCTGAAGTTATAACTCCAGGCCAGCAGAGTTTTCAGTGCCTTGTAGTTTAAGAAGAGTATGTAATAAACCAGTAACTGTCCTTTACATGTCAGCTGTGCTAAAATAATGGCCACTGAGTTGTCTAGGTGCTAGCAACTGACTTTTTTTGATGTTAAATTGTTCTTTTATAGAAGCTACTTATTGTAGTCACATGGTGATTTTTTTTTCAAGTCTTTTTAAACTTTGCAGTTCTGTATTGTGATTAGGAGTAAAGTGAATTAGTGATTAGGAGTAAGATTCCAGTATAAGTTGGGGAATGACCTACTAGAGAGCAGTGTAGGGGAAAGGGACCTGGGGGTCCTGGTGGACAGCAGGATGACCATGAGCCAGCACTGGGCCCTGTGGCCAAGGGGGCCAATGGTACCTGGGGTGAATTAGAAGGGGGTTGGTCAGTAGGTCAGAGAAAGGTTCTGTTTCCCCTCTACTCCGCCCTGGTGAGACCCCATCTGGCATATTGTGTCCTGTTCTGGGCCCCTCAGTTCCAGAAGGACAGGGAACTGCTGGAGAGAGTCCAGCACAGGGCAACAAAGATGATTAAGGGAGAGGAGCATCTCCCTTATGAGGAAAGGCTGAGGGAGCTGGGGCTCTGGAGCTTGGAGGAGACTGAGGGGGGACCTCATTAATGTTTACGGATATATAAAGGGTGAGTGTCAGGAGGATGGAGCCAGGCTCTTCTCGGTGACAACCAATGATAGGACAAGTGGTAATGGGTTCAAACTGGAACACAAGAGGTTTCACTTAAATTTGAGAAGAAACTTCTTCTCAGTAAGGGTGACAGACACTGGCCCAGGCTGCCCAGGGGGGTTGTGGAGTCTCCTACTCTGGGGACATTCAAACCCGCCTGGACACCTTCCTGTGTAACCTCATCTGGGTGTTCCTGCTCCATGGGGGGATTGCACTGGATGAGCTTTCGAAGTCCCTTCCAATCCCTGACATTCTGTGATGCTCATGCGTAATATTGAATATTTATTTTGTCCATGATTCTTACTTGGCTATTTCACTATTTGGTTCGAATTATGTAAGTACTTTTCCTTTGAGTTTAATTTGGCTGAGGGAAGCTGTGAGCAGAAGGCCAGTCTTTCTTCCTTCAGGAAGAAATGCAAATAATTTGGAAGTAGGAGAACCATGAAATACCTTAAATCTGGTACCTGTTCTGTCTTCTAAGTGGAGTGATATAAGCTATTGTGGTAAGATAAGAGATGATTATACATCTTCAGTTCAGAGGAGAATATATTTGAGATGGGGAAATAAAATGCCCGCTGAAGTTCAACAAGTTCAAAGTTTCAATAGCTTTAATTTTTCAAATTAAAATATCACTGACTGGAACAAGAATGTGTAAGGCTTGAAAGCAAAACTTGAAAATGACTGCATTACATCCAAGTTGTAGCAGTTGAAGTTAAGCTGGCTCCCCTTTGGGAAACTGCTTTGCAGACATTCATCACCTCCTTAAAAAAAAGCTTTCCTCACATAGAGAAATATGAATGAAAATCAGCTACCGCTTCTGTCATCTAGGTGTTGCTGTGCTAGATTTATTGCTCTGCATTAGTATATGCACGTTGCCTGACAAGCGTAAGCAGCGTTGCAATGAAATCCTGTGTATTCAGAATTGAATTCTGAAGTCTCCATGTCAAGATGAACAATGATCTCAGATGTACAATGTTCAGCACTTAGTGGGAATTTCTTAACTTTCCTTTTCTTAAAATGAAAAAACTTCTTCCATTGCTGATGTTCACTTTTGGACATGTAGACCATGCAAATACCCTTGAAATACAAGGAAAATTCTCTTTAAATAATAAAATTTGGGTCTAAGAGTATTTTCTGATAATGTGGTTGAGATTTTAATAGTTTTCTTTAAGATATGGGTTTACTTCCAATTTTGCCTTTTTTTTGTGTAACTCTTCATTTGAGTAGCAGCTACCTTGTCATAAAATCACAACAGTCCATTCCCAACTAGAAAAGTCATTTGTGTTTTTAGCCACTTCAGTACACTCTGTCATTTGTTTGTGTTGGAAACGTTAATCAAAACAACTGAATCTTTCAGTAACTGAAACAATTTGAATGTATACAATCCCTGAATTTCATATATTAAGAGTGAGAAATAGTTGATAGCTGAATGTAACCCTTAATTCTAGTAGACAAAGATGTCTTTTGCAATGGAAATATTTCAATAGCAAAGTCATTATTTGTTTCCTTCATTAAAACTTGAACCACTATCTTCAGATTCTCAATTTATATGTATGACAATAACAAAAATCGTATTGTTTCAGGTGCAAGCAGTGAGCTAAGCTAAGGTTTCTATTTGATTATGAGTGTCTTGGGTTTCTGTAGATCTTTATCAGTATTGACAGATGGCGGCAAAGAAAAAGGGCTTCTCTTAAATCTGAGCTGATGAAAGAAGTTTAGAAAATGCCTCAGGTCTGGTGAAAAACTACTGGAGATAACAATGCATAATGAGTATTCTGTGTTTTCCCTAAAAACATAGTAGAATCATACATAAAAATTAGGGAGGTGTGAGAATTCATATTTCTTCCATTTCAGAACACTCTGTTATTTTTACAACCCTTCAGAGACTTGCGATGTCACACATTATTGCAATTGTAGATTTCTATTCAATCGTTCCCGTAATGGTTCAATGAATAATTGAATACTACTCATTTTGATTGAAATTATTGGTAGAACTTTTGTAGGTCCTGGTGGGAAAAGGTCCAGTTCCTAAATTTTTAACTTTACTTGAAGACTTAGGAATAAATCTTCACATTTTTTTAAAGCTTGAATAAATAATAATAAAATAATAATAAATATGGTTTTAACTTGTATGTGCAAAATATTACAGCACTGTGTTTGTTTTCACCCATCTCCGTTACATTTAGGAAACTTCTACTTGATACAATGAGAGTTGGATTTACTGACAGTAAATTATAAATATTATGTATCTTTCTCATATTTCATGTATATTCTTGCAAAACAGACTATGGTTTTACAATTGATGTAACAGGAGATATAGTTGTCCTGGAAATAGTTCTTAAATAATATGTTTGAAAGATTTGAGGAAAACCTAAATCCTTTTATCGGTGTTAAAGTGAACTTGGGCATATGTATGTGTTAGAACAGTCTCAATTTTCTTCTAGATTAGTTCCTCAATTTATTTATAGATAAAGCACTTAACTATTTGTGCTGGCACAAAATGTGTGTGGGCAATGGGGCTGAAGAGGTCTGGCTCATGTTTGGAACAGAGTCACCCAAGTGCCTCTTTCTGTCCTTTTGTGGCCTGTGGTTTATCTCCAGAATTTGCTTAGAATCCATATGTGCTGACAATATGTTATATATAGTGTGACTTTATGTCCTTGCAAGATTTCAAGGTAATTTAGTTTGTGGTTACCTTGGCATGATCTAAAAGAGAACAACAAAATAAATAAGAAATCAGGTTTTCAGTTCTTTCGTGATAGTCTTTGAAATCTGCTCAGGGCCTCTCTTATTCTGTCATCTTTGTTTCTCCTAAGTCTCTGGGCTGAAGGAATCACATCTTCCACCCTGCTGTCCATGTTCATGTTTTCCCCTTTCTATATGCTGCCGAATCTGAATTATTTGATAGTTCTTCCCATTTGGTAAATCACTGATTTAACAAGAGTGGTGCTTTTAGTCCACTCTAGTGCTAAATACCAGTGAGGGATTTTCATAGTGTTTCCAACTGAAATTTTTGTTTAATGACACAAAAAGCAATGTCATCCGAAAAGAAGGCACATCTTTAATTTGGTAACTTTATATTTATGTCATAAATACGTAGTTTTATGCTTAAATATAGCGTTTCCATAAAATGTAGAAAATTTCTTCTGTGCTGTTACCATATTGAAGAATATGCATTAAAAAATGCTGCACTCCAGGTTATTTTCTAGTCAATTGGATATTTAGGCTAACGTGCTCCATGTGCTCTCTTGTGATGACAGGGGAATTGAGTGGATCAGCTTGACTGGGTTTATTTCCTTTGCCACATCAACACCGAACAATCTGGGGCTGGTAAGGAATGAGCTGCAGCTGGTGGACCTGCCAACAGGTCAGTATTTCCTGAACAATCTGTCCAGGAGACCGACAAATTTACTGTGAAGTGACAAACAGAAGTTCTTACTTTTTAAAAATTATTTTGTCATGTTAAAATAAAATAATAAAGAGAATTTGTAACTCGTTCTGCTCTTCTGTCTTTATGAAGCCACATAATGTTTTCTGTCTGGTGCTCTACAGTCTTGAAACACCTTTGCAAAGATGTCGGTGACTTGAACTTACTGAAAGAATGAATATAGAGGAGACTCAGGAGCAGGCACACAGCATGGGTGTTAGTGGTGTATCTTGTTCAAAAAAAGGCATATATTTCCATATGTGTTTTGTCACAGTCTACACCCATTGTTTTGTGTGCAGCTCAAATAGTGTTGAACCATTTATTGTGGTTTGTAGCAGCAACAGATAATTTTTCAAGGTAGGCCAAGTGCATCGCCAGATTTTGATTGTGTTTATGAATGTAATAGTAATAAAATGGAAGCTTTTATAAAGAATCAGAAGAATTAAAAAGCTCTTTAAAGGATACAATTGATAGCAAAACTAACAGCAGATTATGTGTGTTTTTCAACTACTGTGGCCTTATAATGGATGACAAGGATATTTGCGATTGAGTCCAATATAATTTGAGAGATTAGACGGCCAAAAGTAGGAAGCACTTCAATAATTCTAAATTCTTTTTGGATGTGAAAACCTAGAGCCGTTTAGTTTCTACAATAACTGAAGAGCTAGAGTCTAGTTACACATGGCTAACTCTGGATTGCTCTATATAGTATAAAGAGATGTTTTTAAATTGTTTTTTAAGCTTCTGCAAAAGCCTCAGTTTTTGTATTTTCCAGGGAGCTGCACGAAGAGGCTGTTCTTTTCACGTGACAATACTGTAGTTTATTTCCAGATTGTGAATTTGTTTAAAATCAAACCAGAAAATGTATGTACTTTGTAAAACACACTTAATGTAAAATGGGATTTTGATTTTTTTCACTCAGCTTGTTAATAGGTATTGAAACATTTATGAATACATGTGATAAAATGCTCAGTATTTCTGCAGGCAACCAAGTTGTAAGTTTGAATATCTGAAAGCTTAGCTTATGGTTTGCCTTAAAAAATGTTACATTTCCTTTTTTTAACACTTAGAAGAAAGACTTAGCTACTTAACTGTTTGATTGCTGGTTCTTTTGTCACTAATTAGCCCAACGTTCCATTTTTAGGTTTAGGAAAACTGTACATGTTTTATGTTTCTGAACAACATTAAGGAAGAAAATTCCTAAGGTGTTTGATCACTCATGAAGAAAATAGAACTAGAAGGTCTCCTGGAGGCACCTCTGTCATGAGGGCTCTACCTAGTATTGTTGATAACTAGATTTATTCGCTAAGTGGCATAAGATAAATAATTTAGCTACAAGTAGCAACAAGAGTGGCTGAAGTTTGAAAACTTGCATTGTCCTTGAAAGCTAAGGGGATGAAACTTGCACAGGAGAGGCTGCGATACTCTGGTGTTTGTAGATCGTTATTTATTGTAGTGATATGTGTAACACCTTTAATTCTACAGCACTTTGTACAGGTGAGTGAAAATTTTGTTAAGGATGGGAGTGTAAATTCTGAGGGTTTATTCTTTTAGCTGGAGAGAGAGAATGGTTCTGCTAAGTGTCGAATGAGTCAGTACTTGGAAATACTTTCAGAATTAGTTTATGGCAGAGTTAATTTCTCTTACAAAACTTGTAATCTACTCATGAATTTCCTCCTTGGGGAACTGAGTCTGTATCTCATTGTCTTTGAGTGGAAAATAATAACTCCTTGAACTCGCTGTAATGCTGATGATGCATCGATTTCAGTAGCTGTGCTCTGGAAGTGAGTCAGGTATTTTGTTAGACAATACAGTTTACATCATACTTAGCCCTTTGAAACACAGTAAAACTGACTGTTACAAGAGTAATGTTAGATATGGCAGGTTACTTGGAGATATTCTAGTGTGGTTTGTAAATTATTTTTGTTTACAACAGAATGGTTTATAAACTATTTCTGTATTTATATTTAGTTTCATAACTATTTCTGGTTTCCCCTATCCAGGCAGGAGCGTCGCATTCCGCGGGGAGCGAGGCAATGACGAACCAGCTATTGAAATGATAAAGGTGTCTCATTTGAAGTAAGTAGATTAACCTTGTGAAGTTTATAAATTTTACTGTATTGCATGAAGACCGTCATGAATTAACAGGAATAATAGAAATTCCAGAGAGTGTAGGAAAGTGTGCAGCAGCATCAAGAGAGAAATATTTTAGAATATGAGTTCAAAGTGCAAAAGCTGTCGATATTTCTGAGGTTGACTTTGTCGCTTCAAGATCCCATCACATTGCAAGATAAATTGTTAATATTTTAGTTCTCTTAAGAATTGTGTTCACTGAATGCACATTTTTGATAATATTAGGGAGAATAAAAGTGCTGAACAGTTTTTGTCAACTTTGATTATGTTAGAAGTTAATTCCCTTTTCTATAACTCACTTAAAACTAGAAGATTGGCATTAAAGGTGGAATGATATTTCACGTTAATAATTTTTCTGTGTACGTACTTCACACCTTTATAGTAGTTGTCTACTGGAAAACCAGATGTGAGGTATAGTTGTTTTGGAGGTCAGCTGGAAAATGACCACTTCATTTACCATCAAATGCTGCTTATTTTGAGATCAGGCCTCTGACAGGAGGCCCTGGTCTTTATAGCATAAAAAATAATAACAGTAGTATTCTCTGAGATTACTTGCTTGTGTAAAATAAACTAGTATTGAATTTAATAAGGTGTTGTCTCTAAATTTTAGACCTTTTTTTCTTTACAGCAGAAGCAAAAAATAATTCTGTAGCTTGCATAGGAATATTTTCAGATGTATGTGTTCCAAAGAATTTGGAAGAGTTCAACCATATAATGGTTTTATTAATACATTAAAAATTAAGAACAGCCGTGGGCTTAGATGAAGAGGTTATAAGTGAGAACAAGGAAGGAGAGTTCATTTGAATAGAGATTATTACAGTTGACAATACGCACAGCTGCAGAGCCTCTCTGTATTTTCAAGTTGCATGTCAAAAGTGGTGGATTGATAGTGTTTTACTTATCTGGCTCCACAGCTAAGAGGTCTGAAGACACGACTGTCAAGTGGTTTAGTGTAAGAGGATTCTATTTTCATTTATCACTGGATTAGGAAAGTTTCATGTGCCTGGAGTAAAGAAAAACATCTATCCAGCCTGAAGTCTTGATATGTCTTTCTGATCTTTTGTGCAGTCCTCAATTCTGGCTGAATATGGCTGAATTAGAGGTGCTGCTGCTTCCTCTGAATTCCTTCCTTTGTCTCCTTTACAATAATTGAGCAGTATCAGCTGACAGAAATTTCTAATTCTTGTCACTGTGAAGGAAGATTCTTTTTCAGACACTCTATTGCACTTCAGTAGCTCAAGGAAATCACAAGATTCAGAGTGGGATTTGAGCCAGGTTAATTTACTCTGCCTTCTCTTAGTTCTTGAGGGTTTTCAGAGTACTGATGTGAACAATATGTGTGAAGAACAATGCTCAAATTAAAATGGAATGATTAATTTTGATGTAGTAAATTCTTGTTTGTTTTAGGCAGTACCTAGCTGTAGTATTTAAAGACAAACCACTGGAGATCTGGGATGTCAGAACATGCACTCTGCTCAGAGAAATGTCTAAAAACTTCCCTATAGCAACAGCTTTGGTAAGGAATAAAATATGTTACTTACTCTTTATTAAATATGTTGAGTTAGTATAAAAATCCATAAGCAGTTTTGCAGCAAAATGTTACTGTATCTGTAGCATACAGATAAGTGCTTTGACTGTTGCATTTTCATCTGGCATCAAATAGAGGCAAGAAGAAAGGAGGTACTGATACAAAAATCTGGTCTGCTGCTTGGATGGTGGGGGAGATATCACAGAGAGCAATCTTCATTGAAATCATTAGAATTAACAGGAAAGTCCCCAGTGAATTCAGGGAGTAAACCTTTGTCTTTTCTGTTTTTCCTGGACGCTTTTTCACAGGAGTGGTCACCTTCTCATAACTTAAAGAGCCTGAGGAAGAAGCAGTTGGCAGCTCGAGAGGCCATGGCCCGACAGACGGTTGCGTCAGACACTGAAGTCAGCAGCGTTGAATCTTCTGTTATCAGGTATTTCTCATTCTCTTCTCCATCAGTTATTCTTTTCCACTGTGTGCCATTGTTCTATAGGGCAGAATATTTTGGAAACTGATTCTTGAGTACGTACCAGGCAAAGCAACTGTATGGGCCTCCCTTTAACCTTTAGATGCAGAACTTGGATTTACTGCTGGGTCAGAGCAGCAGTGTCCCTGGCTCATGGGTGTCTGTAGCAGTCTAGTGACCTGGTTCTTGAAGCAAAACTCTTATTTGCCCCCAAACATTTCCACAAGTGTATAAATGATTTATCTGTTGCCTTTGGTGAATTGTTTTGAAGGAAATACTAATTTTTGTGCATTAATTAGGGAGAATTTGCCTTGCAGTTCTTATTTCAAGAAAGAAATACTTTGTGTCTCATTGTGTTCTCTTTAAAGCTTGTTACAGGAAGCTGAAAGCAAATCGGAGCTGAGCCACAACATTTCTGCCAGAGAGCACTTTGTGTTTACAGCTGCTGATGGGCAGGTTTATCATCTCACAGTGGAAGGAAACTCAGTAAAAGACAGTGCAAGAATTCCTCCTGATGTGAGTTCCAGTTTTCTGTATTGTTCATGCTTTAATTTTTCTCTTCGTTACAGTTGCCAGAAAAACAAACATACTGTGATACTGTGATATGAATTGTAATGGCAAGTGGTCATTAATGCAGCAGTTTGAAAGATGGAAGTTCCAACATCAAAAACTATAGCAATTCTCTTTTAACATTCTTATAGTTTTACTGTTGAAAACGCTGTTGAAATAAATGATTTTGTTTACAGGTTGGAATCTTCATAGGCCCTGACTTGTTTTCTGAATAAATAACGTGACGTGTTTTTAAGAAACATAGTAAAGCATATAGAAAAAGCTTCAATAGCAAAGAGAGTGTTATTGAAATGTGTTACTTGGGTTTTTTTCCAGTTACTCTGAAGCACAATCTTGCTTTTTTTGGTCATTCTTGAAGGCTTTGATAAATTTAACTTACAAATAGGAATTATTTTATTTTTGTTTCCTACTTTAGTGTACACTAGTGTTGTGTGTAATGAGGTCTTTTTGGTGTTGGTGCTCCCTTGCAACAAGAGCCAGAGAACCCAACATTTCTTACAAGAAAATGTCTTTTAAAGCAGATTGAAGCAAATATGACTGACTTGATAAATGCTTATATTCAGTAGAATTGTTTCTGTTTTAACTGAGTGAAATTTGATCTATTGTGTCATATAATACTAAAAAAAAAGATTAAAAGAAGACTAATGTTGAGATGTTTGTTTCTGTGTCTAGCTCTGTTAATCACAAGATTTTATTCTACTTCTTAAATATTTCCAGGGAAGCATGGGCAGCATCACATGCATCGCCTGGAAAGGGGATATCCTGGTTCTTGGAGATGTTGATGGGAACTTAAACTTCTGGGATTTGAAAGCCAGAGTATCCAGGTATGAATACAGATAGAGTCTGATAAACATGACATAATGAGTGTTAGAATTTTTTTCCCCCCTTCATTTTTGTTGTTTGCTGTAGTAGGTCTCGTGTCTGTTTGAAGGGAAAAATGCAAGTATTTTGAAATAAAATTTCAGAAGATGCCTACTGTGTTACAATACTCTGCATTTCATCTTCCATATTTTCAGATAGAGTAACATTTTATCCAAGTTTTTCAAACAGCTAAATATGCATATGTTAAATCTGCAATGCGTCTGATAAAACATTAAGTACTGTAGTTTTTATTTCAGGTGTTTAATCTTTTTAGCTTTCATTATAATGTGGATAGCCATTTATATATGTATATATGTATAGTTCCCCTCAGTCTGTACAGTGTCAGCATCTGCAACATTAGTGGAAAGCATTTAACTACCCACAATATGAGGCATAGAATTATTGATACTATTATTGTCATTTTCTTAGGGGAATTCCTACACACCGAAGCTGGGTGAAAAAGATACGATTTGCTCCAGGGAAAGGAAATCATAAACTTCTTGCCATGTACAACGATGGAGCAGAAATTTGGGATTCAAAGGAGGTGTTTGTTGTTTTGATATATACTTCTTTGCAAAATACACATATTCATTCTGAAAATCAGGATGTTGGGGATTAAGTTTTACTTGGTCATGATTTCTTGCTGACAGTTGTGTAATAAAGTTTTATGGCTTTTCTCGGAAGACTTTTAGTTCCTATAAAGCATTTTTAAGGTGTCATCAATGGAAAGTACCTTTCATGCATAAAGCTGACAAAGTCTCTGAGATACTCTGTTATTCTTTTGTAATGTTTTGAGGCAGACATTGAAAATATAAAGGGGAGTCCTCAATCTTAAAATTTAATCTGTGGACAAGGTATTTTTTTATTGCAGGTTTCTTAACTTCTTTGCATATTCGAGAGTATGGGTTTAATTTGTTAGAGAATGCCTGATAGTTAGACACTTGTTAATTAACATTGTCTAGTTTCTCATCTTATTAAAAATTCTGTTTAGTAATGGTCACACATCTTCCAGGGTTTGCTCTAAAGGTCATTCAGGGGATTATAGCACCATGGGAAGGAAAGATAATTGTACTGTTATAACTTAGCACCCTGGAGTAAGGTGCATACCCTCAGAGTATGAGGGTATGAAATGAGAATTGGAATTTTTTGTGTTCACTTTGCAGCTATCGCCAGCTCACTCAGACACTTAATTTGAACAACATGTAACCCTCCATTGACGAGAAGAGTTGGCCAGCAGATATGACCAACAACTGTGGATTATGTAGGCAGAGTAGAATACTAACTCATGAGTCTCTCCTTGAATAATGTTTAAATAGTTTTGATGCCACGGGATACTCCTTGTGTAGCTGTTCCCTCTCTTTTTCTGCGACAAGGCAAAGAGTTTCCTACATTAAAGCATTTAAAATTAATTCACATTTTCAGCCATATATCTTTCAGAATATCTGTAAAAATATTTTGCAGTCTCAGTCCTATTATCCATATAATCCTCTCCTTGGAACTTCGCTTTTGCCTACAACCAGTTGTGTGATATTTCCATATTTTCCTCTTAATTCTCTCAGTTCTATGAGTAATTGTGCTCTGGAGCTGTTGTACCTTGTATCTCTCTACCTCCATGCTCTGCTCTAGAACAAGGGAAACTACTAACCCCATGGTTTAAGTGAAGTTTAGAACGTTTTGTTTATCACTTTTGTGGACAATAAATTATCCTATTCCCATAATATTATGTTAATAGTATGCTCAAATGAATTTCTAGACAAGTTCAGTATTTATCAAGATAGTATATGTTTATGAAGAACATGGGTTAATTAGTAAGAAGGTCACTTCAACCCTGATGCATGTGTGCTAGGTCAGGGACTGAAATTCGAGAGAGGTGTAAATTTACACTTGTTTACCATGGAAATTTTTTGTCAGGAAAGAAGACAAAAAGGCACCTCTACAGCTGTGCTCAAAAGGATCTTTTCTTAGCTCTCAAGTGGGGAAAAAATATAGTTTCAGAGCAACCATGTGCCCTGCTCCAAGGTTTCTAAATTCTGTACTCTCCAGAAGAGACCATCATTAAAATGATTTATGGCTAACTTCACCTTTTATTGAAATTCGGTGCTCTGCCTCGTGGGCATGTGACAGAGTTTTACGCTGTGTGATAGAGAGCCTGCTAAAAATGAAAAATAACTTTTCCAGGTACAAATGGTGAGCAGCTTGAGAAGTGGAAGAAACGTGAATTTCCGAATTCTGGATGTGGACTGGTGCACTTCAGACAAAGTGGTCCTGGCGTCCGACGATGGGTGCATCCGAGTTCTAGACTTGTCCATGAAACCATCGTGTTTTAGAATGGATGAGCAGGACTTAATAGGTATGTTGATTTTCATTTTTGCTATTGACAACAATGTGCCCGGTTGGCCAAGAAGTCCAATGGTATCCTGTCCTGTATCAAAAATAGTGTGATCAGCAGGACAAGGGCAGTGATCCTTCCCCTGTGCTCTGCATTGGTGAGGCCACACCTGGAGTACTGTGTTCAGTTCTGGGCCCCTCAGTTCAGGAAAGACGTTGAAGTGCTGGAGCGGGTCCAGAGCAGAGGAACACGACTGGTGAAGGGACTTGAACACAAGACCTATGAGGAGAGGCTGAGGGAGCTGGGCTTGTTTAGTCTGGAGAAGAGGAGGCTTAGAGGTGAGCTCATCACTCTCTAGAAGTACCTGAAGGGCAGTTCTAGCCAGGTGGGGATTGGTCTCTTCTCCCAGGCAGTCAGCAATAGGACAAGGGGCCATGGGCTTAAGCTCTGCCAGGGGAAATTTAGGCTGGATATTAGAAAGAAATTCTTTATGGAGAGAGTGGTCAGGCATTGGAATGGCTGCCCAGGGAGGTGCTGGACTCATCAGCCCTGGAGGTTTTTAAACTGAGATTGGACATGGCACTTAGTGCCATGATCTAGTAAATGGACTGGAGTTGGACCAAGGTTTGGACCTGATGATCTCTGAGGTCTTTTCCAACCCAGTCGATTCTGTGATTCTGAGACTGCTGGATATTTCATTTTGAAGGTGGACCACAAAAATATTCAGTGCTTCTGTTAGAACACAGAATTGTCATATATATATGATTAGGTGTCCCTATAGTTGTTTTCATAGATACAGGTAAATTTGGTAGGCTTATACAGGTAAATTTGGTAGGCTTAGGGATGAATGGTTTTTTTTGGTGCACGTTTAATCTCCTAAATAAACTACATTTTAAAATATCTTAATTGGAACATAAATTAACAAAATAAGAGTGTTTTGTACAGGTGTCTAGCAAGATGACTTAAAAAGCCTCAGTACGTCAACTGAGTATCACTACCGATGTCATTGATATTCTTTGCATGATTTTGAAACATTTGTTAAAGTGTGAAAATGTCTTTTCTGATATTTCCAGTTTGTAGACTGATCCGTGGCTTTTCAGAATAGATGTTCCCACTGAACTCTAGACTAGCAAAACCAGTGCTGTTTGACTTTTTTGCCACATGTTTAAGAACGGAATGAAAATATTTAACTATTTAAATAGTTAACTAAGCTACATTTTCCTATTTTTTTGCTATTGGTGCTCCAAATAACTGCTTTTGTTTTGGTCTTTTTGGTCAATCCTGCCTTTACTCATAATATTTCCTTAAAACATGTAGATTCTGACTAAGACATATGTAATAAACAAAATTGGGATGTGGGGAGCTGTGATATGGGATATTTGAGAAAACACATCATTTATCACAGCTATTTTTACCATCAAATGAATGTTCTGTAATATTAAGCTATAAAAATTAATGTTCTAAAACCAAGCACACTGAAATTAGGATATGCCAGGGTTAAGGTTCCCTGTGAGTTAACCATCCTGCCTATGCACTGTGATAATCTTTTAATTACAAAATCACATTTACAAGATTCCTACATCATTCGGTGCATATGAAGTACAGAGAATCACTGAATATTTAATAATGTAGCTGCTTGGTACTTGTTTTTCTCCTAAGTCATTGGGTAACAGTTACTGAGTATCATCCAAACCTTGTACTGAATACAGACTTACTAACTTCTGATTTGCATGACAAGAGCTAGAAGTGTAATTTTCATCATATTTTTTTGCTAATATAGACATGTATTAAACCTTACCCCATCCTTTTCAGATAATAGGTATTAATCCTTGTATTACACTGTAGAAACTGTGGTTGCAAAGCAAAACTAAAACATGTATTATGTTACATTTTGGTATAGCTGTACTTATTTTCTAGTATGTCCTTGAAGTAGCAATAATCATCGTATACAGCTCTAATTAATGCCAATATGATCTATTCCAGGACTCTATGGTTAAAGTCAATACGGAATGTCCTGAAATTCTCATTTGAGTGTGGTTGATAATGCTGTACCTTCCATGAAATGTTTTTCCCTGTGTTTCAAGATAAGCCTTTATGTTTAGTAACCTCTGCTGTGTATATGAAAAGCCTGTGATTTGTGATTTTCTTCTGGTGCTTGTGAACAAGGTGGTACATTTTATGGTTACAGAACAGGGTGTTATTGCACATTAGCCACTCAACAATTAATCTTTTCCCTTTTGTTTCAGAACCTGCATGGTGTCCCTATCTGCTTGTTCCAAGGGCTTCATTAGCTTTAAAAGCATTCTTGTTGCATCAGCCATGGAATGAGAAGTACTCTCTAGATATTATGAATATGTAAGAAGAAATATGTGTCTTTATACAAAATATTATTATTGTTTTAAATCCTGCATCTTTTAGTAGTCTTTCTGTGCAAAGCTGTTAGACGTATAAGTTTCCTCACTCTTTGGGACAGTAAAATGATAATAGCTTCCCTATTTATTACTAAAAGTCATGAATAGAAAAGACTTTAAGGGCAAGTGTTTTATTTCTTTTGACTTTCAGTAGCCCTTGGCTGTTGAAAACTGCTGTCTCCTTTAGGGTACTGGCAATATTTTAATGTCATTTACAGGTTATATTACTTTAGAGAACGACTGTATGTTCTCTTTGTTCAGGAAGTTAACTAAGAATAGTCAGAGTTGGTTCTTGCAGTATAATTGAAAGTCTCACTGATGGGTCCATCTTTACTCTTAGCTGCGCTTCACCTCATAGTAGGAGCAACTCTCGGTGTCTTTTATTGTGTTCATCATGTAATACTGGGCCAGGCATTGTCATTTTCACTCATTTCAAGGTTAATGAATGGAAGTGGGAAAAGAAACATTGATGGCACTGACTCTGAGGTTGAGAGAAAGCGAAACCATTCACTTGTTACTATTTTGGAGCTAGTATCTAGACAAAGAATATTGCATGAATGGCTCACCATAAGAACATGAAAGATTTTTTCCATATATGTTCCTCTGTTTTTCTCCTACCAGTAACACTTTTCCATTTCAGATAATTCTGACGTTTTTGTTTCTTTTTTTTTTTAAATACAGTGATTACCCAGAGAATGAAAATATTAAAAACCTTCTTCAGGAGCAGTTGAATTCATTGTCCAAGTAAGAATTTTCCCTATTAATATTTGAAGAAGCCAATGGCATCCTGGGGAGTATTAGAAGGGGGGTGGTCAGTAGATCGAGAGAGGTCCTCCTTCCCCTCTACTCTGCCCTGGTGAGACCACATCTGGAATATTGTGTCCAGTTCTGGGCCCTCAGTTCCAGAAGGACAGGGAACTGCTGGAGAGAGTCCAGCATAGGGCAACAAAGATGATTAAGGGAGTGGAGCACCTCCCTTATGAGGAAAGGCTGAGGGAGCTGGGGCTCTTTAGTTTGGAGGAGACTGAGGGGTGACCTTATTAATGTTTATAAATATATAAAGGGTGAGTGCCACAAGGATGGAGCCAGGCTCTTCTCGGTGGCAAACAATGATAGGACAAGGGGTAATGGGATCAAGCTGGAACACAAGAGGTTCCACTTAAATTTGAGAAAAAACTTCTCTCAGTGAGGGTGACAGAACCTGGAACAGGCTGCCCAGGGGGGTTGTGGAGTCTCCTTCTCTGGAGACATTCAAACCCGCCTGGACATGTTCCTGTGTGACCTCACCCAGGCGTTCCTGCTCCAGCAGGGGGATTGGACTGGATGATCTTTTGAGGTCCCTTCCAATCCCAAACATACTGTGATACTGTGAAGGCAAAAACCTGAAATTTGTGGCAATTCACAACTGAATGAAGAAAGAATGCTTATTGCCTCTCTGAAAAATAGCTTGAGTAACAACAGCTTTTATTTTAAACACGGTTAATTTTTATTAATCTAATCTTAAAGGTAGTGCATTAGTAAAATTTTTAAATTTTCATTTCTATTTTTTCTAATTAAAAATAAACCATAATACAATCTCCAATATATATTTTCAAATAAGGAAACTATCTCAAAATGGTTTGTTAATTATTGACCAAACAGTCCAGATGTCCTGTTCTGAATGTATAAAGTGTGATGGAAGTCAGTATTGAATTTTTAACGTTGACTTATCATAGCAGTAGCTGACAACAACAGTTAAAGTTGTGATTAGGGTTAGTGTGTGATTTGTAGCTGACCAGTGAGCATTCATAAATTTTTAGGCAGTACTTCTCAGTGATATCTGGTTCTTCGATGTTGGTCCAGACCGTATTGGACACTGATACTTAAGTACTCCAAGTTTTGTTAAGATATTTAAGCTCTGAGGAAGATGAACAATTCTAAGATACACTTCCAGAGTAATGTTCATGCATGTTGCTCTTCTTACAAAGAAAAGAGATTTTGTCATTCCATTTGAACAATGAAAATTATATATAAAGCCAGTAAGCAGAAGTTTTTCCATTTTCCTTTTGTCCTTTCATTTAGAAGGATGGAAAAGATAACTGAGCGTATTTTTGTCCAGTCTGAAACATATTTAGAAAACCTAAATTCCTGCATGTGGATCTCATATGCTATGGCACTACACACTTGCAAAGTTATTTGTAATTGAATTAATCTTGTAGTTGGTAGAATCACTGCAGACTAATTTATGGCTTTGTGTACACCCTTGTGGTGGTTCCTTTTATTACAAGAATAAGATGTTCCTGACAAACTCACTGTTTGTATTTAAACTGGTAGAGTGATGTGCTCCTTGACATCAATTATATTTCAAATTATGTCAACTTCCCGTTGTAGTTGTTTCGATAGATGCTTTTTTTCAGTTCAGAAAAGAGATTGTGTATTTCTGGTTGTGTTTTGTTTTTCAGTTTGTAGGCGATATATCCTATTTGTGTTCAAAACCGACCAAACAAAACAAGTTGCAGGGCATTTTACAGTTTATTTCTGGCTTTCTCCTTTTGCAGTGACATAAAGAAACTTTTGCTTGATCCAGATTTTACTCTCTTGCAGAGATGTCTCCTGGTTGCCAGGTAGGAGAGATTCAGATAACTATAGTGATTGTTTCCTAATAAAAGCTTGATCCTGTTAATGCATATGCATGTGCTTTAAGTTTAAGTACTCAACTAATTCTCCTTTAGCTGGGTGCAATTCCTGAAGTACTTTGTTACTGACATATTCAAGTGGTTTCAAGACGGACAGTGGCAATGTTACCCTGCAGAAACAGTTTTATTTGCTTGCTGGATGCAGAGAACTTCCTTCAGTCTTGGTGGTACTTTCATAAATGCAGTTTGATAACTACGTTACATTGAGTTGTACAATGTCCAAAAATGTGACTCAGAACTTCACAGCGCACAATGGTTTATATGCAAACAGGGAAGGCCTGGTTTTTATTTTAAATGGATTTGTTCGGTGTTGTTCTTCTGACTAAACTGTAGCTAATTTTAGTCTGTCTATATTCAGAAATGTTTTCAAACTTAATAACTTTTGTGTAGTTGAAAGAAGATAGTAGTGATTAAGTGTAAAAATAAAATAAGTAAAATTATAATAAAATATAAATATCTACCTATTTAGATGCTGAATACTCACTAGGCTTAATTGCTATTGTGAGTTTTCTGCCCAATCTCCTACTTATCTACTTGCTGAATGTAATTGCTGCTGCTTTTCATGTAGTTTGTCCCATTCACAACGCAAAGTACTTGTGGTGCCCACAAGAAAGCATGGTCTTTGTAAGAAGATATTTTAAATGTCTAATATTTTTACGTGGCATATGAAGAAACACAAACATATTTCATGACCTGATTTGTGTTTTCTCAGACTCTATGGGGATGAATCAGAACTGCATTTCTGGACCATTGCTGCCCACTATTTGCACAGCTTATCCCAGGAAAAGCCTGAAAAACCAGCAGACACAGGTGTCCTTCCAGAGCAGTTGGTTAATCCCTTGGATATCTGCTATGACATACTGTGTGAAAATTATTACTTCCAGGTATTTCAAGGAGTTCAAAAATATAATTAATAAGAATGTCATCAGCACAACGAACGCTCAGCATTTTAACCTTCTTACCTTACAGCTTTTCGCTACACATATCTCACTTTTATTAGGAATAAACCACTCTGGATTAAATCATTCCCTATTATTTAAAAATAGGGAGTGTTCCAGAAACTCTCAAAATACTTCTGTACCTTTTAAATGCTCATTTTTATTTCTTGTGGTAGTCTTACATTTGAAGTATTTCTCTTTCTTTGCGCAGAAATTCCAACTTGAAAGGGTAAATCTCCAGGAAGTGAAGAGATCAACATATGATCATACCAGGAAATGTGCTGATCAGCTTCTTCTCTTGGGCCAGGTTTGTGGGTAATATTTGAATTTTTTATTCTTCTTCCCTGTCCATTTTACGTACTTATCCTATTTGACTGAAGTTTTGTTTAACTCATATGTGTTGTTTCATACCTTTATTGATCCAGTACATAGTTTTTGCACAGCAGAATCTCTGTAATGACATTGTATATGGTAACATTGGGTGTTATCTTCTTCAGACTATTTCATTTTCATGGGAACCCTATAAAAAACATTATTTCCATTTTGTCACTAGAAAAGAAAAATTACATTTGGAGTTTCTCAGAAAAAGCTAAAACTTAACATCTTTGGGATAACTCAGCCTGTGCTCAGTACTCTCATTTTAGGTAGGAAAGGATGTACTAAGCTTTTGGCAGATTTGCAGTGAGACACTGTACCGAGCTGCTCACTGAGACCCTGATAAGAATGTTGTTGCAGTTTATATCATGAGCTGTTCCCTGCTAATGCAGTTGTGCTGCATCCATTTCCAAAAAATAGCCCTGAAACAATTAGCTTGAACTTTAATGATTTCTATGCCACTGTGCATTAGAGCCTGTCAACAAATGTTACCAGTAAAACACACCAGAAATATTTAGTCTAAAGATAGTCTGTTTAAAATGCTAATTTCTTGAAATTTTAAAATGCCAGTTTATTAAATCACTCTGCTGGATTTTAATATGGATTTAATGTGGCTTTTTATTATTTCTGTAGTTACCTAAGCCATCAGCTTGACTAATCTCACCAAATCGACCACATCATTTTTAGTAATAGGCAGAGATGTTGTGCCTGCAGTGATTCATTCCACTTGGGGACAGGTGTCTGCAGCCAGTGTAATGAGCCTCCCTGATTAGGTGCTCAGCTGTAGCTAACATTTTAAATCGATGAAATCTACCTCTGTTTTAAAATAACAGGTATTGAATCATTCCTTGAGATCCTGGCCAGTAGCTGCATCTTTACAATTTCATTTCTCTCTGTGTATTTTAAATGCTTCTGTTCCTTTTATAGCTCTGCAAAAGTTTATGCAAACAAGGAAATAAATATTTTCAATTACATTTTTCTTAGACCTCTTCTAGAAATGTTAGTTTGAGATTAAAGATGTCTTATTGAAATAGAATCTTAGTTATTATGCTGCCAGATATTTTTATAGTCTCTTTTAGAGTAACTTTCATTATTATTTGTTCTATGTCTTAAAAAGGGTACAAATATAAAGACTTTTAAATACAAGTCACTATGTTGTGGTCAAAGTTATATTTTTTGTTCTCTTGCCAGACTGACAGAGCAGTACAACTGTTGTTAGAAACAAGTTCAGAGAATGCACATTATTACTGCGATTCACTCAAAGCTTGCTTGGTCACAACTGTCACCTCATCAGGTCCATCTCAAAGTACCATTAAACTGGTAGCAACCAACATGATCGCCAATGGAAAGCTTGCAGGTAAAATGGGGCTTGAATTTTCTGTTTGTTTATCAACTAGTAATTCTGATCTTATTAGGGCTACTGATGGAGATGGAAGAGGAGAAAGTCCTATTGTAATAGATCTTATGTCTTGCATATGGTATAGTGTGCACTACCTAAAGTAGTTCACACAAAAATTATCAGTAACTCAGTTATAAAGTTCAACTTGGTTTTATTTCTTTTCACTGGAAAACGTATTTCTACAATAATTCTCTTAGCACTTGTTTGCTGAGGCTGAGCACATTAAGCTACATATTTTCACTTCCCTAATTAAAGAATGAATTAAGAATTGGTGTCATATAGACAGATGCAGACTTGGTTTCCTTTCCAGTTCAGAACGTGTTTCAAAATGTGTTTTCTGATATGTACAGGTTAGTTTTGCTTAATGCAAGAGATGTTCACCGTATGGCGATTGACCAAAATATTCAAAGACATGCAGAGAAGCTAAAAATGTCTATACTTGCCTGGAAAAAATACTTTCTACTCTGTGGACAATTACCACTTGTATTATACAGTGTGCTTTTCATTTTCCAGAGGGTGTGCAGTTGCTGTGTCTGATCGATAAGGCTGCTGATGCCTGTCGCTACTTGCAAACTTATGGTGAATGGAATCGTGCAGCATGGCTTGCAAAGGTATGTAATTTCTCAATTTTCAGTTTGCTAACATAAATGACCTACTTAGTGTATGTAGGTATGAAGGCTGATGACAGTGCTTAAGTTCTCCAGAATTAAAAAACTGGAGCATTGATTTGAAATATCATCAGGAGTTCTTTCCATGTAGTGAGCTATAACAAGCCAGTGTGTTCAGCCAGTGTTGACGTATTCTTCTTCAGCCTTTTGACTGCAGAGGTCTGCCCTTGTCATCCGAGTGACGAGATTGGGACCTGAAAATGTTTGGAATACTCAATTTTCTAATATTTGAGCAGTGGTTCGTGAAGTTGCATGTACCTGTAGAGTACTGAGTTCATAATGAACTACAGAAAAACATTCCTGAAGTTGATAAGTAATTAGGCAATGACTTTGTGCTGAGCTCCATGTAGCATGGGTGCTGATTTTAAAGTTAGCATCAACTACATTAGATTTGCATTGACTTCTGTTTTGCTATGCAGATGCAATAACAGTAAAAGTACCTAAATACAGAATTAATTCTCCAAATTATAATGGACAGGACTCATTAAGGATCGTCTTTCAGTGTCTCTAATTAAAATTTGTGTTTCATGCAAAAAGTATAGAAAAATTCATACTCAGGTTTTCTAAGTGTTAAGAAAAATAAAGATGTTCAGTAAAGGAAGAAGATTTCTAATTTCTTGATATTTGAGAGTTTAGAAAAGCCTTGTGTTAAAAATCATGTTAATCACATGTAATGTGGAGTGACCTGAAATATAAGGTACATTTTTGTACCTTATATTTCTAGTTTTTCTTCATATTGTATTCACTCAAGGCATGTGTACTTTTTATATTAAAACTGGTAGTTTCAGATGCTTTTACTTCTGCTTAAAGTATTTCACTGAAAAGATAAAACACACGCACACAAAAACCCAGACATAGAGTGCTGTCTTTAGTTAGTAGCTGCAAATTCATAACAGGTTTTCCCATCTCTCACAGGTTCGTTTGAACTCGGAGGAGTGTGCTGACGTGTTGAAGCGTTGGGTGGATCACCTTTGCTCTCCACAAGTCAACCAGAAGTCCAAAGCCATTCTGGTCCTCTTGTCACTTGGGTGCTTTACAAAAGTTGCAGAGATGTTGCACAGGTAAAGATGAAAGAGCACAATCTGTATTTTGTCTTGTCTAAAATGGTTATTTTAGCATTTGTTACACAGAGGGAGGGAGGGTTCTGCAGTTTGATTTCTGACGTTTGTTTCTATTTTATCATTGTCACTGTCTACAATTGCCTGAAAGGAGCTTGGAGCATGGAGGGTGTTGGTCTCTTCTCCCAAGTAACAAGTGATAGGATGAGAGGAAATGGCCTCAAGTTGTACCAGGGGAGGTTTAGGTTGGATATTAGGAAAAAGTTCTTCCTGAAAAGGGTTGTCAGGCATTGGAACAGGCTGCCCAGGGCAGTGGTGGAGTCACCATCCCTGAAGGAGTTCAAAAGACATGTAGATGAGGTTCTTGGAGACATGGGGTAGTGGTGGACTTGGCAGTGCTGGGTTAATGTTTGGACTCAGTGATCTGAAAGGTCTTTTCCAACCAAACAGTTCTAGGATTTTATGTTTTACTTTAACTAACTTTAATCTCAGCAGCGCATTGTTTCTGTATGCTGGAACTGATGATTCCATTGCAGTTTCAGTAGATGTCCTGGCATTTAATTTGCTACATGCTTTAAGATCGATAACACCCATTGACAAAGCAGTAACAGTTAATAGTAGCTACGATTATTTCTGAGTAATCTGAGCTCTCAAAAATTTTCCATCAAATGTCAGTTCCTTGCGTTCAAGGAGGCTGGGGGGGTGTAAGAAACTTAGGGAGATGGCAATGCCAGGTGAACAGGTGCGAGGGGAGCACAAGGTGGGACGTGGGACAGTGTGACCTGTTCCTACGTACTGCTCAGGAGCAGGGTACCACTGTTCTCTGCCATGCACTCACTGTAAAATTTTAGGAAGCCTGTGTGCGAGTGTTTTGATGCAATGTCTTGGAATACTTTTCTTACCTACTCTAACAAATTATTCTCTTTCTTTTTCCATTTAACAGTATGAGGTACTTCGATAGAGCAGCTTTATTTGTTGAAGCTTGTCTGAAGTATGGGGCGATTGAAGTTAATGATGATACAAATATCCTTTTTCTGCAATCCTGTTTTTGCATCTGTATACTTATACACAGTGAGTATATATGAGCCAGTGTTAGGTGAATGGAGCTGCACAGGAACAGCAGTTCCTGTTTGTATTTTCCTGGTTGTTTAGTTTGAAGGAAGTGTAAGGAAACAAGAGAAAAGGTGTCATTTGCATAAATCCATAGTTACCTCCTGTGCTCTGTGAGGCCTGTGGCACTGCAAAACAAACTAAAAGTGAAAAAAATAAATACCTTACTATGTTCTTTGCAGAATTTGGAAATGATTATTCCCAACTGTGTAGTGAAATCAGTGGTTCAGGTATCTTCTAAACACTGTACCTCAGGAAAAAAAATCCCCACCTGTTGAACCCCTCTGTACACCAACATAGCATTTGAGTGATTGAAATCTTTTATGAAGGAGTCAGTTCTGCGACAGTGAAAACAAAATTAAAGGTCAAGATCAGATGAGCTGAAAATGCAGTAAGTATTTTCAAAGGTATCTAAAATTTTGCTTACTACAGTCTGCACATCTAACCTGGTGTTCTGGAAATTCTGAACAGTTGCTTTAAATTTTGTGTTTAGGTATATTCAACAAATAATAATGCATATGTAAGTAATACCTGATGGTGTTTTATGGAGTCATCACTGATTTCAACTTGTACAAAAGTCAGTACTAAGTGTGTAAATACTTACCATTTCTTAATTTCTTTTGCGAGTTGTGATATAGCATTATGGTAGATACATTTCATGTAAGCATAAGTACCTGGTTTCATTTATAGCACTCTGCGTATTGCATGGTAAATGCTAATGTGCATTCAGTAGCAGAATTTAAAGTGACAGTTGTGCCTTTATTTGTGCTGAGAAATATTGAGTTAGCACAATTGGCACCAACGTTCAGCAGTTTCACCTTGGGAAAACTAAGAGTGAGGAGGAAAAAAAAATTCTCATTTTTTTTCATTTTTCTATGCATTTATATTTTCCTTAATGCTTCATTTACATAAATTGATCCATGCTGTATACGCAGATTATGCCAGAAGCTTGAAGCTCCTGGGCTTTAAGCAGGGAGCTGTTCTCTTTGCCTCAAAAGCAGGAGAAGCTGGGAAAGAGTTACTCATTGAGCTCAAACAGCCTAAAGAGGACGTGACACAAGAGTAAGAATTTCTTGTTGATGAGATTTGGGTTCTCTCTCGGACTAAGATTCCATTGCGTGAAAATACTTCTTCTTGAATCACTGTAATAGCTGATATCTGTGATTTGAGCAAATGTTGTTAAATGTGTGTGGATGCAAGATTAAGAACGGTTTTATGTTTGTTTTTTTTTGTTAAAATTGTCTTTGTTTTCATGAGAGGGGAAAGAAGCCTATGATAAAATTAAACAATACTATTTCCAACTTTTTCAACTATACCAGAAGTCAAAAATTTGCTAAAAGGGTTCTATACCTGTGTAAAAGTCTACTCCATTTACTTCTAAAAATCAAATCTTTATAGTTCTTTACTGCTGTTGTATTTGTATGTATAAATGATTCAATCTGTACTATAAAAATATAAATATATTTAAAGAATAAATACAGATCACAAAACACACCATTCTTTCCTGAAACATTGTTTTCTCAATCCAATTTTTCTGTTCAAAAGTCCTCTTGTTTTAAATCACTTCACTCACTCACTTGTCATTTTAATAACTGTTTGAATGGAACCTTTAACAGTTTTACTTACGAAAGTCTCCTAACATTCCAAAAATCCGTGAAACGTCCTGTTTTTCAATTAAGGTATTGTTATAGTTCATGTTATTCCAAAGTGTGCGCTCCTTGCACACCTTAGGGACTAAATTGTGCTGGTTCATGGGATGGAAGGATGGATCCTACCTCAAAAGCAGCCAGGTAGACTCCTGCAGAATATTCAGTCATTGCTGTGTTTGTTATTCCATGCATGATTAACAACAGGTAGAAAACACATTGTGCAAATCCACAATGTTGGCTGTCTAATTAGATGCTTCTGTGGTAACACTTCTTATGGTCCAGATACTTAGGGATGCCACCAAAAACATCTTTTCTCATTTTTGGCCAGTATTTCAATATTTAAGTACTCGTTTTCGTGATTGTTTCTTGTGCCAGATGTATCCTTTCTATTTATTATTGATTGACTGAGAAATTTTACATTGGATGCTGATGCTAAATTGCCCTTGCAAACTGAAGACTGTGGCATGTGAAAAGTGGTCTTGGCTAAAAAATAAAGAGTATTCTTTATACCAAGTTGCTGGAGATACTAAAGTTCAATACAAAACAGTGAAAAGAGTCATATTGTGTAAAAAGGTCTCTCATTTTATTATAATTAATGGCTTGTCTACTTAAAGTAATACTGTATTGGATTCTCCTTATATTCAAGTATTTGTGGATAGTATTTTCCATGCCTTCCTAGACGAGCACCAATTTCAGGAAGTCTCTTTAACTCCATAAACCTTTTAATTCAAATCTAAAATAGCGTTTCTGATAAAATTTGAATGGTTGGGCTTTACAATAATGATGTTTTCATACAAATTGAAAATGTGAGTTTCATTGTTCTAAACAAAAAAGTGTTTTAACTGCAATGTATCTTATGCTTTCGACATCTTACATACGCTACAACGTACTTTCTGTTCAATGTATTGTCGACAAGGCTTATATAGTTACTTTAGCTTGGGGAAAGTAAGGACACAATGAAATTTGCCTTCAGTTGGTGGGCAACAGAGTTGAGCATAATTAATTGTAATTAACAAAAAGCTAATTTCTGGCTCTCATTGACTACTACATCACTCCTCAGTTCCTCCTCTTTGATTTTGGTAGCAGTACTCATGGCCAAGGCTACTGCAGAGTTAATGTGAGCACATGCAAACTTGTTCTTTCATGGACCATGAAGAATTGTTTGTCAGTGGGTCTCCAGGTCTCTGCTTTAATATACTTTTGGATTTACAAATGTAATGTTTAAAAACCAACACATCGCAAAGGCCTTTAAATACTGAATGTTTCTATAAACTTCTGAATGTTTCTATAAACTTTAAAGTGTGAAGGTTGCGGAATACTGCGTAATGTTCCCAGCTGAAACCTTTATGATGAAAATAGAGTATAGAAGTGAGTGAAAAGTTTATTTAGATAGTAATGCGGTTGCACTACAATAATAAAAACAAACTTTAAAAATCTCTTTGTGTCTTCATTTAATACAAAAAAGTAATCTGTTGTACTGGGTTTGAATGCAGATTGTGTCATTGTCATTTTGCCTTCTGGACTGGGACAGTGCTCAGGACTGGTTTTAGTAGAGGAGGTGATTATCTGTGCTATGTATTAGTCATATTTTCCATATTAGTACTAATGAAATGTTGGTTTTGAGTAGTATTAATCCACAAACTTAACTAGCAAACATGAAATTTGTACAGGTTAAATTAGAGCGGGACATTGTCAGCACTTTCTGAGAGTTTGGAACATGCAAAGAATGTGAACTGAATGATTTTTTTCAAGTTTCCAATAAATACGACTTTAACTCCTTCAAATGCATTTGCGAATTCCTTCCTCAAACCACTGCGAACTGTTCAAGAGGTAGATGAAGTTCATAATCTGCTTTTTCCAGGTTTTGCACTTTGAAGCTTCTGTCAACAGCGAAGTCTCTAACGCAGCCAAAATTCTGGAACCTGCGTTTGACCATTCCTGGCAAGGAAGAAACAACAGAGGAATTGGGTTTGCGAGCCAATGTATAGAGATTATTCGTCTTTGATCATCAGTCTTGTATTGATTGTTGTTTGTGTATTGTTTGATTATCAGTGCAGATTATTCAGTAGTTGTTCTAAGATTCTATTGCAAAAGGTCAAGACCTTTGCCCATAAATAAGATTATTTTGGTTGTAGATGGAGAACACCTTACAGCATAACTAGTGAGGGTGACCCCTTTCTTTATATTATATGAACCATTTTGTACTTGTATGACCAGCAGAAAACCAGGCGTATGATTGAGTCTGTAAGGATTCATAAGTTGTCTTAGTCTCAGTGACATATTCTGAAATGTGTATATGTGAAGCTCATTCCATCCTGCAGACATTTTCTCTCTCCATCTGTGTGTTCACACTCAACGAGTGGTTCTACAACCTGAGAGAAGCTTCTGGTAAATGTTATCATGGGACTCTATCAGTAGTACTTAATTTTAAAAACAAGGCTGTTTTTTTCAGTTCCTGGTGTGATTCTTAAAGAAAGGAACTCCAAATAATTTCAGGTTTAGGATAATGGATTTTCTTGTTCTAATTGTAATTAAAAAGTCTAGAAAATAGTCTAGCAGCTTAGCTTCAGTATAAGCAAGCCCTAATTAGAGTTTTAATTGGAGCATGGTGTGCCTCGTAATAAAGGCAGTCTCTGTAAATTAATCATATCGATTAAGTGTCAAAAATACCCAACTTGGGTCAGTTTCTGAAGTACTCCAAAAATTGTTATATATTGTGTGTGTGCATGTAGATACACACATATATACTCATATACATATATTTGATTCAGGGAATAATTACAGAAAATGACAAAATGAATTATTTTATTGCAGCATAAAAAAATAATTAGTACTATATTGCAAATTATTTGTGATTTACTTTCATTAAAATGCACACAATCTGCCAGTTGAGAGCCTTTGCAGCCAGATAGCGGCATGTATTATACATCAAGGAAAGCTGCTCCAGAATGTCGATGCATTCGGTGTCTGAGTAAATAATCTAAGAGACGATGTTTTGCAGCAGTTGGCCCTGGAGACACAAAACAAGGATGATCACGGATTCTTTAATGGGAAAGAGGTTTGGTTTGGGTGATCACTTGCTGCCCAAAATTGTATTCTAAAAGCTCAACTAAAAATGTAATTGCTGCCGAGCAGTACAATAATAACAGCTTGGCAAAGAGCAAGGCCTTTTTTATTTTAATATTTTATTTATTACTTTCTCAGAAGAATTCAGCACAACTCTGATATTAATGTAACCCTGGTAAGATAATTCATTAATGAGCTCTGGGTAAAAAATTTGTATCCGTAGATCTAAGTAGTGACATAAATTCTTTATTGAGTCTGATAGTGACCCAGCAGTAGTTTTGAACTGAGATTTCTTGGTAGTTGTTCAGTTTCTCCTTGAACGCTGAAGGCTGGAGCCACAGCTGTGGTGGTTTCTGAGGATCTCATCTGGTTCTGCTGGAAGGCAGAAATTTTAAACATAATTAAAAAGGAACGAGCTAAGCTTTACTGGTTCATCATTCCCCTGTAGGAGGACTAGTGAAAGCTGGCTCCTACAGTTTCTGTATTAAGTCAGAAAAATCAGAGAGGAGGAAAACAAATAGTCTTGAATTGGTTGTGCTGAGGCCATATCAGAGTTTTTCACACAGACTGGTTGGGGTTGAAGGGACCTCTGGAGATCCCCCAGTCCAACCCACCTGCTCACGCAGGGTCACCAGAGCAGATCACACAGGATCATGTCCAGGCGGGTTTGAACGTCTCCAGAGAAGGAGACTCCACAGCCTCTCTGGGCAGCCTGGGCCAGGATCTGGCACCTCACAGGAAAGAAGTTTCTCCTCATGTTCAGATGGAACCTCCTGTGCTTCAGTCTGTGCCTGTTGCCCCTCACCCTGTCATTGGGCACCACTGAAAGGAGTCTGGTCCATCCTCTTGACACCCACCCTGGAGATATTCACAAGCACTGATGAGATCCCTCTCAGCTTCTCTTCTCCAGGCTGAACAGACCCAGCTCTCTCAGTCTCTCCTCATGAGAAATGTGCTCCAGGCCTCTATCTTCATAGCTGCTGGACTCCCTCCAGTAATTCCTTACTCTTCTTAAACTGGGGAACCTATGTTCATGAGAATATCACAGCAATTTAGTGCACAGAGATGGAAGAACAGTCTCTTTTTCCTTGTTTAGTTAAGGCAGGTGGTGACAGGTATCAAAGCTCAACAGAAGTTTTCAAGATGAATGAGAAGAAATTAACGGAATTTGGGAAGTGAGGAGAACTTGGCAATTCTTAAATGGAATGGGAGAGGTAAGATCTTTTTGAAAATCCTTTTTCTTAATGGCTGGGGAAAAGGATTTTGAAAGGCTCCTGTTAAATGCGGGAGTGGGAGAATGGCAAAACACAATCAGGGGATGGATGCTGCCGATATATTTGGAGATAATCAAGGCATAAGAATTTTGCTTGAAAGTGACAGATCTAATATTCATGAAGAGATTCAGCAGAACTGTGTTCTCACCTCTCCAAAGATTGTCGTAATAAAAAGTAAATAGCCAAGACAGTATGTGTTCATTTCCAAAAAAGAAGCTACAAAAATAAGTCAAAGTCTTTTCCAAGTTCATACCTATGTGCACAAGTTGCTGGCATGTCCTGTGTTGCTTTGTGTAGGTGGGATCTCATAGAAATTTTAAGCTATTCCACATGCAAGATGTATTTTGTCCACATGTATTGATTCAATGAGAGAAGAGGGATCATTATAAGACCTGAACATTGGTGGATTTGGACATACTGAAGTTATTTTCCATGGAACCAGTCTACAAATGTTCTTTGTAAGTCTGAAACCTCCCCTAAAGAGTGAGCAGCTGTTGGCAATACACAGAATTAAACTTTGCCATCCATGTGCAAAGTATTGTATTTTTGTCCTTCGATGAAAAGACAAGGTCTACCTTTTTCTAAACGCCTTGTTTCTGACAAGTATTTATTACGTGTAGTGAATTAAGTGATCCTGTGAAAGTGCACACTGACAATTCAAATGGAAAACACTAATTTACTTCCTGTAAATTTTAATGATAACAAACAATGAAGTGAGACTGGAGTTGCATAGATACGGCCTGTGTTAAAGAATCAATTACCAGAAAGCTTCCAACCTCCTCTAATAGAGAACACTGACCTTTTCAGAGCTCTCTATTATTTTGCTGTCTCCTCAGTCCATCTGAACAAATTAACTTGTAATGAGTTGGGAATGGAATGACCAGACAGCCAGAATATGGAATACTGAAAAGGGTAAAATGTCATGAATTGGTGTAGGTTGTAGGTACACCTTGTAAGGGATTATGGCTTATCTACCTGATTTCATCTGCTCTGGCAGAATCACAGTACAAAACCTGTAAGTATATATGAATTAGAGCATCTCTCTCTATCTCTCTATATATGTATATATTTAATTCTTTACATATTCTAGATTTGTTTCTGTTAAACTTGTTATTATTTGCTTTGTTTATGCTAGTTGGCTTTCCAGCTTGGATGCAATAATTCTGGAAGAAAAGGAAAAAGAAAAACATATTTACAGAGAGAAGAGAACCAACTAAGATATTCCAAATGCAATTACAGAAGGTAAGTGGTGCCCCCCTATACCTGCCAGAGGAAGGGAAGCTGGAGTTTGATTTCAGGCTTGGAAACCTGAGATAATCAGTTGCATGACACTGGGTTTATTTCCACGGTGTTCATTGAAATGGTCCCTTATCACAGGTTAAACTTCCCCCAATTGCAATCGCAATGTTGTGGAGCAGCTTATGGTCAGATGCTCGGGGTAGAGTGAGGGCTGGCTGTGGCACTCCAAACTCAGCAGGTGACAAAGGCATGAGTGTGTGGATACTACTAATAATCATAATATTAATAATATAATGTCAATTTTATCAACAAACACCATATTAATGTATGTATTGATATTAAATATAACAAGAACAAAATTGTAATTATAATATTAATAACACTTCTTCAGATCAACTTTATTGGCCCAATCTAGTGGTTTTCTTTCTGGGATTCGGGTCCATAAGTTGAAAATACCTTTTTCCATGTCATTGTCACCACCATTTCATTTAGCAAATACTGACCGTCATTCAGTGCGGTTCCCACCGGCAAACTGTTTCAGGGGCTGCTTTCCAGTGGATTAGTGAGTGACAGCGTTATATAGTGTTCAAACCAGATGCCAACAGGTGCCTTAAAAAAGAAGGGCAGTGTTTTGTCATTACTTTTCACCCTACAGTAGCAGGAGATAATGGAGTTATATTAGACGTCTCTGGCTCCTATTTCACCTGCTGTAACTAATAAAAAGCTATAGGCAACATATTTCAGTTGCAAAAAGAAGGTCGTCTTTGTGCATTTTTTGAGAGTGGTCATTTCGTTTCAAACACTTGTTCATAGTTATGGCCCTAGTGAGTCAATCTTTCATTGCTGTAAAGCCTGCGTTTTTAATCCAGCCCGAGACTGAATAATACTGGATTTTGGTGACCCTTGGAAAGTATTTTTCTAGCACTGCTTGTGAATCAAATTTTACAGTAGCTTGTAACAACTCAAAAAAATAAGAAGAAAAAAGCACAGCATATGTCTTCATAGATCACAGTTAATATAATATGTAATATTCACAGTCCCCTCTTGGTGAAGCTGCCAGCATTTGCACAGCGATGCTCTCACATCCCTGCTGACTGCAGGATCTAGAGGCTCACTAATAGAAAGTTTACCATATATCTACATACATGTCTTTTCTTTCTAAGTTTTCAGACATATTTTTACTGCAAATTGCAGTACAACACATGCAGGTTTGGAGGCCTACTTCTTAAATACAAACAAAATATTAACTCATTGCAGCACATTTCCAAATACTCAGTGTATTCTACTACAGAGACAGATTTATTTTTTGTATTCCAGATAACAGCAATTGCCAAGTACCCATGTTCTTTTTTTTTGAGTTTCTATATCTGCCACTTTTTGGTTTCTGTCTCTAGTAATGCTTTATATAAGCAGTAAATTCATCTGGTATTGTATGTTTCTTGCAGGACTAGTATCTACTCCTTATATCCAAGTTATGTCAGAAGGTTTTGTTGGTGGTTTCCACATAATCTTCTCCAGGCTCTGTATCTCTTGTCTGGATTTACTGTGTAATTCTTTTTCTCTAGCATTTTCTGCAGATAACTACTGCAGGTGTCATTTTCCAACACCACATCTTTGATCACATCACTGAGCTCATGTAGTCCTTATTCACCGTGTCCAAATGTGGGTCTTACCTTCCAGCCTCGGTTCTCAGGACTCCACCTCTGAACACTTGTTTTGATTTTTGTGGGGTTTGATGTCAATTTCTTATGTTTGGGAGAAAGCTTTTTTTTCCTTCTTTTTTTCTTTTGTTTCCTTTCTTTTTGTTTTCTCCCCTTTTTTACAAAGCAGCTGTTTTTCAGATGAGGTGCAGAGTATGAATTTATGGACAGATGAATGGCAGCAAGATGACCCTGTGAACAGGCTGTTCTGTCTCAACTCGGCTTCTGTGCTACCCTCCCATTTTTGCTTTCTTTCCTGCTACAGACGCACAGAAATGGCAGCACTAAATGAAACCAAGCAAGCTGGATCTCTAGCACGGCGCTGTGACAATAAAAGCTCCAGTCTTATGCTGGGAAATGAAGGAGAAGAGGAGGAGATGCAAACCTGGCTGTGCCCAGGAGCACCACTGGCTGCTTTGTCATTCTCCCCACCTCGACACGCTGTTTCTGCTGAGGAAGCTGCTCCACCATTATCACAGTGTTTAATTTTGTACATACAAGTGGGGGTGGTTCAGGACTCCAGCTATAAAATACAAAGCTTCTCAAAAGACATTGACTTACTCCATCAGTAAGTTCCTCACTGTGCATTGTGCTGTAGATTTGCAAGTTTTCGTAAAACTCATAATCTTGGCTAAAAGAAGCTATTTTCATCCTTTTTTATGTGTGTTTGTCAGAACAGATTTTATGCAACCTCGATCAAATTTCTTCCCATGTGGCTCCTAGGTGAACTTTTTCCATGTGTTCTACATAGAGGTTTGGTGACCAGCCACCTTTCTGTTGCAGAAGTAAATGGCCCTGGGAACAAGACAGCATATATTAAAGTGATGGTCGTAACATTTGGAGAACAACGAGGGATGGAATGTATGTTTTATTAAATAATAAGTTATTTATCTGCTTTAACGGAATTCCATTTGCCTGAGGAAATACTTGTGAGGAATAAGTTTCAAATTCCCTTTTGGGTGATAAGGGCATCCTGGGCACTGGTACGCAGTTATCAATAGGGCAGCTTTACATGTCCTTTTGCACAGGATTTCCACTCCTTGTCCTGCCAGGGGAATTATCTTTGAAACCAGAGAATTATGTATTTTGAGAGTCAAATGAGCATAAGTTCATATTTTAAGAATCATCTTTCCCTGTGATGAGAGGCACCCTTACAACTTTCTGGCCTTTGATGATGGAAGATGAAATCAGAAAGGCTTTTCTTGGCTTCTCAGGACAACAAGTCAAGCTTTTTCTAATTAAAGAGGTGAGTGGCTTTTGACACTTCTCTTGTTATGTATCTGTTGCTCTGCTGGTTGGTTTGGGACTGAAGACAAGCAGGGCTGAGCTGTGAGCTCTGCTGTTAGCACATGGGTTTGGCTGGACAGAGGAGACTTGGCAGAACCATCCTCGTTGGAAACCTAAAGCCAGAGCCACGTGCTGAAGAAACGTTTCTCTGAGCATCCACATCTCTGCTGAGCCAAGAACACCCTGTCATTACTCTGCAGTTTCTCCTGAGCGAACTGAGATAAGCCAGTTCTCTTGAATATAAATAATATTAATTACTCTTTTCTCCTTGAATCACCCCAAATGATTTTTCTGTTCTGCTCTTCGTTCTTTGGGTAATCTGACATATCTTTAGAGCACTTTGGCTGTGTCTAATGTCTTTTTCAGGAATAAAGGAGCATGGACTGTCCATCCACCGTGTCAGTCCCTGTGAGCTGGATCAGCAGACGTTGAGCTCTCGTGCCTGTGTCCACATCCCTCACGCCCACACTCCATGTGTTCTTGCTTATGTTGTGCGGCAGAGTCACAAGAGATGTCTTGAGGTTGAGCTGGCTGGAAAATCATGGGGTTTGTTTGTTTTAAGGTCTTCATGGGTTTATTTTAGATTAACATTTTGCTGGATCAATTCCCTGGCCTGGTTCAGTGGATTATTACAGAACACTGAGGCCCAGAGAGGCAAATGCAGATGTGAGGGTTTGGGGTAGTTGGGCTTCAAGTTCCCTGGTCAGACATAAAACCACGCTCTTGATTGAAACCTCTGGGGGGAGAGAAATACGTGAGAGAGGTTTTGTTGTTTTTTAATTGTGAGTTACAAAATTTGACTTACAATATCTATATCTGAAGACACCACCACAATAATTCGCACTGGAGAGAGCGTACATCAGATGTTATGGTGTGTACCATCAGTAGCTGGAAATCACTAAAAGGAAAAAGAAACAAACAAAAACAGAAAGAAAAAAAAAAAAAGGTATGAAGTTGCAAATATTTGAGTCTCTTTTACCTTCTTTTACCTTACCATGTTGTTATTTCAGTCATTTATTGAATCTAAAGTTCTGACTGCTATCTATAGTAACTGAAGTATTGTGTCTGGACTTCGGGTTGCTGGCATACAATCCCTCTTTGGCACATAGAACAAGTAATTATTTTGGAGTGCTTCTTTCCTTGATTGTTAATTTTATTTCCACAACCTGACAGGACTGTTTTGCAAATTATCCACGTTGTTATTTTGCTGTTTGTATGTTACACAACTAAATAGCAGTTGCCGCATGCAGAATACAGTACAAACCAGCTCATTCTTGCTACATTTGTGAAAAGAAGTCAGGCATAACTAATTTTTTCCAAACTGGAACAAAATTGAGTATTTTTTTTTCTCTTCCCTCTAGAAAAACAGTTCTGAAATACTTATCAAGCCAAAGAGGTTTTTCTTTCTGACTCTTTCTTCCAGTTCTATTCTGTGGTTTACCTCAGCATCTGCTTTCTTTTCCACTCTCCGAAGTTCAGCCTGTTTTTGATTAAAAGCAAGCTGAAAAGCAGATTAATGCATTGCAAGAAAAAGCAGCCTCACTAATATGAAAGGAGAGCGGGCAGGTAATTTGTCAGTGGTCGCCTGGTCCTGGATGTGATGTTTTCTGGTAGCAGCTTTTTCTCCCAGTAGGAATAAGCCAATGTGTAGGGGTTTTAGTATTATTTTATACCACAACCATCATCAAAAAGCCAAGCCGTGTTCTTTGAACTGAACTGAAATCATCTGTTTGTCCTTTCTGACTGCTTTGCAGGCAAATTCCTCAGCCGCAAAATTATTTGCAAAGTACATATTTCTTTTCCCCGTTCTACCGCATTTTCGTTTTTGATGAACTTTTAAAAATGTTTGTGTTTCTGTGGAATTCCGGTGCTTTGTGATACCTTACGCGACTTCAGCTTTGAAACCTAAGATGTCGTGCGAAATCAGAGTCTTAAAAATTGCTATCCCAAGCAATCTAATTCTTAGTATTCCTCAGCTTTTATTTAAAGAAATTGTGTCAAATAATAACAGAAAAGATAGACAGAATTAAAAAAGAAACCACATCCAGTACATAGAGTAAAAGCCAGTGAATGGTGAAATGCTGAGACTGGGGGGAGAAATAAAGATCAGAGCCTGTGGGAGAGAAGAGAGTTGTACGCAGATTCTGTATACAGAATAAAACAGACAGAGCTCCTTTTTACTGCTTGAAGGCAACCTGAAGGCTGGGCTGCTTCATTTCTGAGCAGTTGCTCATTTATTAGTAGTATTATTATTATTTTATGGGTTTTTTCTTTGTTTTGCTTCTTACTCCACTCAACAAGCTTTCATGAGCAGTTTCCCTTTTCACCTTCAGTTTTCCCTAATCCTAAAACTCCTGCCCCATCCCCTCGAGTTTTAAACACCCAACATTAATAGACTCAGTAACGTGTTATTTCATTAAAATCCTCCAAGGAGAGTTTCCAGCTCCTGCAGGAGAGGGCAGCAGAGATCAGCAAATGGAGAGGCTGGGGACCGGCAATTGCACAGTGAAATAACTGGCCCAAAGGGCTGGGGATTTTCCTTTCCTTATATTCGGTCCCTGAAGAGTGGCAGCTCCAAGGCACCAGCCAAGAGGAGCAATCTCAGTTATGGATTTTATTGCTATTCAGAAATCACTGCAGACTGTTTGGAAGGGAAAGAAGGACATCAAGAGTATGCAGTTTTCTTATAAAAGAGTAAGAAGTAGGAGCTCGGGTTGTTTTTGAACCCAAGGCCAGACCTCACTTGAAATCTATTTTGATTTGGCAAGTAAGAAAATACATTAATAAGTACAATTTAAAACATTATTTGGCATCTAATGCAGGCAGGGTAAGGTTTGCTTTAAAACTTGGTTGTGGCCAAGTCTAGTCCAGTTTATTTCCCTGTTGAAGGCTTGCATCTTCATTATTTACAATAAAGGGGAGATTCGCTTTCTAGAAAATACTGAGAGCAGATCTGATGCACACAGAAATTGCAGCAAGTGTATCCTGTGCTCAAGTGACAAAAGGAAACTCTTTCTGCAATCACCTGAAGGATGAGAAGATGCTTGTGCCAATAATCCACTGTAAATTGCTGGCAGCATTGCTGTGTTCCAAGCAGAGATCCCAATTGCTTATTTTTTGTGTGTATGTGTAGGAAGAAGAAAGGATCAGAGATGATTTACGACAGGAAAAGTTCTTTCTGATGGTTTTCAAAGACATATACCTCAGCACTTGCTCGTATGGGTGTTTTGGCTGAGCAGCAAATTTTTATCTGTGAATTTTAGTATGATTTTAGCATTTTTAAATAAACTAGAAAGTACTGGGTGCGTAACTGACCAGGGGCACCAGTGTGTTTTGGACAACAGATATGCTGAAATAATCTTTTATTATTGTTATTAAAGATTATTAACTCTTGCATCACATATCAAACACTCCTATCAGTTTCATGCATCATTGTTGAAGGGAAACCAGACTGAAATATTTATCTTTCATCCTGCAGACTTGTCATGGTGCTTAAAGCCCTGCATGAGATGATGCTGAGCCCAGAGCAGTTTCAGTTCAGCAGGAAGCAATCCCTGCATTTCCAGCTGGGAAACCAACACAGGAACAGGTTTATTATTTGATCTAATATTCATAACTAGTGATGAGAGTCCATGGTGGTGGTGATTATTAAGGCCCGTCTCCACAAACGACATGGTCTCTTTTGAACTGTGTGTGTCCCCATGGAGTTTTTGGTGGATCACAGGTATGGGGAGGTTGCTCTTGTGCTTCATCCCACTTGCTGGATATGGTTTTTCAGTTAACACAGTCACAAGTGGTAGGACAACAAGGGTAGGGATGAATTTGGTATTGAAAGGACTCTCACCTTTGCCTGAGAGCATCTTTGAGGAGATTGTCCCATCCCCTGTCCTCTCCAGAACCTCTTCATTTCCTTGCCATTGTTTTGTTGCAGGTTCATGAATTCTATGGGTTGGGAACCAAGGAAGGTATATTTGTACCTTGCATGTCATTCACACCATTTCTTAGGAAAAAAAAATATATAACTTACCAGGAAGAAAATGCACCCAAAAGCCTGAAGACACGAACTGTGTGATGTCTTTACAGAAGGTTTTGTGATGAGCATGAAGGTAAGTACTAGCTAATGCTTTCTTTGCATAGAGTTAATTCATTTTATGAAGCAAGCAATTCTATTTTAAAGCACAGACCTGCTCATGCTCACACCCTGAACTGAGGGATTTAAGACATGATTATATATACGGAGCTCATAGTCATTATTGAATTGGCCTCCTCCCAGCTTTTAATTCACTCTGGGGTCCTGTTTGGTGTCTGCTCGAGGGAGCAGGGGCTGGCAATGTGTTAGAGCATCAATTGTCAATGAGAGGCTGGTTTCTGGGCTGGAGATGCCCCATTACAGTGCGGGGAGAGGGGAGAGATGTCCCCTTGTCCTCTGGGTTTGGGGGTTGCTTTGCCTTGGCTCTTTGGAGCTGTGCTAACCCAGGAGCTTGAGGACGCAGTAAGATGCTCTCAGTAATGAGTGTTACCAAGTCTTGCAGGTCTAGTTGGAAGCCAGCTCAGACTGACAGCAGTTGCACCCCAGGAAGGTGATAAATTGCTCACATAAATAAAGATGATGTGAACACTGGCGATGTAAGGGGAACTGCCTCCCAAAAGCACTTCTGGGTTCACTGATGCAGTCTGTGCTCAGCTCTCCTGCTTATAGGGATCTGAGCAATGGATTTCCCTCTCTCAGCCCAGCAGCAAAGTTGGGGCTCTGCCATCAGGGTGACATCAGTTCCCCTGATCTGTGTGTACAGGTTTGGTTCTTTCTGGGGTTTTGTCATTTAGCCTTATATGAATCAGGAATATCTGCTCTGGAAGAGTCTGTTTCATTTTCTCTTAAATATATATATTTGTTTCTCTTAAAAATATAGAATTCCAATGGCTTCTTGCTCTGTTGGCGAAGTCTTCCAAAGAGGCCTTTCAGCAGATTAATTCACAGTATAAAAGTAAAATGCCACCATTCATCCTTGACTGCTGGAAAGGCCAGAAGGCTGATGAAGGCAAGCAGCCTGTTTAAAAAACAGTTTGCTGAGACTTCTACAAAACTAATTAAACCAAGCTTGAACACCATATCTAGTGCTTGATACACGAACACTTGAGCGTGGCTTGAACACTGTGTCTGATATACGCACACGTTGGACGGGGCTGTGACTTGTGTCTCTGCAGAACATCCCGGACAGTGAAACACTTGGGGGACTGTGGGGAGCAGAAGCAGAACTGCCCATGAGTGGGAATCAGGGCAGTTCCCAGCGTCAGTAGCAGGAAAAAATGCAAGTTAGGGAATGGTTTTTCTTCCTGATTTCACCAGCTCGGTCTCTGCATCTTTAAGCCTGTGTAGAAGAGGCTGAAGCAATTTTCTCTAGGGCTTGAAGTAGCTTTTGTCTTTGTTCTCCGGCTCTGATCATGATGGTTATTCAGAGCAATGCTAGTAGGTGAACATCTCATCTCTTTCGGTGGGCTTCTGAAAGGGTGTACGTAGGTAAGGTACATGCAATTTTTTGTTATAATTAGCAGTGCAACTATGTGATGCTTTACATTGAATTCATGGGAAGGGCTACCAAATTCTGGACCCACCCACATAAACTGGCAGAGTATTCAGAATACAGACAGTCAGAAAAAACAGGCAAACTAAAAAAAACCACCCCAACCTACCGAACAACAACAAAACATAATAATCTGCTAATATTTTATATATTGCATGTATTTTTAGCCTTACTAGAGTAAGAATATTTTTCTCAGTCACTAAACGTAACTTTCAGAGGGTTACCTGTCTGTTTGTCAAGTAAATATTTGTCTTCCAAAGTATGAAATTAGACAAGAAAGGGAAAAAAATCATCAATGACGTTCGTTTATAGAGATGTTTGACTAGGTATGCAACTGTTAAAAACATTTTTTAAATTGTTAACAAAATTATCCGTGATGAGTATAGCCCTTTGGCATATGGAATTTTCAGTAAAAACTTATCTCAAAGCCATCTTTATCTGAATCTATATAGGAATAAGTCATCAGTAGAAAAGAAATAGAGAGAATGGACTGGAGCATTTTCCTGGGGCAGCTGTTGGCACAGCATAGAATACCAGAGGCTTGTAGCAATATTGCTGTTGAGGAAAAAAGCACTTTGCAAGTGTGTTTATTGGTCAGTCTAAAGCTCCTTAGCCAGTATATAGACTGAACAAGTGACTTAAGATTTTGGCTGGCCTTGTGTATATTAAAAAGCACGTGTCATTCTCCCACTAATACAAACCAATCTCAACATTTATGAAGCACGACTGTGGCAGGGACTGAACATCGCTCTGCTCCAAGAGTTGCTGTCATCCTTGGGTACGTGCCAAAGTAAGCACGACTGGAGCAAAGGACAGTGACAGCTTTAACACTGTGTGTCTCAGAAACTATTGTGGCTGGGAAGAATGGAGGAATCCCAATAGCAGAAGACCTTTCCTTTTTCCTTAGATTATAGCACTTCATTCACCATGAGCAAGCAACGATATAATTTCAGTTTGCTGATTATTGACTCAGCTGTTTCTCAAGATCCGGTTTATTGCTATTCACTATTCTTTTCTTTTTTCCTTTCTTTCTTTTAAGCCACTGATTTCTTATTTATAAGAGGAACTGGCTTTCTGCTAGTAAATCTTAACCATCCTTTTCCTGCTGCAGACTCTTCTAAATGATAACATGTTTTCACAGAGAAATGACATAAGCTGAAAGGCTCGATTCCCTTCAGAATCTTTCCTTCTTTTCACGTCTCTGTAGGGTTTCATCCTCAACAAATCTTTTCTCGAGTTCCATGCTGCTGACATATGTAACTTTTGAAGACGGTTTTCTTGTCAGTGTCTCTGTGGCAGAGGATTTTATGACAGTAATGTCAGAATGGATAATTTGTTAGGATTAAAGGTTTCAATTAATGGTGTTTGGTTTTTTGTTTGTTTGTTTGTTTTTATTTTCTATGTGCAAATCATGGGCTGCTGTTTAATTTTGTCTTCCAAACTTTTAATAATTTATTTTTTTTCTGTTTTCTTTGACTAACAGTGTTACAGTTTCTCTGTGGGAGTCCAGTTCAGGATTCTGTAATAAAACCAATTGCTTGGGTTCTGTCCCATACTGTTGTTTGCCCTCTGACTCAATAGCTAAAAATCCTTAAAATGAGATAGGTGATGGGAACAGTTGTATTCACATGAGGTGAATAATCTCCAAGAGGGCTTTTCAAATTCCCTATGATGCATCTTCAGGATGTAACTGAGTGTAGTTTTTCTGAAACCAATTGTACACCAGCTGAGGATCCGCCCACAGATTTCTTATGTACCACATCTTCACTAAATTCATTCATGCTCAAGTATTCAAAGAGAATGAAATGACAGCGCATGTAGAAAAAATAGAAATATGAGCAAAGCAAATGAATATTTGCTTTCAAAGTTTGTAGAAAAGGGTTGGATTCTTTTCTGCAGCTTTGGCACGTCCCAATACAGCTCTGGCAGTAATTATTCAGAGCAAAGATCTATTCTGTATGACAGAAAGAGAAACAGAAAATGCACATAATTCCCAGGGAGTCTTGACAGCTTATGCAATTAAACTGATTTCTGACATCTCTGGACAGTGGGAAAGGATTAAAATGAAGTTCATATTTGAAAGGCATGAATAGAAAGATGACTTCTTAAGGTAGAAGAGCCAGCTTGTTTCCCAAGATGCCATGTAATTCTGCATCTGCCTCACGGTCACTGGTTAGGCAGGAGGTCATCTCAGATGCCCACTCTAGATTCATGTCTCATTTAAAACTGAAGCTTCTGTGTACTGTATTTCCAGGTTGAATTAGTCCAGCTTCAGCTTTTAAGTGTTCATCACAAAGCCAAGCAGAGAATGTTTCTGTATGTCAAAGCTGCAGAGCTGCTGGATGCAGCTGTTCTGACCCCCTTGGCAAGGCTGGTGGCTCCAGACGTGGGGTTGGACCATTGGGGTCACCCAGGTCCCCACTTGTTTTTTGGGGCACAGCAGGATGTAGACATACCCCAGGGTTTTCACTGCTCTCTCCCCCTGCTTACACAGTTTAATCACTGTCTTCTACAATTCTTTTCAAAGCACAAAGGGCTGTTTTCTAAGACAATGCACGCACTGAAATTCAGCATTTCTGGTGCCTTTGTGTAATGGAGTTATTCTATTTTTTTTTAAGACCCCTGCTGAAACACTGCATGTGAGTTTTGCCAAATGGCTCACTGAGCTCCTTCCCACTTAGAAGCGCTCTCACGAAGGCATCGTTTTACCACTGTCTGTCTGAGAGCTGAATGCAGATTTTATTGCGATCAGATTTCAGTTTCTGAAAATCAGTTCCGAACCTCCCAGCAGTAGTGATTCCTTCAGCAAAGACTTTCATCAGGAAGTCTTTTGTAATATCAGGCAAGTTATCTACCCAAAGCAGAAAAATCCAGACATGGATATTTCCCATGCTGCTAATTGACAGAAAGTGGTTGCTCTAGTGCATCCTCAGTGACACATTCTGGTGACAATTCTATGCTTAAATAATAGCTTGATTGATTCCTTTCTTTCTTTCTTCTTTCTTTCTTTCTCTTCCTCCCTTCCTTCCTCCCTTCCTTCCTCCCTTCCTTCCTCCCTTCCTTCCTCCCTTCCTTCCTCCCTTCCTTCCTCCCTTCCTTCCTCCCTTCCTTCCTCCCTCCCTTTTCCTTCCTTTCCCTTCCTTCCTTTCCCTTCCTTCCTTTCCTTTTTCCTTTCCTTCCTCCCTCCCTCCCTCCCTCCCTCCCTCCCTTTCTTTCTTTCTTTCTTTCTTTCTTTCTTTCTATTAGGGGGATCAGTGGTTAAAACAAAAGCTTAATTCATGTCTGTAATTTTGCTCTTAATTTCTGCACAGTCTCCTAGCATGATGTTCAGAAACAGGCAACCTTTATTGCTTCCCTTCTATGATGCAGCAAATTGCTTATGGCTGAGATTGTCATGGCCGGGATGGAACTTGGTCAAATGAGGACAGCAGAATCATCATCAGCCCAGAGGTCACACCTACCTGTGAACATCTGAGTACCAAGTGAGTAGCTGGCCACAAAGCTTTAAATCTCTGTATTTGCTTTCCCACAGCACTTTTTAGGGCAAACCCCCAGATATAACCTTGTGATTTTTTTCCAGACTATTGCAGAATGAATTCCTGGTGTCTTGTCCTAATTCAAAATGCCCTCCCTGACCTCTCCATCCTGCTCCCATTTTATTCAACACTTCCTGTGCAGATGGGATGGAGACTCAGGCTTCAACCCCGTTACATCTTCCCTGACTCAGCATCTCATAGGAGACCTTCACAGTGTCTGCAGATGATGATGCAATAAGGTAACCAGACCAAGAGACTCTGAGCCAGCACTGGGCCATGAAGTTACGATAGGGAGTACAAGGCATTAGCCAATACCATTCTCATCATCTCCAGAAACGTCTTTCTCTGAAGTGGTTTATCCGTACTCCAAACGGGATGAAGCCAAAAGGGGAGAGCTAGCTTGGAGGCATACACAGTGTGTACTTAATAAAAGGAAGCTTTCAAGAGAGGAATGTGTGAGCTAATGCAGTCCTAGAGCAAGAGCAACTCATGCTTCAACAGGTTATGTGCATTTTTGTGTCTGTGGCTGATAACTTGCCCCTACTTGCCAATGTGAATTATCTCCTGCTCAGTGAATGTTCAGCTCTTAGTGGTCAAGAGATTCAGCACTACAATTAATCCTCCTAAGCTGTCAGACCGTAAGTTTCCTCACATGTGTGGGTTAGTGAGGTAGCATGTAAACATGTCTGTTTAGCACAAGGTCAGTTGATGTACAAGCTCCAGGTGGATGGTATAGGCATGACAGAAAATATTAAAAAAAATGGATTGAAAACAAGACACATTTCAAATAACAATGAGAGCCAAATCATCAGAGCATGTAATAATATTGTTGACACATAGCATCTTGAAGTGAAAATTGCTAAGGGAGGTTTTGGAATCATCACCAGGGAAGGTTTGTTTTTAAGGAACACAGGGCACATATTTGCTAGGAACAGCACAGGTTAGTTGTCCAAGGCCAGAAGATTAAATGACTGGCTTCTCATGATCTCTTACACTCTAGTTTCCTGTCTATATAAAATATTTTTGCTGTCTGTATAAAATACATTGTCTAGTTTAGCTTAAAAAGTGTTGCCTTTTGAGTTCCAGTTGGCATCCAGATATTCCAGCGTGTTCAGCCATAAACTCCTCCACACAGATTATACATCTGAATTATTAAAAGCTTTTGTTAAGAAGGGAAAAAGTGTGCTCCTGAGCTATCAGAAGGTTCAGGAGGTGAACAGCATTTCCTGCTTCTATAAATAACGTGTTTGAAAAATAAAGCACTTCATTACAACAGTCATTTGGAAGCTGCAGCTGGCAGCTATCACTTTTGGGGGAAAAATGGTTGTGGCTTTGACAGCAGCAAAATAACAGTGAATGTATGAGGTAGCTAAGAGTGTTCATAAAGGTGTAATTCTGTCTTAAACTGAGTTTCCATTTGTTTTCAGCAACCTTGCTGAAGAAAATGTTAAGGCACCAATGAAAATGTTCCCAAAGAAAGCTTTATATTGGAGACAGAGGGAGAACGAAGAGGGGAGAGAACAAGAATTCTGAGCACTCCAGGGTAATTCATGTTGGAAGGGACCTGTGGAGAGCTCTAGTCCAACCTTCTGCTCTGAGTAGAGTCAGCTCTGGGACCACATAGGGTTGTGTGGAGCATCCTGCTGCCTGATCTTGGAAACCTCTTATGGTGGAGACCTCACAGCCTCTTGGGGCAACCTGGGTAAAGATTGTCTAGCAAAATGTTAACCCACTCAACTCCAGATATTTGAAACCATGAGATAAATGTGACCTTTCTGTGAGAAGACAGGGATGTACACAATTGGGAGGCAGAGCTTTGTCACTAGATCACTATCTATATTAGAAGAGTATTTATCCAATCTGTCCTGATGGAGCTATTCTAAATAATATAAAATATGTCTGAGAGGTAACATGAGTAGGACTCTATTGGTCAGACCCTTGTTGGATGACATCAGACAGGAATTCTTGCTGGTGTTTTACTTTGCAGTATTTCATGTGGGGGTCTTACCTGGCAGGAGTGGAGTCCATCAGGTAGGGTAAGGAAAAGAGAAAAGCAGATTCATAGTGCCAGATGGAGTTTGTGGAGTTTAGTCCCTGTCTAGACCCAAAGAGCCTTCCTGGGCGCTTCAGATGCCTTCACCATTGCAGAGCAGCTGATCAGGGTTTCAGAGGCTTTAAGCCTGTCCTTTCTGTGACTACCAGCTAGGTCATGGACCTCACTGCCTGGTCTGCACACAGGACACCAGAGGAGAGTTCCGCTATTTTTTTCACCTCCCATGCTGCAATGATGCAGCAAAGGGCAGAAACTGCACTCAAGTTTCAACTTCAAGGGCTGAAAATAACTGAGGAACAGCAAAAACGTGGTCCTGAGCAGTGGTCTATAGAGCTTAAGCATTTGGCACGCAGTGAGGTGATGTTTCAGTAGGATCTTCACACATTCCAGCTTAAGCATCTGTTTAACTGTTTGGCTGACCAGAGCCAAGAACTCTGAATATTGTATAATCACATCTCATGTTGGTGCTTATTAAAGTATGTATCTATTATTGATATTGGGTTTCTGGAAATACTTTGAGATCTGTTGATATGTCCCCAGGATTTTCTTTTTCCTTTCTTTCTCTATTTATTTATTTATTCTTCTTTTAGAATTTACCTTAATAGATTGTATCCAAGTATCAATGTTTGTCACTGGGAATGTAGGAGGTAGGAATTTTGAGTTAATTTGTTGTTTATACTGACCTCTTTTGTGGCTTTAGGTGTAGCACGTATGCATCCAAAATATGATTTGCTTTTTAACAACTAGCAGTTATTAGGCTTCATGGCTATTGATTAATAATGGCTTTTTAATATAAAGTGTCCCACAGGATGGTATATTTTGATGCTCTTTTCTATTCATAGTAGCTACCAATTTTTATTATTGTTTACATAAAAATTAAATTAATGTATTTGTTTTGTGATACTTGAAGAAAGACTGCTGAAAAGTCTAAATATCTACCAAGGTAATAGTTGTGTTTATGATTGATTTTTATCGGTAAAGTTTGACCAGCTTGGAATTGCGACTGATGTTTTAAAATTGTTTTTCATATCAAAATGCTATTGCAAATGGAAAGTTTTAATTTTAAAGCATGTAAGGGAATAAGAGCAGGCTGCAAAAGTATGTACCCAGGTGAGTGGTCTTCACCTTTGCAATTCTGTTGCTGTGGATGAGACTACTCATACAACTGAAGGTTGCAAGACTGGATTGAGAGTAAATACTTGATTTAATGGAATACTGAATATGTTGAATGTTATTCAGGATAGTCTAGAGCATATTTATAATTTATTGGAAATGTTTGCTATTTCCAACTTATTTTTCTTTTTCTATTTGTAGTACTTGATGTATACTTACTCTAGCCCAGTATATAACAGATATTTTCCACTTGTTTTGAACCCTTTTAGGTTAAGTAACCATAGGTAGAACATTATCTTAAAAAAAAAAAAAAATCAAAACAAACTCCAAAATTTCCAGTTTTTTCATTTAAAAAGGCTAAGATCTCAAGATCAAATGAAAAATAAAAAACCTGAGGTTTAGTCTGAGACTCAAAATAGATTCTGACGTTTATGTTTGTATTTCCAGTAAGTCATTTTGAAGACCCTTATGGCGAAATCTAGGGGAAAATCTACATACTTAAAATGGCATGTGACTGGAATTTAGACACCTATACCAAGAAAGTGATCTAGATAGTTTGTGCTTTGCTCAGACTCTGAATATTAAGTGTCTGGCGCCTGGTCAGGCTGTCCCCATGGAGCTCTTGCCTCCTTCCGAGATGGCACCAGATCTGCTGTACCCGTGGTTGGTGTCTCCAACACTTGCCTTTTCCAGGACTGACTTGTGACCTCAGCTGAGAGGTGGGTGAGCTGCTCTTTCTTTCCTCCGCAGCTACCAGTTCTCCAAAAATTGGGCAGATCACTCCAGGCTTTTGACTATTTTATGCCGAGATATGGTCCATCTCTCATGTTGAAGCTGAATTACTGTGCAGCCAGGGACACAAGCCTCAGAGAGCTGAAGGGGAAGGAGGAGGCAATTGGGCTTGTGCCAAGGAGGTTTTGGGGTCAATTGTTTGGACCCCATCGCTGTTGTTTCTGTTTGGAATTTTCTAAAAGCTGCAACTATTGCGAGTTTCATGATTTTGCAACATGGTTTAGATAAGATACAGAGATTTTTGCGCTGTGCAATCCGTCATTAACAAAGGACCTGATTTCTGCAGATATATCTCCTAAATATTGTGTTTGCTGCAAGTAGTCCCACTGAAAGATCTTACTAGTGAGTATAGTATATGTATACGTATTTTCTAATAAAATATTAGCAAGACTTACTTGGTGGAAAAGGCACAGAATCAGACCCTTTACCTTCATCTAACTGGTAGAAGCCTCTGGAGATTTATTCTATTTTAACTGTGATGGTGAAAGCAAATTCACTGCTCATGCAGGTTGAGATATTATCAGACAAACCCCATTATGAAGCACATTTTATATTCAAGCTATGAACCCTTGAAAACAGAGGCTTATAAGGACATTGCTGACAATTTTTAGGGTTGCAGTAGAGTTGATGTCAGTATGGTTGGTTAAGACGATCTTGTTTTTAAGGTAAAGATTTGGATATGCTTTTACACAGTAACATCTCGAAAATGGAGGGGGGGAAATATTGCTTAGGGTGACTCATAAAAGTGCTTTAAAAATGCTATTAAGATTTAAGGCATAATGTAGATCCTATAAATCTACTCTGCATTCTTTCACCAGGAATGACTGACTTTTATGAAAACTAGGGCCTGTAAATCAAGAACCTAAATAAGGGGTGGTTTTTTTGACATGTAAATATAGATTATGCATTAGCTGAGCCCTGACTTGCTGCCTCCTGGTTCCATGGGGGACGCACAAAGTAGACGTTTATTATTCTGAGCAACAGTTTTGCCTTGTAAAAGCGGGTAAGCAAAAATACAGTTTAGCATTCCTCTAGGGAAGAACTTTATTTCTAGTGATTCGGGAGGGGGAATTGCTTGTTCTCTCACTCAGTCCTGCTTTTCTGCCTCCCTGTTTGTTCATCTCTTGTGTAGGACTGTGTGTGTATTTCTGAGGAGATGGCATCACTTCTGAAAGCGCTCCTGAAGCTCTCTAAACACAAATGTTAACGAGAAGGATAAACCTCCCCACACATGCAAGCAAGCAAGCATGCTGAGGCACACGTACACACACGTACACACCTTTTTCAGTGTACACAGGTAGCGTTTGCTCTGTTTCTGAAGTTGTTTTAAGAAGCAGCTTCCATGCCAAACAATCTTCCAAAACTCCATTAAACATCCTTAGGAAATACCAACGGTTTCCATCGCGTTATCACAAATATACTTGACTATTTGCATCTTTGGCCTCGGCTTAATTTGTTTTCGCCTCGTACCCTTGTCTCCAGGCTGTAACTCATACGGTGCAATCTGGCACAGCGAATACTCCCCTGCCCCTCCAGCTGCTTATCGGAACCTGGAGCAGACCTGGCGCGTTTGCAGCAGCCAGCTTACTTAACCTTATCTGCTTTATGCTTCTATATTTAAACAAGGAGGGCTCTTTGTTGCTGAACTAATATAAAACATAACTTGACTGGATGCCTGACTTTTAAAGAAAGGGCATCTATCACTTTTATGTGGCATTTCAAAGAAGAAGGCATTTAATAACACTGAAAAACAAAGAAGGGAGTCTGTCTTAATGTACAACTAGCCGTCTAATGATTAACTTCTCTTAATACTTAATCAGTTTATGGTAGGGAAGAAAAACAACAGTGCTATGGAATTGTTCAGTGTTGTGTTAAGGAGTTTGCTGTACTTTCTAAAATGATACAGAAAACATATACAGCTGGTGTACAGTAGTACATGATTAATTTCAAAAGAATACATGCAACCCATGTTCAAAAGCATTTAAAAGAGGAGGATGAGGAGGGTGACAGCAAGGATTCACCCTGCAGGAGAGAGCAGTGGATGTGGCCCACAATGTCCTTGTGCACCTGAGATGATTGCACCAGGCTGTGCCACCTCCCCAGCCCCTCAAGACCAGTGTCCCTCTTGTCCCAGTCTCACTGCAGACCAGTGGGAGAGCTCCTGCTCAGCAGGGTAGGACAGTCAGGCAGCTGCCACCAGGCTGTGAAAGGAAAAGAATTATGGAATCATAGAATCATTTTCTTTGGAAGGGACCATCAAGATCATCGGTTCCAACCGTTACCCAACATTGGCACTAACCCATGTCACTAAGAACATCATCTACATGTCTTCTAAACCCCTCCAGGGATGGTGACTCCACCACTTCCCTGGGCAGCCTGTTCCAATGCCTGACAACCCTTTCTGTGAAGAAATTTTTCCTAATATCCAATCTGAACCTCCCTTGGTGCAACTTGAGGACATTTCCTCTCAACCTATCCCTTGTAACTTGGGAGAAGAAAGACTGCTTCTACCCCTGTCGTAGTGGCATGAGGTGCTGCCTGTGTGGGAACTTCTAACTTGAGAATACAATGCGAATTTCATACTTTTTTTAGCATGACTCTAAGCCAGCCTTATTGCAGATACTTCCTTGCACATATGCTGATTTATATTAGATAATAGCCTCTTTCCTTTCTACCCTTCCTTCCTGGAGAATTGAAAAGTTTATTTATTTTCTCTCTATCTGCTGCAGAAATTGCAGATAATTCCATATTCAGCCTTCTAAGGTGGGTTTGGGTAATTCCTATCTCATAAGAGGAAAAAAATCCTGTCCAAGGTTTTTACATACGAAAAAAAAACCCCACAACATTTTGCAAATATAGTCTTAACGTACATCAGGCAAAAGTAGGGAAAAAAAACCCTAGGGACTTGTTACAGTGGGTGTGACTTTCATTTATGGTGATTTTATCTTTTTCTTCTTCTGAGAATAAGCTTATACAAGACGGCTTTCCCATTGCCTCTATTTACATAAAATACAAATAGAAATAATATTTTCCTTTATTTGGCAGAAATGCTTTCTCTCCCTTTTTTATTTTTTCATTTTTCTAGTGAATTTCACAGCTTGATTGCTAGTCCATAATAGTCCATAGAGTGTAATAGTGTGGAGTACAGTGGCTATTTCATTACTATCCCACTGGACTAGGGCACTGCATTTGTCTGTATTTGTGAGAAGAACCTGCTGAAGCTGTTCATATCTTGGCTTAAAAGAGAGAGAGCAGCAAAGTCTTCGTTCCCTCTGCTCCTCCTCCAGAGGAAAAACACCTTCATATGCCCAGTTTCTTTTTATAAGAGCATACTGCAAATGAGGAAAACCATGATATTTTGACTTGCCAATGCATTTGCAGTTAGCTGAAAGAATTCTCATTTCTCATGAAGGTGGTCATCCTATGTATTTTCAACTGAAATTATTTAAAATTGAGGTAGTTGTGATAAAAAGTAATTTTATTTGTCAACTGTAAGCAACTGCATGCAGTAACTTTGTGCCTGCAGTTTATAGTATCAGCAGCATTCAGCATACACCTTTCAATGTAGCCATGATCCTGGAAATTCAGTATGCACTGTTCTTTCAAAACAAATCAAAAACTTCAAGCCTGGGGATGGAGATCACTTAGTGGTGATTTGAAAGGGTGTTTCTCTGGGTGGATGGAATTGTGCACCTTCTGAGATCCATTCGTGTCTCAAGTGAACTGCATGAATCACCCGAAAGGGCTGTTTGGACATTTTTGCCATGATTTTCCTGGGAGGGGGTTCCAGCAATGTGCGGTCCTTGCTGCCATTTGAAATCACATCTTGGCTCTGGCCTGTTTTCCATTTTGGCCTCAACTTCTTAAGAGGTATCTGAACTTTCATGAACCCAGCCCGTGCTCAGGACATGGGGCTCGGATTTTTAAATACTTTTTAAATGTCTGTAACAGCTTTCTCCCAAAGACCTTAGGACACTTGAACACACTTGTGATTAACTGCACACTCTGCACCCTGTCCCAGTAGAAAACACCTGGGAAAGCCACATTGGTTCTGAATATACTTTCCAAACATGAGGACATGGTGGAGAGGGACCTGGATCGAAATTTCATTTAAAATACTTCGCATGGTTCAGAAGTTCTGCTTTCCAGGTCTACATTTTGACTGGCCCTTTTCTATAGCATGATGATTTAAATCACAACAACCACTTGCAAATTCTTGGAAAAATACAGATGTCATGTACATATATACGATATACAACCAAGTCTGTCTGATGATCATGCAGTGAGATAAAGACCAGTTCCAGGCTTAGAGTACGGGTATATGATGTAAAGACTTGGTTTCCAGAATTTTCTTTTCCCATTATAGGATATTCGAGGGGGAGAAGAAAACAACTCTGACTCTCTGTTTCATACATATTTTCATTGCTTTATTAAACTGTTGTTGTGCTTGAAACAAGGAAACCTTCCTACTGCAGCATATTATACAGAAAAATGCAGAGGAGCGAGCTCTACCCCAGTTTTTCAGAGCTGCATCTGTTCCACAGCCGAAATTTCAGGTGAGTTTGGTGTTTATGTAACTGGATTTTGTGTCTTTGAATAATCTGAAGGCAACTGTCAGCAGTGACCCTTTAAAGTCCTTTCAGTCTTTTGGCCACAGCTAAGCATAAAAACACAGAATTGCAAAGCCAAAGCCTTCTGCCAGCTTTCCTACGTGGCTGGGGTTTTATAGCGATATCACACTTAGGTGTGACTGACAATTCATAAAAACCCAGGAGCTAGAGGTGGAAAAGACGGTTAGGTCACCAGCTCCATTTCCCTGCCAGGGTGGGATATGCCGCAGGTGTTTCTGCTCTAAGACTTACAGAAGTGCTGTGCTGGTGCTGGTTATTATTAATTACTGTATTTGTGAGCCTAAGAATAAATCCTGATGGTTCTGAGCACCAACTTATGGGAGTCTAAACAGCTCCATTCCTCCCAGACTTGGGACATCAGAGTTTGAAACAGGATCTCCTTTGGTTCAGGAGAGTAGAGGCCAATCCAGCACATGGATGAACTGTATTATTCGCACAGGGTGTAGTTTCTATAGCTGGTGAGATTTAGACGGCTAGCTGTACCCACTCAGGATGATAACTTAGTCTGGCTTTGCCCATCTTTAAGTCATGGAGGAATTTCCTTTTGCTACAGGGTAGTTAATTCACAGATAAGTGTGCCTTTTCTCTCCTTAATAGTGTAGTATTGTGCAAATCACTGAGGTCTTTCATTATGATATTTTCTGCAAAGGACATTACAAACTATTCCTTACTAGCTAGATATTACAGCATTTTTCTTGAACTTGTTGAAGTTGCTACTTTTTATTTTATTTTTATTTTTTTTTTCCCAAGTAAGAATGAAATTCTTTTACTATTTTATGAGACTCCTAATGTATCTGACACAAAGAAAAGGGAATTAAAGCAAATAGTAATTCAGTTTCTACCACAATACAAAATCCTGTTTGCTCTCTGATTGCACATCAAACGTTGACATTAACTAGCAGATATGCCACTTCCATGCCAGGGTTTCATTCTTGGAACATGAGATCAGTATGATTCTGTGAAAATAAATATTAAAGAAAACATGCTCGGTGAAGTGCTCAGCTCGTAAAGGCCCAGTGCTCAGAAATCTGGGCAGGCGCTGCCACCCCCGCTGAGCCTCACTCAGCTCACAGCTCTCGCTTTCCCAGATCTGCGTTACAGCCGTAATTTTTGCAGGTAGCCAACACGATCACATTTCTGTTCAGAGTTACATGACTTCAGTTTCCAGTTTCCCCAAAACACTGCATTTTGAATGAGCTCTTTTTTCAATACTCTGAGTATCAGCTCTTTTACTATTTTTCAGCTGCTTCCGTTTCACGATAACGTGGCACTTCCTCGGCTTGTTTTGTTACAAAGCAGGAGACTTGGTTTTTGGTTTTGTTTTTTATGATTTAGTTTCAGTCCCTTCTCTTTTTGAGTTTCCTCAGGTTTCAGAAATGACCCTACAATGAGAGGAGGAGCATGCGACCTGCCTGCTCATCCACCACAGCTGTACAGACGTTACAAGTGGCACCTGCTCCTCTTGCTTGATCTTCAGAAGATCACAGAATCACAGAATGTCAGGGATTGGAAAGGACCTCAAAAGCTCATCCAGTGCAATCCCCCCATGGAGCAGGAACACCCAGATGAGGTTACACAGGAAGGTGTCCAGGCGGGTTGGAATGTCTGCAGAGAAGGAGACTCCACAACCCCCCTGGGCAGCCTGGGCCAGGCTCTGTCACCCTCACTGAGAAGAAGTTTCTTCTCAAATTTAAGTGGAACCTTTTGTGCTCCAGTTTGTACCCATTACCCCTTGTCCTATCATGTTAGGACCTAAGAAACTCATGTGCTAAGAGGACACTGTCAGTGTTTCCCCTGAGCTGACACTCTTGCCTATAGAGCAAAGTCTGGTTCTAGGTGAGGTAAGTAGGAACCAACTGCAGCTTTTGGCTCTAGGTTGAGACAATAACAGCCCAGTTCATTCAGTCGTTGGTTATCACCTTTGAATATATCCAGTCTAAAGGAGTGGAGCCACTTGTTATTGTCCCCTTCCCTCCAACCACTCCCCAAAGAGGCAGAAAAAGCCACAAAGTTATAGACAGTTGAGAAGTTTAGGGCAGCCTGAGCAGTTACTGAGGACTTCTGCCTCATAGCTGTGTAGAGAACACCATGTAATGAGTTTTAAATTTTATATTTAACCCTAGACGTCCTAGGCAGACAGAAGCTCCAAAACACCAGCGCACTATACATGTGTGCATCCTCTCTGTCCTTTCCTTGAAGATTTCCTAAATGCAGAGCTACCCTTCAAGGAGTTTCCATGCAGGTAGACCCTCCTGGCTTTCAGTGGTGCTCCATGACTATCCTGTGAACCAGCTTTCTTCAGGATCAGGGTCTAAGGAAACACTAAGTGAAAACAGGTGAGTAACTATCTAATATGAAGAAAAAGGAGAGGGGAAATCCTCTTCCCTAGGGTTACATTTAAAGCTGAATGGGGAGTTCTGGGTTGAAAGGTTAGAGAGAAAAATTATTCTTGTTTCAGGTGGAGGTCTTGTTGGAGGGAAGTGTTGAAATGAGAGAGCTTTAGGGTTAAGAAAGTTTCTATGCTCAAGTGGTAGCTGAGAAGTTACTTTAAATAATTTCAGTACATCTAGTGAGCAGGGAAATTAATTTCCTTCCAAAATGACGTGGTGGAAAGGCAAAGCCTTGGGTCACAGCTTAGACAAAAAGAAAAGGTAAATGCTTTGCATTAAATTCCTTGTACACTTCATACTTTTACAGACATCTTTGAAATTTATAGCGTAGATGCGCAGGTTTGAAGTAGAAGCTCACCTTGCCTGACCTCCCACATAAAACAGGCCTTTGAATCTGACCCTGTAATTTCTGCATCAGGCACCTCTTTCTCTGTTTGAGCTATAACATGTCTCTAAGATATCCATCTAGTGTTGACTGGAAGACTGCAAATAAAGGAAATCCATCATGTCCTTAGGTAGCTGTGTTTAAATCACTAAGATAAGCTGGTACATCTAAGGCTTTCCCTGCAGACAAGACGGTAACAAGAATTTGCCAAGAGGCCAGAGCTTGTGGGAGGCTGCAGATCCAGCCATTATTTTCATAAAGGTCAGAAATGGGGAAAATGCAAAAGTATTACTCTATTTCCAATGCAAAATAAATGTAATATCGTTCTGATTAATGTGTAACATCTGACTTGATGTGAAAAGTATTCTTCATAAAGTTGAAGGGCTTTCAAAGCCCAATGGACTTTGGTTTATTAATTATTTGGTTTTCAAGGCTGACATTGGTTGGGTGACTGGGCAGTAATTCTATAGTGAGCACAAATTAAAAACTCTTTGGGAAAAAGGATGTGATGCTACCTGGGAAAACATTTCCATTTGGTTTTGTGTTATCTGATTGCAGGTCACCTTTTTCCATGCTAACTCTTTAAAAATTTTTTTTGAAGATAGTTCACTTATGTTTTTGGCATTTGGGGACCAAAAAGTCTATACCATACACTTAGGTGAAATTTAAACCCAATTAAAAAATAACAAATTTGTTTGAGGTGACATTATATGGAATATTTTTGTTTCAGGCTGATGACCTCCAAATGATGTTACTCTCTAGTAGTGATAAACATGAATTCAAATTTTAGTTTTGTTGTTCTTTCTACCAGTATTTTTCAAAATCTATATTCACAGTTTCTCAAACCTGAGCATGAAGTCTCAGCTGGACTGCTTTAAAAAACCTCATCAATATGCTTTCTATATTATTTCAGTAATACAATTTTTACCAAAGTTTGTACAAAGGTATTGACTTATGAACCATCCAATGGCTCTATATCTTTTTTAATGTAGATATTTTGATATATTTTAACATGTTAAGGAGGTTTCTTGTCTTTCTGCGTTATTTTCCCCCCTCTTTTATCTACTAAATCTGTATTGTGAGCCTCTAATGTTCTTACATTTTTGTTTCCTTCCTTTTCTCTCTCACACTTTCCTTAATACAGGACTCCTGTTCCTAGTGCCCATCAATCAAACTGTAAATCCCAGGCGAAAATAATTAGTGTGGGTGGCTCCTGGGTGCAGGTGGAGCTGGGTGGCAGGAACCTGGAGCTAAAGCTGCCTTGTGTAGGGTGAACCGCAGCTGGTGTCCATCGGTGCTTCTTTGGTGGAGCACTTTGCTCTATTTTCATTGTGTTTCATTAAGAAGGGTTTCTGTAAGGTACATGCCCTTTCTGTGAAACAGGTGCTGGTTCCCTCACTCGGAAATAACAACAGGATTTCCTCTGAGGTGATACATGTAAAAATGCCCTTTTCAATGAGATCATTGGCTTTGGATGCTCGATTTCCCTTTGTATTCAAACAGTATTAACTTACATGTTTCCCATTCCACTTTTTTGCGTGTTTCATTTGTTGTTCCACCAGTGAGATCTGTGGAGTTTAGAGCAGAAGATTTAAATCACTGGGCTTTAGAGTGAAGTCAGTTCCATCTTCTCTTATTAGATTTGCTTTTACCTGGGTTAGCCTTCCCACTGACAGATCTTCAGTTTCTTTGTCTTCTGTTTGTTTTCCAATTACAGACACGTAAAGGGGATTTTGCAGTATTCAGGGCAACTGAGGTAACACCTAGATTACATTAATATGGTTCCACATGTCTCCCCACTCATCAAGTCTGCTCCGGCATTAGATTTGTTTTCGTACTATAGAAAGAGCTGTTCCACATTTTTAGTGCATCTTAAGACAGAATGACCAGTACTGTTCATAAATGACTGCACAGGCATCTGAAAGATATTCTGGTTAATTTAACTACAGCAATATAATGAATCTGAAAAATACAAAGTAACCTTTCTTAGATTCAGGAAAATGTCTTTCAAGATTAACGAGATTCCCCCTGGCTCTCGTCAGAAAACTACCCAAACAAGCACTCTAGTGTGGTTTTCTTTTTTTCTTATAGAAGTTTCTTAAGAAGGTGAGTGAGTGGGTCATCACTGGGTCAAGAGTCTTTGGTTATGAAAACTACCTCTCATTTGCTTTAATAGGTAACCACACAGCCCTGCATAACTTCTGGTATAGCCTTGTGTCACCAGTTGTTAGAAATGAGGTAACGTGTTTATGGATGGAGGTGTCAAGTGTGTGGTTCTGTAGCCCAAAATTTTATGCAGTACATTATTTCTCTCTGTCCATCCAAAATGTCTTTAACAATGACGCAGAACAACCTTGTTAAGGAAGTAGAACATGCTGGGTTTGTTTAAGGGCAATTATTTCAAATGCAGTTGACCTCTATTTTGTAGGTAAAAGTATATTTTTAAAAGCTTATAAATAAGGGACTATGACATTGCATCTTATCATTAAAATGTTTATTATGCCTGAGGTAAAAAATATTGAAGAAAGATGAAAACTACTTGGGTACCTGTGGCATGAAGACCAAGGTACCTAAAGGGAAAAGATGAATAAGACAGATTGGAAAAGTAGGGTGTAATTCATTAATACATCACCATAAATCGTTTTGGAAATTCTTGAAATAAATTATATAGGATATTATTTGAGGATACAAAAAATATTGAAATATATAAGAAAGTTTACCTTTTTGGTACATAATGTAATTAAGTAAATAAATTGAATTAGTAGCCTAGTTTCAGGAATATGGACTAGACCCACTAGTCTCTGGTAGCTGCCTACACCAATTTAACATGACTGGAAGAATTTCAGAACTTCTATTATTACCGTTACAATACTGGAAATCACAAAAGGTGAAGGAAATTTAGGACTCCTATGCATAACATACCAGTGCGTTAAAAGTCACCATTCTTAGATCTCGCTGCTGCTCCTTAGAATTAACCAAAGAAGAAGCGAATGAGATATAATTTTTGCACAGAATAACAGGAATGTGCTCTGCAGAGCATTTGGCTACAAAGATGTGCACTTCAAGGAATCTATTGTGCCAACTATATAAAGAGCTTCCTTTTTTAGCAGGCAAGTAGGAAAAAAATTGAGTAGATTACTGTCCTATGGAAACTTAAGAGAATTGTTCTTTAAGGTCAGGAGCATGCTGGTAGACTTCTACAGTCACCAGTGCTGTTTTCTGTGCAAAAGTTTTCTGTGCAAAAACTTTTTAAACTTCACAGTAGATACAGGTTTTGTTGCACTAGCCATTAACTGTTAAAAAGTCAGGATCCTATGCCAAACTGTCTCATTTAGGGAAAGGAAAGGGGTAGGCACCAGGTAGCAACTCTTCTTACCTATTTGTAGATGGCTGGTTGAAGAGGGGGTGAATACTCAAGTCCTCGTTAATCTCTCTTCACGCATGAGAAGCAGAGGACCTACCATGTTGTTAGGCAGAAAATTGGAAATATGAAGTAAAATGTTTATTTTCCAAAATAAATTAGGTGCTAGTGAGATCCTGCCTGTTTTGGGCGCTGCTTCTAAAGGAACTAGCTAGAAGTTGGCAAGTGCCAGCCTATCCAATGAATGATGATATTAAGAAATAAAAGCATTGCATTTGGATGGCGGTATCCAAATAAATCCGAGTGGTTTCTAAACCATATCTTGAGAAAAAAAAAAAACAAACCAAACCAATATTCTGCTGCTCCCATAATAAAATTAATAGAGAAAAGTAGATTAGTAGCATCTGATATAGCCATCTGAGTTCCAGTTCTCTCCCAGACCCCTTTGCAAGTCTGACTTAGTTATTAACTCATGTTAAGAATTCAGAAGCAAATTGCGTACAGTCTCCATCTACATTAGGCTAGATATATTTTGGGTCTGTTTTCTTATGCCTTGCTTTGATCTGTTGTTTTGATTGCTTCACAGGATATCAGTAATTATTACGGGAGCAAAACGAAATTAAATCAAAGTTTTTCCAAAAGGTTATAGGAAGTATGGACTCATAGCCTAGGGAACCTTACCAGAGTCAAGTCAGCTATAGAGCCTGTGACCACTGAAGTGTTTTAGGAAATTTTCTTTCATTTATCTTAATTTTATGTATCATGAGGTGCTTAATAAGATGCCATGTGTAATGCTGAAGTGACCTGCTTCTACATTACAAGTGCAATTACCTAAAGACAAGCCGGGTTTTGTGCAATTTTCTGCTGAGACGTTGGAGAGGCGGCAGGTGGTGAAGTAAGTCGGTGCCAACTATTACAGCGCTGCCCTTCTGGAAAGTGAAGTGGAGGTGAAAAATGTTACCATGTCTCTGGGTCTCCTTTCCCCTCAGAGGGAAGCCTCGTTGTTCAAAGGCTTGCATTGTGCCCATGGCCTCTCTAAACAACATAAAACTCACTCCAGTTCGGTGTGGGTGGGCAGTTAAAGCTAAGGTAAACAACCCGCATTGCCAAGCAATATTTTTTTAAGCAGTAGGCAAGATGCATTTGAACGAATGTGTTTCGAAAGGAATAACCACAAAGATATGGGAAACACCTGTGAGCGTTTGTTGTGTGAGGGCTCTCTACAGAGGGACCCTATGGGAGTGCAAAACCCACCAGGAACTTTGCTGCGAAGCTGTTGTGACCTCTGCAAGGTAGGAAAAAAATACAGCGATTGATCGGGCATGTTTTGTGTGTAAAATTGAGCATGGGCACGCACAATATTCACTGTAAATGTGAATGCAAATTGCCTCCCTATTATTACAGGGGGAGGGCATGGTAGAGAAAAGGCCAAAGGGGGTGGTTGTCCCCTCCAGAGCAGCCCAGAATGGGACACGTGCACCCAGTTCTGTGACACAGCACTGACTGTTTACCTACAGTGTGTTTTAAGATCTCAGTCTCAAGATTTACTTAGGAACATCCCCACAGATACAGCTGGGATTCACAGATGTCAAGCTAACAGCACTTTTTTGTCAAACACACCTTGACTTGGCTAGCTAAGTTTGATATCTTGAAAATATCATCACCTTGAGCGAGGAGGAGACAAACTTGTTCTATAGGAACAGGTAATGTTATATAATAACTTTGTAATAATTTGTAGAGTAAGGCCAGAAGGGAATATTTGACTTCCTATGTAGTGCGGGGCAGACTGTGTTAGTCCACAAAAGGATATATTTTAGAAAGGCATCCACATTTGTTTAAAAAGTTTAAGTGATAGAGAAACCATGCATGAGAAGTTCTTGAAGTAATGGACTGGTATTGAGTAAAAGTCATGACCTGTTTTCCAGTTTGAATTTATGCAGCTTCAGCTTCCAGTCTCTTAATCTTGGTATGACTTTGTCTGATGTGTTTTAAAAACTTCTTCTAACGTCCAAATTTTTAAACATTCCACTCTAGATCAGGGTCTGGAGAGTGGCAGGTCACCTTTGGAAGTTTAAATAGATCTAGCTTCTAAAACTATTCGCAGTTTTCCAGAGACTGACAAAGCGTGTCCAGTGCTATAAGTTTTGACTTATCTACACCTGTAACAGCTTAAGAAAGTACCACGGTTACATACAATCCTAATTAATGTCATTGCATCCCTACAAAACCCATCAGAACAGCAGTCTGAAGTCATGATAGTAATACAGCTTGGAGCTGTAGAGGTTTTGGACCACTTAGTGTGTTTGTTTTGTCAAAAGCCTTTTCCTGGACTCTAGCTGCAGGTTCTAGTGTGTATTTGTGTCATATTTTTCTAGCATACATGGCCCCTCTCTCTTTCCCTGATCCAAGCAAACAGGAGGTCATATAGCCATGATTGGTATGGGAGTGATTCTAACAGGAAAAATAAGCGCAGAAAGACTGGGATAGGGGTGGAATTGGGTTATATTGACTATATAGTCATGCCCCTGCAAAAATAAAAGATTCTAGGATATATAAAAATACATCACTTCCCTGTATTGGCTAAAGCTAATCTGCATCTTTATAGGCTTAACCAAACGCCTGGTGGAAAGACTCTTGTTTGCTGAAACACAGCTTGGAGGCTTCTCAAGAACTTACTGTACAGATTTTGCCATCATGAGACACTGATCTGTTTCCTGCATCTACTTAGACTCAGATCTATTTGTTTTTGTCTTGAACTAATCTATTGCTGCTCCTTAGGGTGTTTTCTCAGCCCTGTACAAGTGGAAGGTAACTGGGGTTCTGACTCACATACTTTGAGCGAGCTTTTACAACGTTCTCAGTTAGGATCTTTTCATAGAGCATGACCCAGAAAATATCAGGCTTTACCTTTGTTGAGCTCTCAGTGACAGGCAGTAGCAAACCCATCCTTTCAGTGCTAAACTGGATAGGTTTGATCTAGAAATAACTGTAAGGTAAGAAATAGAGAACCCCAGGATACAATTTTTGCAGGTTTTCTTTTCATGAAAGTGCAGTTACATCATTAAGCCACCTTACATTTCTTTCCTCAGCAAAAGATCTCCTTTTATTGGAATAATATGAAAAATACAAAATTGAAAAGCCTAATGAGACCATCTGAGGCTAAGGGGACATTTACAAACTCTGGGATTTTAGGAGGCTAAGAAAATAGATCAAATGTCTAACAATTTGAAGTTTTCTTCCACAGGTTGTTTTCATAGGGAAAACTCACATATGATTCTACATAGATATTTCATCATAAGAAAGAAGAGAGAAGGCAGGATGTGTGTCTGTCTCCCATTCTAGGACATGGGTTCAAGTCATATATTATGATTTGTTCAAATCATTTTACTGTTCAACAGGAGACAGAGAATTTTTCTTCTCAAAGCTTGCTCTCTCAGGTAGAGTTCTGTTATATCATAGTATTGTTATATTCTATTCTATGTTCCCACTTCTGTTATATTGTAGAAAGAAGAGCTGTGCAGTGCTATGGATCTGTGTCCAGTAAAACGCTACTGAGTTTGCAGTCTAGAGACTAATGTCTCAGATGGCAGAGGTGAATTAAATGCACCAGCAGTAATGGATCTCTTTTTACCCTCACTCCTGGGATGATGTGACTATAAGCAATGTTACAGTTGGTGCTATACCCCACAACAAAGGCTAATCAGAAAAGAGTAGTAATTCTAAAAGCATGATGAAAAGGAAATAAGAGGATTAAACAATTTCTTTGTCTTCTTACATTCAGGATATTGTTCTCAAATTGTAGTCAATTATGAGATAAAGATCCACTCTGTCAGGGAGAAGAAAGAGTTACAGCAGACAGTGCTCTGGGGAAATGTAGTTTTGCTTAAGGAACACTAACGTTGTATTAACATAATCCTGAAAGTTTAATGGCTACCCTCCTCCTCTAAGTGCAGCGGACTTACTTTGGTTTAGAAGACTGCAGAAAATGGAGAATTTGTGCTCATTGTGCTATCGGTAAGCAGAGAAGCTACTTAAAATGTTTTTGAAACTCATTTTGTCTGACAGATAAGTGATTGCTCTTTTTGGATTAATGGACCATTAATACAGGATGTCCCTGCAGGCTCAGGTCCTGCTCCTTTCCTGCAGACAAGTTATAGCACGATACAAGTTCTGCAAGTGCCAGAAGCGTCTTTTCCAGCTTGCCTGGTGTCACACAGTGAAGTACTGGAATGTCAAACAAACAAAACATGTCCTGTTGCTGTTCAGAAGCATGTCATGCTGATAATAAAAGCTGGAACCATAAAAGGAAAGGTAATTTCTATCTCTTTGCACAGAAACTGATATTTTTGTTATGTTTATCAAATGCACGAAAGGATTCTGATCTGTAACTGGAGCTGAAATACAAAATCAATAGTAAAGATGACAGTGGCACTGATATAGCCAACTAACTTCATAGTCGATTTTGGATCCTGTTTGGTGGAGGTTCAGTTTTCTAACAACCTGTGTCTGGGGCTCACTGGAAGTCACGCATGGAGACCACTTGCCTTTTTCCCTACTAGAAATACTCCTCTTCTTGCAGGGATGACAGGCCAAGAGCAGCCCCGGGCATGCTGAGCTAAGGCCAGCAGCGTTTCTCCTTTGTGGATCAAACAGCAGGAGTTGGAATGAACCTTCCTCAAATTCTCTTTCAGGATCTCCTCCAGGCAAAACTTTGAGGTTTGCATAACTCTGAAAAGTAATCTGACTTTACTTTGGCAATGAAAAAGAAGCCTCTTATTTGTGCCAAGCAAAAACATATTTCTTCTTAGTAAGATTTTTCATTGCTAATATGTCATTTCTATCTCGCTCTCTCTTTTTTTTTTTTTTTTTCCCTTGCTGTGATTTTCCCCTCTTTTAAGGACATTTTTACATATACTGTTTTGGGCATGCTGAGACAAGAGTGAGATATTTGCAGTAGTTTACGAAAATGCATGGATTTGATGTGGTCATGCGAAACATTTCAGTTAGTGGTCTGAATGTGTTGTTGAAAACTGAAGGATGATATAAATACATGGAAAAATCAATTTTCCTTTGTTTCTTGAAATATTCCCAGAAGCCTCAATAAATCAAAAAATGAAAAAAGAAAACAAGAATGTCACTTTGCAATTAATAGATAGAAATGTGTTTTTAATACTAATACATTGCCAGAATAAAAGAAAGTGGCTATCATCTTCATTTTTGATCAAGGCAAGGAATTTCTGTGATGCTTTTCATTTTCTTATATGAGATATTTAGTTTGGAGCCAACTACAGCCACAGAGATGTCAAGACATGGTACCTTCTGCCATTAAAATTTTCTGCTAGTAGTTACAAGGAAGTTTAGTTTGGGATCTACAAGATCTTTTGGGCTGTTTCAGGAGATGGCTTGTATCTCAAAGGTGGATATTTATGTATTTATTTATTATTATTATTATTATTAATTTATTTTTTTAAAAAAAGAAAGAATATATATGTGTGTCTTCTCAGTGATATAGCTGTGGCTACTTCTTGTGATGGGTTCTTCTCAAATTCTTCAATGTAGCAGGTTCTAGCATGATAATCTTAAATTCCTGGTGATTTTCTAATGTTCTGGTATGTTTCAAAATATCACAGATATTGCCTTTAAGCTATCACGCTTGCCTCATTCTCATTTTAATCTTTCAGGAAGTGGAAAAAGAGGACAGTCTAGCTGCACATTATGTATTTAAATCAAGAAATGTCAGAAGGGGCCATACGAAGACAGGAGCTGCTGAGACAGGTTGGAAAGAGGTCAGGCTGGATCACATCGATCATGAGTTACAGCTTTAACCATATAGATGGAAATCACTGAGGCAGAACATGGGCAATGGGCAGCTTTCATCCTACCTTTGTCAGCTCTGAGGGTGATGGAGTACAGGTTGTAAGTCCTTGATGTTAAATATGGTAATGCACCAAGGAGTTGAAGTTAATAATAAAGAGAAGGACAAGGGAATACAATTTTGAACAAAAGAGGCAGGTTGAAGTGATTTATTGGGAGCGCTGAAATTCTCATTACTATGTAATGATCAGAAGTTTTTAGGCTTCCTGTGGCCAGAGGTGAGTGCTTTGCACTAAGATGAGTAGGCAGAGGGTGTCCTTGTCTTACATTGCATAATTATTCTGTAGTGAAAAGCACTTATTCTATTCTGTGTGCTCTCTTCAAGCATTTACTCTCTAATCCTTCTCTTAAATTAAGAGACAATAATCACCTACTGCTTTTTCAATGTTTCCTGTTTCTGTTTGATGTCATTGTGTTTAACTCATCCTTTACACCAGGGTTAAGCCTGGCATACTTTTTTTTAGTGCTGCCCCTATTTAATCTTCTTAATTTATGTGATGAGCTGATATTTGTTTAGAACTCTAAAATAGATATAAATAATAAAATGGAGACATCACTGAAACAAAGAGAACCTCTGTTAACAAGAACTGTAAAGTAATATTTGTGTCCTCTAATGAGATCACACTGATGAAGAGAAACTGTGCAATGAAAGTTTTCACTTTGTGTTAGATTGTTTTTTAAACAGAAAATAGAATCCAGGAACAGATTATTGGTGTCTTATTTTGGTATTACGTCACAAATACAATGCATCAGATTCCATACAAAGGGATGACATGATCTAGAACATCTCTGAACTACTAGAATTCATTAATTATTTTTTAAATGAAAAAGACTATGTTTTCAGAAGCAAATGTTGTATCATTTATTGACCACACAAGACAAAATAATCTATAAATTTTCCCTCTCCAACCCATAAAAACTTTAACTGAACTAAAGATGCCACTTAAAAATAATTTTATTTTCTTACAACCTGACAAACTTTAGGATGTGCAGCTGTATCCATTTCTGAGACGCTGGTGGCAGAAGGTGCATTGACAACAATTGATCCTGTTGACTCCCATGGCTGATCGAACTAGAAAACTTGTCTGCATAGCAGGTACTGTAATCCAAATTTATGACAGACCCAACAAGACTTCTCTAGAACCAAGTTTATGTCACAGAATAGTGACAGTGGAAGAAAATGCTGTAAGAGGGTTGACTGTGACCATGAAATGGATTTCTGCTGCTGTGTAGGAGCTTCCATCTTAGTCTTCTGATTCAAGTGATCCTCCTCTCTACCACACAGAATTTCTTGTTGGTTGCTATTGTTGTTGTTGGTCGCTATTGTTGTTGTTGGTCTTGCTATCCCTGTGTGGTCATTATATAGGAATATGTCTGCATTTCTGAATTTATTTTTATTTTTATTTTTTTTTGCTTAATCAGTGCTTGTTCTTTTAATGAACAGTGCTTGGTCATTTAATGAAACCAAAGGAGCCATTTTGTCACCTACCTACCATCACTTGATTTTTTGGGGGGTTTACAGTCAGTCTGGTGGAGAAACTGTGGGTAAGATGTATCATTTGCCATTTCTCAACTAAGCTTCTCATTTGAATAGCTAAAAATCTCAGGCCAAACTAAGCTAAATTTATTGTAACTGTTCAGATTAAGGAGTTGTTATTTAGATTAACAGCATATGAGGGATTTTTTTTGATTGGAAGCATTCTTTGCTGTTGTGCAATTGCAATAAATGAGAAAGGGTATATCAATTAAGCTTATTAGCAGTATTGCTTGTCGAGATGGAACTTAAAACGGCAAAATAATATCCCTCTCTACATGATCCTCAAAGGAAATAAATTAAACTGCCAAAACACTGATTTTAGGTTGTTAGTTAGCTGAGCTGTTCTGGTTAAGCAGGGATTTCTCTTCTGTCTTCCTAACTAATAACATTATGCCAGCAAAACTTTCAGGTTTTAGACGAAATATAAGTGACATATTCACTTGAATGATTTCAAAATGTTTTGTGTATCTCAGTATCACAAATGTCCTTTTCAACACCAGTTTACCAAAGCTAGTGTTGTAAATGCATTAAATGCATTTTATAGATTTTATAAAACAGTAGCAGCATAACTCTCAAATACTCAGCATTTCTCAGTCCTCTAATGCTATGTATTTCTCAAATAACCATTCTTATTTGTAAAAATTAGTTCTGGAAAACACCAAGAATTACAGACTTTCAGGTTCAAGTTCTTTGCAACAGAAATAGAATTCTTAGAGATCAGCAAAAAGACAGAATCGTGGGGTCTTCAGAAAGTAATTAGATGCTTGGTTAATGATAATTTACTGAGATGATGTGATTTTGTCAAATAGAGGAGAAATAAGTTCCAAAGACCAAATAGAAAAAGAGATGCCCATTGTTTATCTCGGTGCAGTTTAGCTGGCTAGTGTTTTCAGCTTTCTGTAGTTCTCTGGTCCAAACTTTGCATGTATTTTCATGTGACTGATTGATTACACATGAGAGCAGATGCTGAAGTTTCTTTGGATACTCAGTTACCTTGAAATTTCCAAGGAAATAATTTAAAAATTCCCTATGTTCTAAGTCACATTTAAATAATCCAGGACTGTGATTCAGCTGTTTCAGGCTCCTTACATACCCCAAGTGGAAAAGCCTCGTGCAGCCTTCTGTCAAAAACATATGGAGATAATATGGTGGAAAGTGGAACAATTAGCAGTAATCAGCCTGTTTTAGATCCTCTCAGAGCAGTACCAGATTCCTCCCTGACTGGAGCTACTCAGATCATGGCAGACACAGCCCCTGGCTGTCCAAGTGCTGAGCATCTGTGATCCCATTGACTCACTTGGAGATGTAAATCCTCAGCTGTTCTAAAATCTGCTAAGTTTTGCAGTTATTTGCATGTTAAATTCCTCATGCATGGGTTATGTGCCTGGCATTGCTCTCTGGTCACTCTTTTGGAAGACATAGGCTCAGGTCCGTACTTATGTAGCATAAGCCGTACTGCCCATTAACCAAGGTTTGTATTTTTTGAAGAGTTTTCCCTTTTCTATGATCCCAGTAGATTTTTCTCTTGCCTCCTCATTATCAGCTTTCTTATATTAAATAGTCAAAGAACAGTAGGACCTTCTTTCCTCTCCTAACACTAAAAATGATTCTCAAACCTTTCCCACTTCCTTCATGTTTTCTCAAACCCATCTGTAAACTTGTGTTTGCACTTAAATTTGCTCAAAGCTTGGGACCTATTGCCTGGGCATCGTGTTGCTGCCTCTTACACAAGGAACTGGTCCCTGTGTTTTGGAGTAGAAATTCATTCTAGGGATGGAAAAATCACATCATGGCTTGAAAAACAAGGCTCTTCTGCTGGTTGGCTCCAGAAACTCCTACTGAGCCGGTGTCCCCAGGCTTGGTCATCTTGGTACAACAATATTTCTAGGCAGACCACCGCCTTGTGTCCACTTCTCCCCTATTTTATGCACAAGGACCATTGCCAGGGCCAAAGGGGCTGGTCAACTTCTGGCTCATCCTTGGTGTGATGTCCTCAGGGCTGCTGAAAGAGTTCATGACTGTGCTGACTTCACTGTGGTCTTCACCATGAGCATCTTAGCTGCAGCAAAGGGCTCTCATTGCTTCCTCTGGGCATTTTGTGCCTAAACACTTCGTTATAGCGACCCTTCAATAAAGGCTAAATTAGTACATCTAGTTTTAGAGTGAGTGTATTTATCTTAGGATAACATGACCACAGTTAATAATTGAGCCGTAATTGAAATTTGCCTTTAACAGCATCTCCTGACTAATTGGATTGTGTCTAGACATTTTCTCTCACTACTGTTTTCTGGCTCTTCTGATCAGCCTGAAAGGTAACTCCCCAGCAATATTAAACTAAGACTAAATTGACCTGTCATAGAAATCAAGGCAGGAGTTCATTTTTTACACTAGAGACCTTCCTGAACAAGTTAAGCGAATGAGGTGAAATTTTGTGCTTTGGTGCATGGTGGAGATAAGTGACTTCTGGTGTCACCCAAGATTTTAAAAGCCAGTTTTGCGGTTGCTTTGCTTTCATCATAATTATTTCCATCAGGACAATCTGGGTTTCAGAGGCTTCCAAATCTGAATGTTAGCATTATATTCTCTCTCACCATGTGTAAATTAACATTTGAATTGTGGAATATTAAAATGATGTTCTTGGGGTAGTTTAGAGCACCCTTCATAAAGCTATTTATAACCACGGAGAGAGAAGTGAATGTCTCAGTTAAAACAGCCAGCTGACTATGTGGCTTAAAACATATAGAGCACTTCCCTCATAATGTTTGCATTTGTGGGAATATTTCTTTTTCCTACACTTTGTCATGCACTGATTTTAAATGACTGATCTCTTGCACGATAGCCTGTGTGGCTGTGATACAGCTGGCAGGCAACCTAAGGAATTCTTTAATTTTTAAATATATAAGTTAAAATAACAGTGATTGAAACTGTGGCTGTATTAAACTTGATATAAATAACTCGACTTACATAAATACAACTATAACTTTATAACTTGAATTTACCTACAGATTCTATATCACTTCATCCATTATTCTAAAAACATTTCTAGGGAAAACATACTAGCTGACTACTCATGATTTTTCTTGGAGGGACAGAAGGGACTTTTTGTCCTTGAAGTCACCTCTTGATTTCTTAAAGCTGTAAAGAGCAACAGGACATCATGTTGCTCTATATACACACAGACAACATGAATAATACAGAGATCAATTTAAATGCTGGGTTTATTTTTTCCACTACAAGAAACATGAGATATTTCCACTACATGCCTGCATGAATTCACAGCTGGTGTAAATCAGCAATTTTCCATTGATTCCTTACTTGATGCAGTGTAACTTTAGGAAGTGCATAGCGACATTAAAAAAGGTTAAACAACAAGAGATCAGCCAGGATCCTCAGACACAACTAATACATACCATGCAGAAATTTCATGCAAATGTATCTTAAACAACTTGAAGTGTGTGCTGTGGGTTGTTGTTCGATTTGTTGTTTTCTTTACTCTAAATAGGTATAGCTAGGAAAAAAATAAATAAATTAAGCAGTATATATTACTTAACACAAGTGCTATTCCAAACATGCTGCATAAATCTATGCTCCATGTCATTGCAGCTGAAGCAATCCCAGTCCTCTTGCGAGAAATTGAAATCTTGGCTAACCCTACTGTGTCCTGTGCCTCCCACTCCCACCCTTGGAGTGGGGTGAAAGGATTTAGGAGAGATCGACTATGGTAACAAGCCTAAACCCATCTATGTAATTCTAGAGCTATCTTCCCTTTTTGCAAAAGCACACAACCTTTCTTTGTGAACCACTTTGTGGTGTAAAACCTCTCTTGATTAAAGCACTGTATAAATGCAAGACTTTCGTAACTGTGTCCCTGACTGATGATGCTGTTGGTTCATCTGCTTCATCTGCTACTGCTCATGCTGTGATCTTAAAGGCTTTCCAGCATGTGATATATTTGGGTGCTGTTAGATTTATATCTGAGTTGAGATTTTTCTTATTGTTTAAGAGAGCAGGATGCCAAATTCCCACCAGACTGCTGAGAAAATAAGTTTTCTCATTCAAACAGGGTTCTTGTGTCTCAGCTGAAGGATTTCACTCAGCTAAAATCTTTCCAGTACAGAGACCGTCAACATATTTACAGTCAATGGCTGATGATCAGGTGCTGCTCTCACAGGTGAACAAGGTGAAAATGGGTGATAAAATTCCTTTCATTTAAATCAATATGTAAGGAATGGCTTGACTTTGCAACTTTTGAGGAGGAATGTTAGATTTCTTAGAGTCCTGTAGTGCCCTGCCCAGCACCAGCTGCCCTTCTGTATGTGAGAAGCTATATAATAAAGGTGCATGGGTTCTATCTTGTAAATTATGTTGATTTCTGTCTCTTAAACTAAGCTTAATATTTGGCTGAAATATTAGCAATATTCTTTGTAAAAAAAAACCAACTGGGCTTGCATGTATTACACTCTTGCTTGAGTGGAAAACTATGGAGATGGTCTGACTTATTTTCTTTCTGTAGAAATTATTTATTTCCTCTCTCCTCCGTGTTTTCATGTGGTCTCTGGAATCCCTAAAGACTCTCTATTAAACAGCAGCAGGCAAATACCATATCTTCCCTTAATCCCTGAAGCTCAGCAACTACATTACTTCAAGCACCTGGAAGGCAAGAACAGGTGGTGTCATTTTTCTTCAGCATCATTTTTTTTTCAGAGTTATTAATAACTAAAAAGGTTGATTTGTATCCTTGTGTTCTAGTTTTTTTTCAGCACTTCCAAAAGAGCCCAAGTTATTCAAAGTTTCAGGAGGGACTCTTGTCTCTTCCACAAAGACAATACTGGAGACAAAAGCAAGTCCAGAAACTATAACATTGGACCTGTAGGCAGATGGGATGCCAGATGGTTATTTTTAAAAAAAGTTATCATGGGGAAAAGGGGAGAAAGGAAAAGAATTCAAGCTCAGCTTCAGATTCATCTTCAACCTGCTGTGTATGAGGCTTTGAAAAGCATGATTCACTGTTCTCATTGTGAGAACCTGCACTAACTTTTGCTCCTGTACAGCAGAACTAATATGTGCATAAACAATGCAGCTACTTTCACTATCTGACAAGAATAAGTTATATATTAAGACCTGAAGATGACTTTGTTATACAGTCACCAACTTCATGAAGCAGAACCTGCTTTGAATAACCATGATTGTCCCACAGAGACATCTCACAGAGTGATCATTAAAATTCCTGGTCGCTTGCCAGTTGTCATAAAAGTTCTTTGTCACCCAGTAGAACTATGGTGCTGTGTAACTAAGCAGGCAAGGGTTTGTTTTCTGTATTATTTTCCCTGTTTTGTTCCCTTTGGCAGGTGCATTGCTGTTGAATGTACTCCTACAATCTTTAGTAGAACTTGATATCCTAAATCCGTTCCATGTTCATCTAATCTATGCCATGATTAGTCTTTGAAGAGCAGTACATGCCATGAGTGAGTAAATGTTTGAATAAAAGATTAATCAGAACTAGGTAAGATCAAGGCAACCAAAATGACTTGGCTTATTAACAGCCTGTTGATGTAAAATGCAGACCATGCTAAATATTAAATATGTTGATCATTCTTTCCAATTCGCATCAAACTAAATTCAACTTCAGAGTAAATGAATTAATTCAACTTCGTCTTAAATGATGATACTCTTATTCTAATATGTGGGTATTCCTAATCTTCCTCTCTCTCTTATTATCATTTGTATTTAATCTTCCATTCTTCTTGAGATGATAAATACTGTATGAAGCATCATAACAGAACACAGTGGCTACTGCTCCTGCTTTGTGCTAATCTGGTTGTGTGACCTTAGTGTGTTTCCCTGCAACTGCACAGAGACATCCCTTTTGTCCAATACTTCTGATCAGCCTTTCTCTAATTGTTTTTATTGTTTCGAAATTAATACTTAAAGGATTACAAAGTTGATTGCAGTGAACATGGTAGCCTAAATAGTTAGAAATTCTGTGAACTTCCCAATAACATCAGACCCAATTGCATGTTTGGATGCCTTACAACTTGCTACATCCAAGTTTAGGACATAGGCAAATCCATTAATATAGTGGTAGGAACTTATTTAGTTATAGGTACCTAGAGCTATTTCCTTTTTGGACTAAAGATGTTAACAGTGATTGAAAAAACCTAAGTCATGTCTTTAATTTGTTGTAAAAATAAACTGCTCCTCCCTACCTTTTATTAACATGATACCCAGTGCTCTTTCCAAAGTTCTATAAATGGTCTTGAAAAGAAAACCCTGAATCCGTGAAATGTGGCGGGTTCATTTAACATCTGGAAGTACTCTCATGGCTGTCTTCACTTCTTTCAAGACAGTGAAAAACTAGGCTGTATGATTTCTTGATATTCATACAAGGAGTGCCTAGTAGCATCATTGCTAGTAAATAAAAGATTAAATTTTCTACACTGGAGATTGATGTCTTAAGGTTTGGGTTTGGGCATTTCCTGAGGGCCTGTTACTAACACATACTGTTAGGAGCTATTTGTTTTCACTTCGTAACTAGAGGAGGCAATCTAATGCTCATTAGGTAATCTTTATTGGACCATCTCTGCTGTATTTGTACTGAATAGTACCCTTATTACATGCTTAGTTCCATTTATTTCATCTGTTAAAATTAGATATTTCCACTGTACTCAAAAAGCATCCATGTTCTTGGCTAGCAGGCCCAGAATTTGAAGCTAACTGCTAGAAACTCTTCCCAAAGCAACTTCTTATGCAGTTTATTATTTGCATCTCTTCAGGAACAAGGATTCACAGCACCTGTGGCACCAGTCCCCCATATGGAAATCAAGGGAAAGAACGCAGTGACTGTGGTTTTAAATGAAGAAAAAGAAAAACAGGTAAGAAAGTAAACATTCAAATATTTCAATTTTATTATATAAACCATGAAGATTTTAAAAGCTCCATGTTTAAATGGTCCTTTATGTATGTTCCCTTTAACAGTGTTGGAGTTTTTTGCTGGCTCTGGCCACTTTTTGGATCTTCCCTCATGGACTCTAAATTAAAGAAACAAAACAAAACAACAAACAGCAACAACAAAAACAAACGAACAAACAAATGAAGCAGAGAGAAAGAAAAATAAAAGAAACAGTTCTGTGCATTTTAACAATTTAATCCCTTCTTCTGACATTTGCTCTGTACTCCCCGGATTTACAGTCTACTGTTTCACAGTGCTGTACTGAAATACAAGATATACAGAAGAAATGGGACATTAGTGTGGTCACAGTTATGTGACTTGAAGAAATGGCTGGAAAAAGCAGAGCATTTCCAATTAAATATGTGAAGGAAAAAATAATTTTTCAGACACCTTTGTATAGAAAATGTCCAGAGGTTTACAGTGAAAGACCCTGTCTTTTTGTTAAATTCAGGTTTTAAATGTCTTCTTTTTTTTTTTTTTTCATTTTTCAGCTACACCAATGAATACAGAATAAAAGTGAAGACATTCCCTGCAGGTATTTCAAGGTAAAAACCTCCTCTGCATTTCAACAGATGTTCTGCATTCGCACAGCATGCAGCCCAAATGCTGGCACTGCAGCAGTGACTGGCGTCTTCTAGGAGCTCCTTTCCACATACATCACTCACCTAGATATCAACTTTACTTGTCACAGGTAAAAAGCTGATAGAAAACTCTAGTTTTTTTGCTAGATCCTGCTAGGATATATTCAAGCGTACAGTGTTTAATAATTATGTACTCTTGGAAAAAGTACCAAGATTAAATCAGCAAACTAGAGGATATTAAGCATAGGAAAAAAATACCCTGGGCAGAAAGCAAGCTTCCAGATGGACTTGACCTTCACAGCTGTGTCTTGAACCTCCTGCTTAGGTTGGACACTTAAGAAACTCAGTTAAGTTCATAGCGTCCATCAGATCCAGCTGATGCTCTTGTGTTATAGTTTAACTGGTGACCTGGAAGAGCGGCCTCCTTGGGTGCATGACCGATATCTAAAACAACAGGAACTTCCTATTTATCTGTAAATACTTACAGCTTTCTATGCTACGCTTGTTTTCTCCTGAAGAAACTGCAATAAGCAGATACCGTGGTGGTGTTTTAACCTTATAGTCAGCTGTAGACCTTGTCGTCCTGTCAAATATAACAGACTTCACCAGGTTTATGAGGAATTTCTTGCAATAATTCCTCCTGAAACGGAAGCAATGGTTCAGAATCTCACGACCGACTCTGTGAACTTAACTCATATCATCACTAAAAGAAGTTTGTTTGCAGAGATTTTCTTTGTATTTACTTTTCCAAACAAAGGAAATTCTTTGTCATTTACATTTTCTTGGGAGATTCATTTGTATATTTTTACTTTCTGTTTTTTTTGTTTATATGTTCTCTGTGAGGCACAGAAGAATATCCAAAACAATGTACAAACCAGGCTTTTCCTTCTCAATGACACGCAAGTCTCCAAAAGCATCTCCCGTGTGTGTGCACTTGGGGCTGCATTGTTTTGCTGGAATTCTATAGAAGTGCTCATAGATTCAGGTTTTCCATGTTTTGGGGTGTTTAATTTGATACAAATAGGTTAACTATCCATGTCCTTGCCATTTGCTTTGCTAAAACCTGAAGATACCTATTTCAAATTGAAAAATCTTAATGTATCACTTGAAAATACTGACTGACCAGTATAGTTTTGTCTTTTGCAGCTGCAATATGCTATATTGTCTGAAAAGTGAATGATTCATTAGTTGTTTTGACATATTCTCGTGACAGTTCCATATTTTTGTACTCTGCCAAGGGCTTACAGTGTAAAACTAACAGAAGCTTTCCTATACATTCAGAAAAAAAGCCTGGAAGGAAGTTCTTAGTGATTGCTCTATTTACTCTTGAATATGATGATACAAATACAGCATTTCCTAGCAGTGCGTGGGGTATGCATGTGATAAGAAAGTTTTTCCTGAGGCTCCCAGCTCAGTCTATGATCACAGCAGCATGGAAGGGATTGGGATCCTTTATCACATACAACCACTGCAGGGTTTTGTGAAGTAGTTCAACTTTGAATATGGACAAAATTATATTTAAAATGAAGATTTTTTTGGACAGAAGTTACATGAGCTAATCCTTATAAGTTATAACATATGCCATACCAAGTAGAATGTAATATATTAAAACTTTGGAAACCCATTAAGATCCGTGACATTTAACCCAGTTTAATTTTTTGAAACAGGATTCTGCTTTTATGAAATAACAGTAAATTCAGCTTTTCTAGCACTATGCCTGTGTGTAATAGAATCATCCGTTAGTGTGACTGATGATCCTCCAGGGCTTGAGGAAGGAGGTTCTAGCAATTATGAATCCTGATTTGTGAGCAAACTGGCATACATCAGGAGAGCCCGTCTCTAGCTTTGTATCCCATCATGTATTCCCATGCAAAGAGATGTGATTTAACAACCCAGAGCCAGAGACTTTGGTGCACATATACCAGTCAGATAACTCCTTTAAGCTGGGGTCTATCTCGTGTGAGGATTATCCTGCTGCAGACTTCTCAACTGCAGAGCATGGATAGGTCTCATTAATTCCTGGAAATAATATCATCCAGAGAGCAGAGCTTAAAGTAAAACTTTTACTAGGTTTCAGAGACTGAATTCAGTCTGGATTTGTGGCAGAAGTAACAACAGAATAGAAAAAAACTGTATTCGGTCTAGAAAAATGGTTGGTCTTAGTCAGTGGCCCAGTGCTGTATTTAGGACCAATGTCATTATGACCGTGTAACAGGGATTTCTGTTCCATTTTATTCCACACTGACCTGCTAATTAAAGGTGTTAAGCTGACAAAGGAAACCAGAAATTGTTTGTGAAAAAATGGGGTGTTGATGTCCTGTTAGGTGTGACTCTTAGGTGGTAAAATGGGATGGTACTGTACACTGAAAGGTACTGAAGAAAACGGATCCTGGAAGGACACAGCCCTAAAATAGAAAGAGAAATCTGGGTAGAAGTAGCTTAACTGTGTTACTGTTTTACTATATCTATATATCGCTAATGCTGATGTAAGTAGAAGCAATTGGCTGTGGCGCATTCCCATGGTTGGTGTCTCTGAAGGACTTAACTAGAGATGTTAAACAGGAGAACCCAATAGGTAGAAATATGGGAGAAGATACTTCTATGTAACAGTGGCATCTTGGCTTTGGTTATTCTTTTTTTCTCTCCCTAGTCTTGAAGTCGTACAAACATCAGAATGAGGTCTCTGAGGAAAGGACGCTGAACAGGGGATGACTGCAAGTGCGTGCCAGAGAAATGGAAGAGAGCGTGCTGGAGTCTACAAGTGGTTAGGAAGACGAAATCACCGTGGTGGACCACAGGTACAGCATTCTGGTTTGTGATATTCGGTTCCAGGTATAATGCGACCTCCTGTTTTCCATGATATTGCTATCTATGAAGTCAATAGGATTGAGGAGTTTTTAAGGTGTGTATAATAGCACAGTAGGGTTAGACACAAGTGAAATCAGTCTCAGTTCACCATCTGATCTGGCTTGATGAACATAGACTCAGTTTCTGCATATTCACTGGGCTGTAAACACGTTTAAACTCATTCACATGTAACTTTGATTCATCCAACAGAAACCTTCAAATTAACAGATATGTTCATTATAAGTGTATCCTTTTTAACTTATTAATTCTACAAGCAATTCATTATTTTATGGCATCATTCAGGAATTCCAACATGCCCTAGTCTACTGATTTTTTCCTTGGGTTGAAAATTGGACCAGGTTACTCCAGCAGTGAACTAGATAATCCTGACAGGTTCAGAGAACGACCTTCCAGAGGGCCCATCCTTGACCCACTTTAGCCGCTGAGGCACCATCACAAAATCCCTTGCCATTTCCCACCTGCTCTAAATAACACTAAAGGTAGAGCTGAGACAACAGTTTACTAGAAAAACATGATTACAGGTCCATTTTTCTTCATTAAATTAATGTTAAACATAATCTATTACAGAGGTTCAATTCAAGGAACAGATGGTAAATACAGGGTAATACAGATAGAGACTAAACAATACGGGTGACAGCTGATACATTTACACAAAGCTAGTAGGTGCTAAGTGTTCTTTAAAACTATGCTTAAATCATGGAATACAAAATTCTTTCATATATTTGTTTTTAAATTTGTTTGGATGCAAAGTACTTCAGTGAAACTGCAGGCTAATGGGCTCCCAAGACCACAGTCTGTGAATCTTCAAAATCCACTCTATTTAACATTTTGAAGATTTTATTTAAATTTCTGTTTTTACTGAGTTATAGCATCAAGCAAACAAATTGTGTGAGCAGGGAAGCCAAGTGGTCAGATCACAAGAATGAAAGCTGAGGCATCTGGCTTTTCCAGTGGGAGGAACTGCTGTCTTAGGGATAGTACAGCAAGATTTTGTTTGAATAAGAAAATAATTCAGTTTCCACATGATAAAGTATGAACTGCTGTGTGAAGCAGCATTCTTCCCACACCACAGCTGAATGTCTAAATATAGCCTGCATCAAAATCCTTTCTCATTCACATTGTTGATATCTGCTGAGTAGCTATTTTGTTTCTTATTATACCCATAGCTTCCATCGAGATCAACCAAAACTCTTTCCCATGGGGCTGGTGAGGATCCATCCAGTCCCTGGGATTTATGCAAACAGTTTAGGACCAACCTGCAAGAGAATGTCTAGAAAAATGGCAATAGAAAATCATACCCCCTACTTCCTTTTTTGGCTTGACAAGAAAGTGACAGAAATGTTCTTGTTAAAAACCTGATTTTTCTTTTATGTTGAAAGGTAATTTCCACACTTAATGTAAAAGAAACCAAACAACCTTTGGAGCCAGACTCAGCCAACCTACGTTCTGCAAGACCCTGTCACGGTGCTTTGCCACTGGCTGTGGGACTGGACCACAATGTCCACAAAATCATCTGCCAGATAGTTGGATCTTCCCAAGTACTGTTTGAGAACCATGATCTCAACCTCCCTTAAAGACATCACAAATGTGAGTCAAAGAGCAGCAGTGACTCAAACAGGGAAAGCTTGTCTTTTCTGATTTTTTTTCTCCTTTATTCTGCTCCTCTCATTTTCTCCCTTTACTCTCTTTCATCTCTTTGTGTGTGTTCTGAGGTACGCAAATGTATACATATAATATTTATACTTATGCAAACAAAAACTTTAGCTTTGAAAATGTTAAGTAGTCAAATATCTGGCGAAGAAAAAACAGTGAGTTGTTGTTATGCACTGAAACAAAATAAAGCAAGACAAAGAAACTCTAGATTTATTACAAAACAAAAACCTCAGGATAATGCCTGCAAAACAATGTACTTTAAGTACAGTAATAATTCCTTGAGGCAGATTAATGAGCCCCTTACGTGAGTTACACTTCAATAGTGAAATGCAACTCAATCTAGCAATGGGATGTAGCTCCAATGTTTAGAGCCAGAAGGCTCTGGCTAGAAAAATGTGCCTTTCTCAGCCACTGCAGAATCCAGAAATGTTACTCTGCAGCTATTAAAACACACAAGATAATGGAATTTTCAGTTATATATATTTTGAGTTAATGAGATGCCACATTCTTAGAAGAATCTATTATTTTCCAAAATACTTGCCATCCAGTGATTCAGGAAATTCACCTGGCTGAAATCTAACCCATAAGAAGAAATATTCGGTGTCTAGCTTGGTTGGCTCTCTGATTCCTGTTGCACAGCATGATCACAGATGTGCAAGGATGGAGGCACCCGTGGTGCTGGGAAGAGTGGGAGGGTGAGGCCGCGATACAACCTCCATGGGAGCATCCCTTATTTTTTCCTATACATATATATAACATCCACTGTTACAAAGAATAGATTCTTTCCTTTCCTTAACAGACTCTAGCACATATAATTTTGGCCAGCAGCTTGAATAAACACATCCCTTTGCATCAAGGCTGTATAAACATATTGGGTGCTGCCTGATCCAAGACACCTTTACTCTTTCTTAGGCGTTTGTATACTCCACTGCAAGATGCCTTGGAAACTTCGGAGCTTCCATCATAACTGTAAGAGCCAAATTCAGATATTTAATGTATAAATGCTCTTTCTTTCGCAATCTCTTCCTCTCCCTCTCATGTTCCACTTGGAAAGCAATCTTATCACCATTTATTTTATGTAAGCCCCACTTAAGAATGAAATAGGACTATCCTGGTCCTTGTTTATTTTCCTGTCCCATCTTTGTTTTCTGTGCTCTTGGAAGGCTGTTTATCCTGTTTTCCCACTTGGCATGGATTCAGTAATGGTTTTTTTTTTTTCGGTTGTCTCCAAGGCTACAATGCAAAAAAGGCCCCAGAGGAGTTGGGTACTTGACTGGAAAGACACCAGCACTGTGGAGGCCTTACTCCTCTTCATTACAGACTTAGCAGAAATACATTTTGCTGTGATTTTCAAAGGAAACTACAGGGCTGTAGGCACCAGCTTCCTATGAGCTGTCTCTAATCCTTTCATATGCATTCACCTCACGTAGATTTTTCCATAAGCACTTCATGACTAATTGTAAAGGTTTAAAAGACCGCTTGAGCTAGAGCTTTGCTCATAAGATGTGGTGCTGCTCACTGGTCCTGGTGTGCTCATGAGCTGTGGGAACAGGGACACTTGGCCATTGACCATCTCTTCTAACAACCACCAGCAGGAATGTGCAGTGTTGCTCTGGGAAATGCAGTCTTAAATGGAGGAACTGTTATAATTTAAATTAGACTAGAATTAGCCAAACAAATGGGCCAGATCATTTATCCAGTCTAGACTCTTTGTGCCATAGGCACAGTTTACAAATATTATAGCGATTAAGCCGGTGAGTCTTTCTGGATTTTCAAGTTGTTTTGAAATTCTCTCATTGCTAGGGTTAAGTAAAAATTTTGAAGATTAAAAAGATTTTTTTGAGGACATTCTTCTGAGGAAAAAAGTGTTCAGTTCAGGGTAGAGATTTTGCTGTTGGTAAAAGAAACCAGAGTGGGAGAGGAACCCAGATTTTGTAAGTAATTACTTATAGAAAGTAGAACAGATCCAAAAGAAGGTATCAGTCCAAACAACCTAGTGGTTGAGTATCAAAATAGTACTCAAAGGACTTAAACCCACACTATTTACAAGAGTAAATCTAACAATGGAGCAATCATCACCCCATTTCCTAATTCCAACAATTAAACCATCTTGGTTTAATCCCAGAAGCTCCTCTGTTCCTGCAGATAGACATTAACTCAATGATTGTGTTGTCATGGAAAGCTTAAACTGAGCACAGCAGAGATGGGATCCAGACACTTCTTATACTGCACATCCTAATAGGTCAGATGGAAACAGCTAAATGAAGAGAACATTTAAAATGTGTTACCAATGTATTGCCTTTGAAGTGTAAAGAGACCAAAACTAGAATTTAAAGCAGAATTACTTAAGAATTTAGCCAAGAGCTTATTTACACTATTATTAATGGTACCTTTAAAAGCACAGTCACACCCAAAATGAGCTTTGCACTGTGTATGCATATAGAAAGACAAATTTCCTGCCCTAAGAGCAAACAGCTGAAAAGAATTTATTTCCTTGTCTCTTTATTTTTGACAACAGTGAACACTTCAAATAGAGACACTGAATGTTTTATTTCAGTCTCCCGTGCTCCCTATGATATCGAGATGTACTCTTCAGTATAATTCCACCTCCATGAAACACAAGGAAACTTACTTATTTAGATTTACAGTTACCTGAAAAACTACTGATGATGCACTGACACAAATAATTGCTATCTGTCCTAATAACTTTCCTCTCAATAGTTTTCTTTCTGGTTGCAGCATTCTTTGAAATTATATGTTACAATGATAATTAATATGCATTTAATACAGTTTGAGCCATGAAAATTTCTGGCTACTTGGAAACTCTTCCCATTGTCCTGATTTTAATTAGACTATTTCACTTTGGACATTTCAGTAGATTTTATTGGAATACAATCTCATATTGGAGACATTTCTTATCAGGAGCTGAGAATCTGATGTTTTTTAGTTATTCCAAGAATAGTATTTGTCTTATATTCTAGACATTTCAGATGGTCATATCACCTTGATGAGATCCACTCAAGGATTCAGACACTCAAATGGGATTTTGGCAGAATTTAGGTGTCTAATTCCAATAATAGAATGCTCCACATTTTGTGTGGGCTACCAGGTGTCCAGAATTAATCACACTGGCAACTGGCCCATTATTTTGGTCCTGTTATTGTTTTTTGAAAATGAAAAGCAGACCTCTGCCCGGCCTGGGAGCAGAGATATGTGATCAGATGTGGTAGAACTACAAGGACAACCCAAAAGATCCTGTTTTAGGGGACAGCACTGTCAAACACTGCCCTGGAGAGGACTGGTTTACGCTGTGAACTTTTCCAGTCTAACTCCAGTTATGGCTCTGACCAATTTCTTCAGAATAAAATATTCTAGTGTTCACCAAGTTTTGCATATGTCAGATTTCTGACCAACTGCCCTAAGGATCTACCAGTTTGAGTTACAGAAGAAAGAAAAATCTGCAGGTTCACTTGAAGGTGGCAAGAATTGTGGCTCCCTATTTCATAGCCCCAGAGCTGTTGAAAGTGCATTAGCTGCCTCCTGCCTTTGAGGCATGGTTTCTTCCAAGGCTTTGGCTGGATAATATTTCTGTTATTATTTGCAAGATTGAAACACTGATTATAGAATGTATTAGAAAAAAAATCATAATGAGGCTACAAACCCCTTCTAGCTAAGCACAATTATGTAGAGCCAGTGAGCATATTTCTCCAAGAAACTTCTTTTTGCTTTGAACTACACTGGGCTTTTTTTTAAATATGATTTCTATAAGAGACGTTTGTTCCATGGTGGTTTTTTTTAATCCACAACTTCTGAGTATTGTGCTCATATTTTTGCGTTGAGATTTTCCTGCATACAGAGTGCCAGCCAAAAGCAGGAGCAGCATCGTGAGCAACTGTATCCAATGTGCTGTTGCAGTTGTGAGGAGTGAGGGGTGCTGGGCAAAGACTGAACACCCCAAAAAACACCCTTCCATCCCGGGGAGCTTTGTTGGCTCAGAAACACGCGAACGGTAGTTCTGTGGTGGGTCCACAAGTTGATGCAGAGACAAATTACCTTACCCAGTCGGCTCCCCAAATTAAAAACTGACTCTGGCAGTACATCAAGTACCCGAATTTGTTCCAGATTTAAGCAAATGCATGATGGCAGGTGTACACTGGAATTTAGGTCAGGCAGGCAAGAGAGATCAACAGCACAGAGCCACAGGCTTTAATTCTAACTAATAAAGAGATCGGCCAGGGGTTTAGTCCTGGCAATTGAAGTGGCAAACTGAGAATAATTACATGTTTGGAAAAACATCCCCTTGGGCATTCATAGTCAGCCCAGATCACTAGAAATGATTGTGATAAAAAGCATAATGAAATAGCCAGGTTGGTTGGTAGCAGCAAGAACATTTATTGCAATAATCACAATGTAAGCTCTGCGGAGAGATTTTGGGGGAAGATCAGAAGATTAATGAAGAACTGGTGTGTGGGAAAGTGCAGGTACTTAGATATTTGGGAAACTAGAAATTTTGAAATAAACCTATATAAGAAAAAAAAATCTGACACATTAGATTTAGCAGAGCACTCAGAGATAAATTTCTTAACATCTACAACTGAATGTCAAATATTTAAAAATACTTGTTTGGGAAGTTGCTGTTTACTTCAGGCAGGTGTTCAGTGATGCCTTTGCAGGAGCATGAAGATGTCTACAGAAAACTAAAGCACATAAATTTAAGGAAATACCCTTGAGGTTAAGTATCAGGGTGTAATGTAAATCATTCATAGCTGGAAATCAGTAATTAGTCATTCAGTGACAGAGGAGACAGGAAGCCTAGACAAAGTGTTCATTAAGAAGTTCTAGGCCCTTTTCAAACAGGCTGCAAAGTGATAACCAGAGTCATCGGCCGAAGAAAAGCCCACAGCACACCCAGTTAAGAAGAGCTTATCTTGCAGAAGTAGATTGTAAGTCAGAGAGTCTTGCAGCTGTGTGAATAAAGCTGTGTTCTCCATGGACCCAGAGGAAGCTAAACGAAAATATGAAGACATTGTCCATAGGTAGAGCTGCCAAGCTACTGTTCGGTGAACAAGGAGTCATCTGCTTCTTGGAAGATGTCCCTTGGCTAATGGAAGTCACTGAAGGCCATGAGGTCACTCGTTTAGGATCCTATGAGGCACACAGATTTACAGCACTGGGTTGCCACTGTTTAATATTGTACTATTATTCACTATGAGCACTTTGGGGCAAGGGCCACAGTGACCTAAGAACTTACATAGTGAATACTTATTACTTATGGGGCCCACATGCTCTCTGAGGGCTGCAGGAATCTGCTCCTGGAAAGGAACAAGGGGCAACGTTTCCAACTAAATATGGGAACTGGAAATGTACGAAGATACAATAAATGTAATTTGTGGTAATAAACAAAGCTGCATAAACCCCAAAAAATTATTTAAAAAAATTAATCTTGATGTTTTAACATGCTTAGAGGAGTTTTGTTACCTACCTCACTACTATTTTTTGGGGAACTGCTTCAATGAAGATTTTGTGTTTTGAAATACACAAACTGGAAGCCGCAATGAAACTAAAAGTCTTTACAAAAATAAATAAATACATTTAAATAAATATATTTATCACCCAAAGAATTTGTAACTTTTCAGGCTAAACTTTGGAAACAAAAGTAGCTTTGAAACACTGGGTTTAAAAAATATGCAAATTTTTTGTTTTAACCTGAAAATGAAAAAGATTATTAATAACATGTACACCATATGTAAGTTCCTTTATGCTGTTAAATTATTGCAGCAACTTGGTTTTGTAGGTTCAACCTATGCAATAAATATAGGGAAACATGATAGGCAAGTATTTCCTAGGGGACTGAGATGTCCGTTTGAATTTTCCTACTAAGGATGTTGAAGGATCAGAGAACTGTATTTTAGAGGTTTTTCCAGTAGAAAAGAAGCTGTATCCACTCTGACTTTACTATGTGTAAATAATATTGATAGGGCTTGACTCATGCTGGGAGAAGTAGAAAAGCTGAATGATGGTTCTTAGCAATCGAGCAAATTTAACCACTCTCTGTATTTGTTACCTGCAAATTCTCAGAGGGCTTACTTTTTCTTTTATTTTTTTTTTTTTATTTTTAGGGAAGACTACTCAAAGCCCAAAAGTGTTTGAATGATGTTAGTCGGCATTTATGTGCTAGAGAGACGGTGCTAACCACTGATGAGCTCCACTTCCTTACCCACCCCTAGAAAAGCACAAGGCAAAGAACTCCAGATGAGACCTGAGGGCATTTTTTTTTTGCAATGGGACTTACTCTGCTTCCCCCGAAAAAAGACCTACCCTAAAAATAAGCCCTAGCATGATTTTTCAGGATTTTTGAGGATGCTCGAAATATAAGCACTACTCCAAAAATAAGCCCTAGTTACAGTTCATAAAAAAAGTCAATTTAAATAGTGTCCAGGCAGCTATACATGTAAAAAAAGCAAGCACCTTTTGGAGCAAAAATTAATATAAGACTCCGTCTTATTTTCAGGGAAACAGGGTAATTATGGGCTTGTGTTGTAATTTGTGATAATTTTCTAGGAAGACAAGTCAGAAGGATCCAAGCGTGCTATGTATACACTGTCCACACGTTATAGAGAAGAGGAGAAAATGTATACAACGTTGAGGGCAAGTACAGTATACAAGGAAACTGCTAAATTAGGGCAAATGCTTATGTCAAGAAAGGGTTTCAACAGAGTGGAAAAGTGAGGGGAAGAAGATTTAGGAGACATGAGTAACTATCAAATGAATTTTTGGTATGTGGTCACTCTCGGAATAGAGTCAGTCAAATAGCTGATTTGAACTAAAGTCAGCCAGTTCTTGCTATATGAACAGAATAACAGTGAGGATCATTTTTACAGGCCAGGGGGAGGAAGTGAGATTATATATAAATCAACAGAATTGGAGAAATGTAATAATATAGAATTCTGACAGATGCCTTTTTAAAATACATTCACTTATTTAAAAGCCCTTACCAAAGCTGCATATAAACTTATAAGCTACCGAGAGTTTGAATAGGATGCTCTGGGGTTTTACTTAAAAAAATGTGCTGACATGGTAGGGTCATTTTTTTTTTTTTTCCATTAAGTTTAATGGTAGAATCAGAATGTACGTCCATGCAAAGAAAAATGTCCCATTTGTGAAGTCTGGTACCAGCCAGCAAACGAGATTAGGAAAATGAGAACTTAACATAAGGAAAAGGTTCCTGTTTTTCTCCCATAAAAATGAGTGATCAGACAGTCAGCAGCAAATGTGATGCTATTCTGGCAGATGCTAGAACTATCGCGTTGTGTTTACTATGGCAATGCAACGTTGTTGACAAAGCAGATGTAGTCGCATGGTTCAAAATGCAGGTTTGCTCCTGCTCTCACTGTGATGGGTGATATCTCCACTATCACTGTCCCTGTGCAAATGCCTTGACAAGGGTGAGGTAACTGATTTTCAACCTCTGACTCGACCATCTACCCGCACAAGCCCAGCTGATAAGGAATCACGTTGAAGAAATTACTTTTGCTACGAAGATAATAGCAGATAAGACAAGATGAAAGTTAATCCTTCACGAGGGAGGGAAGTTAATGAATTAAAACACTAGATAACACTAAGAAAATGTTGGCTCAAGAAAAATCTAATGGGTGGGCCAACAGCTTACCGAAGCAAAAATTAAGTACAGATATTTATAACCAGTATAATCTAGAAATTGCAGGGACAGAGATAAAACAACAACTAAAAAAAGACCATTTGTACCAAGATAGTGACAGAGGCAGAAAAACCTTCATTTTATTGGCTATAAAATGCAAATGTTGTGCACTCATGTGTCTGCCATCTGTAGGCCTGGCCGCCCACGGGCTGACTGTACAGGCAATCAAATTTTCACATTATGAATGATAAGAAAGCAATACAGTGGCAGCTCATGATGTGCTCTACCATGCAGGTGGTGTTTACAGATAAGCTCCTTTTTGGAATGAACACTTGAGGTCAAAATAATCCAGGGAGCTGTTTGAGCAAAGAGGCAAACAATATTAAAATAAATATGAGCTCACTGTAACCCTTGCCACTTAGGCCGTTGTGTTTATGGCAGTTTTCCCAAACAGAGCAGTTTCGCTTTGTAGTCATGCAAAGCACCTGCCACTTTTATAGCACAAACTCACACCTCAGTTTTCACACCAGTAATCTATCTGCATGCCCTCGTTGTGGTTACAGGTTGCATAGTCAAAGAAAAAAGCATTCAGATTTACCCCTTAATATTATTTTAATGAATTGCATCACAGAGAAGTAGACTGAAAAGGCATCTTGTACAAGCAAAAATCTGGTCTATTTAAAAGAAGTTATAAAAAAAATAAAGCACCATGTCTTTCATAAAGAGTAGTATATGTTAAACAGTTCATAGCTCTTACTACCGGAACAATAAAAAAATGAGTTTTATATTCAACCTTGATTTTCAGGCACAATTATGTGCTATTCACTACGATTTAGAGTAGACAGTCACCACAAAGATGAATTAGGACACACCAGATTTTCTAGGGTCAACTCTGCAATGTTATAATTCAATTTAAATACATGAACAATCTATAGAGTTGAAACAAATCATACCAGCTAGAGAGCTGCCTAAGTGAAGGGCCTTTGACTCTGAATACATGATTTAATGCTGGTTTAGAAGAGTAATATGCAATGGTACCAGAGGCTGGGCCCAGGTCCATTAATAATAGTCAGAATCTAGTCCTTCTAAAACCAAATAATTTTGAGTGTATTTTCTACTGTTTGATTCTGTTCAGGGCTATAATAAGCAATAACTTATTGTGATACCAGTTTCAGTGCAGGCAGAATGTATTCCTGGATCTTACAACTTCTGCAATGCATCCACCTTCCCAGTTAATTACTTAATTTTGTCCTAAGTTTTGATGTACTAGCCAAACTTAGCCCTGTACTGCTTGTTGAGGAAAGAAAACTTGTAGAAAACATTTATTTGGGAAAACAACTTCTTGTTTTCTGAATATAACAGAAAAATGAAAACCTAAAAATATCAGGCTTTCATCAGTATTTTTATAGAGCCAAATAGTACCAAGAGGGATTGTTACTCTGTTCAATGTAATTCAGTGCAAAGACCTGACTCTGCAAAATATAGACACCAGTAAGGACGTAGCTTATCTGATCAAAATCCTGTTAAAAATGCAGTGGCAAGACCCAGATGGATATTTTAATATACTTGTTATAAAAAATAAGTGCATGGAAATGATGTATACTAAACGCTAAGGAAGACATTTAGATCGTCTTCGTATGGAATAAAAATGGTAGGTAGCTGATGGTCACTGTTATTAAACACATCCAAGTTCTCAGTCTTGGGGAACCTTTACTGATGTTCTGTTTGGAGGCAGCAGAGGCAGGAAAAATGCACTTCCAGAGTTTTTAGTGATGCTATAAGAGATCCTCAAAGTTACTTTTTAACACAGATGGTACAGAAATGAAACAGTCTTGTATTTCTTTCTCATAATCGCGATCATTCACAGGGAATTTTATTTCCCAGGGTACTTCTCTACTTCTCATAAACACACATTTACATATAAATACATATATATAAAAGAAAGTATTTATGTGTATAAAAAGGCTATTTAAGACAGAGTGTTCAATATCTCCTCCAGAGGGCTTCCTGGGGGTTGCCTGCCACGCTTCAAGACAGAGCGTGTGGTGCACCGCCCCAGGGATTTATTTCAACTTGCACGGCAATCTACTGTGAAATTCTGATTTCTCAGTGCTCAGTGGCTGTTCCTGGCAGGAAATGAGTTTTATGAATGCTAACGATATATGATTGGAGCCCACTACACAGCTCTTTTCCCTCCAGCGGGGAAGAGGGTTCATCAGGTCTGTGCCAGCATCGCACGTCTCCTTCCCTGATCCTCACCACAGGTTTTGGAGAAGGTCAAAGTGCCTGTGTAGGATTAGCCTTGGGAGCAGCAATACCTGGGGCTTCTGGGACAGAAATTTCCCCATCCACCCCAAATACATCAGTGCAGAAGGGTATCTGTTACTGCCAGCAGGTTTCTCTTTACAACAGCAAGGTGAACAAAGGTGTTGGGAGGGAAGAGAGGGGAGCAACTGACATGGGTTCGTGGTTCCCCTTCGTAGGAAAGTATGATGGCAGTCAGCAGGGCTGCTGGAAGGCTGCTCACCTCTCCCAGAACAGACAAACAGACACACACAGAGGAGGAATCCTGCATTAGCACTGCACGTATGCAGAGGTGCTGTCCTGCTTGCCTATAGACAGGAGTAGCCTGGGCTGCTAAGTCAAGCCTTAGGAAAGGGGTTGAACACTGAATCAACTGAGTAAAGTGAATATAATCATCTCTGCTTCAACCCCAGGCAGAAAATACTGCCACGATATACAGACATCCTGGACCATTAAGATCCTACCTGAAAAGGGATGGTTATCCGGTAAAAGTGAAAGCATCAAGATACCAAATTTGTCTGATTTGTCCCCCCACAAAGCCTCCTGTCTGCAGCCAAAGTAATACCAGCAGACTACAGATATACACCAGGGGAATGGGTGAAAAACTTGGCATTATGATAGGAAGACCTTGACCTTAGATGCCAATGTTGTTACATTTGGTGGGCATCAGCTGTCACCTGCCACGCCCAGGCACATTTGAGTGGAACCTCAGAGGAAAAAAGAAAAAACAGAAGCACTTGTGAACTGAGCCAAGAAAGAGGAAAATGTAGGAAAAAAAGATCAAAAACTGGCAGTATCCTTTGGGTAAAGCTGTGTTCAGTCTACTGCTATTGATTTTTCATAAATACCCTTGTTAAGCTTATATTACAAATTTTACCTGGGTTTTCTCTGTGTAGATATTAAGTCTTGGGTATAAAGAGAAAAGAGATATATAATTTTCTTTCCCTTCCTTTTAATTTTTTTTACTGAATTATTAAAATAGCGTTCACCCTCAGGAAGTACCCATGAGAAAAGCGATTCATGTTGAACCAAACCACCTCTGCAGATCTTCTCAGGGGACACTGAGATTCTGTTTGGTGATCCTTATTTTCCTTCTGAGTGGTTTTGCAAACTAGTGGGCTGATTCACCAGTGGTGCAACCACCGTATCTGATGTACTGAGGTGGGAAGGTCAGGAATTATGGTGTTGAGCAAGCACGCCAAGTGTCCTTCAGCACAAACAGATGAAGGTGGGTCTGTGCTTCTGCACTCCCTGATCTTCAGGAAGAGCAACAATGACAAATATATAAAAATTCTCACGTGGCAACTATTTTTTCCCTTATTATGTACAAATCCTCTTAGACCAGTAGACTCTAATAACTGGAATTTATCTTCTTGAGAAAAATAGTTTTTAATTACTTTCTTGCTAGGTTTTTGCATGTCACTGGGGTTTTGGCAAATTCAACATCTATGTGACAGCAGAGTGTGAAGGGTACATATCTCTGACTTAAAATCAAGATTAAAAGACAGCTATCACTGAGTCAACTGAGACAGAATTTGGGATTACATTGCTCACATCTTTAAAGGATATCTCTGGTTCTGACTCAAAAGGTTCTCGACTGCTGTATAAAAACTGTATCTTTTCTTTGCCTGATACTGATTTTAATTGCAGCTAATTAGTATTAGACTGTTTACATATCCCATCTCTCTAAGGATGAGAAATTGTTAATATCTGATAGATGATACATATTCCAGCTGTTGGAATGGTTCCGTGTTTGAAAGTTAATTAAAAAAAAACAAAAACGGACGTAACAAAATGCTTAGTTTAAAATGTTGTTAAAATGTCACAGCCATTAAATTAAAACTGAACTGATTTAAAATATAGTTTTGTCATGTTCCTTTCACCATCTGTAGGAAAGCCTTAAAACACAAATCTTAACCTTTTATTGTCAAATGACACTTATTAGTTTAACTTTTAATTGCCATGCTAACTTGTTAAAGAGTGCTAAGTAAAGTTTAAGCACCATATCATTCAAAATATCAAATTCTATAGCCATGAAAATGGAACTTACAATAGAAATGGTAGCTGACGCTCAGTTGAAATAGATATGTTGGAACAACAATTTTGCACCTGATTTTTAATTCTTCAAATGAGTCCTTTAGGCAGGAGTTGCCAGTGCCGTAATTTTGAAAGAGCTAAAGGTCAAATATCCTATTTACAAAAACACGTTCCTTGGTTATTGCATCCATATCTCAATTCAGCTTTAAGTGTAAGTAATAAACCTAAAAATATTTTAGGGCTGATTAAATTAAAGTGAATTTCATATTAAAACATGCTAAAACACACCTACAGAATAAATAACAAGCCCCTGAAGGAAATTCAAATATAGATTAAAGTGATTAATACCCTAAGCTGATGAATAATAATGTTTTATAAAAAGCATGCTCATGAATCGGGCACCTATGCCTGCAATCAGTCCACGTGGGTGGGCCTGGCAGCTGGAAACCACTCAACTGACGTCTCTCTGTGGGTGTAAAGGTCCATACACACCCACACAGGGATGTGACTGCAGAACACGGACCAACCTTTTAGCCCTCTTTAGTCATTCACATCCGAGTTGGAAAGTGCCAAAGAAGGTCAAATATCATTGACCTCAGTGTTTGTGAAGAGTTTCTGCCAAGTACAAGACAAATCTATAAACAGTAAACATAACTTTACTCATATTCTTAGTCATTTCATTAGCACAACCAACAAGTATCTATGACTTACAAGTATTTTCTTATTTTGAACACATTTTATTTACCAAGTACTTGGTTTCTCATTTCTTTTAATTACACATTTTAGTTAAAAATGGTAGGAAAGCTGAAAAGGTCAACACAAGGATCTTGGAGGATAAACTGTTGTTCTTAAAAGCAATTCCTACTGGAAGAAAATATGATGATTGAGAGGTCAGTGGTGCTAGGGTAAGCACAAGATAAGTCACAAGTGATTTGAAGTAATGTTTCCTTTGATCTGCCAGGCCTTTCCATACACAAGGAAATCCAGTGGGGTGCTAAAGGTTTTTCTAATCTTCCTAATGATATGCTGAGGATACTTAAGGTTGAGGTTAAAGAGGCATTTCAGTGCAGCTTGACTTGTGAACTTTTGATAGACGGAACCGACCTTCCTCTCAAAGATATTTGTAAAGCATCTGTCCACATTAGCAAATGTGTGGGCAACTGCATGTAGAAGCTTGGGCCAGAAAAGTCATGCCAAAAAGAGAACCTTTAGATGAGATCTGCTGTCAGCCATTGTGCCCTGGCCAGTGATATTGTAGGGTTCCCACAGGGTTTATGCAGGATATGTATTAAGAACAAAGATGATTTAAAAGCTTTGAGGAAAACAGGAAATCAAAGAGCTGAGGTGGTCAAAATCTTTGACAAGTAATACTGGACAGGATGGTGGGGACAGGACAAATGTGCTTGGGAAGATTCAAGCTCCTTGTTGCAACATCTTACTTTTAGGTCAAACTTTAACATTACCATGGCAGCCACTTGAAATCACAACCAAATCACAGCCAGGCATGAAAGCAATATCAACATTTGACTAAGGAGTCTGAAAGTAAACTTGGGAGGCATTGGTCATGAAAGTTCAAGAATCGTCCAGGAAAAAATAAAAAAGAGAGACATGTAATCCATTTTGGCATCACTGAGGTCCAAGGCAATTACTTTTTGCTAAGAAACTGCTGTTGAGTGCTTTGCTCCTGAACAAGACGTAAGGCCTGAACAGATGGAAGGGAGCATGTCCATATCCTTCAATCTATTTGAGATTCAGAAACTAAGACATCTACTGATCTTGTATTGTAAGGTAACTGGTTAGTTAGATGTGCTCAGACATACATACGAACACCGTGCTTAGTTTGGCAGTCTTGGCAACTTTCTTTCCAAAAAGGAGTCATCATTCGTGTTGATGCATAGGCAAGGCTCTTCATCTAGCAGCCCATGGGAAATATGTAGCTCCTGAGAAATAACTAAGGACTCGTAAAGTGTAATAGACTTTCCCAGGTTCAAGGTGATGCTGTTATCACATGAGTATGCATGAGACCTGGGTAAACAGTTGCCTGAGAGATGCAGTTGTGGAATGATTTCACACCAGGATGGTGTCAGAGATGGTCACGGTGCTGACAGAGAGAGCACATGACAGGCAGAACCAGGGCATCGGCTGCAATGGGAATGAGAAACTGCTGGTGGCCACTGAAACCAAAGAGGCAATGATCAAGGTGGTTGGTAGGAACTGCTCAGGCATCAGGACGGAGGGTTGGAGAACAGCATCATACAGCAAGAGGACTGGGGTCGGTTCTCCTGCACTTGGCTGAAGCCAGAGCAAACTCTCTTCTTCACACAGGCTGGCTGGGGCAGCTCACTCCCAACTTTTCTCTAAGTGAGCTTTCTTAATCAACCACCTAAAAAGCCCAGTATGAGGTTTGTGGTTCAAATACTTGCACAAGAAATAGAAAAGCCCCTTTCTTCACCTCCTTCTGTCGGCAACACCTGCAGCCTGCCTGCTAACCTATGCTGTGTGGGACAGCCAACCTCCCTCCAAGGAACTTTAATATCCTTAAACACAGGTTAAAGCATAATTCTCAAATACTCTCAGTTGCTCAAAGACTATTTAGTTGTTCCATGCAAAGCGAAATACCTTTAACATGAGAAATGCCCACTTCAGAAAACCATACGTTTTAGTGGTAAGGGTTAGAGCACATCTGTGGGAGGTGAGGATTGAGTCACCTCAACCAAAGGAGAAAAATATTACTAGGCTTTTACATTACAGGTAACGTACTTTAGTCAGTGCTTTATAGGCAATCACTTAAATACAAGCTCTGAAGCCCTGCTTTGGAATTTAGGTGTCCTGGGTTTGTTATTGTTATTATTTATTCGGGTTTGCCCTATTTGGGGACTTGAGTCATGACATTCCTGAGGAACGTTCCAGCGTTTTCACTTGAAATGACACTGTGACATCCTGCTTTCAACTGGCTGATTTTTATATCTGACTGCACACGAAAGGGAGTTTTTGTTCATTTTCTTTGCGTTTCCCATAAGAATGGTTATGTTTTGAGCAAATTCACCCTGGACTGACAGGCAGGACATCCTATGAAGCCTGCTCTGGCTTAAGGCTGAGATAGGTACCAGCCTTCTCAATTATGCTAGGGCTCAGTTTCTACATGTTCAGAAGCAGGGATGTAGGTGCTTTGAAAACTTCACAGGCAGAAACCCAAACACCCAGAAAAATTAGACAACTGCACATCTTATTAGGGTTTTGAGGTTCCAGACTTTGAATATCTAAAGCAGTAAATCCCTGCTGTGAATTTGGTAAATTCACCTCTGCCAGATTTGACAAATCCGGATTCAGAGTTTATTCCACCAACATTCTGAGTATGTGCTATTGAAAATATGCACTTGGGAGTTTTAGCAAAAAATAGAAAAAAATATATTCATCCTTCTTATTCACTGTTTAGGGAAACCCCTCCTAACAATCAAGCCTTTGTCTGCAGTCTGTAAAGTGGCATCTCTTAAAGCAGTTGCTTTACCAAGACCCTTTCACAGGTATAATGTGCTGGATAAAACAGAGGAGAAGTAGTTCAGTGAGAGTCTCAAAAGCATTAAAAATAGAGGTGAAAGGCCTGTTCTTGTTCAGGACACACACTTCTTGCCTCACGCTGAGCAAGTTACTAAGGGCTAGCTCCATGTAAACAGTCCCAGAGGCTAAATAGGGCAGCTAAGTCAAAAGGTGAGATCATGGAAACCACTAATCATTTATTGCCTCACCTCGGAGGCCTCTCAGCTACCCACGGCTGTCACTTTCTGGCTTTAAAGCTTCCCCTGGTTTTGAGCCCTTCTGCAAACCCAGCATTGCCTCAGCCCTGACCCTGCCAAGCAGCCTGGCACATTGTCTGCTCTGCCGCGTCCCCAGAGGTACACGCTCCCCACCTCATCCCATGAGGTCTCCAGGAGGGAAATGTGCCCAGATTATGTCTTGCACATGCTGATACATTAGTCTGCTTATAAAAAAGCATGGTGACTGTCACTTTATTTCAGAAAAAAAAAAAAAAAGAAAAAATTCAGATTGTTATTTAGAAAAATAGAGCATTAGAGCTCTTCTGCTCATGGTAGATGAGACTTAGACCATATATCCTGGTTCCAACTCATGACCAATGGCCATGCTGGAGATTGCTCTGGGTTGCAGCTCCTCCCCAGCCACCCTGCTGAAGCTGTATGAGTGTCAGACAGAGTTTATCTTTCTATATGTTTGAAGGGAATGGAAGGCAGAGACCTGAATATATGCAACATATATATGCAACATATATAGACACAATATAATCACAACATTATGCATAGATAGAAGTAGTGATTTGAATTTTTTTAATGCCTAACACTAAAGGTCTAACATCAAGGGGGCTTAGGTGCATAAATACTTTGGAGGACCATAATCCATCACAGTGAACCTGTACACATAGACGTAAGTTGGTTGGAAGGTCAGAAAATCCCTTTTAACTTCTGAGTCCCATCCGGCCAGTTTTTTTGAGGAGGGCCCCTAGAAACTATTTTCCAAGCTCTAGCACTTCACATCAATGCTAAACACAGCTGCAAGTTCTTTAATGATGCTCAGTATCTAGCAGCTCACTTTGTCCTGGGAGTGAAGTATCTATAGAAAATGGATCCTGAGCATTTCAGTTTGTCTATTTTTGTGCTCTGAACTGACAACAGGTTGAAAAATGAAACAAGACCTTCCACAGGTAAGTTTTACACTTGTAAAATATTAAAATTAAAGCTTCTTTATGCTTGAACTTCTCAGTCATTTTTCCCTGAGGCACTTTTTGTGGATCATGTAATTTCAAAATAAGAAATGCCACTCATGCGATGGTACCAGAAATATTTACCTAAGCCAAAAGTAATTCTCGGAAGTATATCTTTCTGCTGTGTATGTCAAAAACTAAGCCAGGAATAGAGTCACAATTGAGGGTCCACAGGCAGACGTATAACATTACCCTGCAAATTCTCTCCGTGGTAGATTGCTGTCTTCCCTATGACAGTGTTTGTGACCGATAGTTAATGTCATCATTTTTGCCGGCTCCCACTTTCTCTAATGAGCTTGTGGATGTCCACATTGTCCATACGCCTTTTTCTCAGAGACAACAGTTCACTGCCACCCAGAAATGTTTGGAAATGTTTATTTGCATGGATGTATATGAACACAGAGATAAGTGTGTGGGTGCGTGTTTATGTATTTAACTATGCAGGAGTAAACTTTCTGGATGGAAGCTGATAAAGGTCAGATGAAAGTAAGCACTGAAATGATTGCTAGAATAATAAAAAGTCTTTTTTCTGTTCTCACAAAAACAATGCCTCACTGATGTTGTTAAATGTCCACATTAAAACACGGGGTTGGATATATAGAAAATTATACTAGGTACTCTAACTAATAGATTAAGAGGAAAGTTAGTTGGGTCAAATCTTGATGCTATTTGCATGAAGAAAAACATTGAGCTGAATTTAAAGAGGCACAGGTTTCATGCAGAAAGAAAACATTTTAAAAAGAAGCAGAGCTGGAACAATACACAGATTGAACACAACATGTAAGGCACAACAACCATGGCCCATGCATGCAGAAAATTGAACAAAGCAGAATAGTTCAGAGAGTTTTATACTTATGAGGATAAGTGGTTATGTGGTCAGACAGGAGGACGAAGTGCCAGGAGGCTGCCAGTATCCAACACCAGATGAGGATCTGAATCACCCTGGGCCAGTCACATGAGCTCTTTGTGTTTCATGGAAACCAAAACGAGCCAGGCAGAACCTCACTGGAAACCAACACTGTGTCTAGGAAATGTTTTCCAAGTCGTGTCACGAACATAAAGATTCCTCTGGAAAGTACCTAACGGCGCATTTAGTATGAAGACACACTTTCAAAAACCTCCAAAGAAAGAGTTTTCACAAAAGTAGTCTGAGGATGCTGTGAGCAGTTTGAGGGCTGCTCCCACAAAACTTTATATCCCTAGTAACCTTAAGCTTCCAAATTCCCATGAGACTGACTTCTTAGAGATGCTGGAAATAAAGTGGCTATTTTCTGAACCTCTCTATTTCGCTGAGCCCCAGACTGTAGTGGAGGCCAGAAGAGGAAAGAAAATCCTGTGGGTGAACATTTAGTTCTGTGGCAGTCAATGCCCTATCAAGTTCGGTGGGGCAAGATTTCTTCCTGTACTTCTACATATATAATGTATCTTGCATGGATGAAATTAGAAACGACTTCACTGGGTTCTGGTAATAATAATAGCAATCTGATGTAAGTTTGAGAAGAATCAAACTTGAATGATTCATAGCTTCAAGCAATATTGATCTTCCCTGTTAGTAGCTGGCCTCTGATCATATACTGTTGCTTAATTCGTTTTGTATTTATGGTAGTTACATTGACTGTTTTTAAGTGCTATGTGTTTTCCTGCTCATAAGTAGTATAGACTTACAGTTTATTTACACGGGGAAGTTTTGGGGAGTGTGTAAATCTAAGCTGTGTAATGCACAACAACAATTGTGCAACTGTTGTGTTGAGTACACAATTTCTGGTTAAGCTTCTTTCCTCTGAAATCCTCTGCCTAGGCATTTAGGGATTTTTCTTTCTGTAAAGTATAAAATATCTGCCAAATCTGCTTGAATTCTGGGTCTTTGGGTTCACATTAAAAAAAAAAAAAAACAACCACAAAATACTCCCATCTCTCTAGTCCTTCCATCTGTTTTTTTGCAAGTCTGTGCTGTTTTGTAGCCCTGGGTCAGTGGGGTGGAGGAAACAGTTGGGTTTTGTGAGCCAAACAGCTGTTGCAAAAAGTCAGTGCTGCAGAGCCGGGCTGGTAAGCAGCAGTGGGTGCCAAAGATAACCCTTCTCCTAAGAAAGCCACCGCTGGAACACAGATGGGGACACCTCTTCCTGAGGCCAAAGGATGCATTTCCCAAGGACAAACAGGAGCTGGCATTATGTGTAGGCTCAGTGCAGTAAATATGACAAACAACGGGGCTGTAGCTAGAAAGGAAAATGGCACTTCCCAAAGGAGTAGATAGAAAAAAAGAAGTAAATGTGAAAAAAGCCCTTGAAATGATGAAAGACATTAATGGAAAGTGATGGAAAAGGGGAGGTCATATGCACATGGCAGTTGACAGGTGAAAGCTGATTTCCTTTTGGGTTTCTGTTTAGTAACAGATGTGGAAGGAAGTTCCAGCAGAATTAAAAAAAAAAAATCACAGAAACCACACCAGGAGTGTTGAGAGCTGTGGGCAAGACGGTGTCTGTCACAGGAACAAAGGCAATATTTGTATGCTTTGAAAGGGCAACCGTTGACATACATGACAAGAAATGTAAAACGGTCCTTTGATTTGAGCCATAGACAGCGTGACAGGTTTCAAAGCCTACAAGACTGCATCAGACCTTTTTTAAAATATATATAAGGGGTCTCCTAAGTGAAAATGAATCTTGTTTATGGCATCTTAGCCAAGGAGTGCTCCAAGCAGAGGGAGCTGAGGGTCCTTCCACCCCAGCCAGCAGCTCCAGGGACAGGTCAGGGCACCTCCAGCCCCAGCTGAATTAACTGGCTACGTGTCACTATTGCACGCTGGCTTACAGCAGCAAGGACAATATTGAATATCACCAGTGCAAAACTGAGCACAAACCAACTAAAACACAACCAGCTTTTAAACAGGGGGAGTTGAAGGGAGATTAGGAGGAGCTTGGTCAACCTCCAGGCCCCTTTCCTCACCCAAAGCCCCTTTTCCCGATGGCCAAGATAGGTACAAAATTGAACTAGGAGTGCTGTTGGCTGAAAACCAACTACATGGCGTAATCCTTGGGCTGCACCATGATCAGTGTCATATGCTGCAGTGCTACTTTAAACATCAGTAGTAGAAACAGTAGAAGCATTAGCAGTGACCAACATCAGAGGCAACAGCAAGATGGTTTTAATTGCCTAGAGCGACATACGATTATATTTAAACATTGTAAGGGACTCTGGCCGGGTGTTTCTCACCACCGCTACACGTCTGTAAGTCTCCAGCTTCAGCGCTACAACCATCTAGTTTATATTTCTGCTTGTCAGACTTAAGAGTATGTGCCCTGCATTGTATGCCAGAGAGGGACAGGCAAAACTACAGAGACAGAAGTTTCCCAAACACATTTGGCATAAGGTCAAATAAGTGTAGAGAAGCTTGATACAGTTAATAATTAATAGCAGATTTTTAAAGTAGGAAAACTCATCCTGTTTGTTATAATTCATTGTTGCAAAATGTGATTATGTTCTGCTGAATTTATGAGGGAAGTCCTCAAAGCTCTGCTTATTTTTCAGTGACAGATGGCTCCGTTTTGTTATGCTCAGCAATAATTTGTGATATAATGAAGAATTTTGTATGATTTATACAAAAGAGTTTACATCTTCGTTGTAAATAAACACTGGTCATTTCATGCTATTAAGTCTTGAAAGCTGAACCAAGAAATATGTGGTTTAAGATGCAGTTTAAAAGCTAGTGAAGATCAAAAATGATAAATAGCATGACAGTCTTTTTGGAAAGGATGTAAGTCGTCATGCTTCCAGGACATAAGATAACCTCTAATTAATGGGAGCTAGTAAGAATTTTTTCCTGTCAGCAAGTTATTCTATAATTGCGTTCTGTAAGGCTTCCTGTACTTTTCTCTGAAGCAGCTGGTATGCTTCTGCAGGATCAGTACGATAAAATCAATAAAGCCCCAATCCAGTCCTAAAATTCTGTGAATGTCTTTTTTATGGGAACTTTTCACCCACCCAAGACCGAGCCCTCTTGCTTTGTAAGGTAAAAACTGCTAAATCCTAAGACAGAAGGAATTATTTGATTTCATTAGTGATGTCTTCACTTGTGATAGGAAAAACAAACCCCAAATCCTTCAACTCATGTGTTGGCATGTAGGAAGGAAGGTAAAAATCACTTTTTCAGTGACTTTGTCTAGAAAAGCAGTTACTTGTCTTGTTAATATGGACACGCAATATACATGTATAGTATCCTTCTAATAGGGTGAAATTAATACCTAGAGGTCTTGTGGGTGTGTCTGGGTAAAAGAAATCTAACCCAAACAGTCATCTGAGCTTTGGGGCTGTGTTTAGCAAGCCTTTGCCTTTGTCCTTGCCCTCAACTCTGTTGCTTATAATTTTCCCCCAGTACTTCCACTTGTCTTCATCAAAACTACTTTTAGACTAAAATCTCATTTTTGCTATGTAAAAGGTAGGGCTCCATAATAACCGATTTATTGCAGCCACAGAGTTCAAAAACAAATTGAGAAAATTGCCCTCTGGAAGTGCCTTTGCCCTTTTATTCATCTTACAAAGAAACTAAGGGATTGGCATAGGCTTAGATTGGTCTAGCTTAACTTTAAGCTAATGACAAGTTGGTGCAATGAATCACATCTTAGGTATCTAACATGTCATTGGAAAGATGATTTTATTTCTACCTGATAATAGTACATATCTACTTCTTAAAGTACGAAAAGTAGGCATGGGAGAGGGAGCATACCTAAGGACTGATAAAACTGGGGATATATACATCTTGTTTGGGAAGATGGTCCCCATTTTGCTCAGGGTCTGAGCCAAATAAAGGAAGAATTCACTGGACATGAATGAGCTTTCATTGGCCCTCTAGGCAATCCAACACTTGGACATTTTACTGAGGTGTATTTGCAATTCCTTCCCTCCCCTCTGTCTTCCATCAATGTCAAAACATGAATTATATTGTCTCTTTTTTTTTGCTTGTTTTGACATGCACCAGGAAAAATGAACCTATTCATGCTTCAGAACCCTATGACTTGTAGAGTTTGCAATGATCATCATTTACTAGCTGTGAATAAAGTCTTCAAACCCTATTCTAACCATTACAGCACTAATTATAGTTTCCTTAAGTAAAATGCTCCTGAACTGTAATTACCCATAAGATTATATGCTGGTAGTTACACAATAAACTGTATGACACAATTCTAGCAGGGGGTCTGAGCTCACCCTACTCTCCCAGTCAAACCAATCTGTTTAGACAAAACCACAGTAGTTAGGATTAACGCTGGAAAACCAGCTATGGATTCCCCCAGCCTAAATATCTGCAGAAAACTCATTTTGCATTCCGTATGCACTGCTCAGTTTGCAGTGTTGCTCTCAATTCTCAGCTGATGTAAACAGATGTTGATCTGCTGAATACTGATTTTCATCAGTTCAGGTTTTGGCTCACGCAATACGGAGTTCTCATCCCTTTGTGTTTAATGTGAGTGCACCGTTAACTACCACAGAAAAGAAAACAACTCTAAAGTAGCTTTTTTGCCCTTTTTTTTTTAAAAAAAAAAGAAAAAAGAAAAAAGAAAAAAAGAAAACACGGGAATTTTGGAGGATAGTTCTAGTAAAAAAGACACTATTGCCTGTGCTCTTATAAATGTTCACTGTTCCATTTGCATGCATGAAATAGACACAGTTCAGGGCTGTATCACAGCTTGCCAGAAATAGATGTGTATCAGAGAGAAGATGATGTCTCAGCTTTGTGGTGTGCGCCCTGTATTAATTTCCCGTGTCTGGTAGTCAACAATGCCAACACTTAACGGGAGACAGCAATCCCTGGTGCAGCTGCAGTGACCCCTTGGAATTACCCCATGACAACTCTCATCTACTGAGCAGCAAGAGATAAATTAAACAGGACTTGAAATTTGGAACCAGTTCAGGCTTTAGATATGTGGAGGATTGGGGTTAGAGGAGACGTTTTCTTATCATCCTCTGTAAATCCACACTCCCTTCCTGTACATGATCAGGTAGTTTCTTCTAATGCAAAATACATGAGCAGCATAAAACAACTCATTCCTGCTTATGTGAATATGATTTTATGTGACAGAAGCAATTGCTCTTTGAATCGAATGTTGTTATTTGCCTCCAGAATCTGGTGGTTTGGATGCATGACATTGACTTCCCAGCTAACACAATTTACTCCCCAATTGCTTTAACAGACAACATTTCAAGCAATTAAGAGCAATTAATAATGTGTTTTCATAACACTAAATAATAAGTCTGTGAAGAGCTTTAAAAAATTGCAATGTAAGATTCTAAAATTCACTTTTCCTTGGATATTAGCTGCAAAAACTATCAGAAAATCCCATTAAATATTTTAAGCTTCCCTATCTACACATAAAAGCCAGTTACCAGAATTGCAAATGTCTTTAAATAGAGACTATTTGTTTTCTTCCCCAAAACAGTATGGGGGGATTTTTATTTTTTCCTTTTAAATAATCCACTATTGCTCCACTGCTCAGATGAAAAACATATACATCTATTCTGTCCATATTCCTATTGAATTCCATATGCCTGATGATGCTGCGGTAGCACCGGAGGATTCTGCCTTCGCTAAGCTAAGCTTAGCCTTCGCTAAGAGCACAGCCCCTTGTTTCTTTGAGTAGAATTCAGAAATAAAATTGCATGTGCGGAGGGGTTGCTTGGAATTAAAACACGCTTTGCATATGCACAGAACAGGGGTGGAAAAGGGCAGGGTTATGTGCAATTACGTGGGAATGAGGCACTGAAGCACTGAAGCTGTAAGCCAGGATCAGTAATTAGCATACGCTGTACAATTCTGCGGTAAGAGGTGCTTCAATTTAAAAGCAAATTAAAAAGTTTGAGGAGAGTGCCTTAAAATTAATAAAGCATTTCATGATTATAAGGTGGATTTTAATTTAGAAGGCAATTACTGGTATTCTCACATTTCTGAATACTAAGAACCTGAAGACATTATGATTTTCTATCTACATGTGCCTCTATTGTGGTTTTTAATAAGACCAAATTCTAGATTCCAAACATCAGTGTTTGCTCTTGTTTTACAGTCTGCTTGTGTCTTAGATAGTTCTTGTTACTTCCTAATTTTCATGGATTATAGAAGATTAATTTTATTATATGAGATTAATTTTAAAGAGCAGTGATGATCCCAGGTCTAGGCTCTCACAGACATTGCTGTGACCTTGTTTGCATCCATTTAAAGCAAATATTTGGGTTCTGTGGGATTCTGAAAATGATGTACATTTTCCTCTAGCTACACAAATGATGCAATGTTGAAACCAGTTTTACACAGGCACAACTCTTTCAGTTTTGATGAGCTTCTAGAGTTTCTTCACCAGAGGAAGGGAATAAATACACTGCAGCTTGAAGATATAGCTACAAAAAGAATTCAGAGAGCAAGTCTTCTCTCGTTATTGAAAGTGCAGTGTAAAAATGAATTAAAAATGTATTTTTACATACATACAACCACACATATGAAAGAAAAAATACAGAAAGAAAGAGATTTCTGTTGCCTAGTCGAACCTGTCTTTGCAACCATGACAGTTACTAATAAGCACAACTACAACAGCCATCATTTTGCTCTCACATTAGGACTGAACTAAGGGTACTATGGAGCTGTAAGCCTGAGCTTCTCTTCTTAGGCCTAAAGCTCAGTATCTGGAGCTGTGCAGAGTCACATCACTTGCAGTAGGAGCAAGAAAGGGGCTTCACAAGACCTGAAATCTCTGATCACAGGTTTAGATCTCGGGGAAGATTTACACATAAGGAGTGGGACAGGATCATCCTGAGCCCAGAACCAGATTTCCAAAAGGCATCAAGCAAGATGTCTTAATACTTTTGAAAATCTAGTCACTCGGGAGCATAAAATCTCTCAGAAATTAGCGAGGTGCATCCATCCACATCACTTTGTTTCATGTGAATCCCTCTTCTCCAGAGATTTTCACAAGCATTTAAAAGATTAAAATCCAAATAAGAAAAGATGAGAACAAAGTCAGCATTGAACGAGACTAAGAGAAAAGGAAATAGCTGATTTAATTAGGTTTTAAAGGATGATTCAGACTGACATAAATCTCAATGAAAGGACAAAAATAATTACAGGTAACTAATGCCAAGCAATCTAAAGCTAAGGAATTAAGTTAGCCTTGGGCACAGTACATAACACACCCCGTTCTTCCTTCTGTAGATAACGTGGTGCATCCACTAATTTAGATCATGAAGTTTCTTTTCCATATGTAATTATTTTTAATGCTGACATTTCTTTTGCCATTAGGGAAACAGTGTTGATAGCATAACCAAGCAAATCTCTGTAAAACACAGAAGTATTTCTATTTTGTTATTCCTGGAGCTAAAATGCCATGAGTTAAAAACAAATGGCATTAATCATTCTGCCACTGGATAGATTTCTATAAAATTAGCAAGATGTAAACAAGTCTAGATTTCATATTTTTTATTTCTCTGTCTGTGAATCAGTAGCATTCCTCATGCATGGATTTATTTATGATGGTGTCAAAAGCGTAGCTCTTAATTGGCCATTTCTTGTATCAGAGTTATGGCCAATGTTAAGCTCTGATTTCAAAGAGGTAATTTTTTATGATGGTCTTTTTCATACCCATACCTTCCAGACTGCATTTCTTTCTTTCAGTTATTCAACTGAACATGCTAATACAAGTGTCAGAAGGGTAAATAAATTGTTTTGCCATTGACTGGATTGAGAGTATGGATTTTGTTAAATAATGCATGTTGGTAGTCCAGAAAGAAAAGCACTGTTTCTAGGATCAGATCCTACTCCAGACATTTCCATTTCTTTGGCTTATGAGAGATAAAAGCTAATGTCCATTGGGGGTTTCTTATGCCTGATTTTACAGGAAAAAAAAGATGGAAGTATGAATTAGGTATTACATTTCCATATCAGATAACCTACATTTATGCAGGTGGGAAGCAACGAATTATCAGAATTTTAAACGACAACTGGAAAATGGTCATACTCCAATGCAAACATGTAAAATCTGGGACATGTTCATTATGTAAATAAATACTACAGGAGATATTTCATGACTAGGGCTGATTCTTATAATAGTCTTTGTCCCTTTCTATGGTGTTTTTCTTCTTCTCCTTCTATTAAAGCAGAATCCTTAATGGAACACCTCTTAATTCAGCTACCTATATGCAGAAATGTATCCTTAGTTACTGTTTCATGAAGTTATGTATTTCTATTGAAGTAAAATCTGATCTAGAGGAATGATACAAGGAAATAATCTTTTCTATCTTGTCATGAAAAATACAAACCCAAAAATAAGCATGCCAGCCCTTGAAGATACTCAACCACAGTGGAGCAAAATGACCCACGTTAATAATGAAATCTAGATTCCATTTGATTTCGAATTAACCCTAAAGGGAAGTTTGACTGGGAAAGTGACAAATAAGTGACTCTGAAGTTTTTGAGAAGTGCTGGTTAGGAAATATTTTCTTCTATACTTCTCAAAATGAATGGACAAGTTTCAGCTCCCTGCAGTGGTGGGGTTTGGTGTCACAAGAATATCCCCCTGTCCAAATGACAAGTGGGACAGACAGTGAATTGCCTAAAACCAAGAAAGAGGGATATAATTCTTCCACTTAAAAACATGCATAGGGCTCAGGTTTACTTTGTCTGGAATGTCTTGTGGGAGCCATGCAGGTCCCAGCCTGCTTGGTGATTACAGATGTGCTCCACTGCTCGCCTTTATCACACCGCCCCTTCTCCAGCCCCTGGTGTGAAACACAACCACAGCTTCACTGAAGTACGAGGGATCTCTCAATATGACCATGCACTGGGTGGTAACCGGTCTGGAGGAGCCTGTGTCCTGCACAATTGCCTCTGGCCATGGGATGCAGCTGGAGGTGTCACAGCCCCAGAGGGTGCTGGACACTGAACAGGCTCCCCAGGGAGGTGTCACAGCCCCAAGCCTGACAGTGTTCAAGAAGAGACTGGACAACATCCTTAGACACATGGTGTGAATTTTGGCCTTGTCCTATACAGGGACTGAAGTTGTACTTGATCCTTGTGGGTCCCTTCCAACTCAGGACATTCTGTGAATCTATTATTGCTTTACCTCTGAACTGTGATACCATCAGGGTTGCTGAGCAGGAAACAAACCAGATCTGCAATTCTCTGGGCTGCCAACCAAGAGTGGGTGATTTTGATATTCACTCCACAGGCTGAGCAGTAAATAAAAGGCAAAAGATCCCTGTGCTTGCACAGCTCCAGGGAAGTCGTTTCTATTCTGGGCTAGAGGAGGCTTTTGAAAAGCTCCAAAGGGAGTCAGAAGCATTATTGCCATTGGCAATCAACAGATTTAGTCCTGGGAGGGCACCCTAAACCATGCTATTATTCATTGCACTGGGACACAGCAGGAAAATTCTGCTGCCTTTGGGCATTCATCAAATTCCCAGCTCTGCAATGCTGCCAATATTCACTGTGCTGCTTGGAGAGATGGTGGAGGTATGTTCCCAATTCCCAGCGAAGGAAAACAGTATGAGAATATCCTAATACGTCATTCTTTCAGACCAGAAGCTATATAATTAAGCAGGTCCATTAAGCTGGCCACTAAATATTAAGTAATGGACTCCATCTCTCTGAAGACCGGTACCTCACACAGTAAAATTAATGGCACTGTGAACCCAGCCATTGCCTGACAGGAGCAGCCAGTTCACAGAGGTGCACTGGGCCATTAGCAAAACCCTCGACCTGTGGAAGTTAATAGAGAAGCTTGTATTTTGACCACATAAAAGCCACCTACTTTTAAAATTTAGTCTTTACATCAGCAAATGGAAGTTACATAGAGATGTTTCTCTTGCTTTGCTACAAAGATGATTTTTTAAAGCCTGTCTGCATCAGAATTTAGGCAAAAGCTGAGCAAAATACAAAACCTCAAAACGTGCATATAAATCAATCATCCTAAATGTGATCCAAAAAATAATTTTGGGTGTAGTTTTCAGACTCCAGCATTGCATAAACTAAATGCCCTGCAGCACAATTGGACTGACTTGAAGTACAGAGTAAAAGAAATACACACTGGGATGTGTTTCTTGTTGCTGTACTTTTCCTTTTACCTTTAAAAAGTTGTATTATAGCTCATAATAGTTGATAAGTGAAAACTAGAAATGTCACTTAAAAGAGTGAAGTCATTTAATTTTGTGCTGTACGTTTCTAACATGCGTCTATGGAAATGTTCTTGTCTATCCCAGGTACTTTCACCATCTCAAATATTTAAGCAAGGATAGGGCATGCCTGAGAGATGCATGTGAGAGCTTTTTTTGTTAAAGAATTTAACCTCTGACTTTTACAAGCAGAGACTCGATGTCTAGATATGAGTTCTTTGCCTGCTTTTAAGCAAATTTTACTTTAAAGTCATTTGGAAATCTGTACCCAGGTCTTTATCCTACATGACACTTGGAGTTCTTTTTTATTGACTTAGGCGGCGTCTTGCCAAAGTGAAAATGTTTGAAGACAGGCTGCTGGCATGTGAAGAAATGTATAAAGAACAAAATTATTTTGAGTGGAAATAAAAGAAATGGAACAAAATAAACTTTTCCCCTTTTTATGGTCATGTTTACTTCACAGACAGTAGTAACAGAGCAAATCTAATCTCTGTCATGGGAAGGTGCTGGTATTTTTGTGCATCCAACACATTTATTAGCTATAGCATCCCGTGATTCAGCCACATACTCCTGGATGTGGACAACAGGAAAAGCTTTATCTCTGCATCCTTATTTCTCAGACCTCTTCTCTACCTTTAGTTCCTCACACTTGTTTCTTTTCCCTTCATGATCATCCACTTTTTTATTTTCCCCTCTTTGTTTTCTCCTTTGCCTCTTTTTCTGCATTTTTGTTGGCTATCTGAAGGTAGGAATTGAAAACTTGAAATATTATAGGATTATTTTTGTTCACCAGTACTTTTATAGGGCTACTTTAATTTATATATATGAAAAATACAATAAGTTCATACCCTTTTAATTCTGTCTAAGCAAGAAAACACAAAATGTTTCAGGAGATTTGTTTTACCAGCTGTCATTCTGTCCTCATATAGATTAATAAGATGAATTTCAGCAACCACGTTAGTGATTCCCCACTCTGATTTTTATACCGTATTGTTCTGAACTCTGGGGTTTGGCAGGAGCAAGAGCAATGCAGGGACTTCTCTACTGATCGTGCACCTGCTCTTTATTACCTGGAGCAATGAAACTTTATCTCTGTGGTCACCCTGACCTGGTCCCTAGTTTGTAATGTTTTACACCCTCTGTCAGTGGGAATAAGAGCACAGTAAATGAGCTGATGAGATGTTTTGCAAGAGATGTGCTTTTCTTAGATGGGAACAATCCCCACTGGCAGATGAAGGCTGCACTCTGCTCCACCTGCGAGACACAAGCTGCTGAAGTGAAAAAGAAACATTTCAGTGACTAAAAGCCTTTTCTTTTCCTCACTAGGATTTTGACGCCCATTGCAGAGGAACGTGACTATGGGAGCTTAACCCTTTGTTCTCAGATTCAACTGTTGACTCCTAAACAAAAACTTCCTTACATTTAAATCCTTATTGCACTTCTGACTACTGCCATGCACACACTGCTTCAGGAGACCGAGGACTTGAGAGGGAGGAAGGAAGGAGGCCAGCTGAGATGAAGGAGATCTGATGACTTCCCAGCAATGCCAACAATCTCAGCCTATGTTTGCTGAATTTTTCCTTGCATGACCTGAGGTTTGCAAATGCACCAAACCGCAGAGCCACAGTTCAGTTTGCAAAGGCCAGAGCCCAAGATTTAGTATTTACAGTCACAGAAGCAAATATTTTACACATTTCTACTATGCCTTGACTTGGCTTAGGGAAAACAAAATAAACCAAAACAAAACACCAGCTTTCAAGGCAAAATTCAGTCAAATCCATCAAGTCTCACCTGTGTTCAGATTGAAATCAAATTAAACTATTGGTTTCACATTGTTTTGAAGCAAAACCAAAAGAATCTTTCGTTCCCATCTCAAGAGGTATGAAATCACCTAAAGCTGTATGTCTCTATGGTTAAGATATTTTTGTCATATGGGTTGGTAGGAGTTTCCTCAAGTACCTCTGCACTAAATTATACAGTCTAGCCACATCCTGCCAGAACAAATTTTAAGAGGGTAAAATAAAGACAGTTTTTTTCACTGATCACCTCTCTCCCTCTCACCAACTGTTCAGAATGGCGTTTTCTTTGGCCCAACAATTCAGGAGCAGTCTCTGATCCCCCTCTCCTCATAAACACGCTTCTTGGGGAGAGCAGGAAATGCAGAAACAGTTGCTGTGAAGCTTGAAACAATCCTGATGACACCGATACATTTAAAACCATGTTATGTCCTTCCCAGACAGTCAAGGAAAGATGCTCATCAACCTGTCAAACAGCTCTGCTCAGCAAGGCAGGACTTGTTCAGCTGAGTAAACAGCGGGTACAGAAACCTGAACGTGGAACTAACAGAACCTATGGCCCAGTGATGGATCAGGAGTGGACACAGGAACATCTGATAGCAGAACAAAGTTATGACAGGACAAAGGGTGATGGTTTCAAACTGAAGGAGGGGAGACTCAGGATAGACATGAGGAAGAAATTTTTTACACTGAGAGTGGTAATATACTGGAAAAATTTGCCCAGAGAGGTGGTGGATGAACCATTCCTGGAGACATCCCAGGCCAAGCTGGACGGGGCTCTGAGCCACCTGAGCTGGTGAAGATGTCCCTGCTCATGGCAGAGGTTGGACTAGAACAGCTTGGAAGGTCCCTTCCAACCCAAACCATTCTATGAACAAAGCACTTTACACTGACCTAGTTACACTGCTTTGTGAATGGCTTCTCCTGAAATGAAGTACTTGTGTTCAACAGAAAGAAGTATAACTGCATTTCCTGAAAAAACGTTCAACATCTCTGCAGCACCTCTTGTGGACAATGCTGATGGACTGAGACCGGCTTGACCATGCCCTCAGGTCAGGGATGAAGGTCGTAGCATGCTATCTGAGATAAACACTGAGGAGAAATTCTGACCACATGCATCCAAAGATAGGATAAAAATGCAGTGAGAAAAGAAAAAATCCAATGGGGTGAAATCTAATGGGACTTCTGCCTAACAGAAATATTTTCAATGCTCTTGTGCTGGAGTTCATGCTTCAGCAATGGCGTGCTGTCTGTGCTATATTATGTGGTGAAGGTAAGTGTTCATCCAGGAGTAAATCCTTGACTAGCGAGGTCTAAAAATTAATACAAAAGTTTATTTCATAAAGAAATAATACTGCAAGGTCTAAACCTAAAGGATTTATAGACAATAGAAATCAGAACTTCTCTGTCAGTCATTTTGGATCAGTTTAACCAAAAATAACACCTCAAAAAGAGCTTTTCTGTTTTTCCTTTTCTTTCCAAAATGAAAACATTCAGTTTAAAATTAACTTGTTTTGACTGAGCAATACAAAGACAAAACATGAAAACAAAATAGTCTACATTTGGCACTCATGTTTCTAGCCAAAACTCCTGTAAATATTTCCTGAGCTTATGTGCTTATTCCTCCTGGATTTGGGAGGCAGACTCAAGGAGGTTCGCCTTCTTGAGCTCTGACTGAGCTCCTACAGCCGTGGTTGCTGGTGGAAAAACAAGCTGAACATACTGTACACAGGCCCCCAGCCAACAGTCCCTGGAAAATGAAAATAATATTTTCAGGGGGGAATACACGCAATCCATGTGCACAGAACTAATTAATTCTGCAAGCACCCTCTTTAGAGGTTAGATGGTAAAATGTGTGTAGAGAGAATGGAAGGAAATAGGGCTTGCTGTTAAGTACATAATTTACAATGTACCAAAGAATAACACCCACACTACCAGTCCTATTGAGAAGCTTCTGGAGTAAAAAAAACTCCTTTAGGGAGTTGTGAAGTTCATGGGGCATCTAACCTAGTTTTGACTGCTGGTACTGGCTCCTGGAGGTTCAGATTCAATCAGGACACTTTCAACACCATGTGGATCACACTCATCTTCCACATAGCAGGACAGGAGGACCTAGGAGATGGTCCTAAGAAGAGCTGCAATGAATAGGAGGGTGTTCACACCAAAATGACTGTGGAGTTATAGGGATATTGGCTCATTTGTTCTTCAGAACATGAATGCGCTGTCCTTGCTTCCTAAGCATTTACTGAGTTGAGATACTTTAATGGATTTTTAGAGTTGGTGCTGTGTCTCTACCTTGTTTATGCTGCTGAAGCCCCTGATCCGATGGATGACCATGGAGATATACAGGTTGCCTTTGCAAACTACTCTTGTTTTATGGGTAGCAACTAAATGGTGTCACATCCCTGGAGGCATGTATATTATCAACCTCGCATCCCAGACTTGGATCTTGCATGTAAGTATGCAGAGTCCTCCTGGCCCTGGTAAGCACCATGGAAAAAAGAACAATTTGCACTTTCCTCATTGATGCATTCTGATTTTTTTCTTTAACCAAAATAGTCCACTTCCTCCCTTCCTTCTTCCTCTCCTCTCCTTTCGCTCTCTCTCTCTCCACCATCCCTTACTCCCTCTCTGCCTCTTTTTGTTTTCTCCCTGTAGATCAGTTTTGATTCCCTGAGACTTTAAGGGGTGGAGACTGGTTAACGCCACCTTGCTGCAATAATGTCAGCGCAGTTATATCACTATGCAACTACAGAGAAGAGCTTCACCCTGCAAGGTACATAGTGCCATAAAATACGATTAACATTAATAGGATCAAGGAAGATCTGTGTCTTTTTAAGATTGGAATTCATGCCCTTACAACTGTAGCCTTAGGATTTTGATAGAAAAATGAAAGACTGAAAGTGTAATGACTTCTGTGACGATTCTTTTGTTTAAGTCAGTGACACCTAATAGCCCAAGGAAGAAAGAAAACTACATTGTAATGAGAAATCCTTTATCATATAAGACAGAGGAAGAGGAAATAAACCTTCTTTAAGTAAAAGAACCATGGAAATAGAAAACATAAAACAAAACAAACAAAACAAAACCAAACAACAACAACAAACCCCAAACAACAACAAAAACAAACAAACCAACCAACCAAACAACTCCCAAAGTATGTGATTTCCTGGAAGAAAAACAATTTGCTTATTTGTTTGCTGGGACATCATGATTTTTAAAAGAAGGGCTAATTGTATCATTTTACATTTTAACATGGATTAGTTCTCTGTGTTGTAATCCTGCACAGTTAATTCCTGTAACATGACAGAAATGGAAGGGTTCATTCTTACAGAGACCTAGTTATGTGTAGAGATTTTTTGTTAAAGGACTGATAAAAAGTAAACTGAATATGCAATGAATAAATGAAATTGAAGAAAGGTCTTTTGTTCTTTTGACTAATCTTTACATCAAATCTTTTTTTCCAAGAAGCGGATGTAGCATCAGTTACAGGCCTATCTGAATATTCTCACATTTTTGTAGAAGAGCCAAAGAATATACAGTTTATAGAAATCTCGCGAACTGCTTCAGGTGAGATGACAGATACAGCAACAACTTTCTACCCTGAGTTCCCCCTCTGACTGACAGCCTAACCAAGCAAAGCAACACGTGAAACAAAACAAAACAAAGCAACAGATGTATTCACAGCTGCTCTTTGTATTCAAGAAGAGACTGCGGCAAGAAATGCTGGCTAGTCAACACTAAAACTCCCACTGCATTAAGACACAGTTTCAGTCACTACATGAAGTGTAATCTAAGCTTTCGTACTGTAGTAACAAAAATATTTATTATCAGCTCAAAAAATCTAAAAAAAACACCAACCAACCAATCAACCAACCAAAACACCTTTCTGTAGAATGAGTAGAGTTTCATTCAAAATACCAAATCCACAATTCTTACAGCTTGCATTAGAGGTGTTGAGCTCCAGATTTCATCTAGGTCCACTTTAGCTGCCGGCCAAGTGAGCTCTCACTTTTGCTTTTCTCCTTGTGGAGATATTGCAGTGACTTTCCTTTATCAAACCAGTCATTTTTCATGCTATATGGAAATTTTCTAGCTTGGAGATTTCTAGCCTCATGCCCGGTTTTGTGATGATAAGGCAGTGGTTTGAAAAATTATTGGGTAGATTGATGGATGAAGAGATGTGCAGGCATGGGATTGTAAAAACTGTTTTAGGGAGCTGGGATAGATTTCCTTAAACAAACTTTCATCCAGAGGCTGGAATCCAAGGCCTCTCTCTCCCTGCTGAGTGGTTCTTTGCCTGTAGCAAATATTTTTTTTTCCAGGCATGAATTTGGAATCCACAAACATCACAGTTTATGTTGTATTCATGGCTGGGTTACTCAGTTCAGGACACTTCAATGCATAAAAAGAAATACTGCCTCCTAATTTTAGCCTCAGCATAAAATTCTAGTGTAGGTTGCAGGTTTGCACCCCACCTGGAAAGTACCAAGACTTCTTGCAAGAAGCCAAGACATGGAGCTACAAAACAGCTCTACAATGAATGGTGAATTAGATGAGAGCTTTATAAGGTTTTCTTATTTCTGTACAAACTTGCTTTTTTTGGCCCAGCTGCTGCAGAGCAGTGAAATGTGGTTAGACAAGAGCACATGAGCAGTTAAGTTGCTTACCTGGCTCCAATGAGGAATGAGCTTTAGCAACTGCAACCTTTAAATCTAAAAATATGAACGTTTTCTTACAAGAAAAACATGTCTTAGTGTCTAAGTGATATGGTGTAAAGGATTTGTGATAATAATTTGTTTTATAGAAAGAATGGCATTGCCAGTAACTATAAGGGACTTAGAAACATTGAATTTTAGCTTGTTCCCAAGTGTTGTTTAATGTATCTGGGAGGCATCATTTGTTGAATGAAGTCTCTTTCATACATTACAAAATTTTCCTCTAGGTAACCTTTACTCAGTTATAGTTGGGAGTTGGCCACTGGGCAAGGCTGGTTTGTTTAGCAGCAAGATATGGAATTTACTTGTTTTCTTAGCATAAATTCCTTCTACAGGAATGTCGGTCTCATGTAAGTAAACAGTAGATGACACTTCTAGAATGTTTCAGGTTTTTCTCTGATTTTTGATCAGTTTTGTGATGTAAAATTTGCTAGTTGTTTCTGAAAATTTGGCTATTTCATGGAGAGGCACTGCACAAAGTTACCATCACTATCATAAATATTCACTATCATAAATATGGTTTTGGTGCTTTCCAAAGAGGAACAAAAAGGTCACTTTTCACCTACAGTTTGCAAACTGCATTAGCTGAACATTTCAGTAGTGGGAGCAGCCTCCCACTGTGATGACCCAGTGACTGAAAACCCTACAAGTTCTTCAGTCCAGTTAAGATGCCAGCCTGCAGGACATACTGAATCCAAGCTTAACTGAACAGGCCCTTTGGAGGGATAAGCGTTATGCCTGTTTTACAGAATGGGTTAAACAAGACTCTCTAGGCAACAAGACCATCTCTCCTCTGAGAACAAGGGTATAAAAGACCTCTTGTCTCACTGTCATTTTATGTGCCTGCTGGCTTAATTTCTCTCTGGCTGGTAGAAAAGACCACCCACCATGTGGCACACGGCCACTATTTTTGTGGAAACTATGATAATATCGATGTATTGTGGTTCTGTCACTGGCTTCACAGCAGGAGTGGAGAACTGTCCTGTTCTCATAGAGCTTGATCCAAAGCCTACTGAAGATGACGGGAGTAGCTCGGTTGACCTCATCAGGTTTTGGAGCAAGTCTTTAAGAAAATTACAGGATGATGGTGAAGAACAAGCTTACAGAACCCTTGACTTGCAACACAGATAGGTTGAAGGTTTTTGCTAAACCAAATAATCATTTTAAATCAACCTCCATTAGAAAAATAGGAAAAATTAAATGCTTGCCATATGGTGAAAATATGTTAAGCTTCAAAGAAGAAGAAATAATTAAGTACAACTATGAAAAGTTTTTTTAGGTTTGGATAGTATGCCAGTTTCAAGATTATAAAACATATGTACATAATCCTATTAAAGTCCGTTTGAAAAAAGAAAAAAGGAGTCCTTTGAATAATGCAAACTCTTAGGTCACATATTTCACCTATATATTTATTTTCATTCGAGACTGCTATAATCAAAAAATTTGGTAAGAAGCTGTGTAGCCTTCAATGTACATCAGCTATTTCAATTTTTTCTACAGGTAATGTCAACATGAACCAGCCTTTGAAGATGAAGAAATGAAAATTGAAAAACAAATAAATATGCTTAGAAAGAGTGAGTTACTCTATAATCAAAAGGAATATTAAACCTGAAGCTGCATCAAGGACCTCATGAAGAAAATACCCGTCTCTGGAAGCTCATCCCTGTGCTATGCTAAGAAGGGTCTGACAGAAGTGATGGACTCAGTAGTTTTTCTCACCAGGTTTCAAGCACAGCAGTTTCCGAAGGTATGAGCACATTTGCACTACATCTTTGTCCTGAAACTGGCACAGACTTTCTGGGTAAAAAAAAGGCAGCTTTCGGTTGTCTTTGGTCTCTGCTCCTTTGCCCTGCCATGAAGAACTCATGCATTTTCCACCATGGCACTGACACTGTGGACAGATGCAGAAACATCCAAATGCACAAAGGTTTGAGATGCAGGAGACACCCCAGAGCAGGGAGATGCTGCTGTGCAACGTGTGCTCCTGGCTTGCAGCCACTCCAGTTCATACCCAGGCTATCTAATTCTTTTGCTACAGCTTTGAATCAGATAAGGTCACGCTGGCATATGCCTGCTTTGCTTGCCTATTTCTTCCACATCTACACTGCCTAGAATGGTGATTGCTGAAATCAAGGCAACAAAAAGAGAAAACATAAGCCTCTCACTCCCTTTCCAGTTCTATTTTTCTCACAAAAAAACCTGATAAACCAGATAAAGGAGCTTTATGAGTGATTCTGGTATAAATACTGTAAATGGCTTAACCAAAGTGCAGTCACACACACTAGATACCCACTTAAAACCCCCTCCCTAAAATCTCTCTGTAGTGAGTAATCAGACACATAAATACTCCTGGAAAACCTAATGCAAAGGGCAAGGAAAAAGGGCTACATAAATTGTTCTTGCCCAGACATGAAGTGCTATCTTACAGTCCCAGATCTTTGAGTCACTGCTTGACCAGCACAAGAGCTCTTACACTTCAGATCTTATGGTGAGTGGATGGTCACATCTGATGGTGGAGAGGATTTGTAGCACTGTGCAAGACTTCAAATGTTTTCTTACAAGATTACTTTTAAAGCAGGACCTTTTTAGTCTTGCATACGTATGTTTTGCAGCAGTAAAAACCAAACATGATGCTTTCTCCTTGATTATTCCTGTTATTTATTTCCACGGGGTGATGCAGAGACACCTCAAACGGAGCACTATTACTCTAATATATCTGAGCAAGATACAAAAAGTCAGTTCTGTCCCAAACACTACAAACTAATTTCTCATTTGCCCTGAAAAGTTCACCTTTCTTTTATGTTATCTGCAGAAATGAAAAGCATGGCTATTTTCCAAACTTCTAGATAAGCTACTGTCTGCTGAATTTCAGTCTTCCCCTTTTACATAGTCTCATAGTCTCATATAGGCTGGAAAAGACCTTTAAGATCATCAAATCCAGCCGTAAAGCTAACACTGCCAAGACCACCTCTAACCCACGTCCCCAAGCACCACATCTACACATCTTTTATACCCCTCCAGGGATGGTGACTTTACCACTGCCCTGAGCAGACTGTTCCAATGCCCAAAAACCCTTTCCTTTTCCTAATATCTAATCTAAACTTCTCCTGGTGCAATGTTTTTGAACTTTTATCCCATAATAAATAGACCTCAAGATAAAGCTGTCTCTTCCTTATTTATTCCTAGCAGCTCTGTCAGTAACTCCATCACTAAGGCTGCATTGCTGCCACTGCTTTTCCTGGGGTTTGGGTCTGTGTTGATTTAAGCTAAGACATTTGCACAGAAGCACATCCTCTCTGCTGAGGCCAATGGAATTAGGCCAGCTTGTCCTGCCTGGGGAAAACCTGCCCTTTGCAGCTGTACCCAGAGTTTCTTCCAGAGGAGTCTCTTTGAGCACACTCGATGCTCTTTGGATTAAAGTGACTGCAGAAGTGCAAGGTCTTATCATCTATTATTGCTGCTAAATAACAGTACTGACAGCTAAGAAAATCCTCCAGGAAAGAGCATCTGTGCATCCCTCCCTCAGCATGCACCAAACAAAGAGCTGCTCTGTTTTTACCAGCAGCACAAAAAGTCAAGTTCCTAAAAGCTCAGTCAAAATTTTGGCTTTACAAAAGGAATTTTCAAACGTGTCTGTTGAATATTCATTTGGGTGGTCTCCCTCCCACAGGATGTGCAGTGCTAGCTGCTTTGTTTATAAGAGTAAGTGCAATCACAAAGCTTGTGTACATGCTGTTGTTTTGAGGTTTGTTTTTTTTTTATGAAGAAAAATTAATTGTAAGTGGAAATTCCTTTCCTTGCAAAAAGACATCAATTAATTATATAAAAATTATTATTTCAAAGTACTTAGGACATTTCCTCCAGTAAAGAAAACAGTGACTTAGTTTATTGTTCTCTTTGGGTAAATATGGGGTCAATATATTCTCCTCTTTGACAACATTAGACACAGACATTTACATGGTAAACTGTACCAGCTTCAGTAGGAGAAATAAAACTTACTGTTGAAGACAACATAAGCTATAAAGATTACAAAACAGCGCACAAGCTTTATCATTTTGTAACAAAATCTTGCATTCTTTTATAACCTTAATATCAATGTCAGTGTTTAATCTGTTTGTTGATACCAGCATTCATACACAACAATTTCCTTCAATCAGTTTGGAGCTGAGCATTTTGCACAAGAACTAATACTTTTGTCTGTGTTTGGTATTCTCTGTGTCTTTTTATACAGGTAGGGGAAAGACTGAATAACCGCAGTTAATGGAGGCATCTTAAAGGTAAACTCAATCAGGAAGTATAGGATAAACTAAAATATTAGTTGAGTGTTGCAACCATACTCCTACGCGTTTCATACCATTTAGTTTTCTTATTCAAAGAAACCTTACAAGTGCAAATTCTCCATATGCAGTGTGTAGGACCATGTTTTCCAGAGCGGTGAAAAAAGCTACCCTTTTTTATTTTGTCCTTTGTGATTAGTAACATCAAGCTGTATTCACTCAGGAATACTTAATCTTCATAGCTGTACTTGGAAAAATCTCTGAACAAAATGTCACTATGCTCTCGGATGGAGAAATGCTTGTAGAAATGTCAGTCCGCGACCACAATTGTACTGAACAACAGCTTTCCCACAAGGGCTAAAGAAGCTATAACAAGATCTGGCTAAATCCTATGACACCCTATTAATTGGCCCCTTCTGTTGATGGTCAGCACAGGTCAGATGAATTTTGTAAGGTCATACAACAAATAAGGATATGATTTGAGAGTTTCAGCTAACCACTTCACTGTAATTTAATCCCTAGCAAAGCAGAAGATCACCCTGGTTTTTTGGGGGGAAATTCATGTGTGTCTGCTCCAGTTCCCATTCTGCTTCACTAGCTGTTTAGAATAAGAAAAGAACTCCATGAGTTTCTAGATAAAATATGTAAACTACTGACCTAACTACATAAAACCATGTCTCAGGGAATCAGCAGATTCAAGGGAAAAAGAGACAAAAATTAACACTAGCAGCCAAAGATGGATGGCAATTAGGAGTAAAGACTAAATAAAGCTAAGTTAGAAGAAGAAAATGTGCTGACATTCTAGACTACTACTATTATTTCCCACAGACTCCACTGTTGGTGGGAAACTCCTGCATTTGCTTATAAATGCATTCTCCAGTAACCTAAATAATACAGACAGTAAACACTGAAATCCATTGTTTCTCTGAGGATGAAAACATCTAAGAAAAGGTTCTAAATATGGCTGCTATTTTCTTCGTTTTACAAGAAGTGAGAATAATTTAACTTTGCTTTGAGGAAAAAAAAGTTTTGAAAAATTGTTTTTAAGTGAGCGGTTAATTTCAGAGATGGTCTCTAAACAAAGAGTCCTGGTAATGCCCTGGGTTTCACATGCTACTAACAAGATATTCCTCATAGTTGGCACAATTACCTGGATCTCCAACAAGGAACAAGACCTGTAGCCCTTATGCAGCTGTGCTGTATTGAAGCAACCAGAAATCGTAGACAGATACAGAATGTGTCTTGTTTTATAAGGGAAAAGCCATACAAATAAGGTAGAAACTAAGATGGCTAACTTCACCTAGGGGTTTGGAGGCTGAATTAGGACTGAGTCTTTCTCTTAATGGAGGAGGAACATGTATTTATGCTCAAGAGCAGCTTCCATTAATGGTAAGAGACACTAGAAATATTTTCTCCTAAAATATAACCTAGAACTACATTAAAAAAAAACAACCAAACAAACCTCTTAAGTAGTGGGCTGTAAACCATTCAACAATGAGATTTGGGGATTAGAATAGAAAGTTATACGAAAATAGCTCAATACTCAGGAGCTATTGAAAAAAGAAAACAATGGTAGGATGTTAGGGAAGGAATAAGAGAACAAAACAAAAAAGAACATATTTAGGTCAGCTTATCAATCTATGGAGTGTGTGAATCTTGAATGATATCTGTAGTTTTAGTGACTCCCTGTCTCAGAAAGAATAAAACAGAAGAGAAAGGGTCTGCACAGACAGATCAGGATGGTTCAACATGGAAAACAGAACCAAATGGCAGTGCAAGAGTACATCTTCAGGAGGCTGGCTACCCATTGTTGTTCTCTGTTCATGGAATTAAACAATCGGGTAACAAGTCAAGAGGAAAAGCTTCTCCATGCTGTGTGTGGGTCTGCTGTGGAAGCCCTTGCACCCAGATGTCAAAAGTCTTCATGTGTTAAAAAAGTGGCTGCTTGAATTCAGAGCAAAAAAAAAAAATCAGAGGAGGGCTCAGGAAGCCCAAAGGAACTAGATCTGATTTCTGGGAAGTCCCTAGGCATCAAAGTTTTGGAAGCTAGGAAAGTACTTCTAAGAAGTACTACCACAGCCTTGTTCTGCTAATTGTCTTTTCCTTCAGTCATAGTCAGAGACAAGGTACTGGGTTAACTGGACCCGTAACCTGCTACAGCTGCTCTTGTGTTACGTTAGATTCCCTTGTGTCCTGTAACAACCACCTCAACTGCCTGCATAAAGAAGTCACATTAAAATAATTTCATGTATTCTTCACACAGCAGCGATCACAGAATTATCTGCAAAAATGTGTCATGATGGAAGGATGGCAATATCCAGACATAGGAATTCAGTTTGGAAAATGATCTACATAGATCATCAATTTTAGTCCCCTAATATTCTAAGGACTATGTCATATAATACCTTTTATAAACTGTTCAGGCTTCATTATGGTTAAATTTATTGGCCTCCATTTTTCCTGGAAAGCTGTTCCAGAACTTCACTGCTCTGCTGATTAGAAGCCTTTTAATTTCCAAGTGAAATTTAATATGACAAGTTTATACTGTTCTGGAGAAGTGTTCCAGTTGCTCTCCATGCATATATCACAGAGCAAATACCAACAAGGGAAAAGAGCAATTCAAGTTAAAAACAATAATAGCACCAAGGTGTTTCTGGCCAAGCAGTTTCCTCCAATTTTAGAAGCAGATCCCACTGCAACCTTTACTTCTTTGGTAATAAGCTATTCAATCTGTTCTGATCAGCTCTGGTTTATATCTAAAAATGCATATTAACCTCTCTCCAACTAATGAATCACCAAGCCTGTCATAACTCTAATGAACAGATTTCTTTCCGAGGGTGTTGATAAACACTTGTTTTTCCTGCCTTGAATTACACTGTAACTGTAAGGACATCTCCAGAGAGTTTATCTATGGAGATTGAACTGGAGACCTCTGGATCTGAAAAACACGAGTGTTTCCATTTGCAGCTTGAAGAGCAGCTGTGTTAGCTCAAAGGGAAAGCACACTCACACGCTTCTGTATATGTGACCTGCTGGAGGGGTTCAGCCTGCACATTTTTTTTGGTAAGGGTTGTCCCAAGACTTGGCTGCTTGGCCAGAGTCGTGCAACTTCTATTTTGTGACTGATTCAAGTCAGACACTTTTTGTGGGACAAGGACTGTGCCTTTTTTGTACAGAAACCTTTGATCACTACAAAAATATAATTGTAAGTGGTGCTTGCAGCTCATTTGCTTGGATTTAGAAACTGTGTCTTTGTTGTAGGCACTTGGGGTGTTCCTCCAAGCCTAGTAAAGAGAGATGGGTGGCTTCATGATCCCCCATGCAGAAGGCGGCACAGAACAGGCTATCATCAGACACTTTCCGGAAATAACTATGAGTTAATGACTTCTAATTATAGCATGTTGGTCTCTTCTTCCAAGTACCAAATGATAGGACAAGAGGAAATGACCTCAAGTTGCACCAAGGAAGGTTTAGATTAGATATTAGGAGAAAATTCTTCCTGGAAAGGGTTGTCAGGCATTGGAACAGGCTGCCCAGGGCAGCGGTGGAGTCACCATCCCTTGAGGGGTTGAACAGAAATGGAGATGAGGCTGTTAGGGATGTGCTTTAGTGCTAGGTTCAGGTTACAGTTGGACTTGATGATCTTAAGGGTCTCTTCCAACCAAAATGATTCTACCATTCTAGGAATTTACAAAACATGTACCAGGCTATTTACTGTGTGTTATTTCAAATGAAACCCCAGATTATACAACATTTTCAGGCTAATGGAGTAAAAGAGAATAGTTACAGTTTTCTTACAATGAGGTTCAATAACTCATAATTTTTAATTCTGGTTCTAGTAATGATTAAAGGCAAACAATTTTGGAGGTGATACACATTTCAGTCCCACTTTGGCACAGGAGAATAACAACTTGCAGAACTAAAAAAACATAGTTGTTATAAGAATCCTATCTATCTCACAATTACATTTGTTCCCTCATCTGCTTTCAAATCTCACTTTCTGCCACTTGTACTTCATTTCTATCCCACAGTTCTATCAGTCCTACAAACCCATTCTACTTTGTTTTACTCTTTTGCAGATGGTGGCTGGACTTAGTCCTGTAGGACACTGAACCAGGCTGTGAGAGATTTCCCTAAAGACAAGATTTGGGGATGGTGATGCACTGAAATAACATCACGATGTCATCCCTCTCCCATTATCAGTGCATGGAATGAGTGTGATTAGGGCTTATGATAAATCTTTCCCTCCTCCTTAGTTGCGCTGAAAATGGTTTAGTGACCTCTGAAGCTGTGGCACATTATTTCTGTGGTGTCACAGGGAAGGTGACCAGATATCCTGCACATTTCGTGACAGTTACAAACGCCTTTTGCATCAGGGTTCTTCCCTTTTGTTGGTGTGTAAAAGCAGCATTTCACTTCACAGCCTCACCCAACAGAGGAGGCTACAAGCCTCCTTGTTTCCTATTTCAGCACAAAAATAAATGTTACCTACAGTAATGGTAGTTGCAGGCGACTTTCAACCTTCTCCTAGAGAGAGGTTTTCTAGGCTCAGCCCCTGATCCTGAGAGAAGTAGATTATAGCAGTGTCTTTCATTAGCTAAGCTAAGGGAATAAGAATAGGCAAGTGCTACCAATTATATTTCAACACAAAGCAGTACCCACTTAAGCACAAACTAAAGGCCACAACTCCACTGTTAACAGGGGTGTTCTCACGGAAAAGCTTTGAACGCACTGGGAACATTAAAGAGAAGATGTCTCGCATGTGCAATTACTCAACACATCTTTAAAACTGCAAACACTTGTTCACATGTGGTGAAAATTAGAGCTGTGAGCACTTGGGAAAAAAAAAGTCCCACCTGGAAGGCACGCTCTTTTCTACTTAGGAGTTTTATAGGAGCTCTCAGAGCTTGTTGGTCCAGTGAGAGCTCAGCCGAAGTCAATGGAGGAAACTGTGAGAGAAGAGAAAGAAAATGCAGAGAAATGTGCTATTTTTGTCCTAAGCTCAACAAGTTTTTGACTCTCCTAGTCTGGTCCACCCCTCATAAAAAAACGTATTAAAAAAAAAAATACATGCACCTCTAGGTCTAAATGTAAATATTGTCAGTTCCTTGACTTCCTTCTCTACTGGCTTGAAATGGTGCGGATTTTGCAAGCTTTTCCACCCTCTCCTACAGGTGGGTTTGCTCAGCACCATTCAGCAGGTCTGAGCTGCTCTAGGAAGAAAGGAGCAGGATCCAATAATTCTCTGAGAAATAATTTCTTCTTTGTCACATAAGGTATAAATTTGGTCATGAACTCCAATGAGTTCAACAAGGAGCTAATATCCACCTTGGACAGGTACCACAGCGGGCACCAAGCAGCACCTATAGCTCACATTCAGAATATTATTTCCACAGGACATAAAAATTAATCAAGAATCTGAGACAAGACCACAGCCTTATAATAGATCCTTCAGACCATCTTTAAATACATCAAGAAATGGAGTTATCTGCCAATCTGCTAGGATACTATGTCATGCCTAATAGCTATTGCTGTAACTTTTCTGACTTCCATTACAGTGTTTCCCCACTATATGTCTCCTGCTACCATCTCAGAGAATATTTATTTCCTTATTTCACATCACACATTACATATTCTGTACGTTCCTTATAGTGTGTTGTCTCTCTATGTTTTGATTTAAGTGCTGAAAGTAAGCTAAGGATACGAAATAGCATGAAAAAAACAAATGAACCTTTGACTGTTGCAATTGCCCTTTTCCCAATTCAGCTCTAGAAACTTGGGCTTAGGTGTCCTAGCAGACATCTAAAAGAACACACCTAAAACAGGAAACCATCTGTATTCCATCAAAGGGAGAGATCTTTATTTCACTGACTATTTGAACTGGAAAATATTTTGGGACTGGAGACAGAGTTATTTAAATAGTCATGAAAGCGAAGACTTCCATTTTCCTGTAGCAAAATAAAAGGAAAACTGTCCATGATGAAATCATACATTTGATTCCTTTTTCTAGATGTTGTTCAATATCCATTGCTTGAAACAAAGAGCCTATTTCTAGTGTTAGCAGTCAGATGTTTTCTGTAGAAAAGCATTAGTTGGGTAGAGACACCAAGTTCTCAGGTTTGGCAGATAGTTGCACATTAGAGATGCACAGATTACAGGGTGAACTTTTTCCCCACATCTCTTCCATGTACATATGCTGACAAATTCATGAGAGCATCCAGTTCAGTTGGATTTACTACCACATACAAAATGACACTTTAAGAAACCTCTTAAGCTTTTTGAAAACTTTGTAAGGAAGTAAAAAGCTATATGGAGCTTAGTTGAGATGAAGACAGGCGTTTTGAGCCAAAAATGATGGAAAGTGTTGACAGTTTAAAGAAAGAAGGAAGTTGGAGTACAGGCAATTATCCCTTAAATTTTCCTTAGGGACTCATTGCAGTCTAGATAGCAATATCTGTCTAGCATTGGTCTTCCTTTCACTCCTCTAATGACAGAATGCTGATAGCCAGACATCATTCCAAACACATTTACTTGTAATATAATAAAGTTGGAATAGCATCTGTGGCAGATAGAGGTAATTTGGTGGGCTGTGTTAGCCAGAGAAACTAAAAGTACTGTTCCTGTTGAATATTTGCAGTCTGGAGCAACATGGGCAATAACCACAGTGACAAAGGACCTCTAACAGCTGTCATCAAACTACACGACTTGCATATTTCAACTAATTAAGTGACAAAAAAGTTAAGTTCTGTACTATTACTTTTCCACAGTCTGTCACTATTTAATATTTAATACATGGTATAGCAGATTTAGGTTTATAAGAGGCAGATACTGAGGGCTCATTTGCAAGGTAACATGACACAAATGTTTGTCCCACATGAAAATGCATTTGTAGGAGTAAAAAAAGGCCATACGAGGTTCTTGGGGAACAGCAGATCCAAAATATAAGCTTTTTTATCTGAGATGTCAATATACAAAGAAGAGTTTTAAGCATCGATTCTTTACCATGGAAATTTCAAAAGTGATGACATACAGAAGGAGTCATGTTACTTCCCCTGAGACTTGTTTGTAATGCCAATTTACCAAATGATATGGCAATTACATTGAGTTGGGTCACACACAAAACATGTTCTTGAATGTGGGTATATTGCTAACAGCTGTTGCTAGTATTAAGAAAAATTTGTATTGCTGAAAAATACATCCCAGTTAAAACTGTACACTTACAGTCTTTAAAAATTAAATAAGAAAATCAGTGTAATTCAGAAATGCTGCACACAGACAAGGGACCTCTGTGTTTGTGCATTCATCAATTTTACAAGTTTTAGATGTAAATAAATCACAAGACTTGATATTATGCAATGCCAGGTGAAATCCCATGCCTAACCAGCAACAACTTTTTTTTCCATGTGACATTTACTCTGAAGGTTGTGGTTCAGAACCAAATATCAGTCCCACTGGAAGATTTTGGAAGCATATCTCTGCAAAACAAATTGCACCAAGAAAGTTTTGTTCCTCCGTCTTTGTAAGAGCCTTAGAAATGGATGTTTTAAAATAAAAACCAGCATCTGCATCAGCAGTGGTCACATTTCATTGCTTTTATTTCTCTCCTGTGCCCTGGTAATTCTTCCTCTCCTTCCCAGGACATGAACTGCTGCACAAGCCCCATCACGACTAGCAGGATGGGCTAAGTAAGGTTGGGCTAAGACTTGTCACATGGCTTCATCCTGCCTCGGGTATGTATATCAGGAAGACACTGTGCCTCTTAGCCTGCTATAAATTTTCTTCTTCAGGATAGTACGTGATCCCTGGCATTCATAAACTTAAATTAGAGGATTATCCGTAATTTATTACCAAAGAACAGAGCACTCCAGATACTTTGTACTGGTTCAGAACAGTTACACCAGGAAGGGATAGCTGTTTTTTTAACACTGAGAGCAGTCTATCCAGTGGGCCAGGGAGCCCAAATCACTGCTGCTATTGCCAAACTACTATTGTGCAAACCTATGGAATACCTTTGACAAAATATTTAATCACTTAAAAACAAATGTACTGTAAAGAGGTTTTTAAATCATATTTTCACCAATTTCCTAATTTATTCTCTGAACTGTTTATTCAAACCCCACTGGAATAACTCAGTACTTGAGTTTAGAATTGCTGCCAACATCCCACCTGAGCACCACCTCGTACTGCTGTGCTGGTGGCATTTCATTCAGGCTGTTCATCCTGGGCCAGCAAAATGATGGTCTGTATCCCTAAACCACATCCCTGTGAAGGTACAGCTCCCAGTTCGAAATGCGCACCAGGCTGGAGCTGCCAGGCAACTGCACAGGTTATTACCATAGAACGAAATGTATCCTGGAGCAGGGAGAGACACAGCAAGGGCAAGAAAAAGATCCACTGTGCAAATTTTGTTCCTGAAGTCAAAGAGAAATGAATCATTCTCAAACAGTAGACATCTAAAGGCTGGACGGAACAATTTCTAAATATTAGTCAGACCAAAAACAACAGACTGCTGAAATAATGAGGGTATATAAGAAACCAACAAAAGCCAGGAAATTCAAAGCTGAGGCTAAAATTCCACTCTTAATTTAGGACTGTTTTCTTTTTTAAAGAATACTATTCAACTTGGTTGGGGCCGTGTAAGGCTGTTTTCTTAAGGTTTTACAAAATACACACAAGTTGAAACTTTTTGCCTTTTAAACCTTTTTTTGATTCCTCTGAAAATAAAAGAGAAATAAACCACTAGGGTTTTGAATTTTAGACATCTTGCTTGCATAACTCTAAGTTTCAGTCACAGACCAAATCTACTTTACATAGAGTTGCAAAACACAGAGTAAAGGCTCCTGTCCCCAAAGTTTATAATCAGAATGACAAAAGGCGGCTGATGAAAGCAGAACAGGGAGAACCAGACCTAAGGGTGTTGTGGCGCTAATGATGCTTTGGCAACACAGCTGCCTGCACATGGGATTTAAATGCCAGCAGTGATTCTCAAGAGGGGCAGGAAGAAATGCAGATTATAGCAGCAGACGTAACTTCTTTTTGAAGAGAAGGTCTTTCTTGCTAGTATAGACCCAGGGTTTAGTAGAAATAGGTGCTAAATACTACACTAGAAACTCCAGAGGGGTGTTTATATGTTGATTGAGAGGAGGAGCAGAAAGAAGTTCAAACATGCTCCATTCCTTTTTGCTCCCTAGCTAAAAGAATTTTGTTTGTATTTACTTTACAGTCTCCAGGCTCATTTGTATTTATGCAAGGCCAGACACGGGCATGTTTACTCATGTTGAGCCCTACATTAATTTGCAAACAATCCCAGTGAATTCAGCAGGGCTGCTCGTGAATGGCACGAATTACACCAGCAGAACCTGACTCCAGCAGAACGTCTCCGAGATCTGATCAAGAAGAACGATTTCTCTTTCTTTTTCTTTCTCCCCAGCCATAATCACCACCTGGAATGTTCATACCAGTTACAGAAGCTGGGTTTTGCTGAAGTATAAGGATGCTTTTCACAATTAAAATCACTATGAAACCATAAACATAGTAAGGCTAATATGTCAGATGAAGCTAATGCTAATATTGCCTTTTTTTTTTCTTCCCAAGTAGGAAGTTGTTGAAGCATAAATTTTGTTAAGAAAAGAAATTTTGCATCACTGCTCTAGATTTGACATTGTTATTGGCTTGAATTTTCAACAACATTGATAAACATCAGTTCTTTGACATTTTACAGAAAGAATGGGTGGTTTGCAATTAGGTTTCATTTTTAATTATAGAGAGGTTTCAGAATAAAAGAATATATGCAGTGTCCTGAGGCTACCTGCATATTTTACTATCAAGTTGCCTCTAATTTAGCCATTGAAATGCAAGAAAAGAGCTCTTTCATATAACAACATGAAATATCTGTCTTAGTCTATCATTCTTTTGTCTCTGCTCCACAGAACAAGAAGTACTTTTCATTCAGGTGTGTTTATGATGAGTACACTTGACCAGATGTTAAGTCCCCTTTGTATTTTAAAGTGTTTTATGGTTCACATTAGTCAGCTGGAAAAGGACAGATCATTTATATAGCATGGGACTACATGAACATATATATAGAAAGAAGTGAACTATTGCAAAAACAACAATATATAGCACAGAACTGAATAAATTGCTTTGATTTACAGGAAGAATTCTGTAAATATTGAATGTTACAAGATGACAGGTCCAACAGTTTGTCTGTAACAGCAAACTTCTCCCACTCCCTTGCCCACGTGGGAGATTAGAGCAATAATCGAAAGCATCTTCTACTCCTTGTAGAAACAGGCCTGGTGATGCACATAGGTGAGAAAAGAGCCATTGGCTTTTCACACACACTAACACACTAATATGGCCAGATTTGAAGGTTCATCTCTCTAGATGTCGTTATTAAAGAATATTAGAATACACATCTCTAAGGGAGTCAGCTCCTTTTCCCTACAGAATAAATCACTGATGTCACAAAAGCAGTATCAGAATTTCTAGGTGACACAAAAATCTGAGCTACAATTTTCAGCAGAATTTTGACACTCATGTACTCTAAAAATTATTGACAGCCCTGAAATGTTATCCCCACTCCTGAGCTCGAATGCTTTGCTGCTTTGGGAGGGTTGGCACACGGAGCTCAGAATGTGCCCGACTGCACAGAGGGGAAAGCAAAGCCTTAACCTCAACCCAACCCCTGAGTGAGGCTCTTGCAGGGCCAGGAGTAGATTTAAGCTTGATGGGGAGGGATGTCCCCATGCTGCACGTGTCAGCTCATGAGGTAGGAGAATCCCCTCATTCCTCCTTCCTGCAACGAGTTAGGGCAGAGTCAATCTGAGAATGAAAACCTTTGGAAGAGCAATGCCAGCAATTAAACATGCCCTCACAACATGCCCTGTGAGCATGTCCTCATGGCTGCTACTCGGTCCTATCACATATGAAATCCCTCACCTTCAGTAAGTTTACCATGTAGCTGTGGGACACGGAGACCCTCACAGTCGCACTCATTGGGAACATCTAGGGCTTCAGTCCCATGAAACTTGCAAGTTTCCATCACATGGGGGCTAGGAGTAAGGTATTTTTCTGTATTGCTGTGAAAATTATGCTAACAATATAATATTTCAAATATTTTTCTCGTTACAACTGTTGAGACCCACGACCAACTCAGATCTCTCTATACCTTAGTGCTTGAGAAATAAGCACAATTTATGGGATTATTACTTAATTACTGCTGGTGGAATTTCTTCAGTACTGTGGCTGGAGGGGCAATTCTTGCGTCCAGATAATTTGCATTTTAGACACTTAATTGTTACAATAAGAAGTTGAGGGTAGAAAAACTTCCTTTTAAGTAAAAGGAAAAGTATTCAATTTACATATAAAAACTCCTTTAAAACTAGTCTTTAAAAGAACCTAACTGGTCAGAGGCAAATCCTTCCTCCAGATCATTTTAGGTGTTTTTGTTTTACTGTTGTCTTTTCTAGACACTGGCCTCTTAGAAACACAAATTGGTTTATACCTCTCGCCTCAAATGGGACCAAAAGCACCCCAGGAAAAGCAGTTGTTCACAGCAATATTTTGAAAAGAGCTTTACCTACATCCTAAACACATGGATGAACCCACAAATAAAGAATAATGTAATACAAATGAGGCATAATGGTTCATAAATTGATTTACGTGGATTAAATAACTATTGAAAGAGAAATTAAATGAAAGGAATATTAATCTGTATCTAAGGCAATAATAACAGGTGTTCCATCTATTAGGGGAAAATTGTATTTAACTTAAGTAAATTGTAGGAACCAAATTATTTCCAAGTATCTCTGTGTATCTACAACGCAGCATGACTTTGTTGAGGTAAGACGTGGATGTTTTATTGTTCTAGTACATATGATATCTGAAATGCTACACCAGCTAAAATTTTTAGCAAATTATTATCTAGTATCTAAAAAGCTAAAGATCACAGGACTGATCTACCCCCAAAGCTTAGAATTTCCAGATTCAATCTCGTATTTTAGCTTTTTCCATTCCTAAAATTAGTCAATCATCAGCAAGGCAGTAGAGAAAAACTTGTGGGGAAGAAGCCATCAGATTGTTACAAACTGTGCTCATGATGACAAGTGACCTTTGAGGATATTTTATCCAGTAAATAAATAAAACCAATTCCAGTACAACAATCCAAACACTCTGAGAAAAATGTTCACCCTGGCAATAGTACTGGTGATGACATGGAGAAAGATGAAAGAAGATTAAGTTGTAATTTGACATATTACAATAGTTACCCATTCTACAGAAACATTTTGACAATTTAATAATACAGTTTCTTTTTCCTTTAATCTCAGAAAGCTCGACTCTCATATTAGGGCTTTATTGTTCTCTTTTTGTCTGCTGCTGAAGAAAAATCATTCAAATCACAGGATCTTAAAAGCTTAAGAGATCTGAGGTTGTTACTAGACAAAAAACAAAATTAGCATCTATATTTGCTCTCATGTGGGCATCGAGAACTTTTGAACCTGAGGAGAGTGAGAACAAAGAATTAAGAAATTATGAGCTAATCTTTGCAAACACCTCAATGAGAAAATAAGATGTAGTTGTCTAATAACCCCATATTTCTGTGGGTTTTTTAAAAAATGGTCGTAAGAGGTCTTTAGCTGTTCCTTACACAGAGGAATCCTTTCTACAAGGGTCTAATGGTGAGAAGCACCAGCAAAGACCCCTTTCTGCTTCAAGTGCTCCAAGACAGGCTCTGTAAATGGGTGTTTCACATCCATTAGAAAAGCAGTAGCAAAGATCAAGGACTAAAGAAAAACCGTGTACTTTCTCATCTTACTCAGACATCTAGAGAGGCAGTTAGAAATTATTACACACTATTTTACATCAACAGCCGGTGTTTTTGACCATCACAATGTTGCCTGTGTTAACACTGCAGACGCTTGGGAACTGCTCTCAATCATGAGCTGGTGCTGCTGTTACCCGTAATGTACATCCACTGCCTTGTTCAGAAATTTAGTAGAGTTCCCTAGGGTATTGGGTAAGAAAAATAGCACCGTTTTCCAGCCTGCCACCTGTTTTCCACCTTGCCACCTTTGAATCCCAAACTCAGGCCTCCTAACTTTGGTAAACATGTTGCAGCATTCCCATTTGCTCCTTCTATTTATTCCAAGAGCAAGTAAATGTCTTCAAATAAACCAAAAAATAATAAATACCCAAACTAGAATTTACTGGTCTTCTTGGTCTTAATTTTCTATGCTTTGCATGAGGTTTTGAGAACTATGGTTGTTATTAAATGTAACAAAGGAGATCTGGAAGAAGGTCTACCACCAATCTGCACAATGGAGCTATAACACTGAAAATCCATTATTATTTTCCTTTTAATATTATAATTTTATTAAACTTACAGAGCATGCTTTGAAATTGTGCCAGAAATTTGCATTAAATCCCTAAAATGAATAAAGTTAGCAAGACAGAGAAGCAGCTCTTAAGTAGTTCTGTGTTGCCTCAAGATGAAAGCATTGAAACCTTGGACCCTTTGGAGACTGCTGGCCTCCAGCCTGTATGCGAGGGATTATGGGAAAATGTGCTTTCCTTATTCCCACTGGTCTATAAATTGTTGGAAAGGGAGAATAACTTGTGATGTGGTTCAGCACAAATGCTTATGAGATGACTGCAGGTCATTTTTAGGCCACGAACTTGCTGAGGTAGTTTCATGTTCATTAGAAGGCTAACTCAGAGATACAGATATTATGAGAACAGTCAAGCTTATAGGTGGAATTTATCAGAGGCATTCGCATAAGCATGATATGGGGGAGGATACTGGATCCAGCAAGTTCAGATGTTATTAAGATTAATATGCCCTGTTAGAAATATAAAACCTGCATGTGGTTGAGTGAATATCCACATAAGGTGAAAGAAAAGTAATTACAATGTAGATGTGAAGGTTTCAGAAGATGCACCAGAATACTCTGGATCAAGACACACCTTCCAGCTACATTTTATTGCTCAGAAAGGTGGGGAACATCTGCTAGATTAAAGCCATCCTGCTCAAAGAGAGATAAACTTTGCAAGTTTCATATAACTTCTTCTTGCTGTGGCTGGTATGACAGCGCTGCCTGCACAGTCCATGCTTTATAATATGTTATAGGTATTGCTGTCAACATTGCATAACGTAGACTTTGTCTCTGCTGAGCATTGAGGGTGCACTGCCATGTTCTCTGTGTGGAGACTTGTTCTCCAATAGGTCAGGCTGGGGACTCACTTCTAAGACGTATGTTGGGGCTTCCTTTTCATAGCACCCAACATATTGTGAAACAACTACTCTGTACCCAGACTTCCCTCTGGCATGAAGTTAGGACACGTCAAGATGCTGTGGGTCTACTGACCCTAGCAGCCAAAGGAATCCTTTTATTCAAGAGGAGGTCAAATCTGCAACAAACTAAATGGATTAATAAATTCCCAAATTGATCAAATCAGCAAATTAGGTGACAAAACCATTTCTTAGACTGGAATGTACACGCCAACACGTAGATACCAGTCCACTGACATTTCCACAGTATTTGCTTCTCAAGCTCCATGAAATTAGAAACCATCAAAGTTTGCACTGTTCTTTCCAAGTCTTGTCAGACAAGCACAAAACTAAGTCACTTTGTATACATCTGCAGTACAACACAGATACGACGATGTCTCTCACTAATGCAAAATAGCAAAATACATTATTTACTCCTATTAGATATTCATAACTTGTACAAGGTTGATATTGTGTGAGCAAGAGTGATAATAATTTGTGATGTAAACTGATATGAATGCTAACATATATGCAAAAACCAAAATCCTTAACAGTAACATATATATGAATGGATCAAAACAGAGAAGAGACAAAAAATAGTCTGACTGATTCTTCTGAAGTGTGGCTAACACAGAATTACTGACCCTCGGGTACCTGTTGTGAGACATTGCTGTCTCACAGGAGGAATGATGAATAGAATAAGCCATAAGAAAGTAATGAGTACGTGTGTGTCAGTTCAGCTATTTTTTCACAGTAGTGTCTTCTGAGAAATGTTTACCAAAAGGGAAAATAAATTTATTATTTACAAATTATGATATATGATTTGAGAAAACCACAAACTGTTTAACTTGTAGTCTGGTGTCGTGATTTTCCCGTTTCGCAGACATACTGGGGATTGGTATCTGAGCAGGCAATACCAATGTGATTCCTATTACATACATTTTCCAAACATTCAGCAGTACTAAGTCCTAAACATTCGGTCATACTTTCTAGGAAAACTAGGTCCTAAATATTTGGTCATACTTTCTAGGAAAACTAGGGACAAAACGGGAGGTTGTCAGTAGCTACATTGGCTTCAGTGTTTTATTCTGACAGAGATGCAATTTGAATCTCTTCCTTTGAAGCTTATAAGAATGCAAAGCACACCTGGCATTTTTATGGAAGTTACTTCTGTGGCTCATCTACAACATTATTTCTAAAGTAACATTATGAAAAGATAAACTATTAGTAATTGTCTATAGGACTGAATTCTGTAAATCTACAACTGAAATCAGGAAAAAACTTTAAATAGCTTGAACTGACTTTTGAATGACTATGATTTTGCCACCAGTTTTAACCACTGTCTCTGTGCCATCCATTTGGAGTGTAAATAAAACTCATATCCTTAAGAGCCTATTTGTATTCTATTCTTTTACAGCAGACTTTTAATTTGTGCGATCATTAATTTTTAAGTGTTCATTAATGAAATACATCCTTGCCCAAAGTTAATAAATGGATTAATAGCTGGGATAATGAGAATTCTGGCAAGACAAGAAAATATCAGGAGGGAGAAATGAGAATGGGGAACTCAACAAGTTAATGATCCATTAAAGTAAATCCTGGGTCAGTTTAGATCCTGCATGGTTCATTACTGCATAATAAATTTAATTGATAGCCATAAAAAACTATGTGGAAGCAAGAAAGCTTTTGGTTCAATTCACTGGGTACACATTTAAGATGTTTCTTAAAAGTTTTCAGTTGTATCTTACTGGAATAAAACTTTCTAGATGTTACAAGAATTTATGTACACAAATGAAAGCAAAACACCAGCTTTTAAACTACTGAGTGACTGGATGTGTCACATAAGCAGCCATCGTGTTCGAGAATTCCAGAAAGGCAAAGTAAGAAATGGGAATCAAAAGTCCCATTATGTCACTGACTATATTTAAAACAATAGCATAATAAGTATTGATAGACAAAATTACATATTTGGAAAATAAATGGTGGTGTTTGGGACAGAGAGAAAAGGTGAGCTAGTTGAGGTCCTGGCTGAGGGTTGCATCACTGGTTGCTGCTGATGCAGTTAATGGGTTGAACGTGCAGTTCAGACTGGGATTGAGATTTGGTCATGTAGCTTTTCCCACTGGGATCTCAACTGGAGAATGCATTTATGCCTCTAAACAGCATTTGCACAGCACAGAGATTGCTGAGTAACCACCACCAATGTCTTTCTAGAAATGGTAGTAGCACAGCTGGACAACACATTGCATGAGATGGGGACAATGGACCAACCCCAGTGTCCTCACTCACTGAAGTGCCTCTACCCATGTATTGAGCTGTGCACCAAACACTAAAGCGAGTTCATGCATGTTCAGACAGACAGGAACAGAGATACATTTGCATTGAGATTGCTTGACCTTGTATCTGTTTTCAATTTCTCCTATTTTCTCCAAAGGTCCAAGTTTTGGAGATGTTTTCCAGATCCAGGACTCAGGTCCTGAGCTGTCATCAGCACACATCACTGTAGGTGTGTTGCTGACATAGTAAAGTTTGATGTATTCCCAAACACTGCTAGTAAAAACACTAAAGCCAGAATTTTTTCACAGCTGCCAGTTGTTCTCATGGACATTTAGTTAACATTACTAAAGCCATACTTGGTTAAATTCCTTTTCTTTCCATGACCACGTTAAATTATTTATGTATTTATGTATCAGGATGCTTCTCCTTCATTGCAAATGCAAGCCTTATCCAGCAACACACTGCATAATTAGAAAAGAGATAACAAACATTACATTAAATATATGGAGCATATATTTGTTCAACATAATGGTTCTGTTACACAGACATCCAGCAGGACTAAAAGACAACTAAGGGTACAGTAATAAGGATCTATTTTTAAGCATCCGATTTTCTTTCAAGAAATGCCACTCATCATGAATTGTGGGACTACCTAAAAAGGATCAGTTTGGAAGAGGGACCTGATATATTATAACAAAGTGAGCTTTGAATAACAGGAAAAGATAGGATAAGATTTTAAGGACTTTGTCCCCAGGGTGTCTGAGGCCACTATGGCGAGGGACTTTGGGAAGGCAGACTGGTACAAAAACAGCCTGCAGAAGGGTAGGATTGCAGGGAACTTCAGCGAGAAATAGTAACACAACAGAGAAAATAGCCTTAGTCAAAGAGAAGGAAGGAAAATCAGTGGTCAGATCTTACGCCCCCGTAATTGCTTCGGAAATGATCAAGGAACTTGTGAAGCTGGGGACTAAATCTGGCCCACAGCTCCATTCATCTCCCCAATGTCCTCAGGATTATTTTTTCCTCTTGGTACATGTGTGTACTGCTGTGAGGTCCGCCAAGAGCGTCTGAAAGGCTCATTCAGCCCCTAGCAAGGAAACCCTGGCGTGGGGCCACATGGCTGGCTTTGCAGGAAAGGAAAAGCTCTCCTGGAAGGCTGCAAGAGACCTGTAGACAAACTGAAGTTTCAGATCCAAGCCCCAAAATGCTTGTCCTGAACACAGGCTGAGAACACCCCACTCCAAAATGATCTTAATGCACCTAATTAGGAGGGAAGATGAATTAAATTCTAACTTTTAAATCATGTGAAGAAATTTTATTTACTGTGCTCAAGGTGAATTATGAATCATATCTACTAGTTGACTCAGGACCAAAATGAAGATTCTCTCTCTACACCTCTGTGATTTATCTCATGCCTGTACATAATGCATCATCTTGGAGGTGGGAGAGCTCTAAGTAGAAAAGCAGTGGAAGTTTAATTCTGCCTCACAATGGGGCAGGAGGAACATCCAAGGTAGTGGAAACGCTGCTGCAATTACAGGATCTGAAACAAATTGAAATAAGACATGATTTTCTCCAGTAGGATATTCTTGGGATTTTGCTCAGACCTGGACCTAGCACCACAATCTCAAGTGATTGTACTGAAATACAGTCCCAAGGAAAAGAAAGTGTATAATTTTTCAGTCTTTAAATAAAATTGCTTAGTTTGATAGAATACATTCTCAGCCAAAAATCATTTGTATGCATTCAAAATTATATGAAATACCAGTGTTTAATAATTAACATATACAATCAGAGCCTAAAAGCACTAGGTATGATGATAAGTTTTACATTTTGATGAATGAACAAATATATTATTAGTGTCATGGAACACTGAGCAATTCAGTGTGTTCTCTCATACTGTTTCTCCTCATAAAGAAGTGGTAAAAGCTATTTTTAGCATAAGTATACAAATAAAGTAGGATTTTTATACAGAGCGATCTTGAAATACGTATTTCAGAATTTGACATATATATAGGGGAGTGCTTTCCTGCTTATAACCTGATTGGTCCAAGCAAATTATAACACAACACAGCCTTTGTTATGGTTTCAGTAGAAGTTATTTATATAACATCTCAAGACACCTGACTAGGTAGCACTTTTCTTCTTATTTTTTCCCCAGTTTCTCACAAAGCATTGCATACCTTGCAATTTCTCTATACCATCCTTACCTATATATGTACACATTATATCTTTTATAGATGCATACAAATTTGCAAGTGAATATCTATTCTATCAGTATAGATTACACCGACACCCTTATGATCACTATGCATTGAATATTTTGCATTAAACTAACCCACAAAAGTTCAGAATAAAGCCTCAAGTAATGGAGAGTATTAATATTAATCTCGATACTACCAGAATTTTATTGAATATATAGCTTTTTAAAATTGGTGTAGGTCAGATCAGCTTTGACCTATTTTTCTTTTCCTTTTTCAAGAACTCGTATTCAGTACAGATTGTGCTAAAATAAACCCCAAAAGTAGGATTGCTTTAATATAGTATTTCCAAAGCTGAAAATTTGGGAAAACAAAACAAGCCAGTGGGAAAACAACTTTTTCCTGGGGTTTTGGTTTTGTTGTTGTTGGTGGTTGGGTTTTTTTTTTTTCTCTTCTCTTTCCTACAGTTATACATAAGGGGCATTGGTTTAACTGGCCTTAATTAAATATAACTTACTGCACTACCATCGTTTCAACAGACTGAACCAGCCTGTTGATTTTAAACAATGGGCATTTTGCACAGTTTCTTCCCTTAGAATGCTGGGATCTCTATTCAAAAATCAAGGTGGAGGAAAGAGTAATTGCTGTAAGAATGTTAGCAAACTCCATTACAGTAATAATACTGTATTCAAACATTCTCTATTAAAACAAATTACTGATTAGAAGGGTATATTTCAAAAGAAATGTAAATAGCAATGGATAATGAAAGGTTTAACACCACTTTCATTACCTTCAATTAAGTTGTCCTGAATAAGACTAGTGTATAATTATTCTAACCTTTTATACTCTCTTGTTCTTAAGATCATTCAAGCCGCTCCCCGTGCCAGAGTATTTCAACAAATTATGATAAAACAGTGAGGAGACGTGGTGATGGAGTTCATCATCTGACCTCCTCTCCTACTCCATCTCTGTTCATGGGCAGGACCATGAACAGGGTGACTCTGCTCTGGCCATGAAAAGCATGAGGAGACCCTGCTCTTGGTTCCTAATGGTGTCTAATTCAGAACTAGCTAGAAGGTTAAGAGTACACTTTAATTTATTCTCTTTCTTCCTGCCACATTGGGGTAGAAGTTTCTTACTGCTTTATTTCCCATGGGTCTTCTCATGAGAAATAAGTTAAAGACAGTGACACACTCAGATACCACAGCAATAGGAACAATAGCAAAAACTTACACTAATATTTCTATCCATGCAAGAACTCCCATGGGAGGTTCAAACACATGAAGGAACCTGGTAAAGAAGAAATCATTTTTGAAAAATTATCTTTTTTGGTTTTTTTCAAAATGTAGTGTGCATTGAAAGTACATAATGGTTGCATTGTTATGGTACAGTGTGTGCATACAGTGTTTGCACTAGTGAAGTATTGGAAACGTTTCTAGAGTCTAAAATCACTGTTCATTATGCAATCAAGTTCTGGCCATGCTGCCAAAATTCTGTTTCACAACAACTTACCAAATTCTGTGAGCCTAAGAAACAAAATCAAAAGCAAATTCAAATTTTCCCTGCACCAAAACTTGCTTTAAACAATGTGGTGTATTAAGTGTTCACAGACATCATCGAGCAAACCTAAACCAATGGGGAGATTGCAATATGATAAAATGTTTGACCATATCTGCTGGATCTTATCCCAAAGGCCATTTCCAGGAGACAATCTGAAACATCTCCTCAAGTTTTTGGTACAGTTGTCCTTACTGTGTACTGAAGTCCTATGTTCAAAAAAAATTTGGTTGACTCTTTGGTTCTTTGTTGAAAGAATGTCTCATAGCTTTCCTTCTTCAACAGAATGTATTAAGCACAGGAAAATTATTCAGGACTACAGCAATTTTCATTTAGTTCTGGTATCGGAGGCTTAATGAACTGTTGAACCCATCAGTGTTCCCACTGGGCTGTGGCAAGGTTCTGACCACCTGGGCAACCTTAGCCCAGGGCTGGCTATATGCATCCTACAGCATTAGCCTTCTCCACGAAGGTGTGGAAGGATGCAAAATGGTCTTCTTGTATAAAACACAGAGCCTGTTGTATCCCTGGAGCAAGCACCTCACCTTGGCCCATAAGATCCACTCTTTATATCCCCTGACTTTAATGAAATAAGAAGCTCATTGTATAAAATAGTGTTAAACATACCTTTCTTTCCAGCTACACTTATATGAACGATGAAAAGAAGTACTGCCAGCTCTTAGATAATTGCCCATGTTATGAGCCTTCAGCCCCTTTTTAAACAGGAATTTAGCCACTATCAAAGGTCAGCTTTCAGGCTTTCCACTGAGAAGTTCATAAAACACCTATAAAGCCAAATTTTAGTTTGTGCTAAATCCATGTTCAGCAAATTTAATAAGAAACATTTTGAACAGTCATGTACTGTTGGGTCTCAGATGATTTTCTTATGGGACTAATGCAAAAAATAATGATTGCCTCTTAAAATCCTTCTTGGGCACGTCATTCTTGCTGGTATTCAGGCCACTCATTGAGAGAAGGTTAATGTAAATCATTTATTAAATGTGGGTCATGACTATTTACACTTTATCATTGTTCTTTTATTGGAAAAATACCACACGGTGAACTACAGATAGACGTGTAAGTCCTTGCTGTATGACGTTAGGAGGAATATCTCTGAACAGAAGATTATTACATTATCATAAACAACATCAGGATGGAACTGTGAGGCCAAAGGATGCAGAATGACTATTCATTTTAATGGTATTTGGGTGCCTAAACTCCCAAGTTGTCTTTAAAAACCTGAAGCCAGAAAGCTGCAGAGAGATCAGACCAGAACACAGCTTATAATAGAGAGGTTTGTGCAGCTTAGTCTGATCTGAGCTTATCTGAAGTCTGTTGTTTAAATTCAGTTCTAAGGTTTTCATTTTGGCCCTTATAAAGGTTTTTGGTTTTTTTTGCTTTTACTTACCCTTTCTGTCAGTGTATTGCAATTTGTGCATGTTTTGCAACTCTCTGGTACATACAAGCTAACCACGTATATTGTTGTGTTGCCCTGGGTGTTGCTATGATGCAACAATAATTTTAAAATTATTTTTATTAAAACATCCACTCAGTGAAATATAACACTTATTAAAATTATTCTGAAATATGGCAATATAGGCAGTGTCCAAAGGGATAAATAATAGCTGTTTCCTAGAAACTGGATAACCCTGGCTCCACTGGAACAGCAGTATAAACATGCTAAACTGGGAATTAATGAGAGGGTACGAATCCAAACCAATACATATGACAACAATCAGAAGTAACAAGGCTCACAGGAGCACTGAAAAGGGCAGTGGGCAGAACAAAGTACAGGAAGAGCACCCATTTGTGATGCCAAATCCCAAAAAGTCCAGCAGACACAGCAACAGTTGTGTGGAGAGGAGAAATGGCAAAACCCATAGAATAGGTTGTGGATACACAGTGGGTTGAGAAAGCATTTTTAACATACTTCCCATGCAGGGAGTATTAACTGAAAATATGCTACATACTTGTAGAGGTGGAGTGAACAGGTCTGGAACATTTCCTGGAGCTCTAACCATGGGGTGCCCATAAACACTGAAGTCTTTGGAGACCCTGGATGTGGCTGCTGTTCTGCTGACCGTGCCCTTCCCGAGCACCTCAATTTAAAATTTCAGGCTGTAATTATCTCCCATCTTCTTTCCTCCAAATAGTGTAAATTCTGGCTGTAAGGTTAGGAAGTAGTATTATTTAACATTTTTATTTAGCATTTTACATGTCCCAGGCACTGAGAGGACATTGATTCAGCCTGACAGGGCTGCAGTGAAGTAGGTGGGTAATTATTACTCTTATCCCCTTGCAAAACACTGGTGAATTGAGGAGACTCGTCCTCAGGGATTATCCAAGGCAGAATGAGGACTTGGGGCTGTAGGGAACCACCTGTGTCCATGCAGACAAACCAGCTCTCAGATGAGGAGGAGGTGGGGAAGGTGAGGGGTTGTAGAGTGTGTGAGCTCTGTTGAAATATTTTTCTAGATACAGCAATTTAAGGATAAGTCTTCAAACTTCTGTTCTCTTTTTTTTCTTTCATTTATGACTCACGCCAGGCTAATTGCATGGTGATGTTCTGTTATTATACAGTTATGGGACTGTTTAGTGTGTCTTCTAAAAGAAAATAAATCATAAATGTGTGTTGAACCTGGAAAACCCTGTAAGCTATAAAGTTCACAAAACTACTCCTTTATGTGAGTGGGGTCTGCCCTAACTTGATAAATGTTTTGCCAGATTGAAAAGGAAAAAATCTTTAGTATGGCAAAAACTATGAAGGTTCATATGATTTGAATTAAGTTCAGATAATAACCATACTTGGCTCAGTGATGTTTGGAAAGAGAGTTTTAAATTCTCCTCAGAGACGTTTCTTAGCTTAACTTTAAATGAGAGCTATGACTGACTACGCCTTTCAAAGAGGAAGAAAAAGAGTTCAACATATTTAAATCCTTCACTAGAGCCTCTTGCCCTTTCAAAGTCTATTTCCTTTTAAAATTATATTTATAGATAAAAGGGGAGGATGAGAGTGAAGGAGATATACATCTGCACAAAAATGTTCATCTATCTGTGTATCACACTCTACAAATACATGCATTATAAAGATATATAACTTTGTGTGTATCTGTGGACAAGACATTTCTTTTTGTCTGTATTTACCTAAACATTTGAGCAGTCAAGTTCCTGAGCTTATACAAAAGCACTGTATTATTGCAATTGCACTTATTTGCACTTATTTGCAAATTGCAATTGCAATTATTTGCACTTGCCCAGAAAATAAAAATCTTTTGAAGTCCATAGCAAAATACTAAAAACCTGATTTTAAACAATATCGCTTATTAGTCAATTCACATGAATGCATTTCACTGCAGTGGCAGCAACACTAATTGTTTTCTGTAATTAAGGTCTGGCAGCTAAGAAAAGTACAGTGGGAAGTAAGAGCCAAAGCAATGTGATGCTGTAAACACATTCCCACCATCCCAGTATAACTCAGAGCAGCCTCCAGGAAGATGTAACTTATGTTGGCAACAACAATTTCAGTAAGATCAGAGATCACAGACATACCATGTGCTTGATCAGCCCCTTCCACCATATTCACTATGTCTTGAAGTTCTCTACAAAAGCTGGTGTATCCAAAGATTTGCAGGTGAGGACAATCTTTAGCTCTCCTATTTGACAGCTTCAAAGCCCTTTTTGTGGTAGAGGCAAGCTATTAAGATTCATTTCTATCATTAAAATGCACCCACTGGCACTAAACTGTTCTCGGATCACAATGCCTGTCGTAGTTACAAAGGGTTTAGCAACAGTGAGAAAAACAAACAATGGAAGACATTGTTTGTGCACAATCATGCTATTTTCCTGTTTTACATGTATGGAAATGCACAGTTCCCTTACTGCATTTCACCAGACCCTGCCAAAATAATTTACGAGCAAGTAAATGAAAACAAACCATGAAAAAGAAAATAATTCCTTTAAAAACAAAGTCAATTGTGTTAAAATTTATATATATATATGAGTGTGGGTGTGTGTATGTATTTCTCAGACAATACATCCATTGTTAAATAAACAATTCGTATTACAGGCATTTGAACTTGCTAAGTTATGAACATATAACCATCCCATCAAATCTGCATGTTGTTTGTCTCATCATTTTTACTAAATAACCCTTCCTCAACCCACAAGCAGTACAGACGTGTTTCAGCATCTGTCCTTGCTTTCTCTGTAATTTTAAAGAATGAACACATGTACCAATGTCCTATCAACAACTTATTAAGGAGTGCCTTCCAGATTACTGAAACATACATAAAAGTGACGTTCTGTCCTTAATACCTGGGTGCAACATCATCAAGCAATGTATTTCCTTTCCAAAAGATGTTTTCTGACGTGTGCCGAACCATTTTGTGACATTACTGATTAGAGTTCCTCTTAGAAAGGAGCCTTTTCCATATTGGCCTTGTCAGGAGGCAGAACCTGTTCTCTTTATCCAATGAATTTGAGTTTGTTTCTCACATTCTTTTCTAAAATACCATTTTATCAGCGATTCATCTTGCATTATTCAGCCTAAGTTTGAAGAAAGGAAGGAAGAAACAAATGACATGTGCCTACATGATGGAGATAATAGAGGACACATGCAAGCAAAACATATTTGAGTTGTGCTGAAATAAAACTCTGTGGATATGGGACTAATTCTTCCTCCAGATACATATGGAAGTAGCAGAACTTGTATATCTGTGCTTGAGTGTACGGTCTAGTCACAATCACCAGAAACAGCTGAAGGGAAGTGGCAACGGGTCACAAGGTTTTGGGAATCTAGAGAGCCCAGATCCAAAATTTACCTCTTCAGTGAACTCCAGTAGTGATGGACTCAAATTGGCCTGCTACAATTGCCCCATGTTCAGGTGTGCCTTATCTCAACTATAACCAATGGTTCTACACACCTGTGAATGACATGATCACTGCAAAACAGAGGAAAGTTAGCAAACCAGCCCTTAAGGGCATCCTGGAGACACACATGACAGCAGACCATCACAGCTTTCTCCAGCCTGAGCTGAATGAAATGTCTGAGTAAATGGTTTACGTCTGTATTTTAAAGTCAAAATCACCTCACAGGGATCTGCAATCTTCAGAAATAATAAAACCAGCAGCATAATGTGATACGGTAAAAAAAGAAGTAGGAGCTGGGAAAGATCTGTGGAAGAGTAGAGGGTGTAGATAGCTGCATTTAGAAAAGAATAATGACTGTTGTCACCAGGGAAGTACCACCATGTTAAACAGAGAAGCTGGACAGAAGCAGGACTGAGGAAAAGTGGAGAAAACGGAGATTATTTGAAAGAAAAAGTGGCTTTGAAAAGATGAACCTAGAACCGATATGTGATATCGGTGTCATTGCTGGGCCTTTGCCATCTTTACATTGTTCCTCCCACATCTTCCATGGACTTTTACACTGACCATTTCCCAAAATACCACCTAACTGCCCTACTTCTAAAAATAAAACCTTTGTCTCAGGTATTACCTGCATGGTCCAATTCAATTACAAGTTCCTTTACATGACAGGTTCTTTGTGTTTTATCTATTGCTTTGAAGAGCCTATGAAGAAAGCGGTGTATGTGCAATACTGCTACCATTCTGATAAGCTTATTCACACCTCTAATTTTACCTTTCTTCTGCCTCTAATTAAATGCACTCTTTGGGTAATTAAGCTTATGATTAAATGCCTTAATAAAGCAAGAAGCTTAATTTTAGTTCAAATAAAATTTAAACATATTTGATGCTCAAATGGAATAGATTCAAGAATCTGCTTCAATCTGTTCTGCCAAACTACAACTCCTAATTATGAAAGAACACCAAGGTTGAAGGGCACTTGATGTGCTCACTGGTCATTCTTTTGTTATCCTCCAGAAAACTTTATTCTTGGGAAATAACCCAAACACATTTCACCAGTCCCTGGTTGGGTCTACTCTATTATTCCAGAAGAAATGGAAATACAATAGAATATAGGTAACGACATTCAAGATGAAGAGAAAGTAGCTTAGGCAGTGTTCATTTAAAAAAAAAAGAAAGAGCCACCTTGACCAAAATCAAAGAAAATCAAAGTTAGAGCAGTCTCATAGTCAACTGGATGGCTGGAGGTCTTCCTCTATTTATTTCTTGCCTCGACAAAATAATATAATATAATAGTTCTTGAATATCAAATTGCCTCCCTTTCTCCAACCCTAGCAAAGATCAGAAATAAGTCTAATATGATGGTCTTGCATAAACCAGGGTTGTCTCTTATGCCATATCTCCGTGGGTTGTTTTGGATTTCAAGAACAGCTCTGAGAGCTGTATGTACCACAGAAAAGGGCCCACTGCACTGTGTAATTAAATATTTGGCTTTGTGTTTCAGTTCTTCAAAACGTTTCTCACGGGTTCATTATAATATACTACGTGGTTTTTACTTGTTCTTTGAAAGCATCACAGTATGAGCTTTTTTGGAAACAAGGCAGGCTGTCCTTTCCATCTTCCAGTATCACTGCCTAGCAAAGCACTGGGGACATCTGGAAAAGGCCCAAAAGACGCGTTCGTCAGATGAATGGAACATTAGCTCACAACGAAGAGCAGCAGCGGGCACCCTCTGCAGCCATCCTCACACTGAAGCAGCATAAATCCTCATCTATTTGGAGTTATCATTTTTAGCTCATGTGATTTCCTTCTAATATTCAGAAACATATTGTCTACACAACTTCCTATCTCCATCCTTATCTAAAATCCTTAAAATTTCTTCAACGATTTCAACCAAATATGACAAAGCAACATATCTCTCTGTTGAGGAGGTGAAAAAACTGAAGTGTAAAGATATATAACTTAATAGTTGAGATCCCTAGTGCTGTTGCTTTAGGGACAACACATATACCAGGGTACATGGATGTGCACGTATATAACAGGAGTTTCATTGTGCAAGAAGGAGCACCTCATTTCTGAAATTCTGTTTGGTTGCTCAGCCAGCACACAAAGCCCTTGGACATCACTGGCTCCTGTCTGGTTGGTTGTGCTGCCTGCAGAACCACTTTATTGTCATTTGGTTGGTTCAATTAGGAGTCTCCTTCACAAGAGACAAGGACCATCCACATGTATATGTAGATACAATCTGGCAAGACCATCGAATTTTCTATTAGCTATCCAGCAGACTCATTGTTTTAGGCAAATTTGCAGAACAGCTCCCAGTTAGTTTTGACAGGTTTTGTAATACGCATGACAAGAGACCAGACCAGAGCAAAAAATGAAAAATGGAAACAAAGTATGTTCATAATGAATGATGCTTCCGTTTGAAAGAATTTTTCCTACCTGTATTAGTGACCCTGGCTTCCAAGAATAATATGCTATAATTTTGCACTGAAAAGTTAATTTTACAGATTTAAAAGGGCAAACATATAACCTACTATTATGTTCTTTCTTCTTTGTATATTTTTGTGTCTCCCATAAATTAACATTTCTTTGTGTATTAAATATATCATAGGTGTGTGTTTAAATATTTTTTCAATTATTTGTGAAATTTATCACTTAAAAATATTACAATAGGCAAAATCACACTGCTCTGATAAATAGTATTACTTGTTTGATTTTGTCTCCAATAATGATTTATGTTGTAACATCCTATTTTTAGTTCAACAGTTGTTGACAACTTACATAACTCATCTAATAATATTTGAACTCTTGTTTGGACAACAAACGAGACTTATTACAGAGTATTTCTGTAACTTTATATTGCTGCCTAGAAGCTGAAATTATAAAAAAAGTAATTCTTTTGGATATTTGGAAATATACAAAACATACTGAAAAACAGGATCTATTTGCTATGGTAAGGTTTTCTTCTACCTAACAATATCTTTCAAGAAAACCTTAAAAAAATCAATGTAAAGTATTTTAATTTATACAGACCCAAATTTACCATTTTGGTAATTGTGTTTTTAATGCTATAGATTACATCAGAAGATATCAGAAGATATTTGGCAATTACTTCTTATTTAAAATCCATCTATTTTTTTCCTGGAATTAGTGTGATTTTTTTTCCTTTCCTATTCATAATCACCCATACAGATACAGAAGGTTCCCTTGTTTCAATAATATGTGCAATTTCCAGTAGTACTGATGGTGCATGTGTGTGCATAATGAGAGGAAAAAAGGTAAATTATGGCAGGCTTTAAAGGTTTTATTGTCTTTGATATACACACGCTGCTCCTATTGAGGTAGCTAGTGGAGGCTTTGCAGGAATATCTACAGTAGAACATATCCTGCAGCTGTTAACCTGAAATTATTCTCATTAATCATTTGAAGACAGCAAAAAAAAGACCTATTCAGATTTCTCATGGTAAAAATACCATAAAAAGGTTTTAGTGTGTGTATGTAAGTAATCATTACTTATTTCCACCAACCAATTCTCTCACTGAGAACATTTAAACTCTGTTTTCAGGAGCTCTTTCCGGTTTATGGTGGGCACTAGAAGATATTTCTAATTTGGTTTGGAGAGCAGAATACGGATATCATCCGAGAGCTCTGGAGACAGAACTGCCTCCCCAGGATTTTCCTGCTGCCTCTGAGCCTCTTTCAAGGAATTTTTCTGTCTGCATCTATCACAGGGAGAGAAAAATAGAAATCAGTGATTCCCATTGTGTACTTGTGCATAAGAAGTTTACAAGGAGATGGGCTGTGCTGAAGAAATGGGCTGAAAGTAGAACCTCAACAAAAGAGAAGTGATTTCTGGTCAAAGAAAGGAAACACTTGTGCTCCAGAGTACAGTCAGACCCAAAATCTGAAGGAATATGCAAAAGTGTCATTTTCTGATCCATTAATGCGAGTGGGCGTGGCATACCTAAAGAGCTGTACAGAAATACAGATTTACTGATATTTCATACCTTGCCACGTACTTCTTAATCAATCGCCACCTTTCAGGTGATAAATTCACAAGAATTCCTTGTTTTTCATCAGAGCCTGGTTCCCAGTGACACAGATGGGTAAAGGGCAGGGGATACATCAAGGCTGTTATTCTGAAGATGCAACACGAAGGGCAGCAGCCGTTTTCTCTGCTACCTACCTCATTCATCCTCATTAAGAACTTTAGCAAGATAAGTACTACCGGTGCATCCTTACAATCTAAAAACAATTTAAGTAATTAGGGAAGAAGCTTCCTAGAAAACTGATTTGATTATCATAAAATGTCCTCTAATAAAGACAGTTTAATAAAACCGATAGCTCTGTGTGCTTCTGAAGCTTGCTGAGCTGGACAGTAGGATGGCAGACAGATCCCAGCTGAAAGCCGGGACCAGCTGGGCAATGATCAACTCACTTGGGAGGAAGAGGCCATCAAGCTTGTTATGTTTTTCATCTCCATCAAATGCACATGAAAAAGATAAAGGAATGTCAGCACGTGCATATGAGCCACTGCCTCCAAAGTTGGCACAAGATCCTCAAAACTGATGTCTATATCTTACCATTGACAACCTGTCCCTACTGAGGAACTTTTTCCAAGATTTGTTAGAAAGATGAGCAGGGATGTCTTTGAACAATATAGGCTTATGCTCCATCTCCAAAATGGAACAGAAGAAGTACATTCTCTGGTACAAATTGATTTGTTTTGTGCCTACCCACTCACACCAGGAACTCACACGAGAATTACTGTCTTGTGTTTGTAATCAGACATAATTTTCTTCTGCATAAACCACAGACAAGTGTTAACTGGAAAGCCTTAATGAAGCCTAATATTTTGGTTGAGAGAGAAGTCAGCAGGGGCCAGGCATGCAGGTCTAACAGTTCTCAGCACTTGTTTAGTTTTGATACTTTTGCTTTTATCTTCTTCTCTTCCATTTCTCCCAGCAGTAAGAAGACATATACAGTCAACGTGCCACGCTACATCCTGAGACGGTGAATGTGTGAAATTCTCAGGCTATTTATTTTAAATAAACACAAATTTGCTAGAGCTGATAAAGTGAAAATAAAGGAATACACTTTCTTTTGCAGGACTAAGAGTAGGCAGGCTTGGGAAAATTACCTTCTGTATTGCATTTAACGTAACTCAAACTAAATGATCATCAAGGTAAGATTATGGATAGCTGGCTTGTTTTCCTTAACCCAGATATATCTCACTTCAAGTTCTAAAGAATGTTAAAAAAAACATTAAATAGAAAATCACTAAGATGGCTAATTAAGTCTTATCAAAGAACACATCTGCAAGTGTACATGCACTGGCAGCTCTTCCATCATAAGTCGGTCTTATTACAAAAAGTAGAAACCAGTCCTTGTGGGTAAAATCAGGCAGTTACTTCAAGAAGAAAATATTTATACATTATTAAAGGACTGATTTTTCAAATACCTGACGTTAATTTAATGAAGATGGAAATCATGCCTATATTCAACCATCTGTTTGATGAAGGTTCTGCTGAATATTTCAGGAAGGAGAAATTGGCTTCTTTCATCACCAATAGAGAGACAGTCTAAAGCAGGTGCTACAGAAAATCATTTTAGTGGGTTACTACACTCCATTTCCCCCTCAGATTCAAATAATATAGGATGAAATACATTCAGCTTCAATTCATTTTGTGAAATGCCTCTACCACAAAGAAGGTTCACTTGTCCTTTGAGCTGGAGGTTGAAACCCAGGTTCCTCTCTTTCCCTGCATTTCTGAACAAGCCTTAATGAATCACTTGAACTCTTCTGTCTTTACCAACCAAAACCCTGCATTAATAAACACCTGCAGAAGTATTACAGTCCAGGAGGAGTTGTGTCATGTACATAATAAAGGATTCCCTGTTCTCTGGTATTCTTATTATTTATATTGATATATCTATATTTATCTATTATTTATATTTCTATTTTCCATGGGATTAGCTAGGACAAGGAACATGGGACAGCATTTCCCTTGGCACAGGCCTGTGTGGCTGTAACCACAGCTGTTCACACCATGTGTCCGCAGCACACGTGTGTTCCCTGCAGTCAACGCCGAGGTCAGATCCTCTGCCCCAATTTCAACACGGGAACCTCACTTTTCGGCTGCGAAGCTTGACTTCCACTCTTTCACACGAGCCATTGGTCTGAATGATACAGCCACGATTTTCAAAACCTTTCAAGGTGTATTTAAAAGGGGAACTATCTGCATTTAGTTAGCTGGAAAGTACCAGTCATTGGAATTCCTCCAAGAATTCTTTTTACAAAGTAAAATATTTTGGAAGTACATTTGCAATCAATTTAAAGGAAAGGCTCATTTTATATTAAAACCCTCATACTCTAGTTAAAACACTCACTTTGACTATTATTTTCTAAAATGGAGTGTTACAAGATCCAAGCACAACATACTGTGGCTCACAGAGTACAGTTAATAAACAGGATAAGGTTTCACCAAGTCAGGTTGAGATTCTGCTTCTCTTTGATTATTCCCTTTTTCATCCTGACCCATGCCATTATGGAGTAAAAAGAGCATGCATCACAGTAAATTCTGAAGATGAAAGTTAGGGTCATAGTTATGAAAAACAGAAACTGAGGCTGCTTTTCACCAATGTAGGTCTAGATTCCTAAAAAAAAAAGAAAGATGTTTTCCAAAGGTTCTTATCAGATTAGAATTGCAGAGCAACTGGGCATGCAGCCTTTCACAGATTTCTGGATTTTTACAGGGTTAATGACTATCCGAACTTCCCACTTTGTTTAAGACACATACCACAGGAAAACTGGTGAAAAACTCCTCCCCTAATTCATGTCATTACTTTAAAAATGTACCACTCTTCAGACTTCTTGGTCTAGATCACCTCAGTGCCAGCTTTTGGTGAAAAGGCACCAGCTAATGGCAATGCCCAGCCCACGTGTCTCAGTGATGCTTCTTACACGGGCTGGCAGATTCAAATGAAGCCACAACTTTACCCCATATGGCAGAAGGCAAAAACTGTTACTGCTATGGTTACTAATCTCGAAAAGTCTTTAAATATTATTAACAGCAAGTAAAATTATCTGATTGTTTATTTAAAACTTTCTTGTTTTACATATGATGTATGGAATCTATATGAAACATAACAGAAGAAAATAAACCATGCCAGGCTTTGGTAGCGCTAAGCCTAGTGTTTTACGGTTTCTAAAGTGATGTGTATTACATTAACTGTGCTAAGTGAAGGGAAGACATAGTATTGTTATTGTATAGAACATTTTGATACTTTGAAAAGGCAAAGGGTAGATGAAAATAATAAGATTCCTTACATTACATCTCACATGTTGAAGGATCTTGGTGCACTTTAAAAATTGCACTTAAGAGGATGATCTCACCCAGCACTGGTACATGCTGATCCTACATGTAGTAACACAGCCCTTATTAACAGCAGCGCTGTGTCTGTAAACAGTAGAATAAGAAATAACATATCCAGCTGAAAATGTAGTGGGAATTCAGGCAAAGGCACTGGGGAATCCAGCCAGAACATAGAAACTAACACCCAAACTCTTACAAAATGTAGTTGTGGGGTCTTTTAATAATCACAGGCAGTTGCAGCAGAACAGTAGTTTTATATTTGAGCACAGTCAGAAACATAGCACCATCCAATTATTAATTGAATCATGACCTGAAAAACTAGTCTGTTCACAGGTTATTCACTGGCAGAAAACACTGGGTTTGGAGTCAGACCTGCACAGCCAGCCCCCAAGCTTTTACTCTGCGTACTGAGAACGTTTCAGTTCGTTTAATCTCCGTACCCCTTCAGCTACTGATGTATTTGCAAGACTGCCAGCAAGACTAAAAATTAGTTCCAGCGTCTGTGGCAAGGTACCAGACATTTCTTACATAGCACGGGCTGAATTCTTCCAGACTTAAGTGGTGACTGAGGTATGTCTAGGTGAGTGGTACACCTATCATCCAGGGTAATCTCCTTTCTGGCTTGCTTGGTTTCCAGCCTCGTGGCTGAGACAGACAATACCTGCTAGAGCCCAGCCCTCCTCAAGATGTGTTCATTTGCAGAAAACACTCTGCTGTTTGCCACCATCTGCACCACATCATTAAAATCAACGTATTTTTCAAAACAGCTCTCCAAAGTGAAAAATTAAAAGATATGAAAAGTGCAGCTTGGTTTGGCGGCACCTGGTACCATCTTGCAGTGCCACAATGCCTGCAGTGGCCTGGTCCAGTATATGATCCCTTATGCTAACTTCCTGCTGTGTTCTTTTATGGGCTGTACTGGAGCATTCACATTGAAATTCGTGCAGAGAAAACTCTGCAAAGCTCATTGGTGACAGGCTAGAGGAGAGCCAAACACCTTGGGTCTACTTGTTCCTCTCTCAATGTTACTGTGCCAGCGTTTGGAAAGAAATGCTTGCTCCTGACAAAGTCAGCAGGGCGAATACATATAGCCCTGTAGTAGAACAAGTGCAATCAGTCCTGGGAAGACTTTGAAAAAGCAGCAGGTACTTGTCTTACCTTTTCCAGTATATCTTGCTCAATTCCTTCTAAAAATATCCAGCATGAGCTCTTTTATCATGAGAATTGCTGCTAAAGGGTGTGCTCCCATTCAGAGATAAGGAATAGGAATAACTTAGGTAGAGATGTGAAGGGAAAAGAAGGTTAAATTGTAAGTTCCATAGAACTAAATGATCAAACCTGATCATGTGTTTTCTACAGAGAGAAATGGGGATTTTGGGAGCAAGAAAGCTTGGTAAGAAAGTCTCTATATGTGGAGGACACACAGAGAGGACAGCTGTCCATTATTTTGACGTACACTTGGAGTTCTCATGTGGGCAGAGCTTGTTTTGTCCAGAAAATGAACCTCTTATTTCCATGTTGCCATGTTCCGACAGAGAGCTTTTGCTTGTGAGACCGGAGGAAAGCTGAGTTAATTTTGTAGCCTCAGCCTGCAGCCCCCTCCTGCTGAACTCCTAAAATTTCCTGGTGGTTCCAGGCAGGCTATCAGCCTAGCTTCCTGCAATCAACAAGTCAAAAAATAAGTCCTCAAAGGTTTTGTCTCTGTGGTGGGATTGCTATAGAGCTGGGGGCTAATCCCACTTGAAGGCAGAGACCCAGATGAACCTGCCTGTAGCATTCCCACAGTCACAGCTTTCAGTGGGCATTGTGGTGGTGCTGGGCCATGCCCCAGGCAGCAGAACTCAACGTTCAGCACACGTAGTGTGATCCAAACCCCACCTTGTCTAGGACAAGGAACAAGCAGAGGCAAAGCCTCAAAGAACTAAGCTGGCTTCCAGCCTGGTGAGATGAAAGCTCCTGCCAAGGAACCCAGCAAATCCTGTGCTCTCAAAGCATCCATCGTGCTCCATAGCCTTAGATTCCATATTCAAATAACCTGCAGATTAGATTGTGGTAAAATTTATATGAACTCTGCACTATTAATGTTGCCATGTACACAAGCAGGGTTTGGGAAGACACGTGATAAAACTTAAAGTTCTGGAGAACCTGAGAATAAACTGAAATAACTTCTGTGTCGGCGGTATTGTCGGATGATAATAGGAACTTTGTAGAAGTGTTTGTGATCATCTTGAATTAAAACCAATGGAGTGACACTACGGATCAACCAGGACAATCTTGCCCCTAAAACCAGTGTAAACAGCTTCCAGGCTAGAGGAATTGAGGAAATGAAAATCCAAGCTTAGGTTTGATCTTTATCACTTCAAGTCTCCGTGATGTCTCACTCACTACATTTTCTGCACCCTTACACAATAAAACGTGAAACTCCAGAAGCCAAAGTAAGCAGACAAGATTGTAAATGAAAATAGTGTATTCTAGATGTGTGTATATTCCCATATGTCTGCCACTGAAACTGCATGTTGATATCCTCTTCATCAATGAAGAAATTGTTAGGGATGCCTTCTTCTTCCCTCTGTGGTATTCATAAAGCTTTTCTCAGATAACATACAGTAAAGTTCAATAAACCTTGAAAACTGCAAAGCTCTTGACATGTAAAAGCCTCCAATGGTCCAGAGTATTAGTGAGCACCAAGGACACACAGAACCTTCCGGACATGCTCAGTGATTAACCTAAGGGCAAAAAGCCACCTCATAAACCTGCACACAAACCCCAGCTTGTCTTCAGGGATTCTACCAGCCCAGGCTGATGCTCGGGTTTGCAGTGAGAGCTGAACACAGGCTGAGCCTGAGCTGGTTCAGGGTTCACTGTGAGTGTCTCACACTGACACATGAACAACCCAATACAGACAAAATCTTGGATTCAGTTTAAAAACTCTGCAGAGCTCCTAGTAAAGCAATTTATGCTTTGCTAACTGGGTTTTAAATTGAACTAACAATTATCAAGGTTTGAAATTATTTTATTTCCCTTAAATATAGAATTGGTGCAGCAACGGAGATTCAAACACCCAGTTCAAACACAGTTAAGAGCAACAGCTATGAAATAGTCACTTGAATTTAAATCATCAGCTAATATTACCAGGTTTATAACATGTTGTGTTTTTATAAAATCAGAATATTCACTTGTGCCTTGATGTTTTAAAGAAAGCTTTGAATACACTTCATCTTCCTTTTTCAAATGCCCCCAGTCATCATAAATGTATGACTGTTTACTTTTTAATGTTTTGGGGTTTTTTTTGTCAAACTGTCCGAACAATTACCTCATTGGAAGCCATGTCTTGGCATAGAGACAATGGAGTGAGGAGTGATTCTTTTCTGTGGACAACAAAGCGAGCCGTTCAAGCTGGCTACCGTTGGAGAGCAGCTTGCTCTGAGATAATGTGGGAGATAAGTGATTGCACTGACTCTTCTTCATGTTACAAAACAGGTTGATGCTTGTGAAGGGATCAACCTGCCTTTCTGATTTGGACACAGCAGAAGGAAGGCAGTTACTCCTGGGAATAATAACAAACGGGGAAAACACATTTCTGCAAGGTTTTGATTTCCTCCCACTGGTGTCCTTGAAAGAGAGAAAAGTGAATTTTGACACCCCTGACAGAATATATGACTTTATAAGAGGCACATGTTATTTCAGAGTGTGTGAGGTACGAGTTGAAGCTCATTTCAGTCTAAATAAGGCAACAGACCTACGTGATGAAGAGTGCCCTTGGAAATGTACCCCTATTTTACACCTCTACTGTGGGATTTTATTCTCCCTTTCAATCTTGTAAAAATATTGTATGAGGGGTCATGGGTGAACTAACCCTTTGCTGAAATTTAGAAGTTTGTAACCTCTCTCTTCCTTACAAGTAAAACAATTGCTTCAGTATACCTAATTTCTGCAAAACCATCAGACTAGTAAAATGGCAAGGTTATGCAAGAATAACACAGGACCTGATTTTACAGGCCAGAGGCAAAGAAACTGTCCCATTCTCCATCTCTACAGTGTGAGCAAAAACTTCTCAGTAAGGGTGACAGAACACTGGAACAGGCTGCCCAGGGGAATTGTGGAGTCTCCTTCTCTGGAGACATTCAAACCCACCTGGACATGTTCCTATGCGACCTCACCTAGGCGTTCCTGCTCCGGCAGGGTGATTGGACTAGATGATCTTTTGAGGTCCCTTCCAATCCCAAACATACTGTGATACTGTGATCTGAGCAGGAGCACTGACACAAGCCAAGTCCAGGCTCCTGACTCAAGCAGTTATGCCCAAATCAGGATACAGGGAGATGTATGTCTCAGCTGGGAGATGACAAACACTGGGCTCATGTCTTGATTTAATTGGTAGATCTCAGACAAACAAGATCCCTGACAGCTGCTTAAGGCTTCTTCTAAATTCTGCTCCAATCTACAGTCAAGCAGGCAGGTGTAAAGTCACACACAGTTCAAGTTAACCTGTTACACATTGAGCTGGAATGGAAAAGTGCCCATAAAATTAGCACTAATCTCTGCCAGAACGTAATCTCTAAAGCACAGCTGCAAGCAGTGTCTGCCTGTGCAAGCACTTTTTTACCACCCCACTCCCTGTCGGGGTTCAGTTGTCCCATCTTCTCTTCTGCACTTAGGGATAATGTAGCAGAAGTAAGCGGTAGGTTCTGGTCTCTACTGATACCTTTACTAGTGGTTGCTTTCCTGGCCAAATCTGTTTGAATTCTTTTCTTCCTGGGAAACAGTTTAAAGACTTGTACACCAGCAGCTGAGGGAACTGGGGCTGTTTAGCCTGGAGAAAAGCAGGCTGAAGGGAGAATTCTCCACAACTAACTGAAAGGAGGTTGGAGCATGGAGGGGATTGGTGTCTTCTCCCAAGTAGCAGGTGATAGGACAAGAGGAAATGGCCTCAAATTGTGCCAGGAAAGCTTCAGATTGGATATCAGGAAAAATTTGTTCTCAGAGGGGGTTGTTGGGCACTGGAACGGGCTGCCCAGGGAAGTGGTGAAGTCACCATCCCTGGAGGTGTTCAGAAAAAATACAGATGAGGTTCTTAGGGACAGGGTTTAGTGCCAGAGTAAGGTTAATGGTTAGACTTGATGATCTTGAGAGTCTCTTCCAACCAAAATGATTCTATGATAGCTGATGGGATATGAGATTATATAAGTCTACATAAATACTTTGTCTAAGACTGGATTGCAATTCGCTGCCACTGAATACCTGTCTTGAGCTACATCAGACGGAAAACCTCTTTTAAAAGTCTAATTTAAGTGGACTTCAGTGACTGACTTGAGGGAAGTGGCTTTTCAGTGTATTTACAGAAGGCCAAATCCTGTCACAGAGCCATTTGCCTCCTGGCACAAATGTCCCTGAGGTTATGCTTGAAGGAAATGCAACCTTAAAGAGGAAAGCTTGAACGGTATGACTCAGCAACATTCAAGTGGCCCCATGAAAGAAGAGCTTGAAGATCAGAATTAATGGACTGGAAATTATTTTGAAACAACATTATATGGAAGCAGAATGTTTTTAGATGTATTTTACATGATTGCATGGTAGGTAACTCAAGAGTGCCCACAAAAGTCAACAAAAACATTTCCATTGACCTCCAAGAGGCAGCATCAGATGGCAAATAGACCAACAGTCCCAAAGAGGTGCATACGGGAAACAAAATTTCCTGCATACTTTTTTGAACTTCCCATCCGTGGTTGTTCACAATCTATATTCAGTACAAGTGTTTAACTTTAGATGTGCTGAGCCCTCACAGGATCTACTGATGTGCATTCCTGGCACCTTAAGTTGAAAATTATGGTCTTAGACATTTAAATACGTGCATAAGTAGCCTTCATCAGAGTGAATATCTGCTCGTCTGTACACAAATACAAGTGAATTAGACAAACTACATGAAGAAATCATGTAACAGAAAGGTGAGCAGACATTTTCTATAGGGGTTTAAAGACCTCAATTCTGTTTGTCCTCAGTAAACCCATCTTTCTGGGATTTCTTTAGCAAGCTTCCAGGAAAAGCAATATTAATGTTCCTTGTTTCATATTGGCTTATCCCATATTCTTTTTACAGAATGAAATAAACATGGGCTTTGCCTTGGGAAACTGCATTACTAGCACTGTTTACCAATAAACTTTATTATTGAAGTGTCTTTAGAAAAGAGAGAAAGCCTGGCAGGCTTACCCATCATTTTTAATGTTGTCTTGGATTTCTCATGTCCTAAAGCCAAGCATTTTGGGATGCTGGAGGTAAACACCTCTCAAAGTAAACATCATCAAAAGCACCTATAAATCTCAAAGTTCAGTTCAGCCCTTGAAAAGGTAAATTGTTGCTATTCTTTCAAATCCCTTGGGTTACTGAAAAAAAAAAAAAGAGGAAAAAAAACCAAACCAAACAAAACACACCAAAACCAAACAAACACCTTAAGAAAATGAGTGAAGAGTCTTCCAATGATTGTTGCATTTCCTCATGACCAGGGGCTGCTCTGGCTGTGAACAGCAGTAGTGTCCTGGTGTTCAGAGAAAAAATATGCAGCAAGGGCACTGTCATGGTTCACTGTATCTGGAAGGACTTTTACCAGCTACAGGTGATGCCTCTATTACATTTGCCATCTGGGAAGGTTTTCAAAGTGCTTTCCAACTCAAGAAAAGCTTGGGCAGACTCAAGTTTGAGGCTCCTTATGAATTGATGTGTCTCCCACTATCAGCCTCCAGAATCTTAATCATACCTTGTCCACAGGGCACAAAAAAGCTCGTGGGTCCTCACAGGCCAGTGTGTTCAAACAATCAGAGCTCAGCACCCATCAGAAATAATCTAGATCTCAAAACAATGTGTATTAACCCCACGTTTCACCAAGCGTAGCTGAGTTATATGGTTCTGAGGTTTTTTTTAAAGTCTTCCTGATTGTGGATATGCGCAGTAGCTGGTGAACAAAGATCTGTTCTTACAGTAGATATTAAGACACTATTAAAATATAAATACAGGCAGGGGAGAGAGACATCTGAATAAGTCACTTCCAGAAATTAAACATTAAATTTATTATTTTTCTTTTCCAAGTGATCAAAGACCAATAGTAAAACTGTTTTGAATTATCAAAGATAAAATTGCAACCTTCTTTGCAAGCAGAAGCTATTACAAACTGTATAAAGAAATAATCTTTATCTGCAGAAAGCTGTATTTCCATAGTTCTCACAGTACTTTTTTCTAGTTCAAATGCAAAGCATTTGTTTGTAAATATGGCAATCCAGTTACATGCCTTGCTAGAAAGTAAATCAGCCTGAAGAGATGATGCTGAAACTGCTGCCAGTCCTGCTAGGACACATAGTGACCATAATGTCCTGAGACTGGAACAAATGCAAGATACAACAGATAATTTTTAACTTGAAGTACAGAACTGTCCAATTAGGAACATCCCTTAAATCAGGCACCAGCAAGTATTCTGAATGTTATAGAACACCAGTCTCTTTATCCGGAAATGTAAATATTATACTGTAATTAGTGGGGGGTGGGGAAAGCATTTTTTGTTAAAGCTATCTTAATTAAATACACCAATTAAATCTGGCAAGGAAGTTCTTTATATAGACTAAATTTCACAGTAAACTATTTCTGTCATTAATTCTTTGTGCCTTCTTCAGTCAAAGAATTGTCCTTCCCTACCACGCCACATACCATCAGGTTTTATCTTCCTGCCTCTTTATACAGTACAGTAGACATTTTTGGCTATATAATTAGAGGACTTTATCATTTTGCTTTGTCTTATTTTTATTTTTTTACATACAAATACTAATTGGATTCATAGCCTGGCAAAGACCCTCAAAAAATCTAGGGTCATTTGGTAAAAAAAAAAATCCTTTATCATTTCAGCTCTCTTTTATATCTCCTTTATTATCCAAATTCCCTTCATGCTTTAAACAGAAAATTACTATATATCAGGGCAATTACTGTTTTATATTAAACTTAGCCTGTCAGAGAATTGAAATCTTCCTAAAAGATCCATCCTGAAGATGGATCAGAGGCCTCTCTAAAAGACACAGGCTCTCAGCTTATTTTACCATTGTATCTTAGACCCTTAGATCACCATGTATATAGTGAGGGCAGGTGGTCAATTTTTAGATGGGAAATCATGACGTGTAGGGAAGTTGGGTTAGTGATGCAGTAGGAGGCACTCTCAACTCTGAAGGAGCATTGATGTAGTGCCCTGGTAATGTGTTGCTAAAAGGAAGCTCGGTGTTGGAAAGCTTGAGTGTTGGCTGGGGTGGAAAACCTCATGACTGCTTGTGGTGATTAATTGAAACGGAATGGAAAAATTAAAGATCTTATTCCACTTTTCACAAGAGCAGGGTTGTTAAGCTGACTCTTGTGGCCAAATTCCAGGTAGCTACATTCAGCCTACCTAAAACTCCTAAAAGTTATATTTTGAATATACTATATTATTCTTAACTTCCTACCCTCCACTGGTATGTAGCATTTCTACAGGCAGCTGAACAACAGCTTCATTGTACCTTTGAGCAGCACTGTGATTACATGGGGTGAAGAGTTTTTGGTGTATTTAAAGTGTTCAGAGATTCTTGAAGGTGAAAGACTGCACACACATAGGGTATTTTATTCTTAGTTTTAACTGACATGGTGAAACTGGCCCACACTTAGCTAAAATTAAACACACAGTATTACTTGCACATAGTTTTCCCCGCTTTCCTGAATCTAACAGGGAAAAAATATACTCCACCTAGCCCACTTTTATGATTCTCACCTTTAATGAAAGAATAGAGGTTTTTTGCTTTTTGGTTGTTTTTTTGTTTGTTTTTTAAATCAGTCCAGTGTATTAAACTGTTGTAAATGTAGCACCAATGTCCTACCTAGGAATATATTTCTGAACTCTATATCTACTTTTAGGTTTTATATATCTAAGATGAAGAATGTGGTGGTATCCTTCAGCATATATTTTCAGTCTCTCATTCAGTGTAGCTAAATGCAGGACTTGAATTGTTCCACAAAACACAGAGGACATTAGTTTGAACAATGATGCAAAGAAATGAGTTGACAATTAAAAACGTCCAGGAGGTAATATAAGCTGCTGGTCCTCAAATTAAGCTTGGGACAAAGAAATCTGTATTTTGACCCAATTCTAAGTTTTGCCACACTTCACATTCTATGTTATAATCCAACATAGGGGAAATTTGATGTACACATAATTTCTGATTCTCGATCTGTTTCTAGAGCTCAGAGTATTCTTGCAACCAGCATTTTGCTTTTGAGATAACTTCATTTCAAAGCACACACCAGTTATGTTTTTGAGATAACTTCATTTCAAAGCACACAAAAACTAAGCAGTGGTTGGAAAGGTTAAAAAAAAAAAGGACTAAATATATTAATTTTGGGAACATACAATTTGTCTGTTTGAGCCCCCAACAGCTTTCAGCCTCCACCTCTCTCTCATGGCCTTCCACAAATTTTTGTCCTCCTACACTTTTTGGGAATCCACCTCTGACTGGACCTCCTGCACCTTTTGAGCCTCACATATTTTTTTGACCTTTCACAGCTTTTTGAGATTCACCGTTTCTGTTTGGGCGTCCCACACCTTTTTGATCTCCACCTCTGTCTGGGTCTCCCACATCTGTTCAACCTCCACCTCCGCCAGGGCATCCCACACCTTTTGGGCTTCCCACACCTTTTGTGTCTCACAAATCTTCTCGGCACCCGGCTCTGCCTGTGCCTCTCACATCTTTTGGCCTTCGTCTCCATCTCAGCCTCCTGTACCTTTTGGGCTTCCCATCTCTGTCTTGGCCTCCCTTTTAATTCCTTTCATCAGAGACACTGGAATGCCTTTGTAATTCTACAGCTCCGAGCTCAGATGGTTTGTATCAACTCCTGAGATCCTTCTTAAATTTGTAATGACACCACACTGCAGAAAATTAGCAGATTTGGCCCGAGGCTAGGCCGCACTAATTCTCCTTTTGTGTTTTTAAAAACTATAGGATTTTGACACAGCTACTGCCACTTCTGTTTATTGGTTTTGGCAAAATCTTTTATTGAACCCTATTTGTTCCTCATTTGGGAAGGACCACACGGACATTTTGTTTCTTTGGAGGAGAAGGGAACAAAGAGAATCAAATGAGGGTGATTAGAGGATAAAAAGAAAGTATGTTTGGAATGAGTCCACGCTTGCTTGTGTTAGGCTTGTCTCTATCTCCTGCTCTTTGAGGTACTGTGTGTAAAGTACCTTATCTCTCCAGGGCCTCAGGTTTTGTTATCTGACATAATGACAGCACTGAGTCCAGGCATCATTTTCACTACTAATATATTCTTCCTGAGCACACAGAGACACTGTAAATAGGTCTGACTACTCCAAAATGAAGAACACATGAAAATGCTGGCCATTATCAAGAGGGCAACGATGCCAGAACAAGTTTTATCTGACAGTCATGCTCCTTTTCAATACACATAAACAGAACAATAAAATGTAGAATGTGGACTAAGGAGATGGGATGTTAAACCTCTCGGGCTTTCTATAATACAATCTGCCCTTCTATGCACTACATTAATTGGAATTAAACACACCGCCTTGTTACCAGAAAGAAGGTAATTTTGTTGTGAAATTTAACTTGTGCTTAACCATTTTGTAAATATTTTATTACATTTCTAATACATATTTCTGTTTCTAATATTTCTATGCATTATTACATTGAAATATGTATTTCTATTTATAATATTTCTAATACATATTAATATATTGTAATATATGATATCAAATTGTATTTACTCTCCTGATCATGTGTTTCTTTTCATGTACAAAATATGAAGACATTGCTAGCATTTTAAAAGACTCCATTTTAATTGTTTTGGTAAAAAATATTTGTTCATGCCAAGTACTTTACATGTCATAGTAAACCGGTGCAATTTAAACAGTGGATGTCCAAAACTATAACCATTTTTTTTCCAGTGAAATACTGGAACATTTACTTTTACAGTGCATTTGATCTTGCTACCTCCTCGTGGTAACTTCAGTATTGCCAATCAAAGCACCTATGGGGACAAGGAATTTCCTACAACTATTAGCCCAGCGCACAGTATATCAATCGTTTGTTCCAGCTGCACAGTAATGCTTTCATTTACTTTAATCATTTCACTGTGTTCCCATTCCTCCTCCAGACCCTCACAGCAGCTCATGTTCTCTGTTTTTCATGAAAGTTTTACCAGCACCCCTGGAGAATGGGAGGATACAATCAATCTAAAATTTTGTAATATAACTAATCTTGTTTTCTTGATCATGCTTTCTACACCCATGAGTTTTAGAACTGTCCTTAAAATAATTGTAGCCTCAAAATCACGTAGTTTCTAAAGGAAGGTACCCCTAAGATTTCTATAATATGAAACTTATAATCAAATATTTCACATTTTAATTAAACCCATTCAGTCTGATAGAAAGAAATTAAAAGGGTTCTATTAGTCACAGGAAATTTTAAAAAGCTAACAAAGGGATTTTCAATGGCAGGCAGCCAACAAGGAAACTTGATCTCGGTCAGTTTTATTAAAGTAACTTTACACTTTTGACATTTGCCTTTTCCCAATAAAACTTCTTGAACACTTGCATGGATAAGGAAGTTAATATACATAATCACAAGGGCCGATGGGCATAAGCCTTACTCGTTAGTAAAATATCAACTTTTATCCAAAATAGAGAAAACCTACATTAGCTGCATCGGGCAAGTAATAAATTATAACACACTTGAAGTTCATAGGCAAAGTTTGGATGTGAAGTCTTAAGTTCTGTGATCCAGCCTGACAAATCAAGTCTCCCTTTACACTACGGAAACCTGACCCACTACATAATATTATGATTGCTCTAATGGCTAAGCCTGGTCAGAGATTACCTCCTAGAGTCTTATAAATTATTTAGATGTACTAAAACTGACAGGCTGTACATAAAAAGTATTTCACAAAAGCTTTCTCTCCAGCAGAAAGTAGGAGAACCGTGTGTATAATGACTGCAATCCAAACTTTCTCAAGTCTTTTCTGAGTTTCCTAGAAATCACATGCATGTTGCTGCATGCTGTGCTTTTCCATCTCTGAAAACATATGTCATGCAGTGGAACTAATTCTGGAATCCTGTATAGCTTGTGCCTAATTCTGTCCAGCTTAGCAGCAGAGCACTTTGTTTGCAGCATATAAAAGAGACAATCAGTGGAACCTTATTAAAGAAAGTATTTCAGACGGTCAGAATGCAATTTCATGAAACACTTTGAGTCATGTTAGAAAAAAATCTGTGCAGTTTAATAGATTATTAAAAAGTATTAAGCAGCTTTTGATTTGAAGCTGGCTCCTGCTGTTTCAGATAAAAAGCAAGTGTTAAAATGTAAAATAATTTCAGTTACTATTTAGAACCTTTTAGGAATCTCACTGGCCTTTTTTTTACCTTTGGCCTCTATGTTGCCCTTCAAAGTAACTGCTGCTTACAGTATTATTCTTCAATAATAAAAACTGGTTTTATTCATAAGGTATTCATAATAAAAGGATTATAACTGAGACTCTTTGATACTATAATTATTAAGCACTGCTATCACAACAAATATAGTAATAACATTGCCAGTAGCACTTGGGAGTGTAGCAGTAAATTCTGTTGCACTTTCTGAAAATGAAATGCAAAGCCATGAAAATAGAGTATAAAAGAGAGTTATTTTTTTTGTTTGTGAATTTTTCTAATACCTGTTTGAAGCTCTAACGTTCCAAAGAAGCTGTGACTGAAAAGATTTTTGTGTCATAGTAAGAAATAAGAAGAAAACCTGGTTGCAGGAACTACTTAGGGAAAGACCGCAGTACTACACTTGTGGCTGTCAACTGAAAGGCTGTTTTCTCAGATAAATTATGCCTCTCATTATTTGTGGATATTCACTGAAAATTTCTGCTTTTACATATGGACCTTCAAACAACCAAATGTGTTCTTTTTTTCCAGTTAACTGCAGTCCTGCTTTCCCTCCATCAGTTTTCACTTAACTCTCTCTGTTAGGATCATCATAATTCAAAAAAGGTCAGGCCTGGTAGCCCTCATCCATTTTCCATCCAGCCCAAGTTCAAAGTATTCCTCTATCTTCCCTCTAATGGGACTTATCTCACAAAAAGCTCAGCTTCCCCATCACTTCCCTGCCTTTGAACAATTCAGTTTAACTGCAAATTCTCACTCCTTGCACGTTGTGATTGGTTCTTTTTCCAGTTTCTAAACATCATTTTCCCGGCTTCATTCATCCCTTGGCAGGAGGAGGAAGGTAGGAACAACCGTCTTGGAAAAATGAGCTGCACAACACGTCAACATGTTTGAGATCATTTCTGCATTTTGCACCTAAAAGAGAACACGCTGCTAATGACTTTCTGCATCAGAAACAGAGGGGGAAAGGAAATTGTAGTTGGCAGTCCTGGGAGAATGAAGACCAATGAAATCTGGTCAAAACTTAGAAAGTCTTTTTTGTTCAACAATTTGAAGTTGTTTTCCATTTGTGGGACTGTAGAAAAATTCATCTTGGGCTTGGAGGGCAGAGAAAGCTGAAGAGAAGGGAGGAAGAATGTTTATTTATGGCTTTTATTGATTCATTTTTCTTTATTTTCCCCTTTTACCTCTAGTTATAAAGATCAAACATTTCAATTTTAAATTAACTAAATATTAGTAAAGAAGGTGAATATCTGATGTACACCTTTGTTTGGAATACAAGCCACTTATCATGAAAAAGGATCTTATTTCAAAATGTTGAGAAAATCTAAAAGGTGATTTTGACTTGTTTGCAAGATTGATAGAATGATGCTCATTAATTTCTTCCCAGAAAAATAGAATAAAAATGCTTTTTAAAATGTTAAAGGTCATGAAGCTGAGGCTAACGACTGACTATGGTGACATTTTTTCTCTATTTGCTCGTCATTGTCACTCTAGGAATTGCATATTTGTAACTTAGGGAGGAATTGGATGCAGCATTAGTAGTGTTAGTTAAAAAATGTGTCCTGTTACTTGATTTTTAGAATCCTAATGTTAGTTATTTAATGTGTTCTGTTACTTGGTTTTTAGAATCTATAGCTTCTTCTGTTATATAATCTCTTCTATAACGAATGTTCAACCAATAAAGGTGGAACAAGTTACTAAATACTGTTACTTTTTCCATATCTGGATTTGCAACATTCCACAATAAAAGAGTGAAACATTGAAGAGTATGCAGTTATGCAAACCTCAAAAATGCAGACTCAGGAAAAACACACACTTTGTTCTTTGCTAAATGCTGATTGCTACACAGTCAAAAAAATCATTTTTTCAGCAGAAGGTAGCCGTCAGGAATTACACAAAATTACATCAGCACTAATTTCTCTCCAACCCCTAACAACATTCATTGGTCAGCTTTTCTGAATGTTGTTATTTGGGTTTTTTTTTCACAAATGCTGTTTTTCATGAGAGTTCCCATACTGATCAGTTCGCCGGGGTTTAGCAGAATAGATTTCCTGCTTGTTGGAGCTATTTGGGGTGGTTCTTGAATTAAGGCCTAGAGCTCTGTCAGTGTTAAAATTAGAACGTATGACAACCTCAGAGACAGCGATATATCACCAAGGCAGTGCGGCTCTGCAGTAGACAGCCTTTGAACTCTGAGGGGGAAAAAAACCTACATGGAATGAGAGCAGATGGAAATTTGTCAAAAGCTTATAAATCACCGCTCCTCATTTCTGAAGATCCAAGGTAGAAGAAACTCGTATGTACTCATTTGACTCCATACCAAGTCCAGAGTGGATTCTCCTTGCTTTCTCTGTCCCCACCCTTATGTCAGTTAATACAATCGATCTAACATTAAGTTATAAGTCCTTTTTTTTTTATGGTGTCCCACAGAAAGAGAAAGAAAAGTGTCCCAGGAATAAACCAGCCATCTATACTATTAATCTCAAACAATGGCTGCACAGAACTGAATGAGTTTGCATGAACAGTGGTGCTGTCAAAAAACATATTTGAATAATGCTCTTTGATATATAAATAATAAGTTATAACAAAGCAGTGATGAGGCTTGTGTTGATAGCCATGCTGTCAGGGAGGAGTGGAATGGAGGAGTTTATATGCCAACATTCAAAAATACTACACTGTAAGTTTTTAAATATAATTGTATTTACTTCTCGAAAGAAGGGGTATATGGAAACAAGCAGATTCAATTCTATTTTTAAAAAGTATTAAAGCATTCAGCTTGCAGTCTCGCAAATACTGAACATGAGAGGTCAGGTCACTACACAGAGACAACCAAAAAATTGCAGACAAACAGGAAGAATCAGTCCTTGAAACTTCACAAGCAACCACAGAAACTCCAAAGACAGCCTTTGATACTTCCTTTGCATCGTATGGCTGTTTCTATAAAACAAGAAAATAGATGAGAGGCTGAACACAGAGCATAAATAGCTCTGAGGCATCATTCTATTTAAGGTGAGTGCTGCCTAGAGCATGGCCTTGGGTTTAGCAGTAAATCGTGCCCACCTCCTTCTTTTGGAGAAGTAACCTATAGAGGCACCTGTAGAGGTTCCTATTAGGAAGTAGAGAAAGGTGAACTACTGGATGAAGCATTGCAGGAGGGATAAATTCTCATTATCATCTTTCCCTGGGAAACTTTGGACTCTCAAACACCCCACAGTTTTGTAAGATGTTTTGCTTTGACAGCCTGAAGGACAAGCAAATAGTAAGGGCATAAAGTGACTGCCAGCACATATTTGCATTGCGCTTTCCTTCTTCCTTCTTTCCTGTGTGTTTACTGCAGGAAGGAAATGTTCAGTCCCCAGCTTTAACGTAACCTCTGGGTCACACCTGCACTATTTTACTTGCCTGCTATATTTGTAATGCTCTGCTTCCATTTCTGGATCATATCTATATCTCTCGTCACCTCTATGCTCTAATATTTCAATTATTCACTGTCTTTCTAAAGCACTTATTATTCTTCTCCTACATCGTGTACAATAGCAAGTCCAAGACATGGTTCATTACTATTGTTAGCAACAACTGTGTTTCTGAAAGTGTTAAGTGCTTCTGGCTTCCTCTCCTGATGGTTAGCAGACTAGCAGGTCATTAACTGCCAGAAATGACCGCTTTTTTTTAAAGATTAGGCTTTAACCTTTTGAATTCACAGTCTACACAGGAGTCATTCTGATGAACATTTCACTTTTGTCCCTCGTATCACTCTTGGGCCTCTCTCATGGCTCTTTGTATACCACAATTAGGGTTTTTGTCTCTGTTCAATTTTGGTGAAGACCTATTTTGTCAGTGGAAGGGGTGGGTGAGTAGCACAGACCAAAGGAAAGAAAGTGTACATGCTAGTGTTGCCCTGTGGACATTTCTAAGCCAGATACCAAACTTTTGGAGATGGCTTATTTTTTTGGTGAGTTGTAGTGGAAAGTAGCTTTAGTTATCTATTTTTAGAGAATGAGAGATAATCAGGACTTGTTCCAACCATCATTAGAAGTGGTTAGAAGTGACTTTTCTAGCCCAAGGTCTGGGGCAAGCTCTCCTCATCCAGTAGCTCGGTTAATGTGTTTGCTTCTGGGTAGGGGTGAGACTCATCTTTGCTGCCTACCTGCTTTTCTCCAGCCAGATGAGAGGTGAGGAAAAAGCATCTTCCTCCTAACCCACTGCTAGCTGAGAGACAGAGAGGGAGTAAAATGTGGATTGAGGATTCCTGACCCTCTCTCCTCCCCTTTTCTTGCACATCTGAGGAGGCAAAGGAGGAACATGCTCAGCTTTGTTTCTCTCTCCACCACTCTTGGTTCCTTCTAAATTGGGAAAGAACACCAAAATGCTGAGTCTAGAGAAACCGTTCTCTGTTAATCACACCACCATTCAGTAGATACTGTCCATAATCAACCACTGCCCACCACAGCTTTTGTGATACTTGCAGTTTTCTGCAATCAAGATATTACCTGAATAAGAAATCAGGTAATTTCCATTTATAACTTTCATTAGAAAAGTAAACCTTGAAACTAGTCACTGGCAAGAAAGCAAACAACGTGAAGTATATGCAAAGTTCAGAAAATGAGGCAAAATAAGAGATCCCAACACATATATTTAAAAAAAAAATCTCAAGTTTTCAATCACTCACGATTTTTTCAGGCCTAATTCAGTATTTTTGAATGCTTGAGGGTGACAACACTGAGATATAATTGGACTTTTATGACACCACTGAATTGTCACATAATATATAATGTACTATAATCACATTTGATGACCTTTCCGTGCAATTTGCTTTCTGCTTATCACTTATAGCAAAAGCGTTTAATGGTGTAGAACAGAAAGACATCAGTAAAATGAATATGGTACCTCAAAGGCAGAGGATGTATTGTGACTTTGAGCATATATGTGAGATTACAAAATTTATGAAGGTTTTAGCTAAAGGTGAGCTAAAATGAGTAACATTAAGCAGAGTGATTAATTTCTAGTAGAAAAATTATGCATCTGAACCTTCCAGAAAACTACTATAAACCTGGGGATTGATTTGAATCTTGGACATCTCCAAACTGGGACTCACCACTAAATTTACACAGAACACAGGCTCTTAAATCCAAACCCATAATTCTGTAATCAACAGATCCTGGGGGAATATGACCTCCAGAATTGTCTTCCTTTTTTAATGCAGTGCTTGCTAGGAGGTGTTTCTGGACATGTCCTGCATTGTATTTTGCATTAAATTGATATTGAATAGAATACAGAAACGTTTCTTGGTCTATGGAAGCTCAAGACTGGGCACAGTTTCACAGAAAATGTTAGGGAACTTCAGTGAGCTTTCCAATAAATTTGCAACAATATTAATATTCATAAGAAGACCCCATGTGACATTCACATGCCTTTCTGCTCAGTTGCATTTGGGATAACTGGCCGAGTGATCCCAGAGGATGCCGCATTAAACTGGTACATCACCAGAGGAGCACAAAACTAGATGCAAACCTTCACCCAGACTACGCACAGAACGCTGAAAACATACACGAGCATACAAGCTTTCCAATGGAGCCGGGACACATTGGACAACCTCCAGAATCACAATTTAGACATGTCCATCACTTTTTTTTCCAATCTGACACACCTAATAAATATTTTTGTGATATCAGAGTGCTTAGTAACTGCTTGTGAATTCATTTTCACCTCATGCCTCCTCCACATTGATCCTTGATTTATTCACATACAACTCTGCTAAATGATTTGTAGAGTAACAATTCACTCTTACGGCAAGCTGATTAAGGCAGAAACCCTCATATTGCTCCATGCTTGTTTTTGAAGAATAGGCTGAAGCACCATTCTAAAAATATTGACTTTTGAAATCCAAAGACAAGTTTCCTTTTATTAGACACACAGTCCAACTGTGCCTGTTATACAACTTTTTCTGGATGGATGATGGGAAAACACACATATCACCACTAGAAATCTTTCAAATATCCTTCAGCATGTTATTGATCTACAGTTTTCGTAATTAAAGCCAATTACACAACACGGAGCTGGATTTCCTTCTTTGCTTAAATGTTACTGTTTAGTTTTCTTCTTTCTCCTTACAGAGTAAGAACTGTTTGGGGAAAGGGAAGGGTGAAGCTTTACTACAGAGCTAATAAAGACATCAGCCACCATGTAATGTTCTGATGTTTGGGAGTACCACACAATGGTGTTCTCAAAATGCTCTCTTATGTCATGGTTCCTCCTGCAATCCTTTTAAACCAGCACACCACAGGTGACAAAAGAAACATATCGCAGCCAGGGCTATTGTGTGTGCCAGCAAAAAAAACCAAGGGGTCTATCCGATCCATCCTGCCACACTTTGCCTGACAGCAGATCACAAAGTCTGTCTGCTCCTCTGCATATGCTCCCCCCTTCAAAAACAAACCAATCAACCCATGAGGAGCTCAGTTTGCAGCAGGTTCAGCATATCTAAGACTAGTTGACACCTCTAAGGCACTTTCTGTTTCCCACAATGCAATGCCCTCAATGTCCCAAGAGGGCCAGATTAATTTAAAATGCAGTCAATACTCTTATATGTCAAGAAAAATACTATTGCTGTAAACAGCATATATAAGCCTGAGCTAAGCAATCACACCCGCATTTGGTCTACAAAGGCTTGTTCTGTTTGACAGCACATCAGTTTATGGTAGCTAGCAAAAAGCAATGCTTTTGCATTGCAGTTCAAGGGCCTTTTTGTCTCCTTTTATAAAAATGTTTGCAGCAAATGGAAACCCCAATTTTCCAATAGCTGTCCCCAAGTTGTGAGTTGATCTGTCATCCATCACTTACGCAACAAATGGCCTGGCATATTTCTGTATATGGGAGGTAGCCAGAAGGTTTGAAGACCCAGAGAATCTTAGAACTGTCTTACATGGCTGAAGTTCTGAGCACTGCAGGTACCTGATGCCTGGTTGCCTCAAATGCATGACAGATGCATTTAGCTTCTGCAGATGCACAGGTCGGCTTTGTGCTGTGCACACAGCAAGTCTCTGCTCATTGCAGGGGGGCTAGACTAGATGACCTTTGAAGGTCCCTTCCAACCCAAACTACTCTATGATTCTAGGTCAAGTAATTCTTGACTTCAATTCTCCTTTAACACAACCAGCTTAAACTATTGTTCCTGGGATATTTTCTTTAGGAAGAGTAGTTATTTGGGGAGAGGATTCAAAGCAATTTGTAAGCATTTTTTTGCAGGGCAGAGTTAGTGCTGTGTCTTTAAGGTGAGGAGCACAGACTTACAGTTTATTAGGAACAGGGGACTATGACCTTACCTCCCTGTTCCCTCACTGCCCCATTACAGTTTCAAAACCACCCAGGATCTCTGAAATATCACAAAGAACATTTGCCAATTCCTCCCCCACAACCAGGCCAGAGGAAAGGCAACCCTAGCTCATGGACGGTCTCACCTTATCAAAAAAAGCTGTTTTAGAAAGGGCTGAGAAAAGCTCTGTGTAGTATAATTATCCACACACCAATGTAATAAATGAGAGAACAGAGAGACAGAAAGATATTAGCTAGTTGTCTAAGGCCACACAATAAATCAATACAAAATGTTCAACTAGAAATCCAGACGCTGATTCAATCACTCATGGAGTCACAATCCGTTGCTTTAATTACTTGATAAGGTTCAACACATAACAGCATTTGTTTGTATATGATATGCCAAAAACACATTCTTGATCTATGGAGGAAAGAAAAAAAAAAAAGAAAATTATACAAAGCAGGTTGCATAGTAAAATGAGATTTAACCCAATGCCCTTCATCTGTGCTTTAAGGGTTCCCTTGGGAGCCACAAATCGGAGCTGTGAGATTATGTGAAGGGGAACAGCATCACAAGTATAACTCTGATGTGTCATAAAAATAACAGAAAAGCCCCTTGGGAGTGAAAACTTTTGACAGGATCCAATTGAACCCTTTCAGATCAGGAGGTGCTGCAGCAGCGCAGCCACGCTACCGCACACTGCCCTGTCAGTATCCTTGTGGGAATTCGAGATGACAGGAAAATGAGCACTTTCTAAAATATTTGAACAGCAAAGGAAGAAAACTTGAAGGTTGAATTCACATTTATACTCCTTTAAACTTAGTTCTGCTGAGATGGCTATGTATTACTCCTGTTGGACTCTGATTAGGAAAATAGCTAGCCCAAGCATCTGCTTTTCTGTTAAATTCTGTATGTTACAGCATTAATTCATCTTCCAGCTTTCTCTGCACTGCTTACCTCTTTCATCCACCTGTTTGACTTTACCTGACACCTCAATTACGAGCTTTCAGAGAACTGGAGAGCATTTCTATTTTAAGCACCTCTATTATGCCTTGCCCATGCAGCCTACGATTTCACTACGTTTCCTCAGTGCTCCTGTAAAATTATGTCGTCACGGCTATCAAACTGTGCGCTTTCTTAATCTCTATGCAGCACACATACTCTGGCCCCATACACATGAAAAGCTCTGTTGGCTGGATTCTGCTCTCTTTTATACCAATATATCACACAGACACATTTAAACTCCCCTTTATGTTTTTAAGTTCAGCATCACTATTCTTGTATAACAAAATAAATAATCACATCACTACCACTCTTATAAAATATCTCTTTTTCATATGGAAAAAAAAAATAAAGACGACCCAGTATATTGCTGCTTCTAGCTGAATTCAGCAAAAATGTTCTTCTCCATCTAGAGACTTGGATAATAAAATAGGTTATTTATTGGCAGTGGGTGATGTGTGGATGATTACAGTCTGGTAGGTATTTAAGGGTGAAGTCCAAAATTGCAGAACAAAAGCTGTTTTCTATTCATATTTGGCTCAAAATACTTCACATGAAATGGACCACCCACAATCTGACACTTTAAGTTGCAGAGCACTGAATCTGCTGAAAGCCAGTTACCAAAATTGATGCAGTAAGTTCATGCTAAACACAAAGGAAAAAATGACCCAAGGAATGTATTAAAATAATAAATATATTGAACTAACAAGAATATGTGCACATTAGACTTGGACCTCTTGGCCAAACTTGTTCATGATGAAAGGACAAATAAAGGCCCTTGGAAATTCAAGGATAAAGTCTATTCCAGGAAGGAAGATGAAGCAGCTTGTTTCATGATAGGTCAAGCCTGGTGATAAAACAAACAACCCATCACTCCTACTGCATTAATTATTAACGTAAGTGTTAAATTTGGGCATCCTGACACATTCTACTGTGTTGCAGTTACAACAAAACTGTAATTCCCACTAGGACAGTATAAATATTCAGCATACATTATTCTTTCTCCTAGCATTCCAGGGAAGACTGCTAAACAATAACTGTTTTGGAAAAGTATGGTGGTAAAGTAATATGTCTTCCATCATAGCACAAAATTGCTTTGGAAGAATGTGAATGCAGTTTGAAAGCATTATGAAAGAAAAAAAAAGCAATGGAGCTAAAAATTCAGCGGTTATGATCAGCCCAAACAAGCCAGAGGGTATTTTTCAGGGAGGAAAAGATAGCGTAGCTCCTGCTCCCGGGTTTTTTTACTTTTTACTGTGTGTGCACGTGTGATTAGGTTTTTTAGCTTAATCTTGCCAGCTGCTGGATGCCCTGATGTATGCTTACCTTTGGCAAGAAAGCCACTTATGAACTTGAAGCTTTAGCCTGTGCCAAGTTGTACTGTTAAGACTCAACGTCAAAATTTCTGCACATACAACATTAGTTTGCCTTTCAAATCTCCTCTAACTGTTGCTGCCCAGAAATAAAAAAATGTATATATATGACTAAATAACTCTCCTTCACTATAAAGTCAGTCTTGAAAATTGTCATACACTAGTCTTATGCACATATGCTACAGAAAAAAATGAGTTTCTTATACCCAAGTTGTGATGAAATCTATGCAGTTTTCCCCAAGACATTTCCAGGAAGTCACCAGGAAGCCACTGATGTGCAAACAGCTGTTGTGCACCTGCACAGCTCAGTGCATGGGACCTGAGAAGAGTCTTCCTGGATATTCCACATTCACCGTGCATGAACTATAGAGCACATCTATGCTAATGCACTTGGCACAGGCAGTTTTCCAGATGTCCAGCAACCCAGTCAGAGCAGCAGGTCTACTACGTGTCTGAGTATCTTTGGTGAATGCACAAAACGCATGCTGAATGAAAGATGTTTAAGAAAAAAGGTCTTGCTAAGAGAATCATGGACCTGTAGTTGGTCTCAGTCTATTTAATATATAAATCCTCTATAAACATTGACTATTATCTTTCACCATACTAGAGTGCAAACACAGAGTTATTTATTGGCCTTTCATGGACATTAAAAATCATTCATTCATCTCATTAAAAAAAAAAAAAAGTGTAGGAAAAAACAAAGTATCCAAACCTCCTAGCTTGAGACACCAAAGTTTTCATTCACTTTTTGCTCTCCGTGGAAGTATACACATTTGGCTGTGTTTTACTATTATGGACCTTTTTTCATTACTTTCAAAATCTTTTGCTGTTCTTTATTAAATGCACTGTATCACTGTGACATCTCTGAATTTTCCTCTAATATTAATTTTTATAAAGAGAAACATGAAATTAAGCCAACAGTTGCATGTAGACATCACTTTCAGTCACATGAAACCAAACTTTAAATGTAATGAGCTAGACAATTCCCATGCACTGTTGGTTTTATGATGCTGAAATAGTTGGACTCCTTTCAGAATCCATAAACTGCTCCGAGTCCTTCCGCAACACAGCCCAAAAGGAAACATATCCAGCCCATCTTCTTGGGAGGAACCCACCAGCCTAACTGGTTGGTCTCTGCCATATCTGTTAATCCTTTCTCCCAACTTCAGCTATTGGGATGCTTCTTTTGAACAGAATAGACTTTGTATGGGAGTCTAAAATACTATTGCACTTTATGTGTCAAACAAAAGATACACAACAAAGATAACAGTCCCTGTATGCACTTTCAGAATGCTTTAGACTTTTATACGTGACATTTGGGGTAGTCCACAATCCTCTTCCAATTCAAGTCTTTTATCTTTCTGCCATAGAGCAGTATGTTTAGCCTGGTGTTAATCTAGACCCTATACTCATCACCTCCCATGTGTATACAAGGGTACATATAATATAAAGCACTTAGGAGTCACTAGCCTTTTCCCACCCCAAAAGTGCATCACATGGATGCTTTCAAAAACCGTGGATGGTCATCTTTGTCCCTGTTAGTCTCTCTGCTTCCCTCTAAAGAGAGAAAGATGGAAGAGAAGGGACTGGTCTAGCAACTCTCTGAAGCAATTCCTGTTATACAACAGAGTTAGAGGTCCCTTAGTGTCCCTGGTCTGCTGGACATGTTGCAAACCTTGTCAGCAAATAAAGCATTCCACATACCTTAAGCAAGCCTGGGCTTTGAATATGTGTAACTACTCTCAGGTATGAAGAAAAACAACTTATGACAGATTCCCTAAATAACCACCACATTGCCTATGTATTATTCTTACTCCTGTCAAGAGCTTAAGACATGCCCTGGCTTACACACTGCTGATATGCAGAGAAAACACGCTGAATTTGGCATGTATGTGAAAACAGTTTCCTTGGGCAAGTGATTATGGTCTCTGTTGCTTCTCTTGAGTGGTAATGGAGTCCCTAATTGCTCTCCTGTCTGATTATGCTGTTCCTGGTGTTTCATTTTCAAAGTACTTAAAGTTCAGGTAAATCACACTTACCACATGACCTCTGCTATTTTATGACTCTTTTTGTAATGAAAAGGCAAACTCATATATATTTCCTTTGTGCTATTTATCTTCTACATTAGCTACAGATTTCCAAGTGGAAAAGCACAAGAGATTATTATTGTGAAGCTATTATATTAATGCTAAATTAATCTTTTGTTCAAGTACTTTTCTGGTTAACAAAATCCATAAGCATGTGCTTACAATTAAGCCCGTGCTTAAAAGCTTTGTGAAAATGAAGGCCTAACGCTTGTCAGCCTTTAGACGTTCACTTGACTTTCTAAAATTGCTTACAGTATTCAGGTAGAGTCTTGATTTTTTTCTGTGTTTCTTCTTTCTGCTCTGGAAAATGTATGTCTGTTTACAGCATCTGTTGCTATAACCTTTCTGGAAAACAAGCTGGCGAAGAGCACAGAGCCCTGGTGCTTGTTCTCAAAAGAGTAGGTACTCTTTCTCAAACAGATACAAATCCTAGCAAATGTTTGTTGCTTCAGATAAGATTTTGGCAGATGTACAGAGAGGCAGTTTATTCAACTGTTCTTCTTGCACAGAAAAATCCCAAGGCTTTTAATAATAAATAGCAAACTTTTAATAATTTTGGTCCCGCAAGAGAAACTTTATCCTAGTGCACGGTTCTAAACTTCTACTGATAAATCCTGGTGGCTTAGAGAACAATTTACATACAACCTTATTAAATATCTGTATTGTCTTGTTGATTTAATGTGTGGTATATATTTACCAGGAATTTTCCCTTTGAGCTTGAACTGCATGTAAATCTAGAGCATGCCATTCGGGCTAATACGGACATTACAACATCTCAGCCTGCCCTCTCTGGAAATGTTTGTTTCATTTTTAAAACATTGCAGATGCTCTTACATTAAGTTCACGGGAGAGCCCTTCACTTGTGGTACAGGTCATGGGGGATCTGGCTCTGGTTACGGTCAGGAAAAAAATCCTTCAATAGCCAAAGCTCCGCAGTGGAATTTGATGTGCAGATGACGCAAGAAGTGAGAGCAGCCCACACTGGTGATGTCACTGGTCTTGGGTATGTGCTGGTGGCTACCACCCGGGTGTGGGTGCTTGCCACCTCCTGTTGCACATAGTTTATCAGCAGACTTGGACAATTCCACAGATTTTTGCCCAGGGGAGGACTACCCTGAAAGCTTGATGAGGTACAGAAGTATTGCTATGGCCCCAAAGTCCCAATTTTTGTTCCTGACTGACTTCTAACACCCATGTAGGATCAGACAGAGCAGAAGGCATCTGTGAAGGGGCAGGTCAGGGCAGGCACAGTTACTGTGTGCTCCTGTGGCAGAGCTGAGATTAAAGTTCTACCAGAACCGTCTCCTGACACAGGTGACAAGCCCGAGGGACACAATCACCCCTTTGTGTAGAAGATAATATCTTTGGGGCACCCTCCATCATCTGTCTATGTTTATTTGGCTTATGGCACAACATGGCACAATATAAACCCAGTAAATATAAAATATATAAGAGATTTAATGTAGCAGCACGCAGTGCTACAGGAGTTAAAATTCCCTGCCTTTTTTTTTTTAAGTTGCATTTCTTCAACAACTTCTAATAATTATTGCAGCGTAGTACCTTCTACACTCAACTGAGGAATAAAAGATGATTTACAATACAAGGAACAGACATCAGTGAGGAGTGATGAAATACAAAAAGGTATACATTTGGGACTGGAGCTAAGTGACTAAATTCAGAGTTCAGGGAGTTTTTAAAGGCTAAAGAAATGGCTGGTGAAATTCATTTGGAGTTGAACATCTAACTCTCTTTGAAAATCACTTCGAAATTTTTAATCTTTACCCCAATTTTACATCAGGAAACCAGAGAGAGTGATTTTCACATAAGGTAAGATAAAAAATGTCCTGTTCAATGCTTGTAGTTGGTCTTAAAAATACTTACATATATAAATTTTTTATGCAAAATTGCAAATTTTCAAGTCTGTAGACTGTCTGAAATCTCTTTGTCACTACCAGAAAAAAGGAAAATTACATCCACTTTGTATTGTTTAATTAAACTCATCATCTACCTTTTTATTGGATCCCCAATTAGAGAAACAGTAAAGTCACAATAATACATATTTTAAATTTTATATTTTATAAAAATTCAAAATTTTCAGTAATATTTTTATTCATGCTATTAACTGTAGTTGATTGCACCCATAGAACTGTATCCTACACTCTAATATATATTCAGTGAAAACCTACATCACATCAACATGGAAGTACAAGAAAGTAAAGAATTTGCTGCAGAATTGTGATTTCATGCAGAATTTTAATGTTACTTAGCAACTTCCCTGAAAAAATATATGAGAAATAGAAAGTTTAATGCTCCGTTACTTGCTTTAAAGCCCATCCAAGCTGTTTCAGTCCAAGAAGAAACAGCATACCTTGGAAACTAAATGACTCATTCACTTATTTTTCTGTAAGCAATAAAAGAGCAGCACACGTGCAGCATAGGTTCTGTCACTGCGTCATCAGCAACTTCTGCTTCAGCAAAAGAGATTTGACTACTGTTTATACAGCAGCTAATATGAAGAAATTTTCTGAACTTCTTTAACATGGATTCTAAGTGGGGTTTTAGTGATGCACAACACAAAAGCTGACGTTTTCATGTATGTTTGGTACATATGGCATTCATTTACTCTGAGACAATCCATTTCCTTATCATTACAAGAAACAATAAAAAGAGCAGCCAAAGACTAAATGACAGGGAATTTGGTCCTCTCAAATAAGCAGATACCATATGTATATCATATACACCAAACTGAATGGAGTTTTGGAACACAACCTATTTTTTCCATAAACCCACACTCCAGCTGTGTATAATGTTTGCTTCTACACAATATTTCCATTCTTAACTACGTGGCATTGCTGTACTACTGAAATTAAAGGGTAAAAACACAGCAGGAGCTTGTTTTTAATGTGTTATCAAATTTCTCAAACCTAACATGTACATAATCCCACCCCATCAACTCTTGCATTAACATTAGTGCTATGCAGGCCGCGACCCAAGGTCTGATCCTGTTCCTCTTTATTCACTTAAAGTATTGTACTTTCCAGTCTCTTTACAACAAGAAGTTAACTACGTATCAAAATTTTATCTAACATGTTGAATGTTTTTAAAAGAACCAGTTCTTAATATTTAGGCAATCTGGTGAGGTCTACAGATTCATTGTAGCGTGAAGATTTTGCTTGGATCAACTCCAAATGTGAACCTAAGCCCAGAAGTACATAGAAGAGCTCGAACCCAGCACGGTGACCCACCTTCCTCTAATCAGATCGAGTTCAGTTTATCGCACCGTGTGCCAAAACTTCACTGCAGACCTAAGATCAAAGGTATAGATTCAGAAGCACAATTGTGCCTCCATGTTTCAAAGAGCCCAAGCTTTTTGTTCACAGCCCAGCAACTTCTGCAGTTGCCTTGTGCATTTTTTTTTTTAAACTTGTGCTGTTGTGAACATGTTATAAAAGAAAATAAAATACTTCTAGGAAAAAGGAAGGTTTCAAACATGGAATGGCACTACGAATATCACGTCGTGTTACCTACAACAGAAATGCCTCTCAGTACCAGTGTAGCCTAAATGTATTTTTCCTCTGGCTCCACTTTGATGACGTTCTGTGTAACCTGTGGATTTCACCAATATCTGTTGTGTTTAAACTTAGCCACAACATCCCTCTATCTCTAGTCAGAACAAAAGGTAAATAACCATTTTTTTTTCTATTTATTATTTTGGCATAAAGAAGGTAACTCTGCAGAGACTAAAAATGTATCAATAAAAGGCAGGGTGATATTTCTGCAGCAACAAGTTTTCCATCCCACCGAGTAGTCAGGAGTTCCACTGCTTTAAATATACAAACTGTCTACATTTCAACAGCCAAACTCAAAGTTAACATGTCAAGTGACCCATCAGATTTCTCCAAACGGCGGGTAGCAGCCTTACAGAGCAATGTTTTTCCCTGTCGAAACAGCCGAGCTGAAAATAGGAAGGACTCGGAGGATAGAAAAAGCTAGTAATTAAAAACCTGGGGTGTTAAGGGGTAAATCACGTCATGGTTTAACAGCACAAAAAGTCACCATTTATGTCCAAGCATCTCTTTCCTCACCCCAGTGACACTCTCCTTACCTGCCTACTATTAATATATCACAATATTTTCAACTGCTAGGACTATGGCAATTTTTCACCAAGGATAAACATGAGAATGCACAAGTATTAAGGGCTTAAACTGCACAAGAGGTGGTTCCATAATGGCCTTTCATTCCTACTTTTCGATCTCTACAGGAAGGTTTAGAAAGTCATAGCAGTTCAGAAATGTGTCATGAATTTAAGTTGAACTGACAGCATAGGTTACCTGGATAAATAAGACAAATGACTGTTGTGTTTGGTTTTTTTTCTAAGAGAATCTGCAAGATTACATGTCCCAGTAGACACTAGCTACCTAGAGATACTTTTCTGATCTCAAAACCATGCTTCTTTCTTTCTTTCTTTCTTTCTATCTTTCTTTCTATGTATCTATCTATCTATCTATCTATCTATCATTTTGGCTATATATTTTCATAATAGAGCATTTCCATTTGAGGATATTTTCTCCCAAACTGGCATAAAACAAGGGTTGAAATATCAGAATACTAGAGTCCTGTTTTGTTCTCAGCTCTGCCTTAGAGAGTGCTTAGTACTGTTGAAAACCTTTCCACTTCTTTAAGTGTTGGTCTAGTACCCAATAGCAGAAAAATATTAAGAAATAAGCTCTGACTAAGACAAACCCAGTCTTTAATTACCAATTAACTGTCTACCAAATTATATCACAATCAAAGTCATGGTTTTCCCCTTTAATTTCTGCTTTATTTAATGGCTTCTTTTTAGGATGTAAGAAACAAAAGTGTCATGCAGATAAAGGCAGAACTTCTATTTAAATGAGCTAAGAATGTTTATACAAACCATGCACACTCAAACAAATGTGTAGCACATCTATAATATGCTCATTGTTCCTAAACACAGGATTCGTCATTGTACTTTGACAGATCAGATTGTTCTCTTTTTTAATGCTCCACTTAATCTCTTCGCACTTTCCATTCCCAAATAATTCTAGTGTCAGTTTTTGTGATGCTGTAATTTAAAGGCCATGTTGTAATTGTTCCAACGAGGGCAAGCTGAAAAGAGAAAGATGTAGCAGAGATGTAGAGGAAATCCCGCTGAAATACCAGGGGAGAAGCAGCCAGGACGCGACAGTCTGCAGCCCCCGGCGGGTCGGGGACAGGGATGCAGGATGCTGGCGGGGGTGACCTCCTGCGGGGTGACTGGTGAAAGGACTGGGACCCCGGCCAAGCGCCCCTTTGCCATCCAACACAGCTTGCTCCCATTCAAAGTGATTTTCTGTTCTAGTAACTCACTGAACTCTGATTTGATTTTCTGTTTCAATAAGGGACCTGGGAGTAGAGCGCTCTTCCGACCTTCAAATAAATTGATCAGTGAACAGTGGCTAACAAAAAAATTCTTATTTATCTTTACCCTGAAAGAAATATGGGATCTTAATGAACTGCGCTTGCTTTTCTCAAATTTTCCTGATTTCTGGTTGGAAGATTCCATTATGAATCAAACACATTTTTAGGTTTTGTTTGTTTTTTTTTTAGCTGACATCTCAGCTTAAAGCCAAACAACTTCCTTTTTTATTTTTTTCCTTCCTTTTTTTTTTTCCCCCCCCTAATTTAATTATTTCACTGAAGTTTTGCCTAATTTTTGTTCTTCTTCTGTCCACGCTTCTTTCTTCTTAAGAAATTAGTTTTTCTCAACTTTCTCCTTGAAACTTTGGTTTAATTGCAAACATGAGTGATCTACCAGGACCAGCAGAATCACACACCTGCAACTCTAAAGTGGCTAAAAAAAATCTAAAGGACAACCCCATTCCCACCTATTCATTTGGTGTGTATTTTTTGTAATAGTAAATGTTTAAACTAGATTGGAAAAAAATGAAGGATTACTGATATCCAACAAACCCGTGTAGACACAGAACATCTAAAACAACACTGTAACTGAGAATCCTGACAAGCCACTTTCGTTAATCTTTACTGACAACATAAAACTTCATATCTCAGCAAGGACAAAATGTTATTAGGGAAAACAGAGAGCACGGAAATATCAGAGGCAAAGATTTCTACATACACAAGAATTTCCTCAAGAAAAGTTTCAGAAAAATATCTGTCATTTCAAGAAATTATCATGCAGACAAAATTACATATTTAAGACACTATGGGAAAGCTACTTGGTCATGGAACATTTCATTTTTCCAGTACAAGATAACGTCTTGCACAGTATTCTGCTCTCACAATTAGGGCACATCTACAGGTCATTTGCATGAGAAAGTTAATTCTGAACAAAGAAGGAACTACATGTATGACTACAGCACAGCAGCTATTTTGTATCAGCATTCCAGAAGGACAACTCAGAGTATGAGTCCTCATGAGGCATCATCCAGGCTGTGCTCATCATCAAAGTTCATTTCAGTGGATCAAGAATGAATCAAGAATCAATCATTGCTGAAGACAACTCCCAGTATCTCCTTTACACCATGTTTAGGAGGAAATGGGTTGCCTCCTGGAGATGGTACCCAGCTTTTTGGCAACCAAACGTGGGTGAGATAGAAAACCCAGCAGTGCTGGTCCATGCAGCTTAATTCAGTGAGGGCTCTGCAAGGACTCCAGGTGGTGCCCCACTGAGATGTGATAAGAAGAGCTGAGACAACAGCATTTCCATAGATTTTTGGATTTTACCCCACTTTCTATATAGATCCACTGGTCCTGTAAGGCTTTCCTACAGTACTGTGAAACCACTTTTCTGCAGCCACATTTGTCCCCTTGTTCCAGGGGTTCACTTGGCACAAAGCATCAGTTCCTCTGCCCATCTGATTAGATCAAATTACTTGTTTTTACTACTCCTACAAGCTAATGCAGCAGACCTGTAATTAAGCATGGGATGGTTTAGAGTCTAAATGGAACTAATGTCTGGCCCTAGAAAATGCCTCAGGTTCTTTTTTTTTTTTTCTTTAAACCGATATTTTTTTAGGCTGTTTTCCAAAAGTTAAGCCCCTGAAACAAGTCAGAACAGTGAACCCACTCTCCCTACTCACAATTATTGTTGCTCCCCAGCCTTTTTTTTGTCTCTGACAAATTACTCGCCATACAATATTGTGCTTGTAAGATAAGAATGAACTGGAAGCAGCAACATGATGTCATTCAACCTTGTGTAATATCAGCATTTAGAGGAAATACCTTTGTTGGTGTGACCATGGGCATAGGCTAAACACTGCAGCCTTATTTTTCTCCACCTTGAGAACGGAATACAAGAAAATATTACACGAGAATTAGAAAAAAAACCCACCAAACACACCCTAGAAGCCCCTCCTTCCTTGGCAGGAAAGCAAGAAATACCAGAGGTGTTAGAAGCCCTCTGGCACTGCAATTCCTGAAATTATGACAGAGCCTTCGAATTTGTTCTGGCTAGTTAGTCTGAAAACTTCCTAGAGGGAAACAGATAAATGGATAACAACATGATTATTGCCCACAGGCCCCATATGGAAAAGGAGTGTAATTTTGGTGCACTGATATGATTATATTTAATTTGCTTGCTATAGGTTGCAGCATGTCATGTGCTGAGGAGGACAATCAGATAACCCTCTGAATGGTGCTCGTGGAATTTGAAGCTTTTGGCACCAGCACTGAAATAAGATTAATGGCAACGTGCTCCACTTTGCCTTGAAGTAGCTTTCCCAACATCATTATTAAAAAAACAATCTAAAAATGGTGAATCCAGAAACCTGGCAATGTGAGGAACCGAGGTCTCACTCGTATACATCTTCCTCAGTGATACCTGGACTTTATTAACTGAGCATTCTACGCATTTTCTTTAGTTCATCTTTTAATGGAGCAAGACAGAAACCTTCTATAACCTACTCTGGGACCCTCAAAATTCAGCGACAATTTAGCCCATCCACTGAACATTCCCAGCAAAGGAACAGTCAAAGTTTCTATTTTGGAATAAGTTCCCAAATAAACTGATTCACACTGTGCTCATTTCCCTTTCCCTTGTTCCCTCTGTTCAAAGCTTTATAAACAATACTTGATAACTAGCTTACAGTTCTACTCAAATCAAGGTACTTTTTTTTTTAAATTTGTGGTACAGAGAAGTTTGATTTTTCCAAGAACATCATGTTTTAATTCCTTCTGCTATACATTAACCACCTCTATCTCCTGTACAATAATAAATATAAGTGTCATTTCTCCTACACAGTATGAAAGTGTTAACAAACACTGTTCAATTAAATAACAATTGATTGATTGTTGAAACCATGAAGAGTAAATATAAACCCTTGCCTCTCTCTTTCTCTGCCCTGGAGACCTGTCAGTATGTAATTATTTTCCACACCAATGAGTTTAAGTTGTTGGATCTTTTCCAGCTGTGTTCAACCTTCAGATTACATTCTCCTACTAATTCGTTTGTGACAGAGCCCCTTGGGTAACCAGCCAGCCCAGTCTTTTCCAGTCTTGCTTTTTGGAAACTCCACCCTGGGTAAGATCTGTACCCCTGAGCTATTCCACTCAATAGGAAAACAGTTTTTGTTGCGTAATGTGCCTTCTTGTGCACTGCAAAGGACTTAAAGCTTTCTAAAGGTCTGATCTTGTCCCACCTCTCAGACACAGCACAGAGAAGCCAGCAACAAACTTTCCCTCAAATTCCCTTGCATTATATTGAGACACAAAATCCTGTTTGTTTGTTTATTTTAGCAGATTCTTTCCTTGCAGACTTTTATGGTGAAATAAGTTCAAGTACCCACAAGGAACTGAGGTTATTTTAATTAAATATGTCATTTCTCTGGACATGCAGAATACTCTCAGAGTGAGCAAAACCAAATGTTGTCTGGTATAAGCTTATTTTTTTTTAAGCTAAAATGGGATATTAGTCTTTATTTACTTTTCATTCATTCACGGCATATATGATGTTTCACTTCCATTTCCAGACCATACAACCTTAGATACAAAACTGTGGTGGTCTGATGAAAGACACTGCAAAGTAAATGTGGCTGAATTTTCCAGAAAAAAATTACTATGGCATTTCCCACTAATTCTGATTGTGTGTAAGGCAGGTTGGATCTCTGAGACCTTCGCTACTTGAATGTAGAATTCTTTTTTCTATTTTTCTTTTTTCTATTTTCTTTGAAATAATTTCTATATTTCTATTTTCTTTGAAATAATTATTATTTAGCTAGAAAAAAGCAATTCAGCATTAATTTACGGTACTCCCCTTTTGCATTGCTTCTTGCTGGTAAAATTTGGATGCTTATAATCTTATTCATATGTATTTTTTGTAGTCCTAAGTTCTTTAGGCCTTTCCTACAAACCACTGTCAGTGAGGGGAAAATGAACAATGGACAAACTTCTGGGTTTTACTCTCTATGATGATTTTGATGGTTTTGTAGAGATTTTCTGAATCCTATCTTTATGGAATACATTGTGCAGAGCAAGTTCACTTTTATGTTTTCTACACACTCTGTTCAGATTTTCACAAAATTCAGAAAATGTACAGTTCTGTGCACATCAAAATTAACATTACATGGCCAAAATTATTCCACCTTCTCCTTCACCCCACAGAGTATATCACTTGTTCTTTGGGGAAAGTAGCGCTGTTATCTCTGTACAAATAAATGATCACCAGAAAAATAAACCTGAGCTGTAAACAGATTGTTGGACAGAGGTGTACGTGTGGGACCTGAAATCCATCTGCTGAAGTCTGGTCTTTTTTTATTTGATTTCTCCTAGTCTATTAATACACAGTTGATTGCAGTAGCAGAATAACTTAAAAAAAATTTAAAAGACACTGTTCATATGAATAAATCATCTTACCTAGAGGCTACCAAAACAGCCAATTTGAGATCATTTTTGTTTGTCTTTTAACAATATAATGATGATGTAGGTATATTTTAATACAGATTTTTAACATACTGTTGCCTCACCGTGACATGAACTGCTAGCTCACCATCAAAATAATAAACTATAATGCACAAATTGGCAAAAATAAAGGGGGGAGTACATTCATAAGAAAAATATTAAGGTTTGATGTGTTGCTACCATTGCAGAAAACAAAACAGGAGGAAAAAGGGCAACATCTTAGTGTCCTATCGGTCTGTCCGTGGCAGCACCATCTGGTCTTGGCCAATGTTTTGCTGCTGCTTCTCTCTCCTTCTGATGAATATCAAAACTCTCCAAATTGTCCCACTGAGGTGTGGAAGGAACAAGTTCAAAGCCGACCCACAACTTCAGGTGAGTGTCCAGCGTAAGGCAAGTGCTGACCCATGGGGAGCAGAGCAGGATGGGGTCGTCACCCAACAACATCACCATGTCCCCCTGCCCAGTGCTGTAGAGGGAGAAGCAAGAAGAAAGCAAGGAGATCCCCATAAAAGATACTTGGGGCAATTAAGCTGAAGGAAAACTGGAAAGAGGGACATAGAGTTTCCCTTCCCCTAGACTGAGTGAAATACAGATGTCGAGCACAGATATCTTTTCTGTTTTGATTTGTAAAGCAGACAGAATTCCAGATAACTGTGCTGTTTTGTACAGCTGGTGATGATGTATGTCAGTGGTAATTGTCAAAAGAGGTTTAGTTTTATTCATTTTTCCGGTGATTTTTTTTTTCCTTGACACAGTTGTGTTGGTGACACGATTTAGTTCCTTTCAAATCTCACTGGAGTTCAAATCTTCTGGCTCAGGAAAAGATTCTCTACAAATACCAGAATTTATCCAGGCTCTTGCACACCTACATCTGCCACAAAAATATATAGCCCACCTTCTTCTTCATTTATCATTATACTTGATTTTCCTTACAAGAAAAGGTGTAATATACATTGCCAGAGAGGCAGTTTGAGACATTATCATTTGTTCTGTTTTGTTTTCTTTGGCACCAGTGTGTCTGTGTTTAGTGGGATGTCCTGCCAGATCAGGGATGTTTGAAGTGATAACATTAACATCGTAGGAGACAGAGCAGAATATATTAGTAACGATAATCATATGACATTTTTGTATATCATATAAACTTAAAGGAAAGGACTAGTAAAGAGAAAGAAAGAGAGAGGTTTGTAGAGCTGCTGAAAAAAAATTCTCTACTGAAATGAGTGTAATCAACTGAAAATGTTGTGGTGGCCTAGGAAGAAGTACACAGCTTGCCTGCTGTCTGCCATCAATGCCATGTAAGTAAGCAATCCATCTAACAGTCTGACAAAAACAGTGCCATTTATTTACTCCTAAGGAAAACAACAATTTTTGAATAAATTTCACCATTTTTCTGAGCAACAGCAGTGTGGCTGGTCAGAATTGTGTGTATATATGATTTTTGCTACAAATAAAAATTTTGTCTCTTGAAATGTAAGTTATTTATTTTTTTTTTTATTCAATGTCTGATTCAGATCACTGGATTATATATTTCTGGGTAAATTAACAAAAAATCAAAATATTTCATTTTGTGAACTGCATGATATTTTTTTTTTCTCATTAGCAAATAGTATCTGCCATACTGCTTCATACAACATGCAGGTCAGGTAATTTATGGGCTCTCTAAGGAGATCCTGTCTTGAGTAGACTGTGACATACTGGCAGAGCCATTTGATGGAGCAGATGAGTCATTTCATATTATTACCTCATCAAGTTGAGGTCTAACTCACAGGGACTTCTTGCCTGAGGTGCTCGAACACCTACTGTGCTGGGAATACTGATTCATTGTAGACTATCACAAGAGACTATTTGGGGGCCAGTGGGAATTTATTCCTACTTCCCCCACTAATGAACTTTGCTATTTCCCAGGTGGTCTCTTCCCTCAGTTCCAGAGCAGTCTACACAGCAGAGTGTCACTAAACCCTTAGTAAAGGGAAATCTGGCAACCCAGATAAACCCTCAGTATTCCTATATAGAAATCGCAGCAGCATTCATCAAACAGTTTATCATCCATCCAGTGTTCATCAATGTATTTCCATAAAGAGCTTCCAAACCATTTTCTTGGGCTTTCACACCGTTTTTCAAGACTAACAAAATAAATATCAAAATAAATAGAAGTTTATCTCTGAGCAGTGAAAAGTAATTGAAAAGCCTCTGGTTTTTAGAAAGCTATTCAGTTGTGACAGTAAAAAATGTTAGTAGGTAGAGTATGGATGGGACATTCACAAACATGGGAAATAACACAAATAGATTCAACTTATATTTCTTGGCTGTTGCCAGTGCTGACTTCCTTGGACTAGGGCTTTTTGGCTTTTCCTTTCTGTCTCATTCTTTCCCTGATTGCTATGTGGGCATAATTATTACTTTGTGAGAGAAGAATGTGTTGAGGTATCTAATGTCTCCACCCCTCAAATAGTTTCCTGTGCAATCTGCTCTAGGTGAACCTGCTTTAGCAGGTGGGTTGGACTGGATGATCTCTGGAGGTCCGTTCAACCCCAACCAGTCTGTGATTCTGTGATTTTTACACAGATCCCTCTACATATAAATCTGTATAACCCAGACCAGTTTACTATTATTCATGCCATCACAGATATGTTGGCTGGAAAGGGTTAATGAAGGTCTTTAGTCCAGTTTTGACATGTGAGATCTTGCTGTCACCAGCTCAGGTTTTACGTGGCTGTCCTGAAGGACTCCATGAGTAACTGGGGCTCACAGGATTAAGACACACACATACTAACACAAGATCTGCCTGCTCACTTTCCTTTTCCTTCTTAAACAGGTGTTTCTTTCCTCGTGCTGTCCCTTTAAATCAGTTTGGTGCCAAGTATCAGTAAAAGGATGCTGGCAACACTTTTTAATAAAAGGCAAATTCCACTTACCACTTTTGATATTCATTTTAGTAACATTAATCATGATGAATTCATTCAGCATGTCGCATGACTGCTGTGTGTAATTTCTTAGGAATTCCATTTTCATTTAACATTAATTAAAAAGCACTTATTATAGTGTTACCAAAATTAATTCCCGGTCTGCAGCCCTGTCTGCCAAGTTTCAACCTTCAGCAAATTATTATGGGTGAGTTATAGACCCTGGGAAAATGAGGTCTATAATGGAATATTAACTATGGTGATGCATTCATCACTATACTACAGTAAGGGCAATATTCAGGGCAATAGTGATCTTCCAAAACAATGCACTCCATGATCCTGCTCCTGTCTAGCCCTTTAAGAAGTTATTGGAGCCCACAGAAATTACAGATAGTTAGCAAGCTTGTTTAATCCAATATGCTTTGTGAGACACTCTATCCTTCTTGCTTAGAGTCTGTTTGATTATGATACACTGATCAGACTCAGGATATTACCTCTTTGGCAATTCAGCTTCCTGCTGCTGAAGCTGCACAGACACTGTGGCAATATTTTTGATACAGCCCAGCAGAGCTAAGTGTCGTTCATTAAAAGAAGATTTATTCGCATGCATGTGTCTTGAATCTGCTATATTTTCCCTAAAGGGACTCAGGCATTTAATATGTCTTTTTTTTTTTTTTCCATCTATGACATTCACCATGGAGTATATAATCTTAGTTTTCCCATATTTTCAGCACCAAAATAGCAGTTTTGTATATCTTAAAGGATTTTGCTATATCCTGTTTTTGCAAGAAACCCTAGCAAGACCATGAATTATATAACAGACCTTCCAGGTTGAGAGAAGTTCGGGCATTACTTTTCTTCTTGTTTTATGTAAGTTCACACACCATTAGTTGGTCCCTTGTTCTGGCATCTTTCCTATAAAATTCCAAACAGCTCCAAAGCCCTCCTGCTGAGAAAATAAAATATCAAGGCAAACAGAGCAATTCTTGCCAAGATTGGGATTTTTATTTCTTTTTTACTGAATAGAGAGAAATAAATGTAGAGGAAAACCATACAAGGGATCACTGACCACTATGAGATGACTCGGTGTGCCTTTCTTTCCTGTCACTTTTAAAATATTTCTCTTTGGGAAAGTTGTTTGCCAAAGTGGCACCCACAGAATTTCATTCCCTGAAACAATGCTGAAATTTACAGGTATTTAAAACCCCAGGAGACCTAAGCTATGTCTATAATGACAAGTGACAGAGAAGAGGTTTGTGCTGCCCATAGATCACATGGGCACCTTATAACCCAGTTAAAAAAGTGCATAGCTGGGACTAAGCCTTGCTTCTGGTCCAGAGCTGCCTAACAACCCAAGGGCTCTGAGCAAAGTCAGAAGAGCTCTGGACACAACTGGGAAGGCAGATCCCATCATTCCCCATCAATGAAATCATACAGATATTTACCTATCTGCTCCCAGACATAGGAGGAGAAAAAATTTAAAAAAATGACAATGATCCTTGACTTCTTTCTCGTGTATCAGCTTCCTGGGATTCCAAACTGGATGAGCCCCCATCTGTTGCATTTGTGAGGGACCTTCACAGCTCATCACCCCATTTCCTAACAAGACTGCAGGAATATCTATCATTCAGCTACTGAATGACAAACTCAGTGAGAGGCTGGTCAAAGACACTTTCCTTGTCTGAGAGTATTCGATCCTGTACCTTCTCCAACCCAGGACCTGCTGCCCTGTCCAGAGGAGAGACCAAGGGTGTAGGGAGCTCAGGTTCCTAACTGGATGCTATGTATTTCAGGAAATTATCATTACAGAATTGCAATGCCAAACCTAAGCCATTCTTCTTGGTTCTAACCCTTAGGGTCTCAACATTTTAAGACCCTGATTCATTATGTATATATCTCTCACACAATCAGACTTAATTATGAAACCACAGCTCTTGGTTTGCTTGGTGAAAAGCAGAGTCTTGAGGCTATAGAGGCAGAATGGTATAACTTTTGGTTTATAATAACTACATGAAAAAGCACCTTTTGCAAGCACTGGGCTCTCATTCCAAACTTCAGAAAAAAAATTAACCACAAACAACTCTGCAAAGCTTCTAATGGAAAATTCCCTGGGATCATGGGCACTCTTCTGCTGCCTCAAAGCCACCCACCCAGCGAATGATATTACATCAGTAACTACACCTGCACAATCAAAGTGAGATACTTTAAATTGAAGAAGTCTGGCCGTATCTGTAGAGCTGGAGTGACGAGCGTCAGTGCCAGGAAAACATGTCCCTTTTCAGCACAATTGCCTTGAGTGTTTCATTTACACCCAAAAGAAGTTGACTCATCACTGATGCTGGTCTGAGACCTCTCCTCCTCTGTCATACAGCTCACTGGAGAGAAGAAGGAGGGAGGAGAAGACAATGCTTCCCCTCCACATCCAGGGTGAAGGAAACCCAGATGTGTACCCCACGTGCAGCACGAAAACACCCCGAGCACCGATCCAGCAAAGACCAGCCAACAACTTTGGGGCTACAACACAAGGTTTATTCTGAGAGAGTGGCAGCAATGTACCTAATATGAAATAGCAATCTCCACTGATGGGGTTTTGGCACATCTTTTTCACTTTGTACTTAGCCAGAAACTTACGCTTGGCAAAAGCACGTTCTCCTGAAAGTAAAGTCATCCTGAAAAAAAACTCACTGTCTAAAAATGATTCCTTCAAAACTTTCAGCAATGACTTACAAAGGAACAACAGCTCTTAAACTGCTCCAAGAAAAGTGGCTATCCTTGTGATGAGAAGTGCTCAAAACTACAAGCTCTGCTTGTGCACAATGATATACGCTAAAAGAGGTTAAGAGTTGAGAATGTGATTATCAGACTGAATGTACTAAAAATCAGTGCAATCTTAGTCAGAAATCGATTATTAACTATTAAACTACTAGCTGCTTGATAGACATTGGCTTTTTCCATTTAAAAAAAAAAAAATTAAAGAGGAAGTTTAAGCAAGACACAAAGATGATAAAAACCTGGCTTCTTTCAAACCTTGATGCTGCCAAGTGTTGAGTCACACGGGTGCTACCATTCAATATTCTGCCAGAATACATACATGAGCAACATGCATTAAGGAATTTTTGTGTTTTCTTACTAGGTGACATCCATCACACTCGAGCAGTAACTTGCAACAGTTTGCTCTGAAATACATCTTGTGAGTAAGCGCTGGAGGTGAAGTTCAAAGCACACATCAGTGGGTTCAGGGTCATGCACAGGCACACATCTGAGAGAAGGGAGAGGTCTCTCTGACACTTTCAGGTAAGAGTTTCTTATGTACTTCTCACAGACTTCCTCTAAACCCTGCCAAACTCTGCCAACGCATGCCTCTGGTATGAACAGAAGACTCAACCAAGAAAATGTATCTATCACTAACAGGAAATGTGCTACTACCTCGTGAGTCATTCAAATAACATTTTCAGCAAGGATACGAGTTTCGCCTAATTGATGACAATAATTCTGTGAACGTATTTCACTCCACTATTAAATTTTGGTCAACTTTAGGCTTCCCAGTAATTGGAACAAGCTCCTAATAAAGGTTATTACTAATTATCCCCTCTAAACAGATGACTGGTTTTTCACAGTATCACAAAAAAAAATGTTCGCAGCAAGGTTACTGAAACAATGAAGAAGTAAAATGTTATGATACAATCATAGAACCATTTAGGTTGGAAACCACCTGTAAGATCACCAAGTTCAACCATTAAGTTCATGCTGTCAGGTCCACCACTAAACCATGTCCCTTAGAACTTCATCTACGCATCTTTTAAACCCCTCCAGAGATGGTGACTCCACCTCTGGGCAGCCTGTTCCAATGTTTTCAGTGAATAAATTTTTCCCAATACCCAATCTAAACCTCCCCTGGCACAACCTGAGACCACTTCCTCTCGTATTATCAGTTGCTACTTGGGAGCAGAGACCAACCCCCTCCATGCTCCAAGCTCCTTTCAGGCAGTTCAGAGATCAGAAGGTCTCCCCTCAGCTCCTGTTCTCCAGCTGAACCCCCCAGGTCCCTCAGCTGCTCCCATCACACTTGTGCTCCAGACCCTTCCCCAGCTCCGTTCCCTTCTCACAACTCACTCCAGCACCTCAAGGGCTTTCTTGTCGTGACTGACCCCAGGATTCAAGGTTTGGCTTCACCAGTGCCCAGTACAAAATGATGGTCACTGCCCTGGTCCTGCTGACCACACTATTGCTGACACAAGCCAGGATGCTGTTGGCCTTTTTGGCCACTTGGCCACACGCTGGCTCATGTTCAGTCACTGTTGATCAACACCCTCAGATCCTTTCCCACCGGGCATCTTTCCAGCCACTCTTCCCCCAGCCTGTAGCATTGCCTGGAATTGTTGTGACCCAAGTGCAGGACTCAGCACTTGGTCTTGTTGAACCTCATACAATTGGCTTAAGTAACTTACAGTTAGTGAATAAGCACTAAATTAAAGTGGCATTACTCTTACTAAACTCAAATCCAGTCCTGTAGACTTCTTACACAAAGGAAAAAATATTTCATCAGGCATTTTTTCCCTTTGGTTGAGTTTTTTTGTTTTTTACTTTGTTGGGAAGGAGACTAGGTAACCATCAGCCACTGCAGCAAAAGGCAAGCAAGCAGATGTGCCTACACCAATACATTTTCCACACTTTAACTTTTGCCTGGTCATAAAACTGCATTTTAAAAGATTGTTTTGGGTTAGTTCCCCAGACTTTGGAAAGAGAAAGGAGACTTGGCTTAGCAGGTCATTCCGTCCACACCCAGCTAATTCTGCAGATGATATGATCTCCTACAAGAGTACTACTGAAGAAATGTCACTACAGCTTCTGATTTTCCTCCCTTTTCCCAGGTCCCTAGTGAAACAGGGCTTAATCTCAGTTCTGACAGTCAATAGAGCCTCTTGATCTGTACTTTAGTACGGTTTACTCAAATCCAATGGGCCTCACACCCAAGCTGTTCAAAGTGTTTACAAGGCTTTTAGTGTCCATCTAAGCTTCACCCAGTCCTTCCAGAGCTGCTACTACAAGGAGTGAGACTGAAGCACATGAGTAACCTCTATTTATAATACATCGTACTAAAACCATGCCTGCATGCCCCTTAAGACCTGTGTCAGTTTTTCTTTTGCAAAAATATCCTTCATTGGATGAAAAGACAAAGACAAGTTAGAATTATGCATTTAAGTCTTCATGAAATATCACTATCAAAACACAGTTCTGATTCTAACACAAGTGTCATAGTAGTTGAAGCTTACAACATTTGAGACTAGCTACTAAAATGACATATTACCTTTTGGTTGCAATTGCCCCATTGCTAAATTTTGTATGAGATAGTAGCAAATAATTATCTATGATTTCTTGAGAGCACTGTCATTTTCTAGCATTTTAGACCCTTGAATATTTCAATGAACTCAGTAGGTGTATTGGCAACAGCTGTTTAACAGGTTAAACTCACATTTAACTCACAAAAAGAAAAAAAAAAAAGGAAACAGAAAAAAATAAACTCATAATTGGTTGATTGGTTGTAAATCACACCAACCTAGATGCTACTGTGTAATGAAGAACAGTACATTTAGTTCTTTTTTATTCTTTAAAGCTCAGAACTTTTCCACAGGAGCTGAAGAAAATTCAGTGTTTAATGAACACTGAATTTCCATTTCTTTGACATTTCACTGTAAGCATTAACTTGTAGAGACATTTCTTAATTTCCTTCAATAATCCTGGTTCCTGAGCCTTCAGAGTCAAATGTTCAACTTTTGGCTGAAGATCAGAGCAGTTTAAAGCAGAATATCTCTCCTGGGTTGCCTAAAAGATGAGTGCAGATTTGGTACTAAATCAAGACTTCACAAATTGCATTCTCTGGTCTCCATAAGCTCTTCAGAGACCAGGCTCCTTCCTACCTGGTAGGCTGGTGAGGACTGGTTGAACTGGGATGAGGATGCTGGTGCAGTGTTCGAAATTAGTCAAAATTGCCAATGAGGTGACAAGACAGGAGTACTGAAGGCTGAGAGATGCAAGCCAATTTTTCTCTTCATACTTCAGAACTGCTTTTGCAAGTTATACATGTCTAAGCTTCAACTTGCAGGTAGAGTCCTTCAGTTTTGCAACCTCTAAACGATGTCTGCTGATCCGCCCACTTTACAGTTATGCAGGAGCTGCTATAAATTGCAGAGATAAAGAAACCTTCTCATACCTTCAGACATGACAACTGCTGAATGTATGAAGGAAGAACCTTGTAGCTAATGGGCTTTCCAAAACAGAGCTGGACAAATCTATGAGATGCAGATTTGGTCAGACAGAATAATTTTATGAGGAAGGCTGGTTTTCACAAAGCTTCCATTATGAATCTTTCTTTGGTCTGAGATAGGTTTTCCAGACTAAACTCAGAAGTATCTTCCCTAAAAAAAACCTCATTAGAATAATCCCTCTCTGAACACACCTATAGATCTAAATTCCATTTCAATCCATCTTTGGAAAAAATGTGAAGATTACAGAATCATTATCTATCTCCCATTAAGGATTTTGACCTCTATTAGTCCCAGTGCATCAATCTTCAGCTGATATCAAAAGAAAATAAGGGAATCCTCTGGGTCAGTGCACTGAATTGGCTCGATTCAGTATCATGGAGGATAAGGAGGCTCTGATGTACAAACGTTCCCTTCAGCTGTGAGGAACAGGAGCTATTTTCTCACATGGAGAAAAGTGAATAAGAAGGTATAATATTTGGAAAGTTGCTGACTGGTGTAGTTGACAGCATAGTGGTAGTTTTCCAAAGGTAAACATCACTATCTTTTAACCAATTGCTAAGAAAATTTTTGTAGTAAAACTATTTACCTTCAACAAAAGTTCTACACATATTTCTGTTTCTCAGGTTTCCCGAAAATAACTTTTTTTTCAGAACTTCAGTTACATATATACAAACACTTTTCTTCTGTCTGCCTTGACATTCACCATAAGGTTCTGTAGTTCCCATTGCTTCCCACTTGGCCCCCTTAATAAAATACATATTGCATGTTACAAAGGAGAAGAGATGACTCGGGAATCGTGATTGTTTGTATCATGATTGTCCACCTCAACCATACCATGCTATTTGCTGACACAGGATTGGGCAGTGACACATCACTGATTTCACCACTCCATCATTTGTTAGCTTGGTTTTTATTTCCCTTTAAAAGACAGAGTTAATTGCAGTAAAAGGTGAAAACTAAGAGCTAGTTTCTATAACAATTTCTTTTAAAAACCTGAGTATTGTGAAGCATCACTCAGCTGAAATTCTGCTAAGACAACCAAAAATCAGTGCTTTTCCTTGCATTAATCTTTAGAAAGGGTGTCCAGCATCTATCAAAATTCCTTCTATAAACAGGATTAACTTTTTTAATTTTTATTTTTTTTTTTACCATTTCAGGTAATGATACTTGACTTGCTCAGTAACGTGCAGGGAAGTCTGGTGAATGTTACGGTTGTTTGGCAGAGAGGAAGTGACTGCATCATTAACACTATCCAGAAGTGAGTGGTGATAAACCCTGGCACAGCAACGAAAAGAATAGCCAGGCAGAGTGACACGAGAACTTGTGGAGTACATTCTGCAGCTGAAGGCAGAAACCCACATGAACTCAAAACATAACCAGTTCAAATAAACCTTGTCCCTTACAAGCTATAAACAGAGTGAGTTCAAGAGTGAATGTATTGGGTATGGCGTGGAAGTGAAGTGAGATAAGATGTTTTCTTCTACTACTTATTTTAATAAAAAGTTAAGTACATTTCAGCTTTACAATAAGTATGTTTCACAACATAATTATAACTGTAATCAGTTTGGAGAAGTCCAATTCTAGCTACCATCTAGAATTTATCTTTCAAGAATTTCCTGTTATTATCTTACAGCTCCAGCAGTTTAATTGAGACTGAATGGCAGCTCACTCTGTTAACAAAGTACGATATCAGACTTACAGTTTGGAAAGAAAAATGAACCAGATACTTCCTCAGATTCTGATGTGCTGCTCACGTTTTAACTTGAGGCTCCATAAGCTACATGAATTTCTACATGGTGTTCACGCTCCTATATGCTGCTTATGCTGAATTATTGCTGTCATTCCCCTTTTAGCATGAAATATGAGCCAGTTAATGGATTTACCTTATATCTACTCAAGATAGAAACTCAGAAAGGATTGAAAGAAAAAAAATCTACCTGTAAGTGATGAAATATCAGATAAAATATTTGTATATAAGGATGCATTCCTAAATTAAGACATTTTTGGGCTTTCAGTAAGAAAGTATTAAGTTCTAATAGATACTGACCTGCTTTATGCATGAATTCCATCCATTCTAATCTACCCATTTGTTCTATTCTGGAGCAATAGCTCGCAACCCATCGCATCTAAAATAAACTTTTGCTAATGAGTTCAAGGGAATCTGAATACTTACTTTGGCATCCTGGATATTTATGTTTCACAGATTTAGCCCATTCTGACATAATCATCAGCAGAACTCATTAACCTTTCCCTAGTGTTCCTAACTCAGCAAGTTTGATAGCCAAGCACAAAGTCAGGTAGTCCAGATAATTATTTAGGAAAACAAGAATCAAAGTCTTGAGAGAATACGAGATTCTAACCTATGGGGAGAAAGGTTAAATACAAATAATATTTGAACTAGAAATGCACTAGCCTTGGTAGAAATCTTTCTTCAATCTTAGTAGTTATCATATTTGTTTGTCAAAGTAATGGATGATTAAGTTCTTATGCCAGCACATTAAAACAAAATCAGAAGGGGAAAAACTAATGTAATTGATTAATATATTACTTGGGCACTGATGGTACCAATAATGCAGAAGAGTTTGTTTGTCAGCTTACTGTATATGCCTGCTTCACATTTTGGAAGCTCAAACACAGCTTTCTGGCAGCTGTTGATGACTGGAAGAACCAAGTGAAAATCCTTAATCTTTTACAGCGAGATTATCAGAAACATCTGACATAGGTGGCTCAGCTCCTCAGAAGTATCCTAACTCCCAGTGAAATACATCTTAGGTCTCCTTAGGCAGGTAACATGGCAGTGCAACCCACCTATTAAGTGCTTAAATGAAGGCTTATTAAACCTCTCATTGAGGGTAACCAAACTTACTAACAACACAGTCTCAGTACAGCTATATAATTTTCTGTTCTCTTGGAAGTTGACCTGGGAACAGGTCAAAGTTATCTGCACCTTGTTGCCCTGGAATCTCATAGAATAGTCTGGGTTGGAAGGGACGTTCCAAGCTCATCCAGTGCCACCCCTGCCATGAGCATCTTTCTTATAACCTCCCTTTGATTATTAAAAGGTTGTGATAAAGTCTTCCCATAGTCTTCTCTAGGCTGAACAACTTCAATTCTCTCTACTCTGCAGTAGGTGGATATTTACTGTAGTGAGCACACATATTCAAGACAACTTTTGGCTAGCTAGTTCCTCTCCAGAGTACTGCTATGGGTCTAATCACTGCAGCACAGGATTCACCAAGGACATGCTCAGTCCCCAGAAGAAATCCAACAAATACTTGAGCTTCAGCTGGTGCCACATTGTAGCTGTTTTGACTATATTCCTAGAAGTAATCTCATCAGCTTCTTTAAAGCTGTCTAACTAAAATATGCCCAACAGTCAAGCAAACAATTATCTTCTGATTATGGCTCTTTTCCAGAAAAAAAAAAGTCAAAGTTCAGTCCATAACTTAACACAGCAGTCAGTTGCCTAAGTGTAATCACCCCATGCTATTTAAAATGTTCCAGAACATCTGAGATGCCTTCATAGGAATTGTAAATAAGACTTCTCTGGGAGGGAAGGCTCTTCAGGGTGCTCTGGCTTCGAGCTGTTAAAGTATCTCAAAGGGCAGAATACGATGACATTAAGCACTGGAATCTCCATTCAAACTGTCAGAATACTAAGACAGAAACATTTCCTAATTTTTTTTCTTTTCTAATACCTACTGGTCAAATAACCTTTATAACCATCAAGGACAGCATCATTGGATCTAATACCACCTTTGACAACTCCTGATTAATTATTTCTCTTTTGTGGCACGTCCTTTTTCTTTTTTGTCTTTTTTTTTTCAACTTTTCAAACACTTTACCAAAGATCTGTCACACATGAAAATACTATATCCATGTCTCTTTGAAATGTCTCCTTTCTACAGCCCTCATTCAGGGTTTGTCTCAGATTGAAAAAAGTATTTCACACTCAAACGTCTGTTGTAGCTTTAAATAGATATAAAATAACAACTACATAAAGCATCAAGACAGCTCCCTTAGATCATCAAAAGAAATTATTCCACAAAGAGGCCAGCATTAATCTAAGCTGAGATAGGGTCTTCAGCTATTCCTTCTTTCGTATGAATTAGTCTTGGGGATTTTTTAACTGCTGGTTTTCATTGGGGGTTTTCTGCAGCTATTTTCAGCAGTTGGTTGTCAAAACGTTTTTCTGGAAAGCATTGCTGATACAAACAATCCACTGATCTAATCTTGTAGTTACCCTGCATTTAATTAAACTTAGAGTGCTTCTTCATATTGAGGAATTGTTTTAGCCGTTGAAACCTACACATAAAGTCAAACTCTTGGTTTGTTGGAAATGCCTTTTTGGGATAAAGGAGATGATTCAAAATGCCTTATTTCAAAGAATTGCCACACAAGTATAAATAAAAAGCTTACCTCCTCTGTGAAATGCCATATAATGTATTTAAAAGATGAAGAAAATCACAGTGTTTATTCAGTCTAATGGACAAAAAGGACAAACTCAGAGACTTATCACAATGGCCAATTGTATAAGAAGTTGAAACAGGCCATTTCTGACAGTCAATGAAAAAGAACATTTGTGCCCATAAACCAAAAAACAACTCTCATGCTGTATTTCATACAGAAAAGCCAATTGCTTTTATCACTAAACTATCTTGACTTATACTTTGTTTGAAGTTCTCCAAATGAAACTTTCAGTGTCTCACCCGCTAAAAATAGAGTTGCCGTAGCCGGTTCGGAGGCAGCTGACGCAGGCAAAGTTTGAACATTCAATTCAAGGGATTACTCTTTCGTTCTGTAGAAATCAAGCATGACTTCTATATATTTAAGATTCAAGCCTGCAAATTCTTAGTAATAAATAGTCCAGCTGAAGCTGATTTGTGAAAAGGATTTGCAGTACCTGTCTGTTTTCTGAGAAAACTCAACATTATTAGTGGAAAAATGTACATTCTCCACATACAGTTCCATTCACATATTTCTAGTTGCCTCTTAACAGTTGAAGAACTAATAGATGCTGCGCTTCCCTTATAATAAAACATTCCCTATATGCATTTCTTTAGATTTATATTTTTAAGTTGTGAGAAAGCTGAATAAGTGATGGTTTCATTGTGTAGTTTACTTGGCCATTACTTCACTGTCACTCATATACAGACACCTCCTGCCTGTGGGGAAGGACAGTCCTTGACAATTAAACCAATGATCTATCCCCTATTAACCAAGATAAAGTTTTAACAGGAAATCTGTTAGCAGGATAGGTGCAGGTTACATTATTTGACTGTTGCCAGTCAGTCAGTGCCTTTTCACCTTTCTCACCTAAGCTTGTCCCAAAGGATGGGTGAGAACCATCACAACGTATTGGGAAGCACAAATAGGTACTACCACACCCGTGCATGAGGAATACAACATGGGATGTGAAGTCTGAATCCAGCCTGAAATATCCTGTTTCCCCACTCTCCTTTAAAATAATAAAATAAAAATTAGGCAAAACTCAGCCAGGAAAAGTTTGCAGTAGGACTAGATGACTGTCCTGCTTTAGGACTAGATGACTTCTCCAGGTTTCCACTTATCCTATTAAGATTCTATGAATTTTCACACTGGATAATCTGTTATTTATACACGTAGGTACAGCATTGCTAATTCAAATTTGATTTATGTAGTTGGTACTGAACTCAGACTAGGCCAACAGACACTCTCAGTCTTGGATGTTAGTTCCTGCACTGCCCAAAAGGACATACCCTAACCCCTGTGCAGAAAGGCATTCAAGATAATAAATGAATGGCCTGCAGGATAGAAGACCCAGATTATTTCAGACCAAAAGGAGAGAAGTGGTTCAGGGGACTCTTTGTAAGAGAAGAGACTTAGCGCCTCCTTCTCATCTCATCCTTCCTTTCTTATATCAGAATGATCACATTGAATAACTACATGGACTTGACTCTGGAAGGTACAGGCAGTCTACTCTACATCAAAACCAAGTCATCATTATGCCTTGTAACTATAACTATCCTTCCCTCCCAAAAATTAGTTATTTTCACTTTTTTTTTCCTATCATTTCTTTTTTTCTTTTTAACTTAGATCTCATCACGAGCATACAAATATGGAAAACAAATCTTTAATCTCACAGACACTAAATTATTCGGATTTACTCCAGCTTAGTTAGTAGTGTTATACAGAGGTCAGTCCTGTGGTGTTGCATGATTGAAAGTTCCAGTATATAATAGATATGTTCTTTGCAGTCAGATACATAATTTGCAGCCACCAATGTACTGAGCGAAAAATTCCTTTTGATCCTATTAATAAAGAGGTTAGTTTATGATTTTGTGTTTTAACTGATTATCTTAGGACAGTATCTCTTAACCCAAATATTTGGAAGATAAAAGTGGAAAAGTTGCAATCCATTGAATCACCCACTGTACACAGGTACTGAAATTCCTTGCTGTTCTCACCATTTCTGGCACATGGCTTCATAATCTTTGAAAAAGCCCCAAGGGACCAGTTTGCTCAGAGTTTGACAAAGCAGACTATGAGAAGGTAAAGAAGATAGAGACATCAGAATTAAAGACTGAAATGTTTAAGGGATTCTGTATAGCAACTGGGCTTATTTTAATCCTTAGTAGGGACACAGATCTAAGAAAAACCAAACCAAAACAAAAAATCAACATCTGCCGAAAGATCTTTATGTCTCAGAACTGGGATAAACGTAACTTATGCTACATAGAAAACTGCTTGAGAAAAGGTAGAAGTCGTCTTGCTTTGAGTATATTTTAAATTAGAAAACATAAGTAAACTATTGTGCTTGCATTCTGTAGAACAAAGTATATGTTGTAGAGTATATTCCTCAATAACTCAAACTTTAAAAGGCATGGCATTTCAAGCTTTAAAATAACAAAGTTACACTCTTGCAGAGGTTATACCACATGGGGGTGTTCATTTCCCTTTGTCTTAGTTGCATAAACTCAAAATCAACCCTATACAGTAAATGATGTCTGCCCTATTGTCTTATATAAACACTGTCTTGTTTTTCTTCAGTGAAAAGCTGTGTTTAAAGAAAGCTCTGTACGAATTCCAATAAAGAAACTAGTGTAAGAAAACTGGATTCATAAAATGAATTAGAACAGCTCTACTGTTACACTGACTGGTGCTGGAAAGCCAGCAAAGTCAGATAATATTTTATTTGGAGCTGAAATGAACTGTTGTGAACTCTGACAAACCAGTACTTCAAAGCATTCTGAACATACTGCCACTAGTATAAGGAAATTTATTGTGACTCAGAGTCTGATTCTGACCCTATTTACACCATCTTTACTCTGCTGACTTCAGCTGGATGGAATACCAGAATTAAGTCATTCACAGCTCTCTCTTATCTGTGTTTTAAAGAAACACTAAAAAAAATATATGGGAATCACACTTGATACTCCTATTCTACTTCCAACTAAAAGCAGCTCAGGAAAACCTCAGACAAAATTCTGCACAACATTTGGGCAACTTCATGGGTGGCCTATGCAGCAATCAAGAGAACTGATGAAAAGTAAAATGTCAGATTTGGTGATATTGCTGAATCTTGAGAAATTCATACTTTCTGGGAACGGGACACAACCCACATCATTACATTATTTTTATTGAACCTTAGAAATACATCGATGTGGCTAAATTAAATATAAACCCCAGGAAAAGTATTTTAAGGCTTTAAGAAAAGATACATATTTTTACAACCTCAAGCCTATTATAGATTTCATGAAGACTAGCAGGTAAAAACTTGACATTATTACGATGATAATTTATTAATGATTTGTACATTTCAGTACCCTTCTAGATCTCCTGAGACAACAACAAGACTTATCTGTGGTATGTATTTCAGACATAAAGAATGGACTTTTTTGTCCTCATAAATCAACAGAATAATGCAATTGCTGAATGCACATAAAAGGTAGAACACAAGAGGATTGTTAAACAGCTGGGTATAAATTTTGTTACTAGTTATCCATAAGTGTTCCCTTTTTGGGTCTTTACAGGTGTTTTTTTTTTTAAATCTATCCTGTGCATATATATCCTTAGACATAGTTGAAAACTTATTAAATTCTCCCATCACACACAGTGACTTAACAGTAAATACAGCATAGTCACCAAGAAGAATTCAAAGGGCTTTGTATCTTTAGATCTGATGTGTAATTCAGCTGACACATAGCACGTGAAACTTAATATCAAGTAATACAAATTGGTTACAGAAACGCAGCTCAGAAGTAAAAATGAAAGGAAGGGGAAGAAAAAAATACACAGAGAGGCTTAATAACACTGGACACCCAATAAAACAATCACAGCAACTGGCTCACTGCCAGTATAGTACAAATATACATGTTCATAAAGCTGATAGAGCAAAAAGCCCACCAACACCCCAGTTTTAATCTTAGCTATAACTACAGTGTCATCAAAAGCTATTATTTCATTCCCATTTTTGACCAAAAAAATGAGCATGGCTAAGCCAAATTGTGCAATATAATTGCTCTCTCTGCACTGACATGCCAGTTGCGTGGTGGCTGGAATGCAGGTTTAGGTGGAAGCAGGATGCAATTTTTAGGAATTCATCAGCATTTTGGACTTTTCAACCGTACCACCGATTATAGTTTTGGGGTGACCTGTCAAGGCTACAGTAACCATCTTCATGGTGTATTATCACATATCCTTGCACAGAGGCCACAACAAAGCCTATATACCATTTACATATTTTGATGTATCTGCTCTAGCCAGCACTATCTCCCTAGCCCACGAACCAGCACAATTAGAGAAATATGTGAAATTTTGTCTCTGTGAAGACTAAATTGCTGGAGTTACTCATTCATTTTAAATACCTTTTTTAAAGGTCCTTTGAGTTTGTTTTTTTTAAATTTATTTTTAATCATTTCCGAGTCCCTTCAAATTCCATCAGATAGTGTGTCTCTAATGATATTTCATTAAATACTATTGTCTCTCTCTATTGTTTCTCTGTCATTTTTTGAACTTTTTGAGACAAAATATTTCTTCATTTCTCACTGTCCCACTATCTCCAAACATTCAAAAACATAGATTGCCATGCCAAAAGCAAAGAACCTTACATTTGTCCGTGCAAGAGGAGGTAAGTGCTTAACCCTGCCTCTTTGTATATACGATGTTACTTTTGATACTTTAAAAGTTCCTTTCATTGGCCACTGTAATGTACTTTTGCAAATCTCTTGATGAATCCCAGGTTAGTTGAACTGTTCAATTATAGCTTTATCCTAATCCTACAAGCGAAGCATTAGTGCTAGCAACCTCCCACATCCTAATCCTATCCCACTTGACACTGACCCACACTCAGTCCCAAGTGATGTATTTGTTCACATAAGCCATGCAAACGACATATTAATCAGCAACACAACAAGAAAGCAAAAAATATATAACAGAGCTGCGGTGAGCATTTCAGGAAAAAGACACTACTCTCTCCAAACATGGGCTTGGCACATACAGGTTTAAATAATTTTTAAAAAAATAACAAATACATACACAAATGTGTTGAATTGTTACAAATCTTGTAACTAAGCCATTAGAAGGTGTCTTGAGCATGATTTAAAACAAGAGGGAAAGCCAGTCTGAGGTCAGATTGAAACTATTAGAATTAGATACAGGCTTAGAAAATGGAGCGACTTTTATGTGTGATAGACTGCTATCCTCTATAATTCACTGCAGACTGGGAAAATGATTCCTTTAGATCTGTTGTTGACAGCTTAATATTCCCAATGATAATGTCGTCAGGTGATAACACAGAGCCAGACTATACGCTTTGATCTAAATGGAAAGTTTGCATTGACTGCAGCATTTGGAGAGAGATTCTGTTTGGAAAAAAAAAAAATCTCAGCTGAGCTGGAACATTACCTGAAGAGCATTTGCTTGAGGTCAAGATAGAAGTGCATCAATTTCAAAAAAGGTCCAAATTACCTTCCCTGAAAAAACCCTGAACAGCAACTGAAATTCTCTCTCCAAAAATATTACTGAGGCAGCCAAAGGCACACAAGAATGATCCTAAAGAACCTCATATCCAGTTCTTAAAGTGAATACCCTTGTCAAAGGTATTATCTCAAATTTCGGGAACGTGATTTTATAGTTTGTACAAACTCTTGATTTCAATGTCTCTCCACATCTTTCCTTAGCTAACCACAAGACCAATGAAATTCCTCCAGGTTTCTACATCCATACAGCTAAATATGTTTTCAATTATTTTCCTGGCATGGTTAAAGATGAATTTTGGTAGTCTAAGGCCTTCATGTCAGGACAGTAGAACTGGGTCTTTTGGAATGATATTGATACTGTTCTGTTAGTGTCTGATACAGTAATTGCAGTAGTGAAAGGCCAGATTGTCCCCGTGAGTACTTAACAAGAAGGGAGGAGCTGAGCAGCATTCCCCACCATACCCAGCGATAAAGGACAATTATTGCCTGAAGACAGAGTAAAGAGAAGTGATGCAAGGGCATGATTTTCATCCTCAACTACATGTCCACCTTTGGAAAAGACCAGAACACAGATGTAGGGAAACCTGCAGCATGGTTGGTAGGAAAGATACAATTACTCCATCTTCTGCAAAGCTCTACATTTTAGAAGGAAAGGCCAGATAAATATGGCTGACTTTTGCACTGAACTCAAGACCAGCCCATTCACATATTCAGAAGTTCTATTGTCACAAAGAAAAGGCTCAAAGGCTTTTAGTCCAGTGAAGCTCATTTAACCTGAAACAACATCCAGAAGTGTTGTCTAACAGAAAAGCAAGCAACAAAGATGGAGTGTTTCTTGTCTTCTTCTAGCAGTCAATGGTTGATGTAGTTTCTGTGCTGGAGACTGCTATCAAACATCATGTTCAACAGACACCAATGCACCTGACTGTATAGACATAGCGTTTTTTAAATCCTAGATGCTTTTGGCTTCACAATAACCTGTGTGTGTGCATGAAGCTTCTTGTAAACCTGCTAGACAGCAATATACTTATACATCTTTAACTTCTTTTGATGTAAGATACAGCAAATAATACTTTTGTAATCACCTCCTCTGTGCCACATGTGGATCTACAAACAAACCCATCACATACAACCTTGTCACTGCAACACACCTAAATATCACATACTGAAACTGAGGGATTTGGGGTGGTGAGTAATGTGGCACTAATGATTAAGAACCACCAACACAAGCTGAAAATTGGATTTGAAAAATAACCCAACTGTTTTAGAGATTACTATACGTTAGAGCTCAAAGATTAATTTGAAAAGGTATTATATTTACTAAAATTATTTTCCTACCTTGACTGAATTGCAGAGTTATTATCACCCACCACACATAACAGGTAAGCTGTAGCATTTGTAACTTGAGTATAATTCATATCATAAGGATTTCATTAAGAGCTTCCATATGATACTCCAGTGTTTATAAGTGTACACTCATGCCCCATTGGTCCGTGTGCACATCATCAAATTACTTTCCTTTTAATTGCAAAATTAAGGTTGGCTTTGTGCTTGATGCAGACATTCTGGAGCTATCATTGTTGAGGGTAAAGAACAGCAAAAGAATAAGAGTAACTAGATAGACTAAAATTCAAAGTACTACTGTTAAACACACTTAGACTGGTCAGTTAATTGGAAAAAAGCAAGCAGTCCCTTTGAAAGAAATAAATTCAGTGCATCACCTAAGCATGGCAAATGACTTAATAACATAGCAACTTGAACTTCTGCATGGAGAAAGGTGACTGGAGCTATTTCAATAATCAAGATCTGTTTGGGCAGTGTAGCAGAAGTAATAGATCTTGGATCTATTTCTCTTTAGGCTGTGATTTTTTTTATTTTAGACTTAATATACAAAGTTAATGTTTCGTATTGGAAAACTGGAGTTGAAAACACACTTATTGTCAAAGAACTGCAGCTTCATTAATCCAAGTAGAAGCAGAAAAGTGTTTGTGCATCTGAAGTCACGGTGTGAACTTCACACAGAGTAGGGTGGCACCAGGACCTTCTCATTGACCTCATGGGATTAATTTCTAAGAGAGTTTCAGAACTAAACTAGCAGAGGTTTATCTTCTTTTCCTGTATATAACATTTTGAAGTTTCTGACCTGGGCATACATTTGTGGGCAGCAGGATTCTCTCAGAAAGTATAGAATACCAGCAACAAGAGCAGAAACAGCACGAGCTGTCAACAGGTCTCTGTGGAGACCATGTTTGAATGAGGTGTTCAATCCCCCTTGGATTGCCACTGAAACTGCTGGCCACCTCTAGCTATTTTGCCTGGACTTACACTTTCTTTTATTTCTCTTGTCACCTATACAGGGGCTTTAATTTTTGGAAACTACTATATTTTGTACGATTTGACACAACATTGGCCTAAAGGTGGTTTACTACTTATTATTATCAGCCCATTGGGGGGTACTGTGTAAAAGGCTACAAAGATAGAGCTATCAAGTCCACATGAACTTGGCTAAAACATGTTTCTTTCACGTGGAGATGATAAAAGGCCTGTGGAGTTAAGGGTAGGTCATGCATCGTCAAAAAGCACACATGAAAGTTGTCCCTTGCACAGTTCTCCCCTTCGGCAGTCCATTATTTATTGTAAATACACCTTATGTCACCACCTATGTCACTACCACTAGTCTGTTTGTGATAATAAAAACCAGACTGACAAAATACTATTCTCATATTCACGAAGAAAACATCCACTGATTTCAGAGTTGTCCAAGGCTACTAAAACACTGCATTGGGTTTAAATATTTATATATGCACATGCTGTGCTGCTCTAGGTTTTCTAGAAACTTTTTAAAGGTTTTTTTCCATGTGGTCTTCTCTTAAATTTTCTGATATACAATGAACTTTTCCAAACCCATATTAAAATTCCATCTAATTCACCAGATCAGATGGTATCTATGCCTTTCAAGCACTAGCAACCATTACTTTTCAATGCTGAGTGCTAGAAGTGCAATAAAAAGAAAAGAAATCTAACAATAAAATACTCCAGAGACTAAGAAATAGAAGTTTTCATGCCTTTCCCCACCCCGCTTTACTACTCTTGTTTTATCTTAGGGATACTATATTACTAAAATAATACAGAGAATGTGCTTCCATTTATGCAGGTATATAAAATATATACTTAAACATGGGAGAAAAATTATGGAAAATTCACTAATTTACATTGGTTTCACCAGCATATTTAATTACATGCATTTATTTAGTATTGTTTATTAATTTGTTTATTCTTCTTAGTTCTATACTTCTATTATTCACATTAGCATTATTGAGTGAGCCAGTGAGTGGATGTTACTCAATATGCTTTAAAACTGCAATACCTGTAATCCCACACTTAAAAATACATACACGTGTTAGTCTATATACCTACATTGCACACACATAATACTTACGTGCTTTCATAGATTAAATTTGAAAACATAACATACTTTTGAAGATTTTTTCCAATTTCTAGCAAGCTAGACTACCTATTTCAGCTGGGTAAGAATGAGACATGTGGGGAGGAAAATTATTATTCCTATATCAATTCTGCAGCCTCTTCTAAAAAGTAAATCTGATGATTCCTCTTGTCACTCTTCTGTATTTTTCTTTAAACTTTCAAACCTATGGCTTGTCATCTTTCCCTCAAAACTTATCCACAGGGTTTTGGAAATATTTCTGTTCCTGGCAGGGCTGCCAATATCTGGTGGCAACTTCAGCAGGGGCAGAAGTTCCCTGCAGAGAAATGGCAATGTTTCTCTTTTCCCAGAATATTTTGTACCCTTAGTGTTCCGCTCAGTGTGTGGTTCCTGGCCAGAAGAGCGTTTTGTCCTATGTGTCATACGCTTCAGCCCTCCCGTCTTCCTGCTTATAATCATAAGATTACTGTCAACAATAATAATGTCAATATTCTGAATTTACAAAACAAAAGGCGCAGAGATTAAGCCCTTTAATTAATCCACTGAAGGGATAACCCAGAAATTGCTACCAGAGATACTGATTTTTTTAGCTGGAGGAAGAGGAAGGTGGGTGGGGTGGGAAAGAACCAACTTTGTTTAGATTAATTTCCAGGATATTGCAAATGACTAAAAACTGGATTGCAACAACACCCCACAGTGCTCTGCAGCAGATTTATCAGGGCATTCAGAAGCAACAGATGCCCAAAGCAACCCCCAAGCTACTTCTTCAGTTCAGGTCATGGTGTTCCATCCTGATGTGGTGAGATGGATCATATCACCACCAAAAAAAAAAGGGGAGGGGGGTGTCACAGATATGATATGCACCATCCCAAATGCAGAAGGAGAAGGCATGTTATCTGAGATGGAGGAAAATTCACACTATGATCCCATTTTGGTGTAATCTTGAAGGAGCTCAGTGCTCTCTGTGACTATGACATGAGATTAGCCCAGCACAGGACCAGTGAATGCTCCTGCTCAGATGATGCTGCTCAATGTTTCCTTAGAAGGCACAAATCATCTTTCTCCAGAGTGGACAGAAGTCTCTCTCCTGTCCTTTAATGAGGTCTGAATTGGGTCTTTTTTCACACAGCTCCATGACATGCTATGAGTAAGAACATTACATCTTCTCTTAAGATTATTTAGTCACTGTTGACTTTTCCACTGTTGGTGCCAGCATTTCTCATCTGGTTGGAAAAAAAACACAGTGAAGACCCTGGCAGTGCTAGAATGGAGGTTTCATGGTTGTAGAAATCCTAAAACTATTGTGCATTCTTCTGACACATGTGTTTGGGAGTGTTAAAAGACTGAGTTCACCCACAAGTAGTTCAGCACTTTGTAAAGTTACACTTCCTGGCCCTCAAGAGCTTTCTATCTTAAATGGCAAAAACAAAAGAAGTAAAAAGAATAGAGCAGAACTGAAAAAAAAAAAAAAAAAAAAAATCTTTAAAAAGGACTCCGGTCCTTTATTTCATCATTTTCATCAGTGTTTCTAAACAACTTTTACTGCAACAGTAAATTAACTAGTATGCTTATGAAAGAGTACGGAAGAACTAGAAATAATAGTCTAATTTAACACTTACATTGTCTTACTTATCATTACTTTACTCTTTTTTTTTTTTTTTTGACCTTCAACAAATGCTACAAATGCCTAAGAATTGATTTGTGGCTCCATACAAGAGCCAGTCCAACTTTCATTAACTCCAGTGGGAGGTTGTTCAGACCCATAGTTTTATCCTGTGAAACAAATGGAATCACTACCCAGAAATATAGCAGCCTCCAGCCTTTGATTCAGGAAGACTAATTGCAGAATTAAATATGAATATAAGTGTGTTGAAAATCATACTTCAATAAGGCTGAGGAGCACTTCTCACCCTATAGCCATAGTGTGTTACTACCCTGGAAAAGCTTTTATTCTTACTCTGTCAGTAAATGTTAACACTAGCCCTGATCCTACTAATATTAAGAAAAACATCTTGCTAAACGAAATGTATGGAAATACTCAAGACCTGGCATTTATTCTTTAAAATAAGTACATTTTAGAGTGTCAGTATTAAAATAAGGAATGTATTATTGCTACTTATGTACCAAGAACAGCAGTTCTGCTTAGAGACCAACGTCAGTAAGTTTGAAAAGAAATGATCCAAAAGTTATGAAGACATTCCTAGGACAGCAATAGAAAGTACAACACCTACAAACCTTGGTTCCTGAGAGGAGGCGCCAATTCAGACAGCTAAACTAGTATTGAGGTGAACCGAAAATGAGTATATATAAATACTGCAGTGGACCAAGCAGGGATCTCGGGCTGTTTTTTGCTCTCCAACTCAGAACAGTAGGATTTGAAAGCATTTTTCCATTTAAAAAAAACAGAAAAAAGAAAAAATACACAAAATTACAAGAGTGAGGCCCAGCTTTCAAGTCTACATATAAACACCAGTGCTTGGTTTTGAAACTTGTGGTCCTTAAAACCTTATATTTTATTTTCAAACAGCATACCCCCCCTGCCAAGAAGCTACATTTTTCCCTTCTTTAAATAAGCAGCTAGGGTAATGGCATGATGAACAAATTTCATTTCTTTCTGTTCAGTTTTTTCCATCTTTAATACAGCCTCCAGCAGGCCAGATGGCACCAATGCAATTGCAAGTAAGTCAATACATCTGGCTACATTCCTGAAATGACAAATCTGATGGATAGAGCCCCGGCTCCTATACAAAGCCCCTTTTCAGAACGTTCTCCCTGGTACTTGTCTGCTTTAAGCAAAACCTAATGTGTGAAAACAAAATAAAAATTGAGCTCTTTCACCACCCCGCGCTAACGTTTCGTTTGCAGTGTTTTTATTAAGGCTTCTCTCCCTCTGCCCCGCTCCTGCACCTCAACCCCGCTCCCTTTTTGGCACAAGCCGGGCTCTGTTTGAAGACCTCCCTCCTCCCGAGCTGCTAACAGTTCAAAGCAGGTTACAATAAACACTTTGGGCTTTTCTCATTAAGAACGGCGAGATTGTTTAGGAAATTGTCCTCAAAGAGAGAACAACCTGAGAAAAGCAGAAGCGAAGCAATTGCTTCTTTCAACCTCGGCAGTCTCTCATCGGGTGAATTAGGAGTTAGAAATGCGTGTGACCTCTTGTGATCATCAGAGCAATCTGTCAGCAAGGGGCTGCACTAACACTGATGGTGCAACAGCATCCACGTAAGGTGTGATGGACTCTACAGCCTCGCACAGTGTCTCTGGATTATTGACAAATCCACAAATAAATATCTGCAGGAGGTTGGTCGGACTAACACAAGAGTATGTAGCAGAAAATGGTATAAGGAGCAGATAAAGTCATTTGGTTTATGCAGCCTGGAGAAGAGAAGACTAAGAAGAGACCTCATCACGGTCTACAGGTTTCTCACAAGGGGAGCAAGATGGACAGGCTCTTCTCTTTAGTGACCAATGACAGAACCTGAGGGAATGGCAGGAAGATGTGCCAGGGGAGGTTTAGGTTGAACATGAGGAAAAGGTTCTTCACTCAGCCAATGGGTTGCTGCAGGATATCACTACATTTTATGATACAAAATCAGAAGTCTTCACTGACATTTCACAGCATTTTTTCCAGTAGTGAAGATTTTCAGACACTCACGTATGTATTTTCTCAGGCTCCATCCACTGAATCTGATCTGAAAAGGTTCGTGCTTGGGTAACATTTCCATATCCTTGCACTGAGCTTTTAGCTCTCAAGTAGGACAAGGTAAAAGAAATTATTAGGATTTTCTGCTGCTTTCGAAGTAACTATTGTTGTGCAATTAATAACAAAGTCATGCCTGCATAACCTGAGGAATGAACTTGTGTGTCTATACAATAGAGCACTGACTTATTATTATTACTAATATCACCAAGCACCAGAGCAATCTATATGATTAGTCTCTAAATATTTTAGCCTAGAAGTTTAATATGAAAAAAACAGCTATCATTATGAGGAGAGTGTTTAGAAGAGGGAAATTTAGACCAGGAGATCATCCTATTACATATAAGAGGCTCTGGGAAGAATGAATCCAGAGTGAAAGGGTCTTATTCTCCATGGCTTTGTGACATATTTATCTTATTGTTTGTAGTTCTCATTTCTTAATCATTTCACCTTGCAATCTACTGCAGCCATTAATTATTTAACTTCTAGATTCCTTTAATCTCCCCAGGTTGCTTCGCTAGTCAACCTCTTAGAAGAAGGTATTATATGTCAATAAATATTTTCTATTTCTCCATTCATTCTTATCAAATGACACAATTTAAATTGCCTCATTTTTCCACACAATTTTTGCCTACCAATGTAATTGCTTCATGGACTTAAATCACATAATATTAGAACATTCTAAAATAGCACTAATGATCTGTAAAACTAAAAATAGAGAACATTTTGAAAGAGCTTTCAGTTATGGAGAACACAAATTATTCCAATTTGGAAATATATTTAAGTAAATTTGGATGTATCCTACAGTCAGTAATTTTTCACCTTCATTTTGCACAGACTAGACACATTCCATTTTGATCTTCTGAAATCAAAACTTTACTGGCCTTGTCACCCTGCTTAACTTACTTAGTGAAAAAGCACTGAGGAATTGCTCTGTTTTTGAATATTTATCTGATGAGTCATGTGTTAAAGCTTAAGGCTTAGTGATTGAGAGGGACTCTCAACAGATTAAGTCACCTTTCAGGATTTGGCACAAAGGATAGCACACCAGCAATGCTTTGGAAGAGGTTGGAAGAAAATAAATAAATAAATAAAATCAAAGCAACCACCTTGAATGTATTAATAGTAAGAAGAGCATGAAAATCCACACTTTATAGGCACTTAAATCCCAATAGAGCTTTTTTATTTTTTAAATCTGCCCTCAGATATTAAGGTGATAGGAACTGTGGAAAACAGATGGTATCCAGCCACAGGGGTTCTAATTACTAGAAAATTAGCATAGCTGAAAATGATGTAATTCAGGTGAGCAGCTACCATACGTTAAAGTTTGAAGATTATTCAAACAAATAAACTATATATTGAAAAGTATTGTCTCCTGATGAAGAAACTGGACAGAGACTCTGGAGATCACTACTGCTGGTCCCAGATTTGATAGAGGTACCATGTATCACTGGGCTTGTTTAACTTTCCTGGATGCTACCAAGTGCGGTTCAGCCTCAGCTGGAACCTCCAGCCACTACTACAACGTAACTGTTAATAGAAGAGAAATAAGTCCCAGCTACATTAGCAATGTAAACGTAACTGAACTTTGGCTAGATGGATTGATGCCACTGTGGAGAAAACCAGTAACCCCACTGTAATCTGTTCCTAAGAAATGTAATTAGGTAGTTCGAAGTGAGCGCAGCTGCTTTATGATTAGCATATCACAGGGATTCAACATCATTAGCAGAAGTAACGACTGTTTATCTTGTCCCACAAGATCATCCACCAGCTCCAAGGGCTGCACCTCTCTCATTTTCTAGTCGGAGTTGAGTCAGGCAAGTATAAGAGACTGTGTGATTTAGAAGATAATGTCTTAGAAAAATGTTGTGACTGTGCTCAATAAGCAGATGCACGGACATAATTGACACTGTTTTCATCTGAAGTCTGACCCATAAGGTTTTATTCAATAGAAAAAAAAAATGTTGCTGGAATCATGGTCTGTGCCTTTGCCTGCTTGGGTTGGTTTTCTTAAAGCACTGAGTCCTGGATACTTTTATCCCTGGATTTCAGCAAATAACGCATGGCAGATAATCAGTTTTGACTCATGCAGGCTGACATTTTGAGGGCTTCTGAGCTCTCTGTGCGGCAAAATGTAGTGGATATGAGAGTGCTATCTCTTGCTTTCTCTGTACCTCCTTGGATGCAGAATAAATGTCCTGGACTCAGATGTCCTCCTTCATGAAAAGTGCTTCTTGGCACCTGACACCCTGGTGTATCTATGTAATAGATATGGTGTTATCAGTACTGCCCAGCATAAAGAAGTCCATTGTTTTTGGTGTAAAATAAGTTATATATACTAAATTATTCACCAAAGAAGACGAGTCTGAAAATAAAATGTAGCATACACGAACATAATAACCAAGTATGTGTCTCACTATTTTGGGTTTAATTTCAAGAGAAAACAGAAAACTGGAGATCCTATCTAAACAAGAGCAACCTGTGACCATTATAAATAAAGATGCTTTTCAAGGTCCATTAAGCAGTAATCGTACCTTAGATTACGGGGAGAAGGGGGAAGCACAGGTCTAAGATTGTTTAAAGGCTATATTTCATACTATTAAGAAATTTAAGACAGAGACAGGTCGGGCTGAGTTCTGTTTAATTTGAAAGATACTCATCTCAAGCGTCAGTTAGAAGTCTCAGAATACTGGATGTCTTTCTTATAACAGTGCACAAAGGAAAGAGTGAGGAGAAAGAATTTCAGGAGAAGAAAGATGAATACAACCCTGATTCAGGCCTAGTTTTGTCCATTTCCTCCCAAAAAATCACAGTTTAAAACATAGTTCTGCTATTATTCTCAGAAACTTGCAAGTTGCTCATCTAAAACACATATTTAAAAGACATTTGTCCTCTCCTAATTTGCCAGTTGACTTGTATCAAGGTGTACTATATAACACCCATCTGGGCAACTTCTGGTGGTCTGCAGGAGTATTTTTCTGATGCTGCTTTGGCTTTTGCAGAGCCCATCCAGGCAGAGACAGCCTGTACAGCTCACTGGCCCCCACACTCACACATCTGTGATCTGTGCCCCAGACCCATTCCCATATCAGATACATCACTGTCAAATAGAAGCGTTGTCTCCTATTGAAAAGAGTCCCTCCATCTATAGTACACAGTTTGCAGTAATAACAATTTGAAATATTGTACGGTGATGAATTTCTTTGATCAAATTCTGTTGATCGAGATATTTTAGACTCAGTTTAATGGAGAGGATCTGATAAAGTTATGAAGTCATCATCCCTGGAGGGGTTTAAAAGATGCATATATGAGGTTCTTAGGGACATGGTTTAGAGGCAGGCTTGGCAGTGCTGGGTCAACAGTTGGACTCAATGATCTTAGAGGTCTTTTCCAACCAAAACGATTCTATGATTTAGGTAACAAGGTAGCAGCCTTTTCAGAGCAACAGGTAAGTTACCCCAGAACTACCAGCCACCCAAGCCAGCTGATACCCTTCTCCTTTCCAATCTCAAGACAAAGCAAGTGCTCATTCGAGGTCCCAATGCATCCCCAGGCAGACCCACAGGTCTCTCCCAGCTCCATCCCTGCCTGACCAGCCCTTACAGAGATTTAAATACCATACACTAGTGCCGAGACAAGTCCAGATCCCAGCTCCGTTGGCTGGGTGAAATCATCCCAAAACAAGGTCAGAGAGGAAAATGTCACCTTTGAAATGGAAGAAGGTTTCTGTAGCACATTATCACGTAATGTAAACAACAATGACACTAGAGACAGCAAAAGTTTGCAGCTGTATTATAAACTTTCTTCCATCCCCCCTGCCTAGGAATAAGTCATCCAAACAAGCCCTGGCAGTTTTGACTGCTCAAGAAACTTTATGGCCAAGAGCTGCATAGATGATTTACTGCTAGGTCCCCTTTTTTCCCCTCAAGCTTGCACTAAACGAGAAATTCACAATTGTTTAATGGAGGACAACATACTCGCCTTTTTTTTTTTCCTTCTCATGAGAAAACTTGTTTTATAGTTCTTGTGAAAGAATTTGTGATGTCTGATTACAACATGGAGCTATAAATCCAAGTCTTAAAAAAAACCAGCATCTCTATTATTTATTTTTTTTTTTGTGCTCAGCAATAACACACTTGTTCTAATGAGCCAACCGTCTAGGTATGAGAACACATGACTGCTGAGAGAAGATAAGACAAACCACCCTGCTGCATCCCTGACGTTGCGTGATGGACGCTGTTCTAACAAGGCACGTAGCTGCTCATAATCTTTTGGCCAGCTAGTTTCTGCTTGTGAAACAGCCTGAAAAATGAAGCCAAAACCTGATGCACTAAGGTACTTCAGAAGATACGCGATTTCGAATGCATTGCCTTAATTGGTCAGAAATTTAATTATGGAAATATTACAGAACTCTCTTATTTAATAATTCACTCTATGAATATAGTATAGGAAAAATAATTGTTTCTGTACTGAGTTAAGTAGAAGACAACATCAAAGGAAATGCGACTACCACTTTTAAAGGAACAGGTGTAAAGATAAATAAAATCTATGTGAGTAAATAAATCTAAGCCATATGGTCTCACAACCCAAACCCTCTTAAAGCTAATGATAGACTTTCAATTATCAGGATGTTCCTGAAGTCAATCTACGCACAGACCTTCACCTCAACAAGTCATCCCACAACTTACGTCTCTCAAGGTCTATTCCTCAGGCTCTTCCCCGAGCAGGGCACCAGTACTGACAACACTCTTGCAATGGTCTCTCTGATACCATGGTCACCATAGGAGGGGGATGCACTCCGGATATCCCACTCATCCATCCTCCACCTCGGATTTGCTGAGCAGGTTGGGAGAACCTTAACTTGGGGTTTTTCTGTGGCAGATCCTGGAGCTTTTGCCTCACAAGGGTGCTCTGAGTCCCCCCTGCTCAGCACAGACGTGTCCCCTTTCCCTTCTCCACTTGCAAGCACGTGGGACTTTTTATTAAATATGCATTTTGCAGCGGCTACAAACACAGGGCTGGTTCAACTGCCATTCACATCTCAAGGCAATCCAGTAGTGAAAGAATATTTCTGTAAGATGTGTTTACTGTCTGTTGGATTATTTTGAAATGTCACGCTTTTCATGATATTCTGCCTCCCTAGTTGATAAGATACAGTGAGGATCAAAATATTATAAAAAGTATTTAGCTACTGTTCAAACACAACTCCACAGGCTACCAACAAACACCAACAGGTACAGACCCTTCTTCCATACAGGCAAACTTTTGTAGTGACCATGTTTTCAGATAAATGAACAAACACCAGTAACTGACTGAATGGGACCAATATGTAAATATCGTCCAGTATGCCCATCACTTCTGGTTTGATTTCCTAGACCACTATGCTTTTTTCCATTAGTCAAAATAAGACTTAGCAAGAATACACTTGAAAAGAGTAAATCCCTTCCTACATTAAGTTATACAAAAGAAACTCTGAAAAGGGAATAGCAGCTGTAGCTTTGACGATGGAAGGACAAAAGGCAGGAGGCAATGTCTACCAACCAAAGTATTATTCTGAAGGCGTATGACCAAAGAATTTAGATCAAAAAATTATGATGCAAAGACTTGTCACACCGCATATTCCTAATAGCAGAATATTTTATCCTTCCTAATTTTTTCCAAAGAAGGGTAGCAGGAATGTCATAGGGAGATTTGGTCAAATGAAAGTTCCATTTCTTGTAAAGTATTTTTCTGTACTGGGAGAGAAAATAGAAAAGTACTGCTGTACACATGACAAGCAGGACTGCAAAAGAAAGATGTTCACCAACACCTACAGATCTGGATTTTTGTTGTTGTTATGTTTGTTTTGTTCTGGTTTTTTCCCCTCACGTTCATTTTTCACTTTATAAAATGCTTAAATTTCAGTTCAAAATATTTTACTTTGCCTTCAGAAAACTGAAAAATGTCTATTTTCCATTTTCTGTTCCATGTTTTTCTCTCCCTCTCCATAAAGAATGAGGTAGTATGAGATATTAGAAATACAAGGAAGCCCATGTTTTATTTCTATTAAGATTTTGGGTTTAGTTAGAAAAAAAATACAAATATTAAGGTGGTATAAAAGTAGGATCAAAAAGACCAGAATTTAATACTTAATCTCTAATTTAGAGAATTTCTTAAAGTCAAGTACTTTGTGTATACACCTTTGAGGAAGATCCAATCTCCCAAATAGCATTCACAGAACAATCGAAAAAAGTATTCAAACTGATTATTGTGTTAAATGAAGTTTTAATTCGGCTCTAAATAGCTCAGTGGTCCTAGGGGAACAACTTGTTTATTTTTCCATTCATTGTGACAAATGCCTGACTATATCATGGTTTTCACTGTTGATACTAATGATTTACGTTTCAGATTCATATACTACTGTGTTAGAAACAATCGGGCTGACCTTTTCAGTTAAGAAGTATCAATGAAATAGTAGTGCTTATTTATTTAATAGAAAGAATAACCTTGCCTCAAACTTGCTTTGCTCAACATAGATCGAGATATCAGCAACTATTCACAAATGCATTTAAATTAAAAACTCAGAGTTTAAACTTACACATAAGCCAAGGTTTGATCTTTATTCAGAGAAAGAAAACAAACTCCTTAATTTTTTTTTGTAAGACACATGTTAAATCAGAGCTCTTCCAAAACCAGCTTTCAAATTGAGTTTTCAGCAGCCTCCAAATAGGACTCCAATGATACTCACCTGTGACTCTGAACCAAAATCACAAGTGTCTTTTCAATTTCAGCATTCAAATTTAAATCATTGTGAAATTTAAAGGAGTTCTAAAATGAGGTCTCATATCTGGTGTCTGTATACAATTTGGTCTTAGTTTAAAAAAAAAAAAACAAAACAGAAGCAGCAAGAGAACTTAAAACATATGCATTATTTTGGTTTTAATTCCATCTTTTTTACCATGTATTCTTTGATACCTTGGAACTATATTCAGAATGCAGCAGAAAATGAAAAGTCATGTGCCAAAAACAAGTGGAGGCAGAGGCTGCATGTATGGGTAAACCCACAGGGCTTTGCAGAGCAGTGAAATATTCAGAACAGAGATCCAGCATCTTGACAAAAGTACATTTCTACTCAACAAAACAGCAGTGGGTTGCCATTCTCTTACAGAGGAGCCATTAGAGGTGGCTGGTACATGTATGTGTGGTTTTAGATCCACATCCAGATCGGGCTTTTTGGTTGTGGCACCATTGCCCCTATGCAGGAGCAGCTGACGATACACATAGTGCTGCTGTGTCGTACTCCTGCAGGATCAGAATCCTTAAAACACTGTATTTCGCTCTTATCTACCCACACACACATACAACATGTATAGATGTATAAAGTTAAGCCTTCTGTATTAATAGATTTAGCATTAGCTAAAATAAAATCTAAGACTTCTAAGAAAGATGTAGTATTTAAACGAAAAAAAAAATACAAAGAAATCAGAACTAATGAATTAATTATCCAAGCAGCCAGGGATAATATCACTTTTGGAAATGCTATAAAGAAAGAGGAAACATTGCAGGCTGGGAAAAAAACAGCATGCCTGGTAGGAGAGGAAACCGTTAAAGTAAACAATATTCTCTCATTACAAAAGTATTTGAACAATGGTTAGTTTCAGTTTAGCTGCTGAACTTTGGAAAGACTGGCTGTACTCGGAACACAAGGTGTACCAGCCTCAACAACCCATCCATCAAGCAGGGCAAGCTCAATGTTTTTGCATTTGCTCCTTGAGCTTTTTGACTTTGGCCGCACAATTTCGAATCAGAAAATGTCATAATTCTGGTTTTAGACTGGATCTGCAACCTTTAAGGCCGAGCATGATTTCCTGCATCCCACCACTACTATCCCCTGCACCTTTCGTAATATACACTTGGCTTTTACTAACAACTGCCTAAATACATTGCAGCAGCCCTTGCTGGCTCCCAAGGAAAACATTAGGGAGTGGGTGTGCTTCCTTGAGATTGTATTGTGCTTAAAGATAAGCCAAACAGAAAACAAAGAGCACATTATAAGCAACTGGAATAGCAGCCTCTGAGGTTTCCAACACTTAAATTAGTTTAAAGTGAAGTGGATATTAATGACAAACAGCCACTTTCTGGATTAACAACTGTACTATTGCTTTTTGCTGGATGAATCAAGAAAGGACAGACCTTGTTGATAACGATGTGTTTGGCCAAGGTGATGCTTGTGGTGTTGAGCAGTGAGGTGAAAGTCAGTAATACTGCAGTCCACTTCTATTGTAGGAAATACAGCCAAGGGTACAGATATACAGGTAAGTTTACCTAGGTCAGTGTGATACCAGGTTTGTTACTTTTCAATGCATATCAGAGCTCCACAAAGCCTTCCAAGAATTTGGTCCTTTGGAGGGGAACATTAGGTGGGTGAGTTGTGTTAGGCAGGACATGCTCTAAATGGAAGCATTTCACGCATTTATCATGTGGCAAGCAGAGCATCTCTGAGGTAGAAAAAGACCTTTTCTTTGTCTCATCAAGTTCTTTTCAGTTCACATTGATATGAAATTGTTAAAAATCTCCATTTCCTTTCTCCAGCCTGCCAAAATAGCAATTAAATGCAAAAGGTGGCTGATAAAAGTCTCAAAGCAACACAAAGTTTGGCATGATTTCAGCTTTAAGTGATAGTCTCTGCAAATTAAACCATTTGTTTTAAATTTTGTTATCTGGAATATACTACCTAAGAACAGCTTGTAACACACAAGGTAAAGAGTGACTGTGCAGAAGAAAACTGTGCACTTATGAAGACTACATTCAGATCTGCTTTTTTTGAAAAAGAAAGATGAAAATATCATAAAGAATTTCTCAGAACCTTACTGTATTATGAGGACATATAGCTAGCTTGTCATCAGCTGAATAATTGCTCAGTGAGACAGCATAGAAATTAAGGGTAGTAGGGTTCAGTGGGGTTATTTGTGAAGAAGTATAGTAGCTCTAACAGAAAGGATAGGGTTTTACCACATTTTTTGCCAATATAAAAGTTGGACATGCTAGAATTGCTGGTCTGAACCATCTACTGGCTTGTCAAGGCGAGAATACAGAACTAACCTCTGAAGAGGTTCTGTCAAAGCCATCCCCAAGTAGCACTGCAAATGATGTAGCATTTGTCTAGTTATAGCAACAAATCAATCAAGGATGGATGTAAAGATTTCTAGAATTACTACAGAAATACTTCCCCAGAAGCACTTTACTAGCTAGTAACACCTCCAGTTTTTTAGGGTCTCTGGATCCTTATTTGAGTTACACCTCTTCTGGGACCTCAGAATTCATTTGTAGATTTAGATTCACACACCTCCACAGATTGGGAGAAATAAGACCAAGAACATCTCTTTGCGTGAACCAGTTCTAAGATATTAAACGAAAGTCATGGTAATAACTAATTAGGCATTACTTTAAAGACATTCACATATATTAGCAGGCATGAGATATGAAAATAATTTGGAATTAATAATTCATTTAATAATTAATATTAAAATCCCACAGTCGCATGCTCCAGAGCAACTGTGCTGCCCTGGGTTCAAATGCAAAGTGGTAAAGTACAAAAAGCAAAGTTAATCCACAATCTGATTCTTATATTTATATTAGGTGCTATCTTAATTCAAACCAGCATAGAAACATAAGTTTCCTGGTTTGGGTGTGTTGTGGGATTTTTTTGTTGGTTGGTTGGTTTCACTTGTGTTTTGTTGTTTTTGTTGGTGGTGGTTTTGTTTGTGTTTTGTTTTGTTTTAAATAACAGTTCTCAGATACAAACCGTGAAGAAGGACAAAGTGGGATGGATACAAAAGCAGTCAAATAATTTGGTTACATACCTTAAAGTGCTCAAAGTACATTTTATATCTTGTAATTCAGGTAATTAAGCATCACATAATCCACACAGACTCTGCTTTGGCCACTTTACAGGGATAATATTGTCACAAGAATGATTGAGAACAACTGGCACAGTGCAATACACTGTTCTGTGCAGCCCCGCCAACACCCAAAAGTGGGGAAAAGACCCAAAAATGCACATTTAAAGTTAATGACATAGGAAATGTAAAATGGCATGGATTTAACTGTTTTAGAAGAAACAAGATTTGTTATAACCTGTATTTCAAAGGTTTGCTACACTGAGACAAAAATTGACTGTAAGAAGCAAGATATCACAGAGAACACTGGAATGGAAGTCCCAGGATTAGAAGAAATCCACTTTTTCCTAACTCTACAAAAACTGGTTTGTGTCCAAACATTCCTCACAAGCAATCTGAATAGAACCTTTCTTGCCACCATACACCAGTTCTCCTACAAAGTCAAAATCACTGACATGCTAAAGGATGTTGGATCTATCATTTTTAGTAGGAAATCCTAAAGAAAATACACCTCTGTATACCTCAGTGTTTAGATTTGATTGGGTTTTGAGCTTCTTATGACATGACTAACTTGATTCTTTCACATCTGGAAATCTTTTTAATTTCACCCTTTTAGATGACCTCTCACACTCTTAACTCTAAAAAGTGTGTGACTTTTTTTCTTAAAGCATCAACATTTCGAGTGATCATATCAAAACTTCAGGCTTCCTTAGAAGAAGAGGTGTCTTATACTGCTCATTGTTACAAACAGCCTTGCAAATATAAAGTCTAAAAGTCCAAACCCCAGAATTTTAATGAAAAGGATCTCAGATTTTAGATGGTCTAGCACCTGGCTAAATATTAGAGATAAGGAGGATAGACAGGATGTTTTACATGTTCAGGTTTAGCAATTTTGAGCTGCAGACTTCATTTTTATTCTCAGAGCAGAAAGCATTTTAGTTTTAACTTCTACACTGCACACTCTAGATCCTCACCGTGCCATCACCCAGTGTCCTTGTAAAATAAATAGTGCCTTTTCATTAAGTGCTCCTACTGGAAATATATATCAATAAGAATTGAAATTATTATAAAGATATTAAATATTTAAATCTGTTGTCCAGGGAGTTTTTTGGCATTGAACTACTGAAGAATCAGGACTAAAGACAGGACATGGAAGAAAGTTCTGGTTTTCAAACAAAAGCCATGCTGGGATTTTCAACAGCTCGAATGTAGCTAAGACAAATGTCCAAAACTCACCTTGAAAAAAAAAAAAATCAAGATCTGTCTGTCATAGAAAAAGGCTGAAAACTGCTGGCTAATTTGCTAAATGTAGCTCGTCCAACTTGCACTCTGCTTCCATTCAAATTTTCATGCACCAAAAGCATCAGTCTAGACCCTGGATGCACCATTCTGAGTAACAGGCCTTCCCAAATGCCCCTGGAGGGAGAGTTAGAGCCCCGTCTTCTCCAGGAGACCCATGGCCAAGTTCCAGTGAGTTCTCCTTACAAGCCTGGTCAGGTTTGGCAGAGATTTTTAAAAGTATGGCAGATGTTACGTGCACATCTCGTGGAGAAAAGGTCCTTTGTTCAAAGTTTGCTGCTGCTTCTTCCTCTCTTTAATTATCTTCACATAGCTTTAACTTATGGTGTGTGTGCTCTTTGCACATTTCCTCTAAGACAAAAACCAAAACCTCAAAAAAACCCCACACTCAACAAAACCACCACTCTTATGGCCATAAGCCAGGTCTTAAACTAATAATGAGACTTGTATTAAAAGCAGCAGTCTGGTACCTAGATTCCTGGTTTCCAGGGTCCTACGACGCATACTACAGCCATAAGTTATGCTATATTTAGCTTGCAATATTGTCTTATTTCACAGTACAAATATACCTTAATATAACTTCAGTGTCTTGGTACAGGGGTTTTCATTTTGCTATGTGTTTATTTTGTGTCGCAGTGTAACACAGAAATGGTGAAAAGTAGACAGAAGGATTAAACTCAGAGTTTGAAAAGCAAAGTTTGAAGCAGGATCAACTCAGGAAAAATTTGCACGAAGCACAAAGGAATGATCAAAGCATGTAACTTCCTCAAGACTTGGTTTGTTAATGTTATCACGGGTTGGTGAACACAAGGTATTAAAAACAAGCAGATCCTTTAGGCGTGTGAAAAGATTCCAGGCAAAACGATCCAACCTGAACCTCTGTAGATGGCAGAGATCACAGCTCCAAACTGCTGCTTCTGCCACATGGGCAAAGCCAGTTTGAAAAAACACAAAATCAATCTCTGTAACCTGCTCCTTAATTGTAATTTCAAATGTTTTAAGGCTTTATGGCTGTAGGATGGCATCTCTTCAATTTTAACTTTTCTATACTAATTATCGGGCTTTTGGACATGAAGACCAGCAAGTTTTAGATTTTAAGAAACAACATCTTTTGGCAAAAGCCACTGACAATGCAGTGGAGCAGACAGTGGTGGTGATTTCTGTACCTAAACCTGAGCAGCTTATGCTTTTTCTTCTCAATTTCCTCTTCACGTGTGCCTGCAGACATCCCTATCCCCATGTTCAGCTTTTCAAGGAGTGATAAGAAAGAAAAGAGACAATTACACTTACAAATCTTCTTTGCAGAAGAATTTTAAGAATTTAGGTAAATATTAATCAGAAACAAGCTGGATAGTTTAATTTTCTTCATCTACTGGGAAAGGGTGAAGCCCCAGACCCTTGTGAGCTCTCAACAGTTCCTGAATTTTCAACAGCGACAACAAGACTACTTGAAAGTCATGGGTTTCAAGAATAGCTTGCATATTTTTATATTTGCCTATAATGAGTACAGACCACAGCAGCAAGTTGAAACCCTGCTTTCCTTTGCCCGGTTATTCAAGTGAGGCAAAAAATTTTCTCTCTAAGGTGAATAAACTTAAGCCATAAGTAAAGTCCTGCTTAAATATTGACACAGAACAGTATATTCTCTACTACCTACTGTTTTGTTAGCAATTAAAGTATTAGATAACAAGGCACATGTACACAGCTGGATGAAGAAACCTCAAATTTCTGAAGAGTGTCCCAGTTTCAAGAGTCGGCATGGAGTCAAAATGACCTTTATCTTGCCAGTGTTAACAAATTAAGATTAAGTACACAGATACCAAATTCCATGCATGATTTATCGCCTATGCAATGCTAATTTTTGCACCCATAGAACTTGTACATTCTCATTTTACTAGGTAGTGTATGAAGCAACATGTCGAGCATGTGACAATACTGAAGATGAATAGGGTTGGTGTTTTTTTCTTCATTTGTTTCTCCCCCCAGATAACCTGCAAATGCCCTGATAATTGGAACAGCACACACTTCACCTTGCAAATCAGATCAGCAAAGGACTCAACCAAGAAGATGTAGAGGAGACAAGTTGACAAGTGCACAGTTGTGGGTGGGATGGAGTGGGAACCAGGACCTGCCTGAAGCTGCCTGCAGGCTGAGGCCTCAGTCCACGGGTGGTTTTGGGAGAGAGAAAAAGAGATGGCAGATAGGAACAGTAAGTTTCATTCTGTAAGTCAGAACAAAATGAGAAGACTGGTGTTGAAAGCACAGTTTTGGACTACTTTATTTAAAGCAGTACTGGGCACACAGGGAAAGACATTGAGATGTAGATAAAAGTGAAACTCAGAATACTACTCTAATTTTCTGTGTTTAAACCTCATTAGAAGTCCTGCCATACCATCAAATTTCAAAACAAATGTATCTACTTCCAGGTGACCACTAGTAGTACTTCAACTATATGTGAATTTGTGTATACATATTTACATTTTTATATTCAATGTTCTGAAATAATTCGATTTTCCTTTGTAGGTTTAGTCTGGCAATCAGGATGCAACAACATCAGTCTTCTCCTCCAAAACAAAGCTACTTTAAAAGATTTCTACTTTCATGCCCTCCACACACACATATCATCTCTACATCACTTTTTATTGCCCATCCCTTGCACTGGTACAGCGATTGGTGATGCACTGCTAGAAATTATACTAGTGAAGTGATAAAAGTTACAAAATTGAAAACAAAAACATACGTGCAACCATTGTACAGACCTATCCTTGTAGAAAGGGACTCTCAAAGAGCCTTAGCAAGGAATTAGGTGATTGGACACCACTCAATGTACAAGGAACTGTTTAACAGATGATATGATACCTCACTACAACATAAAAAAACCCTCTTGTATTTCAGAAGAATTAATCTGAGCCTCTCAGCCTTAAAGTATTTGAGAATCAGCATCAGTGTGTATCAATGTACTGAAGCTCTATTTCATGAGATATTACTCTTAAAGAGCAGCAGCAAACCTGTAGTTAAGAATAATATATTTACTTACACAATGATAAGGAGAGGTAGTAATAAATAATGCTTATGTCCTGGTAAAGATAAGCTTCTTAAATAAAGTTGTTTCAGTAGTATTTCTAGCTTTTTTGCAACCTGCTGCATCTCTGACTCATTTCTATGAAAACTCAGAACAATTATTTTTAAAATTAACCAAACACAGGTTTGCATAAAAGAAATCATTGAAGTATACAATTCCCTGAGTACAGCTGTGAGGTCAGGAGGTCAGACACATGCTCCCTCTCACTTCCCCAGCTATATATTGAAATATCATTAGCAAATTACACAGTGAAAGGAGCACATACGATGGTTTTATAATTGTCAGTTCAGCATTTCACCAGGATTGTTGGCCTTAATAGGTTTGCTAAAATTTAAGGATACGATAGGAAGCTCAGAGACTTTCTTAACACGCTTGTGGGGTGCACATACCTCTAACCTATGGGATGAGGTTTAGGTGACAGAATGACTTACTGCCTGGGCTGTGCTGCCTGCAGCAGAAATGCCCAGTCCTCCACGGAACATAAATTTGCCATTCCTGTTTTCCTATCCATTTGTCACAGCCAAGAATGAACACTCACTTTTCCCAGTACAATACAACGTCACCTGGTTTGACTGGGATCCATTGGGATAGCTACAACACATTTAGAAGCATTACTTTAATTTTTCAAACACTTAAAAACATGTAGTTCGTGAGAAAGACCCACCACAAAGCAGGCAGTTACAGTTTACTTTCCTACTTAATGGCAAATTTTCCTTAACCTAGCCTGTGTTTCACAAGGCAGCACAACACCAAAATTAAAATAAAAAATAAAACTGTAACCAAAGGTAACGTGGCACAGGATCAAACTCAGTTTTGCTCAGGACAACACTAAATTTCAATTTCTAATGAGGAATACACCTTGCAGCCAGGAAGGGCTGAGAGATTGTTTGGAAGAGGTGCTGAAAATGTGGGGTGCCTTACTGGACCAGAGGCAAGCTTTACTTCTGCCTCCCCAAGAGTCCTGCAGCTCAGGGCAGCCTTTGTAAGCCTTGGTCACCCTTAATCTTTGTCAGGACAGCAGCAGCACTCATTTCATTTAATTACAATCATCAAAAAGCTACAAGGGTAGTCAGAGAGGATCTAGCACTGCACAGTATAGGGGCTGAAACAATCACCCAAAATAACATAATTGGAGAAAAACTCAGCTACTTTCAGGCTGGGTATAAAGAGCTCTGCTCATACACAATGCTGTGTGACCGTGGCTGTGAGAAGCTGAGCTCAGCCTCAGTCTGTCCCAGCAGGACTAACCCTGAGCCAGTGCTGCAGAAATCTGTGGCAATGCAACAGCAGGGCCAGGTCACCCCATTGGAACAGCTAACACTGAATTTCCCCCCAGATCCTTTGTCAATGGGAATATTCAATTCAGGTTTTGACTCCACTCTCACTCTTCCCAGTGTAAATCAATAGTAATTTAATTGTAAAATAATGAGCCATTAAAGTCAGGATATAAGCAACAGAAATAAAGCATAATGCAACTGTTGAAATTAAATATTGGCTACCATTTATAAATGCATGACAGCTCATCTTCCGATTTCTTATTGAGTTCTAGGCACCATAACCTGCAAAAACAAATATTTGTTTGCATTCCCATAAATCAGGTCACAGCATTAGGTGTAATCTTGTGATAGAATGCAGCCATGCATTTTTAGAAAGAGAGTGATAAAATCTAACTTAGTAATGAAACAGGTCCAACTAATGCTTGATCACCTATAAATTCTGAATAGCTTGAATGATATATGCCTGGTGACATCAACTTTTACAAACCTATCCTGTAGTAGCAGATCAGATGAACTGCTCTACAAGATAATTTGCTGCCTATGTGTCATGGTTTCATGGAACAGCTTGGTGAGCAAACTAGAGCTATTGCTGTTGCAGGTGTACGCTGACTGCCACAGAAGCCACAGAGGACAGCCATCAGTGACTATCACAAATCAACATTCCATTTTTCATCAGCAGATGTTAAAGGAATAAAATGATAGGTGCTTAGAAATATAATATTATTGCTACACAAGAGACCACTACATTCACATAGCTTTCCTAAGAAAATACATTGCTTAAGATTCTGTTAAAGAGAGAGACTTTGGAGGAACTGATTTGGTCACTTCACCAGTAAGAATACGTAAAGTTATTAAACATTATGATTTTTACCACTCATATCCCAGAATATCTATTTTCTATCCCTGAGCCTCAGCAACAACTCACACATCATAGAAATAGATACATTCCTGTGATGTTTCTAAGGTCCTCTCCAAAAACCCCAAAAGGCACCAAGATGCCCAGCTACTCGGTATCCACCAAAAAGCCTCGGCCAAGCACCTACTCAGTACCAACAAAACAAAATAGGATGAATGCATCACAGCACCAGGCCAGCAACCTGGCAGAAAGGGCACCCAACACATAGATGTGAGCTCTGGAAAGCCAAGACAACCTTTCCGAGGACACAGAGACACGCAGCACGCTCACGCGAGGGCCTGGGGACCGGCAGGTGCACTCACCTTGGGACAAGCCTGGATGTGGCCATGGTCCAAGGTAGAGCCCTTCCCAGGGCAGATGTCAGACACAGAGAAGGGTCCACAACCCCACAGGTCTCTCCTCCAGGTAATCCCTCCATCCTGGAGCTCTGCTCACGTCCCTGTTGCATGTGGCAGAAAGGGGCAATAGCTGTCCTGCTCTTGCAGCCCACAGTCTAGAGCTGTCCCACTGTTAAAGGAAAGAAAATAAGCAAACAAGACAGATCAGCTCAAGGAGTGAGCACAGTGGTCACAGCATAGAGACTGGAGGTACCCCCAGGGAATGGAAATCCTTGCTGCTAGCAGAGGACCATCAGCCATGGGCTGCGGCAGGTCATACCTCTTGCTCTGTTGGCCTCTGCTTCATTTTAGGACGAGAGGAAATGGCCTCAGATTGCACCAGGAAAGGTTCAGATTGGATAATAGGAAAAATTTCTTCACAGAAAGGGTTGCAAAGCGTTGGAACTGGCTGCCTAGGGAAGCGGTGGAGTCACCATCCCTGGAGATGTTTTAAAGACACATAGATGAGGTTCTTAGAGACACAGTTTTATGCTAGAGTTAGGCTATGGTTGGACTTGACGATCTTAAGGGTTTCTTCCAACCAAAATGATTCTATGATTTTCCCCATAACAACATAATTTCATCAGGCAGGTGGAGAGGCTCCTCACATATATTTCTGTGTCCTCCTCAGGGCATGGGACACAGAAATGCACCCAACCCACAGCTCCCCTACAAGGCACTTCCACCAGAGAAACAACCCTAAAGAGGCTCCAGCTGTAGCACTTGTGCATGTGGCTCATCACACAAACTCCATCCACCTGCTCAGGGTTACAGCCAAACCCGCCCCACCCTTGGGGAGGGACACTTGGTCACACAGCTGCAATTCTGATGGAGCACCTCAGCCTCAAAGTCCTGCTCTGGGCATCTCGTAGTCATCTTTTGGGTGGGAAACATCAAATAATTGGGGTTATCATAACGTCAGATACTGAGAGTACTGACTCTTAGTTATAAAGTGCTTCTTCTGAATAATAAATAAACTAAAACCGTAGATTTCTCTCTTGCTTTTTGTCATTTCAAATTAAACTTCAAGGACAATAATAAAGTATCAGCAAAACAACCCAGAAAAAATTAAAGACTCCCAGACACCTAAATATCCCTGATTTCACAATGGACAATACTAAAGATACTATTAAGAAGCATTCATTCTCAAAGCCACGTGATTCTGCTTTCAGCAAATACTTTGGGTATTTAGGTTGCTTTGGGGTAGCATGCTGATCAGGAGTTTCTCATTTGACTGATAGTAATTAAGGTAACAACAGCTTTAGCATGGAAAAGACATGCACAAATGTGAGAAAAATCTAATAACGAGGTGAAATAAAGGGGTGTGGCAAGGAGTTGGCAAAATTGCTTCTAACAGCAGTGCAAAACCCATATGGGCGATATTATCATACACCACAACATGGCAACTCTGATCCCTGAACATACAGACTGTTTCTGAGAGCTTTAGCTCAGACTGGCACTGGGGCCTGATGACACCACCTGGAAGACATCAGTAGCTTGGCAGTTGTGGGCTGCTCTATTTCCTTTCCTTCCTTTCCTTCCTCTTTCCTTCCTTTCCTTCCTTTCCTTCCTCTTTCCTTCCTTTCCTTCCTTTCCTTCCTTTCTTTTCCCTACTTAGCCAGTTCCATGAAAGGCATCACCATAATTTTACTCACAGGATCATGGATTCAAAAAAGACTTTACACTTAGACCAGCATCAGTAGGTGTTGAACTGTTGCTCAAACATTATACTTTTAAAAGCTAGTTTAAAAATGACTCTGAAAACAATAATGTCACCTCTTCTGAACTATTGCACAATGTACAGCCTCCTGCTAGGCTGTGTTCCAATAGCAGAAAGTTAAAGCAGATTTTTAACTCCATTATCCTCAAGGGTATATTCAGAATCATGAAGAAAAGCTTTGCTTATTACTTGGTATCTTCAGAGGACACAAAAATCCTGAACAATAAATATACAATTTGTATTAGAATATGGCTTTTTTTTCTACAACAAAATTATTTTGTAATGAAATGGCCACAACCAGGTATAATGACAACAACCTAATGATGTAGGAGCATGCAGTTGGGACAAAATAAAGTACAGCTCACAAGCAGGCTGTGTGAATTGGTGCAACTTCCTTTGTTATTAATTTAAATTCTTTTATTCACTTATACTTGCTGATGTTCTCATTTACTTTGGTAATTCAGAAACTTAATTTAAGATTTAATATGATCTCAGGAAAGAATCCATAACTATCAAATATCTGCAGTGACAGTCAACTGATCAATACAATGATGGCACTGAGATATGAATTTCAGTAGAGTGTAACTGAGGGCTTGTGCTTTAGCTCTGGATATGTGTGCAAAAATTACTTTTAAAAAAATCACTCTCTTCAGAAAGGAAAGCCTAATCTAGCAATTTGACATTCTGTCTACTCTAGTACGATAAAAGAAAACAGATTGAACAGATCATAATTGGGAATCTCAGCTTTCAGCCACATGGCAGTTAGCTATTCTTGAAATTTATGGTTTTTTGTTGGTTTATATGCTTATTTAGGAGTGGAATGAACTCCCTGATTGCTTAAATTAATGTTCAAGGCAATAAAGTATTTGACAGATTTAACTTCCATGAACGCAGACTCTATGAATAGATTAGAACCTGTTTGGATGCTCTCATTATTAAAACCACACCAAGATTTCTTTTCTTTCATTTATCTCCCTTCTTTCACCAGTTGTTCATAGAGCTGCTAAATGCTCTGTGCTAAAGCCATTTTATCTGATACTGATCCAGCCTGACCTCCCCAGATACATTTTCCAGCCACTGCTACCAATTGTTCTGTTAGACCGACATCCACCTTTACTCCCTCATGTGAGACAACCTGGGGGACAAACCCTCAATGCAGCTTGAACACAAGCACACAAAGGTCATCTACAAGAACAGAAACTGTCTTCAGTGGCAGCAAAACTGCTGAAGAGCCCCAAGACCCCTTTCCATTTGCATTCCTTCACCTGACATCTCCTTCTCTTTTGGTACCACATGCTGATTCAAGAATTGATGGGAGTGCTCTCTGGGTGAAGTGTAACCTTCATCAAAAGGCAGAAATTAATACATTTTCCTATTTTTTTTTTTTCATCCACAAAATTAATCTTCTGCTATGCTTACAAGGCAAAATTATCAACATTAGTGCCTTCCTTATTATACAGTGGCTGTTCCTTCAAGCTGGAAGTCTGGTTTATGTCCTTAACCATTTAGTTTTGTAACTACGCTGAGCTGTTAATGCCACCTGATCTCAGTTTGCATGTTGGGCTATAGAAAAGGAAAGAAAAGGAAGGGAAAGGGAAGAAGAAAGGAAAAAGGAAAGGAAAAAGGAAAGGAGAAAGGAAAGGGGAAAGGGGAAAGGGGAAAGGAAAAGAAAGGGAAGGAAAGGGAAGGAAAGGGAAGGAAAGGGAAGGAAAGGGAAGGAAAGGGAAGGAAAGGAAAGGAAAGGAAAGGAAAGGAAAGGAAAGGAAAGGAAAGGAAAGGAAAGGAAAGGAAAGGAAAGGAAAGGAAAGGAAAGGAAAGGAAAGGAAAGGAAAGGAGGAAAGGAAAGGAAAGGAAAGGAAAGGAAAGGAAAGGAAAGGAAAGGAAAGGAAAGGAAAGGCATCAGTATCACAGTATTCTTAAGACTGAAATCAAGGCTAAAAAACTTTGAATGCTTTTTTAAACTCCAAAAACCCCTCCCTGCTTGCTGGATTGCTGCTGGCACAGAGCAGGATGCTTCATCCAGGCACAGTGCACTGGCTCTTTTCAGAATTCTGGGGTTGCTGACAGTTTCACATTACGAGGCAACTTTGTATTATTATATCTGTAATTCTAAAAAATATTTTAGGCATGCAGGTAGCCTGCTGGTCATAAGCATAATTTGAAAGTAAACATCCAATTAGAATAATTTATCTAAAGGCATTAATTTTGAAGGATTTTTTTTAATATACCTCTTACAGCTCCGTCTTTTATAAATTCATTTTCCTCTTTGTCTAAACCAAAACATCCAGTCTTTTCAGATACAAACAAGAAGCTGCTATGCTGTATGTTAAGATTACCTCTACCCTGAGAAGGTAGTTTCTCCAGGCAATTAATTCCATCTTTATCAATTAGCCCTTGTGATGGAAGGAATTTTATCTAGTAGAAACTGGATAACTGGCCTGAAAACGTTTTGCCAACAGAACTCATAGTAGGGGTACTACCGTGCTTATCCAAGGTCTTAAACTATTTGAATCTTAACAGATTCTCTAGCCAAGTTTAAATTAAACACAACAAACTAGCAAGTTCATGAATGCTTGTATTAGGTTAATTAAATCTCTTTAGGATAAGTTAGGAACCAGATTCAATCTTGTTGAAGGAGTAAACCCTCATCCAATCAGCAAGTCACCCAAAAATATTCCTTTATAGCATATTTTTCAGTAAGTCTCATTAGAGGAGCTGAGAATATATTAATTTCTCTGCTAGGGTTGGGCATTTTTCACATATGGCAGTAATGGCAATGACATTTTGCTAATACATGGACCCCATCAGAACCCTTTGTAAAACTTAAAAAAAGACAAAGCGTTTTTGTGCTCTCCAGCTATCTGCAAAGCTAAGTGACGGATGTAACAGCAGCAGATGATATTGGTCAGAGAAGGCAAAACTCAAGTGAGTCCTTCTCATTGCCTGCCAAACAGAGCAGCCTTGAAACGTTCCTGTAGGAAGAGGACGATTTAGAAGTGTCTCTCACAATCTCACTGTTCCAGCTGCTTCTCTGACTTATGACTTCAAACTTCAATCCAGCTGCTGGTATTTTCATTCCAATTAAGTTTCGAGTGTTTTTTAAACAAAATATTTTCATAGCATGACTATTAAGAGATTTCATCATGATCTGATTTCAAGCAACAAATGCTTACTGAATTGCTGAGACTGAGTCCGAGAGATGAAGAAACGTGTGCTTGGAGATTATAAAAATGCTAAAAGGATTTAACTTGGCAAGCAGAAGCCTGTGAGCTCAGTTTGACTCAAGGGATGCCAAAGTATCGAGGGCTGTGGTAAACAGTAACCCAGACCTCCTCCGTAAGCTGTCCATTAATAAGGGACCTGAGGGACTCATTATAAAATTAACAATTGGAAAATTTAAAACTAATCCAAAATCCAGCAGAGTACGTGCAGTGTCCGGGCTGTATGGTCAATGCAGTAGCTGTCTTTAGAAGATCATGCTGCAGAGGCACTGGAAGTGGTTATTTGTTCTAAAATAAAAATGAGTTTCATTTTTCAGGAGGTAAAGTGGCAGCCAGTGAGGCTGGGATGAAAGCTGCTCGCTCCTGCAGCCAGCAGCACTGCTGTGGGTCAGGTACATGGGACTTTGGGAGCTTTGACAAGGATGGGGGGTCCCTTTTTAGGGAAAAAAGCAAATATGGGAGAACATTGGCTGCTTCTTCCCCTGATACTGCTGCCGTAAGCAGAGGCTGTGGGTGGCTGGTGCTGCACCAGGGAGCAGAGCAGGTGTTTGTGGAGAGAAGGTAAACCTTACAAGCAACCTTCCTCTCAAGGACTTGGAGCTATAGTGCCTTTCTCCAAAGCCTCTCAGAAGCCCTTGTGGAAAGAGCAAACAGCAGCAAACTGCCCTAGGAACTCTAGGAACTCTGCATCGGTAGCAGCAAGACATCAGGCTTGGTGGTCTAAGAATCTGATCCAGAATTGCAACCAGTAAAGCTCCTATCTCACAAAGTCGAGGACACATCATATGCGAATGCTTACCGCATCACACCAGTTATCACGAGATTCTGAAGAAACCAACATTTTCTATTAATTAGAGGATCGGTGCAGCGAGGCGGCTCCTTTCTGTATCTCCTGACCGCTGTGCCCGCAGCCGCGGGAGCCAGGACATGTCTGCCAGCTCTGAAGCATCATCTGTGCAGATGGGTTCACCATGGTTCCGTGGGGTGGCTGCATGTTATAAGCGGCCAACATGTTCCTTTCACGTGGAACTTCTCTGTAACTAATTATTATTGTGAAATGGCCAAGTGCATGGGGGATAAACACACAGTGACAATTTCCTACAGACTTATGGTCCCAGCATTTGAAACGCTCACAGCTGTTTTGATGGCCATGGCTGTTCCACTGTCAGAAGAAGGTCACTGGTGCACGGCTAAAAGCCAAGCACTGTACCCTTCAAATTTTATTCTCGTTTTGAAGAACAGCATAAAGTGGGGGTTAAGAGATGGAGACAACTTCCTCGCTGTGTTGCTCTGGTACCATAAAAAACTTAATCAAAGGCAAAATACCTACTTTGTGGTGGCATTAAATGTACACAGATTTTGCTGAGAGAGGTCCTTGTGAGTCTTGAGTACTGACTCCATAGCAGATTCATAACAGAAGTTGTTTGGATAAATATGGGATTGTAATGAAAAGTAAATATATGAAAAAGATGACTGGCTTTTCTTGACTATCAAAAAAAGAATTAGGTACTAGAATTAAGTGAGCTAACACATAAACCAAGTGAAAAGGTACAGGTTTGTTTGTTGTTGTTGTTGCTGTTTCACTTTGTTTCTTTGTTTAACTTTGTTTATTGCTGCAAAATTTGACTCTCATCTTCTTTCACTGCTAGAAAACTGTCAGATTTATTTCTGTTGGGGTAAAGAGCTCTTGGGACATCCCTCCCCCAGTGTGTATAGGCATATATTCTTGTTTTCCTATAGAAGAATCAACTCAATATGTGGACTGCATAAGGAGCACAGGCGCTAACATCCAAGTATTTTTCCCTTTTCATACTACAGGAGGAGCACATACTAATATAACAATATCGACAATGCATTTGTTAATGTGTGCAACCTCAAAGAATACTAAGCATTCCTACTCAAAGGATATACAGTGGATGAAAGAATAAAACCTCAAAATGTTTCAGACTCACTACATGACTATTTCAGCCTCTTTCAGAAAAAAATAATTGCATTCAATAACAAATAAATAAAATTAAGCTGCTTCTTCTTGATGGTAGTTTTCTGTAGTTCAGTTGCTGGGGTATGGGTGTACAAAGAAACCCTGTGGAAATCCAGAACTTCAAAGCTATTTAAGAAAGTGTTTACAAATTCAACATGCAACTTTGCCATGTTTGTATCATATCTTTACTATTAATTAATGAAGTGAGAATGTTCCCCCACAAAGGAACATACCGTTCATGACTGCTGTGCCACGCAGAGCGAAAGCAGATATTGCGCCTGCAGAAACCATAAGAATTTAGTGACTTACCACTTCATCATCTGATGCTCCTTATACCTCCACTCCTACCCCAGGACTGAAAGCAAACCCCTGGATTCTCGTCTCCCCCGTGGCTTTTTATTTCTTAAAAAACACATTTAGAACTTTGGGGGTGTATTTTGAAAGACTGAAAATAACCTGGAAAAACTACTTTGTTTTTACTCTGCACTTCCTGAAGCCCCAACTCTAATGATGTTTGAAAAGAATTTCGTGAGCAATATCTGGAAACTTCAGCTGAACTGATTGATTGTGTTTAATTGCTTTTTGGTTTCATAAAGGCAGTGCCATAAATCTACCGCTTGTCAAACAGAAGAAGTTGATTAATGGAGCAACGGCTGTCTGTAGTCGAGTTACAAAGAAATCTGCACAAAATATGAAAGTCTTTGAGGATGTATGTTTTTTTAACTACTGATGTGCGTGTGCTCTGGGCTGCGGGTGCAAGGGCAGGAGGTGGAGGAGGCTCCAGCAAAGAAATACAATAGACACGGTGCTACAAAAAGCAAGGGACTATTGTCCCTTCCCTTCTCCTCTGCCTGCAATGAGGGAAGCAAGTGTGCAGAAAACCACAGCTTATTGCAACACTAAGAATAAAGAGAGCTCAGTGCATATATTATGAAGCGATGAAGCCAACTTACATCCATGGAAAAACATAGATTACAAGACCCAAGCCTGGATCCAAGTGACATCCTTCATATTTAGGGCAGTTGGTGTCGAAAGAGAGACCAGGCATGGAATTCTGGGGTGATTATAAGACTTGCTGGAACCACTCTGAATGTAACTGTTGTTTCCCAATTATTAAGCCAGATGAGGATCCACAGAGTATTTGTGAACAATGAAGCAAAAAGTCAAATGAGGAGCAAGAAAAGCACTGCCAAGTAGTAAAGGGAAGGTGGGGGGAAGCACTTTTAACTCACAATAAAAACATTTCTCTTTCAGAATTTTCTCTGGTTAGTCACATTTTTATTGAAGCTTCCAGAACCCTGCCACGATTACATCTGCTACATGACTACTGAACATTTAAATGGCATTAGCCTCATGATTTAACAGTCTGTAGGGCTGGACCTACAAGAATTCTTGTATAGGTCTAGTCTATATAGATAGAGACAATTATTTTTTTTTTACTGAAAAATACCAAAAAAGGGCTAGTGTACATGAAAAAAGCAAACCAATGGATCATTGACCAGCTGATAAATAAATATTACATCTCTACTGACATGAATGAAGTCTTGGATTACATCAGCTGAAGAAGTCCACCATTTATTATAACAGCTGTCAGGGAACGAGTCTCGGAAATCTTAAATGAGAGGGAAAATATGAATTTGGAAAAATATACGGGCAAATTAATTGCCTAGCAGAAACCTTCTTGTTTGTTTTGTTTTTCCAAATCTGTACCTGAAAAAATGCAATTTTTAATTTTTTTTTTTTAAATCTTATTTAAAAGCAAATGAGATATAGTCAAAAACACTGGTAGGAAGAGAGAATATTCATGACACAAAATGTTTCAGAAAAGTTTCCTTTCAAACCCACTGGCAGTTCCACAGGAGATGAGCACACAGGCGTTGGGGTTAGTGGCTTCCTGGAGCTGATGAGGAGAAAATGAAGAGTTTCACAAGGAAACACTTGGAATTAAGAGCAATGCCAACTGCACAACATTTCTTCTCTCGCCTCTTTTCTCACAGAATATTGGTCACTTGTGGCAGACCATGGCTCTCCCTTCAGCTGAAGGTCTCTACGTGTGTCTTCTGCACCATCAGCATGAAGGTTGTGCCAAAAAGGTCCCTCATTTCTGAACTAATTTTGCACCAGTGGAAACTGGACACTGTGGGCTCTGTCCTATCTTCCCCAAAAATTCAGGCACGATGTAAAAAGATACAACTGCACTTTCTCCAGTGGTGTTGCACCCACTGTTTCCAGACCTGGACATAGCCTGTTCTTCTGAATACCCAAACCATCATTCCCACGTCAGATCCCTCACAGATGTAGTTTAGCAATACAGCAGCAGTCAGCTTACAGTTTGTGCATCTCTGTGGCAACAAACTTTTGGAAAAGAAAAGAAAGTACTTCATGCTGCCAAATAGCCCTAAAAAAAATTACCATTGTGCCAGGGAAACACATCTAGACAAAATATTGCACCTTGGCTACCTTCTCTGTCATGTCTTTAAAACAGTCCTTGGGAGGACCGATTCTTCTATAAATTGTAATTCTCTTTGGTTCCAGCATAATGGGCCATAGATTTCTGCAGACAGCAGTGACACCAGGGCTCTCGTTTGCTGCCCTGTTTATCCACTCTCCCCTTGTTGCCTCAAACAATTCAAGGAAACGATGCCAAAGCAGAAGAGATGAGCTGCTTCTCTGCCACAAAGAAATATTAGTCCTCCCTGGAAGTTCTTAGAGGCTTTGGCAAAGCTTGTCCAGTAATTCATTCTTTTCAGGGGAGGCAGCCTGGTCCCAGTGCACAGGGCTGGTTGGTGGAAATGGTACCAGGTTCCTCATCAAACCTCTGGAGAGATCCCGGCTCCTGGCATCACCATAGCGGTTTGGTTGTAGGGGATGATATCTGGTGCATCAGGAAAAAGCATGTCAAAACATTGATAGGAGCTCTGAGTAATATAAACATCATTGATTGTATTCCTCAAGAAATTCTAGTACTTGAAAAAAAAAAAAACCCAAAACATTCATCCACCTGAACTGGAAATAAAATATTTTTAAGTGCGATTATTTGCAGTACTTGGGTGTCACTTTGAGTTAGTCTAACCATTCTGTTTTAATAAAATAAAAAAAACTACATTCTTGCTTCAACTTTATATATTATTGTCTATTATTGAATAATTGCAGCATAAAGTGACTTCATTTCCTTCTGACAAGATGACTTTGATAGGGTCGCGTCATTTATCTTCTGCAAGACACTCATGCTTCAGAAAGCTTTTGAGCAAACAGTGTTTTCCACTGCTCAGGAATTCAAAGAGTAAATTTTTGGCCAGCTGTGATAATCAAAAGCAAGCCAGGGCCTGTCTTTTAAAATCTAAATGCCTTAAGAAGGGGGGATCGCTCGCTTGTTAAATGTATTACTAAATTGAGTTTACTGAATGATACATCCCACTGACAACCTCAACACGAGCCAGCGCAGCTTTCCAGAACTCCTCTGCAGACCTGAGTTACCTTTGGCCAGTAATGCACATTGGCGAAATCACAGAGAAGTCTCAGCTGGAAGGGACTCTGGAGATCATCTTGGCCAACCCTGTGTTGAAAGCAGGGCCTTAAATTAGGTTATCCATTGCCCTGCCAAGCCAAGCCAAGTCAAGTCTTGAACATCTACAGCCAGGCAGATTCTACTGCTTCTCCAGGTAGCTTATCCCAACGTCCAAGTGGTCTCACAGAGAAGAAATAGTTTCTAAAATCCAGAAATGCCTTGGAGTAACTGGTGCTTCATGGCCCTTGCTCCGTCTCCGTGCATCCTTGTGAAGAGAATGACTTGTATTCATCTTCTTTCTCCTTAGTTTTACAGAAAATCTGGTTAACAGTTTTGCACAGGCAAAAGGGAATAAAAAGGAAAACTTGCCTCACAGTCTATTACATTTAAGCTGTTTGAAACACACAGGACTCACTGCGATGAAAGCTCTGAGGTACCCAGACATATTTAGAGGTGCTAAGGGACTGACTGTCTTTCCAACTACAAATTGTTGGAAGTAACTTATGCTTCCTCACAATAGATTTGTTATTTACTGTGGAAAAATCAATGAGAAATTTCTATAACTAGATCAAATTATGCAGATGCAGAGCTTCCTGATCACAGAATGGACAGATGACCTCTCAAAATCAAGTGTCGATCGGCTTTTTTTTTCCCTTCTATGGCTTTTTTTTTTTTTCCTTCTATGAATAGCAACACTTTTGTCTCAGTTTTTTTCCCTCCAGTATATCAGGCTACTTAAAAACACCCAAATGAAATTAAAGTATGTGAAGGTTTCAGGAAGGTTTGCTTAAGGACTTGTCTTCTAACACTTCTTTACCTTTCCTCATCAATAACAATCACACACCGATTCGAGTAGCCTCTCTCTGCTTGTACCTGAAACTTCCAGGACTACACAAAGTCTCCAAAACTTGCCACTCAGGATCTGCATGACCTGGGCTTTCCCATCACAGACTTGGAGGAAAGGAAGAAATATCACAACCAGCTTACTTGACTGCTGGATTTTGCTCACTGTTGAGCCACAGGAGATGATGTTTGCTCCAAATGGGGGAAGGTCAATGGCAACCATCGAGATGCTGCTCCAACCACACATTACTTCTACCATCCAAAAGCCATGTCACCTTCCCACTGGCCCAGGATGGGCCTTACTCCACCTTTCAGCCACTGAATCTGGAGCTTCTACGGAAGAGACCTCTAACAACAGTTTGTAGACCCTGACCAAGACAATTCTTAACCTTCTCTTGAACTAATTACATTGCGGATCACTGAATCTTTCACTGAAAAGTTCATTTCCAGACTTCAGATTTCTGTAGTGCTGTTCTCAGTACCCTTTCAATGGATAGACATGAAAATTAGTAGATTTTCTACACAGCTTTGCTCATGTTACTTCCAGAAATAAAACCATAAACCTACCTGTCTTTTCAAAAATTGGAAAGTCAGAACACAGTCCAACTCCTACTTTTGTAAAAGCATGATAAACCAGATACTGAACAATATCAAAACCAACAAAATGACAGAATAGAATCTGGCTTCTTATCTGATACATATATAGCCCATGTTGCTTTTTATATTACAGTAAAAATGTGAAACAAAACCAAAACAGACAATGTGAACTTCTTTATGGACTTAAGCCACAATAAATTTGGGGGTTTTATATCCACATTTTCTCATATATTACACAGAGTTGATTTGAATTGATACTTAAGACGTGAGAAACAACTAGATGCTGCAGGAAACTGATTATACACAGATCTTAATCCTCATTACTCACATCAATATAAATTAATTTCCTGACATAATGCTACTCCTCAATATTGTTCTTGTTATTAATGACCAGCTTCATTTTTAGATGAGCTAGCAATCCAAATTCCTTAACCATTCTCATGAAAGAGCCCAAGGTAGGCATGGCAATAAAGAATATATCTCCTTTAGAAAAATTTCAGTGCTGGATTTTATTTTCTGCTGTCTAATTTCCTCTTGCAGCTCCGCACACAGAAAATACTCAGTTTCTTCCCCAGAAACAGAGCGTTTCTGTGCCTTGTTTTAGAGCCAGGAGCAAATAAGGCAGCAGGCAATGGAGAAGAAAGTATTCAGGCAGCAGGAAAGAACAAAAGCTTAACCCAGGGATTACACTATAAAACTAGGAGAAGGAGATAATATACTTCAGCTAACATTTGTGAAATTGCAGTCTATCTCCAAGGTGTAAACCTAAATCTTCCAGGGCTAAATTAAAAATGAGCAACAGAAAGGTAAATAAACTATTTAGAACAAAATCAGGGTAACCAAATAAGTTTACATTATTTAATAGCTCTTTTCCATCATGTTTCTGAGTGATTACATATTTCTATTTTAAAAAGATATCAAAGATGCTTCTAAATTAATTTCAATATGAGCAGAGCAAGATTCAAGATCTTCTGATAGCCTTTAAGAGAACTTTAAGACCAGACGTGTGTCATTAAGAATATTGTGGTTTCTGTCAGACAGTAGCTAACACTGCTGCTAACAGATGTCGTGGGGAAAGGGAATTGTTATTTTTCAGTAAAACCAGTGGGATTTTTTTAATCAGATAATTCTTAGCTGGAAAACAGCAGTTTTTAACAGGCACCTTTTTAGAAGGTTTCTTGGGATTGGTGAGGGATTTCTGGTCAAAGCTGAAAAGACGAAAGCAAAGAATAGTTCTGTGTCTGGAGCACTTTCAAAGCATGTGATGAAGACCAGGCTCAATACCCTTTCCTGGCCAACCTGTAACAGTAATGTGACCATAAAATTCCCATTTCTGTCTCAAGCACCAGCTATTTTCATGTGCCTTCCTTCTGTTTTCAAGCTTAAAAACGAAACAAAAAAACACCCTACAAACAAACAAATCAAAACACGAAACCTCCTAACCTTTATACTCTTTCTTGTGACTTTACATCTGTTGCGGTTTTTAAAAATATCTTCATTGCAAATGGTCCTCCAACCTCTCTAATATGGACAAGAAACCTCACTAATTAGATACAGCCTGACTAAATAAAAAGAGAATATATTTTATGTCTACACTATGAGCACTTCACATCATTTTCCAGCAAATAACGTCCCACTCCACAAACACCAAGGACTATACATACATTTACCCAAATAACCCCTGTTATTCATGAGTAGACATTTTATAAGATAGAAGCAAAAGTATCATTCCTGGAAGAACTGCTTTGTAACATAGGATCTACAAAAAGATCAAAAGGAAGCATTTCTGGACGTGTTCCATCACTTGATGGTCAGGAAACCATTTTGTATGACACAAAGGATTAGGAAAAATAAGCTGCATGACATTTATTTTGTAATTTTAACATTAATATCTGTAGAAACATTTTATTGTCAGTACAAAAGTTAACAGAATTTAAAACTTTTTAGCCAATTTTTTTTTAATAAACCAAAACACCACCACATAAAACAGTGTAACTTGCATTCATATTGCATGGCCGTATCAGTGTGAATTTTCTGCAAGTAAAACCACGAGACTTCAGTAAAAAAGATACAAACAACTGTGATATTTTAGCACAGGCCAGTGCTACACCTACTGTTATGGAATGGATCCGAAGGAAATACCGGAGTCAGCATGAATTAATCCCTTAAAAAGATGCTGATATTCCTATGGCAAATTGTCATTATAAACAACTCCTCTTTTTTTAACTTAAGTTACAATAGAGGGATAGTCTAAAAGGCAAAAGGATCCAGGCCAAAAGATCTGGAACCGATTATCCAAGTCGGGGAAGAGAACTGTAGTTAATTTGAGGCATGTACAACTCAGGGTAGAAGCTCAGCTCCTTTTAGAGCAGTACGTTCTGCTGTGGTTATAGACAAATTAATGTCTTTCCTTACTTTAGGAACCCTCTTCAATATTTTCTTTGTTTTCTTTTTTTACATGGAATGATTATGCTTTTTGGCCAAGGGAAACACTGCTAAAGAGAAGAGTTGGATTGTTAAAGTGACAGGTATTGAGAATAAAAGCCGTTCTTGTTAAAGGATTTGGTTTGGATAAGAATAATCATCTGACACCACAGTTTTTTAAACACAAATAAATCAAAAGTTTAATTCCCCCAAATTAGTTATATACTGTAAATATTTATTTTTTTTTTAAAGATCTGAAAACTAGTAAAGTCTGAGCAATATATCTACTAGTTCTCTGTGCTGCCTGCATAGAAATGCCATTTAAATTACAAAAACACAACAACCCTATAAACGATTAACTGTTTTGTACATTACCAATTAGTTAATAAATTAATGATATACCATTTTCCCTGAAAGCAAAGTATTTTCCACCTTTGGATGGTGAAAATTAAGAAATTCTGTGTAAGAACAGCATTTAGCAAATAGCTGTTAAAAAAGAGACTAATTTGCTAGGTGGATCGGGACATCCATTTTTAAATCAATACAAAAAATAATTCATTGTAAATATATATAATATATATTTATACATATTTTGAATATATTTACATACATCCAGCACCTATATACTGCATTTGTGCTCTGTAAGTGTGTGCCAACATATATTTTCTCCAAATATTACAAAATAAACAAGAAAGGCAGACCCAGAGTTGCCTCAAGTCCAACTGGTCCATTGTACAAACAAAGTCTGTTGCCGCTTACAGGAAGCCAGACAATCCACAGCGATGGGTATCTAGACACAGCTCATAAACATTCTTCTTTGTTGGGGATATTTTAAGTTGCAAATCAGGATATTCTTTATGTAGTTTCTGACTGCTCTCCTTAGAGTTTTTTTTCCTTTTCTTTTTCTTTTTCTTTTCCTTTTTTCATATGTACAAGCAGAAACATAAAGGTCCCGGAGAAAAGATTTTGTTTTGTATATGGTAGGTAGCTTGATGTTCTCGTTTCTTTATTCCTCTGTATGATTTCATGTTTTAACACTTCCATTCATGTGTTGGTACTTGGGAAGACAAGGTTCATAAGGCATTGGATCGGGAGAAAAAACAGAGTCATCACCTGAAGAACACGAGCTCCTCGTGTCAGGGTAACTGGGTGAATACTGTTCAAGAGGTCCACTGAGGTCCAGATACTCCTATGACAAAAGAAATAAATTGCATTTTTAGACAGTGACTAAACCCGACAATAACACATTACCCCTGCTCAGATTTGGCTTGATTATAAAATGGGTAAAAGAACAGTTTAAAAATGACATTCATTTCAGTAACACAATTGCGTTCAAAACTGCTTAAATATCTCATAAAACAAGGAGCTTGAATAGAGAAAGAAAAACCAAACTAATAACACGGGGCTTTTTCTGAAGTCCAACATCAGCAGCATTAGCCGCGTCAGTGGAAACAAACATGCCAACCACATCAAACAAGGACTTTTCACTCGCAATGATAAAAATGAAATTTCATCTTAAATAGAACCATTTTTCTTTAGCACATGGTAATGATTTGGAGAGGGAAAGATGCTTCCAACTTCATATTCCTTTGGTCAGTTTGAATATCTGTTTTATACTCTGCAATATTAAATTTGTGTTTAAACATGCAGTGGCATACGTGCAAAAAAGAACTGAAAGGGAAACAAAATTAAACGCACTAGATTCATGTGTGTGTGTATGTGTGTGTGTCCCAGAGCAGCCATGACCAAAGCAGTCATTAAAAAAGGAAATAATATCTGCTGAATAGAAGTTTTTGGTTAAGGCTTTTTTTTTTTTTGCTAGAAACAACAGTTTTGGCAGGAGAATAAAGTTATTTTTCCCCTTGAAATGCTCCTTCTCTTTCAACTTCTAAAGGCAGCTGCATTCATTTAAATGCGATCTCTTCATTTGCTAAACCACAAGTTATGATCGTACTGACAAGACAAGTCTTCCACCTCAGTCAGTATTTTGTGCTGCTGTGCTTAGTTTTGGGGTAATTCAGCTCTTGGTTAACATATTTTTAGCCAGAAATTCAATCATTACCATATTATAGTTAAAAAATGGTCACCATTTTAAAAGAGGGGGGAAATGTAAGATCAAGCACGGTTCACCATACCAAAAAGCTTGATGCAATTCAGTTACAAATTCAGTGTTTAAGGTGGGATCCTTATCCCCTCTCCAGCTTCCTTATCCAATGTCAAGGGGCAGAATCACATCAACGGGCATAAGAAGTTTCCAATATCACAATGGTCCCTGATTTTGATACAATGACACAACCATGAGGTTGATTCGCATGGATTGGGGAAACATTGCAGACTATGCTGGGAAACACGGGGAATAGCGTCATTTGGAAAAGAAAAACCAAAACAAAACCAACCCAAAAAACCCAAATAGTAACGGAGAAACTCAACAGCGATGGTTCAGCATGGAGAAGCGCAAGACATTACCATTTCAGCAGAAATCACTACTTGCACAAAGGCAGAAGAAGATATTATTGACTGCCCTAGCGATTTTTTGAGTTGTTGGGTAAACCAGGCTGACCCCATTACCAACATTTTCCTTTTTTGGGGGAAAGTGCCACTGTGGAAAGGATAAGCAAAAGTATTGTCAGACTGATGCACAAAGGACCTGCGCTGCAGGAAAACCATGAGGATTACACAAAATCAGAGATCCCAAAAGCACAGGCAATGGAAGAAAATGGGACACACTGGAGTTCTCAGGAGACCCTGAGTGAGAACGTGACGAGTTTTCAGGAACATAAAATGTGCTGCAAAGACAAGTGAAATAATTTGCTTTCTATGTCCAGGGTAAATAGGACAAAAGCAATATCTTATGTTGAAAGATTAGAGATTAGGAAAAACTTTAAAGAGCGTAAGGCTAATGAAACAAAGCAATACACTGTCAGGGGGTGATGTGGAAATACAGCAGTGGAGATCTTTAAGGACAAGTTACATAAACATCTGTCAGGAATGACAAACGTATAGTGGATCCTGCCGTAGGCCGACGAGATGGACTGGATGTGTTCCTGAGCTTTTTCCAGCCGTTTTTTCCTATTATTCTAGTCTAAAGTAATTTACATAACCCTAAAGGCCTTTTCAGGTTACCTTTGAGATCATTCCAGGTCCACGAGCAGTACAGAATTGGGAAGGCAAGACGGTTAAGCGCACACAAGAAAGAAAGCAATATCCTTTCCCAGGCTCAGAATTGCAGCCCAGAACCTCCCGCTTGAATTTGCAAACGCGGATCCAGTCCAAACCACCCAGCGCTCTGCCGTGGCAGCCAGCCCACCTCCAACCCGTCTTGTGAAATCATATATAAATTAAGAAATAATAAAAATACAAAAAAAAAGATGCTGTTAGTCCTGGATGAGGGGAAAATGGTAACAGTGCGCAGAGCTGTGTTACTGAATCCATAGGGAGCGCAGATTCCTGCCTCATCTCTGAGCCATCCCTGAAGGTGCCACTTCTCAGAGTGAACTTTACAAAACAGAATCCAGATGAGTTTATGGCTGCTACTGAAGCCAAAAATCTTTTTCAACTGGACCTGCTGGGCAAATGATGGCAATAAAAAATGGCATCTCTTTACTCATGTTCTCCTGTCATCTCTGCTTTCCTAATGCTGCTTAATAATCCATTTTTTATTTCTCCAACAGTTCTGAAAAATTAGAAAGTAATGTTGAAGACCAGTATAAAGCAATCTAAATATTTTTTTTTCTACCTTATTCCCCCCTTGAAAAAAGTACTATAAATTTTTCTCATTTGCTATGATTATTTTGAAAGGGTCAAAATGAGTCGTTGCAACTTTCCTCTGTAAAGGTTTTGTTCTTTTTTTCCTCCCATCATACATCTCATTTCTCAGAAATGACAGGAATTTGTAAAAGATTTCTGGGGCACCAAACATCTTCTCTCAAAAGAAGTTTCCACCAAAAGAATCAACATTACCAACATCTGTGATCTTCCTCAAAGGTGCATGCGATTTAGCGATAAAAGGACCGATTCCTGGGTGAATACTCTAATCAGTGTGTTCCTTGCTAAAACTAATAATATCTCAGACCTCTGAAAGAATGCTCTTCAAATAAAACCTTTTTGCATTCATATATGCCAACCTGAAGCAGTGTTAGGCAGGACCTTTGGATAATTGGATGGCTGTTCGCACATTCCCCGTGGGTCCTCGTTCCCTCCACAGAGAGCTGTTTCAGTGAACCTAATTCACTCTCAGACAGATAATCTGAAATCTACCATTGACAGTTTCTCCTCTTCTGACCTAGATATCATGCCTGGGAATCAAACTGAGTCGATAAATTAGAAACACCATGAACTCTACATCTCTCCTTTCACGCGAAACTCATGTTGAAACATAAACATCGCCTCCCAACCTGCCACATGTAGTCCTTCGATACAAAGATAAAAACATCAAAAGATGCAATGAGCAATAAACAAAACCAATTTAAAAATGTGTTTCTGTTTAGTTACATAAATCAAGGCATAATGGCAAGAAACTGAGGATTTCATAGGATACATAGTTGAGCTGCGTGTAACCTCAGAGGACAACGACAGAGAGAACTTGAGCAGGATTGCATCATTGAATAAATTCCATCTGTCTCCTGGACTATTTGTCCTGATCGGCAGCTTATGGAGGGAAACAATTTACCTACCTCATTAGTTGTGAGAGTGAGAATCCGATCCAAGTCTTCTACCAACTGTTTAAAAGTCGGTCTCTGTGAAGGCACAGCATGCCAGCAATCTCTCATCATCATATAGCTGTAAGAAATGCACATTTTCTTAGCTTAATTAAAATCACGCGTCCTCCTTGTGAACCTTTTCATACACAATGTTCTTCATCACAAGTAAAGCAGCGAGCGCCCACAGCCCTACACATGGACCACTGGCTTTGCCAAAATTGCACAATACTCTCACTTCTCTCAAAAGTGAATTTCCACTCCTCTCTCTCTCTTGCCTAGTGTTTAAATTACCCTTTTGTGGACCTAATTCTGCAGCCTTCTGTCCCAGGAATTTCAATGGTATTAAATTACACACGGGTAAATATTTTTGCACATTAAGGACTGCAGTCTTTGTGAAGTGAAGAAATTAAAATGGGTAGGAAAAATGTAAAAATAGTCAAGGGCTATACTGAAATATCAGAAAGAGAAAACACTCCCCCTTTATCACCAGGGGATAATGTTGTGTTACTGCACAAGTTCCCAAATGTATTTTGTTGTGCACAACACCAGTCTGATGTGCCTTACATATGATCAGTGTTTTTTGTGCCATTTAAGAATTTTCATGTAACGAGATGATTAAAATAAAACAAATACAAGTGTAAAAACACTGACAAACACTGGCTGTAGGTGATCTCATCTCTTTTTTTTGAATGGTATCACAGCAGGACGTGTAAAGAAGTAACGTCTGTCAAATATTTCCCAAAGACCCTGTCATACCTTTTCTTTACATATCTACACACACACATCTCCACAATTTTAGATTGAGGCAATTCTGAAAATGTTTGAATCTGCTGGGAGTAGCATTAACCATGTGAATTCAGTACAGTTTATACCCCTCAGTCCTGGTACAGCAAAGTAAGTGTTCTTACAGTTCATTGGTGCAGTTGGCAGGTTTATCCATTCGGTGCCCTTCTTTAAGCAGCTTAAAAAGTTCCTCCACTGGGATTCCTGGGTAGGGCGATCCTCCTAAGGTGAAGATCTCCCACATTAACACACCAAACGACCAACTACAAATCAAAGAGAAAACTGCATTAGAAGATCTGCCTTGCTGCTGAAAACACAGATGAGTCTGTGACAGATGCAGTGACTGCCAATCCCACTCAGGAGATGCTTAAATCAGCATCTGCTCAACTCTTGACGGCCTTGAGCAGGACATGGTTTAGATAGGATATCAGGAAAAAATTCTTCCCGGAAAGGGTTGTCAGGCATTGGAACAGGCTGCCCAGGGCAGTGGTGGAGTCACCATCCCTGGAGGGGTTTAAAAGATTAAATTCTTAGGGACATGTTTTAGACGTGGGCTTGGCAGTGTTGGGTTAACAGTTGGACTCGATGATCTTAAGGTCTTTTCCAACCAAAACAATTCTGTGATTCTATATCATTCCGTGAAGTGCATCAGGTGCATAGGCAGCATATAGAATAGGGACTGACCTGAGCATCTTCTCTAACATGCTCTTTGCCTTGTCTGGTGTGCTGCAAGCACCCAAGTTTCCAAGGCTACTGCAAAGAATTGCGTCTTCACAGCTTAATTCTGTACAGAACACTCACAGCTCAGCTGGTTTCAAATTATATGGCAGGACATTGTGACAAAAGCAGGCTGTTCAAAACAAAAATATTTTGCATCTTTCTGCTCTTTTATTTTTAAATATATTTTTGTTAGGAGACGAAGGAGGATTATTTTAAGCCAATTTTCCTGCCTGCTTGCCACATCACGCCTTGCTGGCAACCCAGGGCTCTTTGGTTGGCGGCTTTGCCAGGTGGGTAACAGCTCAGAGCTTGCACCAGCTCCTGAGCTGCTCTGCAGCTCTCCCAGTTTTGCTGTAGTATATTTTAGTAAACTGTTTGCACAAACTTACAATAATATTATCTTTAGCCATCTTCAAAGCCACCATGGGGCCAAGAGCCTCCAGTTTCCAGCACTTGAAATCCTTGTGCCCGGTGGCTGCTGAGGAGCTCAGACTGACTTTCAGTCCTGAACCAGTGAAGCAGTCTGCTTCACATTCACTTAAATATTTTGCCAATATGTTATTTTAAAACAAAAGCTTGATCTGCCCTAAACCTGTGCATTTATTTTCTTTTGTAAATAATGCAAAGATTGCAGGAAAGCCTCAGTAAAATGCTTTTATTAAGGAGAAAGCAGCTCAGGAAGTGCACGCAGGTTAAAGAAAGGGGAGATGCCTCTTATTTTCTCCACCCTTCTCTTTCTCTTTTTAACCCTGCACTGACACACATGACCTTTTACACCTGTGCTGGGAAGCATCCAGCCCTTTGTGGTTAACAGCTTCTCTTGAAGAAATAAAAAAACATAAGATATTCATCTGCACTGCATAAAAAAATACACATCTACTTCAAGCACAACGCACACAAGTATAGTAGACGGGCCCAGGAAACTGTAATAGGAAGCAGAATAAATCCTGAGCGGTTGCATCAGCCAGCAGGTCTGTGCACACATTAAAAGATTTTGAAGTGTTAGTCCAATGATTTCCTACTACATGTGAAGTACTGCTGGGAAGCAATGAAGCTTCTAAAAATCAGAGAAAACTCCTCCAGTATATCCAGCCTGTGTTTTATTATACCTAATCTTAGCACGAATTTTTTATAAGAAGTTTTCAGCAACTTTCTTTTCTTTCTTTCTCTCTCTCTCTTTTCTTTTTTTAAACCTGAAGGAAGTCCAGAGTATGTCAAAAGCCAAGCAAATTAGATAGACTCTTTGTAGCTGCACATCCGTAAATAAGTTCAAGGGGGGAAACTTCCGCACTGACAGAAGGAGGTTCGCATTTTCCACCTTTCATGTGCTTTGAAGCCGGGCAGATTAGTAACAGAGCACTGGTTAGCAGTCTACCATAAAATCCTCACTTTCTAAGGGCAAGTCCTGTTCCGTCTATTAATACGTGAAACAGAATGAGAACACTTAAAGGTAAAGGACAACAGGAAAATACATTTAAAATATCCCAAACTTTAACAAATAAAAACCAAAACAACCCTCCTTCCCACCCCCAACCCAAACCCATTGAAATAAGGCCACTTACACATCACTTTGATGTGTGTAAACTCTGTCAAACAGAGCTTCTGGAGCCATCCACTTCACTGGAAGCCGTCCCTGTAAGTTGGGGAGGGGAAGGGAAGAAAAATTACAATGGCAGCTATTTACAGGACCATTTCAACACCATTTTTTTTAAAAAGGTTAATTAATTCTCCAAGAACAGTCTTCTAATGCAAACCAGCACATAACTGACCTTTAAAACTTTCAGGGAAAAAATAGTAAAATGGGCTAAAGTAGGGAGACTGTTAAGAAAACTGGATATAAACACTGAAGACAAAATTAAATGCATTGAGGGCTCCCAAAAAGTTACCAAACTGCTTGCTAGAAGAAGCAGATGAAAATTAAGAAGAAATAAGTTGATCAGCAAGCCAATGAATTTTTTCCTGGTCCACCTTTTGCAGTGACCCAAAACTCCCAGTCACAACTGCCTGTTGCTTTGCACACAAAGTCTGCGCAGAGCCCAAGAATCACACTAAATCTGATATGAAGGTTCCATTCCCTCCAGTGCTGACGTACCCACACCTGGTTGCTCTGTCTCTTGGAAGTAGGCAGATGTTACCATTAAAATACCACTAATCACTTAGTGCATGTTTTCATAGATAAGCCACACGACATGATGCATAATAATAAATAATATTTATAAAAAATATTAAAGTCTGTAGAACTGAATGAGTTCTGCAAAGCTGCCATCAAAACCCAAGTGTAGCTCTTCAGGATCTTAAGAGATGTCCTGAGAAGTAGGTGTAAGCTGTTCAAACTAGGCATCAATAACTGTATCTGAAATGTTTTATCTTCTTGATTGGGTACAGGTTAAACAGCAAAACAGTGATAAAGTGTGGAGTAAAAAAATCGATGTTCTCAACCCCTAGCCCTACTTTGATACTATTGCCATAACTTGTACATTACAAGCTAAGTACAGGCAAAAGGCATGAAGTTGTATGTTGCATGGCCACACATAAATAGGATTTTTATTATGGTTATTGCTAGCATTGTTTATACAGTGTTTTTCAAGATCTTAGGCTTGGTCCAAAATGACCTGGAATCAACAGGAATATTTGCACTTGTATCAAGTGACTGGAGCCAGGGAAACACAAAAACCAATTTTTGTATTTCAGCATTTCTAATGAATCATACAATACACAGCCTCTTTGGTTATCTTTTTAAATAATTGTCACTATAAGAGAGGACAGAAATCCTTATGTCTTTGATCCCTGTTTTCTGTCTGCAATGAAAAGTGAGGCTGATGTACAAGAAGCCCATTAAGTTTATAACCACAGTTTTGAAGTGTATCCTTGAAAGAAACACTTGTTTCCCAGAGATAAGAAAACCATCCACTTACATTAGTAGTCTTTTTGTAATAATCTATATTGTTGATGTCTCTGGCTAAACCAAAGTCTGCTATTTTCATGACGTTATTTTCAGTTACCAAAACATTTCTTGCAGCCAAATCTCGATGGATGCACTGGAAAGAAAAGAAAAAAAGGCCCACTGATATAAACTGCTGTAAAAGTGAAATTACTTCTATGCCATTAACTAAGTCTCCTTTACAGATTTTAACCTAAATTACAAGATGGGAAAGCCACACATTTACTACAATCCTGCAAAATATGACTGTGTTAACTACTGCAACCCACCCCCTAAGCTGCTGTTTCCAAGTTGAACAAGCGCCCCAGAAGCGTCTTAGAAAAGCCTGGCTTATTTAAGACTTTTGTTTTGCTAAGGCTGAAAACTTGGGTGGTGACCCGAACTGCGCAAAGCCGTCTGTGATTCACTCTCCATTACACGTGCCCAGGTACAGGTACTGCGGCACGTCCATTGCAAATACTGTTAATGAGCATTTTATTACATTGCTTCTTTTAAATTATCTCGTCTCATCAGAATTAAAACCTGACAGTCTGGATCAGTGCAACTGTTTTTAATGTAAAAGATCTTAATATGAGATACAGCCACAGTATATAATTTTAAACTAGATGTCTAGGGTGTGTGTACTTTCTTCAACCATGAGACTGTAACAATTTAATTAAAACAAAACAATCAAGGCTGGGCTGTTTGCCTTTGAAACAGCTTTGATACTTAATGTGCTTTCTCCTCAGAGTTTTTTTCCTTCAGGTCAGCGTTATTCTGAATACTTGCAGCTGATTCTTGACACTGAAAGGATGTTGTCACTGCTCTGGATATTATTCCTGTGCTTAAGCAGCCTTATTAGTGTTGATACAAGGTGCCAGCAGGGGCATGGTAAGAAACATTGCATTTGGAGTTTTCCCAGGATATTCTACTTCTTTTCAAGTTAAATATCATTTTTATTTTTTTTTTTTTTTCCCTTCCTCAATTTTGGATTATTATGTTGTCCCCTTTATTTCAACATGTGCATAGACATGCTGGACTGAACCACTACACTTGCACAACAGTCAAGTTCGTTCTTGCATTATAACTTGCCCAGCAATTTCCTGAGACCTCTTATCCTGCATGGGTAAAATGAGTCTACAAAGCTTCTGCTCCTCACTGGGTTAGCCATGGGGAGCTACCAGCAAAAACCTGCTCCAGCAACGCCTTGTGTGCACAGGACCAGACAACACTCCGTGCTTTCAGCATCAAATCAGTCTTCTAACTCAACACCAGCAATGCTGTGGTAGCAGAAACAAGACAGGTCAGCCCTCCTGCTTCCCCGTCCCTGTTCTCAAACAAGAACATCCTCTGAGACACAAGGAACCCGATTCAGTTGCCCAAATAGAAGTGCTCTCATCTGAGACAGCCTGTGATATCCAGGGACAACACAGGACCCACAGCTACCCAGTGCCTTTCCTGAGCATCAGCCTGCAGGTACCACAGAGCACCTCAAATGGTGTGGAGCACCTCTGCATGAACACACCAAATGATTCAAACCCTAGTACCTTCTGTCAGTATATTTCTGCTTTCTCACATCCTACTGATTTACAGCTGAGACTCTTCCTATCTTCAAAATGGTGCCATTATTGATTCCCATCACTGACATGTTTTATAGCTAACCCTCTGGTCTTAATGATTTGCTGCTTCTTTGCAATGATCTGGGCCAGCCCCTGTATCTAGAGCTACCCTGTCGTTTCTGTGCAGCACTGGAATGATGGAGAGGACATGTCAACAGAATTTTTAAAAGTATTAATCTAACTTAGAAACAACATCCCATTTCCAACATACAACTGCTTGCCAGGCAAAAAGTTGGCACCCAAAAACCTTCCTTCCTTTTCTTTTTCTTTTTTGAGGTCTCAGTGAGCCATTTGTTGGATTGAAATAACAAGAACACTGGTCTTCTCACAGTTCCTGCATGATGGAAATACCGTGAGAAGACCAGCTCTCTTCTTATTCCCGCTCAACAAATGGATCCCTAAGGGGAAAAGCACTAATGAAATACAAACAAAAATGGTGGGATATCTGAAGAACTGGAATGCGCAGTTTTACTATGGATCGCCTTTGTTTTCCCCCCGTTCTCTGCCTTGTGCAATGTCGCACATTCAGCCAAGTTCGGCGCGGCGCTGACCAAGTGTTTTGGCAAATGAACTGGATCAAGGATGGGATGGTCCTGCCATGTGCATCTGTGCGAGGACACACCTTGGCAGTGTCCTACAACAGCACTTCAGAGCTTCCCAGGCAGATGCTTGAGAGCAAGATTTGTCAGTCAAAAGACGTATTGTTTTTCCTTTCCCAACAGTTTGATTTTCTTGAGGCACAGCTCTTTGCCAGCCAAATGTTTCATTTATCTTAGGAAGGGATGCCCTAACGTGCTTTACCTAATACAATACTCAAGCTTGCTCCATTAGAAGACTTTGTCTTGATGTTGTGCCTGTCACCCTACTGTGCTGAGAATTACTATTTTGAAACAAAAGGAGAAAAGCAAAATTAGACCTCGGTTCCTCCAAAACTCAGCTCTGGTTTTGCTTAAAAAATACCTGGAGTGGACATGGCTGGAAATCGGTACAAATCCCAAAAACCTCCCCATAACTTGCAGGAAGCACTTATCAAAAAAATCTGGTGCTCTGCTGTAGACATTGGGTACAAACACCACACGAGGTTTTCATTGATTTCTTGTCCACCAAGCCACAATATGTTCACAGAGTTACTTTTCCAGGGCTATTTAAGGTTTCATAATTATAATTTCATCAAATTACTGGTTTAAAGAAAAGTTTGAGGAAAATTTGAAGAAATAAGTGTCTATGGACATGACAGGATAAATAAATTCTTTCAACAAGCTTGCACTCCTGACAAACACCAATTTCAAGCGAAGCACATAATTTAAGTGACTAATTCACTCGATTTATTTTTGCCTCTTCTGTTCACAATTTTTGCCCTGGCATCTTGTGGTCTTCTCAGCTCTGCCTGTTATAATTCTATAAATCCTTTCACTAACGGAGTTAATTTATTTTACATTACTGTGTGAGCTGATTTGGTCGATTTGACTGGAAACAGAAGGCAAGTGGTGCCTGCTGTCTCACGGGGAGTAATGTGACTTGTGTAATCAAGTGACCACCTGTGCTTATGAATTCAAAGTGCATGTATTTACTTTAAACAATCCATTCTGGACCTCATTTTAGCAATGACATTAAACAGAGATTAAAAACTTTCAGTATATTAATTTTCCCACTGATCTCCAAAAGCTTGGATTATGCAATTTGTTTGAGAAAAGTCCTTTTCCCAGCAAATTCTTGAACGCAAACAAGACGTTAAGAAAAACTAAACTAAAGAAGTGCTGAACAAATACACACCAGGTGCTTTGTGCAGTATTTGCTGAGTTCTACCTACTTTTTGTGAAGCCAGGTACTCCATCCCTCTTGCCAACTGGTATGTGCACGACACTAAGTCCTTGAACGTCATCTGTTCTTCTGGTACCCTGTTAATATCAAACGAATACTCCATCCCCGGGGGGCGGCGGGCTCTCAGGTACTCACGCAGGTTCCCTTTGGAAGCATATTCTACTATCACGTACAACGGACCTTGGGATAAACCGGGTGAAAACTGGAGTCAGGTCAAAGGGTAACATGTTTTTATGTAAGGAAGCACTTAGTGATCTACAACAAATGAGCTGAATCGATAAATGTTTAACTGTGAAAGCATAAATTGAAAGAAAGGAGGTCTGGACTTGGCAAGGTAACTGGCCCAAAGCTCCATGGCAGGATAGTGGCAGAGCTACAATTAGTAGCTGAAAGTGCTTAAACCCCGACCCATTGCCTACTCCTTCCAGACCATATCATGTACTGAAAAGCAAGGATTTCCAATCAAACAATACGATGAGATCTCAAACAAGGTGAAAGCACTTAAAATTTTTTTAATTTCCACAATTTTATGCCATTCCGCATCACTTTACGTGACGAAATTAGCTTTTAATAAAAACTCTGTGGTCTTTAGAGAGTTAAAGTGCTCATTTCACATTCGTGGGATACAAGTTCCACTAAAGCAGGGCTGACAATTCAGAACAACAGGCATAGGTAAAGCCTCCGTAAAATGTCATTTTTTCCCCTACAGCAAGGGATTAGAGAGTTTTCATATGATATAGTACCCTTTCTCATATTAAAGCTGCAAGTATAATGAGACACAGAAGTAAAAATATTGCTGCTAAGCTGGGGAAATATCTAAAAATCCCATCACAGCATGACCATTTCCTTAAAAAGCCTTGAAAAATTATGATTAATGAGACTTCCGTAGACCTGTTGGAAAGTCCTGAGTTACTTTATTTTCGTTACTCACCATCCTGGGTACAGGCTCCAAGGAGATTGATGATATTTTTATGCTTCCCAATCATCTTCATCATCTCCATCTCTGACACCAGGTCAGATAGATCTTTTTCTGTGGCATCATCTGTACAAGACACAAGTTCAGTTCATATTTTCTAGTATGCCAGCACAAACTCCACTAAATCACAGCAGTTGGTGTAAAATACATGCTTCAATATGCAGAATATGGGACTTGTTTTCCAGTGTACACATTACAGAAGGTCATATGTTATGTCCTAACAAAAAATAGTCTCAACCTCCTCGTTGGACTGACAACCTCTTCAGTGTTACATGTTAAGAGGCAACACAGTAATATCAGACATAAAATTGCTGTCCTTAGTTATCAAATCTCCAAAAACTATGCCCTTTCTGCAAACTAACCTTACAATTAAACTCAAAATAAATAGGCACCAGCCACCTGGACTGAATGGGCTGGGATCTACACATGGACAGCGTCTGACGTGAACTGAACTAAAAGCAGAGAGACCCACACGATGGTAATACATCTCCTGGCTCCTAAATACTCGCTGCCCAAGATAAACAGGCTGTCAAGGGCGCAGATTTACACCCCAAACTGCTGAAGGCTGAGGTCAGCTATGTGCTCTTTGACCCCCCTCTATGATGACAGAGTTCAGATGCCACAAAAGAAACGTTTTGTGGATGAGAACTGCCACATCGCCCATCCCATTCCCTGACCAGCCCATTTTCTTACCTTTCAACATCTTCACTGCCACAGTCACCGCTTCTTTGGGCCTGTCTTTGTCAATCCCCACCGCTTCGGCCATGACGACTTGCCCAAAGCAACCTTCTCCCAGGGGTTTACCCAGCGTCAGCCTAAGGGTGCAAACAGGAGATTAACACACGGCATCTGGCGAAGGGATGCAGGCAGTGAAATTCCACGGCTAAATATAAAATGCTTTCAACAACTTGCTGCAGCATGAAGCATTTATCATATGGAATTAATGAGACCCTGGGTGCACATTGGTTTTCGTGTGCACCGCAGAGTGTTTTCTTAGGGACAGTACATCGAGCATCTCATATGGGCACATCAGCTGCTAAACCCAGTTTTTAAACTCCCTCTCCTTGCATTAACAGGCTGTACTCGATGGCTAGCAGCAAGACACAGCACAGAGGGGCAGAGCTTTCAAAAAGCATCAGCCTGCAGCTGAAATTCAGGAGCAGCCAGCAACACACAAACTTCTCCTGTCACTGTAACATGGGCGGTTGTCACCTTTTTCACATTGGCTGCAAGGAGAGGAAGGAAAAATTGGTTTGTGTGCAATGTCCTGTGGTTGCTTTCAGGCTGATGATGATTTGTGTGGTAAAGGGAAGCATTAAGAGCAGAGGGATGTTTTAAATACAGGGTGTTTCAAAAATGTGGACCCAATTTAAAATCACTGTATCTGTGCAACCACAAACTATCAACTATCATCTGAATGTTGTCCATACAGCAGGTGGAGGGAACACAGAGCATTTATTAAAAGGTTACTAAAACCTGATAGCTCATTAAACCATTTGTAAATTTTTGTGTAATTGTAACATATTGGGGTCCATCTTTGTGAAATACGCCGTATTACTAACTCCTGTGATGTAACAGCACAATGCAGACAGAAAGGAAAATCAAACATCCTCTCAGGCGGCTTAATTTTAACTCAAAATTAATATTCTTACTTCCTGTACATTTGCTTGACGATCTTTCCTGCACCAAAGAAATTAGGCAAGACAGAGACAGCAAGTCAGTAGCCACTGTGCTTGTGTGCAGCTGTGGGTAATTAAATTATCACACTCCTTTCTCTTTTGTGTGGCTGATGGGTGGCCAGACAACCACCACCTTCTTCTGGGAGACAGGAGTGAGGATGAAGGTGAGAGAAGGGGCAAGGATAAGAGGTCAGTGACAAGCATGTGGCAAAGGCTCAGCATAAAGCCTGGATGAAGACACCAGTGATGCTCAGGCAGCTGGAACAGCTGCCAGCAGCTGCCATGGCCACTGGCTGCTCTGCGGCAGGTCCTGGGGCTGTGTGGGCACACGATGCTCGCTCTCCCTCCCCAGTGATGCTCTCCCTGCCCGGCGGGGACAAAGGCAGCATCTCCGAGGGACAAAGCACCTGGCAGATCTCTGACCAGCCGTCCTCTTCCCAGTCTTCCCACCCACAGCCAGATTGCTCTTCTGACATGCCCCGCGTTCCCCCAGCACTTTGACCCCTTAAGGGGCAAGATAGAACGCTTTATTTACCCATAGCTGGGTCCAGCACAGAGGCTGTTTCTTGGCTGCGGGCTCTTTGCTGCCACAAATGTCGTGTGTGAGGGTAACAAAAGATGCCTCCTGTCTGCAGCACCCAGGCTCTGCTCTGAGAGTTGGAAGCAGGGACTGGGGGAAACTGAAACTCTATTATAATCACCATATCAACATAAGAAACCTTTTAAAAAGAGCAGTCATTAACTGGGCTATGCAAAAAGCATTTTGTGGAGCATACACCTGGTAACAAAACCTGCTCAGCTGTAACAGACAGACAGAGAGATGTCGATCTCAACTTTAGGAGGGTAATGAGATAAAAAAATAAAAAGAAACTTCAAAGCCTCTGGGCTAAATCTTTTTGGTTCCAGTGTAAGTGCTTAAGGGCCACGTTCATATTCTATAACTCACAGAAATTATAATCTAACTGCAGAGCAGTGCCATGGCAGAAACCAGGGGGGGTGCTGGGCAGGTTTAATACTTCTAATGTTATCCAGTGTAGAGGCGAGATTTCAATAAGCGTTTTCTTAACTGAGTTCTTAAAGTCCTGGCTTTCCATGGTCAAAATCAGGATTCACAGATATGATATACATAGGGACTTGTTCTTAAAAGCATGGACCCCTGTCTTCCCCCCTGAAATACATGGAGAGGTTGTCATACCATCAACAGAAGAGTGTTAGACCAGGGCTAAGTTGTTTGAAAACCCCGCTTATCTGCTTAGGCACGAGACAGAAGGGAGAGGTGGCTCCTCCCAAGGGCAGCCCACAGACTCCTTGTCAAATGCCATCTTTGCCTCGGTGAGAATTCCTCAAGCTTTTTTGCATTGGTTTCTAAAGCAAACGCAAGTTTTAAAAGGTGCAAAGACTGAAGGGCAGTATATGCTATGCTGAGGTCATGCTGCATTTTCTCCAGAACTAAAATTGAATTTAGGATCTTGGCAGAGAACAAACATTTGCATTGGAAACTGGTTAATTTATGTGCTATTGCCATGCTAGGACTAAAAGTAACAAACCCCTCATTGTGTTCCTCCTGCCCCCCAACCTAATAAACCGCCTCTAAATAGCCTCCTTTCATTGCAAATCTGCTCCACCTACATTTGTGCTGAATGCTGGTTTAAAATGTTTAGCACTCTAAAATTTTCTGCATTTAGTGTATTCCCCCAGGGCAGGGGCTGACAGAAGCACATATACAGGCCCCCACTGTTGACCAGAATACTGCAGGTGGCAACTACAGCATTTTATGCTACTTTTCAGCTACATCATTAAAATAATTTCCGGAACAGTTGTCAGAAGGTTCGAAATTATAGCTCTTCCATCCAAAAGTTACAACGCTGAACTTTGAAAGAGAACTGTTCACGACAAAAGGTGCTGTTTTCTCAAAGCCACCTACAGACTTCCTAAAGTTGGTACTAACTTTAATATATATCATAGTTCTACCTGTGTCAATATTATCTTTCACGTGTCTTTTTTTATATTAAAAAATATGGTTACAGCTTTAATTAGATTATTCAGCAGCTCATTTTGCATGTTAGTCAACAGGCTTTGAAGAAAATATTACGTAGCCACATGAATTTGCATATATCAAATACCTAATACTTTTAAGCCCCAGAAGTTGTATATGTATGTACACACTATCATTAAAAAATCAACACAAAATCCTACCCAGAATATCCTGACAGAAAGAAAAGGCTGTCTAATACCATATTCTAGATTTTATCTTTCTCTCACATTATATTTTAATACATATTTTATAAATATTAAAAAATTAAGTTTAATATTTCAACTAAGCATCATGGCTTAATGTACAAAGGTATTCCACGGGGAAATCTCGACTGCCCTTCAACCAGGGTATGTGGACATCTTGTCCCATCTAAATAATAGGTATTTTGAAATAACATTTCAGATTCACTCCTTTCATAATAGAGGAGTTACATTTCAACAGTCTATCTGAAAACATACCAGAAATCTGAAAATAAAAATCAGAATGATGCAGGCAGAAGAAATTCAGTTTCTATCCAAAAGAAGACTGAATTTAGATAATTAATTAGATTGTGATCTTCAGAGGAGGTTCAGCTGAGATTTTCTTTTAACTAAAGAAACCCCGGGAGACATCGGGAAAGATGTTTCCTCTCGTGCTGTGTCATGTTTTTCAAATGTGTAGGTAGCGTTAAGAGAAATAGGCTACGTACTTATCTCTTTGAAACTCCCATTTGGGGTCTTCGGGCAGTTCATATTCCGAGACTCCTGCCAGCATCGGGGCATCGGCAGCGGAGGAGAGACGAGTCGTTATCCTCACCAGCGGCGTGTTGGAGTTCATGGAGGAGCTCGAGTCTGCTGACACCTGTGGTTGCAATGCAAGATGCAAAAAAAGAAAAAGACAGAGGTGTAATCTTGACCCAATATCTGAAAAGCAGCAGCACCTGGTATCCAAGCCAGCTCAGAACGGTGGTTTTAGGAAAAAGTGGCTGAATCTTCTTTCTAGTGGACTATTCTCATATATTTACCTTCCCTTGTAAGCACAATACAGACTCTAACTGGTGCCAAGGCTGTAAGTTGGGCCCATAGTTTGAAAACCCTATAAGTTTTAAATACATATAACTCAGAATGTAAATTCAATAAACTTTTCCCTCTTTACATTTACCCTTGGACGTCCAAGTGGGTGGAACATACCATGAGCAGAGGTGACCAAGAAGCTCTCTTCTTTCACTCACTTGTAGTTGTCTGTATCACCACGTCTTTTCCCAAATCAGTACATAATCTATTTTTTTTTTTGTATTACCATTAAATTAAAACTCTCAATTTTTAATTGAAAAAAATGGTATTTTTGCAAAGGCTCCTGTACTTTTCATCAGCGCTGATTATTATGATCACATGCATATTACTGTGTAGGAAACACTGGATTCTCTCACATATTTTCTAAACATTGAGTATTGAAAGCATCAATATTTGGGGGATCCTTAAGTCTTCTGTTAGCTAAATTCTTAATTAAAGATTCTTCAAGGCATGGAGAAAAAATTCATAAAAATAATTTATAATGTCTGATGCTTTGAAATGTAACTCACTTTAGAGTATGATTTCTCACTGGCCTCAACAATACATTTTCCTTATAGTATCAAAGGTACTCGATAACTGCTTCAAAAAAGGAGGCAGCCATTACCATCCACATTAAAAAGCTTGTTTTGGTGTGAAGGGTGCATCATCCACAAGCTGCTTTCCTCAAACCTGCAGCAGCAGCCTGCTGACCTCAGAGTTTCAAGTGAATGCTTGTTATGGCCACTTTGTCCCCTCCTTTACATGACAATCCTTCTTCTCTCTTCGGGCCATGACAGTCTTGGCCAAGCCCAGATCTGATGGCCAAGGCGGGATGAAGGTGGTTTTGTGATGCCATCACTGGTACCCGTCCTCAGGTCAGGCAGCAGGAGATGCTTCTCGGCCAGCGTGGTTTGGACCCTGCCCAAGCTGGAAGCCTACAGCATTGGAATAACTACCACTCCTGACCTTCATCCTCATCACCTGGAGTCAACTTTTGACACCAAGTTTGCTTATGTTAAGTGTCACCAGGCTAAAATTTTATTCCAGAGGTCTTACAACTAGATTTAAAAAAAAAGGCAATTATAAACAAAAAGATCCTAATAGCATTAGAGCGCAAATCAGAGACATGCAGAGATATGAGCACAAAATCCTCTTGTCTCGATGACACCTGAGAAGTGCAACTCAGTGCTCCATTATTACAAATCCAATTAGCAGTTACAGTGTCTCAGCCCACGTAATTACTTGAGTTCTTCAGAACAGGGCTGAAAGGCTCCTGCAACCATGTCAGGCTCTTACACAATGTATTTTGACAAGACAAGGCTAAGGCTCTCAAAGTAATTCCTCATCATGACTGACAACCTGTTTTGTTCGAGAGGTCTCTTTGCAGGTCGACATACTCAAACCCTTCTCATCAAATGGGGTTGGCTTCTTGACACATTTTTTCTAAGACCAGAGATTAAGACTGGAAAGAAGTTGTATAAGGAATAAAGTGTTAAGGACTGCTATCTAAAAAATAACCTTGGTAATCAGTTTTGCAGCTGACTGACAGATCTATCTTGATATCAGAAGCTCCAGCTTCAACATGCGAGATGTGGTATCTGTGAAATGAGAGTACAACTGAACAAATAAGGCCATCATTCAAATCAGATGGATGGCTTTTCCCCCGTCCATCCAACCATCTTTAATGCTAATATTTACCTTCAGCAAATATAAGTACCTGGCACATTCCTCTAGGCTAATAAATACGGTGACCACTTGGGATACAAACAGAAAACTGCTATTAAGCCAGAATACGTAGCTCTAAATAAATCAGTATGTGAATAGTGAAGGGTATCTTTTGCGAGACTCTGCTTTGCCCAGCCCAGAGGGGAACACACCTGCTGGGGCTCACCCAGAGCTACATGGTGGGTCAGCAGCAGAACCTGGATTTTTACTTATTTATTGCTTATTTTCATTATTTCACTACAGTTTGAAAATGATGGTTCATGAAATGAACTAGCTCAGCACTAAGAAACATGCAAATCTCCACAAAAAAAATGTGGCAACTCCTCTATACCCTACATCTTCCCCTGAATTTCTCTTATTTATTATTTATTATTATTTCTCGTATTTCTCTTATTTCCATTTTTAAATTTCTCTCACTGCTCAGAAACTATTAACACTCTACAATCACTTCCTTCATGTTTCCAAAATCAACCCACCAGCCACTCTACCAAGATATTTTTTCAAGTCCTGATTTATTTATTAATATTGCCCTTGCTTTTTCACCTTTCTTTGTCATTATAAACATTGTTTTCATGGGACATGAAGCTGCAAAATTTAGATGATATCCCTTATGTATAAGAAATGGCCCAAGATGTTCTGGGATCTTTTTTTGTCAAGAATACAATATTTGTATTAGACACTGTTCAGTGTTCATCTTTTCACTGGCTCTTACACTCACAATTCAGCAGTCTTAACATGGTTAAAACCTATAAATGTAAACTTGCAATAAACTGAAATACTCTGCTGACGCATTTCAAACACAGAAGTTAAATAGTAATAATGTATAGGAAAAAAACAAGTGAAAGATTCTGCCAGTTTCCCTTTTAACACAATTGCCCATGTTTACTTCACACGATAACTGGATGATTGGCCAGAGATGCTGTAGGTAACTGAAGTGCATTAACGTGGATAGGACTGATGACAAATCCAGAGGAACTACTCGGTGTCTGGGAGAAGGAAAATGGACTGCACTCCTCAGGAATATTCATCTGATTAACTGGAGCAGCACAAGGAGTTACAGGAGCTCAAGGGCTATAAAAATCTGCTCCAGAAAAGATGAAACCAATCCAAGTTGGCCTATGGTTGGAGGAGATTTTCTGTTTCAAAACGGCCTTTCCCCTTTTCTGCAATATTAAAAATTTAACCTTTGCACTCATCCTTTTTTTCATTGGCCTTGAGTGCACTATAGAACAACGAGGAAAACCCTACCTACTCCAAGGTCAGTGGATGTGGTCAACTTTAATCTACATGTATACATTTAAGTAGTAGCATATAGGAAAGCATTTTTTCCACCTTGCTACTTTCCCTTTTTCACCTGCAGCACTGGTTCCCAACCCCTTATCATGCAGGTCCAAGAACCAGTGACACTCCTGCCATGAACCCCACATTTTGGCATGTGGAGTTGCTTTAAAGTATGTGGTTGTTCTTTTCGCTTTCGGTTACACAAAGATTCAAGGTAAACAGGACACAGGCATGACAGAGGCCATCCTGAGTATTTGCAGCAAGCTTGGAATCGTCCATGGCCAATATACAGACTCCAGGGCCACTTTGGGGAATACCAGGTGCCAAGAAGCAGCAGCTGGACATCCAGTCAAAATTCACAAACTTCTTGGACAACCACCCAGCTCACCAACATGGGAAAAAGGAAAAAAAAGAAGAGCCAGGGCAGAGAAGCAAGGAAGGGCACCTGATGTAGGTGAAGTAGACATCTTCTACTCACTGTGTTGGTGACACTTGTTTTAAGCAATGACGCTACACTAAGGAGGTATTTTGAGTGTTTAATCAAAGTAAGGAAGGCAGAAGTCAATTTGAAAGAACTATTGTGGCATATAGTAACCTCAATAGGAAGGTAGAACACCAGAAAATACGCTTTTGTCCTTCCTTTCTGTTTTTAGGTGGCCAGAACCAAGGAAAGTACTGGCCTTACTGGCAGATCTTCAGCTCCATATCTGGACTTCAGAAGGCAAAAAGCCCACTGTGCCCAAGCCTCACGTACCAGTGCATTATTACATCCCCATTTTAACAATACATTTTTCCTTTGGCCAACACACTGTATTCAATCAGCTCTGAGATAATGCTTTACAAGCATTTCTAAGCAGTGGAGCATTTAAAACAAACAAATTTTTGCTGGAATCTTTAAATGCCATGTGGCAAAATCAGCTGCAGAGCAGTGCGTAATTGTCTGTAATTGATTATGAAGGGTGTTTTCCTCCAGTGAAGATTTATACCATATCCCGAAGCCTAGATCTGTCAGTTCTGGCACTCATGCTGTGAGATTTTAGCAGCCATGCAGTGATTTCATATAATTGTCAGTCTTTTTGAAGGCTCTGCTATAAAAGTTAATTTGAAGTCACATGCATATATGTATATAAATATAATGAGTAAGTAATGCTATTAGCTGTTGATAGAAATGGTCCATCTCAGTGACTGGAGCTAAGAAAATATAAGGTTAAATACATGAAACAGGGTTAAATACATGAAACTGAGGATTCCTGGTCTAAGTACTGGTGTTTAAAACACAAGCACAACCCCTTCAAGGAAAGGGCTCCTTTTGAAACACACAACAAGTTAGCAAAGTACTACTAGGCAAGTCAATGGTTTCCATATCAAAGGATAACACAAGAAACTAAAATATGTGTTAAGGTAAATGCCTTGCAACACATCCTACTGCAAGCTGTATATTAATTTTTGTATTTCAGAGTCTATTCCTAAAAAAGAATGATATTTTTACAGCTCCATACCATGTGAAATACTATATTACTTCACTTGTTCCATATTACTTTCCTTTTTTTCAGGTTCCAGCTGCCATAATAATTTTGAATTAGGCTATTTTGCTCGATGAGCTTAAGTGTGACTTTAAACCAATCACCCTTTGCTCATCACAAATGTCCTCACTATATCTTTGCAAAGGATTAGAATCAACAACCACAGTAGACACAAGCTAATAGGAATGTATTTAGAATACTTAACATAAGAAATCTTTCCTCCCCTATTTAAGACACATATATACACACAAGTTGAGAGCGTCCAAATTTGACAGATCAACTGTGACAGCACTAAAGAAATGCTCTAGTGGTGACAAACACTTGTACTTGACTTTGACCGGGCAAGGCACAAGAGATGGGACCTTCTATAACTGCTACAGCAGCACTGTCTTTTTGTCTGTTTTAATTATAATTTATTTGTTAAAAGGAAACTAAAAAAAAAGTTCTACAAAATAAATGTATGTCCTACTGAATGCTGCTCTTTACCTTTTGGCTCAGTAAACTTGTCACCAAAAGCTTTTACTGCAAATTAACTTGTGATATTCAGTCCTTTTTTCCCCTCTCTTGCAAGCTGGTACTGCTATAAAGAACATGGTTAATGGCAACAGAGCACTGCAGCTCTCTGCTTTTCTATAAAGGAGAGAAAGTGCTTGCTGAATTTCCCTGTAAGCAGTTTCCATTTCGAAAACCAAGTGCCAGATCCTAGTGAGGCTGAGGGTTGTAGGGGGAGGGAACTGATAATTCCCGACTTCATCATGACCCTTCCTATGAATGTGAAAAGAACCGCATCTTGGCAGAAAAAAAAAATAAATGCCTGCATGTGGGGAATGATAAAATCCTGTGGTAGCTCAGACTAAACAGCGTACGAGAAGCTGGGGCTGCAAACTAAACCAGATGTTACTCAGCAAGACTCTGATCCCGCTTAGACAAGATGGCATCACAGTCATGCGAATGCCTCTCCATGATCCAGGATTATTTTCATATCCACGTCCTTTGGGAGCTTGACCCAGCAGCAGGGAGCTTTGAAAACACTATCGAAAATTCCCCAATCTATGGCCTCATTTCTTTGGAATTCCAACAAATTCCATCACCCAGCCCCAGACTGCTGCCCAGTTCTACCTGCCAAGAGCATCTCCCCTGCTTGCTCTCACCCATCCTCTTCACAACTCTGCCTCTTTCTCTATTCCTCCCCCACAAAGCAAGGAAGAACATTCTGTGATCAATGCATAAATAGAGCTTTAGAGACAAAACTCCACCAGGCTTTAAATACAACCCTCTGAAACACAAATAAAATGAAAGAAAAAATAATAGCTCGGTGGTAGAACAAACCAAGTTAAACAACCCAGAAACACACACACTAAATAAAACACCTCCTGAATTAATTTTTTAATTCTCGATTTGTGCCAACAATTGTGAAATTCAAGAGCAGGTTTCAAAGATGCAGAAACTAAACAACTGCTGCAGCCTTAGAGCCCAAGGAGACGCTAACTGAAAAATGAAGGGGTCTTCACTGTTGATGAGCAAGTCTTCTGGGACTGCTCATCCCATCCTGCCTTTGCGAGCTAATATAAGCAATTAGCGAAATGACCAGTGAAATCATAAAAAGAGAAATACGGATTTCTTTTAATGCTTATAATAGCCGTATTTTACTCTACGAAGATACAAATGCACAGAGCCCCCTTCAATGAAAAACTCCTGTTAACAAAAAAGTACTCAGGAGTATTGAGAGTAGTGGAATTTTTGTTTAGGGGTTGAAATAAGATTCACACTTTCAAATATATACTTTTTTAAAAATAATCCCACTTTTAAAAGCAAAATGCCATTTTTTTGCTAAGAAAAATCTAGAAAACCAAAATAAACTGACAAAACCCTATCTGACAAGCATGTTGCAAGACAGAGATTATTTTCCTCTGTGAAAACAATAGCTTTGGAGAAGGTCCATATTGCATCATTTAGTGACAAAAATCTAAACTGAGGGCAGCAGTTGACACTGCTGTCACACGCAATGAAATAACACTATTGCCCCAAGGAACCATTTCCAACTGGCACAACTGAGCTCACACCAAATCCTGAGTATTTTTTATGCTGTCAACTTATCTCTGAGTCATGATGATGCTTTTATATTCAGGCTGAAATCTAATAGATGTATTTTATCTAAGCAGCTAATACATATCGCTCTCTGGTTAACCATACATTTGAAAAGCCTTCTTTGTCCAGAAAGCTATGCAGATTTTTAGCTGTAGAGATGTGTGAATTGAGCTGAGGGCTTCTCATCACTCTGATACACTCAGAGGCGAAGGTCCCTCTCCTCCCCAGTGATTCTCAAGTAAATGACTAAAATCATAAAATTACAAAAAAACAAACAAAAAGTGGCAAAGAAAGACAAACCAAGTAAGAATTAACATTGTTGCTCATAAAACAAAACAAGTCTCTTTCATATTGGACAAAGTTTATGTTCACTGTCTCAAGATATTGTAAAATACTGCGTTTTAGAGGAAGATGGCTAAAGCATTAGTATTTTCTAGTATTTTTAACCAAGGAGATACAGAAGCTGTGGGGGGAAAAAAGGGTTCTGAAAAAAATAATACCGGTCAAAATCCCAAGACCAACCTCCACCCTGACTCTGTGTGGTTGTGCATCTAAATTTCAAACACGTACCCACACTGAAGAACTATTTTGAAGGTATGTGCATTAGCCGGACAGTGATAATATTCTGGACAGGCTGTAAGAACAGTCTGCAGAAATTCTGCACAACTTGATCATGGACCCAAACTAAACCCTCAGATCCAAACACCCTGACCAGAGCCCTGGGTCCAGCCCCTGCAGATGGGCCCTATTTTGAACAATGAGGGGAACCAAAGCCTCAGATGCCACCACCCCTGCACCTCACAGGCCTGAAACCTGGGGGTGGGTTTAGTGGGTTCAGGGGTCTATACTGAAGACCTACTGCAAGAAAAAAAATCAACAAACCATATTAAACTCCAGCTTCAAAACAATCGTGTCTTTCAGGAGAGGACAGTATGTGGGAAGTGAGGTTGTTTTGGCAAGTGACAGCCTGTGGCAAAGCCAAGGGTCTGTTACTTGTTCAACTGGTTTGGTGCTCGTGCTTTTTCCCTCTCCAGAAACACTCATTGCCAGCCACAAGAAGCTGTAAAATATATTTTATGCAATGCCGTTGTGTACATTTTAAATCTCACATTTGCTTTTGTACCTCACTCAAACACATCAGCATCTTAAGCTAAGAGCTGATATGGTATCTCTCCTGTTTTTACTTTATTACAGTCTTTTTTCTATTTTCAGGTTGTTTCTGGATGTTTGGCTATGAAATTCCCTCCCCTCAGTCTTCAAAATTCCTCCTGAAAAATACCTCTCTGTATCTGGTACCTAGTTACTGCAGTAATAGTCACCTTAGAAACATTATAAATACACAATTAAAGAGGATTCTGTTCCAAAGTCCATTAAGTCAGTAAAATTTTTTCCATTGACTTCAATGAGCTGTGGAATCAGGCCCTAAAATACTACAAATACATTTTTTCCATCTATAGACAGAACATATTTCATTTTTTACATTTCTCCCCTAACATCCCTGCCCTGAGAAACACTTTGTTGTGTTAAATTGTACTTTTCTTCCCAGGCCAGTCTCAGATTAAATCCCACCCCTACTGCCATTGGGTATAAGGCTTATTTATTCCCCATTTCCAAAGCTTTCATTAGAGGGATGTGCTGGCTTAGTTGTTTGGTAAAAGGTTTTTTAAACTCTTTATCTACTTTCTGTTACCTGTCTGCGCAGAGGGATTCGCTTTGTCAGCTTATGGACAGCGGGCTGGCTGCTGAAATCTGGCTTCTTGGTGGTGTTCTTCATGCGGCACAGGACGACCGTCAGCACCATGCAGGCGATTAAGAAGACCCCTATGCAGTAAATTACTATTTCCAGGTAGTCTGGAGATGTCGGATATTCTTTTTCTTTTTCAGGAGCTGGATTGGAAGTTTTGAGGAGGGAACAATCACACCATAGAGTTAGCACATGAGACAAGAAGAGCTCAGTACAGTGCGTGGAAAAACATGAAATGGTAAAATATCAGCAATTCTTGTAGTGACTGTGTGACGTACAGAATACTGTGAATGTTTAGGTCATCTTGCAATCTGAGAGTAATTCTTCTTTCTAGATCACTGCTTTGACTTTCTCAGTTTGCCACTGTGTGTGAGCTTGTGCATGTATTATACATATTTATATAGAGAGATATATACATGTGTCTGCCTAGATAGGTACATATAAATTGAAATATTGGATGATCAAGTATAATTTTAAGGGAAAAGAAAAAACTGAGGTGTTCAAACAAGGCTCAGGTTAATTTTGTTGCTCCAGCCAAACTTCAGAATTACTGTAAATTTTTTTAACCACACAAAGACACATCTAAAGAGAAAATATTGAATTAGCTAGCCTAAGAGAAGAGTGTTTGAATACGCAAATACACATTTGGGCTTGAGCCTGCATTGCCTGTTTGTCCAAAGTTTTCGCTGTGGCCTCAGAATACAGAGGGAATGCAGGATGAATCGGTTCTCATCAGGTTTCTAAATCCAGGTTTGGGGTTTAAAGAGTGTTCCAAGGACCCAGCAGCCCAGCTGCTTAACTCGCTGCCATTCCTGCTGGGTATTCGGATCCCGAGATTCTTCGAAGACCCCAGCATCAGGCTAAAAAGCATAACGCAAAAGCTAAACTGCCAGCAATACGTTAATGATTGTGTCCTCTTTCGTGAGGACTGCATGGTTCAAGTAACCTCACCAGTGGTTACTACTCTATGAGATTAGATTTTAGTGGCAGTGGTTCTACAGAGCAGTTACTCTGACCGAAACTGTTCTGAAATTATCTTCAAGACTGTTACATGTGCAAACATTGTCTCTGATCCCTCATCTGTGATGCATCCCCCGGATAAAGAGATTCCACAGCAATTCGTGGTCACTCCGCAAGCAATGCACGTTCAAGCTGAAATTTTCTTGCACTTCATTCTAAGCTTGCAAAAATATTTCATTCAAGAAAATCAGTTAAAAATGCTGTTCAAGCACTTGCAAACTGCAAACACTGCTAGCAGAAGCGAGCTCTATACAAGCACTGCTTTGCCTGCTTGGTGACAGACCACGCAGGCTCGGTGCTCAAATAACAGAGATGTAATAACGTTGCCTCGTTCAATATATTTTCAGAAATTATCTGCAGAAAGTGGGAACGTTTCACTCCCGTAATATGAACCTCAGCGATATGCACATGCAGGTTTTGTACCTTTTACTTCGGATTAACAATTAATAAATGGTAAGCACAAGATGACCCAGCAAACCTCAGGTGGTTCATGTTTTTTGCAAAGTAACTCCAACAGTTACAAATGAGAAAATTTGACTAGCGTCAAAACCAACTACAGTTTTTCTAACAGCTGATAACAATTTCCAGGCAATAAAGCACATTGATGTTTGTTTCTTTTAAGGACAGAAACACCATCAACCCCAGAACAGCAAGACATGCTTTGCAGTAAAAGCAAATGACTACTTGTTTTCTTAGAGCATGCAATGTTTAAAGATGCACGGAGCCAATTCCCAAGATATGGAAGGCACTGCTTCTGTACACGATCCATTGGCATCAAAATTGGAATTTCCATATGAGATTTGGATGACAGATTAGAGTGAATTTAAGCATACTAAATAGTACTTTAGTGAAACAGTGCATGATTGTGGCCAAATTAGTCTCAAAGCTTCATAACAAACTTCGAATTTCATTCTCTTGAAAAATTTTACAATGATTAATGTGCTGATTTTCAGTTATCTCACTGAAGTGCTAAGGAAACGCAGCTCCTTAGCATTTCTGATGAATGTTTAACAGATGTAAAAATATTTCCATTGAGTGCAATAGGCATTCCCCCCACACACCCTTTTTTTTAATTGTTATTGTTAGGTTTTTGGAGTTGCAAATACATGACAATTCATTGGCTTGAGATAACTATGTTTTTAAAAGAAGAAATCATTGTAAAAGTCCTTTTCTGAGACAGAAGCCGTGCTAATTCTGCAGCACCCAACAAGGGGAAAATAAAAAGAGGAAAAACCACAGAAAGAGAGCAGTGTATACCTGGCAGAACTGTCAACCATGCAGTGTGAAAGGATATCCCAATAGAATTACCCGCCAAGCATGTATACTCCCCAGCATCCTCAAAAGTTACATTCCGTATATAGAGAACCTCAATTTCTTTGTCCGTAGTGTTAACACCGGCAGCCTAAAAAAAAACAGAAGAGGGAAGCAAGAGAAAAAGCGAGACATTGAGAGAATTCTTGTGGATAGGGAGATGGAGCCACGGGGCTTTGCACTTTGTAAAGGCAGAGGTGTAGAGAGGCAAAGCTCCTTCCCCATCCACAATCCCTCGTCCAAAAGGCGTTTACCAACAGGTCCCAGCTCACCTCAGAAAGTAATCAACACCCTTCACCAGACCTCGACTCACCACCTAGACATGCATGCAATCAAACCACATGGAAAAATTCACCCACAGAGCTTTTGGTTTTGGTTTTTAATAAAAGGAAGTTGAAAGAAAAACGAAGAAAACAAAGTAGGACAGAACGCAGAATCCTTCACATGTAGTTACCTGTTTCAGAGGAAAGAATTTACTATAAAAATACACTCTGAAGGTAAATTCTGCTCCAATGGACATAACTTAACACCTGTTTTGAGCAGTGTATGGTCCTTGCATCATCTACTGCACTACTACTTAAATATTGTACAGTGTGCAGTGTCACCCAATCTCAGCTTAATTGGAAGCCTGGTAATATTTGGTGGCTTGATTAGAAGCACAGTGTAGGAAGGTAGCACAGGTCTTGTTCAAAAAAGACCAGTTGTGGCTCTCAGAAATGTGGAGAAAGACTGGGCCCCAAAGGGGCAAAAGCCACGTGCTGGAAATAAAATCTATTTTTCTAAATCTTAGAGATTTAAATAATAATAATCAGAAGGTTTCTTCTGGTCTCCTTCCAGACTTGTTAAATCTCTGGCTTGACAAGTCATTATGCACAAAAACAATCACTGTATCAGTGATAATCTAAACTCGTACAAATAGAGTAAATCTTAGACCTCGAACTTTCCAGCTGTCCCCAGATGAGCATAGCCCGGAATCAGCATCAAGGTCTCTGTGATGCAGATTTAAAGAAACGTTTGTTTGCCACTTTTTGTCTTTGTTCTGTTCAAAAATGCTACTTTGGAATACATGATGATGAGGGAATAAACACATTTTTACAAGACCACTTTAAAGTAAATTTACTTGTGAGTTGTAGTCGCGCTGTTGCCAGTCTTTATTGCTATTAATGGGCTATTACCCAGTTAATAACAGGTGAATAGCAACTGGAAAACCCTCCCACCCTGCACAGTCACAGGTGATGTGGGAAGTTATGAGTAAATTGACGTGACTTATACTTCAGTGGGTACATACATGAACATTTCATATAGATATACACGTATGTATATATATAAATATACACTAATTAGGTTGTAATTACGTTGTTCAATAAGTATCTTGTATGTGAATGGCAAAGTATGCATAATTAACTAACAACAAAACTGGACATAAACACACAGACACAAAGACACCAAACACAAGAGAGGACAAAGATCAGCTTCAGAAACCAGTGCTTATGGTGCACACAGAATATTGTGGGAATTTTTCCATGGCTGCTGGTGTAAGACCAGTTGCATCACCGAAGGAGGATTACACATAGACCACAAGGCCAAAGAGTTATCCTACAAGCTGCCTGCAGTCTCCCAAAGCACCATTTTTCTCCAGCTTCCACATCCAGCTTGCTTTAAAAAACAGTGTTACCTTGTATACTCGGCAGAACAGAGAGCCAGGCAGACTGGTTGGCCTCCCCTATATAATTGGAGACCTTACAAATATATTCTCCAGCGTCCGCCTCTGTCACATTGTACAGTGTCAGCACTTCAGCATTGGAACTATTTATCCCCGAATGCTAGAATAGACCAATAACACAGGAGAACAATGTCACTGCTGCCCAAAACGGACACCAATCTGTCTATGGTCCCACCACCAACACATCATAAGAATACGCCTTCCACTTCATACAGGTATCAGCATCAAAACATCGAGGGTTTGTTTGGTTTTTTTTTGTTGTCGTTTGCTTTTTTCTTAAATACAAAACACCACACAAGGAGTTAGAAAACAGCAAAGTGAGGGGGAGAAAGCACCTGAACTGGTGATTTCCACCAACTGCGTGGAACAAGATGGTATCGAGCTGGCTGTCCCGCCTGCCAGTGCAATAAGTTTTGCAAAGCCACCCAGTTTGGAAAACTCTGGAGTTTCCCTGGTGGGGTTTACTCAAAACGCCTGCGGCAGGAATGACGCCACCGATACGCTGGCAAAAAATGGGACATCTTGGCAGGCTCAGCATCCAGAAAACCCAACCCTGTCAACAAGCATTTGGCAGCAGGCATCACGTTACTTTGAAATAAAGAGGCTGAAAAAGTGTGAAAGAAATAGAGTAGATTGTCTTGGGTATGTTTTGGATGCATTCTACCCATACATAAATGTCAATGATGTTCTTTAAGAGGGTTTTCATTTTTTTCTGAGTAAGTCATGCCTGAAACATTTACAGATAAAGAACTCCATGGAAGTAAAAAAGAGTAAAACAGCATCTATAAGCTGCATAATTAGCATTCAGACAATCAAATATTTATCTAACTCATTATTTCATTTGTAACGCAAACACTTCCATTTTCAAAACAAGTTCAGATCTCCAAATCCTTGGATTTACACCAAATAAATTCAGCACTTTGAAGAAGTCGTCACCATCGCCGGCATCTGTAAAGCCTCACCTTTAAAACCTGAAGATAGGGCAGCCCATCTGGTCCGTATTTACTGCCATTCTTCTCTACGTGTTTTATCCATTGAATATGAGGTTGAGCATCACTGTAGACTTTGCAGACGAACTCGACGTCCCCTCCGACGACTGCAGAGGCATTTGCTGGGAGGCCAGCCTGGAGGATGGGTCTGTGTGGGGATCGCTCTGTTCGGGAGGGGGACAAGAAGGAGTGAGAGAGAGAGAAAGAGAGAGAGAAATAAAGATGCCTAAATAAGAAGAGCTGCCAAGAAAACTGTAAGTGAACTCGAGCCAAAAAGCCCTGTAAGCCTGTTGGCTGACTCCTCCGAAATCGCACTGCAGCCAAAACGTATAACAAAAACTACAGTTCAAAGGAGATGACTTGAGCACTACACTTGTAATATAAAGAATAGCTATTTGGGGGGAGGGGAGAAACCATGCTTAAAAACTTTAAGCATTTTTCATAGTTCAACTCAGCAAGAATTTAGTAAAATATCTTCCCCCCCCCCCCCTTTTTTTTTTTTGAGTCATTGTAGTAAGTATCTCTGAGTTTTAAAACATTCTAATTGGACTAAACCTCTACAAATTAAGAACATTATTGATTAATTTATAAAATTTATTGTTGTGTTAAAATAAACCAAAGGGAACTTCTCAAAACCAGCAGTAGAAGCCTCAGCACTGAAGCTCCTGGTGCAGGATGCCCATAGCAAACAGCTTGACTTCAAAACGCCCTGCCCAGTGCTCCCATGATAGCTGCTCTCTGCTTTACCCAGACACAGCAGCAGGAATAAAGTTCGTTTTTATTCTGAGCAACACCAGGAAATACAGGATTCCCTGGAAAACTGCAGTGTATTTAATCTGAGCCAATAGAGCTTTTAATCTATGGACTTGCTTAACCATTTATCAAATGTTTTTGCTCAAGCTCACATCACTTAATATACCAAGTGTACCCTGTATCTTATGGGTACCCAGAGAGTCACTGCAGCCAGAGTTCCCAGCCCAGTTTTGTGGATATGATATAGGCAGTACTTGGGCAAAGCATTGATGAGCCTCATTCTCAGCTATGACAGCAAGGCAGCTTTCCATCACCCTCACTAAGCCCAATTTAAAAGATACTAAAACCTCCTGGCCTCCAAGGCCACCAACAGCCTTTTTTGTTGAACAAGGCAAGTGGGTAAAGCATAAAAACTTTTCATTCAAACATCTCATAAGTGAAAGTCTTCTAACTGACAGCCTTAGTTACCGAATTTCTTTATTATTCAGTGAGCAGGACAGACACTGTCACCCGTCCCAGAAAACCTTCGAGGAGCTGCAGTTTCATCAGCCTCACTGGGAACTCACCGCCCTCCTCATGCAAACTTAACTCTGTTTCTTTCTCTAAGAAATCAAAGTTAATACTGACCTACATATATTCCATACTTTCAACCTATGAATTGGAACACCCATCGCCCAGCCCCCTCTCCCCTACTCCAGGAATTATTTCAAAGATAAGTAAAAAACAGTGGACCTAAATATTTATTTTTAGAGGCCATATAGTGTAAAAGCTTTGACATTACGAGCCAAATCAACTGAATTTCAAACCAAGCAGTCCTTCTTAAACATACTAGTTTCCAATAAACCGTTTCACAAGCAAACATTGCGAGTGTAATAGCAAATAATGATGCCCATGGAACAATGGGATCTTTTATACAGTCCAATATATTTGGCATGCGGCAAACATCTACTGGGAATTTATTCACTGAGGCTATGCTGGGAGCATACTACAAAGCAGCAGTCTTATTTTACTTGTAGCAAAAGTGCATTTGTGTTGCAGTTATTAAATTATTGCATCGCTATATCTGTCATTTTCAAAGATCTAGGAACAGTTTAGTATTTTTTAATTTGTAAATTACAGTAGAACATATAAATTACTATTTTACAGTTCTGGAGAGAACTTTTAGTTTCTCACCTTCTACTAAATAAGCTCTAATTCCATCTCCCTCACTCCTTCATTTGGGTACAAAAACGGCAAGCAAAAAATCTCTCTTTAATAGAAACCTTACACCATCTTCCAAAACTTATTACAGCTGCCTTCAGTATAAAATGAAACCTTAGAGAATGTTATTTAAAATGTTTTTTAGGAGTCAGCAGGCCTCATGTTTCATTTCTCCACATCAGGGTTTGATTTCCTTTGTGACCTTATACTCTGCCCTTAAACAAACCAGAGAACGAGGCCTGAAACATCTTGGAAAAGTTCCTACTATGCCAGCATCAACACACAAAACGTGTTTAGTTTATCCCAATAGCCATCAATGATTTAATCTTTTATTGATGACTGTCAAACGTTTCCTCTACTGAAAAAGAAGAGGCAAAGCAAAGGAGTAAAAGCAAAGATCTTACAGTCGTGGTCTCAAATTCCTTTTAAAAAATTAAATAAAGTGTGTGCGTATGTATAGGTAAGGCATTTGTGAGATTTCTTCTCTAAGGGTAAATGTGTTGAAAACAAACTTTAGTTGCCCTCCAACATATGGAGCAATGATTAGTGTTCGTCAGCTCCCCAGCTTCAACAGAAGGGAGTATTCCTGTGCCCACACACGCAAACAGCACAGAAAAACACAACCATCACGATGCACATTCAGCAGAATTTCATCACAATCCTGGAATCCAATACCACAACACATATACTCTGTATTGGGGAAAAAAATAAACCTGGAGAAACTTCCACTAACTACAAATGACCAGCTATAATTCTGCATAGTATTGGTAATAATAATTTCAGGATGTCACCCTGTCTTTGATATTTCTCTGTAAATCCAACACATCTAAGGACTCTACTTAAGCATTCGTACTGTTAGAACCACATTCATAAATCTTACATCACTATTTAGCCTTTAAAACACCAGCCTTACATTTGTACACCGATATCATCACTCAAACAACTGGCTACAGTAATATTAGATGGAAATGGTTTGTTTTGGTTTGGTTTTTTTACTGAAAACTAGCAAAAGAGTCAAAGTTGCCTCCAAAAAAATTCTTAAAGGCTGGTGAAACTAATTTTATCATTCGCATTTCATAACCCAATAATTATAATCAGGATCGTTGTGAAACTATAGTGATCATGTGTTAACTCAGACAAACAATATTTTCATACAAAACAAGTTGGCAACCAAGCATTAAGCTCGGTAGCGCTGCTGATTTCAACATTTCCCTCATTCATTAATACTAAATTAAATCAGAACCTCAAGAAATAATTCTTTACTATTTGACTACTCAAATTTTAGTGTTTTACTGCTAACACAACTTTTTAAAAAAAAAGTTCAACAGCCCAAGCTATAATACAGAAAATCACCCCGTTGATTAGCTGTCTTCAACCATACTAAATACTACATCATAAAGACCATAAATAGTAGATACTAATATTATTACCATAAATGCTAGTTACTTAGTGAACTAGATACAGATCTACAGGGGTTTCACAGATATGCCCTACTTTCTTAAAAAGACTTCCGTGGTTCAACTGAAATGTAATGGATGCTTAAGACTGAATGTAATGGATGTTCAAAAATGTTTAAAATTAAAAAAAGTATATTGATCTGAAGTTATTGAGCCAAACAGACACCAGCTTGGTTTCTCCAGTTTGCAGCTTAGATACAAAAAGAAGAACATCCCTATTTGAGGAGTCAATTATCTACAAAAGGCAGAGCAAGAATGATGGCTCACTTGAGGAATATCACATTCAAGGCTACAAGCATCTAAATTTTACACATAAAAGTGCCCAGGACTTGAGCATTTCTGCTCAGAGATCTGCTTATCTATAGACAAACAGACTCACTATCTGAAAAGACAACTGACAATTAGATCTGCCCAATGGTTTAGAACAAACTGTCATTTATCCTGTTAATGTTAAAACTTCAGAAAACTGCAAAGAATCCAGGAAAGCTGGAAAATCCCAAATTTCCTAAAAACTGGCACAGTGGAGGATGCTGCCCAGGAAGTTCCCAGCCCTGCAGGATGCCTGGAGACAGGTGGGAGTCTATCCTGCCACAGATGATGGAGAAATGACTGTCAGGACTATCCTGGAAATGACTACTGGAGCCCACACACCATACCAGGAGGTCCTGAGAATTAGCTGGTTTAGAAGGTTCTGTCTCTGGGCAGATGGTTCCTACAGAAGGGCCTCATCTCTCTCCCATCCTCAGCTTTACTCCTCCAATTTTCTTTGCTGAGCAGCTGAAGCCAATACAGAGGGAAATCAGAGAGCAGAGAGACAAGAAAGTCATGAAGCAGACACATGAGACAAAGATGCTGGAGTATGGATGAGGGTGATGGGGCCAAAATCCAAGTTTCAGAGCCAACAGAGACCAGAAGATCCAATCCCACCACTCTGGTCCTAATGCAGGGGGTGTCAGGATACAAAAACTGCAGGAAGAGAGGCCACTCGCTGAGCACACTGGTGGATGGAAGATGTAGGACAGGATTTGCTGTTGCCAGAGGCCAAAGTAAAGCACATTGTGACTGAAAGAGTGGTTCTGCCACTACTGGGGTGCCTTGGCAGGGAGAGGAGACAATAACCCCGGAAGGGTTGAGCTCCAGGACCCATCCTGAGGCCAAGTCTCCTTAGCAACCTGGCTGTGCCAGGGGCTGAGAAGAGCTCCAGTAATTGTCTATCCAAGCCTCCTTGTCACCCTAGCACAGACAGTTCAAGACCTTTCATGGGAGCTAAAAGCCAGAACCAAAGCCCATTCAAGTCAGAGTTAAAACTCACATGGAATTCAATGGGCTTTGGATAAGGCATTTGATTCATTACAAAAAAAAAAAAAAATGAAAACTACTCTTATTTTCTCCTTTGAATGTGCTTGTTTCCTCTCCTTGCAAATGTGTGATTCAAGTGCAGGCTAGGAAAATAAAAGCTGAATAGCAATTCCAAGACCAAACATGAGTTCTGGAGACAATGGAGAGATCCTCAATTAACAGGGGGAGGGGAGAGGGAGAAAAAAATATATTTAATTATTTTCCACAGTTTTTAATTAGATACATTTATCAGAGTCTTCAATACTAGTTTTGAAATGTTACTGACTCCTAAGGAGTCACCTTGACAGCTGCCACTGTGAAGTTACAGAGGGTTCCCTCAAATGATGCCTCTCAGTGAATCAGTAGCTTTCCTGGATTGATAGCCCCAGTAGAGATTTGATGTATTCAGTCCTCACTGAATAAAAAATGAAGCAGTTCCAGCTGTCTCTCTGCTTAACTGAAAACACAGACCTGCCATGCCCTTCTCTACCTGCCCTGGTCAGCACAGCATGTTCAGTATTTTGCCTGAGCTCGAGAAGCCTTCAGCAGCAGTCTGGACTGTTCGGTGAAAACACTCTGCATTCCCAACCACCTTCCTTCCAATTGCACAACATATGTTGCTTTGGAAGATGCTAATTATCCTGTAAATTATGGGCCTCAAAAGCACCCTACAAAGTTTTAGGCTAGACTGTAATCACAGCCTCTTGTTCAGCTTTGGCTTAGCATCCCAAACTTGCTAGACTAACTCTTCAGCCTTAAAAAAAAAAATATCACAGACTTTTCATCATATACTTGTACTGAAATATTTCTCCCCTGTGTTTCTTCTTCACTCAGTATGCAGCATTCTTCCACCATTTCCACCAAGCCATATCAATAACACAGGAGGTCCCTGAAGGCCACCAATCTTAGGTAGAAGCACTGCTGATGGAGGAATATGTTGCTACATGGATGGCTTTGCCCCCAAATTAACTGCAGATGTCTTCTTCTATCCAACAATGCATCACATCTGGGTATTTCCTTGGCAGTTACTTTACAGACAGATGCACATCTGCCTAACAAATCCCTCATGCCACTGACTGAACCAAGGACAAGTCTCACAGAGTGGGAAGCCAATGGCATCACCCATCTCTGGGACATCCAGAACCCCATCCTCATGTCCTCCTCCAAACTGTACCCATGAGATGACCCAAACTGCTCCAACAGAAAGTGGAGCTATATGCTAACTTCTCAGGTGACTTAACTGCTGCCTGGACTTGACAGGGGGGTGAAACCTGTCAGGTATAGCTCCAGCTTCCTAAAAGGCCAGTGTACCATGAACCATCTCAAGTCTGAAATATCTTCTTCTCAGAAGTGGCAATAATGACCATTTCAGTCACAGTCTGAGAGAACAACTCTCTCCACCTGTGCAAGCCACTGTCTCTCTGCTCAACTTTTGGCATCTTTATTGAGACTGTACACATCCATACTATTATTGCTGGCTCTGATGTTTTTTTGGTGGTTTGGATAGCTACCACTGGGTGAGAGCATTTGCTAAAGCCACTGGGCCAGCAAAAGGATCGCTACCTGTTCGGGCTAAATATCAACCATTAAAAGAAAGATTAAATGTTTATCAATCTTTCACCATTCATTGAGTGAAAACCTTTCAAATTTCTGTCCTGCCCTAGCTGATAGCAAAGGAACCAGTTTGCAAGGAGAGACACAAGGATCATTGTCCTTCATGAAAGATCCCACCTACATGAGCTGTGAATCTGGCCTTGATTCACAAGCACTCAGAGGCTGGTTTAATTATTGCTCTCTGAATTAAGAGAGCTCTTTTGAGGAGAATTCCAGGAATAGCCAAGGCATGAGGAATTGCAACTCAGATTTCTCTATAAATCCAGCGTTATCCAAGTTCATACAAAGGACCTGATGTGAAACTACACTTGCAATCCGCACCCCTTGGTGGAGTAGCGTAGGAGGGGTCTAACCAAACAGATGTTTGAGTCCCCACAGGAATTTCCTCCTTCAAGGTAGCTTTCCACACATGGGCCAAGCCAAACCTTTGCTTCCTTTCTCCAGCAATAAGCAATTGCTTCTGGAGGCCTGTGCTCTACGAAATGCTGGAAGGAAAACACTGCTAACTCCACTGTTTGCTCCATGGCGTGGAGGAGTAACATTGAGCACTGGCTGTTCTTCCAAAAGATGAGCAGGTGTGGGCAAAATGCCTCTAGTAATTAACGTCATACACTATATATACGTGAGCCAGGAGTCGAGCAGCTTCTACCAGCTGCACGTCAGTTTGGTTTCCTTTCTGCATAATATGAAGCACTGCATGTTGTTTATGGCCAATTCAGAAGCACTGCTGAACTGTCATGTTCCATTTATATGTACATACATACACACTCCTCAAATCATCACTTCCTAGGTAATTTATACACGCCAAGGTAGCATCCACAGCAAGTTATGGACAATGCTCTCTTCTCAAGTTCTGCAAAATCAAAAGATGGTTTAAGGCTACAATGAATAACAGATCACTGTCATTAAACACTAAGAGATAAAGACCATCCCTGGCAAGAACGCTTGATAGAGAACAGGAGTCCTTAAGGCAGTCTAGCAGAGCAGCTTATGGATCAGACCAGCATTACCAGTGCTGATGAAATCATGCCTTACAACTTTTGGCATCTTTTATCAGCAAGCATTAGCAAATAAACGTTCACACTACTCAAAGTGCCTGTGCACCAGGAGTCTCAATGTATAGCATTTCCTACTGGCCAAAAGCTACTTGAACAAGTCACCTCAGTGGCCAAGAGCTCAAAGGGCTATTGCTGCAGCTGGAGCTCCTGGCCCTCAGAAGGGAACCTGGTGAGCCCCGGAGCAGGACAGGGGTCTGGCCATGCAGATGGGAGTGAGGAGATAACCTCCATAACCACCTTCTAACCCCCTTTGTCCTCATATATAGAAGTCTTTCATGCAAACTCGAGGCATTTCTTTCTGCTGCTGTATCACACACTTCATCATTACTGACTACTGGTCCCAAACCTCCATCTCTGCTTTGGTTTGTGGACCAGTATCAGCACTCAGAACAAAGTGTGACAGCAGGGAACCAGACTCCATATATCCCCTGCTGTGACCGAATACTTCCTCAAAAAATTAAACATTTGAACACTGACTATTAAAGAATTTTCTTTCTAAAGACTAAAATCTCGTAACAGACACCAGAAACAGACTCAGTTACTATATACAGAAAATACTTTGCCACCCCATCCAACTTGTTGTGCCACCCAAGCCCTCCTACTTACTGAGGCCAGTCAAATAAAAGGCAGTGCCTATTTAAAATCTTTATACAGAAACTAATCAGGTGTATGCAAACTCTTTGTCCTTGGCTTCACCACCTTCAACTCTGATTTAAAGTAATGGCACTTTTTTTTGTTCAGCAGGCAAAGCTCCCACTGATGTTATCCCATCTGTCTCTTTGGACAGTTCTACAGCACAGCTTCAGTTTGCTGTCCTGCGTGCATTTTAGCTAAAATCCATCTTTGCATAACACATTTACAGCATAAGTTCATCTGCATACCTCCTTCTCATATGGCAGTAAGCCAGGGAAAATAAAGCAAGCAAGACTCATGTATTTGGCTTGATACAAAGCCTGTTGATGTCAGTGAAAACAGTAGGGAAAAAAAATCACAATCAGAACTAGTTAAAAGCTATCCTTCCAAATCACTCGTGTATTGGAGGGTTAAAAGAGACACAAACATCTAGCAAGTGCAGGGCTATGGCAGGCAGTGTGAACGTTCTTGTTTTAAAACATGAAATTATCAACAGGGTTTTAAGACCAGATTGCCCTTAAAGCAAAGCCCTATTGTCAAGCTGACATAGTGTGGGTTTCATCAGTCCCCTGGAGCAGAAAAAAGTCATAGCAACAAGAGTTGTACAGCACTAATATCAGAGCTCACTTTCAGTATTCCTCACACAGGGCACGCGTAAGCAAAAGCTTCACACATGTCTGAGCAAAGTGCAGAGGGGCCTTATTTTAGTGTGAAAAAAACACGGGAAACAGAACAATGAGGAGCTAAAATTTTCATTGAAATTCTTTTCGGTGTACCCTAAAAGAAAAAGGCTACAGGAGAACATGAAGAACAACTTGTGACTTCTCACAGACAAGTAGTAAAATTTTATTGTTCTGGCCGTTTCCAGAGACTGCGTTAATTTTTACACACAGGGATATCATCCTTTGTACTGTGCACAGCTCCCAGCTCAGCTGCTTTATAATAACCAGAGACAATGCTGGGGTCCAGCATCATTGGACTGGCCTCTCCAGTAGGCTCTGCCAAAAGTTTACCGTATGCCTGGCAAAGAGCATCTCTCCCACTGGGATGATGTCCTCTCCTAGCTGCAGAGGGTTTAACTCACCAGTGCACCCACTGATGCCATAAAGCACACTGTGGGACTTATTATTGCTGTTGTCATTGTGACCTGACTGCATATTTTTCATCCTCCAGATTTCCTCTCCTGAAAACAGCTCTGCCTTTCAAGCAAAATGGAAAAGAGTATATAAACCTTTGAAAGCCCTCGTACATTTCTACACTTCTTCCCCTTTTCTTAGACAACACTCTTGCTCTATTGAGCAAGGCAGGTGTGAAATTATCAGAAGGACTGCGATATTCTCCTGCCTGCCCTGACCAACTACACCTGTAGCTCCCAGGGCAGGACAGAAGCTGCAGGTCCCAGAGTTTCAATGCTCTGTGCCGGACCACCCTGGACGAGCCTCAAGACACATCTAAGTTGGACCTCACTCAGTTTTTGGGCTTCCCTGCCCCGGTCATGAAGTCTGTTGTCACATATGGCCATGTTAGGAGGGGAGATGTCCCTCCATCAGGATCACAATCACTTCTGCAACACAGAATCCATAACCTGTTCTAAATGATGGACCAGATGCTGAAGACGACTGCTCTTGAAATGACCCCGATGATACACATTTTGCATTATATTTCAAGTAATTCAGGCAAATCCAGGTAAAGTTTGCAAGATGCAACAGTGTTCAGAGGAAGCGCTTAGGCTGGCCATACTTGGACACACACTTTTTGCTCCAAAACAATAATTCTTTTCTCTGTTACTTTCTACATTTCTTGACCCCTCTTCTGTACCCAGATTTTCCTGCCTTTCAGCGTACATTCCCAACAACCAGCTTCCTATAAAGCCAAGAGCTGGGAACACCATGACTAGCAGCAGGTGCCAGAACTGCTTTCTGAGAAAATTTTGCTGAAGAATAGTGAGGAAAAAAGCCATTTGTTGGAATATTCATTCATAGGTAGCTTTCACAAACACCCTAGATAGTGCATTGTTACAGATATTAAAGGAAACGTACATTTGAAACCAACTGCTGAAATGAAATTATGTTGCTCAGTAATACACATAATCCAATCTAACAACAGAAACAATGCTGCAGATACAAACACTAACCAGTGCACGTCTATTCACTTGTAAATGCAGAATACATGAATTTAAGAGCAACTGTTTTGATAATCTGATTTGTGACAGTGATTAACAATCCCTAAAAGTATATATAATTTCAGACTTTCATAAGCATCTCATAAAAATGGTAAAGACTAACTTTATTCTAACTAATACACTGTCACATTGAGTTCTTGACTCAGCTCAAATTCTGACACTATCAGTGTTTTTCTTTCATGAACAGACAAAATTTCAACATATTCATGCAACATTTAAAGAGCAACCTGAAAAAAATAATATCTTATATTTACAGAGCAGTTCAATATCCAAAGTGCTTAACAAACCAGGATTTTTAGCATGTCCTTTTATGTTTCAATGAAATAATTGCTGTTGAACCTGTACCACGAGAATGGTAGTAATCCAAAGATGACCTAATGATTTGAAATCCTGAAAACCTGCAAAACACAGTCACCCCTGAATTTCAAGTCACACAGTGATTTGTAGAGCAATGAGAGAAGAGAAAACCAACACAAAGTACAATCTTTTATTTTCTTAATAGCCATAGAATTACAAGTTTTTTTGATTTGTCCCCACTTAGGTACTGTCAGATCTCTCACTCCCTTATGTATCTCACCTCTGCTACATCTCTTTTAATCCTGGTTTAATCCCCAAAACCACCAGTGTGGTGGTCTCAGGATTCATCTCGCCCACCATGGGCAGTTATCCCACTGAAGCCATGGGACCGTCCCACATGCAGAAATGCAGGTGCAAACTCCTCATTAACGAGGCAGACATGATTAATAACCTTGTGTTTGCCTTTAATATGGCTCATTCATCCAGTCTGTATCATAGTTCATTTACAACTTTTTCTGTATTTGTGGTAACAAATATTTTTTTTAATTCAAGATATAACTTTGCCAATTTACTGCCAATTACACTGCCATTTATTAGTAACAAAATTGTTAGAAAAGACCAGATGAGGTCAAACAGCACCTCTTATAGGCACAGAAATGGCTTCTGACACGTGCTGATCGCACATTTAACAAGGTAACAGTCTTGTTAGCATCTTCAGACAACTCCTGCAAATTTCTACTTGCATTTCCATGAGCAGGATACTGCACAAATTAGAAGGCATGATTAAAAATGATAATGACAGGGCTGAAACAATATCCTGCTCATCATTCATCAAAAGAAAGAGAAATACCTGCCTTGGGGCTGTAATAAGACAGAAAGTGGGACAGGAGGACCAGTCCTCCCCCAGCAGACTCTGCAGGAAACATTCCAAACATGACAAATTCACTGTTCGCCCAGCAGATGAAGTAATGACACTAGTATTTGTCCATAAAATGTAATTTAGCCAGACTACTCCAATGAAATCAGAAGCTTTAACGCTATAAAACTAGGGGGTTGGAATATTTTTACCTTATTAAGAAAGTGGAGGAAAAAAAAAAAACCACCATAAGTTTTCATTTTTGCGTAGCTGAACCATCACACCATGGTCTTTGTTTTCAGGAGTGAACCCCCACAGCCTCCAGCTCTAAACATTTTGTGTAATTTCTTCTCAGCTGCACACACCTTGCCAAAAGCCAAGCGCCAGGTGTAAAGTCCACGCTCAGGCTTATCAGTACACTAAATAACATCTTCTTCCCTCTTGGCCTCACCAAATACCTGAGGGCGAGCATCAGCACGGATTCCTTCACGCTTCCAGCTCCTGTCTCATCATGTCTTGTGCCGCAAGCTCTGGGTTGAGGACGTCAAGCCAAAGCTTGTCCGTGTAAAAACCCAGTCAACAAGCACATCTGCCAGCCGTGCAAGTTTAGGCTTGGTTTAATACCTACACTTAACTCCTGCCAGACATTAGTGATACAACGTCCACGGGATGTATTTAGGTGCTGTCATAGTTCCCTTTCTGTCTGTAACGTGAATCCTAAAAATAATTCTTTTGAAATCAAGGAACGTACCATAGTTAAGTCAAACTAATTCTGAGCTTTATTTTGACAAAACAAGCCTTGGCAAAAAGAAAACAACAGTGCGTATGTTTTTATGAATTTGGGAATGATAAAATGGAAAAATGTCTTTAAAAGAAATATGTGTCTGTGCCATGTTCGCAGCCAGAGATTCAGAGAGCACATGAAATCCAAAAATAAAACTGAATAGAAACAAGAGCAAAGCTATTTCTTCTGCCTAAACTAAAGGAAATATAAACAGTGAAGCACCAATGGCAAAAAGATGATTATCATGCTGTAACAAGCAAGAGTAAAATTCATACCAAAGCTTTCTAAAACCTCCAAGAGCTCAGGGGGGAAAAAAAAAGTGGTTTTCTGCATATCCATCAATAAAACCACTCATACATGAGATTTCTGGGGCAGAAGCCTTAAGATGAGAGTCATTTAAAATGGCTCCTGGATGAGAAGTTATTCTCACACTGTTTTCATACGAAAATACACATTACTGTTAAGGAACAACTGTGTGGTTCTCTGACACCTCTGGAGTTCACTCCTCAGTAACAAGAGCCAAAGGCATGGCTATTAGGTAAACAAGAAACTGGTCAAAGTACAGCTAAACTGGCTGCAAAAAGACTTAAAAAAAGGTGATAAGTTATGTTAATTTTTATAGTAAACAGCAAGGCCTTCTTACACGTTCTTGGAAGATGTGTTGTGCTATAGCAGCTGCCTATAAAACCCAGTGAATGAGGTAATGTGCCAAACTTCATCTGAAACTAAACCATCTTTTGTTTCCCTGATTACATTAAATAGGACAGAAATGGCTACCTGCACTAGGAGCGTTCAAAGACCAACCTTTTCTTTTTGCCTTTAAAATATAAATTCAATTAGTTACTTCCATGCTTAAGCAGAACTGCTGCTGAAATTGTACTCTAGCGATAATTGCAATTCAAGAATGATCTAATTATATACAAGTCTCAGTGGCTGCATTCCCACGTTGCTTCCTACAACTCGGATTCACTACAATACAACTTTTAAGTGACAATCACATCGTTTGCAATCATCCTCCCTTACGACTGCATCGCTTTCTATATGTTTAATGAGAATGGAGTTAGTCTATTAGTAACCTTACAATTAAAAAAAGTGAGTTTCTACCCACCATTAAATACAGAAGAATAGAAAGACACTTCAGCTGCATGTAAAAAAAAAAACAGCTGATGGGGTAAACCATACAAGGGAAAGAACATTCTTTTAATTAAGGTACTGGATTAGGATTCAAGTACCAGCTTTACTTTTTGGCTCTGCCACTCGCTTCCTGTGTGACCCAGGGCAAGAAACTTCATCGCCCCACAGCTTGGTTTTTCATCTATAAAATGGACGGTGACATTTCCTTCTCCCACTCTCTCCGCATTTCGGTTGTGAGCAATTACTGAGTGCTGGCACGTTGCCTTGGACAGCAAGTATCCGATATTAATTGAAGCCTCTGGGTAGTTCTCCAATAAAAAGCTAAAAATCGACTGGTCTGCCTGTCGCAGGATCCTCACAGAGTTTTACATCGCCACCATTTCCCACTGCTGCAATCTCAGCCATTTGTATCCCTTCAGTCCTGCTTTTGAAATGGAGGAGGAGGGGAGAGGAAAATGCAATCGATTGGGGTATCCCGAACATTAAAACTACAACTTTTTCCAACACAAAATATCCTGGCCAACTCGAATGGACAATTCTCCGCTAACTTTGTCAACGTGTATTCTTTGCAATACAGAGAGGCTGCCAACAACTTTCTGCTTTTTTCTTCAGTATTTTCTACTCCCATTGTAAAAAAGTCAGTGCAATGGTTTTGCCAGGTTTGTAAATGTGAATGAGACCATCTGAGCTAAGCCGACTATTTTAAGAGGGTTCTTGCAAGTAATTACAAGGTAAAAAAATGAGAATACTTCACACCTACATTCTGACTGAAAACTACTCAGCCCTGCTGGCTCCAGGCTTTTAATTGTCAAAAGAGTTCAAGGTTTGGAAAGTTATTGGCATTGAGTAACACTGGATATTCCTAACTAGCATTGTGTCATTATTTGGCATGATTTTTGCTGGGATACTTCCCAAATCTGTGACATAATCAGAGGGTTCTCTACATTACACTATATAGTCAGATGCTCATGTTAGTGTAATATGTTACCATGTTTAATACCATTTGCTATTACTTACACTTAATCAACTCTGGAACCAGTTAAACCATATAGGAAAAGCAATTTCAGAGGCTTTCAACTGACAGTTTTCCACACACAACTTGACCTAAAATTATGACCTGAAGTTTCTAAGATGCGGTCTACATACGCAATTGCCTCTAAACAAACATCCATAACTCTCCCCAACCCTATGGGAACTGAAAATTCATATGAAAATAGAAAAAAAGCACAAAAATAACTTCTGTAGAACTGTCTTAACTGTCAGAGTTTCCCCTTCTGGCCAGCCTTAATTTACTGCTTCAGCAATTTTATGCCCAACCTCCACGATTATTACAAGCTTTCAGCAACACAGAAACAGCTGAGCTCTCTAACATCAATCCCCTCTTTAGGTTAATGTCCCAGTGCAGTATATCTTGAAAGACTCACAGTAAATTCAACACAGGTATCTTAGGGTGCACATTCCCATACATACATTTTCAAAGCAAACTAACAACTGCACACTTTAGCTCATCAAATTAAAGGAAGTAACATGATTGAGTGTGTAGAACTCCAAGATGCAGATGGGGATTTGTAGAAGTCACTTTTGGACTTCTGGTTTGCTCTCTCATAGAGTCTGAGCATCAGACAATACTGAATATTCGCCCAGGGGAAATCAGGGCTCCTCTGGGTGCCATCAGCTGGGTACCCAGCACCCCACATCACTAGTCACTTCTGAAAAGCCTCATTATTTACTTTCCTGCCTCTCTATAGGAAAGGAATAGACATTTAAATAAATGACATAATCCTTATTACCATTCCATTCATTCATGCAGGTCACTATAATTTACTGCCAGGAAAAATAAACTCCTGCATAATATTTCTCAATGTAAGACATTCAAAAGGCTCAAAGGGGGAGAGAAGGTGAGAGGGCTTCTGATAAATATTTGCTCAAGTGACCGCATCATCATGAACACATTTGCTAAAAAAAAAATACAGGTGAAGAAATTTACGGTCAACATGGCACATGCCAGATTGGGACTGGGGTGGTAACAAGGAAAAGAAGCAGGGGACAGAGAAGGGGAATTTTTAACCAGTTCTGTTTCAACAAGGAAAATTCCCAATATTGCAAAGCTGGGGTTTTCCTCCCACGTAGCCCACTGAAAAATAGTTTTAAGCAAAATCAAAGTTGAGTCAAACTAAACTCCCTAAAGCATTAAGCAAAAAAAAAACCCCAACAAACACAAACACCACACCTCCAAAAATCCCACAGCTCATCACCTTCATTACATTCTTCTTGGGCCAAACTCTGAAAATCAAGCCTCAACCTTGGGGAGCCCATGTCCTCCAGGCAGATGGTCAGCAGAGGACCGAGGCACACAGAACACAATTTACTATCATCTCTGGCAGGCACTGCTGCTACACCCTCCATAAACTTTGTTTAAACAAGTGTTCAAACAAAAATGGCTTGTCCAGTCACTCAGTTCATCTCAGCAATATACCCACAGCTCACCCTACCGAGCGTGACAAAATATCGCCAAGGCTCTAAAAGTCCTCACTGCTTTCAGTGTTGGCCACCTAAAACCAAGTACAGGTGAGCTGCGTGGCTCACAGACCAGCTTTGAAGACTTAAACGGACCAGGGCTGGTGGTAGGGCTTTCCCAACGCAAAATTAGCTTTTCCTTCCTCTGCTCCACAAAGTCTAGCTCTCACACTGGCATTTTCATAGGGAATAGTTTCATTTCTTGCTGCCTGAGAAGCTGGCATTTGTTTTATTTTGAATTTGGGGGTTTTCAGCAGATTTAAGTGGTCCCAGACAAAATGAGACACTAATTTTAAAGAGCATCCAAAACAATGTAAGAGATGCATTTTTATTAATGTAAAAACCAATCAAGAAATAGGGAAGTGAAAACTTTGTCACTGTTTTGGTCATATAAACCCATACTCACTGTAAGATTCTCCATAGAAAATAAGTCAGTCACCAGCCAAAAATAGCTTACAATAATCAAATTCATTGTTTGCTTTCAATCTTGATTGATTAAAAGTTTTATTCATAGAACTTGTGAGGCTCAGATCATCCCACAAGTCTGGAGACAGCAAAGCCCATTCAAGAAATACTTCAGAAACTGCAGTTGAGGTCCCAAAAAGTACTACCAGCAGGTCCCATTATAACAGCCAAACCGATTCCTTTTGGACAGCAATGCCTTCAGAATCAATAAAACTGCTCACACTCGTCCAGGCTAACCCACTAAAGCAAGGAGGAATGGAATTGGTTCCTGAGATTTCAAGCCTTAATTTAGCTAAGCACTTAAATAAATACATGTAAGCCTTATTAAAGTCAACAGAATTTAGTGTTATTAAGTTAACATTATTAAGCATGTGCTTAATAGTCCTGCTAAATCACAGCTTTGCTACTACTAAAGATTCAGGCAGCTTTTTAGAATTCGTCCTCAGGTAAAACCACAATTTTTGTCACCTGTGTTTCAGGGACTCCTCATAGCCCATGCAATGGGCTATAGTTGGATCTCTATGATACTGTTACACTACATTTCACGAAGCTTTAGATGTACACTAAGTTAAAAGTCAATATCTAGCTTTTCATTTAAAAATAGTTTCAGCTATAATAACAGCAACCTAAAGGATCACTTTACCTATTTTCATAACTGCAGTTATTAAAATTTGTGTTGGTACAATTGTACAAGTAATAATTAAATTGTAATACTAATGATTAAAATTGCATCAGTATTTATTATTAGGTCATCATGGAAAGCTTGCAGGTGTATCACAGCAAAAAGAATTCACTTGGACACACAGATTTCACACCTTTGCCAAGGCACAGGTACATTGGTTCTCCAGACACTACTGGACATACAAATATATAAAGTTATGTAGTGAGATCTTCTCTTTAGATGATTCTTAAGTCATCTCCAAAACTAATGCAAAATGTATCAGCTTAACTCTAAATGTCTTAATGGAGAATTAAAACATCGTCTTACTTACCAACAACGTCAAGATGGTAGGTGTGATTAATGGATCCGTACTGGTTTTCCACTATGCAAGTGTAATTTCCCTTGTCAGATGGGACCACACTCTCCATGATGAGGCTCCAGTGCTGGTTGCGGACCTGGAAGGTTGTAAAGCAGAGGTTGGGAACTTCACCAGCGTAGTTTCGCCCTCTCCCAATCCAAAAGAAACATTTTCTGAATAGTTAACCCTTTGTAATCTACGTTTAAAAGCCTTTTTTGTGCTTGGCTGATGGTTCTGGAAACTGAAATAGTTTATTTATTCCTGACCAGGTACAGCATGGCTGCAGCAGAGAGAGCTTTCTTGCATTCTGCTATAAATTTACCTCGTCCCTGATGCAAGCACTGCACGTGTTGGTGCGCACTCAGTGCTACCAGCCTAATGAGATGGCACCAATTAGCAGCAGTCATCTTACCAGGCTTTATAATCTCTCCATCCACTCTAGAGCAAATGCACACCCTCAGGATATTCCATACCTGCCTCCAAACAATCATCTGATAATATGATTGACCCAACAACAATATGGGATGGGTATAATCCCCTAACATCTAAGTCTCTGTCTTTCTCTACTACTCAATTACACAGCCCACAATTTGGAGAAACAGAGTACAAAAGGGCAACATTTGAGATCCCTCCACCAGGCACACAGAGTGGCCACACCTCTCGCTGATCTGGGGTACCACAAGAAAGAAAAGATGATGCTGCCTCATGAAAAATGGCTGAAGAAAATCTTCACAGAAACAGAGCATAAGGATTTGCATTTATTTCATGCACTCCTTCTCGGACAGAACATAAGAAAGGTGCTGGTGCCGTTCCCATTTGAACTCAAAAGAAGTGTTGGCATTGGTCTTGCAGAAAATAGGATCCAGCCCAATACTGGAAGGATATAGAGTCATCCGGTACGTACATATATTTCCTGCATCATAAGTTGGCTCCCAAAATGACCTTTTGCTGGCTATCCACTAATCCCTTGTTTTAGCATTACATTTTGACAAAGCACTCAAAGATCTTAACATCATGTAGCTGTAATGTACAACTTTTAAACTGCAGAGTACATATTTTAGCAAATGGAATAAAAATACAATCTGGTACAGTCATTTTAATCAGCCAAATGGAAAGCAGTAATTCAGTGCAGTACACCAGAAAAAAATTTATGGACCATTCAGTGACGCTTCCAGTAACTATACATTCTTAAAAGATCATTACAACTATAGGTCTGAAATCCTGCTTTGTGCCTGGCTATTGTGTAGGTCCTTATCCAGCAGGAAAAGGAGACACAGGGCTGTGTCCTCAGGGCCAAGAGCTTAAACCTCGTGCTTGCTGGAGGTTAAAATGTCTTCAGTTCAAAGCCTGAAAGAAAAGTCCTCTCTGTAAGGAGCTCCTGGCTTCTCTAGTCCCCCCAGCTAGTCATTAACTCATTAGTTAGACATTACTATTACTGTCCAGTTATGGGCTAATAATATTACCTAATGACTGGCCACGTGGGCTTTGAGAGACAAAGAAAACATAGACAAGACTACAGCAGCAAGTGAAGGGCATAGTTGCTAATCTAATGTCACAGAAATGTGTGATACAACCTCAAAATCTCCAGCCCAAACTTACAGCTCCTCTTCCCCATCCCTCCTCTTTATAGTATACATCAAAACCATATATTGATTCTCTTTTTCCACTCTTTGAAGAGTTAAGAAACCAATTTATGAAGCTACAAAGGGTTTATCAGTGTTATTTTATTGTCTCGTTGTTCTGCTAAGCAACTTTCAAAGTCAAGGTTTGGGTCAGGAAGAATTACTGTCATAAACCATTGGTAAATAACAAATAAAACAGCTACATATTTTGAATATTTTACTTCTTTATGAGCTATTTTGAGGGAAACTTGGTCAAAGTGACCTGAATGTTTTGTCACTATAAGTTACATCACACTTCTCAGAATCGAAGTGTCTTTAACCAATTTGATTGCCAAACAAGAAGAGATCATGATTCCATGAAAGATTAAAAAAAAAAATGGTAACAAGCTGTAAGTAATTAATTTGATGACGAAATAAAGGAAATTGTTTAGCATTCAGCAAGAAAACATAACTAATTTACAGCCACAAGTGGATATACTGGATGGCAATATTAAAAAGTATTTGTGCAATTTCCCTTCTTGTAACTCCAATGAGAAGAGATAATATCTTTATAATAAAACAACAGCTTAAGCCTCTTCTGTTTGAACTAAAAAACCACTGTAGAGGCCCAAAGCATTTATGACACATCGTCACACAGCTGGATTTATGTCACGGGTCTGGATTCAACTAGATTCAGCTTGTTGGCTTAGTGCTTTCTGGTTACAAGTGCAGCACCATGAAGCCCAGAAAAGCTCCTCTTTGCTGGGCGTGACGGCATCTTCCCCAGTGAAGGCTCCCAAATTGAAACTTCAGTTCTCAGACATGTGACGATCCTGCCATGTCCCCGCAACCTCCCAGTTTGCAACACCCTGATCAGACAGGCTCTGTTAACATGTTTTTAAGTAATGTGCCTTCACTATTTAGTCTCAATAAAGCCCATCTTTCGGCAGCAAAACTGGTGCCGTTACTGACAACCAGCATCAGGATCACACCCATCTATGTAAAAGGTAGTTTCGAAAGAGGTTCAAAACAGAGTTTCCACAGTAGACAGCTCTTACATCAGCCTTCTACACACAGTTTAACTATAATAGTGATATTCCTTTTATTTTGGGGGAAGGGGTAGACCCACCCTTGTGACTCTTTTCAGTGGTGCCCAGTGACAGGATGAGGGGCAACGGGCATAGACAGAAGCACAGGAGGTTCCATCTGAACATGAGGAGAAACTTCTTTCCTGTGAGGTGCCAGAGCCTGGCCCAGGCTGCCCAGAGAGGTTGTGGAGTCTCCTCTGGAGACATTCAAACCCACCGGGACATGACCCTGTGTGATCTGCTCTGGTGACCCTGCGTTAGCATGTCAGTTGAATTGGATGATCTCCAGAGGTCCCTTCCAACCTCAAACATCCCATGATTCTGTAACTAAACCTGCAAATAGATGGTGTCTTTGGTGATGCAGGTTAAAGCCATTAGAACCCTCCTGGTTGCTTACTTGGGCCCTTCTAAGTGAAGATACCAGTCGTACGATTCTCCAGATATTCCCTAATGAATTCCCCTGAGTAATATCAACTGGGTCAATTTAAGCTGTTTACATAGATAACTGGAGCTCACCTGGCAGACAGAACATATTAGGGAGCTCATGTGAATTATTCCACTAGGAAAAAACATGAGGGAAACAGCAAGCCGCTGAAAGCAGGAGCATCCTCAGCAGAAATATGCAGTCCAGCAAAGGACAAGCGTCCACAGCTGGAGACTGATAAGCTGGAGGAAACTCTTCCAGCTCTCCAACCTGACTAACTCCTTGCCAGTTATTATCCTGTTTTTTCTATTATGTTGTTCCCTGAAGCTCTACTTCATATTGAGTTCTTTCAAAATCCTGGAGAATACCCACATAATTCCACCCACTCTCTCAACTGCTCTTCAGGATATGTCTTCCAATTTGTAATTGCCTTTTCTAGATATAGAGAAATTCAGGGGATAACCACATTGGAAGCATGCTGAAACACAGCTTGAGACTTCAGGTACTTTGTCACCAGTTCAATAACTGCTTTTGTCATTTTTTAAATTGTTTTGCAATACCTATTTTTATGTTTTATCTGTGCTTCATACCCAAAAATGGTATTTTATTTGCAAAAGGATTCAGATAATAAATATAATCTCAACATGGTTTTCTTTTTTTTCTGACTAGTTATGGAGACTTCCAGCAAATCACTGAGGTGCTTTTTTTAGCCATCTTCTCCATCAAATTTTTAATCAATTCTTCCAAACAACATCTCCAAACAACTCAATTTTTAAACTAACTTATCAATATCAAATGTATACAATTGTCCCTTTAAGACATAGTTTGGAGGTGGGAATCAAAATGCCAAAAAATATTGATCAGAAATCCAGGAAAGGGGAAGGGATGTTTCATAGAAACGCTGTGCTTTTGGAATATCACATAAAAAATTGTGGACAGTTCTGTTTCATTTTCAAACATGTGTCTTGAGTGAACGGATCCATCATGAAAAGTTAACACTTAGTAAAAAATGGCCAAAGGGGGTCAATTTTATACGAATTTCAAAAGAAGGATTAGAAACCAAAAACCCCACAAAATCAGCACCATTTAGACACATACTGGTACTGCTCAGGAAGAGGGAACAAGTGCAGAACATCCATGCAAAAGCCATATGCTTTAACAGTTCATATAGAGTCAGAACTCTTTCTTTACTCTGTATTTACCTGGCTGAATTTAAATGTGTATAAGATGACTGTAGTGATGAAGCTTATCAAAATGCATATGTGAAAACACACACCTGTCGATACATAAACAGTAACAGCTGATAGAAGAACATTTGCTTTCTGGGTGGCATACAGAAAAGTAAAGGCTCCTGTGGCGTCTCATAGCGGATTTAGATTATTAACTCAAATAAATTATTAAATGCCTTTAAATGCACAAGCATCACTTTAGAGACATAAAAAGAGACTAAAAAATATTTAGACATTCAATAGCTGAACCCTTTCTCCATGCTGTAGGGACTTTGTGCGTACCTTGAAAATAATCAGAAAAGGTTCGATTCTGAAATCCACCACCCAGAATTAGTCATGGTGGAGGAATTTTGCTCTGGGAGGTATCTTGGCCAGCACATACACCCTCCTGCTAGCTCACCCGAGTGCAAATTGACTCAAGACATTCCCCAGTCGGAGGGACAAAGTGCTGCAGGTCACTATCTGATTACGATAAAGAGAATACAAAGAAGAGATTTCTTAGCTCAAGGCAGTAGGAGAGAGCTGGCTGAAGGATTACTGGAAAGCTTCACGTTTTCCTTCCCTTCACTTTGTTCTTAAAGCCTTCAAGGGATAACTGCCCCTTCCGAAAGGGATAGATGGTGTTACATCAACTGGTGATGGAAGATACAGTCAACTGGGCTACTCTAGTCACTCAAAGTATTATGAATATTAAAGTATCCAGCAGAAACGCTTTACATATAGCAATGTTCAGATTCAAAACAAACCAGTGTACAAAAATCATCATAAGTTGCTGTGATACCTGGCTGAACACAAACCAACATGGAAAGATTCAGTCCTTTCTGAGGATCCCTTCATTACAAAGTTGTCAGTATAGAGGTGTCAAGAAAATACAATTCTCTCTTTATTTCTGAATAATTTTGAACTAAGCCTGCAGTGACCTCATCTTGCCCCCCTAACAAGAGGAGGACACATATTTCAGAAGCTCTGGAGGACTCATTCTTTAACACCCATCCACTGAAAACAAGCTTATGTCTTAAAAAGATGATTAACCAAAACACCGACAGAATCCAAAATATACCTAGATTGGGTAAGCAGAATTATGTTGGTAAGTAAACAGAACCAGATCATTTAATTTTTTATGTATTTCTGAGCCACAACTAAGTCTAAAATCCGCAGCTGCGTCTCCTCTTTTTTTTTTTTCCTCTAGACTAAAAAGATGCAAGAAGTTATGATTTAGAATTATAGGTATATACTTCACTTATCCAGCTGGCTTTAGAAATAGGTGTCTGTGGTTTCTTCCCAGAGTACATACATACCTAGGAAATTGTATACATTTGATACATATGAGCAAAAATTTAATTTGTGTCACTTAATGGGCAGAAGCCTAAATGAGCTCAACCAGACCCCTAACACAGTCTAGTAGTGGCAGCAGGGAGCTCCACATGGACTGATTTACTCCACTAAAGATCAACCTCCCAAACCAGAGATCAGGTATCTCCATCCTGCCTTGTAAAACACACATTTTCCTTCACGCTTTTCAAGAGTGATATCTGCATTTCCCCTTCATGAGATGTAAAGTGTTCAAATAATGTCTCAGTTAGTACTGAAACAGTTACTATTATTTTCCAAGGATTAGTTTGGTTTTCCCTTCTTTTTTTTAATTGGGTTTTTTTTGGGGGGTTGTTTTTAAAAAAGCACCAAGAAAAGTGAAAAATCACTGAATTGTAGCCAATTTGTTAACACTCCATAGCGTTATGAAAGGCAGAAGGTGTTGCCAGGTGTACACTCATAAGCAACAGTAATTTATGGTGTAAGCAAACATAGATGGAAAAGTCTACTTAGATAATTAGTGCTCATGCGGCGAGATTTTCTGGGCTTCGCTCTCTGCTAACACAAATGTTGGAAAAACTGACACTTTCTACAGTAAATCCAGCTAGAGAGGAAAGGAGACTACGGCTCGTCCTCCTCTGCACTGGAAAACTTATTTTTTGTACCAAGCAGGGTCTGAGTCAACAGCACACGGAGCAATATACACCCTGGCTCCATCAGGGCACCGCAAAACCTGGTAGCCCAAAAATACTGCAATGCTGGGGTAAGTAGCCCCCAGGGCTCAGTCTTGCGCTTACGGTGTCATCTGGAAAAGTCTCAACTTCCATCTTAATTACCATTAAGGATCTTAATTACCATGAGGAGCTCTCAGCTCCTCAGCAGAAGTTCTAGGCTGGGGCTTACAATAGTGACACAAGATAACTGCGAAACTTCTCATCTTTGGAGAGGAGTTGCTGAGGTGTGGGATACATAAGGAAACCACTGACGGAAGGGTCCAAGAGGAGGTTGAGGTAACTCAGAGATACGGAGAGGTATGGCAAGGGTAGGGCTTGAACAGCAATTTCCCATTGAAGTCCCGCACTCCCATTCCCTGTGAAGAGTGGGATAAGATGACCGAATCCTGACTTCTGACCTGACCCAGGCAGATACCAAGAGGTTAAAGGTCCGTGCACTAACCCACAGAGCGAGCTGGCCTCCCTAAAATTCTCTCTTAATCAGTAACCATCAATTTAGCATGAAACGTCTAATCTGAAGCTGTTTAAAATTCAAACAAACCCTTGTAAGTAATTGCTGTTAGTTTCCTTCAAATTCTGCTTCCCATTTTAGTTTCACAGACCATAAACTCTATAGAAAATAATAACTTTTGACTTCCAAAGCTTTCCTTTATTAAACTTCCTACAATCACCAGGGTGGATGGTCACGTTTTCAGCAATGTCGCTGAAAAGGAATAGAGCAAAATGGTCTTACTCTGCTTTGCAAAGTCACTCTTTAGCTTTCCAAATAGGTCTCTATAAATAATCCTTAGCTGCACTGCTATGCTACAAGCTTGAATTTGAGAAAATAAAAAAATAACCGCCAAAGAAACCATCCACCCTTCCCCAGAAGAAAACAATTACTTTTTTTTTGCTTCTACATTTGATTCAAGGCCATTAAAAGATTTTCTGTTGACTTCAGCAAGTTGGTTTTTTTACAGCCTTCGTCAAGAACAGAAACTGCAAAATCACATCATCAGAATGTACCTTGTAGCCGCCAATACGATGCTCTTGTTTAAATTCTTTCCCATTTTTCAGCCATCGCATGGTCGGTGTTGGGTTTCCCATCGCTGGACAACGAAACTTGACAGTGTTTGCTGCTGGCACCGCGTGTAGCCTTTTCTCCATTTTGTCTGTGTGTGTCCAATAAGGTGCCCCTGTTTCAATGAGACACATCCAGAAATACATCAGTATTCAGAAGCTGAGCTCCCTTTCCAGCCCCTTCCACAGACATGAAGGGCAGCACGTATTCATTTCAGCAAAGACAGCGTGGTTTAGAAAAGTACACGACTGGAAATCATATGTCACAAGTGTTGACCGGAGTTTTGCAAACAGCTCAGACTTGAGTGTATAATTTATTACAAAAGTCCAATAATTAAGCACAGATATCCTTTGGTTTGTGTATATCAAGTAAGACAGAGGGACCAAGTTTTTAGTAGACTCAAATAATCAAACACTTTCCACCTCAAGTTGAGTTACTGTGGGCACTCAGCAAACTTTGAATTCTTGGACCCCAGCTCTGAAGCCAGAGAGACCAAGTCAGAAGACCTGTTGGAAGTCTTAGTCTTAACCCTTCCCCATCTGTTAGATGAGAAATAAACTTACCTACCTGCCTGGCACCACACTCAAACTTACAGTGTACCACGACAACGTGAGCTGTGCTGTCACTGTCATAGAAACCATAAAAATATCTTTACAAATGAAGGAGCAGCAAAACTCAGCAACAGCGCTGATCACTTTGCAAGGATTTCTTACTCTCATGAGCCTGTCCAAGTCCAAATGTTCACTGATGTCCAACACCATGGCACAAAACCAGAGCAGGTCCATGAGCCCATGTTTACTGTAGTGACCACTTTTGCCAGCTTCTGGGTCTCACCATCTCCTGCCCATGTCCTGGCCAAGCCTGTGCCCACATGAGGAGCACATGGAAAACCCCCTTTTTGCCCAGGTTCTCAGTCATTTGTCATGTACCAATATGGCAAAGACAGCTCAACAAAACATACAACTACCCATCTGTTTTTACCCTCCATACACAAGGTTACCCCATGCTCTGGATCCACGCAACACTTTGGCTACATTGCATAGCGTTTTCATAGCATCGCTTCAGTTGTCTCACCATAACAGTTTTTAAAAAGTTAAAGATTCAGGATCTGTTTAATAGTAGGAAACATTAATTTCTTTTACAATGGAGTTTTCCTGAAGCAAATCAGATTAGTGTGGAATTTCTAGTGCTAGAGGGGTCCAGAAAAATAACTCCATTTCTCTGAGCCCTGTTTCATTTCCTTCATTAGCAGCCTAACACTCCACTATAAATAAACTCTTCCGTTCCTCAAATATTTATAACAGTTCTTACAATCAGTGCAAACTCAGAAATCCTGCCACCCCCTCTCTAAATAAAAATACAGCTGGACAGAAAATACAGGAATAAATCCTTTTACAACGTCTCTCTCAGGATAAAGAAAACATTCCAAAAGCAAGCCTTATAATGATGCTAAGAACGATAAGTGATTATTTTTTTTTTGCTCGAAGTGGCAATTAGTGTTAAAATTAATGAAGTAGAAAAGCAAAGCAAATTTGTACATGTAATCAAAATAGAAAATCAGGTAACTATTGAAAATTAACTGCAACACTAAGAAATTGTTGCATAGACTAAAGTGAATTAGGGATGCAAGGAAAATCACTGTTAACATTATTTGCTAAAACCAGGATCACATTAAAATAACAGAAGACTTTAAACAAAGCCAACCGACGGAATTAACTACTACATGCAAAGACCAAATTACATTACAATTGCACCAGGCAAAGGTGGAATTACATGTTGGTATTGATATATTAAAAGGATATTTTCTCTGGATTGCTAAACATCCTCCACAAGGTAATGTGTGGTGACCACTATTGGGCCCTGCCCACAGTTCCCACAAAATCAAAGCCAACCAACCATCAGAACCAGTTGTATTGGTATCTCAGAGCACAGAGCCTAGTTTTGACCTCAAACGGGCAACACCAAACCAGCAACTTTGTAACCAGCACGGTCACTTCTCATCATGTCTACCACATGCACCTTCTCACAGCTAGAGAGCATAGGAGGCTTGGATGCACCCACTGGCACAACCTCAGAACCACAGGCTCCACCGCTCGCCCATGGTGATGCTGCCCTGCAGCACAGGCTGGATGGACCAAGCTCTGGAGAAGCCTAAATCTCTAAGTCTAATCTAATTAAAACCAATTAATGGTTTTAAAGTAAAGGAGGGGAGATACGGTCTAGACATGAGGAAGAAATTTTTGATGCTGAGGGTGGTGAGAGCCTGGCCCAGGTTGCCCAGAGAGGTGGTGGATGAACCATCCCTGGAGACATCCCAGGCCAGGCTGGATGGGGCTCTGAGCACCCTGAGCTGGTGAAGATGTCCCTGCTCATGGCAGGGGTGGCACTGGATGAGCTTTGAAGGTCCTTTCCAACCCAAACTATTCTATAATTCTAAGGTCCCATTGGGTTCAGCCCAGGATGAAGACATCTGAGTTGGTCAGGACCCAACCACCAACAGTTCCCACAACAAGGCTGCTTCATGCAGCCAGGTTTCTACTGCATTCTACTGCAGCTCATCTTCTCTTTTTCTTGTATGTAACCCCCATTTCCATCAAGTCTCACCCTTTAAAAAAACTCTGCTTCTGGAAAATAAGTGCTCTGATAAGCTTCATGGACAACAAACGCAGAGGGAGGAAAAACTTCACTTCACGGAAGAGGTGGAAGCAGAGAAGAGGCCAGGAGAATGCAGGCAGGAATGAAGAAGAGCAGCTCAGTTCTGTGCCACAGAGAGAGCAGGGAGAGGAAACTCCTCGGGGAGAAAGGACTTTGCTTGGAAAGCTTCCCCTCGCACAACCCTCCCATCAGCATAACCTGCAACGCTCCCAAATTACGGGGCCGGGGGGGGTGGTGGTGGAGACAAACATGCGGATATCACATGTTGAAAGCACTGCCTGAAAATGCTTCAAGACATCCTCCCATTTTTCACTAGGTAGCAGCATCTATACTGGCAGCTCCTCAGTACGTTTAAGGGAAAAAAGAAAAAGGCAGCAACATCCACAAACCGTAACACTCACCCTCGCTTTGTGGTTTCATACAGCTCTGATCTGATTAACACACAGCATTTCTCTTTATAGATTGAGTATCATAACCCAAAAGCACCCTTTATTATTTCTCTTGAGAGGAAAAACATCCAGATTCACTAAAAGCAAGAATGAACGTAGTTAACGAGTATATACCCTCAAGTGCAGATCCTGTCCATCGCATCCCATCTTTGCTAATGGGACAGGTGGAAGGAGGTAGCACCTCTGATAGAAGTTCACAGTAACAACAGAGCAAACTCTGGCATGCAGTGGTAACGAGCAGCAGGGGAACGGGTGGGAACTCCTGATTGCTTTTAGAGCTCTCATTAGTGAAGAAAATATCCTGCTGACCCACACTGCACTCCCCTGCAAATACATTACATCTAATCAGGCAAATCTCCTGCATGCGAAATTGAAATTAGGCAGCCCAGGGGACCACTTCGCTTCAGGACACCTCAGTTTTTATTTGGACTTATCTAATACAAAGAAATACAAAAGTAGTCAACTCCAAGCCTGCCTGACAAGCACCTTGAGCAGGCAATAGTGCGCCTGAAACGGCCACATCAAATCCCCCCAAGGTTTTCAGTGCTATTGTTATTTGACCTTTAATTAAAAAACACTTCTAGGCAGCATCCAATTTTTGCTGCTCCCTTGAGTGGGTTTCCACTCTACAGGATTTGATGAATTTGAACCTTGTTTCATCCTTTCTGAAATTCTTCAAGGCATGAAAAGAAGAGCATGTGGATTGCATTTAGATACTTTTTTGTTCTTGGTGCCAATTTACCATTGCTTGGCTCAGAAGAAATTGTTTAAAGGGTGATAAGAAAAAAAAAAAAAAAAGCCACAAAGCTTCCAGTCGCCTGACTAGAATTCAAGGTGGAACAGCAGCATCTTCAAGGCTACCCAAGGGTCTCCAGAATAAATTGTTGGTGGACTTCAGTGCAACCATCACGACAGCTGCTGCCTTGCCTGCACCTAGTCAGGATTATAGAAAACCCTTAAGTTAAGGCTACCTCTCAAAATAATGAAGATGAGGCAGCAATTACCAACAATGTATTTTCCACTGCTGTCAAAGGAACTGATGATGATCAGCCCTTAGCTTTGTAAAAGGAAGTAAGTCTCAGGTCAATATCCTTGGAGGTGGCCCTCCAGAACCAAGCTAAGGCACCTCTTCAGGGCAACAAAGGGAAAAAATGAGTTGCCAACACAGCTATTTTGTGTGGAGAGAAGACTATTTTGCAGTGGAACCAATCCTGCACCTTCCCCACAAGCACTAATCCCTTCAACAAAAGCTGGAAGTAATAAAAAGCTATTCAGGATGCAGTCTGGAACAAATCTACCACAGTGTTTTTTCAGACAGTTAAAATATCTGTCAAGCTAAAAGGACACCAAAAGCAGAGTGAAATCTGCTATGCATGCCTTTTACTTAAAAATACACACAGGGCAAATGGTCAAATGCACATGTGTACACTTGAGTGCCCTCCTCTTTCAAGAATGAGTTGCTCCTTGCAGCTACGGAGCCACTTACAGCCTCAGCTGACTTCAAGAGCAGTTGTATTTTCTGGGCGGCCTTGAAAATTAGGCCAGATTTCCTCAACAGCCTCGCTGCTTGCACTGGAGAACCTTGGCCTCTGAAAAATATATTTGTAACAGAGGCAAAGAAAATTTAAAAAGCATAAAATAATAGTTACCATCGTAAATAAAACAGCACTAAAAGCCTTGTGTTTTTTTTTTTTAAATATTCAGGAATGAGAATGCCAAGGTTCCTTTTCCTGTGGAAGGCACTACAGCCATTTCCTGCCTCATCACATCATAATTAACATGCCAGGACAGCTGGACTTTATCAGAATTGTTTCATCAAAAAGCAACAACCTTTGAAGACTATGGCCTTTTGTTTCCATCTGTAAAGGCATAACCAGGCCAATTTCCATTGCTTATCCCTAATGATTGCAGCTGTAATTTGTATGTAAATTATCAGCTAAATTGTTTTAGATCTGCAAAGCTCAAACGGTGATTCAGGAAACACTTAAAGACTTCTTCTCTTAAAGAGCAGCAACCAGGGATCCTTGTGAGGGCCTGAAGTTCCCCAGGCTCTGCCTAAGCTAGGCCAGCAAAGGTGGTCAAGGGCATTTGGCCATTGCACACCCCTGCCTGCCCCACCGCACACTCAGGGAGGACTTAGACTGCTGCTCAACTCCTCATTCAGTTATCAATCCATTTTGCAACAGTTTCTTAACTTAGATGTGGCCTTTTGGACACAATATAAAAAACTAGAAGGTGAATGGCAAATAATACAGAAGGGAAGACTTAGAAGATGCTAAACATGCAAGCTTCAGCAGTTTGCAAAAGCACCATACCAAGTCCCACCCCTAACTTCCACACAGCTCCAAGCTTGCCAATTCACAACCCTCTTTCCTTCAGCACAGTTGCATTAATCCAACTGAGTTATTATGACGCAACTTTTCATTGAAAACAGACTACTTGCAGGGATGTGGTGGCTCACTCACTTTTACGGTGCCAGCTCTTCCCGTCGAGCGCTCAGATGTCCCTGTGCTTGTCCCTGCGCCCATCTGCAGCTTGCAAGATGCCCCAGAAGTTTGTGGGCACCTTGTAAAGGGCAATCTCATGAGGACTTGTTTGTGCAACACACTGCTCAGGAGAAATCTGTCTTCTCGCAGTTTCCTCACTTCTACACTGCAAGGGTTTGTGATCCCCCTGACATCCAAAATGTTTCAATGTTCACGCTCTAGAGGCATCTTTCATTTTCAGAGGGGAAAGTGTGACTGACCTCTGCTAAACACACATCCCGTCCCTGGCAGACGAAAATCATCAGTGGCCTTTCACCAGCTCCTGAATCAAGATTGATTAACAGTAACTTAAAATGATAGCTCATATTACAAGAACATCACCGGTGTTACGGAGTACACCACTGGGTAGTTCTCCCTGTTATGTGAAAGGGCAGGAATGGTTACCACGACATTAGAAAGCGTAGTTGCCTTGGAATCTGGTCCTTTTCTTTTTTTTCTATCTATATTCACTTCCAAAACCCATTTGTGCTCACAATGAATCTTCAAAGCCATCAGCACAGACTAGAAGCACAATTGACTTCACTAACAGACCAAAAATATTGCAAGTGCTTCTCTGACCAACACCAATAAAGCTCACAATAAAGCAGCAGCATACATAAGGATGTTTCTCAAAAGGAATTTCTACCCATGAGTCCTTTTCAGGGGAAGGCTAACATTGCCTGGCTTGGTGAGTTTTGCCTAGACAACTTCTTTTAAAGGCAGTGTCCCTCTTCCAAACTTGCCAATTATCTTTGCCACAGCATTCCTTTGTCAGAGCAGCCTCCAGCTGCTTAATCTCAGCCACTTCAAGCTGCACCTGTGAATCAGCCTGGGTTAATCACACTAACAGATGGCAGGGGCCAAATAGGCAGCTAAGAACTTATATCATTTTAAATAGCATCTAATGTTTCACAGCTTCAGACGAGGGCAGCCCTATACAACAATAACTAACTAGGGGAGGTGAAATAAGGCTCATACTTTATCATCTGAACAAGTGTTTCAAGCTCACAGTCCAGCTGCCAATTACTAATCAGGCTGAGGAGCAAATATATACCTGGCTACTGCCTCCGGTAACCAGCTGACACCTCCCATGAAGGATTTCTGTGTTCTGCGTGTTATTGACTTTACAAAGAACAAGCGATAGCAAACTACCAGTTACCAAGGGGATTTTGCAACATAGGGGCATAAGGAACCAATATTAATTTTCTGTATTTTTTTTTCTTTGTAACTGCTCTATTTAGAGTCTATTAATAGCTTTCCAAACTCTCTAGAGGGACCAAAGTTTAACATGGAGATAAGTTTAAGATTCTTTTAGCTCATTTTCATCATTCATAAATAACACAAAACATGGTTTTAGTGCTGGATTGCTTTCTTTGCAACAAATCTTGAGGTCCTTTGCAGACAAAAGAACCTCATTGTCTCCAAATTCATTCTCCATGGGGAGATTTCTGCCGAGATTAAGGATTGAAGGATTTGCCTCATTATGACTTAAATTTTCTTTTTGTAGTTTCCATACCACCTTTTAGCAAAGTGAGCTGGAGTTTTGTTTCTTCTGTTAAATTTCAGATCCGGTTCAGGGAAAGTTAGTTCATCTGCGAGACTCTAAACCAGACAGAGACGGAACTTCAATTCAAGAAGAAAGGAAACTGCAGAAAAGCCAGCAAGAAGGGAGAAAGAAAGTACAGACCAGTAAAGCGTGTTTAGAAGAATATTAGTTTATTTTTCTTTTCCAAGGTACGAACTATGTGAAACAGAAAAATGGAGAAGGACAAAGGTAACACTTTTTGACAGCCCATGCAGTTAACAATCAAGAAGCTCTGAAGGCAGGAGTGTGAAAGACAGGACATGATTTTCCACGTGGATCTTGACTTCTGGCAGTTCGCTGTTACTTACTCATCTGGTTGCTGTCATTCACAAAGTCCTCGGACCCATCATTGTCATCTTCATCGTCCCCAGAGGAAAGAGCATCTGCACATTAAAAATAACCAAGTCTTTAAACCAGCCTATTTTGCAGAGAAATAAACTAATGGGCTACATCTTAGATTATCTATCAAGGAGAACAGATATTATGCTAGTTGTGCAGGAGCTAAAGGAAATAAAAACTTAAGCCACAAAATGTGGGTTATTCTTATAAAACTTTAACAAAACTAGCCAATACTCCTGAAATGCTACAAAGTTTCCAAAGGGAGTTTGCTAATCCAAAAATCTCTTTCCACTTACAATTTTAATTTTTCTTAAAGACATTCATTTGAGCAGAACTGAGTGTCTCCAGAACAATTTATCTCTAAACTTCAAGGTTGTAGGACACACCTTCTACTCTTCAGATGCACAGGGAGAGAAAAAAAAAATGACTTGTATTCATTCTACTGGCTTTATCATCATCACAGCGACTCTGTATAATTTAATCCTGTCATAGTGGCATAAAACAGAGGGCTATTCAGCAGCTGTTAATCATTATAGATCCCATGAAGTAAAAAGAGTATATACAAACTGAGTCCATTTCAGGGTCAGGACAAGGGAGAACATACCTGAAATAACTACAGAACTCAGCTCAACTCGCTATGCCCGGGAGGACTGTTTCACGTTATAATATAACATGTCTTTATATCACATTTTACAGCTTCTACATGCAAAAACCTATGTTTAACTTACCTGTAACATTTACAATGAAGTACAGAGTATCACTGTCTAGGGTTCTAACGGCAGTGCAAGCATAGAGGCCCGAATCTCTGGGTGTAGCATCCTTAATTTGTAAATACTCCCCAATAATCACTGTCCTATTGTCGGGCCCCAAGGGGACCCCATCCTTAGTCCAACTGATCATGACGGCGTCTTTCAATTGACAGCGCAACTCAAGCGGTTCTCCTGGAAGTGCTGAATATACATCTGGCTGAGAGATTTGGTATTTGGTTGGCGGCTCTGCGAAGGTGGAAGGAAAAGGAGGAAAAAGAGGAAAGAGAAGGGAAAGGAGAGAATTTCCAACAAAAGTCAGTGAAGGCCCTTTTCATCCACAGAAATCAAGTTATGCTTAATAAAAAAGGTCTCATCCAGATTAGCCCATCAATGTGTCTTGTAAAACTGAACCATGCACAAGTATGGGATAGACTTTATTTTCAGGAAATTAACCACAAACAAAGTTCATCCGCTTTTTATCGGTTTCTCAGCATGTGTCTTGTCCCAAGTGCCACTCAAAGGCACAATCCTTCTCGATGGTCACTGAGAGCCATCTCTGGGGAGAAAAGTGCTGCTGAACCCCGGGGGCTTCAAAGAACTTGGAGGAGGCAGGAGGAGCTCAGAAAGGAAATTCAGTTTTATATCTTAGCACCTAGATCTACAATTTAAACAAATATTTATCTCTCCCCACTCAATTTTGTAGGTTGCCTTTTTTTTTTTTTCCTTTTTTAAACTGAAAAGAGCTGTGTTGGAAGGAAGAGATGGCCAAACCACCCCTCATTAATCAAGTTAATAAACACGAGTTCCTATATGCAGCATATAGGATGTCCTTTATTCTTCTCCCTGCACCCTTCCCAAAGTCTTTACATTTGCCTTCTACACTGCCAAGTTTGCTCCCAGCAACAGTCACTTTTAATTTTTACTTTTGCTTCATTTTTTATTTCACAGACTCTCCTGAGCAGAATAGAGCAGAAACCCGGGAACACAAGCGAAGCTTTCAAAGTTACAGCGTACACAGACGTTCACAACGAAATTGCTCATCCATCAGTTCCCTTTTGTAACCAAATCACAAGAATGTCAAATCAAAGCCTTTTTAAAAATAAAACCCTTGGAAAATGACATCTGCCTGCAGTTCAAAAGCTTTATCACCTTCTTCCATGTCCAGCTCTCGGGGAACCACATCCCTTGGCACTTGGGACCAGATGGCTCAGCACAGGGTGGAGGGAGCCCACACCTACGACACACTTGAGCTGTGCCCAGTATAGCGACTGCTTTTCTAACTGGTTTCTCCTTACAACCACAGGGTCCCTCTCCCACGAGCCTCCTGGCCTCACCAAGGCCAGCAGGAGAAGTAAATAAGGGAAAGCAGCCTCAAGACATCTCCTGTTTGCCCAGGAAGAGGGTCGGGTCACACCAACAGCTGCTCCCCGGCACAGGCACCAACTGGGCATTGCTGGGTGCATACTTAAATAAAACACACACCTTGTTTTATTTGCTTGGGAGTCTGAGGAAATATTAAAATAGGTGACTCCTCAGTGTCCACGCTTGTGTCTAAGAATAGCAAAACTCTGGAACCTGTGTTCTTCATCCTTGGGGCACAGCGTTGTCATTTTTGTACGACATCTTCAATAGAGAAGTCTGAAATAAGCCTCACATCTGAGCCAGCCTGTGGATGTGAGTCTGGAAATGCTAAAGCTCTGTCAATAGTGTAGTTTAAGGTAATCCTGTGAGGAGGAGGCAGTGGGACTCAATGATCCTTACAGGTCCTTTCCAACTCAAGACAGCCTATGATTTGATGAGTACCACAAGTGGCCACCACAGTGGGACACTCATGCATTTCAGTATTGAGTTATACCGATGGACTTGAAAACAGTGAGCCAAATTTCTCCTCCCTCTCACCATGTCATTTCAGGGAGTTCAGTGGGAGCTTGCCTGAAGCAACAGGAGAACAGATCCAGGGATGTGCCCTTGCAAAGCTTCTCCTGGCTTTTTCCCTAGGGCAAACATGGCTTTTTGAACAACAGATTTGACAGTCGCATCACACCAAGAGTAGCCAAGAGAAGTACATAAAATCATATAAACAATTATGGAGACTCTAAAGATTCTTGGATTTCCATTTTATAATAAGGACTCTAAACTTTCTAGTGTGTGAAGTTCCATCTCAAAGTCTAGAACAGGCTACAGCACAGCTTTATACTCCTTATAGACTCATTCAGTCTTGCTCCCACAGTCACGAATCCACAGATCTGCAATGCAGGTGTTTCACCGAGTGCGACACCATGCTGTTAGAAATCTGATTTCCAGAGCGAGCACGGGCTCCTTTCTACATGTATTTTGTAACAGTAATGAGTAGAGTTGAGTCTGCTTGAGTTTCTTTTTAAATTCAGATTCCACTGTCAAATTAAAAAATAATAATAATAAAAAAAAAGTAGTTGAAGCCAGCTGGCTAATTTACTTTGAAGCTTTTAAGACTTCTTGTAACTCTCTACTTGCAAAGAAAATTTTACACAGTTTATGCTGTGCCAACAATGTACAAAAGTCTTTTAAAATGTCTTTCTTTAAACTTTTTAAAAGCCACTGTAGGTAAAGATAACGAAACCCTCCTTTAAGTGCGTGAGAGGCTTTTGCTGAAAGGAAACCTGCAGGATGGTCACACAGGCTGCAGTGTCCTCCTGGGTAGATCGATTGTTTGCATACAATTAGAAAGGAAATAAATCTTCTGCCCACCCTCCCTGATTTCACAGAATCACAGAATCGACTGGGTTGGAAAAGACTTCAGAGATCATCAAGTCCAACCCTTGGTCCAACTCCAGTCCATTGACTAGATCATGGCGCTAAGCGTCATGTCCAATCTCAGTTGCACCTCCCTGGGCAGCCATTCCAATGCCTGACCACCCTCTCCATAAAGAATTTCTTTCTAATATCCAGCCTAAATTTCCCCTAGCAGAGTTTAAGCCCATGCCCCCTTGTCCTATTGCTGACTGCCTGGGAGAAGATTTCATCTCTTTTTAAACTATTAATCTGAAATTTACAGTGAATCTTTCAAGAAAATTCCACATTCAAACTCGAGAACAGCAATTTATTTCAAAATTAGGGGAAAAAAATCCTTTTACAAGGAAAATCACTAGTCTACTGAAGAAGAACAAGTTTCAAATGAGTATTAGCATTTGGTAAATGTTATCTTCCTCCATTTCTTTCTCTCTAGAGTATCAGAGAAGACGCAGCACAGAGTGTTGTCATGAAATAATGAAGTCATGTTTGGAAATAGTGAGTTATTTCAGGTAAGCCTTTGTGTTGCCAAACTAGAATGTAGCAGCACTTAAGACTGTCACTTTTTATAATGTTTGCCTATAAACTTTTTCCAGTGTGGGTTTGAAATGGTGCCCAAAAGCAAACAGAGAACAGGTGGGATTCTGAGGCACGAGTCCGCCCAACAGCTTCACTGCGAAAATCAACCAGTTTAAACTGTTACAAAAATTCCCGGCAGCACATAAACAACCTACACTGCCGAGTTAACCCTCTCTCCAGGACACTCCACAAGGGTTTTTACACCTCTCTGAAATTCAGGGACAAATGTGAACTCATGTGTGTGCTGTACCATCAAATCAATGGTTCCCCCGAGGCTGACATCAGGATTATTTCCCCATTTCCACATCTTTGGAGCATACCAGAGAAATAAGGCTGCAGGTTTGCTCGGCCTTCATTTGTACCCTCCCCGCAGTGTTTTCAGCAGCGTCCTCCTGAATTTTCCCTTAGTGAAAATATCCAGATGGGAGAAGGAAGAGACAGCACTGCAGAGCCTGCACCACCAAGCTAGGCTTGATGATCTGGGATCACATCCATCCATCGCATTCTCCTGTAAATCCTATAATTGTGGCATTAGTTCCTATTGCAAAGGTGCATTACCTGATGTGAATAACACCTGTCTATCACTCCTTAAAAAACAAACAAGGAACAAAGGCACGTGTAAAATTTCTGGTGGTGTTCTTAAATCCTGGGGGACAAGGGAGGGCAAGTTGCTTCTGTATTGTCATCTCTCAGCTACATCCTTATTTGTAATAGTGGTGCACACAATGTATTTTAACTTTAGAAGTGGAGCTATTGAACAATACCACCATGGAAAAGCAAGCTGCTGTTAAATAAACAGACGTGAACTTTTTCTTTGCCTGCTCCTACAGTCTCGCAGCATGGTTTGTGCCACCCAGCCAGCAAATGGAGTAAATACTGTTTGTATAAAAGCTATGCCCACAATAGAGGACCGGGGACATTCTGAATGCTCCATTTCAGATTATTATGAGATAAGCAATTATACTCCAAATCATGCTTCTGGTCAAGATTCAGTCACTGAAACAGGAGATTTATACTTCCTTAGGTTTTAAATTATTATTATTTGTCTCCATTTATTAAAATGTTAACAAAGAACTGCTTATCTTAAGGCTCAAGGCATTTAGTTACTTAGTTACAGAGCCAAATAATTAAACAATCAGCTAATAGCTAACCCCAGCAAAGATTCTCACACAACTCTCCATAACACAAAAGCCTCAGACCCCATCAAGCCACTTTCCCTTCAAAAGGCTTTAGTAAATAACTAAACACTCACCACAGCGTGCCCAGAAGGGTCAACAGACCTGACCTGTCAAGAATCCAAGAGGTTCATTGCAAAATTGAATGTTCCCACAGGGAACGCCAGGCTGCCAACCACTACCCCTCCTCCCGCTTCTTGCTCCTACCCCTTCTCCTGTTTTTCCTGTCCTTGAGGAAGATCCAGCAAGACCACGCTGGATGAGCAACATGGGATGGGGATGTTGGGCTGTGCCTGAAGCAGAACAGCTCCGTGACTTTGTGAGTCCAGCCCAAGCCTTTAGGGTCTCTCCAGGAGGCAGCTCTGCAAGGTGGGCAAGCCCAGGTATCATCCCTCAGGTTTGCAACCTACCCTTCTCTCCCTAGTATAAGCTGATGGGCTTCTCCCTCCATTTAAGTTAGCTCCATGTCCTCTTCTGATGAAGGAAGATAAACTCATCCTACAAAAGTCATTCCTGGCCATGGTGACTACCTCCTGTTCGCCAACAGCAAACCAAAGCCACAAAGGCTAAGCACGTCTCCTTACACAAAGGGGGACAAAACAGTGTTTGCAATTCATCCATCTGCTTCTCCAAAGCCACTGGATTCCTGCTGGCTTATTTGTCCTGCATTTCCGCCAGCTTGCTGCCAGCTCTGCCCAGCTTTGCCTCCGCCAGGCATCATCAGGAAGTCTCTCTGTTCTGATAAAATACTTTCCTTTCCAAGTTACTCAAGTTCTTTCTATAATTTTAAAACACACAAAAAAAAATTGAAACACAAATCCTTTGTCACTGTGAACACCCTGAAGAGCAGGAATCATTTCCCTCCCACAGTGTACAAAAACATTAATTGTTCAATTTTGACAAAAAAGACCTAGATCTTGTAGAAAAACTTCACAAAACAGCACCCAAGAGCAGGAGATATATGTGATAGTTAAAAACACAAAAAATGTGTCAGATTTTAAGTCTTCATTTGTTCCTTTAAAACAAGCTCCTGGGCTGCTCTATTTGAAAGCACAGCTACTTCCACCAAATGTTAAGTGCCAGAGTCTCAAAAACAAAATTGAGAGATTTTTTCCTGGCATCTTCTTTAACTGTGTTATACTTATTCTATAAAGATGTAGTTATCTGGTGGGTACAAGAGATGAAACCAGACTAAAAGCAAGTAGCTGAGAAAGAGGAAGAATTCTTCTGCCCTGGAAGTGAACATTTACAAAGTGAAGTAAATGTTGCCACATGATACGTGCTTGGTACTCTGAGCAAGTGTAGAGCTTCCAGCCACACCGACTTGCTAGAGCATGGACATCCAGCATCATGTCAACTCCTATTGAGTGTTACATATACCAAGATCATAAAAAAAGTGAATGTCCTCCAATTGAAATACTTGCCAATGTCATCATGGGTAAGGGAAAATATTATACCGCACTAACTTGTTTTCCTAAGCTTTGAAGACTTAGAAAAATAAATAATTCTGGTGAGCAGCAAAGAGTTTCACCACTTGCAGGACCCCCTGGCCAAGAGAAAAGTTCCACATGTGTACCTAAAAATAATCCTCACATGATTCCACCTATCTGCCTTGTGTAATGCTCTCTGGTGGATGAGCAACCATGGAACTGCAGCTCCCCCAGGTAACTATTATACCCCAAGCAGCACTCAGCCCTGGCTACAGACACAAGGGCCTCATCACACGCAGCAGAACAGAGCAGTGGGGGCAAAGCTCATGAGGTCCCCTGTTGGTGTGTTGGCAGACACAGGGTGAGACACATGAATATTTCAACATGGCTTTGACGGCTGCAAAGCAGTTGTGTTGATGTGTCTCACTCCCCTGGCTAAAGGAAGAAGATTCCTTCTCAAAAGAAATTATACTTGCCTATGCTCCATGAAGAGATTAAAAATTCCTAAAACTTGTAGACTGCATGCTTCTACCTGCCTTTATAGTTGTGATCGTTGAGTTACGGCTGCACAACCACGCAACACACGTCAAAAAATGCCAAGTATCACATGCTCATGGGCTTGGCTGTGTGCTTTATGCTTTGGAAGCCAAGGCAAGGAAGACTTGGAGCATGCCAAGTTCAAAGTAAACAGCAGAGAGACCAGCAAGGCCACCTCCTGCTGCTGGGAACGGCCCTGCAATTTCTTCCTGTTTGTCCCCATTCTTCATGGTCTGCTCCTTACAGGATGAAGACTTTATACAACAGTCACTGTAGGATTTATCTGTAGATATAGGACAGAGCAAGAAACAACAAAGCATTGGTCTGTCTTCTGCACAAAGACTCAGTAACCAGGGAGGGAGAAAATACGCTCAGCCTTGAGCAGCCACACCAAAACCCCTAAAATTATTGTGCTGTCTTTTATAATTTTATCAGTATGATAAGAAATTACAGGCCATCTTCAGGATTTGAACCTTTGCTTCCAAGTACCAAATCCTGAGCGTTTCTGTTCAAGCCATAAGCTCCATCAGCCGCCTAAAGTAACAGAGTGATAGTCTCTGTGCCAAGTGTACTGGGGAGTACAATATCAGCCTAACACACATGTAACGCAATCTCAAAAATAATTAACTACTCTTCAAACTCATTACAGAAGAGTCTTCTCATGTAATCTATTATACAATACAAAGGGGAAATGTGTCACCTCTTGCCAGAACCTCAAATGAAAAGCTGAAAGAAAATTAACCTCTTCTCTCTAAAAAAGCAGAATCCAAGACTAGGATCATTTTCTCCATGTTTCTACTTACACCAGCAGCCCAACATCAAATCTTCCTGACTGTATTCTGCACATAACCAAGGGCCAGAGCAATTTAACCAACTCCCATCATCCAACTTAGCATTAAAGTCTGCTTTCGGAAAGGCTCCACGTAAGATATACAACCTTGGACATATATTAAATCACAAAGGGTTTTTCTTGGGTTTAGTGTTTTCTTGCATCTATTCCAAACTGCAGCTTTTTTCAGGTTCTTTATATGCATTTCAAGAGCAACATAAAAACATAACAAAACATAGCATAAATGCAAGCAGAGAAACACAACCTTTTTCTTCCAGGTTCACTGAAGGCCATGCTCAGGACCATCACTACTCAACATGCAAAAGAAATAAATCACAACTCTGAGGTTAAAAATTGCACAATTTCATGTTGGACTGTTAGTTCTGGATGCTGAGAACATCTATTCAGATTCCCTATAAGCAAGTCAGCAGTTGTTTCTTTTGTACACGGTCCCATTTTTACTTGACTATACAAATCCTCTTAATTTTAGCAGCTCGTCTGGAAGTCTCGTCTTGCCTGTTCCCCTGAAATTCATCTTCCCCCACTTCCTAAAGTGGGATTTGAAAAAAAAAGTCACTGGAAACTATATCCCCCAAACATCCCCTTAGCACTTTCGAAAGTCCTATCCAAAATGCATATAAACCGTAGGGTATTCTCCAAATACTTCAAAGCTCCCTTTTAACCAAGAGCAACATTTAGGCAAAAGACATAGGAGCTAATTTAACTCCAGTTGCACACAGAGAACAGTCCCCTGTGGTACCTGGGGTCAAGAAGGAGCAGCAGAACAAGCCCTGAAGTATCTCTGCTTCCAGGTGGCCCACAACCCTTTACGTGACAAGGGTTATTTTTAACTTGCAGACACCTCCGTCACTCCTTGCTGTGGCAGTGGCTCCTGGGCGCTTTGCCACTCTAATGGAAGATGGTTCAAATGCTTATGCATTGTTAGGAAAAGGGCCATTACCGAGTAGTGCTGTGCTGCAGATTTATTACAGAGCCTCCACAGCCATCCCTCATGCCCGAAATACCTATGCTACCCTGGTGAGTAAACAGTATCAGATAAATCTGGATACTTCAACACTGTAATATCTAAACAGAATTATTTTTCATGATTAAACTATGTTTAATAGAACCAAGTTCAAGAACTGCTCAAAATTTAAACTGGGGTTTTCAAATGATTTTTAAGAACTGTTGGCTGGCATACAGATTTATAAATCTTATTACGTTCCTTGAAACAAATTAAACATTGCAACACGGAGACACTAAGCAGGGCACTTCCCAAACTTGCAAAGCGAGTCCTGCATAGCGCACTCTCCTTTGATGCCCTTCGCACCAGAAGAAAGAGCATCATGAACCTCACATCATTTTTCACACCACAACTTTTTATTATGTTTAAAAATGAAGTACGGTGGTCTCCCCAAGTTCTGTTCCATCCAACCACAACCAAACCTCCTACAGACTTGTCCTGGTCAGTGCAGGTTCCTAAGGGATTCCCAGCCATCCCATCCGACTCCAGACCCCGCTCCGAAACAGCCACAAGCCCCCATGGAGAAAGCCTGAGGTGAGAACCAGCACATCACAAAACTTTCAAAATAGAAACACATGAAAAGGTAGGAGGAAAAAAAAAAGAAAAATTACAGGCAAAACTATTCTTTTCTCCTCCCCAAACAGCTTCTCATCCTCCCTTCTCTCCCTTCCAGTTCCCCAGCACATTGCCCTTCCCAGTAAACCCTCACAAGTACAATCGGTTTCCTTCATACAAAGGAATTTTCTCCTCCTTTCGGTTCTTGTGGCTTTGCTACTGTACAGCGCTTTTCAAGGCTGCTTGACATCGCTTAATGTCCCAAACTGATGAGCCAGTTCTTTTGCGGGGGAGGAAAAGCAATAATTACACACAACTCGCAATGGCATGTGAGGAGGGAAAGGAAAGTAGGTCGGATCTCACAACTCCTCAGCTTCGCTGAGGTTCACCAAACGCTTTCACTTACAGTCATCTCGAAAATACAATTACAATAATAACAGCAAGGCAAGCGAAAGAAACAGCACAGTAGAATTCAGCTAGAACTTAAGTGTCATTCTGCCCCTCTCTTTGATATGGATAATGTCATTTGTGCGGTGACGAGCAGCAAAAGGACCTGAACCAACAGAAAGTGAAGCCCATGAGACATCTCCACAACAGTTGCTGACTACTCTCATACTCAAAAGTAGGTCCAGGAAAACCAAATCCCCCAAAAGGGGTTTTTCTTCCAAAAAGAAAAATCCAGCAGTGATAATTAAGAGATGGGAAAGGATACCCTGGAGATGTACATAAGCAGTAAACAAATTATCAACTTTTTTTTTTTTAAAAAAAACACCTACATAAATATTTACCCGTCTAACAGAATATCTCATTTTGCAACTGCCCTCGTTGAGAGGCGCAGCCCCCAGGCAGAAAATGCCGACTCAGTTTCGCTGATGCGCCAACTCCGACTGAAACCCAAAGGACCAAACTACCAGAACAGCTCGGCACTCCCAGCACACGTTTTGTAATTACAACAGGAGCTCTTGGCTGCTGCACTCCTGCAAATCTGGTCTTTATTTAATATTTGCCTGTATTCAAAGTCACTCCAACTTCTCCTTCAATCAGTTTAAAAGTCAGCTAAGGGGCGGCATCCCTGATGTTGGGGGCACGTTGTGCCAAACTCTCCCCCAAAAAATGCTACAGATACACAGAACGATGTGCTGAGCTTAAATTCAAAGGTCTGAATTTCAAATCCGTTCCCAAATTGCTGTAAGGATGATTTTACCCTGGCAAGATCTAAGCTAAATCAGGTCTTGTCCAGTTTCCCACAGACACCACAAACACAAATCAGTGTCCTGACCGACTCTGCAGAAGATGCTCCCACCGGACCAGCACAGCATGTCCAGCCAGCAACCATGGAACCAAACCCTGGTTGCAATAACTGGTGTGAAACTCCAGATTCTTCATCATTTCAGATGTGTTTTGGGTTCCCAGTGCCTTTTCAGCAGTAATTTTGAACTTGTTTAACTATACTGAAATTAAATTTTCTCTTCTAGTTAAACCAGGTGCATTATTACAGATAGACAAGATGTAACTTGCCTGAGTGGGTGATGGTTCTTTTAAAAACATGGATTTATATTGTTATAAACGCTGCTTTCAAAAAAGTCTATGCTTTCACCGTAAAGCTTCAACCTTGAGGACTCATAAAATGTATAACACGTAAAAATCCGACACTTCCAATAAGGAATTTTTCTCTACTAATGATAGAAAAAGAGTTAGTTAGGCATTTTTCTTGCATTCTCATCTGTTCCTAAACTAAATGTTCATTTTAAGAAAATACTAATCTTTGAATGTATTTGTTTAAAGCCAAGTGATCATTTCTCCTGAAGCTGGGGAACTGGATATAGAAATATGCTCATTAAGACCTATGCTATGGTTTTTATTAAAACACCACAACAGTCCATCGTCTCATGTGTACACAATCTTGCACAACTGGAGACGTCAGCATTTTCATTGTAAATTCTGCTTTCAAAGGTTTGTAACTTGCCTGTAAAAAAGTTACTGTAGCCTGAGATTTGTTGCAAGTTCTTTGCCAAGGAAGAACTATTTTAAATTTAGAAAACTATGCAGCTGCTGGAGTCAGACGTTTGGTGTTTGGTTTGAAAATCTTCTGACTCAAAAAACAAACAAACAAACAAAAACCAAACACCTCAAGAAATTAAATTCCTAAAAGTTTCTATTTTCCCCCCTTCAAAACGCTGCAATCACATGGCAGATAAGCCTGAAACTTGCAATCATTTGTGCTACTTTGCAAAACAGTTGTCACGCTGACACATCAACTCCCAGTGTCTCATCAACACCGCCTGTAAATAACAACCCTACCCATGCCCAATTAGTGTGCAGCTCAAGACCAAGCCCCTGCTAAAGGACTGAGGATTTTAAACGCAGAATGGACACATTAAGACTGATTTAATCTGGCTGCTTGTACAATTCCTCCAAATCTCAGCCAGCAATTCCTGTACCAGGCCAAATAACTTACTGAACCGGATCCCTGAAAGGGCATCCTGCCCTCACCCGAAGCTGCAGGGATGTCACATTCCTCCATAATGGGCTGTGATAATTGCCCTTCCATTAAAAAAAATATATATATTTAACTAATCAGTTTGAGTTGTTAATAATTTGCAGATAGTGAAGTCACTTGTTTAAAAAAAAATAGAACAAGGGAACCCGGGGTAAACTTTTTGCTTTATTTCTCCTACTAAATTGGATCCAGGTGCTTCTCCACCACCTCTGCCCAAGGAAGATGACCACTGTGGGGTCCCACCAGCCATGCAAGCCCTCAGCAGGGTAGCACAACCATGGAGAGGACCTCTGGGGACACTCCAGGATGTGACAGGGGACATCCCACCACCACAGCATCCAAACTCCACGGGCTGCAGCCCTGGAAGCCTGAGAAGCACCTCACAAGACCCCAAGTCCTGACCAAGGCAGGTCATGGTGGCTACAGTGGCATCTCCGAGTGGACTGGGCTAAGTGCTGTGACCACATGTGACCTTAACCTTTAAGTACTGCCTGTGTTTTTACAAAAAAATGAAGGTATATTGCTCATATTATGCAACCTTGTTGCAAAAAGGGTGAAGCTCTGGGTACTTCACTGAATGTGTTTACATTTGCAGGTTGTTTAGTGCCAGCAAATAGCTGTGACTGAGTTAAAACCCAAATGATGGCTCGTTACTCACTTCAGCACTTATCACCCATTAAAGAAGGTCCCTCTCCCTCACTGCTGCTCCCAGAAACCTCCCAAATGTGCATTTAAGGCCATTTTGTCCTGTGTTTTTCCCAGGACACAGAATTAGGCTGTCCCTTGTGGAAAGCTTAAATTAGTCCTTTGAAATCTGACCTAAATTAACAGAACTAAACCACATTGTTATTGCACCAGGCGAGGGCTCCGAGTGGGTGCTCCAAGGCCAGCAGCAAGGCGTTGCATGTGGGGAAGAGACTAAATTAGCTACCCGGCAGAACGATAACACACAGCTTGGGCAAGGGAAGGTCAAGGGAGAGCTTGCTATTTATCAAATACATGTCTAAACTAATTATTCAGTTCACAAAGTAACCCTTCAACCTATGTGTGCGGTCAAAGCCCTTTTGAAATGTTGGCTATCATCAAAGGCCTTCACAGCCTTGGTGCGCAGAAAGAGAATGGCTCCTTTATACACACTGGGGTAGGCTTATTTCTAAATATTTAAAAGCAGAAAGGCTTTGTGCTCCCTAGGGTAAAAAAACATATGTGTAAACACTTGATGCAAGACATAATTCGATAGCTGACAGTCCCCAAACTAACTCTTACAGGTCCTGTTTCTGATCACACTGCTCAACAGCCTCAGTTTTTAACCATCCGTGTTCAGAGAAGAAAGCAATAATCACCATACTCGTGATCCAGCACCCATGATATCAATATTGACATTATAATTTACAACGGCTCAAGATACCATCTTCAGAGTAAATACTTTCATATGTACCAAAGGAATATCTAATGCTCACAAATGAGCTTCAGAGCTCAACGAGCCCAGTGTTTTATAAAAGCACCCGAGAGCAGTGTGCTACCAAAGAGAGCAGATTGACCGTAGATAAGCAAAAGTAAAGTACCTTGATGCAGGACAACATTTTGCATGTATTCTGCACGTATTCACGCATTTAACTACACTATTAGATAAACATTGCTTGTGCTGAAGTACATACTTAACCAGGCACTCCGAATAAATAGTTGTAAATGTCCCTTAAGTTATTTTTATCTGAGACAAGAATACATTATCTATTACAATCAAAGGAACAAAAAGCCACAATCTCAATTCCTGTTAATGTAGCATACAGCTTTCTTTTAATATTCTGAATCACTAAGACAATAAACAGTAACAATAAAAGCACCTAACATTAAAAAAAAAAGATAACATTTAGGGGATATTCATGAAGGATGACTAAGGAACAGATCAACACGTGTCACCAAAGGTCATGGCCCTGTCGACCTTCTCAGCTGGTATGAAATGTCATCGCTCTAATGACTGCACAGTCAGCAGCCCTCCCGAAAATTCACATTATTAGAGCACCTGATCCCCCAAATGAGCTGTGGCCAAGACATTTAGTATTTACCAAATTCAAGAAAAGAAAAGTCTGCTTGGTCTTTGAAGAGATTTTTTGGAGGGTATTTTGGTTTGTTTTTAGCTGACAGAGCTTGTGGGTGGCAGTGATGGAACCCAGAGAAGGTGATCGTGTAAAAAGTTGGTGTTTTTTTAAAACAGGTTTAAGGAAGCACATAAAGGAGGTTTTTATTTCCCAAATCTCAGATATAAATCCCACACAATTCCCTGTATTCTGCAACTTAAAAGCTATTATTATACCATTAACTTAAAAGCATGGTTTTTTCTTCCTTTCTGGTAATGGTTCGGGTTCTCACATCTAAAATAGTTTCATGTCAGTAACTTTCCTGCCCGAGGAAGAAGTTTTAAATCCTTTTTAACAATTTACACTTTGATAAATCCCAGATTCCACCCTCTGGATATTTACTGTGGAAGAAACATATTTTTAAACTGTGCTTTTTAAGACAATAAACACTATTCCTTCCCTGAAAAGCTGAAAAATTATCAGGCATCCTTCAAAAAATATTACTCTTCTCCCTGTAAAATACTCTACCAGTCATGTAATCCCATTCTTTCTGATTTAAACACAAAACTAGGGGACTTCACTACAAACAGCTAAACAGAAACCAGAATTATTCGCAATTTTGTCATTCCTCTGAAAAGCCAAAAAGGCACCAGATGTGCAATTAACAAATCCTACAGTAAGTGGTGATGAGATTTGGGCTTTTATTTTAATCTCAAATTACCCTCAAAAGAAAACAAACAAAAATCTTTGCTATCAACAATCTCTATGGCTGACAGATGACAATATTGCTATACTTTGTTAATTTTTTCAGGAATGTTTGCTAGGGAGGAGTGTTCATCGTCTCTAAATAGTTCATCCCCTGCCATCAATAAAAATGTACTTGGAATGGATTCTAAAAATGTGTTAGTTGGTGACATCTATTTTTAGAGGCAGTGGATAGAAACAAATAAGTTTTGCATGAAAATGTATTTAAACAAAAACAAAGCTGTATCCGTGGACATGAGTAGCAGAATGTGTAAAGGCCAAATTCTCTCCAGCAAGTTTGTTGGATCAGAAGTGCTCTATGGACTATTAGAATGGTTTGACAGTTGTGTTATTAGAGATGTAATGGCTCCTCCAAAGGACAGATACCGCCTTACAAAGGAAGCCTCGCTTTCCCCCTCCGCTGTTCAGAGAGCAGGAAAGATCCTACACAATGCAGTAAAATCATTCTTAAATCAAATCACCTCACAACAATAAAAAAGCAGCCCCTCCTTAGCCCTTTAGAGAAGAAAAACACTTTGCAAAGCTTGAGGAACGGATAAACCTAGAAGAACACACCAACATGTGCACACTCAAAATAGGAGGTCTTATCAAAATGCCTCTTGCAATTGAAAGGTTTTGAGTAGCCTTTGCTTTCATGGTAATAAACTGCAAGCCTTGCCATTCAGATCTCAACATTTAAACTCCCAGAACTTGCAATCCAGTGACAGTATCAACTGTTTTGGGGTATTAACAACAGGGAAATTCATCCTAAGTACAAACACCAACAACGCTGCAAAACCATTTTTGCCCGGTAAAATCAAACATTCAGGCCACACAATTAAAAACTACTGGGATTTCTTTTTCCCTCAACTTCTCCAGTTAAGAGAACCACAAAGACAGGCAGCTATACAGCCATTTCATTTCTTGAGACAGCAACATGCAACACGTATGTTGGTGCGACTGGTTTCCTTAAAGACCCATTCCTGAAAACTTTCAGCTATACACTTTGATTATACAACGCGATGACAGTCCCGAGTGAAATCACTGACATCACTTGCTTGCATAATACTAAATAAATGGGTGCTTGCACGAACACAGCCCACGTGTGAGCAAGAAAAGTCAAAAAGCATAACTCTTGAGGGCTCTTCTGTTACTTGCCTTAGATTTACCAAAGCGCATAAAGATGCTGATTTCTATTTCATTTTTAAATTAACTTCTGCAGAATTAAGGATTCTAGAGTGATTTACCTTCAGGTTCCAGCGTGGCGTCTTCAACAACTAAATTAAACGAAGGTCGAGCAAGGGCAAGTCCAGCCATGGTGACCACCACCAGGCAGATAAGGCAACCTGAATCCCAGCTGACCATCTTTTTAAAGTAAATTCCTGGTCCATTTCCATATCTCCATGTGGACTTTAATCCCATCTGAGCACCTCTAGAGAAGCATGGAGAGAAAGCGGTGCCTTCGGCCAGGGTGATGCCTCCTCCCTTGGAATGACGGCTGCTGCTGTGGGGAAGAGATTGAACACTGTCAGCAACCCCTTCTGAAACAGCAAACCCAAAAACTTCAGAAAGCCCTGAACAGACCTGTGGTGAGAGGGGGAGGAGGAGGAGGATGGGAAAAAACAGTTTTCCAGCTTCAAGAATATGTGAAAAGTGAGTGACTTTTCATTTTCTGTTAGCAGCTTCCATCATCACCTGAGGCGAAACCAAGTCCTCCTTGTTTTCACAAAATCACTTCTCAGCACATATTTAGAGAGCTGTTTTACTGACAGAAAAATATACAGTTTTTTAAAAAACGAAAGGCACACACATGTGCAGGCACATAACCTGTAATGCTTCAAAATTACCACAATTATACAAATCATATACTTGTTATTGTTTGAAGGTTTATGTAAGTTTGCCTTGTTTTTCATTCCTTCACCCAGGCAGCTCTGCGGCCAGCTGAATTTACAAGAATTCAGTAATTTTCCACAAGAAAAACTGTTGAAAAATACTCTTTAGACTTGGATAATCCATAAAACTTTCTTTGATCTCAGGGCTTCCAGCTCCCCTCTGGATGTACCTTCTTCTGCCTCAGTTCAGTGTCATTTTGAAGTCTGAGAGTCCTGTGCAGGTGAAAGACTCAGGTCTTTGCAGGGATACTGGTCAGCTACACTGCATTACACGGAATTAAAATCTGTATAAGATGTGGTACAGATTGCACTTTCACAGGAGACCTCCCCGGCATCTTTTTCCATTCCTATATGCTAAACTGCACAGCGCACACATTTCTGTTCTCAATCTCTCTCTCAATAATGCTTATCGATAGATATTTTTTGGACAGAGAAAAGAAAAATCTATTTTATTCACAGCAAAACTAATTTAAATGGATGGAGTTGATCGGTAATCCAAGCAAGGGCTGATGGAAGAGAGAAGACGTACCAAAGTAACTGGCACTCCCTTCAGGAGAGCCTGTTGCCACCACACTAAGATGCCAGGTGAGGGTCACAAGAGCATCCTCACAGGGTGATTCAGCAGCTCAACCAGAAAATTAGACTTGATTTTCCGCTTCAAAAGTAAAAGATGGTAAACCTCAGTGAATGGATAAAACAAGTAACGGCAGCAATTGTTCTAATCTGGCCAATGATTCATTTAGATGTGATGAAATCAAAATGAAGCTTAGAGAGCGCTTGTCTTGAAGGGAAAAATAACATAATGCCTCTCATTCCCTCCTGCCCTCACCCTTGAAGGCTGCCTATTCTTTTTTGAAAAGGCAGAGAGTGTAGAGATAAAGGCAAACTTCTCAAAACTCCCTGTCATTTGGATGTGCTGTGGTACCTTAGCACAGAGTACACACAAACATGGACAAATATTCTCCTTTTATAGAGCCAACAATTAAAAAGTGTATTCAGATTTTATTAGCCTCTTGCTACCTGCTCCCTACAAACCCAGTTCACAGTGCTAAGGACAGAAACGCTGTCGAGGCATCTTTTATCTTCAGTACTATATACAACAACTTCTGGAGTCAGTAGAAACGGATTTTAGATGAAACAAATAAGGCACTTGGGGAAAATAATTAATACACTGTATTTTCCATGAATTGCTGATACTTCAGGGCAAGCTTTTTCATCTAAGCTGCTACCAGTTCAAAGCTCTGTCCCTCCTTTAGAGATTTAAGCATAGCATGAGCATCCCAGACCACGAGCTACCAACTACCATTAAATCTCCAGTGAAACCACCACCAGACCACTGCATAAATATTTGCAAAGAGCTTGCTGAGCGCTTCTTTAAATAAGCGCAGATCAGGTGCAGAACTGAAAAGAGCTCTGTCTCCAGGACCCATTTGTGTTTGAAGGGCTGGAGCAAGCCCTCCTGGACGCTACCACCCAGGTCACCCTCCTGCCTCACCACAGCTCTGTAGCTCAGTTTATGCAGCTGTAAAGCAGGTAGAAGCATTAATTAACAGGCTGGATGTAAAGCTAATTTAATTTCCATATATCATCCTGTAAACTCTGATTAAAAGCTATGTATATAAATGCAAAATGTAATCACCATTTTGCAAAGAGAAAACATACCAGAATGCTTGCATATATTCCACAGTCCTTTTTAACAGCATCAATTTCACTTACATTTCAGCCGTTTCAGATTTTTGGGCCACATGAAATGCCACTGAAAGCACATTTGTGGTTCCTACCCTCATCTCAAGTTCTGAAGTGCAGCACAAGGCTACTTGACCACACGTCTTCTCACCTGAAGCTTTTTGCCAGCTTCTGCACCTCAACATCTGCCAGCAGAAAGAAGGGACCCTTCATCCACAAGGCAGCGGAAAATTCAAACCCGTGGCTTGCAAAGGCGTAGCAAAGCAAAAATCAGAGCTCTGGACCCATCCAAGGAGCCAAACCACTTTTCACCATCACGACAGCAACCGGGATTTGAGGATTGCCCCTTCCCGAAAGAAGTGGAGTCCAACGAAGATAAAACGAAACCAAATTCTTCTCATAGTTTAATCGCCACAGTTGCTGGGGGACGAGTCTCTGGAAAGACCTCCTGCGCTGGATAATTATGTACCTCTATCTCAATGTTTGGAACACAGCCCCAGCATGCTTTTTGGCCTCCACAATTCTGGCTTCCTGACTACAATACCATAATCCCTCCTGGAGTCTCAGACTCAGTGAAAGCCACACGTAGTGTTTATTTTTCCCCTTGAAAGGGAACTCTGTCTCTCTTCTCAGCCTACACTTTGGGGAGGAGTTGTCAGGCTCCAGTGATTGATGGCTCTCCTTGCCACTCGCTCATCAAGTCAATTTTCACCTCGTCACATACCTGCCCAAATTTCTTTGCCAAACTGACAAGCATGGGAAAGCAGACTGGTTTGGGAGCCCAACCAAATTCCTGCAAGCTGTACTCCAGTTTAAACACACACACACACACACAAACAAGTAGTACTTGTTCAGCAGTGGCATTAATTAAATTCAATGCTCAGTGTTCTTTTTAATCTACTTCCATTGTTGTTTATAAGATGTTTATCACTCCCCGGGGAGAGTACAATTTGCAGAGCATGTTAACCAAATCAATACATTGCTCATTGTATAACTCTTCAGCATCTTTCTCTATTAGGCAGGGAATAGCATAATCTGAATGAAATATGGATCTTCCCTCCACAGAGAAATCCGAAGCACCCTAAAAAGCCCAGTAGCTTTATCAGAAAAATCCAGGTACACGAAGCTCTAACGCTAACAGCTTTGTATACACATACACACACACGAATATATACGAGTCTCTAAATGTGTATATACACACGCATATAAAGCTAACAGGACTCTTTATCATAGTTCAATTTCCAAGCAAATCTGAGCATCACAGCTACTAAACATTAATTCTGGAGAACTAATGGGAACCGGCTGGCAGCTTCAGTACTTTTTCATTGTTTGAACTTCTTTCATTTGCTTTCCAGGACTATCCTGTTTTTCTCAAGTCTTTTGCCACTAAGAGATTGGGGGGGGGGGGGGGAAATCTGCATTTTAATTGACATTCCTGAGAGAGAGAGAAGTCCAGAGGCTGCTGATTGCTGTCTATTCAGCCCAAACAGGCTTTTCAGATGAAAATGAGTAAGGGCTAGTGGAAGATTTACAGGGATTTGGTACAAAGGAGACAATGAAGTTTTAAATGTTGATAGCGTTTCACACCAAACGCATAATGGGTCCCTGTTTGAACGGGCCGTTTTGCATTTAAATATATATTTCATTGAGGTTTTCTCTTCTCCTCCCCCCCTTATCTCAGACGGGGGCGGTTCTGAACCGCCGGCCCCGCTCCCCGGGCACGGTGGGGAAAGACCTCCCAGTCCCCCTTGCTCCGGGCGGCCCGTCCAGGGGGTGCCGGCCCCTCCAGCCAGCGGTACCGAACCCTGGGGGGATGCTCCCCAAGGCTGAGCTCCGCTTTCTCATCCCCCGCTGACCGCCCCGCTGTCACCGCTGGAAACTGTCCCCAAAGACAGCCGTGCGCGAACCGGCACGGACCCAGCGGTCCTGCTCGGGCATCACCCCGCACCGCAGAGGCAGAAAGTCCGACCCGCAGCCCCGACAGGGAGCAGCGGGGGAACGCACCCCCGAGCCGCCCCGCCGCATCCCGGCCCCGGGGGCTGCCCGAGTCCCCGCATCGGCACAACCCGCCCCGGTGCCGGCGAGCACCAGGTGCGAGGCCCCGCACCCAGAGCGCAGCAGCGGGCACTGGGAAAGTGCCGGGATTTCCAGCCCTTCACCACCTTGTAACCGGCTCGAACCTTCCCCCTCCGCCCCACTTCCCCGGCCAGGCCAGCCCAGTGCCATTACCTGCAGCGAGAAAGCTCCGCGGGAAGGGTCGGTTCCCCCGCAACAGGCGCGGTGCCGAGCAGCGGCTCCCTGAGATGGGGCGAAACTCCTCGGCGGCCGCGGTCACTCCGCAGGCAGCCCCGGCGGGGCCGGCTGGCAAACCCGCAGCGGCGCAGCGGGGCGCATCCCCCGCGGGACGCGGCTGGGGGAGGCAGGAGGGAGGCGAGACGAGGCAGGAGCCGGCCCGGCGTCCCGTCCCGTCCCCTCGCTCGGCTGCAGCGCTACCGCCTCAGAGGGACGAGCCCGCCGTGCCCGGCGCCAGCAGCCTCCTCCCCCGGGCGGGCATCGCCGAGCACAGCGCCGCGGGTCCCGCTCCGCTCCATCCAGCCGCCCTCCCCGACCCGCCGCAGCTTTGTCAAGCCGACAACCCGCCTCGGGTGGGTGGGTGGTTTTTGGTTTTGGTTGCTTTTTTTTTTTTTAAGTCTCCCCCCCTTTCCCTCTCTCTCTCTCTCTCTCGCCGCACTCCTCCGGCTCCCTTCCTCCCTCCCCTGGTCACTTCCCCCGCTGCAACCCGAGCCGTTTCCTGGACGGCGCTGCTCGGCTCTGCCAATCGCGGCGGCCGCGGTGCGGAGCCTGTTCCTCTGCCCGCCCGGTGCGCAGCGCTGCGCCCCCCGCTCCGCTCCCGCGGAAGGGCTGCGCTCAGCCGCTGCCCCGGCCGGGGGTCGAGGCTGCTTCCCCGGCGGCGACAGCCCAGCAGAACCGAAGCGTGGATGTTGCAACTCAGAAGCAGCGTTAAAGAGGGGGCGAGTGAGGAGCAGGGTCCCCCTGCTGCGTTACCAGGGGAGCTGGGAAGCGCATCCCACAGCGGGCGCAGGGCTGGCGCGGGGAGGAATCCTGCAGAGGCACCTAAATGTTGAAATACGCTACCAGCTTTCCCTGAAAACCCCTCCAGAAGTTTAGATAACGTCCGCTCAGAAAATCCCGCAGTTTAGGACTCTTTTAGTTCGGAACCTGATTTCGACTCCCGTGTGAATTCATCTGACGCCTTTAATAATTGCGTGCGTGGTGCCCTAACAGGGAAAGTTGTCAAATAGTTGTGCAAACATAATTTGCCTGGACACACAGATTGAAAACTACAGAATACTTGTATTCAAAATTCAGTGTAACTTAAGCTGATACTTGCTTAATAAAACATTTGCTTTAGATACCATTAACTAAAAGGTTGCTAATAGGCACTCCATGTAATGCTTGCTTTGTAGAATCAGCTTGACAACAAGATCAATAAGTAGTGGTTGCCCCAAATTAAATCAGTGTTGATCAATTTAATGTTACTTTATTTAAGCATAGCCCTACTATACATTTTGTATGTTGTGTGCAATATTGATCAAGGGGACTTTCAAGGACTATGCACAGTGTAGCGTAACTCTCTACTTACATACTTCCAGCTACTGTAAACTTGAAAACAAGTTTTCTGAGCATATGTACTGACCTCCCAGAAAGTACTTTCCCACCATCACCAGTGATAATGCTGGCTTTATGAGAGGTGGCAGGCAAATTTGTAATTGATTAGAAACACAGGTTTAATTTTTTTCCCCTGTTCCTAAGGCAGCAGACATCTGAATGTTCTAATTGAGAAGCTGAGATGTCACAGTCAAGATCCAATTTTCCCAGCTCCGGGCATGTCCATCGCCCATTGAAAACACTGTTAGTGCATTCTCACATAAATTATTGTCTGACACAGGAAGCTGCAATACCTCTCCCCATTCACTGATATCTTTGCATACTCTGAAAGAAAAGGAAGCATTCCACTAAAAATGACAAATCAGAACACCTATTCCCAATGTCTGGAAGCACTTGTCAGAATTTATTCTTTTTCGTGATGAAAAGATAGCAGTCTATCAATAGCAGCCTTTTCTCTTAAATGAGCCACATTCTCCTAAAGTGGCCCACAACAGCCCAACTCCTCAACCTGAGAAAAGCAGAAGCATGTTTGGAATTAAAAGGGAGGGGTCGGGGATCAATTCTGTCATCATATTTAGGCTTCAAGAGATCTCAGTGGGCCCAGGGAGCCTTTCATAGCAGTTAGGCTGCTGAATGAGAGCATAATCTCTTTACAGTTTTTTCCTCCTCCTCTCAAAGTGGCTGGGATCTTTTCTGTGAGCCCTCCTGCACGTGAATGGTGTGGCTAATAAGCCTATTAATGAGGTTCCACAGCGGAGTGTGAATAGGTAAATAAGCCCCAATCTGTTGAGGTTCAGGAGCAAGGGCAGTAAAGCCATCATGAACTAAAGGTGACAGTTTGAACTGAAATAGGAACAACAGCTCCAGGTTTCAAGCAAAAGAAAAGATGGACAAGGCACACATTCAGGCTCCTTCTACCCCCTACCGAGTCCTATTTTCTCTCCCATTCTTCCTCCTTTATAAAATGTCTTGAGTAGTCACCCATTTTTTCAAAAGCTCTTGAGACGTCCTTTTTCATCCTGGCAATGATACATCAATAGCGAGGAAGGAAAATGAGGACACCAATGCTCCTTTGCACCGCACGTTTCAAAAGCAGGAACAGTGCTGTCCCCTCTCGCATATGGAAGCGGGGCAGGGGGAGGAGAAAGAAAGTTAAATTGAATCTTTCGGCCCTGCCAGCTCTTTGTCACTGCTGTCAGCTGGACCCTCTCCCCATGCAGGCAGGGATGCAGTTAATGTTCAACAGGGGTGCAGTAGGAGCGAGGGGCTCCAGCTGCAGGGAAGGCACAGCTGGGCTTGGACAAATCTCCATCGCAGAGCAGGCAGAGGTGAGGAGATCAATTCATTTCCATCTGGCATCTCTTTTACCTGGCAGGGTGAGGTGGAGGTGTGCCTGACCTCAGGCTGCTCCTGGGCTGGATCCACAAGAGCCCAACTCAAGGAATTTAGGCTTGAAGGTAGAAGGCTGAGAAGACAAAGAGCTTGTGTCTACAGAGAGATGAGGTGAGATAGGCAACCGATGCCTTCGAGTGATGTGGGCAGAGTCACCTTAGAAACAAACATAACACGGAGTGTCTGAGCACTCAGCTCTACTCCTCACAGAGTCTCTGACATTTATTTTAAGTGCTGGAGACATTAGTGTAGTCAGGGCCCCACAGAAACTGTCTCCTCTGTGGACTCCACCATCTGGCCGCTGCAGACAGATGGTGAGGGAGGCTGCAGGTACCTGAGGGATGCAAATTCTCCAACACCGATGTATTCTCCAGGTGTTGGGCCTGCTAGTGTGCCACACTTCTACCTATCTGATGAGAACAGAAATATAATACAGAAGATTAAAAACAAACAAACAAAACCCACGCACACGATTAAGTTTTAGAGAACTGTGGGGAGAAATCCTCTGGATCCCCATGCAAATTACTGAGGGTTTTGCTTCTCCATAGAAGAGAATGGGGAGCAACATTTCTTCCCTGTGATTCAAGCTGTCCCATCCAGAATTTTTGCTTGGCCAATTAAATACTTGTCCAATATATATCTATATTTTTTAAAGTTCATCTAGAGCTAAGTCCCTAAACCAAACTCTGGCAGCTAAAATATTTACCTGGTTTCCAAAGTATTTATGACTCCCTTTCCTTGCAGCTTTTAATTTTTTTTTTTAGGGTTCCCAAGAAGCAAATCATAAGAACCCACTTTCTGAAAAAAAATTATCACAATTTTCATATTTTTTTTCTTTTCAAAATAGGCAAAGTTGCTCTATATATTTGTTAGTGTCTTATGGGAAAGTCACTTCATATTCATATACAGGCAAACCTAACATAAAACTGCTATGGAAAGGCTTCCATCACTAGTCCTCACAAAGTATTACTTCAAAATGCTGCTAAACTGAAAAATTTGGATAAGAATTTCTTTATTTTAACGCCGGTAGGTCCAATAATTATCTATAGAAGTGTGAAGCAGATGGGCTACCAAGTTCTTTTGCAGCAAAATTTATACAAGAATGGGGGGCTGCAGTTTCTGGTCTGTAAAGGGGCAGCTTTACTTGATGTTTGTCAAAAAACAAACACAAAAAAAAACGAAAAGAAAAACCCAAACAAACACAAAACAAAACCCTGTTTGGGTTAAACTACAGAATGCATCAAATTAATTACTTTTGCCAATCAAGTTTTGATCTCTCTCTGCATTATACGCAGCAGAATATTGTAAGAGATACTTCTGCAGGCAGTAAGGCCAAGCAGTTGGAAAAAATAGATTATTTTCACTGCTATCATGTTAATGCCTTTTAAAGGCATTTTGAGTATCAGCACTCCCTCCAGACTGTTATGCCTTGCAGCCATGTAACCTTGCTGGTACTCCTCTCATTTTGTACATCTTAAGGAAAAGAGTCAAAAGTGTTTGTTGTTATTGTTAAGACTGTTGCAAGATACATTTAAACAGGAAATGTGGTGTGTTATGAGCAGGGTATTACACTGGGATACTGGATATTTGATGCTTTCTGCCCTTCTACATTAGCTTTCCTACACAGTCCTGGGAAAGACACTTAATTTATCTGTGTCCAAGCTCTCCAGCTATGAAATGAGAATAATAGATGCTTCCTGTCTCCCACCCTTTATCCATTTCATCTATTTAGATGGTAAGCTCCTCGTCTCTGACCATGTTTTTATGCAGGACTTAGAACAATAGGACACTGATCTCAGCTGGAACCTCCAGGCACTTCCATAATGCAAATATTGAATACTAAATAATCAAAATAAAAGAAAATCCTCAATTTATTATGTATTCTCTCCAAAAGAATTTGTCACACGCTGTCCTGGTTAGGCACCTCTGGCTCTTGGGGAAGAGTATTTTTTCTCAAAGAGTGGAAAGCAGCATCCACTGGAGAATTTCTTTTAACAGTGAGCTCCCCTAAAGCAGGCCTCAGAGAAACCATGCAAATAAACCCCTTTTCAGCACCAAGCAGGGCATAGCAAGACAGAGCCAGACTTATAAAAATGAGAAGACAAAGGCTGCAAAGACAATTTGTCTTTCTGTTGCAGATCTTGGATATACTCGTCTCGTTGGCCCATCCACTTCTTATTTCTGTTTCCAGCTGATCAATACATGCTGGTTTGTTTTACTGTTGTCTAACTAGACCAACTGGTGGTTGTGGCAGCTTCCCATACAATGTTACATCAGATAGGATCTTTCTCTGGTGACACCACAGGGCTCGGCGAGCATGCTCTGAATTTTAGGGACAACCTCAGAGCAGAAGGTGTGAAGTCGGGCTTACGCCAGGGTTTGTGTTACAGTTTAAACCCTGGAAGGGGGAGAAAACTACATGGCAGGGACCCACAGTGTAGGAATTGTGCTATTTCTGGGCAGGGTGCTGTGACCCCCATGTCCCACACCACCAAATCCCTGCAAACCCCTCCTGCTTCCCACATCCCTCACTGCAGTGCCAAGCTCTGCCTTTCCAGTCCACTCTCTCAGACACAAACAGGCACCATCACTCTGTAGCCATTCAAAAAAAATGAAATAAACATCATTTTTTACTTTCCACAACCCTGGGTAATGAAGCAGTAAATACCTATGAGTGTTCCCCTGCCTCATTCTTCTCGTCCCTCCAACATCTCTAAGTCAGCATTCCCCAAGCAGTTCATAATTGTTCTTCTCTCCTTGTCCTTTGCACGTAATTTTACTTCTCTATCTCCTACTGTAGCTTTCACAGGAATTTGCTTCTTCCTGTGTCTCAGTAAAACCCATGTCTTTTACCAGCTCTGCTCCTTACTGTAAGATGACCTCCTCCTCCACTTTGCCAGGTGATTAAGGTACCCACGATTTCACTTGAGAAATTGGATTGCCTTGGAGAGAAGCCAGTGACCTGCCCAAGAAATTCTCCATGTGAACAGAGGTGCATCGAGGTTTAACAGCCCGTGTTTGTTAACTCTGTAACCACATTCACAAGCTGCAGTCCAAAAATGGGATAAAAAGGTGATGGCCAAGCAGGTAAAGCCCAAATGCAAATAGGGATTTGTTATTTGATACAGGCACGTGGAGTTCCTTAAACAAAAGTCAGAGGATAATTTAGGTTGGAAAATAACTTTAAGATCATTAAATCCAACCGTAAACCTAACACTGCCAAGTCTATCACTAAACTATGTCACTAAGTGCCACATCTACACATCTTTTGAACACCTCCAAGAACAGTGACTCAACCATTTCCCTGGGCAGCCTGTTCCAGTGCTTGGTGAGTCTCTGATTTTATCATAGAAAAGTTCCCCGAGCCACCAGACAGACTCAAACCATCTTCTTTCCCCGCTCACACAGACCCAGAAGCACAACTTCTCATTCTTTTGTGCTTTAAAGGGAGGAATACAGGGAAGCTCAGTTTGCATGAAATCTAGACTTCCATTGCTGAATATTCATACACGTAGCAATGAATATTGATATACATGTGAATATATAGCGGCGTTTCAGGGCTGCTTTTGATTCAGATGGTCAAGATGAGATCCTAAAGATCCTTTACATCTCTTAAAGGATAGCAAAGGTCACATCGGTGATTGCTGGATGAGAAAAACTCGATAACAACTATGCATCTCTTCTGATGTCAATGGAGCAGAGAAACAGAGACTCCCAGGGCTGCTGAGCACCGTGGATCAGGAAATGTTTTACATTGTGGATACAAGTAAGGAGGCCAGAAACTTGATTACAGGGGAGACTTAGTTAAATATTCACTGGGATTCATTATGTGAAAACCACTAGAAAAGAACATGTTTCTACAGGAAGGGTAGGGCTGTTTTATTCTTGCTACTGTTGTAAAATGCTACTGACGGTTGCATACACCAGCTACTGTCCTCTAGTGGGAGGAATACAGCAGGTCTGTGCGGATGTGCAAGAAATGCTTTTGCTGGTTGTTAATATTAGAGAGAGGTAGTGCTGCTTTAATTTGCCAAGGAGAGCTTTGTAGAGCCAACAGGATTTGATTATCTGACCACCTTGCATTCGATGAGCAGGTAACGTGAGTGTTTTGGGCAAGAGGAATGTCTTAAACAAGGTTTCTAAAGTCTTATAGCTGCTGCTTATTCAGTGTGAAATAATCACGAGCATAAAGGCTGGGAGCAAACCGCACAAAAGCTCAGAGACTGAGAAAGCGTCGCGGCGCTCTCAGTTGTGCCGTGGAAAGGCGATGGCTGTGTCCCAGATTACACATCCCAGCCACCACCGACTGGACCAGATGCCGGTGGAGCCGGCACACGGCTTATCCCACCTTGCAGTATGCGCTTCCCCCTCGGCTCTCAAGTGTTGAGTGAGCACCGAGTGCTCGGGGACCTCGCTCGGCGCTGCTTCCAGCTGGCCGCACACAAGGAGAAGCTGTGCTTCCTGGCCCCGGCCCTCAGCTTTTTGGGAAGAGCAGGTCCTAAGAGCATGAATACAAGCGAAAATTAGAAAAAAAGGCAAAACATCCTAGCAGATCCCCCACGATGCTTCCTGCGAGGAAGCGGCATGTGCAGGAGGATGGGGGTGACCTGCTGTGCTGTCCAATGTCCGACTCTTCACCCTGGGCACAGCTCTGGCTCCTGGCTTGGGGACACACAGGACCCTGAAATCTCATGGGTGTCCCCACAGGGGGCTGCTTGGCAAGAAATAGCTTCTTACAAGCCATTTCCTCTCCCCACCTCTCCCAGGCTGGATGGGTCCCAAAACATTGCATGTCCTTTGAAAAGGGCTGTAGTGATGATCAGTGACAGATGATAAATCTCCTAAAAGCAGCTTTTTAAACAAGACTCCAATTTTTACTGGCGTATTCAGCCTCATTACATGCAAATAAGAGCAGTTCAGCAATGAATCAGAAAGCAACGAGTTTCATTTTCATTGCAGAGAATGAGAAAAGTGGAGTAAGGAGTCGGGAACTAGAGAAACACTGAATTCTTGGTTGCAGAAAGCTTTAGCACTAATAAGAGCTTTTCATGGCATCCGAAGGGTGAAAAAACATGATGGTCAGTGAGGTAGCTTGACAGTAAAAACGTATAAGGCAATTTCTCTCCTGTAAATTTTATTCCCTGAAGCTTTACATTCAGCAATCTACTTTCTGAGGGGGAAAAAAAAGGCATCTGCAGTCCCACCCTGCTCAGCGTGTAGCAACAGGCTCCCAATTACATTCTGGAAAACAGAGAAGCTGAAACATTTTAAACAGAAACTACTGTGATCTCCAGCATGCAGCGAAAAAGGGAATGGAGGGGAAAGCAAGGGGTGCAAAATTGAGCTAAAAGCAAAGGAGCTGCATTTGTAATTGTGCTCAACAGAAAAAAAAACAGTTTACAGATAAGAAATAATACACAGTTTAAACCTGTCTCCACAAACAAAACAGCAGCAGTAACTACAAGCCATTGGTCTCCTGTGTCTCAGTGGGGACTGGGGCTCAGCCAGACCCCTGGGATGGGGACATGGAGATGAAGGGATGAAAGATCCCCAGTTTTCTGCTGGTTGGGGGGTAATGAGCAGACTAGGAGCATTTTCCAAAGATATGTTAAAAATGGAGTTAACCCCCACCTTCCTCAGGAAATTACTTGCAAAAGATCCCAAAGGAAAATCACACTGTGATTCCATCTGGTTGGAGATATGCAGTTGTTTTGTCCTCCAGGAAAATTTGTCTGGTCCTTGAAGATGTCACATCCAGGGTTTAGTACTGATGCTTCCTTTTCTTGGATGCCAAGATCACCAAACAGGCCCAGGAGAAAATTCTTCCTTGTGCCTTGCATCCAGAAATCTGACAAATCTGTCACCCATTTGGAGCTTTTCTCTTAGGAGAGAAAATGGTGGGAGAAGGAAATTGACTTCACCAGAGGGAAAAAACCCCTTTCAAAATCCATGTATCCATGTTAGAATCATAGAAGAGTTTGGGATGGAAGGGACCATCAAAGCTGATCCAGTGCCACCCCTGCCATGAGCAGGGACATCTTCACCAGCTCAGGTTGCTCAGAGCCCCATCAGCCTGGCCTGGGATGTCTCCAGGGATGGTTCATCCACCACCTCTCTGGGCAACATGGGCCAGGCTCTCACCACCCTTAGGGGCAACAATTTCTTCCTTATATTTAGTCTGAATCTACCTTCTTTTCATTTAAAACCATTGCCCTTTGTCCTATCACAACAGGCCCTGCTAAAAAGTCTGTCCCCATCTTTCTTATCAGTCCTTTTAAGTACTGACAGGCTGCAACAAGGTCCTCCCTGGAGCTTCTCTTCTCCAGGCTGAACAACCCCAACTCTCTCACTCAATCCCTCTGAGCATCTTTGTGGCTCCTCTGGCCTCTCTCCAACAGGTCCATGTCTTTCCAGTGCTCAGGACTCCAGAGATGGGTGCAGCACTGCAGGTGGATCTCACCAAAGCAGAGCAGAGGAGAAGAATCACTTCCCTTGACCTGCTGGCCACTCTTCTTTGGATGCAGCCTAGGATATGGTTGGCTTTCTGGGCTGCAAATGCACATTGCTGGCTCATGTCCAGCATTTCATCCACTTTTCAGCCTGCTGCACAGAGCTCCAGCTCCAGGAGCTGGTCAGCCCAAGAGCTAGATATGTGCTGGAGAAGAGGCAGGAGGCTCCTGGCCATGCAGACAATGTCCTTCCTCTCCCCCCCAGGTCGGGTGGTCTGCTGGGGTGGGAGTTGAACTCCATTAACACAGCAATGAGGAGACGCAGTTCACAGCTGTTTGCATGGTACATATCTTGTGAATAAATAAACCTCATCTCCAGTGCTGTAACTCTCTAAACATCCATAGAGATGTGCATTCACTCAAAACACTCAGAAAATAAACAGAAAGAGTGCTGCTCGACTGAACCCCCCCCAGCCAAAGCCAGCACTGTAAAACTGTCACCTTTCAACAGAGTAAAAAGTCTCATCAGCCCCCAAAACTTCTCAAGGAATGCTCAGTCCCCATTTCTGATGCAGAGACACCTCAGAGGCCATAGGCTAGGGCTTCCAAAACCTCACGTACATTTTTCCTTACATACCAGGAGGCAGAAGGAGGTAAAGAACAGTTAAATGCAGCACCATTGAAAATTATCTCAAAATGCCGCGAGCTGCAATTCAGATGGATTACAAGATAACCTCAGTAGTTTCAGGAATGTAGCAAGAACAGCCTTAAATCAACATAAATAAACTTGCTTAGCCATTTTCATCTCAGGATTAACGTCAGACTTTTTTTTCTTCTATCCGGTGGCAGTAAAACCATTTGCTAGCTTTTTTAGGGAAAGCATTAGTGGTTACCAAGAAAGGGGTCGGGAATGGTGATGCATATGGGAGCCGGGGGGTAAGGACAGGGGGAGCAGGGTCCGGACACCCCTGGAGAGCAGGAGCAGAGCTGGGCAGGGAATGGCTGATGCTGGTGGGTTCACGGTGCTCTGAAACACCAGGATTTGCTTGAGTTCAGTGGAGAGCCAGCAAGACCCCTCCTGCCTCTTTCTCTTTGTTTCTGTCTGCTCAGTTCTACTGAAGGACAGCTATGACCATTTTCAGTGCTTTCTTGAAGCTGCTTTTTGTTGTTGTTGGGGTTTTTTTTATGCTCTCCTGGACCATGGCCATGAGACACTGAGATGTGTCCCACGCTACATTCCCACTCACACTCAGCAGCACCTCAGGCCAAGTGACAGCCTCAGGATGCAGCCCTCTGTTCTGGGGTGAATTCTGGAGATTTCCCGATACTCAGTAAACAGTATCCCCAGAGAGGCACCTGTGGCCTCTGGGATAAATTTCTGCTTTACAGTCGCCTGCAAGCTGGCCGGAGACACACCCTCGCTCGCTGGAGTACAGATAAGCTCCCAAGGACTTCAAAGGGATTGCTGAACCAGACTGCAATGAATTTCGGCAGATATGTAATGCACAGCATGTGTCTGAGGAGATGGAGAAGGGCTGGCATGGTTTAGATTAGATAGCACTATTTGGTTTTTGAGGGGCTTGAGGAAGCGAAGGACACGTAATTGTCTTTTACGGTGTAATATTTTACTTCAGTTCACCCACCCTGTGGAGGGCTTTGCAGATAAGCAATGGAAATTATTTCTGCATGAGAGCTGGGTACCGTTTTCATGCAACTGATCTTCCTGAGAGTGGTTTTCCATTCAGCACATCGTCGTGCTGGGATAAGGCTCAGCTATACGCACTTGCTTATGTCTGCTCCTTGCAATTTATTGAGTGGATCCCATTGCTCGGGATGCACTTCATGGCCATGACTCCCTCTGCTCTCACAGTGAACAGTGACAGCATCAATGCACAAGTAGGTTTAGTGTGATGAGCTCTTGGTTAAGCAGAATCCACCTCCCAAGACGGTCACACCTAATGCCCCAGTTGATGACCATCCTTCCCACGTCATCACTCCTCGCTAGTTAAAAAAAATTAATATTTAGCCACCTGCTGGACTAAACTCTGAAGTAGGAAATTGTTTCATGGGAATAGCAGCAAAAGGAAGAAATATTTGTATGGTAATGACACTTTCAGTTAAGGTTAATGCATATAGAAAAAAAAAAAAGCTTTGGTCAATCTGGAATCCTTTTTAAAACAACAAAAGTTGAGGTGTGCTGCAATGTTTGACTATAATGGAAAGGTTTGTCCTACAAAAATTTCTCCTGTAAATGCTGAGATGGTATTTCTACATTTTTATTTGATCAATTAATTTACAGCTTCAGCTGAGACTTAACACTACAGAATTTTGTGGGATCCATAATCCTGATTTAATTGTGCTCTCCACTGGAGAAGAACTGTTAAAGTTCATTGCTCTGAAAGACAAGGGGAAACGGAAATGTAGGTGCTTCCCAGTCAAGTTTGAGACTCTCAAAACTTGTGTTTAAGGAATACTTCATATACTCCTATTACTTTGTAACAAAAAGCTTGAATTGAGGACCTGAGAAAATGCCAACTCTTTGTACAACTGACGGAAAGAAGTAGCTCTTTCAGCAAAACTTAGTCCTTCCTCTGTGTTAGGTCTGCAAAGCTAGTGAGCTAGATAAAAATGTCTGGACGTGACTTGGGGTTTAATGCCAGCTCTGTTGCTATCCATCCTGAGGATGCTATAAACTCATTTGAGATGGGGCAGTCTCTTACACAGTGCTTGCATGTATCCAGCATGCCAGGCCCTCTACATCTTACAATAACATTAAAAAACCAAAACAACAAACAAACAAACAAAAAACCCAAACCAAACAAACACACAAAATCAAAAAAACAAACAAAAAATGTATAAGCAGGTACTTGGCAATACCATCTAATTTGTCCATGATGAGAGTTTCTGGCCATTCCACATGTGCCTCATCTACTGGAAGTTTAGTGGTGATCTTTAGTCACTGTTTGGTTCCAGCTCTGCTCTATGAAGGAGTACAAATATACAGGCTTTTACATATTTGTCAGGAGCTTATGTTAAGCTCTCTTTCTTGTTAATAAGATGTTTTTTCTTTCCGTTTAAAGTCAACAAAATATTTCAAGAATTAAACATAAGGATGAGTTTATACCCTTACATCCTTTAAACAGGATGAGGGTACACCCAAATATCCAGCCTTTATACAATTTCTCCTTGGGTGACTATTCCCCTTTTGATATCAAGATTTGCTTTCCTTGAAGAAACGTGCCAGACCACGCTAAAAACATGAAAAATCGCTATGAATTTGTCAGCAGAAACATTTGCTGTAGAGTAAGTATGAACTTGAAGAGCAGAGCCAGAGTCAAGGCTAGGACACTGAAGATTAACTGTTTGTTCCATTAAATAATTTACTGGGCAAGCAGCATGAAGCATTTAAAAATACAGTGCGTGTTTCAGGCCAATAAAGAAACATCTGCCCAGCAAAAATTACCTACACGGAGTTATCCATTGCATGCTTTGAAATTCCTCTTATAAATCTCACTGCCTTGCCTGTCTAGAGGGTATTTTTCCCAACTTGGTCTCCTGGTGAGCTACAGCCTTAAAATGCCACCCTCCACGTCTCTGCTGATGGAACACATGAAGGCAGAAGAACAGAAGAACTTTCCCAGCTGCCAGCCCTGAGCACCAACCAGGAATCATAACCCAGAAGAGCTTTTCATGTCTGCGCCTCATTGCCAGTAAAGGGAACTTCTGTAAGGAAAATTCTTCTGTCTGTTTTCAGTAAACGCAGGGAAATAAACATATGCACTTTTCCCCAAGACACTTTTCAGTAAAGTGTTCTTTTTCCTTCAAAATGAAAGTTCTTGTCGGTAAATATTTTCTTTTTCCCCGGAGTGTGCCATTTTTGAAAAGAAAGCAGGAATTTTTCTGTTAGTTTCAATAGCTACTGGGCAATAAGCTCAAAAAAGTAATACAAATTTGCAAAGCTACATGATAGACAATGAGCATTAGGAAAAGGATGGATTCTGGTTTTAACATGGTAACAAATCAAAGTATAATTTTCCAGTATTTAATCCCTTGAGCATTACCTACTTTTCACAATATGTTCATATGAAGTAAATTGGTAATTCAGTTCTCCTCTAGTCCTACTCTGTTCACAGTAAAATAAGAAGGTAAAATAACCAGCAACGTTTATTAGAATGATTTCCTAAAGCAAAAGAGGGAGAGTCTGACTGATGTAGTTGTGGGTACACGGTCTGAGAGCTAATCAAAGCAGCTGACTGGATAAATTAAAGCATAAAATCACAGGACATACTGGAATCACTACATTGATTTCACCAAAGAGCACTTTCTTGTTTGCCTACTAAATCCAGAGTATTTAGAGAAGACTTATTATTCACATACAACATGATTGACACTCCCTGTATATGTTCATTCACAACTACTATTAGCAAGAGAGGAGAAGCCAAGTAGACTTTCTATATAGGCCTTTATTTTCCTTTTTTTTCAGGGTTTTTGTATAGAAACAGCTAAAATAAGCACAAGGGTCCGTCTAGATCATCACTGCCAGGTTAATCTAGATCTATACAGTGCTGAAAGATTAGGTAGGGTACTCTTGGGCTGCAGAGGATGCTTCCATGAGATTGTATCAAAGATTCTCTTCTCACTCTCCTTTTTCTTCCTCTCATCAAAAACCTGTGACTAACTATTCAGCACAGCTGCGGTAACAGCCTTGTTAGCTCCTGCCAGCCAAGGTATTTCCAGTGGTGTAGTAAACATTTCATAGAATTACAGAATTGTAGAATAGTTTGCATTGGAAGGGACCTTCCAAGCCCATCTAGTCCAGCCCCCTGCCATGTACAGGGACATCTTCATCAGCTCAGGTTGCTCAGAGCCCCGTCCAGCCTGGGCTGTCTCCAAGGATGGTTCATCCACCACCTCTCTGGGCAACCTGGGCCAGGCTCTCACCATCCTCAGTGTCAAAAATTCCTTCCTCATGTCCAGCCTCAGTTTTCTCTCCTTCAGTTTAAAACCATCATCTTTGTCCTATTGCTATGGGCCCTGCTAAAATGTCTGTCCTGTTTCCATGCCCCTGCTTATCCCAGCTCATCTGCAGGGGATCATGGATTCAGGGGCCATTGGAGCAGGTAGCAGTGATTTTGATGTCAATGTGTTGTAGCTACAGCTCCTCTACAAGGGACCAGGAGGGGAAGTCCTGCTACAGCCAGGGGGTCTGTGCCCTGCCAGACACAGGAGCTTTTGTAAAACTCCCCTCTATGCAAAATGATACTAAGGGAAGTATAGAAAAATATACCTAATAGCTCAAAGTCACTACCACCACTTTATTTTGCATTCCTTAAATATTTAAGCACATGGATTGTTTTTGCAGGAAAACGAGTAGAAAGAGGGCTGTTGTAGTGTGCAGTTCATTACTTGGCCTGGGGTATTTCCTGGTGAATTATGCCTTAGTGCTGGTATTCTACCAGGCAGTAACCCATTCCCCAGGACATGAAAATACATCAGAAAGCTCTATAGATGTGATCCGATTCCTTTTAGGTCAAGCACATTTACTGTCAGTGAGAGATTATTGAAGGAATAGACAAAAAGGTAAAAACACACCACAGAAGAAGCAATTCAGAACATGTCACTTGTTCTCACATTTTCCCCATTTCTTCACACAGGTGAGCTTGAGTTAAGGTTCAAAACACTAAGGTAAGCATTGCTTTAATATACCATTCAAAACATTTTACTTCACCCAAGGGGAGACTTGCAGGGTCTGGTCTGAACTCTTGCATCGCCTGGGTCATATATTTGCTCCCAGTACCTCCAGCATCAAGACCATAACTTCTGGTTGAACCAGATTGGTTAGAAAGAAATAACCCAAACTTAATTTAAATTTTCAAAGCGAGAATTCATCATGTCCCTAGGCAAATTGTTTCAGATATTAAATTCTCCAGTGGCCAAGAATGCACACCTTGTTACTTGTCTGAATTCTTCAGCTTCAGCTTTCAGCCACAGAACTTCATTATAAGTTTGCTTCATTAAAGAGCCCTTTCCCACACAAGTATCTTTGCACTAATGAATTGTCCACAGAGAGGAGCACGGGGTGACACACATACTGTCAGAGAGTTTGTACAGAGTAGCCAGTAAAGTCAGTGTAAATTTACTATAATGGAATTTCCTGAATAACCTAAGTCAAGGTTGGTTATCCAATCTCTTATTCAGACTAATTTAACATTTAAAAGAAAACAAAGCGTGGTCAGCGTGGCAGACGCATACTTCTAGCATGCACCAGCTGTGATATATGACCGGCAGCAGGGACAGCACATCCCAGGTTTGCTGGTGGCTCCAGGTGGGGCAGAGCCTTTGCAGACACACGCTGCTCCTGCTCCCCCATTTCCCTGTCCTGTCCCCACACTCCAGTCAAGGGCACCATGCCAGGGCCAGACGTGGCCACAGCCACTCACCAGCCCTGAGCACACAGGTCACACAGGACAGTGCTCACAGGGGGCTTGTTTCCACCACCGAGTACTCCTTGTACAGTCCTTATTCTCAGAGGTTAGAACCATAAAATCATAGAATGACCTGACTCAGAAGGGACCCACAAGGATCATCAAGTCCAATTCCTGTCCCTGCACAGAACAACCCCAAAATTCACACCATGTGTCTGAGGACGTTGTCCAGTCTCTTCTTGAACACTGTTAGGCTTGGGGCTGTGACACCTCCCTGGGGAGCCTGTTCAGTGTCCAGCACCCTCTGGGTGAAGAACCTTTTCCTCATGCCCAACCTGACCCTCCCCGGCACATCTTCCTGCCATTCCCTTGGATTCTGTCATTGGTCACTAAAGAGAAGAGCTCAGTGCCTGCCCTCCCCTTGTGAGGAAGCTGGAGCCACCATGTCTCCTCCTCCACCATGTCTCCCCTCTGTCTCCTCCAGGCTGAACAAACCCAGTGACTTCAGCTGCTCCTCATACGGCTTCCTCTCCAAACTCTTCACCAACTCTGTAGCCTCCTCTGGACACTCTCCAGTAGCTTTATATCCTTTTTATCCTGTGTCACCCAGGCCTGCACACAGTGCTGCAGGTGAGGACGCACCAGAGCGGAGCAGGGCAATCCCCTCCCTCGAGGTTACCCTCATGTGCTGTGATACTCTCCATCTCCCTCTGCAAAGCCTGTGGTTACACACCTATAGCACCACTGTACCAATTTTCTTTTTCAATTAAATACCCAATGGGTTAGAATAGAGAGATGATTCGCAGCAAATGGGCTATGGAAGCAGACACATGGCAGTGCCAGCAACACCAGCAGCTCCTCTTGGGGTGAAGCTGTGTCTCAGCAGCTCCTGGTCATGTGCTCAGACCACCGCAGCTCATACAGGAGGGTGCGGGCACCTCTCCGAGAGCCCTCCCATCCCATCTCCCATCTTACTATAGAACTTACTGCATCAAACACCATTAAACTGCAATATTGACACAAAACTAAAGCACCCCAATGCAGCACACATAGCGCTGAGGCTGCCGTTGTCACCACAAGTGCAAAAACCATAGCCGTGCATGGTCACACGGCAGCAGGAAAATATACTGCAAATAGGCTGTTTCTGTGACTGTCTACACTTCACAGCACAGGGAGTGTTTATTGTGTTTGGCATAGAAAATACGAAAAAAAGGCCAAATATGGTACCTGATCATTATTTTCCATTCAACGTTTGAAGGCTACAGCAAAGGAAGGCGAAGGGGGAGGTGAAGCACCATTCCAATAGGTGTGTCTCGGTGTCTCCGGCGTGTTGCAGCTTGACAGTTCTCCCCATTGCGTGGGCAGCGTTCATGCAAAGAGGGTGACTTGTACCTCCAAGCAATAGCAGAGCACAAAGTTAACTCACTGCCTGCCTCACAGCACACTGCAGGAGGCAAAATAATGACCAGCACAACAAGAGCATGACACCCTCGCTCCTTCTTTGTGTTGTGATGCTCAAATATCCTGCAATACACTGTGATTCGTTGGCAGGCTTTGCTGGGCAAGGAGGTGAAATAGCAAATATTTTGGGCATGGCCAGGCTGTCTGCAAGGGAACAGGTGATGATTTCTGCTGCAGTCAGTGGCGGCTGCATTTGCAGCTGCTGGGGTACGCGGAGCACGGCACAACCAGCATCCTAAGAGGGAACCTCCTCCCTGCAGATACCACTTTTTCAAGGAAAAAAAAAAGCTGCATTGGCAACAAGCAGCTGTTTGATGACATACTGAAGCTACACCTTTATAGACAGCAAGCTCAAGTTTTAATCAAGACAATGAATTACTGAAGAGATCTCAGTGATAAATATTCCATTACCTATGATTCTTATAAACCGAACATTTTTGTGGAAGAGGCAATTTATTTTCACACTCAAGTGTTCATTACTGAGGCTGATAACAAACAAATGTGTTTTGACTCTGGGACAGCTCCAGCTTCAAGAGCTCTGTATTTTCCGATCATCTTTGTTTTAAAAAGATATACTTCTTGGCCTTGCGCTACAAAGCGAGATACTGTTTCTTGTATGCCAAAGAGTGGAAAGGGCTTACAGAATATTTCAATCATCTCAGGAGACTATAAAACACTGTAGTGTTGCAGAGCTTAGCCTAACTAAGTCAGCTTCCCGTTCACTCCCTCCTTCACCTGTTTGCAGACTGTCTTCAGGGTTTTTTTTAGACGTACTCTCTGAAGTCAACAATCAGTTATTTTTCTAATTTCTATAATAAAAGAGTACTCATTATGGAAATTGTGACTTTTTAGGGTATTTTCCTATATTCTTACAGTATTCTGTATAGCAAAATAATTGAAACACAAATCAAACCCTTGGCCACTCTAAATCTGGTGACCCACCATTACTACCTGTCAGCAGCTGCCCAGCATTTCTGGCAACTCTTTCATCAGAGAGGCAAAGGAAAATTCTTGGGGATGCTGACGGTATCATCTGAAACTGAAACAGAGACCATCAGCATGGAGGGAGGCAAAGAGAAAAGCTCCCAGAATTTTGGTCTTGGGGTTGAATATATTAGATATTTTCATTACTATTCTTGGCACATGAAATAGCAGCATGTTGATGAATTTTGCTGATAGCATAAGAATGGGAAGGACTGTCAAAGAGAGGAAAGTGGGAATATCCATTCTGGGACAATGCGATCGGAACTGAACAGAATAAAAAAAGTAGACTGAATTTCTTAACACCGTGAGTCGTGCTGCTCAGGATAAACAATGATAATTTGTGCCAAGTTTATCAATGGGCAAGGACAAGAAAATGTAGAAGAGAGGGAAGTTAGCTGAAAGTTGGAAAGTTTCTAGCTATTAAGATATTCTGAAGTGTCTTTCCATAAGAGGGCCAAGTCCTATCTAATCTTAGTCTGGAGCTAGATAGAAGTGCAGAGATTTACACCAGGTGGTTGCCTGTGAAGGCTGATGATGGGGTTCAGAAACTCCGGTAGAGGTAGGAACTCTGAATTGCAGCTGCTCACATCTGTTCTGCAAATCAGTGGATGCTTTTGCTAATTAAATCATTTTCATGATCTCCACTACCATTTTCTTCAGGGTTGCCACTGGTCAATCTGAACATTGTAGATCCATACGTGCATTACTGTGCAAAATGTTTATTCAGCAGTGTTTGACGCAAACCTTGCTTCAAAATGCCACATCTTTCCTGACAGCAGAGATTTTCCTCACCCTCCCCATCTGCCTGAACATATTTTTCTCTACAAAGAAGTAATTTGTGGAGATGCTGGCTTTTGTGTATATCAAACACTATTACACTAAATACACCACACACTTCAGAGGGAGAAAGCAAGGTACAGAAGGTCACTCACTTCTGAAGTTTCTGCTAGATGAAAGTAAAAGCCACCCATAAGAAGAGGGAGCGATACCAAGCAAACCAAAGGAAGAATGTTAAGAGTAAAGCTGGGGCACGAGTAAAGGCAGGAATATGCTTTAGCACACACTCACTTCTATGCAAGTTGTTATACGCGGTACACAAAGGCTCTATTTCTCCTCTAAGTAGTAAGATGTTTCCAACAAAACTGGGGTTAGAAATAGAGATATTTGCAATGTTTTTATTACCATTATAGTTCATCCAAGATGATATGTCTGGTTTGAAAGTCACAAAAAACATATTCTTGTTAAAAATACTGCCAAAAGCTAAATGAAAACAGCCCACTGCTGAATCCTGTGTTTGCAGCATTACCAGTGGGTTTTTTCAAGGGTGTTTATATAGACGGAGTTTCATTTAACAAGGCAAAAGCCGGAGCTCTCACATACTCCATTATTTCTCTGCAGGTCCTTCTCACCAGGGTTAAGTCTTTACACTACTTCCAAGCAAAGCAGCCAAGAAAAAGAAGAAACAAATGCTACTACTACTGAGCACAGAGGCCTCCTTTGCAAGAAATGTGATTTACGGAATGAAGTTCCTGGCATGTCTGCCGCGGGCTGTCACAACGTGTGCCTAAAATCCAAGGCTGAAATATGATCCACGTTCCTTCCAAGACGCTTTGTGGCTTCTAGCAAGTTCTTCTGAAAGCGCAAGCAACCCTTTTCTCGGGAGCTGTGCTCTTTCTACATGTTGCTGTGTCTTAAGCAGTCTTTGCCTGAGTGGGGTGAGTACCCTCCCAATTTCTTCCCAAGTTGATGTTAGTGAGCCCTACTTTGTTGATAGTTCTGGAAAGTGGGCAGTTTTTTGTGTAGGTTGGAGAATAGAGGCACTTGGAGTGTCATGGAGCAAAGCTCGTCCTGGTACCCAGGATGAGGTTCTATGATTGTGCTGTAGCTCTCCGCTACCCACACTTGTACATCAGATACCTGATTGCTGGGAACTGAACCATGGCAGAGATATCTGTCCATAATTTCACCAAATGGCAAGCAGACAACAGCAGCTTGAGAGCTTTCTGACCTTTGCTGGCCCTGAAGTGTTGATGTGCAAGATGTTTTCAACTCTTTCTGCAGTCTTTTAGGCCTCCCTTTTCCTTTACATGAAGCAAACACCTCTTTACCATTAAGCTTTTCCTCAGCTGCATTTCAAACTCAGAAAAATATTTTACCTCTAAAAAAAATTCCACCTTCTTTTGCTGTTGTCTTTAAAACCAGTGAGATGGCAACATTTGTCCACCACCACGGTCTACCTCACCTTGCAATATAAGAGACCCCATTGTTGTAGGACCCCTTTTTGCAGCTTCTCCCCAGGCTACAAGGTGACCCAGCCCCTGTTCACAGGTCTCATCACATCACATGCTGGTTGATCCCATGGGAGACAACCCAGAGGACCTCCAGGTGGGGAACCGCTGGAGAGCGGAGGTCACAAGATCCTGATGGACTCCATTAGTGAAGACTGCAAACACACAAATAACCTCTCTCTTACAATTTGGGATAAAATCCAATACATCAGTTATACAAACGAAAAATGTTGCCAATGTGTATTATCTGAGGGATGAACAGGTATTTTCTCAGAGTAGTAGCTGATGAACTGACAAGATTTTCTGCAAAACAAAACGACAGACGTAACCGAGTCAAAGTCAGCCTGACCGTTGACTTCGTGTTTGCTTCAGCAGGTTTTGGCACTGACCCCACTTGAGCCACAAAGTTTTGAAATTCATGCGTTTCTTCATTCTCATCTTTCAGTTTTACACTAGACTTTTTTCCCTCCCCCCCACAAATGTCTCCAAGGCCATGTGGGACGTGGTCCAGCTCCCATTAAGGTCAGTGGGAGTGCTGCCACTGGCTTCCCTGTGGGTCTCAGCCCTCTCCCATTGTATTACATTTCCAACTGCAATTGGAGACAGCTTATTTCAATTTTTTCCTCTCCTAGTGCCCACAATGGGCAAAGTATTTTCCAAACAGAAAAGAAGGTCCCACTGAACGTCCCAAAATTCTCTAGAGATACTGGAAAAATCCTTATAATTAAATACATTTGACATGCAAGATCACAACTGTTCTCTAATAATTTTTTTTTCTTTTAAAGGCTTCTCTCCCATGTAGCTTTGCTTTACTATAAAATAGCGGGGATTAAATCCTGATTTTGTGGAAGTTTATGGGGGTTTTTCCAATTAGCTTCATTGAGGCCATATTGTCTTCCCTTGTCTCCATCTTTAACATTACCAGACCACTACTTAAAATGTCCCAACAGGAACCAATGATGGCACAAGGGCCACTTTGTCACTGTCAGTCACACTCTTGTTTGACAGATTATCTTAATCAAAATGCACCAAAAAATTATCTATAGAAGGAATGGAAATGCACGCAAACTATTGGTTTATCTTCAGAAAAACATAAGCCTTATGCATAAATTCATTTCACTTGAGAAGTGATGAACACAGACTAACAGCTGACAGCAGAAATGTGAGGGCAGTAGCTCCCTACTCTTACAGAGAAAATAAAACCATCTCACCATTGTAAACTATTAGGGAGTCCACAGCGAGGATTTAAGAAATCAACAGTGCTGAGAACCACTTGGAAGTGGGAACGTTAAACATAATTTTGTTTACAAAAGGCTTCATCCTCATATTAATGTCTGTTTTGTATGACCTGATTAATCTTCAGGAAAAAAAAACCATGAGTAGAGTTTCCCCCAGACAGCAAAGCAATAAATAGTAAAAAGTTAGTTACACTGTCTGACATGAAGTGTTAAGAACTACTACTACCAGGTACTAAACTTAAACCTTTATATAAAGATTTTGAGACAAATACTTTCAAGATGCCATGGAAATCCCCAAGTGGGGATTTCATGAAGGAAACATAAATTTACAGTGATTAAAAAAGAAAAAAATATCTTTATTCCCAAAGAGCTCAGTGTCTTCTCCATAACAAACTGATTAGGGAGCATATATTTGGGACGCAATCTAGTTAGCTAGAAAAATGCAAGTGATGGCTGCCAGCTACCAGAAGAACAACTGACAGTGACTAAGAGCCCCAGTTTGCTGCATGTGCTACAGCGATCTGTGACATCTTGTTCTTATTCTTTAAGTGAAACCAACCCAGCTACATTTTGTATTCCAAATCCAGACTTGAATGCAAAAGTCACTTCATAGATGTTCCCAGCTACCCAACTTCTTCCATAATTTGGGGAAAAGGTATGGATTTGTTATTGCACATATCCGACAGCAACACAGGTTAATTACATCATCTAACAGTTTTATTTTTCTCCCAGTATATTTCTCCTCATCTGGAGTTTTTATTGATTATCCCTGTTTTTTGGCATATCGGGAATTGGCCTTCAGCAACCTGGAAGGGTTCTGCCTCCTACCAAGAGGTTGCTGGTACATGGAAGATCCTGCATCTCACTGGTGCTCTCACTGAGACATTTGCATTATAAAATCAGGCCAAAATGGCTCACTCAAGGTCAGAGGAGGGAAGCAATTAAAAACTCCCAAAGCATGTAAAACCCTGGGGTGGAGAGGTGGATCAGACACTCTTCCAAGGTGAACACCAGGATTACGTGTTTCTGTTGTGCCAGGCTGACTTGTGTGCTAGTACAGTCTGCTTGGAAATGTTTCTTTTTTCTTCATTTAGAAACTGACCTCTTGCTTTTGGTCCATTATTATATTCTCCGCACTGATCTCATTAACATCTGCTAGGGTTTTTGTGCTGCTCCATCAGCTTGCAAAGGCTGAAGCCCTAAAACCAGGTTGCGGATGCTGGTCACTCTCCAGTTACCAAAGCAGCCTCTCCAAGTCATGAGCTCTGCATTAGCATCAAGCTCATGCAAACACACTGTATTTAGTGAAGTAAATTAAACTGCATGCATCCTTTATTTACCAAAAAAATATCCACATTTGGGTGACAGGAACTCAACAGAAGAACTTGAAACTTCTTCCTGCTGCTGCTGGGAAGAGGCAGAGCCAAGATTTCTCCTGCAACATCACATTTGTAGCTGCTGGGTGTGAATTAAAGCATCCCTCCAGCCTTCCCAATGCAGGTTGTGGGAGGGAGCCTTGACAGGGCTCCAGCAGTAAGAGGTGTGTGGTGCAAGCCACTTCTGTGCATCAGTCTCTGGTCTTACTCATTGGCCATTTATCTCAGCCTTTAGGCTGTTTAACTAACTGCTATAGCAAAAAAAAAAACCCAAAGCAAACACATTTGTGCATGCCTGAAGATACATAAATAAAGCCATTAACTAGAAGAGATACAGGAGCAATGCCTGGAGCTTGTACAGCAGTACATAAAGTGATAAATATTGATTATGATATCAATCCATGGCATCTTCTATCCTAGCCACAGCTCAAAAGACACATTAAATTCCTGTCAGAGAGTTTAGGTTCTGCTAATCGCCTCACAGAAGATTTGGAGGGTGTATTAGATTTACTGGCTCTTTATGTCCCTTTTCTCTCCTCTGCATTTTGGTGGGTGGGGAATGAAGAAACAAAGAGCATCTCCACAGCGCAAATGCTCCTGGTGGAAGCTCCTTGTGTCCCTCCGCTCCAACAGCTCCAAGCCCTCCTGGCTGAGTCACAGTAGCATCAAGAATCTTGAAACATCTGCCCTGGTTTTGGGGGATCTGCTGCTTTTCCCAGCTCTAGGATTGATTTCCTGGGATGTGAACAAGAGAGTTGATATTTCTAGGCTAAGTGACATTAGTCCACCTGCATTTTAGGCAGAACCATTAGTCAGTTGGTGGCTTCTCAGTGACTTCAGTGAAATGCCACTTCTTACTGCATCTTGGAGTGAGAGCTGGAAACAGAGCGTCCTTGGTGAGAAGATCTTAGGGCTTAAAAGAGGAGGCAAGTCAGATCTTTTAAGTAGCATTGTACTTCAATTCGATGCACTGAGAAACACCAAGGATGGCAAACCATCAGTCAAATGAGACAAGTGTCTCCAGGGAATCCAAGAGGGAGAAATACACTTTTGGCTATTTATTTAACATTTTTAAGCATGGATAATACTACTTTGAACACAGAAAGCAGTTTCATCTGTAACTATCAGGACAAGCTGGACAAATACTTTAGATTTAAGCAGCAAAGCTGGAGCCCCAATTTAGTGTAGTGTTTATTATACATTGTTATTGAACACATGTGTAAGCCCCACTGAAGCTAATAAAACTTCAAGATATGCTGACAATATTTGTTCAGCAAGGATCAGCTCAGGGATATATTTAAAGTACACCCAGGGTTCAAGGAACTGAGCAGAGGTCACTGCTCCTGATCTCTCTTCTATTCTTATTACTTATATATTCATTAAGAAAGTTCTTAACTTTATCTCCATCATTTTTTTTTTACAATAATGGCTCTCCACAACAGCTGTATACAAGATAACTCTCCCATTTGAGAACACATAAACCTTAGCAGGGGCAATATAAACAGACTCAGCTGCATAAAACAAATGTGGATTTTGCTAGTATTTTTTCCATATCTAAGAAAACCTACACTTTTTTAAAAAAACATCAAAAAGCAGAAAAATGGAGCATATGCAGCCAAAAGTGGTTATATACTTCATAAGTTTATTAAAAGTTAGAATTGTTGTTCATGAACATACTGAATGGATTTTGGTAGTTTCCCATAACGGAGCCCAGGCTGGCATTGCTTTAGACATTTTGCTGTGGAAGAAATGTCAAGCATGCACTCATCCCTCTGACTGCAGTTCAAATCAAACAAACTGGGCTAGACATCTAATAACAAGCTTTGTTCACTCTAGAATGGCAGCTCTGGAAATATGCCTTGTTTTATATAGTATTATATGCACGATCTGAAAGGCGCACTGCAAGAGCAACAAGAACCGCTCTTTCTTTTTTAAATGACTGGTTTCAAGCTACTTACTTAACCAAGACAAAAGCAAAACAAAACACATAGGATTTTCAGTGAGAATGTCTTCATAATTCAGTTTTCCCTGTCATAAATTGTGATTCATATAACTAGACATTTCTTACTAAATGAAGCTGGGGACATATATGGAAACCAATGTTACCAAAACATGAAAGTAAATTAAAGCTAATTGTTTGGGTTTAATTTATGAAGGGAGTATGACATGCCTGCTTGCAGCTCTAGTGCAAAAATAAAGAACAAGCACATTGTATAGTTTGCTTCTTATATAAAAATTAACATTTAAACTTTCATTTTTTGCAGTTAAGTTTAAGACACGGTCTGAAGACAGAAAAACAGTTTGTGAAGTCTGCTACTGCTATTTCCCCTTTTACAAACCAAAAAGTCCCTCTTCTATTGGCATCTGACCGCTTTGCAGGGTTCTGCAGCAAAGTCAGGAGGAAGGTACATTCCCCTCCGCATGCACCCCTCTGCTCTATTGGAAAATCAGCTTTAAGCTGATAAGTCCTGTCATGTTGGGAGATGCCTCCAGAATTGGACCCTCAAAAATCAGCAACTGAGTGCCTTGAACAAGCCTACACATTAGCCTCTTATTTCTAAATTCCTACGCCTGAATTCTAAATATTTACCCTAGCAAATATTATCCAGCCTATGGATTCCAGCTGCAAACAGCATCGTACCTCCCTCTGCAGAGACAGGCTGGAGGCCTTCACAAAACGCTCCTGGGTGTCCAAAGCACCAGATCTACTTTCCTCCAAAACAGCTTCTTATCATAGTAACACAAAAGGTCACGGTAAGAGTTTGCAGCCTCTCTCAGCAAAGGGAATAAATGTGCAAACAAAGCCATTAGCAGTTTCCAAAATAAACTGCTGCCCTTGGTCGCCAGGACTGCAGCGTGCCACATATACGCTGCACAGAAATACTTCCTTACATGTTGAGCAGCAAAGAGCTGCGAGCCAAATGAGCACTCTCCATTTGACCACAGAAATGCCACCTTAATTAATTATTGTGATACCATAAGCTTAAAAGCGTTAAAGATAAGCACAGGGAGATCAAGAGAAGGGTTTTCACCTGCCAGCCCATTTCTTTATTGCTCTCTTCAATTAGTACCCACATCAAACAGGTGTCAGTTAAAAAAGTAAAAGAGCTGTGCTGGAAGAGCATTTTATTCCTGAGAGGACACACACACAAATTGCCAGGGAGGCATCTGTGCCACAAAAATATTTCAGCAGAAACACAGCAGCCAGAAAGAACAGAAGAAAAAAAACCCCAGCAGCTAAAGCAAACATTCTGATTAAAGATATGGCAAAAATGCTTGAGTCAGCTCTAGTAAAGATTTTTTCCTGGTTATTATTTTTCCTTATCAGGCTGGAAGGGACGATTCACCCTCTGGCACTTGCCCAGTGGCCCGGGGCAGGTGACCTTCTCCCCCACAGCATCCCTGTCCAGCTCCCGCTCCCTTTGCTCCCCAGGGCTGGCTCATTTCTCTGTCCTCCCTCCCGGAGTTTGTTTTCCTGCTGCCATGGTTCTCCTGTCACTGGTATAAACAGGCGCACAAGTCTCCTGCATGACTCGGGCTCCCTTTGTCCCGGTTGGAGCTCCTGGTGACATCTATGAGACCAGAACCAAATCCTCCACACACCAACCCTTTCAAACCTGGACTTGTCCTCTCACTAGAAATCCCCCCATGATTTTGTAGCATCAAACCAAAGCTATATCAGCACACTGTCCTCACTGTCTTTCTCAGGTTTCTTACATAATCTCTTACCTCCAGGTTACAGAGCTCAGGGAAACACATCCCCTTGTGTTTTCAAATGCTCCTAGTAGTTTCTGACAGTACCACAAACAAATTAATGAATCCATGTAAAGCCCAGTTTGAAACAAGCATTCAAACAGCTGAGAAGGCATTAAATAATTGATAGTGACAGGTATTAATGAGGCAAACAAATTTACTGGGGCTGCAATTATACCCAGGTTGTACTTGCCTGAAACATTAACTGTCTGATGAGACTTAACACTCAGCTAATTACCTTTAAAAAGTAATTTCCACATGCCACCACCATTGTTTACTCACAGAAGGGAAGCAGAGTGTCTGGCAATCGCCTTGGCCATCAATCCAGGACTAGCAGCTAATCCTATTTTATTACCATCATTAGCCAAATACGTGGACCATCAACAGAGCAGCTGTTTGCTCTTCCTCTCCCTGCTCTCCAGCCTCGGCATCTCCACACACCTGACACTGCTGCTCAGTCCACCCTGGTTACTACCTGCAAATACACTGCTTTTTTTCACCTTTATCCATCCCATGGGAGAGATATTCAGGGTACACAGCTGGCATGAGTGCACAACTTGTGATCCAGCCTGGCCTTGCCAGCTCACCTCCTCCCAGCTCCAGGAGGGGCTTTCCTAAAACTGGATTTAGTTCTGAAAACTAAACTCCCTCCCTGGAGGCTGGATGTGCCCAGTCCTCCCCAAAACCAGCAGCTCCTACCTGGGCTCTGCTCAGCCATCCTCACTAGTGCCTTTATATTTTGCCCTCTCCCAAACTCTCTGTGCTCTCAGAGAAGGTGCTGCCAAACTCTCAATAAAATGGCGTAAGCTGGCTAAAATAAAAAAGTATTTATATTAAAAACAATCCTTAAAAAGCTTTAAAATAGAAAAGACTTATATAATCAAGAAGAGAGTGTGTAAAAGAGTCTGCAGGCTTGAGTCAGGGTGGGACGTGGGGATTTGCAACACCCGAGAGGTGAAAATGTGCAAAGATCCATGCCAGGGAGCAAAACTGGGGAGAGTAATCCACGAACATTCAAAGTTTAGCTTATTTCAGGGAGACATGAGAAGAATAAATGAAAACCATTGTTAGAGCCTTGCATGAAACAGTTTGCAGATTCTATTTATTTAACTTTAGCTGGTCCTTGGATTTCTTTCTCCAACAAAAGTGTGTCTTTTCATTTTTTTTTAAAAAAAGGTGGCAAAGCACAGCTTTAAAGAGTATTCTTCAGTACTTAAGTTATTCTACCTGCGTGGCAAGGAGCAGGAGGGCTTTCTTCCAGCCCGTAGAAAAGAAACAAAGAACTCACTCACACCTGCGTCTCATGCCAAAGTAAGTAAATAAATGCACTATGAATTATGGCACCTTCATTCTCTCAGCTGCATTTGCTTGTTTGCTTGCTCAACTCCTTTTCTTCATGGCAATGGACCATTTCAAAATTCTTTATCTGCCACTATTTACATTAAGATTTCTATTTTACAAAGTATTTCATGAAGAGTAAAAATTTAAGAGCTCAGGTGTGCACTGTTGGGTTTCTCAACATATACTCGCCTTTCTAAACAGAACTATCCAATTTCTCGGTGTACAAAACTTCATCAGAGCTTTTTTATTTTCCTCAGGTGTTACATTTACATTTTCTCCATTACTAATGCCCCAGGCCAGACACCCCACTTTTGATGTCTTCAAAGTCTGCCCAAGCTGGGAATTTGTGAGTATTGATCCCTGCTGGGTCAGCACTGATTCTGCTATGCCAGGAGTCCCATGGCTGTGTTGCTGCCTGATAACTGGAAATATCACCAGATGACAGAAGAGGAGGAATGACTCAGGGGACAGAAAAAGGGAACAGAGCAGAAAATACCAGAAAATAACCTTACCAACATCATATGCTAACTTAGCTGACTAAAAGCACTATCTTTCTGCATTCTTTACCCGGCATCGAATGACAGAACCAATAATGTTATCATGTGCCAGCCTGCACAAGCCAAGCCTTGCTAATCTTTCCTCATTCATTCATTCCGCGCTGTGCCGCACTCCGCCATCCCAATGGGCTCAATTGCCCCTTTGTTATTTCAGGTACAGTCACTAGCCCTGGTACAAACCCATTCCTCCCCCCCTAGAGTCCCCATTGTCCCTGGGTGTTTACTGAGGGCCCATTTGTGCTGGGCAGCATTGGGACATCTAGTGACTAGCAGCACTAAGCATCGCTCAACTGCCCGGTGTCCTCCACAAGGCACTGAAACAAAGCTCATCAGTATCTCTTTGTATACCAGCATCTCAGATGAGATGGGACAAGATAAAGGAGGTTTCAGAAGCAGTGGCTTATCTTTCCTTTGCAGCGTTGGAACCCTAGACGGCAAAGAGTGCAGTCTTGGGCCAAGAAATTCAGTTGACTGCAGCCTGCACTATCCAAGTCATGACGTATAGTGATGCTCAGGCACTTTATAGGCAACTAACAGCCATAGAACAGCTTTGAATTCTGTTTAAAATATATATATTCTCATGTCATGTCGTGTAACTCAGTGATCCCAGGCCAAAACCCTAATTCAAAACAACCAGCGGGTGGGAGGTTTTCAAAGCAATATAGACTGGTGGGAAGAGTTTCCAGACACTCAGCATTGGCCTTGTTTGTTGAATCCCAGTTTCACCAAGAGAGTTTGAGACAAGGGACTAAGCCAAGGCCAAGAGCTTTGGAAAGGCCTGAACAATTTTCATGCTTTTTGGAAAGACTTTGTACAGCATTTGTTGTCCACTGCTTAGAGACTAAGGAGCAAGGGAGAGCCACGGTGTATGGGGCTGTCAAGGAGTGGGAGAAAGTGAAAGCAAATGAATAAAGCTGCTGTAGGTTATTTTTTAGTTGCATGAAACAACCTTACAGAAGGACACAGTTGTAGCCCTGAGGAACATGTGAACAAAACTCATGATGGCAAATCAGGGGAAAGACAAGATTAGGCAGAAAGGAGGAAACTGAGAGGTTAAAGAGCTGGATCATTTAATCATCAAAGAAAATGCTTAGCTTAAATTAACTGCGTTTATATAGTTCATAATTATGTTTTGTAATTGTTTTAATCCTTATGGGTGGCAAAGCACGTACGAGTGACTTTGAGTCAGATCCATCCCACTTCCCATAGGACCAGCACCAGATGTCTGGTCCTCACATCTCCTAACAACTTTCTGGGGGCTTTCTCAGTGGCTTATTTCACCCGAGTCATTGCATTTCATAACAAGTGATGAATCCAGCCTTCATTCATTCACTTAGTTCATTTTTTAATCTTTTCTGTCATAATATCCTGTGGAAACAAGTCCCACAGGTAATTTTGTGAGGGTCAAAAATACATTTTATCTTTCACTCAGCTGCTTCTTGATCTTTTTGCTACCTATGCCCTTTTTATTGTAACAGTCAATAACTGTGTTCTGGTCATGTCTGCCTTATAGACTCGACCAGCTTTTCCTCGCTCCTCCAGATCTGTAAGAGGATTGTTCATCAAACACCATATTTCCTCAAGGAGCAGGCAGCAAGGAAGAAGGCAGAAAAGAGACATTAAGACAAATGTAACGGAAAGAACAAGGCTGCAGGAATTGAAAAGGTGTGAGGCACAGCTTGGGGTCAAGTGATTGATGCGAGGTCTTAAAGCAAAGCCCAGAATGTGATGAGTTTCATTTTCATAAAAAACACTGCAGTCATTATGTGGTGGCCAGAAGGCTGTACAGTACTAAATATTGCTGATGTTTAAGAGCTTCTTTTTAAGAGCTCGGATCCTAAAATACCATGTGTGGGCACCAGCAAGCAGTTATTTGCGGTAAGTAGTTACCAACCGACAGAAAACCCAGCTGCCATAAACATTGCAACTTTATTCTTCCTTTGTACTGCTGTTCCCAAAATATGCCAAATAAAACACATTTTTCTTACAGACCCACTATTATTTTACGGCCTCACCATACTGAGTTAGAAATCGCAGTGTCATGAAAATATCCTTTAAATAATAAAACATGACATTCCTAAGACAGGGTCTTTCATGTCGAAGGAGCCTGCACAGCCTCACAATACCCCCACTTCTTCCACCACTGGGACAGACAGGTAAGAACATTCAGCAATACCCCTCAAGACTTAAGGCTAGCAAACGTGGAGCAGAAACTGTATGGCATTTAACAAGCAGTGGAAATGCAAATAGAAAAAACATAATCCAATTATCCTTACTGGGAAGTGGACCAAGAGGCTGGAGCGAGCATCCCTCAATGGAAACGTCAGTGCTTTGAGTGATCAGGGTCCTGTTGCGACAGCTCCTTGGGGACATAGGTACATTGAGCACTTTGTGGCCCCTAGCAAATGGAAGAACATCAGACTTAACATTATGAATGCCCAAATCTTGGAGTTTATGTGGGTGATCTTCTACCCACCTACTGCCGACATGATATCTGATATTATTTTGGTGCTCTATGTAGTCCAAATATGACAAAGAGCACAAAGTAATTAATCTCTGGAAGCTTGTTGCAAAGGTTCAAATTCCACTTGTTTTCCATGCTATTTGTTCCTCTGCAAAAAGAGCTTTACCTGATAACGTATTGGTAGCCCATAAAAATACACAATATGTCTTCTCCATTATTATTTGCATACCACTGCAGGTATATTTTGTACACACAAGAAAAATTCCTACCCCTTGGATTTTACAGTCTAAATTGCAATGAAACAAGGTAATGAATGCAACTGAAGAATGGAAAGAAGAATATGAACCTCAAGAGATGGAAAGAAGTACATGTGCTTATGACAAATATATATGTGCTGCAAGTTCCAGAAAATCAGAAGCTTACCGAAAAGGATGCATGATAAGAGATATACAGAGCTTTTCCAGGGGAGGAAAAAGGCTTTGTCTGACACAGGTTCAAATGAATTGGGAAACAGAAAACAAACAAATTCAGTGCCTAGTTATTAAAAAAAGAATAAATCTGGACTCAGCATTAATCATGGTCCAGACTGAGAAACACTGACTTTCAAGACCACAGGCTTGAAACAAAATGCAAGTTCCATCCAATGGCTTCATTGCAAGTGATGACTTCCTGGCACCACAGGCTTTCTGGGGGAGCCTCCAGCCACCAGCCACAGTTTGTGTGTTTTGGTATTGGAATTGCACCCAGACAACATTCCCTTCCAGATGGAAATCAGCCAGATCACTGAGATCATACTCCCACAGGAGAAGCAAGTGGACATCCAAAACCTGATGATGCAATGGTTGCTTCTGTGCAAGAACTTATTAAAAGAATGCAGTATTTCTGAGAATCACCTGCTTCAAGGGAAATCCAGTTGCTTTTTCCACTCAGCTTCATTCTGTGAGCAAGATCCATTGTTGTCTGCATGAAGTTGGTTAAATACATCACCCAGCAGTAAAAACAAATGTCAGTGATTACTGCAATTAGTGTCCCATCACTATTTATTTCAGGTGTGGAGTGACATTTCAAGTAAGCAAGCAGGCTAGAGGACAATTTTCTGTCATCAAGCAGAAAACAGAGACTGCCTTTTTTAATTTAACTGATTTTTCCACCAATGACAGCAAGAACAACAGGGATGTGCCACAAGGCTCCTCCATGCCCTCTTCCAAATTCTGCTGTGACAGGAATGCCAATAAAAATGACAGTTTTCTGCAGGGCTGCGTGGAGCAGCATTCCCAGGGAAGTGATGCTGAGGCTCCAGTTGCCCTGAACCATGAATGCTGCATGTGCTGCATTTGAAATGTTCCCCAAGTTTGGATTTAGAGAAGGAAAGGAAATAAACATGTTTTAAAGAATCCCCTCTAAATTAAGTCTCATTTTAGGAAGCGTGTGGGTTTAGAGATTTGTTTTAAATTTTAAAACAAGCAATTCTGTTTGGAGCAGCGTGTCAGAGGGCTCCTTGTAGGAAAGCAGCCTGGAATAACTTACAGATATTGAATGAATGGCCAGGAGATAAGGGGTACAAGAATCTGCTTACCCAGGGTGTGTTCAGGGGACTCAATGCCTTTTAATTCTCTGTGTAATTCTCTAGTGGTGGGAGAAACTAGAGACATTTAGACATTTAATTATCTAACTGTTCTTTTGGATTAGGAAGGCAATCTGCATAGTGACAGCATTAATGCTGCAGCAGACGAGATGTGCGGATCCCAGCTTACATCTGATTATGGGTTCAGATCTGTGGGTGCAAAATGAAAGGCTGAATTCCAACCCATTTTTTAAAGCTGCCTTTCAAGTGGTGAAACAAGAGCCGCCGCCCATTCCCCAGCTGCCTGTGATTTATCTGGGCTGTAAGCTCAGCCAGAACCATTGGCAGGTAAAGAGGCCCTCCAGCCTGGTATTCAGGGCTAGAGAGAGTTAAGGGTACTTTTCCATGTAAAGTGTGTTTGGGAAAGGAATGCCTTGAATTTTGATGATATTGGCCTGGTTCTCAGCTACGGGGCGGTAAGGCAAAGCAGTGCTACTGCATTCCACTTGCAACGCTGAGGAGCAAGTATTAGCCACAAGTGAGCAGTAAAGGCGAGCGATTAAACAGCAGGGCCGCCTTCCACGTCCTGCTGAAGGGTAAAGAGTGATGCAGCAATTAATAGGATGGTTGCAACAGTCAGACAGAAGCTGAAATGTCTAAAAACAACAACAAAAATGTCTCTTTTAGTTTCTTGTCTGGCAGACTTAGGCAAGAGCTGTTTCCTTCACATGAGATGATCTCTGCAGGATCATCACCATAGCGGGTATTTTCAGCGGTGTGCTCCTATCAACCAGCTTTTCCAAAGCTGGTCCATGACAATACCTATGTATCCTAATCCTAATTTTGAGTTCCTTGAATTAGGAGCAGAAAAAGAAGGATGGTTTTGCATGACGTTCTGGGAAAGCTGGGCACAGCTGGGAGTTGGCACAGGAGACAGAGCTTCTGGGCAGAAAGCTGCAAGGAGCTTTGCTCCGTGGTGTGCAGAGCTCAGTCTTTCCATTCCGAGATCCACGCCTGAACGCAATGCTCAAAGCCTCTCTCACCATGCACAGAGCCACATGCTCATTTTCCTAGGGGAGAAATAACAGCAGAGGCACTGGGATGACAATAGTCCCTCCAGCTCAGCAGCTCAGTTACTGTCCCATGGGTAGGGCTGGAGCTGGAGGAAGGTAGAATCTCTCTCTAATCAACTCCAAGACTGTGTTCCAGTTTTTAAAACATGAGTAAGACCCAGAGGGAAGTCTGTCCCAGCCCCACATAATTTCCTCGTGACTCTCAGCAGTTCTGCTGCTCCGCTCCCCTTCTCCTCCGCTGGCACTCGCACTAGTTGAGCGCTGTCAGCTCGTTCACCACGCTGGCGTGTCGGGGAGGAGCAAAACAGATAAAACTATTCATGATGCCAAAAGGAGAGAGATGTTTCTCTTCGCTCTGCCAGCATCCAGCCATGCAGTTCCAGCTGACTTCTCCCGTTGGCAGTCTGCAGATGAAGCCTTGCTGTGACACAGCCCTACGGCAAGTCCAGCTCTGCTTCATCCCCGTGACCTGGCTCTGCTCCGTAGGAGTCTGGCTTCTGCCCTCTTTACTGCCCCAAAGAGAACAGGAGCACACGGCAGAAGTCCCCACAGCCATGCTAGGGACACTGTACTTTGGAAGGTCTACACTGTTTGATGACATTCACTTTACTGAGGACTGTCGGAGATGTCGCTGAGAATCCCAAAGTAGCATTTGGCTCCTACACTGGAGACAAAACAACGAAATCTGGCTACCATAGACCCACAACAGTCAATATATGCATTATGTTTGGGGAGCAAAGGACTGGACCATTCACTATCTTCCTTGTGGAGACATTCCCCTGCTGACCCCACAAATGCTTTTCAATGCTCTGATACCACTGATTAACTCCTTCATCCATTTTGACAGAGCTAGAACATGCTGCAAATGTCAGACTTCTGGAAACACAGGAGTCAAGCAAATATTCCCTAGCCCTTAGGGGAATGTGCCCTTAGGTTTATGTGGTTAATACCCAGTCAACGCAACTAATCCTAGAATCAAAATCTGTAATCCAAAATGGTTTCACTTTATATGAATTTGGAGGCTCTTGTAGAAATACAGAAGCTAAAGTCTAGCATACACCACAAAAGCATTATTTCTGATGATCACTTTCAGTTTATGTAAAGCAGCAAGATGCCATTAAAGTCCACAGAGTGACATGAGCTCCTTGAGCTTTTTTTTATCTCCAGGTGATGCACATCAGGAGCATAGATTTTTCTCTTTCACCTGTTAGCATGACCAATTCATGCAACAGAAAAGGCCTTTTAGGAACTAGTTCGTTTTTAAAGCTTGACCCTGATGACTGCAGTGTTCAGTATCTTGAGACAGTCCCTGGAAAGCTTCACGCTCAAATCCCCTATTTTGGTAATATGATTCTCTGATGCCAAGTTTTCCAGGTAGACACCTACCCCAGGCTGCCAGCAGACAGGCTGGGAATGCATCAACAGGGCTGAAGAGGAGGTGATGACAGAGGCTGTACGGAGAGAACCAGGTCTGGACAGGAGAGGAATCAGGAGGAGGAATGGTCCCTCTGAATCACTGCTTCCACCTGGCAGGACTGATTTATCCCCAAACCAGGCTCCAAAACAATGCCACACTCCAACATAACCTCTTCTTTTCCACCCAAGGTGTTTGCGACATCCATAGCTGGGTCTGCATCATGCCCACCTAGTCACAGTACCACAGTATCACAGTATGTTTGGGATTGGAAGGGACCTCAAAAGATCATCTAGTCCAATCCCCCTGCTGGAGCAGGAACGCCCAGATGAGGTCGCACAGGAACATGTCCAGGCGGGTTTTGAATGCCTGCAGAGAAGGAGACTCCACAACCCCCCTGGGCAGCCTGTTCCAGTGTCTGTCACCCTCACTGAGAAGAAGTTTTTTCTCAAATTTAAGTGGAACCTCTTGTGTTCCAGCTTGAACCCATTAGCCCTTGTCCTATCATTGTTTGCCAACGAGAAGAGCCTGGCTCCATCCTTGTGGCACTCACCCTTTATATATTTATAAGCATTAATAAGGTCACCTCTCAGTCTCCTCTTCTCCAAACTAAAGAGACCCAGCTCCCTCAGCCTTTCTTCATAAGGGAGATGCTCCACTCCCTTAATCATCTCTGTTCCCTTGCGCTGGACTCTCTCCAGCAGTTCGCTGTCCTTCTGGAACTGAGGGGCCCAGAACTGGACACAATATTCCAGATGTGGTCTCACCAGGGTGGAGTAGAGGGGAAGGAGGACCTCTCTCGATCTACTAACCACCCCCCTTGTAATACACCCCAGTCACATCACCCTTGCTCGTAGCCCTGAAGCACTAAAGGGAAGCATGTGTCCTGTTGTCCACGTTGGGCTGGCATTGAGCTGGGCTCATGGACAGTGCAGGCATGCCTGCTCATTTCACTGAACATTTCCTGGGCAGCAATTATACCTTTGGTGGAATTTCTATTTCCAAATCCTAATTTTAAGTGCAATGGAGGGGGGAGGGTTTCTCTCTTCTCCCTGTTTTCTGCCTGATTACTCAAGATGAACTCAAGAGCCAAACTCCAAAATTAATTCCAGTTTCCAAATTACCTTTCACACTTGCTGTTAATGCCATTAGTATTTTACGTTATTCCCATAGATACATTAGCAGGCAAACATACACAGTCCTTGCCCTGAAGAAAATATGGTACAGACTTGAGCTGTGACAAGGAACAAGTCCTAACAGCGTGGCGGCTGGAAGGAATGAGGTCATGAGTGTGTGGTTGCTCATGGCAGGCACGTGCACAGCTTGGTGGATTTCTGCTGAGAGATTAAATAATTTTTGTTTATTTAATTATTAAACTCAGAAGAATTCCTAGCAACCCTCATGGGATCTGGAACCACAGTTTTGATTTAGGCCTAAATTAAAAATGAAAAACAGATGGTGGGTTATTAGATGGCTGCAACAGAAGCTGACAATCTGTTTTGTCCCCACGTAGGCAGGGGAGCTCCGGGAAGTGAATGTTGCAATATGTGATCTTCATGCCTAGCTGTGTCTTGCAGGTGTTGATCCACTGGCTCCGCACATAAATGAAGCAGCCAGACTTATGTCCTCTAGCTGAGCTTCTCCACCAGCAGACTTGCTCTGAAGGTTACTTACAAAGGAAGATGAAGCAAATCAAAGAGTACAGTTAATACACATCTCTAAACCTCACCAAAGTTACAGCCCTACATTGCAGACAGAATCAGGACCTGCTTTGTCTGCAGAAAATTCAGGTTGAAAACTTTACTGTTTAAGAAACCAATATATTTAAATATTCTCAAATCCTCTGTTTTGCTGTAACTGTGTTAACAACAGAACCAAAGAAAATGCTGATGATATTTATAAAAGAAAAAAGGCTGGATGAAGAAATCAGTGTTTCATGTAGTAAGAAGTAAATCAGGTTAACACACAGGGAAGGGCAATATTGGATGATGCTTTTTGAGAGAAAATGGACACAGCTCAGGTGTGCTTATGCAATGAAAGGTAAGGGAAGGCTGAGCTACAGGTGGTTTTTTTAATGGATATGCAGGATCTCCTTAAAAAGTTCAGGTAACAAAATGTAGTGCCAAAATAATTTGTGAAATCATCCAGATCATAGAAAATCAATGTTGCACTCTTCTGTTAAATAGATGTTTTACACACACTTCACTTTGGCAGCACTCATGCCTTGGACTCCCTTCCAGCCCAGTGACTTTTTTGCAATCTCCACATCCCATGTTATTGTGTTGAGCATGAGACAAGTGTTTCAGATGTAGCACAAATCCCTACCCAGCACTGCATGGACAGCAATCATTTGGGAAACCTCCATAAACCTCATCCAACCACCCAGCAGCAATTTTCTGGGCCAGGCAGAAGTGGCTGCACACCACCAGGATGATGTGTGTCCGTTTCGGCTTATCTTTGGAACAAGGGAAAAGAATTATGATGCTGGTGAGGGCCTTGGGCAACCCAAGCTCAGAAATCACCTCTGTCTCTTTGGGACATTGCACAAGCTATTTATTTCTGCTTTTCAGCTTGTAAAATTGGAGCAATGCAGTTGTCCTGCTCAAATGGAGGGAGATGCAACAGCAAGAACATCACCGAGTCATAGACGCTGCATTAATGGGGACAATACTTACTACGGAGAAGTGCTTTAAGGTGTGAAGTCCAAAGACTACAAGTTTTAAAACTTTGCAGAATTTTTGCTCTCTAGCTTGTATCTGACCTGCCACGTGAGGCTGTTGGAGCAGTTCTGCAGTTGGGGATTATGCTGCTGCTGGATGTCACAGCACGATGCATCAAGTCAAATGTTCACAGATGGTTTTTCTTACCAAATGAAGGCTGGAATAAACTTAATCCTTGAGGAGATTTCATGAAATATTTTCTCAAGCTGTTAGTAGGGGAAAGCAGGACAGTTCTTTCCCTGTTGCGCCATGGGGAAAACCTGCACCATGGATGCTGCACGATAACAAAAGCTTCACATCCTTATTTGTTGCAGCGTGGAATTATAAGGCATTTCTTGCAGTTTGGGAATCATGAACTTCAGCAGGCACTCCCTGCACTCCCAGCCTATTGAACACCTGCCAAAAAAAGAAACCTGTCATTTCTCTAACAGCATGCATCTTTTGTTTGCCGTGGTATTTTTCAGGGGGAACATTAAGTCTGCCTTAGCAAAAAATTAACATCTGGAGATTCTCAGTTTTAAAATAGCAGGTAATGTGTTTGGCAAAGGACAAATCAATGACAAAGAATTTAATAAAAGAGGGAGACAGGGTAGCTCATGGGACTGGTACTTAAAACTTCCAACAGGGGTGTGAAGTAATGCTTACCAATAGTAAATGAAAGAGTATTCCTAAATGTTAATAACTCCTGCATCATACCAGTGTCTTCCTATTTACATATATATTAAAATGACCGTGACTTTCTTGTTTGTGTTTACTCTCTGGAAGCATTCTGGGAAATGGCAAAATTCATAAAAATAAATAATTACTTGGCGGGCATCTGTAAAATATGAATTCCCGATTTGCAACTGTTCATATTTTTGCAGGAACTCTGCTTCCAAGAATCACATTTGTGGCTGTCATTGGGTGCTGACACACATGTATATGCTACATCCACAGAGATCTGTGGTCCTTGCTCCCCCTCCACTTCGATGCACTGCCAGGCAGCACACAGGAGCCCACAGGGATAGGGACCTTGAAACTGTGATATCTCTATAATACAAGGTGTTCCAAAAAGGTGGACCAAATTTGAATTGATGGACCCAAATTGGGTCCATCTTTCTGAAACACCCTGTAAATGAATAGCCAGCCAAGCTGGGCGTTTTTGTCCTTGATGTACTCTAGCAGTTCTTACAGAACTTATGACGTATTCAATTCGCATCTGTATAACATGCCTAGCAAATGAAAACTAAATTTTCAAATTTCTGGTTCATAATTTCTCTGGACAACTAAGTACCTTGGCTTTTTCTAACCATAGATTGTCTGGGGCAGCTCAAGAAGAAAACAAGTCAGACTCTTCCATCCTGAATAGGAACAATTCCTTGTTAAATACTATGCAAAAGAAGTACTTTTACCAGCCACTCATTTTGTAACTCCTTACTGTTTTCAAATGTTTCAAATAAATTGGAACAGAGCTTGTGTATTATATTTATGAGCCTCAAAAGCACCAGGGAACATGAGATATGCGATAAAGATTGCTTAAGAGCTATGGACCAGACTCATCGTGGCAGCCACTGCCAGAAGTAAAGAAATTTACTTGGTAGATCTACTTTGCTCCAGGTGTCCACAGTCATTGTCATACACTGAAAAGTGTCAAATCAATTTGCACTCACCAGTTTCCCCACGTGTTCTTCCAACAGGACACTGATCCAGGGTGGACTTTGCAAAGGAGCTACTAATTTTCAGAGGATGTGACAACAGAATCATGCACTTGCTGCAGGTAAAATGAAGGCAGGCACAGTTAAAACTTCTCCTGACTTGCCAAAGGATGAAAACTACCTTCTTCTCTCTCCCCCTTAACTTGTTTAAGGGAGGAACAAATGAAATGGGGCTACAGAAGTGCTCCTGAGCCTTGAAGACCATAGGGCAAGAGAAGGAACATGTTCTGTCATCTGAAAAATCAAATTAAGTGAAATGCTAAAACCACGAGTTTGTTTACTACAGGAAGCACTTATGTTTCCAGACTTGAGAGCAGCTTCTCCACAACCCTGATTAAAATTACTCATCAAAACATTACACAGAATTAACTCCATTTCACATGGCGAACAATTATGCGGGTTGGGTGGAGTGGAAAGTATCCAGCATGTTATTAGTGAGCGTTCAGCAGGGGCATGTGGTAAAATGTCTCTTTTTTTCCCTTCTTAAGAGCCATATGCCAACATAGACTTTTACCAAGAAAAGCAAAGGTGAGCGGAGATGGATATGAACTGAAAAAGCTTAGATTTTAAAATGGCAACACAGGAATCGCCGGCAGTGAAACAAAGAGCTTTTGAAAGGAAAGTTTTACATTTTGTTCTTCCTATAAACTGGTTGTAGAATGGAACTAGCTAGAGGAAAGAATGGTTGTGTATTGCAGGATAGAGAAAGCTTGTTAAAGGACAACAAGCTAATTTTTCAACAACTATCCTGCATGTTATGGAAGAAAAAACACGTCTTTCAATTTTGATTAAGCTGATTGTGTTCTCCTCTAGCACCTTTTCTGTGCTTAGCAAAGTCACAGGATTAGACTCCTCATGATGCCTTTTAGCATTTTGGTGCTAAAGAAAGCTTGACAGGCAGCTCACTTAGGAAAGAGAGACATAGAAAATAGATCCATTGCAAACTCAGTTGTGGATGGGACCTAAGTCCTGATGCAGCTTGTTTTAGTAACACAGCTTGGACTAGGGCAGTATTTTTCAAGTAATACTAATCCACAGTGGATTAACATTTCACCTAAAGCATAATGGCTTATTGTCATAAATCTGTCATAAAATTACAGCAATTATAAATAAGAAATATACTTTAAGAAAACGAACTTACTGTAGAGGGAAAAAAAGTATTTACTAGGGCACGCAGCTGAAAAAATCTCATGCTGACAAAGCACGTTAAAGATTTCATGTAGAGCTCTTATCATAGCCAGCTCATGTTTGCACAGCCTTTCAGTCAAATGGGCTTTACTAAAGGATATTTGAACAAGAAAAGAACCCTTGAGTCAGGCAGACACCATGGATGAAAGACTCACAATTTTGACAAAGCTCATACATGCAAGCTTAAAACAAAAGCATGAAACTCCTCCAGATTTGTAGCCAACTATACTCCTTTCATAGCACTGTCTTTCACATACTTTGTGAAAAAAATGTTGTCATAACAATAAAGCATGAATAGGCAAATCCATGTATTCCCAGTTGTTGTCCCAAGCAAACAAGAAAAACATTTCACACTTCACAATTAATACAATGTCCCTTTGTCCCAACACATGAAAGAGCTATTTAAAACAAATAAATAAAGAGATGGCTATTAAAGTCTGGAATTTTTAAAAATATTCAATGTATTTTCACCTTTTATTTTTTTGAAGTTTACTCTTCAACTACACAATACCATCAGAAACGGCCAGAAGAGATATAGAAAGGCAATATATTGTATGTTCCAGTTGCCTACTGTGAACTAAAAATGTATTAAGGTAATTAAAAACTCTGCTAGTAAACCTTGAGGCCTTCTGCCCTTGAGTGGTGAAGACCAGTGCCAGTCCATTGACTGAAATTGTCAAGAATTTATCCCAAGGTATCAATCCGTAAATAGTTATTGATATACAGCTTTATTGACATGTAGGTTCCAACAGCAACAACTTTAGCCTCCTCCTGCTGGGCATTCTCAGTCTACCTACCACCACCACATCGCATTAGGGTTAAAAAAGTGACTTGAGACTCCAGATGGGTCTTTGCAGATCAATACCTGAAACACTTTCAATGTCTCAGGCTCTGGCCATCCAAAGTGCCACTGAAAGCTGAATGGAATCGTAGACTATCCTGAGTTGGATGAGACACAAAAGGATCATCAAGTCCAACTCCTTTCCCTGCATTAAGACAACCTCAAAGTTCAAACCATGTGTCTGAGGACGTTGTCCAGTCTCTTCTTGAACACTGTCAGGCTTGGGGCTGTGACACCTCCCTGGGGAGCCTGTTCAGTGTCCAGCACCTTCTGGGTGAAGAACCTTTTCCTCATGTCCAACCTAAACCTCCCCTGGCACATCTTCCTGCCATTCCTTTGGATTCTGTCGTTGGTCACTAAAGAGAAGAGCTCAGCCCTGCCCCTCCTGCTCCCCTTGTGAGGAAGCTGGAGCCACCATGAGCTCTCCCCTCAGTCTCCTACAGGCTGAACAAACCCAGTGACTTTAGCTGCTCCTCATATGGAACAAAGAAGGCAGGATGTGCAATGGCCAAGGCAACTTGAGAGTGCTGTTGGACAAAGGCTCTGCTGCAACCTCCATTCTTGGCTGAACACAGAGATGGGCTCATCCCCATGGGGTTGGGGTGGGTTTTCCCTGGGCATGTCCACAGGGAACTCAGGCAAGGGCAAGCAGCAGATCGCTTTGTCTGAGGGAGTGCAGGGTGGTGATGGTCAATCCCCTGCAAAGACGTAGCTCCTTTGTCCCAGCCAGGAGCATGGCTGAAGGCCCATCAGACAGTAACTGGACAAAAGTGAAGATCCCAGTACCAACAAGGAGAGACAGCACTTGACTGGTTTCACAAGTGTTATGGTTTTCTTCTTTCTATAGACATTTATACATAAGTTTTAGTATTCAGTTCATGAATACAAGCTGTTCTTTTGTTATTACTTACACTGTAGCTAAGCCAAACATTGCAAGGTGGATTAAAAGAAAGGGATTCTGTGTTTTTCTCCTACCTCTCCCTTTCTTTTGTGTCTTTGCAAAGTCTATAGCTTTTTATTCACAGACATAATATAGCTCACTTGAGTCACCACCAGCACAACCAGGTCTTAATTATTGCAGGACGTGTAGTCTCCTCTGAGCTGTGTGTCCTTTGCAGATTTTTGCCATTTTAAGTATTCAGGTTTTCTTCCTAGGCTCACTTGGAATTTTACGATAAAGATGATCTCTGAGTACTGAGAAAAAAAGAGGTTGCTTGATTTATTCGTCATTCTCATTATCTGCTGCTGTTGTCCTGATTTTCACTCTTTCCTCTCACACATTGTGCTGTCTGAACTAGCCAAAAGTTATTATGGCAAAACTGCACAACCAGGCACAGATAAGTGTTGATAAAACTTTGGCCTGCCTATACCAACTCTTCATATTTTTATCTATTTTTGCTTTCTCAACACAACAATTTTCTTCCTGGTATATTGCTCTTACTTTACTACTGGTTAATGTCACATTAAGTTCCTCAAGAACCCAGAAGTTTCTCCTCCCCGGGTTTCTCAATCACATAACAACATAAGGTAATATAATATAACAACATTCTCCACGAAGCATTGGGGCTTATGCTACAAGCACGATACTCCTCCAGGAGTTGCAGGCTTGCTAGGGATTTCAGAACCATAAGACTTTATTATTATTCAGCACACATTTATCCACCCAATTCCAACCACCACTCCACTTTCCCATGGCATTCAGCTTTCCATAGCTGACTTAGGAGGCTGACATTTGCTGACAGGAAAAAGCATAAACCGAGTATTGAGTCTAGAGCTTGGGGTGTGAGCCAGAGGACTTTACAAGAGACCTTAAATGTTTGTGAAGTTGCAGTTGCCTGTGGAACCATAGCTGTACGAAGGTGTTGGAGTTCAATGCTAGTATCACTGTAGCTGGGACAGTCTGACATGTTCTGCCTTGACTATATCAGGTCTAAGAGCTTTTCTGCTTCTCCTAGTTGAGACAGAAAGAGAAAGCATTCCCACTCGTCTCCTCCTGCCCCTCCGTGAGCTGTTTATATGATTACGAATGCTTCCTATCTGTATTTCACACTTTATGCTGGCTACCGTCTGTATTTGTAAAATTCTGGACTTTCTATAAAAAGTTCTTGAGTCTTAGGACAGAGTTTTGCCTGTATTCAGCAATATCATTTAAAATATATTGGAATGTCTTTGAAGTTTTCTGGGATTGATCTCCATAAACTTGATGAGTAACTTCCAGCGCTTTTTGATAGTCTAAGATTTAGGGCAAAATGGGTGTGATGACTTGCTTGAACACATTTTGGAATAGACTTTTTGTTTTGGGGGCCAAGTTATTAATTTTTCCACTTGGCTTTTCTTCCGAAGACATGTAGTGTAAAAAAGGGTATTAATCTCTTGAGATTCATCTGCTATGTTTAGAGCTACATCTAATATTGATGGGGCACAACTTTCAGGCAGAAGGTTACTGATGGGTGTCAATGCATGTTTATAAATGAGTATGCAACCTAGATGGGATAGCTCTGCTCAGGAAAGAAGGATGTCTTTTCCAATAATATTTTTGGTGTTGGAGTAGTTGACGTCCTGCTTTATGCATAGGAGAAGGACATTGCGTGTAATTATGGGTTGGAAAAAGGCTGAGCAGCTACATACATGTATGTTGGAGTTACACAAGGAGTTGGATCCTTGTGGGTCCCTTCCAGCTCAGGACATTCTATGATTCCTCCAGACCGAGTATCACAGCGTCCTGCTCAGGCTGAGGCAAGTGGCAGGGATGGGTTAGCAGGAGACACGTCTCTATGTGTTAATTAAGCAAAACTGCGGGCAGCTCACGAGGCTGTGGAGCAGCAGCCAGAGGAGCCTCACGAGGCAACAGCCCCAGCCCCCATAGGGGGCTGCGCTGAAAGCCCGAGCCCTCAATGAAGACACTGGGAGTTCTTAAGACGTCTTTTGAAAGAGATTAAACAGACCCCACATTGGATTAGAAAGATGATGCCTGACACATTTAGTTTCCGTTACCTTTTGTGTAACCGCTCGGTGCACAGACCTGTACCAAACACCGCATTATAATGCAGATTTCCTTGAGTCCCTCTGGGATTTCACAGAATCCATAAGACCCTCACAGCAGGAAACTCTATTATTAAGCTATCTGCACATATCAGGCAGTAAGCTGTGCCTAAGGGCCATCTAGAGGATGCTGAGCTACAAGAAAGCAGAGGGGTCAGGGGTTTGTGGTGAGAAAAAGAAGAACTTTAATCTCAGGATGCCAGTAAGTGGGGGTGTGCGAAAGCGCTTCAGCATTCCTCAGTTTTCCCTGTTCCTCCACCTACCAAAGTATATTGTGGAGTAAATTAGAGAAATTCCCAGGCTGGACTGTCTGATTAGGAAAAATGATTTGTTACCAGAGGAACTACTTCGACTAAAAATGGCAAAGAATAGATAAGACTGAGCAGAACAATCCAATAAAAGAGTACAATCAAGTTCCCTTCGGTGAAAGTATTTTAATATACTTCTTTTCTCCGGTGCAAGGAAAAGAAGGCTCCAGTAACATTTCCAGGAGAAATATGTGTTTAATAGCTCTCATACACTTCCCTTGAAGGAAAGCGCTCAAAAATCTGAACCCCTTTTTAAAAAAGGGGGCACGGGGAAGAAATAATCACGCAAACCATTTATCTCACATGCGCTAAGGAGAAGGAACAATTTCTGCCTTCAGCTCATGACCACAGAGCTATTTTGAGGGAGGTCTGCTATTCAAGCCATGCCGTTTTCTTATTTTTACTGGCACCAAAGAAGCGAAAGGTTGTGTGCGGAAGGGAAAGGTTTTTTCTGCCTCCGCTAGAGATGCCAGCACTCTGGCTGGGCTGGGAGCACAGAGAGGACCCGCCACGCAGGCTCCAGTCCCCGCTTCCACTGAGCCAGATTAAAATGCAGGTTTGGCCCAAGAAGCTGATCCAACTCAGCTTTCTTCAATAAATAAATGAATAAACTAATTAAAAGTTGTCCGGCTGCCTATGAAATCCAAGTTCAGCCCCCCAGCCCCTTCAAATCTTCTTCCTCAAGCCCCCTGTTCAGAAGAAACACCAGCGTGATGGCAGAAGCTCAAGCACTTTGCTGCTGCCCGTGCCAATGCAAACAAGCAAGGGGGAACTTTCAAAGCCCTCCCCACGAGTTTCGCATAACGCAAACAGAAACAGGTCTTTCTACACACCTAAAATGTTTTTTAAAAGCTCGTTTTTCAGACTCGATACTATTCTTTCTTGCCCTCGATTCAATTTCACACTCCAAGACAAGCTGGCAGGCAGAAATGTTAGTTTAGCTGTCATACCCTGAGAAAAAAAGAAAGGCAGGCAGAAAGGTTCATTTTCTCCACTCAAAATGCAAAGACACTTTGCTATAAGCAAAGCTTTAAAAATAAAGAAGTGGAGAATGCTTTATTCATTTATTTACATTTATTCAATGGCATTAATTGAATTCAATGAGAAGCAGAGAAATTCATGTTTTAGAACAAAGCCTTCAAAACCTCGGCAAAGTCTGAGAGGGCAAAAAAATTCACATATCTCAGTAGCTTTGTCAAGAACTCTAAGTGCATCTTAATTTCAGTTTATTGATCCTACTCCTCTTGTGCACCTTCCTGCACCCACTCTATGTTCCTTTGTACAGACAGATATGGCTGCTTGGCTCTGGAGGCTCTTGATCTACTGAAACCTCAAACAAAAAAGAAAACAAGTTAGGTGTAGTCTACAAAATAAATACGAATCTCTTGGGCAAACTGGAGTTTGCATGCTAAGAAACAAAACATGGTATTTCTCATGCTTTTTTGGCTCTCTTTAATAGGATGCTAATGAAAAATAAAAAGGTGTGAGGTAGAGCAGGGAAGGTCCGAGCCAAAGAGTGAGCAGAGGACAGAAAACACATATTACTGTATCTATAACCTCATCATCTAGACCACTACTGTAAGGAGACTTAGCTACTGCAGTTAGTTATACTGCCTTACCGTAGCATCGTAAATTTTATGAAGTTTCCTTGATAATAAAACATCATGCATTCATTTTATAATTGTTAGTAACGGAGAACCTGTTTAAAGATTTTCCTTTGATGTGTGTTTTTTTCTGGGCGACTGATCTTTATGAATAACTCTTCAGTAACGTTGCCCTCGAAACGCGGATTTTGTTTTTTAAACTACAGTACGTTGCAAATTAACTCAGTGGAATTCACAAGGGGCTTACGGGAGGTGTCAAAAAGAAAGCTATTGTATCTTGGTTGATTTATGACCATCTTTAAGACTCCACCTTGGCTGCACTTTGCTCAGGGAAACCTGTGACGTTCAGCTGTAGCAGTGAATCAGACTAGGATGTTAGCAGAAACCAAAAAATGAAGGATGAAATATAACCTCATTTGGCACATTTTTTCTCCTTGCAAAATCAAATAATGTAATGTGCATATGTGAACGCTCATTTTACTTGTAATTGATTTGCAGGTATGGCAACACCATCTGGGACTGATAGGGAGTAGATAGCTTCTAAGGATAAGAAACCTTGCAGAGCAGACACTGCCAAAAGATACAAATATTGGTATTTCGTGCCCTTGAAATACTCAGTAGGATGGACAAATTAGCCGTACAGTAGTAACACCTGTACCCTAAGTCACTTTTTCCATCAATATACACAAGACCTTTCACAAAAGAAATCAAAATAATCATCCACCTGTGACATGCCCGAAAGATCATTTGTCAGACCAAATCAGAGGTAGGTAGGGAACTCAGTGTGGATCCTAATTCCTCATGAAAGTCAACGACACCACATCTCCCCTCCTATATTTAGCTGAATCAGGGAAAGTGGTTTCTATAAGAAGTTTCGTACTGGCAAACTGGATACGAGAGAGCCCTTGTTCTGGAGGATTTGGGTGGTGTGCTGGCAGTCCACGCTCCAACGCATCGTGGAGCGGTGCCAGGAGAAAGCAGGAGAGGTAAAATGAACAATATCTGCCTGGGAGAACGTCCAAGATTTATTTCTGACCCTGGCCAAAAGGCAGGAAGAAAACTCTTGCTGTAACCCAAGCGGGCAGCTCTGCGGGGAAAGAGAAGACTTCTTCCTTCTGAGTGTCCCAAAATAAGGAAACCACAATGTGCAGTACAAAATCCAGTTTACTTGTTCAGTGATGCACATAAGTACTGGTCACTTCATCAAATCTACTATTTTCTCATTAAAAAAACACATCGATTATTCATCTGAATCCTTCTTGCAACACAGTGGGAGAACCAAGGGTACCTCTATGGACAAGCCCTGAGCAAACTCTCTCCTATCAATGGTTCAAGGAAGAATTTTATTGCTTTTCTCTAGCAATAATCCCAGAGAATATACCCATAAAAGCTCAAAATAGAGAAAAATGTTTCATGCTCCCTGTGTTAGAAAGGGAAGTTAGCCTACTGCCACACTTTTCCTTTAAGACCCCATAGACGAAAGAAATACAAAGAATTCTTCAGTCCAAATGGACTCTCAAGTTCACAGAATATGTCATAGGCACATTACTATTTTAGGGTTGCTTTTTTTTCTTTTTGTTTTTAAATAAATTGCCCTGTGGGAAAAGCTGGCTGCAAGTCAACACCACAGAAACCTAATTTTAACTCAAATGAATACAACTATTTACAAGGCCCCCTTACTGTAAAGGAAAAACCCTGCCATTGCTGGCAGGTTGGATGTGATATGAACACATATTTCTGAGACTTTCAAATGGACTGGCTTAAAAAAAATACTGTTTTTACTCATGCATCTTTAATGTTCAAACTCTTCTTGGCAGCTCCCAGTCAGAAGCACTGCCATTCAAAATCATAGAATGACAGACATTAATATGGAAACATTCAAGCTTTTAACTGAGCTGGAACAATAATTATGCCATCCAATTTTATTTTGAAGAATATGGAGAATATGGAGATCTCCACTAGCAGACAAGATCCAAATGGCAAAGATATAAAGAGGTGTTTAGGGAAAATAAAATAGAAGATTTTTGACCACGGCGCACTGCACAGCATCAGAAACCTCATTTGAAACTAAAAATATCATTGCAGGGGTACCGGGGGATTCATGGCATGACACAATAGTGAATCAGGTCTTTACTACAGGAAACACTAATGCTCTGAAAACACCGTGCTAACACATCAAGGAAACAGCCATCCAAAGGGGAATTCATCGTTGCACAACCTACACCACACTTTCCCTAAATATAAATAAATTATATGAACATATGCTCTGTACGCTACTCCCAGATGCTGGAAGTGCAAAGACCAATAAGGCAAACCAAGGCTCGCAGGGAAAGTCTGTCATTAAACACAACACTCGGGGAGCGTGGAGGGGGAACAGCTTTTAATGAAACAGGTCGCGACAGTTTGGAAGAAGCTGACAACAACCGGGAACGCTGGAGCTGACGTCTCCAAGTTTTCTCAGTCTTGGTTAAAAACAAGAGCCATAACCCCTCGCAGACAATGAAATTGCATTTTATTACACCTATAAAAGCGTGCAGGTTTTTTCTGAGACAATAAACAGATGGTTGTCTTATGTTCAGGAGCAAATGGGAACAGGCTACTTAGTGTAGGTATTAGGTACTGCTGATAGACTAAATTATGAAGTACTTTTGTGAGTGTTTGGCCAGCTAGGGTAGTATCTTGCACAGACCATCATGCTCTCTTCAGGAGGAGGGAGAAGAATCACAGAATCTACTGGGTTGGAAAAGACCTCAGAGATCACCAAGTCCAACCCTTGGTCCAACTCCAGTCCATTGACTAGATCATGGCACTAAGTGCCATGTCCAATCTCAGTTTAAAAACCTCCAGGGCCGGTGAGTCCAGCACCTCCCTGGGCAGCCATTCCAATGCCTGACCACTCTCCCTGTGAAGAATTTCTTTCTCATATCCAGCCTAAATCTCCCCTGGCAGAGTTGAAGCCCATGGCCCCTTGTCCTATTGCTGATGCCTGGGAGAAGAGACCAATCCCCACCTGGCTAGAACTGCCCTTCTGGTAGCTCTAGAGAGTGATGAGCTCACCTCTAAGCCTCCTCTTCTCCAGAAGAGGCAGGGAGGTCCAACATGCAAGAGCTGAAAGGGAAAAATAGAATTTAAAAAATAAATAAATAAATAAAACCCCACCACCAGTAAGATCGTTTAAATTTGACTTCAATGATCCTGTTTACAGAGATGATCTCCAACAGGGCCTGTTCACATAGTCCAGTGAGGTGATGTCTCTGCTCACCACCTGCTTGTCCACAGTCCAGGTCCAAATGACAGCGAGTGGTTTTTTTAGCTACTGCCAAGGCAAAATTCAAAAAAAGTCTTTTCCATTAGCCTGAATTGGGCATTTGCAAACATCCTGCTATGTTTGTGGGCCAAGGGACTGATAGTCACCCTTCAAACCACAGGGATAAATCCATAAGGTAAACCAAATAGAATTTTCCCTCTGTGTGTGCACATGCTAATGTGTATGTCTGTGTCCCTATACTAATGCAATAGAATTCTCTGTGAAAATCTGAATTACACTTTCAAGTTGCAGCACACGTTAATTTGTCAGGATTTGGAAACCGATTCAGGCCTTAGTCTTGTCTAGACTAGACTATCGTAATTCTCTGACAAATTACATTTTTCCAGTTGCTTGAACAGTCCTCACAAAAGGATCGTCTCCTCATGCTTCTCCATTGGGAGAAACATTAAAACACTCCTGTCCTGCTCCATTTTCTTCACTGTGTAATCTTTTAATTTATAGACAGACACCTGAAATTACCACAATAACATGCATGTACAAGGAAACAGTCAGAAACCCCAATCCCAAAAATCTTTGTGCCTGTGCTTAACCTGAAGCAAGTAAACATCACCATTTCCCCATGGGACACTATTTGTGTATTTAAGAACATAATTATTTGCAGGATCAGGGCCAGAAGGTGTGCCTTGGGCACAGCCTTTGATACACACACACAAGACATTTCTGAACTGTTACTCAGAAAAACTGCAGCACAGGCAGCACTGTCATAGTATCCTAAGGCAGGCTGAGTGCAAGATGAGACAGAGGTCGAGACTAAGTCTTACTTGGGCCAATCTAAATTGCTTGGGAGCCCCAGCCATGTGATCATGTGAATTATCACTTTTGCATCTACTCAGCTACCCCTACGCTTTGCCAAATACCCAGAGAGCTGGTGGCATTGGGCAGGCAAAGCATTTCCTCAGCATCCTGGAAAGGGTTTGGATGCAGGACATGAGTAGAAGTCAGTTTTCATGTCTGGAAGCCTCTTTGGAAAGGCTTCAAGTCGCTGCCAGTTTTTTCCCAGACTGTCCTATCTAGGCAGCCTCTAGGGAGCTTGAATAATTTTCTCTTCGCTTACCAATTCAAAGGCATTCTTTGCCTTGATATGCAGCCCCGGTGAAGTCATCTCTAAATCCCTAGTTTTCTTTGAAGACATATCTCTATAATCAGCCTAGAAAGTTTCCTGACTCCTGTATGAGATGGCAGATTTTTTAAGCCAACATTTCTGTCTGAGATCTATACTGCAGTGAATCTGGAAGGGAAAATCTTTACAAACACTCAGCAAGCTTCCCATACAGTAGGAACATAATCACCTTTTGGTTTTTTTGTATGAATATTAGAAAAACCCTACCAATGACTAACAAAACAGAGCTTCATCTTCTAGCAGGTGGGTAAAACAGGTACCAAAAAATATCCAGGCAGAAAAGGGCTTGAAGAGGAAGGAACAACACAGAAACAGTATCTTGAAATTTTGAGAGCTGCAATTCTGAGAATTTGAATTACCAGGGTTGGTGGGAACTTCATTAGAGGATTATCACCTTTCGATAAAAAAATGAGTTTTAATTGTCTGTAAGATTGTACTCAACAACCCTAAAGCAACCCAAAAGCTAGTTTTTCACAAAAATCCTAGTTTTTGACATGTTTGGGATCTGACCTGATTTTTTTGCCAAATAATTCTTTATAACTAGCAAATAGCTTAAGGTACAGGAGGTGAAGAGAAGCATTTTTAAGGCAAGGGCATCTGACACATTGCAAAAACACTGCTAAGGCAGCATTAAAGTTTTAAGCAACATTGTGCATCTTCATTTGGGGCAGAAGGGCGCAAGCTGTGCAAGTTGCATTTGTGCCTTTGCTGCCGCTGGAGATCAAATGTTCAGCGGGCATTTGCAGATGGAGGTGCACAGAAAAAGAGGAATTCTTTAACACCTGCTTGTCTGTGCCAGTTCCTTTATTCCCCGCTCCTCTGGCCTGTGTTTGGACAATTCCATTCTCCGGGTGCCGGGATCTCTTGGCAAATTTCCTGAGACAGGCAGTCAGCTATTTTCTAGGAAAAGGGATGGTAATTGGGGGGATATCCCGCTTTTGATGTGCAGGGCAATTAAATCCTCAATGAATGGAGAAGAAAATGAACCATTCGGTGTCACTTGAAAGCAGAGATGTGTAGTGCCATTTCTACGCACCGGTGTGAAATACAGAGGGGCACAAGGGCAGAGCAGAGCTCTTTATGTTGCAGCCGGAGCCGCTCGCAGATGCAAGGGCACAACAGCCCATTCACAAGGGAGACTATACAATAGGTCATGAGAAAAAACCTGTTGCTCCTTATTAAGTTTGCAAATACTGTATCTGGAAGGATTCAGAGATGTGGTTGTACCAGATGAAAGGTCCCAACTGGAATTAGGATGTGCGGCAATTCTACATCACGATCAGGTCTGATTAAACTGGTATTCATCCAGCAGGCTTTGTACAAATTATTCATTTACCATTTTTAATGGGTTTTGGCTTACTTTTAAATTAGTTCTAACAGTTCTACACCCTGAAACAATCTGGTCAATTAATAACACTCTACTATTCACATTTTTGCATCCAATCTTACAAATATTTTCAAGAAGAAAGCAAACTGCTCATGGCATTCATCCTGCCTTCAAAAGAGCTAATACAAAAGATTAGGGGAATGTAAGCAAATCCTGATACTTTCTTAAATTCCACAGAGTTTAAAATAGAGTTTAGTTTGTGTAGAGGCAACTTCCTTTTTGAACAGCAAGGAAACTGGGGAAAAAACAACATGGGATTGTTAGCGAGCTTCTGCAATGTGGTCTTTAAGCTACTTTTCAAGCCAGGCATAGTACGGCATGGCAGGACAGGTGAGGTCCTATAGAGGAAATCAAAAGTATGAAAGTCAGCATTATGCTACCTGCAAAGAGCAGAGGCCAAATTCAGGTTCTGGGTAAGCACAGCCTTTGGAAGGAAAAATATGACTAGTGAGGAGACCCGATTTTGGCTTTTCTGGTTTGAATTCAATTACACACACAGGTGAAAATTAAAAAATTCAGATGTCTGACTGATTCAGGAGTGCAAATCTCCTCTATTTCCAGCTGCTGCATGCTTTCAAGATCCTGCTCTCAACCATCAAGACTGCACGAGTATGAATGTATCTCAGTATCAGATCAATTTAAATTCAGATATACATATTTCCAGGTACCAGATGTACAGAGCTAATTGAATTTGTATGTGGATGCCATGAAATGCATGATGTAGCTATTTCTTCTAAAACACTTCTCTCTCTCTAACAAAGACAGTTCTCACTGAACAGCTTGTATGGTGTCTAGCTAAGTTAATTTATTTATAAAATTGTTTCCACCTTCAGTTGTTAGAGTTAAAATAATAATCTGAATCTGTTTACAAATCACATCAGAAAAAAAAGGCTGTGACTATTATCTTGTTACACATAAGCGTGGCCAACTGTTGGGCAGGAACAGAAGACAGTCAATTACATCTGAAATACCTCTGGGAATCAGCTTTACAACACTGTAAGGATTAAGAAACTCATTAGGGTCGTTTCTGCTCCTGCAGAGTGGTTTGCATTGAGGGGCTGATGCTGGGGCCATCGAAACCCATGGGAGATCTGTCACAGCTGGAGTGGCAGCAAGGGGGGAGTCAAGGGTGCCAGAGATGAGAGGTGGCTTTAAGTCAACATGAAGCAAAACTGATAATATAGAAAGAGTGGGAGGAAAAAAAGAAAAAAAAAAATAAAAGAAAAAAGAAAAAATGTATTTGTTCAATTCTATAAGGATTTGAGAGTTTGGGCTTTGAAATGTGAATTAGCACTCTCATATGAGCAAGTGTTTACTTTTCCTGTCTAACTCATTTGCTTCATTACTGAAGATCCCCAGAGTCTTATCTAGATCCAAGTGGGTTTATACTTTAACTCTCGACATGCCATTTTAAAACAGAGTTTTAAGAAGCCTCTCCTGCTCTCCACTGCTGATACACCAAACCCAGGGCTATGAACAAATACAAGTACATAAACTCATGAGAAAAGATTGCTTCAGAAAGACAATCTTATTACTATTTTCTTACATATGAATTAGAATGAAATCCTTGTTGCATTTTGCTACAATAAAGCAAAATTCTTTAAGAACTTATTGGGAAAAGGATCATTTTCTTTGAAGTGTTTCTTTTTCAATGCAGACTAGGTTATTTCAGTTGAAAGCAATCAAGTAGTATTTTCCAAAGCAGTTGCAAAGCAAACTCTTTTTTATTACTGCCATTCAGGAGAAATACAACCTAAATTAAAATCAAGGTTATCTGACTACTTTATTCACATGGTTTTGCATACGAGAAATGTAACATTCAAAAATTTCATGTATGTACCACAGTATTCAAGTAAAACACAATGCCTATGAGAAAAGTGCCTAGAAAAAGCACTGCAAACACAGCATTTGGTAACATGCTCTCCTTGTTTCATATTTCCTTCCTCCCCTTCAATCATTCAGAAGTGGGTCAATATTCAACAAACAGAAAATACAGATTACACAACCAGCTTGCTACTCCGCATATTATTTTATCCATCAATCTGTTTAAAAATAGCAGAAAAAAAATAATTATGAGCTCCTTTTCTACATCCAAACTGACAAGCTTGTTAGCCTATGCCCTACAATGGGCCTAAATTTTTTGTCTCAAGTACTGCCAAGAAGGTGTTCATACTTTTCCAAAAAGCACATCTTGGGAGTCTGGTTGTAAGGTTTCATGCATTGGTTAAATAAAATTAGAAATCCAGCCTAAAAGACATCAAACATGTCACAGACATCTAGACATGATATTCCATTACAGAAGTTGTTTGGAAATGGTACAGTTTGATGCTACGGTTTCCTTCATTTAATTTAAAATTACCTCAAGAATGTTAATCATGTCACAGCAGTAAATCCCCCGTGTGCCAAGTATTTTCCAGAAAACCTAAAACTCTTTGTTCACACTGATTGGGATCTCCAGGGGATTAGGTCGTCTGCCCATAGAGAGGCAAATGAGAGGGAATAATTCAAACCTGTCTTTGAAATTCGTGGTGCCTCATAATCCATCATAACCACTAGTCTCAAGTGGGAATCAATAGCAAGGATTCATCAAGGCCATAATTTGCCAGTTTACCTGAATATAGGTATTATAGGTATTGACTCAAAGTATCACCTGAGGGCTACAACTGAGCCTGCAACCCACAAGGTGCTGCACAAACCTCTAGCAAAGGAGAGGCCCTGCCCTTTAGAGAGGTGAATCACCTCCTGGTACAGCTACTGGCTGTTACGAGCAAGGTGGCTACAGGGGTCCCATGGCAGCCAAACTCTTCGACTGCTGCTCTTGGACAGCACTGTCTGAAGTAGACATCTTGCGGGACATCTCATAGGACATCTCAAGCAGGACATCTTGCAGCACTCCTGGAGCAGGACATCTCACAGGACATCTGGAGCAGGACATCTTGCAGGACATCTGAAGCAGGACATCTCATAGGACAAATTGCAGGACATCTCGCAGGACATCTGAAGCAGGACATCTTGCAGGACATCTGAAGCAGGACATCTCATAGGACAACTTGCAGGACATCTCGCAGGACATCTGAAGCAGGACATCTCACAGGACATCTTGCAGGACTTCTGAAGCAGGACATCTCGCAGGACATCTGAAGCATGACATCTTGCAGGACTTTTGAAGCAGGACATCTCGCGGGACTTCTGAAGCAGGACATCTCACAGGACTCCTGAAGCAGGACATCTCACAGGACTCCTGGAGCAGGACATCTCATAGGACTTGAGTGCATGATCAGCTACCACCCATCAGCTGAGGCATTACAGTTCTCTCCATGCAAGATTTTAGCCCACAGCAAAGGCAAAGTAATGAAATTAGCAAAACATGCTCTCCTGCAGATTATGTTATGACGAGTTGCATCACTATTGCAAAAGGGCAGGAGTACACACGAGGCTTGTTCCCAAGTCTTTGCTGACACAGGGAAATTTGATTGTGTTTTGGAGCCCTAGTTCTCCTGAGAGCCAACATGTTTATGAACATGGACTTCTCCCACACACATCTGTCACACATCTGAGGGGTGACAAATAGGCACGCAAGGAGAGCAAAGGCTCCAACTATTGAATCTCACATGAGCTTAACAAGAAAACAAGTTTGGACTCAGACATATGGGCTCAGGCTGCCAAGCAACTTGAGTTTGCAGAATAAAAGCACTTGTGCCAGCAGTGGAAGTGAGAACCAAGTCTGACTTCAGAGCTTACCAGGAGGAAAATAAAGAGGAGAAAGGGGAAGTAAAGTTTCTTTCTGTGTCACGAGGGAAAAGAGACAAGAAGCAGATGATGTGCCAGTGCCAGGAATAATGAACTCTAGAGCACCTAATAAAAATGTTCAGAGGGTCCTATGATTTCAAAGAGAAAGAGGCTGCAGAGAGATATCACTGTTTTCACACATATTCCACAGAAAAATCATGAACAGAAAGGAGGGAAGCATGCTTGCACTTCAGAGTGAAAGAGTCTGGGGCTCTGTGTTTAATTTGGAAGACAAAATGGCTCGCCAAATAGGAGTGGGATCATTTGTAGGACACATGAATAAACTTGCTTCAACAGAAGACATTTTTAAGAGAAACTGTTCCAGGCTTAGAGGAAACACCTCCAGTCTGCAGTGGCAGCTGGACAACCCAGATGGAGAGGAGAATGACAATAGCCACTAGTGGGGAGCCAAGTACGGTGACTTGAGACAGAGGCTTTGTGGGATGGAGACAGAGCATAAATATCGTACTCCAATAGAAAAAGCATTTATAAAATGAAGAAAAGGATATCCAGCTTAAAAAGGTCTGGTGAAGGATTGTCAGAGCCAATTCACAGTAAAAGCAGCACAGAAAAGCTAATTCTACTGAGGAGAACATCAACAGCAGACCTTGAACAGACACAATGATATGTCTGCGCTGAAGATGACTAACAGCTAATTCACTGGTGTACCTGGAATGAGAAGAAATCTTGTTCCAGGTGAATGATGCTAAATAGCAGTTACATGGCAGAGCAAACGCACCCGCAAACTTGTGCTGGGGGGAAGGCAAGGAGAGGGAAGCACCAGAGAGGAACCACAGGCTGGGCCCAAGCAGTTCAGAGCATCAGGAAGAAAACACGTGAGATACAGCCAAAGTAAACAGGAGACGGATCTTCAAGGCTGCAGCGGCCTATAAGAAAGTTGGGAACAGACTATTCAGCAGGGCCTGTGGAAGTAAGACAACAGCTGAGGGTTTAAACTAAAGGAGAGGAGATTCAGGCTGGACATGAGGAAGAAATTTTTGACACTGTGAGAGCCTGTCCCAGGTTGGCCAGAGAGGTGGTGGATGAACCATCCCTGGAGACATCCCAGGCCAGGCTGGACAGGGCTCTGAGCAACCTGAGCTGGTGAAGATGTCCCTGCTCATGGCAGGGGTTGGACTATGATTCTAGGACACGGTTGTGTTTAGGGAACCCATTTCCAGCCAGGCTGCAGGGTGCACCGTGCCATGCAAGGAGCCTTATAGAACCAGAGTCTGGCCACCTATTTCCAGTACCTGCATATCTCAGAGGGAGGTTCCAGGCAACCCAACAGAGCTTCACACTGAGTGAATAAAACAGTAAAACTATTCATTTTCTGGAACCGGCCAAAATTCATCAAGTGCCATAAGACGCAAGGTGAGAGAGCAGCTGTACATACAAGCCCAGATTTTATTTGAAGGAATTTTACAGCAGTCTCAGTAGCTGAACCAGCTGACATCATGATGCAGAGACACCATTCAACTCTGAGGGAAGCCAAAGGATTTATCTGCTGGTCAAGGATACAGGAAGCACAAAGGAGACATGCAAACAGTACCGGGACTGACAGGAGGATGAGTCTGTGCAGCTTTAATAAATCCAGCCTGAGAAAAAACCCCTTTTTTGCAAGGAGCCTATTCATCCACTAGCAACTCTAGGCAATGGCATATGGTAACAAGCCAAATGGCAGCAAAACATGAGTCAGAGGAGACAGATACTGACCCAAAATAACCCAGTTAAGTGTTATCAGAAGTCACTTCTGATCCACTTCCACAAAGTCACTTTACAACTCAGTTAAAGCAAGTGCATCCCCTCCTTGGCTTATAAGTTCCTAGAACTGAAAATAATGCCATTATGCAAAATGGAGTATGTTTAAATTTACCTAAGTGGGATATTTTACATAGAAGATCTCAAGAAAAATATGAGCAGTAAGAAAAACACGGCATATTGTCTAAACTCCACCTATTGCAGGCAGACACCTAACATTTCTGGAAAAACTTTTAGTTGCATCTAATGCATTAAAAAAGCCTCAAAATAGTGTTTCATGATTGTGCCTTCATGTATAGAGAAGAGGCACAAACCTCACCAGTTTCCAACTATCCAGCTGAAAAGAGCTGCAACACGGCTAGACTGGCTTGCATTAATTCCCTCCGACCTCACAGGGAGAATAAATACATTGAACATCAAGAGGAGTCCAGGTATTACTCTAAGCAGAGTCTATATAATTACTAAAAATAGATGCTATGGAAAATCCCTGTGCCTTAAGCCATTGCAGCTTCGGGCCGAATTCCAGAGGCTGTCACAACTGACAATGTGCACATTTGTTAAGCAGCAATGCAGGCCACATCTAGCTGATTGGGGACTATATAATGTATGTTTTACTAATGAATTTTATGCTTGCTTTGCCAAATCAGCTAGTTTATTTGGGCACGTTCATGCAAATTGTACGCCGAAAGAAAATTCTTCAACTTTCCAGTGCTGTGGAATAAAGAGGACGTGTTCTCTGAGTCGAGGAGCACATTTAGAACACTGAACAAGGGTCTTGAAGGCTTTGAGGAGGGTCTACCACAGCATGATTAGGGGCTTTTGCATTCTGGAATGGTTTATTTTTTTTAGAAGAAAATATTTTTCCTCTCTTATATTTCCTATATAAACTGGGCGTGGGGGAAATAGGGAAAATAACAGAAAACCATTCTTGCTTACAAGAAAATTGTGTCAATGAAGCAAGTGGGAGATGGAGGGTTCCTGGTGCGCTGTGACCCCGGCTGAGCCATCTCCTACTACTCCTGCCCATCACAGCCCATATCTCCCTATTGCTCTGGGAGATAAGCCCTCAAATACAGGATAAAACCTGATTGTCAGCAAGACCGTCTTGGGAACTGCATATTGGCTTTCTCCTTAAAACTGGTCAACAACTCTGCTGCTGTTGGCTGCTGCCCATCTTCATCCCCTCCCAAAGATGCGTCTTCCTCTCCTAGACATGTAATTTCCACAGCCTGGCATTAAGCAAACCAGGGTAGCTCATTGCTCATCTTACCTGAATAGGAGACAGGAAAATCCAGTAGTGCCCAGGTGGGTGAGGATGAGCAGAGCAGACGTCTGCATTTACAGCTTCTTCATTCCCTCTTAGGGCTCTAAGCACTTGGCCAAGAGAGAAAATACAAGAACTATTAGGATGGGAGAGGAGTCAGCACTTCCAAGTGAAACCTTGTTTTGCTGGCACAGTGTAAGAAGGGAAGAAAATCTAATTCCATACAATTTGCCACTCTCCTTTGATTAAATCTTATTTTTTCAAGTTTTTCACCCTCTGCGCTTGCTTTTTCCACGTTTTTCACCCTCTGCGCTTCTCCGTCCCTTCCCCCCCCAACCCTCCTCACAATTCCCAGATTGTGCTTTAAACAACAATACCGCAGCTGAAAAGGCTATTATGCAGATTCATGAATACATAATTCCAAAAAAAAAAACCATCAAGCTACCACAACAGTTGCTCTTAACTCTTTATTTTAACTCTATTGTCGGCCAGGCGGCGACGTTCAGCTGCGACAGTAGACGAGAGAAATATGACACACGCAGGTTTTCCCACAGCCTTTCGCCCCTTCTCCAGGCTAATCCCATTGAGAGCATTGATGCCCAAAGCACAATGCGGGGATCCCTGCCGAGGGCCGGGGACCGGCCGCAGCTCAGCCGCCCCGTGCCAAGGGATCCCCCGTCACAGTTCGGATCTGTTTTCTTCTTATTTAGGGGGGGACGTGTAGGATGAACCTCTTTGCAGTGATCTGAGTCTGGCTGTAAATGACAGAGCTGCTGTGTTAGCTTGGATGTGGGGAAAAAATTCATTTATCGCGTGGTTATCAGGCAGTCCAGTAAGCAAAACTGCATTACTGCAAAAATTGTGCTTGTTTTAAAAAACAAAACAATGACAAACAATAAAAAAAGACCCAGAAGACACAAACCAAACTCCAAACAAACCAACCAACAAATACAAAATAAAAGAGCCAAAAAAACACCACAAACCCACCAAAAACCCTATTGAATATACCAGTTTCTACCTGTTTGTTTGCCTTTTTGGAATAATTTTCATGAACGCCAAGAAACAGGCTTTACGGTCAGCACCTTCAGGAGTCGAGGAGTCCGTACACCTTCAAATCAAAAGCAGTTATTTCAATTTAAAGAGTAAATTAATTAATATATAATATTAATATATAATTCCAATACCACTCAGGTCAGTAGACCGGTCCATAGCATGCTGCCAGTTGCAGTCTGGCTCTGCATGATGTGCTGCTGTTAACTTGCCTAACAGCCCAAATGTGAGCCTCAGTATCTGTAAAATGGCCCCTCTAATTTAGCCCATAAAAGACTATTCCTGGTTAGTGTCAGTTTATCGTCCACAGTTTTCCAGACAGCTCCGTTCTCCTCCAAAGACCAAAGAACACTCAGCCCAAAGGTAGTTTTGGCATTTAAATTAAATCACAGTAATTGTGTGCCTTTTTGCCTATTTCCACATGACTGTAATCCAAACAAGTACAGTGACTCCTCGGTGCCCTGTAAAGATCCCACACAAGAGAATGAGATACCCAACTCTTTAGCGAGTGGATTAATTGTGAAAAGCCCATCTCTAAAACTCAGCACAAGAATCTCTAATGGTCTACGGACAAGTGAATGATGGTCTGATTTTTATTAAGTTTCGCACAAAGGTAAATTAGTGTCTTTCGCTATGGCAACAGCAATAAAAGGATATAGAATGACTCCAAGAGGTCCTGGCTGGCTGGGGAAATGGGTTGACATTCTGTAAGCCTATTCAAGCAGCAAAGGGTTTCATTATGTTCACTTCCCCCAGGCTGATGGGTCCCATCACGGTGGTGCCCCCCATCCCACTGCCAGGGATGGGACAAGATGAGAGCAGGAAAAAGAGAGCTCATCCAGACCCCTAAAATCATGGGGTTTGAAAGGAAACCATACAGCTAAAAGGAGGGAGAAGGATGCGGTTAAGTGCTACCCGGGGAAAAAAAGAAAAACACCAGGTCAAAGACAGCTTGAGGCTGATGAATCTCAGGCAAAGCTTAAATTCTGCTTCATCAGCCAATTCAGCAAACTGCGGACCCAGAGCTACAAGATACCTGGTGTGGGGACTGACTTCAGCTTAACCACCAGAGTTAATGCTTTTTGCCAAAAACACACACATGTGGGTCTTAGCGCTGCTGTGGCTGGGTTCTCAGGAGATGGACTATATGATGTCTTTCCCTTAAAACATCAATGCTCTTTTCCATCAATCACTGTCATCTTCTATAGATCCCAATGCCCAGAGACTTGGTTAAAGATACAGAAAAAACAAACAAACAAACTAGAAGAAAGGCCATTGTTATTCGCACTCTGAATGGAATGAATAAAGGAATAAACCACTAGAGATTGAGCATTTAGGCTGGTGAGTGTTATGCTGCTGGGGCAGGTTCCTATACTGTGATTTTTCACTAGTGAACCTTTCACCTGCATGACAAAATCCAGTCTTTCTCCACTTTCAGTTCAAAAATGTCATAAATATCAAACTTGTCATAGTAACGGGAGCCTTACAGTCTTGCACGAACCTATCAAGCCGTCCTCTGCAGAGTCTGACCCAAGCTCTTGATTTCTTCCCTACTGACTCTGGATTGAGTTACTCACACAATCCTGTGCTCCTCATCTGCTCCCACAGTCCTCCTGGGGATGTAATTTTGGTTTTCACTCAACTGTAGACTCGTAGAATGATTTAGGTGGGGAGGTGGGACCTTTGGAGGTGAGCTGGTCCCACTCCCTGTTATCTAAACATTTCCGTTCAGCTGTCTATTTTTTGAATTTGTAAGAATTCTCTTGTACCTGTCTCCGAGCTTCACTTTATCTGTCGTCTTCTTGATCCTGCAACTGCTTCGTGGACTTTCACCCTGGGGACTGCAAAGCACTTTGTCAAAGCAAAAACCAGCAGAGACGAGTGACTAAAGGAGGGGGAAGAAACTATCAGGAGTGTTCGAGGTCATAGCCCGAGGGCCTTAATCCATTAAAATAAACAGTAATCTTCCCCCAAGGAAATGTTCTGTAACTTTTAATCTCATTTCTTCTGGAGTTGATAGAAAAAGAGGGGAAAGGCATTGACTTTTTGTTACTTTTTATTTACTCAAACGCACAGGATACCGACTATCTTAGGTCCAGCTTCATTGTTGTCTTACCTTACTTGAAATTCTTCCAGACAGTTTGATAAATGAATTGTGAAGTGGTCCAGCATCAGTGGTTCTTTCTGCAGCGCTATCAATAGAATATGCTCTTAAAGTACAGATCTCCCCCAAATACCAGGGGAAAAACCCTTTCAAGAGAGCAGCTGCACACTGCATATGTGCTCTGTTTATGGAAAGAGTAAACATGAAAAACAGACACATTTGGTTTTAATTCACTTGAACTGACCCAAGGAGTCCTCCCCAGAGATAATACTCAGGTCAGCCCATAAATTTTCCAATAAGTGTGCATGAGTCTCACTGCATGTCCTCTATTAAGAAAAAGAAAAGCCAGCAAGTTGTGTAGGGATGGATTTCTGAGCAGATATCCGATAAAGACACTGACACAAAACCAGTGTATTTGTGGACTATTTCACCAGAAAGGTCGTTCAGTGTACCAGCACAGATCCACAGCCCATGTGAAAACCTTCTCCTGCAGACAGAAGTACCTCATGTTACCAGAAGCAAGAGTCAGAGGCTCAGACACAACACATTGAATAATATCTTACCCTGCAAAGAGCCTCACTGAAGCCAACAGATGAAATCATGGGCTCAGATACCATTCAACACCGCTATCACAACATGATCCATGATTACAGCTGCTGGGAAAACATTCCCACTTCTTCCCTCCACCCAATTTTTAGACAAGTTGAAGGGATTTTGTCATAGAGCAGCAAATTTTTATTTTATCTTAGTTCTTTATGGCAACATAAATCTGGAAAATCCTGAAGCAGGTTCCAAAACATGGTCCTATTAATTAGAATCAAAATCTTACAACTTTCTAAGTCCTCTATAGCAAATCGCAAGGCTGGACCACACCATGGTGTCCTGGCTCTGGTGGAGTCATCAAAACATTCCTCGTGGGCTTTGCTTTAAGCATCTGCTTATGTGGTCTGCTGAGCCCAAGCCCTGCAATGCAACAGATCCCTGCAAAAAGTGGCATTTGTCAATGGAGATCCGCTGATCTACGGCGTCTGGTGTTACCGCTGTATTGACTTTCGATATGCTTTGTATTCGTTTTAGTTGTGGGTTTTACTTTGCTGACACAGGGAACGACAATTTTGACTCATAGTTAAGGCAATGACAGCCATTATACAATATAAAGGATGCAAACGCAGGATGCCACCCATTGTGCAACTAGAGAATTCACCTCTGATTTCCTGCCGCTACCCTGATTTCACAACGCTAACATCCCAGCATTTAGTCTTTGCTGCATTGGGGGTTTCTTTTACTTTTCCATTGCCTTTTTCATGACAACGGTGATGATTCCAGCGTTACTTTAAGTGCTATACCCAATTCAGGTCTCTTACACGGCTTTGAAATTCGAAAATCCTAAACTCCCTTTCAACAAAGACATAGCTGGAAGCACAGGAGGACAGCCCTGATGTACGCCAATTTATCTTAATTCCCCAAACTCAAGCCAACTGCTCTCAGTAATATTCCACTGAGGAGTTAATATTGATGAAACTCTGCCAAATACAAGAGCAAAAATCCCTTTTTTCAATTAGATGTTTTTAACATCTCCAAAACAGAGTTCCATCACGCGACAACATCTTGAATTAATTGAGCTACGGGCAATCCTCGTTCTTTTTTGTGTACTATGAAATGTAGGAAACACAGATGCTGTCTGTTTAAACTGTCAAACAAGTTTCCTGATGGTAGCTATCATGTCTGCTACAGACTTGCTGGTTTTAACAAATGTTGTGAATGTGAAGTTGGAACATGTGTGCAAAATATTCCAAGCTATAAACATCGGAACCATTAGAAGTTTGGTGAAGGTTTGTACCATCATTGTGAGAAGAGCTGTAACCGCTCTGGTCTGGCTAAAGGGTTTCAGGAAGGCTTTTCTATTTCAAATATTACCACACTTCTTGTGAAAAGCCTTGTCACCTAAAACAGGGGACCCTTACTTAAAACTGCAGGAAACTAAGCAAATAGTTGGTGCCTAAAAATCCTTTGATTTTTCTCAGTTCAAGTTAAGAACAAAAGAAATGCTGCAGGTAATTTATGGCGTTTCTTATTAGTACAATCCTTGAAAAACAGGAGGCTTAACTCAGTAAGAACTCTGAGAAATCTCAGATGCTGCATCTAACAGCCAGATACTATCTCTCCACACACATTTCTGTAGGTAAAATTGTTGAGAAGTACGACAAGCATGAGATCTTTATGGGCCAGACACACCTGAGTGACTATTGCAGGTGTGCAGCAGGGAAAAGGGACAAGGTCATGGGGGAGAACTTCCAGAAAAGGGATGAAATCACAAGATCTGTGGTTATTCTGATGGGCTTCTGAGTCACAGCTGACACAATTAAGACATTGAGCTTATAAATTCATGCTACACACTAACTTTATCCTTTTAAGAAGGGCTACAAGAAGCTTTGCTATAGTACACGGTTACTTCTTGATCCAGATGATTTTTATCTCCAGTAAAAACAAGATGCATAGACAAGTGTTTGTAGTAGTAATAGGTGGTTCAGGAGATCATAATCCCGATTTTACTTACTATAAAATACACTAATGAACAATGGTATAGGGAGGTTTGAAAAGGATTACAGACGCTGGCTGGAACAGGAGCTGAGAAACCTCTTTCTTGTTATGTCAGAATGAACCTTTTGATTAAATATCCAACTATTACTACACATCACTAGCAATTGGAGGACGTAATGAGGTCAGACTGCTGGCTTTTAAAACCACCGCATCATTTCTGCTCGATGCAGAGTAAGAAAAACAGATTACACCCTGTGGAGCCGATTCAGAAGAGAGCTCGGGCTGCCTGCCAGGCCAGATACCGGTCTATTTGATTTCCCTGACCTTATTTTTGCGAGAAGCGGAGTCACCTCTAAAGGCCTCAAGAACTATATAGGGGTAGGAAACCATTCTGCACTCAGCTACCGAGATTTGGGAGTTGCTTCCCTGCCACAGTGACACTCAGTAAGAGCGATTTGGAGCGATGGGATTTTCTGAGACCATCAAAACACTTTCAAGTACCAGCAAATTGAAACATAAGGTGCCCATGGGGAGAGACATGACATTGTGAAGCCGGAGCCCCAAGGCATTTTGGATCAATGTACAACGCGCTGTTCATGGGACTCAGTGAAACAATTACAGCCCTCCCGTTGATTGCCTTTGTTTTCTACCGTGAATCAATAGATTATCAACTGTAAATGTCAACGTGTTCGTTCTTTCCTAGGAGGTCACTCTGCAAGGTAACGGTGAAGAACACACGTTACTTGACTAAATACACTTTTGAATTACTAGCTATGGACAAATGTCTCAATTTCTAGGGAATTGAAAGATCCCTATATGTGCAAAAGAAAAAGTGAGGACACAAAAAACCCCTCAAAATCTCCAGGGAACTGTGAATGGAAAATCAGCTCTTAAGATGTATCAAAATCTTCAGGCATAGGAAGCGTATTCCTCTTTGTAAACAGGACATCTATTTAGACACCTTCACTCCTTTGGATTGAGTAGGTTTCTGTTGGGAGAGTTCTGCCTTTTCAGGAACGTCCGTTTTTAATTTAGCAAGTCTCATTTTTCTCTTTCAGTATTCTGGTTTTTCCCCCACTGTGGAAGCAATAATTATTATTTTTATTTTACAATACAAGGCAATTAAAGAAAAATATAGATTTAATATATCAAAAGCAGATCAAAAGAAGATGCATGAGCTCCAATTTCATGACATTGCACTGGAATCCCTAGAATATCTCTATCCTGTTAAACAGGCCCATGAATACAGGAGGTTCGAGAGGATCACCATCTGCAGCAGGTATTGATTTGGAGTGAAGAGTGTCAGCCATGCAATGGGCGCTTTGCATTATGTCAGAACCTGAAGCTCGTCGGTGTAAAACTGAGACTATACATTAGTCGAGGTCCAGCATTATTCCCTTGACTTTGCTGCCAGGTCCCACTTTGGGCAGCCACCTTTTATCTACATAAATGCCCTTCTCATCCCAAGTGAACACTTAAACCACTGAAGGTTTTCATCAGGTTGCTGCCATGTTTATTTTCGCTGAGAAGGCAGCGTCTCATGTATCCCCCAATTACAACTTGGTAAGAAAGTGCTAATTTATTCCTGGCTGAAATGTGCTGACAGCCTCCAAATGAACGAAGGAAGCGACAGAAATACTTCTGTCTCACAGCACCATGGAACATCCCTATTTTATCTAAGAATGACAACGCCTCTCCATAAAAGTATTTGTTGAGAGGGAACAAGCTATAAGAGTTATTATGAAGTATACAAGCTCTCAAGGATGCTAACATAGCAAGAGGAGTATGAAAATACAATATACAATAATATTATAGAATATTATGCAATAATAATATGATACAATAACCAGGAAATCCAGTGTGGTGATTTGAAAAGTCAGCATGGGGGAAGTTCCCTCTCCTTGGATGGTCCTAAGGCACCACCAACCCTCCAGAAGACACAACATGTGGAGCAAGAGGTTCCTCTGAAGCCCAGCTCCTCCCAGCCTTCTGCCAGATCCTGGAGAGCAGTTTATTCCCTCCCTTTACTGAAACCAGCTTAGTAAGGAGTATTTATAAAACATCTGGGATGTTATGGACTGCAAAAATCTCAACTTGAGGACACCTGCAGCACCCGTCACAAGAAAGGCTCTTCCAGGCACTGCAATAGTGTATTTGTATGAAAAATAATAAATAATTTTAAACCAGGAAGCTTCTTTTTTCAACTGATTTGTCTTTGACTGCTTTCATCTTGAGCAACAGAGACCGATACGTTCACAAAACAAACGGGTTGCAATGCCCTTGGCAATAAAGTGTTGCAGTCTCATGACCTCTAAGTTCACTACTAGAAACCTGATTTTGGTATCACTTTATTACCTGCATAGGTGAGAATGAAGTCCTGATATCAAAAATAACTTATGATAAAAACAAAAGAGGGATAAGGACAGCAGAAAAATAATGTACTTTTTTTTTTTCCCCAGCTTTCACAATCAATGCACTAGAAACCTCACTGAGACAAGACACCCCAGCGCAGCTGTGAACTGAGCATTGTTTTTTCTTTAACTTAAAATGTTGTGTTTGACTTAAAACTATCAGTTGGCTTCTGAAAAGGCCTTAGCAAGGGAATGGACAAGTCAGCAGTAACCAAGTGCAACTGCTAATTGCCAGTGAGCGCAACACACACCTCTCCCACCAGCAGATGCAGCCACACCGTTCATTTTTGGAGACAGCATTCTCCCTGAGATGCACTGATTTAGTTCTTGCAAACCCATTGGGAAATACAGGCTAGTTATCGAAATGCAAGCAATAAACAGCATATTAGACATTACTGATGCTCCAACTGCACATGCGTTGAGTTGATCAATTAAACTACAACATTGAAAGGAATAACAAAAATTACTTAATCTAGAATACCATCAAAAGCATTTGGAGGTGGATAACTCCAACAGCTGGCCCACCCTCAAGTGTTCTACAGATCTTAATTTCAGTAATATGCTAGCAGTATAATTTTAATAAATCTAGAATTGTAAAATCCAGACTATTAGTTTTAAAAATCAGGATTAGAAGCGATTTCAATAAATCTGTGCATCATTCAGCTAATGAAAAAATTAAACTTGGAACGAGACGTTAATGAAAGAGACCCAGAAAATGTGGATACTCAGACAAGAAGTAACCTTAGTGCTATGATGAGGTTCGCAAGCTGGACCATGCCCTCTCGTGGCTGCAGGTTGAGAGCATTTAAGGAGAGAAAAATGCTACTTGCTGGTAGAGTAAGGGTTGGTTCTTCACTGTATTTTACGGAAGTGTGGTAGATAAACAGAAAATACAGATCTGTGTTAAACAGAAAAAATCAGTTAGGATAGTAACAGTTCTTATGTTGACAAAGCAACATTTATTTGCTGATGTAAAACACTGAAATAATTATGACATTGATTACTGGAGCAGCTGGCACTAGGACACCATGCTAAAAAAGTGGACCAATGGGGGAATATTTAAGAAAGCTCAATAAAACATTTTAAAAACATGACTATTTTGAAAGGTAATTGGGATTGTTTAGCTTGGAAAAAATAGCAGGTTGACTTGCTGACAATCTTCTAACTTGTCTAGAGCTGTTGTAAAGAAAAACTACAGGGATTGCTTTTCTCATTCAGGAAGGACAGAACAAACCAGGTTCACTTGCAACCAAAAGTATGAAAAATAAATACCAGATATTAAAATCTTTCAATAACAAGGCTACTACGGACTGCAGAAAATCACTTCAGGGAACTTATTGAACTGCCTTCGCTAGTGATTAATGCAAAGAGTGAAGTTCACCCCATGAGGCTTCAGCCTGGAGAAGACACAGGAGAAGCAGCAAAGAGTTTTTCTAAGTCCCATCCAGCTTACACTTTTCTGATACTTTGTAGACATTGTATGAATTCTGTTAAAATTCTCCAATTTTTTTGCTATAAATGCACTACACTGAGCTTAACTTATTCCCCCCCCCGCCAATATTCTACAATGCTCTATTGATTTCTCCTAGACAATGGGAAATGAATAAAATCTGACATATTTATTTGAAAGCCGGCAGCAGACTCAATTGTAAATAAATCCTGCTCTTTCTGCACACAAAGGTTGCAGACTGACTGTCCCTGAGGACTCTGCTCTCTTCTCACTACTTAATAGACTTTCTAACACTTTCTTTTGTCCTGATAGCAATCTCTCAGCAGGACTTCTGGCAGACACATGTATTATGTGTCAAAACCAGAGTGGAAATAACGGATGGGAAGCACAAAAATCTGATGGGAATAGTTATAATGAGGAAATGAATATAAATAAAACAGCAAAACATAACCGTGAAGAGATACAGCCAAAAAGCTTCTGAACTGTTACTTGATTTGCCCAAGATCAGCCCGTTTTCAGAGTTAAGAGTGTTTTGTACTAATATAGATAGCATTAACACATGCTATACTTGGTTTTATATGTTAATTTCATTTATTTACATTCCTGTTTATTTTAATACTGTTAGAAAACAAAGCTCTCCCAAGACGAGCCTTAAATGTGCTATAAAATGCATATGGTAGATTAATTTATAGAATACTGTTTATTTAGGAATCTACGGACCACAACTAGCACCTGAACACTATGTTTAGTATGAGTTGTTACTGTACATCTGTTTCTGTAAATGCATTTCAGCTTATACAACATATTTTGACACCATTATCTTTGTATTTAAGCAGTTCTATTCACAACATTTTCTGTTTATTAAGTGTTTGTATACTTGGCAACTTAGTCACTGTACTTTTAAAAAAAGAAACATATAAAATGAGCTTATTATAATCAACCTAGCTGGTATACTCATTTTGTTAGCAGCTACGGTTCACATATTTGGTTGACACCGTGTATAAAGGGTGTTATTTATTAATATACAATTTGTTTTCCACAGAGCACTTTTATTTCCCCAGTGAGACTAATCTCTGTCTTACAACTAAAGGCAAATCACATGGCTACTTACCTGTTAATGATCCTCCGACCAGGAGACACCTTCGGTTCCCCTCTCTGTCACACAGGGTCACAGAACCACAGAATGTCAGGGGTTGGAAGGGACCTGGAAAGCTCATCCAGTGCAATCCCCCCATGGAGCAGGAACACCCAGATGAGGTTACACAGGAAGGTGTCCAGGCGGGTTGGAATGTCTGCAGAGAAGGAGACTCCACAACTCCCCTGGGCAGCCTGGGCCAGGCTCTGCCACCCTCACTGAGAAGAAGATTCTTCTCAAATTTAAGTGGAACCTCTTGTGTTCCAGTTTGAAACCATTACCCGTTGTCCTATCATTGGTTGTCACTGAGAAGAGCCTGGCTCCATCCTCTGAAACCATTACCCCTTGTCCTATCATTGGTTGTCACTGAGAAGAGCCTGGCTCCATCCTCCTGACACTCACCCTTTATATATCTGTAAACATTAATGAGGTCACCCCTCAGTCTCCTCTTGTCCAGTTCCAGAGCCCCAGCTCCCTCAGCCTTTCCTCACACGGGAGATGCTCCACTCCCTTCAGCATCTTTGTTGCCCTGCGCTGGACTCTCTCCAGCAGTTCCCTGTCCTTCTGGAACTGAGGGGCCACAACCAGACACAATATTCCAGGTGTGGTCTCACCAGGGCAGAGTAGAGGGGCAGGAGAACCTCTCTGACCTACTGACCACCCCCCTTCTAATACACCCCAGGATGTCATTGGCCTTCCTGGCCACAAGGGCCCAGTGCTGGCTCATGGTCACCCTGCTGCCCACCAGGGCTGGTCATCTCCAACCCTTCCTCAACCAAGGAGAACATCTCACCACCTTGCCCTCTGAAGGACAACCACAGAGTCAGGGCTTGGAAACTCTCCATCGCTTTGACTAACTTAAGAAAATAAACCATTTGGCAAATGGAAACAATCATCTCGGTTTTTTTTTTAATGCTCAGTATGTGAGATTATAAGTAAAAGGCTCTGAAGGTGCAGCTTTATAAATATATTGGGTACAATACGTGGCTGTGATGCTTCTGGAAATGCTGATGATTCCCCCAAAACATGGTGATGGTTTCTGCCCTAGATATTGTCTACACCCTTCCAAAAGCAGACGTTCCTCTAGCAGGACTGGGACAGAACGAGCAAGAAGAACCATTAACAAACTCATGTCTGAAGGATTATCTGGGACAACCGGAATGAGAGGGAATTCAGAAATAAATGGCTGATCGGGCTGGTCACTTCAGAACAATCACCTGGCACAGACATTAACGGAACTTCTGACTGATGGATGTAGACTCCAAAGGAGCAATGAAACAGAAAAAATAAATATTCCCAGGAGTACGATTTGAAGGACAAAGCCTTGGAAACTGGGCCACCGCAAGCCTTGGCACACCGGGATTTCGAGCCCAGGTGGCATTTGGCTTCAACAAAAATCTCATTCATGGAATTACATGGAACTCTGCCCCTTTCAACGGGAAAACAAATCAGTGTTCGGTTACCTTTGTGCATGTAATCCAGATTTCTGGGTTGCTTGTTTGGCTGTTTGCTTCAGATAAAGTATCTTTTCAACCAGCTGGAAATGGTATATAGCTTAACTAAAATAAACAGCTAGTACTATCTAGCCTCCATTTGTGAAAATTATTCTATTCTATTCTATTCTATTCTATTCTATTCTATTCTATTCTATTCTATTCTATTCTATTCTATTCTCAAAAGAACTACAAATTCTGTTTCAAAGCATAAACTCTCCATTAATTTGTCTAAGCCAGAATTAAAATTTAGTTGTAAAATACGGGGATACGTTTGGAACTCAGAGGTATCCCTTCTAACCACTACTACTGTTTTTGACTCCCCTGATTCTGCTGAACACTTAGACAACCTCCAAGAGAATGAATTCCTACAAAGTAAGACAGAAGTCACACTTGTCGCTATTATTTACTTATAATAATTCACAGAGACTAGAAATAAATTTATTTTCTATACTTAGAAATCAAACAGGCCTGGTGAAAAGCAATTACAAACTCAACATGCAGGTTCTTTTGCATTTAGTGAAATGTGTTGATGCTGAAAATAAGTAAGCTTCCCATTTATTTCCAATTAAAACAAAGAAAGGTATTTTTTAGCACTGGTCACAGATCTGCACTTTCTTACAACCATTTTATGCTCATTTATCAACAGACAAGGCAACCTTAGAGATTAAATCTCACAAATTAACTACACTGAAAAACCTCTTATAAAATAGGTTTTACTAAATTAAACATCTCTAAAGTCAACAATTCTCAGTGACAACATCTTATTAAATAAAATTGTAATAGTGGTGAATTTTCAGCTCCTCTGAAGTCAATCGCAAAATTTACAGAACTTCATCCTCAGACTCTTCCATTTCTAAACCAGGGATAGAGGTATCAGTCCTGAAGAATACCACACCAATTTCCTTCTAAAATAACACTGAAGAAGTGAGTCAAATCTCGACATACTACACCCGATGAACTCAATTTTTGACTTAATTTCAACATTGACTGTTTTTTTTAGATATACATATATTTTTGAGTTCAGTAAGAGTTAGAAGCCCAGGTAGTGCTGCAGTTCCAGGGGAGGTCAGAAAGGAAAAGCACCATGTCAGAATTCACAGAAAACGGTCATTTACCTTTAGTGGTCACGCCAATCACAACCTCAAGCTGTACTCAATTTTCCATTTTATACTTACCTCACTTCTCTTTAACTGCAGCCTTTAAAAGATGCCCAAGAGAAACAGAGCATCATGTGAAAGTCCAACTACATATCTAGAAGGCAAATCAGTAACAAATTGCGGGCACAAAAGATGGAGCTCCTCAAGAACTCTCAGTGATGAGGGTGATGTTACATCTGCTCCCTTACAATTTAACAGAAACTTCTCCAGGAGCACAGCAAGAACCATCGTTAAATGGTTTTCATAATCTTTAAGATTTTGCAAGTCATACTAGAACTCCTCTGTGCCCATTAACTGATTTTATGTAATATATAATGTTTTTCTCATTTAGTTTGGTTTGAAGCCATACGGGCATGACCACTTTCCAACACATTGGGTAGGCAAAAAATGTTACATTATTTAACATTTCACTGAGTGACAAGAGTATTTTCTCCACAGAAAGGAACTCCTTATTATAATGTTCATAAGTCGCATTTAGTGGTTCTCCCCTGACAATAGGTTTAGATATAGACATGGACAAACTACCTTGTTTGGTATACAGAAGCTTCTCTGTACCAGGCAAGAGACAAACACATACCAGATTTAATGCTGACAGACATAATTGATTTTGTTGCAGACTGGGAGTAGATCAATACAATAAATCCCCTTAATAAGACATAAAATTACTTTTTTAAATTACTGTTGAAGCTGTGCTCTCTGTCAATAATATTAAAATGATCGAACAGATATGGAAAAAAAGTTAAATCTGCAATGCACTTGAATCCCCAAATTCTTACGTGTAGTTCCACATAAAAATCAACCATTAATATTATTGGCCAAGTGTTTAAAATTAAATCAAGCCCATGAATGACAAGAGATGTTACTCTCAGAGAGTAAAACTTCCCTATCTGGGGAAAAACATCTACACATATATTCTTAAATAAGAATCTTTCTTCAATGTTTAACAAGAAAGTTCAACTTGATTCAAGGTGAATATGAGCTCCTGTTATCCAAGAAGATACACAAATGCATTGGTATCATTTCGATGTTGTGACAGGCTACTGAATTATACAACGGTGTTATTTCCCCAAATTCCTATAACTTGTATGACTTGGTAGGGACACAAACTACTAATGACAGCATTCATATATAAGAAAATAAAGTGCTTTGATAAAGCATCACAACTTCCTGTGTTTCCAACAGAAGTATTTAGTAAAACATTATTAAAGATGTTAACCTGTGAGCTGCTGCACCATAAACAAAACAGTCAGTAAAAATGCAGAAATATGATATTTAAGTCTTCCCATACAATTCTGTAGAATAAAAATTGCAACAAAAGCCAGCAGTGGTACTTCAGGCCTTTTTTTTAGCATAGTTTTGAAATGTGCACTGAGGAGCTTCAGGGGAAACCTCCCAAGCTCTATTTCACATTAGCGATGTGCATTAAAAATCTGCTCTTTTTAGACACAGGATAAGGCTTATACCAAAAAACCCACTGTGCCACTTGGCTGCATATCTTTGGTATATTTATAGTGCAACTATTCTCTTTCTTCTCTAAAGGGGAAAGTTTTCCAAAGCCCTGCATCATCAACTCCTACATTCACTAGGACCTCAGACACTAACCTACGGCTTTAAACAAATGAAGAATGTGCAGTGAAGATATTTTCCTCCCGGTTTTTAAATATACTACTGAAATAAAATTAAACCATGCCAAATTTCACGTTAGAAAGTAACAGCACATTTCAATTCTCTTGCAAGAGTTTAGGAGCATACAAATGCGAGCATACATTTCATGGCAATTTTAAATGACAGATAGCCAAGGTGCTATTCAAAAACATTTGTAATTTAATTATTATTATTCTAGATTTAGTCAACCTTTGCCTCTACAAAAAAGACGCCTGTTTTTAATTTTGCTTAGATACTTTCAATTACTCAAAATGCACAGAAAGGCTAGAACTACTTAATTAAAATATATTGCAAGCATGTTTTTCTAAGCTTATATTGCTAAAGCCTTGCTGTATTATAAATTTTATTGGAGCTGGCCTTTAAACACAGTACCATGTATTCACACAAGCCTGGATATATACCCGCGTTTTGTACTGCTATTTGCGTAGACATACCAACACACAACTACAGTAGACACCATCCAGTGGCAGTGCAATAAAATGTAGCGCCATCAAAATGCCATTTAATGATTTTTTTTTTCAACTCCTAAACAACAACATCCTTTCTGAACAGGTCTGGCCAACCAAACTTGCGTATTGCTGAACGCTGGCTTCGTCGCTTGGCCCCTTCCTTCTTTTCTTGTACACGCTGTAAGGCATCACGATTCTCTTGTGAAGTACCCTCACCCTACCCAGCTCTTTAATACGACCTTCATCAACTGCAAAAGAAGCAGAGAACACAAAAAATTAGTTATGCATATTGTCCATATGATCTTAATTTATGCAACGAACTTCAATATGCGTAATGAAAACTGTATGAAGCGATAAAATTAATCTGCGGATGAAAGCAGAGCTGATCCACAGAGCTGTCTTCTTGACAACAAAACCTAGATTGCAAAGCAATTGTATTTGTGGTGTGTGAAAAAATAAATCACGCATCGCACATTTCTAATGGTGACATATAGCATTTCTGAAAATACGTCTCTTGTTGTATCTTAAAATTCACGTTCGTTTGATGCTCGCTGGAGGCCACTTCCAGAAGTGAAACTCTATCTGGGAAATACTTCCAAACACAACTAACGAGATTTGCTGTTAATGCCATATTGCACTTAATTCCTACACCACTTGCAAACCCACCAGCAAGAAGCACTCCCCCAATTGTGAAAAGTGCATTGACAGCAACTAGAAGCCTCTGCAGTGTTTGCCTCAGGTAAGCATCAGGCAAGAAAATACCTCCTTCCCAGGTAAAACTCCCTGGCCCTCCAGCCCCCATCTTTTTTCCCCTCATTTATACTGGTTCCTGAGTTTTCCTAGTAGAACAAAGGTAAACAAACGTCCTTAATTCAAGTCTGAGCGCCGAGCTCTGCAGTGCAAGCGCTTGTTGGGTGGGCATGACATAATTCCTCAAGCTTTCAAAGATACACACATCATAGCTGAATGTTGTTAACCTGACCTACAGACCCCTTGTGACTTAACTGAACCAGAATCATGCACATAAGAGCATCATGGAACAAGTTAAAGCTTCCTTATTTTAATGATGACGCTACTACTGCTGAATAATAACATTATATAGCCACTGCCTGTCAGAAAAATCTGCTCTACAGTGCTAGACGACTCTAAAGAATGTGAGAGAACACACCACATGGCCAAGGCCATTGAAGGATAAATTCATAAAATTATTATAAAACATCAGTAAAAGAAATTTTGGACTTTTTCTGAACTTTAGGTTTAAAAAGCCACCAATGTGAGAGCCAACTTACACACAGAAGCTGAAATAAGAGTTTGAGAATAGAACCATATAAATTCAAACAGTAAGAGAGATGCTCACTAGAACATCAGCATCTGGGCACATAAAGTACTCAAAGATTCAACCTTTTTTCAGCATGAGGATATTATTCTGACTGACGAGACAGCACAGATAAGTAAAATTGTTAACTTTAACTATTGCATGAACCTGCCCCAAATTAAAATATTTTATAAGTTCATGTGCTTATTTTAAGTTAGAACACTGAGGGCTCCTTGAAGAGGAGATGGAGGTACTCACCCAACATCATTCCCCACCTACAGCACCCACAATGAAACCCTCTGCTGATCATCAGTTGACTCAAAATCAAACCAACTGCTGTGGAAAATCAGATCAGTTGAACTGCTACTTCATAAGCAAAAATAGTTTTTATTTATAAGAAAATAAACAGAGAGAGAACTTTTTCCGCAAGTTTCACAAATGACAATAGATGCAAAGCACACAAGATATGACACCAGCTCTGGGAAGCAAGTCACCAAGTCCTGCCTTATTTTCTCATTTACATACCTGAAGCTCACTAGACTTGGCCCAGGTAAGCTAAACAAATTGTCTGGAAGGATCTGAAGAAATCTATAAGACAAATCTCTCTATTCAAATGTAGTCCTTACTATAGAAAAACTTAATACTCTTTATGCTTTATTAAAGACAAAGGAGGTCATTAAATGCTTTTCTTTGCAAGACATTCTTAAGACCCTGTCCTTATTCATCCACAGAAATGCCTTATAAATGTTCTCCTGCCAATTGCCTGAATTTAGTATGTGAAACTTAACAAAGTCTGCTTTACAAAGCTGAAAATGACTTCATTACTTTTATCTGTGTTTTGATTCGTGACATGAAAGCACAATGTATTTCTTAAGACTTAACTAGGAAAATGTGGTTTGAAGGAAGAAAATCTGAATGGTACTTGCTAAGATTGCATTCTCCACTAATTATTGTTGGCAATTGCTTTAGATAAACACTCAAGTCAAAAACATTTTATGGCTTTCTCTCCGTCTTTGAAATCCATTTGGTTTTTGATGTGTGGCCAACACCTTTCTGATATCCCAAGAGGTTGTTATTCCTACCAGCCCTACCGCCTCTTCTATTACATCCTCATCCTTTCTCAGAGTTCACCAAGGAAAAATTTGCAAGTTTAGCTTCTGGAGGTGACACAAGTGTAAAGTTATTTTAACTTCTTAAATTCCAAAGTTTATATTTACTGCACCTCTAGGCTGACTGTAAGTTTGTGCCCTGAAATGGATTTAGGCCAAGCCTAGCCTCCACAGTCTCACGCCAAAAGCCCTTTCAAAGCTGTTCACTACTCACTGCTGATACTCTTTCAAGTAACACTGACGCACAATACTCTGGATGAGTTCATCTTTTGGCTCGTAGCATTCCTGGCCTGCAGATTCAGTTTCTTACAGTAACTGAACTTACCGTACCTTCAGTTTCACTACAGCCTCACTGGCTCAGCTGAACTCCGTTCTTATTGCTCAACATATGTTTTTATACACTTACTTCACTTTTATGAACCACATCAAGGGTGGTCAGTGCATTATCCTTCTTGCACACTCGTTCTAGCTCTACAGCCACATGAAACTGCTACGATGACAAAGGGTTCTAGGAAATTTGCTAAGCACTGCATTTTTTACCATTTATTTATTTCTGTGCATCCTCTCCAGACATGTCTGGAAACACTTTGTCACTTGAGATGACTGGATTTGGTGGAAGCAGTTCTATCAACAAAGACGGTACAGCACTGCTAATATCCTTTCGACTTCCTGGGACTTTGCCTTTGTATCTGTGAAAATTACCTTCTCATGGAGCTGTTGAGTAATTGGAGTCTATAGAAGAGACACTGTCACTTCACATGTAAAACATACAAGGTTTTACTCCGTAATTCAGTTACATGTATCAATATTGTTTGGAGACTAGATACATAAAAACCCTAAACTTCAGAAAAATCAATTCTGTAGGTTGAAAGTACCGGTTGTTTTAGGAAACTGAGCAAGCGAGGATGCCAGATGTCTGTCTTTACAGAAGTATCATCCTGTAAGTCTCAAAGCTAAGAATACGTCTGAATTCTTGTTGAATAAATAAGCTGTCACTTCTTTCTCTTCTCCCTTTTGGTCCTAAACCATAAAATTATTTATATAGCATTCACCTATTGAAATTTGAATATAGGCGAGATTTCATATATAATTCAGCCTTGCCAATGTGATGCCATAAAAAATTGCAAAGATTGCAAATAGGTATTAAAATTCTTTGTTCCCAGCCCCGTATCACTATTAAATGCAACTCATACATAGATTTATTTTTCTAAAAAAACCCGAAAACATATCAGATCTGTTGCTAAGTATCAGTAAAAAACAAAGCACAAAGTAGAAGGGATCTAAGACTCTCTATACAATGGTTTGTCTTGGCAGATAGGAGGCACATACTGGTTTGATTTCTTGGTGCAGCTACACACCCACATGCATCTTCATCAAAGATTGTCGAGACACACTGCATAATAAGCTCAAAGTAAGAGCCGTGGTCTTCAGAGGCAGCCCCAGAAATACTTTTATACTCAAGAGACCAGGAGGAATGAGAAGAGCAGGAACCCTGACACACTCCCATTCAATTCTGCTTTTATTTCTTTGCGCAACCCAAACCAATTTCCCCCCAAAACTGCGACTTCCCTCCTGAAACCAAAACACGAGTTTCAAATCCTGATATGGGTTCCTGCTGAAATACCAACATGAAATAAGGCAGAGGAATTATTTTACCATTTCTATTCACGGCAATAGCATCGGCGTGCATTTACACAGAAATTTAATGTTTCACGTTCTGAATTTTTTCCCACAGGTAGGAATTGATTAGCACTTTTATAAAATTATTTTGGGAAGCCAACACCCAAATATTTTTGTTCTCTGGGCACATTAATCTTTATTATTACTACCTAAAACAAGCTGAAGTGCAAACCAACTACATCTGGTCAGAGAGTCGGGCAGGCACGTGCGAAGCCGCATCCCCACACAGGCGCAGAGCCAACATCGCGATGAAAACAGTGCGATGGTTCAAAGGCTTTTGGAGCAAACTGTTGCTAAACCAGCTTTTCGAGGGCGGCCGATTTGGGTCAAAGCTGGTTTTGATCAATAGCGATGTGGAAAGCCGGGTTGGAGCGGCAGCGCTCGGAGCCGCGTGCGATGGGTGTGATGGGTTCCCTCCTCCCTCTGGATATTCCACATGGACATGGCATTTGTAATTTGTCAGGGGATAATCTAGAAATGCGAGCAAGCTAACCTTTTTTTTAATCTTATTTTCCATCTACAGGAAAATAAGTGAAGAAATAATTAAAAATAAGCGACAAATTTATTGACTTTCTTATTTTTTAAACAGGAAAAAGGACAAGTGCCAATTTTCAGGAAAAAAACTCACATTAGTCATAGGGAAATATTTCTTACGTTTTCTGTACAGAGTGGATTCAGAATTAGATTAGTAAGCAGCCTTACTGAGGTCTGGTATTTCTAATTCAAAAGAGAAACGTGGCAATCCTGCTAAACTCTGAAATGATGCTGTTTCTGATCAAAGGTTTCGGTTTCCTTAAATGATACTTAAAAACCTTCTGGAACAAAGAAAGTACTTGACCATCTTCAGTTTGTGCTACACAGAGAACCTGGACTTCTTTTTCTCCATAGCAGGATGAAACAGCAGAAGAAAGAAAGTGAACAGGCAAAGAGCCAGTCCTAATTCAACGTTCAACATGAACTGAAACCTGTGATTCCCTTTGAAAGCAGTCTTTGAAGGACACTCCCACATAAATAACTCCTATTACAAACTGGTATCCATTTTGCTTAAAAATGGAATCTTAGAAAAACTATTTTTACCTCTGAGCATTAAATCCACAGGAAAAATAAAGTATGAAGATTAACGCTTGACAACTGTAACTTTGAGACTGACCAACGGGTATCCTTGGGTTTTGGTTTTGTTGCAAGTTGGTTTTGGTGTTTAATTTTCCATTCTGAAGCAGTGAGGACTTGCATCGTTGTAAAAGATGAACACTGTTCATGTTTCCCAAATCCAACTAAAATAACGTGTAAAATTCAACTTACAAGGAGTTAAAAGGTTTCATGATACCCAAGCTTTCAAACTAGGTGTAAAAATGATCAAAAGCAGCACCCATCCTTTGCTGGTTACACTAGAGCAATGTTCATTTTTTGGAGAAACACTACAGCCTTGTTGAAATAGCCACATCTGGTTTACATGACCTTGTCATAGTTAATGATCAATGATTTTAAAACAAAGACATTTTAAAAGTTAAAAGGAAGAAACAAACTAACATTTCAAATTTTATGACTGAAATATAGGAGATATGAATTACTGGAAATAGAAAATGTTTCTACCTCAATCAGAAGTGTAATGTATCTGACCTTTGAATTTAAGCTCATTTATTACAAAATTTAAAGCATTATTTCTTTTCCTTTGCCAGCAAAGCATACAAAGTCATCCTCAAAAGTGAAATAGACAATACATAGTGACAAAAGAAGCAACACCCATTAGCAGCAATATTTCTATAAAACAGTTTAAATGTGTTTTTTCTCATGTTGCTTCATTCATCCTAGACTCATACATTAAGAAATATTAAAGACTTGTATGCCTTGGGGTATAAAAATACTAACTTGAACGAAAATAAGAGTACAGTTAAAATGAAGCATAAACAACAAGTACAATTCAATGAAAAGAATTCTTAATTAAAACCAGAAAGCACAAGTCACAAAGGAAGTACAGTAATATACTCTCAATCAGCCAACTCTCTGCAGTTACTCTAACAAGAAAAAAAAATAGGAACTTTTGAAATAATTGTTCAAAAAGAGAATGTTTCTAAGGAGAAAAACGCATCTTATCTAACTATTGTCAAGAAGACAGAAGAAAACACAGTTTTAAAAGTATAACTTGAAGGGAACCTTAAAACGGGTGAAGATGGGAAGTTGCAATGAGGGTAAATCCTAAAACCATTTTCCACACAAAACATTTTCGGCTCCGTGCCTGAAATCATACGGCTGGTTTATGATTTGCAATTCAATCTGGAGAAGCAAGCAGCCTAATCACCCGACAAACGCGTTCAGAATCCGCTCCCCCTGCTGCGCCACGCGGAAACAATAACTCATTGTGTTTTGACTCTTATTATTCTAGTAGTAAACATGAATAGGGGCCAATGGAAAACATTTCCTGGGAATACAGGAGTTCAGAGCAGTTCTCGTTTTCAGCTGTAATTCACAGGAATTAAGCAAAGGCTCCTGGTTTACCTGGAAATACAATCTTTTGCCTAATGGTAAAATACAAGTATGGTCCACTGGTGTGGACACATTTGAAAGAGATGCACATAAAAGAATAAGTATAAAATCCTGGTTTATTTATGAGGAGCTCTCATAGAATAGAACTATTCTAACCTACCTCAGTTTATTATCCTGAAATATGGTGTTAGGGAACAGACTGCCTGAGCTTATTGAGACTTACTGACTGAGAAATGGCTACCGAAGGCTGGGTTTAAATGGTACTGATACTTGTCGAAGGCCTTGCTTTCCAGGGATGAACTATAAAAACAAAAACTACCAGGTGAAACGTTACTTAAATGAGACTGAACGACTGCTTACCCAAAACCAGCATCCAGTGCCTCCAAGTCAAGACACTTAGACAAAAAAAACAAACATAGGAATATAATCTAGGAGATGGCAAGTGGACAAAGATAACTATTTCACTTTTAGATGCTTTTCCAGAAGACAAAATGAACCAGTCGATTCTTTTGAAGTTGTATCTCTGACACTACTCTTGATGACTTCAGATATGAGAAATGACAATGTGAATTGCCAATGAAGAATATTAACTCCATATCCAGGAGGCTTTGGTGTTTGTTATGTTTTGTTTCTTGTTTTTAATACCCTTCCTTTTTGGTACAGCTCGGATTTAACTGCAGGAACAATGAGACACTAGCTCTGTACATGTCCCTGCTGACTGTCCCCAAACTCTTCTGTGGTTGCAGAACCAGGTTTTGCAGATCCAAACTAGTTAGGACAAAGTTTTACAAGCTCACTCAAGCCACAATTCATTTTTGCTGGACTCTGCAGGCATTTCTGGTGCCCAGTTCTGATCACACTGGGTTCTGGGGAGGTTTATTTGCTCTGGGTCAGCATTGATGAGCATGGCCAAGCTTTCTCCTGCATGTCTCTGTGTTTCTCAGAACCCCCATTAGCTGAGTTTTTCTGTTCTTCAAAGTACCTGAGGCATTCAGAACAACACGGGAATGTTCAGTATTTTGAGCTGCTCCTTTCTCTTTAGAGACAGAAGGGAAAATCACGGTGAAAATCCAACACGCACTTGGAAACAGGACACGAAAGTAAATCTCTAATTCAGTCACTAACAGGGAATTAAACCAGCACACGTATCTTTCCAGAGAGTTTAGCAAGGTATCTGTCATCTCAAGATCATCATCAAAAGTGACTCATTTACTGTTGGGAGAGACACATTAAACATGCCATTAAATCTGTGAATTAAAGGCTGAGAATACTAAATTAGGGACGCACCTTAAATAGAAAAGACGAGGGATGGAAAGCAACTGCCACACAAGCACTTCCTATTAGAGATGAATGAAATATTTCATTCCTCATGAAAAATATTACTAAATATTTTTCTTAGATAAACACAGAATGCTTACCTCATTACTAACTCCAGCAGAACTTTAAAACTAGGAACAACACTGACATCTCAAACAGAATTGGTTATTCCATCTATTTCCTGAACATATTTTACATTAAAAAAACCCCAGAAATGCTGCATAAACTGCATTTACCCAAGAAGCCAAATACTCAACTTCAAAAAAATCAGTGATTTTCTAACTACGAAGTGGCACAGATGAGTCAATCTCTGGTTTGTAGCACAAACAGTGACCTAAAACGACGTACTGACCTTCACACCTGGGTGAGAGCAAAAAGCGACCGGCCATCCCACTATCTGGAATTCTGCAAATTCCACTGATTGCAAAGCTGAGATTTATGACATGTCAAAGTGTTTCAGACTTTATTTTTCATGTCAAATAATTTTACAAGGTCTAACAATGAGAAATTGAGAAAACACACATTGTAACTTTAATAGGCCACAATCACCCTCTGGAATATAAACTTGCATTCAACAAATTTAAAAGAATTGTGGCTGAGATAGAAATATTAATTAAAACAAAAGGAATTTTAGAAATTCTGGTGTTGTGGGGTTTTTTGTTTGGTAGGAGAAGGAGAAGAAAGAAAGGAAGGAGAAGAAAGAAAGGAAGGAGAAGAAAGAAAGGAAGGAGAAGAAAGAAAGGAAGGAGAAGAAAGAAAGGAAGGAAGGAGAAGAAAGAAAGGAAGGAGAGAAACAAGCAAAAAAAACCCCAAGCCAAAACCAAATATAAGAGTCAAGCTGAGAATGACAAATGCAAGTGTTTCCATGAAACAGGCAAAACTGAAGCAATTGGCGGTAGCTTATCAGCAAAATAAATCAGATTACAGCAATCAATTTACTGGCTAAATTAATTAAAATGTGGAATCAATTATGTTGCATGCGAAAAGTCGGGATGTCAGCAGAGCGGAGAGTAAACAAGTGCTGAGGCCCGAGGATGGTTATGGAAGGTCTGACCCTGCACCAAACTCACCGCGGCGGCTGGTGCCACGTGGCTGAGCCGGGACTCATGACATCCCTGTGGTGTCCCCTCCACATCTGCTCCGTGTCTGCCCCTAATTACAGCTTTTAACTTTTATCACATTTAGAAACTAATCCCATATGCTAGTTCTCCTCGGCATGAAATAAATCTGCGTGATGGCTCTACTTATCCACGTTATTTGATTTTTAATTTCTGTTCTTGTGTCTCTAACACCTTCTGAGTATGGAAAATGATTCCTGTGAGGTTTGGCAGTCCCTGTCCTTCCCTACATTCCCCTGAATCTTCACCCACTAACGAGTTCACTTCTGGTCTAGTCACAAAAAGAAAAGCAGAATTATTCCACTAGAGAATCAAACATCACGACATTCAAATCTTGAGCACACAAAGATTCGTCTCTTCAATGTGAGGAGATATGCCAGGATATCTTCATTTTTCAAGCAAAGTCCTCAAAATTAATGTAATTTCAAAATACATCTGTTCATTACACAACCTCTATGATGGTCATTTTGGATTAAAACATATTTTTAGGAATTCTGCAGCCCAAGCCAGATGTTTCATGAACTACACTAGAAGTCAGACAACGGTGCTTCTTGAGGGGCGCTGGTTTACTGCGCTACGTGTATTATATGTTAGAGGCAGATACATTTACAATATCAATAAATACAAATTTTTAAATCACATATATTTAGCAAAGTTCAAAATTTGCAAGAACAATGCAAAACGGAGTTCACGTTATGACCGTACTTCAAATCACATTTTAAAGACCTTCTGGTCCTTGCAATCGTTTTGCAAGACTCCATTTCAGAGCGGATGGTTCAGAGTCATTTCCAGCCCACAAGTCAATTTATGCTGTGCCAGTTCCTTAGGACCCACCAATTAAGTTAATAACATTAACTTTTTATTACAGAAGCACTGGAATATTAAAGCATATATTTGCATACAAGGCTAAAATCCCACACCAGTCATTTGCATTTAGTCCAAATATACTAAAAAGTGAGGGAAAAATTTGCCTGCCTACACCTTCTTGGCACTATCATCATTGTCCAAGTATCTTATACGCTCAAGGGTCACACTAGGTTTAGAAATATGCATTTTGATGATTCCAAGTGTTTATAGACTTAATGAGAAACAGATACAAACTTGTAAGATGTGTCTCTTCTAGAGAAGCTGCTAGAAATTATATGTCTGCCTTTTTCTTGGTTATAGAATTCAAATTTATTACCTATGGCTCTAATAAGAGAGTGGGCAGTTAGTTCTTTAGAAGAATTGAGTTCATGATCTATCAGGATTTATTTAAACTGTTTCCTAACTCTTCAAAGTACACAACATTGGATCTTTAAACAAATTATAAACAGCAATTGTTTGAGAGCAAACCAGCAATTTCTCCCAATCAGATTGCACAGTTCTAAACAATTTGATCTTTTCCATCTGTGATAGTTTTGTGACCACACTGTCCTCATCTCAAGAACTTCAGTGCATTTATAAACATTAATCTGCACCACACTACCCTTATAAACATTAACATGTACTGTCTTTTGCATTAATCCATCTGACTAGACCCAAAGATGCAAAACTACACATGGACACCACTTTGACAGGGATCTAAACCATCAGACGTGACCAAATGACAACAGCAGTTCACTTCATGGATACAAATATGTCATCTTGGCCTTTTCGTTATGAGGGGGAGGAAGAATAAGACCAGAATCACACTAATACACTATACTTTTAAAATAGATCTTAAAATTAAACAGCCTCTGTACTCAATGGGGAAAAGAATAAAGAGAAAAAAAATCAAAATACTTGTATTGACATACACAGAAACATAAAACTTATTTGAAATATGCCCTTTTTATTAGTAAAGAATATCTCTAAATTGTACATAAAATTGAATGTTTTGAAAAACGCAACAGTAGAAATCAAGGTTATTGCAATAGTTGCGATGGATAATTTTTCTAGGGAAAGCACTGTGCACACAAATATATTCTTAAAATAAAAACAGTTTTGTACAACTGTCCAAGCCTGCAGACTTCTGGGTAAGAATTCCAAGTTTTATTTACTACTAGAACTAACCCTCAGTTTCTTGCAAGAAGCATTAAGATGCATAATCAAGTCATTAGTAAGAGGATTCAGAAGTAATTAAACACTGGGAATGTGGTTTGCCTTTTCCTACTCTGGCTTATTATGTCCAGCAGAATAACAATGCCACAAAGCTGTGAAAATTTTCATTTTGTACTTAGCAAAGAAAATGGAGTTTCTTCTGTCATATATGAGAAAGATGCATTTCTGAAGGATAAAAAAATCAGCTTGTGTTCCTAGAAGTTTTAAAAATTTGGTAAAAACTTGCAATAAAAGTTACAAGACTACTATGGCAAAAGTAGTAAGCAATATTCTCCGGTTCACTAACTCTTTTTTTCACTTGTATGTGAACATGAGGCAATTTGTAAGACTTTTTGGCTTTCAACATCTGTCTTTTGCACAGACACAGCCCCACCAGTTCCTGGGTGGCTGCAGGCAGATCACTGAAAAGCAGAGAGAAAGACAAATTATCTTCTCCTGATTCCAATGCCTATCGTCATTTGGGCTCAGCCCAGCTGGAAATAGCTCTAAAGCCCAAATTCTTCTAAGGACCTCCAACAGGGTCTGTATTGCTCTGTGGAGATGGCAAAGCCTGCTCTCCATCAAGAACCAGGAGGAAGGTGGGCACTGAATGATTGGGCACTGGAAAATCCCTGCTGTTGTCAGACCTTGGCTTCGCAAGCTCTTTGGGTTTCTCATCTAGTTTCTTTCTACATAGTGTACCTAAAAAAGGCCTCTCTTACTCATCTCTACAAATATCCATCTGGATTTTCAAGTTTTAATCCTACCATTACCTATTTTAACAACTTTCTTCTGCTCTTGTCAAGTCCTCAACATTCTGCCTATATGAACTACTGCAAAATTTGCTTCCCCATCTTTCCATGTGTGTCACTACCAGGTCCCCATACCCTGATCACATCAGCCTGGCCTCACTTCTGAAGCTTTCCACAGGCTGTTTCAACCCTATCTTCACTCCTAGCACCTAGAGGCAGTAATACCAGTTCTACCTCTGACTATGGCATCTGAGAGCCCAGACTAACATCTGGTTTTGAAGGAAACTCTTTTATGTCTGCCCGTATTCTTCATTTCTCCTACACCTCTCATGCTGTGGAAGATTTCCCCATAAACTCTAAAAGATAACTGATGTATTTTGTTAGATCCCTCTTCAAAACTCTACTTCACTGTGACTACAAAAAAATGATACAGTCAGTTTAGTCTATTATTACTATTTAGTCTTTTAATAGTTTAGTCTATTACTATAACTGACCAGACAAATGAGAGGTGCTTCTCTCTTTCTTTCTACCATCCTTTTGCATCCCTCATGGTTTATGTTAGACTATACTCTCTGGAGCAAAGAGGGTCTTGTGTCCAAGAACACACGAAGCCAGCACAGAGTCCATGTATGCCTTTGTTATGTGTATTTTTCAACACTGGAGAAAGCCCTTTCATTTTAATTACTATATTCCATTTGATTCCATTTTGATTTCACTCTATTATTAAATATACAGGAAGCTGAACAGATGTCTCTTAGCTCAACCAATTTATCAACTTCAGCAAACTAATCAGTTTAGGGGGGAAATAAAAAGCGCAGCATTAAAGCCCTTTTTGATCTGCACTATTCAAAGCTGCTCAGAGGACTGAGATTGAGCTGAGATTGCCATGGGCCATGCTTCAAAATTCAGATCCCGCCCAGCTTTGTCCCTTGGGTCAGAGCAGCCTGGTCACCATGGCTGGCACACGTACACCCCACATTAAGCAACGAAGTCAAGAGGCTGTTAAACTACAAAAGCTTTGAAGCCACCACTTCAGACTGGGATTGTATGAACATATCTGCCCTTATCTGAAGTTGCTTCTTAAAGGTGTTGACATCCCAGTGGTGATGGGAAAAAAAAAGATTTGAAGTTTCCCACTAATTTAATTACCATCCCAAAAGCAGATTTTCATGAAGGTTCTCCCTCCTTCACGAAGACGTTTTTCACAGGTTTTCTCAGGAGCAACAAACTGAAATTCTCAACAGATGTTAAAAACAAGACATGTCAGTGCGCTGGTGTCAGAAAAAATGGAAAGTGGAAGGACAGAAGTATTGCCAGGATACCAAGTAAATTATTTCTAGTTCTTTTCATGCTGCATTTGTTCCATGGGGCAAAGCTGTTACTGAAAGTACCAATGAAGCAAAACCCTGAAGACCAGTTTTCAGATGAATATTGTGACAGACAGACAATGCCCAGCAATATTTTAGCAGGTGCTTTCATGTGGCCAAATTTTGCTCATCGGTTTCAATATGTTGTCAAAGTGACTGACAAGTATTTATCTGCACAGCAATCTTTTAATTAACTTATTTTTTCTTCAACATAATTCCATCTGTACTTGCAGCTCCATTTCACATCCTTACAAAGTAAAGGCTAATGGCCTGGTAAATGCAGTTCAGCACAATTTCAATTTTCAGAATGCATGAGTATCCAAAGCCTCTATTACTGCCGTACCTCTCTAACTGCTCATTTATTTGTAAGTAAATGACTGGCTGCTGTTTAATAATAAAAACATCGGAAACCTAACAAACCTTTCCCATTTATAAGATGATGCCAGGTCTTCTGAAGTTTTCAAATTGAACGGACAACAAAAATGACAAATCTGTTCTGGGGCACGAGTAATTTAGGCAAAACCAGTGATTTATAAAAGCAAGAATACATGACAAACATGACCTTTCATCCATGAATGTTGTCTGAGTGCTGCTATGCAATTTTTCTTTTTGAAGTAACTGATGCTTTTTAATACATGTTAGGAACTGCACAAAAGGAGCCCATTAGCAGTTTATTTAAGTATCAGATTTGAGCGTTTGCTGGTACAAGAGCTCATCGTTGTCTCTGTAGGACTGGAGTGCTTTGGGGTTAAGTAAGGCTGAATTTCATTACACCGGCCAGAAGCATTACAGAGTTGGACCTATTTCAACCATCAGGCGCCCATGATTTTCCATCTTAAACAATAAAATGTTATTATCGTTCCTATGATTTTTTTTATGAACTGTTAGATACTTTCTTAGACTTATCTCTGTGGTATAAAGAGTTAAGAACATTGTTTAGTTTGCCTGTCCTCTCTTCGTCGTTCTCCAACTGTTAACAAAAGTATTCAACGTCAGAGGAGTGGGAGATGGAAAACAATACACTTTAAACCCATTTGAAAATGCTCAATCACGGGACAACCACATAATGGAAAACAGGCAAAAATCCTCCACAAATACCAATTAATACTTTCTGATACTTCAGAAAAGAAAAAATAAATCTGGTTATGGGAAGGAGCTCTGCAATGCAATGTGTATGAATACTCAGAAATCCTTTCCACATTGCAGAGACTTGTAAAGCCAGAGCACAGAGCACCCTCTCCTGAAGCAGCACTTGCTGCTGGTCTATAACACGTTTTCATAACCTGCAACTGGTAAATTTATTAGTTTGTTGGTGTTTTTTTTAAGGGAGGGAAAAGAAGTTCAAAAATTGCCAAACATGATGAACAAACAAGTGTGAGGTAACGTTTCAGAAATTTTCTGACATTACAGACAATATTAGAGGATGGCTATTTCCAGGGACTGTTTTATTGCCCCAGGCAGCAATGCAAGTTACACTATTTCTCCCAGTTGTTTACTGGATCTGATTATTGCCCCGTTTCTATGTCTGAAGTCCCACTCCTGATAAATCATGCCCTACTTAACTGACATAATTACGGGCTGTATTATAGAAAACTGATTCAAGAGGAATAAAGCCCACCATCATTCCTGTTGCTCTTTTTTAAATTCACTGTAACTTCATTAAACTCACATTACTGACTATTGTGGAGAGTGAAGAATTAAGAAGGAAACTGATTTTACTGTTGAGAAATAGCTTCCTCAGAGCTAGCAACTATTTAAACCTCCAGTGCCTATAAGCTCACAGTAGGTCCAGTGCATTTCAACGTGTAGCTATGTTTTAATTTCCTTAAACCACAGGACACAAGTCACAGTTCCAGTAGTGTCTGGAGCGAGATATCCGTTGCTGATAACGATGGAAAGTTTTATATCCTGCAGTTTCCAAATGCGTGGTATGCCACAGGAATTTCACAGAATTGAGAAGACGACGGCCCTTTGCTTGTATGGGGTTAACACCTTCAAAGGCACTAATTTAGTTGTAATTTTGCACTTAAATGAATGCACTTCTTAGTGAATAACGCATGTTTTGAACACCACTGGCCTCCAAAAGCATTTCCCTCCTTCCTCTTACCTTTGACATTTTTTTTTCCAGTTTTATCTCATCAATCTACCGATATAGTTGGATGTACCACCCATTTAAATCTCTTATGTATTAAGCTTTCCCCGTGGTGACAGATACGCTTTTCCAAAAGCACCCAAGTTCCCCCATCTATTTCCCACCGCATCGCATGGCTACATGCACAGTCTCTAAAGAACCTTACATAGAACACCATCCTGCTGCTGAAACTTTTAAATCAGCATCTACACCTAGAAATGTATTTCATGTCAGTACTGTAGAACATTTACAATTAGGACGCATCATTATTTCACTATTCCCGTTGAGCAATCGAATCACAGCACAAATGGAAACGTGCATGGGATGAGGAAAAGCAAGAAACTTGAAGCAGTTTCACCAGAAGTTCACAATCCTGCATAAGTGGTCACCTCTTTTCAAATTCCTTTTACTTACCTACATCCTGCCCTTCCAACAGCTAACCAGCTAGTGAAGGAAAATTTTATTAAATTAAATTAAATTTTATTAAACTACAGCCATGAAAAATAAAAAGCAAGCAGCAGCCGTTGAAGACTATTCAAACTTAGAGACACGTAAATCTGTTTCATGATGGCTAAATGCAGACCATGGCATTATGAGCTTAATCACTGACATCTCTGAATAATACCACAACCCTTCTCAACTGTTATTCAGTGGGGAAAAAGTTTTGAAAAGATGATATTCAGCCAATTGCAATTAATAAAAGAAGTTAATCAGTTTTTTGGTTTCCACCCAAGGACCACACCAGGCATCTTCTAACACGGCTCCCTTGGGGTCTACAATTGGCGCACAGAGTCAGTAGCTAAAGCAAGTAAATGTATTTTTTTTCCATTATTTTACAGTATCTTTACTGTATTATGTTCTGGTCAGTAATATTTTAACCGTCCCATCCTGGCAAATCACTAAGTACCTACTTAACATAACGTAAAAATCTACATCCCATCTACCCCAAGATGTTTAAGATGTTTCTGCTGTACATTGTATTCTTCAAATTCACGGACAGATTGTTACATTAAATCTGCCAGTTTGCCCCTTAAGAAAAGCAGCGGATGCCTTTGAGTTGCTCCTGCCCTTTCATTTCCCTGTATTGATTCTAATTTCCTTTCTTTATGCATTCAGCCAACTGGAATCTAAGTGGAAGAACAATTACTTGTTGAGTTTTGTTCATGTGCAGAATAACAAATATAATTACACAGAATCACAGAATGTCAGGGATTGGAAGGGACCTCAAAAGCTCATCCAGTGCAATCCCCCCATGGAGCAGGAACACCCAGATGAGGTTACACAGGAAGGTGTTCAGGTGGGTTGGAATGTCTGCAGAGAAGGAGACTCCACAACCTCCCTGGGCAGCCTGGGCCAGTGTCTGTCACCCTTACTGAGAAGAAGTTTCTTCTCAAATTTAAGTGGAACCTCTTGTGTTCCAGTTTGAACCCATTACCCCTTGTCCTATCATTGGTTGTCACCAAGAAGAGCCTGGCTCCATCCTCCTGACACTCACCCTTTAGATATCTGTAAACATTAATGAGGTCACCCCTCAGTCTCCTCTTCTCCAAGCTAAAGAGATCCAGCTCCCTCAGCCTTTCCTCACACGGGAGATGCTCCACTCCCTTCAGCATCTTTGTTGCCCTGTGCTGGACTCTCTCCAGCAGTTCCTTGTCCTTCTGGAACTGAGGGACCACAACCAGACACAATATTCCAGGTGTGGTCTCCCCAGGGCAGAGCAGAGGGGCAGGAGAACCTCTCTGACCTACTGACCACCCCCTTTCTAATCCACCCCAGGTACCATTTGCCTTCCTGGCCACAAGAGCACAGTGCTGGCTCATGGTCACTCTGCTGTCCCCAGGACCCCCAGGTCCCTTTCCCCTACACTGCTCTCTAATAGGTCATTCCCCAACTTATACTAGAACCTGTAGTTGTTCCTACCCAGATACAAGACTCTACACTTGCCCTTGTTGTATTGCATTAAACTTTCCCCGCCCAACTCTCCAGCCTGTCCAGGTCTCTGGATGGCAGCACAGCCTTCTGGTGTGTCAGCCACTCCTCCCAGCTTGGTGTCATCAGCAAACTTGCTGATATGCACTCTATTCCCTCGTCCAAATCATTGATGAATATATTGAATAACACAGGCCCCAGCACTGACCCCTGAGGCACTGCACTAGATCCAGGCCTCCAGCTGGACTCTGCCCCATTGACCACGACTCTCTGGCTTCTTCCCTTCAGCCAGTTCACAGTCCACCTTACTACCTGATCATCCAGACCGCACTCCCTCAGTTTAGCTGTTATAAGATAAAACTCTCTATTTGCTAATCCTTGCTGGAGGAATTGTTAATTTTCAACTTTTTATCCTGTATAGATTTGCATAATATTTCAGCAGCAGATGATGCCAACGCATGATAAAAACAAGACAGCCAATTTACAGACCTATCATTACTGGTAACCTTACCTGCCATTGCATCCTGGTTGAATCGACAGTATTTCGACTGCTCGAGCAGGGGCAGACATCGCTCAATAGGCGTCCAGACGTACGTCTCTGGACACAACAAGTCCGAGGGCCTGTACTGACCCTGGAAAGGAGAAAAGGAATACAATAAAAATAAAATAAGTCATACCAGTTGCACAAGAACACTCTGGCTACAACTTTCCAGATTTTCCCATGAACAAGGAATAGTTTTTAATCTAATCTACAGCAAATGCGTCAGGAACAGCTCAACTGAAATCACAGTATTTTCAGCACCATCTCCAGGATACAAACTTAACCTTGGCACTTGAAGAAAATGTAAAATTAACAGAACACATTTTTACGGTATCCAAGATGAACTACAAAAGTTTTGGCGTTGCTTACTGACACTTTGTATTTAAGTTGTCCTCTGGAGTTCTGCTGAGCTGGTGCCAACACTAAAGAACTCAGCACCTCCAAAAGCAGCTTGTCTCAAGTGTTGGTCATTCAAGCAAATAATGGAGACTAAAAAAAAAACCTCACTTAACAGCAAGCAGGATGCTACTTTTATTGCATTAGTGATAGAGCATTTTGTCGTTGCTACTTAAATGGTAACGTTTTCTTTTTAATTTATGGATTTTTTTTCCTGGAATAGCTTACAGGTAATGATTAGTGAAATTCCACCATTCTTTGTTGATTTATTTAAAATATATTCTTTGCAGACATTCCTAGAGAATAAACAGTTGTAATTATTTTCCCTTTAGCTACACAGAAAATCACCACCTCAGCAATAATAACCTCCTCTAACCAGATCTTCGTTTGATTTAAAATACGATTATTCATCGGCCTGTAACTTAAGTCAAAAATCTGTCTCTGAGACATCATTCATTTAACCCAAACCCTCTCAACATCCAGAGCCGTGTGGTGGAAATACCCGATTAATTTTTAAACTGAAAATTCATTTCACATATCAGCTTGAAAAACAGGCATACAATACATAGAATGAAAAAGTTTAAGGATCCCAATTATACAGGCCTTGAATCAACAGTTAAAAGACTGGGCGCTATATTAAGTCACACTGCAGTGATGCAATTAAGAGTTCTTCATATCAAATACTTTAAACAAGTAATGAAGATGATTGTCTTGATATGAAGTTGATTTTTTTCCAACTTCTACTACAAAAAAAGGTAAAGCGGCCTTGAATGAAGCCAACCAGCATTTGGGAAGGGACACAGATCTAATAACAGCGACTACAGCCTGGTGATAAAGACATTTTTAAAAGCTGCATCCACAAGCTTTGCTATTCTTCTTTTAGACACACCTTATGCAGCAACACCCAACTTTGGAGAATCAGAAGAACCATTTTTCCAATGTTTGAAGAGATTCCCCATTCCTTTTATTCTCTTACTGTTCCACTCAACAATATTTACAGTAGAACTAAGTTTTTTTCATTATGTATTTCCCACCAACTGCAAACTGTTGAGTAAGAAATACATAAATTACCTCTGATAAAAACAATGTCATAGCTGTCCACATAAAAAGCTTCATTCCGAACCTTATCAAATACCTGCTGTATCTTTCTGAAATGAGTCTCATTTGAAAAATAGTCACAGTTGACTTGTAACTACAGTTCTTGTTTTGTTTTTAATTAAATGCAAATTTCTGTACTAAGTTAAAACAATATTCCTCCAACTCCATGCAGAAGCTTAAACCTCAAGGTCTTAGAAAAGCCTCTAAAGCCAGAGAATGGAAATGACATTATTAAATAAACCGCTTTGAAATGTTAGGCTATCTAAACAGGAACAGCTGAAAGGTATGTGTCTCTTAGTCATCATTTTAAGCAATGATTGCTCAGTCACTTACTGTTTTCCTAGAAATTACTGTCCCTACACCTTGAAATATATCATACTTATGAATCCCATGCATGAAAACCATATCACCACACAGCCTTATTCTAAAGTTCCCAATTACTTCTACAATGTCACATTCTGTCATAAAACAGGATGTATAAAATCAACTGCGTTTCAGCATTAGTTTGGTTATAACAAAGATTCTTCAGCACTGAGCAAAACCGTAACGGGAAAATGTGACTATCCAATCCATCACTGTAGACTCAGTATTTATTTCAGGCATCAAAATACCCTACTTTGGAAGGAAAAAGGAAGAAATAGGTCTAAGGTAGTTCCTTCAGATGTTTTCTTCTCCCCAAATTTAGAGTCTTGTTAATTAACTTCCCTGGAGATGTGTGAGGCTGAGGTGATGACACACAGAAAAGAGGCAACACCAATCAGTGACACAAAATGTAATTAGAGGTAAAAAAATCAAACAAGCTATTGATGCTCCTCAATATCCTCCCGTTTCTAAAAGTATTTCCAAACATACTAGAAGTATGATATGAAGGCAATTTATTTACTCTACTAGTTAAACCCACATCCCATGACTCATTTGTGGAGGAAGAGGGAACACGAAGACATTCAGAGGTGAGTTTCCCAATGAACAGCATGGCCACTGTCTCTATATTGACAGAATTAAAAAGGAAATCCACAGAATTTGTTAAATCAAATGCAATAATTCCTGTGGGTTTTGTCCTCTTCTTTTTTGTCCCCGAAGAACTTACTCTCAATTCACTTACTTTCTTAAAAATGTTAAACTCAACACGAAAACAATGAATCCACCTCGCCTTCCCCCACCCAACCTTTTATTGTGACTGTGAAAAATCTGAACCTGAGAACCAGCCAGATTCTGCCTCCTCCAGAAGCACCTATAATTCAAGAAAATGTTCACATTTCATTATTCCCCCTAAAAGTATTACATCATCTAAAAAAATTGCCTCTACACATGCTATTTATATTCCTTCTTATTCTTCTTATTGCTGATTTGCAGTATACACCCAACATAAATCCAAACTAGAAAGGGGATCTCCTGCAGAGAACTGCCGCAGAGCTATTTATCACAGCAGAACTTCTTCACCAGGTTTGCAAAACTGTTTTTGAAAATAATTTCTCTTTGGCTTCAGCTTAAATTAGCATACATTTCAGAAGCAATTCAGCCTATTGTGAAAACCCACAACTGAAAACATTTTGCTTTCTTTTATCTCATGATACAGAAGTTCCTGCACAGTAGTGCTGTTTATCCTGCCCAGAACATCCTAGGAATACTTAACTACAAGATTTTCAACAATAAGTATCACCTTACAGATCATTCTAAGCACTTGTATTATGTTCCAGCTTCTTAAACCCAATACCACCTGCTGATGAAATTCACTCTCTCAACAGAAAACAACTGCCCATTTTTCTTCTGTCCGCACATCTACATTTTGTTAAGAAATATCCAGCAAGGCACAAGATGTGCTATTTTGAAATGTTTTTTGAAGTGAAAAATACATTTGCCTAAAATTGCATTATTTTTGATGCTGTTTAAAATTTTCACAGACATCCAGAAACATCCTTGTTGATACACAATGTTGACACATTTTGAGCTGTTATAACACGAGAATGGCCACTGCAGGTCATGCCGGGTGTCCATGGGACAGCCAAATATTCTGTCTCTTACGGCCATCAATAGAAAATACTCAGTGAAAACTTACAGAAAGTATAAAAGCACATAGCGTTACTCTGCCAGAACTCTCTTGACCTCCAACAGATCCTTCCACAAGTAGATAACTTCAACAATAATGCATTTTGCCATTGAATAATCCTCAACAACTGCTTTCATTTACTTGAACCTGCAAAATGTTGTTCTGCTTGATTACCATTCCCACCTCTATTACAGAAGTGCTGTGAACAATCGTTGCCTTATCACCATGATTTTACAGATAAATGTGGTATCTCCATTGGCCTGAAGGGAACTAAATTCTTTACTCGTTCCTTTCACACAGGCCATTCCATACCTTTAACAATCCCATTCAATCTGTCCTCTTTCCAATTTTGTTTTCTCTCCTTTGAGACAGGGGGAAAACATCCAAACTTGTTTAAGGAGCAGAAGAACACAAGGTATAATAAAGAAAACCAAAAGAAAAATTACATCTTTATAAGTATCTGACTAACCTATCAAATGGTTTGATTAAAATGCAATACTGAAAATTAGTACAGCTATGGAACTCCTGAGTAGATGGTTTCTTCTACCAGGTCAACTCACTGCAATATAAACTTGACTCTAATAAAAAAATACCTCCATGATATTTTATTTTCACTAATGTTTGGGGTGCATATAATATAAAAGAAAGAGCCTTTAAGGTGGTTTCCCTTACACTATTAGACATGCTGCATTTTAATTGGAAACTTCTGGAAATAGACTTTACAGTGAGGCCGCCAAGCCTAAATTAATACTTCACACCATGATATTTTTTGTTTTACAGTTTCCAAATCAGAACCGACCAGAACTTCTCTGAACTTTTGTTCCACAGGAAGGGCAAACGTTTTAATGAGACTTTAGTCTGGAGATTACTTCTTAAATATTTTGTAAAATCTGAGGGATTTGGTAAGCGCTTGAGATGAAAAACACCAGGAGAGTTTGTTTTTCTAGTCTAAGTAAAATTTAAAACGTAAAACTACCAAGAAAGAGAATAATCTCAAAAATGAAGAAGGTCAAGCACCAGTAGCACTGGAAAAACAAAACAGGAAGGTTAAACATACATTTAATTCTTTTATCAGGTACAGTTTACATCTGTATTCTATTTTTTTTCACAATAAACCCATTGATCTTTTATTAAAAGTGAATTAAGACTGCCTTCATCTCCATTTCCAGCCAGCTGCTTTAAAAAGAAGCTCTCAGACTACACAAAGAAAATAACCCCAAATTATCCACATCAATCCATTAGAGCCAGGCAGCGCCGCCCGAGAAAGAGCGCGACAGACCGCGGGTTTATTGAATTCAGTCTTTTCCTTGAAAGACAACCCCGCTGGAATCCCATCAGCAAAGCTCTACAGCAGCCCCCTGCCCCCCAATTTCGGTAGATAAACAAAAATAGAGTTTATCGATCCCCAGGAGAGCCCTTGGCAAGTCACCCTCACTGCAAGGTTTGCACAGACGTGGGTCGGCCCGTGCTAGGCTGCAAAAAACCCAAGATGAATACAAATGGAACCATCCAAGCAGCTTTATTTATCAATAAGAGATGGCTAGAGACTTCAAGTTATCACCAAATGTATTTAGCATACAAGAAAGTATATACCAAAAAGGAGTTTCATCAGCCAATGTATAGTTTGTGTGAATAGATAAATGCTATTTGGAGTTAACCGCAGGTTTCACAGCTGCACATGCAAACTGACTGCCTGATACTCCACTGCCAGTATCAAACAAAATTTTTATTCAAACTGCAAAATTTGAATTAATTATGCAATTTTTAGGGCCCACAAGTTGCGACCTGGAGAGCTGAGCCACCTTTCTGTTATCAAAGAATAATGCATTGTAATCCTTAAAAGATGTTACGAATAACAAACAAAATTCACTTTCTAGCTCATAAACTATTTTTGAGAAATATATGAAGTGCAAGGGAAATATCCCTTCTTCAAAACGCTGGGCTGATTCTCATTCTTTTAGTTACATTATCAGAGGCACAAAGCCTGTGCAATGGGAATTTCACAGGCCAGCCAGGGAGCTGTAATGTGCTTCCCAACACATCTCAAATACCAAAAGGCAGAGCAAATGCTCACCTTCTCCCATATTGTTTGATTTCCTATAAGTAAAATGCAAATATTTCAAGCTGTATTTTAAATAGAAGTGTACCAATACTTACTTATTTCAATTAATTTGTCACGACATTAGTTATTTGCTTTTTTAAATGTATCCCAACCTTCAAAGTGACTGACAAAGCAATGGCATAATTTGCCAGCTTTCACTTCTTTTCTGCTTATTTCCCAATTCAATATAATATATTAACAGAAATAATTAATGATAAAACATTTCCAAGGAGAACACAGTCATAGCACTTGTCTCCTATGTGTCTTACAACTAGTAGGAAACAAATCGTTTCCAACAAATACTGACTACATATAAATGCTTAGCTGTTCTTCAGTCAATATACAAAAATTTTTGTGTTTCAGAAGGTTTTCATACTGTACCTCAGATAAATATCTCAGGTAAATGCAAAAAAGACTAAAATAATAAGTAAAAGACAACAAAGAAGACAGCCAAGATTCATGCTCGATACCCTACAACTATCATGTCATTATTTGGCCATTAACTGTCTGCATGCCCTTAACTCACCACAAAAATACGATTAAGTTAAATTTCTCCTAAATTTCATTCAGATTTTAAGTAAATCTCAGCACTTGATGTAGTTATGGTGGCCTGGACAGAAGCACTTATAAAGAAATATTATTTTCCCCTCTTAAAATACTTTCAGAAAGTATTTGTGTTTTCCCAGCACATGATATACCTAGGAATCTCCTGAATTGTTTCAATTCTGCTATCTTCATAACTCAGTGTACAGTCCAAATAGTTGCTTTCACCTTGTCCTCTTCCAAAAATATAATCTGAAATATTTAACACTTTCTAGCTTGCTTTTGATACTGAAAAATGGCCAAAAGGTGTCTGAAAAGGCTCATGGACTGCTAGAGAAAAAATTGCTTTCCAATTGAGGAAAAAAATGGAAGAATCGGGACAGTCTGGGTTTTTTTCTCCTTTTCCCTTTAGTCTCTAACTCTGTCCAGCTCTTCTCCCTCTTTCTATATGCCCATGTTACCCTTCCCTCTGCTCACCAAGTACAACAAGCAAAGGGAGGCCTGGGGATGCTTATGTGACTGCGGCACATCAATACACAAACGTGCCATCAGCGACACCCAAGGAGCCAACAAAGCACTGGTTTAGATAATTCTGATTTCCAGTTTAAACATTAACAGCAATTATTATGGCTGGCACTTATCGTCTCTGTCTTACCAGCTTGGGACGCAAATGTCCAGAGCTAAAGATAACACACAAATCTGGGCATACACCACCAACCACATTCAGGCGTTGCTCTCTCCTCCAAGACTTCTTTCCAAGAGCTTGTTCTTTTTCCTTTATAAAGATCAGCAAATTGGAGTTTTCCATTGCTTGTTCTAAGCCACTAAAGGCACGCTATCCTAAGTCCCCATATTAAAACCACTATATTTGAAATAAAGCAGTGACTAGGCTTGCACAAAAGAGAAACATCTCTGTGTTCAGGAATTACATCATGAAAACTATATTTTTAACATCTCCTTGATCATTAGATAGACAAACACATATTTAATGGAAAGATAATTTAAAGATAACTTATGCAAGGGGGGCAGTTGCCAGTCTTTTATGTTCATATTCTTCGCATTTTGAGATTTACTCAAGGTAATGGGTGTCGAGAGTACAGTAACATTTCTGAACTTGGACACAAGCCACAAAACATCTGTGCCTATTCCCACCCCATACCTGTTCTCACTCCTTTGTTTTTCTGGCTTAGAAAAAGAGACTGAGAGACACATACAAACAAGTTTTACGTTTACCGCTCTGCTGAATTTGCATGAGCATTTTACAAGCTATTACCTGAAACAACCCCAACTTCATGCCCCTTGTGGTAGCAGAGAGCTGGGGAAAACCATTCAAAATTCAGCCTTATGGATTCCTCTTCAGCTTCACTTCTGACTCCCCAGATTTCCACTGTTTCTTCAACACAACGTATTTATCCAGAATTTCTAGTTTATACAGTAGAAGCATTGGGAAATGCTGGGAAAATTACATAAGTAATTGTAATTATATATGTGCCATGTGATAACGATAACTCACAGCGCAAAATGTAAGGATATGGCATTTCATACTGGACAGACAAAGCACAAAACATTATGAAATGGTCCCTTCAAGACCAATAAGGAGAATATTGTACCCTGGTTCGATACTTTCGATGACAGAAACAGCAAGTTTATGGATTCTGAACTGCCCTAAGTTGGCTGTTTATCTAAAGCTGAAATAATAATATCCTAATGACAGACAAGTATGAATAGAACTCCTGAAACTGAGAAACAAAGAGAAATATTACAAGTATGTAGCTACTCAAAAAAGCTTATGTAACATCAGGGTCACTGTTTAAGCATGTTTTCTAAGTACTTTTACAACATCTAACTATTGATGTATCTATTTTGCCTTTTTGTACTTCCCAAGATTCCTTGTATTATTATTATTATTATTAGTAGTAGTAGTAGTAGTAGTAGTATTGCCTTTTTGCTTATATCTGCTGATCTGTGCTGTACACAATGACATTTAATTAAAACAGACTACTGAAACTAAGCTTAGCTTTCAGTGTTGCTACAAAAACTTGTGTTTGGCACACAAAAATAAGATGCTGATATGGGGTGGTACTTATAAGAAAACCACACACTACATTCCTGCCTGGAATTCCAGAGACAGTCACCAAGAACGTTAAAACATTGCGTAGCTTCAAATATTGCTATTTTATCTCTCTCATTGACTAATATTTAGTATCAGTGACACTAAACTGACGTCAACACCAGACCGAAATTCTAAAGAACGTTTCAAATTCAGGGTGTATTTGTAGATATTTAGACACTGAGATTCCCTATGGAATTACAAGAGCCATACGTTCAAAAAATTTACAGGAAAGAAAGATTTTGTGATTTTAAATAAAATATATAAAACCATGCGATGTTTAGTGGAAATTGCCATTAAACATCCAGTTGGGAACAAGCTAATTAAAGATGGTACCATCTGGCCATACTTCTGCAGCTGGTGTCCATCTTGCCCATGGAGAAGCTACTTAAGAGTCCAAAAAGAAGTAGCACAGTTTGGGAAAACTTGAGTGGAAAACAGTGAGAAAGAAGAGTTAAGCTCGTACATTTGATGAATATTAGCTTCTCTGTATTTTAGCCAACTTTTTAATCAAGTATATTACAGGGAAAAAATGTAATACACGTTGCCTTTTTACTTCAAAAAACAAAGGTCTCGTGGAATAAAAAATTTATGATAAGCAAAACTGAACTTGTTTATTTTAAATCTGCTTCAGAAATTCTTATGGAGATCTTAGCGTTAAACTTGGAAAGAAAGATTAAAAAAAACTATGACACAAAGATAAAACCCAAGTAGGGGCCTCAAGAGGAATGCGGCATTAGAGACACACCAACTATGTTGACTTAGGTCTTGCTCAAAAGGAGTTTATTTTGGCAGCTGTGAGAAGTGGAAAAAAGAAAGAAGTAGTGAGTGTTTCAATCATGTGGATCCCATATCTTTCTCTTGAAGAGGTGCCATAAACTGACAATAATTTTTGAGATCATTACATTAAACGTGTGAAAAGAAGTATTTTCTTATATTTAACATGAAGTGCAGTAATTGCAGGCAAAAAAAAAATACACAACCTAATATATTATACTCACGCTTTACACTTACACATACAAAATTGTCACGTTGATATCAAATAGCTTTAAACATTCATTAATACCTCACTAGCTGGAGTCATATCTAACAGAACAGATTACAGACACACTCCACAGGAAAGCTAAATTAATGCGCAGTCAGAGGCTTCTACTACCTACTTATCAAAGTAAAAACACCACAGACCATATTTATTTAATACAAAAAAAAATATTCCAAACACGAAATTAAATTAATACAATTTAAATGAAAGTGAGCATGCTTTAAAGTATTTTTCTATACAGCTGCACAGGGAACCAGAACATTAACATTCACCAGGACTAAACCATCAACAGAAACGGGTGTGAGGGCTCAGTGCACAATTTTTTTAATTATTAATTTTTTTAAAAGCACCGACTGTGATTATGATGTACCAAAAAGCAAACCAACGCAAATTAACTTTTTAAGGCTTCCTAATGGAAGGAAACGGGGCCTAAACCTGCAACCCTTCCTCATATGGCTCCCACTCAAATCTGATTTTTCTCATGTTTTAAAGCAATGAATAATTCTAAAGGATGACACAGGTAAATTCTACAGCAAGATACAGTATTTATATTTCAGGTATCTATGATGTCTCCAATTTACTCTTTTTATACATGTGTAACACGAGCATCACTCTTGCAGCTCAACCCAACCAGAGTTTCTTGGCTTCTGGATAAAACTCTTCACTCCAGTGCATCGACAGGGTGCACAGAAACCTCTATTTCTAACTGGCCATGAATTTTTCTGTATTTTTAACCCTCTTGACTATTTCTTGCTTACATGTCTATCTTCAAACCAAACTCCCCATTACAGCCTCGAATGGCGTTTCCAAAAATTCAGCCAGAAACACATGAAACTTGATAAAAATCTGCCCAGACAAGAGTCTGAGGGCAAGAAAATAAGACCTACCCAGGAAAGTCTGGGCTGCCGGTAGCCTTATACTGAATAAATAATTTCACACTTCATGCTCAGCTATTGACTCAGTCTGTGGAATATTTGAAGACATAATAAACACTAGACTAATTGACAGCTTTTCAAATTGTGAAACACGGATAATCATGAGTTGGAATATACTCCTATTTAGGTGTTTAGACGCGAGACATTGGCTTTAGGTTAAGATATGCTGTGTGGGAGTTTCAAAAGTATTTATGGTATTTTTGCAACTAAATCATGTCAAAAAACAACGTCACTTTAAAAATTGCCATTCTTTTTTTACTTCTGTTTGTTTTCATACATCTAAGAACAAGCAATAATATTCTGCATTGGTAATTCAGAACAGTATATATGATTTTGTACTTCAAAGCTTTCTATCAACATATGGTACACTTGACATATTTTTTCAAGTCCAGCAATAAAAAAACTGAGTAAAAGCCAAATAATTTACCTTTAGTGGTTCAACATTGAAATATAGACAACCCAATATCCAAGAAACTACTTCACTAACAGTTGTACATACAAACAAATAGGTGTTAACAGTAATATTAGCATAGTAGAAAAGAGTAAAGTTATAGGACAAATGAAGAAAACAGCACAGGAAAACTTATTAGTGAAAACTTCATTTCTTCAGGATCTTGACTAAATAATAATGTGAAATTCAAGCTAATATATCCATACACACAAAAAGATGTTATTCAAATTAAAAATCTGAAGGAGAAAATAAACACCGAGATTGATCGTTGCCTTAAGTGTCGACAATTTATATGATCAGGATAGAGTAACACGCGTCTGCCAAAACATCTAAACCTGCTTGTGTCTCCTCCATCTGCAGATTAAAAAATGAATAAATAAAAGGCTTGCTTTACCACAGTATTGCAAGCATATGTTAGAACTTAAACCAACTGCTATCCATACAAAGCATCAACAATTATCTGTACGAAAACTCTGGACTGAAAGAATGCGCTTTAAATGAACTTTCTTGTCCCTAAAAGTGTTTATTTTCATAGGGAATTTTCATTCATGAAATAAGCAGTCTAATTTTAGGTCTGTTTTGTTTGTGGGGTGTTTGTTAAACAAGTCGGCTTTGTTTGCTGGGAGAGGAGAAGTGGTAAACAAAGTCCGTCTGTGCTGGGTCTGGGCGGGAGACACTGCGGCTGCACCTCGGGCCGGCTCAGCCTGCGGAGCCGAAACCATCACTGATCTCACCGCCTCGAAAACAGGCAAAATTCTGCACTGCAAAAACGGGTACGTTCTGTCACCAGAGAACTGGTGGTTTGTAATCTCCAAAACTAAACAAACGTAAGAATAACACATAGAAAATATGGCTAGATAAAGAGACGTATTGAATTTTTGTCAAGCTATTTTGCAGGGAAGGACAACTGCCTGAGGACATACTATAGTAAAAATAATTCTATCCTTTCAATGTGTTATTTCAACTTGTTTTCAAACTCCTTACATTAATGAATTCTGTCTCCTTAATTATAACCAAAATATTGAACTTCTAGAACTGGAATTCTTGTCAGGCAAGTGCATTTTTCTTACACAAAAGTGAACAAAATGAAATTGTACCAGCAAATTCTGTCCTGGTAATTCCGCATGCAGATTTGGCATCTATTAGCCATGTAAATGCACACGGGCATGCTTGTGGCTCTGTAAAACTGCCCAACGCCATTCTCATAGTTGGTTAGAACAGATTCACCATTATGCTTTCATCCAAATTATTACCATTAAAAGGTACACAAATGTCTACTTGCATGTTTTGGAAAACATATCGTTTAACATTATGTATCCCCAAAGTCTTTGAGCCAAAACATCAACACTCTAGTTTTCCCTTAATGCCAGATGTTTGGAAACTATTTTCTTTATAATCACCTCCACAAAACAAAACTGGTTTGAAGGCGAATGGGTTGGAATCAGTAACTATACCATATGCTGCATTTAATCCTGGTCATACCCAAACCTAGTGATTCAAGAGTATATTAAACGCATACCCAAATATAGGATTAGAGAGGGCATTAAAATTTGAATTTTGCTTAAAGAAAAAAAACAAAACACCAAGCACTTTGTTGACATTCTAACAGTTTATAATCCCTGCTTTTCAGAGTTAAAATAATTTTTAAATTGCCCAGGCAATCACTTTGCTTTATTTTAAAATCAATAAAGCTCCACACTGTATTTGAGTGCATGCCTACCTTGAAAGACAAAAGCAGTTTCGGGCACTTCTGTGCATTTTTAACACATTTTAAAAATAGAGAGCAAAGTATAATAAATATTTGAATGCTTAGCATCATAGGCCAATAAATACTGACATGGAAGTTTAATCCAGAGCTACACATCTAAAGGGCAGCTCAGCCTTGGTGGCATTTAAAGCTGCAGGGACCGGGCTCGGCAGAAGTGTGGCACATCCAGCCCCACCACCAGCCCCAAGGTCTCCAGTGGCCCCTTGAGGGACATTTTCTGCTGGTGTTGCACTGTCCAAGCAAGCCAAGGCAGCCCGGAGCCAAGGATTTGGCTGTAAACCCAGAACAAGTTCATAAACCTCAGGGAAGGAGCAATATTGGCAGTTTTAAGAGACTCTCGGGAGAAGGTTCACACTCGTTCTTGTTTCTTGTTGCTCTAAAGACGTGCAACCACCACCAAGCCTAGAGGATTAAAGAAAGCCCATTTTAACGCAGAATACAGCGCACTAGAGATTTTGAGGGACTTTTGTAGCAGTTTACAACTTTACCAACTTAACTGGTATTGGTGTGAAGAATTTTATTATCTGTTTACTTGGATCATCCCACTAACTTCTTCCCACATCACAAAGAGGTAAATGCACTAGAATTTAAAGTTTCATCAGAAGGTGGGGCTGTTAGTACAAGCGTAGAATAGAATCATAGAATCATTTTGGTTGGAAGGTCAGGATCATCGAGTCCAACCATAACCTAACTCTGGCACTAAACCATGCCCCTAAGAACCTCATCTAAACACCTTTTAAACCCCTCCAGGGATGGTGACTCCACCACTGCCCTGGGCAGTCTGTTCCAATGCCCGACAACCCCGTCGAGAATAATTTTTTCCTAATATCCAATCTAAATTTCTCCTGGTGCAACTTAAGGCTATGTCCTCTCATCCTATCACTTGTTACTTGGGAGAAGAGACCAACCCCCTCCGTGCTCCAAGCTCCTTTCAGGCAGTTCAGAGATCAGAAGGTCTCCCCTCAGCTCCTGTTCTCCAGGCTGAACCCCCCAGGTCCCTCAGCTGCTCCTCACAAGACTTGTGCACTTGAAGACTGACAATTCAGTCACCAATGTGGTCGAGAAGACATTTAACATACAGAGTTTCTTTACCATTCCCTACTGACACAGAATCATTTTGTGCTTATAGATTTGTTAAACCATCATCAGCACCAAAGCAAAACAGACAACAGTTATGAGAAAGAAACTCATTTGTCTTCTAAAATAAAGTTGCAGTCAGGGCTTACAAATTGAGATCTATTAGAAGCACACAACGATTTATGAGAAATACATAAAACACCATCTTGAAATAATTGAGGCTGCACAGGGGCTGTCCTTTGGATCCTTTCTCAATGCCCCACCTAGTTTGGTGGGAATTGTGGTGGAGCATCCCCAAAGCCTCTCCCTGTGGAGACCTTCCCAGCTGATCTCCCTGCCCAGCACCCTCAGATCACCCAAACTGGGACCAGCTCTCAGCCGGCACTACAGCTTTTTACTCAGCATCCTTCACTGTCCCTTTAAAATATAAATGGAGGAGGCAAAGAGTAGCAACCACCCTTCACTCAAATATACTGTAATATCTCTCTCTGCTTTCCTCTCTTTTCACCTTGAATGGAAGATAATTAAAAGCAATTAATATCAAGCCACACGATGGCAGCTGGTAAAGACTAAAGTGGAAAGAATGCAAAAAAAAAAAAAAAAAATTAATTCATAAAATAAATCCCGGATCAACTTTACTGACCATATTAGCACTAAGTAACCCTTCGGAACACTAGCTTCAATATCTTAAATAAATAAATTAAATCAGTGGAACAAAAAGCTCATCTTGTCTTCTGTCCATTCATAAAACAACAGCGCATTTGTGTTGGGGCGAACAGAGAATTTGGTTCCTGTGTACTTTTGCTTCACAAACCCATTCTTCTTCAATTAGTTGACAATGGGGTCATTTTCATATCCTATTTTTTTTTTTGTCATTCTAGCTCAGTGTTCGTTTTGAAAACATTTTTATTCCAAACAACGAAGGGGAAGGAAGCAAACAGTGCAATATTCTATTAAAAAGATGATCTTGTCCCCTGAAACCTTTCTGGTAGGAACCCCAAAATTAACTGCTCTTACCAGTTTCAGTCATTCACACAGAATCCCAGAATGTCAGGGATTGGAAAGGCCCTGGAAAGCTCATCCAGTGCAATCCCCCCATGGAGCAGGAACACACAGATGAGGTTACACAGGAAGGTGTCCAGGCGGGTTGGAATGTCTGCAGAGAAGGAGACTCCACAACCCCCCTGGGCAGCCTGGGCCAGGCTCTGCCACCCTCACCATGAAGAAGTTTCTTCCCAAATTTAAGTGGAACCTCTTGTGTTCCAGTTTGAACCCATTACCCCTTGTCCTATCATTGGTTGTCACCGAGAAGAGCCTGGCTCCATCCTCCTGACACTCACCCTTAAATGTATTTGTAAAGATTAATGAGGTCACCCCTCAGTGTCCTCTTGTCCAGCTCCAGAGCCCCAGCTCCCTCAGCCTTTCCTCACACAGGAGATGCTCCACTCGGGTCAGCATCTTTGTTGCCCTGCACTGGACTCTCTCCAGCAGTTCCCTGTCCTGCTGGAACTGAGGGGCCCAGAACAGCTCAGTTATTCAGCTGAAAACTACCAAATAAAACAAAGTTTCCAGCAGTGGTTAACTCACGAGATAAGCAGAAACCTCAGGGCAGCGTCTGGAAATACCAAGGGCATTTTGCAGTGGCTTTTTTGTTTCATGCTCAAAAGACAACAGTTCACCTAGCTCCCATGCCTCGCTAGGCCTCCCCAATAAGATCACCTTTGAAAGCCTTTGGGAATTGTTTTTATTAGATTAAGGAGCTGTAACAAAAATACTTCACTTCTCCACTGACCCTTCTGCCTGGGGTCTGTGCAACCCCCAGAGCTCCGGTGCCCTCATGTTGGTCCATGTGCAAACGCAGCTCCCTCCCAGAGCCCACCCCAAACTTCAACTACTGCCTCCAACACCCATTAAATAACATAGATTCGATTTTAAATCACTTGCATCTCAATATGTTGGTGGTAACCACAGGCTGCAATGAAGAGAGCTCCTCCCCTACTACTGATATGCTGGTGGTGTGAAAACACCATTAATTACCATCATCTGCAATACAGGGCTAACGAATCTTTGCTCTGGGTTTCCTTCGTTCTTCATTTCATACTTTCTTCAAGCTGTCACTTCCAGTATTTACTATAATACAATCAATAATAATTTACTACAATAAGGAAGATAAAACTCATCCAGATCTCCATAGGCACTGTATGGAACAACCGTAAAACCGTCTATGTTTTTTCACCTCATTTAATTCAATACTCTCTCCTGAAAGACAAAATGCAACTTTTAACAGAGACTTAGCTAAACCAGAATTAACGTCAGACAGATTCAAGAGCATATTACACGTGTGCTTTCAGTCACAAGCCTTGGCACTAAAAATAACTCAGCCCAAGTCCCAATTTAGCACATCTTGAAAACTTTGTAATTGCACAATTCCCTTTTTTTCCTCCTTTCCATCCTTTTTCTTTGCCTCCAGAGCCTACTACCTGCTTTAGTACCCTGAAGGAAATAACTCATGTTATACAAACCAAAGGCAGAAGCTGACCTCAGCATCTGAGGGCCCTAGAGAGAAAGCCTAATTTCAGACCTCGTTCTCTAGGATACACACGCATCAGTTGATGAAAATCCACTACAGTGCATAAAGAATAACAAGAAGTTTACAAAACATCAGCGGGAGAAAACATTAGAAGGAACTGAGGGGGTTTTTGGTGGGTGGTTCGCTGGGTTGGCAAAACTTAGAGAAGGACAAGAAGAGACATGACGGCAGTCATCAGGTTTAGCAAGAAGGGTGTTGCAAACAAAAGAGACTTTAGGGGGTTTTAAAGTGCATGGTAGGTAGGATAAAATGTAGTACTTTTTAGGAAAAGTTCAGGTCAGACATGATAAAAAACATTCAATGGGAAGACTAATAAAAACAAGAATATATAGGGCTATAACCACCAATGCAGAGAGTTGTGTGTAAGTTTATCGAATGAGCCTTTTGGCACACACATGCCCAACAGATTTTAAAACTTTGCACAAATATAGTTGAGCCTGCCTTGGAGTAAGGGGATAGACGGCATAATCCCCCATGGCCCGTCTATTTTCCTCTGATTGCACTATTCCAAATCATTCTCCTCTATAGGGGTCTGGAACTCTCATTCACAGACACTGACGTTGAAATTTTCGCGAACTAGACTGTCAGGAACATTGTGTTTAATATCAGAATTGAGGATAAATAATAGAACCTCATTAATATACTTTCACTTGGAGACTCAGTACAGTCACCAGCTAAACAAACTCAGACAAAGAAAACAATAATTCAAAATAATGAATTGTCATCTAGATTAAACATACTGTGATACCTCTGTAAAATAAATGAGGTCTTAGTAAAAGCAGACCTCATTAAAGTATCTACCATTAAATCTTTCCTGGAAAATTGGAGAAAAAAACATCTCTTATGCACATTAACAGATTTGTCAGCCAGCTCCTACTGTAAAGCCCACAAGGTGAACAGGGCAGAGCCAGGAAAAGTAGGAGTTCCTGGCTCTCAGACCAAATAAATTCCACTTGACAACACTGCCTGATTAGAGCTAATACAATCAGCAAATTATACAAAATAAGAATACAATAAGACCAATAGGATCTGAAGCTGAGAGATCCAACTCTCCGAGTGTTGCCGGATTCAATAAATGTGGTGCACAGATAAAACTAACCAGTGTTTCAGTGGCTTACACTTCAGTGACAGATTTAAATGGCTGATTTTTGTCCAGGACACAAGAATATTTGATATTTGGCCCAACATTTGAAAACTGGCATCGCTATGAACAACATCACCCAGAGACGATGTTGGGAAAAGTAGAGAGCATTATTGTCATAAATATGTTCTGACCTTTTGCATCATGGCATTGCAACTCCGCATGTTCAAATTGACTCACTTTTGGGAATAACCACAGAGAGACGAGTAGACAGACAAAATTCAGAAGTGAAAAATGTTCACTGGTGTTTGAGGACCATCAAGAAATGATTCAATCAACAAAAAATGAAGTGAAGCTGAAAAAGCAGCACTATATCAATTCATTTGCTTGTTAGAAACCTTAAAAATACACTCATTTCCATGCATTCTTACACTTACTATGGAGGGCTAATGGATTTATAGAGCTATAATTGGAAAATACTGAAATCTGAGTTTTGACTTCATTCCTCAGATGATGGAGAAAAATTAAAGACACATGAATATGTTATTCCCTCTTCAAATAAAACCCCAACCAAGCAAACCCCACACCTCTTTTGTCTACATATTTCAGAGTTTACGGTTCTGACTTTAATTGCTAACGTTTGCTATGGAGTGCCCAAATAAGCCTTCAAATAAGATTTAGTACAAGTCGGCAGTAAGCAGTGAATATATGAGTATACAGAGTCATGAATTAGACATGATAAATTTCTACCAGCTATTATCATTCAGATGGTTTGCCTCAGGTTTATTAACATGATCCTGAATAAATCTTTTTCGCAGTTATTTTTGACAGAGACAGTAGAGTTACCTCTAATAACTCCAAAAATATCCACCAGTGTAGAACTGGGCTGCAATTTAACAAATTGTACCCCCCATTCTTACGCTTTTATGAAAGTTAGGTCAGATTTTAGATTTTACTTAAGCCTGACACAAATTAACAAAATCACATTGATCAAATAAACGCTGTAGGGAAGTTATCCCAAGGTAATAAAATTGCTGTAAGAAGTAAAAGGTGTGGAACTTCTCCCTATTGATGTGCATATGTGAGTAGTTATATCATCTCTATCACATGTCTATGTTTATTCTTCAAGATATCTGAATTGTGAATGCTGAATATATGTACCTCCTTATCTACATAAACGTATCCTGGAAGAACCGTATGTGGAAGAATCTTTACTGGTGGATACTAAAACTATTAGTAGCATCAAAAGTATCATCATCAAAATCAGTAAACCATCAATATTCAGGTCTGATACTTAAATCACCTCGTATTTGGAATGACTTAAAAGACACTGTATATGACTTTGAACATTTCTCTGAAACAACCTATTTGGGAACTGGTTCTCTAAGGGTTTTTTATTTGGTTGGTTTTGGGAGGAGGGACACAAAAATAATGTAACCTGATCCAAGCTTCATACAGCAGATAACAAATGGATAGTTTTAAGAGGACCTACTCCTATTTAATAACATTTACTTCTCCAGTATAGAGAAATAAAGCATCAAATAAAAAGCTTACTCTATTTGAGAACATTAGTAGTAAAAAGTTACACGTATACAGCTGAAACTGTAAGAGAGGCCAAGTCTCACCACTCACAAACAACTTCAATCCGAAAATGACATTCAGATACAATTCCTTTGAAGCTTGTACAATATACACCCCAACATTTCTGCTTTTGGACATGTGTTTATTTACTCAAAGGGGCAATAGAGTAATGAGAAAGAGACTTGTTCACTTCAGAGATCAGCTGAGACCTTTACAACAGACATTTCTTTCTGGCCTGATAAAAGTCTACAAATAATACAACTGGGCATAAATATACGTATTATATTCACTTCAATTCTGTTACACTTGAATCACTGTAAACTTCAAGTAAACAACTGCAAAGAAATACACATTTCCAAACTGAGAAAAATAAGTCCACAGGGTCATGTTCATGTTGTTCTAATTGACAAAAAAATAAGTCCAGATTACAAATATTTTAAAAGAAAAGTTAAGGAGAAAGACGCCCTGGGATCTGTGTTTGTTTCTAGCAGAAAACAATGGGATTCCATCTGGCTTTAACCCTGCAAACACTGAGTGAAATTCAGCACAGCTCAACGCTTGCACCAAGGAAAAACCATAATTTACCAATTACACACAGTACAAAACAGAGCAGCTTAGGAAAAAACAAAGAATTGCAGTTACTATCTTTACCTGCTATGAAAACAACATGGAAACTGATATTTCTGCTTTTAATAATTACATTTTCAGTGGAAACTCACTGTCAACATTCAGTAATAACTGTTGCTATCCAGAGCAGACCATCCCTTAGTCTTGCTTTTTGATGCCCATAATAAAACCCTAGAAGGTAGCCTCAAATACTCTGTAAGATGCTGTTCAAAGTAAATAAGAAACACTTCTTAATATTTATCAGTAGTAGTACATCAAGAGCTAAAGAGCTAATAATTTTTCACCTATGGTATTTTTTACTCTGTCCCATATTTTCATAGTTGTTTATTCCAACGTGTTTAGTTCCATTTACTCAGTGTGAGTAGTAAGTAGTTAGTAAGAGGCTTCCAAGTGAGAAGAGGTGGAAGGAGAAAGCTTTTATGGAAGAAAGGGAGGAAGGGGGAAGAGGAAGGGGGAAGAGGAAGGGGGAAGAGGAAGGGGGAAGAGGAAGGGGGAAGAGGAAGGGGGAAGAGGAAGGGGGAAGAGGAAGGGGGAAGAGGAAGGGGGAAGAGGAAGGGGGAAGAGGAAGGGGGAAGAGGAAGGGGGAAGAGGAAGGGGGAAGAGGAAGGGGGAAGAGGAAGGGGGAAGAGGAAGGGGGAAGAGGAAGGGGGAAGAGGAAGGGGGAAGAGGAAGGGGGAAGAGGAAGGGGGAAGAGGGGGCAGCAGCAAACCATGAGGGACATTGCGATCCTCAGTTTTGCAAACAACTTATCAGAGCCGAAAAACAGAGCCAGCCTTCTAGGCAAAACACATTTAACAAAATACAGGTAAAAAGATCAGGATTTTTTGCGCTAATTACAACTTGAAGGACTATTAAAGCAATTTGATTTTCAGAACCATTCAACACATGTACACTGCATCGGTCTTCCAAAATACATACAGAAGTCCTGGCCAGCAAGAATCTTCTCAAAATCTCTTTGGGTTTAAATGCCAAAACTCTGATAGAATTCAGAATAATCTTCCTCCCTCAGTCACCAACCCAAAGCATGAGAAGGACACATGGGGTAAGTTCACAGCTCTGAAGAAAGAAATGTTCTCTATAACTACCTGAAGGGCAGTTCTAGCCAGGTGGGGATTGGTCTCTTCTCCCAGGCATCAGCAATAGGACAAGGGGGCATGGGCTTAAGCTCTGCCAGGGGAGATTTAGGCTGGATATTAGAAAGAAATTCTTCACAGAGAGAGTGGTCAGGCATTGGAATGGCTGCCCAGGGAGGTGCTGGACTCACTGTCCCGTGAGGTTTATAAACTGAGATTGGACATGGCACTTAGTGCCATGATCTAGTCAATGGACTGGAGTTGGACCAAGGGCTGGATTTGATGATCTCTGAGGTCTTTTCCAACCCAGTCCATTCTGTGTGATTGTGTGTGTGATTATAGATGCTGATGCAGAGTGTCCTGGCCAGTGGGGGAACCCGCTGAAGAAATGGGATGAAAGAAGGAGGGTGGCAGTTAAAAGTCATGTCAATAACACATATAGATAAACAGGGATTTCCCACCACTTCTGTAACTTGTAATTCTCAGGGCTTCATTACTACTATGTTTTTGCCTTTGTTTACTATTTTGCTGTTTGTTTTTAACAGTCTTGCCAAAAACACCCATAACCACTGTGTTGCCAAAGTGTTTATCACTTTGACTAGATAATGGTTTTTCAACGCAGATACTTCAGTTCTTTATTAACTAATGGCATTGCAAACAACTTGGCACTCTATAACAAGCAGTGACTTTTCAGAATATTTAGCTGACTTTTTTTTTGTGTGTGTAAACAGGTCATAAATAAAGTTTTGTACTCATTTGTATGCACAGTTATTCCTATAAACTGACAAAATTAATCCTGGGAAAGCCTCTAGTACAGGTGCTAACAGACTTGAGTGGAGCAATTCCAAACTACTCTCAGCTTCTCATCTTTTCCCGCTATCAAGATAAACAGTAATACCAGTGAGAAAAGCAGCTTCAATACATGGTGAATATAGAGATCACTCATAGAGGTATAAAAATCTCTGCTGGTTTTGTGCGGAATTAGTGACATATTTTCAAAGCTGTCAGCTGCACAGTGGCAGAACCCTTGTACCCCAAAATCATTGATGGCCACATCACATTAAGTCTCTTTCCCTGACACATTTCAGCTTGCAAAGCAAATCCAAGCACATTGAGAAGGTTAACTAAATACCACGGTTAGAAACGGTGAAATAAGCAGGACAAGCCAGGATAAGCCAGACCTTTGTACATCCCGCGCAAGCCCAGGCTACCACTGCATCATTTCACTGCTGCTGCAGGAGCGATGCTGAAATTCCTGAAAGCAGCCAAAGAAATTGGCTCTCGAGTGCCATAAAATTCCAGGGGCACCGCTTAGGACCACAGTCGGTCTGAGGTATTTAGTTTAAGGATGATTAATCACAGATGAATCAGCCTTTTGTTTCTTTTCTGACATTTCAGAGCCCTTTCTAGTATTCCATCTATCTGAAGTCTGGCCATGCCTTGATACCGAAGGAGACTGTTTGAAAGAATTCCATTTACTTTGGCCTACATACAAGTCTGGATAAAGATTTCAGTCAAAACACCTCTTCGCATCATAGAATGGTCTTAAAATGGTACACAGCAAGAGGACATTAAACCTGTTACGCGCTTCAAAGCAATGCTTGTGGTTATTTACCAGCTTAGTGGAGCGGCTTCAGGGCATCATTGACCAAAACAAGGAAGGATAAGTGCTCCAGCTGCAGTTTTGCATGCAAATATTGACATTGAAAAAGCCTGAGAAAACCCAGAAGGAAGGAAACTGGTAGAAAACATAACCAGCATAACCATCCCAATACAAGAACTTAGAGAACTTGATTTAGGGTGGGCAGAGATCTAAATGGCAAAGGCAGGGCTGCAAGGACACTTACTGTTTGCACCAAAAGCACAAACCCAAAATCCATCCATGTGGACAAGACTCAAAATCAGTATCAAGCAACTGCAATGGAAAGAACAGAAAGGATCCCGAGTGCAGTAGTGACTGGAAAATGTGAATTTAGTAACACAGAGCCATGGAGTGAAATGCTTAACTTGGAAAGATGTGGGAGAAAACAGACAGAATATCAGCACAGGGGAAAAACAATCCTCTCAAACATCCCTCTGATATGGCCGTTTGCTAAAGGTGGTTCTTTTATTTCTGTAATTCTATAAAAATATTTCTAAACAAATTATCTTCAACCAAAAAGCATTAGTGCACACAAATACAGCACTTAAACACATGAGAAGCGAGCCTGAGAGCAACACCATCCTAAAGTAAACTACTTTCTTATACTTCAAATTTTATCACAGACTCCAAAATGCATTAGGAAAATGACTTTGCATCTTAGGACTCCTGGAAATTTTTCCAGGAGACTGTTTTCCAACATAAGATCTACCACATCCAACAGAGCCTGAAAACTTTTACCACAGTGTCATGAATTTCTTCAGAGAACTATTTTAATATTGGATCACCATAACCTACCCAGAAAAAATGGAACAATGCCATTGCTTAAGGTTTTTCATCACATTTTTCCACATTAACATAGTTAATACAGCTAAAGAAATCCTTTTGTCTCAGTTTAATGTAGATTTTATTTTACCAGTTCATGAATATTAATCCATACATGAGGACAAATCTAAGAGAACCTGGGAACTAAAGAACAACAATATTGCAATATATTCCCTTCCCCCATCTTAAGCAGTTTCAACATTTTAAAATGGTAGCTTCACATTTTAAAATCACATTGCAATCAAGTGCAAACTGTTTGGGAACAAAAGGAAAGGGAACAGAGAGTCTACAGAAAGCTTTATTTTAAAAATTTCTGTAATTACATCTGATCCATGGGATGGGTGATACTTGTTAATCATCAAACTTCCCGCCTGATAATTCTTCAATTCTGAGCATCTTGGGGATGCTCCTCCACGACACCCACACCTCTGATCTTGAACTAGATCACACGCTATTTACATTCAAAATCGTACCATTCGTGGAAACACCAAGGCTTTAAAAAACAATGTTTGGCTATTACTTCACATGCACAAACCAGTTAGAATCCAGAAGATATGTCTACAATTTGCATTGCAAGAAGCACCCATGCAGAACGAGGCTGTGACGCTTGGTGTTGGATATCTACACCTCCCATCTGGGAGTCGTGTGCATTTAAAACCCAAACGTCCAGCTGCGTCCTCATGTACACAACATTAATGCATCAGTCTTGTAACACGAGTACAACAGTTCATTGCGCAGATCCCTAATAACTCCACCAACGTTTTGTACAGAAGACACTCCATGCAAAGCAGAACATTGTCAAGCTCCTTAAATCCACATCATAAAGTCACTGTTCCTTACACACCCCAACTCATCCACTATCAATCAGTGGGGACACAGCTGTTTGGTACAAACCACTAGTCAAGCTCAGCATCTGCACTAGAAGTAGCCTAGAACTGCATTTCCATCAAAAATATCACTTTAGGCACTTCCATTCATCACAATCTGTGACTACAAGATGGAAAATCTTCAAAGACTTCCAAAATCCTGTGAGTTCACTATAAATAAGTACAAGCATGCACGTGTTGCCCATAAGACACTGCCTGTACAAAGAAGTGATACAGTGCCTGGCATCCATTTCTAAACATCCTAAGACAAATAATTGGCAAAAAATATTACAAGTAGAGGATAAAAAAACAACGGTTAGCTCTTCAGCTCCGTCCTTTTCTTTATTTAATTTGACAAGTTTACCAACAGTTCCCTACCACCTGCCGTTCTTTCAAACTAATATCATTAAAGGAACGGTGCCTCTAGCATCTCTGTTAAACTGTAATAAAGCAAAATCTTCAACCTGTAATGCCTTTAAGTCAACCAGGCATTAATGAAGTTATTTAATCCACAAAGTCAGTGCTCATCCACCCTACTCTACCATTACCAATCACTTCACAAGAGGAGGAGCGTTGTCCGACACACTTCAGAGCCCAGTGTTAAAATTTGTTTCTGATATGTTATTTCAGTGAGGGTTAAAGTGGAACCGGAGAATTAATGTCAACCTGATTTTCATTTGGCCACTTCTAGAATAAATTTATACAGGAAAACAAACAAACAAAAAACCCCCCACACACCCTTGCAGTAATTTACTCAATTATTGCTCTCTCAATAAAGCACACGACTTACCTGCCATTGCATGTGTTCTAAATATGTATGTATAGGCTTTCCTCTCCCCACCCCCTGGCCCGGTAATTCTCACACTGTGCCACACTTAATGACCTAAGCACATTGACATCTATAGGTTTCTGGAAGACTAAAATGTATATTCTACCAAATCAGAATCATGTCAGATAGTCATTAAGTCTAAGGAAGGGAAGAAAAGGAACTCTTGTGGAAAAAAAATACATTATACTCTCACTACAATTTATTAAATTTCCATTATTTGAGAATGAAAACTAGAAGCACTGTGAGAATCTTATATTTTTGGTGCAACCATTTTCAAATAACAGCACAGGCCCAACAGAAGAGATACCACATTATAATAAATAATACAAGTGTATAGTGGCTACTGAGGTTAGCCCTCAGTCTTATAGCATTTAACCTTCATATTTTAATGGTGTGCTGGCTACTTTAAGACATAGACTCATAGAGGAGTTATGGTTAATGCATGTATATAAAGTTCACAATTTTATTAAAACTTACTAGAAGCAGCTGAACACAAAGTTTCTCAGCAATGACATCTTGCAGAAGTGGGACACTTTTTTGCCATTATATTCAGATTTGTTTCTTCTCTTAAGTGCCCTAGCAAGTTAAATGCATTCTTTTTACACTTCTTGAACAATGTAGGTTGTAGAATAGACAAGAGATGTTAAATTGTAGTGTTGCACCATGAACAAATAATCCCAAACTTGTAAAAAAGAGTAGAGCAAGTAACCAGAGTCTATGGTTCAAGCAATAACCTTTAAGGCAATTTAGATGACAGAGGTGGTGTTTTCCAGCTCACTTATTTGCTTCTCTCAGACTTAATATTCTTTTTGTTTTGGTCAGCAGATGTAGATCATAAAGTCAAGTTGGCAAAAGGAGTGGGGGTAAAAAAGAGGAGAGGGAGGGACATCATGCTCACTATAAAGCTGAAATGTTTTTTCCTTCACATCCATCACCTCAAAGAGCCTCCCAATTGTTTGGTTATTTGAGAAGTAGCTGAAAACATTTCAGATTTTCATCACACTTTAAGGAATAAAAAGAAAGTAGAAGAAAACACTGCACCTCTTACTCTAGATTTCCTGAGCTTTGTGTCTTCCCACATTATAAACAGATCTATTTGGTTATGTGTAAATGTTCAATCAATTTCTATCCATGTTCAGTGTTCTGAAATTGTATTGTAATATTCAAAAATAAATTATACATTAACAAAGAAAAGATACCACATTCATGACACGTAAAAAACACAGTTGAGAAACATCCTTAGGCACTTAGGTCTAAACAAAGTTGAGGCTAAAGGGGTACAAGGGAGGTTTGGCGACAGATCGGTTATTCCAAATGTTCTGTGGATTGTCCTGACCCTTTCCTCAAAAATCTGCTACCTGGCCCAAAATTGCTGCTAAGCAGCTTCTCTCTGGTTGGGTCTGCAGAGCAAGTCCCCTATTTCTAACAAAAAACAAAGGGGAAAAACCCAAGTGCAGCCAAGACCACGAAGGCACGTTATCGCTGCCCAGAGTCACTAGGCAACAGTTCCACAAATATGCAAACCTAACAAAAAGGGAGACTTTTAATCTATTGGAAGATACCCTGTAAACATGAGATAGCCAGGTAACCTAATGACAGACTATTATCTGACAGCCTTGAAAACCTCTCCATGTGAACTGCTTTTAAGCCAACTTGTAATAAATACCACATGCAGCTAAATTAAAAAAAAATATCCTAAGCCAAGTTAAATAGTAACCAACGTTCAAATTTAACCATATAAAGTCTACGTTGAAATCCAAAATGACAATTACAAAAGATTATATTACTATGAACATTGTGAAATCCTTTGAATAAGAGTACGCTAAGGAAATAAGTAAAAACACACTTTACCTTGTATCTCATTTTGGGGCATGAATGAATGTAGAAACCCATATAATAAAAACAGAGATCAGGAGCTTTCTCATGAAGTTGCCGAGTAAAAGCAATTTCCCTGTGAAAGGAAAGAAAATACTAATTACTTTTGAATACAATTCTTGTATTCATTTTACCTCTTCATATTGAAATATTTTACAGCTACCTGGCTCTTGACCTATTTAAAGGACTAGGCTTCTACTAAATAAAATATCAAGTGAACAAACTCAAAACTAATGCTTTCAAAAACCCAAAGATAATGAACTGAAAAATAATGCTTAGAAACCAAACAAACAAAATGCAAAACACCATGTCAGGCTTAAAAATACGTTCATTTTTGTGTTTTGTCCTGCCAATTGACTGACTTGAAATTCAAATAAAAGTGACTAAGAGATTCTGTTTAACAGGTTTCTTGTTCATAGTCACGTTCATTGGAATTCTACAGAAATCTGGTCCAGTTATTGTACACAGACTGGCTAATGTGGCTCAGGAAAACTTCAGAGTATTTTTATAAAACAAAGATGCTGAAGGGAGTGGAGCATCTCCCGTGTGAGGAAAGGCTGAGGGAGCTGGGGCTCTGGAGTTGGACAAGAGGAGACTGAGGGGTGACCTCATTAATGTTTAGAGGTATATGAAGGGTGAGTGTCAGGAGGACGGAGCCAGGCTCTTCTCGGTGACAACCAATGATAGGACAAGGGGTAATGGGTTCAAACTGGAACACAAAAGGTTCCAGTTAAATTTGAGAAGAAACTTCTTCTCAGTGAGGGTGACAGACACTGGAACAGGCTGTAATCACCTTTTCGTAAAACTTTCAGTTATGGTACAATATCTCAAAATTGTTAGCATTTGGCAAGAGCGGCCAGCTAGTGAGGAAGACATATATTACATATTCAGACTGTATCAGTGCTACATAACCCCTTTTCAAAAATAAGTTCAAGTATTTCTCCTCCTACTAAATAGAGTTTATGAATGCTATGCTTGTCTAATATTAGTGATTTTAGGCAGTAGGGAGAAGGTTTAACTTTTCCCTGCAAATGAGACTCACTCAATATTTCCTGATGATCTACCTTCCTTTGGTAAGACGGATAATTCCACAAGTAGCTTCTTCTCCCCTCATTCTTTACTTACACGCCCACATATTTCACATGATCTCCAAATCCCATCCTTTCCACGACTCAGCAGCAAAAATCCTCAAAGTAGCATGAAGTGGAAGTGACAGCACTGCAGAGCAGTTCAACCTCCTCAGAGTCAAATTAGCAACAGCTTGGAAGGTATCGGATTCCTTCACAACTTCCTAAATCCCCCCTAACTCTCAAGCTTTTCTTTTTCCATTTTTGAAAGAAGAACAAGCTTGTCCCCTCTAAGACTGTTGGAAACTTGTTTTTATTGCCTTAAATGCTGCACAATTTAAAAGCTGCTTTTTCACTAGTTGAGACACGTACGCATGTCGCACTGACAAAGTTTAAAGTTAATTATGTAGAAAATTTTAAATAATTTTGAGATTTCATACAAATGGATTAAGTCAGTCTATTGTTCCATAAAGTAGTGTGATGTGTACAAACAATACAAAAAAACGCTCTTAAAGGGACTGAGTATTTTATGACATATGCTCCCCTTGTATGGAAAAAATAAAAATCAGTCTGATTTCAAATACCTAGCATATGGAATAATTCTAAAAATCTAGACCATTCATAGACAGAAAAAAGATCAATTCTAAATTATAACATTTTTTTTCTATATTTCTTAATTCTGATTAATTTTATAAAATCACCAGCACCGCTGAACACCCCAGAATAAGGACAATTCAGACTCTTTTAGGCATAGACCACTGGAGATGCTACATCAACAGCAACATTAACTCTCACGATGACTTTAAAGCTGGCCCCGATTTGTGCTGGAACTGGACCAGATGACACCCAGAGGACCCTTCTGACCTAAACTCTACTACGAATCTACAGTTTCTCCTTCACAAAGAACCATTCTAGTGATTGCAACACCTCATTTCAGCAGCTATAAACCATTAGACTGACGTCAGAAACTTTACAGTGCACTTTGTGGGAAAAATCCTTTGACGTATGCATTTGAACAACTCACGTAAAGATGATGCAGAAATCATAAAATTCACCACTACATTGAGAAGAACACACCCCAAAGGAGAATTTTAAAAAAGTGTATGAACTAACTGTGATAGGAAGAGGTTTCCTAAAAATAGCGTTTGTGCTTCACATATCACAGAATCACAGAATGTCAAGGATTGGAAGGGACCTGGAAAGCTCATCCAGTGCAATCCCCCCATGGAGCAGGAACACCCAGATGAGGTTACACAGGAAGGTGTCCAGGCGGGTTGGAATGTCTGCAGAGAAGGAGACTTCACAACCCCCCTGGGCAGCCTGGGCCAGGCTCTGCCACCCTCACCGGGAAGAAGTTTCTTCCCAAATTTAAGTGGAACCTTTTGTGTTCCAGTTTGAACCCATTACCCCTTGTCTTATCATTGATTGTCACCGAGAAGAGCCTGGCTCCATCCTCCTGACACTCACCCTTTATAGATCTGTAAACATTAATGAGGTCCCCCCTCAGTCTCCTCTTGTCCAGCTCCAGAGCCCCAGCTCCCTCAGCCTTTCCTCACACGGGAGATGCTCCACTCCCTTCAGCATCTTTGTTGCCCTGTGCTGGACTCTCTCCAGCAGTTCCCTGTCCCTCTGGAACTGAGGGGCCCAGAACTGGACACAGTATTTCAAAAGCCATGTGATACGTAACACTAGACAATATCTAAGAAGCTCCACCTATGGGGAAGGTGCCTCTCAATGGGATGCCTTAAGAATAAAGCTGGATCTCACAATTCCGGCGCTTCTTTCACACGTGAAAGAGTGTAGTGCCCATCTTGATACTTTTGCTAGAACTTCTCAGACCCAGGAAAACCTGAAAATAGACACGTCTGGCACAAGGTTCAAATCCAGTTGCTTCACAAGAAGCTCCCTGGCAAGACCACGTGTCTGTGATCAGCTCACTTCATGTAAACAGAAAAGCAAAAAAGCTGCCAAAATGAATTGAGATGCACAAATATTTCCACTCGTTTAGGATTTTTTTTCCTTTTAATGGAATCATAAAATTGCTCAAGGAAGAAAAGCAGTAACTTGCATTTTAGCACAGAAGTCTTATTCATAGTGAAATGTATTACTCACTATTCCTACTGTTTTGCAAGACTAGCTTGGTAGTCAATTTAAGGCTTTAAAATTCATAGGATTACTCTCTCCATCAGGCTTTCGAAAGACAAAGATAATGAGATTAACATACCTGAAAAATATACATGGTGCTAGTACAGCAGGAGACTACTCATTCAGAAGACAACAGGTTTTAGGTATTCTGTTATTTATGATCTCAATGTGCATAAAACTATAAAAGTGATTAATTTCATTTGGTGACGGGGCTAAGAAAAAGGTCAAAAGAGAAATTATTTCTATTCAAACAAAAAAGCGTTTTCTCCTGCTGAAACTAAGCAATACTAAATTACTTTCAGGAACAATAAAAACTAGGTAGTTAGTTTCTGAGTGGTTTTTTTTAATGTCTAAAAGTATTTAGCTAACTACAAAGATGCATCCCTATTCAAGGATGCCAATTAAACATTTATTTGGAATACAACCAAAAGTAGAGAATAAAAAGAAATAAAAACTACAAAAAAAATGTACTTTGCTAGAGATAGTATTACCAGTATATGTTTAGACTGGAAATACAAGCTCAAGTTTAGGAACAAGTATCAATTCTTACTATTACATCTAACCAGATAATAAAAACGTTGTCTTACCGTAATGCAGAGTAGACTCCCAAAGATAAGAAAGAATAGTCTGGATCATAGTACAGATAGACGGAGGACACGCAGTAGGGCAGGATATCAATGACACCGACAGCAATTATCTTCCCATCCAGCCAGTACTGCTGGTGGAAAGAACCATAGCCACATTCCGGTCCATTCGGTTCATCTTCTGCCTAATCAAGAACAGAAAAAGGGATATAATTGTCTGACTTTAAGCATTAAATATATATATATATATAATTTTAAGACAAAAGCAAATATTGTGAGAAATTACTCCTGCCACCCTTGTTTAGAAAAAGGAATTTGAGAAGTAGGGAAAACAACGCTAGTTCACTGTGTTTTTTCTGACTTTTGTTGTACTCATGATCGGTAACCTCTGCACATCCCCCACGCCAAACACAAGTGTGCAAACAGCCTCTGCCATCCAGCATTTCTAGCACCGACATGATAAAACAATGTGACTCACCAAGTTATTAACTCATTATTACATGCAAACAAATTCTGCTGAAACCCAGAGGCAGAATCTGTGGACATGAGACAATGCTGTGGTGGCACAACCCAAATTTGGCTGCAACTGCCACGCTCCTCCAACACTTTCTGTTCTACATGGACCTACAGCTTCTCTCCATTCACCCCACCAGGGGCAGCACCTTGGCCACAGAAATTCCACTTCTCAGAGTGGCCATTAAAGTTGCTTAAGAACATCTATAAAAAGAACTGAAGGGCCTACTCTATATGTGAGGTTTACTCTTTATGAGGTTTACTCTTAATGACCAATGAAACACCTTTTATCTAAGAACTTGAAACTCCGTGTTGCAATAAAATCTGGGGAACCGATTCTTTGCCAGCCCACATCAGAGTATCTTCTGCAGAATCACTAAGGAACTCACTATTGTTTTTGTCGTGCACTGAATTAGGTCTCCGGACGGGGTAAAGCACCTAGAGCCACAAACTGATGCTTCAAATTAAGAAGAAAATGATCTCCTAGTTTAAAGTGGATTACACAACCCACTTTGGCATGCCATTTTCTCCCACGTCAAGTTTGCTTTAATCCTGAATTCCACTGTGCTCAACTTAATTATCCATCTAGTCATGTTTTTCACTGCATTGCCAGATCTTCAGAAAGCTGCTTCTCACTCAATAAATCTGACAATATTGCCTACTATTGCCAACTGGTTTGCATTACAACAACAGAAGGTGGGTTTAATCACGTATTTTGATACAGTAGCACAGACTGAAGAGATGATGGGCAGTAGAAGTTATTCTAATTGGTACCACATGTGTCAAAAGAAATCAATCACGTGAACAAAAACCATTTCAACCGACTGACCCAACCAATAAGTCCCAAAATAAAGGCCATATAATAAAATGTTTGGGTAAAACTAGACATGGAGCTACAGATACTGTAAAAGTGAAACAATCAAACATTCAAGGGCTCAGTCTGCAGTTTTTGAGGATATTAGACTCGGATGCTAACATATTAAACAGGGTTTCTTCTCGTTCAGGTAAAGTCTACTTCTTCAAGAGTCGTGGTTTCATGTAATATCCTCGGCTTTTCCATAGAGCCAAATGGAATTACGTGGTCAGCAGTAAAACCCCAAAGCTGGGACACAGTCGAGGAACGGATTTTCCCTGTGGATCCCTCAGCACAGGTTAAGCTCTGCTCAGCTACCAGGCTGTACTGGGTGAAGCATCTCCTGCAAGCCAAGGGCAAATGTGATGGGTAACACAACACAGACTCGCTTAAATAAATATCAGGTAAATCAGATTTTCTTTCTTTGCCAAAAATTCATCATATAGGATTTAATGAATGCTAAAAAGGGTAATTTAAGCCAACATGGAAAAAAATTTCACTCAAAGTCTCGTAAAGTTAAACAAATGTTGTGTCTGTGTGCGATCCCAAACTCCACGTGGCATCGTGTGGCTTTGCTCACCAGACCTCTGCAAACTGAAGTATCAGCATCAGTTAAGAACGTCTAGTAAGTATAAACTGCAGTTATTCCTCTAATGCAATTACAGTGAAATGTCATGGGCATAAAAGAGTCTATGTTCTGTGACAAACATAGTAAGCACAGCACTGATTTCAGGCAAAACGTTCAGGGATCACCATTACATTAAGTAAATAACATTTTAAAAAGAGCAAGATTTTCCTCCTCCCTGAAAAGCTTTCATACAATGTAACCCTTTGTAATGCTTCCCAGTATTATATTTTCTCCAATTTCTCAATGAATACTTGGCTCCTTTAACTTGGTTTCTTGTGCACCATCTAGGCAATTTGACGCGAAACAGGTCAAGGATATGAAACATTTTCCTGAAGCAGGTTGTACCATTTCACACCATTCCTGTGTCCACCTGGGACCGTGTTTGTCAGATGTGATGTAAAATACACCAGTGACACGAGGGGAGCGAGTCCCACAAGAGGGCTTATCTTATCTACCTGAAATAGCAGCCATTAGCACTGGAATCAATCCGGGGGGGAGCAACTAACTTAAAATCAACAATTTATACTCAAACTTCAATACAAGGAATTATTATAATCTGATGATATTTAAACAATCAAAAAAACAAGAACTAAATCCCGGACAAAAATTAAAACAAATTAATTTTTCTACAATGTTTAGACTAAAATGCAGAGAAAAACACAATATATTCCACCACGTTAATTCTACCTGTCTTCACATTCTGCTGTAGCTAATGATTCCACAAATACATTTGATTGCTTGTATTTTATGACACATTATTAAAATTTAAATATTTAATAGCAACTGGTATTACCTATTGCCCCAATTAGGATACCCCAATGTAATAACTGCTTACAATTGAACTCGATGTTGAGAGCACTCTATTTTCTTCAAAGCACATCAGTCTTTCTCTTTACTTTCAAGGTGTCTTATTACTTTATTATTGTTATTATTATTGTTAACCCACATGCCAGATCAGCATGCAATCACAGAAAGTATTGAATACTCACTTACCAAAATGGGTCTTGACCACACTCACTGCATGATTATTTTTTGTCTGGAAGGTTTAATGAAATTCCCTACTTTGAACTTTTTCATTTTCCCCTTTGCTGTGGATGGAGGGAGGAGGAAGATACGAAACCCATGTTATCCCTTACACAAAGTAAATAATGAATAGGACAGGACAGGATAGAATAAGATAGGACAGGATAGAATAAGATAGGACAGGATAGAATAAGATAGGACAGGATAGAGCAGGACAAAATAAGATATTAAAAGCCAGGAAATGCTTGACTTCTACACTCCAGTGGTAATTATTTGCCAAAGAAGCCAAGTGATTAATTCCAGCAGTTCCTTTCCCAAAGGTACACACACAATCTACCATATGGTAGATTTCTATCTCTTGGTTAGCAACATATTTCCTTTTCAGCACGACGTCCTCCTTTCATTGGGGATTAGTGGAGATGCTGTGAAAGCAGCCTACAAATATCGGCTGCGTCAGCAGAGGTACCACTGCGTGTTTTCATTAAAAACAGCCTGAAATGGACCCTTGCAAAAAATTTGGGCTGGAGCGGGCAGAGCGGTGCCCGCGGGGTGAGGTTGCTGAGCTTTCCTCTCTGCTTCGCACCAATGAGGCTGCACTGGGACCAGTGCTGGGCTCCCCAGTACAAGAAGACACAGATTTACTGGGATGAGTCCATAAGGGCCATAGGGATGATTAAGGGGCTTGAGCTGGGACTGGTCAGTCTTGAGAACAGATGATGTGGGGGAGGTTTTATTGGTCTGTAGAGATACCTGATGGGAGGGAATGAAGATGAGGGAGCCGGACTGTTCCCAGTAGTCACCCCTGACAGGACAAGAGGGAATGGGTGCAAATTAAAACATGTGAAATTCAATCTGAACAGAAGGAAACAGGTTTAGCTGAGAGAGTGGTCAAGGAATGGCCCAGGCTGCCCAGAGAGTCTGTGGTGTCTCCATCCTTGGAGACGTTCCAACCTCATGGTCCTGCACAACCACCTCCAGCCAACCCTGCTCGAGCAGGGAGGTTGGATCGGGTGGTCCCATGAACTCCCTTGCAACCTGGACAATTCTGTGATTTTGTGTAAATCAACTCACTGCACCAAAACCTAAGATGCCGTCTACAGAGTTAACTTCTCTACCTTCTTGGAAAAGTATCATATTTCAGCTATACTGGCAACTATTTAATCAGGACAGTAAGCTTAAAATGCTAAAAAGATTACTGAAGGTACAAGGAACTTCAGCAGCAAGAGACCTTGAGTATCCCCATATAGACCTTGTGGGGATGTGTACACCACTACAGGAAAACAAACTAACTAATTTGCCAAGATTTCTGAATGAAAGAAGTTTTGATTTGGTGCCGGTCAGTGCATCAAATGTGACACAGACACAACATTCTACAAAATGTGATCCTGGGAATTACAGACCCGTAACCATATAATTTTTTATTAGATCTCCTAAAAACTAACACATATCAACAAACAAAATAACGCCAAGCAGAGCTGATGTGTTTTTCGAAGAGCAAAGAGATTCACAAACATCTTTCACTTCTTTAGGATTCAAAAGCATCTTGATAGAGATAATAGAAAACCAAGTGAAAATAAATGTTCATTTACATAACAGAAAGCAACTCATTTTCCATGTTCATTTTCTGCTCTGTTCTCCATGGTGCATCACTGAAGACTGAATGATGCTGCAGCAAACTGAGCTGATGATTTAGAAGTATTCAGGATGGTTAAACAAGAGTTGAGAGTGAAGAACTACAGAAAGATCCCATAATACCAAGTAGTTAAAAAGGCAAAGGAAATACCAAATGTTCATAAATGCATGGGGAAAAAAATATACACATATCCAAAATAATGGGTATAAATCAGGAATTCACTCAAAAAGATGCTTTTCAGAGCCCTGTGCCTCACCTTGGCAACAACTGGGTACCAGCCCAGATGGGTTTCTGGTTAAGACCCCTCCATGCAGTCCTCCTATACTGAACCATTATAACCAATCATCTCCAAACAAGGTAATGTTTGCATATGTAAAGTGGTAAAATGGCGAATATTTAAATGTAGGTTCTAAGACGAAAGAATGAATAAAAAAACTCCAAACAGTTCTCTCCACATTATCCTGTTTATTGCTAAAAAATTACCAAGTTTTCAGCTACTATGTCCTGTATCTTTTTTTTAAACTATTCATTTTTGGTGCCAGAGTCCATAGCCAAAACTGGAACTAAACCAAATAATAAAATGAAGAAGTAAAAAGGACAGGAAGAGTTTGGCTGTTCATACCATTCGCAGTTAATAACAACATCAAAAATTCAAAAAATTACAAATTGAAATCATGTAAGGTTTAAATCCAATCTTAGATTATTTTTATCCAAAAGAGCAAGCAGACTACACACTACTAGATTTGCTCGTGGCAACTGTTTCAGAATAAAGAATTTCAAGAATCCCTTAGTCTCTGATACACAACCCCTTTTATTTAACTTCATCTAATTGAAGACATCTGCAGCGGTGCCACACAAAATTTAATTCAAGCTTCAAAATGTCAATAAAAAGTGTCTGTAAGAAACAATAGTGGTATAAACCTGGCAGGGAAGCGTGCATCAACATCTACGTAGCTATACAAAATTAAGACTATAATGGCAGTCTGCTGCCTGAGTTGACGAGGTGATAAAAGCCCTTTTCCTATAAAGTCTAACGAGCTCTATTACTCTTCAGCTTTCAGGAATGCAAAGGCCAGTGGACTCGCAGAGAAAAGCAACAAGCTCCCCACACATGGATTCATTCAAACTGCGACGTATCAAATTACGAGTGTAATTACTATAACCTGACAATTTCATTACGGTCACGCGGTATTTAACTCTTTAAGACTAACGAGAAAGACAGCGCAAGGAATCCGCAGCAGTTCACTTACTTGAATGAAGCAACAGCATCTCTCCTCAACTTTTAACTCAGATCGTAGTCAGCATGTTATTTAGGAATACATTCTTTTATTGCAAAAACATAAATCAAGAACAAAAAAGACACAGAACTTTCTGCTACTGTGCAATGATAGGAAATTCAGTGGTAGCTTATTATCCAGCCTATTATCCAGCAAAGGTGTCCTTTGAAAACACAGCGCTGCCTTCTGTACTGATGGGTGATGACACAAATATTGTGACACCCACCTACACCAGGGGTGTCAAACTCATTGTCACCAGGGGCCACATCAGTTGCCTTCAAAGGGCTGAATGTACTTTAGGACTGTAGAAACGTAACTACTACCACATAATGGTCTATTGAGACCACATCTGGAATATTGTGTCCAGTTGTGACCCCTCAGTTCCAGCAGGACAGGGAACTGCTGGAGAGAGTCCAGTGCAGGGCAACAAAGATGCTGACCCGAGTGGAGCATCTCCTGTGTGAGGAAAGGCTGAGGGAGCTGGGGCTCTGGAGCTGGACAAGAGGAGACTGAGGGGTGACCTCATTAATGTTTACAGATCTATAAAGGGTGAGTGTCAGGAGGATGGAGCCAGGCTCTTCTCGGTGACAACCAATGATAGGACAAGGGGCAATGGGTTCAAACTGGAACACAAAAGGTTCCACTTAAATTTGAGAAGAAACTTCTTCACAGTGAAGGTGACAGACACTGGCCCAGGCTGCCCAGGGGGGTTTTGGAATCTCCTTCTCTGCAGACATTCAAGACCTGCCTGGACACCTTCCTGTGTAACCTCATCTGGGTGTTCCTGCTCCATGGGGGGATTGCACTGGATGAGCTTTCCAGGTCCCTTCCAATCCCTGACATTCTGTGATTCTGTGGTTTGCTGCCTACAGAGAGTGGAGAGGAAAGAATACACTCCATTCAAAACTTGGATCCAGAAGGTCTACGTACCTCCAGGGGAGAATCACAGAGGAATCGGGTGAACTGCATGGAGGGAGGTTCATCAGAAACACGTGCCCAAGAAGACGGTCCAAATATGCAAAGCAGAAAAAGAGGAAAAATATTAGCACTATTTCAGGATACATTAACAGTCAGACAAATGCAATTTTTCAAAACCATATATTCGAAAACACCATCACATTTTAAGGTTTTAAACCAAATTTCCATAAACCATCTCCCACTTACTATTTTGTTTATGAGTACAAATAGATATAATAATTAACCATCCAAAGCACTTTGTTTCTATAAAATAGAAATTATTTTTTAAAATGGCATGCGAGAGAATTATCACCTTGTAATACAGGTCTGTTTATCATGTTTTAATTCTAAATTACACATTACCCTTCTCTATGACTGACAGTAACAGGGAGTTTTTTCCCACCATTCCATCGGTACTGGCCCCATCACTAAAGAAAGGGGTTTAGGGCCCTCGTATCTCTTAATATAAATTCATTACATCAATTTATATTCAAAATCATACATAAAACTGTTTTAAGTCTAAAGAAGAGGAAAAAGAGAAAAAGAAAATCAACTTCCTGAAAGTGCAAGCATTTTCAAAACTCAGTTCTTTACTCAATACGAAATGATGTGCTGCAGGTAATCAACCAAAAAGTCAAGGTTTTAATGATCTGGAGCTTGTTCAGGGTTCTAAGAGTAATAAAATACAATAGTTATTTACATACCATTATTTACTTATTTGATACAAATACTTCCTTCTTGGTAGATTCCACATTAATTGTGTTACAAAGTTCTAATACATATTCAACCCCAAAATATTCCTTTCTTAAAAAGCCAGTTTGTGTTACACAGTTTAATTCCCTCACTTGTAATAACTGGGTGATTTACTAGGTCAGCAGCTCCCAAAGAGCAAAGTAGTAGTAAATGGGAACTTTTAATTAAAAGTTTGATAAAAAGAATATACAAGACACCTACAAAAACTTGAGTGTGGCCTAGATTTTGTTGTCAAGAATTCTATGAATTTCTGAGATAAATAAGAGTGTTCTATTTCAGGGGAATACAAAATATGGGGTGATTACTTAGCAGTTATCCCATTTTTCCCAGGGAAGGGGAGGAGAGGAGGGCAGGAACAATAAGAAGTGCCAATTCTGTAAGTTTCTGTTTTCAGACAGAGTTCCGTATACAGCCTAAGCAATTCAAATTGTCTCTTCAGAAGATGGTATAAAGCAGATTTTGGAAATAAAAATACAGCAGCTGGCAGATATCTACATATTGCTCTACAAACATTAACTGGACCATTCTCATTGTAGCTCAAAGGGAATATTGAACCTGAACCTTCACTAAGACACCCTGGGAGGTGCTTCCATTGATGCTAAAATAATCAATTCTATGGAAAAACACTGAATTTCTCTAAAGTGCTGGTGAAGAAAGGGGATGGCGCATTTCCTATAATTAACCGCTTCAGATCATCACCCCTCTAAATTACCTGGAGTTTGGAAAAACAAATGACTGCAATATCTTTATTAAATTCTAGAATTTGTATTGATTTGGTGGATGAGAGAATAAGAGGGGGGAAAAAAAGAGATTCAAACTTTGAATTATTGAGTTATGTTCCCATAAAAAGAAGAACAGACTCATGAATTCCTGCCCTGCGAGAGCATCAGTCCTCATAGCCAGTGATGCTGGAATGTGCAGGCTTCAGAACAAATCAACCATGTGTTACTCATTTTCATGTCAGAAGACCCCCAAGAGTTCTTAATCTGTAACTTTAGCTTTATAGGGCAAGTTAAACCCTGTGGGTGAGAAAATGGAGCCAACGCCACTTTTCAAGCAGTTTTCTCCGTTCTGCAGGCCCCGCGGTACAAGCCCTTGGCCTTGGGGGTAGGGGGGGGCTATTTAAGTGTATTTAAGCATAAAGTGCTTGGCAGGGACTATAATACTTTTCAACTATCTATACTGCTGGCTAGAAAAAGAAATCTTAACTGCACTTGAATTTGTATCATAATCGTATGGTGAAAAAAGACAACTTAAGTCCTGTTACGTATTATTTCACCTGTTGGTGCTGAAGTTCCCATGTGAGACGATTTTCATAATCAGGTCCTAGAAAACTTCAGAAGACTCTGAATCATCTCTAAAAGTCAATTAAGCAACTTTTACCCAATTATTTCCTTTAAGGAAGAATTTGAAACACAAAGCTGGACAATTTAATAAGTATTTTATATCCACTGACCTTACTCTCCCCTCCTACCCCCAAATCCACTTTCTTCATAACCTAGGAATATACCCGGTCCATACATTTCTTTAATCTGAAGTAAATGTACCATCCGGTTTCTAAACTAACAAACTCATTTTAATACTGCAAGATTATTATGAACATGACTCAAAAGTGATTCGAAAAGCCATGAAAGAAATACAGTCAGAAGCTGGTTTTGCATGTAAAATAACTCAATTTGTCACAATTAAAATTCCTTTCACAAAGCCATGCTTTTCTCATTTTAATTTCAAATGGAATTACGTGAACTTTAGTCTTTTAAAATCTGTCTAATATATATGAAATCTACAATATTTTTTCCTTTGGTGCAAACTAATTGCCAGAAAGAACCAAGAGAACAATGGGAAATGAGCTTAAACATAATTAAGAAAACTAAGAGAGCAACACATCACTGAGAATTAAATCAGAGCGGGGAGAAAAGCAGAAAAATAAAAAGAAGGTTTGGTTAAACCCAAAGCTACTGGCTTGAGGAAAAGCACATGAACAGCTTTAAAAAGCTGTAATAAACCTGGAATGTTAACACTTGCTTCTTTTTACAAGCAGGGGAAGATCTTCAGATGCTTTGGGTTCTAAACCAGAAGCGGTTTCACTTTGTGAAAGTGAGAGTGATGATGTCACGCAATGACATCATAACCTTCTTGGGACAAACCAGCTTTGAGCTGCCACCATCAGGAACCATAAAATTCCATCTTCAGTGCAAAGACATCACCGAAAGGCGCTCATTTATAATCTTCCCTTTGACAGAGTTTGCTCACATTCACAATTCACTACCAAGGAAAACTGAGTATTTGTCTTTTTCCTTTGATTAAAGGAAGGGTGAGGAACAGATATGGGATTTGGTCCTTTAAAAAAATCTCAATGGGATTAAAATAAACCAAGGCTGTTGGTCGTTATTATGGTTTTGTTGGTTTGGTTTTTCATAAAGATGCCGGGCTCAAAATACAGAAGACAAGTCATACAAGCTACGGTTCCAATGTATCATGTGTATCAAGCAAGTTTATTCTCTCTTTCCTTCCTGTGTTTCCAAGACCAATATAATGAACGCTTCTCATCTTGGGAACTAAAAGCAACTAAATGAATCTTGGTGTACACCAGAAACGAGCCACCAAAAGACGGCATTATTTCTAGAGGGCTCCTGACATCTTCATTTCATATATATATATATATATATATATATATATACATATGTATATTTTTATTTGATAGAGAGTTTTCTCTTCAAGTAGGGCAATCATTAGGTATCTTACAACTGGAGAGAAACGAAGAGCTCAGATCCCTGTTGAGAGGATGGAGGATTTGTGGGTTTTGCTTCTCTAGAAGCTCCTTTCCAGGTCAAACTCTTTTCTTGTGTTCTCCAGCTCCTCTTGGCTTCATTTAAACCTTGCACAAGCACATGGGACATCCTCCCACTGCCAAAGAAAGGGGCCACGTCCCCCTTTTCAGCTCTATTACTTTCAAGAATAAATAGGTTTTTGCTCTCTAGTATCAACCTCTTGTTCATCAACAAAACCTGTTTCTAAGGCAGTTTACTTGTTAAAGAACTTGGTCTGCAGTCACAAGCACGCTTGGCCCTAGGAAATGTGATAGGATTTATTCGGTATATTGGGCTGCCATATTTTAATTTAAATACGGCAAAACAGACTAGAAACAATATTAGCCATAAAATTGTGAAGTGAAAATAGGAACAAATAAGCGATCCAAAAAAAATAAATCAGTCAAATTTTCTGTAACACTGAAAGAAAAATCATTTCCCACCCCTGCAAAAAAGAAAAAAAAAAAAAAAATGAGAACAAATTGGAATTAAACAAGAAAACAACCAGAATTTTGTGACTTTCTGTAAAAACTGGGAAAATGGGACAAAATGTAGCACATTTACAAGGAAATGCAGTGCCAAGCCATCCTGCTGTCCTAAAAGTGGACAATATGTTAGAGCTGAGGTAGCAGAGGAATCAAAGACTTATTCTGGGCTGGCTCTATTTGGCACTTTCAACAGTGACTTACAAAAATACAGGAATGCTATAAAAATACAGTTTCAGAGGTATCCACAGACCTGAAGGTGAAGAAAGCACAGTATGTAAGGGAAGAAGGGATTTACAGTCTCAAATGTAGCTTTCGCGACAAGAATCAGCCTAATGAAACAAATGAAACATTCTGATGGGACAGAATGTACATTTCAGAATTAAAATGTCAATTCCCTTAGTTGACGATGTCCCTGCTCATTGCAGGGGGTTGGACTAGATGACCTTTAAAGGTCCCTTCCAACCCAAACCGTTCTATGATCCTAAAAAAAGTTGCTGTGGCTTCGTCTGCTCGGAAGAAACTTATTCAAAATAAAGGAGATCTGCCATTCCTACAGTAAAGTTATTATTGTTGTTATTATTATTTTATAGGGATTTCTACAGAAAACAGTGTCAAACGTCAGGAGGAACATTGTAAACTATTACGCAAAACGAACCTGACCTGAAATGACTATGGACAAGTTGGTTTATCATCTGGACACCTAAACTCTTCGGCTGCTTTAGACATTGTAGAAACACAGAGCTGCCAAGGCAAGCTAGAGAACGTTAAAAATAACCACAAAGGATATGGATCTTTTCTTTTTTAAGCATTGACTCACTAGAAGATTAAATAAAAATTGAAAACTAGGTTAGAGAGACCTAAAAGTTTGCAAGTGGCTGCTGATATTAATGCCAACATTCAAATGGATCGGGATGTGCTCCTTGGCATCTCCCAGGCTGCTCACTCCGTTTTCTATATTGGTTCAAGTGGGTTTTTGGGATGTAATTAAAAAAAGAGGGGAAAAGAAGAAAAAAACCACCACCACACTATACCTATTTCAGTAATTTTTTGCACCTTTCCAAACAGTGTATCTTTTGTGTGTTGCGAAATTCTTCTCTTCCAAGACAAATATTTAGTTAAGCACAAAGCAAAGAGAGCGCCCAGCGAGCTCTGCAGAGGGAACAGAGACACGCACTATTTTGCTACAAGTTTGTCATTATAAAACACTTATGAAAAGTTAAATAAAACATTCGCTTCAGAAGGTCTAAACAGCAATAAACTGTTCGCTCTGACTCTTTCTGGAAACTACTGTAGAATTTTTTATGATCTTTTATGGAAGTGTTTTCTGACTCGTGTAGCTGCCACATCACTTGTTTCGGTTACGCTTCAGCCGTATTTCTTAAAGACAAAGACTATTGTAATAAGATTTAAGGCCTAAAAATCACATTAATGTTTTAAGCCACCCAAATCAATCGTTAAATGCACTACAGAAGCAGTAGGAAGGGAAAATACTTCATTTCAAACTTTTACTTGACAATGTTATATGTAAAACTCAGTTTGGAATTATAGGCACTATTTTTTTTAGCTAAAGAACAGAATGCAGCAAAAGATTAAAGTAGCTGAGAGGTTTTAGATATATACGTGTGTGTGTGTCTATAAAATACGCTGACAGCTTCTATAATTGACTTCAAGAACAACTTTAAAAAAAAATGCATTGGGTCAGAAACGCAATGCCTTTGGTGAGACGATACTTCATTAAAATTGCCACAGATATGGCCTTTATTCTTTCCAAATGAGCCATTTATTACATTACTGGGATCAAAAAATATATACTTGGGGGATGAAAGGGCCAAGAAATGTTTTCACTGTATTCATTTCATCTTTGCCTCCAGAGCTACACAGCCCCACGTCTGTGTCTATCATTTAAATACCGCAAAATACATTCCGACGCCTCATCTAAAACACAAATGACATGTAGGTGGCTAAGTGTTCTGAAACATTTACATACATATTTCCATGCGTTCATCATCCTAAAGCTGGGGTAGAGTTGGACTGTAGCATCTTGCAGGTGATTTGTGTTCTGCGAAGTCCTCCCTGCATCTCTTACCCAGAAATACAGGTGGTGAGCAAGAGTTTAAACGTTTGCAAATACGGATTGCTCTTAGCAAAGCACAAGTCAAGCCAGATCTATTACAAACCCTTCCTTAAATCCAATGTTATCACCTGAAGATCCAGCCCTCGGACCCAGTAACTCCTATCTTGTTTCTTTCTATCATGTTCCTACCTTCAGATTTTTGTACTGTAATTCTACAAAGTTTAAGCATCAAGTACCACCTGGTCACTCTCGTATTCTTCTCTGTTTCTTGAAGTAAAACCAGAATAACCAACTGTGATACATCTGTAGAGAAACCACCCCTAATCACACTACCCAGCACCAGCACTTGGTTCCACGATTGACCACAGTGTTTCTACCTCTTGGTATTATACAAGGCACATAAAAAGTTCATCCTTCTGTCTTATTCTGTTCATAATTCCATACATTAATCTGCACGTTTTCTCCCAGAAATATAACCACATGCTATTGAAAATTACTCAATTAAAAAAAAGAGGCTCCAAAACCATATTTGTCGATTGCTGTGTGCATGAATTACGTGACAAGGCTACGATACGATTTATTATATTTCTTATGACAAAGAAAAAAAGGTGGACAAACTGCCATTCATACCATTTGTGTAACTATGGTAGTCTTGGTCTACTGATCAACTCTACCAGTTGTGCTCTGACTGACCTTCCACTGATAATACAGGGAACCAACACCTGCTCAATAAAGGATGCTCGGCCCATTCTCTCCTCTCTGTTCACTGCACAAATCTCCTTTTTCCAGTTTTTCCAGGCTTTCATGATTTCAGCTTTCTCATTATTGCTTGACTCATTTCACAAACTAAATATAACCACCACCCAAGCAGAAAAAAAAACCCAAGAAATTAACCTGTAAACACGTAAATAAATCTTTGCAATTGATTACATCAGTGGCTTTTTGTTTGCTATAGACACAGACCCCCGTATTAAACATGATTATAGTCTCCCCCTACTCTAGTAAAAAACAAAAATAAACACAAAAAAAGCCAGTGAATAACAGTTCTATTACATTGGGAACAGCCCATGGTAACTACCGTCTTGGACCTGAGATAAAGGTCCATTTACAGCATCTCCATAAAGGGCCAGAAGAAACACATAGAATGTGAAAAACACTACAACATATTCTTCCCTTGCACATTTTCACAGCTTCCAAAAAACAAGCAGTTCGGGGACTTGGCTAATTCAGGAGTAGCCCTGGATGAACTCTCCAAGAGGCAGTGATACACCTATTTTCCATCACAGTATCTTACCTCATTCAGAAGCTATTGCTACTTTGCCACTTAATAATCTGTTAAGTTTCCCCTAATCCTTCTGAATTCTTCCAACTCTTTTAAAGATAAGAGTACGTACATTATAATACCAAAACAGTAGATGACTCTGCATTAATAAGGTTTTGTGTTCCCACAGAGAAAAAACGGAACATCAGTTCTTCCCCAGCACTATTTAACAGCAAGTATTATGAAGCAACCTTTAATTAGAAAATCGTTTGCTACGTTTTTCCTCGGGACACAAATTCAATTCAATAAAAACATGCTGACTTAAATATTTTTAGGTGCCAACAAGATTGTGTAACCCCAGCATTTGACTGTGCTCCGAAGCACAGAGACAACCGGGTCTGTTGTGAAGCTGAAATCCTCCAGGAACCCACCAAAAGTTTTGGAGAGGTTTGAGATTTCCAAGGGAATCTCAATTTATACAGACAAACTATGAGACAAGGGGATCATCAACAGTGTAAAAGCCTACACAGAAAATAGTTGTAAGCTTTTATGTTAAGATAAAAAATGACCTGATTCCAGGAGCAATGAGACACTCAAACGGCTCCTGGGATATTAACTTATTGAGCAGATAGGAAATATACTTTACCCTATTCTCTGGCACTGAAGATTGTGAGGATACCTCCATAGAAGAGGCAAGTTTCATCAGCGCAAGGGCAACACCAACTCTGGGACTCAGAAAAGGTTTATTCCGCTATGAAATTTCTGCCTTGCTCTTTATTAGAACAAACAGAAGCCACCGCACCAGGCAGGAATCGGCATCACCAAAACCCATCGCAGGACTCTCTCCAGCAAAATCTCAGGCTAAATTCTTGTTAATAATAGTATTATTAGTGCTACTGTAAGCTCCATCAGAGATGCAGAAGAGGAGGAGAAAGTAAGGAGGAAAACGCTAAATTCAAAAAGCCCCACAGTCCACTGACCCACCAGCTATCATTGGGCCCAAACTGGCACTAACTAAAGTTCCAGAGGTTCAAAGTCACCTTTGGTGTCAGGTGTTCCATGGATCCCCTGCACTGGAAATCAACTGTTCCCTTTTCTCACATCGAATCATGATGAAAAGCTGTACAGACATTACATGGATGCAATGAGAGGTCCTTCTTCCACATTCCTTCAGCAGCATCAGCTTCATGGTTCACATACCTTTTCTTAACATCGTGAACCGGTTTATAACTTTCCATATTAGTGTTATTTTCAAATAATCACCAAAATTCAGAATCTATATCTAAAATTGCCTTTTAATGTAGTAAGGTTAATCTTAAACTAGCAGCTAATATAGGCAGAGAGTATATTGTAATACTAACGATCTAAGAATATATTCCTAAAAGAAGTTGTCGCCATGCCCCGTAACAATTTTTGTTGGATTCTGAATTTAAATACATGCAGGTTTCTGAATATGAAGTGTTCAGCCAAATATCAAATTAAATACTTTTCCCAAACTAGAAACTTTCCAAACACAAAAGTGTGCATGGCTCTCCCTGAAAAAGAGGTTCATTCACCTTACATGGATTAGCTTGTGCATTTTAAAAGCTAAATTTAATTTTTAGATTTTTATATATATATATATATATATATATCTTGGATGTTTGCCAGTTTAAAGCCCAAACCAGACTTGTTACTACCCTGATATAAAGCCCTGTGTATAGGACAGAATTTCAGTCTACCTTTACTTAAAAACTGCTTGGCTCCATAATGTCTATTGAAAAGGCTGAAAAGGAGGAAGAAGATCAAGTTTGAGGTTTTTCAAACAGCATTTTCCACCCTTCCTGGCAGTAACTTGGATCAGTTTTACCCTACCTGGTATATTCTGTTCTTAAAAGTGACTCAGATAATTATCCTCCCACACACAGATTCAGTATTAAAACAAAAAAGGCTCCTAATCTATGTCAAAACACATTTTGTGTAAAGTGTTCTTCAGTTTTCTTTCTGCAGGGATGAAATACAAAATGCTTTTGATTGAAGTGACTGAGCTTTAGCGCGTAATAACTGTGAACAGATAGTCACATGAACACACAACATGTTTTACTAGTGCTCTAGAAGCACCTAAATTACAAACCATGAGCAACAGGTTGAGTATTTACTCTTACTAGAAGTTTCAGACAAGGTTCTATATCTCCTCTGGAATATTATACTGAGCCAGCACAAAGCTGATGCCAGACAGAGGAGATAAAGGCAGAGCAAGGAAACACTGGTGGTGAGTAACAAGGGGAAAGAGGATAAAAATCCATTAAATTATGGGCAGTGTGAACAGAAATTCACCTCATTATTCAGCAACAACTCTCCCACAATCAACTTTATACCTTAAGGCGGTGGAAACCTGAACTGTCCTTAATGCAACTTTATAAGCTTCCCCCCCTAGACTTCTCCAATTAAACAATTAAGTTCCATAGATGATTGAAGCCACCAAACCCAAATCTACACCAAACCACACACTGACCCAAACAGAGATTTGAGGAACTGAGACAACCGCTATTCAGCCTGAACTGCAAGCAGCCATCGCGATTTTGCCCTTGATTCTTCACGATGTGATAACTGTATTTAAAAAATTCATCATTTTTAAAAAGACTAAGTGTAAAAAAAGAATAACTTTTGAAAATAATAAGGAAGTATATGAAGTTCTTACCACGCTCTCTGCAGCAACAGTTTTCAGAGCAAATTCACAGTGGAATATATGCTATAGTGAAGCATTAGAGCTGCAAAACATTCATCGTGACAGACACACCAAGTCCCCAATGAGGGCAGGTAATGCCTGCTACAAATCCAGTAAATAGCCCATTTTTGGGGCTGTTTCCAGTTCTTACATTATTATAATTAACCTGGTTTATGTCAGTAGTTATAAAAAGCACAGAGACTGCTACTTATTGTTATGAGTCCTATTATTTTACAAAACAAAGCAGAATAAATTTTACGGCTTTCCACTGGAGCATTACAGAGATCTCAGAAAAAAATACCACTCTCCTTACGCTCTTTTGAACTAAAGCCAATAATGATGACGTGGTGTTATTGTTCTACCTGGAAACCAGCCACAGCTTGCCCGGTATCACTTCTACAAGTATTTTTCTCAAAACCAGAGAAGTTTGACTTAGAGCTGATCAATATTGAAATATCTCTTTTGCAGTAGATAGGGGCAGATTGATTAATTTCGCTAATGAAAATGTTGTGCCACCTGCCAGACAAAGGGAGAACTGCTGCTTGTTTAGAACCCCACCAGCACTTTTTAGAATTTACTTATTAGATTAGGATTAGCATCCTGTAAACAGGCTTTTCTACTTTAAAAGCCGCCTTTATTCAGTTGCAATGGAGTCTCATTGAATCTCAGACAATCAGCTGCTGAGAGTACTTTTTCACTACTGTAAAGGTGAGTTCCAGTTGAGAGGTATGTTCAGTGACACAATGTGAATAAAACTGAGATTTTTAAAGCCTTCACCTGTTAAATTAAGCAAGACAACTAAAAAAAATAAGGAGAAATGTGGAAAAGGCAGCAAACAGCTTTACAGCAGAAGATGCTTTTGCTGTTAAAAAAGCACTTTCATATCATTATCCCATTTCCCGTGGAAATCTCGCTCCCAGACCTCTTTACAAATCAGGTACAAACAGCAGTTGTACTTAACTTATCATGTACTTAACTCTTATCATGTACTTAACTTATCACTAATATTAGGGGTTTTTGTTATGATGGTGCATAATCCCTCTCTCTTCAGCTCCGTTTCCCCCAGGCTGAAGCACCAGAAGCTTCCCCAAAACCGCAACGTTCCCCCTCCCAAATGGAAACTCCAACATTTTACAGCTCAGAATCACTCCAAGAGACAACAGCGTTTAATTGCGTATTATAAAAAAATGCTTGGGTAGAGGGGCATGCAGTGAACTGTACCTCGTGTTCGCCACAGTCAGCAGGCGTGTCCTTATGTATGGCCATCTGATACTTGGCAAATAAAGAGGCTGACTGGCTGAAGGATGATTTGAACTGGGGGTCCTCAAAGGAGACAGGTACTAACCTCACCTTCAGAGCAAGGGAAATACAAACAGACTGGTTTGAGTGCACGTAAGCAGGTCACACGCTTCTGAAGGGAAGGCTAGTGAAAGATCTCCTCCTAGCCACTTCAAAGCCTCTGAAGTCGGTGTTCTGCTTTAAACATGGCAACAAGAAAATGGGGGAAAAGTCTGACCTAACACTATGCTCAAACTAAGCGTTGATACTTTCATCAAAGATTAAAAATTGTATAACGCCAGAACACTCCAAAGAACGAGTTTAGTCAACCTATTTTTTGACACAGTTATCTAATAAATCAACCACAAATTTTATTTTCATGGTACAGTCTCAAGGCCTTTTAAAATGTAATAATTTTAATGGCACATCACTCATTGCTCTGGTTTAGCAATTACATATTCTTGCTACATATACTTTTTCTCTAAACTCCTGATTCTTTTCCTTCACAGTATTAGAGACGTAATATGTCTGACAGTCAACTATTACACATCGCCTGCTCATTACAAGAAGCAGTAATGATGTGTAATTTAGATGGAGTGCACAGATTACTCCTTAAAGGGCCTGAATTGAAAGTGAAGAGGTTTATGAAACTTCTGTGAACCTTAAACCAACAATTTGTACGTGCGATAAATTCTTCACTCATGTTGGCCCTGATCACGCTTGTTCCTCCTTAGGGAACCATTCAAACCAAAGCCAATGAGACTCATTATCAGGGTAAGTGTCTCCCTGGCTTTAGTTCTTATGAGATTCATATTTATAAGGTCCACAAGATCCACCTCCCAAAGCCGCCTCCTCTCCATCTCTTCCACAACGGCATCCCCAGGTAACTCCTTTAACTTCTCTGTCTGCAATTAATACCAAATACTTGTGGCACTCACAAAAAGATATCAAAAGAGTTTGCACTTTCAGGACGTTGATTTTATTTGAACGAGTATTTTACATGCTCCTGATTACACAATGGATATAAAATCCACATTTGTTTCTCCTAGAAACAAGACATGTGAAATGGAGGGGAAGCTGAGCTTCGCACAAAATTCATTTGCCCTTCTGACCTGATTTATAGTTGGTTTATCAGGTGGGTCCTTGTGAATAACCATCTGGTAACGTTTATAGACCTGGTAAGACTCCTGAAATGTGGCTTTGAACTGTGAACTTGGCGGAGATGATCTCACCACCCTCACCTTCAGAAGAAGTTAAACACATTTTATTCAGTATCATGCAATAACTATATATTTACACATATACAAACATCACAACAGAGAGAAACTTGGACTTTCTGCACAAGGGTCCTAACAATTTCGTTACTATTAGCCAACAGCCTTCCAATTCTTCAGCTCAATTTAGGCTATTGAAGCCTTTTATATTTACGCTGAATAACACAGAAGGTTTTCAAACTGCAAATGAAGATAACTAAAATGCCTATAGAGGAACTCCACAAATAGTTCTCAGGAAATAATACCAACAAATGTTATGCAGATCAACATTTTAAAGAGATTTTCTGTACTTTTTAAAACCTTCTCTTCTTGCGTCACATACACTGAAAAATACTTAAAGGAGCCATGCAGATGGAAGACTCGTATCTGTGCGCTTTATCTGTGTTTTGATTGCAATAATCCCAAGGGGATTTGTTGATATTTTTCAAATTGAAAGAGGAGGAGGAAACAATGCTTCCATATTCAATTATGAGTTAATTGTAATAGGAAGTTATCCATCCCACCATCACTCTGACATGCACAAAAATATACTTAAAATATAAACATCTATAAATTAGAAATTGTTCTTAGTAAAAATGATGGCTTCCTAACCAAAAGAATGCGATCACATGAATAACATTGCATTTCTTTTCAAGCATGTTTAAGGTAATGTTCATCTAAGAAAAAAACCCACTAATTTTCAGTATGGTTCTATTTTAAAAAATAGCATTGGCTCTGAGCTATTAAAAAAAAACCAAAACAAAATAAACCCCCAAAACCACCACCCTTGATAGCCATAGTAAGGAGCAAAGTCAGTCTGGGACAACACTGCTGGAACCATCCTCTTTTTAATTCTCTCTGCATCTTCCAACTGAAGATACATAGAGAAAACCATCAGAATTATGTTATACAACTCATCGGAAAACCCGGAGGAGTTTGTGAGATGGATCCATTTCACAGCTGCTTGTCAGTTATTTAGTGAATATTTTAGGTCATCATCACTGCCTCTTTGAATAATTAGCAAAAGAGGACTAAACACTTAATTTCCAACATCATCATTGATAATCAGTAACTACAGGAAAACGTTTATATTCAGATAGTTTTCCAGCTTCCAGAAAAAAGAAAAAAATACCTGGTTTTATCACTAACAAGTGTTAAAAGGTCCAAAAGTCTTCAAGATGACTTTGTATTAGTAATAGATTTAATGGCAACCAGTATATTAAGCAAAATTTTCTACCATCACTTTTACAGCTTCCAAAGACATCAACATATGTGAATGATATATAAAGAGCAGCTGTCTTCTTATCTGCTTATTTTTAGGAGCAGTCACTGCTTTCTTGTCAAGATTGATTAGCACAGACAGTATAAGTATTTGTATACTGCAGAACTAAATATTGAAACTCTCTCATTATTCAACACTCAAAGTTAATTCAAGGTATTTCATTCCCAAGTCACACTGCATGGCATCAATTTACAAGTTATTTTGGTAAATGAACTCGTCTCTGCTATGACTGACTGCAAGTGCACGAGTACCCTCTTGTGGTGACACAGAGCTCAGCTCAATCGTATATATATATTAATATATATCGTGCCATACCACGTATATTGCAAGGTTTAAACTACAACCTTTCCCTTAAGTCACAGATCCAGAACATCTAAGCACTTCAAAACCTCCTCAACTAGACTTTGCCTTAATTTGCCTCAAACAACGAATGAGACGTTACCTCTAATTTGTGTGGTGCATCATCAGGTAAAGAGACAAAAACGAAGTCCTCAATGGTTTTAGGTTGGTTTGGTTTAGATTTAGAGTTTTGCAAGAGGAAACCTGGATCTCCTGCTTGAAATGGAGAGCCTTCAATCGTGCACGGCTGGTTCCGAAGGAGCTTCTGCAGTTTTCTTTCTTTCCGTATGTCCTTTGCTTTGCGACAGGGTGGCTTGCTCAGGTCAGCCCCTTTCCCTACAAGGGCACGGACAAAGAATTAAACCCCACATTCTGCAACGAACAAGTAGTTCTTACATAATCACTGCAAAGAAACGGTTAAAAATCACCATTAATATCTAAACATGACATGGTCTTTCACATTTGCAACTACCACCAATGCCCAATGCCAAGTAAAGTTGCGATGGTTCTTCCTCTACAGCTGTTTAAGGCAGCACTTTGACCACGATTCCATCCCAGAGTCAAGGTTATATTTAAAAATTAAAATGAAAAGGCTTCCTGTCCATAAAAAAGTCTGAAAAGTCTGTCCATAAATCATTATACCACATCTCCCTCTCAGAAATAAAAGCAAAGCTCCTCTTTCATATGTGGTAGGATGATGTACTATATCCAGACAGCTACGGGATCAGCTTGAAATACTGAAGAGAACAATCCACACCAAAACTACAAAACCTCGCTGCCAAACTCATACAGAATTGTTCTGCTGCATTAGAAACCCAGGTGGCTGCACAACAGACTCATGTAGCAGAATGATGCACAAAATAATGCATTTCTTCTTTTTGTCATCTGGAGTCCTTATGGAGTCATAGAAATACCCCCAACACCGCTAATGTCATGTAAAATAAGAGTAACAGGCCACATGAGCTTACATCTTTGTACAAAATTATATTCAGATTGTATGGTTTTACTAATCGATTCACTCTTAGCGATTTACGTCTTTAACATCCCAACTGTTCATAATGTTCTATTTGTGAAAAGTTGTTTACTCAAAGGAGAAGTCAAACCTAGAAAACAAATGGATCAGCGTGGAAAATAGTATGTAGTAGTACAAGAATTTAGATTTAAAGCAACACAAAGACATGCACACAAAAGAAAAAAGAAGTTCAAGTTCAAATTCCCCAACGAAGAGGCCGGATTAATTTTATACTTAGGACACTAATGAAAAATAAAAAGTCAAGAAAAATTAAGAAGTCCAGAAGCTGTGCAAGAGCCATAGGGATCTGCTGCATCACTGGAAACAGTGCTGGAAGAAATGATCCATTTTCAGGGAGCATCTGTCTCAGCTCAGTAGCTGCTTCTGCAAGTTCCATACAGAGGAAACGCTGCACTCCAAATTGCATCAGCAAAAGTAACAAAGTAACTGTAATTCTGCATTTTCTTTATTATTTGGAGGGCACTGGTAGTTGAGTTCACAGGCCAAAAAACAAAAGAGCCATAATATTAAAAATTTCAAAAACGGGAAGATTGGAAAAAACTACTCCCATCTAGGGAAATACAGTCATATATCTTGCACAGAACAATAACAGTAGCAAATATTATGACAAACTGCTTTTACTCCATTCAAATTCTCCTGAAATCCACGTATTTGCAAAAGACAGGCTGGCAACTTTGCAAAGACTGATCTTTTGGAACAGCAAAGTTCCCTGAACGCTGAGGTGCTTTCATTTGAAGCATCAAGAAGACACATTTCCAACTCTGTTAATATTTATAAGTAAAGAAGAAACGCAGACTTAACTACGGCTTATCCCACTTGACTCTCTTGAAGGCCTAAAAATTACATGGAAATTGGTTTTTTTTCCAGAACTCCTATGACAGCATAATAAGAGCTTTCTCTCCTCCTCACCAATAATTTATTAGCCAAAACTGACTTCTTTCTTGTCCTCTACCCACTCTGTACTGTCCCATGGACACTGAGAACAGTGGAATCCTTCTGCAAACTGGAAATGCTGAGAGCGACGATATTTTACAACCTCACTGATGCATTTAGAGTCACTTCACCTGCAAAGAACCGCAGCCCTCAGAGCTGCTGCTTGTATCTCTCGTTACCAATAGATACACCATAGAAATTGGCAAAATATAATATTGGGATAAACTTTTAACTACTGGTAAGGCTGTAAATTATTCTTTTTAATGTGCATCCTTTACAGAGTTTGTAAGTGCACTCCTGGGGTAAATTAGCAGCGAGCTCTTGGCGGTTCACCCGGAAAAGTCCCGGTTTGGCTTCTCCACGTGGATTCCATGGGAGCTGAAATGCTGAGAGCATCTCAGGGACTCAGAAAAGGAGCAATAACACCCTGGTACTCCTCAGACATCCCATAATTGCACTGGCAGATTCTATGATGGAGTGTTCTTACCTCCTAAGGTTTTTGAGTATTTGTTTCACCCACACAGCTAAAATTATTCAGCAGAAAATGACAAATATTATGAGGAAATGACAGATATTATGTGACCTGTCCACGGGTAAACAAGTCAGAAGAAGATTTTATTCAAAATACCCATGACAGATTTGAAGAATGAGGATTTCATCTGTATGGGGATCTGTTCCAGGTCTCGCATCTTCCATAAGCTGTAAGAAAAATTCCTTTAAAACAATGCATGTGCACACAGACATAAACAAACCTTCTTTTCCACCTGAGACTGTGCAGAAACAGCCCATTATTCCTAAAGGACAATGACCCGGTTTGTTTATAAAGGAATAAAATGCAATTAAACAATCTTATTACGGAATAAGTCTACATTTTCCATGATGAAAACTAAACATCTTTCTATCTGGAAAATTTTAAACTAAATTTGACCTGTGACACCATCTACCCTAAAAAAAAAAATATGAATGATTAATTTAATAAGCTTTCCAATGCATTTATTATTCACTTTTATATTTCATTTAAAACTTCCAGAAAGGAAGCAGCACACTAATGAATATTTCACCTCTATATTCTGAAACAGTACAAACAATGCTTCAAGATTTCTTTATCATTTTCAGTGTTTAAAGTTTCACTTCACGTTATTCTTAACGTAACTGAAGACTATACCTCACCTTCTACAAAACATGGGCAGGTTTACACTCATCTTTAGCCAAGACCGCCACCTGCTGTCAATGTTCACTGCAGTTTGCTTCCAAAATGAAGTTTGCACAACCCAATACTTTTCATTATTTAGAAAACAAGGGGGTTTTGAAAATTTGCACAACAAACACAAGTTATATAAACGCTTTGAGGGTTATAAACGTTTTGACTGCATTTTATAAGATTAAAATATAAAATAGTCTTAAAAACTCTGGACAAGTTTTCTAGGAATGGGTAACGGTGCCGCTTCTGTGCAGCAGTTTTCTGATCGAGCATTTCTGAAAACTTTGCTTATTCTTTAAATGCAAAATTCCATGTTGAGCTGCTGAAAACCTGCACCAATCAGAACGAGTGTTCATTAAGGACAAAACATTGTTTTACTCAAAATTAGCCAACAACCTATTGAAGGAGACAAAAATCTTTACGAAGGAAAAAGTACTTGGAAGTTCTCATAAATACTGGCACGACATGGAATAATGGGACAGTGAAATTAGGAATTAGTATGATGTCCCAACACACGCAGAAACTCTAGAATGTCCAGTCTTTGCTAAGATTTTAACTAACATTACTCACCATGTATCAGCTAATTGCAATTCAGAAAATACCCTTTATTTTTGCAAACAGGTCATTGCAGACTCTGTGCAAAACTGGAAACAATCTGTAAGCCAAAGGTGCCTCATCTGCAGCCTCTGGGCCACAAAGAGCCCATCAGCAATTCCACCTTCTTTCCCAGTGCAAGTTGTTGGTCAAATTCATTATTCTGGCACTAATCCATCCATCCCTTAACCACCTTCCTTCCCAAAATTGCCCACGTCCCACGAGAACACGGCCAGGACACAAAAGAAGCTGCAGAAGAAGCAACCCACAGCTTCCAATGCTTCCTCAGGAACCCTCGAGGACTCCTCCGCCTGATCACAACACAACGCAGAATCACCCACCATGGCCTTCCCCATCACAACAAGCTACCCAAAAAAGATGAGGATTGGCAACGAGATCATTCTTTTTTGGGGTAAAGATTTCATGGTTGAATTCAGTCCAAAGGCAGCATTTCAGAAAACTTTACAATTACCATGCAAAAGCTTGACCGAGGAATAACTTCCACACTGAAGAAAAAGCAACCACAATATTAAAATTAGTATTATAATAGAAAGGCCGCCAATATTTGATGGAGGTTCACATAAAACTCTAGAAATTAATAATCATTTACCTTCAGGTTTTGGCACATTTTGTTGCATTGTATGAATGCGTCAGAAAGTAAAATGAGGGTGACTGCCTGACTTCTTGTCCATACTTACTGTAGTTCCTTAAAGAAATGCAACAGTAACTTCAGAGCAAGAAAAAACAGTAGAAATATCTACAGTTTTTCTTACATTCAAATCCTCTTTGACACTGCTTTTCTCATCTAAAGTTAAAACCTAAAACAAGGCAAGCTCCCAAACGGACAAAAAATCTCAACTAGAAAATGTCTTTCTTTATATAGGAACAAAAATACCTGTGGGTTTGTTTTTGTGTTTGGTTTTTTTTGTTTGTTTGTTGTTGTTTTTCAAATCAGCAGAAAGCTACACAGTTTCCTTCAAGTCTAAGAAATAGAAACACGGTAACATACTAAATATATTTCCAGTGCTGGTTAAAGTCTGTGGCAAATAGTCCATGAAAGCATAAGAAATACAGCCAGAAATAAGTTATTCACAGAGGGGTATTCACGGGGTGTACACAATATAATTTATAGAACAACAAGATGACTTGTAGAAATTAATAAATATAAAAATTTGGGTCTTAAACTCACAGAATCACAGAATCGACTGGGCTGGAAAAGACCTCAGAGATCATCGAGTCCAACCCTTGGTCCAAGTCTAGTTCGTTTACTAGATCATGGCACTAAGTGCCATGTCCAATCTGAGTTTAAAAACCTCCAGGGACGGTGAGTCCAGCACCTCCCTGGGCAGCCATTCCAATGCCTGACCACTCTCTCTGTAAAGAATTTCTTTCTCATATCCAGCCTAAATTTCCCCTGGCAGAGTTGAAGCCCATGGCCCCTTGTCCTATTGCTGACTGCCTGGGAGAAGAGACCAATCCCCACCTGGCTAGAACTGCCCTTCAGGTAGTTCTAGAGAGTGATGAGCTCACCTCTAAGCCTCCTCTTCTCCAGACTAAACAAGCCCAGCTCCCTCAGCCTCTCCCCATAGGTCTTGTGTTCAAGTCCCTTCACTAGTCGTGTTGCTCTTCTCTGGACCCGCTCCAGCACTTCAATCTCTTTCCTGAAATGAGGGGCACAGAACTGAACACAATACTCCAGGTGTGGCCTCCCCAATGCAGAGCACAGGGGAAGGATCACTGCCCTTGTCCTGCTGACCACGCTATTTTTGATACAGGACAGGACACCATTGGCCTTCTTGGCCACCTGGGCACACTGATGGCTCATGTTGAGCTTTCTGTCAATTAGTCCCCCCAGGTCCCTTTCTGCCTGGCTGCTCTCCAGCCACTCTGTGCCCAGCCTGGAGCGCTGCAGGGGGCTGTTGTGACCGAAGTGCAGCACCCAGCACTTGGCCTTACTGAACTTCATCCCATTGGAATCAGCCCATTTTTCCAGTCTATCCAGATCGCTCTGCAGAGCCCTCCTGCTTTCCAGCAGGTCGACACTCCCTCCCAACTTGGTGTCATCAGCAAATTTGCTGATGACGGTCTCAATCTCCTCATCTAAATCGTCAATAAAAATGTTAAACAGGACTGGACCCAACACTGACCCCTGGGGAACACCACTAGTGACTGGCCGCCAGCTGGATGCAGCCCCATTCACCAACACTCTCTGGGCCCGGCCCTCCAGCCAGTTCTTAACCCAGCGTAGAGTGCACTTGTCCAAGCCATGGGCTACCAGCTTTTGCAGGAGTATATTATGGGAGACAGTGTCAAAGGCCTTGCTGAAGTCCAGATAGACCACATCCACAGCTTTCCCCTCATCCATCAGGTGAGTCACCTGATCGTAAAAGCAGATCCGGTTGGTCAGACAGGACCTGCCCCTCCTAAACCCATGCTGGCTGGGTCTGATCCCTTGTCCATCCTGAAGGCGCTGTGGCACAAGAGACAAGGTTAAGCTTTAACCTACCCCTGGACCTTCCTGCAGCATCAGCCAAAGCCGCATTCAGCTCTTTGTCCTGCACTACCACCCCTCAAGGTACATAAAGCCTGAGTCACATCTCATAGAATAAAGGGAAAGCTGGATGTACATCTTATTCTGCACACAAAAGTATCCCAAACTGGAAACTGGTCTGATGAGATTCGATCACTTTGACCTGACAGCAATCTAAATAGCCTACAGAAAATAAAAGCATACAGTATCTGCAGACGTAGATACATCCTCTAAATAACTAAACTTAAAAAAATAATATAACGAAAATCAACGCAGCTTTCAGGAAAAATTAAGAAAAAATTAAGACACAGCACCTCTCAATTTATACACCATAATTCCATAAATTAGAAAGAGCGTAGGGAACAAAAAGAAACAATTATTTTTTCTAGGCAAGATAAAAAGATTTTCACCAACATTTAGATCATGATACTATATTCCAATTACTACCAGAAACTTGCCTACCTGGCTTAGGAGGTGCATGAGCAATTTTAGCCGAATGTGCTGGTCCTCCGGTGAGCGGCGTCTCTTTATCTGCACATATCTGACGAGAACCCGATTCCACCTTGTGCTCATTCACCTCTTCTTTTGTTTCTCCTGTATCCTCATCTTCATTTTCCACCCTCTCTGCGTGATCTACACTCAGGGGAGTCAGTTCAGACTGACTGACATGAGATTCAGCTTTGTATGGAAAATCACACGCGACTGCATCTTCTACATGGGAATCCATAGGCTCTTCTGTAAATAATTAAAACTGCATGAGTGGATTTCTCCCCACATAACCACAGCTCAAGCTTTGCACGATTAACATTATTGTCAATTTTACAACTGTTTTCCAACAGATAAAGTGACTGTTTGCAATCCTCCAATAACAGAAAGTTTCCTTTCTATACCTGGATTACTAGCACCAACTCAGAAATGAGAACAGCTTTATTTTCTTCACTAAAAAGGAGTAATCAACTAATCTCATGCCATAGATTCAAACAAACATAAATACAAAAAGACCAACACACACACCAGAGGCAAATTATAATGATTCAGAACCAACACAAGCTTCACCAAAACTGAGAACAGCTGGGTTTGGTGTTGGATAAATGATGGGTGATCGTTAAGTCACCTGGAAGAAAACCCTCCTTTCCTTTCCCTGCTCGCTCTCCCTTTTCTCTGCCACCTGCTGCCCTACTTAGTCCTCTCCAGATTATCACCTTTATAACAGAGGTAAAAATAGGGTCTAATTCTCTACAGCACCCAGCCAGAAAGTAAACACGTGACCGGAGATGAAAATAAGCTGGTCTGTATGAAAAATAAGGAAACATATTCGTCAACAGAGCAAGTCAGCTGTGCGGTTTGGTATCCCAGCTACACAGCGCTCGATTCGAAACACACCATAAAGACACGACCAGGCCAGCCCTTTATCAAGGGGTTTATATACAAAAATTTGATCTGTATCCAGCCATCTGATCGCTGCAGCAAGTATTTGATCCTCCTTTCAAACATCAGCGTTGGTTTTCAAGCACTAAGGAATTCTTACCTTCACTCGCTGCCTTCGAAACATCTCCTTTGGAAATGAATTTCAACATCTTCTTCAGAACTTTCTTGTGAGATTTAGAGGCCTGAAAATGCAAAGCTTGGCACCTTAAAAGGATAAAAAATATGATTAATTCTTTTGTGAAAGATTATTTCAGAAAAAAAAAGTGTTAAGAAACCACTTCAAAAAGTTACACTGTATATATGATTTCTAATTCTATCTTATATTGTCTTACAGTAAGTGGCCAAATATTTTACTGACACTTTTGAGTTAATGAAGTTATGTTGCCTTGTACCGCATAATATCATTCGTAATGTCATGTTTCATGTGTGTATCACTATAATATGCCAAGGGGGCCTCAAGCACTGCATTAAAAAAACTTTCTTAGCATGGTAATACACCAGGATTTTTTCACTTATGCATCTTATAGATGCACTACTGATACTAAAGGCAGAAAAGTATATCTACAATTATTTATATTTATTCAACTGAGAGCCTCTTATTTGGGCTACTAAAGTGGCGTTTGTGCAATACAGACATGCTGGTTCACCTAAAACCAGTGAGCAAGAGAGCCACTGGTGTGCCCGTGCACAAACCCAACAGCATATATTCATTATTCAAAGCATCATTAAAGCAGCAAAACATATCAGGTATTTGTATTTAAAGCAGTAAACATAAATAGTTGGACATATTTGAAGAGATCAAATCACAGTAATATATTTCGAGCTTCTTACCTTATTGTGTATTGAGGACAACACGTTTGATTCATGATAGGTTTGTAGACGTACTTTCCACATCTAAAGATAATAATAAATATGGAACGATTTCTTGTTGGTTATACTACAAAATAATTGAAAGACCAACTTTTTTTGTTAAAATATCAAAATATTACATGACAAGCAACAAAAGTCAAGAATCAAGTTCTTCACCTTTTTGCTGCTATGCTAAAAAACCGTTCTTCTAAAATAACCAAATATTTTCCCATTCAGTAGTATCATGTTACAAAAAGTCACGGAACACTGGACAAATACTTCTACCCTCGTTACTTATAGAAATTAGTTAACTGGTTTCACAGACCTAAACTTTAAATCTACATTCTAAATTGAATCAAAATAGAAAACATGGCTTTGTGTTTTCTTTTTCAATTTACCTTCGCCATCCTCTGTCTATGAGATCCTGGTAATCTTGAACTGTCATTGAATGCGCCCACATACCTGAAATAAATGATACAGTAATATACTTGACTGACCACAGTCGTGCTTTAAAACATTAAAATACAACGTGTTCTACAGAAATATCACTATAAATCTGAGTAGCTAATGGTAAGTTTCCAATAGATGTCTTGCAAGGTTTTGGCATATTCGTAAATTTCCTTCCTTTCTTGTAATTTTCCTTCCGACATCCACATTAGAGTAAGAAAAATCAAAATCAAATCTTGGGATACAATCAACTGCATTGCTCTGACTGTACAAGTTGAAAATCAGCCTCTCCACCTGCTATATTTCCCAGAGATACACCAAGAAAATAGCATAAAATTGTTCTTTAATTTTGTAAAAATCGTTTGGAAACACTGGATCAGAACTCTCCGGAGGGCGCTGAAACTGACACAGACCATGCGCAGGGACCTCCCGCAGAAGAACCTGGCTGAGCAGAGCTTGGGGACTGTCACCTCTTCACCATCTGCTTCCCACTGAGCTGGCCTAAGCAAAACCGGCCACAGCTTTAGTGGAAAGAATGAAATTTCGTCCTTTACAAAGCTTTCACAGAATCACAGGCTGGTTGGTTTAAAGGGACCTCTGGAGATCCCCCAGTCCAACCCACCTGCTCATGCAGGGTCACAGAGCAGATCACACAGGGTCGTGTCCAGGCGGGTTTGAATGTCTCAGAGAAGGAGACTCCACAGCCTCTCTGGGCAGCCTGGGCCAAGCTCTGGCACCTCACAGGAAAGAAGTTTCTCCTCATGTTCAGATGGAACCTCCTGTGCTTCAGTTTGTGCCCGTTGCCCCTCATCCTGTCACTGGGCACCACTGAAAGGAGTCTGGTCCCTCCTCTTGACACCCACCCTGAGATATTTATCAGCATTGGTAAGATCCCAAAGCATTTATAAGATCCCGTTATGTTTGGTGTTTTCCTGCAGAACACAGCAGCTCTCCTCTATAACCGGGCCACCGGGTGAGGTTTCCCGCCGAGCCCCAGCCCCACACCGACCCCTCTGGCTGCACCCCGAGCCCGCGCCCGCCGGGCCCGGCTCAGCCCCTTCGGCTGCCCCGGGACGCCCGCAAGCCCGGCGGTTCGGGCACCTCCCGCTCCCGGCGGGACAGACGCGGAAAGGCCGGGGCCGCTGCCAACCCCTCGGGCAGGAGCAGCCCCGCGGCCTCCAGCCGCCCCTGCCCGGCCCGCTCCCCGCTCCGCTCCCAGCCCGCCCAGCCCCCGGGCCGCACCGTGGGAGAGGTTGCCGGTGTCGCTCTTGCAGTAGCCACAGCGGTAGCCATCCTCTCCTCCGAAGTACTCGACGATACTCGGAGAGCTGTCGGCCGCCGCCATCTCCCCGCCGCTGACCCGCCGCCCGGCTCAGGACAGCGGCCTCCCCGCCGCTCCCCACCGCACCCCGGGGCGCCCGGAAACAGGCGCTGCCGCCGCCATCTTTGCTACGGGCAAAGCACCGGCAGCGCCCACAGGAAACGGCGGCCCCGCCATATTCACTACTGGTTCCCCATCTTTAGTGCGGGCGGCCGCGCTCCCTCACCCTGGCCCCCGGTCCCGCCACCGGCCCCTGGCCGGTCCCTCCTCCGCCCACTTACCGGCGGAGACCTTCCCCCGCTCCGAGGCGCAGTACCCGCAGCGGTAGCCCTCCTTCCAGCCCTTGTACTCCACCACGGCGGCAGCCATAGCGCCCGCGGCCCCACTGCGTCCTGCCCGCCCCCCAGCGCCCCGCCCGGCCCGGCCTCCCCGGCCGCGGGAACACGGAGCTCCAGCTTCGATGTAAATGACCAAAAATGATCAAATTCACAGCCTGACCTCACGTTAGCATCCCGAGAAACGTGCTCTAACAGGGGCGCTAGCAGCAGGACGGGTCACTTGGTACCCACCACCCCAGCTGCTCGCTCAGAAACCCTTATTATAACCCTTATTATCATAAAAGGAAGGAATACTAAAAAATCCAGAAATATTTTCTGGAAATGGAGGTAGAATTTATTAATTTTGAAGAAAATACCTCCATGGCCTAGTATAGCTGTGCTGCTTAAGTTACAAAACCAAATACATGTGATTGACTTAAGAAAAAAGAAAAGGAAGAAGGAATTTTTATCTGTAATTAAGGTTAAATTTTCAAAGCCAAACCTTGATTGCCAGAAGAGTGAGAAAGACAATATTAAACTTCTCCTGCAGCACCCAAGATCATTTAGATAAGATTATCACAGCAGAGGTGGTTAATCAGGTATTAATAAATTCCACTTGCAGGCTGCTATAGGGGAGAGACAAGGGATGAAAGGAGGGGGACAGCATCTCCTGTTTATGAAAGCTTGTAAGTGTCAGTAAACTATATAAAGTAAACATAGCCATAATAAATAGAAAATACACGGTAATAACCTTGTGACACGTATAAACAAGACGGCTTATAGAAAAGCGCTCAGATGTTCCAATAAAAATAAATTTAATTTTACAATATATACATATAAAATTCTTTCTGAAGAAAACATTTTAAAATTCTTTAAGGCACCTAGAGGGAAAGAAAAAAAAATACAGAAGACAATCAGACAATATGCATTAAGATTTGAAACTTACCAAACAACTGTGACAATAAAATCATTCAGTCTTATCTTTTAAAGCACTTTAGAGGGAACCAGAGGGTCTTCCCCTCCCCTTCTCCCCTAAGTCCTTCAGCCTAATGTATTCACTCATGAACTGTCAGTAGGTTTAAAAAACAAGAAAAAGTACAAAAACTAAGCTGTTTCTTCACTGCATTACATCCCTAGTATATATTTCCAAAAATTATCTCAAGCATATCACTTAACAGACCATCAAATCTAAAAATAAAGGGGTTTTTTTCAGTGAATTACTGAAGACTAGATGACATTTTGTTCCATGAAGAGATCAAGACTATAGAAATGTTGCAGACCTTACACAGTTATCCTGCTTATAGTTTTTCTACATTTACAAGTCACAGGTGGTTTCCCTGCAGCAATTCCACATGCATAAGGAACTCATACACTGCATCCTTATTTAGCTTGATTCATTAAAAGAACTTACTGTAAGTATTAAGCTATCTCCATGTCATCTTCATTTCCATCATCAGGAGGGCTAATCATGGGTTCTGTTATTTCATATGTTTCTACGATCTCCTGGTGAGAGATGACAAGAGTATTTAAGTTACAAAAGCTCAATTACTGTAATTTAATTGCAGTTACCACCAGGTAAGGAGTAAAGTTTCTCATATTAAAGCACTATTTCAAATCACCAAGTTTCTTCTGCACATTCTGAGTGAGGGATAAAGGAGAAGAGCTGTGTGTGGTAAAAACTACTTTTTGTCTAAGATTTATTAGAAACAGCAAGCAGTGAGGAAATTGTACTGAGAACTTCCCCACTAGACACAAGTATCTTATAGAAGGGAAGAAACAGACTCCAGACTTACACCATCCTCACATAAAAACGTAAAAGCAAGTCACTGCACAGCTTAAAAGCACTTAAACTGACCAGGCTTCAAGGATCAAAGATGAAATCTCTATCCCAACTGTCAGTTTTTTTGCAGTTAAGAGCATTTGTTAGATTTGTGATTGTTCTGGAATGCATAAAATTAAATGAAATTATAATGTACACAGGAACGCTTGCCCTCATCACAGTACTTAACAGCACAGCTCTCAGATTTATTCTTACACTTAAGGAAAAAACAAATAATCAAAAGTATCAAGCTCTCTCTATTATACCTTCCATTCTTGCTGGTTCAGAGATATGACAATCTGGTTCCGCGCTCCAGCACCACGGTCGTTCTCTCTTCCCTCGCTGTCTTTTGAAGGCTCTGTTCAAAGTAGAGTTATTTTTATAGTCTTTACACTTTCAAAGTCCGTTTCCTTCAAGAATACAAAAGCTTCACCAAAAGCAAACCAATTATACCTGCTCCAGTAAGCCAGGCTCTATCAATAGCCTGTACCATATGCTTAAGAAATTTCTTCGGTCTTATGTCCTAAAAATTTAGAAACTTACATTTTTCAGTCTCAGAAGGACATAAGTAATCCTTTCAGAAATCCCACCAAAGTCTTAATCCTGTTGATATCCCGTGGGAATGAAAGCCAAACACCTCATACATAGGATGGCGTTTCCTTTTCAATTTGGAACTTGCAGCCCTTCCCAGCTCACACAAAGGAGACCACTTGCACCTCAAAATATATCTTCTAAGTGTAACATTGTTCATGTACTTATTAGCAAAAATATCTCTTAAAAGGAAAGGTAATAACCTTTTACTTCTATTAATATAATTTGTATAGATCAGCATAATGGCCTTTTCCTGTATTTTGATACATAAAGAGACTCAATCTTTCAGTTCCTCTCATTAATCTCTTTACACCTTCAGTTACGTTCACTGGATGTACCCAAATCTCTACTCCTGCAGTGAAAAATACACCTAAAACTCTGTGAACATGTAAAACGGAGCTAATTCTCAATGTTGTAACAAAAAACAACTATAGTATTTTAAAGCCAGATTTTACCTATTATTGGCAGTTTATCGTCATCCAACTTTAATCTTGCAAAACCATCCTAAAAGACAGTAGGATTTAAAGTTTCAGAAATTAGAACTAATTACGATAAGGTACTGAGATTTCATATATTTAATATATTACATCATCATAAACAGCTGGATATATTGATAAATAATCTTAATTGGCATATCAAATAATAAAAGTTATTTAAATATAGCACTTTATTCATAAAGAATGCAGCTGATATAGGGCAGTTGGTAACTGATGGATTTTTTTTAAATTGATTTATTAAAAATAATTATTATTCATTATATATACTTGAGTCAACTCTTCACAATCACATCACTATTGACTATAAGCCTGCATTTAGTCGAAATATAAGTTTTACCCTTTTCCCAAATTCATTTGTTGGACAAACTAAGTACAGTTTGAAGTGCAAATCTAGAAATTCAAAGAGAATATAAAACACAGAACTGACAGACTTTCCTACAACCTCAATAACTCTTCTATAACCTAAAATAATGTGAGCTAGAATCACTGTTTGAAAAGTGTATTGATAACCAATAAAACAATCGTGAAATTTTTGCTGTAGTAGAAAAAGCTAATTAAAAAATTAGTTTGCCAACTCTGTTTTCTTTTTTATTCAATTACCAAAATATCATGGACTGTTCATAGAAAACTAATTAGGATTCCTGATATTTAAATGCTAATCTGTCAATATGAAAGTTATAAAACAAATCAGTATTTCCCGACAATTCCAATATCTAAAATAAGATTTCAAGAACATGTCACGCCTTACCCTTATAATGAAGGACACGTGAAAGATGTTTTCCACAGTGCGTGCAAAAGAGTTTGGATCAATCACAAGGTCAAAGAAGGAAATAGGTGTATCGGCTAGAGATGAAAAAATGGGTTTGTTAATAAAACCATCAAGTGGTATCGTATACACAGAGCTAATACACATAAACACAAACTTAGCGAAGTCACTAGTGGCTTTTCAAAGCTAACCATGTTTATGTCAATTTAGTTACACTGCTGAATTCCCACTTGCCTACAGAAAGAAACAAAGTTTCAAGAGACTATTATCTTCTTCCCCTCTTTTGCCACATGTAAACACATACGCAGGGACTCTTTGCTTTCTAAAAAGTGCCAGGCTCCAATAAGAGGGAGAGGGTAGGATTTAAACTTACTTTTCTAACAGAAACTGAGCAGTGTTCGTAAAAAAACACATAGTATATATCCTTCAACATAAAGATTTCTACTTGCTAACTCCACCTAACTTTCTTTCTACAGTTCAGTCACTCTTAACTGTAGAAGAGTATTCGTTTTCTCAAATCAATGCTTTAAAAGCTTAACTGAATCATACTTACGATCATTTTTAAAATGGGTTTGCAATAATCCCAAAATCCTCTCTACTTCTTTTTCTGTAGCTTCCTGATGAGACTCTTCCATTTTTTTTAACTGGAAAAAGAAACATATTTTCACCTCAAACAATCACTGTTTTAAAACAAGAATAACAAAAGGGCCTTTTACGACCACGTGAAATAAATTTTTCTCTCTATGCCACATATGCACAGTTACAGACACACACAAGCATGAGTGAGACAAGTGACAAAGTGCTTTAGCAATTAATTCCCATATTACAATATCAAATTGAAAGGTCTGTTTACTGAAGAAGTTTATTTATAAGGGTAAAAGGGCAGTACATTAAGATCATATAATCATAGAACGGTTTGGGTTGGAAGGGAGCAGGGCCATGAGCAGGGACATCTTCACCAGCTCAGGTTGCTCAGAGCCCCGTCCAGCCTGGCCTGGGATGTCTCCAGGGATGCTTCATCCACAGCTGCTCTAAGCAGCCTGTTCCAGGGCCTCACCACCCTCATGGGGAAGAATTTCTTCCTTATATCCAAGGTAAATCTCCTCTCTTCCAGTTTAAAGTCATTACCCCTTGTTCTATCAATACACCCCCTTTTAAAAAGTCCCTCTCCAGCTTTTTTGTAGGCCCCCTTTAGGGCCTGGAAGGCTGCTGTAAGGTCTCCCAAGAGTCTTCTCCAGGCTGAAAAACCCCAACTCTCAGCCTGTCTTCAGAGGAGAAGGCTCCAGCCATCTGATCATCTTCACAGCCTCCTCTGGACTTGCTCCAACAGGTCCATGTCCTTCTGATGCTGGGGACTCCAGAGCTGGACACAGCATTGCAGGTGGGGGTCTCACCAGAGCAGAGTATCACCAGGAGCAGAATCACCTCCTTTGGCCGGCTGGTTATGCTTCTCTTGATGAAGCCCAGGCCACGGTTGGCTTTCTGGGCTGCAGGCACACACTGCTGGGTCATGTTGAGCTTCTCATCAACCAACACCTCCAAGTCCTTCTCCTCGAGGCTGCTCTCAATCCATTCTCCACTCAGCCTGTTTGGGATTGCCCCAACCCATGTGCAGGACCTTGCACTTGGCTTTGCTGAAATTCACAAGGTTTGCATGGACCCACCTCTCCAGCTTGTCAAGGTCCCTCTGGACAGCATCTCTTCCCTTCAGCCTGTTGACTGCACCACACAGTTTGGTGTCACTGGCCAACTTGCAGAGGGTGCACTCTATCCCACCGTCCATGTCACCGTCAAGGCTATTAAACAACACCAGTCCCAGCACTGACCCCTGAGGAACACCACTCGTCACTGGTCTCCACAAGGACATCGAGCCGTTGGCAGCAACTCTGGGAGTGACCATCCACCCAACTCCTTATCCACCATCCTTCAAATCCATGTCTCTCCAATTTAGAGACAAGGCCATCATGCGGGGCAGAGTCAAATGCTTTGCACAAGTCCAGGCAGATGGTATCAGTTGCTCTTCCCCTGTCCACCAATGCTGTAACCCCATCATAGAAGGCCACCAAATTTAACAAGCATGATTTGCCCTTAACGAAGCCACGTTGCTTATATTCTCCCAGTCCCTGCCTTTGCCTTCTGCAACTTGGGCAGTGCACCTAGAGCTCCTGTCAGTGAAGATCTTTAACTATTTTTCAGGAAAGGAACCCAAGTTTACATGGAAGAAATGTCATGGCATGAAGTTTAACGTGGTCAAAGGACACGCTTATTGTCATTTTACAGATTTGTTCATGATCTCTAAAGCAGGGTACCCCAATCATCCTTCAAGTACTGTAACCAGCAGAGTAGCAAATTCACTTTTCAAGTACAGTCTTCAGTAAGCTGTTTGCTGTTCCCATGAACCACCACTTTCCCTTTGACCACCTCACAATAAAGCAAGTTACAGACACTTTCACACAGCACCATGTGTTTAACACATGTTAACAACCATGCTGATCATCAGCGTTAACCTGAGCAACCCACAAAGACCCATCACTCACTTCTGGAAGCAACTCTCTCAAACTCTCCAGCTCCTCTTCTTCCCACTCCAAACTCTATCTGAATCATTTCTATCACTATTTGGATTATTATGAACTGGGCTGTATTTATAAAGACACACTCAACGTTTCGCCTCTATGTACTGGCATTATCAGCCAGAGGTTCCCCATAACAATGTGGTTTACTTTTCCAAAGTTTCAAATATAAGCCTCGCAGTATTCTCAGACTTTTGCCTTTCTGCCAGAGTAGAACAGAAAGAAGAGGGAAACAGTAAACACGGAAACTAGTGTATAAGTGAGCTAATTAGCTTGCTGCTGTTAACCACACTTCTGTGCAAATGCCACACACTGTTAGACATTTTTTAAATAAAATTTGAAAACACACTAACTTAAATAAGTGAGGTTTTTTTGTCTCTTTTCAAAGCAATCAGCAGAGCAAATAAGCCAATTTGAACTTGAAAAATCAGACTGTAAAACCTATTTCTGAACTTGAAATCAGTCTGGGCATCATATTTCCTTCCATTCGGTGAAATACTGCAGTCCACACAAAACAAATCAAGAAGCCTACTAACCAACTCTCAGTCCTTTAGTACTACACAAGTCGTAACCACAAAACCCAAACCACCATGAACAGAAAGATTTAAAAGCCACTTGTAATAACTATGCCATTACAAATCATTAAAAAGGTAACACTTCACAAACCTGGGCAGGCATTGCCCGTTTTTCTTGTCCTCCTGGAGCCTTTTTCTGCCTTTCGATCCGTTGCCTTGGTACAGGAGGTTCAGACTTGAAAGATCCCAACCTAACCAAAAGAAAAAGAACATATATATAGAAATATGTTTTATATTGTATGCTAAAAAAAACCCTACATACCGAGCAGTTGATCTCCTGATAGAAGTGCAAAGTAATGACTCATATCTAAAAATAAAACATTCAGAGATTTTGGTAAACAACCATCCCCAAAAGTCGCTCCCAATTTATGTTGGCAGCCTCATACCAGATTGTCAACAGGATGTATAAAATTTGATGCAATTATTCCAATTCTTTTTGTTTAAACTGAAAACTTTAAATCTACTTTTCTTAAAATGACTTAGGAAATAAATCAGAGTATATGGTTTATACTCTCCTATATCTCCATTTCTATTTGTTACATTTCTCTGCCTGAAGACTCTCTCCATACGATATTTATTTCTTTTTCATCTATTGTTTAGTTTCTGTAAGGTCAGGTTTGCAGTAAGCTTTTTTTTTAATAAAATAAAATACAATAAATTTGAAAAGATAGTCAATTAATAGAACATTCAGTATACTAAGAGATCCAAAGTTTCTCATTAAACAACATGAGCGTAATATACCTGTTAGATTTAGGCACTTTCTGGAAGTGCTTACCTCTCTCCATTGACTATATAAGGAACTTAGGTTCCTAACTTTGGTTGCCTTGAATCTCCATCAAGTTAGATGCCTAAAGGAGAGAGTGTGAATTGAGACTCAATTCAAGTTAGTTCAGCAGGCACCCAAAAATTCTGCAGTACATATTTTTCCCTATCTTGAGTGAGTTGCAACTGCTCAATTTCAGAAGTCACAGACTGAGTGTGAAAAAAACCCCACAACTCAAGCCTCATATAAGAATAAATGGAGTAGTTCTTTTCCCAAACTGAGTACTACACTTTATTATTTAAAAATCAACATTTTGCTAATATTCACACATCTTCCGTCAAAAGAAGCCCATCATTACTTAAGATGTCAAAATGCAACTAATGAGAAAAAAAGAAGTCTTTCTCACAATCAGTTTTGTCTTAAGATTATAAAAACTTATTGGAAAATAGACTTATCATAGACTTATCAGCTAGAGCTTACAGCTTGAAAGTGCAAACACAAGTTTGAAATATGTGAATTAGCTATCCAACATCAAATATCAGGTATTGTATGATTAAGTTGTTACATTCAGCAACTTTCTTACAGTGATATTTACATGGGAGTGGAACAAGTATAAATGCACAGACAACTCATTAACAGTCTATCAGCTCTACTCTTGATAATATAATTTAACTAGATCCTGCTATTGCCAGCTGACTTCACGAGAGATTTAAATTGGAGCATCATCTATAAACCACACAATTAAGGGCCATTTGACAGTAGATAAAAAGGCTCCAACTAAATGGGTTGTCTACACATCAGGAGAGATGACGCTGATTCTACATCAGGCCACTTCCCAGTAACCAGGTGATTTTTTTTCTGAAGGCAGAGCCAGAAAACAAGACTCTAAAAGACAACCCATTAACACAGACATAGGAGAACTGTTGGTCTCTTCATGATAATACAATCATCAGGTAAAAGATATAGACCCTGAGAAATTGACCTTCCACAACTGTTTAGGAAATAATAAAGCAAAACCTTCCTTTATTCATTATTCTGGCTGCAGATTGTACAGGGAGAGAAAGATGAGGGAAGAGTCAGCTTTTAAAGAAAGGAGGATTATGTCTACTGGTTTTGGTCTGAAACGGGTCAATCAAGAACACCTTGCTATCACTACTAGATCCAAGCAATATTATTCTGTAAGTTAAGACAAACCAAAATCAAAGACAAAAATATTATGAAGTATTTTGTAGTCAAGGAGTTCACTGCACCATAAGAACAGAGACCACACAGAAGTTCTTGTTGACAGTTTGTGACCCAAGATTAAACTCTATTCAAGCTCAGGGCATTAAAGAATCAAATAAGGCCATTAGCTTGTGCTGTAACATATACTATTTCCTTAAATAAACTTACATATAGTGAAAAGAAGGTGCTCTTCTGAAGTACTTTTCCGTTTCTTCCCCCAGCTTATGCCAGGCATTACTGGGTAAGTAGCCACCTGAAATGCCCTCAGAATCACTATCATTTTCGTCCACTTCTATGCGATTTATACCCATGAAGGTTAGCTACAAAAGAAAAAAGCTTCAATGAAAATTCACTTAAAGATCAGTACATACATGAATGGTGAAACACTGTATTATGGTGTTTGTCTTGCTAGATTAATATTTAATATCACTGCATAAGGACCTGAAGATACTGTGAGAAGATAAAGACACTCACAGACTTGTGTTCAACGAGCAATGATTAAAAGAGCTATAGGTAAATAAAACCACCTATATTCCAATATTCTGTATTTCAATTATGCATGAATTATTACTGAAATTGCACTGTAAAGCTAAGATGTCGCACAGTTTCTGAACCCCCTCAAATATCAAAGAAGAACTTAATTGGTCTAACTCTGCATCCCCCAATACAGACTTCCTCAGGAAAAAATTCAAGAGAACAACTGAACTTGATGGGTTTTTTTTATATTGCAGAGCTCTAGACTGGACCAAAGACTCAGAATCCTTATTAGTCTACTCTAACATAAGAGAAAATTTTCAGGAGGAAAAGGAAGTCTGTTCAAAGCTATTCTGAACTGACTCTTCCACCAGTACAAAGGGACAAACATGTCAAGTCTAAAGCAGGCAAGTACTCCAAAGTCCCATTTCATGTCAGTTACACAGAGTGTGGAGAACTTCATTCAAAAGCATATAAAGCAGTAGACAGGACCAAGAAAATACTTAACTGCTGGTAATCTACAAAATAGTGAGTTAAAAAAAAAGTGCATGAGACTACCTTAATGGCACGAACTGACCAAACTGTGACAAAGCAGCAACGCAACACCAAGGAGGGTCGTCTGCATTTTGAGTTAATATTCCTCTATGGAGGGAAATTAACTGTCCTCTAGTATTGGAAACATTTATATAGTTTTAAACAAATAACACTAACATAAAAGTTAATCAAATAAATTTATAAGAAGAGTTAAATTCAATTAGAACTGTACCGCACTGCCAGACAATGAGGCTTTTACTTTATGATTCTGTAACAAATAGGACAAACTTCTAGCAAAATTGTTGGCAAATTCAGTCTAGAACTCACCAAGTCCTCTGCAAATGCTAGTGAATCAAATGCTGTCATCTCAGAATGCAACTCATTGGCCTTCTCCTTCCCTAGATTTGATGCTAAGACAAGAAACTGGGCATCCAGCGCAGCCTCTCGTGCACAGGAAACTGTTACAGAAAAGATTTGGGGTTAATAATACGAAATTGTCAAAAAATGCAATAATAAAATTCAGCATATATCCTGACTATAGAGCTTTGTAAATTGTTTTATTGCAATGACCTCTAACACAATTCCTGACAATATCTGCATTAAAATAAACAGAGAGAGAAAACGAGAGGACAACACTGACAAAGGCAAGCATGGAAAAATAACATTCTCTTAAAGAATAAAATGCATCTTTCATTGACATGTTTTCCACCTCTCCAAGCGAAATGAAACCCTCTACACCAATATCTTTTACATATACGACTTACGCATATTGTTCTACAGTGTCGAGATAAAGCAAGGGGTATTGCTAAGTGCAAATAAACACTAATTACATTTATTATATTATTATGTATAGATCCTTATTCAAACAATTCCTCTTCAACTGAACGTATCTGTTTCAAATTATACTTTAATAACTCTCATAAAGTACTTGGACCTCAACTTCATTCTCTGGCCCTTTTTTGTTTATAAGGCATCATCACCTCATACTTGGACAACTGTCAAACACCTCTAATAAGGACCAAAGAAATGGTTTTACCTCCACTAAAAAGTTTATTGGCTTCTTCCAAAGCTTCCGTCAGTCTGTTGCTTTTTGAACTCAGCATATCCTCGCGATTTTCTGGGGGAGGAAAGGACACAAATGAAATCCTAAATTACTTAAATATTGAAGCATCAAGAAACACATACTTACACCTTAATCAAAAGTGGCTGGTTCATAGCCCACCACACAAAGAAAAATACGGAATACAGTTACAGTACATTAATTGCAAGACTATGTAGACTCCAGTTTTATTAATGTTTATGGATTAACTCAGTTTGAAGAGGTAATTTTCCATTTACTTCAATGGAATAAGATTTATACGATTCCAATAAAATATGTAAAATATACATATCTGCACAAAGGCAACTACCAGATACCATTGTTTTCTGCATGTTGCCATACCCAAAAGTCATTAAAGATTTTCATTAAAGAAGCAAATAGCCCCCCAAAAATGCCTGCTTGGTGATTTCCGAGGATCAGCATGTCAAACACAGTCACTTACATGTAACAGTTGGTATACGTATGATTTAACAAGGCTTTCAGATGTCCAATTCTGAACAGCTGCTCACAGCACTGCTTTTAAGGATAAACCCTATCCTCAATGCACTGACACACCACTGCTGTTTTCATCCATAAACTGTGTTGTATTCTCTTGTAAAACAACCCTACGAATTTACCAAGCATGCAGAAAGCAACTAACACCACAGGTTGCTTAGTGAAATTACTATTGTTATGCTTTCATGAGAAAAACAGCACACTCCGAACATTCATGGGGGAAGTACTGACACATTTATCTAGAGAGGTGCTAAAAATCCCATAGCACTTTCTGTAAAGCCTAAGAATGATTTCCTGGTCCTGATACTGGTACCTGCAGTTTCAAGACCAATAGCTTCCCTGCATCAATGCAGTCACACACATTACATGCAAGCAAATCTCTCACAACCTTCCTAACCCTGGGCAAAATTTCAGCAGCCCAGGGAACTTGGGAGTTCCCGCAAAAACTTGAAGAGTTCCTCAAACAATAAGGCCAGGTTACCAAAACACCACAATCATAGAATCGCTTTGGTTGGAAAAGACCTTTAAGATCATTGAGTTCAACTGTCAAGTCCACCACTAACCCTTGTCCCTAAGAACCTCATCTCTGCATCTTTTAAACCTCTCCAGGGATGGTGACTCCAGCACTGCCCTGGGCAGCCTGTTCCAATGCCTGACAGCCCTTGCTGGGAAGAATTTTTTCCTATTATCCAATCTAAACCTCCTCTGGTGCAATTTAAGTCTGTTTCCTCTCCTCCTGTCGCTTGTTACTTGGGAGCAGAGACCAACCCCCTCCGTGCTCCAAGCTCCTTTCAGGCAGTTCAGAGATCAGAAGGTCTCCCCTCAGCTCCTGTTCTCCAGCTGAACCCCCCAGGTCCCTCAGCCGCTCCCATCACACTTGTGCTCCAGCCCCTCACCAGCTCCGTTCCCTTCTCTCAACTCGCTCCAGCACCTCAAGGGCTTTCTTGTCGTTGCCCAAAACTGACCCCAGGACTGGAGGTTTGGCTTCCCCAGTGCCCAGTGCAGGAGGACAACCACTGCTCTGGTCCTGCTGGCTACACTATTTCTCACAACAAGCCCCAGCATCCACTCGCAGCCCCATTTCCCCGACACACACACACACACATCACCGCCGGAGAACGGCGCCCGGGACCGGGCACAGGCCGCTCCTGAGGGCGCAGCCGCCCCGGACTTACGCTGCACGTTGTAGATGAGCTCCCGGTACTGGTTCCGGATCATCCTCCTGCTGCGCTCATCGCCGACGCCCCCGGCGCTCTCCGGCTGCCCGGGCTTGTCTCCCGCCGTCTCCGGCTCCTCTCCCTCCTCCCCGGAGGCCGGCGGGCGCGGGCGGCTCGACAGCCGCTGCTGCCGGTGCTGGGGCACGGCGCCGTTGCGGGAGGTGGACGGCAGCGAGAGGCGGCCGCGCTCCGCGCCCTGCGGCGAGGAGGGGAAGGAGGAGAAGGAGGAATCGCCGCTTCCACTCGCCTCCGACATCGCTGCTCGGCGCCCCGGCCCTTCAGCAGCCGCCGCAGAAGAGGCGCGGGGAGGCCGCCGCCCGGGCAGCCCGGCCCCGCGCAAGGCGCCCTTGGAGGCGCCGTTACCGGTCGCGACGGCGGCCCGAGAGGGCCAAACCCGCGGGGAGGAACGGGGCGGAGCGGGGCGGGGCGGGGCCGCCGGAGCGAGCGCTGCCGCGGTTGCTACCCCGCGAGGTCGCTGCCGGGGCGGCAGAAGAGCGGAGGCCGCGGGGCGTGCGCGGGTGCGATCGCTCCCGCCGGCGGGAGGCGGCGCGGGGGTGGCGGCCGCTCGCTGCGGTACCGGCCGCTCGCTGCGGTACCGGTGGCTTCGCTGCGGTACCGGCCGCTCGCTGCGGTACCGGTGGCTTCGCTGCGGTACCGGTGGCTTCGCTGCGGTACCGGCCGCTCGCTGCAGTACCGGCCGGGCCCGGGGAGGCAGGAGCCGCGGCCACCAGCGCTCGCAGGCGCTGGGCTTGCCCCAAAATAACCTGTGCCTGCATTTCGAATAAATCCCCGAAAATCGGCCGCTCTCGCACACCCGAGGCGTGACTGTTCACCTCTTGGATTAAGCGAGGGGTTTCTATCCGCTTTTAAAAAATTGAGCAGAAAAGCCCATGTTTGTTAATGACCGTGAAACTGATGGTAACAAATCTTTAATCTGCTTTTCATCTCCTCTCACATCTGTGGAGCAGAAGAGGTGAAAATTAGAGACGAAGGGATGATACACTTGACTGAGCATTTCTAATGCATATGTTTCTGTATAATATGTATACATTAATCACTAAGCAGGAACCTGTGCTCTGGCAGATAAAGGAACATCTTCCAATTGACTTTTCTTTCGCTGTTAATGTGTGTTCATATAACAAGCTACGTAAATAATGCATTCAAGGCATAATGAACAGTAACATTGGAGATTTTCAAATTTGGGAATCATCTTTCATGTCATTGATACAGAATGAAATATACATTGTATTACAGAAAAGGCATTGGGATGAAGTATTCTGTAGTTCTAACAGAAAATAAAGGTCGTTTTATTAAGGGGGGCAGATCATTAACAAAAAACATGTTGTTACTTGCACTGATGAATCCCAGATTTTTTAAAAGAACACATAAAACAGCTGAGATTTCCATCCCTATTTTAGGTCTCATATGCAAAACATTATTCTCATTGAAATGAGAAGAGTCACATAGAGGTATCCTAAGTATTTCAAATTTATTAGCAGAGATGCACTGTGTACATATTTCACCATTAATTCTTTGGCTTCCTCTAGAGAGCAGAAGTGCACATCAAGTTTCAGGCATTTAGGAGAGGATCTCCAACTGAATTCTAATTTTTGACATGCATACTTTGTATACACCGTGATACACAGCAGCTCATATGGGTACAGCATTTCAGCAGGTAATAGGTGGGCTCCATTGTCATCAGATACAGAAAAATAGTGGGTTTTTTTACAGGACTGAGATGTGAATTACCAATGGTGTCAACTGTGCATCTCTTATATCTCTAGAGCTGCCCAGTGTGCTGGTGCTCATCAAGACCAAATAAACTGTGGATCGACCACCATTCGATTTAATATCATATCTAATCATATATCCAGATCTAGAAGATTGACCTCCTGGTGTGAAGACCCCAAACCTGCCAGCAGATGTTCCTACGCATGGAAAAATACATGTTTTTAAATGAAACAGTTTAGTCACTGCCCAGGAGTGTTGCATATGATTCTGAAGCATGAACTCTTTGGCTTTCTCTTGAATACACCAAAATAAATGCTATTATTCCAGACAAAGAGATAAAGAAAGAAATTAACTGTCTGAGAACATTGCTGCACGAGACCTGTAGCCTGGTAATGGCTGTTCCTGACAGAAAGATAATCCCGGTAGCCTGAAATGGGCCTGGACTAATTGAAAACATCAGAAACAAAACATTTGAGATGTCACACTTGCCACTCTGCTGCCAGCTCTGCAAGCAAACACAGCTAAGGGAATTCATTTTAATGAGTGCAGCTAACTTGAAAAATTGTTGTAGCAATGTGGAAGTGTGAGTTCATATACTTGGTTCTTGCAGAAGTTTTTATTTCCATATTTACAGATAATCCCAAATCTTGCACCAGGTATTTTTTCAGCAGAGTGGATAAGGTCACAGCCCATCAAATCACAGTATACGGTCTGCTGGTTGAAGGTATTTTCAAAGGAATATGAAATTACAATTATTAACAGAACTATGAAAAAAACCTGAGGTCCAGTTGGATGGGATGTCAGGGAAAAAGACCTTGTCAGATCAAACCCAGGAACTCTTTCTTTTTAATTACTTTGAAGGTTTCATTAAGTGAAAGACTGAAACAAGGTTGCTACGACAACATGTGGAAGTCATGCTGATGGAGACTAAAGTGCTCAGAACCTTCCACTTTTTCCCTATAGTCACACAGCAATTTAGTTTAGGAAAATAATAATCATTTAAAAAAAATCTTTGCAAGAAGGAACAGGAAATATACACAAACGTCAATGATGCCTCAGAGCAGAGAAGAGCCAGAGAGCTGCTGCCTTGGTGGTCCAGCCAGTACATTTCTAATGGAGGAACAAAGCAAATGCACAACAACGTCAGATTTTTGCAAAAGCAAAAGCCAATTAGTGCTCTGTAGAGCTGTGCCCATATTTTGCATAGCAAATTGGATGCATGGCAATTTTTTGGAGGTGGAAATTTTAGTAAGCAGATAATTCCTGAATTCCAAGAAAATTCGCAGAAATTCGCTTTTCTTTATAGCGATCTCTAGAAGTTATTGCCCATCAGACGTTGCTAGCACCGTGCAAACAATTGACCTCAGCACTCCCGTGATGGGTTTAATCCTGTCACACAAGCGTTTCTTCATATCTTGTGCTGATGTGAATATAACTTCATTACATGTGTTTAAAGGCTGGTAACTCACAAATAAGTTTTTCCTTGCTGGAATAATGTGTTACAAGGGAGGCTTTTCCAAAAATACCATGTAACTGAAAACATGTTTTACTTACATGTCAATGCTACGATTGGTGCGGGTTTCCTCTTCCAGTGACACGTGCTTTGGGGGTTTAGAGATAAGACAACTCTGTACTGAAATGGCATGTTTTATTTTTCCTGAAAGGCTCACAGATGTAACACTCTGACTTCAACCACCACATTTGGAGTGGGCTGAAGGATCTGTCGCCTCCATCACGAGAAGAAACAAGCTGCTTTCCCTCTTTTCTGACCCTGTGGGCAAGAGCAAACTGAACACAGGCAAAGGGATGAAGAATGGAATGAGGCAGGAGGCTTCTTTTTCCTTCCTTCCTTCCTTCCTTCCTTCCTTCCTTCCTTCCTTCCTTCCTTCCTTCCTTCCTTCCTTCCTTCTTTTCTTCTCCCTCCCTCCTTCCTTCCTTCCTTCCTTCCTTCCTTCCTTCCTTCCTTCCTTCCTTCCTCCCCTCCTTCCTTCCTCCCCTCCTTCCTTCCTCCCCTCCTTCCTTCCTTCCTTCCTTCCCTCCTTCCCTCCTTCCTTCCCTCCTTCCTTCCTTCCCTCCTTCCTTCCCTCCTTCCTTCCTTCCCTCCTTCCTTCCCTCCGTCCTTCCTTCCTTCCTTCCTTCCTTCCTTTCCTCCCTCCCTCCTTCCTTCCCTCCCTCCCTCCCTCCCTCCCTCCCTCCCTCCCTCCTTCTCTCCCTCCTTCCCTTCTTCCCTCCTTCCCTCCCTCCTTCCTTCCTTCCTTCCTTCCTTCCTTCCTTCTTTCCTTCCTTCCTTCCTTCCTTTCTTCCTTCCCTCCCTCCCTCCCTCTCTCCCTCCTTCCCTCCTTCCCTCCTTCCCTCCCTCCCTCCTGCCAGGTAATCTGCCAGCATTCCCAGACTTGGAATGTTTATTCTGAACTCCAGCAAAGCATTCCTCATGAAATATGTGGAGCAGTGCTGACTTGTCGTAGTTTTCCTAAGGCAGCTATCACTTTTGGCTATGCTGTGTGCTTATAACGTCCTAAACTGATCCATTTTCCCAAACTTTGCTTACTTAGTCAGGGGAGGGAGACAACCTGATGCTTAGTATAGTCCTGGAGTGAAAAACCAGAGGATAACATTCCAGTTCCATTGGTGTATCACGGAACTTGTCTCATTGCCGTAAGCAAACAGTGTACTAAGAACCCCGGCAGCCTGCACGCAGTGTGCGGGACCTGTCTCGGGTTATTCTCACCCAGCTACTGAGAATTCCTGTGAAGAACTGATGTGTCACAGCCCTGCAGCTCCCTGGGTCGAATTCCTTACACTTCATAGCTGTCCAGCATAGTGTTCTCCAACATCAGCCAATTCACATTAATAGAACACTTTCATGTGATCCAGGGGGAAAGGGGATCCATACAGCAGCTAGGAGTGAAGGAGTGCAGAAGGTTATAAAAATCAGGGACAGACTGGTATATTTTCATTTTTATTCTAGAAGAAAACTGGGTAAGTAATTTCTTATTAGTTCTTTAAAATTTAAAATGTCTAGGCTCAAAATAGTTTCCTAATCATGTTTTAGACATTACAAAAGTACAAAGGTAGTGTCTTATAAGTTACAGAAACTTTTCTCCTTACCAGAAAAAAAAACAAATAACAAACCAAACAGTGGCTCCTTTGAGGTTCTATAGCTTCATGGTCTCTTGTATTACTTGTTTTACAATCCACATAACCTATAGAGTAGTCTACAGGATGATCTCTATTTAGTCAGTATCTTTCTAAGATCAAGAGGCTGATCATTAAATGTGCATGTCCTAAAATAGCTGGTTTAAAAACATGTTACGACATTACAGACTGTAATAGCTGTTTGCAAACGCTGGACTGTTTAACTATGGCTCTTTTCCACCGTTGTTATTTTTTTAATAAATAGTTCTAGGGATTTGTTTCGGGAAGGATTGCTTGTTGATTTTAAGTTGCCATGTAACAACAAGAATGTGCGTTTCTTATGCAGAAATTCAGAGATAAAATTAGCTGGCTAGTCACTAGAAAGATTGTGCAGGTGTTTGACGATGTTCTTAAGTGAGAAATGACTAGATATTCTGTCCTTTCATGCATAATGACATTTGCTTCAGGCTGTAAAACATAACACTGAACATGTGTATGCAGAGCAATGCCTCCGGTGACCCACAGCTTTCATAGATCTTCAGGTATTTGAAGTCACTTCCAGCCTTTCCCACTAGGAGAACTAATCAGATTATAATATTTCACTCATTAACAAGAATTTGATTATGTTATTATTTTGAACATTGATGGCATTATGTTGAAATTTGTTGTCAACACAGAAGACCATTGCCACTTCCATTTTATTTATTTTTTTTTAATGAGCAGGGTGTATATTCCCACAGTGTTTTGGTATGTTTTGGAAACTGTTTTTCAAGTATTCTGCCTTTAAAAAGAGGTTTATCTCCAGGCAGAAACTAACAATCCTATAGACAGCTGCAAGATGATAAGGCAGGCATGCTTCTATCTGTATTAGAAAGCTGGTATTTCCTATAAAATCTGATCTTATCGAGAAAATAGAGTGCTTATTCCTTGATTCTTTTTTCTCATGATACATTTATTCAGGATCAAGCTGCTGGTTACCTAGGAGCAGACCTTTTTCCCTTTACACAGCCCAAGATTTGGGTTAGAAACCTGCTCTACAGGTAGGAGTTAAGAAAAAAACCTCCATCCCTTCATGTCAAAACTTTTAAATTATAGATTCAGAGATTAATTAAGTACATGCAAATACATACATCCATAAATATTATTTTAAAGGGATTGTGGAAAGGAGAAAGTGTGAAAGGCTGGTAGTTGGCCTATGGGCCATGGATGGAAGATTTAATCTTCATTGACTTTTCAGTACCCTGACTTTTCAGTACCCTTTTCGGTACCCTGCCATCTGCATCTACAGCTACAACCACCCAATTTTCCACCTTTAAAACAGAGATCTGTGGCAATGACAGGCTTGGACACCCTGGCTTAGAACATCAGTTCAAAGCCACACAGCCTACTGCAGAAAAGAAAGACAATAAATGCCCCCATTTCCAACCTTATACTTGGTCCTCACAGTTATGCCTGCAGACCATTTCCCACTTATACAAAAAAAATGATTTACATCGTAAATTGCCTACTTGTTGTTTTGCAGGGCTTGATACAAAGCAAGCGGGATAGAAATAGAAATAGAAGCAATAGTTTGGAGAGCTGCCAGAGCAGGCAGCGGAGGGGGGAACATCACAGTATTAGAGAATGGCACTATTAGAGTAGAGCAGCATTAAAGAATGCTTTTACGGTAGTGTTAGAGAAGGTTTGAGCTGTAATATTGGGCAGATTTTAGCTAGCGCTGTGCTGCCCTTTCAGTGAGGGAACTCAAACCAAACTTTCACATTGACCACTGGCCTTTTTTCTGGAAATGTGGGTCTTAATTCTGCAGGAGGTGGGAGCAACTAATCAGGCTTCAGATCAACCTCTGTGTTTTCTGCTGCCAGCGGAACAACGTTTGCAGAAGCCCCTTAAGTCTGTAACAAATCTGAAAAGAGTATAGTTTTACCCTGTATCTATGACCTAAGCTAAAAGCTAAGCAAATAGCTTAAATTCAGTTAATTCTACATTCACTTGCAGCAACTAATGGTTTGAAGAGTTGCACTGCTGACAGCCAGTATAATAGTAGAGCCACTGCAGATTATAGTTTTATTTTTCTTGATATAATCTTTTTGAAGATCATACAGTGAAACAAAGTTTGATTAATTTTTGTATGTTTTCCTTAGAACCTCCTGAATTCAGGATATCAGTTGATTGAGGTACATATACGGAATATACAAGGCTCAGCAAGTTTGACAAAATACTGAACTATATATTCTTGCCAAATTAAATTTGTCATATAATGCTAGTTAGGACTTGACAGGCTCATTTACTTCTCTGGTTTCACAGCAAGCGTATGATCCAGCTTGGGCTCTTGGATCTTGGTGAAACCCAAAACTCAGCCAGCTCCAAGTCCTGGATGAGGATATGTTTGTTTGCTTCATGTGTCGTGTGCTGTGGGGAATTTTATAGGACTGTAAGAGGACTGTACATAGATAAAAGGTAAGACCAATTTATTCTGTTACCTACATAAAATGTGCTTCTTCCAAATACATGTCATCAGAAAAGATTCTCTGATTCATGGCAAGCTGACTGGGTGTGTAGCGTAAACACTTGTTATTGAAACATGATGCGAATATTTATTTTGTATGTGAATGGTTGCTGGATTTGAAACAGAAATATTTTAGAAGGAAACAGGACCAGCATAATTGTAAGAAAGCAGAACCACGAGATAATGTCCTTAGAGGCAATGAAAGAAAATAGAAAACTTTATTAGCGAGCCAACACTACAGCTGTTTCTGCCAAGTAGATCTGACTAAGGAATTAGTCAAATTAGACCAAATGACATCTATTTTCAACGGAGTTCTTTGGGAAATAAGATTTCAGAACATTTTCTCCCATTCCCACAATGTGCTTCCTTCAGCAGACCTGTAAAAAATATAGCTATTTTGGGGAGATATACACTAAGATAGAGGAGGATCCGTCCCTCAGCCCTCTTTTCTATGATTATATGAAGTGTCAGCCAAACAGCACCATTTCTGTGCACTGAAGGTTCTATGTCAGTTTTCATTCATCCTCCAGAAGAGGCAGAGAGGATGTGTCTAGATCTTCTGGAGCAAAACCAGGTTTTGATGGTAACACACATGGGCATCGTGAGCAACTTCTGGTTGAAGCCAGAGGTACAAAGTTTGCTGCAATAAGGGGAGGGGGGAAAAGTACAGAAAAAAACAGTTCATGAGTATCAAAAGCCTAATTTTTACAGCACAGCTTAATAAATCTGCACAGCTTAATAAAAATGCCTAGATTTTATTGTACCCCATTTTGTTTTTCACGTGGTATAGACTGAATTCTCCAACACTTCCAAGGGATGTGTGTGTGATATATTATCCATACAGAGTTGTCTTTCACTTTTGTTACTATTAACCTAGTATAAAGTGAGCTGTTGACCTATTTTTCATCCTCACAATAAAAAGCTTTTGATTAGACTATAAAGATTTCTGTTTCATATTTCTGTATGTGCCTGTGTATTATATGTGCGGCATATTGATACAATTGAAACTACAGTAATTATTATTAACTGTTGGAATAATTTTGCATGACTACTTGTTACATTGTCTATTACTCACAGTTTCCGTACCACTTCCAACTGTAAACTGAAAATTATACTTAACCACTTTCTTTATGAGAAAAAGCTGATTTTACCCACAAATTTGGACCATTGCACAGTTTTATTGAACCCATATGAAAATCCCTGCATGATGCAAGGGGGCAGGAGGTTTAAATTCATGGTCTACATAAAGTTGTGTGTTTTTAGAGTTTCTCTGACAGACTCTCAACTCATCGCACTGTTCATATCAAAAGGTGACGTGTGTCAGGAGCATTGAGTATGGAGATACTCTTGCATTCTAATAAACTAGCCTGAATATTTCTTAATTGTCACACAGAGAGTATTTAGGCCCTGCATGAAGACTTGCGAGCCCAAAACCAATATTCAAACCATGGCACTATTAAACCGTTTCTATTGGTAAAATATTTCAGGAGTTTTGGAAGCTGCACTTAAGCCTTTTGCTTAACATGTCCTACAATGTCATCATATCTTTCTATGGTAAGTTCTGTTCTTACATCTAAAGTTTAAAGAGGTTTAATTAAACATGTAGGCTATTAACCTTTTCAGAGAGGAGTGGTTTTCCTTTCTAGATATACAGGACTTCACCAAGAAACCCTGTAGAGTTTTCTCATACAACAAAAAAGAATCACATCTGCATACATGAAGATCCCAAACTTAATTCACTTTAGCCCATTAATTACAGAAGGTGGCACTGTGTATACTTCAATTGTACATGAACTTTGAACTGGACAAACAGTTGTAGGCCTTATTTTGTGGTCATTGATTTCAAATATTGTTAGTATCCACTTTTTTTGGGTACTTGTGACTGATACTTAGTTCCCTACTTTCTGTCATAGTTATGTTAAGAGTAGAAGTTATGTATTTTTCCATTTACTAATATCTCAGAGTGCTTTGTGATTAAAAATAATTAATGTTACTGGGAGACAAAAGTGCCACCTGTAAACTTGCACGTAACACCAGCCTAGGCATTCCTTTTAATATTGGCTCCTGCTCTAACAGGAAAAGCTGTTTTTTGCCAGCAAGTCAAGGATGTGCAGCACAAAAAGGCGCTTGGATCTTTAATATCCAAAAGAGCCAGTCAGAAGGCTTGCATAAACATGTAATATTTCTACCTGAAAGATGAAATCTCAAGAAAAATCTGACAACCAAAAAAACCTGAATTCTACTTTTCCTGTTGCACTGGTCTTGTGACATCATTTAAGATACTGGTGCAGACTCTTGGGATTTCGGACCCTAATGAATTACCATGTTTACTCTTGAGTTCACATCCAAATATGGATCCAGTCACTGGATTACAGTGATAGCAGTGATACCTTTTGTCATTTTCTTAGGGATAAGTGCATGACAGTGCACAAATAAATAGTAATAAATAGAAGCCAACTGCAAAATCAGATTTCACCTCTCAAATTCTGTCTGTTGTAATGACCAAAATCAAAATAACTAGAGCCAATGTTCAGAAAACATTATTAGACTTTGAGGTTAAAATCTTACTGAGATGAAAGAGGAAATTCCCATCTTTACGAACTGGGCTGTTTGCAGACTTGGGAAGCCAATATTGCCACCATTTGCAGGTGATTTCAGAAGATTCTTTTCCCAAATTTTAATTCAGTATTACAATCCCTGCTGAAAAATGTAAATACAGTGCCTAATTATGTATAACAACAATTATTTTATGAGCCTGGTTTCCAGGGAACCATCTCCAAATCAAAACTGAGATTGAGTTCAAGTACTGCAAAGCCTGCGACGAAGCTATTCACCGATATTGAAGAATTGCCAATGGAAAAATATACCTGTAAATTAAGAGTGAACTTCTGAAACCGGATATTGTTTATATTAGTGGAAAATGATGACATGAGTATAAATAGTGTAGACCCAGCAGGACAAGGCAATATGTTATGAGTTTAAATCTGTCATTAGCAGAAGCTGATTAGGTTTATGTCTGTCAAAAGGATGAAGACTCGGGCCATCTGTAACAACAGTGTGCAGCTTAGTTAACTTTATCTCCTCCAGCCACCATGGATCACTAGGACAACTTCCCACCAACGTGGCATTAGATCATCTTTCAAAAAAGCTACTACCTCTAAGGCAAACATCAAGAGCTCCAATTTAGAGGAGCAAAGGCAGTTTAGGCACCAGTCATTGTCCCCAGATCATCATCAAAACTTCAGGGACTGTCTTTAACTGACTTCTCAATCTTGTTTTTCATGCCTGTTTAGTTAAATCAAAGCAGTCAAGGGGGAAAATAGGTTTATAATTTGCATTCATATTCATCTTTAAACATTCATTCATTACACTAATTTTAAACATTGTAGCGGTGACAAAGCAATGGTAATGCCAGTAAGAAAGCATTCTTGTTATTATGCAATTGTTATCCTCTGGAAAAAAAGCACATACAATTATTTTAACCTTACTTTTTTCTTTCTTTATGACATCTTTAATGATACCTCTGTGATGTTACTGTGCAGAAAAATGTTCTTGACTGACCCTCACAAATTAGCCTAAGGAAGTATTTTGGTCCAGTTTAGCCTTGAAATGTGATGGAGTCTCTTTGTGCAGGGCTAAATCAGTGTAACACCCTTGAGAAAAGTCCCTAATCCAGTCCATATTCCATGTAAAATATAACCTATTATTTTAGAACAGCGATATTAAATCAGTAATCATATCCATTTCGTACCGATATTGCGAGGGCTGAACAGTAGCCCTAGTTTCCTGCTTAGTCCAGGATAACACAGTATATTAATGGCCTAATCACTCAAGCCCTCTGTGCCTCAGTTTCTGCTTTTGTCAAATGTCAATGGTGTTATCCCTCTTTATAAATCAGTGAGGAATTTGCGTAAGTAATACCACCTACATGCTTACGGTACATCAATGTAAGTGTTGTGCTTACTTAATATAATTATTCTCAAGGTGCAGAAAATTGAAGAAACTCAAGTTTCATTTCAAGGTAAATATTTTTTCACCCAACTTCAGGATCTTTGTAAACAGGACTCATGTCTTTATGGAGACTATCTTGACTACAAAGTTATTTCAGATGTCAGTGACTCACTTCCCAGGGTTAGTCCTGCAAAGATCTAATATATTTACTTGGACTAGAGTCTGAAACCTACCCCTGCTCTGGCTATTCATAAACTGGTTTATGTGCAAATCTCCTGAGACAATTATTTTCATAGCCTGCTCTCACTACTGGTAAAATACAGCACATCTGGGGTGAGAATAACGCTCACTGCTAAATATTCAGTAGCCGAGTTTATAATCTCATTTTTTCTCACCCAGTGATCAAACAGCTATTATGAAATTATGAAAAACGGCCTCAGGCTAAATGGTGTCTAACTAAGGATGGAGGATATAATCTATATAGCATATATGCATTAATATATACATATTATGTAATATATACATGTGTGTATATGTGTGTGTATACATTATGTACCTGTGTTGGGTCAGCACCAAAAATCAATAAGCCTGAGGAAAGTCTCTGAGTGCCGTAGACTTTCCAGAAGCCCCAGAATGAGTCCTCTCCTGCGATATTTGTGTGGGCATGAAGGGTGTGTGGGCATGGAGCCCAGAACACAGCTGCGAGCTGCCAGCTCTGACATGTCACCACACACCTCAGGCCAAGGGAGCGGGGGCTGGAATCCCACTGCCACCCGCCATTCGGGCGAGACAGTTGGCGACAGCTGGTTCAGGCTCCACAGCTAAAGGGGAGGATTGTCCCGCTCTGCGGCCTCACCTGCAGCACTGCCACAGGATAAAAAGGATATAAAGCTACTGGAGAGTGTCCAGAAGAGGCTACGAAGTTGGTGAAAGGGTTTGGAGGGGAAGCTGTGTGAGGAGCGGCTGAAGTCACTGAGTTTGTTCAGCCTGGAGAAGAGGATACTGAGGGGAGAGCTCATGGTGGGAACAGCTTCCCCACAAGGGGAGCAGGAGGGGCAGGGCTGAGCTCTTCTCTTCAGTGACCAACGACAGAACCCGAGGGAATGGCAGGAAGATGTGCCAGGGGAGGCTTAGGTTGGACATGAGGAAAAGGTTCTTCACCCAGAGGGTGCTGGACACTGAACAGGCTCCCCAGGGAGGTGTCACAGCCCAAATATTCAAAAAACAACTGGACAACACCCTCAGACACATGGTGTGAATTTTGAGCTTGTCCTGTAGAGAGACAGGAGTTGGACTTGATGATTCTTGTGGATCCGTTCCAACTGAGGACATTCTATGATTCTATGAAGAAGGAAGGAAGGAAGGAATCCCTGATCTGAGCAGCTTCTCTGCCTCTTCTCTCCCATTCTCCTCAGCTCTCAGAAAACCAGACCCTGTGGCAACTCTTGGCTCTCACTTGTATTTCCTCTGAGTATCTTGGCCAAGGAGAAGAGAAAAAAAGGAATGCATGGACAGATGAAACAGGTAAACACTACAGACGGGACAGCAGAGAAAATAGTTTGAAGGAGAAAGAACCTGAAAAGAGGCAAGAAATAACTCCCCTTGTGATGCATTCTTCCCATGCCTTAAAGGTGCCTCTGGAGATGTTAAACCAACCAGTCCCCACCTCGCTTATGTCTCCTTTTCTTACTCAACATAATATGGGGTTTTGTCTCTCTGAGTTGTGTCCCACCATCCCCAGTGCTGTGACTGGTCACCGCAGCAGGCAAACTGGGAGCAGAGAAATCCATCCTTTACCTCAAACCTCCCACCACTCCTTCCAAATCTGCCCCAGGTCAGAGTACTGTTGGTCCTGCCTCATCTTGGAGGTGTAGGAACAGCGATCCTTTGAGTGACAGACTGTGCATTTAGAGCATGAAAACACACATGCGCTCTGCCAAGTTGGCTCTGGACTTGAAATATACAGTCATATCTGTCTCATAATCCAAATATGGGTGAGATATTTTTCATAAATCATAATCAGCTGTTCATAGAAGGCAGGCAGTAATAAGAAGGAAATAATTCGCAGTCCTACACAATGACAGGCACAGGGTGACCAGGTGAGCCTCCCCTATAGCTCCCAAGCCCTGTTAGCTGGTTGTGGCATTACGAATTTAAATACAAAGCCTTTATCCAGCTCTCCATTAGCAGATATTCCATGTGGACAGAAAAAGAGTCAGTGCTGCTGTGCAGAGCTGTGTGATTTGTCTGGATCAACAGCCTTCTCACCAATTTAAGTGCTGCATATGGAATCTGGTGAAAAACTGCTGGTGTAAATGTGATTTGGAAAGAGAAATTCTCCAATACCTGGATGATATATTTTAGATCATACGTATTTTGAAAAATACTTTTGGCATCACTTTTAAAGACTAAGTCCTCTGCATATCTTCAGTTGGTGCAAAGAAGAGGGAATATATATGTGCTTGAAACACTTAATGCACCGTGCTCAAGAGAAAGATTATTCAGATCCAGGTGTGGATCACACCTGCTTTACTATTATATGCTGGAATTCCCCTGTGTTTCCTTATCCACACTTCATGGTCATCCAGGGACCCGTCTTTTCTTGATCAGATGAAGATCTAACTGGGGGACTCAAACTAAGGGAAAATGCAGCTCAGACTTAAAGGTAAGCTATGTAGTGGGTTAATGAGTTAGATTCAGGTGTGGGCATTGAGCATCCTTGTGGGACTGGGAGCTAAAATACAAAACTTACCTGAGACTCATGTTTTCCAGAGAGGCATTTAAGGGATGAGCAGGATACCCTGTGGTGTCCAGTGTGACACTCAAAACCTCTTTTCAGCAACAGAACCACACCTAAGATTTGCAGAATCACTTTCATTTATTATTGCGCGAAACTATCGAGTATTATGAAAGTTCAGTTAAAAGCTGGAATGACTGACTTCTTTTTTTACATCTGGGAGAATATTCCTAGGTAGGATGTAAAACAAAGTTAGCCCCCCATGCTGCTTTAGGCAGGATACCTTCTGGTGGAGGCTTGAACAACATTAACTCAAATTCCAGCATAGTCTGGCAACTGGAGCATGCTGAGGTAGCCAGCGCTGACATCCCAGTTCTGCCACTTGGGGTTTTTATTATTATTATTACTATACCTTAGGCAAATCAATTAATCTCCAAAGAAATATGAGTCCTCTTCTACGCCATTTGTGCCACAAATGTTTAGACTAAAAGATTTGAAGGAGGAAGGAGGTACTATCCTGACAGAGAAAGGTAAAGTCTTGCAGAAACTATGTCTCTCACTACTTTCTAAAATCACTTGTAAGGGTGCTATGTATGATAAGGTGGTCACATCTTTCTATAAGTGTTACCATCAGCATATCCAAGTATGTCTTTACCGTGAGCCTGAATAAAACTTTCCCAAACACTTTAGCTATATGAAGAGGTTGAACCCCAGCAGAAGTCAAAAGAATTTTGAATCACAATGTTGGTTTTTTTTCAGGTTTCACACTGTAGCAAAATAATTCCCATTCAGTTCCACCCCAAGCGCTGTGATTTTGCAACCCAACCACCTCCGGTGCTGCAGTTGAAACCCCACAGTGCACTGGTATCCTTTTAACTGTCTTAATCTGTTTTTATAAAATATTGTTTTGTCTCTTAGTAGCAGGTACTTACAGTCCCCCTGTTTTTTAATTTGATACTTGCACATTAAGTGGAGCGAATCAGCCAGGGCTGGGCCGCATCAAAGACCCATTTCACTTGCTGTCCTTTAAATCCTCATTCCTACCCTGTGTTCAGCGGTGCAGCCCCACCAGACAATTTGTAGTTATCCTGGGGGAAGGGCAGCAAAACACGACTTCACAACTCGCACAAAAGGCCAAGCTCAGCTTTTTGTTGCCAAGCGACCTCACGATTTTACAGCAGATCCAGCTGCTGATGTTGCTAAGCAACATCTTTCCCGTCAAGTTGTGCACTTTTTAATCGTTACGTGTTTACTAGTTCTCACAGGGTTACGTTTTCCCTCCCAGATCTTGATATTTGCTCTTTTAGAATCTGTGAGAAAACAAGGGGTGAAGGCCTATCATAGATGAGTCGTTCTTGCAGATCTCTATGATATTGTTCTAATACGCAGAAACTATGAAAGATTTCGCATTAGTTACGTCAAGATGAGAGAAGAGAGAAATTCTGAGCACCTCCCCTTTCTTCTCTTACCTGTGGGAGTAACTGCTGTGCAATGGCACACTCAGTGCTTCCATAGAGCTTTGCAATGCTCTATGTGTAGCATCAATCATGAAAGTAAGGAATATAAAAACATTTCCCCTTATTTTGGCAGTATTTATACCGTAAAGTAAAATGAGCTCAAACTAAATTGTATTACATAAATACCTAAAGTAGCATGTATTCAGTATATAAGAAACTAACATATCTGAGCAGCCTGTGGTTGGTAAGAATACCAAATATTGTATATACTAGGATTAAATTTGATCAATCGTGACAAATTATTTGGACTTACTGAAATGCCTAACTCATTAACCCACTACATAGCTTACCTTTAAGTCTGAGCTGTGTTTTCCCCTAGTTTGAGTCCCCCAGTCCTCCTGGGTTAGATCAAGAAAAGACGGAGCATGAAGCGTGGATAAGAAAACACAGGGGAATTCCAGCATATAATAGTAAAGCAGCCTGATGTGAGCACTTGTATCATGAAATCAAAGAGAACAAATGGAGACATCAGAGGATGAGGAATGCTCTCGCAGTTAGTGGTTTATGCAAACTGGTTTGAGTTCATACTGGAACAGAGCAGAAGAGCAGCATCTGTGTAGGTGGGAACAACTCACAGTGAGTAGGTGCTGCTCGGGATGGTTGGGATAAAACCTGAGTGTATCCTTCTTTAGACATGAGAGTGGGTCAGAAGTCACGATCCACTACCAGAAGGTCCTTTTCCCCAAAGTCTGTCCCAGACAACTGTTGTGCAAGGCAGCTTCTTCACTTTCACTTTGTGACGTTTTCTGGCCTTAGCTTTAGAAATGGAATAGCACCAAATATGAGTTCGGTTTCTGTTTATGAGGAAATAATGCGGGTAGCAGGAGTGAGGATGTATTACCAGGCTTGTGTTTACTTGAGCTCCCACAGGATCCCTGTTCATAAATTCATGGCAGAGAGCTCAAGCGAAAGCTTTGCGTAATTTGTTGTCTATAGGCAACGAATTTTACAATGTCCTCTTTTGTTTTCTGTGGTAGAGCACACTAGAATTTTGATTTGATGAACTTCAGCTTTTCTGGATTCTGAAGCAAGCTGAGGAGACCAGAGAAAATGGGATGTGACAGCCACTTCCACGTCTTTTAGTTTTCCAGTGTCACTATAGATCTTGCCTTTTCCATCTTGAACTCTTAGAGGTATAGCAAAGGTTTATTTGACATATTGTATTGCCCACACGCCACCAAAGTGACTCGTATGTACTTTATGACCTGAAAAAGCTCAGGGAATACAAGTAATTTATTTCCGATCTGTGGAATTCTTTGGTCAGTAACAGTGGCTTAAGGTGGTATAATAATGCTGGAGGCTTGAATTGCTGGATCACCAACAAAAAAGATTACAGAAGTAGTCCCTGACCTTGCGACTGTTCATTCAAACTCTTCCCATGCCTAATGTTCTCCAGCCAGGTGTTTGTAGACCAAGACTTTGTGGAAGAGAAAACAACCACAGGAAAACCAGCATGGAGTATATAGCTACCCAGTGAAATTCCTGCCTCTTATTCATGTCAGATATGAATTTGTCATGCCAGAGTCAGTCATTCTGCCCAGCACTTCTCTGAGGTGTCACTCACAGGTGACAACTCCTTTGCTGTGTGGCACCAACGAGCACCACTGGTGTCTACAGAAACTGGTTAATCACGTGGAGTTGCCACTAATGATAAACACAGTGTCTTTTGTTATCAGCCGTCTTTCCGAGCACCCCTTGGTGGAAGCATTGCTGGAGCGGACAATGAGCATTAATAATGACAATTAGTGCAGCCATAAACCAGTACTTCTTGCAACATCACATTTCAAAGGGTTTTTGTCATGTCTCCACCCTTCAGGATGATTAAACGGGAAATTATTTCAGCATAACCTGAAAGGGAACATGAGCATTTGTTAGCAGGTATTGCCGAGAGCTGTCGAGAGTAATATGAGAAAATTAAAGACAAACACATAAACAAACTTAAAAACAAAATGCTGAATAGATATTCCCCCCAATACTAATTTTCCCTTGAAATATATCCATGCATGGCTTCAATGTGGTGTTTTTACTGTTTGACGGAACAAGTTTTGTGGTGCAAGAAGCATCACTTAAATCCATAAGCCAAGGCACAGTAGAAGCGAAGTATGTTTTAACCAAAATCCATTTTCTCTGGGGTTGCTTTTGTGAAAAACATGAGTGCTGGCTTTACAACACGCAGAGCAATGGCAGGATCCCAGGAGCCGGGGGAGGAACTTTAACTTGTTTTCTTTTCTTGCCTGGGGTGGAGGCAAGTTGGTTGTTCAGCAGGTTCTGAAGGTGGGTCCCTGCAAGAGAACCCACAGTTCATGTCAGTCTGAGGAGAAGTAGGAGGAAAATAAGGTGAAAACCTGTGAGGTGAAGATGGAAGGAAGGGTTTGAAGACGTGCGCTAGAAGTGTCAGTGAATCCAAAGCTGCAAGATTAATCAAGGAATGTAAGTGCAAAGTTAAACATTCTCTCACTCGCTTTCAGGAAAACAGGGTTTTTTCTGCACAAGTACTAAAGTCTTTAAGGGCTGATCAGACCAATTTGTTACCAGTGAGCCATTTTCAAGATATGTAATGTTAAAATAATTTTAATAATGACATGTAAATTTTAAAAGATAGTATAGAAATATGAGAAAGATTATCTTTTGGCTAACCTATGTTTATTTAATGTATGGATTTTTAGCATGTTTATAATGTTTATTTGAAATTCTATACACATCATAAAGCACTTGTAGTTTGCAACCTAAGTAACGCTTGTGCATTAGGAAAATGTTTTAGAAATAATGTATGTTAAAAGGATTGCAATAACATTGTAATCTGAAAAATTATCATAGTTACTCTGCAATGTAATTCATGAATTATTATTATCACGTCTCATTATTGGAGAATCTATAATGACTTTATTTCCTATTTATGACATTTATCTTCATTGTTAAGCAGCTAGTAATGCAAGAATTGTGTGACAATTGTGAAATTTCATACTCTAGGGAAAGAAAAAGGGCTGGGAAGAAAATATCAGGCACACAGAAATGCCAATATACAGGCTGAAATTGAAATTACTTTGAAATTGGGTCCATCTTTTTGAAACACCCTGTATTCACTCCTAGGGAAATGTGCTGCCTGTTGCAAGAAGCTTATTGCTATAGCAAAGTTACTATTTATTTTCCGTCCATTGAAACCTTAGTTATCTGGTCTAACAACATGAGAATATTTTAATATCAATACATATTTAAAATATTATAATCTTCACTTCTTTTATTGGAACATTCCACTGAGCTGGGCCTGAAAACATTTGGTTGTGCACATTGCTTCATGCTGCAGTACTTCATACTTGGGAATAGTGATTGTGAAAATATGACATAGAACCTTTAATTTAGTTCAGCGCTATTTTAAAACAGGAGAGGATTTGGCAGTAATCTCAGCAGACAAAACCTAGTGTTGCTAATTAATCTCTAAAAGTGCAATCCCGGCCCCAGGGATTTCAACAGGAGCAAGTTCAAGCACCAATCTATCCCCTGAAGATTCTCAAGTTTAAACAGAGCACGGCACCAAACTTTCCTCTCTCTCCAAGCCTCCTGTGAAGAAAAATAATCTTTTAAGTTTAAAAAAGTGTACTGTAGGAATAAGTAATAACATTCCTTAAAAGCTTATATGCTTTCCTTGGCTAACACACCACAATCTTTCTTCTACAGCTTGATTTTAATTAAGTTTTTCTTGACATATGCCACAGATGAATCCCACATTTGGGAAAAAAATAATAAGAGAATGTGTAATTTTTACCTATCCAATCATACAATAAACACAGTGAATTTAAATTCCAGGCCTTCAAAATAAAATGTCTAGAACAAGAAGTAAATATCTATAAGTGAATCTTTATTGTGTGCATTTACGGTTGAGTATCCTTTACAAAAGAATACAGACATGAGTGATGCCTGGGGAGACACTCATTCCAGAGCTGCTGGTTGTAGTTCTAATGCTCCAAGGATTTTTTTGAAATTAAATAATTAGAGTTGAACTAGTATAAAGCCTATAGTACTTAGGGCGGGCGGATACTGTTAACTGTAAAGAAAATGTGTTTAGATCATAAAATTGTCAGCAAAATAATGCCTATGAAAAGCACTCCAGTGATAAGGATAAAAAAATGACTTTTTCTTAAAGCTGAGTGCACATATGGAAAATTGTTTGTGTTACAGTAAGGGTGATGTTTAATGTGGTTCTGATCATGTGAGGATGCGGCTCAGTCCAGGATCTCCGAGGCATAGAAGTGGGTTGAATATAGCTAATACAATAAGGTTTTCGTATGGGCTGTCCATCCAAAGTAACTTGGGCAAGGGAAATGCCTTTCTGCTCAAATGACATGGGATAATCCAGAAGCAGAGTAACAAAGCTGAGTTTCAGGGAGTGTGTTTCTGGGTAAATAAAGCCAGTGTAGGGAAGCCAGCAGAGACACATTCCGAAGTAAAACCATTAGGATTTATGACTTAAAATCATGATTCGACTGAATGCCAAGAGGGTGACTGAGATGACAAGCCTCTAAAATGTCCAGAGTTTTGTGTTGTGGCGTTTTTTATTCCCCTTTCTTTAGGTTGGTTGGTTGCTTTGGCGTTTGTGTTTGTTTTCACAGAAGCCTTACAGCTTTTTCTTTTCTTCCAGTGATCTTTCTTTGCTTGCTGTGTGATACTGGTCGCCAGCACCACAATGGGCAATGAGAACAGCAGTGCAGAAAACCAGGTGAGCATGACAGCGTTGGCTCCTTCCTTCCCTGCCAGCCCAGAGCAAACCCTACAGAAATGAGTTTCACCACCCGCTTACCCCATGTTTTTCTTCTGCTCCCAGTTACGCTCCTATTTAAGTGTCATTAATGGTAATTGAAGGTAACGTTTTGTTTGGTTGATTTTTTCCTTTGGCAATAACTTCTACATGGCACCAAGTGCTGGTGGTTGCTCCCTGGGGACACAGACATGAGTTGTGGAGGATCCCCATGGGGTGAGCAGGGCTGGAGCATCCCCCTCCCCAGCCTGGGAGTTGGGGGGCAGTTCGGGGTAACTAAGGGACAATCAGTGGCAGATGCAGCCTCCTACTGAGATGGATGGGCAAGAATGTCAGTCTGTGGGGGCCGTGGCTGTGGTGGAGCAGGACACCAAGACCCTACGGCATTGCTGGCGGAACTGGGATGGGATCTGGGCCATGGGCAGGATGGGGGGAAGTCCCAGGAGCCAGGTGATGTCTGTGGTGCCCTCAGAGCACTGAGAAATTTATACCTGTTTCACAAGGATGCGTTGTTGATGCATATTGGTGTGTGTTGATTTATTTTTAAACACTTGAAATGAAGGGAACGCATATGCCATGGCAAGTGGTATACAATTACATTAGAAGTTACTATGTTGATATAAGTTTGAATAAATGTTGTAATTCATTAATTTCAACAGTTAAAACACCAAGACGTGTTTCATTCCCTCTTCTTCCATACATTATGATAGACGATAAAATGCACTAATGTTAATTTTCCTTCCAATTCAGGTCTCAGCAGATCTGCTGTAGCTTGTGCATTGCAAAGTGCACCTTCTCAAGGGAATCAGTATTAAAATTTAGCCAGATTTTTCATAAGGAATTTTTAAAAGAAAAATCTTCTATGATTCTCAGTTGTTCTGCGCAAGTTGTATTGTTAGCCTGAGATTTGGTCCCAGCTTTTTTAAGGGATTGCAAAGAGGTGAATGTGTTAATTCCTATAACTAAGTAATGAGAATTTCTTCTCCAACGCATTCAACTTTCACTTAGGAAGTTTTTGAGTGTCAAATACATTTCTTCAGGAGTCCTCCTGAGGCTGAGAACACTTTAACTAAAGTTATTGAATTTATTAAGAAATTTAATAAAAAGCTTTTCTAATAAGGACAGTAAACTTCTTGTCTCCATTTCACACTAAAAAACAAACAAACACCCAAAACAAAACAAATGCTAGAAAATAAATGCTAGAAAACCAAATTACTTTAAAAGTCACTGTTATAAGAGAAAAAACAAGAAGTAATAATAAAATCTTAAAAGCTACTTAATCTGCTGAATAGCTATTGAAAATTATTGCTTAATGAATAGTGAAAATTTATGCACCCGGTGAAATGCTTAAATATGTTCATTTTTAGTTAGAAGTTCCCAGCGCAAATAAAGTCATCCTTATACCACCAAACCAAGGAGCACAGCAGGTAGTGGATGATGAACCTCGTTTGCATGGTTTGCATTTCAAAATGTCAGCATCAGCCTTGGCCGTGCTTTTTCTTCTGCATCTGCTTCTGGCTTTTGTTTTTCACACTGATGGGAAGTTTGTGAGGCAGCAACATTGAAGTTTTCATCAAGTTGTAAAAAACAAATCTGTTTTCTTTTAACTTTTTTTTACTTTGGTGGCAATCTACGCTTTGGAGAAACGGCCTCAATTTGACCCTCTTTGCATGCTGCTTTTCCTTCCAACTCTAACACAATTAAAATAGCTCAGTGGGTGTTGTTCTTCTACCAATTGACAGGAGCTGTTGTTTTTGTTTATGTATTTATCAGAGAACACCATGGCCCAGCTCTGGCTCTCAGCTGAGTCATTTGGAAGCCATACATATGGTTTGTATTAAAGATGGGAGAGCCTGCACTAAGTTTAGAACTCATTTAATAAGAGGGAAGATCCGTGGAATAAATGTGCTACTATGAAGGGTGTAGTGGGCACTTAAAAAGTAAATACCTAATCTGTCTCATAAAGACCAGCCTCTGAGGAAAATACAATTAAATTTAGTAGAAATGAGCAAAGGTAATGCTTGGATAAAATAAAGCTGGGGCCAGCAGCGTATTTAACAAAGTTATGTTATGTATATTCACCATGTTCTGGTTTGATGTAACAGAACGCAAAGTCCAGGCTGCTCAGAGGTTTTAGGTTTGTGCCTTGTCCTGTAGGAACAGCAAAGCTGGCTTCCAAACAAGGGGCTGTCAGTGGCAAAGCATGTTGGTCTTATCCCAAATATAACTAAATATAAGCTGGTTTTGAGGTGTATTTGCCTTGAAAAACAAAACTCCGCATGAAGAGAAATCTGTTTAAAATGAAAATGAAACAGTCTTGAAGAACAGGTATTTTTACACAGGTAAAATAGGGAAAATGCAGGGGAAGTGAAGGAAATGCTCCTTAATGGGAAGCTATGGAAAGTACCGCTAGGTCTCAGCCATCGTGCTGCCCATTAAACACATCTTCCTTCATCCATCCAAATGCATTGGGTGATATGAGGAATAACAAGGTCTGTCCTCAGGCTTTTTCCCTGACTTTTCTGGACAGCCAGATGTTCAAAAACAATCTGTGTGGCCATAATAAAATGAAAAGGCTCATAGTTTTGTAGACAGTGATGTATTTGTGTGCTTTCTCAGCCCTTGATACTCCTGATAGCCTGGGCTCAGATGCCAGCTGATAAAGTTCCACTTATAAACAAACCCAAACTTATTTTCTAATATGTAATTATTTTAACTCAGGTTTTTAATTGTTGCCCCTGTGAAGTTCTGAAGAGGAGAGCTGTAATCTTGCACAGCCTTTCTCATGAATACAGAAAAGCCAAAGTTACCAAGTAATTGTAAAGCTCTTTGAAGGTGAAAGCTGCTGCTGAATTGAAATTCTAGCAGCATGTATTTTGCTCCGCAGTTGAAGAGGGATTTTCAAAGTCAGTTACTGCATAAGTTATTCCTATATATTTTGCTTTGTCCTTTCTTCTCCTCTGTTTTCTGAATAAGTAACTAGCCAAACAAAGCAGGTTATCCCACATCTATGTTATCGTCCATTTCTCTTTAAACATAAATCTTAACATGTGACTATCTTTTTTGTTCTTGTTTGTTTTCTGCTGTGAAATGTATAAGGTACATGACATATGCATAGTGGCCAGAAGGACCAAAACTTCTGAAGCGTCTATTTGTCTGAAGCGTCATGTTGTGTCCCTGCTGGGGTTTCTGCATTTAACTGCTATGAATAAATATGGCTGCTGCACATTCTGTAGTTAATAATCTGCATTATGACTTATCCCATATTTCAACTTCTCTATGTCTGTGCAAAATGATGGATCTGGTTAGTTGACACGGTTCTTCTTTCAGATCCCAGCATTATGGGGATCAGCAGAGGGTGCACTGGGCACATTAGCAGCTTCCCAGCCTTTAGTCTCCATTCCCACAGATGAGAACTGGGCGAATTCCTCTGAGCTCAGGTGCTTAAACTGTGTGTTTACATACATTTTGAACAGTGCAAGAACATCTCTATACATTCCATTGCTTATATTCAATTTGGAACAAAAATACATTCCCACTTCCTGCATAATAATTCTGCCTATAGTGTTTTAATGAGGTACCTTATACAGGCTTATAAGTTTGTTGTATCCACGTCCTTCACCTCTTTTACTCCCTAAATTGTTGTTTCTTTCATTTTCCTTCCATTTCATCTGCTGTACATCAGGAGTGCACAGGACAGAACTGCCTCACATCCTTTAAGCCAATGTTTGCCCACAACAGGGTGTTGCTGGCATTTGGGTACTGGCCAGCGAGCCCATTATTGATGCTCACGTCATTCTAGCATCCCTCCTGTCACCATACTCATTAATGCTTACTTATAATCATAATTACTACTGGTCCAATATTCTATGGTGAGTAATGCCAAGTATTTGTTTGAGTTTACACAAAAAGAGCCTTGTCTCTTTTGAGAGACTTATATGTCCACTTATGCAAATGCAGCAAATTCTGGGACACTTCTCACTGCAATGAATAATTATTATACTTGTTCTTGTCTTCCTTGTGAATGAAGGAGGGAAGATGAAAGAAGAATAAAGATTCAAAGTTGTGACAGGGTTTTTAATTTGAAAGCATAGCGAACAGAAAATTGGAAGACTATTCCTTCTCTTCTGAATTAATGGTTAAAGCTTCCTTTGCAAATGTAATGCCACCACCACTTCTAATGGGAAACATACATTTATGGGTAGAGATGAAAAGTATTTTATATTTATCATATAATTGTTTACCACATTTCTCCATTTAGAAATAGTGTGAAAATGTTGCACCTTCATTTTCCACAGCTGTGGGTAGTTAGAAATTACTAGGCAAGCAAATGCTTTCAGCTGGGGAGCACAACAGGGTTTAGAACTCAGCTTGGAGATGATGTTGCCAATAGGACTTCATATAAATCTAACAGCATCTTCCTAAGTGCTTTATTGTTAGGCTGCTGAGAACCCCTCATCAGAAAGCTGCTTTAGCTAAAATTCTATTGACTGAAAACAGCGAGTTATAGGATGAAGATTCTTTTCCCAAGATAATCAACTTTATTCTTTTTCGTGCTGTATCTCATGCACCTGCTGTTGTTAAGCAAATTGTCTACATACTCATCAGGCCTTCATCCAGCTCCAGGAAAGGGACAAAGGAAAATAAGGACCTGCAGCAAGACTAGTGGATTTACAAGGATAATCAGGAATTCTCCTTTGACTGCTGAAAATAGATGATATAAACAGATGGAAAAATGTGGTTAACAAGAACCATGAAGCCAGTTACAGACATGGTTATGCTTCATTTAGCCCAGCGCAGACTAAGACTATGTTCAAACAGACCAAGGCTTAAACAGAGCAGCAAGTTTTTGAGAAGATACCTATGTTGACATGACAAGGACCTGAAGATAAACAGTTTAGTACCCTGAGCGGATGGGAAGGGTCATAAACACCAATAATGAAGCCTGAAGGTTTGAATTGCTTGTGCTGTAGCTGAGAAGTTGTATGTTTTGTGAAGAATGCTAAACCAAGGATAAGATGGTGACTATATATAAATATATATATGTACACATTCAGGGGGGAAAGAAACCCCTTTTCTCTAAAGAACAGTCGTAAGTACTTACAGTAGCATGTCATAACCAGCATTTTGAAAGTATTGTTGTTACTGTATCATATTTTGCTTTGCTTCTTGTATTTGTAAGAAGCAGATTAAATGAGGCTTCCACCAAATGCCAATTTTTGCATTCCTGTCCCTTTGAGGATTTGAATTAGAAAAGGCGTGAACTTAAAATTCTATTTCTGCAAGAGGCAAAGAAACCAAGGCAGAAGCAATGGCAAATTACACCATTACTGATTAAAAGAACCCCGACTGTAATTGCAAAAATCTATATAGAATCTCCCTTAAGCGAAGAGTCTGCTTTGTGCTTCCGATCATGTCATGATTCTATCCAACTGATCAAGGAGTTATAAAGTTCAGGCAAAAAACAAGAGTTCATGCCGATCATCCCCCTCTAAACTGCTGCACTCCAGCTGGCACTGAATCACGCAAACTGCTGCACAAGTTGTTTATTAAAATCAGAATTTAGCTCCCCTGCAATGTGACAGAGACAAGTTCTGGTGTAATTCTTCAGATCTTGATTGTCACATAGAGTTCAAGCTTGACCCAATGTCAGATACTGGTTTGTTACTCTCCTGTGATGGGTAGTTTGGCTGACCAATGTTTGCTGATTTGATTGAAAAGTTCTGATTGTTAAAGCAATATCAACTCATTACCTAATTTTTGTCTATTTTGGTACTATTTCTCCAAACTGTGGAGAAACAACGGTTCTCTGAGGATATAAAAACTGAAAAAGATAATTTACGGCTCAGTTACTGTATCTGTGGAACAGTAAGAAAACAAAAAATAGAAGAGCAAAAAAGTAGCTCCTAAAACCTACTCTGTCTTAAAAAAATTCAACAGCCACTTAAAAACCATGATTTTCCAACTGTGTGCCCTGTGCAATTCTGGTTTTAGAAAAATGCGAACTTTGAAAGTGTTCTTAAATCCGGTTTTCTGACATAGACTGGGTTATTCATCTGGATTGATTTCTAGCAAGTATCAGGTATTAGGCAGATTCATTAATGAGCTGTTATGTTAACTTGATTGTTTTAAGAATCACAGCGAGCCATTTTCTCAGTTTCATTTTCAAGGAATAGATTTAATGCTAAAGTTCAATAAAGATAATGAGGAATGGCCTATTGATTAAGGCTGTGGATGAACAACGTTTCACTCCCTGCCTCTACAGCCAGTCCTGCAGTGAAATGAGCAATTGCTATAAAATATTGCAGTGGGAACTTTCCAAAGAGCCCCATATGCAGCTTTTCTGCTCGATGCCACAGACGTGTGGCTGTGACAGGGGCAGTGTCCCCATCCTCCTGGGGCTGATCCTGAAATCGGAGCCTGGGTGCTGCGGGACCGACCTTTGCTCCGTGTCCCGGCATTCACCTGTTCCCGTCCCCAGAGGAGGTGGTGGCACGCAAACCAACGCTTCTCGCAGGCAAACTTTAAAAACCCCTATGAAAAAATAACAACTTGGGATGGAAGATATGGAGGAAAATAAAAGGTGAGTACTGGTTTATCAATTGAGGTTTGTAAAGGCTTATTCCAGCTTCCCCCCCAATTACTAGTGGGGGGTTAGTGGGAATGGAAACTTCATGTAACTCCTCAAATATTGTGTTAGACGAGTCAGAGCGATGGCATGTCCCAGCAACGGCTATAAAAGGATGTATGGCAGTGGAGGAATGTTGCGGAGGGCAGATGTAAAAGGAAACAACTTTTATTGAGGGAAAGGAGAAAGAGGAATCAAAGGCAGTTTGCTTATTTGGAGGGGTTTGAGTGTGAATGCTGCGGTTTATTAATAAAACCAGAGCCGATTTGTGCTCTGGGACCAGGAGCCTGGTAACTTGTTGAGACACAGGAGTTCTGGAATCGCGGTGACACAAGGATGTGGTGGTGCCTGATGCTGTTGTGGTGACTTTGAACCGAGAGGGGACAGTCCCTATTTTGGGGCTGCACTGTACACAGGCTCTTATGGAGCACTAAAGGAATTTTCTGGCATGGTAACTTCAGCCGGAGTACAGCAGAGCACATAATCCTTTTGGCTACAGTGTTAATGGAGTTCTCCTTCTTTTTTTTAAAAAAACTTTAAAGCTCCTGTTCAAAGTCAGCAGGAAAATAAAGTGATCCTGTAGATTTACTCTGTGTTCCTGCAGAGCCCAATACTTATGGAAAGGTTTAATGCAAATTACAGTTCCTATTTTGAGACGAGTTTTATTCATTTAAATAGTATGCTGGCTCAAAGGAAAAAAAAACTATGGGCTGTTTAGTTTTCCTTCTGTTGTTTGTGTAATGTCTGTAACAAACTTGGTGTGTTTGTTGTTGTTTTTTTAAATAATCCTAGATTTAAAGAAAAACTGCTGAGAACCTCTCTGTTCTGATTTTAATGCAATTATTTCTTCAAGTCTTTCTATTAAGTAACATTTTATACTCTCAGAATCCTTTTCAAAAAGGAGTATGCTACATTTGAAATTAATGTAGAGCAAATTTAGCTGCAAGGTTCTGTAGTAAATCACTTCAGAGGCCGTATGTGTTGGAACCTCAAAGTAATTTATTTAACAGCAGCTTTCTGATGATAGTTTTGAACAAAACGTAGTATTTCTAATTGTTTTCACAGATGTTAATTGAAAATAAAGCATGCTCTGTAAAGCGAGTTCAGCACCTGATTTGCATAAAAACCCTTAAATTTGAAAACTTGATAGAGAAATTCAATTAGGTTTTTCTGCTGGCTGGCAGGGATTCACAGAGCATGTTCTTTTGTGATGATTAAATTAATGCAGCAAATGTAGAAGACTAACATATAAAGCTTTCCTATGTCTTGGAATATTAGTAGTTCCTTCTGCATTAAAATATTTACAGTAAGGTGTATTTAAAATTATTAAAATCCTCCTTTGAGCTACTTTTGAAAATATACTTTCCTGGCCATGTGTGCTCTTGCCTGACTGGGTAAGGGGGCAACTTCACTATTTGATCATTCAAACATCCAACAGACAAGAAAGAAAAAGGGATGTCAACAATTCCAATTCCTCTCTGCTCCACCAGGAGCTACATTGCAAAGATTGTTTTAATATATGTTAAATATGGTCCTGTTCAGAATTGCAAGAATAAGAGTCAGATTTTTCCGCGGCCAATGACAGTTGCTTAGGGATGGCTGGGAGGTGAACTGCAGCTTCTTAAACATCAGATTGCTGAAAGCACAACATTATTTAAAGACAAGAAAAGTCAAAAAGAAGGAAAAAACCCCACCAGTCTCTCCCGGACAACTTATGGAAAATATTAAAAGTAGTTTTCAAAACAGTGCACATAAGTAACCAGTTTTGTTGTGATTGTTCTTCTTGCCATCTCGATCTGCCCCTCTGTTTTTGTTTAGATATTAAGATTTGGTGTAACAGCAGATAAAATCACTGGAACATGGGCCCTTCTCTGTGTCTTGTGTGGAAACATCCCAGTTTGGGTGGCATGAGGTGTCCATGTATAGCAGGCACATAGATGTCTGTAAGATGGAGTTAACTTGTGAATTATTAAATGAATAGTAAAAGTAAAATCCAGCAAATTTCCACCAAAATTATTCTGGCTCCAAAGTGTTCAGTGAAGGGAGTCAATGACAAATTAACCTGATTCCATGTTATGGTTTGAAACTGTCTTGAAATAATTGCACTGCTGACTTGTGAGTACCTACCAGGTGCAACCACTGAGTTAAGTCTCTTTATATTAATATTTGTTAATGCTATTTGAGCTTTGGTAGCAATGTGCTATGGGATTTATTGCATGACAGGCTGGTGAGTAGTGTTTCTTTCTAGTGCCATAATTGAGTGCTTGCTGCTGATGAGATTATCATGTGGCTGGTGGGATCCATGGCTGTGGATGGACACTCGGATACCTGTTCTTTGCACATAAAGCAGTTTTACTTTAGGGATTTGTGTGCGGGAGGCATCCCTTTTATGTTGTGGCTCCAAAAGTGGGATGACTGCAGGTCAGTAGAACAGAGGGTTAAAACCTAAAGGAGCCTTTGAGTTAAGTAGCTGATCTTATGAACAAGAGATTCATTACAAGCAATGTGTGGGTACTAAGAGTACAGTAGGTTAATAACTTAGTTCTTTGCTGTGTTCCTTTCTGCGATGGAAGATGACAGAGGCTTTAGAAGAAGGAGACAAAACAAGCAGCTCTTCATCTTCTGAAGAGAGACGTGAGGTGTTTCTCCTGCCTGGCAGCCAAATCAACTGAAGAAAATTTGAGGTGGTGGTAGTATTATAGAGAGGAGGGAAAATAAAGAATTTGTTCTCACAGCTCTTGCCAGCTGCTGGAGGCATCTGGACAAATTTGTAAATTGGCCTAATTTCTTGAGGTTCTTTGTGTGGTTCTCTCCACCCTCCCGGTCTTGCTGGGAAAGGAAAGGAGTCTTCAAATGGCCTGAAAATTATGCTGCTTTTGGCTGCTCCTGTGAGACATTCATTTGTGGCCGATCTCCCAGACTGACCCAGCTGGAGCTTGAGCAATAAGACGTGATACATCGACCAGGAGTGTGGGACTGTGGCTGCCTCGTGTGGCTTGTTGCGAGATCCCAACCCGCTGCCTTCTCTGTCCTGCTTCCCCGGCGAGTCACGGCTCTGCAGTCTGACTCTCCATGGCGTTGGGTCCATCTAGTTGAATTTTCTCTTCTGCCAAGGTATAAATACCTGAACCTTATCTTGTTGCGTTCTCTGAAGAGCATTGGACAAGCAGGAGAGGTTTTGGGGTACAGACAATGATAGTCTATGAGTGGCAGGTGGGCCATGAACATGCTCGAGCATGATCACATATGGCCCCCAAAGTCACTGCTGTGGTCAGCTCTCTCTCTCTCTCTCTCCTTCATATTGTCTCTCTCTCTCTCTCTCTCCTTCCTATTGTCTCTCTCTCTCTCTCCTTCCTATTGTCTCTCTCTCTCTCTCCTTCATATTGTGTCTCTCTCTCTCTTTCTCTCCCCTTCATTCTCTCTCTCTCTCTCTCTCCTTCTATATATATATATATATACACACATATTCTGGCTAGAAGAAACAAATTTCCTTGTATAAATCTTGATGTTCTAGTATTTTTTTTCCATATACTGTGATTTCAGGGCCAACATATATACTTAGATAAATATTCCAAATGCCAGATGTCAGCACATGCTGGGCAAGTGTTTAATAATCATGAAACCAAGAGCCTATCCCAGCGGAAAGCGGTGAGATAAAGGAGACTTCTGCAAACAGAGCTGTAGTGAAGGGGTTCCTCCAGGGAAAGGCAGAGGATATGAGAGTTAATCAAATTTGCCTTAAGTCTGAGGGAAGTCTTTTTGTATTTTGAGTATGTCCTGACCTTTCGGGTTGCTCGTTACATGAGCTGTTGTTGTCCACTGGGTGTCTCTCATTCCTGGCTCTGATCACAAGAAGCCTTTGACTGTGTGAGAGCTCACCATGTTCGGTTTTGTAAACGATGGCTACTTCTAGAGCAAAATAAACCTAAAAACTGAGAGTGAAGAAAACCCTAAGAGATTAATTGGAATTGTGTGCTGTGCATTTCATCGATATTATTCTGAAGTGGTTCCCCCCATCATCAGTGCATACATTTATGTGTTTTTACTTTAAGTGTGCTTTAGGCTTTTTACAGTCACAATTAAGAATTAAAACAACAGCGAATGTAAGTTGAGGGTGACCTGATTGAGCAGTTTTCTTTCTCTTTCACTATTGCTTGATGTGCCAGAGGATTTGAAATGGAGTTTCTTCATTTGGACTTCATTTTTTTTTTTCCACACTTAATTGTTTCTCTCAAGTTCTTTTGTTATACTTGAACACCCTCAGCTACCATTCAAAGCAGCTCTTACCAGCTCTTCTATGCCTTCTAAAGAAAAGAAAAACATTCAACAGAAAGGTGCCACTGCCTGTTGTAAGCAGCCTGACACATGAACAGGACTCTCTTCCTCCTGGAGCAAAACCAAGTTTGCAATAGTAACAAAATAAGGCTAACACGCTCATGTAGAGGCATGTCTCCGTGCATGAAGATTCTGGGTAAATATTTACCCTAGAGAAGAGATGACGCAGCATTCCCACATTTGTCTAACAGCATTTCTACAGTGATTTGCTACAGCAACTGCAGAATTTCCAGTAGCTGTTATTATGGCAAGGCAGAGCAGTGGGGATCAGCCCCTGCGTTTCAGGTCAGAGACACTCTGAGCTTTGCTGAAGTGGAAGGGAAAGAATCTGGACTTGGGTTCAAGTGCTGGGTCTTGACTGAGGTTGGCTTTATCTCTTAACTCCACTCCAAAGATACTGCTAATACTATGAGTGTCAAAGCTTGTTTCCATCCTTTCTCATTTTAAACTTGCTTTGCAAGGAAGCATTTGCCAGGTTTGGAAAAAGAGAAGACGATACCCTCATTGGGTTGGTAAAAGCTTTAGAACAATTGTTGCATTCTTCTCTCCCTGTTCTTTTCCTAGTATTTATTTTTGGCTCAACCACTTCCTTCTGTTTTTCTGTCATTAACAAAAAAAAAAATGGTTTGGCTTTGGAACCTGAAAATTCCATCGAAGTAGTGAAATCTACCACAGAAATCGTCCATCAGTGGGCAAAAAAACCCTCTTTATGCTTATGTATTCTCCAAAATTTCCTGTACGCCAAAGCAGCAGTAGCTATTTAAATATTGTTCTTTTTTTCATTCTAGAGCACTCCACAAGACTCAGAATTAGGCCAGACTCCTGGTAATGGGCACGGTTTACAAAGGAGCCCTCAGGAAAACAGCATAGAAAGATCTGGAGGTCAGGACATCTCAGGTCTTCTTCCTGCTGCTCTGCAACTGGCTGAGAGCACATCCCTGTCCCTTCCAGCACCCATCAGGTAAGAAATAGAGTTTCTTTCTGGGAACAGAATCGAAGCCCTGGTGCTGCTGATATAGCTGGGGGGTGTTCATTACATTTCTTTTCTTCCATAACTGATTTCCAGAATCTACCATCCTAATGGATGGTGATGACGCGGTCTTCACAATAACCTGATCAAACGAGCTGCTCACTGGTTACCAAACTGACTCTCTGACCTTACTGCAGAGCTCTCAATGAGACTCCAGCTGTTGTAGTAACCCCTGACCTAAGCTTCCTATGCTTTTTGCTCATACTAATAAACTCTCATCTGAGACAGAGAAACATCGAAGTTTTTTGTAGCCATATGTGATTGTGGAGATGTACACAATTGCAAAATGCCGTGCTCAGCTCTGTATAACAATCCTACTAAAAATTACAGACCCAGCTAATATTTATTAGCATTGCACTCTTCTAAATGTCTTTAAATCCACCTGATTAACTCCGAAAGCAGTCTGATTTATTTAAGGTATTCTCCAGTGCTATTAGGGATTGCAGAAGATAATGTAATCTGGATTTTATTAAATATCCCTAAGGGGATATTTCGTTTGAAGTGTTAATGCTTTTTACTTGGATTTTCCCATGCTACTCAAGTTTTAATCTGCTGTAATGAACAAATTATCTAATACCAGCATGATTTTAATGTAGCACTGAATACTTTCCAGATCATTAATGTTACCTGGGATAGAATGACAAATACAATTTAGAAGGAATACCAATAACTTGCTGATAAATGTGTAGGATTTTTAGGCTGTGGGCACCTTTTAGAGTGTTTTCACATATTTTCTTTATGATTGGGGAATTCACTGCAGAAAGATTCACTGCATCCTTTTCAAGTGTGGATGTGTGATTTGAGCCTTTGTCTGTTTCCACCAACCCCGGCTACCATTTCTGATTGCCACTGTCTTTAAAGATGTAAACTTGAGAAGTGAAAAACAAGAACCAACAACAGTCAAGGAAAATATTTCAAATGCTATTAAGTTAATGCCATCCCAGGCAATAAGCTCTTCTCATTTTATTTTTTTTTTTAATTAATAAGAAATTATGATGACTAAGCATGAAATTATTGATTTCATGCAACAGTTTGTGTCAGTTTTAAGTCCTTCCTTTTTGGAAGGAATAGTTTGTCTGTGATATGGAGCTCTTCCAGTTCAATAGGTTACCACTGGCACATCCTAGTTATTCACTGAAAATAATAAAGTCTGAGCAAGGTTAAGACTGTAAAGTCAATTTACAATGATAAAGGCGTTTTGACTTGAAGTTTAAAGTGATGAAAGGTTGCACTTCTTTCCTAGAGATCTATGACTATTTCTCTTCCAATGTGGCATCAATTTACTATATATATTAATAGCACCAGGTCCATACATGAACCATCTTCCTCAGATGAGTTCCTCGTGTCTTTAAGAGTGTCTCTCCATGTCGAATGAGGAAAGTCATAGATGTCATTCACACTAGTTAGAAAAAAGTGAGTTTGAAGTAGTGAGGTAAACTCAGACCAGAAGAGAGTTTTGGATGCATATTTTATCCATTTCTTATTATGGTTAAGAAATACTATACATATCCTCTAGCTTACAGTTTCTCTCAACAATATTGTGCATAATGACTATGTTGTGTATGTGTATGTATGTGTAAGCTACTTAAAATGTGATCGATTGTGATTTGTGACAACAGAATTGCCGTTTTTCTGCTGTTTTTATCAGCATGCAGGTTATATTATGGAAAGGGGAAAAGAGAATGGGGAGAGAAATGATAAGTGCCGGTAACTGCTGAATTTTAAATGTAGGCCTATCATGAGTAACATTCCTGCAAATTAGAGTTTTGTGAAACTGCAAAATGATGAGTATTAGACTGTGTACTTAGAACTGCAACACCATACAATCTTGGACCGACAAAGTTTGTGGCCTTATTGACATTCTCTCCCTTGAGAATGCAGAAATCTATTAAACATATTGCAAAACTTATATGCTGACTTGGACTTACTGGGACAGAGCAGAATTTAACCTTTAAATTATTGTACCCTTGCTATTCTTTTTCAAAACCTGCCACAGTTAGTATTGATACCGTAGGACCCACAACAGTGGTTTTTCAAAGTATTTAGTTTTTAATCTCAAAGTAGCAAGTGTGTTTCTTCTTCCCACTCTAGTGGTAGAAATAGCTGGTTAGTAGAGTCTGATCTGAAGCCAGAAGTCATGCGGGCCAGATAATTTTCTCTCTGTGGGTCTGGATTTCAGTGGAAGCAAAAGTGGAGGCTCCAGCTCTGAGCAGGATGAGGAGCACGAAGCATGAATGGAAAAATAACAAACGCTGGAGCGGAGGTGTGGTGTGCGATGGTTTACATTAGTGTCAGCAATTCCTGCATGTGCCTTTTGGCAGACTGTGTTAAGAAGCAAGTAGTTACACACTGGTGTGGTTTGAAACAACGGGCTGAGTACAGGTGATTAACGCAAGGCTACACTGTCGCCCACCCAGCATATTAAGCCTTCCAAACTGGTGTTAGAATGGGTCAGAGTAAGTAACAGAGACTGTGGGGTGAGGTTTCTTATCTTGACGTTTGAATATTTGTGGTTTGGCTGCAGCAAATGCAGTCTTGCTCTTTTTTTTTTTTATATTAGTGAAGGTATTTCTATATTGTTCTGTGACCAGTTTGCATGGTTTTTCAATGCGTTACTCAAAAACGGCATAGCTGTGGTACTTTAGACATCACTTTTCAAAATGGCAGTACCAAGAACGCTTAGGATTATATTCTAGCTGGCTAAAAGAGCTTTGCACCTCAGCATGCAAAATTATGACTCTTGTGAACTGAATGTTACGTGGATGAGTCAGCTTGAAGGGATTCACGAGATTCTTGTTTCAGGAAGCAAATTAGATGGGCAGGAGCTCAGGCAATTACTTTTTATTTCGCCTTACTCCTGAAGCTGCTGCCACATGCCTGTTTTGCGTGGCTTCTAAGTTATATACTGCCAAAATAGAAACAAAGACAATAAACGGAAAATCTTTGAAGTTTCAGATTCCAGGCTGTTTATTTTTAACTCGCTCCCGTATGCTGCTTTGAACACATCTTTTCCGCCCTGAAGTGAACTCTTACAGTCTTAGAGTGTATGACCTACCATCTTGGGATGGAGTGGAAAACTACTATTGGCTTTTTTCTAGTCTGTTAGGTGTCTTTCTTACAACCTCCACAAATTCTCAGAAATTGTTTCCATCACTTCTAAATGCTTATGGTTTAGAATTCACAATGTCTATTACTTATTTTAAAATACTCTGTTTCAGTCCAAGGTTTTTTACCTGTTTCTCACTAGTCCTGTATGCTGAAAAGTAACACCGTCAGCAATTAATCTGCAAACTTTCCATGTGAAATAAAAATGCTGAAGAAATAGAATAGTTAGTAAGCCTCAGGCTTTGCCTCAGTGTCTCAGTGAGATGTAACTGTGCCTTCCTGTGCACACACAGGAAAATGCCTGAGGAATACTTAGCTGGACAACTCTACCCTAGAAAAGCATTTGTTTTCTGGCAGGTTTAGGAAAAAGCAGAGACAGCATCAAAAGAAGCGTGGCCAGCAGGTGGAAGGGGTGACTCTGCCCCTCTGCTCTGGTGAGACCCCACCTGGAGTCCTGGGTCCAGCTCTGGAGCCCACAGCACAGGACAGACATAGACCTGCTGGAGAGGGGCCAGAGGAGCCACCAAGATGATCCTTGGATCATCTGGAACAGCTGGAACAGCTGGGAGCACAGGCTGAGAGAGCTGGGGTGTTCAGCTGGAGAAGAGAAGCTCTGAGGAGACCTTATTGCAACCTTTCTGTACTTAAAAGGGACTGATAGGAAAGACGGGGACAGATGTTTTAGCAGGGCCTGTTGCAATAGGGCAAGGAGAGATAGTTGTAAACTAAAAGAAGGTAGTTTCAGAGTAGATACAAGGAAGACATTTTTGCCCCTGAGGGTGGTGAGAGCCTGGCCCAGGTTGGCCAGAGAGGTGGTGGATGAACCATCCCTGGAGACATCTCAGGCCAGGCTGGACGGGGCTCTGAGCAACCTGATCTGGTGAAGATGTCCCTGCTCATGGCAGGAGTTGGACTGAACGGGTTTGGAAGGTCCCTTCCAACCCAAACTATCCTAAGATTCTATTAAAAGGTACACACCCAGTAGTTGTTCAGGGGAATAAGCACTTTTCATGGATGAACTTGGCTGCTCTCCCACCTCAAGTGCTGAGCACAGATCCTGTGGGACCCTCGGAGCCACTGCTGGAGCTGCTGCATGTCCCGTGGGACCCTCCGCTCGGTGCCATGCTGCCTGCTGACCCCCCACATATCTCCAACAGGGACCAGGAGCCGGCTATGGAACCGGAATTGAAGATCTGGCCATGTTTGCTGCAGCAGTAGTACAGCTTCCTTTTTAAATGTTAGAATGATTTAGTTCAGTCATACTTAAAATACTGCAGGCCGGGCATTTTATTCTCTGTATGGAACAAGGAGGCGAAAAGTGGTTGAGGGTGGGGGGAGAAGGGGAGGAGAGTTCCCAGGAGGGTCATATAGATCATTATTCCTGCTTCACTTTTTCCTGAAAGCTTAGATATTCGGGGAGGGCGGGGGAAGCTGGCTGCTGTTAGCAGCCCTTTAGCGATGATGGATTTCTCATGTGTTTGTTTACACTGAGAAGTTCAAATAGTGACTTGCTCTGCCTCTAAAACTCCGGCTTCTCTTTTTTTTAAAGGGGATGTGGAAATTATTTCCATGTTCCTAATTAACTTTCAGAACCTCTTAGGGACAGATTGAAGTGCCGGATTCTTTAAGTCCTCCACTATATGTCCAAATGTGTAAACTCAAAATGTAGACGCCGATCTCTTGTGTGTCAGGGGAAACAGAACAGAAACATTTGAGAAGCGGCTCTAAGTGTGGCACAGTTGCAGAGCTGCCTGTGCATTTGTCCCCTTCAGTGCTTTCTAAATTCATCCTCGGATTTCAGGCTCTTATCCTCCTGGGAACACAACCACTCAGGCTGGGGGTTACATCAGTATGGATGGCAGCCATACGTGACCTCTGGGTTCCATCAGCACTTGGTGTTTTTTCCCTCGTAAGCATGACTGGTTTGCAAAGGCTGCCTGTCCTTTCAACAAATACTGCATGTTTCAGAAGGAAAGCAAAAGCATAAGGAAAGGAAGTTTCAAGTTATCTACGATTTTCTGTTGTTGGAACATCATTTCTTGTCATTTATCAAGCAGGCTTAACATCTTTGGGTGTTTCTACCCCCAACCCCTCCAGTTTCCCTGCAGATAGTAAACACCAGTCAAAGAGTTTTTGTCTAGCTGCTGCTGCTTGTATCTTCTGTCTCCTTGCCTTTGCTATGGATGGTAAAACAGAGTAATGGAAGTTCCAATTTCAGGCTGGTAGATCGGATATGGCTCTTAATCTGGAATTATTTGTGGGAAATGCACCATAAATCACTGATTTCTTAACATCCTTTATAGATTCACACCCTAAACACAAACCAGGCGGTGCTGTCCTAATAAACATCTCAGTAACTGGGCAGTACTCTTTAATTTGTTCCAGGATAATTTGAACTTGCCACAATATATTTTGAAGGTGGAAGAGGATAACTACAGGTATTAAAAATTAATTGGTAAATTCACAATGTGCTTCCAAACAAGCAATTTCTCAGTAATTATTTATGCAAAACAAACGCTTCGCACATATAAAGATTTAACTCATTGTTAATTGATGTTGTGACTGGAAGGGTAACGTTCATATGGTCAGTATGTTAAGACCTTGAACTTGCAAATCCTTAATTGTGTGCTTAACTTCTTAAGATAAGGGAAAAGTTCCCTTTGATAACTCTTGAGTGCAGCGGGACACTTGCATATTTCAAATTACATATACATCTGGGTCTTTGAATGACTGCATTTTCTCTTTCTTTTAAACATATCATAAAATATGTGCAGCAATTTCTTTCTAGCAAAATGTCTCATGTCCTAAGCCGTACATGAACTACGAGAAACTCTGATGTTCTTTCATGCTTTGTCATTTGCATGTTTTATTTTAAATATGAATGAATTTTCCCCTTAAATATGGCTAGCTAGTTCAGGTTACAAACAAAAGAGATCAAGTAACCACAAAAGAGAACACATTTTATTTTCCTATATTAAAAAGAAACGCAGCTTTTAGGGTCATAGCTTCATGTTGGTAATATTGAATGCGTTGTCTGAAAATACATAGTCTCTGCTGGTAATTATTGATTACTAATACATTTTCATGTAGGTTGAGTTTTACTTGGAGGAATTATCTTCAGCATGTGGTGTCATTTCCCTATAGTGTTATTCCCTTTAAAAAGAGTGGAAGATAATGGGACTAGGTGTGACCTGAAGAGGTCATCTAGTCCATCCTTCTGCCCTAAAGCAGATCAACTGTGCTTAAGTCATTCCCAACAGATGTTTGCCTCACCCCAGCAGCGTCTTGCAGGCAGAAAAGATTACAAGAAATGAAAAGGAAGATGTAGGATATGTTGCCTGTACAGTTTCCTTCATTACCTACATCAGAAAGAGAAACATAAATGGAGATATCCTAACAGGTCAGTGGGGATGTGTCTTATTATGATTGGAAACTTGAATCTTTCAATTCTCTTTTATGTCCTGAGTAAAATATTGAAGCTAGCTGAAGTAGCACAGACAATGAATGTGTACTACTTCATCCCAAAAGTCACAGTTTAAGTTGCCAAGCACTGTTATTTTAATCCTGTTCAGCACAAATCAATTACAAAGTTGTTCCAATTCCTTCATCCACTCCTGAGTAAAATGAACAAGTTTTTGGCATTATCCAACACCAGAAAAATTGTATTAGTTGGTTCATATTGCTGAATAGGTTAGTTTATCTTTCCTTGAACCTGCTAAGTCACAGATATACTACTATGACTCTTTACTCAGCAGCAGAGAATTCATGGGTTTAGCAATTGTATTCCAAAAACTTAGCCACTGCAAATGTATTTGGAACTGTTTCATATTTAACAGTTGCAAATAGAAATCCAACGTAACAAAGAAGTAACATCTGTAAAGATCTTAGAGAAACTTCAGTCAGCTGAAATGTGCAAAATGCAAAAATATAATGATGTATTGCCTCTGTGATGAACATTAACAGTGTTTCAATCTCACATTTATTACCATGCTTTTTCTAACTCAGATGGGATTGGCAAGTAAAGAATTGTAGGTTAAAGGTAAGCGATAAAGAGAAACTGTCATTGTAGGTGGTGTTTTCCACTTTTTCTAACACTCAGTTTCACAAAGGTCAAAGGACAACCTGCACCCACCCTTATTCTTGCCCTGAACGCCATGTGTCTGACAGCATCATTGCTTCCAGGTTGAAGAACCCCACGCACACAACTGCTAAATAGCAATTTAATCTCTAGGAAGATAAACCTGCAGCACAAACAAAAAGCTGGAATGGCAATTGACTCCCACTTTTCCCTCCCCAACTCAGTGTTGTGGTTTCTGCCCCTTCTTCTTTAATTAAGAGTCCCTGAGTGCAAAGTTAATGTCAAATGATAAAGTCTATTCCTTCCTTAGGGGAAGCCTCTTGGCATCTCCCCGTTGTTTGTGCATGTCCCATCATACCTCATGTTGTCAGTGATCCAGCAAACACCAGATATTGCATTGCCACTCTTGTTGTTCCTAGTGTCAGTAAGATTTGTATGGATAGGTGTCTATCATGTGCTAGGAAAATCCAATTGAAAAAAAAAGGGGGCAAAATAATTTTTTAAAGTTTAAATAAAATGTATTGGTATTATAGATTAAATGTGCAAACTGATGCCAAGGATTGCTGAAATTTGTTTAAACTATAAATTAATAGTATGGTATGGATATTTTACCTTGAATTTAAGGCTTAACCCAAATATAGGCAAATTTCAATAGCTCTTTAAGGACTAGGAAATTTTTTATGATGAGGGTGGTAAAACCCTGTCCCAGGTTGGCCAGAGAGGTGGTGGATGAACCATCCCTGGAGACATCCCAGGCCAGGCTGGACGGGGCTCTGAGCAACCTGAGCTGGTGAAGATGTCCCTGCTCATGGCAGGGGGGGTACTGGGGGAGCTTTGAAGGTCCCTTCCAACCCAAACTGTTCTATGGTTCTACGATTTTCCATTGTAATGACTCTGAAGGAGGTTTTTAGGATCTAAGACAGACCTGAGCTGCAGGGACCTGATATCTGGGCACTGGCTCACTCCTCCATCAAGTGTTTTGTGTGTAAAACTTGGGCAGAGAAGGGGACAGATGCTTCTTGGATCTTGCTTTGGAATTCCTTGTCAAGTAAACCATGCCCCTTTCTCCTAGGTGCAATTCTACATTCAGTTTTGGATTGATATTTCACTCCATGTTATCTAAGGCAGTGAAAATATGCCCAGGGAGGTGAGGGAGAGAACAAGGTTAAACTATTTTATCACCTACAAACCTGGCTGTGAAAACTGAGGGCCACATAGTGCACATGAAAAGTATTAAAAATAACTTCTCCTTCTCTGCAGTTAGTGCACGCACATCATCTCTACTTCTATCTAATCTTCAATGGGTGGGGAGAGAGATCATACAAATGGTTATAGCTTATATGCACTGAAATCAAACAATAAAGCAATAAAATTACCTTGTAGGGTGTGTGTTATTGTATGGCAACGTCATTTGGCAGGGTGAGACCTTTCACCTTTTGGAGAGAACCAACTGTGCTGATTAGCTGGAGAAAACATTCAACAGATGGGCCCTTCTTAATCTTCTGCTACACAACAGAAGTATCACCAGATAACAGCAGTTACTGTAGATCACACAGCCTTTAGCTTTGGACAAAATAGTCTCATAGAAGCAGAAATTAAAAACCTTTATTTGAGGTACTGGTGCTTTTTTCCAGTATTTTTGTCACTTGTCCCCATGTTGCTCCTTTAGTTTGTTAGATGTATGTCCCCTCTCTCCATGTTTAATTAACACAGATTTTGGTCACAAGCGTGGTGACTGTCAGGTAAGACTGGGAATGTGTTTTCCAAAATGAGCATTTAAACCACTGTAGTATGTGTCTGATGGTTTAGCTCCTGAAAGCACATTATCAGCTTCTCAGTGCATGTACTGCATGGCTTTGAAACATCAATGGCATGAATTGTTTTTATTCTTTGCTTCATATTCTTTGCTTCTTTATTGATGTGAAACAAATAAACATTTCCATTGTTGGCAGCATCAGTAATGAAGGCACCAGTAGCTACAGCGCTGAAGATTTATCCAATCCAATTTCAAGCGTGGTGTCTTCAGAGGTGACAGGACAGAACAGGATCTTTGGAGAACACGGAGGACAAACGAGCTCTAATTACTTAAAGCAGGCAACTGAAGCAAGAGGGGGAAGTCTGCCTGCCTTGGTGCCTTCAGCACACTGTGCCAAAGAACACGTCACAGCAGATCTCACCAGCAGCAATGACAAGTTACCAACCTCGAACTGCGATGAAGCAGTGCCATCCCCAGGTCCAGCGGACAGCAAAGAAGAAGGAACAGCACACGCTGTACCTGTGGACAGAGGCCCAAAATGTGATTACATTGCTGCAGCTTGTAAGGAAAACAGTGAGAATGATCCCAGAAACCCACGCCTGGAGCCCACCCCTCCTGAAATGCAAGGCGCTGTGCAAATGAATTTGAGTGAATTAGGCTCGCTCTGGCAGGGTGACCAGCTGGGTGACATGAGGGAAGCCCAGGGCAGCATGTTTCCCCTGGGTAAAGAAGCAGGAGATTATTTTACTGCTCAGGAGAGAGCAGTTTTGGAAGTAGGTCAGCCTCAAACTGTAATGCAGCAAGGTAGACAGAACACAGATGGTGGAGAGGGTGTGCTAATGAAAAAGGAAACCTTAATCCTAAATTATCCAGCAACAGGAGGCTCAGACAGTGAAAAATTTGGAGCAATTGTGAATGTTCAGGGCTTCGCTGAGATCAGTGAAGTCTGTAATCTACAGATGGGGGCTGTAACAACGGCTAAAGGGGATGAGGCAAACCCAGCTCTATCTGGAAGCAAAGGGGAGCAGTCAGAAGCCTGTACTTTAATGTCAGAATTGCCTTCCAACCCTCCAAATCTCTTCTTGGTACCAAAACCTGAAGAGCCTTCGAGGGAATATGTGCCTGGAAATGACTCTCAAGATGCAGTGAGGAGTGAAGCAGTGAAAACAGCCTCTGAAAAAAACAAACCTGTTTTTCAAAGGGAGCTTCAAAAGGAGACTGAGCTTGTTAGTGCTGAGCTTTTCAGTGTGCCTTTATCATTTAAGCGAGAAGAAGAACAAAACTCGGCTGTCACGACTGAAAGCCCAAAAGATGAAGCCGGTAGCAATGAAATTATAAAAGCTGATGATGTGTCTAGAGAAAGCACCACACTTTCTGAAACAGAAAGCATTATCAGTCCCACCAAGGAAAATTCCCTGGTAGATAAAAGATTATTACTGGAAGAATATGCATTAAATACTTCTCTGAGCAGATCCACAGAGCTAAATCAAAAAGAAACTGAGGCAAGTCTAATGGGAGAGAAAAACAAAATCCGAACAGAAGAGGCACAAGTGATAGAAACCAGTGAATTGTTTGAGGGGTCAAGTGGGGCAGAAAGACAACTATTGAACTCTGTTAGTAGCCACGACCAGGACACAGAATGTACCTACTTGAAATACAGTCCTGAAGAACTCAGTCTTTGTGAAAAGACTTCAACAGGTGACCTATGGGAAGAGGCTGGAGGAAAGCCTCTGAATTTACACAGTAACTTTAAATCACCCAAAGGCAATGCACAGTCTCTTGGTTGTAAACCTGAACAACACATGAATAAAGAGAAAACAGCTGCCAGAGGTGACCTGGAGAATAAGCTCGTGGGTTCACTACAGTTTCCAAGGGAAGAATGTCCGCTGAGTCTTGATTGCTTTAATACTGAGGCAGAAGACAAAACTTCAGGCCAGCCAGGCTGTAGCGGGGCTGAAAAGGTTTGTTTAGCCAGTGCACACAGTTCCCTGCTCCTCCACCCTCAGAACAATAATATTAAGCAGAGTAAGCAGGATGAACCCTGGGAAAAGGCTTTTGCTAGAGAAACTGTGTTAGAATCTGAATGCAAATCGGAGAGTCCAGAAAAAACAGAGACCCATAGCAAGTTAGAAGAGAGTGCAGAAATGTCCACATCAAAACTCGAGCTCCAGGGCTTGAATGGGTTGGCAGGGACTGAGAGTTGTGTGGCTTTACAAACTGAGGTGGCCTCACGGGTTTCAGAAAGCAAAGATGTTGGTGATGTGCCTTGCAGGGATCCAGAGCAAGGACCAGGCAGTGCTATGGATGGTAAAGAAAATGAGGATGTTCGACAGGAGAAGCACCCAACTGCATCGAAAAGTTTAGTGGTGGACACAGGTTTGGCACTGAAAAGTGAGTGTGAATCAGATGTGGCGATGGAAGCTACACTGGAGCAAGTGGCTACAGAAGGTCGCAGAAACATGGCAATGGCTTGTTCAGAAACCTCCCAAGCTGTGGTCGGTATTTCAGATCACACTCCTCAGCAAGTTCATGAGGAGGACGGGGGTGACGGCCACATCAGTGGAAACAGCTGCCCCTCTGAGAGTGACACACGTGGCTCCTCGGGGGCCCTGGGGTGCAGCATCAGAGAGCTGCAGGAAAATGCAGATGTTCCAGCTGCTCTTCCCCAAGCGGAGCAAATGGAGAAGTCACTGCCTGTTGCTGGTGACAGTGACTGCATTTCAAATACAGGAGACGAACAACAGGAGCAGCGGAGCAGCCTGACAACTGTCACAAGAGCAGATGATCAGGAACACAAAGAAAGGGCTCTAAAACCTGAACGGCCATTGGACCTAAATGATCACAGCAACATACCAGAAATACCTCTAAACATTTCAAACAACCTTAATAAAGACTTTTCTGTGCCAGGTGCAGCACCGATCCAATGCGACTCCGACACGGCAAAAGCGAAGGAGAAGGATAAAAGCAGTGCCCTGGTGTCAGGGGGTGTGTGCAGCAGCGAACATGGGCAAAATACTTCTGGTGTGACCATGCTTAATTTGCAAGATTGCAACTGGCAAAACAAAACTGATCTCAAGGCAGAAGAAAACTGCCGCAGTAAGCAAAACTCCAACAAGCCCGAGCAGGGTAATAATTCTTTGATCTCAGCTAGTCAGCATGAAGCAGCGTGTCACGCCGATACGTTTTCTAAAGAATCTGACAAGAATGAACAGCCAGGCAGCGTATGCTGGATAAAGGATAACACTGGTGAGAGCTGTGCTGCTGCTATAAACGCCCTTCCTGGGATGCAGAATTCAGCAAGTGCCACTAACACATCACAGGCTTTGCCAAGTGATACAGAAATAGCACGTACTTCTGATAATTCTGAGAAAAATGGGCCTCAAATATCTCATCCAGAAACTCAAGGGAAAATGCCATTAATGGCAAAAAAATCAGGAAAGATTGAAGGTGTGACTGCTGATGGGGGGATCATGCATGAAGATGGAAAGATGGAAAGTTGCGAGGATGGTGCTTCTGTCACAGAAACAAGTGATAAAGGTCTAGGGGCACAAGGATCTCCTTCACCATTACAGGCACATGGGGAAGTAATTCCCCCTGATAAGTTGTATAAATCCAGCTGTGATCGAAAGACACCAGAGGAGCCTGGTTATTGTCAAGCAAATTTTACAGCACAGACCTCTGCACTCGGCCATCCCAACCAGCAAACCAGAACCAATATGAACAGTGGCACCGGAGGGGAATTACTAAATAATGAGCTGGAATTTGTAACATGCCAAAACGCCTTAGAAGGAAACTCTAATTTGCAGATGGCTGCAGGTTCTCAGGTGTCTGAGCACTTGGGTCCTTCACCCAGGGTAAACGCAGGTAAAACAGCAAATTCAGAAAACAGCCCTGTGGGGAGTATGGGTGTGAATGAAAAAGATACTCCAGACCAAAGTTTTCAGGGTGATGGAGACAGAAGTTTAGCCCTGCCAGAGACTTTAAATTTGGGGCAGAGTACAGGAAACTTATCACAGTTCAATTGTGAGAAGCTGAAGAAAGAGATCTCTGCAATTAAATCCAAAGAAACAAAAAGTGAGGTAAACTTCAAAGCACAGCAAAGTGACAGTTCAGCAGAGTCTTTCTTCACTCTCCGTGCTCTAGAAGGGAAGCTGCTGAGCCTTTCATCTGCGGGTAAACAAGGAGGCTGTAATGAGGAAATTGCAACCAATATTAGCGGAGATGACAAGTGCAGTAAGATCTTAGAGAAACCTGGGAATTCAGAAAAAATGGAAGAGCTTTCAGAAGAGAATAATAACATAAGCGGGGCAGAGATCAGTATTTCTGAGCAGTCTGTGGAGAACTCTGGAAGGGAGCATGAGGCTCTGACTTGCAGCTCTCTGGACATCGGCTCCAGCCTCCCAGGCTTTAGGGACCAGATCAGCCAGATATTTAAAACAACTGTCCACAGCACACTGAGTGCTGAATTACCCCAACTTTTGTCCGAAAACCATGCAGGCTTCAGGCAGAGTCCAGCGGCCGAGGACACAGCACAACTATGCGGTGCTGAGAACTTTTCAGAATCAAACAAGGAGGGTGAAGGAGCTCCCGGAGGCACCCCAGAAGCAGAGGGGCAAGAGTTGTCTTTAGCTACTGAGAACTCCTGCAGAGCTGCCGAAGGTAAATCTCTGCAACAAGAAAACACGGTGGCAGAGCTGCCACCAGCAAGTCTCCGGGATGCTGAGAAAAACACGCAGCCCAGTGGCTGTTTAGAGGTGATCCCCAGCTTGGATGGCACCGCACCTGCTGAACCCACCCTGGAAAACCTGCGAAAGCCGCACAAAACCACGGAGCATCCAGAGAGCAGCGAGATGGAAAGAAAGGAAGACGTGTGTGCTGGTGGCAATGATCCTGAATCGCTAATAAGCTTAGAGATAAAGAAGCAAGGACCGGCTTCATTTGATGGGGCAGCTGCTGAGAACTTCCCTGAATATTCTGACAATAAGCAGCAACCCACGGTAGCTGTTATCTCCACAGGCGATGTGCAGGAGAGTGACTTAGAAGATGCTGCTACCACAGAGGGAAATAACTTAATTACAGAGTGTGGTGCAGAACCAGCTTCATCTGAAGAGGATGTAAGTCTTCCTACTGAACAGTGCCGGGATCCTAAGCCAAATGAACAGGAGAAATGTGAGCACGGTGATCCAGACACTGCCAAGAGCATCTCTGACATGGCAGCTTCAACACTTGTCCCAGGAGGATCTCACAGTCATGAAAAATTGCCAGACAACTTTAATGTGTCACCTGGGGAAACCCAGGAGACAAACATTCACAGCAATTTTATGCATGACATTAAGTCTCAGAGTGACATGGAGATGATACAGGATGATCCATTAAATAGGAAATGCTTGGAAACATCAGAAAATTCACAAGATGCACAACAAGCAAAGGAAGTGAATGTGCACGGGTTAATAGATTACTTAAAAAATGAAGTAAGCCAGGAAGATTGCTTGCAAACTGTCTTTAAACTTGAATCTAGCAATGTGGCTGAGGGAGATGTAAGAGAAAACAGCGACACAGTGCTAAGCACAGCAAAAATAGGTAAAGAAAAACCTGGAGACATGCCTGAAACAGGTACTGCAAGGATGTTAGTCACTGGGGAAGGTGACTTAGCTTTAAACAGGAGCACTGAAGAGCAGGAGTCAGACCTGGACAAAAATCACTCTCCAGCCATTTCTGTGATGGAGCAGGGTGAGGATTCTGCATGTACAGATACCACTGTTGCTGAAAATCAGCCCAACAAGATGAATTCGGAAGATGAAAGCTCACTTCAGGATACCAAAAGAAAGCTATCACCGCTTGCATCAACTGAGCCCAAGAGCCCCGACCTCGATGAACTTCAGGACGCAGAATCACCTGCTGAAAGGTATTTGCTTTAAATTACTATGTGAAATGGTTGTCAGGACCCTGGGGCTGGATAGGGATACAGTTTTCAAGGTGGTTACCCATTGTTTGGGAGGGCATGGCAGTTACTCTGTTCTTAAATTTCTACTAAATTTGTGTTGCTTCTAAATGTGGACTAAGTGGAAAAAACCTGAAGCAATTTGTAAGGGCAGAGGGGTCCTAAAACCTGAGGAGCACAATTCTTACCTGTTCCATGTGCTGGTCCAGATTCCTGCCCTTCCCTGTGTGGATTTGCTCACGCTCCCCAGTGTGCACATCTCATAGCCTAAAGTTAGACAAACAAATAGCACTTCCCTAGCCTTAAGTTAGTAGGTTTTTGCCTAAGTTTTGGTGACCTAGTTAAATGCGACCTGCAGCACTCATTTGGTGAATTGCAGTATTTAAAAACAAGCCTACAGTTTAACCCAATTACACTGTTAGTTGTCTAGGCCTCCCTCTTATCCTCCCGTGTAGCGTAATTGTATTGACAGTGCCTTTGATCACTGTGTTATTCAGTGTTTCTAATGACATGGAGTTGTTTTAGATGTGAATTCTTCTTAGCTGGGATTTGTGGAGCTTGAGAGTTGTTGGATTTTTTTATTTTCCAAACGTAGCAGTAACCGCTTTAAGAAAGTTAAGACCGTTTTGGTTTTGTTTGTTTGATATTTTCGTGGTTTGGTTTGTCTTGTGGGTTTCTACTTTGCTGGCTGAATTCTCAGTCTGATGTGCAGTTAATTTGGAAGAAATATGATCTTAGAATCAGTGCTTTCCCTTTATCTAGTGGTGTCACTGCTTTCTTTGTAACCTCAGCAACTTTCTTGTCCCCATCCCTCCCTTCCCATACTGGAGGAGGCAGCTATAGCTGGAAATACAACAGCAGAGCAGAAAAAGCTGAATTATTTCAGACGGTGTCAATGAGTGCTTTGCATAAATGGAATCTAAGTATTAGCAAAAAATTACACGATTTATCTGAATAAGGAGGGAAAATGTTTCAGTGACACATTTCTTAAAAATTAAAGAGATAAAACTTTGTTGTAAGTGAATATACCAGAAGTGTTTTTGTTTTTGTGAAAATGTGAGGGAGATCTTCCTGATGTGTGTGAGTCTGGGACAGAGACTGAATACAACCTAATTTTATGAGCAAAATGCACATTAGAAGTATTGGAAGTCTGAACAGCTATATGACTAAGGATTTGCTTATAAAATGACAAGAAAATTAGACCCCGGTATTTCTCTTTAGCTCCTTCACTCTCTTTCTTTTTTCTTAATCTTTTTCCCTTTATATGATGGGAAACTTCACTGTGGACAGCTTTGGAATGACCAAACAAATTGCTTGCATGGCCTAGTTCAGAAGTTTTAAGCAACTATGGGGCAGTACACACGTGTCTACACATGTGTTTTATATCAGGGCGTATATCATACTTCAAATAAATACCTGTGGCAAGCAGGGCAGGGCTCTTGAAACAGCTGCTGGTAATTCGTGGAGTGGTTGCTTAATACTTGCAAATGCTTTAAGAATTCATTATCACCTGTTTTTCCAGCATGAGGGTTTGTATCAACAGGCAGCTGCTGCTTTTGGGCTGCAGCTCTAAGTGGTGTCGCACACATCGAGTGGAAACGCTGTGTGCAGAGCCCTATGCGATGGCAGTGTTGTAGACTTGGACGCTGGGGACTCTCAGAGGTACAAGAGGAGTCTCTGCTTTTGATCAGACTCATTTATTGGAGGAACATGCAGTTATAATGCAAAAGAGGCTTAAGAAAGCATTAAACTGAGCTTAAAAGTGATTTTGCATGGTTAAATTTCAAGCTGTGCTCCATAGTCTGTCTACTCCAGTCACAACCCCTGTTGCTGTAGAGTGGTTTCCAGTTTATTGCCCTGTAATCCTCACAGAGGACAAACTACTATAGCCATGAAAAAACAGTGCATATTTTTAAGAGCTGGCTGTGGGGATCAGGGGCCTGATGGAAAGAACTCCATGGACAAAGAATTCTTCCCTGCTCTCAAAATAAATAAACAAATAGTGGTAAGAAGTACATTGTATTTAGGAGAAGGAAGTGAGATTTTCTGAATTTGTTTCTCCTTTTCGTAATGTCTACACCCATACTTCTTAATTCTTTTGAGAAGGGAGAAAGGAAGTTGATGTATGTACAAGGAATCCTTACAGCTCATGCCACTTAAATGCTCCTGTTTGCATTGTGGGGTACGGCATATGCTGAGTGTGGAACTAAACTGGAAATGACAGCAAGATTTTAGATATGCTTAGAGGTGACATGGATTTTTTTTGTCAACCTCCTGTAATTCAACTGGCTGGTACGTGCAAACTGCGATTGTCTCTTGGAAAATGTGCCGAGGGAGCTTTATGAAGTGGAGCCTATGAAGTCATTCCCAGATGTGCGTCTGTAAGGTAGGGAGAACAGATTGCGTCATTTGCTGATTTGTTGGTTTGGCAAAAGGCTCAGCTCGTTAACAGACCTTTAGGTGTTCCAGGGTTACCGAGCTGCTCGCAGACTCGTCTTGGGGCTGTGCTGGGGAGGGCAGAGCACAGGGAGCCGTAAGGGCGCTGCGAGTAGTGACACTTGTTTTGCAGTGACGTGAGGTTTGCTCTGCACCCCCAAGAAGAACCAGTTTGTTTGCAGAGCAGAACGGGCCGAGCTTGCTGCAAGGCTGAGCAATAAACCCCAAGCCTTCCCCTGCCTCAAGTGCAGGAGGCTCAGTGTTCCCAGAGCTCCTGGGGCTGCCGACTTCTTCTGCAGCTTATCCTGCCAAAGCAACCCTTTCTCCCTGCACTGGACACTGATGAGGCTGCACCTCCAATCCTGGGGTCAGTTTTGGGCCCCCATGACAAGAAAGCCCTTGAGGTGCTGGAGCGAGTTGAGAGAAGGGAACGGAGCTGGTGAGGGTCTGGAGCACAAGTGTGATGGGAGCGGCTGAGGGACCTGGGGGGTTCAGCTGGAGAACAGGAGCTGAGGGGAGACCTTCTGATCTCTGAACTGCCTGAAAGGAGCTTGGAGCATGGAGGGGTCAGGCTCTGCTCCCAAATAAAAAGTGATAGAACAAGAGGAAATGGCCTCAAGTTGTGTCAAGGAAGGTTTAGATTGGATATTAGGAAAAAATTCTTCCCAGAAAGGGTTGTCGGCATTGGAACAGACTGCCCAGGGCAGTGGTGGAGTCACCATCCCTGGAGGGGTTTAAAAGATGTGTAGATGAGACTCTTAGGGACATGGTTTAGTGCCAGTGTTGGGTTTACAGTTGGACTCAACAATCTCAAGGTTCTGTTCAAACCAAAATGATTCTATGATTCCAGCTGGCCTGTGCAGATCACCAGAGCAGATGTGGTGATTTCAGAGCTGCGCTCATGCAGGTGCTCATTCATTCTCTGTGGTGCCTGAACCTTCCTCGCTGCCTATGCCTCAACCTGCTCCTCACTATAGGAGTGACACTAAACCTGCATGTAAAGGGCGATGATGCTGTGGCACTGTGGTGCTTTGTGGACACGTGTTTCCTAACAGTTTTTGACATTGCAGGAAACTTCGCTGACCCTTTCCCAGTGCTAGAACCATGTTGTAGACACTTCTGTCACTGCCGTTGTTTTTTAGAGAATGGAGAGTTCTATTGCATTGACTCACATCACTTATAAATCTAAACAATATTGTGATATGGGAAGTACATTGCAGCAACTGGCATCAGGAAAGCTACTTGAAAAACACTCTTTATGTCCTATGCATAAATGAGACAAGATCTCTAAAGCTGACCCAGACATACTTTTGGATTTGCTGCGTGCTTCGTTCTTGACGGCAAAAATTGGCAAGTTCAATAAGTCAGAAAAGAGTGTTCGCTCCTTAGTAAATACTTATTTGGTCTTTTTTGTCTGCATAGCAAATACAGTATTAAATATTTTAACAGTCTTGCTGGATGAGATATGGAATGTTGAACTGCTTTTCAGATCAGTCAAGTGGGTTTGAGCAGTAGGGCTTTGTGTCATTAGCATCTGAAACAGGAGTTTGGAGTTAAAAGAGAACTTATCAAAACAGCGATTATGCAGTTTGCTTTATTTCCTTATTTTTTGAACTTCAGAACTAGCTCAGGTGTGCAGCATCTCAGGATCACAAAACAAAGGGAAAAGTAGCTGAAGGTGTTCTACACGTACATGAAGTGCACAAAATGAATCAGGCTATTTGTCTTTCTCTCCTGCTCTTCCCCCTTTGCACCTGAATTATTTGTATTTATTCTCCCCTATCTTACTGTCATTGTCCTCAGTAGGTGCAATGGTCGGTATGGTTGTGCTTTTGGAGATGCAAGCAGCTCAGCCTGGTGTCCTTAACTAAACTGGATGGGGAGTTCTGTGCGAATTTTGTCTGTCTGAAGCACGCAATATTTAATTTGGGGATTTTTCTACTCATGAAAGAACAAAAATTAAGATAAGTTCACACCAAATGAACATCTCACTTTGCTTTTTGGAAAATGAAAGGGAGTTTTGCCATCTGTTCTCATGGATGCCCTTGGACTGAACCAACGGCTGTTTTAGGCAGCCTCTAAGTCAGTGTAAAGTATTTATAAAATGCTGATTTGATAGTATGCCCCGTGGAAAACTAGCTATGTGATACCATTCTGGTTACTTTTTATTTTATTTACACAAAAATAGAGAAGTAACTCATTTCTGGTCCTGCCAAATCACTGGTACTTCTCGCTGTATTGAAAACATTCTGTAATACTCTTGAGAACCGTAGCCACATATTTTTAGGTAGGTATTGACATGGATGGATGATACATGAGCTGCTTTTTTCACACACCATCTTATATTTCTCAAGAAATTACATTTATTCGATCAAATATAGGCATTTGCTAAAGAAATCCAGCAAGGACATTGATACTTTGTCCAATGTCTGGACAGGCAGTTTAGCATCCATTTTTGTCTTCTTTTCTCATTAAGTTAAAAATTACTTTCAGATTACTGTGGTTTTTTTTCTGATTAGCTTTCTCCAGATGTATTTTTCCACCTTGCTTCTTCCAAGTAAGCTGCCTATTTTCTCCAAATTGTTTTTGCATATCCTACAGACCCCCGTATTTTCCCTATTCCAACTCTGTGTCTTCTGGCTTCTTGCAAAATTGGATACCACGGAGCAAGTTCCACTGCCCCTGTTTCTAATAGAATATGCAAAGTAGGATTAGTCCCAGCTTTGAACCCCGCCGGGGGCAGCTCTGGGAACAACAATTACAGACACACGGATATTCTCCATGACTTGGATGTGGCTTCCTTCCAGTTCTTCTGCATCTTGGCGTGCTTGCATCGCACTAGTGCTGCTCAATGGAGACTCCTCTGGAGACATGTCTGAAGAGCCAGAACTCCGTAGTTTTTGCCTCGTCCTTTGCTTTCTGCTTTTCCTCCTGCTATCTTTTACGTTGGTGTCCTTGAAGCCTGTCTTATCAATATTGTTCCAGGTATATGGAAGCTCAGATAAGCGTTGCTAGTAGCAGGTGAGGCTTATTTAGATATTGCTACCCCTTGACATTTGGGTGCTCTGGTAAAGTCAAAAACTCTTCTTTATGGATCTGTATGCACTCTGTTCACCTACACTCACCCTGACCAGTATCTGACAGGTTAATTCTTATAGAAGCATCTCTTTGGCCCATAAGAATCTCTGCATCTCAAATTGCACTAAGTGTAGAAATGTTAATTGCTCCAATCAAAGGCTCCATTGTTTGGGATTCTAAGGTCCCTGTGAAATGCTGAGTGCCACCATTCTGTACTGCTGTCAAGAAGCAGCCCTGGTGTGTTATGTTAATCTCGTTCTCCTTGCTGAAATGTGCTTGGGATCTCCAGCCAGCCTAAGCATTTCCTGATAGAACTCGTCTTTGTTCAGCCAGGCTTAATCCTTCCTCGGCCCTGCTCTCCCTGTGCTGTACCTGCCCATCCATCCACGGCCCTCCGTGAAATAACCAGCTGTCCAAAAGACCCTGCAAGGGTGTTTCCAATCTAATTTCACTCATTTACATTCTTTGCCTCTTGGTACATTCCTTTCAAGACAGCTGTGTGAGACAAGGCTACGGCTGCAGCCTACCCTTGAAAGTCAGTAAGTGCTGGGCCAAAATCTCCGCTCCAGTGGAATGATATCAGCAAATAATTTGGCCCTGAGCCTCCAACAGATCCACCAGGGAGAATGCTGTACAGTCCCGTGATCCTTCTTCACCCAGACCATCCTACAAGCACTCTAATACCACTTACCCTGCTTTGCTTAAATGAGAGGGGTGTCTAGATGCTTCAACTAATAAAAAAAAATCAAGTTCAGAAAACAGACTATATGGAGACAAGTGGGATTTCGTTAATTCATTGGCCTGTACTACCTGGTGTTTCCCAATCTCAAACCTGTAAAGCCTGGCTGCTCTTCTTAAATGATGCTCTGAAAAACATGGAGCACTTGCTTCATCAGAATGAAACTCATCAAACTGGGGTTTTCTTGTTGTTTTTCAGCCTGTTTTTTGTAGCTCTTTTGGCCAATGAAACACAAACAGTGTAATCAATAAAGCCCTTTAGGTTTTTTTTTAAGGCACTCAAAAGCTTATGTAAAATCTTTGGAATTTGTTAGCATGATAACATTGTTATGCTCTCCTAGCTGATAGGAATATCAAAGCCAGCTAAGAATAACTCTGCAGCAGACAGAAAAGATTGGATTTGTTTCCTGGAATGAAAGCAAAAAAGCGTGTAGGAATTGCTCAGTTTCTAACAACTGAGTGAAAACATTTAGCTGTCGTGAAAACAAATGGGCACTTAAAACACCCATCTCCCTTTCCTAACAATGTCATTAGCAGAATCAAAATATAGTTAGTTTATGCTGAATATTTGAAAGCTTGCAAGTTTCCTTTTTTTGAATGCTGTGATGGTACATGAAGTTTTTGTTGTGTGCAGTGTCCTCCAAACCTTGTTCTCTGGTAGAAACTCCAAATAAACTTGGCTTTCTGGAGAAGTTGTCACTGGAATTTGTGAGGCTTTGAGCCTAGCCTAGCCTAGTCTTGCTTTTTCTAAAAATCAACCTTGTTGCTTTGGAAAGTTGCAAAATGATAGTTTCTCATCACTTTGATTCTCCAAAATGTAGTGGGCTAACATTAAACTTTCATTTTTTTCCAAGCAGAAGGTTAAGGTGAAAGAGGTTAAAGAGACAACCATCCCAAAGCTTCACCAATAAAACCTGCTGGGAATTGGGCAACCTCATTTCCAACCACCACAAACGTTGGTTGTGGGCAGTTGTTATGTGGAAAGTGGTAGAAATATAAAGTTGAGGTGTTTGTTACAGAGGCAGTTTGGATGTCTCAGCCAGGCTGTTCTGCAGCGCTTTGGGTCTGTGGTTTTGCAGTGTCTGACTATGAACCTCTGATTAGGGAACGCAAAAGAGAAACTCCTCTTTCATTTTAAACACATTGAAGTACATATATGTGGTTTTCTTTCCTGCAAAGGGCCTTAAAAATGGGCACTAAGTTTTCACAAAGGACAATTTAAATCACACACACACATGTTTTCTTAAAGATTAGTTGCATGATGCAGCCTCATTGTTCAGAGCAAACACAGGCATTGCTGTTTTGTCAGCTTTTTTGCAAGTTTATTACAAATATTGTAGTGTTTGGATTTGCTTATAGACTGGTGATAACCCCAGTTTAAAGAGCTGGAGAAGAAAGAGCTTTGTTTTCATGCTTATAGGGAAAAAGTTGACAATCTGATCTCACTTCATCCTGTATTCTCAACAAAAATGTCCTGGAATCCAGGTACTGAACTTGAGTACCTTTAATTTCTCTATAGTTCCATTTCCCATCTCCTGAGAGCAGGGCAAAAATGTTGTGTATCTGAGGAGAATATTTGTGTGTTGGTCCTGTAGTTTGGAGCACTGTGGGATGTGGTAGCTGGGGTGAAATACATACATATATATACATATATATATATGTGTGTGTGTATATATATATATATGCTTTGCCCTCCAGCACCGTGTGCTAATGTAATGTCAGGTAACCGGTGTCACCACAAGAACTTAGTTATACCTGTGCCATGATCTGCCAAATTAAAAAGACAATTATTTCTTTAAGGGCCTCCTTCTCTGCTAAAGTTGCAACCTGGCTAACATATGTCATACAGCTTGGTAAACGTTGTTTTAGTGGAAACATATACATATAGAAAAAGTGACGATTTAGCAAAGAAAGGTGCCTGAAACAGAAATTACCCAGCTAAAGGACCTCTGGTCCTTTCGGATCCGTGTGAATGGCCCTTTAGGTGATTTCTGTCCTTGGACAAATTTCAGCAGTTTTGGCAGCATCTCCCCCCTAATGTGCAAATGCAAAATAAAAGAAAATGGGATATACATTAAAAAAACCCAATAGTCCTCCCCAGTATAAACCACCCTGATGCTTTCTGCCCTTCCCTTGGGGGTGACTGTTCCCTGGGAGCCAGGGAGGGACCAGGCTCCACCAGGGCCATCCCACAGGTTGTCTCCTGCCACCGAGTCCCTCTTATCAGCACCTTCACTGCTCCTACCCAGCTCCAGCCCTCTGGAGAAATCTTCTGTAAGGTTTTCTTGGGTGACTCTTTGATCTGGGGCTCCCAGCTCAGCCAGACATCGTGTCCCCGCGGGCTGAGCCTGGGAGCCTGGCCCTGTCCTGTCATTGTCTCCCAGCCTTGCTGGGAGGTTGCCTGTCTCTTGTTTTCCTGTTGCCTCTCAGCTTCTTTCCTCTCTCCTCCCCCAAGGCTTCTATTAACACAGATCCATTAATTCTCACAGGAAAATCGGATCATCAAGCACACCGTGTTCCTGGAGTTAGTGCATATCTGTTTTCTGATGTTTAAGTAGCAGAGGGCACTGGGAGGAAAGTAAATGTTCTTGTGACCAAGGTGGGTTGAGATTGCTCAGCAGTAGGCAAAAGGGTTTTGGTACAGCAAGAGGCTAATGAATAAAGAGGGAGAGGCCGATTATTTGAGTAAAATGACCATTTCATTCCAAAAAGGCTAAATTTGGTTTTGTGAGCAGGAACATAGTTCATTTGTGTCTGCGGCTTTGCGGCAAAGAAAATAAAACTTTATTTTAACGCATCTCATTCTCTCTGGGGTCTCCCTTCTCCTCAGGATTGTTGTACCTACAGAAGCTATTTGTGAAATAGTTTCCAGATGACAAAGGAGTTTAATTCTCCCCAAAAACGAGAGGATGGCTGAATGCCTGTACCTCTATCAGAAGTCACAGTAATGTTTTCCGTGCCTGGTTTCCTGCTGCTTGGGAGGCAGAGTGTGAGAGAGCTGCTCTCCCCACAAACTTTAACTCTGATCTTAATCCTCCCTGTCCCAGTGGATGCTACTGGTTCCCAGTACTGCAGCTAAGCCAGCTCTCCACAGCATATTGTACCATATGTGGTGTTTACCCCTCAATAAGCCTCACCTTGCAGCCCAGGTGATGTGGGTAATCGACATTTTTCATCATTTTCACCTGTTACAGTATCTGCTTTGATTTCTGGGGGTCATTTGGTGTATTCTATTTCCTGTACAGGTATCTGAATTGTTAAAAGCAGCGATGAGCACAACCTTGTCATATGTTTGCAGACTCATAAGTGTAAAAGTTCTTTAACACAAAATTTACCTTGGCAAAAATCTGTTCCCTCCTTAATTAACTCAGTTTTTTTTCACACAAGCTGGCACTGCAGTTGAATGTCCAGAGTCTGGGCAGTTTGCACATGGACTCAGCTGGGAAACTAATTTGGCTAAATTAAACCTCTGTAGCTCCAGTATTTTATCTGAAATATCTCGATTGGGCATTTGGTAAGCAATGAATCTACCTACTGCCTTGCTGTGGGATAGATATTATAGACTTTTAGTCTATAGTTATTGTATGACATGTTATAAACATGATAATCATCTCCGTGGGTAGAGACTCAATTAATTCCTTGGGCGCTGGCAGCTTATATATGCAATTTGGTGTATCTGAAATGCAAAGCCTTAATTACCTCTAAAGCCATTCTTTTGTGTTATAATAAACCCACAGGAAACCTAAAACACGCAACTAATTAAAACTGCTCCATTTCTTTATAGGTAAAGAAAAAAAGCTTGTGTGACTTTAGGAGCTGGAACTTAGGAATTGAGAGCAGGAATAAAAAGGGTCGGTTTAAATTTACAGCTGTAAACAAACCAAGTTTCAGTGGAAGTTGTTAAAAACTTTTTCTCCTCTACCCTGAGAGTTTGCAAAGGTGACGAACATCATCAATTAATTGAGGTTCCCCCGCGTTCTCCACACCAAACCGGGGTCGGATCCTGCGGGGCTGCGGCCGCCGCCCGACCCGGGGCGAGGGGGGAGGACGCGGGGAGCGTCGGGCTCGATCGCTGCGGCCTTTCCTCGGGGGAACCTCATGGGAGGAGCCTCCAACAAGCAGCTCCAAGCTCCTACTCCTCGGCCTTTTCTCTTTTTTTTCTCTCTGTGCGTTCCGGAGCTCGCCCGAGCTGCAGCGATCGGGAGCGGGGCTGGTTTGCGGCACAGCCGCGGCTTCCCCGGAAGGGATGGTGGAAACGGCAGGAATCGGGGTTCAAGCCAGGGGTTGGTGCGGGGTGTTGTGTTGGAACCGAGGATGACTGAGAAGAGAGAAGCTGGTGATTATTTCCCGGCCTTGGTAAGTCGAGATTTTGCGGGGGGAATATGAGCCGATGAAATAACAAAAGCAACGTGCAGTTCCAGCCTGTGTCAGAAATGAAAAGTTCGCTCTTGTTTGTTGCTTCTTTTCTCTCTCCAAAGATTATTGCGCTTTTATTTTTCTTTCTTTGAGCAACTCTTTGGAAAGTAACACTTCTAGCGAGTGAAGTGCTCTAATGCCTTGGGAAAGGATTCGCTCTCCCCACCTCCAAGAAAGGGACGGGATGGGTTTTCTTGTGGCTCCTGCCATGGCGTGTGTTCGGGTTTGTGCTCAGCCGGAGTTGTCAGGGGGTGCGGAGGCTTTTGGGAAGGGGTGAGGGTCCGATTGCACTTCTGGGTTCAGGTTTACTGGCTGGAATTTGGAGACTTTTAAATTCTGCAGCGGTGACATCAGGACGTGACTGAGAGCCCTTGGGAGGCTCTAAAAGCTGCACGGTGGTGACGTGATGGGATTTTTATAATGGTTGACAGTTATTACAGTAAATATGCTTATTCACCCAGTGCAGGCATGATTTGTACTTGTAACACTTTTATGTGGCTTTTCTGTTGTCCTTTTTTTTGCTTGCAAAGGAAGTAATACTGTAACACGTGTTTCAGTCCCCTTAAGTCTTTTAATCCAAAATAATTGTATTTATTTGTTTGATGCAATAACTCACCATAACTTTAAGGTTTTAAGGCGACCACAGTAACGTGGAATACTCTGGCAAAAAACAAAACAAAACTAAACATTTTTTTTCCATTTTATGGATATGACTAATCACATTGATGATCAATCTAGATACACGTGTTACAAAAATAAAGGGACTTCTAAGCAAGAAGGGGTGGGTGGCAGAGGAAGCCCAGGCCCTCAGGTAATGTGTGACTAAACGACATCTCCTGCCAAGATAACTCGTATCTTGTCAGGATTTCCACCAGCACTGCCAGAAAAGTATCGCTTCTGAGAATTACTCTCCATCGTCACGTGTGTGGATCGCCTGACAGCGATAGCACTGGCATCCCACTCCGCCGGCTGATTCGGAGGTACCTGCAGGGATTGCCAGCTGCTGGGTTTCCTGGGCTGCTTTTCATAGGTGAGGTATTGCCTTCAGAAGGTCTTTTTTAAAAGATGCTTCCATTTCTCCAGAATGCAGTTGCTGCATTTGTTTTCCTTCCTTAACTTTCTTAGTAGGGAACATTGCAGTAAGAGAAGGGACTCCTGTGTTGCTGGAAGCTCAACCTTCTGTCTAGAGCTGGGCTGTCCCGTGTTCCCCCATGCACTGTGGGCAGCCTTTGGGAGATGCAGTTGGTTCCAGTTGCTCAGCCTGGGTGATGCTCATTCCCTTCCATGGGAACAGGAGTTACTCAGGTGGTGCCCAAGCCGTGGTGGGCTGGGCTGGCTCTCCTTGGGCATGGTCACCCAGTGTCCAGACCTGTTCTGCTGATGGCCGGAGTCCAGCTCAGAGGAAGAGAATAATTCCCCCAAGAACCTGTTCTGGTATCTCGATGGCCATGTCTTTTTTTCCATAAGTGCAGAGATGCTACCATGCACATTACTGTACATCAGACTCATGTGCCATAGAATCACCGGATGGTTTGGGTTGGAAGGGACCTTCCAAGCTCATCCAGTGCCACCCCTGCCCTGAGCAGGGACATCTTCCCCAGCTCAGGTTGCTCAGAGCCCCGTCCAGCCTGGCCTGGGATGTCTCCAGGGATGATTCATCCACCACCTCTCTGGGAAACCTGGGCCAGTGTCCCCTCTGCGACAGTGATTTTACTTGTTTAATTAACACATACCCGGTTCATCCCTTGGATACCTTCATTACTGTGTTTGTACAGCCTGACTGAGACATGCAGAAGGTCCTGGGGTGTAAATACAATGTGCCAATGTGTGGTACTTAAGGCATAGCTCCTTCTTCAGAGCACAGAAGGAATTTGAGAGATCTTTCCAAAATCACATATCTAAATGCATAAGTAAGTCTTTGTTGGGTTTACAAAAGGCAGTATATTTCCCTAAACTTCAACTTTTGACTGTTAGTGTGTGTTTAGCTGTTAAAAGTAAAGCCTTGGTTATATCTGTGCATAGCAACCAGCAGAAGTAACCATTGCTCCCCGATCACTGAGGTCACAGAGCTTTTAAAGCTCTTGGTGGCATATGATCTTGCCCTGGGGGACATCATTTGGTTGTATGGATGTCCCTTTGGTTCATTGGGAAATAAAGCTAGATTCTCCTTTACAATCTTAGAATCTCATATTTTTCCTACAATTCTATTAATATTTAAATCAATCTACAATTACCTCACAAGAAGTACTACAGGGGAAAAAAAGAGAAAGCTTTAGTTTGTTTTTAATCCTATGCTGGTACCTTTTGCAGCTCCTGAGCTGTTTCTTGTGCAAGATTAGTTTTAGTATCTGATACCAGTAATGCTGATTTGTGATGTGCAAATAGCTTCTTACCTCCTACTCTGCTATATTATATTGACTGGAATCCAAATAACAATAATGAAAATACTTTTAAAAAATAGAAATACCAAAGGTGCATAGAGTCACTATAGCAGGTTATTGTTGGATTTTCTACACATGAAGTTTATTTCCAATAATGTGGCTAATGTATGTGATAAACTACAAAATAGAAGGTAAAGATTAATATTATGAAAGAATTACTTAATGAAGTAGAAGAAATTTCATGAGGTAAAATGTATTTGAATGAATTTGAGCTCCTGTAGATGCTGTTAAGTATCTTTCCTTTGCAAAGAATTGCAGTGCAAGAGCTTATTGGAAATAGTAAATCCTCTCAATATTTTTCTGCAATGACTTAATATCTTTTTCTTATGCATGTGTAAACTGGGGCTCAAAAAAATGACTCGTCTGAGTTTTTACAAAGCCGAATATGAAAGCTATAAGATTTTATCCATCAACCTTGCTCTACCGAGTGAGCAACATCTTGTTTCTTGAAGAAAATGAAATAGCGGGTGCTGAGAGCTCAGTCCTGCCTTGCGGTGCTTGGTGCCATTTTCCAGAGAGTTCTGGAGTAAGGGTAGGATCTATAAATCTTACCGTTATCTCATTAAAAACAACCAAATGTTTGGGACTAGGAGATAGCAGGGCTTGAAACGCTTATTGGTTTCCCTTGGAGTAAAGTTAGAGCTGTTGTCTGTTCAAAGGGAGCCACATCCAGCTCTGCTGATTGGAAAAACATGGACAGGGAGAAAATGCCAAGACCTGGAGCTGCCTTCTGTCTCTGGCACCAGTGTCAAAAGATTTTAAAACTTTAGTATGAAATTGGTGTTTTAAGCTTTGCGTCTCACAGATGTCAGTAGGAGAACAACACATGGACCCGTGGAGCATCCAACCCTCGCTGTGCTCATGGGTTTGGCACCAAGGAGCTGACCCTTCTGGCCTCTGTGCTTTTTAACGTATTTTAAGTACATCTCCTGCCTTGATTCAAAACATTCTTATGCTGAAAGAGGTCAGACCTCCTATATTTAAACAGAAGAAATTTCATAGGCTTATGCAATTATTTCTTGTTCATTCATTGATATTTAATGACTCCTATGGGTCAAGCTTTGCCTGAAACTTGCTACTTGTGTACCTGCCTTCTATCGGTGACTTGGAAATTCTTGTTTCAAGGATAAGCAGAGCCCTTAAAAGTGAAATTATGAAACTTAAGAGCCTAAGGACACTTGATGGGCAACATCTTTCACTTGTGACACACTAAGACTGAACCCCTTGGTCTTTGGGCTGAATTTAGTTTGCTCGCTGCAGCTGTCAGTAAGCAACTGTTTGTTAAACTGTGAGGTATTTTCCTTTGAGAAGTATTTCAGTCATGCTTGTCATAAGTAGAATTTAGAAGTCATTTTAAGCAGATCCCCTTCCAGACTTGACTCAGAACTCGGGCAGTGGAATGGAAAAAGCACGTGGCCTTTTTACAGAGCTCGAGTCATGAAACAAGTTGCCCCAAAAGGCCGGTTGTGGCAAAGGACTTTACAGCAGGGACCTGGTGACGGGCGCCTGCAAGGCCATGCCCAGGAATGTCACTTGTGGAACAAGTCTGAGCAGCTTTGGGACAGCTCGGTTGTTTGTGCTGCGGAGAGCGGGGTGCCTTGGCAAGGAGCAGCTTTGCCATCACCTCCCCGAGCCCGAGTTTCAAGTTACGTTGTCCGTAGCCTGGATGAAAATCACTGTCTGGGAGTTGTTTGTGCAGCAGTTGTGAGTGGTGGAGGGCAAAGGCTTCACTTCTCGCCAGACTAGGACACACAAGAGTTTCAGCTGCAGTTCTTCTTTATGCTGGACTTTCTATACATTCACAGGAAAGACCCTGAGTGTTCTGTCAGACAGAACAAGACCATCTGCCCATCTGCCTTTTACTCCTTAAGTAAGGAGTACTGCATTTGGAGTGCTGTGTCCAGTTCTGGGCTCCCCAGTTTAAGAGGGACAAGGGATTACTGGAGCATCTTATGAGTAGAGACTGGGAGAGCTGGGTCTATTCAGCCTGGAGAAGAGAAGCTGGGGGGGAATCTTCTCAATGCTTATAAATATCTCCAGGGTGGGTGTCAGAGGATGGACCAGACTCCTTTCAGTGTTGCCCAATGACAGAATGAGGGGCAATGGGCACAAACTGAAGCAGAGGAGGTTCCATCTGAATATGAGGTGAAATGTCTTTCCTGTGAGGTGCCAGAGCCTGGCCCAGGCTGCCCAGAGAGGCTGTAGAGTCTCCTTCTCTGAGACATTCAAACCCGCCTGGACACGAGCCTGTGTGATCTGCTCTGGTGACCCTGAGTTAGCAGGTGGATTGGACTGGATGATCTCAACCTCAACCAGTCTGTGATTCTGTGATATAAGAAAGAAGCTGCAATCTCCTGTTGTCAAGATCTGCTTCCTAAATGCTCAGTTTAAGGCAAAGCGGAGTGGGCACCCCAGTTTGTGCTATAACTATATGCACCTCTTAGTGATGAGTGAAAACCTAAAGCTGGAAGAGTTTAGAACTTATAAGTATCTCAGCTCAGAGCTTCCTATAACAGGCTGAGACCTCAAGTGTGGTTAAACCAGAGAACATGTGGACAATTAATTGCTTACTAGTGTAATGAGGCAGAAGCAAAATAATAAGTTTTAAAAAAATATTCAGTGTTGTAGGCTGTTATCTGTGAACTGCAGTTGGTGTAGTGGCTTAGCCCTGTGGTGGTGGAACAGAGGGGAGGGTGACACTTGGCCTGTCAAGGATGCTGTGGACAAACACAGTGCTCTGAGTGCAGAATGAGGCTGTGACAACTCTGGAAATGAAGAACAGAAACACTGGCTTACAATGGATCCCAGGAGTAATTAACTAAAAATAAAATAAATCAGAAAACAAGCTTGACAAATCATTTTTCCCATATGAATGTGCTACAGAATCCTTTAGATGAAATATGTGAAGTGTGAGTGTATTCAGATGGTAGCCTTCAGTCATTACCAGAATAACACTGACAGCATTATAGAGCAGTTTAACTCCTTATTATGTTCTTTGAACCAAAATTAAACTACAGCAGCAAATCTGAACAGCTGAATTTGCGGTTAGGTGAGGAAGTCATTGTCTGGTCTTACAACTGAGATCCAGGATTTAGGGATATTTATTTTTAAGCTGAAATTTCGAATGCTGAGTGACTATTTTAAGTTTATACACTTCTGCTCAAATCCATCTGTACACAGTCCCACCCATCTGCGTACAGGGTTGTATTCACTTGGTGGTACAGGAAACAACATGGACAGATGGGGGTTCAGGAAAGTGGTACCTCAAAACTGACCCATGTGCGTGAACCCACAGACGTGAAATTGGAACCCCAGTCAAAGGTCACAATTTGTGATTTACAAAAACCTGAGGATTTCAGTGAGTTCCAGGGAAAACTGACATTCCAGGACCTTGGTCTCTGGGTGGCCATATGGGAAAGTCAGGTTGAAGCAGGCAGCAAAAACATTGTTTTCATGAAGTTCCTATGGTTTGGTGTCTGTTAAAAACAAATGAAACCCTTCTTCAGCAAAACTCCTTTACTTATTGATTCAAGAGTGTGTTTCTAAATTGTTTTCTTTTAGCCACATGGTCCTGGTACTTGGCTGCGCCCTGTGTTTGCTGGCATGGGACAGGGCTGGTGTCTCTCTGCCTGTGGTCCCTGTGACACCGGGGACACCTTTGTCCAACTCTGTGCCCCTGGCAGGCAAAAGCTGGACTTGAGCTCCCTCTGTGTTACCTGGTTTCTGAGCAAGGAAGCCTTATCATTTCTCTTGTTGAAGCAGCAGCTCGTTTTCTCATTTGCTTTTAAAAATCAGAATCCAAATGGGGTTAATTTGCTGCTGGATTGTACTATCTCATTGTTCCCGCTGTTGTAACACTGACAAAAATCCAGTGATATCAGTTGGGTGGGAACACTAGAGCTGTGCACAAAAGCAGTTTATATTAAAAAAGCCAACTTTTGCTGTGTTCCCTAACACACAAATTAAAGCTAAAGTCTGGGGGTTCAGGCAGGGAAGTGACAGTAGTTGTGCAATAACTCAGACCTCTAAGGCTGCCTTTTCCCATGTCTTTTCTCTCTGCAGCCCTTGTGGGCCAGGTGATGATATACAGTTGGCTTCTCCCCTTGATCCTTCTGAGGAACCCTTTGCTGTTTCCACGGCGGATGGAGATGTTGGCCCCACTGATGCTGCTGAGCTGACTGAGGCGAGGTATTGTACGAAGCCATTGCAGGGGGCACTGGGAAACAGCTGCAAACGGCTTACTGGTGTGGGCTGGTGGAGGACCCCCGAGGTCAGCATTAGCCAAGAAATTGCCGTCACTCTTCTTGGATAGATATACGACTGGTATGGCCAGTTGCCGATGGGTTTGCTGAGTCTGTCTGTAGTCAGTGGAGCATCTGTCAGTGGAAATCTTTACCAGAATGTAAACCTCCCTCTACCAAAACCTTAGGAATAAGATGCCATTTACATTTTCCTGAGACTGAGTCACTTTGGCACATAGGAAGGTCATAGAATCATAGAATGTCGTGAATTGAAAGGGACCCACCAGGATCATCAAGTCCAACTCCTGTCCCTGCACAGAACAACCCCACAGTTCACACCTTGTATCTAAGGGTGTTGTTTAGTCACTGTTTGAACACTATCATGCTTGGGGCTGTGACACCTCCCTGGGGAGCCTGTTCCAGTGTCCAGCACCCTCTGGGTCATGCCACATGAACCTGCAATATATACCTTGTATTTTTTAGTTGGGTTTTGTTTTGTTTTGGTTTTGTTTTTTTAATTAGCACAAGTTAAATTATCCTTTGAGCATTTTTATTTTTGAGAAGTTCCTTAACAGCATAATAATGATTATGAAGCATTCAAGTGTCTCATCTCTGCTGGACACTGGGGGTTTTGTCTGCTTTTACTTGCATCAAGAAGGGAAACTGTTGCTTTATTTGTGCTGGTGGCAGTTGGGTTGTCAGGATCTTTGGGCATATGAACTTGTCGTAACTGCCAACAGGAAGCCTTGAAGGGTGTGTTTGCCCTTCAATCATTGTAAATGCAGCGAAGTGTAAACATACACAATATATTTAAGCTAGCATTAAATTGGTTAGCTGAAATAGCAGTAACATGCTATCAAAGGCAGAAAGGAGGTTGTGTGGTTTGCTCAATCCACCTTAAAAACTGAGTGACTTTGCCATGCAGCCTGTACTGGTCTTCCACCAGTCCCCAAGCTGGTCGGTCACTGGTGCTGGTTGAGCGAATGTGTGAGAAACACACTTTTTCCTACAATCAGGGTAAGATGATCTAGTGAAGTTTACAGTGAGCAGCTAATGATGTGGATTTCTTCCAGTTCTTCTAAGTTTTCAAGTCAGAGAGCTGTGTTTCTTTGTTTTTCAAAATGTAATTGAGTTACTGACAAAATTTTGGCTTCTAGTTTTTTTATTTCCTCGTTAATGTATTGTTGCCCATAGCAGCAAGGTGGTTAGAAAAGAGGGAGCGGTAACTGAGGTGGAGCTCTGAGCTACTTTCTGAATGAGGAGGAATAAAAGAAGACTAACAACAGAAGTGCTATGAGAATTTATATACGGTGTCTGGACTGCAGTCTGAAATAGAAGACTCTGTTGCCCTTGGGGTGATAGTTTGCTGTTTGTAGGGAAAAAGGCACACGAACTGTCTGTGATTAAATATCACCTTAGGAAACATTTAGGAAGAGCAGTCCTGGCGTGCCTTAATTTACTGCTTCTTGTAAACCTTGTGGATTCACACTGTTCACATTCTCATCTGGATCTGGAATTTACAGTTAATTATGTTACACCTTTTATTGTGATCTATTTTGTATATTCTGCCTTTAAAATGTTTTGACTGTAAGTCTCAGGGTTCCTTGTGTCGTCCCTCTTGCATGGGCTGCAAATGCTGGTGCTGAGCTTTGGTTTGCCCAGACCGGGGGCTGAGCCCAGGGTCTGGCTCTTCTTTCCATATCCTGACCTGGAGGAAGGTGCCAGGATTTTTGCAAGGGTTCAGTGCTAAAAAGTTGAAAACCTGGGATACTCAGCGTGGAAGTAGGTAGTTTTTCTGTGTCTGAAAGGAAGGAAGGTGAGAAAGAAATACACTGTGGTCAACTGGAATGAACCTGGCTGCAGGTAGTTCTGTGGGTTTTTTTGTTCAGGTAAGTTTGTTTGTTTGTTTTAAAGCTGCACAAGTTAACCCTTGTCAGTATTGTTTGTTTTTCTTTCTCCTTTATTTTGCATCCTTGTCCAGCTTCAGACATAAAACCTCCCTCTTCTCCTTGCATCTGTCTTTCCCATCCAGGCTGTTGTCACTTGCTAGGTTCTCAGTGAGCCTTGCAGAGATGTTCTCTGGTGTCCTGGCAGGACAAGGGCAGTAGTTCCCACGTGTGACCGCCCACAGATGCAGCTGGTTGGCAGAAGAGGGGTTAAAATCAGTGCAGCTGGACCCTGCTTGATCTCTGGTCTGAAACAACCCTGGCACAACTCTTCCCACAGTAACAAACACTGCTGGCTTCTCTGTGGTTTGCTCAGACCCGATAACGATATAATGTTGATAGCAAATGAAAGGAATACTCCTAAAATGCATGGGATTATGCTGACAATGAGGATCGGTAATAGCAGGACTGGGTTTTTCTTATCCAAGGGAAGAGTTTCAGTGATGCTTGTTGTTTCATGTCATTGCTGTATGCCTCATCTTCTTTTCACTGGTGATGTGGAGCAGATTCTTGCCTATATAGTAAGGTGATCATATTAAAGCCACTGTTTTTTGGCATTTTCTGTAGAAATACTGCACCACCGCTTTTCAATATGATTGCAAAAAAGTTATCTAGTGCATACTTGTGTTACTTTCCAGTTATACTTGTGAATTATACTTTTAGAATGTTACCAGGGCTATTAGATGGCATGATGCGACTCCAGTCTGTCTGCAGTGAAGTACAATTAGAAAGTGTTTTTCCCCAAATATACTTAGTTATTTACTAATAAGTTCCTTTTGTTTCCAATGGGGGTGTCACATAATGCAGATGGTTTGCACTTTGAGAGGGGAAAAATAATAGTGCATATAATGCTGAGGTCAGTTTGTGTTGAATGTCTTCCAGATGGCAGTGCATAATAAGAGATCAGGTTGTCCCTCCATCTGTCCAGTCAAGAAACTGTATCTCTGTTTTGCTTCTTGAGGATGACTGTCTGCCTTTCTCCTCCCCTGCTGATAATACATTGATCAGGGACAACATGGTATCATCTGCTCAGTAAGCAGATTTTATTTACTGTATCTACAGAGGAGTGCCCTGAAAAGAATTAGGTAAAAAGTTCACCGGCTGTTCTGCCAAGTATTTTTGTTTAGCAATCAAACCGAAAGGCCGAGTTCACTCGGATTTTCCAACACACATTGCACTAGGAGCAGTTTTGGCTAGACACGTCTTGCTCTTTGTGCTGCAGGTGCAGAGCTCTGCAACAGGACTTCTGGTTTATATGAGAAATGTTTGGATTGGAAAAACAGAGAAGGCAGATAAGTGCCTGGGCTATACAAGAGCACAGCTTAGCTCAGGTCCGTGGTTAGAGGTGTTAGACATTTCAGAGCAGTGTCTGTCTGTTCCCTGCAACTTGCTGCCCATCTTGTGGGCAAAAAAAATCCTGCAGGTGCACCTTGGAAAGCACTTGCTGTGCGAGTTGGCTTTAGGGTCAGGCCATAGGTGACAGGTAGGACAGCGTGATGTGCTCCCTTCCACGTGCTAAAGAAAGCTTCTCCTCTTGGATTTAATCTCCAGGTAAGGTTGCAGTGTTTAGCCCAGACCAGACAGAGCTAGTGCAGCTCAGTTGTGAATACAAGGGAATGAAAACTGTTCTAAACCTGAGCTGGTATTGGAAAACGTCGTGTTCCCCTGCATCAGCCCTTGTCCCAGCTCCTGTTATGCAGAGGGTGCATTAAGGGGTCACAAGGGAATTTGGGAGTGGTGATGTGGGATGCACTAAAAGCTGTGTTACTTTATCTGCAGATGAACCTTTCCCAGTAGTGTGGTTCACAGCCTGGGGAGCTGTGATGCTCTCATGGTATTCTCCGCAGTGTCATCAAGACAAGCTGGCAGGAATACCCTGGGGCATCTGTACACACAGACAGGCAGAAAATGACTTTTGAGACTTTCTTAAAAATAAACAGAGGAGGAGCTTGAAAAATGTTTGTTTTCTGATCATCCCAACTCTACAGGATGAAGACTGCCGGATGCGTAGTCCATTGTGCACTGGGAGGACTTGGCTCTTTCAGTAGTATCCTCGTTACAATGGTTTGAACATAACTAATTGGAAAATAAGCTTAATGGCAAAGCTTGTTTTAGTAAGAGCTCTGGAGAAGTAGAGGTTTTAATGTAGCCACTTCATGTCTGAGCTGCTACAAGTACCACGAGTTGATAGGTGTACAAAAGTTGATGTAGAGAGGCTGGATTGTTTGAAGTGGGCAAGAAGCATGTGTTTTGGACAGGGTTGCTGTGCTGTGCTACTCAGCCTCAGTTTGTGCTGTCTCTACCATTTCTGAGCTGCTCTCATTCTGCCACGTCCCTTTTGCAGTTATCATGCTACCAGTGGGCAGCACCATCTGTAGGTAATGTCCATCTGGTGATGGGCAATCACCAGTAACACGATGCTGTTGCAATCCTAACTGCAAACCATGCTGAACAGTACCAAAATTACTATGTGGCAATATTAGCCCCAGACCTGGTGTGATTAGTTGTGCAACCTACTTTTCGCTGCCTTGCTCAACATCCCTTGGTACTGTGGACCCCTTATCAGAGCAACAGCAGTGAGGAAGAAGAGTGGAGGCTGCACATGGTACCTTGTCCCACAGTCCACCCACCTGTGGAACATGAGTGGATGCCTCCCAGTACTCATGTTGGTGCAAGATGTCTGAGAAAATGCAAAAACTGCATCTTCACTGTGTTCATTTACAATCCCACTTGCACATGTAAGGCAGCTGACACTTGGCAGGGGTGGTCTTCATGGGAATCCAGTACTTGATGGTTTAGATGAAGCTTGGAAAGATGAAGGGAATTTACTTGTTGGTTTAAAAGCATATAAATACTATAGCTTACAAAAGTATTATAGGATCACAGAACAGTTTGGGTTGAAGGGACCTTCCCAGCTCCCCCAGTACCCCTTGCCATGACAGGGACATCTTCACCAGCTCAGGTTGCTCAGAGCCCCGTCCAGCCTGGCCTGGGATGTCTCCAGGGATGGTTCATCCACCACCTCTCTGGCCAACCTGGGACAGGCTCTCACCACCCTCAGTGTCAAAAACTTCTTCCTCATGTCCTCCTGAATCTCCCCTCTTTTAGTTTAAAACCATGACCCCTTCTCTTATCACAACAGGCCCTTATCACCACAATGTCCCCATCTTTCTTATCAGCCCCTTTTAAGTACAGAAAGGCCACACTAAGGTCTCCCCAGAGCTTCTCTTCTCCAGCTGAACACCCCAACTCTCTCAGCCTGTGTTCCCAGCAGAACTGTTCCAGCCCTGTGCCTTGTGAAGGCCGGGGAGCAGAGCTCTTTAAAAAACGCCTGTATTTTGATAGCTAGTTCTGCTTTGCAGAGAGCGTCAGGAATGACATTAGTCAAAGCGTATCTCTGAAAATGGTTTGATTTCATGTAGAAAGGGGGAAGCCGAAGGGCTGCGATAGACAGCAGGGGGTGGGGAGAGGGAACAGGTGCTGCTATGGGCAATTAACTGGGACGGTTTTATGTGTTTGTAACATAAGGTCCATAATTTTATGAGTGCTTCGTATTCTTGCTTGGCTGGGCCCTCTTGTGAATTGTTTGGGTTTTGCAATTCTTTGTTTATTCTCCAAACAGATGTTCAGCCCTCGCTTATTTTTAGCAGTTCACTTTTTGCTTTAAAATTTTGCTTTCTCTAACCTTTGTGTGACCCTATATAGTCACATTGCCTCTGTATATGTTAGATGCTATTTACTATATTAGGACAAAGACATTTTTAGCAAAGGGAAAAGTCCTTTGCATGAAAAAGGAAACAGCTTGCTTTAGTTATTTATTTGCTTATTTATGTTGAATTGATGTGACTGAAAATTTAGGAACCCTATGTCAGTGTCGGATCAGTTTGGACAAACTAGGGAAAGGGACAGAAAGAAGAAAGGAAGGAAGGGAGGGAGAAGTGCTTAAAACAAAGTTAATTTCTTAGAAGAAGTAACTGAGTAGCCATCCTATATGGTACAAAGCATCTTAATGGATATGAGCTAATCAAGATAATTACTCTCAGAAGGAGCTTTTGTGATCTTAGTAAGTTAGTGGAGAAACTCTTTGGGGAATAATTGTTCTTATGCTCATTTGTATTGTAACTAAAGTTAGGGATATGATTTATGTTTGTCCTCTGTTTGTATACATGTTTCTAAAGAAAGGAACAGTCTGTCCCTGAACCTGACCAACTCTTACTCAGTAACGCAATTTAATTGACCTTCTACAATTACAGTATAATTACTGAGGGGAAGAGGAGAGGAAATTTTAAAAGGAATGGCTAAGATAGCTGTTTATATTTAGTTCAGGAAACCTAAAAGAAGCTTCTGAGCCAAGGCCTGGTGCCATCAGCGTTTCCTTATTAAATACTTGTGTCTGGATCTCTGGATGCAGGAGCTGGTGGGATGGGAGGCCGTGGTGTGTGGGACATCTGTGTCCCTCTGTGCCCAGGGAAGGGCAACATGGCGTGACAAGACCCTACGCTGCTCTACTTTTGAGACATGAAGTCATTGGTTACCTAGTCCCATTTCTATCATTAGTGTAATGAGTGTGGCCAAGAGCAGGGGCAGCAGTATGGTCACCAGTCTGCTGTGAAGAAACTTGGTCCTTCCAACCTGTATTTACACACTGTGGAAATCACTAAGTGGCTGTTGCGCTTCTGGGCTTGGATGTTGTGGAGCTTTGCTGAGCAGAAGGACTTGCAGGAATTAACAAATACAGCAGCATTGAACTCCTGTAATCTTAACAGTCATGCCATGAGTTCAGGGATTATTGTGCTTTTGGTTTTACAGCACAGGGAGAGCTTTTAAACTGAGAGAATTTTTTCATCACGGATTTTAGGTTTTTTCTGAGAGAAGTCACTCAAGTCACTTAATTGACTGTTGGTGTTGTATGCTGAGGAGAAAAGGCTGTGTGAGAACTGCAAAGCGGTCCTTAGAGATTTATTTGTTTTCCTCATTTCATATACAGTTAAATTCCTCTGTCAGTTAATGTTATGGTCTATAAGAGCTGTCAAAACTTTGCAGTATTACTGGTTATGCGGCGATCTGAGAAATTAAGTGAAATAGCAAGCGCAGAGAAATTAAGTGTTGGAAGAAGCAATTTGTGGGAGGTGGGATAGAGACGGTATTGGGAAGGGGACGATGTTCTCCTTAGAGCTCCTTAGTTTAGATCCAGCCAAAGTTCATCTTTTAAGGAGACTTTGCTAAAGCGTCCTGGGTACTTCTGAATTTTGTCAGCTTCTTGTTAATAATTGTTTTGCAGCACTCCCAGGCCTGATAGCTGCGAAGAAGTTGATAACCTTGTTTCTGGGGATGTACCTTCATCTGTGGCCCCTGGTGATGGTGTAGAGCTGCCTGCTCAAGAAGCTGAAGGTTTCACAAGGGAAAAAAAGAGGTATCGTACAATGTTATTTCATACACTAAAATAAATTTCTATGTTTGTACATCCTTTGCTTAAGAAAACATAACTAGCATGAAAGTGGATAAATAACTCGAGCAGATGTTTTATCTAAGGTATATAAACATTTTGTTGCTGTATTTTGAAACCGAACAGTAGACTGTTAATACCTGCTTAATCTAGCATATTTACTCCAAGAGACCAGAAGAGGGAGCTTGGACTACACCGGTTATTATTATGCTGATCTTCTCTGCTATTTTTAAGTTAATACATTTTTAGGTTTTTTTCCTGAAATATTTTCCTTTCTCGAAGTTAAAGATACTTTTTTATGTTATTTTTTTTTTTTTTGGTGCAACTGTGAAAGATCAGGTCATATTCAAGAGGACTATTCTGCTCATTCTCCTTCAGATGCTGCCAGCATCTTCCCTACCCCACGCCGGTGATTTGCATTGTAGTTGTCAGTACTGAAGGAAGAAGTTCAGCTTGGTTTTGTTCATGCTGAAGAACTGTTGAATTATCTTGATTTCAGAGTTGATATTTCCTTCAGATTTGCATTGATTGGTGCCATAGTGTTGCATAGATGGCCTAGGAAATTTTTGCTTGGAAAAGCCCCATCTCAGATATAGTCAAGACAAGACATGTGCTTGGATATTCATGTCAGAGCTTCAGATGACGCCTGCCGTGCGAGTGATTAACCAGTAAGCCGTTGTGGCTCGGCAATAAAGGCATGTCCATGTTGTGACATCTATTAATGGAAAAGGTCACAGCGCAGCTGAGAATATTACACGGGCGCTCCCTGGATAATAGTGTTCTCCACCCTACAAATACAAGCGGGCAGCTCGTGACAAGTATGATACAAGGCAGGAGACACCACGGGAAATGCAGCCATTCCACTAAATCTCTGCTCAGAAATGTCTAGAGATGCTGCTGTCAGCAAGAGGATATTCTGAATCACAAATGAAAACACACACAACAGACACGTTCTGCTATGGAACAGTGAATGAATAGCTATCAGCAAATGTTATTCAAAAAAACACCCACCATATAGTATCTAGGAAACATTGGTTAACCTTTTAGAATAAAGTTCTGATTATTTTGATCAGAAAATGGTTTCCTCAGCTCTAGTGTATGTGCTTGCTGTAACACAGGCCAAGTTTTCTATGTGATGTTCCTCTGTGATCCTGTACTGGACCTGTGCTTTTAAACCTGTATATAGTTGGTGGGGAACAGAAGTGCTCAAAGGTCTATTCTGCACCAGTATGCAAGTTCTGTAATCTGGAGAGAATTTCCTGAATGAAGAATAGATACCATGGCCATTCTATAAAAAGAGAGAAAAATGCTTAGGTGAGCTTGCAAGTTAGAAAATATTCACCCTAAGATGTTGATTCTTTCCAGAGAATTATAAAAAATTATTTAAACTTTATGGATACCCTGGACTGAATTTCATATTCTGAGAGTGCTTTTGTTTACTCAGAGATGACTGGTATTTACAAATCCAAATAGAAACCACCAAAGCACATGGTGATTTTTTTTTTTCCTTTTCATCATAATTCAGTCTTGAAGAGAGCAGAAATAATTTTAGAACTCTGCAGACAAGCAGAGCTCCTGTGCTCACATATTTAGATTGGCTTGTGCCTCTGAAGTCTGTTTGGTTTTGATAACCATGTAGTGTTTAATAATGTAAATATCTATGTGTGCATAAGAATCTCTTGGATGTGGTAAACAATGTTAAATGTAATTAAGTAATATTAGTAGAATGGCTCAATGTAGAGTCACAATCCAACCTAGGATGTCAGTAACCAAAATGTACACTGGCAAACATCCTTGTTATGCCTTCTGAATAGTCATTTTATCACTTGCAACCGTCTTTCTCTGAAGCTGAACTTGCACATTTATTCTTTTTGTAACATGAACACAGACTTTCACAGACCGTAGTGGAAATTAAGATGCATACAGAGGTGAGAATTGGAGATATCTGTGGGACAAAAGATAATTCTTGCATCCTCTCAAGAAGCAAATACGTTACTGTCCAAATAGCTCTTTGCTGTTATAATCAGTCCCTTATGTAAATGCTTCTTGGACTATCTTGCATTTTTATGTGATTCATGTGTATCAAGTCAAATCAGCCATGGAAAATAATAGCATGCAAATCAGGTTATGTTTTGGTTTGTCACGTTTATGAAGAGTGCTTGGATGGCAAAGTGCTAAACTTCTGGAAATGCTGTGCCACGGCAGAGTTGTCTGCAAAGCAGAGCCTTGAGGCATCTCAATTTCCTCTGTGATTATGATGGTTACGTTATGAACTGTGTCAGTTCATAATTTGAGAGAAGTGCTGAAATAGTGCTAGTGAGTATAATGTGTCCTTTATGCATGGAGCTGGAAGGCTCTGAAGAGCTAATCCACCCCTCTGGTTGTCCTGTAGGGAAGAGAGATGGGTCTAATCCATTCTGTAGAGCAAAAAACAAATGCATGTCCTCACCTGTAGCCTCACTACCTGCTTTGAAAGCCATAACTGTCATCTTCAATGTGCCTCGTTTGGTTGAGAGGTGGGTCCTCCTTGTCAGACACAGAGCCAGTTTTCTTTCAAAAGCTAAGCCAGATTGTGGTCAGATCATTTTGAGAGACTCTGGATGGACGGGGAACTTATGCTGATCTCTGAATCTCAGAAATTAAATACATTTTTGTGTCTTACCAAGTTTTGAGCCTAGAACCAATTGGAAGCACAACAACAAATCTTTCTGTCGAAAGCAAAAAGTCACAACAGTCTTTACAGAAAGCTTCGCTTTCTGTGGTGTTGGATTCCAAAAGGTGGTTTCATAATACATCCCCAGGAGGGAGCAAAGGCGAATTATTGATGTCACACAGGAAAACAGGATATAATAATCACATAATCATGTGATCGTGTGTTGAAAACAGGTTTTCTCCTTTTCCCTACCTTTGAAGAGTCTTGGTGTAAAACTATGTAAATAAAAATCAATGTATTGCCTTCATTTATGACCAATACTGATAATCCTAGACTGAGCTGCTTTTAATGACATAAGCAAAATCAAGAAGGGTTCAAATAGGATTTAGAAACACGCAGCTTTTTACCTTGAGTGAATTTAACCCTTTTGAAAGGGATGAGTTATTCCAGTAAGTCTGCAAGTGCACTGAGCAAGGACAAGATGGAAGATGCAAGTAAGGGATACAAATGCAATCTCAAGGCCTCATTGTTTCCAAAGTGTGGGTGTGGGGTTTTGAGGTGTTTTTTTTTGTTTGCTTGTTTTGTTTGGTTGGTTGGTTTTTTTGTTTGTTTTGGGTTGGGTTTTTTTTGTGGAGTTGGGGGAGTGTTTGGGTTTTTGTGTGTGTGTGTGTTATATGAACTGGATAGTACTATACCTCTAATGTGTGTCTAGACTGTCTGGTGCACAAGTGAAGTGATGATGGGTTTTTTACAATAGCAGCAGAATGAAGATATTGAAATTAAGTTGCTTAGGACTTGGAAACTAAAACCCATAGAATTTTTAGGGGTTTCACCATCTTCTGGAGCACAACATAAAAAACAGACACCTTCCATCTCATCAGCTGATCTGTGGCAAATGAAGAGGAATGAACCCCAGTTCTGCTCTTCGTTCATTTCCTCCATTCCAGGTTTTTAAGAGGTGGTATCTCCTAAGTGACCTGTTCAGAACTGCTCAGCCCTAGGCAGGAGGACACTTTGTGTTGCTCACTGTAGGTCTCTTCAGCCTATTAGTGAGCCATAGCATCAAATCCTGGGATGTGTTTTAAGCCAAAAATGTTGTGGACTAAGTGCATTTTCTTGTAGCTGACTGTGACACTGGTATTGTTGGGTCTCTGGGGGAGGGACCGGATCCTGTGGGGGACTCTGGGTGAACCCATGAGTGGGGGAATGGTCCTGTGTGTGATGGAGACTGCTGACAGAGGACAGCTTCTATAAACCAGCAGCAGTTCAACAAATAGTGTCCAGTAACTGCATTTTTAACAGGCAAAGCATTAATGGATGCTTGACAGAAGTGGGATATTTCACTGGCTTTCTAACCTTATCTTTGTTCCGAATTTAGGCTCTCTAGGGTGCGTTCTGCCTGCATGTTTATCCTCAAAGAGAGCAATTATTTGTGTGTGTTGTAAAGCTTCTCTCTGTATGTGGCAGTGGACAAAAGGGCGACGCTAGCCCTCTGTTTGCTTGTTATTACTGTATATTTTACAGGTTCCCTCAGGCAATATATGGTAATTTCCTTGCTGCTAGAACAGGTTCAGCAGCATGAAAATGAATATGTCATTACACTAATTAATCCATCCACAAGGAATTTGAGAATGGCATTAATCATCTCGCATCAGCCCTACAAAACTGTGGCGGTACAGACTCAAGACAGAAATATTATACACATGGTGTGGGCTGTGGTTCCCTGGCAATGTGGCACACATGGTGACAGCTCTGATGGCACCAGAGGAGGGTGGAGGACTTGCAGGGCATCACCTCTTGTCCTACAGCAGGTAATAGATGGTTTAAAGATATTGAGTCAGGTGTAATCTGTATTTCTCAGTAATTAATGTTATGCTTAAATATGCCCTGTTCTTTTGGAGCACTCTGCCCCTAATGCAAGATATTGACCCTTCCTCTAAAATAGAAGCAACAAGAAATCCCTGAAAAATACCAAAAATGCTTCATTTTCTGTTAACTCTTTTGAAATCAGATGGAAGCGGTAAGCTAACTTCTTAGAGAAATTACTCAGTCATCATTTGACCGCCCATCCTTTGCCATCACACCAAATCTTGCACCAGGCGGGAATCCCATTCTTGTCTGATTTCTTCATCCCACATTTTCATATTCTAATTCTTCATGTAGGCCCTGAGGGCAAGAGACCTTTGGACTCTGACGCCTGAAATCTCCCACAATGAGGTGCCCTCAGAGAGTTATTTGCTCTGATCTTGTCAGCTGAGGGCAGGTGCACAAAAGCCCTTAAAATGTCATTTTCCTCCTGGTGTTATGCATCTCCTTTCCTAACAAGCCTGGCCCAGCTGTCTTAGGGATCTTACACCTTGGGGTGTTTACGGGCTTAGAAAGCAACATGGAAGAAAAGGTCCCCTGGTCTCGGATGGTGGTTTTGTAACTCCAGTGCATGGAAACATCAACAGAGCTTTGAGCATTTTAGCTCATGGACGTGGTCTACAGAGGCAGATTCAGCAGTAAAACAAACTCCCTCCTTTGGTGTGGTTATGTTTGTGGTCTCAGTCTGAAGGCTGGGCCAAAAATTTGGAAAACGGGGCGTTTAAAGTTTTTTTTGTGATCAGTGAATTCAAGCCTGGTTCATACAGCAGTGGCACGAGACAAATGCAATCCAAAATTGAAGTGACTGTGCCCCAGCAGGTGGGGAAAGCACAGGAGCAAACAACAGGCTGGAAGCTGCACAAAATGGTGCAGGACAAAGAGCTTTGGGCAGGGGTTTGCCTGCCCTGGAACCTTAACTTGGGTTTTCTCTGTAGATCTGCGCCTCCAATCCTGGGGTCAGTTTTGGGCCCCTCATGACAAGAAAGCCCTTGAGGTGCTGGAGCGAGTTGAGAGAAGGGAACGGAGCTGGGGAAGGAGCTGGAGCACAAGTGTGATGGGAGTGGCTGAGGGACCTGGGGGGGTTCAGCTGGAGAACAGGAGCTGAGGGGAGACCTTCTGATCTCTGAACTGCCTGAAAGGAGCTTGGAGCATGGAGGGGTCGGGCTCTGCTCCCAAGTAACAGGTGATAGGATGAGAGGAAATGGCCTCAAGTTGCACCAGGGGAGGTTTAGATTGGAAAACAGGAAAAATTTCTTCCCAGAAAGGGTTGTTGGGCATTGGAATATCAATGGTTGGACTCAATGATCTTGATGGTCTCTTCCATCAAAAATGATTCTATGATTCTATCTGTGCGGTAAATAGATCTCCTTGTTCCTTTGGTGACATCTCTGCATGGCCACCATGGACACTTCCACTCTTGAGGGAGAAGCGCTCAGCCCTCAGAAACCTGATCTCCCTGTTTGCGTGGCTGCTCAATTTCATAAAACGCTTTTGTACGTGGAATCTTCTGGTGTGTTTAGTTCTCACGTTACTGATCGTAATTCACTGCCGACCTCTGAAAGAATGTAGCCCCCTGGCATCCTGAATAGCACCGCGCGGAGGCCCCTTTTGTTGTCTTTGCTGTGGGCTTCCCATGCAGGAAATTTCAATAACTAAGCAGGCATCTTGGTTATTCATAACTCGTAATGCCATTAATCTCACTTGCAATTTAGATTAAGCAGTGACTCTAGCAACTAACCAGTGATCAATGAGAGTGGGGGGCACATTTATTTATCTATTGATTTGATTTTAATTTTAATATATTTTTTTTAGGAACCCATTCTAGTGTTTCTTTCCAGTGAGCTGCAGTGTCAGTCTTGGATGCATCCTCACTAGTCACTTTGATTTGGCAGATGGAAATATTCTGTCAGTGTGCTCAGGCTTAAAATTCTGAGACAGGGGTTTTTTTCATGAACTAACAATGTATCAATGCAAATGAAGCACTCATGCTGTGTTAATCTAGATAAGTGGTGGAACAGACTGTATTTATCAAAGTATTTAATCTATAAAAGTTAAATCTCTGAAGCTTTATACCTAGTATCTCCTCATGTTATTTTTTGACGCAGTATAACTTTACATCATGGTAACACAGATAGGGCTGTGTTATGTCAGGTATTGTATAGAGGCAGTTGAATTAATTGCTTTTATTATTCTTAAAGAGAATATTGAAAATATCCCACTGATGTAGTACTCGGTAGTTATTTTGCTGCTCAGATTTCATCTACACTCTCTAGTCATGAATGAATAACCTGCTCTAAACCCATTTAAAAAAACCCATAAAACAAAACAAAGACACACATACCAAAAAACAACACCAAAAAACAACAAAAAACCCAACAACAACAAAACAAAACAAAACACCAGTTCCAAAAATCCCCAACCCCAAGACTCTGGTTTCAATTTGAATGTCTATCATTTGTACTTTAGGGCTGAATTTGTGATTTATCTGCACTGGAGTGGGATTAATTTGGGGATAGCTGGATATTTAAAGGATGGAGATGAATGTACCTTTAAATTGCTAATTATAGACCATAATCATATCTTAATTATACTGTGGACATGAACTGCACTAAATGCCAATTTATTAGGCACTTCTAAAGCATAGGTGTTACAATTTATGTTAACGCTTTACTGGGTTTTGCCAGTAAACCGACATGGGATGAATTTGTTATGTATTTTAGGTAACTTTTCAAACTTACTCTTTCATTTGTAGCATGAAGTTGCCCAGGGAAGGGAGAAGGGAGAGGAAAGAGGAAAAAGGGAAGGGAAGGGGAGGAAAGAGGAAAGAGGAAAGAGGAAAGAGGAAAGAGGAGAGGAAAGGAAAGGAAAGGAAAGGAAAGGAAAGGAAAGGAAAGGAAAGGAAAGGAAAGGAAAGGAAAGGAAAGGAAAGGAAAGGAAGAGGGAAGATCTATCTGCTTTTCTTCCACTGCTCTTGCTACTTGATAGAACTTAAGCAAATGCCACCTCCTGGAGAGCCACACAAATTGTTGAAGAAAGGAACAATCTCTTGCTATCAAGTAGCGAGAGGTTGTTCCTCTCTTCAACAATTTGCTTAAGTTCTCTCTTTAGGATATCATCTTTCAATATAATGAAGATTTTAAGTTTTACATCATGGTATATTCAGATTCAATACTGGGGTTATTCCCTGAAGCAAAAGAAAAACTAGAATTGCGCCTCTGGGGACAGAGAGATTGAAGGGGTTATGGTTGCTTTCTTGCAAAGATTCCTCCTGGCACACCACTGGGTGTAACATAAGAGCAGAGTTAACTGGATAAAGAAGTGAAGAACCAAAGTGCAGGGTAGCAAATGCCTTGTAGCCTTCAACCAGCAGCCCCAGCAGCTCATTGTCAATTCACATCTTTGAAGTGACTATCCTCAAGATAAGTGGAAATTATAAGACAGATCCTTTCTTGGTCACTTTGGAGATGGAGATAGGACTAAGGAGCAAAAAAATCTGTTTGCAAGAGTGAGAGGGACTGATTTGGAGAAAAAACAAACAAAAAAAAGAAATCCTAAGTGTCAAAGGACTGAAAAAATGCGCGGTGAGAAAATTAGCACAGGAATATGAGTAACATGTCTAGAGCCATGTATTTTTGTGCAGCTGTAGCAAAGAATGCTTGAATTCTTTAAAAGACTGTAAAATCTTCTGTATAACCTTCAGAAAGATGAACTCCAAACCTTGAGTGGTTGAAAACAGTCTGCTTGACCTTCTCTGTAAGACCAGGATCAACACTGGTCCTGGGAGACCTGTGTTTCTGGAAGGATTTAGCAGATGAAGCATATCAGCAAAGGCCGAGGGAGGTTGATGATCCTTGAAGGGTTTTAGAGTACAGGAGTCTCTAGCCTTAGGTGTCCTAAAAATGCTGTCACCACTGCACTTCAGAAGGTGTTAATGCTTTTATGTGTTGATGTGTTCTCAGAAGTACAGCCAGCCTCTCAGAGGCGCTGGTTTGCCTTGCAACTGTGTCTGTACAGAAGTGCTGAATTTTTTTTAACAATTTGGTCCTTTTAGGCCTTTAGGAAAGATGTTGCTCTTTCTTAGCGGCCTGATGTTGTGGATGTCTGAGCCATGAGCCCTTTGATACCTGGCAGCCTGGTAATAAAGGAGTCCTTGGGGTGAACACTTTTTCCCAGGCTGTGCTCAAGGCTTTGGCATCCAAAGGCAATATCTAAATTTTTTATAAAGAAATTTTTGACACTGAGGGTGGTGAGAGCCTGGCCCAGGTTGGCCAGAGAGGTGGTGGATGAACCATCCCTGGAGACATCCCAGGCCAGGCTGGACGGGGCTCTGAGCAACCTGAGCTGGTGAAGATGTCCCTGCTTATGGCAGGGGTGGCACTGGATGAGCTTTGATGGTCCCTTCAACCCAAACCATTCTGATTCTAAAATATAAATATTAAAAGAAAAAATAAATATTATGGCAGAAGGAGGATTCTGTTTGAACAATAATCTATCCTTTGTTAACATTTTCCCTTTTGTTTTCTTTTGGTTGGTTGGTTGTTTTTTGTAGCCAGTGCTGTTCTTCAGAGCTTTGGCAGCAGCCTTCAGGATACTGGAGAAATCCCTCTTTGTTATTGGGATGTTTGGTTTTGCTCTGTTCTATGCAGTTTGCTTTATATGGTGCTCATTGTTGCACAGTACCTCAATAACACATTCCAGCGAGGAAGTAAGTGTAGCTTAATATTCATCCACTCCTTCCCAAGGGGGTAGATGTGTGAGGGGGTTTTTCTTTCAACATCCTCTTTGATGTTTTCCTGTGTGTATGTGTGGTCATGTTTATAACCAGCATTAATGCCTGGCACGATGGGCAGTGGAGCCAAGAGCAAAGAAACAGAACATAAATTTTAGTATATCATAAACCTTATCACAGTCCTGTCCAGCTTCTTGATGGAAGCTAAAAATTTAAATTGAGTGCAAGCGAACCAAGTCTGAATTTATACATAAACATGAAATGTAATAAGACCAAATATTTAGGGTTCTGTACAGCATTTTAAACAACTAACCAGTAGACATCAAGTTTCAATAAAACATTCATTTTGCGTAGGCCAAAATATGGGGTTTGTTTAAATGGATGAAACAGGCTGGAAGAGAAAATGATACATTTTAAAGGATGGTACTGAATACTTAAATACTCTTTTTCAGCAGTGGGATCACAATAAGTTGTTATGTGGCTTTTCATCGAGAACAACCCTGGGATGAAATGCCTGGGGCATCTTTTAAAGTCCTTTGATGCCACAGTGGGATTTTGGGGTTTTTTTTTTTGAGCTATATCTGTGTGTTTTTCAGGTCCTAGGCAAGTTCTTACAAAATGTACTCATAGTGTCAATGCAATTCTTACATTTTTAAAAGCTGTCACTAAATTTAGCACTGGCTGCAGGGAAAACCTTCCATTGCTGCTGGTCGCCCCCGTTTGTGTTCACTCTGTGCTTCTGCCCCACAAAGAAATCCAAGAGCAGAGCCAGCTCTGCGAGCTCATTGCTGGGGTTACATGATGCTTAATTGCACATCCCCTCCCTCCGAAGTGCAGCAAGTGAAATGAGTGGCATGATCTGCTGAGCACCTAGTTTAAAGAATACATTGAATTAGGTGAATGTAGCAACAAGCAAAATGACAGATTCCTCTCCAAACCTCAGCCTGGGGTTGGTCCATAGACCATTTTATGTCCAGATCAGAAGTAAATCCACAGTTTTGTTTCTCGTGCAGTGTTGGCCAGAGACTTCAATCTGTTATTACACTTGCATCCCTCTGGTCAACGAATACTTCCAAGTCCAAGGCTCAGTTACAGCACAGCTTTTTTTGAAAGACCATCACAGCCTGAGGTTTTAAAATTACTAAATGTGTTCTCACTGTACTCACTATTAGGAATTTGCGTGTAAAGGTTGATTTGATTTTGTTTTCATAATTTTAGTTTCTCTCATTGGATCTCATTGATATAGTACTTGGTCAGGACTGCCTCTGCTGTTGAACATGTGTAACTTTTCTTTGTGCCTTTGGGTGCAGTGGACTGAGCTCCATCATTTTTGGTCTGAAACACCTTCCTAAGGCTCCAAGCAGCTCCTTTGAGCAGTCAATGAAGTATTGACACTGAACTGACAGAAGCACATCCATCAAGGTCTCCCTAATGTTCTTGTTTTACCAGTGCTCCAGTTCATGTTGCTGTAATTGAGCTGCTTGGGTGGTTATTTTTCAAAGAGAAGTGTTAAATCCTGTCCCCTTTATAAGCAGGAGTGGCATGGAGGGGTTGAGCTGTCCTGTGGGGAATGTTTAAGCCATGCCATGAGCTGAGCACATGAGCTGGGGTGAGAAGGACACGACACCCCGCACAATCAATCAGAACCCCCTGCTAACCCAGAATATACGTACAGAGAGACCAGGGGTATTTCTGGGCTCAAAAGCCTGAAGCCCTTGATCCTGCAGACTGTCAGTGAATGTGTTAGCCAAGACCTGTGATTTCTAGAGGAATCTGGATGCCTGTTGCATGGAAATGTTAGGGAATGGGGTTAAAACTTTCTCCAATAAGCAGCTCCTGAAAGGACCATGCTGCCTTGAAACAGGATTCAAGACTTTTTTAATTGGACCTTTGCTTATTTAATAGATACATGCGTGAAACTTGAGAGAGTTGACATAGGTGTTTTATTTATGTTTATAAATATCTTATTTATGCTTATAAATATCTCAAGAGTGGGTGTCAAGAGGATGGATGAGACTCCTTTCAGTGGTGCCCAATGACAGGATGAGGGGCAGCGGGCACAGACTGAAACACAGGAGGTTCCATCTGAACATAAGGAGAAACTTCTTTCCTGGGAGGTGCCAGAGCCTGGCCCAGGCTGCCCAGAGAGGCTGTGGAGTCTCCTTCTCTGAGACATTCAAACCCGCCTGGACACGACCCTGTGTGATCTGATCTGGTGACCCTGCGTGAGCAGGTGGGTTGGACTGGGGGATCTCCAGAGGTCCCTTCAACCCCAACCAGTCTGGGATTCTGTGATTTTAAGTATATTCTTTATACTTGTTAGGAAGATGACACAATATTCCTGTTTTCCCCACTGGCCTGTGTTCTCCCTCTTGGCTTCCAGATACCTACTAGGGCTTTACATTCTCAATATAGTGTTTGCTTTTCTAAGGTTTTTTTTTTCCCTATGTCTTACTATGTGAAATCCAGGAGGGAGCTCTTACAACATTCAAAAGACCAGTCCTTTGTAGTTCAGTAGAGCTACCACATGCAAAACCAAAGCTGAGCTGTAACCTCAACCTAATAGGGTCTCTGGATACATCCGTGTAATTTTAGTCTGTTGGCTGGCACCATTCATTTCCCGTATTGGTTGGAAATACTGGAATTATTAACTCTTTCCTATCTACTGCCAGAGTGTACATGGGGCTTTTCATACACTGTCTTAAAATTCTGTGACTGACTTACTTGGGAGTGGTCCTGACAAGTGTTAACCTGATGTTATGTTAACATTTTGCACACTCCGTTGTGTTTTTATTTGGCTCTGCTGATTTGCTGCCATGAACAATGTTGTCTAGTCCACGGCATATTATGCTTATCCTGATAAATGTCTGATGAAGTAAATAGTGCTGTAAAAGGTTATAAAAACAGCCTGTATTCTCTAGCATAGAAGAGGTGCAAACCTCTCAAGGGACACTGTTTTCAGTTCTTGCTCTGCAAGTTGTAGAGCTGTGACCTTGGGACAAGTCTGGTTCCTCATCTCTTGCCCCGTGATGGCTGGAAATGGCTGTTTGGGCAGGTCAGGATGCCCAGGCAGTGAAATCCTTCCCCTGGGAGCTGGCAGATACAGAAGGGATTTGACACAAAAAATCAGAGCTGGGCTCTGCCTCAGAGTTTCGGGGTTAACCGTGGCCCGGGCTCCCAGCCGGGCGCCAGAAATTCTGGAGCTCAGTCCCTGGGTGAGGCGGTGCCGCTGCTTCTCTGGGGGACTTGAGTTGAGAGTTGAGCAAGGAGACACTAGAAATGAGGGTTTGGCTTTCACCAGCAACAAAACAACCCCAACGTTTTAACTTGCTTGGCAGTTTGTGGCTAAACAAAGTGCTGGCTTACTGGTTTTTCCCATTAGTTGTTTGGGGGTTTTTTTAAGAAGAAAAATAAGCACGTTTATTTTGATGTTGTTCATAAAACAGAATTTAATTTTAGCCAATCTCTGGAAGTGAAATGTGCTCCTTGTTTACTAAGCATCTTGGTTTCTTCTTATCCCAAGAACAATTTACTGTGGGTGCACCCGGAGAGACAGAACCTTGCACATGTGTACAGGGGTCCTTGTTTCAGTAAAGAAAGCAAACACAACGGCATTTCCCTTTTTGCAAGCAGAGAAAAAAGACCCAACCAAACAAAAACAAACAATGAACTGTTTAAAGTGTGAGCCTTGTGAGTCCTCCACTGAAACATGAAAGCCCATGCTGTGGTAGGTGCTTGGAATTTAGTGTGTTTTAATATTTCTGTCAAATTTATCTGATCATTTTGACCTCTCTGCCCTGTCATGTATCCAGAATTGTTACATAGCTTCAAGCCATTTGTGTCCCTAGAGTTTAATTCCTAGTATAGATGGTAGTGCAACTCATTATTTATTTTTACTCCTTTAGCGATGCAAAACATAATGTGTCTGAGGAGCATCTGTTATTTGCTAAGGATGGTGATGTGGCAAGTGATGTAGCCCAGCCCTTTCAGCTTGTTAATGTGTGTGAATTCCCAATACCCTGGTACCTCTGCAGTGGCAAAAGGATAAACTTATTCACAGGGTTTGGAATGCTGTTTGCTTGGGCTTGTACTTTCTGGGCTTAAAGATCCTCGTCATGCATCTCACTCATGTTAGATGATGAGCATCCCCTTGGTTATCCAGCCCACGGTCCTGCTGGGGGTCTGTGCTGGCAGAAGCGAGCAGTTAAATGCCCTGAGCTGTGGGATGGAGCTGTGCCGGGTCGGGTGGGCTCCCACATTGCCTTGTTTACCTTGGCTGCTCATGATATTCTCCCTCCGTTCTTCATGGAAGATTCCATTTTTTTGCAAGAGGGATGAGCTCATTTGTTTAAATGAAAAAAAAAGGAAAAAAATAAAAGGCAGCCGTTCTGCTTATTAATCCTCTCTGCAATCATCTCGATATGCACAACTTGCCTGTTATTAAAGGGAAATATATGCACGGCATCCAGTGCACACATGCATTTGCATTTCAAATCAGCTGAGTCAACACAATATAATGGTCCTGCCTGTAGGTCCTTAGGGAGCCACAGTAGCTGACAATGTGTGCTTAAAGGGAGGGTCTGCTTTTCTTCTTCTCCTATTTTTTTTTCTCTTTTTGAAGCCAGTTTCAATAGCCAACGTGCTAGAGGCGCTTGCACCGTAGCTGCTTGGACCACTGATGTTTAGCAGATGATTAGCTTGTCACAGTGGCTGGGATTTTATTTTCTTTTATAAATACTGTTCATCTGGACCAAAAAAAAAAAAAAAAAAAAAAAGAAGGAATAACTGGCAACAGTTCAGAGAAGAGAAGCTGCTGCTGAAGTGTTTCTGCTTGTGCTGCCACTGATGCGAGCAGCTGTTCCCATCTGCACTGCAGCACTGCAGGCTCTGCACAGCCCGAGCTGCCGGGGCTCCTCGCTGGGGGGATTTTGGAGGAACCTGCCCTTGGCCGCATCCAGCACCCACGGCAGGGCTCGCTGAGGATGGGCGGCTCGCAGTCCCTGCAGCAGGCACAGGCGGGTGGCCTGAACCGGGAGCCCTCAGAGGCCATGTAAGTGTGATTCCCTTTGCTCTCTCCTCTTGGCGTTTTATTTTTGCTCTGTACCGCTGGGCCTTTCCGCACTTAACCTGCGCGGTGCGTTAAGGAGATGACTTTTGTGTCTGAGGCCTTTGTTTAATGCTAATTGCGTTCAGCTGGAGACATAGTTAAGGTTTTGCTGAATATCGCAGGTTGTATTTTATAATGCGTTCTAGCATGAAGGCAACATCGCCTGCACTGACCACCTCAATTCATTTGTGTCGAGCAATACTGGGTACCATATGTTTTGTCTTTTTATGTCTTGGATGCATAATCAATCAAACACAATGACCATTTCCAGTGAACAAAAAACACCCCTTCCCCCCTCCCAAACCCACCACCTCTGTGTTTTCTATTTAAAACGCACAGCATGGAGCTGCATTGCACTGGCTTTTTAGAGCTTCTTTTTGTTTTTCTCTATGCAGATACTGTTTTTCAGGTCTGACACCCTTGTCAGCATCCATCCCTGTCATGGTATTATATCCTCTGATGAATCATGAGCAAGGTGTCCTTAGATCTTTTCTCACTAGAGGCCAACTCTGAAAGATTCATTGTGGGGAGGGAAGAAAAAGCGAACAATTCTTGGTTATTCAGAAGCAGTTATCACTTTTTCAGATGGCTCAATGATACAGGAAAGTGCACAAATATGTATGTGCTTGCAGAAATAGCAGAGTCATTTCCCATTTGTAAATAGGATTTTGTCATTTATTGGTTGAGGATTTATTGGTTTACTTATCCAACAGCCTCTTCTCCCTAACCCTCCACCCCAAACTATTAAGCTGGCTTTCTGGAGCATGGGCCTTCCCTTTGAATGGATTTTACAAGATTTGCCTTGTCTGCTACTGTCATTTCAGTTACATGAATCACATTTATCTAACATGTCTCAACACCGAGTTCATGTCCGATCATATATTTTGATAAGTTTTAGGTATGTATTCACCAGGACTAGTCTATAACCAGCCTCATGTAGGTCTCTTAATTTTTTTAATGTAATGTCTGCTTGTTAAGGTAGATCTGATTAGAGTTGAGACATCATTTGTATGTTTGAGATAAGTGCTTCAGAGTCACTGGGGAATGATAAGGCAGTAACAGATAGTTTTGCCTCTATAATAGGTCTTATAAGTAGGTATATGCTCCCTATTGTCATATTCCAGTACATCAGCTGTTTGCTTTGCTTGATACTGTCTTGTTACATCTGTAAGATAGAGGCCTAATAGCATTTCTGCATCCTTTGTTCCTTTGATGTATAGCTTCACCAATTAAGATTTTTTTCTGTGTAGTTCCGTCTTATATAGTACTGACATTTCTATATTTAGCATCTATTTTAATGATATGGTGGAAGAAACTGACAGCTCATTATCTTTAAAGTGCTGTAAATTACATTTTCATCTGCACAAACTGGGGTTGATTTTTAACAGTGATCCAAGGACTGGGCAATAAATGAGATATAGCTAAAACAGGGTTCAGTGGTTTTTATCTATAATTTTCACAGCCTTTTAAGAATGCGTTCTGTTGGAGAAAATATTGATAAAGGTGTGTATATATTTGGGGAGCACATGAGTAGATTATATTGTTATCTCTTTCAGTGACTCCTTTTATATATAAATATTTTCATCTTTTGCTGTTAGTCATTCCTATGGGGTTTCAATATGATATTTTAAGGCCCGACATGATCAGCAGAGACACTTTTAGCACAAGTGTCATTCAATAACTCATGTCCTTGGGAAGAGTTTGCAAAAGACATTACTCATCTTGTATTAAATAAGTCACTAAGAGAGTGTGCCATTGTCTTCATTCCAACTACAGTGCCTTTAAAATAAGGTAAGAATGGAGATATTTCTTTATCCTCAAGGAAATATGGGCCTGTTTTCCCAAAATGTGAACCTCCTCATAGTATGTCATGGTAATCAGTTCTGGTCTGATGTTTTGATTTTGTATCCTAATAACTATAACTATTGCCAACAATTATTTAAGTGAGGTTACATTTAACTTTGCACGCACAAGCAAATTTCTTAGTGGCAGAGATAGTTCAGAGGCAAAACCATCTGGCCATGTCCCAGGCGGGTTGGGTAACTGCCCGTGCAGCTACAGCCTCCCCAGAATCATCATTTTCACCATCAGCAGAGGCCAAACACTTAATGGAGACGGCTTCTGTACATAGGGAGAGCCAAGTTGGATTTGGCTGCCCTGAGTTCATTAGATTAGAGGGGTGTAAATCAGAAACCATTGCTGGAATAGATTCCTGTTAGCGTCAAAACAGTATGGAGACCAATTCCTTAAATAGCTGCTGGTTTCAGAGTTCCTCCAAAGTGTCCGGTGATGGACTTCTTTGCGAAACACTAGCGAAAGTTATAGAAGGGAACTGATGGTAGAATCAATGCTGAAAAGGGGTCTAGGTTAAGATTTTAGAGTGTATCCATGATTAAACGTTCTCTTTTTTGCATGTTTATGCCAATTTCCCAATTTTAATGTAAATTTGTTTCAACAAGGATAAAAGTATTTGTAATAAAAGTATTGATACTGACAGCCTGGGCTATTCTGTTGTTCATTGTCAATTGTTAGTGACTCAGTCAATGGTAATAGACAATTGCCCTTTTATTTAAAGAAAAAAAAAGTCAATTTTGAATGATGAAAAAGGGAAAACCCAAGGGAAGCCCGTGACAATAAAAGTTAACTGCAGATAAAAGTGGTGTGTCATGTGCTTTGCAAATTGCAGCAGGCACCCTGGTGATCCCAGATTGAGCTAAATCAAGGGCACGTTTCAATCAGATAACAGGAATGGACTGGCTTGAAATAAAAGCAAATGGCAGGCTGATGATGTTTAGTGTGCATGAATTTGCTCAGGTGCACTCGTGACAGTCTCCTGGTGTGCGCTGTTAGTGCTGTGCTGAATTCAGCTCGCCAAGTGGTGTATGTCAGTGGTTTTCTTTTTAATGCTGTTATATTTCTATCTGTTGGTAAACTTTTGGGATATGAGAAAACTGGAAATGCTGGAAGGTTTTGAAATGTTGGTAGCTCTTAGCCAGTTGTCATCTTTGAATCATTTTCTTTCTCAAATGGAAAGGGTTCCTTTCTCCCGAGCGTGAACCACACCTTCCTTTTGTGGAGCACTATGGCCACTGTCCTGGCAGCAACCGGGCAGGATTTTGAGATTTAATACCTATTTCTTGATCAGCCAAAGGGCTGATGCTGTGTTATTTCCTCCCATCAGGTGCTCTACATGCTGCGTCTCTAACATTTTCATCCCTTGCCAATCCAAGGCGAAAATGACTGAAGCCTGAGCCAGCTCCCACTGAAGCTGATGCTGAAATGCCCGCTGACTTCGGTGGGAGCTGGGTCAGGCTCCAAGAAAGAAATGGAATGTTAGTGATCATTGGGAGCAGGCCAAGACTTCAGTGCCTTTATGGGTTGTGTTTCAATATTTCTTCTGCTGCATTTTTTTTTCTTTTGTTTGTTGATTGCTGGAAAGACTCAGAAAAACATTAAACTGGATTGACTCAGCCTTGTGCATCAGAGATGGGATCAGCTCTTCTGTGTGTACACGTGAATATATGGAAGTTATCCGTGTGTGCATACAAAAATGCAGCCCTTGCTTGCTACCACATTTTTTCATTTTCCTCCCAAACTTAAAAGAATCCACTGTGTGGTTCTTCAAGGTTTGAATGATATCAGTCTGATATCAAGGTTTGAATGAATCGGTCTGCCAGAACATTTGCACAGTTTTATATGCTCTTACATAGGAATATCATCTTAATGAACATATACATGGAAGAGCGGGATATATATATATTAAAAGTATCGAGAAGGTCTTGGGAAGAGGGGAGACTTCTGTTACTGAATTGGTATTTAGTCTGAGTTAATCAGATAGTTCTGCCTGTTGTCAGCGTTCTGTGTAAATTTGTTTTCTTATTGACAGTCATCAGTAAGGATGTCCATCAATAAACAAAGCATACTCTGTCTACTAGATTTGTCTACTAAATAGGATGAATGACTGCAAGATGTGGGGGTGTTTTACTTAAGAGAAAATGGACCAGAAGTAACAAGCAAATTCTTCTGTCAAGCTCCCCTATCTCTTATTCCAGCCTCCCTTATTTGAGCCCAAAGGATCTCACCGCTGAAGTCAATGCAAGTGTTTCCTTTGATGTGAGAGGTTATTACATCAACTGCTACATCTGTCACTAGAAGTAGGCAGGTCACCTTTAGACTTGAAAACCAAATAAAAAGACCCCAGAATCACTCACCCTTCTATTAGCAAGGCGTGCCCCACATCTGGCAAATATGTGTTTATTATAAAGCGCTCTATAGCGAACGATGTGCCCTATGCCGTACATAATGGGACTGCTGTCATCTATTATGTATTATGACATGTGGGCAAATTGGAAAATACAAACTGATGTGAGGTAGTAAAAACATGAATGAAAAGGCGTTCCTGCACATGCTTTGTGACTGTCACTTGTAGTCAGATTGTTTTCCCTGCCTGCTTTTGCTTTTTGCTTTGCTTGACCCAGCAGTCAAAGTAGCTGCTTGTTAAATTTAAATCAAAGATGCTCTTCAGTCCCATGTGTTTCAAGAGGTAATAGTCTGGGTGCTTTTAATGTGTCTCTAACATGATTATAGTACATAAAAAAGTGGTTTTGTTTATTATAAATGCATTTCCTTTTCTTTGAGACCTTACACCTATAGAGTTTTTGTAGTTGCTAGTGTCTTAGGTACCATTTCCTTATCTATCTCTGATGCCTCGTAAGGATTTAGCTGTGTAACAAACTTCTTATTTAGTCCAGGTAAGCAGACTTTTCCGTGGCAAAAGGCAGAGTTTTAATTATAGCTAGAACTACTATGCAGTTTACGTTTTCTTTGAGAAAGTGGGAGTGTTTGCTGTAAGATACAAACAAATATATTTTCTGCTATGGTAAAACTTCTAAGAAAAAAAGTTGTCGTTTCCCTTCAAATCTTTAAATGTTCTGGAACAACCATATGAATTTATTTGCTATCATGTTTTGTCTTCCCATTGGCACCAGAGATCCAGCTTAATGGGGAAAAAAAATATGAATTAGTTTCCTTTTCCACCACATTCTGAGGTTTCAAATGTTTATTTTGAGGCACCTTTTGGCCTGAGAGCCTTCATTGGTTTTGCTACTGGACAAGATAGTAAAACCCCTCCTTAGCTCTAGAAACCCAAGTGAAGTTTGCAATGTAGACTGTCTAAATGCATAGCATGCAAGCCGAATTTTGGTTTAAGCAACTGTATATATCTCTGGGATAGACCTCAGGGTAATTGTAGGGCTCTGTTAATGTTGTTTGTTGTTTCCCCCTAGTCGTGTTTGCCACAGCTCCTCTCCCTCTGTTCCAGGGCTGGTTGAGGAGATGGATGGGTGCTGGGGAAGCCTCTTGCTTCCCAGAGAAAGAACTGGGGCTCTTAGTTCCATGGGGGTGAAAAGTAAACTTTGGGAAAATTTGGGGCATTCCATTGCTTTGTTTTTCATTAAATGGGATCCTTAGGGTTGTGTTCAAATTTACAAGATTTTTTTTCTAAGCAAAAGATGCTTGTTTCTAGGGCTAAATATAGACCAGATTGTATCCGAAACCTAGTAGTCATTAGAATCGCATAAGCTCCTGCTTTTGAATTTTGATTTCCTTCAGCACAGAAACCTGTATTTATTGATCTTGTTAAGAACAGTTCATTGCTCTCATTAGGAACGAGCCCAGTGTTGCGCTGGGAAAAGGGTTTGGTTGCTAAAGGAGTGGGGGGATGAGCAAGGAATTAGAATCCTTTTGTTTAACTTCCCAAGTGCAGGACTGTCCCCTCCCAAAGCAGGAGCCCGGCAAGGGAATTTGGGCACATTGTCCCTCACCCAGCAGAGCTGTGGGCAGCACAGCTGGATTCCAGCTGCTGAGGTGCCACCGCACATCAGGGGATTGCTCTTTCCAGCTCGCCGTTGTGCTGAGTCGGCACTTCCCTGTGCTGGGCGTTCACGCAGTGCCCACCCAAAGGGAGGATTCATTGTGCTGCCGAGAGCCAGAGCATTGCAGGGTGCCCGCGGGAGAAGTGAAGCTGCAGTCAGTGAGAAACCTCCCAGAGTTACACTGGCAGAAGGATCACACCCACCCCCGAGTCAGAAAATGCAATGGTTATAGCCCCGTGAGAGGAGATGTTGTTATTAAGAGGCTGAGATTTTTTTTTGGTCATGAAGAGGTTGGGATTTATTTTTTTTTCTGTCCTTCGCTCCTATAGCTTCCTGGCCCTGTATCTGTCTATGCAGCCGCTTCACGTGTTGAGGTAGAAGAATAAGGGTTAGTGAGGGTCTGTGTGAAGCTCCGCGCGGCTTTATGGAGCTTTGCAGGGGTAAAACAGGCAGAATGCGGAGCAGGTTGGGTGCAGAAGGACTCTTTTTTAGGGACTCCCTGTCTCCCTTCTTCTCCACCCTCTGTGTAGTCCTTATCTCCTTTCCATAGTGAAAGGCCATAAGCATTGCAAGAACACAGTCTTTCCACGTGCCTCTCCAGATAAGCTGGTTCCCCAGGGATTACGGGTGTCATATATTCATTTTTGCAGCTCACAGTTGCTGTTTCGTCCCCAGCTCCTGCATTTGAGCAGTGTGGCTGTGCAGAGCTGTAGCTCCAGCAAGCCTTGTTGCGTTTTAAAGGTAGTTCCAATAAACAAAAGCCATTTTGAACCTATGGTTCTGATGAATTATTGATTGTTTTCCCTTGAAGCCGTGGCATGAGGCTGTGTAGCAGTGAGCACAGACACATGGATGCTTTCCAAGCAGGCAGTTAACAGGAGGTTATTTTCCTGGATTAAAACTTTAGAGCTTGTTACCAAAGGTGAAGGTATTAAATACTTAAACATCACCTCCTGATTCAAATACCAATCCCTAACCTGGTAGGGTGAATAACTGCAGCACTGATTGGGATCATTATGTATTGACTGATTGTAACTGTATTCGTGGTAAGAATTTTGTACCTTGGGTATTGAGGTATCCTGCATCTTTACTGTTTCTTCTTATCTCTATGTGTTTGAATGTTTAGCAGCCTCTGGTGATTTAGGGACACATGAGTATTTTTGCTGTTGTGATGCCCGAAGACGAGTGCTTTTAATTAAATGGTATTTTCCTATTGTTTCTCCAAGAAAGAAGCATCTGCCTGGAATGAACATATGGATTAAAAAGATCTTCAGTTCTGGGTCCTGTTTCTGTTACATAGACATTTTCACTATTCAGATTAAAGCCAGTAAAAGGGAAAGCAGGCTGGCCAGAAAGGATGGGGGTTCGTTTCACTATTCATTTGTATCAGCAGTGTTAAAAAAACATACCCTGCTACATCTCAGGAAAAGCAATAAAAAGGAAAAAATTAACATGATTGAAAGCAGTATGGGGAACTTCTTGTTAATCGGTTAGAAAAATGATTTAAGTAGTCTGAGGTGCTGCTCTAAGTATGTCATGTTATAACCCTCAGTCTTTTTTCCTTCAGATGTGGCTTCCCACAGCTTGAGACGTTTCTTTCTGGTGGCTGCGTGAAAGCAGGAAATAGCTTTTGTTGGGGGAGTGTGAATTTGGCTTCTGCACAAAGTGGTCTTGAAATCACCAATTAAACAAGCAGGAAAAGCAGTTAAAAGTAATTCATTCTGGTCATATAAGTTATGGTAGGTAGGAAGATTATTTATAGTGCAAGAGGTAAAAAAACCCCAAAATCAACATTATTTTTAAAGTGATTACGGTCTTTTAATTCTCCTCCACTGCTGTTCTAATCCTGTTCTCCAAATGTAATCATCCCATGAGGAAAAATTGGCCTTTTTATAGCAAGTGATTAATGTTTAAGGGAACCTTACGTTTCTCTTTGCAATCCATACTAGAAGACACATTTCCAAGCTGATCTGTGTGGTTTGGATGACATGCAATGTATTATTTTCCATTGCTAAAGCCCACACGATGATTTGAACATGGATGCATTTTATTTTCAGTATTTTAAATCAGGTTCTTGTATCTCAGCTCAGGCACTGTGTTGCCCAAGGACTTGGCGTTGGAGGTCGGATGTTATTGGAATGGCAGTGGAGTTGCATCTGCAGCATGTGTAACTGAGCCTTATTTACCCATTCACACCAAATTTACACTGGTGTAAATCATTAACACCCCAGCTGAATTATCTGAGATGTGCCGGGCAGTGGAGGATGTTACACCCTTGGGCTCATGGCGTGGAAGGGAAGCAGAAGTCTGCACAAACACGCATGGTGCAGAATGATCTTCCTCCCTTGTGTCCCTAAATTAAACCTCATGCCTGTCATGACACATCCCTTGTGGGCTGGGAAATATCACCTTTGATGTAATAGTGATTATTTTTCCAGGGAACCGTGTTTTCTGTGGGTCTTGTAGGAATATTTATGCTGAGATAATATGAAGATTTTTCTCTGGAGAGGAGTGCCTGCCCTGCTTTCTGCACACGTCAGTGTCATTATGGGTTCTTGTGTAATTGCGTTGCACTGAAGTAGGTCTTTGTCGTTTCGGTGGAATGGGATTTATTTGATAAAAGCTTTATTCTTAAGTGAGAACTGCAAAGGATGCTTCTCCGCAGTGTTGAAGCTCAGGCCATAAAATGAACACGTGACATTTATCCTGCTCTTATTTTGGGCAGAATACCTTTGCTGAGCAAGGAACTGCGGATGGCTTTGTGAAATATTACTTTTGCTGCAGAGACCCATGAATGCAAGATATAATTCCTATTTAAACTGTCCCACTATGATTGGATATGTTCTTTCACAAAAAAAAGCCTTATTTAAAAAATTACTATCTGTTTTTCTGTCCTATAATATTGTTTTTATTAGGGTTTTAATGCATCAGAAAGAATGAAGATACCTAGGAAATTGACTTCAGCCCAGTTCAGGGATTTCTTCTATAAAATTATGTTAAATTGCTGTGATTAAAGAAGCTGGAGTTGTCCCTAGTTTTCGTTGACCCATATCCAGTTTTAAAGTAAAAATAAAGACAATATATAGGCCAGCAATGATGAGCCTTGTAAAGTAAGACTACAATTATTCTCCAGCATTATTGTTCAAGATGAAACAATCCTGTGATGAAATTATGGTTTCATTTTGATGATCAGGCTTTGCAAGTCAGAAATCTATAAAATATGGCACCAGTGTTGCAATTCAGGTGAGTAGCACAAGGTGTAATTGACTTTTCTGGTATGCATATTATACATATTCCGTGCGTATGGAGCAGACCCTCAGAGACCAACACATTCTGGTTTTCCTGTGGCTACCTTAGGGCTACCGAATATTATTTTATTTTCTTTGCAAGGCTTGGTTCTCACCGTGTGTGTACAAATCAGTAGTAATATTCCGGTGGTGCCAGCAGGAGCTGGATGTGAGCTGAAGACACGGTTGGTGATCTGAGTGGTTCCATCTCAGCATCCTCTTCTTGTGACCCCTTTTGTGGTTTGTCTCCTCACAGAATAGGTTTGTTGTGAATGTCTTTAATCATAGGATAGATGATCATGTCACTGAATACCCTTACAACAGTGCGAGGGAAGTCCATTAATAGTTAATGGTCAGAAATGTGTCCCTAAAGGAACTGTCTTGTAAATGGAGCCCGGTGACATGGAAGTGACATGTTTGTACCTCCCCTGGCTCCTGACTCAATGCGAGGGTCATATCCAGCTCTGAGAACATTCCCCATGGGACAGAGGCAGCAGATGGCTCTCAGGGGTCCCCAAAAAGTCACCCACTCTTCTCTGGGCAAACTATTTTCAGAGCTGTCTGTGCTGTTGAATTCTTTTGAGGAGTTCTATCATTTCAATGGTGTATTTTATTAGAGAGAAGGGAAATATTATTTGTGAGGTTAATGCCAATCATCATTTGTGGTGGTTTTTAATACCATGTGTTTGGTAGATCCTTGGCTGCTAGGTTTCAAAGGTAGACTAATTCAGACACTACATATTGAATACCTACAATAACCAGATAAAGCTACCATGGTATCCATGTTTTCTGTACATTGCTGTATGATTTTAATATTAAAATTTCAAATCTGTACAGATGTTTCATATTCAAAATATGTGGGTGAACAATGACAGTTAAAAATCATCATATTAAAAGAAACTAATAATTGCAAAATGTCACATTAGCTGGAAGCCACTAAGTAAGCAAATACTGTACAAAAAATGATAGAATACAAAGTTGACCCATCTTTGCTATTATCCTAACCTGGTGCTGGGATGAAAAAAATGACCTTTTGCTGTAGCTATAGGATATTCTTGGTCGTTGTGAGCAGGCCCTTGGGTCAGCTAACGGCTGCTCACCTAAATTGGGAAATTGATCCCCAGGAAAGGAATTATCATTTGGGCTCTCTTGGTGGGTTTGAATTATGATCCAGAGCTGCACTTGCAATCTGTTTCTCCATATTAAAGAGTTGTGTGACTGCGATATGTGTGATACTGCAAGACAGACGATAAGATATTGTTACTGAATTCTGTATAAACCAAAGAAAAAACCCTCAAATATAATGCATACCAGTACAACAATCATTTTTTTTCCCTATGGACATGTCCACAGCAAGAAGCTGTTTGTGTAGTTAAGAAATCCCAGCCCAGAATAAGGCAGATAAGGCAGAATTCAGGTGAGTGCAGAACTGAGCTGACCAGGTCCATGTACGTGCAGCAGATCAGTGGCAGAGTTGAGTAGAATTGATCTTCTGTCTGGAGAGATGTATTGCTCAAACATCCTGTCTCAGGCTTCTTTTTTTGTTTATTTATTAATAAAAATCACGTGGAAAAATCAGTTTAACCATTGAAAATGATACCAGGAAATCTGAAAAGATTTTATCAGACTGTTTACAGCTTTGACTGAAGTTAGTGCACGTCTCTGAGTGCTTTTCCTCTCTAGCTTTAGAAACTCTGAAGCTTAAAGTTACTGAGCATCTTCTCATCTGTGTGAGCCTGTGTGTCTCTTGCCAGTTAGTCTGTGTTCCTGTTTAAGGAACGTGCAAACCAGATCAGCCTCAGAAGTACAGCGCCAGACCTGCCTCCCTGGTTCTGATCTCATCGGTAAACCAGCCCTGAATTATTCATGCAGGTTTTATGAGGATCTTCTCTGAAAATCGATGGAGGGGACAATACAGAACTCATTCCTCCTTTCTATTTCCAGCTCATCCCCCAGTGGGATTTACAAGAATGAAAACCAAAATTCATCTTCAGTGCTAAATTGAACATTGTAAGGAGTTGCTTTTTTTTAATTTTGTTTTTTTCTCATTTAGATTCCTCTTGTGGTCTATGTTCAGTAAATACCGATGTGAAATTTGTACCTTAACATTTTGATAGATACAGATGCTTTGTAGGGCCAGGTCTGATGGAATATGTGCATTAGCACATACCGGTTCCAGATTTGCTCCCTTACACCCCTCCATAGGAAAGGATGCTGCTGACCTCGTTCTTTGTGTCAAAGCCCTGCTTTTTAGCTTATTTTATATATCAGATATCCCTTTCATTCCCGCGGAATAAATCCAGAGTGCACACTCGCTCTGGTTATGCTGCTGTAGTGTAAACATTAGAAGAACCTGAGACAGATGGCAGGGCTCCTAACACAGCTGAAGGGCACAAACTACTTTTTAATGAACCGAGTTTCCAGGTGACAGCTGGGGTGACCTCACTTCGATGGTTGTGGTGCCTGAAGAGGGCAAACAGGGAGGAGAGGCAGCGGAATGAAGAAATCTCATTCTCTCTTACTGAGTGCTTTCCAGCTACGGTGACCAAAAGGCAATTTTTCACTCTGAAATCGGGGAGGATTTAAAATTATAAACATCTGTGGTTTACAAAAGAAAGTAATGTAACTTATGAGGCTGGATTTCCTTGAGGCCAAAGGTGAGGAAGAGAAGTCGACCCTAGTGATTCCCTGCAGTATTTCCTCCGGAGATTTATTTACCAGGCTGGGTAAGGCGAGTTCCCAGACGAGAGCAGGAGTGTTCCTGCTCCGCGGCTAATGCTCTGTTGCCTGGCTGGATGGATAGGGCTGGGATCATTCTTGCGTTTCTCCGTTCTCCCCCGCTTCTTTCCATCTCTATGTGTTTCATTTACTGTTTACTGGCATCTTTCAAGGTTAAAGAGTTGGACTAGAAGAATATTTCTAGTCACTTTGTACTCAGTTACTATCATCATTCTATAGCTTCTACAATCTTTTTATGTAACGTAAGCAAAGGATACAGATGGAAAGATGTGAAGTATGCTATCACGACTAGCTCCCACTAGTTTCCCAAGCTGGCTAGAAGGACATATGAATGTATATTCCTTCCTATAGCCTTTACATCCTTGCTACCCCACAAACTAGTCCTGCAGACTTGAACTCTGCACTTCCACACTCCTTCTTCTTCACAATGTGATGAGCTGGGGCCAGCAAATGAGTTCTCCATCTCTAAAACCCATGTGTCCTATCTCACCCTCATTCATCCTTGGCTGGATCTTCAGAATAACATTCTAGATGATCAAAGGACGAGAGGAAATGGCCTTGAGTTGCACCAGGGAAGGTTCAGATTTGATATTAGGAAAAATTTTTTCATAGAAATGGTTGTAAAGTGTTGGAACAGGCTGCCCAGGGAAGTGGTGGAGTCACCATCCCTGGAGGAGTTTAAAAGGTGTGTAGGTGAGGTTCTTAGGGACATGGTTTAGTGCTGGATTTAGGTTATGGTTGGACTCAAGGATCTTAAGGGTCTCTTCCAACCAAAATGTTCCTATGATTCTAAGGGCTTTTCCTTTCGTGAGAACCTGCCCACAGCTGGATCTGTGGCGGCTGCTCCTTGCGCAGTTGAATTGGTGCCGATTCTCACGGCGTATCACAATTTGGCAATCTGTTTTACACCGTGTACTTCACGGCAGCATTATTTTCTTTCTGTGTATTCCGTGTCTTTCTCAGAGAAAAGACATTATGAATAGAACTGGCTGAAATATGTAATTTCCTTTTCACAGGAAATCCTGTTGTTCTGGGAAAATCTTTACTGACCATTTGAAAGTAGGACTGTGGTCTTAAAAATATGCTATGCAAGAGAGACCATCCATATTTTCACTAAGGAAAACTGACACAGGATCTCATTTTTCCAGGATATATGTAATGTAGACCTTGGAACGTAGTCCTGGTGTGTGCTTCCAGGCTTTATGCTCTCTCCCAGATCCCAGGCTATGACAAAGGATGTTTTTCTGCTATTCAGCTTCCCTTCATATTTCTTTGTTAAATACTCTATTTTGCTGACATGATTGCTTCTCATAAACAAACTCAGCAGCATTTGGATTATGGTTAAGATAGTTCTTACTGCTGCTTATGTAGGAGGTGCAGCGGAAAATGAGGAGTATTGCATCAGAATCTCATGGGGACTATTAAATTTATTAAAATGTATATTATTAAATTAGTATTTATTTAATTTATATTATTAATTATTTTATTAAAATGTATGGTTGGAGTTGATGATCTTGAGGATCTCTTCCAACCAAAATGATTCTATGGTTCTATGAAATATCAGCAAAACAAAGCCATGCCCTGGAGCTCAGGCACCACATCTGTCTGTCCACAGACTCCAGAGGTTCTCCAACCCACAAGCTCATACAGTGAAGAAAAAATAAGACATTTCTCTTTACTTCAAATGCTTACGCCCACTTCATCCAGGGAAGAGACCAAATAAACAGAGGGAGCTCCTTTAAAGGGGTGATAAACATGCAGAGTTTCTCCATCATTTAAAGGACACACAACTGCTCCATCAAGCCAGTTTTTACAAAGCAGTTACAAATGTACATAGACATGAAAACAGAGATTTTTTTTTTTTACAATTTCCTTTATGTTATATATGTCTATTTATTGCATATGTTACATGTGTTATACAGACACTTTGGAAAAAAGGCATCTAAATGTGTGTAACTGTGATTGTTTCAGTATTACAGAGCAACACTTTGAGTTCAAAATGAAGTGAAACACTAATTAAGTACAGTGCAATTATAGAATTATGTGAAAGCCCAAGAGATATGAATTACCTTTCATTTTGTTGGTTTGAATGATAACTTCCTAGGTTTATTTTTATGACACAAGAAACATGGATCTACTGGGAAAATATCACACAACTGTTTCTCTTTCATTCTTCAACTTAAAAGTTTTCCGAACCAGCTCTATGGAAGGAAGAGAAAGTGTTATTTTGTTAAATACCTATTGTGCAGCTTTATTTACAAAAGCTCTTTGTTTGCAGATGTTCTTACACTTAAAATATTTTGAACTTAAGACACAGTGCATCTCTGAAGGGATATAATTTAAAATGCTGCAGCCTACCTCTTCCAGTTTGTTCTGTGGCCTGATAAATGAGAATGGTTTAAGCAATGACACCGAGAAGGTATTTTGAGGAGCTGCAGCAATAATCAAAAGCCAGACACGCTATTTTAGAGCAGTTCCCCAGGCAGTGACATAAGTTTGGGGAGAAAAAAAGTCTCCAAAAATCCCCAAGTAAGGCAAATATCCAAAGCAATGAGCTAGTGGGGCTTTGGAGGCGGCTGGGGGAAATAGGGTCCCCTGTGCTTCTCAAGCTGTCAGGGTGACACCGGGGTCTTTTCTTCCCCAGCTCACCCATGGCTTTATGCTGCGATAGATTTAGGCAAATGTAATGGAATGCAAATCCTCTACTTGTACTTCTGCTGACATCGAGCTGCTTAAATTAATCACGAGCGTCAAGAACCCAAACAGAATCCGGCAGCTCGGAGTTATCTTTTAACTTGAACAAAATGAGAGGAGTCTTTGATTCAGGGTGGTTTGTTGAGTGCTGCTGGGGGATGAAATGGCTTTTAATTTCATGGCAAATTTTGTCCCCTTTTCTCTGGTGTGGGGAGTATGGGCACAGAACCACTGGAGATAGGGAAATCAGTCCTGTCCATTAGGAAGCTGTCAGATTTGATTAATTTTATTACAGACCAGCAGTAAAAATGTGCATGTGACCAACAGAAATGCTTCTTGAACATACATTGAACATATGTTCAGTGCATATTGAAGGTGACGCCATGGTTACTGCATTTCTTCCTCCCAAAAAAAAGGTTTAGAGAAGAAACATATAAAAATTAAAATTTGGTCTCAGTTTGGTTTAAGAACAAATAAGATTTATAGTTTTCAGATCTAGAAGGACAATTTCCTAAGGCTATAGCCATGTAAGAGCAAATTGTGTATCCATTTGTGCTTTAGATCTTCACTTAATGTTTAGGTTACCCATCATTTTGTACAGTTGCTGCATTTCAAGCTTGAATTTCATTTGAATGGCCCCATTTTGGTTCTGATGTTTTCTTGCTGGGTTTTTGTGCCTGTATGAGCACATGGTGTTAGGAAAGGATTATTGATAATACCAGGACCCTGTGCATTTTACATATTGTCTTAACTTGTGTAACAAAGCCACACACTTACTACTTGAAAATGGTAAAATTCTATGGTAAAACTCTGCTAAAAGTAGAATATAGGAGCAAGATGCAGAAGGATTTTCTGCACCTCAGGTATCTCTGTGTCTTCTTTCTCACCTGTGGGAGCTCACACAGAAATATGATGCTATTTTAGACATGTTTTTCAGTAAAGCTATTAAATTATCTTTTCTATTTTTTAAGTTGATTTAAGTACACTTGTGCCAAGAACAGTTTTAGAGGCTGTCAGTGGTGTGTGTGTGTGGTTGAGCCTCCTTCACACTGGAAAGCAGGATCTGCAGGACAGATTTATTTCCAAGCGTGTTTTTACTTTTATAACACAAAGAAGTCTTAAGTGACAGAAAGACTTATATACGGAGAAGACTGTAGCCATGTTATTCTGCTCTGGAAACCAGACTGCAGTGTAAAATCTCCTTTGGGAAATGCAGAGGTAGCCTGATAGCCGAGGTCGATGCCATCAGCTCAGAAAGCCCTGCATTTCCAAGTAGCCCTGCAAATGTAAATCTTCACTCTGCTCACTAGTCTCTCATTTGATTTTCCCCAGGAGCTCTGACTCTGAAGAAGCATTTGAGACCCCGGAGTCCACCACACCAGTAAAGGCGCCACCTTCACCTCCACAGCCACCCCCCAAAGCGGCAGTGGTTGTAGCAGACGTAGCAGAACAAGAAATAAAACCCCAGCTGCCCGTGGAAGATACAGGTAACGAGTGTGTGGTGGGTAGAACAGGTTATTGAGGAAGGTGAAGCTTCAGGAAGGTGTTTGTGTGAGCACAGGCAAGGAATTGATGCTGGTAAAATGTCTTCTGGAAGATTAGTTAGTGTATGCTGAGCATTATCCATGCTGGAAGGAAAAACCCTGTTGCCTCCTGGAATAAAGTATTGGACAATGTGACCATAGCATTTGATAAATGATGAAGAAAAGAGGAGCTTTCTAGAGAAACCTTTCTTCCTTTTGAATCAAACTTCATTCTCTCAGAAATACAGGATCTTTACAGAGGCTGATGAGTAGAAAAAAGGTGTGAGATACAGATTCAGTTACCAGGGTGAGCACCATTAGCAGTGACAATTAACAGAATCTTTGTTTCAAATGTATGGTCACCTGAAACAGAAGGTGAACGGAAGACCCATTAGAACAATAGAAACACTTATATTACCTTTATAGAAATAACATGGGGGAATGTGTGAATGCATGTATAGTATACATACATAAAAATGGTTACATACTGGGAAAACAACCTTTAAAAAGGGAATATCTTGTTTAAAAAAAAAATCCTTTCCATTAAAAAAAAGTTCTTCATTCTCCAAACTGAGTAATGAAGTATGAGGGAGTTGACAGCACTTCATTAGCCCAAAATAGCTTGTTTGGGCTGTCAGATGACAGCTCAACAGTTTAATATTGAATTCCCCATTATGCTGTCTGTTTTCCATCTGAAAGTCTAGTCATCTTGATCACCTGACTAGGTTATGTAGAGGTAAATCTACTTTAAGCAGACAAAAGTTCACCGGCATTTCATTTGGAAAGATGTGTGGCATTGCCAGGCAGTGTTTGAAAGCTCCTGTTCCACGGTAGAAGTGGATGTGTTTAGCAGGGGACAATGTGGCTGGTGCGTGTATTATAAAGGCTGTCAAGCTTTGATTTAATCCTTGTGACAAATAAGTCTTGCAAATGTCTCAAGCCATCTAACGTGTTTCTGGGAGTTATGCATTAAGGAATGCTCTTTAAGATCGTGATTTATGATACGAATTTAGAAGAAGCTAGAAAGATGTTCAACAAACTGATTTTCCAGAAAATAAAAATGAAATACTGAGATGTCCTGATGCTTTCCTTTCTGCTGTTACAGTTCCCTCTTTGTTGTAGCAAACATTACTCATTCTCCATCTTCTTTCCTTTCTCTAATCTTTTGCAATCTAGCGATTGCAAAATAAATGCTGAGAGAACAAAAGAACGCATATGCTCAACAGGATTGGAGTGTGTTTTTAATTACTGCAGTAGATTATCTTCAAACCCTTGATTACACATGTGCTTCCCTGGCACATGAGATTCTTTTCTCCCTACACCCCCAATCTCCCCTGCCTTTCTTTCAGATATTTCTGAATAAAGATAGGAAACTGAATATATCTATGTAGCCTGTGTGAATTCTATTGAAGGCCATTGTATGGCAGAGATGAAAACATTTCATTTGCAAATATATTTGTCCATGAGAGACAAGTTACCACAAAGTAACAGAGCTATGTCCAGCACTCCAAAATTATGCAAAATGCAGTTATACAACAGGGTAATTTATGTGAGGGAAGGAAGATGCGTAATGCAGAAAAAATTCAAATGTAGGAGGGCAACACAAAGCATTCATTTGTTTTGGAAATCTTTAGAAGAAATTAGTAATACTAAGCCTATAGCTTAGGTGTTTGTGTCCTTCTTCAGAAATGTGGACAGTTCAGCTTTTTGTATTTTATAAACCACATGAGTTACAGTTGTCTTCTAGTTTACTTGCCTCCTGTGGCTGCACACAAAGAATGAGTCCCTTCCTCAGGGGTTATGGGCAGTTGAAGCAGAGTTCCTCATTGCTACCATATAGCTAAATAAGTAGTTTTCCATTAAAAAAAAAAGGAGTGAGGAACCGGGGCAGTGAGCCCAGCACACACACAGGGAGAGGCAGCAACGTCCAGCTGGGCTCCTGGTTCACCACCTGTGAGGCTTTGTCTTCTCCGCGAGGTTGGGTGGAAGGAGGAAGCTTTGTAAGTTTTTTTTAAGGATTATTTCATCTCTATCTGATAATAATTACTTATGCAGACGGTTGCAGTTATGTTGCGTGATTATCATTAGCGCAACAGCTGGACTCCACTGCTGGAAAGGCAAGAGGAGAGTTTTTAATTAGGTTGACTTCAACGCTAGCTTAATAAATGTGATGAAAGTGAAATATAGGCAGGCTCAGCCTGGGTTTGTGCCAGGTCCTGGTGGGGTAAAACCTGCTGCATGGCTTCGGTCCATCAGCAGCCAAGCAGAACAATCTGCGGGGGAGAATGGAGTGGAAGAGGAGTAACAGAGCATGTATGGAAACTATAACACTTCTGAACCCCAGAAAGTGCCACTAGTGACCCCTTCATTCCTCTGTAAATGCTTCTGGTTGTGGGGAACGTGGGTTGTATCATTTGCTCAAGGCAAAAGACTTTGAGAGTGCTTTTCTTTGAATTTATTATTATTTTGCTAGTATTTTAAATTATCGTTGCTTGTCTCATCAGCATCTCATAGCAGTGTCTTCTTGTCCCAGCCATCTGAGCACCAGAAAGTGTCTCAAGATCTTTCTCGCAAATACCCCATATTTTGGGCTGGAAATTCCTGCCTGGGTAGGGGTATTTCTTCCACCTCTCACCACTTTCCCCACTTAATTAATAAATTCTGATTATATACACAGGGGAGACGTGAGAGTCCCCTCTGTGCATTATAGCCGTGAATCAGGAGATGGGAGACCCGATTCACGTCCTACTTGTGCCAGGGAAATTGAGGTCAGGCTTTCCAGTAGAGAGATGGTGACTCAGACAAAAACAACCCAATTTTTCGGTAGGAAAACATTCTTCTTCCATGTTTTTCCTCTCGAAACCTGACATAGAAAAATTGAAAATAAAGTTTTTAACCAAAGTTTTATCTCAGAGTAAATGGCAAAAGTATTTTAGCAGGTTTTTTTTTTTTTTTTAAATATTACGAATTGATTTCATAACTTCAAAGGCATCTCATAACAAGCAGGAACTTCAAATAAACTGTGTTTCAAAATTTATAATATCAGGTAATTCCAATTCCCGTATGCTACAGGTGAAGTGTACCTGTCTACTGAGTCATTTCATTATAATGCAGTATGTGTGTGCAGCTTTGTGCATTTTCCAAGGGCTCCTCTTTGTTTGCTTTTTTCTAGAAATGAATTTAATTTCTTCTGTATTTGCTTTATTAGATCTGTTTATATTATGGTTTTAACCCATTTTTTATGGCAACATAAGTTTCCCTGCTATCGCTCATGTTCTTGGAATGCTTTATGAAACTTAATATCTACCTGTGGGCAGCTCTGACCTATATGAACTGGGGTGACTGTCAGCACCAATAAAGGTCATAAACCTTATTTAAAACTTTGTGCTGGCCTCTGTCTAGGGCAAGTCCTGCCTCAGTTTTCATAGCTTACGTTGGAGTGTGTTCTTTTGTGATCAAATTGCATTTTAATTAATTGATAATACAGATTTGCTTAATTCTGTGATGTGAGATGATAAATGGCAATGCTCTCAGGACAGGCTGTTAATGTCAGCAAGGAATTGTCTTCATATGGCTTTGTAGCAATAAAGCCGCGTTGTTTTGTGATAGTGTGTACTGTTCATATCTTCTCCTCTGGCATTTCTGCAGTTACTCATACTGAGCCAATTCTGCTCTAATGCCAAAAGAGTCAAACACAACAGCATTTCATTTCTACCAAAAGCCATGTTTTCGCAGGCAGTTTCACATATTGTTCCGTAAAGAAGCAATAAAAATACCACAGTAGCAAGTCAAGCAACACTCTGCAGAAATCCATACTCTATGTTAAGGATTTGACTGGGAGGAAGTCGTGAAATAAGTAATTAAAGAAGATTAAAGCTCCGCACTATGTGGAACACACTGAATTTGAATGTTGTTCTGCTTTGAGTGGCTGGAAATCCTTGTTCGCTTCTTTACTGCTGCAATGCATCCCTAACCTCAACTCTACCACGCCTGCTATTCACAGCCCAAATCCTGCAGGGCACTGGTGTATTTTATTTTATTTTGTTTAAAATAAACAAAATTTTGTTTTGTTTTGTTTTTACTGACTTTGAACAAGGGGCCTCAATCCTTTTGAGGCCTTTGGTAGACACTGGAATGAAAACAATGCATAATTGCAGATGACTTCTTGTTCAGAAACCCCTTTTATTTCATGCTGACCTATATTTGTACTCTGCTGATATATTAGAGCTACACCAGAGTTTATTGTAATGTATTCCTGGTGTCTTCCACTCCTGTTCCAGTATAAAATGCACAGATCAAGCTAATGCTGGAGTCCCTTTAACAGACGTCACGTCAGTGTCAGAAAGTGATGGGTGTGTAAAGGGAGCAAAACCAAATATTCACTCAGTTGGCAAATGAAGCGTGATTAATGACCTCTCAGCCAGGATGAAACCAAGCCCACCCAGTGGAGATTAAGGAGAAAAATAAACCATCCTGAAGTTTGCCATGTTACTGGCATTAATTTAGAAAAAAGCCACGTTAAAATATTGTTTTAATTGGTGTAACTCAGTAAGCTTCCACAGAGAAACTGTGTAGCTGTTAATCCTTTGACAACCTCTGGAAATACGCGGTGCCACTCTAAGGTACTGCTTTAGGAAATATGTCTGATTTCCTTAAATCTTTTCTGTCCTCTGCATCCATAAATAATAATTATTGTAATCTCTAACACAGAGGCGGATGTGACTGTGTCACATTCAGATAGGAAGCAGTACAACAACAGCAGGAACAAACATATTTTTGTAAAACATTTTAGTAATGAACTTTCATGAGCTGGAAGGCAAAAAGGACCATCACCTTAATCCTTTTCTACCTACGTATTTTCTCTCTTTTCAATATGCACTGTGTATTTTTGTACTTCAACCAATACAGTTGTTATCTCCCAAGTCAAGAGACTTCTATAAATCATTTTAGGATTCCATTCAGTAAGCAAATCTTTAATTGCAATGAAAAGCTGCTGGGTATAACCGTTTTAGCAAATAATTCTCTCTATAAAATTTTCATCTATGAGTTAGAAAGGCACTTTGAGATCTGTGTTTTAAGTAATTTGTAAGGAGCTTCTAGTGGTCTTTTTCAAGGAAGATTTTCAACTGCAAATATTTGCACAGTTTTCTAATTGACTAATTCTCTTACCTTTACCATAATTTATTTCATATGAAATTTGCAGTGATTCACGTCTCATTATAAACTTGGAATTATGAGGTCAAAGTGGAGCACATTGACTGTTTGGGGCTTAGAGAGGAGCAGCATCGATGGGTTGTGGAGAGGAAGCCGCATTCCTCTGGGAAATTGGTAAAAATAGCACATGGGAAACAAAACTTAATATCAGCATGTAATTGCCGAAGGACCAGTCAATTTACAGGGAATTTACTGCATAAGAGCTCTGACACAATTCTGTGAACTCATAACAGTAGAAAATGTGAGTAATTAAGAGCTCAATGTTCAGATTTTCTCGTATTTGGCGTATTTTGCATGTTATAATAATATCCATCTCTTTAACCAAGGAATAATTAGTTTAGAAGAGATGCTCTAGAGGCTATTTCAAATACATATTTTATGTTTTCATGAAACTTGCCTTGAATCTTCTTCTGGGGAGAACAGAACTATTTTTTCCCCTAATCTAGTTCCTGTGTTGGAAAAGTCACTTTGGTTTGTATGTCCTTTAATCATTGCATAGTCTATTGGTATGATTTTAATCCTTTATTTCTTTTTCACTTGTATAATAATAGATTATACTAGAATTTATTAAGCTCCAATTTTTAAAATGTGTTTAAAATTCACAGAGTTTTCTGTTTCTTCCCACAGGATTATGTCCAGAAGCTGTACCCGTAACTGATGTGTCACATAGTGAATCAGTTGAAGAAAGCCCTTTCCACCCCCCTTCCCATTCTTTTTCCACCGTCTTCGATGAGGACAAGCCAATAGCCAGCAGTGGAACTTACAACTTGGACTTTGATAACATTGAGTTGGTTGATTCTCTCCATGCCTTAGGACCGAGCACTCCAGAATCGAAGAGTCGTGACCCCAAAGCGAATGTTCGAAGAAAATCTACTGATTCACTCCCAGTTTCCAAATCTACCCTGTCTCGATCTCTTAGCTTGCAAGCTAGTGATTTTGATGGGGCATCTTATCTCGGCAACAGCGAGACATTAGCGCCGGCAGCAGATGCGTATGGTACTGGCTCAAGTAGTGCTTCTAGTACCCTTAAGAGAACAAAGAAATCCAGACCGGCTTCCTTAAAAAAGAAGCAGACAGCAAAAAAATCTCTGGATGCTCCACCGGTGAAGGAAACACCTCAAGAACCATCTGACCTTGGCCAAGCAGCTTGTGCCCCAGGTGAGGATAAAACAGCACCTGAAGGTAAGGCTGACTCAGAAAAGCCTGAATGTACTGAACCTTCTAAAATCTCTGCTGAGAAACAGGAGGCTCTGCCCGTGCCTGAAGGATCCTACCCTTTGGATCCAGACAGTTTTGAAGGGATTAGTGCTTTTAGCACCGGAGGCAGCAAAGTACAAAATTCTCCTCCTGCCAACAAGAAAACGCTACCTCTTACAACGGCACCAGAGGCTGTGGAGGTGACGCCACCCGACACCGGAGGACAAGAAGACCCTCCGGTCAAAGGCGTTGCCGTGAGGCTGGAGTTTGATTATTCTGAAGAAAAAGGGGTGAGTGAAGACCAGCAGGAGAGTACTCCTCCTCCCAAAAAAGCAGGTAAAAAGCCTGGTGCTAAAATGCCGCTACGGAGGCCAAAGACTAAAAAGTCAGTGGAGAAGCTTGACAATGCTCCAACCACACCGACCAAGTCACCCGCTGATCCAAATGAAATCCCGATCACGAAAGGTTCTTATACTTTTGATATTGATAAGTGGGATGATCCCAATTTTAACCCCTTTTCATCTAGTACAAAAATGCAGGAATCGCCCAAACTGCCTCAACAAACGTACAGTTTTGAGCCAGACATGTGCGAGGACTCTATTGACCCTTTCAAGTCTTCTTCTAAGATAGCCAGCTCACCCTCTAAATCTCCAGCTTCCTTTGAGATACCAGCCAGTGCCAATGAAACAAACGGAACAGAAGGAGACAACTTGAATAAACCTGCAAAAAAGAAGAAGACGCCACTAAAGACGTAAGTTAAAGGGCACAGATGTTTCTAGATTAGAAGCAGCACATTCCTACCCCTTAGCACAGTTACACCCCATTTATATTTGAATAGCGAAGGAAAAGTATGTTAAATTCACACCAGTAAAGACTATTTTGTGAAGCATCAGTTTTGGGAGTGGGACATGAAATAGCAAGGCAGTGATAAATCTCCTATTGCACGCAGCAGGAAGATGGTTTTATCCAGGGACTTACAGTATTTAAAAGAAAATAACCAGAAACAGAAGAGTGCAGTATTGAAGTATATAGTTTTAAATACAGGACTAAAAAATGTGAAAAATTTCCTTTCTGTGAAAGAGCTTATAGCTCTGTGGAAGGGTTAAAGTCTCCTAGACTGCTACATTTTCGGGAAATATCCAGCTTTTAGGCACAGTTGACAAATTGCAGGATACTCTAACTTGTTGTATTGGATATTTGGTTGATTATTTCAGTGGCTAGTTGTATTGATTCCATGGCGAACTTGCTGCTGTGCACATTATCTTACCTCTTCAGACATGGTTATTTTGAGCTGGTAATAATTAAGTTTATATCCCATTTATCTGAAATTGGTATCCTATGTGTATCTATAAGAAAGTATCTCTCTGCATGTCCCTTTTTGATTTAAATGTTTCAGCTAACTAACAAAAATGTGACTTAAAATTACAAAAGCCTGACAATTTGAAGATAATAAGGTTAACATAAAGCAGTACAAAAAATTACCTCCTTTATGGAGCGAGATGGAGAATGCTCAGTTTTTTCTGAGCAACCTACTGACCTCTAGACCTCTAATTCACGTCCTTTGTCAGATTTGAGGAAGCTTGTGCCATTTTTTCTTTTTATGGGCATTTCTGGCTTATGAAAATTATAGTTGAGTTTGAGTTGTTCTGATGTTGCTTCTTTTTGAGTTATGCCTGAGGTTTTGGGGAAATTAAGGTGGGAGTTAAGATGTATGCTAAGGTGACAGATTTTCCAAGCCTACAGTCCGAACTGGTTTTGTCCAAACCAGGAAGGCTTGAAAATCTCACTGCAAGAGAGGAACAATTTGAATGTTGCTGGGGAAGTGCAGAGGGAGAGAAGGGAATTTCAACATCCTCAGATTCCTAAGTCTGACACTTGCAGCCAGCCAGAGTCTCCCAGTGTCTTCCAGCAGCTGCAGTGGAGTTGACAGACCTCCAGGATAAACCTCTTGGGTCCACCCACCTGCTGTGAATATTAGAATCAATTCCAAAGTCGTTAATTTAGGGGTGACAGGAGTTTACAAAGAGTTCGCTAAACCACAGCCAACCTTGGGACAATCCATCGTGGGAAGGCTCTGTCCTACAGTCACATAGTTCACTGCTGGTCTTTATCGTGGTGGAAGAAGTGACACCACTAGATCAGGCTTCCAGGTTATTAGTTCAGGGGGTTTAAAGGAATTCCCAACCCTTGCGTGGGAAGAATTTCACCATATTGTGTTAGGTGTCTGCCCACTGCACCCCCATAACCTACTTTTGCAAGTGGTTTCTAACTAAGAAGAGAATCTACATATTAATACACAGCACAGCCTGGAGCCATAATACTTTTAAAATGAGCCTAAGGCTTGTTGGAGGGTGCTGGGGAAGCAGTGGCTCTATTTTTGTCTGCCTTTCTCTGGTCTTCCCACCAAAAGGACCCTCGGCATCACTCCAATGCAGGAGAACCCCTGGCCAGGCAGGGAGAAGGGGCAGGACCCTGCTTGGTGCTGTTGTTTTGGTGGGACAGGATGGGGAAGCCAGTGCAAAGTGCTTTGGCTGCAAGGGGCAGTTTGAAAATGTGTTCCTTATAGAGAAGAGTAGCAATTTCTAAATTAGACCTATGGGGGGTGAAGAAGCCAGGCATGAGTTTAAGCTCTTGCCAAGCCTGTACTGCTTTGAATTTGTGCTATGTGCTTGTGTTAAAGCAATAAAAATAATAATTTTTTATTCTGGAATGAAACCTGCAACAGTCTAAGTGTTGACTTTCATGTGAAAAGATGAGATTTTTAGAAGAGATGTTGGCTTGACATGAATTCAAGAATTGGGGTTGTTCAACATGGAGAAGAGAAGGCTCCGGAGAGACCTTATTGCAGCCTTTCCATACTTAAAGAGGGCTTAGAAGAAAGATAGGGACAGACTTTTTAGCATGACCTGTAGTGATAGGACAAGGGGTGATGGTTTTAAACTAAAAGAGGGGAGATTTAGACTAGATTTAAGGAAGAAATTATTTATTGAGAGTGGTGCAACAGTGGCCCAAGTTGCCCAAAGAGGTGGTGGATGTCCCATCCCTGGAGACATCCCAGGCCAGGCTGGGCAACCTGAGAAACCTGACCTGAGTGAAGATGAGTGAAGATGTGGGACTGGCTGACCTTTGAAGGTCCCTTCCAACCCAAAATACTCTATGACTCTATGACATTAATCTCTGGTTCTGTACCTAAGTGCTGAGCTGTTTTGAGATAGATCTGCTTGCTCAGGTGATACTGAACAAAAGAGCAGATGATGCTACCTGGGTGCCTGCTTATGGTGATAGGTAAAAATAGGTTTCTTGTATAGACATTGCTCTCAACATGGTTGGATGACTGGAGGCTGTATTTGGAAACAGAAGGTGCCAGCTTTCGAGAGCGTTGCTCATGAGAAGAGCCAAGCAAAAACTGCCAAGTTTACAAGTGGATGAAAACTTTTTGTAGCCTTGATCGCTTGGCAAAGTTTTCAGGGCAATTTGTTCTGTCAGAACACAAAGTTAGGCTTCAAAAACAGATGACATTTAAAGAAATGTCATTTTCTTTCTAGATTGAGGTAAATAATTTGAAATGGTCTGGTAACTTTTTCTGTATTGTCGTAACAAACCAGCAGATATGAAAACACCTGGCACAACTGTGCTCTTTCCCTAAGCTTAGCTGCCATTCAAGAACAGTTTTACATCCCATGTAATAACAAATACTGTGTTTTGAAAAGAAAGCAGGTGGCTGCAGTCAGGCTAGGCAAGGACAGTTAGAATGTTGATAGAAACTTAACTCGAAGGCCTCAGCTTTGAAAAATATGTTTTGTAAGATGAAAGTGTGTCAAAAATATAACATTAAATTTTAAAACATTCAAGGACTTGATGAATTTTTTTTTCTCTACGTGTATTTCGTAACAAAAAGTAGAGGTTAAGATTATACAGGTAGAAAATGTGCATGATCAGATTGCCTTAACACATTAACATTAACCAAGTATTTGTAGGTTTATCTTTTTTGTCAGTTCCTTCTGTCTGTCTCTCTCTTCTTTGTCTTATTTGTCTTAGGATGGTAGAAGATGTGATGTCTGTATGTTCTCTGTTGTAAGTAGTTCTAAGCTAACAATTCAAGTTTCCTCTTTGATTTATGGCCTTTTTTATTTTACTTATTTATTTTGCAGCATGAACAGTTATTATTCAGCATGAATCTTTTATGTTAACTATGTCACATCACTGGCACATTTGAAAGCTATTTTAAGATGCCTGGCTGTGAATGAATTTGAGGAATTTATTGCCTCATTATCTGTTTGCCTATCAAAGATGAGCCTTTTTTCAAAACTGTATAGATTTTGTATCCTTGAGCTAAAATATGAAAGTTTTATTTCTACTGCGGTACAACAACATTGCACAATCAGTGTTTGTAAATACTTCATAAAGTGTTTCTCCTTCTTAAAGGCCTAAGTTATCCTAATTACTTCTAGCGTCATAACTAGATAATTAGTAGCATTGAACACTCCAATATTCAGCTGTCCAACTTATTTTCCCTTCTAGATGTGATATTGATTTACCCTCTAACAATTGAAACCCATTGTAATTTCTAGTATTGATCTTCCCATTGCTGATGTGGGATCAGCTGGTGGGCAGTAATTTTTGCCTCTGCATCTCAGTGCAAACATTAAATCTTTATCAGTGAGTTTGTTGATGCATTTTTCCCCCTTTTCTAGTTAGTAACAAAAACATCTTTGAATAGCCCCAGCAACATCAAGAGAACAAGTAGATAATCGGTTTATTTCCCTGTTAGAAAACATTTTTAACCAATTGTGAATAAACACAACAGCGACATTCACCATTATACACCAAGACATAATATATATTCTTCAGTCCTTTTGCCTGATTGAAACCTGTGGGATTTTGAAGGGCTACAGCGTCCAGTCTGCCCTGTGAGCTCTCGGGGGAACTGGAAGCAGAATTGCCATATTTTCTGGTGTTTTGAAGAGAGAGGGGGTCTTTTCTGCACATTTGTGATGATGAAGCTTTGTTCTGGCATCATGAGAGCAGCGTCTGCCTCAGCTGGGTTTCTGTAGTTCGTCCAAAGCACACCAGTTTTATGCTTAATGATTTATGGAGTCGTTGCACCTTACTGCCCGAGTTAATCCCAGTTTTAATTCTCATTTAAAGATGTGGTTTAGATCTAATTTTCAGATGGGAAACGGAAGCAGACAGAAGCTAAATAATTTGCTTAAGGCCACTCTGTGCTGGAACAGGGATTTGAATTGCAATCGCTCTGTAAACGTGTCAGCAGCTGGCATGAAAAATATGGCAATCCTGCTTTTCTCAGCTTTTTTGGGAACGGAGGCCTGTTCCAAGTGCATGACAAGAATATGAACCTATGGCATGTTTTCCTGTGGTGCTGCTGCCTAACGGATGGGATTTGAAAGCAGAAGGGCTTACAGAGGTTGCATTGTCTGTGGCTGTCTCTTGCTAAGTGTGAAATGACCCAGTTCTACTGATATTACCATATTAACTGTTTTAACTTTTTTTTCAGTGATACATTTAGGGTGAAAAAATCGCCAAAACGATCCCCGCTGTCTGATCCTCCTTCGCAGGTAAAGTAGTGCCTTATTTTGATGCACGTAATTTGTGTTCTTGTAGGGACAAAAGAAGGAAATCTGATTTCTTTAATGGTAGAATTGTACATTTAATAAAAAAAGAGGTTTTTGTAAAGAATATAAGCATATTGCTGTTTAATTATAGCACATTGGTCTACAATCATAAGGTATCAAACTTTTGGCCTCTGGAAGCATGTATACAATGTATATTAGATCTAGTATTTGCTCTGGGAATTCCAGTTAGACTATTAATGCGTGTACTTTGCAAAGTCCAATGTTAAAACGGAGCGACAATGTGCATAAATATCTTAAATCAGTTGTGTGGAAAACTAGATGTAACTATCCATCCTGGAATTTTTAGGTTAGAAAGAAAGAAACTAAATACATCAAACTGGTGGGTTGGAAGGGAAATAGAAATAAAACAAGTGGGCTGACCTACCAGGAACATGTGCTTGGATGGTTTTATTCCTTGTTGTAAACTGCCGGCAGGTGGTTTTCTTGGAAGAGAATTTAACAAAAGCTGTTCTGCCTACAAAGGCCTGAGTGTTTTGATGTGGCTCAGCTGCTTCTATGCTGCTCTTCATCTTCCTCTTATCCATCCTCCCCTTTTATTTGTGCTGCGTGACAGCCCAGAACTGAAGAAAAGGGTTCATGCCCTTGCAGACCCGTGAAAACTTGCTCCCATGAGAGAAGCCTAAAAAGTCAGTTTTGGCAGTCAAAAGCTTTGGTTGTTCCACTTATGTCAAGTGCCTAACAGATTTAAATGGCTCTGGGTTTTCTTTCTTCCCTGTTATCAAGTCAACTTTGCAATACGAGTGTTTATCATCAAAGAGTTTGGTTATACTGGGAAAACTTGCTGCTAGTAGAGTTCTAAATGAAGTATTTAAACATTTTTCCTCTTTGGGACAGAATTAAAAAGATGACAGCCATCCTGCAGAGGAATTTAGGGAGTTGACTATTCAATGTATTAATGAAAGATAACGGAATTAATTGGTCCTTGTTTTCTGCAGGATCCCACTCCGCTGCCTACTCCAGAAACACCTCCTGTCATATCCACGGTGGTTCATGCAACAGATGAGGAGAAATTGGCGTCTTCAGTGACTGGTCAGAAATGGACCTGCATGACCGTGGACCTGAACACGGATAAGCAGGATTACCCACAACCGTCTGATTTGTCTACGTTCGTTAATGAGACTAAATTCAGCTCTCCCACAGAGGGTATGCTCTATAAGGGACTGTCTGCATCCAACTAATGTTATATTTATTGATAGAGGAGTTTTGCTTCATTCAAGGTTATACTTTGCTCAATGTGAACTGTATTGTTTGGGAACCCTAAAAAATGATGCTCTTTGGACCAGTCTGTGGAACTTGGCAGTTATGGGGGGCTGAATGTATGACCCCTATAGTCCTATCTTGAGTTGTCAAGAGTAGAGAAGAATTTTAAAGGAAAATGAAAAGGGCTTTTGCTTCCTTTGGATGGTTAATTGTAGATGTGCTCTGTTCTCTCCATGCTTTCACAGGAGACTGGGGTCTGGTACCGCTCTGGGTTAGTGCTCTTGGATCCAGAGTTACTGTAATACTGATTTTACTCAAGTCTTTTCCTCTAACCTGAATGGGAGAAGGTCCCAGGATAAAACTCTGCTCAAAGAGTAATGTTTGTATAATGCAACAAGACCCTTAACATGCCATCTCTCCTCCAGGTTCCTAGGACCGAGGTATCTTTATGCAAAAAAAATGCCCAGGATATTCCATCCATTATCTACTTACCATTCACATGCCAGATAACATTTCCTTCTAGATAAGCTTATTAAGGTTTTTCCTGTTGTACCTTCCTGTAAGCAGTTCTGAGCTAAAGCTGGAACTTTCTGTTAAGAGAACCATCGTTCCAGGTCTGTGAAATGTGGAGGAGGAAATTTAGAAAACGCGTGTGTGTGGCCCTTCTTGGGGTTACCAGAGGGAATTCTACTTTGCAACATCTGCTCCAAGGGCTGATTTTCAGCTTTGTGGATGGGAAGAACGCACAAGTTTAACTTGGCTTAAATGTTTTATTCTTGGTCAGAATTTCCTTTTCTTCTTTAACCTTCAACCCATGTCCCAATCTACCGTTAAAGCTGCTTTCTGCCGTTTCAGGCTGAGACTGAGGAGTTTTTGCCTAATGAAGAACTGTTAAGCTTTTAGGTCAAATGTGTTTTGCATTAAAGGCGTGAATAATCCCAGTGCTTTTAACAGGACCGCATATGTTCATATGCACATGCTTATATGTTTGCATGGCCTGGGCCTTTTGGAAATCTTTTGAGTCTTTACAGATAAGTATTTCAGTCTGGATAAATTCATTTGGCTTTAGTGTCAAGCTATAAATTTTAAAATAGGCTCTACTTCATTTGTATTAAAAAAAAATAATTTAAAGAAATATTTTGTAGAAAATAAGCCCCCCAAATCTGGGAAAATGAAAATGATATGGAAGGAAATGGAACAAAAGGATAGTGAGAGATACTCTAAGGCAATCATTTTAGCTATCAAAGTGGATAGAAGAAAGTGAGCAAAGCTTCTAATTAAATGCTAATTGTCTGGTCTCATGTATGCTGCATAGTATAGTCGGAGTTTCAGATTACATGTTAATTATAATCAACAATTTTTCTGCTTTTCAGATCTCTTAAAAATAATTGGGGTTTTTTTCCCTTGACAATCTTGCTCCTGCAGCATTGAGAAATTTTTGAGTAATTCTAGGGCTGTTTCTCAGTGTGAACATTTTTACCCCTCCCACATACTAGTATGAGGGTTATCTTGTAACCTAACGCGGCTTTTGTGCAGGTACAGCCCGACTACTGAGCCAGCCAGTGCATCCAGCTCTCATCTGTTGCACTCGCTGCTTGTAACCGCTGCCATTTTCGTGCTGCACAGACCAGAAATAAGCAGTAATTATTAGGAGAAAATTCTGATGTAATCTTGCAGCTATTTGTGGGAGGAGTTGGAGGACATCACTTAGTAAGTCTATCATATATATTCATAAAAGATAATTATCTTACTTCAGGGGATATCCTGGGCATTTCTAATTTTGAATGTATAGAGATAACCTGAGCCTGAGATTTTGGAGATATGTCTCAGAGGAGATACCCAGGAGAGAAGATCGTATCTAATTACACTGGAAACTTCCAAGAGCAATGAGACAAAACAAACTGCGTTTAGCGAGCCATCTTATCACTTTTTTTTTCTAGTTGAAGTGTTTCCATCTGTGTTCTGCCTTTTTGACATCAGTAAATTCGCGTTGTCCTCAAAGCCGGTTTGGATTGCAGTTGTAAAGCTGCTACCAGCCAGAGGGATGATCCTGCCGGGAGCTCAGGTGGATGTCTCTGGGATCATAAAGCTGCCCCAAAAACATTGACCATGCACCTCACTGATCTTCGTGTAGATAAATGAAATACAGAAAGGCAGTTACTGAAGTGATGCTGTGATCTGGTATTTCATGCTTTCTCCTGCAATCTCGTAGGTAGTTTGAATTCATCGTTTCGGTTTTGGTTTTGCTTTCACTAGGAAGAAGCTTCTATCTGGTACCAGGAGGTTTTCCATTTTACCTGGCTCTCTATCTACTATTAAAAATACATGGTGTTAAGAATTTAAACATGACAAGCCTGCTATTATAGCATTATCTCCACTTAGACATTTTACTAATAATATCTTCCCCATGCCAGGTACTGAGAGTTTGTGACTGTTCCTCTCCAGTGGTGGTTCAACAAAATACATAGACTTGTACAATTAGTGCTTGTACTCTCTGATGCTTTTTATTACAAAAAAATATTTGAGCATTGTGAACTCTCATTGCAACCTTTGAAACTTTTTAACAAAACAGATAAGAGATTATCTTTAGAGTTGTTTGGGTTTTTTTTTAAAGAACAAACATTTTAGTGATGGTTTCTGTCTTCCTGAATTTTAGCACATACTTTTATCATAATATAAATGCTAGTGTGCCATTCATTAGAATTTATCTATAATGGAAATGAAATTATACAGGTGATTTATTGAATTAACTCAAGAAAACAGGCTACAACACAGCATTAGGACACATCAATGATGTTTTTAATTTTTAAATTAAAGTGTTATTGAATAAAGTCTTTGCTTTTATTTGGGAGCAGGAAGGTGTGTTCTCTCTTCCTTTTGCTTCTTTTTTATCTGTCTGTGTCTAGATCAGATCACTACTGGGTGATCCGGATTGGAAAGAAATACTGTCTGTTTCTTCCAGTGTAATTAGGAGATTAGAAGTAGAGAAGCAGGAAAGATTTGCATTTTTATTAGAGTTCAGATTTAAGGTTCCTTGTAAATCTTCCTGTCTTAGGCTTTTCCTCTTAACCTAAAATGTGAAAGCAGCCCGGTAAGCCAGGCTGTTGTCTCACCCCTTGTCCAATGAGCACACAGGTATTTTATGTATCTTTTTATCTTAATTGATACCACAATAGTCTTTCTGAATAAAGGATTGTGTGATAAACACAAAGTTACTTAATTTCTCCACAGTTTATAAAATCTTCTTGTGTACATTAAAGAAAACTGGTACCAGCATTAGCAATTATTGAAAAGTGTTTTCTGTGATAACATGATAGAGGAAAGTTATCAGTGCTCTGAGAGCACTCTGAAACTTTCTTAATATTCTGGCCCCTGGGGCAGAATCTTCAGCAAATTGATAAAGCTGAAATTTTCCAGTCAAATGAATTTGCCTGAAATGTGGCACAGGTTCATCGTTGAAAGCTGATGAAAATCAATGCACCTTCTTCTTTTAATACCTCATAGAGAAGTATTGAGCAGAGTGGGAATGACCCTTGTGAAAGAGAAGAGATCTCATTTACTTCTGCAAAAATCATTTCACTGCATGTATGTAACGGCTCTTTTTTGTCTCTGTTGCAGAATTGGAATATGGCAACTCATATGAAATAGAATATATGGAGAAAATAGGCTCCTCTGTGCCTGTAAGTTCTCACTTCCATTTCCATTAATTTGCATTCCCCTGTCATAATTGACTATCCTGATAATGCCATCAGCTTCCCTACCCCTTAAATTAATTATCATGTGCCTGCAGCAGATTTGCAAAACCAGTTCCTTTAAATTGGCGTAACTGGGGTAAATTGCATGTGCTTTATTGTCCTGTATCCTGTAGAGCTTGTTCCATCTTAGTATTTTATTTTTAAGCTCGCGTCATAGTAGCTCTTTCTGGAGATTAAAAGCAAGTCAGTATTTCCAGCAATGTCTACACAAGCTACTGAATTGTTTTAACAAACTGAGAGTAAAACTTTTAAGAAGATGGAGGGAATCAGAAGGGAATATAGAATGAATGTGAAATATGGAATGCAGCACTATATGTTATCAGCCGTTTTGCCTTTCTTCTATTTAATTCATGGATTTGATAGCTTGACTAGATTCAATGGGGGCATATCCACAGCAGAAGTTAGAAAAATCAGCATGTATGTTAAATTGATGAGAATAACATTGGTTTCAATGAATATTTTAGTAACACATTCAGTCAAGGGATGTCTCCTGCCTGACAGGACCAGAAATCTGATTAACCCCTAACTGGGAGAGGAAGAGCCATTACAAAGACTGAACTGTTTAGGGTTTGTTCTTTAAAGGTTTATTCCTTAAAGGGAATCCCAGTATCAATGTAGACTACAGCCATGTATTATTCGTTGCCTGTCAAGTCATTTGGTCACTTACAGGCTTCGGTGACCTGAATTAGCTTTGATGGAGAACGGTTGAGTTGCTTAATGAGTCTTTCTTTTCCTGTCACCAGCAGGATGATAACACCCCGAAGAAACAGTCTTTGTACCTAATGTTTGATGCACAGCAAGAGAGCCCAGTCAAATCACCTCCCATCAGACTGTCCGACTCCACCACGCCGTGCTCAGGGTACGTCGCTGCAAGCAAATCCGGCCATGGAAATGGGTATATGGAAAAGGGTTAACATCATAGCACGTACACAGGCAATTCTTCCTCTCTCTGCTTCTGTGTTGCTGAGTTGTTTGTTTAAAAATAGATTCCCATCTGTGTACACATATGATATAGAGAATAGAGGGCAAAGATACAGAAATTTTGTAATGGGAAGGAATAAGGACATGTATTTCTCCTTTGTACTCTTACTAAATAGTCACAGTGGCGACTGTTTCACTAGGCTGTGGTTTCCTACTTACACTTTTTTTCTCATATACTAAGGTCATTTTCATGTCAATCTAGAAATCTCCTAACTGCAACTTTTCACTTGGCCTTTCCTAGATATCTGTTCTGAACAAAGAGTCTAGTTCATAAGAACAGGATGTGGAGGTTGTATTTACTTCCACAAATTTTGCTCGTTAAGGACATCTGTTCTTGTTAGTAAAAGTTGTTTGTTGGGAGAGATGCAGGTCACAATGAGAAAGGGGTAAAAGGCAAGTGAGAAATATTTAAGGAATGTGCATAACATTTCTGATGGAATTGGCTTTATTTAGATTACTCCGGTGCATTGCTTTGAAAGGATATTGCCAAGTGTTATGAGATATAATGATATAAAGCTGAGTTGAAACAATGCGTGGATATAAAAATATATACACATGAAAATAATGAAGACGACTTGCTTCGTTGTTTAGCAGAAGCGGAATTGTAAGGGCTTTGTGCTCTACCCTGACAGCACATTCACAATCTTTTTCCAGGTCAAGTTTCGAAGACCCTGAAGCCCAACAATCCTCTGGAATGAAAGTACAACATCCAGCTTCCCGAGTCCTCGCTGCCAGCCAGGAGGCACATTTACAGTCACCCGACAAGTCAAAGCAGAAAGACCTAGAGCCCATGACCCTAGGAACAACTCCAGAGGCTATTGAGATAGTAAGTTATTTGTTATAAGAGTTTGGGAATAGTTTTCCTGCAGAAAGTCCTCTTGTCATTTAAGAGGCTCACAAGTAGAGTGAAACTCAACCTGATATTTAAAGATCTTAAAGGACCCAAATGAGGGAGGTAGGTTGATGGAACTGATGGAATTCAGAAGAATTTTCTAACATGTTCTTGCGATAATTTATTCCAAGATGGCACTTTGAAGTGCTTTTATTCTCACACAGGCCTTTTTGTACTGTGCTTTGACCCAATATTTGAAGAAATATTTTTTTATATCAAGTGAAAAGGTTTTATATAAACATAGACCTGATTTGTTGTGTTGTATGTACTGTGAAATTTCAAATATTTGGTGGGAAAGAACAGCTGCTCTTTCACGTTTTCTATAAACTGTTGAGTGAACCATTGTCATCTGATACTGATAATGTAAAATTCACTTTTTTGATCATTAGAACTCATTCCAGCTTCCAGTGAAATCACTTTTTCAGTGGCCTCTCTGGGCTGAATTTGAACTAGTGCTGAGTCCTTCCTTGCTTCCAAATCGCACGGCATACAGAATTCAGAGCACTCGTTCTCAAATTCTTCAGGGTTCCCTCAAAGCCTTCACTTTTCCAGGCAAACCTGTTTCTCAAATGCCTACAGCACTAGCCATGCTAAGCTATATGACAATATATTTACGGAGCAATCAAAATAAGAAGTGGCTCACTTAAAAACTATGCTTAATCCATATTAACGATGCTGTTGATACCATCTCACAAAATACTTGTTTATGAGCTTGGATATTTTTCTTAATGCAGGGAGTCCTGGGTACTCAAATCCCAGAGGTCTTGTTTTGGTCATTCTAATTCTGTCCACTCTCATACTGTGGATTTTTCCTGATCATGTTGTAATTGTGAACATAACTTAGTTTATCCCCAGTAAGCAGCAAAAGACTTTGTAAAGGCTGCAAAAAGAGCCTTGCTGAGGTTCCCCTCAGTGTTGATGGTTTTCAAAGCTTTTAGACTGCCTTAGAGATGCCTGAACTGAACATAAGCTATTCTATGAACAAAACCTATGGTAATTGTTTGAAAACTATTGTTGAAGTATTGAGAGTGGTCCATGGTTTAAGAGCTGTTGCTTTAGAGGTCCTAAAGTTACTTCATGTTAGTCTTGGAAAATTTACTCAGCTTTTAAATTGGGAAGAATTGTTTTTAATGTTTTTCTGTTACACCTATGAACCATGTATTCAAAAGTTATTTTCAGAGGGGCATGAAATTAGTAGTAATCAAAGATTTGCAGATGGGTATGTTGCTTTTGGTGTCAACTATTGTGCAAAATGTTAATTATTCTGTATCCTCCTTCCCCTTTAGACATCTCCTGAAGACTCCTTTGTCTCTGCTGATGCTCTTCTCAATAGGATATCTAAGAAAACCTCAATATGTGATCAGCCCGAATATCTAGATCCTGACTTAGCAGAAAAGAACCCCCCGGTATTTGCTCAGAAACTTCAGGTATGTAGCAGAAATATAAATGTCACTTTTAAGTTTGTCAATACACAGGCAGAAAGGGCTGGAGGTGGCTTGGGGGGAAGGTGGGAAAAAAGCAAAATAATTATTAGATTCTTTCAACAGTAACTTTGGCCTTTCAGGAACTTAAGGAACAGAGATATTTTAGTTTAATTCATATAATGCATAATTTAAACTTAAATTTCATCAACACTTTCAGCTGTCCTATACCACTGATGTATAAATTTTCCACAAGTCTTTATAAGGCAAATCTTTTAAGCTTAAACACAGGACTTGACGTATGGAGAGTTGTTGACACTTGGCCTTAGTAGGTCTGTATGTATAGATTCATTTTCAGAGATTTAGGCCCTAATTCTGCTGAACTGAAAACTAGGCTTTGTTTTTTTCTGGTGACCGATCTAATGCAGAATTTGGCATGGCTTCTTCTAGGGTAAAAAAATTGATCTGCAGAGCACTTCTGTAACAGAACATATTTTCTAGAATATTTATGAACTTTTAAAACAGCAAAGGTTGAATTGAGAGGCATAAATTCACATAAAATAAAAATGGAAGGACAGGAGTCTGTAAAAAACAGCTTTAGCTTTGGAAAACATTTGCTTTACCCTAAGTGTTGTTCATACTTACGCCATGATAAAAATCGGTTGTCTATACATCTGCCTCAAGATTAACCAAAAACTGGAGTTTTATATCAATGAAAGGAACATGAGATGTATTTATCACCCAGGAATTAGACATTAAAATAGAACATTCTAATTTTTTAATGTATTAAACATTTTTTGCTCTGTTCTTAATACACTTTTTTTCCTGTGGATTGCTCACAACCAAACACTTGCCAGGAGGAGTTAGAATTTGCCGCAATGAGGATAGAAGCGCTGAAGTTAGCCAGGCAGATTGCCCTGTCTTCTTTCCGCTCCGAGGTACCCGTTCCGTGCCTGCCACGGGTGTGTGAGTGCACAGACTAAGAAACCGAGTGCTGCTTTGTGTCTAACAAGGTAACTCAGGCTCTCAGAGTGTGGTGACAAGCCGGGCGCACCCCCGTGTGACACCCAGCAGCATGCAGAAAGCCATCCTGCCCACAGAACTGCTGCCACCTGCGCCGCTCACAGAGCTCCGCTACGTCCACCTTAACAAGAGGCAAATTTGAAGGCGAGAAGTAGGCACGTACCTTTTGCAGGAGAGACATTCTGCAACCACGTGGCCATTTGTCTTCGGCCTGCAGCAGGATTTGTCCTAAAATCATAGAGTCATTTCAGTTGGAAGAGACCCTCAGGATCATCAAGTCCAGTCATAACCTAACCTAACTCTAGCACTAACCCATGTCCCTAAGAACCTCGTCTAAACGCCTTTTAAACCCCTCCAGGGATGGTGACTCCACCACTGCCCTGTGCAGCCTGTTCCAATGCCCGATAGCCCTTTCCGGGAAGAGTTTGTTCCTAATATCCAATCTAAACCTCCCCTGGCACAACTTGAGGCCATTTCCTCTCATCTTATCACTTTTTACTTGGGAGACCAACCCCCTCCATGCTCCAAGCTCCTTTCAGGCAGTTCAGAGATCAGAAGGTCTCCCCTCAGCTCCTGTTCTCCAGGCTGAACAGCCCCATGTCCCTCAACTGCTCCTTATAAGACTTGTGCTCTTGAAGACTGACAATTCAGTCATCAATGCAGTCAAGAAGACATTTAACATACTGAGTTTCTTTTACTTGGGAGAAGAGACCAACCCCCTCCATGCTCCAACCTCCTTTCAGGCAGTTGCAGAGAGCGAGAAGGTCTCTCCTCAGCCTCCTTTTCTCCAGGCTAAACAGCTAAAATGTTTGATTGCAAATGAGTACTAAACCTACTTCTTGTAAAGATGCTACAGATTTTGACTGTAGGGGCATTTTGCGTTTTGTTGGTATTTTCAGCTTGAAATCAGACTCCTTGACCCTCAGGGCTTAGAAGTGAGAAATTCCATCAACCCTGCCTTAGGCATGTGAAGAAAGAGACTACAACAGGTTTGAAAGGACTGTAGAGCTCCCAGTGAAGACAGGCCTCCCAACACACAACGTATGTTGATTCAGGAAGATCTAAACCTTTTTGGTTTTTATTATTGCTACTTGTTGTACTGGCTGGTGCCTCCTCAGAGTGATGCTTTGCACTGCTCTAGGGATGCATGTGGTCCTCACTGTGTTTGGAATGGGATGAAGTGCTTGCTCTGATGTGCTGAGCAGTTATTTAGCCAGTTGCACAGCTGGCTGATGATGCCCTGCGTGGTGCTTTTAACAAACAAGTCAAGCCAGAAATGTTAGTGGCTTTCTTGGGAGGTGATATGAGCTGAGTGAGATGCTGATGGGATGGCTGCTGCTGTGAGACATTTTATTCCAAATGAGCAGAATGTGCTTCTGACATGTCCCTCTTCAGTGACTTTTCTTATACTATATTAATAGATGAGTGGGAAGTCTTTAGCCTGGTCCTATATCATCTTGAGTTCATAGCATCATAGCTTTTGGGCTGGTTATAGGGTAGAATTTCTTGGTGCTTTAAATATCAGTCTTAAAGTAGCTAGTTCATAAAAGCAAAGGTGGTGGGTTTTTTTAAGATTAACTGTATTTTATGAAAAAAGAATCATGATATTTGATTTATTTTGCTTACCTCAAGTAGCCCATGAGCCAACTGTTTCCATGGTGCACGTATACGTACCAAAATAAACACATTCCTCACATATTTATAGGTGCTTTTAGGAATGTGGCTATCATCTTTTATTGAATCAAGAGAAACATGTCATTGACTTCATGAGTAACCTTCTAATTAGGAACGCAAAGGACAAAGGAGGATAAAATAAATACCGTTTTCCTGTTTGAGTCCTAGAGTGTGTATGTCCCCTTGCTCTGGAGTGGTGGGTGTCATGAGAGGGTGAGGTGGGATCCTCTCCAGATCCTCTCTTATTCTCTCTCTGCCTTCTTGTCCTCCCAGCTCTCTGCTGTCACACACAGCTGTTGGGATATTCAGCACCAGCAAACACTTGAGTTGAAACACGTAATAATACCTAGATGCTCTTCATAGGTTATCCAAAAAACTCCTGTTACATATCTGTATTTTTGCTACCAGCCAGCAGTTCAGAAACTCACAAATTGTACCATTTTAGACTGACAATAATAGGTTTGTATGTTTGGGAATTCTTGTGTGTTACTCAGGGAAGTCGGTGAGCTGCAAAAGTGTTATAGTATGTGTTTGATTATCTGGAATTATATTTTAAAGATGCTTTCTAATGTTATTACAGCATTTTCTATTGTCTAGAACAAGTTTATGAACTCCTTAAACTTTGGGAAAGGGGAATGGATGTCATGTGACTGTAGAAAATGCCATTAATCTGTGTAACAAAGAAGCCAAAACGAGCGGCAGAAACGAGGAGAGAAAAATAAGCAGAACTCCACCCTCTGACAGAGAATCGGTGGCATTTTGACATTCACAAAGCCCCAGGTCGTAGGAATGGTTTCAGCTGAATACTGTGTGTGTCATTTTAGGCTGGGAAGGACTTTTGTCCTTGTGTAACTTTATTATTTCAGTGAGAGGATTGTAATGTTAAATTAGCCTATGATGACAACCCTTGTGACCTACGGTGACTGATGGCCCGGATTAAGTATAATAGAATCCAGCAGATGACTGCAATGACTTAAATTTGGATGTTACTGGCAGAGTTTCCTTCTGGTTGTCTAGCCTCAGTTTTTTTTCTTGATGTTGAATAATTACATTTAACATTTGCTAAACCATTGCAGAATGGGTAACAAGAATAGGATGCTAAATGAAGACACAGCAGCTTGTTACGGCAAGTTAGCTCACCTAAAATAAAGATTAAACACAAGCATTTTCTGCTAGTACTAGGACTAAGAATAAAAATGTGTGACCAAAGTCACGAACTTCAACAACAGCAGCGCTACTCGTCTATTTTTACATTGCCAAAGATTTCTGTCTTCCAGCACTGAGATGAATCAATAATTCTTTATAAACAGTCTCCATTAGGATGTCCTGTGGCCATTTTCTAATAGGTACGATGTGAACAGAAGGGTTTGTGTTCATCACCCTACAGATGCTGAGACGATGTAGAGTTTGGTGTTGAAATAAGATCCAGGTAAAAGAAAGAAGCTGAAAGGGAAGGTTTGGGCACAGATGGGGTTGGTGCATCGTGGCTTTGGGGGGCTCTCCTGCTACTGAGGGAAGAATTTTTCCTTCAAACAGGGATACAATTTTTTCTAGTAAAACTTAACAACCAGAGAGCTTATGCTTGGATTTTACTTGCTTTTCAATGTATTTTTAAGCACAAATAGATCGTGTTTTGCCTCCATTGACCTGTCTGCACGCACATCAATTAGTTACAAGAGTAGGTCATTTGATACACACCCGAGTAGTATTTGATTGCTTCTAAAGGGCAAGCTAATTTTCAGCAGGGCTAAATACATATTCCTCTAAACAGTATCATAAAAACTAGTTTCCATTTTCATTCCAGTGCCGTTTCCTCTTTTCTTTCACTTTGACCTTCTTGCAGTGAGGTAACCTCAGCGGGTTAATCAATGTGCATTTATTCCCTTTCTGGTCAGATATCTGGTTTCTGTAAAAGATGCTGGGAAGAGAAGAAGTGCGTTGGGCTCTCAAATATTTACACTGCAATTGCCGTGACCTACATTTAGTAGTAATTCCCCTGTAGACTCTAATCTTTCTGTGCGAGGTTCAGTGACTTACAAATCCCTACACTTATTATTACGCCAATTAACTGCTTACCATCTCAGCCATTAGGCATTGAACTTAAAGCATTGACAGTTATTTTGGGTAATACCATCATTCTGTTGGTCAGGTTATAGTATTTTCTCACGACAGGAATATTTGGAGGCAGCAAATAACAGTTTGTGAATTGTAAAGCAGTTTGAAGCTGTGTAAAAGTGGCTTTTGAAATAAAACCACAGACTTGTACTGATTTCTCCTCCCAAAGACAGGACCCAGCAGCCCGGGTGGGACTTGTGTGAGATGTTTCCAGAGTCAGGACAATACTGCTTGGACCATTACCACAAGCGTCTTTGTTCAATGGTTAAATTCCAAGAGTTTTTACAGTGGTTTTTAGAAATTTTAAGTTGTTTTGCATGTCACTATTACTATTCTTTTACAATTTATTCAAATGCAAGAGAGAACTAGAAGAAACATATTAGTGATGGGTTGAGCACTATATAAAAAAATGCATAAATATTTATTAAATGCTTTAAATGTTCTTTTTTCCTTAAAGATTTTCCTTATCCTTTCAGTTGCTTTGACACATGTTTTTGTACAAGCTTAAGGAAATTTGTGTTTCTTTTGCTACAATTAATATCTTCCAGCCATCTCTTCATGAGGTCCAGCAAATTAAGCTGCAGGAGGCTTTTGAAATATGATACAGTTCAACATATTGATCTTCAGGATGACCTTTCTTTTGAGGACAGCTTTGATGATCTAATGGCTCTTTGTTATCTCCCAGGTTTTTTTTTCCCTGTGGTTGAGGGGGAATTAAAGTACTTTTTTTTGAAGTTAGGATACTGAGTTGAGCCAGCAATAATTTCATTTATTGACTGTTTTAGCTTTACTCAGGTCTGTGAACAGCACCATGTGGTGTTGTATTTATGCATTTACATAAATGTCTGAGCTTGAGTCCCAGATGTATTTTTTTCCTACATACTTGTTGTATTTTGGGAGATACTTTCAAGAATACAGGCTGTGTAATCTTGATAGATCTTGTGATGCTTTTTGCTCAGGTAGGAGAAGCCACTGGATCTGAAGTTGTATCTCCTGCTTATGTTGGCATTGAACATTATTTTGTGTGTTCATGGTTAAATGTAGCAAAAAAGAGAAGGGATGACCTGCTGCATAAATGCTAGAAGTAGTAATCGATTGACTCTCCTGTTTAAAAATGAACTAAAAGTATAGAGCAAATTAGTGAGATTCTCTTACATATTATAAAGGTGCTTTGTCAGGACTGTTTAGCTTATTCTTGCTCTAATTAGTTTTTCTTGCCTAGTCTTTTAATGTTGCTGGTGTGGTTTCTTCACATTGTGATATCCAGATCATCTAGTCCTGTGTTTATCTCGAGTGAGTGTTCTATGTAGTTTTTAATAAAGCTTCTTCAATAAGGTTGATACGAGAACTCAGAAGCGATTGCAACAAAATTAACAGTGGGTTTGGATCCGTCCTATTATTGTAGGCCATGCAAGAACAACTGTGAGCAAGTGAATGATTTATGGAACAGCATCTGACAAAATTTGCTTTATCTGTGTTGAAACAAGAGCACGTGGTATTGAAGTAATGAGGCCTATTTGTGTGCACATTGTGGAGAGGAGGACTGAACCTTGATTCAGACATTATCTACTCCCTTTCCATGTTTTAAAATGCAGTTCTGACACTGGCTTAGCAAGCGACTTGTGAGTATAAAAACAGTGAGAGGGGGAGTTCTGGGCATTTGTGTCCTCCCTGCTGGAGTCAACGTGTTTGAATATTCTGTACCAGCTGAAGTATCTTCTTAGGTCACAGAAATTTGAGGAATTTCAGCCATACTCAGACACAAGATCCTATGAAACTTCTTCTGGTGGGAGGATTTCATATAAAGAGGAAGGAAAATACTTAATAAGTTGAAGAGCAGGTCCCTGGGCAAGGCCAAACCCATCATCCCCACCGTGCTCCCTGAGCTGGGGCTGCCAGGGGTCCCTGGGCAATGAGGGGACCAGAGCAGGTCCTCGACCCCTGATGTGGAGGTTCTTTGGCTCCATCCCCCAGAATTATCCTGAGGATGATGTAGCCTGTGCTGGTGCAGTGTAGTTGTGAGGGTCCCATGGAGGGATCCCACTTCTCTGCTCTGGAGCCTGGAGACATCACAGAGCTCATAGAGATGCTTCTTACCATCAACTTGCTACCTGCTTTGGTTTCAATGAGGGTTTCAAAAACATTAAAAAAGAAGTAGTAAACTTCTTTATTTTATTTTTTTTGTGACCTTTTCTCCAGCCTGTTTTAGCGCAGTGCTGTAAGGAAGCAGCATTTGGTGATACCCACGGTGTCTGTACCATCCGCCCCACTCATCCTCCTCTCCAGTAACCCTGGTTCCTTTGGCCAGTTCTGTGCGTATTTAACAGAGGAATATTGAAGCTCAGCCATGGGGATATGGTCACCTCCATCCCCAAAATTGTTTGGTGACCCCACAGCAGCTGAGACAACATGTTTCCCAGAGGCAATACCCAGCTGGGCAGTCAGGACATGTCTGTTGGTTGATGACGAGATGCAAAATGTAGGCAGGGGACACAAGGACATATAGGGGGACATATAGCTATGGTGGCGCTTCTGCTGCAGAGGCACCTGCTCTCAGGGGGTTGCTACAGATGGTGTCTAAAAATATGGTGGGTTTTTTTGTTTAGCATCTTCCTAACTATCTTTTATGATCTCCTTGTTTTTAACGCGCTGTAACTTGAATTGTTTGTGCCTCGAGTGTTGTTTGCAAGACGTTGCATCCCAGTGTCACAAACCTCTTTTTTACTCCATCCCTCATTTCATGTGCTGCTCTCCTCCCAAGTTAATCTGGGCTGTTGACACAAGCAAAATTGGTAGCTACAAGTAAAACCTCATTTAACTTACTAATCGCATGCTAAATGCCAGTGGGGCAGCAACATCACCTGTGTATTCTATGATTCTGTGTGATAGTCACACTTGTTATGAAATACCATATAGATACTGACAGGTCAGACCTAAGAAAGTGAGCTGTCCCTTTGCTTCTGGTTTCTTGATCTATTTTTATGGAAGCAGAATTCCCCTTAACAAGGATTCTGCCCCCAATTCTGATTTTTTCTGCTGATGTGCATTTCTTGTGAATATTTTTGATGAAATTTCTGCATCAGAAAGCAGTAAATTTTTTAATATAGGAAGCTAAAATATTGGTGGTAAAGTGCTGTCTTCATTTTCTCTCTGTAAGGATAATATGGCTCTCTTAGTGCTTATTGTGGATCTGAAATGTGTATTTTATGATAGCTAAACTCAGTTCCTTGTCACTGTTATTGCTGTTATAATTTAGCAGTGCACAGGATTCTAGTCCTAGCTCAGAACCCTGGTGCCCAGCACTACACCCAGAAAACATCTGAGCTTCACACGTATTTAATGGTTCATTTCTTTGTATTTAAAAAAAAATAAACACACAGAGAGAACCTGCTATCCCAGCAGATGTGTCCATCTCTAAAAGTGCACTGTACTCCCGGATCGGTGCCTCGGATGCAGAGACCACCACGGCTCTTCTCTACCCCCAGCAAGACTTGGACTCTGCGCTACGACTCGCCAGAGCAGAGGTAATTTCCTTCTGAATTTGGAAAAGGAAATATGTGCCCCTTGTGGTCTCCTTCTTGCCTGTTTTCTCCCAAAGGATTCATATTACAAACTCTTGCTCTGTTGTTGAAACTATTCTCAGCTGTGCTAAAGCCGCGCTAGAGGCTACCAAGGCAAAAGGTGCCGCGCTGTGAGTTTTGCTTCTTTGACATAAGTGAAAAGCAGACATTATAAGAAAATAAATCTTCATTGTTTTTACCTCAAGTGCACTCTGTGCATCTTGACATTGCTATGTAATTCTTTAAAAATTGCAAGATGCTATCAATAGGAATAAAAATATTTATTTTACAAAGTTACATCTAAGATTAGTCTGGCTAAGATAAAATGGGCACAATCTAGGGTTAGAATATTCCCAGCGTTATGATAGATTGTGTGAATGAAGGGAGCACAAAGGAGCGCAGTCCTTTGGGTATAGAATTTCCTGAACAGGAAGCCCTAGATAAGTGTGCAGAAGCCGTGGAACCTCCTTAGAGGACAAACCATGGGACCATGTACAGAGATATTATAGCGCCAGGTCAAATCAGACACAATCTAGTGTAACATGTTATTTCTTGAAAAGTGTCATTTTTGTAATCAAGAATGAAGCGTGAAACAAGGACATGGCATTTACTTTCCTAAGTTAGTTTTTTGAAACTGGATTTCACATCTGAACTTCTTTAATCGCACCTCACAGTCTGAAAAGGAAAAAAATCACTGGGGATGCTTAAATTTGAAAATATTATGAAATCTATACCTCTGTTAATTGAATCTGATATTAAATAAAATATGGTACACTTAATTTCCTCTTAAATGGATCACTGGGTTTATTTTCTTTTTTATTTTTCTTTTACTTTCTTTATTTCAGATTGTGGCCAAGGAAAGAGAAGTGTCTGAGTGGAAAGAGAAATATGAAGAAAGCAGAAGGGAAGTGATGGAAATGAGGTGGGTTATTAACTTGCCACTGATCACACTGACAGAGCGTGGATACTACACAGAGTACCACGACTGCACAGCTGGTTTGTTAGCTGAATTAGTTTAGTTATTTTTAACTGCAGGCTTTGGATTAATCCTAAATTGATATTTTGTCATTGTTCTACATGGTGGACACCACTGTCCTACATAATCATTGAAAACGTCTATGTTGCTAATTCATTTTTATCCTTAAAATACTGAGATAAGGGGTCTTTAACCTGGGTGAATGGAAGGGAAGAATTTCCCCCAGTTTGCGCTGTGAATTCTGACATGGATTGCATAGTAACTTTCATTCTCCACAGAGTTTTGCCAGCAGAAGAATGAATGTGAAGGTTTGCAGATAGGTGTGAATAGTAGAGGCTTCCTCCGGGAGGTTATTCAAACAAGTTTCTTCAAAAATAGAAAACAAAACCCCATTTGTCAGTAGGAAAACATTTCTTGCAAGGGAACCACTCTGGCATCTGAGTGTTGACTTTCAAAGAGATTTTGCACCCTTTTCTATGAACTTTAGTCATTACACACACTAAGCTTGATTCCAGTTAAGCAATTTGGATTTTGCTGCTCCGTTTGAGAGCTGCAAGAAGGACCCTGAGCTTTCCTGTTTCTTCTAGGTGGATCTGTTGTTCTAATATATTCTATTTCTCCTTACAAACCTGTTTCTGTTACATTAAATATCTGTATTTGGGAACATAACTGGTTTGAACTTCCTTCCCAGACCAGGTCCTGCCACACACAATGATGTCAACAAAGTACTTGTCAAAGAATCACTATTTTTTTCCCATTTAGTCAGTTGCAAGTTTCAGCCTTTCTGTTTTTCACAGTGGTAATATCATAAGAACAACATACCAATGAGCTTGACCTGTTCATCCATCTGAATCTGAGAGACTCATTAATTGTAAAAAATAGTGTATAAAAAGTATTTCGTGGAGTCTTTAAAGCCTGTTATTTTCCACTTTCAAACAGACAGACCCCCACCTCTTAACTCATAAATGAAAGGGTAAGATTATTTTAGCACCCTACTTTTAAGCAATTTCTGCGATCTCTTCTGAGACTGCATTTTCTTCAAAATCATTTCTGTTCTAGCATCAGCTTGTTTCCAAAATTAAATGTCTTTGTGGTTTTAAGCTAAAGCCAATGAGCTTTATCAGGTCATGACCTGCAGATGCAATTCCTGCTCATATCCAGGAAAACTGTACTTGAACAGGGGAAAATGGGAACCGCGGCACAGAGCTCAGCAAACACTGGCAAGGATGCTGGAGTCTCACGTGGCAGATTGGAATAGGATTTGAGCCAAAGCATCTGAAGAGAAGCTCAAATGCTTAATGGGGCAAAACAGAGAGGAGATGCTGCAAGTAGTCAAACGGAGGAAGGAAAAAGGAATGAATAAAATTAGGAATTGTGTAAGGAATGTCTCAGCGTTCAGCACATGCTCAAGTGTGGAATTTGGTCTGTTCTCTAGAAACTGCCTGTGTGCAGACGGACACTGGCAGAGGTTGCTTATTGCTTAATGAAAGGAGAGCAGCTGGCACACTGGAAATCTGTTCCATCGTCTTCCTCATGATGATTTGCTGTGTGTTTACACCCTCAATATAATTTGATTTGAAAAGAAAAAAAACATTACATAAGCCAAATTTCCCCCAAGTACATCCCTAGAACACACCGGTGAAAAAAAAATCTGACTACTGTTGTCACAAAATTATAAAATATGCAAGCGCGCACAGAGAAAAATTTATCTTGGAAGATTAAGTGTTCAAACAATCCTTATGTGGTAAATTAGAGAGCCAGCTATTAGATGTGATATAATGATCAGCAAGGAGTGAAGGGATTATCTCGAGTTGCAAGTTCAAAAGTATCACTTTTCACAGATGGAGAAGCAATGCTCCTTTGCCCAAGTCCTGCATGCTCTGCCTGGAATATCCTGAGTTCAGCTTAGTTTCCAGAAAAACATCAGGCTGGAGGAACCTGGTGAGCTGTACCATAACCCAAGGGTACAAGAGAGGCAAGCAAGAAATATTTAAATATGGTTATTTGGAGGTGTGATGATGCCTCAGTAAGGGAAGTTGAGCAGATGACCTCTGAGATCCTTTGTAGCCCTGGATTTTGGTGTTTTCATGACTGATGAAATTGCAGGAAGTCAATACGTAGGCTGAATGTCTAAAATATGAGAAGTTAAGCCTATGCAGCATGTCACGCTAGAGTTAAGATGTTACGTCACAGAGGGGAAAGATGTGACCAGCATCCTTTGGTTCTCCAGCCATAGTGACCATTATTTAGGCTGCTGGACTGAAGGAGGCCTTTGACATGACTCTGGAACAAGACTTCACTTGACTACCTTGCTTTCCAAACTGAATATTATTGAAACCAATGTGCCATTGCAGCATCCACTTCTACTGATCAGCTGCCATGTGATTCATAACGCTGGATGATGCAGAGAATGAAGAACCTACTTTAACTAGCAACCTGTTCCAGGTGAAGATGTTGCTGCTCGTTGCAGGGGGGTATGACTAGATGAACTTTGAGGGTCCCTTCCAACCCAAACTACTCTATGATAACTAGTCTAAGCTGGTAAAAATAAGAAATAGACAATGTTACTTCACTGTGCTGCCAACTTCCATGGTGCAACCTGGGCTAGGAAATGCTGTGGTGTCATAACAGTGTTTAATGTTGTGTTTGTTGCCCCGAGTCCTTGGCTTCATTTTCTAGGATGATAAAACTTCCTAAAGGTGCCTGGTGTTACAAGGACACGACATGGCTTTAAATCCTTATAGCTTACAGCAGGCTTTTGAAGTAATCTTCTTTGGACATGAAACCAATCCCTTCCTTTTAGGGGAAAATCCTTGCAGATGTCTTTGCTCTCAAAAGTGTCATTTGTGGTTAAAAAAAAAAGAGAAATCCAATTAAAACAACAGGACCAACAGCAGGGAAAGCAGCACTGGAGCGGATGCCGGTGGAGGCAGCGGGGAGATGTGCAGAACCAGGCTCTGGTCCCAGTCACCAAAACAGGGGGTTTTAGTTAGTTTTTCCTTACTGATTTTTGTCTCAGGGTTGTTCCACATCTCTTCTGTAACCTCACCGGCTGCAGTGGAATTGTCTGAAAACAGAGCGAGTGCAAGCAAGACTTCAAAGGAGACCTATTCAAACATCAGTGGGCTATTTTGAATATCCACTTCAGATGAAGTGTGGGGTAACTTTGTTTTTCATAGACAGTCCTACGTGGCTCATGAATCAAAGCACAGATCAAGCTAGTCTCATTTCATTAGCTTTATTTGGCTCTGGAAAGGGATGGATCATCTTTCTAAATCACATTTAATCCGCTTATTTTGGCTAACCTCTTTTCAAGAAGGAAACTCAGAGCCTACTGTGAGTATATGAAACAACATAGTCTTAAAAGTAACGTTTTGCCGCCTGTTTCAAAAACAGCTTCGGGAAACAGGACATGATGGACTTTGTGTGCTACATCATTGCGTATTTTTGTCTTGTTCTCTTAAGTGCTAATGGATCATTTTGTCACATTTGGAGAGTGGAAAATTAGATATGTTTTGGATGAGGGCCAACTATGCTCCTGTTAGGTTTACTTGCTACCAATTATAACTTCACTTAAGGTTTACATTAAAAATAAGCAAAAACGAACATGGAGAAGAGAGGAGAAAGAAATGGAAAAATCAGGCGTTTTGTAACTCTTGAATTAGACCAACGTGCTTATATTTATAGTTAAATCATGATTGCTAAAGTACTTTGGGCATGTTTCAAATAGCAGAATGTGTTTGAAAGCAATCCCTCTTCCCTTCTCCCACCTATATTGATTTACATGGAGAATTAAAAACCAGGTGCAATGTTTGATCTGTCAGTTTTGTTTGTTACTCGGGTATTAAGGAGCCTATAAAAATGTGAAGGGGTTCTGTCTGTCTTTTAAAACACCGTATTCCAGTTACTGTGTAGTATTATTTTCTAAGTAAGCATTAGCAATTATGCTGTTTGCCAAAAGCAACTCTTCTTTTTCTTTTTCCCCTCTTATAGGAAAATAGTTTCAGAATACGAGAAGACGATCGCTCAGATGATAGGTAGGTGTTTTCTGCTCTGAAAGATGCTGTCCTCCGCTCTTGATTTTCTGGAGAGAGTGATAGAAACGTGGTCGGAGTCTGTGGGCTTCGTTTGGGCTCCATTTGGATGCTTGCGGCATCTGCTGCTGCTGGGAATTGGGAATGCAGCCGAGGACCCCGTGTGTGCTGCTGGGCTGGGATGAAAAGCCAGGGCTTCATTGTACAGAAAACAGCCCCTGAGGCAGTCCAGGTAATACAGAAAGGTCAGCGTTTTTCTTCTGCGTCAAAGCAAACTGTCCCATAGGAAACACGCTCAAGTGCTTTGCCTAGAGTTCATGGGTATCTGCAGGAAAGACTTGCAGTGACCTAAAAACCCTTTAGTCATCCGCTGCCAACTGTTTGATGGGAGATACCAAACTTAGCTCTTTACAACAACAGGGATTATCTGTGCTAAGTGCATTGGGCAGACCAAAACCTAGATTAACTCCAATCCCAGCTGAGAGATTATTAGTAACCAGTCCACCTCACCATTTATTTACTGACAGAGGCTTCTCCTTTAATATCTAAATTATGATGTTTTGCCTCACAATAATTAGAAAATGCCTTTGTTAACTGCGTGCCCCACAAATAAAAAAAGCCACACGTAGTAGCATTTCAAATCCCAAAGTTACGGACTTGTGTGCTTCCTTGGCACTGGACGTCTGGCCCCTGGTCTGTGATTTTAAAGCCTCTTCATAAGATTTCCAAAGCTCTTTTTCTTAGTCTGGCTACAGAAAGTGCCGGCGGTTTGTGCCACCGTGTTCTGCTTCGGCTCAAGCTGTATCCCAGAAAGGTGGACGGCTGAGCAGGGTCATGGGTTCGTGGAATAGAATGGAATAGGATAGGATAAGGAATAGGATAGGATAAGGAATAGGATAGGATAAGGAATAGGATAGGATAAGGAATAGAATAGAATAGAATAGAATAGAATAGAATAGAATAGAATAGAATAGAATAGAATAGAATAGAATAGAATAGAATAATATTGGTTGGAAAAGACCTGTAAGATCATTGAGTCCAACCATTAATCCAGCACTGCTAAGTTCACCTCTAAGTTCATCCCTAAAAAACTCATAAAGAAGCAGTGGCTGATGAGAAAGCAGGACCAACCTCATCTGGACAAGCTCGAGTAAAGCAGTGGAGAGCTATGAAACACTGTTAAAAGCCATTAGGAGTGGTCTAGGAGGTAAACTTGAGCTGTGAGATGCAAAAGAAAGGCTGGCCTGGCTAATGCGATCTGTGAGCAGAGGGTGTTGTGAATCCAGGCTGTTTGCACTGTATTTATTGAAAAATGAAAAGAAAGAAATTATTCCTCTTAGTCCCACTGAGAGAAGTGGCACAGAGAGCACAGTGTGCCTGGAACACGACAGCCAGACCCGCATCTTTCTGACAGGTTTTTAATGGGGAAGGACTTTTATTACAGCTGTCGGCATATACGATTTTGCCCCTTTTAAATTTGGCAGCCCCCTCATGTACAGCCAGTATTGTGTGACGCCCAAATATTTCAGTTTGTTTTAAATTTTTTTGGTTTTCAATTAATGTTTGAGTTGTGTTTACACACATTTGTAGTGAATTTGCTTATTTTTACCCCAAGGGAGTGAGGGGAATTAGTTCAATGTCCGGTGCTTTCGCTGCCTTCCTGCATTTCTCAAATGTTGAGAGACACCCCAACCGCCTTTCAAGTGAAGGGAAAAATGACCCTATAAATAAGTGTTACAAGGCTAATAATAAATTAAATAAATAATAAGATATATAATAATGAATAATAGATAATAATAATATGCCTGGCTTCATTCTCTATGGTGTTATGCCTCCACTGCATTTTGTATGTACAACTGAGCAAATCTGCCTGCCTTCTGACATAATGTCTGTCCTTCCTGTCATGCGAGTGTTAAAATAGAAGTGACCAGAGTACGCAAAGAACTTAATTCATTTTGCTTTACACTAAACATACTCTGGTGTGGCTTTGTCCCTGAACCTGGCCCTTCACATGTACAAACAGAGGACCTATCCTTTTTTTCCCAAGTATATGCATATAGTTAGCAACAGAAGTTTATTTTTGATTACAAATTCAAATTCTATTTTTGAGACACTGTTTGGTTTTGGTTTTTTTTAAATAAATCAAATTGTGAGGTTGCTGTGCAAAAAGAAGGGATAGAATAGCGATCCTAAGACAAAGGCACAGCCATGGTGTATATAGTGAATTCTACAATTGCCTTTTACTCTTGTTGCAAAGACATCAAGGATAATTAAAGCATCGGGCCATTGATCACAGAGGAAATAGAAAGATTTTTAAACTTCAAATCAGTCTGAGTCTTTCAAATGATCTATGGCAAGTTTTTAAGAGCTCTGGCCATAAATAATGAAATTTGCTGTCCATTTGCAAAAGCATGTGACACAGAAAGCATGTGTAAATTAGAGCAGTATTCAAATCCTACAGCATGGTAATGCATTAAATGTGGGGCTTCCTCTCCCTGCATTTAATGTCCATGTTTGATCTAATTGTCCCACTTTCTTCCATCATTTGTCATAAATTACTGTCCTCTTAGATGAAGGAGTTCACTCATCCAAGTGGCACGTTGTGGAGGGAAATGATTGTCTGTGTGCTATTTGCATATACTTCACTGAACTGTTATCACAATAACATCTTACTACTAAAGCTAAAGATGCATTTTAACAAAAGAAATGCCTGTGCTGTTTCTGTTTATGATTTAACCCTTCTGAGCTATTTATCCGACCCAGTTAGGAGGCCATTGCAAGCAAACTGATTTCACAAATCCCTCTAATGAATATTCAGTGTGGTCGATAGGTCCTGCTCAGCTCTTTTTAGGTTGTCATGTGTATGTATAATGAACATTGAAAATATTCCATATTAACTATATGATTGTGCATATTTGCCTATAAAGGCATGAAAACATGCATTGTAAATGTTAATCGCCTTTGATTTCAAGGGCTGTGGCAGGTCTAGTATTTGCTGTCACACATATATAAAACCCAATATCACCCAGCTGAGCTGATGCAATTAGTTCCATGCCACACTCTGCACAGGCAGAGCTTGCAAGCTCAGTGTAGAGACCCCTCTTAGCATCTCTTTGCATATTTTTTTACTGGTACTTTAACTTTGTTTTTCCTTTTTTTCTTACATTTGCCTCAGCCCCTAACAAACTGTTATTTTTACTGAGGAGGGGGAATTAAAAAGAACAGGCTTTCCAGCCCAGCCCGCTGCTTGTGCTGCTGCTTTGCTGACTCTCATCTGAGTTTTGCAGCTAAGGACTGAGCGGCACTGCCAGCCTATGTGAGCCCAGCTCCCTTCCAAAATCCCTGTCCAGGATTTCCTTTTTATTGATGGATTTGTCACGTGTTTTTGTTTACTTTATTTTTTTTTTCCCAGTTAAAAATGTATCCTTATACTTGTCCGTTTAAATACATAATGAAATTCTCATTATGAAATACAAACAGATGTTACGCTTTGTGCATTACAGGTTGTTGCATTACTTATTTTCTGCTTTCCTAACAATTCCTGATTTTCTGTTTTGCTTCCGTTTTTGTTGCTTCTTGCTATTTGCTTGCAAAAACAAAACAGGCAAGCCTGGTAAGTAAAGCTTTTCACCAACTTTCACACCAGCATTTCGCATTTTTAGTTTCTTTTGCTTTTGTTCTCTGTTTGCTGCATTCCCATTAAGTAGTGTGAGTAATTCTGAGCTGAGCCTGAAAGCGAATCTGCGGTGGTGGTGCTCTGATTCTGTCAATTTGGATAGTGTTAGTCCTGAGCATCCTGTTGTTATTGTTGGTGAGCCATGCACAGTGTGTGTTGCAGATGTGGAAGCCATTCAATTAAAATATTTTAATCACCTAACCTCATAAAAATGTTTAGAAATAAGCATCCATAACTGCTTAACTACAATTTGACTGGCAGACTATTGTCTGCATGGTTCCACTAAGCAGCTTTTTCATTAAAGCTTAATCAGAATTTTAGAAAATATCTCCTAAATCTTCCAGTTCCCTTCCAACCAGACACCACCTTCTGTTTTCTGTAGTGTATAAACCCGTTGGTTTTAAATCTGTCTTAACTGTTATCTCAGATTGTCAGATGCCCCTTTCCTAAAGCACGCTGCAAACTTTCCCTCTTTTCAATTTATCTGTCGCTTCTTACTTCCCCGATACAATTTCTTGTTCTCACTTGGAGCCTAACAAGGCCTTGGGGTCACTCCCTGGTCCCTGGACTCTGTAGCATGTGGTGGGAGAGAAGAACAGGAGAATCGGGTGTTTCATAGAATGTCCTGGGTTGGAAGGGACCCACAAGGATCATTGAGTCCAACTCCTGTCCCTGCACAGACAACCCCACAGGTCACACCGTGTGTCTGAGGACGTTGTCCAGTCTCTTCTTGAACACTGTCAGGTTGGGACCGTGACACCTCCCTGGGGAGCCTGTTCAGTGTCCAGCACCTCTGGGTGAAGAACCTTTTCCTAAAAGGTCTCTTGCCCCTAATTCCCATGTGGAAGCTGAAGTGGGGCTGAGGGTGGTTTGAAGGAGCTGGTCCAGCTGAGGAGGGAGGAGAGGGCACCACGATGCACTGGGAGGAACGGGAATCGCTCTGTAGTTGTGAGGGAGTGAGTCACGGATTCCTGACTTTCTACATTGCCCTAGAAACAAATTAGGAAAGAAGTTGCTAAAATACCGCAGACAACAGTCTGAGAAAAAGTGAAGTTGTGACATTAAATACATGTATAAGTACATTATGTGACCATGCAAATGGATCCCTCCTGCCTGGAGTCGCAGTGACAGAGGTTTTCCCAAAGAACAGGATCGTGCCAGGAGGTGTTTTGGAATTAAGCTAGACACTGTGTAATCTCCAGTGCGATTACACAAATCTGGTGCTGGAACACAACGTGACAACTTCTCAGATTTGGAAAAATAAACGAAGGAGGGTAAATCAGTTAATTTCTCCTTTTCCTTGAGAATACACTTATTTTGACATTACAGATGATCACCAAAATGTCTTTAGAAAGTCAGAACAGAATGTTCATTTTTAATGAAATGTTAAATGTTGTCAAACTGACCCGACATGACAGGGCTCTGTGTTCCTCAGTTCTGCCATATCAAAGGTGTTTGTTCACCAGTTAAATAAAAGTGTTACAACTTCCAGTGCTGCAAACTCAGTGCAGATCCTGAGAGCTTCTCTGGTTCTTTCAATGTTCTGCATCACGTAGAGGAAAATAACATCACGTCGGGCTCTGCCCCAGCAAGATGCTGTCAGGGGAGCACAGGACAGGGACAACATGAGCTGATGCATGGCCTGGCAACTCTGCTGCTCTGGGCTTAGTTAGGCTAGAAAAAAAGCATATAAAAGGACTGAATATGTAAAAGGAAGAGATTCATCTCAGTTTGGGAACTGACAGTTTCAACTCTGACATTTCAGAGCTGACCAAAACTATGAAATAATTATTTCAGATGAAGACCTTTATTCAAATTTAAAAAATAAACTCTTGTTTGGTTCTTTATATTTCAAAATATAAAGGTCTGAATGAAAGGTGATAGATTTTGAAATGCCCCATGCTCTTCAGAAGGGAGAACTTCTTACCTTATTTTAGTTCCCATCATAGACAAGGAAAACAGTAATATGAAACTGCTGTATTTTATGGGTTCATTTTCATTACAGTATAATTCAAGGTACACCTTAAAACGGACACAAGAATCTTATTTTAGGATATGAAGCAAACAATGAAGCATTTTGGAAGACAATGCCAGATTTTTTTCTTCCCGTGTTATACTGGTATTCCAGTTTATTACTAAGTCAACACCTCTGAAAATTTCTCTTCCATATGGATTTGGATTCCTGTTGTGTTCTTCCCACCACTCCTGCCTCAAATTTAATTATACACAGGAGATGCGTGGAACATGTTTTCTGCAAACCAGAACTTAGAAAGTCAGTCTAATGTTAGATTTCCTATCTGGCACTTGCCTACAGTAATCCCAAGAACGAGAGTTTGCAAAACACTGTTTTTCCAGGGGAAGAATTGAAGTTCAGTTCCATTAAATGAGGTGTCTTGTTTGGGCAGGATTAGAAGAGATGCCAGGAGATGACAAGCGTATATCAGCAGTGGCAAATCATTTATTGCCAGTGCTCGTAATATGAATAAATGTCCTTTCCTTCAACTACTGCAGCTTCAGGCAAACAAGGGGAACTCAACACCTGCCTTTTTCATGGGAACAGCTGAGTTCTAGGTGAAATAAATCAGTACAGAGATAGATTCACATTTTCCCCCAACATCACCATGTTTAAATATCACCATATTTAGCAACCTTCTTGCAAAACAGGATTGTGTCTTTATATAAAAGTGAATTTTCTGGATCCCACAAATTTACTAATACCCACTGTAGAGTAAAGTATAGGAGAAAATATAGATGATAGTGAAATCACTTCTTATTATTATGTTATTACCCTTCTGAAAATTGCTTTTTTTTTTTCTCCTTCTCTCTTCTTTCTAACAGAGGATGAGCAGAGAGAGAAATCTGTCTCCCATCACACTGTTCAGCAGCTGATAGTGGAGAAGGAACAAGCTTTGGCAGACCTGAACTCAGTGGAGAAATCCCTGGCAGACCTTTTCAGGAGATACGAAAAGATGAAAGAAGTGTTGGAGGGGTTTCGGAAGGTGAGTCATGTCCAATTCTCTCTTAAAGGGCAAAGCTGAGCAGACTCAGGCAGTGCTGCCCGACAGAGGGCACATCTTCCATTCCAGTCAAATCTGATGAACGACACCAGCTTGCAGTGTGCTCGGGTGAGGATGTGAATGCTCCTTTGTGCTTTCTTTTTGGCTTGAAAAAAGAGATGATTTGGCACAAGAGTAACTTGCTCCCATCTGTGACACTGCGATGTCAATAGATGTCACAGAACTGCGGGACCTGAGCATATGTCGGGGCTGCCTTCTGGTCTTCTATTACAGCCCAGAACATGAATACCTCAGGTTAGAGGTGGTATCTATAGTGTGTGATATACTGTAATCCTCAGATGAGGGATCACAGCCATGTGTTGAATGCAAACAGAAGAATTGTGAAAGCTTTTTGCATTGTGTAACTTTGGTTCAGACGGCATCTGTGTGGGGGTGTCCATGTTAGACTGTATAGAATCATAGAATCATTTTAATTGGAATAGACCCTTGAAATCATCGAGTCCAACCATAACCTAAATCTAGCACTAATCCATGTCCTTAAGAACCTTATCTATACATCTTTTAAACCCCTCCAGGGATGGCGACTCCACCACTGCCCTGGGCAGCCTGTTCCAATGCCTGACAACCCTTTCCATGAGGAAATGTTTCCTCATATCCAATCTGAACCTTCCCTGGCACAACCTGAGGCCATTTCCTCTTGTCCTATCACTTGTTACTTGGGAGAAGAGACCAACCCCCTCCATGCTCCAAGCTCCTTTCAGGCAGTTGTAGAGAGCGAGAAGGCCTCCCCTCAGCCTCCTGTTCTCCATCCCTTAAAATATCTAAGTGTAACTCCTGCAAATAGGTCCCTGTCCTACACTTCAGTCTCTTGGATTAAATTTAATGTAATCTTTTCATTTAAGAATGAAGAAGTGTTAAAGAAATGTGCACAGGAATATTTATCACGAGTGAAGAAGGAAGAGCAGAGGTACCAAGCACTCAAAATTCACGCTGAGGAAAAGCTGGACAGGTAACTGACTGTAAACATCTCTTCTCATTCCGTTCATGCTGCAGGAAGATTCCTGTGGCTGGACCTTGCATCCCAAACCTGCTGCTTCAGTCCGCACAGCACAGGCTGCTCTGCGATGGAGTGGGGCGTGAAATGCAATAATCAGAATTTCTATAATGTGCTGGTGTTCCTTCCATCCCTACAGAAAGGATTATTTTCATATTGAAAGGTTCCTGCATGAAGCGACCATGCAGAACACCTTAAATTTCTGTCTTTATCAAATGTCTTCATGTTTATTTAATGTACTTTCCAGGGAAGGTCAAGAAAGAAGCCGTTAGCTAGGTTTATGCAGCTATGGAGGGCTGTGCTCAGATATTTGCACCTGCAGATAGTGTGCCAGCCCCCAGAGACTTGTTGTTGCCCAAGGTTGTGTTATTGTCCGTGTCAATCAGCAGAACAGAACACGTAAGTGTTGCTCTGATGGTTCAATGCAGAATCAATCAGGTGGACTCTCCTCAGTAATACCAGTTGGATCAGCCCAACTTGTGCTGAAGGTGATGAGGAATAGTTGCACAAAAGATCATGCCAGATCTGCATGGATAGTAGCTCCTTAAGCCACTGCTAAGGAGTGAACACTGGATTGTGGCTTAAGATAAGCAGCTCCAGTCTATTTTTTAAATTTCTTTTTTTGCTATGCTGCCATGTAATGACCAAGCAAGCATTTCTAGAGATTATGTTCAGGATTCATATTACAGTCCTCTAGACCCATGAGATGTCTCTAAAATGTCACTAGGACTATCAGTGACTAAAACCAAGTGAGACGTGGGTTTGCTTTCCAGCACTTGTCCCATCTGTGAGTCTAGTCTGCAAGAACTGGAGATCAGATTTGGAACCTTCCATAAAACACCTCTACCTAAGTCAGATTTATGACCCCAGCACAGACATCTGAGAGAAGCAAGGAGGGAACAACATGGACATTAAAAAAAGACTTTGCAGTCTCTGCTGAGCAGGAGAGGGAGTCAAGACAAGTCTGTAGTAGTGATGCTCAGGCTGCTTTCAAAGACATGCAGAAAGCAGCCCTGTCCTCACCAGCCATCTGCTAACATGCAGTCCATCCTTTAGTACCTGCTGTCCTTTCTTCTAGAGAACCTGACGTGACAAAAATCTGTGTTTTTCTAGAGCCAATGCTGAAATTGCACAAGTGAGAGGCAAGGCACAGCAAGAGCAAGCAGCGTATCAGGCCAGTCTTCGTAAAGAGCAGCTGAAAGTGGATGCGTTGGAAAGAACACTGGAACAGAAGGTAAACAGCAATTCAGCTCTTTTAACACAAGTCAATGGGATTAACAAAGTTCAGTGAAACCTTCTCCCCAGAGTGTCTGTGTTCAGCTCTCTGGAGCTCAGACAACAGCCAAAGTCTGGCCAAAGACCTCTCCAGCTCCTTGTTTCATAGAATCATAGAATAGTTTGGGTTGAAGGGACCTTCAGAGCTCACCCAGTGCCACCCCTGCCATGAGCAGGGACATCTTCACCAGCTCAGGTTGCTCAGAGCCCCGTCCAGCTTGGCCTGGGATGTCTCCAGGGATGGTTCATCCACCACCTCTCTGGGCAACCTGGGCCAGGCTCTCGCCACCCTCAATGTAAAATATTTCTTCCTCACATCCAGCTGGCCCAGGGAGCCCCGTTGCCCAACCCTTATAACAAAATCAGCCCTGTGCACCAGTTCGGGCAGGTGGACCCATCTGCTGGGCTTTGACCTCAGACACCGGCCAGCACTCAGGGCCAACAGACTTGCTCAAATCTCAGCATGCAGCTGGGCACCAAGCAGGGCCCCTGGTTTCCTTTGGTTCTCAGGTTTAAGTTCTTCTTGTTTTAGTTCTTCTTTCAATTTTTCTTTCCATTTTTAGTTTCAGCTGTAATTCCAGTGCTGGCTTACGTGCCTCCACTGCTAACACAGACAAAATGATGGGATATGGATCTGTACAGCTTAGGGGAAAAGTGACTGTTGGAAATCTCTATTTATATCTCATATTCTCTAGGTCAGCACAGGAGCTTCTCACAGTACAGCACAGCTCAGCCTTGCTTTGGAGGCCCTGGAAAACAGGGTGAAAATAATGCTATAAAAGTGCAGCCTAGAAACAAATTTATGCTGTGTATTATTGCCATCTACTAGGAATGACAGCTGTAAAGCTGTGTGCTCTAGTGCTAAAGGGTATTTATTGAAGTCGGAGGAGCTATATGTGGAAATAAGCATATTGTCTGAATGCATTATACATAGCTACTATCTATGCACATACTTATATTCTATTCTCAATGTTGGCAAAAAATCTAATTCTCCCACACTTTTCCCAAGATAGGATAATTAAAAAAAACCCAACAAACCTCTCTTAACAATATTTGTCATAATACTTCATATTGCCTTTTGTTTTCCAGAATAAAGAGATAGAAGAATTAACAAAGATTTGCGATGAACTGATTGCCAAAATGGGGAAAAGCTAACTTTTAACCAAATCTCTGGACTTCGATATTGAGTGCAATATGACCATTGGCACACTGATGTCCATACATTTACATGGACAGGTTATATTTTCACTTTTTCGTATGCACTACTGTATTTTCTTTCTAAATAAAGTTGATTTAATTGTATGCAGTACTAAGATGACTATCAGAATTTCTTGCTATTGTTTGCATTTTCATAGTATAATTCATAGCAAGTTGATCTCAAAGTTCCTGTATCAGGGAGATTGTCAAGTTCTCTAAGAAATTACAAATTGCTGATCCTAGCCTTCCCTTTGTACATGAGTTCCCATGTTGGATGTCTTTTTGGATTTAATATAAACATGTATTACTTGCATGGGGACTCTTGCCTTAAGGAGTGTAAACTTTATCTGCATTTGCTGATTTGTAAAATAAAATTAAAAATGAAAAAAAAAAAACCAAGAAAAAAGAAAATGCATGTCACTTAAATGAAATTCTCTATTGTAAATAAATTTTTTCGTTGAAAGTTGAAGATGAGGATGGCTCTATTTTACGTCTTACTTAACTTGCTTACTTCACATGCAGCACCTTTTAAGGAATTGCTACATGGAAACCAGCGCTTGGGCCACTGCTTGGAGCACTTCGTGGGTCACAAGAATGTGCTTCTTATCTGCACATATCTATGTCTGTATCTTCCTCTGTCCATAAATATAATATCTATATACATATATATATATATATATGCTCGATTTAAACCGTTCATGTCCCAAGCATAGGATTAATCCTTCAAAATGTTTAATACTCTGACCCAACAAATCACAGAGGCAAATGGAATGAGACTGTTGGTGTGGGCTGGAGGCTGTGGCGTGGGATGGTGGATTTTAAGCATCACTGAAAACTGAATAATACATTTTCTTCTTCCCACCACTGGAAGAATTTTCCTGCAGGGTTTGTGGAGATGAAGTCCGTGTAATTAGGAGTACAGCCAGAATCAGCTAGATAAGTAGCATTCTCGCACACCTCTTTAGCCTCTAAGTTATCCTCTGCAAAGGATTAGGAATGTCAGATAGGCATTAAGACTTTAATAGCAAACAAACTGCTTTCTGTGGCTAATGGTGCATCTCCTGTATCTCCATGATGTGGACAGTCTTCAGCCTGCTTCTTGTCGGCTCCCTTTTTGTACTCAAAAGTAAGTCAACTCCCTTTTCTTTCCTTATTTAGTTTATTTTTCATTTCCACTTCAGGCATTGCTGAAATGGGAATTATCTTCTTGCTGTTGTGGCTTCTCAGTTTGTTTGGTTTCAGAATATTTTGTGTATGTGGTTGTCAGCACAGAATTTCACCTCTGCTGTGTAATGTAAATACAAAAGTGTGTAAAAGCTAACAAGTTTAAATGTAAATATCCATATGGATATACTGTTGTGCCTGGGTGGATACTTTAGGAGGAAATGAAATATGGATCACAGTAAGATTTTATGTGTTTACAATGTAGTTCTTCATGGTACATGGACCAAAGATCATGATGGAGGGGGGGGAAAGCACAATAGCCCAAATTGTTACAGGGGACGCTGCTCTGAAAATCTTCATGAAGGTGTGGGTGCAATTGCAGAACATCGGCTGTTCTTGGATTACTTTAAGTGCAAATTCTAACAACAAAATAATACATGGCTGGTTTTTTTATCTTTAAAATCAGTATCTGGACCACGTCTGAAAAAAAGAATAATTGATAGAACTTGCAGAGTCTTTAGTTACTTTTTAAACCTTTTTGTGATTTCGCATGTGCTTCAAACAAAATTAGAAAGAGTGCATAGCCGATATTTAAAGATATTTTTTTGCAAACCCTAAAGGCTGCTGTTATAAGTGGTCTTTTTTCCCTTAATGGCAGGCGAAGCGCTGCAGTGTTACACCTGTGTAGGTTCTAGCGATGACGACTGTAACAGACAAGGAACCCAGCAATGTCCGGGCCATTCAGATGCGTGTGCCGTCTTTAGAGGACAAGCAAGTAAGTTGTCACAAACAGTCCAGACTCATTAATTCTTTAATGATACAAATATATAAGCAGTGTTGGAAAGAGAAGAGTGTAAGATAATGGGAGAAACAAAGGTAAATGTTTCCTCTCAGAATAAACTCTATTAATAAATCTCAATCCCTAGTTTTGTTGGTTTAGCAGCAATCTGATACAAAATCCCAGGGAGTTTAATTATCAGTATACCATGATGAGCCGTATCTAAGCTATGGGAAAACTGTAAAAAAGCATTTTAAGTATTCCCTACTTCTTGGTGAAATCTGTCAGTTTTAAACTAAATGTCTTGCATGGAAATTAAGAAGGAAAGGCTACTGAGGCACTGCACTTGTGCACGTTCAGGGATATTTAAGGTTCATCAGGTGCTTGTAAGATAAATTACAACTATTTAACTTAAGGAGGAGCTCGTTAGTGTGCTGCAATCTGATGCAATTGTATTTACGTACTTGTAAGGAGAGGCCAAACCTGATGTTGCTGCTCAGGGCCGGTCCGTGCGGAGGGGACGGGGCAGGTCCGTGGGCTCAGTGTGGCTCTGTTCCAGGTGGGGTGATGAAGTCCTGCTCGTTCAGGTCCTTCTGCGAGCGGGCGAGGAGGGACGGATCGCGAGCGCCCGGGGTGAGCGTTCACTGCTGCTACTCCAACAACTGCAACGCAAAAAGCCCGGCGTCCAGTGTCACCATCTCCACCAGCTACATCCCTCTCCTCATCTTCACGTTGCTGTGGCACCCGCTGTTGAAGGTGACATGAAAGAGGAAAAAAAAAAGAGTATCCTGAAACAACAAATCTGCCTCTATAGAAAGGGATTATTATATTTCCTGATCGCATTACTCCATGTACCATATTTCTGGGTAGGCAAAAAGCAGTAGGCAGACCTGACAGATATTCAGATAAAAATTGTTCCCTCTGCTAAATGTGTCTTGACCTATATGTAAGATATGCTGCCCTCTTGTTCTATATCATAAGGGATTGATTGTGCGAGTATGTAACATTTTTCCTACAATTTACACAGTATATATAAAGAGAAGTCTTAGCTGCAAGTAGCCTTGTAGTAGGGTAAAGGACCAATGTCTTCCAAATGCTGCTTCCTGTTGGCAGCCATTCAAAAGCAACCTAAAGTTTTCAAGCACAAAGTGACTGAAAATTCTAGCACCTGAATTAGTCTTTCAGAGAACATTTGCTAACTGGACAAAGCCAGAAAAATTGAAATAAAAATGATTTAGTATTAATACAAACTTGTAAAAGGTCATTGAGAGGAAAATGTATAGAGGTATGTTATAGTATGTATGTTTCCTGGAAAAAAATCAAGTTCAAATTTTCTCTTTTCTGCTCCTTTGAGAATCTTACCAGAACACTGGAATTAAAAAATAATAATAATAAAGAGCTTGGAGTTGTTTTGACCTGATAAACTCCCTCCAAAGAGCAGCTCGTTCTATCTCTCTTGCTGGTTTTGAGAACAAGTGGTTAATCCCTGTCTTGTAGGCAAATTATAACTTGAGTAATAACATTTTTGTTTATCCAAATTCTTCTTGAGGTTTCAACTATGTGATGAATTCTCTACTGTCCTAGACTTTATTCTTTGAGAGTAACAGTATATTGAGTTGATCTGTGGTGGTTTATAAATCCTTTATATTTTGCAAAGTGAATGAAATTAATTGGAGATCTTTAGACATGTGAGGAACTAAATCAACATCTTTAATAATCCAATTCCTTGTGGTCTTACCAAGTAAATGATCCAGAATGTCATAGGCAGATGTTCATTTGAAGTGGTTATGTTGAAACTAGGCAAGACGGGAGAAGTGATGTAACACACGACGCAATAACGCTAAGCAGGGTCCTGGGTCTGTGATACTGGAGAGCACGGTGGATCCTCCTTTGATTCAAAACTCAGAGAGAGAAGCAGATGAGTGATATTTGTAGATTTTAATATCCAACTACGATGATCTGGTCTAATCTCCGGCACACAACATGCATAGGACTGGCTTAAAGTCCAGCTGGTGTTATTGAAGTAGAGGTGGTCTTTCGAGTTCTAGTCTAGTTGCCCATTTGGAAAAAAAGATTTGGTCATCGAGTTTATGGAACTCACAAAATATGTGGCAAAGTAGTTTTTCCACTAGATTTCTGTTGTGACTTTTTTTCAGTATAATTCTCTGAAAAATCAGTTCCAGGCAGTGTGTCATAGAACTCTGCACATTCACAAAAAGAATTATTAAGGTTGCAAACTCTAGATTGGAACAATCACTGAAACCTCAAGTAGAGTCTAACCTTGACCTGCCTTGTAGCTGTTGCCTGTCACATGGACCAAACCTTCTCCTTGTTTTATCGTATTCTTTCCTCTGTCTGGATCCTGCATTATCTCCTGTAGATTGTGGCTTCAAACTGGGACTATTCCTCTGGGTTTTGGTCAAATTGGCTCTTAGACAAGGTGGTTCTCTAAGCACAACTCTGGTAATGCTGTTAAATATGAAGGTTGCAACAATGCAACAGATCTCAGCTAAGAAAGTGAATTTAGACTTAAATATCTCATCTGTGTCAAAATCCCTTAAGTTGATTTAAGTATTTTTCATTTCATTCTCAGCTTGAATCAGTTCCTTCAATCTGTTCTGCTACAGGAAATGTGTATTGATTGTACCTGTATTTTCTGATTGTCCTGTAATGATGAATCTGTATTGAATGTAATCTCTATATGCCCAGTGCATTTCCTTAACGAGAAAATAAAATATATGCAATGGCTGACGACGTCTCTTGATAAACAATACTGCATCTTTTATTTGGGATTTCCAGTTGTATCTGGCGCTCTGTTTTTCAGCAGGAATTCTGGCTTTTTATTTTTCTGTGGGATGTGTTTCTTAAATCTGTTAGATAAAATAGTGGATGTTGATATTTGTCTTCCTGTGATATTTCCATGATAAAATAAGAAGGTAAGGCTCTATCCTCTTGACAAACACCATCTGTCACCACTGAGTGCAGCCAGGACCTGGCTCTTCATGCAGCCCAGAGCCTCCCACCACCTCTCTTTGATTCTGCCACCAGCACATAACAGGCTCTGTTTTGCTTTTTATGGGTCTGACAGTTTTCTTACCTCATTATGAGCCTGAAGTGTTCACGCATGTATTTGTCTAGAAGTGATAAACTGTATTTATGGAATTGGTGATATCAGAAAATATTGTTTTTATTTCCATTGCTATGACTGTGTAGAGCTATTCCAAGTCATATGTAAAATAGTAAGTAGTTGTCTCTAGCTTGGTTGTTCTGAAGTCTCAAAACCCACTCATCATTGCCAGCGCAGTGTGTACTCCTTCCTTAATACTGACAGACAGTTGGGACAAAAGGAGCAGAAACTGATAATGAAATGCCTTCTGCTGCAACTCAAAATGATCCGACTTCCTTCTCATCTGTTCTATTAGTTGGGTCTATGCAGTGGGTCAGCTGGGTAAGTACTGGGTTTGAGTTTAATGCTGCCCTCTCGCCTTCAAGAAAAGATCTCCAAAGCAAGACGTTTGTAATTTCTGATTTATAAAGGAAACTCTCAGTTACAACTGTAGCTTCTAGGACTGGCAGATAACCCTAAATCATAATTTCCGTTATTTCTTTATATCCTTTTTCTCTTTTTTTTTTGGCAGCACAGATGGTGTTTCCTTATTTTTCCAGTTATCTCAAAGACAACACAAGTCTTTGGGGACCTACCAGGAGGGCACATCTGAGCAAAGTGTCCACTTTCTCAAAGAGCCTACATGCAAATGTACAACTTAATTTGTGTCAATATTTATCCACATCTGAATTTTCCTGCAGTGAGAGCAAAGGTTCCAAGCTGTCTTTGTTCTTGATGAGGAATAAGCCACTCTTGGAGACTTGTGAGCTTTAACATCTAAATCAGAGAAAATTTACCTCAATACCACCTCTGCTATTTAATGTAAGAAATTTGAAGTGCATCTTGGTGTCACAGACCATGATTTCTTTTATAACCTTTTTTTTTTAACCTTCTTGTGAAATGTTAGTCATGTGGCCCTCTTCAGTTGGGATTAAAACAAAGAAGACCCATGTACCTTGTGCTATGATGTCTTTGTGTTTATGAAAGCCCCACTGTGACAGGTTTCATTGTGAGCATCACTCCAAAGGGCCTCAACCTTTCTGGACCCTATAGATCTTTAGGATGTAGCCCACAGCTGTTGGCTGCCCCTAGGGAGGAGTTTTATGCTTTTAAAATCAGAACTCCTGACTGCAATCCATAGAGCTCAAGGTTATCACCCTGCATACACATAACTCCTCCTTATCATCCAAAGCCAGCAGCGCATGGGGTATTTTTAATTGGTAAAATTATTGCGTGCTCAGATGTAGCATATTTACAACCAGATGTGTGGGAAAAAATTATAAGAACATTAATCCAAATAAAAGCGTGTGTAAAGAATACAGCTAGAAATTCATCATGTTGGTGGCGTAGGTGCAAGTGACTTCTTTAGCATCTGAGCAAAACAGGGAAAGAGCCAATATGGGAAGCAGTTCAGAAAGAACCACACAAGCAGCGTGTGATACCTGGCACTGTGGCTTTAAGGAAAGCAGATCTTGTCAAAAACATCTCATTTGAGGTTATGGATTTTTGCTGAGAAAGGTAAATTCATCGATTTTGCGACACGTTTCAGTTCAAATTGCCATCATGGTGTACAGACTGGGAGTTCAAGAGCAAAAAGTGCGAAAGACTGCAAAAACGCGTTCTCTGTAGAAAAATCATCCAAATGGTATCTTGGATACAGCTGATGTCACATCATCTTTCTGACAGTCTCAGGATGTCACCGTAAGAAGTGTCACAAAAAGAAGGAGCTGTCAAAGTACTGGCATGTCTGCATTGAGACAGCCCTATATGTTGCCATAGGGACACGTTTCCAAGGGAGACACGTAATGCACGTCTCTGGAACAAAACCAAAGAAGACGAGTGAGAGTGGGAGGAGACGCTGAGCAATTTTTAGGCAGCCAGACCTCCCTGTCTGCACTCACCACCAGTAATCTGCAAAGTTCACTATTACTAAAATTGCTTACACCTGTTCTAACAACCTGATTTAGCCCCACAGCCAATATTTCTTTCAGAAAACACCCTTTTAGCTGCTAGCTCAGAAAACGTGTAAGTATGAGATAGTGTTTAAAAGGTGAAGGGAAATTTCTCACTTGATGTCATTTCCCTTTTATAAAGACTTCCTGCCCTTTATCCTCACCAAAATGTTTTCCATTTTATGCTTTAAACACTCAGGGGGGAAGGGATTTGAACACCAGCAGAGGCTTGGCCAAAAAATTAAGGCCGGTGTTCAAAAACAGTCACTGATTCCTATCACCTTTATTTGAGGCATCTGTCGTCTTATTTTAAGCAATGCCGGTCACCCTCAGTTTCTGGTTTTCAGTGCACAAAGGTCAGTGTCTGCAGAACCAGAGCTTGGCCGGGCTGGTTGGCATCTCTTCAGCAGCTCAGAGCCTGATTTTGCTCAAAGATGCATTTTTGATGCATGATTTTGCTCTTCTGCTCTCCCAGATTTCACAGAGATTCTGTGATCTTGAGGATGTTCTTTGTGTCCCTTTAGCAACTTGTTCTTCTCTCCCTTTGCAGCTTTTGGAGGACTTTTATCAAAGGAAAAAAAAAAAAATAACCAAAAGTGTGTATTCATCAGTTTCAAGTTCTCATATATATGTGCGTGTGTATTCATCGATTTCAAGTTCTCATATAGATGTGTCAATGGAATTTTCTAATAGCATAATAATCTCTAAATTCTGTCTCCCAATTTTATGATGATTATTAATTTCAGTCTTTATCAGCATTATAGGTTTTGCTCTATTTTCTTTTATGCTGAGTGTATGAAGACTTAATGGCTAAGACAAAACAGCTCTGGAGAAAAACCTCTATCCCATCAGCGAGGTGTGCCAGAAACCCAGAAGCTCCATTTAAAGCAGGATGGATCCACTTAAATCACAGTTGGTTGTGTGCATTGAGCCTTGCTGGGACTGCAGAGCTGTCCCAGGGCTAAAGACAGATTCTTAAAGCAATCCACTGTCACAGAAGAGAAATAAGCACCTTTGCAGCATCAAACAGCCTCAGTTCACTCTTAGGTCTCACCTCTGTGTTTGCCGGCATCTGTGAAAGCTGCTATCACCAGCTGTACCTGGGCAGGTAAGAGCAGTGACAGCCGCCGTCTTCATCTCTCTCCTCCTTTAGTCCTTCTAAGGGTTAAGCTTTACTTTTGGGAACTGTCTTTTACAACATTTCTCTTGCACTGTACCGTTAACTGTGCTTATGAATATCTGGCAGTCTCCCTCACTTCAGTTTCCACATTCTCCCAGCCAGCTATGACTCCTCATATTGGATAAACACGTCTGGTTTTGTTAAGTATTCAGTTTCAATGAATATGACTCTGGAAAGAGCAAATCAGTTACCAGCATGAAGCAAATCCATGAGAGGGGCAGTGAACCAAGCCAGGAAAAACGTTCATGGGGAATTAATCTGAGTGAGACCGTGTCTGTGGGGCATTGGCAGCGGGTTTATTGGCATTCCTGTAATCATGGATAGGAGGAGCTCATGGAGAGGAGAAGTCTACCAGGCTGATTTGTGTTTGGTGATGTTTGTGTAGCAGATGAAAATGAAATGGTTTGATTGGGGGATTGGACTAGATGATCCATTAGAGAGCAGCATAGGGGAAAGGGACCTGGGGGTCCTGGTGGACAGCAGGATGACCATGAGCCAGCACTGTGCCCTTGTGGCCAGGAAGGCCAATGGCATCCTGGGGTGTATTAGAAGGGGGGTGGTCAGTAGGTCAGAGAGGTTCTCCTGCCCCTTTACTCTGCCCTGGTGAGACCACATCTGGAATATTGTGTCCAGTTGTGGCCCCTCAGTTCCAGCAGGACAGGGAACTGCTGGAGAGGGTCCAGCGTAGGGCAACAAAGATGCTGAAGGGAGTGGAGCATCTCCCGTGTGAGGAAAGGCTGAGGGAGCTGGGGCTCTGGAGCTGGAGAAGAGGAGACTGAGGGGTGACCTCATTAATGTTCACAAATATATAAAGGGTGAGTGTAAGGAGGATGGAGCCAGGCTCTTCTCAGTGACAACCAATGATAGGACAAGAAGTAATAGGTTCAAACTGGAACACAAGAGGTTCCACTTAAACATGAGAAGAAACTTCTTCTCAGTGAGGGTGGCAGAGCCTGGCCCAGGCTGCCCAGGGGGGTTGTGGAGTCTCCTTCTCTGCAGACATTCCAACCCGCCTGGACACCTTCCTGTGTAACCTCATCTGGGTGTTCCTGCTCCATGGGGGGATTGCACTGGATGAGCTTTCCAGGGCCCTTCCAACTCCTGACATTCGGGGATCCTAGGTTGGTTTGGTTAGATCTACACAAGGTTTAGGACAAGGTAAATAATTTCTGCCAAAGCATCTTCCCAACACAGCCCCGCTCTCTCAGTTCTGCTGGCATTAGTAGATCTTGCTTCTGAATCACAGCACAGCTGCAGGGTCAAAACCCCAGTCCCGAGGTGGATGTGTGTGTGAAAAACTATGTGTGTGTTTAGGTGGCATTGCTCTTGGAATTAGGGCAGTTTTGCAGCTGAGCTGGTTTCACCAACTGCTGGTGATTTCCTTATGGCTTCAGCTGTGATATTTTAGGAGCTGTGCAAGTCAACAAAGCGCTCAGAGCTGGCCTTGATGTGACTCTTCTGAGGGTGATGACAGGTAGGAGGGGAATAAAAAAAAAGAGAGAAAACTTTGATTTGACAACTCCTGTTATTAATTACATTAGAGAGAAGCAGTCTCTGAGAAAAGCGTCTTCTTCCCGCTCAAAAAATCAGGGTGCCTTGTGGAAACTGAAAATAGTACTTTGCTCAGAAATGACAAGGCAGTCTAGTGATCTCAGCCGACCTTTACCTTATCATGGCTTATCCAAAGCTTTTTATACTTATCCAAACTTTGGCTCCAGCTCACACTGTGAACCCAAGCTATTTGGAGCAAATCCTGGTGACCTCTCTTTCAGCTTGCCCTCTTCAGGAGGATGAAGAGAGGATTACCATGGATGGGGTGTTGTGAGCCAGCAAATAAAACAACCATCCCTATCTTGGAGATGATTTTTAAGTCCTGGTGTGCTTGAGGATCTTTCTGTGCCCAGTCTCAGAGACCAGTTCTGCAGGAGACAGATGGTCTGCGGGCTGCTTTGGTCTTGAGAAATAGAGAGTCAGCCCCAGTGCTTAAAATAGTTTTAAAATAGTTCTCTCTCTTCTTTTTTTTTCCCTTTTTTTCTTTTTTATTTTTTTTACGCAATTTTCCTCTTGATTTGCCCAGCAACTACTGCAGCATTTTCCTTCATGTTATTTGCATAACTGGGAAACTGAGGTCAAGGTGGCCATGAGCCCCAGTGAGGCTGAGGAAATGGGATCAGAGCCGATGGCTGAAATCAGGACAAGGTTTAGGGATGTTGCTGCCGTTGGAAGTTTGTCCTGGTCAAAGCGAGGTGCCTGCAGACAAACACCGACCCTCAGGTGTCTCAGCCCTGTCTCAGCTCCAGGTCCTCTCTCAGAGCTGCTCGTCTGGATGTCAGCCTTGTCCCACTTTCCTGCTGGGAATTTGAATGCATTTTAAATCAGATTAGACTCTGCTAGCTCCTCATGGAAAGCCTAAAGAGGCCACAATGCCAAATCAGGGGCTTATTTTATAAGAGAGATGAGCAACCCACAAAAGCCATACCTCTGTAGGCTTTCCTATGCTATTTTATTTGCACTACGAACACAAGTGTCCAAACGCAGTAATTACCCTGTGTTTTGTCTAACACTACTCTTCATGGTTTGGGAAGGCCCACTGAAGCGTGATTTTGGTGCAGGGTTGGCTGTGGCAGGTCGCGATGTCTCTTATCCTGGAATATTGGCTGCAAGTCATGTCAAAGACCCGTTGTTGTCCACCGTAGCTTGGAGTGAAATGGGAGCCTGGCAGCAGCACTTCTCACACCTACTGGGTGCATTAAAACACGTCCAGCTGCATGTTTGTGTTACTAATCCTCACCACTGGGCTGCAATAAAACCCCAGGGGGAACAGGGCTGGCAAGGAGGGGGGCGGCACAGGAGCTGCAGCTCTGCCAGATCCTCATCGGGGCTTCAAGACAGGATGGAATTAAAACACTTCCAGCCACGCTGGCTCTGCTGAATCCAGGCGGTTCTCAGAAGAGCTATTTGCTTTGTACTGGTTTTGCATTCCTCAGTGGAATAAAAAATGTGGCCGTTAGCTGAAGGTAACCACCTTGATTAGCAGAGACACGCGGGAGCGCGCTGAGCGGTATCGCTCAGCTTTTTAATTGCTTTGAAAAATAGCAGTGTACACAAAGCAACGTGTTAACCCATGAAAAGCCAAATGATCTCACTGATGACAAAGGAATAGCACACACACAAAAAAACAAACACCACAGAGGGGCGTTTATGGCAGCAATCACCAGTTTTCACTTACCCGTCACTGGGATGGGGCTGCCAGACAGCAGGAGTTGTGCTGGCCATTCATTTGCTGCTCAGCATCCGTGAAACGCTTTTTGCTGGACAGGTTCCCTAGAAATAGCTCCAATTCTGCAGCCAAGCTGTTCTCTCATGATAGCTGAAGCGTATAATTTTATATATGTGATGATATAGTATAGCTCTGTTACACTGGCAAAGCTAACCCAGGAATGAAAGCGTCTACAAAACTATACTATATCCCAGGAGAAGTAATCCCTGCCACAATGTGTGCTCCTCTCAGCATCTCATGCACTGAATAGCAGGGATGCAGCCGTCTTGTTTCTGAAAGCTGGGGACCTTTTGAATGGAAAAAAATTTTGAATTACAAAAAAAAAATATAGGCAGCAGAAGGAAAAACTTCATATTGTCCAACACTTTCAGTCTTCAGTAACTATTTCACTATAAGGATGATGTGATCTCTAGTGCGAAGGTATCAGTGGAAACGCTCCTGTGCACTCTGAAACCAGTGATCAGATTCAGATAAAGCTTCCAGTGTATCATAATACCTTAATTAATTTCAGAATGAACGCATTTTTGCATAGCACCTCATTAGACTGTCTGCACAATTTCTGGCTGGACTGAAGAAGATTTAGGCTGTTCTACAGCACTACCGGTGAGGAAGAAAGTGTCTATCACACATCCATGGGCATCCTTCATCCTGGGAGGACTCTTCAACATAACCGTGCTCCGGGTGAGTATGGGCAGTATTTATATAATATTTGGATTGACATGGTTCTTGTAGTTGAAACGCAACCAGGAGGCTGCAAATTTGGTCACCGTCACACACATGATGCTGATTAGATGTTGCTGTCCCCAAGGTACACATCAGGCTACTGGTACCTGGATTGCGCCACCATCTCCCTACTGCTCTTTACTCACAGTACAGACCTAGATGATAAAATGGTATTTTGACCCATAACCCAAATTTTACTTCACTTTCCCTTTCAGGGTTTTATTTTCGTGTCTCTCACCAGAAAAGCTTTACCCAGAGAATCTCCAAAGTGAGACAATGGCAAAAAATTACTGTCTCTATTATCTTGCTGCAGCACATACAAATAACATTAATCACAGGTATAGAAGAAGCCTTCTTAATTTGATATTTAAACTAGTAGATAAAGCATAAATATTTAAAATTTTAGTATTTTTCTTGATTTGTCAGAATACAAAAACCTCTTGGCAAGCAGCAACCAGATAAAGTTATTTTACAGACAGAGATTATTAGTATCTTTCTTCCATATATCTGTATTTGCCTTATTTGATTTATTCAGGTGTTTAGTTTGGAAATCTCATTTTTGCACATCCAACATAATGACAGTGATTGACAGGAATTTAGAAAATCCAATATCAAAGCCACTACAATTCCATCCACAGCCCCGTTCTGTTAATATTTAAGTGTCTGTAAGTCACACTTAATTTACACATGCACAATTTGTTCCTTTGATGGAACAAGATATGAAACAGCAATAGAGAACTGACTGATTAGGAGCATCAGCAATCACTTCTTTTTGCTTCATTAAGTCACTTCACAGCTGCCTAATGTTCTCCAAACAGTATTAGAGGAGCTTTCATGTTCAAGTCAAGTAAAAAGAAATTAATCTTCTGGAGAACATATATAAATGGCAAGGAATATATGTACAAATATAGATATCCACTGATAGCGCCCAACAGGGTGAGGAAGTTTAGTGTGTGCGTTACCTTTTAATCCTGATGAAAATTAAACTGATTAAATAAATACTTTTCCTCCGTATACTAAAACAACGGAGCCGTCACTTATTCATTCTCCTGCCACTCCAAATCATCTTCAAATTCCTTCTGAAAACTTATTTCTTCTCAGGAATTCCTTCCCTTTTCCAACTGGCACCGGGGCTTGGCCCCTGGTCCACCATTCCTGAGCTGCTGACCGTGCCTGGCCCGGCCTCGCGCTCCCACGCAGGCACCAGCCTTCCCAGGGCCCGCTCACAATCGTAGGAAACCCAACACCCACTCTGGAGACCGCCCGAGTGAAAAGATCTTTTGAGCCTTCCCCAAGGAAAATGCCGGAGAATGTTTTATTGGCAAACAGCTGTTAGCAACCAGAGTCCTCAGCCTCTTTAACTATTAAAATTACCTTTTTAGCTTGCATCTTTTGCCTTACAATTAAAAAATAAAAACATTCATTTTTATATAATGCTTTAAATGGTTTTTTCCCACTGTTTCACAGGTGTCAATATGACATTTACTCAGCTACATCTGTAGCTGCTGCCCAGGTGAGACAGAGACGTGGCTGAGGCTGGTAACACTCCTTGGGGTGGGAGGTTTCAAGGTGAAAAAGCTGGGGACCAGCTCAGGCACCTCTGAACTGCTGTTGGAGATCTTGATGAAACCCTTTTGCATGCATTGACTTGCATAAAACATCACTGTAGGTGTTTTTGTGTTGCGTTACTTGATAAAAATCAGACTTGAAATCTGTTAACAACGGCATTTGCCCAGATTTAAAACGATTAATAATTCACCCATCGGTTTATGTCTGTCTGGGGTGAGATCTTTTCAGCTGCCGCATTTCTTTTCTGCGGAGCCTGAGTTTTATGAGCATGAACAATGTGATGAAATCGACTTGAAAATAACATTTCATCCATTAAACTCGTGCTTCTGAGGGGGGGATGGATGGATGATGGATGGATGAGGGATGCTCGGAGCCCGGCAGCGCTGCCCGCGCCCACCGGCAGATGGGACCCGGGGTTCGCAAATCAACCTCCTCCCGGGGCCCTGGGCTCTCTGCTGGTTGTTTAACCGGCAGAAACAGCAGATCCCGACAGGCGACTTAAAGCGAACCTTGCTCCTCAGCTCCCCCGCCAGACCCGACTAAGGAAACCGCTCCAAAATTCAGTGCCCTTGGTGCTCCACCCCCGGGTCAGGCTGGCTCGGAGGTTCCCCTTCTTTAGGTGTGACATTATTTTACTGTCCTCAAAAGTAATGCTGCCTGCTAAATACCCCGTGCACTGGCCATTTCTACTGCTCCCTGCAAAAGCGATCATCTGCTGAACACAAATCTCACCAGGCACGGCCAAGCTGCCATGTGCTCCGTGCTGTTACAAACGTGCAGGACGGGGCTGAGTCTGCAATATAAACCTGGGCTGAACTCGGGAGCTGGTTCCCCACCTGCGTTGCATTTCTACCCCAAAATCATAAAACACAGTCATAGGTGCCCACGCTTTTTTAGGAGGATGATAACAACGTGCTACATCACAAATTGACCGCTCTCTTTCTGTCCTTGGGTGACCTCTTGCAGAAGTTAAATTAGTACAAGACCTTTTTCCCCAGCCAGATGCCCTCAGGTTTGTTTTTATTACTTGTCTCTTGCCAGATCTCTCTGTATAGAAACACTAAGTCTGGTAGACATTTATTCCCACCTCAGCTCCCTGCCCCAGGACAGAATGGACAGATCTCCCTGGGGATGCAGTTGGGAACACTGGAGAAGTTCTGGAAATGTGCACCAGCTTTTCCTAGTGCTCTAAGGACTGGCTGGTGAGTTTTGTCCTGGTCCTCTTCACAATTTCTGCTTTCTGCGGAGACCCCAGACTGGTGTCTGGACCAGTTAAGCTCTATTTTTTCACTTACACAGAATGACTTCTTCTTTATGCCCATGTGGTAAAGTGGAATCAGGCAAATACACTGTAGAATGGCCACAAAATATCAGTAAGACAAGTGTCATGGATTGTGCTCAGAGTGAGAACTCTGACACTGCACTGGTTGTAATATCTTACAAAAAAAAGCAAAAACAAAACAATAAAAAACCCTCTTTCTGTTTAGCTATTTTATCCACATCTGTTTCAAACTCCTGCAATTATTTTATGTGATATTGGCATAAATAAGAATTTACTCGTTATGAAGACTCTGAAGTTCATGGTCACGTCTTTCAGCTGCAGGGGCAACCAGAAACAAACTGTATCCAGATCTATTCTGTAAACATGACCAGAGTGACCCTGAGCAGAGAGAAGGCTGAGGGGACGAGTCTCGGAACTGAACATCAGTCTTTTACACCCAGATACATAAATAGCCTATTTTTAAAAAGATCGCTAAATCTTTCCCCCCAGATTTATAAACATTCTCCCATGTCTGGAAACACTGTGTTGTAACATAGCATACCATGGCCACCAGTGGAGTGGAGCATTTTAAAACAAACAAACAGCAAAGAAATGACGATGGGCATGAAAACATGAAAGCAAATTTGCTGGAAGATTCGTTGTTGCTGCCCTTTTGAAATGAAACTTTCTGTAGATCTGGAAGAATGTTCAAAATATTGACAGTCTAACCTCCCTGGCTTTACTTTCTAAGCTCTTCCACTTTCAACTACAGTGCAATTTTTTGGTATTAAAAATTTGGTATTTTGGTATATTTTGGTATTTCTTGCTAACAAAATCCCATCTGGTTAATTCTGTTCTAATAAGAAAGAAACTTGAATTTAATGAAAGACAGCAATGATTAGAGTGTGCCACATCCCACTCATCACAAACACTGACTTAGGATAAATGTGATGAAGGGCTTTTTCCCTCCAGGTTCCTGGTTTTTATATCTAATGAGGATCTGAAATTCAGTGAAATTAGAATAGTCTTGGCAGATAAACACAGCCAATGCTTTGGCGAACAAGAGCCAGCCCCTGATCCATGCAAAATTCTCATTAATGTTAATTAACTTAAAATGAAAGAGTAGGCTGTAAAGTTTATCAAAAATATAATTCAGCATGCTCACTGATAGCCGAGTGAAGACTAATGCTAAAGCAAAGCTTTCTCCTTTACTCTTTCACATTTGTCATTTACCAGGGCCTGCATTTATTCAAGCATGGGTTACTGTAACTGCATGAAAATACAATATAGATGTTTAATTGAGAAGGGCCCAACATCGATATCACTATCTATGACTTGCTGTGCACCACCCGATCCTTCCTTCACAGAGGTTCCCATTTCTTTCAGGCTTTTGACGTATTAAATTACCAGTTACGCTAATTGAATTTTCTTTCCCAAACCAAATTTTCCGATTTTAATGTCAAGCGTTAAGCAAAAACAGAAATACATGGCTGTTCCTGTTCGGCTTCTTCACTGCAAAGTTTGCTTTTCCGACTTGTGATGTAACTCATCCTGACGTCGCCTTTTCCACTGGAAAATCGGCACTTTTTCCTTTACACTGGCTGTCACCACAAACACCCGTGGCCACTGGATTCCTCCACACACACTCACCTTTCGAGCGGTCTCCTGGACACGCAGGTTTTCTCTGGTGAGGCTTGATGCTTTATGGTTGGCCAAGGATAACTTCTGTCTTCTTCTGCCTTGAAAATCTACTTGCTCAGGGGAGTTCCTTGGTTTCTGCCTCTCAAATTAATGCTGGATATGGACTAGAGGGCTCCCAGCATTGCATCTCCTGCAGCCTGAGCTTGTTTCAGAACCTCAGCTCCGCAGTTCTCTGTATCCCTCTGATGCCAAAATGCATTACCCATCACCTGTGCTTGTCCCCCGGGCTGTCAGTGCTACCCAGCTGACCTGAAATCCTCACACCCCAGGGCAAGTCATGGTGTAGTTCTCACTCCAGCTGTTTTGCTTTACCTTTGAAGGAGTGAATTGCCTGCCACCCTTCTCCCAGTTAATCAGGCAGCCACTATATAAATCAGAACTATTTCCTTGTGTTGAGGGTGAGTGTGATAAGTGGTGGAGGTTGGCATAACTCTAGTATTTGCTAAGGCACAGCAGAAATCTCTTGTATTTATAATTTTGATAAGGGCATTTGATGAAATAGGCTTTTGAATTTGGGACTGAAGTATTTTACCCCCTACAAGTTCTAATGTAGGTGGGTGGTCAGTGAGTTGCCAGTGCTGCCACAGACACCAAGGGGATGGCATGAGTGCCACTACTGGAGTGCTTTCTGAAATGAAAGGTATGTTCTCCTTGTTTTTTCTGTGTCTTCTAGAAGGTGTTTCCACCCCTGAAGCCAAGTAAGAACAAGATAATCTAAAAACAGGAAAGCCTTTGGCTTTAAGCTGTGGTCTATGAGGAGTTGATTTGTGTCCATTAATGCATCAATTTGAGATGGCTTAGCCCTGGACCCTCTTGGGTAAACTTCATCAGACAGTGGCAAGAGATGCTTTCATCTGTATTACATCTTCCAGGGCAAAAGTCACCCTGGATATACAGTCTTAAAATGTCCTAAATATTTGTGGAAGTCCCATTTATGACTCCTCTCCAAATGCTTCCAAATGCATCATGGTTGGAAATGGCTGATCCCTCCCTGACTTGCTAATATGGAATAAATAAGTCATTTTATTAACAAATCTTTTTTTCTTGTAGGTTACTTACACTCCATGAATTTCACCTACTGAAATTGACTTTCTGGTGGATCTCCCTGGGGTCAATCCAACTGTCCAGATAATTCTAGCTTGTGAAATGGTTCTACCATATTTTAGCAGGTAAGGAAGTGAATTTGAGTGGAAAGAAATTAAATCAGTTCCAATTCAAGCTTTTTTTTTTTTTTTTTAAACACAAATTTTAATTTTGCATTGTGTTTTCCTACATTATCAGGAATTAACTCTTGAACAAGAAACTGTTCCAAAGCGCACATTTTAATTTTATCTTTTAAGTGTTTATGGAGAACTGGAGAAATCTGTTTCAACTATTAAAACAATCATGGTATGTAAATGTATAGTTAATTTGCTGTAGCATCCATATGTAGGAAAGGTGCTGAACAGGAAATCACCCCAAGGCCCCAAATTATATCTTGCTGGAACCTGAATCTCATTTCTTTTGAAAGCTCCTAAGATGCGTGGGACAGAGTAGTGATCTGTACTGAGATAACACCAATAATGTTCTAAGTTTTCACAGACTGAAACGAATTAGTTCTGAGCACAGCTTTAAATGCGTGACATTAAAGAAGCACATAGTTACCCCATAGGAATAAGTTACCTGACATTTTAATGTTGCATCATTGCCTAGTTTTTTATTCCTGGCCACGTGATGTCACCTTTGGAATAGGAGACAAGATGTTTTAATTACTCATAAATAATTATGTAGATGTACATAGCAATGCTTGTTGAAATTAATCATCCATTGGCACTCTGGAAAAACAAAATGAAATGGAAATCAGATGAGATATTGCTGCTGAAAGCTGGGTTGAAATTCTGATTCATTTCACAACAAGTGTTCATGAAATATGCTTGATGAATATCCATTTACCCGGCTGAATAAGTCTACCTGAGGGAGGAGACGCTTTCCAGAGAGGGCAATAATATTTGTAATAATTAAAGGCTCATCAAGAAATCACAAAGCAACTTATGGAGGAGGGTGAACTGCTTTGATTCGCATTTGTGAATAAGGAAAGAGCAACACAGACACTGTGAAGACCACAGGATCAACACAAAACCAGCTGAGGGCCTTCTCTGATCTTTTGCCCTTTACTTGACGGCCTGTTTCTTTAAAGCGAATATACTTATGGAGGTTTTTTTGTTTAGTTCTTTCTCCTGCTATCCCCATGAGGCATTCTTTCCTATGAGTCATGCACACCATAAAGAAATTACTGTTTGGCTCAAAGTTCTGCTCTCATGCCTGGAATCAACATTTTTTCAGTGAGAGATAGGAAATGAGCTGAATTTGTGGGTGATTCATTATTTACTATTTTGACCTGAGATGTGTTTTTACCACTAGCTTGAAAAGAAAATCATACAATAAAATCCCCAAAACACAAGGCCAAAGCTACATATGACTCCAGACACTAAACATGTTCTTTAATGGTTTCTTTATATCATACGTAGTAATAAACCTTTATCTTTTCATGTTGATTTTTACATTTTACCAGGATTAATAATCTGATTTTATTCTAGAATGATATCTTGGTTGTTTAAAATACCATTCAAGAGTATATTTTCCTCATATAGCTTGGAAAAGTGCTATTGTTTATGCTTTTATATTCTTCCGTGTGTGTGTGATACAACACAATAAGGCGCTTTTTAAACAACTATATAGCCTGGATATAAAAATGATACAGGTATATATAAAGAGACAAGTCCTAGGCACTAAAACCCATCTAAGCTTAGAAACCCACACTTGAAGTAAAACAGAATTCCAGATGATAAAGGAGCAAATCAGACCAAAACCTGGCAACCAAAATCTGATGCAGCATCCAGAGCCCCAAAAGCCACGTCCACCATGGAGAGTTGGAAGGGCCCCAGCAAATAATGTTGAGAATTGGAAGAACATGTGGAGGCTTTCTCCTTAGCAGCATTTTTAAGGGCATTTTAGTATTGACTCCAGGTGGATTATAACCATTTAGAGTTGCCAGACATTTCCAGCAGTGCCATTTGCCTGAGCTCCAGCCCTAAGGAGACTCCGAAGGCAGCGCAGCCCAAGCCACCAAAATCCTTCTGGAAGCCAAGAAGGCGAAAACCAACCACTGCCACCAGTAGCAGGGATATTTGCAACATCCCTGGAAAGGTCAATCCTCGGATCAAAGGTGATCACAGACTGGCCAGAGACAGGATTTCTTGAACTATACAACTGCTGTAGGTTTGCTAAACACCAAGGTTTGCCCATATTTCTTCAAGACTAGATTGAAATATTCTCTTGGCCTACAGGCTTGCGTCTCAGTATGTCAAACCATTTGTGGCTTTGAGGGCTTGACCCTCCTCCATCTCTGTCACAAACAGCACTGATTAGCTTCTCCGAACACGTGGGGGTCTTGCCCCACACATGACTGTGTGTGGGTCCCGCTCTGCTCAGAGCCCCATCATGGATCTGTAAATTGACAATGGCTGTGAGATGCCATGAATCAGGTCTTCGCTGAAAGGAGAGAAAATAAAATCCAAACCAAGCTCTGAAAGCCTTGCTTGAACCTTCGCAAGTCACTTTCTAAAATTAAATTTAGACATTTAGGTCATTATAAAGCAGATGCTGCCACCAGATTTGTTTGGATGTAACTCACTGCAGCACTTCTGCCAGTAGAAACAAATTAGAAAATGTTGGCGAACTCATCAAATCCTACTGATTTATTCATTTCAAACTAAAGCGGCTGCAGAAAGTTCTTAAGTAGCGCATCTCCATCCTTGGCAGATGTTTATGAAAAAGGCAATGATTTTAATTTTTACTGCAGGAAATGGAACACATGTGGGATCAAGAAGTCTCTTTTGTGGTGGCCATCACTTCAGGTGGGAGGGGAGGAGGAAGAAGAGAAGCTGAGGAAATTAGTTTCCCAGAAAAGGCCATAATACATTTAAGAAAAATATATAAACTAAGATATTATTCAGAATTATTTCTCTTGGTTGAAGTGAACATTATCTGTTTTATTCTCCCAGAATAGCTTCTGGGTTTGAAGATGGGTTTTTGCAGTGCGGCTGGCATTTCTGATTTCACTAGTATTCTTGCAACCATGTAGTGATAAGATTTCAAGGCATTGAGCTTGTCTTTTTATGGTCCATGCAAATAAAAACTATCAGCAACCTCTTATTCCATAAAACCCACCCAATATATGCACAGTGTTGCCAGCTTGCAATTTTTCATAAGTCCCATGGGTTTTAGTTGTGAGGAAGAGTGAATTGAAAAGCCCCATGCCCTGGATGCAGCTAAATCAGCATGTACCACCCTAAAATATCTTGAATTGCGCAAAACTAGAGTGAAACAAGCAGAGTCCCTAAGCTGTAATTTACGAACAACGTTTTAAGCCAGCCCAGCGTTTTTGGAGCGTGATTAATTATTCTGAATGGCAGCGTGTACAACCAGCACGCAAACAGCATCTAACATCTTCCCATTGCTGCTTGGCTATGACTACTTTAAATAATTACTTCAGAAGGACCTGATGTCCAATTGGTAGTATGCTGTGCTGTTGACCATCACTGGACACATCAGGGATGATCTCTTAATTACCGTCCTGAGTGTTTTCTCCCTCTCTTCATCAGGTCTAGAGATGAGGAGATCTGTGCTCCCCATTCAAAGGGTTCTTTAAATTAAAAGCAAGCTCATTTTTAGACTTTTTCATCTTGAATGAGTGATTTCGGGAAGATGTAGCAGATCTTACAAGCCATGACACTACTCAAAACCCAACGTAGGACGGCAGCAACTGAAGCTCTCGCAAGGTCCTGCACAGGAAATGAGATCTCAATGGCATTTGTCTCATTTCTGAAGGAGCCTGACCCTGTTCCTCTTCCTTTTCAGAACATGAACACTGTGTAGAATGGTATATACGTTGCTACTGTGAGCTGAGGCTTTGTTCATTGTTAATGCAGTGAAAAATACAGACTTTTCACACAGTTTTCTTTGTAAAGCCAACAGCTGGCTACAAGAAAATGCTCCGTAGGTGCAGGATGCACATTACAAATAGTACTAGGAGACTGGCAATGTCAGGTCCACAAAAACACTGAAATTACATGATTAAAACTTCCTATGCCATCTTAATCTAGGGCCCTTTTGCATAAGCATTATAATAAAACCTTATAATAAAAAACTGAGGAACCACTTTTTGTCATCACGTCCCTGTTGCAAAGTGGAAAAGTATCCAGAAATGAGATGTCTGCATGTTCTGTCTTCTTCTTGTTCCCTACTGCATCTTGCAATATGCTGTTTAAACACTTTTTGGAAATCATGACAATGTCACCATCAGGTTTATGAGGGTTCTCATTTCAGTCTTGCCCAGTGAACATCGCAGATGTTTATTAATAATGTACTTTCATACCGGTTTGCATTGTGAAGATTCACCTCCTCTGAATTACCCCCTGGGGGAAGAAGGACAGAGGTGAATGAACATCAGAAGTGTCCAACCTCTCTGCTCAGCTGCTGCCTTGGACTTGGGGCTCTTTCAGATGACTTTGAGGTATGTAGCATTTTGTTTCTTTGATATGCAATGTTATTGGACCCTGGTTGCAACAGCTTATTGACAACTCTGAATCAGAAGTCTCCAGAAAATAAACCATAAATACTTGGCGACTATGTGGGGAATCAATTAAGGCACCAGGTGTTACAGGCAACCCAGCCTCTTTTCCTAAAAAAGCCTGATTTATGCCTGGAACAGGTTCATCCTCTGCAGGGAAACAGGCGGGTGTCACATATGAAGAAGGAAAAGTACTGCTGTTCATGGGGCTGATTTACGTGACACTGCTCTAAGGCTTAAAAATTGCCCTTTTGGGGTATTCTTAACTCATTTTCATGCTTTACTGTGTACATTTGTGTATAACTTCCCCTATGTCTGGTTGCGATGTTGTCCAGAGGGATGTGTATCAGTTCCCACTGCCAGAGGCACGAGAGTGCACGTTCTGGGTTGAAAAGTGTAAGTATGGGAAAGACTCATCAAAAGCACAGCTGTCACATAGAATTCCATGCTGAGGAGACAGAACGGGTTTGTGTTTGGATGTGAGACCTGGAGTGAAATTTAGCAGCATGGTTTGGCGGTGCTGGTTCAGAACAGAAGAGAAAGAGGATCTGGGGCTTTTCCAGTGAGACTTTTGCCGTTGCAATATTTTAAAAGGTCATAGTGAAAAATCCATTTGCTGGATACTCGTCTGGGTTTCCACCACGACTTACTGGATGAGCTAGCCCACATAATGCAATGAATTTGTGCCTCGGAATTCATGTCTGCTCAGCAGGCTGAATGTCACAGCCTTTCAGTGCATTCCTTGTTTTCCTGAGGCTGAGATTTTCCAGCGCGGCTGCATCTTCCAGGTGTGGCCCTTAATTTGTGTCCGACCTGAGGTGGGATTCAGCAAAACCCAGCCAAGCCAGAGACACTGTGCACCTCAAAGAGAAAAGGTGTCGTGAAGCATTAATGCTTATTTACCCTGGAAAGAAGCAATTCAAACAACATGTTTTCTTCCAGACTTAAGATGAACTTGTTGTTTAACTCCTTTGTGTCCAAAGGCTGAATTCCCAGGCAGTCACGCAGCTGAGACAAATCACCATTTCCTCTTCAGAAAATGGAAGTGGTACACAATTGTTCTTTTTTCTTTTATTTCTTTCCTTTTTTGTGTGTTTCTTTGTGGGGAAAACAACTTCTGAGTTCCTTTATCACTCTCTGAGCTGAGCTACAATAGGGCTCAGCCAACTGTGACCTTTAACAACGTGGGGGAGGAGATACAATGGAGTTACAGCTCATTTCTGATTTGTAATTATCCCTTTGCAAAATAGTACCTGTGTTTCCAGCACCCATGAATGCACAGTTGATCTTTCATTAATGATTAATCTTCCATTTCCTTCCAAAGCTGTGACAGTGGCAGTGTCCAGCCGACCCATATTTATATATATTTTATTTGCAATCTGAACATTTAGATCATTTTAAAACGCAGCAGCAAAAGGCAGTATATGGAAAATTCTGATTGAAAACATATGGGAAATTGCATCAGAAACAGAGACATTTTTCTCTTGCCTTCTGCGGATGTTGATTTACTCCACACACAACTATCTGGGGGAATAGCAGGGAATATACATTTAGTTTTTCGCTGAGTACCATCTAAGCCCTGCGGATTGGTAACTTCAGCGTTACTGTGATCTCTACCGAGTTCTGCCACCTGAGAAACTTCTTTGTGTTGAATCGCATGTTTTCTATTAATAATTACTCAACAAAAATTTAGCTATGTATTATTCACAGCTTTTTTTGAAGTCTTTGACAACACCTGCACTTAACTCCAGAAACCAGTCCTGAATGAGTTTTCACAGATCTCCACCAGATCTGGGTGTCACCAGATGAAAAGTACAACTTCTACAATGAAACAATTTTTGACTTTTTTCCTTCCTACAGCTAATTGCTTTAATTATTTACCACTTTGTGTCCTACTAGCATTCAGCTGCTTCTTCTTGCCCTGCCTGTAATTGTGTTTATTTGTTAATGTCAGAGACAGAGAGAGAAGCTGCTGCTGTAAGAATGGAAAGAGTCTTAAATCACCCTCAGTCTTAAATCTCACTCAGTCCCATCCATCTATCAGAGCTTACATGGGTTTGTAAATCAGGCCCTACATTCTCACACCAACAACAAAATAATCAAAGTGAACCAACTACAGACTTAGGAAAGAGTGTTGATGAATACAAAAGGCAAAATCGCTGACATTACATGTTGTACAGGGGAATGTGGTGCAGGAACATAGACTGAAATTACTTTTTCTAGCCAGTCTGTCAATGCATTTGTCATTCCCTTTTGATAATTTTGCTTGCATGGGATGGAAGGCTCCACCTCACAGGGTTTGTTTTAACATCAACTTCAAGAAATACGTTAATAAAGATGTTACTTTTTAACATGTTCAAATCGACGTGATTTTTTAAAAAAATCACTAGTTTTAAAATAGTTTATTTTCTTCCCTTCCTCTTATTCCTCCAACACCACCAGACTGAGGTGAGCAGCAGATACCACTTAGTCATCATTTCAGTGATAGATTGGGAACCTGATATCTCCTTACCCTGGAAAGATTTGCACCACAAAACCAGTGCAATTCTCAGTTAGGTACAAGAAGAAGCACTTTGCTGTGGTCTCCAGCTTCCCCAAATCCTGACATCCAGCAGAACTACTTGCTCTCAATTTTAGAGAGTTTCAAAGTGTACTCGTTACTCTTTCATGCTACTTCCAGACTATATACACCTTGAGCTGAAGGCAGTAAAAATAATTCCTGGCCTTATAATTAAATGTTTAAGAAAGGCAGAGACAGAGGGAATGAATAAAGTTTTAAAAGCTTTCCAAACCATTTGTTGGATTGTTTTTTCTCTGTAGCAGGAGGCTGGCAGCAGTGACCTGTGCTGGGAAACGCTCCGTGCACCAGCGTGGCCTTGGGATTTGTAGGCTAATTTTTGTTTTGAGTATAACTCTTGACTCATGGAAAAATAATCGGAGTGTTTTGGGCTGGTCCCTGACTTGATCTTCCTTGAATTAATGACTGTCTGTTTCAAAATAAGCGTGGAGAAGCTTTTATGATAGTGTTTTTATCCTCTCGCTCTCTCCCTCGCCTGCTCTTTGAGAGGCAGAAGTCACTTCCCAGCAGCTGTTCCCTCCGTGGGTGTCTGGGCTTTTCCAGAGAGCAAAATTCAGCCATCCAGCCTCCTACCACTGCCGTCTCTGAACATAAAGTGAAATTTCATGTTAAACATTAATGCTAAGATGCAAAAATAAATCAGTTTTAACCAGAGTGCTACAACCATTGCTTTAGGCAAATGGCAAGCATCCCTCTTTGTAGGGAGCACGTTTGGAGGCACATACACCAAACTAAATCTAAACAGCTAAATTTAGTCCACATAGGAAATTAGCTTGAGGTTAAGTAAAGTTTTCTGCTACTTTGTTTTGTTTTTAGATTACCCAAGAGATGTTCCTTCCTGGAAAGGGAAATAGGACAGAGATACGTAGTTGTTTTCCAATCCCTTCATTTATATGGACTCAATTCAAGTGCGTTTTATTGTGTGTTTGTGATTTAAACCTTACTGACTCCTGGTTTCAAATGGAAAGACTCAAAGGGCCGGTGCCAGGTCTGTGTTCAGCCCAGCTCCTATCGGCACCTTCTCCCGGGCAGGGGGGCACCTGCCTGCCAAACTCTTACCTGCTGTGAACACAGGTGGACAATGTAAATGTTTATTTAAAACAAAAAAATTCCTCTGCACCAATAGTGAGAATCGGTATTTATTGCAAAATTGCATTCCAGAACAGACGAAAAATGACAAGCTCTGCTATGTAACGTCTAAGCCAGAGGAGACAGAGCTCCTCAATCCAGCAACTCCAGCCAAAGCACAGCAAAATCTAACCCACAGACCTTCTGGATTCAGATTTTATCATCTCAAACATCATTTTGCTTAGAGAGATGCTTCTAAACCTAAATCCTGGAGCTAAGCAGTCATGACTGGCTCTTTGCATACATTGAACCAGATCTAAAACTTTTTTGCCTTTTTCATTAAAGGCAGCAGTTTCCTTTGTATACATGTAATTTTTTCCTCCTTGTTCTATTTTGCAACAATCAGGGTAGAAGTAACTGTAGGAAAGCATACAGCTACAGGTTTATTTACTGATCCAGGTTATAAATCTAGTTGATTAAGCAAACATAAAGTGTTTAAACAGCTATTTAAGCAAACACAGAGGATGAGGTACACTGGAAAGGATTCTTAAAATGCTCTGAAAGGTGGGGCGTTGATGGTTTTTTTTTGTTTAACAAGGCTACACCATCACTTCTTATAAGTGCTGGGGAGGTGATGGGAGAGGAAGAGGATCCTCAGCCCCTGTATATTGAGGTTTTTTTGTTAGTAAGCCTGCTAGCTGCACTGAGAAGGTCTCTTGCAGGGAACTTGTATCCCTAAAGCCTCCTGCAGCCCCAAAAAACTGTGCACAGGGCAAAAATAGCCCTGGCTGGGGCTGTCCCCATCCCGTTTTGCTGGAAGCATGGCTGGGTGGGGATTTGTAGGGAAAACCTGGTGAGAAATTGCTTCAATGGCACCGAGCGCACGGGGACTCCCAGAGCTGAGCCAGCCAGGTTGGCCGGCCCCAAGGTGGAATCTCCCTTTGGTGGCTGCTATTTGCTTACACCAATGTTCTTTTTTTCAGAGGAAATGATAGGAATGTACAGTTTCAGAGCAGGAAATACCGCTGTCTCAGTAACACCATGAGTTGGGGTGGCACCGAGCCCGATGGGCGGCTGTTGAACCCAACCTGTCCCAGCCCCTGGCTCACTTGTGGCTGGAGGGCTTGCGGGAGGTTGAGCTCTGTGCAGCTCCTCACCACGCACCCAGATGGAAGAACCATTTGCAAAACAGAAATAGAAAACGTTGGATGTTATCCCTTGAAACTCAGGTAACTGCACTTTTTTTTATTGCATCCTTACAAAGTGCCTTGAAGTCCTGGTCAGATTTGGGCCAGAAGGGTGTCAGGAACAACCTTAGAACTCCAAAGCTTTTACTTCTGTGTTGCATGTATAAAATAGTTTTAGTGATACAGCTTGGGATATAAGGTACCCTGTAAAGGATGCTAAAAGTAGAGGACAGAAAGAAAGATATTTTTAGATAGTGGATAGACTACTGCTATCCTTACATGCACTTCATAAATAATTTTTTGACTCTGGAGGTTCCTGAAGAGTGCGTTATTCAAACCATCCAGCTATTCCTTCTGAGACTGTGTGTGTTCACTGGCATCTTATGAAATGCTCACTGCATTCAATTATTAATATTATTTCATGTATCCATGAGGTTTTTTCCACTCCATACAACATGTGCAAATTCACCTCTCGAAATGATAAGCGGGAAGATGGAGCTGAGGGTTATCTTGGCCATGACATCTTTCCATTGCATTTCTTGCTGACCTCCCTCAGGAGTCTTGTCATGCCAGCCTAGTTTTATCACAGCATTTCAGCCCATGGCTCCTGATGAGGTGAGCTGAGGATGCTGCTTTTAAAAAGGAAAGAAAAAGAAAATGAGCAAAAAGTGAATATTGAACTTAATCACTGAATCAGAACTGCATTATGAATTTCTGGTACATGTTCTGGCTTAGCAAAAAGGTCTGTCCTACAGCTCCCAAGTCCCCATCTCCTTGGATCTTCCACAGTCCTCTGTGCCACTGGAAATGCCATTACAAAATGGCACCATTTTGAATCATTTTCTTCATAAAGCGCAACCACTTTCCCTTCAGCTGGAGAATGGTGATGGCACAAGAGATAACGAAGATTTTTTCCTTGTGAGCTGTGAGATCTGGTTTGATGTTTGAACAGGTATGTGAAGCAAAGAAACAGAAACAATATCACACAAGCTCCAAGATTTAGCATGTTTTCCAGAAGGTGCCAATATGCTACATGTGTAATGTGCATATTTCTGGAAAATTATGAATCACATACTTTTTTTTTCCTGTAAAAATGACAGCTGTTTTCTAGGATGTCCAATCTGTAACTCCTTCCAAATAGCAAAACAAATTAAGTAAGACCAGCTAAACTGGTAGGGAGAATATTTTGAAGAATGGGAAGCAGAGCAGATTGCATCCCATTTGGCAGCACATCTGTGATGGGGAAGGGAAGAGGTATAACATGGTCCATGCATGGGCCTGATGCATGGTCGTAAAAACGATTTATCAAATGCCAGCTCACTCTGGTGGTGACTAAAAGGAGATTTTACTAAGTATGTGGGCTTCTTTAGTACATAATATAATTAATATATCTTCCTGTTGATCTTCCTCCTTTGTGCAATGGATTAAGGCTGCAGTAGATTAAGTATCTACAGCAAACCAGGTGAGAGCTGTTTCGGTCCAGCTCCAAATTGGCAAAGACCTTCCAGCAAACACTGTCCATCCCCCTGATGTGGGAAGGAGCCAAAACCCAGCAATTTGAAAGAGCACATGTTGTACAGACAGGAACAAACTTGTATATACTTGAAAAAAGCTTTCATGGCCTTTGCAGTGCTGCAAAAACATGTTACTTTGTGATATTTGCCCTTATTATTGAGATTACCTGGTACCAGTGTTTTTCTTCTTCAATCATCTTTTCGGAGACAAATCACCACAAAGGAATAATTCCCATTTATGAACTCTTCTTTCAGGTAGAAGCAGTTAAATATGAAGTTTCATCATATAGCTTTTATGCTGGAGTAAGAATTCCCATAGCGAAAATGACGTTTCCGCCTGTTTGTGAAATTACCTTCATTTAAAGTAGTAATTTGATGTTGAGAAGAAAGGCAAACAATTACAGCAATCGCTCTCTGTGGTGCAAGTACGTTCATGCTTTTTCTGCCTCCTGACTGCAAAGACAATATTTACATATGCATACAACTCATATCATGTCTAGAACTTGTGCTAGAACTGCATGTATTCAAGCTGCAATGACATTTTGTGGATATTTCACACATTCGATGATCAAGAAATGCCAAGGCATTGATAAAACAGCTGGTTGTCAGGTGCTTTGCAGGGCCCATCTTTGGGAATTTGTTTTCTGAATGTCTGCAGACATTAAGTTTCAGGAAATGTATTTCATCAGCCCCTCTCTAACAGGGTATGACAGAAGAGGTCCATCCTGGTACTCAATGTATTTTCCACTTCTTTTCTTCCTGAGGAGCAGGTCGTGCTCTGGGAGCATAAAGAACAACATGAAAATTCCCTCTGTATTCGGTAGCAAGATGCATGTTGAGATGCTGATGGAGAAGATTATCATAGCACCATGTTGCCATTTAATTATTCCCTTTCCAGTAAAGAGCCTGGCTTTAATTAAATGGCAAAGCAAAGTGGGAACTTCTCTCCAAGCCATTTTAAAGCGCTCACTTCCTCCTCTGTGTTCTGCGGTTTATTAGATTTGAATGAGTAATGGGATGGTTTCATTTGTTTAGTAAAATTAAAGTGGTCAGTAACAATTTCCTGTCTGAGCAAACCGTGGGCTGATTAACAATATTGGTGATGGTGGCGAATACGGGGTTTTTTTCACTTTATTTGCAGCACACAGGTTGTGCTGCTGCTGCTGCTGCTCGGGGCTTTCCAGAGCTGCTGGTACTTACCAGACTCAGGCTCAACCCTCACCCAGACACATTCGTGCCTAAAATTTGTGCTTGCAGGGCTGGGCTGGCGCAGGAGGAGTTGAAAAGGTACCTTCGGAACTGAACGTGAAACCAGCGTAGAGGAGATAGTTTTTGATCCTGCTTCTTACCCAAACATTTAATAATTTGCATTTTCAAGACCAGGTCTGGGTGTGGTAGGAGCACTGGATGCACCGGCGAGGTGTCCAGGTTTGGAAGGTAGATCTCTCACTTGGGACGGCAGAGAAAGCGTTTGCCTGATCCTCTCTGACATGTTTCCCAGCACCACTGGCAGGGATGGATGTTCCAGCCAGGGAATCCCTTTACTTTTCACAGAAACCTATTTTCAGTTAACCTGCATGTAGCAGTTTTGCAGAACCCCATGATCCTGGGTCAGAACTCTACAGCATCCCATGAATTTGAGCTAACAGCAAAAACCACAGGGAAATCAAATGTATTGTGCAATCCTTGGCATGGGATTCGGTATTTTTACTCCTGCTGCAAACGCCTTGGAGAACTTTATCTCTGTTTATACCTGAAAAAAGCCTGAGGTAACCAGGGGCTACTGCTTCCCAACCTAAATTGCAATTACCAGTTGACACAAACAATATAGAGCGGTCAGGTTTCCCATACACATCGCAGATTTTTGCCTGAATTTTATTCATTGCCTTTTCAGAGAGTCAGACACACAGACAGGTACTGATCAGCTCACTCAAAATCCAGAGTGACACCATCTTGCAAAAGGCTTTTGGAAAAGGATGAGCTCTACTGCAGTTGTTCTTGCTGTGTCTAAACACTGATGTGGTATTTGTGACAAGTAAATGTTTACTGCACATAAAAGAGCTCGGATTCTGATATGACATATAAAAACATGAAAGAAAAATAAACATAGGCATAGCCCATGAATTTTACAACGTGGCTGCAGACATGGAGTACCAGAGAAACATGAGGCTTGTTGCAACATCTATTGAGTCAATGACAAAAATGCTGTCTCTCATTATTGTTATTCAGCTGATGATAAATGTAATGCCTTTGCCATTCGTAGCAATGGCAAAGACATGGGTCTGTCAGCACGTAAGACTTCAAAACCCAACATCAACATTCAGTTTGTTAAAAGAGCTGATTTAACAGATTGCTGACATAGGGTTTTGCTGGACTTACTTTTCCAGCCTTTGCCCATTGATCCTCACGGCTACATATGAAAATTAACTAACTTGGCTCATTCTAGAAGCTGCAGAGTGTTTCAAGGGTCACAGTTAGCTAGAGCATTGAAGCACAGGTTCTGTAAATGAAATAACTTTGTACATTAACGTCAGTGCTTTCTACAAGGGATGCCCGAGCATGTGGAGCCTCCACAAGAATTGTTCCACCCAAGGTTCAACTCTGGAGTATTTGACTCCCTTAATTTTGACTGAAATAGGTGTCAAATGTAGATGCTTAGAACTTCAAAGAAGATGGACTCAAGCCCTCATGGAAAATGCTAATTGGTTATCTCAAGAGTGTAACTCACCAAAGCAAGGTTTTCAGCTTAGGACAAAGTAAAATGACTTCTGTGAAAGGAGAAGACCATACAAAACCAAAAAACTTTTAAAAAGCATATTTCTTTCCTTAATCATACTTCCTAGCGCAGATAACACCAAGCCTTTACACAGAAAGGAAGTCAGAGAAATGACGCTGTTCCACATGAACAAGCAGGTGGCGTGGGCGTAACCGAAATCAGAAATTACACTAATAAATAATGCGTCTCCTCTGACAACCCGAAGTGCTCTGCAAATGTTATTTCAGTTGAGCAACAGAGATGGGAAAATATTTTACAGTTTTAGAGCTGAAGATTCAGAGAAATTGAAGAATTTCAGCATCTTGCTTGAGCTGGCTCACAAAGAGCAGGAACAGTACCCCTGTGTTACGACTTGTAGACCTGTGGTCTAACCACCAGACAAGAAAGGGCTTATTAAAATTTACAGTATTAGACAAGATCACACTCCCCAGCAAAATACCAAGTTCCTGTGAAGACCTGTGAATCGCTTGCACAGCTTTTGCAAAAAGTTATTCAAGAGACATTGTCTGTGGTTCCTCTGTCTGCATCTATGTCAGGACTTTTGAATAGTTACTCAGAAGTCAAATGTGTTTCTTTTCACCTTGTCTGTGAAACTCAGATTTCAGGTGGAGATTACACCCCGTCTGCTTCACGGCAGGAAAACGAAGCGCCCAGACCTACCCCTTCCTCGTTTAAAAAGAAGCTTTATTTTTGCTGAAAGTTCAAAGCAATGATACTGCAGCTATTTTGCCAAACCAAATGCTTGGCCAGAAGTCATCTTAGAATTTTAAATTACAAATAAATTAGATCCATTCCTCCAATATGGATCCTGGTTTTGGTTTGGGAGTAGATGCTGAAGCATGGCAACCATCCATTCCAAGCCATGGTACACATGCTCGTGTTCTTCCAGCTCCTTGAGTCAGTGAGTCTGAGTGTTTTCTCATTTAAAGAACCAATTTTAACACCTGATGGAGTTGATGAAGGGGGACTGATCAATTTATACAGTAATCATCTTTGTCACAGAGTGAAAATAAGCAACTGCAGCCTCTCCTTGTGTCACACTCATTTGAAGGGTAAATTCAATTAACAACCTATTTCCATTACCCTTAGGTTCTTGCTGGAAGCTGACAATTCCTCTATATTAGACATGGGCTTGGATGACAAAACCTGGCTCTAGATTATAGGAAGAGGAAGTTTGGGGATGTACACATCTCAGCTTTCCCGCAATTCCACATGTCTTTTCTAATTTATTTTTGATTGAACAATATTTTCCAAGTGGGCTCTAACTTTACAAAAACCTAATGAGCCTAATCTAGATCACTTGTGCAACTGTTTTTGTAAACCCTTATGAGTTTACATGCTACTCTGTGTCCTCTCTGACCCTCCAGACTATGTCCCTCCCTCCTACCTTAGTTTGACACTTTGAATTTTCATGCATGACCCTTGGCAGCCTCTGGTCCCTGCAGGTCTGGCTTCTGCAGCCATCCATGCAACCCTGATGACTACAGACAGGACAAAATACAGCCTGTTTCAGAGCAAGGGATCTTGTTTAATGCCATTAGATCCACACCTTGGGTATAAATGGTTCTTTCCAGCATGACTCTATTGCAAAATTTCCGCGGTACAGCTGAAATATTGTGCAACGCTGATATACAGAGGGGCAGGCTCAGACCAGAAGCGATGCAGCGGTGCCATCCCGTACCTGGGTTATGATTAATTCTGCCCTTCAGCACATGAAACCTTGGCTATCAATCTCCCCCTTCTTCAATCTCCCCTCTTCTTCCACTTCAGTAACAGCAGAGATGCTACCTGCGATATTTTATGGTGCCATAAAGGATGCCGATTATTTATTTAGAATAAATGAAATGTGGTTTAATGAAGCATGCCAGTGCGCTGGCACCAAGCCAGGAAGCAGGTTCTGATGTTCAGGGATTCAGTGTAGATGCTCCATAATCAGGGTTTTCAAATGAAAATGAGGGATGACTCGTGAGCAATTTAAAAGCTCGACTTCGCTCTACCCCAGCTCTACTACTGGTTGAATCGCAGCCCTTTGCCTGAGTCTCCCATCACTTGAGATGGGAGAAAAATGGGCTCCAGATCTAGATGAGCTTTTGACTCCTGCTGGACTCTAAACGCAGGGCTCTCAAAATTGCATGTCCAGGCAGGCATAGACTTGCCCGTGGGAGCTGGAGCTGTCTTCTGAGCAAGTGATTCCCACACACAGGGAGGAGGCACCCATGGGGGCACCGATGGATACATCAGAATAATGTCTGACCTTGCCTCCAACCCGAGCAGGGCAGCAAACGCCCCCGTGCCGGCCGTCGTGCAGGTCCCTGGGGTAGGTTTTGCTTGGCACTGGGCATCCCCCAGTGAATATGGATTGGGATGTCTTAAGGGATTTAAGCCCAAACTTCAGTTTCCTATGTCCTGCCAAGTTCTCACCGTTCTCTCCAGCAATCCCAGCACCACGGGGGTGGTACAATGGTCAGAAATGAAAAGGAGCATGTATCAAAATGAAGCTGTGCCACTGGGGAATAAAGTCATGTAGCTATGGGAAAAACATGTGTCTCTGAAGAATTCCCTTGACTTTAGCACACACATTCTGCTCGTTATAAACTTTTTTATATAACTTGACCTAACAACATCTGCTAAATTCTTGCCTTTTTGAAACAGCTATGAATAGGTCATTGTTTATTTCTGATTAAGCCAGATTCATTTATCATTCTGGTCAGGCTTTCATTCCTGTAAATACATTTACTCTCAAGATTCTCAGTATTTAAAATACATGTTTCATAGTAATTCTGAGGTCAGGAGCACAGTCTGCCAAAGGCCATGTGCACATTTCTGCAGCATAAAGTTTATTTTTTGCTTGTTAAAAAAATACCAAAAGGCAGTGTGCTTGCACTAAATCACAACTCTGAAAGGAAATTTAAGGCAATCATTTCTGTAAAAGCTTTAGCAGCTGAGTATTTAAGTGTAAACTGTTCCTAGACACAGTTCAATAAAACTCCTGTTCAGTTAGTTGTACAATTAGTTGTACATTGACATATTGTAGGAAATGTAAAACGTTTAGCTGTTGGTAGATAGATTGCATAGCTAGTAAGCTCCCAAGCTCACACACATAATTTCTCACATGTTCTTACACAGAAGCCAATTTTAAAGCAGAATGAAGGCTAAAATACATTTTATCAGAATTCAGAACCTACTGGATAATTGAAATCAGATTTGCAAGAGCCTCACAAACCCCAAAGATAATGACATCCCTGTCCGTATGATAAGAGTTGGCAGGGGGTAAGGAGGAGGGACGTGTGTTGGGCTGTTGATGGAGAGGACACATGGTCCTTGGCCATGGTCCTGCCCCAGGGGACGGCTGGGACATGGGAAGGGGCTGGGAGCCTCGTAGCACATGGGGACAAGGGTCAGACATGAATCTTTAAGGTTATTACTCGGCCATGCAAAGAACAGCTTGTTTTTTGGCAAAAATTCCACTTGAGCCTTTGATCTTGAGGTTTTCGTGTATTTCCCAAATTTTATTTCCTGTGGTGGCACCAGACAACCCCATGGGATGCACCAGGCAACCCCATGGGATGCCTCAGAAGATGAGCTGCAGGTTGAACCTGCTGCGGGATGCACAAGGATGAGCCAGGAGCTGCTCCAAGGGCTCAAGGGACTCATTTATACTCAGCCCCAACCCCGGCTCATGGCCATTTCCCAGGTTTCTGCTCCGGCTGCTGTGAAGCCAAGCGACCACATCAATTCTCCATTGAGTATTGGACTAATATTGGCCTGATGATGGAGGTGAAAAATGAGTTGCCTCTTCTGGGCACAGCTGCACCCTGATCTCTTCATGATTTCATCTGTATTTCTAGAAATCTAGACGTTTCCAGAAATATCTGACTACGTAATCTCTCCGTGGCTCTTCAGCATCCCCACAGCTTCCTACCACTCAACCTGTTTGTTAGAATTAGCAAAACATTACATAGAGGCCAGGACACTTCCTCCGCTGGAATTTTGTCATTTTGGTGTTGTGTTAAGCGAGTTCAGCAAAAGTTGGTGTTTTAATGAACACAAACTAAACTCACCTTCCAAGAAAGGTCCGTGGGCCAGGGTGAGAAATTGCAGGAACTATGAGGTAGCTGCTAGACAGATGCAGACAGATGTCAGAGACATCTCTATATTTGTAAACAAACAAACAGCCCAACACGCAAATTTGGCCAGTCTGGTGGAAAATATCAAAGTCATGACCTCCATCAAATGAAAGAAAACAGATTACACAGCAGCGGTACTCACCGTTTTCTGTATTTTTGGGTACATCATGCTGGTTTTACGAGGCTCTCCAGGGGAGCTGAACTGAAGTGACCGCTTTAGGTTGCAGTGAGGTTTATTTATTTCACCATCTTAAAGCGGACAAGCCAGTCTCCATTTGTTTTTGTTTCCTTCCTGGTCTTATTCTCCTCCATAATTTCCTTTTTCTCTCTCCTTTTTTTCTTTTGTTGCTTTTTTTTTTCACTTCTTCTGTTCTCTTCCTTTCCTCTCCTATTTTACCATTTCCATTGACTTTTCCCGTGTTCAGCTGTCTATCTCCTTTAGAGCTCTACATTTTTACTCCTTAAAACAAAGTCCTTAACCCACCACTATTAACTGCACACGCATTTTTTCAAGCTATTGAGCTTAATATGCCACCTCTCATGCATTGAAACATACTCCCCAGCTGCAAACAGGCCCATAGCCTATTACAAACATAAAAAATAGATATTTCAAGCTAGTCTTTCATGTGTCTGAATTAATGTGTTACATACAATAAGCTGACCAGTTGCAATTGCCTAACTTTACCTTTAGTTCTACTGAGGAATAGTCACATTGTGCTACAGCTCCATTTATATCAGCCAGGTATAGACTGTAAATGCCGCATGGGTTTGGCTACTGCTCTGGTCTCTTCTCCCAGGCAGTCAGCAATAGGACAAGGGGCCATGGGCTTAAACTCTGCCAGGGGAAGTTTAGGCTGGATATTAGAAAGCAATTCTGTGCAGAGAGAGTGGTCAGGCATTGGAATGGCTGCCCAGGGAGGTGCTGGACTCATCAGCCCTGGAGGTTTTTAAACTGAGATTGGACATGGCACTTAGTGCCATGATCTAGTCAATGGACTGGAGTTGGACCAAGGTTTGGACTTGATGACCTCTGAGGTCTTTTCCAACCCAGTCAATTCTGTGATTCTGTGAAATAAACCTTTATGATAATGCACTTCAAATTTTGATTTTGGATGCCTCATTCCCTTCCAAATGATGGCGTTCAAAGGTGAACTTCAGGAGAGGGATATTTTCAGATTTTGCAAACAGGAATTCTTTTTGCATGTCTGACCTTTTGTGCATCCGGGTTTATCACGATGATTCAATGAAGTCGGTGTATTTGTGAACAAGTGTGCAGTCAGGGCACCTCTGGTGATTTGGAATCGTATTGTAGCTCTTTCACAAAATCTCACCTTGGCCCCAGACCTTCCTGGTACCTGACTGCTGCACTGCCCAGACAGCACTGAAGATGTTGCAGTAGGAAAGTCTTCATTGCTACCAGCTGGGGACTTGCGGTCCCCTTTCTCCAGCTGTCCCCACACACCAGCCTGTGGGATACCACCACCTCAGAGCCTTCCCCGCCAGTAACCCATCCCCTACTCTCCTTGTGGTGACTCATTGCTATCCACGGGAAAAAAAGAACAACAAACCTGAATCAGAATTTCAGTAACTTCTGCTGACCCCATTTACAGCCTGCAACACAAACACAGGCGGCAGACCAAAGCGGAGGCGGAAAGACGAGCTTTTTGTTAAGCAAGCGCGTTGTAGGACCCTGGAAAGGGAGATGTGTTGGCGTGCTGCTCGCTCCAACATGCCCATGCATGCTTGTGCTGCATTCCCCAGGGAAGCCGCGTTTCTGCGGGGACGGGAGCTGGGGCGGGAGCCGCGTGGGAAGCTGGCTGCTCCGTTCCTTTCTTTGATAAAGTGATGGTTGAGTCCACCTCTGAGAGAACTGCTTCTGTGGTCTTTGTCTTGGCAAGGCTGCGCTGTAAAAAGTAAATTCAGTTCTTTGCTTTGTAATCTGGGATGATTTTGAATTTCTTTCTGCTCTTTGAAGTCAGAATAATTTAAGTTGGGCTGGCAAGCAGGGGAGGTGATAAGTAGCAAAAGCCAAATTTTGGGCTACAGGCAGCCTGCATGTTCCTGGGATATGCCTGCTGAATAAAACAAAGCCAAAAGAGGACAAACTAGTGGAGTTATAACAGTTATGGAAAGGTAAACCCAAATTATTCCTTCGTAGGAAAAAGAGAGAGATACCATTTTGCTTGTTTGGCCTAGAAAACATGCAGATAAGGTGGAGCCTCTTGCTCTGCAGAGGATCCCAGCCTCTGACACCTTGCTGCATCTATAGGAATGGTATGGGAGCTATATGCACAGCATGCTCAGCACCCTAAGCTGAGGCCAGTCTGGACAGAGACACCCCCATTACAGACACTATTGTTACAGAAATCCACGTTAGAGACACCCCACTACAGACACCCTTGTTACAGACACCCTCATTACAGACACCCTCATTACAGACACCCCCGTCCCAGGCTGCACAAGGGAGCTCAGCAGAGGATGCGTTTCTGCTCGTCCCTCCAGTTCAGACCTTGCTATGAAGACAAAGCCTTGGGGGAATTCAGAGGGTAATTTTATTTTTTGTTTACTTAGCTTGTGGGAGTTTAATGTTTAATCGTTGCAGAGGAGCGAGTGGGTTAGTCATATAATTGTTAGCCAGGATTTCTGCCTTTTTTCCTTTTGTCCTTTGTTCTTTCTTATCGCAGCTCTTGCATTTTGCGGACTAAACTGGCTTCCTATCACAGCCCGCTGGCCCTTGATTTCTCAGTAAACTGCAGTTTATGGCATTCACAAGAATTTCTTTATTTAAACAAATTGAGGGCATGGGAGCCCAGGGTGGTTGCTGCTTAGATGGCTCCCTAAAGGAGGATGGTGCTCCCCCAGCAACCAAGAACCTTGTTTCCCCAAACAAGGGAACAGTTTGTCATTAAGCGAATAGGACACTTCTATACCCACTAGCCTCAAACTGCAAGACAATTTAAGGACTTGGAGACTGGTTGATAATTGTGCCATTAATTGCAACTCCATAAGGCAACCCTGCATGGGTTCACCTCTGCCCTCTCCTAGCATACAAAAACCAGCTGCTCTGGTTTGCCCGTCCTTTTTTCCCTCCAAAATGTCAGATATAGCTGTGGTCTGCCACTGCGAACCGTGCCGCTATGCTTTTAATGGATGGAGCCAAATTTATTTGATTATTTTGATTACTCTTGCTGGTTAATAAATAATTCAAAAAAAGGACCGTAAGATGCTTCTGTTGGGTTCTTATTGCTTTTAACAAAACTGAAAAGTGCTTTTAACAAAACTATAACTCAATTAATCTCTGTAAAAGGAAAGATATGCATCTTAATTGCCATCAAATATTTATTTTCTCTTTTTTTCCCTGCATCAGCTCCACCTTACTCCTTTCTAACCTTAATTCATCTTTGCATTAGTGGTTCACAAGACATTATTTAACATCTGCAGAGCTATTTTCATAGTTCTGAGGTCATTCTCAGCCAGACACACGGCCCATGCCATTACAGTTGCCTTTAAATGTTTCTAAGGTGTGATGAGCCTACCAAATATTCCAAAGAATAAGTCACTTCTTCTTCCTTTTCCCCAAGACAAAACAGGCTTGACAGGACCAGTCACCTTTTCATCATTAATATCAGAATTGCGCTCAGTCATAAAGAAAAGATTGATGCATTTCATGGCCTATCTATAGAATAATAATAATAATAATAAATCCTGAACTATCACAGAGCAGCCCAATACACCTTCTGCAATTGTTGCATTTCCAGAAATAGGTTCTCTACCTTTGAAATCTAGAGTCACCTGGCTAACTTAGCTAAAGTATGGCTGGGTGAGTGTGATAGCTCGACAGCAAAGGTAGCATTCAGCGTGAGAACAGCTGTCAACATCTGTCTGCTTTAGGATGACAGATGGCAGAGACGCCAGCGCTGTCCCTGGCTGCGCAGAGGTGTGGGTGACCTAGCAATGCTGCTGTTTACACAACCCCTTGGAGCTGTTGACACAACCTGCGGAGCTGGTTTTAGCAGGAGTGGAAAATCTGCGGAGAGCAAGGAAATGCTGAATAGCCAGACAAGGTAGCGCAATATCTGGAGTGGTGCTGGGTGCATTGTCAGTCAAATAATTTTCAGCAGCAGTTCAATTTTATCCCTGGGTGTACGTGTTGACAGCAACAGGGCTTAGAAAAAGGGCTCTCTCCCCCATCAGCAGTTATCAGTTCAGGGTGGCTTCTGGATAGGTTCTGTTAGCAACAGGATTTTATAGACAATGTCAGAACTGCGTCCATTACCATAAGAACATACTATGAAAAGCCTAATTCTTGCACTGGCTTCAATAAAAGTCTAAATCCTAGAGAGAATGGAATAAAGACCTGAGTGTTTGAAGTTGCTAAGACTTGAGTTGGGTGGCTTTTGATGACAAAATATTCACAATCAGTTTACAAGTGACCAAATGTGTAACATGCACAATATGCAAAGGCTTTGGTTTCCTCTATTAAAAATCAGAGTAGCTGGAAGTTACAAACCCCAGAATTTCGTTGAGTTTGGGACCAAATTTGTAGCTGCTTTCATCCCAATGGTCGATTTTAATATTTCCTTCAATGTAAAAAAAAGTGACATTACTGAAGGCAGCAGAGTTTGCAGGATGGCACAAAGACAGGTACAAAAAGCAAATCATACTGGAAGATACTGGGAGCTCCTCAGAAGCAATGAGGTAGGAAAAATGGGTATTGTCCTTGGGGGGCAGGATTCTCCTGCTCAGAATCCAACCCAGGACATTACAAAAGAATTGTTCTGAAGGAGACGTAAAACAGCACCCAAGGAACAACCACATGTGTGACGCTGCCAGAGAGCGAACTCGTGCTTCTTGACCTTCTGTTGTCATCCCCAGGCCATTCCGGTCTCGTCTGCTGGTTTTCTCTGGGATGTGTCGGTGCTGAGCCCAAGGACAGTGAGAAAACAATCACCATCCTGAGCTGAGTAAGTGACTGCAACAACCGTGCGAGCTGTAAGCTCTCTGGGCGGTTTGCATGTATCTCATTGAAGAATACGCCCTTTCTGAAGGATTAAGCTCTCACCTTTTAAGCTTTGTAATGAAAGAAATAATCCCCAGCTGACAAACAAACAAACAAAAATGGTTTCAAAATTTTTATTACAGAGATGCTCTATTTTAAAGATAATTCACTTTAAAAAAAAAAATAGAATAAGGAGGAAAAAAGAGCTTTTTGTTTTTCAGTAATAAACTTCACATCTAAAAGAGATGGAAGAAAATTAGAAATAGATTGTTTGATAGAAACTGAAGAATTATCATGTAATATATTTTAGTATACTACTATGCACATAGAAATAAGTAAAACAGCTGCAACATAAGAATATTAAACTCCTAGTGCTAATGAGCTCTAAGTGTCTAAATATGACTTTCAGGGAGATGGAACACTTAACTTAAAAGGCTGAGAAATTACTTCATCGCTGTGTATCAGTCCTTATACACAGCACTTACATCAGGGTGCTTTCCTACCTCAGTATCAAATTAACAACAAGATCCAACGACTGGAAGCTGAAGCTGAATGAATTCAGCCTCCATGTGAGGCTGAATTCTCCAACTCCATCAACATAATTTTTATAAGAAGAGATGAAGTTTCAGCTCTCACTTACAGGCTTTGAAATGCATATTGTAAATACGCTTTAAAGCAGCTTCTGAATTAAATTCTCTGCTTATACGTGCAGGGATTTAAATGCTTCTGCTTCTTTCCTGCCCTGGGGAAGTGTGGAGGCATGAGCCTTCTCTTCGTTGCCCTCAAGGTGCCCATCACATGCAGTTTTGCTGTAAGGCAATGACTGCAGGGAAAACTCCTTCATCAGTGCTAATTGCCTGCAACTATCCAGGGGACATATTTCCTTTTTCCATTGGCTGGTAACAACTCAGGGATCAATGCTGTGATCTTCTCAAGCTTCAGAAAATGTCCATTGCAGGAGGTGAGCAAGGGTGCGCTCCTGAGGTGGAGGAGATGCCCTTTTTTCTTAGAGTCCAACTTGCTCATGTGTTTGAAGTTCCAGCGACTGGAAACCCTGGGGTTCTTCCCCAGGTCACACTTACAGCAACCTTGGAGAACATTCATTTATCTCTACATTACAGTAAATAATTCAAGTAGCTAATAAATATCACCTAATCAATTCCATGTCATTGCAGACAACTCAGATGCTCGTCCTCTGGGATAAAGTTTAATTATGAAAAAGCCCATCTTGCTCGCTAACGTAGAAGGTGTCAGCAGAGTAATGACCTCACCTGATCATGACCTCTAAGAAAAGTCATCCCGCTGAGTTCAGTAACATCCCCCTTAAAATAGAGCACAGGAGACATACTGCGTGTGGGTGGAATTTGCAATATTGAACCCATAAAAAAAGAAAATAGTGAGAACATTTTGGTCTACACTTAGTAATTCACTGGCCAGGCTTTTTCCTGCTCTAAACTGCAACATAACTGTTAGTTTTAACAAAACCGTTTTGTCTAAGGCAGAATTAATTTCTTTAGAGCAATGAAGTGAGGTTTTGTTCATAGGGTTTTATTTATGTGTGTGTATAAAGTTGCTGAGATTCCTCTGCTCAGTAATTATCCATCATGATAATGCAATTAGTAAAGTTAGGAATTGAGATGTTTTGGAATTGTTGATTATTTCTGCTTCATTGCCAGGAGATGCAAGCTGTGTATTTATATATAGGGGGGGTATATATGTGATAAGCATATTTATATCTGTATATTCATATATATATAGATACATATTACTCATTTTTGTAATGCTGTTATACACATATGTTCTACTGGCAATTTCCATGCCTTGTAAAGTAAACACTTGTTCTTAAAGGTGCGTATTGCCACAGGTCACCCATCAAATGTTATATATTATAGCCTGTATTTTGAATAACTGGAATCCCAGCAGGAATTGATGTCCAAACCCTCTTAACCATTTCAGCAATGAGAATCACAAGCAGCTCCTGAGTAAAGGATTGGTCCAGAGGGGCCCGCCAATGTATTTTTCCCAGGCATGAAGACTGTTGTGAGAATACCTGCTTTTGGAAACTATGAATAGAGATAACTGGAGGGGAAATACGTGCCTGTCTCATAATTCTGCTGAGATACACTGGGCTCCGGGCCAGTTTCTAACCTGAAGGCAGTGGCATTGCATGGAGCAGAAGCCAGTGCAGACTTTATTATTACAAATTTTAGACATTGCAGGGTAGGTAAAAAAATAGATTATATCCTTTGTAATCCTTGCACACCTCCTTTGTGTTGCAGAAGAATGGGAAAGCATCCGTGTGATCTAATCACTTCAAATCTGAAATTTACCAGTTTGTCACCAGAATTTTTTTCATTTATCACATTTGCACACTCCACAGAAGGGAATACTGAAAATATTGAATTGCTTCAAAGTCAGTGAGCTCAGCTGAGGTTTAAGTAGCCTCTGTACCAGTACAATAATACAAGAACTATGATCAGCCTCCTACTTTAAATAAGTTTGGCTTTAAAATGAGGTATTAAAGTCAGCTTTATTTATGTTTCCATACACATAAGCTTGTCTTGGACATGAAAGACTGTCACCTAAATGGTTTAGCGTGGAGACATTTAGCCTGTTGGGCTCATCTCCGCTGTCTATGTAATTCTTGGGGGAAAAGCTGCATCAGTGGCATCTGACTTCTCCGTCTCACACTGGTCAATGGCCAAGCTCTGCATCTTTTGTTTCCCTGCATGCATATTTCACATGAATATTTCACACTTTTGTGAACAGTGCAACTTATGGAATTTGGCTATTTTGAAAAGTTTGCTTAAGCAAAGACAGCTCTTTATATATCTGATTGTCTTCTCATCAAATTGCAAACATGGGAAGAATTAGGACATCTCACGAGGGAGCTTGCAGCAGTCTTCCATGGTAGAAAATCCAAAAAACTACAATATGAGGTTTGCTAACTGATTGCAGTATAATATATTCCCCCTTTTAAATGTAATCATCATATTTTTAACTTTCTTGAGTCTTGTTATCACAACACATGGTTATTCAAACCTCGTTTGGGAGGCTGGAGAAAGTACTTGCAGAATGGTTCTCATTCTGCACATGCATTATGAAACGCCTTTTAATTGCAAGGCTTTTTGGTGGCAAAAAGGGCACAATGTTGTTGTAAAAGGGTTCTTCCCCTCTCAGTGCAATGTCAGGCCACATCCTGCCATCATTTAACAAGCTGTCATGGTAGTCCTGTCAGCATGAGAAATGTCACATCAGGAGGAGGGAGGCAGTGCCGGCCACTGTTAGTTGTCTTACATTGACTTCAGTTAAGTGAAAATAATAATAATAATAATAATAAAGTATTAATAATTGTGAATGGAGTCCGGATTGAAAAGGTTGTGGCCAGGCTGGGGTTTGGGAGGAAAAAGTTGCCATGGGGATGGTGCAGCATTGTGTGCGCTGACTGCAGCCTGATTGTTGTTGTGCTCCTGTCACAGCTTTGTTTCACCCTTGAGCACGGCTGTTAAACGCCAGCTCAAAACAAAGATCTTATTTACACGCAGCGACGCAGTTCAAATGATTTCTATTTTTAGGGATATCATGGCTTTAAGTTAGAAAAAAACCCTCTGTATTACTATTTTGGAAAACACTAAGCGTTTTTGTGTAAATATAGTACATGCTTAGAAGAGAATTACCGTTAAAATTGGTTAAATATAATTTCTGGAAGTGACCATTAGAACCACAGTGACCAGAGGCTTCAGAACGGTCTGAGGCAGCACCTGAGCCTGGGAGGAGTGTGGGGAAAAGAACCTCCACACGTCCAAACTGCTAATTCCTTCTAACTGCACCCTCTGCATTAAAATTAATGTGAAAACCGTGTGACATGTATTGGTGTAAGGGCTGGGGGGTGACTTTTTCTCCTGTCAACTCCAGGCACGCCACGGCCCGGACTACAACTCCCGTCATGCATTGCGGCTCAGCACTGCGCCCCGACGGCGCCTCTCCCGCCGCACTACAAATCCCAGAAGGCGCCGCGGCGCCTGGGCCCGCCCGCCAGGCGGGCAGTGCTGCCGCGCATGCGCACGGCGGGGCGGGGGCCTCGGCGGTGTCGCCGCGCTCGGTGGCGGCGGGAGGCGGCGAAGTTTCCTCGGAGGGAGTCAGCGGGCGGGACGGGAAAGGGCCGAGCCCGGCCGGGCCGGGAGAGGAGCGCGGCAGGAGGCGGCGGGTCCCGGCTCTCCTCACGGGGGCTCCCGGACTGCCCTGGACTCCAGTAAGCGGCGCGGGCCGGGGCGGGGGCGCTGAGGCGGGGCCGGGGGCTGAGGCGGCGGGGCCGGCCCGGCGCGGCACAGGCGCCTGGTTGATGCTCTTCCTTCCGTGCCGGCTCGGTGTTTGCGGGGCAGGGCGCTGTCCTGAGCCCTGACGCCTCTGCCTTTGTGCAGCTGCAGCCGCTCCGCGCTTTTCCCCACTCCTTTTCCTTCGTTTTTCCTGGGAAGCCACCGCCTTGGCGTGAGGGCTCTCCCCGTGTGTCACCTCTGGGTCGTAATTGCCCTGGTAGAGCAGTCAGGGCTCTGTCACATCCCCACAGGTAAGAGGATGATCTCATTCTCATTACCCGTCTTTCTTTTTTTTTTTTTTTTTTTCTAATTTTATTATTATTTTTTTTTTCTTCTCTACTCTTCTCAACTTCGCTGTTTGAGCACGATGGGAAGCAGCGATGTTATCTGGGCAGAGCTCTGCAGTGATGGTGCCTGGGAGGGTGTGGGCTCCCCGAGCACCCGCCTGCCAAAGCCAGGCCTTGCTGGGCTGGGCTCGCCTTTGCTACTGAAACCTCCAGCTGCTGCCTCGAGGAAAGCCCAGTGTGATTGGGACAGCGAACAGTGGTTCTGTGGAACCGTGTAACCTCATCTAGGTGTTTCTGCTCTGGCAGGGGGATCAGACTAGATGATCTTTCGAGGTCCCTTCCAATCCCTGACATTTTGTGATTCTCTGATTTAGCTTTGGAAGGCGCTGGTTTTGGAGAAGGCTCTTTTTGGAAAGCTGTTGGCTGTGCCAGCAATGCAAACCTGCACCTCTGAGTTGTGTTCAAGCTTACTTCTAACTTGGGCTGGTTATTTGCTGATTCAAGTGGCTTTAAGTGGATAACTTGACTATAAATGAATGTTAAATGGTAACTAATATTGTCAAATTTGCAGTTTTGAGTACGTGGAAAAATCCAGATAGGCATTTGTCATGCTGCTAACTTAACACACATTTAAATGCCTCATGTATTGTGCAGTTCTCTTAGGTGTAACTAATCCATAACCATCATAAAAGGCATTATGTTGTTGCATAAAATGTTTGCAAAGTAACATTAAGAGGACAATAATTTCTCTTGGGAACAAGTTCCTGTTTTGAGGCCCTTTCTAAAAAAAAATAATTTTCACTAATGAACGTACTATGGTAGTTTATAAACAAGCAAAAATACAGTTTTTCTTCAGGTGCGGAAACGTTTATTAATTTGTTAGACTGAGCATTATGAATTAGGCATGCACAAAATGGTGTTTCTTACCTGGGTAAAGCTGAGAGGGAGAATTACTTTTTTAAAGATTCTTAGGAGTTAGGTCTCTCCATGCTTCACCTTTTTATGGAAGCCTAGTACTACTACTAGACATTCCTGCATATAATAAGCTGAATGGCATCAGGCTTTTTGTTGCCTTCTGACAAATTCCTTGCTTTACTAAAAGAGGCTGTAATGTCTGTAAAGTTACATTTTCTCTTCTCTTCCCATTACCCAACCCCATACACACACTAGAAGACAAAGCCATATTTGATCATGCAGTTTGGGCCCATGAGTTGCCAGGAATGGCTTCTCCTTGTCGAATCCAGCAGGGTCCATTTTGGTTTTGTGTGGGGTTTTTTGTGTTTTGTTTGTTTGAGCTTTTTTTGTTTTGTTGGGGTTTTAAATATAATTTTTAATTTGGTTTGCCCACTTCCTTTTTACACTTGGGCTGTGTTCATTATGATGCAGCACAAACACAATTTTTCCTGAGATGGAGCTGTACATGGCAACTTTATCTATTTGCTCTATGATGAGTTACTCTTAGTGAATTTACTATGCCACACTTTTAAGGATGTAGTTTTTTAATACTTCTGATTTGCAAGTAATTATGAAGTGTGATGTCTTATATCAGCTTATTTCACAACGGAGTTACAGGTGCAACTTTAAAGCAAATTGAGTAGTCCCTGAGAAGGTCTATACATCTAATTATATATAAAAAGACTTCCTTAAATTTTATCACTTCTTCTCATGAAGCTCCATGTTGGATAAATTTGCAAGGTGCTTGCTGCATTCTAGTAAATCTTAACAGTGGGGTTGACTTTTGGGTCCCTGCAGTCTTGTCTCCTACTTCTCGTTATTTTTACGTGAGAATCTCACACAAGTAACAATATGTAAAACTGTCAGATACATAAAGCAGAGAAGTGTAGAAGTGGCGTTTTCCTGTTTGTCACATGAGTAAGTGTTAAAAATGGGCTGAAATCTCTCATGGTAGAGAGAGATTCTTAGCCTGGCGGGTATTTGGAGAAGAACCTCTTAGTGTAGGGATAAATAAGCACTGGTGCTGCAGAAAGTCATCATTCAAGACATGGTGGGATTTGTGTATCATAGATATTACTGAAAACTGAACTGCTGGAAACAGCTTTGCATAAAAAGTAAAACTTTGTGTGTGATTTTCTTGTGCTCTTTTCATAGTTACTAAATGCTAAGATTTTATTTCTTTAGTGTAGAAAATTAGTAAATTGTAAAGATGAAATCTGTTTTCTTAAGCTGTTTCTGTTTGTTTTAACTACATTTGGCCTTATGTTCCATTGTATAGCTATGCATTTCAAGGGTGCAAATCAGGAAAAAGATGCACAGTGGGTCTCTGACAGGTATATTGTAGTGTTTAAATGTTTCAGCGAAGCAGATGCTTTTCTGTAAATTAGAGAATAAACAAAGAAGAACCAGTGTATGAAGAAAGTAGGAAGCATCTTTATGCTTTTCCTCCTCTCCCCTGTGCTTATTCTTCCTCAGGAGTAGTAGCTGAGTGACAGAAGACAGAAATATGTGTGGGAAATGAGGAAGACATATATTACATATGAGGAAAAGACCTCAAAGCAGGAAAAGGCCTTGGTTTTTCCAGGTAGCTGTGGCTTATTTCAGAAGGCAAGGGAGCTGTATCAGCAGAAATAATGAAGGCTGACTGGATGTCAGAGGGTTGGTGTAGAAGAGAGGAAGTGCAAAAGTCAGTTTTTATTGACTGTAACAGATTAGAAAGATCTCGAGGACATCACTGAAATGTGAACAGCTCTCTACTTGTAACACAGTCTCCAGTGAAGTGTTGGACATGGCCCAAACAGCCAGGCCTGCAAGATTCTTAATCTATTTTAGTAGATTTAGAATTCCGTCAGTGTCTTTATTACTAAATGTGCCTGGCAATTTAAGCTGACAATTACAATGGTAAATGTAGTTCCTTCAAAATGCAGCAAACCAGCAGCATTGAGAGGTGAACACATGTTATAAGTGAGAAGTTTCCTTGCATGCTGTGCTGTGCACTTGTACCCAGCTGTAGGTCAGTGTTTGGCTAAACAATGGCTTGTGATACAAGAGCGTGTATATTTCTTGCAAGGTTTTTTTCCCCCTGATAATTATGAACAATAGAAACATTCTTAGAAAATATTTACTGGGGTTTGGAGCCAAATAAACCTTTGTGCAGTTATATAGTTACATGAAAATACAGGATAGTAACTCACTTCAGTGCCAAAATATGGGGATTTAGGTAACTGACTTTAGGATAAAGTGTTTTTACAAAGTGGAGCAAGTGCTGTAGATATCACCAGGAAACAAATGATACAAGAAATACAGCACTCGCTACATGTATTCCTTTGGTTTTGAGCCCAAGTGCAACGAGACCTTTCTAGAAGCATTACCCTCAGTGCTTTATAAAATTATGTAAGAAACATAAATATCAACATTCTAGTGACCTTATCTGGCATATAGAAATAATATAGCTGCTTTAAAAAAACTACCCGTTGAAGAGGTCAGAGTAACAAGTAAGGTTCAAGTTCAGGTTTTGAAGTTACACTTCAGTGCACAGAAGGACTGAAATGAATTTGGATACAAGATATGGCTGAGCAGTTTCAAAATTTTTTTCTATTCTTACACTGATCTCAAGTTAGGACTTTGAAAATTTGTAAATCTGAGGGCATCAGGATACACACTGTAGCCAAACTTTGAGAATCATTTAGATATATATTTGTATATGGCTCGGTTTTATAAATAACACTTTCCTGTTAGTATAAGGTAAAACAGCAGGGTTTTGTTGCTGTTGAGGAAGGAAGCTTGGTTCATTGTCTCAGTGCTAAGCAGCATTTTCTCCCTCCAGGGACTTGCAGAAGCATCTAGAATGTGTAGGTGTTTCTTTAATCTTGGAGAAGGAACTTATTAAGCTTTCTGGTGCAGAACTGTATAAGCCACTTTTAACAGATGTTATCTGCACGAGTAGGGAGTTGCAGGTCTGGTAGACATTTGTGGCATTCAACAGTTTAAACAGTTTTCAGGTTTGAACATATGCCTGTGCCTTGAAAATCTGAATAGTTCCAGGTATTTTATGTAGAAGAAAGGTGATTTGATGGTGAGGTTGCTGCTCTGGGATTTGGGAAGCAGGTTCAGCTCAGTGTGTTGCCAAATTCTTCCTGTGTGGTCTGGGACAAGCTGCTTCTCTGTCCCTCTGTTCTCATAGTGAAACTGTGGAGCAGGAGCAGCTCTCGGCCTCGCAAAAGTGTGACAAGGGTACGTCAGTCAGGGTTGGATGTGTTCAGAGGCGGTAGTAACATGGGGTACATAACTCCCTTGTGCAAGGAGCAAGAGCTGGGAGAGACTGGCCAGGGTAAAAGCTGGCTCCAGGCAGAAAGGGTAAAATCATAAAAAATAAGGGGGGCGGGGGGGGAGTTTTGGCTGGAAATCTCTTGGATCAGTTAAAAACAGAGAAAGCAAGTCCTAAAACCTGGAGCACTGCATTTCTTTGTTTGTTTAACAAGCTATAAAAACAATGCTTAAAATACTTGAATGAACCAGGCGAATCTCTTCTGTGATTCTACCACACAGGGAACAATAGCAAAACTGCATTCCTCTGTCAACTGTGCTTTTCTTTGGAAAATGCTTTTAATTCTATCTAACCCTTACCTCCAAATGTTGTAGCTGTTAATTTTGTTCATTTGTTCTGTGGCATGATAGGCAGAATCTCTTAAATTCAGTCTGATTTATTAACTTTTCATGTAAAAGAGGTTGAGAAAAGATAGCTTCTCTACCTGCCCACTCCCACAAGGGGGAAAAGAATTTGCAGCCAGCTCTAAAAAGCAGTGTCTTTAGTAATTTTATAGAGCTAAAAGCATTTTGGGTTTAAAATTCTTCTGGTGGAAATATAAGATGGTATTGTCATTGTTATAATCTGAAAATGTAGACTAGACAGCAATTACAGGCTTTGCAAATGTGTTTTAATTGTTGAGAGTCAACACTCCCAGGAACAGTCTCTCTATACTGAGAGATAGGTGATAAATTATTTAATATGTAACTGTTTTGATGTGTATGCTCTCCATGGCTGCCTTGGTACCCACCACATTTACATCCTGTGTCCAAGAAAATTTGTTTGAACTTGTTCAAACTAGTGACTTAATTAGATGTTCTTCTGTTAAGTGCTAAAACAGTTACATGTCAGGTTTGTTGTAAGAGCAAGCAGTCCTCTTAAAACTGCACTTCAAAAGATGTTGTTAAATATATTGGTTAACTCTTTAGAGAGGCATATAGTAACAAATGGAAACTTAGGCTGTACTAATAATTCGTCAGAGTTATTTCTGTAGTAGACTCGGTGCCTGTATGTGCATTAATGCTGCAAAGGCAGGTAGTGATGCTGCAAGGATGTTCTTGCTTCAGAAGTGTTCCTGCTTATTCAGGACTTCAGGCTTTGGTTTTATTTTGTTTATTTTTCTATTAACCTTTTTTTCCTTAAATCAAATTCACTCTAGATGTGGTCATTTTTACTGTCTTGCTAATTTGTCCTGGTGACCTGATTTTACCAGTGGAGGAGCAGGATTTCTTGGGGAGCTCCATTTGTTCCCTTCTTGGGGGAAGGCTGCAGTACAGCGTGTTGAAAACCAGTCTCTTGCTTACGCTGGTAAGTCCAGGATTTCCAGGCATGTTGTTGCACATACACAGGCCTTGCAGTTCTTTTTTAGAGTATTTCCGCCTCGCTGCCTATAGTCAGGCAGCAATCCTGCAAAGTGCCAGGAGCCTGATGACTTCCTGGTAGAATTTGGATTACTCTGTAGGTGGAGCATTGTTATTCTCCATAATTTACCCTTGGAGAAACACCAGCGTGAATGCAGAGCAACAGCTGTGCAGTAAACTGGTATTTGTGTCGTTGCACAAATAAGAGGGTAAGGAAGAAGGTCAGCAGCGAGGGATGGGCTGTACCTGATGCAAGGAGCTCACAGCTTGCTTCTAAGGAGGAAGGCTGCTGGAAATGAATTTTGGGAGAAGTTATAGTGAAGTATGTGCTTCAAGTGAAGTGTTAGCATGCTGGCACTGTGCTGCAGAACCTATCAGAGCGGTTAAACTTGTCTAATATAAAATATTAGATATTTTCTCTGTATGTCAGGTGAGACTTTTATTAAATATACCAGAGTGGAATTGCATTTTCTTAACTTAAGGAGTGTAAAAAAGGCAAGGGGGAGGTCATGCCTTGAAAACCTTGCCGTTTGATGGGAGCTTAATTTTCTCCCCTCACATGGTATACAGGAGCTGGCATGTGTTCTGTAAATGAATATTGGTTCACTTACATAAGACAGACAAAACCTCGTTCGTTCTAAGGAACTTTGGCTAAACTTCTGCTTACTGAAGAGCTCCGAGATTAGTCCTAATAGCTTGGAATCCTTGTGTAGTACTAGTGTGATTGATAAGTAAGATAGATTCTGGAGGAGATATCACACACAGTAGCAGGTATTTTGGCCAACATGGTGACTTATGCAATGAACTGAACATCATCTGTACAGGCAACAGTTTTTCCCTCCCAGAGTATTAATGTAGATGAACCATTGCATTTTTTTAGTCTGCATTGAATTTGCTAAAATAGATCTATAAAATCAGATTTGGTAATCAGTTGCTACTTTGTGTGCTTTGTTTTCATTGAATCCTTTTCTGTTTTTAGAAAGGGTCAAACTAAATATTTACCTGATAGTGTTCTTTTCATTATTTGATACTTTAACTCAAAAATAATTTATTTACAGTCCTTGTTAGACTCCATACTTTCATTGTGAGCATTAAAAAAACATACTTGTAAACCAGATTGTTAAATGTTGTCTTAAACTTGTGTTTTGCTGGCCTGTAATAAATATGCTGTGCTGCTAGTAGACATCTGTAATGTGAAATCACAGTTTCCAGGTGTTCAGCTATTCAGAGCTGGCTTTGTTGTGTCTTAAGTATATACAGCTTAATGGAATTAGTCTGAGTGTTATATTCTTACATTTAAATTTGGAACTTGCCTTTGGATCTTTTACCGCCACAATGCTCTCACGTTTCACTCACTTTGGCTTCTACCCAATGTTTTCAGCACAAGGTTTTGGTGCTAGTGAGGCAGATAAATTAATTTTGAATGTACTATAAAAAAAAAACTAACACACTCTTATGCGCATGCTGTTATTTCTTCAACAATGGAAGAGTTCTCTGGGAAAACTGAGGAAGATATTTTCAACTTGTTGGTTTCCTAACCAGCTGGCTTCTTTTTTTGTGCGTGTGTATTTCGTGGGAAGAAAGTCTGTTTGTTTGTGGTAGTGAGTTTGTACCCAGGATTCAGAGTGACAGTTGGCAACACTGGCTCAAAAAATGCCAACTAGGTACCAGTAATTGAAATTAAACAATTATTACTAGTTACTCACTAGTAAAATAATAAGTAATCCTAATAAGTTATGTGCTTATTCCCTGCTTAATTTTTAATTTGGTTTAGTTGTCATGAAAGGAACCGTTTTTATAGAATAGTGCATGTAAACATTTTCAATAATTTGTCATATTTGGAGTTTTACATATTATTTAAAATTTTGAAAAGGCGCATAATAATGACATTCAAAATAATTGTCAATAATAATTAACTCTGAACCTTCATTATTAAGCATTTTAACTAGCCTGTAACTGAAATTAATAAGCTTTTAAATTTTTTTTTTTTAGAATTCTGTGAGAGAACACAAAGGGAATTAGTGTAACTATATTTTGCTTTCCTCTTTTCTACTCATCTCTGGTTATATCTAATTTTGAGTAACTTTTATTACCTGGACTTAATATGAAGTGATGAAACTGTACTTCTGACTGTTGTAAAAACTTTGCGTTATTGAACATGTTCTTTTACTCTTTAGCTTTCTTTTGCTTTATTGCTTTTTAAGCTAGTTATCACTGAAGTTATTAATAGATACATTTCAAGAGTGTCTTTTATAATGACCTAATTGTACATGATGCTTCCATTTATTTGCTTTAGCTCAGTGCATTTGGTGGGACAATTAAAATAGTATGGAATAAAGTTGAAGTTATTTGATTTACTGAGGTCTGCTGGAAAAGAGAGAATAGCCGGATCACCCTGATTTAACCAGTCTGCTCGAAAACAGGAGATCAGATGTATTTTGAAGACAGAAAGATGACTAAGACTTAAATGCAAGATAAGAGTGGAGGTTTTATTAGATGATTCATCAGCACAAATGATGATTCTTCTATATTGTGGCCTGCTTGGCAGTTGGATTAGGTACTGGGAGGAGGGTGTATTGTTTCATATGCCTCATACTGTGATCAGGAATGGGAGAGGTAAATGCTACTGTTAGTTATTTCACACTTTTTAATTTTGAAGATTAACTTCTTATGCTTAGGAAATCTCTTCCAGGTGAATACAGGCCTTTTGCAGCTGCTTTTTTCTTTCTTCTTGACCACTTTAGAGAAGGAATCTAAATCTAGGGGACAGCGTGTCCCTGAGGCTTCCAGTTCTCGTTTGTATATGTGGTTAAAATGCTGCTAACGGTTTCATAAGCTTCTAGCAGATCATGTTTTCTGCATTTAACAGAGGCATACAGTGTCTGTTGTGTGCTCCAGAACAAAAACGAATCAGTGAAGGATCTTTGGGAAATAGAAAAGCTCAGTATGTCATTTTGAGACAGCCAGTCCTAAATTATCTTTGCTTGTTATCAGAATTGTACCCAAGTCATCTCCCCAGCTCCTGGATCAGTGTTTTTCTGTCCCATTTTTGGTATTTACAAAATTGTGACTTTAAGGGGTTTGTGAAAGATGAGCAGAGATGTTGTCTCTTGGCTTAAATTATCTATATGGTGATCTGGAAGGTATTCAAGGGGTTGAAAATAAAGCTTGAACAACTGCCCTGGAAGATTTATGTGGCTTGTTTTCAGAGGCGGTTCTGAGCTGATTGTCTCAGGGTTGTGTTTTTCTTCCCCCCGCTTCTTTATTGTCCTAGATGTGTGTGAGAAGGAAAGCTTTCCTTGCAGTGTTCTTCAAGGTCTAAGCAGGACAGTCTGAACTCATCCCTCACCCTTGGGAGTCAGTAAATGGAGTGAATAGCCAGTAAAAGAGATGACCAACTGGGGAACAGCTGATTTACAGCAAGATAGTAATTGCTTAGGCAAAAGCAAGAGCACTCGATAATTAAGCTGCCCTGGAACTGCAGGAAAGGCTGGAGGTCGCTGGGGATGCTGCTTAACTTCCCTTTGCGTTGATGGAGCTGGTGTAAATATAATAGTAGAGCTTAAAAAGGGATGTGAGGAGGAGGGCTAGGCATGACTCATGGCATCATTTTAAATTTATCAAGTGTATTCTTAGGAATGTTGTTCATCCTTTCATAGAGGTGAATCAGTAGTAACGTATGTTTCTTAATCTTAACTAAGAGAAAAAGGACCCCAAAGTCATTTCCTGTGGTAAGTTAAATTCAAAGCTGAAAGTGTCCATATGCTAATAGAGCAGCAAGTGAAGTGTTAGTTTGAATTAAAGAAATAAAAATAATAAAATTATATGCAAAGCTTGGGGAAAACACATGTAAAATAAAGCTAGAAGGCAATAAGGAGCAGCGCTTGTCTTGCTGTTAAGCTTTCCTGTGGATAGTGCAAAGCCTGTTGCATGGTCTTTTTATTCATACAAAGTTCCCCTTTCTCTGGTAGAGCCAGCGGTCCGTGGTTTGTGCCTGCTTGTGGCAATCAAATGAGAGATTGGGCAGTAGAAATGTTACCTTGCATGCCACTTCAATAGTCTGTATAGTACAGACTTGAAGATACAGAGCCTGCAACCGAACTACAAAGGCGGTGAACTCAGGAGCAGGTGCTGGTGTGGAAATCAAACCATAAATTCATGTAGTAGAGTTTCAGCAGTGTGTTATAAATGGTGAAACGAGATCCTTGTGTGGCTCTGCAGGTTCTAGTTGTGCAGTCATGCATTTAACTGGGAGAAGGTGATGTGTAATTTTTATTTATAGTGGTGCCCAGGCAGCCTTCAGTTTGTGATATCAATGTTGAGGAATGTTGGTGTGTGGTACACCCAGGAGGAAGGAGCAGTGAGAGGGGAAATCTGAGAGAAGCTGGGCTGATGAGGTATGTACCTACTTAAATTAGTACACCACCACTGGAAAGAGGGATGTAAGGCTTCAAAAATAAGCGAGGTGACCTGTTTGGATTAGAACACAGCCCTCCAAGAAGGAATTTTAGGGAGTTTTCTGAATTCTTACATATGAGTGTCAAAATATTCTACAGAATGGGTTTTCAAAAAGATTTTAGGTTTTGGTGGATTCTGGTGAGAACCAAGAGGAAATGGGTCACAGGGATATTTTTTCTGAAGTAGCACTATGGCGTTGACCCACATCTCCTCCCTCCCCTGCCCCTCCATTCTGGGAAGGCAAAATAAAATGAAGTTGTATGTAATCTGTTACAGGTTTGATGCCTTCAGCTTTTCTCTGTGAGCACTCATAATCTTTTTATAATATTTGATTCTAAAAGTGGGCAGAAGAATTATTACACTGTTTTGTGCTGCAGATCCTGCTGCAGAAAATAAGTGGACATGTAGTAAGGGCTGTAAAACATAAAGTAAACATCTCCAGATCTGTTTATAATTGCCTGAAACAATAATTTAATTAAAAATAAATCATATCTATTTAAGACAGCATCCATATTCTGAAGACACTTTCAAGTTGAAGTTGTGGTGAATTGTTAGGCTGGTGATATTCCAGCCAGATTTCCTGTGCTGAGGAATTACTGTTGAAGTTCTGCAATTCCTTTTATGAATTTTTAGCAGTCATGTAGTCATTCTGTCTTTGTTGCTTTTTTGGTCTGTCTGGAGTTGCCAGGAAGGGTGTCACAGAGGTAGTTTTGTCATGTGTGTTCAATTGCTTTAGTAACTAGAAGAAAGGCACAAATTGATTTTTGTGAGTGTGCTACAAATTGTGGTTGGTTAATGAATGCTGAATGGAATTAGTATTAATTTACAGTGGAATCTTGCCAGCATGTAATATAATGGAAGCAGACTTTTAACACCGGAAACAATCGCATGATTTTGTGTTTGATTTCATTAGTTGATTTTATTATTTTATCATAAAGTCTTCAAGAGCACCAGTCTGGTAGATGCCAGTAAAGCCATGAGGAATTTCCAACTAATCTGAAGAAAATAGCACTTATACAACTTAAATTTTTAAATAAATGATAGTTCATCCTGTATTTTCATCAGAGGACAAAGGAACCGCAAATAGTATCATTTTGTAGACTAGAAATTAGGTAGCAGTACTTTGAGATAGAAAACCTGTATGAATTTAGGGGTTTTTTTTTCTGTGAAAATTGGTATATTGACGAATAAGAGAAAGCTTCTGAATTTTGTCTTTTGCCCTCAAAAAAATATTTTAAAAAATATTAAAGTATTGATTGTATGCTCATAATAAAGCATTATGGGTATCCTTTTTGTTTTTCATAAAGATTTATTTGAAATATAGATACTTTAACATTGGGTTGGTTTTATTCAAGGATTCTTAATCAATTTGTATCTTGTTTCACAAACAAGTTTTCCTGGTTTCGTTTTCTTTACATCTGCGGAGAACTCAGCTTAAACCTACTCAAACAGGAAACCAGCCACCAATATTTGCTTTTTTTAGGCACAAGGCATTTCTGTGCTTCATAAACTGTTGCTATTAAGCTGAATTTGTGCCCTGGAAGTGCTGTATGTTTTGTTGAGGGACCACCTGGCCCAATTGAGGACAATACTGGTAAATGCCACATTTTCAAATTAATTTAAATGAAAATGTGTTGCCACATTCTGGCTGCTTAGAGGTGTAATTTAGAGGATAGTCACCCTTAAGCTTGCCCGTAGCTACAGATGTGTTTATAGTGGGATGTTACTTTGGTGTAAATTGATCCTGAGCAAATTACTGATGAATATTTGTTACTATTATGACATTGTCTCATAGTGTGCTCAGGTGTTTGTTTTTGCTGTTAATTACGATTCGGTTAAAGAACTTGTTTTAGACCTGTGACATTTAAATTGAAAGGGGCACACTAATAAAACAGAGATAACCTTAGGAAATTTTGTTACTTTATTGAAGAACAAACCTGTGCCTTTGAAGCTTTAAACCATCACTGCGTACCTTAAATGTGGAGAGTCTTTTACTTTTTGGAGGTGGAAAGAACAAATCAGTCAAGCTCTTAATGTAAGGCTTATACCCAGTTCATGTCCTTGCAGCTGTATGGAAAATACCTTGCATCTCAAACAAGTGTGTTAACTTTGTTAGATACAAAAATGAATATCAACTTGAGAATTCAATAGTTTGTTGTTTTGGGGTTTTGATGTTGTTTGGTTTGTGTTTTTTTATATTTTAGTTTTTATTTTTAGCATAAGCTGACATTTTTAATAGTCTGTCATCGGTGTGATACTTCAGTCTCTTCAACTTTTTGCATCTACTGCTGAATTGAGTTCGTTAGATCTGGTCCCTGATGCTGGAATTAGCGGATCGGACTTGAGTTGGCACCGGGAGATTGGTTTGGTGTTGGGCAAAAGGTGGTTTGTTATTTTACAGGTGGAATTAAATGACTTTAAACTGTTTACTAGACATTCTTCTAGTATGATCTCAGAATAATGATAATAGTTTTTTCTTAAAATGGTTTCTCAAAGTGGTTGAAGCAAAATCTGGCTAGTATTCTAAATAGTCATATACAAGGACAGCTGCAAATACAAACATATATCTACGTATTAGTATATCTGATCCCCCCGAATAAACATAGGCTTGTCTGTATATCTGATTACCCAAAATAAACACTTTAAAATGTACTTACACCACAGTAAAACATGATATATGGTTATCAATAGCTAGATACAGATAGTTATCAAGTGTCTGTCTCATTGTGTGTATACAACTATATTTAAATCAAATAACTTTAAGCAAGGAAATGGTAAAGGTAAACAAGTTCAATCAATATTAAAAAGACATTTCCGTATCACATAGTGAAAGCTGGAAAACCTTAATGAAAAGTGTGAAGTGCTTATACTTTCTGTGTCTCATATTAACACTAATATTTTTGAATACGCCGTATTTCTGAGTTCTGTAACTAAATGTAAAGAAAACTGAAGTGTTTAGTTCCTCCTCTGGGAAAGATCGATATCGACCTGATTTTTATCATATTTAAATGTTGCTTTATTGCCGGTTTTAGATGAGTATGCAAATGTATCTTTAGTCTTACAAGGCTGGCTCTTCAGGTAAAATGACTGGCCCTAAAAGAATAAAAAGGAAGCAAAAAAGTGATGCAATAACCTGCAGTAAGATGGAGCCATAAAAGGTGAAGGAGGCAAATGGCAATAGGTGGTCAGCAGTACAGGTATTTTTTTAAAAGAAAAAAAAAAGGTAAAATAAACACAACCACCACCAAAATAAAAGAAAGCCTACCATGCTCAAACTTAGCACCGCATGGATATTGAGGACTTCAGTTTGGGGCTAGCAAGTGTGTTCACATCTCTGTGGTACATTACAACTTCATTTTGACTGTTTAATACATAAGGATGCAAAGATGTCTGTTCTTAGACACTGTTAGACATGAAGTTCTTTTGTAGGAAAAAAGGGAAATGTGAACAATATTTCTAAAAGACTTTTTGTTGAATTTGCCTAAGCAAATTATGAAAAATTATGTCAGACATGCTGACAAAGATCCTTTTTGACCATGAAAGGCAACATCAAAGAAGGAAGTAGAAACTGAGCTTTATCTCAACTTTGTGCGAGTCGTGGAGGACAATCTTGGATTATTCTTTAGTGATCTCGTTAAATCTGAATGTTCATCTGCTCTTTACCGCATGTATCTTTGCACTTAGGGAGTTAGATATCCTAAGGATATGCTTCAAAGTGGTAAGAAAGACCTGTCTAAAAATTCAGTGGCAGTGGGCGAAACAGCTGCGCTTCGCTTATTCTTCTCTAGAAACCTCGTCAAGTGATGGGCTGAAACTGCTGCAAATGTCATGGGGAGGCACAGAGCAGGCTTAAAATTAGTAACAAGGAACTTCACTTAACTTCTATGCTTTTTGTTCTGCAGTGTGATGTTCAGGGTCAGCAATGCCTTATGTGGATCGTCAGAATCGCATTTGTGGTTTCCTAGATATTGAAGAAAATGAGAATAGTGGGAAGTTTCTGCGGCGGTACTTCATTCTGGACACGCGAGAAGACAGTCTGGTGTGGTACATGGATAACCCGCAGGTGAGATGTTCTTGGCAATCGTTTGCTGGCTTCTATCAATTTTCTGCTTTTTTAGATTTGTTTTAATGAATTTACTGAAGAGAAATTTGGTTTAACGTTAGTTTATGGACTTGGAAGCTAGGAGGGGAAAAATTAGTTACATAAGTGACATAACTGGAAATCAGTGTTTCTTCTCTGCTAATATATGCAGTATTTTAAAGAAAAAACGATAGTTCATGTTTCTATTTAAAACATTACCAATTGCACTTACTAGTAAAACATTAAAAACAACTTTAACATCAGTTTATTGCCAACACATGGAATCTATGTATTGACAGGAGATTGAGGGATGAGATGGGAATCTGAATTTGATCCCACGTACAAATCGGTCATTAGTTTTGAATCATGATGTGCTATATTTATTTTCTATCAAATGTCTTGAGTGTGTAGTGCAGGTTCCTGCAGGCACCAGGTGGTGCTGAATAATACAACCAGATGAGCTGAATCACATCCTAGTTTCCCTACATGGGCCTTTTAATTCACCTCTAATTTTATGTGGAAGTGTGTGGTTTTCCTTGCATTGCATGGGTCAATTAGCTTTGTTATATTGCTTTACCTCAACAGAATAAGTAATTGAAAAGTAGTTTCTAATGATGCTTGCAGTTTCAACACAGTGTGAGTAGTATCTGGATGAGGAAAGACTGTGTCCATCATGATGGACAGCATTTTTTCTATAAAAATTACTTCTACAGTGTGCATGCATCCATGTATTTTCTAGCATAGGTGTCACTGCATCTAGGTCAACTGAAAACTGTCCGCCAGAAGAATGTTCCTGTACCGTTCTGCCAGGAAGACCAGAGTTAAAATGCACAAGTTTTACTGTTCAAAGGAACCAACAAAAAAATGTAACTGATGTGCAGCTCAATGAATGTGACTTGTGACTGAAGCTTTTAGCAGTTCTCAGTGAGGACAAAGAAGAAATTTCTGGAAATAAGAGACACTTCAAACACTCGGTGTCAATGAGTGATTCTTTTTTTTTCAGTTTCTCCTGGGGTATAACCAGGGCATGTGGGCAAAAACTTGAAATGCTGTAAAAATTGCAATTCTTCTAGAAGTTTTAAGACTAATATATATTAAGACTAATATATATTATATATTCATCAATGATTTGGACGAGGGAATAGAGTGTACTATCAGCAAGTTTCTGATGACACCAAACTGAGAGGAGTGGCTGACATGCCAGAAGGCTGTGCTGCCATCAGAGACCTGGACAGGCTGGAGAGTTGGGCGGGGAGAAATTTAATGAAATATAACAAGGGAAAGTGTAGTGTCTTATATCTGGGTAGGAACAACCCCAGGTTCCAGTGTAAGTGGGGGAATGACCTATTAGAGAGCAGTGCAGGGGAAAGGGACCTGGGGGTCCTGGTGGACAGCAGGATGACCATGAGCCAGCACTGTGCCCTTGTGGCCAGGAAGGCCGATGGCATCCTGGGGTGTATTAGAAGGGGGGTGGTTAGTAGATCGAGAGAGGTCCTCCTTCCCCTCTACTCTGCCCTGGTGAGACCCCATCTGGAATATTGTATACAGTTCTGGCCTCTCAGTTCCAGCAGGACAGGGAACTGCTGGAGAGAGTCCAGCGCAAGGCAACAGAGATGCTGAAGGGAGTGGAGCATCTCCCGTGTGAGGAAAGGCTGAGGGAGCTGGAGCTCTTTAGCTTGGAGAAGAGGAGACTGAGGGGTGACCTCATTAATGTTTACAGATATATAAAGGGCGAGTGTCAGGAGGATGGACCCAGGCTCTTCTCGGTGACAACCAATGACAGGACAAGGGGTATTGGCTTCAAACTGGAACACAAGAGGTTCCACTTAAATTTGAGAAGAGACTTCTTCTCAATAAGGGTGACAGACACTGGCCCAGGCTGCCCAGGGGGGTTGTGGAGTCTCCTCCTCTGCAGACATTCCAACCCTCCTGGACACCTTCCTGTGTAACCTCATCTGGGTGTTCCTGCTCTGGCAGGGGCATTGAACTGGATGATCTTTCAAGGTCCCTTCCAATCCCTGACATTCTGTGATTCTGTAATGATATTTGTAGTGCACACCTCTTAGAGTTTTTAGTTTAGATTTTCTTTCTTTTTTTTTTTTAATGCTACCATTCATGCAGAAATGAAAGGGTGTCTTGCTGGAGACAAGGTGAAGCTTCTTGATTTTCTTGCACTGCTTTAGTTTTGAAGAACAGAGTTTTTATAGATCTCCTGTGTGGAGACCGTTCTTAATCCTTGAAGTGATGAAAACTTCATATAGGATGGGTCTGTGACGTGTGCAGAACTTCTTTGGGCCCTTTGCTGGTAAAGTGCTGTTGACATCTGTAAAAATCAGTTCAGCTCTTCAAATAAAGTCTTTTTAAGTCCACCATTAACCTCACATTGTTATTATTCTACCATAAAGATTGTAAAGCTGGTGTGTGCTGGGATCAAAATTATTCTGATCAAGTAGAACTTAAATGTATTTATTTGGGCAGAATGCAAAGAGTTTTTAAATTAAATTTCAGTGTTACCAGGCTATAGTAAACCTAACCTACTTCTTTCCTTTGAAGTATAAATGGAGTATAAACCACTTATTTGTCTGTCCCTCTGACTCTGGGTAGCATTAGGCTCCTTGTTGTGATGTGTAACATCAAGGGCCATTTTGAAAGGAAAAATTGTGATGGGAAAAAGTATATGGAAAACAATGCTTTATTTAAAGGAATAAAATGAGGAAGATTTTCAGCAGAAACAGTTAATAAAAAAGTTAACCATGTTTCGTGGTGCTCAGTTCTTTAAATGTTGTATTTCTAGGCTACTGGCTGTTTGTGAATAGTAATATAAATGTTAAGACTAATGTTTTAAGCAAGGATGTCAAAAAAACCAGCTCCTTTTTGGATTGTAATGGTACTTAGGCTTACCTGCAACTTTAGAATGTATCACGGTCTTTCCCTTTAATAATGTTAATATTAAATAAGACTATGATTTTTCAATCCATTTTGGAAAATACATGAGACAGCCTTTGAAGTATCTGATGTAACAGCCGAATGTCACTTCTTGTCCTTTCCGCCTACCCTGGTCAAAATGCATAAGACGCCAACATCTGTTAAGGAAAAAGTATTCTTTCCGGATTTCCTGGATGCAGACCTGCAAGAATCCTTTTTCCTCTAGTAAAATACATAAACCCCTGAAACAATCACTGTTTGTATTGTTTCTTGCAGTCTTTCTGTTTTTAGTTGGTTAACAGATGTGTGTATAGTAAACAAGTAGTTTAGATCCTGTTTCGAGCCTACATTGTTTATTGTCTATAAATACATGTAGGATTTTCTTTTTGTTTGTGGAGTTCAATTATTTGCTTTTTAGGTGTAAACATTGATATGAGAATAAACTAGTTTCACTTTGTAACATACTATTTGTTTCAGAATCTTCCTTCTGGATCTCCACCTGTTGGAGTTATTAAACTTACCTATATTTCAAAGGTAAGACAATTAAGACACTTGTTGCTAAATTTTGGTGATAACTGCCAAGAAGACCTTGACTTTAGCCAGTTTTAAATGCCTTTTATGTAGCATTTTGCAAAAAGCTTTTTGCTTGTGTGCTACTCCTGAATTTTAGAGAAGTGTTTACAAACACTTCAGTAGTATCAGATTAAAATAAGAACAGACTAATTACAGTGTTGTCTAGGTTTGGTTTGTGATTTCAATTGGCAGCTCTTTGTACTGCAAATTAATGGTTCTGAAGTGTATATTTCACTTTTTGAGTATTTGAATTCCAGTTGGTCTTGGAGAATAGACAGGCCCTTTATGAAGTGGAAGAGAAGTCTTTGGGTGCGATAGTTCTCAAGTAGTAATGATCTTCAATAGATAGAACAGCACAAAGATGTAGAAAGTACTTAGTTCATGAGACTCTGTATACAGTTGCTTCCAAACATGTCTGAAAGAAAACTCTGAATAAGGAAACCTCCATGGTTAAATTTTTAGCACATAAATGAATAAAAAATAATTTACCTTTTCTTTCTGCTCATTTCTCATCCTTCTTTTGCTTTTCTAGTCATGCTGCATCTTCCCACCTTCCTTAGTTTGGTGTTTGTTTGCTTTGTTTGTGTGGGGTTTTTTTGTTTGATTGGTTTGTTTGTTTGTATATAGAGAAATGTCTGTGGAGAGCCGCTTATGTCCTTCCTGGTTTCCTCTGTGCTTACTTTGCCCTAAACCTCTCCGTTGTTGTCTTAGAAATTCTTAAAGTTGGTCTCTCCCTTTTAAAGGGAGCGGGAGGTGGAGCAGCTGTGCCTTCGCACCTTCTAAGGCAGCTTAAGTGCACTGTGAGGAGGCTCTACTTGTTTTTCCATAGTTCATCTAGTTATGTAGTAGTTGTTTTCAATGTGAGAGATGTGAGAGACTGCTTTGCCTTCTCCCCAACCCAGCTAGAAATGCTCTATAATGTAAGAATGGCAATGCCTCTCAAAACAGGGCACCCCCACCCTCCTCCTCCAACTCTGCAACGTTTTAGAAACTCCTGATTGAAAAGCGGCTCTTGTGCTTTTTGTATTAACGAACCAAAATGCAACTGGTGCCCTTGACAGTATGAAATGTCCATAAATGTTTAGTTCAGTTGAGTTATGTAACTTCAAAATGCAAGTAGAAGCGTTATGTTTTCAGATTTCAACATTGATTCCTTAAACTTAAGGAATAGGAGCATATGTCTTAAGCTGTCTCCTTACCATAGGTTGCATGTCTTGAACTGAATTTTATATAGTATTTTTTGTTATATCTGTGTATGTTTACACCTAACAAGCTTGCTATGCTGCTAATCTTCAAATGTAGTTGTTTGAAAGAGGGGGAAAATTGTGATATCTGATGTATCTTATATATGCACAATGATATTTATAATCTTAATTTCCCTACTAGGTTAGTGATGCAACTAAGCTGAGGCCAAAGGCAGAATTCTGTTTCGGTGAGTTCTTGCATGCGGCATGTGCATCAAGTGCATTCTTCAGAAATTTGAAACAAAGATAATGTTCTGCAATTCTGTTACTTGATTCGGCTGGTAGTGTATTTTTTCTTCTTTAGTCCAAGGGAAATGTTGGCTTCTGCATAAGGTGTTTTTGTGGCTTTTCATGAGAGCTGTTCTTCAGATGTTTGAAATTTTTGGGCCATAGATAAGCTAATAAAAACTGATGGCTGTTTTCAGAAACACGGCGTGCCTGTTAGATATGAAGACAAGTAATTTAACTATTGAAATCTATGTCACTGATAAAAGAGCTGGTTAAATTGGTCTAAAAATACTGTCAGGCAATATTCTTGCGCTAAACTTCAGCCTCTGTTGCTGCACTGAAGAAAAATAATTTGCTTGGGATACCTTCTAGGTTTATTGTTACCTAAACTTGTTTAAACTTGAGCAGAGCTTGTAGATTTTTCTTACAAGTCATTTTTCCAGAATTTACCAAAATTCCAGATTTTTTTGACAAGCAATTGGCATTCACAAAAGTATGTGTAGAGACTGGACTCAGCCCCTCTTCTGTTTATGAGTAACCATTCTTTGTGGCTGCATTCACGCAAGAGTTTTAGCTCAGATGAAGCTACTGAAAACGCCTGAAGGTTTGATGATGTTTATTAAGGTGTCCTTTGCCATGTGCAGTGTTGAACAGGCTGATAAATCACCTCTGGGTGAAGCCTCAGGGATTCCAGAGCGGTTCCTCCCACGTCAGTTCAGTGCCATCTACTGATTCCTCTGCACATGCACGTGTGGAGCGGTTTGTCTTCATCACTTGTAAAGTTGCTCTTGTTAGTGGGTTGGCTCTAAAAAGTCACAATGATCCAAGGTACTGGCTGAAAGCTTTTAATATTTCTGATTTATTGAAGTGGTTTTGATGCATTAGAGGAAAAATTGATATTTATTGTCTTATTATTTGAATACCAGGAGTTATTGTTTCAGTCAACTCATTTTACAGTTCTGTATTTTGAATTTACATTTGCATCTAATAACGTTTGCTTCAAACCATCCACTTTGGGGAGAAAAGTGATAGAAGAGTAAAAATATCTGTTTCTGACATGTGTTTGCTGTTAATGCTGATCTGAAGAACTGTTCTGTTACATATAGAGCAGAGGTGCCAAACTCATTTTCTCTGAGGTCCACATAGGTATAGAGTAATGAAATCTGTTCAGACTTGAACTGCAATCTTCAGAGTTCTGGGAAGGTTTTAGTCACTGTTCACCTTAAAACTAATTTCAAGATAAGTTCTTAGAGTTTGTGAGATACCTGGCCATGGTATTTTTATTGTTACGCAGCAATATGTTTTTCCTTTTTGGATAAAGGTATGCTACGTGTTGCTAGGTAGATATATAAACTTACTAAAAATATACTTTCTCTGCCAAGTCACTAAAGCAAAATGAAGTTTTATGTTCTATTCTAAAGTGTTTCACCCTGAGCATCATGTCCTCAGTAATCACTACTGGCTTTTTCACAAATAAAAAAAAGTTGGTGATCATAGTCATGTCAATGAGTTTGTTGCAAAGAGTAACAAATACTGGTCAGAGTATTGAAAGCAGAAATTGTACAAGTCCCCAAGTATAAAACTGAGTTGCTTGAGGAAACTGAGAAAAGGGAAATGGGGCTATAGAGAACTCTGACCAAATTCAAGGCTTTATTTCTATGCGATAAAAATAATTTAACAAATTCTGTGCGAAACAGTAAAAGAGGGGTTTTTTTAGAATAAAGCAAGCTTGTTGAGTGGATGCTTGTATCTTAAGATGACATTAAAAAGAAGGGCAGCAGAAAACTTGAACTGGATTTTCCATCTGAAATCAAATGTTTTTATGATGTGATTACGTTTGCTCTTAAATTTCAGTATTGTTAACTTTTTGTAATCATTTTTAACAGTTATGAATGCAGGGATGAGAAAATACTTTCTACAAGCCAATGATCAGCAGGACCTAGTTGAATGGGTAAATGTTCTGAACAAAGCTACCAAAATCACAGTAAGTGGTTTAGTTGTTTAGCGGTTCTTTTAAACGGTGACTCTCTCAAGGTGCTTAAATGTAACCTTTGCCTCCAGTTTTTATGCCAGAATAGTGTTTTTATCTCTACAAACAAGTCTTGGGTTGACTTTCTAAGTCTTGGAGAAACTGTATAGAACTTGCCCTAAACTTGAGTTCATTTTACCTCTTGCTTTGGAAGTTGGACAAAAATGTGATAATATCTTTCATTACAGCGTGTGATGGTTTCTAATATTTCATAATTAACCACACACATTTAATATTAATTGAAATATCCAGAAGACACTTGCAAGCAATGAAAACTTACACATACATCTGGGAGTATCACTAAAATAATGACCAAACATATGCTATGTTCCCAAGGCTCTTTCTTGATTTCAATACTCAAAGAAATATCAATGCATTGTTCTGGTAAGTGTTAAATTACTTTTCTGGTTTGTACCAGGACAGCTTGCCATCACATGATAGAAAACCCCATGTAAAACCTCAGTCTTTTCAGGAGGCAGAAGTTCTGGTTTTGTTTTCTCTCCGCTTTTGGGGAAGTGATGCCATGAACTGTTTTGAGAACATACCCTTACAAAAGAAGGGGCTTTGAGCGTGGGTGCGCACGTTCCTGTTTGTTGTCAGTAACTTTCTCATTTTTAGGTTATATAAGGGTCCTTCCATTAGTTGTTTGCATTATTTTAATGTAAACCTTTATTTGGAATTATAAAAACATTACTACTAATAATAGATTTAAAACAAAACAAAACACCACAAACACAAAGGCCTCTCACTTGGGTTTTTCATAACGAGGATGCACAACCAGGCTTGAATTGTTTTCAATTCAAGAAATAGAGTGAAGGAGTTAAATTGCATCAGATAAGAATTTAGTCTGAAAGCAGTTTACCGTCTGTTTAACTTGCATTCTAAATAGCTGGGGAAATCATTAGCATTTTATCTTGGAAAAAACAAGCCTTTGAGCTGCTGATCTGTTCAGAAGTTATTTAGTACGGCCAGTGATTTAATCAAATTTTTAAGATCACTCAATTATTTTCATATGAGCATTACTTGCTGTAGATTGTAATCCTCCAAAATTCATTACGAGTGCTGATAATTTCACAATAACTATGAACCTTTGCAGTCTAGCGCGTTGTGCACCGATTTATGAGTACTGTTTGAAATGGCATTTGTAAGAGAAGGTGCTCTCAGGACTGTTTGTACTTCTTTGCAAGGTGATTATGTTTTTAAGTAAGCAATGCTGGCCATCAGAACTAGAATCACAGCAGACTATAAAATCTTTTGGTCTAAATTGGTTCAATTTCAAGATTTGAACGTGTCAGCCTTGCATGGTTAATGCACTGTGTAAAGATCATTATTCTATCCCTTCTTTCTAAAGGAGTTTGGATGTCCTGTGTTAATATCCAATGAATCGCTGGATAGAGTATTTTGGCGAGAGACTTTTTATCTCTTCTTGTTGAAGTTACTTCAAATTTACTATATTAATACTAGTGGTGACAGGAGATTATGAAAGAAAATGCCTTAGGGAGCCAATTGTTGGTGCATTTCTTAAGTTACAGATCTTTACTTGCACAAAATGTGAGTTAGCATTTTACACCAATACACTTATTGGGGAAACTAAATTGCTGTGGTGTCTTGATCGTTTTAGTTCCACATTTGAGAAAATTATCTAGTAGTTAATGATATTCCAAAAGAGGCTCATTTGGGACGGGACTTAGCAATATATATAGAATTAATGGAGACAGTACATGCAATCTTCATGCCAAGTATTGGAACGTGAATGCAAATGTCACACTGGGCAGGCCTTACTGGGCTGGCTTTGCAGCATCGGTCTCCACTCTAAAGCGCTTATTATTATACTAAAACTGAAAGGAAGTGAAAAATAACAAACCATGTCTGCCACAAATTAGCAGTGCTTTTGGAAGATCAAGTCTAGCACTTAACGGCCAAGCTGGGAGTTGATTTTTAGATATTGAGTCACCTGGTGAAATGTCTTTATTGGCACCAGTTTTGCGTAGCCATTGCAAAAAATTGTCCTGTAAGCTCTTTCTGGCCTTTTACAATTAGAAAACCTTTGTTTGATCCTGCTGAAGAGAAATGAAAAATGCTTAAATAATGATTAGGGCTTTTTTTTAGGTCTTCATGAAATATTTTACGTGAATTATCATATTCCACTTTTAGGTACCAAAGCAGTCTGATCCCTTGTGTCAAATGGATAATGCGAATCGTCAAGCTGAAAGCCCAGGTGGAAAGAAGCAAGTGTCTTACAGGACAGAAATTGTTGGCGGCGTTCCTATCATTACACCTACCCAGGTAATACCCTAGAAACAAGCGTGGTATCATTTGGTAGAAGCTTTGTTGTTTGACAGGTGAGAATAAGTTCTATATCATGATATAACTGTCAGCTTGTCACCTTGCTCAGAGAACTTATTCTTTGTGAACCTTTTGTTGATACTGGTGGATTGTTTGAGTATTTTATTCCCTTTATATAAGATTATAGAGAATAATACAAGACTGTAAGGAATTACTTGAGTATTTATTTTTAGGGGTTTTTTTAATCACAGATATGAGGTTTTTTAATCACAGATATCAGTTACTATGCTGAAAACATTAATTAATTGTTGGTGTTAAAAAGACAGAACTTTGACATTGTTAACTGTCAGGAAAAGTGGGTAAAACACAAGAAGATTAAGTCAGCTGATTAGTATATACCCTATGTTATTAGAGGTAGTGAGGATGAGAGCAGGTTGAAATACTGCAGGAGAGCCTTGTGAAATGGTGTGTGTGAAAAAATAAGCAAGTGAAATTCACTGAAAGCAAATGTGACATAGGGGATTCTGCAAAAAACAGTCTTAGTTTTAATATCAAATACTAGATTGTGGAATAACCATTTCCACGTGAGAGAGAGGGGAGGAGTTGCTGCTGCATTAAGAAAATATCATCTCGCTGTTCAATGACAGTGCAGGAAAAAACCCACAAATATGAAGTTTTATTAGCAGGAGGAGGAACAAACCAGGAAACATCTTTGTTGCTGAATAAATCCTGCCTTGGCCAACGGTGTCCAGTGTTGTTCTCATCTTAAAAATGAGAACTGGAAAGGTTCGGAGAAAGATTTTGGTGCTCATTGGACCATGTGGAATGATCTCCACGTGAGGAGCCGCTGAGTAGGCTGGTGGTACCTGTGTGTGAAAGAAATAACTAAAGAAGGATGTGAGAGCTCTACACAATCACAATCAGCACAAGTAGATGGTGTAAACTTTCTTTTCCGCTATGAGAGCTGTGGGCTTTTAGACAAAGCTAATGGTGTAAGCAGGTGAAACAAAGGGAAGGAGTTCCTCTTTCAGGGAGTAATAATAAAATGTAAAGCACCCATTGCCAAAAGATGGCGTGAGTGTGAGGAACTTCTCTCAATTTGAGAGATTGGCCAAGCTCATGGAAGAAGAATCTGTGCAGTGTTGAAGATATAGACCTGTTTCTGGAAGTTCCCTGAGCTGAAAATAGTTACAGATTGGATTATTTTCATGTAAATGACATGTATACACCTGAACTGCATTGAAAAAGTTAGTAAATTGTGATGTCTTGTGGTGCTAGAAACAGCTTGTTCTTTGCTGTAGCCACCGCTAGTGCTTTGCACTTCAAGTCGTGTTATGTGTTTGAACTAAATACATACATATATATAGATAGATAGATAGATATAGATAGATATATATCTTGATTTTAGGTCTGTAAAATTATTCATTGAGTCTCATTGAGAACATTCAGCACTTTCTTAGTATAATTTATAAATAGAGCTTGCAAGTTCTCAACCAGAGCCCTTGGAGAGTCTCATTAATTGTCTCTGGAAATCAGCTGAAATATTTTATCCTTTCAATCAAGTTAGAAATGGGATTTGTGGTCAGGGGATGATACAATTATTTTGTTTTGTAACTAGTATAGCTATTCTTAGACTTTTAGGAAAAAAAAACCTGAGACTATTCTGAACTTTCCTGCTTTTTTCTAGAAAGAAGAAATCAGTGAGTGCAGCGAAGGGAGTGATAGAAATTATTTGAAACGGTCACAAAGTCACCTTCCTTATTTTACGGCTAAGCATCCCCCAGATAATGCTATTATCAAAGCTGGCTACTGTGTAAAACAGGGAGCAGTGGTAAGTATTTAAGATTAATGTGATTCATTAAGAAAGAACAAAGGTCTTAAGGTGATAGTTATGAAGTAGATGATTAAAAACAGGAAGGGCATAATTACCAGTAATTTTAGCCCTACTGACAGTTTTAATGATGGCTAAAGATAAAACTTACCCTCCAGTAGCACGTAATTCATGTCTGTGTTACTTCTTTTCACGACTTTCTTCAGTGTTACGTTGCTGGAGATGTTTTGGAGAGGGAAAAGTTGTGTGCACAGATACTTTCATGCTATTGTTAGTGTGTGCCACTAGTTCTTCTGTTCTACAGTTACGCAGAGATTCTTGTTTTGCTTACTAGAAGCATCTACATTAAGGCACAAGTTCAATGTCTGTATGTTTTTTAAATCACTGAAATGTTTCAAAAAGCTAATTTTTCACTTCAGAGGAAGAATTGTACAACTTGTCAGACTGATTAGCGCAAGTGGAACTGCTCACATGATGCCTTCTGAAAAGAAGGAACAGATAGTTCAGATTAAGCAGGAATAGTGTGTTTCATGGGTCCTCAGACTCATTTCCTCTTGGATTACCAAGCTTCTTTTTGTAACATGCATTTTTTTGTTAAAAATAAACAAGAAACCTTTAATGCACTGTCTTTTTACATTTCTTATGGGATATTTGTGCTGCTGAGTTGCCACAGTTTCAGTGGAGATAGGGAAATCCTTAGAATAGAAAATAAAGTTCAGAATTTTTAATTTTTGCAGTTTAAAAAAAATAATTGGGCAGAATTATTTTGGGGACACTATATGTATGTACAACACATAAATAAATGTATGTAATATATAAAAGTTATAAATTTGTAGATTAATAATTATGAATAGGGATTATACAATATAATGTAAGTATAGGTTACAATTACAAATATAGTTAAGTATATAAATAAGTAATAGAAGATGTAAATATATTTGTATTTTATATAAAAGTATATACATATTTATTTTTCTCGTAACAGATGAAGAACTGGAAGAGAAGATACTTTCAGTTAGATGAAAACACAATAGGATATTTCAAGTCTGAACTGGTGAGTTTCCAAATGTGTTTTCCAGTGACAGTTGCAAGAATACCAATCTAAAGTAGTATACTTGTATTTGGAAAATGCGCTGTGCTGATCCTGCAACTCAGTCTGTACTGGAAGAACTTTTCGGGATTGGGAAGAACAACAAGTTAATAGGATGACTTAAGTCAGACATCAGTCTGCCTTTTAGAAACCTGTCTGTAGGGCACTGAAGAGCAATAATAGGATATATTCTACAATAACCCTGATTTTCCTATTAGTAGCTTATGTCACTTTGTACTCACATATAATAAATTATGGTTTTGAAATCTTATCGTTATGTGGCGAGACAAAAATGTGATCTTTTAATTCTTAATTTAAAGTTAGGATTATGAGATGTTTTCTCATATAAATAATGGGATATTTCCCCACACACTTCTTTCACCAGCACAGCTACAACAGGTGAAGAATTCTACTGCTCAGAAGCAACACTTAGTTTGGTTTGGTTTTGCGATCTTTCTTCCCTACTCATCGCTCTTGAACCTTTTGACCAATTTTGACCAAATGTTAAGTGCCTTTAGGCTTCGTTTACAAATGAAGTGGCTGGTACTGGGGAGGATCTGTTTTGCCCATAAAGGAATCCCACATTTAGTAAACATGAGAACATCTGCACACAAGGAACAAATTTGGAGTTGTAGAGTACTATAAATCAAGGAAAATTGAGTTTACAGGCCCACTGTGAGATGCAAAATGTCAAGAAGCCAGTTTTCAAGCTGGTTTTGAAGAAAACTTTGCTTTACTTTTAATGAGGGAATACAGCAGTAGCCAGAATTTGATCTTGCATCATTGTCTTTGTTAAACTGTCAGCATAACACAATTCTTACACATTGCTTCTAATAAACCCTCTCTGTTCATTTTAAAATAAAATCTGAGTGCAGATTACTCATTGAAGAATTGTACTGTGAGAGAATATACTAGAAAGCTGGTAGAAATGCATCTACTTTTCGTGTTCTGTCCTGCTCCTTTCCAGTTTATTTAAAGTGAGCAATTTAAACTCTCTTAGTGCCCTCTGTTCTTCGGGCTCATATCCCCAGGCTGCAGTGTGAGGAAGGTGCTGGACTGACCAGCTGTCATACAGCAGCAAAGTAGATACAGCTTCACAGTTTTTACTGAAATCAGGTTTTCTTTCCATTTTGAGAGAGTCATCCTTCTTCTGTATAGATAGTACTGAATAGATAGATAATACAGTGTCCTTTTATTGGACTATCCCTCTTCTGTATAGATAGTAGTGAACAGATAGATAATAGAGTGTCCTTTTATTGGACTATCATGGCTAATCAGAGAATTCCATGGTTAGAAAACCTAATCATGATAATCACGTTTCATATAGTTTTTTAAACACTTAGTATCTGCCTTGTCTGAAACACACGTGTTGGAGACACTTTGCTCTGGAGTGGGAAGGGCAAAATATTCACACAGCACAACCTACCAAAAAGAAAACACTTGCAACAATTTAGTTATATACCCATCAGATTTTATTTATCTCCTACAAACACTAAAAGGGTGAAGTGCTTTCTTTGGAAGATCTCAAGTGGCAAATGATTTCTTGTGGCAAAGCATGAGATCCCCTCATCTCTAATCATCTGTTCCTAATGAGAGTAACACAAAGATAGGGGAAAAAATTGTGGTGCCTTTGTGGTTAAGAAGGCCGTAGCGTGGAGGTTGTTTCAGCCAGTGCAGCATCAGATTTCTAATTCTGGGAAGCTGCTTTCTGGTGGATTTCAGTTCCCAGTAGCCCCAGTCAGCAGTCAAGTGTGGATCTTGCTTGAAGTTTGTTTGTCTTGGCAGCCGGCCTGCTCACCAGTACTTCACATGGCTCGTACTGGATGTCTTTTGCATCTGGAGAAATATATCCAAGTTCTCTGCTCTCCAAAATGTAAAAAATGGTGTGTTGTATTTTTGGTTTGTGTGTGTGCGTTTGTTTGTTTTGGGGTTTATCTTTGGTTGTTGTTGGTTGGATGGGGTTTTGTAGTTGAAGGATGTATAGATTCTGGGGATATTTTTTTTTGATGTGGTTATTTGGTGTCCCATCCCCACCCTCCATTAATGATCTGCTCTTTTCGGTTGGAGGAAGGGCCCTGGTCAGTCTCCAGGTGGAGCATAATGGAATACAGGCAATATCAGATTTGGAAAATGATCATTTTTGAGCTGAGATCAGGCGTCTGTATTCCAAGGATGGTCTCGCAGTTGACATTGGATGTATTACTTTGAAAACTGTTATAATGGATGAGTGAACCTAGGAAGAGACAACCAAAATAACTGAAAATATCAAGTTTTAAAACCTGTCTATGTGATCTGCTGTAAAGTGATCTAATGAAAACTATAATTTGAGGATGGTGATATTCGGCGACATTTGCTGTTTGCCGTAACAACATAAATCTCTTAAGTATGCATAATAGAAATTATAGAGAAAACAGTCATTCCAGACCTGACAACTTGTGTTTTGTCTATAAGCTGAAGCCAACTGAAGTAGCCCATTGTAATATTGCCTAAAGAAAACACATCAGGAGGTAAAATAAGTTGTTTGTTTGTGTTTTACTGCGACAACCATGGGAAAATAACTCCGTATGACATTACGCTGTCATGGCAAAACTGAAAGTATTGCTGTTTGAATGTTCTCACGTTTTTCCTGTTCTGTGAAACTTGGACAGAATTGTAACACTTGGTTTTGTTACGGTAGCAGGATTTTCATACGCTTTAAGAATAATTGTTCTTTTACGGGTTTTGGTATGATTGGTTTATTCATATTTTTAATTGTATTGAGTATAGGATACAATGAATTTTATTTAAAGTCATACCATGCGGTACAATTAACAAAACACCCTGTATTATAACATTTCATAGTAAATGAATATAAGAGCGGTTTTACTGAAACAATTTAATTGTTTCAGATTTAATTTTCTGATCTGGTTTGGGGAAAGGGACAGGTGGTAATGTGAATGTATATTTTGTGGTATTTTAATTCTTGATTTGTCCTCCTCTTCATTGCAAGTGCCGTGGTTGGTTCACTACGTACAAAAAGCACATGTAATTTTGGTTGACACCACATTTTGCATAACCGACTGCCTCAAAAGTCTCATTTATAAAGTCTGCTGCTGTCAGCTGTCCTGACCTCTGGCTTCCTCACTATATTCCAGTTGTTAGATATACTCTACTGAATTGGTTTTTGTGTTTTTTTTCAGGAAAAGGAACCTCTTAGGGTTATACCACTGAAGGAGGTCCATAAAGTTCAGGAATGCAAACAGAGGTGAGAAGCGCTGATGCTGTTCCATGGGCTGCGCTGCCTTGTCACGGCCCGGCTGCTCGTGGGAAGCAACGGAGAACTTTGTGCATAAAGCCAATTCTGAGCTTTCTGTATTTAGCGTGTGTTTCAAACTTGTAACATCGGGTAGAATGTAAATGCGTTGGACAAGGGTGGAACAAAGGAGTAATGTGCGATCATGAATTAGAGATGGATGGGTGCTGCCTGGTCTGAGGCAGCAATTTTAGGAGTCTGTAGTCTACGTATAGTGTCTCTAAACCTTTAGAGAACATTACCTTATGTTCGGTGTCTGAATTCAGATGAGAACACTCTCTCCTGCTCTTTCCCTTCCACCAAATGACAATATAGTAAGGAATGAATTTCCTTTGTAGTAGTTATGCTGGACATTCATTTTTTTTTCTAGCAGGCTACTGTTTAGGGCCAATACTTTAAAGTCATAACAAAATATAAATACGAAATTTTAGCCATTTTACTAGAGCAATAAACATTTTTTAACTTAACATGATATGGTTTAGAATGTTCCAATTAAAAATATACATAGCAGCATGTCTGTCACTGGTAAACTAAAGAGTCTTAGGACTACAACGAGGAGGAGGTGCTGGTTTTCTTTCTCTACCTGGTATTTACCAAAAAAACAACAGTAGAGTGATACAGAAATGTCTTTGGACAACAAATGCTCTGATTCTCTGCACGTCTTTTTAAAGTGAAGTGGGAAGGTTGTACTTGCTGTTGAAGTATTTTTGTGTTTCATTTACAGTGATATAATGATGAGGGACAATCTCTTTGAAATTGTAACAACTTCTCGAACCTTTTATGTACAGGTAATTATTTTTAAACGTTGGGCAAAACTAAGAGACTGCCATGCTCAAAGGAAAGAAGAGTTGCTATTTTGCTTTTGTAGTTGTATTTAACTATGCTGTGATTTTCAGAGGGAATGTGATCTTTATTATATTTCAGAAAGATGCATATAAGAAATAGTTCGTCTAATAGCAAGTGTTATGTTGGTAGCCTATGAAAATAATAAACAATAAATCCTAGTGTGATTTGGTTGGTATTCAGGTCTTTAGACTCTGTAGGTTCAACTCAATATATTAAATCTTTTTCTTTTGAAGTACTGAATTTTTATGTATAGTAGTTGGGTTGGTTCTCAAGTCACTTGTCACAATAAACATCTACTAAAGCGCAGCAGCATTTAGATTTCAGTACTGATTTGGTAATATGTATCCAGATGCACTTTCATCACTGCATCCTTACCACGTCACCTTCTAAATGTTTGGATATAATACAAATCACAAAGACTTTGCTTTTCCCAGCTGTGTGGGAATGTGATGCTGGAAATAGTAGTACTGGAAATAATTTTTCAGTTTCTCTTGTAGGATGAGAAAGGCCCAATTAGTTTAATACAGACAATGGTGGCAGGTGCTGAGTTATGGGCTGTCCTATAGTCGAATATAATTGCCATGTTGCAGATGTTTCTTGCTGGCTGGATGTGCTTGTTTAATAAAGTTGCAACTAAATTCTGGGATAGCTTTAGCTTTTTATCTATCTTTATCCCAGATATGTATTTATTCACTGTTAATCTATTGCATCTTTTGCACTGTTGTTCTAAGCAAATGTACAACTGACCCCCAACAGAGACTGATTTTGATTTTACTGTGACTAGTCAGTAAATACCCCATAGAAGTGCAACAGTGACTGAAAAATACAGAAGTTGTGTCACTCTTCAAAGCTTAAGTGGATTCAGCAGATCTACTGCAGGCACTTTAATATTATTCTTTGCTTAAGGTAAAAATTGGAGTCTAGAATGTGCAAATAGTATAAAAATAGCTACTTATTTTATATAACTATATACATGTAGTAGTAAATTCAGGGTAAGACTTCAGAAATGTTTGGGTTAAGTGGCTTTGAATAACAGGCTCGCAAAGCAATGTAAGGCTGTCGTTTTAATGCAGATGCTCAGGACACTGGGAAAGTTGAGAGTTGATGATGTTGAGTGTAATTAATGTTGTTTGATCCAGGCGGACAGTCCAGAAGACATGCACAGTTGGATAAAAGCAATTTCTGGGGCCATTGTAGCACAGCGGGGACCTGGAAGATCGGCAGCTTCCGTATGTTATTCTGAACCTGAGAAAAAATGTGATTAATTGGTGTTTACTTGTGCACATGAAGTTATAGTTGCTTTTCCTTTTGCCTGTTCTCTGTCGTGTCCTGTAGTAATGTGGTATCTTTGCATGAACTTTAATGCAGACTCGTAGAAAATATTTTGGTTTTTTTAATTGAGCACTTCTCTTAGTCTTACCAGTAGCGAACTTTATGTGCGTTGTCTTGAACACGTAGATAATATAAGTGCTAACCTAGAAAAAAAGTCTAAGTTCAGTATGATCTTTCTCACTACTACTAGTCTGAAAGTAAAATTGAAGCTTTCCAATTCCTGCGAGGTGTTTCTGCTAATTACTGAATTTTGCAATCAAATTACGATATCCTAATTTGTTTTTAACAACTCTGACTACTGAATTGCCATTCTCTGTTGTTGATAGTTTATTGTATATGCAGATACAGATTCAAATCTAAAGTAACTTCTCTGAGACGTCTCTGCTCGCATGAGTTAGTGTTTGCTGTTGAAAATGTGGTGTGAACACCATCGAGCGTGAACACTGAACTGTGACAAGTCTTAATATTTGTGAAGCCACGTGGGTACCCGCATTCCGGACATCTTTGCTTTTAAACTGTATTAGGTGTTCAGTACAAAGTACAATAACTTACGCAAAGTCATGAAGGTCACTGTGGTGTCACGGTGTCTCCAGGTATCTCCACATTTAACCCATGGAATACTTTACAGTTCAGATGTTGCAAGCTGTGGTTTTCACTTGCTGGCTACGGGAGGTTTTATATTAAGCTGAATATATCATTACCCCCATTATCTGAAATCCAATCATTTAAATCTGGCTTTTGTTTAATATTTGCATTGATATTGTATTTCTATTAATTCAGTCTAAGCTCTCAATTTTTTTTTTTTTGCAGCTGGGAGCTGCTTCATGCTTTTATTTTAAACTTCCTATCATAAATTTTGGTTCTTTTTGGGGGAATGAAAAAACGCAGATAACTTTTTTTCCCTTGTGTATGCCTTTTCTTTTTATTGTTGTGGGGCTAACTGAGCGATCCAGCTATTACTGTCTGCATCACTTCTTTCTTTTTTCCTCTCTTCTCTTCTTTCCCCAAGTATAGGTTACTCTAATCTTAGCTTTGCACTGTGTTCCAGATGCGGCAGGCCAGAAGGCTGTCGAATCCTTGTATACCGAGGTATACATCAAGAACTGGTGAATGCAGCACGTATGTGGGCTCTCATGTAAACTTGCCTTCTTAACAGAGGGCTAGGACTAGAGACTAATTTGCACTATAAAAAGAAGTAAAAATAATGCTACTTGTTTTCATTACCATTACTGAAAACTAACTCATAAATTACATCATCCACTTACAGGCTTGCACTGTTTTTTTTTTCTTACTTTTAAAACAACTGGAAATTAAACATGGCAAAAACATCTATTTGTATTTCAAAGAGTACTGTATATTTAAATGTAAGTTATGTGATGTCGTTTTAATAGGAAAGTATCAAAACTAATTTGCATGAGAGTTCATATTTCCATTTTACTTTACATTTTTTTGAAACTGCGCAAAAGCAAAATTAAATTTAAGCTACCCACAAACTAATACAGGTGCGTGCACACAAAAACACGCACGTTTTAACTCTAGTAATTGGCAGGATGATACTCTAGCCTGATTTGCATGGCTTATAAGTCTCTGCATGACATTATTAGTTCAAGCGTAGAAGCATTATAATGTCTAATGGGTACGCTGTTCCAAGCGGAACAGCTCAGGAGTAACGCAGCGGCGTAGTCTCTTAACTGTGAAATTACAGTCAGTGTGGGTAGTAAAATCTGAGTATCCTTCAGTAAAATTTAACAAAACGTTTATTACAGAGAGCTTGTCCTGATATCCCTTACTTTTGGCCTATTATACTAAAGTTAACAATAAGAATAGTAGGTAAATCACTGAATTGTATGTTCTAAAGCAAATGTTTTTTCTTAAAGTGGAGTATCAAGTCAGGTATGAAATAAGGCAAAATAAATAATGTGAAATATTTCACTGAAATTGAACGCAAAACTGAAGTCCAAAAGAAGTTTCACAGCTCCATCACCCAATAATATATATCAGTTTATTAAAAGACATACAGTAGTACTTGGCAGAATCCATTATGATTAAATTCATTAATTCATGTCATAGCATTCAAAAAGAAACTTGGAAAACTGCTGTGAAAATGACGGCAGAAGCGGCAGCAGCTCCTAACGCAGCCAGAGGGACCTGTTCGCTGCATCATCACATGCCGTTTTGATCGTATCACTTAACACCGTATCCAGCGCTGGTTTAGATATCCCTGGGTATTTGAGATACTGTAGATACGATGCAGAATCTGAGGAGTTTTTTGTTCTGCAGATACAGCTGTAGGTAGGGAAGGGTATCCTAGGGCATCTAAACTATGCTCTAGACCTCTAGATCATTCCTAGGTAGTCTAGGAGCTTGTTTCTAACAAGTAAATGATGGAAGATAATTCTCACAGTATCGCTCTAACAAAGTTATGTATAAGGTCAACAGAATGGCAGTTAAGAGTAATAAACAACAGAAAGTAACTTGACAATTAGAAGGAATAGCTTAAAGATCAGTTTCTTTTCTAGGTGCATTAATATAGTTATACAGCCTTGATAGCATAAAATAGTTACCATTTTTGTTTGGTCCCTGGAACAAATTGGGGAGAATTGGTACCCGAAGAAGAGAGAACAGTAAAATATGCATTATTGCTTCAGGACTTCAGATATGAGTGCCTGATGTATATTAATATGTTTAAATACATTTTTCGCTTAGAAAGATGTCACTTTCAACGGACTTTAACCGTGTATCTTCAAAAGGTTATTTAAGATCTGAGTCAAAGGAGAAGCCTCAGTTTGCTGGATTGTATTCTGAAGTCTAAAGAGCTGCTGAGGTTGATTTGAGAAATTTAATTTCTTCAAATGAAGCAACTGATGCTGCTGTCACATAGTGCTGTAAGCTCACATTTAATAACACACCGCCTTGAGAAAGCACCTGCCTCCTGCTGCTGTGGCTGATGCTTCGCTTTGTATATTTTCTATCTTGATTTTTTTTGTTTTGTTTTGTTTTCTGAGAGTGAAATCTGCAACTGCATCTTTCCAACGACGGCTTCACCCGACACCTGCTCTTCTTTTCCAGGAGCATCCCGAGTCTTCTTCCGAACCCAACCACGCTCTCCGTTCTGCCGCCCCAGCCCCAGCCGCCTCACATTCCGCAGCCGCTCACGGCAGCCCTCTGGTCCCAAACCCTCACGCCAAATACCCTGCCTTGGAGAAGCGAGGATTTCACGAGTCTTTTACCAAGGCCAAGCCAGGGAGCTACAAGATCCAGGTTGTCGCTTCAAGAGAATCAGCTTCCAAAGTGACTGAACGGGGCCTCTCGGAACCCCGAAGTAAAAATGGCACTCAGGAACAGGATCCTGGCCTTGTGGATCTGGATGATGCAAGCCTTCCAGTTAGCGACGTGTAGTGGTGGAAGCATTTGGAGAATGATCCATTTGTTCGGTCCTTTAATTTCCTTGTTCGGACTCTTAACCAAAGAAAATTATAGGAAATGAGAACAAAAAAAAAGCAACACTGATTTATATATATATATATATATATATACACACATGTGTGTGGTTCTGTGCACACGTGTATATATAATGTGTTTGTGTTTTGCCTTTCAGCAGAAGGTCAGAAATGGACCTTCTGCATTTTCTCAAAGGCTGATAGTAAATCACTTACTAGGGAGGGGCCAAACTGCACAAAGACAAAACCAAACAAGTACATCTGCAAGTAAGCAAGGTACCAGCAACTTTTCATTCCTAATCTGGCAAATTTACTAAATTTACAACTAATGCTATATTGTGGAGAACTTATTGCCAGCAAATGTGATTATTTAATTTCATTTTGAACTACAGTACGATTTTAGGCATAGATGAGAATTGTTTCTCTCCATGACTTCCAGATACCAGGAAATGCACAAAATGTTTCTTCTGTTCTTTAGGATCAACAGTGTCAACTGATTTGTTATCAGAACAAGAATTCTGAACTCCCTTGGAATTCTAATTATGGTGCTGTAAAATTTCCACTAAAATAATATTTTGAGTAGTCAGCCTATTTTTGATGCACTCCTAAAGGTGGGTTAGAACTTTTTGCACATTTGGATTTAATGGACTGCATGTAGTGGTGTTTTTGGAGGGGGGGAGAAGAGAAATTGGACTTTTGAATTTGGACACTTTAGATCTTTTGAACTAAGTAGGGTTTATATTGTGTTACATTAGGCTTCGCAGCAATTCTTTTTCTTCAATGTCTAAACGTATCGTTTGATATGTTTTGAGAATGGTTTTCTCAGTGCTATGTGAACAGTTCTTGTTTCCGTATCGATCAGTGGAAGACCTCGTTTAGTTTTGTACTTATTGGAACTTAACTGTTCTTCGTTATGCAGTTGTGGCCTATGACTTCTGCTGCACTAATAATCTGAAGTGCCTGTGGTTTGCTTTTCTTTCTCACCTTGTCGAAACACTTTTGGATTAGTTATGTACACAAACCATTCTGAATGGTTTTGAACATTGGCTTGGAGTTGCTCTGAATAGAATAGTTCAAACCAGCTATTTAAGATAGAAATCTTATGCTAGGGATACCAGTGTTCTGGTATTGCACCTACTAGCTGTGCAATATTTTATTTTTAAAAGTATTTGTTGTTTGTGTACACTGTGTTATGGGGCTTCAGTGATACAAGTGAAAAGAACCTTTACATTTCAAGCATTGGAGTAGATTGAGCGTTGTACTTTTCATGGGTTCTGAAAAACGTTGGCTTTAATCAACACCCCGCAAATATCTCATGCTGCTGCTTATTGTGATTCCGATTGTCCAGCTTCGCAGTGACTCTTTTGGTCTCCTGTACCCTCAGATACATACCACACAGGTCCATCTTCTCTCCAGCTTCCAAGCTGACCTCCTGCTTGAGATGTGGATGGCATTACCACGGTCCTTTGTTGATCCAAGGGTAGAATAATTGGTGTTACACCAGAATGACACATAATCTAATTTCAAAACCTTAAATTATATCAGCACCTTCTTTTTTTTTAATCCATAAGCTAACTAACCGCTGTGTCAGGGCAGCGGTGTTTGTAAATTACTGGGTTTGTTTGACTCTTTAGATACATGTGAAAACTAGCACAGGATTGGAAGTTACTGTAAATGTCTGAACTAGTATTGTAGATTTTAACTTCTAGAAAGATAAAACAATAGCTCTTTAAAAGCTTATTTTTTCACAAGTCCATTCTGTGTGGAAGACACTTGGCATTGAAATATTTTTACTGTAGTTTAACATCTGAAATCACTTCTCTGGTACAGCTTTCACACTGCATGTTCATTTTATTATGTTTTGGTATTGGCAATTTTACACATCGGGTGGAGGTAGCGCAGCTCCATTATGGGACTTAAAAAAAGAGGAAAAAGAATGAAAAAAAGAAAAGAACTACTGTTGTAGTTCGGTAGCATAAGGAAATATTTGTGGTTGGTAATTGTCAGGGTCTCCTATTTATCAGTACTTTTATAAATCTATGAAAATTGTTAAATTATTTTAGAAACAGTGCTGTAAATATGTCACGTTTAAATTGTCAATAAATCAGTTTGGGTAACTTAAGATCTGACTGTGTTTCCTTGCACCACGTTACATGTTTTATCAGAACAATATATTCCTTTTTACCATGTAAGAGGTCAGATTATCTCTTATCCAGCTATAATGTCTTTTTAGTTTTCAAGTCTGATCAGGTTGTATAATCTGAGAAAGAAATTGAACAGAATGAACTGTTTTTCTTCTAATGTTCTTGGTTTCTCTGTGGAATTTTTACGTGTTACGCAAGGGAAGTCGATCAGGTTTCTTATCAGTGGAAGGGAAGAGATGATGCGTAGAGACGCCAGGTTAACCATTTGGAAACACTTGGACACTGTCTGCAGGGGGGGAAAACAAAGCAAAACACAATATAGCATTCATTTTTCTGGCATTCATTTTTCTGGCATTACACTGTTGCATAACAAAGTTTCTCTCTCAGAAATGCTTTCCTGAAATAATGGCACCTGTGACATCTGGAAGCACCTCACTCTGTGCAGCTGTGCGACCACACAGACATCGCTCAGGTCCATTTTGCCCTTTTGTACAAGGGTACAAGCTCAAGGTCCTGCCCCTGGGTCAGGTCAACCCCCGGTATCAACCCAGGCCAGGGGATGAAGGGATGGAGAGCAGCCCTGATGAGAAGGGCTTGGGGGGGTGCTGGGGGATAAAAGGTTGGATGTGACCCAGCAAGGTGGCCAGCAGCTTGAGGAAGGTGATTCTGCTCCTCAGCTCTGCTGAGCCCCCCTGCAGTGCTGCGTCCAGCTCTGGAGCATAAGAGGAACATGGGCCTGTTGGAGCAAGTCCAGAGGAGCCACCAAGATGCTCAGAGGGCTGGAACAGCTCTGCTGTGAGCACAGGCTGAGAGAGCTGGGGTGTCCAGCCTGGAGAACAGAAGGCTCCAGGGAGACCTTATTGCAGCCTGTCAGTATCTAAATGGAGCCTATCAGAAAGCATAAAATTTTACATTTACATTTTACAAGGGCATGTAGTGATAGGACAAGGGCTAATGGCTTTAAACTGAAGGAGAAGAGATTTAGCTTAAACATACGGAAGAAATTCTTCCCCATGAGGGTGGTGAGGCCCTGGAACAGGCTGCCCAGAGCAGCTGTGGATGAACCATCCCTGGAGACATCCCAGGCCAGGCTGGACGGGGCTCTGAGCAACCTGAGCTGGTGAAGATGTCCCTGCTCAGGGCAGGGGTGGCACTGGGGGAGCTTTAAGGTCCCTTCAACCCAAACTATTCTACGATTCTAATCCATGTACAGCAATACAATTTATTCTTCCCAGTAATAAATAAGAGTAAAATGCAATTACTGGCTGTAACTCAAACTCATTTAAAGGAGCTTAAAATGCTATTTCTGATTCATCTATCGTATTGCATGCATCTCTGCTGTTCAGCTTTCAACCTTCTTACCATCTAATTGTTTTCATAAAAATCTGAAGTTATTTTTCACAGCCCATTGAGACCTGAACTGTGGTCCCTGAAATGACCTGGGTGCTGTGTCTCACTATGTGCTGTCTTGCATGTTTTCATTTACTACACACTTGCTGTTTCCCCTTTACTGTAGAGGGAATTGAATTATTCTTTATGGCTATAGATTTAAACCCACCATATTACAACAAGAAATTTGCAAAAGCTTCACTGCTAAAGCTGCAATCACCACGCCTGAAGGTAACAGCCAAAGGGTGATGGTCCAGGATACAACTTAACACATTGGCATGTGCGTTGACCTCATGGAATAACAGGATGTCAGCACCACCTGGAGGCTCCAGCTTTAAAAATGATACAAGTCAGGTGTTTATGTTTCTGAAATTTAAAGATTAATTTTGAAACACCTGTTGTTGTCACTGGTTTACTCAGTTGTTTGTTTTTAACTCTTGCTCCTTGTAAGCTTTGACCAGCAATGGCAGCGAACTGGTTGACAGCAGAACAAGTTGCCCTTTCTCACTGCTGTGTTTGTGGTACCGTTTTACTCCTGAGGAAGCCATGATGTTACAGGAAAAATAGTGAATAATCTGTTAACTTGTCCAGTGAATAATGAAAGCGTGAGGCTTCTTGTGATGCTACAGACTGTGAAAAGCAATAGTAAAAAATAGTTGAAGAATAAGCGATTGAATAACTGACACTTTGGGGGACCTGCTTTTTCATACTACATAAGTAACTAAGTAGCAAAACTCAAACCACAGCACTAATGAAATATATCAGTGATAAAGAACTGATATTTTCCTTTGATAAGCCAGTATAAGAGAAACGTATTGCTAATAGCTATTCACTCTGGTAAGAATAGCCTTTTTTGACTAAAAAGCCTGTGTTAGATGATTATATAAAGCTTGCATGCTCAAAACATTAATTATTGCTTGAAAGACATTTCTGTCTGGCAGCGTAAGGCAGCAGCTTTCTGTACTAAAAGGTTTTGAGCTGAGCTGGTTGACTTTATATTACCACAGTCTCAAAACTCTGGAACCCACCTGGGGAACCGGTTATTGAGAACGATGCAGCCGATCAAAAACACCTTGAAAATGTCCCGTTCAAGCTCTTCAACTACTGGAAAGGCGACATCTCTGCCGCTTTTGGGAGGTGAAGAAACACCATCCAAAGATATGAGCTTGGAGGAAAGGCAGAGGAATGGGGGATACAGACCGACCCAGGGGACGGCACCAGTTTGAAACTTCGTTCTTCATGTCTTAACAATTCTGCTTGTTGACTTGGAGGTTTTGCAACCACATTCATAGGTTCAGGAGTCAAAATTCTACATAGAAGTGAATTAAAAGTGCATACAGCATCAGAAAGTATCTCCTGTTGTAAAATATGGCTGTATTAGTAGAAAATGTTGATATTGACAGGTTGGTTTTTTTAGGCTTTATAAGTAGTCTATATGATAATGGATGGAGAAATTAATGAGCACATCAAAAAGGTGCATTTGGAAGGTGCGGGACAAATATTTCTGTTCTAATAGAGATTCCATATTAATTTGAGGTTGGAGAGAGGGAAGAAATGAAGGGGAAATTTGGGCAGGGCATTTTTAATCTAGAAGTTAATGAGATTTTTAAAAAATTAAGCCCTCTGTGCTATGTATAGTTTTCCCTTTTATCAGTTTTGCTTAATGTCTTAATATTCACCTGTATTTTAGAGCACAACCTATATAACTATTTGGTGCTCCAAGCCAGCAAGTGTTAAATTGTTTCTAAGATATTCCACTGAAGTAACACAGACTACTCTCTGGAAAAGTGATTGGAAGTGTATCTGAATTACTCTCTAAGGAAAAGAAACTGGTGCTCGTTTGTAAAGGCACTTTGTAATGGTGTAAGTAGCAGTCAGATCTTGCTCTTCAAAGCGGCACCTTTGACACTGTAACCAGGGATTAGCATTTAAAATGACACTGTAATTTGGCATATCCACGTGCCTAGTCAATGCATCTTCTAGGAATTCCAACCACTCGGTTGTGCCGCATTCCTGCTGCCCCTGTTCTGATGACAACTGAGCACATCAGGGCTCCAAAGTCATGGGTGTCCTTAAGAGCTGGCTGTCCCCTGCATGTTTTCATCTCTAAATTAATATTAATTAGGAAGTTTCGATGCTTGTTTTACACTCCCTGCCTTAGTGTGATACTCCTCGGTGTACAGTTGCCCTTTGACATCAAGGAAAATCAACCTGTGCACAAATATATATTGAATTTGTTCAGATTAGCGGTTGTTTCTTGGGGCAGGTTGCTCAGTTTCATGTGAGGCTTTCAAAAAGACCCCCTGATCATTCATTTATCTTGTAAATTACGCCCACAACTATGCTTGAATTCAGCACCAAATTCACACCAGGAGAGGAACATGTAGTTTGAAATTCCCTCTGAGTTCTCTTTCTAAGTAATGGCATTTTTTCCTGTTACTTAAGTTACTTATGTAGTATGAAAAAGCAGGTCCCCCAAAGTGTCAGTTATTCAATTGCTTATTCTTCAACTATTTTTTACTATTGCAATGAATCCAGCCCACTCTTTGAAAAAGTTTGGTTGGGTATTGGTTTTGTTCTCATTCTTGTAGGGTTTTTGTTTAGTTTGGGTTGGTTTGTTTTTGTATGTTTGGGTTTTTTCTTCCTTTGTTTGTTTGTTTTAGGGTTTTTTTTTAAGGTAAATCTTTGTTTAACAAAATAGAGATGTCATGCAAAGTAGACAAGTCCTGGGCCTTTGGGGGGATGAGGTAGAGGTGTCACATCACAGCCAAAAGTATGCAGAATACCTCACAGAAAATCTGGGAGAAAGCCATGAACAAATGAAGCGAAATAATAACACAGCCATAATAAACCCAGAAAAGCTTTCTGCAAGGTCCAAACCACTTCAGTTTGCCCAGAATACGACATTCCAACCGTCTCAAGCTCTCCTCATCCTCTTCTCTGGATCCCTGACAGTCACGTCAAAACTTATTCCTTAAGGAGAATTCATAGCATTTAATCACTGGATGAAACCTCCTGCCATCGAGTTCCATATGAAAAGTAAGAGATAAAATATTTTCCTACTTAGTGTCTCAACTTTAAGTATTTTCTGGACCACGTTTCTGGTCTCTCTGACTATTGATAAATGTCTGCTGGCCTGAATAGCTATTTTGTATGTAAATGCTGTGATGGAGGAGAAATGATTTCTGGGTTTATGATGTATTTCGGGTGTGAGGCACTGCTACATGGAATAGGTGGGTAATTAACAAATGTATTTGTCAGTAAACTTAGTTATTAAAACGAAAAAGATTTACCTCAGTTATTCTGGAAAGTGGGATATTTATTTTCAATTGTGTGTACACCCATGTGAAACCTATAAAATTCATATTATAAAAATAATTGTGTTTTAATACTCAGATTAAGATTCACATCCTTGGTTTAAGAAACAAACGCCATAACAGCAGAAAGTCCTCAATACTTGTCCACTTGTTTGGCAGTGAATTGCTAATGCTTTCCAGATAAGACCTTGGGATATATTTTATCTCCTTTGTAGAGTTTAACCCTTGACTATCTATCAGTAAATGCACTTCCATTTTCTGTGCTATGGAAAAAAAAACCTGGCTAGTTTATTATAGGTCTTCAACAGTCTGTAATAGAGTTTGAAGCTGATAATGCCGGCTGAATTGTGAAAAAAAATATATATTGCAGAAAAGAGAAATATACTCAACCAATGTTTCAAATTTTGAGTGAGAACACTAAACTTGCAGTAATTCTTGATGTAGTTTAATATTTAGCTTAAGACTTGCAAATTTTATAAGTGGAACGGTTCAGTAAACACTGATGCATTCGCTTTATTGAGGTTTTGAACTGGGGTATTGACTTACTGAATTTTAACTATTCCAAGTGGGTTTCTATCAATGGGCTTTTGTTGATGTATTTTGAGCCTCTGTTCAGGCCTCGCTTTTGCTCCCTAGAATGACCCAAACCAACGGATGCCGAGCAAAAAAAGACACAAACATCCCTGGAGAGAGGACGACTGAACAGGGAGCTTTCCCACTGCATGGAAATTCTTCCTACCTATGGAGCTGGGGCTCCAATGGCTTCAAACAGCTGCTGGGAGTTACCTGATGGAGACAGAAAAGCAAATGCCTTTCTGGGTAGGTCAGACTAAGCCCCATGGTAATTCACTGGTCTTTGAATGTTTTGTTCCTGCTTCCAGATAGGAGCTTATATGAGCTTTTCTGAACCTGTATTTCTTGTATTCCAATGCTAAAAATTGTTCATCTTCCTTAAAGACTATCATTGATTTACTTCAAAATAATAATTCAAAAACCAACCCTGAAGCTTATTAAAAATAGCCAATAAGTAATGGATAAACAAAAATTTGGAAACATTTTACTATGATATCTAGCCATTTATGTTTTTTATATATACACATGTTGAAAAATATTTAAACTTGTAAACATTTTCAAACTTTCTCGTAGGCTTTTTAACACCGTCATGCTTTTAATACTAAGAGAGTTTTGCTCTGAATTGTTCCAGGTTACTACTTTACTACTTTGGTCACTTCTGAAATCAAGTAGTTTTCCTGAAATCTCTGTTATTGCACAGTGGAGCAGTTACTGGAAAACAGCAGATTTAAGGGGTTCATATTGGAGCTTTTATTGGGAATACTGGAGTCTACGTGGTTTCCCACCTTCAGCCAAGGACCAAGCAGTTAAGTAAGTTTTGTACCTTTTTGGTCACAGTTTGATAGGATTTTATAATGTTCCCTGGTTTGAATAAGTTGCTGCTTCCACCTGCTCGGATTGTTAAAGATTATTCCACCTTTTGCAGGAGAAATGACTCTATTCTTCTGTGTTAAAGTAGTTCCTGGCATCCTGGATTCCTTACACTCGGCTTATCTAACAGTTAACAGCATTTCATCTTGCCCAGTGGTTTGTAAAGTTCATTAGGTCCTTGGTTATCCGGTGCCTGATAAAGATAATGCTTAAATAATTACATATGGCAAGCCTGTTCGAAAGTTTAATTGGCTCGTAATTAAAAAAAAATGGCTGTGCTCAATTTCCAGCTATTACTTCTTGTTGTACCTTTCCCTAGTGGCGTTGAAAATGATGCTGTTTCCCTGGGAAGGTACTTGTGTGTGGTTAAACTGACTTCGTACGTGCTGAGGGAGCGTAATGGCCAAGAGGCTTCTGTCCATGGGCAGCTGGCGCATAAATTGGATCAGCTTGTGGGAGGATGGAAACGTCTTTTTCTTTTCTTTTGGTTGATTAACCTTCTGCTAATTGCTAATCCCCACCCCGCCCCGGGGCTCGGAGAACCTCATGTGAGGTGAAGGGGGTGCAGAAGCACCCGGGAGCCGCCTCCACCCGTCCCGGTGCCGCTGGGACCGCGTCCCGTTCGGCTCCGGTCGCCGTTCCCAGCCGGGATCCCTCTGGCCGCCGCATTCCGGAGCACCTGGAATTCCCGGCGGGATGGGTGACATTTGCAGACACCTGCATGGACCGCTGCACTCGTTCTGACCGCCGGGCAGCCCTGCCCTCCGCGCCTGCTCTTCCACCCATCTCCTTATCAGATAGAACTCTTATCGGCGCCGACTTTAGATCGCCTTTCCCGTAATTCCTTAAGTGGGGAAGAGCGTTCAACTCCACCCCTCCTTGTTGGCAGGAGCACGTTTATCACCGTTTCCACCGTCCTTAATTCGCCTGGTGAGTGGTTTGGGTTTTTTTTCTTTGGTGCCGCATCGCGGCCGCGCCTTTCAAAGCCAAGTTTAACAGCTCAGTGCGGTAACGGGCCATTCAAGTTTTTCCACAAAAAAAGACAAGGCGGCGGGGAGGGGGGGGGGGAGTTACGGCCCCGGGGGCGGCGGGGAGGGGGATATTGGTGCCCCGGGGGAGGCAGGAGGGGGGAGTCCCAGCCCGGGGGGGGCCGTGCCCGCCGCTACCGCTCCGCCCCGCCGCCCTCCCCGGCCGCGCCGCCCCCCGCCCCGCCACTTAAAGCCGCCCGCCCGCCTCGCCGCGCTCATCGCCCCGCTCATCGCCCCACGCCGCTCCCCGCCGCCCCACGCCGCTCCCCGCCGTCGCGATGCCACTGTGGGGCTGGAGCCTGCTGCTGGCCGCGCTGCTCCCCGCCGCCACCGCCGCTCCGCCGCCCGTCTGCCCGGAGCGCTGCGAGCGGTCGCGCTGCCCGTCTCTGCCCTCCTCCTGCCCCGGCGGGCCCGTACTGGACGCCTGCGGCTGCTGTCGCGTCTGCGGGGCGGAGGAGGGCGAGCCGTGCGGCGGCGAGGGCGGGCCGGTGTGCGGTGAGGGGCTCCAGTGCGTCGTGCCCCCCGGCGGCGTCCCGGCCTCGGCCACCGTGCGCAAGCGGGCGGCCGTGGGGCGCTGCGTGTGCTCCAGCAGCGAAGCCGTGTGCGGCAGCGACGGGCTCAGCTACGCCAGCCCCTGCCAGCTGCGGGCCGCCAGCCGCCGCGCCGAGCGGCTCCGCCAGCCGCCCGTCATCGCCATCCAGCGCGGAGCCTGCGGGCAGGGTAAGGGCGGGGGGCCGGGGTGGGTGTTGCGGCGCAGGGACCTCGCAAGTGCTGAGGTTTGGTCCCGTTGGTGTCTGTTTCCTCCTGCGGGTTCAAGAGAGAGGGGCGGGGGGTCGCGGCGCCCCGGTGCAAGAGGCTCCGTGCTGTTCCGGCTGGTGCCTGGCATCGCGGGGACAGGAGCGGAGGGAAGGGCTGGCCTGGGCTCAAGTGCGATATTCAAGTTCAGTGAGAAACTAGAGCAAGAATGCAGTGTTTGTCTTCGGCTGCCAAGCGCCAGGGGCAAAAAGAACCCCATTTCCAGCTTTAAAACTAAACATCTCCTTCCTCCACCCCCCACGCTCAAAGAGAAGTGATGCGGGACTCAAAATTGGGGGAAGCCGGTTTTAAAACCCCGTAAGCCAGTACGGATGAGGACCCGAATCCGACTGTGTGGCTCCAACAAAGTTTGGAGAAATAATTTGAGCGCATTCCCCGTCCAGGCGCTTTGTCACAAAGAAATGCCTTGGGAATTAAAGCCAAGAATGTAGAAACTGCTAAAATCTGATGGCAGCGAGTGAATGCGGCGTGTCCGCGGCTTTTAGCAGATGCGCTCTAATTATTATTAATAGGTTTGCTAGAGAAGGGGATGCTTGCAACTAAACAGCGTGTTAAGCTGGCTTTAGCGTGTTTTGTTTTTGTTGTGGTTTCTCTTGGAGGATGGGAATGGCCGTTGAGAAGTAACAGGTGTTTTTCCCTCAGCATTATTATTGTTATTATTTAGTATCTATTTTAGTTGAATCGGATGTAATTTGAGGACTTAGAGCTGCCGGACGGATGCTATTTATTTTATAAACCGTATAAAGACACGTTGCTGGGTTATGAAACTGTGGCTCTGCAGATGGAGTTGCTGGACTGAACAGGATGATGAGTGCAGGATGTGACCCAGCAGCGTAAAACTGCGCTGGGGATAATAAACATGGGATCTTTACGAGGTGCAACCCCTAATGCAGGCTGGCTTAAACCTTATAGGCTAAGGCTATGTGTTCCTTCTAAGCCATTGGGCACGTTTAATGGGGAATATATAAAAATGAGCATGAATTAAGCTTTTATTTCGGAAGTGGTAGCCACCTTTCAGTAAAGCTGTTTCACTGAAGATTGGTTCGTGTGTTACAGGTTGTACAATTTCTGCACTTCTTTCTTTGAAAACAAAATGTTTTCCTAGATTTAGCCAGAAGAATGTTCTGAGGTATAGTGACTATACGTTCAGCTTGGGCAAAATATACTGAGCCTGCTTTACAGAACAAACTTACAGTTTTGGTATCAATACAATCAATTTTTTGTACCCTCATTTTTCCCCTTGGTTTCAAAGCTGCGTTGTGCTCTGTGCAACGTGTCTGGCATTTACTGACACTGGAGACAATTGAAGCTTTCACACCACAGTTTCCTGATCTCCAGTACAATATAATTCCTTGTGATTTTTGTTCTCAATTCGTGAAACCAATATTGTTTTCTCAGTCTTTTCTGCTGGACATTTGCAGAATTCGAGCTGTGTTTGAGCTGGAGGGTAATACCTACTTCCAGTAAGTTGTATAGAAAATGCATGGGCCACATGTAGACCTTGTATAGGAAAACTCCGCTGCAGGAGACACGTCCAGTCCAGACAATCGTTTTGCCCTGTTGCATTTCTGGTTGGAGCGATGCTTATTTTCTCTCTCACTAAGGACAAAAGGAAGGTACCAGAGAAGCTGACCGGTAGCACATGTTTAACCCTGGCCCAGAGCAGCCATTGCTGCAAGCAAAGCTTTTTTCATATGTAAAGAACCTGAAATAGAAAAAGAGAAATGGAGAGCAGGCTGTAAAGTGCTGCTGCCTGGAGCCAAATCGAACCATTGTTTTGAAAAGCCATTATCTAATATATGACTCCTTAGTGTTGTTAAGTTTTTACTTTATTGTGAGTTCATTTCCAGGAGTGCTTTTGCTACCTAGAGGTGGCGTCATCTTTCGTAAAATGTTTTTTACTTCCCTAGTAACATATCTATATAAATAATTTGGTGAATACAGTGCAACGGCCCAGGGAAATGAGGGAATGGGGATGCAGAGAAAGCTTTTGGAAAACATTTTTTTGTTGTTTTTAAGTTTCATATCACTTTAGTAGTTGGTCAAATAGAATATGGTGTACATTGCATAAAACCTTTTTTTAAAATTTAATTTCCATCTACTACAGTCCACTCCCGGTCCTGCTTTTGTTCTTCAGTGATTCTCGGTGCATTTGTTCAAATACCGAGTGTGTTTATGAGAGGATGCAGGAGGGGCAAGGGAAGGTCGCTCTGGGTCTGCGTGCACAAGGGGGATGTTTTCCCATGCAAAATGGGAATCCTGAGTCTTAAAAAGCTCGAGGAAAAATTTCACAAGGCTCAGAGCTTATTCCAGGCATGGACAAAACAGGGACTATCTGGAGAAACCCCAGGAGCAGCGAGGGGAAAGCCCAGCTGTGGGTTTAGCTGGGGAATACATCAGTTTAAACTGGTGCAGTGAGTGTGTGGGATGGGAGCAGGGCTGGAGGTCACCCTGTCTGGGCTCAGCTCTGTCACAGGCAGGCGACAGCAGGGTGATGCGCTGTGTGGCGACTTCTCAACCCCTTTCCTCAGTGCTGTGTCCCCATCTGGGGCCGTGTCCCCTTCCCTGCTGTCCCATCCCTTAGTGTGGCCATGAGCGGCATAACCAGCCCTGGTTTTCATACCAAAACCGCTGATGGATGAGCTCTCACAGCACCAGCAAGTCGTTTGTGGACCAGGACAGCTGAGCTGCAGCTCTTGCAAAAGAAATCTTCAATTTGCATGAAACACACGAGTGATGTTGGCAGAGGACATTCAGGCCTGCAAAGCACGCGCTGGGAGATGCTCGGTCCATGTGTTGGTCCCGATGAACATACAAAGGCACACAAAGAAGGTGACTGTCTTTTGAGCATGAACCATGACCACGTAAAAACCATCCCAAGGTCAAGGCAATGGGACCTCAGTGTTGTAAGGTTAGTTGTGCTAGGAGGATGTTTTCTTTCTCTTCTGCAAATATGTTTTTGGTTCAATTAAATCTCTCCTGCTGACCAAGGGAGGAAGGCTTGGGATGTTCGACACACAACTTCAACCAGTTTTCCTTCCCCTCTTTGCTTCTCCCAGCTGATGCTGCAGGGCAGTGCCCTTCTCTCCATGTTGTGCTCTTCACACTGTAAAACACAAATGAACCCAGATTTCACCTTGACCCAGAGTAAGAAGAAAGTTCCTCATGGTCACTCTTCAGTTCCTAACTTTCTTCCACCCCTTTTTGAACCAGATTTTTATGGTTTTGTATTTTTTGTAAGACTTACTATGTCTAATGCAGTATCCCAGTGACCTCAGTAGTTCTTGGCATCTGTCACAGGCAGTTTGTGCTTTTCTGTCACAGACGTGCTCACCCTGTGGTGTCATTTCTGCAGTTTGATGCGCGTTCTTCTGGTTTAGATTGAACAGGTCATTACTGCTTCCTTTGGGGGAAGGCGGAGGTGAGTTTAGGGGTAACTCCCTGTTCTGGAAAGGTGTGTATCACTAACAAATATGGGTTTTGCTGTTTCTTTTAATCGCATTATCATTTCATAGTTCCAGAGAGAGGGGGCAAAATACATTGCTCAGTTTCTGGCAAAGCATCCAACTTCATATTTTGAAATGTACCAGGCAAAATTGCATCCAAGTGACTCTGTGTACTCATCTGGCAAAAGAAAATAACTTTCGCGGTCGATAAACCATTTGTCATTAACTGCTGTGTCCTTTAAAAGCAGCATAAGAATGAAATCTATGCAGCAGGGGATGGGAAAGAGCAGTAGGTGGATCTGCCTGAATTCCTTTGCCCGCAGCGCGGGCAGGGCTGATGGGCTGAGCCTTGCAGGAGTGAAGAGAAACTCAGCTGAGAAATCTGAGAATGCCAGAAACAAAGCCAGATATTTATTGAAAGTTGATATTGTTGTTATGAACTTGGCTTTCAACTTGTTTGCTGAAAGATAATAGCAGGGACATGGTGGTTGGCCTGCTGAAGAAATGCTGGGGGAGCTTTGCAGGTTGCTTGGCACGTGTCAAGTTTATTGAAAATGACCTGGGAGGACCTGGCGTGAAGGAACTGGATGCTCAAATAAGCGCTCCAGTGCTGTCCGTTTTATTAGCTGCCTTCATCTCCCTCAGTTGCTGTGTTTGGGTGGTCTGAAAGTCATTATCTGACTTTCCTCAGTCTCTTTTGCAGCAGCAGCAGAAGGGGAGGAGGAAGGGAACAGTCAGCTGTAGGCAATGGAAATAAATAGCAATGTATTTCCAGAAGAGAACCAATTCCCAAGTGTGGGATTAAAAAACGTTTCCAAAGCCAAGTGTTCAGCTCTGAGAGGAGGGAACTGTAAGAAGTGGTTTGTCTGAAGCAGCTCACCTTTTCCCCTCTCCACATCTAGATTTCCGTCCCGGGAAGCCAGCAGTAATTCTGGAGTCTTTAGACTTCAAAGAGTCGTGTTGGTAAATACAGATTCACAACAAGGAAAGATTCAATCCTTTCATCTTCTTGGCTTTGAAATTTAAAGGTACCTGTGGACTGGACAGGAATACTTAAAGCCATGAGTAAGCAGTCGGAGTCTTATTAAGCAGAGTTTGGATGCGATGGAGGCAGCAAATCCTGAGCAGTTAAGGGAAAGACTCTGCCCTCTGAGAAATAGGAGAAGCTGGAAAATATTTTTCAAATGTGAATTTACATGTGCTTGGAGTGAAGGAAGCAACGTTCAAAATAGAAACTGGGGTACTGTGGAACTTAACTTTTGTTGTAAATAAAGTCATTCCTCTCTCCCATAAGTTGCTGGGGCCTCTAGGATGCCTGGCTGGACTTGGCAGTAAGTCCCACAGTGTTTGTAACTGTGCCCAAGTGAATATCCAATGTTATTTTGGAAGCTGTGTTCAGGATGTAGAAAAAGACTCTGCATGTCTTCTGTGTACAGGTCAATGTGATTCCCAAGTTGGTTCACCTGCCTCAAAGAGAAGATTACAACCGAAAAAATAAGTCTCAACTCCACCTATGTCGAAGGGCTACAAAGTATTGCACTTATGTCATGTTAACTGCAGATGTTGACCTCATCTCTGCAGCTAACAAGGGACTTATAATATCTTAAACTTGTAAGACAGGTGACTAGTTATTTTATTTCAGAGTTTAGTGACTAGAGCTGGTTTTGGCTGCTGTGTTTTAGTGACTGAAGGTGAACTGGGCAGCCAGGCAGAGTAGCTCCTGAATTTCTGGGTTAATGTCAGATACCCTGGTGCACTGATAAGAAGCAGGAGGCTGGAAGCCAGTTGGGTTGTGCAATTCCTTGTGAGTGCTCTGCCAGGAGTTTTTCTGGAGGCAAAAATGCGCGTTCATGTGCACATAGACTACAAAAGAATACATACATGTGTGTAACGTGTAAGTAGATCACCAGCCTCTGCATTTTTGCATGCTAACTCTGTGGGCAATGACATGTTCAAGTGCTGGGGTTGTGCTGGATGTCATGGCACAACTACACTGTAGGCACACTGTTAAACTTTCCTGCGTTAACCAAACCTTGTTCTGTGTCCATCATTTTTTTTCCATCCAATTCTATCAAGTTTCTCAGTCTTTCCATTTCCCTGCTTTTGATAAGGTGGGAGATACAGAACGGAGCGAAGAGTTCCTATATCCAGTGTTATAGGCTTGTTACTACAAACGTTGGTGAGATAGAGCTCATCAAATTAAAAAACAACTTAATGTTTCTGAGAGCAATTGGATTTGCGCATATTTTTTGTCACAAACAACTGATGGATTAAGTAATGCGTATTACATCTAATAACCTCCCCCATAAATTTATCTGATGGTCTTAAATTTGATGCAGTTCCTATAGGAGAGCATTAGGAGAAGCTTTTGCAGAGCCTGATGTCATTGTGCCGTTTTACAGATAACAAATCTGGGGCAGGGGAAGATAAAGAGCTTTGCTCAAGGTCAACCAGTAAAGCCAGTAGCAGAGCTGAGAGCAAACTGAGCTCTTCTGAGTCCCTGCTCATTTTTCTGCCCCTTGCCAGCATTGCTGCTTCATTTTCCGTTACTTTTCCATTACTCTGTTTCTTAAACTTGCAGACTGCAGTTTTGGCTTCGTTCTGCAAATGGCATCAATGATCTGTCGATCTGCATCTGCAGAAAGTAGTTTTGAAGAAGGAAAGAAGCGGGTGGACTGAACACTAATAAGGAAGAGAAACCCGAACAACCCTCTCCCCTCCCACTATCCCACCCCCAAAATAAATACAACCCCACAGGAATCTCATATTCAACTTTTGAAGTGTTAAAGGGATGATTCAGTCCTTTTTTCCAGGACAACCGATGCACTATTTGGTATGTCTGCCCATTCTGTATGGGAGATCTGTATGTAGACCTGTCTATATATTTAAAGCTTGGCTTACACTTGTTTTCATTTGCAATTGGACACTAAAAGTGGGCAAGCACAAACTGCTTATAAATAAAACATGAAAAATATTGAGATGATCCTTAAAATAAAGCAGAATAGGTGTGCAGATCAAAAAGCCACTATGTAAATAGTTAATTCTGGATAGAGGAGCAGTGTATGGATGTGTATTCAAGAGAGTGAAACAGAAACCTGCTATTCTTTTAAGGAGAAACCATCCAAGTGGTGGTGCAGGGCCCTGTGTGACAGTGGCAGTGCCACCTCCTCTGCAGTTCTCTCCTGTATCAAAAATAGCATGGTCAGCAGGACAAGGGCAGTGATCCTTCCCCTGTACTCTGCATTGGTGAGGCCACACCTGGAGTATTGTGTTCAGTTCTGGGCCCCTCAGTTCAGGAAAGACATTGAAGTGCTGGAGCGGGTCCAGAGAAGAGCAACAAGACTGGTGAAGGGACTTGAGCACAAGACCCATGGGGAGAGGCTGAGGGAGCTGGGCTTGTTTAGTCTGGAGAAGAGGAGGCTCAGAGGTGACCTTATCACTCCCTATAACTATCTGAAGGGAAGTTATAGCCAGGTGGGGATTGGTCTCTTCTCCCAGGCAGTCAGCAATAGGACAAGGGGCCATGGGCTTCAACTCTGCCAGGGGAAATTTAGACTGGATATTAGGAAGAAATTCTTTACAGAGAGAGTGGTCAGGCATTGGAACGGCCTGCCCAGGGAGGTGCTGGACTCGCCGTCCCTGGAGGTTTTTAAAGTGAGGTTGGACATGGCACTTAGTGCCATGATCTAGTAAACAGACTAGAGTTGGACCAAGGGTTGGACTCGATCTCTGAGGTCTTTTCCAACCCAGTTGATTCTGTGATTCTGTGAACAGGATGGCAGCAGCACTGTCTGCGATGATCCAGCTTCATTTCCCGAACACTCACTGATTTCTGATGTCCATGCTAAAATCTGGGTGTCCTCAGAGTGATTCTTCAGACATGTGTACAAAATCCTGCCAGGGGCTGGGATTCGTTTGATATGTAGGTATTCTGTGTCTTTTGCTGTATAGTTTACTGTATTTATTTATTGCTCAATTCTGCAGCCCCAGTAGGGAGGGGTTTGTGTTTTATTACTGTTTTGAGGTTTCTTCTATAGATTTGATCCTTCTGCACATCATGTCTGTGTGAGATGCAGCAAGTGGTACAATCGGTGCCTTCTCCAACTGCAGAGAAGCATCATCTTAAGAGACTTTTTTTAGCTTTGCATCTTAATAGGATTTTTTTTAGGTTTCTCGTTAGAGAAAAAAACCCCAACATTTAGAAAGCATGAAGACAAGAACTTGGTTTTGTTCCCTGGTGTCTTCATACCAGGGTTCCTGGAAGTTGAAACTAAGTCTCTCTTAAGCAGGGATTTCTTCTAAAGATGCAGTGTGAAAGTTTCTCACATACTTAAAATGGGATCCTAATGGTTTTATAATGTTAGGAGGAATTTTTGAGCTTGAGCAGCTGTTGGGTTACATGTAGGATATATGAATTACCACGTCATTGTTACCCAATAGGTGTTTTGGGGTTGTTTTGCTGGTTCTCTGCAATATGCAGAGCTGGGAGTTGAGTTAAAGGCGGGCGATGACCTGAGTTGGAAGGGACTTAAACTGAGCAGGGCTGGAAAAAAAAGAGGAGAGGAGAAATTCTTCCTGACTCATCTGTTTTATTTTCAGCTTTCTGCAGAGAAGAGAATACCACATCTGCTTTAACCTATTGACTGAAATATTCTTTTCATCTGGCTGCAGGAAATCAGGCAGACTCTTCTTTATAACTACCTGACTTATATTTCTTCATGTTTCCAGTTCAGGCAGGACTACTGTTAATGTTTTTGAGCTCAGCACTTTTTCCCCTTGTCCTGAATTGCTCTTCACCTTTATTTTTTTAGTGTCTGAGCATTTCCCTTCATCTCTTCTCATCCCTCAGACAGACTGATGTAGCCATGCAGGCCATGGCCACATGGAGCAGTGCGGCTTTGTCTGCTGATTTGCAATTAATTTGTCAACTCGGATGAGCCCGGGCTCTGTATTGTATTAATATGGCAATGCTGCTCCGGGAACAGCATGTTCCTCCTGGCAGGGCCGTGTTCCTCCAGCCCAGGGCTGCAGCCTGGCTGTTTATTGAAAAAGTTGGGTTTCTTCCCACCTCACCGCTGGTGTTTACAGAAGGAATCGCAGTTTCCTGTTGTGTGAGATGGAGCTGTCGCTCCGCTCTGGATTCCTGCCCTCCCTGCTTACGCCGAATTGCTTTTTAACCTCAGCAGCTTGAAAGTCCATCGCTTTTGCTCGCTACTTCTATATTTGTGAGATGGACTTTTTGCAGTGCATTTGGGTTATAGAAGAATTTCTGGCATCTCTGTGACTTGTTAGATAAGTATTTTCTCCCTGTGAGGTTCTACAAGGGTTGCTGAAGCCCGAGACTATTCCTGTGAGATAAAAGACAGGTTATGCCAATTTTAAATATAAATGTAGGACACTGAGGATTTAAATTACTCTTCACAACTTGCACAGAGGCTGAGTAGCGCAGCTTAGACCAAGGTGTACAAACCCTGGGTGTTCCTCCTTCTGCACAACGTTCCAACAATCTGACATCTGTCTAGCAATTCCAGTTGTAGCAGAAGATACTCTTCATCTGATTAATTTACTGCTTATTCTGCCTTGTAGACGAGTGGTAGGAAAAGTTCCTATGTGGCTAAAATGTTAAGTTTTATATCTGCAGTTATATAGGAACGTGCTACAAGAAAGCTGTAGGCACGTTGCCCAAAGATATTGCCCACTGACCTCTTTCAATTGCAAGAAAATCTTGAATAACATTGAATGCCAAAGAGGTTTGTTTCATACTAAGAAACAAGCTGGACTAACGAGGTTGGACCCAAGTTTTCTAGAGACTGTGTGCTTTGCAATTTAGTTATCTTCAAGTATTTTTTTTCCTTTTTTTATAGATACAGAAGAGTCTGCATGTGCAATTTCCTTCATGTAGCCTGGTCATTGATGTGTTACCAATATCTTCCTTTGCTTATTCATACATTTGCACTTTGGTTAACTGAACATTGCTCACCCTGATCAGAGTGAATTTATGGCCAGTAGTTGGGAATAGGATGCCAATCAAGTCAGCTTTTATTCTTGAGAATATCAATTAAAATGTGCGATTTATTTACCTTCATTTTCCTACTCATGTTATGCACTCTGATCTGAACGCTTTGTGTTATCATTAATTTGAGAGCTGTTTTGTCCTACAGATTTTGTATGGATTCCCTATTTTGTTTAGCTTGGCAGCCTTTTTTTTTTGTTGTTTGTTTAAAATTGATGATTAAAATGAATGGTTTCAGTACAAATTTCGAAGCCTGTTACTTGCAAGATCTCTGCATGTGACAGAAGCCGCCAAGAAAGAACTAATCATCTAAATATTATGATGAAAATGGACTTAATTTTCCATTTTCAAGTCTGCATTCATGCCAATAGGCGGTTTTACTTTAAATCCTCACTTTAATCCTGCAGTGATTCTTGCTGCAGGAAGTATTATAAGTGAATACCAAATCTGTGCAGTTTACTATTTGGTAGAATAAAATGCTTGAAATTTCTCCAATATTTAGCACTATGAATATACTTTTGCTTTTAGGGATGTCACAGTAAAACAGATTTTATTCTCAGAAATCTGAGTTTAAGCAATTTAAATTTAAGTAATTTAAGTTTCTTTAGTTTTTCCTTGGCTTACACAGGGGAAAGTATAGCTGATGTTATAGTAGCTTCATTAGTAAGGTGCTGTGATCCAGACCTTTCAAAATTCCCTCCATTGATCTAAAAGTTGTTCTTTAGCAAATCGTCTATGATACGTGGAATGTTGTTTCTTATTTTTGTAGTGTTTTCATTGCGTAGTAGCCTTTTTTGGCGTATTACACAATTTATCCTTGAATAGGAAGCGGAATATTTAGGCTTGCAGTTTTATGTAATTTAAAACTAAAAGCGTGGCAGCAGATTCCCATACGTCACTTTTTCCTCGCGTCTCTCCAGCAGCCCTTGCTGATACCACCGTTTTCAGTGTGAACTCAGCACTTCTGCTGGAGTTTTAGTTTCCATAGTAGCGTCAGAGGTTTTAACGTTTTCCTATATGACACGAATTGGGGGTTTCTACAGACACCAGCGGCTGGAGTTTTATTTGGGAGGGTGGAACTTTTCCAAGTACAACTTTATGGTCTTGTGGTTTGTGTTAGTAGTCACCGATTCTGCCAGCCCCGAGGTTTTGTGAGTGTTTGAGCCCTTCTGGTTTTGTTCTGCAGAGAAACTCAAACCCAAGATGTTCTTTCAGACCCATGTGCACCAGGGATTGTGTATCTGAATATAACATTAAGCAAGCAGTGAATACAGGAGCAATTAATCATCTATTTTTGGCAACCTGAGTGGCTTAATACATTGAATTAGCTCACAAACTTCAGGTTGTGGTGACTCTGCTCGTACTCTGTGCTACTGGGCAAGGATTTTGTAGAACCATTTATGATCATTATGGAGTTAACGGAGAAAGAGAAATTAACCATGGATCCCTGTATCCGAGTCTGGTTTTCTTCTGCTGGCACCAGCCTGATGTTCACAGACCATGGACCCCACCAGCTGAGGTGGTAACACAGGGTCTGATGAATGGGATGGGGGTAAAACAGCTCTCCTGGCTGAGGACGGTACAGACATGAACCAAGCACAAAGGGTATTTTAATTTGGTTCCCCTGGCAGGACAGGAGCATTGCACTTTTCCAATATGAAGCATTTTTAATGATGACTCTGGAGATGGAGCTCCACCCCCTGCGATTTGCATATGAGCATCCTCTTTAACAGTTATAACATTACAAATACTAATAGTTGCAGCTGTCTTGGATGATTACTGTTTCGTTGGAAGTTGTGGGGGTTTTTTTAAGCTTAATGGGAATGATTTTTTCCTGCTGTTTTTAAAGAAATCAAAGGTTTGATTCCAGACTGAATCTGAGTTTTTTGACTTGAGACATGAGGATATGTGGTGTAGCCACATAAAGTGAGGGTGGGAGACACTTGCTGGGGTGTGCCTTTTTTTCCCCTCCCTGTGTCTAGACTAAAAAGTCGTCCCATTGAATTAGATAAATGTGCTGGTTCTGACTTCAGAGATTGGAAAGGAGACATGGGAGTGTTGAGGATGCAATGGGGAAGGAGACAAGAATGGGCAGCGAGCTGAGCTGGTCATGATGGCTCAGGGCAGAACCCCCTTGACTGAAAGGGAGAAAACACATGAAAACTGGTTGGGGAAAATGATCCATTTTTGCCTGAGCTGTGCCTAAAGGTTTGTGTGAAGAGCTGCTCCTATGAGAGGTGGATCTGTGCTGAGAGAAGACCTTCCAGAACAGCAGACACAGCTCTCACAACGGATGGGGAGAGGTTCCTCTCAAGGGATGCTTTGGAGATAGAAATCTCATAAGTTTAACTCAAAGTCTTACCAAAAGCAGCACAGATGAGTTGTGAGCATTAAAGCATCAATGCCACTTTGAGCAACGACCCAATCAGAACCTAGATCTTAATACTCTTTTTTGGCTCATCTTTATGAAACCAGATTATTTCAGTTGTTTACAGCCGGGTGTGCTTTTTTGCATGCCCTGGTATTCTCTCTTGTCTCCTAGCAATTCGTTTACTGGTATCAGCCCTGTTAATGCCAATTGGCAGAGATTTTCCTTCTCATTCGAGGGCTGACAGCCAGCACACCTTTGAAGTCCTTAGAGAAATAGTTGCCTTGGGAATTTTTCATGCTGTAACCTATTTATGTTGGGGTTTTTTTAGTCAGTTTTTGATCATTACCTGAATTCACAACAATCACCTTCATAATGACATTAATAAAGGTTTCTGAACCATGCTCATGGGCATTTAGGCTGTTGTGCAATAGTTCAATAAAAACATTACAAAACACAAATAATCGCCGCATATAAATAGAATGAGGGACAGTCTGCAAAGATCTGAACATCAAAGCTTGAAGGTTTTAGTCACTGGAGCTTTAGACAAGCTCACCTCTCAATGTTTAAAAAGAATCCAACAAAAAAAACTACAACTCCAAACACAAAATCAAAACACAATAAGACTCTATTAAGAACAAAGCTCCAGAAAGATGTCAAAAAAAAATAATGAGGCCAGAAAATTGGAGAATCTTTATTTGCATGATTTCAACACTGGTTATACTGAAGAAACAGTTTTTAATGGAGAAATCTACATTTTGGTGACCAGTTTAAGTATGGGATTCAACAGTTACCCACCTGCTTGTGTACCCATAAATCAGGATGGATACTGTGGTTGGATGTAAGTATGAGGATACACAGGCAGTGAGGGTTAAATAGTCAAAATGATTTCAATCAAAACTTTAAGCTATTGCTTTTTTATTGCTTAATGGTCAAGCACAGTCCACTGAACCACCACAGAGTGTCCAGCTCTTTAAACCTGAAAACCTGGAGGATGTTGCATGCTACCCATTCCACTCTTAAAACTGTGTTTTCTGCTAAGACTCTCAACTGGAAAATGATGTAGGAAAGAATAGGAAAGTGTCTCCTGAGAAGTTCTGAATTTCACTTCTACAGTGGCTGGTGATAACTGGAAACTACTGTCTGGCAGTTGAGAAATGGTGGTTCAGATCTCAGATAAGATCTTACACAGTGGTGGCTGCATATAGGAAAGATAAGTGCAGCTTGGCTCCCATGTGCATTGCTCAGTAATCCCAAAGAGCAATTAGCTATGGTGAACATTAAGTATGTACATAATGGGTATGTGGTATGCATGTACATATGTCCATTTTGGTCTCATTTCCGCCCCCCCCACTTCATAGTGATAGAAGAAATTTTCAACGTAATACTTTTACTATAGTCTTCAGATTTTATGTTGTCACATTGTCATAAAGACTGGTTGATATGATTATTTTCTTAGCGTTCATCAATGAATTAATCTGAATGATACTTTGGCTTCTGTTTACTTGCTTTAAAAAGGTATGTTTTCTATTTAAGTGGGCAGTTTTTCAAGAGCTGTTGCAAAACTTGCGTTACACAATGCAAGAATTCCTAATACATAAGCAATAGGCAGGCGTGGCAAGCTGTCGTAAGCTTTTTAGGTCAGTGTGCCATGAATCAGTATTTATTATCTAACTTTTTCACAGTATGAAATTTTGACCTTTTAAGTGTGCAGCTTCGTTTGAGACCGCACAAGGAGGTGGATTATACACAAAATACTGTCGCTTCTGAGGTCTTGGCATCCGTAGCCTCCGACTCAAAGTGAAGGCAACTGAGATGAAGCATTAGTAGTCTTGCCATGTACAGTTTAGACACCCTTTCTCTTCTTGAATAGCTAAATGTGAAAAAAAAAAGAAGTTTAAAGGCATAAAAAAAGCTGTGTGTTTCCTGAGCAGCTCCCTCACCCGTAGGAGTTCACATTTTCAAGGGCAGGATGTGACCTTTGAATGTCTACAACATTGTAACTGAGATTAAATGGTTTTAGAGGCAGGGATCAAAAAGCATATTGATGGATACAGTAGTGCCCTGTGGCGCTGTATCCCAACATCATGTTAATCCAGTCTGATAATCTGTCAAAGCTCCTATTTAATATGAATGAATACTTCCAAACTACAGTTCTTGTCCTCCTATCAGTTTTCCAAAACATTCCCATTGTAGTTATTAGCTTTATAGCAATGATGCGGTTCATTTGATACTGGATGTTTCTAATGAAATGAACACAAACCCTTTCATAAATTGATGTTTGTCACTCAGCAAGCCCCTTATGCCCTTCTGGCATAAAAGTCCAAGGAAAACAGTTTATGTGCAAGTTGGGCAAAGCACAGAGTGCTTTTGGGGAAAACAGTAGGTTGAGGACACAGGTTTCCTGCCCAACATTCCTGCTTCATAAAGCAGATTAACGTCTCCCAACTGATCTGAAACTGCATAGTGGGTTACGTGGTTACCGCTGTGGCTACTGTTCATGACTGATTGCATTCACAGGGTATAAATGGGAAAAACCTGTTCTTAATTTGTCAGTTAGTCTTTGGGTTGAGCATCCACCCAGCTCATGAGGGCAGCGTTTGCTAGTTGACATTGCTGAGTCACCTGAAACCCGTCTTTGACCCCTAATCAAACCAGTATCTGGTTAGTATGAAAAACAGCAACGTTTTGTTCCCGAATCATTCCTCTGAATCTCCTGCCATGGGTTTTTGCTTCCAATATGTATTTAAAAATTTGCACGTATTTTCAGTCTGGTTTTCGGATAACAAAGGTCATTCAAGTATTGGGATGATTTTATAGCATAGTCACAGAATCACACACAGAATCACAGAATTGGCTGGGTTGGAAAAGACCTCAGAGATCGAGTCCAACCCTTGGTCCAACTCTAGTCTGCTTACTACAATTCTGCAAATAATATATCCCGTTACACCGTCACAGGCATTTACATCATCCGCAAGCTGCTTACGGCTTTAATCTCTGGATAGATTTAGAAACCAAATGGCAAGGATGGAGCAGCACAGCACATTAATACTCGTCTGAAAGTCAACTGCAGTTTTGGCTTGTGCCTTTATAATGCAAAATGGATGCACTAGATAAAATGATTCCATAAAACTAGATAAAATGATTCCATAAAACAAAGACTAGTGAAAACGAAGGGTGTTTCTTGCCTCTAGGGAAATACAAAATAACTCTTTGGGGTTTTTCAATTGCTTGGTTGCTTCGAATTTGCAAAAAGCTTTGGCCCTGAGGAGGGGAAGCGACGTCAGGATTGTGAGTTTTTTCTAGAGGTTTTTAGACATCTGATGGTGCAGACAGGTTTTCTGTTGGCCACAATGGGAGTTTGGTATTTAGTTACTTTTGAAAATCCCACTGATCTCTCTTGAATACCCAGTGACCGTGAGCTTTTGTGTTGCAGCACTGCCCAGGAATGTGAAGCTTTGTGGTCCCATTGTTCTCCTGTGCGTATCTATTTTGTAGCCTTGAGGGTGGTTCAGTAACTCACATGGGATCCACTTCTTTGTGGAGCTGATGGACCACAGGCCATCACAGTGGAAAGGATAGCTTGAATATGGTTGTGTAGAGCGTATGTAATGTGCATCCACATTTACGTGCCAGGCAGAGGCTGGTGGTTCAGGCTGTGTGGGGACACAGGTCGGAGAGGCAGCACAAACATCGTACCCAAGTTAAACTTCCACAGCAGCTGCTGGAGACTTAAGCTGGGGTCAGGGCCTTGTTATCCTCGGCATTCTACAAATGCAGCAGCATGAGACTCCAAGAATCACTAGGCAGGAGTATTTTGGCAGAGGAACAGAGCCTGTTTGTTTGGAGAAGACCGTACAAGCTAAATAGACCATCTAGAATAGAAAAGAGGTGAGAGCAGTATTGGAGGCATCTAAGTACAAGATGCCTTTGAAAGGAAGAGTGAGGCGGTGCAGACATGAACTGAACTCTGACCCTGACCCAGTGCCTCATCCCTGGGAGCTGCTGGGGTGAGACGTGCTGAACCGGGGCTGGGGACACACAGGGTCTGTGGCTACAGCCCCGCTTGGAGCAGCATGGAGCAGATCTGCTGCCTCATGGCCCGATGGCGTGTGCTTCAAACAAGAAAGTTTCATGGATCCGTTTATCTAAATGCTAAAGCATGTTGCCTCTTCTGTGCAAAGAGCCAGAGGGGAAATCTGGGGCCAAGGGTTGTGCTGCAGATGGCTTTTAAGGAAGGGGAAAGATAAAGATATCCACTTGGAGCTTTTTTTAATTCAGGTGTTTCGCAATGACCCTTCTCCTGTCACTTGAAGAACTCATGACATGTTGTCTGTTTCTATTTCAGGCCAAGAACATCCTAACAGCCTGCGGCACAAATACAACTTTATTGCAGATGTGGTGGAGAAGATAGCTCCTGCTGTGGTTCACATTGAATTATATCGCAAGTAAACAAGATGGCCAGTTTTGATATTTATTTTTTTGTGCCAGAAATATTGATTGATGCTGTGTAATAGCAAAGAGCTTTTTGAGATTATAAATATTTGTTGTGCTTAAGAATTAAAGATAACTTAAGAGTCCTGGGGGAAAAAAAAAACGTTAAACTAATGCATGTGCATTATCTTCTTGATAATAGCAGATATCCTAAAGTGTTCAAAATCACCAAACTTTTTGGCCTTGTGTTATTTGGAGTGATTTGTGATCTCTCAACTTTTTTGCAGCACTAAGTCTTGATTTCCCATGTCTTTTAGACTTCCTTATTCAAAGAGGGAGATTCCTGTTGCCAGTGGTTCAGGATTCATTGTCTCAGAGGATGGGCTGATAGTGACAAACGCCCATGTCGTCACCAACAAAAACCGCGTGAAGGTGGAGCTGAAGAACGGTGAAACATATGAAGCTAAAATTAAAGATGTTGATGAAAAAGCTGACATTGCACTTATTAAAATAGATGCTCAGGTGAGTTGTTAAAGCAAGAGGCATTTTCCTCTTAATTTAGTACCCTCCTTTCCAAAAGCTATTGCTAATTTTCACATTTGAAGGAGAGGCTGGTAGTTTAGTGGTCTGAGTCACAGAGAATATCTGAGCTGGGTGGATGCACATTTTTAAAAGCCAAGTTTGTGGTTGGCAGTGGTTCATTTTATCACCTCTCACTCCAGTGCAAGCAAGTTCATAGCACTTTTGTATGCATCCTCAAAATAAAAAAACAATAGCATGATTTGGTTGTTTTACACACACATTGACCCCCTGAGAGAAGAGATGGGGGTGTTCCCTTGTGGCTGGTAATGAGATGCATTAATCTTTCTTGTGTGTGTATATTGAAGTCACAAATGGCTTTTAGAGAATGAGTTTGTCCCTCTGAAGGGGCTGTACCACACTGAAGTGGATACTAAAATGGAAAATGTCCTAGGAAGCATCTTGAATGTGCAAATTAAAGCCAGCTTGAAGAGATGCTCTTACACTGTGAGTGGTTTTCAGAACAAATGGGAATGCAACTTCCAATCCGCAGTCATCTTCCATATCAAACTTACCTCTGTCAGTGTTATTCTGCCTCCTGCACCAGCAGGAAATCTGTCGTGCAGTTCTGCACACGTCGACCACGCAGCGGATGTGGAATATTGTGTTGAAATACCATGTAATGTAGGTGCAATTAGATGCATGTGATTGCTTGGAGTGCTGCTCATCTTGGTTTCCCTTGTTTAGACAGTTAATGACGTCCAAGTTTAACGGGCAAGAACGTTTCATTTGAAACACATGACTCAAAAATGTGTAGATCTCACAGTGTTGTTTTAGTTCAGACCTATTCCCCAGCGAGGTCAAACGGGTTTGTGTCAGGGTTCATGACTAAGTCAGACGTCTGATACAGAGCTCTTGGATGACCCAAGATACGAAGTGCTCCTGCTGCTCCCTTGCCACCTTTGTCATTTAAAAGTTCATTCTTTTTTCTTATTTAAAAGCTTTTTAGCAGCATCATGGCAGAAAACCTTAACAAAACCAAGACTGGTTTTTGCCATATTGTTTTTTTTTTTCCCCTCTGTTTTCCTGAGATAACCTATTTACACATTTACCAATCACTTATTTCCTCATGCTTATATTAAAATAAGCAAAAGCAGATTTGCAGTAAGGGAAAGATCCCCAGCATGAGAACTTGGCAGCATAACACTGAGTAGGATATGGCAGGGACTGGCAGCTGGAAAAGTGATTTAAAATCGGAAGCACAACGTGGTGGGAAAAGTAGACCAGAAAATGGTAGTGAGGAGAGGACTTCAAGCAGTAAGAAGGAGCTTCAGAGAAGAGAGAAGCTGGTGAGTCAAAGAGATGAGACATTGAACTGATGCAACAGATCGTTTTGAGGACTTAGGGGAAGAGCAGACACAGAGTTTTGTGTTATTTGATACCCTAAAGAAATGGCTCCAAAATTTGCCTGCTGAGCTGCTTGCGGGAAGGGAGAACCTGGAAGACTGGAAGAAGCTTGGAAAAAAACTGAATGCAGCCAGATGAACTGCCTGTAGTGGAAATCACTGCCAAACAGGACTGGAATTGGCGTTTCTAGTTATGACTTGCAAGATGGCAAAAATTACTGCTGTGTAATTAAATGATAATCATCTCTTCTTCTTCAATCAGTTTAATTGTTGAATGTTGGCTGCAAACAGGACATCAGCATCACAACTTAATTCATTTGTATGTATTTGCACATTCCTCAAGGCAGGAAACCTTTTGTCTTAGAGCTGTCTAGAGCCAAGTTAGCTACGTTTTACTTTTTGCGGGTGGAGAAGGGAGGGATTGACCCCTTAATATGCAGTTGTCTATGAGAAAAATGGTTGGTTTTAATGAAACTTGGGGAAGTTTCTCAGTGCCTGGAGGCTCTTGCAGAAGGTGACAAGCAGGTCCCCACTGTCTTCCTCATGTAATATCAGCTTAGCACATCGTCTAGGTAGCAGATCAAAGTTCACACCTTACTCTAAATTAGGTAGAATATGGTTATGAATTTGGGTCTGGCGTACTCTTGTGTCCTATGTGTTGTACAACCCAGTATGTTGTCTGTTGTTCCCCCTTGGCTCCCAGCTGTTGCATCTCAGGATAACTTTGAGGAGACTTGGGGAAAAATTCTCGTATCACTTGTTTTTTTTTTCTTGGATGAGAGAGCGTTTTTCCAGCCAGATCTAGTGACATGGCACTGGGAGATCCCAGTCCATGGTGAGGTCTGAGGCACCTCTGATTGTAGGCCAGACAATGCTTTGCACTCCAAGAATTAGAAACATGCAATTTTAAGTGTTCACAAAAGGTAAAATGGAAATGCGATGAGTTGAGAAGTTGATTTTCAGACTGAAATTTAATGGGACATTTTAATATGTCCATTCAAGTTCAGTGTTTGAGCTTTCCTTTTTGCCTGGCAATCATTCAGATTCATAAGCTTTTTAAAACCAGAGGTAATAATTTGTTGAAGTTGAAAGGTATTTAATGACTAAAGAAGTCAATGCGATGGTACAAATAACCCTTTGAAAATCTGGATATGGCATGAAATCCAGCCCTAAGGATGCTTCTGTAGAAAGAGGTTAAATTCTTCCTTTCGAATAAATGATTTGAAGGTGACATCAAAGATGCAGAATTCTTTTTCCTCTGTGTTCATGTGGCATGTTGAGGCAGGATCTGAAGGATGAAAAACATGCCTCTGTGGTTAGGAACAGAGCTGGGCTTGAAGTATCAGTTTAGTCTGTCAGCTGTTTTTCCTAAACCTGTTAAGATTTTGCAGCAGCCTGTATGCTGTTTTTCTTCAAGGTGTGAACATCTGGCCAAAGACGTTACTAGAGCTAATTCGGCTTTGCTGAGTGCGATAGGAAATGAAAGAGGGTGGTAAAATCTGGGCAGCAGCAAGGATGAACCGTTTCCCTGATTAAATTCTTCTCCAGGGAAAAACACCCTGCAGTCAACGAGGAACAGAAATCTTGGAGTTGTTTTTCCAGCCCTAAAATATGCTGCTTTTTCTTTTCATTTTATGAAATAAAATGTATTTCTTGTGTCTGTGGCGAGACACAGCATTTTGCTGAAGTGTCGAAAGTAGAAAATAAGATTAGAGTAAATAGTGGTAAACACGAATGCATATAACTATACTTCCAAATGCAAACAGCTTTGCGGAGATGGCAATACTAGAAAGAAAGAGCACCGTTGCAGACAATTTGGATGTGAACATGTAAAATTTATAAACTTCCCTCCAAAAAGTTGATCTTTGGTAGCATAGGTAGAGGCTGTGAAAATAATCCATCCTGCACATGTGAAACTGCAGTGAGCCTAATAATCCATCAACAATATTGCACGACCTTCCAAAGTGAGCAGGTGCTTTTTGAGGTGGCAGAGCTTGATTGTGAAATTTATCTCCAGACCAATAACTACCTTGTTAAATGAGAATGTGTGACACAGCTGCAGCAAACTGTAAGCACCAGGAGGTGGGAAGACAATTTTAGGGTGGATTAATGGACAAGGACAAGGCTAATTGCAGACAGAGTTATAAAAGAGCCTTGTGTCCTAAACCAAAATAGGGGAAGGTGGAGGTGGCTTTTGCCTGGAGACAAAGGGTCACCCCTGGAAATCAGTGTCTGCCCTGCACAAATTATCTCTGAGCAGGTCCCTGTGGTTTGGCAGCGAGTGCAGAAGGGGTGAGAACAGTGAATGGCTTCATACTGAGGAATATATATATATATACATGCTTCAAACCAGCCATGAAACACATCACTGACTCTGAAATAGCGCCTGTGTCATGGAAAACGTGCCAGGGTTCCTCGATGTGACCACTTACTGGCTTCTGTATCCCAGGCAGGATTTGGCATCTCAGTGATACAGCCATAGTGGGTTTGTGACCAGTCTCTAATTTGCGGTGGTATTTCAGCCCTTTTGCTTACGATTTTTCCTGCATCTTCCTAATAACCACTTAGTTTGACACTTGTAAATCAACAAGATCTTCTGCCGTCATCCTTTGGTGGTTTCGTGAGGCAATGCAGTGTCTGTATCTTTGCGGTTGGAGGGGATTTGCTTTTTTCCCCTTGTGTGTACAAACTGGAGGAAGCGGGAAAGCAAACTTTCCTGTTTATGTATCAATATTTTAATAGCCTGCATTTTGAAAAAAAACAACAAACTCCTTGAATACCAGATGTGTCTTTTCTAAAATGCTCTTTTACTTTGAAATATGTCGCTGGATATTATTGCTTCCCCTCGAGAGCCTGAGGAAACCCACATATTGCTTCCAGAAGTCTTCAAGACCCATAGAAATGAAATAGCTTGTAAGAATCTCAGCTGTTCACTCCTGTTTACTCATGGGTTTAGTTAGGCAGCAGTGTTTTCCTGCCATCTTTGGCTCCTTGTAGCTCTTGCTCTGGGGATGATGTGCTGGTCCGGCTCCCCAGGAAGCAGAATGTCCACACACCTCCATGGTGGGTCTGCCAGCACCACAGTATTTGATTTTAAAGGAGAACAGTGATGTCTTGCCAGGTAATTCAAATCCTGGTGACACAGCAAAACAACGCTTCATGCTGTTTTATTTTGTTCTGCAAGCTTCCCATGCTCCATATTTAGATAATGAGACTCAGTGTTGTTTTTCTAACTATAGATGAAATACTTTCGGAGGCTTGTAATGCATTTAACTTGGGTTTTCCATTTTCTTTGGCACTTTGTCAAGGAGTGTCTAGATTGTTGATGATACACTGCATTTTTATATGCTAACGGCCTGTGTTTTTGTTTTGCCATAACATATTCTGAGAGTTAAATAGTTCCATTAATGAGAACAGAAATGTGATTCCCAGGGAAGTTACACATTTTGCCGAAGTTACTTACAGCTGAGTTAGCGTACCATACAAACATCTGTTTCTTTTCCACCTAAAAATAAAAAGCATGAAGGAAATCTGTCACCATGTAACACAAAGTGAACTCCCAACATTTGTCTCCTCTTCATTGGTTTATTGAACTCCTTCCTGCAGATTGATGGTCTTCCTTCCACAAACGAATGGGATTACAGAGCAGAGAAGGGATTTACTTGCTTTCTGTGCCGACATACAGGCAGATTCACTTATTTAATGGATAAAAAAGGTCCAGCTGAAACACCTACTGGTTACGACCATCAGTCTACTGGTTTTTATTCCTCTGGTGGTGGTGATGTGCTGCCTCCTCTTTTAGTTCCAGAGCTGATTTGTCAAAGCTCTGCTTATTTTACCTGACTCGAGCTATGTTGCTAATGTACCTCAGGTGAACATCTGGCTCCTGGCTGATGATGCTGTTCTAGACTTGTCCTAATGTCTCGTGCCACAATCGCTGTGTCTTATCATTGGGTGAAGCCATTCCTTGTGGTGATGTGCAGCTCTCCATTTCGTGGGAGTTATGTTTATCTAAGGTTTGAGTCAAATCCATATATAAAAATGTCTGAAGCCCTTTGGGATGAGAAAGGCTTAAAATATTAACACTAATTAATGGCTCCCTCTCTGGCTGGGTGTAAACAGTGAGTCATGTGCCACTTATGGTTTTGCATGTTTAGTCCTATTTCTGTGTACTTGCAGAATGTCCGCTTGCAGATTTGTTTTATTGAGTAAACACAGATCCCAGCAGGGCCCGAGGCTTCATCAAATGCAAAAAGGAGGGAGGAGGGAAAGAAAAGACGTTAATGTGTTGCCCAAGGTCATGCAGTGAGTCACTGGGAACACTGGGTTTAGGTGCTGGGTGTTTCTGGCTCCCTGTTCATTGTGCTGCAAGGCATCCTCGTTTGTCTGGGATTTTAATTAACTGCCATGGCAAATCTATAGTTAACCAGACAGAATCACGAGTTATAACAGTAGTTACGTCAGCCTGATGACCATCAGTTGTTATGTAAAAATTGAAGAGTGCTTGTTTATTAATTATAGTTATTAAGGGCCCTAGACCCATGCATTTTAAACTTGGTTTATAAGAACTGGCTTAACATCCTAGGCAAGAGCTTGCCAGCAGATGGGTATGAGGGCACAGGCAGGGTATTCTGATAAGATTCTGGTTATAGTCACTGCTGGAAGTATTTGCCCTGCATTTCCAGTGCTCTTCTCATGCACTGTAGAAGGATGTAGTTCCTCATCAATCACTTGATACCCTGGGATTTTGACTGTTTTTCTACTGACTTCACTTCAAACCCACCTCTACAATTTAAATAAATACTTGAGGGGGTTTGCTAATGGAAAGTTTAGTTCTGAATGTGGCAATGCTATTTTTAAGCCTTTTTTTCAGAGAGAAATCCCAAGTTTAAAGCCACTGCAGCGCATATATCCATCATAACCACTTCTTCATGGCATTGTGGAGGTCCTAATGAGAGTATTTACACGCAGTGCTGTTGGTGCTCCCTGCACCGCACTGCGAAATCACAAGGAATGGCATTTTGAGTATCACAGAATCCCAGAATGTCAGGGGTTGGAAGGGACCTGGAAAGCTCATCCAGTGCAATCCCCCCATGGAGCAGGAACACCCAGATGAGGTTACACAGGAAGGTGTCCAGGCGGGTTGGAATGTCTGCAGAGAAGGAGACTTCACAACCTCCCTGGGCAGCCTGGGCCAGGCTCTGCCACCCTCACCATGAAGAAGTTTCTCCTCAAATTTAAGTGGAACCTTTTGTGTTCCAGTTTGAACCCATTGCCCCTTGTCCTATCACTGGTTGTCACCGAGAAGAGCCTGGCTCCATCCTCCTGACACTCACCCTTTATATATTTGTAACATTAATGAGGTCGCCCCTCAGTCTCCCCTTCTCCAAGCTAAAGAGACAATCCCTCAGCCTTTCCTCATAAGGGAGAGTACACAAACCCCACGGAATTTCATTTACCATGTCGACTTCTAGACCTTGAAGGTCTTTTTCAACTACGCTCAGCATCCTCCTAGTTCTTGAAGTGTGGTACATACCTGTGTCCTCCCATCCCCTCCCCATGGCGTAGGCCTATGGAACAGGTAAAAATTAATTATCTTGGTTAACAGAATATGACAAATCAAATGCATTAGTTACACTTGTATTTATCTTGAGGTAGTGTATTTTTACATAAGGCTACAGCTCTCCTAGAAGTGCGCTGCACAGAGGACGCATTTTGCAAAGCTGTGTTTCATAATATGTGCAGAGCAAAGCGATTTTTTGCAATTGATTTTTGTTCCTAGCAAAGGAGAGGTTAGCCAGACTCCAAAAGGCGTGTTGGATCACACGGGTGACCCACAGCCAATCCATACAGCGTTGCACTTTGAACTGAAGCCTGGCTAGTATAGGCATGGGCTTGAAAACTCAGCACAATCAAAAGTAATTGTATTAGTCAGAGATTGTTCATGTTTTTTCATTCTGCTGCCAAATGCGATTTTGGCTCCGTGACTGTTTTTAGAACTCTGGAACGTTGTATAAATCTTTAACTTTGCACTTGACCAGTCTTTTTTTTTTTCTATTAATGAAAAATATTATTTGTGTTTTCTTTTGCTTGTCTATGTTTCGTTTGCTGCTAAATGCCCTCTTTATAAAGGATTAATTTTTAGTGCACCGGGATACAAACAAAAGCCACTTTTTGTGTTGGTTGGGCTTTTTTTGCTTCTTTTTTTTTTTAAATAAGCAGTGCCAAAAAGAGATGCTCTTCTTGACCAACGACATCTTGAAAACACGTGCTACGTCAGCTCCATAGCATCTGGTGAGAGAAGGAAGGGCCAGGGTGCTCCCTCTCTCCAAACAATACCCAGATGGGGCTGTTTGTGTTGCGTATGCCGCGTGTTTCTCAGCTCAGCTCATTGGAGCTGCCCGGTCCCCGCGGAACCAGAGAGGTCCCTGGGAGCCAGGGCTGTGCTCCGAGGTTCCAAACTGCTTGGGATGTCATTACTCATCTTTCACTCTGCAAACATGATGAGGGAAATGAGTATCGCCCTTGAGTCCTCCTCAGAATTAAACCACAGCTGCGGTTGGGTTTATCTATGGCTGTGGCACTGATGGGGACCACCAATAATTATTATTTAATAGTAGGATGTTGCTGGTTGTGAAAACTTTCAAAGGAAAGATAATTAGAAAGGGAAAGCTTTTTTACTGTGTTGCGTGTTCTGTTGCTCTTCCAACAGATTCTGTTTAACAAGCAGTTGGTTAATTATTTTCTTACTGTCTGGAGCCTGAAGTATAAGTTTCCATAAAGCATCTTATCCCGTCTGGGATTTGGCAATGAGTTTTATTGAAACAATCTGTTCATCCGAGTAAAGTTTTGCTGGCGGAATTGTTACAAAGGATACACAGGACCAGGCTTGTGAAATATTGAAACCATAACTTCTGTATTTGCAGCAGCATATAGTGATGACTGATCTCTTTCATTTTTTACTTTATAGACATGGTGTGTCTGCTAGGACATTTAAAATAAACTGTAGATGAAAAATACAAAGTGATAGACATTTGGGTTAATTTATATTAGTGGATTTTTTGTCCCTAAAACTTAGGGGATAGACTTATCAATACAGGTTAGTGGTAAAAGACCCCTAAAGGGCTAGCCCTTAATTTCAAATTTAAACTTTTAATATCTTCACTTTTTGACAAAATTTAGTAATGATTCAGCTTCTGTTAACTTCTGAAACAAAATTATCACTCCAGAATTTCTACAAATAATTTAGGGCATACTAAATATTGTCTTATTTCTTTGCTACTTGGGGACAGAGTATATAGCTTTATAATCCCATCAAGTATAGGCACATAAATCTGTGTGCTTTGGAACAGGTACTGGATGAAAAAGGCACTTTCACAAGTTTTCCAGAAGGAATTAATTACAAGAAGTATTAAGCCAATGTGTACCTTTATTTTAGGTAGGCAGCTCAAGAATACCTTGAATGTACCTTGTTTTTCAAGAAAGTGACTGTTATCCACTCCTTGGAAATTGCTTTAAATTAATCTCTAGGTGGGCTTCTACATCTAGAATCACTGGCCTGTTTTTAAAGTTTATATTAATGCCTTTTTCCCTTTGGGGCCAGGTGCATTGAGCAAAAGAATTTTGAAGTGGGGTGAGCTTAGAGGAAAGTTATGTTCACGTCAGATTTGCCAAACAAAAGCTGCATCCCTTCAGACTTCTGTTTTGATTTCAGGTTCAGCAACCTCCTAATCCTTCAAATCCTTATGTCAAAATTTATACATGTCCAGGTCCATTGATGCTAATAGAAACAGCCTAGTGACATGATTAAATATGTAGTTAAATACCTGGGGAGGGTCATTTGGAGAACAGATTAAACATATGAAAAGATTAAAAACGATGTTACATCACCGAAAGGGTAAAGGCTGATTTTTGAAAATGCAAAAAAAAAGAGAAATGGTGCTCAATATGTGTTTTACACGCAGGTGATAAACAAAGCAAGATATTTATTAGAAATATGATCTGTTTCAGAACATCATTCTTTACCACCTGGGGAGTAGGAGGCCTTAAGAACTTCCCAGCTGTTTTCTGATTGCTGTGGGGGGTTATTGGTCCCATTGGAATCATCTGTGATCCAGCCAGTTCAGTTCCTGTGCAGATACAACTTGTCCTGGAGAAACCAGACTCGGTTCCCTTGATCCATTGCCTGGGCAAATGTGTGTGGATCCAGCCTCCTCTCTTCTTTTTTTAATTACTGTAAATTGCAGCATTTGATGCTGCATTCTATATGCAAATTGCATCTATTGATGCTGGATTTTAAAATGTTTTGTGTCTTAGTGGGAATGTCTTCATTGAAGATAGTTAATATGTATAGAGATAAGATCTTTAAAGGAAAATATGATGGTATCTCCTACTGTCATAACAGAAAAATCCCTTAAAGTCTTTAAATCCTAATATCTTCAGAAAACATCAGAGTATGTAGGAGGCAATATAATAATTTGGAAGAGATACTCTTGGGAAAAAAGATGAAACATTAGCTGGTGTCTTATGAGAATATCAAATGCTTTTAACTGTACATATGTTTGATACACTTCAGCTGTTGATTTCATGAATTTGGTGTTTAGTCTTAATATATTATTTCAGCAGCTGTTGGCTAATTATTTCAAGAAGCCGTTGGAAGCAACTCATTCCTAGTATCATCAGATGTTTGCTTTGTACATCAGAGCATAAATATTCCTTTGGTCTTTCAACTGTTTTTGATTTAATGGGTACCTGTTGCAGACAAAGAACTCCTACAGTCTACAGAGCCCACTCTTTAGAGCAGAAGTTCATTGAGATGTTTCTGTACAGAACCACAGGAAATATTCAAAGCAAATTGAGCGAGCAAAATCCCCAAGTGATAACACCTCATTTTCGTCCTCTGTTTTATTAATGTATTCATGTTTCTGTAGAAATTGTTTTGCTGATGTAGTGGTGTCTTAACAACATCTGATTTTTTAACATTTTTTGTTTGTAGGGTAAATTGCCAGTTCTTCTGCTTGGCCAATCTGCAGACCTGAGGCCAGGAGAGTTTGTGGTGGCCATTGGAAGTCCGTTCTCCCTTCAAAACACGGTGACCACGGGGATCGTCAGCACCACTCAACGCGGCGGGAAGGAGCTGGGGCTCCGCAATTCCGACATGGACTATATTCAGACCGACGCCATCATCAACGTAGGTCCCGCTCTGAACCTCATCCCTGTCTCCTCTTATATTCCTTGAATAGTTCCTTTGAAAATACAGTTCTTAAGAACAGCGAGCACAGTTGGCTTTTATTTTATCTGTGTAAATACGGACATCTGTGGTGCAGCAGCACTTGGTTGTTGTTTAAAAATCCCCCAAGGAACCACACCAAGTACAATATCTGCCTTCACTTCAAAATTCTTACAGATTACAAGGGAGGAGGCAATAATCCCTGGCGAATAAGTATCTTTTCAAAATCCACCATGTTTTCTAAAAAGAAGCCAAGCTGAGTTTAAGGATTCGAATTTGTTTCTCCACTAAGGCAAAACAATAGTTTTTGTGCTTCTACTGTTTGCCTGTAAGAAATCTTCACTGACAGCTCCCAGAACTGTCCTAAAACCTTCTAAGCTGCTAGAGTGGTGCTGTTATAACAAAGGAAAAACCTTGGCTTTCTTAACTTATTTTGGCAAAAGAAGAAGGAAGAAGTGTTTGCAAAGCTCAGCTAAAAGGGATGATGTGGAGTGTAGTTAATGGGTTTGGATGTCAAGACTGTTCTATTGCACATGATTAATAGACAATGAAAAAATTACAACAGAAATATTTCAAAAATTTCTTTAATGTTTTGCTTGCCATGCATTAAGAGGTAGATATTAAAACATGTTCTTGCCATATGTTTATTTTCAGTATGGAAACTCTGGAGGACCCCTAGTAAATCTGGTAAGAGTTTCTTTAAGTTTGTTTGGTGTCATATTTTGTATTTCTAACTTTTTAGTTTAAAACCAAAACAAAACCCCCTGGCCAAACCCACAGACAAACAAAATCCCACACCAGAAATATGATTCAGAGCTTTCGATATCTGGATGACTGCACAAAATTCACATGGTTCTTAGTAATCACTTGTCTGTGTTTATGCTGGTAAATCACAAGTTACGCTTAGATTTCAATATTTAAAGGATTTACAGTTTGCATTGTTTTGAGCAATTGTAATGCTTTTTTTTTTGCACACGCCTTGCAAAAAGCAAATAGTACATATTAAAGTTGAGGTGTTTGCCCTCACTGTGTAACGTGCAGCTGGAACTTTGTTTTACACACTGAAACTCAGCTTAACGGTTCAAAACAAAATCTACTTTATTTTGAATTGCACTGAGAGTGGATTAAAAAAATCCACATATTTTTATCAGCATATTGTGGTTTATTTGCTGATACTGTAGAACACAGAGCTGACGTTGCAGCATAATAAGGGATGGTATAAATTGGGAGAAAGAGCTACTCAGAGTTTCCTCCTTGGAGATTTGGCAATTTTTTTTCACCCAACTCACAGTACAATTTCAGCAGTAACCTGCATTTAAAAATTATAGCTGGATAGTTATATATTATCTGGGATATATTATCTGGGATACATCAGGGAAGGAAGCTGCTGAGATTTCAGAAGTGTTTGAACCATCAAGTGACAGCAAAGTGGTTTAATCTGAAATTCCCTCTTGAAGTCACATTATTGGGAAAAGCATTTGATTTTGTGGGAAATATTTGCTCAGAACCTGTCGGCGCCGCACTTTGCAAGGTGCCCGCTGAACTAAACAGATCCGAATTGGCTGTGGAATATTCTGTTCATCTGCTGCAAGCTGGAGAGCTGTCCAATTCTGATCCCTCTTCTACCAGGAATATAGCACCATCTGTTTTCCAAAATTTTTTATTAATAGATGATTCAGACAAATTAGATTTAATGAAACCATTTAGAAGATTGAAAACCAGCTATGGAACGCGTCTTTGTGATTGCTTGCAAGAAATCATCCATTTATCTTCATGACGTTTCACGTTTGCTAATAACATTTTGTTATTTCTCCAGGATGGTGAAGTCATAGGAATTAACACATTAAAAGTTACAGCAGGGATCTCGTTTGCTATCCCATCGGACAAAATCAAAAAGTTTCTAACTGAATCTCATGACAGACAAGCTAAAGGTACCGTATCTCACCACTTTGGAAGAGGAAAAACATGGAAATAGTGATAAACCAGAAAGACAAGAGCTATTGAGGCTCTCTTTGGTGAGAGCAGTTAATCAAGACCTGTTTTCCTCTTTGTAGGAAAAGCTGTAACCACAAAGAAGTACATTGGCATTCGAATGATGTCTCTAACTCCTAGGTAAGTAAAAACGGAGGTTCCTCACCTTTCAAACAACTCCTTGGCTTTTTCTTTTCCTTAATGCTTCAGCAGAGAATAATTAGTGATTGTTAATTTGTCCGGGGGAGTCTATTAGGGTAGTTGCCATCTGTCCTGTGCTGTCACAAGGCTCAAGGAGGAAACAGGATGGAATGTTTTCAAGTATTACAGCAGCTTCGTGCACATTTCTCTTTCTATAAAATTATTTCCAATGAAGAATTCACTTAATGTTAAATGAAGGTTTTGTGTGGACTTGCTTATTCACACTCCAACCGGGAAAAACTCATGAGCGGATGAGTTTTTCTACATCCTGTGGAAATACCCAGAAGTTTTCCCATGTGAAAGATCAGAGGTATAAAAAAGCATTGAAATCTGAAGGGGTTTGGGTTTTTTTAGGTGTTCAGGATCTAGAGTAATGACCAAGTTTTGAAATGTTTTAGCTTTGATCCTCTGTATCTATTGAAATGGTTGTACTTATCAGAAATAGGCATTAAAAAGCATGTAAAAAGTCTAATAATTCTTGAAATACTTGCAAGGGTTAATATGAATTGTGAAGTGTAGCATCAACATGTGTAAAATACCTCAGCTAGTAAATGTTAAGTGAGTTAACTAAGCAAAAATGCGTGTTTTTTTCCCATCTTGCCAAAATATTTTTGTTGTTATTTTTTTTTCATTTTCCAGCAAAGCTAGAGAGCTGAAGGATCGCCATAAAGACTTTCCTGATGTTGTCTCTGGGGCCTACGTTATTGAAGTAATTCCAGAAACACCAGCTGAAGCGTAAGTTGAGCTACTTTTCTTCTGAAAACCACTGCCACTGACTTAAGGGGGTGCTGGTGGAGAATGTTCCCTGCTTAACTGGCTATCTCGATTATGCTAAATTAACGAAATTATGACCATCTGACAGCTATTAGGTTGTCTGCTGGAAATCGCTTTGTGGTTTCAGTCCGGTCCCTGATGGGCAATATTGCAAATATATCGGGTATTGCAGCACAGCCCTGTCAGCGTTCCCGGCCGAAAGGGCAAGGATTCAGTGGGCGTGAAAACTCCGTTTTCATTTTCCTCAGCGATCGCTTCCAAGACATCTGTTGTACCGATGCCAGTGTGGAATGAAGGCGTTTGCTTGTGTGTGTGCAAGCCCTGCTGGTCGCTGCTGTAGGAGAGTGAAGGAGATGCTTTATGTCCACCTTGTGAAGATGTGTCCATCTCAGCCCAAGCTCCTTGGTGTTGGGTAAACCCAGCAGCTCTCCTGGTGTACCACCATCTGGGGTGAAATCCTCTCGGCTTGAGATACTCTTCCATGTGAGACTTTTATTAGGAGTCACATTACTGGGAAGAGCTTTTGATTTTGCCCAACTGATCTTTGTATTTGCCCAGAACCTCACTTGAAATGTGTCGTCTGGTCTGTGGTCACCAGCAGTGCTCTGGCTGGCTGTTGCTGGAGACACTTTCCCTTCAGACTTTGGTTAATATTAATCTGCTTAGTAGTCCAGGGTAGGAAAGAGGAAACTTTATTCATTTTCTGAAACTAGAGGTCATTTGAGAAAAGGGTGAATGTGGCAAGAAAGAGGCATCTGTAGCACCAAAGGCATGCGGGCAGAAAGCTGCGTGGAGCAGGCAGATGTTATCTCTTGGGGATACTGTGAGGATAGATGGACGATGTCTTTGTTACAGTTTGGATGGCACCGTAAGATACACAGTATTAGCTGTCTGGCTTGCTTTCTAAATTGTTGCTACTTTATGTAGATAATTCTTGTTGGCAGCACTGCTGATGCAGAATACTGGTGTATCTGCAATGTGAAATTAGTAATAACGTGGCTGCTCCATTGTGGGACTGAACGTGCATGGTCCAACCTGTAGGTGCAGAAAAACCATTATAGAAGCATGGATAATAGTTAGCGGAGAGAGGGAGGAGGGCATTGGAGAGCTAGAAGAAATGTGAGGCAATGTAGCCTCCTAACTTGAAGGCAAACTTAAATCAGGATGCTTCCTCTGAAGGCTGGCCTGGCAATTACAATGCAGCCCATGTTTGCTCTGTCTCCACCATTCTTGGTCCCCTTGTCTACAGGTTAACCCATTCTACTGCTTTTTCTCTCGGATGCATCATGTAGACATGCTGGGTGCAGCGACCTGTCCTGGGTACAAGTCAAGAGTAGAGGCTGCACAAGAGACCAGGATAATGTGAATGGTTTCTTCCATGAGAACATTTTAATCCATGCTTTCAGTAGGCAACCAGATTCATTGCAAATGTTGGCCAGGGCACCCTGCTTGCAGGAGACACTCATGTAAGACGTTTTCTACGGGCGGAAGAGGCCGATGACTGCTCTGTGGTTTTGTGAAACTCTGTGGTTTTGTGAAGAAGGATTGTGCTGAAGGGCTGAATCATGTCTGATCTGGTTACTTGGTGAATATTTCCATAACTTGGAGCCAGATCATTGTGCAAGACCAGACAAGATGCTGTGGTGGATGATGGTATCCCTCACCACCCCATTTCTGGGTCCTGGCAGCAGTCTCAACCAGCTCCAACAGAGACCCACAGCCCCGGGCAGCGGAGCCTTGCGGTGCCGCTCCAGTTCTGCTCCATCTTGCTTTGAGTCAGGAGGGGTTTGTTTTCAGTTTGCACAAGGTGCTGAGGTCAGGAGAAGGGTTCTAGGGGGTGTGGGCAGCTGGACAAGGACACACATGCATTTTTGGTGATTTGACTAAATCACTGTGTGTGTTATTCCGCTTAAGTTTGAAACACGAAGGTAAGGTGAAGTGGCTGCCAATAAGCTATACGTGGAGAACAGCATGGATTCGGGACTGAAATTCCTCTTGTGTTAACACACAATGCCATTCAGGTCACTTTGCTATGTATACATGAATAAAAGGAAGAAAAACATCCCTCTAAAATGAGTGCCTTGTTGCAATTATTTTAAAAGAAAAATACACCTCTATCTCTTTTACTGAATCAGCATCCAGGGTCCTTATTGTAGAATTACTGCGTTATTTGCCATAGTGATTTCTGTTACAGACAATGAAACATGGAATTCATCAAACTTGTATCTGCATCTGATCTCTGAGGTTTCCTCATTGTGTTGTAATCTTCACCGCTTCATAAATTCTGATTGCTTTTTGCATGCCCACCGCATCTCTGTGCAACTGCTATTGGGTGGGGAATAGGAAAAATCTAGCAACTTTTTTCTTTTAAGACAAATGTTGTAAGAACAATAAAATAGCAATTATAATAATATATTGCCGCTTTATATTTTCAGTGGTGGCCTGAAGGACAACGATGTGATTATAAGCATCAATGGACAGTCGATAAGTTCAGCCAGTGATGTCAGTGACATTATTAAAAAGGACAGTACGTTGAACATGGTTGTACGCAGGGGCAACGAAGATGTGATGTTAACAGTAATTCCCGAAGAAATCGATCCCTAACCAGAAACATGAGCTGGATTTCATGTTTTCTTTTAACAGCATTGGACTGCTTATATTCTCTCTGTGCTGGTACAGGAAACATTAGACTTCTGACCAACGTTCTGCTTGTTCAGTGGATTAGTATTGACCAACAGAGTAACTTCTAATAGGTTTAAGGTGCAAGATCAGTGTAATTTCACGTACTCCAGACGATAATTTTTCCTTCTGTATTATGTATGCAATGTATTCTTTACTGGCTGTTACATTCCCTGCTTAACAAATCAACGTTTGCTTCCCTGTGTCGAATAGATTTACCATTCTTTCCGCTAAGATTTAAACAAAACCCATGCACACAATGTGTGTTGTGGTATTCAGGTATTTATAGGTTAGCTGTGTTTTAACTGGAAATACCATTGTAAAGGAGTAGTTGGTTTAAAAGAAAACACAATTGGGGAAAAAAAGTTTGGTTTATAAACACAAAGAAATCCCAACCACAATAACCCTTTGAGGATCCCATGCAGGATTTTAATACTCTGATATTTTCCTAGTGTTATTAAAAGAATTCAACAGTACTACTTCTTGTGAGTGATTCATTTTAGTTCCCCTTATGGAGTGTTTTTCTTTGAACAGCACATCTGCCCAAGAGGATGTCCTGATGATCTGCTTCTTATCATCATAAACCGAAATGCTCTTTTCAGTATGTGCGTGTATTTGCACTGTTGTGCCTCTGCTTTTCTTAGCGTGGCTCTAATTTGTCATATTGGCTATTGCAGATTGCCTGTCTTCCAGATGTTAATACATTTTCCTTATTGTTTTAATTACAACTTCACCAATGCCTGACATCTGTTTCCCCACAACAGAAATAGTGGATCACAGACCCCATACCATTCCAGTTCAGATATTAGGATGTTTGTAACTCTTGTAGATCTGGCTTCAAGCTCTTTCAAATAGGCTGTTTTATTCACAATCTGAGTGCTGATGTGTGTATGATAGGACTTGGTTTTGACTTAGGATGTCAGGCATTCCTCTAACATAGAGTCTAATCTTTATACATAGATTTATGGATGCCTTTCAAGCTTGGGTAGTGAATGGAATTGTCTTATTGTGAAGGAGAACAATCAACTAAGTTTAATTACAGTGTAATTACTCACTGGGTAAACAATAAGCTAAGCAGCTTATGCTTTCCTCTGTTGAAATATGTATCTCAGAGAATAAATCCAAGGGCTATGGACAAGTTTTGGTGACTGTCATTCCTAAACATGTTCTTGTTTTGGAAACTGCTTCTTAGTAAAATTCTTTAGCTGGGTAGCTGGCAGCTTGTGATTTTAAAAGAAAGGGCTGTATTCCACACAATTACAGAAATAAATCCTCTAGACCTGGATCCCTGACAGCACTGCTTCTCCCACCAGCTGTATTTCAGTTGTTTCAGCCAGCTTGTTCCGATTTTGGGAGCTTCTGTATCCCCAAGCGCCAGTGCCTGCCCTTCCTCACCTGCAACACTATGAATTTACACAGCCATACAGTGTATTGACACTTGACATGACTGAACACCTCATCACTGATTTCCTTTTTCCACCGCTGTGGTAAATCACACACGACTGAAAATCTGCCAAGATATTACAGTGCCAAGTGCTGAAGGTCTGCAGTACTTTTTAGCATGAAAAATGCAAAGTCGAATGATGTTGTAGAGCTGCTTTGTAGTATATTTGTTGCAAGTTCATCTTATTGATGCTGATCAATGTTTCAGCTCCCTGGTGAAGTGACATTATGTTTTGCAGACCATCCATGCCCTGTGTAGTGCATAGTGTGGTCACATACAGCTCCCAGCAAAAACAAACTGAAGAACTGCCTACCTTCTCTGCTACTGCACCCACCCCAACTTGCAAAAATTAAGCTAAAGTCCCAAAGCCAGAAAGTTGTGTTTAAAACGAATGTTATTTTTAATCTGCCTTTTTGTTTCAAAACAGGTGTTTGAATAATTTACAGAGCTGGTTGATTCTCTTTGTTCCTATTTGTTGTTGTGGTCTTTTAATATGCAAAACCACTAATTTCTTTGCTTAGTTTCTAGCTGGCTACTTCGGGCTTACCGACAATGTCCTTGCAAGGATGCTGCGAGGCATCAGTGCCTGAGGACAACGACTCAGGTTTTGCCTGTGTATTGGGAAAGAGGCAAATTAACTTGAATTGTGTAAATTGTTTTCCTGTGCCACTGGGATTAGTGAAATATTCGCCCAGATTTCTAGCCCGTAGCTCCATCTAGTGGGGTGGGAGATGGTCTTTTTGCAGCCAGTCATTTTCCGTCACGTATTTGAAAGTGGTTTTCTGATTTATCTGGTTTTGTTTATAATTAATTTATTAGCACAAGATATCCAGAACCACATGCATATCCTGAAAAATGTTTTGAATTGACTTTTCTAGTATCTGACCGTGTTTGCAGCTACACAGGTGGTTTCTTATATCTCTAAATGTTTTTAAGTATTTAAAATAAGACTACTGATAAGTAAAGATACAGAAACAAAGTTGGCCTTCAATACAATTAATTAGCATGTAATTTTTATGTATTATTGGGTTATAGATTTGGAATGGGTTTTCTTTGTCGCTTCAATGCACAGTTCTTTCCAAAGTGCGACTGAAAATGCTTTATACGGAATAGCTTTGGCACATATTGTATAAATATCAGTTTCCTGGAAATTTTAGCAAGTGTTGGACACTAAGTGAGGGAAATTGAACATTTTGGCTTGATTTTCAGCATTTTGGAATGTCTGAAATGGAAACTGGAGTTGCTGTGTATGTGACACCGAGTAGATGGCTACGTGTGTCTGCACTGAGGTAGTTTTTAAAAGCTAATTCATTTATTCCATGAGGGAAACGTCTTGAGCTGTAAAAGAAATGATCGTGACTAACGATTGTCTGGTTTCTGTGGCTTATATGCCAAGCAGTAAAGTCCTGTGGTTTCAATACCACATTTTTTTTTCCCTTTTCCCCCCATTATTATTTTGTACTTATCTTAAGGAAGCCAAGGATGCTTTTAAAACTATATCTTTCCAAATTAGAGTGAGAGAGACATCTACTACCTCTGTAGAGGTGATTAAAACTGCAGTTGCAAATATCCAGGAGAAATAGTGGTAATCAAGAAGTTAGTTGTCACCAGTTCAGAGCAGTCATTGATATGGACCAGAGTATTTATTTGCCTGCAATGGTAGCTCACTATAGGACTCCTTTTCATCCTTAGAGTGAGACTAAAGAAATGTTCATTTGAGGTTCTGGGGATCTCCTTGACTTAATTATGTTTGAGATATTTCTGCTGTTCCTAAATTCCCATGCTATTTCCCGCTATTTCTTCTTCCACCCAGAAAATAAGTATGTGACTTGCCATCCTTTACTCAATTTCCCCATCCTTTTTCTCTAACCCCTTCCCCATTAGTACTGCTGACCATCAGCAAAAGGAAACTGAAGTTACACCCTGGGATGGTGTTAAATCAGGCTTTGAAGTTAAATGCCCACAAGCTGTTGTGAGGATTTCTTCACCCCGAGAGGCAGGAAGGGGCCAGGCAGAGAAGCGATGGCTGAAGTTCTGCCTCATCTTGCCCTACCCTCCACTTTAGGATGCAAATCTCAGCTTGGCAATGTCCCATCCAGACACTAAAATTCAACCTGTTATAATAAAGTTATCTGGAAATTAAGGGATTGGTGGCATTGCTCATAATGTGAAGGCCATCACCGTTCTTGACTGTGTATAAATGGATAGAAGAAAACTTTGCTGATTTTACATTCTAAGTGCATGTACGTTGTTTGTATGTCCTGCACTGTGTCCAGCTGTGCTGTACAGATGTCTGACACACACACCATCTGTTTTGTTCCCATCAACACCAAACTGTTCTCTTGTGCAAGATACTGTAAAGTCAGAGCTGGAGCCACTGGGCCCCAGGGTTTCAACCAGTTTAGCCTCTTCGTACTGTTACTTTGTTGATTTGTTTTTTATTGCACAAAATTACTCTTAAACCCAGTACACATGTAATTTGACTAATTGGACAAAGCAAGTGAGGAAGGAAGTTGCCAGAGTGCTCATCAATTTAATCTATTGGCATTTGCTGGAAAAGTTTTCCTTCAGTTTTCATGGTTCTGTTTAGTAGTCATGGTACCACAGTGACTGTCCCCATAAACTGAGGAAGTGGTTAATAATTAGGAATTAATTAGAGGGAAAATGAGTCAGAGCTAAAGTGCAGGAGTCAAATTTACTGAATTTGGTAAAGAATCAACTTTAGTGGCTTGGAAATACTGCATAACGTGCTGGAGAAGAAAATTAAATATTTATTCTGCTCATTCCTTTTCTGTTCAGTGTTTATGCAGAGAGCACAGTGATTTTCAGAAGGTTTGCAACATGAATATCTGATGGAAATGGACTGTGTCACATCAGTCTGTGGGCTCAGGGCACTGCAATGGCAGCTCCTCAGTTTATCTGTACCTGTTGTTGCTGAACTCACTGCACAGACACAGCTCGAACGGTTTATAGCTCTTCTGTGCAGTAACTTTCTATGATTGTCTCTGATAAACAGATGGTTTTTTAAAGCAGATTGAGATGAAAAGTCGTTGTGGAAAACCATGTCAGTTAATTTTTTTTGTTTAAGTACAGAATGGATTTTCTATTCAAAGACTCATGTACAAGCACATGAAACTACCTTCCCTGAATGATTAAAGCAGTTAGTCCATCTTACTGATAAAATCAAACCAGTCTCCCTTCTGTTCCTCCTTCCATCCCTTTTGTTGTTTTAATTCACGTTCACTTTTTTTTTCTTAGTTTTATACTTTTAGCTACTATTAAAACAAAAGCACTTCTTATAGCAGTAAATCTCCTGTACTTTGCATTTTTGCGTGCTCCCTTGCTTCCATTTGAATCCTACAGCAGGCAGAGTTTAAGCACTGTTACACAGGGCTCATTCACCCTATCTTTTCAGCTCCAGGATAACCTTGCAAACTCAAACCTTTCCCAGGTGGGACGGGGCTTTGAGCAACCAGGTCTAGTGGAAGGTGTCCCTGCCCATGGCAGAGGGGTTGAAACTGCATGATCTTTAAGGTCCCTTCCAACCCAAACCATTCTATGGTTCCATGATGATTCTTGCAACACCTGCCTGAAAAGCAAAGTTTTGCATCATCCTGTTTGCTCCTCTTTCGAGTTCTTGGGGCAGATGGCACCATTTCTTCTATCTCCTCTTCGTGGGCTATGGCTGCTGCCAGTGGAAGCACAATCTTCCTTTCCCCTCTGAAATAGAGCTAATGGTGCAGATCACAGCTCTGCAGGGGAAAATACAGGTGTGAGGTGTTATTGAGCAAGCTGTGATTTTGGGTATGTCCCTGCAGTAGCTGTGGGGTCTTGCTGTGTCTTCCTGTCTGTCCCTCCTTACCCAAAGCCCCCAAAACCTGAGAGAGGAGCAGCAGCCCATGGGGGTGACCACAAGGAGAAATAGGTATTTATAAGAAGCCGTGGTCAGGTAAGTCCACAAGAGGGCGAATTGAAGCTAAAAACACCACCACCTTCTGTGGAAGCTGCACAGGCTCTGTCTGGACAAGGGGGGGTCAAGCCCTTGCTGTTTGTGTATGTGATGCTGAGTGTGGGTGATGCAGGGGGAAAAAGAGATGTCCCTGGGAGCCTGAAGCGAGTGTCTGTTCAGGAAGAAGAGCCTCAAGTTGTTCTCATGACAGAACTGATCCCAGCTTTCTGAGAGACAGGGCAGATCTGCCAAGGAGAGAGTAGGTTTTGTCTGCATCCTGAGTAAGTTCATGTGTCTGGCAGGAAGGAGAGTTGACAGGCTGAGTTGGAAACTTAGAAAGTTCAGGATGCTGTGTCTGGTTTGAAAGCCTGTACAGCTTTGCTTTTACAGGAAAACCCCAAATCTGTGAGGCAACCAGAAATAGACAAATGTATCAGGAAAAAAAAAAAAGCTGTCACTCTCTAGTGCAAAATAAATCTGTAGTAAAACATGCTGATGATTAACTGGAAAATAAGAGTACATTTCCTCACATCTGAATCAGAAAGCATGATCAGAGACAGTATCCTGCTGGAAAAGAAGAGTACCACTGTGGCCAGGGGAGGCTGGGAACTCAAGTGCAATTTGAATTCCTGAATGCAGTGGTGGCAGCACCAGCACAGAATTGTTCCTCACGTGTGAGAGATGGGGCAGCAAGCTTAGTCATCATTTGTGGTTGGGAAGGATGTCTCATTTGAATTGAAAATTGGGATCTTGAAAGGAAACATTCCTTTGGAAGAGGGGGAGCAAGCCGGTAGTTGGCAAAAGAATGCTGCATTCCACCAGTATGATTATTGGAAAATGGAATATTTCACTGATATAACAGAAGAGGGACTACAACCATGTAAATGTTATGTATATAGAATTATGTAGACGATAGTACTATACCAAAGCTATGGCATTCATCTTGATGTACTAGAGAGATTGCAGAGGAGGCAATGAAGCTGTTCAAGGGTCTGGAGCACAAGTGTGATGGGAGCGGCTGAGGGACCTGGGGGGTTCAGCTGGAGAACAGGAGCTGAGGGGAGACCTTCTGATCTCTGAACTGCCTGAAAGGAGCTTGGATCTTGGGGGATTGGGCTCTGCTCCCAAGTAGCAAGTGACAGGATGAGAGGGAAAGACCTCAAGTTGTGCCAGGTGAGGTTTAGATTGGATATTGGGAAAAAATTCTTCCTGGAAAGGGTTGTCAGGCATTGGAACAGGCTGCCCAGGGCAGTGGTGGAGTCACCATCCCTGCAGGGGTTTAAAAGACATTTAGACGAGTTTCTTAGGGACATGATTTAGTTAGGTTACGGCTGGACTTGATCCTGAGGGTCTCTTCCAACCAAAATGATTCTATTATCTTATTTATTTCCTACAGTCTATTAGTTTTGCTTTTATTGATCCTCAGTCAAGTGGCCCTTTTTTGTTTAATGAAAAAGCCCTTCCCAAGAGAAGACAGGAGAGCTGTGCAGAATGAAGAGCTCTATAGGGATCGGTTCCAGCTGTGCAAGCCCCCAGGGCCATTGCAAACCTGCCACCACATGCAAAGGCTTCTTCTGCTCAATTTTTTCTTTTTTTAATGTTAATTAAAACGTAGCCCGCTGAAGCTCCCTGCTCTGTTACTGTCCTGGAGGAAAAAACGGAGTGAGATCAGCCACAGAATGCCAGAGCCTCATTTGATCTGTTACTAGAAACCTAACTAGATATTTTGTTAATAGAAACGTAACTAGATTTGTTGTTACTAGAAATGTAACTAGAAATTTGTTACTAGAAATGCTACAGTTCCACTCTTGCCACAACTCAGGATAGGAAGCAGGAACAGGTGGAAATACCTTCCCGTTCCACCTCATTTGGAGCCTCCTGTCACCAGCCCAGTCCTGGGTGTACAGCAGAACAACTTCAGGACTCTCGCCTGACAAGTTGCTGGAGATATTCCTGCAACCACAGGTAACATGTCCATGGCACACGTGGCTGGAGAGGTGCTGCATCTCCTTGCACAGCCATTTGCACTTGAATCAAACCTGTCTGAGGTTTCCATAAATTTGCCAACTCTCATCAGTGTTCAGTGGGGTTTTTTTCCTGATACTGAATAGTCTTTCAAGCTGTTACTTGAAATATTTTACTACTTATGCCGTTTGATATAGGCATGGATATTGCATGTTTCCTGTTTCTCCTCTTCAGCAACCCATGGTGTATTTGAACACTATTAAGCATATCCTCCTGTTTTGCTTTTTTCCTCTGAAGTCAGAGGACGATTATCCTCAGAAACTTTTAAAATCTCTTTTTATCTCAGGTTACATTTTCTATATCTGTCCTTGTTACTACCGGGCTCTTTTAAGTGGATTCGAACCCCTCTTGAAGCACTCAGCCTTGCCAAAGGGCATCACCTGCAGCTGTATGGATAAACTGCAGCCATGTGCAATGGTCTGGCTGCATCTTCTAGCAGCTCAGCAGAGACTGACAATTCATTTACCTGTGGCTAGCAGGGGAGCGATGTTATATAGAATAATATTTATTCTTTAACTCTGCCTTCGGTCTGTGGGGGTGTGGAACTGCAGCCTGGTTTTGGCACTGGGTTCCCCTCTCCACAAGCTGCTGTGCTGGCTCACGGTGCTTGTTGTACCTCATGTACCTGTGGCTCTATCCAGCCAGACTTACCTTGTTTGTGTTAAGTATTTAGTAGTATTGTTTTGATACAATGGGGATATGTAGCAATAAGTTGAATAATGCACAAAACAATTTGTAATTATGTTTCAGTTAAGTTTTCCCTTTTCAAGAAGAGCTGTTACACACTTTATTTGATGTGTGATATCATGAGAACACGGAAGCCTCTGTGTGTCATTTCTCATTGTTCACATCATCTCAGCAGCAGAACATTAGCAAAGAATCTTATATTTACTACTCGGTTCTATGTAGCTCCCATATTAAATTACATATAGTATAATATATATAATATACTACTGCAAATAATACACTTTCTAATAGGCTAATTTTCTTTTTCTGGTAGTCTATGTGCTCTGAGGTGTTTCTGCAGGCCGGCTGTGCTGATTGAACTGGTGTCTAGTAGCTCTGACTCAGTTTTTCTTCAGCCGTTTCCCGCACGAGTCAGGGCATCACACAAAATCTCTCCTATTAGAAAGTCTTTATATATAATGGGTTTTCCACTGCAGCTGCAGCTATACCACACAGTCCTTGGCCATCAGATAAGCTGAAGATTGAGTTATGCAAAATGAAACTGCCTCATCTTTATCACAGAAGGGCTGGACTCACTGAAACAGAAATCAAGTGGTAGAAGCTGTATTGCTGAAAGTGAAAAGGTTACTTGTTTTATCGATCTTGATCTACATGTCATGTTATCTAGATGTTACTGTAACTTTCATATAACCGTTAAATAACTAGAACTTACTATTAACCACTTATTTTATGTGATTGTAAATGCTTTTCTTTAGAATCAACTATTAATTATTATGTTAAAATATAATACTTGCCTGTGCAAAGCCTTTTGATCAAAATTACATCCACACATTGTATTTTGTTAACTATGTTGTTACTCCTAAAACTTGAAACTTGCATTCATTACAGGAAAACAATCCCAGCAATCTACCACAAATTTATGCTTAACAAAATTCTTAATCTTTTGAACATGAATGAAGTCTTTCAGAGGAGGTTAACTTCTGAATATCAGGATGCATACATTAAAATCTGTTCTATGGCAATTCATTTCCATAAATCTGTTTTGCTTACCTGCATTTCTTCTAGGCAACAACAAATCAGAAGTGTTAATACAGTTTTTCTAAGATGAACTGATGTCCAAGTCAAGTGTAGATAGGTTCTTTTATGGAAGTGGGCATTGCTCCAAAAGGCAAGAAGACATGTAGTCTGAGGTGGGCTTTGCAGGACTCTGACAGATTTGTATATATAAAAATGCATCACATTATGACTTTTTTCCCCTTTTTATGCTGTTTGAGCTATTCTGTGGTAGATCTTAAATGGGAACTTGGAGAAGGTGCCCTGTTGTTGTTGTAGATGTCATTGAAAGTGAGGTAGTTCAGCATGATACTGGGCAGAAGAGTGGTGCAGGGAATGGGGTGTCACCACCTTGGAGTTCTCCTGGGACTCAAAGCCTTATTCAAAGGGTCAGGCAGGGCTGGGTCTTGGTAAGAAACAAGGTTTTCGGGGAGGATCTTGCCTCTGAGTTTTGCCTGGCACCTCTTTATTGTGATATTCTGCATGTATACTTTTTATGTAACAGTGTTAATTCTCATAGTTGCTGCCCTGCAGGGAACTGGGTTGGGATCTTGTTTAGGGGTTTTTGTGTTTCTGCATCAGACCATTGCCAACCCTCAGCCACAGCAGGGAAATTGTGCCTCCAGGAGAATCCACTTCAACAAAGAAATATAATAAATTTATTTAAAACAAAGGACACAGGAAATTATTTCCAGACACTGTGCAGTGACTATGAAGAACAGGGAATGGAAGTGGCACAGAAAGCCAAGGCAGAGAAAAGTGACTTAATCTGATACAAAACCTCCTGTAGTCAGTGCAGGGGTAAAGAGAGCTGGGGTGGTCTCCACTGAGAGCATCAGTGCCTGGCTGGAGCTGTGGCCAGGGGATCTGAATTTGGTACTGTTGGTCATTCATGGCTTTGGTAAGTGCTTGGACTTCTCTGGGTTGGAGACTCCCAGGGTGCAGCCTTAAATCCCCAAATTTCTGGCATTTGGTGTTGCAAGTCAGTTTTGCCTCCAGATATTGATCTGAGTACTTATGAGTCTGGGAGATACTTGTCAAGTACTACATGGTGTTTTGGAAAAGGCATTGCAGTAATGAAGAAGGACACAACTGCAGAATTCAGGCATGTCCTTGTGCTGGTCAAACAGTTGTTCCCCTCATGAAGCATATTTTTGTTGTTTCATTTTTTTCTTTTATATGTGTTTATGTTCACAGTCTCTCTCTTTTTTAACAGAAATGTCCTCTGGCAGTGGTTTTATTTATTTTGTTAGGATGGCAGAAGTATTTTGATGCAATTACAAGTCATATTGGGAAAAGGAGGCATTGCTGTTAAGTTTAGAACTAGTGGTGACCAGCCCAGCTGAATTCATGGAACTGTTGCCCTAACTTCAAACCCAGGTGGGATGGATTGTTTAGGAAGTTGGCCAAACTGTACAGGCAAAAGTATGTGTTAATAATATATAGCATTGTTAGATTCTTTCCCACTGCATAAAGGACATGGGAACACTGTCAATATTTGTGTAAATGCAGTGTTAAACAATGTTTTGTCATTTTTGGAGGTGAAGCAATTCATGACAGGTTGTGAACTTCCACAGCAACTTTGGTTTGGGAGTTCTTAGTTGCAAGAAAACATACATTTTCAAACTGTGATATGTGTCAAATGCTTCTGATTATCCTTAAGTTTATAGGTAACCTTTTTACTTTTCAGTGAAATTTTATGGGATTATGGTTTAATGGATCATTCTACTAGTTATTTTCGTTTTTGTATTCAGCAAACAATAAGACTGTTTCAGACCCATCCTTCTGCAAGCCACTGCTCACCTTTTTCAACTTCTGCTGTTTTATCAGGTATTAGATTAAGTTTGTTCGACAAGCTTAAGGTAAGATTTAAGGGAGATCCTGGATGGATGGAAATTAAATTGTCCTTCCCCATTGCTTGCTGACATTAGCTGCCACCGATTTTGGAGGCATTTAAATTTGATTATTGAGACTAAAATATTTAGCACTTGCCTAAAAGTCAGAAGTGGTGAGTGATCACAGCAAATGCCATATGCGGTATGACTGGATGAGGCTACTTACAGGTGGGAAAGTAGAAGTAGTTTTATTTCTGAGCGTGGGTCTTTTGCCTCTTAAAATGGTTTAAGAGTTAGTCCATTTGGCAAGGAAATGCCCAAGGAGAGAAGGGGTCAAATTCATCTATCTCATCCTAGAAAATCAGTTGGACTGTCAGTTGGCCAGGGTAGGAGAGGTCTCCATGCTTCTACCTGCATGGTGCCAGAAGCAAAGGATTGCAGAATAAGGTACAGCTTTTTAGCAGTGGCTAAAGGCTGCTTCAAAGTGTGCGAGCCCCTGTCCTAGTCCCTCCTCCAAATCTTGATATTACCTCTTTTCCAGTAAGAGTTTATGTAAACCTTAGGTATTGACACTTTGTGGTGACAAGGACATGCTCTAAGATTATATTTTTCTTTTTTCTTTTTTTTCTTTGCTATTTAACCTTAATCTGTCTTTATCAGCTGCAGGTCTGAGTGTGTTCATTTAAAGAACGAGATCATGACCATTACGGGAAGCAAGCGCAGCACAGGGCTGGCAGGAGACCTCTGTACAGGGAAGGAAGGCATTATTCCCATGGCCAAGTGGCATGGCTGTCTCCAGTCGCTCAATCAGCCTTCACTGTTTCAAGCAAAGAGAGCTTAACCATAAATCTCAATTTTGTTATGCAACCAAACCTTTCCAGCTTTGCAATTTGCTTTGGTAACACTTGCGTAAAAAGGAAAGTGAACAAATTGGGAGAAAGTATGAGGACCAGCAGAAGGTGGGTACCATGTAGGCTACCTCAGCTTGGGCTGAGTGACCGCCATGTGCTTTCTGCCCCTTGCTGTGTCCCAGGTTAGGGAAGCACCATTAAGGATGCAACAGAAATTCTGATATCAGTTGAATTTAAAGGAGTAAGTGGGAACTGATCAATAATAGTAATTAATAAGAAACTGTGGACAGCTTGCATCCTTTCTCTCACCCAAAAGACAAACATTTCTTTGCGTAGTTGACTTTTAAAGAAGCATGGATCCAAAGTGAAGCTAATGTTTGTATACACCCTCATCAAGTTCCAGTTTTGGTGAAATGAGGTGAGATTCAACAAACAACCTCCCACCCCATTGTGCATCCTACCTGGTGGGAAGAAAGATCATGTTGTGCAGTAGAGGTTAATACCGAAGGACTGGTTTTGCCACTGGCTCTTTGGATATTTTTTCTGTGGTATCAGGGACAGTGTAGTGACCACTGCAAATGCAAACCAGTACTGTATTGGAAAGGGTGGTTTCATCCTATGTCAGCTAGCATCTTGATCTCTGACCCAGCGTCTCTGGCACTGTGATGTGTTCCAGCCAGCTCTGCATCTTGGTAAAGATGCAGGATTTCCCTGTCCATAGCTCAAGCCATGAGCTTCTCCACCTTATTTTCTCCTGACTTGTTGAGGAGGAGGAAGGAGAAATGAGCTGGATGGTGTCTTGCAGCAGGCCGAAGTCAATCAATCACACTTGTTTTCTCTTTATCTAGGGACAGAAGAACTGAGACAACAGACTCCAAGCAGTGAATGCCAGCACTCAAGTAGAATGGCCATGCAGTGATATTTGCCATTGCAACCTCTTGGGGGGCCCATTGTGGCGCAGCCACCCGGATCTTGCCTCAGAGTTATTCTTCGGCATTGTCTCACATTGCTCTTCTTTTCCATTCAATTTTAAAACCTTTTGTTGAGTTTTCAATGTTTCTAATCTGTTCTTGCTTTTCTTCCATCTCTTTGGGCAGGCAACACCTACCTGACAGGTTTGCCAAGCCACCTCCCTTCCTTCCTCCAGCACCCATGAATGACCATTTCTTCCATCTGGCTTGCAAAACCCTAATACAAGTTGCAAAACCCTACCTAAGTTTACAGACAGTGAGCTGTTTGCATGTCTAACAAAGTAACTCTTACAGAATTTGTGCTTCTTTTGACCTTCTGGATCTCTTCTGCTGTATCATGTTGAGTTTGGGTGCTGGTTTTGGGGGGTTTGGACAGTCACATTGCACATTTCATGAGGCACAAGAAACAAATTTCTGAGTTCCTGAGAAGTAATACATTTACCAATCAGTAATGAATCCAAACACATGTAAAACCAGCAGCAGAAACAACCAGCATATCAAATCTCTATCTACCAGAAGTTTTTGCACAGTTTGTCTAGAAAATGACCAGCAAAATTATTCTGCATTACAGGAACAACTAAGACCATGAGCCACCTCGTTGAACTTGCAGATAAAACTGCTTTGACTTGGGAGTTGGACCAGATGGACTTCAGAGGCCCCATCAAGGCTAAATCTTCTGTGACATCAGAGTTTTACGTATTGTTTAAACATTGGCAAATACACCAGTGCTGTGCAACTGCAAGTTCTTTGATGGGCACTTGGATCAACTGAAACCTGACCATGACATGAAACATAGTTTCTCTTCATAAAAATCCACTGCAGAGTTCCATTGGATCCTATTACTTGTTATCTTAAATAAATTTCAAATCCCAGAGGAGGAGGGATGTGTCAAGGAATCTGTAAAGTTCTTAAGACCTTCAAAAGCAGAGAATTTAGGATGAATTTTCCCTATTTTCTTTACTTGTCCATATTCCTGTATTTAAACACCTAATTCTCTGGGAGGGTTTGTGCAGTTTGACAATGATCAGTGTATGACTACTGAATTTTGACTTCAGTTTGTGACAAAATGCAGAAAATGACTTTTGTGGCTTCAGTTTTGCAGCAGATAACTTGCAGAGCTTAAATGTAGTGTGAGTCCTGCTACCTTGGCGAAGATAAAGCACAATGAAGGATGAACACAGAAAGAGATTAATGGCTTCACTTTCTACGGCACTTCTATGTGACATCTATTAGATAGAAAATTATTTAAACACACTGAAATGATCTGGGATAGTTCAAGGCAGCTCAGCAAACTAGTTCCAAACTCTTCGACCTCCAGAAAGTTACCTAAGGTGTAACTAATATTTGAGAAATACATTATGGTAAGTTATGTGTGATATTTGACAATTCCTGAAACTAGTTTCACAACCATTTTAAGGGGTTGTAGCCATGACGATTGTCTCTGGGGTATACCCTTCCAGCAGCTGGTGGACATGTCTCCCCCAGCAAGTCCAGGTCAATCAGAAGACTCTCCTTAAGACCCTTGCTTGTTTGCCACCATGTTCTTAACGCTCCACATCTGCAGTCACAAAAGAGAACGATCTGCTACATAAGCTTAAAAAGCAACTGTGGCTCAGATACAACTCAGACCTGACAAAGGGACATGTTACATTTGTGACAGCAACAGAACTTCACAGCTGAAAGAGGGATGGGATGGGATGGGAAAATAGCAGCTGTTGTAGCCACTTCTTTCTCTGAGAGAAATGTCAGGTGTTGTCTTTCCTTAGAACCAGGAAGATATAAATCTTAGATAACTAATCAAACATGGGGTAGACAAATATCTTGGAAGTTCAGGACGTAAGGGCAGTGGGGGCATGTGTTCGGTATTGATTTAACCGAAGGACAGATAGGGCTGCTGAGCTACAACCTTCAGTGTCCCTGCCTATAAATACTGGTTCTCTCCTAGATCGGGAGCTCCACGGAGATGGCTGCCAACATGATCTTGTTTTGGATGGTGATGATAAGTCTCCAAACTCAGGCGGATGCAGGTAAAGCTTCTTGCTTCTGATCACCTTCATGGTGGCATTTCATATCGAGCTAATGTTCAGATTTAAGGGTGGAAGAAGATTCAGCAGCATGGCTTAGATCTTTCAGAAAGGCAGGTGACACCTATGAGCTGAGGAAATCAGTTGTTGTACCCATTAATTCAAAAGCTTTTATTGAAACTGCTGAATGAATTTAGATGTTTTTCTCACAATTTTTTGTAAAGAGGCTAGTAAAGGAAATCCAAATAAATATACTGTAAAGCAAATTATATACTTTCTGAATTGTGGTATTGGGTTAATTAATTTAAAGACTAATATGTATTTTCTGGATGAAATTAATGCTTATTTTAAAGAGTGTGAGGTGCTTTTTGAATGAGGTATTTTATCTTTGACTAAGTACGTTGCTAAGGCTTAACACATGGGTGTTTAGTAACAGAGTGCCCTAGATAAAACAAGTATGGCACATGTCCCTGTTCCTATTGTTGTTGTAATTAGTAGAATGTAACAAGAACTACTGTAATTTTACATTACTCTAATTTCCCTTAGTCTAATTCCTGTTACAAGGGTAATTTGATTTGGTTACAGAGGCAGTGATCTGCCCGGCCGCTTTCATCCCTTTGGGGACCAGTACAAATATTGATGGGTTTGATGGGAGAGAGGATGCTTCAAATAGGGTAAAATGGTCTCCTTGTGTTCAAAAAACATTTCCCCTTTATTTAGGTGAGGCTTCCCTGGCTGAGCACAGAGCCAGGGTGGTATCAGGAGTATCAAGGCATTTCTTCTTAAGCAGCTGTTCTTGCAATTTTTGTGCAGGAGGGAGGAATGGAAAAAGATCAAAAGTATTTGCAAGAGCTGCTGTCTTTCCAGCCCTCCCTCTTTCAGATGTAAAGTTCTGACCTTAACTTGACTTGGACTAATGAATCAAAGGCAAAAACCTGTTTTTTCCCTTCCTGTGCTCCCATACACCCACATACAAAATGGAAATAAATAACTGTTCAGGGTTGTTTCTGGGCTTAGGTTTTTATTACTCTTATAATTTCCTCCCCTCATAAATATTTGAGGTGTACTTAGTAATATTGAAAACTAAGATTTAATGTTGATATTGAGCTGGAAAATACTGAGTTACTGCTTAATTTTTTCATTACCATCTAGTTAATTTAGATTTAAAGCCTTGTATGCATGAGGAGCAGTTTGTGGGACGTGTTGGAAAGGTCCTTACTAACTGAATAAATGATGGGGGTCCCTGTTAGGATCTTCCTCTATATCCGGAAATCACCTTAAATACACAAATTGTGTGCTTAAGGGCCAACTTTCAGTGTTACTTAATTCATGCAATGTTCTCCCAACTTTGTTTGTTTGTTTGTTGCTCCTGATGACAATGTCTGCATTTTGGATTTCAAAACTTTTCTAGTCCACTTGTAGCTGATGTAGCCAACCTATGGGTGTAGTTGGGATTCAGTGTCCTTCAAACTGGGCTCCCAGGTGCTGAAATGTACCCGTGCACTTAAAATGGAGCATATAATTGTATGTATATGTCACTCTCTCCAAGAAAGGATTGCTGCAATGAAAAGCTTAAGCAAATCAGTGCTTGAGCTGAAGCCTTGGGATGACAATGCCATGTGAAAAATGGAGGCTGTATAAATGCAGCAGTTTCTGAGTATCTGGCAGCACAGAGGAAAGTTATCCGTGGTTTGAACAGACAAATTTTAACTGATTACAGGTTTGTAGATTGTTTGCTAGCGATTTACACAGAGACAGAACATGTTTTCACTGCCCCCATGAGATGCCCTTATTCATTTTGATCATAGGATTGGTGCTCTCACCAAATTTTTCCATGCTCTACCATGCTCACTCTCATACTACCAGACCCATCAGCTCATCTTTGTCAAATTTGCAATTATTTCAAAGTAATACAGTGATACTGTGATTAAGGCAACACGGAAATCTTATTTGTTTCAGTAACCACAATTATTAAAATAGACCAAACACTGAAACAGCTCAGTTTATGTTTTGAAACCTGTTTTTAAACAGCTGAACTACCTATTATAAATCCCTTTGAACATTTTTCTTTTTGTTTGTTTTTGTTGTTGTTTGTTGGTTTTTTTCCTAAAGGTGAGGTTCTAATCTAATATGAAAACAGAAAAACAGAAAAATCTAGCTTTACCTGCTGAATTTATTGATGTTGACTTGATGAATTTACTCACAGCTACGTTTTTGGCAAGTTTGTTGAATTTTACTGGTATTGATGACCAGTGATGAGAATAATAGTAGTCTCCAGCCATGTGGATTTAAATCTTTAATCATCTATGAATTAGTATTTATTTGATAACTGCTTGACTTTTTCAAACCTAACAAGATCAGCAACACATGTGTAGACATTGGTAGTACTCAGAGTACTGCATTTTGTGAATGATGATTTCCCAACTAGAGCAGAGTTGTTTCTTAACAGTATATGCTTTCTGCCAACACCTACATCCTCCTCAAATATACTGTTAAATATTCCAGTATATAAAATGCAAATTCACTTTAATAAGGATGTAGAATTACCTCAGAGTGTAGATGAATTCAAATGAAACAATTCCTGAAAATTAATGCACAATCCTCTGAGGATGTTTGGAGAACTGTCAGCCCTGGTGCAGAAGGATCATGGTCATCTATATGCTGTCCTGACCCCAGGGTTTGAATAACCCCATAAAGCCCTGGCTCAGAAAGCCTGACTCTCTAGGTTAGATGAAGGAGAAAGTAGGAAGGAGATCGTGTTTCTCGGTCTGCTAGAGCCCTGTCCCACAGGACACCTTTGATCTGTTGGTGCCACCTGGAGGGCTTTCCATCAGCTGTCCTGTACAGGAACCTTAGAGGCGAAAACTCTTCTCTGACCCAGAGTTTATGCCACTAGTTGGGTTTAGCAGCAAGGTATGGATGAAATCAGTGGTATTGGAAAGGGAAGGGAGCAAGAATAGCTTAAATGCGGGGGGAATGTGAGCAAAACCTGTCACTGGTAGCTTTTGGAGACCCCTTTTTGTCTGCAGCTGTGCAAAATAAAGGAAGATAATGATATGTGCAGCCTCCCTTCTTCACTGACCGTGTTCTGACCAGCTCCCCAGATAGCTTTCTGTCATCTGAATTTCTCTTAAGAGTTTTGGGGTGGCTTTGTTTTTCTTGTTATGGAGAAAAAGAGGATGCAGTTGTTCACAGCCCATACTCATGCAAGAGGCAGCGTGACCAGCTTCTGATGGGATCAGGTGAAAACAGCACATACCTTATTCAAAGCAAGCAAAGAGAGAATCTTCACACTTCAAGGGCATTTGGCACTCTCTGAGACAGTTGCAGGTTTTCATGGCTTCACAAGGAGTTTTGATGATTTACAGATGAAGAAACTGCTGAGGTCTGTTAAAACAGAAAGAAAACTCCTGGATCTAAAGTTCATCAGGCACAAATAGCTAGAGTTTGGAACCATCTTTACAGGAGATTCAAATTGTATGTGCTTTGTTGAACTCCCCATATGGTTTCATGTGTGATTTTTTTCTTCTGTAGAAGAAACACCAAGCGTAGTTCTCCCAGGACCACATCAGCTCACTACTTGTAAGTAGAAATTCTTATATTTTTACTTTATGTGACAGTGATAGCTTTATATAAGAAAGATGTTTGTTCTTGGGAAAAATTCTTATAATGAAAAAGCTCACCCCCATGCCCTAGACCGTGTTAAGGCCCAGAAGGATTAAGGAGGCAGTTATCTCCTACCCTGGGTATCTTGCTGGACACAGAGGCCATGCTGATGGTGGTGACTGCCTGTGTTGAGCACAACCTGTGCTGTGGGGTGAGGGGGATGCAGGGAAAAGGCTTCAGATGCAGCCACGTGCAGGGCAGGAAGGGTCTGTGTAGAGATGTGGCAGAGCCTCCTCGCCTCGCTGGTGTCCGTGCCTTTCTCCCATTGCTTCTGGCCACCAGATTTCAAGAGCTCTCTGCAAAACCTTGTGCTCTGCTACTTTCCACAGTGGATGACTCTTGCGGTGGTTGGCTTGATGGATTGTCCGGCACTTTCCAGACTCCTGGCTACCCCAACACCTACCCCAACAACGCCCGCTGTACGTGGATCATCCAGCTGCCAGATCCTAATCTGCAAGTTCAGCTCAGGTTCTTGGATGTCGAGTGAGTCCAGCAGGGTGGCAGCTGTGGTGTGGGGAGGGTGCCCATTGCCAGCTGGAGTTTCAGGGCTGACATTGTCACCAATGTGGGGTCTTGGTGACCTCTACCTGAGCACTATGGCCAGGCCAAGGAAGGGATTGGGACGCTGGAGCCTTGCAGCTTCTGCCAGATCTTGTGCTCGGAGGTGACACAGCTTGCGATGCTGACAGACCCTTCTCTCTCCCCATAGGCTGGAAGGCACCAGCTGCTCATATGATGCCATCAAAATCTACGATGGCGGGTCCACAGACAGTCCACTCCTCGGATCTGTTTGCACCAATGACTCTCGCCTCTTCTATTCCTCTGGGCAACAGCTGACAGTCCTGTTTTACAGTGACGGCAGTGTCACTAAGAGAGGTTTTCAGGCCTCCTACAACTCGGGTAAGCTCCCTGCTGTCATTCACTCTTTGATGTGACTGAAGCACCAAGTCTTCCTGAAAGACCTTCTGAAGGGTCACTGCATCTCTGGGCATCCAGATCCTCTGGCTTCACTGAAAGATATTTTGTCTTGGGGGATCTTTTTGGAAAGAATTGCCCCCGCACTGCTGCTAGAAGGTGGTTTGTTTGCCTGATGGCAGGAACACGGCTTTCTCCACCACCAACAGTGCTGCTGGGGAATGATCATCGATTTTTCTGACCTTGATTGCAGGCAGAGCAGTTGCTTGTTCGTGGTAACTTCTATGTTGCAGCTGAAGAGTCCTGTGTCCTCCCTCATGGTTACTACTTGTCTTCTCAAACGATTGAGGGCAATGAGTTGACACGCAGTGCAGTGAACTCCTTTTTGCAGCTGAGAAGTCATGGATGAGCAAGAACAGCTGCTGCTCTCTGCCTGCACTCCCAGGGAGCTCCAGTTCATTTCCCCCTTGTCACTGAGCTCAGGTAGGGCCTGGAGGGTTTGAGGGGTCTGCTCATCTCCTGACCCAGCTCATAACTCAAGAATGAGAGGAAGGTTGAGCTTGGAAGGGACCTTTGGAGTCCATGAGGTCATAGACCCTGGCTATAGCAGGATCACCTGCTGGCTGCCCAAGTCCATGTCCAGATGGCACTTGCCATTTTCAAAGGATTGAGACTCCACCATTTCTAAGTGATACCTGTGCTAGTGCTCAGTCACCCTCATAGTGCAAAAAGGATTCCTGATTTTCTGCAGAAACCTTCTCTGATTCGGTCTGTGCCCCAGGCTGCTTGTCCCATCACTGGACACCACTGGAAAGAGCCTGGCTTTTGACTGACTTGACTGCCAGCAGGTTGTTCCTCTTAATGCAAATGCTGCTCCCTCACTTGCTGATTTTTCCGTGCATCACCAGGGAGCTTTGGGTGGACACCCCTCTCATCTTTCAAGATGCTGTGGGTCAGAAGGATTAAGAGATTGGGTTGTCTCCTGACCCAGGTGTCTAGCTGGACAGACAGAACCCACCGATGGTAGTGACTGCCCACACTAAGCACAACCAGAGCTGTGAGCTGGGGGATCACAGCGACGAGGCCTCATGTGCCGCCACGTGTGTGGGAGGGAGGGTCTGTGTGGGGCTGTGGCAGAGCCTCCCTGCTGGTGGCTATGCCCCTCTCCCATGGTTTCTGGGATGGGATCTCAAGAGCTCTCTGCCCATTCCCGGGCTCTGCTCTTTTCTGCAGTGGCCAGCTCCTGCGGTGGCTTGCTTCAGGGTTTGTCGGGCACATTGCAGAGCCCTGGTTACCCCAACACCTACCCCAACAGTGCCCGCTGTGTGTGGATCATCCAGCTGCCAGCTTCTAATCTTGAAGTCCAGCTCAGGTTCTTGGATGTCGAGTGAGTCCAGTGGGGTGGCAGCTGCGGTGTGGGAGGGTGCCCAGTGTCAACTGTGGGCTCAAGGGTGGCTTTGTTACCAACGTGGGGCATTGGCCACCTCTACCCAATTGCCTGAGCCAGGCCAGGGAAGGGGTTGGGATGCTGGAGCCCTGCAGGTCCGGCTGATCCTCATGCTCCAAAGTAGCAGAGTCTGGGGTGTTGACAGACCCTCCTCTCCCTTCACAGGCTGGAAGGCACCAGCTGCACGTATGACGCCATCAAAATCTACGATGGCGGGTCCACAGACAGTCCACTCCTCGGATCTGTTTGCACCAATGACTCTCGCCTCTTCTATTCCTCTGGGCCACAGCTGACAGTCCTGTTTTACAGTGACGGCAGTGTCACTAAGAGAGGTTTTCAGGCCTCCTACAACTCGGGTAAGCTCCCTGCTGTCATTCACTCCTTGTCATGGCTAAAGCACAATCTGTTACACAAAGGTCTTCTGTGAGTTCCTGGCATCTCTTGACTATCTGACCCTCTGGCTCCATTGAAATGTGTTTTGTCTTGGGGGATCATTTTGGACAGGACTGCCCCCACACTGCTGTCGAAGGGTGGTTTCTTTACTTGATGGCAGGGTTAGGGCTTTCTGCACCCCTGACACTGATGTGGAAAAATCATCGGTTTTTCTGACCTTGATTGCAGGCAGAGCAGTTCCTTGTTCATGGCACCCTCTGTGTTGCAGCTGAAGAGGCCCATGTTCACCCTCATGGTTATTACTTGTCTTCTCAAATGACCGAGGGCCAATGAGTTCACATGCAGTGCAGTGAACTCCTTGTTGCAGCTGAGAAGTGATGGGTGAGTGAGCACAGCTGCTGCTTTCTGCCTGCACCCCCAGGGAGCTCCAGCTCCATTTGCCCCTTGTTACTGAGCTCAGGTAGGACCTGGAGGGCTTTGGGGGTCTGCTCATCTCATTGTGACCCAGCTCACAGTCTAAGAATAAGAGGATGGTTGAGCTTGAAGGGACTTTTGTAGTCCATGTGGTCATAGACCCTGGCTATAGCAGAATCACCTAGAGCTGGCTGCGTAAGTCCATGTCCAGATGGCATTTGCCATTTTCAAAGCATTGAGACTCCAGCATCTCTGGGTGTTACCTGTACCCATGCTCAGTAACCCTCATAGTTAAAATCAGTTTCCTGATCTTCTGAGGGAGTCTCCTGGGTTTCAGTTTTTGCCCCAGGCTACTTTTCCCATCACTGGGCACCACTGGAAAGAGCCTGGCTTTTGGAGATGGTTCACTCCCAGCAGGTTGTTCCTCTTAGGACAAATGCTGTGCCCTCGCCTGCTGATTTTTCCCTGCAGCACCCAGGAGCTCTGGGTCAACAGCCCTCATATCAGTCAACATTCTGCGGTTCAGAGGGATTAAGGGTTTGGTTTATCTCCTGACCAGGTGTCCAGCTGGACAGAGATGTCCAACTGATGGGAGTGACTGTCCATGCCAAGCACAACCTGTGCTTTGAGCTGGGGAACACAGTTATGAGGCTTCAGATGCAGCCACATGTGTGGGAGGCAGGGTCTGTGTGGGGCTGTGGCAGAGCCTCCCTGTTGGTGGCTATGCCCCAATCCCACAGCTCCTGGGATGCGAGTTCAAGAACTTTCTGCCCATTCCTGGGCTCTGCTCCTTTCTGCAGTGGCCAACTCCTGCGGTGGCTGGCTTCAGGGTTTGTCCGGCACATTGCAGAGCCCTGGCTACCCCAACACCTACCCCAACAGTGCCCGCTGTGTGTGGTTCATCCAGCTGCCAGATCCTACATACGAAGTTCAGCTCAGGTTCCTGGATGTTGAGTAAGTCCAGCGGGGTGGCGGTTGTGGTGTGAGATGTTGTCCATTGTCAGCTGGGATTTCAAGGGTGACAATGTCACCAATGTAGGTTCTTGGTGACCTCTACTCGATTGCCTGAGCCAGGCCAGGGAAGGGGTTGGAACGCTGGAGCCCTGCAGCTTCTGCCAGTCCTCATGCTCCGAGTTGACACAGCCTAAGTGACTGACAGACCCTCCTCTCCCTTCACAGGCTGGAAGGCACCAGCTGCACGTATGACGCCATCAAAATCTACGATGGCGGGTCCACAGACAGTCCACTCCTTGGGTCTGTTTGCAGCAATGACTCTCTCCTCTTCTATTCATCTGGGCCACAGCTGACGGTCCTGTTTTACAGTGACGGTAGCGTTACTAAGAGAGGTTTTCAGGCCTCCTACAACTCAGGTAAGCTTCCTGCTGTCATTCACTCTTTGATGTGACTGAAGCACAAACTGTTACACCTAGGCCTCCTGAGGGGTCCTGGCATCTCTTGGTTTCCAGACCCTATGGCCCTATTGAAATTTATTTTGTCTTGGGGGATCTTTTTGGACAGGACTGCCCCCACACTGCTGCTGGAAGGTGGTTTCTTTACTTGATGGCAGGGACAGGGCTTTCTCCACCCCCAGCATCGCTGGGGAATGATCATCAATATTTTCAATCTTGATTTCAGGCAGAGCAGTTCCTTGTTCATGGCACTCTCTGTGTTGCAGCTGAAGAGGCCCATGTTCACCCTCATGGTTATTACTTGTCTTCTCAAATGACCGAGGGCCAATGAGTTCACATGCAGTGCAGTGAACTCCTTGTTGCAGCTGAGAAGTGATGGGTGAGTGAGCACAGCTGCTGCTTTCTGCCTGCACCCCCAGGGAGCTCCAGCTCCATTTGCCCCTTGTTACTGAGCTCAGGTAGGACCTGGAGGGCTTTGGGGGTCCGCTCATCTCATTGTGACCTAGCTCACAATCTAAGAATGAGAGGATGGTTGAGCTTGAAGGGACTTTTGTAGTCCATGTGGTCATAGACTCTGGCTATAGCAGAATCACCTAGAGCTGGCTGCACAAGTCCATGTCCAGATGGCACTTGCCATTTTCAAAGCATTGAGACTCCAGCATCTCTGGGTGTTACCTGTGCCCATGCTCAGTAACCCTCATAGTTAAAATCAGTTTCCTGATCTTCTGACGGAATCTCCTGGGTTTCAGTTTTTGCCCCAGTCTACTTTTCCGATCATTGGGCACCACTGGAAAGAGCCTGGCTTTTGGAGATGGTTCACTCCCAGCAGGTTGTTCCTCTTAGGACAAATGCTGTGCCCTCACCTGCTGATTTCTCTCTGCAGCACCAGGGAGCTCTGGGTCAACAGCCCTCACATCAGTCAACATTCTGCGGTTCAGAAGGACTAAGGTGTTGGTTTATCTCCTGACCCAGGTGTCCGGCTGGACAGAGAGGCCCGACTGTTGGGGGTGACTGTCCATGCCAAGCACAACCAGTGCTTTGAGCTGGGAGAACACAGGGATGAGGCTTCAGGTGCACCCACCTGTGTGGGAGAGAATGTCTGTGTGGAGATGTGGCAGAGTGTCCTTGCTGGTGCTTGTATCCTTCTAAAACAGCTCCTGGGATGGGAGTTCAAGAGCTTTCTGCCCATTCCCGGGGTCTGCTCCTTTCTACAGTGACTGACTCCTGCGGTGGCTTGCTTCAGGGTATGTCTGGGACACTGCAGAGCCCTGGCTACCCCAACACCTACCCCAACAACGCCCGCTGTGTGTGGTTCATCCAGCTGCCAAATCCTAATCTCGAAGTTCAGCTCACGTTCTTGGATGTTGAGTAAGTTCAGTGGGGCGGCAGCTGTGGTGTGGGGAGGGTGCCCATTGCCAGCTGGAGTTTCAGGGCTGACATTGTCACCAATGTGTCGTCTTGGTGACCTCTACCTGAGCGCTATGGCCAGGCCAAGGAAGGGATTAGGACGCTGGAGCCCTACAGCTTCTGCCGGTGCTCATGCTCAGAGGTGGCACAACCTACTGTGCTGGCAGACTCTCCTCTCCCTTCACAGGCTGGAAGGCACCAGCTGCACGTATGACGCCATCAAAATCTACGATGGCGGGTCCACAGACAGCCCACTCCTGGGGTCAGTTTGCAGCAATGACTCTCGCCTCTTCTATTCATCTGGGCAACAGCTGACAGTCCTGTTTTACAGTGACGGCAGTGTCACTAAGAGAGGTTTTCAGGCCTCCTACAACTCGGGTAAGCTCCCTGCTGTCATTCACTCTTTGATGTGACTGAAGCACCAAGTCTTCCTGAAAGACCTTCTGAAGGGTCACTGCATCTCTGGGCATCCAGATCCTCTGGCCCCACTGAAAGATATTTTGTCTTGGGGGATCTTTTTGGAAAGAATTGCCCCTGCACTGCTGCCAGAAGGTGGTTTGTTTGCCTGATGGCAGGGACACGGCTTTCTCCATTCCCAACAGTGCTGCTGAGGAATGATCATCGATTTTTCTGACCTTGATTGCAGGCAGAGCAGTTGCTTGTTCGTGGTAACTTCTATGTTGCAGCTGAAGAGTCCTGTGTCCTCCCTCATGGTTACTACTTGTCTTCTCAAACGATTGAGGGCAATGAGTTGACATGCAGTGCAGTGAACTCCTTTTTGCAGCTGAGAAGTCATGGATGAGCAAGAACAGCTGCTGCTCTCTGCCTGCACTCCCAGGGAGCTCCAGTTCATTTCCCCCTTGTCACTGAGCTCAGGTAGGGCCTGGAGGGTTTGAGGGGTCTGCTCATCTCCTGACCCAGCTCATAACTCAAGAATGAGAGGAAGGTTGAGCTTGGAAGGGACCTTTGGAGTCCATGAGGTAATAGACCAGGCTATAGCAGAATCACCTGCTGGCTGCCCAAGTCCATATCCAGATGACACTTGCAATTTTCAAAGGATGAAAAGCCATTTTCAAAGGATGAGACTCCACCATCTCTAACTGATACCTGTGCTAGTGCTCAGTTACCCTCATAGTGCAAAAAGGATTCCTGATTTTCTGCAGGAACCTTCTCTGATTCGGTCTGTGCCCCAGGCTGCTTGTCCCATCGCTGGACACCACTGGAAAGAGCCTGGCTTTTGACTGACTTGACTGCCAGCAGGTTGTTCCTCTTAACGCAAATGCTGCTCCCTCACTTGCTGATTTTTCCGTGCAGCACCAGGGAGCTTTGGGTGGACACCCCTCTCATCCTTCAAGATGCTTTGGGTCAGAAGGATTAAGAGATTGGGTTGTCTCCTGACCCAGGTGTCTAGCTGGACAGACAGATCCCACCGATGGCAGTGACTGCCCACACTAAGCACAACCAGAGCTGTGAGCTGGGGGATCACAGTGACGAGGCCTCATGTGCCGCCACGTGTGTGGGAGGGAGGGTCTGTGTGGGGCTGTGGCAGAGCCTCCCTGCTGGTGGCTATGCCCCTCTCCCACAGCATCTGGGATGTGATCTCAAGAGCTCTCTGCCCATTCCCGGGCTCTGCTCTTTTCTGCAGTGGCCAACTCCTGCGGTGGCTTGCTTCAGGGTTTGTCGGGCACATTGCAGAGCCCTGGTTACCCCAACACCTACCCCAACAGTGCCCGCTGTGTGTGGATCATCCAGCTGCCAGCTTCTAATCGCAAAGTTCAGCTCAGATTCTTGGATGTCGAGTGAGTCCAGTGGGGTGGCACCTGTGGTGTGGGAGGGTGCCCAGTGTCGACTGTGGGCTCAAGGGTGGCTTTGTTACCAACGTGGGGCATTGGCCACCACTACCCAATTGCCTGAGCCAGGGAAGGGGTCGGGATGCTGGAGCCCTGCAGATCTGGCTGATCCTCATGCTCCAAAGTAGCAGAGTCTGGGGTGCTGACAGACCCTCCTCTCCCTTCACAGGCTGGAAGGCACCAGTTGCACGTATGACGCCATCAAAATCTACGATGGCGGGTCCACAGACAGTGCACTCCTTGGATCTGTTTGCACCAATGACTCTCGCCTCTTCTATTCATCTGGGCCACAGCTGACGGTCCTGTTTTACAGTGACGGCAGTGTCACTAAGAGAGGTTTTCAGGCCTCCTACAACTCAGGTAAGCTCCCTGCTGTCATTCACTCCTTGTCATGGCTAAAGCACAATCTGTTACACATAGGTCTTCTGTGAGTTCCTGGCATCTCTTGACTATCTGACCCTCTGGCCCCATTGAAATGTGTTTTGTCTTGGGGGATCATTTTGGACAGGACTGCCCCCACACTGCTGTCGAAGGGTGGTTTCTTTACTTGATGGCAGGGTTAGGGCTTTCTGCACCCCTGACACTGATGTGGAAAAATCATCGGTTTTTCTGACCTTGATTGCAGGCAGAGCAGTTCCTTGTTCATGGCACCCTCTGTGTTGCAGCTGAAGAGGCCCATGTTCACCCTCATGGTTATTACTTGTCTTCTCAAATGACCGAGGGCCAATGAGTTCACATGCAGTGCAGTGAACTCCTTGTTGCAGCTGAGAAGTGATGGGTGAGTGAGCACAGCTGCTGCTTTCTGCCTGCACCCCCAGGAAGCTCCAGCTCCATTTGCCCCTTGTTACTGAGCTCAGGTAGGGCCTGGAGGGCTTTGGGGGTCTGCTCATCTCATTGTGACCCAGCTCACAATCTAAGAATGAGAGGATGGTTGAGCTTGAAGGGACTTTTGTAGTCCATGTGGTCATAGACCCTGGCTATAGCAGGATCACCTAGAGCTGGCTGCACAAGTCCATGTCCAGATGGCACTTGCCATTTTCAAAGGATTGAAACTCCAGCATCTCTGGGTGTTACCTGTACCCATGCTCAGTAACCCTCATAGTTAAAATTGGTTTTCTGATCTTCTGACGGAATCTCCTAGGTTCCAGCTTTTGCCCCAGGCTACTTTTCCCAGCACTGGGCACCACTGGAAAGAGCCTGGCTTTTGGAGATGGTTCACTCCCAGCAGGTTGTTCCTCTTAGGACAAATGCTGTGCCCTCACCTGCTGATTTTTCCCTGCAGCACCAGGGAGTTCTGGGTCAACAGCCCTCACATCAGTCAACATTCTGCGGTTCAGAAGGACTAAGGTGTTGGTTTATCTCCTGACCCAGGTGTCCGGCTGGACAGAGAGGCCCGACTGTTGGGGGTGACTGTCCATGCCAAGCACAACCAGTGCTTTGAGCTGGGAGAACACAGGGATGAGGCTTCAGGTGCACCCACCTGTGTGGGAGAGAATGTCTGTGTGGAGATGTGGCAGAGTGTCCTTGCTGGTGCTTGTATCCTTCTAAAACAGCTCCTGGGATGGGAGTTCAAGAGCTTTCTGCCCATTCCCGGGGTCTGCTCCTTTCTACAGTGACTGACTCCTGCGGTGGCTTGCTTCAGGGTATGTCTGGGACATTTCAGAGCCCTGGCTACCCCAACACCTACCCCAACAACGCCCGCTGTACGTGGATCATCCAGCTGCCAAATCCTAATCTCGAAGTTCAGCTCACGTTCTTGGATGTTGAGTAAGTCCAGTGGGGCGGCAGCTGTGGTGTGGGAGGGTGCCCATTGCCAGCTGGAGTTTCAGGGCTGACATTGTCACCAATGTGTCGTCTTGGTGACCTCTACCTGAGCGCTATGGCCAGGCCAAGGAAGGGATTAGGATGCTGGAGCCCTGCAGCTTCTGCCGGTGCTCATACTCGGAGGTGGCACAACCTACTGTGCTGACAGACTGTCCTCTCCCTTCACAGGCTGGAAGGCACCAGCTGCACGTATGACGCCATCAAAATCTACGATGGCGGGTCCACAGACAGCCCACTCCTGGGGTCAGTTTGCAGCAATGACTCTCGCCTCTTCTATTCATCTGGGCAACAGCTGACAGTCCTGTTTTACAGTGACGGCAGTGTCACTAAGAGAGGTTTTCAGGCCTCCTACAACTCGGGTAAGCTCCCTGCTGTCATTCACTCCTTGATGTGACTGAAGCACCAAGTCTTCCTGAAAGACCTTCTGAAGGGTCACTGCATCTCTGGGCATCCAGATCCTCTGGCCCCACTGAAAGATATTTTGTCTTGGGGGATCTTTTTGGAAAGAATTGCCCCTGCACTGCTGCCAGAAGGTGGTTTGTTTGCCTGATGGCAGGGACACGGCTTTCTCCATTCCCAACAGTGCTGCTGAGGAATGATCATCGATTTTTCTGACCTTGATTGCAGGCAGAGCAGTTGCTTGTTAGTGGTAACTTCTATGTTGCAGCTGAAGAGTCCTGTGTCCTCCCTCATGGTTACTACTTGTCTTCTCAAACGATTGAGGGCAATGAGTTGACACGCAGTGCAGTGAACTCCTTTTTGCAGCTGAGAAGTCATGGATGAGCAAGAACAGCTGCTGCTCTCTGCCTGCACTCCCAGGGAGCTCCAGTTCATTTCCCCCTTGTCACTGAGCTCAGGTAGGGCCTGGAGGACTTGAGGGGTCTGCTCATCACCTGACCCAACTCATAACTCAAGAATGAGAGGAAGGTTGAGCTTGGAAGGGACCTTTGGAGTCCATGAGGTCATAGACCCTGGCTACAGCAGAATCACCTGCTGGCTGCCCAAGTCCATGTCCAGATGGCACTTGCCATTTTCAAAGGATTGAGACTCCACCATCTCTAAGTGATACCTGTGCTAGTCCTCAGTCACCCTCATAGTGCAAAAAGGATTCCTGATTTTCTGCAGGAACCTTCTCTGATTCGGTCTGTGCCCCAGGCTGCTTGTCCCATCACTGGACATCACTGGAAAGAGCCTGGCTTTTGACTGACTTGACTGCCAGCAGGTTGTTCCTCTTAACGCAAATGCTGCTCCCTCACTTGCTAATTTTTCCGTGCATCACCAGGGAGCTTTGGGTCGAGACCCCTCTCATCCTTCAAGATGCTGTGGGTCAGAAGGATTAAGAGGATCGGTTATCTCCTGACCCAGGTGTCTAGCTGGACAGACAGATCCCACCGATGGCAGTGACTGCCCACACTAAGCACAACCAGAGCTGTGAGCTGGGGGATCACAGCGACGAGGCCTCATGTGCCGCCACGTGTGTGGGAGGGAGGGTCTGTGTGGGGCTGTGGCAGAGCCTCCCTGCTGGTGGCTATGCCCCTCTCCCATGGTTTCTGGGATGGGATCTCAAGAGCTCTCTGCCCATTCCCGGGCTCTGCTCTTTTCTGCAGTGGCCAGCTCCTGCGGTGGCTTGCTTCAGGGTTTGTCGGGCACATTGCAGAGCCCTGGTTACCCCAACACCTACCCCAACAGTGCCCGCTGTGTGTGGATCATCCAGCTGCCAGCTTCTAATCTTGAAGTCCAGCTCAGGTTCTTGGATGTCGAGTGAGTCCAGTGGGGTGGCAGCTGCGGTGTGGGAGGGTGCCCAGTGTCAACTGTGGGCTCAAGGGTGGCTTTGTTACCAACGTGGGGCATTGGCCACCTCTACCCAATTGCCTGAGCCGGGCCAGGGAAGGGGTTGGGATGCTGGAGCCCTGCAGGTCCGGCTGATCCTCATGCTCCAAAGTAGCGGAGTCTGAGGTGCTGACAGACCCTCCTCTCCCTTCACAGGCTGGAAGGCACCAGCTGCTCGTATGACGCCATCAAAATCTACGATGGCGGGTCCACAGACAGTGTACTCCTTGGATCTGTTTGCACCAATGACTCTCGCCTCTTCTATTCCTCTGGGCCACAGCTGACGGTCCTGTTTTACAGTGACGGCAGTGTCACTAAGAGAGGTTTTCAGGCCTCCTACAACTCGAGTAAGCTCCCTGCTGTCATTCACTCCTTGTCATGGCTAAAGCACAATCTGTTACACATAGGTCTTCTGTGAGTTCCTGGCATCTCTTGACTATCTGACCCTCTGGCCCCATTGAAATGTGTTTTGTCTTGGGGGATCATTTTGGACAGGACTGCCCCCACACTGCTGTCGAAGGGTGGTTTCTTTACTTGATGGCAGGGTTAGGGCTTTCTGCACCCCTGACACTGATGTGGAAAAATCATCGGTTTTTCTGACCTTGATTGCAGGCAGAGCAGTTCCTTGTTCATGGCACCCTCTGTGTTGCAGCTGAAGAGGCCCATGTTCACCCTCATGGTTATTACTTGTCTTCTCAAATGACCGAGGGCCAATGAGTTCACATGCAGTGCAGTGAACTCCATTTTAGAGCTGAGAAGTGATGGGTGAGCAAGCACAGCTGCTGCTCTCTGCCTGCACCCCCAGGGAGCTCCAGCTCCTTTTGCCCCTTGTTACTGAGCTCAGGTAAGACCTGGAGGGCTTTGGAGGTCTGCTCATCTCATTGTGACCCAGCTCACAGTCTAAGAATAAGAGGATGGTTGAGCTTGAAGGGACTTTTGTAGTCCATGTGGTCATAAACCCTGGCTATAGCAGAATCACCTAGAGCTGGCTGCGCAAGTCCATGTCCAGATAGCGCTTGGCATTTTCAAAGGATTGAGACTCCACCAGCTGAGGATTGACTCCCAGCAGGTTGTTCCTCTTAGGATAAATACTGCTCCCTCACCTGCTGATTTCTCCCTGCAGCACCAGGAAATTCCAGCTCAACTCCCTCCTTGTCCTTGACCATGTTTAGGAATAGAGGGATATAGGAGCGGGTTATATTCTACCCCAGGTAACCGGCTGGAATGACAGCTCCTATCAATTGGGGTGACTGCCCATGTCAAGCACAACCTGTGCTGTGGGCTGGGGTGACACAGGAATGAGACCTCAGGTGTAGCCAAGTCTGATAGAGGGAGACTCCATGTGGGTCCCTGGCAAAGCCTTCTTGCTGGTGACCATGACGTTCTGCAACAGCTTCTCGCCACAGGATTCCAACACCTCTCAGATCATCCCTGGACGTGCCCCTTTCCACAGTGAACGACTCCTGCGGTGGCTTGCTTCAGGGTTTGTCCGGCTCATTCCAGAGCCCTGGCTACCCCAACGCCTACCCCAATGATGCCCACTGTGTGTGGCACATTGAGCTGCCAGAGCAGAATCTCAGAGTGGAGCTCCAGTTCTTGGATGTCGAGTGAGTCTGCTGGTGAGGTAGCTGTGAACTGGGCAGGGTGCCCAGTGCTGAGGTGCTGACAGACCCTCCTCTCCCTCTGCAGGCTGGAAGGCAGCACCTGTCAGTACGATGCCATCGAGGTCTACGATGGTGGGTCCACGTACAGCCCGCTCCTCGGCTCCGTTTGCAGTAACAACCATAGCGTCTTCACTTCCTCTGGGTCCCAGCTGACCGTCCTGTTTCGCAGTGACTTCAGTGTCACCCGAAGAGGTTTTGAGGCCTCCTACAGCTCGTTTCCTGCATCCAACAACAGCACGGGTAAGATTCCATCTGTCCTTCACACTTTGATGTGGCAGAAGTAGAAACTCTTACTGAAGGGCCTTCTGAGGGTTTCAGGTCCCTCTGAGCATCCGAACCCTCTAGCCCCACAGACAAGTGTTTTGTCCTGGGGTCATCATTTTGGACAGGACTGGGCCCACATTGCTGGCAGAAGGAGGTTTCCTTGCCGAATGGCAGGGACAGGGCTTTCCATACCTCAGCTGGTGCTACACTCATTTTGCTTCAGTCGCAGAGGCCAGTATTCCCAGTCAGTGTTACTACTTGTCTTTCCAAACAAAAGACGCAAATGAGTTCACATGCATTGCCATGAACTTCTTTTTGGAGCTGAGAAGACCTGGATGAGCGATGCAGCTGCTGCTTTCTGCCCGCAGCCCCTAGGAGCTCCAGCTCCATTTCCCCTTGTTGTTGAGATGAGATAGGGCCTGCAGGGACTGAATGATCCATTGATCTCCTGCCCAACCTCTCAAGAGCATACATGTAAGAATATAGTTGAACTTGAAAGAGACCTCTGTAGTCCACGTGGCCTTAGCCCCTACCTAAAACAGGGTCACCTTCAGCTGACTGCCCAAGGCCATGTCCAGATATCTTTTGGCTCTCTGCAAGGATGGAGACTCCAAAACCTCTGTGGTGAAGCTGTGCCCCTGCTCAGTCACCCTCACAGTTAACAAGGGATTCTGGACATTCCGAGGGAACCTCCTGTGCTTCACTTGCCACACAAAACCACTTGCCCCATTGCTGGGCACCAATGGAAAGAGACTGGCTTTTGGAGAGGGTTGACTCCCAGCAGGTTGCTCCTCTTAGGCCAAATGCTGCTCATTCACCTGCTGATTTCTCTCTGTACCACCAGGGACCTCCAGTTCAAAATCCCCTGTGTCCTTCATTACACCATGGTCAGAAGGATTAACCGATCGGGTTATCTCCTGACGAGGTGTGCCAGTGGATAGAGTAGCTGCACTGATGGGGGTGACTGCCCGTGCCAAACACAACCTGTGCTGTGGCTGGGGGCATGCAGGGATGAGGCTTCAAGTGCAACCACACGCGTGGGAGAGAGAGTCTCTGTGGGGCTGTGGCAGAGCCTCCTTACTGGTGGCCATGCCCTTCTCCAACAGCTTCTGGTCACAGGATCTCAAGAGCTCTCTGCCCATCCCTGGCCTCTGCTCCTTTTCACAGGGAACAACTCCTGCGGTGGCTTGCTTCAGGGTTTGTCCGGCTCATTCCAGAGCCCTGGCTACCCCAACGCCTACCCCAACGATGCCTACTGCATGTGGCACATCCAGCTGCCGGAGCAGAATCTCAGAGTGGAGCTTCAGTTCTTGGATGTCGAGTGAGTCTGGTGGTGAGGCAGCTGTGGACTGGGCAGGGTGCCCAGTGCTGGATGCGGGCTCAGGAGTGGTTCTGTCCCCATCACAGAGCATTGGCCACCTCCACCCAAGTGCCAGGATCAGGCCAGGGATGGGGTTGGGATGCTGGAGCCCTGCAGCTCCTGCTGGTCCTTGTGCTCGGAGATGGCACAGCCTGCGGTGTTGACAGACCCTCCTCTCCCTTCACAGGCTGGAAGGCAGCACCTGTCAGTACGATGCCATCGAGGTCTACGATGGTGGGTCCACGTACAGCCCGCTCCTCGGCTCCGTTTGCAGTAACAACCATAGCGTCTTCAATTCCTCTGGGTCCCAGCTGACCGTCCTGTTTCGCAGTGACTTCAGTGTCACCCGAAGAGGTTTTGAGGCCTCCTACAGCTCGTTTCCTGCATCCAACAACAGCACGGGTAAGATTCCATCTGTCCTGCATGCTTTGATGTGGCAGAAGCAGAAACTCTTCTTGAAGGCCTTCCGAGGTGTCCTGGCACCTCTGAGCATCCAGATCCTCTGGCCCCACAGACAAGTGTTTTGTCCCGGGGTCATCGTTTTGGACTGAATGCCCCCACATTGCTGGCAGAAGGAGGTTTCTTTGCTGAATGACAGGGACAGGGCTGTTTCCACCTCAGCCAGTGCGACACCCGTTTTGCTTCAGTCGCAGAGGCCAGTATTCCCGGTCAGTGTTACTACTTGTCTTCCCAAATCAACAAGGGCCAATGAGTTCACATGCAGTGCAGTGAAATCTTTGTTGCAGCTGAGAAGTCTTGGATGAGCAAGGACAGCTGCTGCTCTCTGCCTGCACCCCTAGGGAGCTCCAGCTCCTTTTGCCCCTTTTTACTGAGCTCAGGTAGGGCCTGGAGGGCCTGTGGGGGGGTCCGCTCATCTCCTGACCCAGCTCAAAGTCTAAGAATAAGAGGATGGTTGAGCTTGGAAGGGACCTTTGCAGTCCATGTGGTCATAGACCCTGGCTATTGCAGGATCACCTAGAGCTGGCTGCCCATGTCCATGTCCAGATGGCACTTGACCTTTTCAAAGGATCCAGACTCCAGCACCTCTCTGGGGACCATGTGCCCATGCTCAGTCACGCTCTTAGTGCAAAAGAGTTTCCTGATCTTCTTAGGGAACCTCCTGTGTTTCAGTTTGTACCCAGCGCCACTTGTGCCGTCACTGGGCACCAATGGAAAGAGACTGGATTTTGGAGAGGGTTGACTCCCAGCAGGTTGTTCCTCTTAGGCCAAATGCTGCTCATTCACCTGCTGATTTCTCTCTGTACCACCAGGGACTTCCAGTTCAAAATCCCCTGTGTCCTTCATTACACCTTGGTCAGAAGGATTAACCGATCGGGTTATCTCCTGACGAGGTGTGCCAGTGGATAGACTAGCAGCACCGATGCGGGTGACTGCCCGTGCCAAACACAACCTGTGCTGTGGCCTGCGGGGATGCAGGGATGAGCCTTCAAGTGCAGCCATGTGTGTGAGAGGAAGGGTCTCTGTGGGGCTGTGGCAGAGCCTTCTTTCTGGTGGCCATGCCCTTCTCCAACAGCTTCTGGTCACAGGATCTCAAGAGCTTTCTCCCTTTTCATGGCCTCTGCTCCTTTCCACAGGGAACAACTCCTGCGGTGGCTTGCTTCAGGGTTTGTCCGGCTCATTCCAGAGCCCTGGCTACCCCAACGCCTACCCCAACGATGCCTACTGCGTGTGGCACATCCAGCTGCCGGAGCAGAATCTCAGAGTGGAGCTCCAGTTCTTGGATGTCGAGTGAGTCTGCTGGTGAGGTAGCTGTGGACTGGGCAGGGTGCCCAGTGCTGGATGCGGGCTCAGGGGAAGCTTCTTCAAACATCACGGGGCCTTGGCCACCTCTGCCTGAGTGCCTGAGCCAGGCCAGAAATGGGGTTGGGATGCTGGAGCCCTGCAGCTCCTGCTGGTCCTTGTGCTCAGAGGTGGTAAAGCCTGAGGTGCTGACAGACCCTCCTCTCCCTTCACAGGCTGGAAGGCACTACCTGTCAGTATGACGCTATCGAGGTCTACGATGGTGGGTCCACGTACAGCCCGCTCCTCGGCTCCGTTTGCAGTAACAACCATAGCGTCTTCAATTCCTCTGGGTCCCAGCTGACCGTCCTGTTTCGCAGTGACTTCAGTGTCACCCGAAGAGGTTTTGAGGCCTCCTACAGCTCGTTTCCTGCATCCAACAACAGCACGGGTAAGATTCCATCTGTCCTGCATGCTTTGATGTGGCAGAAGCAGAAACTCTTCTTGAAGGCCTTCCGAGGTGTCCTGGCACCTCTGAGCATCCAGATCCTCTGGCCCCACAGACAAGTGTTTTGTCCCGGCGTCATCATTTTGGGCAGGACTGCCCCCACATTGCTGGCAGAAGGAGGTTTCTTTGCTGAATGACAGGGACAGGGCTGTTTCCACCTCAGCCAGTGCGACACCCGTTTTGCTTCAGCCGCAGAGGCCAGTATTCCCGGTCAGTGTTACTACTTGTCTTTCCAAACAAAAGACGCAAATGAGTTCACATGCATTGCCATGAACTTCTTTTTGGAGCTGAGAAGACCTGGATGAGCGATGCAGCTGCTGCTTTCTGCCCGCAGCCCCTAGGAGCTCCAGCTCCATTTCCCCTTGTTGTTGAGATGAGATAGGGCCTGCAGGGACTGAATGATCCATTGATCTCCTGCCCAACCTCTCAAGAGCATACATGTAAGAATATAGTTGAACTTGAAAGAGACCTCTGTAGTCCACGTGGCCTTAGCCCCTGCCTAATACAGGGTCACCTTCAGCTGACTGCCCAAGGCCATGTCCAGATATCTTTTGGCTCTCTGCAAGGATGGAGACTCCAAAACCTCTGTGGTGAAGCTGTGCCCCTGCTCAGTCACCCTCACAGTTAACAAGGGATTCTGGACATTCCGAGGGAACCTCCTGTGCTTCACTTGCCACACAAAACCACTTGCCCCATTGCTGGGCACCAATGGAAAGAGACTGGCTTTTGGAGAGGGTTGACTCCCAGCAGGTTGCTCCTCTTAGGCCAAATGCTGCTCATTCACCTGCTGATTTCTCTCTGTACCACCAGGGACTTCCAGTTCAAAATCCCCTGTGTCCTTCATTACACCATGGTCAGAAGGATTAACCGATCGGGTTATCTCCTGACGAGGTGTGCCAGTGGATAGAGTAGCTGCACTGATGGGGGTGACTGCCCGTGCCAAACACAACCTGTGCTGTGGCTGGGGGCATGCAGGGATGAGGCTTCAAGTGCAACCACACGCGTGGGAGAGAGAGTCTCTGTGGGGCTGTGGCAGAGCCTCCTTACTGGTGGCCATGCCCTTCTCCAACAGCTTCTGGTCACAGGATCTCAAGAGCTCTCTGCCCATCCCTGGCCTCTGCTCCTTTTCACAGGGAACAACTCCTGCGGTGGCTTGCTTCAGGGTTTGTCCGGCTCATTCCAGAGCCCTGGCTACCCCAACGCCTACCCCAACGATGTCTACTGCGTGTGGCACATCCAGCTGCCGGAGCAGAATCTCAGAGTGGAGCTCCAGTTCTTGGATGTCGAGTGAGTCTGGTGGTGAGGCAGCTGTGGACTGGGCAGGGTGCCCAGTGCTGGATGCTTGGTCAGGGGAGGCTTCTTCCACATCACGGGGCCTTGGCCACTTCTGCCTGAGTGCCTGAGCCAGGCCAGGGATGGGGTTGGGATGCTGGAGCCCTGCAGCTCCTCCTGGTCTTTGTGTTTGTAGGTAGCATAACCTGAGGTGTTGACAGATCCTCCTCCCCCTCCACAGGCTGGAAGGCACTACCTGCCAGTACGATGCCATCGAAGTCTACGATGGTGGGTCCACGTACAGCCCGCTCCTTGGCTACGTCTGCAGTAATGACTATAGATTCTTCACTTCCTCTGGGTCCCAGTTGACAGTCCTGTTTCGCAGTGACTATAGCGTTGCTGGGAGAGGTTTCGATGCCTATTACACCTCATTACTGATTTCCAACAGTACCCCTGGTAAGATATAGTGTGACCATTTTGCCATGGCACAAGCAGAATCTCTTCCTGAAGGTCCTCCTGAGGAGTCCTGGCACCCCCGGGCATCCAGACCTTCTGGTTTTATCGACAAGTGTTTCATCCGGGGGTCATCGTTTTGATCGGGACTGACCCCACACTTCTTCCAGAAGTTGACTGGTTTGCCTGATGGCAGGGACAGGGCTTTCTCCATCCCCAACAGTGCTGCTGTGAAAGTACCATTGAGTTTTCTGATCTTTATTGCAGCCAGAGGTATTGCTTGTTCATGGCACCCGCTGTTATGCAGCTGTAGAGGCTGGTCTTGCTTCTCAGGGTTACGATTTGTCTTCTCTAAAGAGGGCCAATGAGTTCACACACAGTATAGTGAAATTCTTTTTTGAACCTGAAGTGGCATTGAGGAATGAGGGCAGCTGCTGCTCTCTGTCTGCAGTGCCAAGGAGCTCCAGCTCGATTTCCCCTTTGTCAGTGAGCTCAGGTATTGTCTGGTGGAGCTGAGTGATTTGTTCATCTCCTGCCCTACCTCTGGATCATAGAGACAGAGGCTGGCTGAGCTTTGTAGGGACCTTTACAAGACATTTGGATATAGCTCTGAGAAAAAAAGGTGCACCTAACTTTGGCTGCCCAAAACCATGTCCAGATGGCTTTTGGGTCTCTCCAAGGATGGAGAATCCTCATAGTGAAAAAGGGTTTCCTTATGTTCCAAGGGAACCTCCTGTGTTCCAATTTGTACCCAGAGCCACTTGTCCCATGTCTGGGCACCTCTGGAATGTGCCTGGCTTTTGGAGAGGGTCAATCTGAACAGGTTGTTCCTCTTAGGCCAAATGCTACTCACTCACCTGCTGATTTCTCAGAGCAACACCATGAAGCTCCAGTTTGACTTACCCCAAGTCATTGACCATGTTTAGAGGCAGAGAGATTAAGAGGTCAGGTTATCTGCTGCCCCAGGTGTCCCACTGGACAGACAGACCCCACCGATGGGGGGACTGTGTGTTCCAAGCACAACCTATGCTGTGGGATGAGGTTTCAGCTGCAGCCACGTATGTGGGAGGGAGGGTCCCTGTGGGGCTGTGGCAGAGCCTCCTTGCTCTTGGATGTTCCCTTCTCCAACAGCTTCTGGCCACCAGATTTCAAGAGCTCTCTGCCCGTCCCTGGGCTCTTCTCTTTTCCACAGGGGACGCCTCCTGCGGTGGCTTGCTTCAGGGTTTGTCCGGCTCATTTCAGAGCCCCAGCTACCCCAACAACTACCCCAATCATGCCCGATGCGTGTGGCGCATCCAGCTGCCAGACCCGGATCTCAGAGTGGAGCTCCAGTTCTTGGATGTCGAGTGAGTCTGATGGGGAGGCAGCTGTGTTGTGGGTAGGGTACCCAGTGGCTCAGTGCCCTGTGGGCTCAGGGGCATTTTCATCCCCATCATGGGGCCTTGGCCACCTCTGCCTGCGCACCAGGCCCAGGCCAGGAAATGGGTTGGATGCTGTAGCCTTGCAGCTCCCACCGATCCTCATGCTCAGAGGTGGCACAGCCTATGGTTCTGACAGACCCTCCTCTCCCTCCGCAGGCTGGAAGGCACTAGCTGCATGTACGATGCCATCGAGGTCTATGATGGTGGGTCCCCCAGCAGCCCACTCCTTGCATCCGTTTGCAGTAATGACGCTCGCGTCTTTTTTTCATCTGGGCCACAGCTGACCGTCCTGTTTCGCTCTGATAGCAGCATTACTGCAAGAGGTTTTGAGGCCTCCTACAGCTCATTTCCAGCTTCTGAGAACAACCCTGGTAAGACCCCTGCGATCCTTTAGCCTTTTCCACGGCAGAAGCACAATCTCTTCCTGAAGGACCTTCTGATGGGTCCTGGCACTTCTGGCATGCAGACCTTCTGGTCTCACTGACAGGTGTTTTGCCTTAGTGTCATAATATCTGACAGGACTGCCCCCAGACTACTGGCAGAAGGAGGTTTCTTTGCCTGACAGCAGGGACAGGCTTTCAGTACCCTGGCCAATGCTACACCCTCTGTGCTGCAGCTGCGGATGCCAGTGTTCCTCCTCATAGTTACTCCTTGTTTCCTCAAATGTAAGATGGGCAGTGTGGTCACACTCAGTGCAGTGAACTCCTTTTTGCAGCTGAGAAATCATTGAGGATTGAATGGTTCTGCTGCTCTCTGCCTGAAGCTCCAGCTCCATTTCCCCCTTGTCAATGTCCACTGGTTGAGCCAGGATATGTTGAGGGGTCTGATCTCCTGCCTCAGCTCAGGATCAGAGAATCAGAGGATGGTTGAGGTTTTTCCCACTCAGTCCCACCAGATTAAAGTGCCAGCTATGAGTGCCGGATTTATATGTCCTGGGGATCCCTCTGGGGAGGAGTGAATCCCACCGGGCCATTTATTGTAGGTAAACAATAAAGGTGTTTGCTCACATGCTGCTCTTTCCTGGCACCTCAAGATTGACTCCCCCATACCACTGACCACAGCTAGGCATGGAGGGGCTTGAGGGGCCTTATTAGCTCCTGCCTGTGTTGAAGATCACAGATTTACAGGATGGCTGAGGTTGGAAGGGACCTCTGTAAGCTCCTGGTTAAAGCAGTGTCACCTAGAGCTGGCTGCACAAGACCATGTCCAGCTGGCTTTTGGTTCTGTCCAAGGATGGAGAACCCACCACCTCTGTGGGCAACCTGTGCGCAGTCACCCTCACAGTGAAAAAGGGTTTCTTGATGTTTCAAGGGAACCTCCTGGGCTTCAGTTTGTGGCCAGTGCCACTTGTCCCTTCGCTGGACACCACTGGAAAGAGCCTGGCTTTTGGAGAGGGTTGACTCCCAGCAGGTTGTTCTCCTTAGGCCAAATGCTGCTCCCTCACCTGCTGATTTCTCCCTGCAGCACCAGGGAGCTCCAGTTTGACTCCCCACGTGTCCTTCACAACACTTAGGTCCGTAGTGATTAAGGGGTCAAGTTATGTGTTGCCCCAAATGTAACACTGGAAGGACAGGTCCCACTGATGGGGGTCACTGTCTGTGCTGAGCACAACCTGTGTTGTCGGCTGGGGGAATGCAGGGATGAGGCTTCAGGTGCAGCCACATGTGTGGGAGGGAGGGAGGGTCTCTGTGGGGCTGTGGCAGAGCCTCCTTGTTGATGGCCATTCTCTGAGAACTTCTGGCCACAGAATTTCAAAAGCTCTCTGCCCATCCCCGAGCTCTGCTCCTTTCCACAGGGGCAGGCTTCTGCGGTGGCTTGCTTCAGGGTTTGTCCGGCTCGTTCCAGAGCCCTGGCTACCCTAACACCTACCCTAACAACGCCCGCTGTGAGTGGACCATCCAGCTGCCAGAGCCCAACCTCAGAGCGGAGCTCCAGTTCTTGGATGTTGAGTGAGTCTGGCAGGGTGGCAGCTGTGGTGTGGGCAGAGTGCCCAGTGCTGGCTGTGGGTTCAGGGAAGGGTTCATCCCCATCTTGTGGTCTTAGCCACCTCTGCCTGAGCACCAGGACAGGAAAGGGGTTGGGTTGCATGAGACCTGCAGCTCCTGCTGGTCCTTGTGCTCGGAGGTGGCACAGCCTGAGGTGTTGACAGACCCTCCTCTCCCTCCGCAGGCTGGAAGGCACCACGTGTCAGTTCGACGCCATCGAGGTCTACGATGGTGGGTCCACAGACAGCCCGCTCCTCGGCTCCGTTTGCAGTAACAACCATAGTGTCTTCAGTTCTTCTGGATCCCAGCTGACCGTCCTGTTTCACACTGACATCAGTGTCACCAGGAGAGGTTTTGAGGCCTCCTACCGCTCATTTCCAGGTTCCAACAGCAGCACAGGTAAGATCCCTGCTGTCCTTTAGTCTTCACTGTGGCAGAAGCACAAACTCTTCCTGAAGGGTTTCCTGAGGGTTCCTGGCACCCTCTGGGCATCCAGATGCCCTGGTCCCCCATTGAGAAGTATTTTGTCCCGAGGTCATAGTTTTGGATGTAATTGCTCCCACACTGCTGCCAGAAACAGTTTTTTTACCTGATGGCAGCGAAAGGGCTTTCTCCATCCCTGTCAGACCTGCCGTGGAACCATCATTGGATTTTCTGACCTTGACTATAGGCAGAGGAGTTGCTTGTACATGGCACCGTCTGTGCTGCTGCTGCAGAGGCCAGTTATCTCCATTATGGTTACTACTTGTCTTCTGAAAAGACGGTTGATGTGTTCACATGCATTTCAGCAAATTTATTTTTGCAGCTGAGAAGTCATGAATGAGCAAGTGCAGCTGCTGCTCTCTGCCTGCACCCCCAGGGAGCTCCAAGTCAATTTCCCCCTTGGCAATGAGCTCAGATAGGGCCTGGAGGGCTTGAGGGGCCTGATGATCTCTTGATCCAGCTCAGCATCACAGAATCACAGGATGATTGGTGTTTGTCTTGCTCAGTCCCATCAGGTTACAGTACCAACTGCAGTTCCTGGGTTTATATGTCCCAGAGCTCCCTTTGTGGAAGGATGACTTCCACCAGACTCTTTATCTCAGGGAAATACTGCTTCCTCACCTTCTGCTCTCTTCCTTCAGTTCCCAGTTGACTCCCCCCATGTAACTGAGCAAACCTAAGTGTGGAGAGTCTAAGGGGCCTTATTTGCTCCTGCACCTGTTCAGGATCACAGAATCAGAGGATAGTTGAGGTTGGAAGGAACATTTGGAGTCCATGTGGTCCTAGCCACTACCCAGGTTCCACTAGAAGTTGAGGAATGACCTGTTGGGGGGCAGTGTAGGGGAAAGTGACTTGGGGGTCCTGGTAGACAGCAGGATGACCATGAGCCAGCACTGTGCCCTTGTGGCCAAGAAGGCCAATGGCATCCTGGGGTGTATCAGAAGGAGGGTGGTTAGTAGGTCAAGAGAGGTTCTCCTTCCCCTCTACTCTGCCCTGGTGAGACCACACCTGGAATATTGTGTCCAGTTCTGGACCCCTCAGTTCAAGAAGGACAGGGAACTGCTGGAGAGAGTCCAGCACAGAGCCACGAAGATGATAAAGGGAGTGGAGCATCTCCCTTCTGAGAAAAGGCTGAGGAAGCTGAGTCTCTTTAGCTTGGAGAAGAGGAGACTGAGGGGTGACCTCATTAATGCTTATAAATATGTAAAAGGTGAGTGTGAGGAGGATGGAGCCGGGCTCTTCTCAGTGACAAGCAATGATAAGACAAGGGGCAGTGGGTGCAAACTGAAACATAGGAGTTTCCACTTCAATATGAGAAGAAACTTCTTCACACTGAGGGTGACAGAACAGTGGAACAAACTGTTTTGGGAGGTTGTAGAGTCTCCTTCTCTGGAGACATTCGAAACCCGCCTGGACACATTCCTGTGTCACCTCCTCTGGGTGTTCCTGCTCCAGCAGGGGGATTGGACTAGATGATCATTCGAGATCCCTTCCAATTTCTAACCTCCTGTGATTCTGTAAAATGGGTTCCCTGGAGCTGGCTGCCCAGAACTGTTTCCAGATGGCTATTGGTTCTCTCCAACAATGGAGAATCCAAGAGCTCTTTGGGCAACCTGTGCCCATGTTCAGTCACCCTCATAGTGAAAAAGGGTTTCCTGATGTTCCAAGGGAATCTCTGGTGTTTCTGTTTATGCTCAAGGACACTTCTCCAATTGATGGGCAGCACTGGAAAGAGCCTGGATTTTGGAGAGGGTTGACTACCAGCAGGTTGTTCTTCCTAAGCCAAATGCTGCCCACTTACCTGCTGATTTCTGACTGCAGCACCAGGGAGCTCCAGTTCGACTCCCCCTGTATTGCTGATAACATTTAGGTCCAGAGGGATTAAGGGGTCGGGATATTTGCTGCCCCAGGTGTCTCGCTGGACAGACAGCTCCCGCTGATGGGGGTGACTGTGTTTGCTGAGCACAACCTGTGTCGTGGGCAGGGGGATGCAGGGATGAGGCTTTAGTTGCAGCCACCTGTGTGGGAGGGAGGGTCTCTGTGGGGCTGTGGCAGTGCCTCCTTGCTGGTGGTCATGCCCTTCTCCAACAGTTTCTGGAATATCTCAAGAGCTCTCTGCCCATCCCTGAGCTCTGCTTTTTTCCACAGGGAACAACTCCTGCGGTGGCTTGCTTCAGGGTTTGTCCGGCTCATTCCAGAGCCCTGGCTACCCCAACGACTACCCCAATAATGCCTACTGTGTGTGGCACATTCAGCTGCCGCAGCTGAATCTCAGAGTGGAGCTCCAGTTCTTGAATGTTGAGTGAGTCCAGGGGGGTGACAGCTGTGGTGTGGGCAGGATGCCTGGTGCCAGCTGTGGGCTTGGGGCATCTTCAAACCCATCATGGGGCCTTGGCCACCTCTGCCTGAGTGCCTGAGCCAGGTCAGGGATGGGGTCGGGTTGCTGGAGCCCTGCAGCTCCTGCTGGTCCTTGTGCTTGGAGGTGGCACAGCCTGAGGTGCTGACAGACCTTTCTTGCCCTCTGCAGGCTGGAGGGCACCATCTGCCAGTTTGATGCCATTGATGTCTATGATGGTGGGTCCATAGACAGCCCGCTCCTCGGCTCCGTTTGTAGTAACAGTCATAGCGTCTTCAATTCATCTGGGTCCCAGCTGACTGTCCTGTTTCACAGTGACAGCAGCGTCACACAGAGAGGCTTTGAGGCCTCCTACAGATCATTTCTTGTTTCCAACAGCACTGCAGGTAAGATCCTAGCCATGCTTTCCTCTTCATCATGGCAGAAACACAAATTCTTTCTGAAGGCCCTTCGGTGGGGTCCAGGTGCCTCTGAGCATCCTGACCCTCTGGTCCCACGGACAAGTGTTTTGACCTGGGGTCTTTGCTTTGGACAGGAATGCCCCCATGCTGCTGCCAGATGGAGGTTTCTTTGCCAAGTGGCAGGGACAGGGCTTTCTACACCTCTGCCAGTGCCACAGTCATTTTACTTCTGTCACAGAGTCCAATATTCCCATTCATAGATACAACTTGTCTTCCCAAATGAAAGAGGGCTGCTGAGTTCACATGCAGTGTCATGAACTCGTATTTGCAGCTGAGAAGTGGTGAATGAGTGACCAAAGCTGCTGCTCTCTGCCTGTAATGTCATGGAGCTCCAGCTCCATTTTACCCTTGTTGTCTTGCTAAGATAGGGCCTGAAGGGCTTGAGGAATCTGGTCATGTCCTGCCCCAACTCAGGATCACAGAATCACAGGATGGCTCAGGTCCCACCAAATTACAGACCCGACTGTGTGGCTTGTGTTTATGTGTCCCGCGGGTCCCTTTGGGCAGAGGTGACTCCTGTCAAGCTGTTCGTTGGAGGCAAATACTGCTCACTAGCCTACTGCCCCAGGTGTATCACTGGACAGACAGGTCCCACTGATGGCGTGACTGCCTGTGCCAAGCACAACCTGTGCTGTGGGCTGGGGGATGCAGGGATGAGGCTTCAGTTGCAACCACATGTGTGGGAGGGAGGGTCTCTGTGGGTCTGTGGCAGAGCTTCCTTGCTGGTGACCATGCCCTTTTCCAGCAGCTTCTGGGATATCTCAAGAGCTCTCTGCCCGTCCCTGAGCTCTGCTCCTTTCCACAGGGAACAACTCCTGCGGTGGCTTGCTTCAGGGTTTGTCTGGCTCATTCCAGAGCCCTGGCTACCCCAATGACTATCCCAATAACGCCCGCTGTGTGTGGACCATCCAGCTGCCAGAGCCCAATCTCAGAGTGGAGCTCCAGTTCTTGGATGTCAAGTGAGTCTGGTGGTGAGGCAGTTGTGGTGTTGCCAGGGTGCCCAGTGCCAGCTACAGGTTCAGGGGTAGCTTCATCCCCTGCAGCTCCTCGTGGTCCTTGTGCTCAGAGGCGGCACAGCCTGCAGTGCTGACAGACCCTCCTCTCCCTTCACAGGCTGGAAGGCACCATCTGCCAATTTGACACCATCGAGGTCTACGACGGCAGGTCCACAGACAGCCCGCTCCTCGGGTCTGTTTGCAGTAACAATAACCTTGTCTTCTACTCAGCTGGGCCCCAGCTGACTGTCCTGTTTCGTACTGATAGCAGCATTCCTGCAAGAGGTTTTGAGGCCTTCTACCACTCGTTTCTCGCTTCCAACAGCACCTCAGGTAATATACCAGCTGCCCTTTTCTCCTTACTGAGGCAGAAACACAAACTCTTCCTGAAGGGCTTTCTGAGGGGTCCTGGTACCTCTGGGCATCCAGTGCTTCTGGTCCCACAGAAAAGTATTTTATTTTGGGGTTTCATTTTGTGCAGAATTGCACCCAGACTGTTACCAGAAGGCTGTTTCTTTACCTTATGTCAGGGACCAGGCTTTCTCCTCCCCCACCTAGTTCTGCTATAGAAATATCATCGATTTTTCTGACCTTTATTGCAGACAGAGGAGTTGCTTCTTCATGGCACCCTCTCTGCTGTAGCTGCAGAGACCAGTATTCCCGCTCATAGTTACTACTTGTCTTCCCAAACGAAAGAGTGCCGATGACTTCCCACGCAGTGTAGTGGACTTCTTTTTGCAGTTGAGGAGTTGTGGAGGAGCAAATGAGGCTGCTGGTCTCTGCCTGCAGTCCCATGGAGCTCCAGCTCCATTTCTGCCTTGTTGTCGAACTAAGATAGGGCCTGGTTGGGGCTGAAGGTTCTGGTTATTTCCTGCTTCAGCTCATGATGACACAATCACAGGATTGCTGAGGGTGGAAGAGACCCCTTGGAGTCCATGTGGTCATAGCTCCTGGCAGAAAGGTCCTAGCAATGTGGTGACTCCCCTTGCTGAGCACAACCTGTGCCGTAGGCTAGGGGGATGCAGGGATGAGGCTTCAAGTGCAACCACGTGCATGGGAGGAAGGGTCTCTGTGGGGCTGTGGCAGAGCCTCCATGCTGGTGGCCTTGCCCTGCTCAGACAACTTCTGGTGATGAGATTTCAAGAGTTCTCTGCCCATCCCTGGCCTCTGCTCCTTTCCACAGGCAACAACTCCTGCGGTGGCTTGCTTCAGGGTTTGTCCGGCTTCTTCCAGAGCCCTGGCTACCCCAACACCTACCCCAACAGTGCCCGCTGTGTGTGGCACATCCAGCTGCCAGAGCCCAATCTCAGAGTGGAGCTCCAGTTCTTGGATGTCAAGTGAGTCCAGTGGGGTGGCATCTGTGGTGTGGGCAGGATGCCCAGTGCCACCTGTGGGGTCAGGGGTGTCTTCATCCCCACCACGGGGCCTTGGCCACCTCTGCCTGAGTGCCTGAGCCAGGTCAGGGATGGGGTTGGGATGCTGGAGCCCTGCAGCTCCTGATGGTTCTTGTGGTCAGAGGTGGCACAGCCTGAGGTGCTGACAGACACTCCTCTCCCTCCCCAGACTGGAAGGCACCTCCTGCCAATATGACGCTATCGAGGTCTACGATGGTGGGTCCATAGATGGCCCGTTCCTTGGCTCCGTTTGCAGTAACAACCACAGTGTCTTCAATTCATTGGGGCCTCAGCTGACCGTCCTGTTTCACACTGACAGCAGTGTCACGCTCAGAGGCTTTGAGGCTTCCTACAGTTCATTTCCTGCATCCAACAGCAGCACAGGTAAGATCCTATCTGTCCTTCACTCTTGGCTCTGACAAAAGCACAAACTCTTCCTGAAAGGCCTTCTGGTGGGTCCTAGCACCCTTTGGGCATCCAGACCCTCTGGCTTCTCCAGCACATCGTAATTTAACCCAAGTTAGCAATTCAAAACCATGGTAGCTGCTCTCTCACTTTCACCTCTCTCCACCTCTGAACAGGTGAGAGATTTGAAAGGGTAGGGAGAAACTTGTGGTTTGAAATAAACATAATTTAATAAATTAACAAAATATGACTAATGTACTACTACTCTATAGAAAATGAAAATAGAATATAAAAGAAAATACTAAATACACTTCCTCATGAACTCTCTCTGTATCGAGCAGCCAGTCTCAGGAAGAGAACACCCTTGTCCCGAACAGCCGATCATGGAGACAGAAGAGAGAAAGAGGCAGAAAAGCGCAGAGGCCACTTCAAAATTTCAGGATGGCAAAAGGCTGTACCAAAAGAACTCCCAAATAGAGCTGCACGGAAACAGAGCAGAAATGGGAACGAGTCTCCGTCTCTCCCTCCCGCTAGCCGGAAAATACCACCTCTCCTTAAATATGAAGCATGATGCTAACTGCATGGACTATATCTCATTGATCAGCCTGGATGTCAGTCAAGGTCTGCCCCACCCATGCCCCCCTTCCTCATTGCCTCATACCTGTGGGCAGAGTGCTCAGATAGACCTTGGCTTCCCGACAGCAACAAATAAAAACATTAATTCTGTCCCGGGATGTTATCTTCTTCTTCTCAAGCTAAATCCCAACAATGACTGCACTAGCTTTGAAAAAGAAGGATTTCTAACTGCATGAAGAAAATTAACTCACTTTCATTCAAACCAGCACATAGCACCCTTTATTTACTGCATGCTTAGGCCTTATCAATGCATTCTAATTAATTACTACTTTTATATATAATACTTGTGTACATATGCACATACATACGTATATATACAGAGATAGAACTCATCATTCCCTTAGTCTGTGGGACACACTTTTGTTCATTTATTTCATGACTTTCAGCTTCATTTATCACAACAGCTTCCCAGGGCAGGAAAGGTGTTTTATCTAGTGCAGCTCATACCCACAGTTTGTAGGTTAAAGATGTTGCCAGTCGCCACTTTTTAAAGCCAGTTGTGGTTTCATACTACTGCATTAATCTGAAAGTCACCTATTGAACACAGTATGGTATATAGCATCATGTAGTAATTAACATCATGCAGTTCAATATTTATTGTCACTCAGAATCAAATCCCCCTGAGGTACACATTGAACTTCTCCATCCTTCAGTATTACCCATCAAGTGCTTCCAGGTCCTTGGGTGTAAACCTTTTCATGAATGGATTTGCCTTCACCTGAGGCAGGAGTAACCCAAACTGCCTTCCCTAACTTATTTTTTGTGTGCACTGCAGGAAGTTCACCCCTTTCTACAGTACTTAGAAGTTCTGATTGGGCAGACCTGGCTCAATTGAAGGATCCTCTAGTGCTGACCAACAAAGTGGCTTTTGCTAAATGTGAATCCCAATTTTTGAAGGTTCCACCACCCATTGTCCTTAGTATGTCCATTGTACTTTAACAGTCCATTGTACTTTTCAATTTTCCCAGAAGCTTGTGCAAGATAGGGGATGTGATATGTTATACTCTTTGGCCCAAGTGTCTCTAAGCCTGTTTTTGAAATGAGTCCCGTTGTCTGACTTGATTCTTTCTGGCATGCCATGTTGCCACAGGACTTGCTTTTCAAGACCCAAGATAGTATTCTGGGCTGTAGCGTGGGGTATGGCATATGTTTCCAGCCATCTGGTAGTTGCTTCCACCATTGTAAATCCATAGTGCTTACCTTTGCAGGTTTGTGGAAGTGTAATATAATCAATCTGCCAAGCCTCTCCGTATTTATATTTTAATCATTGCCCTCCATACCATACAGGCTTTATCTGTCTGGCTTGTTTGATTTCAGCACAGGTTTCACGCTCATGGATAACCTGTGAAATAGTATTCATAGTTGCTGCCAGTTGCTCCTCTTCCATTGCTGTAGCCGTCCCCACAAGGTATTTGCCACCATCCATAAGTCAGTGTAGAAATAAAGTACTGGCCACTTTTCCTGTTCAGCAATATCTAAAGCCATCTGGATGGCTTCCACCTCTCTGAACAGACTTGATTCACCTTGTCCCTCAATGGCTTTTGTGATCCACTGTATGAGAATTCACACAATACCTTCCCACTTCTGATGCTTTCCTACAAGATGACAGGGTCCATCAGTTAACAGGGTGTATTGCTTCTCATTCTCTGGTAGTTTACTATGTGGTGGAGCTTCTTCAGCATGTGTCACTTCCCCTTCATCTGACAACATTCCAAAGTCTTTACCTTCTGGCCAGTCTGTCATCACTTCTAAAATTCCTGGATGACTGGGACTCCCTCTTTGAGCTCCTTATGTAATCAGTGCAATCCACTTACTCCATGTAACATTGGTGGCATGCCTTTTCCAACCTAAATAATTCTATGAGTCTATGATTTTACAATCTCTAGGAAACCAGAGCTCCATCATGTGTAGTAGTTACTTGGGAAGGCAAACGCCATGACTTTGAATATCCTTCCTTCCTTCCTTCTTCTTCTCCCAGCTTTACATGCTGAGCATACATCATGTGGGATGGAGTATCAATAGCAATACGTATTGTGGATGGTACACGCTGGACTGAGACACTGGGAGATCCTCATTTGCCAAGCCATCAGTAGGCAACTTCTAGAAAGATCTTTGAATAAGCTGGTGTCTCACGGAAGTGCTGTGCTTCCTTGTCCCCTGCCTGCGTAAGCCAGGCTGTTCTCCTGCTGCACCTTTGACCACGGCACGAGATAAGGCATAGCACAGGCAGAGCACGATGCTCCCTGCTGTGGAGCACCTCTCATGGGAGCCCTTATTGAAGAGAAGCTTTTCTCTGATGTCTCTGGAAAGTGCCTTTTTATCCTTAGCGCTGGATCCTGTGTGATCAAGACTGGTCCTGGACTGTGGCCAAGACAGGTGAAAATGGACTTCAATGGCTGTTCTCAGGGCAGCTTCACCTGGATCAACAGACCTTTGGTACCTCTATTGCAACATTTAAAGGCTTATGATGCCAGAGATAGCAAAGCTCTGCCTTTTAATATTCCTAAGGCTATCCTGGTTAGGTGTAACTGGAACTATGAATGGGCAAACTGAGCTACTGCTACTGCTTCTGGTGTTGGAACATATTCAAAACTTCCTAAGAGGAAAAAGGCTATATCAGACTTCAGTGCCCTTTGACTTAACACTGTGATAATGTAATTGCATACAGGAAGGGGAAAATTTTCAGTGGAATGTTTCTGAAGAAGAAAGGGCTAAAAAACAACATAGATTGAGGACTGAACTGGATGAAAGTTCAATGACTCACAAGTACTTAATGCTTAAGACCAAAGTATATGTAGTAGCTAAAGAGCTATAATAAATTTCTGTTATCATGAAATTACAACCTCCATAATTGCAGCAAAATCCCAAATGTCCCTGTAATTTCCCCCTTTATTAAATACTGGTGAATGAATAAAAGGTACATGAGCATCACTATAGCGATATTTGAAGGGTCATATTTGCACTAAGGTCTGAAGTTTTCACCACCATTTCTTGGTTGTATAAGGTAAGTCTCCCTCATCTATATATCAAATCTCAAATTTTAGGTCAAAGGGTATAGTTGTTAAAGTGCTTGTAATAAATACCGATAATGGTTCTCAGCAACTAACATATCTCACATTTTTTTTCCTAATCATTCTTTCCTTCCTAATTCTTGTTCGAAAAGGCTTGTGTTAGCATCGATTTCTCTTTCAAGGCTTTTTGTCAGTTCAGTAAAAGCCTTGCTTATTACTATTCTTAGCTCAGGTTCTTGGTTCAAAACTACAACAATATTCTTACACTGTAGGGTGGCAGCTACAAAGGGCACAATGGAATAAGTCAATGGCTATTGTCTTTTTCTTTTTTTAAGGGATTACTCATGCATCCTTATGACAAGACAGAGTAGCTTCATTGTTTTCTTGTATTCACATGAACTAGGGAACACCAACCCCAAAGGCAATTGCAGAGCAGTAAAATCCCCAAGGAAAAAATATATAAGTCATAGAGTGGATGAGAAGTACGACATTCTTATAACAGATAACTCACAAACATAATGCAGAATCGTTTTTGGAGTATTTTAAACATTTCTATAGACCTGCACTGTTCTTGGATCATATTTGTTGAGTTTACAATCATTTTAATAAATCTGAATGTCAAAGCTGTAAGAAGATATTATATATCACCTAACTATAAGGAGTCTCCAACACCACCTCCCTCCCACACACTTTTTTTCTTCTGTGTTGTTTGTTGGTTGGGTGGTTGGGTTTTTTTTGTTTGTTTGATGTGGTTTTTTTAGACAAATAGATCAATACACAATTCCTCTTATCTAACAGATGTATGTTTGCAAGGTGTGAAGTGACTGAATGAGGCAGCTAAGCCTTGCCCAGCCTTCTCAGCAGGCTGTGAGCACTTGCGTGGTCAGTTAATACAGCTGGTGCCCGGACATGCATTATGCTATGGCCAGTTTCTGGCTCTCTTCTTTATTCTCACACTTCACTCCTATTTATGTGAAGACAAGCACAGGCTGGAGACCTCATCCCTTGCCCAGACCACCTGAGAGCATTCCCGTGTTTTTTCTTCATGCTAAAGAACAAAACCCACTGCTTGGTGTTGGTATGGTCATGTCCCAGATGTGCCAGGCTCTGTAGAAAGGTATAGCATGGTCTGCTTTGGACTTCGGGAGTTTTCCAATGTGTAGGTTGAGGTGTGACGCCCTCGATATGCACCGGCATTGGTCACCAGTTGAGCAGTAAGCATTTCAATAAATATCTTCAGAATGGATTTTGAGAAGGGCGTTGGAGGCCTGATCTTGCAGAGGTTAAGGCAAACTTTTAATTTCCTCACTAATTTCCAAGGAATTTGGGAAACTATTCATAATGAAAAGGTTATGCATATACCTCATTTAAACATCTGCAAAGTTTTGTTGCTAATTCAAATTTACAATGTTAATGACCTGTCTTGCCTCCCAGTTAAATGTCAGTACATAGTGCAATATCTAATAGAGCAATACGCATGTCAAATTGATTTCATCTAGCATGATAAAATTCACTAAATTCTTTTCCCTGTCTACAAAAACATGCTTCAGAAATACAGTATTGTTGTCAGTTGTGAGAACAAAGAGAAAATATGGAGTGTAGCTAAAATGAGACATCCAAAAACATTCTTGAAAGGAGATGGAATGGTTAAAAGCAGTCAGGCAAAATGGTACTTTTAGCTTACCATGATGGCTATGCTCTTTATCACTTTCTATCAGCTGTGTGGTTGCGTAAAAGCTTAGTAACACATTATTGCTTCCTTATATACTTTCCTTGGGTTTATACATAAATCACCTGGCCCACTCCTGCAGTACAACACCTCTGATGGACTCTGTTTTGAGACCAGGTGGCTTTTCATGCATCTAAGTATTTTTGCACATGAAGCAATTACTTTATTTGAACAATTCTATTGGCAACTTGCAGCATAATTTCCTTCCTACTGGTCCTTCTCCTGATCTGAAGGCAATAGCAAGGAGTGAAGGGGGAACTTCCAGCTGAAGAGAGTTGGAAGTCTTGGAGCCAAGTGGTCTTCTCAGTTCGCACCTCTTTCAGCAGCCAGCTGCTTCATACCCACCTCTGGTACATTTTATCTCAGCTAAGCTTGGAAAGGAAACTGGCCTTACTCAAAGACTAAAAATCACTCAACTAGAAATGCTTCAAAGAACTAAGGATGGCTTGAATAGAAAAGTATAATAAGAGGTTGGAAAGCAAAAGCCCGGACTGAGGATCAGATCTAAATGATGGGAAAGTGTGCAGCAGTTGTTAGGCATTGACACCTCTTCCATGATTTATTCTGGATTTTCCAGGCCCAATGGGGAAGATGCAAGCAGAGCAGTGCATATAAATTAGAGATCTACAGAAGAATTTAAATAAAATAGAGGAGTGGCCAATGGGAAAGCACATGCAATAAAACTGTAAAAGAGGTGAAAATAGCATGAAATGGGTGACTATTAAAATTAGGAGGCAATTGCTAGGGACAGTAACAGAGGCAAGACTGGATTGTTGGTTTAGCCACGACCAAACCAAGCGATGTGGTCTGCCACTGGAATTAATGATGTACTGCTTGAAATCTTTATGGAAAGGTATTTATGAATTTAGCAGAATATATGTTCTTCTTTCTATGTATATACTATTTATTATAACAAGAAGTGTAAACATATGTATACAAGGATTAAGGGTATATATTCAGCTCTGCATACCAGATAGGGCAGTCAACTACCTTGCTGAACAGCAGCTGGCATATAGGCATATGCAGAATAACATAGGTGCCCAAAACACCCAGCTTCAAGAAAATCATCAAAAGGCTGTATACAGTCTCTCCATTTCTGCCTGATTAAGTCTTAACAATGGAAGAAAAATCACACAACGTTATCAAATAGTAGTCAGGCAAGTGTAACAGTAGGATTTAGTGAACACTTGTTCTAGTGGACAGCTAACCTCTGGTAGAATGTATCATGAGACAGCTGTGGTTGATTTTCTTGGATAAATTTCTTTAGGTGTTGTGTGCCTGAAATCTTTCGTATTATGGTAAGACAAATTCGATCCCATGTATTCTGTGTCAGTGATCCACAGTCAAGGGCCAACGTAACAGTTTCTATTTCCTGCTGTTGTGAGAACAGCAACTGACTGCTGATACACTATCAGGAATGCAGCCTCATACGTCAGGTTCTTTACAGTTTTTTTATGGTACTTTATTTTGTGGCAAGCTTCCTCTTGTTTTGCTGTCAGTACATGCAATAGAAAGGAGCGATAATCTAAGGTGTATTTTGTACAGAGGACACTGGCATTTCAGCAGCTGCACATCAAAGGCATCTGTTATCAAAGCTGTAGACATAGGCTCCCACACAAGTTACAGAACATTTACTGGAAATGTCAGAAACGAACCAGGAAGCTGGGACTGGTGAAGCCTGGCAAGAATGCTGACAGTCAAGATTTTGTTAAAGAACCATGCTAGCAGATTTAATTGTTGTGGATAAATTTAACCACAGTGCATTCAGTCCTCCTCTGTTCCTGAATCTCCTCGATCTCATCCATAAATTTTCTATTCATGGTGTCACAGACCAGCTCAGGCTGGATGTTCTGGGGATCCTCTAGTCCATCCCCTTGCTCAAAGCAGGTTCTGAGAAACAGATTGCTCAAGACTGTGTCCAGTTGTGTTTGAATATCTTGAAGAATGGAGGAACCTATAACCTCACTGGGCAGCCTATTCCACTGCTTGGCTACCCTCATTCTTCTTTCTTATGCTTAAATGGAATTTACTTCAGTTGATGCCGAATGCTTCTCATCCTGCCATCAGGCACCACTGAGAGGAGTGTGGCTCTGTCATTATTCCATCCCATCAGGTATTTGCACACATTGATGAGATCCTGCTGAGCCTTCTCTTCTCTGGGCCTCTCCTCCTATGAGAGATGCTCTAGTCCCTTAATCATCTCAGTGGCTCTTTGTAGACTTGCTCTAGTATGTTCATGTCTCTCTTGTACTGGGGAGCCCAGAACTGGAACTTACACCCCAGATGTGTCTCACCAGTGCTGAGTAGAGGGGGAGGATCACCTCCCTTGACCTGCTGGCGGTGTTCCTCTGAACACCAGGATGGCACAGGCACATTGCTGGCTCATGGTAAATTTGTTTCCCAGGACCTCCCCAGTTCTTTGCTGCAAAACTGCTCTCCAGCTGCTTGGGTTCCTTCCTTCCTATATAACAACCTTATTTTTCAAGAGCTTAGAGTCAGGATTATGACCCTGTAGCCCCTTCCCAATGACAGTGTGTGATAACTCCACTGAACACATGGTATTGTTTTTGCTTTTGTCAGGAAGTCAGGAGCAGTAGAGCTGTGAATAGCAATGTTCAGGCTTACATTTCTTTATTACCATATCAATACAATCAGTTGTATTTACCATTGTCCTTCAGTTTGTTTGCTCTTCTCAACAACTGCTCTGACAGTTTCTGATTCTGTTTCTGGACTCTGGCCTTTTGTCATTCCTTCCTCTACTCTAGCACTGTGCACACTTGCAGGAAGAGGACTCCTTTGTCCCTGTGTCTCAAGACCTATAATGTGCTTTTCTGCAAAAGAGAGGTTGGAATACACCAGCAGGGATCATGAGCTATGTCAGCTACTGTGGTTTGGTTGATGTTTGTCGGATAGGTACAGCCTGGATCAAATATAATTAATAGATACTGGACCAATAATTCTCCGGTTTCTAATTGGCCTACGTTTCTCCTCATCAGAAGAGGAGAAACAGTAAAAATGCAATATAGTGACTCCAGCAAATATATTAACAGGACAGGATTATGGGCTGTTGTGCCTGAAGTGATCTATAACTCCACTAAGACTTCACATAGACCAACTAAGAAAATAATTTCTATAGGATTTTTGATTTTACTTCAACTTATATTTCTTTCCCTTTCTATAAACTTCATGATTCAAAGAACTGAAGGAAGTCTTGTTGGCAAACTCAGCTGAGGAGCATAGCAGTAAATTGAGGGAAAGGATTGGTCAACCAGAGCAAGCTGGTCCCAGATGAGGTCCACTTAGAGTATGTTACAAATTTCTGGTGTTAATCTACTTGATACTTGACATAATCTCATTTGTGATGTGCTGTTTATGTACAAGCAGCAGGGAAACAAGCCTGTAATTTCAAGTGAAAACCATCAGAAACATAAACATTTATGAGACCAGGGCTCTCTGCTGAAGGATTTATCAGAAAGCCTGCTATGAATTTGCTGCTTCACAATGCATTACAGTCCAATTAATTAAGTTGTTAGTTACAAGCAACAAATAAATGAAATTGGGATGGTGGGGGCAAAGAAACACATAGGTTCACAAGTCTGGTTCCAAAGGTAATGCTGGGCCTGCACATACGGTTAAGATAATTTATAATAAGGGCAATAGCACTAATTATCCATAACATGGGAACTTTACTGTTCATGTGTAATAATTCTGTAAAGAACAAATAGTCATAAAGATATTACTTAAGAAATCAGATACAACATAAACCAGACTGGCCTTGGGAGCCTCACCCTTTCACAGGTGCAGAGTATAAATTCTCATGCTTTGCCTTCTTAGCATCTCTTGGCAAGATGGGTACCACCAAGACCTGGCTGTGGTTATTCCTCTTAAATACCGCACTCCTGGATGCCACCTCAGGTAAGTCACTTCAAATCTCTAAAGACTATTCTTCTAAAAAATGTAGGAAAAAGGGAAATGTCTTACTCCTCCATATTGGTTCCATACATGTAATTCACATGCCAGTATAATCAACTTTGTGCAAAGATTAGAAGACAGAATGAAATTAGATAGTGTGATGTTGTCTATTTAAAAATATGAACCAATCAGTATTGTGTTTAACTATCAATCATGTTGAAGTAAATTTAGTGCAGTGAAAATGATATTACTGTGTTTTGCAGTAGTGTCTTGCATAGTTTAAATGAACAAAAAAACCTACCAGGAAAATACTACTGAAGAACTTTGTTTCTATAAATCTGTGGGATTCAGCATGAAATTAAGATGGAATACCATTTCTTTGGCTGCAATGCATACAAGCTTAAAAAGACTTCAAATTCAGCTTTGCATATGCACATGGAACTACTCAATACTTATTCACCTTTATATAATTTAATGGAAGCACAGTAGTAGGACACAGTTGCTATCCTGTACAGTATCATGAAGTCCTAGAGTTGTGCATTTTGCTCACAGTTGCACCCTTGAGACCTTCATGCACATGGAAGAAAAACCTGGAAACTATAACAATTCGGTTTGCACATTTAGACATGCAAATCAAAACAGTGTTGGATTTTCTCAGAAACCAGTATTTAGTGTCACTGAGGACTTTCTTAAAACTATTGATATTTTACAGGGATTAATGCTTGGTTTTACTATTCCCAGCAAACACAGGGCTTTATACATCGCTGCCTAAAGAAAAGCACCTTACTTGGGGAGGGTTGAGGTGAACACTGGGGAGTTTTGTTTGTTTTAAAATCAAGCTGTGCAATTTTGAAGGATGTACAAACCATTACTTACTGAAAGTTACCCTGGTTTTCCAAAATGTTTCCCCTATTAAAGACTAAATATTTTAATTGCAACGCCCAATAGAATTTGCATGACCCAGTCGGGCAGTTAAGGAGGAATTTACACGGTGATCACTGTTTGCTCTTCATTTTATGCTAAACTCCACTATCTGTCTCACTGCATAAAGTCACTTTTTGAAGGTGTGGGAATTACTAAGTATTTTTTGTGTGCTACTCAAAATAAAAAAGGCTTGAGAAATACACACCACTTCTGAAATGCTGTATCAGACCATGGATCATGGCTAAGCATGTCACTGTTTTTATGTGAAAATCATTAATACATTTTTCCTACTAGACATGAAATGAATAACCTAAGTGAGTTTTCTTTATGCTTGTTTTACATGTTTTTCACCATGCATTTGAGTTTACAGGAAAAAAAAAGGAAAAAAGCAGACAAACAAACTATGTTCCACAACTAAAATACCATGGATATTTCAAATTAGAATCACAGATTTAAGAAAGTACCACAAATTTTCTCCATTACTCCCACCCAGTCACATGTTTCTGTAAACTTTGACTGTTTTTTTTAACTATGATGACAATAAGTCTGTGCAATACTTGATTTATTTAGCTCCCAGCACCTTCTGTGCATTATTGCTAGCAAATACATGCTAAGGATTACCACAGAAAATGCAGGTATTAGTCAAAAATCCAAACTAGTCTCTTTAGTCTGACAGAACATTGATCCAAACCTGCATGTATGAAAAATTGGTTTGCTAGATAGCAGACTGGCCTTCGGTTTCTGTGTACAGTCTTTTGTTAATTGAAAAGTTAATTGTGGGAGGTTACTAAGCCCTTATGGGCCATGGCTGACATTACCCAGAGACTTTGAGCCACAGGTTTAATGTAAAAGAGCAAACTTTGCTGTGATGCTTGTACAATGTTTTGTAGGATGTTCTCTCATGCAGATTGAATTTATGGTGCAGTCCTGCCCTCCCCTCTGGCTTCAGATTATTTTAACCACATTCAATTGAGTTTGACAGAAGGGAACTACTTTAAACTTTGATTAAATGTTTTAACATTGCACACACATGCAAAGCACCATTTCTGACAGTCAGGTCAACCATCACTTGTTCTCCTCCAATATATAAGTGTTTCTTTATATATTTTCAAGGCCAAATGAATTACTCACACACTTATGAGTGCATGCAATGCATAGGTTATGCCCCTTGATTTTCATAATCCTGAGAGTGGTAAGACAGACAAGTCTAGCAAATATTAATAACAAGGATTTATCCTTAGCAGTTTACCAAAGAAGTTGTAAAAAATTATTAATTCTGTGTCCTAGAGCAATGGATGCCTTTATATCCTCAGTGTAAGTATATCACTGGGCAAAATATGCAACACATCCTTTTTGTAAAATTCCATTTTCAACAACCCCCCACATACACCTCTCTTGTCTGTCTTGTCCAAAGCTGTGAGCCTCAATCTGCTATTGTACTAGTCACTGCGGTGAATGAGTTTATCTCCTTGGAAACAAGTTCCTCACTACTGTTTTGGTTTTAATTTGTAAAGCAGTTGCATAAAGGGAAATTAAGGGACCTGGGAGGGATCCTAGTTTCTAAGATTAAAAGATTCTTACTTTCTTCTTTCTCTTCTACCTTAAACAGTTTCATATCTCAGGACCAAATGTGCCACCATGCTAATGTCTTGAGTTGTATCTGTGTTTCCATGTTTTCTATCTATGTGTTACTTTTGGGATGTACTAGTTCATATCTCAGCTCAGGGGTCTGAAGCTGCCTGGTGGTAGGTGGGACACATAGGAGCACGGCGCTATGAACCACGTGCCCAGGGCATGGCACTGGTCTGCCAGTTGTGCCCTTGGTGCTATCGGACGTCTGCCATGAAAACCCAAAGACAGCAAAGCTCCAAGGTGGATTGCACCAGGTCCCAAAAGATGTACCTCTCCAGGGAAACCATAGCTCACCTGTGTTTGTTTATCACCTGCATTGTCCAATTTAGTCACTCACTAAAACCAGCCATTTAACACAAGACTCACAGAATCACAGAATCACGGAATCAGAGAATGGTTTGGGTTGGAAAGGACCTTTAGATGACATTTGGTGCAACCCTCCTGTAACAAGGAGTGTTATTTTCAGCTAGAGGATGTCTCAGAGCACTGTCTAACCTGTCCGTGAATGTTTCCAGGGATGGGACATGTACAACATGTCTAGGCAACCAGGAAATAAGCACTTCATTGGCTGAAGACAAAAGGTTTTGGAGATGTGTTCAAAGACCATGTTTTTCTTTCCTGCCACCATGGAAGAATACTTTGCAGAGAACCCCAAGCTCTCCACTATCCATATGTCTAGGTGGTAGGAATATCCCCATAACTGGGAGAAAACCTGTCCATGCTCCTTCATACACAAGATCCTCACTTGATTCTTTCTCTTCCTCTGCTACAGATGCCACAAGCGTGAAAACTGTTCCCCCACCACTACCTGCACCAGAAGACACAAATGTGGCTGAAAAGGCCTTAGTAGTGACCGATCTTCCAGGTGGGTCTGAGTTTCTCATAGTTTTTGTAGCTACTACTCTTTTGGTGGAACCAGTTAGTGGCTCACATGCTGGGTCTTGGTCTTCTCCATGGGAGAGCAGACCCAGGGAAATACACAGCCTAGTATGACACAGGGTGGCAGTCCTGGTGGCCTAGAACACCTAGAGCATTGCCAACACCCCAATGAGTGAAGGTGCTGGGCTGCTAGAGGATTTTCTCATGTGTTCCCTGTCTGCTCCTTTCCAAGGTGCAACCCTGAGCCTGGTGAACGGCAGGAACCCGTGTGAGGGACGCGTAGAGATTGAATACTACGCGGGCACAGGCACTGTCTGTGATGACAGCTGGGACCTGAACGATGCCCAGGTCGTGTGCAGGCAACTGGGATGCGGCTCTGCTGTTTCTGCACCCTCAAATGCCTACTTTGGACAAGGCACCGGCACCATCTACCTGGATGATGTGCAGTGCACAGGGAATGAGTCCTCCCTCTTCCAGTGCAGCCACAGTGGCTGGGGTGTCCACAACTGTGGCCACAGTGAAGATGCTGGTGTTGTGTGCTCAGGTACCGTTGCTTCTCCTTCCTAAATACTGGGATACTTTCCAAAAGAGGCCCTTCTTGGCTACAATTAACTATGTCTTGGAGGCACATTCAAAGATTGTGTTTTTCTTTGCACCCACCATTGAAGGCCATCCTGCAGAGGCCCCCAAGCTCTCCATCTCGCATATGACAGAGTGGCACGAATATCCTCAGGGCTGGGAGATAACCTGTCCATGTTCCTTCGTCCACAAGCTTCTCACTTGCTTCTTTCTCTTCCTGATCTACAGGTGTCACAAGCACAACCACTGTTACCGCTCCACCAACGACTACGCCAGGTGGGCGTGAATTTTCTTGTTTCTTTTTCCTTTTTATGCTCACTAGAATTTCTGGGAACAGTTTGTGGCTCAAACGATCAGAGATTGTGTTGTTCATTGCACCCACCATGAAAGACCCCCCTGGAGAGACCCCCAGGCTCTCCATCACCGATGTGTCAAGGTGGCACCAGCATCCCCAGGGCTGGGAAAAAACCTGTCCATGGCTTTTCATCCACAATGTCCTCACTTGCTTCTTTCTCTTCCTCCCCTACAGATGCCACAAGCATAAGCACAACCAGCTTCCCAACAACCATTCCTCCAGGTGAGTCTGAATTTGTCTTGGTTTCTGTAGCCACTACTTTTGGTGGAACCAGTTAGTGGCTCACATGCTGGGTCTTGGTCTTCTCCATGGGAGAGCAGACCCAGGGAAATACACAGCCTAGTATGACACAGGGTGGCAGTCCTGGTGGCCAAGAACTCCTAGAGCATTGCCAACGCCCCAATGAGTGAAGGTGCTCGGCTGCTAGAGGATTTTCTCATGTGTTCCCTGTCTGCTCCTTTCCAAGGTGCAACCCTGAGCCTGGTGAACGGCAGGAACCAGTGTGAGGGACGTGTACAAATTGATTACTATGCGGGCACGGGCACTGTCTGTGATGACAGCTGGGACCTGAACGATGCCCAGGTCGTGTGCAGGCAACTGGGATGCGGCTCTGCTGTTTCTGCACCCTCAAATGCCTACTTTGGACAAGGCACCGGCACCATCTACCTGGATGATGTGCAGTGCACAGGGAATGAGTCCTCCCTCTTCCAGTGCAGCCACCGTGGCTGGGGTGTCCACAACTGTGGCCACAGTGAAGATGCTGGTGTTGTGTGCTCAGGTACCGTTGCTTCTCCTTCCTAAATACCAGGACACTTTCCAAAGTGGCCCTTGTTGGCTGCAATTAGCCATGTCTTGGAGGCACAGTCAAAGATTATGCTTTTCTTTGCATCTACCATGGAAGACCATCCTGCACAGACCCCCAAGCTCTCCATCACCGATGTGTCAAGGTGGCATCAACAACGCCAGGGCTGGGAAAAAACCTGTCCATGGCTTTTCATCCACAATGTCCTCACTTGCTTCTTTCTCTTCCTCCCCTACAGATGCCACAAGCATAAGCACAACCAGCTTCCCAACAACCATTCCTCCAGGTGAGTCTGAATTTGTCTTGGTTTCTGTAGCCACTACTTTTGGTGGAACCAGTTAGTGGCTCACATGCTGGGTCTTGGTCTTCTCCATGGGAGTGCAGACCCAGGGAAATACACAGCCTAGTATGACACAGGGTGGCAGTCCTGGTGGCCTAGAACACCTAGAGCATTGCCAATGCCCCAGTGAGAGAAGGTGCTGGACTGCTAGATTTTCTCATGTGTTCCCTGTCTGCTCCTTTCCAAGGTGCAACCCTGAGCCTGGTGAATGGCAGGAACCGGTGTGAGGGACGTGTACAAATTGATTACTATGCGGGCACGGGCACTGTCTGTGATGACAGCTGGGACCTGAACGATGCCCAGGTCGTGTGCAGGCAACTGGGATGCGGCTCTGCTGTTTCTGCACCCTCAAATGCCTACTTTGGACAAGGCACCGGCACCATCTACCTGGATGATGTGCAGTGCACAGGGAATGAGTCCTCCCTCTTCCAGTGCAGCCACCGTGGCTGGGGTGTCCACAACTGTGGCCACAGTGAAGATGCTGGTGTTGTGTGCTCAGGTACCGTTGCTTCTCCTTCCTAAATACCAGGACACTTTCCAAAGTGGCCCTTGTTGGCTGCAATTAGCCATGTCTTGGAGGCACAGTCAAAGATTGTGCTTTTCTTTGCATCTACCATGGAAGATCATCCTGCACAGACCCCCAAGCTCTCCATCACCGATGTGTCAAGGTGGCATCAACAACGCCAGGGCTGGGAAAAAACCTGTCCATGGCTTTTCATCCACAATGTCCTCACTTGCTTCCTTCTCTTCCTCCCCTACAGATGCCACAAGCATAAGCACAACCAGCTTCCCAACAACCATTCCTCCAGGTGAGTCTGAATTTGTCTTGGTTTCTGTAGCCACTACTTTTGGTGGAACCAGTTAGTGGCTCACATGCTGGGTCTTGGTCTTCTCCATGGGAGAGCAGACCCAGGGAAATACACAGCCTAGTATGACACAGGGTGGCAGTCCTGGTGGCCTAGAACTCCTAGAGCATTGCCAACGCCTCAATGAGTGAAGGTGCTCGGCTGCTAGAGGATTTTCTCATGTGTTCCCTGTCTGCTCCTTTCCAAGGTGCAACCCTGAGCCTGGTGAATGGCAGGAACCGGTGTGAGGGACGTGTACAAATTGATTACTATGCGGGCACGGGCACTGTCTGTGATGACAGCTGGGACCTGAACGATGCCCAGGTCGTGTGCAGGCAACTGGGATGCGGCTCTGCTGTTTCTGCACCCTCAAATGCCTACTTTGGACAAGGCACCGGCACCATCTACCTGGATGATGTGCAGTGCACAGGGAATGAGTCCTCCCTCTTCCAGTGCAGCCACCGTGGCTGGGGTGTCCACAACTGTGGCCACAGTGAAGATGCTGGTGTTGTGTGCTCAGGTACCGTTGCTTCTCCTTCCTAAATACCAGGACACTTTCCAAAGTGGCCCTTGTTGGCTGCAATTAGCCATGTCTTGGAGGCACAGTCAAAGATTATGCTTTTCTTTGCATCTACCATGGAAGATCATCCTGCACAGACCCCCAAGCTCTCCATCACCGATGTGTCAAGGTGGCATCAACAACGTCAGGGCTGGGAAAAAACCTGTCCATGGCTTTTCATCCACAATATCCTCACTTGCTTCTTTCTCTTCCTCCCCTACAGATGCCACAAGCATAAGCACAACCAGCTTCCCAACAACCATTCCTCCAGGTGAGTCTGAATTTGTCTTGGTTTCTGTAGCCACTACTTTTGGTGGAACCAGTTAGTGGCTCACATGCTGGGTCTTGGTCTTCTCCATGGGAGAGCAGACCCAGGGAAATACACAGCCTAGTATGACACAGGGTGGCAGTCCTGGTGGCCTAGAACACCTAGAGCATTGCCAACGCCCCAATGAGTGAAGGTGCTCGGCTGCTAGAGGATTTTCTCATGTGTTCCCTGTCTCCTCCTTTCCAAGGTGCAACCCTGAGCCTGGTGAACGGCAGGAACCGGTGTGAGGGACGTGTACAAATTGATTACTATGCGGGCACGGGCACTGTCTGTGATGACAGCTGGGACCTGAACGACGCCCAGGTCGTGTGCAGGCAACTGGGATGCGGCTCTGCTGTTTCTGCACCCTCAAATGCCTACTTTGGACAAGGCACCGGCACCATCTACCTGGATGATGTGCAGTGCACAGGGAATGAGTCCTCCCTCTTCCAGTGCAGCCACCGTGGCTGGGGTGTCCACAACTGTGGCCACAGTGAAGATGCTGGTGTTGTGTGCTCAGGTACCGTTGCTTCTCCTTCCTAAATACCAGGACACTTTCCAAAGTGGCCCTTGTTGGCTGCAATTAGCCATGTCTTGGAGGCACAGTCAAAGATCATGCTTTTCTTTGCATCTGCCATGGAAGACCATCCTGCACAGACCTCCAGGCTTTCCATCACTGATGTGTCAAGGTGGCATCAACATTGCCAGGGCTAGGAAAAAACCTATCCATGGCCTTTCATCCACAATGTCCTCACTTGCTTCTTTCTCTTCCTCCCCTACAGATGCCACAAGCATAAGCACAACCAGCTTCCCAACGACTATTCCTCCAGGTGAGCCTGAATTTGTCTTGGTTTTTGTAGCCACTACTTTCACTGCTACCTGTTTGTGTGTCACATCATTAATTGTTGTGGGTTTTTTGTTCCCACCATGGAAGACTGCCCTGCAGAGATCCCCAAGCTCTCCATCACTCATGTGTCTGGGTGGCATGAATATCCCCATGACTAGGAGAAAACCTGTCCATGCTCCTTCATACACAAGTTCCTCACTTGATTTTTTCTCTTCCTCCTCTATAGATGACACACACATGATCACTGTTACCACTCCATCAACAATTACAACAAGTGTGTCTTCTTATTTCACCTTTTGAATTCATTATTTTGGGGGTGTATTTGTTAGTATTTTGTAATTTGGAGTTGTATCATTTGCACATTTTAATACTTTTTGAAAAAGTCATTATTGTACTAGCTGTTTTAAGTCCTACCTACAGCTCCTCTGTGTCTTTCTGATTCTGTCGCTGGGGGTGGATTTCAGACTACGGTGATTTTGTGGGTAATCCTTTAGATTTTATGTTATTTGGCCTACCTCCTCTTTCATTCTCTCATATACACTTACATGTTAATGCTACCAAATGTTAATAGCAAGGTAGAGTAGGAGTTTTCTCAAGAGATCATAATATCTGCAGCCTGAGTGAGAAGAGCACAACCATTTGATTTCTCTGGAAACCATTTGATTTCTCCTGTTGCTATGGCTTGGACACAAAAAAAAATGTATTTTCCTTTGATGGGAAGTACATCTAAATCTAAGTCATTCACATCTTTTTTTTTCTTTTTGTTTAGGGAGAAAATACATTTGTGGTGACTTACTTTTTGATTCATCTGGAACGTTTCAGAGTCCTTTTTATCCTTGGAATTATCCAGATAATGCAGAGTGTTTGTGGCAAATACAAGTAGTGAATAATTTCCGTATTATGCTCACATTTGGACAAGTTGAGTAAGTAAACCACTTGCTGCTTGGGCAATAAACGGGTCCCAAATCTCAACTAAACCCACAGTAGCCAAGCACATTTCCAGTGCTTATAAGGGAATTATAAATACTACATGGAAATTGTGTCAGTGCACTATATTAGTTGATTGGTTGTTTGGCATTTAAAAAACTAAGTTTACCAAATGCATTTTAATATATATTAACGTTTCTTCCTCAGGTTGCAAGGTGGATGCCAGAATGACTATATTGAGATCTATGATGGGCCACCCAATTCTTCTCCTCTGCTTGGAAGAATTTGTTCTGGTTCTTATCTCACATACACATCATCCTCAAATTTTATGACTGTCATATTTAACAGTGACTCCAGCTATTCCAGTCGAGGGTTTTATGCTGAGTATCACACTTTTCTAGCAGACCAGAACATCAGTAAGTTTCTATTCAGTTTGTAATGCTGTCTTTGCTTAGAAGAATTACACCCTGATTTTATTTTCCAAACTAGCATTTCTTAATGTTGTTGAACAGCTTGTACGTGGCTGACATTCCTACTTTAATTTCATAACTGGTTGTTGACCAGTCACTTTCAGACGATATTTTATTTATTTAAAAAAATCTTCAAGTATGAAATTAATTGCCTTTAGATGTTTTCTACAATGGCCAGTCTAAATCCTTATTTCTTCTCATCACATTATTATGTATATATATTTTTTTTACCTTTTCAGCCAGTTTTTCATAGAACCATAGAAATATTGGTTAGAAAAGACCTTTGGAGGCTTCCTACCCCAACTATTCAAAGCAGAGCTATTGCCAACACCAGATCAAGTCCATTATGACTTTGTCCAGCTGGGTCTCTAGAAATGTTCCAAGCCACAATTTCTCTGTATGACCTGTTCCAGGACTGGCCTGCAGCCCTAGTGAAAAAGTTTGTCTAGCATGCACTCACAACCTCCCCAGGCACAAACAATGGCCATCGTCTTTGGCTATGTTATCTTTGTAACTTCTTTTAAAGAGGCTGTGTGTTGCCAGTCGGCCCCTGGCATCAGATATCTCTCTCTACCAAAGGCCTAACATTCCCTGGGATCATTGCTTTTCATGCCATGGACTCAGTCAACCATCATGGAGATGGTTTCAGGATCCATTCCCACTCAAGTAATGTTTCTGCAAGCTAGAGTGCAAAATAGCTTTTGGATTCTTATTCAGGAAAAACTCCCACTTCTTAGCATTTTTGTGTGAGTGCTGATACACGCTCAAGGTCTCAGTAAAAGCCTATTGTAAGTTATATGTTTTTGTAGGAAAGTAACTTAAGGTCAGCTGAAGTTTGTCAGAGACTGTTGCTTATTTGTATCTACGTCTAAGGTGTAAAACTATGTGGTTTGGCTTATGAATCCTCTCCCCTAAGTGGCAGTAGCTATCACATTTGTGAAGTTGTAACATGCAAACGTTATCAAGTACCTGAAATGACTAATAATTCGTATTTTCTTCCCTAGCCCTTGTGTGCTCACCAGCCTACATGCGTGTAGTTGTAGACAGACGCTATCTCCAGTCACAGGGCTACTCAGTGTCGAACATCAGCTTGTCTGACTCTTACTGTAGACCAACAATTACATCAACTGAAGTTATATTCAATGTTCCATACAACAGCTGTGGTACACGTAGACAGGTTGGTGTCAACACATTTTGGAGAGCTCTCCAACTCTGGGCATGGATATTGAATAGACTCTTGGGAAATTGTCATGAATTGCAAGGGGTGTTGTAGCTCACAGATATTCAAAACACAGAAAAGCAACATGTGTTTCTGGAGGCAAATATTCGTTAAGCATTCCTAATTATCCTTCCTATGGTCTAGGTAATCCCTGTATCTGTTTCAGGGGGATGCTTTAGAGAAAAAAGTACAGAAGACAGTTAAGTGAACAAACCTATCCAGGAAGTTTGGAACTTTTGAGTATGACATGTTCTTACTGACTAATACTAGGACCTGGCAAATACAGAAGTTTGTGGTACAGATTGTGAACATGACTACCTGTGATAACCATGTACTTGTCTAATGTGTCAAATAGGTCGACAGTGAAACCATCACCTACTCCAATGTGATAAAAGTACTTGCTTCTGATTACATCATCAAGAGGCAAAAGGACCTTCGCTTGCTCATCAACTGCAAAATGCTCCAGAACACCTGGGTGCAAGCAGTGTACATTGCTGATGACAACAATAATGCTGTTAATGTCACTGAAACCCAGTATGGCAGATATGATGTAAACCTGACATTCTACAATTCCTCGTCTTTTGTGTGGCCAGTGGATGACTTTCCATACTATGTTGACCTGAATCAGAATTTGTTCCTTCAAGCTTCTCTTCACAGCTCTGACCCGAATCTGGTGCTGTTTGTGGACACGTGTGTGGCATCGCCAGATCCTAGCGATTTTAGAACAGTGGTCTATGAATTGATCAGAAGTGGGTAAGAAATTTCCAAAGAATTATTTTAAAAGTATTTCTATGCATAGTTCTGAAAGAGCTCCATTTAGGAAAGAGGTGATTTAGGGTCAGCGTACATTGGTTGCAATTCTCAATACAAATAGACTTCTAAGAAAGACATTTTTGCAAAGCCTGAATAAAATATATGTCAAAGAAATGCCATTCAGAAATTGTAGTCAACACTGGAGATTTCACTCAAGGAGGCAGTGGAGAAACTGCGGCCTCAATTTGTTTCTGAAACAGATGCATTAAATGTAGGGATGTCAAGGGCTCTGTATTAAAAGCAAACTTATTTACAAAATCTAAAATCAGTAATATCCATCTATAAATTTCATATGTGTTCAAATATCACTGCAGTATAAAATAAACTTAAGTATAAGAGGACTTAAAATCCTTGGGGTCTTTGTTAGGGAAATGAGCACAATGTATTCAAACACAATTAATGACAACTTTGAGATATTCTGGGGAGGGTGAATTATTGTGATATTTTTGCAGGGTACTTAAATTAAACCAGAATGACCAGGATCTAAGTTAGGTAACTTCTGAAACTAGTAATTGTCAGGAAGTGAATCTCATTGACAGGAAAGTTAATCTAGCAACTTGCTCTGTGAAACATCTGGAAATCTGACAGATGTGATCACTCAAGCAAGGTACTCTGCAAACATTGAAGGACTAAAGAGCAGGTTTATTGACCCAAAATAGATGTCTATTAGAATTAGTTTTGTCCTTCCAGAGTAGAAAGGGGCCCTTTCTACTTCTGCAACAACCTGCAGGGGCCTCTTTGCAAACAGGTAGACCAGTTTGGAAATGCAAACCAGGTCCTCACCTGGAACACAGAAACCGGCAGAACCACTGATTATTTTTCAGTTATTTGTGTTTACACAAATTTCATTGAGCTATGAAATTTCTGTGCTGTATACATGATTGTGGTAGAAATCACTGCCACTTTCCCTTATTTTTGTCTCTTAATTTCCCTTCTCACTAAAAACACTTTTAAAAAATCCTTTTGTCTTGTACTCTAACCTTCTATTTTTATATTTGAACTCAAAGCATATTGCACAGAGATAGTGTAATGCTGTTTTTATTCACAATAGATAACATGTCAATTTTGTCTCTTTCCAGGTGTCCTAAGGATCCCACCTACTCTTCTTACTATTCACCATACAGCAGTGTTTCCCGATTTGCATTTAACGCTTTTTCATTTGTTAACCACTATCCATCAGTTTACCTGCAGTGTGAGCTGGTGGTGTGCAGGCACAACGACTACTCATCCCGCTGCTATCAGGGCTGCATTAGTCGGTTCAAGAGGAATGCAGGTTCTTCCCAGGAAAATATGAATGTTGTTATTGGACCTGTTCAGCTTCGAGAAGCTCAGGCTGAGAACAGGAATGTTGGTAAGTTTAAATAACTTCAATAGGTGTTTATTAATATGTGTATGTTTGTGTCAGTTCAGACACAAAATCCAGTTCTGTAATATGCCTCAGCTCATTTATTCACAACTCTATTACAATTCTTACAGGGAATTTAAAAATTAATTTTTATAATTTTGTTTTATGGTGTTTTAAAATTACTTGCCTTCTGTCATAATTTAGATCCAATATTTGTTCTGCACACTTCAAATGGCGATTGGTTTGGTTCTGTGGGAACAGGGATAAGATAAAACTCATCTCCCTGCAGGATTTATGTTAATTTTTCAAAGGTCCCTGTGCCTTGTTGACATCTCTGATTTTTTAGCAACCAATCAGTAGGTCCCCTTGGAAATGTGGTTTTCCAGTGTCCAGTATCTGCTGTTTCCACTATCAGAAAGCAGCACCTTATGGTCTTAAGAGTGTAGTAATTGCAAATTCTTAGTTCCTCTTTTATTTCTTGTCATAATCTTTACTTGTTTGGCACAACCACAGAACCATTTGTGAAATAAATGTGCAATAAAGCAGTTTGGCTTCTGATCAGATCCAGATTGCAACATTTTACTTCAAGTCCTCATTGCCTAATTGGCTTTGAGATGAACCAGCCTGCGAAAACAAACATAAGCCTCTCTCTTTCTCTTTTTTGCACAGAGCTGGCCTCTGACATCCAGGTGAAAGAGGAGTCCCAGAGCCCAGCGCCTGCTGCCAGCTCCCACGTTCCTCTGGCTGCGACCATCGTGGTGCTGGTAGCTGCTGTTCTCATGGTGGGAGGATTCCTTTTGAAGCGTAAACTGCAGGAACCCATCCCATACCAGATAATGTGAGAGGCAAGCCAAGACTTGCAGGTAGAAGGATATTTTCACCAGCCATCTGCTTCATTATTTGGTTTTACAATCTGTGTAGAGGGTAACTCTTACCTGACTATTCCACCATCCAGATCTTGTTTGAAGAATGTGCTGCATCAAGATAACAGCCAGTGTTACCATGAACTGAACTTACAAAGGAGACTGACTTTAAAATCCGCAAGTCCAAATATACCTGGTCTAAAGAAAGGCTGATTCTTCCATCCCAGCATTCAAATGAGCTGCCATCTTCAGTGTGGGACATTTCAGAGCATCTCAGTTGAGTTTCTAGTTGAGTGTTTGTGTGAGAAGACTGATTTAGGTGACTTGAGAAAGAAGAACTGAGTTCTTTTGCCCTTGCTGATATGCAGATAAAACACCTGTGTAGCACCATGAGTTACCCTGGAAAGTAGTCCAAGAAAAATGTTACTTTTCACTTAAAAATATCTCAATAATAATCCATAAGCAAAAAGACACAGGGACTGCACATAAGGAATTGCTCCTGTAGACCGTTCCTTATTGTTGGGGGGTATGGTTCTTCTCAATTACATGTTTCTCTGAGAAATTGAAGGCCATTTATAAGTTTTGGTATAGAGGATGGATATAATCAAATCTGTTATGTAAATGTGTCATTAAAAAAAGTGGGAAAGAAAATGTTTTTTTGAGCAATACATTTGTTCTGTACTTGCAAACATGCAATGTATGTGTCTGAACTTCCACCTAACGTATCATCAGGTTGGAGAACCTGGCTTCTGACGAAATGACCTTGCCAAACCATGCTTGTGATCTTCTTACACATTTCTACACCCATAATGGGGAGGGAAAAAGAGAATGTATGTAAGTTGCCATAAGGAAGTGTGACTTGTCTCTTATCCCCATGCAAAATCAAAATTAAAAAATTAATAAAGAAAGAGCCTGCTTGGAAGAAACCACTTAGTACAGGTGGAAAGGTCACTGTTATTTGATTGAGAAATGTGCCTCTTCATATTTTCTTGTTTTCTAGCCAGCGGTGAAAGAGGAAGGTTCATTGGGAACAGTATAATGTACTATGTGTGAGGTGAGCCAGAGATAACGCAGTGACGTGTGAGGAAGGTGAGCTGTACTCTAGGGTGACATTGTGTCCTGACAAGGAGGATGTGGGCAGCTCTGACAGGAATCATCACTGCAGCTTGTATTATACCATTTCTTCATGCAAGCTGCCTTTTCCCGGTGACTCCACGCAGACATCTCATCACCTCTCCATGCTGTGGAGAATGGACCATACAGGAGGGACTGGCATTGCCCACAGAATCTAGAAATTGAATTTTGTTGCCCACACATGAGGAATAAGGATTGAGGAGGGTCTTCTCTTCCTCTCTGTCTAAAGCCACCTTTGAAGGGCAGAGAAATCCAGGAGGCTGAACTGGGTTTCATCTAGTGCTGTTGTGTGGCCCAGAGGTTGTCCAGGCTTGGAGGAATCCAGTGACCTTTTCAGCCCAGGAAGACTTGCCTGGACCTGAGCTTTCCTGTCTCTCTAGAAGAGGACCTTCTCCTCTTCTGTTTCCAGACCTACTGTTTTCTCTCCTGCTGTGGCTTTGCTGCTGTGGTGTTACTATCCCACCATTTTTCAGGGCATAGCTTGATGGCACCTTTTCTACTTCTCCTAGTCTCTGAATATTATTGTGATCAGACCAGCAGAAAGATACTAGACCTAGGATGTTGGTGCCTTCAATCTGCAACCTGCTTATACTGTTCAGAGCTGAGTCAAGTAGCTGGTGTCTCAGAATCATCCTCCTTGTTTTCTGTCACCTTCCTTGATCCACAAGTATTATAAAAGTGCAGGATTTGATAAAACTGGATGTGGTGATGAGGAAAGGGTCATACTCTAAAGTACATGTGCCTGGTGAATGGTGTCTCTGCCAAGAACCTTCCTTCCCACCCGCTGCCCCAGCCACCCTCGGGAAAGCTTCCACCGCTAAATCCGGTGGATTTGACTCTCAGTAGTAGACAGTTCTGATCCACTTGGATTCTCACCATGAAACAAATGCAAATTGATATTCAAGGACTTGCTTCACATGACACATGCAACAGAGCCCAAGAGGCCATCAAGGAACTCAGCAAATTAGACTAAGTTGCCTAGTTACATCTTAATGCATGGATGGACTATTGTTTCTTTGTCCAGAAATCTGCGAAAACCCTCATTCCACTCTAGATACTTCCTTATAGACACAGATGAAAGCTGATGAATCTTCTGTGTCCTTTCAATCATTTTCATTTGGACATCACAAAAGCAGGTATGTCTGCAGAAGTGTCCTTACAACAGTCGGTAGAAAATAAAGTGTTTTCAAAGTTCAGTGGAGCTTCTGTCACAGACTAAGGTGCTGAGAAACACTTCAAGCTGCCAGAAGAAGCTGTATAGAGCAGAAATTATTACTGCGAGAGACATAACCTAGCCAAAGGGAAGGATGAAAAATGTGCTGTATGGTATCTGCATGAATTAATTAATTGAAATATAATATTTACCTGTTCCTACTCTGCAGAGATTGTCTGATAAACAAAATCTCTAGAAATATCCAGATCTTTGAAGTTTGTGGTAAAGAATTAATTATTGAAGGATATGGGGAAGAATTAATCAATCAGTGTTGGTCATTTACGTGGACAGTTTGATAGGTTTGTTTGGTTTTTTGTTTTGTTGTTGTTGTTGTTGTTTTTTGCTTGAACCATCCAGGAATCACTTTCCTGTTCCCCTCACTCTCCATTCTTTTCAGTTATTACGAGAGTTTGGAGAATCACTATCCATCACTTACTTGTGCTTCACCGATTGCAGTGTTTGATTGGTCAGTCAAACATACTGGATTTTCTCTACTTCTTGCCAAGATGTCAAATCCAGGAGAATATGAATAGTGAATACCAGGTGTTGCGTACATTTCCTTATTCATGTGCAAATGTGGTTGTTTGTGTAGAGAAGAAACATATTTACCCTTCTCAGTGTTCACTTTCAAAGCTTCCAACATTATCTTTGGCCTCTTGTGTTTTCCTTCTTCCATTCCAATAATGCTGGCCTTTGTGGAAAGGCCTTCAAGCCATTTTCCCTTGGTCTTCATCCTTGATGGCTATCCCTGGAGGCAATAAATCTGTATGTGATATATATTGTGCCTCAAATTTTAACTCCTGGTGATGCCAGCCAAGCCATGATGGCTGTAGAGGCTGGAATCAGATGAAGAACAATATCCTGGCTCTTGAGTGTTAGGATGGTCATCAGCCTTTTCTCATTAAGTAGTTAAAACACAGAAACACAGGAAAGCAACCACCCTGGCAAGAAAATGATGAATGACAATTAAGCATTGTTTCACATTGTAGGAAAACTTTGGATTCGTTCTTCAAAGAATGACATGTCTGTAATTGTCACTATGCAAAATTAAACACGGAATATGTCAAGAAAGATTCTTAACAGAAATCTGAACCTGTTTTCTTCTCATTTTGTGGTTCAAAGGATCAAAGGAAATTTTAGAATAAAGCTAAGTTGCAACTTATGGAATTTACTTAACTATGCATAAAATCCACCCATTTTTCTGCACAGTTTTCACAAAAAGTTATCAGCTGACCCTGATTCTCCTGGCACTTTCTTGAAATGTAACAATCTCTCTGTGAACAGAGTGTGGACTTGAACTTGTAAGTATCAAAAGGGTCTTATTGGGGCTGGAGGTGTTGATTTCAGCTGCAGGGTTCTTCAGATGTCTCACAGTGATTTGTTTACAAATCTTTGCTCAGTCTCCTTAATTATCTGGAGCAAATTACCCATGTGTTGAGGCAAAGTTATCACACACACTATGGTGTGAGCTCCTCTGCACTTAGAGCTGTGGCTCTCAGCAAAGAAAGTGGCAAGCAATATTTCACACCTCTCTCAAGTCAACTCCTCTTGCTGACACTCCAGCTCTTACCCTAAGGTCCTGGACTGGTATCTCAGCCCAGGACCACTGATTGCCTCCTCTCCTTTCCTCACATCTCCAGTGGCTCCTACATCCATCAAGTGACTGCATCACCGTCTACCTTAACCTTCTTGTTGTTGTTGGCTCTGCTGCTGACAGCAAAGGTAGTGATGTTGTGGTGGAGCTGGCAAATTTGATGGGATGCAACTGTCTCGATTAAGTGTCTCTCAGGTATCTTCACGTTTCATTCAACAACCACAGTTCTGGTGGGTTATGTTCAGAGACCCACTAGTCATACTTGAATAGGGCCACCAGGTCTCATCTCATTTTATTTGAAATATGCTAAAGCTGTGAGGAACTCTTGGCTACCCAGGGAGTTGGAATCAAGTTATGAAGCTCTTTTATTAGTTCTTTGGAGGAAATACGTTTAAGTTTCAATATTCCACCACCTTCCCCAGACCTGTGAAGGAATCTTCCCATAAAACAAAAATGCTGAGATTCATCATCCAGAATGAAAATGTATATCTTTGGATAGGTGCTCATTTGCTTTCTGCAATAAGATGATTGTGAAACCTATAGTGACATAAATATTTCCTTTCAGGCAATGGAAAATTACACTCTTGGGATATAATCCTTCTTCAAAACCCAGGAAGTTACAAAATCTTGAATAACAAATCAAACATATTTTTCTTTCGGATCATAGGACTGTGGTTGGTTTATTCTCCTGTAGAAAGAGAAACCTATAGAGCCACTCCCCTTCAGAAATAGAGATTATATATTCTGACAGTCCTTTCTATCAGCAGAACTGGATGAGATGGGTACCACTATGATTTTGACATGGCTGCTCTTGTTAGGTCCAGCAGTTCTGGAGGTCAAAACAGGTAAAGCACTTAGACTTGTTCCAGGGCACATAAAATACATCTAAAAAGACTGCTTGGGTTTTTTTCTGTTGGTTCGGTGAATAGAAATCATATTCATGCTGCTATCAGTTTGGGCAAAAGTTTAAAGAGGAAATAGGATGAAAGAGATAGCACAAGGTTTTTTCTACTAAAATTATTAACTAATCATGATAGTGAATAAGAATTATTTAAACCATGTAGTGGAGTTCATTCTGCTACCACATGATAATACTTGTCTTAGTGCCTTGTATCATTATGATACCTCTGTCTGTGAGTAAGTTATGAATGAGTCATTCTTCCAGTTCCAGAAATTTGATCTAAGAATTATGGAAGAATTTTTTAGAAAAATTTAACTATATATATATATATATATATATATATATATATATATTTATTCCAGAGTATATGCACGCATACATGCTATATTTTTAATATTGCTTGTATTATTTGATTCTTATTAATTTAATGAAATATAACAAGAAGTTGGTTTTCATATTCTAGCACTGCAGATAATTGAGGGACATCTAAAAATAATTAAAGACGTGAACCGCATTTACTTAAATTTTTTTTTTGGTCATTGACATTTTCATTACATCATTATTTTCTATCTCCTTAGTGACTTAGGTGACTTTGAGCTAAATAATTCTATGTATATCCTAGAAAAATTGCCAATTATTTTTTAATGAGTTATTTAAACATGACTGTGAGGACTTATATTGCCATCATCCAACTCAACCAGTTTTCTTCATCTGTCCTCTGCTTGCCTGGCCATAAGTCACCTCACTCTTGCTGCTCCAGTTCTTCTCTCTGCTCTTGGCTCCGTTCCCCACCCTTGCCTCTGTTTCCTGGGTCAGAGCAAGTGCTGTATTTGTATTTTCACAGGCTGTTGGCTTTTTGACACCTTCAACGTGGGAGGCAGGACACAACCTGCTTAGTTACATGTCCAGCTCTCACAGGGATGACAGACCCTGAATGAAAGCAAATAAAACTGATTCAGATCGGCTTTAATTTCCTAATCCCATTCTGACTTTTTGCCAGGTTTGCTGTTTCACTTCCCAAAAATCCTATGAGTATGGTTCAAAAATGTCCAAATAGATATTTGAAGAAACAAATAAGATATAAGTCAAGGGGCATTTTTGTATCTTCTCCCTGGCAGTTAAATGCATACAAATAGCGACAAATTTAATTTGGACACTGCTTTGACTCTTCTAGTCCAACAACAAAAAATTGGACATGGTGAAAAAATCCAGAGATGTTATCTTCTTAGATTTGTTTTGCTTTGGGTGACTTAGTGTTTAATAACAAGCTAAACATGTACTTGGCAGAAAGGCAAAGTATAACAAGTGTAGTGTGTGTGTTTTAATTTCCAAAGTCTAAATACTGCAGGTCACAAGTTACAACATTTATTTGCTCACTTAGTGGCAAAGTCTTCAGTAAACTTCTTCATAAAAAACGTATCTCTAAAATCAGTATTTTCATACTGTTCACTGCAGAATGTCTAAACAAGATAGCTCAAACTGGTAGGCAGATGAGCTTTACCTGAATGAATGAAGTAATCAGATGTATACATGATAGATCATGAGGTATTTCTCTATTTCAAACTCTAATAACATTTTACAGGCATATAAGAAATAAAGCCAGTGGATTTCTATTGTATTTTTAATAATCCTGCTGAAAGCACTGTCCATTCTGTTGAAAACTTAGTGGAATTCTCCCACTAAAATTCCTCTTAAAAACTGCAGCATTTGATTGTGATGTGTGGACTCTAGGTCCTTGAAATTCTCCAAAAATTTTAGAGGAAAAAGATAAATTCTACTTAAATTGAATAAATCAAGGAGAAATATAAAGAATAGCTATTGTTTCCTCTAAACTTCTGTAGTTTTTCTGAAGGATTTGTTTGGCCTGATTCTGAGATAACTTGAAACACTGCTAACAAGCAGTCCGTCAGTAGTGCATAATATCTTGTGAATTGCCGTTTACTTGCCTGGTAATTTTGATATGGCAGCACTGTTGCAGCCCCATGAGGTTTAGGTTTCCTAAACCTAAACCTTGGCTGTCCAGGGTCCATCTTGTAGTGTCCCCGAAGCCTCAGTGATCTGGTTGAGCCACCGTTCTGCTTCCCATCCTGCACCCAGGTCAGAAGAGGCTTTGTACATCATATAGAATTGTTACCTGTATGTAATTTTGATAGGACACAGGTTGAGGGCAGGAAAACTATGCTGTGTGGTCTAAATTACAGCAAGATTCAATATAAATTGCTACATCTCCTTGGTCTTTAACATTTAAAAAAAAAAAAAAAAAAGAATAAAAGAAGTACATCAAGATGAAACGTGTTCTTCAAGCATGTAATTTTCTTCCTGCTAACAAACTGAAAAAAATTACTGCTATTACTGCTTTTTTTTAATACACTCTCACATTTCATTCAGATACAGAAAATATCAATAGTACCACCATGCTAATGTCTTGAGTTGTATCTGTGTTTCCATGTTTTCTGTCTATGTGTTACTTTTGGGATGTACTAGTTCATATCTCAGCTCAGGGGTCTGAAGCTGCCTGGTGGTAGGTGGGACACATAGGAGCACGGTGCTATGAACCACATGCCCAGGGCATGGCACTGGTCTGCCAGTTGTGCCCTTGGTGCTATCGGGCTTCTGCCATGAAAACCCAAAGACAGCAAAGCTCCAAGGTGGATTGCACCAGGTCCCAAAAGATGTACCTCTCCAGGGAAACCATAGCTCACCTGTGTTTGTTTGTCACTTGCATTGTCCAATTTAGTCACTCACTAAAACCAGCCATTTAACACAAGACGCATAGAATCATGGAATCAGAGCATGGTTTGGGTTGGAAAGGACCTTTAGATGACATTTGGTGCAAGCCTCCTGTAACGAGGAGTGTTATTTTCAACTAGAGGATGTCTCAGAGCACTGTCTAACCTGTCCGTGAATGTTTCCAGGGATGGGACATGTACAACATGTCTAGGCAACCAAGAAATAAGCACTTCATTGCCTGAAGACAAAAGGTTTTGGAGATGTGTTCGAACACCGTGTTTTTCTTTCCTCCCACCATGGAAGAATACCTTGCAGAGAACCCCAAGCTCCCCACTATCCATGTGTCTGTGTGGTAGGAATATCCCCATGGCTGGGAGAAAACCTGTCCATGCTCCTTCATACACAAGATCCTCACTTGATTCTTTCTCTTCCTCCGCTACAGATGCCACAAGCGTGAAAACTGTTCCCCCACCACTACCTACACCAGAAGACACAAAAATGGCTGCAAGGGCCTTAGTCATGACTGATCTTCCAGGTGGGTTTGAATTTCTCATGGTTTTTGTAGCTACTTTTCTTTTGGTGGTACCAGTTATTGGCTCCCCTTTGGGGTCTTGATCTTATCCTTGGGAGAATACAGCCTGGGAAATACACAGTCTAATTTAGCAGAGGGTAACAGTCCTGGTGGCCTAATACTCCTAGAGCATTACCAACGCCCCAATGAGTGAAGGTGCTGGGCTGCTAGAGGATTTTCTCATGTGTTCTCTGTCTCCTCCTTTCCAAGGTGCAACCCTGAGCCTGGTGAACGGCAGGAACCGGTGTGAGGGACGCGTAGAGATTGATTACTACGCGGGCACGGGCACTGTCTGTGATGACAGCTGGGACCTGAACGATGCCCAGGTCGTGTGCAGGCAACTGGGATGCGGCTCTGCTGTTTCTGCACCCTCAAATGCCTACTTTGGACAAGGCACCGGCACCATCTACCTGGATGATGTGCAGTGCATAGGGAATGAGTCCTCCCTCTTCCAGTGCAGCCACCGTGGCTGGGGTGTCCACAACTGTGGCCACAGTGAAGATGCTGGTGTTGTGTGCTCAGGTACCGTTGCTTCTCCTTCCTAAATACCAGAACACTTTCCAAAAGTGGCCCTTGTTGGCTGCAGTTAGCCATGTCTTGGAGGCACAGTCAAAGACCATGCTTTTCTTTGCGTCTACCATGGAAGACCATCCTGCATAAACCCCCAAGCTCTCCATCACCGATGTGTCAAGGTGGCACCAACATCCCCAGGGCTGGGAAAAAAAAAACCTGTCCATGACTTTTCATCCACAATGTCCTCACTTGCTTCTTTCTCTTCCTCCCCTACAGATGCCACAAGCATAAGCACAACCAGCTTCCCAACAACCATTCCTCCAGGTGAGTCTGTATTTGTCTTGGTTTTTGTAACCACTACTTTTGGTGGAACCAGTTAGTGGCTCACATGCTGGGTCTTGTCTTCTCCATGGGAGAGCAGACCCAGGGAAATACACAGCCTAGTATAACACAAGGTGGCAGTCCTGGTGGCCTAGAACACCTAGAGCATTGCCAACGCTCCAGTGAGAGAAGGTGCTGGACTGCTAGAAGATTTTCTCATGTGTTCCCTGTCTCCTCCTTTCCAAGGTGCAACCCTGAGCCTGGTGAACGGCAGGAACCGGTGTGAGGGACGCGTAGAGATCGACTACTATGCGGGCACGGGCACTGTCTGTGATGACAGCTGGGACCTGAACGATGCCCAGGTCGTGTGCAGGCAACTGGGATGCGGCTCTGCTGTTTCTGCACCCTCAGATGCCTACTTTGGACAAGGCACCGGCACCATCTACCTGGATGATGTGCAGTGCACAGGGAATGAGTCCTCCCTCTTCCAGTGCAGCCACCGTGGCTGGGGTGTCCACAACTGTGGCCACCATGAAGATGCTGGTGTTGTGTGCTCAGGTATCATTGCTTCTCCTTCCTAAATAGCAGGACACTTTCCAAAGCGGCCCTTGTTGGCTGCAATTAGCCATGTCTTGGAGGCACAGGCAAAGACCATGCTTTTCTTTGTGCCCACCATGGAAGACCATCCTGCACAGACCCTCAGGTTGTCTGTCTCCCATGTGACAGTGTGGCTCCAATATCCCCATGACTGGGAGAAAACCTGTCCGTGCTTCTTCATCCACAATGTCCTCACTTGCTTCTTTCTCTTCCTCCTCTATAGATGCCACAAGCACAACCACTGTTAGCACTCCACCATCAACTAACTACACCAGGTGTATCTTCTTATTTCACTTTTCAGATGCATTACTTTGGAGGTGTATTAGTTACTAGTTTATACATTGGAGTTGTATCATTTGCATATTGTTATGCTTTTGGACAAATCATTATTGTACTAAATGTTTAAATCCTACATACAGCTCCTCTGTGTCTTTCTGATTCTTTTCATGGGGCTGGATTTCAGCCTACATTGATATTGTGGGAAATCTTTTCTTCTTTAGATTTTATGTTATTTGGGCTAGATCCTCTTTCATTCCCTCATACACACATATCAATATGAAATATATTCTTCAAACATGTCATTTTCTTCCAGCTAACAAAGCGAAAAAAAATTTATAGCTGTTTTCTTAATACAGTTTTGCTTATATTTTGTTTAAATACAGAAATGCATTTTCTCTCCTTTGCTTTGATAGAATCATCATAGAATAGTTGGGATTGTAAGGGACATTCAGAGTTCATCTAGTCCAACCCCTGCCATGAGCAGAGACATCTCCACCCATATCAGGTTGCTCAGAGCCCCGTCCAGCCTGGCCTGGGATGTCTCCAGGGATGGAGCATCAGCCACCTTTCCTGTTATGCTTTTATTATTCTTTATAAATTTCCCTTCTTGCTGAAATATTTTGTGCTTAGCCTGCCATCTAAATTTTATGTAGAAATTTTGCATTAAATATATGTAGCTGATTTTAAGATCTGGAAGACAGGAAGAAAAAAGGTGTGTAATCACCTCTGTCCTCACAGACATTTAATATTGGGCTAGGCAAAATCCTGCTAGGATTGATGGGGTAAGAGGACCAAATAGATGTCTTCCTATGGTCATTTCTAGCTTATTTGTTCAACTGTGCTTGTGCTCAATTCCCTTTCTCCCAAAGAGACCTATCTCCAGCTGGTGAATGGAAGGCACAGATGTGAAGGTCGCGTTGAGGTCTATTACAGAGGAAGCCTGGGGACAGTTTGTGATGATTTCTGGGACCTTCGTGATGCCCAGGTTGTGTGCAGGCAGCTGGGATGCGGCCAGGCCATCGCAGCTCTTGGAAGTGCTTACTTTGGCCAAGGCTCAGGTGACATCCTGCTGGACAATGTCAACTGCAATGGAACCGAGGACTCCTTGGAGCATTGTGCTCACCTGGGCTGGAGGAGGCACAACTGTGCCCACTACGAAGATGCTAGTGTTGTCTGTTCAGGTGCTGTCAACATTTTTATTTTCTAAATACTTTTGCTATAAATTGCACTCAATTTACTTGAGTCAGCATGTGGGTATGCAGACGTTCTTCTGAGATACCATTTCATTCATTCAAGAAATGTGGTACAAAGTTATACCAGATGTAACACATGTGCATGTATAATCTTTCTATTTCATTATGAAGAATTTTCTATCTGTGGAAGGTTGTGCACCCTCTGAAAAGGCCTGTTCTCAGGAAGCAGAGTCTGATCTTCCAACAATCCAGTCTTTTTACTCCACTGACCCTGCAGAGCCAGGACAGACTCATGATTTTCTCGTTAAATATACAAATTGTGCTCACTCACTCCATGCAAAGCAATTAAAAAACCCAAGGATCAGAGATGCATTGCAATAAGCAGAACTTTTGTTCTGTCTAATCACCCAGGAGTGACAAGGAGAATAAGGAAACAAGTTGAAATCAGAGGCAAAGCTATGTCTGGTAGGCAATTTTAATCGGGGAGGAATGGGGCTACGTGACACTCGTCACAAGCCTTAATGCATTCATTATGAGCAATAACAGTTTGAGTCACAACCCAAACTGTCATAGCTGACAACTCACTTTGCATTGTTTCTGTATTTTTCAAGTTTTTCTTCAAGTTTAGGTCCATCAATATTCTTTTCCTTTACAAATATCCATCCTTTTTGAGTACTGTGTCATCTTGCTGTTTTCTGATTTTACTTTCCCCTTACTTTTTAAGAAAAGGTAATTCATTTGTAGGTTATTTTTTCCTGTATTAACAACAGATCGTTATAAATTGAGAAATCACTGATGATAACAAAACTTGCTCCGATACCTCTATTACCATATGTGTGCTATGTTCAATGTCTGTTTAGGTGCCATTTATTTCTTGCTTGCATCCGTAGCTCCATTAGCTACAACAGACTGACCATATTCAACATGGCCATGTTCATGCTGGTCTGATCCATAATCATAGTTAACACACAGATGTACCCATTGCACAAGCTGATCCTCATGTGGGTGATGTTTTTCTTCCACATTCATAGGAGAGACCACCACAGCACCGACAATCTCCACAGGGCCAACAGACTCAACACTGGACACAATCTTCACAGCACAGGTGACCTCCACAGAGGACTCAACCACTGCAACACTAACAACCTCTCCTGCAGAGACAACCACCACAGCCCCACTGACCACCACAGTGGAGATGTCCACCCTAGCAGAGACGTCCAGCGCACCACCACCAACCACCACAGTGGAGATGTCCACCCTAGCAGAGACATCCAGCACACCACCACCAACCACCACAGTGGAGACGTCCACCCTAGCAGAGACGTCCAGCGCACCACCACCAACCACCACAGTGGAGACGTCCACCCTAGCAGAGACGTCCAGCGCACCACCACCAACCACCACAGTGGAGACGTCCACCCTAGCAGAGATGGCCACCACAGCAGAGACCAGCACAACAGGTAACTCTGTCCACTGTCACTCACTGATCTTCTTAGTGTACTGGAGGGATTCTCCCATTCCTGGGTCACTCCAGTTAGGACACTCCTGACAGCCAAGTCCACAGAGAGGATGCAAGCAGAGCATGGAGAAGAGCTGGTAAACTGGGGGGCTGAGGCTTGGGGCCAGAACCTCTGTAGCCATTCCTGGTGAATGAGACTGTTCAGTGAGGGATTTCCTCTCGCTGCAGCTGGGGAGACTGTGACAAGGGACCATTCTGCCTTTGCCCCTGCAGTTTCTGCACGGATAGTACCATAGGTATTTCCTAGACGTGCTCTGGGATTTGGGATATGACTGGAAAAGAGAAACCTGCTGCATCAAATGTTTTGTAATGCAAGTTAGACCTCTATGGGTCTGAGAATCCTGGCTAAGGAGGACAAGGCTCTGTGAAACAGAGAAGTCATAATGCTCATTTCAATCAAATTAAAAACCTCCACATAAGTGCCATGGAACAGGGATTTCTTGAAGATGGGCTACTACAGGGTACGTGACATGTGCTGAGTGTCTTCAGAGCCTTTTTCATTGACACCAAATTTTTACTTGCATCCGTAGCTTCAGAAACCACCACAGACTGGACAGATTCAACAGGTAATTTTTGCCCACCAGAGCCATCCCTGGCCATGCAGCAATCATGCAGGTTCCCTGTGGCAGGGCCCCGTCTGGCCACTGTGAGTGCTGTGCATTCTCATCACTCATTAGTTCTCCAGCCTTGTTTTTCTGTTTCTATGTTGACATCTATGTCCATTACCACAAACCTGCTGCACTTGCTGCACTTTCCTTTACACCCTCTTCTTTCTTCATGCTTCACATTCAGCCCCTCCTGAATGGCCATATGCAACATGAAATTCATGCCCAAAAAGCTTGTTCCCAGCCTTGCAATGAGCCCCAGGCCAGCATGACAGGGGAGGAGGGGGGACAAGCTGGACTGATTCTGCCCAGCACAGGCTGCTGCTCCCCTCTGTCTGTGACATATCCAGGGAAAGAGGGAGTGAGGACCATGAGTGCTGTGTGGGAGGGACCCTGACCCAGCACCACTTGCCTCCCCACAGGCACCAGCCTGCGCCTCTCCGGTGGCAGAAACAGCTGCGAAGGACGTGTGGAGCTGTACAAGGACAGCAGCTGGGGGACTGTGTGCGATGACTTGTGGGACCTGAGTGAAGCCCAGGTGGTGTGCCGGCAGCTGGGCTGTGGCCAGGCCATGGACGCCCCAGGCAGCGCACACTTTGGCCCCGGCTCTGGGCCCATCTTCCTGGACGATGTGCAGTGCAGTGGGGACGAGCCCTCCCTCCAGATGTGCAGGCACAGGGGCTGGGGTGTGCACAACTGTGGGCATGGCGAGGATGCCAGCGTCATCTGTGCAGGTGTGTGGGCAGCAGAGGACACACCAGCTTTCCCAGTGATCCCACTGGGCATGCTTGGGTGCCGTCCCTTGGGAGCAGCCGTGCTTCCCTCCCTCGGTAGCGCTGCGGCAGAGCAGTGAGGTTGGTGTGTTCCGCTGCCTGGTGCTGGGAGAATGTGTCACACAGAAGACACCTTTTTTCACACAGAGGGCACAGCAGGCTCTCCATGCTTGCAGGTGTAGGCACTTGCTGTGGTGGTGAAGAGCAGGATTGTGGTGTGTGGAGGACGGGCCAGCCCTGGGGGCACATCCAGTTTGAGTCTGGATGGGGGATGGAAGGAGAGAGCTTTGTGCTGTCATTACCATTAGTACTCCATCCAGCCTTGATTTTCCATGTCCTTTGCCATTGCTATGTCTACCTCCCTCTCCATGTCCATTGCCATCTCCATTGCCACAAACCTGCTACATTCACTGCACTTTTATTCACAGCCTCTTCTTCCTTGCAGCTCCACATTCAAACCCTCCTGTTGAATGGCCGTACACACCAGGTAATTCATGCCCCGCCAGTATGTTCCCAGCTATACACTAAGCCCTAGCCCAGCTGGGCTGTGTCTGCCCAGCAAAGGCTGCTGCTCCCCTCTGCCTGTGACATCTCCTGAGTGCATGGTTCGTCTCCCTTAGGGGATGGGGAAGACTCCAGCCATACAAAGGCTTTTTCTGCAAATGTCCCCATACCCCAAGCACCTCTGTCCCCAGGCAGCTCCCAGAGATCCCTCAGCATGTTCCTGATCAGATGCACCTGCTCTCTGAATTCCCAAGGTCATTGCTCTTTCACTGGCCTCCACTGGTCTCTGTGGGTCTACCCCACACCACCTCATGGTCACTGTGAACAAATCTCCAAAATGGACAGGGTGATAGGGACCGTGGGTGTTGGGCTGCAGGGACACTGACCTAGCACCACTTGCCTCCCCACAGGCACCAGCCTGCGCCTCTCCGGTGGCAGGAACAGCTGCGAAGGACGTGTGGAGCTGTACAAGGACAGCAGCTGGGGGACAGTGTGCGATGACTTGTGGGACCTGAGCGAAGCCCAGGTGGTGTGCCGGCAGCTGGGCTGTGGCCAGGCCATGGACGCCCCGGGCAGCTCACGCTTTGGCCCCGGCTCCGGGCCCATCTTCCTGGACGACGTGCAGTGCAGCGGGGACGAGCCCTCCCTCCAGATGTGCAGGCACAGGGGCTGGGGTGTGCACAACTGCGGGCATGGCGAGGATGCCAGCGTCATCTGTGCAGGTGTGTGGGCAGCAGAGGACATTGACTCTCACAGAGGACCCACTGGGTGGGTTTGGATGTCGTCCCTTGGGAGCAGCAATGCTTCCCTCCCTTGGTAGAGCCAGGGCAGAGCAGTGAGGTTGGGGGCTTGTGCTGCCTGGTGCTGGGAGCACATAACACACAAAAGCCACCATTGTATATGCAGAAGGCACAGTAGGAACTCCATGCTCACAGGTGTAGGTGCTTGGAGTGGTGGAAAAGAGCAGGATGGTGGGATAGTGGCTTGTGGAGAATGAGTCAGCCCTGGGGGTGCATCAGGGTTTCCTGGGTGGGAGATTGCAGGACAGAGTTTAACACTCTTGACACCCATTAGTACTTTAGCCTTGCTACTCTATGTTCTTGTCCACTGCCATGGCCATGGCCACAAACCTACTGAATTCACTGCACTTTCATTCACTCCCTCGTCTTCCTTGCAGCTCCACATTCAACCCCTCCTGCTGAATGGCCTTACACACCAGGTAATTCATGCCCACCCAGCTTATTCATATGCTTGCGCTGAGCCCTAGCAGGAAAGGAGAGTGGAGGGGAGAGGAGGGGAGGCGACGGTCTGGCCTGAATTTGCCCAGCACAGACTGTTGCTCCCCTCTGCCCATGACATGTCCAGGCTGCGTGGTTGATCTCCTTCAGGGGATGGGTTACACTCCAGCTCTACAAAGGCTTTTTCTGCAAATCTCCCCATGCTCCAAGCACTCTGCCCCAAAGACAAGTCCCAGAGACCACCAGCATTTCCCTGGGCAGGTACATCTGCTCTCTGCACACCCAGCGTCATTGCTCTCTCACTGCCCTCCACTGGTCCGTGTAGGTCTACACCACACCACCTCATGGTTCCCGAGGCCAAAGCTCCAAAATGGACAGGGAGGTGAGGAACGTAGGTCCTGTGTGGGATGGACCCTGACCCAGCACCACTTGCCTCCCCGCAGGCACCAGCCTGCGCCTCTCCGGTGGCAGGAACAGCTGCGAGGGACGTGTGGAGCTGTACAAGGACAGCAGCTGGGGGACCGTGTGCGATGACTTTTGGGACCTGAGCGAAGCCCAGGTGGTGTGCCGGCAGCTGGGCTGTGGCCAGGCCATGGACGCCCCGGGCAGCGCGCACTTTGGCCCCGGCTCCGGGCCCATCTTCCTGGACGATGTGCAGTGCAGCGGGGACGAGCCCTCCCTCCAGATGTGCAGGCACAGGGGCTGGGTTGTGCACAACTGCGGGCATGGCGAGGATGCCAGCATCATCTGTGCAGGTGTGTGGGCAGCAGAGGACACTGGCTTTCCTGGTGGTCCCAATGGATGGGTTTGGGTGCCGTCCCTTGGAGGCAGCCAATGCTTCCCTCCCTTGGCAGAGCCAGGCTTGAGTGGCAAGGTTGAGGTTTTCTGCTGCCTGTGGCTGGAAGAAGATGTCATGCAACAGCCCCATTTTTGCACACAGAAGGTACAGCAGGCTCTCCACATGCACAGGTCTAGGTTCTTTGCGCACTGACAAAGAGTGCGATGGCAGGATCATGGCACAGAGAGAATGAGACAGTAGTGGGGGCACATCAGATTTGTGTCTGAATGGGGAATGGCAAGACAGAGCTTAATGCTCTTGTTAATCATCAGTAGTCTAGCCTTGCTTTTCCATGTCCATATCCTTGTCTTTTGCCATTGCCATGGCCATCTCTATGTCCATTGCCATCTCCATTGCCCCAAGCCTGCTACATTTGCTTCCCTTTCATTCACTCCCTTTTCTTCCTTGCAGATCCACATTCAACCCCTCCTGCTGAACGGCCATACACACCAGGTAATTCATGCCCTCCAAGCTTGTTCCCAGCTTTGCACTGAGCCCCAGTACAGCACAAGAGGAGACGAGAGGAGAGGGGATGGGCTGTCCTGTGTCTGCCCAGCACAGGCTGCTCTTCCCCTCTGCTCATGAGATCCCCAGGGTGCAGGGTTGTTATCCCTCAGGGGATGGACAACACTCTAGTCGTACAAAGGGATTTTTCTGTAAACGCCCCCATGCCCTAAGCACGTCTGCCCCCAGGGATCTCTCACAAATCCCCAGCATGTCCCTGGTCAGGTGTACCCAGGGTTGTTGCTTTCTCACTGCCCTCCCCTGGTCCGTGTAGGTCTAAACCACCCCAGCTCACAGTCCCTGAGGACAAAGCTCCAAAATGGACAGGGAGGTGGGGACTGTAGGTCCTGTGTGGGAGGGACCCTGACCCAGCACCACTTGCCTCCCCGCAGGCACCAGCCTGCGCCTCTCCGATGGCAGGAATGGCTGCGAGGGACGTGTGGAGCTGTACAAGGACAGCAGCTGGGGGACTGTGTGCGATGACTTTTGGGACCTGAGTGAAGCCCAGGTGGTATGCCGGCAGCTGGGCTGTGGCCAGGCCATGGACGCCCCAGGCAGCGCGCACTTTGGCCCCGGCTCCGGGCCCATCTTCCTGGACGACATGCAGTGCAGCGGGGATGAGCCCTCCCTCCAGATGTGCAGGCACAGGGGCTGGGGTGTGCACAACTGTAGGCATAGCGAGGATGCCAGCGTCATCTGTGCAGGTGCGTGGGTAGCAGAGGACACGAGCTCTCCCGTGAACCTCATGGTCACCCATGTCCACATTCCCACTTTGCCATGATCCTTGTCTTGTTACCCTATGCCTCAGTATGGGGACATGTCTACACCTCAGTATCTTTCTTCTGAAAAACAAATCTCACTTGTGTTTTTTCTTCCTTCACACCTGCAGATCCTCTGGACACCATGACACCTTCATCAGGTAATGCTCTTCTGGAGCTCTTCTCACCCTTCTTATTGGTGTCTTCCTCTCCGGGTTTTTGAATTTGTTTTTTGTATCTGTGGCAATATCACTTTAAACTTGTGTGATAATTCTTAGACCGCCTGTGAAAACCCCTTGCACTTCTGCGATTCTTATTGTGCAGTCATAGTTGTTGACTGTGGACATGCCATTTCCCCACTGGGCTCTTCAGCTGGGTCAAGGCTTAGGAAGTGTTGTCTAAATCTCTTTTAGCCACATGTATTAGTACTGGCAAAGTGATGTATGTACTTTCTTCAGAACTGAAGATCTAAAGGATAGCAACATCAAACCACAACAGTGTTATTTGGCTGACTATTTGTGTGTGTGGTAAAGTTTCCTTATTGTCATGATTTCTATATAGCACTCATAAATCATTTTTTTCTCCTGATTTTTTTTATTTTCCATGTTGTCTTCATCTGCTTCCCTGATGGCATAACTTCCTTTGTCTTCTTTTAGAATTTCCTTAAGAAACATATTTTCTTTTTCAAAATTATACCTGTTCAATTGAAACATTCTTCATTTGCTTCCAGAGTCACAGGTCATTTATCAGAGAGGCAGTGTGCAGTGGGTATTTTTTGGCTCTTCTGCTTACTTATAGCTCTTATGGTCTTCAACTTGCTATTTTTGCATTAGAAAGCAGATGTTAGATTCAGAGCTTGACCATTCACAGAAAATAGCATGGAAGTTTCTGAGGGTTCGTCAAAGGGACTGTGTGTGCATACAGCTGATGCTCCCAAGCTTGGGATACCCAAGAACCCCAAAATCCTGAGGCAGGAAGGAGTGTGCTGGAATATAAAATATGGGGGTTGTTGCCTTTATGTGTCTTATCTTGCAGGAATTAAGTTCAGAACTTGTGCTCTCCTTCCTATAAGGAAACTTTTAGGATTAACTATGTGTTTAACATCAAAACCATACATCATTCATGCTGGCAGGAACACAAAAGCTTTTTGCAGCTATGCTTATAGGAGAAATGAGATCTATTTAAGACTTCCATTTTTACTGTCATGACACCTCCCAGAATCAGATCTCAACTACAAAAAGGAGAGACCGGAGCAGAAAGCATCACAGTATCACTGCCCAGCCTGAAGAGGGTGGCCTGACACCATGGACGTGGCAGGGAATCCTGAATGCAACATGAAAGAAAACCTAATGCAAAACCAAATATTTGTTTTGATTTGAGTCATGCAGAATATCATCTGCAGTCAGCGGGAGACCCGCTTCTCAGGAGCTGTGGATGAGACATGTACAGCTCAAGTACAATGTTGTGGGGGCTACTGTAAGTAATTTCTCTTCCATTTCTTTCTGCAGCACCTTATTTTTGTGGTGGCTCAGTTTCAAATTCCTCTGGGATACTACAGAGCCCATTCTACCCTAGAAGTTATCCAAACAACGCTGACTGTGTGTGGGAAATACAAGTAGAGAACAATTTCCGTGTTATGCTCACATTTAGAGATATTGCGTAAGTAAAATATTGATTCCCTGGGGAAATAATGAAGTCAAAACTTACCTGAGAAGCTTGAAAACTTATTTGAAATAAGAAAGCTTCACAATTTTAAAGATATTTTCAATAACATCCAGCAGTTGGAATGCTACAACAAAATCTGGAGTACTGTGGTATTTTCTGCTCACAGTTTTCTGCTAAAACTATATAGAAAATGAATAAAACCTCTGCCATGAAAACTTTAAGTCCTGATTCTATCACACGCTAGGCAGTTAAATCAGAGTTTCTGAAACCCATTTGACAAGGTGCTGACATTTGTTCACCAGGATGCAAAGCATGGGATGCCAGGATGACTACATTGAAGTCTATGATGGGCCTCCAGACTCTTCCCCACTTCTTGGGAGACTTTGTTCTGGTTCCTTTCCCACGTACACATCCTCTTCAAACATGATGACCGTTCACTTTCACAGCGATTCTAGATACACCTTCAGAGGGTTTCAAGCTCACTACTCCTCCATTTCATCAGATCACACCACCAGTAAGTTCCCATTCAGTGTTTCTCAATGGACAAGGCTGTCTATTGTTTTTGTTTGCAAATGAAATATTTATGTATATTTAAAGATGTTAGGGAAATGAAATTATGTGTGTGAAATCTGATGGGTTGGGTGTGAACTGCCAATGTTCTAAATTAAGAATAAATCACAATGTGGATCAGTTACAACCTTTAATCATTAACAGGTTCCTGAAGTCACTAATTATATTTTATCATCTTTTCCTGCCAGCCCTTCTGTGTTTGCCAGACTACATGCGTGCTGTGGTTAGCAGAGACTATCTCCAGTCCCAAGGCTACTCAGCTCAGATGGTCACCCTGAGTGACCATCGCTGTACACCAACAGTCACGCCGCGCGAGGTCATATTCAACATTCCCTACAACAGCTGTGGGACGATACGAGAGGTACGGTCACTGTTGTGCACGGGGAATTGCAAGATCTGATTTGAAAAGAGTCACTAAAGGGACATTGTGGTCCACAGTGCTAAGACGTGAACCAATGAGACCTGAGGGGTTTTAGTGCTTTAGGTCTTCATGCCTTAGGTAATGTCCATGCTTAACAGAAATAAGCTTATAGGGAGGAAAGTATAGGAGGAAGTTACATGAACTTTCCATGATTTAAAGCAGGCATAGTCCTGTAAGTGCTGTGGAGATTTGGGATGATTTTGTTCTACACAATTGGTGTTTTTACAGATGTTCAACGAGTTGGTTCTGCCTTGGGTTTAATGAAGAGTTTTTCTCCACTGATTTCTATTTAATTATACACTTCAGCAGGTTTATTTAAAATGTGTGAGCAGGAAAGACTAACATCAAGGTTCTTGGTTTAAAGAGTTTAAGATGAATCTATATTTTTTAATTGCATATTACTCTATCAAAGCTTAGAACATGGAATGTGACAAAAATGCAATTCCTCATTTTAAATTACATGTTAAACAGGAGAACAATGATACAATCAACTATTCCAACACGATCGAGGTTACATCTTCTGGGCACATAATCAAGAGGAAAAAGAACATTCATTTACATATCAGTTGCAAAATGCTAGAGGACACATGGACACAAATAATGTATGTTGCTGAGGATACTATAGACGTGAATGAATATCAGTTCGGAAGATATGACATGAACATCACTTTTTATGATTCCTCCTCATTCTTGCGGCAAGTGCACGACTCCCCATACTATGTTGATTTGAACCAAAATTTGTATCTTCAAGCTTATCTTCACAGTTCTGACCGAAATCTGACGATATTTGTGGACACTTGTGTGGCATCACCTGATCCCCATGATTTTAACACTCTGGCCTATGATATAATCAAGCATGGGTAAGAGCTTTCTGAAGCTGTTAGAAGCATAGCTGTAATATGCTTTCTGAATTTATTTAAAATAATTGAGCAAACCTGTGTTGGTTTAGATCTTGTTATCAACGGACTGCTAAAATCAGTCTTTTTAATTGCTTTTTTAATTTTTTTTTTTAATATTTTTTTTACAATGTGAGCCTGGAAATAAGAAATACAATTTAGACCTCACTAACATTTTGTTTCACTTACTTCATTTTTGTCCTACATGCAAAATTCAAAGTAGTGGGAGTGAGGTAGATGAGATAGTGAAAACTGGCAGGAGAAATCTGTCATCTTAGGCATTAAATATTTTGGTAAAACCAGGTCAAGCATTAGATTCAGTTTTTTATGTCTTGTATAGCACAGACGTGAGTAAGAGGGGAAACCTCATGGTGGCCCCAGCTTCCTCACAAGGGGAGCAGAAGGGGCAGGGCTGAGCTCTTCTCTTTAGTGACCAACAACAGAACCCAAGGGAATGGCAGGAAGATGTGCCAGGGGAGGGTCAGTTGGACATGAGGAAAAGGTTCTTCACCCAGAGGTGCTGGACACTGAACAGGCTCCCCAGGGAGGTGTCACAGCCCCAAGCCTGACAGTGTTCAAGAAGAGACTGGACGACGTCCTCAGACACATGGTGTGAACTGTGAGGTTGTGCTATGCAGGGACAGGAATTGAACTTGATCCTTGTGGGTCCCTTCCAGCTCAGGACATTCTAAGAGTCTGTTCTCCCCTCTTCTCTACTGATAGTCTTTTTCTCTTGGGGAAAAAACAAACAAACAAACAAACAAACCAAAAAAGAGTTGCCAATGTTCCTGCTGCTTCATAGAACTTAAATAAGTCTATATTTTAAAAGTCTATACTATGTCATAAAAGTTTCATCGTGTTCTTAGTGCTGGCTATGATGATTTTCTTTTAATCTATTCTATTTTTGTGGGAATGTCCATGTGTAAATCCATGAAGACTAATTGTCCTTTTCATTTCTTTGTAGATGTGTTAGAGATTCTTCCTATGCCACCTACCAGTCCCCCGACCACCACTTGGCTCGGTTCAAATTTAATGCCTTTGAGTTCATCAGGCACCACACGTCCGTGTACCTGCAGTGCGAGCTGGTGGTGTGCAGACTCGGGGACTATTCCTCCCGCTGCTACCAGGGCTGCACTAGCAGGTCCAAGAGAGAATCAAGTTCTGCTGAGGAAAGGGTGCAAGTGGTTGCTGGACCAGTTCAACTTCGAGAAGGGGGTGCTCAGAGTAGAAATACTGGTAAAGTGAAATAAATTTCTCTCATGTTTACTTTGAGACCACTCTGGACTTCAAGAAAAAACATAGCTGTGCATGCAGTTTATAAAATCGTGTTACCATTACCTCATCATTTCACTTTGCAATAAAATAACCTCCCTCCTAACATTCTGCTCTGTGATATCTCCCAAGTAGCAACTGATAGAGCAAGAGGAAACGGTCTCAAGTTACAACAGGGAAGATTCAGATTGGATATTAGGAAGAATTTCTTCCCAGCAAGGGTTGTCAGGCATTGGAACAGGCTGCCCAGGGCAGTGGTGGAGTCACCATGCCTGGAGGGGTTTAAAAGGCGTTTACACGAGCTACTTAGGGACATGGTTTAGTGCCAGAGTTAGGTTATGGTTGGACTTGATGATTTTGAGGGTCTCTTCCAACGAAAATGATTCTATGATTCTATTATAAGACAATGTCATGGATTCCTCCCGGTGATTGTCCCTCAGTAAAATCTATGACTGTGGTTTTCATAGTAATTGAATTACTATGCTGAAATGTTTGTTGCCAGTTTTTTCACATTTCTGCTGAGGATTAATGTGAAGGATTATTTGGTGTTAGGTGCTGTATGACTTAGAGCAAGTGAATCTGTACACAGTAGTTTGCTATCTGCTTCATTTCGAAAGCACTCGGAAAGGGTTATCGGGCATTGGAACAGGCTGTTCAGGGCAGTGGTGGAGCCACCATCCCTGGGGGGCATTTAAAAGACATGGAGATGTGGTGCTTAGGGACATGGTTTAGAGGTTGACTTGGCAGTGGCTGGATTAGGGATTGGACTCTATGATCTTAAAGGTCTTTTCCAAACAAAACTACTCTACGATTCTATGATTTCTGACATCTGCCTCTGAAATCTGCTTTTGTTAACTTTGCCATAAAATGGAGGGATTGTTTGGTTGACCCAATTGTTTACAAATCTCTTCTTCTTTCAACACCTTGCAAAACTCCTGTTTTCACCCACCTATATAAAAAATATAACTGCTTTGGCTGTCCCAAGGGAGTGGTAGCATGTAACCCATTTTAGTGCTACAGCTCCATTGATCTAATTAGCTCCAGTCTGATTGTGTAATGTGGTGGCCAGGAGGGAGCAAACTCGCAGCCTTCTTGAGAAACATCCAATTCCCTCCATTGTCTTCTGCTCATGAAGTTTGCTTAGTTAAGCTGTCATCCCTGCTAAAGCAAAGCCTGATCAAATAGATCAAAGCAGCGAAATTGCAAGAAGTTAGCTTATTTCTGACTCTTACCTAGGAACTATCCCTTTTAATGCAGCAGCTCTTTGTGGCCTGATCTTTAATATACTGAGACCAAACCCTCTCTGCCTCCACTCACAGGGCTGGACCCTCCTGTGCCTCCCGCTGCTGCTGACAGTCTCCTCGTGCCGCTCGTTGCTGCTGTTGCCATCCTGGCCATTGTCGTTTTTGTTCTCGCTGGTTTTCTTGTGAGACCTGCACTGAAGAAACCTCTTTTGCACGGGATAATGTGAGATCAAAGGTTGGCATCATCCACTAAATGACTACAGGGTAAATGTCACGTATTATGAGCCACCAAACTGCTTCACTGATGACAGTCATATATATGCCATTTGCCAGAAGCTGCGATATCTTTATCTACAATCAATCCTGTTAGAATGCCTTAGAACATCTTTGTAATCATAACATCCCTTAAAAGATTAAGAAATAATTTCAATATCCATTTCATGAGTTGTTTGGTACAATAATTTTATCATTTTTCTCCTCTTCAATTCTTTTCCCACATCCTTCTAAGACCATTTATCTAATGCCTTGTAATTTTGTGAGTTGGAGAGAAAATATGAATGAGGCATCAATAAATATTTCAAGGTTTATTAAAGGGGAGGAAGATTTAATTTGGAGAGAAGCAACAGGTCATTTCTTGAAAGGAAATGTAGAAATTGATCTTACCGCGGCATCTGGAATTGTGGCTATACAATATTCTAATAACTTGTTTTTGTTTTTTAATGTTAAATTTCTTCTTGGAACAGCAATGGATCTGTGCTTATTTATAAAATGCAGAGATTTCCAAGAAATCTGTGATGTGAAGAGTGTAATTTAAAGTCAAAGGAAGGAAAGTTTACAAAGCAACAGTTCTATTTTGTCTTTGAAATTAATGTTTCTGTGATTAAAATAGAAACCAATGTTTTAGTGTGTTGAAGAGTATGGTCTGTTGGATTAAATTTTTTCCAAGTGATGTAGTGAGCCCCTGCTTCTGAAATACTGCATGGGGAATTTCTAGATATCTTAATGTAAGCTTCAAAATGAATGAGCTCATTCTTTTTCTTTCTGCACATGCAAATTTACAGAAAATATCTGCCCCGGGAAGCCAGATTGCTGACTCTTGATTCAGAAATGCCTTTTCTTTTGGTTTCCCCTACTTTATGCCTTCTGTTTTGGTTTCCCCTACTTCCTCCACATGGCCACATTGTGGCACTTGTCCCCATGAACACCATAGAGCTGTGAGGTCCCTGCTGCTTCTGCCTCCATCCTCTGTGCCAACCACCCCAGTGCCTCCTCCTCCTCATCGGCCACGGGCACTGCTGCTCACCCAGAGCATCATATCAGCTGGAGCTTCCATCTGCACCTCAGCTCCACCACCTCAGCCCAATCTCTTCCCAAGAGACATGTCCCTAACTTGCCAAATCTCTTCTCATGCTTAACAAGGCTCACAGTTGAAATCAGCATCACCGTTGAAAAGGCTTTTCACGATATCTATCCTCAGTTTTCACTGTCGCTGATCAAGCCCTTCAGCTCTTGGTCTGTCCCTCCTGGCAATGGGGAGTCATTTTCTCTCCTTTCTCTTTAGGTGCATTTTACCTAGTTGAAGATTGATGTTGGATTTTGCACCAAGTTTTCACTTTTCTAGATTAAATAAATCTAAATTAAAAAGATACTGTGCTGTTAAAGGTGTTTTGTTTGCAATATTTAAGGCTGAATCACACAATCTTATCTAAAGGCTTGTCAAATCAGTTGGACGCCTTCCCATTGACATACATCCTAAACCTGGAAAAAACATAAATCTCATTCAAGATATCAAACCTCAGTCAGGAGAATTTTCAAGTCTCATTTAAATGCCATTTAAATCTTGAAAGACATTTTGTGTGTCATTTCCAAAAGCAGGAGTTTTGTTCAATTTTTAGTACTTTTGGTTGCTGATGACAACATTTATTTTTCCCCATGGGTGTGTGCTGCTTTGTTGTGAGGACTTTGGCTTCTCAGGGCTTACCCAGCCTTTCAGAGTGTATTGTGCAGACTGACATATGCTGGCAATGCAAACAGCCAAATACCACATAAATATTTACCATTGGTGCATGAAAACATGAAAAGCAAGATCTGGTGAGTTTTGCCTTTCATGTCCTAGTTGAAAGTACAGAGAAATAAAGCCAAAATGCAAACTAAAATTGGAGGGTTTTTTCCCTTTGTTTTGTTATTTTGTTCAATTTTGTGGGGGTTTAGTGTTATGCCAACTATTACTAGTTGGTGCATGCAAACACAAGGATGTCAAGAACCGGGAGCACACAGATGGCACAACATTTGCTCTTTTTAAATGAGCTTTCTGGAGGCTGCAATTGTTGTCACCTCCTCCGCCCTTAGACCAGACACACCAGCCATCACTTGGTGTGTCTGTCACTACTCAACCGTGTAGTATGTACTTTTTTTGTCCACTCAGTACTATGTACTCAACCAACAATCTCAGCACCAACTAAGCGTCTTGTTTGCAACATCATGTTAAAATCCCTTACAAATGTCAGCCTGTGTAGTGCGAGCTGTGTTGGGAGAGGATAATAATTGAATTATACCATGTATATACAGACTATGCAGCTACAGGTGTTCGTAACTCCAACAAAACTACACATCCTTGAATAACTCCCCTAAAGTAACATGGAAGGAGGGCTTTTTCATTGAAAGAGAATGGACCCATAGCAATTTTATTTCAAATGCACACACTTTTTTTTGTATAAAATATTGAATAGAATATTGGGTTCCTTCCAGTGTGCCATTCCCAGCATTGTCGTACAACCCGTTTGCCCAGCAGTGCAGTTAAAGCAAAGCTCAGGAACAAAGACCTGTTTGCTTGTTTGTATGCTGAATTTCCTGTGCTTTGGTGTCCTGTTTATCTTGCTGTTCTAATTTTGAAGTATGAAGCAGATAATTCAACTCTCTAGTCCTCCTTCCCAGGAACATGCTATAAAAATATTTGTAGTTGGGTATAAATAAATGTTGTTTTGCTTCTGGATCCCATAGCTAGCAAGTAGATTTGTTTTTCATAGCAAATCCCCATGTTTTGTGGATTGAGACTAAAAAAAGCTAATTTGGGTTGGCAGGGTATGAGTAAGAAACACAATTTTTCTTGTGTAATTTTCATTACTTTCTCCCCGTGCCTTGCCATAGAAGCGCACAGATATTCATTGATATCAAGCCAAATTAAGCCGCTAAGTGTAACCCTCTGCTCACACTTCTGACTTAGGTGTCTTTTAATGCCCGAGGCTGAAAGCTTGCACCAAATTCCAATTAAATAACTAAATTAATATGCTCTAGAGATCACTTTCACTTCACTGATTGTTTTTTTTAATAACTCCTTGAGACTCACCAGCCAAGGCCAAATTTTTTAAATAGGATTGCACTAGAATCTACCTTGAATGGGCAATCAGGCAGCCAGCCACTGTGACTGGGTTGCTGAATTTTCCACCACACTTAATAAACTCAGAGAAAACAGCAAAGGCATTTATTGAGCCTGACCCAACACTGCCCTTCACTTGTGACAAGATGATAATAATAATAATAAGAAGAAGAAGCAGCAGCATTGCAACCCTTTGCTGTCCAGCATCTCTGAAGCCAAGCACAACCAACCTTTTGCACACTTTCTGTTCAACTCCTTATGTTTTTCTCTATTTTGGTAGCTTTGTTTTCATGGGGTTTTAAAACGTTATTATTATCTGTTTTGGCAGTTACCATCTAGCTGGGAAAAAAACTAAGGAGAAACTAAAATTCTCACAGCAGCTCATGTATTTTAGGAGATTTTCTATCTCAGGCTCACGAACTATGACACAAAAAGCATATTTGAATAAGTCTTGCCTAATTGAGGAAACATGTGAGTGACCCAACTGGGTTACTGACAGTGACATTTGTTTTCATTTCCTAGAATAACACTTGGTTCAGCTCTTTTGCCCTGAATCACCTGGTACCCATCCAAGCAGATTTTCCTTGTTCTTTCTGAACTAATTAGTCACAGGTTGTAATGTAGAAATTAATTGTGCTGCTGCTGTTCTAAAGAACTTGCCCAGCTTGAAGAAGGTTGTCTTCTGCTTGTGTATTTTTGTTCAGTTTTCAGAAACTGTAGTTTCAGAGAGGTGGCTTCTTTCTTCTTTTCTCTTTCTGTATGAAGACAGTGAGAGCCATATTTTGTCCTCAGACACATCCACACAAACCTGTTGAGTCTAAGGAAGTTTTCTGTGAGTATCTAAACAAAATAGATAAAATTTGGAGTTTTGAACAGTTGCAGAGTGTTGCATTGGAGTCTTAGAGGCTGAAATCCATCTACTAGGATGGGGATTAAGTCTCTTCTGTTTTTTCTGTATGATTTTTTCCTTTCTTCCTTCCTTCTCCTCCTCTCTCATCCCTGCTCCTACCACATAGTTAACTTCCCAGTACATGTCAAAATCTTGTTACTCCTTGCTTTATCTCCCTCATCCCTTATTGCTTTTTGATTTAGGCACTGAATAAAATTAGGTACTCAGTGCAAAGACTGAATTTTCTTCTGTGCCTGACCAGCTGCTAGAACAAGTGAACCCTGACTTGAGGGCTTCTCATTTGCTGAAGTTATCTGGTTAGAAAAGGTTTATACACAGATCCAGTTGAGGTGTTTGGTATTAGCTACAAATGTCTTCCATTGCTAAGCCTGGATTTGAGCAGAGCTTTGTTGTATGAGATGTTATGAAAATTGAGTTATGCTGATGTGAAGTCTCTTCTCCCAGGCGAAGAAGTGGTGAGGAGCATGACTTCATATTAATATAGCAAATCCATGCCTTCTTTCCAAAATAATGGATTCTGACATTGTTGCAGGCTCAGAAAGACAACTGTGAATCCCCAGCTACAGGACAGTGGCCAAAACCTGTTGCTTCAGTTTCTTCTTGAGCTCCTGAGCAGCTTGGGCAGAACGCCTTAGAAAGCTGCACACTGTGCATGTAGAGTAAACACTCAATCCGAGCCTTGCCAGTGCGAAACAAGCCTTCTTTGTTTCATAAAAGTTCACTGGGTTTCTCTAAGGAATGTATTGTTGAGGAAGACAAGTGGACTTCTCTCTGCCAACATTGCAAGGATTAATTCAGGCATCACATTAGATGCTTTCTGAAGGCTATGAGGTATGACAGCTGGGATGATGCTTATGGAACAAGCTGAAAATTAACTGTTTGAAAGTGAGACTAGAATTTGTACAGTCTTTAGGGGCTTCTGGCATTGCATTTTGGAAAAAAAGCATTTTGTTTCCTAGGCTGTCCATTGCTTTGGTAATGCTTAGAGCTGCTCTGGTGCCCAGGGCCTGGCTGTGTGAGCCACAGAACATGGGGCTCAGCTGCTCATGGTACCTCTGCCCCAAAAGGTTCTGAAGATGGGGCTTTTCTTGTTGGAATTCACTTTGTTTGGGTTCCTGGACAGCACAAATGCACCAGGGCAGGAGGTGCTGCAAACCCCTGCAACCCTCTCAGCCCACCCCGATGTACCCTGGCCAGGGCCACCACCATGGACATGGGCTGGGGCTTCTGGTCTGTGAGGGGACACAGGAGCACAACCACTTCAGCTTCAGGACAGGGGAGAAACTGAGAGGTAAAAAAATGTCTGCCATCAATTTTTGCTTGACAACACTAATTTTCTCCATGGCTGCACACAGCTGGTTCCTTTCAGGCCAGTGGCTGCCACTGGATATGCCAAGGGGAGGGTTTAACCACTGGTCCATAGAAGAGAAAAGCTTTAAACAGTAATTAAAGTAACCAAAAAATCAAGACATTATAAACAAAGTCTTGCCAAAAAAAAAAAAAGGCAAGAGAATGTTTTTAAAATTTAGAAATACCTCCATGGTATGAAGTCACTAAATTCAAACAAAATAAGGCTGGTCAAACTGCAGAACACACACCCTTTAATTCTAGGTGTTTATAAATTTCAAAACCTGCTTTATCAGGGTTATAATCAGGGTTATAGGGAATGCAGTGTACATGAGTCTCGTGCTGACTGGTTAGCATTGTGGAGGATGTCTGCAGGGGTCAGGTACTGTCTCTTACACTATGCAGAGCAACGCCCCTCTCTCTTGTGTTTTCCTCTAAAATAAATATTGGCAAATTTTGTAGCCTGCATCAAAGCCCACTCAAACCAGTAGATGTCATTGGTTCACATTACAAATCCCCAGTCTCTATGAGAATGGGTTTTCTCCGTGAGGAATGATGAGGAAAGCCTCTTTACAATGAATTTTTTCTATTACAAACTCAAAGTCTCAGTGATTTCTTCTGCTAATTACCTGAGATTCACAAGCTTGAGTATATTGTGACTAATGTTATTGACCTTTAGCTCAAGTAGGAAAACACAAACCATTTCTACTCTCTTTGCTCTAGAGTGTCCACTAGGATTGATGTACCAAGTAAGAAAACTGTGATACAAACTTTTTAAATCTGATTGACACAGGATTCCACAATCTGGAATGAGAAAAGGGAAGCCGTGTGTCCTCCATTGCAGAGATATTCTTGATCCATATTACATCCCAAACAGCCTCCACTCTTGGAGATAACAGCTCCTCAGAGAAGCAGTGTTTGTGTTATCCTCCCATCACCCCATGACTTTCACCTTAGCTAACAGTGTTATTTGTTCATGTCAAAACACTCTTTAGAAAATAATACATTTATATAATCCATCTAACAATAAGTTCTTCCTGCAGTAATCTCCCTTTATACATGCTGTGTTGGAAATCTATCAATTTTGTGCTTTGATTCTCTCCTCATGCTTGGAAACAATCAGATATTCAAATAAACCAAAAATAAGCTGGATTACAAGCAGATTGATCAAGGAGAAATGTTTTCATGACTAGAGATTCAGCATTGTTACGTTAATTTCCTGAGGAAAATCAAAGTTTCCCATTCTCTTTGCTCTCTCGGAAGTGCCACAGGGGCTGATGGACAGCAGGAACCATGCAAGGGCCCCGCTGAAGTCTTCTACTAGGGCTTTAATATTGCATCGAAAGTCCTTGAATTTTATGCAGGCACAACACCCAGTGTTTTCTCTGGAGAAGCATTTGTGAATTTCCATACTTTTTCTTTCCTTAATTGAGTGGTACTCATGAGAAAGAGTGCCAGAAGGAGTCAATTAATTACAAGCAATGGAAACATTGACTCAGGGTACTCCTCACTCCTCTTGTGTGATGTGAGCTTTGATGACTTTAATTTGGAAGTTGATTGGGTTGGGGTTTGGCCATTTATGTGCTCGGTTTTGTTTTGTCTTAGTTCACTTTTTAATCAGTAATGTATTGATTATTTTTAGGTAGAAATGTCTTTGAATCAAAATCCTGAGAGCAGGATTATCTCAGAAGATAAAGCTTAGATAGAACTGTAGCTTTCATAAATGGATCTTATTCTTGAAGGAAGCTGACTTTGACAGGGTTAACATTTGATTAGACTATGTGCTTCAGTCCCTGTTTCTTAGTGCATTGTTTTTACTATCAAAATCTACTTAAGACAAATTTAAAGGCAGTATTAATCACATCAGACTCCCTGGCACCCCCTGTGCACTAGAAATCCAATTCCACTTTTGCGATAATAAAAGCTTTAAGTGTGCACTGTGTGCTGTGTGACCCATGGTACCTGCTGGGATGGAAAGGACTTGCTAGAGGCAAATTTATTATTGATTTATTATTGTCCATGTGAACATGAAAACCAGGAAAACTGCAAGAATGCAGCTCATGCCAAGACAAACAACCTGTGTTGACACAAAATTTAGCTGGTAACAGGATGAAACGGCCTGTCCTACTGCCTGTAGAGCCAAGATCACCGATACCCAATTTACATTGGCATAGCCTTCATTTCTGACAAAGATTTGCCATCGCAGGATTCACAAGGGTGGACCGGGGCATCCAGAGGCTGGATGGTGACATCCTTATCCCAAGGCAATTCTCCTCTGGGACTTGGAATTTGGAACAAGCACTCACTATTCAGTTTTGTCCATAGAATATGGCTTCACACATAAAGTTTCCACTTTGCTTTACAAATAAATTCACCATAAATGCAGGGAACCTCTTTGAAAGTTATATCATCAGGGATGTGATTTACTTCACATGGACTTTCCTCTTTTCTTTATATATTCTTCAGTGAAATACCTTTCACTTCAAAACTTACCAGGGTTTAATTTAGTGGAATGGCTGGCAGAGCAAAAACAGGAAAAAAAGATGCATTGAAAGAATACACATTTGCAATTAAGAATATGTCTGGGCAGCTCAGCAACAAATATTAGGGCACTACACAACTTCAAACAGATGACATAGGTAACGGTAGCAGTGAATATACAACGTCATGGGCCTTAACAGGACCAAGCAACCAGATATATACCCAGGGTCTCCAAACCTCCACAGAATATTGCATTTCCAAATGCTAATCATACCGCAAAGCTGTACAACAGCTTTTCATCATCCTTTATCACACACACATATCATCCAGAGCCCTGCTAACCTCAGGCATGCAGAGGTATGTGTGTGCACCAGGGCAAGGACTACTGTTATCAGGGAATTTCTGCTGCCCCTGAGACAGCAAGGCTTGGGGCTGGGAAAAGCAGAAAAAAGGTAGCCTTCAGCTCCCCTACTTGTTCACTTTTCCTGTTGCTGCTCTTTGACAATATGTTATTTTACTCCCATGTTCATTCTCAGTTTTTTTCAAAGTAGAAAAAACAAGGAACCTTCATTTACATTCCTCTGAACTTTGTCCTTCTTCTCTGCTTTTAGAAATAAAAGACAAATCTGATGAAACAATGCAAGAAATTTCTTCCAAAATCAATGTTTTGCCTTGCCCTTACTATATTTAATGAAATCATTTTTTCATCAGGCTTCAAAAGACACTATTTTTTTAAAAAGCTAAGCAGGTCCTTACCAATGGTGTTTCATGACCCAAGAGAAGTATTTCCCTTGTCTCCTTAGGTCAGTACTCACAGAGCAGATGAGTTCATTTGTGTGGGGATCCAGGTTTCAGCATGATGATCCATCACCAGAGCCCCACTGGGTGAGACCTCCTGGGATTGTTTCTGTAGGGCATTGCAAACACCCTCACTATGGCAGGACACTTGACGTGGCCATTACCAGACTGTTGGGAATGTGATGGGTTCGGCAAAACCTAGGATTTGTTACATAAGAAATGTTCTCAAAAGTGCAGTAAGTATATTTGAAGAAATAACAAATAAGTTACTACAGCACAGAGCAAAGTTTATAATTTTTTGAGTTCACACACATTAGTAATTTTTTTTTTCAGGGAAGAAGAAATACAGGTAAGTATTTCTATAAGAAATATACACACAGAAGAAAGGCAGTCAGCCCTAGTTGATTCCGTCAAAGATATTTCAATGGCATTCTTTACAAACAGTTGATATGAGAGCTGTCAGGTGTGATGGTTTATTACCTCATTAAGTGATAATGAGTGAAGAGTTGTAAAGGAAGATGAACCAGGTGTGTGCCTGAAGTGGCTCAGAGTTTCTCCTGATCTCTATTGGGCCAGAGGCATCTCCTCCAATTTTGATAGAAGACAGGTAAGGAATGCAAACATCTGCCCTGCTGTTTGTAGCTGTCTCTTCTGCATATGTTTATTTTCACCTCTGCCTACTTTTAAAGGTTTTTGCTAAAGCAGAGGCCTCTTTACGGACTCTACAAAAGCACTGTGATGTTAGACCATCTTATTCAGAGGTGTTCTTGCTCCCTAAGGACAGTGCCTCGCTGCCCTCCAGTGGCAGGAGCCTCCAGAACAGCTTTGCGTTTTCCTGCTGATTTTAGCCCCCAAACTGTATTAGACCCACATACTCATGAATATTGTAACACTACAGCTTTCCATGAAAATTAGATGTTTAAATGCCTTTGGTGAGCTTACTTCTATTCACTAATGATGGAGAAGTTGCCCCATCAGAGCTACAGAGCAGCATGGAGAACTTGCCCCTTAGTATAAAGTGTCTTAGGGAGAATATGTCACGTTTACAAATGTATGTGTTTCTGTGCATACTGACCTTTGTGTGTTCGTATTTCACAATATGAAATAAGCACTGACATCCATTTGTAGTTTGAAAAAGCTGACAAAAGCTATTTCCAGGGAGGGGAAGTTTTGTCAGTGCAGCAAAACTTCATTCCTTGAAGAAAGCTTAACACCCAACCTAGGGAAAATATTTCACTACAGACAAACACTGTTTGTTTTCTATGAGTGAATTTTGACAGATTTCATTAAGAAGATGTTCTGGAAAACACCTTTGCTATTTCAAGACCACAAAGGTCAACCCTACTGTCATCACTGCTGGTTCTTGCCACATAGGATTAGTCTGCTTGCTTAGCATTGCACTCAAGACTTACTACGTCCTTTCTAATAGTGCCTTCAATGTCTATGACAGGAGCTGCAGTATTTAATGTGAAAACTGGTCATTATTTTGTCACCTATCACTACAGATTAGCCCTTGCTAGCATTCACACATACGACCATTACTTCTTAGATATGGTGTAGAATAGCCTTAGGTGAGATCCAGCCTCATTAGGCAAGAGATGGGGAGTGGAGTCCTCACCCCTGCATGTGTTCACTGGGACTAATATCTTATTTGGGATATGTTTTATAAAAAAGGCTGAGGAATGCTGAAAAAGCAAATTTTGATGATTCCTATTCAAGATATTTCCATTCAGCCATGTCCCCCATATTTTCCCACCCCTATACCTAGGCTCCAAACAGAGTTGCACTGAAATGCCACTGATTAAAAGCCTAGTTTATAAATAAAGCAGATGCCGACAACTAGATAATGTGAATTATGGCCCTACTTTCCATTAATAGCCATGCTCCAACTGCACAGGATATCTTAGGCAATTAGCTTTGCTGCTGAGTGTGCTGTTTGGCTGAGTCACCAGATTGACATGTTAACTATTTCTACATGATTCTGCAGTTCCTAGAGAGGATATCTTTGAAAGTCCAGCAACAGCCAAAGAATAAACATGTTCATTATCAGATAGTTACGAAGTGCACTGAAACGGTATATATGTATCAGACTTCTGTGTCGTCTGTGAACATTACTCAGATCCAAATCTTTAAATCCAATGCACTTAGACTTGGGTTAAATCACAGGGCATAAAGAATTTGCTTCTTTTTGGCTTGAGAAGAAAACTTTCATGAGATTTCTGTTGGAGTTTTGGGCTATTTCTGATTTATTTATTTTTTTTATTATTCAGAAGTAAAAAATATTTGTATAAAATTGAGTAATTGCTGTCAGGAAATAAAAGTTGTACATGTGATACTGTTCAGGCCCAGCTTAGAGCTATTTGAATTGCAATATATTGATAAGGATCTACGATAAACCCACTTAGTCACTTCAGGAAATGATATTGACTTAAAGTAATCCCCACATGGAACTGGGAGTTTAGATACTTGACTGTTTTTGCTCAGTAAGTTATTGTGAAGGTAAGAACAGGGGTACCTAGACAGATATCATACATTGTACTGTGTTAAGAAAATAAGAAAAGCATTCATGGAAAGAAAGAATTTATGTTCGTTTCTAAGTCAACCAAGAAAATTAAGCTTTGTTTGGTTTATGTCTCTAGCTGAGACCCATCTTCTCCCTGCTAGTACAGGGTGAGGTAGAGCTGGAAGCATCCCTTGGGGTATCAGAGGCCAGAGTAGTTTTGATACCACCACCTCACGCCAGGGAGAAAATGGTGTGGCTGGAGGTATCCTGATGGAGCCATGGGCTCTAGCTATTGCTAGAGGGCAATCTTTTGGCAGTTGTACAGCATGGCCATTCCAGGTGGGATTCCTTTTTTTCAGGCAAGTCACCTAATCTGAAAAGCTATCATGAAAACAGGTGGCAAAGGACAATATCTGTTATGACCCAATATCTGTCATGACCTGTTGTATATTTCCTCTTCATGATGACTTCTTTTCATGTTTTCTCCTAGTCCTTTATTAATTTGTATTTATACAAACATTGCACTATATTCCACCTCTCATCCTATGATTTCATGTCTCTTGCAAGTAGAATAAAAACCTGCTTCTAGTTTCTTCTTACCCAACCACACCTTGGCCAATACCTCTTACAGACATTTTATTGCTCTGTAGGTTGCAATTGAGAGAGAGAGAACTGCAGATCTCTAACACACTGGAGGGATCTAGTTACGGGTTAAAGAGAATTCAGAGAAATACAGAAAAGCATGGAAATTGCTTCTTAGAGGAGTAACCTGTAGCAGAGAGAGATAATTTTGTTGAGACTTCCCTGACATTTTTAGGATGCTACTCTTCCTTTGATACAATTCTCACATCAATTTAATCTCATTTAGTAAATTGTAAATTGGAAAGAGACTTAACTAAGTGGTATGAGAATCCTTACCAAACAGCCTAATCTCCAAAAGTAAATCATTGCTTCCTGGAACAACCACATCATCAGGACACAGCCACAAAGGTGCCTGGGGAGTGTTTGGGAAGATCTTGGTAGCCAGTCCGGAACAACTCTGTGATCTGGATCTACTTATCCGGATGTCTGGATGTACTCTGTGAAATGAAAATAGTCAGTAAATCACTTCCTTGGCATTGATCTGGAAGTTGAGGAAGACAGATCAAATTGCACAGCACACACCTTTGGTGTAGACCAGAACCCATTTAGTATAAATTCTGAAACTGCTTTGAGTTAGAACAGACAACCACAATGAAAATGGACCTTCAAGTGAGTCTTACTTGGCTGCTCCTGTTAAGTGCTTCTCTTCTCTCTGAACCAGGTACTGTGTCCGAAAACTTTTCATGTTTCCAGGCAAATGTTACAGACAGAATTAGTTACAAATACAGACCAGCTTGCTGGGAAGTGGTGAAAAAGAGTATCCTAGACTATTGCAGGCAAGATTTGTTCCATAAAATTGATGGTTTAATTTGCCTTCTAATTCAAAGATTCATATCAAATCCATAGGCTAAATACATCATTATATATGTATAATCAGAAATAGATATACATGAAGGCTGTAGGCTGAAGAAAGCTGAAGAATATTTTCATTGTTTCTCTTCTGCAGAGTGGAATAGTTTGGCTAACCTGTTCTCTAAATGTTGTTCTTACATCCCAATTTTGAATTTAAATTCTTCTACACTTCTGTCTTTCTCTACATTTTTAAATGTAGAATAAGAAACAGAGCAGCCTGCCAGACCCAGGTGAAAATATACTTTAATGCAGTGCCATGTTCCTTCAAACTTCAAACAATAGCTCCAAACCTTCATCATAATCTTGCTGGTTTGAATTAGATACTTTGATCTATAGTTATCAGCATAGTCACGGTGAGTAAAGTATTGTCAATCCCTTACAAAAAGGGATAATTTTACAGAGTGTAGATTAAGAGGTTGGCTACATTGAATTATTTATACGATAAGAGCAAAGGCAGCCCAGAGGGAAGCTCAGCATCAAAGGGGACTAAGCTGCATTTAAAGAAGGTGGTCAAATCCCAGCACTTCAGTAATGTTATGGTCTTTATTCTTATTCAATAGGCTGACTCTTGTCTTTGATTTGACCTGATGTATGTACACTGGATTAACTTTGACTGAAAAAATCACTTAGGATATTGTCTTGCAAACCCAAGACTTTAATATCATTAAAGTAAAAATCTGTGAAAGTGAATGTCTGAAGATCAAATGCCAATTTTTATATATATATATATATAATTTTTTTTTTTTTTTAAAAAAAAGGAAAAATATAAAATCCCCAAATGAAATTTCTCCTGATTTTGGTGACTGAAAAAGGCACAGCTCTGCAGAGCATGCTCATTCTGAAAGAGCAAGGATATTATTTTTGAAATCTGTCATTTGAAAACATTGCTTTGACTCCTGGAAGCCTAAATCCTTTTTCCTTTCAATGAATATGTAGATTATTAAAGGTATTTATGTAACTAAAACTACAGATCATCAAAAGCACATGATAATACTGCATGTTTGTACCTTATTTTAAAAGACCAGTTAATCCCCTAGGATCTGAATTATGATGCCATGGTCTGGTTTAATCAAACATACATTTTTAAATACCTTATGCAGTATATAGTATATTCTTCATTGCAAAATTGGACAAAATTGGGCTTCCCATCTCCTAGAAGACCATGTATTCACTGGAACTGAAAGATGCACACAAGGATTTCTGGGGCTGGATCCCTTTGTGCTTTGTGCTGCCATGAAATAAAGTCCTCTACAGTAATCTTCCACCGAGGACATGAGCATGTCCTTCCAGACACAGGCAGGAACCACAGGATTGTTTTAAAAATGCACCACATACCAGCACTTACTGTATCTTACTCTATATCAACACGTACGGGGTGCCATCTCACAGTAAAACATAATATATACCTAGAATTGTGATATGTTACATTAATGCTAATACGTTTTCTTGTCTGCCACAGCAAGTGGTATGTGGTGGAACTCACAGGGAGGCTCAACTGGAGGTCAAAACTTAATATGGAATAAATTTTCAAAATGGATAAAAGACCTATTGAGACGCAAAGGTAAGAGGGTGACACATGGTCCTGACTAAGAACTTACCTGGCACCCCTGTGGAGTGACATGAGGTGAGCTGGTTATCTCACCAGCACAGCCAATAACCCACCATGACAGACCAGGTCCTGTAGGCAGCAGAGCCACGTAAACAGGGCTGAATTAACCATGATTTGGGCTCTGCTGTTCAGCTCCCAGCTTTCCACACTCTGGACATTCCCCAGTAAGCTCTGGCTACTGGGAAGATAGAAACACTGGGCAGCCCATCACTGCACAGACGAGGATGCAACCTTACACATAAGAAGTGTAGATATCCTGGCAATAAACAAATTGAGATGTTCACCTGTCTTTTGCTTTAGTTTCAGGACAGCCACAAATACGACTGGTCTCTGGAGGAGACCAATGTGCCGGGAGGGTTGAAGTTTATTATGAAGGGAAATGGGGGACAGTCTGTGACGATCACTTCAGTAAGAACAGTGGCGATGTTGTATGCAGGCAACTTGGCTGTGGCCACGTTGTTTCTGTCTTTGGATGGTCTTACTTTGGCCGTGGCACAGAAGACATCCATCTGGATGATGTCCAGTGTGAAGGAACCGAATCTTACCTTTGGGACTGTCCGCATGCTGGCTGGAACACACATGACTGTGGACACAATGAGGATGTTGGAGTCATCTGTTCAGGTGAAAAAAACAAAACAAACCCAACAAAAAAAATTATGCATTATTAATCATTTATTTGGATTTTCCTGTTGACCGTAAATGCAAGAAACAGAGTTTGGAAATTAGGCTAGAGCTGAACTGTGTGCATGTGGAGGCTTCTTGTGTTTAAGCTGGTCTGTGTGATCAAGGAACAAAGGATGTCATGGATATGATACCAAGATTATTAGTGGCAAGCAGTGAGTATAAAAATGGTGAAAAGACGGTAGTTCAGGAATGTTTTAGTCAACATCTGATTACAGGCCATTCCCAAAAAAAAAAGAAGGGCAGCCAGTTAAGAGGAGAAGCACATCCAGAAGTGAACCAAGTATGTCTGAATTGAAAATCAAAGTTAATACTCCTGTCATAAACATATCTGAAATCAATGTTTGCATAGCTAGAAGCAGCCTGTTTTGAAGCAATATAAATAACTGCACAGTAGAAGTAAATTTTGGCTTTTTTCCCATGTTCACAGCTGCTGCACGCTCCACAGTTGCACCGACAGGTAAGGCAGGGCTCTTGAGACAGAAGTCCATTAGCTCTTCACAGTCTTTCCAAATGCCCAGGGATTAATATTTAACTCAAAAATCATGTGATTGCATCTCCTTGGCAGACGGTATTCTAGAAAGGTACATGCTCTGAATCACTAATTATTGCCCCAAATTACTATTTATTCATCCACTGTAACATTATTTCTGTTCTTTGGATTGCTCATAGGAGCTGTATTAGCCATTTATCTACTACTAATTAGGGAAAAACATAAGGTGAGTCTTAACACTCCAAGTCTAGGTTTCTGACTTCTGTTTTTTCTGTTGTTCCTGAAATAATGATAACGCCCTGGAAACCTTAAAGTACAGATGTTACTCTTGTTTCCTAGGGTTTTTAAGTGTTAAGTACTAAAGCTTGTCATAATACACAGCCACAGAGGAGTGGCTGCTAAAATACAGGTTTTGATCACATGTAGCCCAGAAGTGAAGGAGCAGTTCACAAAATCATTTTTCTCAAGACTTGAACCTGCAAAACCACATCGCAGTAGTCTTGAACTGATGCTGCATGTTCTGCACATCTCTGTCTCGAATGTTCATTTAGAACTGCTCTTAATCAACAGAAATATTGTTCTATCAGAAGTTAGTCTTTTGCATTAAACCAGTGTTGCACCAAACCTGGTGCTTAAATCATTTCACCAGTGTCTCAGTTCTCATGACCATTCTTACAGTTATCTAATAATTTATTTCCTCTAACTTCCAGCATCCTCAGAGAACCCTCAAACTTCCACTTCTGCATCAACATTTTCCACAGACAGCACTGTTGTGACAACTACCACAGAAACCCCAACTTCTACTGACAAAGGCAAGGGGGAAAAAAAGAAACTGCAAAAGACATATGTGGAAATTTTGAGTGATATATGCGATTTGTTTAGAGCAGACAAGAGAAATACCGGGAATTCAGTGAAAATATACAATAACTCTCCATGTAGTTAGCCTTGGAAGAGCCAATCATCTTCATTTTCACAGGAAAATGTGGTTGGAAAATGGGCATGTGATTAAGCCTATCTGCATATACAATTATCCAGAGTGCATGTATGTATGGTGAGATCTTTACCATCAGTTCATCTGAGGCACCTGGATATTTTCTTGACCTTCAGTTCTTTTAATAATCTTGTATAATTTTTCCTGGTTCTCAAGTTAGTGCAAAGGTAGAATGGAAATGAGGTGTGTTTATATGCTGCTGAGGGGTGCACCGGTTGCATCAGTCTCCAATTACTTATTAGAAGATGTTCTTCTGAGCCACGTTACCAAAACCCAAAGTCCAGGGAACTGACTTTTTTTTCCATGAAGCCCAAAGTATTAATGACTTCACAAATCCTTGAAATATCTTTTTTTTTCTGTGGTGGTGATTCTGTTTAGTGACATATTTCCCCACCCCATGGCCACCTCTGCACTCAACTCAAGCCCAGCAGGGACTGAGGCATCGGCTGCTCCAGGGACCTCGGTGTCCCTCAAGGAAGATGAGGCACATTTGTGTGCTGAAAGTCTCCTCCACAGCACATGACAAATCTCATTCTTTGTTTCCCTTTACAGTGATCCCTTTGCATCTTTCCAAATGACTGTTGCATCTCTAGCAGTAGAAGAATGCAGCCAGAAATATCTACTGTCTATATTATTAAATAGTAAATGAAGGTGAAAGTTTCAGCAAAAATTAAGGGCTATGCATTGACTCACTGTCCTGCAAAGCCCAATCTAATTACTTTCATCAAGATTTCAGTTCATATGTCCACTCCCGATTACTGACAGTCTCTCTTCTTTTTATTTTGTCAGCTTTCTCTTGGCCTCAGTTATAGACTTTGAGTCCACTGTTGTCACAGAGGAAAATACTGAAAGCACAGTTTATATAGATAAGAACAGACATTTTGCAAGTGCTAACTAAAGCATATATTCCCTTAATTTGGGGTTTGCAGATGGATTAAGATGTGACCATGTAAATCTGTAAAATATTCATAGCAGACAACTACAAATCAAACATTTATGTCAAGGAATAATGTCCTTACAACAACTTCACTTTAAAAATAGCAGGCTAGCAGGAAATATGCGTTTAATGATTAATACTTCTGAGCTTGTAGCTATAAATACTACACTTTCAATTTTATAGGGCGAAAGTCCAGATTATTGTGATTCATGTGTCTAAGATTCATAAAAACATTAAGGAGCGCAGTCAGGCATTTGTTCTTACCTGCCTTGGTTGGAGCTCTGCCCTCTCCTGTTATTTAGCAAACCAAAAATGCCATTTTTTTATCAAGCCTGACACCTTAAGCAAGTCACTAACTTCTCAAATCACACTTAAGTTTTTAATTGCTGCTTACAACCATTTAATTTCTCATCCTTATAGTCTCCTCTGGCAGCACAGATGCCTCTAGTACCACCGCGGAGGACAGCACGACATCAGAAACCCCGACTACACTGCAGACAGGTAAAGGGCCTTTGCACAACATCCAGCAGGTTAGAAAAAATATGGTTATAAGTTTTGGTTTGGAGGGAACATCAGTGGAGATGCCAAGAAAATTACCATCTCAGTGCAGCTTATGTTTGTCTGTGAACTTCATCTGTGTGGTACCAACCTGCTGGCTTTCTGGCAGCATGGGCTGGCTATCGCCAACACTGTTACCACTGCTGAAATTTGTATGTTGCTTGAAAAAGCTGAAGGGTGGTGAGAGCCTGGCCCAGGTTGCCCAGAGAGGTGGTAGATGCCCCATCCCTGGAGACATCCCGGGTCAGGCTGGACGGGGCTCTGAGCAACTTGAGCTGGTGAAGATGTCCCTGCTCATGGCAGGGGTGGCACTGGGAGAGCTGGGAAGGCCCCTTCCAGTCCAAACTATTCTGTGATTCTGTGATTATATACTTCAGCTAGGAGTTGCAAATGCAATGCCTGCTTCAGGGCAAGCTGAATAGTGCAGAATTTGATCCATAGAATCTGGAGGATATAATTATTTTTATTTCTTTAAGAAACATGACTCAGGGGAAAGCCACTCAGCTTATGTTTCTCACCATTTATAACAATACCTATGTGGATTCTAAACCATTTATAAGCCTCTATGCTTGGACTTTCTTATCAAGCCATCCCAGGAGGACCAGCAGATCCTGTAATCCCTCTTAAGGATTTTTCAGCTCAGATTCAGCCTCTGTCAACCTGGGCTGTTGCAGGCTCAGCTCAGCAAGCTGGGATGGGAAAGCTGGCTCTACCTCCAGCCTTCCTCCCTTCTTCATCACAGCTCCCGTCTGCTAACAGTGATGCTTCCACAGGGCAAGGAGATCCAGCAGAGAACTGCAGGAAAAATAGATGCTGTATTTCAGCATCAGTCCTGATGGCCTCTTTCTCCTTTCTCTACTGACTGCTCTACCTCTGGGAGAAAGACTTTCAGTCAGATAAACCAAGAATAGGTGTAAGAAACATTTCCCTCTTTTCACCAGAATATCCTTTGTTATTTTACTTTTTGAACTTCTTAGTTCAAAGTTGACGAAATATGCCCTATTGCAGTTTTGGGAAACTACTGATAAATGTTACTGCTAAGTTACAACATTCCTTTCCATTTTTGCTTCTCACATTCTTTTTGCTTTTCTTACTCTCAGTAAGAGAAGTCTGAAACTTTTGTGAGGCTTATAATGCAAAATATTAATGTGAAGATCCATGTTTGAGCCATGTCTGTGGATGTGGGGCACAGCTAATAAACAGACTTCCTTTTCCACAAAGCCTGAAGGCAATTAAATTGACCAAGAGCAGATTTCAGTCACTCAGCGTTACCTGAACTCTCTTTCTCTCTCATTTCCATGTTTCTTCTTTCTCACAGTCTCTGAAACTACTGGAGAATCATCAATTTCACCCACCCCGCCTATAGGAGATGGTGGTACCTCAACTCCAGAAGTCACTTCCACACCGACTAGAGGTAAGAACAACCATTATGCCATAACATCTCACAATAATAGTGTTTAAGTTTGTTTAAAATAGATTACATTGGTAGGATTACGGTAACTGCATAAAGTTTAAGATCAGCCAACAGCTAGCTAATCATCTCAGTGAAGAAAGAATCCAACTTCTAAGACCTTCATTTCTAAAATCCTGGTCACAGTTTGGGAGATATGTACTTATGAACAATTTGGGGCTTTAAGGTGCTTATCCTATTTGTATCAGCACAAGTTCCCAAATATCTGTGGTTTTGTGGGGGTAAAAGTGGATACTTTATGCTGGAGAGCATCAATTGTTAAATCAGATTGTGATATCATCACCTTAAAAATTCAATAATCTTTGACAATTCTTTCCCAATCCTAAAGACGGCGATGCCACCACCTGACACAGTACAGAAACTGGTTCTTTGTACCTTCCCACTCATGCCTGTTGGACTCTTTCACCAAGGAGATGGATATTTTTCTCCAGTAATGTATTTCCTCAACTCTTTCACAGTCCCTTCAACATCCCTGTATTCCTCCTTTGAATCTGCTTCAACACATGAAGAAACTGAGGCAGTATCTACACCAGGAATCTTAAGCAGAGCTTGCAAAGTCAAGGTTATAATTGTAAAACCAATTTTGAGTCTAAGTGAGCTAAAGAAAAGTCATACTGTATGGAAAATGTATGCAATGAAGTTTTAATAAAGAGGAATAAGAACATGCTGCTTCATTCTCCAGTAGCTAAGAAGCTAAAAAAATCCAAACTTTAAATATTTATCATGGCATTATGTAGTGATAGAGGCTCAGGTAGAAATACAGAGGACAAACCCATGTTTGCTCTCTTCCTGTATTTTTACACTTTTCTAGCAAAATGACAAATCCAGATTGTTTTAGGCAAAAATTTAATTCTGGTTCATATTATGTTTGGTCATTATTGTTCATTATTCCTATTTTGGTTTTTTTATCTCAATTTTTCAACAGGTTCATCCATCACAGAAGGGGATTACTTGACCCCATCTTCCCCAGTCACAGACACTACTGAGCCATCAACTCCAACACTGATAACTACATCGAGCAAAGGTAAGAAACAGTCAGATACAACCTGTGTGCCTTGTGTTGTTCAGGAGCAGAAATGTCCCTGTCCTGCATCACTACACAAGGCACCATCTGGGGCTCAGAATGTCCCTGAGCTGCAAATAGGTGGCCAACAGACAATCCTGGGCATATTTGTGTGTTTGTCCATGCATCTGCTCCTCCTCAGCACCTCTTAGTGGTCCCTGTTGGGGAGGGGAAATTAAATTATGCAGAGCTTGGGTCCAGCTACTCTTCAGTGCTGATTGTGCTGCAATGTGTGTGCTCATGTCCCACATGTTCCTCATTCTCTTATTCTGGCATCTATTTTGTAAGACACTTTGCAAGTTTCTAATGAATTAGCTGTTTTAATGATTCTATGAAATAATTTCTTAGTTATTATAAAATCTTATGACTAGAATTTCACCAGACAGGGCCATTTTGCATCAGTCACAACTGAGCTAGGATCTTCCTATCCACCGTATGCTGTCCTACCTCCTATTCTAATGAAGCATTCATAGCACCAACAGGCTTCAAACTCCTATGCAAAACTCCACCGGGGGAGATGGTTTTGTGTGTACTTTGCCTCTGAACTTGACAGATATTTTCAAGACACACAAAAACATGCATTGGACACTATATTTGAAGTTCTTTTGCCCATGGACATTTTCTGTAGTGCCTACAGTGGCTGTTTTAGCTCTGCAGACTCCAGGGAGCAGAGGATCTGGTGGCCATCCTCTTTGGAGCTCTTTTCAGGATAGTAAAAGATGCTTCTCACAGAAACTAAGTTCAGCTCTTGAAAGTTTTCCTCAGAGTTCATTATTTTTCAAGCCTATTATATTCTTTATTTGTTCATCCAAGCTCTCCTCGTTATCTCTTTCTTCCTTAAATGTGCAATGACTGAGTGAGTAGCTGACGTCTCTTTAATGCCAAGAAGAATAAGCAGCTGCAAGACTGAGGCTGGACTGCCTCACTGGAGTGTAAATATTACCAGCTTTCAGTTTTTTCTATGATCTTTCTGTGCCAGCTGAAAGGATGGTTCTTGCCTTTGTGCATTGGTTTTCTCTTGCCAATGAGCAGCCCGTTCCGCTTGTCTTTATTGAATTTCAGCTTGCTGACTTTTGTCATTTATTCAGTTTATGAAAATCACTTTGAATTCTCATCGTGTCCTCCAGAGAGGGCACAGATCTTGCCTTTCCTTCTGCCACTCTGTCTGTCCTGTTCCAGTTTCAGTGGCAGGAGCTGAGGATCTCATTACAGTACAGTAGCTCTGTTTAACACCCCTACCATCTGCTAGGCCAAGATGCTGCATAACATGACAAACAATTAGCAAAGTAACTGATAACTCCTCTATTTACAGCCTTTTCTTTTAAACACTGCTTGTCTTCTACAGCCTTATCTATGCTGTCGAAAGGTCAGAGCTGTGACTCAATACCAGTAGTAGCAGCACTGGAAAGTGTAATACAGATTTGCTTACTGTTCCCTCCATCCATTCAGCTTATTTTGAGCAATATTTGCATGTTCCAAATCCAGGATCTATCCACCCTAATTTCTACAAATGTTGTCTTAGAAATTCAGAGGCAAATCTTCAGCACAGTGAATAATACACTTCAGTCAGTGATTTTCTGCCTTTTTTCCTGCCAGTCACTTCACTTTCAAAATGAAAACGTTCCTATTTTGAACAATATTTTACAGAGCTTTGATCAGGCTTTGCCACTTGCCTTACTTAGACTGGGCTCTATTCCAGCTAAATGAAAGGAGTTTGCACTTCTCTGCACACACCAGTGAAAATGAGAAATGAATGTGGTCACTCAGGATTTACTTTTATTTGTCCAGCTTTCAGAGTTTGAATGTGAATTTCTTAAATGAGTGATCTGTTGACTGTTATTCAGGCTTAAGGAGCATAATACACAGTGTATATATGGTTCCCTAATAATACCCTCATTACTATAGAACTATGTGCTTGTAACTATTAAGTGCTTTGCCTGTGTCTACTTAACCAAGTACTTGAGCAAACAATTTCGTCTTATTTATTCATAGTGTGTGTAACAGGGATGCTGTTGGATGGTTAAAGGGGAAAAAAAAGGCTCCTCTGTAGCTGTAAATAATGATCTCATTACTTTTATTTGTACAAACTGTAGGTAAATTATCCTTTGGGTTAAAAGCTCAGAATCACTAAGCATTTCACAATTCCTTTTATTATAATATGTACTTAACTAAGGATAAAATATTGATTTTGAAGAGATGTGAATATCATTTTCTTTTATTAATTTATTGAAAGTGAAAAAGTTGCCTTTCAGCTGTCCATAGACACTTTCACAAGAATAAATACATTAAAGAATTTAGGGACTATTACTTAATCAGTCCCTTATTTTGTGAAAAAGAACCCCCTAAAATTTCAGATTGTTCATATTTCAGATGAATGAAACACTTTGTTTACTTAGAGACTTGACTGGGAAAGAGGCCTACCTCCCAATACAGCCATTTTTAACATCACCTGAATCACAACAAATTCATTTCTGCCTGTAATTTAAGTCAAGATCTGAATGTAGAATTTTTAATATGTCTCTTTCTTACAATTCCCACCTGGATTTAGACAGCTAATGTAGTCCAGTTCTTAAACTTTTGAATTGCCTATTGCTGATGAATATTCAACACCTGGATCACCAGGTTTTTTACCTTTTGTCTCAATTATCATCTTTTCTCCCCGAAATCATGTTTGGCAGTCTTGCAGAAGTTTAGACCTAGATCTTGGGAAATGAGCCAAGCACGTTGCTGCTGGCATTTCTTTACAGCCAACATTTGCAGAAGCAAACCATAAACATGGTACTTGGGTGGAAGGAGCTTTGATCATGGTCAACAAAAAGGAATTAAGGAAAAAGAGACCTAGGAAACATGGCTCTCATTCTGAATGGATGTGCATTAGTTGGTAACAAACGGCTGCCAGGTGACAGCAAAATGTCCCAAAATGAAAACCTTGTAATCACTGACCCACCAAGGAGTAAGACAGGTGTGTATACTTGGTGCAGTTTATGATGGCCACAAAGTAGGAAGAACTCAATTATGTTGTCAGCGGTGTCTCTGATTTCTTTCTCTGAAAGAAAAATACACTCCAGGCCCATAAAACTAATTTGGAACTTCAGATCTCTAAAAGCCTTTCTCTCTGAAAGTGAGATAGATGTTTGGAGTATTCTGTAAGTACGCAGCTCTCAGAAATGAGCCTGGCCTGTAGAAATAGCTCTGCTACTGTTCTGGGGAAATGATGCTGCGCCGACCATCTGTTATGCCAGAGGGTTTGCAAGGATGGGAAAAGCAGCTGAACCAGGCATTACTTAAAGGAAAAGAAAAACAACCCTTAAATTGCAAGATATCCCAAAAAAAAAAGGTTTGCTCTGGGTATTTGTGTTCATTCTTTAGACAGCACTACAGTATAGATGAGAATGAGGGTGAAGAAATGGTAGAAAACCCTCCCTCTATTGCACAAAGTGGGGAGAGGTGGCAGCTAGCTACATGGGGAGGATCATGTTCAAGATCAACAGGTTGTGGAAGGGGGCTATGCCCATGTCCATTGGGTACTGGAGGTAGAAATATGGGTTCAAGTGTTCATAATATCCCACAACAGCACTGAAATACAGGGGTAGATCCTTTCTCAGAGCAGCCTATCTGCTCCTGTCTTCCCTGGAGTGGTATCTGGCCTGAAGACAGGCTGTGCCACCACCTCAGGTGAACATCACTGACATAGGTGTGGGCTTTTTCTCCACAGCAGACACCTCCACTCTGTCCCTGCGACTGGCGGACGGTGACAGCAGATGCTCGGGCCGCGTCGAGCTTTACTACAACAGCAGCTGGGGAACGGTCTGCGATGACAACTGGGAGCTGGTGGATGCTGAGGTGGTGTGCAGGAGCCTGGGGTGCGGAGAGGCTCTGCTGGCTCTGTCTGAAGCCCAGTTTGGTCCAGGCTCTGGGAACATCCTCCTGGATGATGTGCAGTGCAGAGGGGACGAGGACAACCTGTGGCAGTGCTCTCACCAGGGCATCACTGTCCATAACTGCCGACACAAGGAGGACGCCAGTGTCATCTGCGCAGGTATGCTAGCACGTGTCCCATAAACCATCACTTTATGAGCAATGCAACTCTGATACACAATTTGTTTCTGTTGGTGGAATGGTTTCAGGCATGAAACCAACAACTGTGAGAACTACTGTGTTTTACCACATTTTTTTTTTCCTTTTTAGCTCATTCTATTGATTCATTTATGTTGAGTTTTACATGGGCTTTATGGTTTATATATATATTTAAATATATATATATATATTTAATTTTAATTCTCAAACCCTTTGGCAACCTGGAACATCATTGTCAGTCTTATCTGATGCCATTTCCTACTCTATTATCTGACGGCCTTATGCATTACCAATTGAGTCATAATTTTACACCATCACTATTGCATTTCAGTCCTCCTAGCACTGATTTCCCATAAATTATGAAATATGACTAGTAAATCAATTTTCCTTTTCTTGTATTTACTAGGAAATTATTTTTAATAACTTCCTTTAGGATTTTTTCCAAATCAATTCCCAGTTTTCCAGCAATTCTGTATTCTGACTGCAAATATGTGTGTGGTTGGAGAACTGGAGTCAGTGCAACCTCTCTGCCACCAGTGCCATGGCAAGTGGTGGTCCATGGGCAAAGCTCACCCATATGATGATCCATATCCTCTATGAGCCCAAAATTACCAAGATTTAATGTAACTGGCTTAAAGGGGCAGATGGGACTAGACACAAAGAATGCTAGTTTACAGCTTATCCTGGGGATACCTTTCCCTGGGGAAAAATTAAAGCAAATTTTTAATAGAGTTAGGTTTTTTTAGTAAAGGCCTCAAGTGGAATTAAACATGTGGCCTAAGCGCATCTTTGGTGGGTATGTCTGACACCAAAAATAATTAAAGGTTACACCTGCAAGGTAACTGCAACCATTAACACCTCACATTTTAAAAAGGGTTTGCAGTCTTCTGCCTTTTGGTGATGATGCTTCTAGAGATGAATGGGGTGCTCTAAATCACTACTGGGTTTTGTTTGTTGGTTTGTTTCTTCACATAGTAACTGAAAAATGTTATTAAGTATCTTCTGTAGTAAACTAAATATGTACTTTTCCATTTCCTTTCCTAGAGCCAGTTACTCCCACAGTCACAACAGAGCCTGTTCCAGCTGGTGAGTTTTCCCTAAATGGGTCTCGCAAAGCTTTCACAGCTGATGTATGTTATATAGTAACTTAAACACTGGTAAGAAGGTAAAAAATTTATAGGTAAAAACTTAAGAGCAAGTAAATGTGTGTAAGCAGAGTTTCTGAGATATGTGAGGCTTATCTAAGAGTTTTGCTGTTAAAGAATGCTAGTATCAATAGGAATAGTTATGTTACCTCCAGACATACACATCAGAGCCTGAAAGAGAGAAAAATATACGTATTTACACTCAGGTGTATATGGCACACCAAGAGACTAAGGATTTATGACAGGTGATGAACAGACACAAGGTGGCTTGTTACAGTAAGATAAATTTCATTATTTTGCCACTTTTTGTACACCACCACAAAGCTCGCTTTTGCTATTTGATAAATGCACCTGGAAAGCCCATTTCTGAGGCTCCTGGGCGCCCACATGTTCCCCTCTGCTTTTCCAAGATATGTCCCTGAGACTGGTGGATGGACCGGACACGTGCTCGGGACGTCTTGAAGTCTTTCACAACGGGAGCTGGGCCACCGTCTGCGATGATGGCTGGGACATGAGCGACGCCGCGGTTGTGTGCAGGCAGCTGGGCTGCGGACAGGCGCTCTGGGCCAAATACGATGCCTTTTTTGGGCAAGGCACAGGAGCTGTTCTCCTGGATGAGGTGGCGTGCAGCGGGGACGAATCCTCCTTGGAGCAGTGCTCTCACCAGGGGCTGGGCACGCATGACTGCTACCATAAGGAGGACGCTGGAGTTATCTGTGAAGGTGCTCACCTTTTTCATTTTATGTATTAACTCTCTGTTATTTATTCTCTGCCCCATGTCAACAGATGTACTCGTTGCACAGGGCAAATGGCATGTAAGAAACACCAACAGCTAAGCAGAAACATCTGTAGATTTCTCCAAGGCTTCAGAAAACATCGCATCAGTCACAGTTTTGGGGAGAACCCAGACTGTGCTGCTGCTTTTAACACTTTATAACTGAAACCATCAATCTTTTTTTCCTTCTTTTGGTGGTTTTTATCTTCTCTCTCGACAGTTCCTCTGGAGTCTACCACATCTGAAACAACAGGTATGGAGTACTTCAGTGTTTGTTCTGTTATCTCAGGTGTAGTCAAATACAACTTATCCCATCGCAGAGTGCTAATTAGCAGCACTGAGCCAAAATTCATGCTGTCTTGGAGCTGAGAGAGCCCGTAAGTCATCGTTAGCCCCAAAGAATTGCAAGTGCTCAGGTGGACACCAGCTCCTGGTGGGATCTGTGGACAGAAGTGTCCTGCTGCACTGAGCCCATTGACCTTTCTGGAGACACACACAACCATGCACAGGGTTTCCATCCACCCCCAAGAGTGGTGTAAATGCCACAAGTTGCTTTATACAAATTCCAAACTATGGGGTAAACTGCTATGTAGTTTGGTTTAGAATCTCGTTATACCTAATTACACCTAAATAATAATGTTGCTTTGCTCACTCAAGACTGGAAAAATTACCTTTCTCTTTGACAGTCCTGACTGAGTCCATAGTGGCTGACACACCAGGTATTTATTTCTGGTCACTTATTGAGCCGTGGTGAGCACAGCTGCTGTCAGACCGTGAAGGACAGCAGGATCCCCGGCTCACACAGTGCTCCCAAACCGAGTCAATCAATTAAATGTCAGGCACTCACATTTTGAGTCTCAAGTGAGGATTTAGCAGACTACCTGCCTTCCTGGCAAGGCTGCCAGAGCTGTGCCCCGTCCAGCTGCACCATTGGTTTCCCTGCCCAATCTCGGGGTCTTGCTGTAGGGTTTTCTGAGGTGACACACAGCACCCCTCTGGCTGTGTCACCTCAGCGTGTGTGTTCAGACTCAAGCACAGTAGTACTTGGGCTGCCTTCAGCCCTGTAGGCAAGTGTTCCTGATGGTTCACATGGCTTCTTGTTATACTGTAAGCAGCTGAGACTCCTGTTATGGGTTTTGGGACAAAAATATACATTTGAAATGCAGATGAGATTTAATTTCATATTTTCTTTCCCACACTAGCAGTCTCTCCTACTCCTGAACCAGAAGACATTACCACTTGTAAGTAATACAGCATTATTCTGGTTTACAGGCTTAGTTGTCTGCCCAAATTGTAAACACATATTGACTGCCTCCCTGTCTCCACTGTGTGTATAATGTTGTGGATTTAAACATTAGCTTCAGGGATAATCCCAATAGTCTTTCCCCTGGTTTCCCTACACAATAAAGAAGGGAAGGGGGGATGGTATTGGTACAGAATACCTACCACCTTTGCTGATGCCTGCCCTGGGCAGAGCAGCATCTTCCAGGAGCTGTCGAATGAGACCTGCAGGTCTCCTGGGGTTTGGGTACCTCACACCTGCCCAGTGCTGGGACAACAGCTAACTGTGGTTTTGTTTTCTCTCCTGTCTTGCATCAGCCCCTGCAGAAGACACAACATCAGAAACAACAGGTATGTGTGGCTTTAGCTATAGTAGAACTGGTCTAATGCTTGATCCTGGGAATAAACTGATTCCCTCCCCATTAACAGTCCTTGCTTTGCTCACATGCTAATGGAACGGTCACTGAAGTGTGTGGCTTTTACTTTCCCTTTGACAGCCCCAACTGAGCCCACAACACCTGAAACACCAGGTATATATTTCTGGTCATTTCTTGAACCATGGGGAGCGGTTTACTAGTTTAGCATTTTTCATGTGAGTCCTAGAATCACAGAATTACTGGGGTTGCAAAAGACTCTTAAACCATCAATATATTTAATGCATGGTCAATGTCTGATTTCATGTTTTCCCATCTCACAGTAACAAACTCATCCACTCCATCAGTCTCTACAACTCCTGAAACAGCAGACACTACCCCTTGTAAGTAACAGCATTACTTTGGTTTACATCATTTGTTACCTATAAAAATCATGATCTGATTTGGTGTTGGCACGGCTCCCTGTCTCCACTCTGTGCATAATCTTCGTAGATCTAAAGTTTAATTTAGGGAATAATTCATTTGGCTGCCATACAAATTAAGGGATGGAAAATGCTCTCGGTATTGGTACATTAAAATACCAGCACTGATGAAAGTACTAGTGAAGGGGAAACTGCAGGAGCAGACACGCTACACCAATATGAATTCAAATTTGCACTCAATCATCTTACCCTGAGAAAACCAGCCTTCCTGCACTTCCCAAAGCTGCATCCCCACCAGCATCCCCACACGCCAGCCTGTGCTTCCCGCAGGAATGGCCAAGGCAGCAGCATGGACCTCACTGCGGCCAGTGCTGTACACAGCACTGCTATGGGCACTATACATTATAAACCATAGCCTGATCTCATTATCTCCCAGCATCCCAAGCATTGTTTAGCAAATATCCCACAGGTTTCCAAGGCCTTCCACAGGGCAGGGCAGAAGCATCCTGCCTGGGGATGCGTATTCTCCCCACTGAGATGCTCACACCCCGGGTGGACTTTGCTGATGCCCGCCCTGGGCAGAGCAGCATCTTCCAGGAGCTGTCGAATGAGTCCTGCACGTCTCCTGGGGTTCGGGTACCTCACGCCTGCCCAGTGCTGGGACAACAGCTAACTGTGGTTTTGTTTTCTCTCCTGTCTTGCATCAGCCCCTGCAGAAGACACAACATCAGAAACAACAGGTATGTGTGGCTTTAGCTATAGTAGAACTGGTCTAATCCTTGATCCTGGGAATAAACTGATTCCCTCCCCATTAACAGTCCTTGCTTTGCTCACATGGTAATGGAACAGTCACTGAAATGTGGCATTTACTTTCTCTTTGACAGCCCTGACTGAGTCCACGACACCTGAAATACCAGGTATTTATTTCTGGTCATTTCTTGAACCATGGTGAGCGGTTTACTAGTTTAGCATTTTTCATGTGAGTCCTAGAATCATAGAATCAATAGGTCCATAAAAGACCCTTAAACCATCAATATATTTAATGTATGGTCAATGTTTGATTTCATGTTTTCCTATCTCACAGTAACAAACTCATCCACTCCGTCAGTCTCTACAACTCCTGACATAGCAGACACTACCCCTTGTAAGTAACACAGCACTACTTTGGTTTACATCATTTGTTACCTATAAAAATCATGATCTGATTTGGTGTTGGCACGGCTCCCTGTCTCTACTCTGTGCATAATCTTCGTAGATCTAAAGTTTAATTTAGGGGATAATTCATTTGGCTGCCATACAAATTAAGGGATGGAAAATGCTCTCGGTATCGGTACAGTAAAATACCAGCACTGATGAAATTACTAGTGATGGGGAAACCACAGGGGCAGACACAATACACCAATATAACTTCAAATTTGCACTCAATCATCCTACCCTGAGAAAACCAGCCTTCCTGCACTTCCCAAAGCTGCATCCCCACCAGCATCCCCACAGAACCAGCCTGTGCTTCCCGCAGGAATGGCCAAGGCAGCAGCATGGACCTCACTGCGGCCAGTGCTGTACACAGCACTGCTATGGGCACTATACATTATAAACCATAGCCTGATCTCATTATCTCCCAGCATCCCAAGCATTGTTTAGCAAATATCCCACAGGTTTCCAAGGCCTTCCACAGGGCAGGGCAGAAGCATCCTGCCTGGGGATGCGTATTCTCCCCACTGAGATGCTCACACCCCGGGTGGACTTTGCTGATGTCCACCCTGGGCAGAGCAGCATCTTCCAGGAGCTGTCGAATGAGACCTGCACGTCTCCTGGGGTTCGGGTACCTCACGCCTGCCCAGTGCTGGGACAACAGCTAACTGTGGTTTTGTTTTCTCTCCTGTCTCGCATCAGCCCCTGCAGAAGACACAACATCAGAAACAACAGGTATGTGTGGCTTTAGCTTTAGTAGAACTGGTCTAATCCTTGATCCTGGGAATAAATTGATTCCCTCCCCATTAACAGTCCTTGCTTTGCTCACATGGTAATGGAACAGTCACTGAAACGTGGCTTTTACTTTCCCTTTAACAGCCCCGACTGAGTCCACGACAGCTGAAACACTAGGTATTTATTTCTGGTCATTTTTTTGAAATGTGCTGAACAGTTTACTATTTTGCATGCAAGTCATCAATCTGTTTAGAGTGTGAATGATGTTTAATTTTATATTTTCCCCTTCTCATAGTAACAAACTCATCCACTCCGTCAGTGTCTCCAGCTCCCAAACCAGCGGACGCTACCATGCGTAAGTAACGCAGCATTACTCTGGTTTACATCCTTAGTTACCTATCGAAGCCATAAGCTGATTTTGTGTTGGCACAGTTCCCAGTCTCTGCTCTTACAGAACCTCACAGAATGTTTTCTATGGTGGGTTTTATCTTTTGAAAAATTTGAATTGCAAGTTCTGCTCATTAATTGAAAATATTCTGCCTCAGATATTTAGATAACAGATAAGGTTTTCTGTTAAAGTCTGGCCCTATCAGCCACACATATGTAAAGGGCACTCAGCTGCAGCAATAAAACACACATACTCGTGTTGACAATGTAGAGGAAACTGAAGTTCAGCTGCAGAGCAGCATTTGAGCATGGGACTACTTGCCTACACCAAGGAATAAACAGAATGAAATCTTGTTCCCATTAATGCTAGTACTATATTATCTTTAGTGTTCAATCCCATAGACTTTTCTTGACATGAGCCCTTTGTCTATGACAACTATATTCCTCAGAACTGTTGCTACTAACAGTCTTAATGTGTACAGCTGATTACAGTGTATATTAAATGATTATATAAAAGCACAAATTTTCCTCATTTGATCTAATTTTTTTCTATTTTTTTTTTCTTTTTCCCAATGTTAAAAGCCTATCAAAAACCAGTCCAAGAACCTATAAACCCAGGTACAACAGTTTCATTCTTTGTTCATTTTAATGGTTTCTTTTCCCAAGTGCAGTGTATCCTGGGTGAGAGATGTGACCGGAAAACCTGGCAGGTTTATGGCAGAGGGAATGTGAGTGCAGAAGAAAGGGGGAAGCGGGAGATAGAGGGAACTCAGGGATGCCAGGGCTTGCCAGGGACCATATGTCACTGATACAGGAGCTGGCAGCCCAACCATCCTGGGTGGTAAGTGCCAAGGCGATGAGTTGGCCTCTGTCTGCACCATTTACAGAAAAAAACACGTTTAAAAGGTCCACCCATAGCCCACATTTGCTTTTGCAAAGCAGACATGCTGCATTTTACTCTATGCTTACATATAGTTTATTAACATTAAGTTTCTTATTTTCCAGTGAACCTTGCCTACCTGCCTAAATATGGGAGGTTGATGCTACTACGATACTTAATTGGCCAGTGTGGACTGAGGAGGCCAGGAATGCCAAGTATAAGATTACAAGGGTAAATATTTATTCATATGCATGAGGGACCCCCAAACACAGTTTTAAACTGGGTCCTTACACTATTCAAAAGTTCAAGTACAATACAATTTGACTCATCACTCACACCTGTGCTACTGGTAACTAATTGTAGTAAAACTTTATGAAAACAACTCTATTTCTGCAGTGTTCTTGCTGCTTGTCTATTGATCCAGACATTCCTGGAGTCAGTCGTGGTGGAGTTACCTGTGACACCACATGAAATTCAGAGAAGGATGAAACATCTGATTTAAAGGGGTTCTGTTTGATTTGGGGTATGGAATTGTTTCTCCATAGCTCTTCAGAAATTCTAAGGTTGAAATAATCATTTCTGAAGGACAGGAGGCCTAAACAGTAACTCTTTTGCACATATTTAAAATTCCATCTGGCACTTTCCACTTATACATTTACATAGGTGATATTTATATATGTTCTGTTATACCAACACGCATATTTAAATTCCATATAGTTGCATCTATGTCCAGGCATTCCATGCTGTGAATTGTGATTAACATCAGAGTTAGAAATTTACGAAGGAAAGTTTCTTGTAACCAATGAAACAAATGGAATGGGTGACCATATCACAATTTTTGTATGATGAAGGTTTTTTCCTTTTCATTCTTTTTCCTCAGGTGTGTAAGGGACCCAACCTGTGGGAACTACTATTTGCCAGGCCAGAGGATTCTCCAGTTCAAGTTCAGAGGTCCCATTTACTCAAGAGCTTGCCTGCGGTGCAGAGTATTAGGGTGCAACAGATACAATCATCCTTTCCAACGCTACTGGGTCTACAAGACAAAAGGCAAAAGAAGCACAAGTGGCCCCGTCATTATTATAATCTCCAAATAGCAACAGCCCCAACAATGCTTTGTCTAACCATAACTTGTAAATCATTCATTTACATGACCAGTGTGTTGCACATTTGCTACTAATTGCTAAAAATACATTTTACTAGGGGGTGTAAATCTAAAGGTATTTTAATCTTAACTGTACTTGTGTTCCTTAATTTCAGATCCTTTGGATCTACGTTCCAGATTTGTAAAACCTTAAACTTCAGTAAATACTCTCAGTGACCAAAAAGTAACTGGACTGGGTGGCTGATTTTTCTCATCAAGACTTTTTTCCCCCCTCTCACAGCTCTTCCCCTTCTCCGCATTGTACCAATGAGCTCAAATACTGAGCATTTAAGGAAGATTAACCTGTCTTACAGATATAAACATGACTGTGCTGCTTTCTGAGCTCATAGAGACATAAATAAAAGCATAAGTATCCCCTGTAACCGAAAATGTCTGAGCAATTACCTCAAATAGGAACTCAAAAATATTTGGAAAAAAAATTGTACATGTATTGAGATACAACCTCTGAAATACCTGTAACCTATTATAATCTTCCCATATGTCAATTTTCCTTACTGGAGGTTAGAACTATGAAAGAATTTACATCTAAATTTACTTCATTATAAGCATTTCCTTCTTCCTTTTTATTTCAATATCTGTTCAAAGGGTATCACTTTGAGCTTAGAAAGTGTTTCTGTGTTTTAATGTTAAATTGTCCTACTTAGAATGACTTAGTGAAAAAAACAATGGAAATAAATATTTTTCAGTTCATAGTAGAGAAAAGTACCTTGTTGACTGCAGAACTGTACAGGAGTACAGCAGTCCATTCAGGGAAATAGGTGATGAATTAAATTTTGATAATCTGCTGAACTTGGCCTGCACCTTTAAGACCAATACCCAGTTTCTATATTGCAAATATTTATATATTAGTCAAACTCATGAGATGCCCTGTAGTGAATAAGGATGCCTCGCATCTAAAGGCTGTACCACACAAAACAAAGAAAACCCACTTTTTTCAGCTATTTTTTTCCTTTTATGCCTCATCTCTTCAAAAAAGGGCCCAGAGTCATTCTGAAACTCAGCTTCTCCATTAATAACTTAGCTCTCAAATGCCAAAAATCAGGCAGATCTGCCATGAACGTTCCAGATCTAATCTCTTACCTGGTGGTTCAGCCTTGGCATTGGCTTCTCACCGGTGATGATTTAAAGTACTTGAAATCACATTTTCCCTGCTGTTGTGCTCCCGGCTGCAGGCAGTGAGAGAAAACACCTGTAAATAAGTGTCATGACAGCTGAATTCTTGCTCATTTATACTCAAATGTGTGCTAGTTTTTTTCTGAGGAGCTGCAATTCTAAAACACCTCCCATACAATCATTCTCATCTTAAAGGACTTGCTTTCCTGAAGACTTGCAGTCCACTTTCTTTTGAGGTAGGAAACTCAAAGCAGGCCATTAATATTTCAGCATCACCTGAAATCTGAACACATCTCACCACCTGAACATGGGCTTAGAGCACAAGATTTGAAAACGGTTTGGATGCTCAGCTTTGCAGCACAAGCACAGGGACACTGCTTATGGGTCTATCCCCTTAGTATCAACTCCAAGGCAAGAAAATTCCTTAATCACTTATATACAAGTAATTCCAAAAAGTTTGGCTACCAAGCTATAACTACCAGAGTAAATTACCAGGGCATCATAGCCATTGGCATTTTTTATTTAGTTCTGATGGACACAGCATGGATTGGCAGGGCTCCACACACCAGTTCTCGCATTAATTGTATACAAAAACAGGTGGTTTAGCATTTAAAAATTCCTGACAAGTAAGTATGTGTGTGGGTTTTAGAAATGAAAGGCTACACAGAAGAAATGCAAATTTAGCATTTCCAGAAGCTAAAGGGAATTCAAATGCTATGCAACATCTTTATACATGTATTCAATGCCTCCGTGTTTGAAGGCAGTATAAGTACGTTGTCATGATAGAGAGAGTTGCATTCAAAATCCTTAAAGTGAGCTAAAAATCAAGGTTAGTTGCTTTAAAGGTGTCATAGATCTGAGATTAGAAATACAGGATCATTACAGATGCATCATATTTCAAGTTTGTTAATAAAAGGGAAGAAAAAAAAAAGGTTTTGCACAATATTACAATATTTTGTTTTTATGAAAGTACCTGGATGTGTTTCCCGGAGGTCTGTATCGCAATTTGACTTTTCTAGTACACTTCAAAGCTGAGCTGTTTGCACAGCTGTGGGATACCCGCTCCCCACATTGGGAATAATCACCGAGCTGGGTTCCTGGCTGTTCCACATCGTGTGGGTACCGAGCCAAGGTCAGGTACCCGCACATCTGCGGCCCTGGCACCACCATGGCCTCCAGAAGCTTTAAAGATTGGGCACCCGCCGCTGCAGGGGGAAATGCTCTGGTATTCGAGAGCTTGGGTCCTTTTGGAAAGACAGAGAAAGCAGCATAAATATATTGCAAGAAAAACTCATCACACTCATGCTACAGTTCCAGAAGGACAGGGAACTGCTGGAGAGAGTCCAGCGCAGGGCAACAAAGATGCTGAAGGGAGTGGAGCATCTCCCGTGTGAGGAAAGGCTGAGGGAGCTCAGGCTTTTTAGTTTGAAGAAGAGGAGACTGAGGGGTGATCTCATTCATGGTGAGCAATATGGAAAGGGTGAGTGTCAGGAGGATGGAGCCAGGCTCTGCTGGTGACAACCAATGGTAAGACAAGGGGCAATGGGTACAAACTGGAACACAAGAGTTTCCACTGAAATTTGAGAAGAAACTTCTCAGTGAGGGTGGCAGAGCCTGGCCCAGGCTGCCCAGGGACGTTGTGGAGTCTCCTTCTGTGCAGACATTCCAACCCGCCTGGACACCTTCCTGTGTAACCTCATCTGGGTGTTCCTGCTCCATGGGGGGATTGCACTGGATGAGCTTTCCAGGGCCCTTCAACCCCTGACATTCTGGGATTCTGTGACACATGGAATTGGGGCTCTCAGGACTGTGTTTGTTTCCTTACCTTGAGGTAAAAAAAAAGGCTGATTCTTCAATTATTTTTTAAGTTATTATTACGGGACTAATAAAGTTCTATTGCAAAGTGGCCGCACTGCAATCTCCTCCTTCTAAGTAAGTGACTAACATGGGTCTGGCCTTGTTCATCCATGACTGTTTCAGCAAAAGGAAATGATTACTCACAACAACTCTACTATGATAGTGGCACTTCACAACCTGAGGAAATTCAGCAAGGGCAGGGAACGATTTGCCCAGCGTAATCTAAAGGGAAAGCTGTCAAAATGAAGTCGGGAAAAGCCACGTTCCTGACAACTAGTACAAAGAGCAAACTGCTCCCAAGGGAATCTGTCAGTCCCTTCCAGAACATTCCCGCTCACATCAACACACCCAAACAGATGCTCAATAAAATCATCTGAAAAACATGCTTTGAACCCACAAGAGCTGACGAAAGCACAGTTAAACTTACTCCACGCGGTACATATTGAAAAAAAAATGGGCACACCTGTTACTTTCACATTTATATCTGCTAAAAAGGAACAGTAACTGATTAAACCTCCCCTCCACAATACTATGTAAGAGAAGATGATTATGAAATAGCAGAGGGTATAAAAGTCAGAACAGCCTCACCTCCCCAGCTGCCACCAAAATGTGGGTGCTCGGACGGCTTGTCCTCCTGCCTCTCGTCGCTGCTTTAGTCCTCGCTGAAGACAACTCGATAGAACTCAATGGTATGGACATCTAGTCTTCTTTTCACCTGTGAAATCTAGTTAGTTTTTGCACAATAGGTGTTTTAGTTAACTAAAGGGGAAAATGTTAAACATATCTCTAAAAGTGCATCTTATTTTAATGGACTGCTGCACCATAGTAGCACCAGAATGTGCCAGCAAGTATTAAAAATGTTAAATAAAAACAAAAAACATATTTCCAATATGACTCCCTATGACAAATTTTTAACTTAAGAACTTGATTTTGAAGAGATTTTACTCTGGAATTGAAATTTGCATTTATAAATTAATATCATATTGGAGTAACAGGAATAAAGTTATTCAGTTGGGCAACAGTTGCTTTTATTTGCTCATTTCTCCTTTCTTCTATCAGAAGCCATAGGTAGTCATTTATTGCTTGATTTGGGATCACCATTCTGTGCTCGAATCAGCAATTTACCTGATTAATGCTGGGTGGCTACTGTAGGATAATGAAGTTTTGCTGCAGGGCTGCAGAAGAGTCCAGAGGGACACAGGGGGTGGGCAGGTCAAAGCTGCTTTTGTAATGGTCTTATACCTGGGAGGTTTCATACGCAACAAGAAAGGTCTCTCCTAAACCTTGTTTTTCCCTCTGGAGCTCATGAGCAAGCCTCATCTTTTTACCTGGGACTGCATACACGGTATAGGGAATTCTTCCTGCTGTTTTAGACCATGCATTTTAGATTAATATTGAATTAGAAAGATCTTATGCTTAAACTGGATTATAAACTTTTTTCTAAAGTTTCCTATACACTGGCCATATCAGCTACTACTTCATAATTAATTAACATTCATTAAGTGATATTAGGGATGTGAACCATGGTTGGATCATTTTTTTTTCATAAAAGAACTGGGTCTAAACCCAGCGAGCCCCACATCCTGAACACAGTAACAGCCAAGAGAGGATGCTCAGACAAGAATGCAAATACAAGTCTGCATAATACTTCCCCAGAATCCTCTCCCAGTCACCAACAGATGCACTTTTGAAACAGAGAAACATTACCTTTGTGTTAAATAGTTACCAAAGGCTTTTTCTTTCATGAATTTGGCCTGTTTTATGTTTTAATTTACCATCTGCATCACCCTGCAGCAAAGACACACATGCAAAGAGCCAGTTCCTTTGCTTTGTTTCAAAACCACAATTTACTGGTGTCCTCCCAGGCCACAGACTTGATGTGTTGGAAGAGAATATCTCATATTAACCCTCTTTATAAATTTACAGACCTCTAGCACCTCTTTTTTTTCCCTAAAATACTTCAGTCTATTTATTTATTCCTTGTCTGGAAGCTATTCCTTATATTTTTATCATCTTCACTGCCATTTGCTGAAGATTTTCCCATTTAGCAGCACCTTATAGAGACAGAGGATCAGAATTGTGTGCAGCAGTAAATATGCAGTAATCCCACACATAGTCCTTTAGAAGTTCAAATCTGAAAAGCCTTTTTCATTCCCTGAGCGTGGGTTCCCAAATGTTTCAAGCCTAGGGCTGAGCCTCAGAACTGGATTCAATGATCTTTAGGAACTTGGCTTATCCAGTTTTGCCATTGGTTTCATCTGTGATATGCATTGCCCTCAGCTACTAGGAAAATGAGGATAAAAAGTGTTTTCTAATACTCTTCTACTATTTGATTCTTTAATAAACTACAGTAATATAAATGGGAAAAAAAATAGTGCAAGATTTTGCTTGTCTATTCCATAGCAGACTGTCCCGGGGTTTTTGCACAGTGGAGGGTGAATCACAGAATGCACTGGGTTGGAAAAGACCTCAGAGATCATCAAGTCCAACCCTTGGTCCAACTCCAGCCCATTGACTAGATCATGGCACTAAGTGCCATGTCCAATCTCAGTTTAAAAACCTCCAGGGACAGTGAGTCCAGCACCTCCCTGGGCAGCCATTCCAATGCCTGACCACTCTCTCTGCACAGAATTGCTTTCTAATATCCAGCCTAAATTTCCGCTGGCAGAGTTGAAGCCCATGGCCCCTTATCCTATTGAAATATTATTGCAAGAGAAAACCTGAGAGATATCCTCGTAAACTGTTTTTTGTTGCCGTTTTCAACAGGTACACCTCGCTGTGGTGCTTCATTTAATCAGCCCAGCAAAGCATTCAACATTGAACTAAATGCGAATGAAAACTGTGTCTGGCAAATTCAGAGGAATACAAATCAATCTATTCGGGCCATTTTCTCCTATTTTCAGTAAGTGTTTTCTCCAAATGCCTTTTTATTGTTTCATTCAATTAGAATACAGCACAGAAAAATATTGCCTCCAAATATTTCTCTGTATTTACTTTAGTAAAATGAGTATTGAATCTGTTTTGTGGAATCCAAAGAGCCTGTATATTTATCAGTGAGCTTAGATAGTTCTTATTATGTCTGTTTGTGTTTTTTTAAAATAGATTTGCTCCTTCTTCGAGCTGCGAAACAGAAAGTATTAAAGTATATGATGGTCCCTCAACTACTTCGCCTCTTCTTGGACAAATATGTAATGACACTGATGCTGTCCCAGTACTTGAATCATCCTCAGACAGTTTAACTTTCCTCATAACAACAAACTCTGTGGTTTTCACACGAAACTTCTTTGTCTTCTATTATTTCATTTCAGAAACGGGTAAGTCGGAACTTAATGCAGTCATTAATACCAGCTGAACTGAACCATTAAGAGAAAACTTCCTATTAAGGGCAAGTTTAGGACAGCAACTAGAGACTATTAGAAGAATCTTTAATTAGTCTCACCCATTCAGTTCATAAGAGAATGATGGGGGAGATAATCAGTAAAAGGAAAAGAGCAGCAAAAAAGCAAAAAGGCTTGCAGAGAGCCTAGAAAGTTAAATTTTACTCAGAAAAAATGATTGCAAAGAAGGCATTATGGGAGTCTACTTTTACTTACAGGCTCCTACTAAATTTACTCAGTTTGCAAATATTATAGTGTTTACCCAGAAAGAAAATACGACCATGTAGTCAGAACTGCCAAGTACAGGTCCCAGAAGTCAGTAAGGGTTTACATTCATCAGGCTCTTTACTGTTTATCTTAAAAGGCAAGAATAACTTGAACAAAACCAGTCTTAGCTTGCGACCAGTTCCTTGGATTCTGCTGATCTGAATGGCGTGGTGTTAAACTCCTAAAAGCTTCACTTTACAGAGTAGTCACCACATCCCACTTTATGCTGCTCCCGTGTTTAACTTTGCTGCTGAAAAATTATGTCCCATTTCTACTCTACGTTTGTCTTTCTGAGGTTTCCACTGACTTGATCTTATTTTGCCTTTGTTTATCAAGTAAAATCCCACTCAAATTTGAATATTTTGTACTTCCATATAGATTATGACCAAGACCTCATAGATTCCTTTAATACAAAGTCTCTTTTGGCTGATATAGCATCTTCATTACCTGTTTTTCAAGATGGCACATGATTTACCAAAATGTAGATACAATTAGGTTCTCCTTCCCCTATACTCTGGCCTGGTGAGACCACACCTGGAATATTGTGTCCAGTTGTGGCCCCTCAGTTCCAGCAGGACAGGGAACTGCTGGAGAGAGTCCAGCGCAGCCACCAAGATGCTGGAGGGAGTGGAGCATCTCCCGTGTGAGGAAAGGCTGAGGGAGCTGGGGCTCTGGAGCTGGACAAGAGGACACTGAGGGGGGACTCATTCATGGGGATCAATATGGAAAGAGGGAGTGTCAGGAGGATGGAGCCAGGCTCTTCTCGGTGACAACCAATGGTAAGACAAGGGGCAATGGGTACAAACTGGAACACAAAAGGTCCCACTTAAATTTGAGAAGAAACTTCTTCTCAGTGAGGGTGGCAGAGCCTGGCCCAGGCTGCCCAGGGAGGTTGTGGAGTCTCCTTCTCTGCAGACATTCCAACTTGCCTGGACACCTTCCTGTGTAACCTCATCTGGGTGTTCCTGCTCCATGGGGGGATTGCACTGGATGGGCTTTCCAGGGCCCTTCCAACCCCTGACATTCTGGGATTCTGTGAAATAATTATTCACAGAATCAAAGCCAGCGCCTCTACAGCCATCTCGGATGTGGCAGATATACCATAGTGACAACAGGCTCATTTTGTCACATCCACCTGACCTGAAACTCTCTATAGAAGCTCTGTCTGTAGCACCTTTAATCATTTCCAGAGGAATGGAATCCTAAAGAAACAATCCTGCTAGTCACATAACTTTAGATCTTTATTTTTTATGGCTCATTAATATACCATTATCTACTCTTCTTTTCAGACACTGTAAATTGTGGAGGAGAATTAACTGGTCCCAATGGGACATTTACCAGCCCCAACTACCCAGCATCTCACCCTGATTTTACATACTGCGTCTGGCACATACAAACAGAAAAAAACTCAAAGATAAACTTAGAGTTCCAGGATTTTTTGTGAGTAAATGCCCTAATGCTCGATTACTCTTTTTTTTTTTTCTTCATTGTTTAAAGGCATTATTTTTAAATACAGGAGCAAAAATGCTTTCAAACTTTTAGAACATCTATACCCTTAAGACAAATGTGCTTTGCTGACTCTTACGATAAAGTAATTGCAATGTGTTCCACATCACTATATATGTTACTCTATAGCTACTGCAGTGTCCATCAATGAAATAGGGAAAGCATTTCAGGTGAGCAGCCACGAGGTGCAGCTCCATTTTAAGCTAGCCTGAATGATCTTAATTAAGTCCATCAACATAAAGAAAGCTTTTGCTACATAAGGAACATGTTTAAAACCATCCTGTGCATTGTAATTGCAATTTAGAATTGAGGGTCAAAAGAATAAAGCAAATATCATCCCAGACACATCTTCCTCAGTATTGCTGGCTGTTCAGCAATGAAAATAGTGTAGCCCTGACTTAAGCACTTCCAAGTATAAATCATAGAACCATTTAGGTTGGAAAAGACATTTAAGATCACTGAGTCCAACCGTTAACCTCACACTGCCAAGTTTACCACTAAACCACATCCCTAAGAACCTCATCTTTTAAACACCTCCAAGGTGCTAATAGATGCCTTGGTAAAAGGAACCACACTGGCATGGACTTCACTGGCCCATATTGACCTTCATCAGGGTTGGTCTCCCATATGTGGTGGGCTGGGAGCCCTTTTTTTGGCTTTCCCTGCATCAGTTGATACTGTGCAGGGACCAAACTCTCAAGACCAAGGGAATTCCAAGGGCAGGATCCTCAAGAACATATCTTGAGATATTCAGCCTGCAGAATGCTGTGTAAGAATTCAGTATGAAACATACAGGATTCTATAGGAAACCATTACCTTGACCACCGTCCTCTGAGATGATGAACTCTGCACAGTGCGGTGCATCTTCTCACCAGTCCTGGCCAGGGTCCATCTGTTGATTCAGGAGCAGCGATGATGCTCTGGAGGTGTCCAGGTGTCCATCCATCACAGCTCAGCTGGTGCTTTTCACCGAGGGCAGCAAGCACCAAGATATGGTAAAAAGGGCAAAAGCCTTCTCCTGGTGACATGCACAAGAGGATGCATAAGTCAAGCCTACACTTTAAAAACTCTTTGTTTTAAGATAAAGGATTATTTATATATGTTATATATATAAAAAAAAAATATCTATTTGAAGGGGTGGTTATTTTTCATAAATAAGTAGCAATCAATATATAAAGTATCAGAGATTTAAAACCATAGCTGATCCAGCTGCTGTTCAGAGCTATAGCAAAGTATTTGCTATTTCAACGGGAGCAGAATCCTGCTCTTATTAAGCATTTCTTGCCTTAGAGGGTTTTCCATGGTTTATTTTATTTTAATAATGTCTATTTATGTGTTATTTTATTCTCCGTTCTTATTTCAGTCAACTAGATTCATCATATACTTCATCTGCACTGGATCCTCCATCCAGTATGAGCAAAGTTCTCCTCACTCAGATTTCCCTGTAATTATATTTGTTTCTGTGTACAGCCTGGAACTCGACCGAAACTGCCGGTTTGACTTCACGGCGGTCTATGACGGTCCCACCACTAACACCGGGTTAATAGGAAAAGTCTGTGGCCGTACTCAGACCTCATTTGAGTCTTCCTCAAACGCTATGACAGTCGTGTTGTCCACAGACGACAGCAACTCCTACAGAGGATTTTCGGCTCAATACACCAGCGTTCCACTGCCCGCTCCCGTGCAGCCCGATGGTGAGTGCACTCGATACGAGCGGAGGGTGTTGTTTCTTATTCTCACACACAATTCTTCCCTCCCCTTATAAATACCAGAAAGAATTGATTGTTGATAGGGAGGTTTTAAGCCTTTTCATCGGCAGCCATCAACCCTCTTTACATACAGAAGTCCCACGTTAGTCCCACCTGTGGAGTGTGGGTTATTAACTGACCCATTGCAAAAGAAAGTCTGTTCTTTCACTTTTTTGTCCATTTTTCCAGCCAGCACCACTGAAAGTCTGAGTTTTCCCTTCTTTTGGACAGAAGAGGCATTGTTAGCATCCTCGAGATGTAAAGATAAAACTTTTTTGACTGGTTAGTTCGAATGGTTTTTCTTGCTGCCCAAGATACTCAGGAAAATGGTCCAACACCAGTTGGTCAAATGGGGTTCAGGTGTCTTGTAATTCCTTTCCCCCAGAGCTGGATAACTTTCCTTATTGGTTCCATACATTTGCATGCCCACCTTCTCATCAACTGAGGTGGAAAGGGACCCTCTAAAGCTTCAGTGTTTGTCATAAATCAATTTTCTCACCCATCACTCTGCAATAGAACTTTGATTCCTTTTCCCTTTTAAAAAGGCTGTGATTTATTCTGTGTTACTGGATTTAAAATTAAACTTCCAGCCACGAGTTTTACATGGTTTTGCTTCTCTAATATTTTTTATGCTGAGCATGAAATTTTGTCCTGACTTCTGCATGGCCTCAAATGGGGATGAGCCACTTCAGACTTGGACAAATCAAGAACCATGCAACAGGTTCAAGGATCCAGTCTAAAGGAGGAACAAGCGCAGCACAGTTTGTGGTAACCTGCTTTGTCCTGTGTTTTTTCCTCTTAAATTTCTCTTTGAATGGCAGCATCTCTTACCTGCTCTTCAGACAGCATGACAATTGTTCTCAGCAAGTCTTACCTGGCCTCCCTTGGTTATAACGAAACCCACCTGCACCTGAACGATCCATCTTGCAGACCAGTTGTAACAGATTCCGTCATCTTTTCCTTCCCGTTAAGCAGCTGTGGAACAATTAAACAGGTAAAGAGGCAAAAAAATGTCACGTGAAGCCAACAATAGCTTGTGAATGACAGGAGCTTGTAAAAGCAGTTTATGAACAGGATGTGAATGAGGCAACAGCAGTTTTACTTAGCTCACCCAATTATATGCTTCCAGTTTTGAAGCAGAAAGAACATTTTTCCTCTTCCTTTCAAAGGGAGGGCAGGAGAATCCACATGGATTAACCCTAAATGTTTCATTCCCTCTCCAGGTTATCAGAAGTAGCACCACGTTAGGTATGCAATTTAACATTCTCTGCCAGCGATATGGCTGGGATTTATCCTAGAGTCACAAGAAAAGGGGAAAAACCCTAAAATGTGAACATTCCCAAAAGCGCAGCTCTGGTATTTTCCACGCTGAGCAGCATTCCTTAACCTTTTTGAGCACGGTCAGTGTTTTGAAAACAATAGGATGGTCAATGATGTTTTTGTAATTGTAACCTTTTCCACATTTCAAGGGTGCCTCGAGCCTCTGATAAGCTGGGTGGGTTTGTGACTTCAGCACAATTGCTTTCAAGTGTGCTGCTCGTACAATCACAACTGAGCACTCTATACGATTCCTTTTGCAGGACGAAGGTCAGAGCATCACTTACACCAACGTTGTGTTCCTCTCTCCAACTGGGAACGTCATCACCCGCCAAAAGGGCGTAGAGATTATTGCAAAATGCAAAATGGAAAACAACTCAACCGTAGAAATCATGTACATAACAAAAAATAACATAATCCAGAACATAACCTCTGTGGGACGGTACAACGTTAGCATATCGTTCTACGATTCGGAGTCATTCTCCAATCCTATACTTGAGTCCCCATATTACATAGACCTGAACCAAACTATTTTTACTCAAGTCAGTCTTCATTCCACCGACCCAAATCTTTTGGTGTTTGTCGATACCTGTATAGCATCGCCACAATCCGATTTTGGATCACCAACTTATGACTTAATCAGAAGCGGGTAAGACTCTACATTAACTTTATTTCCTCACGTATTTGGAGATGGTGATATCATCTAAATGTCAACCATAGCCGACATTCCTTTATTTTTGTCTCTCTCCTACTTATCTTATTCAGCAGAACATGGTCGAAAGCTAAATTTCATAGAAATTTAAAGGCATTACATAAACAGAGCTGGGAAAAACAAGCACCACATTGCACTGGGGGGAGGAAAAAAGCATATCATTGTACACCCACATGTAACAACAATGCCGCAATTAAGTGCTGTGGTTACAGCTGACAGTTTGCAGGAATGATTATTACATGTGGGCTATTTTAACACATCTGTCAATTCTGTTGCAGCTGCAATAAAGACGACACTGTGGTGACCTACCCACCACTTGAACACTATGGAAGATTCAAATTTAACGCCTTCAGGTTCCTGCGCTACTTCCCATCAGTTTATCTCCAGTGTGATATTGTCATTTGCGACAGCAATGACACCAACTCTCGCTGTACCAGAGGCTGCATGTCCAGGCAAAAAAGAGATATTCCTTCATACATGTGGAAAACTAACACTGTCGTCGGTCCCATCCGCCTGAAGAGAGACCTCAGGTCTGCTGGTGCCTCAGGTAAGAACAACAGATAAATTAAGAATCTGATTAAGCTCCTCCTTTGTGTAAATCTATTACCTTCATTCAACTAATAAGTGAATTACACTAGTTTGTGGCATCAGAGCAACAGGTTCAAGGCAGTTTGTGTTTTGTGAGATCCCAGAATTCAACAGATTGATGTTCTTTTGGGTTAAGGAGACAAAGCAGCACTCGCTCCTGGTTACGAAAGTAGCGCAGGCAGGATCTGTGTATTCAGAAAGAGTCACAAATGGCAAGAGATTTCAGATTTTCAAGCGTGTCATTTTCCGATGAAGCATAAATAGGAAGCAGGGCTCATTTCTCAAGTCACAGACCACATAAAAGGCAGGTTGCAAATCATAGCCAAGCATTGGTATAACCCGGGTGTTTACAACAGCCCACTCAACTCACTCAGTTTTATTTGCTGATACTACAGAGCAGCTTTGCCAGATGATAAACATAGACTAATTATTTTTCTGTGCTGGGTTAAATCCTCACCCAGCACATATTACCTGTTAGAACAAAAATAGGAAGAGGACAGTCACTGGAACAGAAATCTAAAGCATCACGTTTTTAAATTAGAACCGCAAAGCTGTATACAAGACAATTAAGCTTTAGTGCTCCAACTCTCCAGCACAATTTGCAGCCAGTTCTGCAGCGGGTCTGGGTGAGTACTGAGAATTAACATAGACTACAAGATATGGAAAAGCTATTTTAAAGAGCTTGTATTGTTACTCGCACTATGCTCGTTGTTCTAACCTTTATTGAGCCCAAGATTTCAGCTGAGAAAAGCACATTGTGCCGCATGCTTCCAAGGGCCACATCTAGGAAAAAATCAGAATTAATCGTGCTTTTAATAGTAGTAGGCATATTTTCTTCCTTTTTTTGATAATTATTAGCCCCTCTGAACTCTTGCATTTTAATCATGCTCCCATTTATTTCCATAAAGATTCTGCATCCACACACTAGAAACTGAACACATCTATCATGTGAAAAGGATTCAAGTGCAAATAGACCGCGCTCAGAGTACTACAAAGCACAGATTAATTCTCATAGTATCACGATTTACATAAAAATACCGAGTTTTACTCAGGACCAGCTGGTAAAGCCTTAGAAGGTGCAGAGTTAGAGCCACGAGTTTCTTTTTGCCCAGCTTTGCTGCAGCAACGCGTCTCCATCCAGCCGGTTCTGAAGTAACGACAGCTCCGCTTGGCAGAAACTCGGCTGCAGCAATAACAAGGAGTTTGGTACCATTGTGATGCTCTTTTGCACAATTATTACATATTTTTACAGCTCTTCAGTAGTACAGGCTCAGAATTTGCAATAGGTGTGGGCCAACTCCTCAGAACTAGAACATCTGAAAAAAATACACTTATTTTCATCAAAATGACATGGTGCTCAAAACATTAAACACTGCACTTTGTTTTTTCTCTATACAGAATCCCTCACTAAACCAGATGCTGAAGAAACCCCGAACCTGCAACAACACAGCTTCTACACTCTTTCATTTGTGGTTTTAATATCAAATATTATCATTGTGGTAGCTGTGATACTAAAATATCACATCAAACATCAAGCAGGATACAGCTACCAAAAGCTCCGGAGCTCCTATTAACTACTTTGGGATATTTCAAATGTGTCGACTTCCATTCAGATTTGTCACCCAAAGAGGGGAGAGGGGAAAAAAAGAACAACACCACAACTAAAGAAAGCAATAAACTAACAGCCTTGGAATACAGCAATGCTTGGAAACATATTTCAACTTTTTTGTAATTAGAAAGAAAAACCCTCTCAACCCAGCATTGTATCTTAAATCACTGAGCTGAAAATGAATGTGTCTACCTCAGGGTGTTTCTTAGCATCTAAAAAAATAACTTTACAGGTGTAAAGCGACCTGTAAAGTACAAGATAATTTAGGCCCTTTGTTCTCTAATCACTTTGAAACTGCACTTGGCATGAACAGAGCTGAGGGACAACTGTGAAATGTGTGTTCAAAGGAAATCATCGTCTCTCCAAAATCTACCCCTGTTGAGTTGCTACCATCAAGATGCGACAGTCTTCAAAAGCCATCGGTTTTCCTGGAGAAGAATAAAATAGTAGGTAAAAGATAAGGATATTGAATGTACGTGCCTGTGCTGCTTGTTCAGTCAACACTTGCTTCCTCATCAAGAGGTTTCACCCAACACATTAGACACCAAAACCAACCAACATCTGTTCACTCAACTTCAGGGTTGACCATTAAGTCCCTGTACAGCCCCAGTTAAATGGTGCACCCCACATTTCAAAGAGTAATAAACAGAGTGATGTATGAAGCTTGACCTTCCACAAAAGAGGGACTTGGAGTCACATTTCTACCTGCCCAAATCACAGCAGAACTCATCCCAACGGGTCAAAGTAGAAATTATGTGATAAGGCTCCTTCTCTGGCCTCAGGTTGGTGACATGCAGGAGATCCTACCCCAGAATATCCCATCTGGCAACAAAGTCCCCTTGAGAGCAACCACAAATTAAATATTTACATTTCTTAAGATAACGAAGCATAGATATTTAACAAGCCTGCCAAGTACATATTCATTTCAGTTGTTCCTGCACGACTCAATTAATTTAGGACGGAAAAAATAATGACAACCTTGGTTTAGATGTCACTTAAGGAGCCTTGATTGCTAACTGAGGTGGTTGTGCAGCCAGCGAGGTTTCAAAGAACCCAGGCTGGGGTTCAACTTAAACCTGACTACTTAAACAGCCTAAGTTAGGCAGTGCCAGCACTACCCTTCCTCTTATAGATGCAGTAATAAACATTTTCAACAGGAGAGCCATGAAAATAAACCAAAAGCACAAATAAACTACGTTTGGTTCTACTGGTAACACATTACACATCAAAGAAATGAAGACAACAAAAAAGTGAGACAATTACATGCAGGTAAAAAGATACACACTGTAATTCAGTTTATTTAGAGTACTTCTCCGTTGTTCAAACTGGAACTGTGTTTCCTACGGCTTTTAGCAATGCGCTTTAAATAAATAAGCCACAAAGGGCATACAAAACTCTTGCATTTGGGAAAAAAAACACGTTCTTAAGATCTTCCATAAAACTAACAACTGTGTACAATAGTGGATAGAATTACAGTAACAAAATGCAAGTAAACAACACTGAGGTTCTTTACAGTTATAACTCCATAAATACTAAGCTTTGTAAAGTATAATTGCCCTTGAAGTACTTACACTGAAGTCCTATATGCATATACATCTATCTCTCCCCATTAGAAAACCCTTCGTTAGAATCATAGTGTGCTTGTGAAATTTTGTTTGGCTTTGAGTTCTGAACCAAGTCCATTAAGAGAACCATTTTATTATCTATATGTGTCTGAAGAGCCTGGATCTGGCGATCAATATAGTCCATTAGTTTTCTCTCCATCAGATCCATATTTTTTGAGATGATCTTTTCCAAATAGGAGCAAATAGGCTGTTGTTCTACTCTGTGAAAAGAGCAAATATAAGAATAAGTTTAATCCACTTCTAATGACAAGGGGCATGATAGAGACTTGGACACTTGAACTTCTTTTAAATGTAAAGCCTCATTTATTAGACAATAAGCTTTGGAAGGTATTAGGTCTTCAGCACTAGTGAAATACCTTGCTTGTCACATTTGCAATCTAGGGTATATAGTAATTTTTCAACCTTATTTTTTCAAAGGCTCAATCACACATTAGGCAATTTAGTTATGTAAAACAAAATCCACACAACTCAACAGTATACACTGAGTTCAAATCCTTCCCACCTAAAGTGTTTCAAGAGTTATACAAGCTATGCAATTCTTTCAAAACACTGCACTTTCCCAGGAGCTGGAGATATTCAGGCTTTATTAGAATCCCAATTCCTACATCTCACCATTTCCACTGTTCCTCAAGCATCAAACTGGGTGCACTGCTACTACCACAACGTAAATGCCAAGAAACGAGGAGGGACAGGAAAGATCAGTGGGATGAGATGAACTAAGTACAGCAGAAAGATCGTGGCATACACTGTGAAAAACTGGAGCTAAGAATTTAGGAGTCAAAATGAAAATTTAGATGAGAAAGACAAACTCTATGTATATGAAATTGCAGAAAGACTACACTTTTGTTTGAAATCATAAAAGGTGAAGTGGAGGCAAAAGACAAACGGTTTAGTAACAACAAATGGTATGATTTCTTCTGAAAAAACTCTTATATTCAAGCAGCTCATCTGGAAAACTGATTTTAATCACGTTCATCGCCACACAGCCTTACACGTATTTTAAGACTCGCTATTGTTGTTCATGAGAATAAAACACATTATGTATTTTATTTTTTAAAACTTGTGAATAAATACACCACTAATTTAATAAGCGTAGCAAACTTTACTTACCCGTCACACTGAATGCCTTCCTCTTTAGTCACCACATTTTTACCAAAACGCCTATCGCCATCTTTTAGCCGAAGTTGATTGACCTGACTACACAAGTTCTGAAGAAAAGGAAGAAGAACCTGTGGATTGGCTACACTTGGGGTTTCGCTCCCTTGTTGCTGCGTATGCAAAGATCCCATGGCTTTAAAATAACTTCTGAGGTCAACTGTGTTTTGCTGGGTAGTAAGTCTTTCAGAATCAGAAGTATTCTCTCCTTCAGGTACCTGTGTGTTCAGATCATCACCAGTTTTTAAGTCTTCATAGGCCGTTTCACTTGTTAAATGGTTTTTACCAAGCAAAGGTTCACTGGCTGGTTGATCTGGTGATGGCCAAAGAGCTGCACTGCGCAACCCATCTACTGCGAGGTCACCTCCAAAGTCTGAGTTTTTCCCAAAGATCCATTTCAGTTTGTCTCCAAAAGGTAAACTGTTCTGATGGGATGAAAAACAACACGATTAATATTTAAGTATTCAAACACACTAGAAATTATATAACGATAGGTACTTTATAACTCGTAATAATTACAGCATTCTACTAGTGTGATGGAAAGATTTTAAAGCAGTTGTGAATTGTACTCTTAGGAAAAAGCACAGGAAAAGATTTTCCCTGTACGTATTATCTGTTAATTATCTTGTCAGTCTTTAAGTCACAAAACAGATTTACAGATGTCATTTTTACCACGCTGTGCCCAAGGACTGAGAATTATTAACATCAGATGGATTCAGGATTCTGCTTAAATAGCCTGAAGTAGGCAGGATTAGGATCCAAATCAAACAAATGCTCTGCAAGAGCACATTCTCTTTAGTTGAAGGCGACGTGCTTTTAGTGACAAGAAAGGGGACAAACCAGCCCACCTACCTACACCCCAAACATTACAGGGAATGTACCCACTACTGACACGCAGCGACAAGGGACACCAACAAAAGGAGGGGCAGGGTGGCAGTGAAGTTTGAAACGTTGATGATACAGAGCTCTTAACTCTGCACTTGGTGTATGCACAGCGATTCCTGAAGCTTTATTCATTGCACTCCTTATTTAAGCTTGGCAAGAGCTAAACCACGATTAAACGAGCAAAAAGTCAGGGTTAAAAATTAAAAATAATTTTTAAAAAAATCTTTTTCACCAAATCACTTGGGAACACATTTAACTACTACAGCAGGTAAGGTCACAGAGCAGCACTACCTACATTTAAGGAGAAGCACCAGGACTTACTTTCTGCTGACATCGGACCATGTCCATGAGCTGCTGAGCACCAGGAGACAACTTGGACCCCATGGATTCCATTATCGTTTGCACTCTGTCTAGATCTATGCTCGAGCCTAGTGACGGAAAATCAGTTGCTAGTTTTGCAGACACTGTTTTCACTTGTACAACTATTTTACTGATGAGCACTCTTTGTTTCTCACCAATGGAGAGCAGCTATTGCAAGAAGGAAGAAAAATATTTTGGTTAGGAAAGAAAAGTAGTTTCGTGTTTTATTTGTATGTATGGGACAAGGGAAAAACAACGCCAAATGCTTTTCCAGGGAAATTAAGCTGATTTCTCCTTGCTATTACTCCTCAGAAAATTCTGATGGGAACAGAGGTGAACAACCCAAAGATACATCAGGCCTTAAGAGCAGTGACCATACAGACTTCCATAAGGTTATTTAACCCCATCAGAGTTAACGGTTCTAATTGATTACTTGCAGTTTATCTGCTTTATGAAGGTGTTTTTTCTCTAGGAGGTTATTCTTTTTCTCATATAAATATTAAGCCTCCTTAAAAAGAAAACGGCGATACAAATTTAAAAGGAGAACGCTGCCAGCAAGACAAAGCGCCCATCATCTAACACATTTTTAACGGATTATATGAAGTGACAAAGTGTATAAAAACAATAGTTTGACTAAGAGCAAAGCAATTTAGTCAACTAAGTGATTAAAAAGACAAAAATAAAACAGTTATGTTAAACTCCCTACCTTAATACTACAGGAGGTTGCAGGGCATTCGAACTTAAGGTACTTGTTGTATAAAGTAACCTTGTCAGTTTCCCTGAAAAAATAAATAAACAAGCTAAGACATCACTATAAGTACTTTTTTCTTTAGTAGAAATATACTATATCGGTAAATATTTACATAAAAACCAAGTCTGACTGGAACACATTTCTAATGTGGTATAGCAGTTTCAATGCATATATCCAACTTGTACTGAATCTTACTAGACACATATATACAAAAGGATTTGTATGCATATGTACATTACCTACTAGAGAAGCTTTTGAGGCTCAGTATGTTACACACCTTCCCTGAGGCTCTGAGTCGGTTGTTTCTATTTAGCTAATTAAGCAGCAGATGTGCCATGTAGTGACTTAAAACCAAAAAAGACATTGCTTTAGGGCCCCTGAAAAAGCACAGATGGAAGGGGAAAACAAATCTTTTAATTTCTCTCTTGCTCTTTAAGTGTGAGATGACTATATATCAAAGAAACAAGATGTTTTGGTAAAGATCACCTCAGAGAGATCTGCTGAAGAGACAAGCAGATCTGTTGGCTAAAAAGATTAAACGATAGAGGAGAGTTGCACCTGTCCTAACTCCCTCTGTAGTCTTACACAACAAAATTTCAGAATGGCACTTCACAATTTACTGAATTAAACGTTTCACTAATTACAAAAGAAGAAATAGTAACTATTAGCATAATCGCAGACTTATATCTTTATCAAAGAGGCAGCACTTGTGCGAGCCACCAGCAGCTGTGAGGAGCACACCAGGGTTGGAACCAGAGTCACACAATCTTTTCAGCTGGAAGAGACCCTCAGGATCATCAAGTCCAACCATGGAGTTCTCCCAGGACCGCGGTGCCTGTCCCCATTCACCTGTTTTGCACAGACCTCCAGGAAAGCCCAAGCTGGGTGGTTTACATGGTGCAGATATCAGGGGTTTACCAGGAGCAGCACCTCAGATACAGACAGGGAATGATGGGCTGAGAGTTGGGGTGTTCAGACTGGAGAAGAGAAGCCCCAGGAAGACCTCATTGTGGCCTTTCCATACTTAAAGGGAGTGATAAGAAGGATGGGGATGGACTTTTTAGCAGGGCCTGTTGTGATAGGACAAGGGGTGATGGTTTTAAACTGAAAGTGGAGAGATTCAGACTGGACATGAGGAAGAAATGTTTTACACGGAGGGTGGTGAGAGCCTGGCCCAGGTTGCCCAGAGAGGTGGTGGATGAACCATCCCTGGAGACATCCCAGGCCAGGCTGGATGGGGCTCTGAGCAGCCTGAGATGGTGAAGATGTCCCTGCTCAGGGCAGGGGGGGCACTGGGTGAGCTTTGATGGTCCCTTCCCACCCAAACCATCCTGTGATCCACCGACAGCGACGGGCCAGCCGGTGTTCGGGTCCCGGAGCAAACTCACCCCGGGGCGCAGGCGGTGCCCAGGCTCTGTCCCCGGCCGGTCCCGCAGTACTCCTCGCCCACGTACACCTCCATGTTCCGCGCCTCGCTCAGGACACCCACGCACACCATCTCGCCGGGGGGCCGGCACTCCAGCTGCAGCACGCAGGGCTCCTCGCCGCCGCCCGCCCGCCGCTCCACCACCACGGCCTCGCTGCTGCGGGGGAAGCGCCACGGCCGCGTTACCCCGCCGGGCCCGCTCCCGCCGCGCCGCCCGCACAGCCCCAGCGCGGCCCCCCGCACACCGCCCGCCCGCCCGCAGCCGCCCGAGCCGAACCGAACCCTCCGCCGCCGCTCACCTGGCGTCTCCCCGCAGGCAGAGCGCCCGGGCCAGCCCGTGGGGCGGCGCGCAGGGCCAGGAGCACCGCACGGACACACCGCACGGCTCCCCCGGGTCAGCGGCCGCCACCTCCTCCGCCGAGCGGCCGCTCGCCATCGCGACACCGCCGGGACGGCGCCGCCAGCCCGCAGCGGCGGCCGCCGGGGAAAGCGCCTGCGCAAGGCGGCGGGAACGGAGCTCTGCGCATGGGCGGCTGGGGCGGCGCCCCGGAGAGCGGCGGCGGGGCCCCGGGGAGGGGCTGCTCGCAGGGCCGGTCGGTGGCTCAATACGGGCGTCCCGCTGCTCGGAGCCGGCCCGCCAGGGTCTGCCCCACCGGGGCCCCCAGGGCTGGGGAGAGTCCCTCGCCCTCCCGCGGGGAGCAAGGGCTGACACGGGGGGCGGTCTGGTGGAAATAACACCCGCAGTGGGGGCAAATCTTAGAATCGTTTTGCTTGGAAAAGATGCTTAAGGTCATATTTTCACATTATCAAACGACATTTACCAGTAGGGAGCATGTAAGGAGAAAATTTGTGTCTAATGACTCCTGGCCAGTAGCTCAGAAATGGAATGTCAGCTCGGTGTTATCCCTCCTGGGACAAGGGGGCTCAGCAGCAGTGATCTCCATCGGAGAATCACACAATCATTTTGGGTGGGAAAGACCTTTAAGATCATCGAGTCCAACCATTAACCCAGCTCTGGCACTAAACCATGTCCCTGAAAACCTCGTCTAAACGCCTTTTAAACCCCTCCAGGGCAGCCTGTTCCAATGCCCAACAGCCCTTTCCCAGAATAAATTGTTCCCAATATCCAATCTAAACCTCTCCCGGCACAACTTGAGGTCATTTCCTCTCCTCCTGTCACTTGTTACCTGGGAGCAGAGACCAACCCCCTCCATGCTCTAAGCTCCTTTCAGGCAGTTCAGAGCTCAGAAGGTCTCCCCTCAGCTCCTGTTCTCCAGCTGAACCCCCAGGTCCTTCAGCCACCCCTCATAATGCCAATATTAGTCTTTTTTCTAATAAAACAAAGCTCTCTTGGAGAGATGGAAAAGCCTCAAAAGCCTGTCAGCACTACGGAACTTGATAAAACAGCAAAATGTGGAGCAACGCAATTCTCTGGCTTGCACGGAGAGAGACTATAAATAAAAGATGGAGTTCATTTAATTTTCAGTAGGATCCCAGCTTCTGGACTCAGGGGAAGCTGCTCCTGACACCGCGGTACAGACATAAACCAGGGAACACAGATATCGAGTTCTTGGTGCTCGGATGAGGGGCATTATTTAGGTCTGTGAAAATAGAGAGATGGACTTGGACAGGCTTTGTATAAGCTAATATTGCAAATGTAGTTGGCATCTCTGCTCTTTGTCACAGAAGCTGTTGTTTTATGCAATTTACTAGCAATGGAAAAAATGGATTTGCTTTGTTTCAATTAGTGAATGAATTAAAGTTAATTAATGTAAATGTTGTAGCACGAAAACTGTCTCAGTCTCCTTTTTGAGTTTCTAAATGTGCTTGAGACTTCTGAAATGCATTGCAAATGCATCCACTTTTAGAAGTGTTTATTTTCCGCTTTGGGTGACAACAAGGTGCACGATGCCTCAGAAGATTATTTGATCCTGTAAGACCGATGAGCTGCACAAAATTAACGCCTTTTAGTGAGAAGAATGATCTTTAACATAGAAGAGACTCAGTAAAATCCCTGTTTTGGGGATTTCCATGTGTTTGCGGGATTTCCCTGTGTTCATATGCATTGTATTTTTTAAAGTAGAGATGAAAATATTGAAACTAAGAAGCTGACATTTGAGAGAGTAGATTGGTTTGTACTGGAGTTTTTTACTGAGCTGACAATAGCTGGAATAAACCTCCTAAACAACGTATCTATCAGTAGCAATATTTTGAGTTTCTAATCTCCTATGATCTCACTGTGGTATCAAAGTCCTTCAGAACAAACCAGTTTGATCCCGGCAGGGGTTGGTGCCCTTTCTCCAATCAGCATTTCAGAGTGTGCTGCTTTGTATTTGCCTTAAGCTGTCTAACCAGTTTGTGGGTTTTTTTCGCAAGCCTAATGGATTAGATTTTCCTTCCCATTTCCTTAGCAGAGATGCGGTATCGGGGAGCTTTTTCTGTTGTTTACCTTCCGAGCAGGCAGTTCTCGTTCTTCTAGTTCTGCAGCCGAGAGCCGGGTACACAGTGTCTGCTTGGATACTGTCGTAGTTTCTCCGGGAAATCTAATCATGTTAAAACACAGCCTGGTTTTGTTCACTTTTGGACTCACTTTAACTGGGAAACCTTTTTGGATAAAAGGTAAGCTTTCCGTTTTTGTTACATATTCAGGAAGTTTCTGTACTCTCCGGTCCTGACTGTAATGACTCTCAAATCGAGTCACGGCTCTCCCCAGGTATTAGCCTATTAGCTGACTTGTTAATTGAGAAAATCCTCTTCAAGAAAAACATGTCTGGAAAAGATTATATGTTGAAGCTTTTTATAGTTGAGCTTTTTGTGTGGTTTTTTTTTTCCCCAGGATGTAGTAGGTACATAAATACATCATCTTCCATACAGGACACTGGTTGTGACAACTGCAGTTATTGTCACTCTCATCAACGGTAAAGCCTGGAGAGAAAGATTTTGATCTTCAGTAACATGAAGGAAGTTCCTACAGTTTTGGTTTAGTTCTTCATTAACTCATTTCCATTTATGATTTGGCTTCTGATTTTAGATGTAGATACGACACCCGAAACATTTCTTAGCAAGTGATATTTTTATGCCTTGCATTAAAAGTTTCCTGCTTTCAGGTGGCAGAATTTAAATTATTAGAACTGCATTTCCACGGTTAGTTCAACATACACTTAATTCATGAAACAGAATGGATGCTGTGATTTAGATAACAAAACTATTGCAAATTAAGAGCAAAGTCAGAAGTAAATATTGAGTGCCGATATTCTTTGCAGAGCTGGTTGCTAATAGCACCTTCCACATTTTGGTTGCAATGGTAGACCTTAATGATAAACGTGTGCTGCCTGCATCTGGCTTTTAAAAATCCTGATGTTATCTAATAGGTAGAGATCATCATTACACTGAAGAATCCTCCTCCTTGCTTTGAATGGATGATCCTCTGGCTTCTTTGCAATGATGAATGAAACATGGGAGGCTGAGGGTGACTTTGTGCAACGATAACTGAGAAGAAATCTCTTTGTTTCCTTATAAAAGAAAAATTAACATTTTTGTTATTAAAGCCCATGTTATTGTTTATTCTGTAACCTGTTTAAAAGCAATGGTTGTGTCTCTGTTGACTGAAGTGAATACTCTCAAACCAGACTGATGAGCAGACAAGACAAGTTGTTTCAGGGGAGGTTTACGTTGGATATTAGGAAAAAATTCTTCCCAGAAAGGGTTGTCAGGCATTGGAACAGGCTGCCCATGGCAGTGCTGGAGTCACCATCCCTGGAAGGGTTTAAAAGGAGTTTAGATGAGGTTCTTAGGGACGTGGTTTAGTGCTAGAGCTTGGTTATGGTTGGACTCAATGATCCTGAGGGTCTCTTCCAACTGAAATAATTCTATGATTCTAAGACAAAGAGAGATGAATCCAAGTTCACACAATTTTTTTAAATGTCACTGGAGGTTGTTTTCATCTTTATATAACTGTTTACCTGAAACGAGATACTCAGCAGACTTCTTATCTTTAGCTTCCTGCATTAGCGTGATGCTCTGGAGATAATTCTGATATAATGGAAAAGGCTATAAAGCTTTTCAGAGGTTTGATTGTCACTGGAACAAACAGAATGCAGCGTTAGGCAATGGCAGGGGCAGCGTGGTGAACCAAGATGATACAGGCAGCAGGTGGCAGAATTATATCCAGAGGACAACCGTTAGTATTCCTCACTCAGGGCAATGCGGGGAGGAACAGGAATAAAGGGATTTAAATGGAAGGAAAGGGCCAAAGGGGGAGTTGATTTAATCAAGAAAAGGACAGAAGTAGAGACAGGAGCAATAGGGAGAAGATGAGCAAGTGCAGGATCTAACAGCAGCTGGAAGGCAAGACCACAGCAAATGGCGCTGTAACCAGTAAAAAACATTCCCCAGGGTATTTAGGGACTGAATTTATTCTCCTGGAAATACAATATTCTCCTGTCTGGCAAGTTCTGAAACATCCTGGCAAAGCTGGATCAAAGGATTTGTACTACATGCCCATCAGGCAGCCCTAGAGAGCCTTGCTGTAGATTTACAGATCAGCACCAACTAAGTGATTTCACAAAACCTGAAGGAAATTAATTCTATGTGAGATGTTAGCATGGCCAGCTACTTCAGAAATTACTGCGAGGGGGCAGATGGGTGGACTGAAAAGGTACCTGCATACATTTTCTGTGGTACATCAAGTTAAAAGTGTAAGTCATGGAAGAAAACATGTTCAAAAATGATAGACGAAGTTACAAAATCAATCATCCAGGTGAGACTATAGGAGAATTAAGATTGTGTTGATAGCTTTTCTTTGCATGCTCCAATAGTCCCCAGCTTTAACCTGAAGTTACTTTTTTTAAAAATCAGTTTGTAACTAAGACTAAGAGTCAAAGCCAAGATTTGGACACCCAGTTTAGGAAAAGTTTTCCTTGAATGTGCAGGTTGTTTTGGGGGGTGTAGTCATTAACCTTGATTATGGTCAAAACAGCATTTCTGCACATTGAAAACATACCTATATACAGAAAGTAAATACATGAGGCCATATCTATTTAGTTTAAACAGTGAGAAATGAAAACTAAGTTGGCTATGAATGAAAACATTGATTTATGTGACTTTTCCCAGCATAATGCAGCAACTCTGGCAGAGACAGAACAGACCGAACTGAGCATGGGCAGCACTGGTCCCGTACTGGGGAAATTGCTCGTTCTCCATTTATGGCCGGATCGGACGGGACTTTTGGCAATGAGCACGGGGCAGATGCCAACAAAATGTCTCACTTATCCTTTCCAATTCTTTAGAAATTCCAAACTTTATTTTTAGGTGCATCTTCTGAACAGACATCCAGACTTTCTACATTGGAAATAGTTATTCCTCGAGGTCTGATGGGCAGAGAGAAACATCACTCATTTTCTCATGAGGTTTGTTATTCTATCTGAATTTTTCTTCTGATGTTGCTGTTTTTCACAATACCGTCCTATATTACAGACACACACAATGTATGGTATATATAGAATATTTTTGTGAAGGAATGTGCACTATCTCTTCAGATTCTTAAGTGTTTTCAACTAGTTCAGAGTGAATTTGTTCCCACGAAGGTCTCTGATTTCACTCTAAGTGAATGCCTTTCAAACTTCTACTCCTGGTAACAGCTTTGTAAGTGGGGAGGAACATGAATAATTCCATTTCCTCTGAGTCAGATTAGATGTTGAACTTGACCTTTAACATCCATGCTGTGTATGTTCTTTTGCTCATTGTACTTGGTCACATAAAGGGCTGATGCTCGCTTTGTAGAAATGGTCCGGCAGAGTCGCACAGGTTAAATGGATGAGTTAAAAGAAAAACACCTGAGTCTTAATTCTTGAGTTCTGAGGTAACTTTGCATTGTTCCAGATACCGAGTTCCATTAGTGAAGTAACTGCTGATGAAATAGCATTAGTCATCTGTGTGCAAACCGATTAAGGAAGGGAGAATCTGTGAGTCGTTCATCCGGCTGCTGCTCATTTACCTAAGGAGGGTCACGAAACACGACGTGGGAGTTGGGCACAGGGTGGGTACGTGGGTTGTGCCCTTCTTGGAGAACCGAGTCCAGCCACCTTCATCCCAACTGCATCTGCCTCCCCTCCACCAGCATCCCAGGACCATCTGTTCCTGAGCCTAGAGAATATAGCATGGTAGTCTAGGTCTAACTTTACTAGGTTTAGCTTTACTAACACTTCTATTTTGTCCTTTTAATACCACAAATTTTATATTTCCATTCTTTCTGTGGACTTCATATCTTCTACATTCCCTCTACAAATCTCCAATGGCAGATACATTTAAATTCTCATGTACTTTGTGTACTTTTTTGTTGTCTTCTATATTAAAATTTACAGCTTAGTTGAATTTAAACTTTCCATAGGAAAGAACGTCGAGTGTGTTGCGGAGACTTTAAAAGGCATGAGGGTTAGGATTGTGTGTTTTGTAAATCTGGTTAATACTGAAGACACACACACTAGTTGGACTTCTCTTGTCAAAGAAAACATGGAACTGACAGAACCAAGTAGAAAATCACCTAATTAAGTGGTATCTTTTGTTCTGTTTTCAGGAGCATTCAGATGACAATCTCTCTTACTCGATTAAAACCAGAAATGGAACGTACCTCCTCAAACTGAAGGAAAATAAGTATGTGGTAGCGTGTTCTAAGAAATCATTCTGTCTTGGGATTTAGGTGCATAGAGCATGAAAACAATCAGAAGAAACTATTTAAATGGCAGATTATAGTAATTACACAATGACTGTTATGTAGTATTTCTGTTATGGTACTAGCTGGCAAATAGAAGGGAATAATATTTTTTATAATTGTGCAGAAAATTGATTATTTTTTTATTAGCACCACAGGATAATAGAGTTCAGTCCCTTATGGAAAATTAGAATTCAGCTCAACAGGGGGAGGGTTGTTAGCCTTGTATTTAGTGTTGTTCCTCATTCCTGAGCATGTAATAGTCCAGGCCATGATATAACAGCATCTGGTCAGGCCCTACTCTACAGATATTTTAGTCAAAATATTTTAAAGTAACTTATTTTCCAAAAAATGCAGCTCATTTTTTAGGTATTTTGTTTCATATCTGTGGATTTTAATAACAGAATTTTAACTGAATGTAGTACTTACTAGCATTCCTGACTTATGTCTTGCTTTCTAGACTTTTAACAGAGCAGTAGTTTATTTTTGTTTCCAGAAAGCTTGTTAGCGAAGACTTTACACTATATACCTATGGGAAAAATGGGAAACTGGAGGCAACACAATCAAAAAACAAGGTATCATACACAATAAAATTGCCCTTTTGTTTCGGAGTTTCCTCAAACTAGGGAAGCCAAGCTTTATGAATTGAAGCTGTACTAACAATTTGATAGAACTGAGGATGACAAGGATGCGTATGCAAATAAATGTGTTACCAAAGCAAAAGTGAACACACAACCATTAATTCTGAGTGTGTTCATATGTCTATAACAGGACAATGAAAACTGGTTGCATTTTTGGCAGCAGAGAGGAAAATGCTAGTGATGCACATCAAGTATCTACAGAAAAATATATATTTGCTGGAAAAGAGGCTTTTGTGGATTTTCACATTTGTAGCATTTGTGTTTAACTGTTACCACTGATAAAACACAGGAGGTTCCGTGTCTGATGAGGGAGTTGGCTCTTTATGGTGACACAGCATCACTGTTTTCCAAGGTGTGAAAGGAGATGCCAGGAGATTATGCCAAGGCTGAATTTGAGCTACCTGATTAGGTCACCTTTGCATACTATGCAATTAACAGTACACTGGCAGCACCAAAACTCCGTAGTTTTTAGGTCCTGTTTCAAACAAGCCTTATAAATACTTTTGAATTTAATTTCAACTTTCAACTGCATGTGAGATTAGTGAGATTTAATGGGGTGTTTAGTGCGTGGGAGATGTTCTCAGATCAACCCTTGTGAGGAGTCTTTAAGAACAGGACAAGCAATGTAGATGAAAAGATTTTGCTAAAATATGGTGATGGGTTAAACTAAAAAGCTGGTTGTTTTCTAGAACCAAGGGACCAAATGCTATTGCAGGTACTCGTGTCAATATTTTACGCTGGGATTACTTTCAGAATAGGGAACTCTAGCCAGCCTTAATGTCATGCAAATAAAAAGGCCCGTCAGAAAATAAGTTTGCATTTGAAGCAACAGCCTTTTTTTTGTCATTAATTATGTGGTTTTATTGCATTTCAGACACACTGTTATTACCACGGCACTGTTGAAGGAATTGCTGGCTCGATGCTTGCTCTGAGCACATGCGGTGGCCTTAGGTATTATATCTTGCTTTTTACTTCATTGTGCGGTAGCAAAGTAAAAACCAGTTGCTGTTCATCATACAGCTGGAGATAAAACACCATCTTATCTTGCATTTTTTTATATATTTTACCTTTTGATGAAGCTGAAACTCTTTAGGTGTCTTATAGCTTCCCTCAACTACCACTTTTTTCCCCTTTTCCAAAATCCCTTCACAGAAAAAGATAAAATGAGAGAGCATGATCTAAATACAGGTGGAACACAGGCCTCTATTACTTGATGCAAATGTCTCGACCAGAGGTACCTTTGTAGAAGAAACGCTGATGAAGCTCCAGCGAACAATTCTGTCTTAGGAATGGGCACGTTTCTAAAGAGAAAATTCTGTGGAAAAAGTTTTGACCCAATTTGAAACAATTGTATGTGTTTCAAATACAAGAAAATTATATTTATTTGAGAAACATAAAGGAGCCAGATTAAAGCATAAAAGATCGTGGTGTTCTCCCCATTGAATCAGTCCATGTGAGCTGGCAAAATGACACAGACGGCAAATTGCACAGATATTTAGAATGTGCATGGAGCGTGTCCACGCTCCCCTGTGTTCGCTGAGCTTGGCTCTTCAGCTGGATTTTGGATATACTCATTGGTTGTAGTAGCCTTGTTCGGTCTGATCTCTTTTTGACAAGCAGTAAGAGGCAACTGTGATAAAGTTCACCCACATCTTTCATGTACAGTGTCTCAGTGAGATGCTACTCAGAATAAACAATGACATTTTCTAGCATTCCTTTAAATTAAGAATGAAATGCTCAACATGCTGGTATTTCAGGTAACGCTAGATCTCACTAAGCAGAACAAATATTTCCTTTAGGCTATTCTGTAAACTGATGCAGACTCAAATCCTTTGGTTACCTTGAACTCACATTTTTGAGGGTTTTCTTTCGCAAGATATTAACTAGAGAATTCTGTTTCTAAATAGAGTTTTGAGATTCTGGAGAACAAGATAATAGCTTCAGAAAGATTCTGGTACAGCCTGTGGGCATGTGCCAGGTCTTTCTGAGCCATGGACAAACGCAAAATTGTTATAACCAGCTACACTCAGCAGTGCAAAACTGCTGTTGCACTCATAAAGACACTGGTGATTGCTTTTAGCCGCTCTTTCTGTCTTAAAAGCTATCTTTTTATAAAGTGCTGGGTTACTTTAACTGCATGGGGCTAGGAGTGAGACTAGAGACAAGGCCTAAAATAAACCCTTTGCTCTGTACCCACAGTCCAGACTCATGTAGTAACAATTTGGCTTTCCTGCTAATTGTTTCAGAAAGCCCACACTTGTGTACTATCGAGTGTTTTAAGCAAGTTCTGCTTTGTCTTTTGAGATCCTGTTGGGCATTTGAACTTATTCCCTACACTATGATAAACTAAGATGATGATTTATTTCAGCATAGTGATACAGACAATTATAGTTTTTAAGTATTCAGCTGCCATTCATTTATCTATGCATAACTGCGAGGGAAAAAGATGGGGAATAATTTTCATTCTTTTACAATAATTAGAGGAATTCTCAACATCGGTGGCAAATGGTATGGAATGGAGCCGCTCAACGCATCCAGCACATTTGAACACGTGTTTTACCAGTTAGAAGATATGCAGGATATCCCCTTCCAATGCGATGTGCTGAACGGCAGCCTTCATCATGAGATGTTTGTGCAGCAGCCTGCGAAATACGCATTTTTATCCAACAGTACCTCTATCAGCAAAAAGCTTTTGAGGGTAAATACCTTTGTTTCTCGAGTCCAAGCCTTCTCCTCAGTCTGTTCCAGCAGCCAAGGGTGTCCAGAGCTCTTGCTTTGGTTTGGAGCCATTGCAGTTGGGTTTGGCCTAGCAGGTGACTTTCTTGTTGCCTTCATATTCCTGGACCCCAAAACTGCTCAGGAAATCCTGAAACAGAACAGCACAAAGGGAATTTAATGCAATCCTTTAGCAGAAGAGCAGAGCTCTGCCCCAGACAGGTGTGGGTATGATGTGAGAGGCATGAAGCTGCCACTCAGCTCGTGCATCCCAGTGTCTGAGCAGAGTGAATTACTGACGTGCAGGTATTTATGTGGAGATCTAAGGCAAAGTGACTTTTGAGGCCACGTTAAAAATGCATCATTGCTTTAAAAATACATGAAATGAAAACAGTAAGATAAGCAAAAAAACCTTGAATTCATTAATTAATGTTAACTTACGGTGTTTTCTAATTTGCAGAAGAAGCGAGCTGTCCTGCCGCAGAAAAGCTATGTGGAATTATTTGTCGTTGTGGATCACAACAGGGTAATTATATCATCCAATGCTAAATACATTTTATTACTTCATGAATATTTTTTTTCTCTGACATTCTCATGTGTTATTTTACAGTTTTTGCAGAAGAAATCTGATCCTTCTGCGGTGCAAAAGGAAACAGTTGAGCTGATTAATTACGTTGATGGGGTAGGTCAGAGAAATTGCCCAGATTTAGTAGTTCCTACTTTATCGTAGTTTTCAAAAGAACAGCTAATGCAGTTGTGAAACTATTTGGAAGCTCTGCCACGATTTGTAACACATTTAAGTCACATCACGAAGAGATGTGCAAGCAGAGGGAGAGATGCAAGTGTTTTTATACCATTTCTGTGTGCTCCCAGATTTTGACCATTCCAGGAATGTGAGGTCTCCATCATGTTTTAGATTTCCAAGAGGAGTATTTCTCACATTTGTTAGTATTTTATTGAGCAAACTGTCAGCGCTGTGAACAATTCCATAAGCTCTCTAATCATCTTTTCTCAGTTCTTCCTCTAAACAATTAGCAAAGGACATAAATGAACATGGTCTTTCCAACTTCTGCAACTGGAAGAAATGTTTAGGTACCTTCGTGAAGTAGATTGCCTTCAGTCATATATTCCTTCCTTATTTAGTTTTATATTATAGATACTTTTATTTATTTTATAATTTATAAGTATTTTAGCTTATAAATACAAATATTTTATATTTAGCTTCAAAGAAACTGACATTATATCCCAGTCACTATGTTCAGTGTATTGCTTGTTCAGTAGTAGTGATGTAATCTTCCATAATTCAGTTGAAACAGCCTAATTATTATTATGGGGTTTTTTTCAGATGTATAGAGCACTAAACATCCAGATTGTTTTGGTTGGATTAGAGATCTGGACAGATAGAAACCACATATCTGTAATGGATGGTTCAGCTGGAGATGTACTGGGTAGATTCGTTTCTTGGAGACAGAAAGAGCTTCTTAAACGATCGAGAAATGATGTTGGCCATCTCATTGTGTAAGTTCTCATTCAGTGGAGAAACCAGCCACACTGCCAGTTGTTGTTAATGTATATAATTTGGGGGTTGTATATGAATGAGTATATAACTGGATTAAAATTCATTGAGCTTCCAAACTGTTTTAACCTGGAAAAATGACAAGAAACTGTCGTTAATTCTTCACAGTTCATCAATTCTAGGTGGCTGTAGGTAGCTCTGCTTAAGCAGGGGGGTGGACCAGCTGACCTGCAGAGGTCCCTTCCAACCTCAAGCATTCTGTGATTCTGTGAACTCAGCAGCACTGCCACAGCAGATTAGGTGATTGATCATTATTTTCAACCTATATTATCCAGATATTCATTATTAATTACAGTGAAGCCCTGATATGGTGATCAATTTCTTCTTGACATCAAGAAGCCCAAATTTGTTTGCAGTATTTGTTGCAAACACATCAGTGCCTTTTAGCAGAAATCATGAACTTCCAGCACCTCTGGATACTGTTATGTTATATTATATATTATATATTATATTTGTTCTATAATACTGGCCTTTGGCACCCCTGATTTACATGAATATCGGAGGAATTTTCCTTGTAAATTTACGTTCCTTCAAAGAATGGGATATATTGAGTCATTCTTCAGAAATACCACCTTCAAACTGCTTTTGTTGCAGAGGGAGAAGCACTTATGGTGGATCCATTGGAATGGCTTTTGTGGGAACCGTCTGCTCACAAGTCCAGGGAGGCTCCATCAGCACTGTAAGTACATCGTGTTGTGGTTAACAGAAGAAACTAACCCAGGAGATACTAAAAGATCAGAGAAGTGCTGCTGGTGGGACAAAGAGGTCCCTGAGCAATGGAAGGCTTTCCCCTCAGCATTTACAAACCCCAGAGCTGTAGATGTTGCTATTGCCAGAGGTTGCTTCCATAGATGTACCTTCCAGAACATCCTAATAAAGAATGTGCTCTTTGTTGACCTATTTGGCCAATTCACCCCAGTCTTGGAGACCAGACATTGAGTCATATGGTTTCTTTAATGAGGTTTCTTATGTAAAGACTTGCGCATATTTTTATACTTATATATATTTTAAAAAGGCATTTCCCCATTTCTCTTCTCATCACTTCCAGCCCACTTGGCTGATCTAGTCCTGAAATCATTTTCTGATCACCTTTTGTAATTCATCTAACTCAAGGTCACATAAGAAAATCCCATCCTCCTATCATTAAAGTTCATAACCACCATGTTTTGGGGATGGGAATGCAGCTACAAAATGATGTGTAGTGTTTAACTCCTTACATGGGTAGAAAGTAAACATAAGGCACCATATTCTCAAGTGTCTGGAATTCCCCACAACAAGGCTGACAATGGTCAAAAATTTTAAATTGGGCAAAATTAGTAAGAAACTATTTTTTTCTCCACCTTTGGGGCAGAATCAGTATCTCCAGAAATTCCTGTTGTCACAATATCAATGTGGACAAGCTCAGAAGCAGATTCTATTCTTTAATAGTACATTTGGTATTGAAGACTCCATTGAAATCAGTGTCATGACTGATTAACCATGTTATTATTCAGAAGATTTTCTTAATAGAAGGAATACAAAGAGTGGCAGAATCTGGCCCTACCTGAACATAAAAAGTGACAAACTGTCCTTGCTGCTTTCACTTCGCAATACAATTTAGTGTTCTGCTTTCACAGCCTCTGAGAGCTTTGTGGCTTGAATAAATCAGTAGGTAGAAACACAGTTTTTCTTTAGTTTCACCATTTTTTTTAACATTGATTCTCTCTATTAGTTGAATCATAACAATATGTTACGTCACGCTACAGTAGTTGCACACGAACTGGGGCACAATCTCGGACTGAAACACGACGATAACAGGTGTCCTGCATCCTATATTATGCACAGCACAGACAAGTAAGATTTCCAGTTATTTTATCTTAATAACTGTTATTTCTCTGCAGCAACTATGCCTTATACATAGTGAAACTCCCATGAATCTTGAAGGACTTTTATGAATGGGGAGTTGTTTGAAAAGTTTAATCAAAGAGGTGAATTCACTGGCTTAGATCTTGACATAATTTTAATTTATTTGAAATGCTATCTGTTTTCCAATCTAGTCATTCTTTATTTGTAGAATTCCTCAAAATATATCTGGATTTTTTTTTAATGGTAAGTGTGTTGCTGTCGGTTTTAACCTGCTGAGGATGCTTTACATATACTCACTGTTTTGTGCAAACGTGCATCCTTCATATAGATTGTGTTAACAGTTAACTTAAAGAAAACCTCTTGGTCCATGTTTATCTCAGTTCATTGGTTCTTTGGCTTCCCCTTAAGAGAAAAATATGATATTATTTTATCTACCCACATTTGTATTACTAAATCAGAGTAATTGAACATTGGACAAAACTACTATAAGAAGATGCATTCCTGAGTTTTTAGGGATTCCAAGTTAAGGTGAATGGCTTTGTGGAAAGTATTTTTAATTGACCATTTGTAGCCTAGGTACAGACAAGAAATTTCTATGTCCTGTTTTATACAGGACACCAGAAAGGATAATCTGATGGAAAGTACATGCATTTATGTTATCCATAGCATTTTTAACTTCTAGTACTGTACTCTGATGCAAAATAAAGTAAAAATTATGTATCTCATGATCTTCAAGTGTTATGGAACATGATATTCATAATACATCAATGATATTTTAAGGGCTTAAGTTGTATTTTTTCCTGTAAGTAAAATATTTATAGTAAAAAAATAATATCATGCTTTCCAGTGGATCCAGGAATTTCAGCACCTGCAGTGCTGATGATTTTGAGAACTTTATTCTAAATGGACAAGGAAACTGCCTTAGAAATCCTCCCAAAACAAGTCATGTTTACAAAGAACCTGTCTGCGGTAATAATGTGGTCGATAACAATGAAGAATGTGACTGTGGCAAACCGCAGGTAATGAATGAAATTCAACTGGATACTGTTATGTTACATATTATATTTGTTCTATAATTCTGGCCTTTGGTATCCCTGATTTGCATTAATATCTGAGGAATTTTCCTTGTAAATTTACATTCCTTCAAAGAATGGGATATATTGAGTCATTCTTCAGAAAATAAGTGTGTCTCAAAAAGGACACCAATAAATCAAAAGGCTGTCAGCAAACCCTGGTTCCATTGTCTAGGCCTTCTCTAAGTCATGAAAACATACAAACATTTCTCTACATCATACTGCTAGTTTAGTGGGAAAATAAGATGGGGTAAGGGTGATAAGTGTTATTTAAAATCCAAAGCGTTCTGCTTCTTTTAGTGTCCATTTAAAGTGTAAAGCTGTCCTAAACCCCCGTGTCACAACATATCAAAACAGATGACTTTCTGATGACTTGTGAAAAATTCAGCCAAACCAGATGCTGGTTTTTGTTAGAGCAGAAGGATGTCAGCCTCAGAACCTGCAAGAGACAATGTGTTTGAAGTTTGGCTTGTCCATGCACTTGGTTCGATGATGTACTTCCCTAGCTATATATTGAGGTAAAAAATATTAGTTCCTTGTCCATGGCTGTTCCCCAGGAATGTACCAACCCTTGTTGTGATGCTGCAACCTGCAAACTCACACCTGGATCGCAGTGCGCTCAAGGACTGTGCTGCAAAAATTGCAAGGTAGGTTATGTTTTATTAAGCTAAGTTGATACGAATTACTAGTATTTTTTAATGTTTGAAAAGAGCTATCACAGCACTCTTATTTTCACATTATCAAATGACATTCACCAGTAGAGAGCATGTAAGGAGAAAATTTGTGTCTAATGACTCCTGGCCAGTAGCTCAGAAATGGAATGTCAGCTCGGTGTTATCCCTCCTGGGACACAGGAGCAAGGGGAGCTCAGCAGTAGTGATCTCCATCGGAGATCATTTTGGGTGGAAAAGACCTTTAAGATCACAGAGTCCAACCATTAACCCAACTCTGGCACTAAACCATGTCCCTGAGAACCTCGTCTAAACGCCTTTTAAACCCCTCCAGGGATGGCGACTCCACCACTGCCTTGGGCAGCCTGTTCCAATGCCTGACAACCCTTTGGGGAAGAAATTGTTCCCAATATCCAATCTAAACCTCCCCTGGCACAACTTGAGGCCATTTCCTCTTGTCCTATCGCTTGTTACTTGGGAGAAGAGACCAACCCCCTCCATGCTCCAAGCTCCTATCAGGCAGTTCAGAGATCAGAAGGTCTCCCCTCAGCTCCTGTTCTCCAGCTGAACCCCCCAGGTCCCTCAGCCACCCCTCATAACACCACTATTAGCTACACCATATGAAACTGAGGGAAGTTTGGGATACTTGTTACGTATTGATGTGAAAAAACATTTTTGTCTTCTTAAAATCACAAAAGGTTCCCAGTAGTCATTGTTTCACATTGGAACTTCCTGTGTTGCAAAATAAAAGTAGAGTGGTATTTCTCTCTGGTTCTAGTTTAAAGTGGCAGGAACAGAGTGCAGATCAAAAATGAATCTCTGTGATCTACCTGAATACTGCAACGGCAGCAACGCCTACTGCCCAGAGGATGTTTATGTCATGAACGGTTACCCATGTGACAACATGAGGGCATATTGCTACTACGGAGTGTGCCAGAGTTTTGATTCACAATGCGAAGCTATATATGGAAAAGGTAGGATTATAATTTAATGTAAAAGGACTTACAGTCTCCTAACAGACGTTTCCAATTTTTCTTTCTCATGTTTTTAACACAGGCTTACTAAGATTCACTGTTTTTCGTACAGGGGCACGAAAAGCACCCGATGTGTGCTTTGAGAAAGCGAATATTAAAGGAGATAGATTTGGAAACTGTGGAATGAGAGGTGGAGTGTACAAGAAATGTCCTGTTCAGTAAGTCACCAGCAAATAAAAGCTAAACCTAAAATCTTCAATGTAAAACATACATTCAGTTACAAACTCTTAGAGAATGAGATTTGAAATAATCATTCCTTGAAGTGCAAGCTAAAAAGTTTGACTGGATGGTGTATTTGCACCAATATTAGGGGTTTTTTTTTCCGTTTACCTTGTTTCTGAGTGTCATTCATTCGATACAGGCACAGTCTGTGTGGCAAGCTCCAGTGCACGTCTGTCAGTCTTCAAAATCTTCCTGCTTGGAGCGTTGTCAATAACGCATCTGGGGTTCTGTGCTGGTCTTCTGACTTTGACTTAGGATCAGATGTCCCTGATCCTGCTCAAGTTCACGATGGAACGGCCTGTGGAGAAAAGAAGGTAAGATGAATCACGGCAGCATTACAGAATATATTTCACCAAGTGGGAAGTTAACTTCCAAAAGCATTACATAGTTCTCTTGTTTGTATGCCATATTATATAATGGCATATATTATATAATAAAACAATCTGTTTTTTCAGATATACACACAAAACCAATTAATTAGCTCTTTAAAAATCATAATGCTACAAATCAGTGAACTGTGCTATTAGTTATTCACATTATTCCATCAAAATGCATCCACAGATTTAAGAAAATCTAAGACAAATACAGCTATAAAATTGTGAAGTACTGAATGTTTTCAGCCCCTTTTCTTGACATTTAAGCAAAAGCTGTAGACTTGTAAACATGTACATTTACATAGTATGTTTATAAAAAGATGGGATATTTGAAAATTACTTTTTCCAGGCCTGTTTTGATTTTGAATGTGTTGATGCAAGTCATCTGGGCTACAGCTGTGATGTCAAGCAGAAGTGTAATGACCATGGGGTAAGTAGCTGCTGTTTTCTAGAAGACACAGACAGGTACAAAATCCCTCCATAAAAGCAATAACCACCCAGATGGCTTTGTTTTTTTCTGATCTGTTTGAAACGTTAAGTCCACTTTTTATCTGTAATTTATGTAAACCTCTTAGCACTAATGCTGAAAGACATTTCTTCTGAATTTCCCTCGAGAATCACAGAATGTGATTCCAGTGCATCCAGTGAATCCAGTGCAATCCCCCCATGGAGCAGGAACACCCAGATGAGGTTACACAGGAAGGTGTCCAGGCGGGTTGGAATGTCTGCAGAGAAGGAGACTCCACAACCCCCCTGGGCAGCCTGGGCCAGGCTCTGGCACCCTCACCGGGAACAAGTTTCTTCTCAAATTTAAGTGGAACCTCTTGTGTTCCAGTTTGCACCCATTACCCCTTGTCCCGTCACTGGTTGTCACCGAGAAGAGCCTGGCTCCATCCTCCTGACACTCCCCCTTTCCATACTGATCCCCATGAATGAGTCCCCCCTCAGTCTCCTCTTGTCCAGCTCCAGAGCCCCAGCTCCCTCAGCCTTTCCTCACACGGGAGATGCTCCACTCCCTTCAGCATCTTGGTGGCTGCGCTGGACTCTCTCCAGCAGTTCCCTGTCCTGCTGGAACTGAGGGGCCACAACTGGACACAAGATTCCAGGTGTGGTCTCCCCAGGGCAGAGCAGGGGGGCAGGAGAACCTCTCTGACCTACTGACCACCCCCCTTCTAATACACCCCAGGATGAGAAATTTTAATATTACTGAGCTGCTGAATTGTAAAAGCAAAATATTCCTGTGAGGAGGACAGTAATGATTCCTGATTTATATATGTCTCCCTGAAAAGTCAAAACGGAGTCCAAAGGTTGTGAAACCGAGAAGTTGTTTGGACTGTAGTCTATTGCAGGCAAATAAAACAAAGGTTCATTTTTACAGAGGTTTAACTCCTGGTATCAGTATCACTCAGTGTTTTGGGATGTTAGAGTGGGAAAGCTTATTCCCAAGCAATATTTCTAGTTTCCACGTGCAATTCTTAACATGTAAGTCCAAACATACTAGAGGTTGAAAGTGGCTGCTTCCATAGAGGTGTTGTTGGGCTGACTAATCCCTGTTGTATCACCCGTAGGTGTGTAACAACAATGGGAACTGCCACTGCGACTCCGGGTGGGCGCCGCCATTCTGCAACCGCTCGGGCTACGGCGGCAGCGTGGACAGTGGTCCAGCTCACATCGGTGAGATCCTGACACTGCCCTTCATTCCACCCCCGCTGTCTGAGAAATAATCTACTAACAGGGTGTTTTTCAGTCTCTTTCCAACTGTTTTACTTTTCTACTGCGTGAGACGCTTAATCACACACTGACCTGAAAAACAAACATCATTATCTGATGCGTAGGTTTGCAGACATCAAGGAAGTTGGTCCAAGGGAGAATTTCACCTCTGTTTAGTCTGAGATAAAAAGCGATACATTAGTTGCTTAGAATGACTGTTACATTGTTTAAATAGTTAGATATTTAGATATTTATTTAAGTATTTAAAACAGGGGAAATGTCTGCAAATGTCTCCTATTTATTAATAGCTTAGAAAGACCAAGAAAACGTGCAGATCGGTTGTGGGTAAGCAAATGCAAAATGAATCTGTCTGCTTTAGAATTCTTGAAAAAATATATAGGAAAGGGTTAAGTTTGTATATCATACAACACGGGGTGGGTAAGGCAGAAAGAACATGTGATAACATGAGGCCGAATCCTACTTTTCTGATCATAGCATTTTCTAAATTTCAGTGGAGTTACTGGTTTTGATCTATAACAAATTGAAGATTGTAGCTTTTTAGAACAGGAAGGTGGTTTTAGCAGGAAAAATGCTTTAATACGAGGTTAAACGAGATTACTATCTTACATGTTTTCAATTATTTTTCTCTAGATACATCACTTCGAGATGGTCTGCTTATTTTTTTCTTCCTCGTGTTGCCGATAGTAATCATTACTATCTTAGCGGTGATTAAGCGTGATGCAATAAAGAGAAAATTCTGCAGGAAAAGTAGAAGAGAACACAGGTATTTCACTTACTACAAATGCATGTTTCAACACTTGAGATTAATTTAACAAGCCAGTTAGATGCTTTATCTATACAAGTAATTCCATACCTCCTAAAAGACAAGACGTCCCTGCTATTAGTAGTAGCAGGTGGTTTAACAGCCAGTACCCTGCTATTAGGTATTATAGTTTAATCCAGATACTCCAGTTGTCAGTTCTCAAGCATTTTTTCCCAAAATACATTTTACTATCCTAATTCTAATTGATAATCGTATTATCATAGCACATTAAAATTATTTGCCAAGGCCAGAAAGGGATGGAGTTGGAAACAGAACCCAGATCTCAGAGCTGTAGATTAGTCCCTTGAAAAATGCTGAATCCTGAAGGTAGTTAAACCACAGGGGGATTTGCCTGATGATGTGGTTTTTATTTCAGGGATAACAATGTGCAGCAACCAAAGCAAAATAACAGACCAAGTCATAATACAAGAAATAATCAGGTAAGACAGATGCATATTTGTATTATTTCATGTTGAGTAATCCAAATCGTACAGGGCCTTTTCTCTAATATTGTTACTGATGACTTTGTGGTTGTTGATGCATTGACGCCATCTGGATTTTCAAGTATTTAAAATAATTTATAATGTGTTAGATGGGACTTCTGTTTGGGTAAGTATGAGCTTTATTGACTGCCCTGTCAACACAGGCTGTGAATAACAGGGGATGGAACAGGCTGCTATTTAGAACAGCTGAAGATTGAACTCTGAATTCTGGGTCAAATACCAGAGAATCTGCTCAGCCAGGCTCTGGATGAAACAAAATAAAAATTATAAATCAAAAATGTTGCAAGAGAATAAGAATAATGTTACAGGAGATGAAAATCAGTTCTAAAATACTGAATAATACTTAATACTGAATAATTAAGTACGCTTTGAACTACTGTGTTTTTTGTCATCTTGATTTTCTGTGATATCTTTTCCAGCCTGCCACATCAAGTCCTGAGTTTTTTACTATATCGCATTTCCCTGGTCCAAGGTTTGTGTATTTAAAACCTTCTTTATGTCATGTTTGCTGTGTTTACATTGCTGTATCACTGTAAGTGAAGCTCCTAACGTCTCATGTCCTGCTTAGGAGGATTTTTCATACAACATCATGAGATATAAAATAGATTAAACGCTTGAAAGAGAAATGCTGTTTTACTGCTTGTATAGAGAACAGAAAAGGACATGTAAATGCTACTAAGGAGAGGGGCAGAACAAGGGAGAGGGAGGAGGAGAGAGTGTTAAATATATGTATAAATACCAGCAACTGTTTAAAAATGGCAAAGAACCAGTTTAGAAATACCAGTTGTGTCAAGTCATGAAATACTTTACAAAATGTGTTTTCCACCCTTCAGGCAGCCAGTAAAAAGCCAATTTCCTGCAGTTCCTTCAGGACCTCAGCGACCTGAAGTCCCACCTAGACCAGTTGTCTGAAAAGTTGCTTGGGAAATCCTCAACCAATTCTGACAAGTAACTTGGTCTGAAAAGAAATTAAAGATTGCAGTTCTCAAGTCCTCTCCCTGTGCAGCCAAAACACCTTCTGAAAGCACGTACCTCTGGAAAGGACTTGATGCTAAGAGGCACTGAACACAGATTTTGTTACATCCCATTGTTTTGCTAATTGCTGCTGGCTCTATTTGTGCCTCTTCTACCTCACCTCTTGTTTTTTATAAATAGAAGAATGACGGTGAACTCTTGTTGGATTAAATCAATAACAGCATCAGAGAACAGGACTCTTGTGAAGTGTAGCCTTACTTGCAGGCCAAAGAGAAGTGAATTCAGTTATCTACAGACATAATTTATTCACCTCTCATCATACACTGCTGTGAAAACAAGGACACAGAGACCTCTTGGGAATTCTGCAGCCTCTCTACCTGTCGGACCGTCAGGCACCTTCATAGCACCTGCTGAATGCACCTGAACCCCGTACACCAGGAATGCAGGTGGTTCCTACACATTCTCAGCCTCATCTTTGGTGTAAGTAAATCAAAGCTGGGATCCAGATCCTGCCTCTTGTTACCTACTGGCTGCCCTACTTTCCAGTTCAGGTGATTTAGAAAAGTAACCTCCTATAGGGAGAGCAGCAATGGACAGAAACCCTGTAGACAGAATGTATGAGTCTAAAAGAGACAAGCCATCTCTGTTGTTATACAAAACAGTTCTGTTGTTATAGAAAATCCATATATCAGGGAATACGTTACACAACTTAACAGTGGTTTAATGTTTCCTGGTTACTGCAGCTTGAGATTTTTGCGAGAAACTGACTCCACTACAAAAGCAACAGGTAACTTCAGTCATTCTAAACAGGACAATTTAAAAAAATGTAGTAATTTAAAAGAAAATATTTGAAGTTACATAGTTTGTCAAAATGGCAACTAATGGAAAAGAAGCTGCCGTGCAGGGAAAAACTCACTGGCAAGAACAAAGCTGTGGATACTGATCAGTCTGTAAATCACATATGGACTGTGTTCACATGCGAACTTTGGGAACAGCAAAACCAGTGAATAAATGAAGGAATCGCCTCACTGATACAATATTTCTACTCCCTTTGATGGCCATTTCACCAAAGGGCTGGACAAACGAACCTAAAACATTGCAGGCCTAAATCTGCACTGGCAAGGAATGTCTTCCAAACTGTCACCTCCTCAGAATCTTAAATTGTTGTTATTATTTTCTATAATCTAGAGCTTAGTAATAATATGACATTAATGTAATTTAAAGGAAATCATCAGAGTCAACACACTTAGTAGTATTTGGATTTGACGATCTTAACAACCACAACCGCTGGGCACACCCGGGATCGCCAGCCGCTTCTGGGTTCATTAAAATGTATTATTGCGTTTATTATCGAAATAAAGCCGAGTAAACCCGGTTGTTTCACGCACATAACGAGCCCGGCGTCGGGCGCTGCCGCCGTGAGGGAAGCTCCGCCCGCCCGCCAGGGGGCGTCCCGCGGGGCCAGCCTCGCGCATGCGCAGAGCCGCGGCCTAGCGCGGGCGGATGGCGGGAGCGGCGGCGCTGCCGGCGGAGGAGGAGCAGCCGGGCGGCACCGGGCGCGCCCGGGTGGGGCTGTGCGTGCTGTGCGGGCTGCCGGCGGCCGGTAAATCCACCCTGGCCCGCGCCCTGCGCCGCCGCCTGCCGCAGCGCCCGGGCTGGGCCTGCGCCCTCCTCACCTACGACGAACTCATCCCGCCGGAAGCCTTCGGCCCGCGCGAGGCGGAGGTGGAGTCGACGGGGCCGCCCCTATTGGTCAGTGAGATTTTTCCCTCCTTCCCTCTACGCGCTCTCCGCTCTCATTGGCCAGCTGAGGCGCGTCGCTCATCAGCGTCACTGGTTGCTAGGCAACGCGGCGCGTCCCTCCGGTGAGGCCTCCCCGGTTCCGCGGCCGGAGGGACCGCGGGGAGCCCCGCAGCGGCCCCAGGGGAGATGGGGCGGGTGCGCGGTCCCTCACCCCTCCGCTTTCCTCCGCAGCCGCCTCGCTGGAAGCAGAGCCGGCGCGACCTGCTGCAGTGCTTGGAGCGCGTCCTGCGGGCGCTGGTGACCGGGGAGCCGCTGTCAGCCCCGGCCACGGCCCCGCCGGCCTGGGAGCGCTTCCTGGGCTGCTGCTGCGGGCAGGGGCTGCTCGCCCCGGCGGGGAGACACGGAGAGGGACGTTCCTGGACACCGGCAGCCACATCTGGGCCGCTCTACCTGATCTTGGATGACAATTTTTATTACCAGAGCATGAGGCACGAGGTGCACCAGCTGGCACGCAAGTGTAATTAATTACTTCTCCGTCTTACACATGAAAACCGTTGCAGCTTTGTTGTAAATTCAGCTTTGTTTAACTGCCTTTAAGTTAAGAGGGGGCAGAGGAGCCACAGAAATGATCCAAGGCTGGAATAGCTCTGCTGTGAGCACAGGCTGAGAGAGTTGGTGTGTTCAGCTGGAGAAGAGAAGCTCCAGAGAGACCTTACTGTGGCCTTTCCAGAATTAAAAGGGGCCCATAAAAGGATGGAGACAGACTTTTTAGCAGGGCCTGTTGTGACACGACAAGGAGAGATGGTTTTAAACTAAAAGAGAGGAGATTCAGGCTGGACATGAGGAAGAAATTGTTGCCCCTGAGGGCGGTGAGAGCCTGGCCCAGGTTGGCCAGAGAGGTGGTGGATGAACCATCCCTGGAGACATCCCAGGCCAGGCTGGACGGGGCTCTGAGCAACCTGAGCTGGTGAAGATGTCCCTGCTCATGGCAGGGGTAGCACTGGGGGAGTTTGGAAGGTCCTTTCCAACCCAAACCATGCTGTGATTCTGTGGTTATAAGTACTCTTAAGTGCTAGATTCCTGCTGTATATACTACCATCAATTTCACTTTATTACTGTATTATTAGAAGTTGCTACGCCACTTAAAGCCTTTCTTACGTATATTGATCTCAGAAATTACTACATGAGCAGCCTTCAAGGTAAAATGGTTTGTATTCTTTTTAGGTTTGTATTCTTTTGAGGCTCAAAAGTAGCACAGGAGTTCCCCATTCCTATAAAGCTTTTCTCATGCATGTTGCTCTCAGAAATTTTTACTTTAACAGTTTAAAGGTAAAATTGTCTATTTTCTTTTAGATTCCTTGGGCTTCTGTCAGTTATTTTTAGAGTGCCCACTTGAATGCTGCTTGCAGAGAAATCGTCTAAGAAGTAATCCATTACCTGACCAGACAATATATTTAATGGCAGAAAAAATAGAAATGCCAGACGTCAAGAAGAATGCTTGGGAGCAGAACAGCCTCATTCTGAAAAGTTTTGATTGCACTTCAGAGGATAAGTATGCGACTGGGTTGATGCTATGGTTTTCAATAAGTTCCATTTTCATAAATGGGTGGGTAGAAGCTTTTTACTGTATGTAAACAGTATGTAAAATTTATTCCATGGGAGAATTTTTGGCAGCCAGTCAATTACAATACATGTCCTTTGCTGGGAACTCACAGCCAACGTTCTTGGCAGAGCTGACCTTGAACTAACTGCATTTCTAAATCATTGTTGAAAAATTATGTCAATTGTCTGAAACATTAAGACCGGAATAATTGGCTGTAGTTTTAGTTGCAACTGTTTTTCATCTAACTAGCTGTATAAAGATTATTTCATTATTGCCTCAAATTTAAGTGAAAAGTTGCGGTTTTTTTCTGTGCTGAGGTGTTATTACAAAATCAGTGAAACTGTTTGATTAATGTGTTTTACTCTTTTGGTTTTTTTCCTTAGTGAGCAGATAATTAATTTGCTGGCCACTGCTTTGGAAAATCCATTGAAGCCAAACGAAGAGAACACTGAGCAAAAGGTAGCGCTGCTTGTCTCCACAATCACAGCTCTTTCAAATAACAGTGAATAAGTGAGTTAGTTATTCCTGAATTGTGTTCAGAACAGAGATGACAGAAAATGAGAAATAGCTGTTGTATTTCCTGATTGCAAAAACATACACAGAAGAGTTACTCCTATTTGAAATGGGTACTTCTGTCACCTTATTAAGTTAAACCACTGAACTACCATTAAGAATATGTGGACTAGAGTGGTAAAAAGATTTTGGAGCTGTAACACGACACTGAGGAAAGTAACGATCGCTTCTTAATGTTACACATACCTGTCTCTGGCAGTCGCTGCTCCTTAGAATCAGAATACATCAGTCACCAAGTTCTTGCTAACATGTTACTTGTTTTCCAAGATTTCTTCAAAAATTGATAACAGTCTAAATAAAGTTTAGCGTGTTTGCCTGTATTCTTCTTTCTGTTGGTCTCTCTGGCTAGGAAGCAGATCGAGCAATCTGTGCAGCAAGTGCCGTCCATCAGGCCGATCAGACGTGCAGGCGTATCATCTCTCAGACAATGAAGGATGCAAAAGGTACGTGCAATATAATCCAGGTGCGAGCCTGCAATGTAAGATTAAACCTATGAAATTCCCTCGAGGTAAATTGTTAAGGTATCCTGGCCCTGCAGGTGTGACTGAGGCCAATCTACTTCACAACTCTGGCTGTCGTGGTTTAACCCCAGCCAGCAACTAAGCCCCACGCAGCCACTCACTCACTCCTCCTTGGTGGGGTAGAGGAGAAGATCAGAAGGGTGAAAGTGAGAATACTCATGGGTTGAGATAAAGACAGTTTAATAGGTAAAGTAAGAGCCCGACGCATGCAAGCAGATGGGTTCCATCATGGGTAACAGTTACTTGGGCAAAGGCTGCTCAGCAGTAACTCAAACATCCCTGGGTTATCAACACTGTTCTCAGCACAACTCCAAAACACAGCCTCATACTAGCTACTATGGAAAAAACTCACTCTATCCCAGTCAAAACCAGCACACTGGTCAAAATTATTTGTAGAATGTGAGCTAAAGTCTGTAAATTTTGTCTTGAAACATGATGTTAGAAGTTCAACTCTAATTTTCTTTCAGATAAAAACATACTCCCAAATGAGATGAAGAGCCTGGCAGTAGAACTCAACAAACTCAAAACAGAATTTTTGGAAGACTTGCGCCAAGGAAATAATTTGAAAAACCAAATTTGCACACAAAATCAATATTCTGACCCTGCTACAAGTGTAATTTCTTCATTCCAATGTGAGGCAACTAATGCACTTAATAAATATATTTTTAAATGATGACATAGAAAACATTAGTTGGCTTTTAAGAGTGTTTAAAATGCCATGCTCTTTCAGCAGTACAGCTGCAAACATCTGAGAGGTGCAGCTTGCTTCTTAAGAGGCTTGTGCATTCTCTAAATCCTCTTCCTATATTATGGAAGAGAAATGAGCCTGTTTGAAGATCAAGCTGACAACAAACCATCTTGAGATTTTAAATTTTACAGAATCATAGGAAAAGTCAGCCTGGGAGGAACACCAAGAGTCATCTAGTCCTATTACCTGCTTACGGTGGGACTATCTTCAAGCTAGATCAGCCTTCTCAGAGCCTCCTCCAGCTGAAGTTTTGAAGAGCATCTCGGATGGTGACCTGCTCTGCTCTGTCAAACAAGCGTTTCCAGAAAACACGTGCCTGGGAAGGTATAAAAACAAGAAATGAGTTTGGCATTTCAATCACGAGGTGGGTTAACAGACCTACAGCAAAGTCAGGATGTCAGCACCCAAGTTTCATCCAAGTCCTGCTTTGGTTTCCCAAGTGCCTTCCTTAGATCAGGCTCTTGGCTTCTCTGCGAGTTTCCCTGACAGAACCTTTGCAAAGCACAATGAATTTGAGATGCAGTTAAATTAAGGTTCTCGAGAGTTGCACATGTGTACACACACGTAGGATTAATTGCAGCATCCAAAGGAACTTAAAATTTGGTGCTGCCTTCAAAGTTGCTGACAAAATACAGAGACATCCCACAGGCAGTAACAACCACAATACCGTGATAAAACCTCTGATTTCAGACATACAGACACTCTTGATAATGAAATATGACTGAGGAACCAAAGTACTTGGAAACAATTGAATGTGAAAAATTAGAAGCAGAGAGGAATTAAAGTGTCCTGGTTCAGCTCTAAAATTAAGTATTTTCAAATTAAGCAGACTGAAACATAAATGCAGTGTTCCTTGCTTACCCAAAAGGTGAACTTACCTTCCTCACCTTAGGAGCCGTTCACTAGTTCCACATGTTGAATCATATGCAATTAAGAATTAACATGAGGCTTAATTAGAAAGTGTTATTTTATTCATATCTTACAAAAGCAAAGCTTCACAACATGAACTACACTTGATATAGTTATTTCAGAATTATCCTTGTCATCTGAAAACATTCACTACACAATAAAATTTATTTTACAACTCTAACGGCTTTCATTTTTTGCATACAAAATATGCTTTTTACACTGAAATACACACTATTAACAAAGCAGGTACTTACAAGCACATACACAAAGATTGCTCAATGAAAAATGCTTCAGCAGGGAATAGATCTCCTGCAGCAGAACATCCATTTGCTGTAGATTTTCAAAGAAGCTTAAAGTTATTACAAAACTTGCCAGTGAAGACCTCTAAATTACATTCCCTTCGTCAAAAAGAAACAAAAACCAAACAAGCAAACCCCCCTAAACATTCTGGAACAAAACAAATAGCAACAGATCATTTTGCTATGAAACACCATTGGAACATATCTTCCAGCACAGTTTTATTTTAAAATGCCAATCAACATTTTATGTCAAAATCCTCCTCTTCTAAACATTTTATCTGTCAAAAAACCCAATTATTATTCCCTATTAGCTGCTTCATGGTTGGTTTAAGTATTAACCAAGATATCTACTAAGATCTTCAGTCCTAGTATTTGCATGTTCATTAGAATATTCAGTCTCAAAGTAACGTCTGTATTAAGGGTACTATAAATAGTGCATGTTAAAAATATGAACAACTCTATGAAATAATAATTTACAATAAAAACAAAAAAATCCACAAAGTTAATGTTTTGCAACTACTGAACTTTGAGTCAAACTATGGAAGAATTTCAGCTCATTCCCAAACTTCCCTGTTAGTAGGAGTTCAAATGCTGATCACTACCCTTATGATATAAGGATTTGGGTTTCTAAAAAGAAAATCAAAACCAAAAGTTTTGCAGTGGAGCACATGGAGAACTCAATATGAAAAGTCCAAATGCAGGACTCAATCCCACAGTTCCTGACAAGGATCCCCCACTGACTCAGACTGAGATCTGCTTGTGCAGGGGAGTTGTTGGGATCATACTCCTAAAACAATTTTCCAGTACTAGTTCTGGTCTTTAAATTAAATAGTACGTACAAAATCATGAAAAAACAATGTGAAAATATACCTTCCAAACCTACTCAGCAGACAGAAGGAAATCGATATAGGCAGGGTACTGCTTGGCACAACTGAGCACACGGTATGAGGCTGAAAAATTAAGAATCCCAGTCTAGAGCAGTTATTTGGCAGGATCCACCCTGCACCTCTGGCTGTGGGATCGACATCCAAGGCAGAAGCTGCCTAAGAACCCCCTGCAAACAGGAGCTTGTGCAAGGAAAGACGGAAGAATATTTTTATCACTGTTCAACAGCTCACAGATGTTCAAGCTATCTTCCTTAAGTACTTCCAAGCAGAAACAATGGTATTAAGTTAGCAGTATTAAAACACTTCTAAACAACAATTTGCAAGGTTTGAGGTTAGATTTTTTTATCAAGTTCTATTATTAATAACATACTTTCCCCCACAACAAAAGATTCCCTCCTAGATGAGGGAATCAATCAGATCACACAGGCTTTCCTCTTGCTACCAGCTGCCTCTATTAGCAACCTGACTATTCTATTTAAAATTTCATTCAGGGGCCTGATGGCTCAAAAATCATTTTTCTAAATTGCCAGATCATGAGCCATCACAAAAAGAAAAAAACATCTACAATGTTTACAGGCACTGCCAGTGAAAGTCTTAATGGATCAGAAACCACATGAATGGAACAGAAGGATGAAATCTCAAATATTTGTGCACTTGGAGTTAATTTCATCCCAAGTGGGAGAAAGGCTGGAGCCGCAAGCCAAAGAGAAATCGGCTGTTGCGACCGGCACATCATTCAGTGCTGGAAGGTGCTTCACAGAGCAGCACCAATTCAGAGGCTTCCCTGGAGTTGCCAGAACCCAGGAATAGAAGTTCATGTCATCCAGCAAAAGGCAAGGAAAATGACCTCTACAGATTACTAATTGTAATGGTCTTCAACTGTAACATCTGTAGTTCTAATACTGTATTTTAGTCAGATGCAGATTTTAGAACGTCTCAATATGTGATCAAAAGAAAGTTATTGTTCCTACATTGTTCTTTGACTAGAAGAACCGTGTATGTTAATAAACCTGTACAGGAGAAGTAACTTCCAACTGGATTCCCATTCAGTCAAACTTTAGTCCTTAAAATACAGGACTCTCTATGCACACAGAGTTGTGGTTTTGCTTATAAAATAACTTTTAAAGAGTGTCATTATAAAAGTGGAAATTACATTCTGTTTTACAAATCCACTGAAATAGATTTGGAACCAGGCATGAAACCAAAAACATTTTGGGGAGTGATAGCATGTTATCATTCACCTTTACTACACTGGAAATACTTCAACAGCGTGTTTTTGACCTCGTTACTATAACACTATGTGAAACCAAGAATCCAGTTCCTTCAACTGGTTACTTAAGCACAGAAAATTCAACAGTAAGTAGGTTAGGTAGACAGAAACGTAATTGGTTCCCAATTTTCTAATTTATTGAAGTCAAAATTACTTCTAAATCTGAAATTTTCAGAAGGGTGTTATTTTCTGCATTGATCTTACAGTGAAGTCTTTGTAAGTTTTTCCATTGGCTTTGGGAAGCTTTAGCTCCTGTAACAATATAAATTTGAAAAAGCCAAGCATTTGCTATATGGATTCCAACCTCCAATTTGCAGAACATTCATAAAATCTTCCTACATTTAACAAAACACATTTGCTGCCATATATTGCTGATAGTAGAAGGCGAAAACATAAGGAAACTTTAATTTGTCTAAAGTAAGACAAACTAAGGTAAAAGTGCATGTCTAAATATGAGAAAAGTAACAGTTCTTCACTTTTTTGAAACACTACAAATTCCTATGTAGCACGTTAAAAGCTTTTATTAATTTTGCTAGGATGTTTTCTTGAGGTTTATATTAAAGTGCCTGTCCATTGACCTAGGTGCTTCTAAAGCAAGATGTACAGTATAAAAAACCAATAAACATGTGCAATGGACTTCATGTACATCTTTAGTTACCATTTGCCACCTACAAACATTAATCATGACTGCTTCAAATGTCTTTCCCCTTATTTCCAGCACAAAAAAAGGACAAAAAAACCTAGGGCAGGTGACACAACAAACTGAGCTGAAGTTTACAATAAACTAGATGTTACAACTTTCAAACATCCGGGCAACCTCCCTGTTGTAACTCGGCCCAAGATAAAACTGAATAAATGATTTTTCATTTGTAAACTTCTTGTTTGTTTCTATTAGAACTTCTATCAGCAAGACAGAAATCTAACTGTGCAAATTTTAAATATCTGTACAAATTAGTTTAAGGCAGTTAAAACTTTTAGGGAATATATATTAGTTCTACAAACTCTTTTTTATGCGTGTTTAAAGAATGACACATAAAATTTTGGTAAGCGTAGTTTAAAATAAGGTGTAATATTGATCTTTGTACTACTAGTGAATAACAGGCTTTTTAACTTTCTTTTTTCCTACCAGCATTTCATTCACAATAACCTGTTATCTGCTAGTTTTGTGATGAGTTTTAAAAATAAGTTAGGTTAGTGTTTGAGTCCTAGCATGAAGTTTAGAATACACTAAGTAAAAAGTTATTATTAACCTTCGTTAGATTAAAGCAAATATTACATCAAATGAATTTGTATGTGAAAGTTGCTTCTGTTTGTTTTTCTAGTTTGGAGTAGCTGAGTTTTTAAGGATAAGTATGTATCCAAAGTAACCACGTGTCACTGCATTAACCTTTCCTATTTTATGGTTAATATATTGTGTCTTGCCTAGTAAATAGTCTGATAATTGCATCCTGTGTTTCAAGACACACACCCTGTTTCTATATTTGTAGAATGTTCATTGAGATTAAGTGCAGGCAACTTAAATTTAGCAAAGAAAGCATGTAAACGCATTCCAATATTCCAATTCTTATAGCACTCTCTCAGCTTTTTTTTGCAAGGCTACATATAAGATAACAACCACATCTTATACAAAATTTCCCTGGCAAGTTTTACGAAAACATAAATTTGCCTCTTTTGTTGAGTTGATTAATGTGAAGATTCCTTATGGGAACGTGCAAGCTTTTCTTCAGCAAGTACGAAAAATATACTGTAATATGTTAAAAAACTAAGTGAAAGCATGTTCTCAGTTAATGTTGACTATGTTGGCCTCTTGCAAAATGGCAAGCAAAGTCATACTTATTTTTACACTTACACCCACATATGTTGCACTGAAAAGGGTTTTCAAATCCATGACATCCCATGTGAATAGTATAAAGGATGTTGTCCGCAAAGTACATGTCACAGTGTTGGCAGTGATGCAGAAGCTGAGGGTCCTGAACGGGAAGGGTTGGAGCTGGAGTACTTGGCTGACTGTTACTGATGCTGGGAGTACTGGTGTGGGCACTGCGGTCACTACTGGGACCGGCCACGGGGCTGTAGTTCCTTTGATTGTGTGCGGGACGAGGCTCTGGGCTGGTTGGAGATGAATTCTGAGGAATATTTGCTGCCACAGCTGAAACGACCGCAGGCGCAGCAGGTTGCTGGATCATGAAAGGCTTTTCATCCTGACAGGAAACAACATCAGGAGAGGCTGGGTTTTGGTTTTCAGGTGGCAAACTGGATAACTGTCCGGCTAACGTGGAGAGCTGGTTTAAAGGATTATCTACCATGAGGTCTTGCGGATCTCTCGGCAATGCACTGCTCTGGGTTGGTTTTGTCATGCTCTCATACGCTTCAGTCTGGATATTTGGGATTTCGTGAGTGAAGTCATTAAGGTAGTCTGGTTTCTGAACCACCATGGAAGGTGGACTCAAATTAATTAATGCTCTTCTGCTGTACCCCAAATTGCTGGTCTTCTTCTGCAAAACCCCCCACATTTTCTTGCTGCTTAGGGAAGACCTTGAACCTTTAACAGGCACCATTTTATGTTTGCGCCTGCGGTGGTGAGATAAGTTACTTCTGTCACTGCAGCGAAAGGAACACAACTCACATTTGTACGGTTTTTCACCAGTATGCGACCGCATATGAGCTTCCAGATGACGTTCGTAAGCTGATGCAAAGGGACACAAATGGCATCTGTGCGGCTTCTCGCCTGGAAAATTAAAATAGATTATATTGTGGCATCTCATAGAGTGCTTGAAAAAGGCTTTTAATGGAACAGAAAGTAGCTAACTCAGAGCTGCTGATCAAACAGTTCCCTTTCAGCTTCAGTCACTGCTAGTGGGGAGTTTGGTTGGGTATTTGGTGGAAGAGTGGAGGAAATTTCGACAACTCTGCCTCACCCAAGTGACAGTAAGCATAAAAAAAACGTGACCAGAATTAGCATAACAGATAACTCGAGCAGGAATTGCAGCAATGATGCCAAGGACTGAATGCAGTGATGTTTACATGGTGCTCTGAACTGGATCCAAACTCTACCTCACCTATAAGGCACAAAACCAGTTGACTACAGGAATGTCTGCACCAAAACGTAATAATTGTCCCAGCCCTGCCCACTCCCAACTTCTCATCTGCCCCCAGCCCACCCGCTGGTGGGTGCTGTGAGCAGCAGCAAAGGCCTTGGCTCTGGGTAAGCCCCGCTCAGCCATAACCAAAACATCCCTGGGTTATCAAAACTGTTCTCAGCACAAATCCAAAACACAGCCTCATAACTAGCTACTGTGGAAAAAATTCACTCTATCCCAGTCAAAACCAGCAGACCATTTTGAGCATCCCTGTCTGGAATCAGAGCCTGGGATACTGAATACAAGGTTATTTTTTCCCTTCATCACTGACTCCTTAAGAGGAAAGTGAACAGTTTTTGTGCTACCTCTAAGTACTTTTTTTGCACCAGCTGCAACTATCACTTCTCCATAAGCACATATATGTATTCAGATATATACATACATACACACATGTAAAGATCTGGAGATTCGGTACAAACAACAATGTAAAAAGACTGACAAATTCCCTGCATTCACAAAGAACTTGTCAACCTGAACGGGCTTACTTCATTCTAAACTGGTTTAAGTATGCTGAGATACAGATTTGCATCCCATGTTGCATGACCTTAATACAGCACAGTTGGTAACTACTAATTATATTGCTGTCAGACTCAGCATGAAGTTAATTCTGCAGCAAGCTGCACTTAATAACTGTTGTGTGATCATGCCTGGGTCATAATTACTTAGGCAGATACTTGGCTGCACTTGCCTGCTAACCAGGATGTATTATCTGCTTACTTACATTGCTCTGAGGCTACTACTCAGCTATCACTTCCCTATTTTAAAGTTGATTCAGTCACTCTCAGCCTTCACAGTCCACATAATTTATCTCTTGGCCCTTTACCATGCTTCTAAGCAAAACAACACTCAGGTCTTGGATTTCCTTCGCCTCGAGTGAAAAAAAAAACCACAAGAAAAACAAACCAAAATAAAAAAAGAAACCCTTCTTTGTTCCGGAGTCCCCTGTCTCTGCCCAAAGAAACAAAGCAGGGCTTTCCAAAGAGCTGGTAAGGTAATGGCGAAATGGTGTTGCCATCAGGACACCATGCAGTGCGGTACTATAACTAAGGATATTAAATATATTGTAAAAAGACAAAGGGGAAATGATACAGGAAAACAAAAAGACCTCCGGCAGTCTGAGGTTCACATCTATATTACAAAACTGAACAGATTAATATCAGGAAATGAACTGTTATCACTGTACAGTTACTGCTATTTCATCAGGCATCAGACATGTTCGAACCAGCAATTCGGCTATAAAGCGTTCATTGTGTGAAGGCATGTCCAAATTTCTGAAGCTCTTTGATGGAAAGCAGACTGATATCCCCTGTATTCTTCTCTCACTGCTAACCAGCTTTCTGGAACAGAAATAATTCAGACTGCAAGATTCTGCAGTAGAGTTATGTGTGCCCTCAGTTTGGCTACCTTTTCCTAGCACCTTTGTGAAAGTTTATTTGATCAAATGAGTCATGTATATACACTCTGATGGGAATACTCACAGAAACACTGAAACAATAGTCATCCCACATATAAAGCTGTGTTCCTGTGGTATAATGCTAAAAATATATACTACAACCATAAGAAACAACTCCAAATGCTAGCCAAGTCACAAACCCAAAGTATTACACTTGTGTAGCTTATGGGATGTTTGCTTCTCGACAATGACCACTGGCTCAGAGATTTTTGAGGACATTTCCCAGCTTCCTAATTTTTGTTGGAATCTTTCTTGCTTTTTTTTACATACTATGCGGCAACAATGCTCAAACGCTCATAATTTGCAGCAGGAATTTTTCTGCCAGCTCAAGCCACTTAGTGACCTCTACTCACTAAAGTAGCAGCAGGGTAAGAAAGCATTCTGAAAACACAAAAGAACTGTTAACCTAAGATGTGAGAATAGACAAGACGCAGGCAACTTCCCAGGATAAGAGAAGGAATGCTGACATTATCCCAATACCCGCATTTTCCTACTTAAGGAAGACTTGATTTTTGCCCTCTAGTATCTCTAAAATTTATGACATTTGGTATTAAGTAACAACACATTGTTTCAGCCATTCTGCTTGAGGAACCCCGAGCATACCAAAGCCATCAAAAAATATCTCAAGAATCAGGAAACACATAATACCAACATCTTCTAGCAGCAAGTTAGGCTTCCCGTCACAGCTCTAGCAGTCCATCTGCTCATGTTGACAATTAGCCAGTAATAACTGCAAGTTTTTAGATGGCAATAGCTATATGCTACTGAAAATACATGAAATTTTAAAACTGATGTGACTTCTGCAACTTTAAGTACCATTTAAAAGTCATCCTAAATTACGTAGTTCACTGTAGGACATCTGTAGCACTTTCTCCCACTACTTGACCATCATTCCACAAGCTCAGAAATAGCACTGCACAGAGTTAAGCTGTTAAAAGAAAATATCTTGCGTTGTCCACATACCATATGAGGCAAATGGTAGGCGAAGCTGTAACTGCTTGATGAAAAACTAGAGACAAAAGATGCTCCAAAACACACTGCTGCTTTGCAGATCTGCAGCAAGCCATGGCATTAACTCTGTGTCAATTGCAGGCAGCACAAGCCACAGTAAACCACTAAGCAAAACTTCCACTGGGAATCTGAAAACAGCAACAGCTACACACAGAGGCAGCTCGCGGTAGCACAAGGATTTATAAGATCTTCAGGGTCTGAGCCTTAGAACTCTTTGCTTTCTAGTTGGTTGCCATTTTCTACCCCATTACGCCTTGTCCAAACAAGCCAACACTGAGCTAACTTTCCCAAAATACATCCTGGGAGTTACTGCGGAGAAGCGATGGTTCACAGCAAAGCGAGAATCTGGCTAAAAATATCTGTACCAAAACAGAGCTACAATTACATCCCAGTTACAACAATGCGCTTCCTTCAAAGTGAGTCCTAGAATGCCACCTACCCAAGAGCACTGAAATGATACATTTAGAAGTTCAGGGACAGTCCACACCAGACTTGAAACCTGCAAAAACTTCCATTAGTTCGATTTTCTTATTGCTATAGTTAACAGTCATGAGGTCTTCTGTATTGGTGTAACATACTCAACAGGCACCAAAGTCAGACTTCACAAGGACTTTTCGTTTGGTTTCTCTCATTTGCCAAGAAATCCGAGCTAAGTTCATGAACAGTTTAGAGTATTCTAACCTTATTGTGAGTTTTGCTTTTCAGCTTTATAAACCAAACAGAGGCAAATGCTCTTAAACAAGCCACAGTAATATTTTTTCTTTTCATTACTGTTATTAATCACTTATTTGGTGATATGCCTTCACATGTGAATATTCTACCAATAAGAAAACTTTACACTTATTATGTTTTGTACTTCCACATCTAGAACATTGTACAAAACAGGAATATTTTCATAGCTGAACAACAGAGGAAGAAAAGCCCCTATAAATCTCCATGCAGCAGCATGCCATGGAAGCACTCCGAAGTTAGTTTAAGGGACAACAGCGTCCACAACTGTTATTAAACTGGTGAGAAACAGGGTTTTAGCACTCCAAAAGTAACTTGAATACAGGTTCACATATCAGTTGAGGAAAATTATTAAGGGCAGCAACTAATAATTCAGGAGGTCCACAGTGTGCATGCACATGGCTTCACCCAAAACAATGCCGGAGCTGTCCCTGAGTCCAGGAGGAGCACACAGTTGCCTGAACAAGGTGTGTGATTATTTTAAAGGGATACACATATTGAGTATGGAAAGTGTACATTCGCAATCCTGCGAGGGTAAATGCATAATACACTCGCAATCCTGCGAGAAGAAATACACGTGCAAATGTGCACAGAATATTACACGTGCTTATGTGGAAGCACGGGAGGGAAGTACACTCGCAATTGTGCGAGGAAATAGTTTATACACGTGCTCGTATTGAGCACGGAAAGTTACACGTGCTTATGTGGAAGCACGGGAAGAAAAATACACCCACAATTATGCGAGGATTAATTTTACACGTGCTCATACTGAGCACAGAAAGTACATGTGCACGGAAAGTGTAAATACACTCGCAATCCTGCGAGGAGAAATTTTACTCACACCCGTGGCAGCAAGGCAAGCACAGTCTCCATCTCGAGGAGACGGGCTCTCGGCCGCAGCATCTCGCTCGTTCTCCAAGAGACCCGCGACAATAGGCAGAGTCTCGACTAGAGTCCCGTTTTTTATAGGCTGATCAGATCTGACTGTGGGCATTCCAGAAGCTTCTCTGCACGCCCACCCTGGCTGTGGGGGTGCCCCTGAAGCCTCCAAACATCCCCCACACTGGCCGTGGCCGCTCAGCGGCTCCTGGCGCCTCGGCACTCCCTTCTCCTAAGGGCCCTGGCCAGGGGCTCTGGGGCCAAACAAAAGAAGCTGTCAGTCTCAAGCAGCAGAGAGAGAAGGAGATGTGTCTACTCCTTCCATGATGAAGGAGGGAGGGGGTTTGCATCCTGCCACACAGCATGAACCATTTTCACTTTTTTTATTAGTGAGGAAAAACTAAGAGGGCCTTTCAATTTACACTGACACTTTCATGCTACACTTCATTCCCATACACAGTTACTTCAAATTTAGCAGTCTCCAATAACAAATGTAAGTAGGAGTTTGCATAATTTAAACAGGTACATGGCACACCTTTAAAAAAAAGTCCATTAAAAAAAAAAAACAAAAACCAAAACCCAGTTCTAATTGTTGAGCAACTTTAAGAACTATCACACTGCCTGAAGATGGTAACTCCTCACATAAAAAAATATAACTTTGAGTTCATACCACCCCACTGTCCTGGTTTTGTTAAAAACAAGTTTCTCTTTCTGTGAATTTTGCCTGTCAGCTAAAGCCTTCATATTAACTGCATTTTCCTGGAGAACCAGACACATGTTTTGGTAAACCTAGGAATGGAATGCAAACTAATTGATAAGCATAGATGGACATCCCGTGAGAGGGACTACAAGAAACAAGTGACCAAGAAACTGACCAACTGTGTATAACATTCCATTCTCATGAATACTTCATATAAAAGTGGGAGATCACAAGGATCTCATCCCTTTTTCCCTATGGCCGACATTAGGAGAGGACCTTGCGAGTCATCCCTGCAAACTGAGGCCAGTGACAGACTGAATCCAGCTCCGGTTGGCTGCAGAGTCCAATCCAGGACTTCGGGTGCCAGCTCTGCAGTTGCTGAGACTTCCAACATTGGTTTTGTATATTTTGTATTATTTTCTCTATTCTTATTAGTAGCATTAGCAAAACATTGTTAATTTTTTCCAACTCTCTTCTCTCTGTCCTTCTTTCCCTCCCGATCGCCTGTCCTGAGTGGGAAGGGGGGAGAGGGAGGGGCAAAAGGAGTAAGTGGCGGGGGGGGAGAGGGTTAACAATACATCTGCTGGGGTTTTATTGTCACCCTGCAATTTTAACCCTCGACACCCACCTCACAGCAAAGTACTGCAGAATATTTCATACCTGTATGGATTCTGATATGCTCGATGAGCCGTGCTGTTCCTTTGCTGGCATAGTTGCAGTATCTACACTTCAACTTTCCATCAAACGTCCTTTCAAACCCATCTACTAACATTCCTGAGTTTTCATCCAGTGAAACTTCAACAGAAGGATGATCCAGACCGTTCTGATCACCTTCTGTCCCAGCTGTGAATAATACAACAGAGATTTCAGTCAAGAATCAGTGGGATGCCGCTTATCGTGCTGTGAGAATATGCCAAATATCTTCTGCTTCTGGATGTCCTCATTCATTAAATACACAGAACTATAAGAACAAACCCTGATTAAAACAAAGGTACATACGCAACTTTCCTGATGTGAAGATGACTATCAGAAATGCTTCCGTACAATTATCATAGTTTGCATCATTATCTACATGTGAACAGTGAAGGCAGTGTCTAAAAATAAAATGTGACAGCACCGAAATCAGCTTACCTCCCTGAAGAGTCTCTGCTTCCTTCTCTCCACTAACTGATCCAGAAATCATGTTTACATGCTGAGTCTGCTGCGTAAGATATTCCTGAAAATCTTTTACAAAGTCTAAAGGTTCTGGCTTCTTTTCACCCATATTCACTCTTCACTTTTACAACCTCTTGTGCCTAAAAAGAAAATATTTTCATATCACAGCTGCCACTGAATTTGAATGCATTCATAGAAACAAGCTTGGGTTTTGGCGATGGTGGTTTGGTTTTGTTTTAGTGAAGGACTACTTTCATCATACAGTATGACTCAATACACAAACTTGCAGCCATAAGACTATTGATTTTATAACTTCTAATTAATTAAAGATCACTAAATACATATTACTGGGGAAATTGCTTTCAGCAACAGTAACGTAAGGACAATATCAAATTGGATAAAATGACATAATAATCAAAATCAACATGACACTGTTTGACTTGCCTCTTGTATTTTTTTTACATGGATTGTACCTGAATTTTAGTTCCCCGCTAAGTAGCAAACATGCTCCAAAACGTACTCCAAACAGGTCAGATAGAAAGCACAGAGCACAGCTTCTTCACTTTCTCTGGAAGGAAAAAACAAAAGGAAATGTAAACCAATTATTCTTCCCAAACTCCATAAGGTGTAAGAAAAAATCTTGAAAAAATATATATGATAGAAAGATGAGCTCCAACACTCTATGGCTATAAGTTTTAATAAAGCAATTACTCTTTCAGCAAAACCTTTTCAAAGATTGCACGTACTCCTTTGTGTATCTCACCGAAAGACACTTCTATTTCACTGATCATTTGAGTAGTTTCTCTGGCAAACACATGGCACCAAAAAATCCCAGAGTCAGTTATGTCGACTGTAATGATAGGAAACCAACTGAACGCTGCTGATCAGCAAAGATGGAAAGAAGCCTCATGGAAAGCAGTATTTCATAGCTCCCCCAAAATTTTTGTTTCCTGCCCTGCATAAAAATCTTAATCCAGTTGATTATTTTATACTGAAATAATAAAAATATTCAGTAGAAGTCACTGGCAATGCTATTTTCTGGGACTGTAAATGACAAACCTCTAGAGTCTCAATTTGCAATTATTTTGTGAAGATGGAATTTAGGATTCAGTCAGAAAGAGGGTAATGAGTCAGCCACATTATTATTCCTCCAGATTGTAATCAGTAATAATTTATAACATTACATTTTCAATAAGTATATTTTTGTTTTCTAATAGTTACTAAACAAAACATTAGGTGACCTATAAAAACCCAAGTCCTGAGTTCTAGACCACATTTAAACACATTTTCCTATATTTTCAAAGTTATTTCCAAGCATTAGTTCATTTCTGACATCCAAATGAGTATGTTCTTTCACATCATACCCAAGTGTGCTCAACTACTGTCATTATTATCACCATTATGTTAGCTTTGAACACGTGGTTATTTGTCAATTTTGCCTACCCTCTTTCAGATGTCACCAGCCTTGTGTAGGCTTAAGTTAATTTGCGTTCCATATGTTGGTGTCTCCTGTAATAACACAAAGACATCAGGATATGAATTAAAGATATGAAAAACAGGATGAAGTCATGTAGAGTCTTGACCAGGCCAACTTTCACCAAATTATAATAAGAAGAAATAATAATTTAAAATTAAATCATTCTAAATGGTGAATGGTTCAACACGAAACCATGTTAAAAGTCCATGTTTTCACAGAATCCCTTTGTGTGAGGCACAAAAAATCATTTCATTACTTTTATATCTATATTTGATTTTAAAGAAAATCACTCAGAATTTTAAAAGTCTAACTGGGGAAAAGACATTATTTGGGTTATCAACTGCGTAAAACTTCCTTTCTCTACCTCATCAATTTAATTTGAAACATCCTTTTTTTTTTAATGTCAATGTCGGTAAGTTGCCACAATTTGAGCACCACCTCAAACCTCTACATTTGCATGCACAAAAGAACCTTTCGTGATTTTATGTGTTATTTTTTTATAGATATACAGCCAGCAGCTCTCCTTTTCAGGAAAGAGTGATACAGACCACATGCTCGCTACATCACTACTGCAAACTAGTAAATGCAATTTTTATTAGAAACCTGAGCACACCAGCTCCTGTTTCACGCACTCAAATGGGCTGATTACACCAGATGTTCCTTAAGTTCTAATTACACAGAATGTTTTCTGCACAGACAACTGTATCTTCTCCAGCTTTAGACACCGATGGGTGGAATATTGGTTATTAATTTTCTACAAGGATACAAGTGCTGGATTTAACAGTAGTTACAGTGCTGGTGTGCATAAAGTTAAGAAGTGCCATAAGAGGTGCGAGGATTAATATTTCGCCTAAAGAATTCCGCTAAAGAGAACAATTCAAGTAAAAGCAGTAGTTTAACAGACCCAGTAAGAACTCACACAGTAATTATAAGGGAATAAAATGAGTATGCACCCCTTTTCAAGGAGAAAAAAAAAAGGGGCGGGGGGGAAGGATCTCTCTGCCTCGGTCTTACCTTTTCCAGTGAAAATGACTTAAAATGAACACAAGGAAGGATCCCAAAATGTACCCCAGCCCTTCCTGCTCTTTCTCAGGGAGTTCTGCGGGGGGAAGAGGCAGCGGCTGCCGGGCCGAGCCCCAGCACCTGTCACCTGCTCCGCCGCCCCCTTCCCGCGCAACGAGCGACCCCCGAATTTTCTCCGGCTTCTCCGGCCCACACGTGGGCGCGAAGCGACAGTCCCGCGGGACCACCCCCCCGTCCCACCGCCCCTCACGTCAAAGGGAGGCCCCAGCGGGGACCCCGCGGCCGCCGGGCAGGGGGTGTCGCGGATGCGGTTCCTCCCCCCGCCGGCCCAGGGGGGTGTGGGCCGCACTACCGCCGAGCCCCCTCACAGCGGGTTTACTCACCGCCGCCGCCCCTCACCGCCCGCCGCCAACGCCGCCATGTTTGTTGTGCCTCCCGCGGCCCGGCCCGGCCCACCGCAGTCTCGCGAGACCTCGCCGGGGGCGGTGGCGGCTGCGTCACCGGGGGCGGGGCGGGCGGCAACATGGCGGCGGCGGCGGGCGGGTGGCTGAGGAGCTGCGGGAAGGTGAAGCGGGGCCGCTCGGCGGGGTGGGCGCCTTGTGCTGCTGCTGGGGTGCGGGCGCTGCGGGGCGATGCCGCGCGCCTGAGGGAGCTGCAGGGCGGGAGTTCCCCCCGCACCTCTCACCTCAGCCCGCCGGTTACGGTTCCGTGTGTCCGTTACGTCTGTGGGAAGTGGCAGCTGCGATCGGAGCTGGGGGGAGCGGGGTCGGTTCGGCCGGTTCTGGTGCAGCTGTGCGGGAAGTGAGGGTGGCTTTGAGTTTTGGGTCCCTCACACCAAGAAAGCCCTTGAGATGCTGGAGCGAGGTGAGAGAAGGGAACGGGGCTGGAGCACAAGTGTGATGGAGCGGCTGAGGGACCTGGGGGGTTCAGCTGGAGAACAGGAGCTGAGGGAAGACCTTCTGATCTCTGAACTGCCTGAAAGGAGCTTGGAGCATGGAGGGGGTTGGTCTCTGCTCCCAGGTAACAAGTGACAGGATGAGAGGAAATGACCTCAAGTTGTGCCAGGGGAGGTTTACATTGGATATTAAGAAAAAAAATCTTTCTGGAAAGAGTTCTTGGGCATTGGAACAGGCTGCCCAGGGCAGTGGTGGAGCCACCATCCCTGGAGGGGTTTAAAAGGCGTTTAGGTAATGTTCTTAGGGACATGGTTTAGTGCTAGAGTTAGGTTAGGTTATGGTTGGACTCGATCCCGAGGATCTCTTCCAACTGAAGTGATTCTGTAATTCTATGAAAGTACCTTCTCTCCTTCTGTCTGGTGTTTTTTTGATATGGAGGAGTGGTTCTAGGTGAACCTGCTTTAGCAGGCGGGTTGGACTAGACCATATAATAGAATCATAGAATTATTTCGGTTGGAAGAGACGCTCAGGATCATCGAGTCCAACCATAACCTAACTCTGGCACTAAACCATGTCCCTGAGAACCTCGTCTAAACACCTTTTAAACCCCTCCAGGGATGGTGACTCCACCACTGCCCTGGGCAGCCTGTTCCAATGCCCGACAACCCTTTCTGTGAAGAATGATCTCCAGAGGTCACTTCCAACCCCAACCGTTCTGTGATCCTGTATCTTGCTGCTATGAAAAGTTCTTGTAAGTCTTGTGAAACACGAAGTTGGAGCAGCATGTGGCTGATGTGTCTGTGAGAAGTCCAGCAGCAGAGGTTCTTGGATGTTTCCTTAACTTACCTAAACAGACCAAATATTTGTAGGTGGTAAAAAGACAAAGCAAACAAGAAGAAAACGCGGGTTTGTGCCACACATGTGCTTTTAATGTGCAGAGCGAGAAGACGCGCTGGCCTGGGACCTTCTCATGGCAGCTTGTGGGTGTGTTGTGCCATCTGAAATAAAGCAAAGCCAATGCCATAAATGAGGGCAAGCAAGTGTCCTGTGATGAAGCTTCTCTGCTGAGAAATAGGAGCTGCCTGGAAATCAGCTAGAATGGGTGCAGGAGTGGAACTCAGCAAGAAAAGTAAAGTGAGCTTAGGAAAATACATTGCTTTGGCCTTTATTTATATCTTACTGGTGCTGCCAGGTCTGCCAGCATTAAAACCTCATTTTAAATTGTAAAACAAATAGAAGGAAACGAAAATAACTGATCTTTAAAGAGCCGAGGTGGAGGTAAAAAAGGAGATAAACAGAAAAATCAATGTTATCAGCAACCCAGAAACGAATTTTCAAACACACGTGTTTAGTGGGGCAAGCAGTCTGAATCTTGTCACAGTGTAAATCGTTACCTTACCTACAGAAAAAGAGGGAAAAAAGCCACAGTATCAAAACATTTAAATAATGCACATGCACTTTAAATAGCTATCTGGAAGTTAGAAATGCTATATGATTGCATGACTTCTAAGAATAAAAATGTAAAAAAAATGTAGAGACTTTATTTTCTTTTTCTTTTTAAATCTAAATGTTGAAATAAAACATCACTGCTATTGCTCTGGCATACCTATGGGTTGGTGCTCTGTGTATGGGTGTTGCCAACAAAGTTCCCATCCCTTGGGCCCAACCTACTGGTTTTATAATAAGACTTTTCAAGGTAACATCATTATGAATATTCCTTTTTTTCCTGTCGCACCATCTCAATCAGGTATCATTTTGTCAAACCCTGTCTGCAAAAGTACACTGAGAGCTGCCTTGGTTTCTCCTGCTGTGGTAGGACATGTGACTATCTCAAAAGTTAATCTTAAAAAGGCACCATGTGTTTGTCCTGGCAGCTCTTGGTTGGTACTGGTGAAATATTCTCAGTGATTCATCTTTGGTTGTGCCACCATGAAAGAAAAATGCTCTCTTCTTTGTACTTGGAAATAAAGCAGTAGAAGAAGCAGGAAGTATGTGTGATTTGTAATCCTATAAGTGCTCAGGAAATATACAGTGTTAAATATATATATGTGTGTGTGTGTATACTTAGATTTTTCCTTCGCAGACCTTGCTAAGCATATGGACTTACACAGCTGGATATTTAATAGTCTTACACAACTGGGTGTTGAATGACCCTACCAGAGCTGGAGGTTCTGCAAATAATCCATTCCTGTCTAACAGCTTCCAGAACATGGTTGCCTTGGATTTTATCTTTATTAAAGGAACTATTTCTCTGGTTTTCTCTGAAGACCTGCAGTGTCCCCAGTAATTCAGTCTTCATTGGAAAGTGTTGTAGCTATTGCTGATCATCCAGATTTGTATTCCTGAATCAGCCCCACTAGGTAGTATTTGTTTTATGTGACCAAGGGTGTTGAATGTGAATGAACATTGAATATTCACAGCAATATTTGTTTTCTATATTACCACTTCTCACTATTTTCATTGTGTACGGCTGGTTATGCTAAATTCAGAGTTTCCTTACTGTAATAGGCTTACGAATCTTGTCTCCAAGAAAAGGAGTCTGTAGATCTGTTTACATCAATTCTTCAGCCAGGGAGTTGACAGGTGTTGAAAGCCAACATGAAAGGGAGTGAATTATTAGAAGGATCAAAGGGATTTTTACTTCCTGACCTCAAACTTCTGCCATTTTTTGAGGAATGCTGCTATCACAGTGTGCATTTCAGAACTGTCCTGCGATCTGGCTACGGCACAGTTGATCTGCTCGCTGTGGGGTGAAGAGTGGTGCTGGCAAAATGTATATTGGCAGCATATGCTTGTGTATACGTTACTTTTATGGCACAGCTGTATCTCTACTGGGGGTTTCTGTCAGCAGGTGTCTTGCTAAGACATTAATATTTCCACACTTTAGATGGACATGGCAATAGTGATGGGTATCTGTAGCAAACTTCTGATCTGTAGGCATTAACCACAGAATAAGTTGGGTTTGGGGAGCCACAAGAGCAAAGCCATTTTTCTGCCTTGCCTCTTTTGAGGTCAGTCAGTCGAACTGTGCTTCTTGTTTGAATGCTGCTTTTCAGGAATACATTTCACAGCAGTTTAGCTACTGTTAGCCTGTTACTTTTTGAGCCAGACCGTATTCATTATGCTAACTTTTTCAAAAATCCTGAGAAATTCTGTGGTTAGAAACTTTGAAACCAAACATGTTCCTTTCTAAAGCCTGCTGTGATCTGCTTGAGTGAGTCTTTGAACACTAAGTAGTTTATAGCTCTCCAAGGTGCAAAATTAATTACTTGTCTACATTATCTGTGTCCACACACCTGACAATCACTATATGTAGCTCGGTCCCAAAAGCCACTGTCCTGTTCATTTTTGTGACTTTTGCCACATGTGCTTAATGCCATTCCCCCTATAGTAAAATACTCTGCAATATCTCTGCTTTCTTGGTTGGGTAACCGATGCTTCTTGATATAGTTTGAAATTGTTGTGTATGGGGGACAAATGAGGAGAGGTCAAGCATAAATTACTTGGTTCCTTACTGTATTTTTTAAATAAACCAACTAAATAAAACATATTATTAGTTACATAGTACTAGCAACATACTAACTGTAGGATTTAAACTAACTATACAGAAATGAACTATACAGAAGCATTCATATGCCAGGGCTGTGTCTCTGAAACTTGTGCTTATTCTGAAAATCATTAAGTGGTCAATAAGACCTCAGTTTGAATACAAAAATCCACAGTGCTGTTAAATGTTAAGCCCTTTCACAGCAAAATACCAATAATCCAGATGAAGTGCTATCAGATTGCCTTAGAAACAAGAGTTGCTGGGCCTTAGAAAACCAGGGAGAAAACTAAGTCTATCATTAAAATTAACAAGTCTTCTGTAAAAAATGTTGCTATGTCTATTTCACATTTACTCTTAACATATTTGTTCATAAATATATTAATTCTGTCAAAATATACACTTAGTACTATGTATGCTGCAGCAAACTTGCAAAATCATCTATAAAAATAAATACTATCAATAAGGTTTATTGCCTGTAAACACCGAAATTGACTAAAATTAATGTTTGTGAATGCTTTGTAAAATAACGTTATGTTAGTAAACTTCCAGAAAGAAAACTGTTTGGGGTTAAAAGAGGCATCATTAAAGAATATTTTGTTTTAGGACACTGGAGGGCTTATATCTTTTCAAAATCTTTCAAACTGGACATTGAATGTAAGTTATAAAAGCACTGGGTAAAATTGTGTATTGCTGTCTGTATACAAATACAATTTCTATTAACTGTTTGCGTGTTCTGTATTTATTATCAACAGCTGAAACGAAACTTTCCGGCCTATGTGGCTCCTTGGAAGGCTTCTCCATGTGTCTTTAGATCCTCCAAGTCAGAACTCAAGCCAAACCTACCCAGTGATGGAGTTGTCTGTGCTCCCCTTCAAACATTCACCCAAGAGGAGACAATGCTGAAAAATATGGGTACCTATTATCTGTGTAGTTAAAATTCAGAAATGTCGAACTAGAAGGGAAATTTTAGCTTATTTTTTTTTCGTTATTTAATTCTAGTTAAATGTTGAGACTGTTGTGTTGCTGAGATGCTTTCAAAGTTCCTGAATTTATAGGAAGTATTTGTTTCGTTTTAGAGAGTTGCAGCTGAGTTCAGAAAGCAATTAGAATTGAGCCTCATAGCACATCACCTTGTTTCACTTGGGCAGCTTTTTGTCCTTTTATTAACTCATCTGGGAGAGTCAGGGGATGCATCCATAACCTGTCAGAAGTCCCGCATTACTGTTACATTGATCTTCAAAAGGAGAGCGTTAGAATACTTACACCCTTTCTTTCTTCTCTTCATTGCAGTGACAAAATTTGCTCAGGAACGAGTTGCACCTTTGGTGCAAAAAATGGATGAGAATTCGAAAATGGAAGACTCTGTAATACAGGGATTATTTGAACAAGGGGTCTGCACACTTTTACTTAATCTTTTATTCAGAAAGCGGCATCATTTTATGAATCTCTAGCTGTGCACTTTCAGATTTTTAGATTAAAAGATTGAGGGATATAATTCAAATGAATTAATGAATCATTAAGCATTTTGGACTTATTAACAGCAAGGCAACTTTCTGTTCTTTTTTTACTGCATTAACACTCTCCATTTTTTTACTGTAATATTCCTTCCATCTCTCCCTCTCCCATACCACATTCTTCATCGTATCTTTGAGGTCTTTGTCTTTTCCCCCTCCTGCTAGAACTGCCATGATTTTTGTAAATGTTGCTGGGAAAGAGTATGAGGACTCCTCTGTGTCCTGACTGGGCAACCACAAGGACTTGTGTTGTGCATATCCTGGTGTTCATTCCTGGCTTCAATTTTAGCCTGTCCTGCTATCAAATATAAAGGAATGTCATTTTATACAATGACAACTCTAGATATTAGGTTTCTGTTGAGATTGCAATTGTTCTGGAAAATGTAATCAGATTAGGGTGATGATCGGCCTGTGTACTGCACGTTAGTTATTTCTTGCATGAATTGACTATCAACTTCTGTGATGAACTGTTAGTTTGTTACGGGTATTGAAGGAAAATGGGTCTTTGGGGAAGGATCTGGAAATACATTCTGTGGTTTTTATTTTAATCTCTTAAGTATCAGCTTGGACTTAGAAGTTGTTGACAGAAACTACCAAATTAATATGTTTTCATCTTTTACATTTCAGCTGATGAGTATTGAGCTTGAGGAAGAATATGGAGGAACTGGAGCTTCATTTTTTTCAATCATATTGGTGGTAGAAGAACTGGCCAAAGTTGATCCAGCTGTAGCTCTTCTATGTGAACTCCAAAACACACTAACAAATAAGTTGTTTACCACGTATGGAACAGAAGAACAAAAGAGAACTTACTTGCCCAGAGTGGCTAAAGATACAGTGAGTCAAAGTCTCACTTTACTAAACTATAGTATAGTTTTTAATAGTTAAATAATGTTAGTGGGCTTTTTTTTTTTGCAGCGACTAAACGTGTGACTGTAAGATTGGAAAATATGTGTGAACTTTCAAACACTGGTTAGAGCTGAGATCTGTGGTGATATAGATACATCCTGTCATCAGTAGCTGAGAGTTAAAAGTGGGAAGATGCTTATTAGTTTTATTAAAATTTCATTTACTGTCAAAAAGAACTTTGAAAGCAAGCAACTCTGCAAGATGTCTAAATACATAGTGTTTCTATTCTGAATCTCCATATCTGAAACTTAGGTACTTTGATGCATTAGGTTGAAATATTTGTATTTAAGAGACTTTTGCTTGTTTGTAACTATTTTCATTGCAGAATTTGTTTTATGTTGTGCCAATATGTTCAGTACAAATTAAAATGAATTTTCCCCTTCAATTGACAGATAGGCAGTTTCTGTCTTTCGGAGGCTGGATCCGGCAGTGATGCTTTTTCTTTGAAGACTCGGGCTGAAAAGAAAGGAGACTATTATATCATCAATGGCTCAAAGATGTGGATTAGCTTAGCAGAACACGCAGGAGTTTTCTTTGTGATGGCAAATACAGATCCGTCCTTAGTAAGTTGCTGAAGAATAGTTGCATTTCAGTGACAACTGAAATGACACGAAACTATGGATTTATATTAATAATTTCATGTTATAAGTTAATATTCTTTGCTCCTTTTCCTAGCTGACAGCAAACCTTTAAAAATATTTCCCAGCAAAAATGAGAACTTGCTGAGCAATTTAATAAATTCCTCCCACCAGGGAAAATAAAAATGTCAGAATCATAATTGCTTAAATGAAGAGCATTGGTATTATTCCGAGTAACAGAAGAACAGATAATCTCAGTCTTTCCAACCTTCCTGATTTAACTAACAAGTTGCTGTTGTTAGAAGGCAAAATAGAGCTTAGGCTACATGCACCAGTGAACTAACAAGCGTACTGTAGTAAAGTATGTTCAGGGAAAAATATGCATAGCTGAATATGCATTTAAGTTTTGTCACCAATTTGGATGTAGGTAGTAGATTCAGAAAGGTCAACTGCAGACTTTAAAGTGTACTGTAGAAATATGGTAGAGTAATAAATACAAAACTAAATTGTTTAAAACTTCTGTTTGTTTTTTAAACTCCTTCCAGTGGCTCTTCCTTAAAAAGAAATTAAATTGAAGATATTTATTTTTAAACTTAAAATTTCTGGCCAGAGAGATGCTGAGGGAACAAGAATGAGCGAGAGAACTGTGAATAAGAGTTACGTGGCAGGAAAAAGGGAAAACAACAGCTATCAGGAATCACCATTCTGGGCTTCAAGAATTTAGCTTAAGACTTCAAAAATGTGACGATTTTAAGCATGTACGTAGGAAATGCCAGAGTGTAGACTGGCTATACAATCTTCATGTTGTCACTGTGTTATTTAGTGTCCTGTCCAAATCATTATCATTATTCCAAATCAACTCTTTGAGGTTTTCCATTACAACTATCATAACAATTTCAGAGTACTTTATTCAGTATATTCCATCTCTAAAGTGAAGAAACAGTGATATCCATGTTCTGCAAACTGGAATCACAAGGAAAATGTGTGCAGCAGTTCTGGATATTAGACTGGTCCCTCATTTGTGATACAAGTTCCAACAGCGAGCAGTAACTTTACTGCACAGCAGTAACTTGCTTTACCAGTGATTTCCAGTATAGACATATTTTATAAATATGTATTATATATAGTAATAATTAATTATTATAGTAATTAATTATTAATGAATAATTATATATTGATATGTTACGTATATATAAATATATTTTAATAGAAAAATATATTCTGGCCTTCGCTAAGCCACAATCAGCAGACATAGAGGGAATAGGTGATGTCGCCAGTGTTTTATTTAGTAATGTAGTGTGTAATGTAGCGGGCGTGAAATTTCAGTATCAGCATGAGATATTTAGACCACCATTTGGTGAGATTAGTATAAAAACCAGTTCTTGATTATTTTTGTAATTCATCCTAGGAATACAGGGGAATTACGTGCTTCATAGTGGATCGCAACACAGAGGGACTACATGTAGGGAAGAAGGAGGACAAGCTTGGAATCAGAGCATCTTCTACCTGCCCAGTAACGTTTGAAAATGTTAAGGTATTGTAAGTTGTTTAGCTGTTGAAGCATAATTTGTGTATAATTGGAGCTTGACCACATCTAAGGAAAGAATGCTAATTAAATTCCCATTTTTTTTTCCTTAGGCATACTGATTCTGTGGCAGATTGTAACTTCTTCCTTCCTATTCTTTCACAGAAGTCTGGAGGGTGGTCGTGTTTCTTAAAGTGTGATACAGTTTTTCTTAATCATCACTTTATAATCATGTGTTTGGGGAAATGTTCTAATCTGACATTCTAGGAATCAGATGTCTGGTTTATGTTTTATGCCTTCACTTATGAGGAACATTAAATGAAACATATACACTGATTCACCAGTGAACCACACTAGCAATTGCAAAGCAGAATAGAACAGGAGTAATTGAGTGGTTCTATTCTTTAGGTTCCTGAGACAAATATCCTGGGACAGGTTGGGCAAGGCTACAAGTACGCGATTGGAATGCTAAATACCGGCAGAATAGGTATCGCTGCACAGGTGGGTAATTAAGTTTAGTACCGAATGCAACCAGTAGGTAACTTTGGATTTGGATTGACATTTGTAAAATATTTAAAGCTAAAAAGAATAAACTATTTAGAAAACACTTTATTAAAAACTAAATTGCCACTAGATGTCGCTATTCCTGTATCTAAGTTACAGTAAAATACTGAACCAACTGTAAATGATAAAATTCTCCTTCAGTGACATAAGCAATAGATTTAGAAAACATTACATGGCAATTAGTTTGTCTTTGGTGGTTAACTTACTGCTACTGAAATATATCAACATTTTTATCTTCCATTATGCAAATTTATTTTAGTAAGAGAACCAGCTGTAGAAAATATAAACCACTGAAATGTATAATATTAATGCATCCGACTGTGACTGTATGGGATGCCAAATGTGACCTTATGCTAACTGAGGTTTTCCCAACAACTTGTTTTTAAAAGTCAACTTATTTTTAAAATATTTTTTTGATAGCAGAAGCATCCTGATTCATTGTTGTGTTTGAAAATTGCACTTTACAGCATCTTAGGGGAAGATATTTGCTGACCTTGGACTTATTTCAAAATGTATTTTGTCGTAAAGTCAGTTTGGATCTCAGATTGCTACTGATTTCAATGGAAATCAGGTTCAGCCCTATAATAAAATTATTTCTGACAAGTTTTTATATTTTTAATTTATTTTTGAAAGTAATCTTTTCTTTGCTTCTACTTTATTGTGGATGTAGTTGTACCGTATAGGGTGTAATATGTCTGTACTATCAGTCTCCCTTATCTTTTGCCCTAGTTTGCAAACACACCAGAAGTAATAGCCGTGATGAAATGTAGACATCCCCATGGTGGTACACTATGCTGCTAAATGGGTTGGCTATTCCATCATTTCTAAAGATTATCTGTGATTAAACTTTTCCTGGTATGGCTTTTAAAAACCAGGACTGAGGGCCCCATTGATCTCAGAGAGATAAATAATAAAGAGGCTCTGACGTTAAAATACATGATCTGGATTTTACTCTTAATTATTCTAAGTTACACTTGTAACCTCATTAAAAGTTAAGGTCAGGTAGTTGTTATATCTTAGTTGCTACTTTCTTGGCACCTTCAAATGAAGACGATCATTCAGATTATTTTTACTTTAATAGTGTAATGTACATCTGTAGATCTTTAGTTTACGGTAATTTTCCCATGTAATTAAGAATTTTGCCAGAAACACTTAATATTTGTGCAACCACACTTAACTCATAACTTTTGTTGAAGTATTAGTGACAGTGTTTTCACAAATATTTTGCCTTTGGTAAGAAAGTTTCACTCGTGAATGGAATAGGATGGAATAGGCTTATTCCTCAAAGTTTATGGCTGGGTTTGGTTTGGTTTAGTTTTCTTTTCCTGACTCACCTTAATACATTGTATTTCTTACAGATGTTAGGACTGGCACAGGGATGTTTTGACCATACAATTCCCTATACAAAGGAGAGAGTCCAGTTTGGGAAAAGCGTGTTCGATTTCCAGGTACTTGTTAACGAACACACGGGAAGTTTCTTCCAAAGGGGGTAGCAGTTACCACAGTAGATGAAGTTTGTCAAATTAGTAATCTGATTTGAATAGTTTGTGCTCCACACTGTGTCATGTCTCTACTTCTCAATATCTGAGAATAATTTGTCAAAGTAATTTCAGACGAGCATTCATCTGCCATGTGAAATATATAAATTCAATGCCCTGTGCCTTTGCAAGCACCATATAAATCATTTAAAACTTCAAAACATTATTAACATAACTCCTTTTCCTTGATAGTTTATTTACTGCCTTTAAAAATAATACACGTGGAACTCCTTTCTCTTCTGATTTTAATATCACAGTGTGTTGAATGTGTTCCAGTTCTTATACCCTTTCATGAGGTGCAGGGGAAGGCCTTTTTCTAGAGACACTAGAAATTATAAAAAGATGAGGAAAACTGATTGAATTATTAGATTTCCTGTGTTATACAAAGACATTTAGTTTTCATGATAATATCCGTATCTTAAAATGAAAAAGACTCTTTGTTGCAAAAATGATCTATAGTTTAATAAGGAAGATATAGAATTGTAATTACTATAGTAATTTTCTTGTTACAAGAAACCTACATCTCGCATGAAGGGAAGGAACATTAGTACTACTCATAATTTATACAAATTTTAGGAAGCGCCCACAGATATCTAGGAAATTATTTGAACTCCGTTTTTTGAATGGGAAGTGGAATTTATAATTGCTGAATCATTTTGTTATTTTGACCTGCATACATATTTTTGCAAATTTTAGATGTTCTAATAAGATGAAAGATTTCATTGTGGTTTAGGAGCAAGTTAGGCAACTAAATGTTCATTTTCAATCATCATAATGTTTGGATCTCCTTAAATAAACCTATTCTTTTGTAATCCCTACCATTTAGAGGTGAGCTCCATCACCTTTTTCCTGCCCCTTGAATCAAATGAATTCAGACCAGTCATGTCCTTTATACTTTTCCACTGCTCCAATCTCTTGTCTCATGGCTACAGGACATGGGAAGACGTGGTTGTCACCTTGCTAGTTCTCTACTTTAGTTAAGAGATACTTTTTTCAAGTCTTTCTTGGTTAAGCTCATCAGGGAACTAGACTTATTAATATATTAATGTTCTCAAATAAAAATACAGCTTCAACCTACCTGTGTCTCTGTGGTGCGGAGGAGAACGTTGAGATTTGAAATTTTCCTTGATATTCTTGGATGCGGAGAGGTTCATGTTGAACCCTCCTGTCCAGACAGCCGGGCAAGAAGTTCTCCAGCACTCCTGAATGCAAGAAGAGGGAAGGAGAAAATGGGAGCGCAGCTCCTAAAAGGACTTGGGTGGCCCAGAGTTTCTCCAACTTCCATTTCGTAGAGGCAGAGATGTGCAAACCACTAGACCACCTAGATTTTGTATTCTTCTTTTAGAGCGTAAGTGTGTTCCTTGGTGAAAAGAATGGTTCTTGCTAGAAATTCTGCTCGATGTGCTGGTTCTGCATGATTTATGGTGTGTTTCTCGCAGGGGATGCAACACCAGATCGCTCAGGTGGCCACGCAGCTGGAGGCGGCGAGGTTGCTGACCTACAACGCAGCCCGGCTGGTGGAGACCGGGAGGCCGTTCATCAAGGAGGCCAGCATGGCCAAATACTACGCTGCCGAGGTAACCTGCGATCTCGTCATTCAGTGGATTTGTTTCGCTGTTGTTTAGATGTGTCTTCTGTTACTGAATGTATAACTTCTGATTCATGTTTTCCTGTGAAGTCCGTGTATGTCCTTTTATCTTCTCATTCTCAGTCCATGCGTGGAATGTAAAGTGGGCCACCAAAGAATTAACTGCTCGAGCCCCTAAATAAAATTCTGAAAACCAAGCAACATTAGAAGAGAAAGTAAATTAGTATTTTCACTCATCTAGAGAGATGTCATTTTGTCCGAATTCTCTTTTTGTGGCTGGAGAAGTGGCACGGTGAGACTCCATTTGTGACCATTTCCACTCTGCTGGTCACAACCGCGAGTCTTAGTGCGATTCAAACCTGGATTGCTTCTGCCTTTTTGTAATTGCTGTCTTGTGTACTGCTGCTTGTCGATTTTATAGTCCATTATATGCACTACTGAAAGAACAGTTAGTGAATTCTTGATGCCCTCCAATTTAGAAAAATGTCATTTTTATTCTAAAATAACTTGCGTGAATACAATGAATTCAAAAATATCAGTCTTCCAACTTGTTCCTGCTTTAGTTACTGTTTTGGGTTTGCTTTAAATAGCTACAAAGAATAAAACTTATTACCACCTGTATGAATTCGTATCCTGAAATTGTAACTCTGAAACTATGTCCATAGGTTGCAACACTGACAACTAGTAAATGTATTGAGTGGATGGGTGGCGTTGGATTCACAAAGAATTATCCAATAGAAAAGTACTATCGGGACTGCAAGATAGGTGAGTGAGAGTTTCTTAACATTTATTTCTTGTAGCACTAGGAGTACTAAAGTTTGGGGATGAATGACTGGCTTTATCAACCCTGATTCAAAGGCTCAGGTATAAGAAGGTAAAACTTCAGGTATAAATACTTGCGTATGTAAGGATAGTTTAAAAGTTTAATTAGGTACCAAAACAATACAGATACACACATTGCATCCCATTCTATTAAAGAAAATTCGGGTTAAAAAAAAATTGAAAATACTTTCTGTGACTTTAAAATGTGAATCTGTGTGGAGTTTCATTTTCAAGACTTCGTGTTTACCAGTTTAATCGTTGGACCCAAGAGTTTGACATTTCTAACAATATTACCCTTTGACTCTTATTGCTGATAGAATTTGTAAATACTTAATTTTTGTTGGTTATTTAGGAATAGCTTTTCAGGAAAACATCTTGTCATTATGTTGTACAAGCAGAAGAGTATTTTAATTGTTGCAGATAATAAAATACAAACATTTATGTAAATAATAATCCTGTTTCTGGAACTTGCTCAGCAAAGCTTCATTTCTTAATTGTAAACATTCTAACTGGACTGTTAGAGCAATCTCTTGATCTCTCTTAATACGGTCCCTGGGGTTTTATAGTCTTCTAATTTATTTTCTTCTGATTTCAGGTACAATATATGAAGGAACTTCAAATATCCAGTTGAGCACCATTGCAAAAAGCTTAGCACAGGAGTACTGAAACCAGAAGGACTTCCTGACTGTAAACAGAAATTATTTCACTGAATATTTATCGTGAATTACACATTTATTTGTAATTTAAAAAATCATAAAAAAGAATGCATCATCACAGACAAAATTATAAGGAAAACCATGAATTCCCCATTTCAGGACACCAAGTGTGTAATTCACGTTTCTGCCTGAGACATTTGTAAGCCAAGACAAAGGCTGAAATTATTTTGTAGCAGCACAAAATGTTACACAGTGTGTCCCCACCTTGAGATTTCAAAGTGAAAACAAAAGAAGCCGAATCCTTGGCTTGCCTGATGTGAGAGGGTCTGTTAAGCCACCGGGGAGGACAGATTCCACACGTGCAGTGGGACTTTTGCACGGCATGAAGCTGCTATTTGTTCAGGGTGCCCGTTATCAGCGTGGGGTGCAGGAGAGGTACGTGGGAAGAGACAGAAATGATGGTTTCCCCTCTCCCAGGTGGAGTGATATCTGTGGAGCCGCTGTGATTGGAGTCATTTTTATAGCAGCCTTTAGTGTCTTCTTAAGTATATCTTGGTAATTAAGCCCTTCCAGCCCCAATTTGTAGTACTGAAAGGTGGATAATATCTACCTCCCTTTCCAGCCTTCTCAGCTGTTACGGGTTTTAATCTAAGAGGCTATTTATAGTTCTCCTTTCATAAAAGGTTGAGTTGAAATCTTTGTGAAACGGGGTTAAAAAAGCTCTTGTAGTTCTGCAAAAAAAGACAGATATGAGGTAGGTAACAGGAATGCTGTGGTACTACCTCACAGTGGCCTTTCTATCTTCAATGCATTTTACAAACTTAAATCCTCAGAGCCTTCCTGGGAATTAGGGAGGGACTGGAAAAGCCGCTCATGTAAGTTACTGTTCTCTACAAACAGAGCAAAGTTTTTCTCCTTTTGAGAGGGAGGGGCAGTGAGAAGTATTGACTTTTTTTGTCCCTCTGTTTACTTTAAAATTAGACATTTTATTTACTGCAGAAACCTCTTCAGTGCTGGAGAACTAATTAACTGAGAATCAAGAGACAGAAAGCTTAATACGTGAAAAATTATTATAATTGCTGTAATTGGCAATTTGTTTCAAGTGTTTGTGAGTGGGGAAGATTGGTTTTCTGATTTTGGCTAACTTAGAAGAATCTCCTTTTTAAAGCTTGGCAGTCACTGATGATTCACTTCGAGTGGAGCTTAGAATATTACAGTGCCAGGCTCCCAAAGGACTTTTTGGCAAAACTGGGGTTAATTACAAATATGGTTTTGTAAAACAAGCAGACTACAGTGCCTTATACAAAGAAACAAGCAAGGAGGAAAAGCACAAAGAGTTTTCTGACTTGCTGTCGGCTTCAAAGGGAAATAACTACTTTAGTTAATCACATCCGCACTCTGCCTGTTGATAGGCGAAAAATTAATGTGGTAATTGTCTTGATGCCAGTTTAAAAAGCCCCTCCCATATCACTTGGATCAACAGCTTTGAGATGTTCAAATATACAAGAGCAGGAGGGTAAGCTAGATGATTTCTGAAGTTCTCTTCTAGCCTGGTTATTATGATTATGATTACAATTAATATATTTCAGGCTGTTTGCAGGCTTTCTTTCAGCTGAATTGAACTGACTGAGGAGGTCGTTAGACTAGAACGAAGACTACAGACTCCACAATGGTTAACTACAGTTGTTCTGCTCAGCACAGTCTATCTGCGAGTCTAAAAGGGTGATAACCACACTACAAAATGCTTGAGTTGGTGAACACAATGTGTTGTGCTAATGCGAGGTGCAGTCCATAGCTGCCACAGTTAATCCTGCTTTGCTAACAGGTTTTGATTCCCACTGTTTAATAAGTCTCCTAGTTCGAGATACTGTCTTAACGTGGCTTCTGCGGTTTTGTGTGAGGCTGGGAAGCAAGTGGCAATATTTAACTGACTTAATATAGTGCTAAAAGCAAACTCTTTATGGAGGAAAGTGCAGAGCTCTTTGAAGGACTGTTGAGGCTGGATATCCAGGATTATGTAAAAGGCCTTTCTCGTTGTGTAGAACTGTGTCAGGTAACCCATTTGAAAAAATAATTGGGGAAAAAGTCAAAATAATGTGATTTCCTACAATCTGAACACAGATGCCATAGTCCAGGAAACAACTGAACAGCTTCAGGAGCTACTCAACAGTTCTTAGGAAAGCAAGGTCAAGCCTTTAACTAATGTTACAGCTGTAAATATTTCACATCTCTCAGTTCTGTATTCTGTACACAATAACTTTTGAAAGCAATGCATCTAGCTTTTGAAAGAAATGTATTTATTGTATTTGATTTTTGTCTACAAAATTCTGTGGAGGAGTATGCGCACAAATTAACTACTGAGTTTCTTTCATCGTTGTTTGAAAAGGGCACGTACCACTGACTCTGGGAAGATTTCACTTGTTTCTGGGCTAATGACAGGACTCAAAGACGCTTTATACACAAAATGTATTTATATTAGAGAATTTTCCCTTTATATGCCCTTAGTCAGCCCAGTCAATGTGATGTATTGCCCTGGAACAGCATCTTCAGTATCAAATGTTGCATCTGGCTTCCCCGGTTAGAAGAAAAGACCTGTATTGAGAATGTATTAAAAAGTGCCTGAATTTGATATTTGACTCGATATTATGCTAATCTTGTATATCAGGTGATGGTTCTCTAATAATCTGTCATTTAACATTTTTCCCAGATCTTGCTGGTTTTGTATTGGGAGAGAATGACTATATCATCTCTCAGGTTTCTTTAATATTATTCTGGTTTGTGGTAAGTTCTGAGGCAGATTTCCACAGAAAGGTTTGATCGCTACTTGGGAAATACTCAAATACAACATTTTATATGTTGTTTTCTGTGCTGTTGTTCTTTCTTCCATATTTTCTTTTCCCGGTATAAAGATTGTGTTAGAAAATGCTTATGTGAAATATGAAGTAATTGTTCATTGGGAGCCTTTTGCCACCACAAATACTTCATAACTATTTACCTGTTATGTTGTGTTATGTTATTGCTGTGCAAACTGTTGGCAGAAACATAAATAGGAATTATGATAATTATTTAAGTTAAATATATCAGTTGTAAGATCAGCCACTATAATTAACAAAGTCCAGCTTAGCAGCTTTGAGGGAATTTCTCATTATCTGGTACTAGAGACATTATTAAGCTGCTTTGAAATCTTGGCGTTTATTATCCTCTAAAAATGTTCTGCTCATGTTCAATAACCGTCTAACACATTGGGTGACTAGAACTAACCCCTGTGTTTCCTAATAGCTTGTTTCATAGATCTTTCAAGTGTTGATTCATATTGCTATATATTAATGTTCAAAAGAACATGCAGGGTACAATGTTTAAAATAGAAATCAAAAAGATGTGCAGTCTCAATAGGCAGCAATAGCATTTTTATATATTCTTCTGTCTTTCAAGATCATTTGGACTTAAATCTAAAATACAGCAATAAATCCCCAACTTCCACATCGCAAGCTCGTGTTATTTGTAGGTCACCTCATTGGGAAATGAGCATTTATGGCTTGAAAAGTAAATTCTGCTCTGGAACCGGCCAGGCCTGGAGGTCTTAGAGTCTGAGGTGTTAAACAATCAGAGGACACGAGAAGTTGTGATACATCCAGAGCTGCTGTTCTCCAGGCTGAGGGGTTGTTTCCTCCCTTCTCTTAGGAACATTCAGCCAAGGTTTTTAAACAATGACCCCCTGGCAGAGGAACAGAATGATTTGCTGACCACCCTTTTCATCACATTAAGCTCGCTGCAAGTTGTCTTGGATGTTTTGGGGCTGAATTATTTTCTAGGACACACTGCAAGATTTTTTCTGTTCTCTAATTTGCATCCTAAATATGCAAACGAAATGCAAATTTTTCAATATAACCAGAGCAGTCATCCAGTTTTAATTTGATACTGTGTCGCTGAGTTTTTCTGCCTTTGTTTAGATGGTACCCAAAGACATGATAATTACATTTTTGAAAGATACCAGCTTCTCTGGAGATTTTTTTAATCTGTAGGGATACAAAAAGCAGAAAATATGAAAGGTTAAGAGTCTCAGAAGCTGCAAACATTATTTATGCTAAGAAGTATTACCTGATATAACTTTATTTATGGAGTTACTGTATCATGCACCCAACACCAGCTGAAGTGAAAAACCCAACTTGGAAATTATACTAAGTTGTAGGCACAATCTTTTACTCTTTTTTCTTACATTTTATCTCATAGAGAACAGCTTTGTAGCAGCTCTGCTAAACTGGCCTAAAAAAACAATTGGGGAATAATTCAGAAATCAAAGTTAAGCTTCTGGAAGAGTAGTTAAATACTGAAAAGCTCCTTAGAATTTGTTCTGTTTATGGAGCTGTTGAAGACATAGTTGGTACAGAGCAAATGTGTTTTAGCGCAAAAGCTGATGCTGTTTGTTTTAGGAAAGAAAATGTTCGACATTCTCTTCCTGAGATGGAGGATGTTTACACACCAAACGCAGCATTTGCTGCAATTGTTCCCATAAGAATTGAGGCAAAGCACTTTTTCCAGCTCAGGTGCTTTTTCAACTTTGAAAATGTTTTATGACTCCCCATTATGTACTAGAAGATGGTTATATGATATGAAGGCTGTATTTACGTTCGTAGTCTTGTTTTCCTCATGTTCACAGAAAAATTCCTTATGTTCCGCTGTATTATTTTTACCAAAGACAAACTGTTACACTCCCTTCTTAAATTCCAAATTACTTCGGTCTTCTCAATGTCTGTCAAACAAGCTTTAAAAAGAAAACCATTTTCTCAGTTTAATTGCAGCAAATTGATTGATATAGCAGGTTATTTTGATTGTTGCTTGAATAATAAAATCTAGATCCAGCAAATTATTTCTCATAAAATGTATTTGAGTGCTATGCAGGATTCTCGGTTTCCAAGACCCAAAGAAAGGTGCAGCAACAGGTCTTCCATTTTACCCTAGAAATACTTTAGCTCCACTGTGCTTTGACTTCAGGGATTCAATTTGCAGAGATGAACAGCTCTCTGGAGGTAACATAGCTTGTCGTTATTTAATAATTATTTAAAATGTGCCTTGTTACCCTCATGTAAGAAACTGGGCTGTAAGGGAGCTGGGTTTGTCTGCCAGTTCTTCAGGGTGCTGAAACAGCACCGGGTTAAAGCACCTGATGATCTGGTGTCTCTTTTAACTGTAAAAGCCTTCTGGCACTGAATTAACATCTATTTCTTGACTGAAACATATCTGCTCTATGCTAACCTCATTATCCAGGAATGATTTCTAGAAGAGGAAGCGAAGAGTAATTAGATCATTCCTAACTGAAGGAAATGCTCCGCAGAACTATGCAAATTCCAATTTGGCCAAGATGCTGTGGTTTCATATTCTATTTCTGGGAAGGGCAAAGGGGGAAATGGTTATTTTTGGAGGTAGGGACAGCCAGGTTCTGTCTTCATTTTTTTGTCTCGCCTCGAGAAGGGGGCGTGGGGAACATCCACAGAATCCCAGAATGTCAGGGGTTGGAAGGGACCTGGAAAGCTCATCCAGTGCAATCCCCCCATGGAGCAGGAACACCCAGATGAGGTTACAGAGGAAGGTGTCCAGGCGGGTTGGAATGTCTGCACAGAAGGAGACTCCACAACCCCCCTGGGCAGCCTGGGCCAGGCTCTGCCACCCTCACTGGGAAGAAGTTTCTTCTCAAATTTAAGTGAAACCTTCTGTGTTCCAGTTTGAACCCATTACCCCTTGTCCTGTCATTGGTTGTCACCGAGAAGAGCCTGGCTCCATCCTCCTGACACTCACCCTTTAGATATCTGTAAACATTAATGAGGTCACCCCTCAGTGTCCTCCAGCTCCAGAGCCCCAGCTCCCTCAGCCTTTCCTCACACGGGAGATGCTCCACTCCCTTCAGCATCTTGGTGGCTGCGCTAGACCCTTTCCAGCAGTTCCCTGTCCTGCTGGAACTGAGAGGCCACAACTGGACACAATATTCCAGGTGTGGTCTCACCTCCCTGATGAGGAGGGAGCGCAGTACCTGTCATCACCTGCTTCTCACTACCTGTCCTGTTCTGAGTGCTTGTATTAATAAATTAAATTTGTCCCGCTTGCTGCAAGTGTCACCTGCTCCGCTTGGTGCCTGCTGAGCTCCCTGACGTGGGGTATTTTGCCTGTGTGCAGAATTAGGGCTCACTCCTGATCTGAAGCAGCGATTCCTCTGTAGGGATGAGCTGCCCCAGCTGTTGGCATAGGGCAAAGGGATGAGGGGATGGACCCACTTCTCAGCCTGCGATACAGTCCCTGGAAAATAAAAAATAGATTATATTTTGGAGTTAAAAAGTGATATTCCTGTGTGTGCACCCCACAGGAGCGCCTGGGGGAGCCCACAGGTTGGGCACAGCCCTCCCGCGCTCACGTCTTTAGATTTTCACATTCTCCATCCACAAATCTCACTTTTACAAGGCTTAAGGCAAAATGACGGGGCAAAAAATCCCCACAACTAGTTATTTTTATGTGGGAATGTTTGCAAATACGTTAGTGATGTGTAATTGAATTATTAACTGGCAAAAAATATAATTAGAGTGCTGGAAGAATGGCTTTTCAGTGCTTCGCTACTTTTGTCTTTCAAGGAATCAAATTGCTAAAATGAGTTACGCACTGAAGAAGTCTGCTTAAGATTAACAACATATGTCTTGCTTTTCCAGCTTTTCCTTTAAAAGTTACATATTATAATAATGGAGTGTAAATAGCAAACTCCAGTGATTTGCAAAAGGTACCAGTCTTGCATCTTTTCTAAACTGGTTGATTTATGTGCTGTTTGCTGGTTTTGAGAACACAAAACAATTAATTTATGTGTGAAAAGAACAGTGAATTAATCCTAGAGAGCCCTGGAGCCTTTAAAGACCTGAATCATATGTTGAGCTCGTTTAAAACTTGCATAAGAAATTAATGTAGAATAAAGCCCTTTAATTTGAAAAGTGCATCTATAGTAGGTGTCCCTAGGATATCTTCTGGATCATTATTCAGAAAGGTTAAGGAGGACTTTATTTTTTGCTTTCTTTCTTTTTTTTTTTATATTCAGTATGTATTTTCCAGTTTGCAGCTCAACATGGTGCATTTCAACTTATAAAGAGGCAGAGATTTTAAAAAGAAACGGGGAGCTTTTTATTCACCTTCCACTTAATTTCCTTGCTGCCTTGCCAGTCCCAGCTTAATGAATGTAATTGCTACCTTTGATGAAAATACTATTATCAAGATCACACATTACATTGGAAAACAGTTTTTCTTTAAACACAGCTACTGCAGTCTCTAATTATGCATGTAACAAGTGGCTCCCGAACAAAAGAGCATGTTGTCTACAATTGCTAGGAATTGGAGCAAGGCAAATTTGAACAAAGAACAGATTAGATTTGCTCCATGCTCCACAAAGCCCATTCCCCTGATTAATTTCCTGCAAAAACTAAAACAATTCTCTCTTAAAAGAAACTAACCCTCATCCCCAGAATGATCCATATGCCATTTGTGTCAATCTATATGATGATAATGGCTACAGATTTAAATTATTAACTATTAGATGTAGTAAAATAGGAAAGCTCTTTTAGAAACTTACCTTTTCATATGTAAATAAGCAGTACAAGGACTTAAGGAACAAAAAACTGACTTTTCTGTGGAAACCAGGAGCAAGAAAGCACCCAGTAACCGAAAGTCTGAATTGTGCATGTGTAATCCAATTATTATGTCAGTTTGCTCTATGGGCGCTGTGGCCGGAGCATCAGGTCTCCCAGCGTCGTGGTGGGTTGTCCACGAGTGGCACATCCGAGGGCTGTTGCACATGTGGGCACCTTGAGGAGAGCTCGTCTGAAATCCATTTCATTTCATCCTTAAAACCAACGATTTTGTCAGCAGGACTTAGCGAGTCAAAAGCAGGATTGGAAATATGTTTTGCTGTTATTCCATGGGAAAGCAGGAAGACGCTGGTAAAATTCTAAACTAGTACTTGGCCGCTGGTAAAATCCTGCGATATGGATTGAATTGTTTTTTGTATTATAATACGAGGAATTAGTCATAGCAATTTGCAACATAGTGCTATTTTTCATTCTTATTTCTATTGATCTAGGATCCTGTGGCCCATCATACAAGATGCATATAAACCCCAGTTACCTGGGTAAATGCAAAACTAAAGAGGAGTTCAAAATGTTTACAAGCTGGGTTTGGATTGGATGTGGACCAATGTAAACCAGTGACTAGATTATATCTAAGAAAACCTGGTGAGCAGAAGCCATGTACTGGTAAAAAAGCATCCTTAGCCCTGCATCCTCCCACCTGCTCTAGTGAAAATGCTTTATCCTATGAGTAAAGTCAGATTATTTCCACCAGAGCTGGTCCTGCGGCTGCAGTGAACGCTGGTGTCTGATCGGTGCTGCTCTCAGCCAGGCTGGATCCAAAGCCCCTTTACATGTAACACACACTGTAGGCCTCAGCTCAGCTAGTTTGAGCTTCTGGTTTAAAGGGTGTCCTCTCTGCCGCCATAAGCTCTACCTGTCTAAGTCACAGACACTGGTGGCATCTGTGCAGCCTCCAGTGGCCAAAGCCTCCGGTACAGTCAATAAATAGTTAAGTCTATTAATGGACGGGTGCTCAAACAGGTAAAACTAAATGTATTCTCTGTCATAAGCCGAACAAACATATAAAGTGTTGAGGTCTCAGTATAGTTTTAAATATACAGTGAGCTATATTTTAATAGGGTTGATTTACGCTCTTGAAATTTGGATTTCTAAGTAAGCCACTGCTGAGAAACCTGCCAAGCTCCACAGCTACTGCCTGCGCTCCCAGCCCCTTTACGTAAAGCAATGTCTCTTCATCCACGATGCATTTTCATGACTGCATATCTATACATGAGCTCCACCCCTGCACTGCTCTGGGATGTCTCGTTTAGGTCTCTCCTGGACTGATTAACTCTGGTCTGTAGTGCTAAGCTTGAAATAGGCGACGCTTGCTCGGCTGGGATGACAGTATTATGCAGCATAACACAAGAGTATAAGACACAGCGGAAGAGAAATGATTCTAAAATTAATGATGTGCAATGGCCAATAATGGGTTCCTCACTGTGAAGCTATTTTGCAAGAGAGAATGGCAGGGAGGGAAAGGAAAAGCGACACCAATTCTGTTTTCCAAATGAATATTAATTGTGAGGATTTTTTTCTCAGTATCCACAGCCCTTCCTCTTCCTTGGGACTCATCCTGCAAGGTCCTTTGGTCTCTTGTTCTCATATCGGTAGGGGATGAAGGCCACGTGGAAACTTCCAGGAACAAGCTGTGAGCGCTTTCAGCAAGGGCAGCCGGTGCCGGAGCTGCTGGAGCTGCATTGCAGCGCTTGTTCACGGGCAGGTGGCAGCTTCTCATGCTTCTTTTTGAAGCTCCAAAATCAAGAGAACAACTTACAAGTCTGTCCACTTAGGAAAGTTACATTTTATTTGCTTAGAATAGCAGCCAAATGTCAAAAAGTGGCGTCAACTGGACGAGGTGAAAGGATTCAAATCTTCTTAAATGATTTTTGTCAAGCACTGGAACAGGCTGCCCAGGGGAGTGGTTGAGTCACCATCCCTGGAGGGGTTTAAAGATGCGTAGATGAGGTTCTTAGGGACATGGTTTAGTGCCAGTGCCAGGCTAATAGTTGGACTCGGTGATCTTGAGGGTCTTTTCAAACCAAAATGCTTCCATGATTCTACGATTTTAGAAAACCTATAAGAGTCCCAGTCCTCCAGCCTGTTGTTTTGGAAGCAATTGATGCTGCATGGGACGTGTGTCCCACTGGATGTGGTGGGGTTGGGGCTGCTGAGCTCCCATCTCTCACTCAACATGCAGCAAATCATAAGCAGCTTCTATCCAAGAAGGAAAGACAGTAACAGACGTGTTGTGTGTGGTGGAAGAAGCAAGGTGACAGAGGTTCGTGTATCAGCAGTCTATGCTTTTTCCGCACAGGAGCTTCCATGGTCTTTGTGTTCTTGTAATGTCAATGCAGAGATCGGGGGACAATCCTGCCCCTGTTATACTTGTTATTTATCCCTTCTCAGTCACTGAAGGTTCTTTGTTTGCAGACTATCACAGTTCTTCCCAACTCGCATTACTTGCAGTTAATACAAAATCTTGAAAATGTGCCCTGCGGATAAAAAAATAATTCCTCATAATTTTTCATGTGGATAGGATTAATCAAGATGTAATTATGACACCAAATGAAATTACTTAGAACATCGTAAAACCCTTGTTCATCTCAGTGTCAGTATCTTTAAGAAACAGAATAAAAGATAATGTAAGTTCTTTCCATGGGAATTAAAATCCTTTCTGTTTGCAGACACTTGTTCTGGAGTGTTTCAGATACCGTGGGTCTCCTGAAGATGGGACCACTGCAGAGCCTGCTCTGCTGGAAAAGAATCCTGAGAACAGCCCCACATTTTTAAGTCTTCTAGTGGTAAACATCAGTAATAGAAAGGAATAGGATTATAATCACTGCCTGGGGAAGCTGGAGAACAAAACCAATATACTTAGAAAATCCAGAATCACCTGTGGTTTCGTTCCTTATCTTCCCCAAAACAAGTTGAAAGTAACCTCGTGAGTTTGGGGAAACATATTTGTGTACTTTTCTGATGAAACGTTAGGCTGTGAGTTTCTCTCCTTTCAGAAACTAACGGGTTCTTCCCCATGGTGGGTGTTGGGTTCTTGTTTTTACTGTAGCATTGAATGCAGCACACTGTAAAAAGGCTGGCTGGAGGAATATATGGCACTTGGACAGCATGAATATTTCTCCTTTCATCACACCATCCCTGCTTAGGTCTCGCATCAGCCAATTTCAGAAGTTTAGCACATTTATTAGTGTAACCCTCAAATCCATAAGCGTTCTTCCAGGTGTGACATGGCACCTAATAATGCATTTCTTTTAGCACAGAGGTTGTCTGGAATAAATGTTAATTCACAGACATCTTCATAGCCCCCAGTGTGGTAGTTGTACGGGGATGCAGGAGAGATTTCTCTTGGGGTTTGCTGCACGTTCTGATGGCTACAGAGGAGCTCAAGCCTCATACCTGTCAGCATCGGTTATTTGTACAGGCAGATCAAAGCAGGAACTTGAAAATTCAAGTCCTGAAGCTTGCACGTGATGCTACAGTGACTGGAAAACAACCAGCCCCATCCCCTGGGCAACCACTTGTTTCTGTACAAAGTCCTGCTTGCTCAAAGGGTGGCTCTGCTCCCTCCCTTTGCACCAGCACATGTGGGAGCTCGACGTCTGTGGTCATCATAAACTGGGATCTAATTATATCACCTGCGGTGGGGCAAGGTAGGAAAGTTGGGATGTCCCTTCAAGGGTGAAGGGACTTGCAAATCACAGAATCTCAGAATTGCTGGGGTTGGAAGGGACCTCTGGAGATCATCCAGTCCAATCCAGCTAACGCAGGGTCACCAGAGCAGATCACACAGGGTCGTGTCCAGGCGGGTTTGAATGTCTCAGAGAAGGAGACTCCACAGCCTCTCTGGGCAGCCTGGGCCAGGCTCTGGCACCTCAAAGTGAAGAAGTTTCTCCTCATGTTCAGATGGAACCTCCTGTGCTTCAGTCTGTGCTCGTTGCCCCTCATCCTGTCACTGGGCACCACTGAAAAGAGTCTGGTCCATCCTCTGACACCCACCCTTGGGACCAAACAATGGACCAAAGAGGATTGTACAGAAGGGACCAGGATGAGGCACCTGGAGAGCTTGTGAGTTCAGCCTCCTTCCCTTCTCCATCAAAAAAGGGTCTCAGAGTGGGGTGCAGATCTTGCACCTGCTTTTAAATAATCGCTTTGTTCGGTGCAAACACAAAAGGGAAGGAGCAGTTGGTGCAAGAGGCCACAGAGATCACTTGTCTCTGCCGGACGGATGGAGCTGAGAACCGGCCAGCTCAGTGCACCTTGGCTTACACGCACCGGTCGTTTATCTCGTGCTCTTCTCCATCGAGATGTATGATCCAGAAAGAAGGAAAAAGTAGTTGAGGTTTAAACTCTTATCACTAAAGTGAGTCTCCCTCTACATTAAAAACTATCCAGACATTGTAACAGGAATGGGTTCGGTTCTTATGTCATAAATTTGTGTGTGTAGAAAAAAGACTTATTGGTGAATTTAGCAGTATTTTTCGTTGAACTGGCAGTTGCTAACCATTACACCAGTATTTATTTGATTCTTAAAGAGCACAAAAGCATGGACTACAAATAAAGAAGATGGAGTAATAGCTTTTGACTGGACCACTAGCTTTAAACTTGAAATGAAGTGTCCAGTTTTGAGTTACTGTGTCCAAATGCCATTTGTACAGTTTGAAAAGTGGGGGCATTTTTCCAGCTTGTCAGTGTTAGCTGTAGTTCATTCCAGTGAATGATATCACTGAAGGAGCAGTTGTTCTGCTGTAAGTACTTCACTCATGACTGGAATGTATTAAATGTATTAATCTGTGCCTCAGAGTGTAATTTAGGGAAGCCCTACATTTGACACATTCTTGTACATCCTTATTTTATTGCCTTTTCCTGCAGGTAACAATGTCTCAAAAGCAAAGAGACTGGATGAAGTTAAAATTACATGTCACCAAATATTATATGCACTTTTTGTTGCTCATTTCGCTGTCAGAATTACGGATTTTCAACAACATTATTTTAAATATGTTTATGACTTGATTTACACCTCGGAGGTCAAAATAAAATCCCAGGCAGGAATCCAAGGCTTCTAATGAGCCGAGAGATGAGATGAAGCCATGAGGGGAATGTCCCCAGCCTCACAGCTACATCTTTCATGGCAAATCCCTGTCGCAAATGGCACCTAGGCCAACCAAAAGATAAAACGTGAGGCTTGAGTTATCCTGGAGAGTATTTGTCAAACCTGCTTTAAGGCAGCAGAATAAAAATGTATTTTTGCGGCAAGTTTAGACCTTATGTCAACTAAGTGAACCCGTAAAGCATTTATAGCCACCTCGTGACTATTACCTATCATAAATTTGAAACACTCTTAATCCAAAGGTGTCTAATCTCGAGGTACGTTGAGATGCTCTTACCACTTTTTATTTTCAGTGTAACAATCATCCACACTGCTGCTGGCAATTAAAGAAGGGCATGATTGATTATTAGTAATAAATGGCATTTACTGAACTGCATTATGAGTTATGCGCCTGCAAAAAGAAATGTGTCTATTGTTGCCCAAACCAGATGCAGGTATCCAAGCCCTGGTTGTTGCTGGAAATACAGATGCATATTGTAGAACCATAGAATCATAGAACCACAGGTTGGAAGGGACCTCAAGGTCCAACCTTTCTTGGCACAAGCCTGATCTAGACAAGCTGGCCCACCACCTCTACCAGCCAAATGTTGGTGAACCCACCACTTACCTGGGGCAATTATTCCAACGGCTGATTGTTCTTATTGTGAAAAATTTTCCTCTTGTGCCCAATTGGAATCTCTCCAGAAGTAACTTGGACCCATTGCCCCTTGTCTTTTCCATGGGACTCCTTGTAAAAAAATTAAAAGGCAACATTGTGGTTATCAGCCTCAGATTCCTGGCAATTAAGGCAGTTTATATAGTTGGATAGAAAGTACAACACTAGTGACTATGTGCTGAAAACTTTGTGTGATGTGGAACACATTTAATGACCAGCACATCCCTTATTTATGGTTAATCAGAATTTCCCCGGAAGAGCTGAAACCCCCGTTGCCAGCGCCACACGACAAGCCAGCAATATTTCCTCTGAACACACCAGCTCCTTTTCTCGTATTGACTTCCATGTCTTCCCTTGTATACATTTCCAAATAAATACCCCGAGCTACTCCCAGCTTTTCCTACAGGGCGGAAAAGCCTTTTCTAGGGAGCGAGGCAATTCATAAACGTGTCCACGTGCCCCCGCTCCACCTGCAGGCATCGTTAGCTGGCGGTGATGGGGATGATGGAGGAGATGGGACCAGTGACTGAACTCCGACCTTATCGATCCAGCCACCTCCACCCAGCTGAGTTGCTGCGGTCCAGTCAGCTGAAAAGGAATTTAAAGGGCAGAGTCGTCTTCCCCCGCTCAGCCCTCCTGTCATTAATAACGTTTTCATCCATGACAGTGATAAACACGCAGTACTTGAGGGGAGTTTATTAAGGTCAGTCTATAAATAAAAATTAAAATTTAAAAAAATGGGTTTACACAGATGAACAGATGGATGAATAAAGTGATTGGTAAAACAATAAATATGAAAATAGACAGATGGATGAAGTATCTGGCAGCGATCCTCTAAAAGCCCAATGCCTCAAATGCCAGCAATGTTATACCAGACCCTTCTCTCCCCTCTGATAAAAAACAGATTTAATGAAGCTGCTGCAGAACTTATAGGTTTCGTGGATCTATGGCCTGACTAATATTTTGTCATTTAATGCCTATTCTCCAGCCTGATAAAAAGGATTGCAGCCATTTCTCTATGTCAGGTATATAACTGAGTGCTACTAAAATTTAAATGTCTCATCTGTCCTTGGATTTAAATACAGATGGCCTTAAACCTCTGAGTTTTTCTTAATGCAAGATGGTATACAATACCCTGCCTGACTTCTTTTATCATTCTCAAAGAGACAGAGATTTGTATCTCAGTGAAATTCAGCCTACCAGCAAGCAAATATTCTTCTTCACTTCCAAAATCTGAATATCATGCTGAAAAATAAAGCCAAAAAGCCCAATAACATTTCAGCCCCCACTAGCTGAGGAATGCTGACAGGTCTTTATGCTTTATAAAACTTGAGTCCACTTGATCAAAAATCTCCTCGGGAATCATTTAATGGCTTGCTAACATGTGAGTTAAATTATAAATTTTATCTTTAGTTTCACACTGTTTAAAAGTGACGAGAAGCTGGTGAAGGAGAAAGTTCATTGTAATTTCATGTGATTTTCAAAGTGTGGTTTTTTTTGTTCTGTGTGGGCTCTGTAGGTAGCTGAGCTTGAGTAGGAAGAGGTGTCATTTAGGGCAACTTGTACAATCGTTAAGGGTAAACACTTGACTCGGATTCAAGACTCGGATTCAAGACCGCAGGATTTAAGTTTGCAGCATCAAAGGAACCTTAATTGCTGCCTCTGATTAAATATTTCAAAACCATTACTTAGATCATTGCGATTATTGATCCTCTATTAAGCCTTCGTTCCTTGATGGTCACGCAGACATCAACTTGCATTAAGCAGAGTCACGTGCATCATTGTTTGCTGCAAATAAAGATTTCGAATGCAGAATCTGAACATCGGCTCAGGACTCGTCCAGCCCGAATCTGCCATCAATTTCCATCAAAAGCGGCTGCCTAAGTGAAATGGATGAGAAAAGAAGGTGCCCGGCACCTCGTAGAAACCGCCAGACTCTGCATGATTTGGTCCTTAGGAAGCAATTCAGTCTAATAATGAAGAGGTGATGGGGCACATAACTACTGTTAGTTAAATCCAGGTTTAAATGGAATAAACCAAGAGTATTGCAGATCCCTAATGAACAATCAAAAAGGTGGTTAGGATTGTGCAGAGCAGCTGTATTACTTAAAAATAAGCAACAGTTAGGGGAATAATGGCTTTCAGCCAGTTGTCGAGTAGATCTGAATGGCAGATTGGAGAGGAGGCAGAGATCCTTCCCTCAGCCGTCCCCATCCAGGGGGATAACCTGTCACACAGGATCCAGGGGTGGTGGCCCTGAACCCCAAGGACTCTGTACCCCTTGGACACAGCTTCTTCTGCTGGGACAGGCTGAGAGAGTTGGGGTGTTCAGCCTGGAGAAGCTCCAGAGAGACCTTATTGCAGCCTTTCTGTACTTAAAAGGGGCCAGTAAGAAGATAGATGGGGACAGACTTTTTAGCAGGGCTTGTTGTGACAGGACAAGGGGTGGTGGTTTAAAACTAAAGGAGGGAGATTCAGGCTGGACATGAGGAAGAAATTGTTGCCCCTGAGGGTGGTGAGAGCCTGGCCCAGGTTGGCCAGAGAGGTGGTGGATGAACCATCCCTGGAGACATCCCAGGCCAGGCTGGACGGGGCTCTGAGCACCCTGAACTGGTGAAGATGTCCCTGCTCACGGCAGGGGTGGCACTGGATGGGCTTTGAAGGTCCCTTCCAACCCAAAATATTCTCTGATTCTCTGGTTCTGCTTAGAGGGAGCAGAAGGCATCCTGGAGTCCCAGCCACCAAACCCAGGAGCTGGAGGGTCTCTGCAGGCAGCAAGCCCCCAAATTTACTGCCAGCTACAGGAGTGGGAGCTCCCTTGCCAGCAACAGAGAACAAGTCAAGATGCAATTTAACCCTCCCTGGGGGCTTAAAATATTTTTTAAACTGGAGGTTGTGTTGTTTTGATGATGAGATTATATTTAGCAAATCTGGAGTCGAAGCTATAAGTATCATAATGAGAGAAAAACAAGAGTTTGGTCTTGAGGCTCTCTCTCGCAGCCTGTCATCAGCTCTCTTTAAGACTTCCACAATATTTTAGGAAGACTCCTCCAAACCCATGACTGCACCTGAGGACTTTCAGAAGATGTGCTGGGTGCTGTCACTGGTTTGGTGAACCTGATACCACACAGGTGGGTAGGACTGAGCAGCCTTCGGTGGTTTTGGTTTCTTTTGGAAAGTTAGCATAATAATCAAGGGTTTGTATGTCAGGAATGTTATCTCACTGTGCAATGCCCCAGAAAATGCCATTTCTTCAATTTTTGCCATCCTACTTTGTCATTTAGCCTCAAGGTCTGGTACCCAAATGAGATTCAAAGCAGAAGATCTGTCGCTGGGACCTCTTAGGTGAGAGGCTGGCGGTGGTGTGAGCTGGAAAACAGGACTGGGACCGCACATCCCAGAAGCACTTCCATCCTCCTACCTGAATAATTCTGATCCTCTGCAATCAGTTCCTGTGCCCTTCTCGCTGCCTTCCTCTGCCTAATTGCATTCCATAATTATTTGCTGCTGTCCGATGCAGGGACATGAGTCACTCCAGTAACTGAGCGTTCATGGGTGAAAGAAGAAATTCAGAGATGTTTCCTTTGGAGGAGTTTCACAAATAACCCCATGACGGCACGACATGCTTGAGCCTTTGCTTCTCACTCAGGCAAAACTCTTGCTGTGGGAAGGGGCCTATTCAGAGCATCAGTCATTAATCTCTTTTACAAGTCTGCAAAAGCCAAACAGCAGTAAC